>NC_143134.1:89735000-94735000 GCF_059928025.1 Delphinapterus leucas
CTTCTGAAGCTACTTTTTACTTTCTAATAATAGTTTCCTTTTGATCAGTGTTGTTCATCCAGAAATTACTGTCTATAAGTGGCTTTCTTTTAGTCAGACACCTTAGTTTACATGAATGTGACATTTATATTGGAAAGCTGACCACTAAATAGTCTAATTTACACACCTTTCTTTAGAAAATTACATTAGATAGTTAAGCTTAAGATGCATAATGGATAAAATTTTCAGCATGGTTGGAACATAGCTACTTTTTTTTGATCTAATCACTAATGATGGTATAATCAGTAGAGATTTTGCCATTCAAAAGTTATTTTCTGAATTATTGCCATACCCATAATATTTTTAGATTATGTGAATCATCTTTGTTACTTTTATCCCTACCCTGAAAAATAAATGAAAGAGGAATGATAGATCAGGTAAAGAATTGTTTCAAAGTATATGTCAAAGATTATAAAGGTTTAAAAAAGATTTAACTCATTCTAATTTTAGGTATGCATATGTGTATGTATATGTTTGTGTATATACACATTTTTAAACAAAAGCTATAAATTCACATTCACTTTAAGGATTGCCATTTACTTAGCTTGGTGGTTTAATTTATTAAAATCATTGCTATAATATAGTTATTAAAAATATTTTCTGTCTTCAACAGTTCTTTTTCTGAGAAGATAGTAAACTGATCAACAATTCATGAAGAGCTTAGTTAGAAGTGTCTCTTAACAGAGTCGTAATTTAAGCATACAGAAAGATTTATATGTGTGTCCATAAGGAAATATCTCCTAACTGGTTTTTGTTGTTGTTGCTGCTGTTGCTTTTGTTTTGTTTTGTTGTTACCTATTCTGGTTTCGGTAAATCCATCTTTTATCAAAGTATTGAGGTTTTATTGGGTTTTTAAAGTTATATCTCTATAAATGTAAAGATGGAGAAGACAACTTTTAAGGGAAAAGGCATGGACTTCAGATTCTTGAGGTTGTTTTTTGTTTTGCTTTTTTAATTCTCTTGTTATCTATGTCATAGAGTATTGAAAGTTAGTAGCAAGTGATTAGTTAAAACATCAGAAATATACAACTACAGCGAAGGCTTCTTAAAAGCAATTGCTATTAAATTGTTTTCTGTCATACTACCAAGGTTCAAAATGTTCTTTTAGAAGGTGTACTTGGTGAGTCTTACTGATTTTGACCACTGCTGTTCATTTATCAGTTTAACCGAGTTATGGCTCTTAATCACATCTTAGTACCCAAAACTTCTAACCTGAAAAGAAAAAAAAGAGAGAAAACTTTGTAACTGGCTTTCTGACAATGGCAGGGAGTGTGTTAAACCAGTGTAAAATTCAATTAAACTGTCTAGCCAGGTTTTTGAAGCTGAAATGCAGACCCTTTCTGTTAAGCTTCTTATTTTCCTGTGACCGACACCAGTGGATGCTGGGTTATGCCAAAACCAACAGGCTGTAAAGTACCTTGTTTCATGCTCCCAGCTGATCAATATTTTTATTTTCCAGGCTTGCCCAGAAATCTGGAGGCAGTATCACCTAACGGTAAGTAGAAACACCTTTTTTATTTTCCCCAAGACCCAGCCTATTTACCCTTCTCTGAACTGCTGACCATAAAATATAGACAAGCATCTTCTACCGGAAGATAATAAACATCTGAAGAGTTTTTGCACTGAGAAAGCAATAATACACTTTTTCTCTTCTCCCCTGCCCACTCCTCTATCCTTTATCTTCCTGCTCTTAAAAGATTTTGATTGTTTTTTATTACTCACATCATTTAACAATTACATCATGGTATTTCTCAGTCTTCCTAGACCACATTCATTAAATTAAAGGGGAGAAGTATGCTAGAAGCAAAAAAATAGTAGTAATCCAACATCTTTAAAATGTTGTATCTACAGTCCACAAGCATACAGTCCACACTATCTTCCATTATCATTTTTCTGGCTTTACTGAAATGTTTACACATATTTTTCAGTGAAGCTAGAAAAAACTTTGTGCATCTTTCATATAGAACAATTCAACTGTCATATCCTTAAGCTTCTCTTGACATTCAAAGTGTATAAATATCTGCTTAATACCGTTTAAGTTATTTAATTCTATGGTTTCCTTTTAGTGTGATTTTAGGCTAAGTAGGAGCAAAAAAAATAGTTTGCTGTGGAATCAATTGGTTAATGCTCAATATTATGAAGTCAGTTTATTTAGCTTAAATAATTTCAATAATTCACCATAGCCCTACTTGTCATTTCTTTTAATGTATTAAATATGTTGTGCTGAGCAAGAGACAACATTAAAAATTACTCTTGTAATTATACAGCTATGCAGTATATTTTAAAGCAGTTCTTTAAAGTTTAACTTATTAAAAAGTTTTTGTTTATAGGAAGACATAGTAAAAATAGAAAGGGCAGAGTTTCTACAAAACACGTCTTCTTACTGCTCTCCTCTTATGGAGTAAAAATAAACCAATAAGTAGACTCAGTTGTGCCTATCACAAGCCCAAGAAGTACATCAAGTGGTTTGTTTTCACATTGTTATCACTGTTTAATTTGTTTAAAGATTCTCAGTAGAAAGCTGTAATTCCTTAACTATCCTCAATCCCAAATTGGGTTTTGTTAAAAATCTTTAGTGTTATCCCCTACTCCAAAAAAAAATTTAAGTAAATACATGCACATGCGAGCGCGCACGTAGACACACACACATTACACATATATGTTACAGGTGTAACTCATGAATACATTATGTTTGTGTTAGGGTAGCAATTTTTTTTTATCCTAACAGGCTATGGTGAAATTCTTAGCCTAAATTTAATTGGAATCCAATCATGTATTACACTTTTCAAGATCACAGTCACTCTTTGTAACTGTATAGCAAGTTTTTCATCAACATTTTTTTAAGTAATAGCCTAATGGATTTGACATTGCATTAATTTTCCTTTTTCCCCTAAGTTAGAAAATTCCAAACTTGAAGTATAGAAAGTACTATTTTAAAGCCATTCTTTTCATTATTTGCACCTGCATTCTTTTATATAACTGTCACAGAAGGATAGAAATCAATGTTTAGTATAACAGAGATATTTGAAGGTTCATTTAATATTGTAGCTTTTGAAAAACATAAATTGTAAAAAGAATAGTTGGGGGAAAAAAATAAAAACAAAACGAATTTGCCTTTGGGGAAATTACAGTATATTCTATCTATAAGTTTAACAAAATCATTTTGAAAAGTTTGTCTTAATTTGGAATCCTGATTAATTTTTCAAAGTAATATTGAAATAACTATCACAATTCATAATTATCAAGTTTAAATTAATAATTAGTAATTAAGAGTTAGTTTACGGTGCAAGTATAAATGCAAAACAAGTATATTTATAAACATGTACATCTATATCAATCCAGCAAAATAGCCAAATAATTATACATATAGGAAATATCCTAATGTGTGCAATTGAGCAATATTTAATCTTGAATGAAAGCAAGATGCATGATGAGTTTAGTTATCTTCAGCTATTTTACTAGGCGATGGACTGCCATCTATTGACTCATAGTAGCCCTCACACGTGAATGTGGCGTCAATCAGGGCAATGACCGAGTAATAAAGCCCAGGTTAGAACTGCTATTGTATATTCATTTAAACCAATCTTCTTAAAACTGGGTATTTCTACACTTAATCATTGATTAATTTCTTTTTCTAACCAAAACATGCCCATTTCTTACCCAAAATAAACTATGCTTTTTGAGGGGAGAAATTGATTTGTATATCTAATTTGGAAATGTGTACATTTAAGAAGTTTTCTATTGCTTTTATCTGACTCTCAATCAGTGAGAATAGAAGGACGTTTACACAACCTAAAGTTTAGCTACTAAATTTAAGGTCTATCCAGGAATCACTTTCTTTAAAAAAAAAAAAAAGTCTATAGGTTAAACAGAGTTTTATTTCTCAAACACATAAGAAAGATAGTAAGTTGACTGGTGTAAATGGACCTGTGAAATCAAATCAAATCAAAAATTCCTTAAAACACATTTTCCTCATTCTGAAATAAGAGGAAAATTTAAAAAGAGAGGTGTTCACTATTTTCAGCAATTTCATGAGAGATCAAATAAAGTCTCCTTTACAACTTATATGAATAGAATAGCTTTTTAACTAGACTTGACTAGACTTAATTAATAAAAAAATAAGACCATCATTCTAAACGGTACATGCTAATAAAACTCTAAAACACTACATATATTTTTGTATATGTACATATGTATCCATATTATAACAGCTATTTGGCCATGTCATTTTTCTTTATATATTTTAATGGCTATAAAATTATGTCATGTAATTTAATGACTTTAGATTATCAATTTGGAGACCGGCATGGGAAAAAGAAAAATATATGATTTTTATTTAGCAATTAAATAATTTCTCCAAATAGTTTATGTATTTACCTCCTTCAAAAAATGTTTAGAAAGTTTTTTATATCTTCAGTAATATAGCACTGTTCTTATATCTTAATTTGTTATATTTTCAGATTTTGGTAAAGCCTAACTTTGAATATTCTTTTTCATCTTTCAGATAACTTATTCTAGATAAAAAAAATTCCCTCTTTAACTATTCAAGAAGGAAAGTCCCTTCCCCCATCCCCTGTCATTTCTAGTCTCATTTATATTAAAAATCCTAGGCCAAAATGGCCACCAACAGAGTTTTACAACCAGCAGAATTTTTAACTAGTAGAGGCTATAATTTGACATGCTTTGGACATTTTGTTAATCTTGTTTTTAATCTGCTTAAAAAAGTAACCAAGAGTTTGCTATTTGGGGTCCGTATGTATTAAGAACCAAAAAGGACAATACATCTTTTGTGTTTAATTTTGCGCTTGGATTTCTTTATGTGCATTGTTAAAATGTGTTACAACCTACTACCTTTTATTTTAACTAAAAGTTTAAACAGGAAGAAAATGTAACCTTTTTGGAAGAATTAAGTTTTAAATGTTTCTTTATGTGTAAGGTTTGGAATGCCTAGAATTCAAAAAGTAAAATACTTGCTCTCAGGGGCATGGAGAGGAGTAGTTTCCTTGTCTTCCTTTCTAGTCTAGGAAAGGCTTGTAACCTGAGTTTACTAGTAATTAATAGTAGTCTTACCTGAACCAGTTGAATGCCAGTTGAATAGACAATAATTAACAATATCATTCCATCTTGCCACTCAGTTTTCTCTCCTTACCTGGAAACATCAATTTAGAAATGTGTTTTCTGGATTTTCACAGTATGGAAACAAATGTTACTCTCTAAAACATTCTCTGCCATACCATAGAATAGGTAACCCTAAATGTCAAAAGATTTAAATTTAATTTTAGAACTATGTTTTACAGTCCAGAAGGAAAGACTAAGAAAGTGGAATTTGGTTATGAGGCAATAGCTGTACAAAGGGCTTTATCCTGGAATTATGACGTAAGTTAGGGTGCGTAACAATTTTCTACCTAATACTAAAATGGAATATATTTTACTTAACTTAAAATGAGAAAAACTAAAAGAGTTTTAAAAAGTCAGCCTCAAGCCAGAACCTTTTCTTTTCATGGACAAAAATTCTCTGTCTCTCTGTCTCTCTCTCTTCATTGAATATATGTTGGGAATCCTAAATCTCAGAATCTGAGAGCTCCTCGGCTACATAAGCAGAACTGCGAAACCCACAAGAACCCCATCCACACAGTAGATATCAAGAGATAGGACTTTCTTTTTTCGTGTGTGTGTGTGTGTGTGTGTGTATCAAAGGAAATAGAACTGGTTACATACTGCATTTTAAAATGTCAACTACCTCCAAATACAGTGAGAACTAGGCCTCACTCTATTTTAGAATTATTTAAATAAACTTTTTCTTCATACGTTTTTTTGAGGCCTGGCATACAAATTATCACAAACTAAGACTTTATAAATTCATTTTGGAGGCTCTTATTTTTGGTTGTTCAATTCACTTTGCGAATTTCCTTAAGAACTGGGAATACTCTTGTTTAAATTGTAGGGTTTTTTCCTCTATGTCTTGAATCACTGTGGTTAAGTGTTGCTATTAAGATAGTATATCTCTGTCAAATTTTCAGAGTTTTAGTTTTTATTAAAAATGCCCTTAATACTAGAACACTACTGAGGTGAATATAATCATGCTCTGAGGATTCAGATGGTACATGACTATTTTGTAGTACCTCAGGGCCATTTTTCCATTGTAGTACTTATAAAGTAAATCACACTGCTTTCTGTTTCAAGTTACTTTGGTGTCTGAATAAAAAGAATTTTCTGAATAATCATTGATAACTTATTTTTCTAAAACTCCATCTATGATAACAGAGATAGAAATACATTTGGACAGTGACCAAAATTTTTAAAGATTTTTTTCAAATGGAAAATTTATGTGAATACTTTAATATTTATTTAAACATTCACCTTGGTCTTAAAGAATTTAGTGTCAACATTTTGCTAATAATTTTTTAGTTCAGTCTTACCATGTTTTGAATTTAGTGTAAAAGATAATTACTACATTTACAGAATAGGTCAACTGATTTTTTTCACTAGCATGTTGGACCACATTTGCTAGAACTTATCATTGGAAGCAATTGGAAAATGCAATTTCAAAGCAAATGAAACCTGGAATTATCAATCTCAATAAATGAGATTCATTTAAAAATAAATACAATTTGCCAAATCATCAAAAAGCAATTTTCTAAAGCTTCTGTAAAAGGAAGGGGAAAAAAGTGAACGTTGTGAATTATAAATGCATATGTTATTTTTCCTCTCACAATGTTGCCTCAGATCTCTAGACATTGTGTGTATACAAACTTGTTTTTGAATGGGAGTAGAATAAAATTATTAGATTTGAATATAGTTTATTTCTATTTATTGAAGCACATGGGAGAGCCTTCATATTTTCATTTTGTCAGAGAAATATTGAAGTGTCATCCCTTTCAGAGAGAATGCCCAACTTATTTGATTTCTAATATTTTAATGCAAAAATTAGTTTTAAATGGGAAGTCAATAATGGAATATTTTGAGTAGTTGTTTTAATATATTTAAATAATATCAAGTGCTTTATGAAAATAATTCTAATGTAGATTTGCTTTATGAAAATAATTCTAATGTAGATTTAAGTGTTTCAGATAATCAAGCAGTGAAAAGTATGTAGCATTCACACAATTTAGAAAAGATTCTTTACAAATGTTTTGGCCTACAAACAGCTGTGTTTTTGTCATTTTCTAAATCTTTAATGTCCTAATCACCCATCATCGTGATTTCTATTTATTTTTTATGTAGTACATGTTGCTAATAATAAACTAATTGAATCTAAAACTCTAACAGCAACTTCCTTTCTTCAGTTGACAAAACAATCTCTGTGCTTGTTTATATGCCCCTTAGTGGCTGGCAGCAGTCTATTACGTTTAAGACTTACATATTTACTGTATGGACTTCAAGTTTTACTTCTGTTTTAAAAATGTAAAGAAATTCCTATTGTGGTCTTTATTTTCTTACCTGTTAATAAATGTCTCTCCTGAGGATGATAGAAAGATGGAAAATTACATTTGGACTTTTGTTCAAATGTAATTGAACAAAATTTTCTAACTTTTTTTCTTTTCCCTAGTTATGTTCACCTTTACTTACAAAGGAATTATAGTTAGTTATTGTAGGGGCAATTTCTTCTTGATACTTAAATTTTATGGTAATTAAATTCCAATTTCTAAGTATTTATAATTTTAATATATATATATAACATTTTAAAAATATTTTCTTTCTTTTCCTTAAAAAACACATACATTATTCATATAACCCCAAAGAAAACTACGTTGTTTTTTTCCTTGAAGCTCTACACTTTGAAATACTGTCCCTGTTATGACAAAAATGAATGTAAAACAGGTAGCCTGAGAATTTTCAAGATCCGTGAAGTTTAACACTGCACAGTATATAATAAATTAGAGTTCAAAAATCTGAAATGTTGAATGGTGCCTATTCTTTGTCATGTTAAGTACACGTAAAGAGCATACAACTATTAGGTAGAATAATTTTAGCATATTCAAGTGATTATTTTTCATATGTACTTTGGGTGATTCACGTATTCCTTAAATAAATATATTCCAGGTGATTGAGCTTGTCATGATCTTCTCTGGACATTTCAGTGCAAGAATAGAAGTAAAGTATACTGGACCAGTGATATTTGTATTAAGCATTCCTTTTAGTAGTCATGCATGTGAATGACATGGTAGATTACAGTAATTCCTAACAGGTCTTAAGTATTTAGGAATCACTTAGTCATTCACAGTCATGATCAACCATAACCTTTAAAGGTTTTGGTCAATCATTTGACTAATCTGCAGGAAAAGATTCATGAAAGAACCCCTTGGGTTATTGACATGAACAATCTCTCTGAACTCGTGTTACATTTTCTGTTATGGTATAAACTACAGTTGTAAACTTAAGTTGAATTAAGTTTAAGGTTTTAGAAGCAAAATCTCTTAAAAGACTAAAAGTTAATGAATTGCTGATAAACTCAGTCAGATTTTAGACTTGAAATTCATCTGCCATTTGATCCCCACATGCCAGAAAGTCATGAGAGTCATATTTTTGTACATTTGCAAATATTTTCTTCGAGCTATTTTGAGTTCGGCAGTGGTCCTCCAAGACCAACAACTCTGGTTTTTTAGAAATACCAAAACTATTATATGAAGAAAAATGCTTCATGTTTAGAAGACATTTAACCAAAAATATATTTTTAGTATCTTTGGAATTAAAAGAGATCGTCACCTTAATTGGTGTACCACTACACTGGCAGATCACATTTTAAAAACAAGAAATATTCAATGGGAATGTTCAGAAATTCATATTAACTTTGTAAAAATAATTCACTGTGTGAATCAGTTGGTAATAAAGCTATCTCGATGTTTTAATTCCGATTTTCAAAAACCATACAAAATTAAATCTATTAGCTAGATTATAAGGTCATCTTTATAATGTGTAATATATCCATGTCTATGAATACCCATTTTACATAAATATTGTTCCTTTACATGTATTTGTGGATTACCCACATTTCTTTTCAGTTAGGGGAACTAAGTTTTGGTTGTTCCTTAACTTTCATTTATATAATAAAATCTCAATTCTCTCTTTCTTGGATCTCTCACATTTCATTTATTTGTCTTTGTACCACATTTCCTTCTCATTTTACTGAAGTCCTTAGAAAAATGTGCTATAAAATTCAGCTGAAAGGGCAGACTTATTTCTGAGGAAATTACTAAGGAATGTTTTTTATCATAATATAGGGGAAAAAATGCCAGCTTTGGGATCAAACATTGGTTTAAATTCTGGCTCTTTCATTTACTAGATGTGCAAACCTAGTTAAAATATTTCCCTTCTGAGACCCTCAGTTTCTTCATCTGAAAAATGGGTATAGTGCCTTCTAGAGCTGTTATAAGTATGCAGTGAGATAATAAATGTAAAGTACTTAGCACAAGGGCTTCCCTGGTGGCGCAGTGGTTGAGAGTCCGCCTGCCGATGCAGGGGACGTGGGTTCGTGCCCCGATCCGGGAAGATCCCACATGCCGCGGAGCGGCTAGGCCCGTGAGCCATGGCCGCTGAGCCTGTGCGTCCGGAGCCTGTGCTCCGCAACGGGAGAGGCCACAACAGTGAGAGGCCCGCGTACCGCAAAAAAAAAAAAAAAAAAAAAGTACTTAGCACAATACCTAACACTTAGCCTGTGTTCAACACTCTGTGAGCTCCAATACAGCAAACCCACAAATTCCTCACTCCTGTAGAGATAGCAACTAGACTAATAGCCCAAACTCAGATTATATATTGTGAAGCCTTTTATTTGTCTACGATGAGGAGATCCGTAATGCTTTTTTTATAAGGAGGAAAAAAATTTTTTTCCTCCTTATAGCTATTGAAATTAAAATCCCCACAAGCAGTGCCTTTTGTTAAAATTATTTACCTCAGTTTTCATTTTCTAGTTATTTATGCTTGTCTTCTTACTAGAAATGTAGGTAAGTAACTTTTAATTAAATTACAGCAAACAAATTATTTTCTTAATTTGATTTGCCTAAAAATCATTATAAAGACTTTTAAGAGTAGATCACAAACATACTTACTTTCTCATTTAGTGAAAATGACTAAATAAAATGTGTGCCATATAAAGATACAATGATATCATTTTGAAAAAATATATTGTTAATAAATGTATAATTCTTAGGTGGTAACTTCAGTGTCATCTGAATATAGTCATGTATCATAACCAAATATAATACTTTCTGCTAGTGGTAGAGGGTTTATGTTAATCAGATGAGAAATGAAACAAAATAGCATATCAGTTTTTTGCACTTCAGGTAAAACTGCTTCATGGCCTTCACATGACTGATACCAGAAACCAGCCTGATTTCACATCAAAATGTTGAGTTATAAGAGCTTGTTCAGTTGTTTTGCAGTCTCCCACCCGTATTCTCATATAGGTCCAGCAAAAAGGGCAACACAAAATTAAGCACTTCCTCAGTGGATGTGATTGGTATTCTTTCAAAGAGCATTCCTATTCCATGTTTGTTCTTTAAGACATGTAGGAGCTAAGATGGAGCATATTGTAAAAGCAAAAAAGCATTACTTCCCCCCTTTAAACAGGTACTTACAGCTGTGGAATTCTCTACCTTTGTGACTGATGGTTAAGAGTATTTCAGTAGAATAAGCACGAGTGGGGTATGGGGAGGGGGAGAAGTATGTGTTGTAAGTCATGTGGAGTTATGGCAAAAATGAAAATCTCGGGGCTTATTTGGATCCCGTGTGTATTAGCTAATAAATATAATAAAGCTGTGGCTCTTTTATTCTACGATTTTTCAGTGATAGTTTATGTGCAATTGTATGCAAAATATATAAGCAGATTTGAATATGTTAAGCCCTGCGTGTGGTTGGTAGATGTATATTAATGTGGTTTCTGTGTTTTATAGTCTACCCCAATAAACATTCAGATAAAATATCCATGGATTCACACATGTATGTGTTCTTCTCTTTCCCTTCCCCCACATACTGTCTCCATGCCCTCCTCATCCCTCCACCCTGCATCAAAGCTTGTGGTCGTTTTCCATCCATGTACTAAAAGGTTCTTTGTAAACTAGGCCATTTGTCCATCATTGTTTGGGGTCCAAACAGTGGTAAGATACCCTGTCACCGATCCCTCGTACTATGAATGGCAGCTCCTCTCCGGACAATTGGCGGAGGGGCCAAGAAATATTCCTGAGAGGATTATTTAACCTTTCAATTTAGAGGGCACAAAGCCTGGCTGATTAATGAACTTTCTGATGGGCGCCGATAAGCGGATCTATTTCTTTATTTCCCCTAAAAGTGATTCCTTCTCCTGTCCATATTACTATAATCTTAAACATAAAATGTGGCAAATAGATTAAAAAACAGCACTAAAGAGTTTATCTGGCTGGCAAACTGAAGGAGCTAAATTAAAATTGGTAATGACAGCAGTGGCTCAGCCTCATATATGGTTTTTAAATGCACTGTGTATTTTGAAGAGACTTATTCTCCAGTGTGACTGGTAATGACTGCTTTGGGTGCAGAGTCTGGGGCTGGCTTCTGTTATCCCCCCCCACCCCCAAAAAAATGAGTTGTGTTATCTGGATGGCTGCAGACACATACGCATCCCCCTTTCTCACTGCATGGGCAGACAAGGTCGATAGCATTACAAGGTATTTGTGGCAGTGCTTGTTTCAGTTTTCAGAGCTGCCAGTTTCCAGGCGGATTTGAATTACAAAAGAAGAAGCTGGCATGAAAATTGAAAGGTTTTATCGGCTGGTCTGAAGCCTCATAGCACATTGCTTATTTATGCAGTCCATTTGCACCAGGAAATATAAAAAGGAAATACATTTTTAAAATAAGGCCATAAAGACCCAGATATGTTTAAGATGGCAAATAAAATATAGATACCTATAATATCTTTCCAGGAAACGATTTTCACTTAATGTTGCACATTACTTCAGAAGAGCATTTATGTTGCTGTCATAAATTTGTGCGTTTGTGTCACTATGTAGGTAGTCTCTGGGGATTAAGAAGGAAGCCTTTGCTAACTTACTTTAAAATTAAAATAGACAGAGGGATAGCTCTGCAGTTTGAGAGCTACATTGGATTTATTTAAATAGGGTGGTAAATTAAACTTAAACTAACATTTTTGCATTCCATGTAAAATTAGCTATGGCCCAGTGAATAAATGCCACTACCTTTGGAGAAAATTGGGATACTTTTTAAGCCATGAAGATTTAGAACATTCAGGGGGTGAATTACTGTGATCCTTACTGTCTTGCATATGTTCATTGTTCTCTGCTTACTGAGGTTTTCTTTTTTGTTGTTGGCTTTTTTGGGGGGTAGGGGTAGAATGTCATTTACAAAAAGAAAAATCATAAATTAATAAATTTAATAGCTCCTTTTTATAAAACTTATGCTTCATTCATTTTAGTCTGCAAATATATTGGCTTTCAGATTTCGCCTAACACTTAACATTGTGAGTATATAATCTGGTTGGAGTTATACCAACAGTTTACTTCTATTCTTATGACTATAGCGTAGTTTTGACTTGAAAAAGATACAGTCATGTAACCCCTTACACTCTAGGTTACGTAAAATGAAGATATAAGTATACAAACATACAGTACTTCAAGGACGTCAATAACCACACTGGTCATTTGCAACCTTCAGCCCATTGGCTTATAAAACTTAAGAGTATCCAAAAGAGGGGTAGGGAAGAAATTACATGTACATAGGAAATATCAAATCAATAAAGCAACACCCTTTATTCTGCTGCAATTCAAATGAACACTGTTTTAGAATCTGTTTTCCAATAAAGCAAATTACTCTCTGCTAAACCATGAGAAATGCAATTTTTTGCAATTTTCGTTTTCACCAGTGTCTGGTACCTTTCTCATGTTTTCATGACCTGGACTAATTACTTCATGTAGTTTTTTTTTAACAGAGAAAATATCAAAAGCATACACGTCTGCTGCATGCTAATGTTGTGCTGTACATTTTTTCATGAATTTTCATAAGGATTTTTTCTACATAGCATGTGTGGCTTAATGATGTAATCACCCGATAGACTAGAAAATGCTCCAAAGGAGACGTTCCGGTCTGTTGTGTACATAATACATGTTTCAAAAATCTGCCTAATTAAGGAATTACCCAATGGATTGGGAGTCTGTTGGGTACATGACATAGTTTTTTAACACATAAAAAATATAGGTATATCATTATATATGGTGTTTTTAATGGCATTTTTAGGATGTAGGGGAAATTAGTAGCAGTGTCCACTGGAATACAATTGAATTCTTTCTTTTCACTGAGGAAAACGTAAAAATCTTCATAAAGGAAGCTTTGTTTTAAAATAGTTTCAAAGCCTTTAGTTTGAGGAGAGACTTTCTTCCCCGAATTTCTCAAAGGGAAGTAATACTGTGAATATTTGTCAGAACAGTATGAAAATGGAAGGCTTTGTCTAAAATCATGGGTGGAATAGACCTGGAATTCAGATCACCAGGTGTGAGGACCCACCCCAGAAAAACACTGAAAATGGAGGACAAGACATTAGCCTTTGTATCTTTGGTCATATGGAATCGTTTTTTGCCTTTTCAGACTCAGCTTTGGTTCGGTTCACTGCGAAGCTATTTGCCCAACTTTAAAATTTCTTCCTTTGATTCCTTTAGGCCCCAGCTGTGATTTTCCTTGAATATGTACCAGTTACATTTCTGTTGGCATTTATATTGTGAACAATACCAGAGGAAAGGGAGGGCATCCATTCTTACCCTGGCTACTTTTCATAAAACTAAATAAAATACTTAGAAAACTATATCTGATCTCTAGAGTAGGTAGTAAAAATAATATCTTCAAATAGGGGGAAAAAGTATATTTTAAATTCAAACTTTTGTTTTGCTCAAATGTCAAATTCATGCCATTAGGTCACTTCAACTAGTGGACTTTGACTATGTTGGCAAGCTTTTGGTTTGTTGTAACATTGTCTTGGCAAATCCTATTTGATTACTTGGGTTGAATATTTTAAAATACTTGAATATTGGGAGGAGGCTTGTGCTATTAGTGAGTTTATTAAAAGAAGAAATTGGAAATATTTTTGAAAGAGTAAGGTAGTTTTCAAACATGAAAAGCATAATTGATTTGGGAGGTGTATATACAAATGTGACATTGATTTGAGAGGTGTATATACAAACATTGATATACAAATGTTCAGAAGGACTGGAGCTAAGCTCAGTGCTTTATCAATGTTACATTTGGTCATTAATACATTTACTTCAAGTACTTAATATATTTGCTTTTTAATATATACTCATATAACAAATTAGATTAATAAAAAACATAGTCTAGTCTTTAAGCATATGTATGATTTTAAAAATAAGTCTGTTTTGCATTCACAAGAGTAGAAAATTCCCTTTAGTTAGTGCAATTGATTGCAGATCGTATATAGTAATGAGCTTCAACTAGATACAAACCCTCATTGGATCAAAGTCAGTTTAGATAAGGGCAGCTCAAGGTCACAGAGAGAGATGCCCAACAGGTCATTTGCATAAAAAATTACTGTTAGAAATAGGACACTGAGGCAGCTCTGGCGTTTTGATCTCTTGGCCTTTGTCATGGAGATTCCTAGTAGTGAAGGGAGTAAGGCCAGTGTCCTAGATAATGATTAACTGTTTTAATGGCATTCATTCATTCATTCCGCACTAACTACTCATGCAGAAAAAAGGGTTATGTAAAATGACATTAGAAGAAAATCATTTGTAATCGTTGCATCGGGCTGCACTTTGAGGAGACATTAGGAGTAAATCCGTGGCGTGGTAGCCTTATGCTTTATCTTCTGATATTTACTGAGTTTACTGGTGCATGAAAAGCTTTCAGCAAGAATAGCAGATGGGATGGACCTTTCACAGGTAACGTTATCTACCAGGTTATTACTTCTATATATTGATAGTAAAGTAATCTCTAAGATATCACCCTACAAATATAGATTATTTAAATGTCTGTAACAAAAAAAAAAAGAAAAGAAAAAGATCTGCTTTCATAAATAGTTCATTTGGTTATCCATTGGGTCAAAGTCTTTAGATAAATCTTTTAACTTTAAAAAAAGTTCTGAAAACTACATTCATTCCCTTGCATTTAACTTTTTGTCTGCAGTACAGACATGTATGACAGAATCTTGAACTTAGAGCTAATCAGTTGACACATTCTGCTTTAAATTGGACCTTTACTGTTAATTAAAAATAAAGACACGCTCCAAGGCAGAAATATTGAGTCACAAATTTATATTTCTAACACTTTAAATAGCTGTAGGATTTTTGTTAGATCATAGTATGAAAACTTGTCCACTGGAAATAATTATTGAGTTTTCACTACTGTATTTTCTAATACAGAAATGTTCTCTAATTAGGTAAGATCTAGGCTGATTTCATTCCTATTAAATCCTAGTGCATGATAGTTTATTAAAATGAGAGTATGTAGATAGTGTTTGTTATGTCATTTACTAATTAATTATTGTGAAACAGTTTAAATTTCCATAGCACAATATAAATACTGTTGCTATTTTTATTAGTAATAATGGAAGTTTTTAACCAGTGATATTATTCAGATGAATGAACATCCAAATGTTTGCACTTCATCCAGGGGCATAAATGAAGAGTGGGGCTAAATATGAAGCTTTTTGAATGAGATTTCTTTCAAAATAAAATAAGTATCAACATGAAACATGCTTTCAAAATGTTGGTTAAGAAGGATGTCTCTATTACTGGTACTATAAGACTGATTCCTATTCTCTTTGTATTACTAATTCCTTCCTGGTTCTGCCAGAGTACATAGCTAATTCTCAAGGTAAAGTATGAGAGATGCTTAGGAAGCTGTATTAATTTATTCAGCCTTTTTAATATATCAAAGCATAATTTTATACATTGTCCCTTAATGACATAAAAATTGATATAATTTCCCAAAGTATCCAAATTATTAACAATAAGTAAAATGTATTGGATGCTTACTATGGGCCGTGTACTTTATATATACATTACCTGATTATTCATTCATTAATATTTGCTGAACTCCTACTATAGGCCTAGGCCTGTTGTAGGAACTGGGGTACAGCGCTGAACAGAAAAACAGAATCCCTTTATGTTGGGGGATAGACAAAACAAACAAGTAAAATATACAGTATGTCAGATGTAGTAAGTGCCATGGAGTTTTAAAAAAAGGAAGAGAGGGAGGGTAGTGAAGCAGCGTAGGGAACACCAATTGGAGGGAGCTAGCAACGTTAAATAGGGTGGTCAGGAGGGCCTTACTAAGAAAATGACATTTGAGCCAAGACTTGAAGGAAGTGAAGGAGCTTACCATATTTACCTGGGGGAAGAGTGCTACAGACAGATGGAACAGCATTTAGTACTACTTGTAATTTCCTCAAAATTAAGCAATAAAATAATTAAATTCAGAGAAATTCTATAAAGCTTTTGCTCTGTATCCTCAATCAGTAGCAGAGATTTTCAGTATTCATATCTACTTTAAATACTTTTATTGGCTGCATAATTCATTTTCACTCTAAAATTTTAGAGGCTGTAACATCTACTTATTCACCACCTATTTATTGAGCACTTACTATGCTCGAGGTCAGGTGTTGGCAAACTTTTTTTGTAAAGAGCCAGACTAAATATTTTAGCTTGGCAGGCCAGTCAATGGTCTCTGTCATAACTTGATCCCTGTAGCATGAAAAGCAGCCTGGCTGTGTTCCAATAATTTATGGACACTGAATCTTGAATTGTATATAATTTTCACATATTACAAAACATTCTTTTTTAAAATTTTTAAGCCATTTTAAAATGTTAAAATCATTCTTACCGTATAGGCCATACAAAACAGGCAGGAGGCTGGATTTGACCTGCCAGCCATAGTTTGCACACTTACTCTAGATTTTGGGCATAGGGATGCATAGTGGACTAGATGAAGATCCCTCCCCTCATGCACCTCGCATTCTAGAAATGGGGAAGCAGACGATAAACATAATAAATAACCAGTTTAGTATTCTAGAGGGTGAAATAGGGAAAGGAGGATCAGGAGCACTGTGGCCTTTACTCTGAGAGGAGGTGATAGGAATGAACCACTGAAGAGTTGTGTAGTAGTGTGACTATCCTTGTGTTCTGCGCTCCCAAGGAGAAGCCAGAAGCACCCGTAGGGGTACAGGTGGCCCCTCCTGTGAGGAAGTCCCTACCTGTATGCGTTCCAATGTCTGGATATCCCTGCTAATTTAGTTCTCATCAGCTCCCCTCATAATTACCTCCTGATTCATCTTGTCCTTTTGCGTAAGATTTGAACCAATGGAACTCTTATTCCGTGGACTAAACATAAGTGAACGTATTTTCCTTCTCATGAATCAATCTAGAATTCTGGGTTCAGAGATAAATTGTCATGTATTTGCACAAACATAAGTAGAGAAACTTTTAAACATAGGTAAGTTTTTCAGAGAATGTGTATAATCGGGGGGGGGGTGGATTATTCTTTCATTGGTTATACTCTCTGCTAACAGTTGCCAGTTAGTTGTTGAGCCCATACCATTAGCTTCACACTAGCTTCCCATGCCACATAAAGTAAATCCAGCGCTCTTCACCCTTATTTATGATCTGGCCCCTCTTCACCTTTAGAACCTCCTTTTCTCCTGGTCTTCCTTCACCTACTACACTTCCAAGTTATAGATATTTTTCAGATACTCAAATATAGCAAGCTTATGCTCACCTCAGGGCTTTGCACTGCCTGTTCCCCATGGCTTATGCCCAGAATGCTGTTTCCCCAGTGGTCACATACTTGGGGGTTTTTTGTTATAAGAAATGACCTTCCCAGTGAGAGTTTCCCCCAAAGTCAATCTGAGTCACCACCAATGACTCATTTACATAACTGTTTTAATTGCCTGCATACCATTTATTACTATCTGATACTGTCCGTGTGTGTGTGTGTGTGTGTGTGTGTGTGTGTGTGTTGTTGGTTTTGTTCATCTGTCTTCCACCACTGGAGATGTGAGCAATGATTTTTGTCTTGCTCACTTCTCAATTAGCTAATCTTAGAACAGTATCTGGCATGTATTAGGTACTCAATAATTATTTTTTGAATAGATTAATGAAAGAATGTATATAGATGCTCATGCCATGTGCCCAGCACTCTGGTAAATGTCACTAATGGAGACATCCTTGGACTTACATCTTGCTCTATTTCTCCCCTTCCTTTCTCCCATACACAGTGTGGTTTCTTGAAAAAGTCATCTATGTTCTGTTCTTTAGCATCTTTCTACTTGCAGTAAACCCCTTACAATCTGGCTTGTGCCTCTGCCTCTCAAATGAAACTGCTCACACCAGTTTCCAGTTGCCAACAACTTCCTGGCTGTTAAGTCCAATGGATTTTGTAGTCTTCGTTGTACTTGATTCACCAGTAGCTTTTGACAACTTCTTCCTTGAAACATTATCTGTTCTACCTTCACATCCATGGTACCACCTCTTTTGGTTTTATTTCTTTCTCTTAAACCACATATACTCATGGTTGCAATTTTGTATCATATCAAATAATATAGTTATCTTTTAGATGGAAAAATTATTTCTGCTTAGTAATTTCATGTCTTCCCGGTGCTCTACTACCTGAACAAATTTGTAAACCGCTGCATGAGTTCACATGCTTATGTGCATACCAGTTAAAACTGTATTTAAGGGACTTCCCTGGTGGCACAGTGGTTAAGAATCTGCCTGCCAGTGCAGGGAACACGGGTTTGAACCTGTTCTGGGAAGATCCCACATGCTGGGGAGCAACTAAGCCCGTGCACCACAACTACTGAAGCCCGTGTGCCACAACTACTGAAGGCTGTGCGCCTAGAGCCTGTGCTCTGCAACAAGAGAAGCCACCGCAATGAGAAGCCTGCACACCACAATGAAGAGTAGCCCCTGCTCGCCGCAACTAGAAAAAGCCCGTGCACAGCAATGAAGACCCAATGCAGCCAAAAATAAATAAATAGATTAATTTTTTAAAAAACTGTATTTAATGGCTTTTAGCTAGTCTTAATTCGTGACCCACGTTTTTTATTAGAGGATATAAAACATTTGTTGACTGTGTTTTTTGTTTGCTTGTTTTTTGTTTTTTTTTTCTTTGATGTGCAGACCATTTTTAATGTCTTTATTGAATTTGTTACAATATTGCTTCTGTTTAATGTTTTGGTTTTTTGGCCCGGAGGCATGTGGGATCTTAGCTCCCTGACCAGGGATCGAACCTGCATCCCCTGCATTAGAAGGCGAAGTCTTAACCACTGGACTGCCAGGGAAGTCCCTGACTGTGTTTTTGATTATATCCCAATTGGTAATAGCTGAGATTGTAAATTCCATTTTGTATTTTCATTAGAAAACATCTTTCAGGTTATTGTCATCCTCGTTTTTCAATTTAGGAAATGGAGCTAAAAGTAAAGTTGTTTGAAGAAGGTTATTTTTGTAACCTACAGATTATTTTCCTGTATTGAGAAAATAAAACATCCCACAGACCACCTATTCGCCACATTAAATAACAACAAAATCAGTTGACAGACCAGTTAGTTGGCCCTCTTTGTAGACACCCAATAAAGAATATAAGAAATAAACTTATCCAAGTTTATTCTCATCCTTTCAATCTCCAAAAAATATGGGGGGAATTAGTTTTTTCTCCTCCTGTTTAAAGCCCGTGCCACGTCAGGAGTTTTGCTCTATCCATCCTTTCTCTGTGTTTTCAACTTCTCCACCTCTATTAGCTTTCTCACATGTTCAGGTCTCTCCCATTCTAATAACAAACTCCACCAAATCCTCCTCCTAGGTACTGACTGATCTTATTTTGCCCCTTCTTACTCATGCTTCTTAAAATAATATATACCTACTGTCTACTTTTCTTCAACTTCCGTTCATTTTTTTAAACATTTCTTGTTATGAAATGTAATATACATAGTGAAAAGTGCATCAAACATATGTGTACAATTTAATAAATTAGTTATATAACACACTTAAGTTATATGACACCACTGTGTTCGAAAATAGAAAATTGCAGCTACCCCGAGACCCTCTGTGCTCTATTCTCTCCCCATAGGAAGTAGCCACTGTCCTGGCTTTTGTGGGTAATCACTTCCTTCCTCTTCTTTATAGTTCTACCACCTTTGAGTGCATCTCCTTCACTCTTCAACCTATTGCTTTCTACTCTTTCTACCTTCTTACTGATTCCAAAATTCTCACAATAAAGTTATCCATGAACAGTGCGAAATCTAAGGGTGTTTCCCAGCCCTAATCTCACTAGGCTTCTCTGCTGTATTTGACATCGTAGATCAGTTCATCCATCTTGAAACTACTCTAAGGTCTATGACTATTCTCTGTGGCTCTGTGTTCTTTAACCTCTCCTTCTCTGTCTCTTTCACAGGCTTTTCTGCCTGCCCCTCATGTGTTGTTGTTCCCAGGGTTCCATCTTTAGCTCACTGCTGCTCATCTGGCTATGGCGATACTGTCCACCCTGGTCATTTCAGCCTCCACTATTAATGCAGCTTTCAGATCTAATGTTCAGCACAGATGTGTTTTCTAAGCTTTATCTTACATAGATAACTGCCTGGTGGACATCTGTCTCCACCTAGATACTCAACATCCAAAAAAGACTTCATCATCTTTCCCTCTAAATTGACTCTGCCTTCTTTTCCTACCTTTTCTGAATCAGTTGTTGACACTACTGCTCACCAGTTTACCCAAGTTAGAAACCTGAAAAGCATCCTAATTTCTCTTTACCCTCTACCTAAAATTTTCCATTTGATTTACAAATGGAAATTTGTACAAGATTACAAATTTACATCTAATTCTTTTAGAGTAAATTTAAATTTTTTATATTTCAAGGGAAGCTTTACCTGAGTTCCTTACCCATCCAATGATGGGTCCTCCTTTTCACTCCATTAATACCTTGTACACGCTTCTATCACTGTGCTTACATTGTTGTCGTTATCTATTTTTATGTCTGTCATGTTCTACTGGGCTTTTATTCTCTGAGATACCTAATATATAACACAGTATTGGGCACAATGCGGAATGGAATGAGGAGTGAGGAAGGTGAGGAAAGCACACGTTGATGTTAAGAATAAAAGAATTGTTATGTTACACACTTCAATACACAGAACCATCTGAATATGGGGTCTCCGCACTAAACTGTAGGAGGCAGTATTTTTTTTCTTTTAATTTTATTTATTTATTTATTTATTATTATTATTTTTTTTGGCTGCATTGGGTCTTTGTTCCTGCACGCAGGCTTTCTCTAGTTGTGGCAAGCAGGGGTACTCTTTGTTGCAGTGCACGGGTTTCTCATTGCGGTGGCTTCTCTTGTTGCAGAACACGGGCTCTAGGTGCGCGGGCTCAGTAGTTGCAGCACGTGGGCCCTAGAGCACATGGGCTTCAGTAGTTGTGGCACATGGGCTCAGTAGTTGTGGCACACGGGCTCTAGGGCACATGGGCTTCAGTAGTTGTGGCATGTGGGCTCAGTTGTGGCCTGCGGGCTCTAGAGCACAGGCTCAAGTATCTGTGATGCACAGGCTTAGTTGCTCTGTGGCATGTGGGATCTTCCCAGATCAGGGCTCGAATCTGTGTCCCCTGCCTTAGCAGGCGGATTCTTACCCACTGCGCTACCAGGGAAGTCCCAAGAACTTTTGTTAGGTAAGTGATTCCTTAGAAATACTGCCTCCTGGGACTTCCCTGGTGGCACAGTGGTTAAGAATCCACCTGCCAAGGCAAGGGACACGTGTTCGAGCCCTGGTCCGGGAAGATCCCACATGCCGCAGAGCAACAAAGCCTGCGCGCCACGGATACTTGAGCCTGTGCTGTAGAGCCTGCGAGCCACAACTACTGAAGCCCGCACACCACAACTACTGAAGCCCACGTGCCTAGAGCCCGTGCTCTGCAACAGGAGAGGCCCCCCGCACCACAATGAGGAGTGGCCCCCGCTTGCCACAACTAGAGAAAAGACCATGCACAGCAACGAAGACCCAATGCAGCCAAAAATAAATAAATAAAAACCTTGAGGATATATATTTTTTAAAGTTCTTTTGGAAAGAATGAGGTTTTAATTTTCTTCTGACATTCACTAAATCTTCACAAATATTCATGTTGCAGACCAAACCTGGACCACCCAAAAAGCCAAAGACCCCTTCTGGACAATCAGCCTTAGTATATTGCTACAACTGCGGGCAAGAAGGCCATTACGGACATGTAAGTTTAAGTGGAATTTGGGCATAAAGCGTTCTGTTGTTCAGGAGTGGTTGCTGAAAGATGAGCCCGAGTAATTCTGAACACATTTCTTTTATAAACTAATATCTTGAAGTAAGACTTAATATATTTTCAACTGATTTACTTCTATCCCTACCAGAGTAACAGATCTGTCAGAACACATTCTTCTAAATGTTTTAAGTTTACATGCATGTTAGTCTAAAACAAATACAGCTCATAGAATCATTCAGACAAATAATAGTAGTCAATAGAATGGTTACAGTTCTCACGAGTTCTTAGGATTACTAGTACTTTGACCCAGCCAAATCGTGATTTTTAGATTTTCTATATAGTTCTCCAGTGTCTCTGGTTTTCCCCGGTACTGTGTTCAGTTAAATCTTTACCACTCACATGCAAACCCTGACACTCGCTAGTGGAAAGACAGAGGTGCTGCATCATCAGCCATCCTGCCTACCCCACAAATGCCCCAATTCCCTATCCAACCTGCATGTTTCCTAACCCTAACTGAAAGGGCCAAACTGTGTGTGTTCTAGATACTGAGGTGTCAAAGCAGAAACTTGCTGCTCTGAGGTGGGAGTGAGTCTCCTAGCCAGTTATCTCATTAAGCATGAAACAGCAACAGCTCATCCCAGAGACAGGATGCAATAAGAATAGACTCACAGCCCATATGTTCTGGGAATCTTGAGACAGAGGAGGAAAGGCAGTGGCACAAGAAGTAGAAAATTTGTATGGAGAAATACACTCCCAGTCTCCAGATAGGCTTCTAATAGCCTAGAAACCAAAATATACTAATATCAAGTCAGATCTGATGATAGGAGGTGGAAAGCACACAGAGGTAGGGAGTCTACAAAATGGATAGAGGTGTGAGCAGTAGGATGGAATGGTATTGCAGGTCACGTGTTGAGTTCTGACCATGGCACTTCACCAGTGCAGACCTTGGGGACAGAGCTCTACGATACGGGGAGAGACAAAAAGTCTGGAGAAGAAAAAGTGTGGGACAGAGTCCATCAACAGATGGAGTTTTTCTTCCACATTGGGACAGCAGGACCGTGGAGTGAAGGGATAGAATATGAAAGAGAGGATGGAGCTCTGATCCTCAGTTTTAATTTTTGCTCTACTACTGACTTAACCATGTGACTTAAAACAACCCACTTTTTCTCCCTGGTCTCCAGTTTCTTTATTTCCAAAGCAAAGAAGTTGTACAGGGAGAGCTCTCAGCACTGATTTGGTATTTCCAATGTGATCAGATCCATAGTATGGGGATACAGACGGAGGGACCTTGCAGTATAATTACCTCACTTCTATAGAAATCACACTGAAAAGCTAGTTTGAGAATACCTTGTTTTTGCAAAATTATCATCTCTAGATCTTTTACTGCTCTGTGTATTCCTCCTTGTTGCCAAAACTCAGATGTTGTTTAGCGAACATATTCACATAAGCAGTCCACTGCCACACGAATCACACAGATATACAATTTATGCTTGCTTACCTCTTTAAAGCAAAAGGGTATAATTTTAGCATTTATGTTTGTTCAATTAAGGAAAAACAATTAGAGTTGGACACATACTGCTTACTAGTCACTCCTGTTAATGTAGATAGGAAATATATTAAAAGCATTTGGAACTTATCCCTGAAATCTAGATTTAGATAATTTTTAATTTACCATAAAGCAAATTTGGCAGCCTCATTGCTGCCATAGATGAAGAACTCTAGATTATCCACACTAATGAAGAAGATCAGTGGTGTGGCTAATCCAGAATAGTAGATAAATTATATAGCCAACTATCAATTGTCTGTGCTAATGGAGGGGACCAGCGATGTGGATAATCAAAATATAATTTACATTTAGCTTTGGAAAGTGTTTATAGTACTGTATAGCTCTGTAGAGCCACATCAGTCTAGACTGTATAGGATCCAAATAGGAGACTGGGTAGGTAGTTACAGCTGTCTGAGGGCCCCTCCCCTTCAGTTTCAGAACTTCAGCTCTATAGATGTTAATAAATAGCTTTTTCATGTGAAAGATACTCTAAGGGGAATGTGGCATCGCCCTTCCCTAATTCCACTCACTGTAACTGGGGAGGCAGGGACAATCATAAGCAGCTCCATATGAGGCAAACTGCAATAGGAAACAGTACTCACCGTGTAAAGAGACTACTCCAGGATGAGTGGGGCGCTGGGAATATATCAAGAGCTCTAGTACCTTTTTGTAATTGTAATTTGCTCTTAATATTCTATAGAATCTGTCTTAGTCTCTTCAGGCTGCTATAAACAAACTACCATAGACTGAGTGGCTTATAAACAACAGGAATTTATTTCTCACCACAACCGTGGTGCAGAATCAGTGTCTTGTGAGGGCCGCTTCCTCATAGATGGCACTTTCTTGCTGTGTCCTCACATGGTGGAAGAGGCTAGAGAGCTCTGTGGGGTCTCTTTTACAAGAGTTCCACCCTTGTGATCTAATCACCTCCCAAAGGGTCCACCTCCTAATACCATCACCTTGGGGTTTAGATTTCAACACATGAATTGGGTGGAGGGATACACAAACATTCAAACCATAGTAGAATCTTAGACCCAAATCTTTTTTTTTTTTTTTTTTTTTTTGCGATACGCAGGCCTCTCATGTTGTGGCCTCTCCTGTTGTGGCCTCTCCTGTTGTGGAGCACAGGCTCCGGACGCGCAGGTTCAGCAGCCATGGCTCACGGGCCCAGCCGTTCCACGGCATGTGGGATCTTCCCGGACCGGGGCACGAACCCGTGTCCCCTGCATCAGCAGGCGGACTCTCAGCCACTGCGCCACCAGGGAAGCCCCCAGATCTTTTATGGGTATCATTTCTTCTGGAAACTTGGTGCCACCATGGATAGTGATTTATAAAAGCAATTCTTTATGTTACCCTATAGGTTTGCCTTATAACTTTCAACACCCAAAAAAGCCCAAAAAGATCCAGAAACTCAACAACAGGTTAAATCTGAAGATAGTTGGAAGGAGGAAATTATAAAGATAAGAACCAAAATTACTGAAATAGAAAACATGATTAATAGCATCATCAAAACCAAAAGCTGGTTCATTTTCTTTTCAAAAGAAAAGAGACTTCTGGAAAAACTGCTCGAAGAAAAGGAAAAGATACAAATAAACAATGAGTGAAAAAGTGTAAATAGCTTAAAATACAGTATAATTTTTTACTTAAAGAATACTGTATAAACTTCATAAAGTTCAGTGTTAGGGACTTCCCTGGCTGTCCAGTGGTTAAAACTCTGTGCTTCTACTGCAGGGGGCACAGGTTTGATCCCTGGTGGGGGAACTAAGATACTGCATGCTGCGTGGCCAAAAAACAAACAAAAAATAAAGTTCAATGTTAAATCTGAAAATGCAGCTAAAACAAATAATTCTCTGCAAAAATATAAATTAATCAAAATGATTGAAGAACAAACTTAGATGAACCAATACCACTAAAGAAACTGAATTAATAATCAGAATTCTCCCCACCAAAATATACCAGACCCAGGTAGGTTTGTAGTCAAGTGTTACCAAACCTTTATTTAGATAGATAATCCAAAGAACACCACTCACCTTAGTCTGTGAAACTATTATAACCTAAAAATACTTCAAAATATCTACAGAATGTTACCATTTTTGTGAAATCTGAACACTTCAAAGTTATACTATTGTTTATTGGAATATTTATTAATAGTAAGAGTATTAAAACATGAGAATGGCAGGCACCAACTTTAAGACCATGGCAGCTTCTGGAAAGGGAAGGAGATGAATGGGAAGTGGGAAGGCGAGTTAGACAGAGGATCTCATTATATCGTTAATGCTTAGGGGGAAACAACTAAATTAAGGGTAAATGTTGATTTGATAAAGCTAAATGGTTAGGTACAGATTTCCATTACTTTATTTTCTATACTTAAGTGTATATTTAGAATGATTCCTAGTTTTTAAAATCTACAAATTATGTTTCAAGTGTATGGTGGCCAGTTTGGTCAAGTATCTTAGAATTACAAGTTGACCTCTTGCTCTGTTGGTGGAAATGTAAATGGATACAGCCACTATGGAAAACAGTATGGAGGTTCCTTAAAAAACTACAAATAGAACTACCATATGACCCAGCAATCCCACTACTAGGCATATACCCTGAGAAAACCATAATTCAAAAAGAGTCATGTACCAAAATGTTCACTGCAGCTCTATTTACAATAGCCAGGACATGGAAGCAACCTAGTGTCCATCGACAGATGAATGGATAAAGAAGATGTACATATATACAATGGAATATTACTCAGCCATAAAAAGAAACGAAATTGAGTTATTTGTAGTGAGGTGGATAGACCTAGAGTCTGTCATACAGAGTGAAGTAAGTCAGAAAGAGAAAAACAAATACTGTATGCTAACACATATACATGGAATCTAAAAAAAAAAAAATGGTTCTGAAGAACCTAGGGGCAGGACAGGAATAAAGATGCAGACGTAGAGAATGGACTTGAGGACACGGGGAAGGGGAATGGTAAGCTGGGACGAAGTGAGAGAGTGGCATGGACATATATACACTACCAAATGTAAAATCGATAGCTAGTGGGAAGCAGCCGCATAGCACAGGGAGATCAGCTCGGTGCTTTGTGACCACCTAGAGGGGTGGGATAGGGAGGGTGAGAGGGAGATGCAAGAGGGAGGGGTTGTGGCGATGTATGTATATGTATAGCTGATTCACTTTGATATAAAGCAGAAACTAACACACCATTATAAAGCAATTATACTCCAATAAAGATGTTAAGAAAAAAAGAATTACAAGTTGAGTATATAATGACAAAGTTATGATAAATCAGCTGAATTCTATGCAGATATTTCACATACTTTCTTCCTAAGAGGTACAGATTTTCCCCATTATCTGAAAGTAGAGCGTTCCTGTGAAACCTTTCCTAAGCCAAAGTAGCTGTAAAGCAAAGCAGCAGTTACCTTACAACACATCTTTCTAACGAATGCAAAAAATAAATGGAGATAAAGCACAGACGCTCACAGACACAGTTCAAAGCTATGGTGGCTTGATGCCGAGATGCTGAGTGTAGTTCCTGGGGGAGGAGCTTGGTGGTGCCATTCTCACTGCTCCGGGTGCTTACTGTCTCTGTATGGTTGCTGCAAAACAAATGCTAAACACTATTTTCACTTTTCACCTTTTCTTGTAAAGGTGAAAATCCTCTTCATATTTCTTTCTGCTAGTGAAAACAGGTCTTTCATAAAAGTGAAGCAGTATAAAGCAAACTTTTTAAAAGCAGGGGATACTTGTAGTTTAATTTTCTTCAGTACCTAGCTAAGAAGCACTGAACGTTTATAATAACTTTTAGGCAAGATGGCAGAAGACAGAAGCGGAAAGTTCCAAAATGAAGCCTCTTTCAAATGAAAGACATTATTTGGTTTGAGACAAGCTGAATGGATATGTGTCACAGACCAGGATAAACGAAGCCTACTACATGGGACGTGGGTCAGGCCAAGGATGTGGATTTGGAAAGTAGCAGCTACCAGAAGGCCAGAGTCAGGAGAGTAGGGAGCTGTCCTGGGGTTAGTGAGAGGAGTGATCTCTTCTTGAGTAGGGGGAGCAAAGAGAAGAGAGGTTTCCTTCAGAATTACCTAGGAACATTTTCAAGCTAGGCACAACCCACCACCACCCTGCTCCCCACCATAAGAATCACTGCCCTTGTGAGCAGTGAGTGTTGGCTTAAAATAAGCTTGCAAAAAACTACTTGTGTGGATGAAAAGGAGTAAAGGGCTAAGAATTTACCCCCACATTGAGGGTGTAAATGTGAAGAGAAGAAGAAAAGGAGAAACACTTGATGGAAGGCTGTTAGAAGAGACAGACAAGCAAAGAGCTGATAAAACATAATTTTAAATAAAATAAACCCTGCAACAGAGGAACAAGGCATTGCTGGGGGAGAGGGTTGGCAGGGAAGATTTAAAGAAGATAAGAAGGGTTTTGTAGGTAAAGAAATAAAGGAAGAAAATCCAAGCCTGAAAGACTAGCATGTAAGCACAATCGGGTGTTTGGCTGATCCTCCCAGTGTCCCAGCAAGACCACATCCTGCAGCCACAGTGTGAGTATCAGCAATGGGGGCTCGTCACTAATTACAGTGGTCCATAATCTTACAAAAAAAGTTGTCTGAACAGTGTGACCTTGTGACATCATAATTTCAAATACAATTTGCAGGAATGTACAGAAAGACGAATGTTTAACCAGACCTTTCCTACATCTCCATTCATCTACTACTATGATGACAAATACGAAATCCGGGAGAGAGATCAGAGAATAAAACGAAAAGTGAAAGGTATGTTACTAGATTTCTTACTAAATCACCTTTGCAATAGTTCCTTAATTTCTTTTTTTGCACTGTCTTTGCAAACTGCTTTGTGGGCCTTTGGTTAGGACAGAAAATGTTTTTAATAGTTCCTATAGAAACTGGAACTTTCTTTTTTCTTTTCTTTTTAAAAATTTTATTTATTTTTGGCTGCGTTGGGTCTTTGTTGTTGCACGTGGGCTTTCTCTAGTTGCGGCGAGTGGGGGCTACTCTTTGTTGCGGTGCACGGGCTTCTCATTGCAGTGGCTTCTCCTGTTGCAGAGCTTAGGCTCTAGGCACGTGGGCTTCAGTAGTTGTGGCTCGTGGGGTCTAGAGTGCAGGCTCAGTAGTTGTGGTGCACGGGCTTAGTTGCTCCACGGCATGTGAGATCTTCCCAGCCCAGGGCTTGAACCCGTGCCCCCTGCATTGGCAAGTGGATTCTTAACCACTGCGCCACCAGGGAAGCCCGAAACTGGAACTTTCTTGATCTCCAGAAATCAAGCACCCACTTCCAAAATCCTGTGTTTTAGTCTATTCACTGTGAACATTTTTCTCACATAATGATCATTTTAGAAAATGTCCAGAAAATACTTACATCTATTTATGCATGCAGAGTTTTTAAAGCTTCCTTTGAGATTTTTCTTTTAGACAAATAATTATGTTCTCCCTCTTTATATCTCTAGTATTTTTCAAGCAAAGAAAAGCTTGCCCTGCCAGGTGATTCCTGGAGCTTCCCCAAAGAAGTCATTTTTTATTGGCCACCATTATGAACAGAGCTCCAGATCCACGGCCACCCTCCATTTCTTTATTTGCTGTTGCTAACATAATGTTCTTTCTCACCAAATTATTTTATAATTTAGGCTTATTTTCTCTGCCACTTTTCTTTCTTGCCGTATGCTTCACAGTGGTTTACAAAGTTACTTTTTTTGCTTTCAGGACCAAATAGTTCTATATTTTTCAAGTTAACTCATACATTGTTGACCCTTGGCCTTTTCATTATTCTCTTCCAGACTCTCTCTGAGTTCAGGTCCTTTCAAAACGAAGATAGTAATTTTGGAGGAAAGTAGAGGAATTACCTCTCAACTTCTGCATATTTTATCTCTCTATGTAAAGAAATTATAGTACAAGAAGATAATGATTAGACAACTAAATTTTTAAAAGATTACAAAGAAATGCACCAAAATGGCATCTCTGGATTAAAGGGTTGTGGATGCTTTCTCTGTTATTTTCTCTGTACTTTTCTGTATTTCCCAACTTTTCTTTAATGAGCATTTATAACTTTTATAATCAGGGAAATATCCTTTGTTCTCCTTTTTAATTAGTTATATCAGCAACTCTGTGGCACAGATCCACTTTGAGGCTCACTATATTGGACTTTATATTTTATACTGAAGTCTATAAGTAATTATGGATACTTACTTTTGCTCTATATTCTAGAATTCAGTTTTGTCCCCTAAGTATACTACTTCGCACTCTGTCCCATTTTTTTATTGGTGACTTCTTTAATCTTTCAAGGTTCTGTTGACCTTAGTTTTCATCCCTCACTGTAACCTCATCTCCCACTTATCCCATCAGAATCACTACCATCAGACGCTTACAGTAAGAGTGCCAAGTCCTGATAAAATATAACATCAGATCTGGCACTTAAACCTCTTAGATACACAAGTGTGTGCACATGTGCACACTCAGTCTCTAAGCCAGTGACCTCTACTCTGGAGGAATAATCTCCTGTCCAGTATGGCATCCACCTATAAGTACTGTGGCCAGACTTTATCTTCAGAGTATAATTGAAGTGTCATATGAAACTGTCAAAAGGCCACATTGTACATCTTGCTTCACCTTATCATCAAGGGCTGTCTCTTTATCACTGCAGGAACTTGAATTGGTCACACGTGACTTTTCACAAAGCTGACATGATTACTGCTCTCACTGGTCCCTGTCTCCCTTGTTGAACCTAGTTAAACTGTATTGAACAAAATAAGTATCATTGGATTTCTGGATGTTTTCCATGTTTAGAAATATAGAACTACAACCATTGAGTTTTTAGTGAGTGATTTTTTTACCTTAGTAAGGGCTCTTTAGAATGTCATATCATTAATGCATTTAAATGTCTGGCTTCCCTCTCTGCTAAGTTATTCACAGACCAATGAAAGCTCTGCATGGAGTTGCTGAATATGCAGAAATACTTTATGTTTTCCAGAACTTCAGAAGAATGGGGACTTTCCAAGGCAGTTCAAGAGGCCTCATATGGAAGCAGCAGATAAGAGGCCCCACTGTGATATGAGGAAGAGCCATGCCTCATGGAGAAGTAACACGTGGCCTCAAGAAAAGAAAGAAACCCAAAAAGAAGCCATGAACAGGACCAGCAGAGAGCGTGAGAAGCACAGGAAGGCTGACAGGTGTCATGAAGTGGATGAGGACTACCCCAGGGGCCCCAGAGTCCACTCTTCTCCTGGCACTGTCAAAACCCAGAAGCCTCACAAGCCCTTTCACCACTCATTGCATTACCACAAGCCAAGAGAAGACAGGCTGCCCAGAGAGGGCAGGAGGGTCAGGCATAAGAAAAAGGAGAGCTGTTTGGAGGATGATGGCAATGATAATTTATTTCTCATTAAGCAGAGGAAAAAAAAGTCTAAGCTGTGAGTTAGCTTCTGATTTGGCTTCCCAGTGTTTGGTCTTCATGTCTACAACATCCTGGCAATATTTGTATTACCTATGACTAAATAAAATGAGGTTTTTGTTTTTGTTTTTTTAATCTCAGCCATACCTAGAGCTATTGAACAAAGTCCTTGGAGATCTCAGTTCTCTGTGTCCAACAGGTTATTAGGTAAGAAAACAAAGATAAACTCAGACTTCCCCTGTTCCAGGACGTCATTTTTATTCACTCAGTACCCTAGGGAATAGGAAGAATTAATCTTTTCATACAAAAAAATTTTTTTAATATTTTGAAACAATAAAAAAGCTCATTAAATGTATGCAGTGTATGAAAATTAAATCCTTGCAAGAAGATAAATTAATGCTAATATGAAAAATTCATCACTTTTTCAGCATTCCTTTTTTTTTAATATCGGAAAGGATAATAACTATATATCTAAATCTGGCTTTTCTTGCTTCTGAAGCTGGTGTCAGAATCTTACTTTGGTCAGCTTATCACAGGCTGAAAATGAGGGTGTCGTCATTGAAGCACTGAAGAGACAGGGAATTGGGTTTTAGAGCAAAATACAAGTAAGGAATCCATCCAGAGTAAATGTTGAGAAACAGATTTCCTGAAACAAGTGAAAAGAGTCAGCAAAAATTTTAACTTAATCACAAGGAAGTCATTTTTACCATTTTTACAGCCATACTTGAGGAAGACTGTCCCTCAGATATTTAAGATGAATATCATCCAACTTAAAAAATTGTTTTGGGGGCTTCCCTGGTGGCACAGTGGTTGAGAGTCTGCCTGCCGATGCATGGGACACGGGTTCGTGCCCCGGTCCGGGAAGATCCCACATGCCGCGGAGCGGCTGGGCCCATGAGCCATGGCCGCTGAGCCTGCGTGTCCGGAGCCTGTGCTCTGCAACAGGAGAGGCCACAACAGTGAGAGGCCCGTGTACCACAAAAAAAAAAAAAAAAAAAATTGTTCTCTTGGGTTTTTTAACTACCACAGGGTTACACAGAAGTTTTTATACTTGTGAACCTTTTGTACTTATCAGAGCCTAATGTTAGAATAAGAAAAATAAAATGTCTGAAATAGAGTAAATAAATTTGTCTACTATGTAAAAAGACAATGAGAGTTTGAGTAGTGACAAAGGGTGTACTTGGGTTGGACAAGTAAGTAAAGTTATAAAATCTCTATAAACTGGGGTCAAATGCCCTTACTGTGCCCAAGCACTAGCTTTATGCCAGAATAAAATGAGATGGAGTAACAAAATGTTTCTCCATGTTCTCCAACAATTGGAATCTTAAATTTGTGTTTTCCTCTTTGTGAAGTACACAGTCTGCTGTATTTCTGGTAGGATTAGCTCTCTTTTCTTTTGGAGGGCAAGGGAGAATCTCTCTTCTACAATCAGACTTGGTGTCTTTAGTTTACCACCTTCCCTGTGGCTGCCCAGCTTTCAGCTAAGTGTCAAGCATTCGTTGTGTGTTGGTGGTTGGCTTCCTAACATCTACTGGGATTGTTCTGACCCTAAGGTAAGTGGGCACAGTCTTTTAATACCCTGCTAAAAGTGGCAGCCATGAAAAATGGCTTCCTAGAGTGGTAAGCCTTGAGATAATTGGCATTATTTCTTAGTAGAACCTGGGACAGGTATGGCTTATTACTGATGTGGTGTGACTAGCATTCCTTCAGATCTGAGGACCTCTGCTTTCAGGGCAGAAGTGGGATTGCCTTTCATACTTAGAAAATTGTTTGGAGGAGGGAAGAAATGAAGCTCTTCTATTTGTTTCTGCACATTATCTTCTTTTTCCTCCCAAATTTTATTTTTTTTTATTAGACAAACATTTTTTTCTGGGGCATAATTTACCCTTCAGGTCCATGCATTTATATGCAGATAGGAAAGGAGGCTGAGCTACTTCACTTTGGGGCATTAGGATGATAAGGAAAGAACAGAAACACAAGAGGAGCTTCTGCTCCATTCCCTCTTCATTGCCCTTGGCACCTGGCTCTTACACCAAGTGTTCAGTTAGTCAGTCTACTCACACACTAACTTTCCATACAAGAATGGGGAGTTTAAAATATTTAGTGATTTGACAATCAAATAAGACTTTAAATGGATAAATGTGGTTAAGAGAAAAGGAGATGTCCCAAACAATAAGGATCCACATAGTTGCTAAGATTGAGAAGACTCTAAACATCTTTTGCCTCTGGTCCTACTTTGATTAGAAAGAAACAGCCTGAGTAGCTCCTTTCCTGGATTCTAGCTTGATGCATGTTTGGCTTTCTTAGAGCACAGAGAAACTGTCTCCCATTTTCTCAATGGAAAGCCTTGCTTTCATGGACCATGCTACTGGCAGTGCCTATTATTTCAGAACCATGCTATTAACAGTGCTTATGATCAGCTCTTTATTTTTATGTTATACAAGGAGTACATATTCTTTTTAAGGGGGAAAAATATTTTTAAAAATTTTTTCTAGTTACCATTTGTCATCATACAAAGTTATTACAATATTATTGACTGTACTCACCATATTGTACATTTCATCCCCATGACTCATTTATTTTTTAACTGGAAGTTTGTACCTTTTTTTAAAAATTGAATTATAATTGACTTACCAATTATATTAGTTTTAGGTATACAACATAATGTATAAAGTGATTCAGTACTTTATACATTACAAAATTATCACCACGGTAAGTCTACTTACCATGTGTCACCATGCAAAATTATTACAATATTATTGACTACGTTCCCTACGGTGTACATTACATCCCTGTGATTTATTTATTTTATAACTGGAAGTTTGTACCTCTTAATCTCCCTTATATATTTCATTCATTCCCCCCACCTCTCTCCCCTCTGACAATCACCAGTTTGTTCTCTATGAGTCTGTTTATGCTTTGTTATGCCTATTTCTTTATTTTGTTTTTTATTCCACATATAAGTGAAATCATATGGTATTCATCTTCCTCTGTCATTTATTTCACTTAGCATGAAACCCTCTAGGTCAATCTGTATTGTTGCAAATGTCAAGATTTCATTCTTTTTTATGGCTGAGTAATATTCCACAGTGTGTGTGTGTGTGTGTGTGTGTGTGTGTGTGTGTGTGTGTCTGTATCACACCTTTATCCATTCGTCTATTCATGGGTACTTAGGTTGCTTCCATATCTTGGCTCTTGTAGATAATGCTACACTGAACATAGTGTTTTCAAATTAGTGTTTTTGTTTTCTTTAGAAAAATATCCAAATAGGGGAATTCCCTAATGGTCCAGTGGTTAGGACCCCTCACGTTCACTGCCAAGGGCCTGGGTTCAATCCCTGGTAGAGGATCTAAGATCCCAGAAGCCACATGGTACAGCCAAAAAAAAAAATCCAGAAGTGGAATTGCTGGATCATATCTATCTTCAATTTTTTAAGGAACCTCCATGCTGTTTTCCATAGGGGCTATACCAATTTACATTCCCACCAACAGTGCATGAGAGTTCCCTTTTTTCCCACATCCTTGCCAACAACTTGTTATTTCTTATCTTTCCGATAATAGCTATTGTAACAGGTGTGAGGTGATATCTCATTGTGGTCTTGACTTGCATTTCCCTAATGATTAGTGATGTTGAGCATCTTTTAATGTACCTGTTGGCCATCTGTAGGTCTTCTTTGGAAAAACGTCTATTCAGGTCCTCTGCCTATTTTTTAATCGGGTTTTTTTTTTATATTGAGTTGTATGAGTTCTTTCTATATTTTAGATACTAACCCCTTATCTAATATATAATTTACAAATACCTTCTCCCAATCAGTAGGTGGCCGTTTTGTTTTGTTGATAGCTTCCTTTGCTGTGCAAAAGTTTTTTAGTTTGATGCAGTCCCACTTATTTATTTTTTGCTTTTGTTTCCCTTACTGAGAAGACATCCAAAAAAATATGGCTAAATGACAAAGAGCATGCTGCCTATGTTTTCTTCTAGAAGTTTTACAGTTTCAGGTCTTATGTTTAACTGTTTAATCTATTTTGAGTTTAGTTTTGTATATCGTGTGAGAAAGTAGTCCAGTTTGATTCTTTTCCATGTAGCTGTTCAGTTTTCCCAACACCGTTTATTGAAGAGGCTGTCTTTTCCCCATTGTATATTCTTTCCTCCTTTATCATAGATTAATTGACCATGTAAATGTGGGTTCATTTATGGGCACTCTCTTCTCTTCCATTGTTCTGTGTGTCTGTTTCTGTGCCAGTACTGTACTGTTTTAATCACTGTAGCTTTACAGTATAGTTTGAAATCAGCATGATACGTCCAGCTTTGTTGTTGTTTCTCAAGATGGTTTTGGCTCTTTGGGGTCTTTTGTGTTTCCATATAAATTTTAAAATTATTTGTTCTAGTTCTGTGAAAAATGGCATTGGTATTTTGATAGGGATTACAATCTGTAGATTGACTTAGTTAGTATGATCATTTTAACAATATTAATTCTTCTGATCCATGAGCACAGTATATATTTCCATTTGTTTGTGTCATCTTCAGTTTCCTTCATCAGAGTCTCAGAGTTTTCCAAGTACAAGTCTTTTACCTCCTTGGTTAGATATATTCCTAGGTATTTTATTCTGTTTGTTACATTTTTAAATGGGATTGTTTTCTTAATTTCTCTTTCTGATAGTTCATTGTTAGTATATAGGAACACAAAGATTTCTGTATATTAATTTGTATCTTACAACTTTACTGAATTCATTTAGTAGTTCTGATAGTTTTTTGGTGGCATTGTTAGGATTTTCTATGTATAGTATCATATCATCTGCAAACAGTAACAAATTTTACTTCTTCCTTTTCAATCTAGGTTTCTTTTATTTCTTTTTCTTGTCTAACTGCTGTGGCTAGGACTTCTGGTACTCTGTTAAATAGAAGTGGCAAGAGTGGGCATCCTTGTCTTTGTCCTGATCTTAGAGGAGATGCTTTCAGGTTTTCACTGTTGAGTATGATGTTAGCTGTGGGCTTGTCATACATGGCCTTTATTATGTTATGTTCCCTCTATACTCACTTTGTGGAGATTCCCTGGCGGTCCAGTGGTTAGGATTCGGCACTTTCGCTGCCAGGGCCTGGATTCAGTCCCTGGTTGGGGAACTAAGATCCTGCAAGTTGCATGACATGGCCAAAAATAAATAAATAAATGTTAAATTTTGTCAAAAGCTTTTTCTGCATATGTTATATGATTTTTATTCTTCAATTTGTTAATGTAGTGTATCACATTGATTAATCTGTGGGTGTTGAACCATGCTTGCATCTTGGCATAAATCCCACTTGATCATGATGTATGATCCTTTTAATGTACTGTTGAATTTGGTTTGCTAATATTTTTTGTTGAGGATTTTTGCATCTGTGTTCATCAGTGATATTGGCCTGTAATTTTCTTTTTATTGTAGTGTCTTTGGTTTTGGTATCACGGTGGTGCTGGCCTCATAGAATGAGTTCAGAAGCATTTCTTCCTCTTTAGTTTGTTGGAATAGTTTGATAAGGATAGGTGTTAGCTCTTCTTTAAATGTTCGGTAGAATTCACCTGTAAAGCCGTCTGATCCTGGACTTTTGTTTGTTGGGAGATTTTTGGGTTTTTTGTTTGTTTTGGTTTATTTTTATTACTGATTCAATTTCATTACTGGTAATTGGTCTGTCATATTTTTTATTTCTTCCTGATTCAGTCTTGGGAGATTATATATTTCTAACAATTTATTAATTTCTTCTAGGTTGTCCATTTGATGATGTCAGTTATAACTTCTCTTTCTGATTTTATCTGTTTTTTTCTTGATGAATGTGGCTAAAGTTTATCAATTTTGTTTATCTTTCTTAGTTCCATTTCTATTGTTTTTTTGGTCTCTATATCATTTATTTCTGCTCTGATCTTTATTATTTCTTTTATTCTACTAACTCTGGGTTTTGTTTGTTCTTTTTCTAGTTCCTTTAAGATGTAAGGTTAGGTTGTTTATTTGAGATTTTTCTTGTTTCCTGAGGTAGGCTTGTACCACTATAAACTTCCCTCTTAGAACTGCTTTTGCTGCATCCCATAGATTTTTGTATCATTTTGTTTCCATTTTCATTTAACTCCAGGTATTTTTAAACTTCCTCTGATTTCTTCAGTGATCCATTGGCTGTTCAGTAGCATATTGTTTAGCCTCCACATGTTTGTGTTTTTTGCAGTTTTCTTGTAGGTGATTTTTAGTCTCATACCATTGTGGTCAGAAAAGGTGCTTGTATGACTTAAGTCTTCTTAAATTTAGTGAGACTTGTTTTGCGGCCTAGCATGTGATCTATCCTGAAGAGTGTTCTGTGTGCACTTTATTTTTTTCCCCCACCCCCCACGCCCCATGTGCACTTTAAAAGAATGTGTATTCTGCTGCTTTTGGAGGTAAAGTTTTATACACACACGCGCACACACACACATATATATCTCATATATATATATATATATATATATATATATATATATCTGATCTAATGTGTCATTTAAGGCCAGTGCTTCCTTATTGATTTTCTGTCTGGATGATCTCTCCACCGATGTAAGTGGGGTGTTAAAGTCCCCTACTGTTATTGTATTATTTTCAAATTCTCCCTTTATTTGCTTTATATATTTAGGTGCTTCTATGTTGGGTGCATATATATTTACAATTGTATATCTTCTTGTTGGCTAGGTCTCTTTATCATTATATAGTGTTCTTCTTTGTCTCTCATTACAGTCTCAATACAGTCTATTTTGTCTGATATAAGTATTGCTACCAAAGGGGGAAAATGCTTTTAACATAAAAATCATACTTAATTCTTCTACCCAAAGATATGGTTAAAATTCTTAGTGTCTATCTGTCCAGGCTTTTTTCTATACATAAATATATTATTTTGTAGCCTGTTTTTCCACTTAATAATGAAAATCTTTCTTTTTGATCAAACATATATCTACATCATTTTTAATGGTTACATGATATCCTATTATATAGTTATACCATAATTTATTTAATCAGCTCTCTGTTGTTGACTTTTTTGGTTGCTTCTGATTTTCATTATTAAAAAAAAAAAAGAATCCCTCTACACACATCGTATCTTTTCCAGTTATTCCATATAAAACAGAACTTATGTGTCAAAAAACATGCATATATTTTATGCAAGTTTTAGTACATGTTGCAAATTACATTCCTGGCAGTGTATGAGAGTGTTCATCTCCCCACTCCCACAATAACATGGAATATTTTCATTCCTTTTTCTCTTGCCACTCTGATGGGCAAAGAAACGTTATTTGTTAGTGCTGCAGGGAAAAGATTGATATGAGCTGTGTTTGTAAGGAGAGACAGGGTTAACAGTATACCAATAATCTGTTGATAAAAGATACAGAACGAAGCTGCTCATAGGAAACAACTGAAAATTCTTCTGCCAACAAAAGATGACGTACAAAATAATAGAATCATTCCTTCATCACTATCTTGATCCCCTGATCTTATCATTTTGGGTGTTCACAGTTTAGAGGGTAGTGCTGGCATCTAGTGAGTAGAGACCAGGAATGTTGCTAGAATCCTACAATGCACAAGACAGTCTCCTACAACAAAGAATTAACCAGCCCAAAATATCAGTAGTGCTGAGGTTGAGAAACCCTAATTGAAGCCCCAACCCCTTTCTCAAAAGGAATTCTCACTAGAAGAAGTGGGTGCAGGTTGCCTTCCACATGTGACAGGATGTACCCTTATCTTGTAAAGCTTAGACATTCATCAGACTCTGCTGGTGTTTGAGAGTTTGGTGGGGTATGTCCCACTCATCTGAAATAAGGGCCTCTAGTTTCATGGCATGAATATCTACAGACCATTTGGTCCCCTTTGTGGTGGGACAAGGCTACTGGCCGCTCAGCCAGCTGAGGGGAATTACTTACTGGTATAACCAGGAGGCATGGATACAAATGCTAGAGCACCAGTCTGGGGTGTTAGCTGTGTCGCAATAAATAGAGAATTGTGGTGTGAGAACAAAGGGAGTAAACTGAGGCAGGGGGCAGTGTGGTGGGCAGGGTTGGAGACTATCTAATGGAACATTTGATTGGTTAAGAATGTCAGTAGGGGCTTCCCTGGTGGTGCAGTGGTTAAGAAGCCGCCTGCCAGTGCAGGGGACACGGGTTCAAGCCCTGGTCCGGGAAGATCACACATGCCATGGAGCAGCTAAGCCCATGGGCCACAGCTACTGAGCCTGCGCTCTAGAGCCTGCGTGCCACAACTATTGAAGCCCACGTGCTTAGAACCCGTGCTCCACAACATGAGAAGCCACTGCAGTGAGAAGCTCGCGCACCACAAGGAAGAGTAGCCCCCATTCTCCCCAACTAGAGAAAGCCCACATGCAGCAACAAAGACCCAGCGCAGCAAAAAATAAAGAAATTTATTTTTTAAAGAAAGAATGGCAGTAGGTTGTAGACACCAGGACCCAAGTCCAGCACAGGCCCCTAGGGGTGACTTATTAACATTTCAAAAAGTACCAACCATTGGAAGACATGCAGTGCCTGTCATGCAGAGAATCACTTCATGTGATGAAGCTGTTTCAGAGTTGTGCTATCCAGAGAGAACAACTTAAGTTTCAGGTGCATTTAATGTATGTTTAATGTATATGATGGACATCGTATTGGGTTGGCCACAAGTTCCTTTGGCTTTTAAGTAAAACTAAAAGCCACATTTTTCATTTTAACCAAGAACCTTATTGAACAGTGTTTTCACCGATTTGTTCCACTATTTTCTGCCATTTTTCAGGCAACTTCATAATTCCATCTTACCAAAACTTTTTATCCTTTTGAGCAAAGAACTGTTCCAGGGGCCTTTTACAGTCTTCCAAGGAATTGAAATTTTTTCCATTAAGAGAATTTTGTAAAGAGCAAAATAAATGGAAAACCGAAGGTGCAATGTCTTGTGTACACATACCCATCCTAACAATTGTGAAATAAATCAGCTTTTAAAGTGATTTACTGGGAAATGTTTCCAATAAAACACAGTAAGGGAGTGGGGAAGTGGGACAGGGAAGAGAAGAGAAAGAATCCAAACTGGATTCCTTATCAAATCAGGGTCCCACAGAGGGTAGCTCTCAGAATCCCAAGGGAACACTAGAGACAGCAGGGGCCACACCTCAAAGTTGCCCCGATCAGGGGTAAAGGAATATGTGTGTCTATATCATTTTTTGTCTTGTTTTAAATCAGCCATTGTTTAAGACCTGCTCCAGGAGCCTTTCCCAATCAACTCTGGCTCTAGACAAAAGTGGGTTTGGGCAGTGAGAAGGAGCCTCCTGACAGAGACACAGGAATATAAATGAAAAACATCATCTGTTATAACCGTAAACTCAGAACAGCCCTTTTACCACAAAAGAATATTTGGCAGTCATACATCAAAAAATGTTTTAAATTTTTGAATGCAGAAAATACAACTTCATTTTGATGTACTCTATGTACTCATTTTCTCAATAAGAGTTCATCAGCTTGTGGTACCCATATATGACAGTGCAAAATGAAAGAGCCCAGAATATCAAATTTATTGCAGCATATATCATAAGTCTTTATCAAAAGTAGTTTCAGAAATTTCTACTTCCAGCCAAGACTGGAGTAACAGGGATCAGATTTACCCTCCATCCTGAAATAATGTAAAAATATATGGGAAGGGCTTCCCTGGTGGCACATTGGTTGAGAGTCCGCCTGCCGATGCAGGGGACACGGGTTCGTGCCCCGGTCCGGGAAGATCCCACATGCCGTGGAGCGGCTAGTCCCGTGAGCCATGGCCGCTGAGCCTGCGCGTCTGGAGCCTGTGCTCCGCAACGGGAGAGGCCACAAGAGTGAGAGGCCCGCATACCGCAAAAAAAAAAAAAAAAAAAATTAATTTAAAAAAAAATTAAAAAATATATATATATATGTGAAGCAGTTTTCAAGGCATTGAACATAGACAAGGAAGAACAGTGAACTTTGAAAGATGGCCTTCTGATTGCCCCAGCTGACTACATGGAGGGTTTCCCAATTGTGGAGCAAGGAGGGGAAACCCAAGAAGAGCCTCACTGAGGAAACAGAGCTGGGAGCCTGGAGAAGCCAAAATAGCTAGAGTTTGCAGGTCGGATTACCAGAAAGGAGAGAGCTGCATAGAGAGAGAGCCCAGAGATCTATGTGCAGAGGGTCCCCAGCTAAGTACTGGTCAGTGCATATGTGTGAGGAAACCACCTGAAAGGATTAGAGGGAACTGTATCTGGAGCTCACACAAGGCCGAGAATAGTTTCTGTTCTCACCAGTCAGAGTGGAAAACCTCATAGTTCATGCAGCAGTGACTACAGTACTCAGAAGAGTTTTTGGTCTAAACTTGGTCTAAACTTTTCTCTGGTTCTGCCTAACTAGCTTAAAAACAAGACCTGAGAGAGTCAGAGTGTTTCCAAATAACTTAACCAATTCCAAGAACAAAGCTCAGGATTATTTATAGGAATAAAAAAATATGCAGCACCCAATAAGGTCAAATTGACAATGGAATTACTGCAAAAAATGCAAATTATAGTAACAGAAGATCCATGGTTGCCTGGAGGTGGGGATGATTGGGTAGGGCAGGAAGATTACAAAGGGGCACAAGGAAACTTGGGGGTGGTGAATACCTTCATAATCTTGATTGAGGAATAGTTTCACAGATGTATATATATGTCAAAACAAAAGTCTAATTTCATTCATAATCTACTGGAAACATTTTAATGTTTTTTCACTGAATTGGGAATATTCTGGAAAAAAAAAGAAGGGCAAGGCCAAGGATCAGTAGTCCGCAGGCCATCCTCAGTTTTGTTTCCTGCTTTGCCCATGGGGGTGCTAAGAAGGAGACTGATCACAAGGCACATGTCCAACTTTTGGGGCCTGGGGGAGGGCAGTAGCTGGCCTCTCAGGCCTAAGTGGTAGGAAATGTGTCTAAGAGGCATGCTGGTGAAAATCTGCACCAGCATTGGGGGACCATGGCCCAGAGGCTGATGTCTAACTTCCTGCCCTAACATTTAAAGCCTTCCCAGCTTATCTTCTGCAGTTTTTCACTCTTCTTTCTCCTCTGCCTCCTTCACCCTTCCAGACCCATTGGATAAATGATTAGGTCATGCTTTACCTATGCTGTTGCCTCCTTCCAGAATATCCTATTCCACTTTTATGACCACCACAGACAACATTAATCCTTTGGTATTCTTATTGCTTTTTGAGTTATTTAGTCAACAGATGTTTGCCATGGACCCTTTTTGTGCCGGTAGTAGTATTGATTAAGGTTGACTTTACTAAGAAATCTCAAGGCTCAGGGACTAACAAGCAATTGAAGAGACAAACACAAAAATGACTTTGTCATACAGGTGAGGAGCGCAGGGATGGATATGGGTCGTCCTGTCAAGGAGAGTCAAGGGGACTGGGCAGGACCTCTCTTGCCCAGGACTTCCAATGGGTGTTCATAACAGAATAAAAAATTTCCAGGATAACGAAAGGGAAGAGCCCTTCAAGGAGAAGGAATCTTGTCAGTAAAGGCATGGAGATATGAAAAAGCAAGGATGTAGCCCATACTCATTTCCTGGGGCACAAACTAGATGACTTAAAACAATAGAATTTGTTCTTTCACAGTTCTGGAGGCCTGAAATCCAACATCAAGATGTCAGTAGAGTTGGTTCCTTTTTTTTTTTAAATTTTTTAAAAATTGAAGTATAGTTGATTTATAATACTATATTAGTTTCTGGTATACAACAGTGATTCAAAATTTTTATAGATTATACTCCATTTAAAGTTATTATAAAATATTTGCCATATTCTCTGTGATGTAAAATATATCCTTGTAGCTTATTTATTTTATACATAGTAGTTTGTACCTCTTAATCCCCTTCCCTATTTTGCTCCTCCTCCATTCCCTCTCCCCACTGGTAACCACTAGTTTGTTCTCTGTATCTGTGGGTCAGCTGCTTTTTTGTTATGATCACTAGTTTGTTGTATTTTTTAGATTCCACATATAAGTGATATCATACAGTATTTGTCTTTCTCTGTCTGACTTATTTCACTTAGCATAATGCCCTCCAAGTTCATCCATGTTGCTGCAAATGGCAAAAGTTCATTCTTTTTTATGGCTGAATAGTATTCCACTGTATATATATATGTATATATACCACATCTTCTTTATCCATTCATCTGTTGATGGACACTTAGGTTGCCTCCACATCTTGGCTATTGTGAACAATGCTGCCATGAACATTGGGGTGCAAGTATCTTTTTGAATTACTCTTTTTGTTTTCTTCGGATATATACCCAGGAGTAGAATTGCTAGATCATACGGTAGTTCTATTTTTAGTTTTTTGAGGAACTTCCGTACTGTTTTCCATCATAGCTGCCCCAATTTACATTCATACCAACAGTGTACAAGTGTTCCCTTTTCTCCACATCCTTGCCAACATTTTTTATTTGTGGTCTTTTTGATGATAGCCATTCTGACAGGTGTGAGGTGATATCTCATTGTGGTTTTTTGATTTACATTTTTCTGATGACTAGTGATGTTGAGCATCTTTGCATGTACCTGTTGACTATCTGTAGGTCTTCTTTGGAAAACTGCCTATTCAGGTCTTCTGTCAATTTTTTAATTGGGTTGATTGTTTTTGATATTGAATTCTATGAGCTGTTTATATATTTTGGATATTAACCTCTTACCAGTCATATCATTTGCAAGTATTTTCTCCCAGTTAGTAGGTTGTCATTTTATGTCGATGGTTTCCTTTACTATGCAAAAGTTCCATTTGTTTATTTTGCTTTTGTTTCCTTTGCCTAAAGAGACAGATCCAAAAAAATATTGCTACAATTTATGCCTATGTTCTCTTCTAGGAGTTTTATGGTTTCCAGTCTTACATTTAGGTCTTTAATCCATTTTGAGTTTATTTTTGTATATGGTGTTAGAGAATGTTCTGATTTCATTCTGTTAAATGTAGCTGTCCAGTTTTCCCAGCACCACTTATTGAAGAGACTACCTTTACTCCATTGTATATTCCTGCCTCCTTTGTCATAGATTAATTGGCCATAAGTATGTGGGTTTATTTCTGGGCCCTCTGTTCTGTTCCATTGACCTATGTGTCTGTTTTTGTGCCAGTATCATACTGTTTTGATTACTGTAGTTTTGTAGTATAGTCTGTGGTCAAGAAGCATGATACCTCCAGCTCTGTTCTGCCAGTTGGTTCCTTCTTGATGCTCTGAGGGTAAATCTGTTCCCTGCCTCTCTCCCAGATTCTGGTGGCAGTCCTTGATGCTTCCACACATAACTCCAATCTCTGCCTCCATCTTCTCCTCTATGTTTCTATGTGCCTTGGCTTTAGGGCCGATCCTAAGGCCAAGATGGTCTCAAGGATCCAAGATCCTTAATTACCTCTGCAAAGACCCTATTTCCAGTTAAGTTCACATTCATGGGTACTGGGGATTAAGACTTGTATATATCTTTGAGGGGAACACTATCCAACCCACCCCCAAGAACTGTAAGAGGAATTGCTTCTACAATGCTGCACTTTGTTTTTATTCCCTGAGCTTTTATAGGGGGATGCAGTATTTCATCTTTTATTCTTCTCTGAATCTGCATTCTGATTTACACTTTTCTTAAGGCTATTTTAATTATTTATAATTTCTCATATTGCATATATTCTCATACCTGAATTCCTCTGTGAAATATATGTTGGGTAAATAAACATATGAACTGAAAAGCATCTCTCAGATTTGGGGACGTGTAGCTCCTTGGAGATCTTTACCAAAGGAGTTCCAAGATAGTGGTGAGCCAAGAAGCCAGACCACAGTGCACTGAGGAGGGAATGAGCAGCTGGGTAGAGGAGAAAATGTACATCTCTTTGTAAACCCTTGGCTATGAAAGGTTAACAGGACAGTGGACTCTGCCTGGTTGCTGTTGACAGGAAGGTGCTGAAAAGAGGATGTTGGAGGACAGAAGAAAACTCAATTGATGGCACTCAAGGAGGAGGGAAGGGATGTCTCCAGAAGGATGCCTGAAAGGAGTTGAAGGCAGGTGTGAAGACAGGTGAGCAAGGTGAGGAAATGGTATCCTCAGTGCCTCCCTTTCGATGGAGAAGGCTTTTCCAAGAATAAGGGAATAGAGTTGAGGGGAGTAGGGAGGTATAGAAGGATCACCAGAGACAAAAGGAAAGGGGAGATCTCTGGGGGGCTACTGGAATGGTGCTGGGGACCCAAGGCAGGTCAGAGACCAGGAGTTTCCTATCTCTTATTCCCTTGAGGGAAGGTCCTCTCTGGAAATGCCCTGTGGCAGCCCGAATGAGGACAGAAGGTGGGTACACGTGCAAAGGAAGGATTTCCTGTGGAGAAACCAGACCATCACTTCCTTCCCTCTGAGTTACCTGCTTCATATCAGAGTTCAGCCCTGTACACATTAGCGAATAGTCCTAACAGATTTTCACTTACGTCCCCCAAGTATGTCCACCAAACATAAGTTAGCCTTTTAAACATAACAGACCAGTGTAAACATGTTGCTAATCAGATGTTGTCACAAGGACATGTGCCTTTTTGAGCTCTGATAACTTGTGACCTCCTCTCAAGGCCCCAGTTTCCTCGTTATAAAATTGGAAGCAGTGAGATCAACCTGGATGAGTTCTTAGTCGCTCTCTACTCTGATGTTCTGTGGTCTAATGGTGACTGGAATCCCTGGGCTTAACCAAACCAGAATCACCACTGGCTTCACTCAAGAGCAATAGTGATGACCAGTGTGCAGCACTGCCTCTCTGTGGGCAGCCCTCAATCTACCAGCAGCTCAGCAAGTCCCCAGCCTGCCCAGCTCCATCATTGAATTCACATTAGCAACTCATGGCCCTTACAGTAAGCATCACCTGGCTGTCTTCCCGTGACCCAGCCTCTGAGAGCCTTCTTACTCTATACAGTCTCCTTCTCTGTCCATCTTTCCAGCTGCTCATGTCAGGCCCAACCTCTCTCCGAGGAGAGTCTTCCAGCTGATTCCTCGTGACCCCACAAGCCAATCCCTCATTCATGCCTCACCAACCAATCACAGGCGTGGCTGGTGCACAGGAACTTTATATAAGTGCCATGATAGCTGGTTAAACATCACACTTGTGGACCTTTTTAGGAAAAGTTGAGTATCAATCCCTTGATAATGAACATAATCCCTCCATTTGATACTGTTTCAGTAGGAAACCCAGTTTCAGCATGGGTCATGTCCCCTCACAGCACCTTTTTGAGCATACAACTAGTGTTAAGTGCTTAGAACTGGCTGTGGTATGGCAGCCTCATGGAGTCAGATCTCTATTTTTAGCTTTTACACAATTAATTGTTCAGTCCCCAAAGCCACAAGTAAGGAGCAGAGGTCACAGAAGAAAGTAAGAGCCACAGTTCCCATAGCAAGACAGATGGGAACCCATAAAGAACCCAGAGTTCAAACCCCAACCCATGCCCTGGTCAGGTGTGGCCCACTCTGGACCTCCACACTGGGCCATCCAGCCAACTCAATAAACACTTCTTGAGTATCTCACCTGAGCCAGGTCCTGTGCTGACAAGGGCTCCCCTACTCTTGAGGAGCTCTCGTTTTCTCTAGTGGGTGAGACAGATTCAAACCCCATTCAGTTCTACAACAGACATTTATAGGATAGCTGTTATGTGCCAGGCACTGCACTGAAGTCAAGGTGCAGTGATGAGCCAGACAAATATGATGCACGCACTCATGGGGCTTGTAGCCCATGGAGAAGACAGACTCTGTACGAGTGAGTTGAGTGCTACAAAGTGTTCCTGGTGTAGAGTAGGGGCTCAAACATATGTTGATAGAATAAAGAGATAAAGGCCATGTCATCTTTCTCCTTTCTAATAGGGTCCAGAATGGGGCCTGACACAGGCGTCAGTAAATGAATGTAACTCACTGGTCCCCAGCACCATTCTGTGTGTGATATTACCAAAATAGGGATGACTAAAACCTTAGTGCACTGGACTGGGAGGTTGCCCTTCCAAATGGAAAGGTCCACAGCAGTTCCTTTGGGAAGGTGGCTTAAGGCTGGAGAGGGTGAGTGTGGGACTCCCATTGTAGGGTTTTGGGGAGGTACAGAGGTTGCTGGTGTTGCTGTGTCAAGCCTCAGGCAGACAAAACAAGACAAACCTTGCTAAATGATCATTGTGAGGTCTGTCGTTCAAACGGAAGATAAGAGCAAAGAAAATTCAAGTCTACTAACGTAATGCTGGAGCAGAAATCGCCCTGATCTTTCAGAAAACAACCACACAGACACTTCCTTAAAGAAGTTTAGTCCAGGAGGATTAATATTTTTTCTAATCAAAGTTCCCTGTTTTAGAAAGAAACCCCATGGGTTTCAATACTGTCATCTGTTGTAATCCATCAGACATGTTTCCTGCCCTCAGAGAGCTTCCATTTTAACTGGAGGAGAGAGAAACCCTGAAATGGATGGCAGTAACTCAAGTTAAAAAGAAGCCCAGATGTGAGACTGTGCAGGAAGGGGTCACTTGCAGGGTCAGTGATGGTGGGGACCCAGGAAAACTTCACAGAGGAGGTGGAATTGGCCCTTGGAGCAGAGGGAAGACTTTGACGTGTAGGATAAGAGGAAATACGTTTCAGAAGAAATCCAGGTATAGGCAACATCCGGGATGTAGGAAAATCTAGAGCACACTTAAGTAAGAGGGCCCAGTTCATTAGCCTTGACCATGGATAACATGAAAGGGAGTAGAGGGAGATAAATTGGAGCAAGATCACTGCAGGCTCCAAATTTCAGGCCAAGGAGTGTGGTCCTCTGTGTTTCATTTTCCTCATCCATAAACATGGAAATAATACCCTCTCTCCTGCAAGAATTAAAGTATCTAATACATATGAATTATATATATTACGTGCTTAGTGTCTGATAAATAGAAATGCTTCATAAACAGTAGCTAACACCATGGCAGTGGTAGCAATAGGGAACCATTTTTTTTTTTTTTTTTTTTGTGGTACACGGGCCTCTCACCGTTGTGGCCTCGCCAGTTGCGGAGCACAGGCTCCGGACACGCAGGCTCAGCGGCCATGGCTCACGGGCCCAGCCGCTCCGCGGCATGTGGGATCCTCCCGGACCGTGGCACAAACCCGTGTCCCCTGCATCGGCAGGCGAACTCTCAACCACTGCGCCACCAGGGAAGCCCCATCACGGATTTTGAGTAGGGAAATGGATGGCACCCTCAGACGGGTTTAGATTAACACAGCACCACACAAATTAGCACTTTTAATGATATTAGTCCTGGGACTACCCTGGTGGCACAGTGGTTAAGAATCTGCATGCCAATGTAGGGGACACGGGTTCGAGCCCTGGTCCAGGAAGATCCCACATGCCACGGAGCAACTAAGCCCGTGCACCACAACTCCTGAGCCTGCACTCTTGAGCCCTCGAGTCACAACTACTGAGCCCACGTTCCATAACTACTGAAGCCCGTCAGCCTAGAGCTCGTGCTCTGCAACAAGAGAAGCCACCACGGTGAGAAGCCCGCGCACCGCAATGAAGAGTAGCCCCTGCTCGCAGCCACCAGAGAAAGCCCGCGTGCAGCAACGAAGACCCAACGCAGCCAAAAATAAATAAATTTATAATAAAAATTTTAAAAATTAAAAAATATATATTAGTCCTTTTGGACATTGCTCTTCTAAGGACTTAAGTGTTCTTTATCTGCCTTTGCACAGAGGGTGGTGCTTGGTGGCATCAGTCAGGGTTCTCCAGAGAAACAAAACCAGTAGGATATGTATACAGAAAGAAAAAGATGTATTTAAGCCCACACAGCTGTTGGGGATGGCAAGTCCAGAATGTGTAGGGCAGCCAGCAGGCTGGAAACTCAGGCAGGACTTCTGTCTTACAGTTTTGAAGCAGAATCCCTCCTTCTTCAGGAAACCTCAGTTTTTACCCTGTAGGTCTATCAGCTAATAGCATGAGGCCTCCCCACACTGTGGAGGGGAATGTCCTTTACTGGCAGTCAATTTGTTGTAGATGTTAATTACATCTACAGACCACCTCCCCTGCAACATGTAGACTAGTATTTGACCAAACAGCTGGGTGCCGTTACCTAGCCAAGTAGGTATACAGAATTAACCAGCACAGTGGTCTTTATCTCAAAGAGGGAAACTGAGGCAGAAACTTGGCAAAACCCTAATCCCTAGAACATGGTACCAGGCCTGCCAGATAACTTCTGTACCTTGGTAATCATTTTACATTATTTATTCCTGCTTCCTAGGTAAAAGTCTCCGCAGACCAGAACAAAGCCAAACCTCTATGGGGTATATTGTGCCAAACGCTGATGCAGCCAGAGATGCAGACTTTGACTTGGTGCCAAGAAGCCCTTCCTGACTGGAGTTTCCAACAGTGGGACAGACCACCTGGGATGCAGTGGGCTCGAGGTCCCTGGAGGTGAGCAACCAGAGGAGATTCAAACATCCCCTGAGAGTGGGACCAGGCACCAGGAGGGAGCCCCTGCAGAGGGTCTATGAATTCTGATAACCCTAGATACTATAAATGTTGCTCAGAAAAGTCCCTGCTTCTTCCTCCTCTCCACACCCCTCCCCTACCCCGAAGTGAGGCATCAGAGGTTGGAACCTCCCCGAAATGGAAACCATCTGCATGCCTTTCTCACCCTTCCTCCACCAGCCTCCTCTCCCCAGCCAGCTTCGCCTGGTTAATCTTTCTGGGAGGAGAGCTTGTCAAACTCGCCTCTGCCTCAGCCTCCTTTCACACCCCGCCTCAGCCTCCTTTCACACCCCACCTCATCCTCCACGCCTACCCGCATGGAGCCTCGGGGGGCCCAGGGGATCCACCATCGTCCTGGACAAGTCATGGGTCACCAACCACTTCTCTTCTGTGCCTACACCCAGTTAATCATTTCTTCCTGGTGATTTGCATGGCAACCCTCTTGCGCTTAGCTGCTCAGGGGAGTTTTCTGGTTTCATTGCCTCAATTAACATTGCCCTCCTGGGTCACTCTGGATTCCCCTGCCAACCCACCACAGGCCTGACCTCTGAAGCCTGCCTGTCTATGCTCCAGGGGGTTCTTGTCTTCTCATGGGCCTTCCCTTACCATCAGCAAGCCAGGCTATGCATGCAGCACCATCTCGCAAGGGATGGGGAGATATTGGCCACGGCAGGATTCTTGAAGTTCTGGTGGATGTCAGAGCTGCAAAGGCCTGAAAGATTGTCTAGTTTACTCTGGCCCACCCGACTTCACCCCCACTTTACAGATGGGGAAACCGAGGCCAGCACAGGGAAAAGGCTTGCCCATGGTCATTCCTCAAGTCAGAGGAAGAGCCAGCCCTAGGCTTTGGGGCCCTCTCCCTCAGCCCCTTCTGTCTCCCTCTGCCACACTTTGTCAACAGAAAACAGAAAGCATCTCTGAAAACGTCAACATGTTAGGAGTGAGTGAAAAAATGTGTTTCGTGTTTAAATATTGAATCTCAACAATGTTGTTCCCTCCAGGCAGCTGTTTGCAAGAAGCTCTGGGCATAGCCATGAGCTGGGCTGTGGCATGGAGCAAGAGGGCAGGAGGGAGAAGAGACCTACCTCCCTCCCAGACAGGAGCTCTTTTAGTACAGCGAACTGAGCACCTCCTAAGTCACACTGCCCCACAGAGTCATTACCAGGAGTCAGGGAACAAATGAACATGAAGATACAGGAACTAGACCCAGAGGACAGGGAAAAAATTAGAAAGGAAGGGGGAAGCAGCAGTAGATCCAGGGAACACGGGGTAGATACCTCAAAGACCTCAAGTTCCTGGACCATCAGGGGCCAACACAAGTCCCAGCACTTGCTATAAAAGATCATCTCGGGGTTTCCATGACAAAGAAACTGTCAAATCAGAAAGCCACCATTCTACAAGCTGGAGGACCTTCAGAAATTATCGAATCTAGAAACCTGTATGGTACATATGGGGAAACTGAGGCCCATAAAGAGCTTCATATCCTGCACTGAGTTAGGGGCAGAGCCAGGACTGGAGTCCAGGCGCCTGCCTCCCAGTGTGGGACTCTCTCCATGAGCCAGAATGGGCCATGGGGCCAGCGTTTGGAGGAGGTTTGGAGAAGGGGACGTCAAAGACCAGGTGTTGAGCTCTTTGGAGCCCTGGAGGCTGGTGAGGCAGAAACACCACAGAGGAAACCTGGGGTGTCTCTGTGACAACAGACTTCTGAGGAGCTGTGGAGAAACCAGGGTGATTGTGATGGGGGAAAGAAGGGCTGTGAAAGTGAAATTTGCAATTTGTGAGACAGGGAAACTGAAAATGTGCTCTCCATCCGATGCAAATTATCTGTGGCTTTTTGTCCCACGCCTGCAGCAGCTCACAGCATATACACCAGGATCCATGGGGCTTGGTTCCCATGGTCTGCAGCCGGGAAAATGGGAACAGAGAAGGCTTCCCTCGGTCAGGGAGGGATGTGTTGGGATGCCCAGGCTCCATGTGGAGCTGTCCTCTGGGCTGAGAGTGGGCCTCCTCTGTACCTGGCTTAGGCAACTCTGTTAGGGACGACCTCCCGGGCAACAGCACTCAGCCCCCCGCCCAGGTCAGCTCCGGACTCCCTGCCCTCCCCATCTCCTGCCACACCCCTTTGTTCTGCCCCCAGGTACCCCCACATTTTCATTCCTGCAAGAATTTGCTTATCCTGTGTCTACTGCTGTTAATGCCCTCCTTCCTTTGCTTCTTCAACCCTGTCAGCCTGGTCAGATATTCCATGAGGAAACCTCCCCTTCTGCTCCAGGAAACATCAATGTCTCAGCTGTGCCTCTCAACCTCCTCACCTAGCCTACATCTATTGTACTTTCAATTGTCTATTTACTTTCTCAGTCTCCCACAGAAGACTGGGAGCCCCTCGAGGGCAGGTACTATGTCAGGTTCATCTTTGTATCCCAAAAGCCAAGCACTTCGGTTGGCGCCCATTAGAGGCCAGGATGCAGGCTGCCACCGTGCCCGTCAGAGCCAGGGCAGACATTGCTAATCAATCATGATCTCCTTTCCCTTGGAGTCTCAGAAGGCTTCACTCTTCAGCATAGAGTTCCAGGCAGGCACTGCCCAGCAACCAAGACTGGCTTTCTTGATGAAACTAGTGACTCATTAAATGTGTGACTCAGATCTCAGCTGGGGGCTATTGGCCCCTCACAGATTTGGCTCCAGTGCCATGCTCTGTGCTTACCATGATTGCTGAGAGATGCAAAGCTGACTGCCTCATGGTGCCTCAGCATCACTCCTGAAGCAATCCAGGCAGGAAACCCACAACCTTTCTCAGCCCACAAACACATGCACACATGCACATACTTGCCCACATACACACTCCCACATGTTCACACGCACCCACAGGCACACACTTACACACGTATTCCCACTCATATGCACACATTCACACATGCTCACATATACATACACCCACACATGTACACGCTAGCCACACTCCTACATACCTAGACATGCACGCTGACACACACACATGCTCTTACACATATATACATATTCACACACGCATGCACACACTTGTGTCACACACTCACAAATACACTCCCGTTAAACATTTTGTGAGTTTGGGGAACTGCAGTGAAGATTTCAGGGCTGCAGGGAGGTGTCACGTGACACAACGCATTGTTCCCACTGTCCTTGCAGTTCCTTCTACCCATTCTCTCTGCCTTCTCGCCATCTCTTCCCTCCATTCCTCCAGCACTGTCCCACCCCAGTGTCAAATTTTTGTCCCTCTGTTTTGCAGAGCCATTCTGCTGCCCACTCTGGAGCTAGGGACGGGCCATGCCTGTGCCCACAGATCCCCACCCACCCAGAGTCGGTTGAATCACGTTTCTCCATCTGGTTTCAAATATTGTTATGAGTAGATAGATAGCTTTAACAAAAGACATTTGTCTACAGCTCTCCGCTTCCCATTCTAAACTAACACAGTTCAATGACAAACACCGTTTAAAGCCTCTACTCGGCGCCCGTCATCATGCCCAGCATTGAAAATAGGGACAGTACTGTCCCTAAAAGAGCACCAGTCTAATGGCAAAAACAAATAGTGACAAGTAAAAGGAGTGATTAATGCCATGCCTGGAGGCAGAAGAATGACTTCCCTGCTGTGATATGAAGGATGACCAGATCCCAGGGGAACAAGATTGGGAGGGTCATCTCAGGCAGGAGGGACAGCGTGTACAAAGGTGCAGGACAGAAAGAGCACAGCTGGCATCCTGTGTAGAGCTGAGGGTAGAGCTGAGGGTAGAGGAGCAGCTTGGAGGAGCAGAGCAAGCAAGCGGAGGCCAGACTGCACCCGGGCCTGGGGCTGGGGCTGTGACTCCGTCCTGCCAATGCTGGACCCTGCGCCACTTGCGAAAGCCATGGTTTGAAGGGGAGCCAGTATCACAGACGTCTTCGCCCAAACCGGCTGAGCCGTGTGCCCATCTGTCCATCACCAAGGCTTCGGAAGAGTGTTCAGGGTCTGACTCTTCTCCAACAAACACACACATCAGAGGCAATCAAGGTCTGATTCCTGTCACTGTCGATTAGTTTCACCTGTACTTCAACCTTGTATAAATGGAATCATCCAATATGGACTCTTTTGTCTCCGGCTTCTTTAGTTCACTGTGTCTGTGAGATTCACCCCTGGGTAGAATCTTTTAAAACTTTGTTTCAAACATTGAGAGTTGGGGTGTGAAACTTAGAGGAGCCCAAACTTAACAGTTTTCTAATCACCCCACCACAGAAGCAGGGCTCTCATGAAAATGAGCTGTTATCCTCTTCCTTTAAAAGCTTACACAGAACATAAGCCTCAAGGACCACGATGTATAGCAAGCTCCCCCACCTGCATTGAGCGGCAAGAGTCTCACTCCAGTCCATGACTTAAGAGACTCTATTAAATCCAGGGTGGATTTTCTATGCCCAGTGGTTTTCCATTTTGTCTTTTAATGTTTACTTTAAGGACTTAATTTTTAAAAAAGAGCCAAATTACCACCACGCTTTAAAATGAACTTGTTTAGGGGAGTTAAAAACAGACTTCAGAATGTGGAGCTTCAATTAACTTTGAAAGATGGTAATTAAACAGCCCCTGTGCCCTGTCTCATACTTTGCAAAAGCAAAGAAGAGAGACCAGAGACTGGAAGTTCTCACCTTGGCAAAACACTGAGCAACATGAAGAGCTTTAAAGTTCCACACATCCAGGCTGTACCCCCAGACCGACAACATCCGAATCTGCTGGGTTGGAACCCAGACACCAGGATAGTTTTTTAAGCTCTCAGATTCCAGTGTGCATCAGAGGCTGAGAATCTCTGCTTTAGATTGATTGACAGCTGTGGACAGTGATGGGATGAGAGACTTGAAGAAAGGGAAACGGGTAAGGCTGAGAGACATGGAGAGGGCTTCACACTAAAATACATCTCGCTTTGGAAGGAAACGAGAGGGCCACAACCAAGCCACGGGACACCAGAGGACATTTCCAACCTCTGAGGAAGAATTCTGTTATGTGATGAACTGTGCCCCCCCCCAAATGCTGAAGCCCTAACCCCTAGTACCTCAGAATGTGACTGTGTCTGTAGATACAGCCTTTATAGAAGTAATTAGGTTAAAATGAGGCCATTAGGATGGGCCTTAATCCAATATGACTGGTGTCCTTATAAAAAAAAGGAAATTAGGACCGACAAAACACCAAGGGGCACATGCACAGAGGGATGACCCTGTGAAGAGGCAGCAAGAGGGCCACCGTCTACAAGCCAAGGAAAGAGGCCTCAGAGGAATCCAACCCTGCCAGCAACTTGATCTTGGACTTCCGTCCTCCAGAACTGTGAGAAAATTAATTTCTGCTGTTTTAAGCCACCCAGTCTGTGGCATTTTGTTATGGCAGCCCAAATAGACTAATACATTCCATGTAGCTCTTTGGCCATATGTGTAAAGAGCCTTACAAGGGTTATTCCTCTGGCCCAGTATCTCCACTTCTAGGACCCTACCCTATAGATTAACCAGGAATGGCCTTAAAGAATTATCAGCTAAGATGTCCACAGAGTATTCTTTATAGTTGTAGTTATTGGCAATGTTTGACAGTGGGAGAATGAAGAAGTAAATGATAGCAATCAATTCAACTGAGCAAGAAGAAGCCATTAAGTTATTAAGATTTTTAAAGTTGCACATTCAGCATGATCTCTCACCTATGTGAAAATTCATTGACCTTGATCCTGATCAAGAATCTAATCCTGAGATCTCTTGACTCCATCCCAGGCTGCTGGCCACGTGTCTCCTTTCTTTGGCCTCCAGCATCTAAGTTACCTACAGGTAGCACCCCCTCCCCAACACACACAGACCCACAGAGAGCCTTCTAGCTTTCCAGCTTGTACCTCTACCTACCCATCTCTATCCCAAACCCATACACAGGTGTATGCATATGAAAAAATGTGTTGAGATGTAACTGCACTTTATGTAAGTTATACGTCAGTTTTTAAAAGTATTTTGAGGTGCAGTGGAAAAAGGCTGGAAGTTAATATCATAGGTACACAGGTGACTGATACAGAGTCTGTGGATCTGCAAGAGTGGGGCAGAAGGGTCAGTTTGACTCGGGTTGGAAGTGTGGATGGAATCAGGGAAGGCTTCCCCTGAGAGGTGGCTCCTGCACTAAGGCTCAAAGGCTCAAAGAACGAATGGTGGAGTTAGAATGTCTCAGAAATTCTCGTTCACAGGCTCAGAGGCCAGTGGGGGATGATTTCAGGTGGGAAGGTGGGGCTGGGGCATGGAGGGTGCTGGGAAAGGACGAGGGACAGGACAGGTCTGCAGATGGAGCTATCTGTTGTGCTGATTCCAGGAAGGATCCTAGCATGGCAGGTCGAGTGATCTGTGTTGTCAATGATCTCAGAGCGGGGTGGGGGGAGGCAGGTCAGGCGGCAGTGCTAGCTGTGGGGTGCAGGGGAGAACGGGGGTATGCAGAGGTGGAGTCAAGGGTCCAGGTGATGTGGCCGAGGTCCCAAGTCATTGTACTTTGGGGATACAGATGGGTGGGCCAGGCACAGATGGAGGGCTAGGCTCTGTGGGTCTGTGTGTGTGAGGAGGGGAGGAGGGAACTGATAGGGAACTTAAAGTTCGGGAACCAAAGAAGATAGACACCGGGGGATGGGGCAAGAAGATCTCAGGACAAGGTCTTGGGTTGTGGCCTTGAACCCAGGCTGGCTCTGGTGTTCTTGGCTGATCTGTTTTCTCCTTGTTTGTTTTTATAAGATCAGATTGGAAAGAATTCTTAGAGATTCCCCTCCTCGTTCTATTTTATTTTGTATGACCTTTTATGTCCCCCTTACCCCGATTTACAGAGGACAACACTGAGGCCCAGAAAAGGGTAGAGAGTTGACAAGGAAGGGGAAGGTGGGTGGGTTAAGTGATGTGAACCAAACACGTAAGGGACCTGGCAGGTGTCCCAGGCTTGGCCTGCTCACTTCAGAGCAGCCCTGACCAGGAGGACCACAGAAGAGACCCTGCCCCCTGTCACCTAGAGAGACCCTGAGCCAGTCATTTCAGGGGTGTGACCCAAATATAATGTAGAAATGTGCCTGGTGTATTTGTATAGATCAGCAGCAGTTCCTTCTGAATTTCTGTTGGGTATTTTGCTTGGTTTTGTTTTTTTTTTAATTATCCAAATTAGCATTAGGTGAATTCTCACGATGAAAGGTCCCCATTTTGTAAGACCAGCTGTCAAAGTGGAAGTGAGCACATGCCAGGCTTGCCCACCAGCCAACGTTTAGCAGTCAGAGGACAGTGGAGCCCCCCAAACCCCACTTTCTACCTTGTCATGAATTAATTTCTCCTCACTGTGTAAACAACATGGGCTTTGTAAATGCAGCTCTTTCCTGATGTTTAAGTACATTTGCTCTTGTAATGAGCTGAGACCCCAATAACCAGCAATGCAAACCAGCCCTCTTTTCCCAACAAGGCCACCCCCTGGTTTCTGATGCTGGAGGGACAAGTTTGGGACCACTGGGTTAGGGGGCTTTGGAAGGAAGACAGAGAAAAAGATGAGCCGTAGATGAGGACCTTGGTCTGTGCATCTGCTCACAGTTGTTTGATGAGGGTCTACACCACGGAGGGGCCACCCTCATCATCCAGCTCTAGGCCTTCACCACTGCCGTTCTTTCCCCGTCATTTCTTCCTCCCGCCTCTCCGTCCAGCAAAATCCTACCATGTTCAGCGGCCAGCTCAGTGAAGCCTGGCTGGGCAAGCGGACAGCAGAGAGCTCAGGCTTCAGGGCGGGCAGACCTCTCGGGATTGCTGTGAAGATCTCACATTCACGGCCACCACCAGGGCCACCGCGTCCTGGCACCAGTCACTCATCCTATGTGGTCGCCCAACACTTTGCACATTTGTATGCTTTGTTTCAGAACAATAAGCGTTGAAGCTGCAGAACTGAACACGTTCTAAGATCCATTTTTGGAAAAAATGAAAATAAGACTACTGTTTATGTAGACATGAATATAGATGTTTGGGAATGTGTGCATTCTTTATATATATAAGAAATATGTCTTTATATATTCATAGAAAGAAATCTGAAGGATACATACGAAACTATTCCTCTTGCTTATATCTAGGAAGATTTGGTTTCATATTGTTTGAATTTATTATGAGCATGTATTAGGTTTTCAAGCTTTTAACTGACGTTTCTGAAGAAGAGACGTTTCCTGGGTTTGATCTGTCTTCTCCCCTGGCTGGACATGCCTCTGTCCCCCAGTGCTAGCCCAGGCCAGGGCACAGGGCAAAGTGGGCAAATGTTTGTTAAGTGAATCACGGAGAGTGCAAGGGTGAGCCCTGGCCAGCCGTCCCAGAGGCAGGGACATGATGCTGTCGCATCACAATGCTGAAGGGCGCTCGTGAGTCCTCAGGAAATGTTTTTTGAATGAATGATGAATGAATGAATGAATGAACGAACGGACAAATGAGAATCCAGTCTGAGTGATCAGAAATTCTGAGTTTTATGTTTCTGAATTAACAGTTTTTTAATGTTTTAATATTGGGAACCAAGGAGACAATGAAATAGAAGATACCAACAGAAGGGGTCTTGGAAATATTTTATCAATAAGTGTAAATTTTTTTTTCATTATGAAGTAACAGAACTATGTTTCAGAAGTTTCAAAAAGAAAGAAGAAATGGGTATAATCACACCATGCTAACATATGCACTCTGCCTATTTTCACGCAGTTCCTTCAGGCTACATGAATGTGTGCACATTTACCTAATCTACACATTACATAGCGGACTGCTCACACCATTTTGTGTCATGCTTTTTGAAAAAACTTACTGTTATACCTTCAGCCTTTGCCATCCTGTTATAAAGTCCCCAAACTATTATGAGTGCAGTTGACTTCATTAAGGGAGCATAGGTAATTTATTTAGGCAACCATCTGTTGTTATATTGAAGTAGCTTCCCTTTTTTATTACAGCACTGTATTAATTTTTTAACTACTAGCTTTTGCCCAGTGTCTTATAATTTTACTCTGGGGTGCCATTCAGTGTTGCTTCGGCACCTCAGGTCCATGTGTCCAGAAGCAAAGGAGAGCTGAGCAATCTCAAAGTGGCTGAGCCACAAATTATTAATTTACCAGTCCACACGAGATAAGGAGCTTACACCAGAGAGTCAATCACTGCTTCCTTCATTGAGAGAGTCTTGCTATGAAAAAGTCAGCTGAACTAAACTGTGAGCCTAGTGACACAGTGATGTACATTCTGGTGCAAACTCCTTATTCCTTCATGGACATTTAACCAAGAGTTCTCAGACCAGTGCTTGTCTGCAGGTCTCATCCTGAGTAGTACTTGTCTGTACAGCTTCACTGAGCACAGGTGGATTTTGTGGGAAAATTTACCTCTGGGTGGATTCGTGCTTGGGATTTGGAAGAGAATAACAGTCCCTCCCCTGAGCTTGGCGCTGTACTGTGGCCTTCCTGTGCAACCACACATAAAGGGTGCCCCATCCTGCAGCTGCTGTACTGCTGCTCCCATGTACCGCTGCGTCGTGTTTCTGCACTGCCATACGCAAGCGTGAACAGCCAGGCTGCCCCTGGAAGGGAAGAGAGCCCAGGCAGCTCAGTCTGAAGGGCCACCATGACAGTTGTGCAGTTGACGTATTTCATAGGACACTTAGGATAGTGTTAAAGACAGAAATTTTTCAATTGAATTTCAATTATTCTCAGAAAAGAAGAGGGAAGGATTTTTCAGGATTCTAAGCTGAAAAGTGACATAGTCAGGTTTGCATTGTAGAAGGAGCAACTACTCTGTGGTGAACAGACTAGAGGGGGTGAAACCAGAAGGGGAGATTCTAGTGGGAGGGTCAGAACTAGATTAGTAGCCTTCACCCTCCCTCAACCACACTCTGGCCTCAGCCTCATCATGGCAGGAGTGTACTCTCCTAGCCCTAGACTTTTTTGGGCTTAGTCTTGTAACTTACTTTGGTCAATGGAATAGGGCAGGAGTGACAGGATACCAGTTCTGAGACTTGACCTTAAGAGGCCTCCCATGTTTCCACCTGCCATGTTGTGCATCTTCCATCACCAGGAGAAGGATGTGCCCAGCTAGCCCGCTGATCCTGGAGGATGGGAGACACATGGAGCAGAGCCACCCCTCCCACTTGTGGACTCATGGACCAGACCAGCTTAGGTCAGTGGAGCTGCAGAACCATGAGAAAGAACTACCTATTACTGTAGGCCACTGAGAATTTGTGGCTGTTTGTTAGGCAGCATTGCGGCAACAGTGGTAACTGATACAGTGAGGATGGGAGGAAGTGAACAAAGCCAAGGAATACGTAAGCAAGCAGATGGAGCTGGTGGTCAACTGGGCATGTGGGCGAGACTGACAGGGAGTCTCAGAGGGCTCGGATATTGGGCTCAGGTTTCTGGGTGTTTGAAGGTGCAGTGCCTGGGCTGGAGGACACAGGGGAAAAGGACAGGAAGTGACCTCCCACATTAGACTTACGTCATCAGCTCCCTCTCCTTGCCCCTGACCCTTTCTTTTTCTGTTTCTGAAGGAGACCGGGGCCTGTGTTTCTCAGGATAAGCCCCTCAGGGGCTGAACCACTGAGCGGGATTACATGCATCCCTACCACACTCAGCGACCCACGGGCCTCCGTCTCTGTCAGAACACCTCCTCCATTACAGACACATTCGAACAAGCCCTGATTTGGACAAAGGGGTGAATTAGTCTTCCCGGCCATGGGGGCCATTCAAGAGAGGCCCTGAGATTTCCCAGGGCTAAATACCTGCCTTTGCAGCAGTGAAACCACCCAAAATATTCACTTTTTATTTTCAGCTAGACAAGTTGAACTCAATTTGCATTGGATAATTATTTTCAATTAAGTGATAACAATCCTGTTTTGTGCAAAAATAATCTTGTCCAAAGGCCAAACAGTTTATCCCATACAAGAAACAAGGAGGCAGTGACGGGGTAGGCCTATCAGCATGTTCTCCATGCAGCAGAGGGATGCCCCAGCCGAGCTGCTCATGGGGCACCTCTAACCCCGTGGGCCATGTGGGACCATTGGCCTGGTCTGCCCTCTGATCCCCTGCCCTGCAGCCGCTTCTTTCTGCTTTGAACTAAGAAGGAAGCACCTCCTGACGACTGCCAGGTGCTAGAAAAGCAACTGGTGCAGAGAAAGGCCCAGAACAGAGGCAGGAGACCTGAGTTCCAGACTAGCTGTGTGTCCCCAGGCAAGTCATCCCCGCTCTGGGCCTCAGGATCCTCTGTATGGGGAGCAGCAAGGTTAGAAGTACGGACTGCTCCAGCTCAGATGTTCTGTGATTCTGTCCTGGTCACCCAGAGTGGCCTAGGTCTAGAGCCAGGTTTTCTATAGGGGAACCAGCTAAGCAGCCAAGCCCTGCTTCCTGGGTATTCCCTGTGCTGCTAGGTGGAGGTTCACCCCTACCAGGCAGAGGGAACAGGGACTGAATTCTGAAGGCTTATTCAGGAGGAGCTTGTTCAAGCCTTCTCATGTGTTCAGGAGCAGATAGCTCACAACCAGGGGCTTCAGGAGCTGGAGGACTGAATCCCAAAACATCACAGAAATGGGAAACATCCCAAGGTGTTTTTGTTGGGCATGCACTCCCACACCTGCAGCAATGGAGCGCTTACTTCTTCCCCAGCAGGCCCTTTGCCACACCAACCCTCGTGGGAAACCTGTCTGAAAGGCCTCTCTGCCTCCCCAAGACACATGGACCTTGGGTCCTCCTGAATTGTCTCTTTCATCCACCCACCCTGCTGACCTCAACCACTGCCCAGTCAAGCCATGATATCAGGTTTAAGGAAGCTATGATGCTGTTCACTTGGCTCTCCAGGCAGCACACCCAGCCAGACCCATCCCTCGTCAGACCTTCTGATATCCGATGTTGCCCACAACGGTCAGCGTGTGCAGGTTATTCTGAGTCCATTTTCTCACTTGCCACTATTTGGTGCATCTTGTTTAGCTCTTCATAGAGCCACGTGGACCTGCAAGTCTCATTGCTTTTTGGAGACATCATACTCCTGCATTGGACTAGAATTCTTTTTTTTTTTATACTTTTATTTAATTTTATTTTTTTACTTCTACTTTTATAGATATTTTATTTAATTCTATGGGTTTAAAAAAATTTTTTTTACATCTTTTTTGGAGTATAATTGCTTTACAATGGTGTGTTAGTTTCCGCTTTATAACAAAGTGAATCAGTTATACATATGTTCCCATATCTCTAGCGTCTCCCTCCCTCCCATCCTCCCTATCCCACCCCTCTAGGTGGTCACAAAGCACCGAGCTGATCTCCCTGTGCTATGCGGCTGCTTCCCACTAGCTATCTATTTATTTGGTAGTGTATATATGTCCATGCCACTCTCTCACTTTGTCACAGCTTACCCTTCCCCCTCCCCATATCCTCAAGTCCATTCTCTAGTAGGTCTGTGTCTTTATTCCTGTCTTACCCCTAGGTTCTTCATGACATTTTTTTCCTTAAATTCCATATATATGTGTTAGCATACGGTATTTGTTTTTCTCTTTCTGACTTACGTCACTCTATATGACAGACTCTAGGTCCATCCGCCTCATTACAAATAGCTCAATTTCGTTTCTTTTTATGGCTGAGTAATATTCCATTGTATATATGTGCCACATCTTCTTTATCCATTCATCTGTCGATGGACACTTAGGTTGTTTCCATCTCCGGGCTATTGTAAATAGAGCTGCAATGAACATTTTGGTACATGACTCTTTTTGAATTATGGTTTTCTCAGGGTATATGCCCAGTAGTGGGATTGCTGGGTCGTATGGTAGTTCTATTTGTAGTTTTTTAAGGAACCTCCATACTGTTCTCCATAGTGGCTGTACCAATTCACATTCCCACCAGCAGTGCAAGAGTGTTCCCTTTTCTCCACATCCTCTCCGGCATTTATTGTTTCTAGATATTTTGATGATGGCCATTCTGACTGGTGTGAGATGATATCTCATTGTAGTTTTTTTTTTGTTTTTTGCTTTTTTTGTGTGTTATGTGGGCCTCTCACTGTTGTGGCCTCTCCAGTTGCGGAGCACAGGCTCCGGACGCGCAGGCTCAGCGGCCATGGCTCACGGGCCTAGCCGCTCCGCGGCATGTGGGATCTTCCCGGACCGGGGCACGAACCCACGTCCCCTGCATCGGCAGGCGGACTCTCAACCACTGCGCCACCAGGGAAGCCCTCATTGTAGTTTTGATTTGCGTTTCTCTAAGGATTAATGATGTTGAGCATCTTTCATGTGTTTGTTGGCAGTCTGTATATCTTCTTTGGAGAAATGTCTATTTAGGTCTTCTGCCCATTTTTGGATTGGGTTGTTTGTGTTTTTGTTATTGAGCTGCATGAGCTGCTTGTAAATTTTGGAGATTAATCCTTTGTCAGTTGCTTCATTTGCAAATATTTTCTCCCATTCTGAGGGTTGTCTTTTGGTCTTGTTTATGGTTTCCTTTGCTGTGCAAAAGCTTTGAAGTTTCATTAGGTCCCATTTGTTTATTTTTGTTTTTATTTCCATTTCTGTAGGAGGTGGGTCAAAAAGGACCTTGCTGTGATTTATGTCATACAGTGTCCTGCCTATGATTTCCTCTAAGAATTTGATAGTTTCTGGCCTTACATTTAGGTCTTTAATCCATTTTGAGCTTATTTTTGTCTATGGTGTTAGGGAGTGATCTAATCTCATACTTTTACATGTACCTGTCCAGTTTTCCCAGCACCACTTATTGAAGAGGCTGTCCTTTCTCCACTGTACATTCCTGCCTCCTTTATCAAAGATAAGGTGACATATGTGCATGGGTTTATCTCTGGGCTTTCTATCCTGTTCCATTGATCTATCTTTCTGTTTTTGTGCCAGTACCATACTGTCTTGATTACTGTAGCTTTGTAGTATAGTCTGAAGTCAGGGAGCCTGATTCCTTCAGCTCCGTTTTTCGTTCTCAAGATTGCTTTGGCTATTCGGAGTCTTTTGTGTTTCCATACAAATTGTGAAACTTTTTGTTCTAGTTCTGTGAAAAATGCCAGTGGTAGTTTGACAGGGATTGCATTGAATCTGTAGATTGCTTTGGGTAGTAGAGTCATTTTCACAATGTTGATTCTTCCAATTCAAGAATATGGTATATCTCTCCATCTATTTGTATCATCTTTAATTTCTTTCATCAGTGTCTTATAATTTTCTGCATACATGTCTTTTGTCTCCTTAGGTAGGTTTATTCCTAGATATTTTATTCTTTTTGTTGCAGTGGTAAATGGGAGTGTTTTCTTGATTTCACTTTCAGATTTTTCATCATTAGTGTATAGGAATGCCAGAGATTTCTGTGCATTAATTTTGTATCCTGCTACTTTACCAAATTCATTGATTAGCTCTAGTAGTTTTCTGGTAGCATCTTTAGGATTCTCTATATATAGTATCATGTCATCTGCAAACAGTGACAGCTTTACTTCTTCTTTTCTGATTTGGATTCCTTTTATTTTCTTTTCTTCTCTGATTGCTGTGGCTAAAACTTCCAAAATTATGTTGAATAAAAGTGGTGAGAGTGGGCAACCTTGTCTTGTTCCTGATCTTAGTGGAAATGCTTTCAGTTTTTCACCATTGAGGACGATGTTGGCTGTGGGTTTGTCATATATGGCTTTTATTATGTTGAGGAAAGTTCCCTCTATGCCTACTTTCTGCAGGGTTTTTATCATAAATGGGTGTTGAATTTTGTCAAAAGCTTTCTCTGCATCTATTGAGATAACCATATGGTTTTTCTCCTTCAATTTGTTAATATGGTGTATCACACTGACTGATTTGCGAATATTGAAGAATCCTTGCATTCCTGGAATAAACCCCACTTGATCATGATGTATGATCCTTTTAATGTGCTGTTTGATTCTGTTTGCTAGTATTTTGTTGAGGATTTTTGCATCTATGTTCATCAGTGATATTGGCCTGTAGTTTTCTTTCTTTGTGACATCCTTGTCTGGTTTTGGTATCAAGGTGATGGTGGCGTCGTAGAAGGAATTTGGGAGTGTTCCTCCCTCTGCTATATTTTGGAAGAGTTTGAGAAGGATAGGTGTTAGCTCTTCTCTAAATGTTTGATAGAATTCGCCTGTGAAGCCATCTGGTCCTGGGCTTTTGTTTGTTGGAAGATTTTTAATCACAGTTTGAATTTCAGTGCTTGTGATTGGTCTGTTCATATTTTCTATTTCTTCCTGATTCAGTCTTGGCAGGTTGTGCATTTCTAAGAATTTGTCCATTTCTTCCAGATTGTCCATTTTATTGGCATAGAGTTACTTGTAGTAATCTCTCATGATCTTTTTTATTTCTGCAGTGTCAGTTGTTAATTCTCCTTTTTCATTTCTAATTGTATTGGTTTGAGTCTTCTCCCTTTTTTTCTTGATGAGTCTGGCTAATGGTTTATCTATTTTGTTTATCTTCTCAAAGAACCAGCTTTTAGTTTTATTGATCTTTGCTATTGTTTCCTTCATTTCTTTTTCATTTATTTCTGATCTGATTTTTATGATTTCTTTCCTTCTGCTAGCTTTGGTGTTTTTTTGTTCTTCTTTCTCTAATTGCTTGAGGTGCAAGGTTAGGTTGTTTATTTGAGATGTTCCTTGTTTCTTAAGGTAGGATTGTATTGCTATAAACTTCCCTCTTAGAACTGCTTTTGCTGCATCCCATAGGTTTTGGGTCGTCGTGTCTCCATTGTCATTTGTTTCTAGGTATTTTTTGATTTCCTCTTTGATTTCTTCAGTGATCACTTCGTTATTAAGTAGTGTATTGTTTAGCCTCCATGTGTTTGTATTTTTTACAGATCTTTTCCTGTAATTGATATCTAGTCTCATAGCATTGTGGTCGGAAAAGATACTTGATACAATTTCAATTTTCTTAAATTTACCAAGGCTTGATTTGTGACCCAAGATATGATCTATCCTGGAGAATGTTCCATGAGCACTAGAGAAAAATGTGTATTCTGTTGTTTTTGGATGGAATGTCCTATAAATATCAATTAAGTCTATCTTGTTTAATGTGTCATTTAAAGCTTGTGTGTCCTTATTTATTTTCATTTTGGATGATCTGTCCATTGGTGAAAGTGGGGTGTTAAAGTCCCCTACTATGAATGTGTTAACTGTCGATTTCCCCTTTTATGGCTGTTAGTATTTGCCTTATGTATTGAGGTTCCTATGTTGGGTGCATAAATATTTACAATTGTTATATCTTCTTCTTGGATCGATCCCTTGATCATTATGTAGTGTCCTTCTTTGTCTCTTCTAATAGTCTTTATTTTAAAGTCTATTTTGTGTGATATGAGAATTGCTACTCCAGCTTTCTTGTGGTTTCCATTTGCATGGAATATCTTTTTCCATCCCCTCACTTTCAGTCTGTATGTGTCTCTAGGTCTGAAGTGGGTCTCTTGTAGACAGCATACATATGGGTCTTGTTTTTGTATGCATTGAGCCAGTCTGTGTCTTTTGGTGGGAGTATTTAATCCATTTACATTTAAGGTAATTATCGATATATACATTCCTATTCCCATTTTCTTAATTGTTTTGGGTTTGTTATTATAGGTCTTTTCCTTCTCTTGTGTTTCTTGCCTAGAGAAGATCCTTTAGCATTTGTTGTAAAGCTGGTTTGGTGGTGCTGAACTCTCTCAGCTTTTGCTTGTCTGTAAAGGTTTTAATTTCTCCATCAAATCTGAATGAGATCCTTGCTGGGTAGAGTAATCTTGGTTATAGGTTTTTCTCCTTCATCACTTTCAATATGTCCTGCCAGCCCCTTCTGGCTTGCAGAGTTTCTGCTGAAAGATCAGCTGTTAACCTTATGGGGATTCCCTTGTGTGTTATTTGTTGTTTTTCCCTTGCTGCTTTTAATATGTTTTCTTTGTATTTAATTTTTGACAGTTTGATTAATATGTGTCTTGGCATGTTTCTCCTTGGATTTATCCTGTATGGGACTCTCTGTGCTTCCTGGACTTGATTAACTATTTCCTTTCCCATATTAGGGAAGTTTTCAACTATAATCTCTTCAAATATTTTCTCAGTCCCTTCCTTTTTCTCTTCTTCTTCTGGAACCCCTATAATTCAAATGTTGGTGCATTTAATGTTGTCCCAGAGGCCTCTGAGACTGTCCTCAGTTCTTTTCGTTCTTTTTTCTTTATTCTGCTCTGCAGTAGTTATTTCCACTATTTTATCTTCCAGGTCACTTATCCGTTCTTCTGCCTCAGTTATTCTGCTATTGATCCCTTCTAGAGTATTTTTAATTTCATTTATTGTGTTGTTCATCGTTGTTTGTTTCATCTTTAGTTCTTCTAGGTCCTTGTTAAATGTTTCTTGCATTTTCTCTAATCTAATTCCAAGATTTTGGATCATCTTTACTATCATTATTCTGAATTCTTTTTCAGGTAGACTGCCTATTTCCTCTTCATTTGTTAGGTCTGGTGGGTTTTTATCTTGCTCCTTCATCTGCTGTGTGTTTTTCTGTCTTCCCATTTTGCTTATCTTACTGTGTTTGGGGTCTCCTTTTTGCAGGCTGCAGGTTCGTAGTTCCCATTGTTTTTGGTGTCTGTCCCAAGTGGCTAAAGTTGGTTCAGTGGGTTGTGTAGGCTTCCTGGTGGAGGGGACTAGTTCCTGTGTTCTGGTGGATGAGGCTAGATCTTGTCTTTCTGGTGGGCAGGTCCACGTCTGGTGGTGTGTTTTGGGTTGTCTGTGGACTTATTATGATTTTAGGCAGCCTCTCTGCTAATGGGTGGGGTTGTGTTCCTGTCTTGTTAGTCGTTTGGCATAGGGTGTCCAGCACTGTAGCTTGCTGGTCGTTGAGTGAAGCTGGGTGTTGGTGTTGAGGTGGAGATCTCTGGGAGATTTTCACCGTTTGATATTACGTGGAGCTGGGAGGTCTCTTGTTGACCAGTGTCCTGAAATTGGCTCTCCCACGTCAGAGGCACAGCACTGACTGCTGGCTGCAGCACCAGGATCCTTTCATCCACACGGCTTCGCTCTGTTCAGTGGCCACCAACTGGATCCTTAGTTTCACTTAACTTCTTGTAAAACGCATGTTGTTCACAAACAGAACAGGAGGGCGGTGAGGAAATGTATCACTCCTTCTAACTGGGCTCCCAGCACCGGAATCCCCGCCTCGCCCAGCGGGCGAGCGGCTGAGGGAGACGCGGGCGCGGACGGTGGCGGCGTTCGGGGCAGGGCTGCTGCCTAGAATTCTTTACTTCCGTTTACAGTCTTCTCTACTATTGCGAATCTGGGTAAACCCCCTCCCCACCAATTCAGCTCCTGGGAACATCTTCCACCAATGTCTTTTCCTTCTTCCTAATGCTATATTTTCATTATGAGTCTAAAGATAGATGCAGTTATAATTGCACACCGAGAAAGACTCTTCTTTAAGTTCATTCCTTATTGAACTTGAACTTGATTAGATTTATCAAGAACAGCAAAACAGACAGCCCAGAAACTTCCCCCCCAAACCGAGGCGGATCAGCTGAGCTCCAGCTCTGTGCAGGTGGCGGTGGAGCCCTGTGGCCCCCCAACCCCGCCTCCTCCCCAGGGGGCTTCAGGGAGGCGGGGGGAACAAGTTGGGAGAAATATGAGGAAGCCACGACGGCACATGCAGGGCTGACTATTTTTACACAACCCACTCAGCCCTTGAAGAAGGAAATCAGTGTTTGCATGGGGTGGGGAAAGAGGGGTGGATAATGTTTCTGATGTATTAACTGATGTGAATTATTTATTCTGTAAATATTTGTTTATGTAGAAAGATATTTATAAATATTTGTTTATGTGGAAAGAGTATATATTGCTAAGTGAAAATGAAAATACATATGATCCCATTATTGGGGGAAAAAAGAAAAGCTACCTTCCTGCCCACCCTCCTATTGTTACTTACATAGAAAGAAATGAGGATTAAGGTGGTCCAAACAAAAAACTGATGTGAATATTTGTGCCCAGTACTTCCAATATGTGATGCTTCAGGAAAGGGTGATACAAGAAACCAAGGGGAAAAAAAAAACCCAACATTGGTTTTTGTGAAATTCACCACCCATCCAAAAAGCCTGAAACTCAGGAGGCCTTTGGGCACCAGCTTTATGCCATCAGCAGTAGATCTACGGGACACTGACCAGAAAAGCCAGCCTTTCCCTCCTCCATCCCTTCCTAAGATTAGGTAAAGTTCCCCCAGGCTGGAGGGGGAAGAGGCATGGAGAGGAAGCACGAAAGTGTCATGCTGCTGGGCTTCTGAGGAGGGGCCATGTCCCTGGCCCCATTCCCAGGGACTTGGCCTGGAGGTGGGGATGATAATAGCCCCCCGTGAGCTGGGGGCCTGAGAGCAGAGAGGACGGCAGCCTTGCCGCCCTGCTGGGTGGAGGCAGCAGGAGGCTGAGACGCCTGCACAGAATGTTTGGGCAAACGCACTGGGACAGCCTTAGACTAAGGGCTGAGCGGGGGAGCCACAGGCTTCCAGTGCGCCCCAGAGGGACCAGCCTCTTTGCCAGGCCCCACACCAGGCCCTGCTGTCCCTCTGCTTTTCCAGCCTTGGCCGGCTTTCCTCAGAGCTCAGACAGTCCTGCCACTGGGTGGCCAGGTTGGGGAAGGCAGCATGGCTCTGTGCTGGGGGCGCCCATGTATTTGCTGGTATGCAGCTCTCCTATAGCCCTGGTCACTGACAGGTGAGGAAGCCGAGCCTCAGAGCCGTTATGTGGTTTGTCCAGGTCACAGAGTGGAAGTCAGAGCACAGTCTGACTTCCTGTCGGTTTCAGCTGACTTCAGCCCCCACATTCTCTACTCAGTGGAGACAAAAAGATCAGAGGTGACAGTGCCACCTTGTATGCCCTTGGGCAGCCTGGGCCCCCAAACCAGACAGGACAAGAGGAGGGAGAGAAGAAACCACAGGAGCCACCATATCTCTTAAGTACAGTTTGCTGATTTCAAATTAGGTAGCACAATCTCTGTGAATAAAATTACAGTTCCCAAAGGGATCACAGCCAATTTAAATGTATAAGAGGCCATTAACCTGCCAGGCTGGCTATTAGAATTTAGCACCAGTGTCATTCGTGGTGTGGTTCTGCTATTACACGAGGGGCACTAGGGGTAATACAAGTGTGAGGCGCACTCGGCCTTGGGCTGGCAGGGTGCTGAGGACCAGAGTCACCCAAGAAGCTCTGACCTATCCTCCTAAGGGTTAGCAGAGCTTCCCTCTGTCTGACAATGTCAGATGCCCTTCGCTGGCCCCAGCCTCCCCTCCCATTACCCAGCTGAGTGACCTTGGCAAACACTGCAGGTGGGGTTCCTGAAGCTGACCCTGACGAGTTCAGCAAGCAGGAAGTTTATGGAGGAGGTTCTTGGATCAATACCTGAGGAAGGGCAGGGAGGAAGCAGGGGAGGGCAGAGGGAAGATGCTAGCTACTAGGCAGGCTCCATAAAGAGGGGAGACCCCTGAAGGTAGAATGTCAAAGGTGTCTGGAGTTACACGGAGCAGAGCCGGCCAGGCCTTAGCAGCCCCACATAGGTGAGTCATACATAGATGCAGGCTGCCTGGGGAGGAGTGTGACCCTGGGTGGGGCCCGTCTCTGCAGCTGAGGCCAGGCAGCTGATCCTCCATGGAAGAGGGTCTTGGTGGGCAGCAATGACCAACACTCTCTGGAGCTGCATCCCATCTGCCCAATGAGGGGAATCCTGACCCTGCCTCATGGCCCCAGGACAGAAAGGGATAATGTACATGAAGCCTAATCTCAGGCCCGCACACAGTAAGGGCTCAAGACATGTCGGCCCTCGTGTGTTATGTCCTGACCCACATCCCAGGATGACCTGCACTCTGTTCCCTTGGCTTTATACTCCCTCCCCAGCATCCAGAAAGTGTCCAGCCTCTCTTGCACACCTCCACTGGTGGACAGATAACTGCTTCCCAAGCCAGCCCAAGTCACTGTGAAGAGCTTTTTTGTTGTTTAATGTGGTAAATATACATAAAATATACCATTTCAACCATTTTAAAGTGTACAGTTTAGTGGCATTAAGTACGTTCATAATGTTGCATAACTATCACCACTATCCATCTCCAGAACTTATATTATCTTCCCAAGCTGACTCTCTAAACCCGTTAACACTAACTCCCCATTCTCTCCTCCCCCAGCCCCTGGCAGCCACCATTCTACTTTCTGTCTCAATTAATTCGACTACTCTCGGTACCTCATATAAGGAGGATCACACAGTGCTTGTCCTCCTGCGCCTGGCTTATTTCACTCAGCGTGATGTCTTCAAGGTTCGTCATGTTGTCACCTGTGCCAGCATTTCATTCTTTTTTGTGGCTGAATAATATTCCACTGTGTGTATATACTGCATTTTGTTTATCTGTGTATCTGTTGATGGACATTTGGGTGTTTGCACCTTTTGGCTATTGTGAATAATACTGATGTGAACGTGAGTGTGCACATATCTCTTCAAGTCCTTACTTTCAGTTCTTTGGGGTATATAGCCAGAGGTGGGCTTGCTGGATCATATGGTAATTCTCTGCTTACATTTTTCAGGAAGTGCCATACTGTTCCCCACAGTATGAATGGCTCTGAGAAAACTGTCTCACGTGCACTAGCCTCTGCACCCCTGCAGCTTCCCTCACGGGCCCTGGCTTTGCCCTCAAGGCCACGTCCCTCATCTGCCCACTTTGCCCTGGGTTGGCCCTGCTGAGTCTTGATGGAGCCTGAGAGCCCCGCTGGGCTCTCTGTGCTGTGGGCAGGTCTCCCCCAGGCCCCATGTCCCCCGAAGTTGGCTCCCCTGGTACACACGCCTCCCGGGGCTCCCCTCCCACTGCTGCCTGCACAGAGCACGTTTTCTCTTGAGAAACTCCCCTGGGTTGGGAGCATCCAAGCCACCCTGTCATGAGGAGAGGAGCCTCAGAGTTGGGAATGAGCTGGCTGTGGCGCATGGAATGCAATACAGTCCCATACCTCAGCCCACCCCACCCACCTTGCAGCAGCTTCTCTCCCTCACGCCCCTCCAGCCACACTGGCCTTCCGTCTGCCCTCCTCTCAACTCGGAGTCACCTCCCCTCATTCTCTCCCCACAGGTTTCAGCTCAGCAGTCACCTCCTCGAGGAGATCTTCACTGACCACCTGGCATGAAGCCCCCACCTGCACCCTCTCTCTCACCTCGCGAGTTTGACTTCCTTCACCGTGCTCACCGCTGTCCTCCAGCAGGTAAGCCCACAGGGATGGACCTCCGCTGGTCCCCGGCTCTGTCCCGGTGCCCAGAAGGTGCCTGGCACAGAGGAGACACTCGATGGCAGCTGTGGAATGAACGTATGAAGGCCGAGAACCGGTGTCTCCCCCGCTCTCCCCTCCTGGCTGGGGAGTCGGGGCCCTGGGGCAAGGACCCTCTCCTGAGGGTCTCACTCTCTCAGCTGTAGCCTGGACTCGACTGTCCCTAATGCCTCTTCCTGCTTTTCTGAGTCTCCTAAGTTCATTACCCCCACTAACAAAACAAAACAAAAATCTCTAAACAGAAGTATAAGTATATCCTCCTGGGAAATTCTGAAGGCATTTTATACATATAAAGAGGTAACATAGATTTAAAATTGAAATTTTACTCTGCTCTGTTTCCAAATGAGACTGAAAGTTCCTTTGATATTCATAAATCTTTAAAATATCTAACCTCAGTTTCTGAAGGGATGAAGACTGCCTCTTCACCATCCATTCCTGAAGACTCCTAATTTCCCTGTCCTTTATTAAGTCCACCCAGTGGGATAGAGTGTGTGTGTGTGTGTGTGTGTGTGTGTGTGTGTGTGTGTGCAGAGAGGAGTCATGTCATCAACAACAACAGCAAATAAAACCGAATCGCGCTTCAGTGGGGAATGGGTGGTGACCACAGCTCCTCCGATTGTACCTCCCAAGGCAGCTGCCCCAGACGTTGAACCCGCGCGTGTTCTCACTCCGCACCCTTTCCACGTCCGTGGGAAGGGTGTTGTGATGGCACTTCTGCTGCAGAGCGGTGAAGCCAGTCCAGACCCGGGGCAGCGCAGCTGTCACAGGACACTCACGCAGGTGCTCAGCCTGTAGCAGGCCGGGCCCACGGGGGCAAGTGAGGAATCGGAGGCCCTCACTCTCCTGGCTGTGGAAGTGCAGGCTTAGCCCCGGCAGGGAGTGTTTCTTTCAACTGCACCCTTCACATGGGCTGGCCTCACCCTGGTCCCCAACCTTGCTGGGGGCTGGGCGCCTGGTGGGAGGAATACCGGATGCAGCTCAAGAGATGCGAGTCCAAGTTCTGTCTCTGCCACTACATGTGGACCAGGCACACCTCGACTCTCCCCATTTATAAACCAAGAGGGTTAGAATAGATTGTTTCCAAATTTCTCTCTCTGTTCGATGTCTCCTTTATTCCTGGCCTTGTTGCAGCCCCTGAGGTGGGGCTGGGGGACACCAAGATGAACAGGGTCATGTGGTGACTCCGTCCTCACTGCGCTCAAAGTTTGGACAAAGAGATGAAATATGGGCATGAATGCCACTCGGTGGGAAGGAGACTTGAACGTGGTCCAGGGAAGTGTTCTGGAACCTCAGAATGGAGTGTCCAGCGGGGAGACCAGAGCTGCTTCCCGGAGGAGCAGGACTAGAGCTGAACCTGCAGTGTTGGGGGATGTGCATATGCTGAGATGGACGGGGAGAATCATTACAGAGGAGGACGGGGGGGAGACCCGGCCAGGCCAGCACGGCGGTCCAGAAGGAACTGCAAGTGAGAATGCAAAGTGAGTCTCTTAGTATCGCAGTACTGCGGGGCAGGGAAGAAAGGGATTCGGGGTTTGCTCATATGCGGGGTCAAAGTCTGAACAAAGGGTTTTTTTTTTTGCCTGTGACAGTAGCTGGTCTTTGGCCACAGTAGGGGCTTGTTCTGGTGGTGGCATGGATGATTGAGTGGACTCCTCCAAAGAAGTTCTTGGGCCCGTTGCCACTTCTAGCATGACAGTCCTGAGTGGGACCAGCCTGCACTTAATTTTATAAAAAGGAATTTTATAAAAGTTACATAAGACCATCAGAGGAAATTTGGAAAAGAGTAAAGAAGAAAAATAAAATTACCCCCAGCCATCCCTTAATATCATCCTGAGATATTGGGTGTGTTTCTATCCAGTATTTTCCATTAGCGTGGGTGGGCATGGACTACTGCTGTGTGGCTTATCTCCATATCACATGGTATAGCTCATACTGTTTGGGCCCGTTTTTTATCTTCTTCCACATGCTTCCATCTCCCCTCTCAATAATACCTCTGTATCCATCAGCTGTTGCTATAACAATCCAACTCAAAATTCATGGCTTAAAACAAGATTTATTATTGCTCATGAGTCTGTGGGTCAAGTGGGCAGTTCTGCTGATCTGGGCAGGCCCAGCTGGTCTTGATTGGGGTTGTTTACGCATCTGTGGTCAGCTGGTGGGTCAGCTGGTGGGTCTAAGATGGCCTCATTCACATGTCTTGTGACTGGCCAGCTATTGCCTGGGCAACAGGGGGGACTGTGCCACGTGTCTTACCCTCCATCACATTCTGTGGGTCAAAGCAAATCACAAAAACAGCCCAGAGTCAGAGTGGGAAGGACTGCAAATTTCAGGGTAAAGGGTGTCAATACAGGGAGGTCAGTAATCGTAGCAGCAATTACTGTCATCAATCTACCATGCTCCTAATTTTCATTTTTAATGGCAGTAGAGTTTTTCATAGATGTACCACTTTTCATAGACATACCATTAAATGGGGACATGCCATATTTAATTTGTTTAAAAGTTTTCTCAAATAACGCTTAAGTGAACAACTTGGTAGAGCCTGAATCTTTGAGGTCAAGGAAAGCAGTGTTTCCCACCCTTAACCAAGAAGATTGAGCCAGAATGTTCCCAAGGCCCCTTCGAAGCAGCACCGCCTGCACACCTTCCTACGTTCCTCATTTGACTGAATTCAAATGTGCCAGACCAGGATTCTCAGAGCCAGTCCTGGCTGTTGAAATCACTTTCAAGAGTCCCTGTGGATCTCTGGGCCTCGGTTTCACCATCTATAAAACTAGACGGTCGGACTAAATGGTTGGGGGATTGGACAAGAACGGTGTTTCTCAAATGATGTCACTCAGATCTAAAAGCCAAAAAGATGCCAGTGACATCCTTCTTACCTGTATTTTTAAATACATAAGAAACACACAAGGCACACGTGTATCATTCTTCCTGCCCTGCAGTGACCCCCCTTTAAGAAATGGTGCCATGTAAAGAGCAGAGGGGACAGTGAGAGAGGTGCCGGCTGGCACATGCAAGGGTGATGTTAGATGTGCGTCTCCAGGCCAGGCAGCCATCACAAGACTGCCGATGATTGCTGGTTTCTGTTCAGTGTCTTGTCTTGTAATCTCAACATGTATTTGTGACCTTGCTCGATGTTCATTGTCTGTTAAATGCACTACAAAATTTAATTCCCATGGTTTGTGGCTGAGCAAAAGAGCTTTTAAAAGAAAGGTGGTGTATTTTAACTTATGAGCTCTTGTTACCCTTTTTTTTAAGACAATATTTTTATTTTATATATATATATATATATATATTTTTTTTTTTTTTTTTTTGCGGTACGCGGGCCTCTCACTGTTGTGGCCTCTCCCGTTGCGGCGCACAGGCTCCGGACGCACAGGCTCAGCGGCCATGGCTCACGGGCCCAGCCGCTCCGCGGCATGTGGGATCTTCCCGGACCGGGGCACGAACCCGTGTCCCCTGCATCGGCAGGCAGACTCTCAACCACTGCGCCGCCAGGGAAGCCCTAAGAGCATCATTTGATATGCTTATTTGTCATCTGTTTATCTTCTTTGATGAGGTGTCTGTTAAGGTCCTTGGCCCATTTTTTAACCAGTAATTTGTTTGCTTGTTGAGTTTTAAGAGTTCTTTGTATATTTTGAATAGCAGTCCTTTATCAGATATGTCTTTGGTAAATAGTATCTCCCAGTCAGTGGATGGTCTTGTTATTATTTTAAAGAGCTCCATGGATCAAATAAGTGAACTCCAACCATGCTTTGAGTTCTAACAGCCTAGAGAAGAGGTGGGGAGGGGGATGCTTGCTTTTTCTTCCCCAACTGGGTTCAGAGGTCAACAGTCCTCCCAGACTGGAATGGGCAGGGCTGCCCAGCAGTACTTCTCAAGGGCCGCTGCTCATGGTGGCCTCATGCATTGTAGAGACCCTGGGGATAGAACTGGCAGTGTCCTGACTGCAGACTTTTCCTGCCTAGTCTGCTGGAAGAGGTCTTTCTCACACTTTGTGCTGGATATGTGGTTTTGTTTGCAAGTTTCTTTGGGAGAGCCACGCCTCCTCGACTCCAGGAGGCTGTCAGTTATGATGGCTCCACCCTCCATCCCAGGCTATCTGAGGGAGGTGATATCAAGGACCACTCCACCCCACCCATCAGCACAGTGGTTGGTTCGGGAGTGGGCATGTGACTCAAGCAGCCAATCAGAATTCTTTCCTGGGATTGTTGCATAGTCCCTGGGAGAAAGAGGGCTTCCTCTGGATAGCCTTGTCTTGCTGGGAGGTTGTATATCTGGGCTGCCCAGCACCATGTTTCCTAACTCATGGAAAGAAGAAAGCCAAGGAGAGCCAAAAGATGGGGAGAGACAAGGCCCTGACTGCCTGAGCCCCCACATAAGCCATGCCTGGTTACACCCAGACTTCTACCTTTCAGGAGCCAATGAATTCCATGATTGCCTAGGTTCAAGTGAGTTAGGTACTTCTCACTTGCAACCAAGAGTCCTTCAAGATCCATTCAGCAGGGCTTCCCTCTTCAGTTGTGCAGGTATGCACTATGTAACCATAGGGGGCATCCTAGACTTATATAATACACATTCTGTTCAGCTGAAAGTAGTAGGGTGCTCAATCATCACCTCCTCTCAGAAGCCCTCTTTGATTTCCCCAGCAGTTAGTCATTCCCTCCTCTATGCTTCCAAGAATCTTGTGAAAAATATACAGTGTGGAGCTAATCCCTCTATATTGCAATTTACATACATACACACCTGCCTGTCTCCCTATCAGACTGGGAGCTCCCTTGTAGGGACTAGATCTGATTTATCTCTTTTTCCTCAGTGACCCAACCGAGAATGTGCTTACATTTTTATCAAGTGAATTATCAAATCTCATGACAAAAAACAACTGGAATATCCCATCTAGTTTGCTGTAAAGAAAATTCTCCTTGTAATTGCCACAGAAAAGTACTATAGATCAGGAGCTGACACACTTTTTTCTGTAAAGAGCCAGATAGTAAATATTTTAGGCTTAGCAGGCCACATTGTCTCTGTCATGACTTTCATTTCTCCTGTTGTAGCACAAAAGCACCACAATGAGTAAACAAATGAACCTGGCTGCATTCCTATAAAACTTTATTTACAAACACTGTAATTTCATATAATTTCCACGTGTCACACAATAGTATTCTCCTTTTGATTTTTTTCCAACTATTTCACAATGGAAAAATCATTCTTAGCTCTCAAGTCATGCAGAAATATACACCTGGCAGGATCTGGCCAACAGGCCTCAGTTTGCTGATTCCTGGTAGAGACGGTCACTGGGCACCTCCATCCACAGGGAGCAGTGGGACAAAGTTGCATCTCTCCCCTGACTTTGGGTCTTGGAGCTGGAAGGGCTGTCACCTGGTAGAACAGCCTTGGCCTTCACCTGCCCTCACTATGTGAATAGGAGATTTGGGGCAACCTCTGGTGATCCACAGGCTCGCAGCATGTCAGAGCAAGAAGGACACAGCACAGCTGTACTTACCACAGACCCAGGGAGCTGAGGCTGCTTAAGCTTGCTGACTGGCCCAAGGTCACACACCTTGGCGAGTCTGGGTCCCATGGGACCCGCTGTGCTGTCATCCGGGAGGTTTTCACCAAACCACCCAGAGGAGGTTTATTCCTTTAGCCACAATCCTCCAGGTGCTGGTTTCACCTTCACACATCCTCACACACTTGACTCTCAGCTGCACCCACCTCCCCTAACCCCAAATGCCGCCAAGCTGTGACAGTCTGACAATGACCGCCTCTCACCTATGAGGCCCAGATCTCCACCACATGCCGTGGCCCTCACCACAGGTCCTTCCCAGCCCCCGTGAGCCCAGCCCATACAGCCAAGAAGGCACCTTTGTATAAGGGTCTGTTTCAGAGGCCCAGATGGCTCCAAACCGGTCTTCTCCATCTGCAGGAGATAACGGACGTGCATTTTAAAAAAGGAATAAATACATATTTAATGGCTTAGTTTAAGGAACTGAGAAAATATTCATTTTCTTAAACTGTTAATACATAATTAACTGAAAATAAAATTAATTGGGTAAAACAGCCTATTACATGAGGGAATATAACTGCATTGAAAAGAGGTTTAATTGTTCCAGAGACCGAAAAAGTCCCCAAAAACAGAGAAGGGAAGAGGCTTTGTCCAGCCACTGGGTAAGGGCTCTGGGTGCGGGGCTCCCTGACCCCCCTGCTAGAGGGGGTGGAGGTAAAGACTGCCTTTTGAAACGCAACAACTTGACGATGAATTTAGAGAGCATCCCAATGCCCACCCCAGCCTTGACAGCACCCCTTCACCACCACCAATTCCAAAAAGGAAAGAAAGAAAAGAAAAAAATCCACTATTCTGCCTGACTGAGTCTCTCCTCTGGGAGGTCTGGGAGGTTAGGGAAGGAAGATACAGACACAAAATCCCCATAACAACTGGAGAAAAAGGTGAGGGTGCCAGGAGTGCAGTCAGAGGAGGGGAAGGCAACCGGGATCCAGCGAGGATGGGTGGGTGGGCTTTGACAGTGCAGATGAGGGAGGAACAGGAACAGTGGCCCCAGGCAGAGAGGCACAGGGATCCACAGGAAACAGCTAGAATTTTATCTGGCTGAAACAGGACCCAGGAAGGGCTGGGACAATGGGTCACAGGTGTGCGAGGAAAGCACCGGCTCTGGCCACCACGCCTGGAGCAGCCCGGCAAGCTCTGGGTCCCACTGTAGACCCTGCCTTTTATTATTCCTCTCTCTTGTGAATTCAGGTGGGGAAGGGTCTGCTGAGAGTCATGCCAGAATTCACAGGAGAAAGATTCTGTAATTTCTTTTAGCTCTGTGACTCTGGACAAAGTATTCAGTATTAATGCAGTTGACCATGACGTCTTCTGTGTGCGCGACTGACAGACCAAATTACCTTTCCTTATCTCCTTGGGAGAAAAAAGGACCATTTATTTGACATACTTCATAATCATTTCACCTGATTGCCCCCTACGGAGAGCACGGGTGACCCAGTTCCCTCTCTCCTGCACAAGGCAGGAAGCATGTCCTCTAATAAAGCCCAGTTTCTAAAGAATGCTTTTAATCTTGGAATAGTGAGCATTATTTTCAATTGTATTTTTAATTCTCTATCTACTTTTTAAAATCCCACGTTTCCATCCTCTCTAATTCTCAGCTCATCAGAGCTGGGAGGGAGCTGGGACATCATGCACTCCCACCTCCTGCTTGGCATCTGCTGTGTGGAGAAGGCAGTGGGCAAAGTCTGCTGGGGATTCAGAGGTGAGGGCTCTGTGCCACCCACGGGACACTGTTCTCTAGATGGTGGCTTGGAAATCCCTGGCTTATTGTGCCTGGCTTATTTCACTTAGTGTAATGTCCTCAAGGTTCATCCATGTTATAGTATGTTAGCATATGTCAGAATTTCCTTCCTTTTGGGGGGGGGGCGAGAATCTCAGTTCCTTGACCAGGGATTGAACCCTGGCCATAGCAGTGAAAGCCTGGAATCCTAACCACTAGGCCACCAGGGAATTCCCCCAGAATTTCCTTCCTTTTTAAGGTTGAATAATATTCTATTGTATGTATACACCACGTGTCGTTTATCCATTCATCCACTGAGGGATACTTGGGTTGCTTCCATAGTTTGGCTATTGTGAATACTGCTGCTGTGAACAGAAGTGTCTCTTCAAGTCCCTGCTTTCAACTCTTTTGGGTATATACTCAAGAAGTGGGATTGCTGGATCAGATGGTAATTCTATTTTTAATTTTTTGAGCAGAAGCAGCTTTTACTTATTACTTCTCTGGCCTTCTTCCACTCCTCAGGCTGGAGGCCAAGCCAGGCAGCAAATGAGAGCATGAGAAAACAGTTTAGGGCTTCTCCAGAGAAAGGGAAAACTGACTGTGGGGTGATTTGCACCCACCCGCCAGGTTCTGTACACGGCCTCTCAGGGCTTCCTCTGGGGATTTCAAGTCAATGTTTCCTGGGATTTCCAAGACCCTTGCTCTGGACCCTGCCCTTGGGAGCCAGCAGGGGAAGCATTCACATATCAAATAGGGTAATAAGCACCTGGGACCTGGGAGGTAGGTATGATCATTATCCCACTTTACAGATGAGAGTCCTGATGTTCAGAGAGGTTAAATGAGGGGCCCAAGGTCCCAGCTAGAAAGTGGTGAGGCTCAGACTAAAGCCCAGCTCTGTCCACGTTCTTTCCACTACCTCATGCTGCCTCTACTGGCATTTAAATGCGTGTGGAGATGTAAAAACCTCGTGCTGCAGGAAGCAGTGTCTAGGGGCAGGGATGGGGGAGACTGATTCTGACTTAGGAAGCTGGAAGTTTCCTTGGAGGAGCCACATTTTAGCAGAACTTTGAAAAACAGGTAGATGTTGGAAGTTGGAGGAGATGGGGGGAACTGGGTGAAAAGCTCCTTGAATGGTTCTGTCTGGTGAGAGGTGATAGATCTTAAATGCGGTAGAGATTTTCTTTTAAGACTGTAGCTCTAAACAATTAAGTTTGAAAGGTTTACAAAATGAATCATTTTATATGAAAATAAACATTTACAAGGTCAACTCAAAAAGAGGCCATATAAGAAATTGGAAAACTTTCACTTTCTACATTGTATATTTCTGTAATACTTGAACTATAAATGAACATATGTTACTTTTGGAATCTGAAAAATAAATATATAAAAATTAAATAGATATATTATTGTGGAAAATATGTACAATATATTGTTAGGTGTAAAAAAAACAGATTGCAAATCAGTATATGTAGAGAATGACCCCATTTATGTAAGTAAATGTGTGAATGTGAGTGTGTATTTGAAAGGATATACACCAGAATTCTCTCAGTGTTTATCCCTGGGAAGTAGAACTATGGGTGACTTTCTCTTTTCTATTATTTGTATTTTACACTAAGAAAAAAAATTAATTTGAAGAGAAACCTAGATGAGCTTGGGTATGGTGATGTGATGCCTTTTCAGATACAACACCAAAGACACAATCCAGGAAAGAAGTAATCGATAAGCTGGACTTCATTAAAATTAAAGACTTCTGCTCTGCAAAACATAATATCAAAAGAGTCAGAAAACAAGCCATAGACTGAAAAAGAATATGTGCAAAAGACACACCTGATAAAGGACTTGTATCCAAAATATACAAAGAACTCTTGAAATTCAATGATAAAAAAACTACCTGGTTAAAAAATGGGCCAAAGATCTTAACAGACACCTCACCAAAGGTGATAAACAGTTGGCAAATAAGCATATGAAAAGATGCTTCACATCATATGTCATCGGGAAAAATGCGGATTAAAGAAACAGTGAGATACCACTACACGCATATTAGAATGGCCAAAATCTGGAACACTGACAACATCAAATGCTGCTGGTGACGTGGAGTAACAGGACTCTCATACGTTGCTGGTGGGAATGCAAATGGTACAGATACTTTGGAAGTTTCATCAGTTTGGCAGTTTCTTAGAAAAGTAAACATACTCTTACAGTAAGATCTAGCAGTCGTATGCCTTGGTATTTACCCAAAGGAGTTGAAAACTTAGTCCACACAAAAACCTGCACACAGATATGTATAGCAGCTTTATTCATAATTGCCAAAACTTGAAAGCAACCAAGATGTCCTTCAAGTAGGCGAATGTCTGAACTGTGGTATCAAGCCATGAAAAGACATGAAGGAATCTTTTTAAAAATTTACTTTATTGAAGTATAGTTGATTTACAATGTTGTGTTAATTTCTGCTGTACAGCATAGTGACTCAGTTATACATATATATACATTCTTTTTCATATTCTTTTCCACTATGGTTTATCACAGGATATTGAATATAGTTCCCCGTGATATACAGTAGGACCTTGTTGTTTATCCATTCTATATATAATAGTTTGCATCTACTAATCCCAGACTCCCACTCCATCCCTCCCCCACCCACCTCCCCACTGGCAACCACAAATTTGTTCTCTATGTCTGTGAGTCTGTTTTGTAGATAAGTTCATTTGTGTCATATTTTAGATTCCATACATAAATGATATCATATGGTATTTGTCTTTCTCTTTCTGACTGACGTACTTAGTATGATAATCTCTAGGTCCATCCATAGTGTTGCAAATGGCACTATTTCATTCTTTTTTATGCTGAGTAGTATTCCATTGTGTGTGTATGTATATATATATATATATATATATATATACATACACACACATATATATACACCACATCTTTATCCATTCATCTGTCAGTGGACATTTAGATTGTTTCCATGTCTTGGCTATTGTAAATAGTTCTGCAATGGACACTGGGGTACCTGTATCTTTTCAAATTATAGTTTTCTCCAGATGTATGCCCAGGAGTGGGATTGCAGGATCATATGGCAACTCTATTTTTAGTTTTTTAAGGAACCTCCTTACTGTTCTTCATAGTGGCTGTATCAATTTACATTCCCACCAACAGTGTAGAAGGGTTCCTTTTTCTCCACACCCTCTCCAGCATTTGTTATTTGTAGACTTTTTAATGATGGCCATGCTGACCAGTGTGAGGTGGTACCTCACTGTAGTTTTGATTTGCATTTCTCTGATAATTAGCGATGCTGAGCATCTTTCATGTGCCTGTTGACCATGTGTATGTCTTCTTTAGAGAAATGCCTATTTAGGTCTTCTGCCCATTTTTCGATTGGGTTGTTTATTTTTTTGTTAATGAGTTGTATGAGCTGTTTGTATATTTTGAAAACTTGTCAGTTGCATCATTTGCAAATATTTTCTCCCAGTTTGTAGGTTGTCTTTTCATTTTCTTTATGGTTTCCTTTGCTGGTCAAAAGCTTGTAAGTTTGATTAGGTCCCATTTGTTTATTTTTGCTTTTATTTCTATTGCCTTGAGAGGCTGACCTAAGAAAACATTGGTACAATTTGTGTCAGAAGATGTTTTGCCTGTGTTCTCTACTAAGAGTTTTATGGTGTCAAGGACCTGAAAGAATCTTAAATACATATTAGTAGGGGAAAGAAGCCAATCTGAAAAGGCTATATACTGTATGATTCCAACTATAAGACATTCTAGAAAAGGAAAAACTATGGAGACAGTAAAAAGATCAGTGGTTGACAAGGGTTGGTGGGAGTGATAGAAAGATAAATAGGTGGGGCACTTAGGATTTTTAAGATGTATGTTATTATAATGATGGATAAATGTCATCGTACATTTGTCCAAACCCATACAATGTATAACACCAAGATAAACCCTAAGGTTAACTATGGACTTTGGGTGATAACAATATGTTAATGTAGGTTCATCCTTGGTTAAAAATGTACCATACTAGTGGGGATGTTGATAATGGGGGAGGCTATGCATGTGTGATGGCAGGGGATATGTGAGAAATCTGTGTACCTTCCTCTCAATTTTGTTGTAAATCTAAAACTGCTCTAAAAAAAATAACTTTAAAAAGTTAATTTGAAAAAGAAAAAGAAAGTAAAGCTTGTTCAAGCACTACTCTTGCAAAAGGATACAGGCCATTCTCAGGATGAATCTTGTCAAGGTTTCACATAACAATTAATTCCTATGCTATTTAACCTTTTCCAGAGCTTAAAAAAGTTTAAAATTTTCCAATTAATTTTATACACTTAGAATAACTCCAATACCAAGACTTAATTTTTTTTTAAAAAAGCATCAGATAAAGTACGTTTACCTAAAATCAGAAGCCAACATCATACTCAATGATAAAACACTCAACTCTAGTCTAGAGGGATTCACATTTGAGTCAGAATTAAGACAAGGATGTCAGTTAGGTATCAGCAATGCTAGCGGCTCTAACAAACAAAACCCCAAATCTCAATAGCTTAACACAATAACAGTTTATTCCTTATTCACCCAAATAACAATGAGGACCCCTGGTCAACAAGCACCTCTCATTAGGCTTTTCATGGACCTAAACTCCTCTGCCTCTGGTCCTGCCATCACCTAGAACTGCTGCTAGATCCTCTGACAGCAGACAGAGAGAGGAGAGGGTGGTATGGGAGTTTCACAGGCCAAGCAGGAAAGCCACTTATGTCATTTCCACCCACCATCCAAAGGCTAGAACCCAGTCACAGGGCCACACAGGACTGCAGGGGTGCTGGGAAGAGCGTTCTAGCTTTGTGCCCGGAGGAAAAGGAGACAGGTGATAATGCAGCATTCCTTAAAGAGTGCTTCACCATTATCTTACTTTCTGCACACTTTGATGTGGGGCATGCAGGCAATGACGGCCACCTGAGCACCAGTGATTATAAACACATCCCAGTTTCAGAGATTTAAAATGTGAAAACTTAGACTCGATGAAATACTGCTTATGAATACCAGACGAAATAAGAAATGCTGTATTTGTAAAAGCCCATGGACGAACGAGCAAGGCTTTTCCAGGCATGATCCCAAGGCAAAAAGCATAAAAGATAGACTGAACCACATAAAAATAAAAAATCCCTCACATCAAAAAAAGGAAATTAGGGACTTCCCTGGCAGTCCAGTGGTTAAGACTCCACACTTCCACTGCAGGGGGCAAGGGTTCGATATCCCTGGTCGGGGAACTAAGATCCCACATGCTGTGTGGCAAAAAAAAAAAAAAAATTAAAAGCAGAAGGACCCATGGGAGGGGGATGTGGAAATATTTGTAACGTGTGGTAGATCAAGAATTAGTAGGCTTACTATTTTTAAAAGCCCTTATACACCAACGGTGAAAAAGATGAAGATTCCAAGATAAAAATGGACAAAGAACTGTAACAGGAAATGAATCAAAAAAGAACTAAAAATGGTTAAATATGTTAACTATGTAAAACTCTTTGGTAGTCAAAGAAATGCAGATTAAAACCACAATAGGATATATATTTTTTAATCATAAAACTGGCAGAGGTCTGAAAATTGACAATGGTGCTGCAAGGACTGGGAATTAGAGACTCTTTCACTTCTGGAAGAGGGTGAAATGGGCTCACTGTTCAGCGCTGTGGGTAAGATCTTAAAAACATGCATGCCTGTTGACCCAGGCATCCCACTTCTGGAATTCTTTAAATTTCAGTTTTATTTTTATCAAAGTTAAACATGCACATAATTTTCAAAGTTGAAAAATTTACATGGTTTCTTATGAAAATCAGCAATTCCCTGAAGCCCCTTCCCCTCAACCCCCAACCCTATCACCACCCTACCCCTCTTTCTCAGTCCCAGAGATACAGGTTTCAATCTTTCTGATATTTACCTTGTTTTCTTTAAATAACATGCTTATATTGCTACTTCTTGAATTTTCAGGTTTGGGCATCATCTAATAATTTCTCATCATGAAGAGAGGATTTAGCTCTCTTACCAACCCTCTCCCCCAAACACAATCCCTATAAAACACATGCACATACTCCACCCACACACACCCACGCATATCCCCTGGTCATCAGCCTCCCAGTATTGTTACTTGTCATTCTGATTGGATCAATATTCATTATTTGCCTTATTCTGGCTGTAAATCTATTGTCAAATGAGCTGTGCAGAACACTATCATTTTCTTTTCCTGCACAACATGTTGTTTTCCCTGGAGTAAATAACTGACTTGTTTTAATCATCGGCTTAATTTGCTCATTTTTATCATCAATTGAACCACAAACTCTCTTTCAGAATTTTGAACTTGTTACTCCACTGTGTTCTGGCTTCCACTGATGCTGTTTTTAAAATCCAACACCATTCTCAGCCATAATTCTCTCTATATACCTACTTTTTCTCTGCAAACATGTAGGATCTTTTCTCTGTCCACGCACCCCATACTAACCCCAGTCCTGAGATGCTTGGTGAGCCTGGTTTGAGACCTCTTTATGGTTCTGCAGTATAAATCAGGCTTCTTTTTCATCTTTGGGATATGGCTTTCTTGGGCCTGTTAAGTCCATCTACTTTCCAACTACCAAAATGCTGTTGCTGATGACTCCTCTATTTTCCTCCTCCTTGTGGGTTTTTTCTTTTTTAAACAGTTTGCTATAGTTTGGAGAGAAAGCAGCATTGCACCAAAGTTAGGTGTAGAGTCCTGCTTCCCTGTGGAGGGTCTTGATTAGACTCTTCCTCCCCCCACTGGGTCCTGGGCCTCCACATCTGTGCCCCTCATCCCAGAGTCTTCTCAAAACAGCTGTTGCTCAGCTCAGTTCAGCTGGCAGACAAATGCCCTCAGGGCAAATTAATGACCTTAGTGTCAAATCTAAGAAGTTTAAAAAAACACAATAAACCCCAAAACAATATAAGTAAAGAGACAAAAAACAAAATGGAAACCAACAAAATAGAAAATAAAAATGCAATGAAGACCAATAAAACTAAGAGTTGATTCTTTGAAAAGACAGAATAGAAAAATCTCTGGGAAGATGGATCAGGGGAAAAAAAAGAAAATATACAAATAAATGACATTATACATGAAAAGAGTAACATAACTATAGTTAAAACAGGTTTAAAAGATAATATGATAAAAACACAACCATCTGGAGGTTTTATCTTCATGTGGCTGTATTTGCAAATAAAAGATTACTGAGAAAAAACATAATAATGGAATGCTGTCGACAACATTATGCCAACAAATTTGAAGTCTTTTATATATTTTTATATATATTTCTATTATAGAAATACATAAATTCCTACCAAAACTGAAAAAAAAAAGATATTCTGAATAGACCTAAAACAAAGAATTTGAAGCAATAATTGAAAACATTCCCACAAAGAAAATTCAAGGCCCAGATGGCTTTAGGTGAATTATACCAATATTTCAAGAATAGATAAGCCAATCTTATATGAATTCTTCCAGGGAATAGAAAAATAAGGAATATTCCCAAATTCATTCTTTAAGGACAGTATAATTTTTTTTTTTTCTTTTTTTTTTTTGCGGTACGCGGGCCTCTCACTGCTGTGGCCTCTCCCGTTGCAGAGCACAGGCTCCGGACGCGCAGGCTCAGCGGCCATGGCTCATGGGCCCAACCGCTCCGCGGCATGCGGGATCCTCCCAGACCGGGGCACGAACCCATGTCCCCTGCATTGGCAAGCGGACACTTAACCACTGCGCCACCAGGGAAGCCCGAGGACAGTATAATCTTAATGTAAAAATTAAACAGGGCTTCCCTGGTGGCGCAGTGGTTAAGAATCCGTCTGCCAGTGCAGGGCACACGGGTTCAAGCCCTGGTCCGGGAGGATCACACATGCCATGGAGCAACTAAGCCCATGCGCCACAACTACTGAGCCTGCGCTCTAGAGCCCTCGAGCCACAACTACTGAGCCCACCTGCGCGCCTAGAGCCTGTGCTCCGCAACAAGAGAAGCTACTGCAATGAGAAGCCCGCACACCACAACGAAGAGTAGCTCCTGCTCGCCGCAGCTAGAGAAAGCCCGTGTGCAGCAACGGAGACCCCAAGGCAGCCAAAAATAAATAAATTAATTAACTAAATTAAAAATGTAAACAAGTATAGCATAGGAAAGGAAAATTGCAGGCCCATTTCACTCATACATTTAGATGTAATAATCCTAAGTAACATATTATTAAAATAATTCAACTGTATATAAAAAAGGTAATGTACCGGGCTTCCCTAGTGGCGCAGTGGTTGAGAATCTGCCTGCCAATGCAGGGGACACGGGTTCGAGCCCCGGTCCGGGAAGGTCCCACATGCCGTGGAGCAACTAGGCCCGTGAGCTACAACTACTGAGCCTGCGCGTCTGGAGCCCGTGCTCCGCAACAAGCGAGGCCGCAATAGTGACAGGCCCGCACACCGCCATGAAGAGTGGCCCCCACTTGCCACAACTAGAGAAAGCCCTCGCACAGAAACGAAGACCCAACACAGCAAAAATAAATAAATTAATTAATAAACTTCTACCCCCAACATCTTCTTGAAAAAAAAAAAAAGATAATGTACCATAACCAAGTTGAGTTTATTCCAAGAATACAAAGATGGCTTAATATTAGAAAATCTATAGAGCTAATTTATCACATTAATAGATTAAAGAAGAAAAACGTATGATCATCTAAGCAGACACAGAAAAGGTATTTGATAAAAGTATATAATGATTGATGATAACCTTCTAAGCAGATTGGAAATAAAGGGGAATTTCCTTAAACTGATAAAGGATATCTATAAAAACTTCTAAAGGAAATATTACTTGTGCGAACAATAGTAACATTTCCTTTAAAATCAGGAAAAGATAAGGATGCCCACTATAACATTTTTTGTTCAGCATTGTACTTTTGAACTTATTTTTCTTAAATAAATTAATACATTTAGTGGTAGAAGTTTTTAAATAAATTAATAAAGAAAATAAATCAATGGCATACATTTGAAAAGAAAGAGATAAACTGTCATTGTTTGCAGATGATACGATTGTCTATTTAGAAAACCCAAAGGAATCTACAGACCAGTTATTAGTTAGCAAGATTACTGGGTGTAAAACCAATAGGCAAAAGTCAATGAAATTCCTAGTCATTAAAGAAAAAACACAGGTGATGAATAAACTTATGAAAATATGCTCAACCTTTGTAGTTATCTGGGAAATTCAGTTTTAAACAAAGATATAGTATTTTATACTTGTCAGATTAGCAGGTATTTAAAAAAATCTGACACCACCAAGTGTTAGAGAAGAGGTAGAGGAACTAGTTCCTCTACTAGACCCTTCATACGCTGCTTGTGGGAATCATTGGTACAACCACCTTAGTTAGAGCCATTTGTACCATCTATCTCAGTTAAGTCGAAGATGCCCTAGACCCAGCAAACCTATACCCCCAAAACCTCTTCTGAGTGTACTCAAAGAGACTTTTACAAGAATGCTTATGGTAATATTGTTTATAATGACCAAAAAAAAAAAGAAATCTTAAATGTTCATTGACAAGACAACGAATAAAGATGGTACATTCATAAAAAAGAAAAAGATAATATGGAGTAAATGAGCAAGATATAGAAGGATATGATCCTACTTAAAATTGCAACATTCCACCCCCGCCTCTCTGGCTTGTTTTCCCCCTTTGCACCTCTCACATTCTAACATACAGTTTATCTCTAATTCATAAATTTTGCTTATCGTTTGGTTCACCCCATGGGAATGTACACACCACAAGAGTAGTGATCTTGTCTGTTTTGTTCACTGATATTCCCAGGGTGCCTCATATACAGTAGGCACTCAATAAATATTTGCCAAGTGAATTTGTTGAATGAATAGAAGACAATATGAAGCCACATATTGAAAGTTTAAAAGCATGCAAAACAATACTACTTAATATTTATAGATAAACGTCCCTTTATGTTTTGGGTTACCTTTGTGACAGAGGTAGAGGGTGGGATCAGGAAGGCGCACCCAGGAAGCTTCAAGTGTCCCCGTAAGGTTTTATTTCCTAAGGTGGCAATGGAGAGGGGAGCGCTGATTATATTATTACCAACAGTGTCTGCATGATGGAAAAATTTCACATTAACACTTGTTTTTAATAATCGGAACAGCAGCACCTGCAGCACGTACTAGAGTTTCTAAGGGTTTTCCCACATGACCTCATGGGTCAGCTGTGCACAAGGGGCTTCCTATAAGCCCAGCTCAGAGCAAGGTGGGACCCGGGCCTGGGGTTCTTCCAAATTGCCCAAGAGGGGAAATCCCAGCCTGAGAAGGAAGAAGAGGAAGCCCCAGGGGCCACCCCTCCTGGATGAGATGGGAGGGTATGTGAGAATTGGGCTTTGTCTTACACTGTCCTCACTCAGGAGCTGGGGGCTTGCTGCTGGGCCCGCAGTCAGGGACACGCTCCTCTGAGGCAGCACTAGGTTCTGTGTTAGGAGCTGTCCCAGTTCAGAATCTGAGTCCCTGTGGTCTCTCCTCCCCTGGATAATAGGAGTATAAATAATGACCCTGTTTTGTCTACCTGAGAGGGCTGTTGTGAGGACCAGACAACAAGGAAAGAAAGTTGTCCTGACAGTAGGGACCAGAGTCTCAATGCAGTTCTGCATTTTCTCCTTTGATATGAAACCTTTGAACATAAACATTATCTATGCTGTTACATAGTCTTCAAAATGATCATTTTTATTGGCTGAAGAACCATCAAGGGCTCAAGCATAATTTACTAAATCATTCCACTCTTGTTGTAGATTGAGTGTGTTTACCATTTTCCTCAACTGTATACAACATTGCAGTTAACATCTTCATGTGCTTACATTTTGCTTTGCTTTTTTGAAATTATTTCACTAGGATAAATTCCTCAGTAAATAACTGGTCAAAGTATATAAATGGTTCTTATGGTTCTTGATGGGTTTTGTCAAAGTGCCATTTCCAAATGGTTGGCCCCGGTTGACATACAGGTGTGTGTAGGACCACTGCACCTTATTCCAGGAAGGGTCTAGTCCTGCCGGGGCATAATTCAAAATTCTCCGAATTTGAGACTAATCTTGACAAAAGACGAGAGGAGACACTTAACATTAGTTTACCAGTTAAAAAAATGCCCTACGTGGCAATATTGTAAATCCAGTTGACAGCTCGCTTAACTGGACAGCTTTGAAGTTATTTGTTTCTTGACATACATTTTAAAAGGTGGGAGAATTCAGAGAAAATGAGACTTTATTAATATTTAACATTCATAAGATATTTACCTTGCATATTTAAAATGTTCACAAAATGCAGCCACGCTGTGCTAGTTTTGTCATACCATCTCCACAATGGGGCACTACTATTTTATTTTATTTTATTTTTCCTAAAGAAATAGGTCTTCTTCTAACAACCAAGTTTGCAGCTGTAGACCTGTGAGACACCATTTGTAAGGCAGGGAAGGAGAAGATAATGCAACATAGGCGCTTCTCTTGGAACCAGCTAATAACTATATGCACTGATTGTTAAGAATTTACTTTCTGCCGGGCACTGTGCCGGGCACTTTCCTGTGTTACCTCATTTAATCTTTGATCCTATTAGATAGGTACAATTTTCCCACTTTACAAATGAGGAAACTGAGGTCTGGGTCCTCGGGATATAGGCATTGCAGACACAGCAGGTGGAATCAGAGAAAAAGACAGGACTGATGTCAAGAGTCATTGGTCCCGGCTCTGTCCCTAATTTTTGGCTCATCAGTCAACTCTTCTGGGCCTTGTCTTTGCCCCAGGGAGAGGCTGAGGATGAGGGATGGGCACTGGGTGGGGTTATGCAACTTCTTTACATCCCCACACCCACCGTGGGGCCCTCTGGAAGAGAGAGTTACTACCTTTTCTTTCCCTGCACAGAGCACCAGGAGGGCTTGGCTGAGCAAGGATGGGCCACACGGACCAGCCCAGCAGTGGCATGCTGTGTTTACAGCATCTTCATCGCTCACTCAGGAGACCCAGAACTCAGGTCTGTCCTTCCCTTCTTTCCCCAGACCCTTTTTGAGCACCATGCTGAAGGCAGTGGGGCTGGCCTTGAGGCCACGGAGCACGGCTGCACTCCACCTTGTGACACAGCTGTGGGACTTGGGTAAGTCACTTCTGTGGCCTCTGACCGCAGTTTCCTCATCTGTAAAATGGGGATAATAATAACTACCTCAGAGGGTTATTCTGAGGCTTGAGTGAGGAGAAGGTGTGACTTAGGCCCCACGAGAGGCCCTGTAAAGCGTGAGCTGAAGTGGCCCTCCAGGTGTTCTCTGGATATGAGTCAGGTGCCTGCCAGGGACCTCAGCCTGACACCAACACCCAAAACAGACCACAAGGGAGAAAGTGTCAGGCCAGGGGTGGGCAGGACAAACTTTCCCTGAGGGTTGGAAAGGGTTCTGGGAGGGCTCCCTGGAAGAGGTGATGTGTGCACCAAAGGAAAATCAGTCCTACTGAGTGATCAGAGCTGCCACCTGCAGCCAGAACTTCATTTAGAACCAGGACAGAAGACTTCCTGCAGGAGGTAAGGTCAGGCTGACTCCACGCACCCAGAGAGGATGCCCCCAGAACATCTCAGAGATCTCTGCCCACCCCCTCTGTCACATGACAGATGCATTTCATTCATTCATTTGATTAATGTTTATTGAGCATCGGCTATGTGCCAGGCACTTGTCTCAGTACTGGAGATGTGTCAGCGAACAAAACAAATCCCTTGCGCCTTCTCACGAAGATGGTGCCGAAGGCGAAGAAGGAAGCCCCTGCCCCTCCCAAAGTGGAAGCCGAAGCCAAATCCAAGGCTTTGAAGGCCAAGAAAGCAGCGTTGAAAGGCGTCTGTCCACAGCCACACACAAAGAAGACCCGGACGTCACCCACCTTCCAACGGCCCAAAACACTGCGGCTCAGGAGGCAGCCCAGATAGCCTCGGAAGGACGTCCCCTGGGAGAAAAGAGCTTGACCACTATGCCATCAGAGCACATTCCCCCTCACCACCGAGTCAGCCATGAAGAAAATAGAAGACAACAGCACACTGGTGTTCATTGTGGACGTCAAGGCCAACAAGCACCAGATTAAACAGGCTGTGAAGAAGCTCTGTGACACTGACATAACTAAGGTCAACACCCTGACCAGGCCCGGTGGAGAGAAGAAGGCATATGTTCGACTGGTTCCTGACTATGATGCTTTGGATGTTGCCAACAAAATTGAGATCGTCAAAACTGAGTCCAGCTGGCTAATTCTAAACGTAAAATTTTTCACTGTTGAAACAAAAACAAATCCCTTGCTCTCAGAGCTGACATTCTGGTGGAGAATAGAGGGAAACAAGACAATAAGTCAGAAAATAAGGATATTTCAGGTGATGAGTGGTAAGAGGGTAAATACAGCAGAGTGAGGAGAATAGAGAATGAACGGGGCATGAGTACAATCAGGGAAGCTGTGAAGGGCAAACTTTTGAGTGAGACCTGTAGGAAACGAGGGTGCAGACTTTGCAGATATCGGATCTCGGGAAGGACGTTCCAGGCAGGGGGAATACCTAGTGCAGGGGTGCTGGTAGGCAGAGTGTGCAACATCAAGGGATTCCAGGGAGGCAGTGAGGTCGGAGGGCATTGTGTGGCCGTAATGAGCCTGGCAGGACTCCTGCATCACCCCAGGGAGCGGGGAGCCCTGGGAGAGCTTCTCAGAGGAGCAATGGGCTTGGCTGTGGCTGCCTGGGAGCAGAGACTGGAGCACGGCAAGGCAGAGAAAGGGAGATGGCCAGGGGGCCATTGCAGAGGTGACTGTGGCTTAGCAGGGTGGAGGCAGCAGAGGGAGAGAGGAGGTCGGATTCTGGCTGTGCTCAAAGGTAGAGCCAAGAGGAGCTTCTGATGAGCTAGACTCTGAGTCCCCAAAGCCCTCCTGGGGCTGCAGGACTGCAAGGCTCCCTGTGGCCTCACCAAACACCCCTTGGAAGCCTCCTCATTACGCAGGTGATTGGGGAAATTAGACCTTAAATGCTTCGTTTTTGTTTTGTTTTTTTCCAGAAATAAAACCAAATGTAATCACTGTAAGAAAAGCTCCACCCCAAGGGCGCTGCTCCCTCCGGTGGAGGCAGGGGTTAGACGAGGTTTGCAGGACTGTGTTGGCTCCCAGTTTAGATGCTTTCCATAAATTAATTACAGAGGCAAAGCGGAGAGCGAGGCCCTGGGGCGGGTCCGGGGCTGCCCTTCCCTCTTCCCGGATAGCTGCGCTGAAGCCAGTGCCGCCCTGGCCTGTGGGCTCTGGGAAGCTGCTGAGACTCCTGATTTCTGCCCCAAGTTTGCTGATCTCAGTCCCTGCGGGCTAAGCCTCGTCATCACAGGAGAGGACTTGGGAGAGCACCGGGGCTCTGGTCTTTCTCCTGAGCGCAGTGGGGAGCCAGGGAAGGTGGCAGGCAGGGAAGGGACAGGACCAGATTTGCTTTTTAGAGGGGACCTTCTGGCAACTCCAGGAGACTGGATTGGAGGAGAGGAGGCTAGAGGCCAGGAGGTCAGGTGGGGCCTCTCTGGAGGGATGGAGAGAAGGGAAGTGGGGTCAAGTAAAGGGACAGGAGTTCCCACTAACACAGATCCATCTCCCTGGGCTGCCAACTAGTGGCTCTACACTTTGGGCCCAAGCCTGATGCCCATCTCGCCTGGGGCCCCCGAGCTCTTGTTGGCAGAGCCTCTTGGGGCCCAGGTCAGGCCAGTGACTCATTTCTGAACGGTTTTGTCTGAATAAGACTGTTCTACCTCTCACCTGAGCTCTTTGACCCTCCTCGTCACAGTTCAGGGTTTTGGCCACAAACAGCGGCAAATGAGAGAGGGGTTTCCGGAGGTGGTTTCTGGGACCTTTGCTGAAATAGTTGAGTGCACTTCACCTGCAACCTGCCGGGAGCTGAGCCATCCCTCCGAGCTCCATGCTCCTCCTTGGCCTGTCCTAAATATGGCCACCTTGGCCTTCCGGCCGCGTGCCTGAGCTCCTCCCTTGGGTCCTGCTCAGACCCTTCTCCTCGGCAGAAACTGCACATCCTGCTCTGCATCACAGCGCAAGGCCACTCCTCTGGGAAGCTGTACTCAGATCCCCTTGTACTCAGCACCTTGGGTGGTGCTGACTGATGGGGGCAGGGAATATGGAAGCCCAGCTCCCTTGCCCGGGGTTTTGACAACGCTGAGATGTAACTTACACTCCAGAGCCCCTCTCAGGATCAGACTGAAGCTACCCTCTGCAGGACCAGGCCAGAGATGGCGCCATTTATCTTCTCCCCTCCCCCCTCCCCACCCCCATCCCTCCTGTGCCCCACTCCTTTCCTGGCTCATTCTGGGAGCACTTCCTGGATAAATCACTTGCACATGAATCCTCAGGTAAGAGCCTGCTTCTGGGGAACCCCTTGTTCAGCTCTGCCATACCCACAGTCCAGTCTGCATATGGCATTGTGCTGCCCCCAACCTCACAGCCGCCCTGGGCCTCCGAGGCTCCATCTATATAAAAGCGGTGCTGGGCTCTGGCCCTGTGTGAGCACTGCTGCTGTTCTTGTCCTGGATCCCTGCTCCCTACCCCGACCCCTTTGCTACAGCTGAACTCAGTCATCAGGAAAAGAGGACTCATTTGAGAATGAGCAGCTGTTCTCAGCTCACAGAACCAAGTTCTCCGGCTGTTACAGTTCATTACTAAACCCCAGCCATGGCCTGAGGATTACAGAAAGGGTTCTGGTAAAAATCCCCAGCAGAAATAACACGCTCCTGCCGCAGGGAGCCCTGCAGATCGGACTGTGGTAACCTTCTGCTCGTCTCTGCCCAAGCACATTCAGGTGTTTGCATGTCAGTGGGGTCGCAGCATCTGGGCAATGGTGCCTGCTTTCGGATCCACGTGTAGGACTTGCCACAGCTGCTGGGGCAGCTTCGAGGCCAAATTGGCCCATGGGGGGAACCTGAGTCTAGACAGTCTAGCAAGAGGCTTGGACAGGTCACTGCTCTGCTTGGAGCCTGCAGACCCCTCTGCTCTGGTGAGTCCAGCCTCCAGAAAGCCTGTGGGGCAGGTCCTGCTAAGCCTCCCTCCCTTCCCCCCAGCCTGCAGTTCCACACACTCACCCCATCCCTGGGACACACCTCACTGGGAACTGAAACTTGAACACATTATCCAAGGGCCTGGGCTGTCCAAGGGGGCCCAGCTGGGCCCTCTGCTACCCTCTGCGTCCGGGGCTCAGGCCCTCTGTTTGGCAGCATCAGCTTCCAGCCATCAGATGCAAACCCAGGCATAGGCCAAGATGAAGGCTGCACTAAGCCTAGCTTGTTGTGCATCATCAAGGGTGTTCTTTTCCCTCTCTGGACCTCAGTTTCCATATCTATATAAAGGGCAAGTAAGAGATCTCTGAGGTCCCTTTACAAATCATTATAGCCATTGTACTCTGTGGCTCAGAGAGGTGAAGGGAGCCCAGACTAGAACCCAGCCATCCTGCCCCTCAGGCCAGGGCTCTAGGACCATGACGGTGAGCAGAGGGAGGCTCCCAGGTCACGAAGCTGTCAGGCCCTGAGACAGTGTGGAGGAAGACACTCAGGCCTCTGGGTGTCTTGGACCCCAGCTCCTAGTTTCCTGCATATGCCCCACCAACATGCACCCCCTTCAAGCACAAACCAGGGGCAAGTACTCCCATCAGGGAGGAAAGAATCAGGTGAGCTCATTTCAAATCCCGTTTTGCCCTTTGTCAGCTGTGTGACCTTGGACAAGTCACTTCACCAACCTGTGCCTCAGTTTCCTTATATGTAAAATGGGGGTCCTAAAATCTGCCTCACTGGCCTTTGCAGGGGTTAAATGACCTTGTGCGTGTGAAGTACCTGGCACGGATCAAACACTTAAGTGGAAGTTCCTTTTCCTTGGGGCCTCTTCCCCTCCTCCTATGTCATTATCTGGCCTCACCTTCCACTGCCCATCTCAGCTGCTTGTACTTCTCTTCCCTTTGGCACACGCCCACGCTTTCCAGCACCCAGGCCTCTGCTCATGCTGCTCCTACCAGGAATGCCATTCCTCCGTCTCATTCCCACCATTCCCAATCTTATTGCTTTCATTGTTCAGCTCAAATGCCACCTCCTCCAGGAAGACTCTCCTCCAAGGAGCTCTGTGCCAGCAGACAAGAACACAGATAACAGGGACATCCGAAGGGGCAATTCTCTGCCCACAGCGGCCTCCTCTACCTCCTGCCTGGGTCAGTCATACATATAGAGCATTTTTCTCCCCCGCCCTGCAGTACACAAAAGTGCCCACTAGGTGGTGATAGAACGACAAAGTCCCAGCGGGGATGAGCAATAAGAGAGGCCAACCAGGCACCGCCTGCGTCATTCATTCATTTCTTCAACAAATATTTTCTGAACACCTGCCATGTGCAAGATGTAGGACGACAGTGGCAAACAAAGCAACAAAGTCCCTGCTCTCAAGAAGCTTATGTTCTAGTGGCAGAAGGTGAGAGAGAAGAAACACAAAAAATAAGGAAATAAAGCAAGAAAAACCAGGACAGAGGTGAAGGCTGTACAGAAAACACCGGGCCCTGCTTGTGTCCAGACCTCTGAGTTAGCATTTCGTCAGTGAACAGCAGGATCTGTAATCAAAGCATCACTTAGGATCTCAGAGTGGCTGAGCTGGAACATTCCCTGCCCCCTTGTTCACAGTGCGCTCTGTGGACAAACAGCATCAGCATCACTTGGGAGCTTACAGGAAATGCAGATTCTCAGGTCTGCCCCAAGTCTCCTGAATCAGAATCTGCCTTTTAACAAGATCCCCAAGTAATTTGTATGCACGTTAAAGTGAGAAGCTCTGCTCCAGCCAGGCGCCTGGGGGTGACCCATAGCCGTTGGCCCAATCTGACCACCTATTTTTTTGCGTGATGCCCATGCAAGACTGGCTCTTGCTCAAAAAAAGAAATCTAGGAATTTTATGACACATGAAAATTACATGTTCTTCAAATTTCAATGTCCATACATAAAGTTGTACCGAAACAGACATGCCCGTTCACTTATGTATTGTCTGTGGCTGCTTTCGGGCTATAATGGCAGAGCTGAGTAGTGCAACAGCGACTATATGGCCCATGAAGACTGAAATATTTACTGTCGGGCCCTTTGCAGAAAAAGTTTGCTGATCCCTGCTCTAGTTCAACCTCATTGAATGAGGAATCAGGGCCCAGAGAGGGGCAGTATCTTGTCAAGGCTCATAGGAGCCCTGCTTTTATTTCCATGTCCTACTCAAAGTCCTGTTTGCACAGCCTCTGGTTTGGGCAGTTGAATCGCCTTTGCCTTTTCTGGGTTTGGAGTGATAGCCTCATTGGAAAAGGTTTGTAACTGATTTATCACGTAATCAAGACATTGCAATGAAATTTCCATTTCAGATGAAGCTAGTTTGGAGCCCAGAATGAGATGTGGGTACCCACAGAAACTGGGTTCCTTTTACTAGAGGGTGCATGACTGATATTAGCCTTTTCCTGAGAAGGGAGGGGACCCTAGGCTCCTGAAGAAAGGAGAGGGCTTCAGAGGGGTCAGTGTAGGGAGCGGGAAGGAGTCTTTCCTGCTCCTAACCCACCTGCAGAGTGAGGGGTCCTGACCTGTCGGGTGCTCTGAGGCTTTGGGCCAGGCCGGCAGTTGAGACCAATCTCAAGTCACCAAGTATCAATACTTCCCTGCTGTGTCTCCAGTAGGAGTTTAAGGGGCTTGGTGCTGGTGGGGGTGTGGGTACCAGTAGGGGGCAGCAGAGAAGACAGTGGTCAAGGCCTGGACTCTGGCTGGGGATGCAGCTCAGAGCAGCTCTCCCCTGCTCAGCCCCATCCACGATTCCCACCGTCCTCATGCTTGAGGGCCAAGCTTAGCCTGCCCCAGCCCCTTCCTGCACGCGCCAGCTGCCCAGAACAGCTTGCAGCTCCCCTTTTGGGCCCATGCTTCCCACCTCAGGACCTTTGCTCCTGCTATAGCCAGCCAGTGACTGTGGTGCCCTCCCTTTGTCTCCCGACTGCCTCCCCAAATCCTCCCCACGATTCAGGGCCCTGCTCCTAAGAGAAGCTTTCTTTGGCTTCTACGAAGTTAGTTACTCTGCTTCCTTGCAGCACCTTGAAACTTGAACTTTTCTCAAGATCAGGAACTCCATTTCTCTATCTTTTCTCACCTGCTGAATGGGGAACAGAGGAGATAAGAGCACAACCCACAGTCCTTCATACTTAGATTTAAATATCAGCTCAGCCACTTATTAGCTGTGAGAACCTGGGCAAGTTTCTTAACAATTCTGAGCCTGTTTCCTCATCTGCAAAATGGGAATCATGACGGCACCCACCAGAGAGGGTTGCTGTGAAAACTAAATGAGACAATACATGTAAAGGGTAGCCACGGACACACAGGTGGCGCTCAGTAAATGTTAGCTCTCATAGCTTGTTGGAATAATGTTATTACTAATCATTTGTTGAATGAACAGCCGGGTGGCACATAATTCTGAGAGACTGACCAGCATTTGTGGACACTGCACAGTGCCCAGTATGGGTAGGCACTCTTCTATATGCTGCCTCTTGCAGCCCTTCACTACGGCCCACGAGGCAGCCATACTCTCCCTGCCTCCCAGCCTGCAGCTGTCCCCGGGCTGTTTGATCTTCGGGTGTCTCTGGGATGCATGCCGAGCTGAGTCACTCTATGCCTGAGTGGCTGTGGGGAGGGCTAGGTTACAAGGTCAGCCCCGGGGTGCTACGGTGGGACCCCAGCCCAGAGGAGCAAGGCTGGGCTTTAACCAGGGCTGAGGGGAACAGTGGAGAAGAGAGGGCGGCAGGCCCCCAGGTCAGCTGGCCAGGGCTCAGGAAGACTGTGGGGTTGGCCCAACCCTTAAGGTTCCAGACTCCAGAAGTCTCAGAGATCGGGCAGAAGCCAGATGACCAGAACAGAGGCCCAAGGGCCAAGCAGGCCTAATCCAAGATCCCTGAGCTCTCCGAACCCCCTGATCAAGGACGGGAGGGGTCCAGGGCCTGGAGCAGGGCAGGGGCTGCAGGGGCAAGTGCCACGCTGTGGGGAGCGAAGCCAGAGGGGACAGGGAGACAGGCAGTGCCCAGCATGGACATGGCTGGGCCATTTTCTCCCCCAAAGAGTGAGGGTGCAAGTCAATACCATTCTGTCCACATTTCCTGAGCACCCCCAAGGCCCCGGCCCTGGGCTCAGCGCATACCAACCACCATGACAGGGAATAATTGTCCCCGTTCTATGGTTTGGAAACCAAGGATCAAACAGAAGTGCTTTGCCTGATGCCACCAGTTTGTGGCCAAGGCAGATCTTCTGAGCCAGCCTTGTTCTCACAGAGCCTTGGAAATGACATAAGCCACAAGTACCTAACTTTATGCTTCTAAAGAGGCCCTCAGGTGTGTCCTCACCTACCCTCTTGTACGAGGCCACATAACAAATGACCACGAACCTAGCGGCTTCCAACAGCACCCCTTTACTATCTCACAGATGACCAGTCATATGCGACTTGACAGAACAGGAGATCAGGTTTAGAAATAGACCCTAAAAGACCCACATTTAGTATACGACAGTGAGAAAAAGGTGGATTGTTTCATAAAAGGTGTTGAACAACTTGCTATCTTTAAAAATATATGGATCAAAATTTCAGTAAAAAATTAAACCATAAAGGTACCAGGCCTAGAAAGAATGATATTTTAAAAATGAAACCCAATGCGAGAAAGGCTTTTTACATGAAAAAGCGATGTTAAAACATTCTCCCTCCCCCCGAACTCTTCCATACTCTTTCCATCAAGAGGTGGGGTCTCTGTCCTCTCCTGGAATCTGGGCTTAGTGACTGTGGAACCAATAGACTATGGCAGAAGTGATGCACACCATTTCCAGGCTGAGGCCTTAAGAGCCTGAGAGCTTCCCGTTCTGTCTCTTGGAATGGCCCAGGCTCCAGGCTGTGAGGCAGTCCAGGCCACAGGCAGGGGGCCTGTGTAGGTGTCCAGGCCAGCAGCCCAGCAGAGGGCCCAGCTGACGGCCAGCCTTGACAACCAGACACTTGAGTGAGGATGCCTTCAGCTGCCTGGAACCCAACCACCATCCGACTACGCGGCATGAAGGAGCCTGAATGAGACCCTCTTGCCGAGCCCAGCCAACTTCCAGAACCATCAGAGAGAATAGTGGAAGGATTGCTGTTGCTTTAAGCCACTACGTTTTGGGATAATTTATTATGCAGCAATAGATGCACTATGATACACTCTGTATGACAAAACCTAGAAGCCATAAGAATAAAAAATGTCTGCATTAAAAATAATTAACAAAACCATAAGACAAGGGCTTCCCTGGTGACGCAGTGGTTAAGAATCCGCCTGCCAATGCAGGGGACACGGGTTCGATCCCTGGTCCGGGAAGATCCCACATGCCACAGAGCAACTAAGCCCGTGCACCACAACTACTGAGCCTGCGCTCTGGAGCCCGCGAGCCACAACTACTGCAGCCCACGTGCCACAACTACTGCAGCCCGCGTGCCAGAGCCCGTGCTCCGCAACAAGAGAAGCCACCGCAATGAGAAGCCCACACACCGCAATGAAGAGTAGCCCCCGCTTGCCGCAACTAGAGAAAGCCCGCGTGCAGCAACGAAGACCCAACGCAGCCTAAATAAATAAATAAATTTATTAAAAAAAAAACCATATGACAGCAAACTCAGGGAAAGACCATATTTGCAACTCATATTACAAAGGGCTAATTTCCTTATTGTATGAATAGTACCTACAAATCATTAAGACAAAGATGCCCAGCTCATCTGAATAGGCAAAGGATATCCATAGGTTATAGAAGGAAATGGTTCTGAAACGTATGAAAAGTGCTCAACTTGGCTCAAAAGAGAACTGTAAATTAAAATTACAATAAGATATCATTAAAAACAAAAATACACAGGAGAAATAGATGCTTTCATACATTACTGATAGGAGTGTAAATTGAACAACTTCTCTGAAAAGCATTTTATCAGTATCTATCAAAATTTTACAGTGCACATATTTTTTGACCCAACAATTCTGCTTCTAGGAATTTATCTTACAGATGTATTTACCCACGCACAAAATGACATTTGTGAAAGGCTCTTTGTTGTGGCATTGTAATAGTAAAGATGGGAAACATCCTAAATGTCCATTCGTAGGGGACTGTTCATCATTTGTGGTTCACTCCTACAGTGAAATACTCTGCATCCATAAAAAGAATGAGGCACCTCTGTGTGTAAGGATGTGCAGTGATCTCCAGGATACACTGTTGAGTGAAAAAAAATGGGGTGACGCAGAGTGTATATGCTACCATTTATGTGAAAACTATATGCATATTATTATATATATTAAACATCTCTGGAAAGATGTGACTGCTTCTGGGGAGAGGATCTGAGTGGTGGGGGGCAGGGTAGGAGTGGTGATTTTCACCTTATACCCTTGTGTACCTTTGGGAATTTGTATCTTGTGCATTTATTATCTATTCCAAAACTAAAAAAAAATACTTATTTAAAAATTGTACTTGAATAACTGGTTAACCATTTGGAAAAACATTAAGGAGAACCCCCCACCTCAAACTGTATATACAAAATGTTCCAAATAGATTCAAGATTTAAATGCAAAAGAGAATTTATAACAGTCCTACAGAAACTTCCTTTCTTACTGTCATTTTGAATTTTTGCATGTTCCAAATTTCCATCCCCCTGCTGGAGCTGTGGCCCTGACCCTCAGTCAGTCACCCGGGGTCTCCCAGGCTGCCATTGCCTGGAACTTACTAAGAGCTCCATAAATCTCAGCTGCTTATTAATTTGTTTTACCAGTGAAGCCCAGGTCAGGCCTCTGATCCCTCTCCAGTTTGGATCCTTCCTCTCCCAACCACTTCACCTGATCCTCCTCAAGGGCTCTCAGCTGGCTCCATCCTCTGGCTCCATGGCCACCATCTAGTAGCACTATTGAGCACCATCTGGGTGCTTTGCCTTGGGGGAGGGGGCCCATTGATGTGTCACACCCCCTCCTGCCCCTGGTGGACAGGCTTGCCCAGTGTCCTTGCCTGTCCTTGTGTGGGGGAGGAGCTGGGCCCAGGTGTCACCACTGATTAACAGGATGGAGCCACTGGGCTGTGCTGTCCCCAGAAGCCCTGGCTTGGGGACAGAAAAACACCTTGTTGTGTCAACAGTTGAGGTATTTCAGAAATCGTCCCCAAGGTGTCCTAGCAGTGCAGATAGCGGTCTGTGGGTAAGACATTTATTAATGTGTTACTTACAGGGAGAGATGGCAGGACAGAGCACTGGCCAGGGACCCAGGTGGCCCAAAGAGCCAGCTCTGGCCCCTCCAGCGACTTGCTGTGTGACCCCAGGCTGGAGATGTCACGTCTCTGTGCCTGTCTCTCTTTCCTAGCTGGGCCTTGATGGGGCAGAATGGATTCAGATAAAATTCTCAGAGAAGGGACCACCAGGTAGGGCTTTTGCCTTCTAGGTGCTCCCAAGCCTGGGAGCAAGTACCTGAACAGGCTCTGGCAGAGATGAAGCCGGCAGAGCTCAGGGACAGGTCTGGGCCCCTCCCACTTGTACTGAGTCTTGCTTCAGCATCTGTGTCTCTGACCAGCTGCTATCCCTGGGGTATGTGTCTCCTTGGATGTGTTACTATTTGTCAAGCACCTACGATGTGTGTTACCTTGTATGGTTAGTCCATTCAAGATGGCTGTTCTGTTGCTCTCTGTATATCCCCTGCTCTACTAGTCCCTGCTTCACTCGCATGACTATCCAATCCTCTTAGTTACAGGGCTTAATTAGTCCCTGGTAACCGATGAGCCCACCTGACATCAATTCCCCCTATAAATGGTAGCCTCCCTCTCCCTCGGGCAGTAAAGACTGCTGCCATATCCTGCCCGCCATCTGCATGGTGGGGTGTTGCTCCAGGACCCTTTGTGTACGATCCCTGTCCAATAAGCCACTGATGTCTTCGCCACTGTCTCCAGGCTCTTTCTTGGGTCTCGAGGCTGGACAACTACAAGGCTTGCAGGCCTGCAGGGTGCAGCCCAACATACCTGCTGTTGTAAGCACTATATATAGTCATCCTCTCAACAAGCTGTGAGGGAGGTATCACTATTGTCCCCATTTTACAGATGAGGAAACTGAGGCATGCAGAAGTTTAACAACTTGTCCTTAGTGGGTGGCAGAGCTGTGATTTAAACCCAGGCAGTCTGGCTCCTGAGCCTTAACTCCTCAACTCTTTCCTTCATGGCCTTGGTGCTTGGTAAATACCTAACATGGCCCAGGGCCCATGCAAATGTTGCTTGCTTAATAATCACAACAACCCTTAAAGGTAAGTTCTAATAACCCCATCTTGTAGCTGAAGAAACTGAGGCTTAGGAAGAGGATGTGAACCGACCAAGATCACACAGCTTGTTAAGTGGCAGAGCTGGGATTCAGACCCAGTCCACCTGACTGCAAACCCGGGGTCTGACCATGACCCCATGACCCCACATGTCTCCAGCATCTTGGCCCTGGCCCTATGCATGACCTGCCTCCAGCTGGTCAGCAAGTGTTCAGCAAACTGGGTGGCCCACAACCAATCAAACTCCCTCTCACAGCTGTGGGCTTCCTATGGGGAACTGCACCAAGTATTAAAGAGGTCATTCTGGGATTCAGACTGCCCTCATCCAGGCTCCTCTGTATGCACAATAGGCCAGGCTCAGAGCTCAGTCTGTGTGACCAAAGACCCCCTGCCTGGAACAGTGTGACCATGAAGAGACAGACCTAGAGAAGATGGTCAATGCACTCAGGCCCTGGGAATGGGGATGGTCCTTGACTGCAGCCCCCTCCCCCAGCGCAGTAGGCACCTTTATAGGCATCCACACACATTCACACAGCACTCTCTCCTGGATGCCCTTTTACCCAACGCAACCCCCAAGTCACGCCTGCCGGTCCTGATGCTCTGGGGCAGTGGGTACTCAGAGGTAGCAGGCCAAGGATACGAGCCTGGCACCAACCCCAGAACCAGTCTGTTTCATTAAGGCTTGATCTCACACACACACACACACACACAGGCACAAGGCGTACACGCGGAGCCCCAGTTACCCCCACACAGACACACCGTCAGTGCCACTCGCTCACTGCACAGCTGCAACCCCACACGCCCCCACTCTGCCCCCGCCCCCGGCGCCAGCCCGCAGCCCCGCCCCTCCTGCTCCGGGCCCGGCCCTCCCGAGGACCCGCCCCCTTCCCAGACTGCTTCCGCCCGCGGGGTCCGGCTCAGTATCCGCCGGCTGGAAGGTGAATGAGGCCTGTGCGACTTATGAAGGTGTTTGTGACGCGCAGGATCCCCACCGAGGGCAGCGCCGCGCTCGCCCGGGCCGCAGAGTAAGAGCCCCGCGCCCCTGCAGCGCTCCGCGCGCCGAGTCCCCGACCTCCGGGCGCGAGTTCTGCGGGTGGCGTCGCGGGAAGGGGCTGCAGAGCCCCAGGCGCCGCTCCGGGACCTCGGGCACCCAGTACGCTGGCTGACTCAGCGTCTCCGGGCGGGTCAGGGTAGGCCTCCCGAGGCCCAGTTAGTTATTTTTGGTGGGGCGGACGGCGCGGTCCGTGGCGTCAGATCCGGGATCCTGCGCTTGGGCCTTGGCCGAACTTTCCAACCTGTGCCTGGCCAGGACTGTTTTGGAGTTTGGGGAAGCTTAGAGAAAGTTCTCTGGGGCCCAGCTTTCTCCAGGCCCGTGGCAGTGACGCTGGGACCCGCAGCTCCCCTGGCCCTTGCAGTGTGGGTGGGGGAAAGGGCTGGAGCCCTCCCCAGCCATGGCCCTGGGGAGAGGGAAGACGGCCCATGACACAAGGGACAGGCTGTTAATCTTTTACCCTCTGTGGTCACTTGGCCAGGTCAGGGACCTTAGCAGTCACTGGATTACCTGGTCCCTTTGGACAGTTGGCAGGGGGCCTCTGGTAGCATTTCTTAAATTGAACCCTGCAGGTGAGCCTTGCCAGGTGCTTCATATACGTAAACTCTTAATCCTTCAGTACTGTGAAGTCGGTACAGTAATTCCCACTTTACAGAGAAAACTGGGTCAGGTTAAGTACCTTCCTCAATGACTGTGTGTGGCACAGCTGGGATGTGAACTTTGCTCTGTCAGCTGCAGTCTGAGCCCTGCATTATGCAGGTTTGCACTGCCCATATCAGGCAGGGAGAAGGTGGAACCCAGCCTCAGAGACCAGTGCAAGGGGAAAATGAGATTTGTTCATTTCATTCAATGCAATGAAACCTTTGCTGAGGAATTGCCATGTACCAGGCATTGAGAGGGGAAGAGGGGAGGGCAAAAACAACAAGGGCACTAATGGCGGCAGCTCACACTGCTATAGCGCTGTGCCACCATCAAAGGAGGGTGAAAGAAAGCCTGTGCCTGGGGCTTAGGCGTGGAGGTGCCGCAGCGGGGAATTCTGGGAAGTGCCAGCAGCTCTGTGTCTTGCGCATGTAGATGCTCTGTACGTGTTGGCTGCACAGAATTAAATGTCAAGGGCTGGGAGGTTGGGCAGCACCACGGGGAAACATGCCCCGTGCCCACCAGCCACCATGGAAGTGCCCCCTGAAACTCCTCCATGTTGAACTGCTTTGATCTTGTCCAAGTACAAAGTCAAGAACAAGAGTTTTTCATTTCGTGGACTCATAGGAGAGGATGTGCAACTGGACAGGGAAATCAAGCCCCATCTGATTTCCCCCCACTGGCCTTCCCAACAATAGGCAGCCCAGGCCCGGGAGCTCACTACCTGTGAGGCCTCCTGTAGGGGTAAGAAAGCGCTTCCTTGTGTTGAGCTAAGAGCCGTCCCCGTGACTTTCTCCTTTCACTTTAGGACCCTTTCTGTCCTTGTCAGAGAGCTGTGGTCTGTGACAGCCCTTCACCCTCAGGACAGTTCTGAGGCCACCCACGCCTGACCTTGACTCGCCTCAGCCAGCCCCAGGCAGCTTGAGGCCAGAGCAAGCAGAAGACAATGTTTCCCACTCTGAGAGGGGTCTGCAGGGGGCTGGAGGGGCTTTGGGGGCCCGGGGACACCTGCGGGGCTCCCGCACTTCTGAGCGGTCTTTCCTTTGCCTTCAGCTGTGAGGTGGAGCAGTGGGATTCCGATGAGCCCATCCCCAGCAAGGACCTGGAACGGGGCGTGGCTGGGGCCCATGGCCTGCTCTGCCTCCTCTCTGACCGCATAGACAAGAAGCTCCTGGACGCCGCAGGTGTGTGCACTGGGCAGGCCCGGGGAGGGTCCCAACAGTGTCTTGGCCCTGGTGGACGTATCAGCCTGCTGCTGCTGGTTCCCGAGCGGGTCTTCAGTGACCTCTCTGAGCTCTGAGGGCATTCACTGCAGACCTGGGCCAGAGGGAGCAGTTGTGTGCAGTTCCATATGGCACACACTTTGCCCCTCTCTCCTGGTGGTGAGTCCCCAGAGGGAGGCCTTAGGAGGGCAAAGACCATGGTGTGGAGGAGAGCCAGGGCCCGGGGCCCTCGTCCAGCTCTGCTCAGCCTTGCTTTATGACCTTGAGCAGGGCCCTGCCTTTTCTGGACCTGTCTATAGTATGTAGGAGGGCCTTGAATCCCATGAGGAAAGATACAAACAATGCTTTTTCTGCCCAACAGGAGCCAATCTCAAAGTCATCAGCACAATGTCCGTGGGTGTCGACCACTTGGCTTTGGATGAAATCAAGAAGCGGTAAATGCAGCTTGGGCTCTGGAAGCAGGGCCTGGAGTGAGGGGTGACTACCAGAGAGGGAAAAAGAGGAGCTGAGTATTTTTTTCTTCATATTCTTTGACCATTCAGTGAAAACGTAAGGTAGCTGATGATAAGATCTGCTCATGTGTGCACACATCAGTGAAGGTAAGGCCGAGCAGGCAGAAGCAGTGGGTAACAGTATCCAGGTGACACCCTTTCACATTCATTCTTTTTTTTGACCCCCACAACAACCCCTTCAAGTAGAAAAGGCAAGTATTATTATTTCCCTCTTTAGATGAGGAAGTTCAGAAAAGTTAAGTAGTTACTGGCTCCAGACTTTGGACCCCGATCTTCCATCTTATATCCTTCTCAAAATGGGAGATAATCAAGATGGAAATGAGGGCTGGCCATTCCTGAGTGCTCACTTACAGCTCTGAGCTTCCTGACAGGCAGCACGAAGAGTGAACAAAGCTGTATCACGGCAATGTCCCAGCAGTAGAAATTGGTGAAGGTGCTTGAGGCCAGTGTTACCGCCAAATCTTTGATTCGTAGTGGGATCCGTGTGGGCTACACCCCAGATGTCCTGACAGATGCCACGGCCGAACTCGCCGTCTCCCTGCTGCTCACCACCTGTCGCCGGTTGCCTGAGGCCATCGAGGAGGTGAAGAAGTGAGTGAACACTTGGCAGGGAAGTCGACTCTGCTTAGCAGCTGGTACTTGAGCACCAGGTGTCACCCTGGACCAGAGGTGATCCTGTCCCCGGCTGTGCCCCAACTAATGAAGGGGGACAGACTCAGGCACAATACTGAAATGCACAGCAGAGCTGAAATAAACAGGGTGTGAAGGGAAATTGTGGGGGAGGAGCGTGGATCAGGGAAGGCTGCGTGGAAGTGGTAGCCGGTGGGCATCCTCCTGAGCCCTTAGAGGGCCCTGTGCACCATCATGTGGGAATCCAAAAGGCTCTGGAAACTGAAGGTTGTTTCATTTCGCTGCAGATACACCAATGTGCTTGATACGGGTGCCACCCCAGATGCTGTTGAGGGTGTTATGTAGAATACAGCATATGTACCTTAACACCTTCCTAAAATCTGAAAATTTAAAAATTCTGGCCTGAGGGTTTCAGATCAGAGATGTGGGTCTGTACATCCAGAGTTGGGAAAGGTACTCCAGGTGCGGGGACTGGCTTGAGCAAAGGCCAGGAGGCGTGCAGATGCAGGCTCTCAGAGAATGTGTACTGGGAGAGGGGATTTGAGGTGGGGATGTGGCAGGGACAGAGGCTGCATGGGGCTGACTAGACACTCTCACCCTTCTGTCGAGGGAGTTGGTCCCTTCATTGGAGGTGACTCAAGACAGGCTCTATTCCCCTGTCCACCCAAGGCAACAGGGGTGGGCCTGTGGCTTCCCTGGAGCACTGAGAATACTGTTTTTGGAATCCTACATCCTGGGTTTGCAACCTGCTGCTGTTCCCTGGCTGTGTGACCTCACATAGATTGCCCTTTCTTGTCTCAGTTTTCCCGTCTGCAAAATGGGGGGAGAACCCGTAAGGCCCCTTCCAGCCTTCGGACTCTGTGTCCCCAGTGGCTTTAAAGGAAGAGTCAGTCACGCTGCTTATCGGCAACACCCAGTAGCTATAGGGGTAACGCATGCTCCTCTCAATCCTTGACTGGAGGGCTGGGCCTGTCCCTTGCACCACGGGGTCTGCGCAGCGGCCCTCATCTTTTCCTGAGACCAGAGCCTCTAACCCGTCCCTCTCTCTCCCTGCAGCGGCGGCTGGACCTCGTGGAAGCCCCTGTGGATGTGTGGCTACGGCCTCACACAGAGCACCGTTGGCATCATCGGGCTGGGGCGCATAGGTGAGGCTCCCATCTACCCAGATTGGCACCCTGGCTCTCACGTCTTGGTTTGAGTCTCTGGCACCCGTGTCCAGATGCTGACAATCCTTATTTGGAAAGAGTCACCGTACCTGGGTGCAGTAGGGATACCTCTAGCGAGAAGACACAGCATCGTAAAACACAGGCCAAAAAATAAAATAAGGAGTTCCTTAAGAACTTATTAGGTGATAGAAGCAAGTTGTAAGAGCCAGGGTTCTTTATGATTATAGCTGCATACAGGACAGATGAAAGCGATGATGGCTGCAGGGTCGGGACTTTTAGGAGGGGTTTACTGTGGGAGAGCCCACGCTGCCCCAGGCCTGGGTTCTGGAAGGCATCTGACTCCTAAAGCCTTAATTCAGGAACCAGAGGGTCCAGCGGACAGAGCTTACCTGTGATTCTGAGGCGGGGCAGAGCTACTTTTCTTCCAATGGCCCCCAGCACTGGAGAAGCCTGGCATAGGCCGGTGGCTCTCTGGCACCCTGCCTGGTGCAGAGGTGAGGGTGAGGACAGGAGGGGTGCATAAATTGTCCGGCCAGCTAGCAGCCCTGCCTCCCACACTAGAGGGCTGCTTGGAAGAAGCCAGCAGCTTTGGGACGTGCTCTGCGTCTGAAAATCCAGCTGCTCAAGCCTGTCCCGGCAGTGTGTGTGCAAAGGGTCAGGGTCGGGGTGAGTCGGCAGTTGGGCAGCGCCACCAGAAAGTCGGGTGGGGTCTGTGGGTGCACCACCAGAAGCAGAGGGTCCAGAAGGAGGAAGGGGACCGTGTGCTCAGACCTCTGCTGGGCTGCCAGATCCAGTGCTCAGGGAAGGCTAGCAGATGGCCCTCAAGATGGCCAGCACCGTGTGAGGACGGCACGTCAGTCACAGCCACACAGGAGCTGTGGTGCTGCCTTCAGATCCCTGAAGGACTATCACACGGACCCCTGAGGGCAGTGTGGGCTGGCAGGGGGCTGGGTACAGTGTGGCAGGAGTGGTTAATGTTGGGAAGGGCCTCCCCACCCCCACCCTTCCCCCAGGGGCTCCCGCTCTCTGGAGCTGCTGGGCGCTGCCCTGCCCTCTGAGGGACTGGGAACAAGCGCTGACTCTGACTCCTTGCCTCCAGGCCAGGCCATTGCTCGGTGTCTGAAACCATTCGGTGTCCAGAGATTGCTTTACACAGGGCGCCAGCCCAGGCCTCAGGAAGCAGAGGAATTCCAGGCAGAGTTTGGTAAGTAAAACCTCGATTTCCACAGGAACCCCACCTGTGCTCGGCTGGATGGTTCTCCGTGTTTGCTGTAACGGCAGCACTTTGGGGCAGGCTGCAGGAGCTCCATGGTGTCTGTGGTGTGCCTTAGGTGTTGTCTGACCTCCGTGCCCCTGCACGCAGAGGCCCATTCAGGGAGCAAAGGGCCTCACCCAGGCCACACAGTGAGTACCCTCAATGCCAGAGGGACTCCAGGTCTCCTGTCTTGCAGGGTCTTTTATCACCATTGTCCATGTACAAACAGAGCAGCAGGGATGGTGACACATATAAGGAATTGCTGGGAACTTTCACGCAGTTTTCTTAATAAACTGGTGAGCGCTTACCCGCCAGCCTTGTGTCCGGGTGGATCCAGCTCCCTGGCAGGCGCACAGCGTGTTGAGCGGAGGGCAGGCTGGATTTCAGCCACTCCACCCCCTTGGCACATTGGGCCTTGAAGGTGGTGAAAGCCAGAGTGGTCCAGATCCCATTGTGTGACCTTGAATAAGCTCCTGCCCCTCTCTGGCCTCAGTTTCCCCACCTTTAGAGCAGGGGGCTGGCTGAATGATGTAACACACCAGGATCCCACGAGTGTCTGTTGACTTTGTGTGGTTATTAGAGTTCTCCACGTAGAGACAAGACCTTCAGGAAGCATCTTGGGAGTTTCCATTATGGGCGGAGGGAGGAATGGTCAAGGTTCCCACCCTCTTGCTGTCTCTAACCTGGGACACAGCACCTGATGGAGCCCTGCCCTCCCCCAGTGTCCACCCAGCAGCTGGCCGCTGAGTCCGATTTCATCGTCGTGGCCTGCTCCTTAACACCTGCAACCAGGGGGCTCTGCAACAAGGACTTCTTCCAGCAGATGAAGAAAACGGCCGTGTTTGTCAACATCAGCAGGTATCCTGGGTCACCAGGCAAGCCTAGAGAGGGGCTGTCCCTGTTGCTGTGACCTGAGGTTTTTCTTCCCCATGGGCTGTCAGTGAGACTCAGGCTGAGCTTACTGCCCTTGATAAACCAATCAACCAGACAACTCAGAAATACAGTAAAGGCCCCAGAGCATGTCCCAGGTGCTCAGAGCAGGGCCTGGCCTGTCTGGTTCCCAGCAGTACCCTTGGCCTTGCTCAGGAAGTGAAGGCACCGTGGCAGCAAGTTACCAGGTAACCCTGTACCTCTAACCACAAAGGGGTGGCCTTAATGTTCTTTACAGCCCTTTGGAGGCCGACCTTCACGGTGCTGAGCCTGGGTCTGTCTGTGTGAGTCAATGACAGCTTGAACCCTCATGCTCCTGGGCAGACAGACCCAAAACCCAGGTTGTCTTGGGTCCTCAAAATGTCCCCAGGGTGCCTTTAGGCCACTGAGCATGTTATGGGGGCAGACCTTCCCTCTCTGCCACTCCAACCCCTTCTTAGCTAGTGCCCTTTGAACCCACTTAAATCAATTTGGAGGCAAAGATGGGCAATGGGAGGGGACTCCAAGGGCTCATCCACCCCAGAGGTGCCTGTAGTTACTGACGTTTAGCTGCAAAGGGGGTGCCTTTGGGGTGGAGTGAACATGCAGGAACACAGGGCTCGCACTGATGCCAACAGTGTCGTTGCTTCCGTCACGTACCCAGTACTTCAGGGCACTGGGTTATTGCTGCACGAGTACCGTTGAGTGCACGATGTGAAGTCTTTAGCAAACCAGATCTCTACTCCAATGGTTCATTGATGGGAAGGATGTCTGCTCACTTGGATGGATGTAGTTGGGTGTATCCTCAGGTCTCTGCCTGCAGTTGGGCAGGTGCCTGACACTTGGCTGCAGTGCTTGTCGGCCGGTGGTCGGGATCCCAACACACATGCAGGTTCTGGGTCCCGTTCATGTAGTGGTGCGTGTAAGTAAGCTTTGATCCTCCTAGCACTCCTGGGAGTTAGGTAGTATTCTCCCTATCATACAGAGGAGGACCCTGAGGCACAGAGAATTTGAGACACTTGCCCAAGGTCACACAGCTCGAAAGTGGCAGGCTGGGGTTCTCTGTATTACTGTACAAACTATAAATAAGTATACTATAAGGCTTACTGCTTTGAAAGTTAGTGCCAAGTGCCAGGTTGATGGGAAAATTCATTCTCTGGGTGGTTCTGCCCTAAAGGCGACCTGGGTAGAGGGAGCTTTGGGGCACCCACATCACTGTCATTCTCAGGGGAGAAGTGGTGGACCAGGACGACCTGTACCAGGCCCTGGCCAGTGGTCAGATTGCAGCTGCTGGACTGGATGTGACAACCCCAGAACCACTGCCTACAAACCACCCTCTCCTGACCCTGAAAAACTGCGGTAAGAACTGCGCTTTACCAGCAACATTTCACCCGGCCCCGGTTCCTTCCCGCCACGGCTTGTGAAGCCGGCTTGCAGTTCTCCCAACACTCGGGTTAAGCACCGTGCCCCCAGAGACACAAGCCACAGCCGCCAGAGGTGGGAGTCACAGCTCCAAACGCCCTTTCTCAGGCTAAGTTTTAAGTCATACCCTTTTCCCTGTCCCCTAGCCCCCGGGGAGGTAGATGCGTCTGGCATCTCATCCCGTGACACCTTAGTGCAGTGGTTCTCAAACTTTTTTGTTCATCGGTCACCTGGAGGGACTGATGAAACACACGGTGCCGGGCCCCCCCCATGCTTCTGCCTCAGGGATGAGGCCTGAGAATGTGCTCCTAATGTCTCCCACGCTGCTGCTGCCCGTTGGCCGGGGAGCACTGTGAGAACCACTTACTTAGCATTCCTCTTTAGACTCCTCAGTTACCGTTAACAGTTCTTTATATTACGGTCTCTCTGTTCAGCTAGCTGACGTGGTTTCTGCCTCCAGACTAATACATAACCGAGTGGAAGGGGCCTCAGGTTGTCTGGGCCAGTCCCTGTCCTTTACTTACATTCTGGAAGGGAAAACCAAAGAGAAGGGCCGTAGCTGCCTTCCCCACAGTGAATGCTCCCATTATTGGAGCCCTTGGAAGCTCTACCATCCCCGCCCCCATGCCCGTCTGAGAGGAACACTGGCTGTGATGGCCAGGCTGTTGCCCGGAGCTGGGAAATCTCCCATCCCCCCAAGCCCTGGGCCTTTAGCTCGGTGCCCTGGGTACTGCTTTTGAAAGGTGTGCTTTAGGGACGAGTGACCTCACTTGTTCTGCAGTGGGGCCAGAAGCAGCTGTGCTGTCCAGCCTTTCATCTAGTTATTTCGGGAGATCAGAAGCCCAGGGCATCACCTAGTTTCACCATCTGATATTTGAAGGGCTGCGTCTAGACAGGCTCCAAGACTCCTTCTAGCCCTGACATTCCTGTGTTCAGGATACGTAATTCTTGTCACCCTTGCATCTGGGTTTCGGTAGCCCTGGGGAAATAGAGTGCTTAGTGAGAGGAGGGAAGGCAAATCTTTTTATTGGCACATCCTAGCCATGAAAAAAGGGCCCGAGTTAATAAGGCTCCTGAATCACCCTCCTCATTTCCCTTTCTTCCTCTCCTTTCCAGTGATCCTGCCCCACATTGGCAGTGCCACCCATAGAACCCGAAACACCATGTCCTTGTTGGCAGCTAACAACTTGCTGGCTGGCCTGAGAGGGGAGCCGATGCCCAGTGAACTCAAGCTGTAGCCACACGGGAGACACTGAGGCTAGGAGGCAAACGGCCCCGGGATTCTGTCAGATGCGCCCAGGCTTGATTGGACCCACAGGATGGGAGCCAAAGAAAAAAGTCTGATGTGTACTGATTCTATGGAGGGAAGACTGGTGCTCATGGATGTGCTCCCACTTTTGTGGTTGGAAGCATCTGAGCCCAAAGTGTGTAATTCTATTAAATAATTCTCTGAGAGACCACCTGGGCGTGTAACTGGGAGACGCTGAGGACAAGAGCATCTGCTTACATTTTCTAAATCAGGGCCTCTAGTGACCGCAGGTTCTGCTTCCCACCCCCATCCCCATGCATTTTAATTATTAGACCCTGTCCAAACCACCTTACCCCTCATCCTCTGCTAAAATGCCTTCAAGTGTCCCTCACTGAGGACAGAACCACCACAGCCCAGTGGTGACCGTGGCAACTGGACCTGCTCCCTAGACCATCAGACAAATTAAACACACATGGCAAAAAGAACTAGGTATGGTCACAATACTCATTTTTTGGTCAAGACTTATCAAGGTAGGTGGGTTTCTTAATTTTAATTTAAAATTAGTTTCAGCACCTTCATATTTTGTCCCTCGTGTCCATCTCCTCACTCCCCAGGTGAATGCCCTTTTCTAATCACCTCAGTCCTCCTAAGGCCAGGCCACCAGCACTGCCAAAGCCCTGCTCCTGCTGAAGGACCTGGGCTCCAGTTCTTCCCCGCAGCTGAGCCATACTGGAGAGTGGAGTCTTCACCCTGGGAGGCACGTAAGGGAGCGGCAGAAAGCGCAAGATTTGGCAGGCCCACTAGGAGTAAAACTGCGGTGAGAACAACACATCACCTTTGTCCACAGCTCAGAGACAAAGCTCAGGGAAAGCACGAGGGACTGATGACCAATAATTGTTATTAACCACAGCATGAGAGAATTTTCTAGGAAGTTTGGTTTTAAAAAAAAGTACTGGTCACAGCAGGGTTAGCAGAGAAAGCAATACTACTTCATTTTTTTATTTCAACCTTAAAAACCTAAGGCGAAGAAAAAGAACACATAATTAGTTAAGAGGCATGAATACGACAAATTTTTTATTTCAAAGTCTCAAATTTTGACCAGCATAGCACCACTGACACAGGTGCCCTGATAGAACCTTATGATTTGGTCACCAGAAATGATTATGCCAAGCTATAATTAAGGCTAACCAATCAAATCCAGGTACCCAATACCAGTTAAAATTCAGGTAGAAACTACCAATTTGTGGGAACCCTGGGACTGGTTTTCCAGGGAACCTCTGAATTATTTTTTAAGTGCTACAGCATGTACGAGGACCTGGCTCACAGGCTGGCTTCTCACATGTAGGAACTGATTGACTAAGAGGTAGATGAGAGATTCCAGATTCCACTTAGCAGTGGAGAGGCAGGGCTCCAGCCGCTGTGTCAGAGATAGGCCCCAAAGCAAGTCCACTTAAGCTGGAGCTCAGGTGAGGGGGCGGCTTCCTGGCACCTCCTCCTCAAGGTGGAATGGGAGGAGGGCTGCCACTGCTCTCCGGGTGCCACCGATTCCTCTTCCCAAGCCAGGCAGGGCCTCTCTCGTTCTCCACGCTGACCCACCTGCCTCCCAGGGTTAATCTCACGAGTCACTGGTCCCCACAGAGGGGTGGATGTGGAGCCTCCTCACATCAAGTCAGAGCATGACTGCTAACAATTCGCCACACACAGCTGAACCTCACAGGTGATCCCACAGCCTCCAGCCGTCTCCCCCACATCTGAAAGGAGAGGAATCAGAGGTTTCCCTTTTGGTTTTCCTCCCTGGGAATCAGTTCATAGGAGATGCTAAGCAACGAACATTGTAAGTTTATCCACAGACAGATGTGTAACTGCGTACGCTAGATTAAGTGGAGAAAACACTCGCTGATTACCTTTCTTTCTAAACAAAGGTAAGAACTGAAGGATTTCACTCAATTATGCACAATGGCTTGTGTCTAAAAAAGCTGTATAAAAAATGAACTCATGTTCATGCATGAATTAAACTGACTTCATGAGCTCTATAGAGACACATTAACCTGTGCTTTTCCCCTGGAAGCTCATGAGCCAGGGCTCAGCCTGACAGCTGCTACCAAGAGCCCCAATGGCACAGGGTCAGAAGACCACAGGTGGGGCTGGGGAAGAGAAGCAGTGGGGTCCAGGGAGGCCCAGGGCAGTCACCCAGATGTCTCCTCAAACTGTCTCAGATGCTGCTTGGTGACTTCTATGCTCTGGGCTGCCCAACCCATTTAATTTACCCATGAATACTGCTGCATTTGGATTTCAAACATTCAGTATTGGGTTGGGGCAACAACAAAAGTTCAGGGTCTGTACTTTAAAACGATAGTATAGAACAGTAATAAAACCCACGATGGAGGGGGGTTGATTTCACTTTTGGTTAGTTTTTACCTGAAAACAGTAATCTAGGCCCGGGAAAGATGCCATATGTGGCATGAATGTGAAGAAGTGAAGCAGACAACGGGTTTGTCGTTGGGTGAGATGTGTCAGGCTGCACCAGCCCCCGAAATCTGCACGGAACAAAGGGTAAATGCGCCATAAAAGATCTCACTAAACAGGACTCCACACCATCAGAACAAAGACAAACACTAGCTCTTTTCTGACTTCCAAACATGGAACTGTAACATATATATTACAAGTTGGTTAAAATACTGCTAAAACAGCACATACAGAAACAATACCTTACTTGTTGCTCCCTATAAGTACATACTCCTTTTACAACTTTGTTTTTAAAACCAGGAAAAATTGTTAAAACATCTATGTAACAAACAGTGATGTTTTCAAAAGTATATATACACCTAATAGTCCAGAGAATGCTCGCTCTGGACCCAGTGTCAGCACCATGAAAGTGCAGTGTCTGTGACTGCAAATCAGACAAAAATAAAAAATACAGTATTTTCTGAAGCCTAGGACTAGCTCATGATAAACTTTAAAGCATTTTTGGCAGACAGGTATGTCCTCAAGGGCCTTCCTTTTAGACAGGCACAAAGTTGCCACTGGTTACACTTAAGTTTATCTTGCATCGCTGTACAGGTATATAATCTCATCAGAAGGTATATAGGAAATTTAAATGCTTCAGAGTTTTACAAAAATTGCTAAAAAAAACTTTTGCACTTCAATTTTTAATTGTCAAATGTGCCACTGTTAATGACATCAATTCCAAACTACTTTCTGACTGCATTACTCAACCCTAAGGAAGAACTTGGTTTCAGGGATTGGATCCCTTCTCTGAAAGCGTACATTTCACTCAGAAATGTAGCAGTACAAGCACTACACCTATTAATTCTCCATTTATTAGTCATCGAAATTTGCATGAGCCATTCGCAGCCTGAAGCCTCAAACCCAACGGCATTAACCACCAACCAAGAGAGACTGTAGTTTAGGTCCTGATACTGGCCTCAGCATTATCTCAAGAGGTCGGGTTAGAGCAAAGTGCTGGGAAGGTTGCTGCTCTGCCAGCGCAGGCAGGTGGTCTTTGAGTGTTTGTACAGGTGGCTGGACTGACTGAACCTCTTGCCGCACTTGAGGCAGGCGTAGGGTTTTTCACCTGTGTGAACACGGATGTGCTTCTTGCAATCTGTCAAGGTCAGGAAAGTCTTGCAGCAGATTTTGCAGGCATACTTGCGAGCCCCCTCTACGACTAAGACATTGTGCTCCGATAAGGCCTTCTTGCACTTTGACAGGACGTCAGCAGATGCCCTCGTCAACTGCGGGGGGCCAGGCTGCGAAGGGTGGCCATTTTCAAATGAGGATGTGGCCGCGTTCATCATTAGCTGGGAACTGGCAGAGTTCTCTGGGATCTGTGAGCTCCTGACTGACGTTACCACTGGCATTTTGGGAGCTATGCGGCGGTAGTATGGAAAGTTACTGGCTCCACCTCTGGGGGAGCTCATCATTACCCTGGAGAAGGAGGAATGCAACCCCAAACCAGACCTGGAAAAATCCATCCCAAACTGTTCTCCTCCTTGGTAGCCTGAGGTCTGCACACATGGCAGGCCCATCACTTCCTGCATAGGCCTGACGAAGTGAGCATCTGTGGGCTCGCTGAACGGGTTCTCCATGTGAGAGCCAGGGGCTGAGGAGGGCCCGCCTGCAGGCCCAGCCTCTGGACTCAACAAATAAGGGGCCTCCCCCTCCAGCCTGCAGTCACTAGTGGTGTTTGGGATATTATCGTCATTGTTCTGATTTGCACTAAAGTTACTTCCTCTGCTCTTGTTAAGAAAATTTGAAATGCTAAAAGTGGATTTATGTTCTAGGTTATTTGTGACTTCCAAAATATGGATGTCTCCTACCCGGTCAGTACTAGACTGGGGATCTGAAAAACTCCGGTCGCTGCTCTCGGGGCTGAGGTCTATCTTCTCGGCACTGACCACCACTCCCTCCACCTCCACCGATTCGCTGCCTTCCGCTTGGGAGGTCACGTCGCTCACTTCATCCTGAGGCTCAGGAGAGCTCAGGGGCTCAGATTTAACCACCACTCTCATGTGCTCCTTCTCACCAAGGCCAGCCTCAGGGTTTTCACACTGAAAACCACTTTTCTCAGGTGTGGCTTCCTGCTCAAAACTAGCCTCGACCTGAGTGGCGCGGGAGGCCATGGAGAGCTGGGTCACGTTGCCGGTGCTGTTGTCGGACTGGCTGGGCACCTGGGCATCTTCTTGAGCACCAAAGGGCCGGTCAAATATGATGGCGCTGTCGTCCTGGGTGTCGGTCATCCCGTCAGCTTTAGGGTTATCCACGATCTTCAGAGAATCTGGTGAAAAGAACTCCTCCCGAGAATGAACCCCCGGCCCATTCTCTGGCGTAACGTCAGAGATGGCAGACTCATCTAGGGTGGGTCGGAGCCGCTGTCTGGCCCGCTCCTCTGCAGACTGCTTGCGCTTATGCAGGCGTCTCATGGGGAAGGGTGTCCGCTGGTCCAGGTTACTGCGCATCGAGGAGCTCATGGGGGCCGGCTGCTCCTCACCACTCTGGCTGGAATTGAGGGCTGAGCTCACGATGCTCAGTCCCAGCTGCTGCAGCATAAAGGAGCGCTGCATGCGGGCGCTCTGCTCCTGAACGCGCTCGGTGGGGGGAGACATGGGCAGCGTCCTTGTCGTTAGGTAATGTTTACATGCCTTAACAACAGAGTTCAAGTGCAGGTGAGAGGCTGCCAATAAGACATCCATAACATTGCTCTCCCCCAGCATGAGGGTGGAGGTATACATCATGTCAATCAGTGCGGCAAAGGCCTCCGCTGTCACTACCTCGCTATCCAACTGGATCATGTTCATGGTCTGATCTCCCTCTGCCACAGAGAACAGGGCTCGGAAATGTGTACTGCATGCTGCTAGGACCGAGCGGTGGGCTTTGAAATGTCTGTTCCCCACTACAATGACACAATCACAGAGCTGGCCGTGAAGTCTCTGGTAGTTCAGCTGCTGGAAGATCTGTTCAAAGTGGCCAGGAAAATCCATGATCCTATAAAAAAAAAGAAAGTGTTAAGACGCAGAAGAGCTTAAGTCAAAGGGCACAGAGGGTGCGACGACAAGAGAGGCATGGGGACTTCCCTGGTGGTCCAGTGGTTAAGACTTCGCCTTCCAATGCAGCGGGTGTGGGTTCGATCCCTGGTCGGGGAGCTAAGATCCCACATGCCTCGCATCCAAAAAACCAAAACAAAAAAAAGAAGCAATGTAACATTCAATAAACACAAAAAATGGTCCACATCAAAAAAAAAAAATCTTAAAAAAAAGAGGGAGGCATGAATGACCAAGCTTGGACCTTTCAAAGCTCGTGATGTTTCTGATGGTGGGCACGCAGACTAAACACCTGTCCAATAAGGAGCAAATGCTGATTCGGCTAACAGCCCTGGAAGCCTGCACACACACACAGATCAGCTACAGGCTGTTTACAGCCTCCCCTTCACCCTTACATGACCCACTTTTAACACTTAGGGTCCATGTTAGAAAAGACCAGTGTGTGGGTGATGCAACATCTATCTATACCTGAGAAGTCAGAGTTCTGCACTCCCTGAGGACAATAAATAAACTCCAAGAAATTATAAAGAGTCTTTTAGCAACCTTAAATAAATAAAAAGGGCATATCAATATTAGTGGGGAAGATTTCCAGTTATAGATGGTAGTAGATTGCACTCATGCATTCACCCTCTCCACCCTTAAAGTTTTTTGGTTTTGTTGTTGTTTTAAAGGTAAAAACCCACAAGGGAAAAAAGAATGGGAAAGAAATATCAATAGCATTTTGGAAGCTGGTGAGCAGGTAAACGAATACATGCTGACTGACTTAGCATGCCCAGAAAGCTGAATCCTAAACTGGCAGTGGCTAAAACAACCTGACATATATAAACCCCCACCCACCCAGAGGCTCAGAACTGGCTGCCAAGGTGCCAGGGGAAGTGGAGTGAAGATGATGTCAAGACAAGGGGACTGGCTGGAAGTCTATTCGATAAAAAAATAATCTAATGGACGTTCCACACCTGTGGCACAGAAAAGGTAAAGCTATAGAGACAGAGAGTAGATTAGTGGTTTTCTGGGACCGGGGTTGGGCTCGGGGCAGGACGCAAGTGGGAAGGGGGACTTCTGGGGGCATGATGGAAATGTTCTAAAATTGGGGTATGATGACTACACATCAAATTCTCTAAAAGTATTTGAACTGTACACTTAAAACAAGGAATTTTATGGTATGTACACAGACCTCAATAAAGCTCAATAAATTAAACTTCGAAAAAAAGAAGAAGAAAGAAAAACAGATGAACAAGCTCCAAAACCATCTGCTCAGACTCCATTTTCACCTGTAGGGCTTCTATACAGCCAACCCAACCGACTGCTTAGAACATCACATGTATCTTTGGTGATACTACAGAATTACTAGGTTTTTCTCCCCCTTAGGTGTGATAATGGCATTCTGATTTTTTTTTTCAAGAGTAGTTTTTAAAGAGATAACATACTGAAATACTTACAGATGAAATGACATGATGTCTAGCATTTGCTTCAAAAGCTTATTTTTTGTACATTTGAAATTTTTTATAAATGTTAAAATTTAAAAAGGGAATAAAGAAGAGACCGCATGGACTATGGGTGGATCACTTTCCAAAGCTGAGTTTGGAATCATTACATAGCTACATCTTCATCTCTGGGACTCATCAGCAACAAGAACTTGCTTGTCCTCTCCTAAGAAACTGCTGCACTTCCTAGGAACCACAGGACTGCTCATTCAAAGTCTAACTCCTTGACTAGTGCGCATGACACACTCTCATTGTATGGTTAGAAAACAGGGTCAATAACCCCCAAAGTGGCGCTGCTCTGTGCCTTCTGCCCACAGACTGTAGAAGCTGAAGGAGCCACAAAGTTTAAAACCCTGTTTTATCCTCTCCAGCCAAGGAACCTCTGGTCCTCTGGGAGGGAGGGAGGCATAATCTAATGGTTACACCCCAGGATACAAACATGCAGATAGACAGTCGTGCCTGGCACTAGAGATAAAATGATCAACAAGACAGATCCATCTCTGCCCTCAGGAGTGACAGACTAATCAACATTCAAATACAATAAAGTATTGCAAGTGCTGTGGTAGGAAGTACAAGGTGCTACAGGAGACAAAGAAAGGGCGCCTGCCTCTGAGGGGGTGTGGAAAGCCTCTTCGGGAAAGAAGCCAGCAGTCCCCTGCTGGGCTCTGGTGGCTGAACCAGAGAAACTCTGTACTCAGGACACGAGGCTGCGACGAGCTGCTACAACCCACAGCTGGAGCATGAAGTTAAAGTCCGCACTAGAAGGTAAGACATTCCACCCACCCCACCCACCAATAGAAGACTAGCAGCCCAGGGTTCAAATACCCAGGGAATCCCTCCAACAGACCACTTGGGTCCCCATCAAACTTCCCTACAGTGAAGCCCACCAGTCCTCAAGGCCCATTCACTCAGCTTCCAATCAGTCAGGTAGAAGCACCACAAACTGGAGGGGAAAAATCCCTAACATTGAAACCGAGTGCGGCCCTATGGGGCTCCCAGGCACGGAGGCTTTTTTGTCCCCCATTTCTTGTAGGCAAAACTCCAGCCTCCATGACCTTCCCTGAGTTCCAAAGGGCAGATTCGAACAGTTGCTAATCAAGGGAGGAGCAGCCACAAAACCACCTGAGGCAAGATTAAAGGGACCGGAGAAGATTAGGAGACCGTCTGAGACCCTGCACACATCCTAATCTTGTCAGCAACCCCATCCTTTTGAAACTCTGCAGAAGAAGAATGCAAGACTGTTACTGCCTTCGTCCTTATTGCATACCCCTGACCATGAGCCCCGACTATAAGACCTCTCCCTATTCCCCAGGGAGGGGAGCACAGTTCTTGAGGTGCTAGCCTACTGTGTTCCCTCTTCGCCTGGCAAAGAAGTAAAGGCACTCTTTCTTTCTCCTCCATAACTGTCTCAGTATTTCTGTACAGCATCTGTGCACAGACAGCCAAGATTTTGGCAACATGAAAGACAGAGCCCTAAACAAACAAACAAAAAGCATCTGGAAGAAACAGAACTAAGGGCGAAAAACACCTATAATTAACATCCTCAGAGAGCTAAGATACGATATCCATGAAACAAGAAGAGAATGTTTTTAATTTTTTTTGAAAAGAAATATTCCAGAAACAAAAAAAAGTATTGGAAGTTTAAAATTGCAAAAAAAATTTTAAGTTACTAGAAGGGTTGGAAGATAATAATATGGCTGAGGAAATGTCACAGACAAGGCAAAGGAGAAATAAAAGTGAATGAACAAGAGAAAAAAAGAATTAACGAAGCCCAAAGTCTGAATACAAAAAGAGAAAAGACAAAATGGGGAGAATGATAACAAAGAATAATTCTCAGAACTGAAGAAGTTACTTATTCACACTAAAAAGGTCCACCAAGTGCTCAGCAATATGAATGAACAAATCCCCACACCTGGCTCATTACAGTGACATTTTAAAACACCTGGGATAAAGATCTGGAAAGTTTGAAGTGGGGGGAGTTAACAAAGAATCAGGAATAAAACTGGCATTAGACTTCTCAAAAGCAATACTGGAAGGTAAAAGGTTCTTTAAAATTCTCCGAGAAAATTACTTCCAACTTAGACCATACCCAGTCAAACATCAATTGTAAGGGGAGACTACGGCATTTTCCAGACAAGCAAGAACGCAAAAGTCTACCTCCCACATATCCCTTCTCAGGAAGCTATTAAACCTTGTGCTTCAGGAAGCTGGGAATAAACCAAGAAAAGGAAGATGAAGAATATAGGAATTGCACACGCATCCTAGAAAACAGGCAAAGAGAATTTGAAAGATGATGCTGAAGCCTGAAATGAGAGCTAGGCAGCAGGACTGGGGAGCAGACTGGAGCAGGAATATGAGGGACTCCAAGGAGTTCCCCAAGGGAAAAAAGGAATGGAGAGATCACATGACATAGTTGAGAGCGCTAAGAAGTTAACAGTTCCATGAAAATGTGAAGATAGGTCATAAAAAAACAAGAAGAATTTTATTTTATTTTATTTTTTTGCGGTACGCGGACCTCTCACTGTTTTGGCCTCTCCCGTTGCGGCACATAGGCTCCGGACGCACAGGCTCAGTGGCCATGGCTCACGGGCCTAGCCACTCCGCGGCATGTGGGATCTTCCCGGACCGGGGCACGAACCCATGTCCCCTGCATCGGCAGGCGGACTCTCAACCACTGCACCACCAGGGAAGCCCAAGAAGAATTTTAAATGGGACAGTTATTAACTCCAGGAAGAATACATGGTTGTTTAGTTGCCGTACCCTATGTGTTTTGTTTACAGAGTTATAATAATGTTTACAGAGCCAAATTTGAGATACTGGAAGGGTAAGGGAAGGCCAATACGTGTGGGGGGGGGAGGCAGAGGAGAAGTGGTGTAAGAAAGTTAAATTCTCATCTTCCCTATTAGTCAAGAAATGCTGTCTTAAATACTACCTCAAGAAATAGTAATATAAGAACGCTGTTTGGAAGTACAGAAAGCAGTAGCAGACGAAACAACTAAAACAAGTGAAAGTGGCTGCCTCTAAGGAGGGGGAATTTGGAGGGGAAAAACGGGGGACAGAAGACTGCTATTTTTTTAGCTCTAAACCTAATGGAACTATGTGGCTTCTAAAATATAAATACATACATATATTTAACTTTTATAAAATAATTTTGGGGTTTTTTTTTTTTTTTTTTTTGCCACACCACATGGCTTGTGGGATCTTAGTTCCCTGACCAGGGATTCAACCCACGCCCTCAGCAGTAAAAGAACAAAGTCCTAACCACTGGACCGCCAGGGAATTCCCAATATTAAATGAAATTTTAAAAAACATGGTAGGGCTTCCCTGATGGCACAGTGGTTGAGAGTCTGCCTGCCGATGCAGGGGACACGGGTTCGTGTCCCGGTCCGGGAAGATCCCACATGCCGCGGAGCAGCTGGGCCCGTGAGCCATGGCCGCTAAGCCTGTGCGTCTGGAGCCTGTGGTCCACAACGGGAGAGGCCACAACAGTGAGAGGCCTGTGTACCTCAAAAAAAAACAAAACAAAACATGGTAGATCCTTGACATTCTAAAGGCATACACCCTGAGATCTTTGCACATCTCCAAATTCACAAGTACCATTATGGCACTTCACAAGGATTACTGCAAGCAGAAGGCCACATGGATGCCAAGCTGCACACCAGGCTTGCCCACTTGCTTTAGTGGCCCAGCCCTACAGAGCAGGCCAAGTCATGACTGAGTGAAATGACAAGTGACCACAGAACACACGCCTTCAAGATCCCTGGAAAATAACAAAAATGACAAACTCTAAATCCATAAAAACCAAAGGTCTACAGTACCAACTCAGAGTATTAAGCACAGGCCTTTGCTGCACCTGGAAAGTTACAAATGGATGGTAAAATGCCTCAAAGCAGGGGCCACGTGTTGGCCTATTCTTTTACCTCCTGTGTTTTTTCAGCTTTTGAAGAGTTTCCAACAACAAAATACATCACTAAAACACGTACTTTCCTGCTGCCCCCTTCTTGCTTTATCAAGATTCCCTGCTAGGAGTGAAGGGCCAACAATGGCAAGCAGCAGCACATGCACCCCTGACCCCACCCAATCAACCAGGGACCACAGAGCTCAAGGCTTTGGGGAGATTAGACAAAATGCAATTATTGCTCACAAGTCTATAGCTCCTGACTTGGAAAGTAAACACGTATAGTAGTAAGTGTCAAGTTCCAAGGAGGCGATTATTTTATAGCGGTAACAGGGAAGAAACATTCTGGTTCAAGAAACAAAAGAAATAAAACGAGTTGTCTCAGGAAGCTGTACCAGCCTCAGAGTCACTCTGAGAACTAAGAGACCATGTCAACTGGAGCCTTGTTAGGTTAAAGCAAGCAGCACCAGGCACTGAGTTTATTGCTTTCTCTCCTACTGTGGAGACTGGAACCAATGTTGTAGAACTGTTGCAGTGCTGACAGTAGTAGTAATAATAAAACAATAGTGACTACTGTTAGAGAGTCTTCTATGTGCTAGTCATTGTGTTACGTACTTTTTATTTATATTATCTCTAATCTCCAAAACAACCTTGTCAGGTAGGGCTTACTATTCTGACTTAACAGATGAGGGGAACATAAAAGACTAACTTCCCAAATAAATGGTATTTTAATGGAGCATTAAATGGGCATTCTGTCTAATGTCCTTCTTCAACAAGCAGCAGAAATATGATCATCTGAAGAAAAACAGCCTCCTTATTTTTTGTAATGTCAGTTATCTTGAGTATAAGAGAAACCACCACTCTTTTCCACAAAAGGTCATTCACTAAAATGTCAAACTCCTAATATTCAATCCCCCTTTCTATAGAAAGGGCATAAGTAGCAAGGAAATTGTGGTCTCAAAAGCACCATTTTGAGGAGATTCCCAGGGCCCAGAAACCTATGAGAAGAGACTACTGAGGTAGCTAAATATGACCCCAATGAAAACAGAGGTTTAAATAATGTTGCAAAATAGGTAAACAGTTCATATAACTTCCTGTCATCCTAGAGATTGTCAGCCCTACACTAGATGCCCTGACACAGTCCTTGAGATCAACTCAAGTTCTCCAGGCTCTTCTCCAAACACTTTAGGGATGCCTGGAATGTCCCGCTATGCCTTATTGTCAGGCCTTCATCAGGGCAGTACAAAGGCTAAGGATTCCTTTCTTCTTAAGGGGGCCTGGAAGTTGTGAAACTAAATGGTGACATTAGAGATGATCATCAAAACCTGGAGAAACACTTATTCTCTTAGTAACTGTGTTGAATTATCTGTTTAGACATAACTCCAAACTAATTTCTCCTTAACGGCAGTATTCTTTCATCTTAATATCATTTAATCAATTTATGATCATTTAGATTAGCAATAGAAATCAAATCCACTAATATAAAAGCTAATTTTAGCCATAAAACTGGCCAATTAGATTATTCAACTGCTCCTTCCAATATATCCAGAGTGTCAGAAAACACTTCAGGGTAAGTCAGAGCCCTTAACTGGATACAATCAGTCCACTCAACTGATTTAAGGAGAAAGGGATTTATGGTAAAAAGATGTTAGGAAGCTCACAAAATCTCCAGGAGGGTGGGAGAGTGATACAGGAATGCCCCAGATCACCCAAGCACATCGTGGAAATCATTACTGCCACTACTACCTCTACTTTCCATGGATCCTGCTCTGGATTAGCTGCCCAGAAGAGAGCTGCCATTGCACCTTCTACACCAGCACAGTCCAATACAACTTCCTAAAATGACAGAAATCAACAGCATAGTTGCTATGCTGTCCACTAGTCACATGTGTTTACTGAGCACTTGAAATGTGGCTAGTGTGACTGAGGAAATGAACTTTTAATTTTATTTAATTTTAATTAATTTAATGTCTACTGGATTGGACAGAGTAGTTCTAAATGCTCAGTATTGTTCCATATTGCTCACATCTGCATCCAGACCCCACTCAGGTACCTACGACCAAGGGAACCTAGTTCTCACATCTGCCCTGTAATGATGATTCTACCTTGGGAAATGGGACACACAATTTGCAGGCTCTCCAAATGGAAAGGTGGGGGTGTTCAAAAGGCTGGACAGCTGCCAGTGACAAACAGCCACTGTAACATTCCTCTGACAGTTAGAGCCCCTCCCCATGTATGTGATGGGTAAATGGCTTTGGAAATGCATAGCTTTTTTGGGCAAGAGGTGATCGTGCCGAAAGTGAAAGAGAGAACCAAAATAACAGAAGGCCAAAGATCTAGTATTGTAGTACACGTGCACTGGCAGTGCAGACATCTTCAACTAGCATTTATTGAGCCCTTCCATAGGCTGTGATGAGGAACTAGGGTAAATTTTTAAAAGCTCTAGGGAATTTAAAACAGAACATTTAAAAACACTTATTTGTTAATTAATTTTTAAATAAAAATAAACAATGACAGGGATTTCCCTGGTGGCACAGTGGTTAAGAATCTGCCTGCCAATGCAGGTGACATGGGTTCGAGCCCTGGTCTGAGAAGATGCAACATGCCATGGAACAACTAAGCCCGTGCACCACACTGCTGAGCCCGCACGCCTAGAGCCTGTACTCTGCAACAAGAGAAGCCACCACGATGAGAAGCCCACACACCGCAACAAGAGTAGCTCCCACTCAAAGCAACTAGAGAAAGCCTGCGTGCAGCAACAAAGACCCAACGCAGCCAAAAATAAATAATCAATTAATTTTTAAAAAAAGACCCAACGCAGCCAAAAATAAAATTTTAAAAAATAAAATAAAAATAAACAATTACATGTTAACTTTTATGAAAAATAACTATACCCCCCCCCGGAAAAAAATAATGAGAAGAGTGGCACTGTTTTACATTTTTGCATTAACAGAAGATAGCTGGATTCTCATATTTGCTTCTGCATTCAGGATTTTGCAATATCATACACGAGTGTACACTCGTGAAAGAATTAAGTGAAAAAAGCAAATAAGTCTTTATATCAATATGAAAATAGCTTTGACCTCATAGACTCCTTGAAAAACTCTCAGAGGTCCCTATGGGTCCTTGGACTATACTTTGAGAATAGCTGATCTAATGAAAATTCTAACTATACTGGGGGATGGAGGAATGTGGAGTGTGCATTGAAATGCACAGAGCAAAACCAGCAGAATCATAAGGAGAAATTAACAAACTCATAAAAAACAAAATTCTTATCTCTAACCAAGGGGAAGTCAATAGATAATGCCTAAACTGAAAAATTAAGAAGCTCCAAGCATGGCTTTTTACATATGTATATAAATATCAAAGGAATTAGTTAAGAGTTGAAAGTGGGGGCTTCCCTGGTGGCGCAGTGGTTGAGAGTCTGCCTGCCGATGCAGGGGACACGGGTTCATGTCCCGGTCCGGGAAGATCCCACATGCCGCGGAGCGGCTGGGCCCATGAGCCATGGCTGCTGAGCCTGTGCGTCCGGAGCCTGTGCTCCGCAACGGGAGAGGCCACAACAGTGAGAGGCCCGCGTACCGAAAAAAAAAAAAAAAAAGAGTTGAAAGTGGGAGTCTTGAGGAAGAGAAATGGGGAGCAGGGAGGCCAGGGCCTAGTATTCATCTTAAAAATCTGTGGAACTAAAAAAAAAAAAAACAAAAAACAATCTGTGGAACTATTTGATTCCTTAAGTGATGTGTACTTAGCAAACTACATATATATCTTTGGTAAAATTTCTTTTTAAAAATCTAAAGAGAGAGCCTGAACAGACCATAACTGGTCCCCACCGCCACACACACAATTAGAAAGAGCTGCCAAAGAATTACTTCTCCCCTGAAGAGGCACCAGCACCAAGTAGTTTTACAGGAAATATCTATTGAATGCTATGGAAAAGATAATTCCTATATTATTTAAACCATTTTAGGATAGAAAGCTTCCTATAATGCAATTTTAAATATTGATAAATAGCTATTATATCACATGCCAGGCAATGCAATTAAATACTGTAAATATTGGGACTTCTCTGGTGGTCCAGTGGTTAAGACTCGGTGCTCCCAATGCAGGGGGCATGGGTTTGATCCCTGGTGGGGGAACTAGGATCACGCATGCCACATGGCGCGGCAGGGAAAATAAATAAATAAATATTGACCAATCTTTCTGAATGGACTGGTGAGGATAAGTTATATATAGTGAAGGGCAACCTACTGCTGTCAGTGTACTGACTGACTTTTAAGAGAAGCTATTTAATATCCAGTAACAAGGGATTCCCTGGTGGTCCAGTGGTAAAGAATCCGCCTTACAATGCAGCCGATGAGGGTTCAATCTCTGGTCAGGGAATTAAGATCCCACATGCGTGGGGCAACTAAACCCTCGCGCCACAACTACTGAGCCCGCGCACCTCAACGAGAAAGCCTGTGTGCCACTAACTACAGAGCCCACGTGCCCTGGAGCCTGTGCACCACAACTAGAGAGACAAAACCTGCACGCCACAACTAGAGAGAAGCACGCATGCCACAACAAAAGATCCTATGTGCTGCAACTAAGACCCAACACAGCCAAAAAAAATAAAAAATCCAGTAATGCATGCATAACTCAATTAAAGTAAAAATGGAGCCATGAGTTAAATGAAACGAGGAATGCAGCTGACTCACTAACGTGATTGTTAATATATGTTCTGGCCATCCCAAAGTGCCACAAGTCAGTATTCCAAGAATGAAATGGAAACAGTAGGGCATTACTGTGATGCCTCAAAGTGATTCCAAAGACTATGAATATGAAAAAGGCTTAGTGTCATACTGTCTTAGGGTCTGCTTGTGGGAAACCCTACCTAAGAGGATTCAAGTACATCTGACTTATCAAGGAAGTGCTCCCAGGAGAAACTGGGAATGGGAAGCAGTAGAGAGAAGCAGCAGCGGCCAAGCAAGGGAGCAATCTGGGGCAAAATCCCAGCTTTAGCCTGGTCCAGCAGGGGAACTCTGGAGTATAAGTAACTGAGTTTGAGCTGTCTCAAGGCAAGGGAACTGGTCTTTCACAGCCCTTGCGTTGGTCAGTCAACAGCTAAGAACCTCTCCAGGGAGATGGAGCACTTCAAGCTCTCTGGGCCTATGCACAAAGTGAAGCCAGTCACTCAAAGACAGTCCTCAAAAGAGTCACAGACACGAGCCATTAGAAGCAAAGATTCACTCAAAGTTGCATAACTGGTGCACAGAAGCAGTAAAAAGGATCAAGGGGATCTGGTCAGGGCACAGACAGTATCTGCTATGTATACTTGGTGATACTAAAGAATAAAGTGCTATGTAACCATATGGATAAACAGATGACACTGTCTGTTGTAAAGGATATTTTTGTAAACATACTTAATATGTTTTATCCCCAATCTCCCACTGCTGTCCCCAAACTATTATTAGGTCAATGAGAAATCCCAATTCCTTTCTTTGATTCTAAGAGGCCACTTAGCATTAAGAGGCCCCATTGTAGTAAAAGTTAGTAATCACTGTTTTAACAAGTCATTAACAAAATAATTTACCATAACATACTTTCTTAATTGAGTTTTCTGGGATAACTAAAGAAATTTAATTAATTTGGGTATTAAAATACAGCTAACTGTAGTTATGATGGTCTGTCAGTTAAGGCCTTGTACACAACCAACAGCACTCAACTCTGGTTTACTTGAGTGAAAGCCATCTGAGAGCTCAAAGACTTGGGAGGCTGAAGAACCAGACAGCAGGAGCTTGGAAGGGCTAGGAAGCAAAATCCACAGTCACACTGGTACAGTAGAAAGGGTCTCCTTGGGCTACTGCCCCTGCAATAAATGGGCTCCAACAGTTCCCTCAGTTATGGACATCACATGCTCAAGATTCAAAGTTCCAGGGAGAGCTTCTAATATAGCTGAACTTAGGGACCCACCCACCCCTACCTGTGATTGTGCTGGGGAAGAAAGAGGAAGGATCTATTTTTCCTTCTGTGATGGAAGGCTGATTGCTGATTTATCCACCTAACAAGATTATACATGAAGGGGATGGAGATAATTCACAACAAAGAAATCAGAGTGCTATTAGGAAGAGAGAAAGAATGCTGGAGAATTTTTTGGTGATACTATGTGATACATTAGGCAACAAAGAAACTGGTCAATATAAGGACAAGAACTGGCATAGCCTAATTTATATTTCATGTTCTTTATAAAAACTGGTCACTTGAAATAAGTCAACGTGTATAGCAGATTGCATTTTCCAAGTTGGCTAGCCACATGAAGGTCTCCCATACTGCATGTTTTCTTACGATCTGACATCAACACTCCTCTCATGAAGAGGTGGGGGTCTACGTCCACTCCCCTTGAAGCCAGGCAAGTCTATGACTATGGCAAAAGTTACACTATGTGACTACTTGTGAGCTAGGTCATAAAAAGTGACACCGTTTTCACCTGGTCTTTTTGGCTTTCTCTTAGAACCCAACAACCATTCTGTGAGGAAGCGCAGCTGAAATCTAGTTGACAGTCAACACCTGCCTCCAGACATGACTTCAAGTTAACTTCAGCCCCACACACAATCTGACTACGTAACAGACCCCAAGAGAGAATCAGCTAGCTGAGCCCAGTCAACCCCTAGAACTCTTAGAGATAATAATAAAATGCTTTTTGTGGTTTTAAGCCATTAAGCTTTCCAGTGATTTGTTACATAGCAATAAATAACTGAAACAATGTAAAACTTGTTAACATCGCCCCACAAATCAATATTCAAATACTATCTCCAAGGGACACCTTTTTTTTTTCTTTTGGTCTGTCTACTAATGTCCTTGGGGTAAATCACTTTCTACCCATTCTTAGTCCAGCTGGAAAAGATCAGACTGCCCCCAAACCTCTGAGTTCCAGATGATCTTCGGTTCCTCCAAATGATCTAGAGAGGCCTGGCTAATTTCTTAACCACTTCCCTCGATTACAATGATTGTTTCAGAGATGGATATGTGAGCCAAGCCACGGCAATTAGAGTCTGCCCTGGGGACTTTTGCTGATACCATCAAGAAAGAATCTCTTGCTCCCTTCTGCACCACAAGTGCTAAAATTTGAACCATAAAGAGAAGATTAGCATGGCCCCTGCGCAAGGATGACAAGCAAATTCATGAAATGTTCCGTATTTCTCACTCACTGGGATCCTTATCAGTGCCAGTGTTACAGGAGAGAAATGATGGATTGACTGTTTCAAAAGAGAGAGCGAGAACAGAATAGAATAGATATTCTCTTCACCCAGATTGCAAGCTGTGAGAGAGATGTAAGTCTAACACTGATGGTGGCAATTTTTGCCTATCTGAGAATGAAGCCAACAAAGAAGGAAGCAATACCAAAGACAATGTCCTGATGACATCAAGACCATGGGATCCAGCCATGACTGTAGTTAGCATGACCCTAGGACCTTCTATTTCATGAGCCAACAAATTCCCCTTTTACTTTAACCTGGTTCATGCTGGATCTCTGTCACACAGTGAAGTTCAAATCGCAATCTTAAAAAAATCTAAACAACATGGCTATCTTGAAACAGTTTTGGATCTAGAAAGTGTATTTTTAAAATTCAGTTAGTTTGAGAGGTATGAAATGTGTTACTCTCCACTGTGATGGAAGGGAATCATGAATCAAGATCATGGTTATTCAAAACTCACAAGCATCTCTAGCAAACTCAGAGATCCAGTCTAAAAGCTATAAAAGAGTTCATGCTGAGAAGATAAGTGTTTTACCAAAAGCTGCCTGTTTGAAGCCTTCAAACCAAGGGGAAAAGCTTCAGGTCTCTTTTTCTTTTTTTAATAATTTTTAAAAATTTTTATTTATTTTTGGCTGCGTTGGGTTTTCGTTGCTGCACGCGGGATTTCTCTAGTTGCAGCGGGTGGGGGCTACTCTTCGTTGCGGGGCGCGGGCTTCTCATTGTGGTGGCTTCTCTTGTTGCAGAGCACGGGCTCTAGGCACACGGGCTTCAGCAGTTGTGGCTCATGGGCTCTAGAGCACAGGCTCAGTAGTTGTGGCACACGGGCTTAGTTGCTCTGCGGCATGTGGGATCTTCCTGGACCAGGGCTCGAAGCCGTGTCCCTTACATTGGCAGGCAGATTCTTAACCACTTAGCCACCAGGGAAGCCCCAGTTCTCTTTAAAAGATTTCAAAATGTGACTATGAGCCTATATGGCAGGAGGATATACAGCAAGTAATCTATCAATTTGTAACTTTGACCCAAAGCAAGTGTACACTACAATATTTTTTATGCAGGAACAGAGTTTTAGAAATTTGCAAACTAAATATAATTAAGAAAATACACTTATACCACTGCTTATTACATTAACATGAATAATCAAGAGTTGACTTTTCTCAAAAGATTTACTTTCCTAATAGTGCTTTACTTAGACTAATAAAAAAGTTCATTTGTGTTCTAGAGGAACAAGCCAGTTAATAGCACATTTTAAACTGTTTGACTTATATATTGACCTACCCACATGCTTTTCAATAATATACTTAGTTCATAAAGAAATGTACACCCATACTCAAACATCGTCTACAACATATCAAGTGATTTGCTGCTGGTCTGCCAGGCAGGACCTGCCAAGGCTACACCTACAAGAAGCATCTTAACATTCTAAGAACTCTTAACGTTCAATATCCCTAATCTAGATAAAACCCTAGCAGAAAAATAACTAAACAGAACTTTGCCTCCACTTGTAGAGATGACGTAAGTGAAAATAAATGTAAGAGAACAAAACTAGGCAAGGTCCCAGTCAAGCAGGCTAGGATTTTTGATGGGGTTACAAGTCCTGGAGTCCTAGAACATTCATCCATATTCTGGTCTGATCAACTAAGTGGGACTAGGTAGGCACACAGGCGCCCAAGGTTAACCCCAGCTACCACATCTGTCAGCATGACTAATTTTATAGTCTCTCTGGTTCTGCTGTGTCAGGGCAGCTCAGAAATTGGACAGATTAAGTGTACTAAAAAGGAAATCAGGACTTCCCTGGTGGTCCAGCGGTAAAGAATCTGCCTTACAATGCAGGTAACGCAGGTTTGATCCCTGGTCAGGGAACTAAGATCCCACATGCTGCGGGGCAACTAAGCCCACGAGCCACAACTACTGAGCTCGAGCACCTCAACTAGAGAGCCCACATGACCTGGAACCTGCGCACCAGAGCTACAGAGCCCACGGTGCCCTGGAGCCTGCACGCCACAACTAGAGAAAGAAAACCTGCACGCCACAACTAGAGAGAAGCCCACATGCCACAACAAAAGATCCTGCGTGCCGCAACTAAGACCCGACACAGCCAAAAATAAATAAAATAAATAAATAATAAATCTTTTTTAAAAAAAGGAAATCCATCAATGACTAAAAGTGAGCATGACTGGGGATGTCAAGCTAATGCCAGAAGCCCTTACCATCTCACCCTACCCTCCAGCTCTCCCACTTTACCAGCTTGTTTTCCAGTTCAAAATTCCTAGGGCTGGACTTCCCTGGTGTTGCAGTGGTTAAGAATCCGCCTGCCAATGCAGGGGGCACAGGTTTGAGCCCTGGTCCAGGAAGATCCCATATGCCGTGGAGCAACTAAGCCTATGTGCCACAGCTACTGAGCCTGTGCTTTGGAGCCCACGAGCCACAACTGCTGAGCCCGTGTGCCACAACTACTGAAGCCCGTGCACCTAGAGCCCATGCTCCACAACAAGAGAAGCCACAGCAATGAGAAGCCTGCTTGCCGCAACTAGAGGAAGCCCGTGCACAGCAACGAAGACCCAACACAGCCAAAAATAAATAAATACATAAATTTCTTTAAAAAAATTCCTAGGGATTAGCTGACCTAAAACTTCATAATTCAGCTTGAATAAGAAAAGTTATTAGTGACCTACTTATATTCTAGTGCAAAGTCAAAATGCTTCTACTAAAACTTCTTGTTGACTCCAGGGACTATAATTTCTCTCTCTCTTCCAAAGTGCCTGATATACAACTCAGTAAATTATCTTGAATGAATTTTGTATTTAGGTGAAATGTAACACCGTATTACCCAACAGTCATTTTTCTGAGAGTCACAACTATCCCTACAATCAGCCAAAAGCCAGAAAGAAAAAGTCTCAGAATATCCAAAATAAAGGTCAAAGCCTATGTATGAAAGATTTCCTCATAGGGAAGTACCTCAAGCCCTCACATAGTCTTTTTTTAATAATTATTTCTTAAATTAATTAATTAAGCTGCAAAAAGAGACAGCTGACGCACTAAGGGAAAAAAGGGGCCCAGCAGCACGTACTGGGGCTATTAGCCCTAAATTTTTACATATATAGAAAGCGCATGTATGTGGAATCTCTTTCTTTTTTTGTTTTGTTTCGGTTTCGGGGGGTGGTGGTTTTTTGTTTGTTTTTGGCCGCACTGCATGGCTTGCAGGATCTTAGTTTCCCAACCAGGGACTGAACGTGGGCCCTCGGCAGTGAAAGCACGGAGTCCTAAACACTGGATCGCCAGGGAATTCCCTGCAATCTCATTCTTTAAAAATATAGGATAAATGGGACTTTAGCGTAAAGGCAGCCTTTGATTTATACATATACTGTGTTACTCAAGTTTGCAAAATAAATCACTTAGCATTTTCTCAGCAATATTACCTTCCAAGACCACTCACAAAGTATGCCTTTAACCTGTTACTATGTTAGCAAACAGGTCAAAGCACCTGTGCAGTGTAAGTAACACTGCACCACACTTACCACTATACTTCGATTAGTTGGATGAAAGGGTTGAATGCCTACTAAGAGCGAGGTCCTGTAGGTATTTTACATATATTCTCTCTTATGGATGATGATCAAGCAGTGACTGTCTTCCCCATGCCTAGGGCCAACATCACCCAACTAGTACAGCAAGTGAAGGATAAGAGATATGATCCTAGGTCCATCCACAAAACTTCACTTTGCAGTAATGGGAGTAGCCCCCAGGAAGACATGGGCCCGGTGGCTGATGACAGGATATTCAGTGGAGAGACAGTAAGCAATTACTAGTGTGAGCAAAGGCTAGGAATAAGGATCAGGCAATTGGAGGGAATGAGGGGATGAAGCTGAAAAGCAGGGTCAGGGTCAAGGATTGGAACTGAGTGAAAAGACAGGTGTGTAAAATAACAGCTAAGGGAGTGAAAATTAGAGCAAGGATTCTGGAAGAGCTGGCAGGACGGGCTTTTCATCTCTTTTCTTCCTCAAATCCTCCCTTATTACCAATGCTACACGCCACCGCCACCACCACCACAGACCACACTGCCAAGCCTTCACCAGTGCTAACAGACCCCAGTTTAGAAGGTCAGCAGGATGCAAGATAAGCTTTGCCTTCTCCTCCCACTGCTCCTTACCACTGGCTCCTCCCAACCCTGCCTTCCATGAGGCTGGTGCCAAACAAGAATCAGGGAGCAGAGCCTTGGGGAGAAGAGGGGCTGGGTGACAGAATGCATTCCTGGTGGCAGGATCACCTGTAATAAGTGGAAGATCCTGGTCTGCCCAAACCTGTCAGGGAGGTGGTCAGCCAAGGTGGTGGCCCACCAGCAGAATGCCGTCTGATAGATGGGCATGCCCAAGACAGTCAGTTACATGAGAGTCTGACAGCACTGCACTTCAACTTCAAAATAATTTATGACAGGGGCTTCCCTGGTGGTGCAGTGGTTGAGAGTCCGCCTGCCAATGCAGGGGACACGGGTTCGTGCCCCGGTCCGGGAAGATCCCATGTGCCGCGGAGTGGCTTGGCCCGTGAGCCATGGCCGCTGAGCCTGCGCGTCCGGAGCCTGTGCTCCGCAACGGGAGAGGCGACAACAGTGAGAGGCCCGCGTACCGCAAAAAAATAATAATAATAATAATTTATGACAAACTTCACTGCTTTATCCTATTTAGAACTTTACACTTGCACTGTAACTGTTCTAGAAATTTCCCTGTCTCGGGTACTACATTTTCCTAAAACTTAAAATGACTAGCCAGCCAGCTGATTGTCCAGATAAAAGAACATCTGTAGCCACTTAACGCTCTAAAGAGCATACAAACTTCACAAAGGTACCCAAAAATCTATAGAAACCATCCATCAATGGCTTCTTTTAGCTGTTTATATATTTAAGACTATATTTTAACATCTGTTTTAAAAGCCTAAATATATTTTCCCTCTATTATTTAGAAAATGCTGCCTGACACACATCCCAGTTGCCTCCACCACACACAACCTTTTCAGCAATTTTTAAAAATAGCTTTTATTGCCTTGCACCCCTGACAGATCAAGATATGTATTTCTTAAGGAAAAAAACTAAACTTCTATCAAGAAGAAAGCCATGCTGAAGCATTGGAGACACAATTATTGATGGTGCCTTTCCAGGAGAGAAGATGAAAAATGGATTTAATTCATTTCTTATACCTAGTTTACCTTCAAAGTAGTATATTCCTTCACTTCTGAATCATTTATCAAACCAATAGTGTTCCGCAAGTGACTGATACTTCACCTGCTAAGTTGCTTTTGACATTCTACTCAAAATAAAATACAGTGTATGTTACTACATGTGTTTAGATTTTTGTACCATCTGTACATTCCTCTCAAAACTGAACCCCAGAACAGTGGGTTTTCTTCTCCCTGTCCTCCTTCCTCAAATCCTCTCTGTAGACTAAAACAGAAGGACTTGTATTTCAAAGACCTTTAAAATTGAAGGTCTTATATTTTTAGAGGAAGACAGCTGAGTAGATTTTAAATTATAACTAATTTAGATGTACTGAAAAATTAATTACACCAAGTTAACAATATCATGTATGGAAGAAAGGGGGGAACAATTCACCCTAATCATTTTAAACTTAAGCTGGAAATAAAGCATTTGTAAACTGTTATCAAGTATACAAGGTAACAAAACACCAAGTACAGTTTCCAAAAAGCAGACCCAGCACTCAATCATCCTTTAAAATTTGTCAAAGAAACAAAACAGTTCGTTAATTCCCCTCTCAATAAGGAAAAAATATTACTTCCAATAGGATTCCTTTCAATAGCAAACTTTCTTCAGAGTGCAGATTTGGAAAATTAATTGCTTACAATTAACAACGAATTAGTTGGATACAAAAGTCTTTTAATTGCAGCAAGTTTCATTAAATCTAAGATGCCAGTGATTATCAAGTGCAACATTATCTCATGTAACATTGGGGGGGAAAAACAATGCCAGTTAAGCTATGGTATAATGCTTACTTATGGCATCCTGTCCTCAAGATTAAAATGTGAACAAAATGTGGTTTAGAATCAAGGAAATACTGGAACCTTAAACATATCATTCAAGTATGTTAGAATATCACAAGGAAAATTATGTACAGATAAAATAATCTTAGATACTAAGACAGTAATCTATCTATATTACAATAAAATGTCAGTACTCCAACACAATTCCTAATCTGAGCAGTCAGAAAGATAAATCAAAGCTTTTAGTAAATAGATGTATAATTAATCAAATGAAAGGCACCTCCCAAAATTGGAATCTGGAGATTAAAAGCCACTGTTCAGTAATGACAATGATGAAAACAACTGTAAGAACAATAGTTCACTCAGAAACAGCTGGTCTTTTAGCATGAGTTCACCTCATACTTAGACAAAAGGTGTGGTGTGGTGTTACATTCCATCCCACCTGCTACACTAACAAAATTTGGCTCTACCAGACAACATCCATATTTGAGAAATGTTAAGTACAGTCAAAGAGAACTCATATGCTTAAAACTGACAAACAGGAAAAGTATTTGTTTACAACAAATTTATATTAAAAAAATAAAAGTTGAAGACTAACATGGAATCAATACCTTCGGTTTTTCTTTTCCCTTTCCAAGGAGAAACTGAGGCAGATTCAAGATTCTGTCAGCACTACAGCAAACTTTGTCATTTCTCACTGTACACAAGCTATTTTTAAGTCTTACCCACGCTAAAGAACTCCAATTCAACATAATTCATGCTAAATACTTTAAATACTAAACATTTACATGCATTTTGTATCCAACTGATTTTTTTTAAATAACTTCAACTACTTGTGATATAGCCTTACGACAAAGTCTCTTTTGAGAGCACTGACCCCTAAGCTTAGGAAAACACCCCACTCTAAGATGCTTTTCTTCCAAATCTTATCTCTTTCAGAATTTTGCTAGACACCTCAAATAGGAAGAATACAGCTTGCCAGTATCCCCAGCTAACTATACCATGTTTTGACACAACTTTTAGGAGAGAAAAAGCAAATCAAGAAAACATGCTGACTTCAGGACTCTTTAAAAAGTCCTGGTTCATTTACTTAGCAAAACGCAAGAGCCCGAACAGGTCCTCAACGAGTTAGTCTTACCTGGCAGGTCACCAAGCTGACAGTGGTGGTGAGGCCAGTCTTCCCAAGTTTTCTGGGATTTCCAGAAGGGACTAAAGTAATAGTAGGAGGCCTTCCCTTGGTTTAGGGGCTTTTCTCTAAAATTCTCTCTCCTCTCCCCACCTGGTCTTTTTCCCCCTCCGCTAATCCTTTAGCTTATCAACCTCACCACCAAAATCACAACACTGAATGCACTCTCCAGAAAACGGTGAGGCACCTAGCCCACCTTTTTTAAATTATCTAAGGCACAACAGCCCCTACAAGGATAACAAATCATCAGTGATGTCTAAGGCACAGCATTCTCTTCAACCTCTAAAGAAAGATCCTAATGTATGTAATATCTTCTACCTACTACAACTGAAAAGTGTATGAACATATTTCGGAAATATTTCTGCTTCAGTTCTTGAAGGTGAAGAGTTTCTTACTTCAATTCATTAAAATTAACCAGAACCCAACCATACTACTTAGTACTCAAGATTTCACTGCGCCTTTACCTAAAAATTTTCCTCCAAACTAAATATTTAGGATTTGAGTCCTATTCAGAAATTAGCTTCCACAGTACCCTCCACGATGCCAGAATGCACACTGACTTAATAACAAACGACCTTTTTTGGAAGAGAAGAAAAACTAACCTTCGACCCCCTTTAACTCACTGCCTAAGGTTAGTATTTAAGTATAAATCTGCGTGTCCTCCAAACAAGGGGAGGAGGGCAGAACGCTGTTCTTACCACTGCATCCCCCACAGCTCCTAGCACGAAGCCTGGAAGCAGAGGCCATTCAATAATAGCCTATAAACACTGTAGTCCTCTGATAAGTTGGGGCATTCCAAAACACTGGCTCCACCCCTCCAAGGGTCAGCCTCCAGTTCCCGATTCCAGACCGCCTCGGCCTTGCTCTGGTGTAAATGAAACCTCGTCGCTCAAACAGACACAGGATGGGGGCAAGAGAGCCACCCGACCCCATCCCGCAGATCCTCTATTCACCCCGCCAGGCTGTTGGTCCCAAGCCTTCCCCACCCGATCCCAGTAACCAACGTCGCCGGCCCGCAGATCCGAGGGGGCAAGAGCCCCGCCCCACCGGCTGGACCGACAGCCTGGCGTCAGGACACGGGGGACGCCTGCGCAGAAGAACACGCCTTCCACCCGCCTGGCCCCTCCGTTCCGAGGGTAACAATACCACCTCAGAAAGACTGACAAGGTAGGCGGGGGTGGGGGGATGGAGGGGAACCGGTACGCGTCTGCGCGCGCCCCGACGCCTGGACTAGACCCTGCTCGCGCCGCCCATCCAGCTCCCCCAGAGCCCAACTGTCTCCACGTGAGCGCGCCCGCGCGCGCCACCACGCCTCGCGCTGACAGGGTTGCCTCACCTGAGCCGGACTCCGCCCCCCTTCTCGCTGGAGGAGGCGGTGACCCTTCTCCGATCGGACCCGACAGTGTCGGAGGAGGCGGGAACGTCCAGACTGGCGCCCCAGTGATGGGATTTCCTCCCCCTTCCGCCCACCCCGCCTCTCGTCCTCCGGCTGCTTCAGCCCGTTCGCCGCCGCACTCTGAGAATACCACGGCAGCTGCCCACAGTAAACGGAAGTGACGCAACACGAGATCGCCTACTCCGCGGCTTTTCTCCTCCCCTCCGGCCGCGCTACAGCCAATCAGAAGCGGAAGCGGCGGGGCCAGGGTGGATGTGCCGCCAGCCAGCGCGCGGAATCCGGCGGAATTTATTCGGCCCCGGGAACACTGACCAATCCGCGGTCCCAGGAGCCTCGCTGTGTTTACTACCGAGCGAATCCGTGAGCCCTGCAGCCAATCACCGTATGCCTTACAACACGTAAAACTGTTATCAAACGCCTTTTAAAGCGGGATTTATCACTAAGCGACTCTAGGATTGGACTACAGAAAAGCGACTGTGTGCCGAAGCCAATCCAGACCCGCTGTGGTGGAGACCAGCGGGTTTTCCGCCTCATTCCACCAGTCACAACTACGACTGCCTGAGGTCTGAGCTAGGTGAGAGGCGAGCCCGCGAGGTAGTGTCCCACCGCTGGCTGGACCTGAAGGATTTCCCCACCCTCACGGTGCCCAGCTCCCTCTTCGGTGACACCGGGCTCCCTCTCCAACGCGAATTCCCTTCGCGGGACCTCGTAGGCTTTGGAAAAAAATAAAATTCCAAGACGCTGTTTAGGTTGAATTAAGCCAAAATCCAGGCTAAAGACGCTGAACCGAAAATGCCATCCATGTGACGGCAGTTGGGTCCGACACCGCGCCACGTCCAGTCCCGGTGGCGGCGTCTCCAAGAGCTGGGGACTGAGAAGTCTGGCACTTCGCTCCGCATTCCGTGCCGCAGGTCAAATAAGCCTGCAGTCTCCAGAACCAGTCTTCCAATGAACAGAATGGGAAACGTGGAAGAGTTGCGGACTTCGGTGGGACAATGTCAGAAAAGAGCAAGGTCCGTGCGGCTTCCGGGCTCCCAGGTGCACGCTCGGACGGAGAGCCCGAACCCTTAGGTACACCGGCCCCGGCGCCTCCGACGGCAGAAAGAAGCCCACCTTCCCCATGTGAAGAGGAGACAAGGAAGTCCGTAAGGGGCCTTCCGCGGCGGGAGGTGTCGGGAGCTCGGCGTGGCTCCGGAGACAAAGGCAGGCTGGGGAACGCAGTTCGGTTGTTTTTTTGGGGGGTGGGTTGGGGAGGAAGACTATTTTTAAAAGGGAACACCCCACTTCTTCAGAACTCAACACCCAGTTATCATTAGAGCTGATCCATCCCTTCAGACCATACACGTTGGAAATGTTGTCCTTGCAATATTGGGGTTGGGGTTTTTTTCTTTACGGCCTCAACGAAGTCTGATGGTAAATTGTGTTCATTAAGATTCCCAGACATTTTATTGCCCTTGCATGTATTTTACTGTCAGATTGGGCTGCTTTAAAAAAAAAAAAAGAATGCTGACAGTAAGCCAGGCAACGTGAGAGGTCCTTTAACATATGTGACCCTTACAGACATACTGTGAACTAGATGTTATCTCATATATACAGAGTGGCAAAAATTAAAAAGATTTGTGCGTTTAGTACTTAGGAGAGCGTGTGAAAAAAGTCCCATCCTGTATCGTTGTTGGGAGTATCACTGCTGTTCTCTGAAGATAACTTGGTATCTTCAAATTTTTAAATTATGCATCCATTACCTTCTCTCTGGCAATTCCTTTCTAGAAATTCTACTTAAATAAACAAATGTGGAAAAGTATGCACGAGACTTTGATCAAGCTTTATTAGTGGAAGAAAAAAACAATGCGAATGTGCATCCATAGAGGATTACAATACATTGATATACACTGAGTATCTATTATGGCTCCTTTATTACTAATGATCCCATATACATACAAAACAAAACCAGAAAAACCCTGCGTGTGGATGTACACATAAAAGCTTGTAAATGTATGGCTAAGTATGAAAGGATACTATCAAACTGTTTGTAAAAATTGCCTCAGTGAAGGGAAGTTAGGAGGCGGTGATGATAAGGAAATATTTTAAGAGGACCTTCTTAATTTTTAGCCTTTACATACTTATGTATTAATTTAATTTTTATAATGACCTTTATTATTTTAGTAGTATATATGAAAACCAGGATTTTTTTTTTTTTTCGGTACGCGGGCCTCTCACTGTTGTGGCCTCTCCTGTTGCGGAGCACAGGCTCTGGACGCGCAGGCTCAGCGGCCATGGCTCATGGGCCCAGCCGCTCGCGGCATGTGGGATCTTCCCGGACCGGGGCACGAACCTGCGTCCCCTGCATCGGCAGGCGGACTCTCAACCACTGCGCCACCAGGGAAGCCTGAAAACCAGGATTTTTAGGTTGAGTTTTCAACTCATTGACAAAATTATTCCTAAATTAAGCTATAAATTTCCCAATAAAAGTATCACTAAGGTACTTTTGTCTTGCACTGTTGGTGGGAATGTAAATTGATACAGCCACTATGGAGAACAGTATGGAGGTTCCTTAAAAAACTAAAAATAGAACTACCATACAACCCAGCAATCCCACTACTGGGCATATACCCTGAGAAAACCATAATTCAAAAAGAGTCATGTGTCACAATGTTCATTGAAGCTCTGTTTAAAATAGCCAGGACATGGAAGCAACCTAAGTGTCCATCGACAGATGAATGGATAAAGAAGATGTGACATATATACAATGAAATAGTACTCAGCCACAAAAAGAAACAAAATTGAGTTATTTGTAGTGAGGTGGATGGACCTAGAGACTGTCATTCAGAATGAAGTAAGTCAGAAAGAGAAAAACAAATACCGTATGCTTAACACATATATATGGAATCTAAAAAAAAAAAAAAGGTTCTGAAGAGCCTAGGGGCAGGACAGGAATAAAGACACAGATGTAGAGAATGGATTTGAGGACACGGGGAGGGGGAAGGGTAAGCTGGGATGAAGTGAGAGAGTGGCATGGACTACTAAATGTAAAATAGATAGTGGGAAGCAGCCGCATGGCGCGGGGAGATCAGCTCAGTACTTTGTGACCACCTAGAGGGGTGGGATAGGGAGGGTGGGAGGGAAACGCAAGAGGGAGGAGATATGGGGATATATGTATATGTATAGCTGATTCACTTTGTTATAAAGCAGAAACTAACACCATTGTAAAGCAATTATACTCCAATAAAGATGGTAAAAAAAAAATAGAAACTAACATACAAACCTAATAGTCAAAAACCAGAATGAATAGAACCATCTCACTTCTCTTAAGCATAATCTTTCCCTAATTTGAGGGGAAATGACAAATAAAGATCACCCTATAGCTAATACAAAATCAAAGCAACAATAACAACAAAAAAAGATACTTTTGGAAACTAGACACTGATTCTAAATTCATAAGAGAGGATAATATTGCAAGAATAGCCAGGAAAAATGAAAGCCAGACAATGACACTACAAGAAAACTACAGATCCATATCCCTTATGAACATTAATGCAAAAACTCACAATAAAATATTAGCAAACTAAATTTAGCAGCATATCAAATGGGTTATACACCATGGCCAAGTCAGATTTACTCCTGGAATGCAAGGATAGTTCAATATGTGAAAATTGATCAGTGTAATACATCACATGATCATCTCAAATGATGCACACAAAGCGTTCAACGGAATTCAACACCCTTTTAAAAACACTCAACAAACTAGGAATAGAAGGAAACTACTTCAGCATAATAAAAACCATATATGATAACCCACAGCAAACATACACATTGGTGAAAGACTTTAAGCCTTTCCTCTAAGATCAGGAAAAAGACACAGATGCCTACTTTCACAACTTCTATTCAACATAATGCTAGAATGTCTAGATAGAGCAATTAGGCAGAAAAAGAAACAAAAGACATCCAACTTGGAAAGGAAGAGGTAATATTATCTCTGCACATGATATATTCTTATATGTAGAGAATCCTAAAGATTACACACACACAACTGTTAGAGCTAATAAATTCAGCAAAGTACCAAGTTATAAAGTCAACATACAAAAATTAGTTGCATTTTTATACATTAACAATGAACAATCTCAAAAGGAAATTATGAAAATGACATTTACAATAGCATCTAAAAGAATAATATACTTAGGAATTAACCAAAAGTAAAAGACTGGTACAAAGAAAATTACAAAATGTTACTGAAAGAAGAATTAATGGAAACACTTTCGATGTTCATAGATTGGAAGACTTAATTTAATATTATTAGGATGTCAATGCTACCCAAAGCAATCTATAGATTGAATGCAATCTCTATAAAAACTCTCAATGATGTTTTGCCAAAATAGAAAAACCCATCCTAAAATTCATATGAAATCTTAAGGGATCCCAAATAGACAAAACTATCTTGAAAAAGAACAAAGCTGGACGACTCACATTTCCTGATGTCAAAACTTACTAGAAATCCACAGTAATCAAAGTTAGTCTTTATGTTACTATCATAAAGACTAATGTATAGACTAATGGAATGAAACAGGGAGCCCAGAAATAAACCGTTGCATATGCATATGGTCAAATGATTTTTGAAAAGGATGCCAAGACCATTTAATGGGGAAAGTTCAGTCTACTCAACAAGTGGTGCTGGGAAAACTGAATATCCACAAGTAAAATAATGAAATTGGACCCTTACTTAACACCACATACAAAAATTAACTCAAAATGGATCAAAGACCTGAATGTGAGACCCAAAACTATAAAACTCTTAGAAGAAAACATAGGATAAAAGCTTCATGACATTGGATTTGGCAATAATTTCTTGGCTATGTCACCAAAGGCAGAGATAGCAAAAGAAAAAATAGTCAAACTGGACTTTCATGAAAAATTTAAAGTATTGTGCATCAAAAGACAAAATCAACTGAGTAAAAAGGCAGCCCATAGAATGGGAGAAAATATTTGCAAATCATATATCTGATAAAGGATTAATATCCAAAATATATAGAGAAGTAAAACTCAACAACCAAAAAAACCAAAAGACATAACTCAAAAATGGGCAAAGAAGTTGAATGTATATCCCTCCAATGAAGATATACAAATGGCCAATAAGCACATGAAAAGATGCTCAACATCTCTGATCATTAGGGAAATGCAAATCAAAACTACAAAACACCACCTCATACCTGTTAGGATGGCTACGATCAAAAAAATTAAAAACAAGTGTTGGCAAGCATGTGGAGAAATTGGAACCCTTGTGCACTGTTGGTAGTAATTTAACATTGTACAGCTGCTATGGAAAAAAGTAAGGCGGTTCCTCAAAAAATTAAAAATGGAATTCATATGATCCAGCAAATCTACATCTGGATATATACCAAAAATCCTTGAAAGCGGCATCTCAAAGAGATATTTGTACACCCATGTTCATAGCAGCATTGTTCATAATATCTAAAACATGACAGCGGCCCACATGTCTATCAATGGATGAGTGGATAAGTAAAATGTGGTTATATTCATACAGTGAAGTATTACTAATATCAGCTAAAGTGGACTTCAGGACAAGGTCTATTATAAGAGATAGAGGAGAATTCTAATGATAAAAGTGTTAATCCATCAAGAAGAGAGGACAAGCCTGAATGACCACCATCCTAATAACAAAGGTTCAAAACAAATAAAGGCAATAAAACTGACAGAACTGAAAAGAGAAGTTGTAGAGACTTAACAGTATCTACCCTCGAGCGTGCTTTTTTCCATTTTTGTGTTCCTCCTAGGAAGTTAATTCCTGAGGGCAAGGATAGTGTATTTTCATTCTTATATCTTCCAAAGTGCCTTGGATAGCGTTAGAATCAGGATTTGTAAAAGATCTGAAAATATTCTGTAGAAAAATTTGGCAGGGTGTGTTAAGAATCTTTTTTTAAATGTTCATGCTCTTTGATACATTAATGCAAGTCTTAGGACTCTATCCAAAGGAATCCATCCAAAAAAGCAGTTTTATTCTTTAAAAATTCACTGAAATATTCCACATAACAGTGAAAAAATTGGAAACAGGTTAAGTGTTCTACTAGAGGATTGGATACATAAACTCTGAGATTTGAGAAAATGCTTACAAGATAATGTTAAATTTCTAAAAGGATACAAAATTGAATACAATATTATACCAGTTATATAAATATACATATGTGCAGAGAAAATGTAGAAAATAATAAAACCATGTTAACAATGTTTGCCTTCAGGTGGGGAAGGGACCGTGGGTCAGTATAATTGCATTATTTATATTTTTCTATGTTTTCCTCAATATTGGACATCAAATATGTATTGGTTTGATAATTTTTTAAAATTCATAAATGTTATTGGGGAAAATTAAAATATCTGAACAGGCTGAATCTAACACAATTAAATTTAACAGGCCTTCATTTAAGGTCTGAATCTTTATTTTTAAAAAATTGCAGGGATGATGTGACTTAGCAGAAGCGAAGTCAAGAATTTTTGGGCGAGGGGGGCGGGGGGCGGAGCAGAACAAGTGGGGGAGGGGGGAAAAATAAAAGAATTTTTGTTTATTGTTAACCCTAAATAAGTTAACCAAACAGTATAGATGTTTAGAATAAAAGCACTTATTGGTTTCATCAGGAGAGGCATGGCAAGTAGCACAAGGGAGGTGATGGATCCTTTCTGTTCTGTGTTACCCAGTCCAGAGCTAATGTATTGATCTGTGTGGGGTCCCACAGTGTGAGAAGGATACAGAGATATTGGTGTGTGTCCAGCAGTGGTAACCAGGATGAGGAGAGACCTAGAAACTTTGGTGTGGGAAATAGCCAAGGGGCTGGGGGGAGTTGCTGAGAAGGAGAGGAGCAGATAAGTGGAAAGCATGATCAGAGTATTCAGGCTTTTGAAGGATTCAGGGCAGAGGAGTTGGTCATGCGCTGTGTGGTCCTAGAGAGCAGAAATGGAACTACAGGGGAAGCTACAAAAGGCAGATTCAGCTTTGCGTAAGGAAAAATCTGTCCAAGGTGAAAAGTCTGCTTTATAAGGAATAAGTCATCCATGTCTATAGGTATGCAAGCAGCGTCTGCATCAGGAATATAAAGGAAGAGGAAAGGGAAGAGAGGGAAGAACAGGAGAGGGAGACAAACACAGAAAAAGAGACAAAGGAATAAAAAAGAGAGGCAGAGAGGCAGAAGATACAGTTTTGAAAGCTCTATGTGAGTTACAGCAAATGACCTGACCTGCCTTCACGTCTTTGCTAGTGATATCCGGAGACGCCAGCAGATGGAGATATTACCCCAGGAAAGGAGGACTCTGCCTGACCCCACCCGAACCCTCCAGTTCCTTACTTTCAAAAAATCATTTTCCTCCTCTGAAAAATAATGCCAAGAGAGAATTCCAGAAGTCTCCAAATTTCCAAACTAAATTTATAAACAAAAATTTTGTGGTAAATCCTGCCTGTGATTACCCCTGATTCTAATTTAGAAGAGGTCACTATAGCTTTTGGCATTTTGGTCACTGCCTAAGTAGGGCTCCCTCCATCTTGCCCCATCACAGTTATGTATGCATGTATGTATATGTATATGGTATCTGTGTATTTAGAATCATTGTTAAATCGTTAAACAATATAGGGGTATACTACAGTCCCCTTCCCAATCACCTTGCCATTAATACTTTCCTTCTCCTGACAGAACGTCTGTCACTTTGAATTCTTGCCTGTGGTAATTCTGGGAGCCTTTGCTCTCAAACCATGTGTCATAGTCTTCACTCTTCCACTCAGCTGTAAAGCGGCAAATTCTGAGGGCTTTCACAGACTTTGACTGGTAAAGATGTGCCTTAAAAGGGAAACGTTCTTGTACAGCAGTGCTCCACAAACTTGAAGGGCGCATTAGTTATCTAGGGATCTTGTTAAAGTGCAGATTCTGATTCAGAAGATTTGATAGGGCAGGATATTCTGCAGTGCTAACGAGTTCCCAGGTGATGTTGATGCTCTTGGCCCAAAGATCATACACTTTGAGTAGCAAGGGACATATAATATGTCCCTATATCAGGAGAGGCCAGGGCACTGCTCTCAAGAACTATAATTGATTCTTTGTATCCACTTCTGTCTTCTTTGTCACTCGTTAGCTTTTTTAAATTTTTTTTTTTTTTTTTTTTTTTTTTGCGGTACGCGGGCCTCTCACTGTTGTGACCTCTCCCATTGCGGAGCACAGGCTCCAGACGCGCAGGCTCAGCGGCCATGGCTCATGGGCCCAGCCGCTCCGCAGCATGTGGGATCTTCCTGGATCGGGGCACGAACCCGTCTCCCCTGCATGGGCAGGCGGACTCTCAACCACTGCGCCACCAAGGAAGCCCTAAAAAATGTTTTTTTAAATTATTTTTTTAGTCTGTGCTGGGTCTTAGTTGCAGCATGCATGCGGGATCTAGTTCAGCCACCAGGGATCGAACCTGGCCGCCCCACCCCCACCCCGCACTGGGAGTGCAGAGTCTTACCCACTGGACCACCAAGGAAGTCACCTGTCACTTGTTAACTTTGATTTAACTGTTCATGTTTTCATTCAACCAACCAATGTTTACGGAGAATCTGCTATTTGTAAACTCAGTGCTAGTTAAATTTAAGCAACTTTAGTGTCTTTGAGCTCCAGTCCCTATGCTAGGCTCCTAGGATTTGTGATGATTTAGACTCATTCCTTGTCACTCATTCATTCAACATTTATTGAGGGTCTGCTATGTGCCAGGCACTGCTCCAGGAGCTGAAGATATGGCAGTGAACAAAACAAACAAATCTGTTTATTGTTTAACCCCAAATGAGTCTGTCTCCAATGGGGGAGACAGGCAAATAGTTAGACAATTAAGATTTTTTTTTCCTTCTTCCTTTTCCCTTCCAGAGCAATTCAATCTGAAAGCCATTTGGTGGGTAGTCTTCCACTCAGAGGGGAAGGGGAGCCTGCAGTGGCCTAGAGCAAGAGTACTGGAGTCCAAGCAGGATGAGAAGTTTATCCATGTGGAAAGGGTGGCCTGATACAGTGTCTGAGCCTAAGCTAGGTGAGACAGGCATCTGGGCAGGGGGCAACCTTGTGAGGGTTGTCAGAGCCTGATCAGAGTAAGGAGGGCATCTGGGATGGTTAACTTTATGTGTCAACTTGATGGGCTTCCAGGGTGCCCAGATTAAATATTATTTCTGGGTGTGTCTGTGAGGGTGTTTCCAGATAAGATTAGCATTTTAATCACTGGACTCAGTAGATTGCCCTCCCCAAAGTGGGTGGGCATCATCCAATCTGTTGAGGGCCTTAATAGAACAAAAGGTGGAGGGAAAAGGAATTTGCCCATGTTTTTCTTTCCTCCTCTGTGAGCTGGGACATCTCATCTTCTCTGGCCCTCAGGTCTTGGAGTTACACTGTCAGCATCCCTGGTTCTCAGGCCTTCAGACTACACCACCAGCTTTCCTGCCAGTTTACAGATGACAGACTGTAGAAACTTTCGGCCTCCATAATCCTGTGAGCCAATTCCTCATAATAATCAATCAGTCTCTCTCTGTATCTCTCTCTGTATCTCCCTCTCTCTCTCTCTCTCTCTCTCTCTCGTTCTGTTAGGGTTCTGGAGAACCCTAACTAATACAGCATCCATGTAGGGGCTTGGGCTTTGTTCAAGGTGGGAGGCTGAATGGGATAAGAAGAGCCTTCATGTCGGGTGATGGTGATGAGAGGTGTGTTACTTACAGGGGAACTGATCAAATAAGTAAATATATTAAGGCTAATTGGAACCAGGTTTCCCACTGTCAGAGAAAGAAGTTATAAATATGGGGGGGAGGGAAACCAGAATGAACCTTATGGTGATGGACTGGAATTAGAGTTGAACTTATGGTTTCCAATATATACAGATTTAGAAATAAATCACTTTTAGTTGTAAAATTGTGTCTACATATATTCCCTAATTCGGTTAATTCAGGCCTGGGAGGAGTGACATCCCAAAAGCAGACCATACCTAACACGTAGATCTTGGTCTTTAAATACCATTCCCTACCAAAAGAAACCAGAACTTGGAGAAATGGGTGATTTCAGGGCTGAGGCAGGGAAAGTACAGGGTCAACTGAAATATCTTGTGCCAGAAAGCAAAGATGTTCAAAAAAATGATATGAAAATGTTAAAAGCACACAGAAACCAGCTTATGGGGTTCCCACTGGCCCAATCAGGGAAATTTTGAACTTAAAACTAAATGATGATAGTAGCAGATTCTATTCTATTGCGTAAAATAGGAATCCACAAGTCCATACTGATATAAATAAATAAATAAGTAGGAAGCGTGACGAACAGGATACTTTCTAAGTCTATATGTACCTGCCCACAAAATACTTATTAATTACAAAGGGAAAAGAATAAACTTTACAGTGGAGAAGCCTGGTTAATAGCACTTTAATAAAGTGATCAAAGTTACTATAGCCAGTAATGGGACAAATCGAAATTGTCTACCACCTGACATTATACAATGAGAACAGCGTCATATCTGTAATATTCCTGCCAAAGATGCATAAACTGAGACTAATCACTTGAAAACATTAGATAAACCCAGATTGAGGGACATTCTACAAAATAACTGGCCTATAAACTTAAAAATTCAAAGTCAGTGAAGAACTGTTCTGGGTTGAAGGAGACTATAGAGCTATGACAGCTAAATGCAACATGTGATTCTGGACAAGATCTTTTGCTATAAAAACATTACTGGGACAGTCGGTGAACTTAAATGGGGCATGATGATTACATGGTAGTAATGCAGCAATGTTAATTTCCTGATTTTGATGGCTGTATTGTAGCTATTTAGGGATGTTCCTGTCTGTAGGAAATATTATACATGATCTTCAGGGGTGATGGGGCATCAGGTTGGTAACTCATTCAAAAAAGTTCAGGGCAAAAAAAGTTCTTTGCACTGTACTTGCAATGTTTTTGTAAGTTTGAGATTGAGTAATTAGAAAAGAGTGATGTGCTCAGGCAAAGGGGAGCTCAGGTGTTAAGGTTATTCGGATTGTGTTGGAGGTATGTGTGGGGGGAGAGGATGAGTCTCGAAAGAAGGCAATTTGGAGAACAGAGATTAGTCAACACGGTTCTTTCCCTTCAACAGCATTTGCCTTTGACTGGGCAAAAGGGGCCCTGGCTTGGGTCCAGGCTCAAAGGCCCTGCTTTGACCCTCCTTTTGTTCTAATAACTCCCCATGCAGTAGGGAGGGTTGAATCCACAGGGATGAAGGGACATGCCCATCAGATTAGGTTTCCCTTCTAGTTCACCCCAGAATCCTTGAGCCTGCTGGGCCTCTCCCTCTGGTCCATCCTCGGTGGGTTGATTGAGCCACAGTATGCACGTCTAGACCCGAGAACTGATCATGGCGCTGTTTACAGGATTGTGGACCAAGTTTTGGGGCTTAAGGACTGATGTCCAGGTGTGTGGAAAGAGGTCCTGGAGAATTGCTGTTCTCCGCGAGTCGCCACATTTAGCTGGAGCTCAATGATTGCCTATCAGAGAATTCTAAATTTGAACTCGGACTTTCAGATCTTAGTAAGACATATTTACACCGTAGTAGAGACAGACCATAACTCTACCTAGACAGGGTTGAGGAAGAAACCCCACACAACATTTAGGCAAGACTTGGCGTGCGCTGCTCACCCTAGAGGTACACAGCCTGAAATGCGCAGGCCGAGTGCTGGGCCAATCAGGTGCTGCGCCTTGGAGAGGCCGGCGGAGGAGGGAGCGGGACAGGGTGAGGATGGAGACCACGCCTCTCCCCGCGGAGGGGCGGGGCGAAGAGTGGGCGGGGATGGCGCTTCTCAGAGCTCAGGGAAAGAGCGGGGCGGTGCCTGCTGGGGGCGGAGCCACGCGTCTCTGAGCGTGCAGGGCGGTGCCCGGCGAGGCCCTGCCTTTTCCGGCCCGGAGCGTTGCCTCTGCGTGTGCTTAAACGCGCTACTGGCCACGGCTGTTTTAGCTCCTGGGCTTGGCGTCTGGAGAGGCGAGATGGCGGCGGAGGTGTTGCCGAGTGCGAGGTGGCTGTACTGTGGAGAGCCCGACGAGAGCCAGAGAGCTCTACTGGGTAAAGACTGCGAAGCTGGAGCAGAGTTCCCCATAACTTCCTCCCCTTCCGTCTCGGTACCGCTACAGCCCTCCACTTCCCACATCCGTCGGGTGCCCGTTCCCAGCAGGGCCAAGATCCCTTATAGTCTCCGACACTACTTGGGGTTCGGCCAGGGCTCCTCTGTCATTGCACCATCTTTCTGGTACCACCTCCCACCTGGATGAGGAAATCCCAGTTACCCCCTCTCCAGGACTGTATGTACCCAGGAGCCCGTCATCTCCTCACCCACCAGGTCTCACACCTGCTCTATTTCCTTCTCTCTGCTGGCCAGGGATTCCCTCTGTCTTTCTAGATTTGGCCTAGGTCTCCTCAGTCAGCCCCATTCCCCTAGTTATTCCCTCCTGTCAGAGCCCTTCCCCAGCCCCTCTTCCCACCTGGACCAGGACCTCTTTCAGTCCCCCTTTGGGTCAGGACCTGGGGCTCCTTGCCATACCCATTCCTCCAGTCACTCCCTCCCGTTGACAATCCATTTCCTCCCCACCATACTCTTGTGCTCTCATTTCATTCTTGGGCTGCAATCTTACAGTCCAGTTCTCCAATGGGAAGCTACAGAATCCAGGCAACATGCGTTTTACCTTGTACAAGAGCAATGATTCCACAAACCCGAGGAAGAGGAGTCAGCGGATCCTGGTAAGTGCTGCCGTGGCCAGTCACCTCCACCCTTCAGGCCTCAGGAGGCCTCCTGGATGTGGGTGGAGGTAGGAGGGAGTGAGTGGAGAAAAGGGGGGATAGCAAGTGAGCCTTTGAAGAACTTTGAGCCCCAGCAGGCTGGGGTGTGGGGACAGGTTCCACTGAGTTTCACACTTGTGGTGAAGCGCTGGCCTTTTATTCATTTGTTCATTCAACAAGCATTTATTGAGCCCCACTGTGGCCCTGGGCTGAAAGCTGCTAGGGAAAGAACTAAGTGAGAGCTGGCCCCACTCTGAGGGAGCTCGTACTCCAGAGCAGCATTTCCCAGTCTCAGCACTATTGACATTTTGACCCAGATAATTCTTTGATGTGGAGGCTCTCCTGTGCAGCACTGGGTATTTAGCAGCTTTCCGGGCCTCTACCCATTAGCTACCAGGAGCACCTCCCAGTTGTGACAAACAGAATGTCAGACATGCCTAGGTATCCCCAGAGTAATTCCCTGGGTTGAGAACCACTGCTCTAGAGAGGTGAGAACTGGATGTGAGGGACACTCATACAGAAATAGATAAAGCTCAGGGTCCCTGGGAGAGAGAGTACAGAGCAGGGCAGAGTGGGTTCAGTCAGTGAAGTCTCTGCTTGCTAGAATGTCTTCCTGGGGGAGGGTGCATGGGAGCTGAACCCTGAAGGATGGAGGAGGGTTTAACAGCTGAAGTTAGTACTCCAGGTGAAGAGGATAGCCAGGACAAACATGGGGAAGCAGGAAAGCTTGGCTCTGATTGAGGAGTGAATTAACCATTTCCATGGTCCTGAGAGCATATAAGGAGCAGTCATGATAGAGGAGAGCAAAGAGGTTCAAGAAGGGCTTGGACTTTGGGGTTGCCTGCAGAATCATTTTGTTGCATGCCTCTAAGTGCTGAGAGCCCTGGGCCCATCTTCCAAGTCCTGTGGTACAGCTCCCCCAAGAACTTCTCAGACCAGCTAGAAGCAAGCACTACCTGGGACTTTTCAAAAGTCCTCTTGCCTTTCCCCCAAGGATACCCCAGATTCACTTAGAGATAGGGAGCTGGATCATCTCAAAGAGGCTCTCTCGTTCTGATCCACCTGTGGTTTGGATTCTAAAGCTTCTACAAACGTGGAAAAGGGAGTCAAGATATTTACTATCTTTCAACATTGGTTGTAATGGAGCTTCCCCCCCTCTACATTTTAGGCAGCTGAAACAGACAGACTTTACTATGTGGGAAACAATTTTGGGACTGGAGCCCTGAAATGCAACACTCTCTGCAGGTAGGGACAGGGGAAAGGGATTGTGGGAAGTGGGGGGGGGGTGGCCCTGGCACTGCTCTTCGCTGTCTTTATTTTAGGGGCAGTGGGGGAAATCTAGAGAGATTTACCAAGTTCCTGTGTTCCCAGACCCCGGGCCCCTCACACCAGCATGTAGACATTCCTGAAATTGAAAAGTGACTTACATTTGTTTAATTTCCTGAAAACCTCATTCATTTGTAGTCTTAAAAAAATTTTTTTTGTAAATTAATTTATTTTTGGCTGCGTTGGGTCTTTGTTGCTGCACACGAGCTTTCTCTAGTTGCGGTGAGCGGGGACTGCTCTTCATTGTGGTGTGAGGACTTCTCATTGCGGTGGCTTCTCTTGTTGCAGAGCACGGGCTCTAGGCATGCAGGCTTCAGTAGTTATGGCACACAGGCTCAGTAATTGTGGCTCGCAGGCTCTAGAGCGCAGGCTCAGTAGTTGTGGCACAGGGGCTTAGTTGCTCCGCATAATGTGGGATCTTCCTGGACCAGGGATCGAACCCGTGTCCCCCATTGGCAGGCAGATTCTTAACCACTGCGCCACCAGGGAAGTCCCCCCAGTTTTTTTAAATTGAGATATAATTGACATATAACATTATATTAGTTTCAGGTGTATAACATAATAATTCAATGTATGTATATACTGTAAAATGGCCACTACAGTGTCTAGTTAACATCCACACATAGTTACAAAATTTTTTTCTTGTGATGAGAACTTTTAAGACTTACTCTCTTAACTTTCAAATATACGCTACAGCATTATTTTCTATAGTCACCATGCTGTACATTACATCTCTAGGACTTATTTTATAACTGGAAGTTTGTACCTTTTGACCACCTTCATTATTTCTGACCACATCATTAACTTGCAATATTCTTTGCTTATATCTATCTTGTTCCCGAAAGGCAGCTGTCTTCACTAATTTGGAATGTGTGATCAATAGACCAGAGTTTACCAGAAGTCTGCCTTGGGACTAACTACAAGAAAAGGATTTGGTAGTGTCTGAGGCTCCAGAATTTCTGCCTAGCTCTGGAAAGATTACTGACTTGGGGCAACTCTGCCGTTTACTGACCCCCAGTCTACTCCTCGGTACAGTGAAGATTGTCTAGCCTGAACAGTCTTAAGTGTCAGGGGTTGGCATAATGCAGTGTCCTTGTGAAGGTAGCCATCAGTGAATCACAAACAAGCCCCTTTCAGGGTCCCCCCTGAACCACCCTGATAGAAGTCAGATTAGTGTGTATATGCTTGAAACTTTTAACTTTTATCATCCCTTTACAAAGATTTTCTAGTTTAAACTGGTCTTCTCATAATTACCAAGGTTTTACTTGTCTTTGCCTCCATAGAATTTATACGTGCAGTAAATTCTAGTGTTTAATTCTAGATTCTTATATTCCAGGAGGGTTTTCCACTACAGCAGTGAGCCCAAATGTGATCAGCTACAAGAATCACCTGGTGGCTTCCCCCACTGCCCCCAGAGCCTCTTCATGAACCCTTTCCTCCTTTCCCTTCCCAGCAGAGAATTGCTGCTGTAGGGGATTATTGTTACTCATGAGCAAGTGATGTCTTCCTCAGGTGTATTGCGGCCGAAAGAAGGTTGAGAACTTCTAAGCGGAAAAAAGGAGGTTGTATAAACAATATCTTTTGAATAATCCATTGTCACTGGTATTATTCCTTTTTTATTCAGGCACTTTGTGGGAATTTTGAACAAGACCTCTGGCCAAATGGAAGTATATGATGCTGAATTGTTCAATATGCAGCCACTGTTTTCCGGTAGGTCTTAGTCATGAAGGCTCAAACAAATGCTGAATATTTTAGGTTTCCTGGATGAGTTGGTTTGACTTTTTGATTTGTAAAATACATTTTGTAGCTAGTTTTTCAAGGTTTTTTTTTCCCATTTGAAAAAGTTTTAAAAGTGCTTTTACTCAGCAAATATTTATTGATGACCTACTATGCTCCAGGCACAAGTCAGGGGCTGTGAATATAGCAAAACAGACACAGATCCTGTCCCTGCAGTGTTTACAGACTTAAGATCAGGAAACTAATCTTAGTTAAAGCAAGTTGAGCACTAATCTGAGCAGAGTATTGGAGGGCATACATGATATTCTTTTCCATCGAGGGCCTTTCTTAATTTTTAATTGTTCTAGTTGGGGTAGAGGTTTAAAAAAATTTTTTTTAATTAATTTTATTTTTGGCTGTGTTCGGTCTTCATTGCTGCGTGCAGGCTTTCTCTAGTTGCGGCGAGTGGGGGCTACTCTTTGTTGAGGTGTGCAGGCTTCTCATTGCGGTGGCTTCTCGTTGCGGAGCACGGGCTTCAGTAGTTGTGGCATGTGGGTTCAGTAGTTGTGGCACACGGGCTTGTGGCACATGTGGCACATGTTGCTCTGCAGCATGTGGGATCTTCCCGGACCAGGGCTCGAACCCGTGTCCCCTGCATTGGCAGGCGGATTCTTAACCACTGCGCCACCAGGGAAGCCCTGGAGTAGAGGTTTTAGAATCTCTGGTAGATGATAGAAGTTGCTTATAGGTTGGACAGTAACTTCCAGGTCGATGCAAAGTCTCTACACTTTCTAATTTGGGAAGAGATCCATTTTCTCTCTAATCCACTGGGAGAAGTTACAGTACTTCTCCACTTTGGCATTTTAGAATGTTCAGGGCTAGAGTGGGGTCTTCCAAAATGATAGATAAGAGGGTCAAACTCAAGGGGCTCCTGTTCCTAAATCTTAAATACTGAGAACCATGGTAGGGGAGGGAGTTAGATAAGGATCATTGGGATCATTGTGAATCTGCTCGATACCTTCAGAGGCATTAGTTCTAATAACTTCACTCTCTCAAAGCAGTGGTCTCAGCCCTTTTCAGAATCTCATAAGGACCTGGACCTACCTCCTAGAAACATTTAATTTACAAAAAATATGAGATTTTGTATATAATTTTAAAGGGCTCTTGCATCCCAAAGCCCAGCTGTGAATTTCCTAGGGGTCCATAGTCTGTAGGTTAAGAATTCCCTGCTTTGCAAACAAATATAACTGCATATAAGTTATCCTCCAAATGCTCTTCTGTCTTCTGAGGAGGCAAAGAAAATTGTTCATTAATTTGTTGATTAAACACGTTTTTGTTTTTACAAGTAAAAAATTTGTAAATATTGGTTAATTCTAACCAGCATATATCAGAAATACGCACAGCATTGATTGGGTCCTTACTATGCCCTGGGCACTGTTCTAAGCACTTTGAATGCACTACGTCATTTACTTCACATAACAACCCTGTGGGGTAGGTATTGTATTCCTTTTGTTTAATCAATGATGAACCTGGCCCAGAGGCTAAATGGCAGGATCGTACTGCTGGCGTATATGAGAGACCTGGGATTTAAATGTGGCACCGTCACTCCAGAGCTTGTGCTTCTGTCCACTAGATTATATTGCCCCTTACATGAATACTCTGTGGGAGATTACAGAGCTTCATGTAAATAATACATACCTCGTGTTTATGCCTTGCTTTTAGGTCTTGAAAGAAAATTTTTTTTAAAAAAATTGAAGTATAGTTGATTTACAGTATTTTGTTTCAGGTGTATGGCATATGATATATATTTTTTATTTTCGGCAGATTATATTCCATTATAGCTTATTACAAGCTATTGGGTACAATTCCCTGTACTATACAGTACATACTTGTTGCTTATCTATTTTATGTATAGTAGTTTGTATCTGTTACTTCCATACTCCTTATTTGTACCTCCCCCACACCCTTAGTAACCATAAGTTTGTTTTCTATGCCTGTGAGTCTGTTTTGTTTTTTTTTAATTTATTTAAATTTATTTTTGGCTGCATTGGGTCTTTGTTGCTGCACGTGAACTTTCTCTAGTTGCGGTGAGCGGGGGCTACTCTTGTTGCGGAGCATGGGCTCTAGGCGTGCAGGCTTCAGTAGTTGTGGCACACGGGCTCAGTAGTTGTGGCTCACAGGCTCTAGAGCACAGGCTCAGTAGTTGTGGCGCATGGGCCTAGTTGCTCTGTGGCATGTGGGATCTTCCCGGATCAGGGCTCGAACCTGTGTCCCCTGCACTGGCAGGCAGATTCTTAACCACTGAGCCACCAGGGAAGCCCTGTGAGTCTGTTTCTGTTTTGTATATACATTCATTGGTATTTTTAAAAAAAATGTTTTCTAATTAAATTATTTTTATACAGTTTTTAAAGGTCATTTTCCATTTACAGTTATTATAAAATATTGGCTGTATTCCCTGTGTTATACAGTATATCCTTGTAGCTTATTTTATCCATAATAATTTGTACCTCTTACTCTCCTACCTTTATATTGCCCCTCCTCCTTTCTCTTTCTCCTCACTGGTAACCACTAGTTTGCTCTTTCTGTCAATCTGCTCTTTTTTGTAATATTCACTAGTTTGTTTTATTTTCTAGATTCCACATATAAATGATAGCATACAGTATTTGTCTTTCTCTGTCTGACTTCACTATGCGTAGTGCCCTCCAGGTCCATCCATTTTGTTTCAAATGGCAAAATTTCTTTTTTTTTATGGCTGGTTAGTATTCCATTGTGTATATATGTATAATGGCTAGAATAAACCAATATTTACAACTTTTTTACCTATAAAAACAAAAATGTGTTTAAGAAATTAATGAACAATTTTACATACATACACAATGGAATGTCCTCAGGGTGTGGTGGCCGCTATTACCCTGATATGGGGTGTGGTTGGTGTTGGGGGTCTAAAGCCCAAGGAGGGTGTGAGGTGGTCCTTCCTTTCTGCCCCATGGCTGTCACCTCCCTGTCAGGGGCAGGGGCTGCTCCCCAGCTGCTAGACCCAGTCTTCTTCCAGGGGCTGGTTGGCCCAGATCCTGCACCAAGCTGTGGTGTGGAGTGAGCCCATGCAGACCTTCTCTTCCTTTCAGATACCTCTCAGGGCGGGGCGGGGGGTGGTCCCAACCCTACTACCTGGTTACGTGGAAATCTTTCTTTTTTTTTTTTTTAATTTAACTTATTTTTTATACAGCGGGTTCTTATTAGTCATCCATTTTATACACATCAGTGCGCTTTGGTTGTATAGGAATTCTTCTGCCGGTTTCCAGTTAGTTTTCCGTGAGAATTGTTCCACATGTAGGTGTATTTTTGATGTATTTGTCGGGGGAGGTGAGCTCCAGGTCCTCCTCTTGATCCCTCCTCAGGTCTTTTACAAGGAGGGCAGAACTGTATACTGGGAGGAGCAGAGGACTTTTTTTCTAATCCCATCTCTGCATTGCCTGGGGCAAGTCATTTCACCTGGAGGCCTCATGTTTCCTTATTTGTGAAATGAAGGGCTTGGATCCGATGACCCCTTCCCTTGACTCTAATTTATTCTCCAAATCCTCTAACTGTATGCTGAAGCTTCATATTAAATGTTCACAGTATACACATGTTAAGCTCTGGAAAGTCCTGTACTAAAGAAATCTGTTTTTCTTAGATTAACTGTTAAACAAATATTAAACACTATTATGGTCTGTAGGCCTTACAGTTTGCTTGTTTTTCTTTGTTTTTGTTTTGTGTTTTGTAGATGAATCAGTTCAGAGTGAATCGACACTAGAGAGTCACACCAAATCTTTTAGAGAAAAGGTAAGTATAACAGAACTAAGATGTGAGACCTAAAGTGAGTTCCTTCCAGGCCTTGGGTTTCTCCATCAGTAAAATGAACACAGGGGTCTCCCTAGCTGCTCTCAGCTCATTCAGTCTGTGGTTCTCTGGACAATTCCTACCTGCACAGGCCTCCTTGGCCTCACAGACTACAGACCTCCTCTCTGGGGCAGCTATACACAGCTCTGTGCCAGTGTCTGGAACTGGTTCTCTGGGCTGTAGCATAACACTTATTTTCAGGATTTAATCCAAGTTTCAGAAAATATTGGAAGCCTGGAAACTTCACATCAAGACAAAGTAAACTTTAGGATTTTCAATGTAGAAGCTTCCTACAAAGCTCATCTCACCCCAGGATGGCAAACTGATTGAATCTCCAGTGCTGCCTGGAAGGGAGTGAAGCTGTCTTCAGGCTCAGAGGGAGAGTGAGCGATCTATTAGTAATGTCTGTTTTCCGTGTAGGATTAGAAAACCGGTAAGCTGTGTGCCCCAGATTTACCAACCCTAATTGTAGTCTTTTTTACAGGTGAAAACACTTGATTTATAAATAGCTCATTACAGTTTATAAAGCAAGTACTTCAAATCTCTTAATATCTTTTGGTTCTTAAAACAAGCCTATGAGGTAGTTAGGTATGAGTCAGCCCAATTTACAGAAGTGGTATTAATGGCTCAGAGAGGCTGTTTACCCGTAGTGACACAGCTAGGAGTAGCAGTGCTCAGCCCGTTCCCAGTGACCAAATTTGTCTTTTGCACAGATGGATTCTTGCATTGAAGCCTTTGGTACCACCAAACAGAAGCGGGCTCTGAACTCCAGGAGAATGAACAAAGTTGGCAGTGAATCTTTGAATAGTGCAGTGGCTAAAGCTGCAGAGAGTATAATTGATACAAAGGGTGTGACTGGTAAGCAGCTGGAACTTGGGGTAAGAGGCTGCTGGTAGAAACAGCTTTCCCTTCTCTTGAGATCTTTCACCTGCCCCACAGATAGAAATGATGGGAGTTAGGGCTGGATTCCTTCCTGCTTCTCCCTGAGGGCCTTCTTAGGAACAGACTCTGGAAATCATAAGAAACATCTGACATGGCCTGCTCTCCGTGAGCTCACAGTCGAGTAGAAGAGACAGACATGGGAACGATTATGTGCCCTCTGTGTCCTTGGTGCCAGGGCTACAGCCTGCAGGGCACAGAGGAGGGAGACGGCCTCAAGTCTCTGTGAGGTACAGGGAGGTTTTCGTCAAAAAGGCTGGTGTGATGATGATGAACTAGCCTCTAGAGACACTTTGAGGTCACTGGATCTTTTTCTTTTCCTAAATTCTTCAGCAGCTTGAGTATTAAATTGTATTATTTAAAATGTGTAATGTGTTTATTGTTCAAATGCATTATAAGAACATAAGAGAAAGTTATATATATATATGAGAGGAGTTTTTCTATTAAAATGGATTTTAGTAAGTTTTAGAAAATCTTTTCATACCCGATGATTATATATTTTCCTATGTTGTCTTTCAGTACTTTCACAGTTTAACTTTTTACATTTACAATTTAATGATTTTTTTTTTTGTCTATGGTACAAACCTAATTTTATATTTTCCAAATGATTAGCCAGTTGTCCCCAACTCCATCCTTTTCCTTTTGTAAAAAATGATTTAAAAAATCATCTGTATCATTTTACCACATTCTTAATTGTGTTCTCGCTCATCATTCTGACTGGCTGTTCTTGTAGCAGCATCAGGTCCTTTTGATTGTAGTAGCCTCACCTTCCAGTTTGTTGTCTGATAGGGCAAATTTATCCTCCATCCTTATTTTTCACAAATGTACTGGTTATTGTAGCATGCTTATTTATTTATTTATTTATTTATGGCTGCATTGGGTCTTTGTTGCTTCATGCGGGCTTTCTCTAGTTGTGGTGATTAGGGGCTAATCTTCGCTGTGGTGAGTGGGCTTCTCATTGCTGTGGCTTCTCGTTGCGGAGCACGGGCTCTAGGGTGCGCAGGCTCAGTAGTTGTGGCACACGGGCTTAGTTGCTCCACGGCACGTGGGAACTTCCTAGACCACGGCTCGAACCCGTGTCCCCTGCATTGGCAGGCAAATTCTTAACCACTGCACCACCAGGGAAGTCCTGTAGCATGCTTTTTTTTCCCAGGTGATCTTAAGAATTATTTTGTCAAGTTCTCTCAAAATCCAATTGGGATTAATATGGGGAGAATCAGCATCTTTATAATATTATGTTTTCCTATCCAGGAACATAGAAACATGTCTCCATTTAGTCAAAGATATACTTTAATGTCTAAGTAAATTTTTCAATTTTTTTTGTTCAGTTTACTCTCAGCTACTAAAGGACATTTAAAAAAAAATAATTCACCCATTTTCCCATCATTCTACAAGACCAGCTATTACAATTTTCCTGTTTTCCTCTCTGTTCTTGTCTGTGTGCATACTTAATTTTTACATGGTTATTCCTGTGTGATAGCTTTATAATTTGATTTTTCTTTTTCACTGACAATATGTGAAGTTCAGATGAGGGGGTTCTGGGCGACGATGATCTTGAGTCCACGGGTTGCAGAGTGTTGGGGAACTTGAAGCCGAGCAGGGTGACACTGACACTGACTCTTCCTTCATTGAAAAGCCCTGGTCAGTGACGCCATCCACGATGACTTGCAGGATGACTCCCTCTACCTCCCTCCCTGCCACGCTGATGCAGCCAAGCCTGAAGACGTGTATAAATTTGAAGACCGTATCCTTCTTGTGGGAGAAATGCCACCTCATTTCCCAGGTTGGGATATGCGCACAGGAGTGGCATGGCCAGGCTCTCTGAGGGTGTCAGTGGTCCTGTGATACTCATAGAAGCTCGCCCCAGACTCTTGCAGTTGCCCCAGCGCTATTGCTGGGAAGTCAGTGAGGCTCCCTCACTAGCTGAGGCACCTGCTGCAGCAGAGGCCTCTCAGGCCTTGTGATTCAAACCCATCCCTCAGCAAAATGCAGAATGCCCACGGTTCGGCCCTGTGGGGGTCACCTTCCGTGAAGAGTCAAAATACGACTTTTAAGTTGGCCAGTGCCCAAAGTCTAGGGCAGACTGATTGTATAAAGAAGGGTTGGAATGTAGAGTTTCTGTACTTGTGGTTCTAGTCAGATGGAAAGTGCCTGCAGTGGCTTTGTGATAAGAGAAGGCAGAAAGCCCAGGCAGGCAATGAGCTCTGGGCTGGGAGTCTGGAGAACTGAGTCTGAATCTCTGCCCGGACATACTGTGTGATCTTCCCCTCTCTAAGCCTCAGATTTTCCCATCTGTAAAATGTGGCCGATATAAGATGATCTAGCTTGTTGGATGTTTCCATTTTGGTCACATTGTTCTTGACCTATAACTAGTTCTTTCCCCTGCGGAGTATGACGCTCTTCAGAGCCCTTCTGAAGCTTTCAGGAATGTCACCTCAGAAGAAATACTGAAGATGATTGAAGAGAACAGGTACCCGAATTGGGCAGATGGAGTGTCTCGGGAATGATGTTGGGATACAACAGTAGTCAGACATGAAGCAGACCTTGGGTGTTAGTCAGTGAGAATATACGTCTGTTCAGCATTTGAACATGAGCGAGCTAGTGTTTTCTCAAATGGTTGAGCTCCCAGGCCTGTTGTCCCAAGACTGTGGGTGGCTTTCAAGGGAGAGAATTGGCCTCTGAGTACGTGGAACCTGTGACTGGGCAGAGGGTGGTGAGGCCTTGTAGTCTAGGGCTGGGAACTGGAGCTGACCTGTATTGGTCCCACCCCCCCCCCAGCCAATGTTATGCTGTTGCCGATTGTCACTGGTGGGGCCCAAGTGCTGGCCTGGGAGTAGGTGCCAGCTGAAGTGATGGTTTATCTGTGGTGATGTGCTGAGTGAAAGTTAAATTATCTATTTTAAATATAGTATATTTTAAATCAGAGATGATTTCCTCTCCTCCCTCCACCCCTCCCGCACTTTTTGGCTTTTAAAACACCTTTTTTTTTTAATGATGATAAGGTTTTTTTGCTTTTGAGTTTTTTCTTTTAATAATTTTATCTTGAGAAAATAAAAAGTTGTCAACCCTAGGTTGGTTCCCCCAATTTTCGTTTGGAAATTTTACTGGTCAGTGAAATCCAGTCTTGGAAAATACATGTTTTTCCCTCTCTCCAAAGAAGTGCTCTTTACTGGTTCTTCGTTGTCTTCATGTGATTGTGGCTCAGGGGCAGGTGCAGGAATGAGTTCTGGGCTGGGAGTCTGGAGAACCGAGTCCCCATCTGCCTCATGGACTGTGTGATCTTCCCCTGTCTGAGCCTCAGTTTTCTTATAAGTAAAATGAGGCCGATACAAGATGATCTTGAAGAGCCTTTTATCGCTGCGAGTTCATGATCCTGACAGTGGTAGAACAACAGTATGTAAAAATAATAGCCAACATTGATGGAGCTCCTACATGTGCCAAGCACTGCTTTCCTTGTCTCATTTAATCCACAAAAACCCATAGGACAAGGGTACTATCATTGGCCTTAATTTACAGGTGAAGAAACCAAGGCAGAGATGTTCAGAAGCTTGCCCAAGCCACTGCATGGCAGAATGGGGATTCAAACCCAGATAGTTGAGAGGCTATGCTCCAGACCGCCACATCAGGATTGGGCCCACTATGGCCCGAGTGCCGAGTCTGGCCCACTGCCTGTGAATAAAGTTTTATTGTAACGTAGCTTCAGTCATTTATTTGTATGTTATCAATGGCTGCCTTTGCATTACAGTGGCAGTGACCATGTTGCCCACAAAATGTATAATATTTGTTATCTAGACCTTTACTGTCCCTGCACTAAATCATGCTCCTCCTATTATAATGGGCTGGTTGGATGGCTGTTCCTCAGCTGTTGACTGTGTACCAGGTGTGAGGGGTGCCTGCTGTTTTCATTGTGAAGGAGTGAATGGCTCCTGACAGACCCGGTCTTAACACATTTCTCCTTTTCCCTCCCTTGTTTTAGTCACTGCTCCTTTGTCATAGAAGCGTTGAAGTCTTTGAAGTCTTTGCCATCAAGTGAGGAGAGCCGAGACCGCCAGGCCCGGTGCATATGGTTTCTGGACACTCTCATCAGATTTCGAGCACAGAAAGTGATTAAGCGGAAACGTAAGTCCATGCTAGACATTTTTTTAAAAATTGAAGTATAGTTGATTTATGTTGTTAGTTTCAGGTGTACAGCAAAGTGATTCAGTTACATATATATTTATACATATATATGTTCTTTTTCAGATTCTGTTCCATTATAGGTTATTACAAGATACTGAATAAAGTTCCTTGTGCAAGGAACAACAACAAGGACACTAGGTCCTTGTAGTTTATTTTATATATAGTAGTGTGTATCTGTTAGTCCCAAACTCCTAGTTTATCCCTCCCTTCCCCCCCTTCCCCTTTGGTAACCATAAGTTTGTTTTCTATGTCTGTGAGTCTGTTTCTGTTTGGTAAATAAGTTCATTTGTATCATGTTTTTAGATTCCACATATAAGTGATAGCATATGGTATTTGTCTTCCTCTGTCTGACTTTATATGGGAATCTCTAGGTCTATCCATGTTGCTATAAATGGCATTATTTCATTCTATTTTATGGCTGAGTAATATTCCATTGTATATATGTATACCACATCTTCTTTATCCATTCATCTGTTGATGGACACTTATGTTGCTTCCATGTCTTGGCTGTTGTAAATAGTGCTGTGAACTTTGGGGTGCACATATCATGATAGACATTTTATTCTAATTATTTTCAGTCTGTTATTTGTCTATAATTCTTACACTAGCTCTAGTGAGAGAGGAAATGGACATGTCTTTCCATGTCTTTATTTATAACTGTGTAACAGTGGGATTCTGATTGGTACTGCTGACATGCTGAGAGAACTTGCCAAGCCCTTTCCTCGGAAAATAGGGTTGGGTTGGATTATACGATTGCTCAGAGCTAACATTCACTACTTCTGTGTTAGGCAAAGCTGAATATCCAGTCAAATCAAATGAACGTTTTAAGGGACGGTTGGACAAAGAGTTATATGGGGAGAAAAATTGGCCTTGCTTGTGAAGGCTTGTGGCATGTTGTTGTGTCAGCTATTTCTGACTGGGAATGAAGTCAGTTTCTGCTGGTAACCCATGCCACTGATCGCCAGGGCATGGGTGGCTGCCACACACGCACATCCACCCAGAGTCAGAAACCCAGAGGGAGACACCTGTGGTTTTAGGCATAAGGTGCATGCAGTCGTGTTCCTGTGATTGGGCACCCAAGGGTCTGTACAGACACACCTCGTTCTATTGTGCTTCACTTTATCGTCCTTCGTAGATATTGTGTATTTTACAAATTGAAGGTTTGTGGCAACCCTGCGTTCAGCAGGTCTGTTGGCATCATTTTTCCAAGAGCGTCTGCTCACTTTTGTGTCTCTTTGTCAGTTTTCGATAATTCTCACAATACTTTAAACTTTTTCATTGTTATATTTATTATGATGGTCTGTGGTCAGTGATCTTTGATGTCACTACTATGACTCGCTGAAGGTTCATATGATGGTTAGCATTTTTTAGCAGTAAAGTATTTTTTAATTAAGATATGGATTTTTTTATCAGATGGTTTTTATTCTTCAACTTGTTAATATGGTATATCATATTGACTGATTTGTGTATATTGAAGAATCCTTGCATCCCTGGGATAAATCCCACTTGATCATGGTGTATGATCCTTTTAATGTGTTTTTGGATTCTGTTTGCTAGTATTTTATTGAGCATTTTTGCATCTATCTTCATCAGTGATGTTGGTCTGTAATTTTCTTTTTTTGTAGTATCTTTGTCTGGTTTTGCTATCAGGGTGATGGTGGCCTCATAAAATGAGTTTGGGAGTGTTCCTTCCTCTGCAGTTTTTTGGAAGAGTTTGAGAAGGATGGGTGTTAGCTCTTCTCTAAATGTTTGATAGAATTCACCTGTGAAGCCATCTGGTCCTGGACTTTTGTTTGCTGGAAGATCTTAAATCACAGTTTCAATTTCATTACTTGTGATTTGTCTGTTCATATTTTCTATTTCTTCCTGGTTCAGTCTTGGAATGTTATACTTTTCTAAGAATTGGTCCACTTCTTCCAGGTTGTCCATTTTACTGGCATAGAGTTGCTTGTAGTAGTCTCTTAGGATGCTTTGTATTTCTGCAGTGTCTATTGTAACTTCTCCTTTTTCATTTCTAATTTTATTGATTTGAGTCCTCTCCCTCTGTTTCTTGATGAGTTTGACTAATGGTTTTATCAATTTTGTTTATCTTCTCAAAGAACCAGCTTTTAGTTTTATTGATCTTTGCTATTGTTTTCTTTGTTTCTATTTCATTTATTTCTGCTCTGATCTTTATGATTTCTTTCCTTCTGCTAACTTTGGGTTTTGTTTGTTCTTCTTTCTCTAGTTCCTTTAGATGTAAGGTTAGATTGTTTGAGATTTTTCTTTTTTCTTGAGGTAGGCTTGTATTGCTATAAACTTCCCTCTTAGAACTGCTTTTGCTGCATCCCATAGGTTTTGGATTGTCATGTTTTCATTGTCATTCGTCTGTAGGTATTTTTTGATTTCCTCTTTGATTTCTTCATGATCTGTTGGTTATTTAGTAACGTATTGTTTAGCCTCCATGTGTTTGTGTTTTTTACGTTTTTTCCCCTGTAAATTGCTTTCTAATCTCATAGCATTGTGGTCAGGAAAGATGCTTGATATGATTCCAATTTTCTTAAATTTACTGAGGCTTGATTTGTGACCCAAGATGTGATCTATCCTGGAGAATGTTCCGTGCGCACTTAAGAAGAAAGTGTAATCTGCTGTTTTTTGGATGGAATGTCCTATAAATATCAATTAAATCTGGTCTACTGTCTCATTTGAAGCTTGTGTTTCCTTAGTAATTTTCTCTTTGGATGATCTGTCCACTCGTGTAAGTGAGGTGTTAAAGTCCCCCACTATTATTGTATTACTGTCGATTCCCTCTTTTATAGCTGTTAGCAGTTGCCTTATGTATTGAGGTACTCTTATGTTGGGTGCCTATATATTTATTTATTTATTTATTTTTAAACATCTTTATTGGGATATAATTGCTTTACAGTGGTGTGTTAGTTTCTGCTTTATAACAAAGTGAATCAGTTATACATATACATATGTTCCCATATCTCTTCCCTCTTGCGTCTCCCTCCCTCCCACCCTCCCTATCCCACCACTCCAGGCGGTCACAAAGCACTGAGCTGATACCCCTGTGCTATGCGGCTGCTTCCCACTAGCTATCTACCTTACCTTTGTTAGTGTATATATGTCCATGCCTCTCTCTCACTTTGTCATAGCTCACCCTTCCCCCCCCCATATGCTCAAGTCTGTTCTCCAGTAGGTCTGTGTCTTTATTCCTGTCTTACCCCTAGGTTCTTCATGACATTTTTTTTCTTAAATTCCATATATATGTGTTAGCATACGGTATTTGTCTTTCTCTTTCTGACTTACTTCACTCTGTCTGACAGACTCTAGGTCCATCCACCTTATTACAAATAGCTCAATTTCGTTTCTTTTTATGGCTGAGTAATATCCATTGTATATATGTGCCACATCTTCTTTATCCATTCATCCGATGATGGGCACTTAGGTTGTCTCCATCTCCGGGCTATCGTAAATAGAGCTGCAATGAACATTTTGGTACATGACTCTTTTTGAATTATGGTTTTCTCAGGATATATGCCCAGTAGTGGGATTGCTGGGTCATATGGTAGTTCTATTTGTAGTTTTTTAAGGAACCTGCATAACTGTTCTCCATAGTGGCTGTACCAATTCACATTCCCACCAGCAGTGCAGGAGTGTTCCCTTTTCTCCACACTCTCTCCAGCATTTATTATTTCTAGAATTTTTGATGATGGCCATTCTGACCAGTGTGAGATGATATCTCATTGTAGTTTTGATTTGCATTTCTCTAATGATTAATGATGTTGAGCGTTCTTTCATGTGTTTGTTGGCAGTCTGTATATCTTCTTTGGAGAAATGTCTATTTAGGTCTTCGGCCCATTTTTGGATTGGGTTGTTTGGTTTTTTGTTATTGAGCTGCATGAGCTGCTTGTAAATTTTGGAAATTAATCCTTTGTCAGTTGCTTCATTTGCAAATATTTTCTCCCATTCTGAGGGTTGTCTTTTGGTCTTGTTTATGGTTTCCTTTGCTGTGCAAAAGCTTTGAAGTTTCATTAGGTCCCATTTGTTTATTTTTGTTTTTATTTCCATTTCTCTAGGAGGTGGGTCAAAAAGGATCTTGCTGTGACTTATGTCATAGAGTGTTCTGCCTATGTTTTCCTTTAAGAGTTTGATAGTTTCTGGCCTTACATTTAGGTCTTTAATCCATTTTGAGCTTATTTTTGTGTGTGGTGTTAGGGAGTGATCTAATCTCATACTTTTACATGTACCTGTCCAGTTTCCCCAGCACCACTTATTGAAGAGGCTGTCCTTTCTCCACTGTACATTCCTGCCTCCTTTATCAAAGATAAGGTGACCATATGTGCGTGGGTTTATCTCTGGGCTTTCTATCCTGTTCCATTGATCTTTCTGTTTTTGTGCCAGTACCATACTGTCTTGATTACTGTAGCCTTGTAGTATAGTCTGAAGAAGGGAGCCTGATTCCTCCAGCTCCGTTTTTTGTTCTCATGATTGCTTTGGCTATTCGGGGTCTTTTGTGTTTCCATACAAATTGTGAAATTTTTTGTTCTAGTTCTGTGAAAAATGCCAGTGGTAGTTTGATAGGGATTGCATTGAATCTGTAGATTGCTTTGGGTAGTAGAGTCATTTTCACAATGTTGATTCTTCCAATCCAAGAACATGGTATATCTCTCCATCTATTTGTATCGTCTTTAACTTCTTTCATCAGTGTCTTATAATTTTCTGCATACACGTCTTTTGTCTCCTTACGTAGGTTTATTCCTAGCTATTTCATTCTTTTTGTTGCAATGGTAAATGGGAGTGTGTTCTTGATTTCACTTTCAGATTTTTCATCATTAGTGTAGAGGAATGCCAGAGATTTCTGTGCATTAATTTTGTATCCTGCAACTTTACCAAATTCATTGATTAGCTCTAGTAGTTTTCTGGTAGCATCTTTAGGATTCTCTATGTATAGTATCATGTCATCTGCAAACAGTAACAGCTTTACTTCTTCTTTTCTGATTTGGATTCCTTTTATTTCCTTTTCTTCTCTGATTGCTGTGCCTAAAACTTCCAAAACTATGTTGAATAAGAGTGGTGAGAGTGGGCAACCTTGTCTTTTTCCTGATCTTAGTGGAAGTGCTTTCAGTTTTTCACCATTGAGGATGATGTTGGCTGTGGGTTTGTCATATATGACCTTTATTATGTAGAGGAAAGTTCCCTCTATGCCTACTTTCTGCAGGGTTTTTTATCATAAATGGGTGTTGAATTTTGTCAAAAGCTTTCTTTGCATCTATTGAGATGATCATATGGTTTTTCTCCTTCAGTTTGTTAATATGGTTTATCACATTGATTGATTTCCATATATTGAAGAATCCTTGCATTCCTGGAATAAACCCCACTTGATCATGGTGTATGATCCTTTTAATGTGCTGTTGGATTCTGTTTGCTAGTATTTTGTTGAGGATTTTTGCATCTATGTTCATTAGTGATATTGGCCTGTAGTTTTCTTTCTTTGTGACATTCTTGTCTGGTTTTGGTATCAAGGTGATGATGGCCTCGTAGAAAGAATTTGGGAGTGTTCCTCCCTCTGCTATATTTTGGAAGAGTTTGAGAAGGATAGGTGTTAGGTCTTCTCTAAATGTTTGATAGAATTCGCCTGTGAAGCCATCTGGTCCTGGGCTTTTGCTTGTTGGAAGATTTTTTTTTTTTTTTTTGCGGTAGGCGGGTCTCTCACTCTTGTGGCTTCTCCTGTTGCGGAGCACAGGCTCCGGACGCGCAGGCTCAGCGGCCATGGCTCATGGGCCCAGCCGCTCCGCAGCATGTGGGATCTTCCCGGACCGGGGCACAAACCCATGTCCCCTGCATCGGCAGGCGGACTCTCAACCACTGTGCCACCAGGGAAGCCCTGTTGGAAGATTTTTAATCACAGTTTCAATTTCAGTGCTTGTGATTGGTCTGTTCATATTTTCTAGTTCTTCCTGATTCAGTCTTGGCAGGTTGTGCATTTCTAAGAATTTGTCCATTTCTTTCACGTTGTCCATTTTATTGGCATAGAGTTGCTTGTAGTAATCTCTCATGATCTTTTGTATTTCTGCAGGGTCAGTTGTTACTTCTCCTTTTTCATTTCTAATTCTATTGATTTGAGTCTTCTCCCTTTTTTTCTTGATGAGTCTGGCTAATGGTTTATCAATTTTGTTTATCTTCTCAAAGAACCAGCTTTTAGTTTTATTGATCTTTGCTATTGTTTCCTTCATTTCTTTTTCATTTATTTCTGAACTGATTTTTATGATTTCTTTCCTTCTGCTAACTTTGGGGTTTTTTTGTTCTTCTTTCTCTTATTGCTTTAGGTGCAAGGTTAGGTTGTTTATTTGAGATGTTTCCTGTTTCTTAAGGTAGGATTGTATTGCTATAAACTTCCCTCTTAGAACTGCTTTTGCTGCATCCCATAGGTTTTGGGTCGTCGTGTCTCCATTGTCATTTGTTTCTAGGTATTTTTTGATTTCCTCTTTGATTTCTTCAGTGATCACTTCGTTATTAAGTAGTGTATTGTTTAGCCTCCATGTGTTTGTATTTTTTACAGATCTTTTCCTGTAATTGATATCTAGTCTCATGGTGTTGTGGTCGGAAAAGATACTTGATACAATTTCAATTTTCTTAAATTTACCAAGGCTTGATTTGTGACCCAAGATGTGATGTATCCTGGAGAATGTTCCATGAGCACTTGAGAAAAATGTGTATTGTTGTTTTTGGATGGAGTGTCCTATAAATATCAATTAAGTCCATCTTGTTTATCATTTAAAGCTTGTGTGTCCTTATTTATTTCCATTTTGGATGATCTGTCCATTGGTGAAAGTGGGGTGTTAAAGTCCCCTACTCTGAATGTGTTACTGTCAATTTCCCCTTTTATGGCTGTTAGTATTTGCCTTATGTATTGAGGTGCTCCTATGTTCGGTGCATAAATATTTACAATTGTTATATCTTCTTCTTGGATCGATCCCTTGATCATTATGTAGTGTCCTTCTTTGTCTCTTCTAATAGTCTTTATTTTAAAGTCTATTTTGTGTGATATGAGAATTGCTACTCTAGCTTTCTTTTGGTTTCCATTTACATGGAATATCTTTTTCCATCCCCTTACTTTCAGTCTGTATGTGTCTCTAGGTCTGAAGTGGGTCTCTTGTAGACAGCATATATATGGGTCTTGTTTTTGTATCCATTCAGCCAATCTGTGTCTTTTGGTGGGAGCATTTAGTCCATTTACATTTAAGGTAATTATCGATATGTATGTTCCTATTCCCATTTTCTTAATTGTTTTGGGTTCGTTATTGTAGGTCTTTTCCTTCTCTTGTGTTTCTTGCCTAGAGAAGTTCCTTTAGCAGTTGTTGTAAAGCTGGTTTGGTGGTGCTGAACTCTCTCAGTTTTTGCTTGTCTGTAAAGGTTTTAATTTCTCCATCAAATCTGAATGAGATCCTTGCTGGGTAGAGTAATCTTGGTTGCAGGTTTTTCTCCTTCATCACTTTAAATATGTCCTGCCAGTTCCTTCTGGCTTGCAGAGTTTCTGCTGAAAGATCAGCTGTTAACCTTATGGGGATTCCCTTGTGTGTTATTTGTTGCTTTTCCCTTGCTGCTTTTAATATGCTTTCTTTGTATTTAATTTTTGACAGTTTGATTAATATGTGTCTTGACGTATTTCTCCTTGGATTTATCCTATATGGGACTCTCTGTGCTTCTTGGACTTGATTAACTATTTCCTTTCCCATATTAGGGAAGTTTCCAACTATAATCTCTTCAAATATTTTCTCAGTCCCTTTCTTTTTCTTTTCTTCTTCTGGAACCCCTACAATTCGAATGTTGGTGCGTTTAATGTTGTCCCAGAGGTCTCTGAGACTGTCCTCAGTTCTTTTCATTCTTTTTTCTTTATTCTACTCTGGAGTAGTTATTTCCACTATTTTATCTTCCAGGTCACTTATCCGTTCTTCTGCCTCAGTTATTCTGCTATTGATCCCATCTAGAGTATTTTTCATTTATTGTGTTGTTCATCATTTGTTTCATCTTTAGTTCTTCTAGGTCCTTGTTAAATGTTTCTTGCATTTTGTCTATTCTGTTTCCAAGATTTTGGATCATTTTTACTATCATTATTCTGAATTCTTTTTCAGGTAGACTGTTTATTTCCTCTTCATTTGTTTGGTGTGGTGGGTTTTTACCTTGCTCCTTCATCTGCTGTGTGTTTTTCTGTCTTCTCATTTTGCTTATCTTACTGTGTTTGGGGTCTCCTTTTTGCAGGCTGCAGGTTCGTAGTTCCTGCTGATTTTGATGTCTGTCTGCAGTGGCTAAGGCTGGTTCAGTGGGTTGTGTAGGCTTCCTGGTGGAGGGGACTAGTGCCTGTGTTGTGGTGGATAAGGCTGGATTTTGTCTCTCTAGTGGGTAGGTTCACGTCTGGTGGTGTGTTTTGGGGTGTCTGTGGCCTTATTATGATTTTAGGCAGCCTCTCTGCTAATGGGTGGGGTTGTGTTCCTGTCTTGCTAGTTGTTTGGCATAGGTTGTCCAGCACTGTAGCTTGCTGGTCGTTGAGTGAAGCTGGGTGCTGGTGCTGAGATGGAGATCTCTGGGAGATTTTCGCTGTTTGATATTATGTGGAGCTGGGAGGTCTCTTGTTGACCAGTGTCCTGAAGTTGGCTCTCCCGCCTCAGAGGCACAGCACTGACTCTTGGCTGCAGCACCAAAAGCCTTTCATCCACACGGCTCAGAATAAAAGGGAGAAAAAGTAGAGAGAGAATTAGTAGAAGAAGGAAGGAAGGAGGGAGGGAGGGAAGGAAGGAAGGAAGAAAGAAAGAGAAGGAAAGAAAGAAAGGAGGGAGGGACGGTGGGAGGAAGGAAGGAAGGAAGGAGGGAAGGAAGAAAAAAAGAAGATAATGTAAAATATAATAAAGTTATTAAATTAAAGAATAATTATTAAGAATAAAAAATGGACGGATAGAACCTTAGGACAAATGGTGGAGGCAAAGCTATACAGACAAAATCTCACACAGAAGCATACACATACTCACAAAAAGAGGAAAAGGGGAAAAAATCATAAATCTTGCTCTCAAATGTCTAAAGGAGGGAAGGAAGGAAGGAAGATAAAGTAATATAAAATAAAGTTATTAAAATTATTAAGAAAAAAAATTTAAAAACAAAACAAACAAAAAAAAACGGACGGATAGAACCATAGGACAAATGGTGGAAGCAAAGCTATACAGACAAAATCTCACACAGAAGCATACACATACACACTCACAAAAAGAGGAAAAGGGGAAAAAATCATAAATCTTGCTCTCAAAGTCCACCTCCTCAATTTGGGATGATTCGTTGTCTATTCATGTATTCCACGGTTGCAGGGTACATCAAATTGATTGTGGAGCTTTAATCCAGTGCTTCTGAGGCTGCTGGGAGAGATTTCCCTTTCTCCTCTTTGTTCTCACAGCTCCCAGGGGCTCAGCTTTGGATTTGGCCCTGCCTCTGCATGTAGGTTGGTGGAGGGCATCTGTTTTTCGCTCAGACGGGATGGGGTCAAAGGAGCTGCTGATTCGGGGGCTCTGGCTCATTCAGGCCATGGGGAGGGAGGGGCGTGGAGTGCGGGGCGAGCCTACGGTGGCAGAGGCTTGCATGACGTTGGACCTGCCTGAGGCCCGCCTTGCGTTCTCCCCGGAAAGTTGTCCTTGGATCCCGGGAACCTGGCAGTGGTGGGCTGTACAGGCTCCCCGGAAAAGGGGTGTGGATAGTGCTCGCACACAGGCCCCTTGGTGGCAGCAACAGCAGCCTTAGCGTCTCCCACCCGTCTCGGGGGTCCGCGCTGTTAGCCACGGCTCGCGCCCGTCTCTGGAGTTCCTTTAAGCAGTGCTCTTAATCCCCTCTCCTCGTGCACCTGGAAACAAAGAGGGAAGAAAAAGTCTCTTGCCTCTTCGGTAGCTCCAGACTTTTACCCGGACTCCCTCCCGGTTAGCCATGGTGCACTAACCCCTTCAGGCTGTGTTCACGCAGCCAACCCCAGTCCTCTCCCTGCTCTCTGATCAAAGCCTGAGCCTCAGCTCGCAGCCCCGCCCGCCCCGGTGGGTGAGCAGACAAGCCTCTCGGGCTGGTGAGTGCGGGCCGGCCCTGATCCTCTGTGCGGGAATCTCCCCGCTTTGCTCTCTGCACCCCTGTGGCTACGCTCTCCTCCGCGGCTCCGAAGCTTTCCCCCTCCGCCACCCGCAGTCTCTGCCCGCGAAGGGGCTTCCTAGTGTGTGGAAACCTTTCCTCCTTCACAGCTCCCTCCCACTGGTGCAGGTCCCATCCCTATTCTTTTGTCTCTGTTTTTTCTTTTTTCCTTTTGCTCTACCCAGGTAGGTGGGGAGTTTCTTGCCTTTTGGGAGGTCTAAGGTCTTCTGCCAGCGTTCAGTAGGTGTTCTGTAGGAGTTGTTCCACGTGTAGATGTATTTCTGGTGTATCTGTGGGGAGGAAGGTGATCTCTGCGTCTTACTCTTCCGCCATCTTCCCCTCCAGCCTATATTTATAATTGTTATATCTTCTTCTTGGATTGATCCCTTGATCATTATGTAGTGTCCTTCCTTGTCTCTTATAACATTCTTTAAAGTGTATTTTATCTGATATGAGTATTGCTACTCCAGCTTTCTTTGATCTCCATTTGCATGGAATATCTTTTTCCATCCCCTCACTTTCAGTCTGTATGTGGCCCTAGGTCTGAAGTGGGTCTGTAGACAGCATATATATGGATCTTGTTTCTGTATCCATTTGGTGAGCCTGTGTCTTTTTGTTGGAGCATTTAATCCATTCACGTTTAAGGTAATTATTGATATGTATGTTCCTATTCCCATTTTCTTAACTGTTTGGGGTTTCTGTAGGTCCTTTTTCTTCTTTTGTGTTTCTCACTTAGAGAAGTTCCTTTAGCATTTGTTGCAGAGCTGGTTTGATGGTGTTAAATTCTCTTAGCTTTTGCTTGTCTGTAAAGCTTTTGATTTCTCCATCGAATCTGAATGAGATCCTTGCTGGGTAGAGTAATCTTGGTTGTAGGTTCTTCCCTTTCATCACTTTAAATACGTCATGCCAGTCCCTTCTGGCTTGTAGAGTTTCTGCTGAGAAATCAGCTGTTAACCTTATAGGAGTTCCCTTGTATGTTATTTGTCATTTTTCCCTTGTTGCTTTCAATAATTTTTGTCTTTAATTTTTGCCAGTTTGATTACTATGGGTCTCGGCGTGTTTCTCCTTGGGTTTATCCTGTATGGGACTCTCTGTGCTTCCTGGACTTGGGTGGCTATTTCCTTTCCCATGCTAGGGAAATTTTCGACTATAATCTCTTCACATATTTTCTCGTGTCCTTCCTCTCTCTCTTCTCCTTCTGGAACCCCTATAATGTGAATGTTGTTGTGTTTAATGTTGTCCCAGAGGTCTCTTAGGCTGTCTTCATTTCTTTTCATTCTTTTTTCTTTATTCTGTTCTGCAGCAGTGAATTCCACCATTCTGTCTTCCAGGTCACTTATCTGTTCTTCTGCCTCAGTTATTCTGCTATTGATTCCTTCTAGTGTAGTTTTCATTTCAGTTATTGTATTGTTCATCTGTTAGTTTGTTCTTTAATTCTTCTAGGTCTTTGTTAAACATTTCTTGTATCTTCTTGATCTTTGCCTCCATTCATTTTCCGAGGTCCTGGATCATCTTCACTATCATTATTCTGAATTCTTTTTCTAGAAGGTTGCCTGTCTCCACTTCATTTAGTTGTTTTTCTGGGGTTTTATCTTCTTCCTTCATCTGGTACATAGCCCTCTGCCTTTTCATCTTGTCTGTCTTTCTGTGAAAGTGGTTTCTGTTCCACAGGCTGCAGGATTGTAGTTCTTCTTGCTTCTGCTGTCTGCCCTCTGGTGGATTAGGCTATCTAAGAGGCTTGTGCAAGTTTCCTCTGGACATTGTTTTTTATTTTTAATTATTGGACACTTTTTTTAAGACATGATACTGTTGCATACTTAATAGACTACAGTATACTATAAACATAACTTATATGCACTGGGAAACCAAAAAGTTCACGTGACTCACTTTATTGTGGTGGTCTGGAACCATACCTGCAATGTCTCTGAGCTATGCCTGTACTCATGGTTTTCACTATTTGCTTAATTCTTATTTTCACATTCTAACCTCACTTCCTTTCCCTCTCCCTGGGCTTTCTCCACAATCTGTTTTGCTTTCTAACATCTTTTGAACTCTGTATCTTTAGGCCTCACTGGAGTCTGCTTTTCTTTCCTGTCACTGCCCTGTCATGAACATCTCTTGTGCACGTATGGTCTGCAGGCTGAAGCATACCTGAGCACGTGTTCATTTGAAAGTGGCTGTTCTGTTTCACAAGCCCCTTCTTCTCTTCCCACATGCCTCTGTTTATTCCAGTGGCCCAAGTGTTGTCCGCTTTTCCCAGCTCATAGGTGAGGTGTGTCCTGAGAGTTTTGAAAGAAAACGATCAGACTCTATTTTGTCTTGTAGGTGCCCTGGGACCTGGAGTTCCCCACATCATTAACACCAAACTGCTGAAGCACTTTACGTGCTTGATCTACAACAATGGCAGGTCAGGGGGCTTGATTTCTCGGCTTCTGCCTGTGAAGGAGAAAGCAGGACAGGGAGGGTGGTGAGAGTGGGGAGGGGGGCTTGGATTGCAGTCTGTATTCACAGAGACACTGTACTGAAGAGAGCACTGCCATTTGGAGGGCTCCTGGGGTCAGGTGAGTTTAGGCAACACTGTAGTACAGACTCTGTCCCTTTGGGAGAAGCTTATGTTAAAGGCTCTGGGAAGTCTTTTAACAAAGACTTCATGTCACACGCTTCTTCCAAGGACCCCTGCCTAATGTCCTAATGTTGTATGGAGAGGCAGTGTTGCAGGAAAGGGCAGGCCAGTGGGATGAATTTGAGGAAAGCACCCCAAGCAGCACACCTGGGCTTCCTTCCTGCCGCTTGCTTGCAGTGTGTGTCCTGCTCTGAGTGTGCTTGGAAGAACCATCGGCAGCTGAGTTTGGGATGACTGTTCCCAGCAGCCCTGCTGAGCAGGCCAGGAAGATGGGGAGGGTCCTCGCCAGTGCAAGGCTCTGACTGTGCCTGGGGAAGGTGCGGCCTTCTCTGTCCCCTCGGAGGGACACTGGCATTGGCTCACCGCTCCACTGTGCGTGAAGGCTTGGGCACCACAACAGGACAAGGGATGTTGCTCTAATTCCTTTTCTTCTCCCTGGGATGAGAAGACTTTTTATTTTTTTGCGGTACGCAGGCCTCTCAGTGTTGTGGCCTCTCCCTTTGCGGAGCACAGGCTCTGGACGTGCAGGCTCAGCGGCCATGGCTTACGGGCCTAGCCGCTCCGCGGCACATGGGATCCTCCTGGACCGGGGCACGAACCCGTGTCTCCTGCATTGGCAGGCGAACTCTGAACCACTGCGCCACCAGGGAAGCCCGAGAAGACATTTTGAATGCATAAGGGAACAGGCTTGGATGTTTTTCCTTTGCTTTTGGAGAAATCATCTCGGAGTTTAATTTTGCCTCTCTTTTATTGCCACTGATTTGCAGTTTGCGGAACTTAATTTCAGACTCAATGAAGGCAAAGATCACCGCCTATGTGATCATACTGGCTTTGCACATAAACGACTTCCAGATTGACCTGACGGTGTTACAGAGGGACTTGAAGCTCAGTGAGAAAAGGTGAGCACAAAAGAAGAAAAAGCTCCCTTAGGACGCCTTGATGTAGTTGTGGTACTGCTGGAAAGCATGAGGCACTGTCGAGGGACCTGGGGACAGTTTTCAGATGAATGAATAATTGATTGAATGGATGGGCAACCAGATTGAATGGATGGGCAACCAGACATTACCGTGTGCCTTCGATTTGCTAGGCACAGTACCAAATCTGTCATAATATCTCAGTGATGTCGCTAAGAAACAGTGGAGGAATCTTTGGTTCAGAGAAGTCAGTGATTTTCCCAGGGTCACACAGCCAAGGGGAATAGTTGGGCTTCAAACCTGAGCCTTCCATCCCTGTGTAACTGAGCAACCTCGTCTCCAAACTGCTGTCTCTGGGAAGAGGGACTCTGTATGGTTCCGATGGGGTAACCTAGGGGTGGAAGTTATCTAAGAGAACCCCAATTTCAGCTTAGCATAAAAAACTTTGCTCAGTCAGATGGAAGGAGCTGCCAGGGGTTGTCCAAGGCAAGGCAGAGCTGCAGTTTGGCAGGGATGTCACACTTGGGCTTCTCTGACCTGACTGGGAGGGTTGGCAGAGGTGGCAACCTTTAAGGCCCTTTCTAGCCCTGCTAGAAGGGATGCAGACTGAGTAGGGAGCAGAGCCTCCCAGGATGCTGAACCGTGGGGTATATTGGCCTTTGTCAGTGATTTAGGAGCATCTGACCTCTGAGGACCCTGATGGTATTTCAGGAGAGCCTAGGAAAACACCCTTATCTGGACTCTTCTAGCAGTCCAGAGAGGGATTATTCTGAGGGCTCCACAGATGGCATTCTCATGAGTAGTGAGTTTGAACATACAAGAGAAGCAGATACTTGAAGTCTGTAACATTCTAACATTCTAGCAAGTGCTTAATCCTTGCTACAAGAAGTAAATAAACACTGTTATCAGTAGGATCTAGATAACCTGGTTTTCCATCATTTATACAGATATTTTCTAATGGCAATACATTAAAATGGGAATCTGATGGCTCTCGAGGGGATCTTGTCTGCCTCTCTGCTGGGAGCTTTACCCCTTGTGGCTCTCTTGGGAATTCTGTCTTCATGGCCTGGAGCACGAATGTGCTGCCCCCTCCTGCCAAGCCTCCCTGAGCATTTGCATTGAGGAGACTCTCCATTTGTTTTATGTGTTTGTTCCTTAGGATGATGGAGATAGCGAAAGCCATGAGGCTGAAGATCTCTAAAAGAAGGGTTTCTCTGGCAGTGGGCAGGGAGGAGGATCACAAACTGGGCACCCTGTCCATCCCACTGCCCCCAGCCCAGGCCTTGGACCGTCAGTCAAAGCGGAGGAAAATCACCTAGAGGTGTGCTTTCCAGACAGAGCATTTTGGCCACATCATAGCCACTCCTTCTATCCATTTGCATTTTTATTTGTAAAGAAAGAGGGATAAAGAAGCCGTGCTTTGGCACGGGTATGAAGCCAGAAGTCAGCCTATCAGTTGTGCTGGTCTTAAGCAGAAACATAAAGTGTTGGCCCTATTGGACTCCACCTCCCTCCTTTGGTGTCTCTGTGGTTGTAAATGGCAGATGGTTCGTGTGTGGGATGTGGGAGGGTGGGCCTGGGTTAGGCGGAGGCAAAAGATCTCACAGGCTGAACCTTGGACCACATCTGACGGATAAAGGTTAATAAAGAGAAATGTGAAGTGCTGTGGAAGGCCCAGTGGAGGAGTACGTGGTGAGGACAAAGCCCAGTAGTAGGGGGAAGAGGAGGCTTCAGGTCACCAATGTGATGGGCTTGCCAAAACAGACTAATTTAGTTCCGGGCTGCTGAAACAGCAGAGCCAAATCAGAGGAAATGATTAACCCACTTGCTCTGCCTGGCTCAAGCCACACAGAGGGCAGGAGTCAGCTCTGAAAGCCACGTTTTTGAGGGGAGTGAATCAGTCAAGAGTCGAGTGCAGAAAACAAATGGTCCTAGATATTCTTAAGGAGAAAGAAGTTTAATACATGGATATAAAGTACTATAAAATTGTTAAAAGGGTTGCAGGAGCAGGAGTCAGGAGGTTGTTACTGGAACTGCTGAGTTCAAGAACACAGCTGGGGTGGCCAGCCAGGCATGAAGAAGCCACTTGAATTCATGAAGCTACTTGAATTCAGCTGCTTCTTGAACTCATGAAGCTGGCAACTTGACACTGAAATTCTGGTTCAGCCACCCATGCTATCAGTACCCATGCTCTACCTCCTTGCTTGTCAGCACAAACAGCCAAAAGATTAAGAGGCTGGCCTCCATCTTGCTTCCTTTTTCTCTGAGTACATATATAGGAACTTAATTTGCAACTAGAATCCTAGCAGCAAGGGAGTCTTTGAAATAGGTTTCAGCCTCTAGTTACAGGAAGCCATACCAGAAGCAGATGGGAAGGGATGCTGACCGCCACCAACCTTATCTGCCAGGGGGAGATGGAGAAGTCAGTGTCCAGAGGGGTGCTGTGAGGAACGGGACTATGACACGGAGAGACTTAGGTATGTGGCTAATGCTCAGACTCAGCTCTTTTTTTTTTTTTTTTAAGAGAAGGTGACTACTTAAAAAACATTTTTTTAAACATCTGTGTTTTTTATTATTTTTAAATTTTTATTATTATTATTTTTTTTGCGGCACGCGGGTCTCTCACTGTTGTGGCCTCTCCCGTTGCGGAGCACAGGCTCCGGATGCGCAGGCCCAGTGGCCATGGCTCACGGGCTCAGCCGCTCTGCGGCATGTGGGATCCTCCCGGACCAGGGCACGAACCTGTGTCCCCTGCATCAGCAGGCGGACCCTCAACCACTGTGCCACCAGGGAAGCCCCTTTTATTATTTTTTAAATTTTATTTTTTGACTGCGTTGGGTCTTCATTGCTGTGTGCGGGCTTTCTCTAGTTGCAGCGAGAGGGACCTACTCTTCATTGCAGTGCGTGGACTTCTCATTGCGATGGCTTCTCTTGTTGCGGAGCACAGGCTCTAGGTGTGCAGGCTTCAGTAGTTGCAGCACGCAGGCTCAGTAGTTGTGGCATGCGGGCCCTAGAGTGTGCGGGCTTCAGTAGTTGAAGCATGTGGGCTCAGTAGTTGTGGCTCACAGGCTCTAGAGCGCAGGCTCAGTAGTTGTGGCACACAGGCTTAGCTGCTCCGCGGCATGTGGGATTTTCCCAGACCGGGGATTGAACCAGTGTCCCCTGCATTGGCAGGTGTATTCTTAACCACTGTGCCACCAGGTAAGTCCCCCAGACTCAGCTCTTCAAGGTTCTTCTGAGGCAGTGGGAGCAGCTGAGGCGTGTGGTGCTTGTGCTGGGGGCCAGGGACAGTGGAGGAAGGAAGACAGAATCCAGCTCTCTCTGAAAATGAGAAAGGAGGAAGTTTACACAGCAGCTGGGACATCCGTTAGGGAATACATGGTAAAAAAGGGCCTTGCATGACTCATTTGGGACAGGAGATCCTTATATTTCTTTGAGCACTGGGATGTGGTTATCAGAGCCACTTCTATGGCAAGGCCAGGCTTAAAGTGCACATTTTCCATGTTCTTGTCTGGCTTGTCCCCATTTGTATCTGATCCTGGGTAGCAGGCACTTGTAGCATACTTGATCTCCGTCCAGCAGAGATGTGAGCAGGAAATCTAAGTGCCTCTTGTTTTTCTTTACCTAAGCTGTTGTGAAAATCAGGTATGTGACTCTGCATCAGAAAAAAAATAATATCCTGATCTGTCTCTGGGAAAAGAATTCCTAGTGTGCTTATGGCTTAAAATGTGTTTTCATGCATACTTTTTAGATTCTGGTGGTTTTGACACCTTGAGGCTTAATTTCCAGCAGTGATTAGATCACAGCATGTGACCTGGCCTCTGAAGAGCCTCTGTCCTAGTGGGGAAGCAGCTGTCTTTAGTCACTCACAAAGAGGAGTGATATTGATGGGGAAAAGCCTAGGATGGTAAATATACAATTGATCCTTGAACAACATGAATTTGAACTGCCTGGGTCCACTTATACATGGATTTTTTTCAATAGTAAACACTATAGTACCATGCAAGTGGTTAGTTGAACCCGCAGATGTGGAACGGATATGGAGGGCTGACATAAATTATATGTGGATTTTTCAACTGCATGGTCAGTGCCCCTAACCCTTTGCATTGTTCAGGGGTCAGCACTATACTTGTCCTGGGTGACAACAGGTATACTTCACTAACTGTAGGTGATGCAGTCCCAGAGGCTGACTGAAACGCAAGTTTCTGTTCATCAAGGGGTTTGGGGTCAGAAGGCTCAAAAGAGGGCCTTTTTCAACAAGTCTCGTGAGAGGGTGCCTAACACAGTGCCTGGCATATAAGCGCCAGTGTCTGTGGAATGAATCATAGTGCATGAGCTGCACCTTCTTTCCTTGGCAGAGCTATTAGGCAGTAAACACTTGTAGAATAATGGGATCGTACTAGGTTTTTCCTAGCTCTAAAACCCCATTTATTTACTGATCCATTCACAGAGGATTCCTTGATCCAACCAAGTTATTTGCCATAATGTTGCTTGATGACCTCTTTGAAGAAAAAGAGACTGTGGGCTAGATGCTTGTACCTTTAATAAGATTTGCAGTTCGTGGAATAACTTACGGGTGTTAACAGAACGAAGTCTGTTCCCTGGAGGGAAGTTTCTGTGGCCCTGACCTGCTGGACATTTAACAGTGATGAAGTCAAAGAAGGTGTATTTAACATACCTGCAGAGGACCCAACCTGGAAATAGCTAATTAGGTAAAAATTTTTAAAGTGCCTTTTAAGAACTTTTGATATAATGTCATACTTAGAAAATAGTTGCAAGAATAGTACAAAGAACTCCTGTATATCCTTTACCCAGATGCTCCAACTGTTCATGCGTTGTCCTATTTATTATTTGCTTTATATATTTATATATCTCTTTTTGAACCATTTGGGACAATTTGAGAAAAGCACCCTCCCCTTTTTATCTTAAGTACTTCAGTATGTATATCCTAAGAATAAGAACTTTCTCTTCCATAGGCACATTACACTTATCAAAAGCAGGAACTAGAGCAATGATACAATACCAGTATCTGGCCCACAGCTCATATTCAGATTTTGCTGATCACATCTCTTTGGTCTTACTTAATCTAAAACAATTCCTCAGTCTTTGCCTTTCTTAACCTTGATATTTTGAAGAGTAAATCAGTTATTCTGTAGGGTATCCCTCTATTTAGGTTTGTCTGGTGTTTCCTTGTGATTGGATTCAGGATATACGTTTTTGGCAGGGAATTCACAGGCATGGTGCTGTGTCCCAAGTGCATCACAGTAGATGGTTTATCTTGTTCTCGCTGATAACTTACTCCTTGGTTAAGGTTATGTTCTCTCCACTGTGAAGTTACTACTTTTCTTTTTGTATTTACTAAGTAATTTGTGGAAAGATACTTTGAGCCTCTAAACGTCCTGTTCCTCATCAGACTACTACCCATAAGTTTTAGCCTGGATTTTGATCATTTTTGCTGAATCAGATATCAGGATGGCTGCAAAATGGTGAGTGATTTTCTAACTCCAATAATTTCTTATAATCATGGTATTCTGTTATGTGGAGAAGCTTTCTTTTCCATTAAAAATTTTGTGTTCATTTAGTTATCAGTATGGACTCATAGATTCTTATCCTGTGAACATTGTTATCATTTATTTTGATACTCAGATTGTACCACGTTTGGTCAATCTGAGTTCCTTCAAGCTAGCTCCTGTATCCCCATCATTTTAAGGGTGCTTCCTTAATTTCTGCCACAAGATATTCTAGCTGTCTTGTACTTTGCCTGCTCCAGCCCTGGAATCAGCCTTTTATCCAAGGAGCCTGGATAGGTGGCAAATGATGGGCCCAAACCAAGAAGTGAAATACCATCCTGACAATTAAGACAGGGCCTTCGGCTGCACTCAGGCAAGTACTGGTTTCTGAGCAGGGGTGACAGTTGTGTTGTGAGTCACTCAGATTGCACCAGAGGGCCACGCTAGGCTTGACTGCATTTAAAAAGGACGATGATCATGGAGAATGGGCTCCAGAGCCCCACGGCCATAACTGCACCCTGCAAAGTTCTGGACAGGAAGGGAGAAAGAACTAGTGGGATGAGGGTGTTCATATCAGGAGACTACTCAGGGTTGGAACAAGCCCAGCAGGCCCCATGTGAGTCCACCATGAGGAACCATTTGGAGAAGAGACTTTCTCTGTGCTGGTGGAAGGAAGGAAAGGGAAGAAGGTGGGTCCAGGGCTGTTGCTGAGGATAGCGTAGGCTCACGTGCTTTTCTAAGACCCAGCTCTGGCTCTTGTCCGGTCTGGCCACAGCATGCCCACCATTCCCTGTAGTCAGGGTCTCCTCTGGCTACAAGGGGCAGTGGCCTCAACAGGACTGGGAGGTCTGGATGATGAAGTTGTATTGGTCTTTTTTTTTTTTAAATTGTGGTATGGTTGATTTACAACGTTTCAGGTATAGAGCAGTGATTCAGTTACTATATATATATTCTCTTTCAGATTCTTCTCTATTATAGGTTATTACAAGATACTGAATGTAGTTCCCTGTGCTATACAGTAGGTCCTTGTTTATTTTATATATAGTAGTGTGTATCTGTTAATCCCAAATTCCTGACTTTTCTCCCCTCCCCCCATATTGGTCTTTGCTGTGCTTGTACACTTCTATCAGCAGGCATCAATATTTGGGCCTGACTGGCCAGCAGGGAAGGCCAGGGAGGCCACAGTGTAAGCTGCTTGGGTGGGGGGCAGCTGAGAACTGTGAGCTCTGCACAGGGGTTAAACTTTCACCTGTGGGAAGTCACCTTGTGGAGGGGACTTAGCTACTGCAGACTGAATCAAGCGACCCCAGGGAAGCACAGCACCATTAGAAAATCCTATCTTCTGATCCATAATTGCTGCACGTAAGAGCTGGGACATACCTCCTGAGGCACAGGATGAGACTCCTAAACTCTGCCTTCTTTGGGCTCTCCCAGAGCCACCCAGGCCACTGGAGTGGATCTGGAAAAATGACCAGATGGTGAGGAGACAGTCTCCAAACTGGCATGTATGAACGGAGGGCAGGAGCAGGGTGGATCCCAGGGGGATAAGGATGCTGTCTGTAAATCTCTGGAGAGTTGCCACAGACAGAGGGAAAAGATGTCCTTTGGGGGCTCCAGAAGATAGAAATACTAGGAATGGGGTTGGGTTTGTTTCCTTATCCATCCATCTATATGTCCAACACTTAATGAGTTTGCTGGGTGTTAGGTATAGAGGATCAACAGTGCATGACCTCACAGGGCATGGGAGGGGTGGGGAATCAGACACATCAACAGACTTTTTCAGTGCAGAGGATTTCACTGCCACCATGGGGATAACACAGGTGGGTAGGTGGGTAGGAGAGCATGGAGGAAGGGCACATAACTAAGATTTGAAGAGATCAAGGGAAGTGTTCCATGGAATGATGATGAAGTAGGATCCTGAAGTATGGGTAGGATTTAGCCAGGGAGACAGATTTTTGGCTCAATTAATCAGATGGAGTAGGTTCTCTTGGGCGGGTCTGGCCTGTGTGGGAGAGCAAGCCCTGCAGTCAACCAATGCAGGCTACTCAGAGCAGTCTCCTTCCAGATGCTTCCCCACCCACGGAAGAGCTAGGGTAGGATAGGTGTTCTGTGTTCCTCCCACTTCTGCCTCCAAATGACTTGGCGGAAGATGGGCACTGTATGTGTGTGTGTCCCAGCTGTTCCTATTACAGAAGCCCTAGATCACAGCCTTACTCCTACGTCTTCTGTATACAAGCTCTTAACATTTGATAGGGAACGTTCAACTACTGGCCTTGACAGGCATCACCACTCAGCACTCAGTTCCTTCTGGGGAGAGCAGTCGAGATGGCGGAGTAGTAAGATGTGAAGCTCACCACCTCCTTTCACAAATACATCAAAAATACATCTACATGTGGAAAGGTTCTCACAGAATATCCACTGAATGCTGGCAGAAGACCTCATACCTCTGAAACAGCAAGAAAATCTATGTAAGTGGGTAGGACAAAAAGGAAAAAAATGAGAAAGGAATCAGGGTCGGACCTGGGCCCCTGCGAGGGAGCTGTAAAAGAAGAAAGGTTCCTGTACCCTCGGAAGTTCTTTCGCTGGCAGAGAGATCAGCTGTTAGGTTATAAGAGGGAGCTTCAGAGCCTTGGAGTAGAGCACAGCAACCAGTCTGCAGCAGCTAGAATGGAGAGAGACCTGCACAGACGGTCAGTGCCACTGCTTTGCACTTCCCAGCCTGAGATGTGTGTCTACTGGTGCGGGCAGGGGCTGGATGAAGAAGCTTGGGCTTTGGAGATCAGACTTGGGGAGAGGACTGGGGTGGGCTGTGCAGAAACAGCCTGAAGCGGTCAGAGTCTTCTGCAACCCTACCTGAAGCTGTACGAGGAGGAAGCCTGGGCTGCCTTAGAGGCCAGGCACCGTTGTGTGGGCAGTGTGCAAGGGGAGGGGCAGAACCTGCCATTACAGCCTTGTCCCCTGTGCAAGCTCTCAGCGGAACACTTCTTACACTCACTGCAGGAGCCATCTCGAGCTGCTGACTATGCCCTCCCGGGGAGCAGAGTTGCGAGCGGCCTCTGCTCCCATGGCATGCTCCAGGGCCATGCATGAGCTGCCACTGCCACTGAGAGTCCCACGACTGGGCACCAGCCGCCATATCTGCACACTCCCTGTTAAGGGGATAATGGCCAGCAAGCGCTGAGGAAAGAGGCAATAGGCAGCCATACTAAGAACAGCCCTTGAACCAAAAATGTTAAACCCACACAAGGTACACAGGGATGCCCCCACATATAAAGAGCCTCCTAAGACCACAGTAGATAATTGTTTCTCCTAAACTCACAGAATAAGAGAAATACAAGTAAAATGAAGAAGCAGGGGAGCCACTCCGAGTTAAAAGACCAAGAGAATTCCCCTGAAAGAATAATGAAACAGACCTCTTTAGTTTAACAGACACCAGTTTCAAAAAGATAATAAAAATATTGAAGGAATTAAGGCTATCAACAAAAATGCAGAGCACTGTAAAAAGGAACTGGAAACTATACAGAGGAACCAATAAAAATTAGAAAACTCATTTACTGAGACAAAAACTGAATTAAAGGCAATGAATAGAATAAATAATGCAGAATGAACAAGCAACCCGGAAGACAGAATAATGGAAATCACCCAATCAGGACAGCAGACAGGAGGCCAAATGAATAAAAATGAAAGCAATATAAGAGACCTATGGGATAATACAAAGCATGCCAATCTAGGCATAATAGGGAATCCAGGAGGGGGAGAAAGAGTAAAGGGGATTGGAAATGTATTTGAAGAAATTATGGCTGAAAACTTCCTAAACCAAAAGAAGGAAACATATCCAGGTACAGGAAGCACAGAGGGTCCAAACAAAGTAAACCCAAACAGACCTACACCAAGACATTTTATAATAAAAACGGCGAAAATTAGAGTTAATTACAAGGGAAGCCCCATAAGGCTATCAGCATTTCTCTACGGAAACGTTTCAAGCCAGAAGGGAGTAGGAGGATATATTCAAAGTCCTGAAAGGGAAAAATCTGCAACCTAGAATACTTTACCCAGCAAGATTATCATTTAGAATAGGAGAAAGAATTTCTGAGACAAGCAAAAACGAAAAGAATACAGCAATACTAAAACCTATCCTAAAGAAAATATTGAAATCTTCTCTAAACAGAAAAGAAGAATATATAGGAAAGAGAAAATCACAATTGGAGAGAAAATCACCTATAAATAAGCCAGTACACAGATTTTTAAAAAATCAAATTTCTGTGAATGTGATAATAACCACAATGAACAGCAAAAGGATGAACATGAAGATGTAAAAGAGGACATCAAAATCATAAAATGTGGAGGAGAGTCAGAAAATGTAGATTTTTTTTTTTCATTTCCTAGAACGTGTTTGAGCCTCTATGACTACTAGCCTAAGGCAAGGAGATAGAAGATGGGGTTAACATACTTGAAAAACAGGGTAACCACAAATCAAAAACATACGACAGATTCACAAAAACCAAGAAGAAGAGAACATAAGTATAATACAAAAGAAGAACATCAAACCACAAAAGGAAAAACAGAAAGGGACAAAGAGGAAATATAAAATCAACAGGAAACCAAGGTTAAAATGGCAATAAATACATATCTATCAATATTTATTAGTGGACTAACTACTCCAATCAGAAGACACAGAGTGGCAGATTGGATTATAAAAACAAGAGCTTACAATATGCTACCTCGAGGAGACCCACTTTAGGGCAAAGGACACACACAGACTGAAAGTGAGGAGATGGAAAAATATTTCATGCAAATGGAAATGAAAAGAAAGTGGGGGTCGCAATACTCATATCTGACAAAATATACTTTAAAACAAGCCATAAAGAAAGATAAAGGACACTATGTAATGATAAAAGGATCAATACAAGAAAAGGATTTTCCAGTCATCAACATATATGCACCTAATATAGAAGCACCCAAATACATAAAATACAGACATAAAGGCAGAAATTGACAATCATACAATAATAGTAGGAGGCGTTAGCACCACACTTACACCAACGAACAGGTTTTCTAGACAGAAAATCAGTAAGGCAACAGAGATCCTAAATGATACAACAATCAGAACTAATTGATATTTTCAGTACATTACACCCCCCAAAAATAGAATACACATTCTTTTCAAATGCACATGGAACATTTTCTAGGATTGACCACATATTAGGGCACAAAACTAGCCTCAACAAATTTAAGAGTATAGAAATTATCTCAAGCATCTTTGTGACCGTAAGAGCATAAAACTAGAAATCAACCACAGAAAGATCAGAAACAATTACATGGAGACTAAACAACATACTAAAAATACCAATGGGTCAACGATGAAATCTAAGAGGAAATTTAAAAATACCTTGAGACAAATGACAATGAGAACACAACCATACAAAATCTATGGGATGCAGCAAAAGCAGTTCTTAGAGGGAAGTTCATAGTGATACAAGCCTTCCTCAAAAAAAACAAGTCTCAAACAACCTAACCTACCACCTAAAAAGAACAAACAAAACTGAAAGTCAGCAGAAGGAAGGAAATAATAAAGATCAGAGAGGAAATAGAGAATCTCAAAAATTATATTAAAAAATCAATAAAGCCAAGAGCTGGTTTTTTGAAAGGGTAATAAACAAGATTGACAAACTCCTGTCCAGGCTCATCAAGAAGAAAAGAGAGAACCCGAATAAGAAATGAAAAAGGAGAGATAATAACCAATACTGCAGAAATACAGAAAGCTGTAAGGGAATACTATGAACACTTATATGCCAACAAATTCTACAGCCTAGAAGAAATGGACAAGTTTCTAGAAACATACAGCCCACCAAAAATGAACCAAGAAGAAATAGATAATTTGAACAGACTGATCACTAGAGGTGAAATAGAATCTGTAATTTAAAAACTCCCTACAAACAAAAGTCCAGGACCAGAAAGCTTCACAGGCAAATTCTACCAAACATGCAAAGAACTTATACTGATCCTTCTCAAACTCTTCCAAAAAAACTGAAGAGGAAGGAACACTCCCGAAGACATTTTATGAAGCCACCATCAGCCTGATACCAAAACCTGACAAAGACACCACTGAAAATTACAGGCCAATATCTTTGATGAATTGATGAATATAGATACAAAAATTCTCAACAAAATATTAGCTAACAGAATCCAACAACACATTAAAAAGATCATATACCATAACCACATGGGAGTCATCCCAAGTTCACAAGAATGGTTCAACATATGCAAACCAGTCAATGTGATACACCACATAAACAAAAGAGAAAAACGCACAATCATCTCAATAGATGCAGAAAAAGCATTTGACAAGATTCAATATCCATTCATGATAAAAACTCTCACCAAAGTGGGTATAGAGGGAACATATCTCAACATAATAAAACCTATTTATGACAGACCCACAGCCAATATAATACTCAACAGTGAAAAGCTGAAAGCCTTCCCACTAAAATCTGGAACAAAACAAGGATGCCTACTCTCACCACTTCTCTTCAACATAGTATTGGAAGTCCTAGCCACAGCAATCAGACAAGAAAAAGAAAAGGTATCCAAACTGGAAAAGAGGTAAAACTGTCACTCTTCGCACATGACACGATACTCTCTCTATACAAAGAACCGTAAAGTCTCCACACAAAAACTATTAGAATAAATAAATTCAGCAAGGTAGCAGGATACAAGATTAACATACAGAAATCGGTTGCATTTCTTTACACTAACTGAAATATTAGAAAGGGAATATAAAAAACTATACCTTCCAAAATCTCACCCCCCAAAATAAAATACTTAGGAATAAGCCTGACTAAGGAGGTGAAAGACTTATATGCTGAGGACTATAAAACAATAAAGTAAACTGAAGATGATTCAAAGAAATGGAAAGATATCCAATGCTCCTGGAGGAATGAATATTGTTAAAATGGCCATACTACCCAAAGCATTCTACAGATTTAATGTGATCCCTATCATATTACCCATGACATTTTTCACAGAACTAGAACAAATAATCCTAAAATTTATATGGAATCATAAAAGACCCAGAATTGCCAAAGCAATGATGATGAAAAAGAACAAAGCAGGAGGCATAACCCTCCCAGAATTCAGACAATACTACAAAGCTACAGTAATCCAAACAGCGTGGTATTGGCACAAAAACAGCCATATGGATCAATGGAACAGAGTAAAGACCCCAGAGATTACCTCACACCGCTATGGTCAATTAATCTTAGATAAAGAAAGAATATACAATGGGGAAAAGTCTTTTCAGCAGTGTTGGGAAAGTTGGACAGCCGCGTGTAAATCAGTGAAGTTAGAACACACTCACCATACACAAAAATAAACTCCAAATGGCTTAAAGACTTAGACATAAGACTTGACACCATAAAATTCCTAGAAGAGAATATAGGCAAAACATTCTCTGACATAAATCGTACCACTGTTTTCTTAGGTCAGTCTCCCAAGGCAACAGAAATAAAAACAAAAATAGACAAATGGGACCTAATCAAACTTACAGGCTTTTGCACAGCACAGGAAGCCATAAACAAAACAAAAAGACAACCTACAGAATGGGAGAAAATATTTGCAAATGATGCAACTGGCAAGGGCTTAATTTCCAAAATACAAACAGCTCATACAACTCAACAATAGAAAAACAACCCAGTCGAAAAACGTGCAGAAGACCTAAAGAGACATTTCTCCAAAGAAGAAATACAGATGGCCAATAGGCATGTGAAAAGATGCTCAACATCGCTAATTACTAGAGAAATGCAAATCAAAACTGCAACAAGGTACCAACTCACACTGGTTAGGATGGCCATCATTAAAAACTCTAGAAACAAATGCTGGAAAGGATGTGGAGAAAAGGGAACCTGCTACACTACTGGTGGAAATGTAAGTTGGTACAGCCACTATGGAAAACAGTATTCCATTCCTCAGAAAACTAAAAATAGAATTACCATATGATCCAACAGTCCCACTCCTGGGCATATATCCAGACAAAACTCTAATCCAAAAAGATACATGCAGCCCTATGTTCATAGCAGCACTATTCACAACAGCCAAGATATGGAAACAATCTAAATGTCCAGTGACAGATGAATGGATAAAGAAGATGCGGTACATATACAGAATGGAACAATACTCAGTCATAAGAGAACGAAATAATGGCCATTTGCAGCAACGTGGATGGACCTAGAGATTATCATACTAAGTGAAGTCAGAGAAAGACAAATACCATATGATATCACTTATAATGTAGAATCTAAAATATGACAAAATGAACCTATCTACAAAACAGAAACAGACTCATGGACATAGAGAACAGACTTGGGGTTGCCAAGGGGGAGGGGGTTGGGGGAGGGACGGCGGGAGGCTGGGGTTAGCAGGTGTAAGCTATTACATGTGGAATGGATAAACAACAACGTCCTACCATACAGCACAGAGAACTATATGCAGTATCCTATGATAAACCATAATGGAAAAGAATATAAAAAAGAATGTAGGGCTTCCCTGGTGGTGCAGTGGTTGAGAGTCCGCCTACCGATGCGGGGACATGGGTTCGTGCCCCGGTCCGGGAAGATGCCACATGCCGAGGAGCAGCTGGGCCCGTGAGCCATGGCCGCTGAGCCTGTGCGTCCGGAGCCTGTGCTCCACAACGGGAGAGGCCACAACAGTGAGGGGCCCGCGTACTGGAAAAAAAAAAAAAAAAAAGGATGTGTGTATATATATATGTATGTATAACTGAATCACTTTGCTGTACAGCAGAAATTAACACAACACTGTAATTCAACTATACTTCAGTTAAAAAACTAAAGAACTCAATTACTTCTGTAAAAAAGGGGCAATAGCCTCACCAAGTCAGTGCTTAATATACTACTGATGGGATATAAGATGATTTTAGTGGCATGGGGGTGTACCAGGATATATGAGGTTATGCTGACTTGGCTAAACTGCAGTAACAAATTTCCCCCAAATGTTTGGTTTCAACAAAGGTTTAGTTGCTTGTGATACTGTGAATATTTTCATTTTAACAGTTTAGTGTGTCTTAAAACCACTAGCTTTTCATTTATAGTAGTGAAGTAATGTAAACATTTCTTTTTAGTTAAGTTCCTGGATAGGGTCCTGGAATGGAAAAAGGACACTAGGTAATGACTAAGGAAATATGAATAAACTGTGGACTTTAGTTAATAATAATGTGTCTACTGGCCCATTAATTTTGACAAATGTACCATACTAATGCAAGGTGTTAATAACAGGGAAGCTTGGCAGGAAGGGTAGTACGGGAACTCTCTACCACCTATCTCCTCACTTTTTCTATAAATCTAAAACTTATAGACAGTCTTCAATAAGACTGGGAAAACTGGACAGCTGCATGTAAAAGAATGAAATTAGAACATTTTTGTGTGTATGGTTTTAGAAAAACTAATGGATTAAAGACCTAAACGTTAAGACCTGAAACCATGAAACTCCTAGAAGAAAACACAGGCAGAACACACTTTGACATAAATCGTGCAATATTTTTTGGAGCTGTCTCCTAAGGCAAAGGAAACAAAAGCAAAAATAAACAAATGGGACCCAGTTAAACTTAAAAGCTTTTGCACAGCAAAGGAAACCATAGACAAAACAACAAAAAGACAACCTACTGAATGGGAGAAAGTATTTGCAAGTGGTATGACCAATAAGGGGTTAATATCCAAAATGTATAAAAAGCTCATACAACTCAACATCAAAAAAATAAACAATCTGATTAAAAAATGGTCACATAGCAAAAAAAAAAAAAAAAATGGTCACAAAACCTAAATAGACATTTTTCCAAAGAAGATACAGATAGTTAACAGGCACATGAAGAGATGCTCAACATCATTAGTCATCAGAGAAATGCAAATCAAAACCACAATGAAATATCACCTCACACCTGTCAGAATGGCTGTCATCACCACAAATAACAAATGTTGGTGAGAACATGGAGAAAAGGGAACCCTTGTGCCCTGTTGGTGGGAATGTATACTGGGGAAGCCACTGTGGCAGACAGTATGGTGTTTACTCAAAAGACTAAAAATAGAACTACCATATGATCCAGCAATTCTCCTCCTGGGAATATATCTGAAGAAAATGAAAACACTAATTTGAAAAGATACATGCACCCCAGTGTTCGCAGCAGCATTATTCATAATAGCCAAGATGTGGAAACAACCTAAGTAATCCATCAACAGATGAATGGATGAAGAAGATGTGGTGTGTATATATATATATATATATATATATATATATATATATATATATATATATACACACACAATGGAATACTACTCAGCCATAAAAGATAATGAAATTTTGCCATTTGCAACAAGGATGCACTTGGATGCTGATTCACTTTGTTATAAAGCAGAAACTAACACACCATTGTAAAGCAATTATACTCCAATAAAGATGTTAAAAAAAAAGATGCACTTGGAGGGTATCGTGCTTAGTGAAATAAGTCAGAGAAAGGCAAATGCTGTATATCACATATGTGGAATCTAAAAAATAAACTAGTGAATATAACAAAAAACAACATACTCTCATATGTAGAGAACAAATTAGTGGTTACCAGTGGGAGGGGGAAGGGGGGAGGGGCAAGGCTAGGGTAGGGGATTAAGAGGTATAAACTACTATGTATAAAATAAATAAGCTACAAGGATATATTGTACAGCACAGGGAATATAGCCAATATTTTATAAATGGAGTATAACCTTTAAAAATTGTGTATCATTGTGTTGTACACCTAAAACATACATTATACATCAACTATACCTGTTAATAAAAAGACATAAGAGAAAAAATTCTAAAAAATAAAGTCTTTTTAATTAAAAGAGGATTTAAAGAAAAATATTAAGTATTAGTTTTCTCCTCAGCTGACATGTGGATACGGCAAACACTGTAAGATGCTAAGCGACTGAAGCTGGGAAAAATGTGGTCATGGATCTCATGTCATCCACACCAGGGACCTCACTGTTACTCTTCACAAAGCCCAAGGGGCAGGCAGGACTGCAACTACAGTCCCTGACTGACACATGAGGACACAGACCTTGGAACTTGGAATCAGGTGGGAACAAGCTGGATGTACAAGATGGCCCTGGTCTCATGTCTCCTTCAGTGGAAGCAGTGGTGCCTTGCGGGGGCAGAGTGGTGAGAGGCCTACATCCAGCGCTCAGGAACCCTAGCACATACCCAGACCAAGGAAAGTACCTCCTTTAAAATAGAGAACTTTATTTTGGTTGCTGAGATTTTCATAAGCACTTGGTTCACAGAAAAGTCATTCGTTACAAAATAATAAAAGGCAGCATTTTGTACAGCGACTCACATTGGGGCCACAGGTAAGTGCAAAGGACAGCGCTGGGGATGGGAGGGGCCCACGCTCTTGTGCCCGAAGTCCTCAGGGGGTAGCCAGTGCTCCTGGCTCCCTCTAGCCCAACCTACTCCACCCGGGAGAGCAGCACCGGGGGCCTGGCAGAACCAGCCTGGGAAGCCATCTGTGAGGTGCACGACAGTGACCCTACCAGGCTGGTGAGGCCCCACATGAAGGGCCGGGTGGGCGGGGGACTGTTCAGGCTGAACCAGGCCTGCGTCGGGCCCCCTTCCTAGAGCAGTGGGTCTGAGCCTGCCTGGCTCTGGAACCTTAACACATTCACAGTTGGGTTCAGCACAGCCCTTTGGGAGCCAGCCTTCCTCTCCTCACTCAGGCTGCTAACCCTACCCCTGGGATGGGGACTGGCGACACAGGTGGTGACCCTAATGGAGCTAGCTTACAGGCAGGTCAGTGGGACAGGGATATGCCCGGGTAACTCCTAAGCTAGGCAGAATATACCCTGTGGGGGCAGAGAAAGGGCAGAGGAGGCTCAGAGAGGGCAGAGCACTGCCATCCGGGTGGCAGTGTCGAGCCTGGAAGAATGGGTGGGACCTAGGCATGTGTAGCTGGCGAGAAGGGTGCACCCAGAAGAGGGGAAAGCGTGAGCCAAGGCACAGAGTGGGAAACCTTGGTAGGGTCAGTAAAGGCAGGAGGTCATCCATGAGAATGTGGACACAGACGAGGGCCCTAGGCACCTCGGTCTCTGCCAGTCTTGCGCCCAGGAGGGGCAGCTGGTTTGGGTGTGCTTGTGGGATTCGATCCTCTCTGTGCAGCAAGCCCTGAACCAATGTCCTCCTGAATCTGGGAGCAACTTGAAGGTAGAACACTCAGGTGCATCTCTGCACCACCCAGCCCAGCACGCGCCTGCACACCTAAGCCACTTGAAAGAAGCCTTCTCCACACGCCCCCTCCTGTTTTCAGCATGTCCCTGTCATTCCTGGGGCAGCCTTTCAAGAGGGGCTCCTTATCCCAAGCCCCTTCCTCCCTCACAGGTCCATGTCCAAGAGAACTGTGTCCTTAAGAAAACCAAACCCAACTCCGCCAGCCTCCCCAGGCAGCAGGGTGGGTGTGGCAGTGTCCCCGTAGGGTCAAAAGTGAGGTCTAGGAAAGGGGAAAATCTGGGGTTCTTTCCATCTCACTAGAATCACTCCTCTCCCTTAGAAGTAAATCCGTTCTTCCCTGAGAAGATTCTGGGTTTGGCGTATATAAAACGCAGTTCCCTGTAACTCAAACAGAAAACCCTGACCAAGGTTTTCATTATCGATTTCCCCAACTTTTCATAATCTCTGTAAGACCTCGAGGGACTAGAAACCCACCAACTTCGGTTCCCCTTTTCTCCTTGAAAAATAATTCCAGGGAATTCCCCGGCGGTCCAGTGGTTAGGACACCGCACTTTCACTGCTGAGGGCCTGGGTTCAATCCCTGGTCGGGGAACTAAGATCCCATAAGCCACATGGCGCGGCCAAAAAAACCAACCAATCAAAAAAATCCAAGTTCTTTCCTGCTGAGGGTTGTGGAGCCAAAGGGTTTTGAAGGTACCTTGTTCTTAGTCCCCAGAAGACTTGGGAGCTTGTTTTTCAGGGCGGTGATAAGGAGACCAGGAGCCTTCACAAGCACTAATTCTTCCATCCCAAAGGCCACAACCTCTCAGCTTGGCTGGGCAGGGCCTGAGCCTGAGAGCAGGGTATGTGCTTCCTTCTCGGAGTCTGAGGACAGCCCCCAGCTGCCCCACTCCGTGGTTCTCCGTTCTTACAGGATGGTGCAGAAGATGCTGCGTTTGCTGTGGTAACCACCTTCCACGTGGGCTGTGATCCTGGTTGCCATGGCTGTCACCTTCTGCCCACTGTGGGCAGCAGAGGGACCTCGGAGAGAGTTTTCAAGGTGAGGCCGTGCTGGTGGGTTCGCCAGGCACCACGTATCAGACCTGGAGGTGCAAAATGAGAGTGAACCCTTTGGGAGTCTAGAGCATCTGCTGAATGCCCTGCACAAACTTACCTTTGGCTTTGTTTATTAAATCTGGGTATAGGTTGCATCTCCCTAGTTACGTGATAGCAAAAGGAGGTGGAACATGGGCACAACTAATTCTAGTTCTAGCTCTACTTCAGATCTACATGTAACCTTGGATAGGTTCCCTCTTGTCCCCTATTTCCCCATCTTTAAACAAGGATCTAGATAAGACCAGTGGCTTGCTTGTTTTTCTTTCATTCCCCCAGCCCCATTTTTTCCCCACCTGTATGTCATGCAAGCTTTACTCACCGTCACCAAAAAATTAGAAACCACCTAAATATGCTTCAGCTGATGAACAGATAAACCGTGTGGTACGTCCATACAATAGAACACCACTCAGCGACAAAAAGAATGAATGACAGATGCCACAGGTGAATCTGGGATACACTGGGCTAAGTGTTAAGAAGCCAGACTCAAAAGACTGCACACTCTGTTGTTTCTTTTATATGACATTCTGGAAAGTGCAGATCTATAGGAGACAGAAGCTGGTGGATTTCCAGTCCCTCAAGCTCTTATGGAGATTACGAAGGGTTGGGGAAAATCAAATGGTAGTGATGTTTTGATTAGGGCTTTCTGTCCTAAGTTACGAGGAACCTGTCCTGAGTTACAAGGGATCGCCTCTTACACACATTAAATCCTAAATTGCTTAAGCCAGCAACATTGGCTTTTACGTATTTTTATGATAATAATGTTACGAGTGGGACTGTAAAGGTATGGGTAGAGTCAGAGGCTGGCTACTGTAGGGTGAGTAAAAGCCTGGGGCTATGTTCAAAGATCTGCAAGCATTTGCGTTTGGCAGCAGAGTGAGCTCCTGAGAAGAAGTGATGAAAAGAGAGGAAATTAGGAGCGGACAGTGCACAGGGGACAATGCCAGGCCTACAGGTCTGGGCTGTACCCTGTACCCTGGGGTCTCCAAAGCCAGAGGAGGAAGTGGACCCCAGGGAGTCTACAATATGATCTGCTGGGATTTGGGAAGACAATATTAGAATTTCTACTATATCATATTTTATAAGTTATGACTATATAAATATACATACTGAGGGGGTTTCCTCAAAAAATATTTGTTACTGAGAAAGTGTATAATAAAAAAACAGAGTAGAGATCATTACTATAGAAAAAGAGGCTCCATCCAGGGTTTCTGACCATGCATGTGACGTGGCCAGAGCTGATTTAGAAAGATTACTCTGGCAGGATGCAGAGGACAGCCTGCAGGTCGGGGTAGCCCAAGCGCAGGGGGACCAGGCAGGAAGCTGCTGCAACAAGACAGTAGGATTAACAGTGCAGGAGTGATACCAACAACAATGGTATCAATAATAATTACTAATTATTATTTTTGCAACCAGTATGGCAAAGTATCAACCAACCAGAACGGAGTCCATCCACAAACAACTGAAACAGCGGTAATGGGAACAGGGGCCATGGGTCAGGATGAGGGGTGCTGACCCGAACAAGGGTGGCAGCAGTTGGGAAGAGGAGGTGCCAGGTACAAGAACATTTTAGAAACAGAATCAAGAGAACCTGGTAGCTGACTGAACTTCAGTGTCAGGGAGAAGGAGAGGCAGAGGTTTTGCTGCTGGAACAGAATGGATGGTGATGTCATCAAAATGAGGAACAGGGAAGGACAAGGGTTTGGGGAAGATGAGTGTGAAGCAACTGTACACTGAGGCAGAAATACCAGAAACAAGGGGCAACAGCGGCCACAGCAATGAACACTTGTGTGATACCTCGGATATGCTGCTAGGTCACATGATCCTATTTAAACTGGTGCTACAAAGCAGACATTATTAACTGGATTTTACTAAGGCTCAGAGATGTTGAGTAACTTGCCCAAGGTCACACAGCCAGTAACTGGCAGAGGTGAGATTTGAAACCACATACCCCTATTTTAAAGCTTATTCCCTCCTAGGGAGTCAGGCTCAGGTCCTCAGCCCTCAGGCCTCAGTCCTCAGGCCTGACACAAAACCCAAGCACAGGCCCTTACCTGACCAGAGCCGAAAGCTAGCAGGACTAGGGAGCAAGGGCAGCTGCAGTCTCTGAGCCTGGCTTCCCCAGTGACCTCACTGTGGTTCTAGAAGATTGGTTTAGGCAACCCCATGCACTTACTTTTTCTTGAAGACCAAGAACTTGTTGTTCTGCATGATGCATTCTTGGTTGTTTGAGATCTGCTGAAAGATGGTCTTGTTGGTCTTGCCCTGGAAGACGGTGTTCTCCTGCAGCAGAGCCTTGGCACGGCCCTGCACGGCAATGCCGTAGGCCCGGAATGAATGGATCCGGTTCTTTATTACCTGGGAGAGGCAGCCAGAGCTTGTCACACCTCAGGGACTCCTAGACTGGTAGGGGAGCCAGGTAAGTGAATCACCAGTTATAAAACTGAGGGGTAAGAGCATGCTAGGTAGGTCAGCATTGAGCCATGCGAGCTCAGGGAAAGGCTATCGAGACCAGCCCAGAGAGAACCAGGAAAGGCTTTGTGGAGGAGGTGATGGGTAAGCGGTAGGAGTTTATCAGGTACAGAGCAGAGGAGAGTTGTTCCAGGAAGAAGGAACAATGTGCAAAGACCCAGCAGATGGGGTGTGAGCCACTGGCGACCCAACTGAGGCAACAGCGAGCCCTCCTCCCCTCCTCTGCTCCCACAGTGCTCAGATGCAAAGCCAAGGGATTCCTTACTCCTTGCTGAAGTCACTGACTCATGAAGTCACAAAGCCGAAAAGAGGCTTTGCGACTGTAACTTCACAAGGGCAGGGATTGGGTTTGTCTGGCTCAACACTGAAACCCTAGCACCCAGCTCAGTGCTTTGCGTAAAAACGGAGCGCGGGGCTCAAGGTCCTGTGGGGAAGAAAAACAGGCGAAGGAACAGACACAGAGCACTGTGGGAAGTGCCCTGTGAAGGGTGGGCATAAGCACCTTAGAAGTACAAAAAAAGGGCACCTCAAACAGCCTGGGGGGTCAGAAAGGGCTTCCAGAAGAAAGGGAGAGCCAAGCTGTAGGACTTGGTAGGTAGGAAAAGGGGAGAGAAGGCTACTCCGGGTATACAGGGAACAGTGGGTGCCAAGGCCCCGAGGCAAGGCTTCTCTCCATTAAGCACATACTCCATACCGGGTCCTGTGCGAGATTATTCTGTTAGGAGAAGAGAGCTAAAATAGCCCTGATCTTGAACTGAAGACCACGAAGGTACCTCGGGTGGCACCCCCGCCCCAGCTTCCTGCCAGTACCCCCTGTTCATCCTTCAGGGCCCAGTTCCCGCGTCCCCTCTTGCGTGAAGTCCCCCTGCATCTCCCAGGCTGGGTTTTGGCAGCACCCTTGCAGAGTGCTGAGGGTTTAAGGTTCTGCTTCTCAGCAGAGAGGGCACGAGGGCTCTCCTAGGGCCATGCCCTGCATAGGCACACACATCACACACACACACACACACATACATACCTTCGTGTCGGACGTGGGCAGCAGCTGCAGCCCGCTACCCCGGTTGCCAATGATGTCGTTTTCAATGACAGTGCTGTCACCCTTGGTGATGATGCCATGGCCTCTGTTGTCATAGATACCATTGCCTCGGAACTCCACTTTGCACTGGGCCTCCACCTTGACCCCACTCTGGTGATTGCAGGAGATGCTGTTGTTGGCCACACGGGTGAGCTGGCTGCTCTGGGCCACAGTGATGCCTCTGTCCCCATTAGCATGGATCACGTTGGTGATGACATGCAGCAACTCACTACTCTGGACATAGAGTCCTGAAGCTGTGGGTAGAGGGGTTGGGAGCAGAGAAAACACAGGGTGGTCCCAGGGTCACTGCTGACAATACCACTAGGAAAAGCCTTCCCAGAACTGTGCACCGAGGAGAGGGGGAGGGGGAGGAGAGGTAGCAACATGTAGAACCAGCCTTTGGCGGTTGCATCTTCCAAGCTGGATGACAGAGCAGGAGAAAACCCAGGACCAGCAAGGAAACTCTGTTCCTTCTGCACCAAGTCCTCATTGAAGTGGCCAGGGAAACATGATGTGACGAGATTCCTTAGGCTCAGCTGGTCATCTGGCCCAGGCTCTCGTCCTGTGCTGGCATGCCTCCTCCAGCAGCCTCATCCTACCCCCATCTGCATCACCTGTGACAGGAGGCTCACTACCTGCTCAAGGCTGCCCATTCCACCTCTAGACAGATCCACCTGCTAGAAAGTTGTTGTGTGTTTTGCTTTCCATTCTGAGCTAGAATCTGCCTCCCTACTGTTCTGGGAAATTTTCTTATTTCTTAAGAAATAAGAAATTTCTTAGCGACACTATGTGTTTGTAGAAAAAAGCACAAAATCAGCAGGCTTAGAGCCGTGTGGGGAGAGGCAGCATGGCAGGTGGACCCGGGGTAAGCAGGAGTTCTCCCCAGTGGTAAGAGACACCGGCAGCACCAGGAGGAGGCTGTGGGAGGATGCCAACTGCGGGGTCACATGGGAGCATTCTGAGCTGTGAGCTTGCAACCCCGAACCTTTTGGTGCCAACTGCCTGTTGCTTCTCCTGGCTTGGTTGAGAACAGCAAAATTAAATCAAGTATTTGTGGATTTACGTGGCTTTGCTTGTCCTACTGGACAGCATGGCCATGTAGAGGAAACCCTGAACTGGGAGGGGGCAGAACTCATTTTCCGGATAAGTGGGCTGGGGCCATTGGCTACCCATCTCCCTGCCTCTGCCACTCCCAGGGGGATGAGCTTACTAGGGCCCAGGGACCTCTTTTTAACAAGCCTTCCTCCATCAGCCCCCCAGAGTAATTCTGATAATCAGCCAGGTTTGGGAGCTGTGGAGATGGATGAAATTCACAATAATTTTTTTTCCAATTCAATAAACATCAAACACCTACTGTCATTTTTTTAATCAAGTTTAAGATAACATGGATTTTAAATACTCTTATTTTCTGTGCTCTCTAAGAAAGAAAAACCACTGCCAATTAAACCATGATATGCCATCAACTGTAAGGTGCATCTCATCAGAGATGTTAAAATGTGAAAAATGTGTCTCAGAATTGATTGGAAACGTGTCTGCCAGGTGTGGGACTGGTACTGAGGGGAGGGGGCACCAACAGGAGTGGGATTCAGTTCCTTGCCTCAAGTTCACAGCCAGCCAGAGTGGATGAAACAGCCACAGAAACAAATACAATCCCAGGCCCCCTAACAAGTGCCATTGGGGCTGGGGGAGAGCACAGGTCAAAGGAGAGAAGGACAGAGGGTGAGGGCGAATTTGCAGTGGGCTCTGAGGTCTGAGTTATTTGGGACGTGTGGATGGGAGAAAGGGAATTTCAGGCAAGAGAAACAGCAAGAGAAAGGCAGGGTGGGATGGGTGGGAACAGAAAAGAATGGATTCAAGTCAAGGGCACGTGAAGTCCAGGGGGCTGGGGTACCGGGTAAGTGGCTGAAGAGGCTAGAAGGGCCTTAGGGCAGGCAGAGCACGGGAGGCCCTGGAGCAGAGGCTGTAGGGAGGGGCACTCACCTCCGTTGTGATTAACAGTGTTAGACTCGACCAGAGCTGTGGCGATGGGCCGGCACAGCAGGTCGTCATCCTTCTCCAGCTCCGTCTCCCAGAGGGTGGCGTCCCCGTCCTCGCCGAAGTTCTCCTGGGCCACGTGGCCTCCAGGGGACTCCCCGGAGCCATCCTTTTGGCTGAACACTGCCACTCCATACACGCCATTGTAGCTGACGTGGTTGCTGGTGATGTGGGGTAGGCTAGACGACATCATCCACACACCACAGCCCTTATTAGCTGGGACAGTGAAAGGAACTGGTCACTGAGGCCGAGTGACGGGCGAGGCAGCACCCAGTGCCTCCCTGAGAGGGGAAGCAGGAAAGGTGCTGGCCTGGAGACAGAGTCCCTGATTTGCATATGGCCTCGGACAAGTCACTTTACGGCCTGACTGCAGGCTTCTCCTTCATACAAGAGGGGTAATAACAGGTCAATCTCACAACAGCAATCATTCCATGGGGTATAAAAGTGCTCTGGGAACTGTCAAGGCCCCACTTCCAGATGAGAAGCACACAAGCCCATGGTGACAGTGCCAAAGGGGCCCTCAGAGCTCATCCAGCCCAACTCCTCCCTGCACAGAGATGGAGGTGGCCTCAGTTTGAGTTCCAGCCCTACCACTTCCTAGCTGTGTGACACTGAGCAGGTTATCGAACCTCTCTGTGCCTCAGCTTCCTCACCTTTAAAATGGGGTTACAGGAATTCCCTGGAAGTCCAGTGGTTAGGACTCCACACTTCCACTGCAGGGGGGCATGGGTTCAATCCCTGGTTGGGGAACTAAGATCACATAAGCCACACAGTGTGGCCAAAAAATTAATTAAAAAAATAAAATGAAATGGGTTTAGTAACTGTACCTACCTCAGAAGGTAGTCATGAGGATTAAACGTGCTAATGCATATAAAGGGCTTAGCAAGAGTCCAGAGCCTGAATGTAGGTTAGTATAATCATTATTATTATTAGAGATGCAGTCCAGAAAGATGGAAGCTTTGCCCAAAATCACAGAATGAGTGAGAACACTTTTCCTTCTACGATTACCCTATTTCTTCCATTATACTTTTAGTTCTCTGGATCAAAAGAAAGGATAAGAGAAGTCAGACGTCCATGTGTGAGAAATTAAATGGCCCTGGCCTTATGCAAGATCCACTCCTGCCTTTTGCTGTTTTAAGTGGGGGATAAAGCTCTCTGCTTTGCTGACCCCATGGGGTCAATCTGCATTAGAAGGTGATTTATGAGAGCTTTGTGCCTTCTATGTGGGTAAGTGGTAGGGTCTATGTGGCTGTGACCTGAGATGGATGCTGTTCTTTAAGATGAGATCTCTGAGGCCCAGGGAAAGGCAGCAACTTTCTCAGGACCCACAGGCTGGAGATGGAGCCTGGGCTGCCTGCCTCCAGGCTGGGCTGGGCCCCAAACCCCTCGCCCAGGAATGTGCCCTCACCGTAGATGGTGTTTCCTTCTAGCAGGCCTTTGCCTTCATCCCCGACAACAACACCATCGGAATAGCCAAAGCAGATGAGGTTGCTCCTGAGGATGGGGACCCCTCCTCGGCGGATGTCCACACCTCCCCACTGATTCTCTTGGATGACGTTTTCTATGGGAAGAGGCAGAAAAGAGAGTCAAGAGTCACCTACAGTGCTGGCAACGAGGACTTGGACAGCTGATAGAAAGGCAAGTCTGGACAAAGACACCTAGGCCTTCCCGTCAGCAGTCAGCACCCCGAATCTTGTCTGGTGTTTGACTTTCTAGGGACTTGTCTACTGTCTGCTTTCCTCAAGGGCAACGTTCGTGTCTGTCTTGTGGTCTCCTACATCCCCAACATCCACTGTACCCAGCGGCCTGGACGATTGATGACTAAGAACAGACTGGCTTTGGAGTCCCTGGACCAAGGCCAGGCAGGACTGTTCTGTCCTGGGGGGCTGTCCTGGGGGGGCTGAAGCAGAATCCAGCCATTCCCCCACACGCCTGGGAAGGCGCTAGCCTGTCCTTCTCAGCCTCAGCTCTGGACTGACCACAGCCTTCCTCTCCTCTCCCCTCCACCATGTCTCTGGGAGTGAGCGGGCTGAAGAGCCAGAAGTTAGAAGGGGTGTCCTGGGACACTGCTGCCCCAGCATGATGGCAGGGCAGACTCTCAGCCTCCTGCAACAGGACTGCAATGGCTCATGAGACCTTGTGTGGCTGGCCCCTCCCTGCCTGCCTCTGGGACCCCATCTCATACTCCTTGCCCCTTGCTCACCACACTGCAGTCAAATGAGCAACCTCTGTGCTCCTCAGGCATGCAAAGTCTATTCCCACAGGTAGGCCCGTGTGGAATCCTCGTCCTCTTCCTGGGCTCCTTCCCATCATCCAGCTTCTGGCTTACATGTCACCTTCTCAGAAAGGCCTGCCCTGACCATACAATACTAAATACCCACACAGTTCCTCTATCACCTTATTTTAATTATCTGTAAAGCACTTATCACCCTCAGATATGACTTTCCCCGGGGAAAAAAATGCTTTTGTTTTTTTCCCCTCCTAAAATGTCAGTTCTTGACAGCAGAAATCATGTTTCGTTCACTGCTGTATCCCCAGCTCCCGCATACAGCATGTACTCAAAAAACGTCCAATAAATGAAGGAAGGCTGGATCCAGTCAGGGGGATTCACTGGCCCAATATTTACTGAATCTCCTTAATGTCCTAGGTATGGCTACGCTCTGTGCTGAGGCTACACTGACGTACCAGACAGACTTGATCCTTGCCTTACAGGATACAACAAAAGAGACTGACATTAAACAGATCACAAGAAATTAAGTAAAATGTCCTGCAGAGCAGGCCTACTGGGTAGAGTGAGTGTAGGTGTATAATGGGAGGTCAGGGCAGACTTCCCCCAGGAAGTGACACTTAGGCTGAGACTCAAAGAATGAGCAGGAATTGGCCAGGCAGAGGGGAAATGGGGATGGACTGCCAGAGCAGGCACAAGCCCGTAAAAGCCAAGAGGAGGGATTCAGACAGTTTGTGTGGCATGAATGTTTCTGACAGTGTTATGTCAGAAACGGCCATCCATTCAGATCCTGTAAGCACCAGGCCTGGCAAAGAGCAGACGCTCTCTCCCTGCCTGATAAGCATGGCCAGTGCATGGAGCCGGCATCCCCAAGTGCTACCCACTATCAAGGAGGCCAGTGTGTCGAGGTGAAGGACTGGGTGGGTGGGAAGCCTGGGACGTTGGCTTGGCTGTGGTCACTGGGGGCTTCAGCTCCAGGCAGTCCCACTCCTACCTGTGATGAGGCCTCTGCCATTCTCATTCACAGCTATGCCGGCTGCACTGCCCTTGAAAATGTGGTTCCGGCTAGAATGGAAGGAGAAGACAAAAGATGAGACCAGACCTATGTCATGTATCAAAGACAAAGCCCATCCAAGGTGCCTGCCTTCTTTTGTGGGCTTCCCAGATGGCTCAGGTCCACAGGGGCATGAAGCACCTCCTCAAGCCCCAGAAGCCAGGCAGTTAGCAATCATCAGTTACCACTGACCCCAAATAACCTACAACTATGCCACAGAAGCACATATCATTATATCCATGTCTCTGCAGCCTCTCTGGACTGTTCTCCACATATAAACACCATTATTTTGTTTTATTTTTTATGGACGTACAGTTGCTGTACCATATTATCTAAGTTGCAGGTGTACAATACAGTGATTCATGATTTTTAAAGGTTATCTGTCATTTATAGATATTATAAAATATTGGCTATATTCCCTGTGTTACACAATATACCCTTGTAGCTTATTTTATACCTAATAGTGTGTACCTCTTACTCCCCCACCTCTATATTGCCCCTCCCCGCTCCCCACTGGTAACCAGTAGCTTGTTCTCTGCATTTGTGAGTCTGCCTCTTTTTTTGTTATATTCACTAGTTTGTTGCATTGTTTTAGATTCCACATATAAGTGATATCATACAGTATTTGTCTTTCTCTGTCTATTTCACTTAGCATAATGCCCTCCAAGTCCATCCATGTTGCTGCAAATGCAAAATTTCATTCTTTTTTATGGCTGAGTAGTATTCCACTGTGTTTATATACCACATCTTCTTTATCCACTCCTCTGTTGATGGACACTTAGGCTGCTTCCATATCTTGGCTATTGTGAATGATGCTACTATGAGCACTGGATTGCATGTATCTTTTTGAATTAGTGTTTTTGTTTTCAGATATATACCTAGGAATGGAATTGCTGGGTCATATGGTAGTTCTATCTTTAGTTTTTGGAGAAACCTCCATACTATTTTCCACAGTGGCTGCCCCAATTTACATTCCACCAACAGTGTACAAGGGTTCCCTTTTTTCCACATTCTTGCCAATACTTGTTATTCGTATAAACACCATTTTAAACAAATGTCATCATGGTGCATGATCACAGGTAAAGTCTTGGTAGTGTCAAGAATTCCTAGGAGGCTGTGTTAAGCTTGTCTGGGAGTGATTTATGTCCCTGCATCAGACTCTGCCTGTAACAAGCCTACTGTCTTCTGTTTGTATCCAGCAGCTACTCTTTAGCTTATTTTCTGTTAACTCAGTCGCCTATCCACTGAATGAAAACATAAAATGATGACATGCCTTATAAGAAGAAAACCAGATTTTAAAAAGAGGGTTTTAAGAACATCAGACAACACATATGTGAAACCCCATGGGTTGAGCTACACACAGCCCTACTACCATGGCAAGGCCTCGTGAATGTGTTCCTTAGAACCAGACACCTGAGCATGTTAAAGGACATGCATTTCTCTCCAGTCTCTCTACCTTGGTTTCTTGCCTGTAAATACAGAGCCAGTCACACCCAGACCCTAGCAGAACTGGGTTATTCCTGGAGCATACACATTTGCTGTTTGTTACTTTTACTACCAGGAATGCTGTGTTCTCCTTCCCTACTGGAGAGGCACCGGCCCCCTCTCTTAGGAGGTGCCCTCCCACTTCCTACCATGCATGCAGCGGAAGGATTTAGATCCAAATATTCACCTGGCTCTTCAGAGCCTAACACAGGGCCTGGCTCCTCACAGAACCTCAGTGATCAGCAGTTGGCTGATAAGTCTTCCCATCTCCTAGGGCAGGGTCCAAATGGTTTACTTCCTTCGGGGGAAGTCAAATGCCAACTGCATCTACATTATGTGTTTGGAGTAGAACAAGGTTAAAAACATCCTTATGTCTTTATTCAGACAGATCTGAAGTATCTGCTTTGATGTGACTACAATTTAATCAGCTGATGGATACTGTGGGCTTCTAGAATTCAGGGTCAGATGTAGTCCCTGGGCAAGGCACGTCTCATCCATATTTCTGAGAGCTGTGCCATAGCAGCAAATGCATGAGTGGTATACTTTTAATACAAATCTCACTTACCTTCAGAAAGGATCCATGGCCACTTGGAGAAACATGTATGTGTGTGTACATAGGGTGGGCAGAACAAAGATAAAAGAGGTATCAGAAAACAGTAGGAAAAGGGGACAGATCATTGTTCCAAGAACCAAGGATGGGATATTAACGACAGATGAGCCAGTCTGAGTCCTGTGCTTCCTTGCAGCCAAGGCAAAAAAAGAGAAACACCATGGGTTATATAACTCACCGGCAAAAAAATATGCTGTGGTTTGCCTTATCTAGGCCACTTCAGGCATCTCGAAATTCATTCTGTATCCTCCCACAGATCCCTATCCGCCATCACAGAGAAACATAAAGGAAAAAAGCACAACCTATTCTCTCAAAGCGACTGTTTTAAAAACCCAAGACACTGATCTCGTTGTAATATTCCTTGCTCAAAACCCTTCAACAGTTCACCAGCACCCGCAAGTTCTGGGTGTATGGCTGATATAACAAATTACCACAAACTGAGTGGCTTACAACAACACAAATTCATTATCTCCCAGTTTAGGAGGCCAGAAGTCCAAAATGGATCTGATGGGGCTAAATCAAGGTGCCAGCAGACCTGTATTCCTTCTGGAGGCTCTAGGGAAGAAGCCATTTATTGTCTTTACCAGCTTCTAGAGGCTGCCCATATTTCCTGGCCTGTGGCCTCATCACTCTGACCTCTGCTTCTGTTGACACATTTCCTTCTCTCTGACTCTGACTCTCCTGCTTCCCTCTTCTAAGGACCCTTGTGATGACACTGGGCCCACCTGCATAACCCAGGATACTCTCCCCATCTCAACGTACTTAGTCACATCTGCAAAGTCTCTTCTGCCTTGTAAGACAGCATATGCACAGGTTCCAAGCATTAGGAAATGGATACATCTGGAGCGCCATTATTCTACCCACCACACTTGGTATTCGAGGTCCTCCGTGCTCCAGTATCAACCCCACTTTGTAGGCTGATCATCTACTCAGCACCCCCGGGCATCACATGCCCAGACATACCACCACATTTTTTACACCATTTTCCCTGGACATACCCCAAATTTCACTGCCCCAGGCCCAGAATGCCTTTTCTATGGCCATAAAATCCACCTCATCCTTCAAGCACAACTCAAATGTCAGTGCCCCACGTGCCCTGCCCTGACTTGCTCAGCTGAAATTGTGGCTGGGCTCCTTCTGCACCTGCATGAAGACCTATAAAGCATATGCTTTGGTGAGTCTTCCCTCATGGCTCCTGTCCCCAGAGTGAGACTGCATGCTCCATGGAGGAGAGACTATTTGTACACACTTTTTATACTGCTGTCCCTTTACATGGAATAAACCCTCAAATGTGTGTTAAATGAATGACATGCATACATGCAAACCCATACTCTTATCTTAAGGCAATAATGCAAAAGATGGAAAAAGAGCTCTGTGATCACTAATTGTTTTTAGTAAGCTGTCTATAATAGCGAAAAAATAGAGGCCTAGCAGTAATAGGTCCTGCAAGCCATGCGGCGTGGCCAAAAAAAAAAAAAAAAAAAAAATCCAGAGGAACAGTAATAGGACTGGTTCAAAAATGAGGGAATATCAAAACAATGGAACAGTTCTGAAACTGTCCAAAGTGATAAATACAAAGGTTCTGCAACAGCATGGAAAAGTACACATGGAATAATGCAGGGAAAAACTCTCAGAATACATTTGCTGAACATTAATGCCAGTGATTTTTGTAAACTGCAGTCATAACTGTGTGGGTCTTCTACTCCAAACCTCAACGTTCAAGCTGCAGTGACCAAAGGATCCAAGATTATCAGGGACAGTCCCAATTTAAGATGTTTTATACTAACGTCACAACTTGTGTCAGACTTTTTCTCAAGTGCCAGTGGGCCGTGTGCTACCCCTGAATCTGCTGCGCTCTGCTGCCTTACTCAAGCTGCTTCCTTTACTAGGAATGTCCACTCCCCATCTCCATGAGAGTCCAAAAGCTCTACCTGTATTTCAAAGTCTAACTCCAATGCCACCTCCCAAATGAGGGCTCCCACAGGCCCCTAGTCAGAATGATTCCCCCTCTCTTGGTACCACTTTGAGAGTATTTATCACAGTCTGCGCCATATGACAGATGGGAAGGCAAATCCACGGCCCCTCCCACCCACAGCTTACCCCACTGACTGATCACAGCATGCTTTCATGCTGAGGTCAGATGTAGCCTCCAGATCTTAATACAGCATCCCAGGTAGCCAAAATCAACTGACCAGAGTTGTCAGGTGAGTTGAAATCTCTATGTCATTCCTATCTTAGCATTATTTCTGAGCACACATGTCCTCCAGACTAAAATAAGCTCCTAGGGAGCGGAGTCTGCCCTTGTTGACCTTTGTTATCATTATTAGAAGTGCTCAGTAATGTTTGCTAGGCCCCACCTAGTCAACTGGAAGGAAACACAGACACAAAAGCACAGAACACAGATGCAATACCACAAAAGGTTGTGTGACTGAGGTGGGATTATGGGTGAACTCTGTCTCTCCCCTGCTTGCATCTGTACAGTTGTTTTCATAAACAAAAATGGTTTCAAATGAAGCAAAGACAGAGAGTAGGGAAACACAGAGATCAGAGAGGAAAGAGGGACCATGGGTGAGCAGGATGGTCTGGGTACAGTGGCACATACCTCACGACTGGATTTCCGTGGTACAGGATGTAAATGCCAGCCTCCTTGTTTGAAAAGATTTGATTATTCCGGATGATGCCTTTCCCATTGCCAAGGACAACAATGCCAGAGCGAAGGCCGTGGTGGATCTGGTTACACTGCAAGTGAACACGAGACACCACAGAAGGCAACTCAGACACGCCACTGAGAAGCAGAGTGCTCATTGCTGCCCCACAGCAGGGCCAGGATGAACCAGCAGAGAAAACTACGTTGCTGGAAGATCCCTAGCACAAAACAAAGTGAATGGGCTTCCCTGGTGGCACGGTGGTTAAGAATCTACCTGCCAATGCAGGGGACATGGGTTCGAGCCCTGGTCAGGGAAGATCCCACATGCCGCGGAGTAACTAAGCCCATGCACCACAACTACTGGGCCTGTGCTCTAGAGCCCGCGAGCCACAACTACTGAGCCTGCGTGCCACAACTACTGAAGCCTGTGCACCTAGAGCCTGTGCTCCACAAGAGACGCCACCACAGTGAGAAGCCTGCACACTGCAATGAAGAGTAGCCCCCGCTTGCCGCAACTAGAGAAAGCCCGTGCGCAGCAACAAAGACCCAACGTAGCCATAAAGTAAAAAAATAAATAAAATTAAAAAAAAAGAAACAACAACAAAAAACAAAGTGAATGGACGCGGCCCTGCCCTCTCTGCACAGGTGCACACGTTGACACCTACGAGGGAGACTCCTAAGAGAGGAGTCTTCCCCACCCAGACTCTTGGGACGTAGTTATGCTGGCACTTCCTGCTGAGGGCTCCTGCCCTTCATCTGCAATGCACACTACTGAAAATTTCTGAGCCTCCAAGGAGTCCCCAAAACACACGATCATTGGCTAGGCCATGTCACCCCAGGGCCCAGGGCGCCCACCTCTCAGAAGGGGGCAGTGCCCCAGTACATGGGAACTTTGGCTAAGCGCAGTCCCAAGGGGCCACCCAGGGAAGGAGTGGGTCACTGGCTTCTAGTCTTCCCTTCTCATTCGGGGGGGATCTGTGGAAGGTACAGCCCCAGGGAGCTTAGGTGTCCCATGAGGCATGAGGTCACCAGGTGTACGAGCTATAATGACCCTTGGAGATTTTCATACCGTGCAAATGGGAAACAGGCCCAGGGTCATATAGTATGTTTGTGGCAGGGCCAGATCTGAAACCTAGTTTTTCTGTTTCCCAGTCAGTTAGTTGCTTTTGGACAGTGATGAAAATTTTAGGTTATAATAAATTATAATAAAATTGTTTCACTCTGATCGCTAATTTATAGCCTAAATACAATCCTATATTTAAACCAAAAAGCTAGCTGTTTCTCTTCCAAAATTATTTAATGGAAACAAAGTTCTAGTTTGCTTTAAAGTGTTTCATGCTGCAAGCTCTCCTATTCTTACTTACTTTTCAGATTTTCCCCTGAAGGATTTGGCAGACTCACCAGAGTAACCGCTGCCTACAGAAGTCCCTCACAGGGTTGAAAAGCACAGGGAGAGAGGTGTAAGCAATGGTATTTCTATCCTGCACTGTTTCACAAAGGCAGGTAATACTCCCTTCCCCCTCCACCTGCTAAACTGTCCTGTCCCCCCATCCCTGGGAAGGCAAACTCCTCTCATCTCTCTGGCAACAGTGGCAATAATTTCCTAAGCCAAGGCCATGCATCAAGTATCAGTTGCACGGCAGAAAGAGTGAGAGGAAGGGGCTGGCAGAGGACACTGGCCAGGCATGTCTCTTGAAATATAGTTAAGAACTTGCCTTTCTCTGCATTTGCAAGGGCAGTCTAGATATACTGGGTTAAGAACATCTACCCTGAGTCAGACTGCCTGGATTCAAAGGCCAGCGCTAGCACTAGATGTGTGATTTAGGGCAAGGTCCCTAGTGTCTTTGTGCCTCCGTGTCTTCACCTATGAAATGGGAATAATAATAATTCTATCTCACAGGGTTGTGTAAGAGTTAAACCATGATTAAATAAATATATACCAAGTGCTTAGAACAGCATCTGGCATATAATAAGCACTATGTATAGGATGGATATTATTTTTCCAAGCCCATAAAAAGTCCATTATGTTTCTCAATTTCTGGTAAACCTGTCTCTCAGAGAAGGCTGGAGCAAAACTATGGGGCAGGTCTTTCATGTCACTGGTCTCACATTCTAGGATTTTAAGTGGTTTTCACACTGGCTAAGATCAAACTCACTATGGCCTCACGATATCCACGAAACAAGTTGTCTTCAGAATAAATATCCTACGTGTCCTTTTAATAGTAAAGAATGAACTAATTTGTTGTTTTATTTTTGATCCAAGTGTCTTTCATGGCAGACATATCTTTATTCTTACCGAACTCAAAGCCCACAAGAGCATATCAGGGCTGAGGGAGGGAAGGTCCTGTGAATTTCCCTGTCTATCCAGTCCTTCTCCTTGCTAGGGGAGACTGCAGGGACGTGTGTGACTTATGCAAAGTCACTCTCAATACATGGAGAAAGAGACCCAGAGTCACAAGGACACACAGAGAAAAGGGCAGGAACTACCTGCAAACAGGAAGCAACAGAAATTCAAGATGGCAACATTTGCTTAAACATCCTCAGAAAAGGTTTCTGAGTACCAAGAGCCACCCTGAAAGGGCAAGAAGATGGAGGAAGTACCAGAATGAGAGGGTTGGACTTTTTCCGGATGTCTACGCCGGCCTCCGCGTTGTCATAAATGTTGTTGCCGGCGATCAGGCCTCCGCCCTCCAAGCGAAGAAAGATGCCTGACGCTCTGCAGTGGTGAATGTGGTTCCTGAGCATGATGATCTAGGCAGAGAAGACAGAGCCATTCATTTTCCTGTCACAAAGGTATTTTAAAAAACTGCTTGGGGAATACCTGAGTCTTCCTTCCCGTCTGGTCCGTGCAGTTCTACCTGATGCCAGACCAGCCACTCTCCGCCGTGTGCTCATGAGGACTGAGCCGTTTCCGTGTCCTTCCTGGCTTTGCCCTACAGGCACTGCACCAACCTCACGCCAGTTCTTTACTAAAACCTGGATGGAAGCCTGGCCCTGAGCTCCACATTCACAGCCTCTGAGCAGGATAAATAACTGGGTGACAGCATGGAAAGGATGCTTGGAGAAGGTGGGATTTAGTGGTCTGCAAACTCTACATGCAGTACAGTTACGTGAAGATTTCCAGTGGTCCAAGGGCACAGCTACTTTGAATGGAATCGAGTGCCAGATCCAGCACTTCCACACACGCCTTTGCTGAACTTCACCTGCCTGAGGAAGCACCTGAGGGTAAAGTACCTCGTAGGCTGTCCTCTCCCACCTTCCCTTTTGCTTTCCACTTTTAAGACAAATACCCATTCTTGCCCGCTTTGCATCTCTTTTGCTGTATTATTATCCTGGGGTGGAAAAACCAATGAAACTCCAAGCTAAGAGACAATTGCAAGTGTTGGTATAAGATAAAGAAGCCTCTTTAAAACAAGGTACCATAACTCAGTAAACAGCTTATTAAGGGGATGCACTGCCACTTACATTCTCTTTTTAGCAATACTAAAAATCTAGAATACATATTGTTTTAAACAACTATGTATTAACAATGAAATGTACTACGTTAAGGTAAACTGTGCACTAACAATAAACACTGTGCTACATTAGGATAAAACTCTGGGAGGGGTACAGCATAATGGAAGTACAATTTCAAGGAGAAGCTTTCTGCTTAGAGTGGGGAAAGCTGGAAAGAGCACTGCTCCCACACTTACAACAAGAAGATACAAAAACATAACCTTTCTTGAATCCATCAGCGAGCTGAGGTTGCAGGACAACCAACTAGCCTGGAATCTAAGGGAACAGGCACCTTCAAGGACACGAGATGTGAGTACTTGTTTGTCTGAAAAGACACAGATGCCATACTGGCCAGTAATAAGAGTTCAGCTAACCGTTTCCATGAACTGTTAAAGGCCAGCTGTTAACTAGTGAGAGCACAGAAGCCCCGGGAGCAGCTGCATCTATTCACTTCTCCATGGACCTCGCCAGGTGCTCATGGAGAAAGACTGAGGGCAGGACGAGAGACGGGAGACAGCCTCCCTCCTGGTGGGCGCTTGGGGGAAAGTACAGCCAGTGTGGGAAAAGTACAGCCACTGTGGGAAAAGCACTAAGCCCCTCCTGTCCCAAAGAACAAGCCTTAAGCAGCTGGGGGAAGGGCAGCAAACCCTGTGGCTCTCAAGGGAGGGAACAGAAAAAAAATAAACGCTTTACCCCTCAGGGAGGTGGGAGGAAAATATCTTGGGCCTCGATCATTAGAGCCCCCCCTAGTGCTGAGGGGTGAGGCAGGACCACTGAAAAGGGCCTAGTGCCAAGGTCCTAAATCCACCGACACAGCACCTTCCTAAGACTAAGGATAAATGCAGACACGAGAGGCTCCCTATCACCCACTGTGCCACCAGGCTGGCCAGCCAGAGCCATGGCAGTGGCCTGCTGCTGGGAGGGGCAAGAGCACGGAGGAGCAGATGCAAAGGGAAGAACTAAAACAGAAAAGTCCACTGGCAAACCAGCCAAAGTAATGCAGGAGGAATCAGGAGCCTGTGGTTCACTGAAGGTAATCGTAACAACAAAATCCAAGCGTCACAGAAGAGGCATGCCCATTCCCACACATAAACACCATTTACCTCTGTCTCCACCGTCTATACAAGATACCTCACTTCCAACTAAAAATTACCAGATACCCAAAGAAGCAAGAAAAAAAAATCATGGTCAGTGATACTTTTCTTCATTCCCTCTGCCAGCCTCTACCCTCTCGGGAATGTTCTGGAGGGCAGAGGTAGGGCGGTTGCCCTCTGGCCACTGGATCAAGGGCTTGCTCCTGGCCACAGGGACCAGCTCAGTAAGCCGGCACTCCCGCCCACAGCTCCCCACTTGTATTGCCATGTGATATATGTGTTCCCGGAAGCTGCGTACTCATGAGACACCATGGGTTGTTTTAGTCAAAAGCCAGCCAAAATCAGCTTTTCAGGTTCCTTTTTGGAGACTCACTAGGAGCAGTTGGCTGCACAATTCCTGCCACAAGTTCCCTGGGGGCAACAGTTCCAGAGGGCTACAACGAAAGCTGTTTAACTTTTTGTCTCTCCTTGTCCATGACTCCAATTACCACCTGCTCCCAAGTCTGCATGTCAGGGCACATCTCTCTTCAAAGCTCCAGCCCCCCGTAACCAGATGGCACCTCTGCCTGATGTCACTGATGCTCCAAACTCAACGTGCCCAGAACTGCACCTAGCATCTTTCTCTCCACATCCTAACCTTCTCGGCTTCTCAGTTCCTGCCTTTGCCTCAGCCACTCGCACCAGAAATCTAGGCCACATAACCTCGACCACTCCCCTCCCGAGGTTCTCCTCGCCACCTCTCCGGACTGCCCTGTTCCTCCTCTCCACGTACGGACCCTAATTATCCACTGCCCCGCACTGACTGTGTCTCCAGTCTTGTTCCCCTCCACTCCGTTCCACACAAAGCTGACAGAGCTTTCCAAATGCGGATCTGACCACAATTCTCTGCTTAAAATCTTTCAGTGTGTTCCCACTGCCCTCAAGACAATTCCCATCTCTCTGACGAGACACCTGCCCCCGAGCTGACTGACTCTTGCTGACTAGCCCTCACCTCGCGCTCTGGCTGTTGAGGTTACTTGCGACTCCCTGAGTGTCCTGTGTCCTATGTCTGGGCCTTCCCGCATGCCTCCTTTGCCTCACAGCTTCACCCTGCCAACTCCTAGTCTTCCTAGACAGCTTGGCCAGGCACCAGTCCTCCGGGAAAGATTTTTTTTTAAGTCTTAAAAAACACCAAACACATTTATGGAGTACTTGCTATGCACCAGACACACTGCTAAGCACTTTATATATATATATGCATATATATGACCTCAGTCAATCCTCAACACACCTTGGAGTAGTTAGTATCATTAGTCCAAAGGGCACAGCGCTAATAAGGGGCAGAGCCAGAATTTGACTCAGAAGCCACACTCTTAATAACCATGCAAGGAGGAAAGCCCTCCTTGAGGGCTCACCCCAGATCCTTTCATTGTGGTCCCCCTGAGAGCAAAGCTGTCACCCACCCCTTTTATTTGACCTTTATCTTTTATTCTCTGTTCATAGCACAGTTTTATATTGTGTTTCCAGGGTAACACCACCTGAAATCCTCTTTGGAAATGGGTAAAATACAATTAAGATGCAATTGCTATTAATCATTCTAGAAGCCTTCAGAGACCTGCAGGACTCACATGTGACATCTGTACAATGCCCTTCAGTTTTCTAAGTGCTTTGCCAATATTATGGCACTGGATCCTCACAAACCCCCCAGTCGAAGAAGTGGGGCAGTATTTCCATTTCACACGAGAGGAAGGTAACGTTCACAGTGAATTAGAGGAGAAGTGAGACTCAAACCTAGGAGCTATGTCATGCTTCCTTCTAAAAGGCCATGCCCTTCCTTTTAGAAGCCTTTCCCATCCTGAGCTGTTACTGTCCTGTGGTGCCTGAGGGGGTTGCAGGTACAAGGCGCTGATGGCATGCAGAGCAGGATGATCCATTCTTAGTATGAAGTCCATACATCTCAACGGGGCTTTCTAGGCCCTGGGCAAGGTGGATTCTGCTTACCTCCCCTGCTCATTTTCCAACGGTCCCCACCACACTGCTGAACTTGGTCTCACATCCAGGCCCCAGCACAGGATGTCTGCTGCCTGAACCCTCACTGTGCACCTCCTCTTCACCACACGCAGCCCATTTTCCTTGGTTCTCCTCGCCTCATCCTACTCAACTTAGACATCTCCTCGTCTGGGAAGCCTTCTCAACTACCCACACAGTTTGGATCACAGGCAGCGATCACGTCTCCCAAAATTATCTTGCATCCAGGCTAAAGAGCCCTTGTTCCTTCTACTAGGAGTTGGGTGACATATTTGAGAAGCAGCATAACATAGAGAAAGGAGGTGGAAGACCTGGGTTCTAGTCCCCATTCTGTTTGGCCTCTAACCTGCTGTGTGATCCTGAGTGAGTCACCTTCCTCCCTAGGCCTATTTCCTCTTCTGTAAAATGGGAAGAATAGTTTCTGCCTCATCCAAATCAGATGATGGACATGAGGCAAGCATGTGTTATAAGATTAAAAGATGATTTTTTAAAAAAATGCATACTAGCACCATCCAAGCCCTCCTGCGTACAGCCACTGAAGCCCTCTCACCACTCAAAAATCATGTTCCCTGTGACCCAGCGAGGCCTCATGGGTCTGTACAGTAAGCCTTATGACAGCACCTTGTTATTATGTATACATCGCACCTTGCTATTATGTATACATCGCACCGCATAAGTCAGGTTCCGGAAGATGTTTCCTTCCATCTTGGCTCGGCCATAAGAGCAAACGAAGACGCCTCCCTTCCCGTCCCGGAACAGGCACTTGCGGATGAGGCAGCCCTGCACAGAGCTGGCCAGCGCCATGGCCTCCCTGTCCTTCTGCAGCTCCTGGTGTAGTGAGTTCAGTACCAGGCAGCTGGGCAGCTGGATGGATGCTCCCGGCAGTGGTGGGCCCAAAAAGGAGCCCCCCAGAACCGGCCGCGGTCCCTGCACTTGGTAGGACAGTCTGTACGTGAGCTGGTCCTCATCCTCATCCTCACCGCTGGGACTCAGGCCTCCATCGCTGCTGTCTGGGGTCCGGGCCACCCCTTCCCCATCGCTGCCCACCTCTGCCTCCTGTGAGCCAGCCTTGGGGGAGCCAGCTGCTGGGCTGGTAGGGCTCTGGCTACCTTCAATGACAATGCCACAGGTTCTTGGGCTCCAGGCCTGGTCCCTGCTTTCCAGGTCCAAGGACATTAAAGAGTCAGAGTCCTCTGTTGGGAGCACGCTGGGAGAGGACCTGATAAGCCCTAAGAGATGCGTGTAGGCCCAGTTGTTCTCTGAGGATGGGTGGCCCTCAACAGTCACAGAGTTGTTTTCACTGCCCACAAATTCACAGTTTTCCAGGACACACAGGGGCACATTGTGCAGAAAGACATGGGTGTTTTTGAAGGTGCAAAACTTCACTTGGCAGGTGCCCGGGCCATGGACCTGGATGTGTCCATTCTCAAAGTTGCAGTTGTCAAACTGGACGTGACCTGAAGTTGTCTGGGGAACGAAAGAGAGAAAGTGGGTGTAACAGGGATAAGATCTGTTTTGCTAGTCAGAGCTCTAACTGTTCTGTAAGGGGATGGCACCTGGAAAGGCCATCTGTCCTGCTGGTCATGTTCCCTTCCCCACAGGGCAAGGGTCTTGCCAGCCCCAGGAGGAACCAGGAGCTGCTGTGCATCAGAAGGAGGATCATTTGGAGCTGCCTCCCCTTCCCTCCTTCCAATCCCAAAGGGCAGGAGACAAGAGTGGAAACGGATAATGGCAGAAAAGTTCATTTTCTGGAGCAGGGCCCTTCCCCAAACCCTCAAATCTCAAGTAAATTCCACCAGTGCTCATGAAGCGCTTAGTGAGAATAAAGAGTTTGGCGTGGGGGGTGGGAGGTAACATGGAGAAGGGGGAAGATGCTGAATGCTCAAAGGGATGCTGCGTGAAATGGAATCGACTCAATACTGGAGATGAACCAGGAGACGGTCGCTCAAGGGAGAAATGATGGGGGAGAGCTTTGGATTCTCATAAACACAGGAACTGGCTGGGATGTGAGCCCAACTTTACCAAGCCCTCTGATGGGTGAGGGTCCCACGTGGTGTCTCGGTTACACGGAGACTGTGTCCCACCAGGTGGTGTTCCTCCGGGTCTCTCCTTCCAAAGCACTATCCCTTCATTCAAATCCTCCCTTGGCCCTGCGAGCCTGCCTCCACCTGAGCCTGCAGCCCTGAGGTTCACCACATAGGCCAGTCCGGAGTGTGGAGTCAGGACAGAGCTGGGCAAAGCCAGAGGGCTGACAGAGGCCAGGGTGGGCCAGGAGGGGCTGAGCTCTGCTGGGGCTGGGCCAGCAGTGGGAGGCCCAGACACAGGTGCTGGGAAAGTCTGCGTGGGAACTGGTGCTGGTGCAGAACTATGGCAGGAGACAGCAGGCCACGTCCCTAAAGAGGGGGACAAGGTGTACTGCCGTGACCGGGTGAGTGCCCTGAGCAGTGGCTAAGAGTGCGGGCTCTGGGGTCCAGCTGCAGGGCCCAGCTCCCAGCTCTGCCTCTTCCAGGTGTGTTATCTCGGATAAACACATCACTTATCTAAGCCTCAGTTTCTCTGTCTGCAACACGGGGCTCACGAACTAACAAAGCACCAGGCACGGAGCCATGCACAAAGTTGGCACGTGAGAAAAGCCAGCTGTTATCATCTGGGGTCAAGGGACGTGGAGAGCAGAGAGTTCTCTGGGGTGGGGGTACTACTCAGCCCTACGGAACAGCCCACCTGAGACCCTCAGCCTTCCAGGCCTGACGGAGAAGACGAGCCACTCTGCATTCCTGAAAAAGAACTGCTTCTGGATTCCACACCAAGCTCCATGAGATGTACTTGAACCATAAAATGAGGTAGTAGTGTCTCATGATCCCACTTAGTAATCCCTGGACAATTTTACATTCTCTAGCAGTGACCTCCCTTGAGAGCTTGTCCCAGAACTTGAACTTAACTCCCCTTAACCTCTCTAGTTCTTCCCTATGGCTAACCTAACTTTTTCTTGTTGTAGTTTAAGTCTATTTTCTCTTACTTGGTCCTCTCTGTAGAAAAACCCTGGCTCTCTAGAGACGCAGAGGCATTGCTAGAGTTCTCCTCAGAAGTCATAAAAACGGCTGTGAAGTCACCCTGGCCTTTGCATTTTTCAGGCAAGGTCATCCTAGCCCCCTGTCCTGCTTTTAGTTAAAAGACAAGCATGGACTGAGCACTAATATATGCCAAGCACTAAGCCAGATGGTGGGCTGGGCTACAAAGTCTACGGCCAGGACCCACCCATTGAGGATCTGCAGCTGCACTTGTGAGGGGGAAGTGGAGGCTGAAGAATAAATGACTATGAAATGTGGAAGGTATGGAAACAACCGTTCTTCCAGATCTGCAAATGAGCACAGGACTCCATCGGTTCTTCTGAAATGTTCTAAGTAGCAAACAGCCTTTTAAGCTTCCAGGGAACGCAGAACAATGTAATTTCAAAAGGGGTTAGACTCAAAGGTCTGGATTTGAGTTCTAACCTCACTAATAATCCACTTGAGAAAGTTACTCAGCATCTCTGAGCCTCAGTGTCCCTCATCTGCAAAACAGGGACACACCTACTCTGTCTACCACAACTGTTTGTTGTGGGGATCAAATGAAGCCACAGATGGAAAGTCACCTATCTTATGATTACAGGCTTTGGACCCTACCTCTGTCCCTTACAAAGTCTGAGACCCTTGTTGAGGCTCCATCTGCTCATCAATAAAGCCAGCTGACACTACCCATCTTAATCATGGCTGTAAAGCACGTGGCTGGCAAAGAGTAAGTGCATCATAAGTGACTGGTGGCATAATGATCATTACGAACGTGAGAGACAATTTGGTTGTTATTGGTAGACAGTGGCAATATAATTTTTGTTGACTAGGTGCAAAATCCATGTATCACAATCAGTTTCTAGGCAATGCAGCTCCTGGCAGTCTACAGCTATTAGTTCTAGACTGTTCTCCCAGAAGCTACCAACATCCCAACACATGCTTGTCTTTGGAAACAACTGCTCTGTTCCTAGAAGGAATGTGTTCTCCTGATATTTCCTGACCCTCTCTCCAGTCAGCCTTGGCAAAAGCCTGACCTTCCTTGACCCTCCACAGAGTGGGGCTAATGTGCTGAAGGTCACTGGCCTGCAGAGCCCCCCCTCTTTGGCCATCTCTCTGGGAACGCTGCCTGTTCTCTGCTTCCTGTCACTATGTGGCATGTGGCATGCTCCTGGAAGCTGGCTGCTCTACCTCTGGTCCCAGTTGGTCCAGGTTGGAAAGGAGGAAGTACAAAACAATTTTGGCCTCCAGTGCAAGGCTCATTTACTTTTTTAAGTACAGTTTTTTCAGGAATAAAGCAGAATATTGATCTCTACTGATCCCTGTGCCTCTTTCTCAACTGGTGCAGAACTCAGAGGAGTGTGTTATAGGACTAATGACTGAACTCTCTCTCTTTTTTAATTCCAACAAAAAAAGGGTTACAAACCCACTGAGAAGAGGGCAAGGCTCAGCATCAGGCCAGGAGAGGCTATCCATCTGAGGGAGACACCCACCTTAAACATGAAGGGTGAGAACCAGGCTGGCATGAAGACGAGGTTGCACAGGCGTGTGGTTGAGCACTGCTGGTCAATGCTGGCTAGCAGGGCCACTTCGCCCAACTTCCCGTGGCCTACGATCTCCACAGGCACCTTCAGGATAATTTCACCTTGCTCTTCGTGCAGACCTGGGAACAGCAGGATTCGGTCAAATAGGCTGGACATGGCCAGGGCACTGCCTAGGCTGTGAAACTCATGGCCTGGCCCGACACTCAGGGTACGACGTGTCCTCCTCCGGCGAAATAGAGAAAAGCAGACAGAGGTCTCCAAGATCGCGGCATTCTTGGTCCACATCTTGGAGGCAAGGTAATGCTGCTTGAAGGCCTCCCTCCAAGACTCAGGTTCCACATCAGGCTGGTTGGGCCAGTTGGGGTGGCGGCACTCGGTGTAGCCCAGATACAGCTGCCGCCAGCGAGTCCTATCAAGACTGAGGATCAGTTCATACCAGGCCCTACACACTAGGCTGCAACGGCCCAAGTCGGGAAGGGGCAAGTAGGCCAAGATCATGCGCCACAGCTCCAGGGGGAGGCTGCCAGCCTCCATCGTCACCTGGGAGACAGACACAGAACAAAAGAGGTTTTTGTCTATGCTGCTTACAGTCCCCCTTCTTAAAATATCCCCTGCCTTCTGACCCCAGGGGTGAACAGGCACCTAGGCCCAGCCAATCACAGGACTCCACCCACTGAGTCAGAATCCTTCCCTGGGATTTTTCTACCTGCAATCAGCAGGGAAAACTTTCTTTTCTCTTAAAGACACTATAAAGATATGACCCTGGAACTGCTGGCAGCCACGTTCCCTACCTTATGGATAAAACCTTGTGTTACCAAAGCCAAGGAGAAATGAGGAGATGAAAGATGAAAATTGAAAAAGAGAAAGAAACATAGTGAGTATGTGTGTATGTGTCCTGGTGGTATGATTCCAGATTCCTGAAGATGCCCTGGAATCTTCAGTTTTCCCTCAAGTCTGTGAGGTACCTCAATGGCCTTCTAATAAATTCTCTTTCTGCTTAAGCTGGTTTGATTTCAATTTCTGTAACTTGTAGCTAGGAGTTTGGACTAATACAGAGGGAACCCACCTTTGGCTGTTACTGTCCTAGAGCTGTCTCTACTCATCACGGATCAAATCCTCATGGGAGGCAACCTCAGGAAAACTGCTGCTGAGGTTTCTGGTCCTGGCTCTGCCACTGGTTACTCATGTAACCCTAGTGTCCCAAGCATCTACTGGGCTAGCTGCCCAACCATCTGCTCCCATGATTTTTTTTGGGAAAATATCCCTCCCCCCACCAACAGTTTACACCACTTGCTTATAGAGGTAGGGCTTTCCGCAGCCCTGTGTGTGGAATAACACTACCCAGACCCCTGGCTGCAAATGACTGGACTCTGGATGGCTCCACTGGGCCACTGAGATCTTTAGGGGAATGTGAGTTGCAATTCTAGAATCAGACTGACTTCTTTCCTGAATGGAGGGGAATGAGTGGCTTGTTTCCTAAGCTATAAACTCAGGAACAGTTGTTGGTGACCATTTTCTCTGGGGGCAGGGGAGGGTGGAAGCAGAAGAAGCTGGTCTGCATTGAGAGGAGGATGAGAGACACAGAAAGAAGCAGAGAAAAGGGCAGAAACAAGGGGCATCCCAGTGTTTCTCCAGCACTGCAGGTCACAGCTCCAGTCTACTCTCAAAAATCAGCTCCATCCTTGCCTTTTGAATCCCTTCAGCTACCTCTGTACTCTTCTAGCAAATTCTCCTTTTTGCCTAAGCTGGCTTCACTGCATTTCTGTTGTCTACACCTAGTTTAAGCTCTATCAGTGTCAGTTTCCCCACCTAAAAAACAAGGCGGCTGAATTAGATGACCTAGAGCAACTTGCAAATCTGAACCCTGTAAGGTCTCTAGACAACTAGAAACTAAAACTGGAAACAGGGCCGACTCCATCACTGACTTTAATAATCAAGTTGTCCACCTCTCCAGGGCCTCAGTTTTCCCCTCTATTTTATAAAAATGATGATCAAACTTGTCAGCCATTAGCCCCAAGAAGGCTAAAAACACAGATGTGTGATTACATGATAGAAATTCTAAGCCTCCTCCAGACAGGTATGGCTTTAACTCTACAGATTAGTATCAGAGCCCAGATATGCAGGTTCTTCCATCATGATCACCCAGTGAGACTTTATGAAGTTCTCAGTAGCACTGGAGAAGAACTGGCTCTGGACTGGTAAGCATGATGTAGAGAGGAAAGAAAGGCTGGGCTCCTGATACTGCAACTGCCCCAGGCGAATGCAATTTTACTCATGGTGGTTTCTGTGACACCCGTGTCTCCTGTTCCTCATCCCTTCTTTAGCCACACCTTCTCAGCCTTTTAAAGAGAAGAATGTTTTTCTATCCCTTCTCTAACCGTTCTCTAGCTAAGTGATCACATTCATTCCCTTAATTTCAACTACCAGTGTAAATTCAGGACCTCAAAATCTGAATTTCCAGCCCCAGCTGTCTCTTTCAAACTCCATACATGAATACCCAATTGCTGGCCAGACGTTTCTACCTGAATGTTCCACAGACACTAAAAACTCAGCATCATATCCAAAATGGAACCTCACCTTCCAATTTAGGCCATGACAGAATTCCTAGAACTGGATTCTCCCGCCTGCCACAAACGAGGCAACAGAATACATGCTCTCAGGCACTGAATAGCAAGCCACACAGGACTGTGATCTTAGAGGGCAAGGAAACAGGAGGAAAGTGCATGACTGCTCCAGCTGTCATCTTGGGGCACCTTCTCATTGTGGGGTAGGGAGATGGAGCCCAGGCAGAGTGATAATCTGCTGAGCAGGCAGATTTGAGTTCTGGGCTGAAGTGGCTGAAATCTGCCAGGCAGGGTATCCAGAGGGCGTGAGCAACACAGCGTGGGGGTGGGTTTGGTGGGCAGTTTCTTGGCTGAAAGCTGGACCACACGTGTACAGGGTGGGACTTCCACAGACCTAGTAGAAATTGCCTTCTCTGGGGTAAGTGGTGATACTAGAGATCAAGCAGAGCTGGGAGATCATGGAATTCCACCTAGAATATGGAGCATTCATACTGAGACTCAGAAAGGATGTGCCATGGGAATAAATTCAAATTGGAAGAATAAAGTCAAGCTTCATAGGATCAAAGGGTTCTTCCAGTAACTTATGCCTGCTAGAATGAAATTTAACAGTCCTAAAAAAAAAAAAAAAAAAGGACAACATAATCTAGACTCCCTCAACATGTCAGCTACAAGATATTGTGATGTTGGCATAAGAAAACTAGAGAGTCCTAAGACCCAGTTCCACCCACCTGTGGGCAGGCACCAGTCCCTCCCACCAGGAAGCCAGCACAAGCCCTTGGACCCTCATCCACCAGGGGGCAGACACCAGAAGCAAGAGGAGCTACAATTCTGCAGCCTGAGGAATGGAGGCCACAAACACAGAAAGTTAGACAAAACAAGATGGCAGAGGAATATAACCCAGACGAAGGAACAAGATAAAACTCCAGAAGGACAACTAAGTGAAGTGGAGATAGGCAATCTGCCTGAAAAAGAATTCAAAGTAATGAGGTGATCCAAGATCTTGAAAAAAGAATGGAGGCACAGATTGAGAAGATACATGAAATGTTTAACAAAGAGTTAGAAGATTTAAAGAACAGAGATGAACAATATAAGAACTGAAATGAAAAATACAGTAGAGGGAATCAATAGCAGAATAAATGAGGCAGAAGAACAAATAAGTGAGCTGGAAGACAGATGGTGGAAATCACTGCTGCAGAACAGAATAAAGAAAAAAGAATGAAAAGAAATGAGGACAGTCTGAGAGACCTCTGGGACAACATTAAATGCACCAACATTCACATTATAGGGATCCCTGAAGGAGAAGAGAGAGAGAAAGGGCCGGAGAAAATATTTGAAAACATAATAGTTGAAAACTTCCTTAACATGGGAAAGGAAACACTCAAGTCCAGGATGCGCAGAGAATCCCATAGGGGATAAACCCAAGGAGGAACACACCAAGATACGTACTATTCCAATTGACAAAAATTAAAGACAAAGAGAAAATATTAAAAGCAACAAATAACATACAAGGGAATCCCCATAAGGTTATCAGCTGATTTTTCAGCAAAAACTCTGCAGGCCAGAAGGGAGTGGCATGATATACTGAAAGTGATGAAAGGGGAAAACCTACAACCAAGAATACTCTACCCAGCAAGGCTCCCATTCAGATTCTAGGGAGAAATCAAAAGCTTTACAGACAAGCAAAAGCTAAGGGAATTCAGCACCACCAGACCAGCTTTACAACAAATGCTAAAGGAACTTCTCTAGATGGAAAAGAAAAGGCCACAACTAGAAACAAGAAAATTACGAATGGAAAAGCTCACCAGTAAAGGGAAACATACAGTTAAGGTAGGAAATCATTCACACACAAATATGATACTTAAACCAGTAATTGTGAGAGGAGGAGAATACAAATGCAGGATATTTGAAACACATTTGAAATTAAGAGATCAGCAACCTAAAACAATCATGCATATCTATAGACTGCTATACCAAAACCATGGTAACCGCAAACCAAAAATCTACAATAGATACACACACAAAAGAAAGCAATCCAAACACAACACTAAAGATAGTCATCAAATCACAAGAGAACAAAAGAGGAAGGGAAGAAAAAAGACCCACAAAAACAAATCCCAAACAATTATCAAAATGGCAATAAGAACATACATATTGATGATTACCTTAAATGTAAATGGATTAAATGCTCTAACCAAAAGACACAGACTGGCTGAATGGATACAAAAACAAGACCTGTATATATGCTGTCTACAAGAGACTCACTTCAGATATAGGGACACAAACAAAGTGAGGGGATGGAAAATGGTATTCCATGCAAATGGAAATCAAAAGAAAGCTGGAGTAGCAATACTCATGTCAGACAAAATAGACTTTAAAATAAAGGCTGTTACAACAGACAAAGAAGGAGGTTACATAATGATCAAGGGATCAATCCAAGAAGATATAACTGTAAATATATATGCACCCAACATAGGGGGGCCTCAACATATAAGGCAAATGCTAACAGCCATAAAAGGAGAAACTGACAGTAACACAATAATAGTAGGGGACTTTAACACCCCACTTACATCAATGGACAGATCATCCAGAAAGAAAATCAATAAGGAAAGACAGGCCTTAAATGACACATTAGAGCACATGGACTTAACTGATATTTACAGAACATTCCATCCGAAAGCAGCAGGATACACATTCTACTGAAGTGCACACAGAACATTCTCCAGGATAGATCACATGCTGGGCCATAAAGCAAGCCTCAGTAAATTTAAGAAAACTGAAATCATGTCAAACATCTTTTCTGATCACAATGCTATGAGATTAGAAATCAACTACAAGAAAAAAACAGTAAAAAAAAGCAAACACGTGGAGGCTAAACAATATGTTACTAAACAACCAATGGATCACTGATGAAACCAAAGAGGAAATAAAAAAATACCTAGAGACATATGAAAACGAAAACACAACAATCCAAAACCTATGGGACGCAGCAAAAGCTGTTCAATTAGGGAAGGTTACAGCAATACAATCTTCCTCAGGAAACAAGAAAAATCTCTAACAACCTAACCTTACACCTAAAGTAACTAGAGAAAGAATAACAAACAAAACCCAAAGTTAGTAGAAGGAAAGAAACCATAAAGATCAGAGCAGAAATAAATGAAATAGAGGTGAAGAAAACAATAGAAAAGATCAAGCTGGTTCTTTGAAAAGATAAGAAAAATTAATAAACCTTTAGCTAGACCCATCAAGAAAAAAAGGTAGAGAGCTCAAATCAATAACATTAGAATGAAAAAGGAGATGTTACAACCAACACCACAGAAATACAAAGGATCATAAGAGACTACTACAAGCAACTACATGCCAATAAAATGGACAACCTCGAAGAAATGGACAAATTCTTAGAAAGGTACAATCTTCCAAGAATGAACCAGGAAGAAATAGAAAATATGAACAGACCAATCACAAGTACTGATATTGAAACTGTGATTTTAAAACTTCCAACAAACAAAAGTCCAGGACCAGATGGCTTCACAGGTGAAGTCTATTAAACATTTAGAGAAGAGTTAACAGCTATCCTTCTGGAACTATTCCAAAAAACTGCAGAGGAAGGAACACTCCCAAACTCATTCTATGAGGCCACCATCACTCAGGTACCAAAACCAGACAAAGATAGCACAAAAAAAGAAAATTACAGGCCAATATCACTGATGAACATAGATGCAAAAATCTTTAACAAAATACTAGCAAACCGAATTCAACAATACATTAAAAGGATCATATACCATGATCAAGTGGGATTTATCCCAGGGGTGCAAGGATTTTTCAATATCTGCAAATCAATCAGTGTGATGCACCACATCAACAAATTGAAGAATAAAAACCATGTGATCATCTCAATAGATGCAGAAAAAGCTTTTGATAAAATTCAACACTGATTTATGATAAAATCTCTCCAGAAAGTGGATATAGAGGAAACTTACCTCAACATGACAAAGGCCATCTACGACAAACCCACAGCTAACATGGTACTCAACAGTGAAAAGCTGAAAGCATTTCCTCTAAGATCAGGAAAAAGGTAAGGATGTACACTCTTGCCAATTTCATTCAAGTTAGTTCTGGAAATCCTAGCCATGGCAATCAGAGAAGAAAAAGAAATAAAAGGAATCCAAATTGGAAAAGAAGAAGTAAAACGGTCACTGTTTGCAGATGACATGATACTATACATAGAAAGTCCTAAATATGTTACCAGAAAACTACTAGAGCTCATCAATAAATTCGGTAAAGTTGCAGGATACAAAACTAATGCACAGAAATCTCTTGCATTTCTATACACTGACAACAAAAGATCAGAAAGAGAAATTAAGGAAACAATCCTATTTACCATTGCATCAAAAAGAATAAAATACCTAGGAATAAACCTACCTAAGGAGGCAAAAGACCTGTACTCTGAATACTGTAAGATGCTGATGAAAGAATTCGAAGATGACACAAACAGCTGGAAAGATATACCATGTTCTTGGATTGGAAGAATCAATATTGTCAAAATAACTCTACTACCCAAGGCAATCTACAGATTCAATGCAATCTCTATCAAATTACCAATGGCATTTTTCACAGAACTAGAACAAAAAATTTTTTAATTTGTAAGGAAACACTAAAGACCCCAAATAGCCAAAGCAATCCTAAGAAAGAAAAATGCAGCTGGAGGAATCAGGTTCCCTGACTTCAGACTATACTACAAAGCTACAGTAATCAAGACAATATAGTACTGGCACAAAAACAGAAATATAGATCAATGGAACAGTATAAAAAGCCCAGAAATAAACTCATGCACCTATGGTCAATTAATCTACGACAATGGAGAAAAGACAGTCTCTTCAATAAGTGGTGCTGGGAAAACTGGACAGCTACATGTAAAAGAATGAAATTAGAACATTCTCTAACACCATATAGAAAAACAAAATCAAAATGGATTAAAGACCTAAATGTAAGACTAGATACTATGAAACTCTTAGAGGAAAACATAGGCAGAACACTCTTTGATGTACATTGCAGCAATATCTTTTTGGACCCACCTTCTAGAGTAATGAATATAAAAACAAAAATAAACAAATGGGACCTAATTTAACTTTAAAGCTTTGCACAGCAAAGGAAACCATAAACAAAATGAAGAGACAATCCACAGAATGGGAGAAAATATTTGCAAATGATGCAACCAACAAGGGATTAATCTCCAAAATACACAAACAGCTCAGGCAGCTCAATATCAAAAACAAACAAATCAAAAAATGGGCAGAAGATCTTAATGGACATTTCTCCAAAGAGGACATACAGATGGCCAAAAAGCACATGAAAAGATGTTCAACATTGCTAATTATTAGAGAAATACAAATCAAAACTACAATGAGGTAGCACCTCACACTGGTCAGAATGGCCATCACTGACCATCACTGAAAAGTCTACAAACAATAAATGTTGGAAAGGGTGTGGAGAAAAGCAAACCCTCTTACACTGTTGGTGGGAATGTAAATTGGTACAACCGCTATGAAGAAGAGTATGGGGGTTCCTTAAAAAACTAAAAATAGAACTACCATATAATCCAGCAAGCCCACTCCTGGGCATATATCTAGAGAAAACCATAATTCAAAAAGATACATGCACCCCAATGTTCACTGCAGCACTATTTACAATAGCCAAGACATGGAAGCAACCTAAATGTCCATCGACAGAGGAACAGATAAAGAAGATGTGGTACATATATACAATGGAATATTACTTGGCCATAAAAAAGAATGAAATAATGCCATTTGCAGCAACGTGGATGGACCTAGAGATTATCATACTAAATGAAGTAAGTCAGACAGAGAAAGACAAATATCATATATCACTTATATGTGGAATCTAAAAAAATGATACAAATGAACTTATTTACAAAACAGAAAGACTCACAGACTTCAGAAACAAACTTATGGTTACCAAAGGGGAAAGGTAGCGGTGGGGAGGGATAAATGCATATATACAGTCTGTATATACACATTACTATATACAAAATAGATAATCAGCAAGGACCTGCTGAATAGCACTGGGAACTCGACAATATCCTGTAATAACCTATATGGGAAAAGAATCTGCCAAAGAATGGACATATGCATATGTATAACTGAATCACTTTGCTGTACACCTGAAACTAATACAACATTGGAAATCAACTATACTCCAATACAAAATAAAAATGAAACTAAAAAAAAAAAAGAAAACTAGAGAGTCCAGAAATAGATTTGTACGTATACTGGTCAACTGATTTCTGACAAAACATCAATGCAATTCAGTGGATGGAGAAAAGTCTTTTCATCAAATGGTGCTGGAAAAATGATATCCGTATGGGAAAAAAAAGAACTTTTGCCTCATACCTTACACCATACATGAAAAAAAGTAACTCAAGATTGATTATAGACATACACATAAAAACTAAATCTATAATGCTCCTAGAAGAAAATATAGGAAAATACATTTGCAACCTTGGGGTAGGCAAAGATTTCTGAGAACACAAAAGGCATTAATCATTAAAAAAAAAAACTAGTAAATTGGTCTATCAAAATTAAATTTTTCTGTTTATCAAAAGACATCATTAGGAAAAGAGAATGATAGAACGGGGAAAAATATTTGCAATACAACATACACAGGACAAAGGGCTTGAATCCAGGATATGTTAAGAAATCCTACAACTCAGTAATAACAAAACCCAATAAAAAATAGGCAAAGATTTGAACAGAAACTTCAAAAAGAAAAATGAACAGCCGATAAACTCATGAAGAGATACTCAACATCATTAGTATTCATTATTACTCAATTTGTATTAAAACCATGATGAGATAAATGTGTTTCACACACACTAAAATGGCTAAAATTAAGAACACTGAAAGCATCAAAGATGTGAAGTAATCAGAATTCTCATACATTGTTGGTAGGAGTATTAAATACTAGAAGCACTTCAGGAAACTGGCGATTTCTTCTGCAGTTAAAACATATACCTATCCCGGGACTTCCCTGGTGGTCCGGTGGTTAAGAATCCTTCTTGCAATGCAGGGGACACAGGTTCGATCCCTGGTCGGGGAACTAAGATCCCACATGCCGTGGGGCAACTAAGCCCGTGCACCACAACTACAGGGCCCATGCGCTCTGGAGCCTGCAAGCCACAACTAGAGAGAAGCCCATGCACCACAATGGAAGATCCTGTGTGCCGCAACTAAGACCCAACACAACCAATAAATAAATAAATAAATATTAAAAAAACCCGAACAAACCAAAAAAACCACATACCTATCCTGTGACCTAGAAATTCCACTCCTAGATATTTACCCAAGATAAGTGAAAATGTACATCTACGAAAGGACTGATTTTAGAATGTTTACAGCCGCTTTATTCCTAATAGTAAAACAAACAGACAGAAAACTAGACACAACCCAAATGTCCATCAACAGAAGAGTGAATAAACAAATAATGGTGTATTCGTACAATGGAATACTATTCAGCAATAAAAAGGGATGAACTGCTGATAACACACAACATGGATGAATTGCAAGAAGAATGTGCTAGGCAAAAGAAATTAGTCACAAAAGACTACATATTGTATGATTCCATTTAGGTGAAGTTCAAAAACAGATAAAATCATCTATGGTGATAAAAATCAGAACAGTGCTTGCCAATGGGGTAGTGATTGACTTGCGGGGGTCAAGAGGAAACTTTGGGAGTAAAGGAAAAGCTTTACAGCTTCACTGGTATGTGAGTTATATAGGTACATACATGTAAAAAACCTCACTGGACTGTATGCTTCCGTTCTGTGCATTTTATTGTGTGTAAACTTTGTCTCGAATTTAGGGAAACCTCCTTAATTTCTCTTCTGTCTCCTTCCCTCCCTCTCTCTCCCAGATAGCTTCTCAAGCCTTATGTTTCTGCCTCCTTAAGTACTCTCAAATTAGTCTTTGCTCTCTACCCTCTCTGTCACTGTGTTATTTCTGGCTTCACCATCTTTAGTCTGGATTACTACAGTAGAGTCTTAACCGGTCTCCCTGGAACCACTCCTGCCTCCATCCAATCCATCTGACATTCAGCTGCCAGAGGAATCTTTCTAAAATATGAATCTGGTCTGGTCGCTTAGTGTGAAATTCCTCAGTGGCCCCCCATGGCTTCTAGGATAAAGTCTAGTACAGAAGACAGGTCATGAGCTTGCTTATTTCTCTGGCCTCATCCCTGACATTCTTCCCACCCTACCCTCACTCTCCCAGTAATATCTCTACAGAGGGCCTTTCCTCATCCTCTCTCCTTAGATATGAAGTGCCTCTCTGGCTTCCAATGGCAACCTGAGAACAGCTCTATCACACAGCCTGTTTAAAATGTAAAACAAGACAGAGGACACAACAAATGTGTAGGTTAGCGAATTGATTTATAAGGCAAACATCCTGTTAATCACCTCCTAGGTCAAAAGACAATTTTGCCAGCCAGAAGCCTCTCCATGTGCCCCATCCCAATCCTGCCCCCCAGAGTAAACATTTTCCTCCTGACTCTGTAGTAATCCCTTCCTTAGGTTTCTTTGTGGTTTTATCACCTAAGCATGCATCCATAGATAGTATAGTTTTAGTTCTGTCCTTAGGTTTTTAGCTTGATAAGTCTTTGAGTCTCAATCCACCTACAGGTTCCCCTTCCATCCTTCTCTTTTCTTTACTACATATCTGTTGAAGAACTTGAACCACCTGACCGAAGTTTCTCAGTCTGGACTTTGCCGACCGTGTATGTTCTCATGGGAGAGTTCACTTTTTCGCCCTGTCAGCTGATTTCCTGCATATTGGCAGCTGGATCAGGGGCTAGACTAGACTCAGGTTCCATCCCTTTAGCAAGTCTACAAGTGGTGGTGTATCTTTTTATCAGGAGATGTCCACAAGTCTGGCTGCCGCTTTTTTGATGTCAGTGCCCACTGACGCCCAATGCCTAGACCCATTCATTTCCCTGAAGGTAAAAAAACGGTGAAACTCCAACTGGATCATCTGGTTTTGATTTATTTGCTGAAATAACTTTCAGCAAATAGGAGAGTCTTCTCTTCATCCATCATTTGGTTACCCAGAGGTACAGTCCACTTAGGAAAGGCCAACTTGACACTTTCATTTCCCAGGTTTCAAGATGATGAATTTGTCCCGTTATACTTTGAAGGTAACCAATTTGGGTTTGTGTGTGCATGTGTTTAAACTATTATTATAAACACATGGATTTAAACATATTGTATGGCTTTCAAGTCTTTGAATTTGCTATTCTTCCTGAAGCTCAAATTGAGCCAGCATTGGCCTCGATTTAGCTCCTCAGTGCTTCTGGCACAACCTCAGTAATCTTTGATCGTTTCCTTGCTATGTGGTACTTCAAGATGCTCCTGGCTCACTTTTTACATTGCTTGCCCAGACATAGTATCAGACAATTCTCTAAGAAAGAATTTGTGTTTATTTTAAATTGAAATTTTTACTGAGGTAATTGTAGGTCTGTATGAAATTGTAAGAAATAATGGAGATCTCTTGTATGCTTTGCCCAGTTACCCGCAGTGGTAACATTTTGCACAACTACAGCATAATAACACAACCAGCATAGTGACATTGATACAATCCACCACCTTATTCAGATTTCCTGTTTTACTTATACTCGTTTTTGTGTGTCTATATTACATTCTGTACAATTTTTATCACCTGTGTAGGTTCCTGTATCCACTATCCATAGTCAAGACACTAACAGTTCCAACACCAAAAGGACCCCTCATACTACCCTTTTATAATCACACCTACCACCCTCCTGACTCCTCTACCCATCCCTAATCCCTGACAACCATTAATCTGTCCCTCATTCTAAAATTGTGTCACTTAAAAATGTCATGTAAATGGAATTTTACAGTGTGTAAGGATGGGACTGGCTTTTTTCTCTCAGCATTATTCCTTGGAGATGCATTCAAGTCTCTGTATCACTAGTTTGTTCCTTTAGAATGCTGAGTAGCATTCCACAGTGTTGATGCACCAGTGTACATTTGCAGAATTTTGACAAATGCATTCACACATCTAATCCAAACCCCACCAATATAGAATACTACCGTCACCCCAGAAAGTTCACTCATGACTTTTCTTAGTCAATCCCTAACCCCAATCTCAAGAGGCAACCACTGTTGTGATTTTTCTACCATAGATTAGTTTTGTCTGTTCTAGAATTTCACATAAATGGAATCATGCAGTAAGTATTCTTTTGTGTAAGGCTTCTTTCACTCAGAAGAACATTTTGGAGACTCATCCATTTTGCTGCATGTATCAGTAGCTCATCCCTTTTTATTGTTGAGTAGTAGTTCATTATATATTAATACATATATTTATATATATTTTTATATATATATTTATATATATATTTATATATATAAAAATATATATATTTATATATAAATATAAATATTTATATTTATATAAATATATATATATTTATATATATAAATATATATTTATATATATTTTTTAATATATCGAGTTTTTAAAAAAATCGATCCTCCTATTGGTAGAAAGCAAAACTGTTTCCAGTTTGGTGCTATTATGAATAATGCTGCTGTGAATATTCTTATACAAGTGCTTTGTGGACATGTGTTTTAATTTTTTTTGAGTAAATGCTTAGAAGGGGGCTTCCGGGAAGACGGCAGAAGAGTAAGACGCGGAGATCACCTTCCTCCCCACAGATACACCAGAAATACATCTACACGTGGAACAACTCCTACAGAACACCTACTGAACGCTGGCAGAAGACCTCAGACCTCCCAAAAGGCAAGAAACCCCCCACGTACCTGGGTAGGGCAAAAGAAAAAAGAATAAACAGAGACAAAAGAATAGGGATGGGACCTGCACCAGTGGGAGGGAGCTGTGAAGGAGGAAAGGTTTCCACACACTAGGAAGCCCCTTCGCGGGCAGAGACTGCGGGTGGCGGAGGGGGAAAGCTTCGGAGCCGCGGAGGAGAGCGTAGCCACAGGGGTGCAGAGAGCAAAGCGGGGAGATTCCCGCACAGAGGATCAGGGCCGGCCCGCACTCACCAGCCCGAGAGGCTTGTCTGCTCACCCACCGGGGCGGGCGGGGCTGCGAGCTGAGGCTCGGGCTTCGGTCGGAGCACTGGGAGAGGACTGGGGTTGGTGGCGTGAACACAGCCTGCAGGGGGTTAGTGCGCCACGGCTAGCCAGGAGGGAGTCTGGGGAAAAGTCTGGAGCTGCCGAAGAGGCAAGAGACTTTTTCTTACCTCTTTGTTTCCTGGTGCGCGAGGAGAGGGGATTAAGAGCACTGCTTAAAGGAGCTCCAGAGACAGGCGCGAGCTGCGGCTAAAAGCGCGGACCCCAGAGACGGGCATGAGACGCTAAGGCTGCTGCTGCCGCCACCAAGAAGCCTGTGTGTGAGCACAGGTCACTATCCACACCCCGCTTCCGCGGAGCCTGTGCAGCCCGCCACTGCCAGGGTCCCGGCATCCAGGGACAACTCCCCCAGGGAACGCACGGCGCGCCTCAGGCTGGTGCAACGTTACGCCGGCCTCTGGAGCCTCAGGCTCGCCCCGCACTCCGTGCCCCTCCCTCCCCTCGCCCTGAGTGAGCCAGAGCCCCTGAATCAGCGGCTCCTTTAACCCCGTTCGTCTGAGTGAAGAACAGACGCCCTCTGGTAACCTACACTCAGAGGCGGGGCCAAATCCAAAGCTGAGCCCCTGGGAGCTGTGCGAACAAAAAAGAGAAAGGGAAATCTCTCCCAGCAGCCTCAGAAGGAGCGGATTAAAGCTCCACAATCAACTTGATGTACCCTGCATCTGTGAAATACATGAATAGACAACGAGTCATCCCAAATTAAGGAGGTGGACTTTGAGAGCAAGATTTATGATTTTTTCCCCTTTTCCTCTTTTTGTGAGTGTGTATGTGTATGCTTCTGTGTAAGATTTTGTCTGTATAGCTTTGCCTCCACCATTTGTCCTAGGGTTCTATCCGTCTGTTTTATTTTTGTTTTTTAAATTTTTTTCTCTTAATAATTTTTTTTATTTTAATAACTTTATTATATTTTATCTTTATTTTATTTTACTTTAGCTCCTTCATTTTTCCTTCCTTCTTTCTTTCCTCCCTTCTTTCTCTCTCTCTCTCTCCTTCTACTAATTCTTTCTTTCAACTTTTCTCCCTTTTATTCTGAGCCGTGTGGATGAAAGGCTCTTGGTGCAGCAGCCAGGAGTCAATGCTGTGCCTCTAAGGAGGGAGAGCCAACTTCAGGACACTGGTCAACAAGAGACCTCCCAGATCCACATAATATCAAACGGTGAAAATCTCCCAGAGATCTCCATCTCAACACCAGCACCCAGCTTCACTCAATGACCAGCAAGCTACAGTGCTGGACATCCTATGCCAAACAACTAGCAAGACAGGAACACAACCCCACCCATTAGCAGAGAGGCTGCCTAAAATCATAATAAGTCCACAGACACCGCAAAACACACCACCAGACGTGGACCTGCCCACCAGAAAGACAAGATCCAGCCTCATCCACCAGAACAAAGGCACTAGTCCCCTCCACCAGGAAGCCTACACAACCCACTGAACCAACCTTAGCCACTTGGGACAGACACCAAAAACAGCGGGAACTATGAACCTGCAGCCTGCAAAAAGGAGACCCCAAACACAGTAAGATAAGCAAAATGGGAAGACAGAAAAACACACCGCAGATGAAAGACCAAGATAAAAGCCCACCAGAACTAACAAATGAAGAAGAAATAGGCAGTCTACCTGAAAAAGAATTCAGAATAATGATAGTAAAAATGACCCAAAATCTTGGAAATAGAATAGACAAAATGCAAGAAACATTTAACAAGGACCTAGAAGAACTAAAGATGAAACAAACAACGATGAACAACACAATAAATGCAATTAAAAATACTCTAGATGGGATCAAAAGCAGATTAACTGAGGCAGAAGAACGGATAAGTGACCTGGAAGATAAAATAGTGGAAATAACTACTGCAGAGCAGAATAAAGAAAGAAGAATGAAAAGAGCTGAGGACAGTCTCAGAGACCTCTGGGACAACATCAAATGCAACAACATTCAAATTATAGGAGTTTCAGAAGAAGAAGAGAAAAAGAAAGGGACTGAGAAAATATTTGAAGAGATTACAGTTGAAAACTTCCCTAATATGGGAAAGGAAATAGTTAATCAAGTCCAGGAAGCACAGAGAGTCCCATACAGGATAAATCCAAGGAGAAATACACAAGACACATATTAATCAAACTGTCAAAAATTAAATACAAAGAAAACATATTAAAAGCAGCAAGGGAAAAAACAACAAATAGCACACAAGGGAATCCCCATAAGGTTAACAGCTGATCTTTCAGCAGAAACTCTGTAAGCCAGAAGGAACTGGCAGGACATATTTAAAGTGATGAAGGAGAAAAACCTGCAACCAAGATTACTCTACCCAGCAAGGATCTCATTCAGATTTGATGGAGAAATTAAAACCTTTACAGACAAGCAAAAGCTGAGAGAGTTCAGCACCACCAAACCAGCTTTACAACAACTGCTAAAGGAACTTCTCTAGGCAAGAAACACAAGAGAAGGAAAAGACCTACAATAACAAACCCAAAACAATTAAGAAAATGGGAATAGGAACATACATATCGATAATTACCTTAAGTGTAAATGGACTAAATGCTCCCACCAAAAGACACAGATTGGCTGAATGGATACAAAAACAAGACCCATATATTTGCTCTCTACAAGAGACCCACTTCAGACCTAGAGACACATACAGACTGAAAGTAAGGGGATGGAAAAAGATATTTCATGAAAATGGAAACCAAAAGAAAGCTGGAGTAGCAATTCTCATATCACACAAAATAGACTTTAAAATAAAGACTATTACAAGAGACAAAGAAGGACACTACATAATGATCAAGGGACCGATCCAAGAAGATATAACAATTGTAAATATTTATGCACCGAACATAGGAGCACCTCAATACTAACAGCCATAAAAGGGGAAACCGACAGTTAACACATTCGTAGTAGGGGACTTTAACACCCCACTTTCACCAATGGACAGATCATCCAAAATGAAAATAAATAAGGAAACACAAGCTTTAAATGATACATTAAACAAGATGGACTTAATTGATATTTATATGACATTCCATCCAAAAACAACAATACACATTTTTCTCTAGTGCTCATGGAACATCCTCCAGGATAGATCATATCTTGGGTCACAAATCAAGCCTTGGTAAATTTAAGAAAATTGAAATTGTATCAAGTATCTTTTCTGGCCACAACGCTATGAGACTAGATATCAATTACAGGAAAAGATCTGTAAAAAATACAAACACATGGAGGCTAAACAATACACTACTTAATAACGAAGTGATCACTGAAGAAATCAAAGAGGAAATCAAAAAATACCTAGAAACAAATGACAATGGAGACACGACGACCCAAAACCTATGGGATGCAGCAAAAGCAGTTCTAAGAGGGAAGTTTATAGCAATACAATCCCACCTTAAGAAACAGGAAACATCTCGAATAAACAACCTAACCTTGCACCTAAAGCAATAAGAGAAAGAAGAACAAAAAAACCCTAAACTTAGCAGAAAGAAGGAAAGAAATCATAAAAATCAGATCAGAAATAAATGAAAAAGAAATGAAGGAAATGATAGCAAAGATCAATAAAACTAAAAGCTGGCTCTTTGAGAAGATAAACAAAATTGATAAACCATTAGCCAGACTCATCAAGAAAAAAAGGGAGAAGACTCAAATCAATAGAATTAGAAATGAAAAAGGAGAAGTAACAACTGACCCTGCAGAAATACAAAAGATCATGAGAGATTACTACAGGCAACTCTATGCCAATAAAATGGACAACGTGGAAGAAATGGACAAATTCTTAGAAATGCACAACCTGCCAAGACTGAATCAGGAAGAAATAGAAAATATGAACAGACCAATCACAAGCACTGAAATTGAAACTGTGATTAAAAATCTTCCAACAAACAAAAGCCCAGGACCAGATGGCTTCACAGGCGAATTCTATCAAACATTTAGAGAAGAGCTAACACCTATCCTTCTCAAACTCTTCCAAAATACAGCAGAGGGAGGAACAGTCCCAAACTCATTTTACGAGGCCACCATCACCCTGATACCAAAACCAGACAAGGATGTCACAAAGAAAGAAAACTACAGGCCAATATCACTGATGAACATAGACGCAAAAATCCTCAACAAAATACTAGCAAACAGAATCCAACAGCACATTAAAAGGATCATACACCACGATCAAGTGGGGTTTATTCCAGGAATGCAAGGATTCTTCAATATACGCAAATCATTCAACGTGATACACCATATTAACAAATTGAAGGAGAAAAACCATATGATCATCTCAATAGATGCAAAGAAAGCTTTCGACAAAATTCAACACCTATTTATGATAAAAACCCTGCAGAAAGTAGGCATAGGGGGAACTTTCCTCAACATAATAAAGGTCATATATGACAAACCCACAGCCAACATCATCCTCAATGGTGAAAAACTGAAAGCATTTCCACTAAGATCAGGAAAAAGACAAGGTTGCCCACTCTCACCACTTTTATTCAACATAGTTTTGGAAGTTTTAGCCACAGCAATCAGAGAAGAAAAGGAAATAAAAGGAATCCAAATTGGAAAAGAAGAAGTAAAGCCGTCTCTGTTTGCAGATGACATGATACTATACATAGAGAATCCTAAAGATGCTACCAGAAAACTACTAGAGCTAATCAATGAATTTGGTAAAGTATCAGGATACAAAATTAATGCACAGAAATCTCTGGCATTCCTCTACACTAATGATGAAAAATCTGAAAGTGAAATCAAGAAAACACTCCCATTTACCACTGCAACAAAAAGAATGAAATAGCTAGGAATAAACCTACGTAAGGAGACAAAAGACGTGTATGCAGAAAATTATAAGACACTGATGAAAGAAGTTAAAGACGATACAAATAGATGGAGGGATATACCATGTTCTTGGATTGGAAGAATCAACACTGTGGAAATGACTCTACTACCCAAAGCAATCTACAGATTCAATGCAATCCCTGTCAAACTACCACTGGCATTTTTCACAGAACTAGAACAAAAAGTTTCACAATTTGTATGGGAACACAAAAGACCCTGAATAGCCAAAGCAATCTTGAGAACGAAAAACGGAGCTGGAGGAATCAGGCTCCCTGACTTCAGACTATACTACAAAGCTACAGTAATCAAGATAGTATGGTACTGGCACAAAAACAGAAAGATAGATCAATGGAAAAGGATAGAAAGCCCAGAGATAAACCCACATACATATGGTCACCTTATCTTTGATAAAGGAGGCAGGAATGTACAGTGGAGAAAGGACAGCCTCTTCAATAAGCGGTGCTGGGAAAACTGGACAGGTACATGTAAAAGTATGAGATTAGATCACTCCCTAACACCATAGACAAAAATAAGCTCAAAATGGATTAAAGACCTAAATGTAAGGCCAGAAACTATCAAACTCTTAGAGGAAAACATAGGCAGAACACTCTATGACATAAATCACAGCAGGATCCTTTTTGACCCACCTCCTACAGAAATGGAAATAAAAATAAACAAATGGGACCTAATGAAACTTAAAAGCTTTTGCACAGCAAAGGAAACCATAAACAAGACCAAAAGACAACCCTCAGAATGGGAGAAAATATTTGCAAGTGAAGCAACTGACAAAGGATTAATCTCCAAAATTTATAAGCAGCTCATGCAGCTCAATAACAAAAACACAAACAACCCAATCCAAAAATGGGCAGAAGACCTAAATAGACATTTCTCCAAAGAAGATATACAGACTGCCAACAAACACATGAAAGAATGCTCAACATCATTAATCATTAGAGAAATGCAAATCAAAACTACAATGAGATATCATCTCACACCAGTCATTAAAAAAATCTACAAACAATAAATGCTGGAGAGGGTGTGGAGAAAAGGGAACACTCTTGCACTGCTGGTGGGAATGTAAATTGATACAACCACTATGGAGAACAGTAATGGAGGTTCCTTAAAGAACTACAAATAGAACTACCATATGACCCAGCAATCCCACTACCGGGCATATACCCTGAGAAAACCATAATTCAAAAAGAGCCATGTACCAAAATGTTCATTGCAGCTCTATCTACAATAGCCCAGAGATGGAAACAACCTAAGTGTCCATCATCGGATGAATGGATAAAGAAGATGTGGCACATATATACAATGGAATTTTACTCAGCCATTAAAAAGAAACGAAATTGAGCTATTTGTAATGAGGTAGATAGACCTAGAGTCTGTCATACAGAGTGAAGTAAGTCAGAAAGAGAAAGACAAATACCGTATGCTAACACATATATATGGAATTTAAGAAAAAAAATGTCATGAAGAACCTAGGGGTAAGACAGGAATAAAGACACAGACCTACTAGAGAATGGACTTGAGGATATGGGGAGGGGGAAGGGTGAGCTGTGACAAAGCGAGAGAGAGGCATGGACATATATACACTAACAAAGGTAAGGTAGATAGCTAGTGGGAAGCAGCCACATAGCACAGGGAGATCAGCTCGGTGCTTTGTGACCGCCTGGAGGGGTGGGATAGGGAGGGTGGGAGGGAGGGAGACGCAAGAGGGAAGAGATATGGGAACATACGTATATGTATAATTGATTCACTTTGTTATAAAGCAGAAACTAACACACCACTGTAAAGCAATTATACTTCAATAAAGATGTAAAAAAAAATATTAAAAAAATGCTTAGAAGGGAAATTGCTGGGTTCTTTTTCCAAAGAACATTTTACACTCTCACCATGAATGTGTAAGAAACACCACTGCTCCACAACTTCACTAACATTTATTGTTGTCAGTCTTGTATCATTCTGGTGGATATGTAATGGTACCTCATTAAAAAAATTTTTTTATTGAACTATAATTGATTTACAATATAGTGTTACAGATTCAGATTCTTTTCCATTACAGGTTATTACAAGATACAGTACTGAATATAGTTCCCTGTGCTATACAGTAGGTCCTTGTTGTTTATCTATATTATATATAATGGCATGCATCTGTTAATCCCATGCTCCTAAATCTACACCACTCTTCCCCTTTCCCCTTTGGTAACTGTAAGTTTGTTTTCTATGTCTGTGAGTCTGATTCTGTTTTATCAATAAGTTGATTTGTATTATTTTTAGATTTCACATATAAGTGGTATCATGTAATATTTGTCTTTCTCTGACTTATTTCACTCAGTATGATAATCTCTAGGTCCATCCATGTTGCTGCAAATGACAATATTTCATTCTCTTTTCTGGCTGAGAAATATTCCATTGTATATATATATACCACATCTTCTTTATCCATTCATCTGCTGATGGACACTTAGGTTGCTTCCATGTCTTGGCTATTGTGAATAATGCTGCTATGAACACAGGGGTGCGTGGATCTTTTTCGAAATCGGTATCTCATTTTGGTTTTAATTTGCATTTCCCTCATGACTAATGATGTTAACACTTTCATGTGCTTATTGGCCTTTAATATATCTTTTGAAGTATTCAAATCTTTTGTCTTTTTAAAAATGGGGTTATCTTTTTTATTATTGAATTATAGGACTTCTTTATACATCCTTTGCCAGATAAATGTTCTGTGAATATTTTCTTCTACTCTGTAGCTTGTCTTTTCACTTAATAGTATCTTTTGATGAGAAGTTTTTAATTTTGATGAAGCTGAACATACTTTTTTTTTCAAAATGATTATTGGTTTCCTTTACCTGAGAAGCCTTTGTTAATCCCCACACAATGAAGATATCCTCCTGTATTTTCTTCTAAAAGCTTTGTGGTTTTAACTTTGGTATTTTGACCTATGATACAATCATGAATTAATTTTTGTTATGGTATGAGGTGGAGGTTGAAGTTAATTTTTTTATGTGAATATCCAGTTATTCCAGCACCATTTGTTAAAAAGAATCTTCTTTCCCCATTGGCTTGCTTTGGTGCCTTTGTCAAAAATCAAATGACAGTAGCGTGGATCTATTTCTGGGTGATTTATTCTGTTTCATTGAACTGTCAATCCTTATGCCAGCACCACACTACAATTTTACACTTTTCCTTTGATAAATTGGGCTTTTAGTGTCAAGTCCAAGAACCCTTTACCTAGCTCTAGATCCTAAATATTTTCTCCTGTTTTTTTTTCCTAAAAGTTTTATAGTTTTACCCTTCACATTTAAGTCTATGATCCATTTTGAGTTAATTTTTGATTTAGGTATAAGATTTAATTTGAAGTTCATTTTTTTTGGACCTATGGTCGTCCAACTGTTCCAGCACCATTTGCTGAAAGCGCCATCCTTTCTCCACTGAATTGCTTTTCTACTTTTGTCAAAAATCAGTTGAGCTTATTCTTCTGGTTTCTTTTAGTGGAAGCAATATTTCAAGACCACAATCTGGGTATTAGAGATGCTTATTTCTACTAGGTTTGCTCATGGTTTCTAAGCCTTTTCAGCAGACTTCTGTCTCCTCCACCAGAATGTGGGTTTCTTTGGCAAGGACTGGATACCTTGCTCTCTGAAGACCCAATACCTGGTGTTGACCCCCTTCTCTACTCCAATTATTCAGAGCAACAGAAAAGAAAATCACTCTAAGCAACAGAGTGCCCACATTATTCCAACACCGGGTCCGCATGTCTCAGGTACTATAAGAGTGGGATTCTGCCTTTTCTGAGGCTCTAAGTTCTTTCAGGAAATGCTGCCAATAAGTAAACCAAAGGAGACAAGTACATGATTTATTATTACCTACAGGTGACTTGACCAGAGTCACTGGGAAAAAAACAGGTCAGCAGTACCTCTGGTAAGATTAAGTTAACCCTTTCATATTCAACTCTCACATAACTCATTCTTTCCCTCACAACTTATCTTTGCACTCCACATTCCTCCCAAACATCTCCCAGACCTTCCGCAGCTCTGCCTCTAATTGCCCCTTTCCTAATTTGACTGCTGCTCTTCTCATTACAGTGTCATTTGCAGGAGGGAGGAGCTCTGATGCCAGGACTCTGAGTGGGTTGAATGCAGTTCAGTTTCAGGTGGGCCTCTCCTCCAACTAGGTTCTTGGCTCACTTATGAGGTAATTTAATTTAAAATGTTATTTTGCCTGTCCATCAGGTCTTGGTGACCTGTACATGATTCTCTGAGTTCAGTGACTTCATACGTCACATTTCTTCTAACCCTGACCCTTCACACAGTCCCTTCCTGAAACCTCAGATTTAGCCTCCTTCTTCCACACAACAGATGCCTCCTCTGACTACCCTGTGTCCCACACAGTTCACATTTATCTTTGCAAAATTTTTATATCCCTATTAAGAGGAGCTCATTTACAATATTCTTCTCTGTCCTTGCTTCACTTCTTTTTTCCTTATTATATTGCTACTTCAATTTAAAACCACCAGAATAACACTGTTATCACCATTTTAACAAGTTCCTATAGAAAAGAATACAAACTGTCAACCACCCAAACATTTCTACCCAGACGGTGATCCCATCCCAGGAAGGACCACTTGCTGCATGTGGAAGGAGTATCTTTCAGTCATTATTAAGAACTCTGACCTACTTCTCAGACTCCTTGCTCTCCTCATCCCCACCTCTGACTTTCCAATTTATTAGCATCTTTGATTATAACTGTATGCTGTTCTTCCAGGGGCACCATCTAATGTCTACTTTCCAACGTGCCTTATCCACAATGTTCTTTCCTTCTACAAGGGACAACTCTGACAGGTGTTCAAGAGTGAATCAGAGAATCCTAAAGAAACGCAATCTCGAAACCCAATCTCGACAGCCTTCCAGGTGACAGGCTTCCCTATGGCGTCATGCAAGTCTGCCCAGGAGGGCCCTCTCTGGGACCCAATGCTAACGGTCACTACTCCAATCCTCAGGAGGATGTAGAGACCCAAATCACAGTTACTCAAACTACGACCACCAAGCCTGATTACTGCATCCAACCTCACTGCTGACTTGAACCTATTTCACTATCTATTAGCGTTCAACCCAGTCAACCCGCTGAATGCTCCATGTGACATCCCACAGTACCCAGCACTGCCAACTCCTGTCCCAGATGAGTCGCCACAGCAGCCCATCAATAAGGAATACACTGGGCCACCAAAGTTGAGCTATAGAGAATACAGCAAGAACCAAACACACTATCTAATACCTAGCACAAAGCATGACTTTAAGTAAATGAATAAACAGAAATGAACTGCCATCATGCCTCTACCCCAATTTTTTGGTGAATAATTAGTTCCTGCAAACTTATATAAATTTACTATATAAACACAGCTTCAAGGGCCCTCCCTCCCCCCACAAAATTCCTGCATCTACACAGAAATTCTTACATAGAAATTCTTAAAGTTTCACTGTGAATTAAAAAAATTAGAGAATTAAAAATCCCTTTTATTTCTCGTTCCTTTGTTTTGCAAACATAGCCCTTACAGAGTGTGAGGGATTCTAGGGTGAGAAAGAAGTTGACAGGAAATGGACAGAGCTAATAACAACCTGAGAGAGAAAGTATTAAACATAACTGCAGCTTACAGAGCTCAAGAGGAAAGAAAATCTTTAAACCAGACTTGTTGGGACTTCCCAGAGGTTCTTAAAACATGGCTCTTGACCATTCCCCCTCAGAATCACCCAGGGCCTGTTCCTAGCCCCACTTCAGATCTCCAGAATCAGAATCTCTGGGGTGGGAATGTAAATTGGTGTAGCCACTATGGAGAAGAGCATGGGGGTTCCTTCAAAAACTAAAAACAGTACCACCATATGATCCTGCAATCCCATTCCTGGGCATGTATCTGGACAAAACCCTAATGTGAAAAGATACATGCACCCCTATGTTGACAGCAGCACTACTTACAACAGCCAAGACATGGAAGTAACCTAAATGTCCACTGACAGGTGAATGGATAAAGAAGATGTGGTAGGACTTCCCTGGTGGCACAGTGGTTGAGAGTCCGCCTGCCAATACAGGGGACACGGGTTCGTGCCCCGGTCCGGGAAGATCCCACATGCCGCGGAGCAGCTAGGCCCGTGAGCCATGGCCACTGAGCCTGCGCGTCTGGAGCCTGTGCTCCGCAACGGGAGAGGCCACAACAGTGAGAGGCCCACGTACCGCAAAAAAAAAAAAAAAAAAAAAAAAAAAAAAGATATGGTATATATATACAATGGAATATTACTCAGCCATAAAATAGAATGAAATAATACCATTTGCAGCATCATGGGTGGACCTAGAGATTATTATATTAAGTGAAGTCAGAGAAAGATATCATATGATATCACTTATATGTGGAATCTAAAAAAATGATACAAATGAACTTAGTTACAAAACAGAAATAGACTCAAAGAAAACAAACTTTTGGTTACCAAAGGGGACAGTGGGGGGATGTGGAGATAAATTAGGAGTTTGGGATTAACATATACACATTACTATATATAAAATAGGTAAACAACAAGGACCTACTGTATAGCACTGGGAACTATCCTCAATATCTTGTAATAACCTATAATGGAAAAGAATCTGAAGAAGTACATATATCTGAAGAAGTGTGTATATATATATACCTGAATCACTTTGCTGTACACCCCAAACTAATAATAATACAACACTGTAACTTAACTACACTTCAATAAAAAAAATAAATTAAATTAAATATAAGAAAAAAAAGAATCTTTGGAATGGAACCAATTACCTGCAACTTTACCAAGATCCCTGGTGACTGTAATGAAAAGCGCCCCCTTTCCCCACTTTGATGCAGCACTCCCAATAAAGGGCTCTCAACCCTTTATTGGGAGCTTCAACCCTTTCCGTGAGTGGCTCTCCCAGTATCCTGCAAAGTCAGAAGACCTAGGATTAAGTGGTATGCAAGCCTGAGCAAGTCACTTAACCTCCCTGGGCCTGGTTTCCTCATATGTAAATTGGGGAGCTTGATACCACCCCAAAGGATTGCTGTGTGGATTAAAAGATCTAATGCATATTGTGTTGATAATTAGTTCTCTTTACCAACTATTTCCAGTTTCCCCTCCTTTTGGCACATGACAGGATTGCACTCTCGGTCCCTCCTGTGGTTGGTTGGGTAGGGTCATGTGACCAGTACTAATCAATGAGTTTTGAGAAGGGATGTGTGTCACTTCTTAACTGGAGCGCTTCACTGCCTGTGCAAGATCATCCAGAGCTCTCTTCTTTCCAGCACAGCAACTGGCAACATTTGAGATGATGGCTACTCTGGTAGCCTGGGTCCTTGAGTGATTAGGAAAAGCAGAGTCCCCCTGCCAACCCAAAATGGATACCATGCATGAAACATAATCCTGTGTGTTGGGTTAATAGAATTTGGGGACTGTTTATTACTACAGCATAACCTAGCCCTTCGTGACTGATAAGAGCATGTGAAACTCTAAAGAGTGCTATTATGAAGCTCCTGGAGACCACCCATTCCATGGCTTGTCTGCAGTGATTCAATATCATATTTCCCAATACTGAGCTGAAATCTAGATCCTAGTTACTTCCTCAGTTGGTCCCTGTTCTATCCCCCTGGGGTCACTGGAGTTCTGCTCTCTTATATATGCTGCATATTTGATATAGGCATTAGATGACAAACTCAGAAGCTTGTACTCTACTGTAGGTTCCACAGGAGGGAGTGGCCTGATTAGAGCTGCATTTTAAGGAGATCATCCAGGAGAGTAACGTTGGGTGGAACACTGAGGGAAGAAACTCACAACTTTGCAAATATTAAATGACAGTTTCTTTCCCTCAGGATGATGTGAGGGTCTCTGGAGGATTTGGGGCAAATGACCCTGACACAGAAACTACTAGGGCTTCAGTTTTCTTGGGATTCTGAGAAGCTCACCCCACAGTGGGAAGCAAAGGGTACTGGATCTGGCCTCTTGCAGGAAGGAGGATTTCCCAGCAGGGGATTTTTCCATCCTTCAGCAGTTGTCTTCCTCCAAAATTTCCCATGTCCCCAACTCTAGGCAACACCCCAAGGCTAAATTGAGACTGGGGCTGACAGTTCTCCCCTCAAGAGCCCTCTGAACTTAGAGAGGATTTCCTTTCATGAAAATGTCCTATTCTCTGTTGTTCCATTTGGCATTATTTACTATATCTTTACAACACTAATCCATGGGGATCCACAGAGCAACAGGGATTTCTATAACCAGCTAACACTTTAAAAAAATGTATTCTCACTTGATCATCTCAATAGACACAGAAAAAGCATCTGACAAAATGCAACATCCATTCATGATAAAAACTCTCACCAAAGTGAGTATAGAGGGAATATATCTCAACATAATAAAAGCTATTTATGATAAGCCCACAGCCAACGTAATACTCAACAGTGAAAAGCTGAAAGCTTTCCTGCTAAATTCAGGAACAAGACAAGAATACCCACTCTCACCACTTCTATTCAACATAGTACTGGAAGTCCTAGCCACAGAAATCAGACAAGAAAAAGAAATAAAAGGTATCCAAATTAGAAAAGAAGAGGTGAAACTGTCACTATTTGCAGATGACATGATACTCTCTCTACACAAAGTCTCCACACAAAAACTATTAGAATAAATGAATTCAGCAAGGTAGCAGGATATAAGATTAATATACAGAAATCTATTGTATTTCTTTACACTAACAATGAAATATCAGAAAGAGAAAGTAAAAAAGTGACCCCGTCTAAAATCATGTCAAAAAAACAAACAAAACCAAAAACAGAACTTAGGAATAAATTTAACCAAGGAGGTGAAAGACCTATATGCTGAAACCTATAAAACACTGATAAAGGAAACTGAAGATGATTCAAAGAAATGGAAAGATATCCAATGCTCTTGGATTGAAAGAATGAATATTGTTAAAATGGCCATACTACCCAAAGCAATCTACAGATTTAATGCAATCCCTATCAAAATACCCATGACATTTTTCACAGAACTAGAACAAATAATCCTAAAATTTATATGGAACCACAAAAGACGCAGAATTGTCAAAGCAATCCTGAGAAAAAAGAACAAAGCTGAAAGTATAATCCTTCCAGACTTCAGACTATACTACAAAGCTACAGTAGTCAAAACAGTGTGGTACTGGCACAAAAACAGACATATAGACCAATGGAACAGACTAGAGAGCCCAGAAATTACAGCACCCAGAAATAAACCCACACACCTATAGTCAATTAATTTACAACAAAGAAGGCAAGAATATACAATGGAGAAAAGACAGTCTCTTCAACAAGTGGTGTTGGGAAAGTTGGATAGCTATATGTAAACTCAATGAAATTAGAACACTCTCTCACACCATATACAAAAATAAACTCAAAATGGTTTAAAGGCCTATAGGTAAGACATGACACCACAAAACTCCCAGAAGAGAACATAGGCAAAACATTGTCTGACATAAATCATAGCAATGTTTTCCTAGGTCTCGCAAGGCAAAAGAAACAAAAGCAAAATTTGGCTTTTGCACAGCAAAAAAAAACCATCAACAAAATGAAATGACAATCTACAGAATCAGAGAAAATATTTGCAAACAATGCGACCAACAAGGGGTTAATATCCAAAATACATAAACAGCTCGTACAACTAAATATCAAAAAAATAACCCAATCAAAAAATGGGCAAGGGCTTCCCTTGTGGCGCAGTGGTTGGGAGTCCACCTGCCGATGCAGGGAACATGGGTTCATGCCCCGGTCCGGGAAGATCCCACATGCCGTGGAGCGGCTAGGCCCGTGAGCCATGGCTGCTGAGCCTGCGTGTCTGGAGCCTGTGCTCCGCAACGGGAGAGGCCATAACAGTGAGAGGCCCACGTACCACAAAAAAAAAAAAAAAGGGCAAAAGACCTAAATAGACATTTCTCCAAAGAAGACATGTGCCAACAGGCACATGAAAAGATGCCACACATCGCTAATTATTAGAGAAATGCAATCAAAACCACCACAATGATGTATCACCTCACACAGTCGGAATGGCTATCATCAAAAAGTCTACAAATAAAAAGTGCTGGAGAGGGTGTGGAGAAAAGGGAACCCTCCTACACTGTCGGTGGGAATATAAATTGGTACAATCACTATGGAGAACAGTATGGAGGTTCCTTAAAAAACTAAAAATAGAGCTACCATATGATCCAGCAATCCCACTCCTTGGTATATATCCAGAGAAAACTCTAATTCGAAAAGATACATGCGCCCCAATGTTCAAAGCAGCACTATTTACAATTGCCAAGATAAGGAAGCTACCCAAGTGCCCATCAACAGACGAATGGTTTAAGAAGATGTGGTATATATACACAATGGAATATTACTCAGCCAATTGCAGCAACACGGATGGACCTAGAGAATATTATACAATGCTTAGTGAAGTAAGTCAGACAAAGACAAATATATGATACCACTTATATGTGGAATCTAAAAAAATAGTACAAATGAATCTACACACAAAATAGAAATAGATTCACACAGAAAACAAATTCATGGTCACCAAAGGGCAGGGGGTAGTAAATTAGGCATATGGGGTTAACAGGCACAAACTATTACACTATACATAAAGTAGATAAGCAACAGGAATTTACTGTATAACACAGAGAACTATATTCAGTATCTTGCAATAACATAATGGAAAATCTAAAAAATAAATATATATAACTAAATCACTCTGTATACCTGAAACTAACACAATATTGTAAATCAACTATACTTCAATTCTAAAAAATGTATTCAAGTTTTGCCCTTCTTTTTGCCACTGGGGCCTCTGAGCTATGGAATTAAAAGTAACAAATATCCCCCACGGCCTGTGCCTGTAAAGAAACAACAGTGGGAACTTGTTTGGATGGGAGGGAGCAGGTCCTGAGGTAGACCTCAAGCTGTTCCCAAGAGTGTGAGAACTCATGGTTTCTGTGTGGCCTCCACCTAACCGCACAGTAGAGGGATCTGCATGCCTCTGGGCCACTTGGTGTCCCCAGCCTCAGTGGGGAAGGCAGAGGCCACTCTCTTGGGAGGTGAGTCCCATGAAACTTGGCTCTCGACAAGCAGACTCTACTGTTTCCCAGCCCCGTGACTTGAGGCAAATCCTTTAACCCCAAGTGAGGTTAAAGTGATCCTATTTCCTCATCTGTAAAGAGGCTAATGATGGCTATCTTGCTACCCCTCATGAGAATTTTGAGAATTTCCAAAGGAAAAAAATCATTTATTCAACAAATTTTTGTCGATTGTCTACTACTATGCTAGGCACTGTTCCAAGTTCTGACAAGCAGTAAATAAGACAAGACCCTCAGGGACAGGCAATACATTTAAAAAATAATAACATAAGTGCTAAGAAGAGAAATAAAGCAGGCTAAGGCATGTATGTGGGCATGCACACATGTGCTATTTTATTTTTTTAATATTTATTTTATTTATTTATTTTGGCTGCACCGAGTCTTAGTTGCAGCACATAGGATCTTCCTTGTGGCATCTGGACTCTTAGTTGCAGCATGCAGACTTCTTAGTTATGGCATGCATATGGGATCTAGCAACCCGACCAGGGATGGAACCCAGGCCCCCTGCATTGGGAGCACGGAGTCTTAGCCACTGGACCACCAGGGAAGCCCCCGACATGTGTTATTTTAGATAGGGTTGTCAAGGAAGGTCTTTGAGGAAGTGACATTTGAACAGAGACCTGAATGACATTTAAAGCCATGGCGTAAGATCACTAGAGAGAGTGAAGATGACCAAGGCCTTGCCGGCCTAACATCTAAAGGGCATGAAATAGAAAAGGACTTGATAAAGGAGAGATTGGGATTGAACCCTGAGAAAACTGTACAGAACTCTGGTCAACGTGAGGCACCGGAACCAAAGCATTGCTGTGCTTTGTTCTGCTGTCTAGGCTGCCACTGCTTCTGAGAGGGTGGCTGCTGTGCCCATTTAGGTCACTGAGCATTATGATGGGTCGGCAAGTTAGGGTCAGGAATAAAACCTCTAGTGACATCTCTGCAGCTCACTAACGCTTTTGTGTGAGTGGATGTGTGGTGTGGGTGAAGGGGACATGAGGAAGTACTGAGTTTACAGCACAGGGACCACCCCTGTGAGAAGTGAGACAGCACATGCAGACGTAGGGCAGCCAGGTGAACACCTGCTGTGAAGAAATTCACTGTGACAAACTAGACATTCTCTGCCCTCAAGGAGCTTACATTTTATATAATACTTTTATTTATTGTCTGTCTCCCCTGAGTAAAATATAAGCTCCTTGAGGGCAGAAACTCTGTATCACTGCTTTGTATTATGCCTAGAACTATGCCTGACCCACAGCAGGTGCTCAATAAACAATGAATGAATGATCACCATCATCATTATCTGGTATATTAGAACAGCTGAGACTATTGAATAGCCTCAACTATAGAATCCATACTGTGAGACAGATCCTTGTGGAATAAAAAAAAAAGTAAATAAAACCCAAGTATGTAGTCAACACTTGCTATGTATAGGACTGCATGGTAGGCACTGCGAGAAGTCAGGAATCAGATAAAGACCCCACCGTCAAGTCTGGTAGAAGACAAAGATATCACTCCCAACGCGCCACCCCCAACCCCGCAGAAAACCCCACAATACAGGGGAAAAGTGCTCAGTGCCATAAAAGAGAGAAAGCCTGTTTGTAAATAAAAATGTGTGTGAATAAAAACGTGACCCTTAGCTAGTGGAATCAGCCAGTTATAATAGAAGGCAACAAAAACATCAGGAGCTACTGTTTACTTAGCACGACTGTCTGAAGGGAACAGCATTAAGCACTTTTCATGCGTTATTTCCTTTTATTCTCTCAACATCTCTTCAAAGCCTTACAACTCACAACGTTGTTTCCAGGACCTAAGAACTGGTTAGAAACGCCAACTCCTGGGCATCATTCCATACCTACTGGATCAGAATTGACACTTTAACAATTTCACCAGAGAATCCATATGTACCATATGTTTAAGAAGCACTGATCTAAAGTATGTGTCTTCATTTTACAGATAAAAAAACTAAGTGAGAGAACTTAGGTGACAAACGGCTTACCCCAAATCACTGTTAGACTGTAGCAGAGCCCCCTTTTGAAGCCAGACCTGACCCCAAAGTCTGGGTTTTTAACCATTAAGCCAAGCTTCATGGGAGAGCTGGCATCTGAGCTGGACTCTGAGATATGGGTAAAATTGGTGCATCCAGAGAATGCAGGAAGGGGGACCGTGGGCAGAGGAAACAGTGTCAGCCAAGCCTCCAAGCAGGAAACTTCCAGCTGGGCTGAGGACACAGTAAGGAGAAGCTCCGTCTGGCCGAAGCTCTGAGAGCCTGAAGGGGTCAGGGAGAGAGATCAGCTGGATCAGTTCACGCAGTTTTTGTTAACCTGGGGGGCAGTGAGGAGCTGCCTCAAGACCCAGCGCAGATGGCCCTACCCCATACTGAGATGAGTCAGACAAAAGGGACACAAACAGCTTCTAGTTGGGGCTCTGCCTCTCTCTCGCTGGGTAATCTTGAAGGCAGGGACTTAACAACTCTGCATTCATGTCCCACCTTTGTATAATAAAAAAGAATGCACTTACTTCCTACCTAGGGGAGGCCACATCAGTATCAAAGTGGTGGGAATTTTGCTTTTAATAAACAAGGGGCGGGGGGAAAAGCCAGGACAGTTCAGAACTGTATTTAATATTTTCAAGGGAAAAAAAAGATATTTTCCTCCCACATTATGAGACATATTAAACACCAGTGCAAATAACTATTATACAAACTGCATTCATTGAGGAACTGTAATGGGTTAAGGATTTTAGATTTTTCTTCAAATCAAAGTACATTTCCTAAAGTTTTGTGGATTTTAGTTTGAAAGTACAGAGATTAAAATACGGTGAACCATGAAAGAGCCCCATACATATACCTACGCCTACACACACTATTGGAAAATGAAACAAAACTTAAAACTTTGAAAATGACAAAAATCTCATCTGGGCTTTTTATCATTTCTTCAAATCTCAGTTCTCTTCAGCTGGAGAGATAAACACTTTCTTATTTTCAGCTCTGAAATTTGATGACACAGACCAGAATGCTGTGTTCTGATGCACGTATAGTGCTTTCTGATTGTGGCTGGGAGCTGTAAGGACCCGTTCTCCCTCCTTCAATGCACTGCCCATTCATTCTCACCTAGGAGAGTGCCCTGGGTCAGGAACCCAAAACCTGGGTTTTAGTCCTGATTCTGATTCACTGGGTGACCTTGAGGGGGCAGGGAAAGATGTGTTGAGAGCTTATTAAATACAGGTGTTTTTTGTATGTCATCTCAATAAGCACTTCTAACAACCAGAGAGGTGGTAGTCTTCTTATGCCCAATTCCAGGAATAAATGGATAAACCGTTTTTTATTTAGTTGGTAAGCAGCACAGCTTCTGTTCCCAGCCTGGACTGAGTCCAAAGCCCCTGCTCTTTCCACTACAACAGCCTGCCTCCTAGTTTCCTGCTTCCTAGTTTCCTTCCTGAGGTTCTGGGGTTCCTAACTTGTGACATGATAGTCAAGGACCTTCTATCCTCACCATTACACATAAACTCACAGATCATGAAATAAGGATGAGTTTACTCCTGCAATTGTTAGGCAGTAGAGTATCACACAGTGTCTGAGTTGGATGTGACACAGCAGTACTCTGTTAGGAAGCCTGGCCCAAAGATTTAGGACCTCAAGCCGGATTCTGGTAAAATCAAGGCACCTGTGCCCAGCAGCAGACCTGTGCCCAGCAGGGAGCTGTGCAGCAGCAATGAGGAATGAATACAAACCTTAAGCCGGCCCCAACCAACCCGAACCAACTACCCCAGATTCCCACCAGGCCAAGCGCTGGGTGTACAGGATTCTTTATTGTAACTGAGCTAACAACGTTTGTAGCTGCCGACCATCTGATGGCAAAGAGCGTGAGTTTTCTTTTCAGAACTGTAGTACTGGAAGAGCACTGGCAGCAATAGCAATCCACCCATGTAGGCACTGCCCCCAAGTTCTGAATGTCTGTTCTACTGAGTCTTCTGACTACAAGTACAAATAAGGGAGAGCTTATCATAAGAGTATATGTGGTATTAAGGGTACAGGATTTTATGGAAATACAAGAATAGGGCTTCCCTGGTGGCGCAGTGGTTGGGAGTCCGCCTGCCGATGCGGGGGACAGGGGTTCTGGCCCTGGTCCGGGAGGATCCCACATGCTGCGGAGCAGCTGGGCCCGTGCGCCACGGCTGCTGGGCCTGCACTCTGGAGCCCGCGGGCCACAACTGCTGGGGCCCGCGTGCCTGGAGCCCGTGCTCCGCAACGGGGGAGGCCACCGCACCACAGTGAGAAACCCGCGCACCGCCATGAAGGGTAGCCCCCGCTCAACACAACTGGAGAGAGCCCGAGCGCAGCATCGAAGACCCAACGTAGCCAAAAATAAATAAATAAATAAAATAAATTAAAAAAAAAAAGAATAGAACCATAGTAGGTCTGGGCTTCCCAGAGTCTAGAAAGGTCTGGATCAATGGCAGCCCCAAGGCCCTCAGCAGCTGGAGTCTGGGTCTTCACTCATCGCATGATTCAGTCACTCTCCAAGGGTCTGCTCCATTCTCTTTTTGCCTGGAGGCTACACAAAATTTTCTCTACCTCATTACTTCTGCTTCCTCCTAAGATCAGCTAGCCAAGACTCCTCAAAGGCTTGACTCTACCTCATGGCTTCTTTCTATATACCATTTCAGCTTCGATTTCTATAGCTGTGTCCAACTGTAGTCCCCAGTTCAAATTTCTAAGAGAACATGCATCTTTCTTTCCACTGTCACATCAGAGGTCCCTGGTGAGACTATGAATTGGCTGTTATTGGGTCTGACGTCCATCTCTGGTTCCATAATTTCTGACCAGGGGGCAGGGATAGAGCAAGATTTTATGGTAGAAACATGGATGTCTCGGGCTGCCCCTCCATGAACAGGAGTTGTGGATGTAGAAATTTCTCTTAGAAGAGGCTGGGGGAATAGCAAGCACCACGGCTGACATGTTGAAAACATCTCCACATACTAGAGAGCTCCACACCTCTGCTGCTGTGGACCACCAAGACGTCCTCAGCCAACAATGCTGAAGTGCCCAGTGGCTGGTGGGTGAAGGAGGTGGTTGTTTGATCGGCCTCCTCCTTCCCTGTCAGTGGGCTCATGAACAGGTAATGTCCTCCCCTTTTTCTTCTTGTACAGATTAACTGAGTTAATTCCAACTGCAACCTCTCTAAACCTCTTCTTTCTTTGTATCTCTCCTTCAGCCATTACTCAGTGTAGGGATGGTTGGTAGCTGTAACTTTTGCCTGCCTGGCACACCTTCCCTCTTTTGGTTTCTTAGAAGAACCCCACTCCCACTTCATTTAGTCCTGGTGGGGCTGTCATTCAGAGTGCCTCAGTCCTCCATCCCCCAAGGATGGATACTTGACCCAAAGTAGGTGATCAGAATATCCCCTCCCCCTTGCCAGAGATAGGGACAACTCAGAAGAGTCCATCTGAGGAACGAAGCCAAATTAAGACAAGCAAGGTTGAGTGACTGAGAGAGACAGAGAGAGAACCCTAAAAATATTTTTTGAGCCCCTATTTTCAGCTATGCAGTTTTATAAGCCAATAGATTTTCTTTTTAAAGTTAAGAGTGCCTAAGCTGGTCACTTGCAACCAAGAGTCCTGACAAATATACACAGTTTTCTCAAGGAAATTCTCTGCTCTCTCACTTTTTTCCTCCCTCATCTCATTTGTTCCATTTGTGGGTGCTTAAATGACTCTAATCAAAGCTGACACATTGTATTACAACAAGTCTACCACTAAGCATCAAGGGGAAAAGACAGTTCAGATGGTCTAATGTCCTGGTACTGTCCAAAAGAAGAGTAGTGCTATTTATCACTTCCATAATTTATCAACTTTGGTTAAGTTAAAATTTCAAGGGTAACCATTAAAGAAGAGCTAGTGCATAATGTCCAAACTAGAAGGAAAAAAGCAAATGATTAAAAATAGTGCCCCACCCACCTCAAAAAAAAGGGAAAAAAGAGCTAAAATGAAATGGAGTTCTAGCAGGACAAACACACTGAAAGCATAAAATATGAAGACAAACTTAAACCTAAATACATCTGTGGTTATATTAAATGAATATGGACTAAGTGTTCCAGTTAAGAGACAAAGGCTATAAAAAACCAAAACCCAATTATATGCTATTTATAAGAGACATATCCAAAACACATATATACAGAAAGGATGAAACTAAAAGGATGGAAAAAGATATACCCTGCATAGATTAACCAAAAAAGGTGGTATAGCTATACTGATATCAGATAAAATAGAGTTTAAGGCTAAAAAAATTCTTTTACTAGAAATAAAAAGGGCAACTTCATAATGATAAAAGGTTAGCATACTAGGAAGTACAACAACTTTGGTTTTGTATGCACTTGATAATTGGGCTCAAAGATATAAAGCAAAAAATTTAAAAGGGGAAATAGACAAATTCATAATCACAGTTGTGTACTTTAACACATTTCTCTCTATAATGCCTAGAATAGACAAAAAATCAGTAAGGATGAAGATTTGAATATAATTAATAAACCTGATCTACTGGCATTACATAGAACCATTACATAAAATCCAATAATTTTAGAATTCATATTATTTTCAAGCACACATGTAACACTTATAAAAACTCACCATAAACAGAACCCTAACAGAAATATCAACAAATTTAAAAGATTAAGATTATACAGAACAAGCTGACTACAATCAATTAGTAAAAGATAACTAGAAAATACTCATGTTTGGAAATTAAGAAACACATTTCTAAGATACCTATGAGTCAAAGGGGAAATCACAATGGGAACTACAAAATATTTAGAAATAAATGATTAAAATACTACATATCAAAACGTGTGAGCTCTTGCTAAACGGTATTTGGAGAAAAATGTTTAACCTTAAATGGAAAGAATAAAAATAAAAAGTATAAAAATTAATGAACTAAGCATCCATTTCAAAAAGTTAGAAGAAAAACCAAAATATATACAAGGAGAGTGAATTTTTTTTTTAAAAGAGCAGAACTTAAAGAAATAGAAAACAAACTTACTACAGAAAAAAACCTATGAAGACAAAAGTTGGTTCTTTGAAAGGAACCTCTACTGAAGCTCAAGAAGAAAAAGAGAGAAAGCATAAAAATGAAATCAGAATGAAAAGGGGATATTGCTACAGATGTTGCAGACATTAAAAGAATAATAAGGAAATATTATAAACTTTACATAAATTTTAAACCTTAAAAGAGACAAATTCCTAGAAAAATATTACTTACTAAACTAACTTAAGAAGAAATTGAAAAAATTGCCCTAGAACCATTAAAAAGGTTGAATCTACGGTTAAAAATAACATAAGAAAATAAACTTCCAGACCCAGGTGGCTTCATCACTGAGTTCTCTCCAACATTCAAGGGACAAAGGAGGGGAAACTAATATGGGTGGTGGAGGTGGAAGAAGATGGGCATTAGTTTGATCTCTGGACTAACCGCAGCAGCAGAGATTTTAGTTTGTCCCACTAACCTTCCTCTTGTAAGTTTCCCCAGAAACTGTGACCAACCAGAATCCTGGAGAAGTTGTATCTGGATGGAGTGAACATAACATAGAAGGGAATGTATCAGATGGACTATAGAGAAAACCATTGGTGTCCCACCCAGATCCTCTTTACTGGCTAGCACATCCATTCCCCAGATAGAAGTGTCAGCTGATAACAACACACAGAGGTCCCTTCCCCAGAAAACTGCCACCTCAACTAGCTCTCTTCCTCTCCTCTTCCCATCCTGCTTCCCTTATTCTCTTCCTGAGCACTTCTCTCAGTATACCATTTGAGCATGAATCCCCACTTCAGGTCCTGCTTCTACAGAATAGGGTCTAAGATATCAACATTTAAGAGGATGAAAAGAGAGGCACGGCGGGCTTCCCTGGTGGCGCAGTGGTTGAGAGTCCACCTGACGATGCAGGGGACATGGGTTCGTGCCCCGGTCCGGGAAGATCCCACATGCCGCAGAGCGGCTGGGCCCGTGAGCCATGGCCGCTGAGCCTGCGCGTCCGGAGCCTGTGCTCCATAACGGGAGAGGCCGCAACAGTGAGAGGCCCGCATACCGGAAAAAAAAAAAAAAAAAAGTCACAGAGTAACAGATACTTTTAAAACGTATAACTGACAAGGAACCACTAACCAAAATTTATGAAGAACTCTGATAAATCAATAAGAAAACTGAAAAACAGGGAAAAGACTTAATAGGCAGTTTACAAAACAGGCCATCTGATTAACCAACAAAAATGTGCTCATCAGTAGTAACCAAGGAAAGAAAATTAAAACCACAGAGATATCATTATACACCCATGAGAATAGTTTAAAAAATTTAAACCAACCATACCGAGTCATTTGCAAGGATAAGAAACTAGAACTCTCATTGCTGGTAGGTAAGTAAATTGGTACAATCACTTAGAAAACTGTTTGGCATTATCTAGCAGAGCAATTCCACTTCAACATATATAAACTCATTCACATACACAATAGAAAATCTCTAAGGATGTTGTTCTTGGCTGCACTGTTCTTGTGTTGCTTATAGTTTCTGAATACCAAGTATCTGTCACCTATAGGATGAATAACTACATTGTGACATTCATAACATAAAACACTGTTAGCGATAAAAATAAGTGTGGTCAACACATGGATTCAGCTCACAAATAAGTTGAGCAAAAGAAGCAAACACAAAACGCACACAGTATGATTCTATATGTATGAAGTTAAAAAACTAGTAAAAATGAACTGTATTGTTTGGGAAGGCAAACATAGGTGACAAAACTACAAAGAAAAGCAAAGAAATGATTATCATAAAAGTCAAAATAGTGGTTTCTTCTGGGGAGGCGCTTATGATTTGGAAAGGGTACTGAGTACTGGCAATGTTCTATTTCTTGACATAGGCGGTAGTTACATGTGTATTTTCCTTAGAATTGTTAAACTATACATTTATGGGCTTTACTCACTTGCATTCTTATTGTATCTCATATTTTTAAAAGTTTAAAACAAAGACAATGAAATAGACATACTGGTTATTTTTTGGTTCTTAGGCAAGTTGAGGGAACTGAAAAGCCTTCATTTTTAAATTAAAACCTGGCACCCCCAAATCCCTAACAGGATACATGTCAAGTAAATTTTCAATAATGCCTACTTCTCTTAGGACTATAGGTGGACAGAGTCTCCCAGGAACAGATACACGCTTTCCCAAGAGTCACCAGAGGATTCCTCTTACCTACGAAAAGTGAGATGAGTAGGCGTCCAAAGTCCTGGAGTAGATATCCTGGTTAAAGGTTAGCATTCCTGAGTATCCTCAGTAGGCAGAATCCTGGAGAGGAGTAGAAGCAATGTGCCAAAAAGCCTTGGGTTAGGGTTAGGCAGAGAAGGGATTCAGCCTCCAAACCCTGATAAAAGGTCTGAAAATAGGGAAATCTATTGGGTTATCTGAGGTGACCCTGACCAAGGCTGCTAGTAAGAAAGGGCCCTATGTGCCGCCCAAACAGGGGAGACTGGAGGAACCCAGCCTGGTGACAAGCTCCACACGTGGCCCAGAGTGTGGTGCTTTGGGAGAATGGCTAATCACATCAGCACAAACTGAAAAAGCTCTAAACTTGGAAGCCAAGCATGGGATCAAGCTGGCAGGAACGTGGTCCAATAAAGGCACTGAGCAGCAGTGACCACACATCCTTAGACCATGCAGGGCAGCTCTTCAACTGTGATATGATACAGCTGTATCAGAAATAACAATGTGGGTGGACGGCTCAGACTCTGCAGTTCTCTCCCCTCTGGAGAGTGAAAGACTGACTTCTTTGGAGTGTTTGAGCCCCCGTGGGGCTTGGAAGTGGGAGACATCCGAATTCTCACTAAAAAGGGCATTAAGGGGACTTGGGAGGTTATTTGGAAAAATAAAGAAACATGTGACTGCTTAGAACCCAACTGGTGAAATGAGACACACAGGTTAAACATCCAAAATGAAACAGACAAAATCTTAACCAAATGTCTCTGCTTATCTACCTTCATGTACACAATATCATGTGTATGAGTAGGAAACTAATACATCACTAAGCTAACAGAAAGAGTAAAGAGAGAAATAAGGAAACATCTCGGACAAAGCCCATGATAGGTGACTTAAGAGAAGGTTCATTCATTAAGGCAAACTGAAAGAACAAAATGCTTCTTGTACTGTCTATTTATTACTATGTGACTGACACATGTAAAAGGAACTTGTTTCTTTTAAATCTTCCCTGAAAAGCTTCTCAATATGTGATGTCTTCTTGGTTGCCCAAGACAGGATCCTTCCCACCTCTGAAAGCTCTTGCTGGCTTGCAATCTACATCTTTATCAGAGCCCCACTGATTTGCCCCTTGCATGTGGTAATGCCTTTGGATTATCCCTCCAAAGGTTCTGAGATACCTAAACCAGGGTCTATACGTGTTTTTATCTCTGTTTCTACTTATTCCCACTCCTCTTGGCCCTGCCACTGATGCACTATTGTTAAAGGAAACAGGTGGGGAGGGAGGAAAGAATAGTATGACTGCACTGTAACTGAAAAAAAAAAAGAGAACCACCACCAGAAAACAAACCCATAGGGAACGGGGACTTCTTGACCATGTATTACTTAACAGCTACTTGTGCTATCATAAAAATACAATTCATCTGATAACCATGGAAACCAAAATGAAGGCACTGTGGTGAGGGTGGCTCTTTTCAGGAATCTAAAAACAGTAAGAGGCCTGAAATCAGAAAAAGAAATCCAAGTGCTGCAGGCCAGAGGAAATCCTTTACTAAAAGCCCTGACAAAGCACCATTTTCTCCAGTCTCTAAAATCTCACCAGGCTTCAACAAGGGCTCTGGGAGTGCTGTGACTGATCATGAAACAATTCAGGCCTCTCTGTGTGCTTCTCTGTCCCTTGGGGCCAGCTGCTATGAAGAAGGCTCACTGGGAGCTGGAACTTATTATTTTAAATTGTACCAAAAACCAGCAGAGGAATGTGTGTGTGTATTTCCTCTCCAGCTCCTAGCAGGTATACAAGCACGAAGTGCTCCATAAATACCTGTTGAATAAATGAAGAAACAGGCTAGAACTCACGGAAAGCAAAGCGTCTGGTAAACAGTGTGTGTTCTTTCCACCACCCAGTGCCAACATTCTGTTGGGTCCTGAGAAAATCAAAGTCCTGTCCTCAATTCTGGGTCCAGTTTCGCCATTTGCCTAAGGAGACAGCTGGATTAGATGGTTTCTCAGGCATCTTCCAGCTCTGACAGTCAATCACTGTATTGTGCTTTTTTTGGTGGCAGCACATGCCTGGCACTTTTCTTTCCCCTCAGAGGGAATCTGATACCCGTCTGCTCCAGTAATGTTCCCATCCTGCCTGACTCATTTGGTAGAAACAACGGGTTCACATGCCAATTGTAAATGAGAAGGCAAAGGGGGGCCCAGACAGAAAAAAGGGGAAAGGGTTCCACTTGGTCCCTTTCTTAGGAAATCAAAACAGCACTCTTTTTAGGACTAAATACACAGAAACGGATGTGTGATTATTCTAAACATCCCTCACGTGAATGTCTCTCTAGCTTATTAATTTAATACTTGTACTAACAGCACTAATTACTGAGCATTTCTCTGCCGGACACTGTGCTAAGTCCTATTACACTCAATCCTCACAACAATCTCATGAGCTGTTAAGGTTATTATCTTCTTTTAACAGATGAGGGTTCTATCTGGCTCGAGAACGCACAGTAAGTGGCAAAACTAGGATCTGAACCCAGGTGTAACGGACTCCTGAGTTCTGGCTCTTCAAATGGCTTTTCCATCTGTTCTTCACTGTAGTCCTGTGAGCAAGGGAGGTCAGGGGTTATCACCTTTACTTTAAAAATGGAGAAACCGAGTCTCGGGAGAGGCCTGCGACTTGCACAAAATACAGAAGACACTTAAAAGGTGCCCGGCCTCAGACACTCGCTCCTGCGTTCCTAGGTGAGGGTTCTTCCCATCTCGAGTCTGCTTCTTCCTCTTCCACTTTCAAAAACACACTCGCGAAACCTCAAGGCTGAAGGCAACCGCAGAGACCCACCTTCCCGGCCCGGTCGTTTCACAGGAGGGGAAACCAAGGCACAGCTGTTCTCCGGCGCAGCTGAGCCTCCAGGTGCCAGCAGAGAGCGGGAGCGCGGGGCCCAGGGCGGCCTGAGCGCACCCTTCCCGGTCCCGCCGGGGCCAGGTGCTTAGCCTCCGGCAGGACCGAACCGGCGCCTCGCAAAGCGCCCTAGGTCCCCGGGAGGCAGCCCCCGGCCGCCCGCGCCCCTCCCCCGGGCCGCTCCCCGCTCCGGGGCCGGGGCATCCCGGGGACGCGGGCAGAACGACTTTGCCCGCAGCCTCCGCGCGCTGTCCCCCCTTACCTTGCCGGGAGCTCTCCGGGACACTAGCCCACAGAAGTGCCAGCCGCGGGCGTCGGGCGCGCAGCGAAGACGGCGGCGCGCGGCCACGGACTGCTGGTCACGGGCTGCCGGTCACGCCTTGAGCCCCGCCCGGGGGCGGTATTTGCTGGGCAGGTATTTGTTGGGCTGTTGAGAGGCGGCGCTGTCACGTGACGCGCAGGGCGGGGGATGCCGGGAGCGGCGGTCGCGCCGCAGGGCTGGGCTTCCGGACCACCGCCGCGGAAACGAACTCTGCGGAGTCTGCGCAGCGGCGGCGGATGAGTCTTCAGATGCTGCGAAGTGGAGTTTGCGAAGGGGCAATTAAGGCTTGTACTGCGTGGCCCCACAGGGGCAGAAATAGAATCACTGGGTGGAAATTGCAGGGAGGCAGCTGGGGTCGATATAAAGAAGATTCTTCCAATCACCAGTTATCTATCAGTGTAATGGGATGTTCCAGGAGGTAGTGAGCAGCTTTGTAGGTGTGCACATAGGGGCTGGGTTCACACATTCAACAAACTGACCGCTGGCTATGGTCCAAACAATATTATGGGAGTATATATTAAATAATTTTATGTATAGCACAATACCTGCCACATAGTAAATGTTATCTAAGTGTTGTTGCTGCTATTATTATGGGCACAGAGGTGAACAAAGATGATATGGTTTCTGTCCTCAATTTTTGATTGGAGAAGGTAGACATTAATCAGATAGCACTTAAATAAATATGTATTTTAATTTGTGGTAAGTGCATTGAAGGAACCCAGATTTAAAACTAGGGGGCAAGGGAGGGTGGTCAGGGAAGACTTTTCAGAGAAAGGTAAGGAGTTAGCCAGCTGGAAGAGAGGCAGGGAAAGCCTGTGTGAAAGCTCTTGGGTGGGGTGGGGCAGAGGAGAGAAGATTGCTCTTTGGGTAAATGGAAGATGTCCAGTTTGTCTGAAGCTTATTGTGTTGACAGAGAACAGTGTAAGTGAAATTAAAGGCAGGTAGGGACCAGATCATGCAACATTTAGGTCACAATAAGGATTTTAAAATTTTATATAAAAGGAAGCCATTGAAAGGGTGGAGGGTGTAAGTGATTTGACACCTTTTTTTTTCTTTTTAAAGTATGATATCTCGAAAATAAAAATTGGAAAAATAAAGTATGCCAGCTACTATGTGGAGAATAGACAGAAGAAAGAGTGGAAGCAAGTAGATTGGTTAAGACTTGGACTGGAGTAATGGTAGTGAAGATGGAGAGAAATAGATTTGAGATACTTTTTTGAGGTAGTCAACCTGGCTTGATGTGGGAAATTAGGGGGATTCCCCAGTGTTCTAGCTTAACCTCCTGACTGGGCCCATGAAAGTGCTATTTAGTGAACTATTGTAAGGGGAATATATTGGGGAGGAGGGTGGAAGATCAAGAACTCAGTGTTTGACTTGTTAAATTTTAAATGCCTGTGTACCATCCAAATGAGATCAAAACGCATTTGGATACAGACCTCTGGATTTTAGAAGAGAATGTAAGCCTCAGAAATTTAACTTAAGACTGCTGTGAAAAAGAAATCATTGCACCAGATTGAGGTTTGTAATAGCTGATCTATGTGATCCCATTGACCTATCTCAGTCCTTAGTTCTACAGAATGTATTCTATAAAAATATATTACATCTATTATTACCATATGATGAATTTAGTATTATTACTAAACTCAGGTGAGGCCCAAGTTACTATGCAGCTTCTCTTTTATAAATGGAAAAAAACAGAAACACACACCCTAAGGCCAACAATTTATTTTAAGCAAAGACAAAGCTGTACACACAGTAGCTAGATACAAATAGTAGACCACTCTGACTTAGGTCAGATCAGATGAGAACAGGGGAGGTTCACGCTACAATGAGCATGATGATTTATCTCATTATGTATGACTGGAAAAGCTATAACATGTTTAATCCTTTGAAGAGTGTCCCATTGTATGAAACTGGTAGTCTAGATGTCTGTCAAAAAGCAATCAAAAGCCCGAGTTTCCGGATTTGTGTCAGCCAACATTATTGTTTTGGCATTTGTATAAAACAGCTAAGCCTTTCAAGGGAGTACAACAGCCACTTTCTATAAGAGCATGCTGTCTGTCTTTCTCATTAGTGGTGCAAACCTCACTTGTCACATAGAAAATTTGTTTTTAAATATAAGTACTTAACTATAAGAACGTCATTTGTAAACCACACTTGAGTCCCCTCATCTTTCTGCCCTCATCTCACCTGTGCTTGCCTCTATCCTACCACTTGAGGTCTACTGATTTCTCTCCTCCATTAGACTGGAGAGGACCTGCTCATCTTTGCATTCTGATACATAGTTGGTATTTATTATAAAAAGAGTAAGTACATATACAGCATCTCCTCAGTCATGTGAACTTTACTTACCTTGTTTTATGGAAAAGGGAGGCTCAGAGTGATTTGCCCAGGGTCAACATAGTAGACATCTGTCATTCCTTTTTGGCTGTCCAGTACCTGAACTCCCTTCCTACATTTGGGAATTCCCCATCTTACGAGAGCTTGTTGGGAATCAGAGCATGCCTTTCACTACAGAAGCTGAAATTGATTTTTTTTTCTCTACTTCTCCACGTGACCCTGACACTACAAATTAAATATTCCTCGGACTTTGAATTGGGAGCGAGAGACACAGCAAAGTTGTATCTTGGAGTAATTCTCTTTGGTGACCATGGCAAATGCAGCAAGATGAAGTTCTTTGAGCAGTACTGGCTGCTATCATAGTCCAGGGAGCTGTGGCCTTGGTAATAAGCAGTGGCATCTAATCTTCTGCAGAGATGGTGTCCTCACTGCACCAGTTGTATGGAGTGACCAGGTGACAAAGGGTGATATTCCAGTTGCCTAGTCTCCAGGCCTCCTGGTGATGCTAAACTACCTATAATCCTTTTAATGAATTACTTTTCTCCTTAAATCTACTAAAACTGGATTTTGGTGTTTACAAGTTAAAAATCTGACTCATATAGTCACATAAGAGCAGAGCTGAGGACTTTGAACTAATTCTAGTGTTCCTTCCTAACATAAATCTGTATTCTCCAACAACCCCCACTTTCTACATTACATATCGATGTCTCTAAATCACCCTTTGTTCACCAAATTTATCTTTTAATGTCAGCTGATTAATGAATATTTTAAGCAATTGTATGGTGAGGCAGCTGCCAGTGGAACATTCAGTTTCAGATGTAGCAGTATCACTGTACAGTTTATGTAATATTGAAATTTTTTTTGTATTTTTGTCCGTTATAGGCATAAAATGGAAAATGAAAATACTACTACTAATGTGACTGAGAAAAAGCTGAAAATAATCAGACATGCTTAAAGCAGATCTTTAGCCTTAGCAGAATGCTTATGGGACTAAAGCCAGCTGTGTGTTTCTGAAGAAAACAATTTAAGAACCTTTTATAACTCTGAAAATATTTTATAAGATACCGTGTTTAAAAGACAAAGTGTAAGTGATTGTGTAATGTTTTTACCTCTCAGTAACAAGTCTGTTCAACTTTTATACATGTGATTTCTGTGTTTTCGTGAACTTGCACAAAAGCAGGCAAATGACACCACGTAAGCATAGCTGTAAAACTGAGCGCACAGAAGTAGCAACTGTTCATGGTCTCCTGGGTGACATCTATAATAGAGTAGGGAAAAGACCTGGTACTTTATTTCTAATTTATTATTGTAGCCTTTAAAAAATAAGGTTACTAAGCCTTTGTTGTGTAGTATATTTTGGAGTTTTAGTATATATACTAGCCAGCAGATGTCAGCATGGGATCTCTTTCTTAAGACTGAAGTATGAAAACACAATAAATAACAGGAGTTCCTGAAAGAACTGAAGTTCTTCTTGTTCTTCTGTGTACAACACACTTAAGTCACACTTGCCTTCTTCTTCCTTAAACATATATGCTTTAACACTTTTTCAAAGCCCACTCCCCCCCCTTTCATGTGGACAGTTCCTATTCATCCAAATTTTACTTCGTCACTTCCTCAGGGAGCCCTCCCTGCTTCTTCCCCAACCCAACAGGCCAGGCTCCTTTATTCCATGTTCTCACAGCTACCTTTACTTCACTCTCCTAGCAGTTTATATAATGACATAATTATTGATGAACTTAGGTAATGTGCAACTCCCCTGCTATTTTGTAAGCCTCTTAAGGATTGGTACAATGACCGCATTTTTCTCTTCTGTATCCCTCACCTACCACAGTGCCTGGTCCTCTGTAGTCACTAAATAAATAAATATCTGTGATTGTGAACACCTCCACCAGGTAGACTGGGAATATTTTTTCGGAGGCCTGGACAACAGGTAGTATCCGAAAGCCAATCTTTCCGCCTTCAATTCAGCCCCTTCTTTGTAAAGATATTATGTGGGGCAGAAGAATGTGGGATAATACTTGTATTCAAGAGGAAAAGACAATGACAAAAACTTTTCCCTCACAGTGGCAATCCCTTCCCTGCTGTAGGGTATCCATGTTCAGCTTCTTACACATTTCCAGTGAAGAAGTGCCCCTTCTGTGACCCAGCTCATCTTGGTCACAGTAGTTGTTAGTGAGTTCAAGAAGGAATCTTTCTTCTTGGCTTCCAAACCTTTATCCTATTGTGCCTTCTGGGACCATTACTTTCTTTGACATAACAACCCTTTTAGTTTTTAAAAAACAGCTCTCAAACTCCCACTATAGGTCTTTTCAAGGCTAACCACCTCTAATTCTTTCAATCATCTCTCTAGCAGCATGGTTTCCAGACACCTTCAGTACTCTGCCAAACTCTACTCTGCCAAGGGGGGCTACTCCTGAGGAGTCTGTTAGACCTGGAGACCTTAGTGTTGTAATTTTACTGATGCAAGCTAAAAAATTCCTTTCATCTTTAATTTTGCTTGATCTTATTCCTAAACCAGTCCAGAATTTCAGATTTGAAAAGACCTTAATTTAAGGTCTGGTTACCCAAAGCAGAGCCTGGGCCAATTAAGTCACCTGGATGCTTTACAAAATAGAGTCCTGTGCTCCATCCATAGCAATTCTGATTCAGTAGGTCTTTGTTTAAAAGTTTCTTGTGTGGTTTGCAGCTTGTTTTCGAAAAGCCCTCTGCACATGATGCCTGACACTGCCAGTGTTCTTTTCCCTATTATACTTGAACTTCTCCTTTGGCAGGTATCTGTGCATGAAAATGCTCCCAAATGCCCCTAGTATGCATTCTTTAATTCCCAAGTACATGACACCTAGCACCCATTTACTCTTAAAATTTTGTGTGAAAAGAACATCAGTTACCCATAAACATGGAGACATATTTATCTTAAGCCCCTTTCCTACCAAGAAACAAGTATTAAAAATATGCTATTTTATCATCTTATTTACACATGGAATTGGGAAGAAGGAAATAAGTGATAGTCTGAGTCTATAGTATCTAGCAGTTTCTAGGCTCCCCCCAGTTCTTCCTCTGCTATTCTGTGTAAACTCAAGGAAGGTGAGATAATTAAGAGTGATCTAAGTTCAATATACTTAACAGGCTGAAAAAAATTAAGTGCTTTCAGATCAGGAATAAATAAGCACCTTGCAACTTAGGGAACAACAATGTAAAAAATACAAATTCTTTTTATGGTGATGAACTTTTTTAAAAATTAATTAATTATATTATATTTTATTTATTTTTGGCTGCATTGGGTCTTTGTTGCTGCAGGCAGGCTTTTCTCTAGTTGCGGTGAGTGGGGGCTACTCTTCATTACTGTGCACAGGCTTCTCATTGCAGCGGCTTCTCTTGTTGGGAGCATGGGCTCTAGGCACGCGGGCTTCAGTAATTGCGGCACACGGGCTCAGTAGTTGTGGCTCGCGGGCTCTAGAGCGCAGGATCAGTAGTTGTGGCGCACCGGCTTAGTTGCTCCACAGCATGTGGGATCTTCCCGGACCAGGGCTCAAACCTGTGATCCCTGCACTGGCAGGCAGATTCTTAACCACTGTGCCACCAGGGAAGCCCTATGGTGATGAATTTCTAAACAGTAGTAGAAAGCTTGCTAACAGCATTAGGTTAAAGAGGGAAAAGTAGGTGTTAAACTAAGTGCCTTTCTCTTCAACTTCTTTAACAGCATCATTGTTTCACTAAGCTAACAACAGTATTTTACTAAGAATGATTTTTTTTTGATTTAATAGGTTTGAGATTTTACTTACACTTTTATGTTCAGTAAAGAATCCTTGTCATTTGTTTCATATGCTTGTGACCAATGAAAACAATGGATATTACAAAACTTGAGTATGAAATTCTAAAATTGATGTAAAGATTCAACAGTAAGCTTATTAAATTTTACTCAAAAGTACACTGAAAACATATAAATGCTGAATTTTACTAATGATGTTAAGATGAGCAATTTATTTGATCATCTCCTGGCTTTAATTCTTATCTACCACATTTCTAAAACCTTTTCTTGCAATATCTTTATTATTTTAAGTAATCTCTATATTGCTTCCCTTCTATCAGCTCAAATAATCAGAGACAATGCAATTTGAATTTGGGGAAGAAAAGCATCATATAACCTCCCACTGCCGTACGTATCACACCCAGCAGTAGTCTTCATTATGTTTCGCACTGTCCCATAGAAATTAGTCTTCAGTCTCTTGGTATCATGAACATATCTGCACTTAGCTACTTTCTTTCCTCCTAAATAAACATATAACTTGGGGGAGGGTAAATTGTGGTAGTAGGTTAGATGTGGTCCTTGTCAGATTGCTCCATATACGCTTAGCTGTGAAACAGACAAACTCTGATCTTGTGCTAACAGCCTGAAAGGCTGCAAGTTGGAGATTACGTCTCGCTTCGGAAAACAAAATGAATGGATTCTGTTTTTCAGGATAGGAACTTTTCTCTCCAATGAAAGTGAAGGAAAGGTATTTTGGGCATAACAGGTCTCCAGGGCTACTTCCCACTCCTACAGCTGCCCTCAGCAGGAACTGACCCTTCTGTTTTCTTCCTGGCCATCAGCTCCCTCCTGCTTTTTCCTCCTTATCCAAGCTTAGATGCCTTGTGCATTATTTCAGTCACTCCCTGACCCTGTCAGATCACCTTATCCACGTGGCAAGCCCCACCCCTGGAAGAATCCAACCCTCCACCTTCTCTGAGCTTAGGCAGCAGAGCAGTGCTAGAGAAAAAGCCCATATCCAAGCACTGCAAATTCATGATCACCTATCTTAACTGGGGTTCTAATACCATCTGACCTTTTTCTAGTTAGCTCACTCTCACACTTCCCACAGCTAGTTAAAAAAAACTTCTCCACTCTACTTCCATTCTATTATTCAATGAATCCTGAGTGCCTACTAGGTGCCAGGCACTCTCCTAGGTACTGGGATACTACAGTGAAACATAGTAAGACAAAACCCCTGTCCTCATCAAGCATATATTTAGCGAAAGGAGACAATTAACAAAATAAATTAGGAAAAAATATATTAAGTAAGTGCCAGGAAGAAAAATAAAGAAGGGGGGTATAGAGTGCCGAAGAGCTTGTAATAAAAAAAAAATATGTTGAAATATAACGTAACTACAGAAAAATGCAAATATCCTAAGTCTACAACTTGCTGGGTTTTCACAAATTGAAACATCTTTTAACCTTTAAAGGAGCTGGTAAAGGCCTCAATGGAAAAATGCCATTTAAGCGGAGACCCAAGGAGAGGGACTGAGGCACTTGGAAATCTAAAGGAACAGAGCATCCTAGGCAAAGGAAACAGCCAGTGCAAAGACCCTTAGGCAGTAGCATGTCTCGTTTGTTTGAAGAAGCAAGAAGGCCAGTATGGCCAGAGTGCAGTGAGGGAGAGGAGAATCATAAAAGATAAGATCAGAGAAGTAATGAGGACCAGACTGTACAGAACTTGTGGGCAACCAGAAGCACTTTGGCTTTTATTCTGAATAAGACAGGAAGCCACTGAAGGTTTTTCAGCTGTAGTGACATTTTCTGGCTTAAATTTTCAGAGAACCATTGATTGCTGTGTTGAGGACAGACTGCAGAGGGGCAAGGGTGGAAGCAGGGAGTCTAGTTAGGAGGCTGTTGCAATAATTCAGAAAAGTGATGATGGTGGATTGGACCAGGGTGGTGGCAATGAAGCTAGTGAGAAGAGGTCAGATTCTGATTCTGACTCAGGGACCAGCAGGGTTTTCTGAAGGATTGGTGTGGGACGTGAAAGAGAGGAGTCAAGGCTGACACTTGGAGTTTTAGTTTAAGCAACTGGAAAGACAGAATTATCATCTCCTGTGACTGAGAGGAGTGGGTTTCATGAAAGGGGACGACTGGGAGTTTGTTATTGGACAAGTTTGGAATTAAGGGGAGACGTGTAGCCTGGAGATATAAATTTGAGAGTTCTCAGCCCATAAATGGCATTTAAAGCCAAGAGATCAGGTGAGATCACCAAGAGTCAGTGCAGAATCTATACTGTAAATAAAGAGGTCTGAGGAGTAAAGCCTGGGGCACTGCAAGTTTCAGAGGTTAGAGATGAAGAACCAGCAGAAGAATCTGAGGAAGGGTGGATAAGTGGAATAGGAAGGGTGGATAAGAGGAAAATTAAGAAGGCCCACAAGGTGGTTAAAATAGTAAGAGGTAGTGTGTTAAATGCTGCTGACAGGGTAAGACAGGTCAGTGTTAACCTTGACAAGAGCAGTTTCAGAAGATTCGTGGGGATGCAAACCTAACTGGAGTGGGTTCAGGAGACCATGAGAGGAAGGAATGAAAATAAAAGCCACCTTATTGAGGCATTTAACTGAGAGCACAGAAATAGGATGGCAGATGGAGAGGGCTGAGGATTCAAGAGGACTATGGTAGATGCTGTGCTGACCACCCAGATCTCAACTTTGGGACGAAGAAACTCATTCCCCCAGCGGCTAGGAGTGTTAGCTGCTGACACCTCACAGCTGCATCCCCCTCAGGTCAGCTGAAGGAAGCTGCCTCCACTGAAATACACCTGCCCACCAGCCCCTACGCAACGGCTAGTTGATGCAAGGGTCCAAAGGCCCTGCCCTCCTGCCTTGTTCAGGACTTCTCTGAAGGGCCATCCCAGCATCAGTTACCTGTGGGACTGACTAAAGGTGCTTTTGCAACTAGGGCGACCAAACATTCTCGCTTGCCCAGGACTGAGAGGTTTCAGTGCTAAAACTGGGACAGTCCTAGGTGTCCGTATTTGCAGCTGCACCACAGTTCAACTTCTCCTGCTCAAACTTGTTTCACGTGCACTCTAAAGTGTTTTTCCCAAAAATATTCCCCCCAAAACCTCCTGCACAAAATCTCAGCATCTGCTCCAGGGAACAGACTGGCAACAGGGCTTTTAAAAAAAAATTCTTTTTAAAATAGAAGAAATCACAGCCCTTTTGAATACTATTGGGAATGATCCAATAAAGAAAGAAAAGTAAGGGAGAACTGCTGGATCATGATCCTTGGGCAGTTGATGCGGGTGGGACTGATTGTGTGCATGTGGGATGGGTCTGGCCTTAAACAGGAGCAGACTTTCCTAACAGGAGGGAGGGTACAAATGCTGGCGGGTGGGTTATCAAGGGGTAAGTTTATGGAAGCTTTCCTCTGGATGCCTCTATTTTCTCAGGGAAAGAAGAAGCAACATCATCAGCTGAGCTTGACGATGAGGGGAGATCCTGGAGGTTTGAGAAGGTATTAAATGTTTATCTAGTGGAGAAGAATGAACTAAGGAAACATAGTGGTCCTGAAGGACCCAACTGAGGTTCAGCAGTCATTATTTTCCAGGTAGAACCTGTCAGGATGTTTCTTTCCAAACACTTTCTGCTGCACAGAGCAGGCAAAGAGCAGGATTTAACCAAGGTGGGGTTTTGCCAGAAAAGTACAATGAAGCTAGAGGGAGGGAAGAGAGTTGAAGGTGTATGCAAGAATGATTACAATGATGGCTAATGGAGTATAAGTTGAGGCATGAGGGCAATGAAGCACAGAAACTAGGTGGTAGGGTGAATAGATCCATGATAGAGTCTGGTGGGGCTAAGTTATTTGTATTGGAGGAAGGAAATTAAATCTAGGCTATCGCTGTGGGATTGAGTGACTAAGACTAAGGAGGACTGAGGTCAGCAAATGTCTTTCCAGAGAAAGCAGATCTGGGCAGAAGGAAACTCTTTCAACTTTTCCCCACCACATCTAACGCTTTATTACACGTGGTAGGCAGAATGCCCCCACCCAAAATGTCTGTGTCCTAATCTCCAAACCTCTTAATACATAGCTTAGATGGCAAGAGGGACTTTGGAGATGTAATTAAGGATTCAAGGAAGACTCCCTGATTTCTGGTTTAAGCAGCTGTGTTGATGGTACCATTTACTGAATTAGGCAACAAGTTTCAAGTGAAAAATAATGGGTTCAGTTCTGGATCTGCTAAGCTGAAAATATTGGTGAGATGGAGATGCTGAGTGAGCATATGGATATCCAAACATGGCCAACATTTCAACAGGAAATAAACATTGGGAGTTTCTTCTAAATAGATGGTAATTAAAGCCATGGTCTTTAATGGACTGGAAGTTTATAAAGAGAAGATAATCCAGGACCAGAAAATATTTCAAGAATGATCACATAGTCAGTGAATAATAAAGTCTGCAAAAGATGGTAGAACAGGTAAGGGATTTACCCTAGATATGAAGAGGATGAGGCCATGATAACAGGAGATGGAGGAAGAAGTGCTATAAATGTACTAGTTTGCTATTGCTGCTCTAATAAACTATTCAAACTTAGTGGCTTAAAACAACACAAATTATCTTACAGTTGTGGTGGTCAGAAGTTTGAAACAGGTCTTAAGGGGTTAAAGTTAAGGTGTCAGCAGACCTGTGGTTCTTCCAGAGGCTCTAGGGGAGAATCTGTGCCTCACCCTTCCCAGCTTCTGGAACACAGAGGCTGCCCACATTCCTTGGCTTGTGGCCACATCATTCCCACCTCTGCTTCTGTTGTAATATCTTCTCTGACTCTGCACCTTCTTTCCCCCTCTCACAAGACCCTTGTGATTACACTGGGTCCATCCAGAAATAATCTCTACACCTCCAGAGCCTTCCCTGAATTCCTTCTTTCCCCTACACTACATTTATCTGAATCAATACTGGTCTGCTCATTCATCCTCCTTGATCTCCCCTTCAAACCTAGTCCCTACATTGCATCTAGGTTTAAGTAAGCAATTTTGAACTCCCCTTGATCAATATGATTTGAACACCTTAATCAATATGATTCCTGCCTGGCGCTCCCTTCTCTAACCTTTTCCCATAGACAACCACAGTTAATCCTTCAAGTCTAAACCTCCAGCAAGGTGAGGTCCTCCAGACGTCCACCTGTATGGAATCCTACGATGAATTATAGACCAAAACGGCTGTCCCATGACTGTCCATTCCCAGCTTCTGGCACAAGAGCATGGCATATAACAGAAACTCAGTAACCGATCAATGAATTATTAATCTCTGGGACTTTAAAAAGCCAGACCCTATGTGAAATCATTTTCCCTATATAATTTGCAAGATAACAAACGTCTCACCTTTAAAATAATAAAACAGTTCTATAATGTTGGAGGCCATTTCACACTTTGCCAAATTCTGCCCTTCACTTCAGAGCAGGTGTCCTAAAAGCCAAATCCAGCCTGCCACAATTCTGCATAGTTTTATTTGAACACAGCCATGCTCATTGGCTTACATATTGTCTAAGGCTGTTTTCACACTGCAACTGAAGAGTTGACAGGGACCACAGAGCCCACAAAGCCTAAAGTATTTACAATCTGACTGTGAACAGAAAGCTCGCCAATTCCTGCTTTAGTGGCTTCTTTGATGACCTAAGCTACAAGCAGAATTTATCCAGTGATCAAGTCATAGCAAAAGCAAAAGAGAGTAAACTGTCTGGCCGATTTCCTTTTGACACTATCTACAACACTCTCTGGTGCTTGGATCTTATAGGTAAAGAGAGACACTCAGCCCAAGCAAAGTAGGGGGAAGAGAAAGAGAAGTTGATTCCTCACTTGTTCTTCACTCCAAATCTAGGCCCAAGTTTACCCACCTACAAACTATGGAACACACTGTAATTGAAATGCTAACTCACTTCACAGAAGAACTACAAAGAGCAATGATAAAGCAGTCTGAAAATGAAATTCACTGGTAGCAGAAGAACACTAGCCTAATTTAGGAGCAAAATTCCTACTTCTAATTACTACTTTTCTAATTACTATTTCAGAACTGTTAATTACAAGTATTAGACACCCCTGGTGGAGTTTATGGCCTGAATTTTTAGAAGTCAGCTGTAAAAAACTGCACCATCACATTTTCTCTTATTGTAACTTGAACATGTGCTGGAACCTGGGTAACAATCACCACCCCCCACAGAGAAAAACACTAAAGGACAGGGTACAAAATAAATAAATAAACATTAAAAGGCCCTAAACTTTGGCCAGCTGCTATTTATTAGCCACTGAAACTTCCAGTCTCAAACTCCCCATCCGTAAAATGGCATTAACACTGATGGATTAAGGCTGTTTTTAGGTAATGAATTTTAAGTGTTCAGTAATTTTGAAGTTTGTATATAGAGGATAAGCATGCTATCTCATAGCATCTGGAAATATGAATGAAATCTATTAGTGGAGTGAATGCCAGCGCAAATCACTTATAAACACCTTATACCAAAGGCGAACCATTAATAACAACTAGTGTTTACCAAACGTCAGCACTGTGCTCTACTTGCATTCTCTCATTTCATCCTTACAACACACTGAAGTAGATAAATGTTTCTATTATGCTAATTTTACAGATGAAGAAAATGAGATACAGACATTCAGTTGCTACAAGTCATCCATCTCATAAGCGTTGCAGCCAGGACTCAAAATAAGGTGTTTATGATCACAGTACTATATACTGCACCCCTTTAAGTCAGGGATGGATATAAATTACCAACATGAAACACAGCATCACAGGGTTAAAATACATGCTGTCTGGGCAAAGATGGTGGATTGAGCACCCGCTCAATCTACTACTTCCACTCCCTCCGGAAGTTCCATTAAACAACATCAAAGATTTTTAAGATGTTTGTTTAAAGACTGTCTAGGTATAAACCTGAAAGGATGGAAAAGGAGGACAGGAGACAATAGCAACAAAGTAAGAAGCTGGAAAGCAGGTGGACAAGTAGTAAATAACCTGGTAGAAAACCGAATTCTGAGTCAGCAATAGGAAAAGCAAAACAAACAACACCCAATTTACACCACAGAATTCCTAAAAGGTTCAGGAACTGGTGGTTTCATGTACCTTTGGAAGTAGGGCACGAAGGCATACACACTAAAAAAAAAAAATTGGTTGAAGGTAGTTGGATGCTCTCTGCAACTCTACAGTTAAGTAGCCTCTCTTCCGCAACTCCCTCCCCAGATTAGAATTTTATTTTCTGAAAAGGGTAAAATAGAGAGTTCTCTGGATTCTGAGATACCAGGCAGTTATGGGTACGGGTACTGTACTCAATATAGAGACTCAGTGAACAGACACATACTGGACACGAGATATGGAAAACAAGAGACCCAATACGGGAGAAGAGGGAAAAGGAATTCCCAGGATGATGCTGAAGGGAGACCCGAGAATACAGCCACGCATCAGGCATAGAAGACTATCAGCGATTTAGATAAATGGCAAAAAGTTTAGCTGATTTAGTGTGATAAGTTCACAGAAAACTAAGCCTAGGAAAATCAAAAAGATGTACAGGAAAAGAAAACAACAAACAGCATTTGGAGTCCTAATGAAATCAATCTAATCAAAATCAACACTAGTAAGTACACTGGAAGGAAGTAGAAATGACATGCATGAGAGATGGAGGAAAGGAGAGGGAAGAGACACAAATCCTTACGTGCATGGAGAAGTCAGTAGGCAATGTCTAAAACAGAAAAATCATAAAATACCAACATAATCGTGTTACTTAGGACAAGAAGGTAAACTCAATATAATTAGCTAAAAAGAAGTGAATGTAGTTGTACCTGGGAAGAAGGTTAAGGACTTTCCCCTTCTCCCAACAAACTTGGAGAACTACCTGACTTAAAAATATAGCGTTTTCCCCCTTTGGTGGTATTACATATTCTCAGCATCAAGCAGTAATGTTGCCTTTCATAAAGATTGCTTAAGAATAAAACCATGTTGTTTTATCAGGATTAGCAAATTCTCCAGTCCAAAACAAGAGGAACTCAATTTAATGCAGTTTGTAATAGTCACAACATTATAGTAGTCTCACCAGTGACTGCTGGTTTGCAGCAAAAAGTGGGTTAAGAAAAATAAAAGCCCTATTTTTCTTAGTTGGTACATTTATTAAAAATATACGGCTTCCCTGGTGGCGCAGTGGTTGAGAGTCCGCCTGCCGATGCAGGGGACACGGGTTCGTGCCCCGGTCCGGGAAGATCCCACATGCCACAGAGCGGCTGGGACCGTGAGCCATGGCCACTGAGCCTGCGCGTCCGGAGCCTGTGCTCCGCGACGGGACAGGCCACAACAGTGAGAGGCCCACGAACTGCAAAAATAAATAAATAAATAAATAAAATAAAAATAAATATATATATATATATATAGACTAATGGTCCTGTGCTTAAATGACATGGTGTGCGCTGGCTTCAATAAAACATAACTAATGGAAAGGAACTCTTCAACAAATATATTCCAGACAGAAGTAAAAAAAAGTACACAGAAATGACTCACACGACAGTGCCATTGCAGACATAATTCCCTTATAATTAATACTTGCTAGAAAACGGAGTTTGACATCATGTACAATAACACCAACATTCACCAAGGCTGAATATCACAGGTACGTCTCTTCATACTTCCCAAATAGTTTTATCTTTTAGCTATAAAGGTCAGTTACCAGAGCCAAACTTGTTCTTAACAAGTAGAATTTTTATGTCCATTTAATCAAAGAGTCTCTTACATTTTTCTGGGTCTATTCATCTGCAGATAGCAGTAGAAACTGTAACCAGGTTCTTCATATCATGCATTCACACGTGAAGCCCACTCTTCATATGCTGTCCAATTTCTTTAAGATGAAAGGAGCTGAAAGAAAAATAAATCCAGAATTTGTTTTCAGATCCAGATAATCACAAGTTACATATGGAATTACAAGATTGGGAGATAAACCTTATAGTTCAACATATTTTTCAAAACAACTCCAAATGTGGCCAAGCCTCTGCCTGCACACCCAGCCAAAGGGAATCACTGTCTTTCAAGGTAGCCCATCCCACTGTCATGCAGCTAGAATTATTACAAAGTTCATTTTTCACTATATAAAATCTTTTCTCCAGGTAGTTCTCGCTCTTAGGACGATAAAGAGGAAATCCAATCCTCCTTCAAATGACAAGCCTTTACTTTGTGATTTAACGGTCAAAGGAACAAAACTCTAGAAGAAACAAAATGGCATTTTTCACTTTTAAAAACACATTTGCAAGACAGAGAGTGTGGGAAAACATTGAAGTAGGGATCCAGAAGAGCTGGACACATATTTTGGTTCCCCCACTGATTAGTTATATGACATTTACATGCTCCTGTTCACATCTGATACAGTCCTACGTCAGTTATTATGAGTAGGGTGGTGAAGATATAAATGTCTAGAAAACAAAGAAGTGTTGTCACAGGGATCAAAAGAAGTGATATTACTGCCTTGTGTAACAGTGCCATGGCCAAAATAAGCACATGAAAAGATGCTCAGCATCATTAATCGTTAGGGAAATGCAAAATAAAACTACAGCAAGATACCACTTCACACCCACTAGGATGGCTACTAACAAAAGAACTGTTTGGCAAGGATGTGGAGAAACTGGAATGCTTGTGCACTGTTGCTGGAAATGTAAAACGGTATAGCTGCTATGGAGCACAGTATAGTGGTTCCTCAAAAAAAAAAAAAAAAATGGTGGCTGCCAGCAGTTGGGAGGAGTGGGGAATGGGGAATTACTGTTTAATAGCTACAGAGTTTCAGTTTTACAAGCTGAAAAGAGTTCTGGAGATGGTGATGATTATTATACAATATTATGAATTTAATACCACTAACCCAAACACTTAAAAATAGTTAAGATGGTAAATTTTATATGTATTTTATCAAATTTAAAAATATTGGGGAAAAAAGGTTGTGACCAAAAAAGCTGCCAGATTATTTCTCAATACCCATACTAAATTAATAGAACATTTTGTTAATATTAAACTGAAGATATTGAAATATGTCAGAAGCTGACCAAGTCAGCAGTATGCCCAGGCTTTTTTTTTTTTTAAACTAATTCTTATCAGAAAAAAAAGTAACAGTCATCAAAACAATGGATAAACAAAGTGTAGGATATCCAAACAATGGAATATTATTCAGCAATAAAAAGGAAGGAAATACTGATACATGCTACAGTGTAAACAAACCTTGAAAAATTATCCTAAACACAAACGGTCACATATTGTACAATGCCATTTATATAAAATGTCCAGAATAGGGAAATCTATAAAGACAAAAAGTCAATTAGTGGTTGCCAGGGGCTGGGGACGGTGTAAAATGGGGGAATGACAGCTAATGGGCATGGTGTTTCTTTCAGAGGGGAAGAAAATATTCTAAAACAGATTGCAGTGATGGCTGCACAACTCTGGCAATACTAAGAATCAATGAATTGTACACTTTAAATGGGTGAATTGAATAACATGCAAATTATATCTCAATTTAAAAAGGGATAAGGAACAGTATTCTGTTTAAAAAATTTTTTTGATTCATCTTAAATACAAAGGTCACTGAGAAGAAGCAAATATTTTACTGGTAGCAAAGTCAACCAAAAAAAGGTAAGAGGAGGAAATAAGTAAAGTTGGGAGTTGTAAAAAGCTGTTGAAGGAGCAAGATGATTTGGGAGTTTCTGTTCACCAGGGCTCCCTCCTCTGGGGAACCATAGTTAACACCACAGGCAGTGAAAGGGGCAGAATAAGGGAGACTAGACCTCAAGAGCTCTGGCCTTAGACCCAACATGAGCCTTCCACGAGGCTCACAAAGACTTGGTACGGTCTTCATCTATCTGAATCATCTCTGCCTCTCCATCCAGACCTGTCAACAATGTACAGCAAGGAACAACGGAAAGAATGCTGAACTAAAAATGAAGCGGCAAATGAAGGGGCAATTCACTTCTGAGATTCCTATCCGTAAAAGTAGAGAACTAATCTATAAAACTGCATCCAGCTCTAATATTGTGTGCCTGCAATTCTAATACTTTGCATAAGTCCCCTCTGAAAGTCGAGTTCACATTTGCAAAGGGGATATACAGAGACTTAGGCCCTGCCTCTCTCAAAGGGCTATTGTCAAACTCAGGCAATGCAAAGTTTCTACAAAACGTAAAAGTCAACTAAATCCTCAGGTATTATCGTTAATCCTATAGACTCATATCCTTTATTCTTCTTAAAAAAAAAAAAGAAGAAAGAAAAAAAGGTAAATATTTACTTCACCCTCTACAAATAAAAGGAACAAAAGCTTTTGGATTTCAGAGGTAAGCCCTGATGTAAGGAAACTTGGCAGTCAGTTACGAACTCTGGATTCTAGGCCAAGATCATTCACCGAATCGATGAGTGACCTTGAGCCAGCCATTTCTCCACTCTAGATGCCAGTTTTTCTGTCTGCAAAACGAGGGACTTGCTCTGGGGGATGACCTTACAGAATCTTTCAATTCAAACGCTCTTAAGACAGGGCGGGACTGGGTGATTAACCTCGCGGTCCCAGCCGCCGCCTGCACTCCGGTACCCCCACCCAGACCCACAGAGCCTAAGCAACGCGCGCATGCGCCCGCTGCCCTCGACGTGCACGTCCCTTGCACCCCGCGACCGCTTAGCTCCGCCCCAGGGACCCCAAAAGGCCGGAGAGACCAGAGCTGGGCGGGCAGTGTCGGCGAGCTCCCTGCTAGTCTCACGGCCACAGCCTGGAAGGACACTCACTGACTCGCAGCAGGGCCACATAGATGAGGAAGTTCCGTATGGAGGAGATCACATCCTCGCGCATCTTCCGTTTCATCTCCTCCGGGTCCAGCTTCGGCGCAAGGCCCTCGATCCGGAACATCGTAGCTCTTCCTCAGGTCTTCCAGCGGCCGCCCTCTGCTCTTCTCAGCTGCCTCCCGGCGCCGGCACTCGGCCTAACCCCATTTCCTGTTCCCGCCCCTCATTTTCACGCGTGGCGACGGGAGCCTGCGAAGGACAACCTTCATCCTTAAACTGAGCTGTTCTGAACGAAGGCGGCCTGAAGGGGGTGCACGTAATATTAGCCTCGCAGGACTCGGGTTCTTCCAGGCTGTTCTTCCAGGTTGTTTATTTAACAACCTCTGTCCTGAGAGGCGCGCTCGGAGCTGCAAAGTGCTTTTACGCCTCAGAGGGGGCGGTGCACATAGGTATCACCATAAATAATGATAGTTAACATTTATTGAATACGAAGTACAGTTCTACCCCATGAATTCGATATTATAATCTTCATTTCCTAGATGAGAAAATTGAAGCACAGACATCTTTAAAACAACAACTTGCCCAAATGTGCTTTAAAATACCTCGAGGAAAAAAAAAGTGTTGGGAAAGAGAGCTGAAAGGATATTAGCAAAATATTGAAAATTGCTTAAGCTGGTGATTAGTGTATCATTTTAGTTAATTCTAGTCTTCTATTTTCAGGATTTTTGAACTTTTTAATGAATGATAAACGAAAACAAAAGGATGAAGATGATGAAATTTGCTCAAGATTACACAACTAGTAAGTGGCTGAGCAGGGTTTTATACCTAGTTAGACCGGTAGCATCCCAGACACAGAATTTTTAACATTTTCCGTATTATTGTCGTCTTCTCATTTCTGGGGTTAACTGGTCGTCACAAATTGTAGTATTGGCCCAGTAATACAGTATATGTAAATGAAATTTAGCTCTGTTCAAAGTTTACAGATAAGGACAGAGAGGCTTAGAAACCAAGTGTAATGCTTAAAGTCCTTCTGCTAGTGATGGGCAGAGGTAGGGTTCTAATGCAAATAATTATCATGTCAAGTTGAATTCTCTTTCCCCTGAACCCTGTTGTTCACTTGTTAGTCTTTATTAGACATTAGTGCCTGCTTGGATGGGCATCCCTGGAGCCAGAAGGTAGGAATTTAATGCAACCAGATTTCCTGTCACAGAGTCATCAAAACAGTTGTTAGAAGGCTGCTGCCCCGAATTATGCATGCCAACTAGCCATGTATAATTCTTAGACATGAACCAGATGGCTGAATTGCTCACATAATTCAAAATCAGAATGCTCCTGCATTGCATAGCAACAATGGATTTTAGGTAAATTAGAACAGTAATTTACTATGGGAGCAACTGATAACTAAGTATTGCTGCCCACCTTCCTGATTGACAGAATAACACATTAGGTCAAGAAAGGTAGCTCATCTGCCTATTCAGGCTTTAGTAACCTCTTGCATCTATAATTCATGTAGTGGAATAGCAGAGGCAGCTCTGGAATGGGAGGGGCTGACTCCCAAGGAATAGCTCCATCTAACCCTTCAAGAGTGTTTAGAAAGCCTGCACTGATGCTGGAAAGCAGTGGAGGCTGTGGAAAGAACTTGAACAAGAAGACTGGAGATGTAGCCTTCAGATCTGGCCCTGCCATTATCTAGCCATGTGATGAGGCCCAAGTCTGTTTAGCTGCAACTATGTTTCTTTAGTTGTAAAGGGAGGAGATGTGATTCAGTTCTCTTGCAGTCCCTTTCAGTTCTAACAGTCTATGCATTTGAATTCTAATTGTGTCATCTAGGACATTCTGGTCTGGAGTGTATGGATGTCAAAATATTATCAAATGTGGTGAAACATCAAAAGGCCAGTGTGTGTGTTTTCCATGGTAAGAAGGATGTAACGTATTGTATCCATCTGAATAGTGAGGCAAAACGGACTGGGAAGGAATGAGTTCTTACGTGATTCCAGTAACCTAGATCCCCAATGCTGACGGAGTTTAGGTAAACAGTTCTCATATGGAACTACCAATTTTTTGTTTCTCTACTAAGATGCTCTTAAGTAACTTCCCTGGATTCACAGGGAACCTAAGAGGGGAGAAATTAATAGAAAATCATGTTTCTTGGTGAAATAGAACAGATTTTTAGCATTTGAATTTTATTCATCCAATGTTTACTTGATGATATGGTTGTAAATGGCTGATTTGTTAAAGGCAACATGATTCTTGTAACAGTTCTCTTCAAAAGGTCTGGTGCTTGCCTCCCTATAGAGAGACAGGAAAGTAGTGGGTGGAAATATGGCGCAGCTGTGTCTTGGGGTGAGGAATTGATTCTGGATGCAGTCTAGGAGGTGAACTGTTCCTGTCTCAGAAATGTTCATCCTGATGAGCTCTCTTCCCCTTGCATGGTTCCTCTAGCTGTAATGGAGGAAACTTTATAAGAGGTTTGACTACTTTCTTTGTCTTTTCTTTTAGTGGTTTTTGTTTGTTTGTTTGTTTAGCGTGTAGGTAGTGGTATTGTCCAGTTATGGTTGGCTAAGGTGAAGCAAACTGAGAGAACATACTTCAGGAAGTTAACACTGGAGTGAGTTGTTTCACATCTTGGACCCCTCATTTTGTTCCTCGTTGGAATGATGAAGGACTTGGGTCTAATCTTTTTTTTTTTGCGATACGTAGGCCTCTCACTGCTGTGGCCTCTCTGTGGCATGTGGGATCTTCCCAGACCGGGGCACGAACCCGTGTCCCCTGCATCGGCAGGCAGACTCTCAACCACTGCGCCACCAGAGAAGCCCTTGGGTCTAATCTTTAAAATCACTTGCAGCTCTAAAATGCTGAGATTCTTTCCTGTTCTTCCTTCATAACCTTGCACTAAAGGCTAAAAGCAAAGGATTCCTTGTGATTTGCCATGAAAGGCAAAAATAAAAAGTATGCATGCATAATTTAATATTGATATTTGTATTATTTAGTCTGATCACAGAGGAGATGGTAGCTGATGTCATAGCCTGTCTTATTTTCCATTTCAATCCCAGGAGGAGTTTAGGAGCCATTTCCTTTGCCTCAACTTCCCAGACAGTATTACACACAAGCGTTCAGTGTGTACAACCTACCTATAAGAGAATTAAGTGTTTTAATTTCTATCACTGGAGACGAATTTATATTTGCAAGGTCAGAGATTGACAGATGACTCATGGTTGGGGAATAATTCCAACATATAGTCCCAGGAACCTTGTGGTTTCTAATTTATAGGGAATGTGTAGGTTTCACATATTGAACAGTTCAACCCCTTCAGATGAGAAAACTGAGGTCCAGAGAGAAGCTGGTTAGAAGCAGAGCCAGCTGGAGCTAGGGTAGGAGTCTGGGCTCCCAGTTCAGCACTTTTCCCTATCATGCCTTGCAGCTTTCGATACTTTGAGGATATTCTCACTGATAATCCTCCCCTCAGGAGTAAGGGTTGGAGGAATGGGATGTTGTTGAACACCAATTTGGAAGGGACACGATAAGGGGTGGCTGTTATTCATCAGCAGGCTGAAGGGAGCCCTTCTTTCCATGTTTCCACACCCATCACCAGTAATTAATCTGGACTGTGTTATTATCTAGCTCCACACTTCACCTTCCTCATTCCTTCAGGAGATGAATGTGGTCTGCTGTTCCCAAAATAAACTTGACTTTGAAGTCCACTCAGGACCCACAATAAATGAAACAAAGGTCAGGACAAGGAAAGGACACTTGGGCCCTCTGCTGTGTGACAGATGCTAACCAGAGTCCTCACCCATCAGATGAGATAACACTTCTAGGAATTACTGTGCAGCAAGAGGTATCTTCAGGAAGAGAGGCCTTTTGAGCCTCAAAAATGAGTAGAATTTTGATAACCTTCACCTCACTGGTATTTGCTTCCTATCATACCCTGTTTTCTGTCTGTTATTATTTTGTTGTCTGGACTTTGTTGATCTCTTTCCCAGTAGAATGTAAGCACCTCAAGAACAAGCAACACGCACTTTAAGCCTCCAAACAATTCAGGACAGGTATTTATACATGGTGAAAACTCAGCAAGTACCCCCTGAGTGAATGAAAGAATGAGTAAATTTCATATATGCTAACCTTTAGAATTAAAAAATTGGTAGCTTTGTATATTAGATTGAAAGGAAACTGTCTGCAAAAGAAATTTACCCAAAATTCTACATATTTTTATATAGTTACTTATTTCTCATGTCAGTACAACTTGCTTTTGTTTGGCTACATAAAAATCATTTAAATAATTTTAACATATCATAGGGAAATTTGAAGAATGAACTTTAAGATTTACTTGCTTTAATTTATTTTTAGCAATAGAATTATATTAAACCCATGTTGTATGTTTATAACATAACTTTTCACACAAAAGTACGTGTTTATTATCATAAAATTTAGAAAATACAGAATTAGAGAAAAAAAGAAAGTAATAATCCCCCATGATCCCACAACCACCTTTGACATTGGTAATAATCCTTTCAAGCTTTCTTCTTCTATCATATACATATATAGCTATCTCTCTGTCTCTCTTTATATATATGTGTGTATGTGTGTGTATATATACTTATTTACATACCTATTTTTTACCAAAATGGATCATATGGTACATACTATTTTATTTTATTATTTTTTTAACATCTTTATTGCAGTATAATTGCTTTACAATGTTGTGTTAGTTTCTGCTGTATAACAAAGTGAATCAGCTATATGTATACATATATCCCCATATCCCCTCCCTTTTGCATCTCCCTCCCACCCTCCCTATCCCACCCCTCTAGGTGGTCAAAGAGCATCGAGCTGATCTCCCCATGCAATGCAGCTGCTTCCCAGTAGCCATCTATTTTACATTTAGTGGTGTATTTATGTCAATGCCACTCTCTCACTTCGTCCCAGCTTACCCTTCCCCCACCCCGTGTCCTCAAGTCCATTCTCTACGTCTGTGTCTTTATTCCTGTCCTGCCACTAGGTTCTTCAGAACCATTTTTTCTTTTTTTAGATTCCATGTATATGTGTTAGCATACGGTATTTGTTTTTCTCTTTCTGACTTACTTCACTCTGAATGACAGTCTCTAGGTCCATCCACCTCACTACAAATAACTCAATTTCATTGCTTTTTATGGCTGAGTAATATTCCATTGTATATACATGCCACATCTTCTTTATCCATTCATCTGTCAATGGACACTTAGGTTGCTTCCATGTCCTGGCTATTGTAAATAGAGCTGCAATAAATATTTTGGTACATGACTCTCTTTGAATTATGGTTTTCTCAGGGTATATGCCCAGTAGTGGGATTGCTGGGTCATATGGTAGTCCTATTTTTAGTTTTTTAAGGAACCTCCATACTGTTCTCCATAGTGGCTGTATCAATTTACATTCCCACCAACGGTGCAAGAGGGTTCCCTTTTCTCCACACCCTCTCCAGCATTTATTGTTTGTAGAGTTTTTGATGATGGCCATTCTGACTGGTGTGAGGTGATACCTCACTGTAGTTTTGATTTTCATTTCTCTAATGATTAGTGATGTTGAGCATCCTTTCATGTGTTTGTTGGCAATCTGTATATCTTCTTTGGAGAAATGTCTATTTAGGTTTTCTGCCCATTTTTGGACTGGGTTGTTTGATTTTTTGATATTGAACTGCATAAGCTGCTGGTATATTTTGGAGATTAATCCTTTGTCAGTTGCTTCATTTGCAAATACTTTCTCCCATTCTAAGGGTTGTCTTTTCATCTTGTTTATGGTTTCCTTTGTTGTTCAAAAGCTTTTAAGATTCATTAGGTCGCATTTGTTTATTTTTGTTTTTATTTCCATTTCTGTAGGAGGTGGGTCAAAAAGGATCTTGCTGTGATTTATGTCATGGAGTGTTCTGCCTATGCTTTCCTCTAAGAGTTTTATAGTGTCTGGCCTTACATTTAGGTCTTTAATCCATTTTGAGTTTATTTTTTGTATGGTGTTAGGAAGTGTTCTAATTTCTTTCCTTTACGTGTAGCTGTCCAGTTTTCTCAGCACCAGTTATTGAAGAGGCTGTCTTTTCTCCATTGTATATTCTTGCCTCCTTTATCAAAGATAAGGTGACCATATGTGCATGGGTTTATCTCTGGGCTTTCTATCCTTTTCCATTGATCTATATTTCTGTTTTTGTGCCAGTACCATACTGTCTTGATTACTGTAGCTTTGTAGTGTAGTCTGAAGTCAGGTAGCGTGATTCCTCCAGCTCCGTTTTTCTTTCTCAGGATTGCTTTGGCTATTTGGGGCCTTTTGTATTTCCATACAAATTGTGCAATTTTTTGTTCTAGTTCTGTGAAAAATGCCATTGGTAGTTTGATAGGGATTACACTGAATCTATATATTGCTTTGGGTAGTATAGTCATTTTCACAATGTTGATTCTTCCAATCCAAGAACATGGTATATCTCTCCATCTGTTGGTATCATCTTTAATTTCTTTCATCAGTGTCTTATTATTTTCTGCATACACGTCTTTTGTCTTCTTAGGTAGGTTTATTCCTAGGTATTTTATTCTTTTTGTTGCAATGGTAAATAGGAGTGTTTCCTTAAATCTTTCAGATTTTTCATCATTAGTGTATAGGAATGCAAGAGATTTCTGTGCATTAATTTTGTATCCTGCTACTTTACCAAATTCATTGATTAGCTCTAGTAGTTTTCTGATAGCATCTTTAGGATTCTCTATGTATAGTATCATGTCATCTGCAAACAGTGACAGCTTTACTTCTTTTCTGATTTGGATTCCTTTTTTTTCTCTGATTGCTGTGGCTAAAACTTCCAAAACTATGTTGAATAATAGTGGTGAGAGTGGGCATCCTTGTCTTGTTCCTGATTTTAGAGGAAACAGTTTCAGTTTTTCACCATTGAGAATGATGCTGGCTGTGGGTTTGTCATATATGGCCTTTATTATGTTGAGGTAAATTCCTTCTATGCCTACTTTCTGGAGAGTTTTTATCATAAATGGGTGTTGAATTTTGTTGAAAGCTTTTTCTGCATCGATTGAGATTATCATATGGTTTTTATCCTTCAGTTTGTTAATACAGTGTATCACATTGATTGATTTGCATATATTGAAGAATCCTTGCATTCCTGGGATAAACCCCACTTGATCATGGTGTATGATCCTTTTAATGTGCTCTTGGATTCTGTTTGCTAGTATTTTGTTGAGGATTTTTGCATCTATGTTCATCAGTGATATTGGTCTGTAGTTTTCTGTTTTTGTGACATCTTTGTCTGGTTTTGGTATCAGGGTGATAGTGGCCTCGTAGAATGAGTTTGGGAGTGTTCCTCCCTCTGCTATATTTTGGAAGAGTTTGTGAAGGATAGCTGTTAGCTCTTCTCTAAATGTTTGATATAATTCACCTGTGAAGCCATCTGGTCCTGGGCTTTTGTTTGTTGGAAGACTTTTAATCACAGTTTCCATTTCAGTGCTTCTGATTGGTCTGTTTATATTTTCTATTTCTTCCTGGTACAGTCTCGGGAGGTTGTGCTTTTCAAAGAATTTGTCCATTTCTTCCAAGTTGTCCACTTTATTGGCATATAGTTGCTTGTAGTAATCCCTCATGATTCTTTGTATTTCTGCAGTGTCAGTTGTTATTTCTCCTTTTTCTTTTCTAATTCTGTTGATTTGAGTCTTCTCCCTTTTTTTCTTGCTGAGTCTGGCTAGTGGTTTATCAATTTTGTTTATCTTCTCAAAGAACCAGCTTTTAGTTTTATTGATCTTTGCTATTGTTTCCTTCATTTCTTTTTCATTTATTTTTGATCTGATCTTTATGATTTCTTTCCTTCTGCTAACTTTGGTTATTTTTTGTTCCTTCTCTAACTGCTTTAGGTTTAAGCTTAGGTTGTTTATTTAAGTTTTTTTTGTTTCTTGAGGTAGGATTGTATTGCTATAAACTTCCCTCTTAGAACTGCTTTTGCTGCATCCCTTAGGTTTTGGGTGTTCGTGTTTTCATTGTCATTTGTTTCTAGGTATTTTTTGATTTCTTCTTTGATTTCTTCAGTGATCTCTTGGTTATTAAGTAGTGTGTTGTTTAGCCTTCATGTGTTTGTATTTTTTACAGTTTTTTTTCCTGTAATTGATATCTAATCTCATAGCGCTGTGGTTGAAAAAGATACTTGATATGATTTCAATTTTCTTAAATTTACCAAGGCTTGATTTGTGACCCAAGATATGATCTATCCTGGAAAATGTTCCATTAGCACTTGAGAGGAAAGTGTATTATGTAGTTTTAGATGGAATGTCCTATAAATATCAATTAAGTCCATCTGGTTTAATGTGTCATTTAAAGCTTGTGTTTCCTTATTTATTTTCATTTTGGATGATCTGTCCATTGGTGAAAGTGGGGTGTTAAACTCCCCTACTATTATTGTGTTACTGTTGATTTCCCCTATGTTGAGTGCATAAATATTTACAATTGTTATATCTTCTTCGTGGATTGATCCCTTGATCATTATGTAGCGTCCTTCTTTGTCTCTTGTAATAGTCTTTATTTTAAAGTCTATTTTGTCTGATATTAGAATTGCTACTCCAGCTTTCTTTTGATTTCCATTTGCATGGAATATCTTTTTCCATCCCCTCACTTTCAGTCTGTATGTGTCTCTAGGTCTGATGTGGGTCTCTTGTAGACAGCATATATATGGATCTTGTTTTTGTATCCATTCAGCCAGTCTGTGTCTTTTGGTTGGAGCATTTAATCCATGTACATTTAAGGTAATTATCAATATGTATGTTCCTATGATCATCTTCTTAATTGTTTTGGGTTTGTTTTTGTAGGTCTTTTCCTCCTCTTGTGTTTCCTGCCTAGAGAAGTTCCTTTAACATTTGTTGTAAAGGTGGTTTGGTGGTGCTGAATTCTCTTAGCTTTTGCTTGTCTGTAAAGGTTTTAATTTCTCCATCAAATCTGAATGAGATCCTTGCTGGGTAGAGTAATCTTGGTTGTTGGTTTTTCCCTTTCATCACTTTAAATATGTCCTGCCAGTCCCTTCTGGCTTGCAGAGTTTCTGCTGAAAGATCAGCTGTTAACCTTATGGGGATTCCCTTGTATGTTATTTGTTGCTTTTCCCTCGCTGCGTTTAATATTTTTTCTTTGTCTTTGATTTTTGATAGTTTGATTAATATGTGTCTTGGTGTGTTTCTCCTTGGATTTTTCCTGTATGGGACTCTCTGTGCTTCCTGGACTTGGTTGACTATTTCCTTTCCCATGTTACGTAAGTTTTCAGCTATAATCTCTTCAAATACTTTCTCAGACCCTTTCTTTTTCTCTTCTTCTTCTGGGACCCCTATAATTTGAATGTTGGTGTGTTTATTGTTGTCCCAGACGTCTCTGAGACTGTCCTCAATTCTTTTCATTCTTTTTTCTTTATTCTGCTCTGTGGTAGTTATTTCCACTATTTTATCTTCCAGGTCACTTATCCGTTCTTCTGCATCCGTTATTCTGCTATTGATTCCTTCTAGAGAATTTTTAATTTCATTTATTGTGTTGTTCATCGTTGTTTGTTTGCTCTTTAGTTCTTCTAGGTCCTTGTAAACGTTTCTTGTTTTTTCTCCATTCTATTTCCAAGATTTTGGATCATCTTTACTATCATTACTCTGAATTCTTTTTCAGGTAGACTGCCTGTTTCCTCTTCTTTTGTTTGGTCTGGTCAGTTTTTACCTTGCTTCCTCATCTGCTGCATATTTCTCTGTCTTCCCATTTTGCTTAACTTACTGCATTTGGGGTCTCCTTTTCACAGGCTTGAGGTTTGTAGTTTCTGTTGTTTTTGGTGTCAGCCCCCAGTGGGTAATGTTGGTTCAGTGGCTTGTGTAGGCTTCCTGGTGGAGGGGACTGGTGCCTGTGTTCTGGTGGATGAGGCTGGATCTTTTCTTTCTGCTGGGCAGGGCTGCGTCCAGTGGTGTGTTTTGGGGGTGTCTGTGACCTTATTCTGATTTTAGGCAGCCTGTCTGCTAATGGGTGGGGTTGTGTTCCTGTCTTGCTAGTTGTTTACCATGGAGCATCCAGCACTGGAGCTTGCTGGCCATTGGGTAGAGCTGGGTCTTAGAGTTGAGATGGAGATCTCTGGGAGAGCTCTCACCGATTGATATTACGTGGGACCGGGAGGTTTCTGGTTGTCCAATGTCCTGAACTCGGCTCTCCCACCTCAGAGGCTCAGGCCTGACACCAGGCCAGATCACCAAGACCCTGTCAGCCACACGGCTGCCTTGAGTCATGTGTACTGTGTCCAGATGGTCTCAACACCACAGTGCTCTCTCGGGGCTGCCTCCTTGAAGTAGCTCCCGCTGTGGAAACTGGGCAAAATACACATCCCAAAGATGAAGGAGGAGGATACATACTATTTTAACTTACATTTTCTATTTAAGCTGTATTGACTATCTTTCTATATCTTTATATATTCTTCTAAATATCATTAATGATGGCTCTATGGTATTCTTTATATGGAAGTACCATAATTTATTTAATTAACCTCTACCTTTGAGTGTTTAGATTGTGTCCATATTTTCCCTATAAATAATACTCTGAGGAACATCCTTGTAACACAATCTTTGCGCACCCTTAAAAAATTTTTTGATCATTATAATTATTACCTTAAATTCAGAGTTCTCAATTTTTCCCAGTGACCCTTTTTTTTTTTTCTAAGGAAAAAAGCACTCTCTAGCCAAGAGTGTATGTGTGAGATCTCTAGACCTCTGGGAACTACACACATGGGATGGGAAATTTTGTTTGTCTTCAGAAGAGGTTTTCTTTCTTGTGCTATAAGTTCTTATTATTTTGCAGCAGGAAAAGTAAAATGTATTCTAGGGTTTAGTTTGCATTGACAGTATTTAGAGTGCATAATAATTACCAGCCATCTCCTTGCAGAGGTTTGAGGGTTGATTTTGCCACCACTCCCACCTCATCCCCATTACACAAAAACACACATAGTATGTCGTAGAAATGTGCTTATACACAGCTGGATATAGTTTCTTGCCTATCAATAAATATGCAGTGCGTGTTGTATAATAGGTGCTCAATTAATATTTATCAAGTGAAAGAAAGAGGTAGAAGGGAAGAAAGAATCTTTTATTGATTCAGTGATCACAGATCAACCTTTGTTAGATTTGCCCTCTTCCCATATCAGAAGACCTTTGCAAAAGCTGGAAATGAGCTCCTTATTTTTAACCCCTGCAGGAAAGAAAGATGAGGCTACCAATATCCATTCTCCACACCCTGTCCCCGGCATTTTCAAGATGACACACCTGACTGATCAAAGCCAACAAGTAGATACCTACAAGCATATTTTCTCATCTTAGAAAACACAGAGCTTCCTGAAGGTAGGAATACATTTTGTTCTTGCATATCAAAGTTGAATTGCTATACGTTGTTTGTACAAATTGTGAGTGAAGGAACATGCCAATCTACCCATGTGTAATACTTAGAATTCATTTGGGGAGAATAAAGGCCAGGCCTTAATCTGTGAAAACTTATCCTAACCATTTTCTCCAGAGAGTCTCAAAATCTCAGGTCTGGAATGGCCTGAAAGGCCATCCATGCCTTCTCTGATGCTGGGCCCCCACCTCTAACATCCTGCTTCTGCTTGAGCATCTCTAGTGATGAAGAGCTCACTACTTTAATGGGCAGTTCCATTCATCTTTGGATAGGCAGCTCTTCTTGTTAGAGCCAAAATCTGCCTCTCCATACCATATTCTCACTGGTCCCAGTAATGTCCTCCAGAGTGTCAAAAGCAAATCTGATCATTCTTCCTCATGAATATGTAAAGGCAGCTTGGGTCTTCTTTGATACTTGTTTTCTCCAGGATAAAAATAATGTTTGAAAAATTCTCTTAAAACTTTGCAGTTTTCCCTTACCCACAGCCTTCACTTTTCTAGTTAGCAATGATGGACTGATTTACTCTGAGCTCTCTGGCGCTACATCCCCACCCCTCCCTACCCCCCGCTTCCCCCTCCCCACAACCAAAGGGAACATATTGGGTCCCTGGCAAAGACCTATAGGATTCAAAGCCAGAGACTCTCTACTCCTTACTCAGAGATTGTCAGTGAACAAGAAGTGTGTGCCTGGGTTATCTGTCTGTTCCCTCAGGTCTCTCACAGTGGTGGATGGAATTCCCTGACCATCCATGTTATATCCTGGCTTTTGCTCTATGAAGTGAAGGGCAGCTCTAGGAAGTATTTAGGAGAGGCAGCGTGGCTGCAGTAGAAAAAGCATAGGCTTTGGAGTGAAGGTTACGTTTAAATTCCAGCTCCTCTGTGAAGTTGTTTTGAGACCTTGTGCCAGATATTTAACTTTTCTGGGCTTTTTTTTCTTCGTCTGTAACAGAGGCATCTAATATCTACTGCAGAGTGTCATGTTAAGGGCTAAATAAAATAATGTACTTCAAGTGCCTGGCTTACGGTGAGCATTTTATAAATGATAGCTGCTACTAATCATAAGAAATAATTTTTCACTAGGAAAATTGTGGCTTAGTCATGCTCTAAGTGGAACAAGTAGTTTTTTACTACAACAGTATCTATTATCAGTTGTCTGTCCCATTTGAATTATCTCTGGCCTGTGATTCATGGTAAATGTTTTTATCGAATGGCCTATACCCACAGTACTCTGTCACCTCCTATTCATTCTGCAGCCCGAGAACAGATCAGCCTTCTGGCCTCACCTATTATCTGAAACTGCCTCCTTTAAGGGAAGTCCCTATTGCCACATCCAAGGGACCCAAATAGGCCTCCATCACTCTGCAGCACTTGACACTATTGGTCACACAACCCTTTCAGGAAAGCTCTCCCCTCCTAAGAGATTTCACATTCTTCTGGTTTTCCTCTCTGGATGCTCCATATCCTCCTTCCACACCTTGCTAGGGTCACCTTCTCAATGGTAGCATAATCTAAAGTTTTTTCCTGGACCCTCTTCTCTTCTAGGCTCATGGGCAATTTAATCTGGCTTCAATTGCCATCCTTAAGCTAATAATTCACCACATATGTGTGGCGAATACTTCTCTCTAGAAACAAAGACCTGTATATCCAACCAACCTCTTGACTTCACTGTCTCCTTGGTTGTCCCATGGGTACTTCACACTCTACCGTTGAAAGTGGAACCAATTATCTTCCCCTCTAATCGAGCTTAACTCATATGCTCTGTTGCTTAATGATTGACACCACCATACAGTCCCTCCAGTTGCCAAAGCCAAAAATCTGGGAGCCAACCTTGATTCTTCCCTCTTCCTTAGGCTCTATATCTACTTAACGACCAAATTCTATCAATTCTATCTCCTTAATATCTCTGAAATTCATTATATTCTTTCTATACCTTCCACCACTGCTTTTTCTCAGGCCATCCAGCAGCTGGTCTTCTTTCTTCTGTCGTATCCCTGATAGCACATTTGCCACCCTACAGTCTGTGTGATCTTTCCAAATATAATGTTTATGATGTCAGTCTCCTGTATAAAATACTTTATTTTTTGTTGCCCTCGGAAAAAGTACAAATGCTTTTGGCCCTGTTTAGAAGGCCTTTTCTTGATCTTGTCCCATTTTCCTCACTAACCTCATCTCTTTCCCTTCTTCTTCCCCCACCTGGTGTCTCTTTACTCTTTCCCTATCCTTCTCTTTTCCCTCCAAATCTCCCACCTCCATCCGCACATACTGCTACTGGCTGTTACCTGAACTCACCAAACTCTTAGTTCTGGGTCTTTTGCACATGCTTTTCTTTCTGATTAAAATTCTTTTCCCTACCTCTTTCTATCACAAGGACACTGGTGCTGGCAAGTGCCATTTTGGAATCCTCTCTCTAGCTTATTAGCACGGGACCCAGACCTGCCCTTCAGCCTATAGGAACAAGTACTGGGACACCGCGGGCCAAGCAGCTAGCGGGGAGGGGTTAAAGCCCCACCCATCAGCAGGTCCACTGCCTTAGGACTCCCTGAGCCCTGAGTTACCTCAGGACCAAGATCTGTACACCAAAATGCCCAGGACCTGGCCCCACTCACCAGTACACCAGCACTAGCCCCAGGACTTCCAGGGCCACACACTCAGCCATTGGGACCCAGCCCTGCCCATCAGCTGGCCAACATCAACTCCAGGACCCCCAGGTCCCTTCAGCCAAAGACCCTAGGACCTGGCTGTACCCAACAGTGGGTGGACACCAGCCCCAGGAACACTGCAGCCCTGCAGCGTGATAGCCTGCCATGTCAGGACCCAGCCTACCAACCAGCAGGCCAGCACCAGCCCCGGGACCCCCAGGGCTCTGGCCCCGCCCACCAGCAGGCTGACCCCAACTCTGGGACCCCCAGGGCCATGCAACCAGAGACCCCAGGACCTGGTTCTACCCACCAGCAGGCCTACACCAGCTCCAAGACACCTTGGGCTCCTCAGCCAGCCACCCTGGGAATCAGCTCCACTTACCAATGAGCCAACACCAGACCTCACAACCAGACCTCACAATGAGGACACCCCAGACCTCACAACCAGCCATGTCAGCAACTGGCCCTGCCCACCAGCTGGCTAACACTAGATCTGGAACCCCCCAACCTTACAACCACCCACCCATGGGACCCACCCACCATTGGGCCAGCACTAGCCCTGGGACCCCCGGGGGTCTATAGTCAGCCACCTCATGACTGGGCCCCACCCACCAGTAGCTGGCAGACTGCACAGGCAGGGCCTGGCAACAAACTGGACTGGGGGCCAGCCATGCCTAACAGACACCCCCCACAACAGCAGTCAGCCTGTCACGACAGAAGGGCCCATGCAGCCCACAGAGGGAGCACCCCTGGAGCATAGAGTTCTGGGGAGTATGCTACTGCTGCCTGCAAGAGGCTTTTAGATCTAAAGACACACACGACTAAAAGTGAGAGGATGGAAAATGCTATTCACTGCGAGTGGAAGTGAAAAGAAAGCCAGGATAACAATATTTATATCAGACAAAATACAATTTAAAACAAAGACTGTTATAAGAGACAAAGAAGGACATTACATTATGATTAAGGGATCAATCCAAGAAGAAGATATACAATTGTAAATATATATGTACCCAACATAGGACCACCTAAATACATAAAGCAAATATTAACAGACATAAAGGCAGAAGTTAATAGTGACACAACAATAGTAGGGGACTTTAACACCCCACTTATATCAATGGACAGATCATCCAGACAGAAAATCGGTAAGGAAACACTGGCCTTAAACAACACATTAGACCAAATAGACAATAGATATATATAGAACATTCCATACAAAAGCAGAAGAATACACATTCTTTTTAGGTGCACATGGAATGTTCTGCAGGATAGATCACATGCTAGGCCACAAAACAAGTCTCAATAAATTTAAGAAGATTGAAATCATATCAAGTATCTTTTCCGACCACAACAGTATGAGACTAGAAATCAACTATATCTTCAATAAATGGTGTTGGGAAAACTGGACAGCTACAAAAGAATAAAACTGCATTACTTTCTCATACAATGCACAAAAATAAATTCAGAATGGATTAAAGTCTTAAATATAAGACCTGAAACCATAAAACTTCTAGAAGAAAACACAGGTGGTATACTCTTTGACATTGGTCTCGGTAATATTTTTTTGGATATGTCTTCTCAGCCAAGGGAAACAAAAGCAAAAAAAAAAAAAAAAAAAGGGAACTACATCAAACTAAAATCTTTTGCACAGTGAAGGAAATTATCAACAAAATGAAAAGGCCATCTACTGAATGGGAGAAGATATTTGCAAATGATATAGCTGATAAGGTGTTAATATACAAAATATACAAAGAACTCATACAATTCAACATCCCTCCCACCCCCGCAAAACCAACCCAATTAAAAAATGGGCAGATCTGGATAGACATTTTTCCAAAGAAGACATACAGATGACCAACAGGCATATGAAAAGATGCTCAACATCACTAATCATCAGGGAAATGCCAATCAGGACTACAGTGAGCTATCACCTCACACCTGAAAGAATGGCTATTATCAAAAAGACAACAAATAACAAGTGTTGGTGAGGATATGGAGAAAAGGAAACCCTTGTGCACTGTTGATGGGGATATAAATTGGTGCAGCCACTATGGAAAATAGTATGGAGATTCCTCAGAAAATTAAACATGGAACTACCATACAGCCCAGCAATTCCACTTCTGGGTATTTATCTGAAGAAAATGAAGACACTAGAAAAGATATATCCACTCCTATGTTCATTGCAGCATTATTTACGATATCCAAGATATGGAAGCAACCTAAGTGCCCATTGATAGATGAATGGATAAAGAAGTGGTATATATACACAATGAAATATTACTCAGCCATAAAAAGAATGAAATCTTGCCATTTCTGACAATGTGAATGGGCCTAGAGGGTATTAAGCAAAGTGAAATAAGTCAGAAAGAAAAAGACAAATACCATGTGATTTCATTTATATGTGGAATCCAAAAAACAAAACAAACAAAACAGACACTGAGAACAAATTGTGGCTTCCAGAGAGGAGGGGGTTTGGGAGAGGAGAGAAATAGGTGAGGGATATTAAGAGGTACAAAATTCCTTTGTAAAATAAATGTGTCACAGGTATAAATGTACAAAGTAGGGGGTATAGTCAATAATTATGTAATGTCTTTGTATGTGAACAGATCACTTATTGTGGTGATCATTTTGAAATATTGAATCACTATGTTGTGTAACAGGAACTAATGTAGTCTTATAGGTCAATTATACTTCAAAAACAAACAAAAAAACTCATAGAAAAGAAGATTAGATTTGTGGTTACCAGAGGTGGAGTGTGGAGGCGGGATAATTGGATGAAGGCAGTCAAAAGGTACAAACTCCCTGTTATAAGATAAATAAGTACTAGGGATGGAATATACAACATGATAAATATAATTAACACTGCTGTACATTATATAGGAAAGTTGTGAAGAGAGTAAATACTGAGTTCTCATCACAATGAAAAAATATTTTTTCTATTTCTTTAATTTTGTGTCTACATGAGATGATGGATGTTCACTAAACTTATTGTGGTCATCATTTTATGATGTATGTAAGTCGAATCATTATGCTGTTCACCTTCAATGTATACAGTGCTATATGTCAATTATATCTTAGTAAAATTGGAAGAAATAAATTAAAAATAAATAAAATTTTAAAAAGCCTCCACTAACTCTCCTGTGCTGGCTTAGCTGCTGCTTCTATGTGTCTACATGACCTGTTCCTACTCCCATCAAGGTGTCAAAGCACTTAGCGCAATATCTTGCCATTGTGTACTTCCCTGCCACTTAAAAAGGATAGCAGTCATGTCTTGCTCATTTTAAAATCTCTGATGCTAGCATAGTGCCTAGCAAATGGGAACTGTTCAGTAAGTATCTCCTAAGTTATGTTTATTGTTAAATAAGTTGATTTTGGGGAACAGTACCAAAGCTTTTGTTGTAGGGTAACCTGAAATTATAGGCTTGGAAAAGGAACTTAAAAGTCTCAGACATTATAAATGACTCGTAGGCTCAGCTTGCTTCTCAACCTGATGGACTTGGCAGACATGCAATGATGGATACACATGCACATCGCATGCGTCCCAACACAGTGTGTGTTTCCAAGAGAGTCACATGACACTCATTCCTCTGTAGGTAAAGAGCCCTGGGCCAGCTGAGCTAGGTTAGTTCACTCTGGGTGAGCCTTACAGGCTGCTGGCACACCTCAGGAGAGTGTGGACTGTGTGTCAAGTGCACGAAAGCCAACTAGGGCAGAGAGCATGGGAACCGGTTGGAAGAAGAATGACACCAGAGGGAGATGAATCTCCCATTCAGCAATTCTAGTCCCAGCTCTTTCATTAATGAGCTGTGTGACCTTGAACAAGTGTCTTCCTCTTTTTGGCTCCAGTGTCCATACTTGTCAATGAGGGCTTGGATTGGCTGGGCTCCAAAATCCCTTCCAGGATCGATGCTCTGGGATTTTGTGATCAGTGTGAAGACTGCAGACATCACTGGAAGGAAGCAGGTAAGTGTGTATTAGGAGCATGTGGCAACTGACCCATCGGTTCCAGGCCTTCAGCAGTCTTCAGCAAAAGGGAGCCAAGCTAGGACAGAGATTTGCTTTAGGTCACCCTGGAAGCAGAGACCTCTGGGGCGCAGTAGCTCACCATTGTGTCTTAAGGCTCTAAGTCAGGTCTGTCAGAAGGAAGCGTTTCCAGGGATTGGAGTGGGGGTAGGTGGGTGGCAGAGAAGTGTTAATTTTCACTTAACAGTAAAATTGCCACATTTGGGGAAAGTTTTTATGTTTATTGACCAATAATTTTGATCATTTTCTTTGCATTGAAATTATCCAAAGTTTAAGTGTTGGAAATGACTCAAAGAGTACCACCTGGAACTTAGCTGAGGCAGGCATGACAGCAGTGCAGTGTTTTTGAACGGAACTGTTAAGTGGGTGAATTGAGATTTTTTGAGGCTATGAACCATCAAGTCATAGAAATTCAGATTTGCCTTAGCCAAGTAAAAAAATCCAGTTTATTCTGAATTCTTAAATGGGTGGTAGTGGCTTTGATAATTGTATTAAAGACTCCTTGGGAAGCATAAAGAAAAGTATATATATATATGTGTTTAATTGAATAAATACTCATAACCAACTGTTTCTAGTTGATTAGCTCTAGTACTTGGCAGAGAACTTAGGGTGATAAAGAAAAAAATAACATTATGATTTTTAAAAATCCTGGGAATATTCTTTTTGGTCATGATTCACTGGTGTCAGAATTTCTGAGAGGTGTATGGAAACTCCCATCTTTGTCCCTGAAAGAACTGGAAATACATGAGTACAAGGTGTGCTCGGGAACTCGAGCTTCTGGCTCAAGGTGACTCCTTTCAAATCTGGTCCTTCCTTTGTGTTGACCAAGAGTTTCCTCAGCTTCTTAGAAAAATGCTTGTGTAATGATTCACTTTGGTTCTGAAAAGATAGATGCATAATCGCTTAACTTCTTGAAGGTGTTTGGATTTGAATCCTAGTGGACAAAGCACAAGCCAAATGTTGGTGTGGAGAAGTGCCATTTTTAGCTCTCAGAATGGAGGTGGGCCAGGAGCAAAGAAAAGCACCTCCTGAGAAATGAGGGGACCAGCCAGATGCAGAAATGGGCCTCCAGGAAGAGGAGCCAAAACACAAAAATAGTAATAATTAAATTTGCTGAGTATTTACTCTGTGTCAAGCAGGATTCCAAATCATAATGATCATAATCAGAATTATACTATTAATAGTTCTCACACCAGCCCTCTGAGGCAGGCTCTCTTATTTCCATTTTCTAAATGGAAAACTCAGGTACAGAGGTTAAATATTCACCCAAGGAAAATTAGGTGGTAACTGTAGAGCCAGGATACAAACTCAGGTAGTTGGGCTGCAGAGTCGTTGCTGTTAACTACCTGTGCCCTGGTGCATCTCTAACCTTTCAAGGTCATATACAACTCTCATTCTGTATCTCCAGCATCCGGTCTGGGGCTGGGAAGGTAATGGGCTTTGTTGAGTGTTCCTGAACTTAATGGAACCAAGCAGACTCAGCCTGTGCCCACCTGGAGTCTGTGGGAGGCTCTGTTTGACTCAGCACAGTACTTGAGAGAAGCAGAATGCTAGCCAGTCCCTGGGGGCTGGCAGCAGAAGCCCAGTCCAGCCAGCTGATGTGGGATCGTGGGCAGGATTCCCTCTCACTGAACAGAAACAGGAAGGAAAACCATGGGTACACAGGACCCCAGAGCTGGGGGTGTGAAGAAGCAGCCTGCTGGTTCCATAGATTTACGGGAACTCACTGCACCAGCCCCTATACTGGGCACTGGCCACTGTGGATACAGAGTTGGATTGTCCACATTCCATGCCCTGGAGGAGCTCCGTGTTAGTACTGGGAAAGGCTACCTATCTGATAGGAGCCAGGAAATTGCCTTAGGACCCCGTCCTACTTTGTAGGGCCAGACGAGATTAATTCTCAATTCTATTGTCTCTCTTGTGGAGTTTTAAAATTCAGCTCACTGCCATTAACTGGATTCAGGAGATGGGTTATATAACTTTCAGATCTCTCGAACTTTCTGGATCAAGAATGTAGGGCTATGAATAGCCAAAGCAATCTTGAGACAGAAAAACTGAGCAGGAGGAATCAGGCTCCCTGACTTCAGACAATACTACAAAGCTACAGTAATCAAGACAGTATGGTACTGGCACAAAAACAGAAATATAGATCAATGGAACAGGATAGAAAGCCCAGAGATAAACCCACACACGTATGGTCACCTTATCTTTGATAAAGGAGGCAAGAATATACAATGGAGAAAAGACAGCCTCTTCAATAAGCGATGCTGGGGAAACTGGACAGCTACATGTAAAAGAATGAAATTAGAACACTTCCTAACACCATACAAAAAATAAACTCAAAATGGATTAAAGACCTAAATGTAAGGCCAGACACTATAAAACTCTTAGAGGAAAACATAGGCAGAACACTCCATGACATAAATCACAGCAAGATCCTTTTTGACCCACCTCCTACAGAAATGGAAATAAAAACAAAAATAAACAAATGGGACCTAATGAATCTTAAAAGCTTTTGCACAGCAAAGGAAACCATAAACAAGATGAAAAGACAACTCTCAGAATGGGAGAAAATATTTGCAAACAAAGCAACTGACAAAGGATTAATCTCCAAAATATACCAGCAGCTTATGCAGCTCAATATCAAAAAATCAAACAACCCAGTCCAAAAATGGGCAGAAAACCTAAATAGACATTTCTCCAAAGAAGATATACAGATTGCCAACAAACACATGAAAGGATGCTCAACATCACTAATCATTAGAGAAAAGAAAATCAAAACTACAATGAGGTATCACCTCACACAGAACGGCCATCATCAAAAAATGTACAAACAGGGCTTCCCTGGTGGCGCAGTGGTTGAGAGTCTGCCTGCCGATGCGGGGGACACGGGTTCGTGCCCCGGTCTGGGAGGATCCCGCATGCCACGGAGCGGCTGGGCCCGTAAGGCATGGCCGCTGGGCCTGCGCGTCTGGAGCCTGTGCTCCGCAACGGGAGAGGCCCCAGCAGTGAGAGGCCCGCGTACCGCAAAAAAAAAAAAAAAAAAAAAAGTACAAACAATAAATGCTGGAGAGGGTGTGGAGAAAAGGGAACCCTCTTGCACCACTGGTGGGAGTGTAAATTGATACAGCCACTATGGAGAACAGTATGGAGGTTCCTTAAAAAACTAAAAATAGAACTACCATATGACCCAGCAATCCTACTACTGGGCATATACCCTGAGGAAACCATAATTCAAAAAGAGTCATGTACCAAAATGTTTATTGCAGCTCTATTTACAATAGCCAGGACATGGAAGCAACCTAAGTGCCCACTGACAGATGAATGGATAAAGAAGATGTGGCACATATATACAATGGAATGTTACTCAGCCATAAAAAGCAACGAAATTGAGTTATTTGTAGTGAGGTGGATGGACCTAGAGACTGTCATTCAGAGTGAAGTAAGTCAGAAAGAGAAAAACAAATACCGTATGCTAACACATATACATGGAATCTAAAAAAAGAAAAAATGGTTCTGAAGAACCTAGTGGCAGGACAGGAATAAAGACACAGACATAGAGAATGGACTTGAGGACACAGGGTGGGGGAAGGGTAAGCTGGGACGAAGTGAGAGAGTGGCATGGACATATATACACTACCAGATGTAAAATCGATAGCTAGTGGGAAGCAGCCGCATAGCACAGGGAGATCAGCTCGGTGCTTTGTGACCACCTAGAGGGGTGGGATAGGGAGGGTGGGAGGGAGACACAAGAGGGTGGAAATATGGAGATATATGTATATGTATAGCTGATTCACTTTGTTATACAGCAGAAACTGACACGACATTGTAAAACAATTATACTCCAATAAAGATGTTAAAAAAAAAAAAAGAATGTAGGGCTAAAGTGGTGGCAAGGCTGGGTAGACAGAACTTGGGAAAGGACTCTGCAATTGAAATGGCTAGAGAGATTGCTGGATAAGAGAAAGGAGAAAAAGAAAGACATCTGTTCTTATGTTCATATAACACTAGGACCTATTTATCCCAGTAGGGAGGAGAGAACATTTATTCTCTGTGTTAGCCATGGAACCGGCTTTGGGGTCAAGTTTCTTGAGTGATGAAGCAATTTTGGTAGGCTAGGATTCATTTGGTGATGAGCAATGAAGGTGATGCCTGGTTTGCCTGGATAGTCCCAGTTTATGCTTGTTATACTGGTGGCATTATTTAAATTGCCTTGTTTCACTCTAAAAAGTATCCTGGTTTGGATGATAAATTTTATAGTCATGCTGCCCAAGGACAAAAAAACACCTGCATTTTTCTCGTGGGCTTGAGTTCTGAGTTTTAAAGCGAAAGAGATGTTGGAGTATAAACATCTCTTGCTAGATAGCCTTTTCCTCTGTTACCACCATGCCTGAATATGGACAAAAGTCAATCCTTTCCCCCTTAGCTTGGCTGGAAAATATAAAACTAAAATTTACTCTAAAAATTAATAGAACACCCACCACCACCAATCTCCTTTAAAATAGAAAAACAGACACAGGGTACAAATTCATTAAGTTTTTGCCATAGATCTACTTGACTGTCTCTATTTAGAGTTATCAGTTCTTGAATTTTTTAGCTTTCCTCCATCTAGAGTTCTGGGGCACACAGCCAGACAGAGGCTGGAGTGGGGTGCTGGTAGGGAACCACAGATGTAGGGGGGAGCCTGTCAGCCTCTCACATGTCCTGCTGTTCTATAGGACCCTAGTTCTTGAGGTATCATCTTCTGACTCTCGAGGGAAGGGAGGGAGGAGAGTTGTTTTCTCACCCCTGGAGATCTGCTTGAAACATAGTCACTGTGACTGTAGTGATTAGTAGAAACTTGCGAAAGAATCAAGGAGAAGGAATGAAATTGGTATTTCATGAAATTTAATTGAGCATTGCCCTGCTCTTTAGTTTATCTGACCACATTTACAGATGGAGGAAAACAAGGATTTGGGGAAGGAGCCTTTCTTGTGTGTCCTTTGCTGTCTCTCCCCTCACTGGTCCATCTACCTGTGTCTGTGTTGTTGTGCTGCTATTGCTAAAGCCATCAAACGAGACCGGTGACTGTACTCAACCTTAGTCATCTGTTTGTTACAGAAGCATTTTTGGACTGTTTGAATGGCTTCATCACCTCGTTCCTTTGGATACACATGCAGACTAGGAGGAAGGTAAATAGACAATTATTGAGCATTAGGCCTGTCATAGATATTGAAGGGAATTACAGGGTCAAGAAATTATAGTCAAAATTCAAAGAGACGTAAAAAGGATGAGACATTGTTTAGGTTTTGATGTTAGAAGCTCATTGTTTCAGAGATCTGGGAGTGTGTGATAAAACCATGCCAGCTCTTTTTAAAAAATTTTTTTAACATGTGTTTATTTCTTGTTTCTTTTCTTTTTTAATTTTTAAATTTTATTTATTTTTTATACAACAGGTTATTATTATCCATTTTATACATATTAATGTATATATGTCAATCCCAATCTCCCAATTCATCCCACCACCACCACCCCACCCCCACTTCCCCCCTTGGTGTCCATACGTTTGTTCTCTACATCTGTGTCTCTATTTCTGCCCTGCAAACCGGTTCATCTGTACCATTTTTCTAGAAAACCATGCCAGCTCTTGTTTCCACCTTCCCAACATAAAACAGCTAAAGATCACTGAATAAATTAATAAGAGATAGCAAGGGTGTGCTTCCTCAAGGAAAATTCCCCTAAGAAGCTTGCCATTTCAGGAAGACATGGGTTGTGGGTTTTGTGAATCAACTTTAAAGGAGCCAGATGAGCTTATGACCAGTGACAATATCTGTAGCTACTGAAGTCAAGACAGGGTAGTCAGTCAATTCTCATGCTTCCTTCATGTCACATTCATGTCACAGGGGCCACACGAATGGGCTGGGAATGTTTCCCTGCAGGGTCCTTGCTGATACTCAATTTCCTCTGATAAATTGCCTCATTCTTCACATCAAATCCTCTTCAAAACGAAGTAAATTCTAGGTTGATGAAATAACACACTGATCATTTAAGAAACGTGACATAACCTACCTGTGAAGATTATTGAATGTGTGCAGAAGCCTTCCAAATTTTAAACCCTGGGGGCTAGAAACCAATCCCAAGGCACTGCCATTGTGCAAAACCTTGTTTTCGTTTGCAAATCATGCCCGGGAAATGTCATCAGAAACAACTTGTCAATCTGAGAAGCAACGACACTCATAACTTTATAGTAATGATAGAAATACTGAGAGTATTTAAGTTTGAATAAAAACAATAGTTAAAATGTATCAATGGCATATTGTGTGCCACGTCCTGCCCTGAGTTTTACATGCATTGTCTTGTTTAATACTCCCAATAATAAGTATTCTTACGTAGGCATTATTATATTATTATTCTAATTTTACAGATGAATATTATTACAGCCCAACTTCTCTCTAGAATTTCTGACCAGACATCGACTGTCTACTCAACCTCTCTGTTTGGATAGTTAATAGGCATCTCAAGTTTAAAGTGTCCAAAACTTGGCTGCTAACATTCGTCTTCTCCTTCCCCTTCTTCCAACAAACTTCCACCCCTTCAGCCTTCCTCATCAAAGGTGATGGCAACTCCAGCCTTCACGATGCTCAGGCCGAAAGCCTGGGAGTCGTCTTTGACTCCTCTCTTTTCGCTCACACACCACATCCCATCTGGTTAGCAAATTCTGATGCTGCACCTTCAAACTATATCAGAATCTGACCACTTCTCACTCCTCCACTGCTACTACCTGGTTCAAACTACCGTCCTCTCTCAGCTGGATGGCTGCTGTGACCTCCGTCTGCCCTCGCCCCCTTCAAGTCTATTCTCTTCCAGGTAGCCAGACTGCCCCTGTTAAAATGAAAGTTCAGAACCCTCCAGCAGCTTCCCATCTGACTCAGAGTGGAAATCAAAGCCCTTACAATGGCTACAAAGCCTCACGAGGGGCCAGCTTCTTTTCTGATCTTTACTTTGAGTTTGCACACCCTGAATTTTATGCAGTGTTTTGTGCATATGTGAATCTGTGTGTTCTTCTGGGAGAATCTATGTAGTGGTCATCAGATTCTCAAAGGAATCAAAATCTCCCAAAAGCTTAAGAATCACTGCTTGGAGGAAACGTCATACTTGAAAATCCAATTTAAAGAAGGCATTTATTCAAATTATAAAATGATTTGGAAAGGATTCTTTATTTTTTTTAAAAAAAAACCATTGAGTTGTACCCTTTATTTTATTTTTTTTAAATATTTATTTAATTAATTTATTTATTTGGTTATGCTGGGTCTTAGTTGCGGCAGGCAGGCTCCTTAGTTGTGGCTCATGGGCTTCTTAGTTTTGGCACATGTGCTCCTTAGTTGTGGCTCAGGGGCTCCTTAGTTTTGGCTTTCAGACTCCTTAGTTGTGGCATGTGAACTCTTAGTTGCGGCATGCATGTGGGATCTAGTTCCTTGACCAGGGATTGAACCCGGGCCCCTTGCATTGGGAGAGTGGAGTCTTAACCTCTGTGCCACCAGGGAAGTCCCGGAAAGGATTCTTTATTTAACAAAAGGAATCATTGAAAATGTCTTGTGCATTCACAATACAATGAAATTAAATATATTTAATTATTTTAGCAGACTCTTTGTGACCCAAGTGTATCAGTTCTAAGAGGATTCAGAGTAAATCAGGCTACAATAAAATCTATGTGTAACAAATAGATGTTTGAGCCTCTAGCTAACAGTTCTCTTATTTTAAATAATAGCAAACCTATATGCACAGTTTGGGGCCTGTTATATGTAAGGTATTATATTTGGAAACATTTTTTACATGTTTCAGTACATAGAGTAATGACGTCTGTCTCTGTATGCTCTTCTCACCTTACCCCTCAACCTAGAATTTGTAGCATTTCACAGATCAGCAAGCTGTGAAATGAGATTGGACCCAAAGTGATTCTCTTGCCAAGGAGAGAGATCAGCAGTGATTGCAGGTGGGTCAGCCTGGATATGGGCTCTTGGGTCCCTGAAACCCCAGCACTCAATTGTCTTCTGCATCATTCCCTTGACCATTTATAGACTAGAAACCTGACCTATATCCCAGGGGTGTTGTGTGAATTAACCAGTAAACTATAATTAATTGTGAAGTAAACATTAATTATTGTTTTCACGGTCAGTTCTGGTCTGGGTTCCTGACCTGGAGAGAGAACCTGCTCGCACAGTGGCCTCTGTGTGGGTTCAGAGCACCACACAAACCTGTGAGGGTTGTGTCCTCCTTTGATGTATGTTAGGAGTACTCCAAAGAATCGTAAAGCACTCGATTTCACACTGGAAAGGCGTCCTGTTTGTGATTGCAGGGAACCTGGTCTCTGTCTCCAGCACTAGAAGGGCTGCCGTGGGGCAGAAGTTGCTGATTTGTTCTTCATGGGCCCAGAGGGCATAACTAGGACAAATGGGGAGGCAGACGTTAGCCCAAGAGTGGGAAGAACTTCAACAGCTGGAGCAGTTCAACTATGGAACCAATGCCTGAAAAAGCAGGGAGTTCTTCCTGGCCATGGAAAAGTTCAAGGAAAGGCCAGATGACTTTTTATTTTCAAATAATTTATTGATTGATTACCTACCCTATGTGGGGCATTATGCTAAGTGCTGGAGGAACCCAAATGTAAACTAGACAAGTACTGTGCTTTTAGCACAGATGTAAGAGGGAAGATAAAATCCATTCATCCATCCAGCCATCCAATGAATATATAGTCATCCCTCAGTATTCATGGGAGATTAGTTCCAGGACCTCTGCCCCACACCCCACCCCAACAGATACCTAATCTGAGAATGCTCGAGTTCCTGGTATAAGATAGGACAGTACAGTCTGTATAAAATAGTATAGTCTGCCCTCCATATCTGTGGCTGCAGAACCCTTAGATACAGAGGGCTGACTGTATATTGAGGTATCATAGCACTGAGTGCTCTACAGTACTGAACAAAGCAAAGACTTACGTGTCTTACAGGTGGTATATGAGATTGCCAATAAGAACTCCTAAAGCATGAAGTTAATGTTAGCCTTTGAGACTGAAATTAGGAAAAGTTAACATGAAACAAGATCAATTGGCTAATGGGGATATAAGTATAAGTAGGAAAGCTTAAGTATAACAAATCATAACATGCTTTGGCAACTGTGATGACTGTTAGTGTAAAGCGGGTGGTCTGCATGGAGCTAGAAGACAGGGAGTCAAAGGAAGAATATTTGTGAATTTGTTCCTAGCATGATCTGAATACAAGGTAATGGACCAGGGACTGAGGACATCAGGCTTTCATAGCTCAGTGACACTGGCTATTGAGATCATTTAACTCATACTCTTTTCAAGAACCTCTTCCTCTTCTCCTGCCTGACTCCTACTTATCTTCAGGTTTTAACTTAAATGTAACTTTCCTGGAAAAGCCTCACCTGTACTCTCACAGTACTATGTACTTCTCCTACACGGCACTTATCACAGCTGTAATTTATTGTTTCTTAGCACCTCTCTTCCCCACTAGACTAGAAGCTGAATAAGGATAGAAGATGTGTCAGTCTTATTCATCCCTGTAACCCATTGCCTGGCACATAGAGGTACTCAGTAAATATTTGTTAAACGACTGGATAAATAAATGAAAGACAGAATGAATCTGATTTCCCAGGAAGATTTTTCCCTATAAGGGAAAAATTCCCTGAGCAGAGAGATGACTTTTATTTCTGGAATTCTTGGAGATCTCACTTACAGCAGGATTCTAACATAAGGTAGAAATGCAAGTGAACAGGAAATGAGCTATGGGACTTCAGAGATGGAATAGCAATCGTGGAAGTGGTTATGTAAGAGAGGGCACCTGACCTGAGTACCAAATCAAAGATGGGATTTGGCATGTGGAACTAAGGGGTGGAGGGTGAAAAGGTTATTTTAGCCAGAGATGAACAGCATGAACAAAGATACCAAGTTTGGAATTCAGAGTGAATGTAGAGGAGTGATGGGACATAACATGGGGAAAGCAGGCTGGGATCCCACTGAGACAGGCAGGATAAAGTGTTTGGACTTCTTCATCTGTTGGTAAGCTTTGCCATAGAGGGGATCCCTGCATTGCATGGGGGTCAGTTCCTTTCACAGTGTTCCAAAAGATAGAGCGTGGACAGTGACAAGGACTGGATGACTCCAGGAGAAGGCCAGCTGGCTGTCTCCCTAAAGGTCCTCACAGTGGGGTGTAATTACCAGGGATCTCATAGGGTCCAGGTTCTGGCCCTTTGTCTGTCAGGCTCGAAAATCTGTTTATCCACACTCAAAGGTTAACCTAATCTCACAAGGCTACTGTATATAACCAGGATGCTTATTTAGTAATTCACAAGGAAAACTAGCATTGCTAAAGGTATCAAATGCTCAAGTCCTATGACTAGAGCCCTGTAAGCAGACCACATAAGAAGTCATATTATAATTAGGTGTCAGTTTGTTAATTCACAGGAAATATATTGCCCAAGGATGCCCAAGTCCAATGGCTAGGTAGTCATTTCCTATAGGTGGGTCTACATGAGAAGCCACACTATAATCAGTTCCTTGATAAACTTGGAGTTTAGGACAAGGGGAACTCATTAAAAGAATGTTTAGAGACATCTAACCTAGTCCTCTATAATAGGCAGGTACTTGTCACCATAATTACCTAGGTCACCTTTTAAACCAGAACCCCTCTTCCCTGGATGGTATTAGATGGACAGTGATAAGGTTTGCTTGTCTGACCTCCTTTCCTTGCATTTTCATGGCTGGTCAACCTCCCTTCTGACTGATACTTGCCTTCTTTAACTATATTAACACTTGCAATCGGATTTCATCAAGTTTTCCTGGTCTGAGAACCATTCTGTTTCTTTAGGATGACTTAGCAAATCTCTGCTGTAATCAATGTGTTGATGTCCCAGTTTAACTCTTAAGAGGACAATCTCATTTCTGATTCTTTCAGGATCATTCACTGTTGCCCCTAGTACTGACAACACTTTCCAGTCTCGAGATTCTAGGGCACACCAAGCCTCCAATGGCTTAGAACAATCTTATATTTAACATTGTCAGATTGTTACAAACTAGATAAAGCCTCAGTGATAATAACCTTTCCATTCCATTCATGTGCTTTTTTGCAATCAAAACACACGTTCATGTCTGTTATCATTCTAAGATGAAATTCTTTACCTCAAGAGGTGAACAAGAGATTAACAATAGGCAGAAACAGAGCTCAGATCCCAGGCCACTTTCTAGTATATTCCACTCCTTCACCATGTAATAGAAGAGTTTTCTTTTAAATTCCAAATACATTGAAAAGAAAAATCATATCACACTAATGTTTAATTTATCCACTTGAAGGCCGCGCAGAGAAGTCAAGTGTTGAGGTTTAGCATGAAAGCCATGATGGAGAATTCTAGTGTCAGAACCAGGGCTTGATTAGCAGTAGAAATGCCCAATCCTGTCCCTACCTCAAGGAGGCAGAACACTGGGATTAGACAGACCCCTGTGGGCAGAGCTGGCAGGAGAATAGGAACAAAGACCAGATCACAGACTGGAAGGCCCATGGGTGAGCCCAGAGTTGGGAAAGAGGGGACTGGTATCCCTGAGGATGTTGCCACCAAGCCACAGGGAAGATGGGGTGAATGGCCTCTCTTAGTCTTTCTGGAATCAAAACACTCTTTCCTCTAAGCACTGCTGGATATAGGAGGATACATTCTCACTCTTTGCTTCCTTGCCCCAGACTTTACAGAGAGCACCTCCCTTTGTGATAATGACCATTAATGAGTACCACCCTGTGCCAGGTGGGGGCTAGGGATATTATTTTGCTCCTAACAAGCTTGAAGATTGTATTGCCTCCAACCTCCACCCGAGAAACTATAACCCTTAGAGGTTAAGTAACTTGACCAAGGTCACTCACTAATATATGTTGGAAATGGATTCTAAGGCAGTTTGGTTTGATGTAAAACTCAAGCTTTTCCCATTGTGCCATGCTGACCCTCAATACATTCATGTCTCAGATGAGCTGTTATAATTCAGGTCTTTTTTGTCCTCCAATCCTGCTGGTCAGAGTGTGAGAACGAGAGACAAAAGAAAGGCAGGAAAAGTGTTGCATTCATTACATGCTAGAGCCAGACAGTCTGCACTCAAATTCAGGTTCTACCACCTGCCAGCTGTGTCACCTGGGACAAGTCATACCCTCTCTGTGCCTTTTTTCCTCACTTGTAAAATGAGGAAAATAATAGTACTTACCTAAAAAAAATGATAGTACTCACTTTATAGCATTGTTGTGAGAATCAAATATGTTAATATAACTATAGTGCTTAGAAAAGTATCTGGCACATAGTAAATGCTCAATAAAATTAGCCATTAATATCTTTTGATTAAGTTGAGATCTTGACCTCAATCCAGTCTGACCCCTTCTTTGGATGTGGAAGACACTGCAGCCTCATTAATTCCATAATTCTAAGCCATCTGTTGGGGTGGGTTACTTTCTAGATGGGTCATCTGAACTATTTTAAGGGATCAGCTTAACCATTTTAACAGATCCCTACTGATGTAAATATCAGACTTCATCTAGAATCCTAGGGTCATATCATGGATAGTCCCTACAGTTTGCCTCTGCTGTACGCTCCTCCCTCCTTTCCTAGAAATGCCTGTCTAAAGGGACTGGTGAGTTTACTGGAGATCTGCCCTGATGTGGTGCCAGCAGCCCACAGGTCATTAGTGCTCCCCAGAGAGCCCATTCCTTGCATGCTTTGTAGCTCAGCAGACTCCCGAGTCTTCTCAGCCAGTGACATTCCAGATGCCTGAGCTGGCAGGAAAGGGTGGGGCAGCCCCAGTTGAGTCCAGAAAGGAAACTAGGTCTGTCCACACAGACAGCTACAGACCAATTAAAATGGTGCATAAGCTAATTAAGGACTGGGAACGAGGTGCCACTTCCCTGAGGTGCCAGAACATGCCAGATAATGACAGCCTTGGGCCGGAACCTTCTATGACTTGAAACTGAATAACTTAGGTGACAGGATTAAAACAAAAAGGACAACCACCTGCAAGATATAACTTCATACTTTCAAATGGAATCTTTAATACAGTTCAATTTCAGAAATATTTGTGAAACAATTAGGGCAGGAAACAGTGCTGGACATTATGGGGACACAAATGTGTGACACTCAGGGTGTCAGTTCTCCATCTCTACTCCCACTTCTTATCGGCACCTACAATTCCTCTCACGTGCACTATTGTAATCATCTCTTAACTGGCCTCCCCATCTCCTGTGTTTCCTCAGCCACAATCCATACAAACAAACTTTTGTCGTATAACACTTCACTCAAAATGGCTTCCCACTGCCTACACATTAAGTACAAATATCTTACCGATATTAAAGACCCTACAGACTGGCCCAGATTAACCCTTCCAGGTTTTCCTCTAACTTACTGCTCTCCTCCATGCCAGCCTTATTGGTCTACTACAGTTTCCTGAAACACACTGTCTTTGTTTTCTCCTCATCTTCCTGTTTCCCTGAATCTGTTACAAGGCACAGCATGGCTTCCCTTCCCATCTCTGAATAGAGAGATCTTGCCCACCTTTCAAAACTTGTCTCCAGTGCCACTTCTTCCCTAAAGCATCCCATGATGTTGGCTTCCTCTATTGCGATGTCATCAATCCCATGTTATCCTGCATTGCACTTGGTTTATCCTTCTCTCACGTCTGAGTTTTCCTCCAGCCAGTCTTCCGAGGAACCGGTCCTGGGATTGACTTTGTCATTTTCCTCTCCCACAGCATAGCTAGCATGATCCTCATGCAGAGTGAATTATACTGAATGGAATGGGGGAGATAAACCCAGCCCAAAGTGACTAATGTAAGCCAAAATGCCACAAGGTTCTATGACAGAGCTCCAAAGTGGAATAAAATTCGGGTTGGAGTGGGGATGAATATATTCCAAGCAGGAAAGACTGGGAAAGTTTTCATTTTTTCATGTAAACCTTCCCTGATCTCTCCTCCTCTGTGACTTGTATCCTTCCTGCACCTCCCACCCCCAGCCCCCATGGTGGTATTCACAACCCAGTATTGTAATTGTTTGCTTATATGTCTGATATATTTCCTAGACTAGAAGATCCTTGAGGGCAGGGACCAAGGCTTAATCCCTGTTATATTTTTGTACCAAGCCCAGAGCTTGGCACATAGTAGGTGCTCAATAAATATTTGTAGGGGGAGGAAAAAGAGGGTGGGAGAGAGGGAAGGGAGGGTTTATTCATGTAGACATGGGGAGAGATGAAGGCTACAAAGAAATTGAATCCAAAGGGATACAGTCATATATGGGGACCCTGCCAAATTGTCTTGGTGGATTAGCTTGATACTATAATGAAGGTGCTCACTTCTCACATACTGCTTTTTGTAGGTGCTAATTGGCACTGAGTAAATAAGAAAAAAAAAAGACCAACCTGTATTCCAAGATCCTTTTGTCCCCCTCTTCTCCCCACATCCTGGCATTGGCACTGTGGTACTTTCCTCAATAGAAGATAATTAGGAGGCTGTTGGCAGCTGCAGTCCATGCCTGCTCTGTAACAGAGGGTCGTTGTGATTGCTGGAGCTTTCACTAACACAAAGACCAGTCAAATGGCCATTAAAGTTAAGGTAGCTCTTAAAAGAAAAAAATCAACCGCTTCCAGTTGATGCTGAAATTCCTTTCCCTTCGCTTTTACACAAATAGGCAAAATTAGGAGTGGAACATTCACTTTTATCTGCCTCCAGTCAGAGGGCCACAGCATAGTGGAAGGAGCAGTGGCTCTGGCATTGCTGGGAGCCGGGCATGACTAGCAGTTTCACCACTTACAAGGCACACAGCTTAAGACAAGTGCTTTGGACTTCCCTGGCAGTCCATTGGTTAAGACTCCGCACTTCAATGCAGGGGGCGTGGGTTCGAGTCGGGGAACTAAGATCCCACATGCCACGTGGCCAAAAAAAAATAAAACAAAAATAATTTTGAAAAAGAAAAAAGAAAAGAATGTTCACTGTTATTAAAAAAAAAAGTACCTTAATCACTGAAGCTTATTTATTTTCCTCATCTATAAAATGGGAATAAATACTATCTTCTTTTGGGACTGTTGGGAGAATTAAATAACACGTACCATAAATACCTTAGTCCAGCACCCGCAATAGAGAAAGCCCAATGTAAATGTTAGCTATTGATCATCATGATTATTTTAAAAAGCTATTTGGGGTAAGGATTCAAGGGCTTAATGATGTAGACAGCTGTTCTATATTTCAGAAATCCTGTTAGATGTTCTAGTTGTCTGGTGGGGTCGTTTTAGAACCCTTGGTATTCCTTTCACCCCCGGTTTTTATTTTATCCCATTCCTGTGCCTGTATTTATATGCTACAGAAAGTATGGCACAGTTACGTTGTGTCTTTAGCAATAATTAAATTCCTTCCTGACTCCGGTTTGTCCTCATCTTGTTTCCTACTACTCCAGCCCCTACTAGGAACACATGATAAAGCACCTTCTTTCTATAACATTTTAAAGAGTGGGTGTTTACAAGAGCTTTGCAAGAACTTTGCAACTTGAACTTTGGAGAACTCCAATCCAAATAGACAACATTCTAGGCTTTGCGTTAAAAACACTATTATGCTTGTAAGATAATCTGACATGCAGTATTTTCATTATTGCAGTTTTTCATTTTAATTTTTCTCAGCTTGCTTGTTAACCATTTTGGTACAGAAAGTGAAAACATTTTCTCACGTGTATGTACAGTGATAGCTGGAAATTTGTGGGGAGGGAGACAGGGAGAAAGAGAATAATCGGTATAACATCATAACACTTGATAGCAGGAAGGTGAAGAAGAGAATAAATGAAGAGGGAAAGACGTAGGGAACAGCAGAGTCTACACTGGGGTAGACCGTCAACAATTGCTGGCTGGATACGTGAATGAATTGTAACAGAGCATTAGACTGAAAGTTCCCACAGAGAAGCAAGACATAATAGCTATCAGATATCCAAAGTTGTGGGGCAGACCATCCAGAAGAACCAACAAAAAAATTTAGCAGAAAAGTGGTTTCATGACTCTTGCACTGTCACTGCCATCAAGGGTCCAAAGATGCCACTCTTGAAAGCTTTTGAAGAGGATTTCTTTGGAGGGAGCAGTGAGTATAAGTGCCACTTGTGGCCCCAGGGGTTAAGGGAAGTGGGTGCCCCCCTCACCTCGCTGCAACAAGACCACTCAGAACTTGAGCTGTGTTTCCTGCAGTTATGGGCCCCGGGGACCGGGTCTGACTCCCTCCCTATAAATTTACAGGAAAAGAGCAGGGTTGGCTGATGCTTTGGCAGCAGAGCAAAGGAGATTGCTGCTGCTTCCGGATTGGCCAACACTCCCAGAATTGGTTGAGGCAAAGAATGCTCCAAGGAGCAGATATGGGCCCCGCAGGGGAGAGCCAGTGTGGGATGCCCCTTAGATCCGTTTAGTAGGGAGTTTGAAGAGGCCCCAGCAGAGAAGCTGGATGAGGGCTGCAGCATTTTCTAGGGCTGGGGGAAGAAACTCCTGCCTGAGAAGAATGTTTTTGCTCAGGTTAAGGGACCCTCTCAAGTGAGAGACCACCAGGGCTGGGGGAGGAGAGAAGGTCTCTGAGGAACTCACAATAATATCACATAAGAGAAAGTCAGTTTGAGACAACTGCCAGGCCTAGAGAGTATGACACCACCATCTCACCAGGGTCCCAATCAGGCAAGCCCTTTATGCCCACCTTCCCTCTCCGCCTCTCTTTCTCCAGGAGGAGTCAGAAATCTCATTTGGCAAGATGGGAGTGTAACAGGAAGGGAGGAGAAGATTTAGATCCTGGTTTCCCACTTGAAAGCCCCGTGAATGAAGTTAGAAGTTTCTATTACTATTACATGGATGTGGATATTTTAATTTACTGAATTGAAGCTGTTTATAACTGTGACTTAAAGTGAACTAGGACTTGTGTCTACTTAGGAGTGGCCACCAAAGTCTAGGGGCATGCTTAAGTTTATATCTAGTGACAGAGGAAGCTCTGTCCCCATTCCACCCCTGATAAGTTTAAAGGGCGGTGGAAGATTTAAAATAGTGTTTTTGTTAGATTCCATGAATTCTGGTTATTCAACATACCAGCTACAGAATGAATAAATGAACAGATGAAAAAAATGAATGGGTAAGTTTATATTTGGATAAGTTTATATTAGGATGCACTATGATTCAAACTTAGGGGTTTTTAAAAATTGAATTCTTGTAACATTTTATCACCTTTGGAAGGTGTATGGTTGTAGGTGGAGATTACTGTAGCTCTTAGCTATACTAAGGTCCTGTATTGAAATTAACACCACCCTACCTGTTTCCTGTTACCTCAAAAGCTGTAGCAAGTGAAGTGGGTCACCAATGTCTGCCCCTCACCTCCTTTTACTCTCTTACTACATTCATTTCCTGCTCAAAACCTTAGCCAGCTGTTCTGCTGAGAAGGTGCGGAGAATTCATTCACACTCAGGTGTAGAAGAGTCAAGAGTTGGCTACATGCTTATTTCCAGGGACATTTTTGCTTTAGTAGTAGAAATGCCTGAGTTCAAAGAAGTGATGCCTTCATGGTGGCACGATTTGGGGCATTTGCAGAAGGCAAATGTTGACCAAGATTTCTTTGGGAAGGGGCTCCTCAGCATCCTGGGAACCTGGTCTCAGCACACATGGGCGGCTGCCCAAGTACATACCATACTCCAGCTTAACTTGCCTGAGATGATGAATGTGAAATCGTGGTGTGAACTATAACGTACCATGCAAAAGTGAGCCAGCATTATCATTATTCTTTAATAGCTGCAGCTACTCACAACAGACTTGTAAGCTCTTCTTAAAAGATTAGTTACCCACAGAGATGCTTTTGCTGTCCTTACCAAATTATCTCCTTTTGACTGGAATTTCTTGAGCATCCCAAAGGGACAGAAGCAACTCTCATACATCGTGACAGAGTTCTGAAAACCAAAGATTTAGTCCCTCACGAGGCATTTTTTCTTTCTGCTTGTCTACTTCCACCTGTCCAGAGGCATTTCTGCTTCAGATCCTATCAGTCTTACCTTGCAACTGAGGCAAAACCTCCTGCCTGGCCTGAGCTTTTTTGTGTGTTAGAAATGATAAGAAACAGCTGTCCTCGGATTAATGCCATCACCCCTGTTATGATTCAGCCATTCAGCTTGTGGTAGCAATTGAATGTTAGATGAATGTCTTTCTAAATTCAATCACCCCAAAATAAATACATTGCAGTAGCCTCATTAAACAAAATTGGATGCAAGGAGAGGATGGGGCTGACTGATAGGAAATGAGAAAGAAGTAGGATATTTCAAAGCTGCACGCATTCAATTGCCCTTCAAAAACCTCTTCTAGGACCTTGTTCAGCTTTAGAACCTTTAGGATTTTTTTTTAAAAGATGCCTATGTGTGTGGTACCACTTTCTCCAAAGAGAGATCCTTTTTAAAATGGCATATGATAAAATGTATATATCCATATTAAGAGATAGTCATATAAAATCGGCAAATGTGCAGATGTGTTTGTATACAGCATCTTATATAGGACATTTAGCATAAATTAGCCAGCTCGTTCAGCTGATTATTCAAATATTTTAAAGGTTAACCACACAGGTGCTGAGCGGATGTTAAATTGAATCCATTCGTGCATTCATGCATCCAACACATACTTGCTGAGACCTACTCTGTGCTGTATCCCATGCTTTTCATTAGGGGACCACCATGAACCAGACAGCCTCTGCTGGGAAAGCTGCTTAGAATAGGGTGTGGGATCAGATAGACACCCATTACAATACTGAGAGGTTCAACATGCTAAGTGCCAGGTTTGAACTTTATGCCATAGGCACTTGGGAAGCATGGTAGGGATGATATGATCAGAATTGTGCATCAGGAAATTTAATCCATTAGCAGGCTCTAGTTAGAATTGATTGGAGGTGGGAGGCTTTAGAGACCATAGCAAAAGTTCAGGCCAGGAATAAAGAAGGACCCAAGGTAGGATTGTGGCAAATAAGCACTGGAGAAACAAACATTAATTATTAAAAGGGAAAAATCCATGAGTTTGTGACTGTGGTTGTTTTAGGCTCGCTGTGTTCCTCTGGGCATTAGAGTTATCTGTACAGGTTAGGGCTATGTGGGAGAGAGGTATGTATGATTCAGGGTCCCAGGGGGAAACAGTATCTAACTGAGGTGAGATTTTTAATGAAGGCACTACTTGCAGAGGGGTGGGTGGGATTAAGGGAACCAACAAGAGGTGGTGAGGCACCCAGAGATTAGCAAGAGTAGGAAGATTTAACACCTGTAAGGGCAAGGGGAGGAAATAGTATTCCCAGTTTCCAATGAGAGCTGCAGCCATGGAGGAGGGAGAAACAAGGGAGCAGGAAAGAAATACCCTTACCTCTCCCCATTGCTGCGCTTTAGTCTGCTGGCTCCTTTCATTGGCCAAACTCAACTGAAAAGGTGCCTAGGTAATGCAGTTACAGGTGTGGACCTCTCAGGGCACAGAGCAGGGGGAAACATGGGCAGAAATAATGACAGGGGATAGTAGGGGGGACAAGTGGAGAATAACATACAGTGCTAAACTGTATTGTATGTTAGGTGATATTTAGTGTCCTGGAGCTTCTTAAATCCTAGAGATTTCAAACAGAGGGGTTTCACTATGAAACCTGATTTCAATATGATCGTTACTACATACTTGATAAGAAAAGCTGGTAATAAAATCTAAATAATGAAAGCTGAGGGCCTGGGCATATAATTTAACTGTTGAATCTCAGTTTATCTGTAGAACGATGATAATTCCTGCCTCGCCTACTCTGTAAGGTAACTATGAAAATAAAGTGAGATAAAGGTTGTAAAAGTGTTTTTTAAATTAATTTTTGACATAAATCACTTGAAAGATGTGAAGGATTGTTCTTATCATCTGGGATCGTTCCTTTTCAGTTTTGGTGCTCTCCACTCCATAGCACAGTGTCTGGCCCAGGGGGCTGCTCCATTGACACTTACAGCATTGAATTAACTTGAATTCTGAACACATCCCTTTTCTCCCATGATTCATGCACAATCTCTTTCAATCAACCTTGTTACTGTGGGACTTTTTACCTTCTTCAACATATTCTATTCCTCTAATAACCTGTCAAGAAAAAACTAAGGGGAGTTCTCTGGTGGTCCAGTGGTTAGGACGCAGGGGGTACGGATTCGATCCCTGGTCAGAGAACTAAGATCCCACATGCCACGCAGCTCAGGAAAAAAAAAAAAAAAAAAAAAAAAGGCCATTCAGAATTAAAATGACTAAAAAATATTTAACTTCACTCCACCAAGGGAAAGTTCCTTCATATGTTCTCAGAGTGAGTATTGTTAGTAGCTTTGACCAAGGATCCCAGGTCTGGACATAGGAATCCTTCCCTGAATTTACTAGTTTCCTTTCACAGCCTAAAACCGCTGCACACACTGTGATTTGGAGGAGGTACAGTCTGAAAGATGAAAAGCCCTTCAAAACAGTATGAAATCTCTAAATCCCATGTGTGAAAAGACTCAGTTCTTGTCCTGTAATTGCTTTTCTTAGTCTGGCCCTCAGGGATAGACCCTAGATGAGATATTAGGCTGGTTCCATCTCCAGTACTTATGATTTTGCATTCAGAGCTCTGATTTTGCTGAAGTCTGTTAGATGAAATGCAGGCAGGCAACTGCCTGCCAAGAAGTCATTTAAGGGAAGGCCTGTGACTGCTGGCCCGGCAAGCGTCGGGAGACTCCTGCACTCTTGGGAGTGCTCCCCATCGCTGGTCTCCGGCATCAGAACGAATAAACCCCTCCTGAACTCTGGGCAGCTCCTAAAAGTTTACGGGGTCTCCTGGCCACAGACCTGCCCCAGGGCCTATTGATATCATTGCTTCCAGAGCCAAAGGACCTGGAGAAAATGTGTAAGTAGCTAAAGGAACTGCAGGTGTGGAGCATGAAGATGGGGTGTGTGTGGGAGATAACTAGGATGATGTGGTTTTCACCCTGCAGCCATCTCTGGGCTGTCTCCCTCAAAGAGGACACCTTCTGGGCTTCCCTGGTGGCGCAGTGGTTGAGAGTCCGCCTGCCAATGCAGGGGACGCAGGTTCGTACCCCGGTCTGGGAAGATCCCACGTGCCGCGGAGCGGCTGGGCCCGTGAGCCATGGCTGCTAGGCCTGCGTGTCCAGAGCCTGTGCTCCGCAACGGGAGAGGCCACAACAGTGAGAGGCCCGCAAAGAGAGGACAACTTCTTGTGCCCACAGCTTTGGCCCTCCAAGCCCAGGATGCTCCACCCCACTAAGTTGGCTGTCTGAGCAGTGCTGCTTAAAATGCGGTCCATCCATCAGCACCATCAGCATCACCTTGGAGCTTGTTAAAAATGCAGATTCCGGGCCTGCCACAGACCTACTGTATCAGAATCCCTGGGAGACGAGGCCCTGAAATTTGTGTTTTAGCAAGGCCCCTAGGGGTTTTGTGTGCACTTTAAAGTTTGAGAAGCATGGGTTGAGGGTGTAGAGATTGCTTTGCCCAAGAGTGTGAAGATCTTGAGGGTAAAATCATATGCAGAGAGGTGACTGTAAGTTTGTCTTCATTCCCTTTAGCATAACAGAGATTCAGACAGAATTGGGCTTGTTATTGTCAGTTCTTCCATCTTCCAGGCCATCTTTGCTAATCCAGTTTTTCTTACCTTTGCCTAGAGTTGTTTATTTCAGCTCCGATGGTCCCAAAAAAGCATAGTTCTTTCACTCTCCACGCTTTCAACCCCAGTTTGAAGCTGCAGTCTCAAGGTCCTCTGAATTCCAGCCCAATCCCTTCATCTCAATTCCCTGAGTTTCAGGATTTCCCTGATCCTTCTCCTGTCTAAAGAGCTGCATTAAATCCGTGAGAAACTTTTAAGTTTTTCTTTTCTGTTTTCTGCCTTCTTCAATTTCTGAAATAATAATTCTCCTGACAAAATTTTATTTCTTACTTTTATATCGGTGGCATCTTCCCACATCACTGTCCACGAGAGTTTTAGGATTCAGAGTCCTCTCCTTTCATCTCCAGTCATCATTTCCATTTTTTAAAATTTGTTTATTTAACACCTTTATTGGAGTATAATTGCTTCACAATGTTGTGTTAGGAATCAGCTATATCATTTCCATTTTAAACAACTCATTTTATTTCATCATGCCTTCCCTCAAAGTGGGTGACTTCTAATCTCTCCAGTTTTGGAATGCTGGGTGGAGGAGGATAAGTACTCAGGCATTATCACAAGGTTGCCAGATTTTGGTTGGGAAAATATATAGCCTATTCTGGCTTCAAAATAATGGGAAGAATAGGAGGTTCCTAAGAGTTATCAGCAGAGTCCAACCAGGCTTAAGCTCAACTCAATTAAATAAACATTTATTGAGAGCCTAAACAACGAACAGGATGTATATTATTAGGTGCTCAGGAATAGGACCATGACATATGGTGCAGTTAAAAGCAGCATAAGCTCAGACAAAAAGGACAACCCAATACGGGTAGATCCTAATTACTAATGAGGCTTGCTCCTCTGCTCATAGTAGTCACTTAAGAAAAATCTCTGTTAAACGAACAAAATAACTTTCAGACTAACATGCCTTCAATTATATGTCTTTTTATCTGTTGCTGTGAATTTGAGTTTCACAGAATGGTTTTTGTAGTGCTTTATGTTGCAAGGCTGTGTGCACCATTACTTCCAGACCTGGTTGTCTTCCTTCCACTTCCGCGATAATGGATGGGGCTGCGGCAGGATGGAGTTTTACTGGAAAATGTGAAGGAGACACTTGGAATCTAGACAAAAGAGAACTTGTAAACATATTAGTCTTGGGGGAAATCTTACTGCAAAGTGCTCTGAAGAATGTATACAGAGAGAAGGAGGACAGAGAAAAAGAAAGGGCAAGGAAGAAGAAATGAAGTTTTAAAAGCAAACAGAAATAATAGCTTAGACTGAATGTGTTTGTTTCACTAATAAACCTAATGACACAGGAGTCTCATTTGATTATTAGCAATTATATTAAAACTTTAAGTATAAAACAAATTTTGTAGATACAAAGTGCTTATCAGACCCGTTAATCCTCTGGGTTGGCAACTAATGTAGCTACGTGAGGGGCAGTCACATGGCGTTTGCATAATAAGGAGAAGGGGGTGAGGTCCAGGCCTGGCTTTACCGTGGTTTAATGTGTGATCTTCGGCAAGCCTCTTCCCTTCTTAATGCTCCAGTTTATTCTACGTAAGATGAGTAGTTTAGACCATGTCAGTAGTTCTAAATGTGTGGTCCCTGAACCAGCAACCTTGGCATCATCTGAGAACTTGCTAGAAATGTGAATTCCTGCTTCATCAGAAACTCTGGGGTGGGGCCCAGCTGTGTCTTTTAAAAAGACCACCAGGTGATTCTGATGCATGCTCAAGTTTGAGACCCACGGGACTAGCTATTCTGTGTTTCTGTAAATGAAGTAATTGAAGCACAGGCAAAGCAGATGCAGGCAATTGAGGCAGGTGTCGGTGCTCTAGGCCAATGCGCAGCTGCTTGGTTGTGGAGTGTCGTGAGGCTGCTGTATATGAGTCACAGCCCTGTCATTCCCTCCCTCCAGTGCCAGATGGCCCATCATAGGCACACTAAGTGCATGCCCAGGGCACTAGCAAAGCACCCACCAATGTTAGTTTTGTTTAGAAAAATTTGATATCTCATGGGTTTTTTGGGGTTTTTTTTTTGCGGTACGCGGGCCTCTCACTGCTGTGGCCTCTCCCATTGTGGAGCACAGGCTCCGCATGCACAGGCTCAGCGGCCACGGCCCACGGGCCCAGCTGCTCCGCAGCATGTGGGATCCTCCCGGACCGGGGCACGAACCCGTGTCCCCTGCATCAGCAGGCGGACTCTCAACCACTGCGCCACCAGGGAAGCCCGATATCTCATGTTTTCCAAAAAACATTAAGTACATAGTCCTCATAGGAAAAAAATCAGAACACTGTTAAGACCTCTCTATATTTAGTTTGGTGCTTAGGGCTTTTTTTTTTTTTTTTTTTTTAATTTTGAAATTCTCAAGGTAGTGATGGGGACATGGTGGGCTCTGTATAACCTTTTCAAAGTTAGGGTATTTAAAGTTCTCCATCCTGCCCTGCCTTTCTCCTTGCTTTTCCCTGAGGTTTGCAGTAAGTAACTTACCATTCTTCTCAGACTCTAAAAAGCACATCTTTTTACCTCTGAGATTGGGATGTGTCTTACGATTGATGGTGCCTTAGAGCTGATGAAATATAGTATATTGTTGGCACTGTTGATGTTCCTTAGAAGTCATTCTATGTCAGGCTTTCACCCCTATCCTTTTCTGAAGTCTAAAACTCTCTTATAACCCCTGTGTCTGGAATTAGAATTCATGTGCAGTGTGCACCATAGTTCAGGCATTCTGCACACTCAAGCAGAAGGTATCCAATTGGTTCTTGGTAAAGCTCCCATGGCTGTGGTGGCCCCTAGGATATTCAGTGCTGGGTGAGCAGCTTCCTCTGGGCAACTTGACCACTTCTGGGGAATGATTATTGTTCTGGAAGACAGTGTAGTGGGTGAAAAAGGCCTTGACACACAGCCTGCCCTCAAGGAGCTCACATACTAGTGGACACAACATCAATGTCCACAAACAATAATAATGTCATAGGCTAAGTGACATAACAGAGGCAAATATAAACTTCTACAGAAGGGAGAAATTTAGTCTGTCTGGGTTTGCTGGGTGTGACTTCACAGAGGAGGTGACACTGCCCAGGTCTTCAAGAAGAATGGGAGATGACTAAATGGAAAAGGAAGAAAGAACAGCATGTTCAGAAGCACTTGGGTACATTGACAATGTGAATATTATGGTATGTAAATTATAGCACAATAAAGCTGTTTAAAAAAAATTTTTAAAGGAAAGTGCTTAGAGCCTCAAGTGCAGGGTGCATTTGAGAAATGACGAGAAAATCATGAAATGACAAGCAAAGAGGGTGCTTGTGTGAGCGGTAAGAGATGAGGCAAAACGTTTGGTTGTTAATGAGATTGTAAAGTTTTATCTGTTTTACGAAGAAATTTGAGTGGACAGAAATTTAGGAGAGAGCTTTGAGTAGAAAACAGAGATTGGAAGTAGACAGGATGGTCTGTGAAGCTGTGGGAGTTGTTGCTACTGGGCAGGAAAAGCTGCTGTCATTTAGCACTAAATGTAACTCTAACTTTCTTGGCAGCCCGGGCAGAAAGAAATGCATGGTGAGTTAGATAGCTTTCATTAACTGATAAAGGGAAGAATGTCAGTTTTTCAAAAGAGACAAATTGTTTTCCTAGTACTAAACTCTAAGGGATTTCTAAAGTGTATCTTAATATCAGGGTCTTTGAACAACACAGTTTAAAATAATAATGTCACAGATTTTGCATTTCTTTATACTAACTCCTGAGTCCATGAGGACGACGACTCTGTCACTCATCTCTGTAATTCTAGAAGTCCGGGCTCGGTAATACTCGTGGAATTACTGAGTGATTCTCAGAGGCAGTGGGAGACCTGGTGCTCTGCTTTCTGGAGAGGAGACTGATGCAAACCCTAGCAAATGGGGCTGTGTTTAGTCATTTAGGACCTGCAGAGCAGGTGCATCATAATGACAGTGGTGGAGTGAGTATACCCTGCAATTAACTCATCCTGGGATTTTCGATTAGGTTCAGCTGTGTATAACAGACATTCCAAAATAACAGTGGCATTAACACACAATGGATTAATTTTCTCTTGTATTTTCACAAAATGATCTCACCCATGTGTCCAGCAACCAGATATAAAAGCAGAACATTACCCCTCTTATGCCTCTTGCCAGACACTAGCCCTGCCCAAGGGTAGCAACTGTCTTGACCTCTAACATACATGAATTAGTTTTGTCTGGTTTTGAACTTCATTAAATGAAATTATTAGTATGTGCTATTTTTGTCTGGCTTCTGTTTTAACCTCTTTATTGTAAAATCATACATAGCTACAGAAAACTACATACAAATATGTAGTTCAATGAGTTCTTATGACCTAGGCTAAGAAATAGAACTCTGCAAGCCAACCCAGAGGCCCTCCCTGAGCCCTGCTGCAGTTTGAATGCCATTCCTCCATAAATAATCAATCTCCTGATTTTAGAATGACCATGTCCTTGCACTTCCTATAGTTTTGTCACCCAACTCTGCATCCCTAGACACTATATTTTAATCTTGCCCATTAAAAGAAGTTGGTTATGTCATTTAAATCTCTTTTAATCTACCAGCCTCCCTTCCATTCCTTTCTTTTTCTAACAATTTATCTGTTAAAGAACCTAGACCATTTGACCCATCGAGTTTCCCACAGCTTAGATTTGCCTATTGCATACTCATGGTGCAGTTCAATGTATTCCCGTATGCAATGTTCTTTGCATTTCTTGCAAAACTGGCAGCTGGATCCAGAGGCTCTACAGACTTGGGTTTGTTCCCACTGGCAAGACCCTAAGCAGTGTAGGATTCTTTCATCAGGAGGCATGTAATGTTCAGTTGTGTCTCCCAGTGTGATGTTAGCAGCTGTGGGAGCCAAATGCCAAGATCCACTAATTCACTGGAAGCTGCAAAATGGTGATGTTCTAACTCCATCATTTCTTTTTCACTTGTAGGTTGGATTATTTTTGATAAAGGATGTTTTCCTTCACTGACTAGAATTTTGTTACTCAGAGATAGAGTCAGCCAGCTCATGAGATCTGATTGTACATATCTCTTCCCAACCCCGTGCTTACCTATGTCACATTGCTAGCTCGAAATTGGCCATGGTAGCCTTTACACCATGGAAATTGGCAAATGATGCAAATCAGGGCTTTTCATCCCTAGAGAGCTAGTTGTTAAACCTTCACCAGCATATAACTGGTACAGTTCATATAGGAAAGGCAGGATAAGTACTTGATTCTTCCTCTTTGTTTACTCCAACATCATCCAAAGGTGACCAAATAGGTTTTTAAAATATATCATTATGAATTCATGGATTTAAACACACTGAGTGAGTTTCAACCCAGTGCTTTTATTGTGCTTATTGAGGCTCCATTATCCCATCTTACGTCTGTGTGTAGGTATGATAGCTCCAGCCATTTAGGCTTGTGATTTATTTGAGTTTATTGCCACCTTTTTACTATTCTTATGCCACTGGCCCCACCTGTTATATTCTTTTTCCTATTCTTCTTTCCCTTATTTTGGATTAATCAACTATTTTTTATTGATCCATTTTTTTCCCTCTTTGAATTTCTTAATTATACATTCTTTCATTTTAGTGACTACCCTAGAGATTATAATATATAACCTCGACTTCTTATAGATCCAGACTTCTTTTATCTTGTTGTTCCACAGTCTTTAGCATAGGTTTCCAACTTCAAGGTCACCTCATGGTCCCAATGGCTGTTAGAATGCCAGCTATCATATCCACATCCCGAGCAATGGGAAGGAGAAAGGGGGAAGGGCAAAAGGGAGCATGCCATTAAAGATCTTTCCTAGGACTCTCTTCCCACAACTTCTTCTTAAATCCTAATGCGGACCTTTATCTGAGGTACAGGCTAGGAAATGTAAGGTTTTGGTTAGGCACAATACCCAGGACTCTGCTACTAAGGAGAAAGTACAGAATGGATACTGGGTAAGCAATGAGCAGTTTTTACCTTACGTTCCCTCTTTAGACCTCATCTGAAAAAGCAGGCAGTTGGACTAGACAACATCCAAGGAAGTTTAAGAGTTTCTAGTCCAAAAAACTTTTATCTCTCTGCCTTCTTAATAATTTAAAGACAAACTAGCAAACTTTTTTCCTTAATGAAATTTCCTTTCTGACCCTTTCTAAAACACATTTTTATGTTGTGAAGAAAATTCAGTGTTGAAATCTAATAGAAAAGTAAACAATTGAGCAAAGCTCTCCAGCTGGCTTTAGGAAAGAACAATGTTCTACACCTTCTCTCCCCATCTCCCATAATGATTTGGTTTTTGTCATCAAAAAATTTGAGGCAAGAGATTCTTTTAATAATTTGGACACAGATTATTAGAGTAGTATTCAAGTGTTTCAGGAATGCAGCAGTATTAGGGTAATACAGTAATTTGTCTGTGGATGGGGATGGATGGTGTAGCTACAAGTACACAGAATTGTAGACTGAGAACTGTAGGGCTCAGGGGGACCTTGCACATCATCAGTTTTCCTTGTAAGAGAAGGAAATAGAGTCAGGGATTCCTGGGGACTTAGGTTTGAGTAGAGGTGGATGCCAATCAAATTGCTCCCCTCTAGGGATAATACTCTATTGTGTCTACCAACACTACAGTTGATGGGGCCCCATTTTGCTCTCGTTGGTTGAAAATTTGCCAGTCTATGAGAGGAGGAACCCTAGCACAGCCCCCATTCTCAGAGCATTGCTATTAGTGCCTGAGCTTGAGGCCCAGGAAGCAAGATGTGGCCTCCTCTATGTGCCCCATCAAGGAACATGCTCTGGGGAGCACAGAAGGCTGACTTAACTCCTGAAGTCTTCCATCCATTGATTCCAGCCCCACTTCCCAGCCTCATCCCATTGGTTATGGCTCTGCCCTGTGAGGCTCATAGAACAAACATAATTTTGTTTTGTACCATATGGGACTCCAAAGAGTTGAAAACAGCCATCATCTTCCCTCATATTTCTGACTTTTCCCCTCTGACTGAAATAATGCTTTTCCATAACAGAGGACATCTGCAGATGTTCACTGAAGATTGAAACAGCCTCTGCAGGGTTTGATACAATACTGTCACTTTACATACCTCCTAGGAGCACATCCTCATGAGTGGAGGGTGCTAATGTTGCAGCAGCCTCTGCAGAGGCTGAAGGCCCATGGATGGAGAGCCCCCATACTTTTCTGGGTTTGCTGAACAGGCTTCCTTTGCTAATTTGGGTCCAGATTTTAAAGCTGCAGGGCAGTTTGTGAGCAATCTAAAAGTGCTCACCGTACACTGTGAGGGTGGCACACCATGAGACGAACAGAAACTTTCATCTGTTTTTCTGGTAATGGTGAGAAGCTATATCCAAACATCCACAGACTAGTTCCTCCAGAGACTTACAGTCTGTGAAATCTTTTATCCCAGATTGGGACTCAGCCCATGCACAGGACACAAAGATAACCTTCCCATAACTGACTCACAGAGTATCAGAGCTTAGAAGAAACCCCAGGGATCATCTGGGTGCTCTCTGGATGAGAAAATGATACATAGTTACATCCATAGTTGTTCTAGTACACCAGCTGCTCTAACCAGTCATATAGACCAAATAACCCATTCTTTTCCCTTCTCAAAACAGTTGTTTCCCATGGAAAAGAAACTCATCACCTTGGCTGAGGGAGATGTTCTCAAGATACCCGGGACCTGTTTCAAGATCCAGGGCAAGTGAGACTAGAGTCAGAGATTGATGGAGGAATTCTAGGCATTCCAACTCCCAGCCCAGGGCCAGGCATGTGCCTCTTGCCTCCTAGCTTGGTCTCACACGCACACAATGAAATAGAAAGAATCCTTCCTTGCCTGCTGTGGCCTCTCCCGCTGCAGAGCACAGGCTCCGGACGCGCAGGCTCAGCGGCCATGGCTCACGGGCCCAGCTGCTCCGCGGCACGCGGGATCCTCCCGGACCAGGGCACGAACCCGTGTCCCCTGCATCAGCAGGCGGACTCTCAACCACTGCGCCACCAGGGAAGTCCGAGAACCATGTATTATAAAACAATTATTCTGAACATGGGGATTCATTTTCTGTAATGCTGATATTCCATACCAGGATCCTTTTAGGCTCAATTAGTCTCATAAGATAATGGAGGGCAATGGAAGTCTGTATTTTTAAATATATGAGCAGCTGTTTAGACACCTTTTGTTTGTTTCATGCTGCTGCTCCATGGAGAAGCAAGTGCTGGTTGAAGTGCTTATATAAAAACACAATAATCAAAATGTTGCCTGATTAACTTAAGTTCTAACAGCAATAATATTGAGCAGGTACTTGATCCAACTCTCCTGAAATCTGAGCAATATTCAAATAGGACCCAAGACCACAAACTTAAACTAATAACTATTGATTAAATATTGATAAATGCATGAAAACATATTTAAGCTTCACTTACAATCAAATAAATGCAAATGCATTTTTTAAAACATGAAATTTCCATTTTGTTACCTACAAAATTAGCAGCCCACTACATTGCATGAAGAGCCGTGCTTGGTTTTGGGTAATGCTCTTTCCAAGAAACCCTAGGACTTGAGAGAGTCCAAAGATGGAGAGTAGGATGAGGAAGGACCTCTCGTAGAACAAACAGTTTGGGACTCTGAGGGTGCTTGGCCGGGGAAGTGAAGACTCAGAGTGTCCAGCTATCTCAAGAGAGTCTAGTAGGAGAGGGGTTAAAGTTGGTTTACATATGTCTCTAATGATAGAATCTGAATCAACAAGCAGAACCCACAGGGAGGCAAGATTCAACTCAATACAGACACTCCCCTATTTTTTTTAAATTTTTAATTTAATTTTATTTATTTATTTATTTTTGGCTGTATTGGGTCTTCGCTGCTGCACGTGGGCTTTCTCTAGTTGCGGCAAGCGGGGGCTGCTCTTCGTTGTGGTGCGTGGGCTTCAGTAGTTGTAGCATGCAGGCTGTAGAGCGCAGGCTCAGTAGTTGTGGCACATGGGCTTAGTTGCTCCGCGGCATGTGGGATCTTCCCAGACCAGGGCTCGAACCCGTGTCCCCTGCATTGGCAGGCGGATTCTTAACCACTGTGCCACCAGGGAAGTCCCCCAGACACTCCCCTATTTTTGAACATAATGTGCTTAAACATTTTTTGATGATTGAGTCTTATTTGCCATATGGTAAAATATTCATAAGCTACGAAGGGATATACAGTGAAAAGAAAATTGTCTTCCCATATCTGTCCTTCAGCCACTCAGTCCCCCTCCCTGTCAACCAAGATTAGCAATTTCTTGTATATTCTTCCATAAATAGTCTATGAGTATGCAAGCATACCATAAGCAAATAATACAGACTATTCGACATATTCGACAGTCTTTTTTCATTCAAAACTGTTTAAGATTATTCTCTATCAGCCCACATAGTGCTACCAAGTTTTTTTTAATTCTTTTTAATGGATGCATGCAACTCTGTGTGACTGTACTATAATTTATTAAGCCCTCCTCTATTAACGAACATTTAGGATGTCTCCAATCTTTGGCCATTATATAATATACTTCAGTTAATATCTTTGTACATATGGAACATGTGTAAATACATCTATAGAATTAGTTCCTAGAATTGAATTCCTGAGTTAAAAGATTTTTTTCAGCGTTAAAACTTTAAAATATTGGGACTTCCCTGGTGGTGCAGTGGTTAAGACTCTGAGCTCCCAGTGCAGGGGGCCTGGGTTTGATCCCTGGTCAGGGAACTAGATCCCACATGCATGCCGCAACTAAGAGTTCACATGCCACAACTAAGGAGCAGGAGAGCCACAACTAAGGAGCCCGCCTGCTGCAACTAAGAACCAGTGCAACCAAAAAAAAAAAAAAAAAAAGGAAAACAAACAAAACTTAAAAATATTTAACACCTTTACACAGTTCAAAATTCATAAGATTCAAAGGGTATATGTGAAAAGTTTAACTTTCATTTCTGTCCTCAGCCTTCTAGTTCTATTCCCTGAGTCAACCAGTGTTATCAGTTTCATATCTATTCTTAACCATTTCCTTCCTTTTTCATATACATATGGTACCACGTTATATTCATGATTCTGTGCTTTGCATTTTGAAAAATTAGCAATATATCATGAAAACCATTCTCAATCAGTAGTACGAAAGAGCTTTCTTTTTTTTTTTTTTTATGGTTACACGGCATTCCATTAAATGGATGTATCATAACTCACCTGTTCTTTAACGATGGACATTTAGGTTGTTTAAAATGCACATTTAAAAAATTTTCATAGATATTGCCAGATTGCTCTTCACAGAGATTGTAACAATTTATACTTCCACCAATAAAGTATAAGAGTTTGTTTCTTCACATTTCAACAACACAGTGTATTATGAACATTTTTGATCTTTGATATTATGATAGGTAACACACGACATCTCAATGTTATCTTTATTTGAATTTCTCTCACAAGTGAGACTGAGAATTTCTATCGATGTTAGAGCCATTTATAATTGCTTTACCATAAATTATCTACTCCTATCTTTTGCCTATTTTTCTACTGGGTTGTTGGTATTTTATTATTGATTTTTAGAAACTTGATATATAATAAGGATATTATCCTCTTGTTTGGCACATGTGTTGCAAATATTTTTCCTAATTTTTCTTTTTTTAATGTTTTTCTTTTATTTTTGGCTGTGTTGGGTCTTAGTTGCAGCATGCAGGATCTTTCACAGTGGCGCAAGGGCTCTTTGTTGCGGTAGGCAGGCTTCTCTCCAGTTGAGGTGTGTGGGCTTAGTTGCCCCGCGGCATGTGGGATCTTAGTTCCCTAACCAGGGATTCAACCGGTGTCCCCTGCATTGCAAGATGGATTCTTAACCACAGGACCACCAGGGAAGTCCCCCTAGTTTTTCATTTATTTTTTGAATATGTTTATAGTGTGTTCCCCTCCATGTGGGATTTTTTGTTTTTATGTAATAATATCTATTCATCCTCTGTTTAATGCTTGCAACCTTTCCCATATTTTCATCTAGTACTTTTATGGTTTCACCAATTAAATATTTGATTCATTTGGCTTTTATTTAGGAATAAAGGGTAAGATATAGCAAGTAAGGGGTTCAGTTTTTAAATTTTTTCAGATGGTCATAGAATTTATTTAAACTTTAGAGCCTCTTGAAGGTCAGGACCACATCTGATGCATCTCCCTATGCTCCAAAATGTCTCTCACTAATAATAACTAGCGCTTAATGAGCACCTACTAGGGCCAGGATGTCCTTGTGCTGAATGATTCCAAAGCCCTTGCACTTGCCAGGACAATACTCCCCCTTATCTAGCACAGTGCCTTACCCAAAAGCTCCCAGTCAATGTTATTTGAATAAACGAATAAATTTGCATATACTTAATTTGGGCCATATATGATTCAGGTGAGCAATTCGTAGGATCCAGTCAGGCCAAGTTGATACCTCTGCACATCCAGCATGGGGTTGGGCTATTACAGTGGACTAAGCTTTAGCTCTGCCACTTACCTCTGACCTCCAGGCAAATAATTTAACTGTTGTGAGCTTCTGTTTTCCTTGTTTGTGAAATGGGATAACAATACATAGCTCAGAGGAGTACTGTGAGGGTCAAATGAGAATTTGTCCGCATAAGGGCTCTGAAGGACATCAAGATGGTGTGCCTTAAGGGATTATGGTTCAAGTGTGGATACTGCAGATACCACTAGTAGCCCACCCCTATTATACATCTTTTTCTGGTAGGACTGAAAGAAGAGGGGGAGGCTGAACAGAGGACAGAGTTGTGGGGAAGGCAGGGGCTATAAGTAGATATTTCTGTTCCCCAAGTGTTCATTCTCTGGGCATAAACTGAAATTCCCTCTGGAGCCGCACTAATGGACACATTAGTATCAGTTGACAAAGTACCATATGCTCTGAAATGTTCTCCCATTAAGCTCCATGGGAAATAGCAGGAATTCATGGTCCATTATAGGAAACCTGCCATGACTTTAGACTCTAGTAAAACACACTCCTAGATCTCCTAGGCTCTGGGAGGTCAGGCCATGCCCCCAACTACATGATGATGCATAAGACAAAGTCTGTAAAGTCAGGTTATCCTTGTCTGTCAATTCTAGGCTCATAAAGTCATCTTTTACTTAAAAAAAATGTATTTTTAAATAATGGATTATTTTGTGAATGTTCTTGCTGTTTGGTTTCAAGCTAATTAGCATGTGTAACAGTCATTACTCAGGGTCCAGCTTATGAAAATACACATATCTTCAGTGTCATTAACAAGTACAGTTTTTCATAATTCACCACCTTAAATTTGTTACCTCCAGTATTCCTTTGCAAAAAGTATATCTCTTTTCATATCAAAATTTTTTCATATAAAAGGAAAAAAGAAAAAACACAGACCCACGCTCCAGAGCAGACTTAAAGTATCAGGATCTGGGAGCTTCAATGTGCATAATAGCTGCATTTTATTGAATGTCTACAACACCCCTAATCATATGCTACATACTTTGTCCTTCCTTATTATTTAATTTAGTCTTCACAACACTGTTCAAGGTCAGTATTATCTCCTCCTTATGATGAGAAAACTGAAAGGTTACATTAGTTGTCCAAGGTCACAAAGCTAGCAAGGGACAGAATTGGGAATTCAAGCCTCTACCACACATCCTTCCCAGAACATCCCTGTGATTCAAAACAGACTGAAACACAATGTTGCAGTACACAGTACATAGTAACAAAACATGAATAAAGCCTTGTTTTTAGGAAAATCTAGGTCATCCATCTCTCTCCCTAGCCTACACTAAAGATGGAAGAGAATGCCTCCAAGACTTTTCCCTGTGCCTGGAGCCTCTCCATGCACCATTTCCAGAAGTTAGGTTTGTAGGAGTGTTTTAACTGAAGAGTGTCCAGGCTAGCACTGCCCCTTCAATCAGGTTTGCTCTGCCTTTACCTGTCTTCCACATTGGGCTCCGTTTAATAGGATTTGCACTGAATGAAGGATTCCACTGTCTCCCTCCGCCAAAGTTAGACAAACACTGATGTAGCCCGATTCTCTCTCTTATAGATGAAGACACTCAGACCCAGAGCAGCTTTGAACAAAATCACCCAGAAAGGTAGGACAGACTCTTTTCTCTTTAAGGTTTTAATTGCTGGGTTACTACAGGGTAACTATTGGGGTGACAAAGCCAATCACCATGGGAGGTATGTTCCAAGAGCCTTTCCAGTTTGTTGACCGAATAGGGGATGGTGGCTGACCCAGATTTAAATTTTGGCTTCATTGCCTACTAGCTGGATTTTGAGCAAGTTACTTAACCTTGCTGAGTCTCTTCATCTGCATAACAGACACCCTAATATCTGCTTATTGGAGTTTTGTGATTATTAATATTATATTTAAATTTATTTATTTATTTATTTATGGCTGTGTTGGGTCTTCATTTCTGTGTGAGGGCTTTCTCTAGTTGTGGCAAGCGGGGGTCACTCTTCATCGCGGTGCACGGGCCTCTCACTATCGCAGCCTCTCTTGTTGCAGAGCACAGGCTCCAGACGCGCAGGCTCAGTAGTTGTGGCTCACGGGCCCAGCTGCTCTGCGGCATGTGGGATCTTCCCAGACCAGGGCTCGAACCCGTGTCCCCTGCATTGGCAGGCAGATTTTCAACCACTGCGCCACCAGGGAAGCCCTAATATTATATTTAAAATACCTTGCATATAATAGGTTTTCCTTCCCATCCTCAGAACCTTCCTATAGGCTGTTCTCTCTGCCTATGAGGTCTATCTTCTCTCTTCTCCCCAGGGAACTAACTTGTACTTATTCTTTAGTTTCTTTCATTAGACTCCTTGGGTTAGAATCTAAGCTCTGCCACACATACTAATTAAGTGACCTTGGGAAAATTAGCCTTAGTTTTCTCATCTATAAAATAAAGTTACTAATAATATATACCTCATAGAATTATGTTAACATGAGATAACATAAACTGCTTATGACCAACAAATATTAGGTCTCAATAAATCTTAACAAGGACAGTAGGGTCAACAAAATAATTTTGGAGAGCTCTCTTACTGTCACAAGTAAGCTATTTACATTGTCTAGAAGCTTATGACATTTATACTTTATTCTTGGAGTTCAGAAAATTTACCAGGACGTGGCAAAATCCATTCTGTCAATCTTTGTCTTTTAAATGGTGTATTTAGACTACTTACTTCTAATGTAATTATTGAAATGTTAAGACTTAAGTCTGACATTTTATTACTTATTTTCTGTTTGTTCCCCACTTTCCATTTCTCTTTTCTTTTTTCTGCCTCCCTGTGGATTACTTGGGCATGTTTAAGAATTCCATTTTGATTTATCAGTGGTGTTTTTGAGTATATCTCTTTGTATAGTTTTTTAGTTGTTGGTCAAGTATTAAACTATACATACACAATCTGTCACAGTCTACTGGTGCTGACATTTTACCACTTCAAGTAAAACATGCATTTAGGTCCCTTTATTTACTCTCGCTCCTTTTAAATATAATTGTCTTAAATATGACCTCTATATACACCAAGAACTTATGACAATATTATAATTTTTGCTCCCACCAAACATAAATCTAAAAACTTAAGAGGAGGGCTTCCCTGGTGGTGCAGTAGTTGAGAGTCCGCCTGCCGATGCAGGGGACACGGGTTCGTGCCCTGGTCCGGGAAGATCCCACATGCCGCGGAGCGGCTGGGCCCATGAGCCATTGCCCCTGGGCCTGCACGTCCGGAGCCTGTGCTCCGCAACGGGAGAGGCCACAACAGTGAGAGGCCCATGTACCGCAAAAAAAAAAAAAAAAAAAACTTAAGAGGAAAGTAATAATCTATTATATTACCCAATATTTTTACCTTTTCTGTTATTCTTTCTTCACTGTTGATATTCCAAGTTTCCTTCTTTTATCATTTCCCTTCTGTGTGAAGAATTTCCTGTAGTCATCCTTTTAGGGTAGGTCTATTGGTCACAAATTATATTAGTTTTTCACCTTCATTCCTGAAGGATATTTTTACTGAATATAGAATTCTGAGTTGACATCAGTTTTCATTCAGCACTTGAAAAACATCGCACCACTTCCTTCTGACCTCCATGATTTCACATGAGAATTCTGTTGTCATTTGAATTGGTGTTCCCTTCTAAGTCATGTGTCATTTCTCTCTGCTACCAAGACTCTGTTTTGTCTTTAGCTTTTAGAAGTATAATTACGATGGCTATAATTATTGAAATGTTAGGACTTAAGTCTGTGGATTTCTTTAGTTTTCTCTGAGCTTCTCCCTTCTGGAGTTTGTGCAGCTTCTTCAATCTAGGCTTATGCCTTTTGCCAAATTTGGGGGATCCTCAGAGATTGTTTCTTCAACTACTTTTTCAGTCCCTCTCTCCCCTTCTCGCTCTCTCTCCTCTCCTTCTGGGACTCTGATGATATGAATTTTAGCTTAACTTTGTTCTTCAATTTTTTCCCCCAGTCTGTTGTCACTCTGTTGTTCAGACTGGTTAAATTCTATTAATCTGTCCTAAGTTCACTGACTTTTATCCTCTGTTATCTCCACTCTACTATTGAGCCTGTCCAATGAGTTTTTCACTCCTTTTATTGCATTTTCCAGTTATGAAATATCTATTTTGGTTATTTTTTATAACTTCTGTTTCTTTGCTAATAGTTTCTATAGTTTCATTTGTTTCAGGAGAATCAATAAGTGCTTGTTTAAGCATTTGTATTATGGCTGCTTTAAAAGCGTTGTCAGATAATTCCAAAATTTGTAGTTTCTCCATTTTGCCATCTGTTGATTGTCTCTTTCTCATTCAAGGTGCGATTTTTCTGGTTCTTGGTATGATGAGTGATTTTTAAAAGCTGTATCCTGGACATTTTAGGTATCATGTTATGGATTCTGGATCTTATTTGCATCTTCTATTTTAGCACGCCTCAATTGACACTGTACTGGTGGGGAAAGGGAACCTCATGGGCAGCAGTAAAAGTCTAAGTTCCCCATTTAGCCTCTACTGACCAGGGGTAGGAGAGTAGGAGTGTTTTGTGTCATTTTTGTCTGGGGTGTTTGTCTGGAATAGGGTTGGTTTTATCACAAAGGCTTCTGTCTTATTAGGCTGCTCTTTCCCATTCCTTTGACAATGGAGATCAGACTTTTCTTGAGGCTGTTTTTATCTGTACCTATTGGCATTTCTTAGCTGTGGGCTTCTCTAGTGCCCAGTCTGGGATGTATAGGAGGCAAAAAGAAAATCTAGGGAATTCATGGTCATGTTGTTCATTGAGTCCTGAGGTCCCTAACTGGTCTGCTTTCTCCATCATTCAGAGTTTTCTTACCTTTGTTTTATATGTTATGTCTAGGGATTCAGGAGGAATAGGGAGAAATGTATGTCCTGCATCTTGTCCAGAACTGGAATTCCTAGGTGTATATTTTTAAATTACTACTCTGTAGCCTTTAATGAGTCTTTTCTATCTGAAAATTCAATTTTATGAAAGTCTATAAAGTTCTCCTATTATTTCTTTGGTTGTTGCATTGCTCTCTTCTTATTTTTCCTCCATTTGGTAATCCTATTATTTGCATATCTCCTAGATACTTCATCCATGGTTTTTTTAAAAAATTTTTCCCTCATAATTTCCGTTTCTTTGTATTTTTGGATTGGTACTGTGGGATTGTTCTCCTTTTTCATCTTTCAGACCATTAAATCAATTTTTGGTGGTGTTCATTCTATTCTTTGCTTCCACAATTGAAATGTTTAAATTTAGAAATTTTTTTTTACTTCCAAAAACCATTTTCCCTCATTGTTATCACTTTTCCCCCAATCTCTACTTGAATCTCCTTAAAACTCTTATTTTCAAAGCTTACTTTTTCTTATTTTAAATCTGTCTGAATATGAGTCCTCTCTTTTAGTTATCTAGCTTGGTCTTTCTCCTTTAAGCAACTGAGCCCCTTAACTGATCTCTGATCTGCTTTGGCTACTCATACCAGCACCTGGGCAAGTCAGGCTCTTGTGGCCTCTTGGATAGCAACAGCTGAGCAATTGTGAAAGGAAAGAAAGATGCCTTTTCTCCAGTGACCTAATGGTGAACAAAGCTGGTCAGCTGGGTCCCTCAGGCTGAGGTGACGGTGGGAGGGGCTTCTAGGATCTTCAGACACTCCCGGTGTGAATGGGAAAGGGTTGGGCTGCTGTGTGTCAATGTGTAAGTTGTTTGCCACACAAGGGTACCTGGTTGAGAGAATATTAAGAGCTAAAATCTACTTGCTGAGCTGTTTACCCTGGTGTGGAGCTACATCTGCCTGAAAGAAGGAAACATTACTTCCTCATTTGCACAAGAGCAGCTGAAGGGGATGCCTTTTTCTAATCTACATTAAGATGCTGTACAAGCTAGTAGTGGCCCTGGGAGGGGTAGTTTGGCCCACCTGTGGCATTCCCTTCTAGGGAGGTGAGCCCCAGTGGAATCGGGGCCTTCACTCAGGGTTATGTGCAGGAAGTGGGCAGGGACAGTTCCTCCTCACCTGCTAAGGGGTCCCATTCAGTTGGGGCCAGCTGGGCCCCTCAGGTAGCTTCAGAATTGAAAGCCTTTGTGGCAGGCTCACTAGTGAAGCAGGCACTTCCCAGGTTCCTGGGCCTTGGTCCTCCCTGCAATTTTAAACAGTGTGGCAGAGACACCATCCTTCACCAGTCCTGCACTGGCTCGGTCTCCCCAGGATGTGTGAGGTTTCCTTTAGGCGCCAGCTGTAGGCCCTAGCATCCTACCCTCTCTATTCACTGTATGTCTCACAGTTTGAGTCACTTCTACAGAGAGCTGAGTGAGAGAAACAGTGTCAGCTCTAGGTGCAAACCCCCATCTTTAGAGAATCCCCTTGGATAGTCATCCTAAGATCATTTAGGAAATTTTTCCATATCAAAATTCTGTTGCAGTCATCATTTTTCCCTATAGGATAGAGCTGTATTACCCAGATAAACCTGAAGTTGGATCCCATTTACCACCAGCTCTATGACCTCATGCAAATCATTTGACTTCTCTGAGCTTGTCTTAGTTTCTTTGTCTGTAAAACGAGGGTCATAATGTTTGTCTTCCATAACTCAAGGAGCTATTGAGAGAATAAAATGAGACGATTGCTCTGTCTAGTGCTTTCCAAACGGTAAAGTGCAATGAAAAGGTAAAGGAGATGAATAAAATGGTGATGGAGAGATGGTAGCATCCGCTTCTGGGGCCATGGGGAGCAGAGCGGTGGTGTGAAGTTGCAGTCATCCAGTAGATTCAGAGCAGGATCAAGCCTCTGGGAATTGGAGCAGACATAGTTGGCAAGACCAGAGTAGGGCCATGCCAGACACTGGCCACAACCTCAAGGGCATGCTTTCTTCTTAGGAGCTGATCTTTCAAAGGCTGAACTAGCGGAAGAAAAGAGAATTTTAAAAAGAGATAAAAAGGAAAGAGTAAAAGATGCTAAAGCCACTCATATAGTTTCAAAGCGGTCCCTCAGAACACTGAAAGATTTATCAGGTAAGGAATGAGATAAAAACATCTGTGAGGAGACATAAAGATCTCGAATATATATTTTTTAATTGTGATAACCATTCCCAACCCTATGCAAATATCCCATCCTTTTCCTGTTTCCAACCAAGTCATTAAGTCTATTGCATTAGCAGTAGATTAGAATACCAGTTTTATCAAGGAGCAGAGAATGTAATTAGGAACAGGAAAAGAAATTAAGCAGGCAAGGCTTATATGAGAGCTAAGGAAGCAATCCAGAAGGAAGATGTGTCTTCCACACCTCCACCCTTCACCCTCCCCCAAAAGGAAAAATAGGTCATCTTTGAGAGAATGACTGTGACAGGTGATCATGTAAGATTTGGAAAGTACTGGGAGACTGATCTCTCTTCACTAACACGCAGACAATGGACTTTCTAGCCTAACTCCCTATTCTTAGTATTTTACAGTGAACTGGACAATTCATTTTTAAGATGCGAGCAGTGAATGTCTGCCTCTGTGTCCTAGAATCTTGGGAGTAAGAACATGTTATGCCATTGTTTCTCCCTGTAGGGCAACAAGAGGTAATATACTTGTTGTTAATTTACTTGTCCTCAAGAGGTAATATAATCCTCATGATAAGCACCCAGTCTCTTTTTCAGACAACAGCAGAACCTCTCTTTCTGACTTAATATTTTACTTCCTTAAGGTAGTTACAAGGTATCATTCCCTCCTTTTACAAAAGAGTAAACTGCAGCCCAGAGATGTCATGTGACTTTCCCATAGCCACGTGGCAAGGTTAAGGACAGAACTAGGTTCTAGAACTCTAGGGCACTGCTTTTCTACAAGCAGCTGACCATGAATGCTGGCATGGATGTTCCTAGTGGTCTTGTTGCAATACTCCAACAGTCCATGAATCTTGGCTCACCAAAGTCTCAATGAAACTGTCTTCATTATAGTTCACTATTAACTAGAGCTTGAATATTAAAAACATGTCATCAGTTTATGTAGTATAATAATACTGCCTTAACCAAAACATTCCATTATCTATCCAGTCTGGATTGATGTTTAAATCACTATACTTCAAAAGGCATAAGTTCATTGGAGGGCACTCAACAATGTTGAATGAATGACCACTTGGAGGCTCATTAAGGAACCATGTCATTTTATATCTGAAAGAGGCCTTGAAGGTCATCCTGTCCCACTCCTTTCCTTTCTTTTGCAGCCTGAAGAGTGAGGGGATTTGGAGAACAGCACTGGAACCCCCTCCCTTTTTTTTCTGTTTCCCAGACCAGCATTATTTTTTCCACCTGCACTGCTTTCAGTTAATTTGATACAAAGGCATTAAAATTGCCAATTTACTTGTATTCTGGTATACAAAAGAAGTGCTTCTAACATCTAATTTTAAAACACTACTCCATACAAAATGACAGGGCAGGTTTGGGGTTTTCTTGTTTGTTTGTTTGTTTTAATTGTATGGAATTTGATCATTCTGAGGAAGAGCAGAAACTTGTCCTAAATCACTGAAGACAGTAAAGCTGAAATTTGAAGCAGTAAACTATTCTATTTTGGGAACAATAGATATGAAGTCAGGAAGAGTTAGGCATTCTAAGAAGAAAATTGTATAGAAAAGCTTACTAATAAGTCAGCTCTCCAAAGTATTTGAATGCAAAGGAGATTAATACAGATAAAGGGAAGGTATGGGCACTTAGCAGATGACAAATACACATTCATGCCATAGGGAAAGCAAACTTTTAGCTGAAATGGTACTTATGGGAAATAAATTCAAACCTCAGATGTTTTAGTCAGGAAGTCTCATTAGGATACAACACAGCTTCTCATCATGGGTTATTACACAGTGTCACTAAAAAAAGGACAGACATCTGAGAGGGACAAGACACGACCAAATAGCAATATGAGAAATTTCAGTCTTGCTGTGTCTTGCTCTATATGAATATTGGATCATTAGATGCTATCCTCTCACCAAAAATGACTTCAGAATGACAAAAACAGAGATTAAAAGTGATCTGTATTGAAATGACAGCTGTTAGGGTAAAACTCTTTTGAGAATCTAATGTAGATTTTATTCATTCATTTAACAAATATCTATGGGGTTCTAGGAAGATGAAAATAAAGAAGATAATGTCTTTTACAAGGAGGTCTCAAAAAAGACAGACGTAAATAAACCATTGTGGTGAGGTGTGGTGTGAAGAATATACCAAGCACAACCTTTGGTTCTGCTGATTTTATCTAAGCTTTTGAAATATATAAACGTTTTTCTTTTATATAAAAAAAGAATATACCAAGCACAGCCCAGGCACAAAGGAGGGGCTGGGGAGACCTCAGAGAGGGGAAGATATTTTTGACCAGGATTTAAAGGAGGAAGAAGAGTTTGTCTGGCAGGCTGTGGTAAACGTGGGGAAATGGGGAAGGCTCCCAGAGCGAGGCAGTAGCTTATGCAAAGTATTTGGCAGTATGGGATTTAGAATCCCAGATGAATCCCAGTGCAGCTACTTTAAAGCCGTGGTTTCGTAGGTAAGTGACATTACTTCTTGGAGCCTCAGTTTCCTTCTCTGTAAAAGGAGCATAGTAATCTTCACTGCATATACTGATTATAAGCATGACTAATAGTGCTGGCTAGCAGGTAATGAATGCTGTTTCATCTCTAATAACTCTTTATAGAACATGCCTAGGTTGCAAGTTGTCTTATTATGTTCCCTCTGCAGAGGAAGATACCTAGAACTGAGAGCTTATGGAACTTCCCCAAGATTACATAGGTTAACAAGTGGCTGTGTTAGGATTTGAACCCAGGCAGTTTGGCTTGAGACTGTTTGTTTTAGCACAGTGTTCTATGCCTTTTATTACATGAGATATTGTATGTAAAGCACTTAAAAAAGTGACCTGTAGCAGAAGTTAATAAGTTATAGCTATTTTTACTATTGTAGAGTACAATTGCCCTAGGAACATGAGGTTTTCGGTGTGCAGGTATGGGGTGAGGTGGAGATGGGGCTGCAGCAGTAATGCGTTGGATAGCTGAGGGGCTTCATGCCATGCTAAGGAGTTAGAGCTTTATTGCCAGGCTAAGAAGGAACAATGGAGTTACCTTCAGCAGGAGAGTGACTTGTCAGATTTATGGATTAAAAAGCTTACAGGCAGCATGTGGCAGATGAATTGCCTATAGGCAAGACTGGAGGCTTTTACTACAGCTTCACCAAGAAATGGTGAGGCTCCAGCTAAGGCAAGGACAGCAGGATAAAGAGGAGGCGATGAGTATAAGAGATGTTATGGACACAGAGTTGACTGTATTTAGTGACCAGTAGGATATGAGGGCCAGGAAGAGGGAAGAGTCTAGAATGTTCCCTTGGTTTCTGGTTTAAGTCCCACTACCATTTGAAATATGGAAGCAATGAAGAAGGGGTAGTTTAAGGAAGATGGGAATTTGATTTTGGCTCTGTTGAGACTGTGGCACCTGAGGGGCATTCAGGAGTTGCAGCAGCCAGTTGTGTCTCCGGGTTTGGAGCACAGAAGGTCTGAGCTGAAGAACAGAATTGCAGTGGATAGAACTGCTCAGTTAGGGTGAAGAGAGAAAAGAGGCCAAGAGGGGACACGAGCAACCTTGGTATTTAAGCAGCAGGCAGACAAGGAAGGCTGAAGGGGGCTGAGGGATCAGAATGGCTGAGTGGGAACTCAGGGGCCAAAGGTGAAATTGTTGACACAAATATACATAAAGCACCTGAAGATGCAGACATCTCTGGCATGGGTAGCTAGGACATTGTGAAGGACAGGACAAAATTCCATGGGCGAAATTTGTACTCACTGGACAAGAGGGTTGAGTTTTTATTTTCCTTTTTGACAAGTGAACTCTTTGGTCTTTAATATGCATTTGGGAGAGTAATTTGATTATTAATCTTTATCTACAACACATAATTTTAAAACTTAAACTTTATTTAGAGATAATTGTAGATTCACACGCAGTTTTATAAGCAACAATATGGAGAGGTACAACATTTAATTTTTTAGAAGCTTACTTTATTTCCTCATGGCTTCAGAATTTTCCATTTTTGTTCACTTTCCCTAATGGTGCTTATTGTGGGGGCAGAACTCTGTACACTCTAACTAGAGAGGAGACAGGTGACGGAAGCAGACCCCAAGGAGTGAAGGGCTATCTCAGCCCATAGATCTGGGTGCAGAGGGGCTGGGGCACTGAGAGAAAAGGGAGTTTTGGGTGGAGGTACCTAGGAGGCCTTTTAAAAATGGAGCCTCTCAGGAGACCCTTTTTGGATAGAGGCCTGGATTTGAGAATGAAGGATGAGAGGAGGTGGGTGCTGGAGGGCCTTTCTTCATCCAGGCCAGTTGGGCTCCAGCTCCAACTGCTGCAATGCTGCTGCTTTGTTTTTTGGGGGTTTTTTGGGTTGGGGTGGGAAATGACGACACACTTGTGAACTTATATTTGTGCTCCATTCCACCACCAAAATGATCTAACATTGATGGCACCCCCTTCCCTACTCAAAAACTCCTCCCGTGGTCCCTGCTGACTCTGCTGCTTCAGCTCTGGGCTCCTGAGCCTCCCCACTGGGCCCTCTCTCACCTTGGGGGTCTTTGTTGCTGTGGTCTGTGCCTAGAAGGCTCTCTCCACACTGGTCCCTTTCATTGGCAACCCCATTGCCCCCAGGTTTCTGTTTGGAGGGCATCTTCTCCAGGAGGCAGTCTTCCCTCAGCCGGTGTGGGCACCACCTGCCATGCCCCCCTTGGCCCCCTAGGATCACACTAAGGTTACAGGAACTGCACTGTATTAGCAGTCTGCTAGACAGTACATTCTGTGAAGGTAGGAACTGTGTTTTATTCGAGGCTGTATCTCTAGCGTCTAACACAGTACAGAGACCTAGTAGGTGTTGAGTAGCTATTTCAATAAGAAAGAATTCTTGGACAGAAGCATGAAAAGGGCGGGGGGGATGGATAGAGAGGCGGTAGCACAGGAGCCAGAGGAGTGGGTGGGTAGCCCAGGGAGTCAGAAGAGTGCTGAGTGCAGAGTCCTTAGGGCACCCCAACATTTTAGGGCTTTAGGGTTTGAGAAGCCCTCAAGAAGACTAGGAAGGAGTGGCTAGAGAGATCGGAGGAAACAGTGCCCCAGAGCAGGAGTTTGCAGAGGCAGGGTAGGTGGACCATAGTGCCATATGTGGGCCCACCCCTTCCACCTCCCCTCAGCCCAAGGGGCTGTGTGTGTGTTGTGGGGTGTGGGGGGGGCAGTCGGGATCATCTTTGTCTCGCAGAGTCCCGTGTAGCTGGAGCTCTTCAAAACGCCTTGGAGTACAAGAGCCAGTGGAAGGGAGGTGTGAGAAAGGGGGGTCGTTCCTTGGGACTCTTCTGAGTTCCTGTTCTGGCGTCACCGCCGCCGGTCCGGGTGGCCTTGAGGAGCCCCTTCCTCTCCCGGCCTCAGTCTCCCGGTGGGTAACCGGCGGACGCTGCGTGCCCACGCGGGAGCTGGGGAAGGCCGGCGGAGGCAGGGCTCGGGTGGGAGCGGGACCGCCCACTGCGGCGGGCCGGGACCTCCCGGGCCCGCGGAGGCGGCGCGCGGGGCTCCTCCCCCGGGGCGAGGGTCGCGGCGCAGGCAGCTGTCGGCCCCGCAGCTGCAGTCTCAGCACCTGCCGCGGCCAGACGGCGCGGGCGGGCGCGGCCTGGCCGTGCGCCCCCACTCCGGCTGCAGCCGCGGCGCGGGAGGCGGAGCCCGAGCCGAACCCGAGCCGAGCCGCTGGCTGAGCCTTGCCCGCGTCCGTGCCCGCCGCCGGGCGGGGCCGCCCCTAGCCGAGAGCGTCAAGCCCGCCAGGTCCGCGTCCGCGCGGCTGGCGCCTCCTTGCAGGTAAGGGCGAGGTCTCGGCGCCGCAAAGTTTTGGGGGGACTGCCGGTCCCTACGCCCCGGGCCTGCGCCTCCGGGAACTGCAGACTGCCTGCCCCGCGGCTTACTCCGCGCCGCCCTCCGCCGTGCGCTCCGCTTGCACCTTCGGCCCCCGGTGACCCGCGTCCGCCTCCAGTCCTCGTGCCCCCACTCCCGGCGGGGGGCGCGTCCGCGGTCTCGCTCAGGGCCTGCAAAGGTTAAATCTTTACACAGCATCAATGTATTGCTTAAGATTTCGAGATCTGCATGGTATAGTGCAAAGAGCGGCAAACCGGCAGGTGGGAGACCAGGGTTCAGGTGCAGCCACGGCCAGAGCCAACTTTCTGAGTGACCTCGGACCAGCCTGCCCTGCCGAATATCGACGGCTACACCTGGACCGGGAGGGGTTCGCCAGGGACGATCACCTGAACCGCCCTGCCTGTGTTGACACTTTGTGAGTCGAGGGGCACCCCTGAGTGTCTCAGCTCCACAGCTCCTTGGGGGTGGAGAGGAATGTTGGGACCTACAGAAGTCAGTATCGGGGTCACGTCGTTTATCTGCAGCAGCTTTGGCTGAGCTTCAGGAGGGGTTTTGAGTCGGCTTCTGGAAATAAAGGATGCTCCCAGGGCTTGGAGTTGGGGCCCTGGCTCCTGGTGGCTCCTCTGCTCTCCACTGACTAGGTAACCTTGGGCAAGTACCCCTCCCGGTTGTTGCCACCTATAAAATGGGGCGGGCGGGGAGGCATTGTGCACTAGATCATCATTGAGATACATCCGCGGTAAACGTGCAGAAGTGAAATGTGCGGGTCTCTGAATTTGGGGTCAGTTTGCGCAGAGGCAATATTTCACCAAGAATCCACCCAGCACTTGCAAATGGGCGTTAAGAAAATAAAAGAGGTATTTGCAGTTTGCTTTGGGAGTCCCGAAATAGACATGGTAAGGATTGGCGAATGCTCTCCTTGCCTCCTTCAGTGCTTTGGCCCATCATAAAATATTCAACGGCATAATGATTTGTTTTCAAAGTGGCTTATAGATCAGGAAGCATTTCTGTTTGTGAGTCAGTTATTTTAGTAAAAACCTCAAAATACTTGTTTGAGGGAAAAAGTAATGCACTGATCTAGAGGTCCTGACCCAGAGGCCAGCATCTCCTCATATCTAGTCTAAAGCCACGGCTGAGATGTTTTCTAATCAAGACGAATCAAAATAACTTACAGGTCAGGCATCCTTTGGTGGGTGTTCAACATAGCAGTGATTGGAGAGGCCAACAGTTCAGCAAGTGCATATTTTCTAGGACAGGTGAATTCTGGTGCAGCGACAGCAGAACAAACACAAGGTAGTTAACTGTGACATCCTAGAAGGTGAACTTTGTGCTTTTGTCCAATCTCTTATCCCCCTTGTGCTGCAGTTAGTTTCTGCCCAGTGTGTGGGTGAAATCCATTACTATGAAATGATTCTTATGGAAGTGATTTTATTATTTTATTTCCTTCCTAGACTTCCTGGTTTTAAGTTTCAAGCTTTATGAAATCAGAGGACTAGTGAGAGTGTTTTGTGACTGGAGCAGGAAAATGGCAGAGTTGTGGCACATAAGTTTGCCTTTCCTGAACTATATAGTTGAAGCTAATTTGTCCAGAGCCTTTGATCTCTCAGATGCATTCAAATGCCACCAGTCTTTCCCCTCTTCATTCTTCAATGGTTCAGCAAGAATTTTCTCAACTTATTCAGGAGGAAACAAACAGGAAAAATACTGACAGGCTCTACCCTCAAGGAGCTCAGATTTTAGTGAGGAATAAAGAAGATTATACCACAGGGCATTCTGGGAGCTAAACCCTGGGACCTCTGGGAACACTGACGGGGGTGAATTCTAACTGGGGAGACTGGGGAAGTCTGCACCATGGAAGGTGGAAGGAAGAAGAGGATTCAACAGGTGGTGAAAAGCAGAAAGGCCACCTTAGGTCACGGAACTAGAATGAGCAAAGGTACGGAGGCAGGAAAGCACAGGACCCAGATGGAGAAGAGCGAGTCTGGTGGAAGCACAAGACAAGGCAGAACACTTCAGAGGACAGTGGAAAGAGGTTCAGGAGGCTCTGACCCTGGGCTGGAATCCACACTGGTTTGGGGATGTTGGACCTCTGAGCCTCACTTTTCTCATTTGTAAAGTGGGAAGAATAATAATTCCAAACTCACAGGGTTAAATGAGATCACAGGGTGTAAAAGTGTCTAACAGAGTGTTTGCATACAGTGGGTGTTTGATAAGTTAGTTCCTCTTATTAGCAAGTTCACAGGCAAGCTCCCTAAATGTTGGAGTATATAAACAGTACTTTTGTTTTAGCAATATGTGTTGACTTAGAACCTCACCACCAGGATGGAGTTCCTGTGACAGTGTGATTTGTATTCAAGATGCCTCCTGATTCAAGGGGCAGGGGCTTTTTGATATATGGTGCGTGCTCAGACCAAACACTGACATCAGCGGCAGCCAATGCCCTGTAAATACTGTTAAGTGGTGGGAGGCCACAGAGGGGTTAATTGGAAGATGGAATCCCTGCCTCCACAAGCTTATCATTAGTGCTCAAGGACCCCAGTCCGGGGGATTTGACAGTTAGACGCAGTTATAAATAGATCAGCCTTATCCATGTGTACTGGGAAACTGGGTGCCGCTCCTGTCTGCCTTAGTGTAGGCAGGGGCATTTGTAGTAGCCAAGGAAGGAGAATAGGACAGGGGGGTAAAGAACAACATTGCAATACCTTACGTCCCTGGGTAGCACCATGTAGCATCCACAGTACTGTCCTTCATTTGTTCATTCAACAGTTATTCATAGAACACCTACTCTGTGCCAGAGAATTATTCCAGGTACCCCAGGAATACACTGGAACAAAAGGCAAGATCCCTGCATTCCTGGAGTGTAGATTCTAGTTGGGGAAACGTAATAAACAAGTAAATACATAAATAATTACAGGTGGTGCAAAGGACTGGGAAGGAAATAAGCAGCGTAATGTGAGAGAAGGTAAGGGGGGGGTGCTCCACTTGAGGGTGGGCGGGGAAGGCCTATCTGAACCATGGAGAGGTAGAGAGAAGGAACCAGTCATGCTGAGAACTGAGGGAGGGTAGCCCAGCACTGGAAGAGGCTGGGTAACTCTGCGTATGAGTATGCAGACCCTGGGGCCACACCACCTGGATTTGAATCCTGGCCCCTCCGACAACTAAATATATTTCACGGTCAGGTTATTTAATCTTCTGTGCTTCAGTTTCTTCATCTGTAAACTGGGGATAATAACCCTACCTGATAGGGTTGCTATGAGGATTAAATGCGTTGCTATATGTAAAGTACTTAGAATAGAGCCAGGTATGTAGCAAGCACCAAATGAAAGTTAAATTAAGGGGAATGAGCCAGGGGCTGGGGGAGGTCTGTTCCAGTCAGAGGGAACAGCAATGCAAAGGCCTGGAGGCCTGAAAGGGCTTGGTGTGTTCTAGGCCCAGGCGGGCTGTCTGTACAGCCCTGTAATTGTGGGTGTCATCCCCACAGTTATTGAGGAGACTCTGGAGCAGGTACTCTGCCTCTTCAGTACAAAACTATGTTTTAGGAGTTTTGAAAAGAGGAATACCCAGCCACAGCACTCCCACCTGCAGGATCAGGCCCTGAGTGGTATGGTGAGCTGCTGCTGCTTTGGGGACATTTCACTGTAGACCCAGTTCTGCAGGCAAGGCAGGAGCTGGTCCAAGAGAACTTTGGCCACACTGAACTACAGAAGCTGGAGCCCTCGGGAATCCCCAAGTCAGTCTGCTTTGGTGGACACCATCCAAGTCTATTAAAGTTGTTGACAGTTCACCTCAAAAAAAAAAAACAAACCCTCTCTTGCCTTCCCTTTCCTGCCCCCTCCTCCTTGACTCTCTGTTCCTCCCTCCCCTCTTCTCCTTTCCCCTCATCCCCTCTCTCTCACTGCAACCCTGAAGAGCAGTGCCCGTGGAGATGCTCATTGATGTGCCAAAGGGAAGCTTGAGTGAGGCTGAGCCCATGGTGCCACCAAAGCTAGCCTTGCCCGCTCGCTGTGGGGTACCCAATGGCCAGCATACCCCTCCCACTCCATGCTGGGAATGTCACAGCAGGGGAGCATAGTCATTTGTGACCTACCCGCTCCCTTGATCCCTCCTCCTTGAAATCTAATCAGTCACGTCCTGTCATTTTTACTTCTAAAATCTCTCCCAAACATGTCCTTCTCTTTCCATTCTCTCTCTCAATGTTAGGCTTGTTTCTTCTAACATGTGGCCCAGAGGCCTTCAGTGGGTCCCTTGTGTATGGAGAATGAAGTCCTGGGTCCTCAGCCTGGCAGACACGATGGGCTGTCTCCATCCTGTCTCTCAGTCCCCCTCCTCCCTCACCTGGTCCTCCTCACTTAATCCCTCCCACCCCCCAGGTCTCCAGGGCTTTGCTCGTCCATCTGGCCCCTCTGCCTAGCATATGCCTCAGCCATGGTGGTTGTGCCCATGCCTGAAGGCCCAGCTCAAATCCTATTTGCCCTGGGAACTGTCTCCCAGATCCCTTTGTCCCAGGGTCTTCATCTTCACCTGACCTCCCACCTCTGCACTTAGTACCTCTCATGGAGCAGCATCGCTGTCAACCTTGAAGGATTCTGTGTGCGGCCACTTGTGTATGGAGCCATGGCCTTGAGAACTCCCTGGGAGGGTGGGCATAACACCCTTCTTACCTCTACCCCACGGCCCTTCTCACAGAGCCCAGCCCTAGTGATATGCGTTTGCTGTACTGGAGTGACAGAAGCTGGTGATTTTCCTGAGTTCTGAAATGGTTTGAGTCAGGCCAGAAACATGCTGCTAATGCAGAGGGGCTGAACTCACTTGCGGCATTCAGATGCCTCGAAATGTAGGCCCTTCATTTGATGAAGAGTTGATGTAACCTCAGAGATGAGTCTGAGTTTTGAGTTTAGCTATTCAAGATGGCCTATTTTAATAAATATGCTATGTAAAATTTGAATCTTCAAGCTAGACAGACTTGGCAATAATTGTTCATATTGTAGAAGGATTCTGCCCTATACCAAAAAGATTTGGTATGGAAAGCTTTTCAAATACCAAACATGCCTGTATACTTAATACCAATCAGTATATAAAATTCTGATTTATGCACAGCTGTTATAGCTGTACTTCTACCATAGTCAGAGATATACACCAGACTTACCACACATTCATGGAAGCAGGGTAACGCAGTCTTAAATTTGTTTTGGTAACTACAGATTACATTATGCAGCTCTGCAAATGGGAGGATTAAAAAAAATAATAACTACCTGCTTGAAGGACAATAGGAAGTTTGATTTAGTGCCTGGCCGATTGAAGTAAGGGTAGTAGCCATTTATGTTCACTAAAGTGAAACAGTAATTTCAGGGACCCACCTGATGTTTGGAGACCTTTTTGCCAGTGGTTAGAAATGGTTCTGGCTTCCGATCATTTCACAAGCTGGCTGCTAAATGATGTGTGCGCTTAACACTTGTTCTTATGGAAAAAAAGAAGAAAACTCTAATTACAAGCTAGAAATGGGTACGGTGGTTTATCTAAAAGTATGAAAGTGTGTTCTTTTGACCTTTCTTGACGAATGATCAGAGAAGCTCAACCATTTCAGTAAAAGGGTAACATGGCAAACTTTCAAAATCCTGAATGGAAAGAGCTTCAGAGGAATTCATTCAGCTGCAACAGTGCTTAGTTCTCTGAGATTTTAAGAGAAGACAGATGTGCAGGCAGATGCAAAATGCTGCACTTCCTGTTCTCTGAGTATCCAGAATGTAGGGTGTAATTTAGAACTTGTTGCAACCAGTGGCAACAATACCAACTGCCATCCCTGCAAATAACCTCTCCAAGGCTAACGTGTAAGCGTCATGTGGTTAAGCTTCTGAGTTACTGCTTTGTTGTTTACTTTGTTCCACATGTAGAATTCAGAAGGATGCAAAAGGAAAAGCAATTATCAAAATAAAGATGAGGGTGCCATTGATTTGTTCTTATGAAAGCAATTCAGTTGGTAGCTGGAGTGTGTGTTCTCTCTGGTTTTCCCTGGAGAAGGACATCAAGCCCAGGCTGTCCAGGGCTCCTCTGGTACCGGTGTGCTCTTGGCTCCTGGAGGTGATGTCCATATGGAGGTATATGCTTTTCCTCTTCCTTTCCTCCCCAGGGATGAGGGACATTTTGAATATAGAAACAGGAAGAATTATTTCTTTTTGGAGCTCATTCCTGGGTAGTTGCAGTACTTAGTTCTTCACAAAAGCTGTGTCATAAGTTTCAGTGAGAGCATTCCCTGTCTATATGCTGAAAAGCTAGATTCACACAGGATATTTTAGCCAAAAGGCATAGACCTTCATACAAAGTTGCCAACTCTGGAGAAGATCAAGTGCAGCCTTTGTCTGGTGCAGGAATCTTCCTAGCACACCCAGCCTCTGTGCTCGGACCTGCCCATCCCCCAGGCATTCCTAGTCCCTTGTTAGTTGGCTCTGACTATTAGAAAGTTCTTCATTATGCTGAATCAAGCTCTTCCTCCAGGCAACGGCTGTCCCATCGGCCTTGATTCTGCCCTTTGAAGCCCCACACAAAAATCCATTTCTTCTTCCCCATGACAGGCTTTTTAGCCATTTGGACATTCAGACACGGGGATTAGGTCCCTGAGTCTTCACTTCTTCAGTCAGAATGCCCCCAATTGATCCAGTCCCCTGAAAAAGACAGAGCTAAGAATGGGACACAGCTGTGCAGGTGGGGTCTGAGGAGCCTGACTTCAGAGTCTATCCTTATATCAGCACAGCCTGCAGACCAGTTAGGCCCCCTGGGGGGCCCCCCTAGGATTTGCTCTCAGCTTCCTCTTCTGGACTCTACACTGGGCAACTGGGGACCTGTGTGCATGTCAGTGTCACAGAGACTTGGTGGGCCATGGAGGAGTGTCCCGGACCAGTGTCTGACGCAGAGTGGCTCTGGGTGAGTCGGCCCCCTCTCTGGGACTCAGATCCCTCATCAATCCCATTGCTTGGAAGGTGCTCTATGTTCGTTTCCTGTGGCTGCTGGAACAAATCGTCCCAACCTTGTCTTAAAGCAGCAGACATCTATTCTCTCACAGTTCTGGAGACCAGAAGTCTGAAATCAAGGTGTCAGCAGGGCCACACTCCCTCTGGAGGCTCTAAGGAAGAATTCTTTCTTTGCCTCTTCCAGCTCCTGGTAGCTGCTGGCATTTCTTGACTTGTGGCTGCATCACTCCAGTCTCTGCTTCCTTAGTCACATTGTCTCCTTCTGTCAAATATCCCTTTGCCTCACTCTTTTTTTTTTTTTTTTTTTTTGCGGTACGCGGGCCTCTCACTGCTGTGGCCTCTCCCGTCGCGGAGCACAGGCTACGGACGCGCAGGTCCAGCGGCCATGGCCCATAGGCCCAGCCACTCCGTGGCACGCGGGATCCTCCCAGACTGGGGCGCGAACCCGTGTCCCCCCGCATCGGCAGGCAGACTCCCAACCACTGCGCCACCAGGGAAGCCCTGCCTCACTTTTATAAGGACACTCACCATTAGATTCAAGGTCCACCTGAATAATCCAGGATAAGATCCTTAATTATATCTGCAAAGACCCTTTTTCCAAATCAGGTAACATTTTCAGTTCCTGGGATTAGGGTGTGGACATATTTTTTTAGTGGGCCACCATTCAGCCTTTGGCTCTCCTTTTTCTACTTATGTGACTGTCTTTTCTTTCAATCATATTTGGACCCAGCTCTCCAGGGGCAGCCTTGGGTCTTCATTCTACATGTCTCACTTCTCTTCCTTCCTAAAGCATCGTGGTTGCTACTCTGAGGGTGCTGAGGCTGCTCTAATCATCCCTGTCCCACGGATGTGGGAGGGGCTCAGGGATTAGGCTGCCCAGGAAAACGCAGGTGTTTCTGGTCCACACCCTCATCTTCACCAGCGTGCTCTGGCTGGTCAGTGGAGTTTTTATCAATGGGAAGGAGAAGCTGTGCCTATTAAAATATTCATTACCAGTTCTTAGACTTATGGGAGATCCCACAGTGAATGTGCTCTGGGTAGAGAAGGGACATATAGAGGAAGACTTAATGTCCTTGCATTTCCCCTCTAATTTAGTCCAAGATTGGTTCATTGAACTTGAGGGAAATTATTTATATTCTCAGTGCCCAAGTACATATCTCTTTCTGTAAGAGATGAGGAAATGCTGCTTTGTAGCCCTGAAAGGGCATTGTAGTGTGATCTTCTTGCCCCTCAGCTAGCTGAAGTTCATGGTCCTTTAAGTGGGGTCTTCCATCTGCTGCTGGCTAATGAGCTCTCCAAATGCAATGCACAATCAAATATGCTTTTCTCCAAAAAGTGTGTGTACCACTTTGTTTGCACTTGACATTCCAGAGTGCCAGAGAGGCCTAGGGCAAATGGGCGTGTTGGGTCTGGTGAAGCAGCTGGTGGAGCTGAGAGGAAGCAGAGCGAAGAGAGTGACCTGAGAGGATCTGGCACCAAGCAGCTCCAGACTCTGCTCATGGCTGTCAGGGCTGCTCCAGGATTACCGGCTCACAACTGCCCAGAGCATCCTCCTAGACCGCTCCTCCACTCAGTTCAATATGCTTTGCTGAGAAAGACCTGCACAGGGATGGGGACAGGAGTGGGTGGGGAGGAGGGAAGAGACAGATGAATCCGATGGTCCCTGCCTGGCCTGCAGCAAGTCAGTGTGGCGCAGGGTGCTGCATGTTACAGAGACTAATGGGAGCCCAGCAGAGGGCTGGCCATGCCTCAGGTGAGATCCGGGAAGGCTTCCGGGAGGGATTGGCATTTGAACTGAGCCCTAAGGGGACAGGCGGATAGAGCAGTCCACCCAAAGTTGCCCTCAGTTGTGTCCCCACCAGGGCCCCAGATTGCCCCCTTCCTGGTCACCCCACCAGACCTGACCTGGACGAACCTCAGGTTTGAAAGGGACCTTAATACCTAGTAAAGCAGATATTCCACTGCACTGCTCGGAGCCCTAAGGGCAGGGGAGGGGGATCAGCTCAGAGATTTCTGCTTCTCATTTTGCTTACTGGGTTTAAAGAACAAAGATTTCCCATTTTGACAAGGCTTGTTTAATGTAGCTGCTTGGAAATATCCCCACATCAAAATGTCCTGCTTTGTCTGGGAAATTTCTTCCAGGCTGGGAGAGCTCCCTTCCCCCACCCTGTCATCCTTCCACGATAACACTCCCCAGGCTGTGTGGTCATGGGGTGTTTCCATGTAACCTGCCCCACTTGACCGTGAGCTTCTCCCAAGCAGGGACTAGGCCTGGTTCAATCCAGAACTGAGAAGAGGCTGGGTCCTGGGCAGAGGCTCGGCATACAGTATTGACTAATGAAATGAAGGACTGTGATTATGACGACTGCCTTACTTGCATCTGGCTCCCAGCTGCCCTCATTGCTTTTATAGTCATCAGCGATCTCCTAGCTGAGTCAAGGGCAAATGTGGGCCTCTGTGTTTCTCCATCTTATACCTGTTTCTGCATTGGGTCTAGCCTGTCAGCCAAGTGCTAGCGAGGGGTGGTGCCCGCTCTCTGCCCTTTCAGAGGGTGGGGAGGCTGCGGACCTAACATTCAGCCTCTGGAGCTGCTGCCTGTCACCCTGGGACATGGCCAAGGCCACCTGTGACCTCTCTCTGTCCAGCTGGCTCTTCTTTGGTACCCTGTAGCCTCAGGACTAGGGTCAGAGAGGCAGTGGGGTGCAGGAGAAAGCACTTGGGCTTTTGACTCTGTCAGACCTGGGTTTACTAGCTATGTGACCTGAGGCACATTATTTACTTGTTTATGTAATTGATTATCTGTGAGTGTTAACCTTACACAGGGAGGACAGGATTGCTGTTTTACACCTGCAAGAGGTAACTATTCAATACATGTTAATTTCCTTTTTATATTATCTGAAGGGCTGTCACCGAGAAGAGAGAGAAAACTTGTTCTGTGTGTTAGAGGCTGTCCAAAACCAAACTTAGTTTTCCCCCATGTTGTCATCCTTCCCAAGTTCCATCAAACCCCTCAGGCTCCCAATTTCTCAAGCATTGCTAATATCTTTGATTTCTTTCTCTCTTCCACCTGCCAATTACCACCAGCTCTTGGTGTATTTGAGAGGCTGTGTCCCCTGTCTGGGCCTCCGCTTCCTATATGTGTACTGAGTTATTTCTACGGTCCTTTCCAGCCCTGGCATGACATTTAATTCCACAACAGAGATTGATCATCCACTGAGTGGAGGGTGATGTTCTAGGCCTCAGGGTGCACAGGGCTGGAAAAAAAGTCATCAGCCTTGTAGAGGTCATGGCCCAGCGTGAGGACAAACAAGCAAAGCAGTGTGGTGAATGCTATAGGTGAATTCAGAGCCGGGGGGATATGAACCAGAACAGGGAGAGACCAGCCACTGGATGTATGGGCTCTTTGCCCTCAGGGAAGACTTATCTAGAAATGTTGCCTGCATGAATGATGGAGACTAGTTCCTCCCAGGTGGCATTAGGATTTTCACTTTGAATGGGAATTATCAGTATGGAAAATCGTAGCAGAGATGGCATATAGTAGGGGCCTTCTTTTCTCTCTTCTCCTCCTACCTCCCTGCAAAGAAAAAAAATCCAAATCTCCAGAATATATTGACCTTTATGCACAGAAGCTTCTAAGATATGCAGCATAGTTTAACAAGTACTGTTTGTGTGCCTGCGAAATGTCTAGGTAGATGCAGAATTACAGGCCTGAAGAGAATTAATCCATCTTTTGCCATGATTGTGTTCAGAAGCTAATTTTCAAAGACAATTTCCATTTCCCAGCTGTCTGGATGATAGTTAGATGCATACATGTGCACTCTCATCCCTTCTCTTGTATTTATTCTGCCCAATTTAATTTGGTTAGATTCTGTAGGCTTATATTGATTGCCAGTTATAAGTTAAGCCCCATGTTGAAAAGCTAGGGGTACAAGAGAATATATTACTATCCAGAGGTTTCTTTCTGGCTGGACTGATAAGTCTTATACTTATCAGAGCCATCTATTCGTTGGTGGTTGCTGAGGAGATTGGTGTGAGGGCCAGGATTCCTGTCCCAAGCAGATAGGTGTGGAGAAATGGATGGTGGGGATGCTTCTCAAGAAGGCTTTTGGAGGAGTCTGTCTGCATTGGAGATGGGCCAGGGAGTACAAGCAGAGTTGAGATGCAGGGAAGATAGCAGTTCAGCAGGTGAATTCAGCAGGAGCTAACTTTTCTTTTTTTTTTTAACATCTTTATTGGAGTATAATTGCTTTACAATGGTGTGTTAGTTTCTGCTTTATAACAAAGTGAATCAGCTATACATAAGGAGCTAACTTTTCAGTCTCATCCTTAGCCCCTCATTCTCATGCCTTAATAGTGAAAATATTCCTTCAACACATGATGCTTTAGCATGCCTCAGGACCTTTGCTCATGCCGTTCCTTTTGCCTAGGCTGCTCTTTCCCCTCTCCTACCAGCAAAACTATGAGTTACCTTTCAATTCAAGTATACTAATGCTTTCTGGGCCTCATTGACTTTCTCTCTCCTGGTTTCTCATAGTGTTCCGTTTATACTTCAGTGCCTAGAGCATTACAGACCCCCAAGAGACAGCAGGTGAATAGATGGATAAGTGAATAAATGACTGATTATTGGGTTCTTAGTCTGACTTAATGCTGGAACTGTAAAATGTTTGTTGAGAAAGGAGTGAAGGGCACCAAGCTGAAAATGTGGGTGGCAGGTGCTGAGCAGGGAGACCCTGGGGCTGCCCTTGGAGGTGGAGTGGCGGAAAAAGTACTCTTTGGAAGAGGGAATAGAACGTTGGCTTTCTGATGAATAGAAGCACACAGTTAAAAAAAACAAAAAAAACAAAAAAACTGCAAAAATACTGTAGACACAAACATTTGGAGAAAAATTTGCCTGTCAAGGGACTGCAAATAAAAGCAGCAACACCCCCTTCATAAATCTACTAAATGAGGGATCAGTGAGCAACTGCAGGAAGTAGCTCTCCTACTGCTGGGGAGTGAGCCTTTCTGGAGGGCAATCTGACTGCATCTGAAGCCTTACAAACCTGAGCAGGCTTTCACCCAGCAGTGCCACTCCTGGGAATTTATCCTAAGAGACTAACTGAAGATGTATTATGCAAAGATATTTATCTCAGCATTATTTGTAATACAGGCACTGACAAGATAAACCAAATGTCCAGCAGTAGAGGATTAGCTTTACAAATGATACTCCTCTCTACAGGACATAAAAAATAATGCTGTAGAATAATAGAGACATGCAAATGTTTATAGCATATTCTTCTAAGAGGAAAATCAGGCTATAAACTAGTATATACAGTAAGTTCCCAATTATGTCAGAAATGTGTCTTTTCACACAAAAAGGCCAGAAGGGTAATTAGCAACTTGTAGATTATAGTGGACAATTTTTATTTTCTTCTTTCCAAACAAGAAAAATTTCAAAATTTTCTACCAGACACACATATCACTTTAATTATCAGAGGGGGAAAATGAATGTTATGTAAGAAGAAAAGAGAAGCTTTTGGAGAGCATTGTCTGAACTTCAGTGGGTTGAAAGCAAGACGGGCAGATCGTTTATTTTGCAAATTCCAGACAGGTAGTGTTTTCATAAGGAAGAGTGGTCTTAGGTCCATTTATGTGAGTGTATTTATAGAAGTGAAAGCTTTGGGGGAAGGAAATAGATTGATTTTTTTTCCCCTTGAACTTTTGAAATTATTGTTTCCACTCCATTTGTAATTGAGCCCAGGGAGCTATTCTTATTTCTTCCTTTCTTGGGCACTGCTTTAGATCTAAAAATGTTAACTGGCTTAGATGTGGGTTTTGCTAAAATGATCCCCCTTGAAGTCTTCACTAGACTCTCTCTCATGCTTAAAAAATGGGGTCCCAAGAAAGACCGCCCTTTGAATATTTTGCCCCCTTATCCTTGGATAACCCTGGATAACCCCAGATAACCAAGTCGGAAACCACCTTTGCCTTGTTGTGATCATGGGCGCCATCAGCCACATGTAAGGGACTCAGGAGGAGGCATCTGTGTTGGGTGCTGTCTGTTGGGAAGGTTTATTTAGAGGCCAACCTGGCATCACCTTATCCTGTGGACGTAACATTAGTCTGCAGAAAAAGAGATCAGAGCTGGGTAGAATCTCTTTAAATATTAATTTTAGTGATGCCTTTTGCCACACATCTCCAAAGAGCTTGGAGCATTTCACAAACATTACCTCATCATTAATTTTCATAGTGTTCTTGAGTGAGAAGCTGATGGCAGGTACTGTGGGCTCCATTTGGGGCAGAATATAGCATATATTTTAGTTAAACTTAAGAGTTGTCCTGACTAGATATCAGTTGATTTTAAAAGTTGAAGCATCTTTTTTTGGCATCTTCTTTCACAGTTATCCTGCGTCTTCCATGGATTAAATTGCCTTCCTGCATTTTGTTCCACCAACATTTGAGTGCCTACTGTGAGCAAGGTACAGTGCTGAGCACTACGGCTAGCAGTGAAATTTAACCTCCTTAATCCCACACTTAAGGCCTTCGGTGAGATGGCTTCTACCTGCCAATACTACCCTAAATCCCTCAACCCTACCTCGCATACCCTTTGTCCCCCACATCCCTCTTCCTGAGCTGGTCTCCAGGATAGCCCTGTGCCATTTCCCTTCTATGCACTCTCGTTGCCCTTCTCCAGCCACTGTCCCCAGTGCCCTTCTGGCCACCCCTGTAAGCCTCACTCTCCTATGCTTCACAGCCTGGTCACCTTGTCCACTAAGCCTGCCCTGATATCATCCTACTGTATCCACAGGTGGATGTTACCTCCCACCATCAAACCCAGGCATTCTACCAGCCTCTCTGTTGTGGTCCTTACTAATTTTTACTTTGTATTTTAGCAATTTATGTACACTCCTTAATGACATTTCTAGCTTCTTGACTGCAGAGATGGTCCATTTCATCTTTCTGTCTCTCTCAGTGACTTGCCCATGTTAGATGTACAAGTACTTGTATAGAGGAACAAAATGGGCATAATTTCAGGCCCGAGTTCACCAGTTTGTGCGGGGCCCTGCGGGGTACAGAGGACAGAGGTCATCGATAGAACCCTGCTTGGCCTGACCCCTCCTTTGATCCTAACCACTGAGGCCCCTTGCTGCCTACAGGCCTGTTCTGTCCTCTTCCTGCACCCACACTCACACCATCTTTCAGCTAATACATGTGTACTAAAAATCATTCTTCTCTCATGGCCTTCTAGGGAGACACAGGAAGAGAGACAATTGGAGTGGTTTTAAGAAGGTTACCTCTGTGCTTATTTCTTTCTTGACCTCTGTTGTGCAAATCATCTACACTTCCCGGGACCCTAGAACTTCAAAGGGCTTCATCCAGAGCATCTCTGTTCATGAGCTGGCACGGGGGCTGGGATCGTCTCGTGCCCCACCTTTGGCAGGCTGTTGAGACTGGGCAGGTTATTTAATCTTCCTGTGACGTCATTTCCCCGTCTGTTAAGGGGGGATAATGTGCTTGAGGGTGACCTGCCTCCCTGGGATGCTGTGAGACTTATCGACTTAATGCTGTTGCTATTAAGTTGAACAGAAGACAGCTGGGCAGAAACAGTGAGAGACCAGGCACAGAATAAACTCTACAGCCATCCAATAGACGCCTCATGAGACCTCGGGCGTCACCTTCTGTGTCGCCCTTGGCACAGAAGCCAGTTTGCTATTCAAGAACCTCTAGGGTTTCCTCTCTCAGCCAGCTCAAGTGGCTAAGGTCTTGAGGATGACGATGGCATCTGGAGGGCTTCTGGGCCTGTTGAGCTGAAAGGAGAGAGGCCAGACTCATGTTGAGGGCATAGCTGCAGCTGCGCCGTATCAGCAGATAAGTGGGACCCGTGCCACAGAGACCATACAACTTTGCCCACATGGCCCAGCGATCGGTTTTACTCCGGCTCATTGACGAGCTTTGGGAAGGTCATTTGATATTCACATTCTTGTGGCCACAATCTTGGGAATGTGGCCTTTTATCTTTAAAAATAGCTGTGTGCTGGGAGGCCCAGGAGCAGTGTCCTGGGATGGGAGGGAGGTGCCAGCATTGGGAAGAGGGGCCGATTTCTTTCCTTGGAGGACTTGCTTTACCTCTGCTCGACTGGTGAGTTGATGTTTTCTCGTTCTGTAACCTGTCCTATTTTCTCTAGACTGTTCTCAGAAAGGGAGTGGTGTTTTTTTTTTTTTATTGTAATATCTTTACTATATATTTTTAATCTATTTTTATGGCATATTTGTTCTTGAGCACTTATTATTATACATGAAACCTATTTAAGTAAAAGTTCTTTCAGTCTTCATAATTGTACTTTATTTGTTATAGGTTCTTCTCAAATTTAATTGGTAATTATTTCTGATGTTTTATGTTTTGAAATTGCAGTGTCTTTAATCGTTTCATATATAGGTGGGATAATCATTAAACACTTTTGGAACTAAACTCCCAACAGTTTTTCAAAATTGTGAAATCATAGGATGTAAAACCTGACACTGGAGATTTTGGGGTGTTTCACATGGTGCAATGATGTCCTGAGAAGGTAATGAGTGGTCTTTGCTTACACAGCTAACTAGTGACAGAGTCAGGACTTGAACCCAGGTCTCCTGACTCCCTTCTCCAAAACTCTCTAGTTTATCCTGTAGAATTTAGCTTCTGAATTACAAGTGAGAAGGGGAAAAAAATCACTCTCCAACTTAATTTTTCCGTGTGTTTTAATCTAGTTAAAGACGAATTTTCTAACTTTAGGAATGCCTGTGCCATGTGCCACAGAGGATCCTCCTCCCCTAAATCCTTTGATTCATTTTCCAGTCTGCATGGGTGATCCTTAGAGTGTGGTCCCTTTCAGCATTACCTGGAGCTTGTTAGAAATGCAGAATCTCAGCCCCACCCCTCAGACCTACAGACACAGAAACTGTTGGGGTGGGACCCATCTGTCTTTTAACAAGCCCTGCAGGTGATCCTATACTCAGCACTAAGTCAGAGAACCACTGCCTGACAGGACTTAAATCATACCTCACCCCCGCCCACCACGTTTGACAGCCAGTGCAATGACACAGTTTGGCTCTTTTGTAGATTTTGAGTTTTCTTCACCGAAAAAGGAGCTTCTCTGTTGCCAGTTTTTAATAATAATTCCCTTTCTTCATTCTGCTTCCTTTCATCATCACAAAACACACACACACACACACACACACACACACATCTAGCAGGAGTGAAATATCTGTGGGCAAATAATGAAAGTAAATAGGGGATTTCAATAGCAGCAGGTTTGTAGATAGACAAAATGTCCCAACCACTGAGGTATATTTCTTAAGTTTCAAGACTTGTTGCCTCTCTAAGGACAGTGATAAACTAGACTACTGCTGACCATATTGTGCTGTGTTTTCTATAATTTGTTATTTTATTCATTCATTCAACAAATATCTTAGTACCTTCTATTTGCATGGCATGTGGTAAGTGTGAGGGGAAAATGTATTCGAATTTATAGTTTATCAGGAAGTAGAGACTATGTTCAGATATAACTGTAATATGTCAGCCATTGATAAATACATGAGAATCATCTCCAGTAAAAGGGTTTGGAAGCATAGAGGTGGTAGAGAGCATGTGTTATGGAGGAGGACATCACGGGGGACTTCATGGAGGAGGTAGCGTTTGAGAGAGTCTTAAAAGGAGATAGGCGTTTGACATGGGGAGTTTGGGGGTGGGTAAAGAACATTCTAGGCAGAGGTAGAAAAAAGATAAAGGCATGGAAAGGGCTCTCAGTGCATTTTTGTCTGCATCAGGTGTTATGTGAAGGTGACTAGGAGGAAATGAGGCTACATAAGTAGGTCAGTGCCAAAAGGAGGAGGATCTTCAAACACCCACTTAGGAGTTTGTTCTTTATCCTGAAGGCAATGGGGAGCCATTGAAGGGTTTTGAATGAGGGCAAGGCATGACGGGAGCTGTGCTTTTAGTAAGTCTAATCTGCCATCAGTGTATGAAGTAGATTGAAATGTGTGAGAGGGAGTAGGGGAGGCTTTTGTTTTTATTCTGTAACTAACAGCAGTATGGTGATATATTGGAAAAATCATCTCAATGTTTATTTAGGAAGTAATTGCTTTTCTTATGATAGTCACTGGATTTTGTGTGTGTGTGTGTGTGTGTGTGTGTGTGTGTGTGTGTGTGTGTGTGTGTTTGCAGTACGCGGGCCTCTCACTGTTGTGGCCTCTCCCGTTGCAGAGCACAGGCTCCGGACGCGCAGGTTCAGCGGCCATGGCTCACGGGCCCAGCCGCTCTGCGACATGTGGGATCTTCCTGGACCCGGGCACGAACCCGTGTCCCCTGCGTCGGCAGGTGGACTCTCAACCACTGCGCCACCAGGGAAGCCCTACTCACTGGATTTTGAAATAAGCTCCCAGGGCATAGATTATTGTCCAGGGGAACACAGCTCTGATTTTATAATGAGGAATCTGCAAGAAAATAGAAATTGCTTAACAGAGTAGCTCTATAGAGAACTTCCAGAACTCCTTTCTTACTTCTTTGTTTTCTTTCTTTCTTTCTAAAATTAATTAATTAATTTATTTATTGGCTGCATTGGGTCTTCATTGCTGCGCACGGGCTTTCTCTAGTGGCGGTGAGTGGGGGCTACTCTTCGTTGTGGTGTGTGGGCTTCTCATTGTGGTGGCTTGTCTTGTTGCGGAGCATGGGCTCTAGGTGCGCGGGCTTCAGTAGCTGTGGCACGCGGGCTCAGTAGTTGTGGCTCACGGGCTCTAGAGCGCAGGCTCAGTAGTTGTGGTGCACGCGCTTGGTTGCTCCGCGGCATGTGGGATCTTCCCAGACCAGGGCTTGAACCCGTGTTCCCTGCATTGGCAGGCGGATTCTTAACCACTGCACCACTAGGGAAGTCCTGTTTTCTTTCTTAACATTTTCTTTTTAACAAAAAGTATTTGTATTCATATTACTCAGTAATGACCCAGTAATGCCAGGTCACATAAAATGTATAAATACCGAATTCCTAAAATGTGGATCTTTCTTGATTGTTCTTACTCAGCCTCTAAAAAAGTTTCCCTCTCATTCATGGCCTTACTTTGTTAACGCACCTGAATCAAACTCATTTTACAAGGTTCTGCCTTATTCCAATGGTGGCTCTAGTAGGAATAGTTGTAGGAAACTTGAATGTCATAAATTTTTTAATGTGCTGTTACTTCTAGTATTTGTACTTATTGAGAAGACTCTGTTGTTGATTTTTTTCAGTAGGGCTATCTTTATAAGGCTTGGGCTTTGGCTAGTCAGCACCATTGGTTTCAGTCATTCAACCAATATTTACTGAACATCTCTTAAGCACTGAAGAGTCGCAGTGACTCAGACAACCATGGTCATTGCTGACATGGAGCTTATAGTCTAGCAGGGGACATATATATACATAGTTCTGAGAGAGGAAAACTATAGATATATGGAAGCACCCAACCCAGAGTTGGAAGTCAGAGAAAACTTAACAAGTAGGATATAAACTGAGACCTAAAAATCAACTTGGGTAGACCAGTGGTTGCCTAGGGCTGGGAAGGGATTGTTGAGGGGAAAATGGGGGTGACCTGAATATACCAAAACTACTGACTTGTACACTTCAAGTGGGTGAATTTTATGGTATGTGAATTATATCTCAATAAAGCCGTTAAAAAAAATCAATCAGACAAGCCAGGAGTGGGAAGAGGGTACCTGGCAATGAAATGACATGTGCAAAGGTTCAGCCACAAGAGCAAAAATGGGAGAAGTTTGGTAGGGCTGGACTCCCTGGGAGGTGGAGAGCAGTGAGACAGAGGAAAGCAAACAGGCTGGAGTGCTGAGTGGGACCTGAACAGGTAGGGCTTTGAAGGTCTATAAAAATTACGAATCTATAAAAACAGCAGCTACCATTTATGGACTCCTTATCATATGCCAGGCACTGTGCTAAGCTGCTTGCATGCATTAACTAACCCTGACAACAGTCTGGTAAGGGAGGTGCTATTGTTATCTGCATTTTACCAGTGGGGAAACTGAGGCACCAAGTGGTAACTTGCCTATAGTCACAGACCTAGTAACTGACAGAGCTGCAATATGAGCCCAGAAGGACTGGCTCCAGAGCTCACATGATAGATCCTAGCAAATAATTCTGAAAGGTATGGGGTGACATAGAGTTTTATGCAGGGAAATGACAAGGGCATATTTACATCTTAAAGAGATTGCTCTGTGGTCTGGAAAATGGATTGGAAGGAGAGCAAGACTGAAGAAGGGAGACCACGTGCGTGTGATCCACATAGGAGAACATGCTAGCCTGAGCATGCGCGACGGTGGTGGGGATGGAAAGAGGCAGAGACTTGAGAGGTAGTTAGGAGGTCACATTAACAGGAGTTGTAGAGTGGCTGGATTTGGAGAGAGGGTACAGAGACTCTCAGATGGATGCCAGGGTTCTGGGCTTGGGAAGCTGGGGTAGTGGGGGGGTTAATGGTGCCCATGATGTCCATGCCACAGAGGTGCCCCAGTGTGGGCAGGTTAGTATCTGTCACATGGGAGTAGTTTAGACCTCTGACCTCTCTGCCAGCGAGAATCATGGAATCAGAGGTGGCAGGTGCCTTGGAATCCTCCTAGCTCTAGAGGTGGAAATGGAGGTCCTGGAAGGAGAAGGGGCTTGCTGAAGGTCACATGGGGGCAGCATGGGGGCAGAATGAGGTGTGTCCCTGCTGACGCTCAGGCTGGTTGCATTCGCTTGCCACGTTGCCACTCCCCAGAGCTTTGCTTCTCTTCTCAGAAATCGTCTCTCTGATCCTAAAAAGAGGTATCATTGTGTGCAAACAATAATAATGGGAATTCAAATAAAAACGGAATAAGTTTACAGCCCAAACCCATCATCCATCAGATCAAACTTGCTGTTTTATGTCTCCTGCCTGCATCTGCCCAGCATCACTTTTACAGCTGTACCCAGAGCACAGATATGGCTTTGTAGCCCATGGTTTACACCTTACATTAAAACAGTTGCTTTTCCTGGAATGTTATACGGCTTCTGGTTAGCATTTCTTAAGGAATCAAGAAAGAGGATGTGCTGTAACTTACCCACTCTCTGTTGTCAGCTGTTTTGTTTTTCTTGTTTAGAGATAGTGTCTCACTGAGCATCTTGTTTGCATGGCCTTTTCCTTCTCCCCTCAGGAAAAACTCCCAGCCAGGATAGTCCCTCTGTCCTTTTAAAGTGGAGTGGCCCGTGGTGCTTTGTGACCACCTAGAGGGGTGGGATAGGGAGAGCGGGAGGGAGGGAGACACAAGAGGGAAGAGATATGGGGATATATGTACATGTATAACTGATTCACTTTGTTATAAAGCAGAAACTAACACACCATTGTAAAGCAATTATACTCCAATAAAGATGTTAAATAAATAAATAAATAAAATAAAGTGGAGTGGCTCATACTGGGCCCTTTTCTATACTGAGGTCAGGGACAGAGGCAGAAGGCTTAATCAGGGCTGAGTTTCTGGGTTTCTGGGCCCTGCCGTCTTCACTGATCTCTGGCTCGAGTTGGCATCTGTTCACAGTTGTCGGCACCGCTCCTAATGGCTGCCGTCTCCGAACAGCTGACCTGATTCCCTGAATCATTTGCTGTAAACCGGGCAATTCTACAGGAGGGAGACGAGGTTTATGGGCAGAATGCTTAATCAAGGCTTAATTAAGACGGCCAGAGTGGCCTGTTGGCTTGAACCCTTGTACAGGGTCCTGATTGGCAGGCGACACCTGGCATTCTTGGCTGTCTGACAGCTATCAGCTGTTCCCAAGCCCCATGCAGAAATGAGCAAGACACACACTGCCACTCTGGTTGGTAGGAGCCCTTTTGTAGACTCCCTGGAGCGTTTTAGACATCCCTTTCTCATGGGCCCCAGGCTCTGCCTCACATTGTTATGTGAGTTGTTTATCTAGGTGTCTTATCCTCTCCATAACACAATGAACTCTCCAAGGGCAGGGGCTGTGTCTGGCTAACCTCAACCTCCTCTACCACACCCAGCACTGGGCCCAGCAGAAAAGAGGGTGCTAGATATGAATTGAATGAAAAGCATTGATTTTTGGACCAAATCCCTTGGCTTGAGATGGTTGCAGAGACTAGACTTGAGAAATGCAGAGACATGGGGGCCCACAAGCCCCCAGTGCCAAGTCTGTGGGAAGGGTGAAGACTTTTAAAGAAGACCTCAAGAGCTCTTTGGCCAGGACAGAGCCTGATGTAACAGGTCATGTGGCAGGCATGTCTTAGGCCCAGCTTTGGAAGCCATTCTTAGTTTTTTGTGCTATAGTTGTGGTTGTTATTGTTTTTTTTTAGCTTGATAGATTTGGAATCCTGCCTTCCTTCCCCAGACCCAGACACATAGAGTCACATCTCAGTCCACCACGCTGGCAAGCTGCTTCATTTGAGCCACTCTGGGAGTCTTCAGTCTGAACTTCCCAAGTACTCTTCTTGCTGTGAGTTTTGTTTTTGGTGCCTGTGGTTCCAAACATGCCCAGAGGATATTGAAATGAGTTGGCATGTAATGACATTTGATGACTCATTTGATAGTAAGAAAAACAAATCTAGCCTTTGAGTCTACATTCCACAATTTTGTTAAATTATACCCAAATGGTTGTCAAGAGAATTTTTCTTCACAGGTTCAGAGCATTTATAATAACCAACAAGTCTATGGAAAGGGAAAGAACTTCATGTTGAATGTAAAGGGGGTACGAAAAGCTTCAGGATCTTATGACCTCTGAGATGGAAATGCCCTAATGGGCTTCTGGTCCAGCACCTGGATGCTTTGTGCACCTGTGTAGCAGCAGGTAGCCCCAGGGAAAACGTATTATCATGAAGGTCCCAATCCCCAAGGCCCCTTTTCAGGATGGATCTTTTGGCTGTCTTGACTGTATTTGAAATGGTTGGTCACATGTTCTTTTGTGCGTGTATGGCAAAATACACAGAACGTAAAATTTACCTTTAAAAAATCATTTTAAAGTGCACAGTTCAGTGGCATTAAGTATATTCACCATGTTGTGCTACCATTACAACTATCTAGTTCCTGGATTTTTTCATCACCTCAAAAGGAAATCCTGTACCCATCAAACAAACATACCCTATTCCCTCCTCCCCCAAGCCCCTGTACTATATAATTAGATAATTATATTATGAGGTAGGTGAAGTCAGTCCACTTCACAGATGACAGGTTCAGGGAGGCTAAGGTGCTTGTCCAAAGATGCACAAGTTAGTGAGAGTTGGGATTGGAACCCAGGTCATGTCCAGGCCTGTGCACTTGACATGAGAGGTCTCTGGGGAAGAGCCTTGAACCCAGCAGCACTGTCAAAGCACAGAAGGAGAGGATGAGGATGTGGCCACCACATGAGATCTCCATGCCCCTGAGACTGCTTTGAAAACTGCAGAGGACGTTGCAAAACACTCACAAACTTTGCTCATGTCTCTCCAGCAGATCACTACTTCCATTCTGCTCTGGATTACAATTAGGCGTTTATAGCTCTGATTCCCCCAGTGAATTACAAACTCCCTGAGGGTGAGAACTGTGCTCACTTGTCTCAGTGTCCCCCTCAGCCCCTGTACCTGGCACATTGCTGCTGATCAGTGAGTGTTTCCTGAATGAATGTGTGGATGCTAGCCTTGACTCAGGAGTAAAGAGAAACGGGAGCCAAGATGATGTCTGTCCGTGTATGTCACAGCTAAGGGCTTGACTAGAGATTCGACTTAGAGAATTGGAAAGAAAGAGAGGAACTCTGTGGCCTTCTGGAGATATGAATGGGAGAACCCATAAGGGGATCTCAAAAAGTGAACAAACTTTGGCCTGACCCCTGACTTCCAGCTCCACAACACTGATAATCTAATTCTCTTTTTTCTCCCTAGCACTTACCAGTTTTTAACATCCTTAATTAATTTCCTTTATTATGTTTGTCATTTCTTGTCTAGTGGGAGCCTCCACTAGAATATAAGCTTCATGAGGACAGTCAGTTTTCTCTATTTTGCTACACTCCTCTTTCCCAAAGTCCCCTGACCTAAGCAAGCACTAATTCCTTTCTGTCACTCTAGATTTACCTCTTCTGGACTTTCATATGAATGGGATCATATAACATGTATGTCCTCGGTGACTGGCTCCTTTCACTTAGTACAATGTTTTCAAGGTACATCCATGCTTGACCCTTAACTTTACAGGTAGGAAAATTGAAACTCAGAGAGGGAATGTACTTGACTTGGGTCATGTGTCCTGCTGATGGGGCTGATTGCAGGTGTTCTGTCTCCCTGAAGTGCTTCTGTTCCTGCCCAGGGTGGACCAAGAGCCTTGGCAGCTACAGCCAACTCAGCAATGTCATTTTGCATTCACCTTTGGGGCTGCCTACAGGGCCCCTTCAAGCATAGCCGTGGTGAGGTAAGGCCTTGCAGGTAGTATTATTGTTGGTGGCAGCTTTTTCCCACGTTCTTTCCAGGGCTCACTGTCCATCTGATAAAGTAGATGACTTGTGTGACCAGTTTCAGTCTCCTGGGTCCTGGGGCCCTTAGATCACTAACAAAAGAAAGGCACAGCCTGGGGCCCCATCGTGCTGACTGTTCCTGCTGCCACCCTGTCGCTCCCAGAGGGCGATGCAGAGGCCACCTGCACTGACCTAGATAAGAGGCTATGCCCTTTCTGAAGGACGTCTAATCCTGTTAGGCAGATGTGAAATCTGGGTGACATGGTGATGCCTTGAACCCATGTTTTCCAAAGGCTTGTTTTTGTACCACATGGAACCCAGGATGGTTTTAGGTGATACAGGAACAAACATTTTTCTTTAAATAGTTGTATATTTACTTTAATGTGTGTCAGGAAGAAACCCATATCTAGCATGATCAGACCTGTGATTTGATGAATATTATCGTTTAGGCTGAAGGTAAAGTAGGAGGTGCTGTACTATAGAATCTTTTTATGCAGACTGCATGTTACAGGTGTGGTAGCCTGTCAGTTGCTGACACGGTCCCCCTGCCTTTCACACTTTCTCAGACCTGTCATTTTTCTGATAAAGCATCATCTTAATCCGAATTCCTTTTAGAAAATTTTATTTATTTATTTATTTTGGCTGCACCGGGTCTTAGTTGTGGCACGCGGGATCTTTGTTGCGGCATGCGGACTCCTTAGTTGTGGCATGCATGTGGGATCTAGTTCCCCGACCAGGGATCAAACCCGGGCCCCCTGCGTTGGGAGTGCAGAGTCTTACCCACTGGCCCACCAGGGAAGTCCCCTCCTTTTAGAAAATTAATGCAGGTGTGAGAAGCAGCCCATTCTCTCTCACTGAGCTATGATCACTGTAATGAACCAAGGCAACATCAAATGTTGACATAGAAACGTAAATATGCGTTTCCCTAAAATATTTGCAAATAACTTTTTCTTTTGGCCTAGAACTTCAAGAATTGAAACCGCGTATTGTTCTAGTGTTGCGAGCTTACCGTAGCGTTTCAGACATCTATAACCTGCATTATTAATTTAACAAATGTTGGTTGAGCTCAAGGCATTCTGCCGGACCCTGCAGGGATTGTGAAGAAATAGGGTGCCCTTTCTCCTGCTCTCAAGGAGTTCACTAACTAGGGGGCAAAAAACAAGATCTGAATCCATATGAAGTTAGGAAACTCAAGACAAGAGCATAGACAAGGAAGTCAGGGGCTGAATGGAGGATAAGACACAACACAATAGCTCTGCGATTGGGGAACCACGTGGTTCATGGTAGACCAGTAGGCAGGAACCCACCCTGGATGTGGTGGAGCTGGAGTTGGGTTTTGAAGATTAGATAGGATTTGAATAAGTCTCAGAAAGTGAGGATATCATGAACAAATGTACAGGAGTGGCCACCTAGGGCTTTTTTGAGGGACAGAGAAGCACTGGAACAGAAATAACGTGATAGGAGGAAGATGGGGCCTTGGGTCCCCTTGGCCACTTGGAGGAAGTTTTTTTTTAAATAATTTTTTAGAAATAAACTATTTATTTATTTTTTGGCTGCATTGGGTCTTCGTTGCTGCACGCAGCTTTCTCTAGTTGAGGCAAGCGGGGGCTACTCTTTGCTGCGGTGCGCAGGCTTCTCATTGCGGTGGCTTCTCTTGTTGCGGAGCTCGGGCTCTAGGTGCGTGGGCTTCAGTAGTTGTGGCTTGCGACCTCTAGAGCACAGGCTCAGTAGTTGTGGCACATGGGCTTAGTTGCTGTGCGACATGTGGGATCTTCCTGGACCAGGGCTTGAACCCGTGTCCCCTGCATTGGCAGGCGGATTCTTAACCACTGTGCCACCAGGGAAGCCCCGAAGGACGTTCTTTAACCTCTAGAATACTCAGCTTCCTGGTCCTCAAAATGCAGTTATGGATTCCCACCATGCGGGACAGTCATGAGAAGTAAATAACATGCTATCAGTTATACATATGTTAGTTCCCTTCCTTTTCCAAACTTGTCAGGTGAGAAATTGAGTTGGACATCTGGGCAGAGGTTGGATATTAGAGATGGGAAGCACTGGAGGACATAAGAAGGGAACTGATGAGATGATACAATTTTAGAATTGGCAGATTCTTAGAGAAATTCAATGTTTAAGATAAAAGAGATAACCAGAGGTTTGGAGACTTGTACAATTCCAGGCTTAATTAGAGTCAAAGTCAGGAAGAGAATCCAGGTCTCCTGACTTTCAGCTCAGTGGTATTTTCAGATTCCTTAGCTTTGGAACTTCCCGGGTGGTCCAGAGGTAAAGAATCTGCCTTCAATGCAAGGGACACGGGTTCGATTCCTGGTCAGGGAACTAAGATCCCACATGCCGCGGGGCTACTGAGCTCACGCACCTCAACAAGAGAGCCTGCATGCCACAAACTACATAGCCCACATGCCTTGGAGCCTGCGCGCCACAACTAGAGAGAAACCTGAGTGCCGCAACGAAGATCTGTGTGCCGCAACTAAGACCCGACGCAGCCAAAAAAATAAAATAAATAAACAAAAATAAATAAATATTTTTAAAAAAGATTCCCTAGCTTTTTATCTAGAGAGGTGTTAGAAATGCAAATTCTTGGGCCCTACTGAATTAGAAACTCTGGGGCCCCAGCAATTTGTGTTTTAACCAGCCCTCCAGATGCTTCTAATGCTTTTAGGGAACCAGTGTTCTGGGTTTTACTAAGAAAGAATGGGGGGAAGGATATGAGGAAAAACAGGTTCCTTATTGGAGTTGGATATTACTTAGCACCAAGGGAAAGGGGGCAGAAGGGTTAAGCTAGGTGCCAGAGAGAAACTTTTTTTTAAAATTGAGTCATAATTCACACACCATAAAATTCACTCTTTTAAAGTGTACAGTTCAGTCGTTTTTAATATATTCACAAGGTTATACAACCATCACCCCTGTCTAATTCCAGAACATTTGTCACCCCCAAAATACACCCCTTACCCATTAGCAGTCAATCCTCATTTCCCCTTTCCCACAGGCCCTGGCAACCACTAATCAACGTTCTGTCCCTATGGATTTGTCCATTCCACACATTTCGTATAAATGGAATCATACAATGTGTGGCCTTTTGTGTCTGGCTGCTTCTACTTTGTGTAATGTTTTCAAGGTTTATCCATGCTGTAGCACGTATCAGGACTTCATTCCTTTTTATGGCAGAGGTGAACTTCTTATACTTCAAACTTTTGTCTCAGATTTGGTCATACAACTGAGCTTTACACTACCTCAGAAAAAGAGGTTTCTTATGGGCACATTTGCATAGAACTTTATAGTTTTCAAAGAATTGTCACGATATAATGGAATGTAAACCTTTCACCAACCCTGGAACACAGCTGGGCAGGGATCATTGTAATTGTTCTTACAGATGAGAAAACAAGCCAGAGAGGGAAGTGTTGGTGCTCGACCAGTGTGCTACAGTGCCCGCTCACTGAAGTGCAAGTAGGAATTTGGTGGGTGACAGGCAGGGCGTGTGGACTAGGCAGAGGAAACAGCATCTACAAGCATGACCGTGTGAGAAATCAGGGCCTGTTTGGGGAGCAGTGGATAATTCAGAGCTGATGGTGTGTGCAGTGTGAGGGAGATGAGACAGACAGGTAGGCAGGGGCCAGATCACAAAAGGCTTTGACTGCTGCTCCAAGGCTGGGAGGGAGGCAGTGGGAGGGAGTGGTTGAGTCTAGCTCCAGAGACAAGCAAGCTAATCTGATTGGGAATTCCAGTTCTGCCACTTTCTTGCTATGTACTTTTGGCCAAATTACTTAACTTCTTCATGCCTCAGTTTCCTTTTCGTAAGTGAGGATTGTAATAAGCATTAAATAAGAAAACACGTATAAATTACTTAGCCCAGTGTCTGGCACATAGTAAATGATAGCATGTTAATGTAATTGGGTCTTTAATATTATTGTAATTCTTGAGCTCAGATGTTATCCTAAAGATGAAGGGAAACCACTAAAGGATTTTAAAAATAAAAGTGACATGATTAGAATTGCATTATATCTTTTTGGCAGCCGTATGGAGGATAGATTGATGGAGGGTAAGTCTAGAAGCATAGAGACTGGCTAGGAGATTATCGTAGTATTTCAGACAGGATCAAAGTTTGGACAATGGCTGTAGCACTAAGAAAAGAGAGTTGGTGAGAGATTAAGGTAATTGGTAGCAAAGGCAATAGAACGTGGTGACTGGCTCACTGTGGGGCATGAAACGGGGAAAGAGTCAAGAATGACTTTTGACTTGGGCAGTTAGAAAAATTAAATGGTGGTCTCCTTCAACAAAACGTTCCACCTTGGAGGAGAGGATTTGAGGAGCGGAGCAAATAAAGATGGTGGATTCTATTTTAGATATGACTGGCTCAAGTGCTTATAGGACGTCTTGGTAGAGATCCTAAAGAGGCAGGTGATTCTCAAAGCAGCTGAAACTGGGGGAGTAAATGACATCGCCCGTGGGGAGTGTTTAGAGCAGTGAACCTCAAACTTTGTTATACGTTGGAATCACCGGGCGGGGTTGTGGGGGGGTCTTTAAAAACTACCAGCGTCTGGCTTGCACCTTCAGACATTCTGATTTGATTGGTCTAGGGTGTGATCTGGGAGTGTTAAAAGCTCCCCAGGTGATTCTAATGTGCCATGAAGTTTGGGAACTTCTGGTTTAGAAAGAATAGGTGTCACATTTAATTAGATAAGAAGGGAGCTGAGAACAGGAACCTAGAATTAGATGATGGAGGGAAGAGGAGTAGCTGGGTAGGTGTAGTCTGAGAGGCTGGAGGAGAGTGAGGAGACAGATGTCACAGGAGCCAAGGGAGGAAGGTCAAGACGTTTTAACAATTATTTATGTTAGTTTAAGAGAAAATGCTAATTTGGTAATTTATTTTCTCTCATTATTCAAAAGGCTGGATGTTTGCCATGCATTTTGTTTTCTCGTTTGTGGTTTTTTTCCTTGTGTCATCAGTTGGTTTATATCCTCAGACCTTGGGTATATTGGAGATTAAATGTTATAAGAAGATATATAGAGGGAGAGAGTTTGTTTGTTTATTACTGGTGTGTAGAAGTTCCACCATTGCATTTTGTGTTCCGTTCATTCATTTGTCATTTATTCATTTAACAAACACTAAGTTTATTGAATCTCTATTTATGTTGGGAACTGGAGATACAAAAATGACTAAGAGAAGAAACCCTGCTTTCAAGCTGTTTATGATCTGGCCCAGGCCAGCACACAGTTTGGATCCATTTCACCTCCTAAATCATAGATTCTCAGGCTTGGAAGGCACATATTGATCTAGTCCCCAGCCAATTTTGACTGTCCCTTATAGGATCCCTGACCTGCTAATATCTTTTGTATTTCTTGCACACCTCAGTGATGAAAAGCTCTCTCTTCACCTGGGTAGCCCGGTGCCATTTTGATAGCTCTGATTATGAAAAGTCTTTTACAAGATGGACAAAAGGGTTAAATGTTAAAGCTAACTCCATGGACGCATGGAGATTCATGATTCCATTCTGTCTGATGTGTGTATGGTTTAAAATTTCCCTTAAGAAAAATGAGAGAGAAAAGATGTTTACATTGAATCGAATTTGTCTTCTTGAACTTGGATAAATTTTTACTTTAGGTTTCATTCAGAGAAAGTCCAGACTCCTTTTACACATATAGTCCTTTTCAATACTTGTGATTGTCTATAAAGTCTCCTAAGTCTTCACAACTTTACAATTTTGCCCAGGTTATTTACTATCTCCGATATGTTGAAATTGAGGCCCATATGCAATCATGCCACCTGTAGGCACTGATGGTTTAAGTTCCTTTGCTGTATTTATCTCTCATTTCTCTTTCATGTTGTATCACACTTGCTGGCTACTATAGTGTTGTGATGAACACTGTAACTTTATTTTCCCTTTTAAGTGGAATGCTTTTATATTTCATTCTAAAATAATATTGAACTGCCTGGTATTTCTGTTTTTTTTAATCAAAACAAGGAGCCTAAATTACATAGAACGAATGATTTTGCAACATCTTATGATATGCTCACCTATTTTGTTATTTTTTCTATTTATAAGCTAAAACATATTAATAGTTTTCCTTAACTTGAACCTTTCATTCTTAGGATAAATCCAACTTGATTATGGTGTATTATCCTTGTAATGTGTTGTTGCTGGATTTTGCTGGAGGTAATTTTTTAAATTAAAAAACAAGTTTACTAAGAAGAATTTTTATAGTACACAAAAGTCGAGAGAATAGTAAAATGAACTTTAAATACCCATCTCCTAGCTTCAAGAATTATTAACATCTTCTGGCCAGGATCTTGTTTAGGAATTTTGTATTTCATGAGTTAGATTGGCCTCTATGTTACTTTTTAGTGTAAGCTTTGTAAGATTTTAAATTCAGGGCTACCTTTGCATTATTAGAAGAACTTGGTAGCATGCTATCATTTTTCTTTGTTGAAGAATATTGTCTATTAATTTTTTAAAATAAATTTATTTATTTATTTTTGGCTGTGTTGGGTCTTCGTTGCTGTGCGCGGGCTTTCTCTAAGTTGCAGTGAGCAGGGGCTACTGTTTATTGCGGTGCGCAGGCTTCTCATTGTCGTGGCTTCTCTTGTTGTGGAGCACGGGCTCTAGGCATGCAGGTGTCAGTAGTTGTGGCACGTGGGCTCAGTAGTTGTGGCTCACAGGCTCTAGAGCGCAGGCTCAGTAGTTGTGGCGCACAGGCTTAGTTGCTCTGCAGCATGTGGGATCTTCTCGGGCCAGGGCTCGAACCCGTGTCCCTTGCATTGGCAGGTGGATTCTTAACCATTCTTGCCACCAGGGAAGCCTTGTCTATTAATTTTGAGAGAGAGTTTGAAATAATTCTCTGATAAACACAGCAACCTTCAAGTTCTGTGTGGATTTTTTAATAGATTTTTGAAAAATTCACTTTCAGAATTTCTTCTGCAGTTATAGATTTACTCAAAGTTTTAATTTTAGTTCTGGTTCTTTGCTTTGTGGGGGAAAGGTGTTGAACTACCTCAGTTTCCTGGAGCTGAGCGGCCTTAGGATAGCTGCAGATAGAAGTAATTTGTGGAAACCATAGAATAAATGAGCCCAAAACACTGACCACCTTGCCAAGCATCTCTTACCAGCAGGCAGAGAACAGAAAGGGAGCTGACCCTTTCCTGAGGTAGGGGCTGCATCTTACTCATCGCTCATTCTTAGTCACCTGCACTGAGTGTTTTTTCTTTTTTTTTTTTTTTTTTGACATCTTTATTGGAGTATAATTGTTTTACAATGGTGTGTTAGTTTCTGCTTTATAACAAAGTGAATCCACTATACATATACATATATCCCCATATCTCCTCCCTCTTGTGTCTCCCTCCCACCCTCCCCATCCCACCCCTCTAGGTGGTCACAAAGCACCAAGCTGATCTCCCTGTGAGTGTTTTTTTCAATGAATGTATGTTTAGTGAATTAGATTTATTTTTAAACAAATGGAATCTTCAGCATATCCAGGAAAGATCAACATCTTGGATTCCCAGAGGCTACAACCAGGGTGTTTCATTGGTGAGAATCCTATTTTCACCTTTCAGTATGGGTCTTAGAATCTTCTCCTTTTAACACCCTATGTGGAAAGTATTTCTTCCACTATGTCCAAGGAACTGGTCTGGGAAAATCCCTTCACAGGTATGAATGCACTTACATACCAAAGGGTTGATATGGAAATCTTGGGAGACACCATTCTATGAAGCTGACCTTGTTACCCAGGAGTCTGCCCCTCAGGAAAATTGAAGGACTTAACAGGAAGACTCTAGAAAGATGCATTCCAAATATATCTTCCAAAACCACCCATATTACTTAGCTTATCTAAATTGTGTACAACATGTATGACACTCTCTCGTGTTTTTTCCCTAATGTTTGTCTTTGCTCATTTCTCATTTTGTTAATAATAACTTGTATCAGAGTGGTTTACGTTTTTCTCAATCTTTAAGAGCCCACATTAAATTTGTCTTTATTAAGTGAAACTTTATTCTAATTTTCCAGTTTATTTCTGCTTTTATTTTAATTTTGTTCCTTCAGTCATTCAACAAACATTTATTGAGCCTATGTTACAGGTCCTGAGAGAGAATTAAAAGGGATAAGACATGTTCTCTATGCTCAAGTTTCTGACAGTATAATAAGAGGAAAAATAGTGAAAGAAAAAAACCACTAAACTGACAAAAGACCTTCACTAGTAGGTTAAAAAAATCACAGAATGACTCCCAGGGATATCTTTCAAGAACAGACTCTTGTAAAGCTTTTACATTCCCCAGAGAGAGAAATAATGAACGGAGCCTGCATCTATACCTAAATAATATGCTACAAAGCAAATGAACCTAATCTTTTTCAAATTATCATATTATTTTCCTCTTTTACTTTTTTTTTTTTTTTTTTTTTTTTTGCAGTACGCGGGCCTCTCACTGTTGTGGCCTCTCCCGTTGCGGAGCACAGGCTCCGGACGCGCAGGCTCAGCGGCCATGGCTCACGGGCCCAGCCGCTCCGCGGCATGTGGGATCTTCCCGGGCCGGGGCACGAACCCGTGTCCCCTGCATCGGCAGGCGGACTCTCAACCACTGCGCCACCAGGGAACCCCGTCTCTTTTACTTTTTTAAAAAAATTTATTTTATTTATTTTTGGCTGCATTGGGTCTTCGTTGCTACACGCGGGCTTTCTCTAGTTGCGGTGAGCAGGGTCTACTCTTCCTGCTGCACGCAGACTTCTCATTGCAGTGGCTCGTCTTGTTGCGGAGCATGGGCTCTAAGAGGGGCACGGGCTTCAGTAGTTGTGGCGTGTGGGCTCAGTAGTTGTGGCGCATGGGCTTAGTTGCTCCGCGGATCTTCCCGGACCAGGGCTTGAACCCGTGTCCCCTGCATTGGCAGGCGAATTCTTAACCACTGCACCACCAGGGAAGCCCTTTTCCCCCTCTTGTAAAACTGATTTTAAGGCTGATTCTTTAGTCTTTGACATTTAAGAACTTGAGCTGATGTGTAAGGAACCTTCCTTGAGGCATATATCTGAGAGCTGCTTTTTGTGCTCTTTATATTTGAAACATATTTTCCAGCTCAAGAAATTTACCTTTAACGCTTTCTTTGATTACAATTTTGTGCATTCCTTTTCTCTTTTCTCTGCTAGCTCCTATTATTTGTAAGTTGAATATCCTCAATCTGATTGTAGCTCTGACAGTTTCACTTAAATTGCTATCTGTTTTTTAATTTCAATTTAGCGTAAATGATTTTTAACTCTTCACTTTCTCTTCTATCCATTGCTGCCTCCTTTGATGTTTTTCATTTCTCATTAGCAGTTAATGGTTTCCTGAAGTTCTTTGTTATCACCTCTTGTATCCCTTTTGAAGGGTTTATATCCTTAATTGTCTATTTACTTTGTAAGATAGCTATCACCCGAATGTATTTGGTCTTCTTCTCCTTTTGCAAAATATTTTGAGTTTGTTTCTTCTTAGTATTTTGTTCCAGACAACCAGAAGTGTGTTCCGTTTGAGGATTCACACTCTTTAAGGGATTTTGCCAAATTGGCGTGTGCCCACGGGAGGGTGATCTAAAGTGATTCTGTCTCATGAAGACCTGGTGAAGGAACTGAGGATGTTTAGTCCAGGGCAGAGGAGGCAAGATTGCTATGTTCAGGTCCAGAAAGACTGATGTATAGAAGAAGGAGATGATTTATTCTGGAGGGTGCGCTGGTGGTGGGGCAAGGAAGAGTGCTCGGAGGGCAACATTACTGTGGAGGACTGAAGCTGCGGAGATGGAGGTGTGGAATTTAGCTTTATGTAAAGCAGCTGGTCTAACAATGAATGACAGAATAATTAGAGGCTGGATGACTTCTTGGCAATGGGATTGTAGAGAAGATTCAAATGTTTGGGAATTATTTGGGCTCTTATTTTCTTCCATTGGCTCAGCAATCCAGAGGCAAATATTAAAGCCGTTAGCAGGTCATTTTCTTGACTTTAAACTGTCCTGCTCAGGCTTTGCTGAGTCAGGGAGCACTTATAATGGCTTGGCTGATGTCATTTGTTTGGTCTTTGGGGATTCCTAGATGAAGGCATGTCCCTACCCACAGTCCAGATATATAATGCAAATTAATTATTTTAACTAGAGCCATATATGTTTACAGAAATCAATTAGCTAAGCTGTATTTGTGTTTGTAATAATCCCCTGTAAGTAACCACTGCAGTTTGATGACCTTTGAAAGGAATGGAAAATCATTATGGATGAGTCTGAGATCCTTGGCAACACTGCAGTCATTTGGAGATTGAAACAACATAGTGGTCAGAGATTTTGTATCTTCCAGAGGTGTGGTGACTTCAGGAGTTCCAGCTACGCCAGGGGATGTGGGTCTTTGAGTTTTGAGACAGAGCACAACAAATATCATCTTGTCTGCTTTTTAGATCTAGTAGAGACCTCAAGTCACATGGATGGAAAAACTGCAGAAGTCATCTGGTCCCTGAACTCCACTGTAAGGTCCCTTCTACATCCATGCAGAGTTAGTTATCCAGCCTTTGCCTGACCGCCTTCAGTGACCAGGATCTTGCTAATTCTTGAGAAAACTCATCCTGTTCTTGGATCACTAGGAACACTAGAGAGGTCTAGCCGCAGCCTGAGCTGGAGTCTCCCTCTCTGTGGCATTCCCCCATTAATCTTGGCTCTGCACCCCAGAAACATATGGCGTATGTCTCTTCTACCTGGTGGCCTTTTGGCCACTTGTGAACCATGATCATATAGGCCACCTCCAAATCTTTGCTGAATAAACATTCTCTGATTTTTCAGTGAGTCTTTATATGACTTGGTTTTAAGTCTCCTTAGCATCCCAGACCCCTACAGGAAGGTGCTGAAAGTGTGATGCTCAGACATAAGGCAAACAAAGTTAACCTCCACATCCTGTAATTGCTAGCTGACTCACTCCTGTTAAGGGCCTGACTGAGGCAATTGATACTTGAAAACAATATGCTGCAGGCTTTACTGGACATTTATTTTTGTATCCTTTGTGATTAGTCTCTGTGTTGTCAGGACACTAGAATCTACATTCTTGACCCTCCCTAGTAAGTCTCACAGAAATATGATGTGGTTTTGTGTCCTTGGCAAAAGGACATTAAGTAATCCTTATTATAAAAGAGCTTTTGCAGTAACAAAAAGGCAGACATTCTAGTAGAAAGATAAGGAAAAAACAGAAATTAAAAAGTAACAAAAAAGAACCATAAATGGCCATAGTGCCTAAAAAATGTCCAGATATATGAGTAATCAAATAACTTCAAATCAAAACTATTGATATAATGAGCTCTGATCTGGAAATATGTCCGTGATATATTCACCAGTTAAAAAATGCAAGATGCAGACCACTGAGCATAGCATGATTGTATTTTTGTGGCCTATATATTTTAATATACGTAATATAGGTCTCTATAGATTTAGGGCAACGTGAGAGTGAATACCCACCAAATTGTTAACAGTGATAATCTCTGGGAACTGGATTGGATGTTTGAAGAAAGATACTCAATTTATATAATTTTTAATGTGATGGAATTCTATGTGACATTTACTTTTGTTTTCTATATTTCTCAAGAAATATATATTTAAACTAATAATTAGATGATACTTTCCATCCCATTAACAAATATTTTAAAAATAATATCCAATATATATGAGAATGTAGATTGTATTTACTTTTGTCTTCTGTATTTTTCAAAATATAAACATTTAAATCATACGTAGGCACTATTTTCCATCCTGTTAGCAAATATTTTTAAAATGATAGTATTCAATATTTGCAAAGGTCTGTCCTGGCAGGAGTGCAAATTGGTACCTTCTTGGAAGCAACTTGACAGTACACATTCCAAATTCTTAAAAATGAACATATGCTTAAATCCAGTAGTTTCATTTCTAGGAATTATCCCAAGAAAATACCTGGGAAGTAGCCATTTACCATGAATAAGCATATTCATTGTAAAGCTTTCATAATAGTGAAAAATTGGAAACAGCACAAACATCCAATGATAGACTTATTGAATAAATTATGATATGGACAAAGAAAATAATACTATGTAGCAATTTAAAATGATATAAATGTGGGCTTCCCTGGTGGTGCAGTGGTTGAGAGTCCGCCTGCCGATGCAGGGGACACGGGTTTGTGCCCCGGTCCGGGAAGATCCCACATGCCGCAGAGCGGCTGGGCCCGTGAGCCATGACCGCTGAGCCTGTGTTCCGCAATGGGAGAGGCCACAACAGTGAGAGGACTGCGTACCGCAAAAAAAAAAAGTGAGCTGTACAGAACTGAAGACAGTATTCAGGTCTGCTGTCTCCATTGTAGAAAAAAGCTAGACTGATACATCCCTTGATCTAAATGGAATTTATTTTTGGTTGCAGCCTATGTTTTACACCCATTAATTTGTATTTGGCTGCATTTGATGAAAAGTGTACGTCTCTGGGTTTCTAAAGTGATGAGTTTGGGTGTCCTGTTTTCATTTTTATATGAAAATGGTTAGTGCACTCCTAGTATAGATCCCACTATTATTCTGCTGATTACTGATAGATTCTAGTTGCTAATATTTTATTTGGGATGTTTACTTTGATATTTATAAGGGAGATTGTATTTTTGCCTTATTGTAGTGTTTTTATCAGAATTGGTATCAATGTTAGACTGACTGATTAAAAAGAATTTGGAAGATTTCCTTCTTTATGCTCTAGAAGAGCTAACATAGCATTGGGGAAGATAAACTAAGCTGGCTAGAAGCAGCATGATATCCAGGATTGGATCCTGGAACAGAAAAGGAGCATAAATGGAAAAACTGATGAAATCTGAATAAAATTTATAGCTTAGCTAATATTAGTGTACCCATGTTAATTTCTTAGTTTTGACAAAGTTACAATGATTATGTAAGATGCTAAATTAGGGAAAGCTGAATGAAGGGTATAGTGGAACTCACTGTATTATCTTTGCAACGCTTTTACTCGTCTAAAATTATTCCAAAATTAAAAGTTTCTATTTAAAATAAAACAAAAAAATTGTCAGGGTGAGCTACGTCTTATAGATTTGTAAGACTTCACCTTTGAACCTGTCTGCCTGGAATTTTTTGGAGTGTGCTCTTTAACAATTTTCTCTTCTATGGTAATTGTCTTTTTAGATTTTCTATCTCTTCTAGGGTCATCTTATATCATTTATATTTTCCTTGAAAACCATCCGTATTATTAAGGTTTCCAAATGTGTTTGTGTAGTGTTAAGCAACATAATCTCTTATAATTCTTTTTTATTTTCTCTGTATCCATGGTTATTTCACTATGTCATATCTTATTTCATGTGAATATTTATTGGGTTGTGAAATTAATTGGGTGAGTTGAGACCAGTATTTTAAAAAGTAAATAGAAAAATATAAATTGTTTTAGGAAAATTTAATCTCAAGCATATATACTATTTTTCTTGGTAACCTGATAATATCTATCAAAGCACAAATGCTTATAAATTTTGACCTCACAATTCAGTATCTGGAAACTTATCCAAATATATAATTGCATATATGCAGAAATGATATTTGTACAGCATAACTCACTGTGGTATTATTTACAATAGCAAAAGATTGGCAATAACCCAAATGTCTATCAAGGGAAGACTACCTTTTAAATTACAGTATATTCATACAATGTAATACTCAGTAGCTGTCAAAAAGAATGAAGAGGCATTCTTTGTATTAATGTGGAAAGATATCGAGGAAGAAAGCCTGGTGCAGAACAATGTGTATGGTGTACTATCCTTTGTGTTAAGAAGAGGACACATAAAATCTATATTTGTATTTGCTTGTATAGGCATACAGAAACTCTGGAAAGACAGATATCTCAAGTAGGAGAGCAGTGATTATGTATGGGTGTGGAAACTGAGTGGCTGGGGGAAGGGAAGGATAGAGAGGAGACCGTTCACTGTACAAAAATCTTATTTTTATTATTATGGTAAGAATGCACTTAACGTGAAATCTACCCTCTTAACAAATTTTTAAGTGCACAATACAGTAACTGTGTATCCTTTTTTTTTTTTTTTTTTTTACAATCTGGGGTTTGAATTATACAAATTCAAAATTACCTATTCAAAAATTAGAATTTCCTATTCAAAAATTATATATAAAATATTGAGCAAAAGAAGCAGCACTCCGAAGAGTGGGCACAATGGGATTAGAATGCTTCCATGTCCATGCAGTTCCTGATGCAGGCAAAATGGAGCTGTGCCGTCCAGGGATGCACACATAGTTGAGGTGGCGGGGGGGCAGTGTCACACAGAAGGTGTGTCTCTGACAGTGGGTCATAGTCACAGTTTGAGAAGGCTTATCTATTTTATTCCCTAATCCTTACGTTGAACCATTTAAGATGTAAAACCTATCTGTGTACCACAAGACTATGGACTCCTTAGGGCAGAGGGCTGCTAAAGTTGTTCACTCTGTAGACACTGAGCACCAGTGTATGTTAATTTCAGATAGAGAGCCCTAGTTATTTGATCAGCATGTCTTAAAATTGGCAAATACAGGAAGCATCATAGTGATTTGTCAGAATCCTCTTCCAAATATTTTGGTTAGCTTCTTAAGAAAACTCTTCTTCCTTTTAGGTAAATGGAAATGCTGGAGACCAGTTTATTTCAGACCCGGAAAGCACACAGAATAGAACAAATGGTGGCAAGATGGCTCCGGCGCTCCCGGGACAGCTCAGCCCGGTAAGGCTCCTGGGTTGGCAGAGATTTCTGTCTGTAAGGGTTCGGTGTCCCCGTGGGAGGAAGTTTTGCAGTCTTGGCAGCGTCTGGGGATCACTGTCTCCGGCTTGCTTTGTTCTTAACACCCTGTGATGGAAGACGTGTAAATGGGTCAGCAATTTCGCTGGAGTGCCTTTCTCTCTGTCCCTTTCCAAATCCTCCCCCTGCATCCTTCAAGGGGCACCCACAGACACACAGAGATACTCACACCAAACTCATGCATGCATTTACAGAGACACGCACATTCACACACAGATGGACTTAAACACACTGACACACTCATACCCACATACTCTCACACATGTGCCTATACACTCTGGAACACACACTGTTTTGAATCCACACTCACACATGATCACTGTCCCTGTCTCTGGCTGTCTCACACACGCCGCTTGTCTTAGTACTTGATGTCAGGCAATCTGCTGTTTATACTCTTCCCCTGTCTTTGTTTACAGCAGCTGTTCCTTCCTTCTAGTCCCTATTTCATTCTAAACAAAATGAAACGAAATCAAATACAGACTTGATTTGACTGCTACAAGAGAACTTAAAATATGTTCTGTTTCAAAGCGCTCATTTTCAGTCTCAGATTTCCCATCTGGAGCTGACACGGAGATGAAATATCACATGTCAGGTGTTTCTGAGACACATATTCTTCCAAAGGAACTGGAAACAGCTGTTGTGCTGCTGAGCAATAAACCTTGCTCAGGGCTGCACTGCCCTCGGCCAAGTGCTCAGGTCCTCACACACTACGATGGGATAAGGCTGGGAGAATTAGCCCTATTTTACAGGTGAAACCCTGAGGCTCAGAGAGTGACTAGTTTACGACCATCCCCACCCCCTGCTCTGAAACCTTTGATGGGTCCTCATCTCCTACAGTATGAATTTAAACATTTTTTGGTTAGACATTCAAGGCGTTCCATGGTTGACCCACAATCCATTACAGCTGTTTGTCTTACTGTTCAGCTTCATCAACATCATACTCCAGCTGAAATGATCTACTTGCTATTCCCCTACTACAAGCACCCGACTTCCCCTTCCACCCCTTAGACCTGGGTTTCTGTGCCACATCCCTTCCTCCCATCTCCATGTGTCCAGAACCCACTCATAGTTCAAGGTCTAGCTGAAATGCTCGGTCTCCCATGAAGTGTTCCCCAGCATTAATTAATTAATTAATTAATTAATTCCCCAGAATTAATCTCTCCCAAGGGGCCCCATAGTATTTGGTTTGTAGCATCAGCATTGTGCTTCTTCCGGTGTGTTCAACTTAAATTTGAGCACATCCCTTTTCTTTCTTCTAGACCACAAGCTCTATGGAGGGCAGGGAAAGTACCAGCCACATCTCATAGCCCAGAGATGATTGAGTTCCAGGAGATTGCAAGTAGTCAGGTAGTGCTTGGTGAATGAATGGGAAAACTCCTAGGCACATTGTTTTCTAAAGTGGATTCTGCAAAACCTAGTCCTATGTGATGCTCTCTACTAAAAAAATGTTCCATGGCCAGAGATATATTTAGGAAATGATGCAGCCTATATCCCACTCCTATCCACCCACTCTTGGTGATTCATAGTGCATTTTAGCACATTAAAGGCTCTGAGAAGTCCTGCAGAAAAAGACCTGTGTAACTTTATGTTGCCTGAATATTTGTCCTTGGAACTCTCTAATATCTACCTTCTCTCACAGAATGTAAATAAAAGGCAACATTGGCCTCTAGGAAGCTTTTTTTTTTTCACATCTATTTTGAGATATGTTTCACATACCATAAAATTCACCCACTTAAAATGTACAGATTTATTTAGTGTATATACAAAATTATGCAACAATCACCACAATCTAATTTTAGAACACTTTCAATACCCCAAAAAGAAACCCCATAACTGTTAACAGTCATTCCCCGTTTGCCCCTCCCCCAGCCCTAGGCAACCACTCATCTACTTTCTGTCTCTATAGATTTGCCTATTCTGGACATTTCACATAAATAAAATCATACAATATGTGGTCTTTGTGACTGGCTTCTTCACTTAGCATAATGTTCAGGGTTCACTCATGTTATAGCATGTTTGGCATGTAGCATTATTGCCAAATAATATTCCATTATGGAATATTTTCTATGTCCATCAGTTAATGTACACTTGGGTTGTTTCCACTTGGGGCTATTATGAATAATGCTGCTATGAACATTTGTGTAAAAGTTTTTCTTTGAACATATGTTTTCATTTCTCTTGGGTTTGTACTTAGGAGTGGAATAGCTGGGTCATTTAGCAACTTGATGTTTAACCTTTTGAGAAACTGTCAGACTGTTTTCCAAAGTGACTGCACCATTTTACATTTCCATCAACAGGGTGTGAGGGTTCCAATGTCTGCACATCTTTGTCAGCACTTGTTATTATCTGTTTTTTTTATTATAGACATACTAGTGGGTGTGAAGTGGTACTGTATCTCATTGTGGTTTTGATCTGTATTTTCCTGATGGCTAATGATGTTGAGCATCTTTCCATGAGTCTAGTAGGAAGTTTGTTTTCCAAGTGCTTGAGAAAGAGCAGAAAAAGAGGGAAAGCTTCCTGGCAGTGTCCATGGAAGACATCATTTCTGTGTTTCTAGGATAAATCACATGTAGCCTTCTTTAAATTGTTTCTCATCTCTAATCCTGCAACCTTGATTCAGACTGGGTTCTTGGTGTCCTCAGATTACTCGAAAATGATCAAGAACTGAAAAGCATAAATAATTGCAGTTTCCCTGGAGTAGAGTAAATGGTACCGCCTGCCACCCGGTTGCTTAATCAGGAGACCCTTGAGTCAAACTGAATTTTCCTCTCTTCCTCACACTCTGTTTCCACCCCATCAGCAACTCTTGTCAGTTCACCTTCAAACATATCTCCGATCTGTCCACCTCTCTGTCCCTGGGGGGCACTGCCGTGGTCACTCACTCTTTCTCTGCTCCACCCTGAAGCCATAGTGGACTCTTCGGAATACAAACTGCTTGTGTCCCACATGCTCACCCCAGGCTCTACCCCACCCCAAACCATTCAGTGGCCCACCTGCCATTGCGCCACGGCCTGCAAGTCCCTTTATGATCTGTTCCTGGTCTAACTCTCCAACTTCATCTTGTTCCTCCTGCTTCCTTGGCAGAGTGCTTACCCCTCTCACCACACTTTATAATAACATATCCATTTATTTACTTGTTCTTTGTCTACCCTCCCCCACCTGTTTATTATATGACTCTTCTACTCCAACCCTCCTGCCACATATGAGACCAAAGACCATGACTGTCTTGTTTTACAAAGTATCTTCAGCCCTAGAAGAGTGCATACATAGTATGTAGTAGATGTTCAATGAATTTTTATTGATTAAGGGCTTTCATAGTAAGGAACTATATTATTTATTTAAAATATATTTAAATTTTACATCCTTTCTTCTTCCAAGAGGAAATTTTGATGGCTTACAGTTTTAAAACACATAAAAACTTTTAAATAAAGACTGGAAATTTTGTAAATAGATTGCAAACCAATTAGATGTAGGATTTAGCATTTGAGTACTAACATTGGCTCTGAGTTTCCTGATAGCCAGGTCAAGAAATGAAAGAAGTACACTGAAGTGTTTTTTATAGTCCAGAAAAAAGGCAACATAGGGACTTCCCTGGTGGCGCAGTGGTTAAGAATCCACCTGCCAGTGCAGGGGACACGGGTTTGAGCCCTGGTCTGGGAAGATCCCATATGCCGTGGAGCAACTAAGCCTCTGTGCCACAGCTACTGAGCCTGTGCTCTAGAGCCTGTGAGCCACAACTACTGAGCCCGCGAGCCACAACTACTGAGCCCATGTACCACAGCTACTGAAGCCCACTCGCTTAGAGCCTGTGTTCCACAACAAGAGAAGCCACTGCAGGGGCTTCACTGGTGGCACAGTGGTTGAGAGTCCGCCTGCCGATGCAGGGGACACGGGTTCGTGCCCCTGTCCGGGAAGATCCCACATGCAGCAGAGCGGCTGGGCCCGTGAGCCATGGCCGCTGAGCCTGCACGTCCGGAGCCTGTGCTCTGCAACGGGAGAGGCCACAACACAGTGAGAGGCCCGCGTACTTCAAAAAAAAAAAAAAAAGAGAAGCCACTGCAATAAAAAGCCCATGTACTGCAACGAAGAGTAGCCCTGGCTCACAGCAACTAGAGGAAGCCCATGCGCAGCAACGAAGACCCAACACAGACAAAAATAAAGAAAAATAATAAAGAAAATAAATTTTTAAAAAAAGGAAACACATAGAAGTTAATCTGTAGTCATATAGTTTTACATGCATCTTTTAGCAATCCTGTTTTTTTTTCAGACTTTTAAAAGCTTCCACTCATTTCAGCCAGTTGTACTTGCTTACTTGTAATTGCCATTTTTTCCATAAAAGTTAAACTTTATCTCTGACACTAATTGAATTGTCTAGGAGGAAATTAGTCAAAAATAACAGTTACCATTTCCAAACATTATTAAACAAATTGTTAACTTTTATGAACCTTGGTAATGTTAGAGCTATATAATGTGTCTTAAAATGGACGTTTTTCTGGGGAAGAGTGTCAACTTTTAAAGTTGCTTTGATTTCTTCAATTTTAAATTAATTTTCAGTGGGTGGTTATTGTTACAATCACTAGTCAAATTCGGATAGTGGCACTCAGTTTGAATGTGTGTGTATGCTTGTGTAGATTGCAAGCCTAGTGATACCTATAATTGTAGAAATACAGAATTACTCAGATATTATTAAGATGACTACTCTCTTACCACTTAATTTCACATTCCAATATAAAAATAACATTTACAGTATCAATGCTTTTTTAGAAATAACTAACCCCCCCAAGTGGTCTCTGTGACATGTTTCGAATTTCTGTAAAAATAGTGTAATACAAACTACTTAATAAAAGCTGCAACATAGTGACATTACATTATAAACTAATTTTTAACCATTTTGCTTTGAACTAAATTGTCATCTTCTTAACAGCTTTGTATAACTAGGGAGGTGATAAACTGAGAATGACATGTTATAGAATACTTTTCCACTTAATTATGCCATTTTTTTGTCTCCTACAATTTTCAATTTTTATATAGTTAAATGATATTCTCTTGGTGATTTCTTTGATTGCTTCTAAGCTTAGAAAATCCTCACCCAATAAGTAATTTAATTAATTTTCAATTTGATAGTTTAAGGTATTTTATATTTAATTTTTAAATTTGGAGTTTATTTTTGTATAGGTTGTGAGATGTAGATTTAACTTGGTTTTTTCCAAAATAAGTAATGTTTGCATCACCATTAACTGTGAGTGATCTTTCCTTTCTTCACTTTTATTATATATGAAATTCTTGTGTCTGTGAGTGGGAAATTGTATCTCTTCCTGGACTAGCTATTCTGTTCCATTGATCTAACGGCCTGTTTTCACACACCTGTATTAAAACTACTTACGTTTATTATCTATTAAACTAGACTATTATTATTCTTCATTTTCCATTTTTTTTACTCTTACCTACCTATTCTTCCATGTGAACTTTAGAATAATTTTATTGTATTATTAACATAATTTTGCATAAGATTTACTGAATTCTCTTATGCTTAATCAGAAATAGTTTTATAGAGCAAGACTTAAAAATAATAAAGAGCTTGATGGATTTGATGCCTTCTTCTTGGTGCTTGGTTTTACCCTCAGGGTTTAAAAAGATTTCTTTCCTTCAATTCATCTTGAATCTTAATACTAGTGAACACACATGCACATGTTTGCGCACATGTGCACACACCCACATGTACACACAGGCATACATATTCATACATATGAACACACGCACACACACATGCATCATGGCATCATGGTATCAGAGCCCTGGCTATTGGTTTTGCACTCTTTACAAATTTACTTGTTCATTATAACCATAGTCTGTTTACTAATTATAGGGATGGTATCTTTGACCTTTATAATATTCCTAATGATGTAGAAAGACCATTTCAGGTACCAATTTTTTGTTGCTCTTTGACCCATGGGCAAAAGCAGAAAGGCTCGAACAGAACAGGTTAGAAGGCTCCTGTGCTGCATCTGCAGGGTTGCCATTGTCTCCTGAACCTCCTTTTAAAGTAACAGTGGAATACTTTCTCCTCCTCTCAACTGTAGGCCTTTGCACTATACTCACAATATGTACATTCAGTGGGGTCCCCCAGAAACTTCCACAGCCACAAGCATAGCCCTATGATTATGACTACATGATAAATTTCTTTCTGGTACAAGCTGCTACTTCTATTTCTTCTTTCTTTGAATAAACTTTGGATTAAAAAGCCAGCTTATGCCAGATGTTAGCTTTGAAAATCACTCAAGCTGAACATAATACAGTGTTTAACCATAGATTCAAAGTAGTTTCTCCACATCCTGCTGGAACTCAAAGGTGAATTCTTTGTTGTTACAAGATAGAGGCAAAATATATTTTCCAACCTATTAGAGAGCAGATAAAAAGCCAGAGAATATTTGAAACCTAATCTATCTCTGTTATTTTTTCTTCTCAGCATTATTGATCAGCTCAGTATGAACTTATGACCCATAAAATACAGAATTAGTCTACACGAGGCTATTTTCATGATAAATTTTACATGTTTTTTCTAGTTCTACCTTAGGCTTGATGCAGTTATCTGACAGGAATTCTATTAGTGTCGCCAGGTCTTATGCGGTTCCAAAGTGAAATCGCAGCAATGACCTCAGATTTATGATTTGAAACCATTACAGAGGCATCAGACATAGGTTTTTGGATTGTTGGCGCTTAGTTTGATATTTATAAGGTTCTTCAGAGGAGGAAATTTTGCTACAGAGATCATTTCCTTCAGTTCTCTGTCAAATATTGAACATTCTTTGTGAGGAGAGGCCACGGTTTGGTCCTGTTCTTAAGCAATCCCTTTCCAAACAAAAGCTGAAATGTGGCCTTTGGGGAAAATGTCAAAAAACAGACTTTGGGCCAAAGTTCCTGATGCCATCCAGGGATTAGCCAGCACAGCGGGGCTTCATTTATCTACCACTGTTGAGGAGCACACCATTCCAAATGGAAAAGTCAGATAAATGAAGCCTACCCACTTGAAAAGCATCAAAATGGATTCTGTTCTAAATATGGTAAGGTCGGTGGTTTTCTTTTGGTCTCCAAACATTTATGAAGCCGTGTTCTATGCCTAGCATTGAGTTCAGCACATGGGGCAAGAAAGACACAGTTTTGCCATATGAGCTGTTGTCTAGAAAGGACAAGAGACTTCACACTGGTCATTTCAAAGATGATGTGTGTTTCAAAACGGGATGTACAGGTTCAGTGTACAGGTTCAGCAGAGGGAGAGGAATATTTCTGCCAAAACCAGAAGATTGAGTAGGAGCTGGGCAGATAGTGTATGGTTGGGTGTTTTGGGAAATCTCTAAAGAGTGTTATGTTAGGTGTTGGGGGTATTCTAGGCAGAGGGAAGACCTTGTGTATCTGAGGAACTCCAAGGATACTAGTCTGGCTGGAACAAAAATATCGAGAGAACAAATGGCTTCATTGTAGATGCTTCAGTGGTGGGCAGGCGCTGTATTAAGCCATATTAAGGATTTTGGATTAGGCCATTTAGTCAGGGCAGATATATGAGCAGGTTTGCATTTATAATATCAGTCTGGTTGCTGGATGGAGAATCATTCAGGTGAGATAAGAATGAAAAGTGGGGAGACCAGCTAGGAGACTGTTACAGAAATCTTCTTCAGGACAGGTAACAGGGTCCTGAAATAGAATGGTGGTCATGGAGATATAGAGATAAGTGGACATCTTGGAGATCTTTTGTAGTACTGACGGATAGGATATTAGGGGTGAGAGGAGGGTAAAGTCAAAGATGACTCCCAGGAGTCTGGCTGGAGCAACTGAGCCTTGTCCTGATACCATTTACTGAGCTCTGGGACATGGAAAAGATGGGTCTTGATTAGGACGATTGTCATAGGGCTGAGCTATATTTCAAATTAAACAAACAAAGGACAAACACTGAACTCTGTCACATTCAAATTGTCTGCTATTTATTAGTGGTTAAATATACATTTCCACCTTTGCTAATCATATTGGTGGTACTATTTTGCATCATGCTCTCTCTATATAGTATTTTGCTCATGTATTCACCTAATAAGCACAGATGCTTTCTGTGGGCAAAGTTCTTCACTCGGTACGGTGAGAAATACAGAGGTGGGTAAAAAGTGGTTCCTGCATCCCGAGAATTTACAGTCTATTCGGGGTGATGATATATAGAATCAGTTATCACTGAAGTTGAGGTGCTCTAGGCCAGAAGAGCTCAGAGCTGAGAGAACTTGTGTCTAGCTAGGAAATCAGAGAAGGCATTTTGGAAGAGGCAGCATTTGAGCTGGGCTTTGATTGGCCTCACATTTTCCTGTGAGGTAGCTTCATGAACTGAGGCCCAGATGCAAAACTGGTGCAGCAGGTAAGATTAGGCTGGAGTGATGGCCTGGGAAGGAGTGTGGGTAGGGAATGTTGGCCAGGGCCTGAGACTTAAAGACAAAGGAACATGAGAGTAAGGTTGAGGAGTTTAACTTTTATCCTGTGGGTGATGGGGAGCTGTGGGGACAGAATAATTTGATCTCTCCCTTAGGAAGGGGGTTTGAACCACAGTTTAGAAGATGCTCTGGAAGGGTGTTTTCTAAGCTGTGTTTCCACGTATGTCTAAGATTCACAGGCTTGTGGTACTTCATTGATGTAGAGTCTTGGGGCAATTCCTTACTGTGCTTGATTTATCTGTTCTCTGTTGGGTGGTTTCAAGTTTTTCCACTATTCTAAATAAAGTTATGGTAAATATTTTTGAATATTCAAGAGCTAGGGTCTTTTGAGTTCATACTCTGTTCTAGGACTTTATGGCACAGGGAACACAGAGATGAATAAAAGTCACCCTTATCTTCTAGGAATTCATAGTCTAGTGCAAATAATATTTTATTTGGGTGGAGGGCAGTTATTACTTTGAGGAATGTCAGTCAAAATGGTAACAGAAGGTCAAAGAAAATGATCAAATTTTAAATTCATATTATAATTTCCCTGATTATTTTCCAGAGAGATTGAATAGCCAATTTATACAGTCAACCTTAAATACCAGGGCCCACACATGTTGGGCTTTATTATTTTTATTCACGTTTGGTGCTTTAGTAGCCATGTAGTAGTTCTCTGTAGTCCTTTCAGCTGTGCTTCTTCAATGACGAAGGTTGTACATTTTCTGTTATTTACCAGCTTTTATTTCTTCATGTGCAAGTTGTCAATTCACTTGCTTTGAGCACATGAAATCTGGGTATTTACTGCAGGTATTTATGCCCATTCTGCATATATTTTTATTGTAAGCTTTTTCCCTCTAGGATTTTATTTTTTTAATTGATTTACTTATTTTCAACAGTTCTATTTAGATATAATTCACATGCCATGCAGTTCACCCACTTAAAATGTACAAGTCACTGGTTTTTAGTGTATTCACAAGGATGTACAGCCATCACCACAATGAATTTTGAAGATTTTCATCACCCCCAAAAGAAATTCCATACGTTAATTTAGTAGTCACTCTCCATTTCCTTTCAAAACCCTCCTTCCCCAGCCCTAGGCAATCACTAATCTACTTTCTGTCTCTATAGATTTACCTATTCTGGACATATCACATGAATGGAATCATACAATTTGTAGTCTTTTGTGGCTGACTTCCTTCACTTAAACCTTGTGTTCAAGGTTTATCCATGTTATAGTATATATCAGTATATATCAGTATTTCATTCCTTTTTATTGCTGAATAATAGTCTACTGTGGAATATTGTCTTTGTCATTTCATTAGTTGATGTACACTTGGGTTGTTTCCACTTTGGAGCTATTATGAATAATGTTGCTGTGACCATTTGCGTGCAAGCTTTGTGTGGACATAATGCTTTCAGTTTTCTTGGGTATATACCTAGGAGTGGAATTGCTGGGTCATATGGTACTCAATGTTTAGTCTTTTGAGGAACTACAAGACTGTATGAGGGTTTCATTTTCTCCACCTTAGCCAACACTTGACCTATCTTTTTGATTATAGCCATCCTAGTGGGTATAAAGTGTTATGTCACTGTGGTTTTGATTTATGTTACCATAATGGCTAATGATCTCTTCTTGTGCTCATTGGCTGTTTGTATATTTTCTTTGGAGAAATGTCTATTCAAATTATGTGCCCAATTTTTATTTGGGTTATTTGTCTTTTTTGTTTAAGTGTATTATAAGAATTCTTTATGTATCCTAGATGCAAGGTCCTTATTAGATATATGATTTGCAAATATTTTCTCCCATTTTGTGGGTTGTCTTTTCACTTTTTCAGTGGTGTCCTTTTTTTTAAAAATAAAATTATTTATTTATTTATTTTTGGCTGCGTTGGGTCTTTGTTGCTGCGTGTGGGCTTTCTCTAGTTGTGGCGAGGGAGAGCTACTCTTCATTGCGGTGGCTTCTCTTGTTGTGGAGCATGGGCTCTAGGCGTGCGGGCTTCAGTAGTTGTGGTATGCGGGCTCAGTAGTTGTGGCTCATGGGTTCTAGAGCACAGGGTCAGTAGTTGTGGCGCATGGGCTTAGTTGCTCCACGGCATGTGGGATCTTCCCAGACCAGGGCTCGAACCTGAGTCCCCTGCATTGGCAGGTGGATTCTAAACCACTGCACCACCAGGGAAGTCCACAGTGGTGTCCTTTGAAGCAGAAGAGTTTTTAATTTTGAAGAAGTTCAGTTTATCTATGTTTTCATTTGTTGCTTGTGCATGTCTAATATGACACCAAGGTCACAAAGATTTATTCCTATATTTTCTCCTAAGAGTTGTATAGTTTTAGCTCTTGTATTTAGGTCTGTGATTCATTTTGAGTTAGTTTTTGTGTACAAGATGAAGTTATAAACTTTTATCATTTAATATTTCTCCTTGTGTCCTATTCTGTTATCTAATCTTTTATTTATTTGTATTTATGTGTTAGCTATTGAAGTTCACATTCAAACCATCCATCTTATATCTTATGCCTGTCTCTAATTTTCTAATCCTTAAAAATGTGTCTCCTCTCCAGAAGCTGGCATAAACTGTCTGTATTTATTTCTAGTTTTTATAATTCTCTCTTTTGACCTTTTTGAAATGTAATACTTTGTATGGTGTTTAGTACTGCAGTGTGGTGATTATGTCACCATGTTGAGTTATTTCTGGCTAGCCACCTAATATTTTAAAAGATTTTCTAAAGTTTCTATTCCGTTTCATTGGTGAAGACCACGCCATGCAGTTTTGATCATCGCCTCTGTCTGATAGGAGCAGATTAAGATTGTGATCTATAGAAGAGAGGAAGGTGGGTGTATGCACACCCAGGTGTACCCACACGTGAGTGTGTGCTTGCACATCTTGTTTACCCTCATTCTTGCAGCAGTATTTAGTATTCAAGAGCCCAGGCTCCCAGGTCAAATAATCTAGGTTGAAGCACAACTCTTTTTTTTTTTTTTTTTTTGCGGTACGCGGGCCTCTCACTGTTGTGGCCTCTCGCGTTGCGGAGCACAGGCTCCGGACGCTCAGGCTCAGCGGCCATGTCTCACAGGCCCAGCCTCTCCGCGGCATGTGGGATCTTCCCGGACCGGGGCACGAACCCGCATCCCCTGCATCGGCAGGCGGACTCTCAACCACTGCGCCACCAGGGAAGCCCCGAAGCACAGCTCTTTTAAGGCTTCTAGGCTTCAAGTTTTCTCATATTTTGGAGACCCACTCTACATTAAAAGGCACCCACATCTCACAATAAATATTTTATATAACTATATAAGATTTGACAAATTGACATAAAGTACCTTTTAAGGTATTTGCTCTAACATCTGTTAATACAATTTTGAAGTTAGAAATTTTCTTTTTGTATATGAGAGTCTTGTATATTTTTCATACATTGTCATAGGCTCTAGATCTGTGCTGTCCAATATGGTTGCCATTATCCAGAGATGGCCGTTAAGCCCTTAAAACGTGGCTAGTATGACTGAGGGATTAAATACTTAATTTTATTTGATTTTAATTAATTTAAATGTAAAGACTGATCATTCAGTTATTGGAAAACTCTTAAGTATGTTCGGAAGAACTTGGCCCTGAAAATTTACTTTTTAACTGTAAATTTTATGAAATCTGAGAATTTCTGCTGAAAATATAGCGTCCAAGTTGATATGCTTTGTAAGTATAAAATACACGCTGAATTTTGAAGACATAATATGAAAAAAAGGGTGCAGAATAGCTCATCAATTTTTTTTTATTGATTACATGTTGAAATGATAGTATTTTGGATATATTGGGTTAAATAAAAATATATTAAAAATCACTTGTTTCTTTTTCATTTCTTCCCCCATTTTCAGGTGGCTATTAGAAAAGTTACATTTACAAATGTGGTTTGCATTATACAGCTGTGCTGCAGTGCCTTTGAAGAAAGTAGCCCCAGTTTGAAACTCCCTCCCCAGCTATGTGACTTTAAGCAGGTTAAAGTCTCTCAAAGCAAGATTCAGTCTTCTTATCTATAAAATAGGGATAATAATCATACCCACCTCAAAAGTGTGTTGTAAGGGTCAAATGAGCCATGAAAACAAGTTAGATCACTCCTTGGTACATAGTTAGTGTTCAATAAATGTTACAAATGATTATCGTTGTTGTTGTTACTGCTACTATTACTGTCATCAATTTATCAATTTTTTTTTTAATTTGGAAGGATTTTTAACCAGTATTCCATCAAATTTATATTTTCGTTCAGTACTTACTTTCATTTTTCAATATGTAATCTTCCCAACCAGGAATCCAGCCTCAGTTTTACTGTGTCTTCCTTTATTGCATCAGCTTATTAAGAATGTCTAGCGCCTAATACACATTCAGCTCCTCTGTTTTTAATGAATTGTTGGATGCTTTTTGTGGCTGTGTTTTATGTGTTTATCCTGCAACTCCACTAAACCTATTTTTTAAGCACTAGCAATTCTCTTTGTGAATTCATTTTCTAGGTGTAGATCATCAACTGTTTGGGAAAAAAAAGGTACGCTATTATTCCTCTTATCATTTTTCCTTCTCTGATAAGTATTCCAGGCATTTCTCCTGCCACATTAAATAGGAGTAGTGTCTAGGGTGTCCTTCCTGTTGCTTTTTCAAAGGACTACAGATGTTGATTTTTGCCTTTCAGTGCACTATATTATTTATTTTACTTAGAAAGATCCTTTCAGAGCTTTAAAGTTTTCTTTTTTAAAAAAAATCAGGAATACCTATGGGTTTTATTCAGTATAAATTATCAGAGTTTTCTGTTTCTTCCCTCTTGTTAAGTCTGTCTTCTAACACTTCTCAGTATTACCCATATGCTCACCTAGGAGAAATCCTCTCCTCGCTCCTAAGAGAGCTCCTTGATGGATAATGTGCGTAATAAGGCTTGGACTTGTCACCTGCATTTTGGTTCCACGAAGCAGTTTTTTAATATTTCCTGGTCCTTGTTGAAACTTGAAATTATTATAAATGACAGAGAGGTGATTTTCAGATAACCGAGGTCCTATTGCATTGGGCAGAGTTCCTGACAGTGTTTGGTAAATAGATGAGAATAAATGATAAACCTTAGCTGCAGAGCCCTGAGGGAGCTGTTACTCCTCCACATTTCTGTTGTTTTTTTATAATGACAATAAATACCTTATCCCATCACTATTTGACCTTCCTCAGAAAGAACCACTGACTCTTAGAAGGAAAAAAATCATTTGCCACAGACAAATGAAAAATAGCTCATAAATTCTCTTTGTGGTATTGAGAGATAGAAAATATAACTTTCAACCTACCTGCTTTTAGATATATAGAGAACATACATGTTTTTAACAATTAATATAGAGGGAGTCTGCAATATCTGGGATTTTATACTGGAATCGTCACAGTTACAAAGTTGAAGGGGAAGCAACGTTCATTATAAAGCAAAAAAGAAAAAAATCACCAAAGAAACAACTCACCTATAAAAATTAGTCATCATTAGACATCTAAACTGAGCAATTCCTTGTTCCTATTCACAGTCCATGTTTTTCCTCTTCTGTACCTCTGCTGAAGCAGTGCCCCCTGCCTGGAATGCCTGTCCGTCCATCCATCCACCCACCCATCCATCCACGCACCCATCCATCCATCCATGCGTCCATCCATGAATCCATCCACCGACCCATCCATGCATCTATGCATCCATCCACTCAGCAGCAGTTACTGAATATCTTTTGTGTGCCAGGATTTGGGCTGTGTAGATATACCCTCGACATCTCTCAGATGCCACCTCTTCTGGGTAGCAAATGCTTCCCTGATTCCTTCTCCTCTAGCCCACAAAGTTAAAACTGCTCTACCTCTTCTCTGAGTACCCACAGCACTTCACGACCTCTCTTTTAGAGCACGGTGCTATGTCCCGCTGTCTTATCTACTGGCGTTTGTGTCATCTCTCTCTCAAGAGGAGAGTTGCATCTTCCTCACTCAGCTCTGCATCTTCCTCCTCCAGAATGCCTGGGGCTGACCTGGTTTGTGGCCACCAACTAGACTCCCCTCTCTGTCTTTTTTACACACTCCTTCTCTTCCAGGGCTAAAGATGCTGCAGCTGATGGACCCCCTGGGATCCCAACGCAGACCATCACCCCTGTGAAACACACAGTAAAAATAGACAAAGACGATCTCCTCCAGGACTATGGATTTCACATTTCTGAGACCCTTCCCCTCACAGTGGTGGCCGTCACAGCAGGTAGGGGATGACTGGGAAACAAGAAAGGATTTTGGCTTCCTGGGGAGAAATATCCCTCGTTCTCTTCCCATCTCTCTGTGCTATAACATAATGTAGAAAATGCTACCCCAGAAAGCTAGACAGGGCACATCTAATTTCGACCTAATTCTGTCTAGGGCTTTGCACCTTCCTGTGGTGCTGGGAGGGAGGAGCTCCAAGTGCACTTGCTGATCTGCACCCCAGGCCCACTGGCCTCAGGCAGGGATTTGCCCACCCGTGGCCCCCTGGCCAGTCTCAGGGGCAGTGACAGTATTGGGACCAGCCCTCCTCTCTGAACCCTACATGCTCTGAGCTGGGGAGAGTTTCTGGGCAGACAGTAATATAAATTATTGATTTGTTTTCACTTGAGTCTGTAAAATATAGGCTGTATCAGGGTGAAGATGAGCAGCCTGGGAATGTGTAGTGTTTTTTGTCATACTTCAGCTATGTGTTGATGTGAGATCTGGGACTAGTTAAAATCTAATAATTTGAATTTACACACACACACACACACACACACACACACACACATACACATACACACACACACACATACCAGAGTTCTTTAGCAATGAATGTAGTAGATTGGCTGGCCAGCTCTGTTGATTCAGGGAGTTTCTGCTAGTCTTCTTTTCCTGGACAGTCTCCTAATATCCCTTGAAGGTGATGAATGGTAGGTACGTTATCCATGCTTTGTAAACAGGAAAACTGAAATCCATGTGAGCCCAAGTCTGGCCAGGGGTGTGGGTGAGCCAGTGCCCTGGGGACTGGATCAGGCTGCCATTCAGGTGAGCTGCTGTGACACATGGGGTCTGGGCCCTCCTGGCATGAACATCAGTTACTTCTTTTCTCTTCAACAGGAGGCTCCGCTCATGGCAAGCTTTTCCCTGGTGATCAGATCCTCCAGATGAACAACGAGCCTGCTGAAGACCTTTCCTGTGAACGAGCGGTCGATATTCTGAGGTGCTAAATTGTCTTCCGTCATCCACAGAATTATTATATATATTATTATATATATTACACAGATTATTATAGAGCAAGGGTGGGAGACAGAAAGGGCATAACTGATATTCCTGGGATTTAAGTAAAGTGCAGGCTCCTTTAAAGCAGCAATAACAGCCTTGTTTTAGAATTCCATCTCGGTTACTATCTGCCCTCTTTCACCTGCCTACAGAAGTGATGGGGAGGCACAGGGTGCTCTATTTATCAACCCCCTGCAATGCCCAAAACACTGTGCTAGGCGCTGCGGGGAATGTAATTATGAATAATACATAGGCCCTACCCCTTTAGGATGTATAGGGTTGTTGTAACATATGCCAAAAATTAGACTAAATTGACACTAAGTCTGCTTATTGTTCTTTAACCCTTTTAACATCTCTTCCTAAATGTTCTTGGTGCAGCCTGGTAGGCATATACATAGTTCCATTGGTATGGCACCTACCAACTTCTACCTGGTGTCATGGTGATTTTTGTAAATGTCTCACTTTCTGCTTTGACCATGATCTCCTTAAGACCAGGCACACAGTGGGTGCTCAGTGGAATGAGTGAATGTGGTTGGCACTGACAGTTGGCGACCCTGGTTTTAAGACAGAGGAAGTGAGTGACAGGAGTGAGGAGGCCTGACAGATGTTCTATAGGCACGTGCAGCCTTTGTCTTTTAAAGCTTTCACCCAACACTGTTTTAATGACTTTAATATAAATAAAGGGAAACGAGAAATAGAGTTAGAGGAAAGCCAGCTTGAAGATACTTCAAGTTTGTACTTTAGTCTGTGCCTTTTTGTGAGTGGTGGTTTTCATTTCTGAGGGCCTATCATGTGCAGCACACACTGAATAACCGGCAACAATAACAAAGTCAGAGAAAGAGAAAATGAAAATGCAGGATGCAGTCTCCACCCTCAGGAAGTCCACAATCTCGCTGTGGAGAAACATAAGATTTACAGAGAATCCATCATAGTGTAGAAAATGGAATCCTCTCAACCACGCCCAATATTGCTTCAAGATTGCTAGGGAATAAGGTGAGTGGGTGGGGCAGCCAGGAAAGGATTTGATTATTTCTGTGTGTGTGTGTGTGTGTGTGTGTGTGTGTGTGTGTGTGTGTGTGTGTGTTTGCAGTACGCGGGCCTCTCACTGTTGTGGCCTCTCCCGTTGCGGAGCACAGGCTCCGGACACGCAGGCTCAGCGGCCATGGCTCACGGGCCCAGCCGCTCCGCGGCATGTGGGATCTTCCCGGACCGGGGCACGAACCCGTGTCCCCTGCATCGGCAGGCGGACTCTCAACCACTGCGTCACCAGGGAAGCCCTGATTATTTCATTTTAAAAAATGAAATATGGTTATGGAAATCATGAAGTTTGCTTTCCCAATTACTGGGTGGTTTTCTCAAAGAATTTCTCCATTCCAGCAAATGAATTTTAGATTTTCACTGCTACTAATATCTCTGCCAGGCTAGATCAAACTCTGACTAATAAACAAAAGTATTCACAATTTAAAACAGTAGACCAAAATTTGAATGTTTAGGTAACATTGAACCCTGATCTGTTTAATGGGCAAGGAACCCTGGGGGGCAAAGGGGCTCCACTCCCCAGACACTTACAGGATGGTAGTACAGAGACAGCTCGTGTATACCCCGCTAAGATTGAGGGCAGACAGTGTCTCAAGAGAAGCAGGGGAAAGGGGCTGTAAATGCTGGAGATTCCTCCAACTTGTGGGGAAGTTGTGGTTTGACAAAACAGAGAAGAGTACAGAAGTATTTCGGCTGGCCAAGTTCTACATTTAATGCTGGGTAGAATTTGGGCCACAAAGATGGAGGTGAAGGATGATCCATGCAGAGTGACAAGGAGGAGTGACTGGCTGGGGAGTAGGGACACTGAGCGGTTCAGTTTGTCTAAGGCACTGGATACCTAGAGAAAAGTTCTGGTAAGTGAGGCCCGGATGATGGAGGGTCTTGGTGCTGACACAGCGAGTTCAGGGGTTATTCTCCTCCTGGAAGATTGAGCCACTGAAGACTTGTGAGCAGGGATGTGACCTGATGTGTGCTTGCGTCTGCACTCTGAGCTACATGCCTTTTGTGGGGATCCCGGAACTGCTTACTTTTTTAGCTTAGTTCCCAGTGTCATTGCCATTTATAAAAGTAAAAACCCAAGCAAACGAAAACCCAACCAAATCTCTCTAATTCCTCCGATTATCTATCTGTGAGGCCAAACTGTCCTTTTGAGAGTACTTGGACGTTGGTTTGTTGTGAATTCTCTTGAAAAAGACCTGTCCTTATATAAAATGGAAAAGAGGCAATCCCCAGGCACTTAGAAACCTCAGGTTGAGTTTATCTATTAGAGGAACTAACACACTGGCAGCAGCTGGCCTAAATGTTCATATTGCAAGAAATCAAATGAAATTATTTTGCAAACTGCTTCTCTAGCAATGGCAGAGATAAAGGAAAATATGAATTGATTTTTCAGTTCTGTCCTCTAATGCAAAGTGGAAGTTTGGCACTTATCTGGCTGATTTGATCACTTTTGGAACCTAAGAGATTATAACAAAACAAAAATGTCTAGTATTTGATTAAATGATTGGACCCACCAAACTTGTGTGCCCAAACACCGTAAACTTGTTGGCTTTTATCTGATCAGTGTTATCCACATTCATTTATTCTATTTCATGAATGTTTAGCCAGTTTTCTGAAATAGCAACCTAAGTTATCTGTGTTAGTGCTCTGTTTTCTCTTAAAATTTTTTTCTGGACGTAAACCTAGCTAGTGGTCATAGCAACCGGATGAGTTTTCCATCATATAGACTAAATGAAGGATAAGTGGGGACTTCCCTGGTGGTGCAGTGGTTAAGAATCTGCCTGCCAATGCAGGGAAAACGGGTTTGATCCCTGGTCAAGGAAGATCCCACATGCCGCGGAGCAACTAAGCCCCTGTGCCACAGCCACTGAGCCCGCATGCCACAACCACTGAGCCCATGTGCCACAACTACTGAAGCCTGCGCGCCTAGAGCCCGTGCTCTGCAACAAGAAAAGCCACCGCAATGAGAAGCCCGCACACCGCAACGAAGAGTAGCCCCCGCTCAGTGCAACTAGAGAAAGCCCACACGCAGCAACAAAGACCCAATGCAGCCAAAAATAAAATAAAATTTAAAAAAAGAAAGAAAGATAAGTGACTTAATTTAGTGGCTGTAGGTATGGACTAGATGGTAGAGGGAAGTATCTGAAGATTTTCTTAAGGTAGCAGTGGCATCTGGGACAGCTTAAGTTCCTTCACAGATCACTGCTTTCTCAGTGTCCTCAACTTTGCTGAGCCAAAGAAGCTGATGCAAGAGAGGCTGCTTTGTAATTCTACCAGTCTTTTTGACCCTAACACACACACACACACGCACACACACACGTGTATCACCCAGAATGATGACTTTTTTTACCTTTATTCTTTTTTTTCAGGGAAGCTGAAGATTCTCTTTCAATCACAGTTGTTCGCTGCACATCGGTATATCTCTTTTTATGTCTTGTGTGTTAGTTTCACCCTTCTTGGCCCCAAGACCCTGTACCCCCAGCAGAATATCCCCCGTAGAATAAACAGCCTGTGTGCCAGTATTGTGGAGGACACAGATGTGGGTCCAGGCTTCAAGAACTCATGGTCCAGCTAAGGAGACAGACCTGTGATTATGCAGAGTGGGATGACAAGGGTACCAAACTAGGAGTTTCAAGACAGGTCTGAGTGATATCACTGTGGAGCAGTCATTTAGTTTCAGTTTTGACTTTTGTAAAACAGAGATGAGGACAGTAACAGCCTTGTCTATCTAATGGGTTGTTCTGAGGACCCAACAAGGTGTTGAATGTGAACGTGTTTTATCGGCCTCAAGGCAAGGTGTGGCACAGATGATGCACAGAAAGGCACCAGCCATCCTAAACCACTGTAAGCCTAGGAGTCCTTTATATGTGAGACAGGGGAAAGTATATAATCAGATTGTAAGAGAAAACTACCAAGGAGGAAAAGTTGACAGAAAATTCTCATTTTGAGAGACTTTAGTACATACCTCTTAGCCTTGGCCACAAATAGACAAGAAAATAAATAGGGGCATAGAGAATTTTAATAATGCATTTAATAATCTAATCCAACTGACCACATACCAGACCACCAAAAAAACTAAATTCCCCAAAGAAACAACTGTGTAAGTCTCTTTTCCAGAATATAATAAAACACAAATTGATAGCTATCAAAAAATTAAGGGGCTTCCCTGGTGGCGCAGTGGTTGAGAGTCCGCCTGCCGATGCAGGGCACATGGGTTTGTGCCCCGGTCCGGAAAGATCCCACATGCCGCGGAGCGGCTGGGCCCGTGAGCCATGGCCACTGAGCCTGCGCGTCTGGAGCCTGTGCTCCGCAACGGCAGAGGCCACAACAGTGAGAGGCCCGTGTACCACACACACACAAAAAAAAACTTAATTAAAACCACCCAGTCATTTGGAATAAAAATGCAATCTCCTAAGTAAAGACAGAATCAAATGGAAAAGCAAAAATTACCATTATAGACTAGGTAGAAAATAATTAAAATTTAGAACTCTACTTCTTAGAACTTATATACAGTTGAAGCTATACTCAGAGTAACATTCATAACCTTAAAAGTGATTTTATTATTTAACAAGAAAACAGGTTAAGTAAATATTCAGTGCAAGAAGTAGGAAGAAAAGACTAATAAAACAAGCATAAAGCAGATTAAAGAAAATGATAAAAATTTAAATCTAAATGATGCTTTGGAAAACAGAAAAAATTGGAAAGTTGATAAATCTAAGGGCTAGTTCTTTACAGGAAAAAATAAAAAAATAGAACTTTAGGGAAAAGAAATATGTGGGCCTTACATGAAGGAAACTAGAATAATACTGAAGGAAGTAAAATTTTTCTTTAATATAAAAGGAGTTACATATTATGTCCCTTGATGGGAAGACTACTAATATGTCAGATTTTCTCATGTTAATGTATATGCTTAAGGAAAATTCAGACTCCCTGTGGGACTTTTATTTGGATTTTGACAAAGTATATCAAGGTGAGACTTATCAAGAAAATCTTTTTTAAAAGGAATAATGATGGCCTTGAAATACTAGATTTTAAAACTAATAAAGCTGCAGTAATTAAAACAGTGTGATATTGATGAAATGTTGGATATATCAATCTAATCAAATAGAAAGTCCAAGAATAGATACCAGTATAAGAATTTAGTATATGATAAATATGGCATCCCAAATCAGTGGGAGAAAAGATGATTATTCAAGAAATTGTACTGGGACATATCTCGCACCATTTGATGTTAAAGACTTAAATATAAAAAACAAACCATAAAAATGTCAACAATATGGATGGTGTCTATTCGGTCGTAAGTTGCAGAAAGAATTCCTAAGCATTTAGGGAGTGGGAGAAGGTACAGTGGAACAAACAGCTATTTCATTATGTGGAAAAAATTAAATTTCTGTGGTCCAAAAACTCCATAACACTAAAAAGCAAAGAAATTGTTGCCTCCTCTCCTTATTTGAAGTGTTATTTTTTGTTTGTTTGTTTCTTAGAAGTAGAACAGGAAAAAAACCCCACCTAAATAGGACTAGGATGTTTGCCATAAATATGAAAGACCAAGTGTTTTATGCACAGATAAATGGAGATTCTTCTATTCTAAATAGAAGAATTTACCTATGAAATAGTGTGAAACCAATGCATAAAAAAACAGTATACTGAAAGCTAATCGCTATAAATGATTATGCAGGTGTTGAGAGATTCTTTGCATTTAGCTGATTATCATCTCAGTGGAGAACATCTTAATCTTAATTAGGTAGTTCTTTTCCTACTCTATTTCCAAGAATGATAGCAAAAGATAGCACTTGTTAAGCAAGGAGAGAGGGAAGCAGCATATAGCTGCCTCCTTTTAAAAAATAAAAAGTATAGGGAGAGGAAAATTAACATGTTCCAGTACCATTCCTAAGATTCCTATGATGTTCCCAAGAAAAGAGGAGTATGAATACTGTACTTTGGAAATCCTGCAGGGAAAGCTGATATTAGCCCAGGTGATGGCCCCTGTGCCCCTGAGAAACGCCCTGAATATTGTCTAGCCCACTCAGGCCTCTCACCAGAAGTTATATGATCATAAGACAAATGATCATACATATTTTACTTCAGCAAGAATGCTCATCTTTCTCCAAGTGGATTCTTAGAGTCCTCAAATGATTTGAAATTGATTAGAAATTATGAAATCCTAAGTTGGAATACTAATTACTACTTCTCTAGGACATAGAATTTTATGATTAAAATATGTTTGGTTTAATTGTATAGATCTGTATTTCTATTAATTATAATACATTATTTATTATAATATTAATACTAATATTTAATGTCTTATTTAATTTGTGCCAAAAGAAAATCCTGCAAGGTAGATATATTGGTTATCCCCCTTTTACAGATGAGGACACTATAGCCTCACAGGCACATGGTCTCACATGCAGAAATCAGTAGAGCTGGGCTTTTTTCAGGTAGTTAGACTCCAGAACCCATGCTCATTAGAATTATGCTGTTTCTGCCTCCTGGTCCAGTTCCCATACTGTGCAGAAGAGAAGACTGAAGGCCAGAGAAAGGAGTGTGTACACACACACATACACACTCGTGCACACACACACACACACACACACATACACACAACTGGTTTTCTTCCATAACAATTTGTGTTTGAGGTAGTTCTCAGAACTGTTGAGTAGCTGAAGTTGGGTTGGAATTCAGGTTTCTTTGCTCACAGGCCAGTTCTCTTTGTCTTCATCATACCACAGCCTTTGGCCACTGTATTGAATCTTGAGCTGTCCTCAGACGCATAAGAACATTGGGTTGAGATCCCTAAACTTTATGAAAAGAGATCTCTAATGGGATGTTGTCCTTCTCTGTGGGTTTTAATTGAATTCTCAACAGCTGTCAAGCTTTTGCTTTTGTTTTTAAGAAACGAGAAGATGTACATGGCTTTTATGAAAGTCCCACATTTTTCTAAAGTGTCGTGTTAATGTTTTTCAGGGAGTCCCCAAGTCCTCCTTCCTAACGGAGGAGAAGCGAGCCAGGCTGAAGACCAACCCCGTGAAGGTGCACTTTGCAGAGGAAGTGCTCGTCAGCGGACACAGCCAGGTGCGTCACTGGTCAGGAGGTTGAAATGACTCTTCATGAAGTGGGTGAGCTGCCTCCTGGCATGTATCTCCTCAGGACTCTGGAATCTGCAGCATGGAGGGGATGCAGAGGGAGTGCAGAGGGCTTGCTTGAGGCTCTGTGCCCCCTTAGTGAGGCACCTGCAAACGGTGGACAGGGAGAGACGCACTGAGTGTGGCTCTGTCATTCTGTGACTCCATTTTTCTGCCCTTGAAATTTCAACAGATTCCAATTGTTCATTTCTCATTCTAAATCTTCAAACTTAGTATTCCCTCTGAAGGTGATATATTGATAGTAGTGATGGTGACCGGGGGAGGGGGGTGGCTTTGGTTTTTTTAAACAGCCCATCATATATTGAACCTCTATTGCATGAATTTTGGGTACATAATCCTTAGTCATCACCATACCCTGCATGGGAGGTATTTTAACAAAAGAGGAAGCAGAGGCTTAGAGAGGTTAAGAGAATTAACCTCTGAGATCACATAGCTAGAAATACAGGAGCACAGGTCTGTGTGACTTCAGTTCTTCTGTTTTCCACTGTGATATGCTGTCTAGTCCTTTTTGATATGGGAATACCCAGGATTGGTGTGGTTGGATATGAGGGTTCAGAAGACAAGTTTGTAAGGGGAGAATGTTGGCTAGAGTTTGATGTTTTCAGTGTGGACTGTTAAAGACTCATATATTCATAATTTAAATATTTTCCACCCAATGGTCTGTAACTATTACCATTCTGAATTCAGTGATCAGTAATAGATTTTGAAACTTTCAAATCAGAGCTTGTCCTTATCTGGTTTTCTTAGCATAGAGACCAGTGAATGGGGAGTCACGGCCATTGTAACACCGGATTCAGGTGACCTGGTTCACATCTGGGGAGCCCTTATTTTCTTCTTGTCCTGCTGCTTAACAGACTCCACCTTCAGTTAGACCTCAGAGTAAAAGGTGGATTTGTTCAGGAAGGTCTAGCGGGAGGCCTAGTGTATTAATGAGAAAAGACCTGAGATCCTGTCAGTCTGAAATATTTGAGTCTCTGTGTGTCCATGTTTGTGAAAATGGATCAAACCTCTTCAGCAAATTGAATTTTGATTCAACGTGTGTTTTTAAGAGTAGTACATAGTAGGGCTTCCCTGGTGGCGCAGTGGTTGAGAGTCCGCCTGCCGATGCAGGGGACACGGGTTCATGCCCCGGTCCGGGAAGATCCCACATGCCGCGGAGTGGCTGGGCCCGTGAGCCATGGCCGCTGAACCTGTGCGTCCAGAGCCTGTGCTCCCCAGCGGGAGAGGCCACAACAGTGAGAGGCCCGCGTACCGCAAAAAAAAAAAAGAGTAGTACATAGTAAAGAGAAGTAGAAGCTAGAACCAACTAACAGAACAGGTAGAGAATAAGGATTCTGCAGATGTGAACCAGATCCTCTGGGGAGACTTGCACCTCAGGGTACAGAGTCTCTGTATCAGCCACGTGAAGCAGAGACAGCCAAACCAGGGAGAGTTCATCATTGTGACCTACATTTTCATCCTCTCAAGTATTTAAAAGATGATAAAATCAGTTGCTAAACTTTCTCCCTTGAAACATACTAAGACCCTAGAAGAATCTGAAATAGGAAACCAACATTTGGGGGTTTGGGGTTTTTTTATTATTGAGGTATAGTTGATATACAATATAAGTTTCAAGTTCAACACTGTGATTCACAATCTTTAAAGGTTATATACTCCATTTATAGTTATTATAAAATTTTGGCTATATTCCCTGTGCTGATCAATATATCTTTGTAGCTTATTCATTTTATACATAGTAGTTGGTACCTCTTAATTCCCTACCCCTTAATTCCCTATCCTACCTTGCCCCTCCACCCCCTCCCTAGTGGTAACCTCTAGTTTATTCTCTATATCTGTGCGTCTGTTTCTTTTTTGTTATATTCACTAGTTTGTTTTATTTTTTAGATTCCACATATAAGTGATATCATACAGTATTATCTTCCTCTGTCTGACTTAAGGAAACCAACACTTCAAATATGCTTAACTTTGCTAACCGTTAAAGAAATGCAAAGGAAAATATTAAGAACTGCTACTTAGTAAATGAGCACAAATAAAGAAAAATGTAAGCCCTGATGCCAAGAAAGTAGCTACACTCATGTACTAATTGGTGGCTTTGTAAATTGATTTAATCTCTGGGAGTAGAAGAAAACAAAACTTAATGAATGCCATAAAAGTGGGCCAAGGACCACATTCTCATTAATTTAAGTCTATAACATAATTTAAATGCAAAAATCCATGTAGTTAAAGATATCTGTTTTACTGATAGATAAATTGCAAAAAATTTGAAAAAATGTTAAATGTCTAGGGCAGATGAATGGTTAAAGAAATTCTGATATTTCAACTCAACAGACTCTTTATAAGTCCATTAAAATTATAAACATTTAAACATTAAACCCACATGAAGAAGTGTATATGTGTTGAGTAAAAATGCACATAGAATCGTGCATGTTCTATTCGTGTGGCTCTCTAAAAGCTATTTACAGGTATAGATAGAAATTGGAAGAAGCCTTAGAGAAAAGCCTTAGTTATGTGATGATATAATGGATGTATTTTTTGGTAAATCACAAATAATAAAGTATCAAGGAAAGCATGTCATACTTGGGAATTCCAAAGATTAAGATTTCTAAATACCCTAAACCAGAGTAGTGAGATGACAACATGCGCGATGTGAAATCCCTCATCCCTGACTGAGTGTGAAATGGCACTGGGATATGACCATATTCCTTTTTCTTCCATAAAAGTACTGTGGTTTAAAAAAAAAGTTATGTAGAGTGATGAATGTGAGTCTTGATTAAATGATACAAGTGGCCTTATATTTAGAAGATACAAAATTCTCATCTGAAAAAGGCTGTCAGGTTTTTGAAAAAAGATGGTAAGCTTCTAACCCAGGTGGGCTTTGTACCCAAACTCTTTGCAGAGATTAGAATTGGGGGCAGTTGTTCTCATAAATCCGGAGTGATGGTTGGGATGAGTAGAGACGGAGAGCAGCCCTCTGCCCTTTGGTGTTGCTTTACTGTAGGGAATGAAATAGTAAAATGTTGAGGGGGCTCTGAGGGAGCAACCTACCCCCCCATTTCACCCAACCCCACAAGGCACAGTGCAAGAATCTCAGAAAGGCCCATCTGAGACAATGTGCATGCTTGTCACCTGACTTGCCAAATTGCATCCCATAAGGGCGGCAACCAGCAGTGAAGTGTCAGCTGATGGCCGCATGACATTGTACAGGCTCACACAGTGCTGTCGGTATGCTCATGGCAGGGCTCACTCTTCACCGTCTTCCAGTTCTAGTGGCTATCCCCGGAACAAAGCATGTCTGTATCTGTGTGGCATAGACCTCATCCATTGGAGAAATCTCCAAATGTCAAGAATCAATCTACAACGTGGTGAGGAGGTTGGGGAGAATCCTGCTCTCCTCACCAGGCAGGGCCAGGGAAGCTGAGGATCTGTCACACCCAGGGACAGGAAGGGACAGTTTCAACGCTACTCTTGTGTTTTCCAGGGTAATTCTCTGCTGTGTATGCCCAACGTGCTCAAGGTGTACTTGGAGAACGGACAGACCAAAGCTTTCAAGTTTGAGGCACACACGACTGTGAAGGTATTCGGAATAAACTTGAATCTCTTTCCCAGTGAGAATTTGCTGGCTCCCAGGACCCCGGGGGCATCTTGCCAGGCAGCTACCTTGGTGATCTCACAACCACCATGGTCTGAGCACCTGCAGTAAGCCAAGCACTGTGTTATCTCATTTAGTTGCACAAACACCCAGCAAGCTGGTATTTTAATCACCATCTTGCAGGGGAGGAAATCAGGGCTCAGAGAGATGAAGTACCCAATACAACTCATAAGTTTTCACCCTTAGCCACTGGGATTCCCTGCCTCTTGTATGGGACTCCACCTGCTACCCAAAAGACTAGAGTCGCTAAAATCTCAGGCAAGGTGTGCGGGCAGGTCCAGGCCCCTGTGAATTCTATTCTGGATGGAAGTCAGTTTGACTTACATTTAACAAGTTCCCCCAAAGGAGATACTCTGAGGCAGGTGGTACAGAAGGAGGTAGAAAGTGGTCTCTGTCTCCCAGGAGCCTGCAGTCTAGTTGAGGGAAGATGGACATTCTTGGAACTCCCAGTAGTCCAGGGCAGGACGAAGTAAGGGCTGTAGGGAGAGGGACAAGGAAGTGCTCAGCACGCAAGGGAAAGAGCACCATCTTTCCATCTGACCATGTTCTGTCCTGTCAGGACATCAGAGAAGGCTTTGCAAGGAAGCTGGACCTGAGCTGAGCTTCGAAGGGTTTCTAAGACTTCAACAAGCACAGGTGGGGACAGGGTTTTTGAGGGGTTAGAGGATGCACATCAAACTGAAGAAGTCCCATGAACTAAGGCAGAGAGCCAGTAAGACAGGCATTGCCCAGGAAGCAGTAAACCATCCCACAGGACTGGAACACAGGCCATTTTCTCATGGGAGGAGTGGGAGACGGCACAGGCTGGCTGGGGACGGCTTCAAATGGCAGGCAACGGAGTTTGGATTTTATCCATAGACAATAAGGGATGGCACTATAGTTTCTGAACAAGGAAGCAAATAGTGTTAGAGGGAGGCACCAGGGAAGAAGCAAAGAAAGGAGTTGTTCAAACATTAAAAATCGTGTAAGAGTCAACACTGAGCCCAGCTCTTCTGATACTGGGGGAAGAGCAGGTTCAGGTGGGCAAGTGCAGCTATAGGTACCGGACAGTAGCCAAGATACACACACACACACACACACACACACGCACATGCACTTGAGTGCACACATGCATACTCAATGCACGCACACACACCAGTGTTCCCTGGCACCTCCCTTTGGCAGTTCCTAGGGCTGCCCCAAATGCTCTATCCCGTTCTTATCTTGGTGTGACTGAGGAGAAGCTGGAGAAAGCCTGTCTGACCCTGGGAAGCTCAAACCCAATGGAGGAAGGGAGGGGGGAATGGATTTGTTCAGAGTTCACTACATGTCTGGCACTTCCCTGGGTACTCCCTCGTGCACTATCTCACTTAATGCCCCCAGTAACCTTGTAAAGTGACAATTATTAACCTACTTTTCAGATGAGAACACTGGCCCAAGAGATCCCAAACTTGTCAAGGTCAGCTAGCTCCTAGCTGGCTTCCAACTTGGTCTGTTGTCTCTGAACCCTGCACTGGAGGTGGCCACACTGCCATTCTGCATGAAAGTTGTGCAGATGCGTTAGACAAGGTGTCTACTTCTGTCATCTTTGAGCAAAGTGCATTGGAATGGAGGGGATGCTTTATTTAAAGTGAGTCCCCCTTTGGTGGCCAAAAAGACTTCGAGATGATTTACACACACCGCAGGGGAATTAAAGCCAAGATGACAGATGGAGTTGGCGAAATGGGCAAGGAGTTAGCTGGTATAATACTGGTTAATTTTACTTCCCTGTAGTAGCCAAATTTTTAAAAAGCAAGTCTTTTAGCTCTTTATGACAGAGAAAGAGGGGGGTATGTAAACAAATCCCCAAATGGGTAAAAAAGGGAAAAACCACTGTCAGGTCATCAGTGACTTCTCTTCCCCACTGCCTTATCAAGAGAAGCAAATTTCTTACATTAGAAAACCTCTTTCTCTAAATCAAGGAATATAACATGTCATTTGACCCAGTGAACATTTAGTGCCTCTTTGTGTGTGCCGGCAAAGCTGTTGATGATACAGAAATAATTTATGCCAGGTCACTCCCTTAGGGAGCGTAGAGTCTTGGGGTGGGGCTGGGGTGAGGAGGTGAGACCTGGGGTTATTTCACAAGGAGACTGTTGTGGGTACAGTGTGCTCAGAACCAGGAAATCGGGACGTGAAAATGGTGTGGTGTGGGCTGTAGGAAGAGAGAGCTTCCAGCTGGGTGGCAAGGAAAGGCCCCCAGGATGTGATGGCCTATGAGGCCGACTTGGAAAGATGGACAGGAATGGGTCAGGAGTGGTAGGTGAAGACAGCTTCCCGGGCATGTGGAATGACACCAACAAAGATCCAGTGATGGGCTTCCCTGGTGGTGCAGTGGTTGAGAGTCCACCTGCCGATGCAGGGGACGCGGGTTCGTGCCCCGGTCTGGGAAGATCCCACATGCCGCGGAGTGGCTGGGCCCGTGAGCCCTGGCCGCTGAGCCTGCGCGTCCGGAGCCTGTGCTCCACAACAGGAGAGGCCACAACAGTGAGAAGCCCACGTACCGCAAAAAAAAAAAAAAAAAAAAAATCCAGTGATGGGAAAGTTTGGCAAGTATATGGGGCTTGCGAGCAGGGTACATTGGAAGAAGCAGCAGAAGATAAAGTGGGAGAAGTGGGCTGGCACCTGATACTTGAGAGCCTTGAATATTAAGCTTAGGAGTCTGGATTTGGGCTAGTGGGCCATGGGGACCACTGAATATTCTTGAGCCAGGGAGAGCATGAGAAGTACAAGGCTTAGACAAGTTTCTCTAGATCAGGGGTCAGCAAACTTGTTCTGTAAAGAGGCAGATAATATTCTAGGTTTTGCAGGCCATGGGGCTTCTGTCATGGTTACTCAACTCTGCCATTGTAGAGAATGGGCATGGCTGTGTTCCCATGTAACTTTAATTACAGAAACAAGCAGTGGACCAGATTTGGCCCACAGGTGACGGTTTGCCAACCCCTGCTCTAGATGCAAGGTGGAGGTCAGATGGGTAGCAGGGTGGGGTCCTTAGGGCACCACTCAACAAAGCCAGGAGAAATGTGTGAACTCAAGCCAAATGGAGAATGGAGAGAGGGGACAGAGTCCAGTGAGGGGCTCTCTATCATGGCCAGCTCACAGTAGGCATTGAATTAATGTTGTTGAGTTACAGAAGCAGATAGACCTTTCAGGACTTAGTCACTGGTCAGTTATGGAGGGCGATGGAGCAAGTGGGAAGAGGATTCAGAATTGGGAGCCGTGAGGAGCAGGTAGCACCTGATGGTGTGGCACTTACTAAATCTGAGATTCTGGCAGGATGTCTATGATGAGTCTGTGATGATTGTTTATTCACTGAGTGAAAGTTTATTGAGCATCACTGAGTGCCAAGCTTTGGGGATATAATGGAGCACAAGACAAGCAAGGTTCACATTCTGGGGAAGGTTAGCATCTAGCGGCGTAAATGACAATAAGCAAGAAAACAAACATCAGCAGCTAGCATGTATTGAACACTTGCCATCTGCCAGGTGCGATTCTAAATGCCATATATGGGGAAATTAATTTACCGCACACAACCCCTGAGAGAGGTGTGAATATTATGACCATCTTAGAGATGAAAACATTGAGGCATAGAGAGAGTAAGCACTTTATCCAGGGACACACAGCTAGTGAGTGGAAGTCTAGGTCTAGAGCCCATTCACTTAACTTTACTGTACTGTCTTATCTATTACTAGAGAACAGAGCTGTCGTTGAAGAAAATCATATCCAGTAGTGATGAAGGAAACCAACAGGACCTGGGACAGAGAATAACAGGGGCAATCCCATTTAGACACAGCGACCAGAGAAGTTTTCTCTGAAGAGAAAGAAACAGCCTTGTGAAGAGTGTGGGAGGAGTGTGCCTGGCAGAGGGAACAGCGTTGTGAATGCCCTGAGGCAGCAAAGCCCTTGTGATGACAAGCGGCCAACTGTAGTGAACGAGGAAAATGTGGCATGGCAACTCTGGTGGCACAGTATTAATTATCATGCCATCCCATCAGCCCCTCTAACTAGGCATCCTTATCCTCCATTTCATAGGAAGAAACAGGTTCAGAAGCGTCAGGTTGATTTCCCGTAGTTACATAGAGAGTAGGTGGTGTGATTCTGTCTGGTGAGCAGTTGATGATGCAGACTCCAGAGAGAGGATGAATCTGGAGACCTTGAAGAGAGGCATAAGGCCCCAAAGGATAGCTTCAGCCTTTCGAGTAAAGCAAGAGAGGGTGGCCGTATGGGTGGTGCTGGAGCCTTGAGGGAAGGGGAGCGGTGAGTGTAGGACCTTGAGGGGCAATGAGAAGTCCCACATGTGGCCCGTCAAGATTTGGCTGCCTGCGTTGGCAGTGGACCCGGTCAGTGTAGGCCTTTCTCTCCCCAGCTGCACCGAGGAGCAGAGGGAAAGTGAAGGGAGTCCTCCCTGCTCTGTGCCTGAACGTGAGGGCTGGCCTGTTCCTCAGTGACCCTTATGCCTCTGTGCCTGCAGGACATCATCCTCACGGTGAAGGAGAAGCTGTCGATCCGAAGTATGGAGTACTTTGCGCTGGCCCTGGAGGAGCAGTACAACATCTCACGGCTGCATCTGCTGCACGAGGAGGAGCTCATCCAGCAGGTACCACCTGCTTCTGCTCCTGGTGAGGAGATCTGAGCTGGGCAAGCTGCACGCCTCAGCCAGAACCTTTGGGTATAGGGCTGAGTGCATCTGCAGGTTTGATGCGCTTTCTTGTGCCCAGAAGGCACAGAGCTCACTCAGCCTGGTTTTTGTATGAGGTAGGCAGGCCTCTGTTTTGCAGACAAGGAGACAGAGGCTTAGAGAAGTAAGGTGACTTACTCAAGGTAACACAGCCAATAGAGCTCTATCTTTTGCTTCCAATTCTGATGACCTTCCTCTGAACCTGCTGCGTTTGAGATGTCAGGGAAGCATCTGTTGCTGTGTCTAAGCTCTTTTTGTGAGACTTGCCCTCTGAGCTCGTCCTTGACGGCAGGACAGGGCTAACACAGTCAGTCCACCTGTACCACTCAATCTTTCAGCCACTCAGTGATTTGTCATACTAGCTTTTTAAAGCCAAACACAGGTCAGTTCCATAATTTTTAAGAAGAAAAACAGCATGAGCAAGGCATGAGCTCATGAAAGCCTCTCTGAGCATTCTTCACTGCAGATGAATTCCTACCATGGTCACTCATCTTCTAATACTGCTGCTTACAAACCTGTTTTTAAATCACTTCTGTTCCATTAGCATTTGAAAAAGAAATCAAGTTAAATCACTAAGATCATTGAAGTGAAAAAGAAGTAAGGTACAGGAGAGAGAGAGAGAGATATACGCGCGCACACACACACACACACACACACACACACACATACACACACACATAGATATGTATATATATAATGTATAATATACTATTATTTGTGGAAAAGAAAAGAATGTACATTTATAGGAGCATATATACACATAGACTGTCTCTGGAACAGTATATAAGAAACCAGACCCAGAGATTTCTTCTGGAAAGGGGTTGATGGGATCAATGGGAAACTTTGCTCTTTTGAGCCTTTTACATTTTATACCCATGGGAAAGTTAAATCGGCGGCAAAGGTCTGCACTGACTGGGGAAGCACTAAAACTGAAATCTCTGGGGACTTTCATTGTCTTTTTAAAAAAGTTGTTTTGTGGAATAACTGTGAGAACAAAAGCCGAAGGTGAATCGTGTCTCTCTTACGCATCCCAGGTGGTACAAAGGGAAGAGTCACATGAGTACCGCTGCCTCTTCAGGGTGTGTTTTGTTCCCAAGGACCCCCTGGACCTCCTGAAAGAAGACCCAGTAGCCTTTGAATACCTCTATCTGCAGGTGACCCGGTCTGCCCTTCCTAAAATAACAGTGGTTGTTCTCGAAGGGGGCACATTGGGTTATTTTGAACATGAGCTCAAGGCAATTAAGCAGCTCCCTGGTAGGGATTATCTTTATCTGAGGGAGAGTGGGCCTGATTATCCCTCAGCATTCCTTTTTATGTTACTGAGTTGCTATGTTAGGAGATTTGCAATATATTAATGAAATTAAGGCTTAGTCCTCAATGTAGATGATACATTTTCTAATACCATTTAGGATCTTTAGAGTTACAGTTTTTACTGCTAAAAGGGGCATTAGTACTTCAGAACCTTACTTCAGAAATGATGAAACTGGGTCTTGGAAAGGTCACATAATTTGCCTGGGTTCCCCATTTGGTGGTGGAGCCAAAAATGGGTTCCTTGATCTCCTAGCCCGGTGTTCCACCTGTTCTATTTCCTTAGGTGAGGTTTATTACGTCATTTTTATTCTGATGAAAAAATCATTTGGGAGACATCACCATTTTACAGGTGAGATAACTAGGTGTATTGATTGTCCAAAGTCTTATAAAAATGGTGGCAGCAAATAATAACAACAACAGCAGCAGTACTTTATATTTGAATAACACAGCGTCCCTATACCTGCTTTCAAATGCATTATCTAATTTAAACCTCAGAGAAGCCATATAAGGTAGATGTGACTATCCTCATTTATCAAGGGGAAGTACCAGTGCGCAGTTAGTCTTAGTCAAGTAACCAAGGTCACACAGCCCAGAATTGGCAGAGCCAGGTCTCAAAGCTGCCTTTCACCTGAGAGAACAAGGAACACAATCTGTTCTTGTTTCCCAATTCCTCTGATCTAATCTCTCCTAGAGCTGCAGCGATGTGCTCCAGGAGCGCTTTGCCGTGGAAATGAAATGCAGCTCTGCGCTCCGGCTCGCGGCCCTGCACATCCAGGAGCGGATCTACGCATGTGCCCAGCCACAGAAGATCTCTTTGAAATACATAGAGTGAGTGGCAGGGGACTTCTGTGTCCCGCCAGCAGCAGCTGTGTTGCATTTGTAACTTGGCTGGCCCTGGGCCAGGATGGCCGGATTCACAGAAAGCTGATAGTCACCCACCTACCCATCTGCCTGTTGTCTTCCCATTCATTTCCCTCTCCACCCTGTCCAACCCAGCCTGGCTTCCCCAGATATCAGAACCTGGCTGCTCCCTCTGGGGCAGAAACCAACTCCAGATGGAATGACACAGGATCCCTTTGTAATTTCCCAGTTCCTGGGAGGATGTCTCGGGAAATCAGTTGACAACTTCAGCATAAAGCTCTTCTGAGGGCAGGAATGCCTTGAAGACTCATTTGGTGTGAACCAGTTGTGTTGCCTTAGATTCCTATTAGGGTAGTTTCAAGTCCTGAGGTTCTGATACCTCCTGATTCTCAGCTTAAAATTTCACCTTGCTCTGTGTGGTGTCACCCCGATTTGCTAACCTCTTGCCTGAGCATCAAAATCGGATGGGGAATTATATTTTAAAAAATAAAACAAATCCTTGGCCTTACCCCTGATATACTAGGTCAAATCTCTAGGGAGTGGTACCTGAGACTCTGTATTTTTAATGAGTTTGTTGGGAGGTTTTGAGGCTGTTAGCCTGGCATCATTCTGAAGCATGGCCTCAGGGATTCACAGGTGCTATGTGTTGCCCCATGAGAGTGTGCTATACAGGTGTGATGAGTAATGAGCTCCTAGAATGACCATGGGGTTTAATTCCTGAATGGCTGGTTTTTGTGGAGTGTGTGTGTGTTTGAATCGATGGATGGATGGATAGATAGATAGATAGATAGATAGATAGATAGATAATTACACACACACTCTTCATGTATATATTTACATACACTCCACAAAACCAGCCATATATATCTTCTGCTGAAAAAGAAGCTTATAATTACAGTATTCTTAGAACACTAAGTACTGAATCAAATATAATTATGCTCTTCATTAGAGTCAAGTACACTGTAAAAATGGGCCTCCTTGTCTCCAATGTCTTGTGGCAGGAAGGATTGGGGAATAGAGAACTTTATATCTCCAACTTTGCTACGAAACATGAAAGGAAAAGACATCAAGAAAGCCATCAGCTTCCACATGAAGAGGAACCAGAATTTGCTGGAACCCAGACAGAAGGTAATGTAGCCACAGCCCTTGTCGATCACACAGCTGTCTGTTGTGAAACCTCAGGGAAAGAATTTTCAACATTGACTGCATTTTAGACAAATGAAAACTCTGACTTCAACAGTCTTTTTCATTTTCTTTTTTCCTTACTTAAGCAACTTATTTCTGCTGCCCAGCTACGTTTAAATTATCTACAGATCCTTGGGGAACTCAAGACATATGGTGGGAAAATCTTTAATGCTACTTTAATGGTATGTATTAAAGAACTGTGGGGTCCTATCCTTATAAAGGTTGCAAGAGGTTCTCTGAAGATCAATGTATCTGTTAGCCTAAAATTCCTGAGGACTGGGTCATGGACTAGAATTTGTTTGGGAAACTAAATATTACGCCATTAGGGAGTGTCTATCAAGACATTGCTTAGAGCCAGCTCTCTGACAGGTGCTGGGAGAGGCAGAGCTGAATGAGATGTGATTCCCACCCTAAAATGATGGAGCAAGGCACCCAACAAGACAAAGCAAAGCCACAAGAGGCACAGGACCATTGCTGTGGGGTTTTTAATGACAGAGGCCACCACTGCTAGCTTCAGGTTGAGTGGGGAAGAAGGGGTTAAGGAAAGGCAAGAAGGTTGGATTTGGCCAGATTTCAGTACAGAGGAAAGGCGTTTTGAGGGCAGGGTACTGTAAGAAGTTTACCCTGGAGCTTTGGGTATATGAAGGTAAAGAGGAAAAAATGGAAATCACAAAGGAAAGATAAGAATGTTAGACTGACTGCCATGCTGGGGCCCCGATTGTTCAGAAGAAGGGAAGAAGTAAGGGGTGGAAGGGTGAGAAGGGAAAAGAGAAGCAAAAGAGCCCCCTGCTGTGTTACCCATTCCTCCCCTGGCCTGCTTTTTGGAGCCTAGGCCTAGAGCTATGTGCTTTGCCGCAGTCAGTGATGGGGGGGTGTGGCCTAAGGGAACTCTCCCTCACCACTCAGTCAGCCCCAGAACTCTCCAGCACAAAGCCAGACAATTTACCAGTTTTATATATATAGTTTATAATAGCAAAACTCCTTTCAGTGCATTTGGTGTGCCTCTCAGTCATTTACAGCAGTGATGGGTCAATTTAATCAGACTGCTGACCTAACAATGTAAATGGAAAAAGAGAATCAGTGTTTTGAGAGAAAGGAAGAGCATCAGATAGTCAGAGGAAGGGAAAAATAGATTGAGTCTTTGTACAAGTAGAGGACTAAATGGTAGAAAAGAGACTAGATCACAGCAAGGAAACTTGAAAGTACAAGAAAAACTGCCCACTTTTCCCAGGGGCTAAACCTGCCCTCTGCCAACTGTCTAGGTCCCATCCCCAGCTCCTCTTTACCTTTCTTGTCTAAGGAAAGAGCTGGTAGTGGGAGGAGAAACCAACCACGTTGAACTGGCTCAGGGTGCTTGCTGGGCACTGGGGGTTACAAATGTAGATACATGCAGACTCTGTTGTCAGGGACCTTAGCATGGAATATGACTTAAATACAAAAAATTACAGTAAGAAGTCTTACCTTAGTGCTATCAGAGAAGTGCAGAGGATATGGTGTGAAAACAACACAGAGGAAAAGGACTGTTGTGGTTTGAGGAGCAGGTCAGGCCGATGTTTTCTGTAGGCAGCAGGTTTTGATGGAAGCTTTTAAAGAAGGGTCAGGATTTCAGTAGATAGTGATGACAGCCAAGGGATTCCAAGAGGAGGGCACAGCATGCATATAGGTACATAGGTGTGAAACTATATGGTTGTGTTTATGGAACAGGTCAAAGTCCTGTGGTTTGATTCTCTATTGTGAAGTGTATTATGGGAGATAAAGTTATACTTAATTTATCTGTAGATGGGGCCCAGGTTAGGCTATCATCTAACTTGGTAGTCTAGGGGAGTGGTGGTAAGGACCTGAAATAAGAATCAAGGGGTTTGCAAAGAGAGGTATCATGTCCTACATGTATAATGTATTTTTTCACTAGCTTGTGAATGGAAACTAATTCCCTTTCCCGCCTTCTGCAGTTACAGGATAGAGAATCCTACATTGCCCTTCTAGTTGGAGCCAAGTATGGCATTAGCCACATTATCAACAGTAAACTCAACATCATGTCCACGTTGGCAGAGTTTGCAAACATCAGTCGTGTAGAGCTGACAGAAGAGTCTGAGAAAGTGAGCATGGTCAAAGTGCATCTTCAGAACATCAAGGTAATACGTGGGGAAGAGATTTTTGAGTCCAGCGTCTGGAATCTGGGGCTAAATATTCAAGGGTAGTTTATATGAGTTTGGATATTAAGAAAGTCTAATGTCCAACATTTGCTTAAGAGATGGAATTGTCCATTCTGTCCCATCAAAGGGAAAGTGATGAACAGGGTGCATTTTCCTGGACAGGTCCTAAAAGGTTTTTTATATAAACTGAGCTGGACCATGTACTTTCCTGATGGGTTCAGAAACTTAGATGGGAGCACCAGAGGGTTTTATTACATGCATGGGACCAGAATGGCTGCCCAGGACTTTGGGTGGCAGCAGTTGAAATGGGTAAATGGTGTGGGGTACTTCCTGAGCCTCTCTGGAAGGTCCTACAGTTATCCTGCCTTCCTTTGATTTAATCCCAACATGCTCAGGGCTGGTGCTTCATTCTTCTTATCCCCCTATCCTCCTTCTCTACTCGCTCCTGCTTCTTTTCCTTTTCCAGGTCAGGTCTTGAAGGGGCCCCATGGTATGAATGAACAGGGTAGGGTGGTTGGGATGGGGGACAGGAGACATTGTGGAGATTGGATGGGAGGATCCCACTGTGCATGTGTGAGTGTGTGTGCATGCATGTGTAGTTGTGGGTGTGCACACGTGTGCACACTCATTTCAAGTCTTGTAGATGAGAAAATGGGACACCAGGGGGCCTGCCTGTGGACCGTGGCTGGATTTAGTTGGAATCTCTCACTGGCGCCACATGGCCTTGTTGTCAGTCTTCAGACTATCTATCCCTTAGCCTTTTATAAACATAAGAGCTCTCTTTACTTTCAAAGGTTCTGACTTTGCTGCTGGAATCCAACAGTGCAAAAGACCTAGCCTGCCTGATTGCTGGGTACTACAGGCTATATGTCGACCCAGTTACCTCCGTTTTCCTCTGGCCGGGAAACAAACAACAGGGGCACCGGGTATCCGCTGAAGAAGGTGAGGCGCTGAGGCTTGCCCCAGTAAGGACAGGCCCACTTCACTACCTTGTAGGTCAGGACAGCCTAAAAAGAGGTGGTACCTTGAATGGATCTGAGACTCCAAGTGGAAGTAAGCAGTTGATCTTTCCAAAATCCTAAATAGAGAAGCTTTCTTTGTACCTGAGAGTCCCCTAAAGCCAAAGAAGGCTTTGGAAGGTCTCTGATTCCCTGCAGTATTTTCTAAACTCATCTCTAAGATCCACTGCATTTTATCTTTCTTTGCCGGTAAAACAAGATGTCAGTTATTTGTTCAGAAAATACAGCTGACCTAGCTTCTCTTCCCATTCCTGGGCACTCTTTTGCATTTTCTTGAATTATAATAAAAATTCTCAACCTCACATGTTTAGAAGAAGGGGGTACCTGGAGATAGAAGGGAAAATCATATGATGTAAGGAATGAAGTAGGGGAGGCCAGATGAGATGAACATTTTCCCAGGCCAACTCCCAGTTTCTACCAGGCTTTGCTTCAGCACTACTTTTTTTTTAATTGGGGTATAGCTGTTTTACAACGTTGTGTTAGCGTCTACCGCGCAGCAAAGTGGAGTTCCCTGTGCTCTACGGCAGGTTCTCATTAGTTATCTATTTTATACATATTAGTTCGTGTATATATGTCAATCCCAATCTCCCAATTCATCCCACCCCCCCTTTCCTCCCTTGGTGCTTCAGCAGTATTGATGCAGCATTTTCCCAGTGGTTTGCTGATAAATGTTTAACAACTGTCTCTGCAGGGATAAAACAAAACAAAACAGAATTCTAATTTGAAGCAATTGCCTATTTCCATGGCATAAACACTCCCACCATGACTAATTTCAAGCCCCCGATGTGCTGTCACTGAACACGAAGGCGGGGAGAGGTGCTCAGTAACGCACCATTACATGGCATTTCCTCCATGTGGATAAAATAGGCATAAGTAGTCATAGATACTGGATGAGACTAAAGTAAAATAATTAGGAAGTGAAGATTCTGTGTGCTTGTTACCTTTGTCTTTCACACAATTTATGAACAAGGGATGATACTTCTGAATATGGTCAGGGAGACAGCGCCCCATGGAGTGGTGCTGTTGTGGAGGCCTGCTGGGGGCGCAGGGCAGGCGGCAGTGGTCACAGGAGGCCTCCAGAGCAGGAGGTATTTGAAAGAGGTCATGAAGAACATGGTGGAGTTAACCAGGCAAAGAAGGGAGGAGAGATCCTTTGAAGCAGAGGGGACACAATGGAGGCATGACACGAAGGGTAAGGTCGTGATGTGTGAGAAGCTCCCTGTAGTGGCTGGAGCATGGGAAGGCTGCAGTGGGTGACCAGGCTGCTGAGAAGGGGTGGGGGCTGCACTGTGACAGGGTGACAAAGTTGCTGAGGAGGGGTATGGGCCATCCTGTTAGAGGGTGACCAGGCTGCTGAGGGGATCAGGGCCATCCTGTGAGAGGCCCCAACCTTAGTAGGAGAGCTTAGGTGCTTCCCTGTAGACAAGAGAAACCAAAAGAGGGTTTAAATAGAGTGTAATGTGATCAGAGAGAAGTTTAGAAGGATCACACCTGGAGGCTTATGGTGCATGAGAAACTGGAGACCTGGCTCAATGCCCCCCCAACACTCTCACCATGAATCCCTCCCAAGTGCCAGTAGTGGATGACTTTTAACTTTCCTAAAAGCCCTGTGGCACCAGTAGGTCCCTAGGCCAGGCTTCAGAATGGTGCCAGCCTAGCAGCCTCAGAACCCCCAATAAAGTTGCTAAAATACAGATTCCTGGGCCTCACTCCCTAGATATCAGACTCAGTTCATCAGGGCTAGGTCCAGGGATCTGTTCTGTTTTGTTTTTTTAATATGATTCCCTATCTGATTTTGATGCCCAGTCAGGACAAGAGAGCTGAGAGTTTTAGGAGGGCCTTAGGAAACCAACTAAATACCCAGATGTTTCCATGGACAGATAGATCTTTTTGGATATGGAGGTAATCCTGTCTCCTTTAGTGGTTGTTCAGATAGATGTGGGAAAGGAGACTTGACACTGTGTGGAGAACATGGAATTTGGAGTCCCATGGACCCTGTGTCAGTCAGTGTAGCATGACCTGGGCCTGTCACCCTTCTGAACCTCAGTCCTCTCATCTGGAAACTGGGAGGGCAGGCAGAGAGGGGGCGGGAGGATACATAAGCATCTGCCTGTCCCCAGATGCTGTTTTTAACCCTTGGTGTCTCCTGTGTTTCAGGCTACGAATCCAGGGCATGCAGTGACTCCGAGGAGTCCTCTGAAGTGGACTGCGTGTTGGAGCCCCTCTCTGACAGACACCTGCTGAAGCTGGGCCCCTGCAGACCACTTGTAGAAGAGGAGCAGCCTCCTGGGGACAGCTCCACGCCTGAGGTGGCCGAGAAAGGCCCAAGCACCTGCGGGGCTAGCAGCAAAACAGACAGTGCTGAGTCTGAGGCATCGGACTCGGCCAACGCTGAGAGCCGAGGCTGCAGGACCAGTGGCTCAAGCGAGTCCATGGATGCCCTGGAAGAGGATGACCTGGACGCCTGCTCCTCCAGCAGCTCCGGCTTCTTCCACCTGGGCTCAGTAGGCTTCCCAGAGAATCTTGATTCTGACAGCCAAGAGGAGAGAAGCAGGATCGAAACCAGTGGCTTTCTCTGTCTCCTGGACCTGGCTCGGAGAGCCAACCCTGAGTGCCAGAAGACAGAGTTTTCTGAGAGTCCCGCTCCTGACACATTCAGCTGGGGACCGGAACTGAGCGCGGTCAGGCTGGACCCCAGGATGTACGAGGGCAGCCAGATTGACTACTACAACCTGTGCACCAATGTCTCCCCCGCCAGCCACCTGAGTGACAGCTCGGACAGCACAGCTTCCCGGCAGGGTCGGGGCCTGGCAGCCTGGGCCCAGCAGGGAGGGCCTGAGGCCCAGCCCAGCTCCACGCTGCAAGCGCTGGCCCTGTGCCTGCCGCTGGCCTTGGAGGATGGCAGTTCGGATGAGGAATACTATGATGCAGCTGACAAGCTCACACCCCCAGATGCCTCCTCAGGTGAGCCCTCCCTCGCAGGTCTGTGGATTGTGCAGGGAGCTCCTCAGTACCCACCGGGGTCAGGGGCCAAGCTTGATGGGAAAACAGGTAGGTAAAGCACGGTCCTTGTTCTCTTTTGAGGTGGGCCAGCTGGGCTCAGTGGATCACATTATGGGCATCCCGACTTCAAGTAAGGGCTACAAGGGAGGTTCAGAGAACTGTGGGCAGGCAGAGATGGGTGGCATTAATTCAACAGTGGCAATCAGGGAAGGCTTCCCAGAAGAGGCAGCAAATGGGCCAGGTGTTGTAAGATGGACAGAATTTACACAGAAAGAAAAGGGTTTGACAGCCCAGCAGAGGGAAGCAGCTGTGCCATTGTTGACCCCAAAGCTTTAAATGAGGCCTTGAAACAAAAAGAACCTAACTGACAGGCTGTTGGTGGCCGTGAAGGGACCCGGACATAAGGCAGGGGGATCATGTTTCTTTCCGGATCCTCGTCCCTTCCTCCACAAAGGGTGTGGGGTGTCTTTCCACACAGAATGACTTCCTAAGCTGACCAGAGATCCTTGCGGGACATTTACGCACACACACACACACACACACACACTCACTCTGAACTCTGAAGAAGAAAATTGGAAAATAGCACACAGACATTAGGGGTGACCTACTAAGAGCTGGGGAAGCTGCAGCCCTTTTCTTTGTTCCAGCCCTTTCCTGTTGTGCCCTGCCCTCTAGTGGTTTCCCGTTGCTCGTGGGAGAAAGGCCAGCTTCTTAGCAGCCCCTGCAAGGCTTCTTGAGGCCCTCTGTGACATGGCCTCTGCCTGTTTCTCTCCTTCCCCCGAGCCCTGTCCATGCATTCCTGCCACACAGACCTCCTTGCCATTCTTTAAAAGTGCCCAGTTATTTTCTACTTCCAGCCTTTGCACATGCTGCTCTTTCCACCTGAAACATTCCTCATCCTGATCTTTGCTTGCTGATGCCCATCCATCTATCAGGCCTCAAATTCACTTCCTCTGGGAATATTAACCAGACTGCCAGGACTAGGGCAGGTCTCCCCATCCCTGTCACACACCCTGGGTGCCTCCTGCCTGGCACTTGGCACTGCCTGTAGTTGCATATTTATTTGTGTGATTTTTGTATTGATGTTTCTCTCCTTCACTAAACTGAAAACTTCTTTGAGTGTGAACTGTGCGTTTCACACTCATCTCTGTGTCCTGGCACATAGTGCCTGGCGGTTGCTGCTAAATGGATAAATGAATGCACTCTCCACCATCTACCCTGACTTCGTTAACTGACCTAGAAACCTATGGCCAGATTGTGCCCTGCTTCCCACAGAACCCAGCCAACTGCCATCCATGCCCCCAGCCTTGCCCTTCTGGGTCAGCCATTATGCTAGAGGCAAGATGGGTGTGAGACAGACCATCAGTCAAGGCCTTCCTTTATGGGAGTCCAGTCAGGGATATAAGGTCCACACTGGACACTCCCTCTTTTACAGAGAGCCAGTGAGGAGCTGGGGAGACAGCCCAGACCTGGGACTCCTGAGCCTGGGGTCTGGTCTGGCCCCTGACTCAGTGTGGGAGCCTCTCCCTTTTTAGGCTTCAGAAACACCCTTGGTCAGTGGCTGTAGGTGGCCTAGAGCGGCAATTCCAAAATGTGGCTGGAATTCCAAAACATCGAAATCACCCAAGGGACCTGTTTAAAATATTGTATATTCCTAGACCCCAGCCTCAGAGATTCTGATTTAGGAGGTCTGAGGAGCAGCCTAGGATTTGATGAAGTTTTTAATAAAGTTCAGCCAGGGTGCAAAACACTGGTCTGAGTCTAAGAGCCCCCTGATTCTCAGGTGCTAGCCTGTGATCTTAATTCCTTCTGGCTGATTCCCAGGACTTCTTCACAAAAGTGCATCTCCTTGCAGAAAGATCCATCCTGGTATGTGCAAGACCCCTCATGCCCATGACTGAGAGTCACAGCCACTTTTTGTCAAAAGAAAGCTCGCTTGGGACCCTCACCCATGTAGTGACAATCATAACAATGACAGCACTGGCTCCCTTTAGTGAACACCCATTAGGCACAGGCCTTGTGCCAGGAGCTTGATACGTACTAAGTCATCTAACCAGCGTGGCAGTGCTGATCGACACCACTGGTACTGACTGACTTGGGTTAATGTAAGCACGGAGAGAAAGTGTTGAAAGGATGTAAGATAGCTTAGAGAATTGCCAGCAGAGGTGAAGACCTGGTTCAGACACAGGCAGCAACCAGATCGGGGGTGGGATAGCAGGATTCTTCATTGTACTGTCAGGATACTGTGGCTGCAAAGAACGGGCTCTACTGTTTTTTGTGTTTTTTGTGTTTTTTTAATCAATGTGTTTGAGTTTGAAATTTTAGGAAATTTTGTGACTGACTTTCTAGGTCATAAATCTGACCACTTGGCTGATGTGGATAGGGCCCCTTCATTAATAGTTCCAGCAGACTGTAACCACTGGGGAGATGTCATTGCCCAAAAGGAAGTTGGGGTACTGTGACCAAAAGATAAGGCAATGGATCTTGGGCAACCAAGAACCAAAAAAGGTATCCCACGGTGATCATCCCCATCTTTCAGAAGAGGAAATTGAGGAGCTCAAGATTTAACATGCCCACGGTTACACAGCCCAGCCAGGATTTGAACCCAGGCAATCCTGAGTCCTGAGCCCAAGATCTACAAGTCTCTTTGTTGTTGTGCTTTTCATGTTCTTTTTTCTTTCTTGGTTCTCAGGGCTCAGAGCTGCTTCTGCTGCAGAAACCAGTGCCACAAGCTCACAGAATAAGGCCAGCACTTGCAGCCCTGAGGACAGCCTGAATCCTGAGCCAGGGGGAAGAGAGCCAAGCAGAAGGGGAGGGGTGAAAAAGTATGCCAAGACCCTGAGGAAAAGAAGGTCTTTCCTAAAGACCGACTACACCTGTCAGGTCTCATTTCCCCTGATGCCATCAGCCTCCCTGGAGAGCGTGGATGACGTGTGCTACTATGACCGGGAGCCCTACCTGGCCCTCAGTGCACCCTCCCCAACTGTGTCCTGTCTGCAAGACGTGCAGGGTGAGCCTGGCCTCCTGGAGACCAAGGCCCTGGGGCTGCTGGCTCCCCTGAGGGAGACCAAGAGCAAAAACCCAGCCTCCCGGGCCATGGAGATGGAGCCAGAGACCATGGAAACCAAGTCGGTCATCGACTCTCGAGTGTTTTCTATTTCTGCCATTCGCCTCCGGATTGACCCCAGCCATAAAGAGAATTCTGGGATTGCCCCTCTGACCGCCAGTGTTGCCAGTTCCCCAGAAAACACTCCTCACAGTCCCAACCCAGGCTTATCTGGCCCAGATACGGCTCAGGTAGGGCTTCCCCAGACCTCATCTCCATTTCAAGACTCGGATGGCAGTGCCCCCCGAGAACTTGCCATGGAGCTTGGGGACAGCACCTCCTCCCTCTCCAGTGCTGACTTGAACCCAGACAGAATCTGCCTGACCATCAGCCCAGGGCCACATAATATCTCTCAAGGAGACACACTAGAGCTGGGAGGAGTCCAGATAGAAAGAGGACTGGGATCTCTGTTTACAAATCACATGCAAGAAACTGCCCCCCAGGACACAGGGTCTCTGTTGTCTCCTCAAGACAGGCCTAGAAGTGGTGAATGTGGAATAAATTCAGAAGAGAAGATGGCTTCTTTCCCTACAAAGGAGGAGCAGCAAGGACAACTATCTTTGGAACATGATAGAGAAGTTACAAACAAAAATGGCACCAACTTATTTCATGATGAATCTGAGAAGGATCCAGGTGACCCCGAGGGTGACGTGTTGAATGCTGTTCAACAGACTGTTGGTGTCAGTGGTCCAGCTGGTGGCATGGTAGCCTCCCTCTCCTTGGAGACTCCTGTAACAAGGACTGAACAGACCCCACCACATTCCCCCAGAGACCCCCAAGGACAAAGCAGAGAAACCCCAGGCCAAGCCTGCCAGGCCCAAGAACAAAAACTATTGGCAGAGCTGGATTTAGACCTGGATTTCTTGCTTAGGGACCAGACCATTTCATCAGCTTTCCCTCTGGAGGTCAAGGCAGAGCCACCTAACCATGTGATAGGGGAAGATACCACCCCTAGGGACACTCCTCAGCAGGTCTGTTTGAATCCAGGGCCTTCTCTGCCAGAGCCACTACCGTGTTCTCAAGAGGAGCCCCACTTAGAAGGTTCAAATCATTGTTCACTGCCAGAAAGCAAAGACAAAAGCCCTAGCATGTGCCTTCCTAATGAGAAGTCTTTCCTGTGCTTTGCCCCAGAAAGCTATCCTAAAGTTTCTGCCAGTCTCAGGACGGCCACATCTTCGGGGTTTGCAGGCGTGAATGAGACTGTGGCCCCTAGAACTGGGATGGAGCAGTGCAGCTGCCAGTTCTCCTATGCCACATGCTTCCGTGGCCTGCAGCCAGAGACGGAGGAGGAAGACAGGGGCCTGGAAGCACACCCCACAGCCCCCCTCACCTCACCACCCTCTGCAGGAGGCCAGCTGGCCCTACCCTGGAGGCCTGCCCGGGTCCACAGCTGCAGCACTGAGCCCCTGTCGAGGAACAGCCACATCTGGCCAGAGTACTGCGCCAGGGCTCTGAGACAGCTGAAAGCTGCCCCTGCCAGCACCCCCGAGGGCTTCATCCAACTCACGGAGAGCTTGCTGGAATTAGAGAACATTTTAGAAGCTTCCTGGGGAAATGGGAACACGCACCCTCCCGAGAAGTGCACCTGGCACTTTTCTGAAAGCCGGAGCCGCCTTTGCATGGGCTCCCAAAAGCTCCTGTTGAGCTGTCAGCACGTGATCAGAATGGACCAGTCCCCCGAGGAGATGCAGGGTGCTGTGCGCGACACCTTCCAGCACCTGGTCCAGCTGGCCGGCCTGTGCTTCCAGTTCACAGCCTGCAGCCGCTGCTCCACCCGACACAGAGAGGCAGCGGGGAACCTGAGGGATGTGGTGTACACCTACCACCAGTTTGTGGAGGCCGCTAAGCTCACCTGCGAGAGAGGCTACCATGACCTGAGTGTGAAACTCTTGGCCCGTCAGTGTACGGCCCTCACAGCTGCTGTATTCTGTTTGACCCAGAAGTTCTGGTTCTCCACTGCCCTGTGAGAGGGCCAGTTGGCCAGACCCCCTGCCCTGCCCTGGACACTTCCCTGAGCAGCTCCTACCATTCCTCTGCCCACCCCTCTCAAATGTTTATTATTTAGAGTCTTCAAATAAACTGCTGCTTAATCTTTGCCTGAATCATACAGAGTGATGACAAGTTTGGGCCAAAAGCATCCGCTCATATTTGTTCAACAAACATTCACTGGCTTATTCATAAAGATGAGTAAGACAAGCCTCTGCCCCTGGCCAGGATGCTCACAGCCCCTCTGGGTGGGTACAGATAAGCAGATTGCCATCAGTAATGTGTGTACCCTAGGAGGAGCATACCCTGCGAGTGTGGAAGCAAGAAGCCACAAACTGTCCCAAGAAGGCAGGGATGAGGGAGGAAGGTGGAGCCACTGAAAAATTGTCTTGACTTCTCACATCACACTGATTTGGCAATAACCTCTGCAAATAGGAGTGAATACTTGGGATATTTGATAGATTCCACCTTCACAAGTTTTGGTTTGCAGCACCTGCGCCTGGAGGCCTGGTATTCTTGGCGGCCTCGCTGCGATAAGCATAGGTTGCCACTAGGTGGCAGTAAGCACCTTAGTTGCCTGGCCCCCCATATCCAGGTGTGTGCTCTGTGTGTTACCTGAAATTGACTCCACCCTCTATCCGTTTTAAATATCTAAAAAGGCAAACATTAAAACCCTGAATTAGATTTGCCTTTTTAAGAATAATATTAGAGCAAAAGAAATATATTCAGAACCTTTCTCACTAATTCCAGTAGAGCCATTTAATCCCTGTTAATCTTGGTGGGACCTTGGTCGGACATGCTACTTAACCTCTCAGTGCTTTGGTTTTCTCTTCTGAATATTGGGGATACTAGTGTCTGCTTTGTAGGGTAGAAATCTAGTAAATACTCAAAAAAAGTTAGTAATAATCCCCAAAGTTTATGGATTCTTCTCCTAGTATGAAACCCTTCCTTGCATTTTGTTTTCAGACTCCAGGAAAACTGACCTGAAGACAGCCTTGGGAGGTCTTTTTCCCCTGGCTTTTCTGTCCAGGCAAAAGGTGGTTTAGACACTCACTTTGGGCTATCAGAGTTTACTCAAGCGGTCCTCCTGGGGCTCCTGATCAGTTGTGGGCTCAGTGCTTCCTCTGCAATTTGTCTCCTCTAAGGTTCCCTAATTTCTCTCCTTCACCCAGCAAAAGCAGGGCAAAGGTGAGGGTGTTAAGTGACATACCCAAGCTCTTGCCAATCAGAAGGAAAGCAATATTTGGGGAGAAGAGAAGAGAATCTACCCATCCCCTGTTACCAGTTACTTAGTAGCCAGTTAACCAGTACTAGTGCCAGGAAAAGATTTATTTTCTTAAAGGCCTCTTTCTTTTCACAGAATACTTTGAATAAAATTTAAATAAGGCTCTTGAAAATAGATTTAAAGTGATTTCATGACAATGGAAAATAGGAACAATAGGACACCCAAATACTAAAAATTGTATGATGCTAAACAGGACTTGAATACTTTTACTGTGTTCACAAACTTAGGGAAGGAGCTCAGGACTTCAACGCAATCAGAGCTTGAATCCTGGCAGTGTTGTTATAGGTGCTTCTCTGAGCCTCATTTTCCCCAAATGACAAAAGGAAATAACACTAGTCTCATTTAGTGATGGCCTACAATGTGCCAGATGCCTTATTTGGATAACTTGAATACATTTTCTTATCAACACAACACCCAAACTAGAGATTGTTATATAATACACATTCAGCATTATTGTGAGAAATAAATTCTCATGGAAGGCAGGATGGAGACTGTGAAGCCTCAGGCACAGGCACTCAGATGTTTTGTTTCCTTCTTCCTTTGCTTCCTCTCCCCTCAAATCCGTTAGCTTCCTTGGGTTGCTACTGTATGGAGCCAGCATTTTTGCTCTGAGCCTCCATGAGGTGTACTAAGTCCCAGAAGTTCTGAAGCAACCCCTCATCGCTTGTTGAGAAGCTAAAATACAGGGGGTTTGCCATGTTTAGCACTTTCTCTGAGATACACAGCTCCCTACATGAAAGCAGGACAGGACTGCCTACTCCCCAACACAGGAATCAATTGTTTAATGACTGAGAAACGACTGGATATTTACACTCCTTCATTTTTCCACCCACCAACATATTGGCGGATTTATTTCTTTAAACAAACATTTATGGTACACCCATGCCAGGGTGCCTGATGTAGGATTATGGATGTAAATAGTTGGGTGAGAATCTTATCTGCAAGGGCTCCTGGTCCGAGAGGTAAGATGACATGTAGAGATAGAGACCTACCTAAGGCATGGTGTGCTCAGGACTACCAAAGAGAACAGATAAGGTGCTGTAAGAGCTCAGAGGAGAGAAGTAATTTGGGGGTGTTGGGGGGAGTGGTGATCAGGGAAGGCTTCCTGTAGGAGGCAGCATTAATTAGAACTAGTATGTCAAGAAGTGTTGATTGGGGACTTCCCTGGTGGCGCAGTGGATAAGAATCCGCCTGCCAATGCAGGGGACACGGGTTCGAGCCCTGATCTGGGAAGATCCCACATGCCATGGAGCAACTAAGCCCGTGCACCACAACTACTGAGCCTGCGCTCTAGAGCCCATGATCCACAACTACTGAGACTGTGAGCCACAACTACTGAAGCCCGCGCGCCTAGAGCCCGTGCTCCGCAACAAGGGAAGCCACCACGATGAGAAGCCCGCGCACCGCAAGGAAGAGTAGCCCCTGCTCTCTGCAACTAGAGAAAACCCACATGCAGCAAGGAAGACCCAACACAGCCAAAAATAAATAAATAAATTTATAAAAATAAAGTAGTTTTGTTTTTAAAAAAAGTATTGATTGAGTAGCTATTGTGTGTCAGGTTTTGATTTTGGTAGATAGGAAGGTAAGTTTTTCTCAAGAAGGGAGAAAAATCACTTGTTTGTTTATCCTGTTGACAAATATTTACTGCATTGGCACCGGGAATACAATCACTAACATGATAGATGTAAGTCCCCTCGAGGAACTTATAATCAGCAGGGAAGACATAGGAAAAAAAAAAAGATTACTGATAGGTGAAGATTGAAATAAAGAAAACGAAGAGTGCCAAGATGGGGCTGGGATGAGCCAATCTTCCCTGGGGGCGCGGGGTGGTCAGTAAAGGCCTCTCTGAAGAGGGAAGGTTTAAGCAGAAGCTTAAAGGGTAAGAAGGAGCCAGCCATGTAAAAAGTGAGAGAAAAGGGAACAGTAACTGCAAAGGCTTTTGTTGTGTTTAAAGCATTTCAAGAAGATGGGTGTGACTGGAACACAGTAAGCTGGAGGAAGAGTGATAGATGAGGTCGGAGGGTCAGCCAGGAACCAGGCCATGCAAGGCCTTGGGGAGGTTAGATTTTACATCCAATTACAATGGGAAACCACTGAGGGGTTTGGAGTAAGGGAGACACATAATCATTCGGCAAATGGATGGACGCCGGAGGGGGCTGGGCAGTGATACCAGCTAGGTGGCCTTTCTGTGGGGAAAAGCCCCACTTTTGAATGAGCTTCATGAGCTCATTGAAAAGTGAAGAGACACCAGAGCAGTGGCAGGGAGGGATGAAAGGTATTCGGTACAGCTGAGTGCAAGGTGCAGGGACTGGAAGGTGTGGTGGGAGCAACTGAAGACCATCTGAGCCACTTTGCAAGTCCTGCTGAGTGGAAAGCCAAGGCCAGCTTCTGAGCAGAGAAGACAGCTGGGTTTCCGAAAAAGCCCTTTGAGGAAGAAAGCATGTTTAGTTTTAGTATTTTACAAGTTGCTCCAGTAGCAGATTATAAAGGATGGGTTAAAGCATGGACTGGGGATGGGGTGGGAGGTGCTGGAGAAGCTGTGGAAAGAAAAGTCCTGAGGGGAACCGTGAGGCCAAGGACGGATCCAACAAGGCTGTGGTTTCTTGGGCAGGAGGTGTTTCAGGTTCATTCATGGTAGGGTCCCTCGAAAGCATGAGACCCCTAGGACTGCAGGAATAAAGGGAAGAGTGGTTGATAGCTTTTATCAGGCCAAGGCTTGGACAAGTCGCTTCAGGTCTCTGAGACTCAAGTTTCCCCGTGGATTTGTGAGGCGAGAAAGAGGAGGGAGAGTGGCCAGAGGCTAGACTAATTCGTGATCTGCCCAAGCCGGGATATCTGTTATGATCCTGGATAGCCAGCTAGTGGTGAGGGGAACTATGTCAGCTCGTGGGCTCTTCTGGTTGTGGGGAAGCCCAGGGAGACCAGGGCAAGGCAAGGCTCCCAGGTTGCGAGATGAGGGGTGGTTCGAGTCTGGTTTCAGCCCACCTTCGCCGTGTCCAGCCCTTGACAGCCATCAAAGCGCCTGGTCACCTGCAGCAGCCCTGTGAGGTCGGCGAGCGGTTGGGATTGTATGCCCAGCTAACATGCGAGGAAACGGAGGCTCAGTGAGGCGCGGCAACCTTCTGGCGGGACGCAGCTCCTTAGTACTACCGTGGGCACGGCAGCCGAAGCCCAAGTCTTCGCGGAACACACAGCCGCTGGGCTGAAAACGACAACTCCCAGAATGCTACTCGGAGAGGGGCAGGAACCGGAAGTGAAGTCGGAGGTGGGTCTTGGTGGGTTTCTCTGCTGCTGCGTGAGGTGACGGGTTCAGGTACGCCGGGGCCTCGTTGCCGGCAGGGGTAGGGGCTGGGGGTCCGGACAGGAAATGCCGCCTCGTTCGCGGGCAGGGCAGACAGGCGCCTGGGGAGCAGGCGCCCGCCCAGCAGTCGTGTGGTCTCATGTCCCCCACCTTCCTGGCGCTGTTCCTTCCTGCTTCCCGTCGTACTCGCAGCTTATGGACCAGACTGGGCCTGCACGCGGTGTACACTCGAGATTGGGGTCAGGGTGTTCTAGTGCTGAAGGTGACCGAGGAGTGCAGCCGGCTTTGGTGGCTAAAACTTAGAACGAGGAGATGAGAGAAGTCTCCATCACTTAGCGCCCAGGGATATGCTCATCAGGTGGGACTTGGGTTAGAAAAAAGTTCTGAGGCCTCTGTCAACGCAGAGATGGTGGAGTGGAGGATTTATTAATTCAGCAAGTCTTTATTGAGCGTCTGTTATGTACGAAGCTCGTTGCCAGGCACTGAGGATGTAGTGAATGAAGCAGACAGAACACTTGCTTACATTATAGGAAGGGGAAAATTCAGACAAGAAAAATAAGTAAAAAGTGTGCCATGTTGGTTAATGAAAATCTGAATGAAGTGAGGAAGGTAGTCATATAATTATCTAGGAGAATAGGATTGAGGTAGAAAGACCAGCAAGTGCAAAGGCGCTAAGGTGGGAACATCCTTGGTATGTTTAAGGAACAGCAACAGCAAGTAGACCGGATAATGCAGAGAACAATGGATGATCATTAATTATCAATATAGGCCATTGTAAGTGTCCAGACAAATAATCAGTAAACAATCTATAATAGGAATAGAAGAGAGTTTTATTCTAGCCACATTGAGGACTATAGCATGGGAGACACAGATTCAAGAAGCACTTGAATTGTGTTCCTCCAGGCTACAAAATGGGGCAAGCTTATAAAGGCAAAAACTGCAAGGTTACAGTTAGTTACATGAGTTATTTATCAAGAATTATAATTGGAGGTGGCAAGAAGTAAGGGTGCTTATTAAGGAAGGATTAGTTGGGGTCTGAAATGGTTGCATAGTTACAAGGGGAGACCTTGAGACTGTAATATTGCAGCTGGCTGGTGTTAGAGCATGACTGATGGTGTCCTTGGGTGTGGTACAGTTCAGAGAAAGTTCAAGTTCTCAGTGATGCAGCCGTGCCTGAGACCAGATCTTCAATGGCCACCCAACCCCATTTTTGTATTCCTGAACTATTACTCCATTTTAATTTCAATGTCATCAGCTTGAACAGGTATCTCACAGAGATATATTATGAATTACCAATAAGTTGCATGAAAAAAAAGCTCAATATCATTAATAATCAAACAAATGCAAATTAAAACAGTGAGGTTCTACTACACAAAAATGGTTAAAATTAAGAACCCTGACAACAGCAAATGTTGGGGATGATGCAGACCATCTGGAACTCTCACAGACTGCTGACAGCAGTGTGTAATGTTACAATCATTCTGGGAAATTGATGGCAGTTTCTTAGGAGTTAAATAGCACCCATCCTATGACCCAGCAATTCTGTTAGTACTTAGCCAACAGATATGAAAACATATGTCCACAAAAACGCTTGTATGAGAATTTCTTGGCCGCTTTATTCGTAAAAGCCACAAACTGGAAAAATCTCAAATGTCTATCAACAGGAGAATAAACAAATTGTGGTATATTCATGTGTGGAGTACTGCTCAGCAATAAAAAGGAACAAACTACTGATACATGAAGCAATATATATGAATCTCAAAAACAAGTTGTGGGGCAAAATGCCAAGTTCAAAAGAGTACACACTGTTTGAGTCCATTTAAATAACGTAAGGCACAGCTAATCTATGGTTATAGAAAAAAGAGCAATGATTGCATTTGGAAAGCAGTGAGAATGGGATGGAGATTGACTTGGAAAGTGCAGAAGGAAGGGAACTTTCTGGAGTGATGGAAATGTTCTATATCTTGATGGGGTGTGGGTAATACAGGCCCTACGCACTTGTCAAAAACTCATTGAGCTTGTATATTCCCATCCCTCACTTCCCACCCCTTCAAACCTCTCCGCACCATCCCTCCCAACACACAAACTTGTTGAGCTACACCCTTTAAAATCTTGGCATTTTATTGTGTACAAACTATACCTCAAAAGAATTTAAAGGTCAAGGTAACTAAGAGAAGAGCTAAAAATAAAAGGGGCTAATTAAAGTGATTTGAATTTTAGTGTTTCATAGGGAAAGTTGATGAATCAGGAAGTAATGGTGTAAGCATATGATTTCAGGTTAAGGAGTAAATTACCAGAACTGAAAACAGCTGGTTAACAAGCGTTGCCCCACTCCCCCCACCCCCACCCCCAGAGGTGGAAGGGGTCAGAGAATTGATCATTACTTTTCTTACAACTAAGTCTTTTTACCATGTGCGTGGATCATATTACATAATTTACTTTTTCAACGATACACTTTTCCTCATACGTAGGTAGCACACTAGGCTCAGAGGAGCAGCCATGAGCAATGGTTATACCATTCTTTGTGACACTTAGCTGTAGACTAGAACACTTCTTAGTCGTATCTTCCTCAAGGATTTTGAACACCACTTTGAAATTATTACATTAGTTAAGTGTGTTGTAACAATGGTTCTTCATATTTTTCTACCTCGGCACTTCTGATGGATATTAGCCGTTTCCACTATGACTGTGGCTTTCTGCTGCAGTGATACTGAGTTGGAGGAGGGAATATGTGCAACCTAGAATTCTTGGTTGGTTTTGGGCCGCTCTTCACCATAATTTTTGGCTAGCTCTAAACCTCCCAGGATGTTTCTAGTACAGGACTTTGCATAGAGTAGGTGCTCAGTAAATATTTGCTAAAGGAATGGTTTTGAAAATAAACAGAAACATAATGGGATAGGTGGATTTTGCCATCTTTGTCTCGCCCTCAACTCATAGGTGCATTTCAAAGAATACAGTAAATGAACTCATTATCTGTGTCACTGCAGCAGTGAATAATCTTTGATTTCTTGGGGTTGTCAGGAGTTGTGCTTGTCTTCTAAGAAGTGAATTTGGCTTCCTTACTACTGAAAGGTTTCTGTGCTGACTTATTTCTCTAGAAGACACACATGCTTTTCTCAGTTCAGTTAATCTGTGTTAGTATTTTACACACTTCTACTCCTTCAGTAATGCAGTAACCCTGTTTGTCATTTGGATATAGGGAAATACCTCTGCAAGTTAAATAATGTAATGTCTCACATAATTGTGCCTTTTCCTAATCTGGGTGAAAAGGACAGAGGACTAAGCACATGGACTGGAAGTTAGAAGGGAGCGCTCAGAAAACAGAGTCACACGTGCTGCAGGAGCAAGAAGTCACCCTAGAGGACACAGGTGAAGATGGCATCTCTGAAAGCTTCCAGCTTCTACAGATTGACATGGAATGTGAGCATCGAGAGGAGATGACCCTGCCTACAAGCAATGCAGTGTGGCGCTCGGTGAGTGGAATGGATTGTTTATGGTCATGGGCTTTGAGACGATGGAATGTTCCAGAGACCCCTGTTCTAAGGATAGATATTGGTGAAAAAAAGACTGGGAATGAGTTAGGTGTATTCCCAGGGATGAGTTTCCTGGCTTAAGGTTTCAGTTCCATTTGAGTGATAGAAAAAGTAAGTAAAGTTAAGAGGAATTTTTGTACACCTCAGAAGGGTCAGGAAATCTCAACCCTGCCCCTGATAAATTTACTGTGACCTTGGGCATGTCACATCTCTTTTCTGGGGTTCTGCTTTCTCTAAACGCAATCTAGTCCTTTTTTTTTTTTTTTAACATCTTTATTGGAGTATAATTGCTTTACAATGGTGTGTTAGTTTCTGCTTTATAACAAAGTGAATCAGTTATACATATACATATGTTCCTATATCTCTTCCCTCCCATTTTTGTTTTTAAGACTAATACCCTTTTTCTCTCCTAACTTTAATCTAAATTTAAAAAATAATTAAGTAACTGTTTCTAATATTCATTTTCCTTTTTGGTGCTTATGAAGTTCTCAAACAATTTTGTTTTCTGGATAACATAAGAAAAATGTCCAAAGAAAACAGAGACACTGGGAAAAGATAGTTGCAGCAAAGAAGAGTAAAAGAAGACAAGAGAAAGAAAGAAGAAAAGCCAATCGTGTAGAAAATTCAGGTAACAATAAATCAGATTGCTGGTGTAATTATATTTATTTCTTAGCAAACTGGTATCTGCCTGTTCCTAGGAGAGTTAGGGATAGTGTTTTTAAGTAAAACAAACATCTGGGAGATAGGACCTATTAGCCTATTTTGTTGGGAATCAAAGTATCAAAGAGAGCAACATTTGAGGCTGCCTTTCAAATATAAGCTGTCTAGTGTGTGTATGTGTTTATAAGCTCAGAAGTAGAAAGAATGATAACAACAGCCAATGTTTATTCAGTACTGTGTGCTAGGTTCAGTGCTAAGAATTTTACATGATTACCATAAGGGTAAGCACTTTTATTATCCTCATTATCTAGGTGAAGGGATTGAGGCTCAAAGAAATTAAATAACATGCCCAAGATCATATAGGTAATAAATGAACAAACTGAACTCTTAGATCCAGCAGTGTGCTCCAGAGCACTCATTTCACCGTTCTGCTATACCTAAACTGCCTAATGAATGAATACCTTGCATGAGCTTCCAGTTTCTCTTCATATGCAAAAATTACTCACCTGGCTGGGGAGATTTATTTCTTACTGAATAACATTTTTAGTTTTTCCATGTTTATTCCTTTCTGATATTTCTACTCTAGGCATCTACCCCCAGCACAGCAAACGTTTTCTGAGATCCTTAACCAAGGAAAGACTTTTGGAAGCCAAACACTCAGGACCAAGACTCTGCATCGATTTGAGTATGACCCACCACATGTCTAAGAAGGTAAAACATCCACTGAACTCTGAATTCCTGCTCACCTGAGGGAGGTCCAGGTGGGAACAGCTTTCACAAAGAACATGACCAGCTCCAGCTTCTATGATTCTCTGGTAAACCAGCAAATGTGTTTAGTTTTCTACACATGGCTACTAAGTTCTGAGATGGCTGTTGTAAAGAATCAGGAAGAGAATAGACATATGGTTTAGTTTAAAATTTTTTCCTTTATCTTCTGTTTTGAGCCCACTGCCTTTGCCTCTGTGCTTATGGTATCCCCAGTCTAGATGGAGCCTTTCAGGTTGAATTCTCCAGAGATGAAATCTTTGGCCTTCTGCCAGGGAGAAGAATATTCGCCTGGTTGCATGTTGTGGGGAGATTACCTGGTGGGAGGTCTTTCTACAATGTGTGTGTTTTAAAAAGCTGCCCATTTACCCTGTCGGTGAAGGAGGGATTTTTCACCCTATGATTCTGGGGATGGCTGAACACACAACACTCGACACTGGACAGATAAGATCTGTAGCAGTTTATTGGTCACATATACTCAGCCCGAGGGGAGGATGACACTGGACATCATGCAGGGCCACATGGGATTGCACTCAGGAACAGAATGAACAACCAGGGGCCGTGGGGGGTAGGTTTTGTAGTATCAAGAAATTAGATTCCTACAGGAAGATGTGATTGGTTTGCTGTAATAATTCCATGGGCTGGCAGAGAATTGAAACCCACTACGCAGGGATAGCAGGAACCCTTTATCAAAGGAATCCCTTTGATAAAAAAAAAAAAAATTGTTTAGCTAGTGAACCTTATCCATGGGAGCAGAATTGGGAGGGGAACTTGCAGTTAGGCCATTCAAGGCCTCTTATTTTCACCAGATATCAAAGCGGCACACAATATTGGGCCTTGATTTTAGGCCTTACACCACAAAAGAAATCTGTGTTTTCCAACGTCCCTGTTATACATGCTAGTGTTTGCATGTTTTTCAGAGAAATTAGGATCTAGGATTCTTCCATGGAACCTCTAACTATAGTCCTCTGAAAAGGTCAACTAAGAATTTTCTAATGTTTATATTAATTGAGATATCAGGTTAAATCAAATCCAAAGCTTTTTTTTTTTCCTGTACTGAACCAAATCAGGCCAGATTGTGAAACTACCTTTCTATACGGGTGATATCTCTAATGAATCAGAATGGAAAGTTAAAACTTCCAAACCTGTGACAGCTCCTGAAGTTAGGGAGAAGGTGCCAAGTTTAACTGATGGAGTATAAAAACGTCTGTACAGTAATCTAATCTCTTTTTGATAAACAGTAACCATCACATGGTAAGATTTTTTTTATATATATAAATTTATTTATTTTATTTATTTATTTTTGGCTGCATTGGGTCTTCGTTGCTGGGCACGGGCTTTCTCTAGATGCAGTGAGCGGGGGCTACTCTTCATTGCAGTGCGCGGCTTCTCATTGCAGTGGCTTCTATTGTTGCGGAGCATGGGCTCTAGGCGTGGGACTCAGTAGTTGTGGCTCACAGGCTCAGTAGTTGTGGCTCACAGGATCTAGAATGCAGGCTCAGTAGTTGTGGCGCACGGGCTTAGTTGCTCCACGGCATGTGGGATCTTCCCTGACCAGGGCTTGAACCCGTGTCCCCTGCATTGGCAGGCGGATTCGTAACCACTCTGCCACCAGGGAAGCCCACATGGTAAGATTTTAGGTAAAAGCTAAAAGAAAAATTTTATATATATATATGTATATATTTATATATACATATATATCAGCAGATCCAGAAGGAGGGAGAGGTCTTGGTTTTCTGGGCTAGTATCATTACCTTAAGTTTCATCTATAAGGTGTGATACCATGGGATGTAACACACGTGCATACATGCATGTACTCACTCCTGGAGTAAAAGGGCCATTGAATTCATGAGCTTTCCCAGAGTAGTATTCAGTGAACTTACTGAGTAACCATTTGTTGATAATGAATTTAGAAAGAGTGGGCATGTTCTTACCACAAATTGTCCTTACTTCTTCAAAGGAATTAAGTAGACTGGCTGGACAGATCCGAAGGTTGTATGGCTCAAATAAAAAAGCTGACAGGCCATTTTGGATCTGCCTCACTGGATTCACCACAGACAGTCCCCTGTATGAAGAGTGTTTGAGGATGAATGATGGATTTTCTAGTTATCTGGTAAGCCTCATTTTGCATATTATTTGGATTGTCATCTGAAAAGTAGGTTGGAGGGGGTAATAGTAAATTTTTTTTTACTTTTTCACATTTCAATGTAAAAAAAATGTTTATGTGTATATGTTATATGTTTTCATTATTACAATCTTTAAAAATTTAGAACCTCTCATCAGTTCTTATGTTTTAAAATTTTCATCCTTCCACTGCATTGGCAAACTAATATTACCAGTATCTAGGGCTGTATTTTGTATCCAGTGTATTGTATGCTAGACTATGTACCAGGAATGTTTTAGGGACATGCCATGATTCCTTTCTTGTTCTTAGTAGTGCAGAATTAGGGAACATAAATTTTGGGGGAAAGAGAGAATCCTTATGGAAGTAATATGGATTTAAGATGAGTTTTATGGAGTACTAAGTTACTTTCAATACTTTCTCTAGGATCTCTTAAATGTAGTGATTGACATACAGGCAAGAATCCAGATCAGTGCCTAAGAAGTGCTACTAAAAGTGCCCTTGTGTGTTTGCATTATGTAGCTGAGACTGGGTAGTGTGGCCTTCTCCAGAGAGGTCCTCTGAGGCAACGAGTGTGAAAAGTGCCCTATGTGGTGCTGCACAGTCATGGTTGCTGTTACCTTAATGATCCCTCCTGTAACACAGCCATTCCCAGCTTTACTTTTCTGTATGTGTTTTATGATTCCTGTATGTGAGCCAAACAGATCCACTCTAAGAGCCACGTAGTTCAGTCCCCTTGCTTTCCTGTCTTCATGCTTTTCTTAGGTGATTTCCTCCACTTTGAATACTTCTTCCTTTTGTATGTGTGTCAATCTCACCTCTTCAGAAACCCAGTTCCAGCATTTCCTTTGCTAGAACATTGTCCCTGGTGTTGTCATCCCTCTCTGTAGTCCTGGGGCATGCTCCCAGTATGTCTCTTAGGGCCTCATTACCACTTTCTGTCGCATTTTGTAGGGTCGAATGTCTGTACCTTTCTACTTCCGCTACCCAACTGAGCACTTTGTGAGAACAGGTTGTCAGACATGTATCCTCTTGATGTACCTGGAGCCATGCCTGATAGAAACTACATGCCCTGTAACTAGTTGCTGCAGCGTGGGCTGTGTCGTAACCTAGTTCACACTACATTGGATTGTTTACATTTTTCAGCTAGACATAGCAGAAGAAGACTGCTTTAGTTTATTTCCTCTGGAAACCCTTGTGTACCTGACTCCTGACTCAGAACATGGTATGTACTTTACTGCATGCATTCATGTAGCACATTGCATCCAGCCCTTTATTTCATTATTCCTGGGGTCAGAGTTTATTAAAGCCACCCGAGGTGTATCCAAGAAAAAAAAGGAATGGACGTTAATTGCACACCTCTTATGGACAGAGACCTCACTGAATGCTTCATATTTGTCCTGCCATGTGCACACAGCTGCACAGATTTAGGGTCTCCATCGTCAGCTGGAGCTTGTGAGTTACCTGGTAATCCTCATGAGTTTTCCTCGTCACCTCCTCACATTGACCCTTCTCAGATTGATGTTAGATAAATATTTTTTTCCCAGAAAATCATCTATTTCACATAATTTTCAATTTTATTGTATTAAGTTGACCTCAGTATTCTCTTGAATTTTATCTTCCTTTGACATTTTGCCTCCTTTCTGAATCCTAATGGTGATTTGAGTCTGCATATTTGATTAGATATGTCTAATTAATTGACATTTAATTGATCTTTTCAGGGAATTAGCAAATCTAATTAGCAAATCTATCTTTTTGTTTTCTATTTCATTAAATTTCTACTTTTATTATTAATAATTCTTTCCTTTTACAGTCTTTGGATTTAGAAATTATAAAACAGATTGACCTCAGTGGCCTTCATTTTTTCATTAGCTCTTGAAGATGTTGATCTAAACAAAGTTTACATCCTTGGTGGACTTGTGGATGAAAGCATTCAGAAGGTAGGTGTACATTTTAGGCCTGACAACTGCATTTTGAAAAGTGGCACTTTCTTTTAGAGAAAGAAATCCTTGCCCTGTCGTAATCTTAGGCCAAAAGGCCTAAAAACTCAGAGGCAATAGGAAGTAGGAGCCTATTCTGCCTAGGTTGGCCCTCCTACTTGCCAACTTCCCTCTCTTCTCATCAAAAATGTCAGCAACACTGACCTGACAGAATCCAGTCAGGGACTGGATGGGAAGTATTTAGTAATTACATAAATAACCATTATTGAACTCCTTTCTTCTCTCCTCTCTTCAGTCCTGCAAGGATGACTCTGATCTTGACCAAGGAAGCTTTGACTCAGCATTCTTACCAGCTGTTTGTTCTTTGTGAAAGAGCAGTTTGTTCCTTCTTAGGCCATCTTCCCTGTTGACAGAAGTCTTATCCCATAATCTCTACCTTAGTAGGACGTTCAGATTTCTTTTGTTGAATTGGAATTTTATTGGAATAATTGGAGTTTTGAAATATGTTTCTATTATACAAATATTTGTTGAGATAATTTTTTAATATTTAATTAGCATATTGCATAGTTAATAATGATATAATAGTTAAAATGTATAAAAAGGAGCACAGTGAAAAGTAAGTCTGCCTCTCATCCTTGTCACCCAGTATCCGCTGCATGAGGCAACCATGGTTTTCTTGTGTATCCCTCTTGATATAGTCTGTGATCACACAAGTATGTGTTTATGGGTATATTTTATATATATATATTTTTCATATATGTGAGTGTATTTTTTCATGTATATATGAGATACATACACATATTTGACACAGATGATACTTAACTGAATTGCATTTATTCTAAAAAAGAGTTCCATGACTCCATAGTGATAATCTAAAAAATGGGCAGGAGGTGGGGGGAGGAGAGAGCTCTAAAGAATGCCAGTTAATAAATGAGAAATGCATAATAGAATTGAGAAATCATCATTTTGTCACTCTCAGTGTAATCATTGATTCAGGGAATTGACTAAACGAAAGGTTGTGAGGGAACTGACTATTCCAAGTGGTCTCGAAGTACCAGCCCACAAAAGTGTACCATTACAATAAAGTGATCTGGAGGTCCCTATCTTAACTAATGATCAAACTTAGAATCACCAGTAGTGACATGTGCCTCCTGATGTGATGGAATCTTACCTGTGAAGTATTCTTATTAGAAAATGTTTAAACTGAATTTAATCATAAACAGATCCAGGATGTGAGACATTCTACAAGACACCTGGACCAGACTTTCAAAAAAGTCAATGTAATGAAAACTGAAATAGTCATAGGGGCTATTTAAGGTTAAAAGAGATTAAAGAGACATAACAACCAAATACAGTCTTCCACAGCAGAGTGACATCCCCTTTTTTGAAGCAGACAATTCTAGAGGGCCAGTGAGCAGTGTATGATCTATAGATGTGCAAATTTAACACACTGTCCTCTTTTTATTTTCCACCAACATTTAAACTGAAAAATAACTGGCACAAAGATTTGTTTAGTTGTTACTTAAGAGTTTGGCTTCTTCACAGAAATATGCTAAGAACAAGATTTCTTCAAGGGGAGTCATTTTATCTTTAAATGTTCAGAGAACAGAAACTAGACTATAAACTCCTTCAGGGCAGCATCCAAGTTTCCTACTAACTTTGAATTCTGTACTTCAGTTCAGAGTGATTATAAAGGAATAGACTTAAAACATAATCATAGCTCATATATGCAAAGGAGTGTTATCCTTCAAAGAAGTCCTTTAAGTAGCTGTACCTTTATCCCATCTGAATTGCATCACTTAAAACATTTTTGGACGTCCTCTTTTGGAATTGTGTTTCATGTGAATCTGAGAGGCAGGTAGTCCAGTGTCAGAACAAAGAAGGTGCTAGGCCTGCTTCACACTGTTCCAGTTGGTTAGACCATACTCACAGTGGCCAGTCAATATGGGACAGTAAATGAATAGACATTGACAAGCTAGAACAAGTTCAGAAGAGGTTGGCCTGAATAATGCAGGGACTCAAAACTAAATCATAGTCAAGGAAAGGTCAGCAGAACTGAGGTTGTCAGTCTGGAGATGAGAGGATTCATAGGGCATGATCCCTGCCTTCAAGTGTCTGAATGGCTGTCTTGTGGAAGGGCCATTTTACTTGCCTGGTGTGGCCCTGGGGGAACAGAACTAGGACAGATGACTGGAAGTCTCAGGGAAAATAGAAAATTTGCCTCAATATCAAGAAGATTTCCTATTAACTGCTGCTATCAAAATTGAAATGGGTTACCCTAGGATGCATGAACTCCCTGTCACAAGGGTTGTCCATTTAAAGCCAGAGGCCATCTGGGAAAGTTCATAGAGGATAGACAAACATTGGATGGGTGGTTGGAGTGGAATAGTTAACTACCGAGGTCCCTTCCAAACCTAAGTATGCTAATTTTCTCAGTAATCTAAACCTTTAATCCTGAAATTACAAATAGGTAGATGACCTTCCCAGAGCTTCTTACCAGGTAGTGAGTATAATTTAAACTTCAGTCCATGACTCAGGGACATCTTTAAAGGGACATTAGTTACTGTACTCTGACACTAAATGGCCTCAGATTGTTGGATTTTTTGAGTTCTGCCTTCTTTTTGTAGTTTTCAGAGCCTTTCCTTTTCATTGGGCTATATGCTGTCATACCTTAATGCTGTCTTGTTGCTGGTGGTATACCTGACTCGAATCCTGTCTCCCTTATTTCTAATTTGCTGCTACCAATTGGCTATGACTGAAAACTCCAGATGTCCAGAATTGGGTCTTACTGAGTTAGGGCCAGGAGTGTTCTCCTCTCATTGGTTAGACGGCTTGGATTTTTGGATGCAGATTGTGGCTGCAGATGTGCCTCTTTTTACTTATTTCCTTCTTGGTTGTAAGTAGTAGTGAGTGGAAGCCAGCAGATAAATGAATCCCAAATAAGTGAGGTGTTGCTGCACAAGCCATTTTTCCTTATCTACATTTTCTTCCATTCTACCAGAGGCTACTTAATTTTAATACACTTATCATTTAATTATGATTACAGATGGAAATTGGGGTGGTGGTACATGAGGATTCTTAACAGTTTGCTCTGCATATTACAATGAGACTATCTTTGTGTATTATTTTTATAAGAAAAATATTTGTGATTTACAGAAGGTGACATTTCAGAAGGCCCAAGAACACTCTGTCAAGACTGCTCGCTTACCAATCCAGGAATACATGGTCAGACGCCAGAATGGGAAGAACTATCATTCAGAGATACTGGCCATCAATCAAGGTACTGCTCACATGGCCCATGCTTAACGTGTATTAGTTCTGCTGCTGCTTCTTTGCATTTTCAGTATAAACGGCCCTTGAAGCAGTCTCCCCTGTGACTGATGTGCTTGGACTTTACTGTATGTACTTTGTGACATGTATTCTGGCCTCTCAGAGGCAGTTTTCATTTTCTTCCTGGTTCCCAACTATGTTAAAGATAGTTGAAATTGTTCCCTTGTCCTAGAATGCCATGCCTTCAATCTATCATTGAACAGTGAACTCCTATTTGTCCTTCAGGATTCAGTTCACAGGCATCTTGGCTGCTCCCCTCCACATCCCAGGCCACGTCAGGGCCTGTTTTGTTCCCATTGTACTGTGTTCCTCTCTGTTGCAGCATTGTCCATTCAGAGTCCTGTATCTCTCAGTGTAGGCTGAGGTCCTTGTAGGTAAGCAGGGCCTGTGTCTTTGCCTCTGTCTCCCCAGGATCTAGTACCGTGTGTGGTAGAGTAAGTTTGTTGAATAAAATATTCCAGAACACTTTTTTCCTCATTAGTCATTTACTAGTTCTCTTTTTCTTCTGTATGGTCACTATGTTTTCTGTTTACCTTTCTAACAGTGTTTGATATCCTGTCCACTTACTTTGAGACTCAAAACTGGCCTGAAGCATTGAAGAAAGGGGTTTCTTCCAGAAAAGGCTATACTCTTCAGAACTCAGTGGAATGATGGACAGCCTAAGATTGCAGCTGCCGGAGGTGAAGTTGCTGGAGTTGCCTTGACCAAAGAACAGATCAGAGGATGGTGGTGGTACTCATTTGCCTTTACTTGACATCTTGGCTCTTCACTGGGATAGGAGTTACTAACAGGGACCATATTTTATGCTCTTTTGTATCTCCCATAGTGCCTGGCTCACAGGAAGTGCCCAGATATATGTTGACTAACTAAAAGTTTACATAATGAATTAGCCCTAAAACTACATGGCTTTGGATGTGTTAATTCATCTTCTGTACATCTATTTGTGAAATACCTACTCTTTAGAGATAGCTTAAATAATCAAGTAAGTATTATTCTATTGAGTCTAATTTTCACTACACGGGCATCATAAAGTTGTATGACTTTCTCCAGCCATCTCGATGATGCTGATTTTCCCTAACTCAAGTAATATGTTGTACATAGGCTTTGCAGGATCAGCCTTTCCTAACCTAGCCCTGCTTTAAGCTCCCCCATAGCACTTTTTTCCATCTATGGCTCCTACTGTCTCCCCTATTCTGAGTATGAGCGTGGAGGGCTTCTCTCTTCTGAACAAGTAGTCTCCTAACAATTTGTGGGAATATCTTTGTATCCTTCTGAGCCTTGTACAAACTAGATTCTTCATATATACTTGTGATTAACAGGTCAAAATGAAAAGCAAAAACACAGTATTGATAAGTCTAACTTGAAAAGAGCCAGAAAATACATTGCATCTGACACAAGCATGTTAGGTAACCTAAATCTCGGTGATCTTTTCTCATGTCCTAGTCAGGTAGAGTTGCTTCAGTTACTCTGGCCAGTTTGGGTTAGTAAACTTGATAACTAAGCTGCTAGCAAATTCAGAAAATGTATTCTATATCTCAAAAGAGCCAAAAGGTTACTTCTGTGCTCTGTCCCCTCCCCTTCACAATTTATTCCCTCAACAGCTATGATCACTTGATAAACTATATCAGTTTACTACTTAAAAATGGCCCAGTCTTCAGGAAACATCTTTAGGAATATATAATGCTGCTTGGTCTTTATCAACATATTGAATGAGTTCTATAATCTCTGTCATCCAAAAGGGACCTCCTATAGATAGGCTTCAGGGTCTGTAACTCTTATCATATATATTCTCAGGGAGGTCTCTGACCCCAGAACCACTGACCTGGATCATCTTTTTCACCTTTAAAGGCTTTGCTTAAAATGCAAATTTCCTCTCCATCACAAACCTCTACTATTTTTTCAAAACCCAGGCAGGTAGTTTTTTGTTTGGCTTCCTGGAAATGATCCTAACAAAGTTAAGATTTGGCTAGACTTGGAATCAGAGATCCTAATCATTGTATTATCTACAGAACAACAAAAAACTAGACATGTCCAAAATATCCTATAACATGAAAATGAAATATTATACAACTATTGAATTTTTAATAGCAATCATGAAAGAAATATATTAAATGTTGTTTGAAGCAAAGTATATAACAAAGTAGTATATAAAGTATAATCCTGTAGTTCTAATTTGAAAAATATACATTCACAAATAGTTGAGAATGTAGGCCAAGTTAAAGTCTGTGCCTCAGTTTTCTTCAACTGGGAGGTTAAGTGTCTTTGCAGTTACTAAGACTAAATGATTTACTCCATGCAGAACACTTTTTGAACAATACTTGATACGTGGTAAGCACACGATAATTGTTAGCTGTTACATACTCACCCATTAAACAATAGGATTACAGGTGGTTTTTGTTTGCTTTATATTTTCTACGTAGTCTACATTTTCTTTGGTGAACATGTTTTACTATCATCAGAAAATAACTGTTACTTTAATGCTCATTTCCAGTTTATTATAGAAGCTGCACTCTAGCAAAACTAAGGGAGTTAACATCAAATAAACCATAATAGTAACTTTTCGTAAACTTTATTGTAAAAAAACAAAAAACTACATCATTACTTTATAATGATTTGTCTCACCCACAAGAACATGAGTGGCAGCCAGTAACTTTTTAATAAAAATATTTTATTTAGGACTCTAATAAGACATCTTGTCTTCTGAAGATTTAATGGGGAGAGGTTCACCTGAGAAACATTCCCCCCAGGGAAACCCAGAGTCTCTTGGCTCAACTGACCCATAAAAAAGCCCACATAGATCAACTTTCTGCCAATCTGGAGAAGATTTGTTTTCTTTGATCTGCTGTCATGTGTTCACAGGCTTCTAAAATGTTAGCCAAAATCAAAGTCTGCTGAATGGTTTTTGCCTTAACCCATATTCTTCCATTCATTCCAAATACTATCTCCAATGGGTAGAGTTTTCCCACTTCTTGTAGGATTTCACAGTCTGGAGCTAGCAGCCTGGTGAGGAAGAGAAAGAAAATGAAACTTAATAAAGTGGCAGGGTGTGACCTGACTTTCCTTTAGAAGTCTCCTTTTTTGAGCAGTTCTCCACAGTTATTCAGAGCTCCACCAACATCATCCCAAGAACAAGGCACATGACAACGTTTGCCTTCTTTCTTCCAAGAAGCTTACCACAGGTCACAATGGTGGACTATCCTCTCCAAAGAAATCAAACTCCCTATGTCACCAACTTTACAAAAAATGTATAAAGTTCTTCCTCCATATTGTCAGAGCACCTTAATTCTTGACTTTCAAACTGTAGCTTTTTTATTGTCTATGGTGCTAAGAGAACACTTTAACCTTATTTTCCTGACCATGTAAGTTATTCCTTGGTATTAAATTCAATACTTGGAGAGGAGTGTTGACTCTTTCAAAACATAAAGGTGCTGCTTGGTTAATAACATACTTCTTTAATCTCTTGAACTAATTCTGCAGATCTGCAGAATAAGTAGCAAAGAGATATGCAAGATAGCTCTGAACCTCAGTGGCTCTAGGAGTAAAGCCCTTTAATAGGGCATAGCTTTGGGTAGGTAAAGGTCTAAACAAAGAATCTGCTTCTGGGAACTATTAAATCTTCCAGGACAGAAAAGAAGGAGCTTTCTGTGAATGTCTGTATAAGCTTGAGGATCATGTCAGCCTAGCTTCATTTGGCTTCCATTATAAGAGAAATTTGATGATTTTGTAAAATAGTAAATTGCACCTGTATACAAGTGACTAAGAAGTGGGGGAAGGCCAGTTTTCACATTTGGTCTGAGTATATCAGCTATAAGGAACAACCAACCTTCCAGCAGAGAAATCCAGACTCCATATCAACACAAACTATAACGCCAAATACATCCGAATTTGATGTATTCACATATAGAGGATGGGACTAAATGCATGAGTTTACAACTGTGCTAAAATGGATACTGATTTTTAACTTTGAGGAGCTATAGCCATTGTTATGAAGAACCTAAATCCCACAGATAAGTCAGCTTTCTAAGAAGGTATAATATAAAAGACAACAGGCAAGCCAGAAGGCATCAGGACTTACCTTCTAATTAAGCCCAAAGTCACTTTAAAAAGCAGACCATCCTGTCCAATCACACCCATTCCATTGGCTCGTCCACAGCTGTCAATACAGACCATCTCTGGTTCCATATCTTTATTAGCAACCACAAACTGGCCATAGATGAGATCTCCAACCTACAATGATAATTAAAAAACAGTTCATTTCCTCTCAACAAACCATGCTATAGGTGCTGCTGTTGGTTCTTTTCCATAGGTAGCAATGCCAGCCAGCTGCAGTTCTGTGGCTAAATGACTGACTACACTCCAGGATTCTCACAGTCACTCTGGAGTTGTGCCTTAAAAGAAGGCAAAATTAACGCATGTACCCCTACCTTTCCCCCACCAGAAAAATCCCCAGACTGGGAGCCATCTCAAAGCCAGAGAATAGGACTTCCCTGGTGGCACAGTGGTTAAGAATCCGCCTGCCAATGCAGGGGACATGGGTTTGAGCCCTGGGCCAGGAAGATCCCACATGTTGCCGAGCAACTAAGCCCATGTGCTACAACTACTGAGCCTGCGCTCTAGAGCCCTTGCGCCACAACTACTGCAGCCCGCGTGCCAGAGCCCGTGCTCCGCAACAAGAGAAGCCACCGCAATGAGAAGCCCACAAAGCGCAACGAAGAGTAGCCCCCGCTTGCCGCAACTAGAGAAAGCCGACGCACAGCAACGAAGACCCAATGCAACCAAAAATAAATAAACGAATAAATAATTGATTAAAAAAAAAAAAAAAGCCAGAGAATACCCTCTGGGGTTACACTGTAAAATATAGTAGCCACTACCCACATGTAGTTATGTAAACTTACATTTAAATTAATTAAAACTATATATTTAAAATTCAGTTTCTCAGTTGCATTAGCCACATTTCAAATGCTCAGCAGCCATGTGTGGCTAATGGCTACCATAATAGTCAGTGCACATGTAAAACATTAGCATCATCACAAAAAATTCTATTACACAACACTGCTTTAAAGAATTACAGAAACCCCTGGCATGCAAATTATTCAAAGCAAAATGGAACACTGGTAATTCAGTGACATTTCTCCATGCAAGATTTACTTTAGGGGCTTCCCTGGTGGCGCAGTGGTTAAGAATCCACCTGCCAATGCAGGGGACATGGGTTCGAGCCCTGGTCCGGGAAGATCCCACATGCCACGGAGCAACTAAGCCCATGTGCCACAACTACTGAGCCTGTGCTCTACAGCCTGCGTGCCACAACTACTGAGCCTGCGTGCCACAACTACTGAAGCCCGCACGCCTAGAGCCCGTGCTTTGCAACGAGAAGCCACTGCAATGAGAAGCCTGCACACCGCAACGAAGAGTAACCCCTGCTCGCCACAACTAGAAAGCCCGCAAACGTCAACGAAGACCCAACATAGCCAAAAATAAAAATAAATAAAATTTTTAAAAAAATTTTACTTTAAAAACCTCAGAGTTGAACTTCAAAATGACAAAACGAAGGAAATGGGAGAGTAAACTTGTTCTGTTAAGTACCTAGTATTGTTAGTTCCTCAAGGAACTAGAGGAACAAAACATTCTCTGCCTTTAGAAGCATTTGCTTTCAGAGGGCAGTAGGGATATACATATAAACAAACTTCATTCAAGGCTGAATCTAGCAAATAAGAAAAGTGACTGAAAATTAGGGATGTTTCTATGGAGGTGGTGGTGCTCAGCCTGGGTCTTGAAAGATAAGCATGTATTCCACCGGCTAAGAAGGGGAAAGAGTAATCCAAGCAGAGGGAACAGCATGAGCAAAGGTACAAGGGCAGGAAATTATGAATTCAGTAGTGCTCTTAAATAGTTTGGTGTGGTTCAGGCAGGGCCACATGGAGGATATAATTACGGATGAGGGAAGACCTCTGGAGCATAATACCAAGGAAACATGTAGGCTTTGAAGAACTTTTTTTTTTTTTTTGAGAAAGGGGTGTGTGAGGCTGTCAGCTCTTAAAAGGAGGGGCAAAAGTGTACAGGCAGGCTTTACTAAGGAGGTCAGTGACTAAATCCAATCAAGGGATAGCTAAGGCCTGAACTTGCAAAGTGGAAATAAAGGGGTGGACATGGAAGATCAGAGAGACTCAACAAGGATCAGTAAGATAAAGCAACTAAAGACACAAGAGAGGTGAGTGAGAAAGGGCAAAGAAACCACCAAATTTCTGGCTTGCTTGGATGGACAGGAAGAGTATGGCCATGCTACCTGAAAAGCCCAAATTGAAAACTTGAGGTAACAAGACTGCTCCTCTGTCGGCTGCAAAAAGGGATTGTTGGGAAACAGTGATGTGACTGAAGCTGTGAAATGCCAGTCCTGGGACCCACATCCAAGATAGATGGATGGCTGATATAGCAATTTCCACCACTCTTCTCTCCTTCCTCTCTGAGCCTATGGCTTACTTCCTTGTCTGGTGTATATGGACATAATAAATAACAGAGAGAACACATATAACCTTCCAACTCAGTAGAGATGAAAACATCCAATAACATAGCAAATGTAAAATAAGTATGTGGTTCTGATCCCAGAGGTGGAGCATCTGAAGGAACTCTTGAAGCCTGGGGTGATTACACAGATCCTCCGAGATCGTCCTATACAACTAGGGAAACAGGATCATTCCAGTAGCCTTCTGGATATTTGAGTGTTTAGGGAACGGATATTTCTCTTACTTTTGAAACCAAAGGTCCTGTCATTACCTGCACATTTGGTCTGTTTCTTTTAGTTGCACCTTCAAATGACAAGTAAGACAAAGAAGCTGGCTCACTCCCTCCAACATCCACCTTGAATATATCTCCAGACTTAGCTGTCACTATGCCAATCACATGGTCTCCTTTCACTGGGACATACTACAAAAGAAAACAGAATGAGAGCACAACCACAAATGACAATCATTTTTAAGACATCTTCAGCAAGTCCTTAGTGGTTACTTTATGTTTGTCGTTGTAAATATTTAGAAAGTATTTTGAAATCCATGTTTACAAATCGATAAAAATCTTACAACAAACTTGATTATGTCACTTTCAGTAAAAGAAAAACAATCACGTGATAAACTCTCGGGTTTCCAGCATCTAACAGTCTGTTCATTTAAGTCACTATCACCTACCTCTTCTGTATTCTTATCAGAAACTCTCTAGCTTCTGTTTGCATATGAGTCCAGTGACACAGGGGGTCTTTACAACCAAGGAAGGCCATTCCATTGTCAGACAATTTTTTCCTATGTGAGAGTTCTTATTTATTCTAAGAGAAACTGAGCTCCCTGTGACATCTATTCATTAAGCCTGGCTCTTTGGGACCCCGAAAGACAAGTCTTCTGTTCCCTGACCTATGGGGTTTTGAAGGCAATAACCATATCTCACAGCCCTTATCCCCTTACATGCCAAGATTCCCAGACTCCTTTCTCTCCTGGTCGCCCGTCTCGGGCCACGTTCCAGTTGTTCACGGTCCTTCTAAAGGAGATGTAGAGGTAAGCACAGGACTACGGTGGCTCTTGGCTAGCCTTAACAGAAGAGGGCTCCAGGGCCCCTTCCGTGCTTCTTCCGAAGAGTATTCCCAGCCCTCTCCCGGCCGTACAACCCCTCTGGAGTCCCAGCTCACCCGCTTCTGCTGCGAGTCCACCCAGTAAACGCCACCGCCGTTGCCACTGCCGGGCTCCTTGTGACGGAGGCGGCCGCACTTGGTGACCAGCAGCCGGTCGCCGCAGCGCCGCAAGCCCGGGCCGCACACCACGCGCCCCCCGGAGCGCGCCCCGGCGTTCAGGCGCAGCGGTCGCTCCCCTGCACTTCCTGGGCCTTCTCCGTCCTCCTGTCCAGGGAGCAGCAGCTCCTCACCCGGGAGCACCACCTGCTCTAGCACCGCACGTGCCGCCCGAGCCCTGTAGCCCGCCAGGGATTCCGCAACGACAGCCGCCGCCTCCGCCATAGCGGGCGTCACCACACAGTTTCCGGTTTCCGGCTCAGCGTCCAATCGCCAGCCCGCCCCAGGCTTTCCGTTTCCGGCAGCACAGACCTGTGGGACTTGAACCTGTTGTGAAGCCGGATAGTCCTGGGTCGGCGGGTTCCCTCAAGGTGGCTATGATTGTGTCTCTAGCCGGCCGCCTGTCCTGCAGTCTGTCCGCAGGTCCGCAGCAGAAACGCGCAGCTTGAGTCAGTCGCGGAGCTCCCACTTCCAGTGTCTCGGATCGCACAGTGGGATACAAGACGCCGCCACCTTTCTTTCCGTGGGAACCTTGGGAAGTTAGCAGAGGGCCTTCAGGAGTTGGCTCTCTCTTCTGACTCCGGCCTCAGAAGGACTGCTGACCTTTTGCCAGGAAAAGTATTTTCTTTTTCAGTGGGAAACTTGTATCTATCCACATTGTGGAAGACACAGGGAAGAATCAGAAGAAAATGAAACGTGTTAGTCTTGCAGCCCCGTTTGTCTCCCTTGCTAGGCTGTCAGCTAGTTCTCATTCTTGGTAGCGCAGATTCTGGCACGAAATAGATAATACCTGGTGAATGAATGAATGTTAACATTTTGGTGTGCGTTTCTCCCTAGGCTTTTTTTTTTTCCCCGCAAATATATACATATCACATGCATATTTCCACATAATTGAGCTGCCCCTACATGGCCTGGGAAAATCAGTAACTGCACTTAAATCCTTGCTGCTGCTGTCGCTGGAGCACGCTTTAGTTGCCTATGTGAGAAGCAGCTGAATTGCAAATCAATAGCACGTCAGGTCTGCCCTTCTGACTTTCAGGGCTCTCACTTGAAATCACAGTTTCATCTGTCAACTGGCACCTCCAATTAGCACTCGGTCAGATAATCCAGTAGGAGTCAGAGCTCCTGGGGACTGGAAAGGCTTGGCTCTGACCGATGGCTTTTAGCTGTCCTCCATTTCTTCTGCCCATCTCTGAGGTATCTGCTTCCAACCTTAATTTTTAGAGTTTTAGGATGTTTAAGACATCTCTAACAATACCCTTGAGATTCTGTAAGATGCTGCTGAGCCAACTGAATAAGATAATAGAGGCCAACTGAAGTGTAACTTTTGTTGTTTTGCAGTCAGATTATCACAGGAGCTGTTCTTGGTCGGTTACCTTTGCAGAAGGGATGGCACAGATTCTTTTTCTCTCCTGCCCACTCCAACCCAGTTCCAGAGGGTCTGGATCCAGCAGGTATTCGGTGACCACGACTACCTTGATCGCGGCTGACCCAAGGCCATGCCTGTATAGTACTCAATGACGTCGGGTCTGGGCCAGACAGAGTGAGAGGTCAGGAAATGGTCCCTGGATTGTCCCTCAGGCACCCCCACATCAATAGAGGAGACTCTGTCAGAAACTCGGCCCAAACCTGGCTGAGGAGGCCTATCAAGGGCACTTCTGTGTGGGAAGCACGTGGGCATCCGTCTGGCTCATTCCCAAGTCCACAGATGAAATCAGAGGCCTGGAGAAGAGTAGTCACCTGAGACCTGAAGCTCAGGCCTGGAGGGGTTAGGTTGAAAGCATCTCTTAGGCGGTGCCCTACACGTTGGGCCCAGAGGGCTGGGCACGTGGGAAGGCCACCTGGCCTTCACGCCGCGTGCCGCTGTGTCAGTGCTTTGCCGCCTTGGCGTCGTGCGGCCGATGGTGAGTGAGCGCGCATGGCCGAGGCCGGGGTGGCGGGCAGGCCCGGGGATGCAGAGGTCTGTCCACGTGCAAGTGGCTGGAAGCCAAGACCGCAAGCAAGTGTGCAGAGACAGTCTCCGAGCCGCGGACCCGGACTAAGGCAGCACACCAGTGCGGTGTTGGGGTCCAATTGGGCAGCGGTTGCGAAGTTCGCGTTTCGGAACGGCGTGTGCAGCCTTTTCTTGGTGTGAAAGTGGCCGCTGCGACTGGGAAATGCAGATGAGGCCCGGGCCAGTGCAGTTGGCGGCGCGCTTTCCAGAGTCGAGGCCGCGTCTTGCTTTCGGCCAGAGCGTGGGGTCTTCCCAGCAGATCCGCCTGGGTGGATTAGGACCGCTTCTTGTTTGGGGGGCTTGACGGCCTGGAGCCAGTGCAGCAGGGGCGGTGCTGCCCTCGACTGCCTCTGGGATACACCTTACCGTTTCTCAGTACTTCCCTCGGGGAAATGACCGAGTTGCCCTTCGGAGAGGTTGGGCCGGACCACGGCCTTCTGGACTGTTTCCCAAAACTTCCTTTTCAGAAATCTGTGCTACTTGAGAAGTTGGAAAAGTGGTATCTCTTGGTTCCTTTTCTTTGTTGACCGGTGAAGTCTGTAACTTTCTATCAACAAGACTAATTGAGCTTTTGCTCTGAGCCAGAAGCACCTTCCAGGCCCTGGGGGAGTTCACTGTCACCACGTGAAAATACCAAGGATTACGGTGTCTGTAACAACCTGATTAGGGTGTCAACCCTGAGAATACAAAGGATGAAATGTTTGCTTCTGTGGGAGGAAGGTAAGAGTCAAGATAGGTGTCCTGAAGAAAGTAGTATTAGAATGAATCTTTAAATTTTTTTAGTTCACTGGATTCTAAAAATTACAAATGAACTGCATGCTGATTTTCCTTTTGTAAATTTATTTATCTATCTATTTATTTTTGGCTGCGTTGGGTCTTCGTTGCTGCGCCCAGGCTTTCTCTAGTTGCGGTGAGCGAGGGTTACTCTTCGTTGTGGTGCGCAGGCTTCTCATTGCGGTGGCTTATTTTTATTTTTTTTTTGTTAACATCTTTATTGGAGTATAATTGCTTTACAATGGTGTGTTAGTTTCTGCTTTATAACAAAGTGAATCAGTTATATATATACATATGTTCCCATATCTCTTACCTCTTCCGTCTCCCTCCCTCCCACGCTCCCTATCCCACCCCTCTAGGTGGTCACAAACCACCGAGCTGATCTCCCTGTGCTATGCAGCTGCTTCCCACTAGCTATCTATTTTACATTTGGTAGTGTATATATGTCCATGCCACTCTCTCACTTTGTCACAGCTTACCCTTCCCCCTCCCTATATCCTCAAGTCCATTCTCTAGTAGATCTGTGTCTTTATTCCTGTCTTGCCCCTAGGTTCTTCATGACCTTTTTTTTTTTCCTTAGGTTCCATATATATGTGTTAGCATACAGTATTTGTTTTTCCCTTTCGGCCTTACTCCACTCTGTATGACTGTAGGTCCATCCACCTCACTACAAATAACTCAATTTCGTTTCTTTTTATGGCTGAGTAATATTCCATTGTATATATGTGCCACATCTGACTTTTTGAATTATGGTTTTCTCAGAGTATATACCCAGTAGTGGGATTGCTGGGTCATATGGTAGTTCTATTTTTAGTTTTTTAAGGAACCTCCATACTGTTTTCCATAGTGGCTGTATCAATTTACATTCCCACCAACAGTGCAAGAGTGTTCCCTTTTCTCCACACCCTCTCCAGCATTTATTGTTTCTAGATTTTTTGATGACTGGTGTGAGATGATATCTCATTGTAGTTTTGATTTGCATTTCTCTAATGATTAATGATGCTGAGCATTCTTTCATGTGTTTGTTGGCAATCTGTATAGCTTCTTTGGAGCAATGTCTGTTTAGGTCTTCTGCCCATTTTTGGATTGGGTTGTTTGTTTTTTTGTTATTGAGCTGCATGAGCTGCTTGTAAATTTTGGAGATTAATCCTTTGTCAGTTGCTTCATTTGCAAATATTTTCTCCCATTCTGAGGGTTGTCTTTTGGTCTTGTTTATGGTTTCCTTTGCTGTGCAAAAGCTTTTAAGTTTCATTAGGTCCCATTTGTTTATTTTTGTTTTTATTTCCATTTCTCTAGGAGGTGGGTCAAAAAGGATCTTGCTGTGATTTATGTCATAGAGTGTTCTGCCTATGTTTTCCTCTAAGAGTTTGATAGTTTCTGGCCTTACATTTAGGTCTTTAATCCATTTTGAGTTTATTTTTGTGTATGGTGTTAAGGAGTGTTCTAATTTCATACTTTTTTTTTTTTTTTTTTTGGCGGTACGCGGGCCTCTCACTGTTGTGGCCTCTCCCGTTGCGGAGCACAGGCTCCGGACGCGCAGGCTCAGTGGCCATGGCTCACGGGCCCAGCCGCTCCGTGGCATGTGGGATCTTCCCGGACCGGGGCACGAACCCGTGTCCCCTGCATCGGCAGGTGGACTCTCAACCACTGCGCCACCAGGGAAGCCCCTATTCCTAGATTTTTTATTCTTTTTGTTGCAATGGTAAATGGGAGTGTTTTCTTAATTTCACTTTCAGATTCAGTCTTCCTATCCCCCAGCCTTCCCTCCTGACCCCACCTGAGTGGAGACCTTGAAAATTGTTCCCTGAGGGCCTTTTGTTGCCAGCCAGAAGCTAAACGAGACAGGTGCATCATCCCCTTTTCCCTGCTGAGATCCTTCTGCCTACTCGCCAGACCTTTGCTCATCCAGGATCAGTCTCTCAAGCATTGTCTCCCTAATGACCATAGGATATACTGTCACACTGTGGTTTGCTGGACTATTCTTCCTATTTTTAGGTGGTTAATGGTTTCCAGTATTTTGCTTTAGCAAGGGTAATGATTATTAGTATAGTCATTGGAATCAAATACACTTGGATTCATATCCCAGCTCTGTCACTCTCTAGCTGTGTGACCTTGGGGAAGTGTGTGACCTCTCTGAGCTTCAGTTTCTTTGCCAATAAAATGGGGAGTGATAAAAAGCATTGCTTCCTAGGATTTTTATAAGAATTACATGAGACAGTTAATATGAAGCATTGAGTACATGCTTAGCACATATTCATTGCTTAAGTATCAGCTATTAATTTTGCAAATATTGTGTCATTTAGGATTAAGTGGGGACAAAGGGATAATTATCTAAGCTTCACTTTTCTCATACAAAAAGGTTGGTATTTGGGGGTCCTTATGTATTAAGAGTCTCTGAGTCTTGTTTCTGAGGTTTTTGATGAAATGGGTGTTTAGAGGAGAAAGAAGTAGTTGGAGTGAGCAAAGAAGATTTCCCAGCAGAGCTAGAGTTCCAGGTTTGCATTATATTGAACTTGACCAAGATACTTACCTGTCTGGAAAGTTTATTGTGGCCTGACTTTGCCTCTTTACTCTAATCTTGGGTTTTTTCATTAATGCTTATTTTGTTAGGCCTTGTGTTTTATTGGCTGTATTGTGATGGACAGAGCTTCTGCTTCTAACTGTGTGTTTTCTTGCAGGTCTGTGTGAACTGGAGAAAGTCTGACCTCCCTGCCTGGGAAAAGGCAATGCTGGAATTTGCACTTGCTATTTCCCGAGTTGATGACATAACAGATGACCATTTCAAAAAGCTCGAGGTACATGGATTCAACCAAGAAGATGCCTGGGATATAGCTGCAATTTCAGCTTTTTATGCCATGTCCAACTGCCTTGCTCATTTTGTCAGTCTTGTTCCCAACAAAGAATTCTATTTGATGGGCAGAACCAATGATGTCAAAGACATCAGGAGTGAACCTGCTGCTCCCAAAGTATAAAAGTCTGAACAGAAAGGCCAGTGTTTACATTTCCAGCACATTGCATTATAAGACACCAGTTGGGAAGTAATTTTTTTAAATGTTTAGTCAATGGATAGGGAAGAAAGTAAATAAATTTGTTCCCTGCCTGCTTGATGAGATAGATCCTAAGGGACATGTGATATCTGGGCCTCGGGGAAACCTTTTACTTTTTTACTTTTGTTGTGATCTGAAAGGAGCATCAGAGACAAAGGAGTTCAGAGGATGCTTTAGGCATTTCTGATGAACTGATATCTGTGAATTTCAGCAATTGAAGTTGAACATATTTTATCTTTTAAAAATAGTGTTACATAGAAATTGGTCTATATAGACTGTGGTTTTTTTTTTTTTTTTTTTGGGTTCGCGGGCCTCTCACTGTTGTGTCCCCTCCTGTTGCGGAGCACAGGTTCTGGATGCGCAGGCTCAGCAGCCATGGCTCACGGGCCTAGCCGCTCCACGGCATGTGGGATCTTCCCGGACCAGGGCACGAACCCGTGTCCCCTGCATCGGCAGGCGGACTCTCAACCACTGCACCACCAGGGAAGCCCTAGACTGTGGTTTGAAATCAATTCTGTGTTAACATGGTGGTATATAAAGGCTCTGAAAGGCAGTGGGTAAACAGAAGCAGGCACCAAGTTGTTCTATCTTTAGTGCCTTCTCCATTAACCTCCAGTGATTTTTGTTTAAATCATGGTCATCTCAATAGAATTTTAGTCCTTATGTAGTTTATCCTTATTTTAGGTTTTAGTAAAAATTATTTGGAACAAGAAGGTGCTCATATTTTAAGAAGTATAAGAAAAAACCAACCCTGACATTACTAAGCGACTCATTCTGCATGTTACAACCACCACTGCCTTAAGTGTGTGGCTGTCTTAACTTTTCAGGAGTCATTTTCATTATCTAACTGATAGAGGTACATGCAAACCTACAAAATGTCTTTGTTTCCATTTGACTTCTTTAGATTCTCTAAATTGCCAGGGAATAGTTCTTAATCAGTTTGAGGGCGATAGTGAGTTAATTTTGAATTGCCTGAACTGTGAAACCTGGTTATCTTGAGACAGCACAACTCTTGTTGCAGAGCTTGTGTTATTCTGTTGGAACTATATCTTAAATACCTTGGAATAAGTAACCTTTTAAAACTGACTTTTGAGGGGAGGAGGCAGGGGCATAAAAAAAAAAGGAAAAATATTGAGTTTTATTTTACTTATTGAGAAAGTTAATAACATTGGTGAATATATCATGGTCAAGGTTTTATACACCAAAATAATTTTAGCCATTGGCCAATAACTCGGGAATCAAGTAGAGGGCCTTTATTAAGTATCGGTTGCAGCCAGAAGTTGTAGGTCACTAAGGGACATTATTTGTTAATTATAAAACAGACCTCTACCCCTAACATGGGGAATATCTCCAGAGTAATGGCTGCCTTGATCTTCTCTGAACACTGGACACTTGCTTCTTGCCATTTTTCAGTCAGCTCATGGACAGGAGAGTTGAATAACTACTAACTTTGCTGGTGGGAGGAACTGCTGAATGTTCAGCCCTCTCTGAGTCTCATTCCTTTACTTTTGAGATCTTTCAGACTATCCTAAACAGTCACCAGATGGGAGCTTTCTATAACTCAGGTCTTGATCAAGGCCTAGAATGGTTGTCAGTTCTTATACCTACCTCTTCTTATACCTCAGGCTTCCCTTCATTGAAGACTCTCCTTCCCTCCCCAAGAAACACACCAGTTTGTTAATCTTTTTCTGCAAACAAGTCCTATGTATTTATCTTCAACAGCAGTGGTGAAGGGCCTTGCATCTGTTATGCCCTGCTTGGCAGAGGTAAGCAGGACTGACGGTGGGCTCTATTGCTTGTAAGGCTGAATTGATTCAGGTCTTCAGCTCCCCTCAGTGACTCCTGACTGGATATATGTTCCTTCCTGCAGAGAGGAAGGCTTTGGCCTTGATAAAGTCTTGACCTAGTAGGTCAAGTAACTGGGAGTTGGGCAGAGCTCCAGCGCACCAGTAAGCCCCATTTTCCAGGCAATGTACAAACCAGGGCTTTTTAGTGCAGAGGTTAACCCGAGTCCCTAGATTCCCAGGCTGTGTAGGCAGTACACCATGCTACTTACTATGCGTGAGCAGCCCATAATATGGTCATTTCTTACCTTCGTTGGTCTCAGTATAGAGATGATTATGTAAACAGTACATAATCATACCCAGCCTCTTGGACTGACTAGTCAGGCCCTGTAATCCCCAAGGACACAGTCTGGTCACTGACAACCACATACTGATAATGTCACAAGCGGTGCCCAGATGCTAAAGTTACTCTATGCAGCCCAGACCCTGGGCATCCTCAGTTGCGCGCCCACGCACCTAGTCGCTCCAGACCTCCAACCCTCCGGGATGCGGTACCCACAGTCGGGCGGTGTCCCTGCTTTCTTGGTCCCCAGCGGATGATGGCCGAGAGGCGGCTCGGGTTTCCCAGCCGGTGGGGTTAGGCCGCCGCACGCCGGAAGTGGCGGCTGGGGCGGGAGCGCCGAGGTGTCGGCGGGCGGGGCAGCAGCCAGGAGCTGGGGGTCGGTGCGTTGGTCATGTTTCCCTTCGGGCCCGGTAGCCCCGGAGGGGACAGGGCGGCCGGAGCCGGGGCTGAGGAGCCGGCACCCCACGCGAGACAGGCTGCAGCTGCCGGGCCGCTCCCTTCTCCGCCCCCGTCGCTACAGCCGGGGGCTGACGCAGCCCCTCCCCCGTCGCCCTGCGGGAGCCCTCGCCGCCCCTGCGCCCCTTCGCAGCCCCAGACTGGGCGCGCGGGGGAGCTCCGGCCGCCCGGAGCTCTAAAGTCCTCAGCCGCTTCCGCCCAGGGAGAGCAGTCACCGCCCTCCCCGCCGCGCCGGCAACCCGGGCCTGACTGCAGGGCCGGGAACCGGGGCCGGCACTGCCTCAGCGCCCGCCTGGGCGGCCCTGGCGCCCAGCTGTTCGGGTGGCTGAGAGAGCGCAGCCTGGGCCGCGGGCTGTTCGTGGATCCGGCACGAGACAATTTCCGCACCATGACTAACCTCTATGGTTCCATCCATCCCGCGGACTCGGTGTACCTCAGCACCCGCACCCATGGGGCCGTCTTCAACCTCGAGTACTCGCCCGACGGGTAAGCGCGGCCCCTCGGAGGGCGGGGACCCGTCTCCGCGTGGCGCGGCTGCCGGTGGGCGGCTGCCCGGGGCCCGCTCGCTCGGCCCGGGCCGGGGTTTGAGAGTCCGTTTGGGGCGGCCGGCCTTCGTGCCCCTGGCTCTTTATGAAGCACTCTGTCGCTATTGCAGGCTCCGTCCGGCCCTTGGAGGTAGGCGAGCCCGGGACTGGTTTGCTCCCCTTCAGGACCGGCGCTCTGTGAAGGAGAAGTGCCAAAAGCCCCCCGACAGGTCTGTCAGAGCCAGTCCAGAGCTAGGGTTTGCTGGCACACCGTAGATGCTCAATAAGTACACTTTGAATAAATGCCCGTTCTTTCCCTGTCACACTAGGCTTGTGTTTTTCCCACCTAAGCTTGGTCAAGGGTACGGAGCCTGCAGACTCCCTGTTCCCTGTGCTGACTTGCCCTGAGGGGACAAGTGCGCGGTCCGTCGTTCCTTTGCTCCAGTAAGATACTAAGACACTGCAGAGAGGTATGTTGTGATGTGGGACATCTGTGAAGTTCCACGCTAGACTACATTCTTCTGTTAAGGGTATCCAGCCTTTCTCCTGGCTGACTAAAATTTCATGTTTGGCCTCGGTTTACTTTGGGCTGTGGAGAATTTTCAAAGTGATATATGTATGTATATATATATTTTTTTACTGAACGAGGTAGTTTATTACTCAAAGGGTGAGAATAATCAGGATATGACGTTAAATTTATGAGCGCAGTCAAATTTCAAATTGTGTACATGTGCACATACATGAGCAAAAGAAGCTTTTTTCTCTCTGAGAAGGTGAGTAAAGCTAGATTGTGTTTTTCTCTTTGCAGTAACTGAGGAACAAGGGCAGAGCGTGGTTAAGGTGACTCAAAAGAAAAGAGGGATACAATTCAACTAACAAATAGAGGATTAGTCTTCAAGGAAGACATACAGGGTTCTCAGAAATTTGGCCAAGATCAAGTATAGAATATTATTCTAATTAGAATAGAAATTTCAAGTAAGGAAAGGACAGATTAACTAAATCTAAGTTGTAACTGTAAAGCTCACCAAGTTCGCATGGTTAGCACATAGGAAAAAGAGGATTTGAACTCAGGCAGTCTAACTCCAGAGTTCTTAATCACTGTACTAATACCAAATTACATGGATAATTACCTTAAGAATTAGCATTTTCCTACCTGAAGATTAATTTAAAATCTATTATAACAGATATAGTCTAACATTAAACATGGCATGTTCATCTATTTTGAATACTTGTACCGTTAATCTTAAAATACCACTTTTTCAATAGGGAGTTGCTTTTCAATTTTCTGTAGCAATGAAAACCATAATTTACAATTCTTATAAATATATAAATTGGTGCTTATTATTCTGGAGCACTGAGGGAAGAAAAAATCTGTTTCCCTCATTGGCTCAGAAGCAGCTACCAAAATAAAAAGCTATAATTTCCAAGATTGTTCGCTTTCCTGCTGACATTAGTGAGGCTGGGGCACCAAGCATGAAGTACACCAGAGCCATTTCAGCTTCTGCTTTCAGGAGAACATAGAATGGTAAATAGAAAAGGACCATATCATTAGGGAAAACACTTTATTTCCAAGTTTCTAAAATAGTATTAAAACAATAAGGGAAAAATGCAAATTATATAAAGCAGTATGACGGCACATCAATCACAACTTCCTAACAAGCCCTTTCAACATTCAGTGCTAATTGCTGAAACACTGAAATAAAGTGATGTTTCAATTATTTGGTCTTAAACAATGACAGGTTTAAGATTCACCTGATTAAAAACCATCCACGCCAATATAATAGCATATCATAAGATAATTGGCTGACAGTTTTTGCAAATGGCAGTTGTTAACATATTTCTTCCACACATATAAATGTTGTGCTGAGGAGGGGAGTAAGATGTTTTCTGCCTTTCTTTTATGATGGGTTGTAGAAGCATCCATCTCTTCCTCTCCTATATTATCAATTTGTGAAGTTGGACTACAATTCATTCTCTCCTCTTCTTGCCTCTGGAGTCTGTCTGCCACAGCTTGGATAGCTTCTGTCCATTCTTCCCTTTCCTCTGGAGTGTCTACATGAAATGTTCTCTCTATTAACAGTGGTCCACTGGAGACATCTGATAATAAATGTGTTTGGCTTTGGTCGTTCTGTTTTCATTAACTGGCATTTTGCTACTGAAAAGTTGTTGAGGGGATAAGGTAAATCCATATCTTGGGATTTCTCTTTATATCCTATGAATGAGCCATCTGTCTTCAAAAGGAAATATCTTGGCCTCCAGTTTTTTATATATTCTCCCCTCTTCTGAACCCAACCTTCTTTCACAGTGGTAACGTTGCTCATGATGGTGCCCCTCTGAGCCCCCAACTTGGAGAAAAGGTACTTTGTGATACCACCTTTGAGGTTTGGATTCTCTGCTGCTGCTGCCCTTCCCACTCTGTAGTGATGACTCAGCCTCCAAAGTCAGCGGCTGCCTGCAGCTGCTCTGTGTGTGTGGGGGGGGGGGGGTGCGAAGGGGGGAGGGCAGGCATCTGGCTGCAGGGGAGGGAGGGAGGGAGGGAGCTGGCCGGGCCATGGAGCTGGAGCGGGAGGCTCAAAGTGATATATATATTTTTTAAACTTTGTTTTGTGAGTACAGGGACAAGTTCAACAGCAATCAAAGGAAAAAATTTACACATGGTTCCACCATGAGCGGACATAGATAATACAACTCTTACCCCATCAAGGCCTCTGGATTCTTAGTCATTTGCTTAGCTGTTCATTCATTCATTCATTCATTCCCTCCCTCGTTCAGCAAATATTGGGTTGGCCAAAAAGTGCCTTCTGTTTTCACCAAGATCTTTATTGAACAACATAGTCATCCTTTTTTTCTACTATCTTCTGGCATTTTTCAGGCAACTTCATAATTCCATCTTCCCAAAACTTTTTATCTTTTTGAGCAAAGAACTGTTCCAGGTGCCTTTTACAGTCTTCCAGGGAATTGAAATTTTTTCCATTAAGAGAATTTTGTAAAGACCTAAATAAATGGAAATCTGAAGGTGCAATATCTGGTGAAAACGGCGGATGAATCAGAACTTCCCAGCCAAGCTGTTAACAGTTTTTGCCTGGCCATCAAAGAAACATGCAGTCTCACGTTATCCTGATGGAAGATTATGCATTTTCTGTTGACTAATTCCGGACACTTTTCATTGAGTGATGCTTACAGTTGGTGTAACTGGGAGCAGTACTTGTTGGAATTAATCATTTGGTTTTTTTGGAAGGAGCTCATAATAGAGGACTCCCTTCCAATCCCACCATATACACGACATCACCTTCTTCGGATGAATACCAGCCTTTGGTGTGGTTGTTGGTGGTTCATTTCACTTGCCCCACGATCTCTTCCGTTCCACATTATTGTACAGTATCCACTTTTCATTGCCCGTCACAGTTTGTTTTAAAAATGGAACGTTTTCCTGGGCTTCCCTGATGGCTTAGTGGTTGAGAGTCCGCCTGCCGATGCAGGGGACACGGGTTCGTGCCCCGGTCTGGGAAGATCCCACATGCCACGGAGCGGCTGGGCCCGTGAGCCATGGTCCAGAGCCTGTGCTCCGCAACAGGAGAGGCTCCAACAGTGAAAGACCCTGCGTACTGCAAAAAAAAAAAAAAAAAAAGGAACGTTTTCATTACGTTTAAGTAGAGAATCGCATGTAGAAATACGGGGAAGAAGGTTTTTTTGCTTAACTTATGTGGAACCCAAACATCAAAGTGATTCACATAACCAAGCCGGTGTAAATGATTTTCAGTGCTTGATTTGGATATTTTGAGTATGTCGGCTATCTCCCGCATGGTATAACGTTGACTGTTCTCAATTAATGTCTCAATTTGATGGCCATCAACTTCAGCTGATCTACCCAACCATGGAACATCGTCCAACAAGAAATCTCCAGCATGAAACTTCGCAAACCACTTTTGACACGTTTGATCAGTCACAGCGCCTTCTCCATACACTGCACAAATCTTTTTTTGCATTTCAGTTGTGTTTTTACCTTTCTTGAAATAATAAAGCATAATATGACGAAAATGTTGCTTTTTTCTTCCATGTTCAATAATAAAATGGCTACACAAAAATTCATCAATTTTGATAAGTTTTTTTAAAAATGCACACTGATATGACAGCTGTCACATACAATCTAACAAAATTGTTTTGAATGAAGTTAAAGACACCTAAGGGCTACTAGAGCCATTTTACAGAAAAAGCTGAACAACCTTTTGGCCAACCCAATATTTGTTGAGCACTTGCGGTGCTCCAGAGGCAGAGGTGGCAGTGGTGAGCAAACCAGCTAATGGCACCGCTTTCATTGGTCTTGGGACGTATTGGTTCGACTAGACATTAATAACCATACTAAATAATTTCTTAATGTATATTTACAAATTGTGATACAGGCTTGAAAGAATCTGTTGTGGACTAGAGTTTTCAAGGTTTCCCTGAGAAAGTGACACTTGACCTAGATTGGAAAAATGAGTAGAAGATAAATTAGTCAAGATAGTGTTTGGAAGGGGATAGAAATACTTTAGGTGGAGGAACTGGTATGTCAAAGGACCTGTGGTTGGAGGAGCAGCATATCATGCTAGAGAAGCTGAAAGAAGATAGGTTAACAAAGTAAAAAATTGGGCTGAAGAAAGACATAAAATGTGCTAACAAAGGAACAAAGCAACAGAATCTGGAATCACTGAGCGAGTACACCCTGTTTCCTTTCACTGTTGCAAATGCTTTTTCTTAATCAGACTCAGTTCTGGGATCTCTGGGGTTTCTCCCTATAGCAGTTGACTTGTAACAGTGACTGTGCACCTGAATACAGAGAAAATTGGTGAGGGGAGAAACTGTTTTGCCGAAGTTTATCCATGGAACCTCCTCTCCCCACTTCCTTCCTCAAGCCGTATTCCTAAAGCTTCTCCCAAAATACCAGGAGTCTGTTCCTCATAACCCTTCAGTTCCTTTCTTCAACATATCCCAGTTCCTCTCCTCCCAACCTCCGGCCTTCAGAAGTAGCTATTTCTACTCTTCGGAGGTGGGATTTTAGGTAGAGGGTGAGAGGGATAGAATGAGTTATGAAGAAGGAATTCTCATTGCCAGTGCTATTAGAATGAGGAGTATATTACTGATAGTTCTTGTTTGAATCTGGGCTACATTTTCCTATAGTAACATTTTTGTAAAGGTGGCTAGGTACTCTAGTACTTAAAATAATTTGATAATGTGTAATTATGCAATTAACATGTACTTTAGAAAACGTAGGCAGTAAATGAGCTAAAAGAAGCTAAATATCATTTATGATCCCAGAGATTGAATGGCTATCTAAGGAATTTTTTTCTTGTATATATTTATTATATTTATTTAAAAAAATTTTTTTTTTTTTTTTGGTCATGCTATGCAGCTTGTGGTATCTTAGTTCCCTGACCAGGGATTGAACCCAGGCCATGGCAGTGAAAGTGCCAAGTCGTAACCACTGGACCGTCAGGGAACTCCCTGTGTATGTTTATTTTAACATAAAGATAGAATCAACTATTTTTTAGCCTGCTTTTTTTCATATAATATATTACAAATTATTTATGTTAATATATTTCTACAACATTATTTAAGATTTTTCATTAGTTTAAATAAACTCTCTCTAAACAAATATTTTAGATTTATGTATGCCCTTATGGTAAGTCCCTAGAATGAGTCAAAGGTTATGAAGATTCTGGATACCTATTATTAAACTGCCCTCTGTGAAGACTGTACCAATTCTTATTCCTGTCAGTCCCATATGAAAGTACTTGTCTTCCCATACCCTTGCCAATATTGCACATTGCCATACTTTTTCATTTATGTCAAGGTGGTAGGTGAAAATGGTTCAGTGTTTTAATTTTTTAGTCTTTTGACTACGTCTACTAATATACCTCAGATTTTTATAGGACTTAAAATGGTTTTATATAAAATGACAAACTGTGTTAAATGAAATGATTTCTCATATCCTTCAGTCATATATGAGTTAAATCAGCTTACTGGATACCGTAACCACTGTCACAAGGACTTCTCAGTACAAAAAGAAGAGGTGATACAGAAGGTAAGAATTAAAATTGTGAATTTGATAGAGACCAGACTAGAATTTGGCACTTTAAAAAAAAAAAAAAAAAAAGAAAGGATACGTGGACTAGAAGGTAATTTCTAAAGAATTCCAAAAATGTTTTAAGCAATAGCAACACTGTCAATATAAATCTGTCAACTCCTAAAATGACGTTTTGAAAAAGGAAATATGATATTAATAGATTAGATAATATGGGACTTTCTTAGGCTATACTCTATGAGAACACATTAGGCACTGCTGTAGAGAAAATTAGTGTATTGGAAAATAGAAGTGAAGAAGTTATCCAAAATGCAGACAAGAGAGACAGAGACTGAAAATATGAAGGAAGCTTAGTGACATGAAGCGTAGAGAGAAAATGCATATCATGTACTTTGTCAGTTCCTAAAGAAAATGAGATAGATAATAGGGTAAAACAAACTTGAAGCAATAATAGCTGAGAGATTTCCAGAATTGAAGAAAGGTACCAAACCATGATTTAAGAAGCCCAGCACACCCCAAGCAGGAATTCTCCCTAGCCATGTAGTGAAAGTGCAGGACAACAAATATAAAATCATAAAAGCTAGAGAAAAAAACCTTCAAAGGAGTAACTATGTGAGTGAAAGCCAATTAGTCATCAATAATCATGTAAATTAGAGTACAGTCATGATTATTTTTTACTATGCTGGAAGAAACTGCCAATCTAGATGTCTGTACCTAGCAAAGATAGGTTCTTTGTTCTTGTCAAGAACAAAGATGAAATAAATACATATGCACCCAATCAGAACTGTAAGGTCAGAGGTATTAGAAGGAATGAAGAACAAAGGAAGTGGAAAATTTGTATGTAAAATTAAATCTGATTTTCTCTTTTGGGATTAACAAAGATGTAGCTAAAATAGTAGACAACAATAGCATAAATTATGAAAGGATGCTCTAAATTCCTTTTTTCTTTTTTTTGAGGGAGAATTGTGATATATTAACTTAAGGCTTTAATGTGTGCATACCACCAAAAGACAAGTAAATATATTATTTCCAGACTAGTAGAAGAAAAAATTTTGGAATGAGAAGAAAAAATTCCAAAAAAAGTCAAGAAAGGGAAAGGAGAAAAAAGTAGAAAAGGTATAACAAAAAGCACAAAGAATGGCTGAAAATAAATCCAAATATTACTAATTATAATATAGAAGTACTAGTACTTCTTGTACCTAGAAGAGAGAGGATATATCAAACACATTCTAGAAGGATAGAGAAAGACATATCAAACATTCTAAACAAAAGAAAGCTGGTGAGCTATATTAATATACAAAATAGGCTTTAAGGCAAAAAAAAATTACTAGAGTTAGGTTACTTCATAATGATAATAGCTCAATTCACCTGGAAGATAAAACAGTTCTGAAATTGAGGGTTTTTTATTTATATACATCAAAAATTGATAATTTCAAGGAGAAAAGAGAAAAATTTATCATCATAGGGGATGATCTTAATACACATTATAGCATACCTCAGTTAAGCAGGCAGACACAAACATAAGGGTACACAAGATAGAAACAGCACCACTTAAAATCTTGCTCTAAAGGGCATGTATAGAATACCGCATTCAGGCCTGATATTCAGCTAGTACACATTGGTTCACCTGTACCAGTTGTTAAAATATTAATATATATCCATGGTGGTTGAGTAGTTAGTTACTGCCCCAAGCTCACTGAGTGCCTTCCTAGTGCTTAAGCACCTTCCATAGGATCTCTCAGTAACCCATTATATAGCAACTAAAGATTTAAGAACTGGCACAGCAACCTGCCAAGAAACATCTTACTAGAGACCTTTAGCATCCACTCTAAGGCTCTTCTCCCCATGCCAGGTATCCTCCCACACACAAAAAAAATCCATAGGCAAATGCTGAGTGACCATTTGGCTCCCCTTAGTGTGGGGCTGCCTGCCTTTCTCACACACTCTCCCAGTCATTCTCACATGGTCATTTGTGGGAACTGCAGCCTCTGGGGAGATCCAGAGAGATGAAAAGAGCAGTCTGATGAGAGTAATGGCACTAGTGCAGGCACCATCCAAACATTAATTCTCTTGGCAAAGTGTGCATACCCATTGCAGGATACAATCCATGGCAGGTGAATGAGGTCTATGAGAATGGTTTATGGATGAATGACTCCTGGGATGTACTTCCCTATTTTTATCATTCTTACTGAATTTCACCTTTATTTAGTGGGATAAGTTTGCCAAAAGCCACTGAATACATGCCCACCATGGACATTAATAACACTCTATTAATGAACTTGACTGCCAACATAAGTAGTCTCTTTACCAGAAACATTTAGTTGAGAGAACTGAGAAGCTGAAAGGTCATGAAACACAAAAGATTTGTATTCTGGTTTATGCTGTTAACTGCTGTATTACATTATGTCTCATTTGGGCTGAGGGATTAGGTTTGATATCATTAAATATGATATATCAATAAATTATTTTGTGACTTAGTTATTAATGTAATTGAATATAAAAATTAACAGCAAGCATTATAAGGGCCAAAAAAATTTTAATATACTTACTGTTAACTGCAGCAAAAGCTGAAAAGAGAATTCACCTCCCATGAACAATTCTGTTGCTATTAAGAGTGACTTTTTTTTTTACTTATCAGGTCTACAGGTTACTTGATGACTACCTATTTATGAGGAATTTTTTAAAATTGAAGTATAGTTGATTTACAATATTGTGTTAGTTTCAGGTGTACAGAAAAGTGATTCAGTTATATTTTTTTCAGATTTTTTTCCATTATAGGTTGTTAAAATATATTAAATATAATTCCCTGTGCTATATAGTAAATTCTTGTTGCTTATCTGTTTTTCGTATCTGTCAATCCCATACTCCTTATTTATCCTTCCCTCCTTCCCTTTCCCCTTTGGTAACCATAAGTGTGTTTTATATGAATGACTACCTATTTAACGTGGAAATTCTTGGAGGGGCTTTATGCAGTTTCCTGTGGCAGTTCATGGTTCAGACAAAAGCATCTGTGTCAAAAAAACGATTATGGCTACAATTTCCAAAAATTAATAAATGATTGGGAATTACTAGAATAATTTGATGAACAATTTGAGTTAGAAGTAATACCACTTGGCAAGCATTTTTATAACCTATAGGTTAGTTTAATTTTTTAATGTTTTAAAATTTTTATTCATGTTAATTTATATTACTATTGAATATTTAATTTTTTTTGAATATCACATTTGACTATATGTAACAGCTGCCTCATGGTTTTTTTTTTTTGCAAACATACAAGGATGATTTAAAAATTGCTCTCCTGTAAGGCCACATATTTCAAAAGATTATCATTAAGTAGTTTCTCAGTATAATGTGATTGCTAGAAATTAGTAACTAAAAGAAAACTAGAAAAACCTCATGTATTTTCAAGTTAAGAAACATTTATGAATAACTCATAAGTCAAAGTAGAAATGATAATGGAAATTAGAAATATTTAGAACTAAATGATAATGCAAGTACCACGTTGCAAAAGTTGTGGGATATAAGTAAATCCTCAGTAGGAAAATTATAATCTTTAATAAACTAGAAAGGAAGACAAGGAAAATTAGTTAGCTAAGTGTCCATCTCAAGAAATAGTAAAAATAGTGAAGTTGTAGTAAAGTAAATCTGAAGAAAGTAAAAGGAAAGAAATACAGCAATAAAGAGTAAAATTAGTGAAATTCTAAAAATTAAGTAGAAATACTCAACAGAAAAATCTGTCTTCAAAAAGACAAAGAATAATGAAAAACACTCATTAGATTGATCAAGAGAATACCCAAATAAACAATATTCAGAATGAAAGGGGGACATATTTTCTGATACAAGAAGTAGAGATTGTAGCTTTCCAGTAGTGGAGCAGATGGTTTGGACCAACCCTCCAACTGAGAATAATTAGAAAAGCTGGAGAAAAACATAAATATCTAATGTAAGATATAAAAAGCTATGTTTGAAGGGATTAGAGAATTGAGGCAATGAGGAAATTGCAGGGCCAAGATCTGCAAATGGAGGGTAGCCAGAAATGTGAACCCACCGTTTTAGCCAACTGAATCTAGCAATATGGTAGAAATGAAGGATTGATTTAACATTAGAAAATAAATTAATGTAAATCACTACATTAACATATTAAAAAGAAAACTATAGGATAATTTCAATAAGTGTTAGAAAATGTTTTATATACTTTAATGTATATTAATGGAAAAAAACACTCAGCAGATTTTAAGTAGAAGAGAATTAATTTCTTTAATCCAATAATAGGAATCTACCAAAACAAATAAACCCTACAGCAAACATTGTGCTTAATGATGAAATGGTGAATGTATTCTTGAAGATAAGGAACAAGATAAGAGTGCACGCTATATTAACATTCTATTCAACATTGTACGAAAGTCCTAGCCAGTGCAACAAGGAAAAGAAGTATTAAAAAGAACAAAGCAGGAACTTCCCTGGTGGCACAGTGGTTAAGAATCTGCCTGCCAATGCAGGGGACATGAGTTTGAGCCCTGGTCCGGGAAGATTCCACATGCCGCAGAGCAACTAAGCCCGTGCACCACAAGTACTGAGCCTGTGCTCTAGAGCCCATAAGCCACAACTACTGAGCCCGCATGCCACAACTACTGAAGCCCATGTGCCTAGAGCCTATGCTTTACAACAAGAGAAGCCACCGCAAGGAGGAGCCCACACACCACAACGAAGAGTAGTCCCCACTTACCACAGCTAGAGAAAAGCCGGTGCGCAGCAACAAAGACCCAACGCAGCCAAAAATAAATAAATAAATTTATATTTAAAAAAAGAACAAAGCAACTGTTTATAGATATGATTATTGACAAAGAAAACCTAAAATAACCTATGATAAATTATTAAATAAAATAGCAAGATTGATGATAAATAATATTTTAAAAATCAGTTACTCTTCTGGGTACCAGCAACAAATGAAACAATTTTAAAAAGAACATTTACAAAAGCATCAAAAAAACCTCAAGTACCCAGGAATAGATATAACAAAAGATAGGCATGATGCATATGGAGAAAATCTCTGTTGTAAATGGAGATATGACATGTTCAAGGATTGGAAGACTCCATATTGTCAAGATGTCAATTCTATGCAAACTTTTCTTTAGATTTATTACAATCTCAATTAAAACCCACAGGTGGATCTGTGTGTGTGTGGGTGTGTGTGTACATAACTTCCTAAGTCAGTTCTAAATGTATAAGGATGTTCAAAGTTCCAAGGATTGTTACAATACTCTTGCTAAGAAAATCTTGAATATGTGGGAAACTATGCATATTACTGATGGGATGATTCAATACTGTATGATATAAATTCTACCAAATTAATTTGTAAAGTTACTGCATCCCAATAAAAATACCAACAAGAATTTTTAGTAGTACCTGATAATGCTATATCTGAAATTCATTTGAAAGAGAAAGTATGACATTAGCACCCCAAAAAAATGTTTATTAGGGCAATGAGGGACTTGCTTTGCCACTTGTCAAACCTTTTAGAAATTAAAATACTGTGGTGGTATTGGATAGACTAGAATATAGAGTCCCCCCAAAAAACTTGTGTATGATAAAGATAGCATTTAGAAAAGTATAGGCTTTGATGTTGGGACAAATGACATCCATTTTAAAAAGTTACAAATCATGCCATGTACAAAAATAGATTGTAATCTATTGTAATAGATTTTTTAGTATTAAAACCAAAAAAATGGGACTTCCCTGGTGGTAGAGTGGTTAGCAATCTGCCTGCCAATGCAGGGGACACGAGTTCAAGCCCTGGTCCAGGAAGATCCCACGTGCCGTGCCGCGGAGCAGCTAAGCCCATGCGCCACAACTACTGAGCCTGCGCTCTAGAGCCTGCGAACCACAACTGCTGAGCTCGCAAGCCACAACTACTGAAGCCCGCGTGCCTAGAGCCTGTGCTCTGAAACAAGAGAAGCCACCGCAATGATAAGCCTTGCGCACCGCAATGAAGAGTGGCCCGCGCACAGCAACAAAGACCCAACACAGCCAAAAATAAATAAAATAAATTAATTAAAAAGACTATCAGTTTTATAGGTCTCTCTTTTTTTTAATAGGTCTCTTATGTACAATGTTTAAGATTAAGACTCTCCCAGAATCATTGATTCATTACTTTTATGCACAAAAAGTAAATTTCATTTCATGACTCTTCTGACCAACAAAAAGAAATGATTATTTATACATCCTCTAAAATTACATATATTAATTTGAATACTTTTACTCATCATGGTCAACTAGCACAAAAATCCTACAAAAATCCTTCACATATTAGTAAACTTTTGAAATCCAGATGCCTCACAAAAGGGTTTATGCAGACACCCTTTAAAGGATAATTTCATGATTACTACATATGGAAAAAATTTCAATTTAGTAGAATTTTTCCCTCCCCACTTTATCTAAAAAGTTTGTTCTGAATAGAAAAATTTGGCCATTTAAAATTCCATCTTATGCACTTTAATCTTAAAGTGTAAAAATACCATTTGTTATTGGAACTATAAATTGAGAAGACCTGAACTTTCAAAGACTCAGGATTTCATTTGCTAGGTCTGAATCTGAAAGATCACCTACAGAAAACTAAGGCAAAATAAATAAATGACAATAGATTTTCAGAAATCAAAATGGGGTTTATAAAAGGTTTATAAAAATACAACTTTGTAATAGGAAAGGGCTGAAACAAGAGATAATACTAAAAATCCATAAAGGAAAAGGTTAAGGTTGACTATATCAAACTGGTTTGGTAGGGTATATGCTAGACCTTTTCAGTGCATTTTAATAGATAATGATGAAATACCTAATTTTGTTGTATATGATTTTTTTCCTAAGTTGCCTCATTTTTGCATGTTTTTCTGCAACCAGCTTTTCTCATTTAAAAATGTTTTAGAGTTCTTCATACCCACATAAAGTTATCCCTTTCTTTTTAAATGTTGTACTATATTGTAAAGTATTATATACTATGGTTTATGTAATCAACCATTCCTTCTTTTATGTACATTGAGGTTACTTTCAATTTCTCCCTACAATGCAGCATATCTTTAAATGTGCTTCTTTGTATTTAGAAATAATTATTTCTCTAGATTGAATTCCCAGAAAAAAATTGCTGAGTCAGCAGGTATGCATGTTTAAAATTTTGATAGACACTTGTACTCCCCACACAAGCCGCACCAGTTTACACTTCACCATAATGTATGAGAGTACCATTTCCTACTACTACTTTCAACAGTGAGTAGTGTCAGTCTTTTAAATATCTGCTACTAATGTGGACAAAAAGAAGTTATTCATCTATAACTTGTGTAGTTATAAATAGTTGAATATCAATAACCAGAGAATGCTAAAAAACTAAATAAGAGAAATGTGTCATTTGCTTCCAGGTCAGTGCTGACAGTTGCTTGTGAACAGACTGAAGTTCTGCTTTTTGATCCTATATCTTCAAAGCACATAAAAACACTTTCTGAAGCTCATGAAGACTGTGTAAATAATATAAGGTTAGTATTGTAGTGAAAAAGTGAACTTTATTAATGTGACCCAAAATATTCTGTTTTGGAAGTTAATGAAAATTTATAATGCCTTGTCCAGCAGTACCAGGTGATACACATTTGGAATTGTGAAACTTAGCCCTTTAATTACAAAACTTACTGTTAACCATTTTGGATTAGAATCTTTCTGAAATGCATTTTCACTTCCATATGATCTCACCTTTTCTCCTTGTGTATTAGGGTCATCATTATGAATCTCAGCCATGTATTATGATAGTCCTGTAATGCTTTTGGGCACTCCCACTGCTTAGCCTCTGTCACCACCAGCCCCCAAATTCATACTATTGAGGGAAAAAAACATGTATGCACAGAAAAACTTCTTTATAGCATTGTTGGAAGCTCCTTAAATTCTCAATAATGTGGAAAGTAGATAACAGTTGAATAGCTTGGTGGACTAATATGCAGTCATTAAAATGATGGTTACAGAGACTACATATCAGCATAGACAAATGCTTGCGATAGTACAGGTTAAAATCATAAAAATTATATAAATATGACATGATGCAGAAGAAAAAGATTAGAAGGAAATATTTTTAAATGCTTGCAGTGGATGTGTTAGAATGAATGGATTATGAGTAATTTTCTGTTTTCTAAACTTTATATAATGAGATTATATGACTTTCATAATGATTACTTTTAATGTTCAAAAAATAATAATTTATGAGGAAATTACTTCTAGTCAAGGTGACATATTGAATTTTGATGTAACCTCTAGCTCCAAACATATAGAACAATAGATTAAATAGCACAAAAGATACAGCCGGGCTCTGAAACAACATAAACATCTTTGTGGCCATATGGCCAGACTAGAACACAGACACAAAGCTGTTACAGGGTTGAAACCATAAGCCCACTGGGTTTTCAGTCAGGCACTGACATATAGTAGTTTAGCTCCTGTCAGGAATCAAAAATGCTAAAAGTGTTTCATGTGAGGCAGGAACCAGAGCCAGAATTACTATATGAAGCCAGGGGTTTAGTTGGAATGAGGCTGAAAAAAGGAAAAAGCTATTAATTACCTGGGGCTGTAGGTTTTAGATGATAAAGATACAGCCTCATGACCAGGAATTGAATGAAGCCATTGTTGAGTTGGTGACTGAAGGTATATATGTGATAGCTCCAATATTATCATGAAACTGGAGGCCTTAATGTCATTATAAGGCCTAGTAGTGGATTTGGTTCCAGAAATCCAAGTGGGGGCAACTATAAAACCATTAAATAGGAAGAAAGAGAAAAAAATTTTAAATCTTTCTTGCTCAAAATAAGCCTATATAACCAAACTTCCCAAACTCATGAAGATATCTAATGTTAATATCATAACAAAACCAGCAACTAGAACAGGTATTTTCTCTGGATAAAATTAATTTTTTGGAGTAGTCCAACAAAGACTTTATTTTAAAAAATGAATTATTTTATTTTTTTTCAACTAGGTAATACATGCACGTGGTACAAAATTCAAAGGTACAAAAGGGTAAACAGTGAAAAGTAAGTCTATCTCCCACCTCTTTCCCCTAGCCACCCAGTTCCCCTCCCCAGAGGCAACCACTATTACCAGTTTCTTGCTATCCTTTCTGAGATAGTTCATGCATGTACTAGCATATGTACACACATATACATAAACTTTTATATAAGTGGTAGCATTCTGCACATACTATTATATACGTTGGCTTTTTCACTTAATGACATATTTAAGATCATTCCATATTTGTACCCATGGGATGATTTTATTCTTTTTAACGGCTGCATGGTATTCCATTGATTGGAAGAAACTTTAAAGCATTTTTAGTATGCTCAAAGAAATAAGGGATACTTCCCACTAATAGCTCAAAATTATGAAAAAAAATAGGTTAATGTGGAAAAAAACCAACTAGAACTTTTGTAAATTAAAAATATAGTTGGTATATTAAAAAACTTAATAAACGGGATAAACGTTACCCTTTGCACCACTGATGAGAGAATTAATGGGTTAGAAAATATTAGTAAAAAATTCACCCAGAGATTGATTGAGATGTATAATATCTCAGTTACAGAAGAAAGAAGTTGCAGAGATTGGAGGAGAACTAAATTTTGAAGGCACAAAGGCTGAGAATTTTCAGCACTGAAGGACCTGAATCCTTGAATCAAAAGTAAACTCTAGAATCAAGTGGGTTAAACAAAGATAAAGCTACATCTAGACAGGTTGTGGTGAAATTCTAGAATATCAGATAAAGAGAAAATCTTAAAAGCCACCAAAGTTAGAGGCCAGATTACCTTCAGAGGTACGATAATTGAACTGACTGGTTTCTTATCAACAACAGTTGATGCTAGGAGAAAAAGGAGTAATATCTTAAATACTAAGACAAAGTAATGTTTAATACCATTTCATATCCAGGTAAATTGTTATTCTAGAATAAAGAATTTTGATTCAGTGAAATTATAAATGTTAATTATTAATAGCAGAAAGATAATAATTTAGGATTTTTGTGGGGGAGGGTGCATTTAAAACAAAGTTAAAATGAAAACTCTAGATTAGCACTATCCAATACAATTATAATTTTAAATTAAAAATTGTCTAGTAGTCACATTAAAAAAAAGACATGAAATTAATTTTTAATAATATATTTTATTTACTCCAGTATGCCTAAAATGTTCTCATTTCAACATGCAGTCAGCATAAAAAAATACTGAGATATTTTATTGATACTTTCATTTTTTCATGCTAAATCTTCAAAATCCAGTATATATGTTACACTTAGAGCACATCTCAATGCAGACTGGCCACATATTAAGGACTCATTAGCCACATGTAGCTAATGGCTACCAAACTGCACATTGTAGCTCTGGATGGTAACAACAAATAGGTTGTACGTGTGGGGAAGTTTTTTTCAGTGGGAATGTATAACATTTAATGTCCACATCATGTTCAAGAAGAGGATAGAAATATTAACTAATTTCACACTCTTTCAGAACAATCTATAATTAAGTATATATGATTAAAAAATTAAAATAATAAAACTATAGTTTATAGCTTCCAAACCAGCAAAGGTGGGTGGCAGAGAATATTGAAAACTTGATCAGTTCAGTAAAAGAAAGGAAAGCTTAAAAAAGTAAAAAAAAATAAGCAAAAGAAAGGAAGGATAAATAGAAAGCAGGAAGTAGAAATAGTTCCAAATATAATAATAGTTCACAGTAAATATAAATGGATTGATCTTCTTTATTAAAAGGCACAGAGATAGCAATTTGAATAAAAAACAAAATCACGTATATACTCTTTATGGAGATACCAAAAATAAAACTACCCACAAATAGGTAAAGAAAACTGATGTAGGTTATCATTGGACAGATATAAGACCAAAGGTTTTTTATATTTATTTATTTATTGTTTTACATCTTTATGGGAGTATAATTGCTTTACAATGGTGTGTTAGTTTCTGCTTTATAACAAAGTGAATCAGTTATACATATGTTCCCATATCTCTTCCCTCCTGCGTCTCCCTCCCTCCCACCCTCCCTATCCCACCCCTCTAGGTGGTCACAAAGCACCAAGCTGATCTCCCTGTGCTATGCGGCTGCTTCCCACTAGCTATCTATTTTACGTTTGGTAGTGTATATATGTCCATGCCACTCTCTCACTTTGTCACAGCTTACCCTTCCCCCTCCCCATATCCTCAAGTCCATTCTCTAGTAGGTCTGTGTCTTTATTCCCATCTTACCCCTAGGTTCTTCATGACATTTTTTTTCTTAGATTCCATATATATGTGTTAGCATATGGTATTTGTCTTTCTCTTTCTGACTAACTCCACTCTGTATGACAGACTGTAGGTCCATCCACCTCACTACAAATAACTCAATTTCGTTTCTTTTTATGGCTGAGTAATATTCCATTGTATATATGTGCCACATCTTCTTTATCCATTCATCTGATGATGGACACTTAGGTTGTTTCCATCTCCTGGCTATTGTAAATAGAGCTGAAATGAACATTTTGGTACATGACTCTTTTTGAATTTTGGTTTTCTCAGGGTATATGCCCAGTAGTGGGATTGCTGGGTCATATGGTAGTTCTATTTGTAGTTTTTGAAGGAACCTCCATACTGTTCTCCATAGTGGCTGAACCAATTCACATTCCCACCAGCAGTGCAAGAGTGTTCCCTTTTCTCCACACCCTCTCCAGCATTTATTGTTTCTAGATTTTTTGATGATGGCCATTCTGACTGGTGTGAGATGATATCTCATTGTAGTTTTGATTTGCATTTCTCTAATGATTAATGATGTTGAGCATTCTTTCATGTGTTTGTTGGCAGTCTGTATATCTTCTTTGGAGAACCGTCTATTTAGGCCTTCTGCCCATTTTTGGACTGGGTTGTTTGTTTTTTTTGTTATTGAGCTGCATGAGCGGCTTGTAAATTTTGGAGATTAATCCTTTGTCAGTCGCTTCATTTGCAAATATTTTCTCCCATCCTGAGGGTTGTCTTTTGGTCTTGTTTATGGTTTCCTTTGCTGTGCAAAAGCTTTGAAGTTTCATTAGGTCCCATTTGTTTATTTTTGTTTTTATTTCCATTTTTCTAGGAGGTGGGTCAAAAAGGATCTTGCTGTGATTTATGTCATAGAGTGTTCTGCCTATGTTTTCCTCTAAGAGTTTGATAGTTTCTGGCCTTACATTTAGGTCTTTGATCCTTTTTTTTTTTTTTTTTTTGCGGTACGTGGGCCTCTCACTGCTGTGGCCTCTCCCACTGCGGAGCACAGGCTCCAGATGCACAGCTTCAGCGGCCATGGCTCACGGGCCCAGCCACTCCGCGGCACGTGGGATCTTCCCAGACCGGGGCACGAACCCGTGTCCCCTGCATTGGCAGGCAGACTCCCAACCACTGTGCCACCAGGGAAACCCTTTAATCCATTTTGAGCTTATTTTTGTGTATGGTGTTAGGGAGTGTTCTAATCTCATACTTTTACATGTACCTGTCCAGTTTTCCCAGCACCACTTATTGAAGAGGCTGTACTTTCTCCACTGTACATTCCTGCCTCCTTTATCAAAGATAAGGTGACATATGTGCGTGGGTTTATCTCTGGGCTTTCTATCCTGTTCCATTGATCTATATTTCTGTTTCTGTGCCAGTACCATACTGTCTTGATTACTGTAGCTTTGTAGTATAGTCTGAAGTCAGGGAGCCTGATTCCTCCAGCTCCATTTTTCATTCTCAAGCTTGCTTTGGCTATTTGGGGTCTTTTGTGTTTCCATACAAATTGTGAAATTTTTTGTTCTAGTTCTGTGAAAAATGCCAGTGGTAATTTGATAGGGATTGCATTGAATCTGTAGATTGCTTTGGGTAGTAGAGTCATTTTCACAATGTTGATTTTTCCAATCCAAGAACATGGTATATCTCTCCATCTATTTGTATCATTTTTTTTTATTTAAGTTTTTTTTTTTAACATCTTTATTGGGGTATAATTGCTTTACAATAGTGTGTTAGTTTCTGCTTTATAACAAAGTGAATCAGCTATACATATACATATGTTCCCACAACTCTTTCCTCTTGCGTCTCCCTCCCTCCCACCCTCCCTATCCCACCCCTCCAGGTGGTCACAAAGCACCGAGCTGATCTTGTGCTATGCAGCTGCTTCCCACTAGCTATCTACCTTACTACGTTTGTTAGTGTGTATATGTCCATGACTCTCTCTCGCCCTGTCACAGCTCACCCTTCCCCCTCCCCATATCCTCAAGTCCGTTCTCCAGTAGGTCTGCGTCTTTATTCCCATCTTACCCCTAGGTTCTTCATGACATTTTTTTTCTTAAGTTCCATATATATGTGTTAGCATACGATATTTGTCTTTTTCTTTCTGACTTACTTCACTCTGTATGATAGACTCCAGGTCTATCCACCTCATTACAAATAGCTCAATTTCGTTTCTTTTTATGGCTGAGTAATATTCCATTGTATATATGTGCCACATGTTCTTTATCCATTCATCCGATGATGGGCACTTAGGTTGTTTCCATCTCCGGGCTATTGTAGATAGAGCTGCAATGAACATTTTGGTACATGACTCTTTTTGAATTTTGGTTTTTTCAGGGTATATGCCCAGTAGTGGGATTGCTGGGTCATATGGTAGTTCTATTTGTAGTTTTTGAAGGAACCTCCATACTGTTCTCCATAGTGGCTGAACCAATTCACATTCCCACCAGCAGTGCAAGTGTTCCCTTTTCTCCACACCCTCTCCAGCATTTATTGTTTCTAGATTTTTTGATGATGGCCATTCTGACTGGTGTGAGATGATATCTCATTGTAGTTTTGATTTGCATTTCTCTAATGATTAATGATGTTGAGCATTCTTTCATGTGTTTGTTGGCAGTCTGTATATCTTCTTTGGAGAAATGTCTATTTAGGTCTTCTGCCCATTTTTGGATTGGGATGTTTGTTTTTTGTTATTGAGCTGTATGAGCTGCTTGTAAATTTTGGAGATTAATCTTTCGTCAGTTGCTTCATTTGCAAATATTTTCTCCCATCCTGAGGGTTGTCTTTTGGTCTTGTTTATGGTTTCCTTTGCTGCGCAAAAGCTTTGAAGTTTCATTAGGTCCCATTTGTTTATTTTTGTTTTTATTTCCATTTCTCTAGGAGGTGGGTCAGAAAGGATCTTGCCGTGATTTATGTCATAGAGTGTTCTGCCTATGTTTTCCTCTAAGAGTTTGATAGTTTCTGGCCTTACATTTAGGTCTTTAATCCATTTTGAGCTTATTTTTGTCTATGGTGTTAGGGAGTGATCTAATCTCATACTTTTACATGTACCTGTCCAGTTTTCCCAGCACCGCTTATTGAAGAGGCTGTCCTTTCTCCACTGTACATTCCTGCCACCTTTATCAAAGATAAGGTGTCCATATGTGCGTGGGTTTATCTCTGGGCTTTCTATCCTATTCCATTGATCTATCTTTCTGTTTTTGTGCCAGTAGCATACTGTCTTGATTACTGTAGCTTTGTAGTATAGTCTGAAGTCAGGGAGCCTGATTCCTCCAGCTCTGTTTTTCTTTCTCAAGATTGCTTTGGCTATTCGGGGTCTTTTGTGTTTCCATACAAATTGTGAAATTTTTTATTCTAGTTCTGTGAGAAATGCCAGTGGTAATTTGATAGGGATTGCATTGAATCTGTAGATTGCTTTGGGTAGTAGAGTCATTTTCACAGTGTTGATTTTTCCAATCCAAGAACATGGTATATCTCTCCATCTATTTGTATCATCTTTAATTTCTTTCATCAGTGTCTTATAATTTTCTGCATACAGGTCTTTTGTCTTCTTAGGTAGGTTTGTTCCTAGATATTTTATTCTTCTTGTTGCGGTGGTAAATGGGAGTGTTTTCTTGATTTCACTTTCAGATTTTTCATCCTTAGTGTATAGGAATGCCAGAGATTTCTGTGCATTAATTTTGTATCCTGCTACTTTATCAAATTCATTGATTAGCTCTAGTAGTTTTCTGGTAGCATCTTAGGATTCTCTATGTATAGTATCATGTCATCTGCAAACAGTGACAGCTTTACTTCTTCTCTTCCAATTTGGATTCCTTTTATTTCCTTTTCTTCTCTTATTGCTGTGGCTAAAACTTCCAAAACTATGTTGAATAAGAGTGGTGAGAGTGGGCAACCTTGTCTTGTTCCTGATCTTAGTGGAAATGCTTTCAGATTTTCACTATTGAGGACGATGTTGGCTGTGGGTTTGTCATATATGGCCTTTATTATGTTGAGGAAAGTTCCCTGTATGCCTACTTTCTGCAGGGTTTTTATCATAAATGGGTGTTGAATTTTGTCGAAAGCTTTCTCTGCATCTATTGAGATGATCATATGGTTTTTCTTCAGTTTGTTAATATGGTGTATCACGTTGATTGATTTGCATATATTGAAGAATCCTTGCATTCCTGGAATAAACCCCACTTGATCATGGTGTATGATCCTTTTAATGTGCTGTTGGATTCTGTTTGCTAGTATTTTGTTGAGGATTTTTGCATCTATGTTCATCAGTGATATTGGCCTGTAGTTTTCTTTCTTTGTGATGTCCCTGTCTGGTTTTGGTATCAAGGTGATGGTGGCCTCGTAGAATGAGTTTGGGAGTGTTCCTCCCTCTGCTATATTTTGGAAGAGTTTGGAAGGATAGGTGTTAGTTCTTCTCTAAATGTTTGATAGAATTCGCCTGTGAAGCCATCTGGTCCTGGGCTTTTGTTGGAACACTTTTAATCACAGTTTGAATTTCAGTGTTTGTGATTGGTCTGTTCATATTTTCTATTTCTTCCTGATTCAGTCTTGGCAGGTTGTGCATTTCTAAGAATTTGTCCATTTCTTTCAGGTTGTTCATTTTATTGGCATAGAGTTTCTTGTAGTAATCTCTCATGATCTTTGGTATTTCTGCAGTGTCAGTTGTTACTTCTCCTTTTTCATTTCTAATTCTATTGATTTGAGTCTTCTCCCTTTTTTTCTTGATGAGTCTGGCTAATGGTTTATCAATTTTGTTTAGCTTCTCAAAGAACTAGCTTTTAGTTTTATTGATCTTTGCTATCGTTTCTTTCATTTCCTTTTCTGATCTGATCTTCATGATTTCTTTCCTTCTGCTAACTTTGGGGTTTTCTTGTTCTTCTTTCTCTAATTGCTTTAGGTGCAAGGTTAGGTTGTTTATTCGAGATGTTTCCTGTTTCTTAAGGTAGGATTGTATTGCTATAAACTTCCCTCTTAGAACTGCTTTTGCTGCATCCCATAGGTTTTGGGTCGTCGTGTCTCCATTGTCATTTGTTTCTAGGTATTTTTTGATTTCCTCTTTGATTTCTTCAGTGATCACTTTGTTATTAAATAGTTTATTGTTTAGCCTCCATGTGTTTGTATTTTTTACAGACCTTTTCCTGTAATTGATATCTAGTCTCATAGCACTGTGGTCAGAAAAGATACTTGATACAATTTCAGTTTTCTTAAATTTACCAAGGCTTGATTTGTGACTCAAGATATGATCTATCCTGGAGAATGTTCCATGAGCACTTGAGAAAAATGTGTATTCAGTTGCTTTTGGATGGAATGTCCTATAAATATCAATTAAGTCCATCTTGTTTAATGTATCATTTAAAGCTTGTGTTTCCTTACTTATTTTCATTTTGGATGATCTGTCCATGGGTGAAAGTGGGGTGTTAAAGTCCCCTACTACGAATGTGTTACTGTTGATTTCCCCTTTTATGGCTGTTAGTATTTGCCTTATGTATTGAGGTGCTCCTATGTTGGGTGCATAAATATTTACAATTGTTATATCTTCTTCTTGGATCGATCCCTTGATCATTATGTAGTGTCCTTCTTTGTCTCTTCTAATAGTCTTTATTTTAAAGCCTATTTTGTCTGATATGAGAATTGCTACTCCAGCTTTCTTTTGGTTTCCATTTGCATGGAATATCTTTTTCCATCCCCTCACTTTCAGTCTGTATGTGTCTCTAGGTCTGAAGTGGGTCTCAGGTAGACAGCATATATATGGGTCTTGTTTTTGTATCCATTCAGCCAGTCTGTGTCTTTTGGTTGGAGCATTTAATCCATTTACAGTTAAGGTAATTATCGATATGTATGTTCCTGTTCCCATTTTCTTAATTGTTTTGGGTTTGTTATTGTAGATCTTTTCCTTCTCTTGTGTTTATTGCCTAGGGAAGGTCCTTTAGCATTTGTTGTAAAGCTGGTTTGGTGGTGCTGAACTCTCTCAGCTTTTGCTTGTCTGTGAAGGTTTTAATTTCTCCATCAAATCTGAATGAGATGCTTGCTGGGTAGAGTAATCTTGGTTGAAGGTTTTTCTCCTTCATCACTTTCAATATGTCCTGCCAGTCCCTTCTGGCTTGCAGAGTTTCTGCTGAAAGATGAGCTGTTAACCTTATGGGGATTCCCTTGTGTGTTATTTATTGTTTTTCCCATGCTGTTTTTTATATGTTTTCTTTGTATTTAAGTTTTGACAGTTTGATTAATATGTGTCTTGGCGTGTTTCTGCTTGGATTTATCCTTTATGGGACTCTCTGTGCTTCCTGGACTTGATTAACTATTTCCTTTCCCATATTAGGGAAGTTTTCAACTATAATCTCTTCAAATATTTTCTCAGTCCCTTTCTTTTTCTCTTCTTCTGGAGCCCCTATAATTCGAATGTTGGTGCATTTAATGTTGTCCCAGAGGTCTCTAAGACTGTCCTGAGTTCTTTTCATTCTTTTATCTTTATTCTGCTCTGCAGTAGTTATTTCCACTATTTTATCTTCCAGGTCACTTATCTGTTCTTCTGCCTCAGTTATTCTGCTATTGATCCCTTCTAGAGTATTTTTAATTTCATTTATTGTGTTGTTCATCATTGCTTGTTTCATCTTTAGTTCTTCCAGGTCCTTGTTAAATGTTTCTTGCATTTTGTCTATTTTATTTCCAGGATTTTGGATCATCTTTACTATCATTATTCTGAATCCTTTTTCAGGTAGACTACCGATTTCCTCTTCATTTGTTAGGTCTGGTGGGTTTTTATCTTGCTGCTTCATCTGCTGTGTGTTTTTCTGTCTTCTCATTTTGCTTATCTTACTGTGTTTGGGGTCTCCTTTTTGCAGGCTGCAGGTTTGTAGTTCCTGTTGTTTTTGGTGTCTGTCCCCAGTGGCTAAAGTTGGTTCAGTGGGTTGTGTAGGCTTCCTGGTGCAGGGGACTAGTGCCTTTGTTCTGGTGGATGAGGCTGGATCTTGTCTTTCTGGTGGGCAGGTCCACGTCTGGTGGTGTGCTTTGGGGTGTCTGTGGACTTATTATTATTTTAGGCAGCCTCTCTGCTAATGGGTGGGGCTGTGTTTCTGTCTTGCTAGTTGTTTGGCATAGGGTGTCCAGCACTGTAGCTTGCTGGTCGTTGAGTGAAGCTGGGTGTTGGTGTTGAGATGGAGATCTCTGGGACATTTTCGCCGTTTGACATTACGTGGAGCTGGGAGGTCTCTTGTTGGCCAGTGTCCTGAAGTTGGCTGTCCCACCTCAGAGGCACAGCACTGACTACTGGCTGCAGCACCAAGAGCCTTTCATCCACACAGCTCAGAATAAAAGGGAGAAAAAGAAAGAGAGAGAGAGAGAGAGAGAGAGAGGGAGGGAGGGAGGGAGGAAAGAAAGAAAGGAAGGAAGAAAAAATTTTTTTAAAGTAAAAAAAAAAAAAGACGGATAGAACCCTAGGACAAATGGTGAAAGCAAAGCTATACAGACAAAATCTCACACAGAAGCATACACATACACACAAAAAGAGGAAAAGGGGAAAAAATAATAAATCTTGCTCTCAGAGTCCACCTCCTCAATTTGGGATGATTCGTTGTCTATTCAGGTATTCCACAGATGCAGGGTACATCAAGTTGATTGTGGAGATTTAATCCGCTGCTCCTGAGGCTTCTGGGAGAGATTTCCCTTTCTCTTCTTTGTTCGTACAGCTCCCGGGGTTCAGGTTTGGATTTGGCCCCGCCTCTGTGTGTAGGTCGCCTGAGGGCGTCTGTTCTTCGCTCAGACAGGACGGGGTTAAAGGAGCCGCTGATTCGGGGGGCTCTGGCTCACTCAGGCCAGGGGGAGGGAGGGGTACGGAGTGCGGGGCGAGCCTGAGGAGGCAGAGGCTGGCGTGACGTTGCACCAGCCTGAGGTGCGCCGTGCGTTCTCCCGGGGAAGTTGTCCCTGGATCCCGCGACCCTGGCAGTGGCGGGCTGCACAGGCTCCCCAGAAGGGAGGTGTGGATAGTGACCTGTGCTCGCACACAGGCTTCTTGGTGGCGGCAGCAGCTGCCTTAGCGTCTCATGCCCGTCTCTGGGGTCCGCAATGTTAGCCACGGCTCGCGCCCGTCTCTGGAGCTCCTTTAAGCAGCGCTCTTAATCCCCTCTCCTCACGCACCAGGAAACAAAGAGGGAAGAAAAAGTCTCTTGCCTCTTTGGCAGCTCCAGACTTTTCCCCGTACTCAGTCCCGGCTAGCCGTGGTGCACAACTCCCTGCAGGCTGTGTTCACGCCGCCAACCCCAGTCCTCTCCCTTTGCTCCAATCGAAGCCGGAGCCTCAGCTCCCAGCCCTGCCCGCCCCGGCGGGTGAGCAGACAAGCGTCTCGGGCTGGTGAGTGCTGATCGGCACCGATCCTCTGTGCGGGAATCTCTCTGCTTTCCTTTCCGCACCCCTGTTGTTGTGCTGTCCTCCGTGGCTCTGAAGCTTCCCCCCTCCGACACCCGCAGTGTCCGCCCACGAAGGGGCTTCCTAGTGTGTGGAAAGCTTTCCTCCTTCACAGCTCCCTCCCACTGGTGCAGGTCCAGTCCCTATTTTTTTGTCTCTGTTTATTCTTTTCTCTTTTGACCTACCCAGGTACGTGGGGAGTTTCTTGCCTTTTGGGAGGTCTGAGGTCTTCTGCCAGCGTTCAGTAGGTGTTCTGTAGGAGTTGTTCCACGTGTAGATGTATTCCTGATGTATCTGTGAGGAGGAAAGTGATCTCCGCGTCTTACTCTTACGCCATCTTCCCTGACTTCTCCAGACCAAAGGTTTTAATAAGGAAAGTGCAACAGTAAATATTAATAAAAAGAAAAATCCACCAAGAAGATATCATAATCATGAGCTTGTATACAACTTGAAATTAAGAAAGCAAAAATAATAATAATGAATTACATGTCTATAATCATATTAAGAGATTTTAATACAGTTCTGTCCAAAACTGGTAAATCAAGCAGATAAAAATTAGGTTGTAGAAGATTGTAAATACCTTGAACAACCTTTCTACTAAAAATAGAAATGCTGGATAAATTTTTTTTTAATATTTTTTTTAATGTAGAGTTGAACTGATAAGAAAGAAAGGAAGCCTAGGGCCAAAAATGAAGCAGGAATGCAAAGAAGTAAACACGTACTCAACTGGCTTTTTACCCTGAAGGCATCTGCCAAATGCCTGTGACTCTTGAGTTTCTGTTTTGACAGGTGTGAGGAGTACAAAGGACAGGAGAGTTAATTCTACATCCAGTTCAAGGTGAGGAGTCTAATAGAAAACAATGCATAAGGCTGGGGACTGCAAAGGGCTACAATTTCAGCATAAAGGTGATCTAGAAATAAACCACCTTGTTCATCTAGACTGTGGCACTGGGTAGAGGGATGTCAGAAAATCTCTGAATTTCTAACTACAAGCCAGCCTTCATGCAGCCTTCACACTGTGATATGGTCCAAAACCCTCCAGCCAACAATTTTAAACTGGATCCAGCTTGGCAGGGCTGTCAGGTACCTGCAAAAAGAAACACAAATCTTCTCTGAAGGAGCAAACTAAGTATTATAAAGAAGTCAGTTCTTCCCAAATTAATCTATGAATTTAGTGCAGTTTTAATCAAAATCCCAACAGAATGTTTTTTTTTTTTCTTGATTTAAAAGTTCATATTGAACAGCAAAGTGGCAAGAATGTCTGAGAAAAGTTTGAGGAAGACAGATTGTAGGAGTACTCACCCCTCCAGATATCAGACGTTGTCTTAGGACAGGGATAGATTAAGTGACCTATGGAATGGAATAGAACTTCCAGAAACAGACCCATGCATATATGAAAATTTTATATATGACAGCAGGGGCATTATAAACCAGTGGGGGAAAATGGAAAAGAGAATTTGTTATATGTATGAAAAAAGAAAATAAAATTAGATTTCTATCTCATACCATAACTAAAAATAACTGCCAGTTAAAGACGTAATTATGAAAGCAAACCTTTTTAGAAGAAATATAGAATATTTATGTTCTAAGTACGAGAAAGGATTCTTTTTAAGACACAAAAAGTATAAACCATTGAGGATTGATAAATTCAACTGCATTAAAATTTAAAACTTCATTATAACCAAAGACATAACAGTGTGAGAAGGTAAGCTATAAGCTGGTGCGAGAAGATATTTTCAATGTACATAGCCAAAAAAAGGATTAGTGGGCTTCCCTGGTGGCGCAGTGGTTGAGAGTCCGCCTGCCGATGCAGGGTAGACGGGTTCGTGCCCCGGTCCGGGAAGGTCCCACACGCCGCAGAGCGGCTGGGCCCGTGAGCCATGGCCGCTGAGCCTGCGTGTCCAGAGCCTGTGCTCTGCGGCGGGAGAGGCCACAACAGTGAGAGGCCCGCGTACCGCAAAAAAAAAAAAAAAAAAAAAAGGATTAGTATCCGGAATATATGAAACAATTACCTTAGAGCAAAATAGGCAGAGACTCGCATAAGAGAAAATAAAATGAGCAATAAATATGGAAAGATTTTCAAGCTTACTAGTTATGGAAATGCAAATAAAAATAACAATGAAGAAATATCAAATATTGACAAAGATGCTGAGAAATAGAAAACTCTTAGACATTATTGATGGAATATAAATTGGTAAAATTATTTTGAGCAATTTAGCAATATCTGGTAAAATTGAAGATTGATTGTTTAAAAGAAATTAAAGCACATGTGAACAAGGAAATGTGTAAAGGTTCATTACAGCATCGTTAGTAATAGAAGTTGAAAACAAATCTCCATCAAGAGGAAGATAAGGGACTTCCCTGGTGGTCCAGTGGTTAAGACTTCGCCTTCCAAGGCAGGGGGTGCAGGTTCAGTCCCTGGTCGGGGAGCTAAGATCCCACATGCCTCGTGGCCAAAAAAACAAAACATAAAAGGAAGATAAATGAATTGTATGCTCATACGATGGAATACTATACATCAGTTAAAATAAATGAACTAGAAGCATCAGCATCTGAGATATATCAGAAATAAAAGGTTGAGCCAGAAAAGCAAATTGTAGAATGAGCTGTACAGTGTGATACCATTTATATAAAGTTTAAAAATAAACATAAACTTGATGAAGGCATGTATTTGTTTGTTCTCTGCTCTATCCCCAGCACCTAGAACTGTGCCACATAGTGGCTGCTCATTAAATATTTACAGAATGAGTTGAATGCAAAACCAAACTGTAAATTACTTATGGATACATACTTATGAATTCATAGTATTAAAAACTTGCAAGGGGAGTGACAACAAATTTTGGATAGTGGTTCCCTCTGGAGAGGGAGGGAGGGGAATGGGATTGGGGAGGGATATACAGGGGTGTTCAATTGTGTTTGTAATGTTCAAAAAAATCTGAAATATAACCAAATGTTAAAATTTGATAAAGCTGGGTGGTGGGTATCACAGATGTTTGTTATATTCTTCATAATTTTCTTTATGTTTCTAATATTTTACAATTTAAAAATTTCTTATCTCAAAAAGAAAAGACATGTCAAGTTGTTTGCCCCTACTCAAAATGACCTCTGACTAATTTGCTATTAGAATTTGTGTTCTTTTTCAATGTCAGTTCTCATTTGATGCTATCAATGTGCCTGCCCTAGAACCCCACACCTACAAATTTGAATTTGCTTCTTATCTGTTTGTTAGAAAAACAGATTTTGAAGCTATTTAGAAGTACATATCACTTAAGTGTTTTGAGTAAGGATCTGAAAGGTCCTCTGGCATGAGCTTAATTGTGTATTACTTATTAATTTTTTTGAGTGCTTACCATGTGCCAAACCTTTTGTGAAGCACTTTTGATACATTATATTGTTTAATCCTCACAGTATCCTGATGTGAGACAGATATTGTACTCATTTTAAGGAATGAAGAAACTGCAACTCAGGTAAAGAGATTTCCCCGGGGTCTTTTTATAGGAAGTGGTAGAGCTGGAATTCATACTCAGTTCCATTAGACCACCTCACTGTACTGTTCAGAGATATGGACATGCATTTCCTGGTTTGGTTCTAGATAGTCATTTTCCACATACTTAGTAATGTCTTCATGTCTTCTAGTTCATTTCTTAGTTTTGAGGTTTGCTTATATTGTAAAATAAAAATATTGATAGTTGTGGAGAGTATTTTCTGTTGCTTCATATGAAAGTAAGGGAAAAAATATGTAATTTAAATTCTTAAGCCCAATATACAGCCTTACTTCTCATTCATGAAGGTTTAAGAGTCCATTTAATAATCAAGGTCCCCCAGTTATGAGGTTAGAGGGAGAACTGAGGTTATCCTAAGAATATTTACTTAGTGATATGGCAGTTAAAAAATTAGTACCCATTTAAATATTCCAGGATCTGCTTTTCCCTCCCACTGTCTTTGTTGGTCTTTTCCTGATTGTTATATTTCAAACAATATAATGTAGGTGCAGTGCTTATCATGGGGAACATGAAATTTCTGATCTTGCAAAGGATGTAAAATTTTGCAAGGCCTTGAGAGTGATGTTAGAGAACTGGTCAAAATCATTGGCAAATGAGGATCTGATAGAGTGAGACTAGTTATCAATTAGAGAAAAGAGAGCGACAGAAATGATGACATGATAGAAACTTCAAAGAATTATGTGAATATCCCACAGGACTAAGGAAAGGCCTTTGGGAAAATTGATAAAGACCTTGAATGTTATACAGAAATGGCCCTCTTTTTATTATAGTACAAAATTCAGATATGAAGTAAGGATGTCATATTCTGCTTCATAATTTCATTGGAAAGATTATGCAAAAAACCCAAACATTTAATTTATTCTTGTTCTAAGAATTTGCATATAGTTAAATAAATTTTAAAAGGCCTTTTTTGATGAGTTTTAGTTGGTTTTTTAAAAAATATACAACACTTTCTTTCCCTTGTACAATGAAATGTTGGTACCTGTTTTAAGAAAATTCAATTTCAGTTGCTGTTATCCTTTACCAATCATCCTCTGATAATGAAGACTTCAATTTATCCAGAACTGTCATATATTGGAGTTTAATGGAGACATATGGAAAAGTTCTGTAATTCAGAAACTCATAGATTTCAGTGTGTGTGGAGTGTCTCTTGTTTATTAGAGACCATGTAGTTAAAAATACTTTATAATTATTAACTTATTAGGTAGACTAAGTTTTAATTTGAGAGGATTGGGCCAGATCTCCAAGACTTATCTACCACTTTACACTTTCTGTGTCTGCTTACTTTGGGATAAGAATTGTTGAGGGTGCTTTAACTGGTCTCCTAGTCTACATTCTTAATTTTCTATAATTTATCTACTCTCTTTACCAATGATTCTCCAGTACCAAAATTTTTAGCAGGTAATACTTTGAGGCAAAAATGAGAAAACTAAAGTCTAAGTGTTGAATTTTTCATTAAAGTAAACTTATTCAATTAAAAATTATTAACTTTTGTTCCATGATTTTCTGCATTACTGATATTAAAATATCCATGCAACAATAGTAATTTTTTTCAGTGGCCTTACTGACAAAAATTTTTAAACCAATCCCTCTATTTTATTTTTTATGAATATAATTTTGGAACCTAGCCAGCTCAGAGATCCTTCTGAAAGTCTTAACCAATCATGTCACTTTCTTGCTTAAAACCCTTCAGGGTGGACCACTGCGGCCTACAGAAATATAATCCCACTGGGGTTTTGAATCCATATGTGCATTATTTTCTGTACGAAATAAAATAGCTTAGTGTTTTTTTTCCTAAATTTTTCAAATATATAAAGATGCTTCTATGATGATGATCAATTTATTTAAAAAGTCTGACTTGACTTTCCAGTAGCCTTTGTTATTTTGTATTTTTTAAAATCGTATAATTCCTGTCAAGTGTGGAAGTCATTGAAATATTTTTACTTTTAAAAGCCTCATCAGTAAAGGTAAAACTATAAGGGGAAAAAATGGATTTGACAATATAATAATTAAATTTTTGATATGGTAAGAAAACATGTGAACCACGTTTAAAGATAGAAATATATGGGAAACAGATTCAACATACTGTATTTGGAAAACTGAAGAATATTAGTAATATTTTGTAACTCAATAATAAAACTAATATTGCAAGAGGAAAATCAGCAAGGAACATGAATAGCAATTCCCCAAAGAAATATAATCTTCCAATTAATATGAAAAAAGTTCAACTTTACTAAAAATAAGTTTCAGCCTAAAACAAGATGATATTTTTTTCCTAGCACTTAGCACAGGTATTAAAAAATACCTCTGTGGGAAGGGTTTGGAGAAGCAGACACTCTCATAACCGCTGGTAGAACTAGATATTGGTATGTTCTTTTGAGGACAATTTGTCTATATGTATCAAAAGCCTTACCTTTTAAAAAAAATCCCTTTTTACTTAACAATACATTTTTCTGGAAATGTATTTAGAAAAATAACTAGGAATGTGATTAATATTTGGCTGTTAGCATATTCATCATTGTGTTTTGAATAGTAATAAATTGGCAGCAATCTAAACATCCAAAAATTGCAAATTAGTTTAAAATAGAAAAGATTATGGTTCACTCATACGGTGAATGCTATTCAGCCATTAAGAATTATTTTGTCAATAAATCTTTAATGACATGGCAAAATAGTTATGAAATAATATTAGGCTTGAAATACATGAATTAGGCTAAATATCAATTACAGTGGTTATTTTTGGTGTTGGATTTTTTTCCATTTAAAAAAATATTTTCAATGGGCATGTATTTATAATTAAGAAATAGTTATTGGGAATCACTATAGAATAATACCATGATGTATTCTCTACTTGTCTCTACTTTTCCACACACAGCACTCCTAACTGCTGTTGCCTCTCAGAGTACACCATCCCCGTACACACCTTTGTAACTTTGCTTACCCCTTGGCCACTTAGGGTGTTCCTGCTCATTTTTTTTAAGTCAGTTCACATGACACCACCATGAAACCTGTCCTAAACATCCTCTTTTCTTTGCTTACTCCCCACACATGTATTTTGTATAACTATGTATTTCTAATGTCTTCTCACTAGGCAGTGAACTTCTATCTTATTCATTTATTTAATAAATATTTGTGAGTGGGACTGTGTGTGTTGGGTACTGCAGATCTAATCATGAATTATGCAGACAGGTTTCCCCTGCCTTCAAGGAGTTTATAGCCTTGTAAATTTATTCCTTACACTGTAACATTAAGTATTACCATAGAACTGTAGAGTGCTTTAGGAAGTTAGAAGATCGGTAAATCTGGCCCAGGCTGGATAGAGAGAGAAGCCTTCCTGGAAGGGATGATAGCTGGCTATTAAAAAGAAAGCAAGTGTTATCCAGGTCAAGATGTAGGGAGGATGTGGTTTCAGGTAGCAGAAACAGCCTGTACAAAAGCCTGGGATTTTAAAATCGTGTTAGTTTCAGGAAGGCCATTATGGTGTTGTGGATATTGAGATTGATTTCTGAGACAAAATAATTTTATATAATTCTAAGTAATAATAATTCAAAATAACTATATATATATATATATTAGAAGAAACTCCAGAATTCATTTCTTCTGCGAGAGATTAGGTAGTTATATATAAAAGATATGTTAGAGAAAGCATCCTAATGTTGAATTGAGCAGAAATTAAAATGTGATAGGTAGGTTATTTTTTAAGTGTTTATATAAAATATATTCTAAGGATTGAGAAATTAGTGTAAAATAATTAAAAATCTGAATTATAGAGTATTTTAATTGTCTACTTTGTTTTTGTTTTTATAGAAGTATAGTTGATTTACAATGTGTTATTTTCTGATATACAGCAAAGTGATTCAGTTATATATATATTTTTTTCATATTCTCTCATTATGGTTTATTACAACATATTGAATATAGTTCCCTGTGCTATACAGTAGGACCTTGTTGTTTATCTATTTTCTATATAGTAGTTTGTTTCTGCTAATCCCAAACTCCTAGTTTATCCAACCCCCTTTCCCCTTTTGTAACCATAAGTTTGTTTTCTAGGGCTGTGAGTCTGTTTCTGTTTTATAAATAAGTTCATTTGTATCATCTTTTAGATTCCACATGTAAGTGATATCATACCATATTTGTCTTTCTCTGTCTTATTTCACTTAGTATGATAATCTCTAGGTCCATCCAGGTTATTGCAAATGGCATTATTTCATTCTTTATTATGGCTGAGTAGTATTCCTTTGTACATATATATCACGTCTTCTTTATCTGTTCATCTGTCCATGGACATTTAGGTTGCTTCCATGTCTTGGCTATTGTAATAGTGCTGCAATGAACATTGGGGTACATGTCTTTTTTTGAATTAGAGTTTCCTGATATATTCCCAGGAGTGGGATTGCTGGATCGTATGGCAATTCTATTTTTAGTTTTTTAAGGAACCTCCATACTGTTTTCCATAGTGGATATACCAATTTACATTCCCACCAACAGTGTAGGAGGGTTACCTTTTCTCCACATCCTCTCCAGCATTAATTATTTGTACACTTTTTTTTTTTTTTTTGCGGTACGCGGGCCTCTCACTGCTGTGGCCTCTCCCGCCGCAGAGCACAGGCTCCGGACGCGCAGGCCCAGCGGCCATGGCTCACGGGCCCAGCCGCTCCGCGGCATGCAGGATCCTCCCGGACCGGGGCACGAACCCGCGTCCCCTGCATCGGCAGGCGGACTCTCAACCACTGCGCCACCAGGGAAGCCCTTATTTGTACACTTTTTAATGATGGCCATTTTGTAAGGTGATACCTCATCGTAGTTTTGATTTGCATTTCTCTAATAATTAGCAATGCCCTTGGAGGTCACATCGTTTGCAAGTATTTTCTCCCAGTCCATAGGTTGTCTTTTCATTTGGTTTATGGTTTCCTTTGCTGTGCAAAAGCTTATAAGTTTGATTAGGTCCCATTTATGTAATTTTGCTTTTATTTCTATTGCCTTGGAAAACTGTTAATTATCTATTTTGTAATCTTGACTGGTCCTAATAAAATGTTGCTAAGTGAGATTATTTGGGGAATGCTTTTGAATTAATAGATAAAAAATGATGGTATGTTTTCTCTTTTTTTTACTGAATGAAAGATTTTTTAAAATTCTGTAGTGCTTTACAATTTTCAAAAGTTTCACACAGATGATTTCATATAATCCCATAATAACCCCATTTTTTTTTCCCCTCCTACCCCTCTCCTGCCCCTCCCTGCTTCCCTCTCCCCACTGGTAACCACTTGTTTATTCTCTGTTTCTGTGTCTGCCTTCTTTTTTATTTTATTCACTAGTTTGTTGTATTTTTTAGATTCTACATATAAGTGATATCATATAGTATTTGTCTTTCTCTGACTTATTTCACTTAGCATAATGCCCTCTAAGTCCATCCATGTTGCTGCAAATGGCAAAGTTTCATTCCTTTTTATGGCTGAGTAGTATTCGATTGTATATATATAACACATCTTCTTTATCCATTCATCTGTTGATGGACACATAGGTTGATTTCATACGATGGCAATTGTAAATAATGCTGCTATAAACATTGGAGTGCATGTATCTTTTTGAATTAGTGTTTTTGTTTTTTTCAGATATATACTCAGGAGTGGAATTGCTGGGTCATATGGTAGTTCTATTTTTAGCTTCTGAGAAACCTCTATACTGTTTTCCACAGTACCTGTACCCATTTACATTTCCACCATCAGTGTATGAGGGTTCCTTTTTCTCCCCATACCCACCAACATTTGATATTTGTGTTCTTTTTGATGATAGCCATTCTGACAGGTGTGAGGTGATACCTCATTGTGGTTTTTTAATCTTTTCATGTGCCTTTTGGCCATCTGCATTTTCTCTTTGGAAAAATTAAAAAATGGGTTGTTAGTATTTTTTGATGTTGAGTTGTATAAACTGTTTATATATTTTGGATATTAACCTTTTATCAGCTGTATCATTTGCAGTATCTTCTCCCATTCAGTAGGTTGTCTTTTCAAACTATTTTGTCAATAGTTTCCTTTGCTGTACAAAAGCTTTTAAGTTTTTAAAAAAATCTTATTAATTTATTAATGTAGTTTACAAACTAATTTATGCATAGCCATAAAATTATTTTGAAATATATATAATCACTAAGTAACAACAGCTTCCCACCCTAAGTCGTTTTTTTTAATTTAAAAAATTTATTTTATATTGGAGTATAGTTGATTTACAGTGTTTTGTTAGTTTCAGGTGTACAGCAAAGTGATTTAGTTTTATATATATATATATATATATATTCTTTTTCAGAGTCTTTTCCCATGTAGTTATTACAGAGTACTGAGTAGATTTCCCTGTGCTATAGAGTAGCACAGGGACCTTATTTGTTTTTTAAATTAATTAATTTATTTTTTGGCTGTGTTGGGTCTTCGTTGCTGCATGTGGGCTTTCTCTAGTTGTGGCAAGAGGGGGCTGCTCTTCGTTGTGGTGCATGGGCTTCTTATTGAGGTGACTTCTTTTGTTGCGGAGCACAGGCTCTAGGTGCACGGGCTTCAGTAGTTGTGGCATGTGGGCTCAGTAGTTGTGGCTCGCAGGCTCTAGAGCACAGGCGCAGTTAGTTGTGGCACACGGGCTTAGTTGTTCCGCAGCATGTGGGATCTTCCTGGACCAGGGCTCGAATGTGTGTCCTCTGCATTGGCAGGCAGATTCTTAACCACTATGCCACCAGGGAAGCCCTATTTTTATTTTTTAATTTTTAAAAATTTATTTATCTATTTATTTGGCTGCGCCACACAGCTTTCGGGATCTTAGTTCCCAGACCAGGGACTGAATCTGGGCCCTCGGCAGTGAAAGCGCAGAGTCCTAACCACTGGACTGCCAGGGAAGTCCCTGTGGGGAGTTTTTAAATTACTGATTCAATTTCATTGCTGGTAATTGATCTGTTCATATTTTCTACTTCTTCTTGGTTCAGTCTTGGGAAACTACCTTTTTAAGAATTTTTCCATTTCTTCTTGGTTGTCCTAGAAGTGAGATTATTTGGGGAATGGCTTTGAATTAATAGATTAAAAATTATGGCACTTTAGTAGCAATTTTTATATGTAAATGTATTCTAAAGAGAAATGTACTCTAAATAGACAGAGATGTTATTGGTAGCAGAGTAAATATTTCTCATAATTTTGAACACTTTATGCTTAACATGTTTCACTTGCAATTTAGTATTCAAAATCTCCTTTGTCTCCTATTAAATTGTCTCTCACCATTTGTGTTTCCTATACAGATTCTAAAATTCATTTTCTCTAGCACTGTTCTCTAAACACCCACCCCTATTTCTAGTTTTGAGTAAAAATCAATAATGTAAAACAGATAAAATTGCAACATGGCCCTCACTAAATCATAGTATCCTTCTCTGTGGTTATGTGAATTATACTTACTATTTATTATGTATTAGAATCACTGGGTTTATACAGTGAGTTTGTAGTCCTTTTTTGATTTGTTTTCTTGATTCCTAATACAGAGACTGCTTCTCAGTTTTTCTTTAATAAGAGATTAAATGAACTAGTTTTTCTTTTCTGCTTTGTAGATTTCTTGATAACCGGCTGTTTGCTACCTGCTCTGATGACACTACAATAGCACTATGGGATCTGAGAAAACTGAACAGCAAAGTATGCACTTTACATGGTCACACTAGCTGGGTGAAGAACATCGAATATGATACTAATACAAGACTCTTAGTAACGTCAGGATTTGATGGAAATGTCATTATTTGGGACACCAACAGGTTTGTGAATAGGAGGTCATGTTAGGATTATGAACAACAAAAAAATGTTTTTAAGATGGTAAACAAATTCAGTGTTCTGTCTTAGCTCTCATATCTCTTTAGGAGAAAGAAACTGGCTTTGGGAAAAAACAATCAGAAAGTGATTCCATCTTGTTCCTTGCACTTAGTCACATATTGTGACTAAAAAACTTGGAGAAAATTATGTGGAAAGGAGACCAAGTAATATAGTTAATGATGAAAACTGGTTTATAAAATGAGTTTCCTGAACTTAAGGAAAACTATTTTTGTTATTATTTCCTTTGTGGAACTGAAATGTTTTTCACTCTTTGGTCCTTCAATTCTAAATCTATTTTGTAATTTTTGCACTTTGTTTTCATGCATTAGAAGAGTGGTTTCTCAGTTGGAGTGGTACTGATCCTTAGGGGAATGTTTGGAAATAATGTGTAGTGCAGTTTTAGTTGTCACTACAGGAGAAGAGAGGAGGATTTCTACTGGCATTTAGTCAGCAGGGATCAGAGTTTCTAAACATTCTGCAGTGCATGGGACAGTTTGCACAGGGGACCAGTCATCCCATCTAAAATGTCACTAATGCCTGTGTTGTGAAACACTTCAGTAGAATATCTCCTTATAGAGAATTGAAAGAGTTAAAGTTTGGGAAATAATTATAATATTCCTGTTGCTAGCTTTGGTAAAATGACAATACAGTAATATACACCAGGAACGTTTCTGAAATATTCTTTTTAGAGCTCATATGTAAAACTAGGGGGATATTCTTAAAGATTTCTAGTTATTCATATTGTTTGAGCAAAGCATAGAGCTACTGATTATCTTTAAACTAAGACAAGCGTGTCTGTTTAAATTTAGGACTAATTATTTTTTAGTTTAGAAATAAAATTTGAATAGGAATATAAATAACTTCCAAATTAGTAGAAGGATAAAAGCTAAAAAATACAATCAATCCAATAGAGGCAGAGAAGAAGGGGGGGGAAATCATTTTTTAAAAAAAACAGGCAAATTAGGAAGCACAAGAATATGATAGGCGGATAATGGAATATCAACAATTAGAGTAAGTATATATGGACTAATGTAACCAGTTATTAGATAGTACTAGACGGATTAAAAAAACAGAAACAAACTCTATGTTCTTCATAAGTAGTATACCTAAAACATACAAACACAGAAAGTTTGAAAGTAAAATGATGGGAAAAAATAAAAGATAAATACAAATCAAAGAAAAATAGTTATATCTACATTAATAGCAGACAAAATAGAGTTTAAGGCATACAGCATTATTAGTGATTTTAAAAAGGTACTATATTAGAAGCTTTATTTCACTAGAACATAAAAATTCTTATCTTGTGTGTACCTAATAACATAGCCTCAAACCATAAAAAGCAAAAACAGACAGACAAGAAAAAAGTGAGAATCTCCATCTCAGTGGAAAATATTAACATCATTCTCTCATTTACTAATAGATAAAATAGACCAAAAAACTAGTAAGTCTATAGAATATTTTAATAATATTAATAAGCTTGATTTAGTAGGCATATGTAGAATTCTGCTCCCAAATAGTGAATACATCCTCTAAAGCAAAGTTTGAACATGTACAAAAATTGAGATGTTCTGGACTACGAAGTAAGTCTCAACCAATATCAAAGAATTGTTATCACACAAACCATTTTCCCTGATCCCAGTACAGTTTAATGAACCAGAGGTAAATAAAAATTCCCAGGTTTGGAGACTTATAAACTTGCTTCCTAAATAATTAATGGATCAAAGAAAAAAATCATAGGGAAATCAGGAGATAGATAGACTAAAAATTAATGAACTAAACATCTTACTCAAAAAGTCTGAAAAAGATAAAAAAGGGTAAACCTGATGAAAGTAGATGTATGGAAATGATAAATATCTTTTTTTAAAAAAGCAGAAGTTAATGAAATAATAGAAAATGAAATACAATAAAGATTTTTTAAAAGCCTGCTCTTCTCTGATAAGATACATTAAGAAAAAAAGAGGACACAATCTCAGCAATTAGAAAGAAGACAATAAAAAATATAGAGTAAGATAATAAGATCACCTTTTGCCAATATACTTGAAAACTTTGATGAAATAGTTTACACAAAAAATACACCTATGCAAAACTGATCAAGGAAGAAATAGAAAACGTGAAATAGACTTATTACCAGGACTGATATTTAACCATTATGCACTGGTTCAGCTGAAAAGGTTGTTATAAGATTGAACTTCTTCCTTACTAATTAATTGATAAATAGTCACTGTCATGAATCATCCCCATGTGTCATATCCTGGCACCTTCTGGGTACCGTGGCACCTCTTCTAGAGATACTTTCCTCAAGATCTCTCCCTATGATCTAGTAGCTGAAGCCCCCCTTACATAGCAGACTAATCGCAGGATCCAGTTCCAGCACTGCCACCTGCATCATCAGCTCTGGCTAGTTTTCATGCAGGGCTGTCACTTCTGCCTTAGCTATTAGAGAAATGAAAAAAATCAATTAAAACCTATCTACTGGGACTTCCCTGGTGGTCCACACTCCCATGCAGGGGGCCTGAGTTCGATCCCTGGTTGGGGAACTAGATCGCACATATGTGTGGCAACTAAGAAGTCCGCATGCTGCAACTAAGACCAAGCACAGCCTAAATAAATAAATAATAATAATAAAAGATTTTTTTAAAAAAAGAAAGAAAAGAACCCGCATGCTGCAATGAAGATCCTGCACACAGCAACGAAGGCCCAGCGCCACCAAATAAGTAAATAAATATTTTTTTAAAAAATACCTATCTACTAATAAAACAGCAGCCTGTCAATTTTACAGGTGACTTCTACCAAATATTACAAGAAACAGAACATTCCAATCTTATTAAACTGTTCAGATTCCAGAAAAATGGAATTCTTACCTCAGGTATGACCTTGATACACAAACTCAAAATGAAAGGTCAGTATGTACTATGGATGTAGATGCGAATATTCTAAAAAAGGGAAATTGGATCCTGTAAGATATTAATCAAAATATCATGACCGGGCTTCCCTGGTGGCACAGTGGTTGAGAGTCTGCCTGCCGATGCAGGGGACACGGGTTCGAGCCCTGGTCTGGGAGGATCCCACATGCCGCAGAGCAAATGGGCCCGTGAGCCACAACTACTGAGCCTGCGTGTCTGGAGCCTGTGCTCCACAACGAGAGGCCGCGATAGTGAGAGGCCCGCGCACCACGATGAAGAGTGGCCCCCGCTCGCTGTAACTGGAGAAAGCCCTCGCACAGAAACGAAGACCCAACACAGCCAAAAATAAATAAATTAATTAATTAATTAAAAAAATATATCATGAGCAAGTTGGGTTTATTCTAGAAATGAAAAGATTTATCAATAGAAATTCTATTAGTATAATTTATCACACCAGGTTAAATAGAAAAATCCATATGATTGTTTCAACTGAATAAAATTCAACATTTGTTCATAATTAAAAACAAAAGAAGGGACATCATTACCAACCTTATAAAAAAAAATAAAAGGATTACAAAGGAATACAATGAAAAACTCTACGGCAACACATCAGACAACTTACATAAACAAATACCTCAGTGGCTGCTGAGCCTGCGCATCCGGAGCCTCCGCAACGGGAGAGGCCACAACAGTGAGAGGCCCGCGTACCGCAAAAAAAAAAAATCTTTAATTCACAAAACTACTAGAACTAATAAGTTCAGCAAGGTCATAAGATATACTAGATTAATATATAAAAATCAATTGTATTTCTATTCATAAGCAATGAACAGTCCAAAAATGAAGAAAAAAATTCCACTAATAGCATTAAAAAACAATAAAATACCTAGGAATGAATTTAACAAAAGAAGTACAAGATTTGTACGCTGAAAACTAAAACGTTGCTGTAAGAAATGTAAGAAGATATAAACGAATGGAGAGACCATTCCATGCTCATGGATTGGAAAATTCAATATCATTAAGATGGCAATTCTCTCCAAATTAATCTATGGATTCAAGGCAATCCCTATCAAAATTCCAGCTGCCTTTTTTTTGGACAAGTTGGAAGACTCACACTTCCTGATTTCAGAAATTTCTACAAAGCCATAGTAATCAAGACAGTGTGGTACTGGCATAGGATAGACGTCTAATATAAATTAAGGGAACAGAATTGAGTCCAGAAATCAACCCTTATATTTATGATCAGCTGATTTTCAATAAAGGTACTAAAGTAATTCAGTAGTTCAGGAAAGGATAGTCTGTTCAACAAATGAAAGTGAAAAGAAAAACTACAGGATGGGATATGATATTTGTAAATCACATCTGCTAAAGGATTTGTGTCCAGAATAGATAAAGAATTCTTCTAACTCACTTACATGTATTCAGATAACCCAATTTAAAAATGGGCGAGATACTGACATAGACATTTCACCAAGGGTGATACACAAATGATTAATAAGCACCTGAAAAGATGTTTGACATCATTAGTCTTAAGGGAAATGCAAATTAAAACCAAAATGAGATACCACTTCACATCTAATAAGATGGCTTTAACAAAAGACAGCAACAAATATTGGCAAGAATATGGAGAAACTGGAACTTCATATATTGCTGGTAGGAATATAAAATGGTACAGCCATTTTAGAAAACAGTTTGACAGCTTCTTAAAATGTTAAACACAGAGTTGCCATATGACCCAGCAATTCCACTTCTAGATATCTACCCAAGAGAAATGAATATATATGTCCACACAAAGAATGCTTATAATAGTGTTATTCATAATAGCAAAAAAATAGAACCAATCTAAATACTTATCAACTGGTAAAAGGATGAACAAGATGTGGTATATCGATACAATAGAATACTATGTGGTACTGAGAAGGAACAAAGTACTATTACGTGCTACAATATGGCTGAACCTCAAAAAAGTTAAGTGAAAAAGCCAAACCAAAAGACAACTTATTGTATGATTCTATTTATATGAAATGTCAGCAATAGGCAGGAAGTAGATTAGTGGTTATCTGTGGCTGGGAGTAGGAAAGGGAATGACTGCTAATGGGCAAGAGTGATTTTTTAGAGTGATGAAAATGTTCTAAAATTGGATTGTATTGATGACTAGTTAGAAGGAAACCGATCAAAAGTAGGCACTAAAAACCTATAGCACATTTTTAAATGGTGAAACTTTAGACGTTTTCTCTATAAAATCAGGAAGGAGAACATGCTTGCTATTACTCCTGCAGTTCACTATTGTTTTGGGTTGGAGGGAGGCAGGGTCCTAGTTGGTGCAGTAAAATAAATAAGGATTGGAATATATTAGGATTGGAAAGGAAAAAATGAAACAATATCATTCTCAGATGATACGATTATCTGTATCAGGGGCTGGCAAACTTTCTATAAAGGACTGTGTAATAAATATTTTAGGCTTTGTGTGTTATATTGTCTCTGAGCAGCCATAGACAATGCATGAATGGGTATGGCTATGTTCCAACAAACTTTTTATATAAAAACAGGCAGTGATCCAGATTTTGCCCATAGGCCACAGTTTTTAGACACCTAGGGTCTATATAGAAAACCCTAGAAATTCTACTGACAGATTATCAGAATTAATTAGCGTTAACTAAGGTTGTTAGATATAAGATCAAAATGTAAAAATCAGTAGTGTTCCTATACATCACTACAAACAATTTAAATTTTTTTTAAGTACATAGTTTTTAGTAATTAAAAAATTTAGTTGGGGACTCCCCTGGTGGTCCAGTGGTTAAGACTCCATGACTCCACTGCAGGGGGCACAGGTTCGATCCCTGGTGGGGGAACTAAGATCATGCATGCCGTGTGGCACAGCCAAATAAAATAAATAAATAGATAAATAAATAAATAAATGTTCTTAAAAAAATTTAGTTGGTACACAGGAATAAATTGCAACAGAAGATCTGTATAACCACTATGGAGAAAACTAAAATTTCATTTAAGTTATTGTAAGACCTAAATAGAATCTATGGATGAAAAGATTCCTCTAAAATTAAATATAAGCAAATTTTAAAATGAAGGGTATAAACTCATAAGATGGGGAAATAGGAAAGGAAGGAATGACAATAAAGTTTTAAAATCTGGAAGGCAGGAAGATGAGTGGCAACCGACTCAGCAACTCACTTAAACTTACTTACTAGTAAGTACAAGAAAGCTGAATCCTAAACTGGCAGTGGGAAAAAGTTAAGAACTTAAGAATATTTATACAAAATCCTCAAAAATCACAGTAACTGGCAACTCTCGGTACTCTGTAACAGAAAGGGTAGCTAAAATAAGGATTCAAATGAAAGATATTTAAGAACTTATATCTCCTCCCTTAATCCATACTGCTGGGCTATTTACCTCCTCGCATTTCAGCAGGAATTTTGAATTTTATTCTCTAAAGAGGTAAAATAGAGAATATCTGTATTAAAGGATGCCAGACACAGTTGAAGGCTTGGGTACCTTACCAAAATCAGGGGGATTAAGTGACCATATGCACACTGAATATTGAATTTAGAGATCCTCACAAGTTCTTTCCATTAACGAACTAAAGGTACTGACATTAGGAGTTCCTCAAAAAATGGCTTCACCCTATTTAGTGAAGCTCAAGCCTACCCTTGCACTCAGAGTTCCCAGTCAGCTTTTTAGTTCCCCACTCTTAATTATGAGCAGACAGCCAAACATAATCAGACATTTGACAGAAGTTTCTATGAAAAGACTTACACAAATGGGGAGATATCTTGGAAAAAGTAGAAACTACGTAGGGAGAAGAAAACTTAAAATTTTAAAAACCTATAAATATCCTCAGAGAGATAAGAAAAGTTATTGCATGCTCGAAGCCCTGTATGCTGACTGAAGGATGCTACAGAAAAGAGAAACAGAGGGGACTTTTAAAGTACTGGTATTGTTCTACCTCTTAACATGGGTGATGAATCACAGCTGTTCATTTTTCTTTAAACTCTACATATGTCTTATTTATGTACTTTTCTGTAGGGATGACAAAGTTCACAGTTTTAAAAATAATAAAAAAGGAAATAAAATGGGGACTAAAAAACATAGGCAAGGAATAAAAATCTATTCAAAAGATCATACAGATTTGAAATAGAGCCAAATAGAACTTAAAGAAGTAAGGAAATAGAACTATTGAAGTCTATAAAAACAAGTAGCAAACACAGCTTAAAAAACAGGTTAAGAAAGATATTGAAAAATTACCAAGATGGCAACATATGCAAATGAGGAGATAGAAAACATGAAAGAGCAGTTATTAGACAAGGAGAGTCAAATGGCAATGTTTCAAATATCTATCTAGAGCTCCAAAAGAATAGAGAAAATAGGTGAGAGGCAATATTGGAATAATGATGGAAAATTTTCCAGAATATATAAACAATATGAATCTTAAGATTTAGAAAGTCAAATGAATCCCAATGAAGATAAATGAAAAGAAATCCAAATTTACACATCACAGTGAAACTGCAATACTCCAAAACAAGGAGAAGATCAACCAAAGGAAAAAAAATTATCCAAAGTAACAATTCGACTGATAGTAGACTTAAAAATAGCAACAATAGAAGCCAGAACTCACTGGAATATTATCCTCAATATTCAGAAAGAAATAACTATCAACCTAAAGTTATAGGCTCAGCTAAACCTTTAATCAAAGAGTGAAATAAAGATTTTCAGAACAATAAAAAGTGAGAGTTTATCTCAACAAAATTTTATTTAATATACTTCAGAAAGAAATAATAATCTTTAAAAAAAAGTTAGAGATGGAAGAAGGAATGGTGAGCAAAAATTTTTCATATGTATAAGTCTGAGTGTACATCAAGTGTAAATTCTAGTTTGAAGGGCAAAAATATGACTATCACTGAATGCTTATATTTATGATAACTCTAGGTTTTGTTGGTTTGATTTCTTTTGTAGGTGTACAGAAGATGGGTGTCCACATAAGAAATTCTTTCACACACGTTTTCTCATGCGAATGAGATTAACACCAGATTGTTCCAAAATGCTGATCTCAACGTCCTCTGGATATCTCTTGATTTTGCATGATCTTGACTTAACCAAGTCTTTAGAAGTAGGCAGCTATCCCATTCTGAGAGCAAGAAGAACAACATCAAGTTCAGGTAAGCTTTCCTTTTTTGATTAAAGAAAGTTTTTTCTAAGTAATCTCAGACATGGGGATGGTATATGTTTCTATTCTGAGAATGACAGCAGAAAGAAGGGAAGAAAGTTAAAAGATATTCTTTGGAAAGCTCAGTAATAGCTTTTTTCCTAAGGAAGTATAATGATCTACATGTATCTCTGACATAGTTTTAATTTGTGCCTCTGTCTCACAAATGATATAGGAAGAATAACTTCTAACTCTAAAAAAAATTTTTTTAGCCCTCTGCTAGCCAGAAAGTCTTCATCAGTATTTGTAGATCACCATTATCTCAAAAATCAGTGATGGCCCAAATTACTGTCAATCTTTTTTAAGTTTTTCTGGAACCCAGCAGAGCTGTTAAGTTATAGTCAATATAGAGTTTTAATTTTAAGTCTGTATTGCATCCTAGACTTTCAGATGTCCAGACACAGGTAGTTGGTGCCATCTTATCTCATGACCTATAAACATCCTCTTGCTAAAGCCCTGTTCCTTTTCCTGTTGCCAATTCCATTGGACTTAAGCAAAATGGGGGCTCAGGAAAACTCTGTACTACATTACATGATAGAGACTATATTATATCTACCTTTAGTAAGAAGAGGGCTGATATAGGAACATACTCATTAGTTATAATATTGTGTTTATGAACAAGAACTCAGAAAAAAATACTTAAGCATTTGGAAAATATAACGTTCATAAATTGTTGTTTAAAATCAACTTCAAATGGTTGGAATCTTTCTCTATGCACAGGGCCACTTCTGAAGACTCCTTTGGGAATGTGCAGGCCTCATTGTATTGCAGTTGCCTAATTTCACTGCTAAAAGTAGAAATTTAAGTTTTACCAACTTATTTGCAAGCAAAGGATTTCATTAATGTGCAAGTACAGTCCTTTTCATTTCAAATTTTTAGGTTAAACATTAATAATCAACTTTAGCTTAGTGAGCTTAGTGAGAAGTAGTGATTTAGAAGGTCTAAATTGGCATGTTTTGCTTAAAAACCAGGAAGGTTTTCTGTCTTCTAAAGGTAATTCTGATACTTAATACCATCCAAAGAAATTAGATTAATAAGAAGTCCCCATAGAAATGTGCGGCCACAAGAAAAGTGTGAAATAGAGACTGCTATTTGGAATGATACGTCAGACTCACCTATCTGATATTCATTTTATTTTCCCAGATTTCAATGTTAAGTTTGTATTGCATTTCAAAGATGGTATTCACATAATTTCAGTAATGATGATAGAAGTTGTTGGTATGCTTTAAGAAGGATCTGTTCATGTTCTCGGTAATGGACCTGTTTGGATGCCATTCTAACATAAAACAACAGGCTGAACAGCTCAGTTTTCATTCTTGCTGAATTTCCTTGTTCCATTTCACTACAGAAATGATGGGAAACCTAAGATGTTCCTATGTTTATTTGGTTTTTCATTTTTATTTCACTTAAGGAAGTCATTGATGTAAAAAGGGTTTTAGAAAGGGGCTAGGCCTTAGATTAGACATTCCAAAGAGCTATCTTGCCCACCTCAGTCTTTTTTATAGGCCACTTTTAGGTGGATATGTACTTGCCATGTTTCAGATGAACTTTAACAATATGGTTCAAGTAGATGATTAAAAAGTTAAGAGACACTACCAGAGTTTTGCTAGCTTTACTGTCGGAACGTTTTGTATTTTCAAGATCTTACCACTTTGTCGAGTTCATCCGGTCCTAGAGTTTCTGGTTCACCTTCTCATCATAGTGATTCTAATTCATCTTCTGAGAAACACATGTCACGAGCCTCACAAAGAGAAGGTAGGTCAAAAGTTGGATTTCATAATCTTGAATACAGATTCTAAAATAGCTTTTTTTAGTTTGATTTTAATCCTTAAAAATAAAAGCCAATAGAGATGAGGCTATTCCTTGCTCCTCAGTAATTTTCAAAAAGCTAACCAGGGAATTCCCTGGCAGTCTAGTGGTTAGGACTCAGCACTTCCACTGCAGGGGGCATGGGTTCAATCCCTGGTTGGGGAACTAAGATCCCGCATGCCACACAGTGTGGCCAAAAAAACAAAAAACAAACAAACAAAACCCCAAAAAGCTAACCAGTCTCTAGGGTTGAATATCTTGGGCTTACATTTTTGTTGGAATTTGAACTTTAGTTTTATTTTCTGGATTTAGTTTGGTCTAGTTTGGAGAGAGAATAGTTGGGAAATATAGACTCCAATCAAGGTTGTTATAGAAATTAAATGAGACTATGCATGTGATAGTGCTATGTAAATATAAAGGGATGAGTTTATCAGGTGCTTGTGAAAGTTGCCTGGTTCCAGCCCAGCAGGCTTTTTGCTTTGCCATTTCCTTAACTCAGCAATGCCTGGCAGCCTCAGAGGGGTTGTGGGATAAAGAGCTATAATCTGGCCCCACTCTACTTTTGCCAGTTTTTCCCCAGCCAATCTGGGAGAACTAGCTGCTCAGTCTGTTCTATCCACCCCTTAATTGAAATGCTTTCTACCTATGCAAATTTCACTCATCATCCCTCTCCATACTAATTCACATCTAAGCTCTTACAGCACTTTTTGTTCTCCTCTTGATGGACTGATGGCCAGATATATATATTTTGGGGTCACCTTTTGGAAATAAGCATATCTCCTACCTAGATATTTAGAGGCAGGACTACACTTAGACTTATAATTAGTGTTTTCCCTGGGTGGCCTCATCTGGTAAGTGCTCAATAAATGCATTCTTGATTACTTTGCCTGACTACTTCCAAGAATGGTTTGAGAGACCTTCCTAACCTAAACCTATAGACTATCCACCATCCTGTCCTCTGGATGTTGAAGACTATGATGTCTCATTTTAAGGTTAAATATTCCTCCTCTTAGAGATTTATGCCCACATATGTAACATTTCTCCTGTGGATTCTTAGGGATGTAGCACAAATAAAAGTGAAGTAACTTTGGTTCAAGTAAAATTAAGGAGGCCCTTGACCCTCCAGTCTTCCCTACCCCATCTCCACCCTGGCCCTGTATGGTTTCCCCCTTTTGCCAGCTCTTGAGCAACCTCCAAGGAGCAGAGCTCAAAAACCACTGCTTACTTATGCAGAATGGGTTTCTTTTCTGCTTTTGTTATAGATTTTCAAAATTCTTGAAATAGGGTTTGTTTTTTTTCTAAAATTGTTGTTAAGGTTCAATCACATGTGAAATAATTCTTTAGGTATAATTTGGTTGTGAGAATGTAATTTAGATCGTCACAGGTTTCTGTCAATGCTGCAGTAATCTAAAGGGAAGCTTTTAAAAGAAGATAACACATCTAAGTGCGAAATAATTCACGAAGGGTCTGACAGAGGCAGCTCATTATCTTTAAAGCAACTCCTATAGGCAGAGAAGTGTTGAAATATTTCTCTTGATAATAAATTTCTAAGCTGCTTCCTTACAATGTGTATGAAAGTGGTTCTCCACGTATTTGAGGGATATGACATACTCCCATTTGTAACAATGGCTCACTACAGCAGTCAATTTCATTGGGGGCCAGGTAGAAAGAAATGATGGGCCATAGCAGAGTACCAGGAATATGTACAGTTGGCAGTATCTCCCACCCCTTGTTTTGACATGTCCTGTGTGAGTTGTCCTCTCTTACCTCCAAAATTATACATTGATTTGTTGTTTATAGTACTGTCCTTGGGGGCCATAAGTCCTGCTCCTTGCACACATCTTTCATCTATATAAAGGCAGTGCTCATGGCTTCCAGGTATTTCCTTCTCAGGTCCTCTGAGATGAGAATTGTTGGCTTTTACTTTTCCAGGTTCCTTTCATGTCACATAACTTGAGATGTAGATCCAAATCAAAAGGATTCCTAGTCAGCTTTAACGCCTTAGCGTTAGGTTATTGTTGATTCCTGCTGCAGGAACTTAGATTCTTTAGTTCTGTCATACCCCTTCCCCCATACCCACCCCAAAGACACATACCCCATACGTTGAAGGGCACCATGGTTTTTTACATGTGGTAGCATAAGGGGCAGATGAAAGAATAAAGGCATGAGGGTGGCTGCCAGAAATCAAAGCTTTGATGAGCTACCTTAGTCCTTTGATAATACAAATTCCACATCCTAATTTTCTTATATCTCAGGAATTTCACCACGAAACAGTCTTGAAGTCTTAACCCCTGAAGTTCCTGGTGAGAGAGACCGTGGAAATTGCATCACATCGTTACAGCTGCACCCAAAAGGCTGGGCCACTCTTCTTCGGTGCTCAAGCAACACTGATGATCAGGAGGTATGGGGAGCAGCACTCCACCTTCGATGGGGCTGACTGAACAAACTGCCATTGCCGTGTGTGCTCACGGTGCCTTTATCCCTTCAAAATCCTTCCTCCTCTCTGGCCTGTGTGTGGCAAGCAGGAAGTACTTTAAAGGAGTCATCAGCTCAGATTGAGCCCAGCTTAATTCCTGCCTCCTTCATCTCAATGTGAAAAACCCCTTATATAGTAAACATAGGACTGAGCTAAGCTGGCTAAATGGGAGTATTATGATTTTCTCTTTTTAAAAACCAGGGAAAGCTTTGGGAAAGGAAGGGACTGAACTGATAACTAGGGGAAAAGATCCTATATGAGCTTATGATTCTCCTTACTCTGGAAAGCAGGAGTCTTTCCAGAGCTAGCTAGCTAGTCACTAGCTCTAGAAGCCACAGCTAACAGGAGAGAAGAGTCTTTGAAGTGTGTAGGAGGAGAGGTATTCTAGGGCTTAGATGTCTTAACCCTAAAATATCAAGATTCTTGTTACTCTCTTGAGTAACAAGAATTCTTGAAAAGGGAATTATTACTTCAGAAGTCACAGTGGCCTCAGGGAATAAAAGGCTTTAAAGTGTCATAGTACAGAATAACCTTGATATGAATGTAGATAAGACAGTATGGGACCTACAAGTTTTGTTAGTTGGGAGAGGGGTAGCATTCATCTGAATGATTTCTTGGAACAATTCTGTAGCTTTGGCATTCTGTGGAGCTTTTTTTTTTAAAAAAAAGATTATCTGTAGCACTGTTTGGGACTCTGTAACTTTTTGTTTTTTAATTAGTTGAAGTATAGTTGCTGTACAATATTATATAAGTTACAGGTGACAGTAAAGTTATTCACAATTTTTAAAGGTTATACTCCATTTATGAGGCTCTATGATTTGTCTCTCTTCTCTCCCTCTAGTGGACTTGTGTCTATGAATTCCAAGAAGGAGCCCCCGTGCGACCAGTCTCACCTCGCTGTTCTCTACGACTGACTCATTACATTGAAGAAGCCAACGTAGGCAGGGGTTATATCAAAGAACTTTGCTTCAGCCCTGATGGGCGAATGATTTCTTCCCCACATGGCTACGGGATTCGCTTGTTGGGATTTGACAAACAGTGCAGTGAACTTATTGACTGTTTGCCCAAAGAAGCCAGTCCCCTGCGGGTGATCCGTTCTCTGTACTCTCATAATGATGTGGTACTGACGACAAAGTTTTCTCCAACACATTGTCAGATCGCCTCCGGGTGCCTTAGTGGACGGGTTTCTTTGTATCAGCCAAAGTTTTAGGCACAACTTACATCAAATAAGGAACTCTTCTGGTGTTTGAATTATATATTACTTCAATTTAGGTGAAGTATTTTCTTTTTAGAAGATCTTAAAAGTTTGGGTCAAGATCCTAGTTCTTATGGGTCCATGAACACACCTGTGACCTGAGTACTTGGTCGTCCAGCATCACAGGGGCATCGCCAAGTTAGACTCCAGGCAGCACCATCTTTTGCAGCATTCCTAGGCTCCTGCTGATCTGTGCCACTGAACTCCAGTTCTGCTGGTTGTTTTGCATGGTAGCTCTTGTCAAGTTTCTTTCTTTTAATTCTCTTTTCTGTTTTTTGATTTTGGTGTAATTTTGTGGACATTTGGCAGGAGTTTTGGTTGGATTAGGAGAAACTCGTGATGCTAGTGTTGAATAAAACCTAGAAGTTTGATGTTGGCATACTGGTTGAAAAGAAATTTCATCTTATCAGTATACTTGGCCTTTTAAAGTTGCTGTTGTTTCTCTATAATGAGCACAGATAATGGCATTATTCTTACAACTGTTATAGTTTTGCAGCAAAATGTCTTTTAAGTTTCCTGTTAAAATTATACATATTTTTCACTGTGAGAGGGATTTTGTTGTGAAATTCTAGGAAAAAAATTACCACCTCTCTTTGTAGTTTATTTGTATGAATTTTTAAATCTGTAGCATGTGTCCTTACTTGGTATTTTGTTCCTGTCAACAGCATTAGAAAGGAAAAGAGGAGAAGGAATGGGCTTTGGTCATTTCTATTGTATAGAAGAGGATTTATTTATTAGATTATACTTTCTACCTGGCCACAGAGTGACGAGAACAATGCGGCTTAGATTTTCTGTTTCCTCTGCCAGATTATTTGAATCACAGAGGATAACAGGTGGAGGGAAAATCGAGAGTAAAGACGTTGTGTTTTTCTCATCTTCCTTGAGCTTAACTCTCTTACCATTTATGAAGGGAGAACTGTGATTGTCTTCAAGCTGTTGTCATAACTGTGGTGGTCCGTGACTTGGGTGTCATGACTAAGACCTTTTGTTGTGTTTTGTTATGGAATACAGCAAGTAAAAAGCATCACGCAGGGGCCAGGCATAAGGCTGACTACTCTGCTGAAGTAAGCAGCTTTTTTCTAGTCTCCTCCACTTTGAATGGGACTGTCCTGAGAAGAGATTTGCCAGAGGCTGGAGTAATTTGAGCCACATGCTAGCTTTTTCCCTCTTAGAACACATTCTCTTAGGCCAGTGGTTCTCAAACATTAGGGTGCATTATACTCACTGGGGAGCTTGTGAAAAATAGAGAAACCTGGCCCTCACCTTAGGAGGTTCTGATTCAGCCAGGGAGAGGACAGGAATCTGTATTTTTAACACGAACCCCAAGTAATCTGTATTCAGGTGGTTCCTGGATCACAGCTTCAAATATTACTACCTTAAACATCAGTAAATATTTCTGTACCCATCAGGTGCTTAACACAACTCCCAGAAGGTGTTTTGATTATTAAAAAAATAAGCAAATAAAAGCAATTTTAGAGGTAGAAAGTAACTTAAAATGGACTCAATCTCGTTATTAGATGAATGAGAGAAGTTAAGTGACTTGCCTAAAGTCATCCTGCAAAATTAGTGGCAGAGCCAGGACTTGAATTCAAGTCTCTTAATTCCTTGCTCAGGGCAATTTCTACTGTATTATGCTGGCTGTTAAAACAATGACTTATGAACACTTTTTTTGTCTTTAAGTTGTATTATTGTGAATACTTTTAAACTGGCCAGTAGATTGAAAAAGGAAGGCATGGGAGTATCAATGCTGAGAATTCCAGCCATAAGAAGAAAAGTGTTTTAAATCTTATAGAAATGTTTAAGCAACCCAAATACATGAATAAAAATGACACTTTTTGTAGAACCTGCCAGACAGCCATTCACAAACGTACAGAGGTTACATCTCACTTGGATAATGTTGGCTGTAGGACAAATTTTAAAAATTAGATCTTTCTTACCATGGATGTTAAAAAAAAATTGGAAATGTTTTAGTCATCAAAAAAAGTACCCACAGTGAAAACACAGGTTTGCCATAAACTTTCTTAAAAACACATATTTAAGAGAAAATAAAGAGACAAAAACACCTAATGTTGACATTAAAAATAAGCTACTGGGCTTCCCTGGTGGTGCAGTGGTTGAGAGTCCGCCTGCCGATGCAGGGGACACGGGTTCGTGCCCCGGTCCGGGAAGATCCCACATGCCGCAGAGCAGCTGTGAGCCATGGCCGCTGAGCCTGCGCGTCCGGAGCCTGTGCTCCGCAACGGGAGAGGCCACAGCAGTGAGAGGCCCGCATACCGCAGGAAAAAAAAAAAAAAAAACCTTCTAAGTACAATGGTTGTATTGATAATCAAAAGAAGTTTCCATATATTGCATCTCCTTGGGAGAGTGCTCCATGTAGATGCTGGGCCCAAATATTGCCCAACTCTAATAAATTTCAGTCCATGATTCAAGAATATCTATCGTGTGTCAAATGATGCACATACTTTACTAGTAACTCTCACAAAAACTGCAAGGTGGGTGGCATGAGCACCAATGTACTTTGGGGGAAATGGAAGGTCAGAAAGGTTGATTTGACATAAGTCACAGAGCTGGCATGGGGTGGCAGCACTGAGATTCAAACTCAATGTTTTAGTTCCAAGCCTGTGCTTACTACTCTACCATTTTGCCCTTTAGTTTGTAAAGGATGGTAAACTGGCCTGTTAATTTACTTATTTAACACCCTCTGGAAGTTGTTTATTTCAGAGCTGGCTCATCTTCTGCACCATACAAAAGAACATTTACAAGATAGACAATTTCCATTAGAATTAACGCCATAAACTGCAGGGCACACATACGGTCCGTTCCTAACTAAAAACCCTCATGTAGGGCAAGTAGCTATAAAGTAAAGAAAAATGGAGGATTAATAGCTATACAAAAACAGAGCCTCACAGATGAGAATTAAAAATTAATAGCAAACTCAACAAAACCTTTGTCCTCTCTGAGGTATTGTCATGATTAGAAAGTCATCAGGGGATATTAATCAAGGAATTAAAGGGCATCAGGAACGCCATACTATTGGAGGAGATTACACTTAAAATTTCAAGATCCCGTTTCACCTAGTGTATAAAATCTAATCTGGTGTTTTTAACTCTAAAATTTTATTTAGTCATTTTTAATCATGATAATTGGTAAATGTATTATAATTGATAATATAATTGTTGGTAAGTATAGTATAAATTATACATGTTTTAAAAAGCTTTCTGCAGAACAGTATATTTATGGCAAAGCTATGTTGAATGAGTTTAAAAACATCAAATATACCGCAGTTCCTTATTTTCAGTTGTGAAAATGAAGTGGCTGATGCAGAAGAGATCTCTGTTTTTATCTTTTGAAAATGTCTGTGGTCTTTTTTCTCAGAAGCCCAAAGAGCATGTATATTTTGTTTCTCCTTGTTACATCCCTGAGAAGAGGTTATACCAAAAATTTTAGGAAAACAAGCATGAAAAAGGTAAATCAAATATTCCTCACTCCTACGTCTAGAACCAAGATCACATCATATCATTGTTAAGGCTGTTTTCTAGAAAGTGCAATATAGGAAAAACACTCTGAGACTCTTTTAGGAGCCTAGTGTTTCCCATATTAGAATATATGGTGTCGGCATCCATAAGAATCTGTTAAGCTTGTGTTTAACAGGAGAAATGGTCTGATAACTTACTGATGACAGTCATCCCCATTTAATGACCAGCAGTCACTGAGAGCTATGAAAATTCAGTAACACAGTGTTGGTCATGAAGGAAAGCATATATATTAATGTTGGGATAATTAATGCATATATCTTAAGTGCCAAAATTTAAAACTTGTAATTATTTTTGATGCAAGTCTTTCAGATATGTCAGTATACCTACCCGCCTTCTTCTTAAACAGCATGCTCAGTACAATTCACTTTTTCATGATGAAAGTAAAAGTTATATTCATGTGTTGTTACAAATATCTAATGAACTCTGATGTATGTAAAATAATTCATAAATTGTAAAGGGCTATAACAAATTGATATTAATTATTATAAAGTGATTCCCTCAGCCTCGAGGTATATATAATAATTTGCCTCAGATTCTTGGTGTGGTTTTTGTTTTTTTTTTAATTTAAAAAATTTTGTATCTGCTAAGCAGTTTGTTTTGCTCATATAGTGGTCTCCTACCACACTATCAATGTACCTGCCTCTAACAGGCTCCCCACTTCCTTCTAATGTGCTGTGTTCATCTGTAATGAGCTGGGACGTGAGATAACCAAGCCTGCTTAGTTTCTAATGGGCTGGATGAGCTCTGGGTGCACAGTCTGTGAGACAGCTCTTTTGGTTGCTCACCACCTTCCTGACAGGTTCACAGTAACCTTCTGGATAATAGTTCCCAGTTAAAGCCCAAGCTAGTGATTTTTTTCAGTTGCCACTAAGTAAAATACTACAAGCTAAGGATGCTGCTAGATTAAGGAGAAGCAATGTACCAAAGTACAGGGAAGCAAAAACAAAGGCTCTGTAGTTGCACAGGGGTCTTTCATGCTTTTAAGAAAAAAGAAGAGTGCAGAGGGAAAAAAAAAAAACCAGTGAAAATCCAGATAGACTTAAGAGTATTTTTGATGCCATTAAACTGTCAGTAATTATTAAAATATATGGTTAAAAAATAAAATAAAATACATGGTTAAATTATCACACACTGTACAAAGACACAGTTAAGTCTCAGTGCAAAATGAGAGTGTACCGAAATTTATACCCTGAACACAATTCGTAAGAATTTCTTCCATTCAAACGATAATGGAAATTATTATCAAAAGGAAAGTCTCAAATTTACCTGTATGCCGCTTTTTTAGTTGTAAATGAATTAGTGATAGAAAAATGGGTTTTATTAAATGCTCCAGGGAATACATCTCACATGCACACACCTCTATATATGTGTATATAAATGTCACTATAAATGAAAATGCCAGAGATAATAAAACAATTTTAAAAATTTAAATCTGGTCCAAAGTACTTAAAATAGAATTTTCAGCTTTCCCGAGTTTTTTCCTCATTTAGATTTCATGGTTTTTACAGTAGAAGTTGAATGTTTGAATTTTCTTTTAAATTTCATTGCATCTTCCATTTCCAAACTGTGCTTTCTGACAAATTTTAGATTCACATTTTCAGGACATATGGAGTATTCCAGATAATATGCCAGACACCAGAAAGTTTGCTCACTAGATTCTGAGGTGCTGTTTCTCACTAGATTCTCATGCCAGACTATAAGCTCCTTGAGGGCAGGGACTCTTATTTATTCTTCTATTCCCAGTGCCCAGCAGGATCAATAAATTTTTGTTGAATGAATCAAATGAATCTTCACCATATGTGGCCTCAAATTTCCATGAAGCCAGAATTGTGATGTGCAACTATTCAGTACTACAGGAATCCATCATTTATTATAATGAACAGACTATTCATTGGAGTAAGAATTTGTTCTGACCATAGGTCAGAAAAACTAAGCATTTCTCATTGATTTGGAAAACTGCCAAGACTCAGTTTTTCATTCAACAAACATGTGACTCCCTACTAGATGCCTAGTCTAGAGCTCAAGGGACAAAGATAACTAAGGTTTTAGTATTCCTATAACTGCAGTTGATACAGACTTAGATGCAGGGCTGGCTTCATGCGTATGTGACCTATGTAGTCATTTAAGGGCCTCCATTGAGAAAAGCCCCATGCTTGGTTTAATGCTCTGCTGAAGCCATCTTGAAATTCTTAATTGCATTATAGTACCTTTTACCTACCTTCTAGTAAAGATATTCACATTCATTGAAAACTAGCTATAAGGTGAATGATTTAGTAAAATAACTTCTGAAATCTAAAACTGAAACAACTACCTCCCTCCCACAAAGTTTTTGAACAGATCGAATGTTCTTTATTTCAGAATTAGAAAAGCTTTCTAAAAATGTGACGTTTTTACCTTTTCAATTGAGTTGTTTTTCAAATGCATGGTAGAATTGTAGGTGAATTTATCTACATACATATCTACATAAAATTTTAAGGTTTTAATAAACCTTTTATTAATATATGCACTGAATATTTTAGTTTAAGTCTACCTCATAACGTGCTTTTAAAAAATAAATGCTACTTTGAAACATTTGCCACACTTTTTGTGTGTGGTTAACCTATTTAAAAGGTTGATGGCAAACTTGCATTGCAGTGGTTAGGAATCTGCCTGCCAATGCAGGGGACACGGGTTCAAGCCCCCGTCTGGGACGGTCCCACATGCCGCGGAGCAACTAAGCCTGTGCGCCACAACTACTGAGCCTGCGCTCTAGAGCCCTCAAGCCACAACTACTGAGCCCACGCGCCACAACTACTGAAGCCCGCACGCCTAGAGCCCATGATCCGCAACAAGAGAAGCCACTGCAACGAGAAGCCTGCGCACCGCAACGAAGAGTAGCCCTCGCTCGCCACAACTAGAGAAAGCCGCACACAGCAACACAGAACCAAAGCAGGCAAAATTAAATAAATTAAATAAAAAGTTTAAAAAAGATTAGGAGACCACCTGGAGCTAGATTAAGGGAGTGCAAGTTCTGTTCACACCCTAATCTGGTCAGAGACCCCACCTCTGGAAAAAACAACAACAACGAAAAACTTGCATTTAGCATTAGTTTGAAAATTTTTGTTTACATTTTGTTCACTTTTAGACCAGAATCAAGCATAAGGCTGTGACAGAGGCAGTGGCTTGGTGGTTCTTGTTAGTGATATTCTAAACTTTTTTGATCATGTTAACTCTTAACAGAAAAAATTAGAGAATACAATCCAAATTTTGATCATTTATAAATTACATATATTGTTATACTGATCTATTATGTATATTATAAAACATGTACAGGGAAAAAGGAAATTTTAAAAGGATAAGATGTTTAAAAAATCAAAGTTCTACATTACCTCTTGCACTTCCAGGGTTCACCTTGTCCTTCCACTGGCATATGCACACTTCATTTTTTGAAGCCTACTGTTCTAAAACATAGAAATGGCATTTTGCACTGAAAACACATTTACTAAGATCTGAACCATTCACATCTGTTCACTAATGTTCCGGCCATTTACAAGTTTATTTGATATGAATCGTGTGTAGAGTTTTATAAATTATTCAGTGAAAATTATTCATACCAGTAGGAAGCATAGTTGATAAATTTTTGTTAAGCTGTATACAGTGACTGGATCTCATATAAATTTAGAACATGCTACTTTTCACACTGTTCCCTAGAATGACATTTTCTTGTGTTATTTAACTATGATTGATGGTTCATTTTGCCATACTATTTTAAATTTACTAGAAAAATGACAATCCTACTTGGGATGCTTTTTTGGGAAGTCACTGAAAAGAAAAATAGAGTGAATCCCTTTCAGATTTTTGAGAAATTAATTTTTTGAGAAATTAATCGTTCTTTAGCTAACTTAACTAACCATAGCACTAATGATCACTATTTCAGTTATTCCTGAAATATGACTGACATATTTTGGACTATTTAAAAATAGTTTTTTTTATTTAAAAGGCAGTGATTTTAACGATTTATATTTACATCGGTTTCCTATTACTGATGTAACAAATTACCACAAACTTAATGGTTAAAACAACACAAATACAGGTCCACTGAGATTTCCTTCTAGGCCCTTCCCTTCTGGCAGAGAACACATGAAAAGTGGTGCAGGCATTAGCATCACCAGGAGGGCTTGTTAAAACAGATTGCTAGGTTGACATCCAGAGCTGCTTATTTCACAGGTCTGGGGTGGGAGGCCCCATTCTGCATTTCTAACCAGTTCCCAGTTGATGCTGTAGGTCTGGGGACCACAGTTTGAGAACTAGGGATTTAGAAAATGCAGTTAGGGTTTAGATTCTTCATGGATGACAGTTCCATGGATCTCTGTGAAGATAAAGAAAGCCTGTTTGGAGAACATATTAACTTTGGAGCTTGAGAGATGGTCAACCATGCATCCCATCAGTTACACCATCCTCCTTCAGCGAAAGCTAAGACTTCCTTATTTTTAAATGGTATTTAAATTACTGAGCAGTTAATTACACTAAGATCATCTTATCTTCTCAGGAACAGACCTGGTGCCGTGTGCCTTATCTTCTAACTCCACAAGAGGAGCCGCTACAGAACACACTGTGAGCTCCAAACAGCTTCCAACTGCTGCGGACAAATTCAAAACAGGAACAACGGAAGCTCTAAGCAGAGCACAGACAACTCACAACAGCTTTTAAACCCTTTTTTGGGGGAAACAGCTGTCTCCTTTGAGAGCTATTTAAATTATGGGTACACGAAGCTGCTGTGCTTACATTAACTTGCAAAAGCCCATCACTATAAAAGATTAGTTTTTGTCTGGGTAAAATGAAGGATCCAAAAATTTCATTGTAAAAGGATTACTTTACAAAAGTTAAATACAAAGTATCAGATCTGTTCTGAATACATTGTATTTATTCTTAGGCAGTTATTACTGAAGAGGTTTTGTGTGTGTACGTAATAAATGTATGTATAAAAGGAGGACTTCCCGGCCTTTGTTGAAAGTTGCAGAGTATTGGCGGGAAAATCATGATCCCTACCCTGGTCACTTCAGGGGTGAGTAGACCACTCACTTTTAGGGCCGACTTAAGAAAAACTTCAGTTCATCAGCCACCATGTTACTCACCAGCCCTGTCACAATCTGGTGTGTATCCTGGGCTTGAGGAGAGAGAGGAGGTGGCCACCACGTCATTAGGACTAGTGGGAAGGATAAGTTAGTAATATGCCATAGGCCTGTATTCCTCTCTAGCAGGTATTTCTGTAGTATCCTATGACTTCATGGCAGTCTAGAATAATTAGCATACTAAAAGAACTGAACTGAGTCCCTCAATATATTGTGACATCAAATATTGTGATAAACACCCTAATGATTTTTCTTAACATTTTATTATGAGATGTTCAAACATACAGCAAAGATGAAAGAATTTTACAAGATTCTACTGTCAACACTTTACTAAGCTTGTTTTATCAGTTACCCAATATTCTACCCATCCATCAATCCATCTTAATTTTTGATGTATTTTGATGAATAAATTGCAGATATCTGTACCCATCCTTTTAAAACTCCTCAGCAATACATATCATTAACTAAAGTTCAATATTTTTCTGGTGTAAAATTTCCATACAGTGAAGTGCACAAATATTAACAGTATGTTTGCTAATTAAGTTTAGGCCAATGTATACACCTGTGTAACCCAAACCCCTATCAAGATATAGATCACTACCGTTACCCCAGATGCAGAAAGTTCCTTCACGCCCCTTCCCAGAGTTAACCACTGGTTTTTTCCCCAACAGATTTGCCTCTTTTAGAACTTTACATAAATGGAATCAGACATTATGTATTCTCCGTGATGATTTTTAAAAGACAAATTCCTAAAAAATTCAGTGTCTCTGAAACAGGGAGAATAATAGTGATAAAGATAACACCTGGGATCAGAGTATGATTCATTCATTGAATAGGTATTATGAGAACCTCTAGTCCGTGGATACAAAGATCAGAAAGACAGCCCCTGCCCTCAAGGCATTCACACTGTCTTGAGGGATACAGCACAAACATCTTGGCCAGAGGCCTGGGGTTGAGACAGTCATCACGTGCCACAGGAGACCTAATCCAGCCTGGGAGCCAGTAGGGAATCAAGGGAAATTTGAGGTTTTACCTAGGAACTTGTCACAGGCAGCCAGCTCTGTATAGTCCACAAGTCTAGAATCTTGTAACTCGAAATGATCTGTCCTTAAAAGGGCAGCTTTACAGTACTGAGCAGATGTAAGGCAAATCTGCTAAACAAAATAAACTATAAAAGGTACAAATTGAAATTAGGGATGTTTTCTTCTCTAGTTTGAGTTGATATACATTCAAATGTATTTAGCATTGCTTCCAAACATAAAAACACCATGCTTTTCTGTTCCTGGACCACAAGTGGCAGCAGTTTTGAAGGGCTCCAAACAGCAACAGCAAAGCTTTAAATCTTCTTGGACTTTGCCTTAGCTTTCTCAAGGCTTATCGCACCCATTATATCTCCAAGTTTAGGCCCTCACCTCCTAACTGCTTTTCACTTGTTACCTTCATATTTTATACACAAATTACAAATGAAAAGTACCTGGATCCCTTACATACCCACGTTTCCCTATTATCTGTCTTGAAAACTCGTTGGCTCTTTTTCAGTGGGGAGTGAGAAGTGGGGAGCCCAAGAAAACCTCGAAATTTGTTTAATCACTCTTTTTCAGCAAAGTATGAGAGGGGTAAGGAAAGTTTGGAGGCTTCCTTTTTACCAACGGGAGAGGAGAAAGCTATATACCATGTGCCTCGTATTACTATAGATATGATGACCCTTGAAAGAAATTAGTTTCTTTTCCCTATTATCATCTGAAACAAAAAGGTATATAGCATCTCAATGTAACTAAATGCATTCCCTCTTTTCGGTGTACTCTGTCAGGAGCAAGCCACTGCTGACTAATGACTGGTTCCTGAACTGAATGATGATGGTGAAAGGTAAAACAACTACTGAGGTGGTCTGCTCTAAACAAAACAAGCCACTGCCTTCATGGCACTTCTACAGTAACAAAGCATCAATGACACTAATTATTTTAAGGAATACTTTCTTCTTGTCCTTCTTGGTCAGCTTCACTCAGCTGAGATCCACAATTCACAAACAGTGCAAGAATAAGAAAAATGGAGCCTGTATATTGGAGTCCTGACTAGTACAGAGACTTGTCTCAGATTGGCTGGATGTTTCTGAGTAAAGGATAGGTGAATGTATAACTGAATCACTTTGCTGTACACCTGAAACTAACACAACATTGTAAATCAACTCTACTCCAATATAAAATAAAAATTTTTTTAAAAAAGATAGCCAAGTGTTACACATGAAGGAGGAGAGCAAAGAAGAGCCTCATCATTTAGCTCATGTATGTTATGGGCTGAATGCTTGTGTCCCCCACGACCCCAAGCTTGCAGGTTGCAGCCCTGACCCGCAGTGTGATGGTATCTGGAGGTGATTAGGTTTAGATGAGGTCAAGAGGTTCTCTCTCTGCCACTTGAAGACACAGAAGCCTGTACACCAAGAAGAGGTTTCTCACAAGGAACCAAATCTGCCAGCACCTTGATCTTGGACTTCCCAGCGTCTGGAACCAAGAAATGTCTTGTTGTTTAAGCCTAAATATTTAGTCTATGGTATTTCATTATGGCAGCCCAAGCAGTGTTAAAATTTGTTTCTGGGGCTTCCCTGGTGGCGCAGTGGTTGGGAGTCCGCCTGCCGATGCAGGGGACACGGGTTCATGCCCCGGTCTGGGAAGATCCCACGTGCCGCGGAGCGGCTGGGCCCGTGAGCCTTGGCCGCTGAGCCTGAGCCTGAGCCTGAGCCTGTGCTCCGCAACGGGAGGGGCCACAGCAGTGAGAGGCCTGCGTACCGCAAAAAAAAAAAAAAAAAAAATTTGTTTCTGAAACAACTTCCATGACCCATCAAGGAACTAAAGTCAGACAGGATATTCCAGAATGCTGTGATCCTAAACACTCGCGTGTCTCTTTTTTTTTTTTTTTTTGCGGTACGCGGGCCTCTCACCGCGGTGGCCTCTCCCGTTGCGGAGCACGGGCTCCGGACGCGCAGGCTCAGCGGCCATGGCTCACGGGCCCAGCCGCTCCGCGGCATGTGGGATCCTCCTGGACTGGGCACAAACCCATGTCCCCCGCATCGGCAGGCGGACTCTCAACCACTGTGCCACCAGGGAAGCCCCCTTCACTCTTTTGATTCTTAAAGAAACATTTGTCAGACATCTACAAGGTGTCAGGCACTGTGCCAGGAACTTGAAACTGTGGAAACTAGAGCAGAGTCCAGGCCTTATGGAGCTGACATTCAAAAGGGCCAAAGGCATCAAATAATGACAATATAATTAAAACAGGTAAGTGCTATGAAAACAGCACAGGAATGTGGCAGCACAAGAATATGTAAGCGGGGAACCTGCCTTGGTCCTTAAAGTGAGGGCTGGCTTCCCCGAGGGAGTGACGTTTGAGCTGAGATCTGAAGGCCTCAGTAAGAGTTACTGCGTGAACCAGGGGAGAGAGCAGGGTTCAGTGCAGTGGGACTCCACATGGGTAAGGCTGGGAGGCTAGAGAGTACAGAAGTCCCCATGGCAGTGGTTGGGCAGGGCAGTTTTAGCTGGAGATGACAACAAGGGAGACAGGGCCTGGATCATTTCATCTAGAAAAATGATAGGAATATGAAGAATGGATTGAAGGCAGATGAGAATTTTTATAAATCCTATTTTATCCTCAATTTCTACTTCAAAATCACATATACTCATCTGGAGAAAAAGTTCCCTACTGGAAACTAGATGCTGAAGGGATTAAGCTGGGACCAGCCTTTGGAGACTTGGGAGGCACTGCAGCTACTGCAGGCCTCCCTCCAGCCCCTCCCCGTCACACCAAGAGAAATGCTCTCTACTCCCCTCACTCCGCCAATGGGTCACAAGGACATTTCATCAGATGATGTGTCAAACCCGTTTCATGAATTCTAGAGTTCAGGATATTCACTTTTATACTGAATTTCTAAAAAAATTTCTAAAACAGGAGTGTTTTAGAAGCATTATATGGCAACTGCTCCCTTACTTGGTGGACCTCATCAGGCAACCTCAACTATCCCTAGAGTCAGGAAGCACCTTACAAATGTAATGTGTAAACCAAGAGTGTAGCTAGTATGATTTCAGTCTAACAAGCAGTATGAAATCAAAAGCAGATATAAAAAACTCAAAAAGCACAAATGTCCAGATCATTTAGCTTGGGGGTAAGCATGACCTGAAGGTACATAATTACAACAGGAAGTACTGATATACTGAATTCACCAAAACAGTTTATACTCAGTAGGGAAAAGTTTATTTCATTTGAGAACAACCTTTAAAAAACAAAATGCTTTGTAGTTAACCTATCTAGAAAATTAACTTATCTGGAACTCCTCTTGACCCAACAAAATGGATAAATGAAGAACTGTTCTACCTACAAAGTTATCAGGTGAAGTCACTAAGAGTCAAAGTAGTGTGCTGAATGTTTTACCAACAAAAAGACTAACAGACTAATCTACCACAAAAAGGACAGTGCTACTAACCCTAACCCAGCCACAAGAGAACAGAAAAATGGACTTAAAAAAAAATTTATTCCAATCAGAAATACCAAAAGAAACACGTTAACTCCGAAACATTTAACAGATTTCATTTAAACTCATATAGTCACAAAACTCAAAATATCAAACAAAACCAACCACTTTTAATAATGAAACTTTAAAAAACGAAACATGTAGACTCCTCCACAATTTAGGAGCCATTTAGGCAAGCAAATATTCACTATTAGGCAAAAAGACAGCATTAAAAACTAAAAATCCTCAGATTTAAGGAGAATGCCTATTCAAGTCTTTGATACACATTTATAAGCACGTGAGAAAACAGACTATTTTAAAAGAAACCAAGTCTGAGTGCTTATCCTTTCTTTAAATGTGATCTCCCACCTCGCTTCCATCTTGACTGCATGCCCCTCACACGACAGTACTTCATCTACACTGAACAGTGTTGGTCAACATGATCGGCTTACTGTGAAGCCCTCCAGTACCACCCGTTATCCTCTTATTAAGGTTTGTACAGCCCTATAACTGAGTATCACCACTGTAATCAAGCCAAGGAATTTCAGGTCTCCAAAGATGATTATATATGCACAATTCTGTCTCATTGCACAGTTCGTAATATAGAGCAGGTGATTATATAACCAACCATAAAGTACAATGAATATTGACTATTGAGACTAAAGCATCAACTTTGTCTCCAACCACAAATAAAACAAAGACACATACATTTGCCACCATACAGAGGTTGTGTTTACTCTGTAGTACAGTCCTGAGGGCTCATACCACTCTAAGGGTGTTAAGTATAGAATCCATATTTCTGGTGGCATCAGAATGAAGTATAGGAGGCAAGACCAGGAGTGCCCTGCGCTCATGAGCTGTCTGTGCCACAGAAAGGCCACTTTTAAAGCTGTGCAGATAAAAGTTATTCACTCATGTTTGCCTTTTCCAAATTATTACCATACTAGTTCACACTGAAGGCAAAAACAATAGTTAGAATCTCTTCCTTACTAATAACACATTTTGACTTCTTTTAAATTTCAGACAAAGCTGTTGGCTACCACAAATTCTGCTGAGTTTTTTTGTCAAATTTAAGAAAATATAGGACAACATAAAACCAACCCTGGTAACGTATTTGCAGTTTGGTCTTCAAAAGCTGTAAAAAGTGTCAAAGAAATCAAAAAATACAATGAGTTAAAACCATTAAAAAATATTTGTTTTTAAATGCTACATGTTTGAGATAGCAGAAGAGGAAGCATCCTCCTTCAAATTCTCACTTCACTTGTATTTCACAAAAGTGCTTTAGAATTTAGATTTCTATCACCTACATGGAGTGTATAGGCAAAAGGAAGCCCCGTGGAACTGAAGGCCAGTGGAGTCTACTCCCAGGGTCAGGGTGTGACCCCAGGCTAACTCACCGGCCACATGCTGAGCACTCAGATATGCCCAGTAGTGCTGGACACACACGTGAGCAAGGGGGTCAGGCACCAGTGCCTTTGCCACTCATTCCTGAAACTCAACCCACTTGAAATCCTGACTCTATTCCATAGGCCAAAGGATGCTACTCTCATTTATTTGGCGTCAAATTCTTGTTTTCTCAAATCCTTACATCTGCACCAGCACAACGCTGTCAGACAGAGCCTTTGTAAAGCTAGTGAGCTTCATTACTGCCTGGCAAATGCGTGACAATGCCTCCTAATCCTTCACAGCTGGAAGGAAGATGTTCCTGTCATTTGACCAGCCACCCTGCATTGAGAGGTAAACATCTTTTTTGGACTATCTGTCCAGAAACTGAGTAAACTAGCAATTGGGACCCTGACTTCATTTTGGTCAGCATGTGCACAGAGTAACATGCAATTACCCAGAATGATGAAAGACTGGTAATAAAACCCATGTGCTCTGCTCCGTGTCAGATGCTGGAAGGTAATCTTAACTACATAATACTTAAAGATGTGGATTTTTAAAAGATCGATAAACCACTTTTCTAGGATGTCTTGTATGTTTTATTAGTTATTCAACTGGTTTATGAGTCACTTTGCCTTATTTATCTGGGAAAAAGTACTGAGTTTTTTTCCCCTTCCCCAGAACACTTAGAAACCAGAAAAAAAATCTGAGGTCCTATTAATAGACTTCCAAAATAAAATTTTATGGAAGCATTTTGTTGTTTTTTTAAAGGGAGTTTCAAGAGAACAGGATACTTGACTATGACAAACTACTACTCAAAGGAAAAACTACCAAAACTCCAAAGCTCTTCACTAAGTTGGCAACAATTCAAAGAAGCTGAGCTAAACAGAATTGGATCTGTAATGCAATTACAGGTTTCCCCCGCATTCCTGCGGAACTTTTTGTAAGCCGAAATGGCATAGAATGAGGAAGCAATCACCTTTTCTTGTAAAAGCAAAAATCATCTCCGTATTTCTTTTGGTTAGCGAAAACAGGTACTAATGTAGGTCTTTTGTAAAAGCGAAGTGGCATAAAGGAAGCTCTGGAGAAGTGGGGGATACCTGTAATATGAACCTTCTTAATGGGATGAAACACCTTTAACAAAATTTAAGTCTCCACGTTTTTTGGCAACGAAATAGTGAAATTAATATAAAAATATTTTGGGAAGCTTTAAGGTCATATTGAGAAATACAGAGAAAACTTTCTACCCTAGAAAGCAAAATGGGAGATGTCATTAGTTGCTTTAGTCTACCACATCTAAAGAGAAATAATCTGGATAATGACCATCCCAACAGGTGCTTAGTTTCAAAACGAATACAAACAATTTATCATGAAAAACCTACACATAATAAGCTGTTTTTCTTCTCTCTTCTGCTCCTTTTTCCTACCATGTATATGTTTTAAGTTAACAAAAACTACCCTTTGTAACTCCTCCTAAAAGCAGAGAAGAAATGGAGTAATAGAAGCAAGCCTGAGAAATCATGGGACCCTAAGAGCCTTTCCTCTGGCTGGTCATGGCCACTTATGCTTCAATACAGAAGACTTGTGGAAAAAAGTATCATATATCTTGGCTGTTAGTTTCCTTGTCAAAAGCCATCAGATAGACAGCTATTAACCAGGCAATTAGCCTAAAGTTCTCAGATAATGATTAAAAAAAGTACTAACACCGTCCCCCCCAAAACCTTAAATTTTCCTACTGAAACCTTTTATTCTGGATTTGTTGGTGCTTAAGAAAAACAGTTTTGCCCGTAATTCACTGTGCCCTGGACTTATGACACCAACTTGTATTTGGCCAATTAGAAACAAGGCCAAACTGCATTCTTCTTAGGTCTATTCAGTTGATTAATGGCACTTAACTGATTTCTTTCATATAATCTTTAACAAGAACTCATAAGTCGCATTAATTATGCCCCAAGAGATGAGGGATCGATGGTAATTCAGATGGGCACCCCTGAAAAGATTTGTCAGTTTCCTGTCCCGTTCTAGCCAGATTTTTTGGAAAACCTTAGGGAAAGACTGAAATTCCCCACCAATCTGAGATTGCATGCGAGTTTTTACAACATTAACTGGAAAAAACAAGATCCCCAACATGGCACCCAACAGGCCCCCGCAGATAAAATCATTGACCAAATGAGCACTGTGGGTTGTTGCTGTAGGCAGGTACTCCTTGATGGGACCTCGAAGGCCAAAAAAAAGGACATTGCTGAATCCGTTACGGAAAAGAACAGGCACCAAGCCTCGATAATACTCTCTAATTCCATGGCATTTCAGTGCTTTGAAAGCCTGGTAAGTGTTTGTAAATTTGTCATGATGCTTGTGGTCTTGAAGCAATGTTTGAACTCTTTCCAATGGAGTGAAAATTGCTTCTGTCGTTCCTGCAAGTACTGCGGCCAGGCTACGGGTTGCAAACTCTGGGGTACTGATATGCTTACGGAGAAGGCAAGATAAATCCTCATACAGACCAAACATAAGTGCCAGTGTAGTCGTCTTCTGCATTAAAGGGGGAAGGATTCCGCGATACAAGTTTCGAAACCCATCCCTCCTCAACTGAAGTACTGCATCCCGGGTTTTGATTCCATACAGCTGTTGCCGAAAGAGGACCTTCTGAATGGGAAATGTGATGGCTATATTGTTGAAAGCCGCACAGCAGCCACACAAGTAATGCTTCATTTCACTAACATTTGCAATATGAGGCGCTATATCTTGCTTTGAAGATGTTAGGATTGGTGGCCTCTTTTCATGAGCTTCTGAATCCATCGTGTTGCTTAAGATCTTCTTTGGGAAGGATTTTTTTAACCTACAAATAATAAAATGATAATAGGTAAACCTTTATATACAGTGCTAAACATATGAAAATTTCCCCTAATCCTTCCTCCAATTTCTGGACTCTATGACATTTTTCCCTTTTAAACTAGATCATTGTTTCTTCAAGTATTTTTGGAGGGCCCTGAGGCCCTTTCAGCAGTCCAGGAGGTCCTCCCCTTTCCAACTACATATCCATGTGAGGCTGGATTTTCTGCACATACTTCAACTAAAACAATTTATCACAACAGAACAAATGCAGAGGTAGATATGAGACTCCACCAACCTTTTAAGTCAGACATTAAACAGACTTACAAAACTGTAAAACATACTTATTAATTTTTTAGGGGGGAAATAATTATTTTTCATGAAAATGTGTTGATTATATTAACATGTAATGGGTTTATCATTGCTAAAGTGAATTTAAATATTTTAAAATTTTGTTTTTATTTCTAAGACCATGAATATTAATCCATACAAATAAAGGCTCTTTGGGGTCCACAAAAATTTTTTAAGTGTAAAGCGGTCCTGAGAACCAAAAATTTGAGAACCACTGGACTAGTTCATATGTAATGCCTACACTACATAATGGTACATGCTATTATCCTTCTGAAACAAAGTCCTCTCATGAGAAAAAGAAGAGCAAGACATACATTCAGTCATTCTGTTCACTAACACTTACTTAGTATCTACTGTAAACTAGGCCCTCTGCTAAGTGCTAGAGATTCAAAGACAAGGAACTTGCAATCTAACAGAAGGCTCTGCCAAGGTATACAATCACTCCACAGTGTAATTCCTTCTATGATAAATATATACTATGGGAACACAGGTAAGGGACAGTGAGCATACACTCTGTGAGGTGGAGGCTGGGAGAACAGGGTCAAGGAAGGCCTGCAGGTATATACTAAGCACAATTTTCACATATTTAATTCTCAAAACAACTCCATAAAGTAAACATTATTTTCCCAGTTTTACAAATGGAAAAACCAATACTCATCTTCATCCAAGGTAGTTAGTAACTGGTGGAGCTGGCATCTTGAAATGAAGTCTGCCTCCAGAGTTCATGTTCCTGCTGTCATACCACAGATGGCAATGACTTTGGGAGGATGCCCTGGGACAAAAAGAGTGGCCGTACCAGACCATGCTGAAAAAGATCTGAAGCCTAAATACACAGGCTTGGCCCACTTAGTGGAATGAAGGCAAGGTCCTACCCCTAGAATACATCTGCTTTTTAAAATGGCAAGATCATTCCTTGCCAGTCATCTATAACCTGATTAAAAACAAGCAAAGGACTTAACAGACACTTCTCCAAAGAAGATGTACAAATGGCCAACGGACATATGAAAAGATGCTCAACATCACTTATTATCAGAGAAATGCAAATGAAAACCTCATACCCATTAGGACAGCTACTATTAAAAAAAAAAAAAAGAAGAAAATAACAAGTGTTAGTGGGGATGTAAAATGGTGCAACCACTATGGAAAAACAGTATGGCAGTTCTTCAAAAAATTAAAAATAGAACTACCATACGATACCATCACCAATCCCACTTCTGGGTATATATCCAAAAGAATTTATTGTAGGGTCTCCAAGAGATATCTGCACATCCAAGTTCACAGCAGAACTATTCACAAATAGCCAAGAGGTGAAAGCACCCCAAGTGTCCACTGATGAACGAATGGATAAACAAAACACGGTACGTGCGTAGAACAGAATATTATGTGGCCTTAAAAAGGAAGGAAATCCTGTCACATGCTACAACATGGATGAACCTTGAGGACAAGTGAAATAAGCCAGTCATAAAATGGCAAATAGAGTGTAATTCCACTTATATGAGGTACCTAAAGTAGTCAAATTCATAGAGATGAATAGTGGTTATTATCAGGGGTTGGGGGAGGTGGGAACAGAGTTATTGTTTAATGGGTATAGTTTCAGTTCTGCAAGATGAAAAATTTCCGGAGATCTGTTTTATAACAATGTAAATATACTTAATGTTACTGAACTTACACTTAAAATTGGTTAAGATGGTAAATCTTATGATTTTTAATTTTTTTTTTAATTTATTAATATTTTTGGCTGTGTTGGGTCTTCATTGCTGCACGCGGACTTCTCCTAGTTGTAGTGAGCGGGGGCTACTCTTTGTTGTGGTGCGCGGGCTTCTCACTGCGGTGGTTTCTTTTGTCGCGGAGCACGGGCTCTAGGGCACGCGGGCTTCAGTAGTTGCGGCGCGTGGGATCAGTAGTTGTGCCTCACAGGCTGTAGGGCGCAGTCTCAGTAGTTGTGGTGCACGGGCTTAGTTGCTCCATGGCATGTGGGATCTTCCCAGCCCAGGGCTCGAACCTGTGTCCCCTGCATTGGCAGGTGGGCTCCCAACCACTGCACCACCAGGAAAGTCCCTGATTTTTTTTTTTTAACCACAGTTTCAATTATAAATAAATAAGAACAAAATAAGTCAGGTAAAGCGATCTAGCTCTTTGACTTATGACAAAAACAAACAAAAAACAAGTTCCTTTCTTTCCCCCTCCCCATACACACACGCTGCTGTAGACCGCTAAGCATCAGGACAAAAGGTGTTAAAGAGAAATGTCATCATGTGAAGGTAGAGCAGAGTGAGGCACATAATCAGAAAGCATCAGTTCTTGAGGAGCTTATATGTGGAGCCACAGACATGTAACATAAAATATGGAACACACATACACGACTCTAATTTTCCTTCTAGAAATATAGCCTAGGGAAATAATTATTAACAAGAGAGGTACACAAAGACTCAATTATAGGACAATTACAACGCTCTTAACAGAAATACGGAGTAAAAATTAAATGCGCAACAGTAAGGGACACACTGCATACGTGAAGATGTAGCCACCTGATGGGATGTCATATAGGTACTAAAAATAAAGGAGTATTTATATTTAAGGTTCAGTATATTAATTTTGAACTTTTAATAGTATTAATGAAGTTTCAGATAGCAGTGAGTCCTTTTTATGATCAATAAAGTGTTACAGAAGAAAAAATAAAGGAGAACATTTTTATTGACATGGCACAATCCTGTTTTTATCAATATACATATAGAAAAGCCAAAATAAGCAGTTTACATTTTCTAATTTCATAATAATGCTGTATTTTCCTTTTCTATATTTTTCAAGTTGAATTTGTCTCAATTTACTGTTTTCAAAAGTTGGAGACTGACAAAACTAAGGTCTAATCAGGACAAGGCAAACAGTGACAGAAAGGATGTGACAATGCTCCCAAGTGAACAAAGGCAAATTGCTGTACCTCTCTGAGGCTGCTTCCAGTTACAATGGGCCAAGGCCACCCACCCTGCACAATGCGGCAGAAGTCAGCTGAAGAGCACCGTGCACCGGGTCCCACTGCTGTTCCGGGGACACAGTGAGCACTGTACTGTTTTTTGTATTTGCTTCATTCAGACTTACAGGATAACATTATCAAGAAGACTTTCATTTACTTTTGTTGGGAATTTCTTCTTCTTTGCCTGCTTTTACACTGGCCTCCTCAGTATACTAAGAGATTTTAATTCAACTCCTGTAATGTTCAGAGATTAGAGATAAAAGGACGCTGGCCTCGGGAGATACGACATGCAAACAATTGGACCACAGTGTGGTAAATGCAACCGCAGAAATACACAGAAGGTATAAAGGCCCCACAGAGGAAGGGGTCATTAATTAGCTGTCTGGAGGGAAAGACAGGGGGCTCTGTGACCTCTGGGCAGGGCTCTGAAAGGTGGATAGGACTCTGGAGGTACCTAAGGGTGGGGCACATTTTAGCCAAAGGCAGCACAGGCTAAGGTGTAGGCCCCGTGTCAAAGGAGCAGCAGCATCACATTCCTGAGGAGGGTGTCTGGCTGGAGCTTAATGTGGGTGCGAGATGTGGGTGCGAGATGGACGGGTGGCAGACAATGATGGAAAAGCAGGCTAGGACCTGCATCACCAGAGACCCTCAGGATGATCCCAAGACCCTGATGCTACTATGTACTATTTTTTTCCTTTCTCACGGGAAGCTAATAGAAACAAATTATTTTCCTTAGGCATGTTACACCTAGATCTGTGTGCCCTTTTCCCAGAAGACAGACTATATTAAGAAGAAAATGTAACATCTGTACACTCTAGCCCAATGCTGCTTTGTTTGTAGTTGGAGCTGGCTTGCTATCACATTTCTATTAGAAAAGATAAACATACCCTCAGTTGAGAAGAATTATGCCTGGAAACCACTGCAGGCCTGAAATCTGCCATAAGGAAGGTAATAAAAGGGGTCAGGAATCTTCTCCCCACTGTCACCTGGTCACACCTGTAGAACTAGACAGCACCAGAGCCCCAACCTTTCACTGTCCACCCCCAACACCAGGGCAGCCACACTACCCCTGGGCACCAAAACTCTGTGTTCATTTGAATTAACCTCAACTTTGGCAGAGGCTAGAGGAGTGGGACTTGTCTCTAAATGCTGCTTAGCACTATCATGATGGGGAATAAAGGGACAGTAAAAAACTTTCCCCTGACATTCTAAAAATTTGTTCCACTGCAATTTAAATAATCAAAGGAAGGCCCAGCTCAGAGAGAGGAATTATTTCTAACTTTGGCAGGTATTAAAGCAGTTAGATTATGAAGTCACCAATATGCTTCACCAAGAGGCCAGAATCCCTGGAGCTGGGCTGCTCGTAGATCCAATAAAACAACAAATGAATCATTTAAACAGAAATTCACAAAATAAATGTATATTACTTTAGAAAAAGTTACACATTAAATTTACACATTAAAAATACATTTAATAGAGCAGGACTTCCCTGGTGGCGTAGCAATTAAGAATCTGCCTGCCATTCCTGGTGGCGCAGTGGTTAAGAATCCACCTGCCAATGCAGGAGACACGGGTTTGAGCCCTGGTCCGGGAAGATCCCACATGCTGCGAAGCAACTAAGCACGCGTGCCACAACTACTGAGCCTGCGAGCCACAACTACTGAGCCCATGTGCCTCAACTACTGAAGCCCACGTGCCTAGAGCCCGTGCTCCCAACGAGAAGCCACCACAATGAGAAGCCTGTGCACAACGAAGAGTAGCCCCCGCTCGCAGCAACGAGAAAAGCCCTCATGCAGCAATGAAGACCCAACGCAGCCAAAAATAAAATAAAATAAATAAATTCATATTAAAAAAGAAAAAAAAAAAAAAGAATCTGCCTGCCAATGCAGGGGACACAGGTTTGAGCCCTGGTCCAGGAAGATCCCACATGCCACGGAGCAACTAAGCCCACGCACCTAGAGCCCATGCTCTGCAACAAGAGAAGCCACCGCAATGAGAAGCCCACAAACCGCAACGAAGAGTAGCCCCCGCTCACTGCAGCTAGAGAAAGCCCGTGCGCAGCAGCAAAGACCCAACGCAGCCAAAAATAATTTAAAAAAAAGAAAATGAAATAATGCTATTTGCAGCAACGTGGATGACCCTAGAGATGATCATACTAAGTGAAGCAAGTCAGAAAGAGAAAGACAAATACCATTTGATATCACTTATACGTGGAATCTAAAATATGATACAAATGAACTTGAACTTATCTACCAAATAGAAACAGACACAGACATAGAGAACAGACTTATGGTTGTCAAGGGGAAGTGGGTTGGAAGAGGGATGGAGTGGGTGTTTAGGATTAGCAGATGCAAATTATTATATAGAGAATGGATAAACAACAAGGTCCTACTCTATGGCACAGGGAACTATATTCAATATCCTGTGATAAACCATAATGAAAAAGAATATGAAAAAGAATGTGTGTATGTATAACTGAATCACTATGTTGTACAGCAGAAATTAACACAACACTGTAAATCAACCATGCTTCAATAAAGTAAACTAAAAAAAGACATCTAAAAAAGATGTATATTTTTTAAGAGAAAAATAAAACTGTAAATTAATTAAATACACATACATCCTCTCCTCCAGGCTCACTGTCCCAACCCAGGTCCTCTTCACCTCCTGCCTGACTACTGCCAAAGGCTCCTTACTACTAAGTCCGACTCTAGTCACACACTCCATCCCATCCCCACCAACCTAACCATCATTTAAAAAATACACAAAAAGGGCTTCCCTGGTGGCACAGTGGTTGAGAGTCCACCTGCCGATGCAGGGGACACGGGTTCGTGCCCCAGCCTGGGAAGATCCCACATGCTGCAGAACGGCTAGGCCCGTGAGCCATGGCCACTGAGCCTGCACGTCCAGAGCCTGTGCTCCACAACGGAAGAGGCCACAACAGTGAGAGGCCCACGTACAGAAAAAAAAAAACCAAAAAACACACACACACACACACACAAAAAGAACACACTACTAAGTGAAAAAGGTGTACAACAATGTGCTTAAAAACCTGCTAACAACAGCAGATATCACAATTGTTTTGAATGGTTACGTAGTATTCTATTGAATGGATATATTACATGTAATTTACTCTGTCTCCTATTTATGGTCACTGTTTTTGTTTTTTCCTTTTAAACAATGCTGCAATGGGCAACTCTGTACCTATACCTGGTGAACTCTCACAAGTTTATCTGTAGGGTAAATCTTTAGAATGGATGCTGGCTCAAACAGTAATACATTTTTTTTTAATTTAATTTTTTTATTTTTGGCTGCGTTGGGTCTTCGTTGCTGCACGTGGGCTTTCTCTAGTTGCGGCAAGCGGGGGCTACTCTTCGTTGTGGTGTGCGGGCTTCTCACTGCAGTGGCTTTTCTTGTGTGGAGCATGGGCTCTAGGCGCGCAGGCTTCACTAGTTGTGGCACGTGGGCTCAGCAGTTGTGCCCCACGGGCTTAGCTGCTCCGCGGCATGTGGGAACTTCGCAGACAGGGCTCGAACCCGTGTCCCCTGCATTGGCAGGAGGATTCTTAACCACTGCGCCACCAGGGACGCCCAGGAATACATTTTAATTTGATAGCTACGGCCAATTGCCTCCAGAAAACTTACTGTGATTTATATTTCCATTAAGTGTATGCCAGTCCCAGTTGCCCTACCATTTCCAGCACCAGGTATTAAACAGTAATTTCTGGGGCTTCCCTGGTGGTACAGTGGTTAAGAATCTGCCTGCAAATGTGGGGGACATGGGTTCGAGCCCTGGTCCAGGAAGATCCCACATGCCATGGAGCAACTAAGCCGTGCGCGCCACAACTACTCAGCCTGCACTCTGGAGCCCGCGAGCCATAACTGCTGAAGCTCGTGCACCTGGAGACCGTGCTCCGCAACAAGAGAAGCCACTGCAGTGAGAGGCCCATGCACCGCAGCGAAGAGTGGCGCCCGCTCACAACTGTAGAAAGCCCAGGCGCGGCAATGAAGACCCAACACAGACAGACAGACAGACAGACAGACAGACAGACATACGTACATACATACAATTCAGCATTTTTCATTTTTATTGACCATTTGAATTTCTTTTAGTACTGTAAAATTTCACATTATCCATTTTTCTGTAGGCACTTTGTTTTTTTCCTTGTTGATTTGGAAAATTTCTTTGTGCACGAAGAAAATCAATCCTAGTTATATTAATCAAGTTGTGGCATATACTTTCCCTACTTTGTATCATTTTTGTGATGCTGAAGTTCCTAATATGGATATGAAATCTATTGATCTTGGCTTCTAGGTTTTGTGTCCTTCATTATTCCAAAATTATAAACAAGTAATCCATGCTTCCTTCTACAACTTCTATGGTTTCATTTACCATCTGTATTTTAATTTCTCTGGAATTACAGTATAAGGAATGAAGCAAAGGTAAGAGATTGCCTAGGAACTGACGGATGAGGCTTCTTTTCCTCACTGGTTAGCATCATCTGAATACTCACAAGCATCTGCATTTATGGCTGCACTCCACTCTGTTCCACAATAGCCTTGTATTTCTTCTCTAGGTACAACTGATTTTAACCTACTGTAGCATCAGAATAGATTTCATCAACTAGTAGGGCTTTCCCTTTTACTCTTGTCAGAATCATCAGTTTTCCGGGCTCTTACACTTTTCCTGATAAACTTTAGTGTATTTTTGTCATATTCCTCCCAAAAATCTTGGTATTTTACAGCAGAAGTGACTTTATAAATTTAAAGTACTGTCACTTTTTCAAAATTGAACCTTAAAAAAAAATTGTACCTTACTTTACAAGGATGTGATATCTTCCTGTTTACTTGTTTCTTTTCACAAACCTTAGCATTTAAAATTTTTTTCATATAGACCTTGAAAGGTATTTTACCTTTTCAGTCCCTATTATGAAAGGGTTGTTTTCTTCCAATTAATTTTCTGCTTTTTGTCTGCATATGAAAAAGCTACCAATTCCTGTGTATTAAAGTTAGAAGCAGCCCATAGTCCCCTATTTCTCAGTTTTTTGGTGGATTTGCTTGTTTCTACTATATATCACAAATAATTTTGCCTTCTCCTTTACAGTATGCATCTTTCTTTCTTCTTATTGGATTGGCATATACCTCCTGAACATAATTAAATTATGGTAACAGTAAACATCCTTATACTTTGACATCTGTGACAACTCCACAGGGATTAACTGGCTTTTGGTTTGAGGAGGAAGTTCTTGTCATCTGAGTGTTCATAATCCAAGTCCTAGCAGTTTCAAGTTTACAGAGGGAAACAAGTTATCATGACACAAAAATATTCACTGATCAATTGGCCCATATAAAATTTGTTCCCTCTCAAGTAATATTCCCTGTTTGCCATCTATCCCTGCCCATCTTTAGGACTGTTCTGCAAACTTGAAGTGGAGCATGTCTTCCCAGTACTATCATATAATTTCATCTGACAAATTACACTGTAACTCCCAAAACTTCATTCTGCATTCATTTTAAGAATCAGTATATCTGCAATTATAATTGAAGTCCCTGCCCCCTGTTATTTACTAGGAAATTGTGTTTCCCATTAAAAATGGATTCCATTTTTCTAGTACTAACGGTCAACTGATAATAAGGGTCTCTTAGAATTTCCAAACACAGGAGGGATATACATTGATTCCTGTTTTACTACCACCTCTACCACTTTCCACTGCCACTAAGTCAGGAATCTATCTTGAACTTTGGTCAGATGCTTTTAGGAAGCTACTAAGAAGATCATATGGATACTGGAAACAGAGCCAGTGTAACATTTAACAGATACAGTTAATTGTCTGGGTTCAAATTCTGGCTCCACTACAAATCTATTGTGTGACCTTCAGCAAGTTACTCAATGTCTCTGTGGCTTAGTTTCCTCGTTTATAAAATAAGAATGTTACCTACCTCATAGGCTGGCCAATTAACTGAATGAATACATGTGAAGCACCCAGGAAAGTAGTCTACAGCACAGCAGGTGGCTCAACAAGGATAAACTATTATTATTGTTCTTTTCTGATGTATTTATTTGGTGTATACGTTAGTGTATTTCTCACCCTTGCAATACGGAGGTGAATCCTACTTTGCCACAGTGAAATATTCCTTTAATGTATCACTAAATACAGTTTGCTAACATTTTATTTTAAATTTTCACATCACTATTCATAACATACCAAGTTTCCAATTTCAGTACTATCTTCATGTCAAGTTCAGGTGTCAATGTTCCACTGGCTTTGTAAAAGAAATCTGCCATTTTTCCTTCTTTAAGCTTGGTGAACAATTTAAATCTTATAATTATCTTTTTCTTGAAAGTTAAAAGAATTCACCTGAAACACCATCTGGGACTGGTGTTTTGGGGGATGGTAGCTTTTTGATAACTTCCTCAATTTCTTCCATTGTTAGGTCTGTTAGGTTCTCTCTTCTGGAGTCAACTTTGATAACTGGATTTCCTTTAAAAAAAAAAAAAAAAGTCTGGTTTATTTATATAGTCTTATAAAGCACTTGCTGTTTAAAAAAAACACTTCTAATCTTGTGTGCCTATATTCCTTTTTTTCTTGAGCAGGGTAGTCAGTTTACCTAATTCACATTCCTATCATCCCAGCAAAGAACCAGTTCTTTTTTTTGGGGGGGTACACGGGCCTCTCACTATTGTGGCCTCTCCCGTTGCGGAGCACAGGCTCCAGACGCGCAGGCTCAGCAGCCATGACTCATGGGCCCAGCCGCTCCGCGGCATGTGGGATCCTCCCGGGCCAGGGCACGAACCCACCGCGTCCCCTGCATCTGCAGGCAGATCCTCAACCACTGTGCCACCAGGGAAGCCCAGAACCAGTTCTTAAATTTACCAATTTTACTATTTTTCAGTTTTTAAATTTGTTTTTCCTCTTTATCATCTCATTTCTCCTGCTTTGTCTGGGTTTATTTTCTTCTAATTTACTGAAGGGAAATTTCTTATTTTTATTTATTCTTTGTTTCATAATTTGAGTGTTTAAGGGTATATATTTTGCTTTAAGCAAAACCTTAACTATTACTTTTTAATACATTCCATGGAGCGTTTTGGTCTAATTGGCAGTCACCTTACCATCTGTACCATCTTGTGTTTCTTCACCACAGTGGCTTGACCTGGAGTGATATGCACCCTTTCCAGAGTCCAAGCCTGTTTAGGCTTCGTACATCGCAGCATATCCTTAATTTATGCTCAGGAGAAGAGCATCTTTCTCGTGGCCCACAGGAAAGATCCTGCAGGGATGGACCCTGATATCTGGCAACTAGCCTCCAGTCTTAAAAGGTTTGATGACAAATACACCTTGAGGTTGACCTTCATCAGTGGCAGAACAAAGCAGCAGCAGGCAGCCAAGTTCACCAAGTCCATTGCTAAGTTTTTTGACCACAGTAGGACACTGGTCATGGATGCATACGAGCCTGAAGTATCCAGGCTCCATAACAGTCTCACCCCAGAAAGAAAAATAAAATAGCCACTTCTAAAAGCAGCCATCTTTCTGCTGGATCATGCTGAAATACAGGGTGAGGGGGAAAGAAACTGAGATATTAAAATGAAGAAAGAAAGAAATGTTTAAAATGTCCCTGTTTTGTTCTGAACTTTTAGTCCATCCAGGAAAAATGGTATTTTCCAGCACAGATATGAGAAGCTGTAGCTCTGATACCTAGGTGGGACCTCCCTAACCTGCTGATCCCATTGTTCTGACGTGCTTTTCTAGAAAAGCATTTTTCCTAAAAGCTGTACAGACTTCCTCAACACCTGAAGCACTTCATGTAGTATTAGCATTGTGCCAAGGAGCATTTGAAGACTCAATTTTTAAACTTGTTAACCTGTTGCTGACTAATTGTGCTAACTCCCCTTTCAACAGCTGTTTCCCTTAATTCAGATACAACTCCTTATGTATGATAGCTGTCCTTCACACACAGCTTTTGTGGGTATTCATAAATCTGACTTAGGGAGAATTGAAAAAACAAACAAAAAAAACCCCACAGCTTTTTAATTTGTTTAAAACAGACATTCTGTCTGTTACATTTTGTGCTGTTAACCAGTGAAAGGAATCAATGGCATTTTAAGAAAAATTGTTCTATAAATGCTTGAGAAGTTTGCCAGGGTCCAAAGTTTGATAATTATTAATCAGTCTTCTACATCCTTACTTCTTATCATTTTAGCTGCCAGACAGGAGTTTAAACTCTTATCAGTACTTTACTTGCCAATCTAAGATTAACCAACATCTAAAAACAACTTAGCATAGAAATACTTTATGTAATGCTTTGCTCTTCTTCAGTTTCAGGACTAAATGTTAAAATCAACAGAAATATCCAGATTTATGTGTTATTATACCATAACACGTTGTGACAATTTATGAATGTAAAAATGTTTCATTTTTACATACTAAACACATAACAATATACTTTAAATTATAAAGTCACTACCTACCAGCTGTTTAACAATATATGTTCCTTGATAATACAAACCAAGTTACTTATACACTTGAACAACAAAATTTTGTCCATGTTCACTTTTAATTTTTACTGGAATGGCACTTGCATTACTTTCCAAAATTTTGCAAATTAAAGTTACTTCAACTAGTTTTGTCATGACTCTTTGGGTCTGTTATTAAACAGATAGAAAACTGTGGCTAACAGAAGTTAGCCAGTCATTTATTGACCGCTGTACTGAACTATTCTAAGAAATTTAAAGAACATTAGTGTACATTTAGGGTCTCAGATTTTTAAAAACAGGCCTGGACATAGGAAAAAGGAATGTAATGAAACCTTTCCAGACTTCACAGATTTAAAGCTTTCTCCCTCATTTTGCCCTACACACCAGGATCGTGTGAATAGGTTCTTAATTTGGCAAGAGAACAAAGGCTAGTGTGCACAGTATTCTGTAGCAGTGGACTTTAAAATTTTTAATGTTTATTCTGTGAACACGATTAAATTTCTTTGCTAAACTTTCCTCTATATTTAAATTCTTTAACATGGATAATAATTCTTTGCAATTTATTGCAAAATTTATCTACCATAACTTCACATTTTTTTGCTACCTAAAACACTCAACCTATGTCAACATTAGGAAGCAAAGTTAATTAAGCTTTCAAGCAACTCCAAGAGTCAAACTTCTGTGGCATAAGAAAACAGTGTAAAGTCTAAATGCTCACTGTAATTTATAGCCCACGTGGTTAAGACCGAGATGTGATCCATCACAAAGGTCTCTGTGCAAAAACTGGGGAGAAAGCAATTGTAATTCTCAAAGGATATTAACTCCCACAAGTCAGCAGGTCTGAGTCAGCATTCAGGACAAGATTAAACTGGGTTCTAGTCCTAGATAGGACACTATCTTGCTACTATAAATACAAAGCAAAGTTTACAATTTAAAAATCCATTTCTCTGGGCTTACTTTAATCTACCAAAGGAGAGACCAGACAAGTCCACTCCTCTTAAAGGTAACAGCTTGTGATCTTTCCCCGAGATGCACTCAAGGTGACTCCAGATCCAAAGCGCCAGACCTGTGCTCTGGAACCACTAGCGGACCTGACCGATCCTAGCACCTTTTGATTTTATGGAATCCTTTCGAAACAAGGTCAGAGAAAGCTCAGACTAGCAAGGGCACTACACAGTTATTTAAGGTTTTCTGTTTCACAGCTTGCAGGTAGAGAAACAGAAGGTGGGGATTAAGACCAGACGTGTACAGCTCTAAGGAGCAAAAAAAAAAAAAAAAAAAAGGGTAAATATTGCTGAGGCATCGACACGCTCCACCTAGATAAGCTTAACACTAAATAATTGGTACAGAGATTTTCAATTAACAACAATGCCCCCCGCATCTCCAAAAAAAGCACTGTACCACCGAGTTTCCCACAACGCGAAGCAACATGGTGTCGCAGAATAACCATTGTCTGGCTGTGTGGCTGAACTTACCGCTCTCCAGGCGTCCATTTCCCCTGTCAGTAGTAAGGGGGAGGGGAGGGTGACGGACGGAGTCGACCAGGCCCCTTCCGTCCCGGACATTCAACGGAGCCAGGGGTCCCGGTATCCCAGACCCCGAGGGGGCAGGCGCCCTTCCGCGGTCCCAACGCCGCTCTCCCGGGCTGCAGGCAAAGCCCGGCCCCTCCCCGCCCCGCTCTCGATGCGCGCCGGGAGGCACCTTCCTTCCCGGGGCGCGCCCAAATGAACGCACTGCCTCCTCCGCCGGAAAGGCTCGTTCCGGCAGTCGGACGGCGCTCCCGGCCCAGCGAAGCCCGGCAGCGGGCGGCAGAGCTGGGACGCAAGAGCTGCGCCCTGCGGCTGCAGGTCCCACTCGGGATGGCGCGCGCGGGAACGGCGGGGTGCACTGGGGGGGGCGCACTGCGCGCGCGCGCGGAGGGGGGGGTGAGTCCTCAACGGCCGCGCCAGAGGGCCGTGCAGGCGGCCTCCTCAGACCCTCCTTCGTGCTTCCACTCACTCCACGCGCAGGCCAGGGGAGCCCCGTGCTTTCCTCTCGGCCGCTTCCTGTACTCACCCATCGCCGCGGGCGCCCGGCTCCACGCCCGGTAGCGGCCCGCCTGCAGGCTGGCGAGCTCGCGAGCCCGCGAGCCACCGAGCCGGCGCAGGCGCAGACCTTGACCGACCCGAGCTCAGGGCGGAGCGTGACGCGCTCTATGCCGCCGAGCCCGGTCACGTGAGGCAGACGCCACCGCGCCGCCTCTCTCTAAACCCGCGGAGGGTCGAGTGACGCCGGCCAACTCCTAGCAGTGGTTCGGCGCGGCAGGGCAGGTGTTTGGTCACCCATCACACCTGTTTTCAGGCTTTCGGGTTCCACTTGCTGGAAAGCCCTACCTTTGGTGCCGTACGGTGGCCTTGCCGTGCCATAAACAGCCAACGCGTTCTCTAGTGCGTAGCCTGCGGGAGGACCACTGGGAAGCGATAGTGTGGATGGCAAGCGCACGTGCGCCTAGGCCTTGAAAGGCCCCGCCTCGCTTCCCTTTGTATCCTTGGTTAGATTTCATCAAACCCTCGGAGTGGCCTTGTGTCAGCTACTGATCCTGCAGTTCACAGAACACCTGTGTGTGCTTTAGACTATACAAATCATTAAAAAACCCTGTTTCTTTTCAGTCTCAGACAACTTGCACATCTTGGACTTCACTGCACCCGGAGTTAGGAGGCCTAGGTCAAGTCATAGCCCTGACCCTTGCTGGGAGTGACCTCGGACAAGTCACTGGTCCCTGAGCCCCAGATCTCTGACAAGTAACGCCGGCCTTGCATGCATCCTTTGGCCCTTGTAAGAGTCACTGAGAATAATGATCTGACTCTAACTTATAAACTGGAAGGCACACAGATGTGAGGGGTTGAAGGAAACAGAAAGGTCAGCCTGGAGCGCAACAGCGAGGCTCCTCAGGAGGCTCATCAAATATGTGAAGTGTATGCTCTTTCTTGGGATTAGTCCAATAAGCTACTCCACTGGAGTGAAATACGGTATGGCTATAGGTGGGTGGCTCTCCCGGCCCACTTCCCCTGAGAGCACTTTGTAGATATTGACTCCAAAATTTTGTCTCATCTGCTTCAGCTGGCCTGATTAACTGCTTCTTGGGATGTGAGACATCATGCTACCTAATTTCAGCAAATGTTCTGCTGAGGTACCTACTGTGTGCCATTGTGTTCTCTTCGGGGAACTTAGAGTCCAACGAAGGATATAAAAACAAAAACTCTGGAAATTCAGATGCATGAGGGGCCTTTCCCCTTAAGAGAGAACTAGGGATGGCTTCACAGGGGAGGAGGTGTTTGAACTGTGCCTTGGAAGATGAATGAGTGGAACTTGGACTAGCAGAGAAGGTCATAGCAGCAGGAGATAAGATTGTAAACGTCAGGTGGTGGGGACTGACAGTGCAAATCTTGACTGTCAGATGCAGGCACCTGGCATCTAATTAGTGTGGAGAGATAGATCTGGGGCTCCACAGGATAGTGACAAGGCCACGCAGTAGCTTGGAGTGTTTAAAATCGGGCAACAGTTGGGGAAAGGCATTTATGTCAGAATTATGTTTGCCCTGTCTTGTGTGAACTCCTATTCAGATGTATTATTTGAAAAATAAATAAATCAGGCAGGCATCCAGCATGTTCATAAGCATAAATAATTCATTTCAGATTAGAATAGAGAGGTTATTCTCCTGTGGTAAAACCCGAAGAGGAGGAAAGATTGAAATTAAACACACAATTGGGGCACAACAGACTTGAAAGAGTAGGGGAATCCCAGGTTGACAGGCATACGCATGTCTGGAGCTGAGCCAGTCCGTTTCTTTTATGCTGCAGGTCACAGCCCTGGCCTCTGCTCCTCCAGCTCTTAGTTCCTCGTCAGAAACCTCCCAGGTCCTTAATTGGCTCTTCTTGGGCATATGAATGTTGGAGATCAAAAACCTCTATTTTCTGATTCACGATTCATCATGAAGTTATCCTTTCATTTTTCTGTCCTCATCCACCCATTGTTTTATTCATTCTTCAGTCTTAAACTGTTTTGCATACCTCCAGCCTCCATATCCGCTGTCGGATAACATCCTCTAACTCAGTTTTGATCATCTCAGTCTTCAGCTTAAAAACTTCCACGTGTTCCCTCTTTGCCTCTTCAACAAATCCAAACTCCTTAACTTGGCTCGCGGGCTCTCGATGTCCTGGCCCCTCTACCTAATCTGTTCACCTCGTCTCCAGCTACATGCTGTGCTTCAGCCATGCACAGTCTCTCAATGTTTTGCAAATCCTTGTTTCTTAGACCCTTCCCCCCCTTTCACCACAGGCTCTCAGCAATCAACCATGTTAAGCCTTCAAGGTCCTTTGCCTTCTCCCCTGAAAAGCATTCTCTGATTAACCTGGGCTAACTTGGTTGCTCTTGCCTTTGCCTTCCCATAGCACAAAGTTTGGGGCACCTCTAATATCTGCTTATGTTATAATCATTTGTGAAGGTGTCTCCCTTTCCTACTAGGGCAGAGCTATCTGAGTTGGTTCTGACCCTCCAGCTCAGGGCTTGGCAAAAAGGGTGTTTGCCCCAATAAAATGCTGGTGGAGAGGGTCTGGGTTCTTAGGAAAAGGGCCATGGGAATGTTGCTGTTGGATCTTTGCTTAAGCACCCTCTACTTCCCCTCCCCCTCCCACCAAAATGCTTTCTAGAAACTTGTCTAGTGCACTCAGGCTCCGTGGGCCCTTATGTCCACAAAAACAGCTTTACGCAAGCTGTCATCGGTGGAGCCTTGGCTACTGTGAGTGGCTCTGCCCAGATAAGGTCACCAGCAGTCTTTCCCTAGCAAGGGGTCAGTGACCTTCCTTTCCCTTTTCAGCCACTCCCCTTCACACCCCCAGGCTCCAGCCACAGGCCAGCCACTGCTGGTTCACGTCCCTGCATTCTTTTACAATGTCCTCTGTGCCTCAAAGGCTCTGCCTGCTTCATGGCAAAGTCCTGTTCACCCTTCATTGCTCAGCTTACACAGAGGCTTCTTGCTGCTTTTCCTGACCTAACTACCTGACACAGAGCTGCCCCACAGTGCTATCCTTTGTGACTCGTATGCACTTTACAGATTGAAAAGCTAGATTCTAGCAGACCTACTATGAAGTCAGAATTTCCGGGGGAGAGGCCAGTTGGCCTCTCTAGCTCCAACACAAGCCTCAGGCAGTTCTTCTCAAACTCTTTGGGAAGCAACAGTTCTAAACTGATACCCTGACCCATAATAGTAACCTAAAGTTTGAAACCCAGGGACCTGCAGGGCTCAGGAATGTGTGCGTGAATAAGCCTGCAGCCCAGAGAGGAAACTGGGCTCTAGTCCTAAGGAGAAATGATCAGGGCTTGAAACAGACATATACCAAGTGCTGTGAGTGCGCAGAGAAGAGCGAAAATGCACTAGCTGCAATCAGGGAAGGCTACCTGGAAGAGGTGACCCATAAAGCATGACTAGGACTTAAAACAAGGTGGGCTCCAGAAGAAGCATGGGATGGGAGGATGTGTGTAAGGAAGGAGACACCAGGTTTCTCATTCTCCCTGACCTCATTCCTGTTCCCCAACTTTGCCTTTGTCCCAGGCACACCTACGGGCAGAGCCTATGCCCCCTGGTAGCTCTCAGGGCTCAGAACAATTGCTGACCTCTGGGTGGGATCCTGGGACACTTTACTTGGTATCTAAGTGACACATACTTGTGAAATACAAACACATTTTTATCTAGCACGGGCTGAGTCAATAAAACAACATCAAACATTTGCACAATAGTCTTTGGGTCTTCCAAGCAGTTACTTGATAGTTATTCCCTCTGGTTTACACATCATTTGTGTGCTCAGGGAAGTCCTGTGACCTGCTTGAGCTGAGTATGTATCAAGAGGTGAGGCTGGGACTGCACCGCCTCCACCATTTTTGAGAACAGAAGCACTGTTGAGAACTGCTGCCTGGCCCTTGGGGAAGGATCTGTGGATGGTGAGCTGCAGGGCAGTGGGGAGACTGGCCCTTTACACAGGACTCTCTAATCATAAGGCACCTGAGGAGCTTGTTACCAACACAGGTTCCTGGCGCCCACCCAAGACCTACTGACTCAAAATCTCCCAGAAGGGCTTAGGAGTTTGTAATTTACAAGAGGCCCACGTGAACTATATGACGAGGCAAAGGTAGGATGCACTGAACTAGACGTGGCATGTTGCAAGGTCAGCAGACCTGGGTTTGAATCCTAGAACCACCACTTCCTGGTTTTGTACCTGGGGCAAAGCTCTCCCCCTCTCAGAGCCTCAATATCCCCACTTCAGAATGAGGATCCTTCCTGAACCCACCTTCTGCCTCCCTGAGGGAGGCTTTCCCGATGGCAGACCCAGCACGACGGATGCTCATTCTCCTTCACATGGGGGGCATGGAGGGGGCAATGGAGGCTCAGGGAATATGTCACCCGAAGCTCTAAATGTCACCCTTCTCTTTTGTTCTGGGAAGAAGGGACTCTGTAGTTCCCTCTCGATCCTGCTAACCTTTGGGCTGTGACTGTCCTCTGGGGTGTGAGGTACAGAGCAGGAACGCAGGGCCCCCACCACTAAACTGAACTAATGCTTTTCCCAGCAGCCACTTCACCTTCTAAGCCTCAGTTTCTCACCTGCTCTCATGGTGGGGGACCGGTGTGTGCACAATGTGTAGGGCACACACAGTAAGCCCGCTGTAAATGGGAACTTTTACCATTGTTAAATCATTTAACAAATACTTATTGAGCACCCGCTATGTGCCAGGAGCTCTCCTAGACCCCTGCTTGTATGGAGTCTACATTCTAGTGGATGGAGACAGACAAATAATGAACATGATATGTGTTTAATATTTAAACAGTAAAGACACTGCATGGATTTGATGCTTAAACAATAAAGACAATAAATAGGTTTAATATTGAAATAAACAGATGTGACAATTATTTAAATAGTAAACACAACACCTGCTTATTGTTTAAATAGTCTAGTATGTTAGCATTAATTTAAATAAATAAAGATGGGACAGCAGAAGATGCGCGGTAGGGGAATGGAGAGAGGCGCTCTGGACTTCAGTCTGGAGAGGAAAAGGATCTTGAACGCTGATCCTTCATGATGTTCAATAGAGCTGGGGCATTTTTAATTTGTAAAGTGGACTCCTCTTTCACCTCCTAAAATGCCCCAGCCTTCCTGGAACCCCAGACCCTCTTTCCTTTGAAATCCTGTGCCTGTAATGACCCCTGCCTTTCCTATGAAAGCTCACCTTGTTCTCATCGTAGCTGACGTTGTCTGAAGTTTGACGAAAACTCAGGCATGCGAAGGGCGTTCATCCAAGGCTGTGTGTAATCTTTGCAATAACCCGTGAGGTCACTTCTCGTGCCATTTTACAGTGGAGGAAATGGAAGCTTTTTGCACATTGCCCACGTCACACAGCTGGAAAGGATGGAGTTAGGATATGAGCCTGGGCTTCAGTTTCTGTCTGTGTAACAGGCCAAGTGACTTAAGAGCTGCCTTCCCCTCCCCCTGAGACTGGCTGCAATGCTGAAGAGAACCACATGAGGGAGCCAGAACCACACTGGTGACATGCTGCCACCCAGTCAGATCATGGCCCCTTCAAAACTGTCCCCCAAAGCCAGAGATGATACTAGTCACTGCAGGCTGGGACGCTCCCACTCAGGAGGGAGCAAGAGAGAAGGAACTGCTTCATAAACTCTGTCCTAGAAGAATCCCCACCCCTACCCCAGTCTTCCCAGAGCTGCTGCACTGGCCAGGGTAACCCTCTGAGCTGGCCACCCTCAAGCACCGGTGGTATGTGGAGATGGACTTGCTGTGTGTCTTTGAGCAACCTCCTATCCCTCTCTGAACCTCAGTTTCTGGCCCACGCCGCTTGGTCTCTGTGCATAGATGAGGGAGGGCAGGTCGTCCACCACTTCCTGTCGACTAGTTGAGGAAGATGTTTCCTGTGCTCAGCTTCCTGCTCCAGGTCACCAGCTCGTTCCAGGCCCTGTTTCATGCTCCATGTTTGTTAAATTGAACCAAAACGGAAATAAAAAACTCTCCCAAACAAAAAAGTGACCACCAGAGACATTTTTCTCCTCTCTTCAGGAAATATTCCTGGTCACAGAGCACTGGCATCGGCCTGGTGGGCCCAGGAACATGCCAGGCTTTGCCGTCCCTTGAACAGGGAGCCGTGTGTGTGTGTGTGTGTGTGTGTGTGTGTGTGTGTGTGTGTGTGTGTGTGTGCTGTGGTGGGGGGCGTGCTCTGAAGGGCTTAGGAGTTGGAGGTGTGGATTCTGTCTGGGTTACTGGAATATGGAATCGAAGCCTGAGACTTGGGGGTAGTGGGGGAGGAAGAGGCCCACTGGGGCACAGCGGGCCACAACCTTGGGAGAGAGGGAGAGGCAGTGAGTTCCTCCAGGGCCAGGTGGGGGTCGGCCTCCACTCCAGAGCAGGCTTCCAGGCAAGCCGGGGGTCCCTATGCCTCCTCAGGTGCTGACCTGTGTGTGAGGAAGGGGCTTGGGCTACAGACCGTCCTGCTCAGGCTGCATAAGGACATCATCATGATGATGGCATGAGAGCACACAATGGGAAACAGTGTGCCCGTCACTCCCTGCCTGCCGCTCTCCAGGAAACAGGCCAGCATCTCCTAGTCTTCAGGGAGACCAAAAATGGCTTCCTGCCACAAGGGGATTAACGCCCCTCCCCTTGCCCTGCTCTGTTCTTCTGCCTCCACCGGATGAAGCCCTTGGAGGCCCAGAGACCTTGCCATCTCCTACCATGCAGGCTGTGCCACACCAGGCCTATCTGACTCCCCCGATCATCCCCCCACCTGCCGGGAACACCAGGCTTCCAGGCTCCTCACTCATCCGCCAAGGCCCAACTTGTTCCTCAGATGCAAGCAGATTCAACTCCCCCTCATCTGGGCACGCACGGCCCCCGTCTATTACATCACGTGTAAGTTGCCTGTTTGTTTTTCCGCCACACTGGAAACTTCCTGAGGGTAGGGGTTGGGTCCTATTCTCCTCTGTATCCACCAGGCCCAAGGATGGGTAGGCACTCAACAAATGTTTGCTGAACAAATTAATGTGTTTCCATTTAACAAGCTCACTAGGGCTCTAGCTTCCTCCTAATTAGGAAGCAGGAAGGTTCCTTCTTCTTGTAAGATCCACCTTTGGGGGATGATGGCAGAACTTCAGCTTCTGCGAGAAGGCGGCAATCAAACTAGATCCTGGGGCACACGTTTGCATTTTAAGGAAATAAAACATGCGTGCTCAGTGAGGTACATTTAAACAAGACACTTGTATATTAAAAGCTTCACATTAAATATACATTATACAGCTTATCGCACAGAATTATTGTATCAGTAGATCTTTACAGGACACTTTTTCGCAGTAGGTGGCAGTCCCAAGGCTCCTGGCAGTGACACAACAGCCCTGAGGAAAGGGGAGGGGCTGGGGGCTGTCAGTGCCTAGGGGATACCTGAGTGGGTCTCTGGGGGGTTCTGGAAGGTGCTCCTGCATCTACAGCCCTGGGCTGTGCTGGCTCCACCGGACAACTTGCCCCATTTGTCTTTGCTGGTAATCGATTCTGGAAGGTATCGGTTTGCTGGATGACATGGCAGTTTGCTGGATGACCATCTGATCCAGCCAGGACCCTTCATGAGCATCGATGGGCCAACTCTAAATGCCAGCCTGCCCTGTCTGCCCACTTTTGCACGCACTGTCCCTGGGGTCTGTGAGAGCACATGGTAAGCCCGGATGTCTGTCCCTGCTGGGCCCTTGGTCAAGTGACAGCAAGCACTTCCCTGAAGCCAGCCAGAGCTCGGTGTTCCAAATCTTAAAAAGGCAATCTCCGGGGTCCTGTGACTGTAGGAGAAGCAGAGCGTCTGCCAAGGGCTCCACCTGTTGATGCCAGGCCCTTCCTGGAAGTTACATCATGATTCCCCTCTGCTCACCCACTGGCCACTGAGGGGCACCAGCCTGGAACTGCCCTGGGAGGGGAGGCACAGCTCAGCTGGGATTGGCTGAGTTTCCTGAAGAGGAGCCTTTTCACCATTTTCTTTAGAAGAGGTGCTCTGTGAGCCTCTCTCCTGACAGGCAGGTGGGCCATCTCTCCCCACAAAGCCTCCTTTCTTTCTGGGCTGTCATCTTGTTCTGGGGCGGGCGGGGCACTGCCCAAAAGGCCCTGACTCCTCAGTGCTCAAGGACATTACTGCTGAAGTGGTCGGGGCATTATGGTCAATAATAAAGCCAGCGACGGAGGGAAAGAAAGGGGAAAAAACCCGACAGTCCTGTGGCTCTGAGCAATGCAGCCTGTTAGGGGCTAGAGGTTGTGTTCTGAGACAAAATGCTGAGGCGAGATATTGTGTGGCAGGGAGCTTTTTTTTTTCCCTCAAAGAAATCCAGCTCATTTTTTCCCCCATTAATTGGCAGCAGATGAAAAAAAAAAAAAAAGCCAAAACAAAACCCCAACCAACGCCAGTAACCTGAATGTGAGTGTTTCTGAAAGGGAAAAGCTGTTTCAATTGTTAGATGTCCAAGAAAACATGAATACACGCCGACAGAGGAAACGGTCACAATTAGAGGAAGAAGAGGGAGAGGTTCATAAAATTAAGGAAAAAAAATCCTTTTAGCAGCTCCCATCCTGTAAGCTGGCTCCTCTGCCGGCCTCAGTCCCAATGGGGAGCTGCCGGTTGGGCCTCCCAGGGAAACTTCAGGAAGACGAAGGCAGGGGAAGGAGGGAGGGCCCAGGAATCCCTTAAAAGAGCAAAGGCAAGACCAGAGGGCGAAGCAGCCTCGGTTTTCCTCAGACCACAGGCAGAGCCTCTTCTGAGGAGAGGTCTGCTCTGAAGACTGTCCACTGAGAAGGGTCGTGGGCTCCTGCACTGCCCCACCTGCGGCCTCAGGAAGGGCCCTGTGGGAATCTGCACTTGCTGGAGGATGAGGCACTAATGCAAAATCCACCCCACCCCCAGCTCTATGGGCAGCCTTCCTCGTCCCCAACGTCTAACTGGATCCTTGGGATCCAGTCTCCTTCGGCACCTCTGTTTGGATAAGTGCCAACTCCTCACTCATCTTCTCACTCACCAGAAAAATAAATAAATAAAGAGGAAAGCGTGAATCATTCCAGGTACTCCTGCCTTAAAGGATGTTTTGGAAAACGCAAAGCGGGTAAAAGGTCAGGATTGAGGCTTTGGAGACTAGACCCAGGCCACAGGCAATGAGGCAACCATGAGGTGGACGGGCCTGTGGGATCCATGGATGGGAGGGTCTCGGGCTGCCCGGACTGAGACGAGGACTCGGGAGGCTGACCCAAGAGTTGGACTGGGCAGGAAGCAGATGCCAAGGAAACAGCTTTGGCCACAACCCACTAAAATCCACAGCAGCCACCTAAAGGGGCACGGATTCTAGTCCTGCCCTGCCCTGGCTTGACAGGCGGCCGGGGCAAGTCCTCTCTCCTCGCTGGGCCTCTGTCTCTAATGTGAACGGTGAGTCTGAAGCATCGTGGAAGGCCTGGCAGTGCTGGTGATGTTCAAACTCGGTTCAGCCCCCTCCTGCTGGGGACGATGGTCACCGAAATTCCATTGTGCTCAGACCACTGGCAGGCAGACCGACGTGTGCTTGGCGAAGGCGCTGACACTTGTGCTCTCTCTGGATCCCTTGCACCTCCTTCAGTGGATGGAAGCCATGCCTTTCATGCTGCTGGGTGGGATTCTTCTCTTTCTTCCACTGCATTTAACATGCATGGTGCGGTGGTAGGTGGGTGGGAGGGAAAGGAAGGGGAACTGAGTAACAGCAATCTCACTGAGGGTCTGCGCTATGTGAGCAAGACCCCCGCTCCTGTCAAGGGCAGGGGCTAGATAGGGGTGGAGTGTGGGAGTGTGTGTGCGGGTGTTCTTATCTGTGTGGAGGCAGTGCGGACGACCAGGAGCTCTGGCTCCATGTCCCCTGAGAGGTCAGGATTTGCCTTCTCCCAGGATGACAGCAAGGCCATGTAGAGCCAAAGCACTGGCTCTAGAACATCCTCTGCTTATGGGCTGTGTTAACTTAGACAAGCTACTTTCCCTCTCTGAGCCTCCTTTTCCCCACATGTTAAATGCCTCACAGGGTAGCAGTGACCCCAGTTAATGGGGAGAGCCCTTTATGCACTGCTGGGTGCTGTGCACCTGAGGGGTTAACACAGACCTGCCATCACTGCATTGCTGTGGGCAGAAGGGGGAGCGTGGGTGCTGAGTCAACATTTGAGGCTACCATTGCTGGAGCCTGAATGTCCCTTCCTGCAGCTTGACTCTCAGGGGGCAAAGCAAATCCCTCTGCCCCATCGGCTGCCTCAGCCCTGAGCTGGGGGCTCTGCCTCCTTCCCACGTGCCCAGAGGGGACACACCTTGCTCTGGGGACGAAACCCGCAGGTAATCACTGGCCCCCTCAGAGACCCACTGCAGTATATTAAAAAAAGGGATAAGAATATATATTAAATGACTATTTTATTTACACACCCTATTCATAAATAATTGAATCCTTTGCTTGACTGCACAATGATTCCTTGGAGATCTCCTAATGATCACACTGAATGACTAAAAGTGGATTAGTGGGCTTCTATCTGTGTGTGGCCATGTTCTCCCACGTATGTGCTCACACTCGCACACACATGCTGACACACACACACCAGAGGGGAGGCGGGATTCCCAGGGCCTTCAGGGCTCTCAAAGCACCAGCATTTGGCTCCCAGCACCAGTGGGGCCCCGGTGGGAAAACTGCACCCCGTACACAGGTGTGAATTCCTGACGGCTGGAGAACAAAGAGCCGCAACCCCGGGAGCTCCCGCCCCGCCCCTCGGAGCTGCTCTCCTTTGTTCATCCTGGAAGGCATCTCTTTGGATTTGCAAATATTTTAATTCACAGAAACTCGAAGAGGGGTTGGGGGAGGGGGCTGCGGTGGCGGGCTGGCCGTCCCTCAGTCTTTATCCAGGCCTTCTCCAGCCCCCATGAGTGGCAACAGCATTCTAGAGACATGCAGTGGTGTGCTAGTACCATACACACGACACAAACTGGACACGGCTGGCAACAGCGGCCGGGCGGGTCGGCAGGGGCCACCGGCTCCTCCACGTCTGGGCCCTGTCACAGGGCAGGGAGGGGCTCACAGGGTCCGCACAGCCACGGGGTAGAGGAGGGACAAGTGCTCGGCCCCTTTGATGGGCAGCTTTCTGGTGGTGTAGTAGTGGATGACTTCTGGGACACTGTCGAACGGGGGGCTGTTCTGACCCAGGACGTATTTCTCTTTGGTTTTGGCCAGTTTCATGTGCATGAAGCCCTGGTTGCTCCTGTGAACAAAGTGCAGAGATTATTAGGATGTGCAGAATGATGAAGGCCCAAGATCAATCAGGAAAGCAATTCCTAGAGAGCTACTCACTTTTGCTCTGAACCGAGGTGTGTCATGAATTCACACTCATTATCCAAGAGAACTCTCCCTCTGGCCATATTCCTGCTAAGGTGTGAAGATTCCTTGCTGCCCCGGACAGAAGAGATCCCAGCCAAGAAGCAGACTTGAGCTGCACCTCTCCCAGCCAGGAACAGAGCCCAGGACTGGCTGAAATGCAGCTGCACCTAAGAGCCCCCTCAATCCCAGCAGCAGACAGGGAATCAGCAGCAAACACTGTAGGAGAGTCTTTCGACCTCAGGAGCTTTGAGGGACTTCCTCAGGAAAACAAAGAAGCCCCCAAACTTGGCCCCTCTTCCTATTACTGATGCAGATGAGAATTTAAGCCTTGCCCTGCAGGCACAATGTTTAAGTCCCCAATGCCCTGACAAGTAGGCAGGACAGGGGTCATCACCCCCACTTTACGGAGTAGGAAACAGTGTGTGGCAGGATGACAGGCGAGCTGTTTTCCAAAAACTGATGCTCTCTCTTCAGCAGTATGGAACTGCCAAGCCAGGGACTACATTTCCCAGCCTCCCTTGTATCCACTGTAGTCACGTGACTGGTTTAAGCCAATAGAATCTAGGGAGAATGTGTGCTCCCCAGCTTTGCCCCAATGCAGGCACTCTCCTGTCTGTGCTTCCTCTCTCTGCTCAGTAAAACCTGCCTGCCTCCTTCTCCAAGGTCCAGGTGTAGTGTTTCCTCTGCCAGGAAGTCTTCCAGGTTCCCACTGGCAGAGCTCCTTCCTTCTTCCAGCTGCACCGAGGATATAACGCCTCCATCAGCACTTGCCTTCCTGAACTGTGATTACTTGTCCATCTTCTCAATTCCCCTGAGAGCTCCAGAGGAGTGCGCAGGCTCTGTGCCCACCATGCTCAGCATCCTCCGAATGGGTAGTGGGTGGGTTCCTCGGAGGTCAGAGCAGAGCCCTATGTCCGTGACCCTCGCAGCTTGCCAGCTGCACCAGCATGCTGGGTGGGGTGTTGTTTCCACCCGGCCCTAGCAGACCTCTCCCGCCTCCCACCCAGGACTCTGGCCACATCGGGTCGCTAACCCCTCCATCAACCTGCCTGTGCTCAGGCTGCCCTTTCCCTGCTCACTCAGCTCCAAGATTTAGCCACCACACTTGTGGATGCTTGGTTTCCAAAGCACAGTCCAAATTTACTGAAGGTGCGTCACTTAGTGAGAAAGCTGGGGCTCTGACCTCCTGCGCCTTCTCCAGAGCCCATCCTTGGGCACCGATAACTTGTGAGCAGCCCTAGAGGCCCGGCTCCTAGGAGACCAGGCCCACCCCAGGCAAGGCCGAGAGCTCCGTGTGGACACAGGTTTGCAGTTTGTAGTCCTTCTGAGCTTTGATTCTTCTTGCTTCAGCTGTTCCCACATCTCTTCCATCCAGGACCGAGTTCCACACGCTTACCGGCGCCTGCTCTATTAATGCGTCAATTTGGACTCCAGGACCATTTTCAAATGAGCAGAGCAAATGCTTAATGAAGTGCAAGCACTGAGCAATACAGCAGCTCATAATAACGTATTTAGAGATGTCACCCTTAGCTTAAAGGAAATCGTTCGGAGTGCAATTATGTTTCAAGAGAGAATAATTCCTGTAAAGAACTGAAATTTAAATCAAGATTTTTTAAGGCTGACAATGTTCTAATTACAGAGCCTGTGGCAAGTTCTGCTCCTCAGTGAAGGGTCATTTCATTGGAGAATTGCCTTGTCACATCTAGAAGCAGGAGGCACACTTGCTTAAGCTGTTAGAAAGGAACAGGTGCGCGCCTTAAGTGAAAAAACGTGCAACTCCCTCTGAGTGAAGACTCCGCTACCTGCTACCCACATCCATGGAGAGATGGCAAATCTGTGCTGGCCTGGAAAGGGCTGTAATTCCTTGAATGCAGGGCTGAAATTGTGTGGCTAAGACAACCGGGGACAGTTAAAAAGCTTTGCATTCTTGGAGGCCACGTGCTCAGCTTTGCCTGGAGAAGGGGTGTGTATGGGAGACAGCAGAGCTGGAGCTACAGGTGAGTGACATGGGCGGGTGTGTGTGGCCTTGGACATGTCATGCCCTCTGTGTGGGGTGATATTTTGGGCTTTATGTACCACAGTCTACAGCTGGGGCTGCAAAGCGCAGGATGTGTTAGATCACAGCAACCAGTTGTGTCCTGGTCTGAACGCCAAAGCTCTCATGGCACTGCAGGTACGAAGTTGCAGGGGGAGCTGATTTAATTTCTAAGGAGGTTAAAGAAAATAACTCATACGGGTTAATGGGGTATTTTCACACCAGTTTTTCTTAAAATATTCAGTGAGGGAAGTGGGCAGGGATGGTGGTAACAGAGGACAGAGCCAGAGACAGAAGCTGAAGCTCCTCTGTTCCCAGGCCGAGGGCTTGCGAGGTCACCAGATATTAGGAACTCCACACTAACGCCTCCACCTCAACAGACACAGGCAGCCGCTGGTACCTTCCTCCAGTCCCTCCTGACTCTCCAGGCCCACTGTTTGTTCTTCTGACGCTCGTATTTCAGTACACACTAGTTTATAACCCTGAGCTGGGCTGTACTGAGGGGGCAGGCAGTTACAAAGTTCGGAGCCCAAGGCAGAGAACTCAGGCCCGTGACCCCTGAGTCCAGGGCCTGACCATTCCCGGCAGAGGGAGAGCTGGCCCTCACCCTGCAGCCCCGGCAGGAACGGCCCTTCCCCCTGGGCTCACGCACTGCACCCTCTGGTTCTCTGGACCTGAGGCTCTCCTTGGGCCATACTGGGCTCATTCCCTGCCCCCACTGGATCCATGGGGAGACTAACTGGATGGCCTCTGAGGGTGCTTCTGGGCCTAAGGTCCTGGATTCCATGTGTATGAGCATAATCTGCTGCCCACACGGTGAGGGCTTCCTGCAGGAAGGGGTCGAGGCAGCCTCACGCCCCACCCCCTCCACTGCTGCCCACGGCCTCCAGTGCCGCTGTCACAGGGTACTGGCCCGGATGGCCCTCAGGCCGATGTGTCCTGGGCACTTCCTGTGAGCCAGGCCATGTGCTAAGCACTGAGACTCAGATGGGAGGTGGCTGACCCAGGGTCACACAGCAATCAGCAGTGGCGATGCTGCTTCCTTCCCTGGTGGGCCTTTCCCAGAGCCCATGCTCCTGACCTCAGTGCTGTCCAGCTCCAGGAGAGAGCCCTACTTAGCCCCCAACACTCCACGTGAGGCCAGGCACGTGCTGGGCGAGAGGCATCAGAGCCTGAACAAGTGACTCCTTGACTCCAAGCCTCAGTCCCCACGACACCCACCCTGCAGGGCTGATGATGGGTCAGAGCAGCACAGGGGCTAGCAGTGAAAGGCCATCCTGGGGATTGGGGACAGTGTGTCCTGACCGGCGGAGTCCCCAACCACGGAGGGACCATCACACGGAGTTGGTGGGCCCTGCGAGGTAAGCAGGATTTCTTTCTGAGACAATCTATCAAACCCGGACTTATGCAAAGGTCAGGCAGAGCCTTGTCAACACATAGCTACGGGGTGTGCGGCAGTGATATACCCTGATGGGTCACAAGGTCCCCACGAGCGAGGTGCCACCTAACAACAGTTGAAGATTTAAAAACAGCTGCCAGGGATGGCTTTAAAGACTCCCAACTCGGGGGCTTCCCTGGTGGCGCAGTGGTTAAGAATCTGCCTGCCAATGCAGGGGACATGGGTTCGAGCCCTGGTCCGGGAAGATCCCACATGCCACGGAGCAACTAAGCCCGTGCGCCACGACTACTGAGCCCACGTGCCGCAACTACTGAAGCCCGTGCGCCTAGAGCCCGTGCTCTGCAACAAGAGAAGCCACCGCAACGAGAAGCCCACGCACCGCAACGAAGAGTAGCCCCCGCTCGCCACAACCAGAGAAAGCCCACAAGCGTCAACGAAGACCCAATGCAGCCAAAATAAATAAATAAATAAATTTATATTAAAAAAAAAGAAAAAAAAGACTCCCAACTCTACTTAGAAGACGACATCCAGCACAATAAGAGAAAGGATTAAATTTTCCAGGGAGAAGAGAGGGTGCATCAGATAACCAGCATGCCCAGGGATGCTGCGGTGCTCTGGACACTGCTTTTGGAGCAAGAAGCAACCTGGGGACCATCTCGTTTCACCCTCTTGGGGTACCCTGGAGGAAACAGGTCAGAGAGAGCAGCACTCTGGCTCAAGGCACACAGCAAGGTAAGCTGTGGTTATGGCAAGAACCTGGGGCCCACACGTCCAGGACCAGGTGGGCCGGGTCCCAGGCCCACCTCCCATCATTGCTTCTGAGAAGGCATGGGTCCCCGGGGAGCTCAGACAGGCCGCCGCCTGCCAAGCTCCTGTGTCTGCCCCGTCTCCTTTGATAGGACATCTTGCAAGAGCTAAGTCACAATTAGGGGTGTCTCCAGTGGGTGACCTGACTAATGAGTCTTGTAAGGCTGGTAGAGGCTGGGGATGCTATGGCTGTCAGGGCGTTCAAATGGCTCATTATCATCACAAAAAGCACGTCCTCATCACCAGGATTATCAAACGTGCCTGGCGCGCTGGGCCTAATAACAGACCCCACCTTGTCTCATAATCATGGGCTTTAATAAAACATCACTCAGCCTGCAGCTGCTGGCCCGAACAGGGTGCGAGGCCTCACCTCTTGCTTTTAGACCTAATTGCTTGATGCATATTTCATGAAGAATCTTGGGTAATAGTTATGTTAAATCGCTTCTTTTCACAATGAAGTGACTTAAAAATACTTGCATATAATATTTATGCAGGAGAAGGCAAGGAAATTGCCCTTTGGGACTAGCATGTAGGACCTGGTTACAGGAAACCACACACAGAGGTGATCTCTGGTTTACCTCTACTGAAAGGTGGTTGGAGCTGCTCTCTTCACTGAGATGCCCCAGAACACTGTCCCTCAGCTCGAAACCGTCCAGGGCTCCCCACTGCCACTGCAGAATGAATGCTCGAACCCCACTGTGCACCAGGCACTGAGCTGAGCCACTGCTACACGTTACCTCATTTAAGCCCACAGCAAGGTTGATAAGTTGCTTGGTGTGACTACCGTTGTTTACTGATGGGGAAACTAAGGCTGAAGGAGGTTGTGTGCCTTGTCCCATGGGACACGGTGGGACCAGGATTTCACTGTGTCTGTCTGACTTTGAAGCCTGTGGTAAGCATTCAGGGCCCTGACACTACCACTGCAGCCTCGTCTTCCCCTGCTCAGCCACCCAACCAGACGGATCCAGGTGTCCAGGTCCCTGCAGCTCTGTGAGCTCCTGAGGTCGGGAACTCTGTTCACTGGGACGTTTCTCAGCAGGTCAAGCCTTATTCCCCTTCGGGCCCTCAGCACATGCCTGGCGCATAGCTGAGCACTCCATTCATCTGTCCATCCATCCACCCAGCAGCTATCTAGTGAGTGTCTATTTTGAGCCAAGGAAATGAGGCCCCGAGCATCTTCCTCTCTGGACTGTAAGCTCCAGAGGGCAGGCTGGTGGCGACCCCACCAGGTCCCTGAGTAGAAGCTGGGTAGAAGCTGCCTCTTTCAAGGCCAGACACAGTGGCTGCTTTGCCTGGTCAGCATTGGTCCCAGGAGGAGCCAGCTTAGTGAGGGGCAGAGCCATGGGGAGAACCTAGAGGGTCACCTCTGCAGGGGGTACAAAGGCACCTGCCTCTCAAATTGGAAAGAGAAGTCTCACTTGAGGGAAGCCGCAAGCCACAGAGGAGAATGGGTCAAACCTTTTTCTTTCCTTGGGATTCTACAAGAAATCATTCAAGGGTACAGAGCCAGCCAGTGCCCCCTGCCCAGGCCTAGATAAACAAAACGAATGTGACACAAGTTCCCTCCTAAAACCACATCTTCCTGAGGGCCCAGGCCCTCCCCGCTCTGGGGCCCAGCAGATCTCAAAGTAGCTGTACCTCTTCCTCTTCTTCTTCTTCTTTTTTTTTTTTTTTTTGCGGTACGTGGGCCTCTCATTGTTGTGGCCTCTCCTGTTGCGGAGCACAGGCTCCAGACGTGCAGGCTCAGCGGCCATGGCTCACCAGCCCAGCCGCTCCGCGGCATGTGGGATCTTCCCGGACCGGGGCACGAAGCCGTGTCCCCTGCATCGGCAGGCAGACTCTCAACCACCGCGCCACCAGGGAAGCCCTCTTCCTCTTCTTGTGGGTTATTTTAATTAAAAAGTTGAATCTTACATTGTGCAAAGATTCCTGAGGCCAGATTGGTTAAGAGAAGAGGAAGGATGAAATTGGGCATCTGAAAGCCCTCAACAATTGGTTGCAGGATGATTCTCAGGGGAGGGAGGTGTCGCCTGCTCTCCATGAGCATGACAACAGCAACCAGCATTCACCCTCAGAGCTCTCGAAGCACAGGTCTTGTGATCAGCGTGGAGAGGGCATGAGACCAGCCCATCAGGTCCTTCTGACCCCAGAAGTGTGCACCCAAGTCAGAGTGGAGATGGACACGGACGTTTGTATCGAATTAACTGGGCACAGGTGTGTTCTAGGCCCGGCTCTAATGCTGATCTGCTGTGATCTTGGGTGAGGGAGCATCCCAAGGGAGCCAGCCTGGAGGGTGACCATGGCAAGATACCTCCTGCCTCCATGGCCACCTAGGGGCCTACAAAACAGGTACTTCCTGCCATAACCCCGCCCCCTGCTCGGCAATGCTGCCTCTGCAAGCAGATGGCTCTGATTCAGGACGTCTGCTCTTTGACCTCCTGGGAGATGGGATATTTTGCTGGGTAAGTGTCTACAGAGAAACTCCTCGCCACATCTGTGAAACAAGCCACTCCAGAAACACTCATGAGTGCCTGCAGAGAAGCATGTTCTGAGGAGAGCCCTGGGCCCGCTGTGGGAAAAAAATACCCAGATCTCAAGTGATGGGGGCCTTCAGGGGAAAGGTACCTGGTTGACACCTCCTGAGGATGTCAGGCTCGCATCTGCACGTGCTGTGAACTACCAGCACAGGGCCTGGGAGCCTGGCAGAACAAACGTGTACAACGTGATTGCCACCGCTGCCGTCGGACTGGACCAACCTGTGGCTTCACAAAGAAGCTGGGAGGGCTGGCATTATCTGCAAGACACCCACTGCACACACGAGAACACCAAGGGCCAGAGGGAGAAGCAACCTGCCTGAGTCACAGTGAGAGGACACCAGGGCTTTCTGAACCAGGGGACCAGGACGTGAGTCCTTCTAGCTGTGTGTCGGGGTTCTCCAACTGTGCAATGCATGGGGTGAGGGGCATGGAGGCCCTTTCCAGCTGAGATGTTCTAGGGGTTGAGGAGCTGCGGAAAGGGGCTTATGAGGTCACATGCCACCCACTGCCTTCCGAAATAGCCTTCAGGGGGACAAGCCAAAGACACACGCGCCAAGTTATGGTGAACAAACATCTAAATGTGAACACCGCTGAGCCAAACAACTTGATTTACAACCAAATAATTAGACTTTCAATAAGCACACTGGCAGTGATAAGCCTCCCCAGGAAGCCCGGGCATTTCTCAAGCTCTAAGTTGGTGGCTCAGGGAGAGGGCCTTCAGTAAATCATGATGAAAAGCCATCTCCAGGCAGAAGGAGAGCCGGCAGATGCATCTCACGGCAAACATGGAGAGGCATAAACTTGTTTTGTGCCACACAAGGCAGCATAGGTCAAAATGAACTGATCTGGGGCAATTTTCTCAGGAGTAGACTAACAAAGTGTCAACCAGGAAGATATTAATGATCCAGACTGACAGCTGAGGGAGTGAGCCTCCCATCACTGGGGGCGTGTAAGTGGGAGGGTAATGATGCATGGGGGCAGGCTGGATGACTTGTGCAGTCTCTCTGGTCGGTGTTCCTAGCAGTCCTCAGGCTCCAGCAAGTGCACATGAAAACTGTAAGGGGAGAGGTGGAGGCAGGGGGAGGGGTGACATGAAATGTTTCAGAGCTTTAGGAAGGGGAAAGAGGACTCTTCCGGGAACACAAAGACCCTTTTGTGTTTGAAGCACGTGGAGTTGATGGTGGTGGCTGAACTGAAGTCAGATGCCTGGGTTCAAACTCTGATCCCACTAATGTCATTGGTTGGGCAGGTCCCCTCTCCCTGGGCCTCAGCATCCCCGTCTGGAAAAGGTAAAGGGGGTTCCTCCAGTGCTGAAGTTTTCAAGCTAATGAGAGACATCACAGTGGTGTGGAGGGTGTGCCAGCCTCGGCCAGGAGGACTAAGGCAGGGCAGGACGGCTATTCTCATGCAGGTACAGGGAATCCCCGGGCTTGAAGACAGCACAGTGGCAAAAGCAAGGCTTCTTAACATCTGTGCCAACGGGATGAACAGAATGCATTCAGGCCTGGGGTGAGGTAGAGGGGGGTTTCCTTCTATTAGGACAAGCCTCTCTCCACCCATACTCTTCTTGGAACACTGGTTCTCAACTGGGGCGAGTTTACCTCCCTCCTGGAGGAATCTGACAATGTCTGGAGACAGGGGAGCTGCTGGCATCTACAGGTGGAGGTCAGGGATGCTGCATAGGACAACCCCACAACATAGAATAATCCAGCCCCAAATTTCAACAGTGGCAACTCACTGGTCACCCATGCCTCAAATCCTTCATCTGTGAAATGGGAGTAACAGATTCCACCCTCACAGTAGTTGTGAGGGAGAAGTGAGAATGCCTGTGTGAAGGAAGCATGAACACCTGATAAAGGTTACTCATCCGGCTCCTTATTTAAGGGCTTAAGACACAACACAGAATTTGCCAAAGGGCTGCAAAGGGCTCCAGGCTGTCTCCAAGGACCAACTCCCATTTCACCACCAACCAGCAGGTGCAGGGGGAACACACGGTACCTGAAGGAAGGTCCAGAACAGGGACTGGGCAAAGGCAGCCATAAGGGTAAGCACCAGCAGCCAGGGGCACAGGGGCTTTTATAGCAAAAGCGGAGCTGGAAACCTGGGGTTGAGCCAGGTGAGGCTGGAGAGTGAGATGAGGGGAGTACTCCGGGATGAGGGCAGCAAGACGAGGGCAAAGGGACCACCACCTGCAGACCCAGCGGGACCCAGACCTGGGTCTGAGTCCCCTTCTGCCACTCCGAGCTGTGCCTCTCTCTGAGCCTCAGTTTCCTCATCTGCGGGATGCAGTTTTCACTGCCCACCCGTAAGAACCATCCTGAGGTGCGAGCTGGATGGTGCATGAGCAAGTTTGGCAGGTGCTAAGGCTATAGAGGTTCTGACATGGCTTTGTCCCCACCTGCACTGCAGGAGCCTGAGTAGAAGTTGCTGCCCATCTGGTTTGCCTTGCTGGCTCCGTGCTGAGCACCGAGCGTGTCTCCCCGTCTGCCTGGTCTGCCATTCATGGCCACGTTGGCAGCCGGACCACATCCTCCAGCTGGGCAGCCTGCCTGGCTGGGGTGGCAGGCCTGGGTTCTGGCCCTAGCTCTGTCGCTGGGTGACTATGGGCATGGTGTTTACGACCCTGAGATCGACTTTTCCAAACATGGAGTGGTATTTCCCAACACTCTCAAAAGCACATTGTTACACAGCAGGGTCCACATGAAAACAGAATGGGAATGATGAGGAAAGAGGCTTCTCTGCTTAAAAAATACTGGTCTATGGCAGTACTGTGTGTATTGCTCTGTATTCAACATTTCCGAGATAGACCCGACACCAAGCAGAGGCTTTTGAGACCATGTGTTTCCCTGCTCTTATTTTACAGATGACATTAAGGCCCAGAAAGGGGTGGAGGTTTGCTCCCATTCTCCAGTGAACCCAGAATGTGCCCCTTCCCCCCTACCCCGCCCCTGTGCCATTCGCTGTAGGGGATTCTTGGGCACTACCCATAGCCTCTGTATGCTCAGAGTAGGCAGCAATGCCTGTGACAAGGTGGAAGGTGGAAGGTGGAGGTGGGCGTGCAGGGAGGGGGAAGAAGGCAGCAATCCCCCCACACCCCAATTCTCATCCTTGCCCTTAAAGCACAGTGCTTACCCTCACTATCCTCCAGACCCAACTCCTTTCCTGGCTGGGGCGTCCCTTGCTAACTGACCAACTGATTCATTAGCACAGCAAAGAAGGGGACTCGCCCACAAAGCACCTGATCCAACTCACAGTTTTACTCAAACAAGTAAAGAAGGAAAAATCCAGGAGGGCCTTTAAAAACTGAAAGCTAAAACAGACTTACTTGCTCAGTGGTCCTGCCTCTAACCTGAGGGTCCGTTCTTCCTCCCTGGAATTTCAAAGGCACACAGTTGACTCTAAGCCACCCAGACACCCTGGCCAAGGGCCTTTTGCACATCATGTGAATGATGGTGATGGTGGTTTTCAGTGGAAAAGCTCCCAACAGTCCTTGGGGATCTGGGCCTCAGTTTCTTCATCTGTGAAATGGGGCGGACTTTATGATATTCCTTAAAGTCACTGAAAGCAAGTGAAAAGAGCTCTGAACTGGGTGTCAGGGACCTGGTCCCAGCTCTGGCTCCTGTCCTCATGGGCCTCAGTTTCCCCATCTACCTATACAACAAAGGGAGAGAACCAGGTGACCACTGAGGTCCCACAAACTGCTAAACCTTTGAAACTTAGCACATAGGTGCTCACACCATGCAATGAAGAAGGAATGACTATTCAGATATTAAACAAAAGGACTGACCTTCATTACAGACATCCCAGAGTTTCAGGGTTGGAAGAGGAGTGCAGGTTTCTCAAATATAGAGTTTCTACAAATGTGCCCCAAAATGCCTACATCAAAGTCCCTGGGGATTTGCTAAGCCTGCGACTCCCTGGGCCTCTCTGGAACCTGAATCAGCTTTTAATATGCTCTTCAAGAGATTCCGATGCACATTCAAGTTTGAAAACCACCGTTCTATCTGATGATGCAAAGTCCATATTCACATCTAATGTTCAGCTTTTGTGGCTTATCCCGTGTTGGGGAGCTTACTCCTTACAGGTACAACTTTTTCCAACCTTTGATGGCTCTGACCATGAGAAAGTCCTTCTACGTTCTGAGCTGAAATGTGACTTAGCACATTCCAGCAGGTCACAGCTGCTCTGCCTGCCCTGGGAAGGCCCCCTGGAGAGCGGAATACAGAAGCAGGCGCAGACCCGAGGCTGCTCCTCTCCAGCTGTCCTCTCTCGTCCTGGTCCCCCCTGCTGCTCACAATCTCTCATACACATGCTGGCCTGCAAACGGACAGTGTCCCCAGTGGGTATGTCCCACTTGGCCATTAGCCCTGCTGTCTGGACACGACTCCATCACCATGTGGACACTCTGAGCCTTCGCTGAACTCCTTTCTGGTGTCTTCCGACCTCCAGAGTCCACCTCTGTCTTCTTCCTCCTCCCCATCCCAAGGGACAGGATCTCATTGGCATGCAAGTGTCAGTGGGTGCAGACAACATGCACCTCTTGACCAAACCAAAAGGGGCACCAGTCCAAGAACATTAAGAAGCAAAAGCCCCACTGGCTGTGGCCACACTTGGAAGGTTTGCAAATGTAATTCTGAAAGGTCACTGCCAGCCCTTAGTAATCTGGGCTCTGGAGGGCGAATCCTCTCATGTTGGGCATTCATTCTGGCAGCTTCTTGACAACCTCTGTCCACAGGGTGGAGAGTTTTCTCAAAATTAAATCTCTGGTTCTTTGCTCCCTAATGAAATTGATTTCTGCCTTGATACACAACAAAGCTTTCATTTCATTATTTGGCTAGGGTTTGACCACGTTAATTACAGTTTTTTTCAGCATGGCTGCAAGTAATTGAGTTCCCAAAAGTTACTTACTATTGGAACTGATTGCTTTTTAAAAGCACAACTTCCACAAAAGTCAAAGTCAACCCTTGTTTCATCACAGAAGATTTTTAGGGGGTAAGACTGGAACAATTGAGGACAGGAGAAAGTATTTTTCTAGCCTGAAAATCTGAACTCAAAACAGGATTATGCTCCCATTTGGAGACCGTGAATCTGAAAGGTGGGTGTGCCCAGCACACACCACCTCATGCATTTGCCACCTCAGTGGCTTCATCACTTGTGTCAGAACTCATATACTGCCCCCCCAAGTTTTTAATCATTGTTACTGGCACAATTCTACCTGCCTCAGAGGATACGCTGCAGAAGCCTCTTCAATTTCTAACACCAGGTACCAGGGACTGCAAAGCGCCTGCCCAGCACCGTGTAAATGCATATTCCCTTGGGAGGCTGTGTTCAGCCAGGGTGGGGTACACACCTTTAGTGTCAGGTGGAAATGAGGGGCATGTGGCTACTCTTTGGCAAGTTGGGGGGTGGGAAGGAATTGTGGAAAAGATAAAGGACCAGAGATGCAGAAGCTGTAGGGAGACAGAGAGAGAGCTGACTAGGACTTCAGAGTTTACAAGGTACATCTCTGTCCACAATATTATTAGTCACCTGGGCCACGGGGGGCTTATGTGGAGGGGACAATTGAAAAGTTGGCACCACAGGGAGTTAGCACCACAGGGAGAGGGGACACTGCAGAGACCTCTCCTCTAATACCAAACCTAATCATCCTTCTACCTTTCTGTTACTTCCCAATACATTATTATCGTCCTAGGCCCTGCTCACATGCCACCTCCTCCAGGAAGCCTTCTGAGATGCCCCCAGTCAGACTCACTTCCTTCCTCCCTTACTCATTCTCTGCTACACCTCCCTCCATCACAGTAGTCACCTATTCTTGTCTCCGTGCCTGGACTACAAGCTTAGACTCTGATGTGCCTCTGTCTCCCCATCCAGTCAAAGGCCTGGTGTCTGGTAGGAACGCAGCAGTGACACCTACACTGCTGAACTGTTGCCCCTGCCCTGAAAGTCTGTGCTGAGAATGTGACAAGCTGATCCTCAAGCCGCCCAGGGCCGTGAGCAGCGTGTAGATTTTCAAAAGGAAAATAGAAAAAGAAAACAAGTTCTAATTAAAACATTTCTAATAAGCCAGCTTTGCCAAAACCAATTGTTTCTGATATTCCTCCTAGGTGAAACAATCCTTAAAAAAAAAGGTATTAAAAGTGGCAGAAAGCACCCTTAGCTGGAAGGAGGATGGCGGCTGCTCACTGGGGGAGGGCTGCCCAGAAAAACGTAGGGTTTTTTTTGAATTTAATTTTTTATACAGCGGGTTATTAGTTATCTATTTTATACATATTAGTGTATAAGTGTCAATCCCAATCTCCCAATTCATCCCACCACCACCGCACCCCCACCCCCCGCCACTTTCCCCCCTTGGTGTCCCTACGTTTGTTCTCTACATCTGTGTCTCTATTTCTGCCCTGCAAACCGGTTCATCTGTACCATTTTTCTAGGTTCCACATATATGCATTAATATACGATATTTGTTTTGCTCTTTCTGACTTACTTCACTCTGTACGATAGTCTCTAGATCCATCCACATCTCTACAAAGGACCCAATTTCGTTCAGAAAAGGGCAGATTCGAGGCACAAAATGGAAGTGTGTTCACGTGTGAGTGTGACACACCCACACTCATACACAGCAAAATATCATTTTTATAGCTTTAGCGTTTGAACTGTGGGAATAAAGACGAGAGCTATAAAATCTGACATCCAATTTTATAAATCTGCCGCAAATACCAAGAATGTTTATGGAGAAAATGGGAGAGAAAATATAGTGTTATGGGCTCAGAAGGGTAATAACCCTGGGATGAGAGTCGAGACATCTGGGCTCTGCCAGCAACTCGCTGCGGGACCTTGGGAAGGTCCTTTTCCCTTCCTGTGCCTGTTTCCCTCATCCGAAAGCCAGGGTCTTGACCTGGATGATTCAAGGCCCTTCTGGCTGCAAGGGCCTGAAGGTATGGGGAACAGGAAACCTTGGGATTTTACTGAATGAAGCTGGTTGCTTCCAGCCCCACCAAATGCCTCTGGGCGGGGGCTGATCGCATTTCCCGGGGGGGGGGGTACCTAGCTGTTAGCAAAGTAAGACCCCCAATACTCCCCCGGGGAAAGCACAAGGCTCTGTAAATAACACCACCTGCATTCATACAGACACTCAGGGTTTACTAAGAGCTTTCCCTTCCGCTATCTCCCTGAGCCTCGGGGCTGAGGCTCAGAGATGTGAAATAACTTGCTGGGTGACCCTCGTGGCTGGTGGAAGCAGTGGGGTTCAGGCCCTGGTCCTCTGGTCCCTGACTGCATCTTTCTCCATGTTGCTGTATCTGCTGATGGCAGATACAAGGTCTGTATCTGTCACCATGGCCTGTCCTTGCTGCACCCCACATGCCCTCTCAATCAAGCCATTCCCAGATGCCTTTTGCAAAAATATTATTAAATAAGTCCTATTAACAAGATGTTAGAAATGTGATTGGAAAGAAATATTTTTCTCATTTGAAGAGACCACCCAGTGCCTCAGAAGGGAAGCTGTCCCAGGGCACAGGAGGCTTCCTGGCAACAGTTGGAACGCCTCCCACGGCAGGCGAGCCTTATGGAGAGATTTATGGGGGCTGATATGAGATAATTAAAAACCAGCTGGAAATGTAATCAGGGTGGCTCTGACTCTGGAGGGGACCAGGGAGCTCTCGGGGGAGCAAAGGGCAATGCCGTGTGCTTGGCTGGGAGGGGAGACGCAGCAAGTCAGGAAGGGAAAACCCAGCCCATCAGCAGGCACGCTGGGCACTGCCAGGCTGGTGGGTGCTCTGGACAGTGGGTTGGCAGTGTGAGTGTGGGCACCCCTTGCCTCTGGTTTTGGGCAGCTGAGTTAGGATGAGTTTCCTGGGTTTTTCAAAACCATCCCAGGTCCATGTTGCAGCCGGTGGTACCACCACTCACCCAGCTGTTCAGGAATCTGGATGAGGCCCCTGACTTCTCGCTCTTTCTCACCCTCTTCAAGTCTACCAGGACACGGCCTCTGTTCTACTCCCACTGCCCTAGTCCTTCGCTGAGCTGTTGCAGCCTCCTCAGCAGCCAGCGCTTCACCCCCATCTGCCTTCCAGACACCTCCACGGTCAGACGGGGTTTCTGCAAACCTGTCTCTGAAGTTCACTGTTTTCATTTAGTCTCCTGCACGGGGCGTTGGAGGAGCTCCTAATTGCACCACTTCCTTTAAACCTTTTAGAAGGAGAAAACACGTCCGCACACTAATTGAGCAGAAAGTTCATTTTCCCTCCATCAGTCCTGAAAGGATGTGAAATCCTCTGTGTAGTGAGAGCAAAGAGGCAGACGGCCCCTCTCCCCTGCCTGCCCTTTGTCTCAGGCCAATGCAAATGCTGCCAGAAAACAGGGCCTGGATGGGAAGCCGGGAGGCAAACAAGCTTCTTCCTCTCTCTGGTCTCAGTTTCTCCACCTGTACAGGGCATTGGGCCAGGTGATGTAAAAGGTCTCTTTCTGTTCCCTAAATCCCAAGATTTCTGCTCAGGTGTACTTAATGTATGAGAGCTACTGTCCTGGACCAGGTTCTGGTTCTTGTAATCGACTCATAATGTCTGAAGATGTGGAGGGAGAGATAGGGGTCAGCAGGACAGTGAGGGGGACAGAAAGGAATGCCTGTTGAAGTGGTCATCATCTTCAGGTACTGATCAAAAACTGGGAGATCAGGGAGGTTAAGTGACTTACCCAAGGTCACACAGCCAGAACAAGGGCAGTCTGGATTTGACTCTAGCCCTGTGATTTGAGTCTCAGTCATAACAATGCAGGATTTTCTCAAGTTGCAGCCTGCATAAATTCTAAAATCCCACCACCATAAAGGGGAGTAGCTGCGGGCATGGACAGATCCAGACAATTCTCAAGGCTCTGGACCACACCAAGCTCTTTCCTCAATAACCCATGGCTCTCCAAAGTCTGTAACAAAGACAGTGGGCTACCACTCACTTAATGCCTGCTGGGCACATGCCAAGCACTTCACGTATATCATCTCTTCAGGAATACCTCTGTAAAACCATTTTATAGATGAGGAAATTGAGGCTCAGAGATGTTAAGTCCCTTTGTCCAAGGCCACCCTGCTAGTAAGTGGTAGAGCTGGGGTTCAAGAGCCCAATCCAGACTGATCCAGAGCCCATGTCTTCTGCTGCACAGAGCTGCCTCTAACCTGGGGAGATGGGGAGGAATTAGTGATGGGATATATTGAAAACTGTGGATTGGAAAGTAGGCAGCTTCTGTCCTTCCGGGCTGCTGTTTCCTCAGAATGGGCAGCTCCTTACCCTGCCCATCCCCAACCGCCTCAACCCTCCTCACTTCCCAAGGCCCATGTCAAAACCCCTCCTCACTCCACCCCTTCCTGCCATCACTGTCTGCCTGGAGTCAGTCAGCTACCCCGGTGCCGGTCTGCCTGACCCCCACCTCTCTTCTGTACTCCCCCTTCTCCAGCCCTCACACCCCGCTGGCAGCTCAGAGAGGTGCAGAGTCACGGGAGCAGGCAGCCAGGAACCCAGGGCCCTGGTCAGCAGAGCAGTGCCCCGGGCAGCACACACCTGCCTTTCTTGAAGCTCTGCTCTCAAGGGCAGGCTGGAGAGGAGAGCAAGTGGTGGTGATGGAGTCCTACATCCTGGAGCAGGAGGTCATGCTGGGCAGGGAACCCAACAATGGCCGGGGAGGCTCTACTGTGGTCTGGGGGACCACCCTGGGGGCTTGGCCATGGGAGCAGCCCCCATGGAGCTGAGAGGCTGGAGCCTCAGATGTCAACCCGACAAGGGGTGCTCAGTCGGCAGAAGGAAATGAAGTCCGTGCTCCCTGCCGATGATCGCAGGGCGAGCAGCCTTTCCTCATCCCCCGCCCCTCCCCGCCCCGCAAACCTTTATTATTTCTTGCTCCTGGCTGTCAGCAGCAACAAACTAAGATTAATCACTGGCCCGCCTGCCTAGACCCAGACATGCCTACTGTTTGAAAACTCTCTCCCCTACTATATAAATCAATGAGGGGAGAGAAGAAAGAAAAACAACTCTAAGAGAAATGTGCCCCCAGCGCCCCTGGAACGCAGCCCATCAGCTCCTCTGGCCCTGCTACGCTCACCACCCTCCCAGGAAGCATCTTTTGGGTGAAGACTGGCTGCCCAGCCGTCAGCACAGACCCCCAGCTCCAAGCAGGAACCTGACGGGCCTCGTTTAGCAATCAGAGCAGGAGGCATCTTCTTGTCCCGCTCCCTCCTTCCCACCACGCTTAGGACTGAGCAGAAAGACAGCTTGGACCTGGAAGCAAATTTACGAATCAAATGCCAGACCCTCCTTCTGTGGGAACAGGGAAGACACTCGCCCGTGTCATCCAGAAGCAGATGTAGCCCAGACGCACCCCGAGGGCGCCTGACCTGGTGCAGCCCTGTCTACCTTGCTGCCTCCACGGCAATTTCTAAAGGCTCCGGGAAAGCTGGGAGGAGCGGAGACTGGCATATACCTGCTGAGCTGCATTAATTATTACAACAACTTCATGAGAGTGGCCTACGTGGCTTTCTAGGTGATGATCAGGGAGGTAAAGTCATTGGCCGAGAACCACACAGCAGGTAAGAGATGGAGCTAGGGTTCGAACCCAGGTATCTCTGGCTGCAGAGCCCATGCTTTTCCCTCTACTTTTTTTTTTTTTTTTTTTTTTGTGGTACGCGGGCCTCTCGCTGTTGTGGCCTCTCCCGTTGCAGAGCACAGGCCCCGGACGCACAGGCTCAGCGGCCATGGCTCACGGGCCCAGCCGCTCCGCGGCATGTGGGATCTTCCTGGACCAGGGCACGAACCCGTGTCCCGTGCATCGGCAGGCGGGCTCTCAACCACTGCACCACCAGGGAAGCCCCTTCCCTCTACATCTTTAAAAGGGCTGCCCTGGATCTCCCCTTGGGACATGTGGCCACGTGCTGCCCACCTCTCGGACTGTGCTAGCTCGGGTGGCATGTCTGTGGACATGTCGGGGAGAGGGAGGCAGAGAAGTGTTCCATTTGACACCCTGGTTCATGAATGGTTCTAGAATACAGCTCTGGGGACATGACTGCGACGTTGCTCAAAACCTTCAGGAACGCTCCCTGCCCTACAGGTTAGAGTCCCCAGTTCCTCAGCCTGATGACTAGGGCCACCCCTCTCCTTGGCTCCCATCGATGTCATCTGTTGTTCTTACACAAGCTCTGCACTTCCTGCCTCTGTACCATTCCCTCTGCCTGGCTGCCCTCTATACCCTGTGCACAGGTCTAAGATCTGCCCAGCCTTCAAACACCCCCTCTTCTGGTTCCTTCCCTCTTTCACAACCCTGAGCATTTTCTGCCTTGGGGAGCCTTAAACACGTTCTATGAGTATCTGAGTTCCCCGTGTAAATACCACTTCTTCCCCGCTTGGGCTATGAACTCCTGGAGACTGGAGCCCATTAAATAACAAGACACTGAAGGGGCAGAGCTTATGGGCTGAGGAAGGCTCCTGAGTGATCAGGGCTGAGTTGTACCCTGATGGAAAAAGGTCAGACCCCAGAAATGTCTCTTGAGGTCAGAATCTGGGCTACACATTTGCAAGGATGCTGTGAAGTTTGCCTTTGGGGATTTGAGAGCTGAAGGCCCCTTTGTGAGGGCTCCCTGGGGCCATGTCCCCCACTGGAGTTGGGGCTCTCAGTGCTTAAAGAGAACAGGGCTGGGCCCTTGTCAAAGGAGCAGGGGCATCCCTGCTGAGGCCACAGGAGGGCCACTCTGTCTGCCCCCATCCCCGGGGGGTGCCCAGAACAGGCAGAGCCTGCCCTGTGTACGAGGAGGCCCTGGCGTTCTCCCTGCCTTCCCGGCCCTCAGCAGCAAAGCCTCTGGTCTTTGGAGTCCTGTTTCCCTCATCTTGTCCATATTCCTTTGCAAAAACTCATGAAACTAGAAATTGCAAAGAGTCATTCACAGTCCAAAGTGCCTAAAGAACCCTTTTAATGAGATTTTTCATCCCTTTCCCCCACTGCTTGCCTTTCCAAACAGTAAACTGTGTTAGAGGGTGATGTTTTCTTGCCAGCTTCTAAACGCTCAACCTTTCACTTCCCCGAGGCTAGAGTGAGTGTAGCAGGGGTCAATGGCTGGTGCTGGGGCCAGCGTGCGTGCTGATGGCTTGAGAGGGCGCCAAGGGTCTGACGCCCTGTCAGGTCAGGCTGGAGAGGGGAAGAGGGAGCGTTCTGCAGGAGGAGGGGATGAGGGCAGTGTTCAAAAGCAATGAGGCAGGACCTCTGCAAGCCTGCTTCACGGGTGGGGGCGTCCGCCATGGAGGGGACTTGGATGGATGCGAGGAGGTGAGGGAGGCAGGCGCCATCTTGGATTGCCACGGGTGCGGGGGGGTTTTGGTGAAGGGGCAGGTGGGTGGCAGCTTAGGCTGGTCCGGGGATCTGCCTGGTCCCCACAGTGGGAAGCAGTCGCCATCACTCTTGTCAGTGTGGTCAACTACCAGCTGGGGAGCTGGTCAGTCACAAATCCCCTCTGGGTCTCAGTCTCCCCAGCCATGAAGCAAAGGGACTGGACCAGGCAGGCCGCCTCTACGGTCGCTTCAGGTTCGACACCGATGACCTTCTGGCCGGTGTAAGGAGTGCTTGGGAGCGGGTGGGGAGACACTGGGCTGGGAGTCCTCTGCCTCCACTCCAGTCTCAGCTGGTCGGTCAGCTTCCTCCACCCTAAGGTGAGAACGAGGATGGTGATCTCTGCCCTGGCCACCCCGTGGGGCTGTCCCGAGGCGAACGCGCAGGCTTTCTAAATCATGAAGTGCTGTGGATTTGCAGGGTGGAAGTGGGGTTTAAGCATACAGGCGGGTGCCTGAGAGTGGCCCCGTCACTAAGAACTGAGTCTCAGGTCCTCTGCAGGGCGCGAGTCCTGCCCAGGCTCTTCTGTATCTCCAGGGCTTTGCCTAGCCTGTCCCCTCCACCTGAGATGCCCACCAACTGTCCCTGCCTGGGGAATGCCTACCCTTTCTTTAAGGCTTAAGTGTACGTCTGCGCAGCAGCTTCTCCAGACCCTCTCACTCCAGCGCCAGCTCCGGCCCGCAAGGGCCTCTGTGCAGACATGCAAGCAACAAGGCCCAGACTGGGAGCTCTGCAGCCTGGGCCGGGCTGTCCTCTCCTCTGCTCCCTCTGCTGCTCAGCCTAGTGCCTGGTACCAAGGGCTCTGATAAATATGTGCTGAGGGAAGGACGGGAGGGGTGGAGGGCCCTGTCCTCTGGGGCCAGACTCCCCCAAACACTTTCCTCCACCCTGGAATACCCTCATAGCATGACCCAAGGCTCACATGATAACATAGCTGGAATTCCAATGTAAATTTGCACCTCACTCCTGATAATGCCACTCCCCACCCTACCCCCACCAGGGAGGCTTCGGGATGTGAGAGTCCCGGGCCCTCCATGGTGGCTGGCAAAGCTAGCACTTGCCCCAAGCAGCGAGGACATTCAGTACCAGGGCAGTTCCATTTGTGGTTGAGGTGATGAATGCTAGGTGTCACTCCCTGGCCGGCAGCCTGACTGGTCACTGGGAACTGAGGCTGCTCTGGAAAACAAGCCCACCTCCACATGGCGGGCTGCTCTGGCCAGCCACGGATGGCCTAGCCCTCCTCCCCACTTCTGGCCTTCTTCAAGAGAAAGCTGACCAGGTAAGACCACCCCTCTGGCGTTTGGGAGCTAATGGCTCCTGACAAGCATGCAAAACTAAACCCTCCACCTCCAGCACCCATGGGCAGAGATCAGTCATCCAAATTGCACTTCCTGATAATGAGAACTGACAGGACGGGTCCAGGAAGACAAACCTGGGCCTGACGGCAGAGTGCTCTGATCTGGGATCCCAGCGCAGGCCCCTGGGCTGCGCCCTCAGTCTCCTCCACCTCCTCCCCTCGCCTGGGAGGTGCAGGGGATCCTGCCACAGCACTCCAAGGACAATGGGTGGCTGAGCCCACGGGCAGGGGAACTCCGGAGAGCCAGAGGCACTGAAAAGCATTGATGTAAGAAGAGCTGCGTCACCTCTCATGCACAGATGAGGACACTGAGGCTCAGAAAGGTGATGTGGCTGTCAAGGCCACAAGGCCAGCAAGTGGGGAAGCCCGGCCCCTGGACTATAAGCCTGTTACAGAGCAGAAGAGAATCAAGGCGCTCTCCATCCCGAGAGTGGTCCTAAGGTCTAGGGAAGGGAGCAAACCAGGAACGAAAAGGGAATTATGCTCTTAGGACTTTGACAGAAACACTCTTCTAAAGACCCATCGGTGAGCTGGCATTTAGGCCTGTTTGTATAATGGAGGGCGTGGGCTCAGGGCACTGAGGAATGGACCAGGCAGGCACCGCTGGCATGAGTACTCCTGCCACTGGCTCGAGATTCCTTGTGTGCTCCCATGCTGGCGCCTCAGCCCCAAAACATCCTGGGAACTTGGGAGGCTGTTTCTTCCTTGCAGGCAGGGCTGTGGTGGGGTCACCAGGGGCCCCAACGTCCAGCCAGGCCTGCCCAGTGCAGGGGCCCAGCACGCGCCCAGTGAATGAACAGAAGTGCGATGGGGCCCTGGCCCTCATGATGAACGACTGGGCCTGGCACGGGGAGCCCCACCCTTTTCTCTGTGCATTCAATCAGCCCTCTCGGGAAGACGCCTCTGGCCTGGTCCCAGACGACAGAATTCCAGGAAGAATGAGATCCACTGAGGAACTCAGAGATTGCCACAGCGTGATGACAGTGAGGAAGCCCAGGGCGTGGGCAGGCTGTCTGGGTCACCAGGGAGAGGTGGTGACACAGGAGTCCCATCTCTGATGTCACTTGCTTCTTTTACCTCTTGCAGTCCAGAAAGGCACAATTCACCTTGAGGTGGGAAGGTGAAGATCTGGAAGCATCATTCATGGGCACCCGGGTTGCTAGGTTACCTCGAACAGTAAGGGAGGGAGGGGGCTGCATGGAGCAGTGGGGAGTTGAAGACCCCCTGGTCCCAGGCAGCACAGCCAGCGGTGTGCACCTGACCCCACCGTGGCCCTCTGGCTTTGGCCGCCTCCAGCCCAGCCACGGTTTAGTGTATTGAATTTTCCTGGGCTGCAATAACTGGCCTGATTCTTTAAGCTGTCAGGCCTGATGGTGGACGATGAAGCATGCATGTGCCGTTTGTCCTGGGTGCCCTCCCAGCTGCTTAGAAATCCCCTCCATGTCCTCCCTGGCAAGGCGGTTGTCCAGCTCCTGGTTGCACACCCCCAGTGATGAGATACTCGCTATTTCCTGAGGCAGCTTTGGATCGTTCTGATTCCTGATTGGCTCTGTTAGGGAACTGCGCCTCTCACTGACCTGGAATCTGCCTGCCCATAACTCTCCCATCTACCACTTCTGCCCTGATGTCCTTGAGAGATCTGTGGTTCCCCCAAGTCTCCACACACCCTCCCTTCTCCAGGCGGACTTCCAGTGCCGCTGCTTCCTGCCCAGGCTCTGCTCTGCAATTTTTCACTGTCCCTCTCAGGTGGGGTCAGTCCTGAGCAGAGAACACAGGCCAATCTCTCTCTCCTTGGCTGCACTGACCCTACTGACTACACCACCCGGCCTGCACGGGGCTCTCCTGACAGCTGCATCCCAGCAGGCCCTCTCTCTATCACATGGCCTTGAACAATGGTGAGTAGAGCAGAAAGGAAGCAGGCAGAGGGCTGCACCACTCCTGATGGTCTGTGCTGGCTGAAGGGCCTGGGTTTATACCCCAGTTCTGTCACTAATTCTTTAAATCCGTCCTCTCTCCAGGCCTCAGTTTTCCTGTCTGTAAAATGGGTTTCAGACAATCCGCTGGGTTCCATCCAGTCAGTAACGGCACTAAATGATGAAGCCCTCAATCAAAAAACCCTTTTCTTATGGCAGGGCCACCTATCCTGAAAGCAATGGCCTCGTATCCAGAAAGACCTGACAGGTGATAATGCCAGCAAGGTTCTTCCTGGCTCTTCCCAGTGTTCCTCACAACCTTTGTGTGACACCTAAAAGTGAAAATTTCCCAAACAGCAACCTAGAACGTAAGGAAAGGGTGGTTCTCACGGCGGCAGCAGGAACAGTGGGGAGTCAAACACCAGGCCTTGAGTACTGGCCCTGCCCCTTGGGCCAGCCATGGCCCCTCTCTGAGCCTTAGTTTCCTAATCTGCAAAATGGGGACAAGATGTTTCTCATCAAAGTGCTGTGTGAGGGTTGAGAGAGGGATGAGGCATGCTACGCACTTCTATAGTCCCTGGCTCACCGTACGTGTGAAAGCTACTCTTGGATATTTAATATAAATTCTAGGAAAATGCCCCCCCTCTTTGTGGGGGGCAGAAACAGAGGACATAAAAACTCCTCTGTATCCCAGAATAAGATCAAATTGGAAAAGCGAGGCTTGAAATAACTCACGCTGGCAAGTTCCCTTGGGGGACACTGGCGGGTCTTTCTGCCCCAGACACTGGGGCCAGGCCACGCATCGCTGGAGGCTGCTGAGGGCCCAGGAGGTGGCCAAGGTGTACTCACTTCAGGGAGAGGGAGTAGTCGTGCCTGCTGGTCTGGCTGTTCCGGACAAGGTAGCTGCACTCCTTGCAGAGTCGCAGCAGGTTCTCCGCATCTCCTCTGCTGATGGCTCCGTGATACCATCTGCGGAGAAGAGACGGGGTCAGAACCCAGCAGGGACGGACCCCCATAGCTGACACCCTGAAATCCGCTCCTCCCCGACGAGGCTCAGCCTATCCGAGGGCAGCTGTCGGCGTCCCGGGCCTCCTTGTCACGAGGCAGTGCATGTGCGTTTGTGTGTGTGTGTGCATCTGTGCACATGTGTGTATCCGTGCGTTCAGTCATTTCACTAGACATCGACCGAATGCCTGCTGCACGCAGGTCCTGGGGAGAGAACAGTGAGCAGACCCGCGATCTCCTCGCCATGAAGCTTCCGGTCTAGTGTGGAGGCTATGGAGGAAACGAAGCAGGGTTGCCTGGCTTGGAGCTGGCGGGAGGGACCGCTATTTTAAGCAACTGCCAGGGAAGCCTTCTGCAGAGAGTGACATTTCAGCGTGAACCTGAAGGAGGTGAGGGAGGAAGCCACGAAGGACAGCAGCTGGAAAGGAGCGTATCTGGCAGAAGGAAGGGCAGCAAAGGCGGGAGTGCCTGGCATGTTTTGGAAACAGCAAGGAGGCCAGCGTGGCTGGAGCGAGGCAAGGCAGTGGGGTGGGTGCTGAGGCCAAAGAGGCCACGCAGCAGGGCCGGCTCGGGGGCCTTGCGCGCAAGGCAATGCGGGGACTCTGGCTTTCTCCATCTGAGTGACACAGAAGCCGTCAGAGGGCGCTGACAGGAGGGACACGTGCGGGCTCTGTGACATCTGTGGGACTAGTGGGCGGTGCTCATCACTCAGGAGAGCAGGCATTTGGGGTGGGGGGAGGGTCACACCAGTGCTCCTGTCAAGTGCATCTGGCATCGACTGGGCACGTGGAAATCCCAGTGTCACTGCTTCTGGACAGCATGTGGTGAGTGGCAGAATCAGAAGGGAGGGGTGCAGTGACAGATGCTTGACTGCAGAACAAAAGGGGAACATTGATTTTCAAGACTGAAAGAGCTGAAGGTACAATTTCAGTGGCAGAGTGAGGATCCTAAGATGCTGACCAGCGGGTATACTCAGAACGGGTCTCTGTTTACGTGACAGTCTCTGAGGGGCTGGATCAGTGGGAAGGTGGCCAGAGATGGGGTCAGGAAGAGAACCAGGGGTGCTGGATGGTCAAGGATGGATCACCCTTTGGTCGCTGAGTCATAGATGCAGCTCTGCCACTGGCCAGCCGGGCAGTCTGGGGCAAGTGGCTGAACCTGGGTACACCTCGGGGTTCCCTACCAAGTTAGGATCACTCCACCCCTGTTTTGGGGTTGTGAGGATCAAATGGGACGATGCATTAAAGGGCCGGTGCACAGCCTGCAATGGGGTGAGTTTCCACAAACAGCAGCTACGAGCATCAGCTGAAGGAGACTGAACTTGTTGATGGCCAAGGGTCACTTCCCCAACTATCACTATTTCAGGCTGCTGCTCCCCACGCAGACTACATTTTAAGCTCCCAGGTGTATGGGGGAGGCTGCCTCCTGGACCTGCCCAGCAGTGCCCTGTGAACAGTAGCCGTGAAAGTTCTGGTACAGACATTCTGCTTGGAGAAGAGCGTCGCACTGCCTTTCTCTGCATTTTCTGCCGGTTATAAAAGGCAGTGCTCTGAACAGTTAGCAGCAGTGAGGATGACATAATTATAACCTAAAAAAAACCCAACCAGCTCTAGGAAAGCAAGGACTGGAGCGTGAGTATGAGCATGGGACCGGGTCACTGATGGCCAGGAGGTGACCGCTCACCCTCCCAGAGACGTGAAGGCTCAGGATATGCTTAAGAAAGGATACATGACTGTGTTTGAGAGAAGAGGTTAGACAAGAGAAATTTCACCTGTATAACACAGCCCCAGTGAGCTGACAAAACGCTGTTTTATTCGGAAAACAAGTTTCAGATATTTGAAGCAGAGCCGTCCTCAGGGAAGGCCTAGAAGTGGTCTCCAGGGAAGTGCTGTCCGCATCTGCCCCCTGAACACAGGACACGCAGCACTAAGGGAGGTGGTGGCAGACAGGCCTCCGGGGGCTCTGGATCCTCATTAAGGGTAATCCCTGGTGGGTAAGCAGGATAAGCTGCTGGTTCCTTCCCCCGCTGCTCCAGTCACTTCACACAGAGAGAAAGGCAGGGGACTCAGGGTCGAGGATCAAAGGAGAACCAGGAGTTTGGGAGAGATGGAGCAAAGGACACTAGACTGGAGGATGGGGAGAGGGCAGCCAGGATGGCCCTGGGTGGTCCTTGGGGTTGGGGGGCACAGCTGGGGACCAACCCCTGCGCCCGAGGAGGCTTTGTCTGGACTGAAAAGAGATTCCAGGCAGCAGGCCATCTTGGGGATGTGCTGGACTTTGCAGAGCTGGCCACTCAGGCCAGAACCATAGGGATTAAGAAGACTCAACCATAGCCATCCAGTCCAACCAATATCCATGAGCTCATCCAATATTTACTCACCACTTACTACACCCTTGATCTCACAGGACCGATGCAGGGAGATAGAGAATCAACAAATAGATTCAGGAAACAATGTCAGATAGTGACAAGTGCTATGTAGGAATATTGGGTTTGTGAGAAGGCAGTGACTGGGGCAGGGGAGGTGCTTACTATGGAATGAATGGACAGGGGAGGACCCCAAAGAGATGGCATTTGACCTGAGAATCTGCACTGTGAGAAGGAGTCGATCACGTAAAGAGCCAAAGAAAACACGTTCTCTGCAGAGGAACCAGCAAATGCAAAGGTCCAGAATTAGGAATGAGCTTGGGGTGTCCACGGAGCAGAAAGGCAGCAAGAATGGTCCAGCACTGTGAGTGTGGTGAGTGGTACAGGATGAGGGTGGAGAGGAAGGCAGGGTCCAGTTCACTGAGGCCTTGTGGGCCAAGGGAAGAAGTCTGGTTTTATTCTAAGCATAGGGAGGGCAATGAGAGTTTTAAACAGAGATGCTTAAGAGATACTTGCTCTGGATGATCTTACAAAAGGTTAGCCAGGCTTCCCTGAAGAGCGGCCAGAGGGGAAATGAAGCAGGAGACGAGAGAGGAGGCTTCTGCAGTGGTCCAGATGGGAGGACCTGAGATAAGAAGATGGATGGATTCGGGCTGTGTTCTGGATGGAAAACTGGAAGAACTTAGTAATGTACTAGATGTTGGTATAATGCAAACAAAGGAATCAAGATGACTCCAGGGTTGTGGCTTGGACAACTAGGTAGATGTGATGCTGTTTGTGGAGGTGGGGAAGCTGGGGAGGAGGGGGTGTCCAGGAGAAGATCAGGAGTCCAGTTTTGAACGTGTTAAATTCAAGATGCCCATTCGTCAGCCAAGCGAAGATTCCACGAAGGCAGCTGGACGTAGGAGTTGGGAGTTCTGGGAGAGCTGTGGGCTGGGGAAGCGCACTGGTGAATCACCACCAGCATCCTGAGACTACCCAGGGAGAGCATGTAGCTGGAAACTGAGCCTCGGACAGTCTAACCTTCAGGTCAGGTTGAGGCAAGGATCCGGCGGGGGAGGCAGGAGCGAAACCAGGAGCAGAGACTGTCTCCGCAGGAGGGAGCCGTCTACTGTGCTGGCTGCCACAGAGGTCAGAGCAGGTCACCTGGTGACCCGGGCAGAAAAGGGAAGCAGATTGTGGTGGGTGAGAGAGTGGCAGGTGATGGAAGGGAAAGACGTGCTGACACGTGGGAAAAAGTTCCCAAAGTCCCTCTTTGGGGACTTTGTCCATTGAGTGGACAGCTGGCTATTCACTGAGCACCTACTATGTGCCAGGCACTGAGCAGTGGTGACCCAGCCAGGTTCCTGCCCTCATGGAGCTTATGTTCCCAATAGGGGCCAGAGCCAGAGGGGGATGTCCCGTCAGGATTACTTCTTCATTTGCTTTAAGAAGTTCGCAACTGGCACATGTTCATATGCTGATGGTAATAATGACGCAGGACGGAGGGGGCGGTGGGCTGCCTGACGAAGGCCGGGAGCAGTTGCCCTGAGTTCCTGAGCAGCCTTCCCACCGTCCCAGGAGAGCAAGCAAGTGGTAGGGGTACCCGGGCAGATGTGTGACTGTCCACCTTCAATAACCCTCTAAGACTGGGGCACATCCCTCAGTGTCCCCATGTTCCCTCTCCTCTGTGCTAGGGTGGAGAGAAGTCGGGCCTTGAAGGGGCCCCCTAATCTCTGAGGCAACACCAGTCCAGGTGGGGGGATACAGTGAACCTGGGTCCTCAGGCTCCGCCGGAAGTGGGATGTTATTTAAGCCCATCTCTCGGGTGATGAGGCAGGGTCTCCAGCAGGCCAGAATAATCCCAGAGAGATGAGACGGGGGCAGGGGTGGTGGTGGTGGTGGTGGTGGGAAAAGCCACTCATGACTCTGGACTTGGCCGAGGGCCTTGTTGGGTGGGAACGGGAAAGGAAAGGCAGAACTGCCCTCAAGGGGCCCATGAAGTTCCATCTGGGAGTGGGAAGAGGGTAGGCTGGGCCGCTGACCCCAGGCAGTGATACAGTGTGGAGGGAGGAAGCACAGGGCCAGGAATCAGGAGATGCGCACTCTAATCCCAATCAGGCAGAACTGACAGTGGCCTTGACCTTCTATGAGCCTTAACAGTGGCTCCATGAACTGGTTGCTGAGACTGACCCAGGCAGACCTGGTCAGGATGCATGCTGAATAGCTCCCAACTCCCAGGGATCTCTGGATCATATTTTGTTTGTTGATTAAAAAGCTCACAGTTTGATCAGAAATAAGCAAAACCTGCCACCCAATCTGTGTGGCTGTGAGAAGTGATTAACACAACACCCGCTGGGAGCGCACCCCACCTCCAATGTGCTTGATGTAGCAGGCGCAGGGCTGTCACAAAGGAGGCTGCAGCACACGCTTAAAAAGGGGCACAGGAGCACATGACATCATTCGGAAAACTCTGCATCCTGCTCAGCAAGGGAGCATTTCCTGTGAGGGATGCACTGACGGCTGGGTGAGACCAGAATCCCCTGGGCGGAGACTAACATAGTACATAACGCACACAATGAAGTCTCGTAAGGAACCGGCTTGGTGTCAGCTAATCTCTTGGCCTTACTGAGTGCCTACTCTGTGCCGGCCATGTGCTAAGGGTGAGGGGGAAGCGTATATGAGAGGAAAGTGAGGGAAGAATGTGGGGTTGAGTCATGGAGTTCGAATCCTACCTCTGCACTCTGAGCCATGATATCCTAGCCAAGGCTCCACCTCTCTTAGAGCCCCGATTTTCCCATTTTGCAATAAGATGATCACCCCATTTATCCCACATTCGCTTGTTAAGAGGGTGATACACCTGACGGTGCCAGCACAGGATCCAGGACGTGTTTTATTAAGCTCCTGGAGAAGCTCGCTCTAGGGTAGGTACGTGGAATGATGAGAAACCGAGAAAGCAGTCTGGGGGCAACTCAGAGTGAGCGGCAGATGGGATATGGGACTTCATCCTGGCAGTGATGGGGAGCCACTGAAAGTTTCAGAGCAGGGCAGGGATCTGACACCCCAGAAGAGAAGTGAGATGGTCATCACGGTCAAGGGGAGGAGCAGCAAACACTGACCAGCGGTGTTGAGGAGAAGCAGGGAGGGAAAGGGGCAGCAGGGCTGGGACTTGGACGCCGATTAAAGCTGGGAAATCTCTGGGGAAAATCCAAATCAAGAGTGTCCAGGCCTTGCCCAATTAATATCAAGCAGATGTGGGGCAAAACCATCACTACAAAAAAAAAAAAAAAAACCATCACTACAGCTATAAAAATAAATCTAATATATAATTAGGCAGCAAGATTTAGTATACATTCAGCTTTTCAAAAACTCACTTGCTGGATGATGAAATTAGAAGGGAGCATATAAGAGTGAGGGGTGCACCATGTGGACAATTTCACAGAACTTCCTACTAGCCAACTAAAGGAAGGCAGGCGACACAGCGTGGAGAGACAGGGCCAGAAATCAGGAGACACGCACTCTAGCCCCAATCGGACAGACTTGACAGTGGCCTTGACCTTCTACAAGCCTCCACAGTGACTCCATGAACTGGTTGCTGAGACTGGGCTTTGCTCCCTAAGAACTTACATTTGCTTCTCCAGTGGGACAGCAGGATCCACTCTCTCTCCCAGGATCCCACAGAACTCGGGGCTCCCATGTTTGATGGGCTTGAAGCCCCCTCCGGGAGCTCGAAGCTGGCGCCGCCGGTCCCGGGAAGGCGAGGGGGATGACTGCCGTTTCTCACTGCCATTAAACTGGGCTGTGGGGGAGAGAGAGAAAGAGCACGGTTACCTGGTTAGCCAGAGCTCAGCTCAAGGAGTGGCGCATAGTGGGGTCACGGTTGATGGTTCTCGTTGGGGCTTTACAATTTGCAGGCAGAAGGGTTCCAGGCAACGAACAAACATGGCTCAAAAGACGTGGGCTTCCTAAAACGGGACAAGCATGTGCCATCAAAAACAGACGGTGCATTCGAGAGGCTGGTTGAATCCCCAGAGGCCACTGAGCTCAGCCTTATCCCCAAAGGAACCCTCCTGCAACCTCCATCAAAGGTGACATGGCACTCCCAGAGGGGGCACAGTCCCCTAGACAGTTCCTCATTTTCTGCCAAAAACCTGTCTCAAAGTGGCTCCTCTCCTCCTCCCATTCTCCCATCCCACCTGGGGTGGCACAGGCCACATCTTGCCCCCTTTCTCCTAGGACAACCCTAGAGAGTTCTAATCGAGGGTCATGTTGCATCACCCAAGTCTGCTCCTTGTCCTGGACCCAAGCACCCAGGGGAGCCTGGAGCAGTGTCCGGCACAGTGGAATGGGTCCTCCAGTGTGCCTTCCTCCCGCCCTGCACCTGTGAGAGTGTTGTTCACCCCACGGGCTGGGGAGGATGCCTCTTGAGGGCAGGACCCCGGAGACACCCCACAAAAAGCAGAAAATACTGAGCTAAAACTGGAGTTGCCAGAAGTGTTCCTGGAGACTGGCTAGTCCACCTTGCGAGTTATCTCTCTGGGCTTCAATTTCCTCACCTGGAAAATAGGGATAACGACCGTACCCACCTCATGGGGTTGCTGTGAGGATTCTGCCAGGTGGTGTACAGCCATCTTAGCAGAGCGCCTGGCGTGCAGTTAGTCTGTGCTCAGTCAATGCTATTATAAATATTTTCTTTTATTATGATTTATATTATTATTTTTATTATCATGTCTGCTCAGTGTGGACACAGTGCTAAGCACTTCACAGAAGCTTCCAAACTGACCTGAGTCCCCCCCCGCCTAAGCTGGCCAGTGACTGGCTGTGTGCCTTGGCTAAGCTGCTCAACCTCTCTGAGGCCCCACTCCCTACCTTACCAGGCTGCTGGGGAGATCACATGAGGGACTGCATCCTATGGGCCCAGCATACACAGAGCGCTTAGTAAGCTGGGCCAGGGCCTGTGGAACAATGTTCCCAAGGCCACATCAAGGTGCAGGCCCACGGACACACAATGGTATAAAATCTCCCCCCACCCAGCAAGCGTGGATGTGGCCAGCTGGCCTCCAACACCAGCCGCACGGCAATCAATCTCACATTCACAGAAGGTGCTGGGAAACCCCTGCCCTGACAGTGGTGATGTGCTGTCCACGGGGACGGAGGTGAATGAACCTGTTGCGTGTCTCAGGCGCGGAGCAAGATCACGCATCAGGACTGTGAAACATTTCCATCCCTCCAAGACACTCTTCTCTGTTAATCACTACAGAAAACAGAGGGAAGGGGCGAGGAGGTTCCTGCCAATGGAAGGCCCTGAACAGGTTGGACGCATGTGTATGTGGTCACTGTCATGACTGCAGTGGGGTTCAGCAGGCTGTCCACCCTAGACTCTCATTCACATGTGCAAGGCACCGTTCAGGGTTGGGGAAACAGCAGTGAGCAAAACAGAAATCCCTGTCTCTGGAGCTCAGGGTCCGAGTGAGGAGAGACAGACGACAAGTGAAATGAGTCAGATCCACAGCACACCGGCTGGTGCTAAGTGCTCCAGAGAAAACAAAAGCAGGACAGGCCGGGCCTCTTGAAGGATGGCATCTGAATAAATGACTGGAGGAAAGGAGGGCCGAGCCACGTGGACATCTGGGGGAAGGACATCCCAGGGAGAAGGAAGAGAAAATTCAAGGGCCTTGAATTTAGGAACAGGCCAAGGGTGACAGAGAAAACACAGCCCAGGGCAACTGGAGGGATTGGGGGGGGGGCGGGGTTTGAGGCTGAGGGGAGTGGGAGGGAACAGGGCCAGGTGGTGGGGCTCTGGAGGCCTTGGGAAGAACTTCGGTTTGAGAGAAATGAAGAGCCATTCTGATGTTCTGATGGCGGGGAAGCCTTTTGACCTGGCACTTTTTTTTTTTTTGCGGTACGCGGGCCTCTCACTGTTATGGCCTCTCCCGTTGCGGAGCACAGGCTCCGGACGCGCAGGCTCAGCGGCCATGGCTCACGGGCCCAGCCGCTCCGCGGCATGTGGGATCCTCCCGGACCGGGGCACGAACCCGTGTCCCCTGCATCGGCAGGCGGACTCTCAACCACTGCGCCACCAGGGAAGCCCGACCTGGCACTTTTTAACAGGATTGCTGGACTGACAAGGGATAGAGGACGCGGGTATATGGGAACTCTCCGTACTTTCGTCTCAAATTTTGCTGTGAACCTACTTAAGAAAAAAGTTGTGAATTAAAAAAAAAGAGAGACCAAGATGGAAGGGGAGCAAGGCCGAGCAGAGAGGAAGCTCCCGCAGGATGGGCTGGCATGGGAGAGGTGGGTGGAAGTGACCGTGAGAAACCAGATTCCGGCAGAGGCACAGGACTGGTCTGTCTCCAGGCTGGAGTGAGAGTGAGACAGAAGATCAAGGTCACTTACAGGCTTTTGGCCTGAGTGCTGGAGGATGGGGCTGGCATCATCCAGGTGAAGAAGACTCACAGAAAACTCTAAGCTCCGTGAGAAAGCAGGATGGAGGCCAAGCTCCAACCTCCAGACGCCCACAGCCTGTGATGCCAGGACTGGCAGTGTGGAGTAGGGGCAGAGCGAGGACTGGCTGGGGGCTCCTGCCCTCGTCTCCAGCTACGGTTCTGTCCTGTGTCCAACCACAGGGACAGACAGCAAGGTGGCAATGACCTCAAGACCCTTGTAGGGAATACGTCCTGGGGTTGTGTGTCTGAGAATGGCCTCCTCCATTTGGCTGATGAGCTGGGCTTTCACAGTGGTGATGGGGGTGAAGCTCAGAGCCGGGGCCCTGGCACACGTGTCACCACGGGCCCTTCCCTGGCTTCCCAGCAGCCCAGCTCCCCCACCAGGGCTCCCACTGAACCACACCAGCCCTCATGGCAACCAGTCAAATGGGGTGTATGTTCTGGGAGGGGGCGTGAGGAAGAGGTGAAGCAGATTCTGACCTGAGCCCCCTAACTTGCAGAGTCCTGGACGGGTGACCGTGGGCAGCGGTGAGCACTGCGATCGGGTAGACAGGTGAGGGCCTGGTCACCCTTCTAAAAAGCTGAGACTTGATCCTACGATGGGTTGAATGAAGGAACGCCATTCTTCAGACTGGGCTTTAGAGACCTCTCTGACTGCGGAAGGAGGGTAGGTTTGGGGGCAACCCTGGAGGCAGAGAGACCAGTTAGGGAAGGCTGAATCCCTCAGTGATGAGAGGGGTGTGGGAGGCGACTCCAACAGGACTTGATTACATGTGGGGCGAGTCAGAGAAGACTCCTGTGTGATGCCACACTGAGATGGAGATCGGGGCACAGCAGGGGAGGGGGTCAGGGAGCACAGGGCCAGTGTGTACTTTCCCACGAAGCCACCCCTCTGCTAACTTTCTGATGTCGGGAGTGGAGAGGAGGCAGCTCAGCAGGCCTCTGGCCCCTGGGGGTGAACAGTGCTGGAGTGGGCAGAGGAGTGGGGGTTGGGGACTAGGCGGGAGATGAGGTTCTAGGCTTAGTTTTGCCACAGGCAGAGGAGAGGGAGAAACCAGATGAACTGTAAGGCACTTTCACCTCTGACAACCTGGGTGTTCCACCGGCTAAAATCAGAATTGGGGGCTCTCTCCCAGTATACAATCCCACGACACACCTCCTGGCACAGAAGGTGAAAAGAGAGGCATGGAGCATGGAACACCGATCATGGAAGGAACCCAAGCTCTCACGACCAACGACCTGGCAACCTGCCTAGTCTCAGATCTCACCAGGTCCCTTTCCAGGCCATGCTCTCTGCCTGCATTACCAGGACACCCTCCCCTCCCCACTGTCCACCTGACTGACTCCACTTGCTCTTCAGGGGTCACCTCTTCCAGGAAGCCTTCCCTGGCCTCACCTCCTTCCCAGACTCCCCTTGATCTCAGCCTATGGTACCCTAATTGCCAGTTTCCTTGTTTGGCTCCTCATGAGCCCCTCAAGGGCAGGGGCTACACCATACTTGCCCCTACCTCCCATCCCTAGAGCATGCCCACAACATAACAGGTGTTCAAAGAATGACTGAATGAAGAAACTTAATGAGCTGCTGTTTCACTGGGGAAAAATATCGGTTTTCATACCAGATAAATTGGATAAAACCTAATAACGTCCCAGTCAACACTGTAAATCCCCACTGAATTAATTCATACATTCGCTTGCAAGCTTAATAATATAGCCATACATTTTAGAGGGAACAGGTGGTGATGAATGACAGGCTTAATTAGGCAAATCATTCCACCTGAAGTAAAAATATACAAACTCCAAGTGATTCAGCAGCACAAGAAAAAAAAAAAGTTAAGAACAAAAGCTCCAAACACAACTGCTTTCATTCCTTCTAATTAAGCTTCCCTTTAATCTGCAATTTAAAAAGGCAATTCTTTTAATTTAGTGATTTTCTGCAAAAGGTAAAGGAAGACACAGCCCTCAAAAGAATATCTGCATTTAGAGAAAAAATATGCCACCCTTGTGAGTTGTTAGAATGACAGTAACTAATTAATTCCACCTATAGGCAATTACAGACAGAAGTCAGAGTTTTGAGGGAGGGAGGGGAGACTCAGACGGGCAGGGCCAGGCCTCTGGAGCCCTTTTGCCTTTGGTGTGATGATGGGGACCAGTACCCTGGTGGCAGTGGGAGAAGTGGCCCGGTTGACAGCTCTAGCAGCCTGTCTCCCGAGAGGGTGAGGTGGCCCTTCGTGATGTCCCAAATGTCCTTCCAAAAGCTCTGGTCTACTGACACGTCTCATTCTTTAAGACCCAGCTCAGATCTTCCGGGAGGCCCTTCCTCCCTACAGATTAGTCTCTGCCGCTGGTGGTCCCCTTCCTACATGTATGGTAGATTTTATACCAATCAGCCTTGAAGCTGGGTCCTTGTCAATGACAGAAGACGGCATTTCCAGGCGCCCATGCGAGCTCTAACCCTCACAACAACCCTGCCACCCTGTGGGCAAGGGAGTGGGGGCCCAGAGGAGGGGAGGAAGAATTCCTCCAGGGTCTCAGAGCTAAGGAGCGGGGCTGGCCGGGCAGGAGCTGTGCCTCACTCATTTAGTCTTTGAAACGACCACCACCTGTATGAAGTCTAGAAGCTTCGAAGGTCTGGCACAAAAGTCCCCCTTCCACAAAGCCTCCCCTGATCCCACCTGCTGAGAACTACCTTCCTCCTGGGCGGCTCATGGCACTTGGCCCTTCTCTTGTAGCTCAGTGGGCCCCCAACCAGCCCGGGTGTTCTGCGGGGGCAGCGCCTGGGATTTACTTTAGGCCTCTTTTTCCTCTCCAATCTCTTGTCTGTCCCTAAACTGACTGTAGTGCTGAGCATAGAGATGGTGTTTAGTGAACGTTTGCTTAGATGAAGTAAATGTGTTCCTTCAGGATCTGGCTCCTTCCTGTTTATCATTCAGGGCTGGCCAGAGAGATCAGGTTCCAAAATGCCAAAGGGCCTCTAAAGCACAGCTCTCTGGGCTCAGAAACTCTTGCTGGCTCCTACTTCCCTGGGACGGAGAACTCACTCTGATGCTTGAGGTCCTCTGTGACTTGGTGACAACCTGACCTTCTGGATGCATCTTCCCCTAAAAAAACCCCTCCGGGTTCCACACCCACCCCTAGGCTCCAGTCACAAAGAATGGCTGGTCCCCAATCCATTATCTGCCTTCCTGCCTCTAGGACTTTGCTATGCTGTGCCTGTCCGATAGAACCCCTTTCTTCACTCTCTCTGGTGCAAAAGTCCTAGCCATTCTTCAGTTCAGCTTTAATGCTACCTCCTGGGGGGAAGTTTTGTCCTAGACACCCCCCCCAGGTGGAATTCCTTTCTCCTCTTCTGAACCCCGCCTCCCCTGTCTGTGCCACTGTCTGACCCCGCGCCAGTCTGTATTACAGTGCATTATGTAGGTGTCTTCTCAGAACGGGATGGAGATGGGGCCTCGTGCCTCAGCCTCTTCTGAACTTCCCCATGCCTGACGCACAGCCCATGGGCTGCAACAAGGCCAGAGAACAGAGGAACTGCAGCGGCTCAGCATCATGGAAAGGACGTGGACTCTGGAGTTAGGAAGATCCGGGTTTGAACCTTGCCTCTGCCACTATTGTGTGACTTTGGGCAAGACTCTAAACCTCTCTGAGCCTTAGCTGCCTCTTCTGTAAAACAGGGCTGACAACACCTATACCATAAAGGATTGTGGAGGCGGTTAGTAACAGATGATGTACCAAAGTCCAGGCAGGCCCCCTGTATGTGGTGGTCCCTTCTCCCCATGGTCACATCCATGCTCAGAGCAGCTCCTTTTCATGTACTCAAGAAGATAAAGTATCTTGTATCAGAAACCATCTTCTCCAACCTGTGCTGGAATTCCGAAGTTGGAAGTTCCAAGAGGACAGGACATATTCTGTTTTATTCAAACGCGAATTCCCAATGCCTAGAACAGTGCCTGATATATAGTAGATGCTTAGAATCTGTTGAGTGAATGAATCTCCATCCAGATTTATGGTCAGCAGGACCAAAAATACTCATTCATCAATCAAGAAAGGAAACTTAGGAGCTGGACTCCCCACCTCAAATTATTTTAAAATAGTTTTGAAAAATGGCTTGACCTTTAATGAGTGCTTCCTGTGCATGGGCAAGCATACGTGAGGATCCGACGTGACATTCTCTTCTGACCCTCACAACGAACTGAGAAGGTTGGTGCAACTTCACCTACATTTTTATGAACGGGGCCTGGTGCGGGCAAATAGCCTGCCCCAGCAGATAGAAGCAGGCTGTCACCCCAGGCAGCGAGCCCCAGACCCCAGTCCCTGTCCCTCTGCTTTGGGATGGAAACACTGCGCAGCCTCCTGGAAACCCTGGAAAGCCTCTAGAAGTGCCTTTCTCTGGGGACGGGCAGGGAGAGAAGAGTCGACAGTCTGCCAAACATCCCCCAGCCCTCTGGGCGGACCACGAGTGTGGATGGTGGCCCCTAAGGACAGGGTTCATTCACAGGGAACCGGAAAGGAGCAAAGGGGGCCCAGGGTCTTGGGTCCCAGGTGAGGCCTGCGATGTGCTCCAGGTTCAGTGGCTGCTTCTTTCTGGCTGGCCTGGAGTCTCCGGCCCTCCCAGTTCTCTAGTATGGGACAGAGTCCTTTAAGCATAAGGCAACAAGGATTAGAGAACTGAAAACAAAACCCTGTGCACGGAGCTCTCAGGTGCTAAAGAGGCTTCTTTAGGCCCCGTGTGGATGAGGTGGGAGTGAATACGGGGCTGACAGGAGGGGCCTGCACAGTGTTCCAGGCCTGGTGTTTGTTCATGGATGTCCTATGACTCTGCAAACACAAGGGCACAGAGAACAGAATGAAGGTGCCCAAGGCATCCCTTCCACACAGTCCTGGGCCCTGATTCCTCCACACTGCTGATGGCCGGGTAGGTTTGTAGTGGGGGGACAGGCGGGGAGTGGGGAGGGCAGGGGTGCAGAGGCATGGAAGGGGCTGCAGCCCAGGCAGTCATAAGCCTCCAAGAGGGGGCAAGGAGGGAGACCGCGCGTTGGTTTGGGCAGGTGGGGGGCCCCCATGACCCAGAGTGTACGGAAATACCACAAGCTTTCACGACGATGAGCAAACACTTGCACTTGACTAAAACTCTGTTCCTATGACAACGGTCCTCTGTTGCTTCAACTTTCTAAACATATGTTCTGCCTCATCTCGCCTGCTCCTCATAGTAAGACAAGTATTAGAATTCCCATTTTACAGCTGGAGAAACTAAGGCCCAGAGAGGTGAAGCCCTCTTCTCCCCTGCAGTTCAAGAGCAGGCCTCACTCTCCCCTCTGCCCGGTTAGTGAAGTTTGTGCCTCCAGGTAGGCTGTAAGGTGATGGGCAGCCTAGCAAATGTTTTGGTTTGCTTTTCCAGGATCACCTATGACAGGCCTCTGTATTCTCCTTGCAGACACATGCAGTCCCCAGGGCACCAAGCTGCCACGTCTCGTGGGCAGTGCCTGAGAACAGAGGTTCTCATTATGAGAGGGGGCAGTGGTGACTCCCCGAGAAGCAGGGCGTGGGGAAACCCACTTGGGCTCCAGGAATCCCATCTGGTTTCCAGGAACGCTGTCCATGCACGTACACCCAAGCCTGGACTGGGGAAGGAGGGCCTGGCATGAGGGGCGTGCCTGCATCCTCCTATTCTGCACCCCAAAAAGGAAGCATGGACACCGCTGCCTGGTGCAAAGACCCTGCCCCAAGGGCTGCTGCTTGGCTGCAGGCAAAGTAGGGACAAATCCTGATGAAAATGATGAAATGACCCAAACGCAGAGGACTTTACAGTTGATGAAGCAAGCCACCTCCACCATCATAACTCATTTTATAAATGAGGAACAAGAGCTGCAAAAGGGACTGACTTGCCCCATGTCAACAGCCAGATTTGAACCTGGACTTGAACCCACGTCTTCTGAATCCCAGGGGCCTCTAACAAGTTCTGCGCAAATCCTGTCTACAGTGCAACAGGTTCTCAAAAACAACAATAGTAACGATAATGATACCAAAAGCCAGCCTCCACTGAGCCCTGACTGTGCCCCTGACTCCTGGCACCAATTACCACCTGGTTTTATAGATGAGGAAATAGGCAATTGGCCCCAGGTCATCCTGCTAGCAAGGGGCAGCACAGGGCTTTAAATCCAGACCCTCCAGCTCTCCTAGTTCTGAGCTGGGCTCAGTGTCAGGTGTCCCCTCAGCTCTGATGTAGTGTGTCTCCTGACACTTTAACCTGCAGACACCCACTGACTCTTAGAATCAATCCTAGGGCCTGGGAAAGGGACTTCCCCCATCCACAAGCCTCTGAGGACCTGCAGGGAGCAGGCTGGGCATTTGTGGAAATGAGTCTCCCCTTCCAGGAGTCCCAAAGCCCCAGCCTAGCTGCTTATATGTTTCTGCTGCTGCCCCTCCACAGATGGTGGTGGGGGAAGGGAGGAATGACAGGAGGGGACAAGCAGGTGCATGGCTCTCAAGGGTTTGCTTGCCACCTACTGGCACACCAGTCTCTTCACTCACAACATGGCATCCGGACGCACGGGTCAATCCTCAAACACCCAGGGACACACTCTCGGCCTTGAGTTCAGACCAGGGGCTGCAACCACAGCAGACAACAGCCGCTCACAAACGTCCCTCTTCATGCAGGTCCCTCACCCTCATCTGGAGAGGAGACAGGTATACAGCACGAAAGAATGATGTGAAAACGTATCACCTCTGTGTGAGCAGGCTGCATGATACCTATGTATTCTGTGTCCTGAAGAGAACTTGGGGTTGGTTTTCCTGAGACGTGATTTATTCAATAATTTAACAAATATCTGTGTGTTCGTTACGTGCCAGGCACTGATCTACGTGGGGACCCAGGTGTGAACAAGGCCGGCAGAGTCTGTGACCTCACAGAGCTTAAAAATCTCTAACCACACAAAGATCTCTGACCTGCCAAGCAGAAGGGCAAAGATATTTTACTAAACCTTTGGGTTTCTTCCACACAGGAGACAAACGCACTTGAAGCAAAAACATTCCTATCAATATAATTAGCAGGCAAACCAAAGCTATGAAACACCAGTGTTTTTCTTTTTTTTTTTCTATGTTACTAAATGAATTCATTCATATGTCAAACAGAAAAAATAACTGGAAAAACCTGTCCCTCAGCCAAAGGAAGCGAGTGATCCCAGTTCTCTGTTTAAAGCCCCCTTCTCTCTGCAGACCTGCTGTTCACACGTGTTAAACATTAATTACAACTGTTACTCATTACATAGCAAAAAGCTACGAGTACAAACACAATTGTTAATTTCCTCCCAGGCCCAAGGCATTCTGGGAACCTGAGCAGGGGGCAGGAAGCACTGCCGGAACCCCAGTGGGGCCAACGGTAAGGAGAAGGTGGCATGTGCTGGGTGTGCCAGGTGATGGTGGGAGGTCTAAGATTCCCTGTGGAAACTTCTGCCGAGTCCGAGCCTGTTTATTCTGAGCACACAAGGATGAGTCATGGGCTTGGTGGGAACAGTGAGCCTGGAGCAGAGTCTGATGGGCTCAATGGCAGCACTACCACCTTCAGAGCATTTGTGTTTCACAGTGACAGTGACAAGTCACAAGCTCAGCACGAAGTGGGCGCAACTGCTTCTGCCTCCAGAACAGCCCAAGCCACCTTGCCCCAGCACAGCTAAAGAGAGTGTTCAGTCCTGCCCTTTACGCACTCTCGGCGTCAACACAGCAGTGGAGAGAGGAGCCTGAGCCGAGTTCATTAGCTGTGTGACTGTGGGCAAGCTGCTCACCCTCTCTGAGCCTGAGTAGTGTCATCTGTGTGATGACAAGGAAACCACACCCACCTTGCAGAACTTCATAGGGTTAACCTGTGCCAGCCTCCTAACTGGTGCTCACTAGCTGTTAATTGCCTGCCCCTTCTCCGTCATCCCCTTACCTTCATAGGATTATTTTAAATTAGCCAACTGAACTGGCTCAGAGATGACTCACAGTTGTTTAGGAAACAGACATACCTGAGACCTTACTTTCCCCTTTCTCTGCCCTTTGAGCCTCACTTGATGAGCTGGGAAAATGTCAAAACTCGAGAGGGTGCCTGCCTAAGGGGTGACCAACACAGCATTAGCACCCCCCATGCTGACAGTAACAAGTATGTATCTGGCGGTTCCAGAATAAACCAATGCACACCCATACGGGATGTGGTAGGGGCACAGAGGGGACCCAGCCCAACCTGGGATGAGGGTGGGGAAGGGACTGGTCATGTCAGGGGAGGCTTCCTGGAGGAGGTGGCATGGACACCACCCGAGCAGAGCTGTGACACCCCCTCCCTAACTCCTCCCTGACCCCAGCACCTAAAACATAGTATGTACTGAGTATACTTTAGGTTCTCAAAGTGGGGTCCCCAGATTAGCAGCATCAGCAACACGTGGGACCTTGTTGGAAATGCAAATTCTCATGCCTCATTCCTGGAACCTACTGAATCTGGAACTCTAGGGGTGGGACCCTGTAATGTTTGATACTTCTTCCAGGTGATTCTGCTGCACGCTCTGGGCAAACCAACCAATCAACAAACGTGTCAGAACCAGAATGGGGAGGGAGGGCTGTGGGGGAGAAAGGCAGTAGAGACCCTCTCACACCTGGGGACCAGTGGCCCAATCCTCGGGAGGGACTGAATAAAGGATGGAAGAACCAGGTGGTTCATGGTGAGAACTATTGCTGGAATCGAGATGGAGTATTTCCTACAAAAGTGTTACTTTCCACACTATCCATGCCTCTCGCTGCCAGGAATAACTGGGAATGAGCTTCATAAATGGGCCCTCTGTGCCCCCAAGTACCTCTTTATGCAGTATTGTTTTAATATATAAAATTAAATTTGATTTAATACAGCAAGCCTTCCCTGAGTGCCAACAACCATTCTCTCATGTGTGACCCTTTAGAGGTTACGAAGTCTTTTCATCCAATTTTTTTCCCTTGATCAACACAGAGATCCAGTGTGATAAGGATTCTGACTATCCCCGTTTTACAGATGGGAAAACTAAAGCTCAGGAGACTGAACAGCCCGAGGTCCCACAGCTGGTGAGTGGTGGAGCTGGCATGTGAACTTGGGATTGTCTGACTCCTGTTACTGTTCCAATGGCTCCCGACACCAAGACACTGTGTTGAGCTTTCCAGGTCAGAGAAACTGGCCAAGGAGCTAGTGCGGAAGCCAGACAAGTACCCAAAATAAATACGTTCAGCATTGAGTCACATGTCTGTCTTCTATTTTCACTGGGAGGCAGGCCTGTCGCTGGCTGAACCCAGGACATTGCCTGAAAAGTAGCTTCAAGGTAGACAAATCTCCAGACGATGAATCGAAAATGAAATGACTTTTGTTTCTCCTGCCACCTGGCACCCTGAGCAGGCACTCTGATCACCCGCTTCACAGAAGCAACTGCAAATCAATAAGGATGTAGTTTTTAACTTGACCCATTGAATTAAAAGGAAACGCTGATGCATCCTCCGTGTACGGCATGACTGCTATGAGGTCTCCAGCAGTCCCCATCCCTTCCCCGGGCCTCAGTTTCCCTAGCTGGACAAGGGGGAGTGGGATGCCATGGGTGGGGACCCCCTTCCTGTGCTGAGGGATGGCAAAGAGGACCAACCCGTGGGATGGCTCTGGTCACCCCATGCAGGCATGAACCTCCAGAACTTGGGCTCCCACAGAATCCTCAGCTGGAACTGTTCCAAGTGGGAACATACACTCTAGGCACGTATCCTACCAGCTGCAGCCGCCGGGAGAAATTGGTGCAATGGCGATGAAAGGCGTGTGACATTTCCTGTGGGCTCTGGGAGGGCGAGGGCTTCAGCCACATTATACAGCATCTTGGATGGTGTCAGAGAGCCCAGGCATTGACAGGGTAAGGGCTTGGGCTCTGGAGTGGGACTTCCCAGGTTCAAATCCTGGCTCTGCAGCTGACTAGCTATAGGCTCCTGGGCAATCATTTCTTCTCTTTGGACCTCGGTTTCCTTATCTGTAAAAGGAGGAAACTAAGGTCCCAGGGGGTGGTTGTGAGGATTAAATGAGATAATGCATGCACAAGTGTTCTGTAAATACCAGCACTTCCCCAACGCAGTGCCCTTTTTTAAGCCCCACCAGGGCCCTCTGCAGTGGACACATTTCCCAGGTGAGGGAATAGAAGCCCCAGGACAGGTTCAGTCCCTGTCCTTCCAATGGCCCCTCAGAGATCTGAAGACTCCAAATCCATGTCTGCTTTGCCAGGTTATCCACCCAGCTCCTCGGCCCCCTGCCTGTGTGGCCACCTCCTGGGCAGGCTTCCTTTGTCCATCCCACAATTCGTGCCACAAAGCCCAGGGGCTGGTCAGACAAGCTGCGTCACCCCCAAGACAGCGTGGAATCACCCAGGCTGCTTCTCCTGCCCCACGCTGAGCAGGGAGCAGCAACGGGGGGCTGGACCTGCCGGCTGTAAAGACTCCAGGGGGCGGTGAGTGGAGAACGCACCCCCTGGAGAACTGAGCGGGTGGAGAACTGCGTCCAGCCAGCTCTGAAGGCAGGTGTTTCTGCTGGGTGGCAAGGGGGCTGTCAGCCTGATGGAAGCCACCGCACCGCTCTGTTCGCTGCAGCTGGTGGTAAGACTGCCTGGGCATCTGTCCCGGGGCTGGGATCAGCTCAGGCCATGTGTGTGGCTTGGGGCTCCAGTGTTGGATGGTTGCGGGCAGGGGTTCTGGCTGAGGCCACCACCAGCCTCCTGGAGGGAGGGCAGGCAAGGGAAGCCGAGGGCTCCTGGGGAGCTTGCGGTGTCTCTCATTCACCTGGCCGCAGAATTCTGAGAAAAGGGAAGACTATCATTCCCAAGAAGCTAGGACCACCTCACACCCTGCAAGAGCTGTTTTCGCGACAACCGGGAAGGGATAATCAAGCCTTCCCGAAAGGCTGCACTGGCTGAGAAGGCCTACTTCTGCGGAGAATGCCAAAGCATCCCTTTGAGAACAGCCTCGTTTCACGAATGCAGTGCAGGACAGCACTCTGAAAGGCGGAAAGCACTTTTGCTTCGTAGACTGAATCACAGAGTAGCTCAGAGGCCTTCCCTTCTCCTGGCCTTTGACCAGCATGCTGGGATCCTGAAGGAATGAAGCTTGGAAGCAGCCCTGGAGAGGGCTGCAGGCCAACCTCCCACTGCAGGGCAAAGCCCTCCCAACACCAATCCCGCCTCATTCAAGCTTCTGCTGGCAAATCTTGGTGAGAGGAAGCTCATTATACACTTTCAGGTGTACCTGAAATTCTTACCACTCACTGTGACCCTAAATCCCTATGACTCCTTCTTGGTGGGCCTACCTCTGCCCTTTGGGGGTCCCCACACCACACACCTTCGGAAATCTGAAAACGCTGACCAGGTTACCTCATGCAAGCTAAACAGGCAGAATCAGAATGCAAGGGATGCAGGGACTTCCCTGGTAGTCCAGTGGTTAAGACTCTGCGCTTCCACTGCAGAGGGCATGGGTTCGATCCATGGTTGGGGAGCTAAGATCCCGCATGCTGCGCGGTGCGGCAAACAAACAAACAAACAAAAAAACAAGGGATGGAAAGAGATGCTAACGATACTGCCCAGTGGATTCTACCACGGCTACAGATCCTGCACCCCAGGCTCTCGGGGCCCATCACAGAGCTCCCGAGGGCCCAGAGAAACTGTGGGGCATTTCAAACAGGTATTGCGATAAGGAGGACGAGGCCCAGCCCAGCCTGCCTTGCTCCCTGACACCACCACTGATGTGCTAAAGTGCGTGCCACACACACTACTGATTCAGGTGGGAACATTATCCTTTGTTTCTGAGCAGCCGTCCTTCTGGGTTTACAGATGGGACCACGGCAGCACTCTAGCAACCTAATCGAACTGTTTCAACTCGTCCTTATTACCTGAGAGGTGGCCCATCCACCTCGTTCCACCTGCACTTTGGGGCTAGGAGACAGGAGGGTGCTCCTTGGCTGCAATGCCGCACCTGACGGGCTCTGTCCACAGATGTGGGGAGGGATCTGGTCAAGACTAAAGGCTGGTGCTCACAGCATCCCTCCAGCCCAAGTGAAACAGCTTCCTCCTATGCCCCAGAAATCAGGACCGAGCCAAAAGCTTCTTGGGGAAAAGCACAATCGGTATCCATCCCAGAGCAAGACACACAATTGATGAGGTAAGTGACTTGATGAGACACAGGTGGGGACATGAGTCAGACTACTTTCTATCAGCAGCCTAAGAAGTTGACCTATAATGACACTTGTGATAGCAGCTCAGCAACATATAACCAAGTCCACAGTGGCTACCTGTGGCTCAGAAACTTGTCTGGAGACAGTTCTATCTAAGACCTTGTGATCCTTTGTGAAAAACTAAATGTATAGTGGTTTTAAAACTAGCTTTGGGCAGAAGTGGGCAAGTTCTGGTCTGAGAGGCTTCTGAAGAGATGATGTCCTGTAGGGTAAGGGCTTTTCACTCTAACATGCCAGCGAATCACCTGGGGGTCTTTTAAAACAGATTGACTCTGCAGGTCTGGGGTGGGGCCTGAGACCTTGCATTTCTCACCAGTTTCCAGGTGATGTGATGCTGCTGGTCCAGAGACCACATATTGAGCAGCAAAGCACCAGACTAGACTAGAGCAACTAAGGTGACATGACCTGCAAGGTGGTCAGTCCAGGAGAGGGTGAGACGCCACACCGCCTGGAATGTCATCTCTTGCCATGGGCCCTTGGTATCTAGGACAGTTGTCACATGAGCCCTTTAGCCCTTTAATCAAACTGGTGTTTGTGAAGAGCCGCCTCTGGGACATCATCGGCTCCATTCTAGTTCCTCCCACACCCGGGAGGAGCACAGCCTTGTCAGCCATGCCAGCGGACAGGCCTTGGATTCCCTTGTGCCGAGGGCAGAGGAGGCTGTGAAATGCACAGGAGAGACCTGAGGTGACCAAGGACCTCAGCCACATGACTACTCTCGGCTCTGGCTCTTGACTGACATCAAGGCCTGGCAGGCGGGCCCAGCACCTACAGCACTGAGTCCATATGGTGAGGGAAGTGCCCCACCAGAGTCATGTGCAGGAAGCTCAACAGGCTCAGAGAGGCAGCAAGGAAGCCCGTGGGACATGTGGCTGCGTACCAGGAGGGCTCACAGGGATGGCGAAGGAGGCACAGGACGTTTCCAGATAGGACACAGCAGGGAAGGCCACTGAGACAGAAGGCATGGGACTGCACAGTGCGCTACATCCAGGGAACTGTGAGTAGTCTGTGCTAGAACAGTCAGAACTTCGAGCAAGGGAATCAAGATGAGTGGAGGGCAGAGGCCTCGCTTTAGGGGGCTAGGAAGGGAGGGCGGGTCTAGTTGTGCATGAAAATGGGAGATTCAAGGCAAAATGAATCTTAAATAAAAATAAAAACTCTCCCTTTCTGACCTTCAATGTGGTAAGAATTAAATTACTCACTCGATGTCTGTTTATATGCCTAAAGTCTTAGAAGCATAAAAGTGTTTTTGCATCTGACTTTTCCCCTCTTAACATTAAACATAAGCATTTCCCTAGGTTGTTATAAACTCTGTGTCAACATCACTTTGTAGTGGCTGCACAATATTCCATTTAACCGACCCCCATTGCTGGACATTCAGGTCATTCTTCATCTCTCATGATCACCATGCCTTTCCTGTGCTTTAGATCATAACCTCAGCCTGGACCCTAAGGACTGGGGTTAGGATCAAAGGGTGTGTACATAGCTTAGGACAGGTGACACATGTGGCAGACTGCTTTCCATACGGCTGTGGGAGAGGAGAGGCACCTGAGTCATTCAAGGGGCTCTAGGCCAGGGGTAGGGTCAACTCCTGAGGTCAGGATGTGGCCACGGCCTGTGCTCTGTGGATGGGCTCGTGCTGAAGCTGGGACAGGAAACGCAGCAGCCCTGGATGCATGCAGGCCTGTAGCAGCTGTATGACAGGATGGAGCCACTGGGCTCCACAAGGCCCAATAGGAGCCACTCTGCAGATTGATTTTCTTCTAGCTTCTAAGATTTCCTTCTGAAATCTGAAATCTTGGCTTCAGTGAACTAGAGCATTACCAACAGGACCAAGACAGAGTCAGACAATGAGATCATCTGGGCTGTCTCTGGGGATGGGGGGAGGGACTGGAACGGAGACCCTGGAGGCCAGACCCGGGAGTTCCCCTAGGCCTGGCCTAAGGGACTTCCTCCAGGACCCTCCTCATCCTTGAAGGGCCCAGCTGTACTAGAAACCCTGTGGTTTACCTGAGCAGGCAGGGACCCGTGCACTTACTCCCTTTACAAAGGTGAGTGCCATGTGGGTCAGCGGCCGCCTCTGAGCAGGGCCACTGGCTCCTTACCTGCCAGAGCTGGGATGGTGACCCGGTTCCATTCCCATGGCTGGTCGTATTCATCAGCGGGCCTGTCATCATCCTGGGGCAGCTTGCTCTCCCGCAGTCGGGGGCTGACCGTGCTCTCTGAGTCGGAGTCCATGCTTGGGCCCTCGGGTTCGTAAGGGGTATCGTATAATTGGATGCCTTTGTGCTGGGACCGGACGCTTTCCTGCCTCTGAAATTCTGCAGTCAAAAAGGAAGGAAGCAGAGATGTAAAGCATGCACAGCACGTGCTTCCTCACCTGGGACCCACCAGGTGACACCAAAGGAATTCAGAGCCGCCAGCCAGGGAGGTGGAGGCTGTATTTAACTTCTGTCCCACCCCTCGAGGGCGGGGTCTCTGCTCTCACTGCTCAAGGCTTCCTCACAGAGATCTCAGGCTCTGGACCAAACAATAGAACGAGAAGCCTCCCTGAGAAGCCTCCCTGCCACCGCCTGCAGTCTTCAAGGGCACGGGGCGGCGCAGAAGTGAGCGTGATGTTCCGGGTGTGTTCTGACACCAGCCCAGGACAGGCAGAGGTCTCAGCCCCATCGCTTACCAAGGCGGGGGTGGTCTTCCCACTAGGGCAACTCCCTGGTCTCTGGACTTGTCACTCCCGAGCTATAAAATGAGAAGCTTGGGCCAAATGACCCTCAAGTTTCCACCCAGCTCACATATTCATTTTAAAGACCTACGAAGCCAAGAGCCACCCCCAGGGGACGCAGGGTCACTGATTTTTCCCCTACAAAGCCCCAGGAATGACCCTTTTCCTGCATTTCTACCTCCCCCAGGGCCTGCCTATCTTCTAACACACTGAATACAGCCAAGAAACTTGAGAGCAGATGTCCAGTTTCACTTCTGAATAAGGAAGGAAAGCTCTTAATCTTCTGGAGAGGATGCCAAGGCCTGGCTCCAGTGTGGGCTGAGGGGCGACCGCCCATCTAGATGAGGCCCCAGACAGGGCATGTTCCTTTCAGCTGCTGCTTATTCCTGAGAGGCCAGCAGTGGCTGAATGATGGATTCCAGGATGATGCTACGATCAGGTGCTTCCTCCTCACACAGGGGCACTTTTCTTGCTTTGATCATAAACACCCACTGTGCGCAGGGCCAACGTGAGGACGGGGGAAAGGAGGGGGTTCGCTGTTGAGGCTGCTCTCGGCAAGCCCACTGTTTCCAGAAGAGATACAACGGGCACCTAAATCACCATAATATTCTGCAGCCAAGGGGCTGCTGCAGGGCCTGGGAGGGATGAGACAGGAGGAGAGATGACATTTGAACTGACAGCTCTGACAAGTGGAAACAGGAGAGGGACAGGATTCCCTGTGGTAGGACCAGGGCAAGCCAAGGCAGTGCAGCTGGAGAGAACGTGCTCACTGCCCACTTTCTTGTTTTATTTGTAAGATGTACATAACATTTGCCATTATACCACATTTAAGTGCACAAGTCAGTGGTATTAAGTATATGCGCACTGTCGTGCAGCCATCACCACCATGCATCTCATGAACTTTATCTTCACCCTAACCTGAAACGGCCCCCCACTAACTCCCCATTTCCCCTCCCCCAGCCCCTGGCAACCACCCTTCCACTTTCTGTCTCTATGAATTTGACTACCTAGGTACCTCATATAAGTGGAATCATATGGTATTTGGCCTTCTGTGACAGTCTTATTTCACTTAGCATAATGTTTCTAAGGTTCTTCCATGTTACAGCGTGTGTCAGAAGTTCATTTCTTTTTAAGGCTGAATAATATTCCACCATGTGTCTATTCACTGTCTACTTTTGCTGGAGCACCAGGTCCAAGGAGGTGGGAGAGGGGTGGTGGGGCTTGATAAAAAAGCACTGAGGGTGGTGAGAGTGAGCTATTTAAGTGGTATCTCGAGGCATTCTCCAAATCAGAGGTCCAGTGCCATAAAGATATAGTAGAAACCCACAGGAGTCATGTGCCTTGAAGAGCAGTTGACAAAACACATGAATGACGTCAGCCTTTCTGAGAAAGAGCATTCTTTTAGACTGGGCTTCATGATCCAAGGCCAGCTCATAGGGTCGACAAAAAATCCACCTCTGCGCACAGGCCCTGATACAACAGAAACTAACCAATGCTGGGTAGTGACCTTTAGTGATGACATTAAATAGCGCTGTGGTAGTATCTCCCAAACTTCACTGAGTTACATACCGACTTCATAATTTTGCTGTTTTCAAGTACCACCTGGCTTATTATTTACCATTGTTATTGATGTTGCCTCATTTTTTAGAGTAAATAAATTCACTTAAAAAGGAAACTTTTAATCACCATCCCATAAGCCATTATCCTTACCAAAAACAGATGATAAACATAAAAAGAATGAACAAGAACAAAACCAACTAGGTGGGTACCACTGCCAGGAGGCAAGCCCAAGGCTCACTTTCTCTCTGCTGAAAAGGAAGATGGCAAGTAATGGAGACCTGGTGGGGGCAGGCGGGAGGTCTAAGCAGCAAACCAAGATACTTTCTTTGGCAAACAAGAATAACCTTCTCTTTTTAGAAAGAAAGTAAATGAAAAGGGAAAAACCTCACTATGTGGTTCTCAGGCTGCCTAAAATCATGTCTCCTCTGAGAAGATGTCCCTTACTTTGGCAAAACACGGCTTTATTGGGTCCCATGAGTAAACTGGGATGATTTATTAGTTTTGAGGATGATGCTTTCCTTTTCATGGGGGGTAAGAGGAGAAGAGAAGAGCTACAAAAGGCAGGACTTGGTCATTTTAAGGCAAAGACCAACTGTAAGGTACTGGAGACAACTCTGTAAATTACAAAATCTGCCAAAGTGCTTGCTTTGTGGGGTCATATCCTCCGCACCCCTGCCGCCCCTGGCTCTAAGGAGTGCAGTGGAGCTTCCTGGCTTTGGAGAATTCCAAGGGATGGGGACATTGGGAATGCAGCTGACAGGCACCGACATAGGAAAACCACCTTCCACTTCATCCTCTTTCACAAGCAGGACCAGCAACCACTGACATGTACGCTACAGTTTACAAAGCACTTTGCATGCAAATCGTCATTTAATCCTGGGCCACAAAGCAACTCGTGGATGCACTTCTGTGGGCCCCCAATAATCATGAACATCCTTGCTTTCTCTCTCCCTCTCACACAGAGCCCAGATGCAAACAGATATTCCATGAATGTGGGTGGGATAAATGAATGACAACTGACAGCCAGAAACCCCTCTTTACCCCAAATTCCAATTTATGAAAGTCCCTGACTTTAGTGATAAGGTACCTGGAACAAGATGAAAAATGCATATAGCCCAGTATTACACAATATTCAGAAGAGATGGATAGTCTACATAAACACTAGCTTAAAAGGAAAACATGTGCAGGGAACAGATTAGCTATTAAATCAGAGGGACTTGGGCATACACCTCTCAGACAGGATTTATTGTTCCCAAAGTATCTGCACCTCACCAAAGCTGGGTTAGTAACGGCATGCAGTTAGGGTAGGGGATGTTATGATGGTAATCATTAAAACAAGCTTCCCCCCTATTACATGGTGAATTCAAATTTTCATTAAGGCCTCAACAATAGGGAGCAGTTAAGTAAATTACGGCATGCTAACTGGATGGAATATTAAACAGCCATTAAAATGATAAATCTGAAGATTATGTAGCTACATGGAATAGCGTGCATGAAATTATGCTAAGTTAAAAAGTGAAATACAAGACTGTTTATGTGTTGAGCAAACCGTATAATGTGGGCTTTCTAAACAAGTCCTGGGCAATGTGAACAATGCCCCAGAGGAATTCTACTCCTTGCTTAGGAATTGCTGAACACCGTCATCACACACTTTGCCCATAATATCTAAACTCTGATGACAGCAATGTTGTAAGTACAGATACACATGAGTAAAGGACAGAAAACCTGATACAGGAAGATAAACAGCTACTGTGTATAGAGGGAGGAATTATTGCATAGTAATTTTTCAAAGTTGTTTTAAATAATGAATAAGTATGTTAGTAAAGAAAAAATGTAGTTAAGAGTGGATCACATGAAAGTAAATACGATGTTAAGTTGGGCTTATAGGAGCTGTGTGTTTCGGAAGCAGCTGCCTTTGCCTGAGAAAACACCCATTTAAGGGAACATCTCCTCTCCCAGGAGACGTTTGCCAAGAGCCCCAGGAAGTCAAGGGCAGTTGCGCCAGGCCAGCTCACCAGACATCACTGTCCCCTGCCTAATGACCAGGCCCGTCCTCCTTATTACCCAAACCGATCTGCGACGGCCCAGAGACTGACCTAATAGGGGAGCTGGTAACTGTATGTTTTAAGTCACAAGTTATCTGGACATCACCGTCTATAAATTCATGGAAAATGACCTTTAATATTGGGTGGCAGGCTGTGATGTTACGCCTCTTAGGCAGGGAGCAGGAACATTAAATTGACAGGGTAGGGATTTCTGTCGGCTTCTGAAGTAGAAAGGTTTTCAAGTAGAACTATATATGGAGGGAAAAAAAAAATGAGAGCACTTTGTTTTAGAATCGGAGAATGTTGGAACTGGAAGGGGCCCTGGGCGTATTCACCAAGGGCACAGAGCCAGGAGGGTGAGGCTGGTGTACTGACCAAGGGCTGTGGCCCTGAGAGGCAAGGAGAGCCGAGGGGATCATCTGAGTGAGGGGCCCAGGACAGAGCTTGGTGCAAACCAGAGGCCTCCTGAGTGGCTCTAAGTGTTTCGAGTTCCCCAAGTCCATTGGCAACAAGCTATGCTTTGCTCTGGTGTTCACCAACTCCGTGCCTCCCCCTCACAGTTTTTTGTTTGTGTGTTTTTGTTTTGTTTATTTCCTTTGGCTGTCAGGAAGCTCAGGGTTAATTTTGATGCTTAACCTCAATAGCTAGGTTAGCTTAGATATTGGGTAGAATCATTTTCACTTGCCCTTCCTTCTACTGTGGAGCTTGATATCTATTATAACAGCCTCATTATATACATTTCTTTTTATTATGCATAGCCTCAGGTCAGTATTCTGAAAGCAGGCAGACACACATCTAATGAAAAAGACTAGAAGAAAAAAAAAACCTCTTCTTTACCTCTTTACCTTCCTTTCAGGAAGAGAGAAAGGAGGGCAGGGCTTGGCCTCACCTCTGGGAAACAGGCCGAGGAAATCAATGTACTCGCTGGTGCACCCAGCCTTCTCTGGGAGCGCCAGCATCCACCTGTCCTCACACCCCACTAGGCATCTACTGAATGCCCAGCACGAGAGGAGACGGAGATGAAGCAGACACAGTCCTGGTCTTCAGGGAGCCCTTGGGGAAAGAGGGCCAGAGCCCCCAACACAGACAGAGGAGGCTTAGGGTCCTCAACAGGGAGCAGATGTGACTCTACAACTCAGTTGAGGGAAATCTGGGAAGGCCTTAAAGAATTTAGACATGAGGGCATGGCACAGTGGTATGGCAGGGAAGTTGGGTGTTTGATGAAGGAAGGACCGAAGCAGAGGCACAGGGGCTGGAAGCACGAGGTGTATGTGGGGAAGGTGGGCCGTCCAGGAGGCCCATTGAGAGGGGATGCCGAGGCAGGTGGAAGTGGTTCTGGACGGCCTTGAATGCCACGGGACAGCACCCCCAAGACTGTCTAAGGAGAGGTGCAGGCTGGAGAACCCCCAGGCAGGGTGGAGCTGGGCAGGGTGAGGCTGGCACAGACATGCAGGAGCCTAGCTGGAAATGACAGATGCCAGCCTGCAGGCCCCTCACCTCTAATCTTCCCAGCTGGTTTGTCTGGGAATCCACACCAGATCCCAAATGACAGGGTGGCAGAGCTCAATAGAGATGTGTGGCCAAGGAGGCTTCCAGTCCCAGGCCCTGCCATCCCGTCAGCCCAAGAAACGTCTACTCAGTCGGTGGTGGGCCTGCCTGGCTGTACCCTCAGGCCTCCATGGGCCAGGACTGCATTATTAGGACAATGCATGCCACTGACTGGTGCTGCCCTGCACCCGCCACCTGGGAGGCAAAGCCCTGGGTCCAGGAAAGCGACAGGTTCAACAGCACAGCGCAGCGGCTGAAAACACTGATCCTGCCAGACCGCTGGGGCCCGAATCCCGGCCCCAATGGGGGACCCAGAGCAAGTTGCCCCAGTTTCCTCATCTCTGGAGCGGGGACAACAGTGTCCAGGATGTTATGAGGATCAAACGAATTCTTGTACGTTCAGTGTTTAGAACGGCGCCTGGTGCACAGAAGGCACTCCGGGAATGTTGACTTCATGTCAGTTACCACTACTGGGGCATCCTTGGAATACCATTCCAAGAGCCCTCCTCCTCTGAGATCACCCTTCATCCCCCAGAGCCACAGAAGGCCTGCTTACGAACTCTAACAGGCAACCCTGCACTGGAGATGACAGGGTTTCACCACCCATCTATGAACCTTCCATTTCTGGATCCACAACTTCTGATTTTAGCTGCTGCTTTGGCAATCTCTCGCCTCCACGTGGCAGCTTTGCTCCAGATCAACTCTTGTGCGGAACACAAAACACACAGGGGAGGGCTCAGTGCCCAGGAGTCTAATGACTACATTTTACAGATGGAGAAACTGAGGCCTGGGGAAGGACAAAGCCCCAGGTCCTCTAACTCTTAGACCAGGGCTCTTCTTCCTACCTTTCCCAGATGCTTCCTCATGTCTCTTTTATCAGACTGTCTTGTTTGTAATCTTCTGGAGGCAGGGGCATCTACTTCAGTCAGGCCTGAGGTGTTAAAAAGCACACCCGGCACCACAGCCCAAGTGAGGAGTTCCACAGGAGGGGCGGGCAGCTGTTCCTAATTAGACACAGCCGAAATCCCGCCAAGTTCCGGGCACCACATCAAAGGGAAGGCAGGGGACGCTCTCCTCATCTAAATTGTTAAAACATCTGCTGGAGAAAGACCCTCCTCCTAATGAATGCCTGAATGCAGGGGGCCCCCTGAGGCTGAGGTGGCAGCATGGGGCAGCAGGGGTCCTCGGGGCGGACCCTGCCAGGCAGCAAGGGTAGGGCAGCTTGGAGACGGAGCCTGGACACAAACCCAACACAACACAGGCAGAGGCCCCACCCCCTCCTCCATCTAGTCTGGTTTCCGGAGCTGTCTAGAAGCCACGAGACTGACTAATTGGAGTTCTCTTACCATCTCGTTTCCAGACGTGCATAGAAACACCCCAGAAAAAGAGGGTGAGCTCTGTGGAGCAAGGGTGTGGAACAAGAACAATGGTCACATCGGCGGGAGCCGTGCAGGCCTGTCACTGCCCGGTGGAACCTGCACCGCTTGCTCTTTTACGCTCAGCCCAAGGGCGAGGGGAAGGCCCAGGTCTGAGTCAGGGAGCCCGGTCTGATCCCTGCCCTTGGACATCTGTACAGGACGGGGTCTCCCCTGGAGGGCCCTGTTCTGTGGTCCCTGGGGGAGATGAGCCCACACCCCTGATGACACCGAATGTGCTTTGCTCACGATTTAAAAGGCCACATGGGCCTCTTCACAGAGCTCTCGGGAGCTGCCTGCAATTATGGTCAGGCCCTTCCGCCCTGCCCATCACTCTGCACTCTTCCAGTGACTGCCTTCGCGTGCACAGGCCTCCGAGTGGCTGCAGGCCTGAGTTCTGTCGCCATCCCCTGCAGAGACTCACTGAGGCGAACTTGCCACTCCAGGATCCAGGCTGCTCCCAGGCTCAAGGCAGTGCATCAACGAGCATCCATTTAGTGCAGCAACTTTCTCAGGAAGACAGCTCTCTGCTTCCATGTCAACGGAAGACCCACATTCACAGGCAATCAGGGAGCCTGCCTGCTTTTCTTTCTCAAACATCACTGAGCCCGTACTGGGTGCTAAGGCGGACCCCAGGCCAATGCTGAGCACTCACGTGGAGACAAGGCTCCTCCCACCCCCAGAGGAGCCGTGGTTTAGCAGGAGAATCGGGACACCAGCATCCCTAAGTGCTGAGCGAATAACAGTTACGAGTTACTGAACACCTGCCTGTGCCCGGCACTGTCCTGGGTGTTGGCTGCATGTCATTCCTTATCCCCATGACACAGACAGGCAAGGGTGACTGGCAGCCTCAGAGCCTCTGCTGGGACCAACCCAGTTCTAAAGTGGTACAGACAGTGGCAGCTTGGAAGAGGCAGAAAACAAAGGCAGTCCCAGGGATTTCGAAAAACCTTAGGGAGAAGGTGGCTTTTCAGAGGATCTCAAGTCCTAGTGCAAAGAGGCCCCTCAAGGGCCACAGAAGCCGAGGGACCTGCCTGGCATCACAGACAATGAATGGGGGGCCCAGGGTAGAATATACTCAAGGAAATAAGGAAGATTCAGATGGGTGAAGACAGGGCCCCAGGATAAAGGGCAACAGAGCCAAGTCGTGGACAGAGGAAAGCTTGAAGGATTGTGAGGTAAAACGAAAGACTGTGAGCTGTCCCGAGCCCAGCGCTACTGAGGAAGAGGAGATGGGGAGTGGCTAGAAAAGGAAACTGGGGCTGGGTTATGGAGGGCCCTGAATGCCAGGAGGAGGGGTAGGAAACTGCAAAATGTGGGCCAGCAGTCTCAATCAGGTTTGCGCTTTCAGAAAAAAAGCTTTTACAGAAGCTGGCAGGAAACACCAGGGCGTGGTGATCAACTGTGATGACCTGAAGGTCCAACCCTCCAAACAATTAGGTCTCTACCCTTTCAAATAGTGGAGAGAGGATGCCCGGGGTTCCAGAAAGAAAAACACACTCCAGCGAACAGTTCCCAAAAGTGGAAAAGAAAGCATTTCCACTGGGATACGAGGCAGAGTCGGGGTGGCACCAGTTCCCTCAGGTCAACCTCAAGAGGGGCAGGTGTCCTCTGACCCCCGTGCTGCAGACAGAGGCTGGGGCCCAAGGGGGACTGCCAGGGGCCTTGGCAAACAGAGCCAGAGACGGTCCAGCCTCGTGTCTTCCAAGTATTGACAGCCTGTACTCACAGAGAGGGCTAGCCACCCCTCTAGTGCGATCTTCCAGTCTGCTAGGCACGGTGAGGTCTCAGCTTCCAGAGAGGCCTTGGGCCGCACTCTAATATGATAAAGCCACGGGGGACAGGCTTTCATGCCAGACCACCTTGGCTACACCCCTCACTGAGCAGCATCGCCAGCCCTTTCTCACGGAACCTCCCAGAGCAAAGCCTTGGAGGATCCAAGACCACACCCAAGCCCCCTCCTCACCTGCCTGGTATGAAATCTGCAGCTCAGAGTGGTTCAGCCAAGGTCTAGGAGACTCAACTCTCAATAATACACTTGAAGAGTGCTGAGTGCCTACGGTGTACCAAGGTCTGTGCCAAGCGCAGTGCCTCCAAGTTCTCACTTAATTCTCACAACACCTCTATAAGGGGGTGCTGCTGGCATCACCACTTTAAAGACAGTCACACAGCAAGCCAGGGATGGAGGCAGCCTGACTCCAAAGCCCATGCTCTTAAACATGCAGCTGTCTATACCGCCTTTCCAACACTAGTTGGTGCTCCTTCCGCTTCACCAGGTCCAAAATAACATGAACATGTTCAGGTCAGCAGGGAATGCAAGCACTGGAAGAGCCGACTTGGTCGCCTAGCTTGGTCCTAGCTTCACCGTGCTGAGTGACGCCAGGCAGGTTACTTCCTCCCTCTGGTCATCAGTTTGCTCATTAGTCAAGGCAACTGAGGTCATCTTGGGCTTTATCTGACCAGGACCACACGTAGGTACCTATAGGAATCGTTAGGCAGTCTGGGAGGAAAGCAAAGGATGGTATCAGGAGGAAGAGAGCTGCCCATCAAAGAGGTATTTAAGCACATTCTAGATCTTTAGAGGGGTGGCCAATGCATGCTGCTGGTCCCAGGCTGGCTGGCTCTAAGCAAGTGATTACAAACTGGCATTGGGTGCAGGGTGCCAGCCTCCCAGGGCAGAGCCAGGGACCCCTTCCAGGCATGACCCTTCCCTCCATCTGTACCTAACAGCCCCCCTTGCCATGTGACAGGTTTGCAGTCAAACTGGTCAAACCCCACCCATACCCATCTGGTGGAGGCGGCAGCCCTGGGGCTGGTTGCAGGGTCACTGCCTCATGCTGAGGGGTGCTGCTGGCATTGTGCCGCATGCCCAGCACAGCTGTCCGGGCGGAAGCGACTTGCTGAGATCTGGCAAGCTCTCTGCCCCAGGCTTCCTTGCTTTGGAACTGCTTCAAGAGAGGAACTAATCTCCTTGAGGACTTGTGGACAACCTCAGCCTGCTGGATGGTGATGACGAGGCTGCCAGCCTGGGACCAGCCTGGCCCTCCGCTCACTGGCTGTGTGACCCTGGTCAGCTGCCTGATCCGCTAGGGCTAAGATTCCTTCCAGGTGAGGCGGGAGGGGGTGAAGCAGATGGTCTCGGAAGACTTTCTGGCTCCAGAGACCTCAGTCTGATTCTACAAAGAGGGGATGTTCACACAGGCTTCTTGTTCCAGTGTTGTAGCTCCAGCACACGAAGGAAGAGGGGACATACACAAGAGCACCCATCCTACAGTGCGCAGGGTCCCTGACCTTGGCATCCTAACCACCTTCCAGCAAACTCCTCCAAAATTCAACCCCAATATGCAATAAGAACCCTCTACGAGGAGAAGCTCTATACCAACACAAAGTTGTGTTTTCCTGCCTGTGAGTAATTTTGTGGGTCAACTTGAATGGGCCACAGGGTTGCCCAGATACTTGGTCAAACATTATTCTGGATATTTCTGTGACGGTGTTTCTGAATGAGATTAACATTTAAATCCACAGACTGAGTAAAGCAGATTGCTCTCCCTAATGTGGTGGGCCTTGTCTAATCAGTTGAAGGACCAAATAGAACAAAAAGGTTGACCCTCCTCCAATAAAGAGAATTCTTCCTGCCTGACAGCATTTGTACTGGGACATCAACTTTTTTTCTGCCTTCAGACTCAAACTGAAACACTGGCTCTGTCTGGGTCTCGATCCTGTTGGCTTTTGGACTAGAATAACACCAGCGCATCTCCTCATTCTCAGGCCTTCAAACTTGGACTGGAACTACACCATTGGCTCTACTGGGTCTTTCTGACTCATCTTGGGACTTGCCAGCCTCCATAATCACACGAGCCAGTTTCTTATAATTAATCTGTCTTATTGGTTCTGTTTCTCTGGAGAACCCTAACTTATGCCTCTGTGAAGAATCGTTCCTCACATGCTTACCATGCACGGTCTTAGGATGGGCTGCTTGTCTGCTCCCCTTCTCAAACAGTTCCTGAAAAGACTGTGTATCAACACAGAAACCAGGTCTAGAAGAAAACCTCTTTATCACAATGCAGAGGGGACCTGCCACTTTTCCTGACCTTGAAGAACTAGGGATGCAGCCAAGCCTCAGCTCTCTTAGAGGAACCTGCAATTCCACCCTCAGGAGACCTCATGGTAGCAAAGCCACTGCAAGAGTGGGGATCTCAGTGGGGATCCCTACTTGGCCCAGGAGTGACCACCTGCCAAGAGCCAATCCAAACTTAACAAGAAAGACCAACAGCAAGACTCCCTCATTCCAGATAGAACTTTCTGGCCCACAAAGTTTGTGTGATTTGGTTTTTAAAACCATCTGGTTATAGACAGATCCTAATGGTCAGAGCCAACAACCCCATTTAATAGGGCAAACAGGAAACCCAGAATCAAAGGGACTCGCCAAAGTCAGAGTGAGAAATCCACACGATTCCTACTCTACCGGTCTTTCCAACTGTACTATTACATCTTGTATTTCTTGGTGTCGCAGCACAAAAAACCCGATGGAGTGTTTTTGTTTTGTCTGAAGGAAGGGTGGGGAAAGGGAAGGTGTGTGTGAGGTGCTATACACAAGAATTAGGAACCCCGAAAGCTACCACTGTTCAGAACTGCTTTCAAGCGGCTCTTTCCTGTCAACAGCTATCACAGATTACACCATCCATACGACCATCTCAAGAATTTTTGGAAGGAAACATCTGGATAATGAATGTTTTTATGCCGGGAAACACAAGAACAGCCCCTCTTGGGGCCCTAAAAAGGTGTCCTGAAGAGACTCCATACTGTGTGAAAGGTGCCATCAATGCCTGGAACATGAGAGCAGAGGCGCCATGAGATGCTGAGTGGAGATGGCCTTCTCACCACTGGTGGCCTTTTCCAACCAGCTACCCTCTATGAGCCCCAGAACCCCAAGTCCGAGTTTCCGTTTGTGTTGGGACCCCATGTATCGAACCCCCAGTGTGTTAAGAGGTGGTACAGTGGCTCAAAGATGAATCTGACACTGTCACTAACACCTCCCTTCAAGAAGCTAGGATGGTACTTACCACCCCTGCACACCCTCAATGTTAGTGGTGAGGGTGCCTCAGCCCAGGGACCCTGAGACTCTACCATGGTTCTAGCCACCTACACACTCAGCTCCCACCCCCACTCCAGCTTCTGAGGGCCGAGTTCAAGTCCAATCCATCTTGACACATCCCCTGCGAGTCCTAACGTAAGCAGTCTTTTGCAAATTCAGAATTTAGCACAGGAAAAAATATTTTTAAAACATTTGCCTACCTTAGGAAGGGAGCCAAACTCACCGACTGGTGGAGGGAGTATAAACTGGAAATGGCCTTTTCAGGGATCAAATTGGTGAATCTAACAAAAATTAAATACCCTAAGGCCTGAAGTTCCACTTCTGGAAATCAATTCTACAGAAATACCCAGACCCACAAGCAGAAATAAATATACACAGATGTTTGCTGCAGAATGTAAGAATGAAAAACTTGAAACAAGTTAAAAGTCTATGAATAGGGGAATGACTGAATACACTGCATTACAGTCACATTATAGAACCACTCACAAGGACTAATGACCTTGGACAAGATCTGTGATGCAGAACGATGTCTAGTAGGACAGCATTTATGTAGGAAAAAAAATGCTGGTAGTATGTAGAGATGTGTATTTTTGTAAGATAATGGGAAAAGGGCTAAAGGAATATAAAACAAATTGTTAATGATGATTCTTGTTTCTGGAAGAGAGAGTTCATTTTTTAATTTCCTATATGCCTGTATGTTTTCTTACCCAGAGCACATGGTTTTTTAATGGAATAATTTAAAAAATATTTTTAAAGGAAGTTTCACGTGCAGACGTGGCACATGAAACTATCCTCTTTATTATTATTATTTTTCGTGACAGCACTTGTTGAGGGTCTACTTTGAACCAGGCATGGTGCCAACAGCTTTATATTAACTGCAGGACAGATGGGGAAACTGAGGCTGCCAACAGGAAGAGTAGGTGAGTGAGGTCGTGGGGCAGAGCTGGGATTGGCCACATCTGCCTTCATCAGAGCCTGAGCACACTGTCCTTCTTGCTCCCTGCTGCTTTCGGGAAGCACCATGGCTGTGGAATTCCCTCATCTTCTACTTAACATTCCTGTGGAACAGGCTTCCGATCAACAGCTTCTGCTTTTGTGACTGTTTTTAAACAATTACCATTTCATGTCATGTTTACACATTTGAAGTTTAGGAAATAGAGTTTGGAGGAGACCATGTTTTGGTTTTTAACTCTAAGATGTACATATTAATTATAACACAGCCACCAAACATGCCCCTGGTCATCCGTGGAGGCACTCCATGCTTAGAGACACGTTAAAGAACTGTAGTTACAAGTCTCGGCACCACAAACAACTAAAGCTTCCCCAAAACACAGCTATGAGGACAGGCCTGATCCCTGAAAGCATTTGGGACCCATGGTTTCACTGCAAAGGACCCCACCCTCCCAGGGGCTTGTGATCCTTTCCTCTAAGTGACAAGTCGAGGTAATTCCCATCAACCAACACTGATCAGCAAGCTATGAACCAAAATCAACTTGAGATGTGTGATAGCAAACAGGCTGCCCTTTTGGGGGGGGGGTGCTCAGGGAAGCAGGTCTAGACCTTCAGGCCCAGTCGCAAAAGAGACTGCCTCCTGAAAGGTGACTCCTTGCCGAGGGCATCAGAAGGGATTACAAGCATCTTGACAAGTTCTTATCCATAGGAGTGAGACAGGATTCCGGCTCCAACACAAGAAAGGTGCTTCGGGAAATGGAGTGAGATCCTGACCCTGGAAATCCGTACGGCAAATGGGTGAGGGAGGAGGTCTGGACGTGGCAACCTGCTTCACTAGTTGGTTCTTTCACTTGCTCTTCCCTACGGAGCTCCCGTGTTGCTGGTTTATGGGGAAATGCTGATCAGTCAAGCCTGGTCCTTGCCCTAGAGAAGCTCGCAGCCTAAAATACAGTCTTCTCTGGGGCTACGTGATTATGTGTGTCATCTGCTTAACTACCACCAGGCTAAAAGGATCACGCTCTAGTGGAGAGGCAACAGGGAGCCATCAAAGGCTTCTGAGGAGGCCAAGGGGTGAGCAGGGCTCCGGGTCTGCCCCACCTCACCTTATCCTGTGCTGGGGGCTGGGCTAGTCAGGTCCCTGGGGGTCTGTTTCCTCAAGTTTTAGACTGCATTCTCACTGCTGCCTTGCCACCACATGCAGGGTGGCATAAATGAACTAAATGATGACAACATATTACATCAACCGTGGGTCCCATTTCAAGTGTTACCTGTGGGGTGTCCGTGAGCCAGAATCAAATGCTACGGGTGCCAGAGGTGGAAATAGGGTCTGGGGAGCACCAGAGTATGTGTGTGTGTACCTGCATGTACAAACATACATGCATACACGTGTATGAACATACACATGTATGTACATACACATGCACAGTCACATGCTCACACGCTAGGCCCTCTAGCAGTCTAGCCCCTCAGAGTCCCTCACGCTACCCTGGTCAGTAGGTTTTTCCCTGCAGAGGTGGGATGGGGGTGGAGTGCAGGGGTCAAAAGCATTTCTTGTTAGGGGCACACAGGGTGAGTGATCTGTGAAGAGACTTTAATAAAATGACAAGTAGCAGCCCATGTGACAAGAGATACTCAAGGCCTGCTGAAGCCTCTTCCTCTTCCTTTTCCCTGGAACAAAATGAGACTTAGAACCTGCCTTTGGATTAAGTCTTAGGACACAGTGAATGAGAACTGGGGCGGGGGGGCAGGGAGGGAAAGAAAGCCTATTTGAGTGTGTATTAAATTTGAAGAAAAAAGAAATCACAGGAAGAAAAACGAACCAAGCTAAAAATAAGGCGGCTCCAATATTACTGCTAGACAGAAAATATAACCCCTGCTAAGCAGGGAAGCCAAACTGGTATGAAAGAGAAAATATAAAGTTCCCACCTAAAAATAACTGGAGGACTAACATGGACTCACCGTTGAGAAATACGGAATTTCTGAAATGAGCCTGAGACCGCAGTCTCCCTTGGTAGGGAGGGGTTGCCGCAGTCTGGAATTTAAAGTTCTCTTCCAACTATGAAGCTGGCAATAGAGGACAGAGATCAACTCAAGAGCATTCCTATCTGTTGGTTCAAAGAGCTGCAGAAAATTCAGACAAGCCAAGACCTGGCATGCAACGGGCAGAGCTCGGGCTGTGGGTCAGGAGCCTGGCTGAGCTCACGGAGAGCAGACCCTGGGCTCCTTGCACCTTCCACGTTTGTAAAGTGACTAAACGTTAGGCTGACGATTGATCTCAGTTGTTCATTTATTTACTATATCACCCCTTTTCATACTGTTCCTTCCTTTCCACATTTTACATTTATATATGGTTGTAGCAACCCAGTAGCACAGAAAGTGTCCATGGGATCTGGATTTGACTCTCAGATCCAAGCCACTTCCAAGCTGGGTGCCCTGGAGAGTCTTCCAACCTCTCTGGGCCTCCAACTCCTCAATGGCCAAATGATGTCACTTGACCCAATAAGTAACAAGGGAAGAGTGCTGTGCGTGAAAACAGTATTGTCTTCTGTCCCTCCCCGCACTCCAGCATGTTTCAAACCTTGACTGTCTTGGAATAAGTGCAAATATAATTCAAATGATTAGCCTCTCACTTCCCCCAGTAATGTAGTGCTTTAATCCCAGGTACCAAATGTGTTGGCAGCTCTAATAGACTGACTGGTGTGTACATTTTGGAACCAGACTCAGTAGTCTTAGGTTCAAGACCTGGCTCTGCCATTTACCAGCTCACACCCTTTGGGGGTCAACTTGCCCCAGGAGAGCCTCAGTATCCTCTGCTGTGGAGTGGGGAGAATACTAAAATCAACTTCATGAGGCTGTTATAAAATAAAACCAGACAAAGGATATACAAACAGCCTTGTAAACCATAAAACCCTGTGCAGACGCTACAGATTAGAGCAGCATATACATACACGTGCACAGATAGACACACAGCCTTATTTCTAGCTGACATCTGGTATAAATGACTCGCCATTCCATCAGTTTATGTTCACAAGGAGAAGACGTCCCATTTCATTTTTCTTTTGTAATTTCAGTCATGTACTAGGTCTTTCACTGATGCTGAACAAACAGAATCAACTTCTACCTCACTATCAATATTTTCCATATTTATCCCCAAAAGGAAGAACCCTGCAATGTGTGACAAGGTTCTGAAAAGACATGATCTGATTCCAGGGTTTAGAAACATGACATCTTTTTTTTTGCATCGTACCTACCACCAGACAATTTGGAAACACTGTGGGGGAAAGGAGTGCCTTTATGCTATATAGAAAGCCCCCAGTAACTGGAACCAAAGTTTTCTTCCTGAGCGTTTCATTAAGTGTATCATCTGCCCGCGTCTGGCACTTTTCCACTAGCTGGGAACCTACAAAAACTGATGTGGTATGACAGCTGAGTTGGTGCTGCCAGACAAGCTTCCTTGCTGGCTCGGAAATGGGGGTTGAGGCACTGAGAGGGGAAGGAGTCGGGGGGTGGAGGGTGGGGGTGGCAGCTGTCACGTTACAGCTGCCGCCACGCAGACACACACACACTTCAGATTTCACTCACGTCTCCCTGGAAGGAGGCACCGGCCACTGGCCAAATGACCGCCAGGGCTCCCCACTCCATCCTGGAGAGACAAAGAGGCCATTCCTCGCCAGGGACGTCCGTCCCCTGGAGGCATTTCTCAACCTGTCTTCAGGGCAAGCTCTCCTCTGGTGTTTAAACCTGTTGGCCTCTGGGCCCGGTACGCCCACCACTGGCTCGGAGAAGGCTCTGTTGTTCTGAGTCTTCCTGCCAACTCAGTGGGCTGACCACTGTGTCCTTCAGCAGCCGCTGGCCACTGGTTGCCAGTCTGTAAAAATGCTCCCCCGCAGGCACTGGTCACGGTGTGTTCCAAGCCTGAGGGAGAACAGGGGTCCTGCTGAGGAGGCTTCTGTCACCCAAGTTCCATAAAAACCTCATCCACCCTCACTCGGAGAAAGCCTCCCTCCTCCTGACGTGCTTCCCTCACTGACCATGCTGAGGACATTAATAGTGGGAGTGACACTGTAGGCAGCAGGGAAGTGGGAACAGAGAGAAAAGGGGTGCTCAAAATTTTCTCATCTGCTCTGTAGAGAAGGTCACTGCTGTAGGACCCTTAACTGCACTCCCTCACATTTGCCAGAAGGAACGGCTCAGGAGCAATTACTCTAAGAGCCAAATCATCTTAGGCAGATGTCTTTCAACATCCAATTGGTTCACGTCCAACAATTCTATACAATAGGTCAAATCATTCTGTTTCCTGGGGGTTTAATTTGCAACTAATTCCTCTTACAGGGTTCACCAGGAAGCTCCTGCTGTTTAAAATGAGATGTGCTGGGTTGCTTTATGGAGATTTTTCTATGTGGTGGACAAACTGAAATGGCTGTTTTGAAAAATCCCTGAGCTGGAGTGACTGCAGCCATTCTGTGCGCCCACAGCCAGCCATGGTCTGTAGGTGGGAGAAGACACAGAATGGGCCACCTGTCCGCAGGCTTGATTGTGTGTCTCAATTTTCAGGAGGATCTGAAGCCCACCTCTGCCCTCATGTCCCAGAAGAGCTCCCCAGGTTCTCACCTGCATGACAGCCTTCGAGCTCAGCTGGGGCTCCCAGGGGAAGCCTGCTCAGGAGGGAGAAGCAGCACGTCAGAAGAACAGCCTTGCAGCCTAGCCAACCCTGGACGGAGGGTCCCTAACCCAAGCCCATGGCCTGGGTGTGTGCAGGAGCTGTGATTACATGCATAGGTACCCAGATGGCAGAAGCCTGCTTTAAGGACTTAAACAGTGCAGCAGTTCTTTAAAAATATTTGGTAGGTCAGCTAACACTTAGGCGAGAGTCTAAAACGCTCATTTCTACAACACCAGGCTGGCTCCCCATCCCCTGAATGCTGGTAACATTCAGCATCACAAAGTCAGCACGTTCATTCTGCGCCAGGCCCTGGGCCAAGGTCACCGCCTGCTCCCCATATCATGCTCCCCACCAGCAATGACCTCTCCTTTCAGCTCCCCAAGCCCTTCCAGACAAGGCTTAGAGCTCACCTCCTTCAAGCGCTACTCCTGACCGCCCTCGGGAGGCATTTTGCTCCTCTGCTGCCCACTCTAGCACTGAAGATCTATCCTATTCATATGTTAGTTAAGCACTCAAGGCCTCAAGACATTTTTTTCCAGTACTGGCTTTAACTTCCACTTGACTCAGCCCAACTTCTTATCCTCATTTTCCAACTCAACCTCGGTTTTAGAGTAGAGGCTCAATGGGATCAATCTGTGCACCCCAAATGGCCCAGTGCCCACCTGGTACCAGCAGGGGGGTCTCAGCAAGCTTGATTTGATTCAGGGGAAGGGTAAGCTGATGGGTGGGAAGTGGGTGAGGGGCGGGTTACAGTTCAGTAACTCCCAGCGGTCCCTAGGGTAAAGCCCCAACCCTTCCAGGGGCTCGGAAAACCCTCTGTCAACTGGCCATCAAACACCCCGCAGTTGCACAACTCCTCGCGTGCCCTCCACAAGCCCTGAAACTGCAGCCACACCAGCCACTTGGGGCTGCTCTCTTCACTCTGGGCGTGGCACTGGCCATCTCTCCCCCTCCCCAACAGAACACCCACTTCTGAGCTTCCTCAGGACCCAGCTAAGCACCCGTGAAACCACTGGTGGGCCCCCTCCTCCCAGCTTGCTCGTCTGTCAAGACTTGGGTCAAGCTTCAGCTCTTGGGAAGTCTTTCCTGCCTCATTTTCCCTTGGAACCCAAGTGACTGTGCCATCTTGGTGTGGACCGCCACCCCACAAAGTGAAGTCCAAGACACTTTGCTGCCTCACCTGGATCCATGGCTGCCTCCCAGGGTCTCACTTATGTCAGTGTCATGGCACGGGGCTGCAAAATGCCCGGTGAATGGACAAAATGCTCCTAAAGTCCTGCCAGCCTGCCCCCACCCCAGCCATCTCTTCGTGGCTGACCTGACACCACCCTCCTCTCGCCTCCCTAAGGCCCACCGCGCTTCGGCCCATGCCTGCCTGGAGTCCTGTGCCTTCCACACAGGAAAGAGAGATGGACACTGAGGCCCTGCTCCTCTAGCCCAAGGCTGATGGTCAGGGTGTCTAGGGTGGACAGGAGCTTCTCACTGTGTGACAAGGGCAAGTGGGAGAATGGAAAACAGGACTGTGGACACCTGAGGTCAGGCAGGACCCCACTGAAGGACAGAGGGCCCTGAAATGGGGGTGGGGACAACAGGAGCCATGTTTCCTCCTGGCTCCTGGTACCCACGGAGTATAACAAAGCCGATAGAGCTGGGAGGCAGGCAAGCCGTGTGACGGACACTTGCTGCATCTTGCTGGGGCAGAGCTTCTTTCCCTTGTAAAGTGACACCCTGCTTACCTCCCTGTTCCTGTTGCTCTGAGATCTCAGAGATACGATTCCAAGGCACCAGTGACCAGCAGCCGGCAGCTCACTGGCAGGGGCGAATCACTAGGGCCGGGGTCAGACCAGACTGTTACCCCGCTGGCCTGGACTCCCCGACCACAAACAGCTCCATAAACTGTAAACTTCCCCGAACCACAGACACTCCAGAGACCCGCGACATCTCCCACCAGGGTGAGGCCAACTGTCTCTGCATCGCCTGTTTTCACATTCAGGAGAGCATGTGCTCTGACAGCCTCAAAATCATTATTTGTGTGTGAGTGCTCATTTTTCAGGGACAAACAGGAGATCCAACATCCCAACTGATTATTACGTTTGCAGCCATTAAACCAACTTCAAAGGCAAGGTTCAGACGCATGTGGAGGAAAGGCCTGTTTTCATCCCGTTTCAACAAGCTCTTCCCAAGTGCCGGGCACCATGCTAGACTCTGGGGAATGACTCAGGCCCTGTCCAGGCTGCTGGAGGAGAGAGAGGCTCACTCAGAACTCAGAAGCAGGAACAGGAAAAGAGGAATGAGAAGCATTATGTGAGTCCTGTGGGAGCAAGGAGCTTGGGGAAGGCTCCTGGGAGAAGGAGGTTATGGTGAGAACTGATACAGGAGAGCAGGGAGGTGTTGCAGGCGTTGCCTGGAGCCCGGGGTCCCTGAGTGGGGCGCAAAGGGAGGCGTGGCTTGAGGAAGGCGTGGCTTGAGGAAGGCCTGGAGAGTCTGCACCTGGGTCTGTGGGGCTCAGTGAAGGTCTATGGGCAGGGGAGTAACACTGTCAGGCCGCGTCTAGGGAAATCATCTGGTGACAGCAAGAAGGAGGGATCTGGGAAGGGTGAGAGGGGAGGTTGGCTCGTGGCCCCTCACTTGGTCCTCGACACTTCCCTCCCCTCTCTGAGAGCTGCCCTCTTCAGAGGGGAATGACATGTGCTGCAGGGACACAGGGTACCCAGGGGCTCAAATGCTGTTCCTCTTTACTGGGATGACGCACATGCAAAACTGACAGCCCTTTAAAATATATATTAAAAAAAAATTTTTTTTAAGTGGGCATGGTGAAATTTTCTCCATTTGGAAGCAGGCTTCTCTGGAAAGACATCCCCCAGGGTCTCTAGTGTGGCTTCGGCTCACAAACAGGTTTCCAGGGTGCTGAGTGGAAGCTGCCGACACCGAGTGAAACACGGCGTGCGAAGGTCTGATCATGACTGGTGACAAGCAAACAAAGGCTGCAGCCCAGCAGGCAGTGCCCGGGAGGGCTTCTGTGTGTGTGTGGGGATCATGTCCTTAGGCCCAGTGGGATCTGTGAGCTTCTAGTGTGTCTTATTGCTGCTACTGCCACCACCAGAGGAGATCAGCACTTAAGTCACCTCAGGATCAGGTCGAAGCTTTGACTTTAGAGATGGGGAAAATGAGGCCCCGAGGGGCAGCGCCTTGCCCACACTCAAACCAGGAGTCAGCGGTGCTGGGATGAGTTCCAGAGTCCTTCAGCTCACGATTCCTCCCCCAAACCATAACACACCCTCCACCCTGGCCTTATTCTATCTGGCCACTCAAAGATTTACAAGATTCTCACTGTAAGATCACAGCTGTGAAGCTAACAAGATAAGCTTGCAAGACTGGGCCCCCGACGCTGCCCACTCCCAGAGCAGGGGTTTCTGCTCCTCTCTGCAGCCCCCGGTGCTCAGGATTTGCAGAGAGGGATGTCAAGGAGACACCAGAATGGATGTCCACGCCCCTGCGGTGGAGGTAGAAAGAGAGTGAGGCAAGAAGTCAGGGAGTGCGATGTTGCTGGCAGGCCAGACCAGAGGGCCAGGCATTGAAGGAGACCCCAGGCTAAAGCAGGGCATCTCAAACCATGGGACCATCTGTCCCAGAGTCATGGAGCCAGCTATTAAAATGCAGATTCCTGGGCCCCAGTGAGCCTTAAGGAGCGGGGCCTAGGAATCTGCATTTGCAACACGGCACACCCACCTCCCCTCGCTTCCCCATGTGACTATGACACAAACTGACGTTGGAAGGCCCTGAACTCACATCTTCAGGGCAGCTTGCCCCTCACCCTGACCCAGGGTGGTGGGCAGGGTGCTGGACTGACATTCCTCATGTTTTACAGACGGGCTGGGGTGAGGGGCCTCTTGGTTGCCCAGAGAACAGGGCCGGGGGCAGAGTTGGGTGGGTGTTCCACGGAGCCTCCATGTCTCCTGCACTGAGTGCTCCTGCCCTGGTGGACATGCTCTGAGGCCAGGCAGGATTCCGTCTGCAACACGGGGCTAATCTGTCCACCTGGGGACTCTAGCATGATTTGCCCTCCAAAGTCTCTGGGGGCTCCCCTCATCAGAGCCCTATAATGTGCAAGATACCCTGGGCCAGAATGGCTTTACCTGCAACACGGAGCCCCAGAGCATCAGGGGTTGAGGGAGCTCCCAAAATGAACCATAGAAACTGCCCTGTGTGTGTGTGGAAGCCTGGCTTATGGTCAGGTATTGGGCTCCAGTCCTGGTTTTTTGTGTGATTTCAGGAAAGTGCCTTAACCTCTCTGAGCCTTCATCTCCCCAGCTACATAATGGGGATAACACCATGTGCCCTGTCTACCTCCCCAGGGTGGTGTGAGAATCGAGGAGCATGGATGTGTTCAGGACATCAACACAAACACAACGGCTATTGTTACGTGGTTTTCTACTATTCTTTTTTTAAGCATCGGGGAAAAGGTGTGTTCTTTTCTTCTAGTGTTGAAGATCAAGGCCACACAGAGGTAAGCGGGCATTCTTTTTCAGCAGCTGGCAAGAAAGCACTTGTATGGCTTCCACCTGGCTGGCCCCTTTCTCTGGGAAAAGAAGCCAGGGGTCCTTGGTAGGCGACTCTGAATGGGCCTTTCATAATTTTGAAATCTCAAGTGCATGTGTGCTGTTTATGTCAGTACTTATAAAGGGAGATGGAACCACCCTTGTCAGGACAGGAGATAATCGGCCAGCACGTCTCCCTGGCAGAGGCACTGTCGTGTAATTAAAGATGATAATTATAGCTCCGCGTCTAGCGTCAAACCCAGGGCTCTTTCGACACGACTGTGCCTCCCCTCACCCTGTGTGTGAAAACACACGGGCTCTCTGTGGATGGGGAGGCCCTGGGCAGCCCTGTCCTTTAGCTTTGGGTGGCTCCTGTAGGCCCAGCCCTTTGGACGGTTTGACCTGGAAGCCTCATCCAGGAGAGCTGGGTCCTCTGCAGTCCCGCCTCACTGCAGGATGAGACCAGGTGTGGCCGGGGGACACGGGGCTGACAGGCAGCCCCTGACGTGAGAGCGGGAAGGAGGGCCGGCTGGCTCCAGAGGGAACCCAGGTTGGTGCCCCTGGAGGCCACGCACTCGCCGGCACGCAGAGCTCTCTCCCCCAGCGTCCGTCAAGGAGTCTGAATGCTGACTTGCGCACACAGCAGTTCACCCACACTTCCCCGCTGAGGCCTCTGTAGATAAGAGGTGAGCTCTGAAGGGCAGGAGTGGCCGTGACTGTCTTTAACTCCCATGACCTGTCCCATAGGATGTAGCTCAGAGCACAGGCTCCAGTCAATGAAAGAAAGGGGCAGGGACAGGGCCTGATGTGATACAGCAAGTGAACACTGGACTTGGCACCCCGAGACTTGAGCGCACATGCCGGCCCTGCTGCTGGGTGACTCTGTGCGGGCTGCCTCTACTCCCTAGTTTGCAGTTTCTCTGTCTCAACAACGAGAATAACTGGGCTGCCTCCAGGGTCATTCTGAAGATGAAATGAGATGTCTAAAAAAGCACTTTATAATCAGTAAAAGGAAAAGTAAATGTAAACTTTTATGACAATCACTCCATGTGTATAACTGATAGCCAAGGTCCTGGAAGAAAATGAGAGAAAGGCCAACTAATCTGACAATATTAATTAGAAAGATTCCAAAGACCCACAGATTTCCTGAAACAAAGATGTTTTCCTTGTAGACTCTTGAGTCCCAGAGAAGGAAGAGACATCACTGCCTGCAGACGGGGCCCCAGAGGCGGAGTGAAGGACTGACTTAGATGGGGCTCCAGCAGAGGAAGGCAGGGGTGGGGGGCGAGAAGTTTCATTCTCCCCCAGGACTGGACAGAGGCAACACCTCCCACGGGTGCCGGCCACTGCAAAGGCTGAGGGGATGCATGAAGGAGGGAAGATGGGTCATTTATGGTAAGGAACTCCCCAGAAACAAGGGGACACCGGCTTCACGAGGCCTTGGATCACTTACCAAACAACACTGTGGGGACTGGAAGGAGCCCTGGACTGGGACCTCATCTCTGCACCACTCAGTGGCAGCCCTACCCCACCCCGAAGGCCTTCTGTTTCTTCACCTGTAAAACGAGGGAGGACCAGACAGTCCCCAAGTCTAGCACGGCTCTAAAACCCTCACTCTAGGAAGGATGATTTCCAGAGAGGGGAAAGGTTTTAACACCCGAGTTCAAGTTTTTCAAACAGCACCACACACAGCTCAGGTCAAAAGCAGCTAAAAACTGACGGCAGATTTCAGATGAAGCACTACTTCCTGTGGACTCCAGGACTGGGCACCAAACCCCTGGGAAGCTGTGAAGCCTGAGGGTTTCATGAAACCAAAGGCGATTCCTCGGTCTCAGCCCAGGAGATTCCGCCCTTCTCCTGCGAATGTTCAGGACTGAGGCAGGGCGTGGGGCAGGGGCCCAAAGGGCCACCTGGAGCTTTTCATTAGCACTGGGATCCTTGGGATTCACAGCACATCTTGGTCCAGATGAAAATTAGTTTCAAGTCTAGGGGTCAAACGGGCTGAGTGTATTAATAACAAACAAACCCTACCTCCTAATTTCTGGGTGTGAATTATGAAAATAATGAAAACATTGCCGGATTTTCTCTGAGGCTTAATTCAACAAGGTTCCTTTGCATGAAAGCCTAGGCTGAGCTGGGGGTGGGGTGAGGAGGACTGAGCAGAGGTGGGCGAGCCAGCAGCCTAGGTGACTGCCCTGGGTGGGTGCTTTTCACAATTCTGAGGCCTCCTCAGCAAAACACTGGGGTCTGTCGGGACAGTCCTGCAGCTCCTCCCGGGCCTCCTTGGCGCATGGGGCTGGGTCTCACCCCTCAACGCCTCTGCTCCCACCACCCTTCCCAGCCCAGTCACCAGGTAGAGGAGTCTGTCCTAACCCACGCCCCACCAACCCAAGCAGACCAGTCTGTGCCCTCTCACGCAGCCCCCAGGTACTCACTTCTATGCCCACACCTCCTCAACCACTGATGCAGTTCCACGGCACGTGCCACCTCCCACTGAAATGGCCTTCCAGGGGGCAGGCCCAGGTGTGCTCCAAACGCCCAGCCCAACTGGGGCTCAACAGATACTGGACAAAGCCCCCTCCTCAGCTTCACCTGGAAGGGCGGGGCTGCCCCTCCTCTATCTTACCTGCTCTGGCACCACACTCCCCATACTCCAACCACCCCAAGAGAAGCAGGGCCCAGCATTAACTCTTTCCCTCGCAGACTCCAAGGAAGCAGCTCTGAGCTAGCGAATGGGAATAAGGCCCTAGAAGAGGCCAAGGAAGGCAGGGGTGGAGTGGGCAGAGGGGTGCTGTCGCCCACTGGCTGTTTGCAGTTCTGCTGAGTTGTGAAGTTGCTGCTGGAGCGACACCCGCCCCCCTTCAGGTTTCTGCTTTTTGTCCCTGAGGAGGGTGGGAGCTGGCCCCCATTGATCCATCCAGTCTGACCCTACAGCTGCTGTCCCTGTCTCCACCATCCTCAGCCCAGGGTCCTTCCCCTACCCCACTGACCACCTGACCTGCCCCTGCCTGGCCTTGGGAACACAGTTCCCAGGATGCCAGAAATCCTCTTCATGGCCCCTGGCAGTTGCTCCAGCTTCCTCACCAGTAAAATGGAAACAGGGAGTTCTGCAGGGCAGGGTTCCTGACTGGATGCTGACTTCGAAAGAGGCTGGTTGGTGGCGATGGAAGGGCTTCGAGGGAAGGCGACCCTGAGCTGGCAGGCTGAGCTGGGGTTGGAAGGGAAGGAAGAGCGTGAGCAAAGGCACCGAGTTGGAACCCAGTGAAGAAGAGACGGACAGGAGCAGACTCTCCCCTACCTGGCACTGTGCCGGGCCTGCTGGCTGGGAAGATCAGCTGGGTCAGGCCAGAGGTGTCCCAGCTTCGGCAGGCGGGATGCTGGTGCTGAGGAAAGGCATGAGGAAGGCTGGTCATGTGAGGGAGACGGGGGCTCAGACACTTGGGCACCCAGCTGGCGGGGGGGAGGGGCAGCTGGTGACACCAAGGGCCAAGGGAGGGTGACAAGGACAGCGCAGACTTGAAAGGACGCCCAATCTGGAGCGCTCTGTGGTTGGGGCTCATAGGGACACGAGTGTACATGCCAGTCCCTGCATGGAGACCTGAGGCCTGGTGATGGGAGTGAACCTACAGAGGCACAGGCAGTAAGCTGAGCCCAGGATCAGCGAGAGGGACAGGGGGACCCACTGGCCAGGGTGGGGGGGTGAGCCGACTGGGGACTCGTGACTCAACTCGAGACCTGAAAGCTCTAACCTTGGGGGAAGAGTTTACCAATCATTTCACAACACTCCACCAAACCCAGCACATTCTGACCTGGGGACATTCTTTACCGGAAAGTTCTGGGCCAATATCTCAAGCACCGGGTGCCGACAGTCTGAGGGCAAGAGTTCCAAGCCCTGTGGTCCCTGTCCTCCAGGGGGGCCCCAACCCAGCAGATAAATTACAAAGCAATGTGGTAAGCGTTGTACCAGTGAGATTGCACAAAGAGCTACTGTGGAACCAGACCAGGGAGGACCCACAGGAAGGCTCGGGCCCCAGAAGGTGACCCCTTCTCCAGTGCATCACTTTTTTGGTTGCCAGGTACAATTAGAAGCCTGCATTCTAGAAGGGAGAGCAAAAAGGCATTTTGTTTATTTATGATGCTCACACTGCCAGTTTTGGAAAAGGACCAAAAAGGAGGCAGAATACCACATTAAAACACACAGACTGGGCTTCCCTGGTGGCGCAGTGGTTGAGAGTCCGCCTGCCGATGCAGGGGACACGGGTTCGTGCCCAGGTCCGGGAAGGTCCCACATGCCACGGAGCGGCTGGGCCCGTGAGCCATGGCCGCTGAGCCTGCGCATCCGGAGCCTGTGCTCCACAACGGGAGAGGCCACAACAGTGAGAGGCCCGCGTACCGCAAAAAAAAACAACAACCAAAAAAACCCCCAAAACACAGACTAAGCCAGGTGAAAGAGTTGAAAGGCAGGACTAGCCAGGAGGAGGAAGAAGAGGAGGACTGGACCTCAGGCACCTGTTACCCCTTAGACAGAAAGGCTTCATCAAAAAAACGCGAACCCGCTGTTACTCAGCATCCTTCTCTCGCGCGGCCAGGCACTGAACCTGCAGGAAGAGGGGGCCTGGAATTCGGCACAGTTCCAGTTAGCCTCCATGACTCAGCTTTCTCATCTGCAAAATGGAAATAATGACACTGCTTCCTCCCAGAGCCTTAGGGAGATTCCCGGCATAATCTACAAAAGGGCCCTTTAAATACAGCCCTCTGTCATTGCTACAAACTTCCAGAAAGCCAAGCTGAGTGCTAGTTAGAGGAGGGTACTAATTAATTAGTCAAATAATAGGGTGTGGGGCAAATCACTAAATCTCCCTCTTCAGGCTTCTGGTGGGGCAGAAAGTATGGCGGGCAGTCTGCTTGGGCAGCCCCTGCAAACCAGCTCCTCTCCCCTGGGGCCCTCCTCTGAACACATGAATGCAATGGTGCCACATCCGAACCCACTCAATCCCCCCACAAGAACCTTCCTCCCCTTCTTGGATAGGACAGTCCCCATCGGGTAACTGACACTCTCAACCTCCCACTCACCAGGGTCCCAGCTCCTCCCTCCCTCTCACCAACTGCACCCCAAGGCTGGCAAGCTCTTCTGCCCTACCCACCTGCTCCCACCTGCAGCACCCCTCAGCCACGGCCCTGGCTCCGGCCTCAGTGCCCTGGCCCGGATGACTGTCGTAGCCACAGAACCACAGAACCAGTCTTGCTGCCTCTTGATTCTCTCTGCTCTAGTCCATCCTACACACCCAGGGGGCACAACGTCCTAAACAACTTCCTAACCTGCTCAGGATGGGTGGCGTCCCCCACAGCCTCCACGCTCTGCCCACACACGAGGCGCGCTGGTGGGTGGGCAGAGGATGCCAGAAACTTTGCTGCCAATTGACCTGAGTCTACTTTTGGACAGGCATTTCCATCAGTTTCTGTGCCTTCAGATCTTTTAATGTCTCTCTGGAATTCTAAAGGGCAAGAGACAGGGATGGGGAGGTGAGCTCCTCTATTTCACATTCCCGTTCCTTCATTTCCACCTTTGGGAGGATGCCCGTTTCTCTCACAGCTGTCAGGAGAGAGAGAGGAGTTAGGGGCTGCGTTCCCGGGGTCTGGGCCCTCACCCCTGTGAGGCTGGTGCCAGCACACAGGATGGTGCTTGCTGCTCTGGGAAAATCCATGACAACCCCCAGAGTCTGTGCTCCTGCACTGAGGCCAAGAAGAGAGAGGAACATGGCAGGCAGCCACTGGGCCAAAGCTGTGCCCCTCAAACCCTGAAGACAGCACTGAGACCATCCTACCCTCCTGAAGGTGGTCAGGGCTCTGGGGACAAGCCTCCAATCTGCCCTTGACTTTGAGAAAGCCCTTGAGCTGAAGTGACCAGAGGCTGCAGAGTGTCTGGGATACAGACCTCTCAGTACCAGAGTTCCCAGAAATGAGTTTACGGGAATCACAGTTACGTAACACTCCCCTTTGATCCTGTACCCACGGCGAAAGCTTCACAAGAACAAGGACTCTGCTTTGTTCACTGCTCAACCCCTAGAACACAGAACGGTGCCAACACACAGTGGACTCTTGCAAACACCCATCCAATGGACATATGCATCACACTTTGCTCCCTGACTAAGGCCCTGTGACTTCAGACAACTGTGTCTTGGCAAATGGAAAAGGTTGCTTATAGCAAGTAGTTGTTTACTGTTTGCTTCCTTTTCATTCATTTATTCTCCACATAGACTTGTATTCCCGGGCTCATTCATTCAACTGGTAAATATGTACTGGGCCCAGAGGAGACATGAGGATGGGTAAGACCCAGTCCTCTCCTTCAAGAAGCTCTCGGCCAGGGAGGGAACAGAGAGAGGAGGCACAACCAGAGACCTCAGGTAGCCCACCAGCATGCAGACAGAACTGATCTCCAAGACGGAGCAAGGCACCAAAGGTCTCCTGCCCGACTCCCACCCAACTCCCACCCAGAGAACAAGCCAGCTCCTTCTCTACCTTTCCGCCCATTTAGCAACTGGTTAAACTCAGGCTTTCCAGATCTGGCATTTTTCAGAGGAGGATGGGATGTCTCTGGGCTCCCGAGGGGGCCCCAGCAAATCTGTCTACCAGCCCCGGGTCCCTGGAATTAACTAATAGCCTCATGAATTTAACAACTGTTTACTGAGCCCCTACTTTGTGCCACATACTACTTTAGCTACTGAGGCTACAGCAGGAACAAAGCAGACATTTCTGCCCCTGTGAAACCCACACCTTAGTGGCAGACAGACTATAAACAGATAAAGTGTGAGTAAAATATATAGTATGCTAAATAGTGAGCAGAGTTAAGGAACAAAACCAAGCAGAGAAGGGGGGTGAGAAGCGTTGGGGATGGGTTGAAATGGAAGTTAAGTGGCCAGGGAAGGCCTTGATGGGAAGGCCACTTCGGGTCAAGACGTCAAGTGTGGCTCTGCTCAATACCCCCTCTCTGCACAGCCCACACTGGTCTTCAGGACCCCTGACACCCCTTCCTCTGTTCTCTTTCTGGTATCATTCTGCTTGGGCTGTTTTCTACTACAGACATCCGTGTTTGTCTGGGTCCTTGTCAACCTTCCCTATGCGCCAGGGGGCACCTGGAGGGCAGGGACCGAGGTCTGGCACACAACAGGAATGCTGTCAATGACTGTCAGCTTTCCGTGGCCTGTCCCAGTCCTGTCGCAACTTTCCTGAAAAGCTGAACAAGCTCAGTGTCAAGGGTCAAAAGGGCAAGGGGCATGTGGGGTGAGAGAATAGGAAGCAACTGCCAGTGTGGGCTCACTGGTCACCATGGGAACCTGGGCTTCCTGCTGTCTTCCTCGGCAGCTCCCCTCCCCACTGCGCCTCCCTGGGCCTGGAGCTCAGCAGGTAAAGCACCACCGCTGGGCGTGTGTGTGAGCTGTGCTTTCTCAAGAACAGGAAAGTCATCGGGTGACTAATACAAAATCTATTTACACTTGATTATCTCCTTCCTGTCCAGTAGGTAAATCATTCTGGTAAATGATAGACCAGCCAGGGACCTATGCACAGTCCATGACCGAGCCTTCTATCTGTCATGCAGGAGTGGGCAAGGGCAGGTTTCCAAACATTTTAAAACCAGACCAGGAGCCCTATGTTAGAAGTCAGGAGACCCGCTCTGTGGCTTGCTGCTGTGTGACTCTGGCCAGCTTGTACCCCTCTCTGGGCCTCAAGTGGAAAGAGGATGCAAGACAGAAAGATTGCTCTTCAGGGACAGCTCCAGCCTGACATCCCCCAGCCGGAGGAGAGCTGTGACCCCTAGGAGAGGCTGAAGCCTGAGGCGACTTGGAGAGCAGGCAGGCCAGGGAGGAGCACGGGGCCTGCAGAGGGGGAGGGGAATGAAGGGTGCAGAGACTGTTCAGGTAGCAGGGCGGCAGAGCCGGCCAGGTGAGGAAGAGAGGTGAGTGCATGGACATTCTGGGAGCAGAGTCCACGGGCACTGTGGAGCTGGAAGGGCCTGGGTTCAGGGCCCAGACAGAAAGGCCCTCTACTTTCCCGCCACCAAAAGGACAGGAAAACAGTGCTGTCTCAAACTATTATATATAGAATGGATAAACAACAAGGTCCTACTGTATAGCACAGGGAATTATATTCAATATCTTGTGATAAATCATAATGGAAAGGAATATTTTAAAAAGAATGTATATATATGTATAACTGAATCACTTTACTGTACAGCGGAAATTAACACGTTGTAAATCAACAATACTTCAATTAAAAAAAACAACAACAATGCTGCCTTGAGCCAGGAGGGCAGAGATGACAGTGAACATGCGAGGAAGGCAGAAATCTCAGGTAGGGTGGCTGGAGATGACCTCTCTAATGGCCAGTCAGGACTCAAGAGGGCCCCTTCTCTGAGAAGCATTTGCGGGTCTTTGGGGCTTTTATTCTGGGATTCAAGAATAGCAGCTCCAGGAAAGGCCTCTGGATGCTGGCTGTTCAGAGGGTGCAGACCTGCAGCTCCCAGCCCTGTCTGCCCTGAGAGCAGAGGCCAGCATGCGCGCTCCTGGGATGGTGCCAGAGCCAGCTCTTCCTCACAGCCTGGCAAGACCTGGGCTGGTGCCAAGTGGAAGTGGGTGTGGGTGGAGTGCGGGAAGGTGCAGTCCTGACCAGGACAGCTAGAGAAGCCCAATGTGACCACAGAAGCGGGGAACCTAAGTGCTTATAAAGATCCTCACGGAGCCCAGGAAAGAAGACAGAATCTGATTTTTCAGATGAGGGAGCTGAGGCCCAGAGAGGGGAAGCAACCTGCCTCAGGTCACACAGCAGACCAGGGCAGAGCCAGGGCTAGAATCCACATTTCCTGCCTCCTTCCTCCTGAAACAGGCCACCACTGGAATACAGAGACTTGAACGTGGTACACAACCACCATTCTCTTGGAAGGAAAGTATGTTGCTGCTAGAATAGGCCATGCCAGAGGAAGAGAAGATACAAAAGGACGCCTCCACCCCCTGCCTTAAAAATAGGTGACTGGCTTTACCTGGAGCGTGCCTATAAGCACACGGAGCTTAAAAGGGCAGAAGGCAAGTCTTAAGCAAGGAAAACAGCCACGCCAGGGCAGTGGGGCTGTGTGTGAAATGGCTTTCTTTTAATTTCCTCTTATTGTGCTATAAAGTTGTCTTAATAATAAAAACATGCTAAGGACTTTTTAATGCGCAATTGCTTACATATTAAAAATTATATGAAAATGCTTTCAATTAATACTTATATGATTCATCCTGTGAGATGACACTTTGAACAATTTTATATAGGACAGGGAGGGGGCGGCGGGGGTGGTGAGAGTCACACCTAAAAATGAGGCCTAAGTAACTGTAAAATTCCCAGTTATTTCTGCAGACCCTCTGGGAGTCCAGGACAGATGTGATAGTGTTTCAGCTGAAGGCAAGGGCTCCAGATGGCACTGCTTTTCCTGGTTTTACTGCTTACTTAACCTTTCTGAGACTCAGTATTCTCATCTATAAAATGGGGATGATAGTAGTACCTATACCTCACAGGCTCCTTGGGAGGATTAAATGAGCTAATCGTGGAAAGTGTTTGGAGCAGTGCCTGCCAGAGAGGAAAGCCCTCTGAAAAAACAAACTACCACAGTCCTTGTCACCACCACCACCTTGGGTACCTCTGAGAATTCCTGGGGCTGAAGGTCTGGGGAAGAAGGATCCCAGGTGAGAAATATTCTGCACCTTTAGGCTAACTAGGGCCTCATGATACAATCCGACTTTACAAGCTCTTGCCCCCATGTGCTTTTCCTATCAGGATCCTATCAAAAGCCTCATCTCCTTCCACTCCTCTCCAGCAAAGAATTCCCACACCTCCATGCCTTTGCTCAAGCTCTTCCCTCTGCCTGGTTGCCAGGCCCAGCTCTCATCCCCGCCACTCCCACCTCCCACCCCACTTGGATGGCCCAAACTAGAAGCTGTGGTCTCTCCTCTGAACTCCTGGAGATTCACCTGCTTACCTCTGTGCACCAACCAGCCACCCAGGTCCGTGCCTGTCTCCCTGCTTCATGGATATTACTGCTAAAGGCAGGGGCACTATTTGCCCAGGTTACACGGTCCAGATTCCAACATAACAGGGCTTAGCAAGGGCTCCAGGGTACCAAGGGTACCACAGAGGGGCTGGGGAACCACCTGCTCCGGTGTCCTGCTACCCACCTCCAAGTGGGCAGGGGCCCCTAGAGGGACTGGCCAGAGAATTCAACAGCACAGAAAACCACGTGAAGAACCAAACAGGCCCTCTGCCCTCCAATATCAATAATCTCAAGCACATGTACGAAGTTTGTTCCTCCACCCAAGACTCACATCAGTGTTGTGTGCCCTATTTTACAAAGCAGCCCCCAACAAGCTAAGCATCCTGACACACACAGTCACCCAAGTCAGCCTGACTCAGAGCCCAGCACCCTGGACTTCTCTGGCAGTCCAGTGGTTAAGACTCCGAGCTTCCAATGCAGGGGGTACAGGTTTGATCCCTGGTCGGGGAACTGAGATCCTACACGCCATGTGGCCCGGCCAAAAAAGAAAAAAAAAAAAGAGCCCAGCACCCTTCCCACCACATCAGCAGGTCTCTGTGCAACAGGGGCCCTCAAGCCCCAGGATCAAGTCTCCGGGAAGAAGGAAAGAATGGGCTGCTAAGCAGGGATTTGGAGAGAGGTGGCCTACCTATCGGCTCAGTGGGAGGTTTGGCCTGGGGACACCAAATACATAGACAAGGGAGCAGAAAGGAAACCAAGAAGTGGTGTGATCCTTCCTCTTCAATTCACACATGGAAAAAGCCAAAACCAGAATCTGACCTCAAGAGATGGGCCAAGAAAGACGAAAAGCGGAACCAGGACTGCACAGTTGGCATGAGTCAGGCTGGCACTGAGAAAGGAAGCTGCCAGCCCTAACCAGATCCTCTCCTATTCAGAGTTGGTCTCAGGTGCTCCCTTCGTGGGGCTGGATCCTGGGTGTCTAATGATGGGGGTGGACACAGTGAATCATGACATCTCGGAGCTCAGGATTGACACAGACCTCAGGGGTAGCTTGAACCAACCACACATCTGAGACTTAACTACCTTCATATCATCTCCCAGTGCTGGTTGTCTTGCCTCTGCCTGGATGCCTCTAGGGATGGTCAACTCACTGCCTCACAAGACAACTTCACATTTAATCAGTGTGTTAAAAAAAAAAATCTCAAAAGGATCATGACTTTTCTGAGTCTCAGTTTTCCTACCTATAAAAAGGAAAGCTTGGACTGGGTCACTAGCTTTCCAACTGGGTTCCATAGAGCCCTAGGGTGTTAAGGAAATATCTCCAGAGCTGCTGCTGAGGTGAGAGAGGTGATGGGGCCAGAAAATGAGGCCCAGGCATACATGGGTTCTGAGGTTCCATGGAGAGCTGAGCCTCCCCTTTGGATCCAGAACCTAATTCCTGTGGTTGACACAAAGGGGAGTCTGTGGGAGAGGGTAAGTTAAGGCAGACAGAGAGAAGGGGGTAAGAGGAGCCCCTAGAAAAACAGGCATGCTTCTCCATGCCCTCCATCCTAGCTACAGCCAATGGGCTGGGCCGAGTTCTCTGTTCACAAAATCACACCTCCCACAGGCTCCCCACCACCTGCTGCATGGTGCCAAGGACACAGAGGACAAAACCTTACCACTTAATCACAGGCCACGTCGGCCATGCTGGGGAGTCTGAAGATCAAGCTCCAGGGAGTGCACCAGGGCTGGACGGGCCCTGGAGAGAAGTCCTGCGTAGCAGTTAAACAGGGCCTTAGACAACACCCCAACTGACTACCCGGCTGTGTTGCCCTGGACTAATTACTTAGTGTCTCTGTGCCTCAGTCTATTGGTAAAATGGGCACCTCCACTTCAAAGAGTGACGCTGAAGATCCAATGAGAATTCACACCAAGTGCTGTAAACAAGTACGAGAGAACTTAGCAGCAGCCTCCACTGCTGTTGCTGTTATTATTGACCCATCATTCCTTAAACAGGGAAAAACAGAGGCACAGAACGTGCTGCGCAGGGTCAAACAGCCAGTTCACAGCCAAAAGCAGCTAGAAGTATTGTTGACTGCCCACTCCAAGGCTACTGCTTCTCAGGGGGAAACTGAGGCCCAGGGGTCACTTAGGTGACAACTGGCCGTCCCAGATCTGCTTGACTCCAGTCTGGTCTCCTTTCAAACCAGTACAGAGATGCACGTCATCTCAGGCAGAGAAGCCATGCTCTTCCCGGCAGCATTATTCTTTTTCTTTGTTTTTTTTTTTGGCCACAAGGCTTGTGGGATCTTAGTTCCCCAACTAGGGATTGAACCTGGCCCTCGGCAGTGAAAGCATGGAGTCCTAACCACTGGAATTCCCCTGGCAGCATTAGTCTTACGTACCAAAGATGCCTGCCTCGTTCCTAGAAGCTACGTGTACTCATACACATAAATGTTACAGCATCAAAAAAAATGGTCACCCTAAAAGGCTGAATATAACTTGTTCTGTGCCACACCCCCTGCTCCACTGCCGTCCCCAGCACCAACCTCTGTTACCTCCCCCTCCCCTGGGAGCTTCGTGGCAGCTCAGTGAGCTACTTCCTGGAACATTTATATGGTGCTGGCTAACCCAGCCCCCATCCTTGCCATCAGTCACTGCGGTGATGGTGATGTTACACACAAAGAATTCCAAGTCAAAGAGAGCTGCTGCAAGGTCATTACACCCAGAAAACGTCCTGTTTAATCACGTATTTCCTTAAAAACAAAAACACGGGTAAATTTGGGCACAATCTCCAAGGTAGGAAGAAAGCACACAGCAGCAAAGAGAAGGTTGCTTCTTTGGAGAGAGAATGCCTGAGATCCTACCAGATTTCCAGTAAACTCACACTGCCCTGCCTTGGACCTGGCCCCCATGGGTGTGCCTCATTAAAAATTCCACCCAGTTAATCAGCTCCTTACCGATGGGGTCCATGGCAGCACCCAGGAGAGGCCCAGCTCCACTCCAAAGACGCTGAGCAGTGGCGGACCCTCCCCAAAGTCGGGGCTCCCAGCAGATGTTCCCACCCATCCCCTTCAGCCCCCTGCCCCCATGTTCCAAAGATGCAGGTCTGGGCCTCTCCCTTCTGCTGGTGTGACCCCAGGGAAGTGACTTGTCCTCAGTCTCCCTCACCTGTGAAATGAGACAACACCTCCTTTGCAGGGGCACAGTGAGGTTTAAAGAGTGTGTATGTCACGGGGCCCAGCATGGAGCCTGGGACCTGGCAGAGGCTTCCAGCCTCAACAGCTCCTGCCATTTCCTCATGCCCGGATACCTGGGCATCAAACTCAACATTACACCTCCTCCAGCACTCAACCCCAGAGTCTGCCCTGCTGAGCACAGGCCATGCTGGCCAGTCCGCCTCCAACTTACTATGTGTCCTCGGGCAAGTCCCTCTCCCTCCTAGCCTCAGTTTCCCCATCTGTAAAATACGGCTGTTGGGTTTGGATGACCTCAAAGATCCTTTGCTGCCCCCTGATGTCTGAATGTGCCAGTGTCCCAAAGTTGCTCCTGGACCCACCACACCTTTAACCCAGGCCAAGGCCCGCTGAGTGCAAGACTAGTGGAAGCTACAGGGAGGCGCAGGGCCACGGCTGCCACCACTGGCCCTGAGGGCTGAGCTGGGCTCGGGGCTGCTTCTCTGGGCCTGATGCGGGTGCTGGCACATGGGTGGAGGTGATGGGGCGTGATGGCAGGAGTGGGTGTTCCTACAGGCCTGAGGTGAAGACTCCACCAGCAGATCTGCTTTCCTGAGTTGCTGGAAGAGAACAGGCTGCTCCCCACCTTGGGACCCTGGCCCCAAACACATACTCACCTCTTGGGTTCTTGCCGCCCATGGAGGCCGCTTTGCCAGGAGAGACTAGAAAGATGGGAACGGCCACAAGAGGTGGCCCTCCAGCAGGCTGGCCGAAGTCCCTCTGGTCAATTGCTTCCTGCCTCAGCCCTTCACAAAGTGGCCAGGTGTTCTGGAGGCCACACTGGTGGCCAGAGAATTGCCTTCCATGAGCAGGAAGAGCATGACGCAGAGTCCTGGAAGCAGGGCCTGGACTCACACCCAGATTCTTCAGCAATTATCCTACAGGGTCTCCGCAGCCCGAGAGCTAACGTTCAATGCGGGCCCAGAATGTGCTAAGTGCTCAGTAACTGTTTCTTCCCTTCCTTCTCCTTCTTCTTCTTTTTTAAAAAATATATTTATTTTATTTTTATTTTATTTTTTGGCCGCTCCACATGCTGGATCTTAGTTCCCCGAATGGGGATCGAACCCACGCCCCCTGTAGTGGAAGCGTAGAGTCTTAACCACTGGACCGCCAGGGAAGTCCCTCGCTTCTTCCTTCTAATTCAGAAGGAATCAAGAGAAAGTGCTCAAAGACATGAACACAAATAAACAATAACAGAGTCACAGAAGGAGGCACGTGAATCCCAAATCCTGAGACACACAGGGCACCAACTCACTAGGCCTCAAAATTCGGGGGGCTACCTGCCCGCGCTCTGCAGCACGTAATGACTCTGCTCATATCACTGTCCTGTGCAGGGTCCGAGGGGGCCAACCCACACAGCTGCTCCTCTGTGCCTGGACCATCCTCCTGAGCCAGGAGGACGTTCATGGGGGGCTTCTCCTCTGCCCGTGATCTCCCTACCATCCGCCCATGCCTGGGGTCTGTTGAGATGGCTGATATCTGATTAACTGCTCATTCTTTAGAGATGCTCCAAGTATCATCCTGGCAAAAAGAGACCCCCAGGATACCACATACCTGGCCACATTCTCCTGGGCCCTACTCCATTGCTCTGACAGGTTTTATCATCAAGGGCCAATAGGAAAACAGCCAAAGGAGGAAAGTCTCTGTGTTTCCTGTAAACCTGCCACGTAGACCATGGCTCTTTAAGCTGCTTCCAGCCCTAAAACAAAGATTTTCTTGTATGGGGCCAGGGATAATTCTGTCCCTAACGATGTAGCCTGCCCCCTTCTACTAAGTAATAAAAGCAAGGTGACCCAGCTGTTTCTTTTATTGCCCTGGCTGCTAGGAAGTTCCAAGCTAAGTTTTCCATCTCAAGTGCTGTATCTTTCTTTAATCCGAAATTTCTAAGAGAACTTTCCCCCCCACTTCCCCATGTACTTCTTAGTCCCTATCTTGGTTAACTGTACTTGGTACCCTGGTATCTGGACTGCCACTGTGCCCTGCCAGTTTCTTCCTGAGGTCGGTGAAACACGAACAGATAAACTGTGGTAAAGATTCAACACGGCACTGCCCCCCAACCACCACCTTGAAAGTACACTCCTTCACCTCTGGAGGCTGGCGGGTGACCACAGGGCCCGTCTGCCTCCCCGCTGAGTTGCAAGTCTCTGTGCCAAGGGCTCTGCTTACCTGTCATGATCCTCTGCGCCTCATAGGGCTCCATGTAGCCAGCACTCTCCCCCTTTCCCGCTTTGCTTTTCAGATCATTCTTGGCATCAAAGGGATCTGAGTAGTCATCAGCGATGGTCACCTGCAAGGAAGACGGCAAGCGTGTGAGTCCACCTGTGGCTGTCTAATTCACTTCTGTTCACAGCCAGGCTTTGCTCCAACAAATATAAACTGAGCCTGTGCCAGATGAGCAAGGAGTAGGAGGCAGAGGCAGGAATCTGAGCTGGTGCCCACCCTCAGGGAACTCTGATTCTTGCAGGGGTGACAAGGGGCCCATGCTGCAGTGCTCCATCGTAAGGGAGGGGCCTGAGCCTGCATATGTAGGGTGGCTGCTCCGGGCACAGTGAAGTGAGGACAGAAGGGCATCTCGGTACAGAAGCACAGAGGCAAGAACTTGGAAGGTGTCTTCGGGGAATGTGACTTGCTCGATTTAATGGAATGGAAACGGAGGAAAGTTGGAAATGAGCTCGCAGAGAGCCTAGAAATGCTGACATGCTCCTGGTGCTGGCTGAGGCATAGAAGAGCTTGCCTAGAGATGATTACGTCCAGCGTTCCATTTTCCCCAAATCTGGAACACAACCATCCCTTGGGTAACCAGGCAACAATTTGGTGAGATCAATGCTCTGCAAAGATGACTGAGGTCCCAGACAGGCCCAGTGAAAACACCAAAGCAGCTCAGGGATGAATGGATAGACTGCCAAGGCCAGCGAGGGCCTTGGAAGCAACACATCAGAAGACCCTTCCATAACAGATGGGGAAACTGAGGTCCAGAGCGGGCACCTTGGCTGGACCCTCTGCCTCCCAGAGCCCTTCCTGGACTCCTCACTTGTCTGTATTCCAGAAAACAGCAAAGTTCCACAACAAACAGAGCAGTCACCTGGGGCTAGGCAGTGGGGACAGCAGGAGAGTCCCCTAAGAGTGTGAGAATTTGAGTTTTGAACACTTCAAAGTTCCACATTTTCCCTGGAGAAGGGTAAGAATTCTCAGTTGGAGGCTAAGAGTAAACACAGCAACTTTTCCTCCCATTTCTTTTTTTTTTTTTTTTTTTTTTTTTTGCAGTACGCGGGCCTCTCACTGTTGTGGCCTCTCCCGTTGCGGAGCACAGGCTCCGGATGCGCAGGCTCAGCGGCCATGGCTCACGGGCCCAGCCGCTCCCCGGCATGTGGGATCTTCCCGGACCGGGGCACGAACCCGTGTCCCTTGTATCGGCAGGCGGACTCTCAACCACTGAGCCACCGGGGAAGCCCTCCTCCCATTTCTGACTACCTAACCTTCAGGAGAGGCACTCTCACCAGAGGGGAAAGGACAGGAACCCGCCAAACCCGTTCCCTTTCAATGCACCCTTTGCTCCACCACAAACTCACTGTGACTTCTGCCCCTTTGGTCACACATCTGGCAAAGGGCAAGTCCTCAGCCTCCCAGCCAGGGCCACCCAGCTGCCTCTCTCGGGAGGGGGTAGGTTAGCTTTTCTCTCAACCCTTGGGGTTTCATGAATTGTTATTTAAATTGTGGGGTTAATTAGAAACCACAGGAACCTCCACTCGCTCCCAGCTCCTGGAATGTAAAGCATTTGAGTGGCCTGTAAACCCAGGGGAAGGGAAAATCCCCCTTTGTCTGCCGGGTCATGGCAGTTTGCGGCAGCAACCCTGGCAGCATGAGCCAGTGACCTCCAGTTGCCGGGAATGTGATGCCCGCAGCCCTGTCACTGGCGTGTGGCTGGGAGGGCCGACGGGAGGCATAGCACATAGCAGTCACTGCTCCCCTAAGAAGAGCAGGCTTATCGGTGGAAGACCCAAGGCTGGAGCGCCCGCAGTCTGAGCATGTGCAGCCCCGCTGCCACTGCTCCACTGTGGCCATGGGTCAGGCTCCAGTGCCAGCAGGGGAGCTTCCAGATGCTGACACTGTAATCGTGGCCTTTCTGGAGGCTCACTGAGCTCAAATGACACCAGGCAGGGAAAGATGGGGGAGAGGGAGCGCTAGGGCCCGCCATGTCTTTCATAGGACATTTCTACTCTACCACTTGCAGAACACATTAGGGAGAAAATTAAACAAGTGAACCACTGTCATACAGAACAGCTCAGATGCCAATCAGTGCATGTAGGGTTTTGGGTCTCAGAGTTCAAGGGGCCTGAAATCTAAAGGAGAAAATGATGAACCTGCTGTGGATGACATCTAATCTCTTTTCTCTCATCCCGGCCTTCCTTACTGTCTCTTTTCAGAATGAACACCCTCCGTCTATTCTGCAATGAAGAAGGGAGCAAATATTTCCCCAAGAAAATAAAATCACTTGAGGGGATTAGCTGGGGAGGGTGCTGGGCTGCAGTCTCTCCGTAATCTAGAAATCAACATTCCAGCTCCTCCCGGAAGTGCTCTATGATTTGCAAACAGAGGCTAGCAGGATGTAAACCAAATCTTTGTTCGCCCTGGGATGGGAGCTCTGGGAGGCCTTCGGTTCAGCAGGCGCTATCTGTATTTTCTAATTAAAATGAGATCTGAGCGTGGGCTGTCACGGGGGCCCTCTGGCTGCCTGCCCTGCTTACTTCCGTTTCAATAAGAATTTACAAATCCTAAAACCAGGAAAAGCTCTTGGTCTCTGCTGACATATGGTTCCAGTTATACCTGCTGACAGTTGAAAATCCTTCCGTTTAAAAAAAAAAAAGTTTAGAATTCTGTTAGTTTAAGAAGCAAATCGGAAGATTCCTAAAATGTATATTTAATCAATTTCCTTTCAAACTTCAAAGTGAGGTTGGTAGAGGGGAGGGAATTTGAGGTTTGAGCAACGTGAAACTCAGCAAACAATCACTGAGCTGTCTGACCTTTCACAAAATCATGTCCCGGTTTTTGGAGTAAAAATTTAACCAGGTGTTAGGAGAGTTGAGTGGGGAGTTTAACCAGAGTGCCGTGCGACGTGCCACAGGCCTCAGGTGCAAGCACTGGGTAATGTGACCCAGGGACACTGTAAGTCAGGATGGCCAGGCAGGGGGCTTGAGTGAAGGCTGTTGATTTTCTGAGTTAAAAGAAAGGAAGCAAGTTTGCCCAGGAGTGGGCTTGGATTCCTGGGGGGGTTGCTTTTGCTTTGCTTTAAAATGCCCCAGTTAGCGGACAAGTCTCTTAAATCTAATTAAACAATTCAAGCAAAAGGGAGCTAGCCGGGACTCCTCCACAGGTCAGGCCACTTGGGCACATGAGAAGCCTTCCTTGATTTTGATCTTGGATTGGCAAAGACCCAACATGGCACTGAACCCTTCAGATGGCTTGCTTGCCTTACACAGGGCAGGCGAAGAGCTGAGGGGGAACCCAGGCCACTGGTCCCACCATTCCACCATGGAGCAGAGCAACAGAAAGATGGGCTGTCAGAGTGTGGCTACCTAACTCATAGAACACACCTTCTTTTGCTTTCTTGGCCTCCTGGGATAGGCATACCGGCCCATCTCTGAAAAAAGAAGCAGGGTTATGGCTAAACCCCAGGCAGGCCTTTTCTTGCTGTCAAACAAAATTGGAGACCCCAGGTTAGCCAGTGCCCCTGAAGGACTTTTATAGGCTCATAAAGCAGTGAAACTGGGAGCTGGGGGTGTGTCCTCGAGAGACCTGTTCCAACCTCCCATTTTTGTACATGGCCCACTGCAGTCCGGAGGATTCTAGAATTCCAGCACACCCAACGCCTCTCTGACAAGGCTCTGGGAGCTGGCTGCAGACTGGAGCTCCACAAGCCTCCTTTCTGCTTTGCATACACTGCTGGGTGGAACTGGTCCCTGCCTTCCAGCAGTCTGAGGCCTGGGTGTTTTTTCTTGGGGATTTAGTTTCATGATAGGAGGTAGTCTTCCAATTTATCCCCAAAGGGAAGTGGAAAGTGGGTGTCTCCACTTGGCCACATGCCCATATGCTTTAGTGAGACAGTGGCACCTGCGTTGAGAACTGGTTCCTCTCCATAGGCTCTGGGTGGAAAGGTAAATTGGTAGAGTCACTGTGAAAGATAACTTTGGGAGCGTCCACTAAAATCCAAAAATGCACATGGATTAACCCAACAATTTCACATTTCAGTATTTATTCCCAAATGTGCACAGGGAGACATGGGCAAGGATGCTTACTGGAGCAAGTAATAAGGAGAAACTGCAAGCACCTGCTATGCCCATCAATAGGGGGATTGCTAAATAAACCGTGCCAGTTTCACACTATGGGATATTATGTAGCAGGTTAAAAAAAAGAAAGTAGTCGCTCTATGGCTCTATACATAGTGCTCCAAGACATAGCTTTGGGTGGAAGAAAGCAGGCTGTAGAATGGTAAATACAAGATGATTGGGAATTCCCTGGCAGTCCAGTGGTTAGGACTCAGCGCTTTCACTTCTGGGGGCCTGGGTTCAACCCCTGGTCAAGGAACTAAGACCCCACAGGCCGAGCGGCATGGCACCCCCCCCAAAAAAAAGATGATATCTATTTATGAAAATTAAACAAAAACCTGTATCTCTATTTAACAAAAACGTCTGGGGAGACAGACACTTCAAACTGACACCTCTGGGAGGAGGGAAGGACTGGTAGTTGGGTGATGAAAGGAAAATAAAAGGAGACGTGTATGTAATGTTAACACATTTTTCAAACAAGAAAAACTTATTAACATACTATAAGCAAAACTAAACTTTTCCAAAGCACTCCTCTTCACAGGTTATTTTCGGTACAGTAGATAAGATAGGAATGACGCTTGTTTAAAAAAAAACAGATTCCTAGCCCTAATAACTTGTATATTTTATAAGCAACCCAGGTGATTCTTATGATTAAAGTTTGGGAAAGGCTAAGTTAGAGCTAGCCCCCTCGCCCACCAATCTAAAGCTAAGCCTCCCGATACCACTCTGGAGTTCCACTTTTCCCAGATATTTCTCAGCCTTGTTCATTAAAGTGAAGCAAGAAGTCAGTGTTCAGTGCAGCTCTCTCTTGCTTTCTTCCCTGGGGGTTAACTGGAGTAAGAGACGATCCAGCATGCCTTGGTCCATCTCCAGAATCTGAGACGCAGGAGTAATGGCATCCTCTGTGCAATCCTGAGGACTGGCCCGGATTGAGCAACACGCTTGAGCAGTGTGGGAGGCAAGACCCTGACCTGCCCAGGAGGGGAGCCCGGGCCAAAGCCTGCCCTGGCGGTGAGGATGTGCAAGGCTCTCTCTTTGGAAGCACAGACCCTTTCAGAACAAGACTAGCTGGCTCTCAGCAAACTCTCCAGGAAGATTACCTGGCTCCAGGGAAGGCTGGTGGGACCGCGGAGAGAAGCCACTACTGAAATATACCGGTATCCCTGATAAAAATCACTCAAACCTGCTAGGAAAAAAAGGGACAGGAGACGGAGTAGCCGCCACCTTCCAGGAGTGGGTGGCCTGCACTGTCCCCACTGCCCCACAGGCAGTGCCCCTCCAAGCCATACAGGCACCTATGCTCTGCTGTCTGTGGGAACTGGCAGCATCGGGCTGCCCCAGCTCGGCCACTTGTGGGTTGAGGCAAGACAAGTCTCCCCCACCCTGTGCTGCTCTCCTCTCCCTGGAAAGTGAGGGGGCGGCACCCCATGAGGTCCTGGGTCCTTTCCGAGCCCATGACTTCTTCCTGCTCTACTCCAAAGCAAACTGCATGTGAACAAACCTGGGAATGTTCTACATGGTCCCAGTTGGACTATTTCCTTATCAATTCACCGTTAAGACTATGCGTTAGCTTTCTTAATGGTTTGGGGGTCATGGATCTCTTTGGGAATCTGATAACTGATGAAGTTGTCGCTCCCTCCATCATGTTTATATAAGCCTGCAAAGTGTTGGGCACATCTCAGAAAGGTCAGGAGCCCCAGATAAAATGACCAAGCTCCCTCGCATTTGAGCCACTTTAGAGAACAGCTAAGAGGAGAGGTGCTCTCTCTGTCTTAGGGAGGTGATAGGTGCTGACCCTATCATAATTCAACACACCTGGCTGAAAATCCAGGCTGGTGTGTGACTGGCCTGCTGTTTGACTGTGCGGGGGGAGGGGGTCACCGTGAGAGGACTGCCTGGGACTCTGTGGGTTGGCTTGCCAGCTTGAAACCCAGGAGCCACACAGCCCTCTGGAACAGGGGCAACCCGGCCCTCTCCCCAACTCTGGGAGTCAGGAGGGCTCCTGGAAGGTGAGCAAACAGCGTGCAGGGCATGAGATGGCAGCAGCAGCCAGATGGCTCCATGCTTCTGTCCCCATCAGGGGACTGGCAGGCTGGAGTCCTGGTCTTCCTTTGGGACCCACTGTGACACAGGCCCTGGCAGGCCTGATGTCCCCAAGATGGAGGCTCTGTTGCCATGCCGACCAAGAGATGGCGTTAAGAAAACAGGGATCTGGGGGTCTGAAGAGAGCTCCCAGTGACCGGGGGCTGCCTGGAGAAGAGGCAGTGGACAGATGTTCTGTATAGACTGAGAACTATACAGAAGCAAACTCAGTGAGTCAGGAAGGACATCTAACAGCTAATAAAAGGACACACTGCCTGGGCGCTGGAGCGCCAGCCATTTGGGTGTCCAAGCAGAGGCTCTAAGGTGGGTGTCTGCTTTGGGTCGAGGTCAGGCAACTGGATACCACCTGTCTGTGCTCTGTTCCTTAGCGCAGCTTCGGCTGCCCCCACAGCAGAACACAGCCTTCAAGAGATCCATGAAAGCTAACACATAACGCCTTGGTGGGTGGCTGTCTGCAGGAACTCCACTGTGACCGAGGCGGGTGGCATTTCCAAAGCCTCAAGGCTGACCAGCGGCAGCTGGGCTGCAGCAGTTGCCTGGGGCTGTGCAAAAACACAGAAAGGCGGGTGGCACCACAGAAAGGACACAGTCAAGCAGAAACAGCCGGGATAGAGAGTTCTGGACCTGAGCTGGCTCTGCTACACCCTCACTGGGTAACTCCAAGCAACCTGCTTTATCTTTTTGAGTTTGAGCAATTCATCTGTGAAACGGGGCAAAATTGCCTGCTTTCTCAACTTCACATGAATGTTGTGAAAAGCAAATAATGACATGATTTGGGGACGTGACAGTAGTTGATAAAGAACAGGCTATGGTGGCCCCTTCTGGGAGCCCATGATCAAGCTGGGGTCTCTGCCCACGAGAAGCTGAACATCTAGTCGGGAAGACAAAACAAGCTGGGGTTTCTTCTCAGCTGAGAAGAAACCCCAGCTGAGGCCCCAGTGATTACACAGAGAAAATTGGCTGCAATTAGGCATGACAACAGCTGTCACATTTCTCAACCACAAAAAGAAAAATGTTTGTGAATGATCCGTTTTTCCCCCTTTTATGCTTTGGGTAAGATGCACCTAGTCGGGGCACCTGGCTAAGAGGTAGAGAACCTCAGGGCTACCCTCCACGTGCTGAGACAGCAGTGTGCTCCCGGTCTACGCCTGCGTCCAGGGCTCGGAGGGGTCCACAGAACTGGGCTGTGACACACGCAGGGTTATGGGGACACCCCGCCCCATGCAGAGATACAAGCAAGCAGTCCCTGCTTCCCTCTCCCTGTCCCCGGCTTTGACCATCATAGACTAACTCTCCTTACAGGCACAGCAATAAATCATTTCCGACATGGTAAGAAAATTAATTTGGGGAAGATTAATTAGCTACCTTCCTGCATTCAGCCGAAACTCCTGGAAATCAGATGGTGGGGAGGATGCTTTTCCACACCAACCTAGGACCAGTTCCCTTTCTCTCCCTGAAGGTCTGACTCAGTCATGCAGAGTCACCTCAAAGTTCTAGGCCCCACTTTCACGCATGGAGGTCAAGTGCTCTGCCCACAAGGCTCCGGGGGCAAGAGCTCACAACTTCATGCTTCAGTCATTTGGGACAGTCGTCACTATTCAAGCAACCGCCATCTGTTTCTTTGTGCAGACCCTGGGTACTTTAGGGTAAATGCTTCTTTACAGACCAGCCAATTAGCTGGCCCATGTCAGGAGGTGGTAGTCTCCACTGGTCTTTCCAGTCCTGCCCCTCCCAAGGCCACAGCTGCTTGCCTAGACACCTGCAGGCTCCAACTTGTCAGGAAAAATGCATTCCAAATTACAGCCTCTGTCAGCGCCCCTCGGGCCCTGCTCTCTCGGCCCCCCTCTCTCTCACACGCACACCCCACCCTCCCTCAGTTTCACCCCGTGGAGAAGGCTGTGGGTCACGGGTGGGAGGCTGCGGGAGTGGAGCCCAGCCTGGCCCTCTGTTTACCCCAGAACCTTGCTGTTATGTGGTAGGGACTGGCTTCTCAGCATCTCTCAAGCAGTGGGAGGTTCTTTTTTGAACTCAGAAATAGCTCTATCCTAGAACTGCTTTCAGCCAGGACCTATGGACAGAGAATTCAGTGCATCCCTCCTTAGGACAGAAGCACATGGGGTCTGCAGTCACTACATGTGAGGTCAAGAGCTAAAAGGGCCCTGGGAGACGGTCTAGTCCAGTGGGTTTCAAACTTTTATGTGTGTAATTTGTGCAAAGGAACCCCAATATGCTCCACTCTCCACAGCCTGAAAAGCATGAATCTACTATCCTAGAACTGCTTTCAGCCAGGACCTATGGACAGAGAATTCAGTGCATCCCTCCTTAGGACAGAAGCACATGGGGTCTGCAGTCACTACATGTGAGATCAAGAGCTAAAAGGGCCCTGGGAGACGGTCTAGTCCAGTGGGTTTCAAACTTTTATGTGTGTAATTTGTGCAAAGGAACCCCAATATGCTCCACTCTCCACAGCCTGAAAAGCATGAATCTACTGGGGGGCATGAGGTCTTGGGGAGGGGGAGTGAAGGTCACTGCCAGAAACAGGTAACCAAATGTTTCCTCACTCTCAGGTCCACATGGTTTCTGCAATACCGGGATGGCCATCTAATTTCTCTCTTAAAGTCTTTCTTAAAAATTTCAGGGCATATCCACCACAATTACCCCCCCAGAAAAAACACCCTAGCTCCTCTTGCAAGTACCTCCACCCCTCCCCGCAGACAGCTCCCTGTGGGAGGCAGCCCCAGGCCAGGCTCAGTCCACCTGGGGTCACCCATTGGGCCTCCCCTCTTCCTCCCCTGAGCTCTGGCTCAGCACTACCCAGCCCTCCTGCAAACCCCATCAACCTGCACCCACCTTCCCAGACAGTCCTTTCTTCCAAACTTCCTGCTCAAAGGGGGACAGGTGCCCCTCCTGAGGTTTGGGGCCACTGACTAGAAAGTGCTCTCAGACCAGACCTGGGACAGGAAGGGTAAGGTCAGGATTTTCTCCTTCCCCTGGCAGGGCACTCGGTAGGAGGCTCTATCATCAGGAACAGGGAAATGGAATGGCTCTGAAAGTCAGTTACCTCTGGTGTCTCAACCTCCTTGCCTATAAAATGACAGCAGAGTGAGGATTAAATAAGCCAACCTCAGCGATGTACTTAGAACGGGTCTGGCACACGGCAAGCCCCAAGAAATGTCAGTTCCGATCATCACCATCTCAACGCATCATCCAGCCTGATGGATTCCCTCCTCTAACTGAGAAGGAAACTGAGGCCTGGGGAGGGGAAGGGCCTTGCAGAGGTCACCTGGATGTCCTGTGCAGTAAGGGGATGCTCATTAGCAGGGTGACAAAACCGGCCTCCCACCAAATGCCAGCTGCATGAAAATCCAAGTCATTTGGTGACCTACATACATATTTATAGCCTGCCTGCTTCCAAAGTGGGTTTTAGATGGCTGAATTTGAGTCATTTTTCTGTCCCATCCACCATTCCCTTCCCAAGAAAAGATCGGGAATGCCCGTGGGGTTTTCTCACAGTAACAGGAGGCTCTGTCCAATAAGAACAACTTCTCCCGTGGACTCACAGGAAAAGTATGTAAAGCAAAATGCAGAGCCCAGACGCCAAGGCCTCTCCTGAGGGTTATGGCACCTCTGAAAACCAGGCCTCCGTGCTCCACGCAGGGCCGGGAGGGAGCAGGAGTAGCCGAGCAAGGCGGCGTCTCCCACCAGCCTGTGTTCCGTGCTCAGAGCCAGGATTAAGGGGAGATGGGGCTCAGGCTGGCACAGGGCATTTCAATAACCAGCAACAGTGGTGCAGGACCCATTCTAAGTGAAGGGTCATTGTCTCCGGATGAGGCCCGTTAGGATGATTCATGCACATTTCCAACATGACAGCCTCAAGGCAGCCCAGGCCAGGCCAGAGTGTCTTTAAGTGTTTAGTGCAAGCAGCACTAAACAGCTGCCCTCCCCCAGAGTCACTGCCTTTTTATGGAGGACACGCAGCATCGGCCATAATCACCACCACCATATTTGAGGGTTTCCAATTATATTCGGCTTAATAGTGGGTGCTCAATAAATGGTGATTCACTTTTGAAAATAATGCCATGTTCTCGAACCCTCCAGCAACCAAGCCTCAATTAACACCTTCTCACGTGCAGTCCTCTAGGCTACGAAGCTGTCCCTGAGCCCCAAAGCACTTTTTCTTATATGTCCTTGGCACCCTCCTAATGTATGGGAAAGTTACCGGGGACAGAGCTTTACAATGTCATACCCGTCTGTAACACTGTCCGTGGCTTGTTCAGTCATAGTTACCCGTGCTCATGATGTGCCAGGTAACAAGCTCTTTGGTGGGAGGCAGGCTCTGGAGCAGGTTCCTTCCATGTGGCAGCCAGCCTCTGGGCACAGCAGGGCCCCAACAAGGTGTGCTGGGCAGGAGTAGGGGTGGGCAGGGACGTACAGGGCAACACTGGATTCAAGGACCCGAGCTTCAGTGCATCCTGGCTTCTCACCACGTGTGGAGCTCTGGGCACATCTCTTCTCTTCTCTGAGCCTGACCTCTCCCACCTTCACTGAGAAAACATCTTCCTCCAGGGGTAGGAGGAGACTGAGTCAATGGACCAATGGATAACAAGCTGTTGGCATGGGCGAGGGCACCGTAGAACCTGAAAAGGATGCTGTTCCCACCTCTGAGATGCCACAGGCCAGGTACCTTAGCCTGGGTTCCCCCAGAGGCAGACCCTGAAGCCGGGATTCAGGTGCAAGTGGTTTATTTGGGAGCTGACACAAGGGATGGGGAAATGGGCCAGGGAGGGGAAAGTAGCAGGAAAGCTGGCTGGGTAATCAAGCCAGCTACCAAGGTGGACAAACCAAAACTCCACCGAAAAGGGAAACTCTGGGAAACTGTCCACACAACCCACTGCTCAGAGTCATTTTACCAAGGGCGAGGGGGCAGCGGAGCCAGATACCAACTAACTCCCAGGAGTGACTATTGGAGGCTGTTCTTGGGCCCCGGCTTCTGGGCTGCCTCACAAGTGTGGGAAGGCTGGTTGCCCCATCCCAGGACCTGCACGAAGCTTGGGGATAGATGTAGGTACAAGCCAGCTGGAGAAGGCTGGACTGGTGAGCAGGAAGGACTTGGTGGAGGCTGACAGCATCGCTGCCTGGGTCTGGGAAGAACCTCACACCTGGTGAGTTTACTCCAGCTGAAGCAATAGGAGGGCCAATCAGATCGCCCCAGGCTCCTGTCCTACTTGGCCCCTAGCCTGCTCACGTTGCTGCTCTCCTCTGAGCTTCAGCTTCCTCATCTGCGCCAAGGGAAGGAGGATCTCCCTGTTCCATCTCCCTCCCAGGGTTTTGAGCAGATAATAGCTTTGCAAAGGCAGTGGGGACTGTACAGAATCATGGAATCAGGTCGTCCCCGGAAGCCACCCTCCCTAGTGCAGGCAGAGTCCCCACACGAAGCCCTGGGCCATTTTCTCCTGGGCTGAGGCCACTGTTCCAGAGAACAAGCGGGCAGCTCCCTGAACAAGCACCTGGACAAAACCAAATGGGGACCCTGATGGGCCACTAGTCCCTACAGAGGCCTGCAATGTTGCCTCGCAGCTTGAGGGAGAGCCCAAGCTCCTGTCCAGCGGGTGAGCTGGTGCAGCATGTGAGCACCTGGGAAGGCCTTGAGGGGCACAGACCCTCACCATGGTGAGCCTGCGTGTGGATGGGCTGCAGCCCCCCGTGACTGGCTAATGGAGCACCAGAGCACTGTGGTACCCACACATCACCCACCCTGCAGCCGAGGATGCTGGCAGCCCATGCTGGCTCCTGACTCCACAGTCAGAGTAGCCACCGGCCTATAGTGACACCTTTCCTGATACAGTCTAAAAACGACTCTCCTTTGTGCAGACATGTTTGGCTGAGGCCACGGCCAAAAGTGCAGAAGGAAGAAAATCTGACCCGGCAGCCGGGATTCGGACCCGTTCCAGGATGGGGTGAGCTGCCTGAAGATACCCCCTATGCAGCCAGCAAAAGAGGTTACAGAATCTTTATTGACTAAAAAAAACCTTATTCTTGGCACTTCAGCAATTGACAAAAAATCCAGTTTCAAAACAGAATAGGAAAAAAAAAAAACAAAAAAAAACAGAATAGGAGGATTCAATTTTTCTAAAATATAACACCAAAAAAAAAAAAGAGAATGAGAGAGAGAGAGAGAAGTACATTTAAGTGCATAGAAAAAGGACCGGAAGGAAATTCAGTAAAACAAGGCAATGTGGGTGTGCACACTAGCTCCGTCCCTCTCATCACCCGCCACTCCACAAGGCTCCTCTCTGATCAAGCCCTCCAGAGCCTGGCGGGGTGGACTGGTGGACTCAGGACCACTGAGCTTTCCAGGCTCATGGACACATTTTTCCACACCCCCTCTGCTCCTGGATGTCCCACCCAGAGGTGCCAGATTTGTAAACACGTGAGTGATTTCAGACTTGCAGCTTTTGCCCTGAGAACCCCAGGGTGATGCCACAGTGCCCGAAGCTTTCAACACAGGGTGGTCCGATTGGCTCTGCCCATCCACACCCCCACGCCCAGTCCCAGCCTGGCATAAAGGGGTCCAAGTAAATGCTGAATGAGTCAATGAGCTAATGAATCAACGGAGGGTTTGTTGGGCCATTTCTCTCCAGGGGGAAGCCTGCTCCACGCCAATAAGGGGCCCCTCGTGCTTAGGGCACATTTTCACTGAAGCCACCTGCCCACTTCCTGGATGGGCCACCAATGGGCTGCGTGACCTTAGGCAGGCCACATGACTTACTCTCCATCCTGAGTATCCTTATTTATACAGTGGGAAGAATACTAAGATGTAGCTTATTAGTTTGCTGTTAAGAATTAAGTGTCTTAAATATTTGTCAAATGCTTAGAATTGTGCACACAGCACAACGTAGGCATCAGTTAAGTGCTTAGTAAATAAAATAAGTAAATATATACACACTCGCCTAGCACATGCACCTGCACCTAGACATGCAGGTACACGCATGTCCACAAAGGCACACATGCTCCAGGAGGCCACGGACCTTGATTTGTTTTTTCCAGATATGCTGTAAGGTCAGATGTATGCCCTCTACCACAGCCAATGGGCAAAAAGAGAAGGGCTGTGGTCTGCCCTAAACCAAAAAAATCCAATGAGCAAAGTCCAGCCAGGGCACTGACCGACAGCCGTGGCCGTGAACCTTGGCCTTTTGCATCAACTCAGTTATCTGCCTGGCCCAGGCTCCTGTGACAGGTGACCCCAGACCCACTGGTCCTCAGTGATGCACAACACCCCTCCCTGGAGATATGGCGCCACCAGAGCAAACACTAGCAGGTGAGATGGCAGAAAAAGCCCTGATAACCACCACCTGTCCTGCCTCCTTCCTCCAGCTTTAGAAGGGGCCTCATCTCTATAATTCCTCCCACTGGCTTCTTTCTCTAACCTCAGGCTTCCTCACAAAGGGCTGTGTGGAGAACAGAGGAAATGCTCCAAGTGGGGATTTCAGGGAGTTTCAAAGGCATAGTCCAGTGCATTTCATTTCTTGAGCGAAGTACTATAGGTTTGTATTTTTAACTGCCAGTACTTCAGGGAGTGTGACATTTATGGTGCCCAGGCCCAGCTTCATGGGCATGTGGCCTGTGAAGTCACACAGGGCTCTGCACTTGGCTTAATGCTCTGTTGTCACCACCTTGAAATTAGTAGTACTTTTTGAACAAGGGGCCTGTGAATTCTTGTTTTGCACTAGGTGGGCCCCACACATTTTGTAGCTGATCCTGATGGTCCTCCACATCCAGAAGTTTCCATGGGGAGCTTGAGGCCCAAACTCTAATCCCTTCCTCTCTCCAGCTGGGCACCATTAGCCAAGTCACACTTCCTGTCAGGACCTCAGTTTCCCCATCTGTAAAATGGGAAGAGTAAACTGGGTCCCATTCAGGGCCAGAATTCTGGATTTCAGGGACAACTGTACTTACAAAAAAGAGGAGGGGAAAAGGCACAGGAATACTACAAGAAACCTAACTACCATGTGTCCTCACCGACATTTTCTAAAGGAAAGAACAATAACCACAGTTAAAAGGAAATTGAGAATAAAGCGAAGTCCTTTAAAGTGAATGTATTTAGTATCATAAAAAAACTCCCCAAGTTTTCATTTTTCTTATTCCACTGGAGATCACTATGCTTTTGGGGGAAGCACTGGACCACACGGGCATTTCAGTCCTTCCAACATTATTTTAAAAATCAAGCCTTCCAAAAACAAACAAACAAAAAAAATCAAGCCTTCCTTTGGGTTTCAATGGTGCGGTGTACATCCACTACTTAAGGGGACTGGCTTCTCCTGCCGCTCACTCCAAGAGCACATTCTAGACCACCGAGGACTGGTCTCCATGAAATGCCAACACAGCGCTTGACAGTAGCCTCATGAATCAAGCATGAAGTGGCCCTAATTATCGGAGCACATTGTAAAATCTCCTTCCAAACAAGGTCATAAATCACCTGCCACCGGAAGTGTTCTGTCCTTAAAGGGAGGCAAAGGTATCTTGAACAAGTCCCAGACTTATTAATTTCAAAAGAGCAAACTTTGATCCCCTGCTGCTGTGTTAATCAAGCAATCGTGGAGGCCTGGCCCCTCGCTGACAACACACCATCAGGAGACATCCCCAACCCATCATCAGCTTGCTCTTCTCACACACTTCTCTGCCAGGAAGTGAGGCCCTGCTTGACTCCCAGGGACTAACGCCTGGAGACTAGGGTCCTCTGGGGCCAGGGCCTGAGAACCTTAAACCAGACCCTCCCAGAGCCTAAGCGTGCTAGAGGATTAGAACCGGCAAGAGGCTGAGAGGTGATGCTGACGATGGAGGGAACGCCTACTACGTGTCAGGCAAGGCTGCGATTTTAACACTGTCTTATTTCATCCTCCTAATTACATTGTTTTCAGATAAGAAAATAGAAGTCCAGAGAGGTTTCGTAGTTTCCCCAAGGCCTCAGAGCACACAAGGTAGTGCAGGTTTCAACTCTGGCCGGCCTCCCTCCCAACTTTTGGCTCTTCTGTGCCACCCCACGGCCTGCTGCATGAGTTTCTAAAATCCTGGATTCCTTCCTGACAGCAGGAGGAAATCTCTGAAGGGAGGTCTGAAAGGAAGAAGAAGCAGCTCTGCCAATTTGGCTCAGATGTGCCAACCTGGGCAAGGGCCACCTCTGACACTCCCTCAGTCAGCTGGGTGCTGGAAGTCTCCCTTCCTCTTCCTCAGCCGCCCTGTGACTGAAAAACACCTGCAGCCTGCCAGGGCCATACCTGGGGAAGCAGCCGCTTCCGCCTGCAGCTGCCGTGCTGTGTGCTCGGCTTCCAGCAATTACCTCCCTCCATCCCCTACTGCTTTCTCCTTTCTGCCCGGGATCCCACCTCCTTCTACTCCCCCCAACATGCCTCCAGAAGTAGCGCAGGTACGTCCTTACCTTAGAGGGAATGTTCTGAAGGTGTTCACAGCAGCCATGAGGCAGTGGAGAGACCCTGGGGGCCCCCTCCCCACATTCCCAAACCTCTGCACACAGAAGCATCACTCAGCACAGGAGGGGAATGAGAGCCAGAAGGTGAACCTGAATCCTGGCCCGCTGCTTCATTAACAAGAGTTAATACTTGGACAGTGCCCAACCTGCAGTAAGTTACTGTTATTCTCAAAGTTGACTGTAAGTCTCATTTTTCTCATTGTAAAGTGGGAGGGGATTTTGTGGTAGAACTGGTTCATTTTTCACCTTGTTAGGGTAAGCCAAGCAGGTTGGAAAAAACCAAGTATCCACATATGCAATGAGGACCGGAGGAACTGAAGATGTTCCCTTGTAGAGGAGATGGCCCCGGGGTCAGGGTGGCCAGCTTGAAATCCCCACAGGCCCTCACAGCCCAGAGGTGGTGATGATGGTGCCTGGATGGGGGAAGGGGTTTCCAGGAATAACTCAAAGCAGTGTTCTCCCAAGATAAAAGGGAGCACCTTTTCGTCTTTATGGGCACTCCATCATGCCCATTTCTTAGATGGGGATAACACAGGTGACGGGGCCACCTAACTGGGGAGGGGGCCACAGACCCCAGAAGAATGTATTCCCTGGGGACATTTAAACCATCACCCCAGCTGACCAGCCAACTGGAAAGGGCTCCAACTTGGTCCACCTGAGTGGTCCAGCCACACTTCCCCTCTCCCCACAATTCTGTCATGCCCATCCTCCGATCTGTGGGCAACAGGTTTAAACAGATGGCCCGGAGCTCCCCATCCATTCTGGGTCCCCTAAATGAAGCTGTTGTGGCCCAGTGTCGCGGGCTTAGGGACTGGCTTGGGCAGGCTGTATAGCTGCTGCTACTTTCCCTGCACCCCTGGCCAGGTGAGTAGGGCAGGGGGGGCCCTCAAAGGCTTCCCACAGCCTTTTCCACCCAAGAAAAAATTTTCTATAAAATATCGACACCCTCTCCAGAACTGCCCCCGGATTTAAGAAGGGGAGAGGTGGCTTGGGTTTTAAAGAGAAAATTGGATTCCCATTCATGAACTCCCCACACCAGGGCACCTAACAGGTAAAACGGGTTCTGCCATTGATTAATGAGCTGGGGTAATAATGGGGCTCACCCTTTGTCATTAAAAATATTAACCTCGTTCCTGGCCCAGCGATGTCATAAACCCAAGGCCCACGAGAGCTCTCTCACGACCACACTTCCCATCTGCCAGGTGAGGGGACTGGGTGAGTGCCTCTCACTCCCGGGGGCAAGCCAGGAAGGGACAGAGCCCTTTGGGAAGCCCACTGACACTCCACAAGGCCAACTGTGGGCAGGAAGGAGAAATAATGCCATAACTTGCCATAGATATGCAATAACCCAGGGGTCTCAGGTGCCTGAGACCTTTATTAAAGTGATGCTGTGCTCACGTGGTCTAACAGCTTCTCAAAAGCCAACCTGCCCACTGGCTGCATTGACAGTGGTGTGACCTTATGACTTCCACCACCAGGGAGGGACTGTCTCCCCCCAGTCTGCACAAATCCTAGGGTCACTGGAGAATCATGTCCAGCTCTGGGCCCTGCACTTTAATTAAGAGCTGCCACCAGGATGATAAAGAGCCTGGACTTCAAGTCTCATGAGTATAATTAAAGAGACCAAGAAGTGTGTATGTTCTAGATAAGATTCAGGGGCATGTGTGCGCAGTGCAGGACGGGCAGTTAATCCCTGGAACCGGATGCAGACGTGTTCTGTGGGGTCAGAGAGGACAGAATGAGGACCAGTTGGTGGAGGTTATGGAAAGGATTTCAACTCAATTTTAGGAAGACTGTTTGATCAGACACAGCTGTTCAAAATAGAACAGGATTATTTTAGGAGGCAGCGAACTCCCTGCCACAGGGATCTCCAGGCAGAACCTGGTTGAGCCAGCAGAAGGACCTAGACTAAGATCCTCTGCCACTGGAATCTCTATGCTCCTCCTGGGATTTTTATGGTATCCCAAAGCATGGGACTGAGGGTAAGGGAGGCAGGGGTTGGTCCAACCTTATAAAAGTACACCGCCTTCTCTCACTTCCACTAAATGAATGTGCATGGCTGTGTGCCAATAAAACTTTATTTTAAAAAGAAAAGGCAGCAGCTGGATTTCGCCCAAGGACTGCAGTGTGCCCACCTCTGGGCTAGTCCTTCGGTTTGCAAAAGACTGTACATTAGAACCCCTGGGGAGTTTTCACAAAGCACCAATGCCTAAACTCAGGCCTCCAAATAACGTTTAAATTTAAATAACATTTAAATGGTCTAAGGTGGGGCCTGGGATCAGCGTTTTCTAAAAGCTCCCCCAGGTGATGGTACCATGCAGTCAAGACTGAGAATCACTGATCTCTAGCAGAAGAGAGGCACGTGTAATCCCACTATTATCTCACAATAATCCACAGGATTTCACAAACCCAGCCCAGGGGAAGTGACTCACTCAAGGTCATACAGTGAGTCAAGAGGCAAGGAATCCCAGCCCATGAGCTTTCCCTTACACCACAGCAGACACAGATGGGCTCATGCTCCCATCTCGGAGCCTGGGATGCAGGTGCTTTTTTTTAGCTCATGCCCCGCTGTTCCCGGAAGATAGGACTCTGCAGAAATAAATACCAAACACATTCACCCGACACACTCCAATGCATGGGACCAGGCCCTCTCCCCAGACCAACCTCAATGACCTGAAAGTAAAGAGGGGAACAGAATTCCCAAAACAACTCCGCTGGGTTTTTTTTTTTTGAGAAGCAGCATTTTGACAAAATTTTAAACAGTTTATTAGCACCTGGGAAGAACAAAAGGGGACTGTAAAAACTGGAGTTTTACAGTCCTAACTAGCACAGTCACAGGAAACTCTTTACCAATGACACCACTGATCACCTGCCAAAATATGCCACCTGCCTGGAGCTCTGCCCACGCAGGACTGGGGCACAAGGAACCCCAAGAACCCTGGGGAATGTTGCAAGAGCTTGGCTGAGGTTGGGCGGCCACTGGCAGCAATGATCTCAACTTCTACAGTGCAAACGCGCTCAGCAGACGGGGCAAACCGAGGCACCCCTGGCCTTGCAGGAGCTCTGCGGGTGGCCAGAGAGCCTCTGAGCCCCAGACCCTCCCCCTTCCACTGAGTCATGGGGTCAGTCAGGGGCTGGAGAGAGCAAGGATGGGACAAGCACGATCATAATACATTAAATACTGAGACAAGTGACTATGTGCAGTTCTTTTGATGCTCCCAACAACTCCTATGGAGTAGATTCTTATGTTGTCCCCATTCTGCAGATGAAAAAAACTGAGGCACCAGGTGGCTGGATAATGTGCGCAAGTTCACCAAGGCAGTGAGTTAGAGTCAGGATTCAAACTCAACTGCTCTGTCCCAGATTTTGGCTCTTAATGTTATGTTCAAAGGACTTGAAAGTGACTCTACTAAGGCAACTCTTCCCTGCAGAGGTGATGAAACAGACCCAGAGAGAGTAAGGGGCTGGTGTGGGGGGTCACACACGGGGGGCTGGGGCAAAACCAATTCCACGTACCACCCCTCAGAGAGCCCTCTCTTTTCGTGGAGAAGGGTCCTGCCAGCTTCTACAACACATAAGAATGAGCTCACACAAGGTGCTGAGGGCCTGCAGAACTGGAGAAAGAGCCAGTTCACAGGGCTCTTGTCTGCCAGCCTGCGTGAAGGAATGCCCGCTAGGAGACCCCATGTCACTCAGGAACTTCCTGTTCCCACCTGCGTGGTGGAGAGGGCTGTCTGCTTGTTTCCAACGTCAGCCCCTCACTGTCCCCTCACCCAACACTCAACCACAGGAGTCACCAGCCCCCAGCTTCCCCTGCCATGGCTCTCTGCCCACACTCTGCCCTCCAAGGATGCTCCTTTCTCTGGTAACTGCACATTCAAATTCTGCCTAGGCTGCAAGGCACAGTGCTTGAGAACACGAGCTCTGGAGTTAAAGCTGAGTTCAAATCCTGGCTGTGTCACTTTGGGAAGCTTGTCCAACCTCTCTGAGCCTCAGTTTCTTCATCTATAAAGTAAGGATAATAACAGAGCCCACCTCTGTGCCTGGCAGCAGTAGGGGCTCCACTGTGTTACCATCATAGTGGTTCAGCCTGCATGTACCTTCCTCTGTGATCCCCCCACCCCAGCTAGAAGTGAGTTCTCCCTCCTCTGAGCCCCATAGTTCTGTCTGCACCTCCACTCAGCTTCCCTGGGCTGACTCTGGGGCAGGTCTCACGCTGGACTCTGGGACACGAGCAGAGCGAGACACTACTGCAGTCCTACAGGAGTTCCCAGGCCAGTCAGGGGGATAGACACAGACTCACAAATAGCTGTGAGGGCTAAGAAGTGATATTTCACATCCTGTGACACTCTAACAAGATTTTTAAAAAATCTGGCTCTCTTCTCACTGACTAAAGGCAGTTTCACTAACTCCTGATGAGTTGTATAAGAGTTTTAAAAAATCAGGTCAAACCACATTTAGAGAACTACAAATGGCTCCCAGAACTTCCCCGCTCCCTTACTTTACAGTCTGGATTTGGCCATCCAGGTCCCGCCCTCTCCACTTCTGCAGCCCCCTTATATGTGTGCCCAGCCCCATGCATTCCATGCACACTAGGGCTTGGATGCCGCAGAACAGGGTGGGTGCACAGGCACCAGGCTTGAAGGGACCTCCAGACTCAAGAGTCACCTTGTTCTATTGTAAAAGCGATGGACCCAGGAGCCCCAGTAACCAATACTCTTTCCACGTGCACTGTACTTTACAGTTTACAAACCCTTCCATGGCAGAATGTCACTTGCTCTTCCGAAACACCCGTGAAGTCATACTGTCATGATTATTAAGACCTCCTAAACCGCGGTTCTAGGGCAGGGTCTATGCCTACTCATCCTTCTGGTATCTGTGTCTAACGCAGGGGCGGGCACATAATAAGGTGCTCAGTAAGTAAAAAAATGAATTTTAGGGCTTCCCTGGTGGCGCAATGGTTGAGAGTCTGCACGCCAGTGCAGGGGACACGGGTTCGTGCCCCGGTCCGGGAGGATCCCACATGCCGTGGCGGAGCGGCTGGGCCCGTGAGCCATGGCCGCTGAGCCTGCGTGGCCGGAGCCTGTGCTCCGCAACGGGAGGGGCCACAACAGTGAGAGGCCCGTGTACCGCAAAAAAAAAAAAAAAAAAGTGCTCTGTCAGATGCTGCTGTCAGGGCTTTAGACATCCACTATAGTTCCCAACCAGGCAATGGGGGTCTTAAAAAATTTCAAAACTTTTTTTTCTGATTTGTCACTGCATCTAAATAAGAAAACTGACAAACTGGGCTTTTTTACAAAAAAAAAAAAAAAAGTGCACTTTAAATAAGCCCAAGAGAAAACCAAGCGCAAGACTTTATTACGGTTCTGGAATTACTCTGTCATCAGCCTGTTTGTGCTACTGCAGATATCAAGGCTGCAAGATCCAAAGAAAGGGGGTCTTGGCCCCAGGGCCAAGGACTCCATCCTATTTTTGTGGCCAAGGGGCATGTGGATGAATGGATTCCATGATTCTTGGCTCAAACCCTCGGATTTTACAACTCCCTGCCCCTCCCCCATCTACAGAGCAGAGGTCACAAAGCCACAAGGTCCCCTTGTAATGCTACTTCCTGTAGGTGCCAGTCTGGTTTTCTGAACAACCTCTTTAACTTGACCGCACAACCCGCAGTTGTCCAGAAACAGCTCTGATGTAAGAAACACCTCAGGGAAGCTCAGGCACCTCGCAAGTCCAAGACACCCCTGGCCCAGGGCCCGCCATCGACCACCCGCCCTGGCGGGGGCCATGCCCAGCAACTCAGTTCCAAAAGGCCAAGCCCTCCCCAGCGTAGCTCAGGGCTGAAGGGAGAGGGGAGAGGAGGAGGAATCCCACCAGGCAGTTCTTGACAGAAGATCTGGCAGCCCTGCCCTGCTCTCCACAAATCCCTGGGCCACAGTCGTATTTTGAGCCAGAATGGCTCATTCGGATTCTGAGGCTGCGTTCTAAAGCTGCACCACAGACGGGAGTGTGGATAGCCGCCTAAGCCTTGCAGAGTGATAGTTCCCAGAGGACAAGACTTATCACCTGTCCTCAGAAATTCGCAAACTGCCCCCACAGTTCTCTCCCCGGAGGCTCAGTTCCCTCAGAGAAACGCAAACAGTGGCTAAACTTCTAGGTTCAGAGAGGCAGAGAGAGCCAGGAAGGGTTGTGGTCCCAACCTGGGCCACTGGCTGGCAATGTGTCTGACCCTGGGCGAAGCCCAGCCACCCTGCGGGGAAAACAGAGACCATGGTGACCTGAGGGCTGTCTCAGGTGGGAATGAGACCACGTGTGAAGCCACACAATGGTTGGCAAACCATATCACTGAAGCCGGGCTGCAGAAGGGTGGCCCCTTCAGACATGCATTAGCGCCTACGCAGTGGAGGTGGAGGGGAGGGGCGGATGCAGCGAGGGGACCACCCGCAGGCTCCGGCCACTCTGCTAAAGGAGATGAGATACGGTCACGAGAGAGCACTGGCAGGCAGACAGGCAGGCAGGCAATGCTGGTGGGGGTCGGGTGACCTCCCGGAGAAGGTGGCGCATCTCCCGTGGGTTCAGGCGGGAGTGACTACACGCGAGGCGGGCGGATCAGCAGTAAGGCATCTGGAGGGGGGGTGTGCAAGTGAGGGAAGGGAGAGTAAAGTGACCAGGCTACAATGCTGAAGGGGTTGTATGGGTGTGTAACGAAGACACATAGAAATGGAGTTTGGGGGTGGACTGAGGGCTCTGTTTTGGGGCTTTACTGTAAACAGAGAACGTGTTTACACACCTTTTGAAGCAGAGGCATAACATGTAGTCAGCAAGAGGAGGGGTGATGGAGTGTGCAGGGGTGGGAGGGAAATGCAGCTGTCCCAGGGGAAGGTAACAGGGTTGATTTAGAAGATACCTGCCCCACAGGTGTTTAGAGGGAAGTTAACTTCTAGAGGACCTGGCACTTGCAGGGATTGGAAGAGATGAGAGCTTAGGACATTTATCCTCACTCAGATCCTCTCTTCTCCACACTAAAAAGTCACAGCTCAGTTTCTTCCAGCCAGGGACGAAGGGTCTAAGTACAGTCACCACCAGGTCCTTTGTTTTCTACACAATCGTAAATAAGCCCTTCATGCCTGATACCCAGAAAGCCCTTTTCACTAATCAGGATCCTTCATTTTACCTTTGCACCAAAAGGCTCTATTTGAGCTGTCTTTCCCATCACCATGCACATATACAGGTGAATCCATCACCCAGCAAGGAGCTCTGTGCAGGGGAGGGGCACAGTCACAGCACCGCAAAACTACCTGCGAGGCGGGTCAGATCATCACAAGCAAGGCGCAGAAGCACGACCCACAGGTGGGGGAGGGCAGAATAGAGAGGCTGTGTCAGCGTTCTGTCAAGAGGCAAGATCTGAGCTGAACCAGCATTTGCCAGACAGAGTGGAGTGCTGGGAGGGAAGACGGACACGCCAGCCTCAGGAAATGGCCATGGGCAAAGTGCATAGGGGTAAAAATTCAGTGAGTTTAGGGAAGGATGTTCTCTGGCATATCAGGAAAAGGAGACGGGGACCACCTTGTAGGAGGCCTTGAATGCCAGGTTAAAGCAACTCCACATTATTCCAAAAGGCAATGGGAAGCCACTGGAGGTTCTGAGAAGCCAAGTGACCAGATCAGAGCTGTGCTCTTACTGGAGGGACATGATGTCAGCTGTCCTCCATAACGGGGTGGTAGGTGTGGCCAGTACCGAATGCATCAAGGACAATGGGGTGGAAGGTGTGGCCAGTACCGAATGCATCAAGGACAGCAGAGGAGACAGAGTTATGGCAGGAGTCAGCCGACTGCCAAAACGTAGCTGGTCGAAGTTGGCTCGCACACGTTTTTTTTTGTTTGTTTGTTTGTTTTTTGCGGTATGCGGGCCTCTCACTGTTGTGGCCTGTGCTCCGGAAACGCAGGCTCAGTGGCCATGGCTCACAGGCCCAGCCGCTCTGCGGCATGTGGGATCTTCCCGGACTGGGGCAAGAACCCGTGTCCCCTGCATCAGCAGGCAGACTCTCAACCACTGCGCCACCAGGGAAGCCCGCACACGTACTTTTTATAAATAGTGCTTTGGGCCTTAGTGGAAACCTCATTCTCTACCTATTTCCTTTCTCGTTCTTCAATATTCTCCCGAGCTTCTGGGTATGCATCTCATGAGGAAGTCATTAGCAGGAGCTGCAGTCTGTTCTAATTATAAAGCATGCTAGGAGACTGCCGAGGCCGATGAGGGGATCGTGCCCACGTCTGGCCTCACAGAGGCCCCAGGGCGTTGGGCTAGAACAGACCCTGGGGTGGGACTGCCTGGGCTCAAATGCCACGTCTGTCCTGTGCTGGGTTGTTACATAAGTTACTCAAACTCCTGCGCCTCCGTCTCCACTCACTGGGGATAAGAAAAGTACCTACTGACAAGGGTTGTCGCAAGAATGACGCCAATGAGAGCTTAGCACAGCACCTGGCACACAGGAGGAGCTTAACACATATTAGTGAAGCCAGAAATCACCCACCATCTTCAACTGTCATTTAACTGCAAACTTCACCTCCTAACTGTGCCCATGCCCTTTAATTACGGAGGACTGTGCTGTGTGGTGACTAATAACCCAGCCCTGCTCGGGGGCTCCCTGACTTTGTGGGGACTTCAAGCAATTCACTTCCCCATCCCTAAAATGGGAACTGGAAATCCCCGCTCTCTCTGCCCGCTGTGGCAGCTGAGACAATACCAACGTGAGGGCTCAGGGCAAACTAAGTGCCCGTGTGAGGGTCACTGCTCCCCTGCTCCACAGGAGGGGCATTTCCATCTTGCCCATCTGCTGGCTTCCCTCAAAAGTCACTGTGACAGGCTCTTCCAAGGCCAGCCCAAGGAAGCAGATGTCACAGCCAGAACAGCAGGGGCTCATTTCCAGCCTGGCCAAGCATGGGCTTTCCTGGAGCAACCCAGCCCAGCCTAGATGTCACATTCCTCTTAACTCTCACCATGGGCCAGGCCCTGGGTTTTCACTGGGTCCCTGGGTGACAGAGGCCCAGCCAGGGGCCCCTCAGACCCATTACTACATTGCAGAACCGCATGGCTAACTGTCTAGCCAGGCCCTCAGAGCCACTCGAAGGCCTCCATCTGCCAGGTCACCCACAGCCCCACCTGCTCCGGCCCCATGACTTTCCCACCAGACCCCAGCCATACTTGCTGACTTCCACGATTTTGGCCGAGCTGTGCCCTCTGCCTAGAGTACTTCTCATTCTTCCCACTGCCACTTTTTGGGGCCAGACTGAAACGTTCTCCAAGGAACCTGCCCAGATCCCCGCCCAGAATCAATCAATCAGATGCCCCTGCGACCCTGATCATTTTGCTGTGTGGTGCAACGCCTTGTGCCTGCTGCCCTGCCCCCCAGCTTCTCTCCACCTATTCCACAATGCCCTGTTCTGCATTCTTCACCATGCCCATGCCAGGGGGCTTACCCAGTACACTTGTAGGGACCTGAACCACTAAAACAGCCCCTTATGAACAAAGTAACGGTTCCACATACTTAGATTCCAGGGACTTACATTTTCACTGTGCATTTCCCAACCTAAAAGCAATGAGTTGCATCTTCCCTGGAAAAGTGGTCTCTGGGGGACAAGGGGGCAAAAGCACTTAGCTGTGGGACCAGCTGCCTTTAGACGGAAGAAGCCCAAGGTGACCCAGCCTGGGAATGCAGAGCTGGAGTGGTGGGGGTTGACATGGGGAGAGAAATCAAAATGCAATGGTACTCCCCCCTCCCCTGCCATAGGAACCATCAAATGAGTCAGCAAGTCCTGGGAAGAGCCGGCCAGCTGCCTTTAATCCTCCCAGAACATGCTAGCAGCAGGGAAAGCTCAGAGGGGCAGGCCTTGCATCAGGGCCACGGCCCCTGTGCTGGAGCCAGCAAGCCGAGGCGGCGACCTGGAGAGGCAGGCAAGCCCTGGCTCTGTCTGGCAGCTCATTCCCACCTGCCGCTGCACATGAATTACAGGGAGGAGGCCAGTGGCCAACTGGCTTCAAGGCCGGCCCTGCCTCTCTCCGGCACAAGGAAGTGCTTTGTGCAGCCCAACACCTAATTATCTGGCATCTCAGTCACACCGGAAAGGGCAAATAAAGGGGTAAGCGTGACACATGTTGCACAGATGCCCCTCCCTGCACAAACCTGTCCTTAAGTCCCCACTGCCTACAGAGCAAAGGTTCAATTAACTCCTTAGTACGGCATTTGTGGCCCTTCCATCTGGCCACAACAAATCTTTCCAGAAAAACCTCCTTCTAGCCTAATTCATTTATTCATTCAAAATAAATTTTTTGAGCACCTACTAGGTGCTGGGCACGATGCTGAAGGAGTTGAAGGATCCCTAAGTGCCACCGCCCTGAAGCCTGTGCAGATCACATACAGGTCCCTGGCTTAGAGCTCTGCATACAGCAGGTGCTCAGAGCTTGGTAACTGTTATTATCATCACTCCCACCTGCCCCTGTGGAGGGGAAGCTGCCCGTCGCAGATGCCTACCTCCCTACCCTCCTGTAAGTCTCACTACCACACCACAAAGGTGGGCACAAAAGCCACTCTGCCTGTTGGAGGCCCGCTAGGTGCCATGATTTAGAGTGTGCTGGCTGCCCTGGGGGGCACTGGGGTTTGGGTGTTTCCCTGGGCTGGAGTCACTGGAGGTTTGGGGACTCCAGGAGTTTCAGAGCACATTGGGCCCTCAATCAACCTCACCGAGGCCACTCATTTGACAAGCATTCCTGGGCCCACTCCAGGTCCGGCCCTGTGTGAGATGCTCCCACTGGGAAGGATGAGGAGTATAAAGACACATTATAGGTAAAGATACAAAGGCATGGAGGTAAAATCCTGGTGGAAGGCAAGCAATTTCCAACGGGCTGGCCGGGAATCATGGAGCCAGAGGGAGCCTTTCACAGAGGTAAGGGTTAGCTTTTTTTTTTTTTCGGTTACGCGGGCCTCTCACTGTTGTGGCCTCTCCCGTTGCGGAGCACAGGCTCCGGACATGCAGGCTCAGCGGCCACGGCTCACGGGCCCAGCCACTCCGCGGCATGTGGGATCTTCCCGGACCGGGGCACGAACCCGTGTCCCCTGCATCGGCAGGCGGACTCTCAACCACTGAGCCACCAGGGAAGCCCAAGGGTCAGCTTTGATGTCACACTATGAGCCTAGACATGATAGAAGCTGTGGAGAGTGTTTAAGTAATGACATGACTGGAGTCACTTTTGAAAGACAGAAGATGAAGGACCGGCCAGAAGAGTCAAGACTCAAGCACTATGGGACGTCAGGGATGGGGCTTTTCTTCTGACAGCATCTAAAAAATCTGTAACAGTAAGCAATTTGATAATATATCAACTTCCTACATCTTTATAATTAGCCAGACTGTACAACAAGAGACCCTACACAGGACAACACAGTTGTAGGAAAAAATGGTGCATTTTTAAAAGACATACTTTTTGACATGAGAATGTGGGCTACTTCTGTGCAACTAAGTATTGATGAAAGCTCTTATAGCATGTCTAGGTCAGAGACAGCTTGCAAAAACCCCACAGGTCTGGGAAGGGCTGGGAGCTGGGGTCGGGGTGGGGGGAACTTCCATACAATCAGGAGGTCAAAACAAGTATGTACAAAACACGGAGGGAACAAGTCAACATGGGCTGTGATTATGAAGAGATGTGCCTAACATTTTAGACTAGACGTCTGCGAAGTTTTATTTTTGTAAATAAAGTTTTATTGGAACACAGCCATGCCCACTGATTTACATATTGTCTATGGCTGCTTTCTAACAACAAGGGAAGAATTGAGGGGCTGCATGTTGTCCCCAAAGCTGAAAATACTTACCACCTGGCCCTTTACAGAGTGTTTGCTGAGGCGTGGGAACTGACACATGCAAACAAGAACAAGGGGCCCCCCTGGGAGGAACAACCTTGTTCCCAAAGCCCCTCTGCGCTCCTCTCTGAGTAGGGCCCCCAGAGGTGGCCACACACTTCTTTAAACATCTTGGGGTGGTAAATCTTCCGTCCTCTAGAGTGGATTTAATTTCTGGAAACTACCCAAGGCTTTTCAAACCAATTCAGGTGAAAGGTGGGTGATCACACCAAGGAATGAAACACATGAGCCTGCCAAGGGCAGAACGCGTGCCTTAAACACTGGGTGAATTGAAATGGCAGTGAGAAATGTGGTTTCATTATAAAGCTGTGCAACTTTATTTCTCGTGTCTCGTTAATTGGGGACAACAGTCATCTGATGTTCGGGCCTCAGCCTGATAGTAAAAGACCTCTTATAAGACCAACTGCATTCCACAGGAACCTGTGGTCTGGGGATGGCTGTCCTGGGAAGTCTTTGGAAAAGACGGGGCCTGCTGACAGAGAAGGACACCTGGCCATTACAAAACAAATGGAGACACTGTGGCCCACAGAGGAGAAGGGACTTGTCCAAAGCCACTGAGCATGGAGTCTCAAGGTTCAATTCATCCAGAGTGGTTAGAGTGTTCCAAGTTCTGAGCCAGGAGCTGCGAGTGTAAATAAAAAATGAGTACATGCTGAGTCCCTGGTATCCAGTAAGACAGGAACGTCAATAATAGCACGGAAATTTAACAGGCCTTGGCCATGTCCCCTGCCCTGAATCTGTTTTCTTATACAAGAAATGGACAATAACCTCCTTGCAGAGTTCCTGGGAGGATTACAGTTTAGTGTTGTACCTAAAGCACCCAGCAGAGTACAGCATAGAATAGGTTCTCAATACAAAGTAGCTCAGAATCTGTGGTGCAAGGGCAAGTGCGACTGGGTGCAACATCCCACTACCTTTAGCCACAGCGCTTGCACGGACACACCTTCCATCCAGGAAACTCCAAGACTGCACAGCTTCTGTGGGCACCTGTCCTATGCCTGGCCCGGTTCCGCCTGCCTGCTGTAGGGAGGTTAACAGAGAGGGAAACTGCAATCTGCCTTTGGAGCAGCCACGTTCCCAGCCCGAGGGAATCATCCCCTCTTTCCGGGACTAACTCCTTCCGCAGGACCACAGCTGTAAACACAGCACAGACCAATAGGAACCGAGAAACAGAAGTAGATGAAGGCAGGTAGCCCTGGCTTTTGGAGGCAGCCAGGATAGATGTCTTCCGAAGGGTCAAGGGAAAATCCCCACACCTTCCCTGGTCGTAAACAATGCCAGTAAGTTCCTTCACGCTGGCCTCTCTCCCTGTATGCAATAGCCCAATGTGCCAGTGGGAGTAAAGGAAGAGAGGGTGTGCATTGTATCTTCCGGTGCCTGGCTGCGCAGTTCCGATAAGAGGGCTGTGACCACAGACACAGACAGATGATGTCCTGATCGGGCACCAAGGGCCACCACTGGCACCGCCGAGCCAGCTTGGTGAGCTTATATAACAAAGGGCTTGTCATCACTTCCTGTGAGCCTCATCGCCCACATTCCAACACAATGAGACGCTCTCTCTGCCCTGGCTTTGAAGTTCAACTGCTCATTCACAAGGCTGGGCAGAGCCTGGCTGGGAGGCAGAGAGCCTACACTGGCTCACCTTCCCATTCCCCTTGCCCTTGCCATGTCATTAATTTACTTGGAAAAAATGTTCCTTTGTGATTAAATAGTGTTTGCTTTTAAAAACTGAAAAATATCCAACCTTGCAGTGACAACCGCTATCCACACTTGGGTCTATTTACTTCTGGCCTTTTTTCTACCTATGTAGGTGGGAATGGGGTAGGGGGAGACTACAACTATTCGGTTTCTTATACCCTACTTTTAAAGTCTTCTGTGGTGAGCCTTTCCCCTCTTGACTCTTCTGCAGTTGAGTTACTCAACCCAGCTCTGGGTGGCCGCATTCCTTTCCACCATATACATGAACCATTTCCCACAGTTGGATATTTAAGTAATTTCCTTTTTTTTTTTTTTTTCCAAATGCTGTAGGATACTGGTAGCTAAATCATTGTGACTCTCTTCACTCTCTCCTTAGGATAAACTCCTAACAGGGGAACCACTGGGCCAGAGAGTAGCAACTTTTCAGCTTCTCTGTGTTGTCCCCTCAGTTTCCCGTTACTCTTTCTGACCTGGAACCAAGTCTACAACATTTTTAAGGCAACCTTGATTTATAAGGTCCTTTTACAGTGGCCTTATTGGCTGACCTCATGATACGGATGAACACCCTCATTTAAAGATGGGAAAATAGGCTCAGGAAGGTCAAGTGACTTACCCAAGGTCATAGACCCTCAACTTGAACCCAGACTAAGCCTGAACGGTCAGTGCTCTCTCACTGCTCCACACTGCTGCTCTCAGATCCCTAGGCCAGCGTCGGAGCGGGCATTCCGGAGTGTTTTAAAATCAAGTGCACGATGATCTAAAACACACACAGCTTGCTACAAATCCCTGAGACACATCCTGTGATTCTGGGTCCACCTGTCAATGTTTGTCAGTCTTGACCATCCAACCACAGACCAATGCAGGGAAACATGCCACGGTTCTTCAGCAACAGGGCTCAAGTGGTCTTTTATTCTGCAATGGGTAAGATTCTCTTTTACTACTAAAGAACTAAGGAATAGAAAATGTCATGCCCCTAGTGGCTGCAGGGATAAACTTAATAATGACAATCTAACTCACTTCTTTCTGATTTTTAGACTGTGAATACAGGATGACCTTAGATTTCACATTCAAACAAGCCTTTGAAATTCAAAAATCCAGATCTTCTAAGGAAGCCTTCCTTCTTCCTACAAGGGAAGCCCTGATTTCCCTTTCCGAATTTTTTAAAGAAAAGTCTGGGGAACACAAGACGGCATGAACTTCTTGTTTTGTTTCAGTACCCTTTATAAATTTAAAGTTTCCTCCCTACCTATCAGCAATGTCTCAGTTAAAATGACCCTCTGACTGAATGAAGGTGTACAACTGAAATTTACTTGCAGAGTAAGAAATATTTGAGCACAGACAGAACTATAGCCTCTGAACTTGAAGGAATCCAATGTTCCAAAGTACTTGCTGGGTTGTAGAGAAATAGGTAAAACCAGAAGAAACCATCAAAAGCAAAGAAGTTATGAAATTTTCTGGAATAACCATTCCCCAAAGGATCTGACAGGTATAAAGAAAGGCATTTCTAATTTAGGAGAGGAATTAAATAGTACCCCCCCCAAAAAAAAAATGTGCCCGCACCCTCATCCACTGATTTCTTACTTTCAAACTCCTCATTCAGGGATCTCTGTGAGCCGTCAGAAGCAATTTCTGCTTCCTCTGGAGGCTTCATGTCTAATAAGTTTAAGGACTCAACACAAAGGGTTTGCCTGGATGGAGAAAAGTTCCTCAGCTTTTTCAAAACCAGGCCCACTTCTGCTCTAGTCTGAGGGTGATAAAGAACCAGAATCAAGGGTGCACACAAAAATCAGGGTGGGGCGGGACAAGAGAAGGAAGGCAAGGCCCCAGACACACGCCTGGTTTGGGCGTCTGCACTTTGAGAACATCAGGCCCAAGGCCTGCGTGTGTGATCCAGGCCTTGACAATGTTCTCAGCTGTCCTGTGGGTGACTCGGAAGTGATGACACCGATTCCCACCATCTTGTCACTTCACAGTCACGCCACAGATGGCCTTCAGATGGATCCCAGGCCTTGCAGAAGCCCAGCAAGGAGGAGCTGAATGACAGCTGAATTCCCCAAGCGTGTGCCCCAAGCATGTGGCAAGAGCCCCCTGAGCTGGCCTGATGGCACATTATTCCTAGATCTTTATTTACAAAGCATCTCTTCAGGAATTGGGAAGTGTGCTCTGCTGGCCAGAGGGGCCTCTGATTCAGCCATGAATGAGAGAGGAATTGGACAGGGATCCTCAGGGGACCCTTCAACTGAGCCCAGCAAACATCTTCATCAAGGCTAATGTTTCTTCCCTCCTGGGGACCCAAAGCCTCCTGAGCACTTCCTGCTTCTCAGAGCTCCTCCCGTGGAGGATGTCCTCTGAAGGTCAGCATCCTAGTGGCAGCCAGAACCCCAGCGCTCCCTTCTCCCTTTTGCATTCCCTTCTTCTGAAGCCTCCAGCAGCAGCTTTACTGTGGCTCCTTCGACCTGCTACTGTTTGCCCGGACATCCTGGGCTGCCTCCAACTCCCCGAGGTGCTGTCAACAGATGGGAGAGCTGGACCTCAGTCTCAAGGTCAGGTGACTAGCTCTGTGGCCCCCCAGAACAAACAGTGCATGCTCTCCCACCTCCTTCACCCCACACAACTTCCCTCATAGAGGAGCTAGCTGTTCAGTGGCTCTGCCCTTTCCTGCTCTGTGTTTCTACAGAAGCAAGCAGCTGAGGTGCTGCTTGGTTCATACAAGGCCTCCTCCCACCCAACTATCCAGAAAGATTATAGGTGGAGACGTAACTCTATTTCTGACCCAGGCCCCGGGACCCCTGGTGCACCATCCGTCTGACTCTGACAGAATGTGGACAAAAGCTCTCCTGGACTGGGTAACTTACAAACTACACAGAGGGCATATCTCAACTATTGATGAGAGTGATCCAGAGAATCTATCCCCTAGACAGGTACTCGGTCGATTTCCCTCCATTGCCCAATGTCATCTGAGAGCTGCCTGAGCAGTCAGTCACAGTATGGGCGGGGGGGACTTCCCTGGTGGTCCAGTGGTTAAAGAATCTGCCTTCCAATGCAGGGGATGCAGGTTCGATCCCTGGTCAAGGAACTAAGATCCCACATGCCGCAGAGCAACTAAGCCCGCGTGCCGCAACTACAGAGCCCACGCACTCTGGAGCCCGTGCGCCACAACTTGAGAAGCCCGCATGCTGCAACGAAGAGCCCGCACTGCAGCGAAAGATCCCGCATGCCACAACGAAGATCCCACGTGCCGCAACTAAGACCCAATGCAGCCAAATAAATAAATATTTTAAAAAAGAAAGAAAGAAAGAATGCAGACTGGGGTCAGGCCAGTCTGCATAAAGCATTTGGTGTCCTCCCAACGGGGCTCCCCACCCCCAGGCTCAGCTTAGGCCTCCCTCCCCCAACCCTCTCTAACCCATCCTCTTAAGAGGGAGACAGATAGGTTTTTTTCTAAAGCCCAGATCTGACCCTGTCACTCCTGTGCTCCACCACCTTTCATTACCAGAGGACAGACCAAACTCTGTGGCCTGTCCCTTCGGGCCTTCTGTCACCTGGCCTTATCTCTCACTCTTGTATATTTTCTCTTTTGTCTTCTCACAGCCTCTCCTTCAGTCACTTCGGACCACTCGCAACGCCCCTCCCAGGATGTCCTCCTAACATCCACAAATCTCTAAATATCCAAATCCTCTGTATCCATGAAGGCCCAGCTCCCATGCCACCTCCTCCATGAAGCCTTCCTGATGCTACTTTGGCAGCATTATCTTGAGAAGACATATGGAGAGTGCCTGGCTCAAACCAGATGCTTTATTAACAGTAGAAAGCTATGGTTTTTAAAAGGCTCTGGCCTCATAGTTTTGGAACAACCAGATGATACAGAACTGACCTCTGTCACTGTTCCCTATAGCTGTGTAGCATAGAGGTTAAGGGCAGACAGAAGGCAAACTAACTTCCTGGGCTTCACACCCCCACCTGCAGCTCTGCCCATTACTAGCTGTGTCACCTATTGACAAAGTACTTAAAAAAAAAACAACCCACACATGTTTGCCCTAGTTTCTCCATCTGTAAAATGGGACTCAATAGAACTTACATCCTAGGGTGTCATGAGGTTCAGTGAGTTAATATTCATAAAGCACTCAGAACAGAGTGGTGATCCAGGTAGAGTTTTTACTTCTATTCTCCCACTGCAAAGAATCATAGGTCAACCACAAACTGACTGTCAATATAAGGACAGGGATAATTTTTGAGGACAACCTCACCCGGCCAGAAAGGGAAGTCCCACTGGCTTGACTGTGGCTATAAGAAGCCCAGAGTTCGAGGCTGGGTTGAGGCCCAGGACAGACTGTGGCCAAAAGAATTCATAAAGCTCTTCCTACATGCCACGCATTGTGCTTAGCCATTTAAACAAATAATTTTATTAAATCCTCACAAAGACCCTAGGTACTGCCCCTGAACCTCATCTCCAGAGCGTTTCATCATCTATAAAAAGGGGATTCTAACAGGACCACCTCAAAGACTGGCCATGAGGATCACACACAGAAAGTGTCCCACAGGCACGAGGCACAGAGTGAGGGGTCAGGAGACACTCTCTATCATTACTATGCCCATGTTAGGACAGATGAGCATTGCAGGCCCGGAGAAGCTAACCCCAAATTACTAAGCTTCTGAGCACCAGGTCCAGGATTTGAGCCCAGACTTCTGACCCCAAAACCAGTGCTCATTTCACATCACCACAGTGGACACCCCTAGGGTCCTGCCGTGTTTGGATCAACAGCTCTGGACACCTGTGGTGTGTAGAGTCACCGGCTACCCCCACAAAGGGCAAACACCTGGCCCGAGAATACCTGGCTCCTGACACCATGCCGCTCTCAGCCGGGCAGCTTCTGCTCTGCTTGTTACCTGCTCAGCGCTGAGGTCCTGATGGCAAGATCCCACCTGCTCCCCCGGAATCTACTCCTGACTGCTGCTCTCCTGCTCTCTTTGCCCTGAGACCCCCAAAATCCACCTGGGAATCGAATCCAACGATGCTCTGCTCCCCATCTGGTCACGCTTCAGAAGGATTAACTCCTCAGGGTCAACCTCAGCCCCCCCAACGCAGAACCCGCTCCAGCCTGCCACTTCCTGCCCGGGAAGCTCCTGGACTGGGGGTCCATCAATGCCCTCCACACTCGTGATGCTAAAGGGTACTTGCCCTTAGCAGTTGGTGTCCTGGCTGGGAATCTGGCTCTATGGGGAAATGTTACAGCCTGCAGCTTCCCTCTGCCTTTGAAGATACGATCACACATCTGAGGGTCGTCATGTGGAAGAAGTAAGGTTAGACTGGTTCTGCTTGACCTCAGAGTCCAACTAAAACAGTAACAGAATCCACAGAGAGAAAGAGGTCAGCCAGCAGAGCTCCCATAAACACCAGGTACTCAACAAACCTGTACTAAGTTGGAGGGAACAGCAGAAAAAACTTGAAAGCTCAGCTGTGCAAACGAGTGTGTGCTCATGTGACAAATCCCCCCATCACTGGAAGTTTTCAGGCACGGATACAGGAGGGTTGGGACTGGATGATCCCTAGGCTCTCCTGGAACCCCAAACTAAGTTCCAGGACAGCAACTTTCAGCATTGGCTGCATATCAGAATCACATGGGGACCTTCCAAAAGTACTGATACTCAGGCTCTATCCCCAGAAACCATGGTGTGATTAGTGTGAGGTGGAGCCCAGGCAACTAAAAATTTTGAAAAATGCTCTCCTGGTGATTTGTGCTGCCAGGGCTGGTCTAGGTAGGGTTCATTGACATGCTGTGACACACAGCATAGTGAATTAGGCAGACACCCTCAGCCTCTTAGACCCATAAAAATGTTCATCCGTGTTCATGCAGAAAATTCTGCATCTTTTTTTCCTTGATTTATTCACTGTGAACACTCCTGGTCTTAATCTGTTCCATCAACACCAATTCATTAATGTCACAAACCCCACAGCAGACACTGCAGGATGGATTATCCCGACGCTGGCCAGAGCCAGGAAAAGAAGAACGTGCAACAGAGCCTTGGAAAGGGTCTCTCACTAATTGAAGACATAGGACACCTGGGTTGAGGGGACAGAAGAGGTCGGCGGGTGGGGGAAGAACTCTGTGAATTCATGTCACTTGCATTGGACTTTGGTGGGTGTGAAAAAAATTTAAATGACCAAAATAATATAGTCCCCACATACCACACCTTCAAGTCCTCTCCATCCTTCCAGTCTGAGCTCTGCTACCCATGGTCCACTACAGTGCTGCCCGTGCCCACCTCAGGTTCCAATGCTTCTTGTTACTCAGAGTCATTACCTGCCTCTGTATCCTGGCACTGAACACTTTCTGCCTTGCAGCAGAGATATTCCTGGGCCTTGAGTTAGAGTGCCGGGGCTTACTCATTGCTGATGGTCTGCACGACTCAGCCCAGTGCTGGAACATGGTGGGTATCTAAAAAATGTTTGCTGCATGGATGACTGAATGCTGCACCCCTCTCTCCACAAAAGTCACCATGCGAAAGCTGAAATGGACCCACCCAGATAAGGCTACATAGGCAGGGCGAACAGTAAGTGGTTGCACTGAATATACCTAGACAGCCGGCCCCCTGGTCCTGGAGGAGGAAGCTGACTCCAGTAGAGGTGAGGCGAAGCTTTCCTGGCCTCATCCCACCCACCGCGTCAGGTATGGCATCCAAAGATGAAGTGCTAATACCCAGTTACTTCCCTCAGGTGTCAGGAGTTGAATGTATAATAAGTGCATGGGTATCTGCAGACGGAAGGTGTCATTTTATAAAGACAAGGTGAAATCATCATTATCATAATAGCTAATGAGAATTTAACACAGTCAGGGCAAGATGGAGTCAAAATATTGAAGTCTAAAAAGGCACCTGAAGAAATACAGACAGCTCACAGAGCAAGCAAGGAGGAGAGGATGTCCAGACACAGACTGGTCATTAGGAAAAATAACATTAAAACCCTACCTCATACCCTGAAATCAAACTCCAGATTAAAATGTCAACATTAAAAAAGAAAGAGGGACTTCCCTGGTGATCCAGTGGTTAAGAATTTGCCTTCCAATGCAGGGGACGCGGGTTCGATCCCTGGTCGGGAAACTAAGATCCCACAGGACACAGGGCAACTAAGCCACACGCTGCAACTAGAGAAACCCGCGCAGTGCAACAAAAAAGCCTGCGTGCTGCAACGAACGATCCCATGTGCCACAACTAAGACCTGACGCAGCCAAAGAAAGAAAGAAAGAAACCATCAAAGTATTAGAAGAAAATACATTGGAGTACAGAAAACTTTTCTAAGCAGCACACTCAAAAATCATGAGAAACATCGACTGATTCAGCAACAGAAAACCATTCAGTGTAAACAACAAAAGCAACCACCAGATACAGAGCCGAAAGGCAAATTACAAACTTGTAAAAAAAAATACCCTGCAACCCAAACGGCAGGAGAGGGGCTGCCATCCTTAATCCACAAAGAGCTCTTACGAATCAATAAAAAGATAAACCCTATGGCAGGAAGGATGGACAGATAGAAGTACACAATTTCAGAAAAGAGACACAAGCAGTCAACAAACATATGCACCAGTAACCTAAGAAACTGCAAATTAAACTAAATTGCATTAGAGTAAAGCAGGTGAAAACTTGTAAGGTCTTTCTAGTATTTGAAAGAATGTATCAAAATTTTTATCTTCCTACCCAACAATTCTCCTCTGGGAATCAATCCCAGATAAATAATCACAGACTTATTTATGCAAAGAATTAAGTTACAAAGATGTTCACTATAGCACTGTTAAATTAGTGAAAACTGGGAGAACCTAAATAAGCAAACAGAATACTATACAGACATTAAATTACTGTTGTTGAATGTTTAAGACAATGTAGACATCTTTCCATGTCTTTAAGCAAAAAGAACACAAATGGATACACACAATATTAATTTTTGTGAAGGGAAATATATATATACACACACACATATATATATGCACTGAAAAAAAGGCTAGATGGAAAAACAGTGAAATGTTAACAGCGGTTTCTCTGAATTGTAGAATTAAAGTTGGTTTCTATGTTAGTTTTGCTTCTCAGCATTTTCTATACCAAACCTGTCTTAGTTTTGTTGAAGGGGGAAGAAAAAAGTTAACACAGAGATAAACATTGAAATATATCAAAAAATCCAAGCTTGCTGTTCTGAGTAACGGCCTTAGAACACGGCCAACTCGCATCTGCCCCACATGGGAGAGCAGGTAGGGGCTGAGTCATTCCGCGAATGCCACGCGGGCCCCAAATCACATGCACGGCTTTGGAATGCACCGGGAGGATTACGAGGCTGTCTGGCTTTCTGGGAGTGCACGCCCCACAAAACAGTGAAGCTTCACTGTGAAGAATTTTCTGGTCATTTTCATTTTTAGAGTTTAGCTGTGGCCTGTAGAAACCAGGAAAGTTCCTTTCTTCCTCCTTCTGTTTGCCTCCTCCTCGTAGCCCACCTACTGGTGAGCCCCAGATGAGAAAGAACATTGGCAACAATCACAAGCGCTCCATAATGAAACGCTCTGCTTAGCAAAACAGGCAGGTTCCAGCTTCCTCTTCACCCTGCTCTGGTGCCCAGCTGAGGCACACAACACAGCAGGTGGCCTCCCAATTTGGAGAATGGGGGCAATTTTCGACCAGTGGCAGGTGGCCCTTCACATCCAGCTCCCTGCCTCTTTCCTCTATCATGTGCAGTTACACCAGTCAATCTCCAGGCTCTGGCCACACCTGCTTGCGCCCAGCAGGGGTCCCTTTCTAATCTCAGTCACTGTCGACAGGACCCCTTCTGTCTGGGATGCCCCATGTGCACCTTCCCCTGGACCCACCTCCCAGATGACTTCTTCTTCCTGGTGGTTTCCCCCAGCCCCAGACAGAGGCCACCCATGCCTTCGCTGGGTTCTCAGAGTGTGTTTGGCTCTTAAGTCCCAGAATCAGTTGCTGGATCAACTCCACTGGCTGGACTGTGACTGCACTTCCAGGGTCCTCCCATCTCAGCTAATGACAATTCACCCTCCCGGCTGCTCAAGCTAAAACCTGGAGTCATCTGTGACTCTCCTCACCCCTCACATCTCACATTTCATCTGGCAGGAAATCCTGCAGCTCTACCTTCAGGGCATGTCCTGAATCTGGTCTCCTCTCATCACCTACCGCTAGCACCCCAGTTCCTGTGGCTGAAGGTCCTCCCAGCTGGCCTCCTGGCTGGTCCCCTCCAGTCTGTTCTCCAGTAGGCAGCCAGAGTGATCCTTTCAAAACCCAAAAGCCAGATGACGTCATTCCTCTGCTCAGAACCTCCACACTGACTTCCCATCTCACCCGGAGATAAAGCGAGAGAGGCCCGAAACACTCAGCCTCCCTGTCCCACCTCTCAGAACTCGTCTCCCCACTTCCTCTCCACCTGCTCCACTCAGTCATGCCAATCTCCCTGAAGCAGCCAGGCGTGCTCCTGCCTTGGACTTTTGCCCTGACTGTTCCCTCTGCCTGGAATGCACTTCTCTCCGAGAGCCGTGTGAATCACACCATCACACCCTTCAGCAAAGCCCTCTGAGCACCCATCTGAAACAGCACCCCACCCCAAACTGAGGCCCACCCCAGCTTTATTTTTCTCTACACTCTACCCGACATACTTTATTTGCTTGAATCCTCTCACGAGAGGGTAAACTCAGGGTAGCATGAATTTTTATGTTTTGTCCACGGCTGTATCCCCAGCATCTAAATAGAACAATACCCAGCAGGTAGCCCATTCTCAACAATGTGTGTTTAATGAATTAATGAGGAGAAAGGACTTGGTATGGGCTCTCAGGGCCAGCTGAGGACTCGGAGTCCAGCCTGTAAGTGAAGGCCCAGCAGTGGACCAGCCCCGCCCCAGCCACCTATCAAGTCATTTCTCCCCTCCCCGGCCTTGGGAAGCCCCTTTCTGACCATTATTCTTAAGTTCTGCTTGGAAAACTCAGGGCCTGAGTCATTCCCCAGGGCCCTGACTAATTCTCTCTCCATCCCTTGGACCCACCTCCAAGATCCTTCCTCTACAGCATAATGGGAAATCCAGAGAGAGCTCCCCTTGGAGAAGATGGAAAGGAACTGAATGATTTAGAGGAAAATTCAGTTCTTCCTGGCTCATCAATTGAGAAAGTGCAAACTCTCAGGAAGCCAGTGCCTCTGAAAGTGAAACATTAATAGAAATATTACTGGAAAATACCAAACAGGAAGAGAAGGAAAATTCCATTGTGGAAGCAAGGTCCTCTGTCGATGCTCCTTAATGATCTCAGTAACTCGTTTCAGAATCAAAACACGGAAAGAACCGGAAATCAATCAGGCTGTCACCCTTCCTGTGGACTGGAGCTTTGGCCAAACCACCTCCACACCACCCCGGCACAAAGGGCACTGGGCTCAGAACACAAGGTCAACAGCCTGGCCACTGGCTCGGCCAGTTCCTGCTGGGAGGCAGGGTGGGCTCCATGCCTTCCTAGACCCTCAGTTTTTCCATCTGTAAAATGGGTGTTACAGCACCTTCCTCACAGAGTGACTCTTACAGTCAAATTAATTATGGGTGTGAAAGTATCTTTTAAGCTGTGGAATACTCACCCAAATGTAGGAGTTTGGGTAGGTCCTACAATGCTAACAGAGGGGATTTTTATAAGAGTTTAAATCTAGCCACAAATAAGGCAGAGAAAATTCAGGTATGAGATTGTGCAGCTTGAGGTGATATGGCACAGTGATTCAAAACAAAGACCCTAAATCCAGCTGCAAATCTCATCTCTGCCACTTACTGGCAGGGTGACCTTAGACAAGTTACTTAACCTCTCTGCCTCGTGCTCTCATATGTAAAATGGGAATGACAGTAGCATCTACCTCAAGGGACTTTGGTGAGCAGTAAGTTAGTGCATGTAGAGCACAAAGAACAATGTCTGCCTTAAAGTATATGCAATGGAAGTACTGGCTAATATTGCTATTGTGGAAAGCTCCATCAATTCAAATGACTACTCTTTCTTGATTCAAATGCCTCCTCCTCCAAGAAGCCTTCCCTGCTTCCCTCAGTTGAAATGAACGTCCTCCTGACCCTGCTTCTCCTTCAGCTCCACGGAATCAAGGCTCTGCCCAGAACAGCTTCTGTGCCAGGATGGCTCTCAGCTCACCCACAATACTTTGTTTATAGACAAATTCTGCCCACACCACTTTGTTTATAGACAAATTCTGCCATACAGAGCTGTGTTCTAACCTTGGTTCCTGTGTCCTCACCAGAAAATAAGCTCCTTACAGGCAGGCACTACCCAACTCCTGGTTCATCCCTGTATCCACACAGCTCCTGACAGTCGCCTGCATATGGCAATTTCTCAGTCAACACAAGCCAAACAAGTTATAAGTCAGTGTGGCAGACACCACCGGCAGCCTGTCTCCATCCTGCAGGAACAGCCTCCCTCAGAAAGCTGACGGAGGTGCTGCCATCAGCCAGCCAGCAACCCAGCTCTCTGCTTCAAAGCCACAAATCCCAATTTATTTTCTAGGGCCCAGCCTGACCTACCCCTTCGCCACAGGCCACTACCACTTGGCTCTCTCAGCACAAGATGAGAAAGTAAGCTCCAAGTGAAACTGCCCAGGGAAGCACTCGACCACAGGCAGGTTCAGCTTTGCTTAAATGGCCAAAGGAAAACACACTTGTCTCAGATTTGCCTTTTAACACCTATTTTATGGGTCAGAAATGCTTTGGGGGAGAGGACGAGGTCAAGTCTTGGGGGTTCAGTCTGGGGAAATCAGTCATGTTCTGAGGTTGTCAGATTAGAAGACGGTCATCTGATCTCCTTCAAGGAAACTTAGGTTCCTTGTTGACAAGAGCCAAGATATCAGTTTTTTTTTTTTTTTTCTTAAAAGAGCACACACAGCCTCGCCAGTCCTTGAATGAGAAGACATAACAGTTACAAGACACATATCTTGTGATCTTGTGCAGCTGTCCCTTGGGAAGTGGCAACTCTGTGTGCAGAATTTCTCTATGAAATAACTCAAGTGCTGCATTAACATCTCATTTACGGAACTCAGAGGGAGATGAGGGAGGGAGAGAGAAAAGCCAGCTCTGGGGAGCCTTTGGGGACCACCAAAGCCCAGACTGAAAGGGATGGGGGAGGGAGTGCAAAAAGAGGAGCATTAAGTGAAGGGGAGCAGGAGACATACAACACACATTTCAGTAAATATCAGAGTCTTGGGACTTCCCTGGTGATGCAGTGGTTGAGAATCCGCCTGCCAATTCAGGGGACACGGGTTTGATCCCTGGTCTGGGAAGATCCCACATGCCGCAGAGCAACTAAGACCGTGCACCACAACTACTGATCCTGCACTCTAGAGCCCGCGAGCCACAACTACTGAGCCCACATCCCAAAACTACTGAAGCCCATGCGCTCTAGGGTCTGCATGCTGCAACTACTGAAGCCCACACGCCTAGAGCCCATGCTCCGCAACAAGAGAAGCCACCACAATGAGAAGCCCGCGCACCGCAACGAAGAGTAGCCCCTGCTCGCTGCAAATAGAGAAAGCCGGTGCGCAGCAATGAAGACCCAACGCAGCCAAATAAATAAATAAATAAATAAAAAATCAGGGGCTTCCCTGGTGGCGCAGTAGTTGAGAGTCCGCCTGCCGCTGCAGGGGATGCGGGTTCGTGCCCCGGTCCGGGAGGATCCCACGTGCCGCGGAGCGGCTGGGCCCGTGAGCCATGGCCGCTGAGCCTGCGTGTCCAGAGCCTGTGCTCCGCAGCGGGAGAGGCCACAACAGTGAGAGGCCCACGCACCGCAAAAAAAAAGATTAAAAAATCAGAGTCTTACTATCTCCATCTAAATCGTTGAAAGGAGAGGAACAAATTGATAAAAAGCATATAGGCTTTGAATTCAGACTGAATAGGTATAAACTGGGCCCCATCACTTGGTAGCTGTGTTACATTAGGCAAGTTATTACCTCTAAGACTCAGTTTCTTTAACTGTAAAATGGGGGCAATACTATCCATGGTAGAGGAATAGCACTAAAGGCCCCAATAGCACTAATGACCTGTCTGTATCCCTGTCCTCTGCCATGGGACTTCGCAGCTCCTCCTCTCTCCCCGAATCCCGGCTGGCCTTATGACTTGCTTTGGTCAACAGAATGCAGCAGAAGGGACAGTAGGGACAGTAGGCCAGTTTCTTACCTCAAGAAACTGTATGGGCTTCTGTAATTTCTTGGAACCCTGCCACCATCATATGAACAAGGCTAACTCACTGTAAGATGAGAGACCACATGGAACAGAGCTTACTCGATATAGCCAAGGCCATCCTAAACCAGGCATCCCCATACATGTAAGAGAGCCTGGCTAGGACTGGCAGGGCAGTACATACACTCCACACTGACCTTAGATGCCTGAGTGAGCCCAGCTGAGGCCAGAAAAACTACTCAGCTGACGTGTGGGTTCATGGTCAATAATAAAGGCTCATCATTTAAAGCAGGGGTTGGAAACTACAGACCACAGGCCAGCTTCCCGTTTTTGTAAATAAAGACTGGATATAGCTACACCCTTTTAATTTATATATTGTCTAAGTCTGCTTTCAAGCTACAATGGCAGAATAGTTGAATAGTTGTGATGGGGGCTGTCTGGCCTGCAAGCTAAATTATTTACTAACTGGCTCTTTAAGAAACTTTGCTAACCTCTGGTTTAAAACCAGAGTTTGGTGTCATTTGTTATGCAGCAATAGCTAACTGATACAGTACATAAACCCCTTCTCCGGTGATTGTGAGGATTCAAGGACCAATTAAGCGGTTAGCCTGAAGCCTGGAGAACATACTTCTCTTCTGGGGAATCAATGGGAAAAACTGGGTTTGATATGCAGCGTTTTTCTCACACTACTTTCAAGGGACAGGACTTCAAAGGAGAAAGTGTTCCAAGCCAAACCACAGCTACCAAGCTTGGCTCTTACCTTTCCAATCAATTACTTTCTCAGAGCTGGAGAATGTGGCTGTTAACCAAATAGAAATGACTGACAGCTCATGCTTGACCCTGGCTTCAATCAAGCTATACATCAATGATTTGAAGTGAAAAGGACTGAAAGACAAGTCACAACTCCCCACAAAGACAGTGAGACACTCTCTTCCTGTTGTGGCTCCAACCTCTGTCTGCAACCTCCTGCCACACCCACCCTTCAGAGCCTCCAACCATTCTCTTGGCACAAGCCTCTGCATGGAGAAGCTCAAATGCTGCCACCCCCTGAAAGCCCTCCTTGAATTCACAGACAGAGTTGAGGCCCTCCCAGCCCTTTGCACACCCTTCTGTTCTGGCATGCCACATGTTGCGACACTGCCTCATTATCCGTCTCTGTCTCCCAGACTAGATCTTGAAAAGCTCGTGTTCAACTACAAACTGAAAAGCTTCCCTCTTGGAAAGCTGGCCACCACTTATTCTCTCTGAATTGCCCCCTGCTTAGCACGCTGCTCAGAAACTGTTTGCTGAGTGTTTAAAAAAAAAAAAAGTTCAACATGATATTATTTATTCCTTAGGAAACATGTTATTTAACTCAACTCTGTGGATGCTGACAAAATATAAATTGTTGGTACACATCAGCATGTATTTAAAACTTGGGGAACTGATGTCATGGTGCATCTTGACTTTCTCAGTTGCAGTGGAAACATTTACTTAATTTTGATAAAAGAAACAAGACTTCAGCAGAAAATACAACTGGATGAGCCCTGTTTGGCTGCACAAAAGGAGACCTACCAAGTTACTGGCCTCTTTGTCATCATTATTTTTTTATAAAGACAACCTGAAGGAATAATATTTCCACCTACTAAAGTTTCATTTTTCTCTTCCCAGGAGTTCAGGCCCTCACTGTGTCTCACTCGGACTGTATTGTAATTGCCTCCTAACTCCAAACCCATTTCCCCCAGACTGTGGCAGCTGTGTGTAACCTGGGATCCTCCTCAACCATAGCTCTGAGTCTATCCTTTTCCTGACTCAACAGTCTTCAAGGATTCCCCTGTGGGGTCTAAACTCAGGACCCCATGTATCTCACATTGTCACCTCTCATTCCCCAAGTGAGGCCCACTGCAAGAAAGCTCTAGTTTCTAAGAACACCCTCCACATTAAGGTTTCATACATATATTTGCACACACATACGCCCACACACATACATATATGGACACACGTATGCATGTACACTCACAGCACAGGCACCTAAGTGCTCCCGCAGGCTGCAGTCAGCCTTCTCCCCAGCTCAAAGCTGCCTCCTAGGTGAAGACCCCACTAAATTCCCCAAGACAAAAACACTGGGAAACAAATGATGAAAAGACAATGTGTGTAGATATCCTCCGGAGGCTTAGGCCAAAGATTACTGCCAAGTCTTTTGCAGCCTTTATTCCCTTCCTCCTAGCTCGCCCTTGTACCAAGAGATCTCTGAGCACAAAAGTAAGTGCAGGGAAAAGCTGGTTAAACTGAAAACACAGTCTATTACAGATGATTCTAAAAGGGAAAATGCCCCAAACTGGAGGCTGGCTGAGTGGGGCATATGTGACCAGGTGTGTGTGTGCCCCGGGACTTGCCTGGGAGAATAGAAGGATGCCCAAGTATGTGTCAGAAGGAAGCACAGGTAACTAAAGGAAGCAGGAGAAGGGCCCCCCAAAGATAAAGCTGGTTGGGAGGTGGCAATGGAGGCCCTGAAAGAAGGATCTGTGGACCAATAGCTCCTACTCCCATGCCATAGCAACCCTCAACACAGGCCGATGTTAAAAACACAGGGCCTGGCACGCAGGCGGCGCTCAGCAGCCCTAGGGGTTCTTGTCCTAACTCCTAACAACAGAAAAAAGGAAGCTGGGTCTGAGATTAAGTGGGCTAAAGTAGGTTTTCCTGGATCTGTGGGTGAGGGGCAGAAGGCGGGCTCTGGGGTGTTCAGGGCTGGATCTGCAGTACGCCTGACCTTCCAAAAGCTATCTGGCTGGAAATAATGTGAAAACCAGGCTGCCTCCTGGCTGCCTGGCCAGGAATTGGGGGTGGGTGTTAGCCCCGGATTAGGAGGCAGTCCCACACAGAGGGCAGAGATGAGGACATCCAGAGTCTGCATCCCAAAGCAGCTCTGACCAGAAGACCCAGAGGGAGGGTTAAGAAGCCACTGTTTCATTAGTGTTCTCTAAGTGTGGTCCCAGGATCAGCAGCAAAAGATCACCTGAGAATTTGTTAGAAATGCACATTCTCAGGCCCCACACCAGGTGTGGTGACTCAGGCACTTCAGGCCATGGGTCCCACAATCTGTGTTTTAACCAGTCCTCCGCGTGCCAGTTTGAGAACCACTGCATACTATGACCCTTCCGGGCTCCTTCCCCTCCTACTCGTTAGAAAGAACATCTGGTAGCCACAATCCCTCCAACTCCAAGGATCACAACAACTTCTTAAAAGACCAAAGGGCTCAAAGTCACAACCTGGTATGTGAAAATACAGCCCAGAGAGATCTTTTTTTTTTTTTTTTGACTGTGTTGGGTCTTCGTTGCTGCACACAGGCTTTCTCTAGTTGCAGTGAGCAGAGCACAGGCTCTAGGCACGCAGGCTTCAGTAGTTGCAGCAGGGCTCAGTAGCTGTGGCTCATGGGCTCTAGACCACAGGTTCAGTAGTTGTGGCGCACAGGCTCAGTTGCTCCTCGGCATGGGGAAATCTTCCTGGACCAGGGTTCAAACCCATGTCCCCTGCATTGGCAGGTGGATTCTTAACCACTGTGCCACCAGAGAAGTCCCCAGAGAGATCTTTTTTAAAAACCACATTTGCTCACATCATTTAGCAGCTAAACCCCCTCACTGGCCCTCACTGTGCTTAGCTTTCAAGGTCCTCCCTCACCCGGGCCCTCCTGCCCCTCTGGGGTCCTGCCCAACTCTAACCTCTGAATTCTGGCCACAGGGCCTTTACCTGCAGTCCCCTACAGCACCAGGCTCTCTTCTGCAGCCAACCATAATAATGGTCCTCCCTGACCACGTCCCATCACGGGACTTATCATGCACACTGCGGCCTGGGCCACAGTATTCACTAGACCCTGCTCTAGTACCCAGCAAGGGAGAGCACAGAGAAGACCTGTAAGAAATACAAACAAGCCAAGTCTTCAACACTCTTGACACTCCAGCTATAAAACTTATTATTCCTCAGTATTTGAAACAGTCTTAATTATAATTAGAAAAAACATTTACTAGAGTTTTGAAAACCATAAAGAAAGACTTCAGTGAGCAAGCAGAACGACAAGCAGTGGTAGAGAAAGGAGATTTGCCCACCTGGGAGGTGGTCATGGAGTAATGGGGGAAGGCACAATCTCTCTGGAGAGCTAGGGTGGGCCGTCCTTCCATCCCCAGGGACTTCAGGTTCTCCCAGGCCAGCACCTAGCCAAGCCTGGGCCACACATAAGGCAGCAGGGAGCCTCTCTGCTGTTTCCCTCATAGATCAACCACAAACCCATAATCCTGGGGGCTCTTGGAGAAACCTCCTCTGTCCCCAAGGCAGCACCTGGGTGGCCACCTGGCTTCCAGCTCTTCGTCATTTAGGTATGGCATCCTGGGTGCTTAGGAAGCCCAGAGTCCATGCTTCCAAGATGTGTCCCCAAAACTGGCCCAGACGGAGATGGAATCCACCGACTGCCCACGATGCCTTCGGCAGACCCAGCCGGGGGAGGAGGGAGTACTCGGGGGACCTAGGACCTTGGGGGAGAGGAAGTCAGGCAGAAAAAAATCAGAAGGGGCATCCCTTTACTCCTCCTGCCTGGAAAACAAAAACGATCCCTTTCCAAGCACCAGCTGGCAGGTAGGAGCCTGTCTCCCTCCTTTCTGGACATCCAGTCCTAAAAGAAACTCAGACTTTATCAGTCTCCCCCAGCCCACACCTGGGCAAAAGTTTACCTTTGGGAGAACGTAGGGGGCCAGAGGAGAACAAGAGGGACAGCGGCCTGATAGCCATCGCAAGGCACTGGGCCTCAGATGTAATCAAAACACTGCCTTCCACCAGAAGTAGACAGAACAAGTATTATTTCATGGGGGAAAGGAGGGTGTCACAGGCGTGTGAAGGGGAAGGAGAGGGCCCCATCTGGCTGGAATTAACTAACCTGCTTCAAAGGTGGGTATCGAGATGGTCTGATTTGTTAGGGAGGGGGGGTTGCACAAAATCGTCCCCCTCATCCCTGGGGCTGTATGGGGTGGGGGCAAGGTCAGGAAGGAAGGTGAGGTTTTGGAGGGGTGGGTCTCCTTCCAGCTGGCTGGGTAGGCGGACCCCTCCCATGCGCGGCTGGAGGAACTGACAGGTCTAAGTGGAGCGCTCTTGTAGGCCAGCTCACTGCAACTGGAAGAGCACGCTTGGGGGTTCCCGGTGCAGCTCCAGTACAAAAGGCCGTCCCATTTCGAAACCTGGAGCGGGGGGGTGGGTCAGGGCAGGGCGTTTAGAGTGATTTACATATATCCATTTAAAGACAGCCGGTCTGAATCTGCCATCGGAAATGGGTAATATCCGGCGAGTCCCTTCCCAGCTCTGGACCTCAGTTTCCCATGTATAGAATCGGGCAGGAGGAAGAGGAGGTAGACAAGAGTAAACACGCTTTTAAGTCCGTGACAGCTCTGCCTCTCTGACTTTCCTCCTCGGGGGTCTGAAGGGCTAGTTAGGTGTCTCTTGGGCAAGGCTGGGCGGGGCGCTCTCGTCAGGCTACTTCCGAAAGGGGCACCTGGCTGTGGGCTCAGAGAGAGGAGGTTTTGGCAGCAGCAGTGAAAGAGACTGTGTCAGGAGGCCGGCGATCGGGGGCAAAGCGCATGCAGAGGCAGAACTGGGAAGCACCGTTGAGAGGCCTGACCCCAAAGGTCCTAGCCCGAGTGGATGTAGGAACTCGAAACTAGAGCGGTGCCTCAGTTTACCCGTGCGCACAGTGGCTCTGGAACCTCGGGTGAGGCCGAGGGGCGCCTTACCTTGTCCTTCTTGCCGGCACCGCTCTCTTCCGCGGCCGAGGCGCCACACCTGTTGAGCAGTTTCTTGCCTCCGCAGGCCGTCGGGCTCCAGGTGCGACCGCCTGAGCAGGAGCCCCCCGAGGGTTCTGCGGCACCGCCCGCGGCGCTCTCCACCTTAATGAGGCGGTGCTTGGGGGAGATGTAGCGCACCTCGGCTGGAGTGGCGGGCCGCCGCTCGCTGCTGCTGCGGTAGAGGTGAGGGGAGCCCGAGGACGAGGACGAAGACGCGGCGGCGCCCGCGCCAGTGGAGGCACAGCAGCAGCCCGCGGCGCCCGACGCGGACGAGGCCGAGAAGGCACGCTGCCCCCCGCCTGGCTCCCCGCCGCCGCAGTAGTCCAGGCGGCACATGGCGCGCAGTTTGCGCAGAGACGAGCCGGGCCCGTTGTAGGGGTCCTCAAAGTCGCGCTCCTTCTGTGCGCGGTAGGCGCGTATAAGGTCGCTAGTGCTGCCGCTGTCGTCGGGCAGCGATCCCGACGAGGCCGAGAAGCAGGAGGCGGCGGCCGTACCGCAGGACGCCGAGGTGGCCGAGGGGGCCTGCGGCACGGCCTGGGGGGTCTGCGAGGGCCGCTCGCCCCGGCGCCGCTGCTCGCGGTAGTCGGGCCGCGGCGGCTGCGGGGGGCTCTTAGTCTTGCTGTTGCCCAAGCTGAAGTACTTGTTCAGCCACTTGGCCATGGCGAGAGGCCGCCTAGGGCCGCGGCGCGGGAGCCGGGTCCGCCGCCGCGGCCATTCGGGGGGCAGTGCTGCCGCCCAGGTCCCTTGGCGCCCCCGCCCCGGCGAGGGGCGTCCGGGGCGCCCGCTCCCGACGCCAAGTTCAAGTTCTCTCCGCTGCCTCCTGCCGGCCGCTCCCGGGCTCCGGCCGCTGCAGCACCGCCCTCCGCCTCCTCCGCGCGCCTCCCAGGCTTCGGATCTCGTGCCCTTCGCGGGCGCGTCTCATGGGATCCGGCCGCGGCCCCACAGATAACTAAAGGCCCGGGCGCCCCCCTCCTCGGACGCTCTGGCCGTGCGCTCCGCCACGGAGCGCGCTCCTGCCCCGTCGGAACCGCAGCCACCGCCTTGGCCCGGATTCCCGGTACTGCTGGAACTTGTCGGCGTCCTCGGCCCCCCACTTCTTCCTTCCCGAGAACGCTGTAGCGAGCTCGGCACCCGGCCGGCTAGCAAGCGGGCCGGAGAGCGAGCGAGCGAGCAAGCGACGAAGGAGGGAGGAGGCAGCCGGCGCCCGCCCGAGCCCGCGCGCCCGTGCCCGTCCCGGCGGCGCCTGCTGCTGCCGCTGTCGCCGCCTCCCGAACCGCCGCGTGTGTGACACTCGGGCCGCCAGCGCCCGCCCCGCGCTGCGGCCCCGCCCTCCCTGGGCCCGCGCGCGCCCCGCCCCCATCCCGCCCCCGCAGACTCCGCCCCACCCACCCCCACGCGTCCTGCTGCCAGACCTCGGCCCTGGCTCCGCCCCTCTTGCGCCCGAGTCCTGGGCAGAAGTAGCTCCCCTCTTCAGCACGCGCCACCTCCTGTGGCCGCCTCGGCGCCAGGCCCTGGGTCTCGCCTGAGGGCGCCGGGGTCCCGCGGCGCAACCGGCCCCGTCTCGCTGGCAGTCCGCCGCCTCCTAGGGCGAGAGGTTGCCAGCCTAAGCCTGCAGCGCGCAGAGGCCAGACCCTTCCCCGGGACCCGCGCGCTGTGCTACCCAGGGATCCCCACTGCTGGGAACACGAGGCTTTTCTAGTTTACGGCGTGACCCGCTTGGAGGAATTGCGGTGCCGAGACCCCTTAGGGACAGGGTGTCTATTCCCTACTTAAAGGGGCGAAGACTCCGGTTCAGCCCACTGTGCCAGACCTTCGGAGGAATCCTTATGCAAATGAGCGTTTTAACAATCCAGATGACGGATGCGGTCAGGATAGGCGGCAGGGGTCCGGCCCCCCACCAGTTGGAGAGCCAAGCTAAGGGGAGGTCGGAATGTTTGCTTACCTTTTCACCTCTGAGGAAGTCGTGGCTTTAACTCTGTTCACGGCCAACCTGGCAGAGCGAGCTGTGGGAACGTTTAAAGCCTAAGATTGTAGGAGCTGGCAAGGCTCCATTTAATCCAGGGCCCTCATTTTACAGACGGAGAAACTGAGGCTCAGAGGAAGGTCACCCAGGTGGGCCTGGATGCCAGTTCCCGGTATGGTGGCGCCGAAATTGTGTCATTTCTACTAGTCTCTGCTTTGCAATTTAAGGTCGTCCTCTGATTATTAAAATGCGGAAACTGAGGCGGAGTGAGGAGCACAGCTTGCTTGGTAAAGCTTTTCCTGGGAGGCGGCATATGCTCTGCCGAGGAAGAGGAGCTGCCTAGAAATGAGGTAACTGCCAGTAGAGCCGGTGCTCCTTTGAATTAGGCTAATCAAGCTCCAGAATATGGCATACCCTAAGGTATGAATTGACACCTGAGAAATTCTCTAAGGATGCTAACTTATTAGGATTATAGTCCAAATCATTAATTACCTCCACTGGCAACCTGTATATTATAGATGGGCTTTGAGGGAATCTATTTTTTCCTGTATCCCGTAGGTAAAGTGGGACCTGTTAGGTCAGGGAGCAAGGCCAGTGACTCTTTTGGCCAGAACTGGAGGTGGAGGTCAGACTCGCAGTCTGAGGCTCTTGGGCAGGGAGGGCCTCTTCCCCTGCCTGAGGCCACTGTGGGGCAAGTGGCAGAACCAGGACTCCAACTTGGGTCTTACTCTGAAGGCTGTGCTCTGTCCACTCAGCCACAAACAGTGATGCAGTGGAATTGACTGCAAACTGTCTCTTCAGGATCAAGCTATTTGCTCTTCCCCTCTGGTCAGACAGGACTGTCATCCTCTATGAGCCAGTTAAATTTTACAAACCCACTATATGACGCCATAGTCACAGACATCATCAACAACTACACAGCCCCTTCATTGCCTGAGATCTACTTTTTTAGAATTTCACAGCAAATAATCTATGATGTGTGTGTGGGGGTGTTTGTGGGGTGTCTGGAGGATGGTGAGAGGACCCAGAAGTTGACCTGAGCTAAGATGTTTATTTTGGGTGTCCCTAGACTTAACTATCTCAGATTACCCTTTCACTCATTCCTCTACTGTATAAGCACTTAATTATCCCACAAGTAAGAGAGGCTCAAATAGAAAACCTGAAAGGCAAGGACATTCTCCTTGCGAGCCCCACCTTTCAACCAACCACAACTCCTCTCCTGCTCCCTTCCTTCCCATCTCTGCTTCTAGGTTCAGGAAGGAGGAATGGCCAGATCCTGGCAGCAGGCTAGGACACCCTGGGCAAGAGAGTCTTCTCCAGGATCTGGAAACTTGTTCCCTGCACGTGGGTTGCACATGGAAGAGTGATCTCTGCCTTTTCCAAAGGTTTAGGAAGAGAAGTTATATTTCACAACTTATATTTCCCATTTCACTTTCAGCAGGCCATGGGGTCAGACCCACTTTTCCATGTGATGCCTCTGCTGGGGTATAATTTGCAAGCCAAAATTATTGTAATGCTATAGTATTATGCCAAAAACTTCCAGAGCACTTGTGTGCTCAACCCCTACATGTTCTGTATATAATTAACCCTCCTCAGCATCCCTACAATCTCGTGTTATTCCCAGTTTACAGATGGGGTAACTGACCTAAGATAGTATTTATTTCAAGCAGGCAAAAAAACACATGGATGTTTTCCTTTGGGAACTAATAGTGACATCTTACAAGACTCAGAGTCAGAAATAATCAGTCTGAAAGGAAACAGAAAAGTTCCCGAAAGACGATGTTGGAGAAGCAGTGTGTCAAATGGTTAGAGGAGACAGGGACTTGTAAGAAAAGGATCAGAACGCTATAGATGGTTAGAGCTGGACAGACTCTTCAGAAAGCCAGCCACCCCATTTCAGAGAGAAGGCAGACCAGTGAAGGGAAGAGGTTGAGTCAAGAGGCATGGCTGGGATTGGCATCCAGTGTCTTTGACATCACAAACCCAATTCTATGGCCATCATTCTTGGCATTTTTTACTTTTATATCCCTCCTTCTTGTCCCCAGTTTTCTTATTGGAAGGGTTGGGTGTGGTCCTGTTCCTGTTTCTGCCCTGTCTCAACTTCTCATTTTAGACCAAGGTGGGGACGTGGCAGCTCTTTTCTCTGCACTCCCAATATCTGGAGGTAGGCTCTGCCATTGGTGGAGGCCTAGAAAAATGGTGCCACCATCCCAACAGATTCATCAGGCAAAACTTTTTCAGTTCAGTCTGTCAAATGTTAATGTCAGTCCCTTGCTATGTACCAGCCTGGGAGTCTCGGCTGGAAGCATGGATTTGAGAGTCATTAATCCTCAGTGAAGGCCTGAAGCAAAACCCTCAGTCATCCTTGACACCTTTTTTATTCCTGCTCCATCCAGCCCATCAGCAAAGAATATGCAGAATCCTACCATGTCTCACCACCTCCACTGCCCCTACCCCGGTCCAACTCCTTCATCCCTTGACTGTATCATTGCAGGCGTATCCTACCCATTTCCTGGTTTCTTTCTCAATGCAGCAGCCAGTGATCCTATTAAAAATGAATCTGGGGGCTTCCCTGGTGGCGCAGTGGTTGAGAGTCCACCTGCCGATGCAGGGGACACGGGTTCGTGCCCTGGTCCGGGAAGATCCCACATGCCGCGGAGCGGCTGGGCCCATGAGCCATGGCCGCTGAGCCTGCGCGTCCGGAGCCTGTGCTCCACAACGAGAGAGGCCACAACAGTGAGAGGCCTGCGTACTAAAAAAAAAAAAAAAAAAAAAAAAAAATCTGATTAAATCCCCCATTAAATCCCCATGTCCCAGGACTTTCCTGGCAGTCCAGTGGTTAAGACTCCATGCTTCCACTGCAGGGGGCACAGGTTCGATCCCTGGTCGGGGAGTTCCCACATGGCATGCTTGCAGCCAAAAAAGAAAAAAAAAATCCCCATGTCCCTAAAAGATGCCAAAAATAGTTACAGTGGCCCATAAGGCCTCACATGACCTAGTCCCCTTAAATTCCCACTCCAGCCAGGCAGCCTCTTTGCTGTTCCTTGAACCCTCTCTCACCTTGGGCCTTTGCACTACATCTCCTCTGCCTGGAATGCTTCCCCACTACTGTCACCATTCACTCCCTTCTGGTCTTTTTTTAAATGGCACGTGCTCAGTGAAGCCTCTCCTGGGCACCATATCTAGAATTGTCCTCCACACTCAACACTTCCTATCCTCATCTCTGCTTTATTTTTCTGAGTTATCACTCATTCCCATTTCACACACAGCATATTTATTGTTCTTGTTTATTCTTTGTCTTGCCCCACGATGGGGTAGGGATCTTTACTCTTTGTTCACTGCATATCTTCTGTGTCAAGAACAGGGCCTGACACCTAGCAGGCATGGGATCAATACTTGCAAAATGAATGAGTGAACGTGAGTGGCTGATTGTGGAGAGTAGAATAGCAGAGGGCTAAAGCTCGCCGTCTCTCTGCCTCGGACCTGGTGCTAGTGGCTTTACCTTTGGTCTGGAGGTGGGAGCATGTCAGACTTGCCACATTTTTAAAGCAGATGTGTTCAGGGGATCTGTTCCCAGACTGTGTCTCTTCCACAGAGGAAGCACAACGAGATTCATCCCTGTCTTCCCAGCATCCGGAGGGGGCTCCAGGAAGGTTGCGGGGTCCAGGTAGCCCCTTCCACACAAGTCCCAGTCGTGCTGACACGCAAGCCTGTCCGGGGTGTCGCTGAGCCAGCTCTGTTGTTCCCTCCACCTCAGGTACAACTAATCTTAGGAATCTCATTGCTGGTCAAAAGATAATCCTCTATATCTAGGTTAAAGGCTGTGTTTTGACCATTACTGTGTACTGAATGTTGAGCCGACAATTTAATTGAGCTGTTTATGCTGCTGCCTTGATTTCTTCCCAGAGAATTTAGAACTAATTCCAAGTGTCTCTGTGAATTAAGTGGGCCTCTCCCAACATGCTTTGCCTGTCATTTGCCTGTGCCAAATCCCACTTGTCCTTGTGTTACCCAATTATGGGCTCTCCCTCACGGCTGTATGTGGCTGGGACCACTTCCAGCCCACTTCCTCCTCAAGGTGGCCATTAATTATATGGCCCCGAGAATGGCCATACCCCAGGACAGCCTCTATGGTACCTGCAGCAGTAGAAAGGGAGGGTGGAGGTGAGGACTGGGACAGCAGCAGAGAGGACATAAATCAGACTGACCCCTTTGAAGTCACCTCCAGGAGACTGACAATAACCCCCTAACAAGAGAAGGATACAAGTGTCTTTAGCACAGTTAAGTGTGATGGAAGGAAAGGAGTTTGGATGGAGGTCAAGACTGCTGAGTTGTTATCCTGGCTCTCTTCTGACTTCCTACATGGCCTCTGCGGCCTCGATATTACTATTTATAAAATGGGAGCCGGCAGATCATTGTTTCTCATTCCATGTCATGGAGTGTCTAAGGGCAGGGTTGCCAGGTTTAGAAAAAATGAAACAAAATAACAATAACAAAAATGGACATCCATGCAATATTTGCCATATACTTATAGTAAAATATTATTTGTTGTTTATTTAGAATTCAAATTTAACTGGGTGTCCTATATTTTATCTGGTGATCTCAGGCAATTGTTCTCATGGGAGATAAAGGCAGCTCCCCACCCCTAGCCCAGCCTCTGCTGATGAAATGTACGAGAGCAGACCTCTCAACTCCAGCTGAAAATTTAGAATCACCTACATAGCTTATACAACATCTAGTGACCAGTCTGTATTCCAGACCAATTAAATCAGAATTCTGAGGGTGGATTCAGGAATTAGTCTATATTTTTTTATCTCCCCAGATGAGTCCAATGTGCAGCCAAGTTTGAAAACCACTGGACTAGAGCAAGGGCTCTTAAAGTGAGGTCCCAGGACCAGAGCATCAGCTTCACCTGAGAACCTGGTAAAAATATAAATTCCAACTTGCAGACCTTCAGAATCAGAAACTGGGTGTTGTGGCCCAGAAAGCCCTCCAGGGACTCTGCTGTATCTAAAGTTTTAGAGCCAGTTTAAAAGTTCCTTTGATTCGCTTGAATTGGTTGATTTGCAGTGATGCATCTTAATGGTCAAACTGCCTATCCTCTAGCAATTGCAGTCTAAATTATGGGGGTTTGCAACCCACCAAATGCAGTGACTTTTTGAGTCTCAAACTTTGGTCTGATGGCAGTCTTGAAGGCTACCATCGTCACCTGGCAGCATGACAGTTTAGGCCAGGAAAAGCCAGAAGTAGGCCAGAGGAGTCTGAGGGCATAAAATTCTGGGTCAGGCAGCCTGAAGGCACAGCAGAAGGGGCTTGGAGCCCATGAGCAAGGAGGAAGCAGAAAGTGTGACAGAAAGGAACCAGACAGGGTCGAGGGGGGCAGGAGGTCAGCCCAGGTCCCAAGGAGATGAGGTGGGGATGGGGTGGGGAGAAGCAGTGAGAAATAAGGATATCTCCAGGGCTGGTTAGGCCGAGTCAGGCACTGCTTCTGCGAGGAGGCAGGACCAGGGCAGGCCAGAGCTGAGGCCGACCAGTGGAGGTGGAGAAGGAAGGCTGTGCTTGATCAAGAACAGAGCAGGGTTTTTCTGCAGCCTCGGAAGACTAAAATACAAGCCCACTGGCACCGTCAGGTTTTTGTCTATGGGGGTCTCACAGTTCCAGGTTGATTTGTTTTGGGGGATGCCAAGTGCCCAGGATGTGTGACTCTCCTGTCCTTGAGAGACTTCTGGAGGGCAAGTCATTGGGGCTGTGCATGATTCATTGCTGTCCACCCCCAGGATTCCCTCAGCACCTGCCAAACGCTAGGCCCTGAGTGACTGTGTGTGGAACTGAATCCCATAGAGATCCAGCAAAGCAGGATTCTTTAATATGAGTTACCACCTCAGGCCCTAATAAACCACACCAGTGAGGAACCACAGACATTCCACATGCAAAAGGGCACTTGTCAGCCTTGTAGGATCATCGCAGACTCTGCTCCCTGCTGCCTGCCTTTCTCCCTTCTTTTCACAGAGCTCCTCTCCTGTACAAGGCGCAGCTCCCCGACACTGTAGGGAACAATTGAAAAAGAAGGCATAAAGGCAGCAAACATCAAAATCTCCAGGATTACACTTACCTGGGTTCTAATGTGAATGACTTTGTGTGCTAGTGTGTAAAACTATAAATCTGAGGCCTTTAATCTGATTCTCATCTCCAAAATAAACTTCGGAGTTCCTAAAAGGTACAATATTACTTTAAGCCCCACAGTTGGGAAGGTGATTGATTTCTTCAATGTTAAACCACACACACACAGACGTTCTTCTGATGCAATTTCCATCCTCTCATTTTCGTTGTAATATTTAAAGACAATTTGTATTTTTAAATTTTTTAAACATCTTTATTGGAGTATAATTGCTTTACAATGGTGTGTTAGTTTCTGCTTTATAACAAAGTGAATCAGCTATACATATACATATATCCTCATATCTCTTCCCTCTTACGTCTCCCTCCCACCCTCCCTATCCCACCCCTCTAGGTGGTCACAAAGCACCGAGCTGATCTCCCTGTGCTATGTGGCTGCTTCCCACTTGCTTTCTGTTTTACATTTGGTAGTGTATATATGTCCATGCCACTCTCTCACTTCGTCCCAGCTTACCCTTCCCCCTTCCTGTGTCCTCAAGTCCATTCTCTACGTCTGCGTCTTTATTCCTATCCTGCCCCTAGGTTTTTCAGAACTTTTTTTTTTTTAAAGATTCCATATATATGTGTTAGCATACGGTATTTGTTTTTCTTAAAGACAATTTTTAAAAGTCATTTTCCATGCATAATTTTCTAGCGCTACATTTTATTTTTTTCCTGAATGACAGTGGTTACCATGCTGCCATCTGAGCCTTACCTGAGGGGGTGCATTGTTCTTAGCCAGAGCCAGGAAAGAGTTAAAGTTGCAAAGGGCAGTCTGTCATCTGTCTCAGTTTGGGGATGGAGTGGGGCTGGAGACGGCCCAATTGTCTCTTTCCCTCCCTGGGGCTGAGTGCAGGATGTTGAATCTCCCAAAATAACTCTGACCATGTGGGTAAATGCCTGCCCAGAGCTGGTTTGGAATAGAAGATTCTCAGGATCAGAGGGGAGCTCTCCCGGCCAAATGATCTGATCTCCTGGCTGGAAGAGAGAGGAGCCCAGCACCTTCCAAACCAAATGTCCACTAGCAAGCCCTCACCTGGCCCCAGGGAAAACCAGGTGATCCCTGTCAGCTTCTTTCACCCAGGTGGCAGCCCACAGAGTGACCATCCCCAGACAGAGTCCTGTAAGGCCAGTGGGAGAGGTCCCATCAGATCCAGGGCAGAATCTAAGTGAGCCTCTCAGTCACTGGAATTTCTGGAGCCCTTGGGGTTTGCAAGATGCTGTAGAATCACCGTTTGTTGCACATGTCCAGAGGAGGGAACTGCTGGCTTTTGTGGCTTCCCAGAGTCATGTTGAGTGGAGGGGTTCCTTCTGCCTGGGCCTCAAGCTCGCTCTGATCGCTCTAGTCCCAAGGTGCAGACAGTGATGGATTTGGGGGGTCCCCTCACCCCCAAGACCGGGGCAGCATTTCATTCATATACTTTGAGTCTGGAGCTGGCAAAGCCCAGAGAGAAACATTGCTTTCCTAAGTCTCCTGCTTTTATCTTTATGTACAACGCGATTCGTATTTCCGTTTGTTCCCATTTGTGGACATTTTTGTGGTGGGTATAACCTTTTAATGTTGTTATTAGGCTCTAACCACAGAGAATCCACTTCTCCAATGGACCAATTTTGCTATAAAGTAACACGTTCACCCTGGCCACGGTGTGGGTCAAGGGTGCTTAAACTCTGAGTGTGCCTCAGAATCACCTCAGAAAATAGCATTAGAATGTACACTGCCTGCACTGCAGAGAAGCCGACTCAGAGCCTAGTGGGGCTCAGGAATCTGCATTTTTACATGAACCACAGCTGATTCTGCTCAGGCGAGCCAACTATCCCACTATGAGAAGCTCTGGCTAGTCTCTGAGCTCTGATCCACGGCGTGAACCAAGAAATCATGGGTGGAGGCATTTCTTACTTTTGTTCCCAAGACCCAACGTTCAGAGGGTCAGCCAGCCTGCCTCTCAGGCAGTGTGTCTCTGCAGGGCATCATGTCACCTCACCTGTGCATTCTAAGGGACATATGGTTCTTCTTATTTATCCTGAGCAAATCTCCCTCAGAGGCCAGTGTAATGGATTCTGAGAAGTGGAGATTAGGCAGGAGGAAGGGAGGAGAACAAATGTGGACACAGAACACAAGAGGACGCTGTGCTGGCCACTGTGCTCCAGGCTTCGTCGTCCCACAGAAGCGCATATGGTGGGCACTAACACCTATCTTCCAGCTGAGGACGTGAGGGCTCAGAGGTCACACAGCTAATAAGAGCTGGACTCAGGTATGTTCAATGTAAAGGCCTCCTTTCTTTCCTTGGGTTTTTTGTTTGTTTGTTTGTTTGTTTTGGAGTAGGGATGGATGCATTTAAAAATTTTTTTAACTTTTTATTGTGAAAGATTTCAAACTACAGAAAAATTGCAAGAATAGTACAACCAACCCCACAGACCCTTTAATTTTTAACGTTTTGCCACATCTGCACTCTATCTATTGTCGACTGAAAGTAACAAAACAAAACTGCACAACCTGAGAGCTGTGAATTCAGTTTCATTTGGGGACTTACTGAGGACTATAGTCTGGGAGACAGACTCTCAGATAGCTCTGAGGACTGCTCCAAAGAGGTGGGGGGGAGGTCAGTGTATATATGGTTTTGGTGAAGGGGGTACGTGCAATCAAGCACACATCTCTGCAGAAGGTTGCTGCTGGTCACGGGGAGCAGATGTCTCCATTAATTATTTTAGTGCTTTTCTAGGTATGAGAAGATGCAAGAAATTGGGTTCATAAAATTTCCTCCTGAAAATATCTAACTATCTGAAGGCCTGTTCTGCCAGTTTTTCCAGATCAGAGTGCCTTGTTCCTGATCTCCATCCTGAACTCCTTTCAGGGCGTGTTAAAGGTCAGCGACTGCAGTGGCTAGAGACTTCATTCTTGGAGAACCAGATGGTGAGCAACATTTTTCAGTTGTATCTATCTATCCATCCATCTATCTGTCTATCAATTTTGCTAATTCATTTGAGAATGACTTGAAAGCGCTTGATTTACTCCTAAATATTTCAGCTCATCTCCAGAGAACAATGGCATTCTTCCACAAAGCCACAGTAAAATTATCACACTTGGGAAGTTTAACATTAATACATTACTATTTGATATTTGGTTTACTTTACCAATTGTTTATAAAATGTCCTTTTTTTTTTTTTTTTTTTTTGCGGTATGTGGGCCTCTCACTGTTGTGGCCTCTCACTGTTGCGCAGCACAGGCTCCGGACGCGCAGGCTCAGCGGTCATGGCTCAGCGGCCCAGCCTCTCCTCGGCACGTGGGATCTTCCCGGACCGGGGCATGAACCCGCGTCCCCTGCATCGGCAGGTGGACTCTCAACCACTGCGCCACCAGGGAAGCCCTAAAATGTCCTTTATACCATTTTTTTTTTTTTGATTCAGCATCCAATTCAGGATCATTCATTGTATTTAGTTGTCACATTTCTTTAGTCTCTTCTCATCTAGAGCTTGGCATTCCAGTCTTTATCTTTTGTCTTTTATGACACTGACATGTTTCAAGAGACCAGGCCAGTTGCTTTGCAGAATATCCCTCAGTTTGGATTTGTCACATTGCTTCCTCATGATTGTAGTCTTCTTAGGGCTTTGTGTCAGAGGGACAAAGGCTTTGCCCTTTTGATTGTCCTCCACTGCCTCTTGCCAGGTGAGGGTCAAGGTTGGCCCTTTGTACTGTTATAAGGACCATAGTTTTGGAAGAAAAGCAGCATAGCTTGGGGGAATGAGTGCAGGCCTTGAAGAGCAATAGAAGTGAGTTCACGTCCTGGCTGTGACCTCTAGCTGATTGACACTGAGCGTATCAGTTACTCTTCCTGACCCTTGGTTTTCTCATTTGTCAATGTCGATGATTCCTGCCTTGCAGGGTTATACCTAACATAAGTAAAACAAAAAATGAGCAGATTATCTGATGTGTAATTAATTGTAACTTCATAAATGGCAGCTATTATGAAGTCCTTAAATGTGACATACCAAAATATCCTTTTTTTCCACACATCTCTCAGGTGCACCTTTTCTTGTGCTTTCACACCTCTCCCATTCTAGGGCACCTGTGTTGTCACTGTCTCCTTTCTGTTGCCCACACCCTAACTTGTCCCATACCACCACCACTGGTTACCCTAAAATGTGGCCCTTGCCATCATATTCACCTGACTTCCTGTTTCCCGGGTACATCAATTCTGAATGCCTGGCATTCAGCGCCTTCCCTATAGTCTTACCTCATTCCACCCACCTGAACTTGCCTCCCACTGTTTTTCATGGGGAAATGTGGTTGCTCTTGATTTGGCTGCTGGCACACTCTTCCACTTCTTCCTTCATTAGTGTTACAGACCTTACCCCATGCTCCACCCTTGGGGTGTATGCATGTATCAGTTAGGATATGGTCACAAACAGGAACTGCTCCAGGTATTTTAAGAAGGAAGGGACTTAATGAAGGGCATCTGGAAAATCTGGACAAAGGTCAAGGAAGGCCTCCAGCTTCCATAGACAGGAATTTGAAGGAACTCAGGAATCCAGTAGGGATGATCACAGCTGCCTCCCATCCTGAGGCACGAGATTTTCAGGAAAATACTTAGAGACCACTGCAAAATGTCATGTCTGCCTAAGCCTAAAGTTTGACAGTGCCAGAGGAGCGAAAACCTGGCTTCTGCCTTATTCTGCCTTTCACATCTTGGCAAGTGCGTCTTCTTGAAGAACTGCTGTCTCTGAAGGCAGGGACTCTGGAACATGCACTTCCCAGACTTCTAGCCCCTCGATAAAGGGAAGAACATAGAAGGGTCATTGCCTCTATCATTTACTGGGCCAGTAGAAGTCTTTCCTGGGAAGTCTTCTGATGGAACTAGTGGGGAAGACTTCTGGGGTCACGACTAGAAGTACTGGTTGTACTGGTTACCTTGAAGGCCATCCTCCATGACTTTTGGAGGAAGCCCAGTTGTGGTAGGGGAGAATGAGGCTCTCAAAGAGTGAGGACAGAGTGAAAAACATAGGTGGAGATGGAGAGGGAGAGGGAGAGGAGGAGGGAGGGGAAGAGAGAGATGGAGGTGGAGATGGGGTGTGGGAGGGAGGGAGAGAGAGAACACTCACGAAAGCTGACGACACTGTGACATGGTGTCAACCCTGGGTTTGGTCATACCCTTTGCCACTGCTGTCCATGTCCTTCTCAATTCATAAATTTCTTTTTTGCTTAAGCTAATGTAATTTGCTGTTACTTGCAACCAACAGGGTCCTAATGAATAGTAGGAAGGACATTAGTGTCCAAGGGCAATGTGTGCTGGGCAAAGAAGAAGAACAAAGTGAAGAAAGTGGTAGGAGCACCCAGAGGAGAAGGTAATAAGAAGAGAGTTCATCTCCATTTTATCTTTTATCTTGGAAATATTATTTTAGCCATAATTTTTTTCTTAGTTGTTACTTCTCATGGCTGTTACTTCCTTCCAGAATACTCTTCTTCTTTTCCTTCTTGTGATGTTTTGATTTATAATAAGAGATATATATTTGGGCTTCATCCCATTCCTTCCACAGAGCTCCTAAAACCCTTGGAATTTCTTAAGTGTTAAGAGCACAAATGTGAAATGGGTGTCTTTTGTTATTCTGAACAAGCCCCTTTCAGCCACACCAGAGTTTATGTTAATGAGGTGACTTTTGGAAAGCTCCTCGGGATGGGGGCTGGTTGCTGGGGGACTAACAACCAGTGATTAGAGTGTTGAAACTTTCAGCCCCTCTTCCAGGAAGGGGAGAGGGGCTGGAGGTTGAATTAATTGTTGGCTAATTAAAATGGCTAATTTTTAATCAGTCGTGCCTATGTAATGAAACCTCCTTAAAAACTCAAGAGTAGAGGGTGGAGAGTTTCTGGGTTGGTGAACACATTTGGAAAGAGTGGTGCCCTGGAGAATGCATGGAAGCTCTCTGTGCCCCTTCCCACATACCTTGCCCTGTGTCTCTTCCATCTGGCTGTTCCTGAGTTATATCCTTTTGCAATAACCAGTAATCTAGTAATTCCTGAGTTCTGTTCTAGCAAATTAATCAAAACTGAGGAGGGCGTAGTGGGAATCTCCAAGTTATAACTGGTCTGTCAGAAGCACAGGTAACTGGACTTGCAGTTGGCCATCTGAAGGTGGGGGGGTACAGTCTGTGGGACTAAGCCCTTAATCTATGGGATCTGATGCTATCTCCTGGTAGACAGTGTCAGAGTTGAGTTAAATTTTTGGATACCCAGTTGGTGTCACAGAATTGCTTGATGTTTGGAAAACTCACATATCTGGTGCCAGAAGTAGTGTGGTGGTAGAATGAGATTAAAGGAGATATGTAGGAGTAGATTCCTTTATTTTATTTTATTTTACTTTTTTTGGCCACGCCACGCAGTTTGCAGGATCTCAGTTCCCCAGCCAGTGATTGAACCCAAGCCACGGCAGTGAAAGCCCAGAGTCCTAACCACTAGGCCACCAGGGAACTCCCAGGAGTGTTTTTCCTTTACACTTTTGTTTCTGAAATACTTCCTTTTTTCCAAACACCAGTTCAAATCTGCTCTCTCCAGGGCCTCCTCAACTATTTCACCTCATTTCTTAATTCTTAAAGTTCTTGGCACAGAACACTCGAACATCAAATTATTAAAATCTTTTTGTGTGTTTTGACTCTTCTTATTGACTCTGAATGCCTCAAGGTCATGGACTACATCTTACATCCCCTCTGCAATCCCCCATCCCCAGGTTTATCACCATTGACCTGTGCTCAATTAATACCAGGGAGTTGATGGACTGATTGCTCAGTGAGGATGCTGAAGTTGCCATGGGCAATAAACTGGAAGAGTATGCGTGGAGGAGATGAATGCTGTCCAGGTGCCAGCCATCCAGGAATAAAGAAGCCTTTCCAGAAAGAGTAATCAAGCTCGCTCAAAAGGGCCTGGCACACATGGGTGGGTCCCAAGCAGCGCACCTCTCCTAGTGGCCACAAGGGGGCGGCAGAGGGCACAGTCCAGTTCTCAAACTGTAGGTATGGCACTTGGATCTGCCAGCTAGTCAGCTAGCTGAGCCCTGCTGGAAAGGAGATCTTGGTCTAAGTGTTTTGCACAGGATAACTCATAAGGTGGGCCTTATCCCAACCTCGACTAAGGTTGGGAAAGCCATAGGATGAACAAGTGGGTGGCAGACATCAACAGGCATCTAAGAGTATGAGCTGGACCCTACAAAATCAAAGCAATCAGTGATCTTTAAAGATATCTAGATATTCTGCTAAGGACAAGGGGGCTGCCTCAGTGTTTTGGTGAAGAAAGAAGGAAGTCCAGGCATGGTATCGTGGCCAAGGCAAAGTCTAGGAGGGAGGAGTCTTGGAGTCCCATCTCTAAGCCTATAGGTCCTCAGCCCTGTGTCTATGGCACCTGATGAATGCTTTGGCTGTGTGACCTATGGGATGATCTGCCCATCTCTGAGCCTCAGATGTCTCATCCTATACAAAGAGGATTGGTGTCTAGAGACCCAGAGACTGGCCCTGTCTTTACACTGGACTCCATGATGGCCAGGGATCCTTCCAGCTTAGATGGCCTCTGGGTTTATAAGAACAAACCAGTTCAGTTGGCTACAAGAACCTTCATTACCCTGTCTGTGTCCACATGTCCTCTTTAAAGCTTTAGTTGGGCCCGGTCCCAGGGGACCAAGGCTGTTCAATTACCTTTGTGGGAGCCAAGCAGTCTAACTTTTACATGCACCACCGCATGTCATAGCACACATCAAAATGCCCCCATATTCCACTACAAATGCAATTATTTTGCTTTAAAATAGTCTTGAGGGCATTTTCAATAATTTAGTTTTCAAGATTATTTTGCCAATTTAATTTTTAGTGACTATGATTTCTCAGAAATCATCGTGCAGAGTTAGGGATAACTTGAAGTGAAAGAATCCACTCAACATTTTCAAATATAACATTTTTATGGATAACAAATTGAACAATTTAGAGAGTTGACATAATACTGTATTTCATGGACATTTAGTTAAATTTCAATTTTGGAATTTTCATTTTGTAAATTGGAGTCGATGAGAACGTTTGTGGTGTGCAAGGGTTTTTCTAGGGTCTTAAAAAACTTGTATGTCCAACTTGTATGTCCTCAGTCCTGTGTCTATGGCACCTGATGACTAAAACCCTCTTGCCTGAAGCAGCTGAGACAGGGTTGGGGCCGGGGGTCACTTCTTTCAGTGATTACATTTTTTTTAAATTTAATTTTATTTATTTATTTATTATACAGCAGGTTCTTGTTAGTTATCTGTTTTATACATATTAGTGTATATACATCAATCCCAATCTCCCAGTTCATCCCCCCCACCACCACTTTCCTCCCTGGTGTCCATACATTTGTTCTCTACATCTGTGTCTCTATTTCTGCCCTGCAAACTGGTTCATCTGTACCATTTTTCTGGGTTCCACATATATGCGTTAATATACGATATTTGTTTTTCTCTTTCTGACTTACTTCACTGTGTATGACAGTGTCTAGATCCATCCAAGTCTCTACAAATGACCCAATTTCATTCCTTTTTATGGCTGAGTAATATTCCATTGTATCTATGTACCACAACTTCTTTATCCATTTGTCTGTCGATGGGCATTTAGGTTGCTTCCATGTCCTGGCTATTGTAAACAGTGCTGCAATGAACATTGGGGTGCATGTGTCTTTTTGAATTATGGTTTCCTCTTGGTATATGCCCAGGAGTGGGATTGCTGGGTCATATGGTAGTTCTATTTTTAGTTTTTTAAGGAACCTCCATACTGTTCTCCATAGTGGCTGTATCAGTTTACATTCCCACCAACAGTGCAAGAGGGTTCCCTTTTCTTCACACCCTCTCCAGCATTTGTTGTTTGTAGATTTTCTGATGATGCCCATTCTAACCAGTGTGAGGTGATACCTCATTGTAGTTTTGATTTGCATTTCCCTAATAATTAGTGATATTGAGCAGCTTTTCATGTGCTTCTTGGCCATCTGAATGTCTTCTTTGGAGAGATGTCTATTTAGGTCTTCTGCCCATTTTTTGATTGGGTTGTTTGTTTTTTTAATATTGAGCTGCATGAGCTGCTAATATACTTTGGAGATTAATCCTATGTCTGTTGATTTGTTTGCAAATATTTTCTTCCATTCTAAGGGTTGTCTTTTCATCGTGTTTGTAGTTTTCTTTGCTGTGCAAAAGCTTTTAAGTTTCATTAGGTCCCATTTGTTTATTTTTGTTTTTATTTCCATTACTCTAGGAGGTGGATCATAAAAGATGTTGCTGTGGTTTATGTCAAAGAGCGTTTTTCCCATGTTCCTCTAAGAGTTTTAGAGTGTGTGTGGTCTTACATTTAGGTCTTTAATCCATTTTGAGTTTATTTTTGTGTATGGTGTTAGAGAGTGTTCTAATTTCATTCTTTTACATGTAGCTGTCCAGTTTTCCCAGCACCACTTATTGAAGAGACTGTCTTTTCTCCATTGTATATCCTTGCCATATCATTTCATCTGCAAACAGTGACAGTTTTACTTCTTATTTTCCAATTTGGATTCCTTTTATTTCTTTTTCTTCTCTGATTGCCATGGCTAAGACTTTTAAAACTATGTTGAAAAGAGTGCTGAGAGTGGACATCCTTGTCTTGTTCCTGATGTTAAAGGAAGTGCTATCAGTTTTTCACCATTGAGAATGATGTTTGCTGTGGGTTTGTCATATATGGCCTTTATTATGTTGAGGTAGGTTCCCTCTATGCCCACTTTCTGGAGAGTTTTTATCATAAATGGGTGTTGAATTTTGTCAAAAGCTTTTTCTACATTTATTGAGATGATCATATGGTTTTTATTCTTCAGTTTGTTAATATGGTGTATCACACTGACTGATTTGCATATATTGAAGAACCCTTGCATCCCTGGGATAAATCCCACTTCATCATGGTATATGATCCTTTTAATGTGTTGTTGGATTCTGTTTGCTACTATTTTGTTGAGGATTTTTGCATCTATATTCATCAGTGATATTAGTCTGTAATTTTCTTTTTTGTAGTATCTCTGGTTTTGGTATCAGTGTGATGGTGGCCTCGTAGAATGAGTTTGGGAGTGTTCCTTCCTCTGCAATTTTTTGGAAGAGTTTGAGAAGGATGGGTGTTAGCTCTTCTCTAAATGTTTGATAGAATTCACCTGTGAAGCCATCTGGTCCTGGACTTTTGTTTGTTGGAAGATTTTTAATCACAATTTCAATGTCATTACTTGTGATAGGTCTGTTCATATTTTCTATTCCTTGTTTAGTCTTGGAAGGTTATACCTTTTTAAGAATTTGTCCATTTCTTCCAGGTTGTCCATTTTATTGGCATAGAGTTGCTTGTAGTAGTATCTTATGATGCTTTGTATTTCTGTGGTGTCCATCGTAACTTCTCCTTTTTTATTGATTTAAGTTCTAATTTTATTGATTTGAGTTCTCTCCCTCTTTTTCTTTCTTTTTTTTTTTTTTGGCAGTACACGGGCCTCTCACTGCTGTGGCCTCTCCTGTTGCGGAGCACAGGCTCCGGACGCGCAGGCTCAGCGGCCATGGCTCACGGGCCCAGCTGCTCTGCAGCATGTGGGATCCTCCCGGACCGGGGCACGAACCCGTGTCCCCTGCATCGGCAGGTGGACTCTCAACCACTGCGCCACCAGGGAAGCCCTCCCTCTTTTTCTTGATGAGTCTGGCTAAAGGTTTATCAATTTTGTTTATCTTCTCAAAGAACCAGCTTTTCGTTTTATTGATCTTTGCTATTGTTTTCTTTGTTTCTCTTTCATTTATTTCTGCTCTGATCTTTATGATTTCTTTCCTTCTACTGTCTTTGGGTTTTGTTTGTTCTTCTTTCTCTAGTTCCTTTAGGTGTAAGTTTAGATTGTTTATTTGAGATTTTTCTTGCTTCTTGAGGTAGGATTGTATTGCTATAAACTTTCCTCTTAGAACTGTTTTGTTGCATCCCATAGGTTTTGGATCGTCACATTTTCGTTGTAATTTGTCTCTAGGTATTTTTTTTTTCCTCTTTGATTTCCTCAGTGATCTCTTGGTTGTTTAGTAACATTGTTTAGCCTCCATGTGTTTGTGTTTTTTACGTTGTTGTTTTTTTTTCCCCTGTAATTGATTTCTAATCTCCTAGCATTGTGGTTGGGGAAGATGCTTGATATAATTTCAATTTTCTTAAATTTACTGAGGCTTGATTTGTGACCCAAGTTATGATCTATCTTGGAGAATGTTCCATGTGCACTTGAGAAGAAAGTGTAATCTGCTGTTTGGGGACAGAATGTCCTATAAATATCAATTAAATCTATCTGGTCTATTGTGTCATTTATTAATTTTCTGTCTGGATGATCTGTCCATTGGCGTAAGTGAGGTGTTAAAGTCCCCCACTATTATTGAGTTACTGTCCATTTCCTCTTTTATAGCTGTTAGCAGCTGCCTTATGTATTGAGGTGCTCCTATGTTGGGTGCCTATATATTTATAATTGTTATATCTTCTTCTTGGATTGATCCATTGATCATTATTTAGTGCCTTCCTTGTCTCTTGTAACATTCTTTATTTTAAAGTCTATTTTATCTGATATGAGTATTGCTACTCCAGCTTTCTTTTGATCTCCATTTGCACGGCATATCTTTTTCCATCCCCTCACTTACAATCTGTATGTGTCCCTAGGTCTGAAGTGGGTCTCTCCTAGACAGCATATATATGGGTCTTGTTTTTGTATCCATTCAGTGAGCCTGTGTCTTTTTGTTGGAGCATTTAATCCATTCACGTTTAAGTTAATTATCATTATATATATTCCTATGAACATTTTCTTAATTGTTTTGGGTTTGTTTTTGTAGGTCCTTTTCTTCTCTTATGTTTCCCACTTAGAGAAGTTCCTTTAGCATTTGTTGTAGAGCTGGTTTGGTGGTGCTGAATTCTCTTAGCTTTTGCTTGTCTGTAAAGCTTTTGATTTCTCCATCGAATCTGAATGAGATCCTTGCCGGGTAGAGTAATCTTGGTTGTAGGTTCTTCCCTTTCATCTCAGTGATTACATTTTGTGTTGTGTCTTCTGGCCTGGGAGCCTGAGCAAGCTTTGAGTGCCTGGAGAAGAAAAGGACACCTCCTCCCACTTCCCTTTAGTCTCAGAAATTTCATTGTAACCATATCTTTCAGCCAAGCCAGATAGACAGGCTCCTAGGCGGCAGAATCTCCCTGCTCGGGCATTTTTGTCGAGGGGCACCCCCCAGTCCTCCCAGGCGTACCACATTCAAGCCAGACACCATCCCCATTGTCAACGTTTCCACAGCAATAGTTATCTCGCAAAGGGCAATATCTTGCCGGAGAATTTGTTTTCTCTTGCTGATAATTTTTCTCCATAAACATTTTTGAGAGAGATGAATAGGTGTACCTTTCTGGAACAGCAGGCAGATACTGGGGTGTGAAATGACTCCGAGAGGCATGTTTTATGGATGAGGGAGGGGAGGGTCCTGAGGACTGCCTTTTGTTTCCCCAGCCTCTGAGCTGGTTGTGGATTGCCAGGTTCCTCTTCTGCAGGTGGCAGTAGTCCTCTTCTGCATGTGGCGGTCCTCTTCACTCACTGCTGCTCACCTGAAGCTTTAAAGGCCCAGTGTGGGTGGAAGCTACAGAGAGAGGCTACCAAACAGTTGGCACAAAATGCCACCAGCCTGTAACATTCTGGGCCCACCATGGAGACCTCGGTCTCCTCAGTGCATTTCCCAGCCAAGGCTACGGTTTTCAGATACTCCATTATGCTGATATTTTAAAAATTTTCCTCTCTCTCTTTCACTGTCTAACAGCAAAGAAGGGAATGAATTCTTTTCATTTCATCATAGTTCTAATGAATCTCAAAGGAAAAAAAAAAGAGATGTGATCTCAGAAAAATAAAGAAGCTAACATAAAAACGGCAGGCCCAGTGACCTTCAACAAAATGAACAAATATGGGATTTTTCCATCATCTCTGTCTTGGACATGGGGAGCATGATTGTTAATAACAAAGTGGCACCAAATGATTCACCAACAGTTCATCAGGGTCCCTCTGGAGCCTGGAGTCAACAATGCCAGTGACTCAGGAAGGTAGCAAACCACACATGGGTGAGGTGGGGACACAGCTCAGGCCCAGGGCACAGGCTTCAAAAGGGCTCATTTTCTCCCCAGGGTAGGGATGCCAGATTCAGCAAAAATAATATAGGGCGCCCAGTTGTATTTGAATTTCAGTTAACAGATAATTTTTTAGTATATTTGAGGCATCCTTGTACTAAAAATTTATTTATTTATCTGAAATTCAAATTTAACTGAGAGTCCTGCATTTTCTCTGGCAACCCGACCCCAGGGACACAGCACTTCTTTTCATTTCCCGAGTACTTACATATTTCTAGGTTCAAGCTCCACCTGGAAGAGGCTGTCTCCAGTCTCAGCTTCTTGAATCTTATACTATCATTACAATGTCCAGCACAAATGCCTGACTTCTGTGAAGACGTCTCCCCTAAATCAGCTTCTCCTTTCTCTCTGTCCTCTTGCCCCAGAGCATTTTTGTTTGTTTGTTTGTTTTTAACATCTTTATTGGCGTATAATTGCTTTACAATGTTGTGTTAGTTTCTGCTGTATAACAAAGTGAATCAGCTGTATGTATACATATATCCCCATATTCCCTCCCTCTTGCGTCTCCCTCCCACCTTCCCTATCCCACCCCCTAATAGCACTTTATTGCCCATTTTGGTTTATATCTAGTTGCTTATAAGGCTGTTTCCCCTACTAGACTGTGAACAACTCAGGGGCACTTTATCTAGATTCTTTTTCTCATGGCCCCAGTGTTGTTTTGCCTGTGCCTGATATGTGGTAGGTACTATGAATGTTTGATGAATGAATGATCATACCTAACATACTTTGAGTGCATACTTTGAGTTCCTAACATACTTTTGTGCCAGGCATGGGTCTCAGCACTTTACATGGATTTAAGTCTTTAGTCTTTGAATAGTACTCTGAGATAGGCACTATTTTTTTTTTTTTTTTTTTTGCTGTATGTGGGCCTCTCACTGTTGTGGCCTCTCCCACTGCGGAGCACAGGCTCCGGACGTGCGGGCTCAGCAGCCATGGCTCACGGGCCCAGCCGCTCCGCGGCATGTGGGATCCTCCTGGACCGGGGCATGAACCCGTGTCCCCTGCATCGGCAGGCAGACTCCCAACCACTGCGCCACCAGGGAAGCCCGATAGGCACTATTTTTATTTTCATTTTAGAGATGGAGAAGTGGAGGCACAGAGAAGCTAAGTAACTTGCTCATGGTCACACAGCTAGAAAGGGGCAAAGCTGGGATTTGAACCCAGGCAGTATGGCTCCAGAGTCTGTGCTCTTAACCTCTGTGATATATTGAATGATTGGCTGCACAGAAGAATGAGTGGAAGAGCAAATGAAGGAGTGCATGAACAAAGGCAGGAAATAGGTATTAAAATCAGGAAGACACAAGAGGTGGGGGTCAAGGTAGGTGAGGGAGAGCAGAAGCTGGAGGAGTCAGGGAGATATCACAAAGCTGTGAATGAACCTCAGGGAATCAGTGACTTGCACACAAAAGGCAGCTCAGCTGTGGAAGGGGCTGATTTCTTCTGATTTCTGCTTTGGAAAGTAATTCTCGTGTCCCAAACCTTTCACATCTCTGCAGGGACCTGACCGTTACTCTCTTCCAGCCACAGAGCCCTCTTCTTCCCAGAGCAGAAGCTACCCTCTCCTCTCTTAAGAGGCTCAGACCAGTGAAGCTCTGAGGCCAATCCTGTCTCCTTCCCACCCCCACCAGGGGCTCTCAGCTGGGAGTCAACAAGCTTGGTGCCAGGGCCCTCTTTATTCTTGGGCTCCAGTCCCTCGGTGTCTGGTGCACCTACGCCTGGCTCTTGCCATGGGTGTGCATGTATGTTACACAAAGGAACCAATGTGATCCAATGAGAGCACTACCAAGGCTATTATAGTAATGTAATAACCCTTCCTCTTCAAGTCTATGGAAACATTAGATAGTAACCTGCTCGCGCCTTCGATCTAGTCTTTCTGTTTTTAATTGTGGTAAAAACACATCTTACCATCTTAACCATTTTTAAGTGCACAGTTCAGTAGTGTTAAATACATTCATATTGTTATGAAACAAATCTTCAGAACTTTTTCATCTTGTAAAACTGAAACTCTATACCCGTTAAACAACTCCCTTTCCTCCTCTCCCCCCAGCCCTTGGTAACTACCATTCTATTTCTATGTCTATAAATTTTACTTCTCTAGATACCTCTTATAAGCGGAATCATGCAGTATTTGTCTTTTTGTAATTGGCTTATTTCACTTAGTAGAATGTCCTTAAGGTTCATCCATGTTGTAGCATGTGTCAGAATTTCCTTCTTTTTTAAGGCTGAAGAATATCCCACCGTATATATAAACCACATTTTGTTTATCCATTTATCCGTTGATAGGCATTTAAGTTGCTTCCATATCTTGGCTTTCGTGAATAATAATGAATAATGGGTATACAAATACTTTTTCAAGTCCCTGCTTTCAATTCTTTTGGATATATATCCAGAATTCGGATTGCTAGATCATAACGTAGTTCTATTTTTAATTTTTTGAGGAACCTCTATGCTGTTTTCCATAGCTGTTGCACCATTTTACAATCCCAGCAATAGTGCACAAGGGTTCCAGTTTCTCCACATCTTCGTCAACACTTGTTATTTTCTGTTTTGTTTTTGTTTTTTCATTTTTATTTTTTTTGGCGGTACGCGGGCCTCTCACTGCTGTGGCCTCTCCCGTTGTGGAGCACAGGCTCCGGACGCACAGGCTCAGCGGCCATGGCTCACGGGCCCAGCCGCCCTGCGGCACGTGGGATCCTCCCGGACTGGGGCACGAACCCGTGTCCCCTGCATCGGCAGGCGGACTCTCAACCACTGCGCCACCAGGGAAGCCCCTGTTTTCGTTTTTTGACAGTAGCCATCCTAATGTGTATGAGGTTGTCTGGAACCTAGTCTTCATCAGGAGGCTGTGTTTCTGGAATGGCTTAGGATGCCTGTAATTATTCATTGGCATTGAGCAATGGGGAAAGCATAGCACTGAGCTCTGGGCAGACAACCTGATAACCAACAGGCAGAGTGTATTCTAATTTTGCCAAAGATTTTGTGACTCTGGGCAAGTTGTGCAACCTCTGAATTTCCATCTGCCCACTGGGGACAAGTCTTTCTTGATGACATAGCCTCCTCCCTCCTCTGCCCTGATGTTTCCCCCAGGAAAAGACAGGCAGTGAGAGATGGGAAATGACTCGTTAGATAAGCACCTTCCTCACAGCCGTCATCACCCTGAGTGTGTTTTTTCCTTTCTTTTTATTATAAAAACAAGTCATGCTTAGTTTTTAAAAATGAGAAAGCTCAGAAAAACTTTAGAAGCAAGGAAGTATTTATCCGTCACGCTGAGGCAACCCTGATAATATTTCATTCTGTTTCTTGTAGTTTTTTTCCCTAAATGAGGCAAACTTCTTTAATCCTTGAGTCCCTCTTTTCCTAGGGAAGAGCATCTCATTTTCACAGCAATCAGTAACAAAGTTAACTGAGCTCTCAATTTCTTAAATATATCTTTCTTTGTGCTATTTCACTTCTTAAATGTGTCACTTTGAGTGAAAGGCAATTAATTACAGTGGAAATGCTGCTTGGAGATGTCTTATGAAATTATGTTAATATGTATAGAGAGAGAGAAAGGAAGGGGAAAGGGAGGTGATGGGCAAAACAACTGGTCTATTTAAACGGATAATTTCCTTCCCTTTCAAGTTTCAGAGTTGAGGGTCTCTATGAAAGGACGAGAAAGCTATTCTTTTTTTTTTTTTTTAAGAATTTATTATTTATTTATTGGCTGTTTTTGGGTCTTTGTTGCTGCACGTGGGCTTTTCTCTAGTTGCGGCGAGTGGGGACTACTCTTTGTTGCGGTGCATGGGCTTTAAATTGCGGTGGCTTCTCTTATTGCGGAGCATGGGCTCTAGGCGCAGGGGCTTCAGTAGTTGTGGCTCGTGGGCTCTAGAGTGCAGGCTCAGTAGTTGTGGCACACAGGCCTAGTTGCTCTATGGCATGTGGAACCTTCCCGGACCAGGGCTCGAACCCGTGTCCCCTGCATTGGCAGGCGAACTCCCAACCAGTGCGCCACCAGGGAAGCCCAAGAAAGCTATTCTTGTAGTTCCAATTTGTCAAAATCAGTAAAACTCATCTGAAAAGCAAAGTTGATCAACCAGTAAAAAGGCAACAAAAGAAGACTTTGGTAAATTGTCATGTAAAAAAACCTTTTTTTTTTTTAAAGAGCACTGCTGTATCAGTTCAGGAAAAAATCTAAATGATAATCTGAAGATTACAAAAAAGGTGGAGCATGGGAGAGCACGGAAGGTAAGGCACTTTCTCAGGAATGTTTGACGTCAGAAAATGATGTTTGGCGATCTTCTGGGCTGGTGTTGTCTAAAGGAATTGGACTTTGGGACTGCAGGAGACCCGGAAGTTTTTGTCTTTATAGCCCTGCCTGGCTGGGACCCCTGAGGATGGCTGACCTGGCCCCTAGGCTGGTGGAATGATGCATGAGAGGTGTTTAGCACCTGGCACAGAGGAAGTACTCAAGAACTGTTTGGTATAATTGCTGTTATCTGGGGTGGAGGAGGGAGTGGGCTTTGGGGTCGTCTTGGCAGTGTGGTGGAGGAGAGAAAGAGTCATACTTGGAAGGGAGGCAATGGTGAGGAGCGAACTGGTCCCTTATCTTCTTTCCAATTCCTCTTTAATCCAGGCTTCCAGGCTTCCAGGCCCTCGTTGGGAAAGGCATGTGTGTTTATGTGCGTGTGGTTGGTGTGTGTGTGTGTTTGTGTGTGTTGGGCATATGATGAGGAAGCTTCCAGGAAGGGGAAGAGTCAACTACTATTTATTAAGCTATATACCAGACACCATTCTGAGAGCTAAAACAAAAAACCCAAAAACACCAGTCTTGCAAGAGAGGTTAGGTAACTTGACTACACATTTGGAGGCTTATCTGTCTGACCCTAAAGCTTAAGCAGAGACATTCCCTCCATTTTCTGTGGACCATTAGAGAGATTTCCTTCATCAAGTTTCAGGAGTTCACGTCTAACCTTGCCTCAGGTGAGGTTGCAAGAGGCAGAGGTTCTCCCATTTGGGGAAAAAATCAGAGGCTCTCCAGTTTGGGATAGGAGGTTTTCTGCCAGTGACAAGGAACCCCACCATCACTGGCTCCCGTTCAGCTCTGAGGGCCTCTCCTCAAAGGGGCTGAGAGGGGCGTCCTGAGTGCTGGTGTGGGCTTGCCAGAAACCTTCTCCTGGGCCACGTGGGAAGCCAGGTAGCCCATGGTCCCTGCCTGGTCTGATGCAAGCCCTGGGTAGAAGGGAAGCAAGCTCCAGCCTGCAGGCCAGCCCTGGCACACAGTGGGGCAGTGGGCAGACTGCCATCCTTGGCACCACTGGAGCCAAATTTCTTGCCAGACGGCTTGAGTTTCAACATATTGGGAGAGCACAGGAGCCTGGGAGCATAACTTTGCTGTCGACTCTGATGCTCGGCCCAAGAAGACCCTAGAGAGTCAGACAGCACAGAAGGTGGAAGGGATGGCATGGGCACTGGGCTCCCGGAGACCCATCCACACCCGGGGACTCGGCCGTGACAGGGGCATGTCACAAGCCACCCCAGGATGGAGGTGGGCTTACCTTACCTGTTCTACCTGTGAGATCTTAGAATTTAGACTAGGAATGTTTTTAGAAATGATCTAGTCTACAGTGATCTCCCATTCTTGTTTAGCCTGAATCAGGAAAGGAGGGGAACTATAATTAATAGATCCTGTTTAAGAAAGCAAGGCATTTTACAGTGTGCTTTGGAAAGGTTTACATTCAAAATGATTGTAGTTCTTAATTTATATCCAAAGTAATTATACTTTTTAACATTGGGGCCAAGGGAAAGCATCAGTTATCAGTAAATTTCATTTAAGTGGAATGGAGAGTATCAGATTTTGCTAGGTAATGATAAGAGTCACTTTTAATGATTGTTTACCATATCTCAGGCCCTATTTTAAGTGCTTTACTTGCATTAACTCCTTTGATCCAAGAAACAACCCTATGCAATGGTATACATATTATTCTTGTTTTACAAAGGAGGATACTGAAACACAGAGGGATTTAGTAACTGATCCAGGGTCACACAGTTCATAAGTGGCAAGCTTGGATTTGAACTCGAGGAGTCTGGCTTCTGAGCCTATGTTCTTAAAGCACTGTTCTAAGGTGTCCCAGATAATGAGGACTTGCTTTCTTTGGATATTTTACTAAGTGATCCTTCATGTAAGGTATTCCTGGGAACCGTCACAGCAACAGTTTGGGGATCAGCCAGAACAAACTGGGAAGACTGGAAGCTTGACATCTTAACCCCTCCCCTTCCATGCAATATTACAAATGAGAAAATGGAAGTCCAGGGATGTATTAGTGACCTATCTAAGGTTATAGCATGAAATCTAACTGGAAGTCAGAACTTAACATCCAAGCTGGGCTTTTCCCAATATATATCATTCTTTGTTCTTTTATTTTTTTTGGCTGCGCAGCATGCAGGGATCTTAGTTCCCTGACCAGGGATTGAACCCGAGCCCCCTGCAGTGGAAGCGTGGAGTTGTAACCACTGGACCGCTAGGGAAGTCCCTATGATTCTTTGTTCTTAAGATCTCTATGACAGATTCTTAAGAGTTCTGAATTCTGCTCCTGACCCCCATCCTTTCTCTTCTCTCTCTGTTTCACAGCCCAAATTCTTGTCGACTGGAAAGTGCTTGCACTTTCCTCTCTGGTACACATAATCCCTGGTTCTGATTCCATCACAAACACTCCCCATGCCTGTCCTGCCTGCTTTGCAGGGGCTGGGCCTGGAGGAAGAGCACAGGATCTGTTTTGTTCTTAGAGTCAGGATCGGAGCAGAGGGGCCAGGAAAGGAACTTTAAGCCATAAGGTCCAGACCACATGATTGGGGTGATGGAAACCAGGGCCCAGAGACAGCCAGAGTCATGGGGGGCCACACCCATCACACCATCAGCTCCTCCCTGAGCTATTTTCAAATGGCCAACAATACTGAGATGTCATTGACTAAAAAGTACTATAAGAAACAAAGACTTGGGACTTCCCTGGTGGCACAGTGGTTAAGAATCCATCTGCCAATGCAGGGGACATGGGTTCGATCCCTGGTGCAGGAGGATCCCACATGCCGTGGAGCAGCTAAGCCCGTGCACCACAACTACTGAGCCTGCGCTCTAGAGCCCATGAGACACAAATACTGAAGCCTGAGCACCCTAGGGCCTGTGTGCCGCAACTACTGAGCCTGCATGCTGCACCTACTGAAGGCTGTGTGCCTAGAGCCCATGCTCCACAACAAGAGAAGCCACCGTAATGAGAAGCCCACGCACTGCAACAAAGAGTAGCCCCTGCTCACCGCAACTAGAGAAAGCCCGCGCGCAGCAGCAAAGACCCAACACAGCCAAAAATAAACAAACAAATAAAGAAATATTTGAGTGTCATGGCTAGATGCTGGAAATACTGAAAGAGCTCTGGACTAGTTATCAGGAGGCCTGGCTTCCAGGCTTGGCTCTTCCACTAACCAGCGGTGTGACCTTGGGCAGACTGACATGCCTCTCTGGGCTTCTTGTTTCTCACGTGTTGCTTGCCCATCCTCACAGGGTTTCTGTGAAGCTAAAACAAGAGAACAACTGTGCTTTACAAATGACAATCAGTGTAAAGATGCAAGGGATTACTGTTGTTGCGCTGACCTCGATCCAAACAGGCCAGAGCTCCGGGTTCCCTGCCCTGGTGATAAATAATGGCATGAAAGACTTTATTCACGCTCATCTACCATATCAGGACTCATTCCCTGGAAGGGATTTGGGGAGTGGGAAAACAGAGCCTGTCCTCGGGTTGCTTCCAACTCCACGTGCTAGCTCTTTGGAGTATTGTGCCAGGAGTCGGGAGCTTGGGCTCTGGACCCCACCCTACTGTAAACAAGCTGTGTGCCCCACGAGACTCTTCACCTCCCTGTGCCTTGGCTGGCTCTAAAACTCTGATGCCACATCATCAGCTTGAATGCAGGGAGTTGGATCAGCTCTGGGATCTGGGGATGGAGGGAAGTGGAAAAATATGCCTACTAATTGCCAGGTCCTCTCCACATCATCTGTGTCCTTTCGTTCATTCAGCCCTGATTGTGCCAAGCTGTGTGCCAGAGGCTGGGACCAGCTGTAATCGTCAAGACAGACCTGGCTTTCTGGGGATTCTGGTGAAGCAGGAGAGACAAGCATAAAGCAAATGTTCACACAAATATAGAATGAAAACTGTGGGAAAGGATAGGAAGGGACATGACTATTGGGAGGACCATACCAGCCTATTGTGGAGTTGAACTTGACAGATAACAAGAAGATGGCCGGCTTTCTGGGGACAAAGGGAACATGCCAAGGGAATAAGTGTAAAGGCCCTTAGGTTGAAAGGAGCATGTCATGGGCCAGAGATGGAGGGAGACAGCGAGTACGACCAAGGAGTTGTGAGCATGGGGCGGACCGTTGCTTGCGTGGTTGCGCAGCGGCTGGGCACGTGCAGGCTCAGTGGCCATGGCTCACGGGCCCAGGCGCTCCGCGGCATGTGGGATCCTGCCGGACCGGGGCACGAACCTGTGTCCCCTGCATCGGCAGGCGGACTCCCAACCACTGCGCCACCAGGGAAGCCCCGGCCAAGCCCTTTCTTACAGGCCATGGTCAGAAGCAGAGGTCTTGATCCGATCTTGGAATATGAGCTCCACTGATCTAGGTTTTCAGGATACAATTAGAATTTCTTGTTCTCTGGACAACCTGACTGATCACAGTCAACAAATTCAATAAACATTCACTGTCCTCTGCCCTAGAAAAACAGGACAAAAACAAAGACTTTGTCCCTGTCCCTCGGGTTGCCTCCTCTCTCTGGGGAGAGGGCAGCAGGTGGGCACTTTATTAAATAACTGTAAAGCAAGAGAGACCGAGATGAATGCCACAAAAGAGGTGCAAGGGCTAAGGTTCAATGACCAGAGATGACAGGCACAGAAACTTGTCACGTTAATGGCCACATCTTTGAAACGCTTGTCACACCCATTAGGAGGGTTTCCAGGAAAAAGTATAATTTCAGCTGAGCCTTGGAAAATGATAGGACTTTATTTTTAATATTTTTGTTCAAATTTAAAAATAATATACGCTCCTTAAAGAAAATTTGGGAAATGCACAAATGAGTGAAAAAGATAATTATAACCACGCTTAATCCGGAGAAACCACCATAAACATTTTAGTGAGTAACCGTCAAGGCTTCTTACCTACGTTTAACAACGTTGAAATCGTCGTGTAGATATAATTTGGCAGCAGTCTCTTTTTTTCATTTCATGTGTCGTCTTTTCCCATGTCATTAAATATTCTTCAAAAACATGATATGGAATGGCTGTTCAGTATTTGAGTCTTTGGATTTGTGTAACCACTTCACTATCATAGGATATTTTGGTAGTTTCCAAATTTGTTGCTACTATGAATAATGCTTGAGTGAGCATCCTCGTATGTGAAACCTGTGACAGCACCTGGTTATTCCCTTAGGCAGATCTTGAGGAATAGAATTCCTGGAGAAAAAGGGTGTGAACATTGCTCTGGCTTTGGAATCCTACGGACCATCACGCTCCCACCAGTAACACAGGCTCTCTCCGATCTCACTGCACACTTGCCAACAGTATTTTCTGATTTAAATCCTCACCATTTTGATGGGCGCGGGGAGGGGAGCAGTGCTCTCTTGTTGCTTAAGATGAGCCTGCCCTTAGCCAGCAGAAGAGGGGGTGGCCTGGGGAGGTGGGGAAAGACACAGAGAGAACAGTTTGAGGAAAGTCCTGGCAGGGCTCTTCTCCAAGCAGCTCTTTGGAAGTGTCTGGAATGTTTCAGAGAATCCTACAGAGGCTGCTTCACTGTAACTCCTCCTCTGCTGTCTGGGGCCCCTAAAATTAGGATACTTTCACCCAGAGGACGGGCGACCGCCTGAGACACTGTTTGCCCCAGGATGTACCCGGGAGGCAGCAACCCTTCTCCGCTTCGTCCACGCTGCTCCCCTACAGGACGGATTCCCCCCTCCACCAAATTTCTCCAGTGAGACAGGGAGTCTACTTTCAACCTCCATGAAAAGTAAAATATAGTAAGGTGGGAATTGGGAGTTAAAAATTCTTGAGAAATGCCTTCAAAAACAGGAATTTATATACTCCTGGAGGAGCATATATTGGTTCAACCCTTATGGAGAGCAAATTGGTAATCAAATTGTAAAGTATGAATACTCTTGAACTCAGTAATTTTAGTGTTAAGAATGTATCTGAGGAAATAAACAGATAAGAATGCAAAATCGTGTGCACAGGGATGTGTATAGAAGGAAGTACTGTTGGTATTCATGAAAACAGTATGAAAATCATCTAAGTGGGTATCTTCTCCATGCCTGTGAAACAGAGACATCTGCGTGAGAAATTTCGTGGAAGTCTGAGGTGAGGAGGGGGCTGATACTAGCTAAGAAAAAAGCTGGAGACGGTCTGGCAGGATCTTCCAATCAACGGCCAAGAGGAGCCCTTCCACTCAGCATGGCACCTTAACGCGGTAGTCACACAATGCGGGAAGGGCACCAGGCCGGCTCACTTCAGTGTGTCCACAAACAGGGAAAATAAGTCATTCTACCAGAAAGTGAGAGCTCTGTGGGGCAGCAGTGCCTCCTGGTGCCCCTCAAGCTGCTAACATGGCCAATAGGACAGAAGTTAGTTCATCTTGGCCTGAGACATTCCAATACAGAGTGGAATATCCCCTTATTAGACAAGTGTCATGACCCCAACCCCTACCATCATCATATGTCTTTCATGTGATTCAAAAAGATCCTGATCAGGGGACCAATTAGACTAAATGTCTTTCTTGGAAAGAGACATATTGCAAGGAATAGAAGAAAAAAAAATGTTTAATTCCAAACAACAACAAGCTTTGAGAGGACATCACTAATTCATTATAAAAAGCACGCAGTGAGTGACCACTGTGTGCTATGGTGAACAAAGCAGGCCAAGTCCCTGCCCTCATGGAGTTCATTTCTCGGGTGGGCACTAGATAACCAACAAGAAAGCAAATCACACGTGGTGGGTATGGATTGAGTCGAGTGCTGTGGAGTGGATGAACAGAGGAGGGGACTGTGAGCTGAGACCCAGTGATTGAGAGTGAGTAGCCCTGAAGGGAAGGGTGCTCCAGGCAGAGTGCATGAGTCCCGAGACACAACAGGGGCCGCTGTGGCTTCCACGCAGGGCAGGGAGACTGGTGTGGGCTGCAGGGGGAGGGGGGTCATGCAGAGTCTGATTCAATCTAAGAGCAATTGGGAACTCTTGAAGAGTTTTAAACAGCAGAACAGATGCAGTTTTGTTGCTGACACTTTCCTGTCGGGCCCCAACAAGGGTCTTCCTGCCTGGTGTCATTCGAGCCAACAGAAAGAGACAAAGTTCAGAAGCAAAGGTTTTTTTTAAATTAATTAATTTTTGGCTGCGTTGGGTCCTCGTTGCTGTGTGCGGGCTTTCTTTAGTTCCTCCGAGCTACTCTTGCGGTGCATGGGCCTCTCATTGTGGTGGCTTCTTTTGTTGCAGAGAACGAGCTCTAGGCCCGTGAGCCTCAGTAGTTGTGGCTCACGGGCTCTAGAGCGCAGGCTCAGTAGTTGTAGCGCACGGGCTTAGTTGCTCCGCGGCATGTTGGATCTTCCTGGACCAGGGTTCGAACCAGTGCCCTCTGCACTGGCGGGCGGATTTTTAACCACTGCGTCACCAGGGAAGCCCACAAAGTTTTATTCTTTGATCAAGCAATGAAGAGGTGCGAGCCTGCGCTCTAGAGTACACGCTTCTCCGACAGGCCATCTGGGGGGCTTTATCTGGATCGCGTCAGTCAGTCAGAGGAGTTCTCGCGAGACGGGAGCAGCTGTGCTTCTGTAGTGCCCGTGTGCAGTGTCTCGGCACACAACCCGCTGCCGCCACCATCTTTTAATTTTTGGATGTGGTAGGTCTTCGTTGCCCGCGGGCTTTCCTAGTTAAAGGGAGCGGGGGCTACTCTTCATTGAGCCGTGCAGGCTTCTTATTGCGGTGGCTTCTCTTGTGGAGCACAGGCTCCAGGTGTGAGGGCTTAAGTAGCTGTGGCTCGCGGGCTCTAGAGCGCAGGCTCAGTAGTTCTGGCACCCGGGCTGAGTTGCTCCGCGGAATGTGGCATCTTCCCCGACCAGGGCTCAGAACCCAGGTCCCCTGCATTGGCAGGCGGACTCTTAACTACTGCGCCACCTGCATTGGCCGGTAGATTGTTAACTACTGCGCTATTCTTAACTACTGAAGCCCCGCCATCTTGAATTGAGTGTGGAGCGCAGCTTCCGCACACGGCCCGGAGGTGTCGGCGGCGCACCCTTCCGTACTAGGAGCTGTGGTCTGAAGTGCGGGGCACGAGGCCTTTGCCAGCGGCCCCTCTGAGCAAGTCAAGCTAGACTAAGCACAGAGGAGAAAAAAAAAAAGGTTAGACTTTATTTTATTATCCAAATTCTATTTTTATGTTAAATAAAAATATCTCTGGCTTTACCAGAGATAATTTATGTGTTTTTGCTATTGTTGCTTTTTGGGTTTTGTTGTTTGTATTTTTAGTTTACTGGGTATTAAAAAAAAATTAAGATGTAATTGATATACCATAAAAATACACCCTTTAAAAGTATACAAGTCGGTCATTTTTATTATATCATGAGGTTGTGCATCCATCCCCGTTGTCTATTTCCAGCATATTTTCATCACCCTAAAAAGAAACCCCATGTCCATTCACATGACTCCCCATTTCCCACTGCTGTCAGCCCTTAGCGACCACTAACCTACTTTTTGTCCCTATGAATTTACCTGTCTGAATATTTCAAAGAAATAGAATGATACACTATGTGGCCTTTCTGACTGGCTTCTTCCACTTACCATGTTTTCAAGTTCATCCATTTTGTAGCTTGTATCAGTACTTCATTCCTTTTTATGGCCAAATAATATTGCCGTGTGTGGATATACCACATTTCTCCTTTCTTCACTGGATGGACATTTGGGTCGTTTCCACACTTGGGCAATTATGAAGAATGCTGCTATGAGCATTCATGTGCAAGTCTTTGAATGAACATACGGTTTCTTGAGTAAATGTTCCCTGGATTGCTGCAAGCCTTTGGCTAATTTCCAAAGTTCAGAAAAAGTTGATTCTGACAATTTTTGCCAGTGTTTTCATTGCTTGTGCAGAGAGGATTTTTGGAAATCTTTACCCTGCCATTTTGCCAGTGTAACTCTGGATCACTTCATTTTAAACCCTTTGTTAGTATTTGATGAATCAAAATGAATTGAATTTCAAAGGTAAGTGACCCTTAGGTTTGTCTTCTAGATGATTGCTGTGGTCAGCAACATCACCTGCCTCTGTTTTTTAATTTTATATTTTTCCAGTGGGCCAAATATTGAATGACATAAGGAGGCAGCTAAGCAAGTTAGACCTTTAATCAGCTTCTGGATAGGGCTTCAGGGCTGGGAACAGCTGAATTGTGTTTCTTGGAGAGATGGCCGGGTTCCCACAGTGCAAGCTGCTGGGATGGGGGGTGAGCACCCTTGGCCGGTAGGAGGAGGCTGGCTTGTGTCCCTGACTGGCTGTGGGAATGTCTTCCAAGCTTCGAACTCCCAGCTTTATGATTTATCATGAGCAGGGGTCCCCAGAAGCCACCAGGGTGCTCCACCCTGGGAAGGCCGTGTGTTAACAAGTTATGGGGACACTTGCTTGCACATGGGGACACTTTTGCACATCAGAACTTCTGTAGAATTTCCTGTTCAGATAGATTGGAGGTGTTGTCCGGCAGGAGAAGGATGTATAAGTTGACCTCTCAGAGTCTGTTGTTCCTGGGGGTGGGGTATGATCACCTGGGTATGATCACTTCTCCTGGTTGTCAGGAAAGCCCATGTGGAAGATGGAGGAGCTGAGGCCAGAGCAGGGCCAGGACCATCTCAGCTGCCCCTCTCCTGCTTCTAAGTCCTCCAAAAGGCTTGTCTGGAGCTCTTTGTGTTCCAGTTTCCAACTGGTTTGTCTTGTAGATGGCCCCATAGCAGGGTGGAGTTTATCCAGGATCAATATCAAGTCTTACTCTTGGAGCTAAAAATCCAATTGCAGAATTGGGGCTCAACAGACGTAAGTGAGAGAAGGGCTCAGGTGATGGAATTGATGGAGATGAGTAGGAAGTATGAGGGGCCATCTGCAAGGGCTGAGAGGCTCTCAGGATGCTCTAATGAAATAATGTCTAGAAGGAAGGATGTTAAATTTCTATACACTCTGGGCTGCACCAGACATTCCTGGGGTTTTGTGTCCTGGAGTATGTCTGGGGTGGAGAGGGCAGCCTGGAAACTGTATTGTGTTAGAACAAGTGAAGGATTAGGAGCTCTCTAGCTGAAGAAGGACAGATTCAAGGGACATTGCCTACAAATCTCGAATGGGCTGTCCTGAGGCTGAGAAAGCCTGTCTGTGAGGCTGCCAAGGGATGAGTTGGGCCCAGTGCGGGGGAGCTTCAGGGAGGTAGCCTTCAGCTCAGCATCGGAAAGACCTCTATAACAGGCTGAGTGTCCACACAGGCAAGCATGGGCCCATGTCTATAGGTAGTGATCCCCCAGTCAGCCCCAAGGGGCCAGATCAGGAAAATTCTAATGTGTCTTGCACAACATCTGAAATAATGTTATCTTAAAAACGTGTTGAAGCTGGCCAGGTCATCATGTCTTCGGATCTAGCCCTCCTACATTCTAGGTCTCTGAAGGGATGGCCCTGCCCACCCCATCTAGCATAAACCAGAAACCAGGCATTCTACTAGACTCCTCCCCTTCTCCCACTCATGTCAATCAATTAATCAATCAATCACCAGGTCCTGACCGAGACAACCTCAGGATATGTCTTGCATCTGGCCCCCTTTCTCCATCCCATTGCTGTTGTCTTAACTCAGATTTTCATTGTTTCTTGTCTTGGCCTTTGTTACAGATTCATGTCTGTTCAGCGGCAGTCTTAACTGATAGTCCTTAAATGCAGACTGATCATTTTAGCACCTTGTTTGAAATATTTGCCATCTCTCCATACTCTCAGGATAAAGCATAAACACCATAACATGATATTCAACCCACCTCTCTGGGCTCACTGTTCTCTCAGGTGCTTCATGCTCCAGCGACATGTCACAGCCACCCGAGCTTTGTTTATGCTGGTCTTTTTGTCTAAAGTTCTCTTTCCTGGCTTTTTTGTTGTTGTTGTTTGTTTGTTTTTAAGGTTTACAGAAAAATTGATCAGAAAGTACAGCATTCCCACACACAGCACCTCCTCCAGTTTCCCCTATTATTTACATCTTGTGTTAATGTAATATGTTTCCTACAACTGATGAACCAATGTTGACACATTATTATTAAGTCCATAGTTTACATTAGGGTTCACTCTTTGTGTTGTACATTTTGACAAATGCATGATGACACGTATCCACTATTAGTGTATCATACAGAAGGATTTCATTGCCCTAAAAAGCCCCTGCACGCCACCTGTGTATCCTTCCCTTTAATCCCTCACAACCATGTTTCCTGGCTTTTTATGTGTCAAAATCTATCCATCTTTTAGGGTCTTATGTAGATATTACCTCCTCCAGGAAACCTTCACTAATTCTTTCAACTGAAAATATTTACTCTCTTCTCTTAATAATCAATAGCATATATGGCACATCTTTTCTGTCCTGGATACTATACCAATCCTCTCTCTCTCTTCCATATACCAACTCTGCTGGGTAGATTTTAACTTCCAGATGAAGAAACAGAGGCTCATTTATTCAAATGACTCGCCTAAGGCCACACAACTAGCACGCATGAAGACTGAGATGTGAACCCAAGTCTGTTTGTGTCCAAACCTGCCAAGACCCCTTTTAAGTCCTTGACCCCATTCACTGTCTGCTTTCCCCGCTGGACTGAGAACTTGAGATCAGGGGCCATTTCCAATTCACCTCTGGGTCCTTAGAACCCAGCACAAAACCTAAAACAGATCAGGGGTTTAAGGTAGATGTGAACAGATTGAAAAATATTTTGTTCTTGGGAATTCTGGTAAACTACTAGATGGAAGTGCTGAAGGAAAAAATCCAGAATCTTTGGTATGTCTGCAGGAAAAGTTGTTTGCCCCATATATTCCATCAGACCCTCTGGGCCAAGCCTCTTGAGAGAACATTGTTAATTCTAGTGACTATGACCTGGAGTGTGTGTGCATGAGCCTGCTAGTGCGGGAGATCCCTCTCCCTCACAACTAGGACGCTCTTAAGAGGGAAATGGGCTCCTTTCATTTTAGCCTGGAGAGGGCTGGAGAGGCCCAGCCTTCCCGCCGGGCTCTGCTAGAGATGGGCCAGGTGCCAAGTGTGCTCACGTGTGTGCACTTGAACTCCAGCGCCTTTTCTTCGGAGATCACACCACCAGGCGCATAGTTCTCCTCTCCTCTAATGCAATTTATATGTCTGAACATGAACAGAGGATTTGTGAGCCTTCAAGTCTGGGGCTTTGGAAATTACCTCAGCAGGCCAGGGCTGCTGGATAGAGACCTAGGGTTTTAGGAGACTTTGGAGGAATTATTTTCAAAGGTGCTGAGGCTCCTCCTGGTGGGAGGAAGAGCCATCCCCATCCCACATCCTCCCCCAGACCCTTCTTAGGGTCCCCTTTAAAACAAACCCAATAAGACCTGGTTTAACAATGAACACGAGGGAGCTACACAATGTGGCAGAACAAAGGCTCATTAAACAGGTCAGCTGCCTTGGAGGTGAGGGGGAAATGGGAGCAGGTCGAACTTGGGCTCCCATCCAGAATTGGGCACTCGCCGGCTGGAAGTGTCAGTCCAGTTTTAAATCTTAGCTTCAGCTCCTACCTGATGAAGTTGAGAGGGATAAATAATGTACACCAGGAGGTAGTGTCTCATATTGAAAAAGACACGGGCTTTTGTATCCAAAAGATCTTTGTGGTCTCAGGCAAGCTATTCAACCTCTCTGAGCCTCCTTTCTGTCATATATAAATTTGGAAATAATAAAGGCTACCCTGCAGGATTGTTTTGAGGAACTAAATGAGATAGTAAGTAGGAAGTGCCCAAGGTAGCGCTGGTACCCAGTAAGGGCTCAGTGAGCACCAGCTGCTTTCTTTGTCCTTAGCATGTCAGTCACTCTCTCCTGCTCATTGCAAGGGCCTCAGCTACCACCTCTGTCTTAAGGGCTCCTCACATCCCATTTCAACCCCCATCATCTCTCTTGACTGACATTCAAGAGTCTGCTGATTTCCTCCCCACTTGCAGCGATCTTATTACCTTCCATGCCTGCCTAGAAAAGGCCCTTTCTGAACCGTTTTGACCATGTCTTTTTCCTGCTTAAAAAACCTCTTACAACTCCCCTTTGCCTACACAATAAAACCTCCCTACAGCCTTCCACCTTTCCAGTCTTACTTTCTCTTCCTTTAACCAGATGTCATGCTGCTGTATCAGGTCCAATGACTGCGGCTCCTAGTTTTAAGCATTTCTTGTCCATATTTCTTGGATATCACTATTGATCTTTCTCCCTCCGAAGATGAGGATGGTTTTTGAAGTGAATTTTGAAAATGATGGTTTCTTGATATAGGTTAAGAAAGAATTCTATGGAAAAACAAAATAGCAATTTTTTTCTTTATGCTACAGAAGCCACCTGAGTTTTGCCATGGATTTATTCACTGTTTTCCTATGAGCCAGCCATAGCTGTAGAATGATCAGAACATTTTGTTTCTTTGTAATTTCCCTGCGCTGGGTTGCAGGCCTGGAAAATGATAGATGCCTAAAATTGATCAGGGTAATCGATGCTACGTGAAGTATTTACACATGATGGATGTATCATCTGCCAGATGTAAGTCTTGGAAATGGCTTGCTTGTTTATAAAACCCCTGAGACATTTGTATTAGTGACTAATGTTTGCACATGGGGCTGTTTGCAGTGTTTTAGAAATGACAATTTATTCAACATGTCCACCTTTCTCCTTTACTTCTCCATTTATCACAAGCCTTGTTGCGCTTTCCTACCTAATAAAATCAGGGTTTTCTTCAACCTTCTTTCTCCTTGACTTCTCTGATATATAGGGGTGGTTTTATTTTGCATTTCCAACTGGCCTTCCCTCTCCCCTCTCCCTCTAATTCAAAACTTACATGTTGCTGGTGTCATCTCCTGAGGCTCTGACTACCCATTACCCATTACTGCACCTATAATATAAACTCCAACACTCCTTATGTGGCATTTAGAAATCCTCCTCAATCTGACCTTCACTGATCTTTGCAGCTGTATGTCTTACTGAGGACCCCAGCACTGGACAGGGATATTCTTGTAAGTGACAGAAACCCAGCCTGACTAGCTTATACCCACGAAGGTATTTATTGAAAGATAATGAGCCCAGCTCTGGGACTCTCAAGGACTGGAACCAGGGTCTCCAAGACTGTCAGTAACTACCATCACACCGTTTCTGCTTTCCTCTCATTTGTGCTTGCTTGTCTTGTGTGTCATTCTCTCCTGCAGATAGGTTTTGTCTACCTGGCAAGCAATAAGGCTGAACTCCTCAATAGGGAAAGTGTACCTCTTCCCCGCTGCCCTGGGGGAGGGACTCTGAGTTGCCTGGTTGAGCCTCCTACCTCCCTGGACCAATCTCACTATCTGGGGCATGGGGAGTGATAACTGGCCCAGCCAGCATTGCTGGCCCAACTCTGTGGCCAGAAGGGCAGGGCGGGCTCCTAGAAGAAGGGAGTAGAAGAGTGTGCTGGGCACACAGAGCTGTGTGGCTGCCATCCCTAGGACTAGCTACAGTGTGTGTTTCATTCAGTAATGAGCACTAGTGCTCTGTGCGAGGTTCCCAGCCCCTCCTTCACCTGAGCTCACAATCTGGTGGAGGAAACAAATACTCAACAGATCATTACAATGCAGGGTGTAGAGTGCAGCAATAGAGACAGACGCAGAATGCTCTCAGAGCACAGGTGGGAGGCCTTGAACTCAACCTGTTTCAGTCAAGGAGAATTCTTTTGGAAGAGTGACAGGAACCTGAGTCTTATAGAATAGCAGGAGAGAGTGAGGTGATGAGGGAGGGAAGGGCATTCCAGGTGAACAACAGCATGAAGGCCTGAAACAGCAGCCAGTGCCCAGAAGTGTAAGTGGTTCAGGAAGGCCAGGGCCTCGAAGGGGAGGTGTGGTGGGGGACAGGAAAGGTGGGCAGGGCTCAGAAATGCCTGACCCTTGGCCTTGGCTCCCTGCTCCCTCCCAAGTGAACTCCAACTCGCCTTCAAGACCAGACTCTAAAGCTGTCCGGTCTTTTTGAATCCGGTGGTGGTGAATCACAGCTTCCTCAGAGATTCTGCAGCGTCTCGGGCGCCTCTCTGCTAGATTTCTGTTCTGCCTTCTTTCAGTTATTTATTTACATATCTGAGGTCCCTTACTACATCAAAAGACCCTTGAATGCAGAAACCATGCCCTAAACGTCCTTCTCTCTCACACAGCACGGCTTAGCACAGGGCCTTTTTCATTATCTAAAAAATAATTCTTGAATTGTGATCACTCAGCTAATTGGGCATTTTTCCCCCCTTGGGAGCAACTAGCAAAATGCTATGGGTTTCATGTGAGTAGAAAGAATTTTTTAAATTATCTATCAACATTTTCTCAAAATAGCCAGTGTTTTTTCTTTTGCCAAAAAAAAAGAGCTTTGGATTTTAGTGATTATAAAGTTGATATAAATGCATATAGAAAATGTAGGTGATACATAAAAGCATTAGAATAAATTTAAAACTACAGAAGATACCATCTCCCAGAGGCAACCACTGTTGACATTTCAGATAACAACCTTGCAGACATTTCTCTATAAATCCAGCTGTAATTAATATACCACTTCGTAAGAAGGTAGTACAAAATGCAACATAAGCTAGCCTTCAGAGTAATAAATTCAAAAGAATTTAACAGTTGAATAAAATCTGCTTTTTTTCTGGATAATTTAAATGAGTTCTTGATGTTCTCAGGGATTAAGCAACCACTCAATATTTGCTTTGGAAAATTTTACCTACTCTTTCTCATTGAGATATAATTTACATACCATAACATTCACCCTTTTAAAGTGTATAATTCAGTGGTTTTTAGTATGATCACAGATTGTACAACTATCATCATTCTCTAATTCTAGAACATTTTCATCACCCCCCAAAAAATCCTGTACCCATTAGGCAATCACTCTCCATTCATCTCTCCCTTTAGCCCCTGGCAACCACTAGTCTTTCTGTCTCTATGGATTTGCCTATTTTGGACACTTCATAGAAATGGCATCATATAATGTGGTGCATTTGGTGTCTAGCGTCTTTCCCTTAGCATTATGTGTTCAAGGTTCGTTGTATTGTAGCATGTGTCAGTAATTCAGTCCTTTTTATGGCTGAATAATATCGCATTGTATGGATATACCATATTTTGTTTATCCATTCATCAGTTGATGGACATTTGGGTTGTTTCTACTTTTTGGCTATTATGAATAATATTACAGTGAACATTCATGTAAAAGTTTTTATCTGAACATACGTTTTCACTTTTCTTGGTCGTATATCTAGGAGTGGACTATGTGGGACATATGGTAATTCTCTGCAAAACGTTTTAAGGAACTGCCTAACTATTTTCCAAAGCAGCTGTACCCTTTTATATTCCCACTAGCAATGCATAAGCGTTCCGATTTCTCCACATCCTCGACAACACTTGTTATTGTCTGTCTTTTCTATTATGACCATCCTAGTGGGTATGAAGTAGTATTTTGCTGTGGGTTTTTTTTTAAATATAAATTTATTTATCTGTTTTTATTTTTGGCTGTGTTGGGTCTTCGTTGCTGTGCGCGGGCTTTCTCTAGTTGTGGCGAGCGGAGGCTACTCTTCGTGGCAGTGCGCTGACTTCTCATTGTCATGGCTTCTCTTGTTGCAGAGCATGGGCTCTAGGTGCACGGGCTCAGTAGTTGTGGTGCATGGCCTTAGTTGCTCCGCGGCATGTGGGATCTTCCTGGGCCAGGGATTGAACCTGTGTCCCCTGCATTGGCAGGCGGATTCTTAAACACTGCGCCACCAGGGAAGCCCTCGCTGTGGTTTTGATTTGCATTTCCCTAATGGCTAATAATGTCATGTGTTTATTGGCCATTTGTATATCTTCTTTAGAGAAAAGTTTATTTCTTCAAGTCCTTTGTCCACTTTTTTGGGGGGATATTTGTCTTTTTATTGCTGAGTTTTAAAAGTTCTTTAAATATTTGGGATACTAGACCCTTATCAGATATAAGGGTTTGCAAATACTTTTTCAGATTTGCAAATATTTTTTCCCATTCTGTGGCTTATCTCTTTAGTTTCTTGATAGTGCCCTTTGAAGAGCAAACATTTTTAAGTTTGATGAAGTCCAATTTATTATTTTTCTTTTGTTGCTTGTGCTTTAGTTGTCATTCTAAGAAATCATTATCTAATACAAGGTCATGAAGATTTACACCCATGTTTTCTTGTAATTGTTTTGTAGTTTTAGCCTTTACAGTTAGGTGTTTAGCCCATTTTGATTTAATTTTTGTATGTGGTATGAGAGAGGGATCCAACTTCATTCTTTTACGTATGGATATCTACTTGTTCCAGGACCATTTGTTGAAAAAACTATTTTTTCCACATTGAACTATCTTGGGGAAAATTAATTGATTATAGATATATGGGTTTATTTCTGGTCTCTCAGTTCTATTCCGTTGATCTGTAAGTTTGTCCTTACACCAGATCCAAATACTCTTGATTACTGTAACTTTGTAGTAAGTTTTAAAATCAGGAAGTGTAAACCCTCCAACATTTTTCTTATTTTTCAAGATTGTTTTGCATTTTCTGGATCTCTTACATTTCCCTATGAATTTTAGGATTAGATTGTCAGTCTCTTAAAAATAAACGAACAACCCAGCTGAGATTTTTTTTTTATAAATTTATTTATTTATTTTTGGCTGTGTTGGGTCTTTGTTGCTGTGCACGGGCTTGCTCTAGTTGCATTGAGCGGGGGCTGCTCTTCCTTCTGGTGTGCGGGCTTCTCACTGCTGTGGCTTCTCGTTGCACAGCATGGGCTCTAGGCCCGCAGGCTTCAGTAGTTGTGGCTTGCAGGCTCTAGAGCGCAGGCTCAGTATCTGTGGTGCACAGGCTTAGTTGCTTTGCAGCATGTGGGATCTTCCTGGACCAGGGATTGAACCCGTGTCCCCTGCATTGGAAGGAGGATTCTTAACCACTGCGCCACCAGGGAAGCTCCCTAGCTGAGATTTTGATAGGGATTGAGTCGAATAAGTAGATCAATTTGAGAAGTATTTTCATCGTAACAATATTAAGTTCATGAACCTGAGATGTCTTTGTATTTTTTTTAGTTCTTCTTGATTTCTTTCAATGATGTTTTGGAATTTCAGTATATGAGTCTTAAACTTCTTTTCTTAAATTTATTCCTAAATGGTTTATTCTTTTGATGCTACTGCACATGGAATTGTTTTCTTAATTTCATTTTTGGATTCTTCATTGCTAGTGTACAGAAATACTACTGTATTTTGTATATTGATCTTGTATCCTGCAACCTTGCTGAATTTATTAGTCTAATTGTGTGTGTATGTGTATTCCATAAGATTTTCTGTATACACGATTATGCTATCTGCAAATAGAGCTAGTTTTACTTCTTTCTTTCTAATCTGGATGTCTTTTATTTCTTTTTCTTGCCTAATTGCCCTGGCTAAAAACTCCAGTACAATGCTGTGAAGTAGTAAGAGAAGATCCTCATCTTGGGAGAAAGCTTTCATGGTTTCACCATGAAGATTTTCACCATTAAATGTAAGGTTAACTGTGGAGTTTTCATAGGTTAAGGAAGTTCTCTTCTATTCCTAGTTTCTTGAGTGCTTTTATCATGAAAGGACGTTGGAGTCTGTCAAATGCTTTCTCTGTGTCTATTGAGATGATTATTCCCCCTTTATTCTATTAGTATGGTATATCTCATTGGGTGATTTTCATATATTGAACCAACCCTGCATTCCTGGGAAAAAAGTCCCATTTGGTCCTTGTGCATAATACCTTTTTATATTTTACCTGATTCAGTTTGCTAGTATTTTGTTGAGGATTTTTGCATCTGTGTTCATAAGAGATATTGGTCTCTAGGTGTTTTGTTTTGTTTTTTTCTTATAATGTTTTTGTCTGGATATAGAAATCTTGATTGACAGTTTTTTTCTTTCAGCACTTTGACTATGTCATCCCACTGGCTATTGATGTCTGTGGCTTCTTATGAAAAATTAGCTATTAACCTCATTGGGGCCCTTTTGTACATGAGTTGCTGCTTTTAAGATTTGTACATGAGTTGCTGCTTTTAAGATTCCCCATTATTCTTTGGCTTCTGATATTTGGTTATGATGTATTTATGTGTGGATCTTTTTGTGTTTATTGTATTTCAAATTTGTTGAGGTTCTTGGATGGGTAGATCCATGTTTTTCATCAAATTTGGGAAGTTTTTGATTCTATTTCTTCAAATGTTCTTTCTGCCTTTTCTCTCTCTTCTCTCCTTTTGGGACTTCCAGTATGTGAATAATGGAATGCTTGTAGTGTCCCATGGGTCTCTAAGGGTCTGTTTATTTTAAGTCACTCTTTGCAAATTTCTCTTCCTCAATTGGATAATCTCAATTGACCTAACTGCAAGCTTGCTGATTCACACTTCTGCCTGCTCAATTCTGCTACTGAGCTCCTGTAGTGAATTTTTCACTTTGGTTACAGTACTTTTCAACCTCAGAATTTCTATTTGGTTTGTCTTTGTAATTTTTACCTCTTTATTGTTATTCTCTATTTGCTGAGACATTATTCTCATACTTTTCTTTAGTTCTTTTTTTTTTCTTTCTGGCTGCGTTGGGTCTTTGCTGCTGCCTGTGGCTTTCTCTAGTTGTGGTGAGCCGGGGCTACTCTTCATTGTGGTACGCGGGCTTCTCATTGCAGTGGTTGCTCTTGTTGTGGAACATGGGCTCCAGGCGTGCAGGCTTCAATAGTTGTGGCACACGGGCTCAATAGTTGTGGCTCACGGGCTCTAGAGCTTGGCTCAGTAGTATGGCACATGGACTTAGTTGCTCTGCAGCATGTGGGATCTTCCCAGACCAGGGATCGAACCCGTGTCCCCTGCATTGGCAGGCAGATTCTTAACCACTGCACCACCAGGGAAGTCCCTCTTTAGTTCTTTAGACATGGTTTCTTTGAGTTCTTTGAACATAATTAAAAGAGCTGATTTAAAATATCTGGATTTCCTCAGGTACAGTTTCTATTGATTGCTTTTTCCCAGCATGTATGACACATCCTCTCTTTTTCTTTGCATGTCTTATATTTTTTTGTTGCTATTGAACACTGAACACATCTAATAATACAAAAGGCAACTCTGGAGATCAGATTTTCTCCCCATCCCCAGAGTTTGTTTTTGCTATTCCCTGGAGTGTGTCAGGGCATGTTTCCTGATATGCCTTCACAGATCTGATTGTTTTAGCCCTGCCCCAACTAGAGCTCTCATTTGCACTCTGACTTTCCCTTCTGAGTCTTCTAGGCTTGACATTTGGCTTGAAACTTCCCCGAACTTTGGCTTCTGTGACAAAGACTCTATTTATTCTCCCTCTATCTCTTTCTGCTCCTCTCTGACTCCTTACTGGGCTCATTGTCTTGCTTGGGGTTTACCATACTCTCACTTTTCTCTCTGTCCTCTCTACTTCCAAGTTTATCTATTCTTATTTCTTCAACTGTCTCCTCTCTGTAGCTCCTTGGTGATGGAACTGGAGCACAGTAATAACAAGAGCAAGCTTTGGAGTTAGCCAGACCTGGGTTTGATATCTGGCTTGGACATTTACAAACTGGGGAACCTTGGACAAATTTATTTACAGCTCCATTCCTCAGTTTTTCATCTATCCAATAAGGATAATAATTGTGCTATCTCAAGGAGTTTTGTGAGGCTGAAAACTCTTATCACGTGCCCATGATAGAGTAAGTGCTCAAAAAATTAGCCTTGGGGTTCTACCATCACTTAGAACTCAGCCTATCCCAAGCAAACTCATAATTTCACTCCAAACAAGCCCTTCTGTCTTCTTCCCTCTCCAGCCCCCCAGTCTCCTCAGTTTGGGGGTCACCTCTAACCTGGTCTTGTTCCCTAATGATGATGACATCCCGTATGGATCCAGCATCACCAGAGCTTTTGGATGCCTGGGTTCTTGTTTTCTTTCTTCTTGGAGCATCATTCATTTAAGCCTGCTAACTTTTCTTTCAAAATATCCCTCTCCCCATCTTTTCTTTCTACCTTCACTGGCTCTGCCCTAGCTGTGCCCTCACTGAACTCTGAATGGAGTGACACTCCCTGATACCACAGCTTTCTGTCTGCCTAACAGGAGCTAGGATTCCAGGCACCTTCCTGTGGTCCCTGTGGCTATTGTCCTTTTTTTCCTGGCAAGATGGAGCCACACACTAGCCAGACAAAATATGGGAGGGGGTAAACTGTGGGATTTGGAGGCAGGAGTTCTTGATTCTAGACAAGGTTCTACCATGGGTTTGCTAGAGAACCCAGGCAAGTCCTTCATGTTCTTTGGATCTTGGTTTCCCCATCCATGCAGTGAGGATGCAGAATTGAACTGTTTTGAATGTGCTCCTCCTGCCAGCTCTGATGTATGCTGATTTATCACATGTGATTTCTTTCAAATACAGGGCTCATTCATGGGGCTTCTGAGATGTTCTTCCTTCTCTCTCTCCCTGCTTTGACAGACTTGTCTTTTAAGGTGAATTCTCTTTTGCCAAGTCTTACTCAGACCTCATTTCCTGTCCCTGACTCACTCCACTTGGCTTCTTCCCCTACCCTGTAGCCTAGGGTATGTATGCTGATGTATAAATTTATTCTGATTGTTGGCACAGCTTCTACTTCTGTGTTCTCTTGGTCTTTCCAGAGAGTCTCTGCATCCTGTCTCTGCTATTCCATCCAGCTGCCACATTGATGGCCAGTGGAATCTTTCTAAAGCATAAATTGGAGCTTGTCACTACCCTGCTGAAAAACCTTCAGTGGCTCCCCATATCCCCAGGATAAAGTTTATTTCCTTAGCCTCCTTTTGTAGGTTCCCACACCCCTCTACAGTCTGAACTCAACTCAGTTTCTCTACTCAGTTGTTTCTGAAGGAATGGTCCCTCTATTCTTTTGCTCTCTGTTCCCTCTGCCTGGACTACACCTTTCCCCCACACTTCTCTGTCCATTGAAATCCTACTTACCCACCAGGGCTCAGATCAGCTATCACTTTCTTGTGAAGCATTTCTTGATTTCTTCATTCAAAGCAAAACACTGTAGCTTCTGGATTCCCACAGAATGTTAACTCATTCAGCAGAGAAGAATCACTTTCTTCTTCGTATTATAACAAAGGCAAAGGCAGTGTCTGATTTGGTCGGGTGCTTGGCACATAGGTGGTGCTCAGTAAACATCTGTTGAAAAAGGGAATAACTCCTCTCTGGCTTTCTGTCTTTAGACTCAGTCCCCAACCAGGCTACTTGAGAGGTCCCCTCCAAACCACCTATCATAGATAGATCTTCCCAAAGGGCGGCTTGGTTTATCTGCTGCCAAACCCAACTCATGTTCATCCACATTTAAACAGAGGAACATAAAGAAGCAAGGATTAGTGCAAGATCCTTATCACTGAGCATAGAGACACCTACTGGCATGGGGAACTCTGGTGGAATTCCCTGCCAGTGTGCACAAAAGCAAGTGGTTGATGAGGCCCACAGTTAGGATTTGCACTGGCTGAGCTGGGGAATCTGAACATCTGGATCCTTCCAAATACTAGGTTGTCAGAGCTGAAGCTAGTGTTTGAGATCAGTGTGTCCAAATAGATACAGAAGCTGAAGCCCCAAGAAGGCTTCCCAAGGTCACCCAGCAGGTTGGAGCAGGGCTGAGAAAGAAACCCAGGGCTCTCACTCCTAGGCCTGAGCTCCTCCCTCTCCACCAGGCCATGGAGTTTTGTAAGAATTGTTTTAACTCCTGGATATCTTATTTCACAAACAGGGATTTTCCTAGAGCTGGATTAATATGACCTTGAAATTGGCACCAATCTTTTAAATTCTAAGAGCAGAACCACTGATGGATGAGTAGGAGAGACAGAGACAGAGAGAAAGAGAGAGAGAGAGAGAAGGGGGAGGGAAGAGATGAGAGAAGAGGCAGACAGAGAGAAACACATAGAGAATGAAATATAGACAAAGAAAGAGACCAAGAGACAGAAAGAAATAGAGATGGAAAATGATCAAAGACCAACAGACAAAGAGACCAAAAGAGAGTCAGAAAGAGACAGTGTGTGAGAGAGACAGGAAGCAGAGATGGGGGAAGGCTATACTTACCGAGCCCTCCCCTCTTCTTCCTATCTCCTTCCTCTACCCAGCCCTGGGAAGTGCTTCAAAGGTGAGTACAGCTATTGTTCCCTTTGGGTTCTCTGAGGCTCATAGGATGATGTGGCCTCAGAAGTCCTTTCTTTATTGGGGGCTGGGACTTCAACTCTTCAGGTGGTGTGTGGGCTGCAGCAGCTATGTGGGTATGAGGTGAGACTTCAAGAAGAGTGTTGGGGTTTATCCAGTAGCTTCTTCCAGGTTTCCTGGGGCTGCAGAAAGAGCTCAGCAGAGCAGGGATGTCAGGAACTCTGGCCCTGGTTTGGAGTATGGCACTGCCTGACTGGGTATCTTGAGAAGGTTTTCAACTCAGGCTTTGGATCAGCTGACCCTTGAGGCCTTCTGGCTTAAAATTCATGACTGAGCCATTGGATATAAAGATAAAGGGTTCCAGCTCTTCTTGGGTGCTCAGTCATTACTTTGGAATTGTGTCTGTCATCAAGCATGTGAACAGAGAGGGATTATACGTCCAAGGAGACTGATTTCACATGTTGATGCCTCCAACAAAAAAATGTTCTTGGTAGAAATGTTAAGTTACAGACCATCAGAACTGGAGGAACACCAGACACATCTTTCCTAATTTACCCATTGCTCAGATGGGAGACAGAGACCCAGAAAACCATTGTCAGGGCAGGAGCTAGAAGCTAGAACTTAGATCTGTTGGCTCCCAGCCATGTCCCAGGGTGTTAGGCTATATGCTGAGTGGCAAAGAGGGAAGTTGGGAGGACAAGACTGGGGTTTCATAGGCAGTGAGAATAGCCAAGGCACCAGAAACATCCGCAGAATTTGGGTTGAGTGGCACTGCTTCTCCCTTCCTGCTCCACACTTTAAATTAGGTTGTTATTCAGAGCTCGTTGGATAGCCCCACATCATCGCTCCAGGAGCTGAGAGGCAACTGGATGCACACTTACCTTTCATTCACCAAGAACTCAGACTTTCAGCTCCTCTGTCTCAAAGCCTTGCCAGCCATCTATTTGGACACACTGATCTCAAGCACTGTCTTGGAGGAGGTTGCTTCAGGCTTTGGGGAGTGCTAGACAGTGGCTGAAGAAGGCAGCAGCAGATGGGGTAGCTGGGAAGACAAAAGGGATGTTAAAAAGATGAAGCTCTGACATGCAAATCTATTTACATTACACACCACAAATCACCAAATGATGGAGCTGACTTTCATAGGCATTCTGGGGCTTTTTCTTTATTCCTTTACTTATTCATTCATATACTTACTCATTCACTCATGTAACCAACCAACCAATCATTCATGATGCACATTCTCAGGAGTGGTGATGGTTGTGGAAGTGGGTGGCATTGGTGGTGATGATGGTAGTGGTAGCGGGTGCTTTAAGTGGTGGGTGGTATTGTTAAGTGTTGGTGATTGTGGTGGTGCTGATATTGTGGTGGTAGTGGGTGGTGGTGATAGGTTGTTGGTATTGGTAACGATGGGTAGTAGTGGCGGAGATGGGTGTTTTTTGGGGGGAGTGTATTGATGGGCAGTGGTGACTGTAGTGTTGTTGATGGGGTAAAAGTGGTGGTGCTAATGTGGGTTGTGATGGTGGGGAGTGTCATTTATGGTGGTGGTAGTGGTGGGGATAGTAGTGACAGGTGTTGTTTTAGGGTTAACGTATTTTTAATGGGGGTAATGGTAACAGTGATTTGTTGTTCATGATTGTGGTGGTTTTGGAGATGGTGGTTGTAATGGTGTTTTTAATGATGGTAACAGGGTAGTGTTTTGGGGGGTAGTGATGATGAGTGAGTGGTTGTGACTGTGGCAGTATTGTTGATGGGGGTTGTATTTTCTATTGCTGTCACAAAGGTACCACAAATTTAGTGGCTTAAACCCACACAAATTTATTACCGTATAGTTCTGTAGGTCAGAAGTTCAATGCAGGGCTCACTAGGCTAATATTAATGTATCAGCCGGCTGAGTTCCACTCTGGAGGCTCTAAGGGAAAATCTATTTCCTGGCCTCTTCCAGCTCTTAGAGAACATTCACATTCCTTGGCTCATGGGCCCCTACTTCCATCTTCAAGGCCAGCAATGTCACATCTCTCCGACCCTCCTCTCATTGTCAATCTCTCTAATCACAGCCAGGAAAGATTCTCTGTTTTTATGGACTCATGTGGTTAGATTGGATCCGCCCAGAGGATAATTTCTGCATTTCAAGGTCCTTATCCATAATCACATCTACAGAGTCCTTTTGCTGTGTAAGGTAATATACTTACAGGTTCCAGGGATTAGGTTGTGGACATCTTTGGAAAGTAATTTTTCTGCCTATCATAGGGGTTATGGTGGTGGTGGTGGTGGTGGTAATTATGATGGTGGTGGTAACTCTGGTGGTTGCTGTTGGTTGCGGTGTCAGTGATGGTGAGTGTAGTGATGGTAATGGGTGATAGTGGTTGTAGTGATGGGGGTAGAGGTGACAGTGATGATGTTAGTGGGTGGTGAGTGTGATAGTGTGGTGTTGTGGAAGAGAGGAATGGTGGTGGTAAATGATGGAGATATTGGAGGTGGCAAGTTGGGCAGTGGAGACAGATCACCCAGTTTGGTCCACAGTGCACTTGCAGTCTGGTTGGGAAGGAGGTATGACCTGGCCATAACACCATAACTGCAGACATACAATGCTCAGGAATGTGGGAGAGGGAAATGAAGAGTTTTGGGGTTTTGGAAGAGATAAAGTTTTTGCTGGCTAGGGCTCAGGAAGTTCTTCCTGGACCCTGAAGGGTAAATAGCCATAATAAAAGAAGAAATCTACATAAAAATAATAGTTTTATTGCTTTTATATTTGTAATACCTGCTAATTCAACAGAACCAGGAAGTATAGAAAAGTACAAATAAAAAAAATTTAAAATTAACCAAAATCTCACTTCCTAGGCATAAAGATGGGGGAGAGAGGTCATTTTATTTTTAAATTAATTAATTTTATTCTTGGTTGCGTTGGGTCTTAGTTGCAGCACATGGGATCTTCCTTGCGGCATGCGGGCTTCTCTCTAGCTGTGGCGCACGGTCTCCAGAGCACATGGGCTCTGTAGTTGAGGTGTGCAGGCTCAGTAGTTGTGGCACGCAGGCTTAGTTGCCCCACGGCATGTGGGATCTTAGTTCCCCGACCAGGGATCGAACCTGTGTCCCCTGCATTGGAAGGCAGATTCTTTGTCACTGGACCACCAGGGAAGACCTGAGAGAGGTCATTTTTACACTCAGACATGGAGGTTGAGAGGTTCCCGACTCAGAAGGACATTCTCTTCCAGATGGAGGAAGCAGTATGAGTGATGGAATGAAAGTGTCTAAGGGGTAGGGATTGTTCCAGAACAGCCATGTCCATTACCAGGGGCAAGGGTCCCGCCCTCCCTCGGGGAAGAGAAGTGACACATGGGGCAATGAAAGTGGACATACTGCTGACAGAATTGGACAGGGGTAGGGTGGGGTTGGGTGGAGCAGAATGGGCTCGCCCTTTGCGTGCTGTTTGTCCTGTGACCCGCCTGGGTGAGCAGATAAGCTTCTCGGATCACTGCATTCTGTGTGTGACTCCCGGGGAATGTATTGAAGTGTATCGAAGTAGGCTGCTGCCGAATCTCAATGAGCAAGGGAGATCTGGAAAGGAACAAGATCATACTCCTTTTCTCTGCTCCCTTTGGCACCACCCCTTCTCCTTCTCTGCCCATGAGCAGAGCCTCCCAGAATCCCTGACATTTCTGTTTATTTGTGGATCTGTGTGATGCCAAAGGAGCATGCTTAGCAGTGACCTTGGGGGAAAAGACCTCTTTGGGTCCTACTGATACTAAGGGTTACTTGGAATTTTTCAGTGCAGTTTGAGAGCAAAAAAGTATCCGAATTTTAAGAGCCTTTTAAAGGTGATCAAGTCCAGGTCTTTTCAGTCCTTCCATCCTTGTTATTTTTTAAGCTGTGGCATTCTTTTGTCAAGCAGTATCTTCAGTGAAAATCCACATGGACACCAACAGAAAGGAGTTGCTCTGGTTGAAGCAAAGGAAGAAGTTCCTGCCTAGCTTAGCCCTTGATCAACTCACCCCTAACCATGGATTGAAGTATGAGATGGGGATGGTCATACTTGTCTCTCAGGGCTGTAAGAGAATGGAATGTGATGATGCATGTAAAGCTCCCAGGACTTCATAATGCTGGGAGGCACTGAGGGCTTCTGAGTGGCTTGGGGTTTACTCTGGGCTCCTCTGGGGGAAGGGGAGCAGGAGTTGGAGCCTGGAAGATGTCCCTGGAGGACGCCCAGGCAGCCAGGTCATCATTCTGACAGCCCTCGCCTCAACACACCAACGGCAGCATTCAATTCAACACACCCTTCCTCTCTACCTAAGCCCCACCGCCATCCTAAGTGACCTCAGTGTCCCCTGGACTCACACTCAGCTTCAGCCCTGCAGTCTCAGGACAGCCCTTTATAACAATAGCAGCAGGTAGTAATTGTGGTGCACTTGCCCCACGCCAGGCACTGTTCTAAAGCCTCCACAGGTTATCTCATTTGGTGCTCCAACAACGAACTCTTCCAAGGCAATACTATTATCCTACCATTTTACACACGAGGAAAGTGCATCATAGAGAGGAGAGGGTACATTATTTGCCCAAGGTCATGCAGGTTCTAAGTAGCAGAGCTGGGATTTGATGCAAGCATCTTTGTGCCAGGACCCACATCCACCAGGGCCTTCCCCATCCCTGAAATCTCAGCTGTCACATCTCACTCCCTGGCTACAGTTTCCCTCTGCCCTTGCTCTTCTACCTTAGAGACACTTCTAGGTGCTTTTAGTACACTCCCCCATTTCACCCAGTCTTTTAGCCCTTCCTATCTTCATTTTATCATCCCCAATCCTTGGACTCGTACTAGCAACCTCATCCGCTCTCTGAAGCCCCAGACCTGCTACCATGTCTGGTGAAAACCCAGCTTCACCTATCTGGAATGAGAAAAAAACCTCTCGTTTGAAAGCTGGCTACTTTGGAACCTTCTGGAAGGTCTGCCAGAGTCTTCTTCCAGAGATAATTGCTCCTTTAGAGAAGCTCTTTTAAGAACCTTTAAGTGAGACACAGGGGGTGGGTGGGGCTGGGGTGTCAGGGGAGGTTTCTCCCAGGTTGGGCCTTCTGCACCTCCAGGTGCTCACCCACAGTGCTTCTACATGAATGGGACTCAGCACGTGGTGAAGGGTGTCCCATTCCCTCCCACCACCCCTGCTGCCCAGGAGAGCCTCAGCAGGATAGATCACAAAGGATGCTTTTCAACACTACCCCTGGAATATGAAAAGGAGTTATGCTTCTGCCTTAAAATAATCAGCCATCTGTAAAATGCATTCCAGAGTCCTTACCTTGGACTCAAGGCCCTATAAAATCAGGCCCCTGCCTCTCCCATAGCTCTTCCGCCCATCGGAATCACACAGCTCAACCCACACCAGCTTCCCAGCTCCCCTCAGACACCAAGCACAAGACAGCCTCAGCACCTGCCTTTGCACCTGTGTCCCCCCTGTGCTGGACCATGCACCCCTAGATATCCAAACAGCCTGCTCCTTCATTTCAATTCAGTCTTTGCTCCAATGTCTCCTGCTCAGAAAGGCCCCCCCCGACCTGCCTAGCTAAAATTGCATTCTGTCGCTCTCTAACTCCACACTCTGCTTAAATTTCCCTCAAGCCCCCATCATTACCTGATGTCAAAGTATAATTTCCAAAGAGTCAAAAACATGACCCTCTCACAAGCATCCAGTGGGATGTGCCAGTAATTTATTTAACTCATAGTGAGGGAATCAGCAGGATGACAAAGCTGGTTCAAAGGAAGTATGAGAAACTGATGTATATAATCAATAGAAAAAGAGCACTGGAATAAGATTGCAAAGTTAGATACTAAGCTGGTTAATGTCCTATAGCACAACAAAACCGTAACCTTTGGGGTTGCCCTTTCCTCCAGACAGAAATCATTTGCATCTCTGCTGGACAAAAATCATTTGCCGCTTATCAATCTTCTTTAAGTTAGCATTTTACTTCTAGGAGTCTGGGCCCTAATCAATAGCAAATAGTAAGTCAAACAAAAGTTGCTCTCCTACAGCAGTGCTGTCCAAAAGGACTTTCTATAATGAAGGAAATGTTCTATTCAATATGTCTATGCCATCCAATATGAGAGCCCCTAGCTTCACGGGGCTAGTCAGCTCTTGAAATGTGGTTGGTGTGACTGAGAAACAGAATTTTAGTATTTAATTATTTAAATTAAATGAAATCTCAATAAATTTAATTGATACATTAAATATACTTTATGTGCATACCAATATATATAACAATGTGATATAAATATAGTGTGATATAAATAATATATAAATAGAAATTATATGTAAATATATATTTATTATATTAAATATATTTCATTAATTAATACAAAGTTAATAAGTTAAAATTTAAATTTAAGTGGCCACCATAAATTTTACTAGCTACCCTATTGGACAGCATAGCCCTGGGAAGTCTGATGACATTTATTGATTTATTTTTTATAAATTTATTTATAAAATGAATTTATAAAGGTCTTCGTTACTGTACGCTGGCTTTCTCTAGTTGCGGCGACCAGGGGCTACTCTTCGTCGCAGTGTGCAGGCTTCTCATTGCGGTGGCTTCTCTTGCTGTGGAGCATGGGCTCTAGGCGCACGGGCTTCAGTAGTTGCAGCACGCGGGCTCAGTACTTGCAGCGCTTGGGCTTCAGTAGTCGTGGCTCGCGGGCTGTAGAGCGCAGGCTCAGTAGTTGAGGCTCATGGGCTTAATTGCTCCGCGGCGTGTAGGATCTTCTGGACCAGGGATTGAACCCATGTCCGCTGCATTGGCAGGCGGATTCTTAACCATTGCGTCACCAGGGAAGTCCCTTGATGACAGTTAGACAGCTTGTTAGATAATGCTGTAGCTGAAAGGGTGTCATTTTCATATTTTGAATAATTTTTCTTAACTTTGGCATCATATGCTTGTTTGCTTTTGTCTTCTGCCCCTACTAGAAAGTAAGCATCATAATAGTGGGAACTTTGTGCTGTTTTCTGCATGTCCCCAGCACTTAGGAGGGGTGCCCAGAGCATGGAAGGTGCACAGTCGGTATTGTTGAGTGAATAAGTAAACATAAGGAGGCTGGAGTCTTACCAGAAGCTGAAGCAATAAGGGACTCCCCATGGTATGTTTGGCTGACAAGCTTTAGCAAGAGTGATGCCTGATGTTTAATTTTAAATGGTTTTCTTATTCTGTAAAGTAATTCCCTGCTGTGACCCTCAGACCTTCAGTGAACTTATGTGGCTCTAGTGGTTGATGGTTCTGGGGTGGGGGTGGGGTAAAGGGCTGTGGGCAGAGGGCCAGGCCTGGAGGCTGGTGATGAAATGCTGGGAATGAGGGGGGATTGATCTGGGTGCAGACATGGAGAGCTAGAGTAGACAGAGGACTCCCCAGAGAAATGGGAGTGCTTCCTGGGGATCCTTAAAATACCAAGGAGAACCTCAGGCACCATGCAGTTAAGGAAAGATGAATCTAGTTACTTACTTCGGATAATATATGAGCCAGGGTAAGCGACCTGCAGTAAAAACAGTCCTACAGTCTCAGTGATTGAACATCAGCAAGGTCCCAGGACAGGGCCCAGATCTTAGAGGACAAGGTCTAGCTGGGGTAGAACCAACTCTTCATCTATTCACATAGAGTGAAGGTGCGGTTGATACAATTCACAAATCATTTTTTTCCATATTTGGGCTGCCCTGGGCCTATGTTTAAATGTGGGAGTGTTTACTCAGGGAGCTAAATGGGGTCCACCAGGAAGCTCCGATGCTCTGGGTGCAGAGAAGCCAGGAGACCACAACTCCCCTTCCTTATGCCTCCCCTTTCCTGACCTTGTGATCTTGTGCATTACCCTGTCTCTCGGCCAGACTGAGACCACACAGCTGACTCTTAGATCCTGGGGTCTTTCCACAGCACAGGTGACTGCTCTGCTGGGCCACATCTTCCCTGGGGCAGGGAGGTGGTTGTTTCTGCCCAAATCCTTCTCACCCCACTTTTCTGAGCCACATAAAAGATGTGGCCTGTCTCCTGAGGTTGGGAATGGTGGTAGGTTTGGCATGGGGAGGTGGCACAGGTCTCATCTGTAAGGCACCTTGGCTGCCCATGGAGGGCTGAAGATTGTAAATTGAGTGAAAAGGACTGTTTCTCTGTCTCCTTCTCAATGGTCATCAAATGCCCTGGTAAATGAGGTTATGAGGTTATCAAGCTGCACCTCCCTGGGAGAATGAGACCTGGAATCATTATTGGAGTAGCCTCTCCCAGAAAGACAGAATGTCAGATATGGAGGGTCCTCAGCAGTCAAATGTTCTCACCCCTCATTGTGCAGAAACCTGGGCCTGGAGAGGGGAAGGGACTGCTTGGGGGCTTACAGCAGACAGTGGCAGAGCTGGGCCATGAACCAGGGTCTCCTGTCTCCTAGCCAGGGACTCGTCCCCCGTCCCCCCACTCCTGAAGCCTCCCTCAAAGGTGCCTTTTATTCCGACTTGTCCCCTGGTCCTCCCTGCCCTTTTCACTGCCATCAAAAGGGCCAAGATGAAGTGGAATAGGAGACATAGTAGGATGCAGAGAGATGACTTTTTAGGCTGCAGAGACTTCCATTCTGGGGCTAGAGCTGAGAACTTGTTCATGAGGGCCTTCTCTCTGGTATGAGGCCCCCATGTCACCCTGCTGTCTGGAGTGAGGGGCTTGGGTAGGGTGGCAAGCATTGGTCTCAGGCTGTGCCTGGGACTGGGTTCCAAGCCTGACATGTATATGGTTCTGCACCCCTGATGTCTGTGCTGTATTCTCTCTTCCCAACCTGGGAATTCCGTTACCTCTCCCTTTCCATGCAACAGGGGAATCCACCAACATCAGAGTTAGAAGGGCCCTTTGAAATCTTTCAGCCCCCTCATTTCGCAGCTGGAGAAAGAGGCCCAGAATGTGGAAGGGGCTGTGCTTGGCTACATGGCCAGTCAGAGCAGAGTTGGGACTAGAGCCTGAGGCTTCTGAACCAGCGAGGGGTTTTCCAGTGCTTCAGGCTGTCTCTTGCCGATTATCTTACCTCATCTCATCTTGTCTCATCTCATTAAGGATGAGGGGCTGGAGAGGCAGCACTGAGATGGGATCTTCAAATTGACTTTTGAATAGTTCTTGGCTTGTACAGTGTATCATTTGAGACAAATCCTTCCCCATTCCCATGCCCCTTACCCAAGTCCAGCTGTGGAAGCCACCCCAGGCCTCCCTCCCAGTTGCTCGTCTGCTGGCCAGGCTATCTGTGTGGGGTCTCAGGGCAAAGTCTGGGCAGGGGAGGAGTGAGTAATAGTGAGTAACTCCTTTGGGCTTGTGCTTCTGGAACCAAGGAGGATAGACAGGCAGCCCCCTGTTAGGATAGGTCCTTTGGGATTTCATAGAATTCTCTAGAAGGGAAGGTGGAGGGAGATTAGAGCAGGTGAAGAAGGAGCAGAGGCATGGCTGAGGCTTCTTGTTGCCCCAGGCAGATAAGGGGGTTTAATGGGGCCTCTTCCTACAGGGAGTCTTCCAAGCTTGACTACAGAATTCCTTAGGATAGAGGCAAAACTCAGAATGCACTTTGTTCACTCAGTCAGGATGCTTTTGGTTATCACAGAAACCCAACTCACATACATGTAGGACAAGGGGGAGAGGAGGTTATTGGGAAGATACTGGGCTTTCCTATGCCACTAAATCATGGAAAGGCCTTTCTCACATCAACAAATCATATCCAGGTTGACTTCAGGGACACAAGAGTTCGAGGAGGCAGCCAAGCCCCTCCTCCCATCTTTCAGCTTGCTTGCTTATCTGTGTGTCAGCCCCGTTCTCTAACAGCTTCTTGCATGTTAGGGGACACAATGTTGACCATTCTCCAGTATCCCACAGCTCAGAGCTTTGCCACAAGGGACAGATGGCTCCTTTTTCCTCAGGTCCAGTTGGGGACATCCCCAGAAGGACTTAAACCATCCTGGGGTTGGGTGAGATGTCCACCCATGGCCTGAACCATAGGGTGTTGGGGTCTGTCTCCAGAGAACAGAAACCACAGTGAGCTAAGGGATCCTTCTTCCAGGAGCCTATGCTGGTCGATTTCTTTAGAGTGCTTGTTGATATCTCCTACATGCCACGCCCTGTTGGGGCTGAGCTGTGAGCAGCCTCAGATTTAGGGTCATCACAGTTGAACCTGGGAACAAAGCACAAGGCAGGAAGTGCCCCAGGGCTAAAGGAGAGACAGAGGTGGTGCTCTGGGATGAGAGCAGTTTTAGAATCAGTGAGAGAGCACAGAATGTGTAAAAGCTGTGGGAACCTGGAACCTCCAGTGTATGGGGCAGGTAGCAGGAGATGAGGCTTATGAACGAGGCTACAGGGTTTCAGATTTGACCTGAAGGCAACTGGGAGACACGGAGGACAGGAAAGTGACGGGGTCAGTGACTCTGTCCTGTGTGGCTTAGCAGTTTGTCTGGCATAGGGTTGCTGAGTGGCCTGTTTTAGGATCTCCCTTTCAGTGGTGTGTGGAAAGAAAGGGCTAAGATAGAAGTTGGAAGAGGGGGTGGGTTTTAGCCACGGGCTTATCCTAGGGTGGCCTCAGCACTCCATGCACAATTATGGAAAAGATATATTAGCATAATTGAGCTCCTTTGTTCCGTATGGCTGTTTCTCCACGTGGGAGCCAGGAGAGGGACATCACTACTCTAAGGAAAGAGAAAAGGGATTGCTTTGTGAAACTTAATTCATCAACCGAAGAAGCTGCTTTTGGTCAAATTCTAACATCTCACTTAGCTTTCCTTCCCTGGCCTTGGCTCTGCCACTAGCTAGTTGAGGTAGGCAATTAGGTTCTGTCCTTTAGGGCCTGGAGTAATCCGAAGTTTTGGCCAGCCACTGTGGTGAGGAGGAAGCTCTTGGCAGCTTGGCTGTTGACAGGAGAGCACCTGAGGCCCTGGAGATGGGGAGGACAGGGAAGGGTCAGACACATGGCCTCCCCTCATAGAGATTCTGGTCTTTGGGTTCCCTCCTGGGTCAGGATAAACAGAGAGCATCTTCCTGGAGCATCAGTTGTTATCAAAGATTTTGGAAGAGAAAAATCATGCATCATTTTTTTTTTTTTGGTATGCAGGCCTCTCACTGTTGTGGCCTCTCCCGTTGCGGAGCACAGGCTCCGGACGCGCAGGCTCAGTGGCCATGGCTCACGGGCCCAGCCGCTCCGCGGCATGTGGGATCTTCCCGGACCGGGGCACGAACCCGTGTCCCCTGCATCGGCAGGCGGACTCTCAACCACTGCGCCACCAGGGAAGCCCCATATGCATCATTTTTATATTAAAATCAGATGGATATATTATGGAATAGAATGCATGTTTTACACAGTTTTAAAAATTTTTGGTAAAAATTTTTAACATAAAATTGACCACCTTAACCATATTTAGGTATACAGTTCAATAGTGTTAAGTATATTCACATTGTTGTGCAACCAATCTCCGGAACTCTTTTCATCTTGCAAAACTGAAACTTTGTACCCACTAAACAATAACTTCTCATCCTCCCCTCCCCCCAGTTCCTGGCAGCCACCATTCTACTTGCTGCCTCTATGAGTCTGACTATTCTAGGTACTCCATATAAGTGGAATCATACAGTATTTGCCTTTTTGTGAATGGCTTATTTCACTTAGCATAATGTCCTCAAGTTTCCTCCGTGTTATAGCAGTGACAGGATTTCCTTCCTTTTAAGGCTGAATAACACCCCATTGTATGTATATACCACATTTTGCTTATCCATTCATCCATCTGTGGAATACTTGGATTGCTTCTACCTTTTGGCTTTTGTGAATATGCTGCTGTGAACATGGGTATGCAAATATTTGAGACCCTACTTTCAATTCTTTTGGGCATATACCCAAAAGTGGAATTGCTGGATCATATAGTAGTTCTATATTTAATTTTTTGAGGAACTGCCATACTGCTTTCCACACCAGCTGTACAATTTTACATTCCCATCACTGTGCATAAGGTCCCAGTTTCTCCACATCCCAGTCAACACTCACTATTTTCTGTTTTCTTTTTCATAGTAGCCATCCTAATGGGTGTGAGGTAGTACCTCATTGTGGTTTTGTGCATACATTTTTAAAAGGAAAAGAAATATCTTGCCTCTGATTGCTGCTTTGAACCTCACCCTCAAAGCCTGGGGTGTGTGCATTCAGGCTTCTCAGCCCTCGGGATCTTTCAGACCAGAGGCGGAGAGTGCATCCTGGACCTGGACTTGGCACGCAGTGGGTCTACAGGAGTTGCTGCCCTTCCTCCTCCCCACTTGCCATCTGTCTTGCTCTCATAGCTTAGAGGGCAGGATAGACCACACATAACTGATGTGCAGCAGGATGAATGTGTTTTGACAAGAGTCAAAGCATTAGGCTCAGAGGACAGGGCAATCCCTCCCACCTGGGGACATCCGGGGACAGCTTAGTGGAGAGGTGATATCAAGCTGGGCAGTGAAGGTAGAGAGGACTTTGCAGGTGGAAGGAAGTGACATTAGAGAGTTTCTCCTCCTAGTAGTTATGGGGGCAGGTCTGAAGGAGTCCAGCTGCTCTGCACTTATCCCGCCCTCCCCATCCCTGCCGGCCAAATTGCCCTTCCTTTAGGTCAGGGGAGCCAGTGCCTTCAGGCTCCTTCTCCAGACCTCTCCTCGGATGCAGCATTTGGCTCTGCAGATCACTCTCTTTTTCTTGAAGCTTTCCTTGGTTCCTCGACACCTGGCTCTTTTGATTTTTCTCCTCTTCTCAGACCACTCCTCCTTGTCTTCCCTGATTTTTCTTCAAGCTCCTGAAGTGTTTCTAAGGGAGAAGCCTTGGCAGCTTTCAGTGTGATGCGCTTGTGCAAACCTGCCATCAGGATCCCAGGGCAGGGGCTGTCAGCAGTTGAAGGGGTGACCAGGCCCATGCATTTAGCCTTGATTGCTGGTGCCCTCAGAGGAGTCCCACTGTGTCCTCTCGCCTCTCTCGCCCTAGATAAAGCAGCAACTGCTCCTTTCGGGTTGAGTTCAATTGATTCAAGCTCCCATAGGCACCTGGGCATCCGGTTAGGGAGATAGTATTAGAGGGCATCAGGCAAAGGCATCAGGGGTCCTTCTTCCATCTGGTCTTGTCATGAAGACAGAGATGAGTCTGCCTGGCCCTGCACTCCAAGAGGAGAGCCAGATTTGGGAAAAGGCAGTGACAGTCACTGTGATAGGCAGTGAGTGTGAGGAGACATTCCCCGTTGCAGTGGGAGCTGGAGGAGGAAGACGTCCATCCATCCTCAGGCGAGGCTTCAAGTAGACTTGGCAACCTCCCTGGAGAGAAGAGCTGTGCAAACACACAGGCCAAGGGCAATATGTTCTCAGAGGCATTAGAGATACAAATGAGTACTTTGGGTTTTGGAATAAGAGGACATTTTTTCCTAATTGGGCATGAAGGAGTCACCAAAGACATCCTGGATGAGACAGAGTTTGAGCCACACCTTGGGAGAATGGAAGCGGAGAAGAGGTGGAAATAGAAGGATGAAGGAACAGAGTCAGAGCAGCCCCAGGAGCAGGAACCTGTGCATTATGTCTAGGGAATGGCATGGATCTCAGATGGCTGGAGCATTTTGGTGACGGAGATGCACAGAATATTCTTGAAGAGTGGAGTGATGGGGCGGGAGGTGTGCAGTGATTAGCAAGTCACTTCTAATGGCAGTGTTGAGACTGCCATTAGCTAAAAGTATTAGGTTTGAGAAAAGTGAAATCCAATATGTGTGGACTTAATTAGCAGTGATTTCTGGGCCAATGAAGTGGGAGCAAGTCTAACCTTTTGGAAAGCGGTTGCTTGAGGCATCAGTGCACAGCTCCTGTTCAGCTGATCCTCAGTCTTTCTAAGGATGCCATTTTAACCTAGTTTCCTGGAGCTTGTACAACTGAATATTTGATGCTTTAACAATTGAATTGGAAAATCTCAAACAGAGTAGAAAGAACTGTCATTTTAAGCTTCCTGTTGGCTCAGTTTTTGCCTGGGTGTCTAGCAGCTGGAGAGGCTGAGAAAAGAAACACAGATGGAGGAGCAGGTCTGCTGGGGGAGGGGAAGACATGTTTAGTTCTGGCCTGAGGTGCATGGTGGCTCCCAAGTGGAGATTTCCAGAAGACTGTTGTGTTTATGAATTTGAAGTCTCGGGTATAGATTTGGGAGTGTATTAGCCAGGGTTTTTCTAGTTGTGAGAGACATAATCCCAACTTTAACTATGTGAAGCCAAAAGCAATTGTTTGGCTCAAGGTAGTCCAAAGGATGATGATCCTGTTAGATGTGGCTGCATCTAGGGGTTCAGTGAAGTTGCTGGAGCTTTGTCTGTCTGTTCACATCCCAGTTCTGCTGTGGTCTCTGCTTGGCTTCATTCTTCATGTAGCCTCTCTCTATCAGATAGGCTTAGTATCTTCAGTGGAAAGAGGCTAATTTCTGCCAGCAGCAAAGTCCTGGGAGAACTTTGATTGGCCAGGACTGGATAAGGGTACCCAGCACTGGGGCAAAGGGAGGGCTGCCATTATGATTGGCAGTTGCACTATGACCATGTGGAATAGGGAGAGAGGAATTCTCTAAAGTAGAAGTGGGGTATTGTTGCTGGGGATGCATGTGGGCCAATGAACACAACAGCATCCACGGCCTATGTCTGGGCAGCTTCACTGCACAACTGTGATTCTGAAGCTAGAGGAATGGATGAGACGGTAGAGAGACGAGAGGAGAGGACTAAGGCTCAATGCTCAACCTGCCCAAGTTCAGGGCGAGAGTATGGGCAGAAGAGTGGCCATTAAGGGTCTTCCAGGAGCCATGACAGGCAGGAAGGGTCCAGGTCAACCCAAGCCCCAGGAGGAGACATTTCAAGGAGGAAATGATGATGTTATTCACTGCAGATAGCTCCAGTGAATCAGCAGTGGAAAGGTGTCCGTGACTTAGCAATTAAGCCACTGATGAGCTTGCAAAAAGCCAGGGATGGGTGGGATGGAAGCCAGCTTGGAGGGGCTATGAAAGGAACAAGAGAGTGAGGGAACCAGAGAGGTCGGTGAGTTTTTGTTTTGTTTTTGTTGTCTTAATGAGGAGACACTTGATGTGTTAGTGTTAGTGCTTAAGGGAGAGGTTGAAGGGGAGAAAAGGCTGGAGGACATGGGCAGGGCTGGAATGAAGGACAGAGGCAGCAGGATTACCTTTGTCTCCAAAAGGCCCCCTGCACACAGCCATGCTACATGCAGAGTGCACAATCCATCTTGTTTTTTTATTGTTTTGGTGACTTAATATTACAGCATATGTATTTCCCATTTGCCTTAGAGTATTTATACTTATCTTTTAAAATTAGTTTTTAAATTACAAAAATAACATTTGTATACGATAAAACAGAATGCAAATAATTCAGAAAGGAATAAACATATAAAATAAAGGTCTTTTCCATTTCCCCCAGGCTGCCTTCATCAAGGTATAACTGTTTTTAAAAGTTTTTTTGGGAATTCTTCCCAAAACTTTTCATGCATATGTAAGTGTATATATACATATATTTTAAAATAGACAAGTGAGATCCTAGAGTGCATTCTGTTCTGCACCTTGCTTTTTTCACTCAATGATGTATCTTAGAGATACTTCCTTATTAGCATGTATTGAGATCACTCATTCTGTTCCAAAAGGGTGGTGTTCTATTGTGGACTGGAGCAGGGTCTGTTCAACCAGTTCTCCACTGCATGAACTTACTGTTGTCTCCAATCTATTGCCATTAGAAATAATACTTCAGTGTGCATTTTACTACAGGTATCTTTGTGTGCAGAAAGAACTATTTTTGTACAGTAAATTCCTAGGAATTGAATTATTGGAGTATATAACAATATATACATTCAAAGAGAATATATATTATTGTTTTGTTTTTGTTTTTTTTTGCGGTACGCGGGCCTCTCACTGTTGTGGCCTCTCCCGTTGCGGAGCACAGGCTCTGGACGCGCAGGCTCAGCGGCCATGGCTCACGGGCCCAGCCGCTCTGTGGCATGTGGGATCTTCCCGGACCAGGGCACGAACCCGCGTCCCCTGCATCGGCAGGCGGACTCTCAACCACTGCGCCACCAGGGAAGCCCGAGAATATATATTATTAAATGGACTTATTGGAGTATATAAGAGTATATACTTTTAAAAGAGTGATAGATAGTGGCAAATTGCTTTTTGGAGAAGTGCTATAGGTGATAACATTTCACAATTTGAGTTGGAGATATGCAGGTGTTTATTATATTCCTGTCCATATTTTTCTGTATGCTTGGACAGTTTACCGCCCCCACACACAATATTTACACTCCCACGAACAGTAAATGAGCATGCTCCCATTTTCCCAAGAGGACATTAACAAAATTTTTAATCTTTACTAGTCTGAAAAGTGAAAAATGGGATATCTTTATTGCTTTAATTGCATTTATTTAATCACAAGGGTGGCTGATCATTTTTCAGTCAATTGCTTTTCCATTTTAATGAGTCACACTCCTTTAAGGCCTACAGAATATTTCATTTTATGTATGTGTCCTAATTTATTCAGCTATATTCTTGTGGGTTATTTATGTTGTTTCCAAATGACTGTGAACATCTTTGTACATAAAGCTTTTTTCTCTTCTCTTTTAGACTTTTTTCTTTAGTGTACCATTTCAGAAGATGGATTGCTGGGTCAATAGTGTGGACATTTTTATGCCCCAATACATATTGTCAAATTGCTTTCTCAAGGGACAGTACAATACATAGTACCCCCAATTTCATTATATTCTTATCAGCTTGGGTTTGTTAATAAAAATTAATTTTTGCTAATTTTGTAGATAAAAATAGGGCCTTAATTTCATTTGGATTTTTTTTATTACCCATGAAGTTGAATTTTTATATACATTTGTTAATTAACTGAATTTCATCTCTCTGAACTGCCTGTTCCTCTTCTCTGCTCATTTGATGGATAGCACATTCTTATACATATCAGGGAAACCCTTATTTCCTCAGGCTCTGTGACCTTCTGGGACGTTATTGACTGATACCAGATTATCAAGTCAATCTCTTGCATGAGAATGTGGGGGGAGGCCATGGTTGAAAAGACTGAGGGTAGTGTAGACTGAGAACTGAAAGGCTAGGACTCTAGGTCATGGTGGTGGCTACAAAGATGAGAGAGGTGGGAAGGAATTTGTGAGTCAGAATAAAAATTCATGGTCAGCATAGACAACATGCTGGGCTCAGTGTTCTTCATCTCTGAACTTTTTACTTATATTTCCTTCTACTACTTTACTGATTAAACTCCTAAACATTAAACTCTTTAATCTACCTGTAATTTTTTTTTGTTTTAAGTTGTAAGGAAACTGTTTGTCCTCATATAATTAACCAACTGAACTCTATATTGAATAATCACTCCTTTCTTTCCCCACTTACTTGATTTAACACATTTATCTTAAACCAATCTTTAACATATAATTGGATCTATTTCTATGCTACTGTGTTACTGCTGATTTTTCTACACATAGTATACTTTTAACTATTAGAGTTTATTTATCAAGTAAGCAAGTTTACTTTCATTTCCCTTTATTTCATCAAAAGTTTCTTAGCAATTCCAATTCATTTATTTGTCTAATCTAACTGTAGTAGGCTTGAATAATGGCCTCCCAAAGATGTCTGTGTCCTAATCCTTGGAACCTGTGAATGTTACCTTACATGGCAAAGGGGATTTTGCAGATGTGATTAATTTAAGGATCTTGATATGGGAAGAGTGTCTTGGATTATCCAAATTGGCCCAGTGTAATCACAAGGCTTCTTATAAGAGGGAGGCAGGAGTAGCAGAGAGAGAAGATGATGGGGCCACAAGCCAAGAAATGTAGGCAGCCTCCAGAAGCTGGAAAAGACAAGGAACAGATTATCTTCTGGAGCCTTTGGAAGGAACAAGCCCTGCCAACATCTTGATTTTAGCTCCTTAAGCTTCACCTCAGACTTCTGGCCCTCCAGAACTGTAGGAGAGGAAATTTGTGTTATTTTGAGACACTAAGTTTTTGGCAATTTGTTATAGCAGCAACAGGAAACTGATACACTAACTTAAAATTCCTTTAAAAAACTAAGTTCTAAATGTTCCACTGTGGTTTTGATTGAATTGTATTAAGCAGAGAATTTAATTTGGGAAGGACTGACATTTTTATATTATTCAGCCTTGGTATACAGACTTCTCCAAAAGGTGCCCCCATCTCACCTCTCTGACCATTTCTGCCCATTGCCTGCTACCTTTGTTTGGTTTCCCCAGAGGTAGACCTGAGTGCAAGTAGTAGGAGACTGAGAAGGGAAGGCAGGGAAGGGAAGGCAGCCACTAGAGATGCATCATCAAGCATCTGGGTTCCCCAAATTTTCTTGCGAGAACAAATGTATCACCTTGGGAATGGAGGGGCATCAGGTTGGAGAAGGACCATCATACCTGGTGATATTAGCAGGTGGGTCCTATCCTCATAGCCACTGGCTGTTAGGGCACTCACTTTCTTCCCTGGGGCCCAGTGTCCACACATTCCCTCTTCCCCCGAATGGAGGCAAGGTTACGGAAGGGGATCAAGTTGGCCTAACTCGGTACAGGACGTGGTAGCCAGAACAGCTTCCCAGGGGAGATAAGCTGCTTGCTAAGTGTCTAAGAAGCTGTAGGAGATGATCCCTTTGCCCTTCCCATTGTGATGAACACCTGATTTCCAGTGTTAGCATCTGCATCTCTTCTCCCAGGGGCTTATCCTGCTGGCCAGAGCCCATGGCAGGTCAGAAGTGCCAGAGAACTAAGTGTCCTCCCCAGCAGCCTCCAACCAATGACCGAGGGGGATGGACCCAGGCTCCCCAGTGGGTTGAGGCTGGACCACGCCACCTTATTGGCTGCCTTCCCTTCCCTGCCTCCAGTAGGTGCTTCCTGAGCTCACCTCCCAAATATATATTTACACCTGAATTCTTGTCTCATGTGCAGCATCTGGGAAAACCCAAGTTAACACAGTGGGCGATGGACCTAAGTGGCCAGAGGGGTGAGATGGAGGCATTCCAGACACGGGAATCAAAGGCAAGCCCCTTGGAGCTGAGAGACAGAGATTTTGAGCCTAGGGTGTGAGCTGAGAGGGTGTTGACCTTCTTTACATTTGATGTTTTTACAGCTTCCCTGACCTGATGTTTTTATGGCTCCATCATTTTGGTGCTTGGCTGGCTGGTCACTATGGCTACTATTTGGGGTCTGGCCACTGGGAAAGCCCCTTTGAGCTCCTAAGAGGGGTAAGAGTGTTTGGAAAGTCAGTCAGTTTCACTGAGGCAGCAGAATCCACGGGCCACCTAGACTTCATTTTGGCAGGAGAGCTGAGAACAAAGGCTTCTGGTAGAAAGAACTCTCCATTCCAGAGGATTTAACGCATTCCTGGGAGGGGAGAGACATCAGTGGAGAGTGAGCCAGTGAACGTCCAAGAAAGACGTTCTGCTAGGCCCTCCCTGGTAACCATGGGGATGGAGGAGAGTAGGAGCCTGGCAGGATCCATATCCCATAAAAACGTTGGTGGCTGGATTGCAAGATGAAGAGCCTGCAGGTACCCTCTGACACCATGTAATTTATGGGGTAATCAGAAGTCCTCTTGAAGGGCTGCGAGGGAAGAGGAGCTGTGATTCAGAGCCTGGGGGCCTTGGATGTTTAATGAGGCACTGGGAGCCCACAAAGATTTAGATCAGAATGATTTGCCCATTTAGGATGCTGATTTTATCTTAGCATCACCCCTGAAGGATGCCACTTCTTCTCTGAAATGCCTGGAAGTCTGGATGTGGAAATCAACAGCCCAGAATTTGAGGGGTGTCTTGTAAGGATGCAGTCAAGGGGTCTGGAGGCTGAAACTCTTAATTTTGACACTGGAAGCTGCCTACCGCCAAAGAAAACAGAGAAGCTAAGAATCTCCTACTGGAAAAGCCCTTACAGAAGGGGACGCTAAAGTCCAGAGAGGTCAAGGGACTGGTTCAAAATCACACAGTATACCAGGGACTTTTAGCACCAGTGATAAGATCAGGTGGAAGAAAAAAGAACCTTCAGTCTATGCAGGGGAGAGAGTTGGCATGATTCCTTCTTAGAAGACAAAGAGAAGTCTACAGTGTGCAAAAGGCACAAATACTGTCTTTTGGAGCTTTAAAGCTTGAACATTTAAATTGCTTTCCTAAATGCAAAATACGCACTACATCATTTTCAGAATCTCTAATTGTTGGTTGAGCAATTAAGAGACAGCCTATTAATATATGGTGACTGACTCATGAAATTGATTAAAAATGACATTTGTATGCCTTTAAGCTGAGACATTTCCAATGTCTGGAGACACAAGGGCCTGAAACAAGATGTTGAGTGAATATTCACTGGATCAAAGGATGAGTGAGACTCGACCCTCTTAGGGGGACCTGGCCCTGGTCAGGGAATCTTAATTCTTTTCCCTTTCTGATTCTAAAGCTTATTGTAGAAAATTTGGAAAATACAGAAAAATATGTAGGAGAAAAAAAAATCACCTATTAACCACCCCCTTCCAACCTCTCCAGAAATAACCATTCTTAACATTAGGATATATTTCCAACAGCTTTTTTTTTTGGTATATATGTATTTTTAAAAATTGGTGTCAGCCTTAAGAGGTTTGAATCTTGCCTTGATTCTAACTTATCATTTAACAGTCTCCAAAGAGATGAATTTAGATAGCTGCATTATATTCCACTGAAAGGTTGTGGCATAATTTATTAAACTGTTTCTAGGTCATTTCCAATTTTTCGATATTATAAATAACATGATGATAAACATCCTGGTGCATAAATCTTGGATGCCATCTCTGACTGCACTCAAGGTCCATTTCCAGCGATGGGAGTGATTGGAAAATCCTCACCCTCCCTGCACTTCTGGCACCAGGCACCCAGAGCCTTCATCTCCAGCAGTGCCCAGCCCAGTCCTGCTCTTGGGCCCATAGCTTCAGCATCCTGGAAGATGACCTAGCAGGGTGGAGGAGAAAGCCTGAGTCTGTGGGAACTCTGACCAAGCTGCTGAGCTGTGTGCCTTTGGGCAAGTCCTTCCAACTTTCTGTAAAAGGAGGAGCATGAACTACATCATTGGATTTCAATTTTATTTTTTTAAAAACCCTTTTTCATTCAAAGGAAAATCTACATTGAAGCCTGTTATGTAAAACAGAAGAGAGAAGTTCGGACTTCCCTGGCGGTCCAGTAGTTAAGACTCTGCGCTTCCACTGCAGGGGGCACGGGTTCGATCCCTCGTCAGGGTACTAAGATCCCACATGCAGTGCAGTGCGGCCAAAAAAAAAAAAAAAAAAAAAAGGCTCTCTTTTGACTGGAGTCAGAGCCATGCCTGATTTTTCTTTCATCCAACAAAAATTATTGAGGACCTACTAGGTGGCTGGCTCTGTGCTAGGTACTGGGAACAGGGAATGAGCAAAAACATTTGGCACTTCCCTACATCCCTAGACCCCTTGCATTGCATGGGGGGAAAGGCAGGGTGCCATGAGACACTGCTGACTGTACTATACTAAGGTTCACACCATCAAGCACCTACTTTTTATATTATTTACATACTTGATAAGGTAGCCTCTGCATTAGTTGAATTGCCCCAGGCTCTGCTCCCTGCTAGGCACAGCCCTTCCTGATTCCACCATGTCTAGTGGCCCCTGAGCTCTGCGGTAACTCCTCAGAGCCCCAAGGCCCTGCAGACCCAGTCCGAAACCTGTGGCCTTTATCCGTTCCGGGACACCACTGTTGATACCACTCATGCTGCTGTTACTACTCCCAGCAGCTCTTGTCCTCTGAGTTCTCCCTGCTCACCAGGCACCATGCTCAGTGCTTTACGTGCATTAACTCATCAGTCCTCACAGCCTTTTGGAGGTGGTACCTATCATCCCCATCTTACAGATGAGGAAACTGAGGTTCTTGGGTGCTATGCCCCTTACCTGAGGTTACATTCCATCTGCTTCCAGAGCCCATGTTCCTGCCAACCACACACACTACCTCTGGGAGCCCCTTTTGTTGCCTCAACATACTGGCAAGACTCTCCCAGTATCGGCTTGTGCCCAGCCCTCTGCAACCCATTATAGCATCTACTTGTACTATAAAGGGGGTTGAGAATGGGGCCTGAGAATGAGGCCTGTTTAGGTGACGATACTGACTCCATCTGGGGACACCCATGGTCCTGAACGACTGGGTCTGACCAATAGTGTGAGTCAGGGCTGAGGGACCCAGACTATGTGTCTCTGTCTGGAATCCTTGACCTACCCTGAACCCTGCTTCATGCCCGTACTACCTCTCCTCCTTGGTGAAAAGCTATTAGCAGCTTTCTCCTTTCTTGCCATCTCAACCCAGGATCACAATGAACCCCAAAATAATTCCTGGCAAAAACTAACTTTGGGTCTAGGCTTCTCAGAGAACTCTGGCCAGGGAGACCTGGGTCAGCTTGACCACCTATTGGCTCTTGGGCCCCAGCTTCCTCGTCTGTGAAACGGGAGGCTGACTTCCCCATTCCTCCTTCATAGGACCTTGGGGCTCAGAGAGATGCCTGATGAGAGCATGCTTTGTGAACCTGTCGTCCTGCACTTGTAGAAGGAAGCACAGCCGTGACTGAGGGAACAAAGCTACAGGAAATGGTGTTCACAAATGGACGGTGAGTCCCTCAGGTCTTTAGGGTGATGCCGAGTCCCCTTCTTGCTTGCAGAGCTTTGTGACTGGCCACCGGTGACCCCTGCAGCCCCTCTTTGAGCCTGAGTCTCCTCATCTGAAAGATGGGGTCATCCTACCCACCTAGAAGAGAGTCGTGAGGATGAATGGAGACAATACGTGGGAAGGTCTTAGCCCTATCCCAGCACCTAGTAGGTGCTCAGCAAGTGGGAGCTCCCACCTCCTCCTCCTCCCCTTCCCGGAGATCCCCGCACTGGACAGATGTGCCTCAGCAGGTGACAAGGTCCTGGGGCTCTGGGAGCAGATGTGAAGGTCAGGGGCCAGGTCCCCAGGCAGGCCCTGGTCCAGGGTGAGTGTGAGAGCAGCGGCTGCACCAGGGCTGTGGCTGCTGTTCATGTGGGCCTGGGGGGTGGGTGTCGGGAATGGGAGCATGGAGTTCTTTTGTCTGTTGCTCCCCAGATCTCAGCAACTGCTGGGAGAGCAGTTGCTGAGATTTGGGGAAGATTTCTACCTTCCAAACTGGGGAAAGGAGTGGGGTGTGAAGAGGGAGAGAATGCTTGGGCTCCTGTCCTGCTTCTGCCACTGGTCTCTGTGTGACCGTGGGCAAGCCCCCTCCCTACTTTGGCACACAATTTCTGTACCTGTAAAATCAAGGTTTGGTTAAATGTGTGTTTAGCAGTTGTGATCCATGAATCTGTCTCTCCAGCCTGGCATCTGGAGGTGCTTTGCCAGTGTCTGAGTCTTGTGTGTTAGTGGGACAGTTATGTGTCTGCAGCTCACCATGCCCACTGGCCTGTGAAATCCCCAAAGGCAGGGAATGTGTCTGATCCATCTTGTCTGTGCCCTCCAGGGCCTGCCCCGGCACTGCTTGATCATGTCTGGCTGAATGAGGGAAGGAAGGGCCCTCTGCGGCAGAGGGAGGGGGGCTGGCCTGCCGGTGTCGCCCTCTGCCTGCCCTCCCCCATGGCCAGCCAGGCTCCAAGTCCAGGGCTGGGTGTGGTGGCTGTCAGGGGCACAGGCAGATTTCGTTGATCCTGTTATTATATCCCTAGTGCAGTGGGGTTTGTCTGGGTGACACTAGACAGTAGCATACAGGGTTTCGTTATCAGCTTCCAGATCTGTCTACTTGGCCAGGCTGGGCTTCCGGAGGTCAGGGGCCTGTCGGATTCCTCTCTTCATCCACAGCACCAGTACAGGGGTTTGGTACAGAGGCAGTGCCCAGTGAGTGGGCAGAGAACCCATTTCATTGCTGGGCTCCCTCTGACTCCATTTAAAGCTTCATTCGATAGCCCCTCAGTAACAGTCAGCAAGAGCCAAGCCCATGGCCAGGCAGTGCTGTGGAGGGACAGAGATAAACCTGACTCAGTCCTGATCCTCAAAGTGCTCCCAGTGTGGCCGGGAAGGGCTAAGTGGACAGTGTGCTAGAGGGGTGAGATGGAGGACAGCCTGGGGCTCTGTGAGCACAGAGGAGGGAGAGCACATAACCTGGCACATGAAACAAGCCTCCGAAACCACAGGCCCTGGAGCCAGACTATGTGTGTTCATATCCCAGGTCTGTCCTCTCTCAGCTCTGCAGCCTTGAACAAGCCATTTCATCTCTCTGTGCCTCAGTTTCCTCATCTGCCAAACACATACTATAAGTAGGGCCTTAGAACAGTGCTTGGCAAATAGCGAGTAGTCAATAAATGTCAGCCAAAGGAAGACAACATATGCAGCCCTCCTCAGGGCACGATAGGGACTCCTACCCTCTCCCTACAGTTCCCAGGACTGTATGGCTGCTGGGTGCCTCTTCAGAATTCGAGAGCTCTGCCACCCAGTTTTAACACTGCTGACCTAGGGGGAGACAGGCCCAGAGAGGGGCAAGGACTTGCCTGAGGCCACACAGCCAGTGGCAAAGCCAGGACTGAACCCACGAGCTCCTGCATCCCAGCCTGAAGGATCTTCCTCTTTCCCCAGCTGCTTCCCTTGTAAAAGCCCCACATCTGCGTGCCTGGGTTGATCACACGAGGTCCATGTGAAATGCAGCTGGATGCTCTTCAAAATTTGGGTCAAAAGTGAAGTGTGCAAGCTGGCTTTCCCTGATTGTTGGATCAGTCAGAATTACGCTGGTCTTCTTGGAATTTAAAAGAGTTTCTCTTTTTAAGTGAATTATTTTGGTTGGCTTTTGCCATTTAAAAACATATCCAGAAAGGTGTGATCAAATGGCTTCCTTTTCCTGTATATGTCATCTAAATAAGACGGAACCTGCATTGTCCTTTTTGGAAATTACCTGCTGTCCTGCATACCTTCTCTTCACTTTCTCTGCCAGATTTAAGGCCTTTGCAGGCATTCCTCCACCTGACCTCTCTTCCAGGCTCCATTCATCCTCATCTCTTCCCTGTGTTATTGCAGTCACCTGTTTCCTGTATCCTGGCATATGGTTTTGTGCCTCTCATTTCCTTCTCTACTGAACTGAGGTGTATTTTAAAAAAAACTATTCATATCATTTCCCTATTGCAAACCTATGGCTTCCCACAATCTTCAGGGTAAGGACCATAGTCTTTAGCTTGTCATTTAAGGTCTTTCATGATCTGGCCTCAGTTTACCTATTCAGTTTCACTTCCCTTCTTCTTCCTAGATGCACATTCTTTATCCCCTATAGATAAGTCAAGGGAAACTAATTATCCAGCCCTCCGAGGCTAAGAAAGTTGCTGTCACTGAGGTCAGGTTTCTGGCAGTCAGGGCTTGTCTTAGTTTCCTGTGGCTGCTCTAACAAATTACCTCAAACTTAGTAGCTTAAGAAACAGAAATTTATACTCTTGGAGTTCTAGAGGTCAGAAGTCTAAATTGAATCTTATCAGGCTAACTCCCATTCCCTCAGGATGCTCCAGGGGATGCTCCGTTTCCTTGCCTCTTGCAGCTTCTAGTGGCTGTGGGCGTTTCTTGGCTTGTGGCTGCGTCACTCCAAACTCTCCCTCTGAGGTCACATTGCATTTTCCTGGTCTGTGTAAATCTCCCTCTGCTTCCCTCTTATAAGCTTCCTTGTGATCACATTTAGAGCCCACCTAGATAATCCAGGATAATCTCCCCAACTCAACACCCTTAACGTAATCATATCTGTGAAGCCCCTTTGCCATATCAGGTGACATTCCCAGGTTCCAGGATGAGGGCCTGGTTATCTCTGGACTCATTCCTCAGCCAACCACAGAGCTCAGAGGGAACCAGGATGCATTTCAACAACTCTCTCACAGAGGAGACAGTCTTTTTCCTGCCACTCTGAAGATCATTACTTACCTGCTGTCTGCAGCTTTCTCTCCTTTTAGCTTGTATTTTATGGGATGGGGCAGATAAGAATTATTCTTTTAAAGTAGGCTAGATTGGATTTTGGCTAACACTGGCTATGCAACAGACAGAATTATTGAGAAATTAATTGGTGTCTTGTTTTGTTGACTATTGTAGGCTTTGCAGAAGGAACAAAAGCATTTTCTCCCAAGGCTTTACCATAGCCCTGATATCTCTACCCAGGGAGGAACCTGTCTGTTTTTCCAAAGGTCTGGGCCTTTTGTTTAACCATTCACTGGGGAAGGAAGCAGGTTTTCTGGTGTCTTCTGGCCAGAGTAGAGAATTGGCCTCGTGGAGGTTAACCGAGGCTCTCCTTGAATGGGGGGATGGTGACCCCAGGGGGTCTGAGGAGAGGGTGTGAGGCTTTGTGCTCTGGGGATTGGAAAAAGGAGTGCGCAACCCTAGGATACACTGCCTGCCTGTTTTCCCTCCCCATTCTCTACCCTGGGGGGTGGTGGGTTCCTAATTGCATGGGGAGGCCTGAACCTCACCACAGTGTGGCTCCTGGGGGAGTGGCCTGGGGTGGGGGTGACTGCATGGGAGCCCCGGAACCCCAGGAGCCTCAGCAGAGACTGTCTCCCAACCCTGATGGCATTTCTTGGGGCAGAAGAGAGTAGAATGACCAGCAGAGTGACCTGATTTTGGATGGCCCTACAGGTCTGAGCAAGAACATAGGCAGCTGTGACCATGAGGGGCAGCGGCCCCAAGACCTGGACTGTGTAAACCTGGGGGCTTCTTGTACCATCCAAGGGAGGTAGAGGGACTTCTTGTCGACCATGGACATGTGTGGGCAAATGGGCTTTATTATAGAAAGTATGAAATAGTCCCTGTGCCCTGTGAGCTGTGGAGCAAACCTCAGGCCTCTTATGCACAAGGGCCGTGAATAGGACTAGCACCCTCCTTTTGAAGTGAAGCCATAATCCACGCCGGTGTAGCAGACTACAGTCAGACACTGTCAGATGCAGCCATGCTCTCCAGGGCCTCTCTGTCAGCTGGGGCAGACACAAACAGCTGCGATGCTGGGGTGCAGAGCTTGTAGTCCTGAGACAGGGACAAAAAGCTGGGGTGGGTGTGAGGGGTCGAGGGTGTGGGACAAGGGCATGGTTATATCCCTAGCTGTCAAAATCAGAGAAGTCTCCCTGGAAGAGGGCCCATTCCTACTGAACCTCAATGGAAGAGAATTTTGGCCCAGGAGAGACAGGGTTGGGAAAATGATGTCCCAGATAGGGGATGGGAGTGGTGCAGGAGCCAGAGGGAGCATCCAAAGAATGAGCCACATTATAGGGTGACATGAGGGAGAAGTCAGGGCAGGAGGTTGGGGTTTGGCTTTGGAGGGGATTGGATGCCAGGCTGAGGAGGTAATAAAGAGAAGGCCAGAGTGATGTGATCAGTTTCAGCTATGGCTAAAGCTAAAGCTGGAGATAGCCTGGCCAGGTGTCACTTCCTGGAGTGAGTCAATGTGGGAAGACACCCTCTAAGGCGTGGTGTGGTTACCTGGCTGCTTGGTCTTCCTCACCATGGCTGTCATCTATTAGGAACTCCCTCCTTCTAGATTATGTGCTAGATACTTTACAAGTTTCATTTCCTTCAATCCTCACAAAAACCCTATGAGACAGATACTAGTTCCATCCTCATGTAACACTTGAGGAAACTAAACAGAGAGAAGTCAAGTTACTTGCTCAAAGTCCCCCAGGTCATTATGGCAGGACTGTCAAGTTCCCAGCAGATCTTGCCATCAAGGAACCAGGTCAGTCAATAACACTAAGAACCAAGGCTCTGAGCAAGCACCTGCTCTGACCACCCATTGAACAAATGGGGAAACTAAGGCTGGGCAGGGGGGCCGGACCAAAATCACCCAGTAATTAGAGGCAGAGCTGGAAACCCAGGGGCCCAGACTTCTAGGCCAGGGCTTTCCCTGCTCCCCTCAGGAGTGGCCATGCCTGTGGATGCAGCAGACAGTTGGGATGCCTGGACATGGTGCTGGCCGGGGTCCAGCCCACCATCTTCCATTCACTCCTGGCCCTCAGCATGGGGCAGAGCCCATGTTTGTGGGCAGAGCCCATAGGGACCACCTATGGATACTACTTGTTGGTCACAAGCTAGTTTGTGATTGAATTTTTTCAAGATGTTTATTATGTAATTATATGTATATGCATATATGTCTATACACACACAGATATTTGTGATGTTTTTACTCATGGAAAAGCATAATGGTAAAATTAGCACCTGTGACCCACCACCCACCTTTGGAACTAGAATTTTCCTGGCATTCTTGCATGTGTCTGGGTGCATCTTCCCTATCTTATCTCCTTGCTTCCCCCAGGGGTGACCACAACCCAGATTTCGTTGTTTCCTTCCTATTTTGTAATAGTTTTAGCACACATGTATAGATCCCAAAGCCATACGTTATTTACTTTTGCCAGCATCTGAACTTCAAGTAGTATTATAATCTATATTATCTTCTGTGCATTCTTTTTTAAACTCAATGTTTTTTTCTAAAATCCATCTGTGTTGATGCATGTAGCTATAGTTAATTCATTTTTCCCACTGTATAATATTTCATTGTGTGGAATGCCACATATTATTGATCTATTCTTTTGCTGCTGGACATTTAGTTTGCTTCTAGTATTTTGCTCTGATGAATAATGCTGCTATGACCATTCTTGGACATGTCTTCCAGTGTGTATGGAAGAGTTTCTCAAAGACATATCTTGGAGTGGGACTGCTGGATCATATAGTATGTGAACAGTCAACCCCATAAGTTAAAGCCAAATCAACAAATACTCCCACCTGCAGTGTGTGTTTCCCCCTCTCCTTTACCTTGTGGTCTCCCTCTAGTGCCCCCTATTGGCAGAGGCTAAGAAGGCGCCAACTGGTCAAACCCAACAACAACAGAGTCCCATGTCTGGCATCACAATGCAGAATTTAGGAGTAGGGTTAGAGATGAAAGGCATAGCAACTAATTTAGAAAGGTGTGATCACTATGTTGACTGAATAAAAAACAACTAGGCCAATGTGGCCCGAAGGTGGCTACTTTAAAACCTCTGCAGTGTAACCTGATTTCCTACTGATCTTCACTCTGTCCTTCTGCTCTTACCATGTTTAGGGAAAGATGAGGGAATGGCTCATCTTTCCCCAAACATGGGTGCCCTTCCACCTCCAAGCTTTTGTTTCTCTTTCTCTCCATTTCAGTTCCCTCTTTCTCTGGATACCTTGCTCCTTGTTCTCATTGCTGAAAGCCCATTTCAAATGTTGTGTCCTTCATGGCTTTTTCTCTGATCTTTCCAGTGGAGGTAATAAAAATATCCTTCCGTTGGGTTCCATGACCCTATATCTGCCCTCTGTCTGGGCAACAGGCATTATTTCACTTAGTATCACAGGTGTTTTGGTTTATGACTCATCTCCTCACTCAGAATTTTTTCTTAACTTTAAGAAAAGCAATGCAACAGTATGGGAATAGAGAAAATAATCACTTAACATCCCACTGCTGGCACAACTTTTATCATTTTATGTATTCCTTTCTAGTTTTTCTGTCCACGTTTCTTTTTTTTTTTTTTTAATAAATTTATTTATTTTTGGCTGCGTTGAGTCTTCGTTGCTGCCACAGGCTTTCTCTAGTTGCGGCGAGCAAGGCCTACTCTTTGTTGAGGTGCGTGGGCTTCTCATTGCGGTGACTTCTCTTTTTGTGAAGCACGGGCTCTAGGTGCGCAGGCTTTAGTAGTTGTGGCGCACGGGCTCAGTAGTTGTGGCTCACGGGCTCTGGAGCACAGGCTCAGTAGTTGTGGCGCACGGGCTTAGTTGCTCTGTGGCATGTGGGATCTTCCCAGACCAGGAATTGAACCCCTGTTCCCTGAACTGACAGGCAGATTCTTAACCACTGCGCCACCAGGGAAGTCCTGTCCACATGCTTTGAATATGTAGCATGCTTGTAATGTTGTAGCTGATTTCTTTTTTATCCTTATTAGGTCAAAAGGCTTTTCTCCCATTTGCTTCCATAGTCTTCATCACAGTTTTTTTTTTGTTTGTTTTTTTTTTTGCGGTGCACAGGCCTCTCACTGTTGTGGCCTCTCCCATTGCAGAGCACAGGCTCCGACACAGGCTCCGGACGCGCAGGCTCACCGGCCATGGCTCACGGGCCCAGCCGCTCGGCGGCATGTGGGATCTTCCCAGACCGGGGCACGAACCTGTGTCCCCTGCATCGGCCGGTGGACTTTCAACCACTGCGCCACCAGGGAAGCCCTTCATCACAGTTTTTAATGGTTGTGCATTGTTCCATTGTGTGTTACTAATCTTTTGGTTCTAAGTGACAGAAACTCAACCTAAATAAGCTTCAACAGAAAGGGAATCTTTATGCAGATGATACTGGAGCATCTCACAGAAGCCAAGGGTAGGCTTCTGGCTGGGCCTTGGGGACCCCCAGAACAGGGATGCAAATGCCATAAGGTATTATCCTGTGTCTGTGTCAACTTCGTTCCTTCCTTCTTTCCCAGCTGATCTTCCTCTGATTTTCCTGTCCACGTGGCAGAGAACACCCACACACCATGCCCAAGCTTTACATGTGATAATTCAGCCACCCCTCAGAGACTGGTCCCTCTTTCTTAGGAGCAGACTCCTTTTGTGTAGTTAGGGGCAGGGTCACATTCTACTAATGTGGGTCATCCTTGAATAACCCGGTAGCTGGTGTAGAAAAGGGATCCTGGGAAGAGAATCCCATGGTGAGATTTTATATTGCCTCCAAATAACTGCTATAGCAGTCATTGCATGTATTAGCATATAAACTTTTCCTTATTTTGAATTATTTTCTTTGGTCCAATTCTTAAAAGTGGGATGACTGGATCACAAAGTTCGTAATTTTTATATATGATATTATTACTAAATTGATTTCAAAGAGTTATTCAATTCACTCTCATTGTGTGAGAGAGCCTTTTCATTGTACCATTGAGAACATTGGGCATTATGACTTGAAATAGAATTTTTACTATTTTAATAATCATAAAAATATATCTCTGTAATTTTTATTAGCATTTTTCTGCCTACTGGTAAGGCTGAAGATTTTCTCATATATTTGTTTTATTAGAGTATATTCCCTTTTGTGAACTGTGTTTTCCTGGTTTTGCCCATTTATCTAGTGGCATGTTAATTCTGTTCAGATTTAACTGCTTCCTTCTTTTGTGTGTGCATTTCACTTTCTCTACCTTTCTGCATGGTCTAACTTGTATTATCCTTACTTGTCTGATTTTTCTTATTGGACTGTGAGCTTTTGGTGGACAGAGCCAGCCCTGAGCACCAGCCTAGCATGGAATACTAGTAAAGCCCTTAGTGGTGGTTAATTGGATAATATAAGCCTATGGTTACAGTCTCCATTATGCAGGAGTAATGCTTCAGCCTGAGTAGTGTGCATATAGGCTACGAGGATGCAAGAAGCATAGACTTCATTCATTCAGACTAAAGATCTGCTACATGCTAGGGTCTAGGAGTGCCTTGGAGCCACAGGACAGTGGAGGAGAGAGAATTAAAGATGGATTGCACAGCTGTGAGAAATCCTACTTATCCCACAGAGTTCCAGGGAGTTCTATGAACTCTAATGGGGAAGGAGCACAGATCCAAGGTAATCTAATGCAGAAGTCAGCAACCTTTCTGTAAAGGGCTAGATAGTATATTTAAGGTCTTTCAGGCCATATACAGCCTCTGTCACATAGCCTTCCTTGTGATTTTCTTTCTTTTTTTACAGCCCTTTAAAAATGTAAAAACAATTCTTAGCTCACAGGCCATGCAGAAACAGCTATGGGCTTGATTTGGTCTGCAGGCTATAGTTTGCCAACCAGGTCTAGACTCCAGATCACAGAACATAATAGCTGGAAGAGCCAGCTCCCTCATTATTATACAGATGGGGAAACTAAGTCGCAGAGGGCAGAGCTATGTGTTGGGTCCCTTTGCTGATGCCTGTGCTAAGCTGGACAGCTAAGGGATTTTGCTGGGACTTTGGCAAGGTCCCCTCCGCCTGTCTTCTGGGATAAACTGCTCCCTTCCCTACTTTTGTGCCATGGCTGGTGCTGCCCCAAGAAGTTAGGGAATAGTCTGTTAGCAGAGCATAGGGCCCCCTCCCCGAGGGGTATTTCCTGTCCCTCCCACCATGGGATCCTTTTTTTTTTTTTTACATCTTTATTGGAGTATAATTGCCTTACAATGGTGTGTTAGTTTCTGCTTTATAACAAAGTGAATCAGTTATACATATACATATGTTCCCATATCTCTTCCCTCTTGCGTCTCCCTCTCTCCCACCCTCCCTATCCCACCCCTCCAGGCGGTCACAAAGCACCGAGCTGATCTCCTTGTGCTATGCGGCTGCTTCCCACTAGCTATCTACCTTATATTTGGTAGTGTATATATGTCCATGCCTCTCTCTCGCTTTGTCACAGCTTACCCTTCCCCCTCCCCATATCCTCAAGTCCATTCTCTAGTAGGTCTGTGTCTTTATTCCTGTCTTACCCCTAGGTTCTTCATGACATTTTTTTTTCTTAAATTCCATATATATGTGTTAGCATACGGTATTTGTCTTTCTCTTTCTGACTTACTTCACTCTGTATGACAGACTCCAGGACTATCCACCTCATTACAAATAGCTCAATTTCGTTTCTTTTTATGGCTGAGTAATATTCCATTGTATATATGTGCCACATCTTCTTTATCCATTCATCCGATGATGGACACTTAGGTTGTTTCCATGTCCTGGCTATTGTAAACAGAGCTGCAATGAACATTTTGGTACATGACTCTTTTTGAATTATGGTTTTCTCAGGGTATATGCCCAGTAGTGGGATTGCTGGGTCATATGGTAGTTCTATTTGTAGTTTTTTAAGGAACCTCCATACTGTTCTCCATAGTGGCTGTACCAATTCACATTCCCACCAGCAGTGTAAGAGTGTTCCCTTTTCTCCACACCCTCTCCAGCATTTATTGTTTCTAGATTTTTTGATGATGGCCATTCTGACTGGTGTGAGATGATATCTCATTGTAGTTTTGATTTACATTTCTCTAATGATTAATGATGTTGAGCATTCTTTCATGTGTTTGTTGGCAGTCTGTATATCTTCTTTGGAAAAATGTCTATTTAGGTCTTCTGCCCATTTTTGGATTGGGTTGTTTTTTTTTTTGTTATTGACCTGCATGAGCTGCTTATAAATTTTGGAGATTAATCCTTTGTCCGTTGATTCATTTGCAAATATTTTCTCCCATTCTGAGGGTTGTCTTTTGGTCTTGTTTATGGTTTCCTTTGCTGTGCAAAAGCTTTGAAGTTTCATTAGGTCCCATTTGTTTATTTTTGTTTTTATTTCCATTTCTCTAGGAGGTGGGTCAAAAAGGATCTTGCTGTGATTTATGTCATAGAGTGTTCTGCCTATGTTTTCCTCAAAGAGTTGGATAGTTTCTGGCCTTACATTTAGGTCTTTAATCCATTTTGAGCTTATTTTTGTGTATGGTGTTAGGGAGTGATCTAATCTCATACTTTTTACATGTACCTGTCCAGTTTTCCCAGCACCACTTATTGAAGAGGCTGTCCTTTCTCCACTGTACATTCCTGCCTCCTTTATCAAAGATAAGGTGACCATATGTGCGTGGGTTTATCTCTGGGCTTTCTATCCTGTTCCATTGATCTTTCTGTTTTTGTGCCAGTACCATACTGTCTTGATTACTGTAGCTTTGTAGTATAGTCTGAAGTCAGGGAGCCTGATTCCTCTAGCTCCATTTTTCGTTCTCAAGATTGCTTTGGCTATTCAGGGTGTTTTGAGTTTCCATACAAATTGTGAAATTTTTTGTTCTAGTTCTGTGAAAAATGCCAGTGGTAGTTTGATAGGGATTGCATTGAATCTGTAGATTGCTTTGGGTAGTAGAGTCATTTTCACAATGTTGATTCTTCCAATCCAAGAGCATGGTATATCTCTCCATCTAGTTGTATCATCTTTAGTTGCTTTCATCAGTGTCTTATAATTTTCTGCATACAGGTCTTTCATCTCCTTAGGTAGGTTTATTCCTAGATATTTTATTCTTTTTGTTGCAATGGTAAATGGGAGTATTTTCTTGATTTCACTTTCAGATTTTTCATCATTAGTGTATAGGAATCCCAGAGATTCCTGTGCATTAATTTTGTATCCTGCTACTTTACCAAATTCATTGATTAACTCTAGTAGTTTTCTGGTAGCATCTTTAGGATTCTCTATGTATAGTATCATGTCATCTGCAAAGAGTGACAGCTTTACTTCTTCTTTTCTGATTTGGATTCCTTTTATTTCCTTTTCTTCTCCTATTGCTGTGGCTAAAACTTCCAAAACTATGTTGAATAATAGTGGTGAGAGTGGGCAACTTTGTCTTGTTCCTGATCTTAGTGGAAATGCTTTCAGTTTTTCACCATTGAGGACAGTGTCGGCTGTGGGTTTGTCATATATGGCCTTTATTGTGTTGAGGAAAGTTCCCTCTATGCCTACTTTCTGCAGGGTTTTTATCATAAATGGGTGTTGAATTTTGTCGAAAGCTTTCTCTGCATCTATTGAGATGATCATATGGTTTTTCTCCTTCAATTTGTTAATATGGTTTATCACATTGATTGATTTGCGTATATTGAAGAATCCTTGCCTTACTGGAATAAACCCCACTTGATCATGGTGTATGATCCTTTTAATGTGCTCTTGGATTCTGTTTGCTAGTATTTTGTTGAGGATTTTTGCATCTATGTTCATCAGTGATATTGGCCTGTAGTTTTCTTTCTTTGTGACATCCTTGTCTGGTTTTGGTATCAAGGTGATGGTGGCCTCGTAGAGTGAGTTTGGGAGTGTTCCTACCTCTGCTATATTTTGGAAGAGTTTGAGAAGGATAGGTGTTAGCTCTTCTCTAAATGTTTGATAGAATTCGGCTGTGAAGCCATCTGGTCCTGGGCTTTTGTTTGTTGGAAGATTTTTAATCTTTAATTTCAGTGCTTGTGATTGGTCTGTTCGTATTTTCTATTTCTTCCTGATTCAGTCTTGGCAGGTTGTGCATTTCTAAGAATTTGTCCATTTCTTCCAGGTTGTCCATTTTATTGGCATAGAGTTGCTTGTAGTAATCTCTCATGATCTTTTGTATTTCTGCAGTGTCAGTTGTTACTTCTCCTTTTTCATTTCTAATTCTATTGATTTGAGTCTTCTCCCTTTTTTTCTTGATGAGTCTGGCTAATGGTTTATCAATTTTGTGTATCTTCTCAAAGAACTAGCTTTTAGTTTTATTGATCTTTGCTATCGTTTCCTTCATTTCTTTTTCATTTATTTCTGATCTGATTTTTATGATTTCTTTCCTTCTGCTAACTTTGGGTTTTTTTTCTTCTTCTTTCTCTAATTGCTTTAGGTGCAAGGTTAGGTTGTTTATTTGAGATGTTTCCTGTTTCTTAAGGTAGGATTGTAGTGCTATAAACTTCCCTCTTAGAACTGCTTTTGCTGCATCCCATAGGTTTTGGGTCGTCGTGTCTCCATTGTCATTTGTTTCTAGGTATTTTTTAATTTCCTCTTTGATTTCTTCAGTGATCACTTCGTTATTAAGTAGTGTATTGTTTATCCTCCATGTGTTTGTATTCTTTACAGATCTTTTCCTGTAATTGTTATCTAGTCTCATGGCATTGTGGTCGGAAAAGATACTTGATACAATTTCAATTTTCTTAAATTTACCAAGGCTTGATTTGTGACCCAAGATGTGATCTATCCTGGAGAATGTTCCATGAGCACTTGAGAAAATGTGTATTCTGTTGTTTTTGGATGGAATGTCCTATAAATATCAATGAAGTCCATCTTGTTTAATGTATCATTTAAAGCTTGTGTTTCCTTATTTATTTTCATTTTGAATGATCTGTCCATTGGTGAAAGTGGGGTGTTAAAGTCGCCTACTATGAATGTATTACTGTCGATTTCCCCTTTTATGGCTGTTAGTATTTGCCTTATGTATTGAGGTGCTCCTATGTTGGGTGCATAAAAATGTACAATTGTTATACCTTCTTGGATCGATCTCTTGAGCATTATGTAGTGTCCTTCTTTGTCTCTTCTAATAGTCTTTATTTTAAAGTTGATTTTGTCTGATATGAGAATTGCTACTCCAGCTTTCTTCTAGTTTCCATTTGCATGGAATATCTTTTTCCATCCCCTTTCAGTCTGTATGTGTCTCTAGGCCTGAAGTGGGTCTCTTGTAGACAGCATATATATGGGTCTTGTTTTTGTATCCATTCAGCCAATCTGTGTCTTTTGGTGGGAACATTTAGTCCATTTAAGTTTAAGGTAATTGTTGATATATATGTTTCTATTCTCATTTTCTTAATTGTTTTGGGTTCGTTATTGTAGGTCTTTTCCTTCTCTTGTGTTTCTTGCCTGGAGAAGTTCCTTTAGCATTTGTTGTAAAGCTGGTTTGGTGGTGCTGAACTCTCTCAGCTTTTGCTTGTCTGTAAAGGTTTTAATTTCTCCATCAAATCTGAATGAGATCCTTGCTGGGTAGAGTAATCTTGGTTGCAGGTTTTTCTCCTTCATCACTTTCAATATGTCCTGCCAGTCCCTTCTGGCTTGCAGAGTTTCTGCTGAAAGATCAGCTGTTAACCTTATGGGGATTCCCTTGTGTGTTATTTGTTGTTTTTCCCTTGCTGCTTTTAATATGTTTTCTTTGTATTTAATTTTTGACAGTTTGATTAATATGTGTCTTGGTGTATTTCTCCTTGGATTTATCCTGTATGGGACTCTCTGTGCTTTCTGGACTTGATTATTTCCTTTCCCATATTAGGGAAGTTTTCAACTATAACTCCATGGGATTCTTTGACCCTGTGTCCTCCTGTTGAATTGGGGTTGGGGGCGGGTGACAGAAAAGATGGAATGGTGGCATTATTAATGCTTGTGTATCCTGAGGCGGAGAATTTTGTTGAGTGTAGAAGTATTTCCCTTATTACAATCGATTTTTACAGCAAAGGTGACATTCTTTTTTCAACTGAATAATGTATGGGACAGAAAGTCCTAAAGATAATTGCTTCTTCTCTCTTGAGATAACTCTCCTGACCAAATATACACAGCAACAGACAGGACATGAAGATGCTTCCTCTGTCTCCAGAGGCTTCTGTGGGCTCAGGGCCTCACCCAGCCTCAGAGCTGAACTTTCAATCTGTGTACTGCCTGGAACATCGGCCTCATGAGAACCAACACCTGCTTAGCCATGGGTCTCTCTGGGGCTCCCATCTCTGCTCTCAGTGGGCTGTTTCCTGTAAGGAACAGCTACCACCATCCACAACCTTGTGCTCTTACCACTCTCACTAGGATTGTCTTGATACCCCAGCTTGGGATGGGCAGAACTTGCAAGCAGCGAGGAATGATTTGACCTGATAATCAGATCATTAGTTAGGAGGCTGAGGTTCTGGTGTTCACACTGCTTCTGCTAGCAATGTGACCTCGCGCAAGTGTCTATCTCTCTCTGGGCCTCAGTTTCCCCTTTGGTAGTAGGGGAGGACTGACCTTGTTCTTCTTTAGTACGCTGTTTCTGGCAGGCTTGTGATGAGGCTGACTTGGGATCAGGTTCAGCTCTGAGGGCCACCAGAGTGCGCCTGGGACCCAGACTACCCTCCCGCAGCACTGCCCTCCTCCTGCCTCTGTGGTGTCTCTGTTTTTCTTCTGACTCCTCTCCTCCTTGCATTTCTGCCCCACTCATGCTAAATGATCCGTCAGAGTGCTCTCCCCTCCTGGCCTTTGCACCTGCCTGTCCTCTTCCTGGAATGCCCCTCCCCCCCCACCCCTTCACGGGGCTAACCCCTGCCAGCCTTGCTGGGGTATCCCCTCCTCCGGAAAGCACCCCTCCACCGAGCTCTTTCTGCTTCTCCCATGCTGGGTTGCAGTGGTGGGTTTTGTGGGGAGGTGGTAGCCCCAGCTCTGATTCTTCTTAGTACCCCTGTGTTTGTCATGGGTCTGGACACCAGGCAGGGAGAATGGGTGGACCTGGTGGGGGCAGAGCAGGCATGGGGAGCAAAAAAGATGATTTATGGAATGACTGAGTTATATTTTATTTTCTAGAAAAATAAGGTGCTGGAGCTCTGGTCGCCTCCCTGCCTGCCTCTCTGCCCACTGCCTCCCCTGACTCCATCACCCTGAGCTCCAGGGACCGAAGAATAGTAAGTCATTTGAGGGGCCTGCATGGGGAAATGAGGGCAGTGCGTGGAGGCATCTCACAGGCTGGACAGCAGCACCCCTGGACCCTCCTGACTGTGGTCAGTGTGTCACTGGGCACTCTTGGCCACTCGTAGCTGTTATCTTGTGCTCTTCCCCCCTAACTTTTCCAGGAAGGCCCACTAGTAGGATCAGGACTCCAGTAGAAGAGAGGGGCTTCTTTTGGGGGCCGTGAGGTAGAAGGAGCCCTGGCCCTAGAGTTAGGGTTCAAGTTCAGCTCTGCCTTTGACTTGCTGGGCGACCTTGGGCAAATCCTATCCCTTTCTGAGCCTCAGTCTCCCATCTGCACATTGAGGAGGTCAGAATGGATGATCTCTAAGACACCTTTCAACTAAAAAGGGAGGTTCTGCAACTCACATCCTGTGAGGTAGGCTAGAGATGGAAGCTACCCAGTGGCAAGATGACAAACACTGTGGTGATTCATTTGTCCTGAGGCTGTTCTGGGAATGGGTTGCCACAGGTGGGAGGGAAGGCTCAGCATAATTCCAGGAATCTGGACGGAAAGATCTGGAGATAGCCACATACTGGCCAGGATAGAAGCATGTGGCACTACTATACCTGGAAATCGACCTCTGAGTGCTACTGGCATGGCACTATCACTGTCAGGAGAGGCGGACAGATGTGGGATCCAGGAGGTGGCCCCTGCTCAGGCCTGGAGGTGCATGTGAGTGCATGTGCATATGTATGTGTGGGTGAGTGAGCTTTTGTGCCTGTGACTTTGGCCCTGTGTGTGGACGTAGGCTACTTCATGTGTGTGAGAACGTGTGTGCATGAATGAATGAATGTGAACATGAGTATGTATGTGTGTATTGAGGACAAAGCCTTTCGTTTAGCTTGACTCTGTTGCAAGCACACCAAGACCTGGTGTTTCTTTGTTTATTTTCACATACCTTCATGCACACACATATACACACACCACACACACACACACACACACACACACACACACACAGAGCTTCAAGGAGTAAGCTTCAAGCTGGTACAGACTTGCCTATCTCAGAGTGGTAAGTCACTTTTGACATTAACCCATTTACAGTCTAGGTTTTGAAATGCACAGAGAATAGATTCTCCTGAGATGACCAGCTTAATCTAACGATTGATGTGGAACAAACACATGTCAACGTGTGTTTGCCAACTTGACCACTTATTTAGGATAGTGGCCAATAAGCAGAGCTGATGATGGAATTTTCTAGCTCATCGTTTTCTTCCTTTCCTGCATTTTTTTGTTCTCTTCTTCCCTCCTTAGATATCTATTGAGCTCCATATCATAAAGGGCATTGAATGGGATGATTAAAAGTTTATACTTATTTCTGTGGTTCACAAGAAGCCCCTGGAGTTTTCTGAATAAGATAGTGGAGGGTTCAGGGCTTTGGGCCCTTGCTGTTTAGTGGTTTGGACCTTGGCCTTGAGGAGATGGTTACTGGCCTCTGTGAGGCCTCGTTTAAGGTGGTGGCCATAGTGATAGTGAGAATTGCTGATGCTCACATGGCTCCTGTGAGCCAGGCATCGTTTCAGTTGCTTCAGGTCCATGGACTCCTTTACCCTCCATAGCCCTCTGTGCTAAGTGCTATTATTATCCCCACTTCACTGATGTGAAAACTGAGGCCCAGAGCAGTTAGGAGACTTGCCCTTGGCCACACACAGCTACTAAATCAAGCCAAGATTTGCACCAGGCAGTTGAGCTCCATAGTCCAGACCCTTTGCTGTAGCTCTCCTGTCTCTCAGTGTGCAGGAGGAGCAGAGGGAGGAATTTGAGGTGACTGAGCAGGCCTTGTGACTGCTGGGGTGTGTGGGTGAGGGTGAGGGCAACTCTGACATGCTCCTAGGTTTCTGGTTTGGGCCACAGAGGACGGTGGGGTCCTTTGACTCAGCCTCTCAGGTTTCAGGGCCTGCCTTGGCCTTGGCCTAGAGCAGTGGACCTCAACTCCATTCAAGGATGGAGTGTCTGTACATCGCTGTACGCTTTGTAGTTCCCTGGGAAATCTCAACACATTTAAGTTCATCATGCAAAAGAGAACCAGAAACAGTTTACCTGTAGGAAACAGGGCTCTGTTCTATGTGTGCAAAATATAGTAAAAACCATATGCTCATGGAAAAGTTTTTGAACTTGCAGTTTTATTCTGTTTCCCATTAATATTCATTTCTCTATTTGCCATTTGTTCACTTATTTTTGTTAAAAAAAATCTTTGCTCAGAAGTAGGCAAGTAGTTCCAAGCACTAGTTTTAAGAAAAATTTATCAAATAAAAAATTTTAATTCAGCACATCCTCCCTATGAACTTAATGTTATTATCATTATGTGGAAACCATTGAGTAGATGACCCTATTCAACTCCCAAAGCACCAAAGTTGGACAGCTGTGTCCAACTGTCTCATTCTCTCTGGAGAATGAACCTATGGAAACAGAGTCTCCTTAATTCCCTGGTCCTAACTCACTGTGGGTGCAAAGAAAGTTAACAATAATAACTTAAATTCTGCTAGTTCTTCAGCCACCTCTTAAATTCTCTCCAGGTTGTTCCCTGAGCATGTCCCACATGTGTTCACACAATGGGATATAAATAGAGATGGTATATAAACCTTAAGGAAGTATCTTTAAAAGTAGGAAGAGATGCCCTTCTTTATTACTTCTTGCTTGCTGGAATGCAACTGTAATGGCTGGAGGTCTGGCAGTCACATAGGACCATGAGTCAACTTTGGGAATGCGAGGTAGAGTAGCAAGATAGAAGGAACGTGGGTTCTTTTTATTTATTTATTTATTTAATTTTATTTATTTACTTTTGGCTGCTTTGGTTCTTTGTTGCTGTGCGTGGCTTTCTCTGGTTGTGGGGAGTGGGGGCTACTCTTCGTTGCGGTGCGTGGGCTTCTCACTGCAGTGGCTTCTTTTGTTGCGGAGTCCGGCTCTAGGTGCGCGGGCTTCAGTAGTTGTGGCACATGGGCTTAGTTGCTCCGTGACATGTGGGATCTTCCCGGACCAGGGCTCGAACCTGTGTCCCCTGCATTGGCAGGCGGATTCTTAGCCACTGCGCCACCAGGGAAGCCTGGAACATGGGTTCTTGATCCTGTGATATGCCATACCAGCCCAGTAATTCTTATTGCTGGACTTCTCAGAAGTTAGAGAAGAATAAACTTTTATCTTGTTTAAGACAGTATTTTTAGGGTTTTTCTTTTCCTCAAAGCTGAAACTTACCTCAACAAATACTGATGCCAAAATGGAACTGTGTTCTTCTCAGTCCTCCTGACCAGAGCCTCTCTGTGTACATGCTGGAGTGAGGCAATGAGCCACTCCCCAACTCTGCTACTTACTGTTTTACTTGGGCTCCACAGCAGAAGGTATTCAGCTTCCCAGAGTAGCCCTTCTCCTTACCTTACGTTTCTTCCCTAGCAATGTGTTATTCCAGGCTTCTCATACTTTAACTGTACATGAATCACCTGGGGAACTTGTTAAAATGCAGATTCTGATTCAGTAGGTCTGGAGGTGGGGCTGGAGAATCTGCATTTCTAACAAGTTTTCAGTTGGTGTTGCTGCTACTGGCCCAGACCAGGATTTGAGTACTAAAGCTGTTGGAATGCTCGGCTGTGAGCTGCTTGCAGGCATGGACCATGTGGAATCTCGCCTGTTTCCACAATGCTTGGCACACAGTAGACACTCAGTGTATGCAGAATGACTGACTGAATACTGTAATAGGCCATTAATATGCAAGATGCCAAGAAGTTCTGCAGAAAGGAAACTGACCCTTTGTTTACTATGCATATCTCAAATTTATTTTCACTGGAACCCTATTTTCAAAAATACCTATTGACATTCTGTGGAAATAGTGCTCTGAGAAACCCACTTTGGCAGACCCTGATTTACATGGGGTCTTTGCAGTCCCTGTAGCCAGAGTGAGCCAATTTCCACGTGGGAGCCTCGTATCCAGAATTCTATTTGGGTGTCTGCTTCAGCAATTAGGAGAAATTGTTTCAGCTCAGACTCCCTGTATCCCTGAGGGCCTGCAAACTCCTCGAGGGAACGTATTTGAATACATTAAAATATAGGCTCGGGTGCTATTGCCAAGGTGTTGGGCCCAAGCAGTGCCCAGTAGGCCTATGACCCCCCTCAGGGCAATGGAAGCCTGAGTTGTTTGCTAATTAGCATGTTCCTGAGGATGTGTTCAAATGTCTTTGTTCCCAGGCTGAGGCAAGGAGGAAGTGCTGGGGAGAAAGCTGAAGGAGTTTGAAGCTGGGGAAAACGCTGAGTTTCCCTCCAGGGTTGATGTTGACTAGGTGAAGCCCTAGAGCTTTTTCCTGTAAAAGAAGCCTCCTGGGCTCTGGAAGGTCTGCTTTGCCAGCTTCATGGGAAGGAGGGAAGCTGGCAGGAGGGTCTTTGTCATCCCTCTGTGGGAGCATTCTCAGAAATGCAGGCCTGGGGCTTCCCTTGTGGCGCAGTGGTTAAGAATCCGCCTGCCAATGCAGGGGAAACGGGTTCGAGCCCTGGCCGGGGAATATCCCACATGCCGCGGAGCAACTAAGCCCGTGTGCCACAACTACTGAGCCTGCACTCTAGAGCCCGCGAGCCACAACTGCTGAGCCCACACACCCTGGAGTCCATGCGCTGCAACTACTGAACCCATGTGCTGCAGCTACTGAAGCCTGCGTGTCTAGAGCCTGTGCTCTGCAACAAAAGAAGCCATGGCAATGAGAAGCCCGCACACCACAACGAAGACTAGCCCCCCGCTTGCCACAACTAGAGAAAGCCCGTGCACAGCAACGAAGACCCAACACAGCCAAAAATAAATAAATTAATTAATTAAAAAAAAAAAAAAAAAGAAAGAAATGCAGGCCTGGCTCTCTGTTCAGGAGCCCCATGAATGCCCTGTAGCCCCCACCAAGACAAATTCACAGGATCAAGTCATGGGGTCTACATGGGCTGCATCCCCTGAACTTGGGCACCTAGCTCCTTATCCTCATTTTGGGTCTTAACAACAACTCTGGGTCAATAAGGAAAAACCTATTCAACATTCTGTTGCATATGTCAAAAGATATGGCCCCTATGAAATAAAGGCAGAAAGCCATAGGAATAGAGGGACAGACAAGTCACAGAATGAGATTTTTTAAAAAGTTAAATGAAAAAGGAATTAATGAGAAAAGGAAACACTGTGATAGAAACTAAAAATGTAATCACAGAATTAAAACTCCCCATTAATCCCTTGGTGAGATTAAAGAAAAGAATTGGTGCTGTAAAATATTAAATCAGTGCTGTAGAGGTCAAGGTTGAAAACTCTCATCAAAAATGCAGGGGAAAAGACAAAGAAATTAAAATGACAAGATAGGTATGGAGACCAGAGACTAAAGCAGTGCCAAGCAGACACGCCATGCTTTTGCGGGTGAGATTGGAGAGTAGCAATCATCCAATAAACCAGGGGTCCCCAACCCCTGGGCCGCGGACCAGAACCGGTCCGAGACCTGTTAGGAACCAGCCGCACAGCAGGAGGTGAGCGGAGGCGAGCAATTGAAGCTTCATCTGCTGCTCCCCATTGCTCACATTACCGCCTGAACCATCCCCCCCCAACCAACCCCTGTCCTTGGAAAACTTGTTTTCCACGAAACCGGTCCCTGGTGCCAAAAAGGTTGGGGACCGCTGCAATAGACAAGAGAACACCACACGAATCCTGAGTGTGCAGCTCAGAAGAGATCAACGTGTGTCACGCAAACATCACTGAAGATGGAACTATATCTAGACACCTCACAAAAATATTTAAGAAGCAGGATCTTAAAAATCCTACAAGTATATGCGCAGAATAAAGAGGAACCTACAAAGGAAGAGAAATCAAACTGGCTTCAGACTCTTACTGCCCTCAGTTTTCAGAAGAATAAAGAAAAAAATTGCAATCCAATTATTTGATGCCCCACCCAGGTACATTTAATATTTGAAATCTCAAGAAAGATACTCTCAAATATGGAAGAGTTTAAAGTTTGCATACTCTCAAGTATGCAAGAGTTTAAAGGACATACCACCTTGTACCCTTTTGAATAAGGAACTTGAAAAAGCATTAAATATTGTCAAGAGATGAAGCAAATTTAAGAACTGAAAGTGGGGAAGCCCTGGTGCAAGAGGGCAGGGAGCAAGTGCCTGTTAAACGCAGAAAAATATAAGAAGTTGTAAAAGTGGTACAAAATAATGAAAGTTAAAAATATTCTCAAAAAGAGGCAAGAGGACTCAGGAAGTACTGATTTACTCTTGTCTGATATTTAGAAAAAAATGTGGATTAAAGAATACTTAAAAAAATTTAAAACTATTGAATTATAGACAGAATATATATCTCATATATACATATACATAATATAAGATACATTAAAATGTATAATACATGAGGTATAATGTAATATGTATGTGTGTATACTCTCTCTCTCTCTGTCTCAGATAAAAACCAAAGAGTACATGGTCCCACACCAAACAGCAAACACTCAAAAGAGCAAGAATTAAAATGATCTTTAGGTCTTTCAAGATGACTCTCTTAGTAACTTTCAAACATGCAATCCAATATTAACTATAGTCACCATGCTGTACATTACATCCTATGACTAATTTATTTTATAACTGGAAGATTGTGCCTTTTTTTTTTTTTTTTTCGCGGTACGCGGGCCTCTCACTGTTGTGGCCTCTCCCGCTGCGGAGCACAGGCTCTGGACACGCAGGCTTAGCGGCCATGGCCCACGGGCCCAGCCGCTCTGCGGCATGTGGGATCTTCCCGGACCGGGGCACGAACCCATGTCCCCTGCATCAGCAGGCAGACTCTCAACCACTGCACCACCAGGGAAGCCCAGATTGTGCCTTTTGACAAGGAGAATAGATCTTAAAAGTTCTTATCAGAAAAAAAGCTTTTAATTATCTTCAGGTGATAGATATAATACTAAATATATGTTACAACAATTAATGTAAATGGGTTGCATTTCTTTAAGACAAAAATTCTTAGACTATATGCTATCTATAAGAGGAACTTAGTGAAGCAGGAATTTAAAAGCAAATGGGATTCAGCAATTCCACTCTAGGTTTGTACCTAAAGAGTTGAAAGCATGAACTGAAACGGATACTTGTATACCAATGTTCATAGCTGCCTTTTTCACAATAGTCAAAAGGTGGGAACAACCCAAGTGTCCATCAACAGATGAATGAATAAACAAAATGTGGCATATAGATACAAAGGAATATTATTCCTCCCTAAAAAGGAATGAAATTCTGATACATGCTACAACATGGATGAAGCTTGAATACCTTATGCTAATTGAAAGAAGCCAGACATAGAAGAACAAATACTGTGTGATTCCATTTACACGTGGTACCTAGAATAAGCAAATTCATAGAGACAGAAAGTAGATTAGACGTTGGCCAGTAGATTTGGTGTTTGGTAGTGCCTTTAAGCTGGTTCCTGTGCCTCCATCGTCCTTTGAGTACTTCCCTACTTTCTAGCAGGACAAGATGTTCCGGGTTCATTTGTACTTTCCCTTTCTAAACCCTGGAGTCAGCCATTTCTCCAAGGAGTCTTTGTTCCTTTCAGTGTATACTGGTATTTAGAAGTCAAGATCTGGGCACTAGGTGTGCTTATTGCTATTGGGGTATTGCTGCTTCCAGCCTCCTTCAGTGGAATTAGGGAATTAGCCTGGCCTCTCAACAGTGGGGTCCGCAATGGCTCTCCCTTTGTTGAATGTGATAGAAAAGGGGGGACATGCACCAAAGGAGCTTTTTTCTCAACTCCTCTCTACTCTATGAATGGAACAATTTTGGCAAAACCCTCCATTTGAGTCACCCCCAAGGAGAAGAAACCTCTTAGATCACTGTTGGCTATTGAAAACATCACTCACCTATCCTACACCTCCTAAGCTCCACCAGGGGCCTTAACCTTGCTGAACTCTTTTCTCTTCTAGTTGACATTCATAGGGCTAAGGCACAGCAGGACCCAGGCCTCTGCCCAGTGGGAGTTGGGGATGAGGCAAGGGTTAGGGTCACCAGGGAGCTCATGTCCCTCAGCAAGTCTTCATTCCAACCAGAGGAAAAGAAAGGAGAGACATCTTAGCTCTGAAGTTTCTGCTGCTCACTCCCAGTGCAGGGAAGCTGCTGGTGCATGGGCACCTACAGCACAACCAGGACTGGGAAGAAGCTCTGATATTGGAAATCCAGAAGAAAGCATGACTTCATAGTTCTTTTCTAAGAAATGGCCCTTTTGCTACCACAGGGAATTATCTGCAGACAAAAATTATTTTTCATAGAAATAGTCCTTCTCTGTTTCCCTTCCTTGTCCCCAGACCAGCATCAACTAAGTGATTCCCAGGGAGGGGAGGGCAGGAAGAAGAGTCCCGTGACCTGGGGGGCAGGGGATGCCCTTAGGCCTGAGTACCACAGTAGTCATGATCCCATTCCTCCTGTACTTCTGAGGACTTAGACGTGCTTCCTGCCTCATAATCATTGATTCGAACCTTCCCAACTGCACCGCTGCGTGGGTCAGATGGCCACTATGAATTCAGACATCTCACACCTATAGACAGGGACCTATTGTGCCTTAACAAATTGCTTTTCCTGTACGCTGTAGCTGGGAGAGTCTCTCTCTCTCTCTCTCTCTCTCTCTCTCTCAATAACTTTATTGAAAGATAATTTGCATCCCATACAATTCACCTGTTAAAAGTGTGTATCATTCAGTGGTTTTTAGTAAATTCACAGATATGTGTAACCATCACCATAGTCAATATTAGAACATTTTCATCATCTCAAAATAAAGAAACCCTGTACCCTTCAGCTATCATCCCTCTATCTCCCCAACCCCCAGCCCCCAACCCTAAGAAATCGCTAATCTACTCTGATATTATAGATTTCTCTAGTTTGGAATTTCAGATGAATGGAATCATATAGTATGTAGTTTTTTGTGACTGGTTTCTTTCACTTAGTATTAGGTTTCCAAGGATTGTCCATGTTGTAACCTGCATCAGCACTTCATTTCTTCCACATTCCTCTTTAGGGTAGTGAGCAGGCCAAGTGTGGATCCATGGAGTAGGGGAGTATCTCCAGAGACCCCCACGTCCAGGCTTGTGGTGAACGTGGCTAATTTCAGGGCATGTCATTCGCTTCCTCCTTAGGTGGTTGTTGGATCAGAGACCCGTAACTTCTCCCAGAAACTCCTTGCCAGCCTGGTGCGGATTGTCTTTGTACTTTACAGATAGGCTTCTGCCCAAGGCCACCGTGGTCACCACTTTGATCTTGCCAAAGGACATCTGCTATTTCTAGGTGTTCTGAATGTCCTCAGCCTGCTATAACTCACACTGGCGATGAAGAGGATCAAATAGTATTTGTAGGTGCCTGCACACTTCTGAAGCTCTTCTGTGGGGTTCTGAGCCCTAAACTTTTCTCGGCAGCCTTAGATAAGGGAACATTCTTGACACGCTTAAACTTGGACGTGAGGCTGCCTACACTGTAACAGAAGTTTTAAACCTGTAATAGGTTGGCCTGGATTTTTTAAAAACTAAAAGTGACCAGAAAGCCATATGATCTGTTCAAATGCCAGTGTGGGGCAGGAAGGAGAGATTTGACAGAACTTGTTTGAAGGTAAGCGAATGGACAAAGAAATAAAACCATTTTATGTTTATGCCCTGCTGACTTCAAACTGTTTGATACACTGGTTACACATTTAAGAACATAGAGGCCGAAATCCCAAATGAAATAGTGATCAATCCAGTGATATGTTAGAAGAATAATACCTTATAGTCAAGTCAGTTTTATTTCAAGAATGTAAAGATGACTCAGATGAGGAAGTGCGTTGATGCAATTTATCACAGCAACAGGTCAAAAGAAAACTTTTGGCAGTAGTTCAGGAACCTGTTCACAAGGCATTTTTATTCCTCTAGTACTGGTGCCAAATAGAAGCCAATAGGACAAAGGTAATGTCTGTTTGCTGCTTTGATAGACTTAACCTCAAAGAAGCCATTTGATTTTAGGATGGTGACAGGGTGTTTCATGTGACTAAAAAGCCACCTTGCATCATTCTATGGCAGCAGAGGAACTTCAGCCGCGGGTGAACGATTTCTTGAATGTGGAAGAGAGTCCCAAAGTTTAAGGTGACAAGAATTGCATTTGAGAAACTCTTCAGGCTCCATCTATAGTTCTCAATGGAGCTTTTTAAGGTGCTTCCAAGATCAGGAAAGGGAAATTGCTGAACACTGAAACAGCAAAAAAATGTAGTCCAGTGAAGGTGAGGCCAAAGGTTATCAGGGCCAACACGGACATGGCTTCTAGACATCTCAAGGCCACAAGCTATCTTGCTGCTTGATTTATTGACAGTTCTATTGTGATGTATTTTACATACAATATCACCAACTTTAAGTGTATAATTCAATGGGTTTTGACAAGTGTTTTCAGTTGTGTAACCACCACCACCACAATCAAGGTATAAAAATTTCTGTCACCCCGAAAAGTTGCCTGGCGTTTCTTTACAGCCAGTTCTCTTTGCACACCCTCCGTCATGGGCAACCACTGATCTGCTTTCTAGTTGTGTCTGCTGTGGGTCTCCGGAGCTCCCGTGGAGCATCTCTGCCATCTTCGGCATTCTATACTGCCGATTCTAGCTGCCTCTGCCTCCTTGAACTCTGATCTGTCCCCCAACTCAGTAGGTTTGCTGGTCTTGGTTTGGGTCCCGCTCCCTGTGCTGTGGCTTGGAAACTCCCTCCAGGCAGTCAGCTGGGACAGCTGTAGAGGCTCACCTGTGGTTTTTCCTGAGACCTGTATCCTGGGTCCAATATGTGTATAAGACATTTTACTCATTTTGTTTGGTTTTTAGTTGTTTAGGCTAGGAAGGCAATTTCTAGAGCTGTTAATCCTTCATGAGCAGAAGTGGAACTGCTCTGACTCATAGTTTGCTATTTGCCTGATGATCTCATGTTACCTGGAGTCACCAGAAGATACATTCAGGCTGGTGGCCACTCCCTTGCGGCAGGTGTATAGTTTCAGCTAAAATGGAACAATTGTGTTTCCAGTTTGGGACCCATTGCCTCATCAAGGCTTGAAGAAATATATAATAATAATAATTCATTTTGAAATAATTTCAAATTTAGTGGAAATTTGCAGAACCAGTTGTACAGAGAACTCTCATTGTTGTCAGCTGTCCCGCAGAGTCTCTGTTCCCTCTCTGGTCCAGGACCAACCCAGGCTAACATGTTGCACTTAGTAATCATGTCTCTTTGGTCTCCTTCAATCTAGAGCCGTCCCCCAGTCTTTTCTACTCATGCACACCCTGACAGTTTTAAATGGTACAGGCCTCTCATTCTGGATCAGGTTCCTCGGCCTGGGTCCATCCAATGTTTTCTCGTGTCCAGACTCAGGCCATGCTTTCTTGGCAGGAATCACATAAAAACTACACTGGTCTCTTTCCGTGCGCTGTGTCAGGGGGCATGTGATGTCAGTCATTGCACCACTGCTGAGTTAACTTTAATCACCTAGTTATATCGTTGTCTCCCACCTTACTCCATTGTGAAGGCACCATTTTCCCCTTGGTAACTGGTGGGGACATGGTATGAGTCTATGCCAATATTCACAGGTGCCTTTTTGAGGGAGTAAAACATTTATAATTTAACTTTGCCCTAAAGAATAACAGTAGAGTCAGAGGAACCAAGATGGCGGAGTAGAAGGACATATTCTCACTCCCTCTTGTGAGAACACCAGAATCGCAGCTAGCTACTGGACAATCATCAACAGGAAGACACTGGAACTCACCAAAAAGATACCTCACATCCAAAGACAAAGGAGAAGCCAAAATGAGACGGTAGGAGGGGCGCAATCACAGTAAAATCAAATCCCATAATGGCTGGGTGGGTGACTCACAGACTGGAGAACACTTATACCACAGAAGTCCACCCACTGGAGTGAAGGTTCTGAGCCCCACGTCAGGCTTCCCAACCTGGGGGTCCGGCAACGGGAGGAGGAATTCCTAGAGAATCAGACTTTGAAGCCTAGTGGGATTTGATTGCAGGACTTCAACAGGACTGGGGGAAACAGAGACTCCACTCCTGGAGGGCACACACAAAGTAGTGTGCGCATCGGGACCCAGGGGGAAGGAGCAGTGACCCCATAGGAGACTGAACCAGACCTACCTGCTAATGTTGGAGGGTCTCCTGCAGAGGCGGGGGGTGGCTGTGGCTCACCGTGGGGACAAGGACACTGGCAGCAGAAGTTCTGGGAAGTACTCCTTGGCGTGAGCCCTCCCAGAGTCTGTCATTAGCCCCACCAAAGAGCCCAGGTAGGCTCCAGTGTTGGGTTGCCTCAGGACAAACAACCAACAGGGAGGGAACCTAGCCTCACCCATCAGCAGTCAAGTGGATTAAAGTTTTACTGAGCTCTGCCCACCAGAGCAACAGTCAGCTCTACCCACCACCAGTCCCTCCCATCAGGAAACTTACACAAGCCTCTTAGCCTCATCCACCAGAGGGCACACAGCAGAAGAAAGAAGAACTACACTCCTGCAGCCTGTGGATCAAAAACCACATTCACAGAAAGATAGACAAGATGAAAAGGCAGAGGGCTATGTACCAGATGAAGGAACAAGATAAAACCCCAGAAAAACAACTAAATGAAGTGGAGATAGGCAACCTTCCAGAAAAAGAATTCAGAATAATGATAGTGAAGGTGATCCAGGACCTCGGAAAAAGAATGGAGGCAAAGATCAAGAAGATGTAAGAAATGTTTAACAAAGACCTAGAAGAATTAAAGAACAAACAGAGATGAACAATACAATAACTGACATGAAAACTACAATAGAAGGAATCAATAGCAGAAAACTGAGGCAGAAGAACGGATAAGTGACCTGGAAGACAGAATGGTGCAATTCACTGCTGCGGAACAGAATAAAGAAAAAAGAATGAAAAGAAATGAAGACAGCCTAAAAGACGTCTGGGACAACATTAAACGCAACAACATTCGCATTATAGAGGTCCCAGAAGGAGAAGAGACAGAGAAAGGACCTGAGAAAATATTTGAAGAGATTATAGTCGAAAACTTCCCTAACATGGGAAAGGAAATAGCCACCCAAGTCCAGGAAGCACAGCGAGTTCCATACAGGATAAACCCAAGGAGAAACACGCCGAGACACATAGTAATCAACTTGGCAAAAATTAAAGAAAAATTATTGAAAGCAGCAAGGGAAAAACGACAAATAACATACAAGGGAACTCCTATAAGGTTAACAGCTGATTTCTCAGCAGAAACTCTACAAGCCAGAAGGGAGTGGCATGATATACTTAAAGTGATGAAAGGGAAGAACCTACAATGAAGATTACCCGGAAAGGATCTCATTCAGATTTGATGGAGAAATCAAAAGCTTTACAGACAAGCAAAAGCTAAGAGAATTCAGCACCACCAAACCAGCTCTACAACAAATGCTAAAGGAACTTCTCTAAGTGGGAAACTAAAGAGAAGAAAAGAACCTACAAAAACAAACCCAAAACAATTAAGAAAATGTTCATAGGAACATACATAATGATAATTACCTTAAGCGTGAATGGATTAAACGCTCCAACAAAAAGACACAGGCTCACTGAATGGATACAAAACAAGACCCATATATATGCTGTCTACAAGAGACCCACTTCAGACCTAGGGACACATACAGATTGTAAGTGAGGGGATGGAAAAAGATATTCCATGCAAATAGAAATAAAAAGAAAGTTGGAGTAGCAATACTCATATCAGATAAAATAGGCTTTAAAAGAATGTTACAAGAGACAAGGAAGGACACTACATAATGATCAAGGGATCAATCCAAGAAGAAGATATAACAATTTAAAATATATATGCACCCAACATAGGAGCACCTCAATACATAAGGCAACTGCTAACAGCTATAAAAGAGGAAATTGACAGTGACACAATGATAGTGGGGGACTTTAACACCTCACTTACACCAATGGACAGTTCATCCAAAATGAAAATAAATAAGGAAACAGAAACTTTAAATGACACAATAGACCAGATAGATTTAATTGATATTTATAGGACATTGCATCCAAAAACAGCAGGTTACACTTTCTTCTCAAGTGCACACGGAACATTCTCCAGGATAGGTCACATCTTGGGTCACAAATCAAGACTCAGTAAATTTAAGAAAATTGAAATCATATCAAGCATCTTTTCTGACCACAATGCTATGAGATTAGAAATCAATTACAGGGGAAAAAACGTAAAAAACACAAACACATGGAGGCTAAACAGTAAGTTACTAAATAACCAAGAGATCACTGAACAAATCAAAGAGGAAATCAAAAATACCTAGAGACAAATGACAATGAAAACATGACGATCCAAAACCTATGGGGTGCAGCAAACGCAGTTCTAAGAGGGAAGTTTATAGCTATACAAGCTTACCTTAAGAAACAAGAAAAATCTCAAATAAACAATCTAACCTTACACCTAAAGGAGCTAGAGAAAGAAGAACAAACAAAACCCAACGTTAGCAGAAGGAAAGAAATCATAAGGATCAGAGCAGAAATAAATGAAATCGAACCAAAGAAAACAATAGCAAAGATCAATAAAACTAAAATCTGGTTCTTTGAGAAGATAAACAAAATTGATAAACCATTAGCCAGACTCATCAAGAAAAAGAGAGAGAGGACTCAATAAAATTAGAAATGAAAAAGGAGAAGTTACAACAGACACCACAGAAATACAAAGCATCCTAAGAGACTACTACAAGCAACTTGATGCCAATAAAATACACAATCTGGAAGAAATGGCCAAATTCTTAAAAAGGTATAACCTTCCAAGACTGAACCAGGAAGAAATAGAAAATATGAATAGACCAATCACAAGTAATGAAATTGAAAATGTGATTAAAAATCTTCCAACAAACAAAAGTCCAGGGCCAGATGGCTTCACAGGTGAATTCTATCAAACATTTAGAGAAGAGCTAACACCCATCCTTCTCAAACTCTTCCAAAAAATTGTAGAGGAAGGAACACTCCCAAACTCATTTTATGAGGCCACCATAACCCTGATACCAAAACAAGACAAAGATACTACAAAAAAGGAAAATTACAGACCAATATCACTGATGAATATAGATGCAAAAATCCTCAACAAAATGTTAGCAAACAGAATCCAACAACACATAAAAAAGATCATACACTATGATCAAGTGGGATTTATCCCAGGGATGCAAGGATTCTTCAATATATGTAAATCAACCAATGTGATATACCATATTAACAAATTGAAGAAGAAACACCATATGATCATCTCAATAGTTGCAGAAAAAGCTTTTGACAAAATTCAACACCCATTTATGATAAAAACTCTCCAGAAAGTGGGCATAGAGGGAACCTACCTCAACATAATAAAGGCCATATACGACAAACCCACAGCAAACATCATTCTCAAAGGTGAAAAACTGAAAGCATTTCCTCTAAGATCAAGGACAACACAAGGATGTCCACTCTCACCACTATTATTCAACATAGTTTTGGAAGTCCTAGCCACGGCAATCAGAGAAGAAAAAGAAATAAAAGGAATACAAATTGGAAAAGAAGAAGTAAAACTGTCACTGTTAGCAGATGACATGATACTATACATGGAGAATCCTAAAAATGCCACCAGAAAACTACTAGAGCTAATCAATGAATTTGGTAAAGTTACAGGATACAAAATTAATGCACAGAAATCTCTTGCATTCCTATACACTAATGATGAAAATTCTGAAAGAGAAATTAAGGAAACAGTCCCATTTACCATTGCAATAAAAATAATAAAATACCTAGGAATAAACCTACCCAGGGAGACAAAAGACCTGTATGCAGAAAACTATGACACTGATGAAGGAAATTAAAGATGATACCAACAGATGGAGAGATATACTATGTTCTTAAATTGGAAGAATCAATATTGTGAAAATGACTCCATTACCCAAAGCAATCTACAGATTCAATGCAATCCCTATCAAATTACCAATGGCATTTTTTTACAGAACTAGAACAAAAAATCTTAAAATTTGTATGGAGACACAAAAGACCCCAAATAGCCAAAGCAGTCTTGAGGGAAAAAAACGGAGGTGGAGGAATCAGACTCCCTGACTTCGGACTATACTACAAAGCTACAGTAGTCAAGACAATATGGTACTGGCACAAAAACAGAAATATATATCAATGGAACAGGATAGAAAGCCCAGAGACAAACCCACGCACCTATGGTCAACTAATCTATGACAAAGGAGGCAAGGATATACAATGGAGAAAAGACAGTCTCTTCAATAAGTGGTGCTGGGAAAACTGGACAGCTACATGTAAAAGAATGAAGTTAGAACACTCCCTAACACCATACACAAAAATAAACTCAAAATGGATTTGAGACCTAAATGTAAGACTGGACACTATAAAACTCTTAACGGAAAACATAGGAAGAACACTCTTTGACATAAATCACAGCAAGATCTTTTTTGATCCACCTCCTAGAGTAATGGAAATAAAAACAAAAATAAACAAATGGGACCTAATGAAACTTAAAAACTTTTGTACAGCAAAGGAAACCATAAACAAGACGAAAAGACAACCCTCAGAATGGGAGAAAATATTTGCAAATGAATCAACGGACAAAGGATTAATCTCCAAAATATATAAACAGCTCATGCAGCTCAATATTAAAGAAACAAACAACCCAATCCAAAAATGGGCAGAAGACCTAAATAGACATTTCTCCAAAGAAGACATACAGACGGCCAAGAAGCACATGAAAAGCTGCTCAACATCACTAATTATTAGAGAAATGCAAATCAAAACTACAATGAGGTATCATCTCACACCAGTTAGAATGGGCATCATCAGAAAATCTACAAACAAATGCTGGAGAGGATGTGGAGAAAAGGGAACCCTCTTGCGCTGTTGGTGGGAATGTAAATTGATACAGCCACTATGGAGAACAGTATGGAGGTTCCTTAAAAAACTAAAAATAGAATTACCCTGTGATCCAGCAATCCCACTACTGGGCATATACCCAGAGAAAACCATAATTCAAAAAGACACATGCACCCCAATGTTCATTGCAGCACTGTTTACAATAGCCAGGTCATGGAAGCAACCTAAATGCCTATTGACAAGTGGATAAAGAAGATGTGGTACATATATACAATGGAATATTACTCAGCTGTAAAAAGGAGCGAAATTGGGTCATTTGTAGAGACGTGGATAGATCTAGAGACTGTCATACAGAGTGAAGTAAGTCAGAAAGAGAAAAACAAATATCGTATATTAACGCATGTATGTGGAACCTAGAAAAATGGTACAGATGAACCGGTTTGCAGGGCAGAAGTTGAGACGCAAATGTAGAGAACAAACTTATGGACACGAAGGGGGGAAAGCCGTCGGTGGGGTGGGGAAGGTGCTGTGATGAATTGGGCGATTGGAAGTGACATGTATACACTGATGTGTATAAAATTGATGAAAATAAGAACCTGCTGTATAAAAAAATAAATAAAATTCAAAAAGAAAAAGGAATAACAATAGAACCATAGCTATCATCCAGTGAGCATTTTTTATGTGCCAGGCGCCATGCTAAGCACTTTCCATATTTTAATTTAATCCTCAAGCACTGTGAATTAGGTACCACTATTATTCCCTTTCACAGATGAGGAAACTGAGTACGTGTGGTAATGATTTAGGAGCAGGACACACTAGAGGCCACCCATTCACCCTTCTTGAGAACTAAAAATATTTTCCATTTAAAAACTGTAAAAGACATTAACTTAGAAAGAGTTAAAATAACCAAACGGGACTTACCTGGTGGTGCAGTCGTTAAGAATCCGCCTGCCAATGCAGGAGACACGGGTTCGAGCCCTGGTCAGGGAAGATCCCATATGCCGTGGAGCAACTAAGCCCGTGCACCACAACTACTGAGCCTGCACTCTAGTGCCCGGGATCCACAACTACTGAGCTCACGTGCCACAACTACTGAAGCCTGCATGCCCAGAGCCCGTGCTCCGCAACAAGAGAAGCCAGCGCAATGAGAAGCCTGCGCACCACAATGAAGAGCAGCTCCTGCTAGCTGCAACTGGAGAAAGCCTGCGTGCAGCAACAAAGACCCAATGCAGCCAAAAAAATAAATTAATGAAAAAATGTATTAAAAAAAAAAAGAAAGAACCAAACAGAAGTGGTTAGAATTTTTCCCTTGTATCTCAAATGAATCTGCTTTTGGCAACTAATGACCCAGAAGTTCCATCAGATGCTTTAGTAGATAATACCCCTTAAAATCTGCAGCCATTTAAAAATTGGGTCAAAGGCACTTGTTTAAAGCCACCAAAATTGTCAAAAATAAACCCCACTAAACCTCATTATTTCTACTAACGTTAGGTCATAAAAGGAAAATGAAAGGTAATGACTAAAATTGTCAATCCAGTCAAAGACATCTGGAAATTTGCCAGTGCTGGGACCAACCCAAAAAAGACCTAGGATACTATCTCTATGTATAAAGGAAAACCCCATAACAGGCATTATTAAAATATGAGAATTGATAGAACAGTTTTGATGCTGGTAAAAAATTATGACTCTAAAATATTTTCAAATACCCTTGAGAAAGAGACTGTAATTTTCTCATGTATTAATTATAAATTAAGCACTATCAGTCTCTGTTTCAATTTTTAATGAGTATTTTTATCTGAGTTCATTTTTATTAAATCTCCCATGGGAGCAGAATGGTGGATTTACAGATATTTTACTAGGGTCCATTTATCATGGGCCATTTGCTGTGGTCATATATTTTGTGGTTGAATAACAATGAGTGAGGAGGGAGTAGAGCAAGGAGTAGATTGAGGCTGAGAAATAGGGTGGGATTAAAGGTGGGTTTACACAGAAAACAAACAGCTTTTATGTTTTGATACAGCTCAAAATGACCTGGTTAAAAGTACCACATTGAAATGCCCTTGGAATGAAAATAGCAACATTAAAATGGACTGCTTCACTTATATGCGCATCACAACCCTCACCTCAGCTCAAAGGATTCACAGGCATAACACACATAGTTTTGGCTTTTTCTGAAGACCCTAAAAGCCGTGAATTGGAATCCTGGGTTGTGAGGCCAACGTGCTGAACCAAGATACTGAGCTAGTGAGTGAACCTAGCTGACTGCCTGGCATCCAGTTCTCTGAAGTTTTGGTGTTCTCAATTCATCACTTAGGGAATGACTCTACTTAAGTGATAAAAACTTTGGTTTATTTTTTGTTTGTTGTATATGTGCACATGTATGTAGTAAGTGGAGATAAACAAAACTTTAATGAAATCTTCAAAAGGCAGTTAACTAGTAGTGGTCATATGGGGCAAGTGAGAACAGTAAATACCAGTGTCTTGTGGGAATGTGATTCTAGAAATCACGAGCCTATATATCTGAGTTCATTATTTTGGTGGTTCAGAAGTGTTTTGGAAAGTGTGGCAGTAATGGCTGGTTTTCTTTCTTGTATATAATAGATAGCTGAGTTTTTTACTGAGCACATGGCTGCCCAGAAAAAAGACTACATTTCCCAGACTTCCCTGCAGCTAGTTAATAAAGTTAATAAAGCTGTGTAATAAAGTTCTGCCCAATGGATGTAAGTGATGTGTGAAACTTGGAGGTTGTGCCCTTAAAGGGAAGAGGCATGTTCTCCTCTGCCCTTTCTAGCTGGCTGGAATATGGACACATGGTGAGTCATTTGGGACCAGGTGAATGAGGAAACCCCAATATGACAGAGCAACAAGAGAGAGGAGGCCTGGGCCCCTGACAACTTCACAGCCAGAGCTGCCATAACCGCCCAGACTTATGGTTTCTTACCTATTTCTTAACTAACACCATAGTAAATCAAGGATCCATTGTAATTGTTTCCATGCTTGTCTCCATCATTAGGCTGTGAGCTCCTTACGAAGATCTCTCCCCATATTTCTCTCCAGTTCCTCACGTAGCCCCAGAACTACTCTGGGCCATGGCACAGAATAAGCCCTTGTGAATATTTATTGAATGAATGAATGAATGAATGTACTGTGACGCATACCAGCCTGTGATGGGAGCTGTGATAGATGCATCAGAAGAAATGTGGAGGGAGAGCCACCTCCCAGTTGGAATTTATGTCTAGGAAATTGTGTTTGGCTGCTTGTAACAGAAAACCCAAATAACAGTGACCTAACAACGTAGTGATTCATTTTCTTCACATGGTAAGGGTCTGGGGGTGGGTTTCTAAATTAGGTTTAGTGCTGTCAGGCCTAAGTTTCTGCCAGTCACTTGGCTGCTTCCTCATGTTGGCAATATAGTAGCCAAACTCCAACCATCATGTCTATGTTCCAGGGAAACAGGAAAGTCAAAATGGTGAAAGGGAAAGCCAGCCAAGCCTGTCCCCTCCTAAAAGGCTCAGGCTACTCCAGATATTTGCAGGGACCAGGACAAGAGTATGAAGGGACACCCAGCTACCGTAGGTTTATCAATTTAAAAGTTGTTAATTCAAGCCAGAAGACTGTTAAATAACATATCTTTGTCTTATTGCTTTGACAAAAATACCTTTAAAATGACAAAATCTAGAATATATGTCAGGCTATAATTTTTATATGACTGAAGATCAACAAAGCACCAAAGACAATTTAATTTAATTATGACTGAATATATCTGGGTATTCTGTTAATGAGCTTGCAAAGTCTGAATGAATAATAAAAGTAAGATATACATAATTTATAAGTTATCATATATTTATTCCATAAATTTTATATTTTTGCTTTTATCTCAGCAAAATTCAATAATTATGTTATCATCAAGATTTTCACAGATTTGTATTCTGTTGGCAGTAATGATCTAAAGCAGAGGTTGGCAAACTATGACCTGCCGCTCTATTGCCTGTTTTTGTAAATAAAGTTTTACTGGCACTTAGCCAGGCTCATTTTTTTACATATTGTCCACGGCTGTTATCACGTTAGTGTCAGAGGTGAATAGTTGTGACAGAGATTGTATAGCCTAATAAGCTTGAAATTTCTGGCCCTTTAAGAAGAAGTTTCCCAACCCCTGATCTAAAGGATAAAAACATAAAATGTAAGTGTAATGAAAGTATACAGAATTTGAATATATTTTTATCAAAAAGCATTAGTTAAAGATAAGTGAACGTAGGGAATCCCCTGGCAGTCCATGGTTAGGACTCTGCGCTTTTACTGCTGAGGGTCTGGGTTTGATCCCTGGTCTGGGAAATAAGATCCTGCAAGCTGTGTGGCATGGCCCAAAACAACAACAACAACAAAACAAAATAAGTGAACATAAAAACCAAAGAATTGGGCTTCCCTGGTGGCGCAGTTGTTGAGAATCCGCCTGCCAATGCAGGGGACACAGATTCATGCCCCGGTCCGGGAGGATCCCACATGCCACGGAGTGGCTGGGCCCGTGAGCCATGGCCGCTGAGCCTGTGTGTCCGGAGCCTGTGCTCCACAACAGGGAGAGGCCACAACAGTGAGAAGCCCGCGTACCGCAAAAAAAAAAAAATTTAAAAAAAAATCATTTTTCATATACATATTCTATAGAAGTTAATTTTTCTACAGGAGTCATAATTATTTAACAATTAAAAGGTAAAATATAAATTATAATTCATGTATTGAAATATTTAAATAAATTTATTTTTAAAATTTAGTTAAATAAATCTTAGTAAACATTTCTATAAAAATAAAACTTGACTTTCTGTCATTCAACATCCACGTGATTGCCAAGGTAAATGCCTCATATCATGCTTTGTGTACATTCTGTCTAGACCTACAAGTATACAAATTTGAGAGTAATATGAATTGTTAAGTATGGCAACATGTTCTTCAGCTGCCATGTACAACTGCTGTGAACACCCTGCTAATAGTGAGTACCTCCAGAAGGGGATTGGAACTGGGAAAGGAGCAAGAAGATAGATGCTTGGCACAAGAGGGAAATGATACTTTGGTCTGTAAGAACATAACATTCATGCTATGTGCTGGGAAGGAATTAACAATTTTTCCCATTACCTAAGCTCTTCTGCCATTCGTTCCTTCCTGATTTCAGAAGTAGCATTCATCTCCACTGTCATCAGGCGCAGACACAAAATTTCCAGACTCAGTATTGTTTCGAAACAGGGCAAGGGATGTGGAAATGTATTTCCCTGGGGCCTGAATGGTGCTTGTAATAAGAATAGATGTTTAGGGCATGGATTGCTTGTGTCAGTGTTAAGCACATGATCCCAAATGATAGAGACCATCTTTGTGTTCATTAAGAAATGGGTGTGCTTGTGTGTGTGTGTGTGGGTGTGTGTGTGTGCCTGCATGATATACAAGGCCCACTAAATCACGAAACCCAGAGCGGGGTCTGAGGACAGACAGTACTAAAAATGCTTTCTCGGAAACCTGCCCAAATGACTTCTGCTTACATCTCATTGGCCATGACTATATGCTGTGGCCACTGACGGCTGCTGTGGAGCCCCGGCACACTGTCAACAAGAAAACCAGGAAGAAGGGGAATTAACTATGACATTGGCTATGAGTAGTCTCTGCCACACTGCCCTCTCCTCTCCACTCTTTCTCTCTGGCCTTGACCTTCTAATCCAGCATCTTTTCCCTGCCCCCATATACAGGTCTTCCCTGCAGTTCCTCCACCTTGAGCCAAGAGCCTCCATCTCTATGTCACTCCCAGCCAGGGCTGAAATGCTCTGGACAAAGAAGCTGAGAGTGGGAAACCCCAGGTGACTCCTCAGTGCTCCCCCCAAGCTGTACCTCCAGGAGCATGCCATTGTCTGTGGGCCCAGTGGTTGTCACAGAGCTAGCTGGCATGAGCAGTGCAGGGGCCAGGTGCCACCTGCCTCCCAGCTCCCCCTTCATCCAGGTGTGGAAGGACCTTATCACCACCTGGTTATGGACTGTTGTCCTCTGAAGAGCTGCCAGAAGGGTTTGCTGCATTCCTGTAAATCAGCGAGTTGTGTCTCTCCGGGAAGGTGAGGGCCTCACCCAGACCAACCACAGGGATCCAGCTCCAGCTGGGGTATGGCAGTGAGGGCCTCGGTTAGTTCTCCTCCCGTCTGGGACCCTGCCCCTTTCAAAGTTAATGTAATAAAGACAATGAGATTTTGGGGAGCATGACTCAAGTCTGGAAGGAAAGAGATATCTTTTTACATAATTAGTTACTGGAGATATGCCAACAGGAATCATTTTTTGTGGGCTCAAAAGTATGCCAAACTTTAGATGTTTCACCTGAGGCTAGATCACAGTGATCTCACCCTGCTCCCCTTTACCCTTGAGACTTGGAGCATCTGCTACCACATGGAGCAGCAGAACTCAAGCAAAGTAAATGGTGACTGACAGCTGAAGCTGGAGGCTGGGATTTAGGATGAGGTGGGAACTCTGGCAGAGGAAGTGGAGCTCAAAGGAGCCTGGAACTGTGGGGCTGAGAGGGTGGGCTTGTGTGGGAGGTTGGCTGGGGACAACTATGTGTATTTGCCTGCTGAGGAAGGGGCCAGGCCACTCTTTCCCTTGTGACTTTCTCTTTTGGGGAACCTGCCATCCTCGAGATGTACATGTATTCGGGGGGAGGTAGATTTCCTGGGTGTCTTGATAGGCAGCCCTGTCAGAAATAGGTGTGTGTGTGTGTGTGTGTGTAAACCTGTGTGGATGGGCACGTCCGAGAGTGAGTGTACATGGACATGTGGGTGCCTGGGTGCAATCAGACCCTCTTGTCCTCCTTGTGAGTTGCCTCTATCAATTTCATCTTTGGCTCTGAATGCACAGGTGTAAGAGCTGGGGCTCCTAAAGTGTTGCCACTCAAAAAAATAAATGTACAGAGCAATAACTCAAGCTGAAGCCTCAGGGAAGCAGCTTTGCAAGCTGAACACCCTGCAGAAGAATAAGCCACAGGGCTCGTGCCAGCCAGCAGCTGGTCCACACTCTCCACCAGGGGAGACCTGCCAAGGGTCACTGATGAACGTCAGCGACAAGCACAGAATGGCCACAGACCCCAAGGGGCTGGGGTGGAGGTGGAATGAGCTGGTTGGAGAAGTAAAGCAGGGGCAGACTTTTCCTGTGCCTTCCTGGCTGCATCTCACGCAGAGAAGCCAACGAAGGTCTTCCAATTTCTGTAGGAAAATTGCGTGGTGTGTATATGTCTATGTACGTGTGTGTATCAGCATAAGTATGCATGTGTGCACACAGGGCATGTGTGCAGGTATAGGCACATGTATGCATGTACACATGTGTGCATGAGTATATGTGTGTGCACGAGTATATGAGTATGCACATGTGCATGTGGGTGCACTCTAAAATACTTATGACAATTGTCATAAAGGGTGGGGGACCCATATTATCCTTTTAGTCCAAGAGTTCATACTAGAGTCCATGCTTGGGTGCCTGTGAACCCCCTGAGATTAGATGCCAAAATGTTTTTGCATGTGTATTTTTCTTCAAACTTGGTTTTCCTTAGTTTCTCCAACTTCCCAGATGGTTTAGGACCGTGATAGGCAGAATAATGGCCTCCCACATCCTAATCCCAGAACCTGTGAATATGCTATATTATATGGCAAAGGAGAATTAAGGTTGCAGATGGAATTAAAGATGCTAATCTGCTGACCTTGAGATGGAGAGAGCATCCTGGACATCCAGGTGGGCCCAGAGTAATCACAAGAGTCCTTCTAAGTGAAAGAGGGAGGCAGGAGAGGTGTGCAGGAGTAATGGTGTATGAGAAAGACCCAACCAGCCGTCTTTGGCTTTGAAGAAGGAAGGGGATCATGAGCCAGGGAATGTGAGTGGCCTCTAGAAGCTAAAAAGGCCAGAAAACAGATTCTCACCTAGAGCCTCTAGAACGGAATGCAGCCCTGCCAACACCTTGATTTTAGTCACGTGAGACCCATTTCTGACTTCTGACCTCAAAAACTGCAAGAAATTTGTGTTGTTTTAAGCCACTTAGTTTGTGGTAATTTGTCACAGCAGCCAAAGGGAACTAATAAAGGGCCTGTTTTCTTAATCATAATTGCTTCACGCTTCCAGGCCCTGTGCTGGCTCCCCCAGTTCTCCCCACAACTCTGTGGTGGGGCTAGCTCCTCCCCTCTGAGCAGTAAGGAAGCTGAGGCTCAGATAGGTGAAATGGCTTGCTGAAACTCATTCAGATGTTAACTGAGGGAGGTCTCTTATATGCTCAATGTGGATGAAGGGTGGGTTTAGCAAAGAGGCAGTGTGGGGCAGTGGGCAGAGCTGCACTGGAAGTGGGGAGACCTGTGTCTTAGCTAAGGCTCCATCCTAACTTGTAGGACTTCAGGCAAGTCACCACCCCTCTCTGGATCTCAGTTTCCCCATTTTTAAAGTGAGAGAATTGTACAAGAGCACTTTCAGTCCTGTTGCTCAGTGACTCCAGGCAAGATATATATATATTATATATATATATATATAAAAAACAGCTGGAAGGGGGCCCAATGGTGGTGGTAGCAATATTGCTGAGGGGAGAAGAGAGTGGAGTAATTAGCCAGGGTGTGAAATTAGAGCATGAGAGAGAGCAGGGGAAGGGAAGACCTCTGTGGGGGAGCGCAGTGTCTCCCTACCTGTAAAGTCCCCGAGATGCCTCCTGGGATCATTCTAGTTCTGCAGTTTTGATGGTGAGGTTTGTTTTCACGGGCAGTCATATGTACACAGGAAACGACCTGATTTCCTTCTACTACCTGCTCCCAGGGTCTGGTGGACTCCTCACAGCACCAGGTAGACAAAGGGTCTGGACTTAAAGTCAGGAGGCCCAAATCTACCAACCTGCCTGGTCATTGCCTCCGTGGTCTGCAGGGAGGACCTGGGAGCTATGGAGGTGAGAATGAGTTGTCCTCATGGGAACCTATTTTTCCTGAGCTCTTTCCCTCATTCTGGAGAACCACACCTTCTAGTGTTTTTTCCTCATCAAGTGGTAAAGAAGACAGCATACAGCTAATGTAGCATCCGTCCACCCTTGGACCTGGGCCTGGTGCTCCAGTCCCTTGCTACCCTCAGTGTGGTCTGTGGCCAGCAGCATCCGCATCTCCTGGGAGTTTGTTGTAAATGCAGGGTCTCCTGATCCATGTGCACACAAGTGTGAGAAGCTCTACTGCAGAGGCTATAGCTCTGCCCTCCTCCCCTGGTCTTCCCCACAGGTAATGAGGACCACCCAGAGCCCAGGCCCTTTCTGGACCTCACTCCAGCACTCTCCATCCTGGGATTTCCTGCCCAAAGGGACCAAGCCTGCATCCAGGACTTGTAGTTGTCTCTTCTGCAAGGCTATTGTACCCGTAGCCCCAAGGGATGGTCAAAGGGTGACTGTGGGAGTAAGAAAGGGGTCATGGGGGTGTGGGGTGGATCTTGGGCATGAGGGCTTGAACAAGAACCTTACATGTGCACAAGATCCTTACAGCACAGGATGAAGTCAGGCAGAAGGGTGGAAAGAGGGGAGCAGGTGCTGTGGGCTGCAAGACTCCCTCTTTTACTTGTCCTGGGTTCTTAAGTCGTCAAGGGTGGGCCTGTGTGACTTTATAATTGTTCTAGCAATGGATTGGGTACATATCTGTCTATGGCTGTCTATAAGTTGACTCTTAAGGTGGGGGTAGTTAAAAGGTTTCTTAGAGGAAGGGGCATTGGAGCTGGGCTTTGACAGATGAATAGGAGTTCAATTGGTTGAGATTGAAGAAGATAGAACTATGTAAGCAAAGATGTGGAGGTAGGGAAGTATGAGGCGTTTGTAGGAAAAGATGAACTTTATGCTGGATTATTCTTACTGTGGAACCAAATCATGTAGGTGAGGAGTCTGGTGACAGGGAGCCCTTGAAGATTATGAGCAGGGAAACTACAAGGTGAAGGCAGCATTTCTGGAAGAGTTTTGGTTGGAAGCATGGAGAGTAAGTTGGAGCGGGGGCGGATACCAGCAGTGTGGAGACCAGGTTTTGACAGGAATTGAAGCAGAAACAGTGGGAACTGGGAGTAGAAGTGAACTCCGGGGACATCAGGTAGATGTCTGCCTGGACTTGATCAGTTGGATGGAGGCAGAGTGTGAGTGAGAAAAAACATGTCCTGAGTCTTTAAGCTGCCATGACCAAGGTGCTCTCACAAAAGTGGGAGAGATGTTGAGGCTGAGATGCCTGGAGCAGGGGGCACCCAGGTGGAGAGCTCCAGAAAAGCCTGTCTGGAGAGAGACTTGGAAGCATCAGCAGACAGATGGTCAAAGGTGGGAATGAGAACACGAAAGGAGAGAGGACAAGACTGTCCTTCAATCTGCACTGAAGGGGAGGCCACCGAGAGGTGCTCGGAAAGGAGTGTCTGGGAGGTCATCGACAAAGCCCAACTATCCTTGTATTAGGGTGCCAAAGAGGCCGCTGGTGTGACCATGACTAGCCTCACCTCCATAGAAAGGATACTGAATTGGTCACAGGGACACCTGTGGAGGGGGTTTGGGAGAGGCTGACTTGGGACCGAATCATGTTGGTGAGGAGTATGGTGACACTTACCCAAGTGGACAGCATAGCATAAATCACAGTTTAGGGTGTGAAGATTTGCAGACCCCACACCTACTTTCTGATGATTTATTCACATCCAGGAAATATGCTGAGAGAATCAGGGGAATTGCTGGGTCATCAGCAGATCCTCAAAGCTTCTTGGACATTGCAGGTTGCTCTGTCTGTAGTGGAACATTAATGCAAGGGGAGAGGCCTCATTTGTAATTAATCAAGCAGTAGTGAGAGCAATTGCAGGGAGCTTGTATTGATTCCTAACACGTCAAACAAAATGGCGCCCAGCAGCCAGCGATAGCAGCCTTGGAGAGGCTGGCCAAATTGGATTAGCAGACCAAATGTCTGTTCTAATGCCTGAGAGATGGACGAGGCACTTATTAAATGGTCCACAGGCAGGGATGTTTCGAGTACTTAATCAACGCTTCATTTCCCTCCTCCAGGGAATAGGGAAGCCTTAGTGCCACCCATGGTGAAAAATTACCAATCCTGGCAGGATCTCTCCCTGCCATTTTCACTGTACAATATACATGAATTATAGCAGGAGCCCAGGGAAGACAGTGCAGGGATATTTGGCAGTGGAAACTGAATAGGTCTGGGGTGGGAGACCTGGGTGCGAGTTCCGCCTCTCCCACCTCCTCACTGTGAGGCTGTGGGTCCATCATTCCCCTCTCTGGGCCTTAGTGCTCCCTTCAAGGCCTCCTCACTTTGATGAGCTTAAAACAGTTCTCTGAGGAGGCTTACAGGAGGCAGCAGGCAAAGTGGCCTGCATAGCCAGGTGCTTTTTCTGGGGTGAAGACCTGCTTCGTGGGGGAGAGAGGCAGGGTGCCCTTGGATTTTCTCTTTGTGACTTTAATTCAACCTTGGCCTACAGGGTAGAAAGCCCCTTCTATCCTCTATCACCTCCCCTTCCTCTTTTCTCAATTAAGAGACTTAAATTTCAGAGCCAGAGAGCATCAAAGAAGCCTTCAGGGGCCCCTCTGTTGGAGTCCTGGAGGCATCCCTCTCTAGTCTCTGGTAAGATCTCCCCCAGGGTGGCTTTTGAGGTGGGATTCCCCCCTCCCTTGCCCCTATTTCTTACCCAAGGATGACACCCTTGATTAAACCCCTTTTTCCCCTCGAAGGAGAAACAAAAGGTAGGGGGAGAGGGTCCCGTGTTAGACTTTGCATCAAGGCCCATTACTGCCAGCTACATGGTGACTTTGACCTCAGTCACCCCAGGCCCATCCTTGTACAGTTTGGGAAACTGAGGCCCAGACAAGGGAAGGGCTTTGCCCAAGATCCAGGGTGAGTTTGCTGTGGAGCCGGGGCTGGTCCTCTCCAGTGCACTCTTCCCCCCTTGCCATAGCCCTGCCTACATAAGCCAGGGGTGGGGTTACCCCTGGGGTTACCACCAGCCAGGGGTGGGCCTGGTCAGCAGGGGCCACAGTCACAGTGGAGCCCACCATGCTTACCTTGAATGTCCCTCTCCCTGTCCTGAGGTCTGAGATCCCTTCTTGATCACATGGATGTTCCCTTTGCAGGCTTCTGTGTACACCGGGATAGTACCCTTTGTTCCTTTCCTCCCAGGAGCATTTTAATTAGAGTACTCCCACCCCCCCCCAGGGGGCTGTGTGGTGGGACCCACCAGGTTCTAGGTGGGTCTACTTTACTTCAAGGAAGCTTAGTAAGCCTTCCCATAATAATCCTTATTAAGAGCCAAATATAAACATTAAAAAAAGCAAGATCCTGGGGAAAAAACCAACAAACACATCCCACAATCTTCTAGATAAAATTTGTCCTCCATCACTCTAATCCTTCTATTATCCACCAGTGCTGAACCTAATCCCACTGTCATCACCACACTTCAGTAGAATGCTTCTTTCAAGCTGGCCAGGACATTTTTTTCAGGGTCAAACATCTTTACCTTTGATATTCGTGCTAGCAGGGGGCCTTGTTCTTTCTCTCCACTGATGGGGTGCCAGGTGCAGCTTCCACCATCAAGCCTCTCTGACTCCAAAAGAATAACAGACAAAACAGTTGGAGAAGGGAGTGAGATAGCATCCCCTTGGGCTCCAGCCACCCCTCCTTCTGCATTTAAAGGATCAAAGGGAGGGATGAATTATTGCCTCAGCAGGTTGGGGTGGCCCTGCTCCCTGTCCTTCCCGGTAGGAGCCGATTTCTTCACTGATTTATTTACCCCCTTGGCCCTTTCTTCATCTTTCTGATTAATAGTTTATTTGGGGGTTCTGGGAAATTTACATGCAATTGCTACCATAGCAGCCAGCTCTCTTGCACAGGATCCCATAGCAAATGCATTTTGGGCCTTCTGGAGGAGCTGGGTTTATAAGGATCTCAGCATATACTGGGGCAGAATGGGCACGATGACGTTCTACTGATATGAGTAAGAATTATGAGCAAGGATATGAAACGGTCTTGCCACACTGTAAAGGATGGTTTTAATGCCTTCCCTCTCCCCTTTTCTTGTCTCTCTTTCACTGCACAACCCTACCCCTCAACGTTCTCTCTTAGGTCCCCAGAAAGTTAGTGCCCCATGGGACAAAGGCAGGACCAGTGCGTGGAGGACTTGGGGAGGCTCATTTTCTTTTAGCAAAAGGAAGAATTTGTAGCAGGCTGAACCATCTGAAGGTCCAATTGGCAGCCTTGGGAGGTAGTGTTCTCCCCATCATTGAAGGTGTGTGGACAAGGGCCTGTTAAAGGGCTCTAGGGAGGATTGCACAGGGTGAGGGGTGGCATGTGTGGAATCTCTGGGTCCCTTCAGTGCTAGGATGGGGGAGTTGAACTGAGCACATTCCCCCAAGCTAAGCAGAATGTCAGATTTGAGCATTTTAGCTCCCTGGGCACCTGGGATGTCCTTTGTGTTCTCATAAACTCAATGCCCAGCACCCTGCCTGGCCCATAGGTGAATGAATGAATTCCTTAGGGTTTTATTAAGTGTGTGGGCAGAATCTACTAACTGTTTATATGTTCTTTTATTATGATAATACAAATCTACATTTTAAAGCATGACCAAATAACAACTTGAAGCAAAAGAAAAATGACGTTGCTTGTAAAACTCCATCGCATATGCTAGAGTCATTCCCTGAATTACAGTTGAGGCATGGAAGTGTTTGTCCTCTGCAACCATATGGAAATGGGGAGGCCATGTGGTGTAGGGGAAAGCTCTGCCCAAAGGGACAGGAAAGCCCACCTTGGACAAATCCCTTACCCTCCTTGTGCCTGTATTTTCTCCTCTGTGAACTGGGAGTAATGGAAACCATCAGGAATGACCAGCTGGTTTTCATTTATGGCTGACTCTGACTGATGGGTAGAGGCTGCCCACAGTGCTGTTACAGGAGGATTCAGTTGTTTCTGGGCTCAGCCAAAGAGTGTGTGGTAATAGATTAGCAATGTCTGCCCTGGACGCCAGATGGCAGGAGGTTGGCCCATGTGTCATATATTTTCCATCCCTGGACTAGGTGATCCCAGAGGGCCCTGATGGCTCCAGATGCCAAGACTTAATGCTGCTAGGTCACTTCAGTCATTCCTCTACCTTCAAGCCAACCTTCTTGGCCCTTCTCTACTCTTTTTTTTAATAAATTTATTTATTTATGGCTGCGTTGGGCCTTCTTTGCTGTGCGTGGGCTTTCTCAAGTTGCGGCGAGTGGGGGCTACTCGTTGTTGCAGTGCTTGGGCTTCTCACTGCGGTGGCTTCTCTTGTTGCAGAGTAAGGGCTCTAGCCGTGCGGGCTTCAGTAGTTGTGGCTCGCAGGCTCAGTAGTTGTGGCTCGCAGGCTCTAGAGTGCAGGCTCAGTAGTTGTGACACACGGGCTTAGTTGCTCTGTGGCATGTGGGATCTTCCAGGACCAGGGCTTGAACCCGTGTCCCCTGCATTGGCAGGTGGATTCTTAACCACTGCGCCACCAGGGAAGTCTAGCCCTTCTCTACTCTTTTTTTTGTGTGTGTGGTACGTGGGCCTCTCACTGTTGTGGCCTCTCCCTGTTGCGGAGCACAGGCTCTGGACGCGCAGGCTCAGCGGCCATGGTTCATGGGCCCAGCCGCTCTGCGGCATGTGGGATCCTCCCGGACCGGGGCGTCCCCTGCATCGGCAGGCGGACCCTCAACCACTGCGCCACCAGGCAAGCCCCCTTCTCTACTCTTAAGTCTGTAAAATTATGAAAAAACTGTGAGGCTGCTGCTTCAGAACTTGGTTACATTTTTTGTTCTAAATAGAATAGTCTGTGTGAAAGACCTCAGAGCTGGTTTGTAAATTATGCAGATTAGTGGAGAAATGCAGGGTTTAGATTCCAGGGAACACTCGGCTTGCAGCAGTTTGCAGGAGAGCCACCTACAGAGGGGGGACAGTTGAAGTCTTTGGGAAGGAGGACAGTGCATGGGCTACTGCAAAGAGCAGATGGAGTCAGGTCTGTAGGGATTTATCCTGGGTGCACAGCTGCATTCTAAGACTGAGATTCCTACTTGGCAGCAAGAGGCCATACCCACAAGGGGTTGAGACTTGGCTGCCTTCTTGGGTAAAATACCCTCCACTATTTTTCCCCAATATCCTCTCTGGCCTCAACTGCCTCCACCCTCCCCCCACCCACCCTGGGCTCTAGTTACACTGGCATCTGCACCATTCCTACTTGTACATGTCTTTTCTTAATTCCATACCTTTTCCAGCACTGTTCCAGCCACGTGGCATGCTCTCCGCCACCCAGCAGGCTCCTATTCATGCTTCAAGATCCCGCCTCAAAGTTATCTCTAAGATGACTTCTCAACCCCCTGGACCATGCAGAGTCCTGCATCCCCATTCCCTTCTCTGTGTTTAGACTGGCAATGTTGTCTGGCTTCTTGGTAAATCCCTACTTTGCTTGGTTCTGGGTAAGCCTGGACATAATGGAGTGAAACATCTTAGAATGCAGTCATTTTGTGATAGAAAATAAAGGTGACTTAATTCTCTGATGAGAGAAGGAAATTCAGTTTCTGTACGAGCCCTCCCTGGAAGCCCATCCCTCAGCCAAGGGCTGTTTGAGGGTGTAGAATGGACTCCTTTGGCCATGCACAGGCCTCTCCTGAGGGCTGGGCTGGGCTGGGGTTGGCAGGGTGTGCCCTGTGGCTGGGCTTGACCTCATTGAAAGGCCTCATATTTCATCTTTTGTTGTTATTTCCAAGGGAGGTTACATGGGTTATAGGTCCCATCACAGAGGTCCCCTGACCTGATAAAAGCAGAAAATGCTCAGCCCACAAAGTAACGTTTGCATCTCATTACCAAATCATACCATGTGCGGTTTACTATAAATTAATATGCTTTTAAAATAAATGCGTGATTATCTTGTGATTAGCAATTATAGTGCATTGCTTTTTTCTTTGATATTAAAAGTGATTACTTAATAAATGTAAAGATTTAAAATATGTCACCATTTGTGTAATTGTTTCTTCATATCTTCATTTACTAGTATACAAAGCGTCTCAGAAATTGGAAGTGGCCCAGGCCTCTCTTAGCCTCTGAGAAGCCCCACTTGCCTCAGGTTGAGAAAACAATAGCTGTGGACCTTGGGCAAGTTGCATAAACTGTCTTCCCAGCCTCAGTTTCTTCATCTGCCCCACTTGCAAAATGATGAAAATAACTCTGCCTTGCAGAGTTTCGATGATGTAACCCCGCATGGAATATGTAAAGTACCCAGCAAAGTTTCAGATGTACAAAGTTCCCAGTAGACATTAGGTGCCCGGTTATTTGTAGCGGTGATTATCGTGTTTTTACTGTTTATTTATTTACTGTTTATATCGTGTTTTACAGCTTATTTCTAGCTGTTTTGATGAAGAATATTCCTGTATCTGTTATCTGTTACTGTGTAACAAATCACTTTAAAATTTAGTGGCTTATTATAAAGCAGAAACTAACACACCATTGTAAAGCAATTATACTCCAATAAAGATGTTAAAAAAAATTTAGTGGCTTAAAATAACAACCATTGGGCTTCCCTGGTGGCGCAGTGGTTGAGAGTCCACCTGCCGATGCAGGGGACACGGGTTCGTGCCCCGGTCCGGGAAGATCCCACATGCCGCGGAGTGGCTAGTTCGTGAGCCATGGCGGCTGAGTCTGTGCGTCCGGAGCCTGTGCTCCGCAACGGGAGAGGCCACAACAGTGAGAGGCCCGCGTACCGCAAATAAAAATAAAAAAACAACCATTTATTAACCTCAAGATTCTGTAGGTTGGCCGTTTAGGTTGGGCTCAGCCAGCAGGTTTTCTGGACTCAGCTGGCATTCCTTCTGCTTCTGTGGTCAGCTGTGGCTGGCTTTGCTGATTTTGGCTGAGCTCTTCACATGGTTGGGGGCCTCTGCTGGGACAGCTGAGTTGACATTAACTCGTCTCTAGCAGCCTCTCCTGGACTTGTTCACATGGCAGGGACAAAAATCCCAAGAGAGCGAGTGGCATGGTGCAAGGTGTCTTGAGGCTAAGGCTTGGAGTTAGCACAGTGTCACCTCTGCCACAGTCTATTGGTCAAAACTAGACAGTCTCATGGGGTGGGGAAACAGACTCCATGTCCTGATAGGAAGAGTTACAAAGTCACATCCACGAAGCAGCATAGATACAGGAAGGGAAATAATGGGGGTCACTTTTGCAAACAATCTACCATAATTCCCTCTTTTTAAACAAAAACCAGAGCTTGAGTTTATTCCCCATGTGCCCCCGTGAGCAAGTGGTGATGAATTCTGTTCTTTTCCACTGTCTGATTCAAGCCTATTTTTAGATCTAGCCTAATAAAATGAATTTCACACCTGGGTTACTCACCTACTTTGTTCTTATCAGTGCCTGGGACAAACACATAGGCAGCCTGGATTTGTAGTTCCATTACCTCCAAGCACAATAATTGTTAATTACTTGCTTTATTTGGTTCTGTGGCATTTGCCAATAGTCAATTACCTATGTTAGGTTTTCTTGTGATCAGTGGGCCTTATCCAATATTTCAGCTCAGCTCTGTTTTTGTCTCAGAGATGTCTTTTCCAAGAGAGTTACAGAAAATCCTTGTTTACTAGTTTATTGAATATTAGCCTTTATCTGCTTATTTCAAAGGCTCCTTATTTACTGCTGCAAGCACCAGAGTGCTCAGGCTGAGTTCTTAGAATCAAACAAAAGACTAAAGATAAGCCTCCCCTTTGCCTGATCTGGCTAAATCCCGGTACTCGGAATAGAGGAAAGAACGAATCGTGGGATCCTGGGGCATTCATTTAGTTCAGGCCTGAATCTCTGAAACTGCCTTATCCCTTCTAATCCACCCTCCGCATCTCGGCCATGAGACCTAATGCAGAGATCTGATCGCATAGCTTGTGCTAGAGTGCATTGGTGGACCCCATGCCTCAGTGCTTCCTATGCTCATGCCCTTCCTCATATGACTTTGCAGGTGCATGCCTTTGAATCCAGACTAGGCCACATGATGTCCTTTGGTCAACAGAATGAGGTAGAAGTGATAATGTGCCAGTGCTGAGCCCAGGCCTCAAGATTCCTTGCATGTCTCCTTTTGCACTTTTATGCCTCTGCCATTGCCATGAGCAAGACATGCCAACGCAGGCCTGATGGCCCCAGGAGGAAGATAAGAGACTCATGAAGAAACGAACCAGTTCATCAAAGCCCAGCCAGGACCAGCCAGCCCCCAGCTGACCCCAGATGGGTAAGTCATGGACACTGTTGTTTTAATCCACTGCAATTTGGGGTGGTTTATTATGTGGCAAAAGCCGATTTATCATTCTTGTGATTAAACCCCAACACTGGTCCCTTGTAGCATAAAGTCCAGGTGAAACCTCGTAACATCTGGGCCCAGCTACTTCTCCTGCCTCCAGACCTCCCTTTTCACTTTATACTTTAGCAATGACCCCCAAATGGCTTGCAGTTCTTCAAATTCATCATGTTGGTTTACATTTCTATGCCTTTGCACCTGGTTTGCCCTTTCCCTGGAATGCCATTCTCCTCTCCTTTGTCTGCAAGGAAAACTCCTATTCAGCTGAAAAAACCCAGCTCAGGAATTGTCTTTTCTAACAGATCTCACTGTACTCTCCTCTGTGGTAAATCACCTTCACTTCTGCGACAGGTTTGGACTCATAAATATTTCTATTGTTACCATGTGACATTGCCATCTATTATAGACTGATTCACTTGAGGACGAGGGCAGCCTTAATTCATCAGTGTATCTCAGTACCTAAAGCAGTGTCTGTTTGATGGCTAAAGGAGGTGTTAGGATCCCTCCTAGCTGGGGGAATTGCCCACAATGGGAAGATGGTTATTTCTTGCTTCCTTCCCCCCCTCCCCCTCAAACTCACATGCTGGAATTTGCCTATGTGTGTCTCTTTGCACCGAGGTTCTGACTCCACTGTAGGGGGCGCTCACGTACTTAATGAACAAATGAATCCTTGGTCCTGTGGGTCCCCCCACTGAGCTATGAGCTCCTCCAAGGCTGAATCTGGGTTTGCCCACCTCTGTGCCCATTGTGTTGGCACTGAGCCTATACACAGGCAGTTTCAGAAAATCCATTTATTCAAAATATTTATATTTCTGGAATATCCATCAAGTACCAGGCACTGTTCTGGGTGCTGCTGATAGGTGGTGACCAAGATAGACACAGGTTCCCGCCCTCCATGCATTCCAACTGGGAGACAGGAGAAAGAAGAGTAAACAACTTAGTTAAATAAAACGTCATTTCTGTCTGTTCCCATGGCGAGAGGAATTTTCTTTGCATTTGGAGGTTATCTGTGAGTAGTGTCCAACTTAAAAATGAGCCATTTGTGAAGAGTGCTTGGGACGCCGAGGGGCATCTCAAAGAGAGAGCAGTTAGCTGTTCTCCAGAAAAATGAGGTCTTAGATACAGCTAGAGGTCAGCGACGGCTGATGCTACTACAACAGCCAGGGATGGTGTTGAGGGGAAAACAATGTCGTTTTGAATCTGAGCCCTATTCCGAATGGCTCTAGGGCACATTCCAAATCTCAAGCTCTGATTTGCAATCGAGCTGTTTTTCACTTGGATAACTTTATATATTGTGCTCCAGGGTGAGCAGTAACGGCGATGTATTTACTTAATGATGTGAGGGAGGCCAACCAGTAAATAAAATAATTACAAAGTGTGACAAGCACTTTATAAAGGAGCCTGAGACGAAGTTATGGGGGAGGCGAGGGTCAGATTATGTGGGGCCTTGAGACTGTGGTGAGGGCTTTGGATGTTAATGCAAGTGCATCAGAGACCAGGGGAGAGAGGATCTGATTCATGTTTAAAGAAATCACTTCCGCTGCCATGTGGAGTAAATTTTTATTTGATTGAATCAAATATTTCTGGAGAGCATCCCAACAAATTGGCTTCTAGTTCTTGAAGCTATCACCTCCCCTTGCTGAATTTCACTAGCTCCTCATAGAACTTGGGAGCCTAATTTTCCAAGGAGACAGACATTCAATTTTGGGTTTAGATTTGCATTAGAAAGAGACCTTAATTGCTCTGATCTCTAACACCTTTGAGAAGCTGATTTGAGCTTTTCAGAGGCAAAGAGTGTTAATTGGCTGAGGGGCCCAGCTGAGCGGAAACCCTCCGCGCCAAGTGGGTAGGGGGATGAGGCTGGGAGAGGGGGAGGGGGGTTAGAGAGAGGAGGGGACCGACCCCTCGGGGAATGAAGGGAACCAACACACAGCAGTTTTCTCCTTGTCCTTCAAGATCCAACTCACTCCCACTTACTCCAGGAAGCTCCCCCCGCCCCGCTCCCCCCACCCCCGGACTCCCCCCACTTACCCTCAACTGCTTCCTGGGTAGCTAGTGCCTCCCTGGGATCCTAGTTTCTAACCACAGCACTTCCCCTTGTATTGGATGGTCTGTAACAGAGCGACCCTTCCACTTGAAGGACAAAGACCCATCTCATGCAGCTCTGCCTCCTTGCACAGCCCATAGTGGGTGCTCAGGAAATGTGAAATGAATGAACACTAGAACAAACAATAATAATTATGCTAATAATAACGTAAGAATAGAAGCCATCACTTATGTAGGGCTTCCTGTTTAAATGCTGTTTAGTCTCAGACTTAGAAAACATTTAATCCTGTTCTCCAGTTTTTGCCAGAGCACATGTCCTGCATGAATCACTATTGATACTTACAGATTTGTGGGATCGTTTAATATTTACCACCTCATGAGGACAAGATGCCTGTCTGTTTTATTCACCACTTGATCCACAGTGCATAGCCCAGTGCTTGCTATGTAAAGGCTTAATAAATACTGTTGAATGAGTGAGTGCTTGCATACCTCAAGTGACGGGGAGCTCACTATCTTTTGATAGTCTTGCCCATCTTTGACACCTTTTCCTGTTAGTTGTTCCTTTTACTGAAGCTACATCTATTTTCCTGGAGCATCCATCTATCTAGTCCTGACTCATGGACTCTCCCAAAGACAGCTTCCCCCTCCTCCCCGAGGCTGAAAGGCTATGACCCATAAATGTCTCTCCTTAACTCCCTCTGTTCTTCCCTGGGTATAGCACAGCCAGTTCCTTCCTCAAAATGACCCAGCATCCAGTCACTGCCTTGTCCTGGTTACCCACTCTGGACACAGTCCAGATTGTCCTGCTCCCTCTCAGAGTAAAGACGATATATGTAAAGATGGGACCTTCACTTCCCAAATTCTGAGAATTACATTTCTATTAATGCAACCCTTTCAATGTGTTTACCTCTACCCTATTTAAATCAAGAGATAAGGCATCCAATATGGAAGGTGGGTTGACCAAATGAGGTCTTTTCTATTCTTTTATATAAGAATAGAAACTATTGATGGTAGGCACATAGGTACTTACTGAAAAACTTATTCAACTTTTTGGTATGTTTGACATTTTTCATAATATGTTGGAAAGAGAAAAAAGTTCAATAGAGTAATTAAAATGGAATACTAAAAATATTTTGATTAACTCCAAAGAACACAAAAGGAGAAACAGAGAAAAAGAAAACAGGACAAATAGAAAGCAAATAATAAAGTGGCTATCCTAAAGGCAGCCATATCAAAAATAATATTACATGTAGAACTAAATATTTCAATTAAAGGCACACGTTTTTAGACTGGTTAAAAGAACAAGAGCTAGTTAACTGCTGTTTACAGGTGTCAGCTTTCTGTGGACACTGCTGTCTACAAGTGAAAGAAAGCTTGAAAGTAAAAGGGTGGAAAGAGATGTACTATGCAAAAGCACTAATTATAAGAAAGCTGGAGTAGCTATATTAATTTCAGATAATATAAACGTCAAGGCAAGAGGTATTATCAGAGATAAAGAAGTAGGGCTTCCCTGGTGGCGAAGTGGTTGAGAGTCCACCTGCCGATGCAGGGGACACGGGTTCGTGCCCTGGTCCGGGAAGATCCCACATGCAGTGGAGCGGCTGGGCCCGTGAGCCATGGCCGCTGAGCCTGTGTGTCCGGAGCCTGTGCTCCACAATGGGAGAGGCCACAACAGTGAGAGGCCTGCGTACCGCAAAAAAAAAAAAAAAAAAAAGAAGTAAACTTTATAATGAAAAGTGGGTCAGTTCATCAGGAGGACAAAACAATTATAATTGTGAATATGTGCAAAAACAGTGTTTCAAAATATACAAAGCAAAACTTGATGGAGAAAAATATAAAACTACAGCCATAGTTTTTACTCTCCTGGTAATTGATAGAATTATTAGAACAACAATAGTGAAGATATGAAAGATCTCAACAACATTATCAAGCACTTTGACATCCAACAATTGTAGAATACTTATTTTTTTCAAGTGCCCATGGAACATTCATCAGGATAGACTGTATGCTGGGCCAGAAAATAAAACAAACATTGATAAATTTTAAAAAATCAAAAACTTACAGAGTATGTTCTCAGACTACAAACAGTGATGAATATAAAGGTACAGATTAAGAACTCAGTGAGCTCCAAGAACAAGAAACATGAAGAAAATGATGTAAAAGCATATATGATATAATTGCTCAAAAGCATTGATAAAGAGAAAATTTAAAAAACAACGAGAGAAAAAAGACATGTACAGAGGAAAAAAGATGAGAACTATAGGAGATTTCTTATCAGAAACAGCATAAGTAACACCTTTGACATACTGTATGATTAAAAAAAAAGTCTTTCAACCTTGAATTTTATATTCAGCAAAAATATCATTTAAAACCAATGGCAAAATAAAGACTTTTTCAGACCTATAAAAGCTGAGGGAATTCATCATTAGCTCACCCACACTAAAAGAGATGCTAAAAGAAGTTGATTAGGGGCTTCCCTGGTGGCGCAGTGGTTGAGAATCTGCCTGCTAATGCAGGGGACACGGGTTCGAGCCCTGGTCTGGGAGGATCCCACATGCTGCGGAGCAACTAGGCCCGTGAGCCACAACTACTGAGCCTGCGCGTCTGGAGCCTGTGCTCCGCAACAAGAGAGGCTGTGATAGTGAGAGGCCCGCGCACGGCGATGAAGAGTGGCCCCCGCTTGCCACAACTAGAGAAAGCCCTCACACAGAAACGAAGACCCAACACAGCAAAAATAAATAAATAAATTACTAAAACTCCTACCCCCAACATCTTAAAAAAAAAAAAAAGTTGATTAGACAGAAGGAAAATGACATCAGATGGAATTTTGAATTCACAGAAAGTAATGAAAAGCATTCAAAATGGTAACTACATAAGTATATGCAATATATTTGTATTATTTAAAATTCTTTTAATGATATTTTACTGTTAATATTAAAATAACTGCAATGTAATGTGGGATTTATAATATATGTAAATGTAAAATGCATAACAACAATAGCACAAATGTTGCCTGTAAGAAAAACATTTTAACTATAAATACACAAATAGGTTAAAAATGGATTGATGGGAAAAATACTATGCTAACACTAGTCAAAAGAAAGCTGGAGAGGCTATATTAATATCGAAGCAAAAATTTCGGAGCAAAAAATATTACCAGAGATAGAGAAGGTCATTTTATGATTATAAGAGGAAGTCGATCAAGATAACATAATCCTAAATGTTATGTGGCTAATCATAAAGCTTGAAAATTCATAAAGCAAAACTAATACAACTAAAAGGAGAAATAGAAAAGTCAACAGTTGTTGGGGATTTAAATAACCAAAAATTGATAGAATGAGTAGACAGAAGATCAGTGAGAATATAGACAACTTGAACAACACTATTAAGTAACTTAATCCAAATGACATTTATTGAATACTCCTGACAACAGCAGAATTTACATTCTTACCAAGAGCATATGGCACACTTACGGAGACAGACTCTATTCAGGACAAGTCTCAACAAATTTAAAACAAATCACTTCACATAAATTATTTTCTCAAGTCACACTGGAATTAAATTATAAATCAATACCAGAAAGATCTCAAATGTTCGGGAACTAAGTAACACACTTAACTCCTAAGTAACCCATGGATCAAAGAAAAAATGAATTTAGAAGATATTTAGAACAGAATGAAATAAAAATACAATACCAGAATTTGTGGGATGTTGCTAAAGCAGCACTTATGGGGAGATTTCTAGCACTAAATGGCTATATTAGAAAAAGAAAAGTTTGAAATCATTGACCTTGATTACCACCTTAAGGATAGAAAGAGGAGAGCAAATGAAACCCAAAACAACTGAAGAAAGGAATAATAAAGATCAAAGTGAAAATAAATGAAACAGTATAGAAAAACAGTAGAAAGAATCAATGAAACCAAAAGCTTGTTCTTTGGGAAGATCAGTAAGAATGATAAACCTCTAGTTAGACTGACCAGGGAAAATAGAGCAAAGATACATATTTCTAACATCAGGAATTGTAGTGGTATCACTATAGATTCTCCAGATAATAAGGGAACATTACGAACAACTTTATGCCAATACATCCAACTACTTAGATGAACTGGACAAATTCCCTGTAGGACACAAATTACCAAAGCTTACTCAAGGAGAAATAGTTAACCTGAAAAACTCTTTATCTATTAAAGAAATTGAATTTACAGGTTATAAAAACTTTCTCACGCTGATAAATTCCACAAAACATTTAAGAAAGACATAATACCAATTTAACACAAGTTCTTTCAAAAAGTTTTAAGAAGTGGGGGAAAGGGGGAGGAAATATTTCCCAATTCATTCTATGAGGCCAGCTTCACCCTGATACCAAAAGCAGACAAAGGCATTATAAAAAAAGAGAACTATAGTCTAATAATCCCTTACGAACACAAATTGAATCAAACAATAGACTAAAAGGATATTTGCATCAGGACCAAGCAGGGTTTTCCCCAGAAATGCAAGGTTAGTTTAACATTAAAAAATCAATCAATGTGATTCACCATATTAACAGACTAAAAAAGAAAAAAAAAATCACGATCTCATAAATACAGAAAATGCATTTGACAAAATCCAACATCCATTCCTGATAAAAACCGTCAGCAAACTAGTGATGAAAGGGACTTGCTCACCATGATTAAGAACATCTATAAAATCTCAATAGCTAACATCATACTTAATCATTAAAGACTGAATACCTTTCCACTAAGATCAGGAATAAGACAGGGCTATCCTTTCTTGCCACTTCTATTAAACATTGTACTGGAGGTCTTAGCCAGTGCAATCAGGCAAGGAAAAGAAATGAGACATTCAGATTGGTAATGTAAAACTGCCTTTGTTCACACACAACATAATCATCTATGTAGGAAGTCTACTGGAATCTACAAAAAGCTACTAGTAGTAATAAATAAGTTTTGCAAAGCTGCAGGATACTAGGTCAATTTACAGAATTTCAATGTATTTTACACACTAGCAACAAACAATTGGAAACAGAAATTTTAAAACTTACCACTTATCAGTAGTATCAAAAGATATAAAATACTTAGGGATAAATCTGAGGAAAGTTATAAAAGAACTGTACCCTGAAACTATAAAATATTGCTGAGAGAAATTAAAGAAAACCTAAAATAAGAAGTTGGAAGAATCAATATTGTTCAGATGTCAGTTCTCCCCAAATTGTGATCTATAATGCAGCACAATCTCAATCAAATTCCCAACAGGGCTTTTTGGCAGAAATTCATATGTTGATTCTAATATTCATACTAAAATGCACAGAGTCCATAATAGCTAAAATAACTTTTGAAAAAGAAGGACAAAACTGGAAGGCTCATGCTAGCTGAATGCAATACTTATAAACATATAGTAATAAAAATCATGATATTGGCATAAAAGCAAATAGATAAATGAGACAGAGTAAAGAGAATAAGGAGTCTGAATAAAGAGACCAGAAATATAACCACAAGTATATTGACAACTGATTTTTGACAAAGGTGCAAAGGAAATGCTGTGGAGAAAAGGACACTTTTTAGCAAAGGCTAGAACAACTAGATATCCAAATTAAAAAAAAAAAGGCCCCCAAACCAAAACTGTGGATTTATATCTTATACTATATACAAAAATTAATTCAGTGCATCATAGACCTAAATGTAAAACCTAAAACTGTAATTCTTTTTTTTACATGGAGGCATAAGACAAAATCTTCATAACCTTGGATTAGGCAAAAATTTCTTAAATATGTCACCAAAAGCACAATCCACAGAAGCAAATTTGATAAACTGGACTTGATCAAGTTAAAAACTTCTCTTCAAAAGATATTGTTATGAGAATAAAATGTAAGCAACAGACTGAAAAAACATATTCGCAATTCATATATCTGAAAAAGGACCTATATCCAGAATATAGAATGAACTCTCAAGACTCAATAATATGAAAATAAGAAATCCAGTTTAAAAATGGACAAGAGAGTTGAACAGATGCTTCATCAAAGAAGATTCAGGGGTGGCAAATAAGAACATAAAGATGCTCATCATTAGTAATTATCAAGGAAATGCAGATTAAAAACCACAGTGAGATACCACTCATTGGTATTGGATATAATACCTTCTGGTTTGAATATAAAATATTACTACTATTTTGGAAAATAATTTGGCATTTCTTAAAAAGCTACCATCCAACCATCCTTCTAGGTATTTACCCAAGACAAATGAAAGCTTATGCCCATTCAAAGACTTCTACACAACTGTTCACAGCAGTATTATTTATCCATCAACAAGTAAATGGGTAAACAAAATATGGCACCTCCACACAATGGAGCACTATTCTGCAATAAAAAGGAATGCATTATTTCTACAAACAACATGTGCCTGTCCCAAAATGAATTTTAAAATAATTATGCTGAGTGAAAGAAGCCAGACAAAAGGGTATATATATTATATCTCATTTATAAAATTCTAGAAAATGCAAACTAATCTATAATGAGAGATAGCAGATCAGTGAGGATGGGGTTGGGAGGAAGGGATTTTGAAGATTATGAGGAAACCTTTGGGAATGATGAATATGCTCACTCTCCTGATTGTGGTGGTTTCACGTCTGTGTGTGCTGTGTGTGTGTGTGTGTGTATCTTAAACTATACCAAATTTATAGTTTAAATATGTCCAGTTTATTGTATATCAGTTATATGTAATAAAGCTGTTTAAGTACATTTGAACCTTAGTAAGGTACACACACACACACAAAGTTCCTGAGCCCTGTCCTAGGTCTACTGATTATGTGGGGAGGAGGCGTAGGGTTGCAGTTTTGCAATTCTGATGCACACCCCAGTTTGAGAGCTGAGGCCCCATCATGTTGAAATTCCTTCCTGTGGCCTGTGAGGCTCCCCTCCTCCTCTTCCTACTTCCCTTGAAAGCCTCACCTCTTCCACTCCCCATCTCATTCTCTGCCTTCCAGCCAGGCCAGCTGTCTGAGGTTCCCTGATGGATACATGCTCTTATGACCTTGAGCTGTTGCAGACACTGTTCCCTACTTGGAATACCCCTGTGCTCTTCTTCAGTTGACTAATTCCTACTCGTGCTTCAAAACCCTACTCAGGAGGCACCTCCCCTGGGAAGCCTTCCTAGCCACCCACTCTCTGTCTGAGGCTCCCTCACATATGCTTTTTTCCTGGGGACCTCTCTGAACTTCCTTTTCTTGATCTGTAAAATGAGCTTAAAAATAATACTTACCTTGGAGAATTCTTTTGAACTCAATGAGCTAACAGAAAAACTACTTAGTGTACCTCTTGGTGTATATTAGAATTCAAGAAATGGTGGGCACTGTCGTTGTGGCTGTTACTGTTTTTTCTTGTCACTGTTGTCAGAGCCCTCGGACCATGTGATGTGTACCATTCAACACACTGGTGGCTGCATTTGATCTTCCTCCCCTGGATGGTGACTTCCCTGAGTGTGTCACAGACATTCAGTTAGTTGAGACCACAAGCATTTTTTGAGCACCCTCTGTGTGTCAGACCCTATCTCAGGTGCTGGGGACAAAGATTAGGAGGAAGGGAATGGACAGCAGAGGTGAAGGCAGCAGAGAGGTACCAGAGGAGAGTGTGAGGGGCACAGACTTCTGAATCATTGCTCTATCACATGTAGCTGTGTGACCATGGACAAGTTATTTAACCTCTCTGTTCCTGTTTCTTCAGCTGTAAAGTGGGGGTAAAAGATAAGTCATCTTACTAGGTTGATGTATCATTTTATTTTACTTTAACAACACATACATAGCTTTGGTCAAATGAGTTGATATCTGTAAAACACTCAAAAAAAGGCACTGGGATTGGCAATTAGCAGGGCATCAGAGATGTGGAGAGAGCTATTTTAGAGGGGCCAGAAGCCCAAGTGTAGGGAGGGAGGAATGAGTGACCTGAAAGGGTGAGAAAGGGAAGTGGAGGCAACTCCTTAGAGCTGTTTGGATGGGAACGTGAGAAGAGGGAGTGGTGGTTCAGTGGGGAGGGTGTGAAAGGGTTGAGAGACCAAGTATTATTAAGTTGAAGAGAAGCTTCCAGTAGGATGCGAGTGACTCAGATACAGGAGAGAGCAAGGAGGACAGAAGGACAGAGCTGGGGGGTGGGGCGCAGGGAAGGGGGGACTGCATGCATGTACAGTGGGAGGTGAGAAGTGGTCGTTAGTGCTTGCTGCCCTCTCCTCCGTTCTCCGTTCTCTGCACAGCAAACTCAGCTGTGCAGGGGCAGATGGGTGGTGTATGGAGGGTGTTGGGGAGGGCTGGAGAGGTGTGAAATAGCTCTTGAGGGTGTGGGGGAGGGTTACAAAAGACTGACAGGCAGTGCTAAGCAGAGACCAGAATTTGGAAGGCTGCCAGTCTGTGGGGAGTGGGGGAAGGGAGACTGATTCACCTGCAGCTGCAGCCACTAAGGCGGAGGATGGAGAAGGTGGAGGGTAGCATTGCTTTAGGTTTGGGCTGGATCACTGGTAGGAGGGCCAGCTTGTCTCTGTTTGCCTGGGACTGTCCTGGTTTTAAAACTGAAAGTCCCATGTTCCAGAAACTCCCTCAGGGTGGTTGGTCACCCAACTGGGCAGAGTGGTGACAGCACGGGGATCCAAGGGCTATGAGGATGCTGGTTTCTGGAATCAGTGCCTGGATGGAGGCCTCTGCCTCTGGACGGAAGCGTGGCCTGCACACTCAGGATATGGCAGTGCGGGGTTGGGAGGGAGGGTAAGGACCTAAAGGTGTTACTCACCTGTCTTCCCAGTGCCTGAATAGTGCCTGGCTCTACTGAGACTAAATACTTTTCCAGAGACTGCAAAAGCAGACATTCACATGCTACTTTTAATTTTTCCCAAGCCACACAGCTTCTGCATTAACTTAATATTCTTCAGAATCAGCTCCTTAGTAAAAATGTCTTAAAAGGAAACAATCTCTACCCTACATGGAGAAAAACAAAGAAACCTCTCTCAACACCACCAAACAAGTGTTGGATTCTTTTTTTTTCCTAAATATTTATTTATTTATTTTGGTTGCGTCAGGTCTTAGTTGCAGGCACACGGGATCTTCATTGAGGCATGGGGGATCTTTTTGTTGCAGTGCGTAGGCTCTTTGTTGGGGCACTCGGGCTTCTCTCTAGTTGTGGCATGTGGCTTCCAGGGCACGTGGGCTCAGTAGTTTGTGGCACGTAGCCTCTCTAGTTGAGGTGTGCAAGCTCAGTAGCTGTGGCGTATGGGCTTAGTTGTCCCGTGGCATGTGGGATCTTAGTTCCCTGTCCAGGAATCGAACCCCCGTCCCCTGCATTGGAAGGCAGATTCTTTACCACTGGACCACCAGGGAAGTGCTCAAGTGTTGGATTCTAACTGGATCTGCTGCCTGACAAAGGATTTGAGTCTGAGAATGCTCCTTCTCTGATTACCTGGGAGGAGCACCAGCATCAGGGAGGCATTTAAGATGCGATGTGCCAGACAGATCTGCTCAGGGGGATGGAGACTCCATAGGGACTCAGCACTCCCAGGGGACTGAAATCTGTGACCCTTTACTACCTAAAATCATCTTGCCTTCCTCGTTTTGGAGAATGCTATGGTAAAGTATTGGGAATGTAGATCCTCTTGGTATTCTCAACAACAGCTGCGCACTTAAATACTGAGATGTCACTTTGGTGGCATTTCCCTGAGAAGCCATGTATAGGCTCAGAGAATGTTACAGCTGAAAAGGTCCCAGAGGACTCAGCTGATCTGAACCCCCTATCCCACCCCTGCCTGCATTTTTTTTCAGGGTAGAAAGTGAAGCCCCAAGGAGACAAGGACTTAACCAAGGTCACCCAGATGGAGCTGGGACTCACTGTTCCCCTGCCCTCCCAGCTCGGCTATCACACCAAGTTGGCCGCGTTTCCCAATCCTTCCCCACTTTGCCTTCAGAGGCAGAAATGCCTTCTTCATTTCTGACTTCTTGTCAGCTGTGATTAATGAGGAAGTCTGACGCATACACGATTTTCAGCTGTACCCAGTTTATGACAAACAGGTTAGACCATTTAAGTCAGAATCATGCTATTTAGCAAAGCTGGATTTAGAGCTGGCAGAAATTAAGAAAATTAATTTAAAGGTTAAAATAAAGGGGGTGACAATCATAGATTAACACCTGAAAAATCTCACTGCCTATACACATGCCTAATTGAGAAGTATATGGAAGATTCCATCCGTGAAATTCAATTATCATGCAAGCTAGAGGAAGCAGCTTCCCTGGGGAAGAAACTAGGCAGTCCAAATCAAAACGACTCCACCTGTCTGTTTTCCTGTCAAAAGAGTGAGAAAACCTGCCTTGGTGACGGTGAAATATGGACGGTATGTATTAATAGTAATGAAAATTTCCAGGGGTCCCTTTCCGGAATGGGATTACCTCCCCAGCTCCTCCATCAGAGGTCAGCCCGGAAAAACCTCCGAGGCTCCACAAAGCCTCTGGATACGATTCCAAGGACAGACGGACTCCTGACATCCTTTCCCCACAGCTTCCAGGCAAGACTGGATGGGGCTTGCAGACAAAAGGCGCTCTCAAGATCCCACACCCCTTCCACTGATTAGGGGCTTCCTAACCCAAGCAATCAGCAGAGAAAACTCTAGACAACTGTAATGATTACAAATGAGCCGATGGTAATTGACCCGCCTTTTAACTGCAGGGAGAGGGGGTGGGGTGGCAGATTCGTCAGCACTTGCTTTGTCTTTCCGATGGCTGAGCTTTGCCGTGGAGCACGCTGCAACCCCTGATCTGCAGAAGAGCCGGACAGAATTCCTTTTAGGTTAACTGTTTTGGGTGGCCGGGCTACTGTGCTGGGAGGTTAACAGTGTGCAAAGTGCTTTTACATTCATCAACTCAGAAAATTCAACTCAGGAAACCCTGAGATAATGTCTCCCATTATATAGATGAAGAGACCAAGGTTAAGAGATTGGCCTCAGCTGCTTGAAAGATCATGGTTGGATTCCAATCTCACGTATGTTTGGTGTTGCACTGGTTAATACAGAGGAAGGTGTAGTCTCAGTTTTTCAGGAGCTCCTGTTCTGGAGGGAAGGACTAGACACAAGACTGTGGAGATCATCGTTGAAGGTCAAATGTGATATGATCATCAGAGCTGATGCTCAGGGAGAGGTCAAAGATGGAAGAGACTGCATGATGAAGAAAACACACCCAAGGACGGGGTCAAGTCTGTCTTGATTACTGCTGCAGCTCCATAAATATGCTCGGCACAAAGCAGGTTTCGAAAATATTTTTTGAATAAATGAATGATCGATGGTGATGCCTCTTGAGGAGGTGAGCAAGTGTGTTGGGAAATTATTGACCAGGAGAATGGAACATGTAAATCGTAGGATATCAAAATTGCAATAATATTGGGTTTGCTGAATCCATGCTGAGTACAGATAGGCTCTGGCTAATAACAATGTGGTTTTGCTAACCTATTGAAACCAAACAAATCTTTGCAGCATTATCTTATGGAGGGTGACAGACAGGTCTGGTTCACGTGCATTCCTCTTCTCTCAAAGTCATCAGGAGCATCGCTTCAAGGATCACCTGTACCTCTTCCAGTGACTTAGAGCTTCCAAGTTAGTTTTTCTCACCAGGAATGATTTTGAATTCTAGTCCCAGATTAGAGCAGGAATAAGGGGAGAGGAGAAAACTCAGTGGGAAGGGAAAAGTTCTGTGTTTAATTGGAGACTTGTGTAATTTTCAGTGCAATGAAAATCCATGAAGACGGCTCTTTATGCTGACTGTCTTTTGAGTCCTCAGGAACACTTATGAAGGGAATGTCTAGTGTCAGGGCAGACTCTCTGGTGCTACCCAGGAGGAGCTCGCTGAGCTGGAGGGGATGGAGAACGTGATCTCCAACCTGAACCGTGATCTTCACATTTGTCTGAGACAGGAGGGCCCAAGGGGCTCCGGGTCAACATGAGAATCAACAACTTCCTAGAAGTGTGAGGCAGTGAAGAAAATCTGCCTGTCCCTGACTATAGGATTCTCATTTCAACCTCTAACTGATAAATAACAGTGGTTTTGTCAAGCCCTGATCAGGAGGGGTTTGTGGGAAAAGTCTGATGGTTCTTCTCCATTGCAGTTCCCTTCCATTCCAGTCTCTGACCCCCACGGAATGCACCATCTCCTTTGCCCTTGGGCATCTGGTTAGGTTCAGTCTAGGGAGGCAGCACAGGAAATGGGAGGTGGAAGATAGGAGAGGTCAGGTATTTCTTCCCCACTCCCGTCCTGCTCTGGCATCATGTCTGTGGCAGAGTGTGAGTCCCTCCGTGACTGCCGTGAGCAGGCGGCTGCTCCTCTGTAGCTTCAGCTCTCATGAGAGTCTGAGGACACCATTTCTTCCCTCTACCCCTCCAGGCCTTGGTGTGGAATGACTCCCTTTGTGACAAGTCTCTGGGTGCTTCACCATCCTGCTCACATCCCTGCACATGGTCCCTTTGCCAAAGTCTCTTCAGTGAATGGATTCATATTTCTTGCTAAGATCCTGACTGAGAGGAGATTTCAGGCTGGAGATAAGGGTTCCTGACTTGTTCACCTCTGGACTCCTCTGGTTTGATTGCAGAGCTTGGCTTTAGCACTCTCAGTAAATAGATACAGAAGTCTTTATCCTCCAGGAACCTACACGGTTTGAGAGAATCCCTGTCCCCTGCCTTCTCCCTTATCTCAGCATGTGAGGATGGCCTTCCTGCTGGGCTTCTTCATCGCAGGGAGGCTGGGCACATCAGGATAGGAAATGCTCACACCTCTAGGGCCTGGTGGCTTAAGGTCTGGTCTTCTGGTCCAAGTGTGCAGTGCCTCTGTGTTTCACCCCCCAGAGCCCAGCCTTGGGGGTCCCTAGGAATGACAAGTATATCATGTGGCTCACGCGGGGCAGGTGAGGAAAACCATGTGGTCAGTGAGGAGAAAGGCCTCGTCCTACCTTCAAGCTTATCATGTCCAAGTGGAACCTGGTTTCCAGGAGAAGAAATAGCTGACTTTTAGGATTGGATAGACCTGAGTTTGAATCCTGGATCCTCTTCTTACACACTGGGTGGCCATGGGCAAATCACTTCATTGCTGAGTCCCTTTCCTCGTATGTAAAATGAGAGTGATAATAGCCTCCATGCTCCAAGGTGACCGCGAGGATTGCACGTGGTATAGATGGGAAGGGCTGGGATATAGGGTGGTCCTGTGACCCACACCTGCTCATCCGCAGGTCCTCCCCACTCGAGTACAGTGCTCCTGAAGAAAGGAATTTCCCCATTTCCATCTTTCTCTCTCTCCTACAAAATGACCTTCATAATACTGTGTCCCAAACGCAGCCTTTTACGTTAATATCGACTCAAACCCCCAACCCCCAATTCTGAGGAGGATCCAGTGCTCCCCGAGATTTCTCTAAATTCTGAAGGGAATTCGTTTCCCATGGTCACCTTTGGCTCTGAGTTAGTCCCATTTCTGGATCATCCTTTTATCTCTCCCATGTTGTTTCTTTCCTATACTGTTAATGAGATAATCAGCCCTTTCCACAATTTTGGCAAAACCAGACTTCCCCAAAAGAGAAAAAAGCTTGCACTTTGCCAATGAAGGCTCTGGGCTTCCTCTCCCCAGTCCATCTCCTTTCCTTTCCCCTTCCTCCTGATTGTCCTGGGCGCTCCAAATTCTCACTGTTGTGCTGAGCTCCGCAATCTGGTGCAGCCCCTGCTCCCCAGTTCTGCTGCAAGCCACCGTCCTGCCCGAATCTCTCGAGTGTACCCAGGAGAACAGAAGGGTTTTTCATCTTATGCTCCTCTCCCCTTTGAACAGCGTCCATGTACATAGGACTATTATCCATCCGTGACATAACCAGGGCAGGGCACTGCGAGATCTTAAAGCTCTGCCACCGGTAAGACCCCCCTGTCATCTCTTTCTTCCACCTGAATGCTTTTTCAGGGGGTCTTTCCAGAGGTGGAAGGGGAGCTGCCCTTTCCAAGCTCCCAGTCCTGGATTGGAGCCCTAGCGCTGGAGATGTTGGGATGTTCTAGGCATGAAACACTCCTCTGAAAGCCCGCCTGGAGAATCGTTAGCATAGGCAAGGCAGGGCTGAAGGTAGACTTCTGTAAGAACGTATGGTAGGGGGGGGCAAGGGCGGGACAGCCCTGGGAGCCGGTCCACAGGCATCGCCCATCACACGTACCACAGTGTAGCTGGGACTGCGTGGAGTCAGGTGTCCTTCAAGCGCGTGACTGGGTGGGTGACCCTCTCTGCCTCACTCTCCTCACTGTCAGGTGACGGTGTGGGGCTGGGTAAACTGGAGCCCCAGCCCAGTGCCCTGAGCCTGGCGAGCTGGCCGGAACACAGACGTCCTGGCATGGGGGCCCGTGCACACACGCTGTCACGCAGAGCCTGCGTTTTCTCTTGATCACACTTTCTCTCACCTTGTCCTTGTGTCACTGGATAGGATCCCATCTGTCACACTGAGCCATCTGCTTCCTCTCCTGCCATCTCTGCTGCCCAACTCTAAGTAAATTAAAAAAACAAAGAGGTAGGAAGCCACTGACAGCCACATTTATCCTCATTTCTGTGCCTGGCAATGGGAACTGAAGGGCCAGCTTTGTGGGTCTGAATTAAAGATTAGTTCCGGCTGGTGAGGAGGGAACAGCTCCATGGCTGCGACATCCTGACCCGGGTTGACGCCACAGGTGGCAATGAATGTGGGCTGGGGCTGAGGAGGGAGGTATTGAGGCCAGCATGAAGAGCAGTGGCAGGATACCAGCTTCAGAGATGGGCAAAACTGGGGTCCAGTCTGGTTTGCTGCTCAGGACTGGGGGCTTGGAGAGGCACCTCCCATTCCAGCTCTGCCTTATAAATGACTGACCTCACAGAGTGCTCCGGAGACTAAGTGAGGATCATATGGATTGATAGCAGGTGTGTGCTGGTGCTCCATAGAGAGCAAGTATTTCTGGTGACTCGGGGTAGGCAAGGAAGAGGATGGGGTAGACGGGGAGCCCTTTGGTTAGGGAAGGGCATTAGGGAGGAGTTGGTGACCCGGGGCTCCTCTGTGGGCCTCAGTCTCCACATCTCTAAAATGGGACTAGGATGGTGGGGCCAAACCCTATGGAAAGTTTAGAAGAAGCAAGAGAAATGGGACAAACCTGGAGGACATGTAGGTCAGAGGAGCAGGAGACCTGGCTTAGGTGCCACTGTTGTGGCTTCTGATGGGATGGCTCTGTGGCAGGTTGTGTTACTGTTTCCCTTGTTTTCTGCCCTCCTTGTGAGATCATAATTGCCCCACCTCACTGACATCCGATTTGGACACGTGACTTGCTTTGGCCACTGAAAGTAAAGGGAAGTGCCATATGCCAGTTCTGAGTAGCAGCTTTAAGAGCTGTCAGATGTTTCTGTTACTGCTCTTCCCCTTCTTCCACAGGACCAGAATAAGTTGTTCTCATCTGGTCTGGGTCTTGAAATGAAGATGGAGTGGAAAAGAGCTAGAGCTGACCCACAGTAGATATGGATGTGAGCCAGAAATAAATGTTTGTTGTGTGTTATTGACATTTCAGGGCTGTTGGCAAAAGCTGACTGATTCTGGCCCTTTCAAATCCAAGCTGGTCCCGACCCGCATCTTGGAAAAGGGATGCAGCCTACTCCTACCTGGGTTCCTGCAATCTCTGGTTTTTGCCAAATGAGGTGTCATCTATCACTCTCTCTAGGTCTCAGTAATTTGCCTGTGAAGTGATTGGGTTGTGGACAATTGGGAGTCAACAGGGAGGGGGAGGGTGTAGGGCCACACAACTGTGTCATCCCATCCCCAGAGGACCCTCACGGTGTAGGCAGATATGCGGCAAAAATAATAGTGTTGGTCATTGTGTCCTCCTTGTGCTCTCAGCTACATAGCTTTCCTAATCTCACAGAGCACACCACCGCAATTTCCAGAGCCCAGGATGCAGGCCACACTCTTCTCACGCCAGGTCCCCACAGTTAGAGAGAGGCCTCCGTGGTTCATTCCAAGGACGTGAGCTTAGATTTCCCTGCACATCAAGGTCTAAGTCCTTCCTGACCCGACCCAACAGAAGTCACGACTGGGGAATGGCCAGGTTCTGAGTCATGCACGTGCGCTGGGCAGGCAGATAGTTTAACTCAGCTTCAGAATGGAAGCCTTGACACTGAGAAAGAGGGGGAGTTAATGGCACCATGAATCCTCTTTCTACTGTCCTGAGATATTTAATTCTGGCCCCAAATGTGACCCTTTTATTCTGTAAGACTAGAACCCTGTAGGTAGCCAAGTCTTTTGGGAGTGGACACCAAATGTTGGGAAGTGTCCTGGCTTCTGAACATCCTGCCTGTGTTTGGACCTGACTCACTATAGAAGCAGAAAAGCTGGACACTCACTTCCCAGGCCTGCCTTGTAGTAGGCCACGGGCACTCAGACCCACCTGCTCCAGTGACACAAAGAGGCAGTGGAGGCTCCACCCTGGTGCAGCAGCAGCACCCAGCCTCCAGGGGCCATGGCGGCAGTGGGGTGGGTGGTGGCATCCAGTGCCCAGTGAGCTGTGGCTAGCAGGACTTGGGGCCAGTAGAAGTGTCCTTGATATCCTGGCTCTGTAGTGGAATTTTGGCTGTGGTCCTGGCCTCTGTCCATTTTCTAATCCCAACTCTGCATCTGTCCCAGCCACACTGTGAGTTGCTCACTATGCTTTCACTACATTTACTTTCTGCTTATTATCAGCTAGAGTCTGTTTCTTTTGCTTGCTAATAGGAGCCCTGACACTTACATCACTCTCCTGAGAAGGCAGGTCATCATCTTATCCCAGAGCAAGCAGGTTATCTGTCAGGGGATACTTGCCAGGCATGCATGGTTCTATCTTAAGGAGCATTCTGGGAAATAAATCCAGTTATATTTCCAGGAATATTTTAGTGCCCTTATAAATTACCATCCAGACTGCTGATTCATCCCTTATTCTGGTTCCGAGCATGGCTGGCCCCATTCTCAGGTGGTAGGCATGTTGGGGTATAACATAAATGTGGTTTGTAGTGGTTCCGGTCACACATAAGAGCCAGCTCCCATCTGGGCATGGACAGAAGGGGGCATCTGTCATAGCTTCATAGGTATCAGTCCCAGAGGACCCCTTAAGATGGTCTAGTTAGGTAGTTTTCAAAGTGGTGCTGGCAAACCAACTGTATCAGGATCACTTGAGAAGCCTGTTGAAGATACATGTTCTAGTGTCCCACTTACTGAACCAGTGAGGCCTGGACATCTGCATTCTGATGCTCTAATCCAACTCCCTGACCCCACTACAGGTGGGGAAGGAAGAAGCCAGGTCTCCTGACCATCAGGTGCTCAGTAGCCCCTCTGAGGCCCTTGAAGTAGATCCAACCCCTCCTAGGCAGGAAAGCATGATCCAGGTTGGCTGTCAGCAAGACCAACCTGGTGGGGAGGGGATGCAGCTTCTGGAAGAAAACTGTGATGAGTATGGAATTTATAATCTGGCTATTTCAGCAAATATTTGTGTACTTTGCTGAAAGGTACACTTTCAGATCAGTTCTGCACTGCGTCTTTTTCAATTTATTATTCTAAGCTTGCAAAATTGAGTTTATCACTGACGTAAAAATAATAGGCTCAGGAATCATTCATTACTTTACTTTCCACCCTCAGGAATCAGCCCAATTTCTGAAAAAGTCAGGAAAGTCCAGAATGACCCCAGGTTTCCTAAGTAAGGGACTGGGGGATGAATTGGGAACTCAGTAGAGGGACAGATTTGGGGGGCACAGGACATGTTGATTTTGTGGTGCATGTGGAATCATCATAGTAATATTGGTGGGCAGAGGCCAAACAGATCTGGAGCTTAGGAGAGAGGTCTGGTTTGAAAGCAAAAAGTTAAAACTTTCAGCACAGGTGAGATGGTTCAGAGACATTGTTTTCTGTGATAAAAGAGACCAGGCCTCCTCAGCCCCTTTGTCAACAGAAGATGGGGGTGTCGTAGGGAAGGAAGGGTGAATGGTGAGAGGCTGGGACCAAATGGTTTATAAATTTAATCTAGCACCAACATTCTGCTGCTGTGGGCCAAAAACATTTGTGAATTCAATTCAACTCAACTCAACTCAGTTCAACAGACCCAGTCACTGTGCTAAGCACAATGCAGTCCATCCACTATTTATTGAACACCTAGTATATTTTAGGTCCTGGGGCTCATCAGTGAACCTGAGACAGTCTTCATCCTGAGTGAACTTCCACTTGTCATATTTGGCAGTGGGTCAGGGTGTGATGTTTAATTAACCATGTCAGGACTGAAGTCCAGAGGGAGGAGACAACATTCCCAGGGTCACAGAGCAAAGTGGTGAGAGAGGCCCAACACAGGGTTCCTAATCTCCAGCCTAGTGTTGGGGAATTCTCTGAAGCACGGTACAGCCAGGAAAAGGAGGTAGGATATGAATGGTCAGTGTGAAAATATGATTAGTATTTGATTATTTGCACAAAGGATTAAATAACTAGGTTGGCTCTGGAGTCCCACTGGGGATAGCAACAGGGTTTTTGAGCTCACTGCAGTAAATAGGGTATCTTGAGCTGGATGAGCAGATGAGAGAATCTCAGGAGTCAGGGATCATTGCATTCAATCTGCTACTACTTAAAACAGTCCTGCACATCCCCAATAATGAGGAGCTGACTACTATCCAAGGCAGCTCATCTCTTATTCGGGTTGCTCTGACTATGGGAATTTGTTTTTCTGCAGTGAAGCAAGAGCTCTCCTGCTGGGGTTCAAATCCATTGATTTGTCTTAGCTTAGCTCCTGAGTACCCCAGATCACGTCTGCTCCCTTTGTTCTGTGACAGCCCCTCAGAGACTTGGAAGTGACCATGTCCCATTGAGCCTGTCTTCTCCAGGTTAAGTGTCCCAGATCCCTCAACACTGGGTCCTTTTCCCATCCTGTCCTCTAACCCCTCATGCATTATGATTCTCCATTGTCCCCCTCCCAGAGCTGAGCACAGCACTCCAGAAGTGTGGGATGGACATATCCTGTGATGAATGTGTTCTTTTAATGCTTATTGCAGGACTAGGAGTTGCCTGTGTATTAGCCTGAGACAAACGACCTTGTGACCCAGTGTCCATCACCAATGACTCCTTGCTTCCACTTAAGGACATAGGCACCTCCTGATTCTTCTATGTATGTGGAGGAGGGGTGGGACAGGAAGGGCCCAATGAAAGTGGTTTCAACCCTGTGCAAGAGAAAACCGGAGAATACAGAAGGTGGTCTATAAATTCACAGCGTTCATTAATGACTGGGCCAGCAAATAGGTTTCATTCTCTTGTTACTTAAAAGTGTGGCCCATGGACCAGGAGTATCAGCATCACCTGGTAGCTTTCTGGGAAATGTAGAATAGCAGGCCTCACCCTAAACCTACTGAATCAGAAGCTGTGTTTTAACAAGATCCCCAGGTGACCCATGTGCCCTTTATTTGCCTTTTATGAACCTTCAGAGTCATGTTGCTTGGCTTAGCCTCCATGGCATGTGGATCACACCAGGATGACCTTCCTAAAACTCCAATCTGGCCGTGTCACTCTGCTTGCCTACATTCTCTCAGAGGATCCCTGTTGCTTTCAGGATAAAGTCTAATCTCTCAGGCATCACGATCTGGCTTGTACCAGTCTCTAAGGGGTATTTCTCTACTCAGATCTGAATGCCCAGTCATACCAAATGACCCCAGAAAGGCTAGACTGTTCCCCAGAAAGGCTAGACCATTTCACACCTCTATGTCTTTGTACATGCCGTTCTCTCCCCGCTGGAATTCCACCCCTAGACTTTCTCTCCTGAGAAATTCCTCCTCAGCCTTCATTTTAGCTTCGATATCACTTCCTCCAGGTGCTGCCTGATTTGTGCCTGCATCAAATCTAGCCCTTCCATCTAATAAACACGTAACAGAGACACACTGTGCTGTCATCACTGACTCACAAGTGTCTTCCTCATCAGGCTGTGTATTCCTTGGACCAGAGTCTGGTTTATCTGAGGGCCTAGCACACAGTAGGCACTCAATAAGTGCTAAATTGCTGAAGCAGTTAACAAAGGCCCTGGTGTCCACAGGAGAGCCCAACTGGAGGGAAGGCTTATTCGGGAAGGTTATTCCTCGTAGTACCTGTCTCCCTGCTCCCAGGTGGGGGCCCTCTCTGCCCATGAAGAGTCCTCGGAGAATCAGCCCATCATCATCCCAGCACTACTAAGTTACACAGCAGCCAGTGCCACTACCAAGAGATGCCACTGTCCTCAGAGTTTCCTGGATCCTAGGCCTTTCACAATTCATCCCATTTTCCCAAGCCCACTGTGGGTTGCGCTCGACTCCCAGAAAGCCAAGATGGAGCAGATCTATTCCTTGTCTTGGAGAGTTCACATTCTGGTCAGGAGTCAGGCCCAAATGACTTGTAAACAGTGCTCTGGAGATTTGGGGAAGAGAGGTCCCCACTGGGGAGGATGTCACGAGGTAGGATCAGGGCAGCGCCAAAATACCAAGACATAAAACAAAAGCAATATTGTAGCAAATTCAATAAAGACTTCAGAAATGGTCCACATCAAAAAAATCTTTTAAAAATAAAAAGGAAAAGGGAGATGGGGGCTTGCCTCAATCCCAGTTTGACCGTATAAAAACCAATTGGTCAAATAAATGTGGATTTTAAATTACTCAGGATTTATAGTGGGTCAAATCTAGTGATCATTTCTAGAGAAAACAAGATATGGGGGGAGTAAACATTAAAATAATCATAAATATTTTGTTTCCATGAAAGTGAGATGCATGTCTTAGCCTAGGTTCCCCTAAAAGGCAGAGACTGAGACGTGAAGGTGGTTCATTTAGGGAAACTGGCGCCAGGGAACTGGGAAAAGTGAAACAGGAAGGAAGCTCCCCGTTATGTAGCTGGCATCTGCTGTGAGCACCTGGGCTCCATCTGGCTGGGACCCTGAGGAGCCATGAGGAATGCACCCCATTGGGCAGAAGAAGGGAGCATTTCCCTACTGGTGTCCATCCCCCATTGGTCAAGGGTTGTTGCTCTCTGAGGAGTTAACCCTCTTGTACTTCAAAGTTTGCACATTTGTCAGAATGTCCTCTGTGACCACATCAGAAAAGTCCCAGAGCAGAAAACAGGAGATATGCGGGTAGCTGAGGTGACGTGCTCTCAGGTGACACTTACACACAGCTGGTTGCCTCAAAAACATCTGGAGTAAAAAAGTGACTGAGAGGATGTGAGGTGGGGCATGAGAGGTATCTGATACAATGTGTAATACTTAAGAACAAATAATTTTAGTCTAACTCTAATTATTGTGAATCAAAGCTCAAATTTTCTATTTTACTTAGAACATTTAATTTTGGTTTAATGAACACATGGTACACAAATCTTAAGTGTACAGCTCAATGAATTCCAAGTATTCTTTTATATTCTGCAATTGATTTGTTTATTTTACAAAAAAATGACTTTGTTATAATTATTATTTTTAAGAAGTAAATAGCGTACCTATTTAAAACTGTACTTGGAAGATGGGTGGCTTGTTCTAATTTGCATCAAGGTGCCATATGGACTAGCAGTGAGGCCCCCGAGCAACAGTGCTGTGTGTCCTAGCAGAGTAGGGAGGGACACTGCTTCACCTAGTGGGTGAGGTTTGGAAAATTGTAGCCAAACTGACTTTTTGTAATTGAATGTTTTTGAAACTTCAACTAGGAGAATTTGCCATTTTAAAGGTCCTTACAATAATAAGGGAACCCCTTTAAATCAGGGGAGCCTGTATGCTTAGCTTTTGGAATATTGAAATTCCTTCCCTCCCTCCTGGACCTCCTTGAAGGTGTTCCTACTAGAGAACACTTGGAATTGCAGGGTTGGGACTAAAACCAAAGCATGTACCAGAGCAGGGCTTCTCAACGGAGGGATGATTGATGTTTGGGGCCAGAAATCCTTTGCTGGGGCAGCAGGGGGAGGTCTGTCCTGTGCGCTGCAGGAAGCTTAGTGGCATTCCTGGCCTCTACTCACTAGATGCCAGGAGCAACCTGCTTGCCCCTCCACCCCGTGTGACAACCAAAAATGTCTCCAGACATTGCCAAATGTCCCTGGGGGGCAAGATAGCCCCCATTTGAAAACCACTGCTTTAGACGGTGAAGAATCCATTTGCACAGCTAATTATTTCTCTCCAATACTTCTTTCCATAAGCTCCCATTTTCTACACTTTTCTTTAAAAAACAAACAAACAAACCAGATGGTATACTATTTCTCCAGTCAAAGGATTTAGTGAAAATCATAACTCAGGGGCCTGCAAGATGATATGGCCAGGCCAGTGTCTGAGGATGCCCAGTTTCTGGATGTTGGAGCTGGGCAGTGAAGATTTGGAAGGGGAGTCAGGAGATTCAGTACTAACCAGTTTATACTGAAGGCATGGCAGGCGGGTGGGGAGGGTGTGTTGGGGGGGGATGGGGAGAAGGCCTGAGGAGCCCAGCATGTGTCCACGTAAGGGGGGCCATGACGTGAGAGCTCATGGAGCCCTCCAAGAAGCTGCCACGTCTGACTGCGACCATGGCTACTGCTGTGATATCCTGAGAAAAATGGCTTCTGCTTTACTTCTGGCTTCCAAGAGTTCCTCTCTTTGACAAATTTTAATCCTACAAGCCCTACAGGAAAGGAGTTTCTGGGAAATGTAGTTTCCAGTCTGATAACAGGAGCAGTGGTTGCTAGAAGATCCAGAAGAGCCCACTGTCAACTTGGCATCCATACACATTGCTTTCACTAAGACTGACTTCTGAATAAAAACAGTAACGACAGCACACTCCACCTGAAATGATGCATCTCTCCTTGGTACAGCTGAAGACAAGCTCACTGGCCCCTCCTCCCGCCAAAAGAGGAAACACAAAGTCTCATACGAAACTTTATCCATCTCTGGATGATGTTTACTCATCTAGCTGGATCATCCTCCCCCCTTTTATACCCTGTAACTTAATATGGAGATATAGGATTAAACACTATTAATGTACTTCATATTAGCTAGAAGAGAATGGGTGAGGGGAAAACAGAAAAAGAAGTGGTTGACAGATACAAATATACTCATATCAAAGCAAGGAAACAAGAAAGCAAGTAGTTCCCATTTTGGCAACTGGTCATGTGGTTGTAGCTGGAATTTGACTTCTTTCTTTTACTACCCATTCCTTAATCTTTTTTGCTCTTAGCAAGCATTTTGACTAGTTATGGTTCCTTGTCTGGTGGAATAACTCAAACCTTCATTCTTGAGGAGTCTACGTCATTAGATTATGCTGATGTTTTCCATGCACTTTTACCACAGAACATGAGAGTATTAGAAAACATCCAGAAAATTTCCTGGGTCCCAGCGAGACTTCTCTTTATCCCTGTCTTAGTCTGTTTGGGCTACTATAACAAATAACCAAGACTGTTATATATAAGCAAAAAACATCTATTTCTCACAGTTCTGGAGGCTGGGAAGTCAAAGATCATGGTGTCAGCAGATTTAGTGTCTGGTAAGGACTTGCTTCCTCATTAATGACTGTCTTTTCATTGTAACCTTACATGGTGGAAGGGTCCAGGGAGCTCTTTGAGGTCTCTTTTATAAGAGCACTAATTCCATTCATGAGGGCTTCACCCTCATGACCTAATTACCTTCCAAAGGTCCCACCTCCAGATACCAGCACCTTGGGTGATGAATTTCAACATATGAATTTTGGGGGGACACAAACATTTAATCTATAGTAGGCCCCATTGTGTAGTAGCAACTTAATTTCCCCTTGGTAATCAGGTCTAATCATTCCAGTAATACAGAATGGACCGTTGTTGCATCCCTTGAAGGAAGTAGTCTTCCTCTGGGAACCAAGACTTCTATGCCAAAGAGCCAAAGTCATGGGGATAGAAGCAGAAATGTTGCTGGTGTATCATTAAGGGTTAACAGTGATGTGAGCCACTTGTATTTCCCCTTATTGATCCTCGGACCTCTGAATCCTGGCTGTGGGAGACACAGTATCATACATGGGTTACTGAGTAAGAGCATATGCCCCGTTACCCCAGACTGCAACATCTCGTCACCCAGCTGGTGCCTAACAGACCTACTGTTTCAGAGTGATGGATCAGCAAATTCTGGGAACTTGAACCCAAGGATTATTTCAGAGCAGTCACCAAAGCTTTATGTTTTCTTACTCAGACCTTGAGTTGGGAACTTAAAGCCTGAACTCATCACTTTCTTTTTTCAAATTCTTCAGCACAATTAGAAATAGCCAACGAATCCCACAGTCCTTATAATCTTTACTTCCACTGTAAATGTTCTATTGCAGAGCTAGTTGGTCACTTGACTTTCTTTCCACAGATACCTGACTTCAGATAGGTAATAATTTAAGAAAATGTTTTGTCACTTTATGCCATGGATTACCATGATGTAATAATGGTGTCGTTAATTCTAATATTAGTGAGAGAATTTCACACTCTCATCCTTAAGGCTCTGTTTCTCGAACCACTAGTGATTTCAGTCAGGAAAACAGAGCCATTACAAGTATTATAAGAATAAGGGGTTTAACATAGGAGGTAGGGCTTATGCAAATCTGAGCGTAGCCATCGGAGTGAGGTTCTAGGGGGAAAGTTGAAGGGTTTGAGAAGCAGTTGCTAACCACTTCCACCTGAATTACAGGTGGCAAAGGTGGTACAGGTAGCACAGGTGGGAAAACCTGAGAAGCTGCATGCATCTGGCCCCCAAAGTGGGTCTGTGGGATGAGAGCTCACTGGGAGGTCTGCAAAGCCACCGCGTCTGTTGAAACTGCCATGCCTGGTGACTCTGCCGTCATGTCTGACTGCCATGGCTTCCCAATAACAACGGCTTCCTGTTGGCATCTCACTTCCAAATTTTGTACAGGTTGCTCTCATTGGCAAGCTCCATCCTGGAACATTCAGGAAACAGCATACTGGGAAGTGAAGTTCCAGCCTGTAAAAGGAGTGATGGTGCCAAGTTGACAGCAAAGACAATCCAGCACAATATCCAACAATGGGGATTGGTTAACTGAATTATAGTATAGTTATATAATAAAATCTACACAGCCTGTGTCGGTCAGCTTTCAACCAGAGAAACGGAACCAGTAGGAGATATATGTATTCAAAGATTTGTTGGCTTACATAACTGGGGGCTCTGGTTAGGTGAGTCTGTAGGGCAGCCCACCAGGAAGGGCACAAGCTGAAGCTGCTGTCCACAGACACAGTTTCTTCCCCAGTGAAGCCTCAGTTGTGCTCTTCAGGTTTCCAGCTGGCTGACTCAGGCCCTCCCACATTATCTAGGATAATCTCCCTTACAGTTAATTAGGGACTTTAATCACAGCTACAAAATACCTTCATGGCAATACCTAGATGAGTGTGTGACTGAATAACTGGGGACCATAGCCTAACCAAGTTGACCTATCAAGCTGACCATCCCACAAAATGAAGGAGATTGTATAACATGACAATTCATGATGCTCTAGAACATTTAATGATATAGAAAAGTGTCCATGAAATATTAAGTTAAAAAAGGCAGGTTATAAAACAATATATAGAGTATTCTATTTGTGTGAAACTGTCTATTTAAGCATAAAGAAAATATGCTAAAATAGCACATGAGATGGTTCAGAGTGGTAATTACCGGGCTCTGAGAGACCGGGTGATGAAAATTTTCTCCTTTTTTTGCTATGTGTATTTCCTAAATTATTTACAATGAATAAATGATACTTTATAATAAGAAAAAAATTTGAACATTCTATTTTAGACACCTTAGGAAGCCTTGCTAATTAAATACCAGTAGGTTTCTCCCAAGGAGTGGGGGTGGGGAGGGAGGGGATTTCTCTCCCCTCCCACTCTCTCAGTCTTTCCTTCCCTATCTACTTACAGACACCAAAGGTACTTGCAAAATAGGAAGCTCTCAAGTCTTAGCATGAAAATGCTTCCCTCTCATTCCTCTCTTTAACAAGTATGAGTGGATGTGGCGGGTGAGATGTCAAAAGTAAGCATTTAATTTAGTATACACGGTGGAGAGAATCTTTAATATAGTATTAATTCCTTGTGCAAGTTAGCAAGGCTTAATAACCATGTGAGCCATTGGGAATCCTGGTGTGACTCAAAATGACATCTGCATTAATGGTCTAATTAATAATGTATATGTTAATAAGAATCTCATTAAAGCCAGGGTACAATTATCAATGTAGGATGCAATTCCTTATCATCTGTGGGCCAGTGTAGTGCTCTGGTGATTCCAGTTGCAGTTACCAATGATAAATGACCTTTTAAGTCTCATTAATTGATTAAGGAGGCAGCAATTAGTGTAAAAACTTAACTGCTTTGGAAGTACAAAAACCACTGGCAAGACAGTGATGATTACAAATCAGGAGGAACTGGGCCAGCTTGTCATAGGCAGTGGGGGATGCAGAGTGAGCAGTAAAAGACAGCACGCAGGTTCACTAAGCCCACTCATCTATGTCTCCCTTAACTGCACCCCCAGTCTGGGCATTTGACTGTGCTGTTGTTAGTATTTTAATAAGAATTATATCAACACTAATTAATATTATGGAAAAATTATTTTTCAAAGCCAGCACCTTAAAGTTAATGGACTTCTTTGGTCCATTTTCCTCTTTAATTTAGTTTATCTTTTCGCAAATCTTACTGAAATTATTTCAGTCAAGGCCATTGTTTCACCATGAAGACTTGGTTTATCAGTCAGTTTTCTTTCTTTTTCTTTTTTTAAAATTGACTCATCATAGCATCTGCCACTGTAGCTTTTCTTTTCTTGACCACTATTTTGACCAAGCCCAAGTTTCTTGGGTCATATTTAGCAAATCAACATCAAGATGATTTGGTGCTTTGGTCAATTTTTAGTCAATGAAATTTCCACCATGTGGAGTTTTAGCCTTTGTCAATTGTATTTTATGCTGATTATTGCCACCAGTCATCCTGGCTGTAGGTTGGGTAAATGAGAGCTAATCTTTATTTCTAAGCTAACCCATGAAAAAAAATGTGAGCATGTTTATGAACCAGAGGCAGACATTAGGGGAGAGGGAGGAGGAAGGAAAGTGGGGAAGGACCCAGAAGGGAGGATAGATCCAGAGGGGGAGAGACAAGAGAGGTGGAGACAGACAGCAAGAGGTGGTAGCAGCTCTAGCTTATTGGCCACTCTGCTTTTGACTTTTCATCAGAGTCAAAACATCTGCTTCTCTGTTTACTTAATTCCATGGTTTCTGAGCCCCTGCTCTGAGGTGGATCCTGGGCCATGGCGAGTGGAGCTAAGTAGTGTAGGTGGTCTGCTCTCCAGGATCCCTAGTCAAGGGAGCCAGGCATGGAGACTGAGAGCTAAGCTATAGAGGTGGTGATCCAGGGCAAAGGAGCCGCCCAGATGCATCTCTGCTCCCCCAGCAGCTGGCACAGGGCCTGGCCAGGGAACATGCTCATAAATGAAGGAAGCTGTTTATCTATTAACATGTGTTGACATAGTACTATGTCTCAGGTACTATGTCAGCATCTGAGGGTACAGCTGCAGAGCAAGCAGCGCAATGGGAGAATGAGAGAGAAGGGGCTGAGAGGAAACAAGCATGTTGAGCATATAAACTCAGATTTTTTAAAAAGTAGGCAGGAATTTAGTAAGTAATTTTTAAGATTGAAGCCAGTGATGCTAAACTGAGGGCTTGTTTGGAGAGGGGGCAACACCTGGCACAGGTGAGCAGCATGCCTGGTGGGGGTGATGTTTGTGATAGTTTCTTCTTTCTCAGCTCTTGGGTCTGTGTGCCCAAAGCTGTTACCCCATCCTGACTCCTGGTTTCCTCTCCTGGGAGGCCCAGGAAGGACTCAGGAAACTTGGATTCTGGTCCTGCCTCTGAATGCTATCCTCCGGGCTATGCAGTTTCCCCATTTGTAGCTCCACTCTGTCCAGTGCCTCTCATGGGGCCACCAGTCCTTGCCATCAGGAAGTGCCAGCTGGACCCTGCTTAGAATCTGGGGCTCTACCCACTGGTCCTTGACCCCTGGAAACCAGGTCTTGCCTTCTCAGGGGTGGTTCCAGACAATTGAGACAGCCCCTGGGCTAGAACCCACTGGAGCTCAAAATCTTGGGCATTCAGTGAGGGATTTCAGGTCCTCATCACCTGATCCAAATTTTCTTAAATTCTCCTTCCTGCACTCACCATCTTATACCTACCTGTCTTGCTGAGATGATTTTCCCTGAGGCTGTATCAGTGTGGGGCTGGGCTCCTTCTGCTGAAGATAAAACCAGGTTCCTGGAGTCTTCAGAACTGTCTGGGCTCTGTTGAAAGGCTGACCTGTTCATATCAAATTGAGGCTCATTAGACAGAAACCTAACGTTTATTAGCCACTTGCCGTGTGCCAGACTCTGTGTTGGATTTTTAAGTGTCATAATCTCAACTACCCAATTGCATTTATCATTCACATCTTGCTGATGAAGATACTGAGACCCAAAGGGTCTTAGTGGCCTGTTCAAGGTCCTGCAGGTACTATCTCAGCCCTGCTTTTCGCTGCCCCAGGAGTTGTCTCAGGGTCTGCCCAGTGGCCAGATCTCCACCGGCCCAGAAGCATTTGGGGGTTTGCAGGACCTCACCCAAGTCATCACCTCCAGGGGAAGCAGGGGCAGGTGGGCTAATGGGCTTCAGGTGGTAGCTCCTGGCTTTGCCCTTTCCCTGATGGAGTCCCCAGAGAGAGAGAGAGAGACTGGCAGAAATCAGTCCCTGTGGCCCCCAGATCATGTTAGCCAGGGACACTGTAAATCCCCTTGACTGCCACACAGCATCTTATTATCTTAGAAAGGAAAGACCCTAGGTGATGATTTGGTTCTGTCCCTTACTGTTCAGAGAGGGGAAGACACCTGCCCAAAGTCATATCAGGGCAGGGCTGGGGTCCCATCTACACCTCCCGATGGCACCAGCCACCAGCCTTGTTCTGTCTCCTTTTCTCCGTGGCTCAAAGGTCAACAGAGGCACAGCCCGAGAGCTTACAAAGGCTTTTCTTCCTTTCTCTCCCTTCCTTTAACTCTCCCTTTAAGAGTCACTTTCTGCTTTCCTCTTGATAAGAATTTCACAGCAATTCACACACCCTGAAGGGTGAATGCATAGCAGATTGCTAAAGCCAGGCTGTAATTACCCATCCTTCTGTTCCAAGTGAGGAATTCACTTGCATTGGGTGAATGCTGCTGGGTCTGTCAGCCGTGCTATTGTTTCCTGAGCGCTCGCTCTGGACTGGCTCTTTGGGGACCCTGCATTGGAGGGCACAGAAATGAATCAAAGAGTGCTGTCCCCAGGAGTTCCCAGTGCAGCAGGCGATGGGAGATGGCCACAGATAGCTAGGAACAGAGAGAGCATGGCAGGTATCCAAGGTACAGACCCATAAAACCCTGCAGACTCCGGTGGGATTTGGATGATGCAGGGGACAGGGGTGGGGCTTGGTCCAGCTTCAGGTATGGAAGCTGCAGGAGCAGAGATGTGGAAGTGGGAGTTGAAGAATGGGGTCTGGCTGTGTAAGAAGGCACGTTGTGGGAGATGAGGTTGGAAACGTGATTCGGTCTGACCATAAGCCCTAAACACCTGCGACGTTGGCCTTGCCCAGAGGTTATAAAATGGCTGCCCTAGAACAGATTGAGGCCCCTGATGAGTTTCTGTGGCCCCCACAGTGTTTTTGTTTTGTTTTTATTTTTAATATTTCGAGTTAGTGACCAACCTTTAAAAACCAGAAGATTTCATATGAGAAATGGATTTCCAGCTCTTTGGAAACACTCAAAGAACTGGCAACCCTGGGCCTGCATTTTTGCCTGGTGACACAACTAGCGTGTATTTGGGGAATGTGTGTTTTCTATGCCTCCGTCAGATCTTCTGGGGGGTCCGTGACACCTCCAAAAGTCAGAACCACGGTTTAAGAAGAATGGAAGAATATTGAATAACATGGAAGCTGTTTACAAAATAATAAACAGAAAAAAGGTAAAAAGGAATATTAACTATACAATGACATTTTGGAAAAATGTATATATATTCTTAGGAAATATTGGTTATCTCTAGGAAATGTGATTAAATGTGACTTTTATTTTCTTTGCTTATCTCCATTTTTTACAAGGAATATTTATAGCAAGAAAATGCTTTCAAAAATTTTTTTATTGGAGTATAACTGCTTTACAATGTTGTGTTAGTTTCTGCTGTACAGAGAAGTGAATCAGCTATGTGTATACATATATCCCCTCCCTCTTGGACCTCCCTCCCCCTGTCCTACCCAGCTAGGTCTTCACAGAGCACCAAGCTGAGCTCCCTGTGCTATACAGCAGGTTTCCACTAGCTATCTATTTTACACATGGTAGTGTAAGAAAATGATTTTTAAAATCAGTTTTTAAAGTAAATCTGAGCTGGTTGACAGTGTTTAAAGTCTTTCAAAATTCGTCAGCCACATGTAGAAAAAACTGGAACTCTTTAGTCTGCTGACCTGGGCTCTATACTCAGCCTCAGGAAAGTCTTCTTTGCATCTTTGTCTGGACATTTGAGACCCTCTGCACAGTCTGGGCATTTGGTGTTACATGTCTCTTCCTCCTCCACCCTCTCTCTTTCCTGCTAAGCCCCTACTCATCCTTCCTGGGTGAGTTAAATGCCACCACTTCATTAAGACTTTATCCATCCCACTCTGACAGGGCCACCTACCTCTTCTTCCCCATAGGGTTGTTTGTGAAGTATGTGTCTGACTCTGCCACTGGACTCTGGGCTTCTAGAGGGCAGAGACCATGGCGTCTTCATTTGTTGGCTTGTTCATTGGGACTTGTGTGCAGTATGCGATCAGAAAAATGCTTGTTGAAGTCAATTGACTGGAAATGAAGAGAGAAAAATGAGGGGTTCAGTTAAAAAACATGGATTCAAATCCCTGCCCTGCCTCATAATGCCTGTGTGATTGACCAAAGACAAGTCCTTAACCCATCTGTCTACTTGTTCATCTGTAAATTGGGCACACAGACCAACTCTGATGACTAAATGGAAGGATGTGTGTGCAAGTGCTACAGAAAAGTACTAATGAATGATAAATTACTGCTATTGTGCATTGCCATTCCTTTAAGGCAGCTCTTCCTGAATGTTCTGTATTGTATGGACTGACTTACTCAAAGTCACATGGAAAGTCAGTGGTGGAGCTAAGACTAAAATCCAAATCCTTCTCTATTTATGGGCTGTTAACTGTCCTGTTACAGCAAGTATTAAAAGAAGCTATAAAATGAAGTCAGAAGCTGTTGTTGTCTTCTCTGTGCAGGTGTTGTGGTTTCATTTGCTGCTGGAGGATAATAGGGGCATGGTTCTCACCCTGACCCAGCTGCTCCAGCCATTGCCATGTTGCAGCCACCATCTGTCCTGCCCAACTTAGAAGCAACGTGAAATGCCTGGTTTAGGCTCTCCTTGCTCTTCTCTTTGAGCCTTCAGTATCCCTGTCGGATGCTGAGGTGAGGGCTGGAGTGGAATGGGGAGGGAGGCCGTTTTGCTTGGTGCCTACAGTGGGATGGGCAGTTAGGACTCTGTCCAGAGATAGAGGAAAGTGAACTATCACTGGGCACACTAGGTCAGGCCTGCAGATTGGCCAACCCACAGAGGCCAATGGCAGAGAAGATGCTGGGCTGTGGGAAACATGCTCCTAAGGCTTGTGCAAGACATGGATGTTAGGTCCCATCACCCAAGCCCTTGAAAAGATGTGCTAAGTATGAGCAGAGGGTCATACAAAGTTGGCACATTTTGGAGTATAAAATCTGCACCAGGTTAGGCAGTGCATACCCAGGGCAGTGGAAAGAGGCCTTGCGCAGGAGGTCAGGACCCCTCAGTTCTGAAGCTCCAGCTTTGTGAACTTGGGTGAACCACCCAGCCCTCCTTTTCCTTTATCAGATAAGAGATTCCTTCATTGTACAAATATTTATTGAGCACCTATGGTGTGTGGAGGAAACCTCATTAAACAAAACAGACAATATGCCTGATCTCAAGCAGTTCATATTCCAGTGTTATGGCCATAATTCCTGCCCTGCCATCCTCCTGGTGAGGAGACAGCAGGTGCAAGAGTGCTTTGTAAGCTGTGGTGTGCCTGTGAAAGGCTGTGGTCAAGATTCAGCCGGGCTTGTAACTCAGTTGATCTTTAGCCATCCAGAAAACTGTGTTCCTCCAACAGATAATTGAGGTTAATGTCAGGAAGCCTTCCTCGTGCTTCAGTTACCTTTTAAACATTGAGTTGAATCAAATTGGTAAAGGCCACAAGTTTGGAGCAAGAGTTAGTTGTGAAGTCAGTTGATCACAACCTCCCACTGTCACTTGTTCAACTTTCAGGCACATATTTGGTGAACACCTACTGGGGATCCGAGGTAGAGATGGAGAGGAGAGTGCCTGCAGGGCTATCACAACATGGTTGGGCATCAGACAAGAATTTAGCCAATTATAATGTCCCGTGATAAAGGGCAGAAGGGGGCAGGGAAGTTCAGGTGACCATAGGGCCCCTCACCTTGGCTGGGGAGGGGGTGGTCAGGGAAGGCTCCTTGTAAGAAGTAAACTCTGACCTGAAACCTAAAGGAGATGGGAGTTGGGGCTGCAGAGAGGAAGTACAACCCTGAGCCATGCCTGGGTAGAGATGTGGAAGCACTGAACGGAGAATCAGTGTACAAAGGCAGGAACAGGAGCAGCGCATTGGAGAAGGGCCCTTAGTGGTCCAATCTCCAATTTTATAAGTGGAGAAACCAAGGCCTAGAAAGGTCTTAAGCTTTCTCAAGGGTAAAATGGAGAATATGCGACCTAAATGTTAACTAAGACCTCTTAGAACTCTAATAATCCCAAATATTTTCGTCTTGGGGAGTTGTTAATATTCCCATTTTACTTTGAGGAAATTGAGAGAGAAAGTGAACCAGGACCACATAGCTTGTTAGTGGCAGAGTCAGGTTTAGAAATCGTGCCCTAGATTCTAAAATGCCATGTGAGTTCTACTGTGTCATGTTGTCTCCAACACTGATTCTGAAGACCTATGAAGCTGTCTACACTAATGGTCCTGGGATTTGCAGCCCATTAGAGCCATGTAGGTACGTTTTAAAAACCCTATGCCCATGCAGGATCCAGGAGGATTCTTTTTTTTTTTTTATTTCTAAGATTACTTTTACCACCTTTGATGATTTCTCATGATAAAGACTGCTCAATGTGTGGATGAGGGCAATATTTTCAACCTCCTTACAGTCACATAATTTGTTTTTTTTTTCTGAATTTTATTTTATTTATTTTTTAATAATTTTAAAAATTTTATTTTTGACTGTGTTGGGTCTTCTTTGCTACATGTGGGCTTTTCTCTGGTTGCGGCGAGTGGGGGCTACTCTTCGTTGCGGTCCGCGGGCTTCTCATTGCAGTGGCTTCTCTTGTTGCAGAGAACGGGTTCTAGGTGCACAGGCTTCAGTAGTTGTGGTACACGGGCTCAGTAGTTGTGGCTTACGGGCTCTAGAGCACATGCTCAGTAGTTGTGGTACACCGGCTTAGTTGCTCCGCGGCATGTGGGATCTTCCCGGACCAGGGCTTGAACCCATGCACCCTGCATTGGCTGGCAGATTCTTAACCCCTGCTCCACCAGGGAAGCCCCTATTTATTTTTTTATACAGCAGGTTCTTATTAGTTATCTATTTTTATACATATTAGTGTATATAGGTCAATCCCAATCTCCCAGTTCATCCCACCACCCGCCCAACCCGGCTTTCCGTGCTTGGTGTCCATATGTTGGTTCTCTACATCCGTGTCTCTATTTCTGCCTTGCAAACCAGTTCATCTGTACCATTTTTCTAGATTCCACATATATGCGTTAGTATATGATATTTGTTTTTCTCTTTCTGACTTACTTCACTCTGTATGACAATCTCTAGGTCCATCCATGTCTCCACAAATGGCACTGTTTCATTCCTTTTTATGGCTGAGTAATATTCCATTGTTTATATGTACCACATCTTCTTTATCCATTTGTCTGTTGATGGGCATTTAGGTTGCTTCCATGACCTGGCTATTGTAAATAGTGCTGCAGTGAACATTGGGGTGCATGTGTCTTGTTTTTTTTTTTTTTTTGCGGTACGCGGGCCTCTCACTGTTGTGGCCTCTCCCGTTGTGGAGCACAGGCTCCGGACGTGCAGGCTCAGCGGCCATGGCTCACGGGCCCAGCCGCTCCGCGGCATGTGGGATCTTCCCAGACTGGGGCACAAACCTGTGTCCCCTGCATCGGCAGGCGGACTCTCAACCACGGCGCCACCAGGGAAGCCCCATGTGTCTTTTTGAATTATGGTTTTCTCTGGGTAAATGCCCAGTAGTGGGATTGCTTGGTCATATGGTAGTTCTATTTTCAGTTTTTTAAGGAACCTCCATACTGTTCTCCATAGTGGCTGTATCAATTTACATTCCCACCAACAGTGCAAGAGGGTTCCCTTTTCTCCACACCCTCTCCAGCATTTGCTGTTTGTAGATTTTCTGATGATGCCCATTCTAACCAGTGTGAGGTGATACCTCATTGTAGTTTTGATTTGCATTTCTCTAATAATTAAGGATGTTGAGCAGCTTTTCATGTGCTTTTTGGCTGTCTGTATGTCTTCTTTGGAGAAATGTCTATTTAGGTCTTCTGCCCATTTTTGGATTGGGTTGTTTGTTTTTTGAATATTGAGCTGCATGAGCTGTTTATATATTTTGGAGATTAGTCCTTTATCCATTCAGTCATTTGCAAGTATTTTCTCCCATTCTGAGGGTTGTCTTTTCGTCTTGTTTGTAGTTTCCTTTGCTTTGCAAAAGCTTTTAAGTTTCATTAGGTGCCTTTTGTTTATTTTTGTTTTTATCTCCATTACTCTAGGAGGTGGATCAAAAAAGATCTTGCTGTGATTTATGTCAGAGAGTGTGCTTCCTATGTTTTCCTCTAAAAGTTTTTTAGCGTCCGGTCTTACATTTAGGTCTCTAATCCATTTTGAGTTTATTTTTGTGTATGGTGTTAGGGAGTGTTCTAATTTTATTCTTTTACATGTAGCTATCCAGTTTTCCCAGCACCATTTATTGAAGAGACTGTCTTTTCTCCATTGTATATCCTTGCCTCCTTTGTCATAGATTAGTTGACTGTAGGTGCGTGGGTTTGTCTCTGGGCTTTCTATCCTGTTCCATTGATATATATTTCTGTTTTTGTGCCAGTACCATATTGTCTTGACTACTGTAGCTTTGTAGTATAGTCCGAAGTCAGGGAGTCTGATTCCTCCACCTCCGTTTTTTTCCCTCAAGACTGCTTTGGCTATTTGGGGTCTTTTGTGTCTCCATACAAATTTTAAGATTTTTTTGTTCTAGTTCTGTAAAAAATGCCATTGGTAGTTTGATAGGGATTGCATTGAATTTGTAGATTGCTTTGGGTAGTATAGTCATTTTCACAATATTGATTCTTCCAATCCAAGAACATGGTATATCTCTCCATCTGTTTATGTCATCTTTGATTTCTTTCATCAGTGTCTTATGGTTTTCTGGCTACAGGTCTTTTACCTCCTAAGGTAGGTTTGTTCCTAGGTATTTTATTCTTTTTGTTGCAGTGGTGAATGGGATTGTTTCCTTAATTTCTCTTTCTGATCTTTTGTTGTTAGTGTATAGGAATGCAAGAGATTTCTGTGCATTAAGTTTGTATCCAATCCAGGAGAATTCTATCTGAATCTCTGGGGCTGGGACGCAGACTTCGGTATTAAAAACAAAACAAAACAAAAAAACTCTTCAGGTGATCGCAGTGTCCCTGTGCCTATGTCACTTGGGGAGCTTGTTAAAGTGCAGACTCTAGAGTATAACCTGGACTTCAGAATTTTTTTTGAGTTGATTTACAATGTTGTGTTAATTTCTGCTGTACAGCAAAGTGATTCATTTATACATATATATATTCTTTTTTCGTGTTCTTTTTCATTATGGTTTATCACAAGATATTGAATATAGTTCCCTGTGCTATACAGTAGGACCTTCTTGTTTATCCATTCTCTATATATAATAGTTTGCATCTGCTAACCCCAAACTCCCAATCCATCCCTCTCCACCCCCCCTCCCCCTTGGCAACCACAAGTCTGTTCTCTATGTCTGTGAGTCTGTTTCTGTTTCATAAACAGGTTCATTTGTTTCATATTTTACATTCCACATGTGAGTGATATCATATGGTATTTGTCTTTCTCTTTTTGACTTCACTTAGTATGATAATCTCTAAGTCCATTCATGTTGCTACAAATGGCATTATTTCATTTATTATGGCTGAGTAGTATTCTGTTGTGTATATATACCACATCTCCTTTATCCATTCACCTGTCGATGGACATTTAGGTTGTTTCCATGTCTTGGCTATTGGGAACTGAGCTGCTATGAACATAGGGGTGCACATATCTTTTTCAATTATAGTTTTGTATGGATATATGCCCAGGAGTGGTATTGCTGGATCATATGGCAACTCTATTTTTAGTTTTTTGAGGAACCTCCTTACTGTTCTCCGTAGTGGCTACCAACTTACATTCCCACCAACAGTGTAGGAGGGTTCCCTTTTCTCCACACCCTCTCCAGCGTTTGCTATTTATAGACTTTTAATGATGGCCATTCTGACCAGAGTGAGGTGGTACTTCACTGATGTTTTGATTTGTATTTCTCTAATAATTAGTGATGTTGAGAAACTTTGGGCTTCATAATTCTTTTTTAATATTTAACTTAATTTAATTAGTTTAATTAATTTATTTTGGCTGTGTTGGGTCTTTGTTGCTGTGCGTGGGCATTTTCTAGTTGCGGTGAGTGGGGGCCACTCTTCGTTGCGGTGTGTGGGCTTCTCATTGCGGTGGCTTCTCTTGTGGAGTATGGGCTCTAGGTGCACGGGCTTCAGTAGTTGTGACACGTGGGCTCAGTAGTTGTGGCTTGCGGGTTCTAGAGCGCAGGCTCAGTAGTTGTGGCGCCTGGGCTTAGTTGCTCCGCGGCATGTGGGATCTTGCCGGACCAGGGCTTGAACCTGTGTCCCCTGCATTGGCAGGCAGATTCTTAACCACTGCGCCACCAGGGAAGTCGCCTGGGCGTCAGAAATTTTTAATCATCATCTCCAGGTGATGCTGATGCTGCTGGTCCCGGAGGCACACTTTAATTAGCAAGAAGTTTACACAGTGCTGTATGTCCCTGCAGAACCCTTTCTCTGACACCTTTCCTGGTTTTGTCTCTCTTTCAGACGTACATAGGCACACAGACAGACAGAAATACACAAACACACACACACACACACACACACACACACACACATATATGCCGCTCCTTCCTGGCCTAGGATTTTAAATACCATCCTTCAAACCAAGAGGAATTTCCCATGGGCACTGAGCCCCACAGAAGGTGACTGCTCGTGAAAACACTAGCTGCACTGCTGACCTACCATACTCGGGTGCGGTGGTTATTGTCAGGCCCCCAGAGGCAGAGCTGGGGACTGGGGGAAGGAAGCCAGGCGCTAGGGCACATTTAAAGAGACACTCCTCTCTGGTTCCTGCAGGTGCCCACCCTGCACTTGCAAGAGCCTGAGAGGGACGTCTCCTTAAGTTTCGCTGCCTAGGCACCCTGCCTCACACTAGTCTGAACTGCCTCCCCCACCCCTGCCTTCCCCCTGAGGCCGGCACATCGTTGAACCTTCGAGTTTTTTCAGCTGGGTCCTTCTTCCTTCCTTCCAGATGGCAGTCGCTATTCCTGCCTCTTCAGCACCGTGTTCTTGGGCTTCGTTCCCGATTCCTAGGCATGAGGCAGTTTCCTAAAACAACAGTTTCAAAGTGTGGTCCTCAACCAGCAGCAACAGCATCATCTGGGAACTTGTTAAAATGCAAACTCTCAGGCCTCACTCCAGACCTACGGAATCAGACTGGGGGTGGGGCCATCAGTTGACTGAACGAGGCTTCCAGGTGATTCTGATGCCTGTTCAAGTGTGAGACCCAGTGTGTGGCTGCGGGGCAGTGGTCATGGTGTGGTCAGCAGCCCTAGATTCCAGGCCTGGCTCTGCCCTCTCCCAGACAAGGAGGAGATAGCTTGGCAGAGACATTGGCAAAGACTCCTCTAGCCCTGACTCTCAGGACTGCGGTTGTGCTTGTAAACTTTGCTCCGCTCCAGGGCCACAGTGCCCCTGGCAAACTGCTCTCCCCGGGGCTGACCCCTGGGGCAAGGCTGTGTATTGCAGCCTCCACTCTCTCCATGGACATTATTAGCTGAAGAGAGTCCTGGCTGAGAAGAGTTGCCTTCAGAAACAGAGTCTTAACAAAGAGAGGGAGTTCGGGGCTGGCAGAAGGAGAGGCACCATGAGCTGTGAGAAAACTCAGCTCCACAGAGGCCAGGCTACATCTCACCCTGCCAGGGGTCAGGGCAAGCAGGAAGGGGTTTGAGCAGTGCACATGCACTTGGCTGCAGGCAGAGGTAGCTCCAGTGTGTCACAGACTCACCTTCTCTCAAGTCCTGTGTCCATGGAAGACAAGGCTTCCCATGACCTAAATGCATTCACTCGTTCAGCAGATGCTCCTGAGCACTTTGCAGCCTTGGATCCACTGTGAAGGGCCAGGAGATGGGGGTTACAGAGAGGAATTGGAAACAGGGACAAGGGCTCTACCCCCTAGACCATGAGGGAGACCTCATCACGATACCTAATGTTTATGGAACATCTGTTATGCTCTAAGTATCTTGTTTTACCTGTGTTCACACATTTCGTTCTCACAGTGCATTATAATAATAATACCATATTATTAACAATATAGGTCCTCTCAGAATACTCACTTAAAGATAAAGAAACAGGGCTTCCCTGGTGGCGCAGTGGTTGAGAGTCCACCTGCCGATGCAGGGGACATGGGTTCATGCCCCGGTCCGGGAAGATCCCACATGCCGCGGAGCAGCTGGGCCCGTGAGCCGTGGGCGCTGAGCCTGCGTGTCCGGAGCCGGTGCTCTGCAATGGGTGAGGCCACAACAGTGAGAGGCCTGCGTACCGTGCAAAAAAAAAAAAAAAGATGAAGAAACAAAGGCACAAAGAGGTTAGATATCTTGCCCTATTAGGTGCAGAGTCAGGATCAGAACCTAGGCGATCTGGGTCTTGAACCTGGGCTTTTAGCCACAGGGCTGTACACCTCCTGCTCCATAGGTGAGACTTCACCATGAATTAATATGTTAAACAGCTAGACAAGAACAGGTCAGAAACCCAGGCTCCCCACCTGGGGATGTGACAGACTGATTTCCTGCTTTGGGCCTCAATTTCCACCTCTGTAAAGGGGGCTGGTAATTCCTGTGAAGCCACCCTCTCTTCCAAGGCCATGGTGAGGATTACGTGGGTGACGCTGAGAATGGGGAGTGAACTCAAGGTTGAGGGGGCCGTGCTAGGTGGTGGGAGGGGTTTCCATTTACTTGGGCTCACCTGGCTTGCCCAAGCTCATAGGTCAGTGGTAATAGCACCACCACCTGCCATTTGTGTGAGTCTTTACAGACGAGGGACCTGAGGTTCAGAGGTAAGTATCTCACCTGGGGCATGAAGCTCAAGTTGTCTAGGGGAGAAGGAGTCCAGCAGATGCATGGAAGTGGCCAGAGCCAGCAGAGGCTCTTCTCTATTTTACGATATATTTGAAATTTCCTCATCATAGAAGCAATAAGAAATGCCTAGAGAAGGACAGAGTCAGGGCTGGAACCCAGGCATCTGTGTTCAGTGTCTGCACTCTTAACCTCTGTGCTATAAGAAGGCTCAGGGCACTGGTGACCCCTTGGTGGCCCCTTGCAAACATCATGGGGAGATGTGAGTTGTTAAGCCTGGACAGGCCAGGGGGTTGGATCTGGGCCTGCAGCCTTGGACCAGGCCCCAAAGAGTCCAGCTCTCTGCCCCTGCCTCAAAACTCCTGCCCCAGCCACTCTGAATGGGCAAGAGAAGAACACAGACTGGGGGCCATGGGCAGTCAGATCTACTCATGGAACATTTAGACTCACTCAGGGTCTGGAATCGGCTTAGAAGCCAGTGTTATTGCCTGGTTTCTATCCCATCAGTTGGTGTGGGGAGCCTGGAGGTTCCTGGGGGAGAGAGAGGACCATTTGCAAGGAAGCAGGGCCTCCTAGAACGAAAGCAGTGGAGACTCCCAGCCCTTCCCCATGACTGTTGCAGTTACCAAAGCATGCCTGGTGGCCTGGAGAGGCCCTGACCAAGGCCAGAAGACAAGACTGAATGGGGAGGAGGGCCCAGAGAGAGAATTCACCCTGAAGGGAGAGTGATGGCACTTGCAGGCTGGCATCTCACTGGGGCAGAGGATGGGAGGGTACATGGACCAGGTCCTGGTAGGGTCTGGGTGTGGGCACTACTGGGTCTTTCTTAGAAATCTAAACAATTACCTACTCTGTGGACCAGCAAATCCAGTCTTAGGGATTTACCTAAGACAAACAAAAACATAAGATCTCAAAAAGAATTGTTTAAAAATAATTCATAGTAGCTTTATTCACTAATAGATAAAAACTGGAAACATCCCAAATGTCCATCAACAGGAGAATAGACAAGCAAATGGTGGTATATCCATATAAAAGAATATGACTCAGCAAAAAGAAGAAACAAACTACTGATATATGTAATAACTTAGGTAGATCTTAAAAACACTGGGCTGACTGAAAGAGGCCTTACACAGTATGATTCAATTTAGATGATGTTCTAGAACAGACTAAACTAAGTTCTGGTGGGAAAAATTCAGAACAGTGTTGGCAGGTGGAGGTAGAGGCAGGGAAAGGTAATGAGGGAAGTTTCTGGTACGAAAGGACTGTTCTATATTTTGACGGTGGTTTTTAGATTATACAGGTGGATGAATTTGACAAAGTCTATTAAATAGTAGACTTAAAATTTATATTTGATTATATGAAAATTTACCTTAAAAAAAACTGTAAACAAATATGGAACTCTAGTTAATGATATACATGTTGAAGTGTTTCTGGGTAAAGCATATTGCTGTCTGCACCTTATTTTGAAATGCATCCAAAAAATAAGATGGATAGATATATGATAAAGCAAGTAAGTCCAAGTGTGGGTAAATGGGTATTCACTTTGCAGTTTTTGCAGTTTTCCTATGTATTTGAAATTCTTCGTAACAGAATGTCATAGGGGAAAATAACTGGTGCAAATTTTATTTCTTGACTGGACCCTGACTGACACCATCTATGTATGTACAGTAATTTATTCACAGATTCTTCTATTTGTTGATACTTAGACTGACATTGTTCACTGTTGCTAGCAAGACTGCCATCCTTAATTGTGTCTTTGTGCACAAAACTACCTAGAAGTAGCTTTGCTGGGTGAAAGGATCTCCAACACTTTATAAGGGGCAAGGGGAAACCAGGCCCAGAGAGGGTGATAATTTACTCCAGCTCACACAGAAAGCCCATAGTGGAGCTGAACCTGGGCTCTTGCTCCCATGCTTTTGTTACAAAAGGTAGAGTCCTTTCCTTGCTTTCTTGGCCTTGAAGGAGACAGAAATGGCAGAGATAGGGCTCTGCCATCTAACAGTTCAGAGTTAGGTTGGGTGACAAGATCCTTGGAGGAAAGTGATCAGCAGGGGGAAGGTTGGGAGAAGGTGGCTGTTGTCACCCTCAACCTCGGCAGGGCCTCCAAATCAGATCAGAGGTGCAACAGGAGAAGCAGATGGGCAGAGAGAGGAGGCTGTACCCACGCCCTGGCCAGTGACCACCAACAGTAAGTCTCCATAACTGGGGTCATGGAGATGATACTGCTGCTCTAGGCAGGAAGCTGCAACTCTGATCTGGAAGGACCATCTGCTGCCCAGGGGTATGGCACTCAGAGACTGTCTCTCCACAGACTTCTGGGGCTACTAGGGGAGCAGCAGATGTACAAAGGCAGCCAGAGCCAGGCAGGCGAGGGCTTCTCTCTCCTCTTAGTGTCTTTGCGATTGTCATGAAGGAAGAAAAGAAAGAGGAGAGGAGAGAAGACCAGAGGCAGGGAGACCCCCATAGATGGATGAGTAACATGGGTGAGAGGGGGGCTAGCCTGAGGGGCAGGCAGGAGGGCAGGTCCCATGATGTGAAGGAGGCGTAAGTAACAGGGAGCTATTTAGATGTAGAGAGGTGAAAAGTGGGAGGCAACGTGCCCCCAGGACCCTCACCTGGACACCTGACCTGAGTGCATGGTATTGCTGTTCAGCTTCTGGAACCAATGTTTGGATTGGAGAACAATGATGATTCCTTTTTAGACTTAATGAGTGTCAGAGGGGGTTCTTCATGACTGAGGATAATTTTTTTTGGATGCAGAAAAAAGTAACAAATTAAAAAAACCATTTTTCGCTGAGTCTTTAAGTTTAAATTCAAATTTTACTATCCTAATCATAAATCCAAATTCCCTTAAAAGGTCTCATTTACAATTCATTTCATTAGGTTACTATAAGCATTTTGAAGTGCATTTGTAAATTTGATGCATCCTGTTTTCATCCAGAGAGCTTCGCATGCCTGACCTAACAAGAAAACCTTTCCAAGCACTTAAACTACTCTTGTAAATTTAATAAATCAAAGTCCTAAATATGGTGATTCTTAAGTTCTCATAAACATCCCAGTACTGTTTACAAAACTAATCAAATTCTCTTACAACCTTTAATTTAAAATCATGTCTAAAATCAATTGCTCAATTACATATTTACAATGAAATCTCAGATATGCCAAATTCTCTTACTTATCACAACCCCTGCAAATACCAAGTATGTACAGGCCATTCCTAAACTTAACACAAATGTATTAATATTATGGGTTTTGTTGACTTTGTTATTTTTGTATTCAATTTATACCTTCCAGGGGTAAAAAAAGACCCCTTTTCTTTTTTTTTTTAAGACCCCTTTTCACTAGGGGAAGAGCTTTCTCATCTCAAGAGAATTGAGGTCACCACTCCAGGAATACCACTCTCATTTCAAGTGAGCTGAGGTTCCTGGTCATTCATTCATAGCCATGCTCTAGTTATAATCTCAGAGGACAATCTCTGCTGGTTGCTCAGAGATGTGGCTGCCGCAGGAGACTTAGAACCATAATCATCCTGGGTGATACCTTTCAGGTACTTTTTCATGTGACATTGGGGGATTCCGAGTCCGTATTGTTCAAATGGAGCTGGATTCATAACCCAGGCCCCCTAGGTGCAAGTTACACCGTTACCTTAATTATTTATCTGATTTGAGTCTGTGAACATCACCCCACCCCACCCTGCCAACCATGTTGCATCTAATTTCATCCAACAAATCACTTTGTTCAATACTAATTGAATTCCCTATTCTTTTCCTATTTTTCCTTTCTGACAGGGAGGCTAGTCCCTAGGAGGAATGATCCCCAAACACCACAGTGAGTTTACACAGTGATGACTACTCCTTCAAGGGCTCTATGCCCATTTACTCAGGTGACTGTAAATTGGGGAGCACCACACATAGCCTGTGGCAAGTACGCATGTCTGTCACTGTATTGCACAAGCAGCTGTAGGCAATACATAAACAAATGAGTGGCCAACAAACCAGCAAACCTTATTTATAGACACTGAAATTTGAATTTTATATCATTTTCACATGTCATAAAATACTCTTGATTTTTCCAACTATTTAAAAATATAAAAACCATATTTAGCTCACAGGCAGAACAAAAATAAGCAGTGGGCTGGATTTGACCCTGGGGCTGTAATTTGGTGACTCTTGTTCTAGTGTGTTAACATTTGTCAATTTCACATTGTTAATTTTTAGAAATTAGTATTACCATCAAAGAAGCTGTAACTTTTTGGAGAGTCACTAACTTATTGTGTCTCAGGTTTACCCTGCTTGGGGACAAAAGCCTTTTCTTGTGTCTTGTTTCCCATGTCTTAAGGTCCCCCCAAATCTTACTTTTGAGATCTTAAAAAATCTGGAATCAGTTAACTTCATAAACTCTCTACCCAAGTATGACCTAATTTTACTGTATTATGTGTATTATGTATTAGGGTTTTGTTTCCATTCATCCATCACAACCTCCACCACCATCCCCCACTTTCCAAAACCAAGTCCTGGGCCTTGTATTTAGGTAACAAAGGTCCAATAACATGTTTTCCCAGACAAAGCAATCATCCACTAAGGTGAATTTAGCTTTCATCTCTGAAATGCAAAGATTCTGGCAAGCAGATTTTAGAATAATAAATTTAATCTCTACTGTGCATGACCAAGCCGATCCTCACCACAATTTTCTGTGCATGGAAAAATAAGGAAATTTAGACTTTGTGAAATTGCGTAGAGACTCTAGCACCAAGCCAAATATTTCAATGGATGGAAAATGGTTTGGTTAAACTGGAAGCATAAAACAAATGTGGCTGTTATGTCTTCACTCTTATTATCTTGTCCATAGAAAATGATTCGACTGGCACAGGGGTCGCAAAGTCAAATGTCTGCAGAGGCCAGACTGATCCCCAAAAGGACCAGGTGTAGGAAAACAGGGAGTGATGGGGACTGAGCCAAACAGAAACATGTACTTCCCATTGAAATACATTCAAAATAAAAATATATCCCCATGCAGCAGTGTATTTGTTAAATAAAACACATTCATGAAACAGATGCAACTCTCAGGCCATCAGCTTATAATCTCTGTGTCTGTCCTTTCCATTTGTCCAGCTCATTCATGCATGAGGCTATAAAGAGTAACATCCTGAAAAGTGCCTCCTTACACTCCTTGCGTCCAATCCCTTCATTGTAAAGACCAGCAAACTGAGGTCTGGGTCAGAGAAGGGACTTGTCCAAAGCAACGCAGGCAAGCTGCTGTAGCTAAACCGGGAGTCGAGCCCAGTTCGCCTAAGTTCCAACCCAGTGCTCCTCACCCTCTTCATCCATCTAAAGGAGCTCAAAACAGGAGGATGCTAAGGCCGGCAGAGTGAAGCCTATAGCTGCTTATTCTGGCTGCATCACTTAATTAATTCACCCACCAGTTGGCTGAGAGGATGAAAAAATGAGTCAGCTGGCATTATGAGTAAGTGGCTCCCAGCTGCCTCCCGCCGGCCAGACCTGCCCTATCTTTGAAGGTCAGACACCAGAGCCCCAGCTCTGCATGTGGAATTTAACCACTGGGGCCCACATGGCTGTAGGCAGCCAGACTAAGGAGAGGGCGAATGGATATTCACAGACTCCGGATTCCAAGTACTCAGAGCTGTGCAGCCACCTCCCCACCCCCCTGTGTGGGGCTCAGACGATTTAAATATCACAGCCACAGGAGTCAGACACACATTTCAATGTCACCCCAATTAGGGTGCCTGCAGGGTTGGATGGGACCTGAGGGAAGCAACAGGGATGCCTGCTAAATGAGAAAATGAGGGTCCCACAGCCTCAGAGACCCAGGACCCAAGTGTTCCTCTAAGGAAAATGGAAAACTCTGGGGTCCAGCTGTGCTATGGGATCTTAAGGAAATCCCAGCCCTTCTGTTGGCCACTGCTGTTAAATGGACTGATAGGATCCTTACTGTGCATATTGGACAGTGTTCTCATGAGGAACAAGAGGCAAAAGGAAGGTACAAATACTCTGTGAATAGTGCTGCAGTGAAGAATTTGGGCTGTTAGTAAGGGTCCATAAGGTGGCAGTTGAATGGGAAGGACTAACAGAAATCTTTTCTCAGGAGTAAGGTGCTATGATGGTTGTCATTACTATTGCTGCCATCTAAAGGGCTCTGTTCCAGAAGAGGGGCTCTGGAATAGCTGTGCTCTGTGGGTCCCCAGAGGCAGAGTGAGAAAGTTTAGTGGCAGACAGTTTGGGGAACAATAGGAGAAAGACTTTTGTAAGAGAGCTGTACAAAGTCTGGAGGGGCTTCCGCGAGAGGAGAGGCCATGAGCTGGCCATGGCTGGGTGGGTCCAAGGTAAGGCAGGGGGACCGAGTGCATCCAGGCATGTGATGGCAGGAGGAGGTTTGTACTGCATCACCTGTAGGTCCCTTTCAGGCCTAATGCTTTGAATTTCAGATTTGGGGGAGGAGGGCAGAGGGGGAGGATAGTAAAGGAGAGGAAGTTAAATCAGGAGCCAGGAGCTCTGGTCTAGGCCAGGCTACACATCAACTTGCTGGGGCCTCCTCTGCCCTCCACTCTCCATGTCCCACTTGGCTCTGCAGCCTAACAGGAATGGCCTCCAGTGCATCTGGGACTCTTTTTCAGTTGCAGAAGCCTCTTCAGGTGGCCTCTATGTGGAAGGCCATGCTCTGGACACTGGACAGAGTTGCTTACCCCTTTTTCCCTGGGTTCCTTGGTAGTCCCTTCTTGAAAAGTTGGGCTTGGAAGAGCACAGTTTGGAAGCCATGACCTGGGGACTAAAGGCCCCTCAGCTCTGATAGTCTTCAAGCTTTTCACAAGTATTAGGATTGGGTGCCCAGATCATCTGGGAATACAGAGTCCCTGTTCACAGATTCGCAATTATGTCACCTAGAGATAGCCCTCTCAGGACCATAGCCTCTGTTCTTCCCCCACCCCCCGCCCCTCTGCCCCCAAACCAAAGGTGGGAGCATGGGTTTGCAGAGGAAAAGACTTGATTAATGTCCTGGCTCTGTTAGAGACGTAGGATGAAAGGAGACTGTCAGAACTATGAAAACATGTCTGTGTCCCTAGGGAAATCAGTCCATTTGATATCCTGGGCTTTCAATTAGTCTGTGGGGAGCCAGAGCCCTGTGATTCCTGAGTTGTCTTAACCATCCTGCTGGCAAAAGGCAGACAGCAGCCCGATTTGGGGGTGGGGAGTGGGAGATGCAAATCAGGCTTGATAATGCAAGCTCCATGCCTCCCTCCCTCCCTCCCTCCCTCCCTCCATCCCTCCCGTGCGAGCTTCAGTTCCTAGTTTATAACTCCTCATTTTGCAGGTGATCTTCAGAAAAGTGGAGACAATTAATTACCCCAGGTCACCTGTGAATATGAATTTCCCTTTTGGCAAATACATTCCCTCCTCCCCCACCCCCCCTCCGTGAGCTCCTTGAATATAGGGACGGTGCTAACAGTGAGGTGGTTGGTGGAGGGCCTACACCCAATTCTCCCTAGAGGCTTTTTGCTGGCTCTGTGCTCTTCTTCTCCCCTGCCTCCTGTGTTCTGCTTTCAGTGGCCCACACCTGTGACTCTCCTTCAGCAGCCTGCCCCAGGCTACTGGAAACTTCCAACAATGGCAGACAGATTGAAGTGCCTGGGAATTAAGCTTCTCCTTAGCTAATGACTTGCAGGGGTGGGAGTGTGGAGCCGAGCTCCCTGGTCTTGGGACAGGACAACCCTGAGACGTGGCTTATACTCCAGAGCAACCTGGGGAATCAGGCTGAAGCTACCCTCTGTGAGACTTGGCTAGAAATCACTCCCTTCCCAGTTTCCTCGCTTCCTTCTCCTGCTTCCCACTTCTGTACTGGTTTTCCTTAGAGCACCTTCTTAATAAATCACTTGTACATGAATCCTTGTCTCAGGGACTCCTTCTACATCCCCAATGCCCAGGACAGGGCCTGCTGTGGGGAAGGGATTCAGTTACTGTGGGGTGTAGCAAACAAAGGAAGCTATGGAAATTACCCTAGAGACAAAGCCCAACTCCTCATCCTGGAGATGAAGAGACTGAGGCCAGAGTGAAGGCCCTTTGCCAAGGTCTGAAGGGAGGCAGAGGCTGAGCCTGAGTTAGAATCCAGTTCACTGACCCCCAGGTCAGGGGGTGTCCCCACTGCTGAGTGGCTTCTCTCCAGCAATCCAGTTAGAACTAAGGCAGAAAGTGTCCAGAGCCTTGGGAGGTGAAGACCAAGGGCAGTGAAGGTTTAAAGAAAGGAGAAATCTCTGCCAATGTGCAGAGGAGGGTATAGGGCTTCCTGGAGGAGGGAGCACTTGAGCTGGGACTGGTAGGATGAACGATAAGGGGTGGTCGGATGGGACGATGGCATTCCTGGCAGAGGGAACTGCATGAGTCAAGGCCAAGAAGCTGGAGAGTATAGACTATGTTTGAGCAGCAGAGAAGAGTGAATTGATCAGAGACTCTTAATAACTGAAGTCTGATGGGACATTCCAAATATCTATTATCATAGTAGCTAAACAGTGATGATGGGGACCAGAGACTGGGAAGGGTGGCATATGCAGGTGGGGGGCCTCCTCCTGCCTGTCCAGTGTCCCCACAGACAAGTGTTAGGTCTTATAGCCTCCACTCTTGGAGGCTTCTTGCTTCCAAGTTTCTCCCCAGGTTTGTCGCTGGTGCTGAATGAGAAGGCTCTGGGCACTCACAGGGGGTTGGAATTACTGAGCACCTAGAGACCTCTCAACTAGTCCTGAGTCTAGCAAGTGAGACTTGGGGGAAGACTGGCGGGGGCTCCCAACAGAGAAAGGGAGTTTGGCTAAATGAATTCTTACTTATTTATTTATTTATGGCCGCGTTGGGTCTTTGTTGCTGCGCGCGGGCTTTCTGTAGTTGCGGTGAGCGGGGGCTACTCTTCCTTGTGGTGAGTGGGCTTCTCATTGCGGTGGCTTCTCTTGTTGTGGAGCACAGGCTCTAGGCACGTGGGTTTCAGTAGTTGTGGCTCACGGGCTCTAGGGCTCAGGCTTAGTAGTTGTGGCGCATGGGCTTAGCTGCTCCGCGGCATGTGGGATCTTTCCGGACCAGGAATCGAACCTGTGTACCCTGCATCGGCAGGCAGATTCTTAACCACTGCGCCACCAGGGAAGTCCCTAAATTAATTCTTTATATCCCTGCCCTTCTCACATTACCCCAGGGCTGCCTCGGTATACCAATCCGTATAACTGGGGCATGAACCAAGAACACTTTGGGGACATTTCTCTGGCATTCAGTTCCAGTGCTCTGTTCTGTATTTGAGCTGTGATTCTGAAGAGCCCCCTTTTTAAAACGGTCCAGCACTGAGCTAAATTCATCAATACCAGCGTTTCTGGTTATAAATACAGGGGCAAGGGGCTGTTATCAAGTTGTTAAAACTAGAGAAGAGGAGAGCCCTTGTCCTTCTTAAGGAGCCTAGAAAATAGCAAAAGACAAAAGGACCTCAGCTCTGATGGACGGTTATAGATAAATGCCCTGTGGGCAAGGTAGATCTGATTTGGGTGGCTCAGAGTGGGACAGGGTCTTGCTCAGTTTCTCACATCAAATGGGGGGCAAGGCTGTGGAAGAACCCAGACTGCCTACCTCCCAGGCTAGGGCCGTTTCATTCTGCACTCAAATTGTTGTTGTAGCTGGCCTTCAACGCCTCTCAAGGAATGGACCACCCAGACCTATAGGGTTACATAGTTTGGAAGTTTCCATAGCTGAATGTGCACACATATACCTGGGGACTTTCTGGACTGAAAGAAGACCTCTAACAGTTTCCCTAGTGAAGCTGATTGTCTCCAAAGAAGGCTGTCATCGATCTATTCCCTCCCTGTATGTGTATGCCACTTCAACCGCTGGGAAGCCTGTTTCCCTTCCCCTTGATTCTGGACAGGTCCTTGTGATTTACTTTCACCAAATGAATATGGTAAAAGTGATGTTTTGAGACTTCTGAACCCAGGCCTTAAGAGGACCAGAAGCTTCCACTCTCTTCCTCTTGGAATGCAGTTGCCACATAAGAAGTCCAATTACCTTGATGCCGCCATGCAGTGGGGAAGCCCAAGCTACACCTTAGAGAGATCACCCAGAGGACCACCAAAGTACCAGACACCTGAGTGAGTCTTCCTGGAATTTGCAGCTCCACCTAGACATCAGATAAGCGCAGCCCAGTGGGTGACCTCAGCTGATGCCATGGGTGGTAGAAGAACTACCCAGCTGGGCTCAGCCAAACCACAGAATCATGAGAAATGTTTTTTATGCTAATACATTTTGGGTTATTTTACAATAGATAACCAAAATACTTCATTTAAAAATTTTTTCTGACCCAGAGTTTTTAGTGGCTTAGTGACATAGGTGGTAGGGACAACTGTGGAGCCCAGCATAGAGGGACCTGCCAGGTTTGTGTCCTTTTCCCTGGCCCTGCCTGCTCTGTTTCAGACCAGGAAGATGCTGCTTCCACAACTTCACTGCCTCCCAACTCTCCCCTGGTGGGGGCGGGGTAGTGGTTACTGCAGGGTAGACTTTGGAGCCTACTGGCTAGGAGGATAGGACAAGCTGATGAATGGTGGCAAAGGGCAGGTTAGGAGGCTGAAGGGTAGCTCCGTAGTGACCCTCTTAACTCATCCTTAGGATGAGGATCATCAATGCAACAGCATTCACTCACATTAGGCTTCGTGGAGGGGGCTGGGGAAGGGTATTAATCAGAACAGGTTCTTGGCTGCACCAAGTACCTTGGGGAGAAAGACCCAGAAACAGAACATTATGGGCAAAGGGCTGAAAGTGCCCAGAAAAGGGAGGGACTGGTTCTGCTTCAGATGGCCTGGGGGAGGGGGAGATGACATTCGGTCCAGGCTGTAAAATGGAAGAGAACTTTGGTCCAGAATGGTGGAGGGAGAGAACCCAGGAGGGAAGGATGTTTGCAGAGGGAAATTTGGCTGTGCTCCCTGAAGAGCAGAGGCTATAGTGAGGCTGGGTGGTCACCCTTAAGAGAGAACTTTGACCATTCTAACTGAGAGCAGTGAAAGGCAGAGGCAGAGAGGCATCTGGAAGAGGCCTAGATAGAAGCTGCTTGGCCAGGAAGCCTCTTCTCAGTGTTTCTAAAAAGGAAGAAATAACAGAGTGGACCAGACCTGTGGGCACCTGGAGCTTGGGCTCAGCGGCGGGGTCAGGTGTTCTCACCCGTGTGAGCTTGGGCACATTCCTGCTCCTCAACGAGCCTCAAATCTCAGTCAACAAATGCTCAATGAGTCCTGGGTCTCAGGCCCTGGGAATCCCAAGAGGAACAAGGCAGGATCCCTACCTGGGAGGGACTCCTTGACCAAGAGGGAGACAGACCATAAGTGGTCCATTTCAATATAATGCAGTCAGGGCTGGGATCTGGGGTGAAAGGAGGGCTGGCTTGACCTGTTTTAAGTGGGGACTATTGGTGATGGGGATGTGAGGTTGAGGGGACCATCACACTCTGGTTTCCAAATGACATCCTGAGGTCCACCTGAGCCACCCAGTAGGCTTTAGGGTGGAGGAGATAAAACATTAGATCAGTGGTTCTCAGAGGGTGACCCCCCCCAGTCCAGCAGTATCATCATCACCTGGGGCTTATTATAAATGAAAATTCTCAGGCCCCTCCTCAGACCTACTGGATCAGATATTCTGGAGTGGAGCCCAGATATCTGAGTTTACACAAGCCCTCCAGGTGATTCTGATGCTTGGTAGAGTTTGAAAACCATTGCATTAGGTGACAATTGTCTATTGGCTTGAGGGTTTGGCAATCAGTATTTGGCATTTGCACGTTGTAACAGGCAATCGGGTGTTACTAATTAGTTCAATGAATTCTGGAGTTTGTTTTATTTCACCATCTACTGCTTGATTTACTGGTCCAACTGTTATTGACTTCTGGTCCCACAGCACACCCCTCTGCCTTGCTCCAAACGTAAGGTGTTTTTGAGCACCTAATATATGGTCCAGGCAAAGCCCTTATCCTTTATTGGCCTCAGTTATTTCACCTGCGAGATGAGCCAGGGGAGTTGGAGTGCTTGAGCTCCAGTGTTCTGGGTGCTGGTGGATGTTCTCGGGGGACTTAAGGCTAGTCATGCCTTGTGGCTGGCAGGAGCAGAGCCTGAAGTAGAGGGCAGAGGGCAGGGAAGGAACACAAGTAGGAGCATGTGGAGCCCAAATGCCAGCTCCATCACAAGATGAGGACAAGCCCTGTGCTGAGAGCACCCAGGAGAAGGAGAACTTCATTCTAACGGGGTGAGGAGATGCTTCAGCTCCCCATGATCTCCATCAGCTCCACAGAGCCAACCCAAATAAACACACAGTCTAAGTAAAGGCAATGAATAAGTTGTGCAGAGCTTTTAGACAAATTTCCTAGTCCCCCCGCCACCCCACCCACCAAATACAGTGCTGCCCTGGAACTTTCCTATAGAAATTCTGGAGTCTCTGCTATGAGGGATAATGGATGGCTTCTGGGAAGAGGTGACATAAGGAGTAGGCCCTGAGAGGTGAGCAGGAGTCTTCAGACATAGGGAACGGCATGCGCAAATGCATGGAGGCCAGAGCAGGTAGGGCACTTTGGGGGCAGTGAGAAGACCAGTGTGGCTGGCACGTGGGGCATATGAAGAGGGGTGGAAAAGGCTGAAGACCTCAAATGCCAGGGTAAGACCTTTTAAATTCATATGTTCTAAGCCAGTTTTTTGCCCTGCATTCCTTAGCAGCGAAATCCTTCTGAAAAAAGGACATCTTACATCAATCTCTCCTTTATAAAATGAATAATAATGGCTAAGATTTATCGACTACTTTCTATGTGCCTTACGTAGATTGATTCCCTAAATTCTCACAGCATCCCTCCTTGGCAGGCAGTATTTGCCATACCTAGTTTTGGTCTGGTGAGAGGGGGGAAGTAGGCTTTGAACCCAGACACCCCAGTGTCAGAGCCCCCTGTGCTCTGGACTCACCATCTTTGTTCGAGGTGGGGCTGGGTGCTGGTGCTCTGCTTGCTCAGTCTCCCCTTATCCCCACAGTGGGCCACCAGGTTCCCCCACATGACACAGTGGCTCCAGGGAGAAGAGGTTGAACCCATTGTTCTGATCTACCCCCCCGGGGTTTGGAAGGAGGGACTTAATCACAGCTTAGCACTGTGTGGAGAGAGAAGGATGGGAGAGGGAGGAGGTCTGGACCAGGTGGAGGCAAGAGACAGAGCTGGGGCAGAGTCCTGATGGCCTCTTTACAGCTGGAGGTCAGGGGATCCTGCTTCTAAGCCAGCCACTGCTGACTCTGGTCCTGAATGAACAAGCCTCTGCACCTCTCTGGGTTGTGTTTCCCATGGCGGGCTTGGACTAGGTCAGTGGTTTCCTACCGTTGCAGCACTAATATTCAAACACATTGGTCGGTGGAAGTCCATTACATAAAGCTGACGGGAGTGACTATTATAAACGTATGTTTAAGTTCAAACGTACAAGCACTACTTATTATAAAATCAACCAATGAGAATAATGAAGCTATTTCAATAACTTAAACAATTTGAAGTTGGACATTATAAATAATAGCTGCAATTTGGTATCAGCATCAATATCCAATTTATTTCAGTATTTAGATTTGGTTTCACTGTATTATTAAAATCCTGATCCAGCCCAAAAAACAGTTGCATATGCTAACAGATTTTCAAAATACTTTACTTTCCATTCTCAAAACATTCTCCAGTTAAGCTGGTCCAGGAACTTCAAGAGGATTAATAGGCAATTATTTTGTTTCAGGATTGAATTATTAATAATACCTAAGTGCAACTCTCATTGCTTAAGCTGTATTACATTTGGAGGGAGGTGATGAGTAGGTTTGTTAGTTTAAATATTCATTGTTTGGCAGAAAAATACTTTTCAGATGTAGCTTGAAGGATGTTCAGTGTTGTCATTTAAGAAAATCTCATGCCTCAGTGCCCATCTCTGACAGCTCTACACTCAAACTTTCTGAACAGTCAAATTTACTTTGTTTTGTATGTGAAGTCCAAACTTCGGGATGCAACTTTATGCTAAACACGTTATCCAGAATTGTAATCAGAGTAACCGTGGGACCCTACATTGCCAAACTGAGCCCATTGGAGTTAATGGAAGTCATACAAGAAGTGCCCAAACTTACTCTGAGCACTAAAAGAGTTTTCCCCATACGATAGTATCAAGACTTCTGGCACTTTTACCCATTCCCCAGTTAGCACCAAGTCCTTCTGTGGTGTCAGGAGCAGGCCACTAACTGAGCTGGTATTTAATTGAGTGCTTCACCTGAGTCACCTAGGAGTGGGCTCACAGGAATTGAGAGCTCATATCCTGGCCCGAATTACTGGGCGGGGGGCGGCAGTGCAGGTGAGGCAGGTGAGCAGCCTTTCCAAGCAACGGAGCTTCTCCTCAGAATCCACAGGGAGGCCCAGGCTACAGAATCTTTATCCCGAGGTCCCCAGGGAGTCGCACTGTGCAGCATGTTGGCGGCCTTTGTGGGCTAAACTTTGGATGCCTACACAGCATTTTTGCTTTAAGATTTAAAATAATTAAAAATATATATTTAGACAATGCTTGGGGAAGTTACTATCGGTCTTCTTGGGATCCTACTGGGCTCCCCAAATTCCAGTTTGGAAACTATAAGTCTAGGCAGTGTCTCAGGGATCTCGTGGGTGGACATCTGAGGGTCATCCAGCCCTTGCTGGGCACCGGTGTTACCAATGATTGATTCTATTTTATCCTCCCATCACCCGACCCCAGATGTTTCCAGGAGTAGAAAGCCAAGCCCTCCTGGTCTCCCCCAACCCCCAGCCTGTGGGATTCCCTTCTAGGAAAGTCATTACTGCCTCTCTTGGTCGTCTGCCAGCTCAAAAGTGTCTTTTTAATTGCATCTAATTTGGCCTCATCTCATTAAATCCTTAATTTAAACCGCAGCGATCCCTCCAGCTCTGGCTGCCTAATGACAAAGGGGCCCGCATGCCCTTCCCCCTTCAGCACAGCTCCCTGTCAGGGCTGCTCTCATTTCCAGGTGGCCTCTCTGGGAGGCTTCTGACAAGTGGCTGTCGTCCTCGCCATGCTGGGTGTGGAGCAGAGCCAAGAGGGCTTCCTGGGAGCAGTAATTACCGATAAAGAGCCTCAACCCTCCACCCCACTGGTGCCCTGCACACAAAGTCATTGCAGCAACAGCATCCAATTCTCGTGGTGTAGGAATGGGAGCATGGTGAGGAGAAGCACCTAGATTAAACAATAATAACCGCATGGTAATTACAGTAGCCACCGTCAAGTGCAGGACATCATCGGCACCAGGGAAGGTGTCACTGGCCTTATGCTGAGGGTGAGGAAATTCAAGCTTGTAAATGGAAAGTGACAGGCCTTGGGTTATAAATGCAGATTTGTCTGGCCTGGAAGGGAGGACACTTCTGTCTTCCCCAGTCCAACCTCATCTCCTACCAAACTCACCCTTGTCACTCCTCCTTAGCCACCTAACCATCTCAATGTTCCTAGAACATGCTAGCACTCCTACCCCAGGGCCTTTGCACTTACTGTCCCCTCTTTCTGGAATGCTTTCTCCCCTACAGTTTAACTGACTCACTTCCTCTTTCCATTAGATGTCAGCTCAAACCTGCTCTCTTCTGAGAAACCTATCTTGACATCCACCATCATTGTCTGTGCCCTCACCCTGTTTGGTTTTGTGGTTTTTGTTTTGTTTGTTATTGCTGGTAGCACTTATTACTAGTTTTTACTAAATTATATATTTATCTTTGAAAAATGAAACACTGTAAGAGCAGAGAATGTTTCTATCCTCTTCACTGTTGTGTGCCTAGTATCTAGAACACTGTCTGGCACAGCTCTGTCTTCAAGAAGGAGAGAACAGCTCTTAGCCCAGTCTGTGAGCCTCCTGGCCCACTTATGGTCACTGCCAGATGCCCTGTGGCCACTGAGCCTGGATGCTGATGAGGCACAGTTCCAGCCTTTTTGGTGGTGCTCAGCCATTCCTCTCCGAAGCCTGTCACCTCCTCTGGCACTGCAGGGAACTGGGTCTGACCCTGGCTTCTCACTGGCCTTCTGGGGAATCTTCCTTCTCATAGGCCAGCTCCTCTCTCCTTTCTTCCCTTTCAGGAACCCCTCAAGCATCTCAGGTTTTTGGAAAGCAAAGGCCAAGAAAGAACTGATGCCTGCCAGCAGCTCCTCCAGAGTCAACGAAGAGCAGCTAGTTCCTTCTAGGAACCGGGAGGGAAAATACAGTTAGAGGAAATACAGATATACAAATATCTAAATGTATTATCTGCCAGAAACACTCATATATAATTAAAAAAAATAAAATCACAAGCCTCTGCCTAATTCCAGTGACAATGCAGAGTGAGCCCCTTTCCTTCCCAAGGCTGGGTGAACACTCAGGAAATCCATCGTCTTTTTTTTATCTTCCCCTGCTGTGGGGAAGCAGAGACTGGGCCCCCCTCCCCTGCAGGCTGATGAAGAGGCAGGTAATGAGTATCCAGGCAGCAGACTCGATTTCACACTTATTCCTGATAATTGGTCACCCCCTTCAAGAGCAGGTGGGTCCTGATGCAGTAGTTGGCAGGGGACAGGGCCAGTCCCGAGGGAATAGAAAGGTGTTAATTGCTCTTTCCCCTCCCCTAGGTAGATCCCTGTTAAGAAGGGAGTTTTAGAGCTATGGGATGTCCAGGAGAGGCCTGGAGGATGCAAAGGGCAAAGTGTTAGCACTTCCTTATGTTACTGCAGAGAGCGTAAGGTTCATGGCCAGTCTTAAGAACCTGCTGAGCTCCGCTAGCTGGTGAGAGGCAGAGCTGGGACTTGGAGACCAGAGCTGTGACAGCAGAGCAGGGATTTAGAAACCAGAGCTGCCAGAGCCCAAAGCTTGTGGCTCAAGCACTCTGGTGTCCTGTTTCTTGTTGAATGGAACCATTTGGAGGGAGGGATCTAGCTCAGGTGACTCTCAGACCCAGACCGTGGCCATCCTGAAGAAAGGACTTAGAGATAAGACACCTCTCTTAGTTAGGGGCACCGGCTCTGCCCTCCACCCAGTCACCCAAGCCGGAGTCCTTGGAGTCGTCTAAAACTTCTCCTTTCCTTCACGTCCTCTGCCCCATGAGCCCTGTCCCTGCCAATATTGTATTCAGGCCTGCTCATCTCATCAGGATCTCCATAGCAGCTTTCTTGCTCATGTCTCTGACCTCGGTTTACCCCCTCCTCTTGGTCACCTACCTTGTAGCCAGAATAATCTTTATGAAATTCAAGTCTGATCTGTCTGCTCCCTAGTCTAAAACCCTTCTGTGGTTTTGTGTCACCGAAGCATGGCATATGAGGCCTTCCTTATTCTGGCCTCTGCCTCTCTCCTGTCTCAGCCGATTATTTCCAAACATGGTGTTCACCAGACACACTACACCATCTCCCACCTCCAGGCCTTTGCTGCTGTTGTTCTTATTACCTGGAGTATTCTTCGCCTTGTGCCAGAAGTCCAAATCCTACTCATGCTTCAAGGACCACGCCTTCTTCTTCTTTTTTTTTTTTAAATTGAAGTATAGTTGATTTACAACATTGTGTAAGTTTCAGGTGTACAGCATAGTAATTCAGCTTGGGGTTTTTTGGGTTTTTTTTGCAGATTATATTCCATTATAGGTTATTACACATTATTCTTATACACAAGATATTGTGTGTAATCCCCAGTGCTATACAGTAAATCCTTGTTACTTACCTGTTTTTTGTATGGTAGTTTGTATCTTTTATTTTTATTTATTTATTTATTTTTTTGCGGTACACGGGCCTGTCACTGCTGTGGCCTCTCCCGTTGAGGAGCACAGGCTCCGGACGCGCAGGCTCAGCGGCTATGGCTCACGGGCACAGCCACTCCGTGGCATGTGGGATCCTTCGGACCGGGGCACGAACCCGTGTCCCCTGCATCGGCAGGTGGACTCTCAACCACTGCGCCACCAGGGAAGCCTGGTAGTTTGTATCTTTTTTTTTTTTTTTTTTTTTTTTTTGCGGTACGCGGGCCATTCACTGTTCTGGCCTCTCATGTTGCGGAGCACGGGCTCCGGACACACAGGCTCAGCGGCCATGGCTCACGGGCCCAGCCGCTCCGCGGCATGTGGGATCTTCCTGGACCGGGGCATGAACCCATGTCCCCTGCATCAGCAGGCAGACTCTCAACCACTGCGCCACCAGGGAAGCCCGGTAGTTTGTATCATTTAATCCCATGCTCCTGATTTGTCCCTCCTCTCCTCTCTCTCCCCATAAATTTGTTTTCTATGTATTTTGAGTCTGTTTCTGTTTTGTATATACATTTATTTGTATTATTCTTTAAATTCCATGTATAAGTGATATCATACAGTCTTTGTCTCACTCTGTCTCACTTATTTCACTAAGCATAATGTTCTCTAGATCCATCTATGTTGCTACAAATGGCAATATTTCATTCTTTTTTTTTGAATTTTATTTATTTTTTTATACAGCAGGTTCTTATTAGTTCTCCATTGTATACATATTCATTCTTTTTTATGGCTGAGTAATAGTCCATTGTATATATACCACATCTTTTTTTTCCCATCATTTTTAATATTATGGGTTTTCTTGGTTTATTTATTTATTAACATCTTTATTGGAGTATAATTGCTTTACAGTGGTGTGTTAGTTTCTGCTGTATAACAAAGTGAATCAGCTATACATATACGTATATCCCCATATCTCCTCCCTCTTGCATCTCGCTCCTACTCTCCCTATCCCACCCCTCTAGGTGGTCACAGAACACTGAGCTGATCTCCCTGTGCTATGCGACTGCTTCCCACTAGCTATCTGTTTTACATTTGGTAGTGTATATATGTCCATGTCACTCTCTCACTTTGTCCCAGCTTACCCTTCCCCCTCCCCGTGTCCTCAAGTCCATTCTCTGCATCTGCATCTTTATTCCTGTCCTGCCCCTAGGTTCTTCAGAACCAATTTTTTTTTTTTTTTAGATTCCATATATATGTGTTAACATACGGTATTTGTTTTTCTCTTTCTGACTTACTTCACTCTGCATGACAGACTCTAGGTCCATCCACCTCACTACAGATAACTCAATTTAGTTTCTTTTTATGGCTGAGTAATATTCCATTGTATATATGTGCCACATTTTCTTTATCCATTCATGTGTCAATAGATACTTAGGTTGCTTCCATGTCCTGGCTCTTGTAAATAGAGCTGCAATGAACATTGTGGTACATGACTCTTTTTTGAATTATGGTTTTCTCAGGGTATATGCCGAGTAGTGGGATTTCTGGGTCGTATGGTAGTTCTATTTTTAGTTTTTTAAGGAACCTCCATACTGTTCTCCATAGTGGCTGTATCAATTCCCACCAACAGTGCCAGAGGGTTCCCTTTTCTCCACACCCTCTCCAGCATTTATTGTTTGTAGATTTTTTGATGATGGCCATTCTGACTGGTGTGAGATGATATCTCATTGTAGTTTTGATTTGCATTTCTCTAATGATTAGTGATGTTGAGCATCCTTTCATGTGTTTGTTGGCAATCTGTATATCTTTTTTGGAGAAATGTCTATTTATGTCTTCTGCGCATTTTTGGATTGGGTTGTTTGTTTTTTGATATTGAGCTGCATGAGCTGCTTGTAAATTTTGGAGATTAATCCTTTGTCAGCTGCTTCGTTTGCAAATATTTTCTCCCATTCTGAGGGCTGTCTTTTGGTCTTGTTTATGGTTTCCTTTGCTGTGCAAAAGCTTTGAAGTTTCACTAGGTCCCATTTGTTTATTTTTGTTTTTATTTCCATTTCTCTAGGAGGTGGGTCAAAAAGGATCTTGCTGTGACTTATGTCATAGAATGTTCTGCCTGTGTTTTCCTCTAAGGGTTTTATAGTTTCTGGCCTTACATTTAGGTCTTTAATCCATTTTGAGTTTATTTTTGATACCACATCTTTTTAAGCCAATTGTCTGTTGACAGGCACTTGGGTTGTTTCCATGTCTTTCTTAGCTACTGTAAGTAGTGCTGCTATGAACATTGGGGTGCATGTATCTTTTCAAATTAGAGTTTTCTTTTTTTTCTGGATATGTACCCAGGAGTGGAATTGCTGCATTGTATGGTAGTTCTGTTTTTAGTCTCTAAAGGAAACTTCATACTGTTTGTCATAGTGGCTGCACTAATTTGTATTCTCACCAAGAGTGTACGAGGGTTCCCAAGAACCACTTCTAATGGAACCCTTAAGTCTTCCTGGGAAAAGTGAATCCTAGTCTTCTTTTTATTCCAGCCTTGAGACTTTTATGTCTGTAGTGGGTAGAATAATGACCCCCCCCCACCTCCATGCTTGCCACAAGATGTCCAGGTCCCAATCCCTGAAATTTGTGCATATATTACCTTACATGGCAAAAGGGACTTTGCAGATGTGATTTAGTTAAGGCTATTGAGGTGGGAAGAATATCCTGGATTATCTAGGTGGGTCCAATTACTCATAGTTTTTTTTTTTTTTCTTAAGGACTTTTTAAAAAATATATATTTTATTTATTTTATTTTTGGCTGCGTTGGGTCTTTGTTGCAGCCTGCGTTGCAGGCTTTCTTTAGTTGCGGCGAGTGGGGGCTACTCTTTGTTGCGGTGTGCAGGCTTCTCACTGCAGTGGCTTCTCTTGTTGTGGAGCACGGGCTCTAGGTGTGTGGGCTTCCGTAGTTGTGGCTTGCGGGCTCTAGAGCAGAGGCTCAGTAGTTGTGGCGCATGGGCTTACTTGCTGTGCGGCATGTGGGATCTTCCTGGATCAGGGCTCGAACCTGTGTCCCTTGCATTGGCAGGCGGATTCTTAACCACTGCACCACCAGGGAAGCCCTGCTCATGGTTTTTATAAGAAGGAGGCAGAAGTGTGAAAGACAGAAAAGGAATGTGACAATGGATGCAGAGGTCAAGTGATGTGGGGCCATGGCCAAGGAATGCAGGCAGCCTCTAGAAGCTAGAAAAGGCAGATAATTGAATTCTCCCCTACAGCCTCCAGAAAGGACCACAGTCCTCCTAATATTTTGATTTTAGTCCATTGAGACCTATATTGGGTTTCTGACCTCTAGAACTATAAGATAATGTATTCGTATTGCTTTCAGTCACTAAGTTTGTAGTGATTTGTGACAGCAGCCATTGGAAACTAGTACAGCATTGTACTAGAGGTGATTGTTCATGTGTCTGTGAGTCCCTGGATACAAAGGACAAAGGATGAGGCTGGTCCTTCCGTCTGTCTCTAACTCCCAGTACAAGGTCTGCCACAGCGATGATGCTTAGCAAACATGGGTTGAATGAATGAGTGAGTGAGATACTTCCTTCCCCTGGTACCAGCAGACCCACTGTGGATATCAGGCGTTTGAGAGTTCTTGGACTGAAATGAAATGGAATTGATTTCCTTTCATACCCATAAAGCATGGTTCCCTATTCCCCACCCTGCCATGTCCATAAAGATAAGTTACGTTGCCTCAAAGACATCCTCCCTTGGGCTATGAGATCACTTAGCCTTCCTGGCCCCAGCTCACTTCTAGTAACTCTCATGTACATCAACAAGGTTGTTAGGCTCTGAGGCTCATGGAACATCAGGGCTATAGGAGCCTCTACAATTGACTCATCTCATCTCCTCATTTATAGATGGGGTGACTGAGGCTCAGAGAGGGAAGGAGCTGAAGTGGTCAAATTGTGGTCCTGTAGGGCCAGGAGGAGAATCCAGCCCATGCCTCTTTCACCCACCCCTCCTGAGGACCCAGATACTAGTATTGGTACCCCCATTTTACAGATGAAGAAATGGAGGCACAGAGAAGTTAGGTTACTCGCCCATGATCAACTAGTGGGTGGTGCTGATTTAAATTGAGTCTAGTTCCAGAGTCTCTCCTCTTCTTCTCTGCAGTATACTGATGGATGGGGAAACTGACATGCAGGCAGTGGTGGCTCGAGAGAAAGCAAGTTACGGCTTAAGTTCAAATCAGAGCCCTCCAAACCCACAAGGTGGGAAGTGCCTGGGCTGAGAGGAGGCCTTGGGAGTTTGCCTTCTTCAATTAGGCTGTTTGCTTCTCTGAGTCCAGGGGATAAATTAACTAATGGTGCTGGTTTTCTGACACTATCGATCGGTCAAGATTAAATATGTTTGTCACAGTCAAGTAAACTAATCACTTTATTGCATTTCAAGTACTAATTTCATCAGATAGATGTAGGGGGGTGACCTGGGGGACGTGCAGAGAGATGAGCATGTACACAGATTGGGGTGGGCAACAGCACAGTCGATGCAGCTGACCTGCCTGAAGGTATCTGGAATACTGGGTTTTCTGAATGCCTGCAGCCATGCTGCTCAGACAAGAGGAATCTGCATTTTCCTCGGCCTCCTCCATCACTGTTCCAGGGCCCTCCTGAAATTTCTCAGGAGAGGCAATTTCTCAAGCATTATTGGAAAATGGTAGATGTTTCCAAATAGCTATCCTAAATCACCCCCTAGCCACTACTCCCAAAGCCACTCTAACATTGCTAGATGCAAATGCTGCCTCTCTGAGCCATTTAGCCATTCCAGGAACTACCAATTCACGGCAAAACCTGAAAATGAACTAATCAATCTTTTGGGTTTGGAAAGGCTTTGCCATTTCCATGTACATAGGACAAGAAGATCCAGGGATTATTAAATCATCCCCTGGCCCTGATGCAATTGAGTAAACCTCCTTCCTCGTGAGACAGGGTGTATATATATACACATATACACACACGTGCATGCAAGTGCACACACGTGCCTGGACACACAAATACACATAAATGCACATGCATACACATACACACCCATATAGCATACACATATACCTGTAATGCACACCCCAGAGATGCATACTCATGCACACACAGGTACACACACTCACAAGGTTCAGAAGTTCTCAAGGGACAAGATGTTTTCTTAACACAAAAGACTTGTTTGTCCCCTGCATGTAGAAGCACGAGACATGACTTGACTGGATGACTGAAGATGAGGCCAATTTCTGTAATTCTGGACACAAGCCCCCCACCGCATCTCTTCTCTTTTTGCCATATTTAATCACATCAAACACAGGCCATCAATTGTAGTCCCTGCAGCCAAAGAAAGTCAGGTATCTCTCTTCCACACTTGGGTTTCTGAGGCTCAGTCCTGTGGTGATGAGATGAGGAGCGGCTGGTTCCCAGCTGACCCCCAGGCGCTGAGAAGTAACCCACCACAGTCTTCATGAGCACGCATTTAAACGGAACAGCCTCAATAAAAAGAGTCCTTTCCAGAGGAAAACACGTGCTTCTGCTCAGAATAGCCTTCTGTAGCTGCCCACAGAGCCCCTCAGGCTGTCTGGACGTGTTTAGCCAGAGCCCCCTCACCAGAGGATCGGTTCTTTCTCATATCTATACAGCTTTCAGCAGCATCTCTGGGAGCACGTAGGGCTTTGGAATTTACCATCCTTATTCTATAGATGTGAAAACTGAATCCCAAAGAGGGAAGGAGGCTCGCTAAGGGCATCCAGACAATCAGTAGTGAATTGGAACTGGAGTTTGGGTTTCTGACTCCAAGACTGGCACTTTGTAAATCTCTGGGCAAACTCTGCCCAAGCTTTCAGAGCCTTGTAAAGCTCCCCCTTTATCAGGTCCCTGTTCTGTGTCCATCGCTGGACTTCCTGACTGCTGTTATGCCCTTAAGCAGAAGTCCCCAAACACTCTTCAATATGGGCTGCTCTTTCCAGTGATCTTCAGGCCTGATAATCAAGACAAAGGCTGTCTGTGGGGCTGGGTTGAGTGGGCCAAGACCTGTGTTCTTGCCAGGCAAACTCTATTTTTAGAAGCATATTTTTGTGACTTAGAATCTGTGAGATCTGGGGGCTTTCCTGGGGAGCTTGTTCAAGCTCTTGGAGATACATCTTTCCCTAGGAATCTTACTGGGTTAAGCAAGACAGAAAAAAATAAGTGGTGGCTCCCCAGTGGAAACATTGAAAGTCAGAGCAACAAGAAACAGATTTGTTGAACATTCTGAGTCTTTGCGTGTCATTAAAACCTCAGAGCTGTGTGTTGAGTGTGTAACCTTTAGTCTTTTTTCATGCTGTGTAACTCCAGATGTTTTACTCCCTAAAAAGAGTGTTTTTCTACATGATAGAGTACCCAATTTGCAAAAAGTAACCTGGTACCCAGCCCGAGCCAACAAAACATCGGCAATATGCCAACCTCCAACACGTTTGTTAAAAGCCAGACCTAGGAAATGTTGCAGGCATGGGTTTTGAGGCCTGATGGATTTGGAACTAGGAGGCCTGGACTCTAGCCTCTGCTTTACCTTCAGCTTGTCAAGAGAGTTGCCTGAGGCCCACAGAGCATGAGGCAGAGCGAGTGTTGAACACCCAGCCGTGTTCCCTTTGAACAAAGAATCAAATCCAACAAGATCAACATGCTCATCTGAATACAGGCTGGGAACAGGGAGAAAGCGTGTGTGTAGTAGTCATGTCCAAAATAGCTCCTGGTCAAGGTGTCAGGTAAGGAAGTATTCCCTTTCCATTATCTTCTTCTCTATGTGGATTCCTGGGAGCTACAAGGCTATGAGATGGCCACAGTCCTACAGGGGGGTTCTGGGGGCACAGTGGAGTCCTCTGGCAGACTGGCATTGACGTTTCAGGAGGGGTTCATCAGTGCTGTCTCTTCAGCTCTCATCAGGATCGCCACCAAGTCCTCTTCTCTGGTGTTGGCCTCTGGCCCTCTGTCATGTGTACTATTGACCACTTCCTGAGTCCCTGTCCTTCCTTGGTCCCCAGGATCCCACAGTTTCCAGGTGTCCCCTCTCTGGCAGTTCCCTCTCTGCATCTGCAGTTACCTTTCTCCCAGCCTGTTCCTTGAAGTTTGGTGCTCTCCAGGACCATCTTCTTGTTGCCTATCTATCTATCTATTTATCTATCTATCATCTGTCTACACCCTGAGTCATCGCACCCAACTCCACAGCTTCCATCACCCCCATGTATGTGCCCATGAATCTCCAGAGCTCCAGACTTATCCATCTGCCTGTCTATGTAACTTCTCCATTTGATGCCCCACGGGGATTTTTCTCAAAAAATGAGTCCAGAAACAGGCAGTGTTTGGTATTGACTCAGCCATTCAAGCATTTCAGAACTGAGGTTTTTGTGGTTCTCTTGACCTTTTCCTTATGGTTGCATGAAGACAGCTATAGCGCCAGCCATCCCAAGTGCATTCTACACAGGAACAAAGACATGGAGAATGGCAAAGGGGCTTCCAAGAAAGTCCACCAGCAGCTTCCACTTACATCTCCTTGAATGCTCCAGGATATGTAGGGTGGCAGAGTGTCCTATCTGTATATAGTTTTAGTTGGCATGCTGCCATTCCCATTGTGGGAACAATAAGGAACAAGAAGAGACCTCTCCCAGACCTCTACCCTGACGGAATCAGGCTTCTCCCCACAACCCCTAATCTGCACTCTCATTTCTCTCTGTCCTTCTGATGGATCCTCATCCACAGTCAGAATGATCTTTCTAACATGATCCTCTGGTCAAATCACCTTCACCAGCACCTTCACCAGGGGTCTGCCCCATTCTGGATGTCCCTAGGTAAGACTCACTGGCCTGTAGTGTAAAATTCTTGGCCTGGCATTTAAGATCCTAGAGAATTGTGTTATCTTCAAAAACTGAAAGTTCTGTTTCTTTGCTGCAGTGTTCCTGGTGGATTTCAGACAAGTGCAGCCATCCTTGAGGGGGAAAGTGGCTGATAACAGAGGATTTACAAAAACAAACACATTAGCTGTGGCCTGCCCAGATAATGAATAGAGGAGAAGGTTATCTATCTCAATGATTTATATTGTTATGGTTTCTTCCATAGACCAAAGTGGGACTGTCTTTACATCTCCTGCCCTCCACATTTGATGCAGCAAGGAAATCACATTTTTCATGAACCATGGGAATTACTGAAGGGTAGTGGTTTTATTTGTTAATGATTGAACTTGGCCATTTCTTCTACCAGGGGCTGAGTCCTGCTGTTATGCACAACTTCTCATCCAGAGAGACACCATGGAGAATAAATCAGGAGCAGGACTCAGTGTGACAGCCACAGTCTGGCAGACCCTGGGGTTTGGGGGCTAATGGGGTCTCAAGGCAGGGAGGAACTGCTGCCAGCCAGGCTGGGGAAGAGAGGTAACGTTGAGACATTGAAAAATGAATGGAAAAATTTTGCCACTTCCTAAAACCGATGTCAGTGGGTGAATCATAGATCGTGCAGGGGGGCTTCCCTGGTGGCACAGTGGTTGAGAGTCCACCTGCCGATGCAGGGGACACGGGTTCGTGCCCCGGTCTGGGAGGATCCCACGTGCCGCAGAGTGGCTGGGCCTGTGAGCCATGGCCACTGAGCCTGCGCGTCCTGAGCCTGTGCTCCGCAACGGGAGAGACCACAGCAGTGAGAGGCCCGCATACTGCAAAACAAAAAACAAAATAAAGAACAATAGATCGTGCAGGGACTATGAGAGCTGGCAAGGCCTCCATGATTGGTGAGCTCTGGGCTGTGGCTAGGTTTTATGGGGGTCTATGAACCCATGAAATTGTATGTAATTTTTCAGTGCATATGTGCATTTCCCTGGGGTTACATAGCTTTCATCATAGCTTTCATCAATAGCTTTCATCAATTCTCAAAGATTAAGAACCACTGGCCTGGTTCACCCCACTCAGCATACAGAGGAGAAAACTATGGAGTCCTTGTAGGAGAAGGGACCAGTTGAGTTCCCCTAGTGAGAAAGGGGCAGAACTGGAGTTAGGAATTAGGAGACCCAGATTCCTGGTCAGATCGTGGCTGTGTGACCTTGGGCTAGTCGCCTCACCTCTCTGAGTGTTTTTCTACACATGCAATTAAAGGGTGTAGAGAGGATTAAATAAAGTGATTAATGGACTTCACCACCTACCTACAAAGTTAGTATGTAATTGATTGTTAATAAATATTCTTTGCATCACTGAGTAACTTTGAAAATCATTCTTTTCAGCTATCTTTCATTCATTCAGCAAATATTTATTATCTCTTATATACCAGGATGCTGGATGAACAAAGCAGGCACAGTCTCTGCCCTCAGAGCTGGGAGTTAAGTAGGAGATACAGTTAAGAAAACAGACCGCAGTTATTGCTGTAACAAAGAACTATTACATTCTTGATGTAATTTTCATAATACAGTGTGATGAATATCCTTCCAGGGTCAGCACAGAAATCTGGGGGAGCATGGGGTGGGGGGAATCAAGAAAGGCTTCCCAGAGGAGGCAGCAACTAAGCTGAGCCCTGAAGGAGAAGCAGGAGTTGGCCAGGCAAAGAGAAAGCTGGAACATTGTGCAGAGAACAGCATATGCAAAGGTCCAGAGGCAAAAGAAAGCTTGATGCATTTCTTTAGGGAAGTAAAAATAGATCAGCCTTGCTGTTTTTGGCTGCTGCAGGCAGCCAAGAGAAGCCACACTGAAATCAACCTGCGTACTCAGCACATCTGCATCCTCTTCACCTTTCATCATCTATCTTTGCATTCACTTACTTAATGTTGGCACCTTTATACATAATCACATCCTCCCTGTTGATCCAAATTGTGCAGTCTCCCTCTAGCTAGCCTTGGGAACTCTGTCAAAGCCCCCTCTGTAGAGGTGAGGAAGCTGGATGGGTACCTGACTTGCATCAGGTGATGCTGGAATGAGAACCCAGGCAGGGCAGTCTGGTGAGCTCATGTTATCAGAGGCAGACAATCCTTGTGTGGTTCGTTGGGCTGTCCCAGGCTGGCCGAGCTCCCTGGGTCACTGTCCTTTCAGGGACAGCCTGAGTGATCACACCGGAGATGATCAATTCCTGCCTCTCTCAGCGGACCCTGGGTCTGCAGCCAAGTGCTGCTGTCATCTCTTTATTTTTCTGCTCCACTGTTATTGAAAATCAATAAGCCGTCCAAGCCAAATGAAGTTCAGTGACTGGGACTGAGTCCATAAATCAAATAAAAACTAAATTATATTTAAAAAGGGAAATAGGAATAAGAAGGCTGCTTTGAGGTGGATGTGGGATCCCGAGAATCCGTTTTCACAGTGGCAAAGAGATGACTAAGAAACTGGTACTACTGGGCCAGGGCATAGGGTGTTAGGGCTGAAAGTGCCTCAGGGAACACTTTATCCAGCCCACTCTGTTCCAGATCAGAAGACCTAGGCCCAGAGAGGAGAATTTCCCCTCTGGTTGCACAGTGATAGGCAGAGCTGGCTCCAGACCCAGGGTCCACTGATGTTCGCCCTCTACCAAATGGCATGCAAATCAATGAGAAACAGCAGCTGAATTGAAATGAATTTAAGAGAAAAACAAAGAGAGAGGCTTTAAATTTTTCTGTTGTCAAATCTATCTCTCTTTTCCTTTACAATTTCTGCTTTTAATGTTATGCTTTAAAGACCTAAGCAAAGATGTCTGTTTCCAAACAAGGAGTAGGCAGAATAGTTCCTGGAGCTCATGTGGGGCTAGGAATTCTTTATGTTCCCGCCAACCAGAGTGGAAAGACCTTCTTACACACGAGGCATTGAGTAGGGTCCTCAGAAAGGTATTACCTTAATAGTGAGGCCAAATTAACTCTAGACTAAAGGCTGTGCTGCAAAGCTTGAAAAGATCCAACTGATTTGGGCTCCAGAGCAAAATCCAATGGTATTTAAAGGAATACAACAGGGCTTCCCTGGTGGCGCAGTGGTTGAGAGTCTGCCTGCCAATGCAGGGGACGCGGGTTCGTTCCCCGGTCTGGGAAGATCCCACATGCCGCGGAGCGGCTGGGCCCGTGAGCCATGGCCGCTGAGCCTGTGCGTCCGGAGCCTGTGCTCCGCAACGGGAGAGGCCACAACAGTGAGAGGCCCACGTACAGCAAAAAAAAAAAAGGAATACAACAAAAGCCAGCAATCAACAGTGTAAAATTGACAACGTCCAGCATCCAATAAAAAGTTTCCAGGCAGGCAAGAAGCAGGAAAATATGGTGTATAACCAGATAGAAAACTAATTATTATAAACAAACCAAGAAATGATAGAGATGGTGGATTTAGCAAAGAACATTAAGGTAGCTATTATGATCCATATATTTGAGAAAGTAGGGGAAAAGTGACAAAGATGAGGAGAGAAATGGAAGTTTTTAAAGTTTTAGATCCAAATAGAAATTCTAGAAATGAGAAATATAATATCTAAAATGAAAACACACAGGATGTTATTAATACCAGGTTAGACTTTGAAGAAGGAAAGATCAGTGAATTTGAAGCTATAGGTTTAGAAACTATCCAAAATGAAACCTATGCTTACCATATGATCCAGCAGTCACACTCTTAAGCATCTACCCAAGAGAAATGAAAACATACTCACACGACGACTTGAATATTCAGTTTTGTTCATAATAAAGAACTGGAAACAACCCAACTGTCTATAGACTGATGAAGTGATAAACATAATGTGATATATCTATTCATTGGAATGAAATATAATACTCGGCAATAAAAAGAATTAACTATTGCTACCTGCAATAACATGGATAAATTTCAAAAACATGATGCTGATTACATTTATATGGTATTCTAGAAAAGGTAAAGCTACAGTAATAGAAAACAGATCAGTGGTTGCCTAGGGTGAGGAATGAAGGGAGGGAACTGACCTCAAAGAGACATGAGAGAACTTTTGGGGGTGATGGAAATGTTTTCTATCATAATTGTGGAGATGATTACATGACTGAATATGTTTGCCAAAACTTATTATATTGTGTGTGCATGGGGTGGGGGAAGATAGGTATAGTTATCAAAAGGCAACTTGAAGGATCTTCGTGGTGATGGAACTGCTCAGTGTCTTGACTGTGGTGGTGGATACACCAGTCTACACGTGGGATAATATTGTATAGAACTAAGAACACATATACAAATGAGTACAAGTAAAATGGGGGAAATCTGTATAAGAACCGTGGATGTTATCAATGTCAATATGACTTATGATATTAACTGTAGTACTACAAAATGTTACCATTGGAGGAAACTGGGGAGAGGCTACATGGGATCTTGCTGTAGTATTTCTTACAATTACACATGAATCTGTAATTATGTCAATAAAATTTCAATTAAAAACTCATTGTACATGGATGGACCTGGAGGGAATTATGCTAAGTGAAATAAGTCAGAGAAAGACAAATACTGTATGATATCACTTATACGTGGAATCTAAGAAATACAACAAACTAGTGAGTATAATAAAAAAAGAAGCAGACACACAGATACAGAGAGCAAACTAGTGATTATCAGTGGAGAGGGGGAGGGGCAGTACAGATGTGGTAAAGTGGGAGGTACTAGGCTCAAGCATATATTGTACAACATAGGGAATATAGCCAATATTTGGTAATAAGTGTAAATGGAAAGTAACCTTTAAAAATTGTATAAATTTTTTAAAGTTAAAAAAACTCATTGTACAAGTAAAATTGCTAAAGTTTATTATATGCAAATTATTCTTCAATGAAGCCAATTTTTAAAAAGTTCTATATGACCCTCTAAAACAAAGCTATATTTCTGTTTATAACCTGCTCTTTCATGAGAGCTTCAATGGGACTTTTGCTCCACTTGTATGAATAATTATAAATTAGGAGTTTTGTATGTTTTTTCTTAACATGTGGCAAGAATGATGATTTGTCCATCCCTAAAATAATAAAGATATTGTCTTAAATGAAAGTCCTAAACTACCCCAGGAAAATATAAATATCCACCCATATTTTCTTGTCACTTCATGTTTTCCATTTAGACCTTGTCTACAAATGAAATTTTTTTGGTCTATGCTATTAAAAAAAAAAGGTTTTTTTTCCGAAATGGTTAGCTAATAGTACTGACACCACTTATAATGTAATCCATTTCCCCCAAGTCCCAACATACATGTTTAAAAAGTTACCTTTATCATATACTAAATTTGCATATAAATTTGTATCTATATATGGACTCTACTCTGTTCCATTGAGCTGAATGTACCAAATTTTTTTTTACAAGTATCTCCATGTTTTCTTTATTGCAACTTTATAATAAGTTTTCATACCTGGTAATATTAGTCTCCTCATTTACTATTCATTTTCAAAATGTTCGTGGCTATCCTTGCACATTTGTGAACCTCAAAATCATTTTGCCAAGTTCTCAAATATTCTGCTGGATTTCAACTGGTATTTTATTAAATTTACAAATTTGGGGAAAATGGGTACCTTCATATTACTAAATCTTTCTACCCAGGAATATGATATGTCCAAGACCATCACATTGCACAACTCCAGGGGGCTCCATTACATTAGAGTCATGAAGTGTTCAGCCTGCGTGGCAATAGACAAGGGCTGAAGATATATCTTTTCATTTATTCAGGTTGTCTTTATATCTCTCAGTAAAGCATTACATCTTTTGTTATATAAATCCTGTACATTTCTTGTTATAATAATTTCTGGGTCATTCATATTTTTGCTACTATTGTGAATGTGCTCTTTTTATCCTTTGGATTTTCTGCCTTGTTTATTGCTAGTGTATTGAGAATGACTTTTTTTTTTTTTTTTGCGGGGGGGTAACTGACCACTTTCCTGAATACTCTCATTCATTCTAGCATAGGTTTTTAGTTGATGCCTTTGGATTTTCAAGCTAGAAAATTATATCATCTGCAAATAACATCTTTGATTCCTTCTTTGTGCTATTCATACTCTTTGTTTAAGAATCAATCAGCTGTCCTCTGTTAAATGAGGGTGGTAATCGCAGGCATTCACGTCTTGTTCCTGCCCACAATGGGGCATTTCACTTTGGGTGTGATGTTGTCTCTGGGTAGGAGATAGATATTCATTTCAGTTAAGGAAATATCTTTCTATTACAAATTTACTACAAGTATTTAAAATTTGGAATAGAGTTTGAATTATGTTCTTTTGTTCATTTTCAAGATAATCATGTGATATTTCTCATTTGACCTGTTAGTGTAATGGATTATATCAACAGACTTATATCAAACCATTCTTGCCTTTTTGAAATAAACCTTCTTCAGCTTGGCATATTATCATTTTAATATACTTCTGTTTTATTTGCTATTGCTTTATTTGGGATTTAAAAAATCTTCAGGCAAGCATGCTCTGTTGTGACATTTCTGTTGAGCTGGGAATCAGTGATATGTTGGGTTTATAGAAGGAGCTGGGAAGATTTCCATATTTTTCTTTGGTCTGGAACTGTTTAAATAGCATGGGAATTATTTGTTTCTTGAAGGTTTAGAGAAATTTGCTCATAAAACAGTGTGAGCTCTTAGCCTTATTTGGTAGTGGTTCTTCAATAATTGTGTTGTTTTCTTCCATAGTTCCTCATTTTCTTTCTTTAGTTAATTTTGCCAGTTTATATTTTCTCACAAGATTATCAATTTCCCCAAGTTTTAAAGACATCTAGCATAGAGATATATTAAATACATAGCATCCTCTTGTAACTATAAAATCTCACCAGTATCTTTAGTTTTGTCAACCCTCATGTTGTGATGCTGTATTTTCTGTTTTCCCCTTTTTATCTTTATTACTTTTTCCTTCAGTATGTATAATTTATTGGACTTTTTGAAGAAACTATTCTTGGTTTTATCAGTCTACTAGGTTTTTGTTTTTATTTTGTTGTTGTTGTTTTTTCTAACTTCTTGAGTTAAATACTTAGGTGACTAATTTTTATTGTTTCTTTAAAAAATGTACTATGAAATTTTCTCTGAGGACAACATCGACTCTAAGCTTTAATATATAATATTTTCATTTTTCTTATTTCCTTGTATGGAATATATTTTCATTTCCATATTATTTCCTATTTATTGCTAAAATAAATCCTTTGTAATAGGGGCTCCCTCTCAGTTTGGCTGAAGCCTAAAAGCCTGGGAATAAAACCCCCACATGCTGAAGTGAGAAGCTAGACCATCTCTACAGCTCTCGCAAAGGAAGCATCTGGAAACCAAGTTTGGCCACCTTAGCCCAACATCCACCTCAACCGTATAAAAGGGTTGAGTGTGAAGAGTCTGGGAGAGGACATTTCTCTGAGAAAGTTCTTGGAAGTATTTACCCTTTCCTCACCTGGGGGAGCCTAGGAACAGTTCCCCTCATCTCCATATATGTCCCCTAGAGCCTGGGGCAGTGGACTGGGAATGACTGGCTCCTGGAAGATGCAAAGCCCTGAGGCCGAGGCTGCCCACCTGAGGGAGCCGAAAGAAAAAGGACTGCACAGAGAACGAGTGCATTTCTGCCAACAGAAAGGGGCAAGGATGCACACGTTTTCTCATGGACCTGCTCTGGGTTACAAGGGGGAGACTTGACCTGGGGCCATCTTAATAGGGACTTTGCCCCAAAAGTCCCCTTAGAGGGTCGACAGACCCAACAAAGAAAGCGTGGGGAAATGGACCACTGGATAGCCCAGGGCTCAGGGTTGAAGTCAGTTGGAGATGTAAGCTACCAGCCAGAGACAGGCTTTATCCTGTCCTGGAGATTGTAATGGCAGGGTCCCAGCTGGGGAGATCTCTGTGAAACCCAACAAGTGCCACCAGGCCCAGAGAACACCGACAGTGACCCACATAACAGCAGCCACATCAGGCTGTGCAACCTCCCCTGGCACCTGCTGCCTCTGGGCCTCACCTGAGGGGTCAGGAGCCACAGGCCGGGAAGCTGGGGGGAGCAGAGTAAGGAGGGGAAGTGTGACCGAGGTACCAATGCCACCTCCCCCACTACAGGCTTCCCAGCTCCGACTGAGCAAGGGAGGGGAGGAGCTTTAACTGAAATAAGGGGCACATTTTAATTACTGAAAAAGACAGAGCAATTTTTGTGACTAAAGGTGGAGGCTTTTGGCTTGTTTTATCCAAGGTTGACTGGAAATGTGGGACACACGTCCTGAGGTTTCATCCAAGGTTTGGAGAAGAAGTAAACAACATAGAACCAATCTGAAAAGATAGTAGGGAGAAAAAATAAACTTCTACTTATATATTATTGAATTTGGCCTGTTCAACCAAACAGCTATGGTTTATTAGATTATGATAAGAGAAGATAGCCCGTACAATTCCAACTTTCCAGAAATTTGGAGGCTTTCTTCATGGCCTAATATACCCCAGCGTGGCAGACATTTTTCTTTGGTTGCTCAGTGTCTGAATCCCCTTTCTATGTTTGGCATTGAGTGTGCCTAACACCTGCTTTCCCAGCCTCTCTCTGTTCAGCCAAGTTGTTCAGCTGCGTTGGACAGGGTTTGTTGAGGTAAAGAAGTAGGAGCCTTGAAAGTCCACTTCTGGACATGAATGGAGGCAGCACTGAGTTTCCAGGGCCAGCAGGGCCAGCAGCAGCCGCCAATGGCACAAATAGCACATCTGGGCTTCAATCGTGGTGACCATGGGGCCTCACCCAGGCTGGTATGTGGCTGAATTCCTGGCTGCTGCTTGGTCTTCCTTTTCCTTGTCAGTTTTTGAAAGATGATTGCAATTCTCCCTGACAATGTCAGTGGGGGGAGACAGACAATAAACATGATAAATAAATAAATTACATAGTACAGTTGAAAGTGAGAAATGCTGTAAAGAGAAATAAGGCAGAGTAAGGAAAGTGGGGAGCTGAGGTCCGGTGGTCAGGGCCCCACTGAGATGGTGATGTTGAGCAAAGATTTGAAGGAAGTGAGGGAGTGTGCCATGTGGATATCTGGGGCCCTGCAGGGGTAAAGGTCCTGAGATGAGAGTGCCTGGAGGGTTCACAGTACAGCAGTAATGCCTGTGTTAGAGTGGAGTGAGGGGGTGAAGTAGAGGTATAATTAAAGAGGTAACAGAGCCAGTTGCAGTGACCTCAAAAGTGATTATAAAGACCTTCACTTTTACTTTGAGTGAAATGACAAGCATGGATGGTCTTGAGCAAAAAAGTACCATGATCTGATTTATGCTTTAAGAGGATCATTGGGTGTCTGTGGATAACAGGCTGTAGGAAGACTAGGGTAGAGGGAGGGAGACTAGATCATAGGCTGTGGCGATGTTCTAAGCAAGAAAAGATGGTAGCTTGGACTAGGGTGGTAGTAATGAAGGTAATGAGAAGAAATTAGATCTGGGATCCATGTGGAAAGGAGAGCCAACAGGATTTGCTACGAGGAGTCTGGGTTGAGTCCAAGGTCTCTGGCCTGAGTCATTGGAAGATGGAGTTGCCATTTACTGAGAGAGGGAGGGCTGTGTGTAGCACACTTTGGGGGATGACTGGGACATCAGTATTGGACATTAGACATTTGAGACAACTCTTAGATATCCAAGTTCAGATGTTGAGTTGGCTTTTGGAAATCCAAGCCTGGGGGTTGGGAGAAACTTTGGGTGTGGATTTAAATTTGGCAATTGTTAGCAACTAGATGCTATTAAACCTGTGAGACCGGGAAGATCATCTCAGTGTGGATAGTGAAGAGAAAATGTCCAAGGACCGGGCCCTGGGCCACATCAGTGGTAACAAATGGGGGAAGAAGAAGAACCAGAAAAGAAGACTGAGAGGGAAGCATCCAGCAGGGGGACACCTGGAGAGTGTGGTTTCCAGGAAGCCAGATGAAGAAAGTCTTTCCAAGAAGAGGGACCAGTCAACTGTGTCAAGTTTTTTGTTTTGTTTTGTTTTGTTTTTTTATTGGAGTATAGTTGATTTACAATGTTGTGTTAGATTCAGGTGTACAGCAAAGTGATTCAGTTATACATATAACCATTCTTTTTCAGATTCTTTTCCCTTGTAGGTTATTATAGAATATTGAGTAGAGTTCCCTGTGCTATGCAGTAGGTCCTTGTTGGTTATCTGTTTTATATACAGTACTGTGTATATGTCAATCCCAAACTCCTAATTTACCCCTCCCTTCCATCTTCCCCTTTGGTAACCATAAGTTTGCCAATAAGTTTACCAATCCACGACAGTCATTATTTTTTTGATACTCAAATTGTCCCATCTTAGGCTAGTGGAAGCCTCTTCAAGTTGGCTTCTTGAGTTCTTTTGCCCTGACCCTTGTAGTCTTTATTTTTATTCTTTTTTTTCAATTTTTACTTTATATTGGAGTATAGTTGATTTACAATGTTGTGTTAGTTTTAGGTGTACAGCAAAGTGATTCAGTTGCACATGTACACGTTATCTATTCTTTTTAAAATTCTTTTCCTATTTAGGTTATTACAGAATATTGACAGAGTTCCCTGTGCTATACAGTAGGTCCTTGTTGGTTATCTATGTTAAATATAGCACTGTGTACATGTCAATCCCAAACTCCTAATCTATCCCTCCCTTCGTGTCAAGTACTTTTGATAAGTCGTGGAAGATGACAGAGAATTTACCACTAGCCTTTGAGGTGTGAAGGTTATTGATGAGGTTATACCCTCCCAATACTTGATATTGTCAGGTTTTTCCCCATAATCTGGTGAGTGTGAATGGTATCTCATTGTTGCTTTAATATCCCCTGAGATTTACAAGGCTGTTTTCTTTGAGATCCTGGGCACAAATTAAGCAGGAAGATGGTGTTTGTTGGGTGGGCACTGAAGTTGTGGCCACCCCAAAAAGCAGCCCTCACTGTACTTGTGTGACTATAGGTTTTTCAAGGGTCAGATGGTGGCGGAGGTTTGAAGGGGCTTCCTGTCTATTTTAAGTAATTCTGCATTTCCTGAGATGAGCCTGAGAAGGTTTTCTCCACCTGCTATACATGTCTTATCATTAGTTGAGTGTTCTCTCAGATTTGGGAAGTAAGTTTTCTGTCCACCTTGTCATACCTGGTATTGTGAGGAATGCTCTGTTTTCGTCATTGTATTAGTGACAATATAGGGGTGGGGTAGGGAGGGGGAGTACCACCCAAGTGCCATTTTTAACCAGAATTCTTACTTAGAAATATTTAAATTTTTAAAAAGTCCAAACTACTCCTCTCCAAATTACTTAGAGTTTTAAATATCCATCTCATAGACACACCCTGCTGGCTTAACTCGTGAAAGATTTTCAACTTTCCTGAGTATGATGGTTAATTTTGTACATCAACTTGACTGGGCCATGGAGTGACCAGACATTTGGTCAAACATTATTCTGAGTGTTTCTGAGAGGGTGTGTTTCGATGAGGTTAACATTTGAATCACTAGACTGAATCAAGCAGGTTGCCCTTTCTAACATGGTGGACCTCATCCATTCAGTTGAAGGCCTGAATGATAAAAAGGCTGACCCTCCCCTGAGTAAGAGAGACTTGTGCCAGAGGGCCTTCGAACTGGTTCTATAGCAGTGTGCTGGCCTTGGGATTCAAACTGGGACATCCGGCTCTGCAGATTTTGGGCTTGGCTTGGAGAACCTGCTTCTTGGAGAACCCTGACTAATATGATGAGGAAACAGAAGAGGCCCAGGAACTTTGCCATTGCAGGCACTGCCAAGTGGCCTGGTACCACAGGCCTCCTTCACCCACCCTGCACAGGTGGGGTATATACCTTGGCCTCTCAGGGCCTCCATCTTGCTGTGTCATCTGTGAGAAGTTGGACTGGATAATCCCTGAGGCTTTTTCAGCTCTAATCTTCTGGGTGCCCTGAGATGCTGGGCTACTGAGAAGTGAACAGAGCCAAGCCTCCACACCATTTTCCACCTCCCTAATCAGTAATGGGCAATGTCTACTCTGTTTCCACCTCCAAAAAAGGGTAAGAGTGGATGTTGGCAAGGATAGGCAGGAGAAGGCATTCTGAGCAGAGGGCACAGCACAAGCAAAAGCACGAAGAGGGATGTTACTCCTAGTATTCAGGGAAGGCAAGGCGGGTTGGGCGATAGGATCACTAGGTGTGTAGAGGGAGGGATCTTAAGGCATCTGCAGGCCTTTGTGGTTTCTGAATCCCCTTAACACCCTCAGAACCACGCTGTGACATCAACATTTCAATGCTTATTTTACAGGAAAGGAAACTGAGGTTCAGAGGGCAGTAGCTACTTCTCTAGGGTCAGACACCTGGAAATTAGCAAGGCTGAGATTTGATCCCAAATCTATCTGAGCTCATCCCAGTCACCACAGAGCTTTAGAGGCTATATGACGCAGCATATCTAGTCAACTATTTTGCATTATCCTAATGACAAATGAGGGTGTAATTCATTGGACCAGCCATACAGCCGTTCTGATTCCACTGTCAAAGTTGGGGGAAAACAAGTCCATCATTTCTTGATCCGAGGTGTTTTTATTTTGATTCCTCCTCCCACCCACACCCTGCAGAGCCTGAGGAGGAGACATATTTTGACTCTAACAGCCTGTGTACATCAGCATACAAGGTGAAGGAGAGATTATAACTTTATTCTCACTTGGGGGCAACTGGTTTTTCTGGAAACATTTGAACGTCCCATAAAGCTCATTTCTTTTGCAAATGAGTCAGATAACACAGAACACTTCAAAGTGAGATTCCGTTGGGCTTTCCATCTGGCTGGCCTCTGGGGGGATGCATCTTGCTGCCTTTGTTAACCAGGTCCTGGGAGCTAGGATGCTGAAATACAAATAACTGTGCATTCGTGGGGAACAAAGCCAAGATATGATCTCAACTGCATTTCGTTTTCTCGCTCCAAGCAGTTGTGCTCCGTCGTGCCCTGCACCTAGGAAGGCCGGCGTGGCTGAGTCCCGGCTTATTCACCCTGTCTTGAATTTCCATGTGCTCTTTGGATAGCAGTGTCTGTGTGGGCCTCACTTCCCTGTGTGTGCACTCCCAGAGCCTCCACATCCCCAGAGCCGTGCCCTGGAGAGTCCCACCGGGTGGCTCGCTCAACTTCCACCCAGCCCTTCTAGTTGGAGGGTCTGGGCACCTTACGACCACATTCCCCCAGACCCTCTTGTAGTAAGAGTTGTGGATGTGAAGTAGGTGCCATCCGTTAGGTGCACCCGTGTGAGTTTTGGAAGTCAGAGTGAGGAAGCTCCATTTCCCTGCCCCTGCTTGCTGCTCCTCCAGCCGGCGGCAGTGAGGTCAGGGAAACCCATGGTCTCCCTGCAGCTGCGCACCCTGTCTGTTCTCCAGTTCTTTAGTACACAGGGCCTCCCACGGCGGTGGTGGCAGCAGTGGCACCTTGACTTTTCTATTTAAGCAGAGCCAGGTAGTGTATAGTAACCCCGGGGATCAGGTCTGTGTCATCCTGACGATTCTTCCTGGAGGCCGGCCTGGAGCCCACTACTATAACCCTCCCAGTGACTGCATCAGGTCCCCCTGCTCTGATCCAATCCGTTCCCGCCTAGGATGCCTAGAGTGGTTTGTGTTCCCCTTGCTGAACGTGCTTCACGCACCTCTAGCCTGCCTTTGATAAGAAATTCGGTCTCCTGCTGAATATTTCTCAAGATTTTTGTCTGCAGGGTGGGGGATTTACATATCCTTGCCTTTACCTGCCACCTCTGGTTTCAAACTTCCATAATACCTTCCACTTGGCCCCCTCTGGTTATCTCTTAACTATATACATTAGTCAGGGTTCTCTGGAGAAACAGAACCAGTAGGATATGTACATATACGTGTGGTGATGGCCAGGGGGTGGGGGGCCTGTAGAGAGAGAGAGGTTTATCTTAAGGAATTGGCTCACACAGTTGTGCGTGCTAGCAAGTCCATAATCTGCAAAGGTAGGCTGGCAGGCTGAAGATCCAGAGATGAATTCTAGTTTAAGTCAGGAGGTAGTCTGATGGCAGAATTCCCTCTCCTCTCAGGGGAGGTGCATCTTTAGTCTTCAGCTGATTAGATGAGGCCCACCCATACCATGGAGGATAATCTCCTTCAAGTCTATTGATTTAAACATTAACCTCCTCTAAATAGTACCTACACAGCAACGTGTTTGATCTAATTACTGTGACTCACCCAAGTTGACATAAAGTTAACCATCACACCATGTATCCATCTCACTCTTTGGACAACTCCAGTCCCCAGTACCCCATCTTGCTCATTCCCCAAAGCACCAGTAGCACAAAAGCTGAGGAGACATCATAGAACAAGAAACAACTTAAAATTGCCTGCCAGATGTTACTGGTGCTGAAGTTCATTGATTATTCCTGCCACAGGGAGGCCCTTTCCAGCCATCTCTCTCCTTTGCATCTATCCATTGCCTTGTCGATGAGATGCACATCTCCTTCCTGAGTCCTTCCCTCCTCTCCACACTCTCAGTACACTGGAAATTCCCACTGCTTTCTTATGTGGAGAAATTTTTTCCCTTAGTCTCAAATTTTTCATTCCAAATTATGCCCTTGGCTTTACCTGTCACAAGTGGAAAGCTTAGTAACAAGTCCCCTGAACAAGCAGAAGCTACTTTGGAAGACACTTAGTAATTAGTAACACTCTCACCCAGCTTTGGCATGGCCCTTCCTTGGCTGAACGCATCCCCACCACGGCTCACCATGTCCAGAGGCACAAGTCCTGGTCGTGTGGGGTTTCTGTGATCTGCTCCACCAACCTGTGGGTTCCTAATGAGTCACACCTCTTCTTTGTGCTGCCACCACCCCAACTCCTGCCACAGAATAGATGGTGTGGTCAGGCACCCACCAGGACCCTGGGGCTTTTCAGAAGAACCTTACCTGGGACCTTGTTGATCTCCAGGCTCCAGAACCTTGGATGTCAGAGATCAACTTCAAGATGAGGAATCATACCCACCTGAAGCCGCCTCCACGTGGCCACCTGGGTTCCCACGGCTGGTTCTGGTTCTAACACCCTCCTGTTTTCCTCCTCCCATCAGCATTGTGTGAGAGTCCCCAGCTCCTATGAGCAGGCTGAGCCTTTCTGGGGGATACAGCAGCCCCCATTCTGGGCAGCCCGCCCAGGAGTCTCTGCTCAACCCCCCTCAGGACTGCCCCCTGGCAGCTCCTCTCTAGCTCCTGTTTGCCAGAGTTTCTTCCTCCTTTGTGGTGCTGGGCGGGGATCTGGGCAGCTTGCCACCTCTGGTGGGAGTGAGGGAGTAGCCATGTTGTCTGTGGGATATGGCTCCAGGAGAGGCCCCACATGGGGCTGAGGATGAGTTGTTCCGTCAGAGGGTGGAGCCCTGGGGGGAGCTGGGCAGAGGGATCCTCTGTCCACTTCTCTGGATGCCCAGAGTCTTGCACTCACTCTATTCCTTCTTGCAGCTTGGCATTCTAGTCTTAGCAGCTACCGTGGCAGCGCATTGACTTACAGTTGGGTTGACTCACTAACACTGTTGGCAGATATGCACAGGGCAATGTGACCTCACCCATTCCTGCTGTGCCTTACTCAGCACCCTCAATACAGGCAGCCTGAGAGGAGGAAGAGCCCTGCTTCTGCCCCTGGTGCCCTGAGGGGTTTCTCTGGGCATCCTCTCCCTACTGCCCATGCCCCACCAGTCTTGGGGTCCTCAGGGACAGCTCCGATCTGGTGTCTGACCCTCTCAGCCTCAGGTCATAAGAGCCACAGATGTTGTTGAGTACTCTCAGAGACAGAGTGGACAGTAAGAAGAGGTCTGGCCTTCTGGTGCTTTCTCCTTGAGGGGCAGAGTGCTGGGGTTAAAGGGCACAGATCAAGAAGAGTCAGACAGACCTGGGTTCAAATTCTGGCTAGACTTGGAATACGTGTGGTTGCATCCTCTGGACCTCAGTTGGCTAATCTCAAAGTAGGTAGCCAGCTCCTCGCTGGCAGGGCGGCTTGTGGCTATGATGAGAGGGGCTTTAAGGAGCATTCCATTGTGCGTGTCCACACCCTGGGCCCACAGGAGGGCTGGCGATGGAGCATGGAGCACACGACACTGGGATATAATGAGACAAAATGTGTGAAAGCCCTCGGCATAGAGTAAGTAGTCATATTGAACGGGCAGAGGCTGAGGCAGAGAGAGACCCACACCAGGCAGCCAGGTCCCCCACCTCCCAGGCCAGAGCTTGCTACTCTGCCTGGCCCTGCACGGTTTGCCAACCAGTGGCCTACAGAGATCACATGAAATGTGCCTTTGATCCAAGACATGTGGCATCCCCACCCACCCACAGAGAAGTGTCTGCTTGGTCTGTTTCTTGGCCCAAGGAATTTCCTTATCATTTAGCTCCTCCTGAAGGGCCACAATTCTAGGCCTCTGTGGATAACAACACACTCCCCCTGCTTCATGGTCTCTGTGCTCTTGCCAGCCCTGGGCTGCTTGAGGCTTGAAGAGGGAGCCCCAGGAGGCCGCATGGTGGGACAGGGAGAGGAGCAGGCCAGGCTAGACTCTGGGCTGCCACCCTCGCCTTCCCTCCCACTTGCTGTGGGACCTGAGGCAAGTAGCTGCTCATGCCTCAGTTTCCCCTCTGCCACCCGAGAGGTTTCAGATCTCAAACACCAGACTCTGAAGTATTTGGTCCCCTCGCCTCCTGGGCACTAATAAAGAGAACACCCACCTGAGTCCTCAGGAGTCCTGCTTATACTTACCTACCAAGCTGACCGAAATGGTAGTCTTGTGAGAGCTCCTCTTAGCGTGGCCTGCACTTCACTGTCATGGTCCCACTTAACATGCTTGGTCTAAACCATCTTACAAAAACCTAACCCACAGGACAGGGGAGATGTAGTTGAGCAGAAGCCCATGTGAAAAGCCTGAGGGATGTGACCCCCAGCCTCGGGTTGTCGATGCAGTGAGAGGGGGTGGCACCCACGACCATTCCCAAGGCTCTGGTCCGTAAATCCTGGCTCCTCAGCCATCAATGTGAACATTCACGTGCTCATGCAGAAGCATCCTGTCCTTTTCCAGCTGTGCTACAGCATGAATTCAGGACTTCTGGCTATCATTCCCACCCTTTGCTTCAGAGACACTGCTAAGCTATTTTGTAATTAGAATGATAAAAAAGACCTGCAGATATGCTTTAATATAACCCACAAAAGGAGCATGTGCATTTCTTGAGTCTCCAGCACTAAAACAAACAACTCTTCCCCAGCTGCTTAGATCCAACCACTTCACTTTCCAACAGCTGTCTTGACATATGAGGAAATGCCGAGAGGTCAAAGATGAGCTGAATGATTTCCAGGCGCAAAAGAACAAAAAGGATCCAAAATGTGGAGAGGATAATCGGAGGTCCCAGCAGCTGGCTGAGCTATCTGGCTCTGAAGCTTTAGGAGAACTGTGAGGAATGGGGATATGTGTCCTGTAAAGCCTGGGCCCTGAAACTTTCTCTGGCCCTGACATGATCTTTTGTTTTTTCACCATCAGCGTGCCAGAGGTGGGTCCACAGATTGTGGAAGTGGGAAGTGAGTTTAGACTCATGGGTCCAATTCCTTCATTTTGGCAACTGAAGCTCAGAGAAGGAAGAGCCTTGGTTTTAAATGTTAGGACCCAAAGGCTTCCTGACTTTAGACCATCCTCATATCAAAAGCCCTCTAGGACATGCTCCTTGTCCTAGATTTCTCTCATTGCTAGTAAATTTGTGGTCCTCCTTAAAAGAGAAAGCTTCTCTCCATTGCTGGGCCCAGGGAAATTGAAAAATAGTGCAATGACCCTCTGCCAACACCCAGCACTTCTCTCTCTATAGCAACTAGTTCTAGCTTTCGATGGAGCAGCTAAGACCCAGAGAGATGATATCATTTGCCCTAATGGTATACTGAGTATGATGACCCATTGAAGGGCTGTTTCTGACAACCTATTCCTTCCTTCCCTCCCCCTTCCTTCTTCCCTCCCCTCCTTCCATCCTTCCTTTTTTCTCTTTCCTTCTTTCTTCCTCTCTGAGAAAAAAATTGTTTAACACATTTCAAGAATATTCATGATCAAGAATTGCCCAAGACATCTGGACCTTTAAGAAAGTTATTACAATTGCAATAAGTAGAATGTATTTTAAAATATTTTAAATGAGGTTTCATTTTGTTAAGATCAGTAACTCATTAATAGCTTTTCAGATCATTTCTATATTATACTTTTAACCAAGTTTAATTTCTAAGTTTAATAGTATTATTTCCACATGGTTCTCCATAATTACATACATTTGATGCTTTCTAAAGCCTTAGGAGAGGAATTCCCTGGCGGTCCAGTGGTTAGGACTCCACGCTTCCTCTGCAGGGGGCATGGGGTCAATCCCTGGTCGAAGAAGTAAGATCCTGCATGCCGCGCGGAGCAGACAAAAATAAATAAATAAATAAATATATAAAGCCTTAGTATAATAGATATCACTGAAAATATTTGTCCCTTTTTGTTTTCTGAGTGTAGCCCATACTCAGCAAACATTTCGCAAACACTGATTGCGCCCGACCTTGTACAGGTGTGCATGTGTGGAGGTGAATAAGGTTCAGCCACCACCTCTGGGAGGTTCACAAGCTTAAATGGTACATGCGCACGTGAATAATGGGAGGCAGCAGGTATCCCAGGTGCTGTAAAGAGGGTGAGGGTGACTCTTGCACTGTTGGTGGGAATGTAAATTGATACAGCCACTATGGAGAACAGTATGGAGGTTCCTTAAAAAAGTAAAAATAGAACTACCATACAACCCAGCAATCCCACTACTGGGCATATACCCTGAGAAAACCATAATTCAAAAAGAGTCATGTACCGCAATGTTCATTGCAGCTCTATTTACAGTAGCCAGGACATGGAAGCAACCTAAGTGTCCATCAACAGATGAATGGATAAAGAAGATGTGGCACATATATACAATGGAATATTACTCATCCATAAAAAGAAAAGAAATTGAGTTATTTGTAGTGAGGTGGATGGACCTAGAGTCTGTCATACAGAGTGAAGTAAGTCAGAAAGAGAAAAAGAAATACCGTATGCTAACACATATATATGGAATCTAAGAAAAAAAAAAAAAGGTCATGAAGAACCTAGGGGCAAGATGGGAATAAAGACACAGACCTACTAGAGAATGGACTTGAGGATATGGGGAGGGGGAAGGGTAAGCTGTGACAAAGTGAGAGAGTGGCACTGACATATATACACTACCAGACGTAAAATAGATAGCTAGTGGGAAGCAGCCGCATAGCACAGGGAGATCAGCTTGGTGCTTTGTGACCACCTAGAGGGGTGGGATAGGGAGGGTGGGAGGGAGGGAGATGCAAGAGGGAAGAGATATGGGAACATATGTATATGTATAACTGATTCACTTTGTTATAAAGCAGAAACTAACACACCATTGTAAAGCAATTATACTCCAATAAAGATGTTAAAAAAAAAACAAAAAAACGGGTGAGGGTGAGGGAGTGCACAGGCAGGTGAATTCCACTGTCAAGGAGCAGGAGTGAAGCAGGGAGGAGGGGCACCGAGAGCCACACGGAGCTTGGCCTGAATCTTGAAACAAGCAGTTGGAAAGGGTAGCTCAGGCAGCAGGAACACAAGGGAAGACTCAGTGTTGCTGAGGAACATCGTTGTATGTCTGGCATGTGGCTCCCTCCTGGGACTGGAGCATGAGGCGCAGGGACAGGGAAGGGGATGAGGGTACCGAGACACTGATGTCACACAGCTGAGCTGATAGTCAGTTCCACAACTTGGACTCACCAGCCATTCTGCCTCTTTAGCAAATCCCAAAGTACTGATCAATCTGCACCTCACTCCCCTGTGATCTGCACCCACAGGGCCCCCCAAAGAGCAGACCATTAGAGCGGGTCAGTACTAAACCCTCACCGGACCTGGCAGATCCAGTGCCAACCCCCATGCTCCCAGCCAATGAGCACAGCCCTCACAGAGCCTGACTCCTCTCTGGGCTTCAGTGACTGCGTTTAACAGCTCAGGCTGGGCTAGCCTCTCTCCAGAACTTCTCAGCAACAGGATTCAAAAGGCAAAGCAATTGTTGTAACGCAGAAAATAACACAGCATTGTAAAGCAATCGTACTCCGATAAGGATGTTAAAAAAACAATACAAAGCTGAAGATCAAAAAGAGAAATTAGAGTAGTATCACCAGAAAAAAGAAAAAAGAAAGAAAAATCCAATTTATAAAAAAAAAAAGGCAAAGCAAAACAAAAACTTTACGCTCTGTAGGCCGAGCAGGTGGCCAGTTTGCCAGCCACCTGCCGCCCGACCTGGCATCAGTGGTTTGTCCTGCACAGGCGCCTGGCACCGGTTAGGAGAGGGGTTTGGGAAGAGGTTCTGGCAGACTGGTGTGCCTGGCCTCCCACACGTGCCAGTGGGAAACCAACAGAGGCGGTGACCGGGGTGGGCAGCCTGGGAGCAGAGCAGGGGGCCCTGGCACAGCAGGACTGGCGCTGTTCTGGGGGCTGTCAGGCTGCTGGAGCTAAATCAGGGAACCTAGGCAGGAGCGTGCTCAGGAGTGCGGTGCTGGGTCAGGCAGTCTCCCCAGAGGCCTGGGACTGCGTCTGCAGACTGGACATGGGGCATCTGGGCCCATAGCCAACCTCCAGGTCAAGTGCAGGCCCTGCAGTGTGGAGGGGAGTCTGGCCCAACACAAACGAGGGCAGGGGATGAGGGACAGAAAGTTCACCCACCTGAGGATAAGGGGGTGGAGGTGGAGGAGACAAGCCCAGAATAAGGGAGGGGTCCAACCTCACACCTGTCACTGGCTCCCTGAGTGACCCTGGGCATGTTCCCCGTCCTCTCTGGGCCTCAGTTTCCTTAGCAACATGATGGGATAACTGTTACCTGTTCCACCTTACCCATAGGAGTCTTGTGAGAAGATAGAAGCACAAGCCAGGTAACAGATATGAAAGGACTTATAAACAGTCAAGGCTGGGCTGAGCCCCTCCACCCTTGGCCTCACTGAATCCTAGCTAGTGACCACTCTGCCATCTCTGTGACAGGATTTAGTGGTGGGGAGGGAAGGGTGTGGCAGTGGTGGCCTATTTTGAAGCTGCATTTCTATACCACTTACAAGGAAAAACTGGGAAAGTGTTTTAAACTGGGCAGTGAAGACTGGATGTCCTTCTAGTAACTTGTAGATACTCTTTCTTTCAGGCTATCTGCTCTTTCATTGTTTTTGAGCTATCTTACAACTTTATAAATTATAGAAAACTGATAGTAACACATGATTCCCATCCATAGAGATGCAAGTGAATTTTGTCCACTGGCATTGCAATGATGATTGCTCTATGGGTAATGACTGCTTTTGTATCTGTTTCAACATTCCTGATTGCCTACATGCACAGTTCTGTGAATCCTCCTTTGAACATGTTGTAACAGCTTACGGAGTCCCTCATTAATTAATGAGTTAAAGTATTTGACTCATGTTGTTTTTCTATCTGTATGAGAATCGTTGTATTGGTTTTCTATTGCTGCATAACAAATCACCACAAATTTATCAGCTTAATGTAGCACACATTTACGGGCTCACAGTTCTGTAGGTCAGAGGAACCAGCGCAGCATAGCTGGATTCTCTGCTCAGGGTCTGCTGGAATCCAAGTGTCAGCCAGGCTGCGTTCCTTTCTGGAGCCTCTGGGGGAAGAATCCACTTCTGAGCACATTCAGGTTTTTGGCCAAATTCGACTCTCTGAGGTTGTAAGACTGAGACCCCTCTTTTCTCTCTGGCTGTCATCTGGGGGCCGCTGTCAGCAACTGGAGATCACTTCTCTCCATGGGGAGATCACAGCATAGCAGTTTGCCTTCTTCCAGGCCAGCAGTAGCATGTCTCAGTGTTTTTTTTCCTCTGTGACCACCCGGAAAAAAAATGCTCTGCTTTTAAAATGCTCTGATGAAGTCAAGACCACCCAGAATAATCTCTCTTTTGCCATATAACAAAACATAGTTCCAAGGGTGATATCTTATTTACAGATCTCACTCACACTCAGAGGGGAGGGGATTATACAAGGCTGAGCATCATTGAGGGTCGTTTTAGAATTCTGGCCATCACAGATGATTTTACCTAACAAAAAATACATGAACACAACTTACAAAAAATGAAAGTCCATTAAAGAATGGGAGGGGGCTAGTAGAGATTATGAGGGGGCTAAAACACTTCTCTCTAGGGCATCCCTTGGGATTACCACGGACCCAAACCCTGACCCACTTTATGGTCAGCTTGCCAGTGATGTTGAATTTGGCTGTCTGTCTCCCTGACCAGACAGGGAACTCCTCCCAAACTAGAATCTAGTCCTACCCAGATCTTACCTAATCTGCAGCCCATAAAGCAAGTCCTGGTGAGTGGTTTGGGATCAGGGTGTGAGAGATTTTCTTCCCTATCTTGATTCTCCCTTTTGTTGATTTAAAAATCAAATACCCTCTAACACACAAATATCTCTTGGGTCTGGGAGTAGGGTACAGTGGAGAAAGGATGTAGAGAGGCTCCAGCATTAACCATAGTATTGTCAAACGGGAACAAGGGACTCACAAGGGCCATAGACCATGTCCCCAGAAGATGGAACAGGGGTGGTTCTGATTCCTATTTGCTGTGAAGTTTCAACTTCAGAGAAGGCAGAGAACAAGACAGAATCACTGAGAGTTCCATCTGGCACCTTCATGGCCTCCACCACATCCTCCTCTACTGGAGGAAACTTCAGAAACACAGAGCATCACAAGCTTCTCCCCCGGTGCCAACTCCTGACAGCTCATTCCATCGTTGCCTCTGTGCTTTAGCATATGTTGTTCCCTTTGCCTGGCATTTCCTCCTTCTCCCTAAACTCCGCAAAGGAACTTCCTTTCAATTTTTAACACTCAACTCTAACATTAGGTCTTCTGGGAAAACTTCCTTCAGAGGCATCGCAGCAGTGGAAAGAAAATGGGCTTTGAATTTAGTTAGAATTTTGCTTCTGTCACTTCCAAGCTGTGTGGCCTTGGTAAAACTGTATAGCTCTCTGAGCTTTTGCTTTATCTGTAGAATGAGCACAGTGTAATCTTTGACGATAAAGCCCATCTTAGTGACTGATCACATAATAATAAGAACAGTGACCATGTATTCCATGCTTGCCATGTGCTGGACATTATGGCAGTTGCTTTAAATGCAGTTTTCATTTGTTCTCCCGAACAACCCAATAAAGGAAATTCTATTATTCCATTTTGCAGATAAGGAAACTGAGGTTTAGAGAGGTTGAACCCAGTCTTATCTGTCTCAAAAGCACAGGCTCTTAGTCATTATGACATAGTGCCTCCTAGAAGGTACTCAGGAAATTGTTTCCCTTTCTTCTGTCTCCTTCCCCCATGCTCACCTCTGGACTATCAAAATTGCTTACTCTTCCTCTGTGTCCTCATAGCCCTTATACATCCAGTGCCTCTATGATGCTGTGGAAGAGACAGTATTAGTTTTTTTCATCTGTTTCCATCTCCTCCAGCCCCCAGTGTTGGGTCTGGCACAGAGCTGGCACAGACTACCTATTATTCCAGTGAATTAATGAATCATCTTGAGTCTTCTTAGGAAGTGACCAGGGTATCATTTATATAATAAAATGATTATGAACCATAAATAAATTACAGAGAGAAGACTGCCCCTTCCACTCCATTCCCTTCCCTCAGGTTTTCTCAGTTGAAGCCATAGGCCCCAAAGGAACACAGCAGCAGACAGATAAAAACATCAAGGCCTGTTCCAGCTTCACACCAGCCCCTGGAATTTAATTTAACTCATACAGACATCAGTGTTGACACTCTTGGGGGCTCCCAGAGAAGCCGCACAGAACAGCTGGTAACAGCTGTGATGGGTTTGCCTTCACACCTCCAACTGAATCATTGAATTGCAAGGGAATCCCAGGGAGGCAGGGCCGTGGAAACCATTTTATAGAAAGATACTGACTGACTCCCAGGACCTCCGTTTTAGAAGGAGCTGCCAAGAACACCCAGTGACTCCTTTATTTTTAAAATAGCCAAACCAAGGGCAAGGGATTTCCCCAAAGTCACACGGCTTTCCCAAGTTTTGATGAAACAGCATTAAGAATGTAAACAACGTGCTTCCCTGGTGGCACAGTGGTTGAGAGTCCGCCTGCCGATGCAGGGGACACGGGTTCGTGCCCCGGTCCGGGAAGATCCCACATGCCGCGGAGCGGCTAGGCCAGTGAACCATGGCCGCTGAGCCTGCGCGTCCGGAGCCTGTGCTCCGCAACGGGAGAGGCCACAACAGTGAGAGGCCCGCGTACCGCAAAAAAAAAAAAAAAAAGAATGTAAACAACTACAGCATCTTATAGCTTCAGGTGCATGGTTCCTGTACTTAAGATTCTGCCTTTTGCTCTCTTCCCCATGTGTCCCGAGGTTACTGTACACCAGGTAGTTAACACGGTTAAAGTGGTTCATCAGGCACGTGGTTTACACAGGGTCCAGATTATCATCTGAACTCCCCATTTTTAAATTTTTATATTAAATTCTGACATTTTATATTAAACTGACTATTTTTATATTAAACTATGACTCTTTCATATTAAACTCTGATTCTGAGAGCAGATAACTCAGTGACAAAACCAGCTTTTAAAATGAAACAAATACAGAACATATTTATTGTGATCCTTTTAATAATTTAATTTTCCAGCTTAATTTAACCCTGATCTTATTGCACATATTGATTGAAATTACACTTTCTAACTCACCATGTATTTTGGTTTGGAGGCTAACTTGCCTTGGAGGTTTTCCCTCAACCTCAGTCTTAGAATTAAATTTTCTATGCTTGCTTATTTTATAGCACACTGAACTCTGTCAATTCAATAACATTTAAAAATGTGTTTATTTATTGAGCACTCATCACAGTAAAGGCTGGGGGTGAGTGGTTTCTGGAGTAGGGATCTACAGATATGAATAAGAGGTAGCCACTGCCCTCAAGGAACTTATGATTAACTAGAGAGTAAAATCATTAACAGATCATTAAAAACAAGGTAGTAAAATGAAAATAAGGCCAGAAATCATGACAGTTAAATCTGTAAGGCAAATGACATAACTACATAAATATTTTAAATTTCTGTAAGGCAAATGACATCGTAAATAAAACTAAAGTACAAATGACAAATCAAGTAAAAACATTTTCAACACTTATTATATACTAAAGGTTAATAGTGTTAATGTATAAAGAACTTTTCACAACCCGATAAAAAAAGAAAAACAACCCAATAGTAAATGTGAAGAAGACTTGGACTAGAAATTCACTCAAAGAGAAATAGAGAAACACAGTGCTCAAAGATATACAAACAAAGAAATACAGATTAAAACAACAAAAATATTTTCTTACCTATCAGGTTGACGAAACACTTAAAAAAATTGATCATGCTTAGTGCTAGCAAAGTGGTAGAAAAAGACATACCCATTTGGGAAGCGGGTAAATTGAGAGAGTATTTTAAAATCAATTTGGCAGAATCCATCAAAGATTAAAATGTGAATATCTATTGACCCAGACATTCCACTTCTAAAAATTTATTCTGCAGATTTCCTCACTCAAATGCACAGAGATACACATCCAAAGTTGTTCACTGCAGCTGCTTGTACAACTGTGAAATTTCAAATGTCTTATATGTCCATCCGGAGATTTGTTAAATGAATTAAGGTATAGTCATAAAATGTAATGCTATGCACATGTTAAAAAAAGAATTCATAGGAAAAGACATAATATAAATTGAGTGAAGAAAGCAAGAAACTGGACAGTATATATAATATATTCACAATTGTATAAAAATCTAAAACATAAATATATATATACCTATATATTTTGTTTTTGTTTTTGCTGTACACGGGCCTCTCACTGTTGTGGCCTCTCCCGTTGCGGAGCACAGGCTCCGGGCGCACAGGCTCAGCGGCCATGGCTCACGGGTCCAGCCACTCCGCGGCATGTGGGATCTTCCCGGACCGGGGCTCGAACCCGTGTCCCCTGCATTGGCAGGCGGATTCTTAACCACTGCGCCACCAGGGAAGTCCCCACAGGGCTTTTTTAAAATTGAAGTGTAATTGATTTATAATGTTGTGTTAGTTTCATGCCTAGGGCTTTCTACAAGAATTTCAATCTGAGAGTTTCTATTCTTTCATCAAAGACTTTAGTCTACTTACATATGTTGCTACTATCAATTTTCTTAGGTTTATTTCTTTTTTTTAATTAAAAAAATTTTTGTTTGGCTGCGTTAGGTCTTTGTTGCTGCGAGCAGGCTTTTCTCTAGTTACAGAGAGTGGGGGCTACTCTTCATTGAGGTGTGCGGGCTTCTCACTGCGGTGACTTCTCTTGTTGCGGAGCATGGGCTCTAGGCACGTGGGCTTCAGTAGTTGCTGCACATGGGCTCAGTAGTTGTGGCTCACGGGCTCTGGAGTGCAGGCTCAGTAGTTGTGGCGCACAGGCTTAGTTGCTCCACGGCATGTGGGATCTTCCTAGACCAGGGATCGAACCAGTGTCTCCTGCATTGGCAGGCGGATTCTTAACCACTGTGCCACCAGGGAAGTCCCTAGATTTATTTCTGCCATCTTATTTAAAGCTTTATATTTATCATGCTTTTTTTTTTTTTTTTTTTTTTTTGAGGTACGTGGGCCTCTCACTGTTGTGGCCTCTCCTGTTGAGGAGCACAGGCTCCGGACACGCAGGCTCAGCGGCCATGGCTCACGGGCTCAGCCGCTCCGCGGCATGTGGGATCCTCCCGGACCGGGGCACGAACCCGTTTCCCCTGCATTGGCAGGCGGACTCTCAACCACTGCGCCACCAGAGAAGCCCCATGCTTTTTAATTTTTTTTGCCTTCTATCAGTGTAATTGAATCATCTTTTATTATATGATTTCCCTTCCACTCATTAAGAAATGATACATACTGTTTCTACTTTTATTGGCTACCCTTGGTTTTTTAATATGCATATTGGATAGTATCAAGTTAATCACTACCTATTCCTTCTTCCCAGACAATATGAGGCCCTTAGCATAACTTGGATTTCATCATACCCCTCCTGTCTTATTATTGTTCAGTATTTTAGTCACACCTTATTTTTATATTTTCCAGATTATTATTAATATTTTATACATTAAAATACTGTTAATTATTTAGATTTAACCAAATGTTCACCATCTTTTTCCTCCACATAGATTCTTACATTCTATTCCTCCTTTCTGAATCTGATTTTCTTTTCCCTAAAGTATATCCTTGCATAATTCTTTCAGAAAGGATCTATTGGTGATAAACTGCCTCAGTATTTATCTAAAAATCATTTTATTTTAACCTTTCTTAAAGCTTAATAATTTTAGTTTAACTTTTTTTTGAGTGGAGGAGTGAGTTATAGAATTCTAGGGTGCTAGTTATTTTCCATTGTCTTATGGATGTGGTTATTACTGTTGAGAAGTCTGCTGTCCTCTGTCATTTCTAATCAGTCTCTCTGTTTGCTTTAAAGATCTTCTCTTTGTCTTTGATCTTCTGTAGTTTCACTCTGATATATTTAGGATTTTAAAAAAATCTTGTTTGATACTTGTGGCACTTACTGAATCTGAAAATTCTTGTTTTCATCAATTCTGGAATATTCTCAGCGATTATTTTGAGATTTCATCAAATATTCTCAGCCATCCTAATAGAGCCTCTCCACTTCCTCTCATTTCTAACCTCATGAAGTAACATAAATGTATGTTGGAGCTACTCATTCTATCCTTCATAGAATGAACTACTCATTCTATCTTCTCAATTTCTGTTTCACATTTTCAGTCTCTTTAATGCACAGTATTGCATTCTAGGCCTCAAACTTACCTTCCATTTCACTAGTTCTCTTCAGTTGTGTCTAATAGTCCATTCACTGAGTTTTTATTTTCAACAATTGTATTTTCATGTCTAAAAGTTCCATTTGATTCTTTAAAAAATATGCCTTGACAATATTGCCTTGTTTTCCTTGTCTTCAGTATCCATTAAAAATGTTTTTTATTATTATAAAATATTATTTTATATTAGCTGTCAGATTTTCAGCTGTCTTAAGTACTTGCTGATCTAATTCTTACTTTTTGTTGTCTTGCCTGACTCTCACTTACTGAGGATTTTTAATCTTTTTTTTTTTTTTTTGGTAATTTGCACTATAAGCTCATCTGCAGGCTTCATCTGTGGGAATTAAAGGCACAGGCCAAGACAAAGAGTGAGTGAATTTTTTCTTGTCCACTTTTTAAAAATTAATTAATTAGTTAATTAGTTAATTATTTTGCTGCATCGGATCTCGGTTGCGGCACGCAGGATCTTTCGTTGTAGTGCACGGGCTTCTCTCTAGTTTCGGTGCGTGGGCTCCAGAGCATACGGGCTCAGTAATTGCGGTGTGCGGGCTTAGTAGTTGTGGCACGTGGGCTACAGAGAGTGTGGTCTCTGTAGCTGTGGCACACGGGCTCTCTAGTTGTGGTATGCAGGCCTAGTTGCATGGTGGCATGTGGGAAATTAGTTCCCTGACCAGGGATTGAACCCGTGTCCCCTGCATTGGAAGGCGGATTCTTAACCACCGGACTACCAGGGAAGTCCCTTCTTGTCCACTTTTCATCAAGGGTTTGTCCCTTTGTGTCCTAAGCTTACTGGGTGGGAAGTGGGAAGATACAGCTCTAACTTTCTACCACATCTGGGATCAAACCGTTATTTCCTGTCTCCTAGTGGAACAATAGAGTTCAACCTGAGCCCATGGTTGAACCTCCCCATCCCCATCCTCCAAATTCCCATTAAATTGACCAAAGGAATACAAAATAGAGAACAACCTGTGTGAGGGATGAATACCAACAAAGGCTGGCACTTGCCAGACATTTGAGACATTTACGTGAAATAAAGTGCAGCAAGGCAAGGCTAACTGGAGTGGAAATCATGTGTGAAACCCCAAATCGCATCTGAGGAGTAAGGGCCCTGTGAGTGTTTCACTGACCCCCTCAAAGTTAGTGTGATAACTTCCCAAGAAGAGAAAAGGGAAGGGGAGGAGTTGATATCTCAGTCCCGCTAGTACTTCTGGAAGGGCCAGGACTTTGGATGGTGGTCCATGGCATGCTCTCAGCCTACAGTTGGCCCAGCTGGCTCAACAAGCAAGGTGGGTGCACCCTGGTAAATAGCCTCTCTTGAGGGCTGTTGTGCAAATTGTTGTGTATTTGCTTCAGGCTGCCACAGCAAATCAAAAAAAATGTGTTGCCATGGGGCTCCTTTTGACTGTTTCTCTCAAATCCCATGGAAATTATATCCTGGAATGGTAAAAACACAGCAAATCTAATCTTTTTCCTTTCTAATTCATCTGGAACTGAAAAATTTAACCAAATATTCGCACAATCTCTGATCAAACTCAACTCAGCTCCCGATTCTGAACAAAACTTAGCTTCCCTATCTGTTAGGATGAGCAAATAGAGAAAACTCATCAGATATAAAAAGAGGTTCAATAGTTCAAAAGAAAGAGACTATATCTGAGGAATTAAGAGAAAATGGCTCCCTCAGATTAGACTTACTGCAAGAAATAGAAGGAAACTTAGATAAAAATCTAATTTGCATTTTCAGTTCCATTCAGGAAGACATTGCACTTATGAAAAGGATTGGTCTGAAATAATACAAACTTGTTTTCAAATGGAAAGCATAATTGCTAAATTAAAATGTTACAGATTCCATGAAAGTCAGATTGGACACTGTAGAAAATCAAATGAGATATATATATATATATATACATATATATATATATATATATATAAATAATATGTGCTTGATACATTCTCCGAGAACCCAGAGAAAGCAAATAAAGACAGAGTAAAGCATAGTAAAAAGATGAGAATTGTGGAAGAAAGACCTAGGGTCTATTGTACTTCTATAGATCATAGAAATTCTCAGAGGAGAGCGTGATAGATTATTAAAAATGGTCCCCAATGAGTCTTGCCTCCCTGTGTCCATACCCCTCTGCAATGCGACCTTGACACTCCTATCAAAAGATGGAGTCTGTTTCCCCACTCGTTGAATCCAGGCTGGCCTTGCGATTTGCTTTGACCACGTGAATGCAGCAGAAGTGCGTTCGGTGACTTCTGAGCCGAAGCCTTGTAGCTTCCACTTTAACTCCCAAGACCATCATGTAGTAAAGAAACTGAGTCCACTGAAGCCTATGGAAGGGTGACAGACCACGTGGAAGACAACCAGCGCCAACTGCCAAGCATGTGAGTGAGTTCATCTTGGACCCTCCAGCCTCACCTGAGCTGTCAGATGATTACAGCCACACAAACAAGTGATTAAAAACATTTTTGAAGAGATACATAGGTTTAGAGATGAAAAGAGCAGCAGAAGAATCCTTCAGATTGCTAATCCACAGAATTGTAAGCAATAATAAATCATGAGTGCTTTCAGCCACTGAGTCTTGGGGGTGGTCTGTTATGCAGTGGAAACAGAAGAAGAATAATTAAGAAAATTATCATGATAACCTTAAATGGAGTACAATCTATAAAAATATTGAATCACTATGTTGTATGCCTGAAATTAATATAATATAAATCAACTATACTTCAAGTTTAAAAAAATAAAAAGAAAGAATCATAAGAGTGTCCAGAGTCTCCTTTTCCCCCAACTGAAGCTTCTCTAGCATTCACCAGTGCATCACCAGAATGAAGAGCTCACTTCTGGTCCCTAATTCACAAAATGCCCAGAGATGTTATTATGAGGCATCCCTGGCTGTGGCCAGTGGGGTGAGGGTAGCACTGACTTGGTGGCTTGGCTTTAGTGGGCCATCTCAGAAACACAGGGGACACCTGACTCACCTGTGATTCATACAGTAGCCAGAGGGGATTATCAAGCATCATCTTTGGAGTATAAAACCGGTCCTGTCTCTAACCCATACAGTGACTATACAGCACTGAGGGCAGTGGGTTGAGCTATGATAATTGGGAATCAGCTACCTTGGTGAGTACCCTGAGATGTGAATGGGCTGAGTCCTCTGTTCTGGCTACTGCACGATGCAGGCCATGCATGCCTCTCCACTTTCCACGTTCATTTGCACCAACAACGGGGGGCTGCAACCCGGGTCAGGAGGGGCTCAAATCCTGATGACCTTCCTCCTGCCTTCAGACACAAAGGCCTGGTGCCCACCCACCTGTATGATACATATAATGGTCTCAGTGGTGGTAGGAGGGGGACTTTTGCACAAAGGAATTCCCTGCCTTAGAGAGAAGTCAACCTTCTGAGGGTGACAAAGGTGACTTCACGGCATTTCTCTCTTAGATTAGAGAGAAAAAAAGTAGTTTAATTTTGACAGTGATACCTACTATACTAGATGAAAACCTCCCTGAGCTAAAGAATTGCATCTTTTGATAAAAAGGTTCATTGGCCATCAGAGAAAAGCAATGAAAGGAGATGCACACCTAGACCTACTTTGGGGATTTTTTTTTTTTTCTGCGGTACGCGGGCCTCTCACTGCTGTGGCCTCTCCCGTTGCGGAGCACAGGCTCCAGACGCACAGGCTCAGCGGCCATGGCTCACGGGCCCAGCTGCTCCGCGGCATGTGGGATCCTCCCGGACCGGGGCACGCATCCCCGCGTACCCTGCATCAGCAGGCGGACTCTCAACCACTGCGCCACCAGGGAAGCCCTGGGGATTTTTTTTTTTTAATAAGGAAAAATTTTTATAAATATCCAAACAGAAAAGTAAAAAAAGATATCTGTAAGGTGGCAGATGGAGTTATAGGCATCAAATTTCTCCTCTGAAACACTAAATGCTACTAGGCAATTGTGCTGGGAATCCCAACACTCTGCTGGGTTTGATGCACTAGGAGGACCACAGGACTCAGCATTTAGTTATAGTCATGGCCGTGATTCATTACAGAGAAAGGAGACAAAGCAGATCAACAAAGGGAAAAGAAATGCATGGAATGAAGACCAGGGAAACCAGGAGCACACTTTCAGGAGCCTCTCCCAGTGGAGTCACACAGGACGCGTTTCTTCCCCAGCAATGAATTCTGACAACACGTGTGACATGCCGTCTACCATGGAAGCTCACTAGACACTCAGTGCCTGATAGCTTTTTCGGGGGCTGGTCCCCTAGGCACCCTCTGCCTACTACATACCAAGATTCCACACTCCTAGAAGGAAAGCAGTTATGCAGTATAAACCACGTTGTTTGTACAATTTAGACACAATGATTCACCCTTATGAGTTCTGGAAACTTTGGGAACCCTTCCCAAATCCAAGTTCCCAGACACCAGCCAAGGGTCAACCTTGCTAGCAGACCTTTTGAAGGATAACAGTCTCAGGTCTACTCCATTAACTGTTTTCTGCACAACAATGAGATAGCACATGCATATTTTTAAGTTTAAAATATGACCCAATAGTTGTTTTTAATTGAAGTATAGTTGATTTACAATATTATATTAGTTTTAAGTGTACAGCATAATGTCAGTATTTTTGCAGATTATACTCCATTACAAGTTATTACAAGAAAATGGCTGTAATTCCCTCTACTATACAATATATATTCTTGTTGCTTATCTATTTTATACATAGTAGTTTGTACCTGTTAATCCCATACCCCTAATTTGTCCCTCCCACCTTCCATCTCCCCTTTGAAAACCACAAGTTTGTTTCCTATTATCTGTGAGACTATTTCTGTTTTGCATATACATTCATTTGTATTATTTTTTTAGATTCCATATATAAGTAATATCATACAATATTTGTCTTTCTCTGTCTGATTTATTTCACTAGGATAATATTCTCTAGGTCCATCCACATTGCTGCAAAGCAGAATTTCATTCCTTTTGTGGCTGAGTGATATTCCGTTATATATACCACATCTTCTTTATCCATTCTTCAGTTGATGGGTACTTGGGTTGCTTTCATGTCTTGGCTGTTGTAAACAGTGCTGCTATGAACATTGGGATGCAGGTATCTTTTTGAATTAGTGTCTTCATTTTTTCTAGATATATACCCAGGAGTAGAATTTCTGGGTCATATGGTAGTTCTGTTTTTAGTTTTTTGAGAAACTTCCATAATGTTTTCCATAGTGGCTGCACCAATTTACATTTCCACCAACAGTATACTATGGTTCCCTTTTCTCTACATCCTCTCCAACATTTATTATTTGCAGACTTTTTGATGATAGCCATTCTGACAGGTATGAGGTAATATCTCATTGTTGTTTCAGTTTGCATTTCTCTAATAATTAGTGATGTTGAGCATCTTTTCATGTGCCTATTACCCAGCTGTATGTCATCTTTGGAAAAATGTCTATTCAGGCCTTCTGACCTTTTTTTTTTTTATCACATTGTTTGTTTTTTTTGATATCGAGTTGTATGAGCTGTTTACATATCTTGGATATTAACCCCTTGTCGGTCACATTATTTGCAAATATTTTCTCCCATTCCATAGGTTGTCTTTTCATTTTGTTGATGGTTTCCTTTTCTATGCAAAAGCTTTTAAGTTTAATTAGTCCTCATTTGCTTATTTTTGCTTTTATTTCTTTTGTCTTAGGAGACAGGTCCAAAAAAATATTGCTACAATTTATGTCAAAGAGTGTTCTGCCTATGTTCTTTTCTAGGAGTTTTATGGTTTCGGGTCTTACATTTAGGTCTTTAAAACATTTTTGAGGTTTTTTTTTTTTTGTATATGGTGTGAGGGAATGTTCTAACTCATTGTTTTTTTACATGTAGCTGTCCAGTTTTCCTAACACCACTTATTGAAAAGACTATCTTTTCTCCATTGTATATTTTTGCCTCTATTATCATAGATTAATTGACCATAGGTGTGTGAGTTTATTTCTGGGCTCTCTATTCTGTTCCATTGATCTATGTGTCTGTTTTTGTGCCAGTACCATACTGTTGAGATTACTGTAGCTTTGTAGTATAGTCTGAAATCTGGGAGGGTTATACCTCCAGCTTTGTTCATTTTTTCTCAAGATTGCTTTGGCAATTTGGGGTCTTTTGTAGTTTCATATAAATTTTAGGATTATTTGTTCTAGTTCTGTGAAAAAATGTCATGGGCATTTTAATAGTGATTATGTTAAATCTGTAGATTGCTTTGTGTATGACCCAATAGTTTTAAACTCAGCTGAATTGTTGTTTATGAGCCATGGCAATAGACAGACATTCTCAGATATGCAAAGTAACACTTCATACCCTTCCTAAAAAAATTACTTGAGCAAGAGTATTAGTTTTCTATTACAGCTGTAACAAATTACCACAAATTTCATAGTTTAAGACAACAGAAATGTATTATCTTACAGCTACAGATGTCAGAAGTCCAACATGGGTCTCACTGACAAAAATTAAGGTGTCAGCAGAACTAGGTTCCATCTGGAGGCTCTATGGGAGAATCCTTTTCCTTGCCTTTTCCAGCTTCTAATGGCCACCTGGATTTCTTGGCTCATGGTTTCTTCCGTATTCAAAGCCAAAAGCAGTGGGTCAGGTCCTTCTCATGCTGCCCTCTCTCTGACCTGCTTCTGTAGTTACGTCTGTCTCTGATCACAGCCAGTAGGTTCTCTGTTTCTAAAGATTTCTGTGCTTACATTGAGCCTGGATTATCCAGGATATACTTCCTATGTTAATGACCTGACCTTAATCACCTCTGCAAAGTCCTTTTTGCCAAAATAAGGTAACATATTCCCAAATTCTGGGGATTAGAATGTGGACATTTTTTGTGGGGTGGGGGGATTATCCTGCTGACCTCAGTAAGTATTCCAGCCCACGAAGAAAGTGAATCAAAGACCATAGGACCGGTGAAGGGGATAGTACAGGGGTTCCCCAGATGGAAGAGGAAGAGCGGAGACTAGAACCAATGTTTGAGAGAGTGTGTTTGAAGATTTTAAACAATTCAGTGGTGGGAGAGCAGATCATGGAAGTGGAGGTGGGGGATGATGGGGAAAGATGGTCTGTAGTCGAATCGCAAAGGTCTTGAGTACCATGATGAGATGTTTGTTCTCCATGTGAAGGCCATGAGCAGGATAGAGACATCTATATGCCTTAAAACTCAGTATGACAGCAGGGCAGGCAGGAAGATAGCCACAGTGGCCTTGTGACACTGGTAAACCCACTGAGTTTGGCTCTGAAGAGCTGGGAGGCTAGGGCAAAACTGGAAACATGTCAGTTTCTGTCCGTTTATTTTCTCTCTTCAGATCTTAAAAGCAATATCCCACAGGAGCCACCTGGATGGCTTTTTAAGTTAAGGAAGCAGCAATCAGTAATCAGAGTAGACCGCTGTTTGGGGAGGTGCCCAGTATGCCCCTCCTCTGCAGAGATGAAGGGAACGGAGCTCCCCGGCTTCCGGCCTGCAGGGCACTTGGCTAAGTAAGGACCCCACCTGGGGATCTGATTTGTAAGAGTGGGCGATGTAAAAATGAAGCAATTTAGAACTGGTTTGTGGAAGCAGTGTCCATTGGTGGGACAGTCATTCCTGACTAGACTGAAATATGATTCCTGCCCATTTTCCAAGCCTGATCCTCCAGCTTCCCATTGATTTTATAAACCTTCCAATATCCTTCCAGTAGATTCTTTTTTAAAATGTTTGCTAAAGACTCAGTTTATTTTGCTTGCAACTGGTAACCCTGATCAAGTTAGTTACTCTTGCTATACGCCTTTGCTCAATGCAAGCTGTCTCTTTCATGCTACATGAGGCAGAACCGCAAGTTCCTCAATGATCTAAATGTTTTTGTGAAGGACACAGGCACCCCACTGAAGGCAGTTTTCCTTCTCTCTGGATGAGAATGTAAACTGACTTCTGAAATTCTCATAAATCCAGAGACATAATTCTCAGACCAGTGCCGGCAACGAGAGCTGTCCCTGTAACCAACTGCATGGAAGGCCTGGACTACAAGCCCTTGTGAGAACCTTGTTGCAGAGACTTCCAGGCATGAATCATGAAGCAATTGCAGAACTGTACCTGCCTGAGACTTCATGCAGGCCACGGGTATCTGAGACAGTCCAATGGTCAGGCAGGCCCATGCTCTAGTCCTCTACTCTGAGGTCTGCCCCTGTATTAAGTATGTGGGCCAGGTTTTCTTAGCTCATCCACCCTACAAAATGTGTTCCCCTCCAAGCTATGGCAGAGTTATTCTGTCTCCATCTTTACAGAGCTTGCCCATGAGTGCTGCTTGAATAGCTAGTACCACTGTTGACCAGTCATGTAAATGAACCAGATAATCTCATGCAGTCTCAGTGTCCTCATCTTTAGAATGGAGATAATAAAACTAACATCTCACAGAACCTGTGAGACTCAGATGATCTAATGGATTTAAAAGAATTTTGTAAACTGTAAAGAGCTGCACAGACCTGCAAGAGTATAATTATGTACTTGATGTCTTTTAGTAGGAAATCAAGTAATAAAGTCCTGTGATTTAGTTCCCAGAAAAAAACTGTCTTTGCCTAAAGAGTGATCCACATGGTCCCTGCTCTCTGAAATGGGAGATGATAACTTTAGTAGCCAACACTCTTTTGTGGCAAGTGATGGAAACCCAAGTTGAAATACTTTAAGTCAAAAGGGGGGTTTATTGGATCATGTTACTAGGAGAGGCAGGGGTGAGGCTGGATGTAGGGATGGCTGGAAATGGGGATCCATCCATCAATTGACACCTCTTTCAGTCTCCTCCCCACTCTCTCACCTTCGTGATCCTCTCTTATTGGCTTTGTCTTCTCTGTCTGCACATGCTTTCTCCATGTACTGGGAACAAGGTCTTCAAACCTTCGGATTCCCATCAGCTCAGTAACCATAGGAAAAAATCTTCCCCGCTAGCTTCAAATTAAGAGGGCTAAACTCAGATTTACCAGATTTCTTAGTCATGGAAGTAATACTTAATGTGCAACAGAGCACATTCTCCTAATATCCATTCTCCTCTTCTTGCTGGAACTTCCATTTTTGAGCTGGGCATATTTCTGATCAGTTAATACGTTCCCCAGCCTCCCTTGAAATTAGGCATGGCCATGTGTCCAAGTTCTGATCAATGAGAGGTAAGCAGAAGTATTCTGAGGTATTTCTGGAAAACTTAAAAGGAAGAGGCTGCTCTTTTCTCCTTTCTATAGTTTGGAATGTGGATGCAATGGCTAGAGCTCCAGCAGCCATCTTACACCATGAAGTGGCTTTGGGCATTGAAGCTACATGTGGCAGAGGAACAAGATAGATAGAGCCTGGGTCCCTGATACCATGTCTCTGTCCTGCCAGCCTTTAACTGCCTCCTCTTTTCCTTTTTATGTGTGAGAAAAAAATATACTTCTATCTTGTTTAAGCTACTATTGTGGAGTCTTGGTTATTTCAGCTAAATCTAATCCTAAATGAAATACAACTCAGGTTGAGGGGAGAACATCAATTGACAGAAGAAGAGGCTGGGGAAAAGACATCTCAGGAAACATAAAACAATAGCTGTTAGAGTAGCCCAGTGTCTCCCTTCTTGCCTTGGACTTTAGGAACTTTTCAGCAGCCTGGGGTTCTCCACTCTTCATGCTCCCTTTAGTCTCATTCTGTGATGTCCTCCTTTTGCATGCTTTGGTTAATGCCAACGTTTACAAAAGTAAGCAGAGTGTACCATGAAAACCACCTTTCCAACAGTGTGCTCCATGAAACACTCATCCCCTGAGGTACTTGGAGGAAAATGGATCCATGGTCATTGCCTGCGGAATGCTACCAACTACTCCCTCTCAGAGATTCACAAAGCACATCAGCATGGTAAAGGCTCTGAAAAGTTCTTCAGTTAAAGAAACCCAATTAATTTTCTTTAATTCAGCTCTTCTCCAACGTTATTTTATCACAGAAACCTCCTTTTTCCCCACATAACACCTACTAATATCCCATGGGGAAAGAAGCTTTGAGAAATGTTTGATTAGATAAGTAATAGCAAAAATAGTAGCCATGACCTTGGAAACTGCTTGGGTGAACAGGTGTTTTAGCAGCATCACTTGGGTTTATACATATAGTCACCCACCAGCCATGAGGACCTGTGCTGGTTGTACCTGGATCATGATGTCGTAGCTGTGGCCATAGTGGGACTGTGACTTCTATCGTTCTAGACCCAATGTTCCAATGTCCATTTTCCTCTGTCTCTTTCACGAGAAGTTTGCAGACAGCTCTGAGTCTGGTTTTGGTGAGATCAGCAATCATTTAAACTCCAGAGAAGAGAAAGGCTGTTTGCTGGAGTCTCTGCAGGTGCAAACCTGCCTTCAACACACAGACCAGAGACAGGATGAGAATTAAAGCAAGAGACGTCCCGGTAAGCTGGGAAGGGAAGCCCTCTGTAGTCTTGGCCAGACTGAAGCCAGAGCCTCCTGTGGAGTATAACCTCCTCCAACTGTCTGAGAAATGTGAGCCCTGCTCTTGAATCGTGCGGCCAAGCAGGCTGTTGCTGCTTATGAGGGATCTGCACAAGCAGATCCCCACGGGTCTGCTGAAGGCTGGGCTACCTGTCCTGCACACTGGGAGGAAGTTTCCAGTTCTGTTTTCCCTGGTCTGGGAGCACAACTCTGGATTGCTGGCTGACATATCCCTTACAAACTGACAGACCAGAGGCTGCCAAGGAGAGGGACCGAGGACAAAGTGAGGGAAAGAAATCCCCAGGCCAGTCTCTGGGGAGAATCCCCCTCCCTTCTGTCACAAAGACAAGCAGCAGCAGGCACCTCCTGCTGTTCCTTCAAATTGAAACCTCTCTCCTGCCACCCCCACCAGATATCAGTTCTTTTGAGGTCCGTCCCAGACACAGAATAGAATGACCTTAAAACTAACAGATTTGAACTCCATGAGCTGCCCTTTATTGCCCATGTGGCCTTGGGAACATCCCTTAGACTCCCTGGAGCACAGAGAACGTGGGTCACTGGGAAGATACGATGAGTGAGAGAACCACCTGGAAATGCCCAGTGGAGTACTGGGCACACTCTAGGTGATATATATCTATACACACACACACACACACACACACACACACACACATACACACAAAGTATATATTTATTTATGTATTTAAATATCTCCCCCCTGGGACTTCCCTGGTGGAACAGTGGTTAAGAATCCGCCTGCCGATACAGGGGACATGGGCTCGATCATGGTCTGAGAAGTTCCCACGTACCGCGGAGCAACTAAGCACATGTGCCACAAGTGCTCTAGAGCCCGCGAGCCGCAACTACTGAGCCTGTGCTCTGCAACGAGAGGAGCCACAGCAATGAGAAGCCCGCGCACTGCAACAAAGAGTAGCCCCCACTCACCACAACTAGAGAAAGCCCACGTGCAGCAATGAAGACCCGGGCAGCCAAAAATAAAATAAAGATAAATATCTCCCCCCTTCCTTGCTTCCAGCTTTTTCTTATTCTTCCAAAGTGAGCTTTCCTACCCCCAAGTCTTTCTTAAATAGGACCTGACTTAAAGTAGGATTTTCTCGCCTTTTCCACTTTGGGAACAAGCCCTGAAACTGAATGTGAAGGGAGTCACAGCGGACACTTTGAAGTCAATTTTAGAATAAATTTTGATTGGTTTGAGAAGTTGATTCTTGGAGATTATCTCCATGAAATATGTTTTCAGGGGAGCTTGGTTTTATTTTGTTTTCTTTTATGTTTTTCCATGAATGTGCTTCCAGCCTAAATCTGTGAAAGATTATCCTGGACCAGGTGCAATTCATTCTCCCTTTGTTGTCGGGATTTCCAGAACAAAGAGATATCCAGTCCCAAACTGGAGTGACTTCATATATTGCAGAAGGAGGGAGGGAGGGAAAGGGGGAGAGAGAGAGAGAATGCCACAGACAATGAGTGGGGAGGGTTGAGAAGAGAGAGGGGGAGATTGGTTTTCAGATCTGTCCTGAACCGCTCAATTTTATTCATAGAAGTCACAGCCAGCCTTGGTTGGAAAGCAGCAGTTAATGGAACTATAGGTTCTGTCGGAAGCTTCCTCATAACCATCAGCAGGGCGGCTGCTTATGCTGTAAGAGGGAGATCAAGCCCTGTTTGTGTATATGGAATTGCTTTCTCCCCTTTTCTTGGTAATAAAAACCAAAACCACATGGGAGTAGGTTTCAGCATTCCAGGTGCAAGGACACTGAGTTCCCTGGTGTGAGTCTCTCCTCTCCAGCATAGCAGAGTCATATTCCTCAAATTCAAATGGGACCTGGCCCCCCAGTCTTCAAGGCTCTCCTGCTGCCACAGAAATTGAAGTCTACTCCTTGAGTACTATCCCCTCAGCACTCCACTGCAGAACCCTAAGAGGAGTGGGTATCTCCTCAGCCCACCCCTCATCAGGAGGCTGCCCCGAGGCCTAAGTGCAGAAGGGGCCCTAACCCAGGCACACCTCCGGGGGGAGTCCCACGTCTGCTCACTCATCAGCCCCTAATACAGGTCAGGACATCCAGACCTATCAGGAACCCCAGACAGACCCAGGCATTTGAAAGTCATTTAATGTGCAATGCACATTTGCATAGTAAAGGCTTTGAGAGGTCCTGCAGTGAAGTAATACATTTGACTTTAAGTAGGTGCATTCCTTGCTTAACTAACCTTGGACCACCTTTCTCATGGAAGGCTGGTTATCTCATTGAGAAGCACTCCGTGGAATGTTGGAAGATGATGCCATGGAGCCATTCACAACCCTGGACACAGCCGTGTCCAGCCCCATGAAGAGCAGAGATAATATCTGATCCAGTTTTGGGTCCACAAGATCTAGCACATGACCTAGAAAAGAGTGTTTGTGGAATGAATAAATGAGTGAATTAATGAAATCATGTGAATCTGGGAATTATAACTGTGTGCCAAACTCTTCTCCAGGGCAATTAATACTATGACCAATGCATAGCTTGGTTAAGACCAAATCTTTTTTTTTTCCTCAACATTTATACCAATTACAAACTGGCAGGCCTTGAACCAGATCTGTCTAATATACGTGTCTTGTTTGGCCAGCACAGGGGCTTATTTTTTTTTTAATGCCTTTAGGTAAGGTCTGAACCCTGCAGCACAGCCAGGTTCTGCCTCTTCCTGTCTCACCCTGGCCTCTTCCCACATTCTCATCACCTTCTTAGCTCCCGAAAGCTTTGAGTTTGCCATCTCGGCTTAAATCTCCCTGGGAAGTTGCTTTTTCAGTCTGACCATGGACATCATGAATTTATTTTGAAATGGATTTTCCAGGGTGAGAAATCATGCAGATCTTTAAACTTTAGACCTTTACAATGAAATAGCTGTAGAGCTCTACATGGCACAGGCCCTCATATACTTAAGGCAACTCCCTGAGCCAAACTGATGATGTGGTGGGGACAGCCTTGTCCATGTGCTTGTCTTCCCACAGTGGTGATCCTCAGGCTTGTCACTGGGAGAGCTTATGAAGGTCCACTTTGCTGGGTCCACCTCCAGAGCTTCTGGGTTAGTGGGTCGTCCACAGGGCAGAGAATTTGCATTCCTAACAAGTTCCCAGGTGATGCTATGGCTGATGGCCCAGGGACCACACTTTGAGATCTGCTACTCTACTGTTTACAAAGCTCTCTCACAGTCATTATCTTATTAGACCCCGACATCCAACCTATGGTGTGACCAGGGAAGGAGTCGCTACTCACAGACCACAAATGAGGAAAGGGGGACTCAGAGAGGTTAATCGATGGCCTAAGGTCACACAGCTTGATGTGAATTAGGGTCTTCCAATGCCAGGTCAATCAGCCTGTGGACAAGGATGTGGTCAAAAGAGACCATCCAACATCATTCTGTTTTAGGACAAAGGGATTGGATTGGTGAACAACTGAGCTAGCATTTTAGGAAGTTACTTTCCTGCAGGAGAGATCTCTGCTACCCAAGTGGGAGCTGACAGCCTCTCTCCAGCCCTCTCAGCAATAGGACTCCACACTGTGGCTCTACATGGACAAGAAGTAAGAGGGCCCAAAGCAGCCCACCACCCACTCCACCCTGTGTATCTGGCCTGGTAGCATACCCAGCCAGGGCAGGAGAGGAGCAGAGATGCCCCACCCACTGGAAGCAAGATACCCCTCACTGAATTTTCTGTGTAGCAACCAAAGTGGAGTGAGAGACGGGCACAGACTGCAGCCTCTAGGAGGGAAGACGGGGGGAGCACAGACCATATGGAGCAAGAGTGACAGAATTTGGCAGTGCAGCCTCTGCAGATGGGCCTGCTTATGTCCAGACGCAATCTGAGGCCAAAGACTGAATCATCTCTCTAGCAATTTCTTGTTTCCAAACACGTCTATTGAAGAAGGTGGGGATGCTCTGCACAGATAAGCAGACAACAGAAAAGAAAAGCTGCTTTTGCTGGTGGTGGTGGAGGTAGGGCTGGGGAGTGACGGGGGAGAAGGGCTGCAGAATATCCCCTTGAGCGGGGTAGACGTCACTGGATGATGAGAAGCGAGCCTGGCAGATGGGTAGCGTTTAGAGTCCATATCAAGCTTTTTACGTGTGTTTTCTTCTGTGAGCCTCATGACACTATAAGAGGGTTAGCATTATCAGCCCCATTTTACAGGAGGGAAGACTGAGATTTTACAGGGTGATTTGTCAAGGTCTCCCAGCTGATGAGGGCAGAGTTGTGAGTGAGGAAGAACAAATGGGGCATCCACACACATCCGAGGGTCCCCTCCACCCCCTGTGTCCAACGCTGAGATCCTTGTATCAGTCTCCTAGGTGATCCTGTGCCCCAGCCCCTGTGTGGCCTTCCAAGTTACTCAGTCCCCAGCAGGGCTCCCCAGGGTCTGTCTTCAGGATAAAGTCTGGGCTGCTCTGCCTGGCATGCATTCCAGGCCCTGCAAGGCCAGGCTCCAGCCTGCATCCCCAGCCTCGTGTCCATCCCTCCCCTGTGAGGCACCAAGCTTGGGCCCAGCCAGTTAACTTGCAGTTCCCTGAACACACTCAGGGCTGTCTGGCCTCCAGTCTTGGCTTTGGTGCCTTCCAGTCACATCTCCCTGTGGCATTTCTACTTTGTTGTCTTTACTTGTGCCCGTGTCTTTTCTCTCCTCATTTAAATGTCTGGTCTTCTAGGACTATGACCTCCCTCTCCTTGCCACTCATCCCTGCACCATAATGAACATCCTTCACATATGTGTCCCATCTTACAGTTCGCAGAGTGCTCTCCCTCTGCAAGGTGACAAAAGGGGGTGGGTATCAGCCCCATTCCAGACTGAGGCCAGAGAAGGGAAGGGATACCTAGTTGGCAAAGCCACAGTGACTGAACCCAGGTTCCCAGAGTACAGGTCCAGTGCTCTTTCGGCTGTGCTCCAGTTTACGGAAGGTGACTTTATTTACTTGAGGACAAGCTGCCCACCCACACAGAGGTGGTGCCCACATGCCTCAGGGTTGCCTTTGGGGAGAAAGAGGACTGTATTAGTTTCTTGTTGCTGCTATAACAAATTACCACACACTTAGTGGCTCAGATTATACAAATGTATGATTATCTTACAGTTCTTTAGGATGGAAGTCTAACTCAAGTCTCCCTGGGCTAAAGTCCGGGTGTTGGCAGGGCTGTGTTCCTTTTTGGAGGCTCTAGGGGAGAATCTGTTTCTTGCTTTTTTCTACCTTCTAGAGGCCACTTGTATTCCTTGGCTTGTGGCCCCTTCCTCCATCTTCAGCACCAGCAAAGAAGGCTGGTCAAGTCCTTCTCAGGTTGCATCTTTCTGACGTCCTCTTCTGTCTCCCCCTTCCACTCTTAAGGACCCTTGTGATTACATTGGACCCACCCAGAATCCAGGATACTCTCCCTCCCTCTTTTAAGGTCAGCTGATTTTCAACCTTAATTCCGTCTGCAACCTTCATTCCCCTTTGTCATGTAATCTAACATACTCACAGGCTCCAGAGATTAGGGTATAGACATCTTTGGGGGCATTATTTTGCCTGTCGCAGGGACAAAGAGAAGATCTCTGCCCACAGAACCCATCAGTGGGTTACTTGGCAGAGTAGGTGACTCAGGCTTGGACCAGATGTGCCAGAGCTTCAGCACCCTGTCCAGGGATACAGTTCTGTAGGACCTAGGAAAGTTCATGGATGGCTGAACTACTTCGATTTTGTTATCTTTATCTGTGCCCATGTCTTTTCTTACAGTCTAGTCCTTTAAAACCTGGAGCAAGCTCCCTAACATTAAGGTGCCCAGGGAAACTGAGGCTGCCCTGGTCATAGGCATTTAAACTTGCCCAAAATTTCCCACATCTTATTAATCTCTCATCCACCACCCATACTCACTGCTTGCCTAATCTCAGGACGTGGCACCATCTCCAACCAAACCCCTACTACCACTCCCTACCTCCCACACACCCCGAGGCCTGGCCTGTTTATAATGAGAATTGGGTCACTTAGAATAAAATCCAAACTTCTTACCAAGGCTTCCAAGAGTCCTGCACACTCTGGCCTCAATATACTATCCCCATGTTCACTGAACTCCAAGAAGACTGGCCTCCTTTCCATCACCTGAATACACCATGTGCCTTCCTGTCCCAGGGCCTTTGCACAAGCTATTCCCTCTTCCTGTGACTCTCTTTTTCTACCTTTCCCCTGGCTGATTCCTACTCATCCTTAGATCTAAGCCCTTTTCAGAGAAGCCTTCTCTGATACCTCTCACCTCTCCCAATTAGGTCTCCCACATCCTTGTCTCTCTCTCCCAGAACCTAACTCTTTTACTTCACAGCATCTATGTCATTATCTCTGCCATGTGCAGGACAGGATACACTCAGGCTCCGTCACTGCAAGAAGGTCATTCTTTGGACCAAAATCTTTAGGGTTAAAATGTGCTAAACTTTTCAACTTTATCCTCTCTTTTCAAGGAAAAGGAATGAGTCCAGCCTTAGAACCTCAGCTTCTACAGACTGATTTTTTTTCATGGGCTTTGAGGTCAGGCCGACCCCTTCCTTCTCCCTACTCCTCCACCAGCTGAGCAAGTAAGTCACTGTTTCTCTCTGGGCCAATGACTCTGCTCTGCCCAGCTGACGCTGGCCCAGGAGGGTATAGAATGCCCCCCACCTGCAAGCCATGAGAAGGCCAGAGGCCACCCAGTCAGAATCTAACACCCAATAGAGATGAGAAAAGGTGAAGGTTAACCAAGATGCACACTGTCCCCAGGATGCCCTTTCTGACTCCCTCTTCTCCTTTATCTGCCATTAGCACTCTGCATCCTCTGGACAGGATACATGCTGCCAGAATCTGTTCTGCACCTTCATGATCCCTGCTAGGAAGGCCTGACTTTCCCATCAAGAACTTCAAGGGTTTCCTCAGGTTACTCTGGGATTGGCTTCAGACACCCAGGCTAAACAGGGGCCCGTCCACTGCAGAATGGGCTATGGGCCCAGGGTCCACTTCTGCATCCTGCATCTCAGATTCTTCTCTGCCAGCTGTCTCCTTAATAATGCAGCCTTAATAAACCCTTGCTGAGGGTGAATCTCAGGGCAGGATCACTCTGCCCTCTGCCCTTGGTTCCCCCAGAGAGACCCACTTGGCCTACAGATGAGATCAGGCTGGTTGTCCAGAGCTCTTGGGGATGACAGGCGCTGGCCTCTCTGAAGATGGCTGAGCCAGGGTTCACAGTGCCCATCCTATTCATCTCATTTGGAGTCACAATGATGATAATAATAACATGAGTCAGAAGGTCATGATTTTTTTTTTTTTGAGTGCCTGCTACATGCTAGGCACAGGCTGGGTGCTTTATCTGAATTTTCCTCTGTTCCTCCCAATAAGCACATTTACAGATGAGGAAACTAAGGACAGAGAGCTTAACTGATGTATACAAGGTCACCTGGCCTTTGACTTGAGAAGCTAAAATGAGAACCAAGTTCTGCCTAACCTCTCACTGAGGTAGTCATATTCACAAAAATGCAGTCCACGTATACAGCATTTTATAGTCTATGGAGCTCTTTCCCATCTGCCACTGTCTCTGATCTTTGCAGTAACCCCTTGGGCTGTGTATCATCAGCCCATTTATCCAGATGGGGACACTGAGACTTAGAGTAAGGAATCAACTGGCTTAAATCAGGGGGTGTATGATTTACCTGTTGCCAGGTGTGTAAGAAATAACCCCCAAACTTGGCAGCTTAAAACAGTACACATTTATTATCTCACAGTTTGTGTGGTCAGGGATCCAGGCATGACTTAGCTAAATCTTCTGCTTCATGGTCTCCCATGAGGCTGTAATCAAAGCATCAGCCCAGGGTCTGTGGTCTCATCTGAAGGCTCAACTTGACAAGAATCTGCTTCCAATCTCATTCACGTGATTGTTGGCAGGATTTAATTCTTTGTGTGTTGTTGGACTGAGGGCCTAACTTCCTTGCTGGCTGTGGACCAAATACCACCCTCAGTTCCTTGTTGTGGGGGCCTTTCCAGTATGGTAGCTCATTTTATCAAAGTGTACAAGCCAAGAAGGTGATCGAGTCTGCAAGCAAGGAGGTCATGATCTCGTAACCTAATCATGGAAGTGACATCCCACACATTTGCTGCATTCTATCCATCAGAAACAAGTCACTACTTCCACTCCAGACTCCTACCCCAGGGGAGGGAATTACACAAGGGCATGATTATTAGCAGGTGGGATTATTGGAGGCTGTCTTAGAAGTCTGCTTATCCCAGCAGGGGGCTGGGCTGGAGCCCGGGGTGTGCAGCTCTGAGTCTGGCCCTTCTTCCTGGACATGGAGATGTGCTGGCACGGTGGCAGGTGGCAATCTTCCCTCATCTGTGCTCTCGGGAGGCTCTTAGGGCCATGCAGAGCCTGGGCCAGACGTCTCCATCCCAGGAAGAGAGCCGGCCCCATTTTAATTACATTGTTGCCCCCAGGGAAGCCTGCGCTCTTCTCCAGATAGTTTTGCTCCCCCTTTACTGCCATTCCTGTCTTTAAATCAAAGCCGCTCTCTGTTCAAGGGCTCCTGGCCCCCGGGCAGGATGAGGATTTATGAGCGGGTGATCCAGAAATGTAATATAAAGGAGTCAGGACCCAGACAATAATGTAAACTGAGAGGTCCTGGAGAGGCAGGCGGCCAGGGCCCAGTGACCTTTCAGGCTCAGCAACCATCACAGCCTCCCCCTTTATGAAACTCTTCTATCATCCATCCTCCCCTTCTGCCTACCCCCACTGTCCCTTCTTACTGCCCGCGCTGCAGCCTCCCACCCACAGCCAGAGCCCAGGTCACCTGCATCTGCCTCAGCCTGCCTTTCCAGAGCTGCTTCTGCTGTCCTCCCCTGTCCTGTCTCCCTTCTCAGATCCTTCTGGGCTCTAGTCTACATGAATAGGCTCCTGTCTCCATGCCTTTGCTCAGACTGTTTCCTCTCCTGGGATTATCCTTATCTCCAAGACCTGGAGGTGAAACCTCCTTTAAGACTCCTTCACTGACCTGTCCCTGTCTCAAGGCACTGAGCACTGTAAGCCTTAATATTGGAGTCTGTTATGTCCATGTCACCCTCCCCACATTAGACTGAGACTTCTTTAAGGGTAAGGGCTGGGTCGGAACCCGCCATGGTTCTACCACTACCTGGCTCATGGGAGGTGATCAGTCAATGTTGGAAAAATGGGAGAAGTCAAGGTCAGAAAACACTAATTCAAAAAGATACATGTACCCCATGTATTTTCACTGCAGCATTATTTACAATTGCCAAGATATGGAAGCAACATAGGTGCCCACTGACAGAGGAAAGGGTAAAGATGATGTGGTATATATACACAATGGAATATTACTCAGCCATAAAAAAGAATGAAATCTTGCCAGCTGCAACAACATGGATAGACCTGGAGAGTATTATGCTAAGTGAAATAAGTCAGACAGAGAAAGACAAATACTGTATGTTTTCACTTATATGTGGAATCCAAAAAACAAAACAAACAAATAAATATAACAAAAGAGAAACAGACTCACAGCTACAGAGAAAAAACTAGTGGTTACCGGAGGGAGCAGGGGGAAGGGCGAAATAGGTGAAGGGGGTTAAGAAGTACAGACTATCAGTTACAAAATAAACAGGACACAGAGATGTAACGTACAGCACAGGGAATATAGTCAGTATTTTATAATAATGTTGTATGCTGTGTAATCTATAAAAAGAGTCACTGTGTTGTACACTTGAAACTAATATAATATTGTAAGTCAACTACACTTCAATTAAAAAAAAAGAAATTGGGCTTCCCTGGTGGCGCAGTGGTTGAGAGTCTGCCTGCCGATGCAGGGGACACGGGTTCGTGCCCCGGTCTGGGAAGATCCCCCATGCCGTGGAGCGGCTGGGCCCGTGAGCCATGGCCACTGAGCCTGCGCGTCTGGAGCCTGTGCTCCGCAACGGGAGAGGCCATAGCAGTGAGAGGCCCGCGTACCGAAAATAAATAAATAATTAAATAATTAAATAATTAAAAAAAGAAATTATCTTTGAGCAAATAGTGCTCTCCCTTTACCCCTTCCATGTGTGGTCAGTGACTGCCCACCCTGCTCCTTCTCTCTTCCCTGGGGTACTCTCCTGTGTTAGGCCTGCTGGTTACAGCACCCCGACCCTGCCACATGCTCCAAGCACCTATTCTGTGCCTCCCACACACGTTTGGGAGACTATGGGTGGGAACAGATGACGGCAAAATCTTCTTTGCCCAGAGCAAAACCACCTTCCCAGACACGTGTGGGGTCACAGATATCCAGAGGGACATAGACAGTTGTGCTCAGAAGATGCCACCCAACCCTCTCCTGCTTTCTACCTGACTTGGTTGCCCGACCAAGGGCCGCTTGGGTCGCCCAGGAGTCACCCATGACTGCTGCTTCTTCCTCGACTTTTCTCCATTCTCCAATCAGTCCCGTGTTCCATAAGCGCTACCTTCTATTGAAAGCGCTCTTCCGTGTGCACCCTTTTCTCCACCCCAATTGCCACTGCCCCATCCAGGCCACCAAGGATCCCCTCCCTCCCCCCGCGTTGCTCTCCCTGCCTCCACCTCACCCTACGCATTTATCCTCCACTCAAGTGGCCGGAGCCAACATTTGTATCAAGTCCCTCACTTGCTCAAAAACTCCGTGGCTCCCCACTGCCTGGGAACAGCACTCATGCTGCCGGCAATCAAGCGCTCCACAGTCTGGCTGCCCTGGGGCTTCTCTGGCCTCATCTCCCATCTCCCCATCATCTCTCCCCACACTCTCGAAGTCCCCGCAGACTGGACCACGCCCCGTTCCCCAGTGCTCCTGGTGCTTCCCATCTCCACTTCTTCTTCATCTCTGCCCAGGTGGCCCTACTGTCCTTCCAGGACAGCACAAAGGCTGCCTCCTCCTTGAAGCCTTCTGTGACCACCTTCCAGAAGGCAGTGAACTCACAGCCCTCTGAGGTCCCAAAGATTTCGCATTAAGAGTATAAAAGGCCTTCTTTTCTGGCCATCTTTCACCCCCAGTTGCGAGCTCCCAGGGGCAAAGACTAACCTCAGCTCCCTCTCTTCCAAACCCCACCCTGCTGCTGCCTCCTGAGTGGAGACAAAGACAAAGGCCTCCCTTGGGGGAGGGGAGCTGCCTTGAAATCTCCTGGAGGCTCCTGTCAGCTCAGTCCCGGAGAAGAAAGTGGCCCAGAAGGCTGCGCTCCACGGGAGGGGTTCTCACCAGAAGGCCCAGTGCTGGGCCGGAGCCAAGGAGTGTTTGCGGGAGCGCAGGGGTGTGCGGATGGGGGAGGGGGGCTTGGCAGCCACAGGGGCTGGTTGTGATCCGCTCTTGTTCTAGTTCCCTGATGTCTTTGTTCAGAATCCCCAGTGTGCTCCTCACTGGGCTAGGCGGTAGGGGTAGGCATGGCTCAGAGAGGGGGGCAGGGCCAGCCCCCCCCTCCTTCAAGGGGAGAACTGAGAAAGGGGAAGAGTCTGGAAGGAGCCTTTTTGTTAAAGGGTATAGCTGGGCATGGGTGCCTTCCGTTGCTTAGGGTCTGATTACTTCTCCTTCAAGCTATTCTGTCTGTCTGCCCTGAGCCTCCAGCCTCTCCCGCTGGGCTGGCTCCTTCTCTTCAAACAGCCCACCCCCACCCCACGTCGGGCTCCCCACCCCTCGCCTTGCCCGCCCCCCTTTCCTAGGGGTGTCCTCACCAAGGGCTGTGGGTCAGGGTTCAAAGCCCACACCCTCCTCTTCCTGGGCACCCCAGCCCACCCACTTGTCTGAGCCAATCCATTTTGTTTCATACTTATCTGCCCTGACTCTGAAGTAAAGTTTATCACACAATCCACACAGCCGGAGGGACAGCCCAGGTTTCCATCTCATCTCCACCCCTTATCCCCAGGTGCCCTGGGCCTGTCCCTGCACCACTCGGAGCCTCAGAGTCCTCACCTAAAATGGAGGGAACAGTACCTGCCTCACAGGTGCCGTGGTGCTGACCAGGCACACGGAACTGCCACATACCATCCGGAGTGCCCTGTCCTCCTTACTCAGTGTCATAGCCCCGTGGTGTCTACTCCACGGGTCTTTCCTTGTGAAGCCCACCTTTCCAAGCAATCCTTCCTTCTCTATCCACCCCTCTCTTCTGCCCTCCTCCTCTCTTCCTGGGCAAGCCCAGCCACCCCTCGGCTTCTGCAGCCGTGAGGACACCACCGGCTCCCAAGCCTGCATCTCCAACCTAATCTCTCTCTCCTGAGCTCTGGAGGCCCTTCTTGGCCCTCCCTCAGGCACCTCAAACTCAACAGTCCCAAACAACATGTTTTCCCCATCACACCTTCTCTTCCTCCTGAGTTCCCCATCTCAGGGAGTGGTCCCACCATCCACTCAGTCCACAAATCCTGAAGTGATCCTTCCCTCCAGACAGCCCAAGTTTAGTGACAGCTCTGTCACTTTCAAGCTGTGTGACCTGCGACCTCAGTTTCCTCATCTGTGAAATGGGATAACAGCCCAGAGGTTGTGAGAGGATTAAATGGCATCATTCATTCAGAGTGGCAGCACAGAACATGGTATGGCCTAAAATCTATTGTAAACTATTGTTATTATTATGATTACTAGAGGGGCCCTCTTCTTAATCTAACAGCCACTGTCGCTCTGGATTGGCTTGGGAGGAAGGCAGGATGATGCCCATGGAGCCATGGAAGGAGACAGGGGAGGATAGAGTCAGATGAGGAGGAGGAGGGTTCATGGAGCAGGGGATTCCCGGTAGGGGACTGTCTGTGGGCCATGAGGGGTAAGGCTCCTGGGGAAGAAGAGCTGGTATGGGACAGGGAGATGTCCAGGACATGCTAATGGGGCCCAGGTTAGTGCCCAGATGACTCCCTCTCAGATCCTTTCCAGCTGTACATGCTCCCATTCTGGGGAGTTCTCTGCGTCTGACACCATCCCCTTCCTAGAACACTGAAGCCAGAGAGGCATCTCACTGAGCTCAAGACCAGAACTTCCAGCAGAGCTGTACCACTATGCACTAGGCTACCTCAGGAGGTAGCAAGCAGCTGGTCAAAGAAGGTATGCAAGCAGAGGCTGGTGGGCACTTGGCAGGCAGGCTCCGGAGGGGACTCTGGTGTCTGATAACACCAGAATGAAATGATAGGGAGAATGAAATGATCTTTACGTTTCCTTCCTGCATCCTGCCCCAAGAGCCTATTGTCAGAATATTCCTAATTAAACCTTATAATAAAGAAAAAATATACAGGCACTAAAAAGTGCTAGACTTAAATCCATACCATGGAATACTACTCAGTAATAAAAGGGAATGGATTTTTTTTATCGATATATGCAACAACTTGGATGCATCTCCAAGGAATTATGCTGAGTGGAAGAGTGGTGGTGGGGGAACCAATTCCAAAAGGTTACATACTGCATGATTCCATGTATGTGACATTTTTGAAATGACAAAATTTTAGAAATGGAGGACACATTTTTGGTTGCTGCTGGCGGAAGGGTGGTAGATGCTGGAACAGAGGCGGATATAGTTATAAACGCGTGTATTCATTTCCTGTGACTGCTGTAATAAATTACCAAATTTAGTGGCTTAAAACAACACAAATTTATTCACTCACAGTTCTGGAAACCAGAAGTCCAAAATCAGTGTCACTAGGCTAAAGTCAAGATGTTGACAGGGCTGTATTCCTACTGGAGTCTCTGGGGGACAGTCTGTTTTCCTGGCCTTTTCTAAAGCTTCAGGAGGCTTTGCTGCAATGCTTTGCTGCATGACCCCTTCCTTGCATCACACCAACCTCTCATATCCATCATTTTCTTCTTCTTTCTTTGACTTTCTTGCCTCTCCCTTACAAGAACTCTTGTGATCACATTAAGGGCCCACCTGGATAATCCAGGATAATCTCTCCCATCTCAAAATCCTTAATCATATCTGCAAAGTCCCTTTTACCATATAAGATAATATTCACAGGTTCCAGGCTACCTTCGGGGAGAGGGGTGGTGGCATTCTTTAGCCTACCACAAAGGGCACCCCAGGGATCCTGTGGTGTTGGGATACACAGACGTACACAGGGGACAAAATTGTATAGAACTTGACGCTCAAGGAAACACCACTGAGTACAAGTAAAAACTAGTGAAGTCTGAATAAGATCAGTAGGTTGTAACAATGCCAGTATCCTGGACGTGATAATATACTATAGTTTGGCATACGGGGCAAAGTGCACAAGAGCTCTCTCTGCATTATTTTTCACAATTGCATGTGAATCTACAATTATTTCAACAAAATTTTCAATTAATAAAAAAGTGCTAGACGGGGGCTTCCCTGGTGGCGGAGTGGTTGAGAGTCCGCCTGCCGATGCAGGGGACACGGGTTCGTGCCCCGGTCTGGGAAGATCCCACATGCCGCAGAGCGGCTGGGCCTGTGAGCCATGGCCGCTGAGCCTGCGTGTCCGGAGCCTGTGCTCTGCAACGGAAAAGGCCACAACAGTGAGAGGCCTGCGTACCGCAAAAAAAAAAAAAAAAAAGTGCTAGACGGAAGTGTGGCAGAAACCAGTTTGGTTATCTTCTGAGTGCCTCTTCCCTGGAAAGAGGGAAGAGCCCACAGGGTGGGCTCTTAGCAGCCATGTGTTGTGAGGTGAGCTTTCCCTCTAGGCTACAGGTGACTGGGGGGCACTTGACCCAATTAGAGCCACTTCTCAGTTCTTTGGGACAATTTAGAATTGGGACACCAGAGAGTTACCCTTTGGAAGGCTGGACTAAAAACGCATAAACATGTGCTTTGGGTGTCGTGTTCCACCACACAGAGGGAGGAGCAGGGGATGCACATTCGCAGGCAGAGACGATCAGAGCCTCTGCAGAGAGAAGCAGACCAGAGCTGTAGAAGAGGGCACCCTGGGTTCTGCTTAGCTTTCTACTTCCTGTTTCTAATCCCTCTGGGGTGTGGCCTGACCTAGCCCTTGGATTTCATAATATTCTCTCTGCCTTGGTACAAAATCCCCTCCCTCCCCATCCCCTAACCTCCAGCCAGCCGAAGAGGATTTCTCTTATTTACAATCAGGAAGCCCTAACTACTAAAAATGGAGCGTGTCAGGACTCTGAGCTCCACAGCCTGCTTGTCCCCACCCAGGTGCCATGGAGAGGTGCATGTGTCACCCCTCCTTGGTCCTTTTTGTATCTTGGGCTTTAATTCCTGTTTCTTACCCTCTGGGCAGAACTTGTCTGTCTGCACAGTGAAGGAGCGGGCCTCGCCCAGGAGCCCTGTCAGCTCCCCACACCATCACACCACAGACACTTGACAAATGTGCCTAAGATTGAGTAGAAGCCATCCTGAGAATCCTTAGTCTCAAGGCAGAGGACAGTCTGAGGAGTGGGCGAGCCGAAGCACTGTCACATCTTAGAGAAAAGGAGAATGAGAAGAGTCCAAGTCAGCTCCCCCAGGCAACCAGGAAACAATTTGCAAGATGGAATTCAACAAGCAATGCCAACAAGATCATAATGACCATATTTATGGGAGAATGTGGAGGCCCGAGCATGGGTTTTCATTATCATGTGTACAAATGTGATCATCTCCGTGCAGCCAGCCTCCCGCTCCAGGCGGCAGCTGTTGGCTGGTGCATGGTAATTTGATGTAAATTGCCTCCAAATATGGTAATTTTCTCTCCTACCAGGGGAGTTTGAAGTCGCAAACCTGGAGATGTTGGCAGCAGATGTTTTCTTACTTCTTTGCAGGCTGCTGGTATTGTAGAAAAGGGCAAGCAGATCTGGAGACAATGTTTACCTTTGCTACCTTCAGCATGCATGTTGTGTGGACTGGAATGAGCCACTTTACCTCTCCGAGCCTCCAGTTTCCTCATCTGTAAAATAGGCACGATGTCTGCCCGGGCTGCTTTGAGGAGCAAAGATATAGTCAGAGCACCTAGTACAATGCTTTTATTAATATTATTGTTTCAGTTCTCAAAGTTGCCAGTTGTGGGGGCATTGAGCAGTCAGTGCCCAGGGATTTCCCCTGGTCCCCAGTAGTGAGTTCCCCCAGGCAGAAAACAACAAGAACAAGGTGATTAAAATAAACATGAAAAGTGCTGTGGGAAAAGGTCAGACTGAGGACAGACTGAGGGTTCAATATCTGTACAACGTAAGAGCTCATTGGAATTTGTAGGGAAAACATCAATACCCCAATGACGTAAATGAGCAGAGGGTACAGATAGACCGTTCCCACCAGAGAAGGGCAAATAGCAATCCAACACAAGGAGCAATGTAGCCTCCTTCTTTTTCTTTTCTTCTTTAAAAGGTAGTGAAAGACATCAAGTTGAAACAGCCTCAAGATGGCTTTATTCCCATAAAACAGGAAAATTATTCAAAAGAGGAACCTGATCCAGGTGAAGTTGCTAGTAAGGGTGGAACACCCAGCTCTTGGGGTGGCAACCTCCGCGGGCATGGATGCTTTACTAGGTGACCTAACTGTGTGTACCAAAAGTCACAACAGAACGAATGATCTGGGGGCCTCGCTAATGTGTGTTTCTCCTGAGGAAATGATCTAATAGAAGTAAAAAGCTGAGTAAACAAAGATGCTGTGGAAAAGTGGAAAAACAGTGTGTGCATGCATTCATGGTAGATGGTGAATCGAGCCACGATGCTTCCACATGAAATACTCTGAAATGCTTAAAAGGGGAATGTTTTGAAGAGTGGGCATACAATGCGGAATCATGTTTATGGTATATTTTAAATTTAAAAACAGAACAAAAGGCTATTAGCAGCATGATTGACACTACAAGCACATGTGCCCATGTGAGGGGAGGACGGCTGTTATGGAAAGGAGAAGCCCCCTTGAGAGAAATGGGGAGATGGCACAAAGGGAGACTACCTTCAGCATGAGAGTTCTGTCTCTAGGCCACAAAAGGTTGTCTCAGAGTAGCTGCAGTAGCAGCAGACGGGCTTTGACGGCCCTGAAAAGCTGACCTGGGGTGTGAGGGGAAACTCCTTCTGGGGGCTGCTGGCAGCTCAGCTCCAGGAAGAATCTTCTTGTAGTCAGAGCCTTCTCATGGTGATGTGGGCTGGGTCCTGAGGTAGTGAGCTCCCAGGGGCTGGAGGTACGCAAGCAAAAGCTGGGGCAGAGTCAAGTGCAGGTAGGCAGCTGGATGAGACGTCACCCATTTAGAAGGTTAAGTGATGCTAATCTCCTGCCTACTCATAACAGCACATCTGGCCAGATATCCCCCAGACGGAAACAGGGTAAACTCATTTGTTCACGGAACACAGGGAAGGAAAGAAGGAGAGAAAGAAGAAGGAGGAGGACGGGAAGGAATGAGGGAGAGAGCAAGGGAGAAAAGGAGGGAAGAAGTGAGGGAGGGAGGGAGGAAGGGGAAAGGGGGAAGGAGAAGGAAGGAAGGGAGGAGCGGTGAGCCCCATCACATGCTGAACAGGGATCTAATGCCTTTGTAAACGCCGGCAGAAACGCCTCCTCCTAACTGAAAAGCCCACGCGGCTGCTGAATCCAGCCCATGTTAATGAGACCAAAACACGTTAGAGCAGACACTGACTGCAGGCGTCACAGCGCCAGGGCTGAGGACACCAGAGTGAATACACAGACAGAAGCGAGGCTGGGTCAGCCTTGGCCTGTATGGGCATCATCGTGTCGTTCCCTCACTTGAACCACCCTGCGGCGAGACTGTCAGGTGCAAAGGGTCTGCAGGATTTTCATGGGGGAAAGTACCACTCCCACTACCTAGATTGTTGTCCCTCTGAAATGGAAAGTAGTGGCCTCTAAAGGCCTAGATAAAAACATCTGCTCAAACAAGTATAGCAAAGTACAAATCTGTTCATAGGACTTTTTTTTTTTTTGCCTGTTTAATGTATTCAGAGAAATCGTTACCAAGATAAAATGGGCCATTTGGGAGGCTGTGGTTGAAGCTATGTTCAACCAACTCTCCCCTCCTGCTTGTGACATTTAACCCCTCCTACAAAAGGTTAATGCTGTTATATTCAGCCTTGCTCTTAGCAAAATGTCTCTCGTCGTATTTTCAATTAATTAGTGAGGTACCAAAGTGCTGTGGCCGTGGACCTAGACCTTGGAGTCGCACCAACCTTGTTCCAGCCTTGCCATCCCTCACATGGGTCTCAGGACAACTGTGCATCAATTCCCTGCTCCAACCTCACCCTCCCCAGGCCATCCTCCACACAGGCTACCAGAATGTTCTTTCTAATTTACCATTCTGATTCTGCTTAAAGACCTTCCACGCTCCATATTGCCTACTGGATAAAGCCTAAAATCATTCATCTCCATTCATTATTGCTCTAGCATTAGCTCCTCTCACCACACCCCTAATCATCACGGCCCCAACTCCCACTGCAATCACACGTCCTACTGCACCCCAGCCATTGACCTGCTAGGAGGAAGCTACCTCACTCACAGGGCTGGGCTGAAACCACGGTATCTAGGCCAGCGCACTTCAATTTCACAGAATATGTAGTCATCTGGTTTGAAGGGTTCTTAAAAATAGAATCCTAGCTTCGCACAACACTTCTCAGTTTACCAGCCTTGTCATGTAAATTATCTCATTTAACCCTGACCCCAGCCAACCTCGTGAGTGAATATTATTATGCCTGTTGTACAGGTGAGGAGCAGAGGCTGAGGGAGATGGCTCAGAGCCTGGAGGCAGAGCTGGAACCCAAGGGTAGGAACCAACTCCCCTGAGCACATCGTGCAGTCTGACCCAACAGTTTGTTCCAAGATCCCAGGTATTATTTCTCCTGTCTTACCAAAGAGGAAGCTGGAGGGGCCAAGGAACATGCTGGTATCACAGCGCTACTGAGTAGCAGGGCTAGAGAGACCCCAGTCCATCCAGCTCAATGCCCACATCCCCGCTGCCTTTCCGAGACAGCCATAAAGAGGCCAGGTTGAAGTTACCCTTTGACCTTGGCAGTCATTCATCGTTGGGTTCCGGGGACAGGGTCTTCTAGATCATTATTTAGAATGTGATGGGAAGTGGGCATTTAACCAGACAACAGCTGTCGTGTGAATTGAGTGACCCAATTGTCCTTGAGAAACGTGTGTCTTCTGGGAATGACTCCCAGCCCTTTCTGTGCCCTGATCTGAGATGACTAATGGGAAATCTACGTCCGACCCTGAACCCAGTGGCAAAGAGAAGAGCCTTAAACCCTGGTCTGGTGCATGGGGTGCTGCACATCCTCAAGTTGTGTTTCACAGATCGCTTTGAAATCCTAGTTATCTGCTCATTCATTCATTCATTCCACAAACATTTCTTGAGACCTGTGCTGTGGCAGAAACCAGGCATTCCTACATATGTGAAATGTGGCTTCAGTCTAGTGGGGAGCTAGACAGGTAAACGTATAAGTAGGAGGCTTTCTTAGCCAGCTCCTGCCTTTACCACAGGAAGGAGCGGAGGCCTAGAGCAGGTGGAGGCTCTTCTCTGCACTCAGAGGACAGATTTGCGCAAATGTGCATTCGAGCCAGAGACCTCACAGTGACATTTTTTTCAGGAGGCTGAAGGGGTTGAAATTTCTGTTTTCCCCCAGGCAACCTGTAGGAGAGTTCCTTTGACAAGAGAGTAAAACATCTGTATTTACAAGAGAGGCAGCTAAGGGCCTCTGAGGCTGCCTCATGAAGGTGTTGCCCCAAAAGACACAGTCTGAGGTGGAGGCATCCAGAGGCGGCAGCCAGAGCCTGGCTTAGAGCCGCAGGTGCCGGTTTCTTCCTTCTGGTCTCCCATCTTGGTGGGAGCCAGCAGACCTGGCCCGGGACCAGGTCTAGACTTGCTTCCCACTGAGTGGTTGTTTGATGGATGGACTTCGTCTCATCTCTCCCCTTTTCCATCCAACACTCAGCTCACATAGAGCTCAGAACACTTCTTCATCCTGCTGTTTCCCATCTCCTAGATTGTATCGAGCTCCTTATCTTCACAGTCAAGGCCTTTACTACAGCTCGTCTCTCCTCCTCAAACACGCCCGCATCCCCATGCTGAACCCGGATCAAAGTCCTTATTCCCAAACATGTGTCTTCTTTCCTGTGGGCCTGTGCCCTTGCTGTCTGTCCCATCTGGCGGGCACACCCCTTCCCCAGGCCTTTGTTCCTGTCCATTATGACCCCTCCTTCCCCTGGCCAAGAAGACTGGCCTCCTCTTTGAGCATGCTCCACTTCCCTGGGTGTTGAGGCAGCCCCAGAGGCAGAATGTTCTGAATTCTTCCTCTGCACATTCCCCTGGTCAGAGTAAAATGCACAAGGAGCTATTTGAGAACAGTATCAGGCAACACACTATCAGTTAAGGAACTAGTGAGAATGCGGGTAGGTGCTTTGCTTTTCCCAGGGAACAACAGCTGAATCAACCCCATGACGAGGGTGACTGCAAAAGTAAGTACAAACAAACTCTCTGTTGTTGACACAACGCTCCTTCGTCCCATGGAAGTCTTACTTCGACTCAAATTTTAAGTCTCTGGTTCAGTCACTAGGTCATGATACTTGTACTCTCAGAGCCTTAGTTACCCCATATATAAAATGGGATGGATGAACCCACCCATTTGTGGAGGTGGAAGTGCTTTGTAAACCGTGAAATGAAGTAAACCCAGCAGAAGATCCCAGGCACCCGGTGGCATCTGAGTTCTATCCCCGGGACCAAAGATACCACCTAAACAGCCTTCAAGCAACGAGAGGTCTCATCACACAAAGTCTCACTCAGAGTAGCCAGGAGTAATCCCACTGAAGAGATGCCAGCTGAACTCTTCCCGAGGCCTGGAGGTGCAGAGGGCTGGTGGAGCCAGGACTGACTGCACACAGGAGCCTTGGACGCCCCACGACGAAGAACGGGGAGGGTCTGCAGGCTCCTGGCGGGGCAGAGTCGGTGGGCCCAGGGCCAGGGCTGTAGTATCAGGGAAGAGAAGCTGGACAGAGGGACCCATTCCCAGTCCTCTGCGTGGTGATCTGTGACCGAGTGAGATGCAAGGAGGGACAGAGGCCAGGGACAAGTCTCTTCCCCTCAGTTTCCTTACTTGTAAAATAAGAACAAGGTGCCCTCCAAGTCCCCCTTTAGCCCTGAAATTCTGTGGGTCAATGAGAGATCTCCCCCGGTGAGCAATCTGCTCCTGCACAAACACACAATATGAAGAAACCAAAGCAGATTGTTCTATATTCATTTGGAAACTAACTCCCTGAAACAGTCTCCTCTCCCCCAAATGCTTGCTGTTGCTTTTCCAAATCTCGGCATCAGAGCCACAAGTTCCAGGTATCTCTGCATTTGATGCAGTCAGGCTAGAGAAATCTCTCCTTCCAGACCATAGCCAGGTGGAGCCATCTGCAACATGGAGCTGAGAATAAAGCAGCAGAAAGACTGCTGTGTTTTTGTGAGTGGAGAAGAGGTCAAAAATGACCCCTCAGCCTCGGGAGGCAGAGGTAACGATGGAATGCCAGGCCTTGACCACGGGTGGGTCAGACAGAGGGACAGTCTGTGTCCCATGAAACTGACCCTCCTAACCATAGCCTCAGGAGTTAGATGTCATTTCCCCCATTTTAGAGGTAAGGAAAACAAGGCTCAGAGAGGGGAAGTCACCTGCCTAAGGTCACACAGCCAGTGGCCAAATCAAGCTTCAAAAGGTAGTCTCACTGGGCTACAGGACCTCCCTGCTGCTGACACTGATCTGTTATAAGCATGTCCCCATTAGCGGAGTGTCCCTCCAACAATAAGTGCTGGGTAGACTCAGCTCTTATCCCAGGGCTCTCAGACACAGAAAAGATGCTCAGTAAATGTGGGCGGAATTGAATTTAATTGAACTGAATTTCCATGGGAGCCCACCTGACATTGGAAATTAATGGACAGGTGATCCTCTGTCAGGGCCGTGGTGTGTATCATCTCTGCAGTGGCTCCCAGGAGTCAGGCAGACAGATAAAGTGTTTCCGTCCCAGCGGGGGGGCACAAGATCAGACTCTTAGAAGGAATTAATAATATCCAAGGAATTCCTCTGGAACAGTAGGGGGGAATAAAGATTCTTCAAAGAAAGCCTAATAGTGAATTCTCTGGATTTTCCAGCTAATTTGAAGGTACCTACTTGGAACATTTTCTTGTCAGAAAAGATTTTAAAATACATTCATTCAGTGTGACATGATAATTGAGCCTGGCTGCCTGATGAATGCCTTTTATCTATTCCTGAGCTATTGTTCCCTGGGATCGAGCTGATGGGCTGGAACGGGCACTTTGTTAAGTGCACAAACAGAGCTACTTTCAATGATATCTGGCCATGGGATGCAAGGGGGTCTCAGAAAGATGCTGTTGGGGGTTTGTAATGGTAAGGTATCAGAGAAAGAAGGAACTTTAGAGATCAGAAAAGGCAACTTCCTCATTGTTCACCTGGGGACACCAAGGCCCAGGGAAGGACAAGGACCTGCCAGTACTACACGCCAGGAAGATGGCAGAGGTGGGACTTAGACCTGGATGTTCTGACCCAGAAGCCAAGCCTCGCCTTCCTGCCTACAGGACTCCTATGGAGAAAACACAGCAATGGACAGTGTGTGTCCGTGCCACTCACACCCCCACTTGATCCTCTGCCTGTTGCCCAGGGAACACTCACCTGTTTCATGCCAGGGCTTGGCTGTCAGAGCGCAGTGCATTTCTGACAGCTACCTCTTCTCGGCTATACAATGCTGTTATCGAATCAGCTATTTTCACAGGCCCTTTTCCCTTTCTCCATCTTTTATCTTTTCCTTTATTTTAATGCCTTTGTCTCATGGAAGGCAAATTTCCAGGCCTGGCCATCTGATAATCATTTGCAAAGGCTCCATGCTTCTTTATCATCCTTTCTAAGATGAAAGGACTTGTTTGGACTTATTGTTTATCTTTACATAATGTTATGGCTTACACTGATTTTTCTATTGAAGTTTCTTCAGTATTTTTAAAAACCAGTTTCTGTGTTAGGGTGTCTGAGAGAACTCCATATGTTAATAAATTGTTTGCAAAATTGTGACTTAGGTTTTCTGCTTTGTCAGAGCAGGGTGGCTATTCCTGTCTTTAAAAACTCAGTGAACTGCCTTTCGTTAACATTTAACGAATAAAACAGTTCCATCGGGAGTACAAAGTTGACATTTTCATTGTTTTCCTTAGAAAACACCACAGTGTTAATCATCCCTCAAGGGACTTCGTTTTCCACAAAAGTAAGATAACAAAGGCCCAGGGTAGGTGTGCATGTATGTGCACACTTGTTGGTATTTAGACATGTATGCATGTCTGTTTTTCCATGCTAATGTTTGTGTGTCTGAATGTGTATTTATGACACTATACACGTGACTATATTTGTCTGCCAATGTATAATTAGCCATGTGTATGTCTAGGTTTTTGTTGTTGCTGGTGGTGTTGTGTGTGTGTGTCTGTCTGTATAGATGAATCTGTGTGGATCTGAATGTATGTGAATATGTGCATTGTGTGTGTCTGTGTGTCTTACGGCCATGTGACTATATTCATGAGTAGATGTTTTCATGTACGTATGCTGCTTTGTATGTATATACACATCTATCCAGGTGTGTGAGTGGGTGTTGTGTGTGTGATGATTTGTGGGTTTGTGTGCCCATGTGTCTGATTGTAGGCACTTGTGTGGGGATGTCTTTGTCCTTGTTGCACTACTCGAGTGTTTGCAGGAGGGGATGCCCAGATTAGCGTTCAGAGCCTCCTGTATACATGCACACAGTACCCTCTAGTGGACATCAGAAGAAAGCATCCCCCCAAACCCCCACAGAAAAGAAGGATCTGAATCACCTCTAGTTCTACACTAGTCCATGGCTACATACAGGGCAAAGTTTCCAGGATGGTCCTTGAGAGGCAGGGGAGGGTAAGGCTTCCACTTAACAGGGAACTCCCTGCAGGGTCCAGCCCACTGGCCGCTGCTTCATAGTGTGGGATGAAAGGACTCATTCTCAGGTATGGAGGCTAGATCACTGAGCTTCTACTTAGTGGGGTCAGTGGGCCAGGAGGAAGGGAACCTGCATGCCATCAGATCAGGGTGCAGAGGAGCCTTACTCAGAGCTTCCACACTTGCTGGGGCCCTGCCTTCTCCATTGTCCCAGTCAGGCCCAATTATAAGAACACGTTCAGCTCCACACCCTTCATGTACCAATGTACCAAGTTCCACGTCCCAGGAAATAGGATCCCTTCACCTGAGATGTTGTATGAGCTTCCTCTTGCTGCTGTAACAAATTACTACAAACTTAGTGGCTTAAAACAACCCAAATGTATTATTTTAGAGTTCTGGAGGTCAGAAGACTAAAACAGATGGGCAGGACTACGTTCCTTCTGGGGGCTTTAGCGGAGAATCTGTTTCCTTTCCTTTTTCAGCTTCTGGAGGCTGCCTGCAATCCTTGGCTCATGGCCCCGCATCATTCTGACATCTACTTCTGTTGTCACATCTCTGTCTCTGACTCTCCTGCCTCCCTCTTTCCTTGACCCTTGTGATTACCTTGGGCCCACCTGGATAATCCAGGAGACTTCCCATCTCGAGATTCTTAATCACATCTCCAAAGTTTCTTACTACATGGGATAACATTATCAGGTTCTGGATATCAGGATGTGAACATCTTTGGGGGACCCATTGCTCAGCCTACTGCTGATACCCATTCCAGAGTCCCTCATCGCCCTGTACAGTTCTGTGTAGGTCAGGACAGACAGACTTGAGCACCTAGGTTCATTTGTGGAATGTTCACCCTGTGTCTGACATTGCACTGAACTCTTTATGGACGATCTCACTGGATCCTTTCAACATGTCTATGAGGTAAGCACTGTTGTTATAGTATAACTGAGACCTAGCAAGGCTAAATAATTGGCCCAAAGTCACACAGCTGGAAGTCATGGGGACAGATTTTGAAAACAGAATTTTTCAGCTTCAAAAACATGTTCCTCACCATTAAAAGACATCATAAGGGTCAAACTTCTATTTTATAGAAGAGAAAGCTGAAACCCAGAGGCAGAGCTTTTGACATCAATCAATGCCTTAAGAGAAATGTAAACATCTGTCCTTTTAGAGACTACGGTACCAAGCAGTCATGGGTGATCCAGGGCATAAAGATTGTTTAAAAGACAGGTGTAGGGACTTCCCTGGTGGCTCAGTGGTTGACTCCATGCTCCCAGGGCAGGGAGCCCGGGTTCGATCCCTGCTCAGGGAACTAGATCCCACAAGCATGCCGCAACTAAGAGTTTGCATGCCACAACTAAAGAGCACACGAGCTGCAACTAAGGAGCTCACTGGCCGCAACTAAGGAACCAGTGAGCTGCAACTAAGGAATCTGCAAGCTGCAACTAAGAACTGGTGCAACCAAATAAATAATAAAATAAATAAGATTTAAAAATTTTTTTTAAAAAGACAGGTATATTAAGGTATAATTTACATACAGTAAAATTTACCCGTTTTTGGTGTACAGTTCTATGAATTTTGACAAACATATAGGGTTTTATAACCACCACCACAATCCAGAAATAGCATATTTCTGTGACCTGCCCAGAATTTACCTCATGCCTCTTTATAGTCAAACCCCTCATTCCATCCCAGCCCCTCCAACCACTGACCTATTTTTATGTCCCTTCAGTTTTTGCCCTTTCCAGAATGTCATAAATGGAAACATAGATGACCTTTTAATTCTGTTTTTTATTGGGGTCTTATATACATGTTGTAAAATGTATGCTTTTCTGTATAGAGTTCTACAAGTTTCAACAAAAATGCCCACAGTCATGTAACCAATGCCACAGTCAAGACACAGAACTATTCTATCACCCCCCAAAATTCCCCTGTGCTGTGCTTCTGTAGTCATCTTTCCTCCCCACCCTGACAGTCAGTGATCTGTTTTCCGTTCCCATAAGTTTGTCTTTTCCAGAATGTCATATAAATAGAATCATACAGTATGTAGCCTTTGAGTATTTCTTCTTTCACTAGCCATAGTGCATCTGAGGTTTATCCACGTTATATGTATCAGCAGTTCATTCCTTTTAATTGTTGAGCAGTATTCTATTGTAAGAATGAACCAGTTTGTTTATCCTTTGACCAGTTGAAAGACGTTTAGGTTATTTCCCAATGTGGCGATTGTGAATTATCCTTTGTAAGTTCTGCTGGATTTGCTTTGATAATATTTTACTGAAGCTGTTTGTATTTATATTCATGAAGAATATTGGACTATAGGTTTTTCTTTTTTCAGAATATCTTTGCTTTTGGTATCGGGGAGGTGATTGCCTTGTAAAATGATTGGGCAGTGTTTCCTCCTCTTCTACTTTCTGTAAGAGTTTGTGTAGAATTGGTATTATTTATTCCTTAAATAACTTGGTATTAGAATTCACCAGTGAAGCCATCTGAGTCTGGAGTTTCCTTTGTTGAAGGTTTTCAGTTATAAATTCAATTTGTTTAACAGATACAGGGCTATTCTTGTTATCTATTTCTTCCTGAGTGAAGCTTTGGTAGTTTGTGTCTTCGAAGGAATTTGTCCATTTCATCTGAGTTATTAAATTTATTATTGTAAAGCTGAGGAGAAAGTATTGAAATAACCAAACACAGGAGTGAATGAGTTACTTAAGGAGACCATAGCAAACAAAGAACAGAAATTCTGGGTTAGGAAATAATTTGAAATTCATGAAAAACTTTATGCTTTTTTGAAACGAGTCAGTGTATTAAAAAGTACAATTATGCAGAAGGATGTAGCACAAAGTCTTATCAAAAAATTGGAAACCACATAAATGTCAAAGTTAATAGAATATATTCACTTGATAGAATATATGTCATTTAAACCATGTAAAAATATGCATAGCAAAGTCTAGAAAGAAAAACACCAAAATGTTAATAATTATTTGTTAAGGTTTTGAGTCTGTGGGGTCCTTTTCTTCTTCTTTTCTATTTCCTCCAAATTTGCTATATAACATTTTTTAATGGGATAAAAAATCACATTTCCTCCCACCTCTAGTGGGGGCATAACTAGAGTTCCTATCAAACACAGGACCTGACACATAGTAGCCCCTCAATAAATGGAGTAAAGGACCAGCACCTGAGATGTGAAGGCCCCTCTCTCCTGGGGCCTTGGCTGCCACCAAGACTGCTACTTCTGTTGCCACTGTCACCATCACCGCCACCAATCTGGGCTTAGGTCCAGCCCTGCCTGCCTCCTTGGGCCCTACATTAACTCCAAACTGCCCCAGGTATAGTGTGTGTGCACATCAAGTGGCCAGACCAGCTGCTTGGTCTGCACACTGCCCTCTCCCCATGGGGCTGAGCCCACGCACGCATGCCCTGCCACCAGGCATGTCTCCCCTCTCACATGCGTGCTGCATTGTCTCATTAGACTTCATTTACAAAACACAAGTTCAAAGGTAAACGTATTAAGCATTTCAAGACAATGGCAAATGCCCTGTGCAACTGCACAGGTTGCTTTTCCGGAAAACCAGCCTGGTAAAAGCATGGTGGCTTGGGCAACAGGCTTTATGTGGAATGATATTCCTTAGAAGTCAGAGTGGGTGCCAGGGCAGGCCCAGTAGTTGCTATTTTTGGAATACACATATACTCCATAACTACAATTGTGTAATTGTATATACTGTGGAAAGTAACAGGAAACCAAACATCATGAGGACAGAGAACATTTATTGGTTTTATTTACAGCTATATCCTCAGAGCCTAGCACTTAGTGGGTAATGAATATTTATTAAATATAATTCTAGAGATTCCTAGCCTTAATCTTTCTCATGAGCTTGATAACTCCTATACATCCTTCAAGATCCTATTGAAAATGCCCCTTCCTCTAGGAATCCTTCTGCAACCCTTCCACAGTTAGTGATTCTTCTTGTGCTTTTACTGCACCTTGTGCAGGCCTCTATATTAGCACAGAGCCAAAGCATGAGATTATACAGCAGCACATTATATAAATCCTCGTAACTTGGTTTAGTTTGAAAATTTTTCCTTAGGAATTTTGTAACTATCAAAATTCTTAACCCCATCAACTAGGATAAAGCAAATTATTCTACAGCATTTTCTAAGAAGGAAGGTATCTTATCTATTAATCATCCTTCCCTCCTTTTTTGCCAAATGCTTTTATTTTAGTCCTAAAATGTGGCTGTTTACTTTTTTTAAATAAACTTTTTATTTTGGAATAAACTTAGATTCAAAGTTGTGTAGATAGGAGAGAGTTCTCCCTGTAGTTAGCGCCTTACATTACCATGGTACATGTGTCAAAACAAAGAAATTTGACATTGGTACATGACTATTAAGTAAATGCCAGACTTTATTTGGATTTCATCAGTTTTCCATTAATGTTCTCTTTCTGCTCCATGATCGAATGCCAGACACCATGTTGCAGTGAGTTATTGTGTCTCCTCATGGTCTCCTCTGGTCTATGACAGTTTCTCAGTCTTTCCTTGTTTTTCATGATCCTGACAATCTCGAGAGTCCTGGCTGGGTATCCTTTGGAATGTCCCCCAGTCTGGTTTATCTCTTGTTTTTCTCATGCTTAGACTGGGATTGGAGGTTTATGGAAAGAATAGCACAGATGTGAAGTGCCTTTCTCATCACATCATTCCAGGTGACACTTGACATCACTGGTGAGGTTCTCCTTGTTGCTTGGTTGAGGTAGTGTTTGCTAGGTGTCTCTTCTGGAAAGTTACTATTTTTTTCCTTTCCATGCTTTATTCTTTGGAAGCAAAGATAGGATCTAGAATTCTATCTCATGTGTCCCAGAACCTATCACCATATTATAATTAAGTGGACACCCAGTGATCTGAGAATTACTATAAACACGTGATGCTGTGTTACTCAAATTACAAAATAACCCTGATTTTGAGGAGGTAAGATGAGAGTGTTAGTGGCACTAATTAGTGTTGTTTGTCATAAGCCCTGTTCATATTTCCAGTGCTGGCTGCATCTGGCCCCCTATGACAAATGACATAGTTGTTCCCAGGCCCCTACTCTGTCCTAGATGTTGTCTTGGGCTCTGTGGCTTGGACCATAGAGTTGAGCTGCTTCAACCCCTCTCTTATACAGTAGGGGAAAGTGAAGACCAGAGAGGGAGAGGGCTTGCCTGAAGTCACACAACCCTTGAGTAGCAGAACCAGAGCTGGAACTTGCGTCTCTCACTTGCCCAGTGTTTACAGTAATACTAGACATAAACTGGGACCCTCCTTCCCCAAATTCCTATTCAGACAGGAAGGGTTCTCTGCTTTTCTGCATGGCTTCCCATTCCAGTCTCAGTATCTGTGTCCCTATTGTACAATCAAGCCTGGGTCTAGCATGGAATGTCCAGAGAAAAATAATCATACTTCCACACAGCCCTCAAGGAGCCCCTGGCAGGCAGGGTGACAGTTCCACTGAGGGCTTAGTACATGCTGGGCACAGAGTAGATGTAAATAATTGTTGGATGAATGGATTAGTAGAAACATTTAAATTCACCAGCCCCTTCCACCTGGTTAAGGCCCATCACCCACTTTGATGGTAGCATATTCCAGCTCTTGAGAACACTTAGCAACCTCAACCTCTACACCAGCGGTTTGACTAGAGACCTACTAAGGGCCCTTCCCCTATAAGAACCTATACTCTGAGGGCAGGGGCCATGTTGGTCTTTCTCACCAGCTTGATGTCAGCATTTAGCACAGAGAGTAAGCACCTAGTAGATGTTTGATGGGAATGAATGAGTGAGTGAATGAATGAACGAGGTCCCAGGCACAGAGAGGACTGGGCTGTCACACACACACAGCAGCCAAGTCTTCTAGTGGCCCAGATGCAGCTTCCATTTCTCACCAGCTGCCAGGCCATCACATCCGATGCAGGTTTTCAAATAGAAGCGAGAAGTTGAATGTTTGAAGCTAAACAAAGCAGTGGGCTGAGCCAACTTTCCTGGAGGCAAGCTGCTTCCCCCTCCACCCCGCCTGGCACCTCAGAGCCCACAGCCAGGCCTGTCCCACAGCCAACCCTCAGCTTCCAAAATCTGCACCCAGTCAGGAAATGTGGGGCTAGGGGCTTCTTCGAGGGAGGTCCACCACCATCTTCCCATCCTGGACAGCCAGGGCAGACCTGGTTTTCCTTTCCTTGTCCACCCCGCTCCCAGCCAACACACCCAGATCCTGGGGGCAGAGGGGGGAGGGGGTCTACATTCAGCAGTGGAAAGAAGGAAGGAGATCTCACACCTGGGCACCCGCTGGGAGCTCTGCTAGGAGCTGGCTGCCCCACCTGGACTGGTTGCTCACAGCTCATTACACGTCAGAGGCAGGGGCTGTGACCACCTTTTACAGATGTGGAAAAGGAGGCTCAGAGAGGTTACGAACTTGCCAAGGCCACACAGCCCCATTGGTGGCAGGGCTGATTGGACCTCAGCTCTGTCTGATCCCAGAAACTGAAGTCTTGCTCCAGGCTGTGGAGAAGAGGTTTCTGGTCCCAAACTCTCTTGTCTTCCTCATTGCCAGAGTATTTCCCTTTTCTCTTCAGTTCACATGAACCGCCACTAGAATGATTCACTCCTTTGTTTATTTATTTTGTTTTTGCTCTTAAGGCTAATATAAGTAATGGGGGACAGGGGTGTAGTTATGGAGCTACCAGCCATTCACTCCCTGGTGTGAATTACTGCAATCCATTTGCTTTCCTTTTTTTTTTTTTTAATCTATTTTATTGAAGTATAGTTGATTTACAATGTTGTGTTCATTTGCTTTCCTTTTGACCCTGACCCCCAGCTGAGTCTCCCTTGCATGGAGCAGGTGGAAATGTTGTTAAGAAAAGAGAGTCAGGGTCACTTAACAGCCTTCACTGTAGTCAGTGGGCAAATTGGGAAACTGAGGTCAAGGGCAAAGAAGAGAAATGCCCAGAAGCTGGGTTAGGAAAGCAGGCAGAACAAGACCCCAGTTCAGGAATAGAAAAGGAGATTCCCAACACCAGAGTGAGCTCTTCCCACCAAAGTCCCCTGGTGAAGGTGAAGGAAAAGCAAAGGTGAAGGTGGTGGGGGAGAGGTGGGAAATCTCCAGACGGAGATTTTCAGAGAAAGGGTCTTTCTGAAATGGGCCATATCTCCTGGGATATAATTGCCTGTCCCAGTAAAGGAGGCCCAGCCACCCCGCCCCCCAGCACCCACACACTTATCTGAAGACCCTAGTTTAAAAAGATGCAAGCAGAGACTTCCCTGGTGGTGCAGTGGTTAAGAATCTGCCTGCCATGCAGGGGACACGGGTTCTATCCCTGGTCCGGGAAGATCCCACATGCCACGGAGCAACTAAGCCCGTGCACCACAACTACTGAGCCTGCATTCTAGAGCCCGCGAGCCACAACTACGGAGCCCGCATGCCGCAACTACTGAAGCCCGCATGCCTAGAGCCTGTGTTCTGCAACAAGAGAAGCCACCTCAATGAGAAGCCCATGCACCGCAATGAAGAGTAGGCCCCACTTGCCACTAGAGAAAGCCCCCGTGCAGCATCGAAGACCCAATGCAGCCAAAGATAAAATTAATTAATTACTTAAAAAAAAAAGATGCAAGCAATCTAACCCCATAGCTGGCAACAGCCTAGTATCTTAGAAAGTCTGTATTCTCTACCTGGGCTCCAGCCCCTGCTCCACCACTTAACAAGGCTTGTGGATTTCTCTGAGCCTCAGTGTCCTCTTCTGTAAAATGATTGCTTCCTTTTGAGAGAAGAGTTCATGACTATAAAGCATGTAGTACACCTAGTATATGATTGGCTTTCATGAAAAAGAGAACAACTACCTTTTGTTAGGGCTAGAAATGGACCTTTTACTCGCTCCTCACTCTGGTTCCTCCTAGGGCCTGACCTGAAATCTCTCACTGGTCTGCACAACCCAGCAGAAACCCCTCCCAGGCAGTGCACGGAGGCCAGGCCTGGAACCCAGGAAACCTAGATTCAGTTCCCACCTCTTCCACAGACATGCTGTGTGACCATAGACTCGTGCCTTCACCTCTCTGGGCCTTAAATCTCCCATCTGGCATTGAGGTTAACAGTCTCTAAGTGCTTTATTTCATTTATTCCTTATGCCTATCTTAGGTGATAAGTATTATTGATATTCCCTTTTCACAGATGTGGAAATTGGGGCACAGAGAGGTAAAGTGACGTGCCTAAGGTTATTCATCTAGTGAGGGGCAGGGTCAGGATTCAGTCAGGTCTCTAATTTCAGTCATCCTGGAGAACATCAGGAGTGGTGAGGCAGATGGTGAGCATGGTGGGCTCCAGACAGGCTTGCAAGTCTGTGACAGATTTGAGGAGAAGGCAAAGGACCAAGAGGCTGGGAGGAGGTGGGGGAATGTCTGACTCATCAAGGCAGCTGCAAGGAGAGGAGCCAGTGAAGACTGAAGGCAGTGGGGGAATCGGGCCAGAGCCAAGTCTGTGGCCAGGGGCAGAGGGCGCTCCTTGGAGAGGTTGAGGGGCCTCGTGGGCACAGAAAGGAGCACTGGACTGAACTCTTGGATGGCAGAGGATTTGTGTTGGGGCAAAGGCTGACGTAAGGAGTCATGGCCTTGGGTGTAATGCTGATCTATCCCATGATTACTGTACATTTACAGCCCTCTATCTCGTCACTGTGTGATCTGCAGGTGTTTATCAGTATGCCCTCATGGTGATCTGGGGAGGTGAGGCCTGTTTCACAAACTTTAGAGGTGGGTATTGAGTGGGAGCAGAGAATTTAGAGAGATTTGAGCCATTTGTTGGAGCCAGTCCTGGGCTCCCCAGCAAAAGAGATGTAGGAAATCCTCCTGTCTAACCCTCAGCTGCTCTGTCACTTGAATTCTCTCCACCAGAGAGGTTGAAAACAGGTGGTCACCAGTCAAATCCGTATTTTGTTTCGCTTGCAAAGGGTGTTAAAAATTTGTAGTTAATATTTTAAAACAGGGAGATGTGGGGCAACTGGAACTCTCATCCACAGCTACTGGGGTGTAAATGAGAACAACCTCTTTGGAAAGCTGTTTGACATTTATCTGCTAAAAGCGGAATACCTGCACGCAGGCATGCCCAGAGGCCCAGCAATTCCTCTTCCAATTGCATCTGGGCACCAAAAGACACGCGCTGTTCAAAGTAGCACAATATGTAATTGACCCAAATTGGAAACAACCCAAAAGCCCATCAAGAGTAGAGTGAATAAGTTGTGGTATATTCACACAAAGGAATACTATACAGCAGTGAGGATGAAATAACAGCTACATGACTGAATCTCTCATGATGTTGAGGGACAAACACTAGATGCAATGTCCTATGATTCCCATTAATAGAGTTCCATTTTTGTAAAGTTTAAAAACAGGATAAACTGGTTTATGGTGTCAGAAGTCAGGACAATGGTTACCTTTAGGGAGGGTCACTGGAAGGGGCACTGGCTAGGGTGAGGGTGTCTGGGCACTCATAATATTTTGTTTCTTGATGTTGATGCTGCTCTCACAGGTACATTCATCTTGTGCAAATTCCTCAAGCTGTACACTTGTGATGTATGTATCCACTTTTCTGTCTGTGCATTATCCTTCAATAAAAAGTTGGGTTTGTTTTTTTTTTTAAAGCAGTACAGCTTAAAAAAAAAAAAAAAAAGAGGGAGGTTGTTTATAACTACCCAAGTTTTCTGCTTCTTTGGAAAGTAGGAAACTCTGACCACTCTGGCTTGTGACCCAGCCTGGCTGTCCCAGTGAGAGTGTGTGGGATGCCTGCTGACCACAGTCCTCACCACTTTGTTCCCTGTCCTGAGACAGAGGACTAGTTACTGTATATCAACCCAGTTGCAGCGTTATTCTTCTTAGAGTAGAGAAGTATTTGCATCTACCAAAAATAGAACAGAAAGAAAGACAGAAGGAAAGATGGAAAGAAAGAAAGAGAGAAAGAAGGAAAGCAAGCATGCAAGCAGGCTAAGAGGGCCACGTGATCTCAGAAAAAAATTGGGAGAGACGATTCTTGTTTGGCTCTCTACATGGTTTTTTTTTTTTGGTTTTTTTGTTTTTTCCTTTGGTACGTGGGCCTCTCACTGTCGTGGCCTCTCCCGTTGCGGAGCAGAGGCTCCGGACGCGCAGGCTTAGCGGCCATGGCTCACGGGCCCAGCCGCTCCGCGGCATGTGGGATCTTCCCCGACCGGGGCACAAACCTGTGTCCCCTGCGTCGGCAGGCGGACTCTCAACCATTGCGCCACCAGGGAAGCCCCCTCTACATGTTTAATATACAAACCTACTTCACTCTTGGCAGGTCATTTGCCTGGCCCCTGCATGCATTTCAGTTTGCAGCCCTTGCTCTACAATCACCCCTGCCAATGTCTGGCCTCTGTTTGCATACCCTGATGACAGGGAACTCATTCCCTATCAAGGCAGTGCTTTCCATTATGGGGCAGTTCTGGTTGGAAAGTTCTTTCTCAAGCTGACCTGAAATCTGAGAGTCTCAGACTGCAATGCCTGGATGAGACTTGGGAGATTTCCCAGCCAGAAGTCCTCAGCCTTTTTTGTCCCCAGAGGCCCCTGTCATTACCCATTCCCTCAGGCTCTTTGCTGGGATCTATTGTGTCTACCTCTCAAGCTGAGTTTATTACTCACCTGAGAGGACGTATATCCAAGCAATAGTGTCCTCTGGAATTTTTTAACTCTGAAAAGCCTTTAACTGGGAACCGCTGGTCTAGTCTAGCCCCCGGGCTTTGCAGGTGAACAGCAGATGCCCAGAGAGGAGAAGAAAAGTCCAAGGACACATGGTGAGAATGCCTTAGCAGATATAGCTCTCTGACCACTCCAAACCCTAATTGGTCACTGGGGTTGTTTTCATCCAGCCTGACCCAGGCAGAGAGCAGAGGGAAATGGGAAAGGGACAAAGGAGGGGTAAACTTCGGTGAAGAGAAGAGGAATGACACAAAGGTGAATCCAGGGCAGTTTGTGCCTCTGTCCAAGGCAGAGAGTGCCAGGAGGGAGGCCAAGTGCACTGGGCAAGGGGCAGTGGATCTGGGGGCACAGGCTGGATGGGAGATGAGCCGGCATATGAATAGAGGGCAGATTCTATCACAAGCTTACTTACCCAAGCTTCATGCTTCCTCACTCACTCTGAGCCACCCGTTCCCAAACCCTCCCTCCCCTCCATGCTCTTCCCACCTCCAGGCCTTTGGTCCCAATGGTCCTTGGGCTGTTCCCTCCTCACTCCTCTGCTGCTCAAATGGATCACTGACCAACACAATGCTGGACTTGGTTGTGCCCTTTGGTGTGCTGGTCACACTCCACAGTCGTGGTTCTCTTAGTCCTTACCGTGGCCCTGCAGAATGAGTATAGTTATTTCTAACTTACAGACAAGAAAACTGAGGCTCAGAAAAAGTACATTTTTTAATTTTAGGGACCCCTAAAAAATGAAGTGGGGAAATGAGAGTGGGACCCCAGGTCTTCAGGCTTCAAGGTCAATGTTCTTTCAACTACACTTCACCACCGTGCCTTTCATGTGAAAAATATTCCAAACCACGGGGTCTCATGTATATTCATAGAAAACAAAACTGGATAGAAACATCCAAAAATGGGAATAGTGGTTATCACTGGATGATTTTTATCCTTTTCACTCCAATATTTTCAGTTCAATCCATTTTTTATTTTTACAATGAACATGAATTGTTTCTATAATCAGAAAAAAAACCCCAAAAAACATTAGAAGTTAAATCATTCTCATCTCCCCAAAGCCCAGCTTGGTTTAGAAGGAGAGCACCCTGGAGATTAGCAGCTCTGTCCTCTAAACCTTAGTAGTTGTGTCCTGCAGTCCTTGCTATGGACTGAATTGTGTCCACCCAAAATGCATATGTTGAAGCCCTAACTCCCAGTAAGACTGTATTTGGAGATAGGGCCTATAAGGAGGTTATTAAGGTTAAATAAGATCATATGGGTTGGACCCTGTGGAGTTAGGGCCTATAAGGAGGTAATTAAGGTTAAATAAGATCATATGGGTTGAACCCTGATCCAATAGGATTAGTATCCTTATAAGAAGAGAGCTTTCTTTCTCTGCCCACCATGTGAGGACACAGCCAGGAAGTGGCTGTCTGGAGGCCAGGAAGAGTGTTCTCACCAGAAACTAACTCTTGGCCTCTAGCCCCCAGAAACATGAGAAAATAAATTTCTGTTAATTTAGCCATTCAGTTTGTGGTATTTTGTTATGGCAGCCCAAGCAGAGTGAGACGCCCCTTCAACAGCAGAGAGGAGTGGGCCTGGAGCAGGGGTTAGGGTACTCACGAGGCTCCCCAGGGGTGCTTGGGTGTTTGTGGAGGACACAGACTACCAGATCAGCCCCCACCCCCAGAATTTCAAGTGGGCATGTCGGAGGATGAGCCCAAACAGATTCAGGTCCTAATCCCTGGAATCTGTATTATTTTAGATGGGAAAAGGGACTTTGTAGATGTGATTAAGTTAAAGATATTAAAATAAGGAGATTATCTTGCATTATCCAGGTAGGCCCTAAATGCAATCAATCACAAGTATCCTTACAAAAGAGAAGCAGATAATATGCTGCTGACTTTGAAGATGGAGGAAGGGGCCGTGAGCCAAGGAATGCAAGAAAAGTCATTCTAGAAACTGAAAAAGGCAAGGAAGTGGATTCTCCCTTAGAGCCTGCCCTGTGCTCAGGAAGGAGTATGGCCCTGACACCTTGATTTTCTTTTTTTTTTTTTTGACACCTTGATTTTCATCAATGAAACTGATTTCAGACTTCTGACTTCCAGAATCATAAGAGAGTAAATGTGCATTGTTTCAAACCACAAGTTTGTGGTAATTTGTTACAGCAGCAATAGCAAACCAATACACAGTGTCATATCCATTTGGTACAACCAGGAATGTTTAGAGCAGGAAATAAATATCACCTCTGGTTCCAGAGCTGTAAGTGCTGGAGGTTTCAGGCTCACATATGCCTTTGTTGTTAAGGGGAGAAGGAACTTCCTCAAAGCCCCAGTTCCTCTGAGAGAGCAATGACTGACACTGATTTCCGGAATGTTCAAGTGAGTCTGGGTGAGTTGGACATCCTGGGTTAGAATCCACCACTCATTAGCTGGGTGACCTTGAGCAAATTATGCAACCCGATCTCTTCTTCTGATTTTGACTACACATTAGAATCACCCTGAGCATTTCAAACCATACCCGTGGCCAGTCCCTATCCTTAGAGACTCTGATTTAAGTGGTCTGGGGTGAGGCTTGGGCATCAGTGTTTTGTTTCGCTTTTAATGGATTGTTTTTGGCCGTGCCACACGGCTCGTGAGATCTTAGTTCCCCAACCAGAGATTGAACCCATGCCCTCAGCAGTGAAAGCACAGAGTCCTAACCACTGGACCGCCAGGGAAGTCCCAGTATCAGTGTTTCTATAAGCCCCCTGGTGATTATAACATAGAGCCAGACTGAGCAACCCCTCTCTAAATCTGTTCCTCCTCCAAGATAGAAATTATAGTTAGGTACGTTATCACATGGGTGTGAGGAGCCCGAAATGAGGTAATCCATGTTAAGTATTCAGCACACAGTAAGCCCTCAGTAAATATTAATTATTATTATACTTCAGTCTAGACAGGTGGATCATCTTTCATCATTATCATCTTTCAGTGTCCCCTACTCTATCCCTTTTCAAAATTTTCAGGACGAATAGAAAGGCTCAGTAGATCACTAACATGGTGACATTTTCAGGTACACTTAAACCAAGCATTTCAAACTCCAGGGAGACACAGACGCAGTCTAATCAGAGGTTTCTCTGGCTTTGTGGGAATCCAGTGCCACACAGGGCAGTGTCACCTAGGTGAGTGTCTCACTCCCAGCATTGCCTTAAGGTTGCAAGAAATGACCCATTTATAAATATTCTGGATGGAAAGGACCTGTCTGGCAAGCCGACCAGTAGTTTTAAAAAATCCTTCAGGTTTTAAGACCAAGAGCTTGATTTACAGTGGACTCAAGGGCTGCCTCGAAGGGGTGGCTTCCAGTTTTCAAAAATAATTGCTTTTCTTCTGTGCTCCTCAGAGCTCTTCAGGCAGAGGGAGAAACAGTTTCCTAACTGGAGAGAGCTTTGGGAATGGAACCCAGTGGCTACAAGCCCTGGGAGCAGGAATCAGGGAACAAGCAAGGGCAGACCCAGGTTTTGTGGGGCCTGAGGCATATACGTTACGGGTGGGGTGAGGCGCTCTCTGCCACACCTGGGGCTCTGGGAAGCAGAACCGATGATGGTGATTATAAAGAGATAATGATTAAACAGGTTCGCAAACGTTGCTTGGTGAATAAACCACCTGCCCCAGTATAGCTGTTCCTTTGTCCCCGCTTGAGATCTGAGATGGGCTGAGGTGGAAGGCAACCAGAGATTCCAGCTGGAAGATTGTCCTGCCCCCTAGTTACCCCTCCTCTTTGTTTTGATTTTGCTTGAAAACAAGATTGAATTATCCTTTTTTCCCCTCTGGGTGTTACAAGTCAGGAAGCCTGTTAAATAAACATGCCTATTAAAGGCACTGATCTGTCCCCAGCATGCAGTTAATTGCAGCTCCAAGGCCACAGATGTAGTGGCTTTCGGATGTGGAGGCTGCCTCTTGGTGCTACTCTACCCTGCCCTGGCCTGCTGCGGTCTCCTTGCCTGGCTCGGGGTAAGTCCCTGTCCCTCTCTGGGATCCAGTCTCCTGTCCCATATAATCAGGGTGACAATACTATGAATTCATAGTCAACCCATCACAGTGATGAACCCCTTTGGCGCAAGCCCTAAATGACAAGGCAGGACTCATTTTCAGCTGAAAAGCACTAGTATTGCCGTATGGGTACTTTAATATAAAACGATCACCTACCACTTTGTAAGCAGCCGATGTCTAAGCCCCCAAGAGCCCACCTCCACTCTGACCTCCCAGCCCCTGCCCTGGGACCCAGCCCCACCCCAAACCTCCCCATGATTCAGCATCTAGAGGAATAATGCCTGGCCGAGTGAGGGGGACCCAAGGACTGGCCATAGAAAAATTACAGCCAGGCTCACGTACATTGTCAGTGCTGGATGTTCTGTTAGTTAACATTTTGAATAGCATGCCTGGGCCCCTCCACGGACTCAAGACTTCCCAGTCTTGATATTGTCTCTCTGAGGAGCCTCTCCCACCCTTTGCATCCCAGAGTGGGGCCCAGCTTGTGGAAGAACCTGAGTGCAGCTGGGAATGAAGCCACCTCCCAGCCAGGGACCCGTGATCTGTCTACCCACCCTCCTTTCTGGCAGGTCATCTGGTCCAAAAAGTTGGCCTTGAGAGGACAGAGCAGGCCAGCTGTCCTCCAACCCCATGGAGGACTCTCACCAGACCAGGTAGAGGCCACGTTCCCTGGTTCCTGCTCCTGAGTCACTTTATATTGCCCCTTCCTCATGAATATTCCCAGACCCCTCTACCCAGGGGCATAGCTGGGAAGGACCACAGAGCTACAGAGACCCTGGAACTGCCTCAGGGGTCACCAGGGTGTGGGGGTCTAGCAAGCTACTCCTCTTTACCTGGCTTGACATTGGCCTTTTGTATAAAATTTCCCCTCAGTGTGTGGACCGTTAGGCCCAGAGGGCACATAGTGAGGCAGGCCTCTGGCCCCCCCAGCCACCTGAGATGCCACTGCATCTCATGTCCTCTCTCCTCTGTGGTTCCATTGTCCTCATTGTGCAGACACATCACTCTGTTCTGGGGAAGGAATATTCCATGATCTATACATAATCCATATGAACAGATGTACAATGGGAAACACCTTCCTTATTCCAATTTCACCAACCTGCAACTAATGCCTTAATCAGCCTATCTGAAAAGGTTGTTTAAATACCACACCTGACACCAGGTGAACAGTAAATAAGACTGTGGCACTTGTGGGTTCTTATTATGGTTGCTGGTCCAACCCCCTCCTCCCCATGGATTGAAGGGCCTGGAGAAGCCCTTTTGCCTCTCTGGGCCTCAGTCTCCCCATCTGTACAATGGTGAGGTTGAAGCTCTAACAGCCCCCTTGTTCCCTGATCTGTCCCTGATTTTATAAGGCCAGGGGCAGGATTAGCCGTCATGGGAATCCTCTCTGCTAGGGGCTGCTCCTCCTGGATGACACACTGAGGCAGATACATGGCAGGATCTTTAGAATCAGATTTGGAGAGGAGAGACTCAACCTGGGTCAGTCACCTCCAGTAGCTTGTGGGGTGCTTAAGAGAGTGGCATTCAAATTCAAACTTTGCAATTCCAGATGTACTACTTACTAGTGAATCATTTTCTCCTCTCAGCCTCAGTGTCCTTAGCTGTCAAAGAAATTGATAACACTTGTCTTCACAGCAGAAGGGCCTGTAGACTCCTAGTTATCCTATGTCTTGTCTTTCCACAGTCACAGAAATGGAAGCCCTCAAAATGACCACCCAAAATAAAAACTACTTTCCCAGCCTCCTTTGCAGCTAGTTGTACCATGTGACTAAGTTCTCGTCAGTGGAATGAAAGTATAAGTGTTTGGGGGCAGCTTCGGGGGCCCTTCCTTTAAGCAGCTGGCATGCATTCTTTGCCTTTTTGTCTTCGTCCCTTCCTCCATCCTGCCGCCTGAAATCTGGATGTGGTAGCTACCATTTTGAACGATGAAGACAATGCTAACTGCTAAGATTGACCAAATCGTGAATTGGAAGGGGCAAATATCCTTGAGGATCCTTTATCACCTTCCTAGACTACTTACCTCTGGGCTTACTTTACTTATTCAGAGAAATCAACTCCCATTTTGCCACTGTTGTTAGAGTTTCTGTCACTCGGAGCGAAACCTAATCCTCACTCACTGCCGTGGGATCTGATGAAACTAGAAGGTTCTCTAACCAAGGCGCCCTCCTGCCTGAAAGTCCTCTGCGCCTTCTCAGGATAACACTGAAACTCCTTAGCATGACACTTAAGACCCTTCGTGATTTGTCCCCTCTACCCCCTCCAGCCTTGGCTCTCTCACTGCTCCCCACCCTGCGCATCATACTGCAGGCACCGGCCAGCAGGAGCTACTCACAGCTCCCCGACACCAAGCCACCACTCACCTCTGGCCTTTAGCACGTGCAACTCTGTCTTCCAGAAATGCCCTCTCTCCCCTGGCCCTTTTCAGGTTTCAAGATTCAGCCCAAGTATCACCTCCTCCAGGAAGCCTCCCCAGACCTTCCCAGGCTTTGTTTTGCTCTGTTTCTCGCTTCTCTTTCCTCCACTGCATGAGAGACGCACACCAGTTTCTGTGTCTGTCTGCCTCCCCAGTCTGTGGGTGGCCTGAGGATGGGGATGGTGTCTGGTTCATCAGTGCACTGCCAGGGCCTCTGTGACAGGGTCGTCAGTAACAGGAGCTGAGTGAGGAGGGATAATGGGTGGCAGATGCTTGCCAATGTGGAAACCGCTGGGCCTGGTGAGGGCTGTGCTGAGGAAATAGTCTTTGAAGCAGAGAGAACTGACTCGAGACAGAGGTGAAAGTCAAGGGCATCCTGAACAGCTGTTCATCCCTGCTGCCCTACTCTGGTCACCTAGGAGCTGGATACTGCTGGATCCAAGATACCCTGGTGCATTCGTTGGCAGACCTGCACTATGTGTCGTTAACGGTGGGGCAGCATTTCAGGATCACTCAATCAGAAAGTGTGTGAAGATACACTTGGCCCCTGCCAACTCTTTGCACTTCAACCGTTGCCTCATTATGGCCCAGAACCAGCAAAGATAACAGGAAGGGAAAGTCAGTTGAATGGGTTTCATAAGTAACATGCATTTGGAGTCCAAAGTTTGTGGTCCAAGGACTCTGCTAACAATGAACATTATTTAGCAGCTTTACTAGAAGTTTCTGGGGCCCTGATCACCTAATGGCCCTTTCGTTCATCTCATATCCCCTCCTTTTATAGTGGAGAAGACCAAGGCCAAGAGAGAGGAAGTTGCCCAAGGTCACAGGGAGAGGCTGGCGAAGGGACCAGGAGCCAGGCTCTCACTCCAACCCTCATGCCCTTTGCTCAACCCTTGCCCATTCTGTGATTGCTGTCCAATAATTAACTGTGGATTTAGAAAGACATGGACTCCTTGGAGCCATTCATGAGGGTCATGAAGGGACAGATCCATTACACAGAGTCTTTGAACCAGGAAGATACATCCTATTGATGTGGTAACATAATTTTTTCCTATTTTTTAAAAACCTTTATTATGAACAAATTTAAATATACACAAAAATAGAGAGAGAGAGAGAGAGAGAGAGAGAGAAAGAGAAAGAAAGAGTATAATGAATCCTCTGTGCCCATCAGCAGCCAGCTTAATAATTATCAACGCCTGCTGTTCTTGGTAATATAACTTGGTAACATAACTTTTCCCCAGGAAACTAGAGGAGATACGTGCTCCAACCAGTATGATCTTTTCAAATTGCACACGGGATCGGGATCGTGTTAACTGACCTCCTTCTTCCTCAAAAGTCTAATAGGATCCTCTGCTGTCGAAAAGAAGAGAGAGCAGGGCTCCCACCCTGCCCTAGACAGCCTATCTCTGGACTTCTTTTAAGTGAGGGAAAGATACACTTCCCTTTTCTTTAAGCCACTTTTATTTTGGTTTCCTCTTACGTCAGTAGTTCACAAGTGTAGCTACATGTTAGAATCAACAGAGGAACTTCAAAACAAAAAATGAAACAACAATAAGAACCAGACAACGCAGTACAGCACTGAGGGAACTCCAATTCAGTTGGTCTGGAGTGTTTCTCAGGCATCAGTGTTTTAAAAAGCTTTCCAGGTGATGCTAACACACAGACACAGTTGAGAACCTCTGTTTAATCATATGTGTCTGAACTGATTCTGGTACATGGCTCAGCTGAAAGGTCATCTTCTCCCAAGAAGTCCCAGGAGAAGGAAATCTGGACTCCCTCTTTGTGCTTCTACAGAGCTGGGTGCTAATCTCTATTAGAGGTATATGGCAGTTTATTTTTATTTTATTTTATTTTTATAAATTTGTTTATTTTATTTATTTATTTTTTGGCTGTGTTGGGTCTTCGTTGCTGCGCACAGGCTCTCTTTAGTTGCGGTGAGCAGGGGCTACTCTTTGTTTTGGTGTGTGGGCTTATTGCGGTGGCTTCTCTTGTTGCAGAGCACGGGCTCTAGAGCACAGGCTCAGTAGTTGTGGTGCACGGGCTAAGTTGCTCCGCAGCATGTGGGATCTTCCCAGACCAGGGCTCGAGCCCATGTCCCCTGCACTGGCAGGCAGATTCTTAACCACTGCACCACCAGGGAAGCCCTATATGGCAGTTTAGTGCATTCATTTTGTTTGGGTCAGTCTCTCTGCTGTCTCCAGGTGGTACCATGTGTGCCTGGGCCAGGGGTCAGAGTTCTTAACTGGCCTCCAAAATTCTACATGGCCCACGCCTCCAGCCTCTTCCAGAACCATTCACCCCTTTGCGCTTCCCACTTCTGCCCACTTGTCTTTTCCCAGTTCTCTGAATGCATCTTGACCCCTCCCACCTCCAGGCCTGGGCACACGCCTGTCCCTATTACCTGCAATTTAACCTGCCTCTTCATTCAGTTGGGCCCTACTTGTCTTTCAGATCTCATCCTCTATCCTTGCTACTCAGAGCGTGGGCTTGGCACTAGCAGCATTGGCATCACTGGGCAACTTAGACACGCAGAACAGAAGGCATTTATAGTTAAAAGGGTTTAACAAGGTCTCCCAAATATGTAGAATGTAGCTATGATGGGTAATTCTGACTCAAAAATATGATTGGGGTGATGGCAGGAGAAGGGGGTGCTGTTTTTAGAAGAAAGGAATGTTGGGCAGACAAAAGAAATGATGTCCACCATAATTATGGAGTGTCTACACAACAGAATACTGTTGACCACCTGGCCTGCTCCAGCTAGGCCAGAGGCCATAATCCCAAACGCCTACAAGGCCTATAGATTGAGTGAATCAATGTATTAGTTTCCATTTGTTAGCTGTAACAAATTATCACAAATTTAGTAGCTTAAAACAACACAAACTTTATCTTGCAGTTCTGGGGGCTTGGAAGTGTGAAATGAGTGTCACTGGGCAAAATTAAGGTGTTGACAGAGACCCATGTTCCTTCTGGAGACACTAGGGGAGAATTGTTCCCTTTCCTTTCCCAGCCACTTGCATTCTTTGGCTTGTGGCTGCATCACTCCAACCTCTGCTTCCATCATCGTATGTTCTCTGATGTTGACATTCCCGTCTCCCTTTGATGAGGACCCTTGTGATTACACTGGACCCACCCATATGATCCAGGATCATCTCTCTACTTCAGGATCCTTAACTGCAGACGCCCATGTGCTGCCACAACGTCTGTTTCCATCCCAGTGTTATTTGTGTGTTTGTGTGAGAGTCTCAATTCTAGTCGGAACTCAGACACTCATTTGCCTGTCTGACGTTGGGCAAGTCCCTCTCCCTTTCTGGATTTCAGTTTCCTCAACCATGAACTGAGGTGCAGAGGGAGGGAACGAACAAGGAAGCCAGGCAGGTGGGAGGGAAACAGTTTGTGGTAAAGACTCAGGGCTGCTTTGGTTTGACAACATTCAGACTTAGTTCATGTTCACAGACTGTAAATTTAGCAGAGTGTAGAGGTTCACGTAGGAGAAAAAGAGGGGGGGAGGTATATTTTGGGTTGCTTTTACATGCATCTTTATTTTTAAACTTCCATTTCTTGCACCTCCCTTGGTGTCTTGACCCCGTCTTCCATCTTCTGTTCAAATGCAGAGAATGGAGGCACCTGCTATGTTCATTGTAGAATCAATGCCCAGGGAAGCTGGCATGTCTTTTTGTTTGGAATCTGTCTGATCCATTCATTATCTCAGAGCCTGGAATCTTCTCCAGCAACTTCCTAGACATCCAAGGCTTCAAAACCCTGAAAGATAGATATAGCTTCTCTTTCCCCACCAGGCCAGTGTAAACACATCCCTGGGTGACATTCTTTGCTGACAATGACCTGACTATGGCTTGTGTTATCTCATCATTCCCCTTCAATCCTTTCAGTCCAAACGCTCACAGTGGCTCCAGGCCCAACTTGCATTCTAGAGGCCTGGATCATTTTTTTGCCAATTAAAAAGCTGAATCTAAAACATTCCTTCTACAGAAATAATCTGTGCATTTTACCCTGAGCCATTGCACATTCATCTGTCTCTCCAAACCATAAATGTCAAGCACTGTGGAAGGTTTTAAGTTTTAAAATTTTTGGATGCTTTTACAAATGCCTTGCAACAGGACTACCTTCTGGTGCCAGCCACAGCTTATGAAGTGTCAAGGGTGGGTCTTCTGGATGGACTCTAGATACAGACAAAGCATTCACTTGATAAGTCCCTTTCTGAAAACCACCCATGATGGAGTCATAGAATCCCAAAGACCACTTAGGCTGCTGCTTCCCAAATATAGTTGTGCATCAGAAGCATATGGGGAACTTAAAAAATTCCTGGATCACAACCAACGTCTAATAATTTAGAATCTCTGAAGGTAAGCCCAGGGAGATTATAAAGTTTTGCTTTTTTTTTTTTTTTTTTTAATGCTCCCCAGGCAATCCTGATGCACAGCTACATTTGGGAACCACTGGTCTAGTTCAGTCCTTATCTGGTATTCTCCTCTATAGGATTTTGCCAAGTGGTTTTATATCCCTCCTTGTACTCCTCCAGTGATGGGGGACTCACTGCCTTTCAAGGCAGCCCCTCCCACCCATCCTTAGCCAGCTCTGCTTTGTCATGAAGTTCTTCCTCTGACCCCGTTAACTTCCCCTCATGGGTCTGGCTCTGTCTTCTAGGGCCCCACAGACTACGTCTGTTTTTACCCTTTGGAGATTTGGAGGGTGAAATGCTGTCCCTTGAGCTCTGAGGGATGGATACGCCCAGTTCCTTCAGCTGCTCCTCACAGGACGCATCCTCTCCCAAGGGAGTCACTTCTTGTTTGCTGCTGGCCTCTCACACCTGCCACAGCTTTCCAAGTGGTCTGACCATATGAAGACTGACTGATCCTTGCTTTGTCATAGACTCACTGCCTCTATCAATGAGGCCTGTTAATAGTTGACCAAATAATCCTTAAGTTAATCTACCAAGGAGTGCCATGCCAAGTGCCCAAGGGATGCTAGGCTGGCCATGTGCTGTGTGGGAGGCAGAAGGGGTTTTGCAAGGGACCACATGGTTGCTGGGAAAACATGAACATAGATGTGGCAAGACACAAGATGTAGTGCTTTTAGTGAAGAACCAAATTTTGCCTCAAGGACTGTGAACATCCTAAGGATGACATGGTAACAAAAGATTGCATAGAGATGTAGCTTAAGGAAAGAATCATGTGAATTAGGTTCAACAGGAAAATGTGAATACTCTAAATATGTGGAGAGGTAAAGAGTTAATACAGACATTGGGTGCTGACAGAATTGCTGGAAGGGCCAGAGGGAGGGAGGGAGAATCAGGGAGGACTCGACCTTCAGGACTGATGCCCAGAACGAGATGGATGTGGCCCACCAGCGTTGTTATTCTCTGAGGCCACCTCTGGAGCTATTTAGCTCAAGACACACCCCTGCAGCCATGATTCAAAGAGCAAGGGAACAGGTAGCTGGAGTCAAGGAGCTGCAGTTGCAGTGGCCACCCCACACCCAGGAAGCTGGAGAAGGATGCAGAAAATCCTCATGTTTCTGCCATCATGCTAGTGATGACCCAAGGGGGCAGGACAATACCCTCCACCTTCCACATGTGGCAGGGGTACTGCTAATTGGCACCACTGAGTTCACATCTGGAACTCTAGCTGCAAACAAGGCTGGGAAACAGCTTGTAGCTTCCCAACGTCTCCAACCAGAAGGAGGGTGCAGTGTAAGTGAAGTGACTGAGAGATGCAGGTTCTGGATTTAGCTTCCTTTATGGCAACAACAAGATGGAGACAATCTAAATGTCCATCAACAATCCACCCTACCATGGAATTTTACACCACCCCGGAGAGGATGATGTTGTCTTTTAATTAGTGACCTGAGAAAATGTTCATAATAACTTGCTGTTAAAAAAAAAAAAAAGCAAAATAGAGGTCACCATATGATTTCATTTTTATTAAAAGAATTTTTGAAAAATGCAGAGGAAAAAATACCAGCAAGATGAATGGCAACTTTGGGGTGAAAGGATTGAAAGTAATATGTTTTCTTCTTGTATCCTTTTCTGTGTTTTCCAAGCTTTCTACATTGCACATATACTCTTTATGTCCTTTAAAAAAAAATGCAGCTTTTAGAAACACAAATATAAAATCAACTGGGAAAAAGCAGAGAGAGTGGAAGACAGTCAAATTAGTGAAATAAGGAAAAAACTGAGAGAGAGGGGAGACCCAGAAGGGGTTAAGGAGAAGTTCAAATGATGGTAACCTAACAAGGCGCCTCGTGTTGCGAGAAAGGAAAAATACAATTGGGGTCCAGTCTCCGATTGCTGTGTGACCTGTGAACTCCTACCCATTCGGGCCTTAGGACTCCAGCTCTGAGCGGCGATGCGAGAGGAGAGCGCTGGCGTGTTGCGGGATACCCCGCGGGGTACGGGGCGCTGGGACGTGGGAAAGGTGGGGCGCTCCCCACCCCCAGTCCCATCACTCCAGTCCCAGCAGCCCAACACGCCTGCGTCCGGAGGGAGGAGCTGCCTTAGCAGCGGGGCTGGAAGTCGGCGGCGCGCCAGGCGCAGGCGGAGCCTCATTGGTGGCTGAGCCCCGCCACTGCGCGGAGGCGGGGCCTGCGGCAAGCGCCCAGCTAGAGGCCAGGCTAGACCTGTGAGAATCCGAACCTGCACCGGAGCGCGAGCGCCAGCCTGCTGCAGGTAACTGGCGCCCTTCCCACTCGGCCCCCCCGGGGCAGGCCGCAGCTCCCCTTCCTGCAGTGGAGGCTTCCTCTCTGGGTCTCGGCTTCCCCACGTGGGGGCCGGCCTTTCTGCCCCGGAGGCGTGCACTGTAGGAACCTCTTCACGCTCCCCACCCCTCCTTCCGCACCCGGGTCCCGGGTGGCGCCTTATCGCCCCGTGGACTCACACCGTCGAAACCTTCCCAGTTGCTCGTCCTCATCGCTCCCGCCCACCGGGCCTACTGGGCCCCTGACTGGTAGCCGAGAGGCCAGGACACGCACTCCCTCCCCGCAGAAAGGGTGAGGTGGGAGCCACCCGGTCCTCGATGACCCAGAAGGTCCGGTCCTTGGCACATTGGGCGCTAATAGTGGGAACTGTAAGAAATTGTCCGTAGTACGGAAGAAACACAAAGCTAGGGCTGTGGGAATCCAGCCTGAGGCTCCTATTCTTAATTGCTGTGAGTCCTCAGTGAGTCCCAGAACCTCTCTGATCCCCAGCTTTCTTCCACAATGAGGGTCATCAGGGCTGCTGGAAGTCTTGGTGAGTTAACTACTGAGAAGGTGGCCTAGAAACTGCAAAGCATGGTGTGCTTTGAGCAGTCCTCTTCCCATATGCAGGTGGAGGCCCAATGCACACCCCACGTAGGCCTCTAGAGTAGAAACAGCCTTGGCTGGGCATGAAAGCAGGCTTGCCAGCCTTGGTCTGTGACCACCCCTCCTGCCTGTTGAACCCTTGCACCACCACCCCATGGATTAGTGACCCCGCATCCCCCTTATCCTGACCTCCCCTGGGACCCCTCCTTCCTCAGACCCAGGCCTGTTGGACCCAAGGCTGCTTCTGTCCCAGCATGGGGCAGAGTCCTGAGCAGAGTGGACCTGTGTGCACCCCTGACAGTTCTGCTGGCTCAACTTCTTCCCAAGGGATGGCTTCCTGGGCAGCACTGATTTGCGTGGGGCCAGGGACCTGGCTGGGGTCTTGTTTTCCTGGATGAGTTCTCTGCTCCTTTCCCTCCCCAGTGGCAGAGGGTGTGTGTGCTGGGGTAGGGCAGGTGCAATCCCTTTTGGGGGCTGGTGGGGTAAGGCTCAAGAGAGACAGCAGGAGTGGAGGGATTGATGTCCTAGCTGGAGAGTAACTGCTTTAATGAATCTAGGAAATGTATATACCATTTAAATTACATTGAATAAATTATATAGACTGTTTAAATGTTATAGTTGTTTTAATAAAGTCTACACTGTTTTCAGAGTTCTAGGCAAGAGTAAACAGAGCCTTCTTTCCAGCTGCCGGACTCACTGCACTCCTGGGAAAGCTGAAGCCAGTCCCCCAGGGGGACTGAGTTGGGCTGGTTTCTGAGGGTGCCGCCAGCTCCGATGACCTGGGTGGGCGTGCCAGGCTTTTATACGCACGACCCCATTCAGCATTCAACAACTCTGGCTCTGAGTCCCTTGGGTTTTTACTCTACCCGTAGGTCAGTTAAACAGCCTTAGTAAACAGCCTTTGTGGATACTTTGATGTTTCCTCTGTCTGTCATTTAATAACTACCCACTGAGCAGCTACTCTGTAGCCAACGTAATTCTAGGTATCAGGGACATAGCAATGAATGAAACAGGAAAAAAAGTCCCTGCCCTCATGGAGCCCATTTTGTTGGGGAGAGGCAGACAATAAACATAGAAGCATGTACATATACTATTTGGTATGTCAGATGGGGGAAGATAGAGCACAGTATGGGGGAGAGAGAGTCCTGGGGCTGAGGAAAGTTGCAGTTTTATAAAGGGTGCTCAGGGAAGGCCTTACTAAGAAGGTGACATTTGAGCGAAGACCCAGAAGAGGTGAAGGAGTGAGCAAGAGGCTAGATCGGACATGACAGAATTGAACCAGAGAGTTCTTCAGGGCTTCTGTAGCCCTTATGATCCATGTTTTCAGAGGTGACACCCCTTTATGCTAGAATCTTGGAACATCTGAGCTGCTGGGCCTTTGGGGGACCCCTGCTTCCCTCTCCGTGTTCACCCTGGCTCCTGTCCCTCTCCAGAGTACTCAGCATGCTGTGCTTCCTGGTGCCCCGGCTCTCTTGCCTGCGCCGTCTGGCCACCCCGTACTCCTCCACAGCAGCCCTCCCCAGCCCCATCCTGAGCCCAGACATCCGCTACAACCAGCTGTTCATCAACAATGAGTGGCAAGATGCGGTCAGCAGGAAGACCTTCCCAACAGTCAACCCTGCCACGGCGGAGGTCATCGGCCACGTGGCTGAAGGGGACCGGGCTGACGTGGATCGGGCGGTGAAAGCAGCCCGGGAGGCCTTCCAACTGGGGTCTCCATGGCGCCGGATGGATGCCTCAGAGCGGGGCCGGCTGCTGAACCGCCTGGCTGACCTAGTGGAGCGGGATCGTGTCTACTTGGCCTCGCTGGAGACCCTGGACAATGGGAAGCCTTTCCAGGAGTCTTATTTCTTGGACCTGGATGAGGTCATCAAGGTATACCGGTACTTTGCGGGCTGGGCTGACAAGTGGCATGGCAAGACCATCCCCATGGATGGCGAGCATTTCTGCTTCACCCGGCACGAGCCTGTTGGCGTCTGTGGCCAGATAATCCCGTGGAACTTCCCCTTGGTCATGCAGGGCTGGAAGCTGGCCCCAGCACTTGCCACGGGCAACACTGTGGTCATGAAGGTGGCAGAGCAGACCCCCCTTTCTGCCCTGTACTTGGCCTCCCTCGTCAAAGAGGCGGGCTTTCCCCCTGGGGTGGTAAACATCGTCACAGGCTATGGCCCCACAGCAGGAGCAGCCATTGCCCATCACATGGATATCGACAAAGTTGCCTTCACTGGCTCCACCGAGGTGGGCCACCTGATCCAGAAGGCGGCCGGCGATTCCAACCTCAAGAGAGTCACCCTGGAGCTGGGTGGGAAGAGCCCGAGCATTGTGTTGGCCGATGCCGACATGGACCACGCCGTGGAGCAGTGCCATGAAGCCCTGTTCTTCAACATGGGTCAGTGCTGCTGTGCCGGTTCCCGGACCTTCGTTGAAGAATCCATCTATGATGAGTTTCTCGAGAGAACTGTGGAAAAAGCTAAGCAGAGGAAAGTTGGGAACCCCTTTGAGCTGGACACCCAGCAGGGACCCCAGGTGGACAAGGAACAGTTTGAACGAATCCTGGGCTACATCCAGCTTGGCCAGAAGGAGGGGGCAAAACTTCTGTGCGGTGGGGAGCGTTTTGGAGAGCGAGGCTTCTTCATCAAGCCCACGGTGTTTGGTGGTGTGCAGGATGACATGAGGATTGCCAAGGAGGAGATCTTCGGGCCTGTGCAGCCTCTGTTCAAGTTCAGGAAGGTGGAGGAGGTGATTGAGAGGGCCAACAACACCAGGTATGGCTTGGCCGCTGCTGTGTTCACCCAGGACCTGGACAAAGCCATGTACTTCACACAGGCACTCCAAGCTGGGACGGTGTGGGTAAACACCTACAACATTGTCACCTGCCACACGCCATTTGGAGGCTTTAAGGAATCTGGCAATGGGAGGGAGCTGGGGGAGGATGGGCTTAAGGCCTACACAGAGGTGAAGACAGTCACCCTCAAGGTTCCTCAGAAGAACTCGTAAGAACGGCTGCCAGGGAGCGCCAACTCTAGTCCCAGGATGCCAATACCACCTACCAGTGGTTGCCAAACAGTTTTTTAGCCACGGACTCCCTTTATTTGTTCCAGATGAACACTTAGAGGGAACCTCAACAAATAAAGCAATTAAAATGAGAGCTGCTCTAGTTAAAGCAGGGATGGGGGCTGGGCTCAGCCCCCACCTGCACTCCAGCCCCCTTGGTGGCCCTGTCTTACTTCCATGAAACCTTAGGAGTTGCATGAAACCTTAGGAGTCTCTGAAAGACAGATTAAGAAACACTGATCCAGACCATGGCTCTCAGTTCTTCTTACTGATCCAAGGACTTCCCGGTAGATTAACTGATGTCTTAGTGGGTAGACTCATCTCAGACATGGGATTGGAAGGCATTAGGAGTTTTAAGCTAGACCCCATAATCTTGGCCCCATTCTTCAGTGACGTACCCTAAAAATCAAGGCTGCTTTTCTTTTTCTAAGTACCAGTTGCTGACTGGTTTGATTGCTTGCATTGCTTCATTTTGCTACTGATTGTCCTTAATTTGAGGGAAGGGGTAGACAGAAAATGCATTTATATAACCATTCACTTAAGCTCAAACAGGGGCTTCCCTGGTGGCGCTGTGGTTGAGAGTCTGCCTGCTGATGCAGGGGACACGGGTTCAAGCCCTGGTCTGGGAAGATCCCACATGCTGTGGAGCAACTAAGCCCGTGTGCCACAGCTACTGAGCCTGCGCGTCTGGAGCCTGTGCTCCGCAACAAGAGAGGCCGCAATAGTGAGAGGCCTGTGCACTGCGATGAAGAGTGGCCCCAGCTTGCCGCAACTAGAGAAAGCCCTCGCACAGAAACGAAGACCCAACACAGCCATAAATAAATAAATTAATTTAAAAAATAAAATAAAATAAAAAAAAGCTCAAACAGCTCTAATGTCCATCAACTAATGAGTGGATAAACAAAATGTTTCTATGGAATATTTCTTATACTGTTCAGCCTTAAAAAGGAAAGAAGTACTGACACATGCTACAATGTGGGTGAACCTTGAAAGCATTATGCTAAGTGAAAGAAACGAGACGTAGAAGGCCACATATTGTATGATTCCATTTATACGAAATATCCAGAATAAGCAAGTCCATTGAGACAGAAAGTATACTAGTGGTTGTCAGGGGCTGGGGGAGGAGGGAATGGGGAATAGCTGCTAATGGCTATAGGATTTCTTTTGGGGAGGTTTTGAAATGTTCTGGAGTTAGTGTTGATAGTTGTACAACTTTGTGAATATACCAAAACACACTGAATTACATACTTTAAAAGGGTGAATTTTATGATATGTGAATTAATTTCAGTTAAACTCACACATTCTGTTTGCAAATCAATTTTGTATCAATATTCTTTTGCTGCTGAACATTTTACAGAGTCTTGGGGATGGAAGGGACCCCGATAGTCAGAAGTCCCCTCCATAATATTTCTAGTTTTGATTTTGTTTTCTCTCACCTGAGTGACAAAGTGCAACTTTAAGACCCACAGAGAAAAGTGCTAGGTCCCGCCTAGAACCAGTTTATTTCAGCTCTCATTTCAAGGCTTCTGCTGGCATTGTCCCTCCAACCCTCACCAATACACACCAGCCCTCAAGCCAAGCTCAGCGTCAGGGCCATCCTGACACACTAGGGTTTGGGGAGTTTCAAACCTGGGAGTTCAGTCTGTTTGTTGTTAGCCTCACAACTCCATTCCACAGCTGATGGGAGTGAGGCCAGGTCAGCCAGACCCCGATTCAGAAACAGAATGCTCACCCTCTCTCTCCTTGTCTTCCATCTTTCTAGACCATGCTGCTCATGACTCACCATACTTTTAGGTCCACTCAGCCTTGTGAATGCACCCCCCCACCCCGTCATCTCTTTAACACCCCATTATCTCACCTAGGCATTGAAACGGTTTTGTTCAGTATCTTACCTTGGAGTTGGCCTGAAACTACTTCCTGAGGACTCAGGGTCTGTTTGGTCCCTTCATCTCGCCTTCCTAGGATCTCCTTTCTACACCATTTGTCTAAGGCTGGGGTGACCCTGACTGCCCCCCAAAGTGCACATTTTACCTAGTTTTCTTGGAGGCTATTGGCACTTTCCACCATGGCGAAAGTTTCTCGTGAAGTAGGGAAATGAGTGAGTGGGTGGATGTGTCAGTGGGGCCTCTAATGATTAACATGCAACATCTCAATGTTTTAACAAATTCATTCCTCATTTGCTTCTCAATACTTCTAAACCAGACTTCCCTGGTGGCGCAGCAGTTAAGAATCCGCCTGCCAATGCAAGGGACATGGGTTCAAGCCCTGGTCCGGGAAGATCCCACATGCCGCGGAGCAACAAAGCCCGTGCACCAGAGCTACTGAGCCTACACTCTAGAGCCCACGAGCCACAACTGCTGAGCCCGTGTGCCACAACTACTGAGCCTGTGCTCTAGGGCCCGCGTGCTGCAACTACTGAGCCCGCGAGCCACAACTACTGAGCCTGCAAGCCACAACTACTGAGCCTGTGTGCCACAACTACTGAAGTCCGCATGCCTAGAGCCTGTGCTCCACAACAAGAGAAGCCACCACAATGAGAAGCCTGTGCGTCGCAATGAAGAGTAGCCCCCGCTCGCCACAACTAGAGAAAGCCCACGCACAGCAACCAAGACCCAACACAGCCAAAAGTAAATAAGTAAAAAATAAGTAAATTAAAAAAAAAATTTCTAAACCAAAGAGGAGTTTTGTAGAGGGTGTCCCAGTATGGGGTGGGACTGGAAAAGGATAATCTTCTAGGTCCCTCATTTCAGTCCCTAAGATTCTGAGACTGAGGAGTCAAATAGGACAGATTCCCAATCAGCTCAGCCCCCAAAATCCCTCTGTTCTCATCACCATTGCTCTGAATGCGGGGAAGTGTGAGCAGGGAGGCTGAACCGGGCATCATTACTGAGTGTGGACACTGCCTGCATGATGACTTCACTTGGTCATAGACGTTGCAATTCCGGGGCATCCACCCATTCGACAAACTTGTACCAAGCACTTAGTTTGTCAGTCTCTATGCCTTACATGCCTTTGAAGTCTCACAATAATCCTGTCAAGTAGGCAGTGGGGTTACCCTTTTTTTCAGAGGAGGAAAGAGAAGCTGAGAGGTTTCGTATGCAGCTCATTTGGAGTAATTTTCCCATGTGCCTACACTATGGGCCAGGAGGAAGGTGTGATACTGTGATTTATAATGAGACATATATATTTGGTCTTCATGCATTTCTGGCACAGCTCCTAAAACCCTTGGAATTTCCTAAGTGATAAAGGTGTTTTTTGTTATGTTAATGAAGTGACTTTTGGGCCTTGTCCGTCAGAAGCACAGGTAACAGCCTGGACTTGTGACTGGCCTCTGAAGCGGGGGTGGGGGGGTGTCGGGACGACGACGACTACGACGACGACGACGAAGACGACGACGGACGGACGACAACAGTCTAGTAAGACTGAGAGTTTGACACTGTCTCTGGGTAGTGTCAGAATTGAGTTGAATTCTACTACCTGCTTGTGTCTGAGAATTGCTTGTTGGTATGGAGGAACCCCCTTCTGAGCAGCACACACTTTGGAATTGGGTCCAGGAGACAGGGGAGGGGGAGGCAAACTAAGAGCACATATAATCAAACCCTGAAGCCTGGAGAGCCCACAGCAATGCCAAACAATCCCAAACACCCAGCCTCTTTGCTGGAGCCGTCAGGCTGCTGCTCCATCACCCAGATGCCAGGCCACTTAAGAACTTCAGTTTGGGTTGGCTGTATTCTGGGTGTGAGGCTGCCCTCTGGTGGCCACTTTGTTAATTAATTTGAAGGCTAAGGTGCTGGCTCTAGGCAAGTTGTAGGGAAACAGAATTGAATGAGGCCGTCCCTGTCCTGCAGGGGCTCATGGTCTGGCAGGGGGATAATTACAGACCAAGGTGAAAAGTGCTGTGATAAGTAGAAGTACAGAGACTGTAAGCTCACAGAAAGAAATAATATTAAGCACCCACCATGTTTGTAAGGCACCTACAATAATGTTTGTTATATCATTTAATGCTTCTGACTACCCTCAAGGCACTTATTATTATCTTTCCGTGCTTGATAAATAAACATGGAAGCCCAGCCATGTTCAGCTAGTAAGTGGAGCCAGGACTCAAATTCAGGTCTTCTGACTCTGTTTTCTGCACCCAGCTCAGCCCAAGGGAAAGGCCCAATGGCGGGAGCATGGGATTCTGCAGCATGAAAAGGAGGTAATCTGGCACAGGGATGCAGGAAGGGTATTCCTGGGAGAGGAAAGGGCACGGAGTCTGTGAGAAAGCACGGAGGGTGCAAGGAATGGTGTGAGGAAGGGAGAGACCTGGGAGGAGGCAGGGACTGGATGGGGCAGGGCCCTTACCCCTTCGAGGAAGGCCGCGTGTTGTCCAGCCACGAGGGTTTCAAGGGAAAGTGATTGGGTCATATTTTGGTTCCTAAAGCTGGCTCTGCTTCAATGTGCAGGATAGGTTGAGGGGTCAGCTTGGTGTGAGAGCCCACTCGGGACACTGCTGCCTATGCCAGGGATGCTGACCTGAACCAGGTGTGAGGATGGGTGGGAGATCCTGGGAGCCAAGAGGTGGGCTTTGGGGTGTGGTGAGAGACTGCTTGCAAAAGGAGAGTGAAAGTTAGGGTGACCCTGAATTCCTTGCTGGGACAACAAAGTGGGTGGTCGTGCCCCCACTGGGAAAGGGAGCCTAGCTGGAGGAGCAGGTTTGGGGACAAGGTAGTGAGTTTATTTATTTATTTGAGTGCTGGCTCTGTGCTGGGCAGTATTGTTGGTGCTGACGATACAGTAGGGAACTAAAGTCCTGCACATCCTCCCCATCAGGGGGAAGCTGACCATAAGCAAAATAAATGAAATATTTAGTCTGTCAGATGGTTAAGGTTATTAGGGAGAAGGGTCCTGCTGGGAAGGGGAATAGGGAATATGGGTGGGGTGGGGTAGGAATTGTTATCTTCAATAAGTGACAGACCATCTGAAGAGGTCCATCACTTAACAAAGGTCTCACTGAAGAGATGACAAAGGACTGAAAGAGGTGTGGATATGGCAGGTGCAAAGGTCTGGAGGCTGAAGCACACCTGAGGTGTCCAGGGAGCTGGATGGAGCAAGCATTGGGGAGAGACAAGGACAGAGAAAAGGCAGGGCTGGGGGAGGGGCAGATGGTGAGAGCTTTGAAGGTCACTGTGCTGACTGGGGCCTTTACTCTGAACCATGAAGGAACCAGAAGGGGAACAGGGCTGTAATGTGATCTGACATGTTTTAAAAGGATCACTGGGTCTGCTGTGTTTTCAGCAGATTGCAGGGAGGGCAAGGATAGCTTGATCTTGATGATGCTGACATCAAGGGGCGGGTGGAGGATGAGAATTCTGTGAAAGGCAATAAGGAAAAGCAGGAGAACCTGGGAGAGAGGAGTCAAGAAGCCAAGGAAGGTGGGAACGGGAGGGAGCCACAGGTGGAATCAAGTGTTTCCAAGAGATCAAGTAAGAGGAGGCTGAAGCCATGGGGCTCCCTGGAGACCTTGGTAAGGGCAGGTTGTGTGAATGGGTGGGGGCGGAAGCCAGACTGCTGTGTGTTGAGAGCACCACTTAATTCCCCCAAGCCCCAGTGATCTGTACATTAATCCTAGATTGGAAGACCTTGGAAGGAAAGCAGGAAGGCACATTGTGAGGGCCTTTGAGAGCCCCTAGCCTCCCCATTCACTTAAGTAGAGTGGACCGAGTAACCGTCCAAGGCCAAGGAACTCAGTGGGGTCAGAGCGTGGCCTGGATTACAGGTCTCTTGCCCCCAAACAAATGCTCTTCCCACGTGTATCAGGGTAACATTAGCTGCCACAACAAATAAACCCCCAAGTTTTCAGGGTTCAACACAACAGTGCCTTATTTCTTGCTTATTAGATAATAATCTAATGCAGGTGTGGTCAATCAGCACTTGTGCTCCGTGTGGAGATTCAGAAACACAGGTTCCTTCCATCTTGTGGCTCCACTGTCTACAGTACTTCTTGACCATTTTTATGTTACGTATTCCTTTGAGACGCTAGTGAAAGCTAATTTTTTTCACCAGAAATACACACATGCACATCCACACAAAATCTGGCACACTTTCAAGGGGCTCATAGACCCCATGCAGTCATCTATAGAATTCCTATGAGTCCACAGGCCCAGGTGAAAACCTGCTGCATGGGGCCTTAGAGACCTCATGTCCCCTGTTAGATGGGGAAGAAAGCACAGAAAAGGCACAGCTACTTCTTAAGGCCCTGGCATTGGCGTGGAATGCACTGCTTCCATGCCCAGCCGTTGGCAAAAACCATCTGACCCAGCTGAGGTGCAGAAGGAAGCGGAAACGTAGTTATGGGGACACTTCCATGTTGTCCTCAAGTTTTGGAGGACAGCTCGCTCTGGCACACAGAAGCACCTCTTTGCAGTTGTGCACAACGGTTAGAGTGTGTCTTACAAAGATGCTTTTAAAGCTTAATCCTCTTGTGGGCTGTTCACTCCTACCTTCCAGCCTTACTCAATGCTGTTTCTTTCTCCTTCCTTCTTTCCTCTCCAAATTCAGCCCATTGTCTTGGAGCCTTGTTGGGGACCTACCTCCTCCAGGACGCTTTCTCTGACCATCTCAATCAAGTCATCTCTGGCCCCTTTGAGCTCATAGCACCCACCCTTCCTTTAGTCTTGCCTTGTGGAAGCTCTTGTTCGTTATCACAGGTCTGATTTTCTGTCCCACTAGGCTGTGTTTCCCGCAGACCCCCAGCATGTCTGATCTGACTCCCTGTGTCCTTGCCACTCAGCTCACAGCCCTCAGTATCCCCTAGAGAGTGCATGTCCGTTCATGCATGGGATCCTCAGGGCAGCAGGACAGGGCAGTGATGCTGACCTGCCTGGACTGATGAGGAAATGAAGGCTCCTAGAGTAGAGGCAAGTGCCCCAGACCCACAGACCATGGCAGGGTTTGACCTTGGTTCCGGGTCTTTCAACTCCAAATCTAATGCCTACTCTATCCCAGGGATGACTGCAGCACCTTCAGTAGCAGAGACAGGTCCAGCTCTCTGCACCAGGGCTGCTACTCCGGGGGCTGTGAGCAACAGTAGATCCCTCAGCACCGAGCAGTGCCTGCCGCCCAGTAGGTGCTCTGTAGATGTGTGTGGTGGGTGGATTTACCAATGGAGATGAGAAAAGCTTCTGCTCCCTGCCTCCCATCCCCTAGCATTAATGATTTTTACTCTTCCCCTGACATCCAACCACTCCCTAATATCATGGGGGAGATTTAGGATAACAAAGAGACAGCCATAGTGAAAGGGGACACAGGTGCAGTCAATGCTGAACTCAGAGGCAGTCATGACTGTAAAAAAGTTCAGGCTCCAGGAGAGAGGTGTCGGCTTGAGCTGAGCGTGGGCAAGTGTATCCACTTCTGCCCTGGATGATGGGCTCCCTACGCTCTGAATTCATTATTCAGCTGCAGACACCAGGGCACTTTAGTTTCCCTTAATTAATTAAAATATCACATAATAATCATTCTCTGATTTAATGTTCAAGAGGCTCTGGCGAAGGCTGGGGATGAGGAAATTTATTATAGGAGACTGTTCACTGTCAACTGGTTTGCTCGTTCTTATTAATCTTGCCTGCATCGTCCACCTCTGGAGGAACGGAGAGGGCAATGTTTTTTAAAGACATGGGATTAATTTCACCCTAAAACTTGAAGAAAAAAATCCATTTTGACTAAAAACTACCCTTTCTTGTTTAAGGTGGAAAGTGGATACCTTTGGGATTGAACACTAGCTTTTGGATTATCTTCCTCAAGCCTAGTTATAACCCAGTTGACAACAGAAGACTGAGATTCAGGCCCACCTCTTATAGCATCAAGTCCAAGCTCTTCTGATGGCAGTTAGGGGTGTGGCCCAAAACTACCCCATTACCTGCCACTAGAGCTCTCAGCCACAACTGGTCACTACTCCGCATGCACAAACTACACTGCACTTCTCCACCCCTGCTCCTTTTACGTGCTACTTCCCTAGCCTGGAATCTCCCACATCACTTCAATCCCCAGCTCAGATGGCTCTCCTCTTCCAGGAAGTCTTCCTTGATCTCCCCCTACTCTGATCACAAAGCAGACACCTTGTGCTGTGTGGCAGGATGGCAACCTTGTCCCACTCATCCCCACTCAAGTCTCACCTGAGTGCAGGGCCCAGGTCCCACATACCTTCATATTGCCAGTGTCTGCACCCTCTGGCCTCTGGAGAATGCTATTCCGTGTGCATGTGGGGTAACAGAGGGCAGATCTAAGTGAATGAATTAAATAGTAGAATGCTTATACAGTGGGAGACACCAGCTCAGAGGGAGTCAGAAGGATCAGGCTGGCAGTAGATGATTAGTTAGGGCTGGTGAAAAATTGCAAGCGGGGTGACCAGGTACGACAGTAACCACAGCTCAGGTGTGAGAGGTAAGGACAATTCGGATGACAGTAGTTGATGTGGGCAAGCAAAAGAAGGGCAAGGTGCATAAGGGATGATGGAGAAGTATCAGTAGGACCTGGACCCACCTACAGCAGCGTTCCAAGGACAGAGACCACAAAGACTGTCCCGAAAAACATTTATTTTCAGAGTGCAGGGGTCCTGTGACATCATCACATCTATGAAAATAGGGTAGAAAACATAGGCTCTGAGGGCATCATGTTTCCAAATGATAAAAGCCACAGCACACATTCGCTTAGCCTCTGAGAGGCCTCGGGGCTCTCCCAGTTGAAAAGCCATTAGGTTGGAACAATCATGCTAACCTGCCTTTTTGGTTTTGGTGAAAACTTCAGACAGTGTAACATTTATTATCATTATTTTTTGTACATCATTACAATGCTACACCCAGCCTCCTGCAGGCTTGATGCTCAGCCGTGTCACCCCAGGGCTCCACCTACCCTGCTCTTTGGGTCCACATCCAGCTCTCCAGATTTGACTGGGCAAGTTTGAGGTGATTCAACTGATTTTGCTGAATGTGCTTATTAGCAGATGCGTGATGTTCTGCTGCCTTCTCTACAGTTCCCTATTCCTCTGACATGGTTTCACTAAGTCTCCTCCCAAGCCATCTCCCAACCACTCAAATCACAGAGGAATTAACTGCAGACTTGGATATGGAAATCACTGCCGTGGGGTCTGGGGGAGCCTAGTAGGACGGGGACGCGAGCAGATCCCCTGGAAGGCCCAACCTCCAGCAGACAAGGACAGCTTCCCTTTTGATCAGGTTCAATTTTGACTTTATTTGAAGAAGGGGTTCCAATGTTTTTAAAGTTTGAAAACCACCCATCTAGTTTCGTTCCCTTATTCAAATGAGGAATCGAGGTCCAGAAAGTGAAGGGGACTTTCTCAGGGTCACCCAGAAAGATAGGGGTGAATTCCCAAATGGACCTCATGTTTCTGGATTCCTGGGTCACCCTCCTGCTATGTACGTCAGGGTGATGCCACCCCAGCATTTCAGATGTGGAACAGCCAGGCTTAAAGGCAGAAAATGCAATTCCAGAAAGGACTCCAAAATGCAACGCCCAGTGTGAGTGGCTTGAGAGTGAGATGGACCTTAAGGAGAATCCCTGAAACGTGTGGAAATGGCAGCTCTTCCTTTCCATAGTTACGAGATTTTTCTGAGAAGCAGCACCATGGAGTGGAAAGGGTGCCAAAGAGGACCAGATGCCCTCAACTCCTGTCCTTCTCAGAGGCTTTCAGGCCTCAGGCAAGCGCTTTACTCTCGGAGCTTGGTTTTCTTCATCGGTAAAGGGGGAGGGACATTAATGCTTATCCTGCCTGCCGTCCCAGAGATGGGAAGTGACCACAGACAGGACAGTGTTTCTTGAAATTTAACAACTATCCATATGTGAGATCCCAATTCTGATTTTAAAAAATTTTAGTCACCTAGGGGGTCTACTTTTTTAGGCCAGATATTAAATATTCTCCTTTTTTCTTTCTTGATTAAAAGAAAAGAAAGAAAGCTTTATTTCTGGTTAAGGTCAAAACATCTCTAAGTAAAATGTATTCTACTACACTCTAATTCCACAGCCCAGAGAGAGCAGTTAACCCCATTTTTACAATTTGATGTCCAAAAGCCAGGTCTCCACTGCCAGCTTGGTTAGAGAATGCTGGGCTTGTTAATAAGTGGACATCTTGGTCCCCAGATGCCCAGCCAAGGGGCCCCTGAGTCTGGTTAAGTGTTCCATCTAGGACTAAGTCTCTTTAAAATGGGAAAGCAGCAGGAATAACAGCTGTCCACACCTTCATATGAAGCAATGGCATTTGTTTTTGAGGGAATATTATTTTTAAAAGAATGCTAAGACTACACTTCCCATATTTTTTCTGTAGGACCATCTTACTCCAGAATGGCAGTGTTTGAAGGGACATGGGTAACATCCAGTCCAAATACCACATTCACAGCTGAAGAGAACAAGGCTCAGAGAGGGAGGGACCTACCCAGTTCACACAGCAAAGTTAGAGAGGTCAGGCAGAGGACAGCAGGACCCTCCCCCCTCTTCCTACAACACATACTAAGTCACTAATCAGCCCTAGAAAAATGAGGTAAAGAGTCACAGCTGACACACACCTCGGTCCAGCCCTTTAGAATTACAAATATACCTAAGGTGACCTTCCCTTGGAGGGAGAAGTTAAAAAAAGAATTCTCACAGAGCTATTCATTTCAGAAGTATAAAAAGGCTACATGCAGTCTGTTTTCCCAGTGTTTGCCCTGCTAAAAACTACATCTGCATACGAATCTAGTTTGCATCTAATTTTTAAAAACATACGAAAGCGGTTATCTACAAACACAGTTCTTCCAATTCTTCACAAAGCAAACAAGATCCATGACTTGACTTTTCCATCATCCTGTAATCAATGTTTCTAAGACCCTAGAAGAAAAGAGGGAAAAGAATTAGAGAAAAAAAGCCTGCTCTGTCGTAGTCAACTATGTGTTAGATGGAAGGTGGGGGAAATGCCGCTAACTTTAAATCTCTCCCCAACCAGGAGTGGTGCCGGTGGGAGCAGAGACGCCTGTGGGGGTCTGGGAAATACATGTAAGGCCAATGGATGGGAGGCAGATTCCAGCTTAACATGCGGAAAAACTTTCAACTATTGGAAAAATCCACAGATGGTTGTTTGGTGGTAGTGAGCTCTGTGTCCCTGGAGGTATGCAAGCAATAGCCGGCCAATTCTGCATGTTGTAGAGGGAACTCACGGACTGGGCTGTGGCAATGGTATTAAAATTCCATGGCTCTTTGTGACCCCTTTGAAAACTCATTTATAGTAGACTATATTCATACCCTGGTATCATTTCTGTTTTTAAAATATAAATATATGTACTTACAAATTATACATATATTTAAAACATGAAACATACATACACACATATGTACATACAGAAGTATACATACAAGTGTACAGGACAAAAAGTCTCGATACTTGACTTTTTGATACATATATATAACTATACACATATATATAAAACTAAAACTTAAGTATCAGGAGGGCAACTTTAAGAGCCATCTCCTCACTGAATTCCTATTTGACGATTTTACACCTTACATTTTCCTCCCTGTTTCTAGCAGCTCTAACTACTTGCAGAGCTACAGACAAGGAAGAACCTGGGAATAGACCCATGAAGCTCAGACTGTCTTCTTTGCGGGCGTGTTTTCACCTGGGTGCTGTCATAGTGACCACATCTGCTCTCTTAGCACCCTCACTGGGCGGACTTGGAGAAATAGAAAAAAATAGGTGGTCTTTTTCACCTGACGGACACCCGTAACACTCACAGCTCTTGACTTTGCATCCTAGTGGGAAGCCCAGTGTGATACGTGTGTAGAACATACCACAGAGTCTACCTGCCAATTTTGTAATATGTTCCTACTCTTGGTTTGCATTTCTCTGGTTTCCTTGATTCATGTATTTTTCTTCTTATTTATTATGCATCTTATGACTCATCTCAATCTCCCGTGACACAGGTGTACAAATACTGCAGATGACTTGGAACATGCACATTACCCCCTCACATGTGGTCATCTGGACCTGGGAAGCGGGCGGCTCTGTACTGGCTCCGATCCACCACGGTGACTGTGCCGTGCGACTGGGCCTCCCCAACCGCGTTGGCTGAATGGCACTGGTACACTCCCTCGTCTTCCTTCCTCAGAGGGTTGATCTAGAAGTTAAACAGGCAAGTTTGTACAGTCATATATGGCATAGCAAAATTACTTATTTAGTTCTTAATGATTCTGAACACTTACTCCTTTTCAAAATAAGACAGAGCTCACCCTCTATTTCTCTTCTTGCCTTGGCTGCCGAGAAAGAGTTAAACTTCCTTCTCAGTACCCTCTCTATCCTGGCTCTCATTTTAATGCTTCCTCTGCATTTCTGCCTTTTACTGTGAGCTACCTGGTCCTTTTATTGAAGGTGATAGGTATAGATTCCAAGGAAAGTACTGCAAACTAAAAGAACAAAACTCTACTGACCACAGAATAGCCCTCAAATGCTCCCAACGGACGCAGCCTTTCCAAAATAACACCAGAGACAACCTTCCCCCACCTCTCCTTGTAATAAAAGGAGGGGAATATGCTTGATGTGAAAAAGCCATGGACCCAACTGCATTCTGAGTCTCTGAGCTGGGTGGAGAAGTTGCCCACGCTGGCCGAGATGGGGGTGGAATGAGGAGGACACCCTCAAGGGCCCGTCTCACGCCCCTGCAGAGGAGATCCACGGTAGCTCCCTCCTCTCTTACTTTCTCTCGTCATAACAGCTTCTCTCAACTGTGAGTCACTACAGACTGGAGAGGGTTTGTGCACCCCATCTCATTTTGATCCCATGGTGGCTGAAGGCGGAGCATCGTTATCCTCACATTACAGGAGACTCACAGGTAAGTCACAGACTGTTAGGGTCACTGGACATGGTCTAGTCCAAGGCCCTCTTTTTATGGTTGTGGACGCTGAAGCTCTGAGAGGTAGGGTAACTAGCCCCACTCGGGCCCCTATCTCGTCACTCCATCGCCCTTTTAAACACAGGGCGTTCCCTCTTCTCAGCCAAACTGCCGCACGTGGCATAGAAGAGCCCTGTAGGAGGATGTGAATCTGCCATCTTCCGTCTTTATCAGCCACGTGGTCTCAGGCGAGTGTATTAGCTTCCTATGGCTGCTGTTGCAAATGACCACACGTTTAATGGCTTAAGACAGCACAAATTTATTATCTACAGTTCTTGAGGTCAGAAGTCCAAATGGGTCTCAGTGGGCTAAGCCCAAGGCATCAGCAGGGTTGTCTTCTTTCTAGAAGCCCTAAGAGAAGCATTCTAGAGGCTGCCTGCAGTCCTTGGCCTGTGGCCCCCTCTTGCATCTTCAAAGCCAGCAACAGTAGTTCATGTCTTCTGACACTGCCATCTCTCTGGCTCTGTCTCCTGCCTCCCTCTTCCACGTTTAAAGGACTCCTGTGATTATATCGGGTCCACCCAGATAACCCAGGATAACTTTATTAAAGTCAGCAGATTAACAACTTTAATTCCATCCTTATTCCCCTCTTGCCACACAACATACCATATCCACCAGTTCCAAGGATTAGCACATAGACATCTTTCCGGGGCCATAATTCTGCCTACCTCTGAAGATCACTTCTGCTCGGGGTTATACTACCTGCCCTGCTTTCCTCTCAGTTACTGTAGGGTCCAAGGAGAAATGGATCAGAGTATTTGAAAGGTGTAACATGTTATAGAAATATAAAAGGTGCTTTATAAGGGCCAGTCAATAATAGCCAATAATCCTAAACAAATGAGATACTCACCAAAACCCAGGCCGTGGCTGCGTGGTCAGAAGGGCCCCCTTGCACCTGGACAGCTATATTGATGTGGTCCCCAGGCAGGTCCTTCAGCACCTGAGTGCCCTCAGGAGACCGTGTGACCTACAGAGGACAGAAAAACCAGGAGTGATTTAGAAAAAGCATTTCTGGATAAGGACCACTCCACAGACACCCTCGTTGTCTTCACCCTCCTGCTGACTTGAAGCCTGACCCTAGTATCTCTTATTCCTATTAAATGCCAGTTTCTTCCTAAGCCTGAACGTATGTACAGACAGTGCCCCCTGCTGGACAGCGAAGATGTAGACACCACCACTATCAGAATCTCATTGCCTTTCTCAGGGCTGTTGAGATAAGGAGACAACATATGCCAGTCTCTCAAAAACTGAACTGCAGAAAGATCTAGTTTTGGAATAGGATTGGGTCATTTGCCACCAGCCAAGTCTTTCTAAAACCCAGATCCAGTGAAGGAAGCTCTAACTTCATCTCAGCTGACCTAGGCTAGATAAACAGCAGAACTTCCTGGACAGCTAAGTGGCAGAGGGAGCAAATGGCAACACCCCTTCTCTGGGGAGATGTTTGGGGTAAAAGTTTTGAGGCATAAATCTGGAGGCAGAGGGGTGGAACATAAGTTTTTTTTTAATCCTCCAATTCACATATAAACACACACACACCCTTAAAAAACATTTATACACCCCCCCCCAAACACACACACACAGAGAAGTTCTTGGATATAAATACCTTCCTCCATGTGACAACTGGGGCAGGCACAGCTCTCACCTCACAGGACAGGGACGCCTGTGCCCCGGTGACATTGTGAACACTCCGGGGTGGAGTGATGACCACAGGAGCTGGGAGAAGAAGACAAGGGAAGACAGCCTTGACCCTGATCAAGCCCCCCACATCTAAGATACCCTGCCTGCAGAGAGCATGTTGGGGCAGATGAGAGCTCCCAACAGAAAGGACACACTCATAGGCAAGGAATCGTAGAAGAGAGTTTTCTTAGACCTGGAAGGATGCCTACTTGTTTCCTCCTACATTGCCTTTGTTCTACCAACAGGAAAACAGGGATCCAGAGAGGAAAGGCGACTTCTCAAAGTCGCCCAGCATGTCTGTCTGTGATCTCATCACACTGCCTCCCAGGATCCCTTCCAGGACCCCAGCTGCCATCTGCTTACAGCTCAACTACACTGACAGTGCGCCAGGCTCCGGGAGGGGCTGGTGTCATTTCACCCAAGGCAGAGTCTTCTACCAGATGGGCTTTTCTCCTTCCGCATGGAGGGCATTTCAAAGAATAACGCCATGCAGAACAGCTGCCCTCACCCCCTGCTGAGACCCCCTGCGGTTCAAGATGCTCATTTGCATATCACAGGCTCCACATACCTCCCCATCCCCGAGGATAAAACTGCAGGCATGGACACCGAGCCTTGCTGCGTGGAGAAAGGTAAATCAGGGAATCCGGCAATGTGGTGCTAGGCTGCCAGCACACTACAGAAAGGACAGGGCGGGTGTGGGCTTGCTGGATGGGACAGGAGAGCATGTGGCATTTGGGTTAGACATTCTTAGCTGATACTCCACACTCTGCCCTTCTCCCTGTGCCTGGCATCTGCTCTGCTCACACTGGAACTAAAAGAATCAAGTCCAACTGCCTCAGCTTTCAGGCCCTCCGCCCGGCCCTCAGCGTACCTGCCTGCCCTGCCCTGCCCTGCCTTCCCTCTACGTGGAGTGCGCCCCCAGCTCCCCATCCTGAGGGCCTGGGGGTGTGTCCTAGTCCAGGACCAGGGCGTCTGCCCGCTTTGACTGACTGAAACCCAGCCTGCCTTGCAGTGCAGGTGCTTCATCTCGTCTTACAAACCCACCCTCGCAGCTGGCCCCGTGGGGTCTTGGGCGAGGCGCAGTGTGGAGGCTTGGTGAGGAGTATGCTGTCTGCTCAGGTCTGCTGTCTGTAAGATGGGGATAATACCCCCTGCTTCACAGGGCTGTCGAGCTGATCTTACCACGTGATGAGTGTGAAACTGAGGGTTTGAGTTAACACAATATGCAAGTGGGGGGCAGGGGAGGCCTGTTAAACAGATGACTCCACGAAGAAAGGCATGACAAAAGAGCAAACACGTTCACCCTTGGGCCATCAAAATGCAGAGTTCACGACTCTTGGGGCTTCACCTGGGGACTTGGACATCCCTGCAGCCCTCCACAGGCCAGCCTTGGAGAGGGAAAGGGCCCTGGCCCACCTAGGTGGGGCTGCAATGAAAAAGGAGAACAAAGGGAGAGAGACAGAAGGCTGGAGCAAGGGCATGGAGGGAAGGAGTGAAGGGGCGCAGAAATGAGACTGGCCTGACCCCTCCAGACAGACTGGGAGGCAGACCCTGTCAAACTGGTGCCAAAAAATCTCTGGGAAAGTGTCTTAGAGCTATGGAGTCTCAAACTGGAGGGGCCCAACTCCCCAAGAGCATGTGCCTATCTGTGACGGGCTCATCTAGTCTTCACTTGCATGCCCCCAGTGATGGAGAGCTCACTACCTATGAAGCCAGGTCCTTCCGTCCTTGGCTCTGCTGGTTAGAAACCTTGTTCTCACCTGGAGCTAAAACTCACCTCCTGTAACTCCCACCTATTAATCTCAGGGCTGCCCTCAGGAGCCCCACAGCACCTTGGGTGCCTCAAATGGCTTCCAGTGAGTTGAATACAGACCCTGCCCTCCTCACCCCCAGGCTGCTTTCTTCCCCCTCAGCCTGATCAGCTCACTCCTTCAGCTGTGACCAACTGAACGCCCTCCAAGCACCACACCGCTACCCAAAGCCCCGAGTGTAGCCAGTCCCCTGAATGGACTAAGGTTCTAGGCTTCTAACATTGCCCAACGTGACCCAGCCACCTGCTGACCGCTACAAAGAACCACAGCACTGCTGCTCTCTGGCGGAGCCCCATCTGCAATGGATGACAAAGAAAGTCTAATTTATTCACAACCCCCTGCCAGCATTACTTCCTTTGGAGCCCAAACCAGTCGTCAAATGGCTCGCCGTGGGAACAATCAGACCTGCATCTTATTCCAAAGCCCTCAGTAGATTCCAAAGGGACACTCAATCAACATGCTTTACTTTCTTTCATGTAGAGTCATAAATTTTAAATGAGATTTCATCAATCCTTTTCAGGCCTAAATGAATAAGCCAGTAAATCACATTTCATCTTTCTCTCTCTTTACATTTCCCCCTTTTTCCATAAGTACAATTAAGAAAGACCATCTTGGAAATACTGCCTTTGCCACTAATTTCAAGGCAGAAAATAGCACTTCTTTTCCAAAAGAGCCCCCTGCTTTTGGTGATAAAGTGATGTTCAAATTTTGATTTCTTTTTAAATGTACATACAGTACATTCATTCCCTCTAGTGTACAGTTCTAAGTTTTGACAAATGCATATGCTGTGTAACCACCACCATACCCAAGATATAGCATTGTTCAGTTATCTTGAAAATTGTCTTCATGTTGCTTAATCTGTTTTTAATTTTAACATCTGATTTTAAATTTAAAATATTTTTATCCATAATAGCTCTTTACAATCAGTCATCATTATCATGATAGTATTAATGGTAATAATACCACCCTTCTGTTTACAGGCTTAAGCCATTCGATCCTTCCAGCAATCTGCCCAGCTGCCAGATGGGGGAGCTAGCCAGGGTTACCCAGCCTTAAACAGCTGGGTGAGGCTATGAGCCCAGCGGTCTAGCTCTGAGCTCTGTCCTACACCATCCTGCCTTCTCCTGAAATGACAGGGAGTTCCATGTCTGCTACTCCTTTCATCCTCACACCAGCCCTGTGAAGTAGGTGCTTTTAGCCCCACTTTACAGATGAGAAATCCAAGGCTCAGAAAGGTGAAGCACCTGGAGGAGTGAAGATGCAAACCCAGGCACACTGATTCCATTAATCCCACATGGATTTTTAAAATGAAACATTTGTTAGCCATATGGACTCCATTCCAGAATAAGAAAGAGTTCCTTAGGGATTGTGTTGGGGGCCCCCAAGATAAGTCCCAGGATCAATGATTTGGTACAAGGACTCACAGGACTCGGCACAGTTTACTCACAGCTGGGATTTATTACAACAAACAGAGACAAAGCAACTCAGCAGAGGGAAAAGAGGCTCATGGGGCAAAGACCCGGGAAGCCAGGAGCACACTTTGAGGAGCCTCTCCCAGTGGAGTCACACAGGACGTGCCTAATTCCCCAGCAACGACTTGTGACAACACGTGTGGCGTGCCCTATACTAGGGAAGCTCACTAGACATTCAGTGCCCAGGGTTTTTATTGGGGTCCAGTCCCCCAGCCTCTGCCTCCTACGTACCAAAATTCCAGACTCCCAGAAGTAAAGCAGGTGTGCAGCATAAACCGTGTTGTTTGTACAGTGAGCTACTCTTATCAGTTCTGGAAACGGTGGGAAGCCTCCCCACATCCAAATTCTCAGACACCAGCCAAGGGTCAGCCTTGCCAGCAGGGCTTTCTAAGGATAACAGCCTCAGGCCTGCTATGTTTACTCTTTTCTGCACAGAAATGAAACTCTCCATAATCACCCCAGGGAACAGCTCTTGTGAAGATACCATTAAATGGGCAATGTGTCCTTAACCCTGGCAGGACATTCCCGGTCTTACTGTCCCCAAGGGCTCATTTGAGTGTGGCGCTGGGGTCCTCCACATATGACTACCACAGGCAGGTTCAATCCTGTCTCTGCCACACTCCAGTTTCTTCTTTAAAATGGGCACAGGAGTCCATTCTCTCCGCTGTGCCCTCTACACAGGCTGTTGTGAGGACAGTAAAAAGACCTCTTGCCAACTGTAAAAGGCTTCCACGGAGGGACCTGAGGACTCGGCAGGTTGTGCCACCCCAAAGGGTGGTCTCCTCGAAGATGCCCTGCCTGCTCAGGGCCCTCTACTGACCTCTGGTGAGTGGGCCTACTGGTCGGGCCCCGCCTGAAGGCTCCAGAGGCCGTGGCCCAGAGCCCTCACTCTGGTGAGCCCGGGGCACAGCCTCTCACCTTGCTGCTGCCCGAGCTGCCACGCTCCTGGAAGAGCCAGGGCTCTCCTTTCTACCTGCCTTTGGCAAGAGTCATGTGGCTTTCAGGAGGGAGGATGGTGTCTGGTCAGCCCGGTCTGTGAATGTGCCAGCTTTGTCTCCCTAGTTCTTCCTTGCTAAACACTCGTTTCCTTCTGCTTGCGTCAGCAACAGCCCTGGAAATGCTAGGCTGGCACAAACCCACCCATCAGGTAACAGAATGGTCACCCAGGTGGGCACTGGGGGTGGGCCAAATAGCACCAAGGGAAACTCAAATGCCCGGGGGCCTGGTCGCTAACCATTGGGCAAGCTGCTAACAATTTCCTCCTTATCTGCAAATGAGGATAATGACTGTGGCCCTACATCCTCCGGGGTGAAGGGAGAGAATGAATGTGACTGTGTTATTAACCGTGTGGATCTATACAAATGAAAGGGATCGATATTGCTAACTGTGTGGGGATCTGTCCCCCCACCCCGTCAACTGAGTGTCTTTGATGGCTGGAATGAAAGATCTTCCTTAATGCCTCTGAGATTTCTTTAAAGTTAATGGCGCTCGGGAAGGAAAGAATATCAGAAGTCATCCGCCAGGAACCCATCTGCTCGTATGAAAAAAGCACACAACCAAAGACTTTAATAATCAACACACTGAACAGCCCTGTTAATTTATGCTAATAGTCAACGTGAGGATGTGGAACCAGAAACAGCTTAATCCGGCTCCCTGCAGCCTATGCCTCAAGCCCCCTCCCTCGGCATGAAAGGCTTTTGAGCACGAGGCCCCCCCTTCTTTGTCCCTCTCACAAAGTGGTATTCGCTGCCTCTCCTGGTTACCTGGTAACACACGCCTTGCACAGACTGAGGTTTCTAAGTGCAGCTGGAATTTCAACCGAGGCGAATTTTCTAAGATTTTGGATCTCGAGAGCTCACTGAAGCTTCAGGGGCTCAGTGCCCCCACGGGCACTGGCACGGGACCCCGTTCCTATTTAATGCAGCATTCAAAACACGACCTCAACCTGCTTTCTGCAGGATCCCAACCTCCTCCCAATGCTAGCAAACAGTCAGGGTGCATACATGGAACAAAGCAGCCTTTTATTTTATTTCATTTATTTTTGCCTGCGTGGCATGCAGGATCTTAGTTCCCCGAACAGGGATTGAACCCATGCCCCCTGCAGTGGAAGCTTGGAGTCCTAACCACTGGACCGCCAGGGAATTCCCCCAAAGCAGCCTTTTAAAGTAATGATAACAATAACAATTACAGTATTGTTACTGATAATAACAGTAACAACAACGCCATGCCACCTTACTGTTGAGAAATGGAACTAATAACTCAGTACAGAATGAAGTGTCACCCTGCAGCATGGCACTCAAAGGCCTGCAATAAGCCTGCCCCAGACTACTCTGGGTATCATCTCCTCTGCCAACCATCCCACTGGGTACTGCCCACGGGCCCACTGTTCACACTCGCCCCAGAATCTCCTTCCTCCTTGTATCCGTTCATGCTGTGCCTCCCCATCCCCCCTTCTCAACCCAGGAATTTTCTACCCATCCTTCAAGACTCCTCTCAGATGCCTCCCCTTCTGTGAAGCTATACCTGTTCCTCTCAGGAGCCATCACCTGGTGCTAAACAGAGGAACCAGCAACAAGCCTTGGGGGAAAAAAGGAAGGTGGATTCAGACTGAGAAACCCTGAAGATTCAAGGGTAGCCAATTTGCAGCACCTTCCAGAGTGCTAGAGGTGCATGGCCCCATCTGAAAACAGCCAGGAAAACTCAGGCTGGAGCCCCACCTCAGCTGGGAACTAGTTATGTGGCTCCAGGGAATTCTCTTCTGCCTGCCTCAGTTTGCCCTTCTATTAAATGGGAGTGAGACCTGGCCAGGGTAGTTGTAAAAATCAAGGAAGAAGATGGAATGCAAAAGCGATTTCCAACAGCAAAGAATTATTCTTATGTGGGAACATAGTGGGTCTTCAATACATGTGTGTTGATCAAAGGATTACTCTCATTAATAGCATTTTGGGGCATTTCAGAGAGTAGGGGGAAAGGTCAGAATTTAAGCCTGAAAACTGTTTCCAAATGCCCCTCAGAGGCATGGGTAAGAACACTTCCCACACTGCGGGAGCCTAATATTTACAGAGGCCTCATTCCCTTAAAGTCAGGTGCTTGCTTACTTGAAGGCACAGGTGAGGACTGAGGAGGGGTGATTTTATTACCAATATTGAAGCAGAACAGCTGCTGCTCTGACAGTCTGTTTCCCTTCAAGCAAGGTCCCCAGGGGCATTGTTAAAAAGTGCTCCTGCCAAGTCATCTGGATAAAGGATGGCTTGAGGGCAGCACAGAATGAGGTGCTGCCTTCTGGCTGGAAAAGATCCCCCATCCACACCTTCGTGCTTCACCAGGACACAAGGGCAGGGGGGCCACACAAACATTTCAGGACAAAACGAGATGGGAAAACAGTGCCGGGGTCTGGATAGTGGCTGATGACACAATCGCTGGTAGGGAAGGAGAGCAAAATTCTGGGGAGGCCTGATGCCTGTCACTAATGGGATCATTAAGAGCAGCTTCTGAATTGCCTCTGTTTGGCCCCATGAACATCTTTACTCCCAGGGCCTGTGCCTGAGGTGGGCTCAGAGCCCACAGATCAGAGTGGAGGGGCTGTCACATTTACTTGTCATTTGGTAATTTTCAATGAATTAGGGGTATGGGGCTTCCATCTGCCATCTGGCCACACTCTGGTAACCATGGCAACCGCCACCTGCCTGACTTAACACTATCAAGTCCTGTCCTGAAACAGTACTGAATAGGGTGCCGGGGACCCAGAAGCTAGCCAGGCTTTACAGATCACCCTGGATGAGTCCCTTGCCCCATGGGTCTCAGTTTCCTCTGCATAACAGCAGATTTGGTCTAAATGCCTTCAAGGCAGCTGTCTCTTAGGAACAGAATACCAGCCCAGGGAGGAATCATCTGAGACCATCAGCACCGGTTAGAGTCTGGGGACCTGGTCAGCATTTCTCATGTCTCCTGCATGTGAAGTGAAAGTGTTACCTGTCTGGAAACAAAGAGACCTGCCTGTGAATTAACTGCTGAGGAAAGCAGATTGTAAAAGCAGGTGACAGGAATGAGAAGAAAGGAGACAGGACTGTTTAAATGCCACAGGGCAGAAACAAAGGTTTGAAGTGGAGGAACCTCTACAGTGGCTCCACAGGGGCTGACACAGCCCCTGGAAGGAACCAGCCCAAGGCTGCAGCCAGGGAAACACCAGCCAGCTCTCTCCTCCACTGGGAGCCCCAACCAGGAACAGCCAGCGGTGACTTTCCTGTGCTTCGGGGGCTGCCTCAGACCCCTCAGTGGGCAGCACATTATTTCCAAGTTTCCAGGGACAGGGGCCTTCTTGCCTCATCTCCAGTAGGAACACCCTGCTCCCCAAACTCCCAGTCTCCTGGAGGCAAACATGCCAGGCCTGGAAATAACTGTACCAGCAATTACTTAAGTACCAAAAGGGACAGCAGGCTCATCAAAATTACGACCAGCTCGGTGGCTGGTGTCTCCATGGGTTTGGTAAGGAAGGGTACAGGTTGTGGATTCCTGCCCCGGCCTCCTTAAGTAACTGGCCAGGTAAGGAAAAACTGACCCGAGGGAAAACTGAGGCCCGTGCAGTGCTGTCCATCGCGGCGCACGGGGTGATCCTTCACCCCACAGCCCAGGGGGTCGGGGTCCCTCTTTCTTTACCCGCCCCAGCAGTGCAGGGCAGAAGCCAGACTCACCAAATTCGCAGGGTCCGTCCCGCGCCTTGTGCAGGTGGCCGGGGTGCGCGCGCGGCACCTGCCGGGCGCGCAGGCGCAGCGCGCAAACGCTGGGGTACGAGCGGCCGTCGGAGCCGCAGACGGCGCCGCGCTGCGCGCACACGCAGAGCCCAGTGCCCTCGGGCCCGGCCCCCGCGGCGCGGCTCGCGCACACCAGCCCGGGGCCGCAACGCACGCCGGCCCACCCCCCGCAGCTCGCGCCCTCGGCGCCCAGGCAGCGCGCGCAGCAGCCGCACTCGTCGCGCGCCGCGATGCTGGGCGCGGGGCAGCGCGCGGGCTCGGGACAGCGCTCCGGCCGGCACGGATCGCACTCGGGGCTCTGGCCTCCCGCGCCGCGGAGCCCGAGGCCGGGTGCCGGCTGCGGCTGCAGCAGAAGGAGCAGCAGGAAGAGCACGGGTGAACGCGGCATGGTCCGCTCTGGGACGGCAGTGGCGCCTCTGCCTGGAGCTCCGCTCAGCGAGCGCGGCGCCTCCACCCCGCCCGCCTTGCAGTCGCTGATTGGCCGGGCCTGCACCGCGGGGCTCCCGCACTCTGCTGCTCGGCCCCGGACTAGCGCGGCCCGGTAGGCTCCTGGCCCGGCCCGGGTTCCGAGCTGGAGGGGTGCTCTGAGACCTGCTCTCCGACAGCCAATGGGCTCTTGGAGACCCAGTCGGGGCGGGAACTTGCCCGAGGTCGCTCTGGTAGAGCAATGATTGGATGTACGGTCTCCGGATCCGAGGTTAGCTCCAGGTACTATTCCACTTAATCCAGAAGGATGCGCTCTTTTATTTTATTTTGCATTTAGTAGTTTTCTAAGTTTTATTTTAAAAAGGGAATATATAGTTTAAAATTTCAAAGTTTACAAATGGATGTAACTATGAAATGAGGGCTTCCCTTCCACCCTATGACCCAGTATCCCACCCCCCAGCTTCAGGAGGCTACACTTTTTATCAGGTTCTTGGGTTATCTTTCCAGGAATTTTGTATGTTTATAAAACCACGTATGATTGCATGGCCCCTCCCTTTAAACACACACACACACACACACACACACACGCATGCTCTACACATTACTCTGCACTTGGTTTTTCTACCCACGGTATTTCCCATAGTTTCCCCACCTCTTACCATCTGTGAAACTGACCGTCTTGTAAATACAATCAATGGAGTGGAGTTTAACTGGCTTTTTTCCGCCATAATGCTACATAAAGTCATGGTGCATCTCAAAGTCAGCCGTGACTTTGGCTGTGATGAGATGGTGATACATTTTGGATTGTCCTCGGACATTTTAACTTTGCAAAGTGTTTAACTGCACAAAAACGTAGTTATTTAACCAGTTGTTTTCAGTACTTTTGCTACTGCAAATAATGCTCTGATGTCCTGGAGCACAAGCGGCAGCGTATCTCTGGCATAGTGGGGTGTGCGTGTTGGGAAGACACAGTGGAACAGGTTCTTTCAGTCAGATTTTTATTCCTGTGGCCCCTGTGCTTGCGCAGAGTCAGACTCTGCACCAGTCCTGGCAGGGGTCCCAGACGAGAAACCCAAGGGAGTCTTGATTGCTGGAGTTTAATGTGTGGCCAAATGAAGACACTGGATGGAAAGAAGGACTTGTTGACCAGACTTTACGAGTGACTTTTCATGCCTTCACCCCCTAGCCCTCATTTGCCCTGTGCTGTTTTCTTTATTTTCTGAATTTCTAGAGAAGAGATGGAGGAAGCCTCTTGGAGTCTGGGAAGACCAGCTACAGTACTCTTGTGTGATGTCCATTTTGCTTTTCAAGGTCCTTTCCAGTTTGCAGCTTTCAGGAGATGTCCTTATTCCCAAAAGGAGCCCCTGCAGAGGCCACTTTATGTAGTGGTCAGAGCAGGGCCAGCTGCCTGGCCTGCTGCAGCTCTTCCCTTGCAAGTAGATACATAGAACAGGTACAGGCAAGCACCATGGGAGTGGTGGTAGATGGTGATAAGAACTAAATATAATAATGTCAGTATAGCACTCGACATGGCTCTCAGTACTTATTAGCAATTGATTTCAACCAGGAGGCTGCTATCTTTACCTGGAATGGTCTTTAAAAGTGCTCACACCCCTTGACCTACACCCTTCTATAAGCCTCTCCTAAGGAAATATCACTATGTGTGAAGATTTCATTCTGGAGTTGGTCACTACAGCAAAAATTTGGAAAAAACCTAAATGCCCACTGATAGGCAATGATTAAATAAATTATGGTATATCCAACAATAAAGGATTATCTGGGCATTGAAAATGAGGAAGGAGAGGTAGCTTAATTGCAATGAAAAGACGTTTGTAATATATTGTTTAGTGAAATAGCAATGATAAATTGCATGTCTAGTATGAAGGCATATTTGTAAATATGTGGTTTTGTATATGTGCAGAAATTCAAGATAGTTTAATGATGTAAAGGAAACACTTATAATGTTAAACGGAACAAAGCAGGGCTTGGAAACAAAAGAGATAAGTTCCATGCTGGTTTTTAGAAACATCCTTCCTAATGGGTTCAAACTTTCAAATGGTCATGGCTGTCCAAAGTGAGAATGGACTGCTCCAGAGGTAGTGAGCTCCCTGTCAGTGGAGGAGTTCAAGGATGGCAAGGAGTGTGGAGGGGATCAAAGCATCAGGGATTGGGTGAGAGGATCTCTAAGTCCTTCAAAATGAGCCACGATTCCCATGGTACAGTGCCCTGAGACCTGGACTGGACAAAAGCTGGTCGTGATTGGCAAATAAACGTACACAGGAATGATTTGCCAGCTTTTAATGCAAACATTGAGAGTGCAGTAATTGAATGGTGTTATAATGATGAAGTTAATGTGTGCTTACTGCAGGTTGGGATACACAGTCACAGAGGCACATTTACAATGATCTACATGCCTTTTAAGTAGTAGGAAGAGCATTCTGTAAGCATGACTCAGAATTAAAGCAGAAGACTCATTTTCCAACACTGAGCCTGTGGTATCTGGTCGGAGAAGACATTCCAAAGCTTTGAAGGTGATAGGCATCCACTTCCTTTTAAAAGTTGCCGGCAAGCCCATAGCCCAGCGAACTCTGGTTCCCAGAGCACCAGTTAGCACTGTGGGCAACACCTGTGGGCCCATAGGATTATGGGAAAAATGGAGATGAATTCTCCCGGCGGGAAAGGGGGTTGAGGCACCTCTGCCACGTGGCAGGTATGAGCTCCCATGGCGTGAGTGCCTACCTCCTCTGCTCCCAGCGAGCACACAGGGAAAGCTGGCTAATGCCCCACTCAGGGTGGATGCACACACACCCAGCAGCTGCTAACATGGGTGTGAACGTCCCAACCGATTCACTCCTCCTGTGAGTGTAGATATGAACGGCTCCGTTCATATCTAACTTGCCCTCCAGGAGTGGAGAGGGGCTCACGTGAGCAGAGGACCCTCCATCCACAGGCCATACCCTTGAATCTCAAGCATGACAGGCCAGGCATAGAAGGTCCCCATCCAGGCTGAGGGAATATGAAAGCCCTGGACTCTGCTGGACCATTCCAGAGTAGAAGGAGAGGTGGGTTTCCAGAGAGAAGCCCATGAATGAGGGGTGGCAGTTCTAGGGGCACAGATTTCAATCCAGTGCTGTGTAAGAGGGAACATACAAGATGTAGAGCTCTGCAAAGATGGGGCCTCAGATGCTGAGCAGCCAAGTAAAATGGTAGAGGGCTTTGCCCTCCTGCCATAAACAACTATAAAACCTGGACAGATAAAGAAAACAGCTGTGTGCAGGCACTGCATAGTATTTTCCATCGTGGGGCTGTGATCCTTGAGAGGGAACACACATAACGTGAGCCCCACATCTACCCAGACCTTCCTCCTAGATAGGTTTCCCAGGCCACAGTATGGGGAGGTAGAGCCCAAGCAGATGGCAGAAGGTCTCCTGGACAGATGAGGCAGAGATCAGAGTTCAGGGCTCAGGTAGCTGGGTCTTGTGGGGAGGCAGCCACAAAAGAGGGAGGAACCACAGAGAGGGAACCCTGGAAGTCGGTGTAGAAATTCCCCTTCAACATTTGGCTGATCCTGAACCACACAGGTGCAGGGTGAGACCCGGAGGCTCCGCAGAGAGCAGCCGCTGGGGGGCTGAGGGCTGGGTGGAGATGCTGGGACTCACACAGGCCCATCCAGAATGGAGTGCCCCAGCCCACCAGGAACCCTTTCTCCTAGCTCAGAGACACCAGGCAAGCAGCTACACACTGCAGAGGTGTGAGTTTCAGCTCTAAGAGCTCATGCCATATACTACTAAGTTTAAATAATTCCAACCTTTCCCGTTTTTTAAAAAAAATATTTATTTATTTATTTGGCAGCTCCAGGTCTTAGTTGTGGTACATGGGATCTTCGTTGCGACACGTGGGATCTTTTGGTTATGGCACGTGAGATCTAGTTCCCTGATCAGGGGTCGAACCTGGGCCCCCTGCATTGGGAGTGCAGTCTTAGCCATTGGACCACCAGTGAAGTCCCTCCCTTTGTTTTTCTAGTCCTGATAGTGGTAGCTGCTTCCTGCAGTTGCTACCTCCAAATTACCTAGTTAACAGTTCTTTATGTTAACTTCCTTTTTTTCCACCTGATTAGACCCTAAATGGAGTGGTCTCAAGAAACAACCCTTAAAGATGGGTCACAATCAGAGAACCAGAGAGCTTAACTAGAAATAAGCACCAATAATAATATAAGTTATTTACTAAAATAGTAAATTTATTTCTTATAAATAAATAAGGTGAATTAGGGTAAATATTGCTGAAAATGACATAAAATTTAATTGTGTGGTTTGCATAATTACAAAGTGAGTTGAATTTACAGCCTTGCCAATCTCTTGTGTGAAAGTTAGGCCATTGATTAGGAAGGAGTGGGAACTTGGATTTTGATTGGTTAGCCTTAATTTTATGTGGCATAATCATTTCTGGTAACCAAATCATAAAGTTCTATCAGGGTGCCCGTGTCAGTGGTGCTCTGCTGGTCAAAATTTGAGACTTTGAAATAAAAAATTTGTCATATTTGTGCCTCCAAAAAAAGAGAGTTAAAATGGGGATATCTGGTGGGCTCAGATGAAGCTGAAAGTTTAGAGCCTCTGAGTTATTCTGAGCCTCTCCTGCCAGTGGAAGCAGCTTGCAAGTTATGTGTGGGAATACTCACTTTCCCTTGCTTAAGGACACTTTGATAAGGTCACCCAGAGCAGTTATCTTGCAAGGGATACCTTTTCTCCTCAAGACTTAACCCGCCCCCTCTTATGGCCAGTAGACTCACAACTGGCATCAGAGCTCCACATGTTCAAACAGGGCAAGTACAGAGTGTGATCTGGGAAGATACAGCTTCTCCACTGAAAGAATGGCAAGATTTTGCTAAACTACATTGCAGCATCCTGTGGAGTATGTGCAGGAATGGATTCTAAGGGTGTTAGACCAAGGAGGACAGTTGAATACATTCAATAAAAGTTGAATTTATTGATACAAGTGCCTTACCTGAGATTATGGGCTTAATGTGTTGGTTTGTACAGCTGGTTATGACTTAGCTGTTTGAGTGAAATTGAGACTCGATGAGCATCTTCCCTATTGTGTTATGAAGGAAGGAATCAAAAGGCTTATGGGAGATGTTGGAAGAGAGTTATTATTGACAACCTGCACGCCCACCCACCCACTACATTCCCCAAGGAGGGGCCCAGAGGACTTTCCTTTCCCTACAACATTGGGGAATTCATTAGTGGGGGGAGCAGTAGTATCCTTGAAAAGCCCTGTGGTGGCTCTCCTCTGTCGGTCACATATGAGGATGGGAGATTCCACCATTGAGATTGGCTCCTTGAATCCACTGGGGATGATGGGATCCCAGAAGAACAGAGGCCAACTGCCAAAGACTTAGCTGGGTGCAGGTATCATAATGGATGGCAGGGTGAATTGGATATCACAGTATTTGACCCACAGGGATCTTTGGCCTTGGCTAATTGTCACAGTGTCCCTAGGAATGAAATAGATGGCTTCCTACTAAAAGGTTACTTGCTCTATTACAATAGGAAAAACTCTTGGTCTCATGTCCAAAAACCAATTTGAATCACTGTAGAAGAAAGCCATGGTCTCTCTTTTTAAATTTAATTTAATGTATTTTTCTATACAGCAGGTTCTTATTAGTCATCCATTTTATACACATCAGTTTATACATGTCAATCCCAATCTCCCAATTCATCGCACCCCAACCCCTGGCCACTTTCCCTCCTTGGTGTCCATACGTTTTTTTCTCTACTTCTGTGTCTCAATTTCTGCTCTGCAAACCGGTTCATCTGTACCATTTTCTAGGTTCCACATATATGCGTTAATATATGATATTTGTTTTTCTCTTTCTGACTTACTTCACTCTGTATGACAGTCTCTAGATGCATCCACGTCTCTACAAATGACCCAGTTTCGTTCCTTTTCATGGCTGAGTAATATTCCATTGTATATATGTACCACATCTTTATCCATTCATCTGTCAATGGGCATTTAGGTTGCTTCCATGACCTGGCTATTGTAAATAGTGCTGCAATGAATATTGGGGTGCATGTGTCTTTTTGAATTATGGTTTTCTCTGGGTATATGCCCAGTAGTGGGATTGCTGGATCATAGGGTAATTCTATTTTTAGTTTTTTAAGGAACCTCCATACTGTTTTCCATAGTGGCTGTATCAATTTACATGCCCACCAACAGTGCAAGAGGGTTTCCTTTTCTCCACACCCTCTCCAGCATTTGTTGTTTGTAGATTTTCTGATGATGCCCATTCTAACTGCTGTGAGGTGATACCTCATTGTAGTTTTGATTTGCATTTCTCTAATAATTAGTAATGTTGAGCAGCTTTTCATGTGCTTCTTGGCCATCTGTATGTCTTCTTTGGAGAAATGTCTATTTAGATCTTATGCCTATTTTTGGATTGGGTTGTTTGTTTTTTTAATATTGAGCTGTATGAGCTGTTTATATATTTTGGAGATTAATCCTTTGTCCGATGATTTGTTTGCAAATATTTTCTCCCATTCTCAGGGTTGTCTTTTTGTCTTGTTTATGGTTTCCTTTGCTGTGCAAAAGCTTTTAAGTTTCATTAGGTCCCATTTGTTTATTTTTGTTTTTATTTCCATTACTGTAGGAGGTGGTCAAAAAATATCTTGCTGTGATTTATGTCAAAGAGTGTTCTTCCTATATTTTCTGCTAAGAGGTTTTTTTTTGTTTTTTTTTTTTGCGGTACGCGGGCCTCTCACTGTTGTGGCCGCTCCCTCTGCGGAGCACAGGCTCCGGATGCACAGGCTCAGTGGCCATGGCGCACGGGACTAGCCACTCCGCGGCACGTGGGATCTTCCCGGACCGGGTCATGAACCCATGTCCCCTGCATCGGCAGGCGGACTCTCAACCACTGCGCCACCAGGGAAGACCCCACTAAGAGTTTTATAGTGCCCGGTCTTACATTTAGGTCTCGAATCCATTTTGAGTTTATTTTTCTGTATAGTGTTAGGGAGTGTTCTAATTTCATTCTTTTACATGTAGCTGTCCAGTTTTCCCAGCACCACTTATTGAATAGACTGTCTTTTCTCCATTGTATATCTTTGCCTCCTTTGTTATAGATTAGTTGACCATAGGTGCGTGGGTTTATCTCTGGGCTTTCTGTCTTGTTCCATTGATCTATGTTTCTGTTTTTGTGCCAGTACCGTTGATTAGCTCTAGTAGTTTCCTGGTGGTATCTTTAGGATTCTCTATGTATAGTATCATGTCATCTGCAAACAGTGACAATTTTACTTCTTTTTCAATTTGTATTTCTTTTTCTTCTCTGATTGCCATGGCTAGGACTTCCAAAACTATGTGGAATAATAGTGGTGAGAGTGGACATCCTTGTCTTGTTCCTGATCTTAGAGGAAATGCTTGTTCAGTGTTTCACCATTGAGAATGTTGTTTGCTGTGGGTTTGTTGTATATGGCCTTTATTATGTTGAGTTAGTTTCCCTCTATGCCCACTTTCTGGAGAGTTTTTATCATAAATGGGTGTTGAATTTTGTTGAAAGCTTTTTCTGCATCTGTTGAGATGATCATATGGTTTTTATTTTTCAATTTGTTAATATGGTGTATCACATTGATTGATTTGCGTCTATTGAAGAATCCTTGCATCTCTGGGATAAATCCCACTTGATCATGGTGTATGATCCTTTTAATGTGTTGTTGGATTCTGTTTGGTAGTGTTTTGTTGAGGATTTTTGCATCTATATTTGTCAGTGATATTGGTCTGTAATATTCTTTTTTTGTAGTATCTTTGTCTGGTTTTGGTATCAGGGTGATGGTGGTCTCATAGAATGAGTTTGGGAGTGTTCCTTCCTCTGCAATTTTTTGGGAGAGTTTGAGAAGGATGGGTGTTAGCTCTTCTCTAAATGTTTGATAGAATTCACCTTTGAAGCCATCTGGTCCTGGACTTTTGTGTGTTGGAAGATTTTAAATCACAGTTTCAATTTCATTACTTGTGATTGGTCTGTTCATATTTTCTATTTCTTGCTGGTTCAGTCTTGGAAGGTTATACCTTTCTAAGAATTTTTCCATTTCTTCCAGATTGCCCATTTTATTGCAATAGAGTTGCTTATAGTAATCTCTTAGGATGCTTTGTATTTCTGCGGTGTCTGTTGTAAATTCTCCTTTTTCATTTCTAATTTTATTGATTTGAGTCCTCTCCCTCCTTTATCTTGATGAGTCTGGCTGATGGTTTTTCAGTTTTGTTTATCTTCTCAAAGAACCAGCTTTTAGTTGTATTGATCTCTGCTGTTGTTTTCTTTGTTTCTATTTTATTTCTGCTCTGATCTTTATGATTTCTTTCCTTCTGGGAAAACTTTGGGTTTTGTTTGTTCTTCTTTCTCTAGTTCCTTTAGGTGTAAGATTAGATTGTTTATTTGAGAGTTTTCTTGTTTCTTGAGGTAGGCTTGTATAGCTATAAACTTCCCTCTTAGAATTGCTTTTGCTGCATCTCATAGGTTTTGGATCATCGTGTTTTCATTGTCATTTGTCTCTAGGTATTTTTTGATTTCCTCTTTGATTTCTTCAGTGATCTCTTGGTTATTTAGTAACGTATTATTTAGCCTCCATGTGTTTGTGTTTTTTACGTTTTTTTCCCTGTAATTCATTTCTAATCTCATAGCGTTGTAGTCAGAAAAGATGGCTTGATATGATTTCAAATTTCTTAAATTTACTGAGGCTTGATTTGTGCGCCAAGATGTGATCTATCCTGGAGAATGTTCCGTGTGCTCTTGAGAAGAAAGTGTAATCTGCTGTTTCTGGATGGAATGTCCTATAAATATCAATTAAATCTATCTGGTCTATTGTGTCATTTAAAGTTTCTGTTTCCTTATTTATTTTCATTTTGGATGATCTGTCCATTGGTGTAAGTGAGGTGTTCAAGTCCCCCACTATTATTGTGTTACTGTCGATTTCCTCTTTTATAGCTGTTAGCAGTTGCCTTATGTATTGAGGTGCTCCTCTGTTGGGTGCATATATATTTATAATTGTTATATCTTTTTCTTGGATTGATCCCTTGATCATTATGTAGTGTCCTTCCTTGTCTCTTATAACATTCTTTATTTTAAAGTCTACTTTATCTGATATGAGTATTGCTACTCATATGGTCTCTTTAGAGACCACCTCTGTGTCTTTTGGTTGGAGCATTTAATCCATTCACGTTTAAGGCAATTATCGATATGTATGTTCCTATGACCATTTTCTAAATTGTTTTGGGTTTTTTTTGTTTTTTTCTGTGGTACGCGGGCCTCTCCCGTTGCGGAGCACAGGCTCCGGACGCACAGGATCAGTGGCCATGGCTCACGGGCCCAGCCGCTCCGCGGCATGTGGGATCCTCCCGGACTGGGGCATGAACCCGTGTCCCCTGCGTCGGCAGGCGGACTCTCAACCGCTGCACCACCAGGGAAGCCCTTGGGTTTGTTTTTGTAGGTCCTTTTCTTCTCTTGTGTTTCCCACTTAGAGAAGTTCCTTTAGCATTTGTTGTAGAGCTGGTTTGGTGGTGCTGTATTCTCTTAGCTTTTGCTTGGTGTAAAGCTTTTGATTTCTCCATTGAATCTGAATGAGATCCTTGCTGGGTAGAGTAATCTTGGTTGTACGTTCTTCCCTTTCATCACTTTAAGTATATCATGCCACTCCCTTCTGGCTTGTAGAGTTTCTGCTGAGAAATCAGCTGTTAACCTTATGGGAGTTCCCTTGTATGTTATTTGTCATTTTTCCCTTGCTGCTTTCAATAATTTTTCTTTGTCTTTAATTTTTGCCAGTTTGATTACTATGTGTCTCGACCTGTTTCTCCTTGGGTTTATCCTGTATGGGACTCGCTGTGCTTCCTGGACTTGGGTGGCTATTTCGTTTCCCATGTTAGGGAATTTTTCGACTATAATCTCTTCAAATATTTTCTCTGGTCCTTTCTCTTCTCCTTCTGAGACCCCTGTAATGCGAATGTTGTTGCGTTTAATGTTGTCCCAGAGGTCTCTTAGGCTGTCTTCATTTCTTTTCATTCTTTTTTCTTTATTCTGTTCTGCAGCAGTGACTTCCACAATTCTGTCTTCCAGTTCACTTATCCGTTCTTCTGCCTCAGTTATTCAGCTATTGATTCTTTCTAGTGTAGTTTTCATTTCTGTTATTGTATTGTTCATCTCTGTTTGTTTGTTCTTTAATTCTTCTAGATCTTTGTTAAACATTTCTTGCATCTTCTTGATCTTTGCCTCCATTCTTTTTCCAAGGTCCTGGATCATCTTCACTATCATTATACTGAATTCTTTTTCTGGAAGGTTTCCTATCTCCATTTCATTTAGATGTTTTTCTGGGGTTTTATCTTGTTCCTTCATCTGGTACAAAGTCCTCTGCCTTTTCATCTTGTCTATCTTTCTGTGAATGTGGTTTTTGTTCCACAGGCTGCAAGATTGTAGTTCTTCTTTCTTCTGCTGTCTGCCCTCTGGTGGATGAGGCTATCTAAGAGGCTTGTGCAAGTTTCCTGATGGGAGGGACTGGTGGTGGGTAGAGCTGGCTGTTGCTCTGGTGGGCAGAGCTCAGTAAAACTTTAATCTGCTTGTCTGCTGACGGGTGGGGCTGGGTTCCCTCCCTGTTGGTTGTTTGGCATGAGGCGACCCAACACTGGAGCCTACCTGGGCTCTTTGGTGCAGCTAATGGCAGACTCTGGGAGGGTTCACGCCAAGGAGTACTTCCCAGAACTTCTGCTGCCAGTGTCCTTGTTCTCACGGTGAGGCACAGCCACCCCCTGCCTCTGCAGGAGACCCTCCTACACTAGCAGGTAGGTCTGGTTCAGTCTCCTGTGGGGTCACTGCTCCTTCCCCCTGGGTCCCGATGCGCACACTACTTTGTGTGTGCCCTCCAAGAGTGGAGTCTCTTTTTCCCTAGTCCTGTCCAAGTCCTGCAATCAAATCCCGCTAGCCTTCAAAGTCTGATTCTCTAGGAATTCCTCATCCCGTTGCTGGGCCCCCAGGTTGGGAAGCCTGACGTGGGGCTCAGAACCTTCACTGCAGTGGGAGGACTTCTGTGGTATAAGTGTTCTCCAGTTTGTGAGTCACCCACCCAGCAGTTATGGAATTTGACTTTACTGTGATTGCGCCCCTCCTACTGTCTCATTGCAGCTTCTCCTTTGTCTTTGCATGTGGGGTCTTTTTTGGTGAGTTCCAGTGTCTTCCTGTCAATGATTGTTCAGCAGTTAGTTGTGATTCCGGTGTTCTCGAAAGAGGGAGTGAGAGCATGTCCTTCTACTCTGCCATCTTGAACCAATCTCAAGCCATGGTCTCTTAACCAGGTTCAGACTTCATCTAGACATGGAGCCCCTTGTTGGAAGAGGAGGCCACGCCCCCTTGAAGAACTCTGTAGAGATTCTAGAAATCTTCATCTAAGCCCCCTCCAGAGGGACCTGTGATCATTTACTAGAGTGGTCCAGTGTAGCCCACAGTCTACGTGGAGGCTTACAGCAGTCAGGGCCCATATTCCAATCACAGTGAACCCACCTGTGCTTACTTCTCCAGGTCCTGAATCGACTAGACACCCCTGGCAACTGGCAGAATCCCAACATCAGTTCTGTGACACATGGAGTAAGGTCTCCTGTTAGAGGCAGGAAGCCCCTGGAACTTACCTTTTCTGCCAGGAGAGTAAAACAGCTGCCATCAGTTTCTGTATAAATAATCGAAAGAGGAGTCACCTTGCCAAAGGGAGCATTCATTCTTAGAAAGCAGCACAGCCTAGTCTCATGTGAGGGAAGCGCTGGCCTCTTTTAATGAACATTTGGCCTGGCTCCTTTCAAAGTAATAATGTGCCTTTATTGTGCTACGGAGCATTTGGTCCCTCCCTGAACCAGGGTCAACAGAAAAATAAAGTTTTTTTTCTTATTCTCAAATGTCTCCCCTGTTGGGGAGGGGGAATTTCTGCGTTGATCTTACTGCAGCTCATCCCTGCTTCGTAGATTCATTGCTTCCTTCTTCATTCAGCAAGCTCTCAGAGGGCCTAACCCCTGCCCGCCAGGCCTGTGCAGGGCACAGAGGGGGCGGGGATAGAAGAGCAAGCCAGGCTCTTAAAAGAAGGCAAGGCAGATAGGAAGCAATTTCAGTGCAATAAACGCCACTACAGAACAGTGCTCGGGGGAAAAGGGAGTCAAGGAGGTTTTCTGGAAAAGACGCTTCTTCAACTGGGTCTTTTTTAAAATGTTAATATTTAATATTAATAATATCTTACGGAAAAACCCAAATGAATTTTTGGCCAACCCAATACAATTTTTAAAGGTTACACTCCATTTACAATTTTTACAAAATGTTTGCGATATTCCCTGTGCTGTACAATATATTATTTTTTCTTTTCTTCTTTTAGATAGACTTCTTTTAAATTTTTATTATTTATTTACTTTTCTTTATTTTTTTGGCTGTGTCGGGTTTTAGTTGTGGCACTAGGGGTCTTCACTGAGGCGTGTGGGATCTTTCATTGTGGCGTGGGCTTCTCTCTAGTTGTGGCGTGCAGGTTTTCTCTCTCTAGTTGTGGTGCACCGGCTCCAGGGCACGTGGGTTCTGTGTTTGTGGTGCACGGGCTCTCTCTTTGAGGTGTGTGAGCTCAGTAGTTGTGGCATGCGGGCTTAGTTGCCCTGCAGCACGTGGGATCTTAGTTCCCCGGCCAGGGATCAAACCAACATCCCCTGCATTGGAAGGTGGATTCTTTACCACTGGACCACCAGGGAAATCCCTGTACAATATATTCTTGTGGCGTATTTTAAACCTAATAGTTTGTACCTCTTACTCTCCCACCTCTGTATTGTCCCTGCCCCCTCCCCTCTCCCCACTGGTAACCACTAGTTTGTTCTCTACATCTGTGTGTCTACCTCTTTTTTGTTATATTCACTAATTTATTGTATTTTTTAAAGTGCATATAAGTGATATCATACAGTATTTGTCTTTCTCTGCCCGACTTATTTCCCTTAGCATAGTACCTTCCAAGTCCATCCATGTTGCTGCAAAGATTTCATTCTTTTTTATGGCTGAGTAGTATTCCATTGTATGTATATATACCACATCTTCTTTATCCATTCATCTGTTGATGGACACTTAGGTTGCTTCCATATCTTGGCAATTGTAAATAATGCTGCTATGAACACTGGGTGGCACGTATCTTTTTGAATTAGTGTTTTTGTTTTTTTTAGATATATATACACAGGAGTGGAATTGCTGGGTCATACGGTACTTCTATGTTTAGTTTTTTTGAGAAAACTCCATACTGTATTCCAAAGTGGCTGCCACCAATTTACATGCCCACTAACAGTGTATGAGGGTTCCCTGTTCTCCACATCCTTCCAACACTCAGCTGGGTCTTGAAGAGCCAGTAGGTGCTGCCTGGAAGGACAGTGGAGAGAGAGCACAGAATGTCCGAAGGCATGAAGACCAGAGAGAACAAGGCATAGTCAGGAGGGAGGAGAGAGCTCGTGGGGATGGGGGTGGGAGGTGCAGAGGCACAGGAGACCGGAGAGGGCAGTGAGGGCCAGATCACCAGCCTTGCCCAGCCAGCTTGAGAAGCTTGGAAATGTGGAATATCCAGGCTTGGCCCCTGTAGCTCAGGGCCTGCATTGTTGTCTGAGACTGACACTTTAAAGGTGGAGGGGAAAGGGACAGCACATACCCTTCGAGGAGCCACAGGATAAGTCTTTGAGGAGAGTCCTTCCTACTTCTCCGTTCTTCCCTTCAGCATCTTTTCCCAGGGCTTCCACCAAAATGCAAGGTAGGTATAGCAGCCACCTGTGCAGACTGCCACCTTGTGGACGATACAGGGATTACAGATCTAGATATGACTTCCTCGTTCCTTAGTTCAATATACTGTAGTATTTCTTAATAATTCAGATGAGCCAAAGTGCTGGGATAAGGTGCCCTTTGTTTGAGGGGAGGACAAAAATGCATACAGACAATCACCGAATGCTCAGAGGTGTGAGTCTACCTGAAGCAGTGGGGTCGGTGAGAAGATGTGGGTAGGCTCACAGAGGTGACATCTGAGCTGGGTCAGGTAGGGAGCAAGGGTCTTTAGAGACCACCTCTGACATCCTCACTTTACAGAGAGGGAGACTGCAGCCCAGGGTAGGAAGGGACTCGCTCAAAATCAGAGTCCTTCAGGTGGGTGTCCCAGGCCAGGGCCCCTTTTCTTGTGCATGGTTGGCCTCCAGTTAAAATGGGTCCCCCTCCCAGTGCCAGAAATGGCCTTTGCAGAATCTGATCTGCTGCGCCTCCCTGTCCCCGGGCAGCCCCATCCCAGCAGTTTGTCCAGCCTGCCTATTGCTGCAGTAATCGCTTCCCTCGTTCTCTGCACTCCGCCTGTGATGAACTGCAAAGCACTGAAACCCTCCCCAGGGAGGACACTGTACTTAAGCCAGGGTCTTGGCTGACCTGGGAAGACGGCGGGTGTCTCCAGGGCATCTACCCTCAGGGACTACCATACTTCTCAGTACACAGGTACTTTGTAAATTTTGTGACCTGAATGAATGGGTGAGGTCAGGGAAGGGGAGGTGGGTGGCACCTGAGAGGTCAGTCAGATGTCTTGTGGACTTCTCCAGAGCTGAGTCTAGTCTGGGAAGATAAATTGGGGCCAGGTCACAAAGGCCACTGAACGTTCTCCCAGAGAAGTTTGTCTTGCATTTGTCTTTCTTCTGCCAGCAGAGGGAGCCAGGCCTGTTTGTGACAGAGGAGGGACAGGATGGGAATATAGGATAGCTTCATTCTTTTTCAAAGTGAGAAATATTGTCCCTAGTCAAGGGTCATACCCATTGATATTACTTAGGGAAGAAATTGCCCTGCCCTAGATCTTCCAGATATTTTGGTTCTTTTTTTCTAAATTAAATAATTAAGCCATATGTCTATAGAATAAATAGAGGCTGTCCTGTGATAAGCTCCCAACACTCGGGAAACAAGCATGGCCTTTGTGATGCACTGCTGAATTTCCTTGTGTCATGTCTCCAGAACCCTGGACCCTGATAAACACAGGGCTTAAATAGAGTAAGTCTTCCTAACCTGGGTTCTCGTGTAGTCATCTCTTTCCTCACGTTCTGCCAACTGCAGCACCATTACATGGCTCCTGGAAAGAGGTCTCTAGCGGAGTGCTTAGGGCTCTGTTCTATTAAATGTTTTTATCAATAACCTGGATGAACTCAGCGAAAGTGTTCAAATGCCCGAGTACTTCAAAAAGGAATTAATGTACATTGGATAGAAGAAGCGGTATTCAAAAAGGCTTGCAGAGGTTAGAATGGCAGAGAGAAATCAAATGTTGAACTGTCCTACAGACACATGTCAAGTTCTGCATTTAGACTCGACACTAAAATGAGAAAGCATGAGGGGGAAATTGAAATGGATTACACAGGGTTGTCTCCAGGTTCAAAGAGGCCATGTCTGGAGCATGGTAGCCACTTAGAAATGGTTCCTTATTACTGTGAATGAAACTGTGCTGAACTGAAGCATTTTAGAACAAGAGTCTTGGCTTTTCTCCCACTTTAACATGGCCATCTTCCTAACTCCCCTGGGCAGTCAGTGGCAATTCAATAGCGACTCATCCTTAATGGTGTGAAGAGAGCAATTGTAGAATTGTGACGGAAGTAACCAGGAGAATCCAAGAATTTAAAATATCCATTTGAAGCCTGGGCAGTGGAGCCAGGAAGCACCTGGCAGATGAGCAGTCACAGAAGAGATGGCATCTCCATGTGCCTGAAGGAGGAGAGCTTTACACGTCTTTTCTCTGAATGATGCGGCATGGGTGTACCGAGAACTGCTTCTTCTGGGAAGGAGAGGGCCTGGTTTCAGAGGAAACACATTGACCGTGTTTCTTTGTTTGCAGGTGTCCAGTAAGAGAGTTATGTTGTACTGATCCTCATATTTCTCTGTCTTTTTCGTTTTTCTTTCATCATTTTCAATTTTGAAAACAAGCATTTGTGGGGCCTCCCCTGTCTCCCAGGCGTCATGGCGAATCAGGCCTAGTCCTGGCTTCCAAGCTACCGTGATCTAATAGGGGGACTGGGACCTGGGCACAATTAACTGGGATGTGACCGTCTGCTCCACTTTCCAGTTGGCACTCGGTGGAGAGCAGGCGCCCTCTAATTGCTCATGCTCGTTGAGGGCTTGCTGTGTGTCAGGCACCCTCCTGAGCATTTTATATTAGCTCATTTCAACCTCATCTGTCATGAAGTAGGTGTAGCTTTTCTCAGATAAAACCGAGGATCAGAGGGGTTAACAACATAACGTGGCCAAAATTACAGCTGGTAAGTGGTGGAGTTGGCCCCAAAGTCCACACTCTGTACCACTGCCCCAGGCTGCTTCTCCACAAATATGTGCTAAATGGACGAATAAAGAAGGCCTCGATATGTGCCATAAAAGAGATGTAGGCCAAGCCAAGAGAAGTAAGGTTACACCATGGCGATCAGGATATTATGCTTGAGGTGGGACTTAATGAACGAAAAACCATGGTGATAAGCAGGTGGGAGGCACCGTTCTAGGCAGGAGTAAAGGGATCAAGGTGAGCAAACACACATGGCCTGAATCGTCGGCTATGCTGCCTATTCACTGCCTCCAGGACCCCCTCCCACTCCATCAGAGCTGATTAGACCCGGGGTGTTATGGACGGAATTGTGTCCCCTCCCAAATTCATATGTTGAAGCCCTAACCTCCAGTAGCTTAGAATGTGACTTTATTGGGAGACGGGGCCTTTAAGAGGTAATTAAGTTACAACAAGGCCATTGGGGCAGCCTGATGCAATCTGACTGGTGTCCTTATAAGAAGAGATTAGGACATAGAGATGCTAGGGTGCAGGTGCACAGAGGAAAGACCACGTGAGGACACAGCGAGAGGGCAGCCGTCTGTAAGCCAAGGAGAGGCCTCAGGAGAAACCACACTTGCAGACACCTTGATTTTGGACTTCCAGCTTCTGGAACTGTGAGAAAATAAAGTTCTGGTTTAAACCACCCAGTACATGGTATTTTGTTATGGGGGTCCTAGCAAACTTATACGAGGGGTGTAGGACTGAGCCAGAGACAGGAAGGCATAGACTGGCTGTGACCGCCTGGGAAAAAGAAGAACTGGGGCAGATCTTTTCTCTTAGCAGTTAGAACTGGGGAACCCTGGGAAGGAGCCAGTGGACTTTGGGGGTAGAGGTTGAAAGGATACTATGAACTAAAGTCAGGATGGTGGTGAGTTAAAACCCCAAGAGAGCAGAAACCCTAAGGAAGCAAAGGGGCTGAGTCAGAGAGAGGAAAGATTGAAGAAAAAGGCCAAAAAAGGAGAGAGACAAGAGAAAGACCACTTGGCCACAGAGGGGAGGAACCTTTCCCAAGAGTGGCTTCAGTCTCCAACACCTTCCCTGGTTGGGCCCCAGCCCTTGCAGGGGAGGAATTGGAAACCCCTTTAACTCCAGGCAACTCGAGTGGATCTCTGTTCCTTGTTCCCTAAAGAGCCAGAGTAACATGAAAGGCCATGTTTAGGGATGGATAAGCAACTTTGAAAAAAATATAGATGGAAACCAGTGGAGATGAGGCTGGAAAAGAGGGTTGAAGCAACTTCTTGGAGGGTTTGGAAAGCCAGGGTTGGGAGAGCAGACCATGGAGGACGTTTGGCAAGTCTGAGCTGTGCTTTAGGGAGATGCGTAAGCATCTTAGTCTGCACTAAGCATGGAGACTGGGGGCTGCAGGCCTGTTAGAGAGTACTTGTGTTGGTCCAGGCAGGAGGTGGTGAGGGCTGCAACTGCGGCAGTAGCAGTGTGAATGGAAAGGAAGTTGTATTGATTCGGATAAGGACCAGCTGCTCTAACAAACAAACTCCAAAGCATATAATGGCTCTTACATAATAGAAGATTATTCCTTATTTGTGTAAACTCTCAAATGGCTGTTCCTAGTCTCCTCAAGTGTTGATTCAGGGACCCAGGCTCTTTCCATGTTGTGGCTCCACCATTCTGAACACCACCTCCAGACTGGCAGAAGGGAAAAGAGGAATGAGCCCTCTGACATCCAAGGGACGGATAAGAGCCACCAGGAGGCAGAACGAATGAGGCGAGAGAAGGGGAGGAGCCACAGACAACTCATGGGTGATAGGAGCGTGATGTTGTCACTAACTGGCCTGGCAGCTGACGGATGCGGTGAATCAACAGACGAGAGCACCTGGGGTCTAGTTCCCATTTGGCTCGGGATGATCATTTGGGAGCAGGGTGGCCGTTTAGAATCCATGGGCCATTCTAGTAACTGGGAAATCTTAACACACTTCTCAGCAGCAAGAGTCCTGCTCTGCCCCGGTCAGGACTTGACCGTTCCTTAGCTTCCTGCATCTCTCTGGGTGTTATTTGGTTCTCGGTCCCACTGATGAGTGTTTAGTTCTTGTTCTGTGTCTCAAGGTCAGACTCCTGAAAGAGATGACCTGTTGGACAGAATGTCCATCACGGATGGCAGATTGATACGGTTTATGACTGGCTGCCCTTGGGTCAGGCACTCAGCTTTGGTCCAATGAGCAGCGCTCTGGGGCACAGAATTGCATGGCACCAGCATGGATGCTCACACCCTTGGCACAGCTCTGTGGACGTGGCAGGCTTTCTCAGGCTAGTCCTCTTAGTGTACTTCCCTTCCTTAAGCCTCCGTCTTCTCATCCTTAAAATCAAGAGCTTGGACCATATGATGCTCACAAGTCCTCCACATTCTGTGCTGTGTTAGCTAGGGCAACACCAGCTGCTGTAACAAATAAGCTGGCACTTCACTGGCTTATTACAACAGACCTTTATTTCTTGCTTATGGACAGTTGGTGTAGAGGACAGCTTCCTCTACATGGTGATTCAGGGACTCAGGCTCCTTCCCATCCCATTCCTTTAGGGCCTTTGAGTCCTAAACCAGCAGGTGCGGGAAGGAGAGGGTAGAAAAAACACACTTGCTTCTTAACTGTCTTAGCCCAGAAGTACCACACATCACTTCTGCTCACATCCCATTGGTAGCCTTGATCCCGTGTTTATTCCTAGACTCCTGGGTGGGCTGGGGAGTATGCCCCCTGGCTGGGCAGGTCCTTGCCAGCAACAGCTTCACTTTATGGCAAGGGAGCAGGAATTCCTTGTGGACGGCTAGCCCCGGTTCTGCCACATGGGTGGGGTTCAGTTTTGAACTTGTCTCCAGCCACTTCTCCCAGCAAATTGTCTTTTTTCCAAGGAGAATCTTGAAGCTAGTGGTGCTAGTTTCCTAGTTTATTGCCTTGAGGCAGAGTCCTACTTTATTGCCTGTAATAATTCTTACAGCTAGCCGAAGAGGCCTCAACTCCTGGGCAAAGCTCCAGTAGCCCAAGGTGCCAGTGCCCACAGCCAGTGAGAGGCAGCAAGAGTCTTGGAGAGAGGAACTAGGAGGGCAGTTCCTGCTTTTGCATGAGAAAGCATGGGAAGGGCGGTAGAGCAGAAGAATAGCCAGTAGTGTTCCCAAACAAGGAAGGAGGCCACCCACTTGCTGTCATTTCTCTGGTAAATATTTGACTGGATGTTTGCCTTTCGCTGAGGTTTTATTTTTGGGTTCTGGGCAGAACGTCAGAATATCAGAAGCAGTCATCACCAAGAGGCAAGAGAAGCCCAAAGAACAGTCCAGAGAAGCAGATTGCTCACCAGAGCTGCAGGCAGTGCTTTTCTACCAAGATGCTTTCCTCAAACGCAAGGTGAGTTATCAGGGTCAGGCTTGAGACAAGTCATGCTGGACAACTGTATGTTCCTGGCAACTGTATTCTTCTTTTTTTTTGGCCACATGCCCCGACCAGGGATTGAACCTGGGCCCCTGCCAGTGAGCGCACCGAGTCCTAACCACTGTACCGCCAGGGAGTTCCCCCTTTTTTTAATTAAAAAAATTTTAATTGATGTATAGTTGAGGTACAGTATTAGTTACAGGTGTACAATGATTCACAGTTTTTAAATGAATACCCTCCAAATCCATCCATGTTGTTGCAAATGGCAAAATTTTGTTCTTTTTATGGCTGAATAGTATTCTATTGTACATATATGTTCCACATCTTCTTTATCCATTCATCTGTTGACGGACACTTAGGTTGCTTCTGTATCTTAGCTATTATGAATAGTGCTGCTATGAACATTAGGGTGCATGTATCTTTTCAAATAAGTGTTTTTGTTATTTTCTGATATATACCCAGGAGTGGAATTGCTGGGTCACATGGTAGTTCTATTTTTAGTTTTTTGCAAAACCTGGCAACTGTCTTCTTTGCTATGGTGATTCATGGAACCGGGAGGAGGGCATGGTTTACCTAATTTGTAGGCAGCTGGCACGATGGGTCGGTGGATAGATTTCTGTTCATCTTCAGTTTAGAGCCACAGAGTGGAGAGGGAAGAGCGCAGATATGGTGTTAGCAGACCTGGGCTTGAGTCCTGGCTCTGTAGTTTCTAGCAGATCTTAAAGCCTTGGTTTCCTCATCTATTAATCAGGTGTAATAACCCCTGTCCTACCTAACCCACAGCTTTGTGAAGATCATCTGAGAAAAGAGTGTGAAAGGACTTTGAGAGCTGTACAGTCCCACCTAGAAGCATTCTCACTCAAACATATAAACTTAAACACCTCATTTTAAATGATCCCAGAACTAAAAAAGCTGCTCAAAAATAGAACAAAAATTAGAGCCATCACTTTCTGGTGTCATAGTGTTCTCTGTTTAGATTGTCAAAGGATGTTATTGTGGGGAGGGAAAAATAATTTTCCCTTCTAGGGAAAGAACCCTTCTAGGTTCTTGACTGAGACACCCCTGTAATAAAAAGATTAACAGGAGAAAAACAAACAAATTTAATAATATGTATGCCTCCTGTATACAAGGGAGATACCCAGGAAAATAGAGTAACTCCCCCAAATGGCTGAAGCTGTCACCCTAAATACCATCTTCAGCTAAAGGCAAAAGAAAATGTTGGGGTTGAGGAGTTAGTTATAGGAGGTTATCAGGAAAAGCACAGTAAACAAGGGTAAGGTCATTATGCAGATTTAAACAATTGTTTTCTACATTGATAAGAGTTTCTAGAGATAAGGTCATCTTACCTTGTCTACCTTATCTACCATTCCTGGTACAGTGAGGAAGACACCCTTACAAACAAGAGATTTCCCCCATACATGTAAATGTCTCCTACAAAAGCTCCATTTTTAGAGCTTCCCCTATGTCTGCAGTTTCTTAAAATTAACCATGTTAAAATAATCCTTATGCTGAAGAGGCATATCTTGGGGTGACAAATTCTTCCCCCCTTCATCCCACCTTTGAAACTTCAAACAAGTTTCACAGTCCAGAAGCTGAGTTGACAAATTGCTCCATATCTCATTGAACCTGTCTCAGTAGTGAGAATAGGTCAGCTTAGTTAAACTGTTGTGTCTCATTTCAGGAGGTGGTCTTGCAGGTGTGCTCCCAGAGTTAGGCCTAGATAGTGCCAGTTGTCAGGTATTTATTAAGAGGCATTTCTAAGGAAACGGAAGAAAACCAAAGCTTAATGGTTGGAGAAGACTCTAAACCACTTTCTGAGCCCAGGAGGCAGCCAGTCAAGAAGATTTTCTCTATGTTAGGGTTGAACCATCTTTTGCAGTTTGAGTGTCTCTGATGATGTCATCAGGTGTTCAGTTACACTTTCTGAGTGGCCCACAAAGCAACAGGCACAAGCGATGTCTAAATATGAGCTGTTATGGTGATTTCTCTGAAGTGTATATCAAGCCATTCACATTCAGTTTGCAGGGTTTCAGGGAAAAGGGCAGCTTTTGTTTTTAGTGATTCCAAGTCAGAAAGGTGGGAGAAAATTGGAAACATTAGTTTGGAGATTTGTAGCCGGATATTTGAGGAAACTAGAATTCAGGATCCAGTCCAGTTTACGGGTAGAGAACAAAACCTCAGAGACAATTAACAGAACTAGAATCTTATCTACAAGTGTGTATTATAGTTTCTACTGAAACATAATTTTTCTAAAATCACCCTTATTTCTATCAAAGATAGCCAAATGAAGACTAATTTGTTCACAAAATAGGTCTAGTTTCAATAAACTTGTCCCAATTATTTGTGCAAGCGCAGCAAGAATAACAATTGACCATGTAGGGTCTTTTAAATATTCTTTGCTGGCTTTTCATAAGGAATATCAGATTGAACTTTTTTTTTGTTTGTTTGTTTGTTTTTGTGGTACGAGGGCCTCTCACTGTTGTGGCCTCTTCCATTGCGGAGCACAGGCTCCGGATGCGCAGGCCTAGCGGCCATGGCTCACGGGCCCAGCCGCTCCGCGGCATGCGGGATCTTCCCGGACCGGGGCATGAACCCGTGTCCCCTGCATCGGCAGGCGGACTCTCAACCACTGTGCCACCAGGGAGGCCCCAGATTGAACTTTTAAAAGCATCTAGAGGAAAAAAAAAAAAAAAAGCATCTAGAGGTCAGGAAGCCAAGCCAAAGACTTTCCATCAGACTTTGCCTTAATGCTTATAGATTTGAGTTGATTCCTCTCTTCTTGAGGTCCCCCAAGTATCCTGTACCTGCCAGGAAGGGACTTTCCTTACTAACCTGGTAAGACTGTCAGGAACCCTGAAAGCAAGGTACCAGGCTGTTTTTCCAAGGGGACTTATTGACTCTATAAACTCAGCCTTAATTATTTAAAACTGTCTTGTCATATCTGATTCTATGAATCTTCTCAAATCTGACATTCCAACCAAAGCTTTGATAATATAACAAATGTTTCCAGTTGTGCCCTGTTACAAGAAGAATAGATTCTTATTAACTTACGCAAATAAATATTTTTTCATAAAGAACATTCACTAAGCTTCCAAATTCTGAAGGGATCAGGTAGGGAGAAAAAGTAATTGTTTCATCCTTATTCACAAAGGTACACTTTATCAAATTGCTCTAAGTCATAGGTAGCTTAAGAGAAAAAGTTTCCTTAATATTAAAGAACGTAATCTGGAAAAACAAAACATTAAGGAACCAACAATGTTTCAGACAAAAAGTCATAAAATTATAATCATCATGATCAGTTTGTTCAGTCTGTTCTTAATTCTTGTTCTGCTTAAATCCAGGTTTTTCATCAATTCTGGAGATTCTTACTCAGTTCAGTTTCATGATCTTTAAGTTATCAGAAATCTGTGCTTGCCAGAGTCCTTTCCGTGAATCTCCTTGAAGATGAAGCACACTTGCAAACACTTCTGCAAAAGCATCAGCGCAAAACAGTAACTTCTGTAAATGGCAAAGACTTAAAAGTGGCCATGGTTGAAGATCCGATTAGAGCTCATTACAATGCGATTGACAAAGAAATTTGGTTACCTCTGTAACAGACACCGTTCTAGTTATTATTAAGGTAATTACTAGAATTAATGACTGATTAACATTACACCAGACATATCAGAATTTTAGGAATTTCATACAATTTCTGGAATGCTTATATACCTATACAAATACAGCTTAAAGAAGGCTTAGTATTATGTCTTATTTGACAGTGCTTCCCATATAATTTAACATATCCATAAGCCTCTATCTCTCTGTCTTTAAGGAGAAGAAATCTTTTGGGATGTTCCAGGGGCCCTCTGGAAAATCCCCAAATTACTTCCATGTCAAAAAGACTTTAGTTAGAGTTTGATTTGGCAAAGTTTGTCAAAAATATCAAAAAGCTTGGACACTTGACTAACTAAGAATCACGCTATGAAACAATACATAGTTGTCTATTTAACCAAAGTGACAATTAAAGATTTTAAAGGCAAATAGAGATTGTTACACAGTTGTGAGCAAAACTTATCTCTTTTAATACTGAGATGATTCAGTTCTCTTAAATAATCAAAGACCTGATTAAGACAACATGAAGCACAGGAAATTATTTTGATAAAACACCAAATCTTTGCTTTCTAGGCAGATTACTTAAGAGGTAAAGAAAAACCTTTCACAACTTCTTATCAGGAGAAGACCAATAGTCCAGTAGAACTTTGTCCTTTTAACAGATGAAAGAAAATCAAGTTCCAGTTTTATATAAGTACACTATTGATATTAAGGCTTATTTTAAATACCCTTATAATAACAATTCAATTTCAGCCAGCTTGATTATACAACGTAAAATTCTCTTTCTCTCCCCCTTCAACTTTCTATATACATTTAGTTTATCCTTTATTTTCCACCTTCCCATTCTGAAATAACCAGCTTTACTTTAGGACAAAATCACTTTCATTTCCTTCAACAGAAATGCATCTCCATACATCATATCTTTTCTTAGGTAAAAATATATCTTACTTTTCTTGCATACAGAGTTGTTTCCCATATTATTTCTTGTAGCTTTAATTACATATATTAATTAGAATTCTTAACCCTTAGCAACCTTAACTTCTAGTGAAAACTAAGAAGTGAGCAGTTGTGAACTGTTACACCAGAATTCTGTAGACTGGCAAATTTATGAATACATTTCATAATTTTGAAGCATACACTTTTTCATAGTACAATCTTTCAATGTGGCACAAAACACATTTACTAATAAACCAAAATATCTTTAGTTTCTCTGTAATAAGAAGAGTTAGTAAACCTGTGTTCAGTAATTAATGTTTCACTGTTTCATCTTATTTGGAAATGATCTAGATATTCAATGAGATTCCATTATTTAACTTAGCTTAGCAAAACTTTAAGGTTTCAAGTTACCAAAAAGATTTTGGTAGCTATTTTTTTTTTTTTTTTTGTAGTACGCAGGCCTCTCACTGCTGTGGCCTCTCCCACCGTGGAGCACAGGCTCCGGATGCGCAGGCTCAGCGGCCATGGCCCACGGGCCCAGCTGCCCCACGGCACGTGGGATCCTCCCAGACCGGGGCATGAACCTGTGTCCCCCACACTGGCAGGTGGACTCCCAACCACTGCGCCACCAGGGAAGCCCTTGGTAGCTATTTTTAATTAGAATACCATACACATATTTATTGCTGAAAAGTTCACCTGAAAACTCTTATCCCACTTACATCTATCTACATCACTTCTTCCCAACAATTATGTTTAGACTATTCACAAAAACCTAATGAGACATTAGACAAAGTCAGCCATCATCCCAAGCTATTTTCCTTGCTGACCAGTTTTGCAACAGAGATAACGTTATCTATGTACTTATGAGAGTTTTAGAATACCCAATCCTTACAAACACGTGTCCTTCAACCCACGTAAATAGAGCTCTTTATACATTAATTTCGACACTACCATGTGGAGGTAGAGAGATATCACATCTCTACAACATACATGTATAAACATACATAAACATACAGACAGATGCAAACAAGACCTTATAACTATTGTTCTAAAATTTTAGCCATGAGACACATACAGTAATACAAAACTCACTAGCTTATAAAAGAACAGTTGGATTCAAACTTTGTTTTGGCAGTTGTCACCTGCTCAGATGGCTAAAACTTTTTACTAAGATTTGTGGGAGGACATTTAAGGTTTTTCATTAGTCTGATTTCCACATAGTTCCTTCTCTTTTGCTTCTGAAGAGAAACTTCTCCCTGAAGTTTGCTTTTCAAAGAATGGTTCTTAGGTCCCAGAGAAGATGAATGTAGAAAATCTACATCAAGAAGGCACAGAGAAAGTACTCAAGTTTTCTCCAAGGAGTTTTGGGGTATATTTGCCTATTATTAGAGGTCTAGAGTAATTACTATTTAAAATTGTCCTTTTTCTTAAGTGCAGTACAACTCTGTTTCTGAAATCCCAATATCTACAAGCATTTTAAGATGAAAAGGGGAGATTTGGGGATTGATAAGGCTAGGTGGACTTTGAATTGTTTCTAGAGCCACATTTCTGGTTTTGTAGAGATTTGCAAGACAAAGACAATTGTTTTCTATTTCAGAGAATTGGGTTGTAACCTGAATATCAAGAGACTGACCCACCCATCCAACTAAACTTGCTGCTTTGTATAAGGGTGATTTCCTACTGAGATGGAGATCAAAAGATTTCTACATTAGAGAGCTTCAGGGTTTAATAGACTGAAAAAGCCTGTCTAAGGTGTTTTAAACAAAGGCCTTATTATTGAGTGCATATTCAACCTTGGACCAATTCACCTTAGGGGGGAAAGCCTCTACAATTGCTCTGTCAGCCTCTGAATATCAGCCTCTATTGAACCATTTCCAAGTCATTTGCAGGAGGGCCTGGGAGAGATTCTGGCTGTCTGATTCCTCTGTGAGGTTTTTTTTTCCCAGGGGCCCGCCTGGCTTGTCTGCTAACTATGGTATAATCATGCGTGGGAAGAATACCCCTTAACAGCCAATCTAGGTCTCTGTGAGTGGGGTTGTGAATGGCCACTGATCTTTCCAACTCCTCTCTTAGTTTGGTAGGATCTTCTGAAAGTAGAGGTAAAAGGGCTTTGTAATTGAGAAGATCTGCGTTTACTTCACCTCGCTAAAGCTTTATCCTTGAAGTTGGAATAATAGTCCATGCTGCATAGGTTATAAAAAGACTGAGATAATAACTGTAAAGACCATACATAGCCCAATGTCCAGCATGTGATAAACCTTCAATGAACGATAGCTATTATTATTTTACTAAGTGAAAATAAATGAAAATGAATGTTGCTTTACTGGACAGCTAAGAATGGTAGGGAGCAGAAAATGAGCTTTTGTCTTCTTCAATCACCAATTTTTTGCATGGTAACTCTGTCTGAAGTTGTCAGATAGGCTTGAAAACATTCCCATACACTCCCTCCGAAAGGAGGGTACCTACCAGGTGCAGACCATTCCTCTCAGTACAGTAAGCTCAAAATGAATGGGCAAGGTCAAGGCAAAGGAAAATAAACAGAGATCTGGACACACAGAAGAGAAAACAGAGAGGCCCTGGGAGAAGATGGAATAAAGACAGGCCAGACACAAAAGGTCAATCAATATCTCATCTTAAAATTAGCACCCGTGGGGACTTCCCTGGCGGTCCAGTGATTAAGACTCCACCCTTCCAATGCAGGGGGTGCGGGTTGGATCCCTGGTCCGGGAACTGAGATTCCACATGCCGAGCGGTGCAAAAAAAAAAAAAAAAAATTAGCACTTGTATTTGAGTCCCACTGTGGACAAGTGCCAGGCTCCCTCTGACCTGTGCTCTCTGATGATCCAGTGAGACCTTGGGATGAGAGTGCTTTATAAACTGTAAAGCACTGTTATTTCCCACAGTGCCCTGCTCAGAACAGGGGAAGATCTCGCAGCCCCTCTGCCCTGGGGGAGAGCTCTGTTCCCAACTTGACTGAGCTGATTCTGTCTCTCTGAGTCAGTTAACCAGGTGGTGGTGGAGCCAAGGCACCCAGCCAGGGTGTCCAGCTCTTTGGTACTGTGGCTCCTGTGTCTCTCGGTGACGCCAGTGTCCGCCCCCCCTCCCCCGGGAGGGGCCCCAGGGTCTGCTGGGGGGGGGCCAAGCTGCTGCTTGGAATCCTCCACTCCCACCTCGTGGAATAGCGTCTGTGGGAGGGAGTTGTAGGGAAGGTGGAAGCAGGCCTGAGAACCAGCAAGCATGGTGCTTCCCAGTTAACAAAGCACCATTCATACCCATTCTCTAATGATCTAGGGAAGTAGATCTCACCCATTCTACAGATGAAGCAACCAAGGCTTCAGGAGGAGAAATGATTCACCCCAGGTCGCAAGGTCTCTGACTCCAAACCCCAGGCTTTTCCTCTGGGCAGATCTGAGGACCCACATGGGCATGAAAACCCACCTATACACACTGTCTGGTGGAGGTTACCAACCAGAGCCGAGAATTCCTACCTGTAAAGCAAGGTCCAAATGGATGGGAGTAGTCAAGGCAAAGAAGCAGAAAACAGATTTGGACACACAGAGAAGACAGAGGCCCTGGGGAAAAAATGGAATCAAAAAAGGGTATCAATGTGTGTTTCATTATGGAACTTCCCCTGATTCTCAGAGAGTCACTGAAAATGACAGACAGGGACAAACCAATAGGCAATAAGAGAGAGAAGCACAGAAAGACACATGGAACTTTCTGGGAAGGCTGTCAGAGGCAAGCCTAGGGGGATGGAGGAGCTGGGAGGAAAACAGAAGGGACCGTCAGCAAGGTGGCAGCCTGTGTGGGTTTTGTGATAGTCGTGGACTTTATTTTAAAAATTTAAACTTTTTATTATGGATGTGTACATATTTATACAAGAGAAGAGAGAATAATATAAAGAACGCCCTATTCCCATCACCCAGCTCCAACAATTGTCAACACGTGGGCAGTCCCCTGGACACCCCTGCCCACTCCCCCTCCTCAGACAGCCTGTCATTTCCTCATGGATTTCATCTTGAGAGGGAGTTTGCTTTCCCCCACACCATTCTTAAAGCTGTGCGTACACCAATGACCTGCACACACATCCACTCGCAAATCTTCACAAGCCCCTGCAATTCTCATGTCTTTGTGCCGAAAGAACTCACACTGCCCTGGCCTTAGGAACAGAAAAATTCACTGAAGAGTCATGGAGGATGACAGCTATCAGATACTTACATGGTCATCTACGTTGCCAGGGTTCAAGTCCTGGCTCCACTGCTCACTGGCTGGGTGAGCTTGGATGAGTTTCCTCATCTTCTGGAGCCTCAGTTTTCTCATCTGTGAAATGGGGTGATGATAGTACCTCTCACAGGCCTGTTGTGAAGCTGAAATTAGTTAATAAAAGCATAACCCTTAAGGTATAGCTTGGTGCACAGTAGGCCCTTGAGAAACATTAGCTTTCCATCCATCCATTTAGGAAACGTTAGTGGGCACCTGCTGTTGCCACATGTTGGGCCAGGAGCTGTGCACATGAGAAGAATGAGGAAGGTCCCTGCCCCCTAGTATCTCCCCATCCAGTGGGGGACACAGACGCATGAAAAGACTTTTCCATACAGTGGGCTGGCTGCTGTGACTGTGGGCTGAGTCCCAAGCAGTCCAACCTTCTCAATTTGCAAGTGACCAAACTGAGACCACGGGCCCCCCTGAGCCTAAGGAGCCACAGCATTTAGCAGCAGAGCTGGGTGGCCTCGAAATGGTTTTTCCTGGCCAGTCACCTTCATGTGAGAGCCTCAGAGGAAGCTGGTGGCTCTGGAGGACAGCAGGGCCAATCTGGGCAAGGGTGCTCTGGGCCCCCCTGCCTGCAGTGTGGAGCAGGACACTGGTCACAGGGCCAGGTATGTGCAGCACTCTGGCTACTGGTTAACCAGGTGAAGGACTTCAGTCCACTGTGTGGTCAGGGGCCCAGGGCAGGGGAGTCCCGGATACCCCCTCACCTAGCAGGAGGCCAGGGATGCCTGGCCAGCTGCCCATGACATGCACTGGATTGGGGCTGGGGAGGCGCTCAGTCTGGCGACGGCTGACCCCAGATGCTCCAGGGACAGAGGAGCAGATGGGGTCTGGCATCTGAGGAGGTAGAAACAGCCAGTGAGAGTCCCCTTTCAACCCAATGAAAGAAAATCCTTTTCTTTGGTCCAAAAGCAGGGAATGGATGGGAAAGTTCAATACTAACTGAGCACTGGACTCTCATTGTATCTAATCCTCACGGCAGCCTGTAAGGGAGTATTAGATCCATTTTCAGGATGAGAAGAGTAAGGCCCAGAGAGGGGCAGGGCCCCTCTACGGGCACACAGCTAATGATTGCTGGAGTGGGGCTCACTCCCAGGTCCAGCACTTTTCCCTCTGGGCCCCCTTACTCGGTGAGATGGAAGGGGCGACTTGGAGGATTCCCACCACTGGAGGTGCCCAGATGAGGCTTCGTAACTGCCCGTGTGTGGGGGGCTGGAGGCAGGTCCTTGGGGCATTCAAACCACCCATGGCCTTGGGTTCCAGAGCCTTTGAGTGACCAGGCAGGAGTCTGTGAGTCCGTGGCCAAGGGTGGACCGGAGTGTCTCACATCATGGGCGTGGACAGGGTGCAGCTCAGCCGTGTGCTTGCCCAGCACGCAGAGTACACAGATGTTTCCCTCTCTCCCGCCCACCTTCCTCCCCTTCCTTCTCCCCTCTTCACTCATTCATTCAGCACTTGCTTGGATTTGTTATGTACCTTGTCCCTAGTCAGAAGCTGGGGATGGGGTGGGGTGGGGGATGGTAGGAGTTCAAAGTGGAATGAAGCACGTTTCTTGCTTATGAAAAGCCCAGTCTGAAAGTGAGAGATTAAGCATGAAAAATGCACCTGTAGCAGGAAGCAGAAGTGATGAGCACCAGAGAGCACTGCAGGCTAAGTCTGGGGGAGGGTGGAGTGTCCTTTCCAGGTGACTCCGGCCTCAGGGGGATGAACAAAGAGGCTGGTGCAACAGTTCCAGACAAGTGATAGGGCCTGAGCTAAAGAGTTTGCAAATGACCTTACCTGCTGTCTATCCGTCAGAACAAGGCCTGGTATTCGGGAACCCTGCAGTGCAAAGACCAATACTTGCTGAAGGTGTCAGGAGTCAGAGGCCTTCAGGGGTGCACAGCCCCTACCCTAGCAGTCACCTCATAGTCAAGTCTTTTTTTTCCAAACAGCTGGTTGACACCCATTAGCGGGTTGTAAAACTAATTTCGTGTTTACGGCCAGCATTTTACAAAATGGGATGGAAAAGAACAAAATGAATAGAATTGAATTGAAGTTACCAGAGATCATATTAATGGTATTGTTTTATGAACATTTGTTTTGCACACATGTGTCCGAACTGGGTCATGGCTATAATGTATATTTGACTTGTAGTCAAAAAACTTAAAAACACTGATCTGGTCCAACCCCCTCATTTTGCAGAGCTTTGGGAGAAGAGGGTAGGGCAGGGCACTGGCCCGCTCCTGTGTTCTCTCTACTAAACTTGTCTTTCTCCTAAAGCATAGTTTATATTGACATAGGTCTCCAAACTCAGCCATCCTCATTATTCCTGACCACTCCCAGAACCAGTGTCCCATCTGCCCAGTGGTGTGCCAGGAAATGTGTAGAAACTGGCTCCCTGAAAAAAGTATGCATATACGTACATAAGTTTAATATAAATTGTACTGTTAGAATAGATCATCACCCAAAATTTACAAATAATAAAATATACAGTGATCTTTCTTGCCGATTGCACAGAGCCAATTAAATCTCAAAGAATGCTTTCATTGATTTTTGCCAAATTCTTGTGTCTGTAGCCAACCTGCCATTGACCCGTGAGGTTATTTTCGACATGAATGTTGGTTGATATTTTTATTGACATTAATGAGTAACACAAATGTGAAACAATGGAGACAAGGTATATATAAGTCAGAACTTCACTCATTTGTCAATGTCAGTTGCCAGAAACTATTTTTTGGATGAATGGGATAAGAGTTTTAAATTCTAGAAGAATATTTCCTCTTTTTTTCTTTTTTCTTTTGCTATTCACAATGTAATGGCTACAAACATATGTTTAAATTTAATCTGCCTTGTTAACATTTTCTCTGTCACTTTCTAGACAGTCTGCAGAACAGTAAATCAAAGCCTGATTTGTAGTGTTCACCCATTTCCCTGGTATAAATTCTCCCAGCATGGCTAATTTCAAGCTAACAACATGATGTTGCTGACATGGAGATGTGAAGAGAGGCACGGTAGTGGCACAGACCATAACATAGAGTTTTCATGGTGCAGATATAACAGATGTAAATTACCTCTAGAGAATAAATCATAGCAAAACATAGCAAAATAATTAGGAAGTGATGGGTTTTGAGGCTTTACTACCTTCCTTTTAAATAACTTATTTAATTATACATTTATATAATTTAATTTTTACCAATGGTGGTTGTTTAACAACCGGCTTGCAAAATTCCTGATAATGTGACAGTCCCAAGCTGGTATAAGCCAGCCTGAGCACACTATTACATCTACCTCCGACCCCAAGATAAGACTGTGGGGAGGCTGTGTGTTAGAGGATTGATGGGATTCATAAAGGCGGGCCAGGGCTGGCCCAGAGTCAGACACCCCAGCACACAGGCTACTGCATTGCTGGAGGCATCACATGGGCGGGCACGTGTGCGTGCACACGCACACACACACACTGCACATACCTCTCCCTCCTTCCCAACCCTTCTCTGCACTCAGAAGTGGGAGCCAGGTCAGGGTCCCGCTCACTGAGCCCCTTGAGCTGGACCTGAAGTAGTCCTGGGCTTCGTGATGTTTTCTGCCCACTGGCCCTCTCTGGGCCTCAGCTTCCTGAGGGAAGTTCCCATGGAATTTAACAGACATGCCCTTATCCTGTCTGTGCCAGGTGCTCGGCTGGACTTGGGATCAGAGATGAGTCAGCCATAGCCTGGAAGGCCAGCGAATGCTAGGAGCTCCAAGGGGCCACGTGAGCCAGCAGCGGGAGCTGGGAGGATGGTGACATGCAGGGGTGCCTGGCTCCCAGCCTCACCTCCCCCTGGGCAAGTTAGGTAACCTCTCCTGGCTTCAGTTCCTCATTATGAAAAGGAGGTAATACAATCTACCTCACAAGATTCTTGTAAAGATTAAATAAGGTAATATAAAATAGCAGGATTCCTAGGACATAGTGACACACAATAAAGTGACATTAATCAATAAAAGCTATTATCATGTGTTTAACTTATGACTATAATTTATTTTATTTATTTTTGGCTGAGTTGGGTCTTCGTTGCTGTGCGCAGGCTTTCTCTGGTTGCAGTGAACGGGGGCTACTCTTCATTGCGGTGGCTTCTCTTGTTGCGGAGCACGGGTTCTAGGAGCCTGGGTTTCAGGAGTTGTGGCACACGGGCTCTGGAGCGCAGGCTCAGTAGTTGTGGCGCACGGGCTTAGTTGCTCCACGGCATGTGGGATTTTCCCGGACCAGGGCTCAAACCCGTGTCCCCTGCATTGGCAGGTGAATGCTTAACCACTGCGCCACCAGGGAAGCCCTAACTTGTGACTATAGAGTGATAATGTTAGGACCAAAGGAATCAGGACTGCGGGAGCACAGAGACACCCCACCAAGGCCATCAGGCAATCAGCGTGGGGTGTTGGAGAAAGGAGTTGGGAACGCAGACGACCCTTGCTCTAGATGCACCAGCTGTGTGTCCTTGCTTGTTTCACCCTCATAGCTTTTTATTTCCAATATTTTTTAAATAATGAAAGATTTGTCATTTATACCCTATCACAGAACAAATCTTGCATGTTTTCACTTTATGCTGATTCCTGGGCAACTTCCCTTCAGATGGTGTTTTATTGCTTTGGCATAAAGTCCAGTCTTTTCCCTGTTTACAGAAGCAAGCCATTCATTCACTCGACATGTGTTTATTACTGTCTCTTTTGTGTCAAGCGCTGTTCTAAGTAGCTGTCAGGCAATGCATCTGCGTACTACCCTTGGGAAATTCAAGAAAAGCATTAAAAAAAAGTAGAGTGAATGCAAATCTTACAACCCAGAGATGACCGCTCTTCACAACTTGGGATCATATTGTTTTATAATTTTTTTTTTTACTTAACAGTGTATCATAAACACAGTTCCAAGCTATCGTCAGTGGAAATCAGATTTTCTACACTTGGGGGTGCTGTTTGGCTGCTGCCCTGCAAAAGCTGTTTACCCCTCCACAGATCTGCCCCTCAAGCCCTGGACCCACTAGAAAGCAGTATGAGTCTCAGAGACCAAGAAGGGGCTCTCAGTGGCCTTCTAACTTGGATTGACTCCAGTGCCTGCTTCATCTATTCACTGCTGGAGTGAAAGCATAGCTATGGACCCCTTATTTAGAGAGCTACACTCTCTACTGTCCCTGAGCTCACCTGTTTCTAGCTGCTGCCAGACTTAACTCTCAGCTCTGCCCTCCAAGCAGAAGACCGGCTCAGCAGTGAATCTGTGTAGGCAGGGTCACCCTGATGAAAGAGTTCTGTGGGTCTGTATATCCTAACATTAGAAATTGCCTTTCGTTATTAAATGAATTCCATTTCCTTTATTGATTAAATGAAGAAATCAAGTTTAGTCCGATCCCATTTTTGCTTGAAACTACAGGTTATAAACACACATAATTATGGAAGGAGAAAGGGCTTTTAGTTACTACTTTATACATTTGTAAGTATTTTGAATGTTTTACGATGAACATATATTACATTTAAAATGTTATACACACATATGAGGGAGGGAGGGAGGCAGGAAGAGTTGAGAATCTTAGCATTCTAGTACCTGAATTCAGGCACCTCTCTGATTATTTCCGTAGTGTATATTTTTTAGAAGTAGAATTCCTAGAAATGGAGTTGCTGTATTTAAAGGTTCTTGGTGTATATTGCAAAGTTAATCCTCAGAATGGTTATACCTCCTTACACTTCTGATTACCAGCAAATGAATACCAACTTGTCTTAACCTTCGCTAATGCTGGGTAGCAGCGGTCCCCAACCTTTTTTGGCACCAGGGACCGGTTTCATGGAAGACAGTTTTTCCACGGAAGCGGGGCGGTGGGGAGGCGGGGCGGTGGCGGGGGGGGGGGGGGGGGGCGGGGGGGGCGGGGGGGCGTGGGGGTGTGGGGGTGTGGGGGGGCGGGGGGGGTGGGGGGTGGGGGGTGGGGGGCAGGGGGGAGGGCGCGGTGGGGGCGGGGGGGCAGGGGGGAGGCGGGGGATGGTTCAGGCGGTAATGCGAGCAATGGGGAGCGATGTGGAGCGGCAGATGAAGCTTTGCCCGCTCACCCGCTGCTCACCTGCTGTGCGGCCCGGGTTTGTAACAGGCTGTGGACCAGCACGGGTCCATGCCTGGGGCTTGGGGACCCCTGCTGGGTGGTATTGTTAATAACTCCCACTTTAATAGATAAGACAGCATTTCATCTTAATTTCTCCTTTTATTACTAGTTGAAGTTCTAAAAATGTATTGAATATTTTTATTTCTTCTTTGTTGGTGGCTTAATATTCTTTGGACAGTTTTGTTCTTGTGGTGTTTCTAGTCTTTATTTCATTTTTTTCTCTTTCTGTGTTTGCTGGAGTGATTGAATTTTCATTCCTTCATATACACTTCTTAATACATTGATTTACTTTCTGTTTATATCCTTCTAGTAGCTAACTGTGGATTTTTAACATACCTACTTAGAATTATATTTTACTTATAAAGCCCAGAAAGAGAAAGCATGTTTCTACGTCATCTTTCTAAACATGACAAGAACTTGGTCATCATTTCACTTCCCTTTGTATCTACACCTATTCCTACCCACCTCTCCCTTCTTCCATGTGGGGTATCATCTGGTATTTCAACTCCAAATTGGCATTTCAAACATTTTATTTCACAATAATTACCTAGATATTTAACAATACATTTTCCTAATTTCTCTGTTTGTTATTCCTCTTAAATTCTTCCCCTTCCTCATAGATTTACTTGAGAATTTCCTCCAATATTTCTTTCAATGAAGGTCTTTCTGAGTCTTTGTGTTTCTAAAAATGTATGTATATATGTGTATATATTTAAAGTCCTGTGCTCAGGAGTAATGGGAAGTTTTGCTAATTACTTTCTGTGGCTTTTTGCACCCTTCTACTTCCTCCTAGGTTCATTCTTCTTGTAGAGAATTTCCTCTACTCCTTATCTCAGAGAGGTTCTGTATTAACTTCGTTTCCTTAGGGCTCCTCTATCTGCTGAATTTTCGGCTCCCTTTGGTGGTGTAATCTTTCCTCATGTTTGATGTTTCTGGGTTGGGTGCTTGTCTTTGTGCTGGAGCCTCCACTGGGATATTTGTTGGGGGTGGGTGGCAGCTGCTACCACAGCTAGTACTAAGGTGTGCTTTCAGCGCAGCAGGATGCAGGTAGGATGTACCGCTCGATGGGGTACCTCAGCAGCTGATCTACATCCAAAGCACCCGGTCCTTCCCAGGTGCCACCTGTGATCTGGAGCACTGCCTTTCTCTCTGTGACCCATGTATACTACTCCCAGAGAGGTTAACCCCATTGCCTCTGGTCGGTCAGCAGGGTGGGAGGACTCTTGGGTCTCTGTGAGACCCCAACTCATCATTCTGTGGTCTGTCAGCAACCCCCGCCTGCATCAGCCTCTTGCATATGAGTGTAGAGCGCTTTCCTGTGGTCACAGCCCGTAGCCGTGCTGGCTGATGCTTTTTCTCTTTGATCTAGTCCTAACTGCTCTCCATCATTCAGCATCTTCTAGTAGATTCTGTGTCCCTGATAGATTCCCTCCTTGTTTCCAAATATGGCTATTTTTTTTCTTTCTTAAAAAAAAACTTTTCTGCTATTTTGAGGGTTTTTGTAGAACGAGGAGACTGATGTATGTGCTCAGTTTACTTTCCTGAAAACAGAATTCTAAATTTTATAGTTCTATCACATTTCCGACAGCATGAGTCACCCTCATCTCCCCCCCCCCCACTTCTAAGTTGTCTTATTCCTATGTTTAGACATCACCGTGGAGTACTGGAATTTTAAAAACTTTCAGGGAAGTATGCCATGCTCATGGATTCCCAGAGGAATGCTCTTCCCTGAGACTTCTGGGAAAAGTGGGAGCTGACCGGGAAGGAAGCCCGAGGGATGGCCAGATGGATGCTGCAGGAGTGAGGCACAGAGTGAGCAAGGATCTGGAGGGTGAGCGTTTGCTGAGGTGGTGCAGTGCAAGTCAGAGCAGCGATAGCGAAGTGTGGCGGGAGCCCAGAAGGGAGCAGGTCCCTTTCAAAGAGAGACCAGGAAACTGCTCTCATGTGTTTCACACACGAGACCCCAGCAGCCTTGTCCTGCAGACTCTGAGGTCTGGAGAGGACAGAGTCCACAGTCTGTCATCCAGGTGACCACTGTCCTGCCCCAATAGCCCAGCAGTGAATCAGAGTGAGCAGGTGCTTCTTGACCTCTGGCTACGAAAAACCACGTCCAAAGGCTGGTTTCCTGTGAAGTTACTGAAGCTTAAGTCTCAGGGGCCCTCACTTGCACAGGACCCTACCAAGGCTCTAGGAGGGTGGGAGGCACCTTGGTTAAGTGTTTACATAGTGATATGTTTTCCTTAATATATGAAAAGATAAGATATTTTGGTAGTTTTATTTGAAAAGGACATCCAAATAATATAAGCTTTGGGTGCCAAGGAACCTGAATCTGTCCATGACTATGTCATCAAGAAAAGAAGGAGTTAGATCCAGTTAGTAGGGCAGTTGTATAGATAATTAACCTGGAGAAAGAGATATGAAAGAAGATAATCCACTTAGGGAAGACACATCACAGGTGAGTGGCACTGACTCAGAAACGGAAGTTAAAAAAGGTCAGATGATCTCAGTGGGCTACAAGCCAAATTCCTGACAGTGATGCTCAAGGCTGAAGGGTCAATGACTGCAGCAGTGACTGACGATGTGAACGTGTGTTTCGGTTGTTTTTCAGGACCAGGCAGCTAAATGGCACTTGTGCCAGCTCGGTGGACATGGAGCTCTTCCTCCATTACTCCCTCATCCCATCAGTAAGTGAAGGCAGGGGAGGGTGGATGAGGGAAGAGGAGGGGAGCTGGGATGCTCCCATACACAGTCTCCCAAAGGGATCTGAATAGGTCAGCAGAGACTTGCTCTCTTACATTATGCGCTAAAAACACAGGCAGAAGAAGGCTTTGAAGGTCCCAAGAGTCAGGGGCACTGACTTTTAGGGGAGTCAAAAAAGGCTTTTCTGAGGAAGCAGTGCTGGAGCTGAGGTCTGTTGGAAGACGTAATGAAGAACATTTCAGGCAGAGGGGAGAGCACGTGCAAAGGCTCCGTGGCGGGCGGGAGCATGGAGAGTGTGAGGAGCTGAGAAGGCTGGTGTGGCTGGAGTGGGGAATTGGAGGTGGAGGTGTCTGGGGAGGTGGGCAGGGCCAGGCCGTGTATGAAGGAGTTTTGTCTTTGTTCTAAATACAATGGGAAGTAGTGGAGTGTTTCTGGCCCAAGGATGGTGTGATCAGATTTATGTGTTGAAATGATCACTCTGTTTGCAAGTGGGGATCAGGTTGGAGGCAGTTAAGAGAGGAGGCAGGAAGGCCAGTTAGGAGATGGTTGCAGGGGTCCAGGTGAGGTGATTTTACATCATCCTAGATGACGGTGGTCACCTCCAGATGTTCAAGGGGTAAAAGCAGTAGAACCTGGTAATGGGTTGGATAGAGAGATGAGGGAGAGGGAGAGGTTGAGGATGACTCTTGGGTTTGTAATTTGCACAGCTGGAAGCATGGTGGTATCTGCCATTCACTTGTTAAAGAAAATTAGAGGGCATCCAAGTTTGTTGTGGATGAAGGAACAGGGCAGGGAGGAAAACCAAGAGTTCCATTTAAGACATACTGAATTTGAGAAGCGTTCAACACATCAAAAAGAAATGCCAACTATGTAGTTGAACATATGATTCTGGACCACAGCTGGGCTGGAGATTCAAGTTTGTGAGTCTTCTGTGTATTTGGTGGCCATTGAAAGTGTGGACATGGATGGGATCACCGAGGAAGAGAGGATGGGGGAGTAAGATGAGTGGTCCTTGGACTGAACCATGAGGAGCTTCACATCTGGTGGTTGGGTAAAGAATGATCCAGCAAAGGAGACTTAGAATTGCTGGAAGAAAACCAGAAAAGTGTGGCTGATAGAAGCATAGGGAAGAGAGTATTTCTAAGAGGAGGAAGAGGTCAACACTGAATGCTGCTGTGAGGTCAAGCAGATATGGGCTTAATGTTTACATTTGGATTGAGCAACAAGGTGGTAATTAGTGACTTTGGCCAGAACTGCTTCCGTGGAGTATGGGAGTAGAAGCCATGTTAGGGGGTCGAAGAGCAAGTGAGAGGTGAGGAAATGGAGACAGCAAGTGTAGATAATTCTCAGGAATTTTCTAGTAAAGGGAGAAAAGGGGCATCAAGTATAGGAGAATATGACTGAATCCACAGGAATAAAAAGCAAAGAAGGATTTGCAACCTGAAAGTTATTACCCATTTTTTACGGATGAGGCCACTGAGGTTCAGAGAAGTTAAGTCTCCCTCCCAGCCAGTATGTGGGAGAGACTGTATTTGAACCCATGTCTGTTCAGAGCAACACAAAGGAAAGCTCAGTACAAAACATTCTGGAAGCTCAACGGGGCATGCAGCCAGCTCTCCGAGTGTGGAGTTTGAGTCCTAGACATTCTGAGTGCTTTGCTCACCCACACACTCTCCTTCAGCGAGGGCACCGAGGGGTTGAGGATGAATGTTCCCTCTGACAGACTCATCTTCTCTTTCTATAGCTTTTCATCATTTTGGTCTTGTCCCTTCTCCAAAGACGAGAGCACCATAGACAGAGAGATGACGCCTCTTACCTCCTGGGGAACCGCTTCAGAATGATCATGTGAGTCGAGCCAAGGTCCATCACTACAGCTTGGGGTACTCTGTGTTTGGGACCAACACCATTTGTAAGACTAGGCTAACCACCAGTTACCTCCCCACCCACCTCTACCCCACCGTGGACAGCCCTGCCCCTCCCTGCCTCAATCCACCCAAGGCCCAGAGAGTTCAGAATTGGCTTCCAAGCTACTGCACCGTCAGCACCCAGGGCTGCCCAGAAGTGCTTAAAACAACTCGAAGAGGCTCAGCTCAGTATGGGAAAGGCCTTCCCATACTCAGCACCATGGCTACCCCAAGAAGCAGGGGGGAGAGAGTTCCTTGTCACTGGTGGCAGCAAGCCTCCTTGTTGGGATGGAGGCATGAGACATGTCCCAGGAGAGCCCGCTGGACCAGGGAGCTTTCAGGGCCTTTCCGACTCTGCCATTCTGAATCTCTGCTCCCCTCACATTTTTCCTTGAGTTCTAATTGTTCATCTCTCTGCCTCGTCACCCTCTAATTACTACTAATGATGATGATGCAATTAGCATTTGTTGCATACTGACTCTGGCCCAGGCACTGAACCATCTGCTTTGCCTACGCTACTAGGATGGACCCCAGCGTGGTGGAGGTTGTTATCCTCATGTAATGGATGAGCTAGCTCAGGCTCAGAGAAGTTGAGTCACTTGCCCAAGGCCACAGAGCTACCGAGTGACAAGAGCTTTAACCCAGCTCTGGTCGCTTTTGGCTCTGATTCTCCCAGTGTCATAACCTGAGAAGACTCAAGGGTGTGAACACACTCAGGCCTCAGCCTTGGGCTCTGGAGAAGGGAGAGGAAGCCAGGATGTCAGGATGGAGTCTAAGGGTGATCTGACCATTGCGGTGAGAGAAATCCAACAACGATGTCCATGTACCATATACCAGCCCAGAGTAGCAAACATTCTGGTTACCACCCATTAGAGCAGTCAGCCCCTCCCAAACTGCCAGGTCTAAGCCACATTGGCTGAGGCACAGAGAGAGACTGAGGCTGGTGGATAAAGAAGATCTTCAGACTTTGCCCCAGGCATTTGGCATGTAGGGCCTGGTGTAGGACTTTTTAAGTAAGACTGCTGTATGGATCATGTTAAACTGCTTTGAATTCAATTAATAATGGCACAGTTTTCTTGCTCTCTGGCCACTTTCTTATGAAAAGCCCTGCTTTCCTGAGTAGTTTTAGCTCACTGTCTTCACCCATTAATAATCCTTCGCATGTGCATGACACTCCACAGTTTATAAAGCAGGTCTTCATTTGCCATCCACAGTGTCTCTGTGATATGAGCAGAGCAGGGATATCATCTCTGTTTTAAAGATAGGGAGACTGAGTCCCACATAGCGCTTACTTACTACAGGTGGGATTGACTAGAATTCAAATCAGTTCAACAAAGTGCGTGTCCACGAACGTGCAGTGAGCAGCTACTCTTTTCAAAGCCCTGTGCTAGGTCCCACTCCAGAGGAGTTTACAGTTCACTAAACAAGTGATAAGAAAAGCATGGACATGAACTTAGCGCTGAGGGGACCCAAGCAAGGCAGCAAGTAGGTGTGCCTGATTGGGAGAGTGGGTTGTCAGGGAGGTTTCTGAGAGGGGTGCTCCCTGAGTTGTGCCTTGAAGATGAAGACGAGCCAGCCAAATGGAACAGGAAGGTGGGGTCCAGATCCTGACTCCCAAGTCCCCACCTGCAGGTACCTGCAGTACCCTTCCCTTCCTGCCACCTTGAGTTTTCATTAAGCCCGCTTCAAACGGCACTCCAGTGGGGAAAGCCTTTTCTCTGTCTCAAATGCAATTGCTTTCTCTCATGTAGACAAAGCTCTTTTGGTTAGAGGAAACAGATATCCACTCAAGCTTGTTTGCATAAAAGGAAAAGAAAGGACTTTTTATAAAGTTACAGAGATCTCACAGAAACTGGCAAGGTTGGCCTCATGGGAACTAGAGCTCTTGAGATGGGCGTCTCTGGGAGACGGATTCTACTTTTGCCTCTTTGTGTCACTGGGGTCCCTTCAGCACCATTTTGCCATTTTCCTCTCTGCCATCTGACTTTATCATCGGACTTAACGATCTCTGCTTTCCCCAAACGTCGGCAAGACTCAGTTTGGCATGACTTTCCAGAACAGAATTTTAACAGCTGACTGGCTCCTGTCCTCAGAATCACAAATCCAAAATACAAGGCCAGGCACGGTGATTGGCCCATCCAAAGTCCTGTGACCATCTGACCACCCATAGTCCAATCAGCTGTGGCCAGGAGATGTGATCACATGCAACTAGCATAGCCAGTGATACCCAAACCTTCCCAGGGATATTGGAAAGGAGGACTCTCGTAGACCATGGCCAGGTGCAGGGCAGGTTCCCCCAACCTGTCTGGCACATACTCTTTGTTTTGGTTTCTCAAGTCATACTGCTTGTGTCTCTCATAGATGAAATTCATCCCATTTTGCTTGTTGTCACGACTGCTGGTGTCCTTGCTTATGTTCCCCAGACTTGGAGCTTCTCCAGGGCAAGGATTTTGTCTTCCTCACTTTGGTACCCTGAATCTATGCGTAGTCCCCATATTGGCACAGAGGGCCTCAGGATATGTCAGTTGAAATAAATAGTTTACTACTTAATAGTCCCTCCCCAGAGTGGGGTTGATACTTTGGAAATGAACTGTGGGAAGGAGCCACTTCTGGCCTCACGAGCTGTTTCTCTTATTCACAGACCTCTGGACTTCGTGGGCACTTTTCGTAACCGATGGTCCTATGGAGTAGCCTTTGGGGCTGCAGCCAATAAGGTCATGTTCTTATTCTCGGAAGGCTACCAGCCCCTGCAAGTCCCACAATGGGCCCAAGGTACGTGCGCTGCCTCATACCTGCTGGGAGTTTTGCCGTGGAAATTCTTGCTCTTGGAGACTGCATGGCAGGGGTTCTCTGGGATCAGGGGATAAACTTTGTTGAACTGTCAATGTTCTTCTTAGCTTGTTACTTGCCCAAGGTCAATGCCAAGCCCAGAAAGTCTCAAGCTTTTTTGTGGCAGTTTTCTCCCAGTTAGATTCAAAGGTGTTTTAGACATAGTAGAACAAAGTCTCAGAAAATAGGTTCACTGTCACCAACCCTAGAAATCTCTCCTGAGTCATAGCCATGACTGCCTTCTTGATATCAGTAAGCCCTCAGATGCTTCCTCAGGGAACAGTGTTTACTTCTCTGGCCATTGATCTGAGGCCTCTTTGTTCCCTGTGCCCTGTGCTCTCCCTGCAGGTTCAACCATCCCTAATCCAATGACTCCCAAACATCTCCTGTCCAGGTTGGTTCTCTCTCCTGGGTTCCAAGCCTATATGAGCAAATGCCTACAACATCTCCTTAGTTTTTAGGAGTTTTTAATGCAAATTAAAACCAAAATGATACATCTCTTAGAAGTGTACAAGTTAAGCTTTGGCAAATGTTTACATCTATGAAATCATCACCACAATCATGATAATGAACCCCAGAAGTTAACTTTTTCCCCTTTGTACTCTCTCCTTCCCACCCCATCCAGTCACCACCCCCATCCCCAGGCAGTTATGCAAATGGAATCATACAGAATGCAATCGGGGTTTTTTTGGGGGGGGAGGGAGTCTGTTTTCTTTCACACAGCATAGTTGTTTTAAGATTCATATATGTTTAGAATGTATCAGAAATCATTCCTTTTTCATTTCTGAATAGTGTTCTACCGTATGGAGAGACCACAGTTTGTTTATCCATTCACCTATTGATAGACATTTGAGTTATTTTCAGTTTTTGGCTGTTACAAGTAAGGCTGCTGTAAGCATTATAAGTCTTTGTATGTTTCCATTTTTCTTGAGTAAACACCTTTGAATGGAATGTCTGGATTATTAAGATCATGTAGTAGATTATACTTTTAAAGAAACTGTCAGACTGTTTTCCAAAATGATGGTTCCGTTTGATTGTAGATTACCACCTTCAGTGTATGAGAGTTAAGTTTCTCTGTGTCCTTGACAACACATGGTCAGTCTTTTTAATTTTAGCCATTCTAAGAGGCATGTTGTGGTATCTCACTGTGGTTTCAGTTTGCAGTTTTGTAATGACTGTTGTTGTTGAGCATATTTTCATGTGCTTATCTGCTATCACTGTACCTTCTTTGGTAAAGCGTTTGTTCAAATTATTTGCCTATTTTCAAATATTGGGGATTTTTCGTTTTCTTCTTATTGAGTTTTGAGAGTTCTTTATATACTCTGTATATAAGTCCTTTATCAGATGTATAAATTGCAAATACTTTTCCCCAGTCTGTTGCTTGTATTTTTATTCTACCAACAGTTTCTTTTGAGGCGCTGACATTTTAAATTTTGATGAAATCTAATTTTTTCATATTTTCTTTTATGGATCATGCATATGATGCCATATAAGAAATATTTGCCTAAGCTAAGGTCACTTAGATTTTCTTCTTTGTGTTTTCTAGAAGTTTTATAGTCTCACAGTGTTTCGCATTTAGGTCTATGGTACATTCTGAGTTAATTTTTTTGAATATATAGTGTGAGGTGTGGATTGAATTCCTCTTTTTTTTTTTTTTTTTTGCCTTTGGCTATCCATTTGTTCCAGCACTGTTGTCATTACAAAAACCTGTCCTTTACCCACTACATTGCCTTTTCACCTTTGTTGAAAATCAGTTGTCTACACATGTATATGTATGGGTCTATTTCTGGGCTGTCCATTGTGTTCCATTGACCTGCAATATGTGAACGTTCCAATTTCTCCACATCCTAGCCAACACTTGTTATTTTCATTTTTTTAAAAAAAAATTATAGCCATCTTAGTAGGTGTGAAGTAGTATCTGATTGTTGTCTTGATTTGCATTTCCGTGAAGACTAATTGATGTTGAGCATCTGGCTGGACCAGAATATTTTTTCTTGCTTCATGGCTCAAGGGTTCCTCTTCTGTTTTTTTTTGTTGTTTTGTTTTTTGTTTTGTTTTTTTTTGCGGTATGTGGGCCTCTCACTGTTGTGGCCTCTCCCGTCGCGGAGCACAGGCTCCGGACGCGCAGGCTCAGCGGCCATGGCTCACTAGCCCAGCCGCTCCGCGGCACGTGGGATCCTCCCGGACCGGGGCACGAACCCGTTTCCCCTGCATCGGCAGGCGGACTCTCAACCACTGCGCCACCAGGGAAGCCCCTCCTCTTCTGTTTTTACAGAATGATTATATATATGTACCCTCATTACAACCTCATATTTTCTGAGTTGGCTTCTTCCTTCCACTTTTGTCTGGACCCACTACTACCCAGTTCCTAACGTTCTTACCTTCTTATTTTGGATTCTCGCTGCCAGCAGTTTCTCTTTCACGTGGGGCTTGTGCTGGGAGGGGACTTGGATATTTAGTATAATGAGCTCATGGGCCCTGATGGCTCCAGCATCCTCAGACCTACTAACACCTTACTAAGGTCTGCTGATTCTCACCTGTGAATCAAGGCCTTCAGCCCTGTGCCCAGTTTCAACTGTTATTTCAGCTTCAATTTCCTGTGAATACCTGCTGGCAATTTTGGGTTCTTCGGCTCTTGGGATTTCAAAGACCCTATTGTCTTTCCTCTGCTTCCCCTTAATCAGATGTTGATATCAAATGAGTCCTGTCACTTAGATTTATTGTAGATGTTTGTTTTTGGTTTTGCTATCTTCACTGCTCTGTCTGCTTTCATGGTTGGGGAACTTCAGATAAATTAAAAAATTATGCTGTTGCAGCTTCTAACCTCACAGCAATTATTCCTTTTATATGGTCCTTAGCTGCCAGTCCCCCACTGTTCACATTTACACAAATACTGACCACCTCCACCAACCATCTCCCCTCCTTTGAGTGAGAAATGTCCTTCTTTCCCTCCTTCTCTCCATCCTACAAACTCCCACTTATATTTCATGGCCTTGCTAAATGTCACCACCTCCAGGATGCCTTCTCTGATACCCAGACCCCAGGTGAGGTCCATGACTTCCTCTTCTTGTCCACACAGCAGGTTGAATATGCCTCTATTACCGTACATATCACATCGTTTACTTTCCTTCCTGTCTTCCCTTTTGGACTGTAAGCATCTCAAAGCAAGAACTTTGTTCATTCCCCCTATGTCCTTGGTGCCTGACCCACAACCCAGCTCAAAGTAGACACTTAGGAAAGGTCACCTTGCCCAATTACATTTTACTGGATCCTGTTAGACCATCTCAGAGCTAGTCAGTGGCAGCATTAATACTATTATTGCCTTATGGATGAAGTGCACAAGGGGTTTTAGAACACAGTACGTCACTGCTGTCTGTGTTGCTATGGTACACTTTATGGTGCTTTACTCTCAGTGATTTTTGTTTGTTCATTTTTGTGGTATGTTTCTGCCCATCATACTGTGAGCTAATCAAGGGCAGGGACAAAGTCTTCTTCATCTCAATAGTTAGCTCAGTGCCTGGCATGGAAGAGGTACCAGGAAGGGCCTGTTGCATGAATGCATGAAAGACATCCCTGCATTCTTCCTTGTACTAATCTGGGGCTTGTCCACTCATCTCCTTAAGTCCTGAGGTCTGTGACTGCAAGTCACACGAAACCTCATAACTGCCCTGGGTCTCCCCTGAGCCTGTGAAAAGAGGAACTCACGTCATCTCTGGCCCTGTCTCTCCCAGCCTTTGTGCTTCTGATCGGAGGCATCGAAGTCGGCCTGTCCCACTTCCCCTTCTTTGCTTGCCTCTCGTCGGAGTTCCGGCTGGTCAGCTCCATCCTGGGGTTCAGCTACTCTCTGATCTGGTAAGATGGACTCTGCCTGCCTGGCCTCCTGCAGTTCCTTTGGCCATGGCTGGACTCTGGACAAGGAGCTGGAGGTGACCTGAGAGCTCTCTTTGGAGGGCACCTTGCCCAGAACCGAGCCCCAGGGCGGGTGGGCAGAGTGACTGGTCCAAGGCCCACCGAAGCCCCTCCTTGGAAACTGCACTTGAGGCTTCAGAAGGTCAGGCCTGCATTCTGTCTGCTCCACAGGAGGCCGCTCATGAGTAGAATACTCCCAGAAGTCAGGGTTGTAGAAAAATTCCTTTCTGTCAAGTGCCATCAGTCCCGTGGTTAGAAGCAGGAGTCCCATTTGGGTTCTGCTTCTCCTTGCTGTCGCTGCTTCCCTGGGAGCCCAGGAGAAAGTGCAGGTGCCTCAGCTGGGCATTCAGTGCTGTCGCATTCTGGCCTCTCCCCATCTCTCCATGCCTGACAGTCTCTAGCACACACCTCCGGTCATGCAAGACTCCTATACTCCTTTCTCCGTCCACTTATTCATTCAGCAGACATCCCGCTGTGAGCCAGGGAAAACACTGGAGGACAGGACAGACCCTCATGGAACATGTGTTCTGGCCTCTTTGTCTACATATTGCTATTCCCTGTGTGGATCGTCTTCCCCGACTTGGCCCAGTGATAGATACATGCTCATCCTTCGTGGATCAGAGCCCTCAGATGTGGGACCTTTCTGACCCTCCTCTTGAGCGCTGTGCCCTCAGCGCTGACACCGGACTGGCACAGAGCTGGCCCTGGGGAATATTTTCTGGCTGAATAATCCCATGAACACTTCTACTCTCCAGCCCTGAAACTCATCTCATTGCCTGCATCCCCCTTACTGGGTTGGCTTCCCCGCTACAGCATTTTCTGTGGGGCAGGGGTCCCAGGCCCAGTGTGTGATCCAGTGCAGGGGGCTCACAAGCAAATGATACCCCAATGGCTACAATTACAGAGTTTGTGACTTGCTTTTTAAAAATTAGAAGAGAGGGTATTCAGGGTAAGACGTGGAATAATATCATCTTAACAGCCTCTGCCAGACTTTCTGAGCAGGAGAGGAGAGGGTGGTCAGAGCCACTTAGCAGCTTGGGCACCTTGGGCACCTTGGGGGTATGACCAGGAATGTGTGTCCAGCCAGGAGAAAACGTTGAGGCTTATTGCTCAGGGCAGTGTTTACAGACAGGGCATGTCCTGTCAGAAAGAGCCTCGGTCCCAGAGTCAGGACACCTGGGTCTTGGTCCTGGCTCTGGGTGTGACTCTGGAGAAATCCCTTCCCCTCTCTGGGCTTCAGTTTCCCCACCTGAGTGATGAGGGGAGGAAGTAGGAGACCTCTCAGTGTCTTCCTGCTCTGCCGTTGTGGATCCCAGGACTATGTCCTCAGTGAAGATGTGTTAAATGAATTCAGTGTGCATGTACCTAGGCACAAGCTGTATGCCTGATCTGGGTGGGATGTACTGGGAACCAGTCCTCCCAAGAAGGATTCGGAGGGGAGGTGACTCCAGGCAGGTGGTATCTGAGCTGTTTTCACAGGGGCTGTGCTGGGAAGGACCCCAGGACCCCAACCCTGGTTTCTGTCCTGCAGGTTTGCTGTCACCACCCTTCACATCACACAGTGTCCCCATGGGCAGGTGAGTCCCTGCTGAGCTGTATTTAGGGTATTCAGTCCTATCACCATGGCCAACTCGCTGTGTGACCTGGGACAAGCCTTTGCCACTCTGGGCCTCAGCTTCCTCGTGTGGACAAAAGGGGAGTTGGAGCCATTCATGATGCTTCCATTTGTAGAGCATCTTGTGTTCATCAGGTGTCATTCACAGGAGATGTTCTCTCAGTTGATGCTCATAGCGGCCCCTCAAGGGAGGGAAGCTCTTAGCAAACCTGTTTACAGGTGAGGAAACTGAGGCACAAGTATATTATGTAACTCTTGAGAAGCAGCAGATTTGGGAGTTGAGACAAGGTCTGGCTGACTCTCAAGCTCATTTGTTTCCATTCCTTCATGTAGCCTCAGTTTCTCTGTCTATAAAATGGGAGACTCGAACTAGATGAATCCCTTATCACTTTGCCATGCATCGTCTTTCTCAGAATTAGAGGAAGATGGTTCATCTGTTTAGCCCTGTACCCCAGGAAAAGGAGCAAGATGAAAGAGGGGTGTCACACTGCACCTAGAAGGGTTACCAGGTGTGTGAGGGGAGTACGAAGAAGCCATCTGGGCCAGGAGCCCACAGGAGCCTTGCCAAAGCCTTTCCTGGGCTTCAGTAACTATGGAGGATTAAAGGGTGTGACAAAGAGAGTCTGGGGGGAGCTGGACTAGAAAATGAGGCTGGTAGTCTGGGCCTTCCCTCTGCATCTCTGCACTGGGATTGAGGGCATTCCGGCACAACTCTGCCCCAAAAGAAGCCCTCCTTCCCACTGCTCACAGTACCTGAGGTTCAGGATCACAGGTATTTTCTTTGGAGTCTTGGAGAGCTTTCAGTCTTCCAGAGGTTCTTTGGAAATTTGAAATATTCATGGTTAATTGGCAGGGTCTCACTTCTATGCGCAGAATCACTAACACCAAGAACTGCTATGTGCCAGGCGTTGTTCTAGGCTCAGTTCCAATCACTAACCGGAGAACCCTCAGGACACTTTGCAGACAGTGTGTTAGTGCCATTCCCAGTTCACTGGTAGGAAAGCAAGGTTCAGGGGCTAACATGACTTATTAATTAAAGATCATGGGACTGAAATCCAGACTAAGGAATTAATGAAAATTTGTCCTCATGTTTTCAAATGTATTTATGAAAACTTTATTTATAAAACTGAGACATTAGAAAGGGTCTCAAATGTCAAATATTAGGGGAAAGTTTAGATAAAGTTTGGTTCATCTAAATAATGCACTATTATGCAGCATTAAAAATAATGTTCACAAATAATTTGTAACCATGTGGAGAAGTGATTATGCTAGACACAGACCTACATACCTGGTACTATCTCTACTTATAATATATATAGCTATATGGGTATAGATAAAGATGAAAGACACTGAAATACTGACGGTGGTTATGTCTCACATATAAGCATATGCTGGAGAGGAGGATGAAGACACGGGCCCGCACGTCTCAGAATGTGTCCGTCCCCCAGCCTAACATCACTACATCCAAACTCTGATTTCTCCTTAGGGAGAAATACTCTGGAAACATAAAAAAAAATGAAACTAACCAGTAAATTGTGAAAGATACATAACAATATGATTTGTCTTAAAACAGTGAAAAAAATTGTTTATCAAAATGAAGCTAAAAATAGAAAAACTATGAGCACCATCTTGAGAGACCTGTTACTCTTGGGAGCTTGTGTTGCTCCCAAAATGATGACACTTATGGGCTCTCCCTCCCTCCTTCCTCCTTCCCCCACTCCCTCCTAACTTCCTTCCTTCCTTCCTTCCTTCCTTTTCTTCTTCTCCTTCTCCCTCTCGCCCACCCCCTCCCCCTTCCTCTTCTCTCTCTCCCCTCTTCTCTCTCTCTTTCACCCTCCTCTCTCTTGTGAGTAGTTTCCAAAAGTAATATTTAATACCTAATGAGAAAAAAGCCATGAAAGCCCTTTGTATAAAATTAAATAGGGGTGCTAAGACTCAAGTCCAGGGCTGCTGGACTCCAAGTCCACTGCTTGTTCTGATGATGTGGGGCTGGGGGAGCGGGGATTGGCTGCTGACCTCCAAGCTCTGAGAGGGTGGGCCCTGGTGGGAGCAGGCTGGGGCAGGCAGGTTCCTGTGCACAGCCTCACCAGTGGCCTAGCCCTTCCCTACCTAGAGCCCACGCCCCATGGTCTGCTTCTGTTGCAGTTTGTGGGGAAGTATGAGACTGTCGTGTTCTACTGGCCCTCACTGCTCTGCCTGGCCTTCCTTCTGGGCCGCTTCTTGTACATGTTTGTCAAGTCTCTGAGGGTCCACCTGGGCTGGGAGCTCCAGACGGTGAGTACTAAGTAAAAACACCATGTGTGTCCTGACAGATTAAGTTTTCCCAACAGCCTTGTGAGGTAGGTACTATTATTACTTCTCCCACTCTGTATTAGGAAACTTGGACCCAGAATTGTCAGTTGCATCGCCCAAGCTCGCATAGCTAGTCTATAGCAGAGCCAGACCTGGAACCCAGAGAATTTGGTTGTTGAGGCTCTCTCTTACCCATTGTGCTTCTTTTTCTAGTTCGTCAAAGTAAAGAGTTAGGTTGTCTGCATGAGATCTTTCTTTTTTTCTTAATATAGGCATTTACTGCTATACACTGCCCTCTTAGAACTGAACTGCTTTTCCTGTATCCCATAAATTTCTGTATGTTGTATTTCTATTTTCATTTGCTTCAAGATATTGCTGATTTCCCTTTTGATTTTTTCTTTGACCCATTGGTTGTTCAGGAGTGTATTGTTTGTGAATTTTCCAATTTTCCTTCTGTTATCAACGTCTAGCTTTTTGTGGTCAGAAATTATGTCTGATATTATTTCAATCTTCTTATGTTTAAGACTTGTTTTGTGGCCAAACATATGCTCTATCCTGGAAAATGTTCTTGAGAAGAATATGTATTCTGCTGCTGTTATATGGAATGTTCTATAAATGTCTGTTTGGTCCATTTGGTCTATAGTGTTGTTCTAGTCAGCTGTTTCCTTATTGATTTTCTGACTGGATTATCTATCCATTGTTGAAAGTGTGGTGTTGAAGTCCTCTACTATTATCATGTTGCTGTTTATTTCTTCCTTCAGTTCTGTTAATATTTATTTTATATATTTAGGTGCTCTGATATTAGGTATGTATATGTGTTTACAATTTTTATATCATTTTGATGAACTGACCTCTTTATCATTATATAATGACGTTCTTTGTCTCTTGTGATAGTTTTTGACTTAAAGTCCACTTTGTCTCATAAGTATCACCCCCCGCCCCTGCTCTATTTTGGTTACCATTTTTATGAAATATCTTTTTCCATCCTTTTGCTTTCAGCCCATGTGTGTCCTTAAGGCTAAAGTGAGTCCCTTGCAGATAATCTATATGTGGAATTTTTTTTTAAATTCACTTAGCCACTCAGTGTCTTTTGATTGGAGAATTTAATCTGTTTACATTTAAAGTGATTATTGATAGATAATGACTTAAAATTGTCATTTTGTTAATTGTTTTCTGTTTTGTAATTCCTTCTTCCTTTCTTCCTTTCTTCCTTTGTGATGTGATGATTTTTTTGTAGAGGTACGCTTTGATTCCTTTATCTTTTGTGTGTAGAATACAGGTGTTTTTCTTTGTGATTACCATGAGGCTTAAATAAAACATTTTATAGTTATAATAGTCTATTTTAAGTTGATAACAGTTAAACTTCAATTGCATAGAACTCTATACTTTTACTTCTCCTCTTCAACATTTTATGTGATTTATGTCACAGTTTACTACTTTTTATACTGTTCAACCATTAACAAATTATTGTAGCTATAGTTATTTTTAATACTTTTGTCTTTTAACTTTTATACTAGGATTAAAAGTGATTTATGCAGCACCATTACAGTATTAGAGTATTCTGAGTTTGACTACATACTTACCATTACTAGTGATTTTTATACTTCCATATGTTTTTGTGTTGCTAATTAGCATCATGTTATTTCAACTTGAAGAGCTCACTTTAACATTTTTTGTAGGCAGGCCTAGTGGTAATAAATTCCCTCAGTTTTTGTTTGCCTGGAAAAGGACACTTTTGGCAAGAGTCGTATTCTTGATTGGCAGGTTTTTTCTTTCTGCATTTTGAATATATCATCCCACTTTCTCCTGGCCTGCAAGAATTCTGCCAAGAAATCCCGTGATATCTTTAAACGGGTTCCCTTGTATGTGTACTTTCAAAATTCTCTCTTTGTCGTTGACTTTTGACATTTTGATTATAATGTGTCTTGGTGAAGACCTCTATATATTCAGTCTGTTTGAGGCTTTGTGGATCTGGATGTTCATTTTCCTCCCCAGATTAGGGAAACTTTCTGCCATTATTTCTTTTTTCCCTCCCAAATTTATTTATTTATTTATTCTTTGGCTGCACCGGATCTTAGTTGCGGCATGTGAGATCTTTGTTGCAGCCTACGGGGTCTTTAGTTGTGGCGTGTGGGATCTTTTAGTTGCAGCATGCAGAATCTTTAGTTGTGGCATGTGAACTCTTAGTTGCGGCATATGGGATCTAGTTCCCTGACCAGGGATGGAACCCAGACCCCTTGCATTGGGAGCGCAGAACCTTAGCCACTGGACCACCAGGAAAGTCCCCACTATTTCTTTTTTTAAAAAATATTTATTTATTTTATTTATTTGTTTTCCTTATTTATTTATTTTTTGCTGTGTCAGGTCTTAGTTGCAGCACATGGGATCTCTGTTGAGGCATGCAGGATCTTTTCATTATGGCGTGTGGTCTGCTCGGGTTTCTCTCTAGTTGCGGCATGCAGGCATCTCTCTAGTTGTGACGTGCAGGTTTTCTGTCTCTAGTTGTGGTGTGCAGGCTCCAGGACACGTGGGCTCAGTAGTTGTAGTGTGTGGGCTCCAGAGCATGTGGGCTCTGTAGTTTGTGGCATGTGGGCTCTCTCATTGAGGCGCGCAAGCTCAATAGTTGTGGCACGTGGGCTTAGTTGTGCCGCGGCATGTGGGATCTTAGTTCCCCGACCAGGGATCGAACCCACATTCCCTGCATTGGAAGGTGGATTCTTTACCACTGGACTACCAGGGAAGTCCCCCCATTATTTCTTTATATAGCTTTCTGCCCTTTTCTCTTTCTCTGTTCCTTCGAGGACTCCGGAAGGACTCCCCCACCCCATTGACCCCCTGCCCCATTTCCCTGCTCTTAGCTTTCCCCAGACTATTCCACCATGCTGATCCCCTCAGTGTTCTGGGTGGTGTGAGACAGGAATGGATCTGTTGGGCAGTGTCCCCCAAGGCTGGGGAAGCTGGGCTCTCACTTCACTTTTATTTTCCCTCATAGGAGAAATTACAAGCTAAGAGGGCCTTCTCTCTATGCCCTGAGCTATACTACTTTGGAGGAGGAGTGATGTTGGTAAAATGAAACTGTTCTCCTTGTTCTCTTTCATGCATCTATTCTTGGAGTTTTTGCTTAACTAGAGTGCTGTAACCTCCAAGGTAGATACTTGGGCCCCCACCAAGGTACTCTCACCTGTGGGGGATTGTCAAAGTTGGTGTATCTGAGGGCATATGGGAACTGGAACCTCCTGTTCCTCCAGCGTGCTGATGTCACTTACAAGTCAGAATTATAACCAGGTCTTTTTTACTCTGCGCAACATCTGCAATATATAAGATTTCATCTCACAGTGTGTAAAAGTTACATATTCAATATATTGGCAAAACAGGTGACTATTGTGGAAAGCTCATTACACTTGGAGAAAACATTTCCAAACATACTATTAAAGTTCATTTCAAAATAAGAAATGAGCAAGAGAAATTCCTTTTCATAAAAAATAAAAACACTGGGATTTTGGGTGTTTCATTTCTGGAACAGTGTTTTGAACTATGAAGAGAAATCACCAAATCTCAAAGGGAAAAATCGACTTCACAAAACAAAGGCTGGTGTAAAGCAGTAAGCAAAAGAGTCAAGGAAGGTCAGGCCTCTGGCATTTCATGAAAGAAGTGCTTGGGAAACAGGAGACGGGACCCTACAGTCTCTTCAATAAATGACGGGTGTCTGGGAATGGCAAGTTTTACCGAAAATCCTGGCCTCTATGGAAATAGCCCCTCAAAGAGACCAAAGCCCTAACAAGACTTTGTGAGCCAAAACATCAACCTCTCTCTTTTCTCACAGGAAGAAAAGCCTTTCCTGGAAGTTCACCAGGCAGAGCACGTCAAACAGCTCCTGAGGAAGTGCCCCCTGCAGTAAGCACAGTTATATTTGTTCACACCCCTCGGTGTTTGCACCAATATTGATGAGCCCTGACCGTGTCAGAGCCCTGGAGATGACTGGAAGAGCGCTGTTTTAGGACACTTGTTTGCTAATAACAGCAACTCGACTCAAATGGGATTGAAGAGAAACAGGAAAGTTATGGCCTTACATAGTTAAAAAGCCTAGAGGTCGCCAGTTTTCAGACACAGATGGATCCAGGGGTTTGATTGATATAATCAGAACTAGGTCTCTTTCCCTCACCTCTCAGCTCTGCTTTTACCTATGTTAAACTCTTAGTTAGGTAGGCTTCCTCCCTGTGGTGGCCCCCAGAATCTCTAAGCTTATACCCTCCTGTCTTAAGCTCATAGAGAAGAGAATGTTTTCTTTCAAATAATTCAAACAAAATTCCCATGAATGTGTTTCATTGGATCAAGTTGGACCACATGGCATCCCAGAACCAATTACTGTGAGTAGGTGATTGGAGTAAACTGATTGTTAAACCAGGGTCACATGTTCACCGTGGGAACTAGGAAGTGGTTCAGCTTCACTTAACCACCAGGACTGATGGTGGGGAAGAGTAGATTCCCAGACAAAAACTGAGATGTTGTTACCAATAAAAGAGGACATAGCTCTTGGCCAGGCAAGAACACCTGGTCTTCAGTGACCATTCAAGTCACCCTACCCCTGCCACTGCCACTGTGCACAAGGGTATATTCCCAGAGAAGGGATATGTCTAATCCAAGGTCATAGTGGCAAAACTAGTTCTTTGGTTAGAGTTACGTTTGGCTACATATAGCAGAAAATGCAAAATAATCATGGCACAAATAAAAGAGAGATTTCTTTCTTTCTCATGTAAAAGAATTCTGGAGGCAGGCAGTCCATACTAACCCTGGACTGCCCACCACGCAGTTTACCCATTGTCTGTCTTTCTGTTCCAGTAACGTAGTGGTTTCCATCATGAAGGCTGTCTGTGGCCCAAGATAGATGCTGGGGCTCCAGCCTGGGCCAGCTACCATGTCTGCCCTTCAGATGGCAGGCAGGAGAAAAGAATGAAGTCAAAGGGAATCCTCCCAGCTGTGTCAGTTCCACCTGACCAGCCTCCCCAAAGTCCCACACCACATCTCTGGTCACGTCTAATTGGCTTGTTTAGTCTTGGTCACTCTTAGCTGTAAGAGAGGTCGGGAACTATAGCCTTTAATTTGGTAGATTGCTGTACTGAATAAAACTGAGTCTTTGTTCTTAAGAATAAGGGGAGAATGAAAACTGTGGAATCTACCAGTGCTCTTTGTCTTCACTATACTCTAAGGTGAAGAAGAGGAGATGATATTATTTTCAGAAGAATCAGGCATTTGTTTACCAGCCACAACCTGTCTTCTCTTGATGTTTATTCATTCACAGAGAGAGAGAAAAGTCTTGGTTCCAAATCAGGATATATGAGTGGGACCCTTACTTTCAGTTCCCAAGCAGGATGATTGGAACCACTGTGTTGGCTTTCATCTGCCTGTACCTTGTAAGTAGATCTAAGCAAATCCTTTATTGTTTTATAAATGGGGTGGGTCTAGGATAGGGGTTGTTCTTTAAAAGCTGGGTCAAAATTGAGTATCTGTAAATCAAAGAAGTACAATTCTTTGACCCCACCATTTTGACTCCAAGGACACTTATACTCATGTGGTGAATATTACTAATAAATATAATCGAGTTATTTACAGAGACTTCCAGTTAACAATTCCACATGTAAAGAGCTTGCAAGATGCCAATCCATCTTAACAACAAATACAAATCTGAACAAATTGAAGAATCAACAACTCTTCTTAGATCCCTAAGAGCAGTGAGGTCATGGAGCAAAACTTTACCCCTAAAACTGAAGAGACACGATCATCACAGAATGGAGCAGAAACCCCATGGCAACCAGTGCCGAGGTAGGAAAACCTGAACTGTAATTGATGCCATCAATCAATTGGATATTTTGGAAATCCAAAGACTACTTCATCAACAACAGCAGAATACACATTCTTCTCAAGAGTAAATGGAAAATTCAACAAGATAGACTATATCCTGGACCATAAAACACGTCTTAATAAATTTAAAAGAATAGAAATCATACAATGTCTGCTCTCAGATCAAAGTGGAATTAAACTAAAAATCAGTAACAGAAAGATAACGGAGAATCTGCAAGTAGTAAGTATGAAAACAACACACTTTAAAGTAACATATGAGCCAAAGAAAAACATCAAAGGAAATTAAAAATATTTTGAACAGATGAAAATGAAAACACAACTTATCAAAAGTTGTGGAGGCAGCAAAAGCAGTGCTTAGAGGGAAATTTATAGCATTGAATGTACATATTAGACCTGAAGAAAGATCTTAAATCAATCGTCTAAACTTTCACCTTAGGAAACAAACAAACAAAAAAGAGCAAATTAATATGCAAAGTAAGCAGAAGAATAGATGTAATAAAAATTAGAGCAGAAACCTATGAAATTGAAAACAGGAAGTCAAAGTACAGAATCAAAGCATTTCACGTGGTCATTGTTATCTGAGATAAAATGTCTGAGTCAAAAGCAGGGTCAAATGGCAGGATAAAAATTGTCTTCTGCTCATTTTAAATGTACTAGGATGATACCTATATAAACTAATCCTATGATTAAGTTTTAAGTGGATGTATTAGGTTATGATGAAGTACCACATAAACCCACAAATTTCAGTGACAACACTGAATATATTTTTGCCCACTTAACAGTGTTGAGTGAGTGTTGAGGTTTGGGAGGTAGCAGTCTTCCACGTGTCTGTTCCATAACTGGTTTCTCCATCATGTGCCTTCATCATCCCTGAGCACCCTCACCACCTGCATCCAGTCAGCAGAAGGAGAAAGCAGGCGGTGAAATGCCTGTGAGAGTTTTTCAAAGGCTATGTGGACCCAGCACACATTCCTTCCACTCTTCTTCCATTGACAAGAACCTTGTTATTTACCCACATCTAACTCAAGGGAGGCTGGCAAATGTAGTCCAGCCCGTGCCCAAAAAAGGGGAGAAGAGATTTTAATGGACAACTAGCTAGAGTTCTCTGCAGCAGTGGGTAAATCACTAGGGGTTATTGTGTTTATTAAATCATTATTGGTTGTCTACTCTATGCCAAACACTATACTAAGACCTGGAAGAGAGAAGAGAGCTGGTTCAGCAGAGTCTTGGCCTGGGAGTAGCCCATGGTTTAAGACAAGAAGATAAAATACGGTATGAAGTATTGCCGTCTAACTAGAGAAAAAGAAAAGGTAAAAGTGCTTTGGAAATTTAGTGAATTACTCTGGATTGAGAACCTGCCTGAAAATAGTAGCATTTGAGCTCCACATTCAGTTCGGTTGATGAAGTAAAATGGCGTCAGGGACTCTAGAAGCAATGGCATGATGATGGGGGCATGAGGGCAGGATGACAGGATGATAGGAGGGGAGCAAGCATGACATGCATACAGGAAACAACACCTCCTCCAATTTGGTCATTGCCAAGATACAAGAAGGGGAACAGTGAGAAGTGTTTGGAATTGTCCCCAGGGTCACCCCTTATTCGAAGTCCACTCTGTTTTAATTATTTCACTCTGATTTAATTAATGTTTGAAGAGTTCTTTGAGCCCTTGTGGTGCCTACTCTTATATGCTATTGTGTGAAGAACAGAGTTTGGGGTGACTCCTGTCTCCAAAGAAGTCACAATCGCATTCATCTCAGTAGAGCAAGTGTCCAGAGTCTACTGCAGATGAGTTTTGAGCTTCAGAGAGTTTTGACCTCAAAACCAAAGAGAGACCCATATGTTATTCATATACTGAGCTGGACTCAGGTGAGACCTTGAAACATTTGCTCTGTGTCCCCAGTTCATTGTCATTGAGTTCTGCATGTTCGTGTATGTGAGAGATGAGCTAGATGTGTTTGAAGGCGAATTGGAGAGCTACGTCGCCTCCATGAACCAGACGGGTACCCTGACCCCAGTCCTCCTGCAGGTGAAAGAGCTGATTAACGTCACCAAAGGTAAAACCATCCTCCACCTTTGTTCCTGCTGCCTGTGTAGGAAACAGAGAGGGACTTGTGACCTGTGGCAGGTGCACACCTATAATGATTATTGCTGCTGGTCTTGATATTACCTGTGTTACAATTGCTCTATGCCTCCCTGGGTTGACTCAAAGGAAAAAGGGGTCAGGACACAGGCCATTTTGTTAGAACCTATTTGGGGCTGAATTGAACATGCCCTGATAATTTTCTAATCTCAAATAGCCTATTTTGTTTGATGCCAGTGGAAACAACTAAAATCATCATATTTTTTTCACTTTGGAAAAGATAAAACAGTGGTCCATGACTTTATTATTATATGGAAAGTTTACTTATATCATTCAAATTTAATTTCTGTTTAGTTCAGGTTGCTATAACAAATTACCATAGACTGTGTGGTATAAAAACAGACATTTATTTCTCACAGTTCTGGAGACTGGGAAGTTGAAGGTGCTAGCAGACCTGGTGTCTGGGGAGGGTCTGTTTCCTGACTTGCAGAAGGCCACCCTCTCTTTTTGTCCTCACATACTGCATGGAGAACAGGGAGAGGAAGCAAACTCGCTCATGTATCTTCTTATAGGGCACTAATTCCATCATGAGGGCTCCACCCTCATGATCTAATCACCTCCCAAAGGCTCCATTTCCAAATACCATCACATTGGGGATTGGGGTTTCAACACATGAATTTTGTGGGGGGTGGGAGACACACACATTCTGTCCATAACAGTCACTTTACCTTAAAATAGTAGCTTTCTTTGAAAATGACATACTCTAATTATATGTCCATTGCCCATGAAGGAAGGAAAGTTCTTCACTATTCCTTGTTGAGAAAGAACCTGGACAAGATGTCAGGATAAACTCTGTCATTGGACAAGTCAGGTCCCTTCTCTTGGCCTCAGTTTCCTCATCTTTAAAATGGGACTGGGATGAGGGTACCAAATGGTTTCCAAAAGCCTTTGTAGCTCTGACATTTAATGGCTGTAAATTACCATATATTCCTTAAGCCATGAAACAGGTGATGCCAATAATATTTTCACTTAAGACTCACAAGCTAGTAGAATATCAAAACCAGAGGGGAATAGATCTACTGTGAATTATTTGAGGAAAATTCTCTTATACATACATGACATAGAAGGTTACACTAAGGTGGGTACTACTTCTTCCATATTACCATACTTTTTTGTTGCCCTTGAACACTTCTATTCATCTTTAGTGTTCTGCCTGATGAGTCCCTTCCTATACACTCAGCGAGCATATTCTAATGTTTGATTTAATACTACTTGTTTTAAGTCATACTTCAGATAATTCACGTTTCTACCCCTGTTTTGGGCAACTTTTTAATGCTAACCTCAGTTACTTGGTCTGGGTGAATTGTAGTGAGTATATCACCATATTCACTCATGTTTTATCTCCTCTTTGATATATTTCTCACGTTTAGACACTTTAAGAATCAGTATATAACATTTTCGCTCTGTCTCAATCTCTTCCAGCTTTAAACAGCTGCCCTCTTTCCAAGAGAGACTCTTAGGCTGAACATGCTTCATCTTTGGGATGATAAAGGCATTAAATTAAAGGTGTGTGGTCATGTTCTTGCTGCTGGCTGGAAAAAGTCTGCACTCACTCTTCTTGTGGCCAGACTCCTTCCATCCTCTCCTTCCAAGGATGTGTCCCCTGCATCCCCTGGGGTGAGATTTATGGTGATTTACCCACATCCTTTGTGTTGGTGGAGGTTTGGGATAGAGCAATTGCCTAGTCCTGGTGATGCTGATAAAGACACATCTGAAACTTGAAAGGAATGGAAATCAGCTTTCTTTTTCCTTCTTTTTAAAAACAGCTTTATGAAGATATAACTCATATACCATACAATTCACTCATTTAAAGTGTACCATTCAGTGGCTTTTAGTATTTTAAAATTTATGCACCCATCACCACAGTCAAATTTAGAACATTTTCATCACCCTAAAAGAAATCATGACCACTTTCAGTCACTCCCCATTTCTCAACTCTCCCAGGCCACTATTTTCTGGCTCTATAGATTTGCCTATTCTGGACATCTTATATAAATAGAATCATACAATACATGGTCTTTTTTGATTGGCTTCTTTCACATAGCAAGATATTTATAAGGTTCATCTATATCATAGCATGTGTCTCAGCTTCATTCTTTTTTATTGCTGAATTTTATTCTGTTGTATGAATATACAATATTGTATTTATGTATTTGTCTGTTGATGCAAATTTGGGTTGTTTCAACTTTTGGTTATTATGAATAATACTGCTGTGAACATTCATCTACAAGTTCTTCATATATTCTTATATATCTTGGGTATATACTTAGGAGTGGAATTCTGGATCCTGTGGTAATTGTGTTTAAGCTTTTGGGGGAACTGCCAGACCATTTTCAAAAGCAGCTTCGTCATTATGTATTGCCATCACCAGTGTATGAGGGGTCCAGCTTCTATATCTTCATCCACATTTGTTAATATCTTTATTTTTTATTATAGCCATCTAGTAAGTATGAAGTGGTATTGCACTGTATTTTTTTTAAATTGAAGTATAATTGATTCATAATATTTCAGGTATACAGCAAAGTGATTCAGATATATATATATATATATATATATACACACACATATATATTATTTTCCAGATTCTTTTCCATTATACGTTATTACAAGATATTGACTATGGTTCCCTGTGCTATACTGTAGGCCCTTGTTTTTTTTAATCTATCTTATATATAGTAGTGTGTATCTGTTAATCCCAAATTCATAATTTATCCCTCTTCCTCCCCCCCCCCCACCTTTGGTAATCGTAAGTTTGTTTTCTATGTCTATGATTCTGTTCCTGTTTTGTAAATAAGTTCATTTGTATCATTTTTTTAGATTCCACATATAAGTGATATCATGTTATATTTGTTTTTCTCTGACTTACTTCACTTAGTATGATAATCTCTAGGTCCATCCATGTTGCTGCAAATGGCATTATTTCATTATTTTTTATGGCTAAGTAATATTCCATTGTATGTATGTACCACATCTTCTTTATCCATTCATCTGTTATTGGACACTTAGGTTGCTTCCATGTCTTGGCTATTGTAAATAGTGCTGCAGTGAACATCGGGGGTGCGTTGTGGTTTTGATTTTCATTTCCCTGATGGCTGATGATGTTGAGCATCTTTTCATGTACTTATTGACCACTTGTACATCTTCTTTGAGTAATGACTACTGAGATTCTTTGCCCACTTTAAAATTGGATTATTTGTCTGTTATTGAGCTGTAAGAGTTCTTTGTATATTCTATATACACATCCCTTACAAGAGATATAATTTACAAATAATTTCTTCCATTCTGTGGGTTGCTTTTGCACTTTTTTGATGGTGTCCTTTGAAACACAAATGCTTTTAATTCTAATGCGGTCTAATATATCTTGTTTTCTTTTGTCACTTGTGCACGTCTAAGAAACCATTGTCTAACCCAAGGTCACAAAGATTTACTCTCATATTTTCTTCTGAGACTTTTATCATTTTAGCTGTTACATTGAGTGTATGATCCATTTTGATTTAATTTTTGTATACGGTATGAGGTAAGGTTCTAACTTCATTGTTTTACATGGGAATATCAGTTTCCCCTGCACTATTTGTTAATAGGCGTATTCCTTCCCCATTGAATTGTCTTGTCATCCTTGTTGAAAATACATTGACAATGGGGGTTTACTTCTGGATTCTCAATTTATTCCATTGGTCTGTTTGTCTATCTTTATGGCAATATCACACTGTCTTATTACTGTAGCTCAAGAAATGTGAGTCCTGTAATTTTGTTCTTCTTTTTCAAGGTTGTATAGCCTATTCAGGGTCGCTTCATTTTTATATGAATTTTAGGATTAGCTTGTCAATTTATCCAAAAATGACATTGGAATTTTGACAGGGATTTGAATCTGTAGATCAATTTAGGGAGTATTGCCATGTTCACAAAGAACAACCAATACGTAAAAGTGATACGTTTTTCCATTAATTTAGGTCTTCTTTAATTTCTTAAAACAAGCTTTTGTAGTTTTTTTTTTTTTTTTTCGGTACGCGGGCCTCTCACTGTTGTGGCCTCTCCCGTTGAGGAGCACAGGCTCCAGACGCGCAGGCTCAACGGCCATGGCTCACGGGCCCAGCCGCTCCGCAGCATGTGGGATCTTCCCGGACCGGGGCACGAACCCGCGTCCCCTGCATCAGCAGGCGGACTCTCAACCACTGCGCCACCAGGGAAGCCCTATTCTTAAGTATTTTATTCTTTATGATACTGTTGCAAATGCAGTTGTTTCTTACTTCATTTTCATATTATTTGTTGGTAGTGTATAGCAATACAATTGACTTTTATATATTGGTCTTGTGTCTTACAACCTTGCTGAACTCATTTATTAATTCATTTTACTTTGTTTGTTTATTTATTCCTTAGGATTTTCTATATATAGGAACATGTTGTTGGTGAATAGAGATAGTTTTATTTCTTCCCTTGCAGTCTGGATGCATTTTCTTGCCTAACTGCCCTGGCTAGACCCTCCAGTACAATGTTGGATAGAATTGGCAAGAGCAGACATTGATTTTCTTATTCTTGAACTGATGGGGAAAGCAGTCTGTTTTTCACCAGTTAAGTATGATGTTAGCTGTGGGTTTTTTGCAGATGCTTTTTATCCAGTTGAGGAAATTCCCTTCTATTTCTAGTTTATGGAGTGATTTGAGTTATAAAGAGGTGTTGGATTCTTTCGAACGCCTTTTCTGTACCTATTGAGAGTTGGCTTATACAGAAGCTTTTACTTCCTTCCCTCTGTCTCCGTCCCTCTCTCACAAGCACACAGAATCATTCTGAAAGCAAATTAGGTACAAAATAGTAAAAACATACTGAAAGATGGATGAATGAATAGTCAAGACCCTGATTCCAGTTACCGTTGCACAAGGTGACTGTTTATTGGGTAACCACCCCCCCAAAAGCGGAGATTGGAAGTTCAAGAATTAATGATGTTTTACTACGCTGGAGGCTACCTACAATGTGTACGCTCCATAATTTTCTTTTTCTATTACTCACTGTAGATTGAAAATATTAATACCAAAGGCAAAGATTATAAATACACAGGAAATAAAGGATATCGAGGGTGTATGTCTAAAATGAAACAGAAAATAAGCAAAATGTTATTTGCACAAGAGGTGTGTTAAAGGAAGTACAGTATATTTTGCCCAAACCTTTCTGTTGTGAGTTTCTGCATTTTAGTTCTCCGACCAGGGATTGAACCCAGGCCCTCAGCAGTGAAAGTGCGGAGTCCTAACCACTGGACCATCAGGGAATTCCCTCTGCATTTTAAAAATAGTTTCTGGTTCATCTTCTGAGACCTCTCTTATCACCTTTTCTGTTTCAGGAGTCTGGGTGGTGACTATCTTGCCTGCCTCCCTCACGTGTGTGAGCTACCTGTTTCACATCTTGGCTTGTTACAGGTAAGAGGGTTCTAGGAGTCATTTGTGTGTCTTCAGCCGGGAAAGCAGCTGACAGACTTTTCTCAGAATTCCCAGGCAGTGCCAGCAGTGCCCAAACTGGGAACAGCAGTATATATAGGGTCTAGGGACAACCATACCTATTGGTAGTAAAAGACAAAAACAAACAGACAAAAAACTATTGATTTGAGCTCCCACTATAAGCTTGACATTGTGATTAGAGTCTTCTTTTGGTTTTCAGCAAAACCCCAAGCGGTACTTTCATCTCCATGTTCACCTGCTGAGCAGGCGAGACTCAACACAATAACTTTAGCCACAGGCTGTTAGCAGCTGATCTCGTCTTCTGGCGCCTTCTGACCTAGTCATTTCTTGTACACTTCGGCATTGCTACTAGGTGTTAGACCCGCCCTGCTCTCCAGGACTAATCACACTGCGCTCCCAGCAGGTGAATCTGGCTCAAGGGGACCTCACAGGAGGTTGGGACAAGGGAACCAGGGGCATCCGTCTCTAGAGCAGCAGCACAGGAGGAGGGGATGGCCTTCAGTATGTAGCTGGCATTTGCATGCAGACGGAAGTTGAATTTAGGTATCTATTGCTCCCTTTTCTCTCCATTTCTCTGCCTTTGTCTCTGCCTCTCTCTCTCTCTCTCTCTCTCTCTCTCTCTCTCTCTCTCTCTCTCTCGCTCTCTCGCGCTCTCTCTCTCTCTCTCTCTGTCTCAGTCTCTAGTTCACAGTCACCCACTCACTCACAGGAAGCCCAGGGCCAATTCCCACCCCTGCAGAGCATCCTGCTTTTGCATCCTCCCCATCTGGCTACTCAAAGGTTGGGTCTCTTGCAGATGACATCTAAGTGAAGACTCTGCTGGCACAAAGAGCCCCAGTTCTCCATCCCAGCCCTGGCTTGCTCCCTGTCTCTGCTTTCTTCTCCCTGGGCTCTGTGGGTGGACTGGACACTGCTGCTTACCCTTTCCCTGCCTGTTGTAGGGATATGTCTGCTCCTTCCTTCATTAGCCTACAAGTGTTTGGGAGATATTCACTGAGGCATTTGACCGCAACCAGGAACAACCACAATGCAGAGCTGGCTGCATGGATGTGGGTGGAGGGTAGCTGAGGGCACAGGGACAAGAAGGCCCCTGTGGTGGGGAGGCCTCCCTCCCGTCCAGGCTGGCCCTTCCCTCCCACACCTGTCACCCAGGAGTGACAATCCCCGCCCTGCCTCCTTTACAGGACCATGGGGCAGAGGAAATAATGGATGAGAAAGCACCCTTTGGACAGCACTAGCACTGTGCCAGTATTGTTATTTTTCTTATAATTATGCCAACCTATCTACAGGCTTGTGTTTTAAAAACAAAGTTACAAAAATATTTAGTGTAAAGTAAGTCTTCTTCCCATCAGGGCCCAGATTGTTGCCCAAGAGCTAAGCACTATTATTCATTTTCTGTGCATCCTTCCAGAAATTTTCTCTGCAAATATATCTGTGCATGTTTGTATTCCTGGTTGCACACCTCTGGTACTGCCAAACAGAAACACAATGAAAGCCACAGATACAATTTTACATTTTCTAATAGACACTATTTAAAAAAGTTAAAGGAGAGGTGAAAATAATTTAATATGTTATTTAACCCAGCATAACTCAAATATCATTTCATTATGTAATAAATATGCAAACTATTAATGAGATACTTACATTCTTTATTTCATACTAAGTTTTCCCAATTCACTGGTGATAAAATTGCAAAATAACCTGGAAATTGCTGGAATGGGATGTTAAGAAAAAAGGAGGATATAGATGTGAATGTGGACTGTGAACAAAACTATGCCAACCTAATCTTTAGGCAAAAGGCCAGGCTGAGACGGCACATGGGAAAAGCACACAGTGATTTCTTTGGGTGCTGGGATTGTGAGGAATTGTGGCTTCTTTTTCATTTCATTTTATGTTGTTATAAGTGGGGGGCTATCGTTAAAATTGTTTTACCTGTTTTGAAATAATATTATACAGGTAATGTATATTCATTGTAGAGAAAATAAGAAAATAGATCAAGCTAAAGAAACTAAAAGACACACACACAGTCTCAACTCTCACATTCAGTCACCATTGAGATTAGGTAGCTATATGCTATTTTTACAAAATATATTAAGTTTAAGATTTCTAAATCATCAGGAAAATGCGAATCAAAACCACAATGAGATGTCACCTCACATCTTTCAGAATGGCTATTACCAGAAAGACAAGAGATAAGTGTTGACAAAGCTGTGGAGAAAAGGGAACCCTCCTACACTATTGGTGGGAAGGTAAATTGGTACAGCCACTATGAAAATAGTATGGGGGCTCCTCAAAAAATTAAAAATAGAGCTACCGTATGATCCAGCAATCTCACTCCTGGGCATATATCCAAAAAAGTGGAAACAGTAATTTAAAAAGATACATGCACCCCAGTGTTCATTGCAGCTCTATTTACAATAGCCAAGATATGGAAGCAACCTAAGTGTCCAGGGATGGGTGAATGGGTAAAGAAGATGTGGAATACACACACACACACACACACACACACACACACACACACACACACACACACCAGAATACTACTCAGCCATAAAAAAGAATGAAATCTTGTCATTTGTGACAGCATTTATGACCTTGAGGACATTATGCTAAGTGAAATAAGTCAGGTGGAGAAAGACAAATACCATATGATTTCACTCATATATGGACTCTAAACGAAACAAAACTAAAACTAAACTCATAGAACAGATTGGTGGTTACCAGAGGTGGGGTGGGGGGAGTGAAATGGGTGAATGGCATCAAAAAGCACAAACTTTCAGTTATAAAATAAATAAGTCATAGGGATGTAATGTACAGCATGGCGACTACAGTTAAAAAATAGTGAATATTTGAAAGTTTCTAAGAGAGTAGATTAAAAGTTCTCATCACAAGAAAAAAAATTTTGTAACTGTGTGCAGTGACAGATATTAACAAGACTTACTGTGATCATTTCACAATATATACAAATATCGAATTATTATATTGTACACCTGAAATAATATCATGTTATATGTCAATTATATCTCAATTTTCAAAAAAAGTATTAAAAAATGATTTTTAAGCCCTGGTCATGAGCATTACTAACGCCCACTTTTTCTTTAGAAAGCAAATGAAGAGGTTGTGGGCAGGAGATAAACACTTTCTCCCTTTGAAGTTCCATAATCCTTCCTCGTCAGAGAGTGTGGTAAGTCTACAGAGGCCTCTCTCTGCTCCGAGGCCAAAACCTGCTCTCCTGCATCTCAGACGGAGGGAGAGGGGCAAGGAAGAGCTCTGGGCTGGGGGTCCAGAGTCTTCAATTCTAGTATGTTCTGCTGCTGGGTGACTCGGGACAGCCACTGTCCCCATCCAGCCCTCAGTTTCCTCATCTGTAAAATGAGGACAATCATGACACCTGCCTTGGTGGGTTGGTGGGTGACCCTCACATGAGACAAGGATGCTGGACACGTGTTAGAGGTAATCAGCATGTCTCCCCTCTCAGACCCTTTTTTCTTTCTAAATCTCAGGTGGCCATTGCAAGGTACTCTGGCTGGCAGATAGCTTATATTCTGTGGGGTAAGTGCCCTCACATGACCCATTCAATTCAATACACATTCCCTGCGCACCTGCAGAGTCCTGGCTGTGGGTAGGGAGGAGAGACGTAGGGCAGAAGTGGCCCCAGCTCTTCCTTGAGGGACCTTCCGGAAGGAGTGAGAAGCACACATTCGTGTAGGTCATCATCACCACCTGTCCTGTGCCCACGGGGTGTGTATGCTAAGGGCGGTGGTGACCCAGAGGAGGAAGTGACTGTCCACACCCAGGACAGGGCAAGAAGCCTTTCTAGTGGAGTTGATGTTTGAACTGCACCTGGCAGGGTGAGCAGAAGGTCAGCGGTCATGCCAGGCAGAAGACACAGTGCAAGTAAGAGTGCCAGGACCTTCGCTTGGGAGGAGGCTAGAGGGGAGACTGCAGGGTGGGACCTGTGTGACTGGATCCTGAAGGGCCTTGAGCGACCACCGGCTCCCTTGACCCACAGGCTACCTCATCATCCACGTGATGCAGAGCCTGTGTGGCCTAGTGATCATGTACAGCCTGGTGCTACCTGTCATCCACAATCAGGCCCTGGAGATGCTCCGAGGACTGGGCATCGGGATGTAAGTGCTGGGTGGACTTCGTGTCACTGCCCAGGGCCTGGGAGCTGGTGGGCCCTCACAGCTGCTGTTTGAAATACCCCTTCCCTGCTGGGCTCTCACCAATCCCTGGACCCATGCTCCCAGCTCTGACCCAAGGATGGGCTAAAATACCAACTCATTGTGATGGGAACCTCTCAGTTTACAAAATGTTTCCACTCTCACCGTTCAATGGTGTCCTCACAATTGTGTCTGTGGGAGATATATATGTGTCCATTTTATAGGTGGAAAGATTGAGGTTCAGGGAGGTGAAGTGAGAGAAAGGACAGTATAGTGGAAGGAGAGAGGGAATCTGAGCTTGGGTTTTAGATCAGATGTGTGGCTTGTAAGTGCCTCTCTGAGCCTCAGTTTACCCATATGGAAAGTAAAAGTGAATGCTGACATTATTGAGAATTCACTACACATCTTTTCTCTTAAGAACTCTTTGAGGTTGGGACTTACATTAGCTCCCTTTTTTCAGATGAGGAAACAGAGGCACAGAGAGGCTGAGCAGTTTGTCCCAGGGGAGGAGGCAGGACTGGGAGCTGGGCAATCTGAAGCCAAAGCCTCTTTAAACCACCACCTCACATTGCCACTCAAAGAATGCAAACACAGGGCGTAATGCCCTCTGGGGACCTCCCTGCTCTGAGCTCCTTTGTTCCAAACTCACCTAGAGCTTCCTGTGAGTCTGGGGCAGAACCTGCCCTGTCCACTCTCCCGTGGCCTTCATGAGCTCTTCTAAAAACCCCATCCTTTCTTTGATTCCTATGCTGTTAAACCACTCAGCCCAGCTGCCACCCCTCAACAAAAAGACATAATTAAATCCTGGAGTTCTGGTCTGGAGCCAGAAGACCTGATGATGCAGCTTTAAGAAAGTCATCTGCCCTTTGTGAGCCTCAGTTTTCTCATCTGCACAGTGGGCAGGAGAATGCTCTGTAGGCATAAAGGGCAGAGCTCAAGCTACTGTTGGTCTGGCAGGCAGTCAGCATCTCTCTTCTCTCTATCAAGGGGCATTCGAGATGGGCTTGGGAAGAGTGGACAAGGCCACCTCAGCATGGTCTCACCTTGTGTTTCAGCCTCACCATATCCATCGTCCTGGGCCTCATGGTCCTGCAGGTATGGATTGCCGCCAGCTTCTTCCTGCAACCAAAGATGGGAACAGCTGACAAGCAGAAGCCCTTGGCTCTCAACAACAGGTGAGGGCAGAGAAGGGAGCGGGGCATTGTAGGGCTTTGGCCTCAGCAGTCTCGTTCCTTCCTCTTCACCCTTGGCAGGTTCCTGGGTGGACTCTACACTCTCTGAGAGGGTGAGGGGCAGTGGTTCAGAGCCGGGGCCTAACTGCCTGCAGCCAAATCTTGGCTCTGCCCCTTATGAGCTCTGTGACCTTGTGTGCCCTTACTAAACATCTATGAACCTCCACTTCCTCATGTTACAAATAATTGTGCATACATCAGAGAGGTGTTCTGAGGCTGAAATGCATTAAAATATGAACTTAGAACAATAGTGCCTGTCCCATGGGTAATCCTTTCTAGTTCATTCATTCAAAGCTGTTCACTCATGGAGGAAACAACACGGGCACTGAGGATAAAGAGATACCCCACACAATCTGCCTGTGATGTGCTCACGGTGCACTGGAGCCGACAGACACAGACATATAGGGACAGTAGAGTCCAGAGGGTGTGAAAGCATTGCAAGAGAAACATGAGTAACGAAGAAGGGGGTGGTGGAGGAGAGGCAGGGGGGTGGGGGTGGGGGGGGAGAGGCGGGGGGGTGCAGGAGAGGCGGGGGTTCTCTTTCAGCTACAGGCGGGACATGTGAGCTGAGGTTGGTGGGATGGTAAGATTCCTACAGGCAGAGATGAGGAGATGGCGTGGCTGCAGCCCCCGCTGCACCGATGCAAGCAGGAAGCCATGAAAGGGCAGGATGTGTTGGGAGAAGAGTGAGAATCCAATATTGTGGCCATGCGGTGGCCTTGGATGGTGAGGGACAGGAAGGAGGTACAAAGTGGTAATGCCAGAAAAGCCCCTCTCAGAGAGGACCCCAGAATTCATATGCAGTGTTTGGGCTTCATCCCGTAGGCAACAGGAGACCGATCACGTGATCAGATGGTCATTTGAGAAATTTCATCTGGAGGACTTGGAGCAGTTCTAGCTGGGGGCAGGTCACTGTTGCAGTGGACAGTGGGAAAGCCACACCCTCTGCCATAACCACAAACCCAGCTGTAGCCACATGAGGTTTATAGTCCCCACTCACATTCAGCCTGCCCTGGGCTCAGCACCCTCTACACTGTTTCTGAGCCAGTCCTCACATCACCTGCGAAATGGGGACAGTCAGCTCCTGCTAAGAGCACAAGGTCACACGGCTAGGAGATGGGAGACGTAGGCTTTGACCACAGGTCTGGGGGGCCCCTGAGCCCACCTGCGTAGCCACCTTCTCATACTGAAAGGCGCTGCCCCTCCACCTGCTTTTGTCTGCAGGAGAGCTTTCCACAACTTCAACTACTTTCTGTTCTTCTACAACGTGCTGCTGGGCCTGGGCGCCTGCCTCTGCAGGCTTCTCATTAGCTGCATCCTGGGCACGTGGCTGATCGCCCGCATCGACAGGACCATTCTGCAGAGTGGCTGTGAGAGAGCAGACATGGGTACGTGGCCATGCATCTGGGGAGCGCTGGCCTTGTACTTTTGCAGAAGCTGCCTGGAAGTCGGGTACCAGAGGCCTGAGTGCATACTTCACTTATGCTTAGAGCTTATCTTCCCATGGAGGCTATAAAGCTGAATAGAAAAACAAAACAAAACTATTCAGCCCAATGGTCAGAAGGGAATTCAGGCTATTAAATACTTGCATGTTTGACAGACCTTTGAGATAGAATGAAGGGCAGTAAGAGGTAGCGAATTCTATCTGAACAGTTAGAAGGTAATTTGTGAATGCGTGGCTCTGAAAATGTTGAGAAAACACATCTCAGAATTACTGGTGTTGTTAGCTGCAAGCTTAGTTAAGAAAATGGTTTGTTCAGTTTCGATGCGCCCAAATCAAAGCTTTTTCTGTGGAGAAAAAACAGTTTTTGTCCTATTTCTGGCCCATGTCTGTTCATTCACTCATTCATTCATTTAATGGCTGCTGCCTTCTTCATATAAGACACAGAGGCTCCTAGCTGCTATGAGCTTCAAATTCCCATAAAATGAACAGATTAGGGTGTGATCTCTAAGAATCTTTCCAGCTCCTTATACCTCATTTTCTAGATTCTCCGCAAAGACACAGGCACCATTTGGGAACAAAGTGATGCTGCAGTTGCGTCATAAAAAGCACAAGCTGGGCCATCCTGGGACGTACTGCGTGGCCTGACTTGCCTTCTGGATTTCAGGGTTCAGTGCGTGGATTGGCATGCTCTATGTGGATCATTATCACACCAACCCTGTGCTCGTCAGCTTTTGTCACATCCTGATCACAGGCCACAGAGAGAGGAGGCTGCAGCAGGCCATCAAATACTGGTACCTAAATCAGTCAGCAGGTAAGTCTCCTGTTTGAACCTACACTGGGGTCGGACACCAGGAAACACGTACCTTCAGGCTTCCCTGGGATCCCTGAGATGTCCCAGGTTCCTCCTTCCCTGCCCCTCTTCCTCCACACTCCCTGCCCTGGGAGCCCTTCTTACCCAGGGGATCAGGAGGCTTTGCCTCCAGTCAGCCTGGCTACAGGACCCCTGAGGCCTTGTGTCCTTGTCCTGCCAACTGGGCTCCTTGTTTCCAGAAACGAGCTCTAGTTCTGCTAGCTGAGTCCTTCATTCAACCATTTGTTTGAGATGCTACCCATAGCTCAGGCTGCAAGCCAGGTGCCCTCCAAGATGGTGTGCAGTTTTGCTTAATTTGCCCCATTCCTTACCACAAGCTCTCCCAGCCACCGACTCCTATCCCCTGAAGGTTCTATACTGTCTACTCCCACCCCTGCCACCCCTATTATTCTGCTCTGCCTTCCGCTGGGAAGCCCTCCAGTTAGCCATGTTCTGTCGTGGACACTCAACACTGACCTGGACCGTTTTCATTGCTATTCCCAATGCTGCAGATACCCAGATCTGTGGGACAAACTCACATCCCTCCAGCCGCCCTCATGTCCCCAGGAGTCCTAGTCCAGCTCCTTCTTCTACACCTCGCACCTTCTGGGCAGCTTTTGCTACAGCCTCTGAGAAGGACAGAGACAAGCTGCCCCCTCCTCCCAGCCTACTGGTTCTGGTTCTGTCCTAGGTCCCCGCACCTCAGTGAGGTCCAGGACAAGGTGGCTACTGCTGCAGACCCTGATCAACAACCCCAGACTGGTCACGCTCAGAAAATCAAGGCCAGGTCATGGCTCCCGGGACTTACCCAGATTCTGTTGATGTGCTCGGAGAGCTGACGTTGACCTCCCACATTGCGACAAGGCCGTTCCAGGACATCTGCCCCTGAGAAGGCCCAGGCTACCCAGCAGCTGTCCCCTGCAGTGTGATGGGATGCACAGGCGCTGTCCACACAGATGGCATACAGGCCAGCAATTCACGGGGTGGCACTTGGGCTGAACAATGAAGTCTCAGGTCTAATTCATTCCCTTGGTAAAAAGATCAAGAACTAAAGAGAATTTCTGTTGAACAAACTTTGCCCAATAATGATTTCCACTATCCATGGTTAGGAGGCAGCCTTGGGGAGATCCATGTTGAGACACACTTAATTTAGCCACAGGGCAGAACCTTGTGTCACTGAAAAAGGTGGTAAAAATTTTTATATCAGGAGAGTTTGACACAGTTTTTCTCTGGGAGAAAGTATGGCCTTAATCCAACAGGGTCCTCATTGTTTCCTCCTTTCTAGGTCTTATGGTGGTGGGAGAGAAGGAATCCACGATCCCAGCCTCCAGTCTGGTGGGTGAGCAGACACACACTGAGCTCTCTCTCCCACATCCACTGGGATGGGGAACGGATCAGAACTGACCTGGGCCTTGGTCACAAATCAGATGTACAGATTCTCTCTGACAAAGAGGGCATTCCCTGAGAAAGCCACTTGTCTGAGGAGGCAGAGATGCGATGGGCAGGCATTTAAGGTGGGGGACAACAGGAGCAAAAGTGTGGGCGCAGGTTTGAGGAGGGCGAGCCCTCTGGTGTATGCAGGGCATGGTGCTCGGGGCTGGTTAGACCATTCAAGGGGGTCCAGGTGCCCGGTTGAGAAGCCTGGACCTTTCTCTTTGTGCAGGGGGCCCAGTACTTACCCAGATTCTTCATTCCCCAGCATAATATCTCTGATAAATGGGGACCTGTCACTCACAAAACCTGTGCAAGTACCAGGAGGACTCACCCATAGGGTGAGGGAAGTCCCCATCCACCTCACAAATCCCAGAGCCATTGAAATCCAGTAATCATTACTGAGTACCTTCTGTAAGCCCAGTCCTTTGCTAGATGTGTCTGCCAGACGTATCTCTTTTAACTTTATCTCTGCAACCAAGCTTTGTCATTCTGCTTTTTGAAACTAAGGAAACTGGGACTCAGAGTATTGGGATCCCCCCCCCACCACTTTCTAGCTGTGTGACATTGGCTAAGTTACCTCACCTTTCTGTGCTTTCTTTCCCCTACATATTAATATAAAAAGGGAATGATACCCGCAACGCCAAAAATTATTTTGAGGATAAAATGAGTTAATGTACACAAACACTCCTAAGCTAGTGCCCAACATATCCTAAACTCTCAATAAATATCAGTCGTTGTTTGTAATGTTACCCTTTGTGGTGATTGGTTAATGTCTGCCTACCTCTCATTAGGCTCTCGGCTCCACAAAGAAAGAGGCATTCTCAGATTTTACTCACCATTACCAAGTATCTGCTGTAACATAGTAGGATCTTGGAATGAATAAAATAATAAGGCCATGATGACTGAATATCTCAGCCATGAATTCAATACTGAAATCAACCCTGCCATCATGGTTGAGTGGCCGCTAAACAGAAGGTCAGGAGCACTGGGTTTTGGTCCCAGCTCTGCCACTAGAATGAGTCTCAGTTTCTCTAAATGAAAGCTAGTGCAGACCTCACAGTCAGTGCCCCTCACTTGCACCCAGCCAGTGCTGACCAAGTACTTGCTACGTGCAATCACCACTCCAGGGACACAGGACACCTGAGGAGATGAGGTTCTGCCTGCAGCATGTGTCAAGGCCTCTCTTTGCAGCTCTTGCTACAGTTGTCTCCCAGCCTCTTCCCTGGACTGGTTTGTGAGCTGCTCAAGGGCAGGGATCATGTATCTCTCATCCTTGAGGACATTATATATTGATAAAAGGTATAATCCATCAAGAAGGTATAATAATTATAAACATATATATATCTAACAGCAGAGGCCCCAAAACATATGAAGCAAAAACTGACAGAATTGAAGGGAGAAATGGACAGTTCCACATTAATAGTGGAGATATTAGTACTCCCTTTTCAATAATGGATATTACAACCAGATGGAAATCAGTAAGGAAATAAAGAATTTGAAAAACACCATAAACCAATTAGACCTAACCCTCCACCCAACAACGGCAGAATACATATTCTTCTCAAGTGCATAAAGAACATTCTCCAGGATAGACCATATGTTAGGCCACCAAACAAGTCTTAGTAAATTTTTAAAAATTGAAATCATGAAAAGTGTCGTTTCTGACCACAATGGAATCAAACTAAATATCAGTAACAGGAGGAAAACTGGGGGAAAATCACAAATATGTGAAAATTAAGAAATACAACATTAAACACCCAATGGGTGAAAGTTGAAAATGAGGGATACTAGAAAATATCTTGAATCAAATGAAAATGAATATACAACATACCAAAACTTATGACATGCAGAAAAAGCAGTGCTCACAGGAGAATTTATAGTTGTAAATGTCTACATTAAAAAGAAGCAAGATCCCAAAACAATAACCTAACTTGACACCTTGAGGACTAGAAAAGGAAGAGTAAACTAAACCTGAAGCTAGCAAAAAGAGGGTAATAATAAATATGAGAGCATAGATAAAATAAAGAACAGGAAAACGGTACTGATGAACCTATTTGCAGAGCAGGAAAAGAGATGCAGTTGTAGAGAATGGACCTGTGGACACAGCGGGGGAAGGGGAGGGCGGGACAAATTGAGAGAGTGGCCTTGACATATATACACTACCATATGTAAAATAGATAGCTAGTGGGAAACTACTGTATAGCACAGGGAGCTTAGCTTGGTGCTCTGTGATGACCTAGATGGGTTGGATGGGGGGGAGGGGTGAGAGGGAGGCTCAAGAGGGAAGGGATATATGTATACATATAGCTGATTCACTTTGTTCTACAACAGAAACTAACAAAACATTGTAAAGCCATTATATTCCCAAAAAATAAATAAATAAAATAATAAAGGAAAACAACAGAGACAGTGAATCAAACCAAAAGTGGATTCTGTGAGAAGATCAACAAAACTGAAGAAATTTGAAGCTAGAATCACTAAGAAAAAGAGAATAGACCAAGTTATTAAAAACAGAAATGAAAGTTGGATAATACTACTGACTCTACAGGAATAAAAATGATTATGAAAGTATATTGTGAATATTTGTACTCTAACAAATTGGATAACCCAGATGAAATGGACAAATTCCTATAAGGACACAAACTAACAAAGTTGACTCAAAAAGAAATAGAAACTCCTAATAGACCTATAACAAGTAAAGAGATTGAATTCTTTTTTTTTAAAATTAATTAATTAATTAATTTGGCTGAGTTGGGTCTTTGTTGCAGTGCGCTGGCTTTCTCATTGCGGTGGCTTCTCTTGTTGCGGAGCACGGGCTCTAGGCATGCGGGCCTCAGTAGTTGAGGCTCACGGACTCTAGGGCACAGGCTCAGTAGTTGTGGCGCACGGGCTTAGTTGCTCTGCGGCGTGTGGGATCTTCCTGGACCAGGGCTCGAACCCGTGTCCCCTGCATTGGCAGGTGGATTCTTAACCGCTGTTGCACCAGGGAAGCCCGAGATTGAATATTTAAAAAACAAAAACAAACAAAACTACAACAAAGACATGCCCAAGACTGGATGGCTTCACAAGTGAATTCTACAAAACATTTAAAAAGATTAAAATACATTCTTCTCAAACTCTTCCTAAAAAACAGAAGAAGAGGAAACATTTCCTATCGCATTCTATGAGGCCAGCATAATGCTGATAAGCTAGCAGACTAAAACTTCCCAAGCAAAGAGAACTACAGACAAATATCCCTTATGAAAATAGATGCAAGAACTTCAAGATTATAGTAACCAAAGTAAAAATATTTCTACTTGCTGATATCATGATTTTATAAATTCTTAAGGAATAAAAATAGAAGCAGAAAGAAACTGTTAGAGCTAATAAATGAGTTCAACAATGTTACAGGATACAGATTAACACTCATCTATCAATTGCCATTCAATACAACTGTAGAAATGAAAGTTTATTATAATTCTATAGAAATGAGCAACCTGAGGAAAATTATTTGCAAGAGCATTAAAAATAATAAAGTACTTAAAAATATTTAACCAGGAGGTACTAGACTTGTACTCTGAAAACCACTAAACATTTCTGAAAAAAAAAGCTAAAGAAGTCATAAATAAATGAAAATCTATGCCATGTTAATGGGTTGGAAAATTTATGATAAGATGGCAGTACTCTCTAAAGTAATCTGTACGTCCAATGCAATCCCTATAAAATTGCAACAAATCTTTCTTGCAGAAATGGAAAAGCTGACCCTAAAATTCATATGGAATTGCAAGGAATAGCCAAAACAACGTTGGAAAAGGTGAACAAAGTTAGAAAACACACTGCCTGATTTTTAGTCTTACTGTAAAGCAGTAGTAATCCAACAGTGCATCATTGGCATAAAGATAGACATAGACCAGTGGAATAGACTGAGAGTCCAGAAATAAACTATATCTATGGTCATACGATTTTCAACAAATGGTTGAAATTCAGCAAATGGTAAAGACCATGGAATGTGGAAAACAGTGTTTTCAACAAATGGTGCTAGGAAAACTGAATATCCACATGCAGAAGAATGAATTTGGATCCTTACCTTATACCATATGCAAAACTCAAAATGGAGCAAACCTAAATTTAAGAGCTAGAACTATAAAGTTCTTAAAGGGGTAAATATGATATTGGATTTGGTAAAGGATTCTTAGATATAACATCCAAAGCACAAGCAAGAAAAGAAATAATAGATAAGTTCATAAGACAATCTATTAAGCCTTCATAAATATGATAAACTTTTGTGCATCAAAGGACACTATCAGGAGAGTGAAAAACAACCCATGGAATGGAAGAAAATATTAGACCTGATAAGCATCTAATATTCAGTATATATAAAGGATTATTAGAACTGTGATGGTCCTCCATGTCAATTTGGCAAGGTTATAGTTCCCGGTTATTTAATCAAACACATCTACAATCAGTTGACTATAGAGGATATTACCTTTGAAAATGTGAGTGGGTCTCAGTCATTGAGTTGAAACCTTTGAGAGGCACCCACAGGAACCCTCCGTTCCCTCCAGTTCCATCCAGGTCCTACCTGTTTTCAGAGATGGGTGTAAATAGCCCTTCCTCTGGGAAGTTGTCCTTGATGCCAGCCCCCTTCCCCCATCTACCAATTCAATGGGTCTCCCACTTCTGTATTATCAAATTCTCCCAGTAAATGTAAGACTTGGGATGGAGCAGGGAGTGTCCTGCACAGAGGGTCTCTGATTTCCACTCCTCTATCACTCTCCCACAGCGAGTACCACAGCTGTTCACCTTATTCCTTTTCTAGAGGAATATTCCTTTTCTGGAGGTTGATCTGATTCCCCTAGGAGGCAGACGGCTAAAGTCCATCAGAAAGAGCCCCCTAGCCCATCACTAGTACCCCATCCCCGCCCCTTTCATGTTGCACTACCACCAAGGCCCTTGAGGGGGCAGTGCACACCCAGAAAACAGGACTTGGACCTGGGCCACGCTGTGGAATCCAAAGCTGGGGGGACACGGGAGCTGAGACTCAGGGACCTTCTAACCCAGTCTTCTCTGATGACAGACAGGGAGACCAAGGCCTCAGTCAGAAAGAGACTTGGAGGAACCCACATCTCTTTCTCCTCCATGGTACCATCTGAGGGGAAGGCTGACTCCAGCTCCAGACCAAAATCTCCTGCAGCTCTGCTGCTTCGCCATCTAGGAAACCGGGATGGGTGTCTTATGTCCCTGATCCAGCCATTTGGACCCAAGGCTAGGCAGCCCGTTCGTCCACTTGGCCCGTGGGAGTCCCCTGCAGTGCCCATCCTTGGTGAAGGCAGGGTGCCCTCTCCTGGGAGATGGAGGGAAGACCAGAGGAGCAGCAGGGGCCCGGCTTCCTGAGGACAGGCTAGGCTGGTTTAGTGAAGAAAGGAACTCCCACCCGCCCCACCAGCCTGGAAGAAGCTAAATGCCAGCGGGATGGACCAGCATGGAATCCAGACACCTGCTGATTCTGCCGGTTCAGCATCCCCTCCTGGAACAGCCAGCTGTTGCCACTTTATCCCATTACCAGGGCCTCCTGCCCCCAAACTGTCCCCCACCTGCCCACGAACCAAACAGACCCCTTTTCCTGTTAATTTAGACAAGACAAAACTGGAATTTTTCAAAGATACCTTAAGTGAGAAATGAAACGGCACCGCGTCTCGTGCCCCTCTCCCTCTCTCTTTCTAGACTTCCAGACTCCACTCTGCCTTGATGAGCAGCTCCCAGCTCTGTGAGTCATCTTTGCCACCAGCTGTTGAAAATTTGGGGAACTCTTCCTCAGGGGAGGGAAAAGGAAAGAAGGAAGGAGAAATTTGTGAATAATGGGAGGGGTGTGAGTGCAAATCCCTTTTATTTGAGAACCCAAATGATCCAAACTGTCTAGATGAGGGTTTCCACCTGGTTCCTCTGAGCTCTAAGGGCTCCGTGGGCCTGGGGGGAGCCCTTGTGTTGGCCGCCTGGGGCCTCCACTCCCATTTCTTCTGAGCAGTTCTATTTTGACTAAATTTCGTTTCAAACGGACATAGTTTGTTGCTATAAAGGAAACACTTGAAAATCTCCGATTTGGCCCAACCCAGTCTCTGATATTTAAGGAAATGGATTTTTGAAGCAGTCCTAGGGAGGCTGAGAGACCGCATCCACCAGCCCAGTCCCTGTCCCCAGGGTTCGCTGCCTCCCAGGAGGTCTGGACAGTTGAAAGAGGGGGCAATGCCAGCCTTATGGGAGATTCCTCATCCACCTGGTGCTCCTATGGAGAGAGGCCTACACACCTGGAAACTTATCCCCATGTCTTCTTCAGATGGTGAGTGGAGGTGCTTTGCAGAGCAGAGAGGATGGCGTGCGGTGAGGAGAAGTTCCTGAGGTTCGGCATTCCTGGGGAAGGTAAGAGAATGAGCTATGAGGTGGGGAGCTGGAGCCTGGCTTGCTCCAGCTGAGCCTTGCAGAGCATACTGCTCACTGGACCAGTGGCTCTGCCCAGGATGTGAGTTCTTTGCCATCCCCCCCACCAACATGCCACCTCTGAGTACTCCAAGTTCTCTGGAGCTATGCAGGCACCCCCAGTGCAATCAGCCAGGTCTACAGACTGCTGGACCTGATGGGCCTGGAGAGTCTGGAGAGGAAGCATCACTTTTCTATTTCTCCCCCAGCTTTAGGATGTATTGTCAAATTTTAAACTTTCATAATTTTGTCATATTATGACTGAGCCTGAGGCATTTACCCAGGAATGGAATTTTGGGGTCATTGAGTATGTGTAAGTCCATTTTTAGGAGATACTATCAAAGAGATTTTGAAAGTGGTTGTAGGAGTTTACACACATAGCAGTGTATGAGAGTTCCAGTTGCTTCACATCCTCACCAACACTTGGTATTGTCAGCATTTTTCAGCCATTCTGGTACACGTGTAGTGGTGTTTCATTGTGGTTTTAATCTGCATTTTCCCGATGAGTAATGATGTTGGGCAGCTTTTTATGTACCTGTGGGCCATTTGGTTATCTTTCTGTGAAATGCCTAGTCAAATCTTTTGCCCATTTCTTTTTTCAGGTAGATTGTCTCTTTCCTCTTATTAATTCACAGAAATTAGTTACGTATCCTTTGTGAGGCTTTTTCCAGATAAATATATGACACATATTTATTCTCCTTCTGCTCTTTCTTACTCTCTTGAAGGCATCTTTTGATGAAGTGAAGCTCTTAGTTTTAATAAGATCCAGTTTATTAATTTTTGTCCTTATGCCCCAAGGTCAAGAAAATATTCTCCTATGTTATCTAATACAAATGCTATTATTTTAAACTTCCACATTTAGATTTTAAATCCACCTGGAATTGATTTTTTGTTCATGGTGTAAGGTAGGAGTGAAGATTAATTTCTTTCCCATATAGATAACTAGCGACCCTGGGCTGTTTACTAAGACTATCCTCTCCCCATTGCTCTGCCGGGCCTCTTTAGTATATACAACATAAATGTTCGTATGTGTGGGTCTGAGTTGGACTCTCTGTTTCTCTTTGTGTTTATCCTTGCGCTACTACAGCACATTGCCCTGATGATTGTAACTTTATTCTAAGGCTTAATATCTGGTTGTGTAAGCCGTTCAAGTTTATTCTTCTTTGAGATTGTCTTGACTATTCTTGGCCATTTGTACTTCTATGGAAATTTTGAAATCAAATAGTCAGTGTCCACCAGACATCTGCTGAGATACTTTATTGTGATTGTATAAATCTATGGATCAATTTGGGGAGAAGTAACGTCTTAACAATACATAGCAAAACAAACAAACAAATAAAAAACCCCAAAAAACCCCAACCCAAACCATCATAATAAAAAGGAAGAAATGATAAACTGTGAATATTTGTAATTCATATTACAAAGGGGCTCACATGCCCAATATACAAAGAGTTCCTAGAAATTGATAAGAAAAAGAACAGACACACAGTAGAAAAATTGGCAAAAGACATGAACCCACAGTTCATGGAAAAAGAAATGTGAATAGCCTTAAGTATATGAAAATATGAATAGACATAAAATAGAAATGCCTACATATGTTCACCATGCAAAAGAATGTTCAGAGCAGCATTATTTAGTAATTCTCTAAACTGGAAACCACCCAAATGTGCATCAATAATAGAAAGGATAGATACGATGGGTTATATTTTTTGGTAATGGGATATCAGAAATAAAAATGAACTACAGCCACATTCAAAAATATGTTTGAAACTTACAAACATAATGAAAGAAGTCCAACATAAAAGGGTACATTCTGTATTATTCCATTTAAGTTCAAAAACAAGCAAAACTAATTCATAAGTTAGAATATTTATTACCCTTGGGGAGGAGAGGGCAGTGACTTGGGATGGGTACATAAAGGGGGCTCCTGGAGAGCTGGTAATGTTCTATTTCTTGTGGGTACTGGTTACCAGGTGTATTCCCACTGGATAATATATTAAGCTATACACTTATGATTTCCATACTTTTCGGTATGTGTGCTGTAGTTCAACACACAAATCCTATCAGTTGGATCCAGAACTTTTTTTCTGGTTAGTCCCAAGGTCAGATGACATAGTGTTTGGTTCAAAACTCTGGAATTACATGGTCGAGGTTCACATCCTGGATTTAATCACTTCCTATCTTGGAGATCTTGGCCAAGTTACCAACTCTCTGAGCCTCAGTTTCTTCATCTAATTACAGTACCCCTCTCATAGTTATTGAGAGTATTAAACTTACTCGGAACCCAGGAAGCATCTATCTGAGCAGGGAAAACACAGTTTCTGATGTAGAAGGGCCAAGCCAACAGGGCCTCTTAGACAAGACAGAGATCTCACTAACTGCAAATAATTCCTGGACATTTCTTATTTTTTATTGTGTTTTTCACCCTTAACCTCACTTAAATATACTTTCTCTACTTCCAGCTAAAATTAGTCCAATCACTTGTTACAATATTTCACCTTGTTAATAAACCTGGGACCAAAGAAGGGGAATAAAAGGGTTTCTACTCACTGTTTCTTAATTTCTGAAACTAGTATGGACAGAATGATCACTTATTCAAGGAAGTTGACATAGGGAGCATTTATGAGCAATTGGGACAGGGATCCCTGCTGAGGGGAGGGATTCTCTGAGGAGTCAGGAACCCCACACCTACAGGAAACCCTCACCAAGTTCAGTGTCAGCCACAAGTATCTTCAGCCCTGGCCGTGCAGGACTCTGGGTGCGTGTGTGGGAAAGAGCCAACTCTGGGAGAGTCAGACCAAGACACTCAGGGCATTCGTGCGTTTACCAGGGAGCACTCAGTGTGTCTGAATTATGTGCAGGACACTGCTGAGGGCAGTGGAGGCTGGACGAAAGTTAGGAGGGCACACCTGCCCCTCAGAAAACCCCTTCCAGTAGGATGCCCTGAACTCCTGCATTTGACAGCGACCAACGTACAAGCACGTTCAGGGAAAGGAGAGGTGACGGGGTGAGGAAAGGGAGATGAGGGTCAGAGTGAGTGGGGGGGATCCTGTCACTGGCAGTGGCTGGAAGTATGGGTGGGTTTGGGGTGTGTGGAAACAGAAGGATCCCAGCAGAGGAGCAGGGTGAGGAAGGGCAGGGGGCAGTGGCAGATGTAGGAAGAGTGAGGAGTTTGCTGAAGCAGGGAGAGTCAGGGCGGGAACCGGGTGCGGTGGGGGTGGGGCTCTGAGGTCATCTAGGGACTGTGGGCTGGGTTTGGTAGGGGCTGCAGAGCTGGTGAGGGCCTTTTGAGCAGGAGAGTGGGTACATCAGAGCTGTATTTTAGGAGGGTTATGCAGCAGTGGTGAGTTGGGTGAATGGAACTCAAAGAGTCACATAAATTAGCCTTTTGATTGTAATTCCATTCAAGCCTGAGCCCTTCAACCTCTTTTACTCTGAGAAGAGATGGTCTCTTTTAGAGATGCTTTCCACTTCTTATTTATAGCCAGGCACTACTCTATGCTACTTCCCAGCAGAGATTGGTTTTAACCAAGACAAAGAAGATGGGATGGTTTTTCTTGACCACAATGGCTCAGAGATGCATTTCCTGTCTCCTGCTAGTTTTCGGAATATTCAATGTGCTTCTCTGGATGCTCCTGCCGGCCCTGAGGTATCCCCTGCACAGAGAAACTGGCAGGAGTTTCACTACTCCACGAGGGGGGCGGGCTCCCCGTCGCTAAGGGCAACCCACCTCCTCCTGGGAAAGTGCGTGAGGGCGGGGCCAACGGAGCTCCCGCCCCTCTGCGTTGCCTTGGAGACCAAGTGTGTCTAGTTGCAGTTGAGGTTGGACTTGAGTGGTGCTTTCTGCTGGTGCAGGTGCGGGCGCGGCCGGGTCCCTGGGCGCAGGGCCTCCCTCCACTTGGCGGGGCTTAGAGGGCCTGCCCTGAGACTGCCCCTTCTCCTTGATGGGTTTGTGGGGGCAGGTGTGAGAGGAGCCTGCTGGGCTTCTCAGCATTCAGTAGGTGCCTAATGAGCGTGGCCAGAATCAGGCCGCTCCCTCCCTCCACGTCCTCCTACCCAGGTGTCCTTTGTTAGGGGGGGAGGGGTGCGGGGGAAGTCCTCGAACCGCGTTCTGCGCCAGTTGGGGGTTCAAGGCCGGGTTGAAAGCCCAGCTGATACCTTGGGCACGTAGACTTTTCCCGGAAGAGCTTGAGAGAGTGAAGCACAAGCAATAGCTATTATTCTTTGTCCCCAAAGTCAGCCTCGGATTTGCGCCTGGCGTGGCTGGGAGAGCCGACCTTCTCAGTGAGTTCGAGTTAGGTTCTTGCCTGAGGTTTGTTTCCCTTTTGCTTCTTCGCACCCCTCCCCCTCTTCTTCTTTTAAAGTAAGAACCCTGAGGCCTGAGAGGGGCCCTGATGCTTTCTCCCAGGGTAGAGGAGTCTCAGCCCCCGTGGACCCGGCCAGCCTGTCTGCCTGGGGAGCCTTGTCCTCGGGGGAGGACTTGTCCTCGGAGGGGTAGGGGGAGGTTTGTCAGTATCCGTCCGGGTCTAATAGAGACCAAACCCCAGGCAACAGCTTCCCTGCAGGGGTGTCCAGCCAGAGGCCAAGATGTCCTCAGTGGGGAAGGTGACCCAAATTCCCAGCGGGAAAGTCTACCAGCAGATCTTCGAGGCTGAGGTAAGCCTGTCCTTCTGTTCCCCCTTTTCCTGCCCCCCCCTTCCCTCCGGCCCCCTGGAAACTTCCCTCCCTCTGAAGACTTCCTTGCCTGGAATCTAATGAAATAAGGGCTTTGAAATTGCTTAGATTAAAAATAATTCTTATTGGCTCCTGAAATGTAAGGATACAAAATTAGAATGTCTGTTTCTGAAAATTAGAAAATTTAATTTAATTTAATTTAATTTAAATTACTCAGAAATAGCCAGAATTAGCCATTGGGTGTCCTGGAGCTTTTACCTAGCATGAAAGCATTTCTTATTTTTCTGTTTAAAAACTGGGTTTGATTCTATAGCAGTGTCTTAAAACCTACTCTTTCCCTGGTTAAATTATCCCAGAGACCTTTCCTTGTCACTGCACATTTACGAACTTCACGATGTTTAGTGGCTGCTTAGTTTTTGACCTAGGACCTCCCATAATTTATTAAGGTAATAATGCCCTCTTGACAGCCATATAGGTTGTTGGCATTGCCTTGTCATCTATAAAAAACTGCACAGATGAAACAATATCTTAAAAGAAACACACAGACTCAAACCCTTCTTTTGAAGTTGTGTACTGCTTATTTAAAAGGGATTTTTATTCCTACTTGGAGCCCTAAATAATGCTCTCTGTGGAAGGCTTGGTAATTTATGCTCTTAATTGATATATTTTATGGTATATCATATCCTGAGCATTTCCTCATGTCATAAAATATCCTTTGTAAGTCTCATTTTTAATAAATTCCTAACATTCACCTGAAGGGTCATACTGGGTTTACTCAACCAATCTCCTATTGTTGGACAGTTCCATTTTTCCAATTCCTTGTGATTATAAAAATGTGGGGATGAGCATCTCGGTCCTCATTAAAATTTCTTAAAAGATGCCCTCCTAGAAATGGCTGAATGACTGATATGGGGAGGGGAGAGCCCACCTGCATGGAGCGTGCCCTGGGGTTGCAGGCCTCCCTCAAAATGCCTTCCTGCTGGCCGGCTCCCACTTGACCTAAGACAGCGCAGTCAGCCTGGGTGCTGGGAAGTCTGCAGTTCTGATCCCCCTAACCTGGACCTTCCTGGATTTAGGTACAGCTGGTCCACTCCCTGGCATCCACCAGGAAGCGAGCTATGGAGCGTTCCATGGCCCCAAAGGATGGCAGGAAGCTCTTGATGACGAAGATGGATATTCGTGAAGGGGAGATGATGTCTCCTCGGCAGCGGAAGTGGGCGCACAGCCTACCCAATGACTGGGTCACCGAAAACCCTGTTCTCTACAGGTAGGTCCTGCTGTCCAGGCCACATCCCACACACTAGGGGTGGTTAGAATTTTCAAAAACTCAAAAAGAGCTCACACAAGATGAGTACCAGATAGGAATGAAGTCCCAGGTACCTCCCTTGAGAAAGAGCGGTATTAACACCTACTTTGCAGGATTGTTTGCTTCTCCCTCTCTTCTGCCCTCTCCCTCGCCGGGGCACTGGGTATGCGGATCCCAACCTCCTGGAACTTGAGGCTTCAACAGTACATAAATAAGCAGGTCTCCCCAAAGCGGGGAAGGCTCTGACACCGAGGACAGGGTGGTGGGACAGGAGTCAGGAAAGCTGTCTGAGGAGGGGCCTCAGCTGGGATGAGAGGATGAGGAAAGGAAACACAGAGCAGGGCTCTGAGACAGTACCGGCTTATCTGTTCAGAAGGCTGAAGAAGTCAGCGGGCCTGCGGAGAGGGCTGGGAGATGAGGCCAGGAGGGATTTGCAGGCCACAGTCCGTATTTTGGGCTGTGCTGAAGTGAACAGCTGATTTGCATTTTGAAGGCCTTCAGGTTGTGCGGTGTGTAGAATGTGGGGGCTGTAAGGAAAGGCAGGGAGGCCAGGGAGGAGGCCACCACAGTCCACGCAAGCTCTGTGGGGCTGTGAGAGGGACACAGTGCACTTCAGGTTTATTTTGGAGGCAGAACCCGCGGGACTAGGTGACAGATTGGGTGGGAGGAGAGGGCTCTTGAGAGTCCTCGGTCTCTGGCCTGAGCGCTTGGGTGGACAGCAGAGGTGCCATTCCCTGAGATGGGAGCAAGTGGGGTTGGGACAGGGAGATCAGGAGTTCCTTCTGAACCTCCGAGTTCAGAAGTTGAACTTGAGGTTCCTGAGCATATGCCGTTTCAGCTCCCTGAGCTTAGACTCCTCAAGCAGGGAGAAAGGAATGGAAAGGAAAAGGAAAAGTGCTTCCTCACGGGGCACTTTGGAGAATGTAGCAGGAGCTGGGCTTCCCTTAGGCTCGTTAAGCTCTGCACCAGCCATAAACCTTCTCGAGTCTGGGACTCTGGGACAGGAAGTCAGTCCTGCTGTATCTGCCTTTGTGTTCCTTTTAACCCCCATTGGAGCAGGGATTGACTGGGTAAAAGTCTTTGCCCTGCCCTTTGAGTTTTCCCAGGAAAAGGTCCCCTGAGGCTTCTGACACTCAGCACCCTGAACAGCTGGGCAAACCCACTGGCCACCCAGGCACAGACTGGAGGTCAGCATTCTCCAGCCCTGTCCCTGATGCCCCATGCAGGGATCCAGAGGCACACACAGCTGGAACCTGACCACCCTCCCTCCCACCTCCTGGGAGGATTGTTTTGTGCAGCCTGGCTGTGACTCTGCCTCCTACAGGGGTCCCAGGCCCCTCTCAGCTGACCTGTTTTCTACCAGACTCGGACTCCTGACATCTCCCTGTGCTTCCCGAGGGTCCCCTCCTCCCCAGAGTTTAGCCTAGAACCACCTATCCTCCCCATAACTGGATATAACATCAGTCAGGCACTCTTGGCACCCACAGGACACTGTTTGGGGAAAGGCACTTCTCATGGAGGGCGCTGGCGTTGTGCTGGCTTCCTGGCACAGACAGACAAGGACACAAGAAGAGAGATGTGCTTATAACCTACCAGGCCCTGCCACCCTCAAAGCGACTGGGATCACTGACTCAGCATTGGCACCTCTCTGGGGTGCCTTGTCCCCTCCTTGAAAATTTGGCCAGCCAAACCGGTCAACTTGTGTATTCATTCACACAGGACAGGACCTCTGGTGGGTGGAAGAGAAACTTGGGGTATGGGTAGATCACCGCTAGTGTAAACCAAGCCCCCAAGTTCCTGGGACAAGTGACCAAGAAGCCAGAGCTGTTAGCAGCTCCCATAGTGGGGCCACCTTAGTCCAGGGGCATTTGGTTGACAAGGCTGAGAGACCCCCCCCCTCTGGAGGGCCAGCCTGGGCCCCATCAGCTGCTACCCAGGCCCTGCAGTCTTCCTTGGTGGTAGGTGTGCCATGAGGACTACATAAGAAAAAGTCTGGTAAGTGCTGCACATGTCAGGGCCCCGAGGAATGGCAGGCGTCACTGAGAACTGCTGCATTTCTGTGGCGCTTGCCCTGTGGGCAGCACATTAAGGGATTTTTATTCCAAAGCTGAGGTCGTGCTCACCCACCTGGTCCTCCCTGCTGAGATAGTTTGTCCTGGGATCCCAGCTCTCTCCTCCCACACCCAGACCCCATGAACCATGGACCTTGGCATCACGTGCAGGGATCTGGGAAGTCCAGCGCCACTTTGTCCAGTGACTTCCCTCCCTCATCCCCCATCCTGGACAACAGGGTCACCCTGGCTGCCTCATAGGACGGGTTGTTGAAGAAGCAGAGGAGGAACGTGCTGAATGCTTAGCCCCGGTCTGGCTTTCCCAGGTTGGCCAGGCCCCTTGTGGCCCTCAGTTTCCACATGTGGAAAATGGCTCCTGCCCACCAGTCATACTTGTTGTGCGGCCAGAATGGAGCAAGATCCCTGAGGGCAGACCCCAGCTTCTCACCTGAGGACTGTGGTGTCTGCTGGCAGCAGATGCCCAGGCAGTGTTTGTTGGGGGCACATCCTCAGGGCATTTTGGAATCAGTGGGCCCGGACTATTACCAATTCCCAGGGTGTCTCTGGAGACCCAGAGCTACCCTGGAGGGGAGCAGTGAGGGCGGGGAGGGTGGGTGTGGTAGGGGGTGTTGGTTATTGTTTTCCTCTGCTTGTGCCTCAGGGAAAAGGAAATAGCCAAGAAGGAAAAAGCTCAAGAGGGTGAGAACAGCATTGCTGCCAGAGAAGTGCGGGGCCTCCCAGACGCCCCCGGTGAGCCGATGTTCAGGCATGAGGGCAGGCGTGGCCTGGGCCAGAGAGCGCTCTGTGGGGAGCTCCTGGAAGCGCTGAAGTACAAGCACCTGAAGGTCCCAGCTGTTCCTCTGCTCAGCATCATAGAGGGCCTTCCCTGGAACCCACCTCTCCGCCCCGCCCCTCTCCCCTGGGCCTTTGCCTCTGAAGCATCTCCCCTGAACCTTCTCCCCAGCGCAGGGAGCTGGTGGGGGGAAGAGGGGCTGCCTGCACAGTCAGCATTTCCTGATGAAACCATTTGGTAAAGGATGTAGCTCGCTCGTCTGTGATTTCACAGGAGGGTTTTTCAGTCTGTATCACATTACCCTGGTTTGACTTTATCCGGATATGGAGGCTCTTTTTCTGCGTAATTAAAAAAGTAATACATGCTCACTATAGAAAAAGGAAGGAGATAAAGCAGAAGGTGAAAACTCCGCCTCCACAATAGCCCCTTTCTCCGCCCAAGAGTGCCCACCGACCATGAAACCACATAGTGCCCCACCTGTATTCAGAGGACAGCAGAGCGCAGGGTGAGCTCACAGACCCTAGAGCAGAGGGCCCACATGCCAACCCCTGCCGAGCCTCTGACTGCCTTTGGTCTTGGACCCCCATGCCTGAGTGTCCTATTAAGTGGCCGGTAATAGAACCTGCCTCTTGGCTTCATCCTGAGGAGTAACTGATTTAGAACAATACCTCGTGAATGGTAAGTGCTGATAAGTGTTGGTAATTCTTATCTGTGTATGTGTTTTCTTCTATAAAACTTTTTAAAAAAACCCTAAATGTTCCTATTCTATACATACCGTTTGGAACTTTTTTTGAGCATTTAACTGTATATGCAAGACTTAATTCCGTACAGCACTTAGGGATCACCTTCTTTGTCCTTAAGTCTCTGACACTGCTGGCCTGCTTTGGGGGGCCATCTCCTGAACCCAGGCACTTGCTGCCTTGCTGTCTTTTCCTGGGTACTCTGACCTCACCTTGGAGCTCTGAGGGCAGCCTCATCACCTCCGTTGTTCTCTCCCAGTTCCTGAGAGGTTCAGCACCATCACCCTTCAAGGGCGAGGGGATTACAAGAGGAGGGGCTATGAGAGTGCTCTGGCGAGCTTTAAGGAGGAGATCGATCAGACTGCGATGGTGAGAATTCTCCCTCTCACTTGCCTTCTGTTCCTGGGCCATTCCAAGGGGAGGGTGGACTCCGCACAGCGCCCACCGCCCCTCCTCCCAGGTCCTCAGTGGCTCACCAGGTGTAGACAGAATCGTAGTAGCCATGTTTGGATGGCTTGCTACAAGTTCTGATTATGAGCAGAACTCTATATGTCAGGTACTGTTATAACCTCCAGTTTACCGGTGAGGCCCAGAAAGTCCTGCCTGATTTGGCACGTAAGGGCCAAGTGGGAACTGGACTCTGGATCTGATGCTAAAGCCCAGTCTTTGATCTCCCTGCTCAGTCCTACTAACAAGGGGCCAAACGACCTGACCCTTAGGCACTACCCTCAATTGGCTCACTGTTCCTCTCCAGAGACCTCTAACCAGACTAATCCCTGGAATATTGCCCTTTCGGGTCCTCTCTGGGCCCCAGATCACACTCACCACTTTCTCCCTGAGCTCCCTGGATTCCGGGAGCTGGTCGTAGACCCAAAGCACCAAGAAGGTGCTCTCCCTGCCAGCTTATCACTTTCCTAATATATCCCAACTGGACTTGAGCTCTGCTGTCACCATGAGCTCAGTGGCTTTGGTCACACAACCGAACGGAGCCTCAGTTTCCTCATCTGAAACACTCTTGGAATTATTTCACTGGCCACTTCTTTAATGAATATTTGTTGAGCCCCAACCATGGGCCAGGCATAAGGTCAGCACGTACTTTGCCGGCTATGATGAGGACCAAGTGAGTCTGAGGACAAGGCCTCACACATAATGTGTGTCCCGAATAGTGCTGCCCTTGTGCTCTGGCTGTGAACAATTAGTAAATCTGAACTCTGTAGGTCTAGGTAAGAGTTGCTATTTTTGAGAGAGGACCGCAGTTGGCACTTCCCTACTATAGGGTTGGGGGGGTCCTTCCCATCCCAGGGGTGTTGATACCATAGCCCTCGCCCTCCTGGCCTGTTTTAGGAAATGGAACCTCTCATCGTGGAGCCAGGAGCCCTTCTTTTAAAAAAGCTGGCTGAGTCTGACGAAGACATCAACAATCTCTTCGAAAAGGTGGAAAACGACAGCAACCTTGAAGACTACACCATCCAAGTAGGGGTCCCCTCGTGGCGGAACCCGCCCTACCTGCGTCCTGTTCCTTTCTTCCCTGCCACCTGTTCTCCCAGCCTGACCCAAACTTCTTGGCACAGACCCTGTTGGAGCTGCGGGATCAGGTGGCCGAGAAGTTCCTGTTCCAGAAGCAGGAGATCAAGGAGCTGGACAAGACGCTGCACTCGCTTGAGTTCTCCCGGGCAGATAAAGTGAGTTGGCCTCCAGATGTGCTCTTGGTGATTTTCACTTGTGGGATTTATGAGTCATCACCTGTTTTTAGTTCTCCAGGAGAAGGGAGTCACTCACTGTGGTGCCTTGTCATTTCTAGCTAAAAAGTGTGTTGAAGAAATATGTGGAAATCATAGAGAAAACTTCCTACCTCATGCAGCCCGACGTGTACAGGCTGATTGATAAAGAAGCCATGGTGAGTGGTTTTCACGTGCAGGGGATGAGCCCGCGGGAGCAGGACCCCAGGATGCCCTAGAGCCTGGGTCTCAGGAATGATGGGCTTCTCATATATAACATTTCCAAGTAACTCAGGTTGGCTACTTGAGTTCAGAACTAGAGTCTTTGTTAAGTATTTTCAATAGAAATCTCTCTAGTACATTTTATACTTCCCTGCCATGTTCCCTGCCAGTTAACCTAATACTGTGTCATCAGTGTGACCAATGCTAATTTTATGAGCACCTACGGGGCCGTGTCTGAGCTACCATGTGCAATGCTATGTGTGCTACAAGACAGAGGCATGATCTCACAACTGTTGTGGTCTCAGGGTGGTGTGTGCACTCATAAGTGACCTCAGCATGCCCTGTATGTCTAGTTTTTCTAGTGGTTCTTGTCTTTCCTCCTGCTGTCTGTCTATTGCTGAACCATGCCTGCTCCTCTGGCTCTGTCCCCACTGCTTCTCTGTCCACACCCTCAGCCTCCTCCAAATGCTTCCTTTGGGATAAAAAAAAATACAAGAAAATCAAGGTTGTTCATGAAAGGACACTTCCTTCGGCTACTCAGAGGTACATTCTCTTGCATAGGTTTCTAGGTCCTGTACAGAAAGCTGGGCTTGCCAGTTAATGGGCCTCCTGGCAGCACGCAGGGTAGAAGGAGTACAGTGTTCAGAATCACAGATGGGCTCCAGCCCAGGTCTGTGCCTTGGGGTCCTGGACAAAGCACAGACAGAGAGAGCGCACAGACCCCCCTCTCCACTGCCCAGACATGAAAGTTCCTGAAATTACTCAGCCCCAGCACCTGGAACTCCGTGTCCATAAAATGAGGATAGTGATACTTAAACACCAGTACTTGGGGGGAGGATGACATAAGAGGACGCAGCAGTGGCCGCTCTCATTTTGAGACAAGCAGGAGTTCCTAACTTTGAGCCATTTGATCGATTAGGGGAGTCAGAGTTAACAGTGTCCCACTTACGTTTCGACATTTGACTTTCCTGTGTTTATTGTATGCATAACAACTGGTACTTTCTACTTGCTCTGTGTGCATCTATCTCGTTTAACTTCACCAGTTCCTTGTGCTGTAAATGGCATTATCTTTACATTACGGCTACGGAATTGGAGATTCAGGGGATACTTGCCAATGCCCCCCAGCTGGGAACAGCCGGCATCAAACCTCGGTTTTCAGTGAAAATTGTTACTGAAATTTCTGCCTGCTGAGCTTGGCGGTTCTCACCCTTGCCCCAGGGCAGTGCATAGAGGGCTTGGGGACACGTGTGGGGCATTTTTGGCTGTCCCAGTCCTTCGGGGACTCGGGAGAGGCTGCTCTCATTTAAGGGGGTGGAGAGGCTAAATGGTAGAACAGTGTCACACAGTGAAGAATCGTCCCTACTGCCATGCCAAAGGTGCCCTGGTGAGGTCCGCTGGGAGGACTGCCAAAAAATGTCCTAGCTCTGATCTCATTTGGTAATTGGGTACTGGTTCTCATCACAACCATATGTGGCTGGTCCCTGGTAGCATGAGCGCTCTGCTTTTGGAACAAATTTCTAAAAAAACAGTTAAACACTGAAAGCCTGCTGAAGTGCTTAACTCCAGTGAACTTAGAATCACCTTTTTAAACAAACAGTCTGAGGTGGCCTTGGAGCTGGGTTGAAACTCACGTGGTCAGGGTTCATGGTTAAGCCTTCAGGAAAGACCGTTGTCATGTCCGTAGCCGCTGAGCCCCGGGCAGCTTCCTTGAGTGCCCAGCGACCCCACAGTACTCCTCAGACGCTGCCACGGCCCTGCTCGGCCCTCGGCCCGCAGCTCACCAGCCCCCTCTCCAACTGAGCCTTGTTCTGACCTTGGAGAGCCCCCACTCTATCTAGAGCCTGCCCACCTGTTACTGCAGATCATAAACCACGCCCTGCTGGGCAACCGGAGGGCCCTCGCCCAGCTGTTTGTCAACCTGATGGAGGCCGCGCTGCAGCAGGAGCTCGATGGCCACCGCCGCTGGCAGGGCCTGGTGGATGCCTGGAAGGCTCTCAAGAAGGAGGACCTGGTGCAGGGTTTCAGGTCGGTGGCTGCCCACACCACCCGAGGCTCTCCCCCTGCCCCCCCTGGGCCGCAGCATAGGTGGGCAAGGGGGCCACATTCTCCCTCCCTTTGTGGTTACTTTAAAAGGCTCTTGCTTTTTCTGGTGGTGAAAGTAATAGGTGCTCTTTTTTAAAAGTCAAAATAGATAAAAGTATAAGGAAGAAATTAAAAATCACCATTAATTCCTCACCACAGTGAGAAGCACGGCTGATATTTTGGTATATTTTCTCCCAGGCTTCTTTAGACACATACTGCGTATGTAGATTTGTATCTTATTTTCTTCGTACACATTTTCTCATAAGCATTTTCTGAGCACTGTACAAATTGTTTGAAAATGTTAGTCTGATTATCTGCCCACTGTCCACTCTACTATTACTGGGCCAAGGAGAATGGCCATCCCTCAGGCTTGGAACACTTCCCACCCTGTGGTAGCAGGTTTTACCCATGGGAGGCAGGGTGAAGAGAGGGCCCATCTCCAAGCTCCCTCCACCAGATGGCACTTTTGTTAATACTGACACAAGGGTCCTGGAGCTTTTGGCCAATAAGGAAGGCTTTCTTTTGCTAAGAAAGGGACTCTTGGGACCAAGATGTCTGAGGACACCAAAGAGTGTCTGTCTGTGCTGTAGCCGTGGGGATGGGAGGCCCATCTGTACGCCCGCATTTCTAGATGGAGAGCACCAGAGTCTGACTCTGGGGAGGAAGGAAAAGTGTATTGAGGTCTGGCTGCACCTGTACTTTCCCTGTGACCTTGGTCAAGGGCTTGAACATACAGGGCCTTTTTCTGCAGGTGCACCCTAACTGGTGATAGGGTTTCAGTGATGGTCAACAAGATGCTGTATGGAAAGTGCCTGGTCTCGGCCTGGGCGTGGGCTTGGGAGGTTGTTAAGATGTCAGTAATCGTCATCGGCAGTGATGGCAGGTGCTGACACATCCTGGGCACTTCCCAGGAGCCAGGCACAGTGCTAAGGGCTTTGCTCACATTATCTTGCTGGGTCGTCACAAGTACTCCTTGAGGAAGGTACTGTCATTAGCTCCATTACGGAAGAGGAAACTGAGACTCAGCGGGGGCAACTTGCCCAAGGTCACAGGGCTGGAGGCAGCAGTCAGGACCCACACCCGATCTGTGCCTGCTGGTCCCTCCATTCTTCTCTCCCCCGCTCTCCTTCCCTCTCTTTCTTCCCTCCTTTCCTCAGATGCCCGGATGGAGGGGAAGGGGCTGGGAGTGGTGTCCGGGTGCTAGGGTTCTGAACGTTCTTACCGTGGGTCTCATCCCTTCTCTCCCATCCACCTTGCCCCTCCCCTCCTCTGCATGGTGCCGACGTGTCTGGACGCCCAGTGAGTTCATGGCCAGTGAAAGGATCCAGACTCCTCCAGCTGTGCAGATGGAGCTGGAGACCATGTTTAAGAACCAGAGCGCCCTGCGGCAAAAGCGGCTGGACCATCTCTGCACCATCTGGTACAGAAGGAGGGGCCACTGGGGAGGGGCACCTTTCGGGGGTCCATGGGGGAGGCAGGCACAGTCCTCAGCGTTGACCTTTCTTCTGAGGTGTCCTCCAGACCCGGCCGTCTCCCAGTTCTATGGTCCTGGGCTGGTTGCCTGGGTCCATGTTCTGGGGTGTCCCAGCCCCAGTGGCAACAGGGCACATGACACATTTGCTGCAGAAAGAAGTTTAGTGTGGTTCTGCCAAAGAGCTTGGAAGGGGGTAATGACAGGGGCGAGGTCGGAGGGGAGCGGGGGAAGGAGGGGCCAGGTCAGGGGCTAGACTTTTCCTGAGGGCAGTGGGGAGCAGAGGGACTCCATCAAGTCTGCAGTTCGGAGGGTGGGTAGAGGGGTATGAATGAAGCTGAAGGCTTGGAGGCCGATGAGGAGGCCGCTGCCATCAGACAGGGACCTGCCAGAGGCCGTGGATGCTTCCCTCACACCTGGGTCCAGCTCTGATCCCATGATAAGCTCTTTGGCGGGGGCATACTGACTGTTCTAGACCCTGGAAGCCCACCGTCTGGGGAGCCCGTAGCATCCACCCTTAGCAGCAGGATGGAGCCTGTGTGGTCCTGCAAGGCAAAGACATTTCATGTGTTGGGACCCGTGCACCTCCTTGGTCCTTTGGACGCTGGGATGGTCCCTCGTTGGACGCTGGGATGCAGGTTCTTCCTGTCTCCCCACCACAGAGCTCAAGTTCTCCTGGGACGTAAATGACTGTTAGGACCCCCACAACGTGAGCCAGAAGGACTCCCTCAGGATTGGCATCTCCTGCCCCATGTGCAGCCACATTTTCATGCAGTGTGAAATTAACGTGGATAAAAATCTCAACACAAGGAAAAGTGCTTTTGTTGTTTTCTCTGACTCCACTTATTTCTGACTCTGAGTCCCTGTTCATAAAGCTGGGCAAAACTTAGCCTTTCTTGGGGATCCTGTCCACTGAGGGAAAGTTACGGAATCCCACCCAAAGCCAGGCCTGGTGGTGGGAGTCTGGTCATTAGAGTTTGGTCCACACACATGCAGCCGGGCAACTGCTGTTGCTTCCAGACTGTTGGACGCAGGAATCTTGAGGAGGCTGCTCTGAGCCCCTGAGTCCTCACACCCAGGCAACCGTTGCTGTCCAGAGATGTGGGTCTTGCAGCTGCTCCCATGGTGCCACCAGGAAGTAGGCTGGTGGTACTGCCAGGCTGGCACTGCCAGGCACCCGCCATCCTGCTGTGTCTGCACCTCCCCCCAACCCCTTTCTATTGGGTGAGGAGACAGTCCTGGTCCCCAGCACCCTCCTCCTCCCCAGGGCTCTCAGCCGACTCCCACAAATGCCTTCTCCTCAACAGTGTTCTCGACTCTCCTAAGAACTTAGACTTTTGCAGACAAAATGCAGAAAGGTTTTTAGGCTGATGTCTTTTATGCCCCACCACATCCCTCATACAGGCTGTGAATGTGGGGCTGACTGCTGCCTGAGTGGAGGGGAGAGACAGGGCCAAAGACCTGGAGAAAAATGCATTCATTGATGCTTCTGGCCAAAGCTGGGACACACTGTATAATGGCAGTGTCTGCAGGCAGAGCATGGAGCTGGGTGTGTGATATGACTTGGCCTGGAGGAAGGTGGGGGCAATTCTAAGAAATCAGAGGCAAGAGCACATTTATAGGACATAGGACCCAGCAGTGGGAATATATAAAAAGGTGAAGTCAGAACATAATCCCACTGTCTGGAAGCATTGCAAACACAATGCTTAAACACACAACTCGGGCTTCCCTGGTGGCGCAGTGGTTGAGCGTCCGCCTGCCGATGCGGGGGACGCGGGTTCGTGCCCCGGTCCGGGAGGATCCCACATGCCGCGGAGCGGCTGGGCCCGTGAGCCATGGCCGCTGAGCCTGCGCGTCCGGAGCCTGTGCTCCGCAACGGGAGAGGCCACAGCAGTGAGAGGCCCGCGTACCGCAAAAAAAAAAAAAAAAAAAAAAAAACACACAACTTAAAGTTGCAAAGCCTTGATCACAGAATTCCAGTGAGTGTCGAGCGAAGGTTTGGGTTTGTGGTATTTGTGCAAAGAGGTCTGGACAGGTCCCACAAAGCACACTGTGTAGACACCACCTATGTTTCCTTGACCTGTCAGCGGCTGCTAGGGAGCCTTCTAGTCAAGCCCGAGGAGCTGTTCCACGGAACTGCCTCATATGGGATCACACGTATCGCCCACGTCCCATCCCGGCCCAGAGCTCCAGGCCTTCCTCTGTAAACCCATAGCCCCAGACGCCCGGCGAGGATCCTTGTTTTGGCGCATGCCAGGCCCTCTGCAGGCTTGTGGGCAGTGATGGCAGAGGGGTGGGGAGTCTTATTAAGATTCCCAGGGCCCCAAGAGGGAGTTATCCAAAATCCCAGGAGAATCCCCATGGATTTTCCTGGACCCAGTAAGTATATGTGCATGTAATTTAAAAATAGTTTTTAAAAATAAAATTTGCATTTTGGAGTAATGTTAGATTTACAGAAAAGTTACAAAGGTAGCACACAGAATTCCTGTATACTCCTAATCCAGTTTCCCTAATGTTGTCATCTTACACTGCCCATGGACACTTGTCAACACTAAGAAATTAACTTTGATGAGTTCCCATTAAGTAAACACCAGACTTTTTCGGATTTCACCAGTTTTTCCACTAATGTCCTTTTTCTGTTCCAGGACCCAATCTAGGATGCCACAATCTAGGCCCAGTCTAGGGTGCCACATTGCATTTAGTACAATGTTTAGACTTGAGATTATGCCCTGCACACTCTTGTAGCTACCTTTTGCTCTTTACTGTCCCACTATGAGGGGGCTGCCCAAGACCACCCTGGGTTACACGTCTTGTCTGACATAATTGTTAATCTCATCCCCCTTTCACTGGCAAAATGTCCTGGTTTGGACAATAAATAGCATGTCATACGCATTTTTCCACATCAGTAAACACCACCTGTAACTTCCTTAGTGGCTTAAAGCAACAATCATTTTTTGCTTCTCATGATTCTGTGAGCTGGCCGAGCAGTTCCCTGTGGCTGGGCTGGATGGCCTTACTCCCGTGTCTGGAGCCTCAGCTGGGGCAGCTGGGGCCTCTCTCCACTTGCTCCCTCAGCCTCCAGGAGGCTAATCCAGGCTTGTAGGCATGGTGGTTGTGCTGGCAGAAGAGCTCCCTACAGCAAGGGAGGGCAAGTGGAATGCATAAGCCCTTTCCCCAAGCCTTTTCTGTGTCATGTTTGCTAGTGTCGCATTGGCCAAAGCAAATCTCATGGCCAAGCCCAGATCCAGGGGTGGAAAAATAGACCCCACCTGCTGGTGGGAGGACCTAACGATACTGACCATTTTTCAATCTGCTACACGGTTTTTAGTGACTACAGAAGAGAATTCATGTATTTTATTCGGACAAGTCCCTATTGTTGGAATGAAGGTTGTTTTTGATTTTTTGAGTGTTTATAAACGGTACTGTTAAGCAACGGCCTTAATGCATAAACTCTGTATGCATTTTATATTGTTATCTCTCATTAGGTTCCTCGAAGTGGCTTCCTGGGTCGTGTGATAACCATTTGGTTTTCTTCCGTTAGGAAAATTCAGTTTTATTTTCTAAGTAACATGCTCAATAATGTTATTAGACCTTTTCACAAGGTATGCTTTTAGCACCAGGAAATCCCCAACAGGTCACTCATTTCATCGGTATTTACGTAGATACTTCCCTAGACCCGTGTTCCTTGAAGATGCTACCAATTTTGGTAAGTGAATGTTTTATTCAAGTATGGCTCACGTGTCACATCTTCCTTCCCCAGTGACCTCCTGCCCCCCAATTACAGCAAAGCTCAGCTGACTGAATGGCGTTCTACTCTCAGCTCCCTGAATAAGCACCTCGGTGAGTGACGTTTGTGGGATCCCACTTGAGTGTCGCCAGAACTCTGCTCAAGTAGTAGCTTTGTAGCAGCTTCAGTCTGTCAGCCAGTCATTTATGTGAGAGTCTGTTATAAACTCAGGAGTAGGTGGCAAGTCCCTCTTGGGGAAGAAGGGTTGGGATGTGGAGAGAAGAGTAAGCGCTGAGGGTTTATCTCGGACCCCCAGACCTTGCCTGGCAGAGCCCCTCCTCCTCCCACCACCTCCCAAGTTACTTCCCAGCTGGTGCCACCCTCTGACTCCTGACCACAGTGTGGAGCCAGAGGGATGGCTCCAAGGACCACCTGTGAGGACGGCTCAGGGGCCAGACCCTGGATGTATGAGGTGCACTGTCCCCACTCTGGGACCTAGGGGAAGTCATGGCCTCTCTTGGCCTCCAATTCCTCCTCCATAAAATAGGAATCTCAAGAGGAGTAATAAAGGTACCTACCTTGTGGGGTTGATGTAAGAATCACGTGCAATCCTGCAGTCCAGTCATAGTTCAGTGGCTGGCTTACTCAGTGCTCAAGAATAACTAGTAACGTTTAGAAATTCTCTATAACCAGGGTCCTCAAACTCCAGCCCACGGGCCACTGCCCGTTAGTAAATAAGGGTCATTGGGACACAGCTCCACTCATTTGTTTACATACTGTCTCTGGCTGCATCTGCTCTATAACAGCAGAAATGAGTGGTTGCCGCAGAGACTGTGTGGCTCTCAAAGCTGGAAATATTACTGTCTAGCAGAGTTTGCCAAGTCTTGCTCTAGAAGATATATTCAATACAGTATTTCAATCTCCTCTGAGGCAACCCAGTGAGGTCAGTGGTGTCATTGCCCCTCTGTGATAGAGAAGGATTCAGAGGCACAGAGAGGTGAAGTGTCCTGCCCAAGGTCACACAGCTAAGGAAGTGTCACAGCCAGACTTGACCTGGGTGCTTTGGTTAGTAGTACCCACCACTGCTCCCAGGCCTCTCGGGTTTATAATTCCAAAGGTATTATAATATAATTCCAAAGGTATTATAATTATATTATAATACCGAGCATAAGAGTCCCGAGACCGTAAATAATAGCAATGGCTGCCATTCACTGGACGCCTCCTAGGAGCAAGTGTGGTGCTGGGCCCTGGTAACCAGCAGGGTGGATCTCTCTTGAGTGCTTCCAGTCCAGAGCGGAAGTCAGACCACGCAGGATGTTACAGCAGGGAGTGGACAGGTGGCCAGCTACATGAATGTGTATTTGGGGGCACAGCCTGGTTAAAGGTTATAAGACACCTTGCCAAGGAAGTGATCATCCAGTTGAGACCTGCAAGGCAAGTACAAGGTAGCCAGGCCCAGGGGTCAGGGGAGCTTTCTAAGCCGGAAGACTAGTACGTGGGGAGGCTGAGAGGTCAGACAGAGCTGGGGCCTTCAGGGAAAGGAGAAGGTGGCAGGCGAGGCTGGAAGATGCCAGAGGGCTAGACTGTGCTGGCCATGTGGCCATGTGCGGAAGGCTGAACTTTATCCTGAAGGCAGTGGGAACCCAGTGGAAGGTTCTGAGCTGGGAGTGATAAGGTTAGAGCGGGGAACGGATCAGAGGAGTACAGGAACGGAAGCACAGAGACCCGGGGCGGAGCTTCATCATAGTGACTTCATAGGAAGGGTGGAGGTGTGCTGGCCTAGGCAGCGGCCCTGGGGATGGGAGAAACCAGCTTTATGGCCTCTCCTCACCAGTTCCACTACACATCTACCCTCCCCAGTGTTGTTTTTTTTTTTTTTTTTCGGTACGCGGGTCTCTCACTGTCGTGGCCTCTCCTGTTGCGGAGCACAGGCTCTGGACGCGCAGGCTCAGCGGTCATGGCTCACGGGCCCAGCCGCTCCGCGGCATGTGGGATCCTCCCGGACCAGGGCACGAACCCGTGTCCCCTGCATCGGCAGGCGGACTCTCAACCACTGCGCCACCAGGGAAGCCCTCCCCTCCCCAGTCTTCTAACTGCCATCCAGCTTGCCCTCCTCCCAGCCCTTGTCAAGGAACAACCACCACACAATCTTTGTGTTATCTTTCAGTTTCTAGAACTGCCAGGAACATTAAACTTCAGTTCCTTACCTTAGACACCAAGAGATACACCAAGGTGACTATAAACCAGAAACAGTAGGGCAGAGGAAGAGGAGAAGATCAATCAATCAATGAATCAATCCATCAGCTTTGGAATGTTCCGCTGGTCCATTCACTTCTTAAGGGGTTCACCACAGACATGATCTGTAAACGCTCCTTAATTTGCACCTGGTTACTGTTCTGTGACGTGGTGCAACCCCCAAAAGAATTTCACCAGCCTCGAAACTGAGTCAAGAATTAGGGTCAGAACAGAAAAAGGTGGCTCCTCATTTGAGGTCCTTATCTTGGGGTGTCAGGAACTTTGAGGCGAGGGAGATAGCAGCCCCTGGTCTAAATTATCCCCGCTGTTGAGGCACTTGGCTGGGGAGAAGCCTCTGCCCTGAGCGACGGGGAAACTCCTCTTGCCAACCTCCCCTCTTCTTCTGGAAGAGCTGCTGACGTCTTTTTTCCACCTATGGAGACGCCTACCACGTGGACTGCATGATGCGGATCCGCTTGCAGTATGAGAAGACCTGGGAGGAGTGCCTGGCCCAAGTGCAGAAGTGCAAGGTGGGTGCCCCTCCTGGCCCGTATGAGGAGAGGAGTACAGGGCATGCCCCTGCCCCTCTCCAGCCCACACCCCCTGCTTTCCCTCCACGCTGGCCTCTGGGCATTCTGAAGCTGTTCCCTCAGCCTGGACCCTCTTCTCCCCAGCTGTTCCCACCCACCCCTCAGTGGCCCCCAACATGACCTCCTCCAGGAAGCCTTCCCTGACCCCACGGACAAAGTTTCCCCCTCTGATCACCTCAGCCTTCACCCTTGACCCTCTGTATCACTTCACTTTATTTATTCAGTGGAGGTCATGTCATGGGAGTTATTTCCAGTGCTTCCCTTTTGTAGATAGCGTTGCTACTGGCATCACACACAACTTCACTCCACCCGCCCACCTCTGTTAGAGGGTGAGACAGCGAGTCCTCTCACAACCCTTCAATTACAGTGCCTGGTTTTCTGAGGTGCAAGGACATACTGTGTCAGAATGCCCCCTCCCTGCCTCCTTGGGAAAACCGTTTAGATGAAAAACCCCCAAAAGCCTAATCATTTTGAAGATGGTATAATCTGCCGGCTCCAGCGGTAGGAGTCCCCCAGCCATGAGGGTCTCACCTGTGGGCCCCAGGAAGCGCCTGTTCCTCCATCCACCCCTCCTGTGTGTGTCTGTCGAGCTTTGGCTCTGCCACCAAGACTCTGAGGTGAGCAGCGTTCAGGGGAGCAGAGCGCTCTCCAGTGCGATGCACGGTGTGGGCGCTGTGGCCTCTGGGGGCTGTGCCACAGTCTTGCACCCACTCTCATCGAATCCTACAAGGCCCTGCAGAGTGGGTGTCGCTGGCCCCATCTGGAGGTGAGAAGACCAGTTTGCAAAAGGCCCAGGGGCTGTCCGAGCCCACAGGGCCCTGCCCACTTGCTCTGTGGCCTTAGGGGCAGTCACGTGCCTCTCAGTCAGCCCTTTAGGGGCGTCAGACTTTAGGAGTAAAGCCTGGAGGGAAACCTTGTGCCCTTGGAGAGCCTCCCCAAGACCACACCCCCAGCGCTCACCACCTCGGCACTCACGCCCTCCCCAGAGCCCCATGGCCCTGTGACCCTGAGTGCTGACGCCTTGTACCCATGCTCATGGCCCCTGGTTGGGTGCATGCAGGGGGTGAATGCTGACGTCCTCATGTACCCCAAGAGCACTCTGAGCCTGACAGGGGGCGCCTGGTGTTCCTGGGCAGCGGCATTGGAAGTATACCACTGGAGACACGTTTTTAGTTTGGGGGAGGTTGATTTATTCTAGATTTTGCACATAAATCAAGTCTTTATTAATATAGAGAGCTGGCTTTCCAGTTGGCATAATTCCAGACAGGAAATGGGAGCCGTGTCTGGCTTACAGCAACGCTGAGGCCGTGCAGGATGACGGCTGATGCCTGTAGGGTGTGCAGTAGGACGGTTCTGAGTTCAGATCCCAGTTCCACCACTTGCCAGGTGTGTGACCTCCAGCAAGTTCCTTCACTTCTGTGAGCTTTGGTTTCCTGTCTGCCAGACGGGGCTAATGAGAACACCTCTGGGGGATTCAGTGAACAGGGGCAGCACATAGCACCTGGACACAGTGGGCAGATAAAGCTGGACCGTCTCCACTGCTGTGGGAGTTTCCGCCGAGTTCTCGGGCATGGCTGGGAGGCGATCTCAGGGGCAGCACCAGCCCTGAGGTGAAGCCCCCATCAGCCCTAAGCCAGGCTCTGCCTTGTACCTCTCCAGAAGCAGCTGCTGGACTGGAAGGCCTTCACTGAGGAGGAAGCAGAGAGCCTGGTGAGCCCGTCCTTCTTCCAGATGGTGGGAAATCTCCAGAGCAAGGCGGAGGAGGAGCTGGAGGCCTTGGATGTGCGTAACTGGGGACCTGTGCAGCTGGGGAGCAGGGTGGGGGGCACCCGGCGTGCTGGGCTGTGAGAGGAGTGGGAGCCCGGGGGCTTACAACTTTGCCGTCACTGGTGCGTGCAGCCCCTCGGAGCAGTGCCCCTGTGCCGGGTGCTCCAGGCTCACCCCTTGATGCCTCAGTCACCCGCAGACTCCGATTGAACAGTCTCGGGCAGTGAGTGCTCCCCGAGCCCTGGCCGAGTCTGGGTGCTGAAGGTCACGAGGAGCAGTAAGCCTGCATCCCATGATGCTTAGAGTCTAGAGCGGGGGTCAGCAAACGTTTTCTGTGAAGGGCCAGATAGTAAATATTTTAGGCTCTGTGGGCTGTCAGGTTTCTGGCACAAATTCTCGCTCTGCTGCTGTCACACAGAAGCAGCCCTATGCAATGCAGAAATGAGTGGGTATGGCTGTGTTTCAATAAAACTTTATTTATGGACACTGAAATTTGAATTTCATATAATTTTTACATCATTAAATATCTTCTTTAGGTTTTATTCAGCCATTAAAAAATGTAAAATCTGTGCTTAGCTCCCAAGGTTAAACAGAAATAGGCAGGGGGCTATATTTAGCTCACGGGCCACAGTTTGCCAACCCCAGGCCCTAGGAGAGTATAAGAGACACACATGAAAGAGGGAGAGGTGAGGATTTAACAGTAGACTGTGGTGTTTGGCTCAGGTGCTGAGTCAGGGAATCCAAAGAAGGAGGGATGCCCCAGGCCAAGGTGGTTATGGCCCACCTGATGCCAGGCTGGTGTCTAGGGTGGCATCTTCTTCTTTGTAGGCCCCAAACTCCACCTTCTTCCTGTCAGGGACTTCAGTGGACACGGGGAAGGTCTAGAGATAGGACTTCAGGTCAACCAGTCCGAGGGCATGGCCTTGGACAGACCAGAAATGCTGTCCCAACAGAGAGGGGACCGTGAGCCACGATGTGGCACAGAAGAAAACCTTGAGAGATGGTGCCCAGGCAGTGACGGCCAGTGACATGGGCCTCCACTGGCCGGCGAGGGAGCCTCGTGAGTGGGGCTCTTCTCCTCAGCCTGGGCCGATTGGCACTTAAGGCCCCTTCTCTGGGTTCTGCCACCGCAGAAATCCTTCGAGGCCGTGGCGAAGCAGACAGAGCGGCAGAACTCAGATCTCTTCAGCTATTTCCAGGAGGCTGTGCAGCTGTGGGAGGTACATCGGAGCATGCTGTTGATGCAGGAGCTGGAGCTCGAGAAGAGGATGGAGCAGCAGCGGCAGAAGCACAGCTGCGAGAGCCAGGTGTGGGCCCGGCATCCAGGTAGCCCCCACGAGGCATGAGCGCAGGGCCACACCCGGATTGTCAGCTACCCAGTGGCTCTGCTTGGTGGCCCGTGAACTCAGCCAGCGTTCAGATGCAAAGCAAAGAAGAGTTCAATCTATACTTCACACCATATTTTATGTATTTTATTTTTATGGAAAAATTAACCCCAAATGTATCTTAGACTCAAATGTAAAGCCTCAGGCTATAAAACTTGAGCAGATAGGAAACTGAGGCTCACCTTGGTCACGGGGCTGCATGGGAGCAGAAGAATCCTGCCAGAGTCAGGTCCGGGTTGTGCGATGGGTGCCGGATCCAGACATGTCTGTGAGGGGGTCTGCATGAGAGACAGACAGACTGCGGGGCACGGAGCATCTGCCTCTGGCCGTCATCCTGTCCCCACAGGACATGAGCTGGCCCCCACCCACCTGCCTTCACACAGTCTAGGGGTGGAGGGGTGCACTCAGCATCTGGCGTCGAGCACAAAAGGTGAGGAGAGCAGGGAGTAGGTGCCTCCGGAAGGTGTAGCGGGGGCCTGCCCGGGCGGGCTGGGGCTGAGGGACCTGTCCCTGAGGAGTCCCGTCTAGGCAGGGTCTCCAGGGCTATAACGTAGACAGAGAAGAACATTCCAGGCAGGGAGAAGAGCCCAAAGGCCCAGAGCAGCGAGAGTAAGGATGGTGGTACATTTGGTGCCCCTTTCGTAGAAAAGAGCCTGCCCGGGGCACCGGGACCTCAGCTCCAGGGGCAGGGTCTCTGCGTGTCGCGTACACTCGTCGCGCTCTGGTGACTCACATCTGCTTCCTTCTGTTTGGGGTGTGGCTACCAGGCCCAGGAGGCTCACCTCGATAAGCTCTTGGACCAACTGAGGCAGCAAAGCTGTGAGAATACCCTGAGGTTACACCTGGAAAAGGCCAAAGATTTTCTGAAGAATATGAAATGCAGGTAGGCAGACCGGACGCCAGAAGGGGATGGCCTGGAATTCATATTCAGGATCAGAAGGTGCCTGCCTAGGAGCCCAACCCAATGATGTCTCCAACATCAGAGATCACTGTGGTTCTTTGCAGCTCTACCCTCAGCCAACACAAAAGGTTTCAGGGAGAACTTGGATCAGAAAAGTTTATGGAGGGAGGTTTCTATGCCATGGAGTTTAAAGGTCAAGAGCATGGACCCTCCCCCCACCTTCTTGACTTTTAAAACATACGTGCTTTGTTAAAGAAAAAAAGTTAACAAATACAAACATGTAGGAAATTCTCCTAACTTCTGCCCAACTCGTCCTTTTTGTGAACACGGACATTTATAAATGTGGATATGTATATACACATACAGTGTTTTTAAAATAAGAATTGTTCTATAACTGCAGATTTTTTTCATTTTTAAATGACCATCCACTCATTAATATGGATGCTTCATAATGAATTAGCCATCCTCCAACTGATTAGCTTTTTAAGACTGGTGCCAATCTCTCAATATTAAAAACAGTTCCCTGTGAACTATCTTGTACCTTGGTGCCTTTGTACAGCTAATTCTCTAAGGACTGTTCACAGAAATGGAACTGCACTGCCAGTCGACTGCAGTACTTAGATTCAGAAGTACGTTTTAAAGCAAATAAGTAACGCCCTGAACCTTGGTCCTCTTCCCCAGGGAACAGATAGAATCTGGGCCTTGGGGTTTTGGAGTGCTTGATGGGGTGATACAGGCAAAGTTCAAGGGCAGGGTTAGTACAGTAGACAGGAAGTGGGAACCCATGTTACAACATGCAGAGAACTCTCTCGCATGTGTTTCCTAAATGTTCTACAAAGAGTATGTATTCTTTGTATGATCAGAAAAATAGCAAAACAAACCAAAGACTGTTATTGTAAAAGGAAACCTACGCAGTAGCTCTGCGCAGAGCTAAACGCCAGATACAAGCCCCCCTCCGTGTGGTCCCAGGCATGGCTCTTGGCTGGGGTCTCTCACACCCAGCTGACCCCCCTTAGACAGGGGTCTCACCTCCCTGCCTCCCAGGTGTGAGAGTTCTCATGGCCTCCTGACAAAGGAAGTGATGGAGTACCCAGCGATCCTACTGAAGGAACTCAACTCCTACAGCTCCACCCTCAGCCAACACTTCTGTGTTCGTGAAATCTTTGAGCAGGTATGGAAAGGGATACAAAAAATCCCAGCTGCTCACCAAGGAGCAGTGGGGAGAGGATGACGTCTAGGTCTTATTTGCCTCAATTTTGAATGCCTCTCTGGACTGTGGGGAGTTAGAATCTATGTCAGGACATCAAGGAGTGAGAAGCTAAAAGCGTCTCCTAAAGAGACCATCTCTTCTCAGATTAAAAGAGGTTGAAGGGCTCAGGCTTGAATGGAATTACAATCAAAAGGCTAATTTATGTGACTCTTTGAGTTCCATTCACCCAACTCACCACTGCTGCATAACCCTCCTAAAATACAGCTCTGATGTACCCACTCTCCTGCTCAAAAGGCCCTCACCAGCTCTGCAGCCCCTACCAAACCCAGCCCACAGTCCCTAGATGACCTCAGAGCCCCACCCCCACCGCACCCGGTTCCCGCCCTGACTCTCCCTGCTTCAGCAAACTCCTCACTCTTCCTACATCTGCCACTGCCCCCTGCCCTTCCTCACCCTGCTCCTCTGCTGGGACCCTTCTGTTTCCACACACCCCAAACCCACCCATACTTCCAGCCACTGCCAGTGACAGGATCCCCCCCACTCACTCTGACCCTCATCTCCCTTTCCTCACCCCGTCACCTCTCCTTTCCCTGAACGTGCTTGTACGTTGGTCGCTGTCAAATGCAGGAGTTCAGGGCATCCTACTGGAAGGGGTTTTCTGAGGGGCAGGTGTGCCCTCCTAACTTTCGTCCAGCTTCCACTGCCCTCAGCAGTGTCCTGCACATAATTCAGACACACTGAGTGCTCCCTGGTAAACGCACGAATGCCCTGAGTGTCTTGGTCTGACTCTCCCAGAGTTGGCTCTTTCCCACACACGCACCCAGAGTCCTGCACGGCCAGGGCTGAAGATACTTGTGGCTGACACTGAACTTGGTGAGGGTTTCCTGTAGGTGTGGGGTTCCTGACTCCTCAGAGAATCCCTCCCCTCAGCAGGGATCCCTGTCCCAATTGCTCGTGAATGCTTCGTGGGGCACCTGGCTTGAGGTGGAACTCAAGCTGTCGGTGGGGAAGCTCACTACCTTTGAGATCAGTCTGGTTGCCTGGGTTAAAGTGTAGGTGCTACTGTGGTCTCCGTGTCACAGGGAGGACACTGAGCCCGTAGGGTTTAAGGGACTTGCCCAAGGTCATCCAGCTTGTGAGGAGCTGGAATTCAGATCCACTCTTATCCATGGCACACTATATCCACAACTTCACCCACAGCCTGTGACAGAGGGAATTTGTAGTGTTGGCGAGGGGGCTCCCAGATCTTGTAAATCATGTTCATTCTGTATGTTTGCATCCAGCACTGGGTGTAGCAGATTCCTGCCCCTTTGTTTGCATCCCTCCATTTATACTTTCTTGCTTTTTGCTCCAGATCACTACTAAAAATATGTCAGAATGAGATTTTATTCTGTGATTGCCATTGTGTGATGAAAGCTTTGCTAGCCTGCTTGGGATTAAGGAAAACTGATTGGGAACACCCTGATTACCCCTGTGAAATAAGTGGTCAAGGCCTGCATCAGATGTAGAAGGGGAGGGGCGGGGCCTTTTCCTTAAAAGAAAAGATACGCCCTCAGAAGTGGCACTCTGCTCATTCAGTGTCCGTGTTTTTGCTTTGTAGAACCTGGAGGGTGAAGTCATTTTCCGACTGAGGGCACCAGGTAACACTTTTACAATTCAAGTCTGAGTCTCCCCGACTCCACGCTTGTATATCTGGGGTCTGGGGAGGCCCAATCAGGCTGCATTGGTAACCTGTCTCTTCCTGGGCTTTGGGCTTGGTCATCAACAGAACCACATGAAAAGCAATTCCAGGAGAGAAGGAGAAAACTGAGGGGAAAACAAAGGCCTAAAGCAGATGCGAGCAAAGGTGAGGAATGCTTAAGTAGGGGAATGAGTTCCCTCAGGCCAGTGGAAGAGATAGAAGAAGTAGAAGATCAAGAAATCGAGTCCCCCACCACTCAAGAGGTGGTAGTAAGCCCACAGGAAAAGTCTGTACTGAGTGAAGAGATGGATGAGTCCAGAGGGGACTCTATTCCGGGATTAGAAGAAATGCAGGTTGAAAGAGACAGCTCCTTAAAATCACCCCCGAACCAGGCAAACATGATGGTTCATGAAGAAGAAGAGGAGGAGAAAAAGGAAAAGGTGGAGGAGGAGAGGGAGGAAGAGGAGGAAGAAGAGGAAGAGCGTGAGAGTTCATCTGTGGATGAGGTAGGCCAGCAGCGGATTCACTCGGGTATGGAAGGTGTGCTGTGTTCACTCCGTGTGTCCCTAAGACAAGCTGGGGTCCCCAGTGGCGCAGTCTCCACTGGGGTACATATAGAGAATAACAAATGTATGCACACCTTTTATTTTTGTCAGCGGGGATCCAATTCTTATCTCACAGCAATGCTTTTTTATTTTTTTGCGGTACGTGGGCCTCTCACTGTTGTGGCCTCTCCCGTTGCGGAGCACAGGCTCCGGACGTGCAGGCTCAGTGGCCATGGCTCACGGGCCCAGCCGCTCCGCGGCATGTGGGATCTTCCCGGACCGGGGCACGAACCCGTGTCCCCTGCATCAGCAGGCGGACTCTCAACCACTGCGCCACCAGGGAAGCCCCCAGCAATGCTTTTTAAAATTCACCTTCCTCTCCTCACATCCCATCTTGCAACCTACTCTGAAGTCACCCCTCAACTTTCCTCATCCCTCCTTAGTCCTCCCTCTTTCCCAGCTCCTCTTTGTTGTGTAGACCAACTTAGCCCCTCCATTCCTTCTCTCTTCCCATTCTCTGCTTATGTAAGAAAAAAGATCCATATCCAAGTTGGCAGATAGCTCCCCTTAGAGTGCAGGGAAGTAACTCTCATATTAATAAATCTTGTCGGGCTTCCCTGGTGGCACAGTGGTTGAGAGTCCGTCTGCCGATGCAGGGGACACGGGTTCGTGCCCCGGTCCAGGAAGATCCCATGTGCCGTGGAGCGGCTGGGCCCGTGAGCCATGGCCGCTGAGCCTGCGTGTCCGGAGCCTGTGCTCCGCAACGGGAGAGGCCACAACAGTGAGAGGCCCACATACCACACACACACAAAAATAATAAATAAATAAATAAATAAATAAATAAATCTTGTCCTCAAAACACATTCAAACTCACAGAACAGTAATTTGAATTCCATAATCATGAAATTGCAAAAGACTCTTTTCCTATATTGCTGTGGAAGAATTGGCATATGAGGCCTCTTTTTGAACAGGGACCCCAAACTCAAATGCCCACAGGCATGCAATAGAAAAGAGGGCTGGACACCAAGTGTAAAACAGTGACACATGAGAGAGACTACTGTCTTAGTCCTCTCAGGCTGCGCTAACAGAACACCACAGACTGGGTGGCTTATAAACAACAGACATTTATTTCTCACGGTTCTGGAGGCTGGGAATTCAAGATCCAGGCGCTGGCAGCTTCAGTGTCTGGTGAGGGCCTACTCCTTGGTTCACAAGCGGCTGCCTTCTTTCTGTGTCCTTACATGGTGGAAGGGGCAAGAGCTCTCTGAGATCTCTTTTATAAGGGCACTAACCCCATTCATGAGGGGCGGCTCTGCCTACATGACCTAATAACCTCCCAATGCCCACCTGCAATTACCAACACACTGGGGATATGAATTTTGGAGGGACATCAACGTTCAGTCGATGGCAACCATGCAGCCATTATTCAGTTCCAGCCAACAATGCCCTGTGGGAATGTAGGCTCAGAATTTCCAGATTTTCTGATTTTAAAAAGAAATCAGAAATCCAGATTTTTAGGTGGAATTTCCCAATTTTAAAAGGCACTGTATGGGCAAAAAGCAATCATAGGCAAGATTTGTCCCACAGGTTTACAACCGCTGATGTCACGGAACCTGTGGTAGGGATCACCAAGTCTGTTTGATGATGGCAAATCTAAAGTCTTGTTTTCTGCTTAGGTCAGAGCCCAGGAAGAGAGTCTGGGAGCGGTCTCCCATGAGGAAATGGAGTCCTTCACAACGCCCAGTGGGAACACTTACTTTGTCTTCCTGCCCCTGGAACAAGAAGAGAGTAGCAAGAGGCCCCATTCCAACCTTTCTGCCATTCTCTTCAATGACACTTCCAGTGCCAAGGTCCTAGAACAAATGATCATTCCATCCAGACTAGTTTTAGAAATTAAGAAACAGTGAGTAAAAAACCCTTTTATTCTCATTCTCCTTGAGTTTTATTAACAAGGTGAAATAATATAATGGAAGATTGGACTCGTTTTGGAAAAGAAAACACGTAGGTAACTGAGGGTAGACATGAGAAACACAACACAAAGTAGCAGATGTCCAGGGATTTTTCGCAGTCACAGATATCCTCTGTGAGAGAGAGCCCTCTGCCTGTCCCAGGATGACTTGCTGGCCTGGGCCTTGTATCAATACAGAGGAAACAGGGTTTTCCCTAGAAGGTGTTTCTGGGTTCTAGATCCTGGCATGTCTGTTAATATTAGAGTTCCTTTTCTTTTCTTTTTTAGGAAAATTATATAGATATAGACCATAGTTATGAGTATATCAGTATGGTATTTTGCTCTGGTTATGTGACACATTTAATGTAGAAAATTGAAAAAAGTACAATGAAGAATACAGAATAATTTTACCACTGAATATCTACTGCCCCTAACTCCCAAATTTCTTTCTGGTCCTTTATGTTTGAAATTGGAACAAATGTGAAAATTTGCATTTGGCTCTTGGATAGCATTTGCATTGCCCTCCTGATACTACAGTGTCATAGCTAGGACTAACCAGCTAGAGATCACCTGGTTAGTCTACCTCCCATGTTTACACATGGACAGGAGACCAGAGGCAGGGAGTAGAAGGAGTAAAGTCAGGCCTTTGGACTCTATTCTCCTTCACCTCAGCATCATCTCACCTTGAAAATGTCTTCTGACTTGAACCTCATCCTCCTCCTTCCTCTGTCACAGGCCATTGTCTGCCCTCTCCATAGACCAGGGAATGAAGAAAAGCAAGGACCACCATCGGAGCTAATATTTATTGAGAAAGTTTAATACTCTCAATAAGTAAGAGAGGGGTACTGTAATTAGCTCATTTTACAGGTGATTCTAGAAACTGAAGCTCAGAATTTATAACTTCAACAAGATCTCTGAGATAGGAAGTAGTTAAATCCAGGATATGAACCTAGACCCTGTAATTCCAGAGTCTTGAACCAAACACTATGCCATCTGGCCTTGGGACCAACCAAAAAAGTAGTTCTGTGTTCAACGGATTGGATTTGAATGTTGAAGCATAGGATACATACCGAAAAGTATGGAAATTATGAGCATATAGCTCAATTAATTACCCAAAGGGAACACACCCAGTAATCAGTACCCACAGGAAAGACAGCACTACCAACCTCCTTCATGTACCCATCTCACGTCACTGCCCTCCCTTACCCAAGGATAACAAATATTCTAACTTCTGAATTAGTTTTACTTGTTTTTGAACTTACTTAAATGGAATCCCATGGAATGTACTCTTTTATATCCGGCTTCTTTTGGTGAACATGTGTATACATTTCTGTTACCTATATAACTAAGAGTGGAATTGTTGGGAAATTGACTTATATGTGTGTCCATCTGTCTCAGAGGAGATACAACCAAAAGGTACTGCCAAAGAGGTTTCAAAAGTGGGTTTGTTTTAACAGTTTACAGCAGTGTATGAGAGTTCCAGTTGCTCCACATCCTCACTTGGTTTGTCAGTAGTTTTTATTTTAACCATTCTGGTGTATGTGTAGTGGTGTTCCATTGTGGTTTTAATTAGCATTTTCCTGATGAGTAACAATGCTGTGTACCTTGTCATATACTTATTGGCCGTTTAGTAATCTTTCTGTGAAATGCCTAGCCAAATTTTTTGCCCATTTTTTTTCTGGTGGATTGCCTATCTTATTTCTTATTAATTTATGTGAGTTATTGATCTCAGATATGAGTTTTTTATTAGTTAAATACATGGCAAATGTTCATCCCGCTCACTGTGCTTGCCTGTTTTGCTCTCTTAAAGGTATCTTTTGATGAACAGAAATCCTTTTAATAAGGTCCTAGTCATCAGTTTTTTTCACTAGGGTTAGGGTAATTTCTGTCTTATCTAAAATATCTTTGCTTGCCTCAAGGTCATGAAAATATTCTCCTGTGTTATCTACCATAAATGTTATAGTTTTAAACTTTCATAGTTAGATGTACAATTCAACTGGAATTGATTTTTGTTTATGTATGAGGTAAAAGTCAGATTCATTTCTTTCCCATATGGATAACCAGTTGACCCCAGGCCATTTGAGAAGACTCTCCTCTCTCCACGGCTCTGCCAGGCCTCGCATCACCACCTCCCCCGATTGATTACTGTAGCTTTATATTAAGTCTTATTATCTGGTGGTGTAAGTCCTCCAACCTTGACGTCCTCCAAGATTGTTTTGACTCTCCTTGGCCCTTTGTATTTCTATATAAGTTTGAAATCAGCTCATCAGTTTCCGAAAGAAGACATTTGCCGAGCTTTTAATTGTTATTGTATTGGATGTGTAGATACATTTGGAGAGAACCAACATCTTAACAATATATAGCCAAGAAGATCACTCTACATTTTAACGGGATGAGATAATAAACTGGGAAGAATATTTGCAACTCACATCTCAGTCAAAGGACCTCATGTTCCCAATACATAAAGAGATTCTAGAAATTAATAAGAAAAAAGACAACTACACACTAGAATGATGGACAAAAGATATTAATGGATAGTACACAGAAAAAGAAATTTAATAGTCTTAAACACATGAAAATATGCTCAATCTCAGTCATAATATGAGACAATTGTCAAATTCAAGAGTTTGACAATACATTCTGAAGCTATGGATAAATAGGAACTTTTATTCATTGTTGATGGGAGTTCAAGTTGCCTTGCAACAGAAGCAGTTTGGCTGTATCTACCAGATCCACAAATGTATTTCAGGCTTTGATTCAGTAGTTCCCTTTCAGGGAATTTACTCCTATAGAAATTGTTCTACACTTGACATATGTACGAGGTTATTCATTGCAGTCTTCTTTGTAAGAACAAATGGTTGGAAACCATCCAATGTCCTTCAACAGGGGGTCTGGCTAAATGAATGATTGTCCACCCAAACAAAGAGATACAGTGTAGTGGGAAATAAAATAAGGAAGAAGGAGTAGAAGGGGGAAACACTTTAAGCATCGGTGTGGAAAGATATCTCCCTGGTCACAATTGCTGACCCTCGCTGGTCTCTCCCTTAGGCTTCGAGCTGGCTTTTTTGAGCACTTAGAGAAGTGGTTTGACCAATGTGCCCTCAATGCCCGGGTCATCGTGGCCACCAAGATTAATGAGCTGGATTCAGAACTGGAGCTGCGTCTGCACCTGCACCAGCCAAGAGCCCAGCTCATTGAAAAGGACATCCACAACGTCAGGGCAGGTACTGCAGACCCCCGGTGTCTGTGCCGTTGCAGCCCTACATTCATTAGCAGCTTGTACCACGCAATGCTTAGCATGTTGTCATCACACGCTGGAAGATGTGCGTGAGGGTTCGTACCTCCCAGGTTGGCAGAGAAGGTTGTACTCAGAATCCTCATTTAAGGTTTTTTTTAAAGAAGGTGTTAGATGCTGAAATGAAGAGTATTGTCCTATTTTAGCTTTGTGGATCCCAGATATGCTCACACACCTGTCAGACACACACCTGCATGGCAGATACCCTAGAGGCAAGCCTCTAGTTCAGGAATCAGAGCTAACAGGTTCAACCTGTCTAGCTGTGGGATTCTGGGCAGGTTACCTGACCTCTCTGATCCCTTCCTAACCTGCAGAAGGCATGCTGTTGGTGGTAATTAATTCTCCTTGAAATGGTACAGTGAGGAATCATGAGCATCTAGCATAAGCCAGAACCTCCAAAAGTGGTAGCCATTATTTTCAGCTTATAATTTTTAACACTTAAAAAGACATGCCATTTCTCTCTAAGGCAGAGGGCTCCATTAATCAGAGGGAGGGCACTTTTATTTGGACCCTTCAACGGCTCCTGTCAGGTTTTTACTCGAGTCACACTTTAAGCTCCATTATTGACCCTGAAAGCTTCCAGAGAGCCTCCACGTGACCCCACCCAACCTCCTACTGCCTGGAGCAGCGAAAGAGTGTGGACTCCAGAGGCCCAATGCTTGTGGCCTTGGGAGACCAGCTTCACTTTTGGAACCCCGTTGTCCTCATATGGGAAATGTGTGCATTAATTATAAGTATAAACAAAGATGCTCCCTGAAGGCTGGTTTTCTTCCCCTTCCCTGGCTCCTGGGCCAGTGCATAATGTGAAAAACGAGGCTGGAGAAGCAAAGCCCCAGAATCCCACCATTTGTTTTTGGCAGAGCTGAGACCATAGCACTTCCTCCACTCCAGGCAGTAGGAGGTGAGATGAAATGAGCTGGGACTCTCTGCTAACTCTAAAGGCCTCTGATGGAGCTCTTGAAGTCCATTGTAACTGAGGCTCATTGGAAATGAGAAGCCACTGATATAAAGGGACACATGCCAACTGCCCAGCTTTGTGCTGGCTCTTTTCTCCCAGGCCTTCGCATTGAGATCCCTGCCCTCCCCAACACCCATCCCACCTGCTCCTGGGGTGGGAGGTGCTGTCCGTCTCCCAGGCTTTGTTCCCTTCTGCTGCAGGCAGGGTATCTCCACCGCAGGCACCTCGCTGATCACAGCCGGCCAGATCCTCCTCTCCAGTTAAAGACCCAGGGCTGTCTCATATTGGCCTCCCTGAGATCTGTGTCCATTCCCAGGCCAGGCCCTGGGGAGGGCAGTGGGGACAGGATAAGGGACTTTGGCCTGAAAGGTCCCTGCTCTGTAGCTGGCCTGGGAGAGGCACATCACTGTCCAGGAAAGCGCTGTCCTGAGTTGGCTTGAGATCCTGGAGGGCCTCATCTCCCCTTGTCCTTTTCCAGCCGAACTCTTGCTTCACCAAGAGCGGCTGGACAGCCACTGTGCGGGGGTGATGGAGACGCTGAGGAAGGAGAGGAGGATGTTCTGTCAGTTCCAAGAGGAGCAGAACATGAGGAGCAAAGACTTCCAGCGCAAGATTTACGACATGGAGCACATCTTCTTGAACGCCACCAAGAGCCAGAAGTAAGGGCACTGGGGGTCTCAGCTGCAGCCTCGTGGCCCTAGAATCCCCACCAGGTGGCTGTTCTCAGAGGAGTGGTTACCCCACCCCTTGTGGGTAATAGAAGGGTCAGGGTTTCCAGAAGGGTTTTCACCTCTTCGCAAGGGTGCAGCTGTGTGAAGCATCTGGCGGGGAGCTGGGCGCTGGGGTGGGGGGAGCAGCCAAAGAGAGAAAAGGGTGCCCGTGGTCAGAGTGCAGGGGTGCGGACGATGTGCCCTGAAACGTCCATGGTGGGAAGGGCCGCTCCTATCAGGGGAAGTCAGGAAGAGCTCCCTGCAGGAGGCCCTCGGGCCTGGGATGGAGAAAGGTGGGGAGGGGGCAGGGTTCCCCCGGCGGAGAGGAGCACTGGCCCGGCTCGAGGTGGGGATGCCCTGCTCTCAGGGCAGAGTGAGGGGTCCCAGGAGGCCCCTCAGGGGTTTGAGGTGAGGTGCCTGTGAGTTAGAGCGGGTGGAGGGAGGAGGGGGCGGAGCCAGTAGGACCTGGGGATTCTCTTAGCAATCTGGTGGCAGGGGCTGCCCTCTGGTCCAGCTCACTGAGAGCCCCACATGCACTGGCATCGTGAATTTCCTTCTAAGGCCTCTTTTTCTACCCAGAGAAGACAGGCAGTGGTTCTGGTGACCCCACAGCTGGGCATGGCATGTGGAGCTCAAGCCACCTTCCAGGCTGACCGCCCGTGCCCAGGTCACCACCCTGCCCTCCCGTGTCCCCCAGGCTGGTCACTCTTAGCAGCACTCTGCACCGGGAACTGCTCAGCTACGTCGACGTCGTCCAGCTGTCCCTGCGCAGCTTCCGCCAGTACCTGGAGGAGAGCCTGGGCAAGCTTCGCTACACCAACGTTGAGTTTGTCAGGCACTGCAGGTGAGAGCCAGCATCTGGGGCCTCTGTGGGCCACTGGGCTTCCTCTGTTGAGAGGTGGTCTTGTTGGCCTCTCCGTTTTTTAATAGGGACAAAATATCCGTAACATAAAATGATCCATTTTAACCGTCTAGGCGTCCAGTCCACTGGCATTAAGTACATCCACACTGTCGTGCTGCCATCGCCACCGTCCACCTGCAGCACATTTTCACCCTCACAAATTGAATCTAAACGCTAACTGTCCATTTCGCCCTCCCCCAGCCCCTGGGAACCACCATTCTATTTTCGGTCTCTATGAATTTGACTACTCTAGGGACCTCGTAGAAGTGAAATCACACCAGATTTGTTCTTTTGTGTGTCTTTTTTTTTCACTTAGCATGATGTCTTCAATGCTCATCCATGTCACAGCATCTGTCAGAATTTCATTCCTTCTTAAGGCTCCGTAATGTTCCATTGTGTGGATGTACCACATTTTGTTTATCCATTCATCTCTTGATGGAAATTTGGGTTGTTTCCCTGCTTCTGCCCTTGAGCTACCTGCATTTGTTTTTCCATGGTCTTGTACTTTTAATCTAAAGCCTTGTCAACCACAGTATTTGGATTGGGTGGAAAGGTTCAGGTCTGATCAGTGGATTTATTTCTCCCAAATTATTTTCAGATTGTTCTCAGAGGGAGGCAACTTTTCTTCTGAAGAAATTGACTCACTGTGTCATCGACTGGAGAAGGAAGCTGCCCGGATAGAGTTTGTTGAAAATTTAATCATGATCAAGATGGAGAAGATGGAGAGCGAGTACCTGGACCAGGTGAGCAGGCCCCACCACGACCTCTAGCCAGGCTCCCGTCATACCCGCTTACAAGGTGGTTGCCTTGCTCACTGCCTGATAGGCTGGTCAAGCCCCCTTTCCAACCATTAGCTGAGCCTGTCCCCCTCTGCTTCTAAAGTCCAAAAGTTCCAAATTAAGCCCCACTCCTTTACTTTTTCTCTTTCTTTCAGGCTAATGATGTCATCAACAAGTTTGAAAGTAAATTCCATAACCTGTCTGTGGACCTTATTTTCATAGAGAAAATCCAGCGGTTGCTGACAAATCTGCAAGTGAAAATCAAGTGCGAGGTAGGACAGATTCATTCTTCATCTGCCCCATGGGCCTTGATGTTTATCACACACACCTGCATGCCAGGCACTGTCCCAGGTGCTGGGGATACTGCTGTGGTCTCTGCCCCATGGGACTTGCACTCCAGCCCGGAAGTCAGAGATTAAATCGTAATAGTTTCTAACATCCACTGAGTTATTATGCACCATGCGGCCTGCCAGTGGGCTTATTTTGATTAACTGTGTGAGTCCTCACAAGAGCTGTGTGAGGCAAGTACCGTTCTTATCCCCATTTTAGAGATAAAGAAACTGAGGCAGAGAGTCATTAAGTGACTTAGGGCAAGAACACAGAGTTCTTAAATGGTGGAGCCAAAATGTGAACCCAGGTCTGACTGACACCAGAAATTCAGGCCTTAGACATGCCAGGCCCTCTGGGCTACAGAGGCCATGAGGGCTGCGTGAGGTGCGTGGGGACGTAGAGGAGAGGATTTCACCTGGACTAGGAAAGTGGTGTTTCCCAAGGCTTGATGGCGAAGGAAGAGCCAGCCAGGCAGGAGGGTGGGGAGCAGTGTCCTGGAGAGATCGTGAAAAAAATCCTGGGGAGCTGGAGCCAAGGGGAGAGAGAGCTCGAGCAGGAAAAAGTGGGGAGCAATGAGGCTGGAGCGGGGGCCGGGTCAGCAGGGCCGTGTGAGCTGGGCTCCTGGTGCTGGAGTGAGGGTCGGGGCAGTGGGGACAAGGGAAGGGTGCTATTTATTACAATTTTTTAAGCTGTATAATCTTGAAAAGTTTCTTCAAAAACATCACTTTGATGGTTTCTGTCTCCCTAATGTGTTGCCATTTTTACTTAACTATTCCTTTTTGGAGGAACATCTGGTGGGTTTCACTTATAATATACACAATGGTGTGTTAGACATGCTTGCACTGGAAACTTTGATGGTGTCCATAGGGTGCCTCCCAGAGCTGGAATTACTGGGTTAGAGCATGAATGTTTTAAGGCTCTTTGTACTTTCCAGGTGGCTTGTACAGACATCCCCTCACCAATAGGGCATGAGTGTGTCCTCCTAACGCCCTCAACCAGTACTGCAGGTCACCAGTTTTATTTTTAAAACTTACTATTTGACAGTAAAAAAAAGTCCTTTAAATTTGCATTGATCGAGTTTCTGATATGACTGTGCATTGTTCCCCCGATTTCATTTTTTCGGTACTTAATCCACCTCTCAGATAATGATTTGCGGAACATTTTCTTGATCAAAATAAGTATTCTAGAAACAAAACTCAGAACCTCTGGTTTTTCTAGGTTGCAAAATCCAATTTGCAAACAGATGGATTAAATTCTTCTCTGGAACAGCTTCAAAGCAAGGTGCAAATGTGCCGAAGCTCAAGGGGAGATGAAAAAGTAAGTGCTCAGTGGATACTAAGTTATGAATAGTAAAGATGCATCAGGCCAGAATCGTAAACTGGAAATAAACTTACATCTGTGGTCAAGATTTCTCCACCACCAGCGGGGCCTCTGAGCCTTCCTACTTAACCCCTGTTTTATTCAATGGAATTAAGGATGAGAAGAGAAACCAGCCATTGCCCCCGGCCCCTAGCACCTCCCAGGCAGGCATCTTGAGGCCAGTGAGCACAGGGGCTTGAGTCTGGCCTCCCTCCCCCTCTGATGTCACCAGGCCTCCCTCCCTGTAATTGGAACGCAGCCCTGGATGAATAACAGAGGCAGGACTCTGCCCTCTGAACAACCACCTTTTGTTCGATTTTCCTTTTGTTTTAACCATTGCACATAAATTGGTTACTTCCATTTTCTGTGTATAAGCTGTGAAAAGTCCAAATTGGAGCAAAGTCTGGGAGAAGCGAGGTTCCGGGTGCCTGCCAGGCCCTGACCAGCGTAGCGGGTCTCTGCGTGTTTACATTGTTGACTTGCTTGTTTTTCTGCCTCTAGTGCATGTCTCTGTCCCTTGTGCCACCTGCACCCTGGCCACTCCAAGTAATCTTTTCTCCACAGTTCAGCCAGGCACTCGAGAACCAGATGTTCTGGCCAGGGGTTCTGTCTTCCATTTCAGTGACTAAGTTGAGGTTTTATTGTTATTAGCACTGACAGGACATTTATTTTTCTATCTTTACTGCTTTTTCTTGCATAGTTACATGTGCTTGGTGAAAAAAGTTCGAACATCCACAAAGCACAGAGTGGAGGTCCCGTGTAACCTCTTGTGTTTTCGTGCAGATGTTTCTACACATACATGGGGGGAGCAGGGGAAAACCAGCTTAATCTGCTGTGACCGCTTCAGCAGGCCGTTTAGGGACAACTCTCTCTCTTCAGAGCAGAAGCATTTGCTCTCCCACATTTCCTCACTTCCTATCTGATGTGTCAGGGCAGTGGGCAGGGTACCAGGGGGCTTGCACAGACCCTGGCATGGGGTGGGGAGCATTTGCTTGAGCGGGCGGGTGGTCCTGTGTTGGCGGAGGACACTGGTTGGACTCACCTGCCGCGTGGTCATCAGGAGGCGGAAGCAATGCATCAGGTGCTCGGTGAAGGCAGTGGGGACCAGGGAAGGGTGTGCCCAGGGCCGTGTGCTCAGTGCCACGTTAAAGAAGACCTTCTGGCTGCTGGGTGCAGAAAGGCAGGGAGGCAGGTAGGAATGAGGCAGAGCGCCAAGACCGAATAGTGTCACCACTCGAGACTCCGGCAGGGACATGTTCCAATCCCGGGGTTGAGCAGGGGGGGAATGGGTGGGATTCAGGGTGCACTGGAAATGAAGGGAGTGGGAAGAGGCCAGGCGCCACCTGGCCTGGGTCACCCATTAGGTCAGTGAGCCATTCAGGGAGCAATGTGTGGGGACCACTGAGCGCTGTGCGGGCTGCTTGGGGAAGGTGAACATCCTCACGGGTGCTTCCCTGCCCCCTGCAAGGTATGGTCTGTGGGATTGTTGCTCTAAGGGGTCATGTATTTGACGTATTCGATCTGATAGCCAGATCACCCTCCAGAAAGGCTGTGGCCATTTCACGCCTACACGCCCTCGCCATCTTGGGCCAAATATTTCCTTCTACACGTAGAGCATTAGAACTAGAAGAGATCCTAAGGAACATACTGTGTCCCCATCACACTGATGGGGAGACTAAGTAGAACAAGCTTAAATCATTTGCCCAGAACAAACCCATAGAACCAGGAATAGAACTCCCGATGCCCCATCAGGGAAGGATCCACTGCTGCAGTGGAGCCACCTGAGAGAGCCAGCCCAGGGCTCCCCACTCCCACAGGGCCCTCCCTGCAAGTGAGGGGCCTCCATGGAGCCAAGAGGTGTCCTTGCCAGCCAGCCGGTTCCTGCAGTTCACATGGAGTCAGCCTGCCTGCCCGCAGCCTGCTTCCTGTGGCTTTTTTCCTCCATGTTCGCTCTAGATAGTGACCACAGAAGACCTCCTTGGCCTTGTTCGAACTTGGAAAGAAAAACTGAGCCAGAGGATTCAGTATCTCAACTGCAAGCTGAACATGGTATCTGTGACTCAAGTGGTCCTTACCGTAAGGAACGGGATGGGGTGGCCATGGGGAAGAGCGGCTGAACTGTTGGGTCCGGGCTCCCAGGAAACCCGCAGGGCTCAGCACAGCCCAAGGCAAGAAGATCTCCCAGGCCACTGCTGGAAGTCAGGCCTGCTGGGATGCCTTGGAAAGGCCACAGGCTGTGGAGTCAGATCTGGGTTCAAATCCCAGATGGGTCACTTCCCTGCACTGGTCTCTTAGGAGGCCCCTCGCCTCCTGGCAGCACCTCCTCCCGCCGTCAGGGCCCACCAGCTCTCAGGGCAGCCTCACCTCTCAGCCTCTTCCTTCCCACCCGCTGCCATGAGCAGCCACCGCCTTCTCTCCACCCCACCCCCATGGCCTTGTCCAACCCCCCGTCTCTTGCCCACGTGGCTGCCCTTATCATCTCACTTCCCCCCATGATCCATTCCCAGAGCTGCAGCCAGACCTCATGTTGGACAAGGCTAGTCTTCCCGTGTCACTCTCCTGCCCTTGCGACAAAATCCAGACCTTTTACCTAGACCTGCGCAGCAACCTCCTCCAAGGTCTGCCCTCCATGGGCACTTCATTTCTCTGGCCCCCGTAAGAGGTCTCTTCCCCCAGGCCTTCTCTCACCCCCTGGTTTTGGTGGCATGTCCCACTTCCCCATGAGCCCACAGACCATGCAGTGAGGTCTCCCTTTTAGGAGCCGTCTCGCCTAGACGGTGTGCCCCAAGAGGGCAGAACCTGTCGCCCTCACCCCACCCTCTCTCACCAAGCTTTAAACACCAGAGGTGCTCAGCCAGCTGCCAGAAGGGCTGTGACAGAGCCGATGGGAGCATAAGCGGACACCCCTCAAGTTCTGCTCTGGCCACCCTCAGGCCCTGCCTCACACTGCCACGCTCTGAACCAGCCCTTCCTTCTTTGGGGAGGCTCTTCCCGCCGTGCCACTAGTGCTAAGCTTCCATCACACCATCAGCACTGCGCCTCACAAGGTGAAACTTAGGGGTCCAGCTGGAGTCCTTCCCTTACAGTGCTTACAGTCTAGCACTGAGCCAAGATGCAGGATAAAATAGGGAGCAGTTCACCTAAGCACTCGTGGTGGGCCACCACTCCCACCCTTTCTCTAAGGTCTAACTCGAGGGGGAGGTGGCCACTCACTCATCCATGTACTCATTCTCTCGTCCGTTGGTCAGAAACACCACCTGGGCACATCTACGGGTGGCCTTACAGGTCCATGACCCTCAGCCTCAGGGAAGACGCTGGAACTTCCCCTTCATAACACTGGCCCCATTTTTTTTTTTTTTTTTTTGCGGTACGCGGGCCTCTCACTGTTGTGGCCTCTCCCGTTGCGGAGCACAGGCTCCGGACGCGCAGGCTCAACGGCCATGGCTCACGGGCCCAGCCGCTCCGCGGTATGTGGGATCTTCCCGGACCGGGGCACGAACCCGTGTCCCCTGCATCGGCAGGCGGACTCTCAACCACTGCGCCACCAGGGAAGCCCTGGCCCCATTTTTGACCATTTATTTGTGGTCAAATAAATGTCTTGTCTCTCTGACCAGACTGTAAGCTCCAGAGGGTAAGGGTCACATGTGGGCTCTTCACCCTGTGTCCCATACCCAGGTAGAGGCTTGCAGAAAGCAGGCACTCAAGAAACATTTTTGAAGCATGCACGTGTAAATGAATGAATGAATGAATAGCCCTCTAAGGTAGATATGATCACTGCTACTTCACGGAAGGGAAAAGGGAGGCTCAAAGAGGTCAGGCAGCTGGCCTCCAGCCACAGCACCTGGGCAAGGTGGTGCTGGGACGGGAACCCAGCCTGCCTGCCTGCCTGCCACCCACACAATCGGGCCCTGATCTTTGGCCTTCAGGACAACATCCTGACCAACCTGGTGGTAGAGAGTGACATCCTGGTGTCTTCAGAAGCCCATGAAGAAGAGGCCAAGGTAGACGTGGTCACCCCCGAGTCCTTCACCCAGCCAAGCCGCATGGGGAAGTCCCTGATTGAAGACCCAGCTGTGGAGGTGGTCAGGAGGATCCTGCAGTGAGTGGCCCGGGTGTGCACAGTGGGGCCCTGAGCCTTCGGGAGCCAGCCCCCATGTGAGCCCACCCTTGACAGCTGTGACCTTATGCGGGGGCTTCTCCTCTCAAAGCCTCAGCTTCCTCTTCTGAAGTGGGGCTCACGATTGGGCAGACTCGCGTGGCATCGTGGGCTAACTGGGATAGTGCCCAGTGCCTGGCCTGAGCCGTGCTCGTGGTCACTGGGGAAAAGCTCACATCCTTTCCTTTGGTTTCAGATTTCCTGACTCCAAATGTCCAACCCAGCAGTGTGACAAAGAGCGGTCCCAAACAGGTAGCGGCAAACAGGTCTCAGGGCACCGGTGGTGGGGCAGCTGGTGGTGCCACCCGGCCCCACCTCACCTTGGATTCTCTGTTCTTGTCCTGGGTGCTTGTCACCCAAAGGCTTGAAGCGACTCCGGAGCCGGGCAGAGAACTCCGTGAAGAAGGGCTTGTCCACTGCCAGTACCACCTTGGCAGCGAGGTAGAAAGGCTAGGCTGCCTGCGATCTCCCCGCCTCAGACCCCACCCCGCCACCCTTTACCAGACCATGTCCTCAGAGTGCACCTCCTGTGCTCGCAGCCCTGACACTCCAAGGGACCCCACAAGGGGCCGGCTTTGACACCGGCTTTAGACTGGTCTGTGCTCACCCCCGCGCAGTGGCTTGGCTCGCATGGCCTCCCACCCTGGGAACCTGTCCGGGAGTTGGGTGGTTTTCCATGGTATTGTTTGGCTTCCTGGATTGCCGCTAGAAATAGCGATCTGTCCTCCTGCAAGTCAGACTTCCACAAGCCGGCTTCCTGAGTTTTTTATTGTAGCTAAGGGGTTGGTGTCCTAGGCAGGTTGTTGCAGCTTATGGGCCAGAGTTCTCTACTTACATATGGTCCAGCTGTTGTCCATTTGCATATTCAGTCTCTCAGTGGTTACGAATGAAGTACATGTTGCTAGGGCTGCCAGATAAAAATTCAGGATGCCCAGTTAAATTTGAATTTCAGATGAACAACACGTATTTTTAATATTATATATGTGTGTCCCAAATATCGCATGGGATGTTCACTAAAAATTTCTCATTGCTTATATGAAATTTGAGTTCTTTTTAAAACTTTATTGTTGTATAGTTGATTTACAGTGTTGTATTAAGAAATTCAAGTTTAACTTGTATTTTTATTTGAAAATTTGGCAACCCTACATGTGGCTCAACCTAGTTTTCTTTGGGTCCTCACCACAGAAAAGGATACAGATTTCTGGGCCCGAGCACCTCTGTCCCTTAACCACTGTCGGCAGCCTTGTGTGGGTTTTAGTGGTCAGGGCTTCAGCCCCGCGATAAGGCTGTCTCCAGAGCTGCCGAGGGGGAGGGAGCATCTCGAAGCGCGGGGCCGCACAGGCAGGCCCGGAGCGGGGGCTCACGCGGGCTCAGGTCTGCCTGCGTTCATCTCCAACCTCCAGAGCACTGACACACCTTTGCCCCACAGCATCACACGGTATGCCAAGCCCAACAGACTAGATAGAAAGTACCAGGTGCTCGGAGACAAGCCACCTCCTCCGGCGGAGTAAGTGTCAATGCCATGTCCTTTAACTCCATTTTAACCTGTCATCTTTGTCAGGGGGCAGCTAAATCTAACTCAGCTAAGGGAAATGGGAAGTAGGGCGCAGAGCAGGAGAGGTCGGCATGGGGATGGGTAAGAGTCAAGATTGGTTTGTCTCAGCCTAACTCACCTAAATTTATTGAGAGAGATTTCCACCAAATTTAGACGTTCACCAAGAAGCCATTCTTCTTTCCTTTGAACAATAAGTTCATTTCTATTCAGTCACCTTTTGTTCCTTAAGGGCCAGCTGAACCATCTACTGAGACTTGGTAGTAGGGCAACCAGTCAAGGGGCTTTCTAGATGTTGGGCCTGAAGCACCCAGAGGGGCCCACTCGGGAGCAGCTCCTGGCATTCCAGTTGCCCATCACCCCACTCCAGCTGGCAGGGCTTCTTTGGACCCTGGAGGAAAAGCCAGCTACAGAACAACCTCGAGTCCCAACAGGGACCTAGATAGTCAGGTTTCAGCTCTCAGTGGAGAGTTGTAGCCAGATATTGAAGGAGACTAGGAGAATTGAGATTTGGTAAGAACTGACAAAACGTACATGACAGCGAGATCCATGCCAGTTTCCAGGGAGGTCACAAAACCTCAAAGCCAATGAATAGGGATAGAATCTACTAATCACGAGAGAGTGCTATAGTTTCCCACTGAAACATAAAATTTATGTCGCCCTTCTTTTTGATTCTTGTTTACAAAACAAGTCTGGTCTCATTAGCTTTGCCTGATTATTTACATAAGTGCAGCAAGCGTGGTGACTGACCACCTAAACTTTTTACGTTTGCGTCGCTGGAACTTTTCAAAAAGAATCTCAGATTAGACTCTTAAAAGCCTCTTGAAGCCAAAAAGGCGAGTCAGATTTCACCTGCAGTACCTATAGATTTGGGTGAAAGCCTCTCTCCTTGAGGTCCCCACAGTACCTTCAGGTTTTCCTTACTCACCTGTGAGGCTGGGAACCTCATAAGCCAGGTGCCAGGTGGGTTTTCCCAAGAGGGCTCTGAAGCACTGTCTCCATGAAGTCAACCTTAGTTTCTTGAAACTGTTTGGTCACATCTGATCCTATGCATCGTTGTCCATATGACATTTCAGTCAAAGCCTTGGTTATACATCAATGTTTCCAATTACGTCCTGTTACAAGGAGGACAGCTTTTTGTGGAATTCACACAAATAATTATATTGCCATAAAATAAGTATACTTAACAAGAGTTTCCGAATTCTAGAGTGCATATGAACGGGTGAAACATCCAGCCTCTTTCAAATTAGCCCTTTTTCCTCTTTAGCCTCAGGCAGTTGCTTTCAGGAGTTCCTCTGTCCCTTGAGAGCCCTGATGGGGACAGGACGCCTGAATTTAGGTCATGCGACTGTAGGGAGTTGAGGGCTGGAGTGGGAAAGGAGAGGTCTGGCAGGGTGGACAGAGAGACAGGCGAGGTAGGGCTATGAAGGGGTCATATCAAAGGAAACCAGGGAACTGAAGGGAAGGTGGAAGGTGGCAAAAGGAGGAAGAAGGAGCATAGGCGTGGTGGGGGAGAGAGGTCTTGTGGGGGGGTCTCCCCTCCAGTTTGGGGAGATCTTGTTTCCCCAAGAAGCCAATGAGGTTCCAAATTATCCTTCGTAAAATCACGCCAGGGTCATGAATCACACAGTGGAAAAGTATTTGGGAAAGTATAGTGAAAGCATGCAGAGGAGCCTAACGTTTGCTCGAGGGGAGAGTTTTTGTCAAGGTCAACAGACAGCAAATTACTTTTCCAGAAAGCAGTCGGGAAAGGTATAGTGAAGGCCATAAGTTTATGCCTTTTGTGCAGGTCCGTGGGTCCCTCTACCAAGGAAACCATCTATGAAGAAGAAAACGCTTGCATGATAAACCATATGCAATACTTTTTATCCCAGTTAAAAATGGGAAAAATACCCTAAAGGTCCAAAAATGGGGGATTGTAAACCACGGTGCATACATACTCGATGGTGTCACACAGCCATTTAAAATGATATCATAATGTAGGGGGAACACTTTTAAGTGTGCAGAATGTAAAATGCCCATGAACCTAGTTCCAGACCAATTTAAAAATCAGCAGAAGGAAATACAGTAAAATGTTAGCATTTATTTTTTTCTTCTTGCTTTTCAGTTTATTTCTAATTTTCTTTAATTATGATGAATGAATTTTTAAATGAAAGATCACATGACTAATATACATGTATTTTAGAAAATGCCAAAACTGATGTGTGTGTAAAGCAGTCACTGCATCACTTTATAGAAACTGTGAAAAAATAGCTGTCCTACAGGTACATGCAGTTCTAACACATCTGTCCCTTATTTCAGTCTTACTGTTGAGGCAGTTGACCTAACCGACAGGAATATTCACTGGATCTGTGCAGGTTTGTTCAGTAAAGACCTCGTGTGCGCACAGTCAACCCAAAGGCCAGAGGTACCAGAAAGAGGATGTTTGGCCCTACAGGCAGTCTTGCTCGTTCGACTAATATTTATAAGAAATCATTCTTTCTTCCCTCAACCAAGACTGAGGCACTGATAGGTGCAGGCACTGGGATGGGACAGCGGATTCCATGGTGAACAAAAACAGACACACAGTGTGTGTCCTGGTGGACTTCACCAGGTGCTGGGAGAGATGGGGCTAATGACCAGTCACACAGATCAGTCCCCAGTCCCCCTGTGGGGAGTGCTGTAAAGCTGAGGGCCACAAAGAGCATTGGAACAAGGCAGTCAGGAATCACCACTGAGCCAGGATCTATGGAAGAGCAGGAACAAACGTGACCAAGAGGAAAGTTGGTGTTCCCTGGAGAGGAATCAGTGTGAGAAATGGCCCTGGGGCAGGAATGAGTAATTACAAGAAGTGATGAAGACAAAAGAGAACAGAGACACTTGGAAGCTGCCAAGCTCAGCTTGTCACATGCAAGAGGCATTAAACTAGATGAACAGAAATATTAGGTGGGGACATGCTTGGGCATCCCGAGCTGTCCAACTCCAGTTCCGGCCGGGTTGCTGAGTACTCAGAATGCTCAGTCCCTTTGGCTTTGTCCACACCATTTAGTGTGATTAGACAAGTCCTCTCAGGGATCTGTCTCCTGTGTGTTGCAGGGATTTTAAAGGCATCGTCCTGAGCCTCCTCTGGGAGAGCAACGAGCACCTGCTGACCGTGGTGGAGGTGAGGGCTCTACCTGCCCCTTTGCCATCCGCTGGTCACACGTCCCCAGTGGGCTCTGCCTCCTGCCTTCTGCTGATAATGGCCTTTGGGTGAAACTGAACAAAGGGGACTGCAGCCCCCATGACCACGCTACCCAGCTTCTGTCACCTCATGTGCTGTCTTTCATCCTAGAAATTCAAGCTCATCCATTCATTTACCCATTTATCCAGCCACCAACCATTTCTTGGCTACTGTGTGTCAGATACCGGGTGTGCCAAGAGGAACAAGCCCCGTCTCTGTCCCTGAGAGGCCGGCACCCAGCAGAGGATGACAGACATGGTGGCACCACAGAGGGATGGGTGGGGCCGTGGGAGCTGGGGACCTCTAGTAGGAGCGACCCAGGGCCCTGGTCCAGTGCATCCCACACAGGGGTGTCTGTGTGCTTCCTGCCTGCCTCCCCCTGGGCTGTGAGTCTTCAGAGAAGAGCTCTGGGTCATCCGTATTAGTGGCCCAGCTTGGCGCTTCAGAGAAAGCTCTCGGCCTGGTGGGTGGAAGACCCATTTTATTCTTGAAAGATACCTAGAATTATACCATTGGCTCGCTCATGCCTCGCACAGCCCTGGGATACTGACAGTGGTGACAAGGACAGACAGGGAGGAGGAGCAACCCTGGCGGAGAGGACAGCAGTAGAGAAGGCCAGGGGGTGAGGAGAGCACAGTGGAGGATGCCAAGATGCTGGGCCAGAGCCCCCTGGGGAGGGGCCTGGCACCCACACTTTCAACCCTTTCCTGCAGGAGTTTTACCACAAAGAGAAGCACTCAATCACCAGGCCCGACTGCATGTACGGAACCTTTGACCAGTGCGCAGAGAACGTCAGCAGGAAGATCCTGGTGTACCACAGCCAGGCCGATGAGTACCACAACTCCTGCCTCATAGGTGGGTGTGGCCAGCAGATGGGCTGCAGGCCAGTGGGGTTGGGGGCACAGAGCCTCTCACGGCCTGAATGATGCCTTCCTGACCTGGAGGTCACTGGGGAGGCAAAGGAGCCTCCCTGTGAAAAGCTGACATCTTACAATTAGGTAAAAACCTTGATCAGATTTAACTGGGGAGAAACAACAATGCCAAAAAAAATTCACTTTCCTCGAGAAATATGGTGATTTGTATCACTAAAAATGTTTCACTCATTGAATAGATATTTTTTACAGCTTTATGGAAACATTCACTTAATGAATTTAATACATTTAATTTTATTTAATTTTCATGTACTAAAACGCATTGAATTGTACACTTTACACCCATTCAGTGGCTTTTAATATAGCCATATAGTTGTACAACCATCACCACTGTGAATTTTAGAGCCCACTGTCCCTCCATCACGTCCCCAGCCGTAAACAACCACTAGTCTACTTTCTGTCTCTATAGATTTTCCTATCTGGGCTTTCACATGAATGGAGTCATGCAGTATTATTTATTCATTCGGTGATGGACATTTGGTTGTTTCCACCTTTTGGCAATTATGGATGCTGCTGCTGCAAACGTTCACGTGCATATTGTGTGTGGATGTGTGATTTCATTTCTCTTGGGTTTATAACTAGGAGGAGAATTACTGGGTCATATGGTGCCTCTGTGTTTAATCATTTGAAAAATCCTTCCACAGTGCCTACTGTATGCCTGGCCTGTGCTGGGTTTGGGCTATGATGAACTTGATAGACATAGCCTCCTAGAGAATAGGGACATGAAAAGAGGCAGGCAGGATACATCTTGCCGTTTATGTTTATTATAACGACCTAAAGGGAGCTGTGAAAACATACCCATAGGTCCCGCCCCCGTTCCTATTTCTCCATGTCCACAGCTAGGTGTGTTTTATGCAGTCATAAGTCCTGATTATTTCTGCTTGTAAGGCAGGGAACCTGAGAGCCCATCACAGGCCTTCTGTGTTGGTTGAGGGGCAGCACGGGTAGAAGAGGGAGAGGATTAGGGGACGGCCAGACCTGGGGTCAAGACCCAGCACTGCCATCTCCCAGCCATATGACCTTGACCGAGTCACCTTCTCTTGCCTGTAAATGGAGACAAGGATAATACCCACCAGGCAAGGCTTTTTTGAGGATTAAGCCCCTCACAGCCCTGCCATATGCAGGGGAAATCACAGCAGTGGCTCTCATTACTGTAGCTGTAGAATGACTGGAACTGAAACTACGGGCAGCATTTTGTTTCTCTAGCTCAGAGTTTCCCCATGTGAACTCTGTGGGAGCCCATCCTATGTGATCTTCCTCAAAAGAGGGGTTCCCTGGTCAGATGGGTTTGAGAAATGCTGCAGGTTATGTCCCTCTCGGGCAGATTGACAGTTCACATTAAATGAAGACTTCCATTTCCTTCAGGGAGTCCAGTATCCAGACCAACTCTCCCACTGAAAACATGTAAAAATCCTGGATATAACACTTTTGCGGTAAACTTTTAAATGCATGGATGAGCTAGCTATAAAGTAAGAAACATACAGGGCTCCAAGATTAAGTGAGAATAGGAAATCAGAGATAAATTGAGCAGTGACTCTGGCTATTGCCATGAGGGCTTTGCTGACTCCCAGGTCCACCTGAGCCTCTGTTTCCATGGCCTCCAGGACACTGGGAACAGAGACCAAGCACCCGATGACCCAAGGTGGGCAGTCTGAAAGGGCACAAGCCACAGAAAACTGGGTCTCCACAGGGCTCCATCTGCATAGTAAGGAGAATGAGACAGAAACCATATCCCCTTCTCCCCCAGTGACTAGAAGGAAACTGTCTTGTTATAAGCCGTGGCACTGGATAAAGAAGAAGAAAAACTCCATTGAAAATCCATAGCTATAAGCCAGCTCTTATGTGGTGTTTAAACCTGAAGTCACATTTAGACAAACCTAAATTCAACTTTGTGTTTGTGGATCATCCATAAGACCTCTAGCTGATACCTTAGCTTAAAATGATTTTGAGTTAGTCACACCCAGATGCTTGTTTAGTAGAGATACTACAAATCCTCTCCAGAAAAGCCCACCTTCAGTTCAGGCCTCCAGGGATTCCCACAAATAAAATGCCCAGAATAAGAGTTCACCACAGGGCTTCCCTGGTGGCGCAGTGGTTGAGAGTCCGCCTGCCGATACAGGGGACACGGGTTCGTGCCCCGGTCCGGGAAGATCCCGCATGCCGTGGAGCGGCTGGGCCCGTGAGCCATGGCCGCTGAGCCTGCGCGTCCGGAGCCTGTGCTCCGCAACGGGAGAGGCCACAACAGTGAGAGGCCCGCGTACCGCAAAAAAAAAAAAAAAAGAGTTCACCGTAAAACACACACACACACACACACACACACACACACACAGAAAAAGGCACCTTGAGCATGAGGCAGCAGAATGAGACCAGTAAAGACTTCAGATATTGAATGTATCAGACACAGAATATAAAATAATGTATTTATTTAGAGTTAAATAAAAGAGGAAATTGGAAACTTGAGTAAGGAGCAAAAGACTATTAAAATGGCCAAGTAAATATGAAAGAGAACCAAATCAGACTTCTATATTGGAAAAATAAATCATTGAAATTTTAAACTTATGAATGGCTTTAATACCAAAGAAAATAACCAAAATGCAGCACAGAAAAACAAAGAAATGGAAATACGGGAGAGAGGTGGAGAGAAATGGAAGAAAGAGTAGGTCTGGCATGCAGCTAGGGAGAGGAGAGGAGGAGGGAGGGAGAGGAGGAGACTTAGAGTCAAGGCAATATTTGAAGAGAGAATGGATGAGACAGAACTGCTGAAAGATGCAGTGCATTTTGAAAGCACTGGAAAGTCCTGCAGAGGGTAGAAAAGAAGTCCTTTGAACTTGTTTAGTCCAGTACTTTTAATGCTGGTTTGACCACAGGACCCCTTTTGATGGAATAACTATTACCACACTGTAGACCAAGCCTTTCTCTTTGGGAAGCTGCTTTGAGCCTTTGTTGGAGAGATTGCCACAGCAACTTGGCTCTGCTCTGTGCTCACCCCTGGTCCCCCACCCCCAATTCCTACAGAATTACGGGCCCAGATGAGGAGATTTGAGGAGCTATTGCCCCAGGTGTGTTGGCTGGCGATGGAAAATTTCAAGGAGCACCACTGGAAAAAATATTGCACCTCCACCAATGAGATCCGGGGACAGTTCTCGAATTATCAGGAACAGCTGGAGAGAAGGAAGGTGGGGCCCCCCGGACCAGCCCCTCCTCTCCAGGACCAGAGGCCCTGGGAGTTCAGAAATGGAGGTGGGGCATCGGCAGAACTGAGTCCCAGGGAAGGACGTGGGCCAGGCTTGGGATTGTTGGATGGGGGTGAGGGACACTAGGCACTGGAGAGACGAGAGCTGAGCCAACAGCTCCTTCATAGAAGGCCTTCAGCACGCTCCTTGTTGGATTTAACCTTTGGGTCAGCTGGTTCTATGGGGCTGTGGCCATTGAGATCAACAGTAATTGTCCACATGGTCCTTCGAGCCATGGAACATGGATGCTGTTGATTTTATTGGACTGAAACCCTGACTGTTCTGGGGCAGGTGCTCAGCTCTCCCGCTTCTTAACCCTTGGAGTCAGCTCCAGCCATGTCCCTGTCTTCCCTTCTCAGCCACTCCTCTGCCACTCCTCAGCCCTTCACACACCCAGGTCAGTGCACACATCAGTCTGGCCGTGGCCATAATTGGCAGAGGACATAGGCCAGTGACTTTTTGGTCCTGACCTCAAGACCAGGTCAAAAAACCTACTGATTTCTGGATTTTCTGAAGGATGAAAATGCCCAGAAGCTCCACCCAAATCTCGGACACCCCGCACATTTCCAAGAAATGGAGTCTCTGTGTCAAGTGGAAGAGAAAAGGCAGGAAGATTTGGACACCATGATTGCAGTGACCAGGGAGCAACTGGAGGTCAGTAGTGCCATCCACTCCATGTCTAGATGCTGAGGGCTGCACTGCCCTCCAGAGGTCACCCCCACTGACAGCCCAGCAACAGCACTGAGCACGGCCCTTTGCTGACACCCTGGCCAAAGCAGGATATGAAAGCAGGCAGGTGTCATAGGTGGAGATGGTCTTTATTGGCTGTTGTAACTTGCATTTTTAAATTTCTAACTTAATTAATTACTAATGAGAACTTCTTTTCCAAGATCCATGTCAAGTTTTATTTCCTCTTTAGTAAATTGTCTATGTCTGTCCCTTGGCCATTTCAGAATCATTGCCTATCTTCAAACCAAGTCCCCTCTAGGGAGAGGCCTCCTGGGGAAGACCAGATGCCTGTTAACCTGGACACAGTTGACACGTGGCCCTGGTCTTGTCTCACATGCTGCTCCCCAAATCCTCCCTCAGCCTGTCTTTGGAGACAAGTTCCTCTCCCTGCAGCACCGTGTTCCCCATGTTTCCTCCAGGAGTTCACCCGGAAGTACAGCCGGTTTTTCATAGCCAGCTTGGCCGCCTTCACTGAGAAGTTCCTGCTGCAGTTGGACGAGGTGGTCACCATTGACGATGTCCAGGTTGCAAGTATGTGTGCTACCGGCCTTGTGCCCTGGCCCCAGGGGGTGTGACACAGGGTGATGGGCCTGGGGTGGGGTGGGGGGGCCGTCTGCTTTCCCCCAACTCCCCCAGAATGAAAATACATTCTCTATGGAGGGGACTGATGAATTTTTGTTTGTTTTAATTAAAACTCTCTTTTTTTAAACTAAAAAAGCAAATCCCAAATGAATCAAAGATTATATATAAAAAATGAAATCCTAATGCTAAATATTTTCATAATCTTGGGGTAGGGACAGCTTTCCTAAGTATGAGAGCCAGAAGCCATAAAGGAATGGCTGGCACTTCTCTGTGGCCAAAACAAAAACAAGGAAAAATGTCAAAATATGGAAAGACGAACCACAAACTGCAAAAATATTCCTAATAACTAATAGGTCAGAGAATGGCCTAATATCCCTGTGGTATTAGGTTCCCTGTGGAACTCTAACAGGCCAAATTTGTAAAAAGAGATAGAGGACAAACATGCAATTCAGAAGGCCAATAAATTTAAAAGATGCTTGACTTCACCAATGATGAAAAATGTCAATATAAACATTATTAAGATATCATTTCTCGCCAATAACCTGGCAAGGCTTTTAAGTTCAGTGACAGCCAGCACTGGTGAGGCTGTCAGGAAGCCTGAGCACCACAGAGCCTCTCGGAGAAGTGTACGTCCACCCCACTCTCTTGGAGAACACTCTGTTGTCGGTGCCTTCAAAGTCCTGAGTGTGTGTGCCTTTGACCTAGCCGTTCTAACCCTGGGAATTTATCCAACAGAAATACGTGCATACTTTTTCAAAGATATATTTTCAAGCAGATTCTTCACAACACTGCTTGAAATTGCAAAGGACTGGAAACAATGTTAATATCTACATATAGAGGATTGGGTAAATAAATTATGGTCCAGATGTAGGAGGGAGTACTGTGCAGCTGTTCAAGTGGGTGTGGTAGGTCTCTATGTGCCAACCAGAAGGTCCTGAAGGAACACTGTCACAGGAAAAAACACATATTAAAAACACATATGTGATATAAACATGCACCCCGCACATATGTAAATGAGTCTGTGTGAGAGACAGACAGAGACAGAGAACGAGAGCGACAGAGCCTGAGAGACAGGTACCAGACTCTTGATGACCATCTCTGGTAAGTGGGGCTGTGAGAGATTTCTAAAATCTTTTCTTTTTCCCCGTTAGGTGATGTTTAAATTTTTTATAATGTGCACCAGTTACTTTTATAACTACACAAAGATTCAAATCATATATTAAATATTATCCATTTATCACTAATCTATTAAGTAAATAAATATATTATTTTTATATTTTTAAGTTTTCATTAGACAGACAATGAATATTTCTTACAGTAAAATGAGAAATTCAATATGAGTTACAAAGGAAGAGAAGAACGTGGTCATTCTACCCAGAAATAAGTGCCCTTGACATTGGCTGTCCTCCTCCTTATTTCCCTCCCGGCACAGGCCTGTGTGGATATCAGCGGGGGGATGGGAGGGTGGATCACAAGTGTGTGCTCTTTTGTAAGCTAATTTCCCCTTGGGCGGACGCTGGGCAAGCCAGTCACCACCTCCTTGAGCACTTTCAGTTGCTGTGCGTCGTATGTTACTGATTAGTTCCCTGCTGGTGCACGTCCAGCTTTTCACTCCTGTAATCGTGCTGAAGGGAACATCTGCATCCATATTTCTCTGTTTCGGGGCAACAGGTTCCTAGAAGTGGACTTTCTAGGTCAAAATGTATATGAATTTCGAGGCGTTGGTCACTTTCCAGTGTTGGGGCTCTCTTTGGCAAATGTGAGCCTGGTTTGGGAGAGCAGAGCCTGCAGAGACGCTGGGGTTCAGACTTGAGGGAGAACAGGCGAGAGGAGCCGGCAGGGAGGCAGCCTCGGTAACTTGGAGGGAACTGCCAGGCCAGGGAGACCCCCTGCACCAGGTCTACAGGAGCCTCTCCTGCTCTGAGCCAAGCAGCCTGGCCCTGCCATCCACACAGACCAGGGTGCAGAGGGCTGCTCACCGCGAGGACGGAGCCCCTTTCTCTTCACGTCAAAGGGCAGGTCAGTGAGCCGGACATGAGAGGGACAACCTTGAATGTATGCATTCCAGGAGAAATTCTTAGTTCAGGGCCCATTTGAGCTAGTATAAGGCAAAGAAGGCTCTACAAAGCATATTCGGGGGCTCACAGGAGCTGCAAGAAGGTCAGAGCATCATTCTGAGGGCTTTGGAGCTGGGAACCATGCCCAAACCATACTTCACACCCTCCAGCTTTGACCCCCCGCCATCTCCTCGGCCCCCACCTATGAATCTGGTGCATTTGGCTTCTGTTTGGGAGGGGCCTCTGCCTCCTGCCTGAGACTCCAAGTGGGGAAGAGGGGAGCGAGCCCTCATTTCTCTAAATGTAAGGTCGGGGGTCCCCTTGATCTCAGGCTGTGGGTGAGGCCGCTGTCAGTAACCTGTCTCTTGCCTGCCAGAGATGGAGCCCCCGAAACAGAAAACATCAATCCTAATACGGAGGAAACTCAACGGGCTCTCCCTGGAGGAAGAAAGTGAGAAGCCCCTGATTGAACGAGGGAGCAGGTGAGAGCCGAGAGCAGGGAGTAATACCACAAATGGCTGTATTTGCTGGGGGTGGTGCAGTGGAATGGTTAGGGGCACGAGCTCTGACGTCAAACAAACCTGGTAATCTTGGGAAGGCATTGTGTCCTAAGCCTGTTTCCTCATCTGTGAAATGGGCATGGCAGCCTACCTTACATGATATTATGAAGAGAAAGTTCAATGAGATTGTACTTGGAGTGCCCCGGCACATACTAAGAGCTCAGCAGCTATTAGTTCACGTGATAAGGACCCACAAAGGGGCCCCCAAAGAAATGGAGGCCTGTCCCAGTGTGGGGCACATTCTCAGATTGCTGGTGGCGCTGTGATCCACTACTGCTGTCCATCATGTATGACGAGAGCTACCAAAGTGCTTGTCCCCTGTGACCCAAGAAGTTACTCTGGAAGAAGAGGTAAGGCAGCGGTTTCCCCAGCTAAGTTGTCAGCAGTGGTTTTATAGCAGAATAGGAAAAGCAGGCCAGGAACTGATGACTGCCACCTCGCTGGCCAATTGATGAGGAAACTGAGACCCAGAAAAGGGAAACACCTAGAGGTGCGGGATTCCCCTTCCCCAGGCAGAACCCAACTGTGTATACACATGGATTTAAACTGTATGAAAATGCAAAAAAGAACTTGACGAAGCTTAATGTTAAATGCTCAGTAGGGTTTTTCTTCTTTCTTTTTCTTTTTTTTTAACATCTTTATTGGAGTATAATTGCTTTACAATGGTGTGTTAGTTTCTGCTGTATAACAAAGTGAATCAGCTATACATATACATATATCCCCATATCTCCTCCCTCTTGCGTCTCCCTCCCACCCTCCCTATCCCACCCCTCTAGGTGGTCACAAAGCACCGAGCTGATCTCCCTGTGCTATGCGGCTGCTTCCCACTAGCTTTCTATTTTACATTTGGTAGTGTACATATGTCCATGCCACTCTCTCACTTCCATTCTCTACGTCTGTGTCTTTATTCCTGTCTTGCCCCTAGGTTCTTTAGAACCTTTTTTTTTTTTAGATTCCATATATATGTGTTAACATACAGTATTTGTTTTTCTCTTTCTGACTTCACTCTGTATGACAGACTCTAGGTCCATCTACCTCACTACAAATAACTCGATTTCGTTTATTTTTATGGCTGAATAATATTCCATTATATATATGTGCCACATCTTCTTTATCCATTCATCTGTCATGGACACTTAGGTTGCTTCCATGTCCTGGCTATTGTAAATAGAGCTGCAATGAACATTGTGGTACATGACTATTTTTGAATTATGGTTTTCTCAGGGTATATGCCCAGTAGTGGGATTGCTGGGTCGTATGGTAGTTCTAGTTTTAGTTTTTTAAGGAACCTCCATACTGTTCTCCATAGTGGCTGTATCAATTTACATTCCCACCAACAGTGCCAGAGGGTTCCCTTTTCTCCACACCCTCTCCAGCATTTATTGTTTGTAGATTTTTTGATTATGGCCATTCTGACTGGTGTGAGATGATACCTCATTGTAGTTTTGATTTGCATTTCTCTAATGATTAGTGATGTTGAGCATCCTTTCATGTGTTTGTTGGCAATCTGTATATCTTCTTTGGAGAAATGTCTATTTAGGTCTTCTGCCCATTTTTGGATTGGGTTGTTTGCTTTTTGATATTGAGCTGCATGAGTTGCTTGTAAATTTTGAAGATTAGTCCTTTGTCAGTTGCTTCGTTTGCAAATATCTTCTCCCATTCTGAGGGTTGGCTTTTCGTCTTGTTTATGGTTTCCTTTGCTGTGCAAAAGCTTTTAAGTTTCATTAGGTCCCATTTGTTTATTATCAGGGTTTTTCTTTTAATTAAGACGTTTAAAGCATGATATATATTTTTTTAAATGCTAACCTTTTTCACCAGGGATGAAGGGTGCACTGTGAATGATGAAGATAAGCCTGTAGGACTTTTCATGCATGTTTGTTTGTAGGAAGTGGCCAGGAATCAAACCCACCGAAGTCACCATCCAACACAAGATTCTCCTCCAGAAAACACCATCAATCACCACCACCAAAACGACCCTGGGCCACCTGGCATCCGTGCAAGCTCGAGATGCTATCTATTTGGTGAGTGGAGAGACAGGGTGGGGTGGGTGCACCCCAGGGAACGCAAGGCAGCTCGGTGTGGCTGCCTTGGGAAGGAGGGAGCTTGCTATCACCAGGTGTCCTGTCATTTGGTCCAGGGAGCAGATGACACACGTCAGGGTGCCCCAGGGCACAGTGTCAGCACTGGGAACAGCCAATGTTCTTAAGCACCAGCGCGTGAGCCACAGGTCATGTCCAGTCCCAATGATAGCTCGGGTCTGATGGTGTGAGCCCCAGTGCTGTAGGAGCCCAGCCGAGAGACACCACACCCAGACTTGGGTGGGGGTGTGTGTGTGAAGGAAGGCTTTCCGAGGAACAGTTGAGACAGAGTGAGGGGACAGAGTAGTCAGAGGCATGGAGGCCATGGGAGCAGCGGGTGACGATGGGTGGAATAAGGGACAGTTCCTGAGCACCTGCTGCAGTTGCTGTTCTCGACGTGAGCCTTCTCATTGGATCCTTGTAACAAGCCCATGAAGAAGGTAGACTTGTCCCCATGTTGCTTCTGAGGACACCGAGACTTAAAGAAGTGTGCCCCCTCTATGGCACTGCAGAGTGGCAGAGCCAGGATTTGAACCCAGTGCCTGTTAGACCCCATGGGGCCTGCCCGAAGAGGAGGCTGCACCCTGAGGCCTCCTGCAGGACCTCTCGGCTCTGAAGATGTGTGGACCTTTGTTCCTGGTGAGAGAGAAACCTTGTCCTGAGATATGCTGACCCCAGTATTTGGAGAGCCCTCAGTTCCCAGGCCACCGTGCTAAGACCCAGGCAGAGGGGAAAACTCTGCTTCCAAGTTCAGTGAGGGCTCAGGCCTAGTGGGCTCAGCCTCTCAAGGAAGCCAGGACCCCTGAGCTTCAAGGAGGCTACAGTGCGGGGTGGTGATTAGGAAGGAGGGCAGAGTGCAGAATCAGGTAGAGCAGGGTCCTAGTCCCTGCTCAGCCTCTTTCTAGCTAAATAACCCCAGGCAAGGTTGTGAGCCTCAGTTTCCCAATCTGTAAAATGTGGGAAATAACCGGGCCTGCCTGATGGGTTATTGGGCAAAGTAATGAGAAATGACCTGTGGAACTCTTGCCGGTGCCTGGAGTGGGTTCAAAGCTAACTGGCAGCAGGTTACAGCGTTCCTCTAGGGCACAGAGCCCAGAAGCCCTTCCTCACGTGGCTTCCTCCTGCTGCTTGCTCCCAGAAATATTTAGCGTCATTTGAAGAGGAGTTGAAGAAGATCCAGGACGACAGCACACTGCAGGTGAAGGAGGCTCAGCGCTGGAAGGACAGCTGGAAGTGCTCTGTGCGCACCATCCAGGGCCTGTACTTGTGACACCCTCAACCCGCTCCCAATAAAGGCTTATTTTGTGTGGACTCCTCATCCATCCACCCACCCTTCTTCCTTCCATCCATCCATCCATCCATCTCTGCTCTATGCCCAGCGCTGTACCTTCACAGTGACCAGGACACGTTGTGGTCCCTGCCCACATGGAGATCACTTCCAATGAGGAACACAGAGGTGAAAGGGGGAATTCCACACGGTCAGCTAGGACGGCGGATAACAGGAATGGTTAACTTAAAATAGAGATCAATACTTCAGAGGAAATAACTTCCAAAAGGCATGCTGGGCACTTCATCTTGGAAAATTAAAACTTATGGGAAAGAGTATATTGCACATTTAACAAAACGTGAGTTTTAACGGCAGCTATGCGCTGATTCCTGGACCCAATAAAGACTCCATCCAGTGTTGGCTGGGTGTCTGGCAATCTGGCCAATTATATGATTTTGGCAGAAATCTTCTAGGCCTCTTTAACTTTACCAAGCGTCTCTTTAGTCCTGTGAGACTCAGATCACTGTCTTTGGAAACCTGCATCCTGCCGTCTTCCTTGTCCTCTTTCTCTTCTTCTTTGATTGCAACACGGCCTCACTGTGCCAGCAGCTCTCTGTGCCCTGTGGACACAGGCGGTTCAGGCTCCTTCCTCCACTTCCTGAGCTTCTGCTGCTCCTACACAGTTTGAATGTTACCGTTGCCTCAGTCTGAGTTTCCATGTGCTTTATCTCTTAACGACTCGATGAGGTAGGTATTGCCCGCATTTTACAGTTGTAGAAACTCAAGTCCAGGAGGTCAAGGCAACCAGCTCAAAGTGACACAGGCAATGCAGAACCTCAGCAGAGTTCGGGTTCCCCAGAAGTGGACAAGGACTTGGAGGCAAGCCGCTTGTTTTGGAGATGATTCCAAGAAGCACGAGTGAGGACATAGGGAAAGGGAGCCTAGAAGGAGAAAAGCTACTGAGGGGGCTTTGAGGAGTGGCCCCTGCTATGGGTGAGCAGGCTCCACCTCGCTGGAAAACAGCCTCCCACCTGACCTGACTCTGTCAGCGCAGGTAGAGAATTGCCCGGCATTAGTGCTGCCACACTGCCCCTTGTGCCAGTTTTTGGGACAGGAACCTCCCGTGGTGCCAGACACGCCCTCAGGCAGGGGGTCTCAAGGGATGCTGGCTGGAGACCAGCTCCCCAGCTGCAGGTGAATCAGGTGGGCCAAGGGGATATGAGCGCAGCATCAGCAGCGTCACCGTCGCAGGTTTCCCAAACCTAAAGCCAGGCCCCTTTGCACCACTCTGCCACAGCACCCTCTTTCCCCAAAGCAGCACGTCACGTCAGCATAGCCCCTTCCAGCTTGCGGCATGCTCTGCAGGTACACGATCTAATTCAGTCCTGCCAGGGACAGGTGGCAGTCACCACGTAACCCCTATTTTGTAAATAAAAAACTGAAACTCAGAGAAATGAAGATACCTCCGAAGTCACTCCACGGGAGAGTGCTGCAGCCGGGGTTCCAGCCCAGCTCTGACTGCCCCTGAAACTCAGCCTGCAGTGAATGCACCCGGGTGCTTTGTACGTAGGAAAGCTACCTCTCTCCTCTGCCGGCCTCAGAGTCTCTGCACCTGCCACCCACTCCTCCCGGACACTGGGCCGCATGCATGGAGAACAGGACGCAGACCTGGGCACAGGACAGCCTGTGGTCACTGACTCTCCACCTCATTCATCTGGGTGACGTCCCAGTGGGCAGGGAAGGCTGGAGGAAGCATGCCTGCTGTGGCAGGACAGCTGGGAGGGGGATGTAAGGACTGGGGCAGGTATTGGGGGCTCACCGCAGCCCAGACAGAGCCTACAAACAGTGGCAGTGCCAGGGAGCCGAAGGAACGCAGAACTGGGAGGCCTGGGCCGATCCTTCAGTGCTGTGTGGCCCTCTGAGTCCAGTTCTGTCACCTGTCCAGTGGGGACACAAACTCCACTCTCCTGGCCCGCTGCACCCAGTGAGGCCCAGCTTGCTCAGCTGGGCCAGCCTTTGTGCACTAAGGCCACAAGGTTGAAGGGTCAAGGCAAAAACAAGTTCCCATTCTTTTCTTATTTCCCCCTCAGTATGCTGCCTTTCATTGTTTCCGTATTATTCCAAAAGGAATATTCGTTGTAGACAAAAAAAAAAAGGACCAAATAAGCAAAACAAAGACTATAAAAATCCTGGTATCACAGCTTCCCTGGTGGCGCAGTGGTTGAGAGTCCGCCTGCTGATGCAGGGGACACGGGTTCGTGCCCCGGTCCGGGAAGATCCCACATGCCACGGAGCGGCTGGGCCCATGAGCCATGACCGCTGAGCCTGTGCGTCTGGAGCCTGTGCTCCGCAATGGGAGAGGCCACAACAGTGAGAGGCCCGCGAACTGCAAAAAAAAAAAAAAAAATCCTGGCATCCAGAGACAGCCGTTCCCTACACCATTTTCCATGTGTGTGCATTATATTTGCAAAACGGAATCATAATATGCATTCTGTTTTTAAATTTCAGCTGGGTATACCCTCTCCATATCCTTAAATACCCACTTAACACCATCAGTCTTCATACTTTGCTGCCACTGCCCACCGTGTGGAATGGACTCCACGTGCTGGCAGTGCCCTCACACACCCCCAACTGAGACCGAGTCACGAAACAACACTCACCCTTACGGGGAAGGCTGCTCTCTAATATTTTCCTTTTTTGGTTTGTTTGTGTTTTGTTTTGGTTTTGACCCTAACATAATCCACTAGCTCAGTTCATGGCCCGCTAAGGGGTCTTGTCTGCAGTGTCCCACTGCCAGAGGAGCCGGATGCCCTCTGTCGGACAAGGGGTGTGTCCCGGGCAGGGCTCTTAGAAACAAGGTATCCCCCAACATGGACTCTGTGCACATCTCTAGTCATCACCTCTGGTTTCTAGAAGTAGATTCCCTGAGTCAAAGGAGAGGGCATCTGGGGACACGGCACAAGTCACCCTCCAGGAGAAGAGTCAATGAGGATTCAGTGCCCATTTCCCTCATCCACGCCAAGTGTTCTAGTTTCAGGAGCTTTGGGGGAAATTTTTTTGCTGGTTCAGCAGATGAGGAATGACATCTAATCCATTTTCTTATTTTTACTTTTCTAATGATGAGAGGGAGGCTACACTTTTCATCATTGAGTCATTTCCAAAATGTGGCCACTTTTCCCAGTCCTGGGGTGAGCCTGCTGAACACGCCTCCCGGGGCATCCCCAGGGGCACAGCCCGTGTTCCACGTCCAGCCAGGAAGCTCCACTCTCTGTGCAACTACTAAGTGGTTAGTGACTGGCTTGTGACCCACAGGATACAGCAAGAGTGACGGGAGGTCACTTCCAAGATGTAATGACAGACAGTCTGTCCCTCCCCTCTTAGCTGCTGTCGCCTGTGTTCCCTCCCCTCCCTTCCTTCCCTCCTGCTCACTGCCTCTTCCCAGCCCCACACCTCTCTACTTCTCTCTCTCTCTCTCTCTCTCTCTTTCTCTTTCTTTCTCTGTTATATCTCTGGATCTGGGAAAGCAAGCACCCATGTTATGAGCTGCGCTGAGTAGTCGTCCACCCAAGAGCGAACTGAGGGAGCACCCAGGCCAACAGACAGAAAGGAACTCAGACTCTCGGTCCGAACAGAATCCTGCAGCCTGTGAATGAACTTGGGAGCAAGTCCTCCCCAAGTTGAGCTCAGATGAAGCCACAGCACCTGCCTGTGAGACACCTTGAAGCAGAGCAACCCAGCTAAGCCATGAACAGATTCCCAGTCCACACAAATGGTGAGATATTAAATATTTGTAGTTTTAAGGTACTAAATTTTGGAGCAATGTTGTCAGAGAGGAATACACAGCTAACATAGGCTGCGGGCCCCATGACCCAGTCCCTCCCTCCTCCCCTTGCCCTGCTCCCCGCTCCAGCCCCGCAGCCGCCTCCCTACACCCTCTGACCAAACCCACTTCTGCCTGCCAGTCTCTGCCCCAGTGGTGCCTTCTCCCTCTTGTCATCCGGTCCCAGAAAATGTCACCCCAGGGAGGCCTTTCAGGGTCTCCTACCCAGTGACTCCCTCGTCCTCCCTCACGGCACCCTGCTTCATTTCAGGCGGGGCACTTGCTCTCTCCTTTCACGTGTCCCTGGTGTCATGCTTTTGTCCATCTCCCTCCAGACTATGAGTTCCTTGCAGGCAGAGACCACTCAGCCATCTTCAGCACCGCACCTGGCCTCCCAGGGCACCTGGGACAGGCTGAGTGCTTGGCTGCTCAGTGATTAAAGGGGAGAATTTGGGAGCACCCCCCTTCTTGATTTTTACCAACTCAGTCTGTGGAGATGAACACTAGTAACAGGAGGTCGAGTTGCCTCTGAGGCCGGGGGACAGCCAGAATGACCTCTGTGTAACTCTTTCTGCTCCAGTTGCTCCCCCGAAGCTTGGTGGACACCATAGACCCAGGAGGCTGCCTGCCCCCTGGCGTCCAGCACTAGAACTGCAGCCCCAGGCCGGGATACTGCAAAACCAAACAGGCACCTTTATTTGTGTGACCTTTCAAGGCAGTTGCTCTCCACAGTCCCAGATGAGCAAAGAAGCAGGACCTGCAGGCTTCAAGGGCAGTGCCAAGGACCTCGGAAGCCTCCCTTGCCCCCTCTCTCTGTCCACCCCAGGTGTCCTCTTCATGCGTGAGGCATCCTCATCTCGGCCAAGACAGTGATTCTACCCCCTGCTTCCAAATGAGAACCCTGAGGGTCCAACAAGAACTAGTCCTGTCCCTGGACATTGGACTTGGTTTGTGGTGCCTCTGCCACTATGACAAGGAGATATATGCCAGAGGAGAGACCTGTCTTGTCCAAGGTCACATAGTGATTCAATGGCAAAGCTTATACTTTGGTTAGGATTAGATTCGGCTGCATGTATCAAGAAATCCCAAATAATGGTGGTATAAACAGGGGAGAGAGATTTATATCTTTCTCATATTAAAGAACCCTAGAGGCAGGCAGTCCATACTAATCCTGGGCTGTCCATCATGGAAGATGATAGATGATCTGTCCTGCTCCAGCATCTTAGTATATGATTTCCATCATCAAAATGGTCCAAAATGCCTGCTGGGGCTCCAGCCTAGACCAGCCATCATGGCTGCCTTTCAGATGGCAGGAAGGAGAAAAGAATGAGGGCACAGGGGACCCCCTCGGCTCTGTCAGTTCCATCTGACCATCTGACCTCCTCAAAATCTCACACCATACCTCTGGTCACATGGTATTGGCCTGAACTTCGTCTGGTCACTCTTATAGCTGCAGGAGAGATTAGGAACTCTAGTCTTTTAGTTTGGTGAATTGCTGCCTGTATTCAAACTATCTCTGTTTCTAAGCAAAGGGAGAATAAAAACTGTGAAAACTACCAGTGCTCTCTCCCTACACAGAACTCCAAGATGAAGAGAAGGAGATGGTGTTATTTTCAGAAGCATAGGGCATTTGTTCACCTACCACAGCCTCTCTTTTCTTGGTGTTTATTCATTCACAGACAGAACAAAAAGTCTTGGCTCCAAACCAGGATATATGAGTGGGACCCTTGCTTTTTGTTCTCAGCAAGATTATCAAAATCACCCTGTTGGCTTTTTTTTTTTTTTTTTTTGCGGTACGCGGGCCTCTCACCGTCGCGGCCTCTCCCGTTGTGGAGCACAGGCTCCGGACGCACAGGCCCAGCGGCCATGGCCCACAGGCCCAGCCGCTCCGCGGCATGCGGGATCCTCCCGGACCGGGGCATCGACAGGCGGACCCCCAACCACTGCGCCACCAGGGAAGCCCTCTGTTGGCTTTTGTCTACTTGTCCCTTGTAAGTAGATCTTGGGAAATCCTTTCCTATTTCATAAATGGAGTGGGGTGGGGTGGAGTGGGGATTGCGGGGACTTTTAAGCAAGCAGCGTGTTCCTTAAAAAGATGTGTCAAAATTATTTCTCTATAAGTCAAAGAATAGAATGCATTGACCCCACCATTTTTGACCCTCATGGTGAATATAGTAGGAAAAATAATCCACAAAAAATAAAACTGATAGTGGTTAAAACTGCTCATGGTAAATTTTATCATTAACTAAAAATTAGTGGAAGAAAAATATATTTGAAAACATTTTGATACATATAATTTGACCCTGGAAAACTGACTTGGTAGAAAGAATGATCCCTAAAATTTACAATAACAGAATCTATAGTCAGTAAATTATGATGTCGACCCGAAATAAAGTAATTTACATTTAAAAATTGATCCTGATAAAAATAATTCAGTGAATTCAGTGAATTAAGGATAAAAATGGATAACCTAGAATTGATGTTCTGTTATATGTTTTATCTAATATTATCTCATTTACTTTTCTAAATTTATTTTTTATTGAAGCATAGTTGAATTACAGTGTTGTGTTAATTGCTGCCGCACAGCAAAGTGACTCAGTTATACACATACACACATTCTTTTTCAGATTCTTTCCATTATGGTTTATCACAGGATGTTTAGTATATTTCCATGTGCTATACCGTAGGACCTTGCTGTTTATCCATTCTCTATATACCAGTTTGCATCTGCTAACCCCAAACTCACACTCCATCCCTCTCCCACATCCTCCCCCTTGGCAACCACCAGTCTATTCTCTATGTCCCCGATTCTATTTCTGTTTCATAGATAGGTTCATTTGTGTCATATTTTAGATTCCACATTCATTTACTTTTTAAATACTTAATAAACTTCATATTTTAGAGCAGTTTTAAGTATATAGAAAAAGTGAGGAAATAGCACAGAGTTCCCATATATTCCTTCTCATTGTCCCTCCCCTGCAATTTACTCCATTTTTTAACCTTGCAATAACATGGTTCATTTGTTAACATTTATGGACCAATATTGGTACATTAACAACTGAAGTCCATAGTTTGCATTAGGGTTCACCGTTTTTGTTATACGGTGAGTTTTGACAACTTCGTAATGTCATGTATCCACCATTACAGTATGGCCCAGAATAGTTTTACCACCTTAAAATCCCCTGTGCTCCACCTATTCTTTCCTCTCTCCCTCCCCTCAAACCACTGACTACTGATCTTTTCACTCCCTCTATAGTTTTGCTCTTTCCAGAATGTCAGATAGGTGGAATCATACATTATGTGGTCTTTTCAGATTGGCTCCTTTCACTAAGCAATATGTATTTCAAGTTCCTCCACGTTTTCTGGTGGCTGGATAACTCATTTCTTTTTACTTCTGAATAATATTCCGTTGTATGGATGTACCTAGCACTGTTTGTTTATTCAGCCACCTACTGAAGGGCACCTTGATAGCCTCCAGTTTAGGGCAATTATGAATAAAGCTGTTAAATATTTGTGTGCAGGTTTTTGTGTAGACATAAGTTTTCAACTCTTGTTGGGTAAGTACCTAGGAACATGGTTGCTGTATCATATTGCTGGTGAGACTACGTTAAGCTTTGTAAGAAACTGCCAAGCTGTCTCCCAAGGTGACTGTACCATTTTTGCCTTCCCACCAGCGATGTTGTGCCACACCATCACCAGCATGTGATGCTGTCGGTTTTCGCATTCAGCCCTTCTGATAGGTGTTTGGTGGTATTTCGTTGTTGTTTTAATTTGCGGTTCCCTAATGATGTATGATGTTGAGCATCTTTTCATATGCTTTCTGCCATGTGCTTATCTTCTTTGACGAGATACTGTTCGGATCTATTGCCCATTTTTAAATTGTTTGAGTTTTGTTTCTTGAGTTTGTGAGAGTTTGTTTTCTCTGTGAGACCTTGTTTGTCAAGATGCTGTTGAATTTTAGGAGTTCTTTGTGCATTTTGGATATGCTTGCTTGCCATCTTTATATCTTCTTTGCTGAGGTGTCTATTCAGATCTTATAACCATTTTTAAATTGGATAGCTGTTGAGTTTGAAGTGTTCTTTGTATATTTCGGACAATAATCCGTTATTAGATAGGTGTTTTACAAATATTTTCTCTCAGTCTGTAGTTTGTCTTTTCATTTTCTTAACAGTGCTTTTTGCAGAGCAGAAGTTTTTAATACCAATGAAGTTCAACTTACCAACTTTTTCTTTTGTGGATCAAGTTTTTGGTGTTTTATCTAAAGAGATTTTGACAAACCTAAGGTCACCTAGATGTTTTCCTATGTTATCTTCTAGGAGTTTATAATTTTCCATTTTCCATTTAGGTCTGTGCACCATCTTGAGTTAATTTTTGTGAAAGGTCTACGTCAAGGTTCATTTTCCTTTGTTTGCATGTGGATGTCCAGTTGTTCCAAAATCCTTTGTTAAGTACTGTCATTTCTCCATTAGATTACCTTTGCTCCTTTGTTAAGAATCAGTTGACCACGCACATGTGGTCACCTTATTTTTGAGAAAGGAGGCAAGAATATACAATGGAGAAAAGACAGTCTCTTCAATAAGTGGTGCTGGGAAAACTGGACAGCTACATGTAAAAGAATGAAATTAGAACACTCCCTAACACCATACACAAAAATAAACTCAACATGGATTAAAGACCTAAATGTAAGGCCAGACACTATAAAACTCTTAGAGGAAAACATAGGCAGAACACTCTATGACATAGATCACAGCAAGATGCTTTTTGACCCAGCTCCTAGAGAAATGGAAATAAAAACAAAAATAAACAAATGGGACCTAATGAAACTTAAAAGCTTTTGTACAGCAAAGGAAAACATAAACAAGACAAAAAGACAACCCTCAGAATGGGAGAGAATATTTGCAAATGAAGCAACTGACAAAGGATTAATCTCCAAAATTTACAAGCAGCTCAATATCAAAAAGCAAACAACCCAATCCAAAAATGGGCAGAAGACCTAAATAGACATTTCTCCAAAGAAGATATACAGATTGCCAACAAACACATGAAAGGATGCTCAACATCACTAATCATTAGCGAAATGCAAATCAAAACTGCAATGAGGTATCACCTCACACCGGGCAGAATGACCATCATCAAAAAATCTACAAACAATAAATGCTGGAGAGGGTGTGGAGAAAAGGGAACCCTCTGGCACTGCTGGTGGGAATGTGAATTGGTACAGCCACTATGGAGAACAGTATGGAGGTTCCTTAAAAAACTAAAAATAGAACTACCATACGACCCAGCAATCCCACTACTGGGCATACACCCTGAGAAAACCATAATTCAAAAACAGTAATGTACCACAATGTTCATTGCAGCTCTATTTACAATAGCCAGGACATAGAAGCAACCTAACTGTCCATGACAGATGAATGGATAAAGCTCATGGGGTTTAAAACAATGGCTGCCAACCTCTGTCAGCCTTTCAGCAATCAAAAGCAGCAATGAGGCAGTTAGCACTCAGATTACACAACCCAATATTTGGAAGACAAGGTCCTTATCTCTCATCCTGGCTCCAGCAAGTGCATCAGGAACATGGCTCTAAGGCTGCTTGTCACAAGAATGGAGGTTGGGGGATTGTAGCTATACCATGCAAAATTTGCTGAAGTTCACCCAAATTTACCAGCCTCTTCATGAAGCTCTCCTCTGAATGCTGTAAGTATAGTTGGACTAGACTCCAGAGTTCCAAAATAATTTTTCAGACAGTGGTGGCCAATTCAGTAGTTGTTTAGGTAGAGTGATGGACTCCTGGAGCTTCCTATTCCACTATCTTACATGATGTTACTCTCAATACCTTCTGTGGCTGATAATATTCCACTGTATGCATGTACCATATTTTGTTTATCCATTCATCATAGGGAGGATTCTACTCTTTCTCTTCAGCCAATAGGTGGAACTAGGGCCCATGGGTAGACATTCTAGAGAGGGAGCTTTGAGATCAAAATGGCATTTTGACCTTCACAGCTGCCTGCCCAAAAAAAGAACAGGGCTCACACACAAAGGGAAGTTCCCCACTGATGCAGAGGTGGTCCACGCAGAGGTGTGACATATTGGAACTAGCCAAGAAGGGCTCCCTGTCTAGTTGATTGGCCTGTTGATGCCAACAGGAATCTGGAGAAAAATTAAATCACACTCCTCCATTGTTCTCCATTGTACCATCCAGGACCCACCAGCCCTGGAGGTGAACAGAGAGCCTGTCCAACTTCCCCAGGAAGGAAAGGGTACAGAGAAGGAAATAGGAGGAACTGATTGGAAACTTTTGGAGCTCTATCTGAAAAGAGAAATTCTAGGGATATAGAGTGACAAAGTAAAGCTCAAGGCTCTTTCTGAACAACTGTCAGCCCAGAAATTGGTTTCTGGACTTGGGGCAAGCTATTTGCTCACCTATGTTATGTAGGGTCTGTGGCTCCTCATAGAGGTTTTGATAGGGGAAATGTTTTTTACTTGGTTTTCTTTTTTAGTGTAAGATTATAACACATTTCTCTTTATAGTAAAAGCAAACAGAAAATCAGGATACAGTGGAATAACAGGAAGAGTAAACTTGACCTAATTAACATGCATAAAATAATGCACACAAAAACTGAATAATACACATTCTTTTTAAGTACACCTGGAACATTTCAAAAATTTACCATATTATGGACCACAAAGTAAGGTTCTACAGATTTCAAGCAACTAAGATCATACAAAGTATATTCTGGGTCACAGTGTAATTAATTTAGAAACCAGTATCAAATATTCTACTGGAATATCCCTGTTGATTTAGAAATTAAGAAAATATATGCTTAAGTAAATCAGGGCTCAATGAAGAGAATATATTGAAGATTATAAAATAGTTTTAACTGAAGGATAATAAAATTACCAAGTATCAAAATATGTATGTTATAGTTAGAGTCATGCTTAGAGAAAATTTAGAGCTTTAAAAAGCACATATTCAAAAAGAAGAAAAGCTAAAAGTCAATGAGTTATGCATCTATCTCAAAAAGTTTAAAAACAACAAAATAGGGGCTTCCCTGGTGGCGCAGTGGTTGAGAGTCCGCCTGCCGATGCAGGGGACGCAGGTTCATGCCCTGGTCCGGGAGGATCCCACATGCCACGGAGCGGTTAGGCCCGTGAGCCATGGCTGCTGAGCCTGTGCTCCGCAATGGGAGAGGCCACAACAGTGAGAGGCCCACATACCACAAAAAAAACAAAAAACAAAAAAAACAAAATAAAATCCAAAGAAAATAGAGGGAAGGAAGAAATAAAGTTAGCATAAATTATATAGAAAATAATAGAGAAGATCAATAAAATTCAGATATTGTTTCTTTTAGGACATTAGTAAAATTTTTAAAACCTCATATTGATACTAATGAGAAAAAAAGAAAAAGGCATGAAAAATCATTATCAGCAAGAAAAAGGGGACATGGACATAGATTACGTAGACCTGGAAAAGTTTACAATAGGGTAATATGGACAACTTTTTGCCAGTTTGAAAATGTTGAAGTAATGGAAATTTCTTACAATATACTTTTTTAAAAAAATCTTCATTGGAGTATAATTGCTTTACAATGGTGTGTTAGTTTCTGCTTTATAACAAAGTGAATCAGTTATACATATACATATATCCCCATATCTCTTCCCTCTTGTGTCTCCCTCCCTCCCACCCTCCCTATCCCACCCCTCTAGGTGGTCACAAAGCACCGAGCTGATCTCCCTGTGCTATGTGGCTGCTTCCCACTAGCTATCTATTTTACATTTGGTAGTGTATATATGTCCATCCCACTCTCTCACTTTGTCCCAGCTTACCCTTCTCCCTCCCCATATCCTCAATTCCATTCTCTAGTAGGTCTGCGTCTTTATTCCCATCTTGCCCCTAGGTTCTTTATGACCATTTTTTTTTTTTAGATTCCATATATATGTGTTAGCATATGGTGTTTGTTTTTCTCTTTCTGACTTACTTCACTCTGTATGACAGACTCTAGGTCCATCTACCTCACTACAAATAACTCAATTTCGTTCCTTTTTATGGCTGAGTAATATTCCATTGTATGTATGTGCCACATCTTCTTTATCCATTCGTCTGTCGATGGGCATTTAGGTTGCTTCCATGACCTGGCTATTGTAAATAGTGCTGCAATGAACATTGGGGTGCATGTGTCTTTTTGAATTATGGTTTTCTCTGGGTATATGCCCAGTAGTGGGATTGCTGGATCATATGGTAATTCTATTTTTAGTTCTTTAAGGAACCTCCATACTGTTCTCCATAGTGGCTGTATCAATTTACATTCCCACCAACAGTTCAAGAGGGTTCCCTTTTCTCCACACCCTCTCCAGCGTTTGTTGTTTGTAGATTTTCTTATGATGGCCCTTCTAACTGGTGTGAGGTGACACCTCATTGTAGTTTTGATTTGCATTTCTCTAATAATTAGTGATGTTGAGCAGCTTTTCATGTGGCCTTTATTCTTTTTATACATTTTCCTTCATTTGTTTCTTAAGTCCCTTATTTCATTCATCAGGTATACAAAGAGGTGGCATGGCATTGCAAGAAGAGGATGGACTTGACATCTCTTGAATAAATATTTATTGTTAGCCTGCCTATGTGTGCCAAGCACTGGAACATTGCAGTCACCATGATTAGAGCTATATATAAATATATATGCTTTGTAAGTAAAGCTCCCATAATTACAGTGATATTAACAAGCGGTTTATAGTTCAACCTTCAAACACATTGTCAGCCACATGTACTGCACGGAGGGAGGGAAATTCTGTGTTAGTGCTGACATACTGTACTGCTCTCAGATTCAGAACCACTTTGCTAGAGAAAATCTCCTCTAGTGGCTTACCCTGGCCAGCAGCTAGCTAGCTCCTTTCTTAGACAATAGCTAGTCCCCAGGTGTTATAAATTTCTAATTGCAAATATAAAACATCCTGTTTTAAGGAAGTTGCTGCTGAGAACCAGGGATCCAGTTTTAAATGAAAAAGACTAAGTGTGAGGGCATGAGAAGACAATTGGGAGGAAGACCAGCTCCTTTACATGTCGTGGGGAGATGTGACTTAGTGTGAAGTGAACTCCAGGAAGAACCCCCAAAAGAGTGGTTTTATCTTCCGCAACTGGCAGTGAGTGCTGGGGAATATCAGGTAATGTGGTAGTGGTGTGATGCAGAGCTCTAAGAAGCACATGTATCCAACCCTATGTCTGCTGGAGTAAATAAGAACGTCTTGTTCAGCTTCTCTTTGGGTGGGATTGGCTGCTGGGGGGTTTCTAGAAGCAGCACCCAACTCTATATGACTCTTTTATAACAAATATTTTGTAATCCCCTCTTCTACTCCCCTGAAATGAAATTCACAGATAAAATAGCCTAGAAAATTGACTGTATAGTAAAACTGTGAAAAAGTTATTTGTGTTTATATGTAAAGCAGAGTTTTTTCCTCTACATGAGTGACTGGCAAGACAGTCACATGTGAATTAGGACAAGGACAAGGTTAGAGAAACTTCTCCAAAATGGGGGACTGTTCTGTACACAGCAGGACAGTAAGCGTCCAGCTGGCCCACTAAATGCCAGGAGGTGCCCCTGATCATTGTGACAACCAAAAATAACCTTGTGAAAGTCCAAAGTGCCCCTGGGGGCTTCCCTGGTGGCGCAGTGGTTGAGAGTCCACCTGCCGATGCTGGGGACACGGGTTCGTGCCCCGGTCCGGGAAGAACCCACATGCCGCGGAGCGGCTGTGCCCGTGAGCCATGGCCACTGAGCCTGTGAGTCCGGAGCCTGTTGCTCCGCAACGGGAGAGGCCACAACAGTGAGAGGCCTGCGTACCACAAAAAAAACAAAAACAAAAGCAAAAACAAAGTGCCCCTGGGGGGAGATGTTGATCCCACAGAGAACCACTGATGAATGGAAATTGACCAAACAGCCCCAAGAGAATGCTCTTTTGCTATTTATTGGGTTAACTTTGCCACTTAAGGGAATCTGAGGCTAGAACAAGACCAAACGGCTCCCAATTTAACAAAAGACCAAGCCCCAAATGATTTACCCAAAGTCAAACAGCACAGGGGCAAATGTCCTCCCTGAACAGTACACTTTTAATCTGAACCCGCACTTTGGGAGCACTGTCTGCTTCTTTGATTTCAGGGTCAGCTAACCTGCACGGAGCACCTGCTGTATGCTATGTTGTTTCTTCTCCCTGCCTCCTTCCTTCCTCACCCCTAACATCTAGTAGAGTATAATTTTTGTACCAACTGGTTTATTGACTGTTACAGAATCATTAATACTGTAGTTGGTTGCCTTGCTTACAGTATTTGTTACGCCACCTCCGTGCCCTACCCCACAACTGGGCCTTTAACCAGATGATAACTCAATGTCTGCATCCTTGGAATCATCCTTATATCTGGTCCTTGTCCAAGGCTGAGCCGTGTGAATGACCCACAGCTCGAGAAGGGACCGAGATGTTCTCTTAGAGAGCCAAGACCCTCCCGTGTCGGTCTAGGACCTTTCTCTACACAGTATGGCTTTAAGCTTTCACTATCCCCTGTTTTCAGTGTTAGGTGCCTGTGTGGCCTCAACAGCTTTAGCAATCAGTCCCTTCTGGGGATTAGCCTCTTTTAGCTGACTCATCTTGGAGGCCTTTGTGCGCAGATTAGGGAGTTTTGCTTGATCAGCACATCCTTAGCTTTACCAGGGCCTGGATTTTAGCAGGATTCCCAGAATCTCTGTTGCTTGTTTTTTGTTTTGTTTTATTTTGTTTTTCCTTACTCAGTTAAAACGAATGCAATTGTCTAGAAATTTCTCTACATTTTGTTCATGAGGCAATAGCTGATGGGAGAGGGAGTGATCATGGTGTCAATGATTCACCAAAAGTAGATCTGTCCAAAGATTCCTTTTGTCATGGATCTATTTTTCCTGACCTTTTATGTAAGCAAAAATCCCCAGGAGGCTGGACTTCATCCACATACGTACCTTTGAACATGTTGTCTAGCTTCAAGAAGGAGTTAAAATTGTTATTACTAAAATTATTTGCATTTAAATAACTCAGGGTAAAAAGACAAATAAAATCTTTTCAAGTTGTTCACAGGGAGATAAGACATAGAATCACTTCCTACATCCTCCTCCACTGCAAACAAGTTTGAGGGATAAATAAGGGGCTCCAGGAGCTTAGCCACAGACCCACTTTCAGGTGGGGACTTCAAGGAAGATTTCCCGGGAAAGGAATTACATAAGACACTGAATAATACCACAGCCAAGTCCGGGGGGCTCATTTTGTTGTACATAAAGTGATAGAAATGAGAGTTTTGGGTTTGGTCTTCTTTTTGGAGGCATTATAGAGAAGATACAGGCAAAATCAGATGGGAAGTGAGATGAGGGCAACCAGAGGTGTCTAAAATTGCCTCTCTAAATTTTGGAGGGTGGGAGAGCTACCTATGGCAGCTGTGAAGTCAGAGAGGCTCTGAGAGGGAGGATGAGGTGTGTCTCTTTCTTGGGCTCTATTGCAAACACCAAAACACCCATCAGGTGAGATAAAAACAAAGTGAGCCACAGGTATATTCTTGGAACGTTGTTGCTATTTCCCCTTAATTCTAAATGGTGTTTGCTGAACTGAGAGAAGGAGGGGAGGGCGGGACAGAGATTCAACTCAACCAACAGCTCTGGCTCTGTCTGCTTTTTACAGGTGTTTTGGTGTTTGTGTCCAATGTGGTGGCTCTCTCCAAATGAACGGTCTCCCCAAGTGTGGATAAAAATACTTGAAGGGCTTTAGATGAAGGTTTCACACTTGAAATATTTCCTCCTTTCTCAGCCCAGGATAAACTGGCAACAAATCCATCTTCCTTCCTCATGCTTGGGCCTCACAGCTGGGCATGCCCTTTCTATGATAACCTCTCTTGGGAAGTATCTGGATGGGCACAGAATGCTTGCCAGCCTGCTGCCTACTGGCCAGCTGTTCTTGATCCCCCTACTATCCGCCTTGCCTACCCCTGAAAGCCACCTGAGCAGATCATTAAGGACCTCTTGACAGCCCTTGGGGATGGGAAGGGTGCCTGCCTTTCCTGAAAGAGTGACCCAGATGCTCCTGGCCCCCACTCCTGTCTTCCAGGGATAAGCTTGAGCTTTTGCTGAGAGAGAATGCCTTCCACCTGAGTCTTGTCCATTCTGAAAATTCTGCTTTACGGCCTCATGACATATGCCTTCATCTAAGGAAGTTTTTAACAGGGGTTCATAGTAGGACTTCAGTCTACTGAAACCTTCTCTGAAATCATGTGCCAAATTTTGTATCTATCTGTTGCTTTCACATACTCTGACTCCCTTCCCCACAAAATGGTAAGAACCATTGTGTTTAAAGAGTAGCCAATTTGTGTCATCTCTGATGTCCCTTAATTCCCCTGAAATCCAATTATATCCAGGGCATGGGAATTAATTTTTGAGCTCCCTGGGTCTTGGACCATTCCCAAAGAAAATAAAAACAACTTCGTAGCCTGTCCTTGCTATGTCAGCTACCCAAGGACTTCTGAGAACCTCCTGATATGTGTCAGCCAAAAATCTACCTGCCAGAATGGACACTTCACCCAAGAACATATCTGAAGGGGCAATAAACACATGAAAAGATGCTCAATATCATTAGTTATGGGGAAATGCAAATTAAAATCTCAATGTGATATCTTTACAGATCCACTGGCATGGCTAAAATTAAAAAGTCTGACAATTCCAAGTATTGGAGAGGATTTGGAACAACTGGAATTCTCATACATTGCAGGAAGGTAGAAGAAGGGGAGCCCAAAATGATGTAGTCACTTTAGAAAATAATTTGACAGTTTCTTGTAAAGTCAGACATACACTTTATCCTACAGCTAGCAATTCTATTCCTAAGTCTTTATGCAAGAAAAGCACATGACCACACAAAGACCTGCATGTGACTGGTAAAGCAGTGTTATTCATAACAGCCCCAAACTGGAAACAACACAAAGGTATATCAAATGTGAATGGATAAACACATTGTGACATATCTATACAGCAATAAAAAGGAACAGACTACTGATATATGTTTACAACCTGGTGATTCTCGAAAGCATTATGCCAAGGGAAAGAAGCCAGACACAAAAAGACTACAAACTGTATGATTCCATTTATATGACATTCTAGAAAAGGCAAAGCTATAGTGACATAGATCAGTGGCTGCCAGGGGCTGGAGGTAGGAGGAGGAAATTAACTGTAAAGGGGCACAAGGAATTTTTTTGAAATGGTGAACTTGTTCAATATCTTGATTGTGGTGATGGTCACATGTCTGAATACACTTGTCAAAATTCATCAAACTGTACATTTAAAATATGTATTATATGTAAATTATTCACCAATACAGCTGACTTTTTTTTAAAAACTAGCTGCAGAGCATCATTTTTCTTTATATGTAGGACAGTCCAAACATGGAACTCTTTTTTGCAAGGATAAAGGATCTCAGACTTGGGGTCAACACATATCATTTTATGATTTATTTTACATATTGGACTCTGGAGTTTATCCTAATTTCCTACTCCAACTGGCACTCTTTCAATTGGGAGCTGCTTTTTACATCTTTCCCATCTTAAATGTGGAGCCAGGGGATGTTATGAGCACTGCAGAGTCCAAATTGTGTCTGGTTGTATTTTAGGTCTATTAAATCCACTGCAGTGTTTGGAGCAGACTGGAGGGGAGAGAAGGAAGAGATCTGAAATAGACTGAAATACAGCACTGGGGATGGAAAGAAGTGCCAGGGAGAGATATTTCAGCAGACTTTGTCAGGGACTAGATAAGGGGTATAAAAGAGAGCAAACAGTGTTCAGAGAAGACTTTGAACAGTTTCCCATTGCTTTTGAGAAAAAGCCCGAACTCCTGAGCATGGGCTATCAGGCCTTCCATAATCTACTTCCAGTCTCCCTCTTCATTGCCCACTGCCTCTTTTCACTGAATCAGAAGCTCTGCAAGCACAGAATTCTGTTACTTAACAGCAGCCGTTCAGTACATACTGGTTGTATATACATATATACAAATGTCCATTCACCTACTGATGGACACTTGTGTTGTTTTCATTTTTTGGCTATTACAAACAAAGCTGCTATGAATATTCTTGTCCAGGTCATTGTGTGGACATACGCTTTCATTTCCCTTAGGTAAACCGTGGCAATAGAATTGCTGGGTCATATGGTAGGTGTAGTACATCTATACAATGGAATACTACTCAGCAATAAAAAGACAAACTATTGGTGCACACAACAACATGGATGAATCTCAACATGCTTCTGCTGAGTGAAAGAAGTTGCATACCCTCCCACCCCAGCAAAAAGACAGCCAGTATGTATGATTCCATTCATATAAAATTCTAGAAACAGCAAACTAATCTATAGCAACAGAAAGCAAACCAGCAGTTGGGAGGGCAAGGGACAGTGAGGCACATAGGGTGAGGATTATGAAGGTGCATGGGGAGGCTTTTTTGGGGTGATGGATATGTTCATTATTTTTATGGAAGTGATAGTTTCACAGCTGTATACATATATCAAAACATCATACCGTACATTTTAAATATGTGCAGTTTATAGTATGTCAATTATACCTTAATAAAGCTGTGAAAGATACTGTTTGAGTAAATAGCAGGCCCTCCGTAAATGCATATAGAATGAACGTAGAGAAGTGTTCGCTGTTGGTTTAAGGGATACAAACCAATATGCCCAATAAATATTGGTAGAATTAATGTACAGAAGAAATATGTGACTAAATAGTAGGTGTTCAATAATTTTATAAGGAATGAGTGAATGAATGAATGTATTTGACAAATGTTTATGTCAGCCTATCATGTGCCTGGGACTATCCTAGGCTCTGGGAATAGATTGGGGAACAAAACAAAGATCCCTGAGCTCACAGAGCTTTAATTTGAGGAGGGCAGTAAACAATGAAAAGATAAGTAAAACACATATAGTGTGCTAGACAGGTGCCAAGGAGAGAGAAAGCTGAGAAGGGGGACAGGGAATGTCAGGGAAGGAGACTGACATTTTTGAGATTGTGGCCACCCTCCTCCCAAGGGTGACGCTTGAGAACAGACCTAAAGGAAATGAGCGGACCAGGTGGGTATCTAGGAGAATAAAAAATAACGGCCCCAGAATTGAAGAAAAGAATAAGCAAGAACTGAATGAAACTTCTGACGAGTGAAACGTAATAGCAAGAGCGCGTAAGTGCTAATAAAGACGGCTGCGGCCCGGACCCTCCCGGCCCGCCGATCCTTGCGTTGTCCACGAGGAGGCGCTCCTGCTCCCGCCCCGCAGTCGCCTTCCGCTAATGCGTGGGCACGCGCAGAAACCGCTAGGCGGCGTCGGTTTCCCTTCCCACGCGCGGACGCCGGCGTGGGCCGACGCCGCCGGGGTGCCCGCGCGTGCGCAGAGCCGAGGCCAGTCTGCCCTTGGGGCGGGGCGGAGCGGGGCGGGGCCGAGCAGGGCGGGGCGGGGGTTTGAGGTGATTCCTGAGGCGCGGCGGCTGTTTCAGCCGTGCGGGGAAACCGAAAGTGGGCGGCGGCCGCGGCTGTAGCCCTGGCGGAGACGGCGGTGGGAGCCGGGCCCAGAGGCGCGGGGACGGGCCGCGGGCCCGCAGAACAAGGTGAGAGCAGGTCCTGCTGGCTGCGGGAACGACAGGTGCCAGGCGAGGGCGGACGAGGTTTCGGGCGGGCGCGGCGCACCTGGGTGACTAAGAGGGACAGTGGCCCAAGCGGGACTCGAACGGACCCGGGGCCTTTTCCCAGCAGCCGCAGAGGATGCCCTGGTCCCCACCCCGGAAAGCGGGCTGGGCGCCAGGGGAGTTGGCGTTCCAGAGCGTTGTGTTTTAAATCTCTGATGGGACCGTCTGGGGTTCACCTGGGAGTCGGACGGACCCCTGCCGCCTGGGAAACTCAGTGCAGTGGGGGCAGTGCAGCAGGGGGAGGGCGGGTGTGTGGACCTGGGGTGGGAGGTGCTGACCAGGAAGTGGATCCCGGTACCGGCGGGCGGACGCCAGCTGCCCGCCCGCAGCAAGGGACATGCGAGCCCCCTGGCTGTTTGAACTCCCACACCGTGAGCTTTTAAGTTCCTCTCTTTACAGACCCGCCCCTGCGGGCCGCTGAAGCAGTGCAGGACACAAATACTATCCGTTTCTCTCAAACCGTGAGCATCTGAGCCCCGGGTGGGTACAGCGCTCCAAGTTAGGAGGGAAATATGAATCCATGAGTGAGTTATCTTAACTTTCACCGTGTTCCCCAATAGTGTCAGGTTCTCAGCCTCAATTTAATGGGAGGGGACTTGGAGCCGGCACAACTGTTCTGCTCCGATCCCCTTGAGTGAGTAGGTACAATACATTTCCATACATAACCAAGGGCACCACTCACTCCCAAACAATTACAAAGAACCGGAAAGGGAAATAGCTATATTAGAAAAAGTCTTGGCCCAAAAGGATTATGAAAGCCGCTCTACAAAACAAAAACATCACTGAGCTGTGTCATCCCTCCATCCCTATCCTCCACCCCCCCATCCCTATCCTCCACCCCACCCCCCCCCCCGCCCCTTTCGTGTAGGTGGAAAAACTGCAGAAAAGTGCCCTGCCTAGTGATATACAACTTAAAGCCAGAGGTGGAACTTAGACCCAAGTCCCGGCCGCTTTGATGTATAGGTGTTGCATACTGCAAATAGCGTGGGCTTTGCAGATTTGGGTTGGAATCTGGGCTTCTCCACTTGCTAATTGTGTGATCTTGAACAAATTACATACTTTCGTTGAGCCTGGTTTTCTCTTTATCAACTGGAAATATTTAATTTACTCTGCAAGCCTTTTGTGAGATAACTACTGTAATTCCTTTGGCTCATAATAATAGTCAAGAAGTGTTAACTCTCTTCCTTCCACCAAACTTGCCGTATTTTACATAATTGGGTTTCAGTTTCTTGGATGCAGGGACACATCTTTAAGTGCTCTATATAATATAAATTGGCACATGGTGGAGATTTTTGCAGTTCCATTCAACTGATATTCATGGAGCATCAGTTACATGCACAGGACCGTGCCGGGGGTAGGGAATTGCTCTGGGGCCAGCTGGTTTAGAACCCACGTCTCCTGTGCCCCAGTCCAGGGCCCTTTGCCAGCCCACAGCCCCCCTCTTTGCTAGTTAAACACAGTGAACTCTGAAGCAGCAGTTGGTGGTTCCTTCGGATTTCAGTCCCTGTAGATTGGAAATGAAATGTAATCTCTGCTAATGCCCTTTTAAGTGAACTGACTGAACATGGCTGAATGAACTATTGTATTTTGTACCAAGAGATTTAAACTCCTTGAAGAACCTCTCAGAAGTTCTCTGTGCAATATAATCTAGTTGGAGACCTAATATGAACGTAAAGGAAAAATACTTTATAATCCAACTCTAAGTGCCTGCTCTGTGTTTGATCAAGTGCTATTCCTAAGAATGAGATTTGACGTAGAGTGAGTTCTTTGCCTCTGGGCACTTTCGGGGTCAACACATAAATACAGAGAGGACAGAAGTTCCTTGGTGCCTGGAGTGAAATCTAATTTCATATTTATGTGAATTGGTTTTTCTTTATGCAAAACCGACTTTCTCCTCCCTCTGTTCCCACCCTTATGCTTTCGAAAGCTTCATTCTTTTCAATATTTCCTCATTGGGCCAATTTTTAAAAAATGTCTTTCAAACAAGCTAAAAGTATTGATAATTTGTCGTTTTGAGCTGAAAATGTGTGTGAGGATATATGGCAGTTAGAGCTTCTCATCGGCACAAGATACTCAGTGTGACCCCAAAGCAAACTCGATATTTTAGCTATGCAGCTTTGTCAGGAGGAAGCAAACCCATGATTTCCGTTAGGTCTTTGGACCCCCGTTTCAGCACTTGAAGGACTCCAGGGAAAGTTGAGAACCATGGATCTTGCCCATCCTCCTTATCTTCCATATGAAAAAAGCGACCTGAAGTGACTTGCTCAAAGGGTCATAGCTAATGAGAAGCAGACTGGGATTAAGACCCAAACTCCTAACTAAGCCACTTAGGATCTCAGAGCTTTCTCCAGTATGTAGGTTTATGGAAAGCCTATATTATTCATACTACATAATTAGTAATGCATGTATAATTTGGAGGTTGAAATTGCAATAATTAAAAAAAGAAAACTGCTCTCTAAAGATACCCTGAGGGAGTATATCACCACTTGAGGGCATTAATTACTATCTTTATTTTTTTTTTTAAACAGGATTTTAAAAAATTAATAAATTTTATTTTTGGCTGTGCATGGGCTTTCTCTAGTTGTGGTGAGCGGGAGCTACTCTTCGTTGTGTTACACGGGCTTCTCATTGCAGTGGCTTCTCTTGTTGTGGAGCACGGGCTCTAGGCATGCAGGCTTCAGTAGTTGTGACACTTGGGCTCGGTAGTGGCTCACAGGCTCTAGACCACAGGCTCAGCAGTTGTGGCGCACGGGCTTAGTTACTCCGCAGCCTGTGAGATCTTCCCGGACCAGGGATCAAACCCGTGTCCCCTGCATTGGCAGGCGGATTCTTAACCACTGCGCCACCAGGGAAGTCCCAACTGTCTTTTTAAGAAGAGTTGGTAAAGGAGTAATTAAGGTAGTAATAAATAGACTATAATTGGAAATAAAAGATAGCATGTTAAACTGTTGCAAGATGAGAAATCACCTTGGAAGAGTCTTAGACAAAAACCTTCCCTCTCTTAGGCTCAGTTTATTTATTTGTAATAAGGGGTTTGGGATAGACTAGATGATGCCTAAAATCTTTTCAGCACAGACATTCTGAATTTTAAGGGCCTGGCTTGTTGCTAAAATAGTGTCTTCATGGAAGAAGGCAGCCATTTACCAGAAGTATGTGCCCTAAGGAAATACTAAAAATTGAGTAGCTGACTAAAGAAGGTAAGAGATTGCTTGGTGATTTCACTTTACCCTAATGATTCTTCAGATTTATTTGTGGGTTTAGTGCCACTCTTCAAGTCAAATTTATGACACACAAAAAAATGCAATGAGGAAAATGAGCCAAATAGTACAGTTGGAAATAGTTGAGAAAAGAGGAACTGAGAGGAGAGAGCATATACGGGAGTGAGACCAGCTTGGCTAAAGGTCTTTGGGCAGCAGGATTGAGGAAACTGCAGCTACAGGAAGCAGATCACATGCAAACAATGGTAATGGTAAAGGCAGGTATCCAGAGGACACCAAAACCTGCTTCTTCAGAATAAGACTCTCCCGGGACCATTTTTAGGTGTATTAGAGAGAAAAGTTGTGAATTTACAAATACAGTTTTGAAAGTGAGAATTATTTTAGGCTATTTACATTGTTTAAACCTTGCTTTCCTAAAGGTTGTCATTACCTTCCCCTACTCCTTGCCCCACTTCTTGCACATTGTTAGTATTTCAGGATATTCAAGATTAATTGTATAGCAAAATAGAAAAGGAACAGTATAAAAGGATTGAATTTTTGCAGCAGTTGGCAAGTATTTTGGATTTGGGTGCCACACCCTTAAATCAGAATGTGGCAATCCCCATTTCATGCCACTTTAAGGGCTAATCACTAAATATGCCCCAGGGTTGTTCTCCGTATTCCCCAAGTCAGATTTACTTTCAGAAGCCAACTCTGTACATTTGGAGCAGCTGTCTGAAAGGATGCCCCATTTTTGGGAGCCAGAAGACCTGGGTTCTTGTTGTGGGTCTGGCCATAAAAATATGTGAGGCCTGGAATAATTACCCTGGACCTCAGTTTCCTCATTTTTAAAAAAATTTTTTTTACTTTTATTTATTTATTTATTTTTGCGGTACGTGGGCCTCTTACTGTTGTGGCCTCTCCCGTTGCGGAGCACAGGCTCCGGACGCACAGGCTCAGCGGCCATGGCTCACAGGCCCAGCCGCTCCGTGGCATGTGGGATCTTCCCGGACTGGGGCATGAACCCGTGTCCCCTGCATCGGCAGGTGGACTCTCAACCACTGCGCCACCAGGGAAGCCCTTTCCTCATTTTTAGACTAAACAGTTTGGAGGAGATGGTGTGAAGGTGCCTACTAGCATTCCGCGCTTCTCTCTCGGCTCCCTACTCTGAGGTCGGGCCCACTGTCCTGTCCTGTGCTGTTTTACAATGTCCAGGGACATTGTGGGACATGGCAGTTAAGAGGCTTTTGCCTACTAGTTAAGTGCGAAATCTTGGAGCAGATCTGGTAGCTTTCTTACTAAGCTTGCCAGGTCAAGTATGTTCATGAGGCAAGTAAGAAAACCTGGGAAAACGCTAATATTTCAAATTTGATGCTGTACTAAAAATTTCTCCAGTACACCACTGTCTGTATTATTGCACTCTTAGCCGTGTAATGCAGGTATTCATAGGTAGTTTGCCATCCATACCATGTTTCTAGGAAAATGTAACTACCGAATGTCAAGTATTGTGGTAAGCACATATAACTCTATTTTTGACACTTGTCATTCAGAAAGAGAGGCAAGGAAAGGAGGAGAAAAAGAGTGAGAGGAAGGACATGAAAGTCAAGTGCAATCTGTTGTGATCCTCGTGGCCAGTTTCTTCCTCCTTGACTGGGGTCTTTGCTTGCTGACCTTGGTCAGTTTTTGAGATTAAAATACTCTGATTAAATAATTCCCCAGACTCACCTCCACTTTACTCTGCTCAAGCAGAGGATTCTTATTCAGCTCAAGCTTCCTCTTTATTATCTAGGGAAACCCTTAAGAATTTTAACCTGAATTTAAAGAGATGACCAACTTTATTTCTCCCAACCTCACGTAACTTACGGTCACCAGGGCTTACATAACATTCTCAAAATAAAAGTACGACTTTGAATTCTCTTAAACTCTAAATTGTATTTATCACAACGCTTTTAGAGAGTAGAAATAAGTAGGAAAGTTGAAAGATCAAAATGGCAACTTAAGAAATTTGGGAGCCACACATCATCAAAAGATCTACAAACAATAAATGCTGGAGAGAATGTGGAGAAAAGGGAACCCTTCTGCACTGTTGGTGGGGATGTAAATTGATACAGCCACTATGGAGAACAGTATGGAGGTTCCTTAAAAAACTAAAAATAGAATTACCATATGACCCAGCAATCCCACTACTGGGCATATACCCTGAGAAAACTGTAATTCAAAAAGAGTCATGTACCACAAGGTTCATTGCAGCACTATTTACAATAGCCAGGACATGGAAGCAACCTAAGTGTCCATCGACAGACGAATGGATAAAGAAGATGTGGCACGTATATACAATGGAATATTACTCAGCCATAAAAAGAAACGAAATTGAGCCATTTGTAATGAGGTGGATAGACCTAGAGTCTGTCATACAGAGTGAAGTAAGTCAGAAAGAGAGAGACAAATACCGTATGCTAACACATATATATGGAATTTAAGAAAAAAAAATGTCATGAAGAGCCTAGGGGTAAGACAGTAATAAAGACACAGACCTACTAGAGAATGGACTTGAGGATATGGGGAGGGGGAAGGGTAAGCTGGGACGAAGTGAGAGAGTGGCATGGACATATATACACTATCAAATGTAAGATAGATAGCTAGTGGGAAGCAGCCGCATAGCACAGGGAGATCAGCTCTGTGCTTTGTGATCGCCTGGAGGGGTGGGATAAGGAGGGTGGGAGGGAGAGGATATAGGGATATACATATGCATATAGCTGATTCACTTTGTTATACAGCCGAAACTAACACAACACTGTAAAGCAATTATACTCCATTAATAAAGATGTTAAAAAAAGAAAAAGAATTTTGGAAGCCACTTTGGAGGAGTTGCCATTGAGGCACTTCACTAATAGTTGAAATTCCCATGATAAGCTTCCTTTTGTGCTTCTAGTGGATGACATCCAAGATAATAAACTTGATTTTTATAGTTAGAAGAAAGTATTCTTATATGCATACTGTTTCCAAAAGTTCTTGAGTATAATTGCCATCTTCAGAAAACCTCAAAAAATGCCATGATAACCAAGGAATTAACAAAATTAGAAAAAGTAAGTTTTTTAAGCTTTAGTTGTAACATTGTTTTTGTTCAGTGCCTGAAGTGATATTGCTAATGTTGGAATTGCAAACTGGGCTGGAAGAAATTGACAAACATGAGAACAAGACATACATCTAAACAAGATGTACAACCACATTTACTCTTCGAGGTTTTACTGCACTTACCTGTTTCTCACCATCTTTGAGATCCTCAGTCCTATAGTCCGGGGACTGCCCTTCCCTCCAAAAAGTTGTATACAAATAGAGAATTATAGTATTCCATGAAAATAGCATACTTAAAAAAGGGGAGGGAGAGGGATGCTTAATTCAGATTGTAGCCATGTGGTCAAGCGTTGCTTCCCAGTCTCCTCAAGTATCAGGTTCTTTTTTCTAATTTTTAAAAAAACTTTGTGAAACTTCACACATGAGTAGTTGTACTTCTAATATCCGTTGGTTGATAAAATATATAACTACCAAAAGCTGTTGTAAATTCAATATCGTGTTTGTGACTCTCAACAGTATCTGCACACTGTTTGAAAAGCAGGAATACATGTAAGTATGAGACACTTACCAGTGTTCAAGCAGTGCTTGCTTACACATCGGGATGTGTGGACTTTTTGCAGTAATGCTATGGCCCAGACCTGAGCCTGCTCATTGAGAACTCTGGCTCAGAGTGGAAAGGCCCAGAAATAAACTGTGTGATGAATCTCAATCACAGCTTGGTGACATAATTGGCTGTCTCAATCAGTTTACAACAATCATTAAAATTTGCAAATAATTTTTAATAACTTAAATTTAAGATTATTCCTTTAACTGCTCACATGCACTACACTATTATTTTAGTGAGTAGGAGAGAAAAGGAGTGGTGTTAGTTATATGGAGAATTTCTCATTCATTCACTCAATATGTATTGAGCTCTTGTTGTGGGCTGGGCACTAGGGATTCAGCAGTGAACAAAACCCACCAAAATCCCTGCTTTCATGGAGCTTACATTGCAAGTCAGGGAGACAGACAGTAAAATAAAGAATATTGGATGGCATAAGTGCTACGGAGTAAAATAAGGCAGGGGAAGGGTAAAGGGAGTACTGGGCAGCCGGCATAACAGTTCTGGTTTTGAATAGGGTGACCAGGGAAGGCTGTACTGAGAAGGTGACATTTGAGCAAATACCTGAAGGAGGTGAGGCAATGAGCTGTGTCTACCCTGGGGCAGAGGGACTGGCAAGTGCAGAAAGAAAAGCAGTGTGGAGTGGAGTGAGTGAGAGAAAAGGGGAGGAGTTGAGGTCAGAGAAGTGGGCTGGGTGCAGATTGTGTAGGGCCCTTTTGGCCCCTCGGAAGACTTTGGCCTTTAGTCTGAGTAAGACAGGAAGCCCTTGGAGGGTTTTGAGCAGAGGAATGACGTGATGGGATTTATGATTTAAAAGGATCACTCTGGCTGTGATGTGAAGAACAGATTATCTGTGAAGTGGAAGCAGAGAGACCAGCACAGAGGCAGTTGCCTCAATCCAGGCAACAAATGTTGGCGTGGACTAGGGTGATCACCATGCAGGTGGTGAGGAGTGGGGGAACCGTGAACTGAGCCTGTCCATCTTCATGTGTCACTTAGTGGTTGGGGGATGGAGAACCACTAAGACCAAATCCCTTCATCTTACAGATAAGAAGAAGGCTGGGGAGAAGGGATTTGTCCCAGGGAAAGAAGTGCTCTTTGCGTAGTGGTATTGAACTTGGGGAACACAAGCAGGAAGAGGAGGTGTGTGCACAGCCTTCCGCAATCCCCCATCTCTCCCCCAAATAAAGTCAGAATCAAGGTATCATCTACTAGTTGTCAGTATCTTTACTCTTGAAAGAAACATTAAACTTCCTTGGTCGTAACTGTGGATTTTAACTATGATAATATGTGCATCTAAGAGAGTGAAACTAGGAGGTTATGTGTGTGGCAGGAGCCTCTCTCAGGTCAGGTTGGGAAGTCTAACTTAGAAAAATTAGTCTAACAGTTGCCAAGAAACGAAGATAGGCAAACATGAGATTAGGGAGGGTGAGAAAAGTGAAAAGTAAGGATGAGCACTTGTGTGCCACACAGATTAGCACTGTTTTTTTATTTAACATTATCATCAGTTGGTCACTGTAAATACATACCTTTTATCTGCATGAAGCCTACCTGATAGTCTTGGGGTAGGAGGATAGGATAATCAGGATAGAGGCCGTAAGACTACTGTATCTTGGCAGAGTCTAGTTCCCCAAAGAAGAAGACACATTCAAAGAGGGTGGGATTAAGGAAGCAAGCACTGGGCAAAGCCTTACAGCTTTTACTGTATTCTGTGGCAATTAGACAAGCTGTATATGTGGGTGTATGACCTTCTCCCTCCCCAAAATGTGTTAAGTGCTGTGTTTGGGAGATCCCTGATGACAGCTGTTTCAGAACAGAAATAAGGAAGATAGAGGGGAACATTTCAGAGAAAGTGGCCTGAAATTGCTCTCCTTAGGATGGAGGGACCAGGAGTCTTTCATACAGGGCGACCTGTAAAACAAGCCTCTGGCTAGCTTCTAGGATGGGGTTAGAACTGTCTTTTCAAGCCAGTATCATATTGGAGTTCTGTTATATTTTAATCATAGAATTTCCATTATTGAGTAGAATGCATTTATTAGAGATTTTTTCCCCCATAAATTAGTGGTTGCTTGTCTACCCCCTAAGTAGCTGGGGAAAAGTAGACCACAGTGGGAAGGTAACAATGGAACAGATGCTCTTTCCAAAAAGAAGGGAAGGAGGAGGCAGTAGAGAAGGTGATGGGTATGTCCTTCATACTGAAACCGTGGCAGGGGAATTTAAAGTTGTTCTGACTAGGGAGGGGCCAGATATGCTAAATAGTCTAGTTTGATCCTGGTACACTGCTCACACCCAAGAGGGTATATTCCCACATGGGCACTGACCACCTGACTTTATACCTACAAATAATGTGTATATAATTCATAGTCAGGGCCCACTTAGATATGCAGATATACAAAGAGGTAAAGGCCAGTTTTACTCAGAGGAGCTCTAGATGAGTAGGTGGGAGGGATTGGGTTTGAAGGAAAGAAGAGAGTAGATAGATAGGTAGGAAAGGTGGAGGTCTAAGAGAGAAAGTTGAGAAGGCTTGGTACTAGGAAGTTAGCAAGTGATCCTTTAGTTTCTCCTCTTGCAAATTAAAACTTGGCCAGCCAGCTCGCTTTGTGGTTTTTCTTACTTGAGGAAATAACTGTATACCAAAAGTTCAGTGATCTTTGAATCATGAACCATTGTAAATCAAAGCATTTCTCTTGTAATCAGGAGTTTACTATTTAAGAGCCAAAGTTCATACTTCAGTTTTAACATCTGGCAACCTTGAAATATAGGTCCCAAAGCCAGCCTCTCTTTCCTTCTCACCAGTATACTCAAAATGTAGATGGACATCAGGAGTAATGCAGGTGCTCAGACTCTATAGCTGTTGTCTTTCTCTGCCATGAATTTTTAGTCTTTAGAGTGCCTGTCTCCAGTTGTCTCGTTGACTTGGGATCCATACCATACCTTTGAGTAGGCTGAGTCTACTGTTCATTTCACAGGACTGTTTTTTTTTCTTCTCTTCAGTTTGCTTTACTGTCTTTCTTGATTGTCTTGTCTCCTGTTGTTAATTCTTCAGGGTTTTGTCTTTTATTTTTTTCAGTACCAGTCAGGGTAATATGATAGAAAGAATGTGGTCTTTGGCATCAAACAGACCAGGACTAAAATCCTGGCTTCCATACATCCTGTGATATGTTGGTTATTTAACATCTCTGAGCTTTGGTTTTCTTATTTACAGAATGAGAATAATACTTTCCTTCCATAGTTATTATGGGTATTAAATCTTCAGATAGTCCAATTCTCAGAATTTACACGAGAAAGAAAAATATATATCTTTGCAGAGCAGCTTCATTTATTTTTTATTGAAGTATAGTTGATTTAGAATGTTGTACTAATTTCTACTGGACAGCAGAGTGACTCAGTTATACACATATATACATTCTTTTTTTTTATATTCTTTTCCATTATGGTTTATCCCAGGAGACTGGATATGGTTCCCTGTGCTATACAGTAGGACCTTGTTGTTTATCCATTCTAAATGTAATAGTTTGCATCTACTAACCACAAACTCCCAGTCCATCCCTCTCTCTCCTTTCCTCCCCCTTGTCAACCACAAGTCTGTTCTCTATGACTGTGAGTTTTTTTCTGTTTGGTAGATAGGTTCATTTGAGCCGTATTTTAGATTCCACATGTAAGTGATATCGTATGGTATTTGTGTTTCTCTTTCTGACTTACTTCACCTAGTATGATCATCTCTAGTTGCATCCATGTTGCTGCAAATGGCATTATTTCATTCTTTTTTATGGCTGAGTAGTAGTCCATTTTATGTATGTACCACATCTTCTTTATCCATTCATCTGTCAGTGGACATTTAGGTTGTTTCCATGTCTTGACTATTGTGAATAGTGCTGGTATGAACATAGGGGTGCATGTATCTTTTTGAATTATAGTTTTGTCTTGTTATATGCCCAGGAGTGGGATTTCTGGATCATATGGTAACTCTATTTTTAGTTTTCTGAGGAACCTCAATACTGTTTTCCATAGTGGAAAGCAGCTTTATTTTTAATACCCCAAAGCTGGAAGCACCCCACATGTCTATCAACATTTGAATGGATAAACAAATTGTGGTATATCCATACAGTGGAATACTACTTATCAATAAAAGGGGATGAACTACTAGTGAGTATTGTTTATATATTCTAGTTACCAGTCCTTTACCAGGTATGCTATGAAAATATTTTCCCTTAGTCTGTGGCTTGTCTTTTCATTTTCTTAACAGCCTTTAGAAGAGCAGAAGTTTTAAATTTTGATGAGATCCAATTTGTTGGGTTTGTTCATCATGGCTCTAAAAGTTGTTTGCCTATCCCAAGGTCACAAAGATTTATTCCTGTTTTCTCTAGAAGTTTTACAGTATTAACTTTGTCATTTAGGACCTAAATGATTCATTTCAATTTAATTTTTGTGTCTGGTATGAGATTCATTTTTTGTGTATGGATGAATAGTGTTCCAGCACTGTTTGTTGAACTTTCTCCATTGAATTTCCTTGCTATCTTTGTCAAAAATCAGTTGACCATTTATGTGTGGGTCTATTTCTGGACTATATATTCTGTTCCATTGATGTGATTGTCCTTTTGTCAATGCCACACTATTTTGACTAATATACTGTTATGGTAAGTTTTGAAATCAGTCTGATTGCACCAGCTAGGACCTCTAGTGTGGTAATGAATAGCAGTGAAGAGAATGGACATTCTTGCCCTGTTCCCATTCTTAAGCAGAAAGCATTCATTCTTTCACTATTACATGTGATGTTAGCTGAGGGTTTTTCACAGATACTCTTTATCAGGTTAAGGAGGTTCACGTCTATTCTTATTTTCTGAGAGTTATTAAAATAAATGATTTTTAACTTTGTCAAATGTCTTTTCTTCACCTATTGATATCATGTGGTTTTTCAACTTTAGTCTGTTGATATAGTCAGTTACATTGATTGACTTATGAGTGTTGAACCAACCTTGCATTCCTAGAGTAAACCATAGTTAATCATAGTGTGTTATTTCTCTTACATATTGTTGGATTTGATTTACTAATATTTTGTTCGGATTTTTTGCACTTATGTTCATGAGGGATATTGGTCTGTACTTTTCTTATAATGTCTTTGGTTTTGGTATCAGCATAATGTTGGCCTCATAAAGTGAGTTCAGAAGTGTTCCCTTCCTCTCTACTTTCTGGAAGAGTTTGTGTAGAAGTGGTATTAATTCCTTCTGAAGTGTTTGGTAGAATTTGCCAATAAAGTCATCTGGGTTTGAATTTTCCTTGTGTGAAGGTTTCTAACTACAAATTTAATTTCTCTAATATTCTTAAGGATATTAAGGTTATCTGTTTCTTCTTGAGTGAGCTTTAGAAATTGTCTTTCAGTGAATTCGTCCATTTCATCCAAGTTACCAGATTCATTGGCATGAATTGTTCATAATATTCTCTTTTTAATGTCTATAGGATCTGTATTTATGGCCCTCTTTTCAATTGCATTATTAGTAATTTGTGTCTTCTCTTTTTTTCCCCTTGATTAATCTACCTGGAAGTTATCAATTTTATTGATGTTTTCAAGAGCTAGTCTTGGTTTCATGATTTTTTTCCTTTACTTTTTTTCTATTTAATTACTTATCTGTTTCACCATTCTAGTACTGATTTTGCTCTCATCTTTATTAATTCCTTTCTTCTACTTCCTTTTGGTATAATTTGCTCTCTTTTTTTCTTAAGGTAGCAGATTAGATCATTGATTTGGAATGTTTCTTTTTTTCTAATATAAGCATATGATGCTGTAAATTTCCCTCCAAATATTGCTTTAACTGCATCCAGCAATTTTTTATATACTGCATTTTCATTTATTTAAATGTTTTCTGGTTATTTGGAGGAGCTTTCCTCTTTGACCCTTGGTTATTTAGAAGTATGTTATTACATTTGCAAATACACAGGGATTGTTCACATATCTTTCTGTTACTGATACCCAATTTAGTTTAGTTCTGGTCATAGAATACACTTTGTATAATTTCAATTATTCTAAATTGGTTGAGGATTGGTTTCAGCCTCAGAATATATTCTATCTTGGTCAATGTCCCATGAGCTCTTGAAAAGAATGTATATTTTGCTACTGTTGGGATGGAGTGTTCTGTAAATATCAATTAGACCAGTTTGGTTGATGGTGTTGTTCAGCTCCTCTATATCCTTACTGATTTTTTTGTTTACTGGATCTACCAATTACTGAGAAAAGAGTTTTGAAGTCTCCAGTCATAACTCTATTGTTTTCTCATTCATGTATTTTAAAACTCTAATGTTAGATGCAGTCACATTTAGGATTGTTATATCTTCCTGATTAATTAATTCCTTAATTATTATGTAATGTCCCTCTTTTTTAAAAATTTATTTATATTTTATTTATTTATTTTTGGCTGCTTTGGGTCTTCATTGCTGCGCGCGGGCTTTCTCTAGTTTCTGCGAGTGGGGCTACTATTTGTTGCAGTGCACATGCTTCTCATTGTGGTGGCTTCTTTTGTTGCAGAGCGCGGGCTCTAGGCATGTGGGCTTTAGTAGTTGTGACACGTGGGCTCAGTAGTTGTGCCTCACGGGTGGGCTCTAGAGCACAGGCTCAGTAGTCGTGGTGCACGGGCTTAGTTGCTCCGTGGCATGTGGGATCTTCCCGGATCAGGGATCAAACCCATGTCCCCCGCAATGGCAGGTGGATTCTTAACCACTGCGCCACCAGGGAAGTCCCTGTAATGTCCCTCTTTATCCTTGGTAATATTACTTGTTCTGATATTAATATAGTCATGTATTTACATGCATATCTTTTTCTATATTTTTACTTTTAACCTATGTGTTTGTATTTGAAATAGGTGTCTTGTAGATAGTATATAGGAAAATCTTGCTTTTATATTCACTCTACCAATCTCTAACTTTTTAATCAGGATATATCAATCATTTACACTTAATGTAATTATTCGTATGGTTGACTTTATTTTATTTTATTATTTTTTAAAATTTATTTATTTGGCTGTGCAGCAGGATTGTGGGATCTTAGTTCCCTGACTAGGGAATGAACCTGGGCCCCCTGCACTGGAAGCACAGAGTCCGAACCACTGGACCTCCAGGGAATTCCCCAGTATGTAGTCCTTTATTTTTTTTTTTAAATTTTTTAATTTAATTTAATTTTTTTATACAGCAAGTTCTTATTAGTCATCAGTTTTATACACATCAGTGTATACATGTTAATCCCAATTGCCCAATTCATCACACCACCACTCCCCGCCCCCTGCGGCTTTACCCCCTTGGTGTCCATATGTTTGTTCTCTACATCTGTGTCTCAACTTCTGCCCGCAGACCAATTCATCTGTACCATTTTTCTAGGTTCCACATACATGTGTTAATGTACGATAGTTGTTTTTCTCTTTCTGACAAACTTCACTCTGTATGACAGTCTCTAGATCCATCCACGTCTCAACAAATGACCCAATTTCGTTCCTTTTTATGGCTGAGTAATATTCCATTGTATATATGTACCACATCTTCTTTATCCATTCGTCTGTCAATGGGCATTTAGGTTGCTTCCGTGACCTGGCTATTGTAAATAGTGCGGCAATGAACATTGGGGTGCATGTGTCTTTTTGAATTATGGTTTTCTCTGGATATATGCCCAGTAGTGGGATGCTGGATCATATGGTAATTCTATTTTTAATTTTTTAAGGAACCTCCATACTGTTTTCCATAGTGGCTGTATCAATTTACATTCCGACCAACAGTGCAAGAGGATTCCCTTTTCTCCACACCCTCTCCAGCATTTGTTGTTTGTAGATTTTCTGATGATGCCCATTCTAACTGGTGTGAAGTGATACCTCATTGTAGTTTTGATTTGCATTTCTCTAATAATTAGTGATGTTGAGCAGCTTTTCATGTGCTTCTTGGCCATCTGTATGTCTTCTTTGGAGAAATGTCTATTTAGGTCTTCTGCCCATTTTTGGATTGGGTTGTTTGTTTTTTTAATATTGAGCTGCATGAGCTGTTTATATATTTTGTATATTAATCCTTTGTCCGTTGATTCATTTGCAAATACTTTCTCCCATTCTGAGGGTTGTCATCTTGTTTATGGTTTCCTTTGCTGTGCAAAAGCTTTGAGGTTTCATTAGGTCCCATTTGTTTATTTTTGTTTTTATTTCCATTACTCTAGGAGGTGTATCAAAAAAGATCTTGCTGTGGTTTATGTCAAAGAGCATTCTTCCTGTGTTTTCCTCTAAGAGTTTTATAATGTCCGGTGTTGCATTTAGGTCTCTAATCCATTTTGAGTTTATTTTTGTGTGTGGTGTTAGAGAGTGTTCTAATTTCATTCTTTTACATGTATCTATCCAGTTTTCCCAGCACCACTTATTGAAGAGATTGTCTTTTCTCCATTGTATATCCTTGCCTCCTTTGTCATAGATTAGTTGACCATAGGTGCGTGGGTTTATCTCTGGGCTTTCTGTCTTGTTCCATTGATCTATGTTTCTGTTTTTGTGCCAGTACCATATTGTCTTGACTACTGTAGCTTTGTAGTATAGTCTGAAGTCAGGGAGTCTGATTCCTCCAGCTCCGTTTTTTCCCTCAAGACTGCTTTGGCTATTTGGGGTCTTTTGTGTCTCCATACAAATTTTAAGATTTTTTGTTCTAGTTCTGTAAAAAATGCCATTGGTAATTTGATAGGGATTGCATTGAATCTGTAGATTGCTTTGGATAGTATAGTCATTTTCACAATACTGATTCTTCCAATCCAAGAACATGGTATATCTCTCCATCTGTTGGTATCATCTTTAATTTCTTTCATCAGTGTCTTATAGTTTTCTGCATATAGGTCTTTTGTCTCCCTAGGTAGGTTCATTCCTAGGTATTTTATTATTTTTGTTGCAGTGGTAAATGGGAGTGTTTCCTTAATTTCTCTTTCAGATTTTTCATCATTAGTGTATAGGAATGCAAGAGATTTCTGTGCATTAATTTTGTATCCTGCAACTTTACCAAATTCATTGATTAGCTCTAGTAGTTTTCTGGTGGCATCTTTGGGATTCTCTATGTATAGTATCATGTCATCTGCAAACAGTGACAGTTTTACTTCTTCTTTTCCAATTTGTATTCTTTTATTTCTTTTTCTTCTCTGATTGCCGTGGCTAGGACTTCCAAAACTATGTTGAATAATAGTGGTGAGAGTAGACATCCTTGTCTTCTTCCTAATCTTAGAGGAAATGCTTTCAGTGTTTCACCATTGAGAAGGATGTTTGCTGTGGCTTTTTTGTATATGGCCTTTATTATGTTGAGTTAGTTTCTCTCTATGCCCACTTTCTGGAGAGTTTTTATCATAAATGGGTGTTGAATTTTGTCAAAAGCTTTTTCTGCATCTATTGAGATGATCATATGGTTTTTCTTCTTCAGTTTGTTAATATGGTGTATCACATTGATTGATTTGTGTATATTGAAGAATCCTTGCATCCCTGGGGTAAATCCCACTTGATCATGGTGTATGATCCTTTTAATGTGTTGTTGGATTCTATTTGCTAGTATTTTGTTGAGGATTTTTGCATCTATATTCATCAGTGATATTGGTCTGTAATTTTTTTTTTTGTAGTATCTTTGTCTGGTTTTGGTATCAGGGTGATGGTGGCTTCATAGAATGAGTTTGGGTGTGTTCCTTCATCTGCAGTGTTTTGGAAGAGTTTGAGAAGGATGGGTGTTAGCTCTTCTCTAAATGTTTGATAGAATTCACCTGTGAAGCCATCTGGTCCTGGACTTTTGTTTGTTGGAAGATTTTTAATCACAGTTTCAATTTCATTACTTGTGATTGGTCTGTTCATATTTTCTATTTCTTCCTGGTTCAGTCTTGGAAGGTTATACCTTTCTAAGAATTTGTCCATTTCTTCCAGGTTGTCCATTTTATTGGCATAGAGTTGCTTGTAGTAGTCTCTTAGGATGCTTTGTATTTCTGTGGTGTCTGTTGTAACTTCTCCTTTTTCATTTCTAATTTTATTGATTTGAGTCCTCTCCCTCTTTTTCTTGATGAGTCTGGCTAATGGTTTATCAATTTTGTTTATCTTCTCAACGAACCAGCTTTTAGTTTTATTGATCTTTGCTATAGTTTTCTTTGTTTCTATTTCATTTATTTCTGCTCTGATCTTTATGATTTCTTTCCTTCTGCTAACTTTGGGTTTTGTTTGTTCTTCTTTCTCTAGTTCCTTTAGGTGTAAGTTTAGATTGTTTATTTGAGGTGTTTCTTGTTTCTTGAGGTAGGCTTGTATAGCTATAAACTTCCCTTTTAGAACTGCTTTGGCTGCATCCCATAGGTTTTGGATCATCGTGTTCTCATTGTCATTTGTCTCTAGGTATTTTTTGATTTCCTCTTTGATTTCTTCAGTGATCTCTTGGTTATTTAGTAACGTATTATTTAGCCTCTATGTGTTTGTGTTTTTTACGTTTTTTTCCCTGTAATTCATTTCTAATCTCATAGCGTTGTGATCAGAAAAGATGCTTGATGTGATTTCAGTTTTCTTAAATTTACTGAGACTTGATTTGTGACCCAAGATGTGATCTATCCTGGAGAATGTTCCGTGCGCACTTGAGAAGAAAGTGTAATCTGCTGTTTTTGGATGGAATGTCCTATAAATATCAATTAAATCTATCTGGTCTATTGTGTCATTTAAAGCTTCTGTTTCCTTATTTATTTTCATTTTGGAAGATCTGTGCATTGGTGTAAGTGAGGTGTTAAAGTCCCCCACTATTATTGTGTTACTGTCGATTTCCTCTTTTGGAGCTGTTAGCAGTTGCCTTATGTATTGAAGTGCTCCTGTGTTGGGTGCCTATATATTTATAGTTGTTATATCTTTTTCTTGGATTGATCCCTTGATCATTATGTAGTGTCCTTCCTTGTCTCTTATAACATTCTTTATTTTAAAGTCTATTTTATCTGATATGAGTATTGCTACTCCAGCTTTCTTTTGATTTCCATTTGCATGCAATATCTTTTTCCATCCCCTCACTTTCAGCCTGTATGTGTCCCTAGGTCTGAAGTGGGTCTCTTGTAGACAGCATATATATGGGTATTGGTTTTGTATCCATTCAGCAAGCCTGTGTCTTTTGGTTGGAGCATTTAATCCATTCACGTTTCAGGTAATTATCGGTATGTATGTTCCTATGACCATTTTCTTAATTGTTTTGGGTTTGTTTATGTAGGTCATTTTCTCTTCTTGTGTTTCCCACTTAGAGAAGTTCCTTTAGCATTTGTTGTAGAGCTGGTTTGGTGGTGCTGAATTCTCTTAGCTTTTGCTTGTCTGTAAAGCTTTTGATTTCTCCATCGAATCTGAATGAGATCCTTGACAGGTAGAGTAATCTTGGTTGTAGTTTCTTCCCTTTCATCACTTTAAGTATATCATGCCACTCCCTTCTGGCTTGTAGAGTTTCTGCTGAGAAATCAGCTGTTAACCTTATGGGAGTTCCCTTGTATGTTGTCATTTTTCCCTTGCTGCTTTCAATAATTTTTCTTTGTCTTTAATTTTTGCCAATTTGATTACTATGTGTCTCGACCTGTTTCTCCTTGGGTTTATCCTGTATGGGACTCGCTGTGCTTCCTGGACTTGGGTAGCTATTTCCTTTCCCATGTTAGGGAAATTTTCAACTATAATCTCTTCAAATATTTTCTCGGGTCCTTTCTCTCTTCTCCTTCTGGGACCCCTATAATGCGAATGTTGTTGCGTTTAATGTTGTCCCAGAGGTCTCTTAGGCTGTCTTCATTTCTTTTCATTCTTTTCTCTTTATTCTGTTCTGCAGCAGTGAATTCCACCATTCTGTCTTCCAGGTCACTTATCCGTTCTTCTGCCTCAGTTATTCTGCTATTGATTCCTTCTAGTGTATTTTTCATTTCAGTTATTGTATTGTTCATCTTTGTTTGTTTGTTCTTTAATTCTTCTAGATCTTTGTTAAACATTTCTTGCATCTTCTCGATCTTTGCCTCCATTCTTTTTCTGAGGTCCTGGATCATCTTCACTATCATTCTGAGTTCTTTTTCTGGAAGGTTTCCTATCTCCACTTCATTTAGTTGTTTTTCTGGGGTTTTATCTTGTTCCTTCATCTGGTACATAGCCCTCTGCCTTTTCATCTTGTCTATCTTTCTGTGAATGTGGTTTTTGTTCCACAGGCTGCAGGATTGTAGTTCTTCTTGCTTCTGCTGGTATGGTTGACTTTAAATCTATCATTTTGCTAGATGTTTTCTGTTTGCCTTTTCTGTTCTTTTTGTTTCTGTTTTCTCTTTTTTCCTACTTTTTTTTTTTACTTCTACCTAGTTTTTTATTGAATTTCTATTTTGTTTTACCTGTACTACTACTGGCTTATTAGTTATGCCTCTTAAAAAATTTTAGTGGCTGTCATAAGTTTTACAACATATCTCTTTATTGCATTCCTCTTTGAAATAATATTATATTACTGTATGTATAGTATAAGAACCTTCCAATAGTATACTTCCAGTTCCTTTCACTCATTCTTTGTGCTGTTGTGGTTGTACATTTTACTTTTACATATATTGTACACCCCACATTTTTGGTGATGTCTAGATCTTGATTGTAGTGATGATTACATAGTATATATGTGCTTTCAAAACTCAATAAACACTACACATAAGTATTTTATTTTATGTAAATTATACCTAAATGAAGATTTTAATATAAATATAAACATATATTTTAATATAAATATATGTGTATATACACATATATGTGTGTGTATGTCTTTCTGTCTATAGAGTGAGAATATAGATCTAGTATACGACTTTCCTAGACTATTTACTATTTAATTAATTTACTGTTTAATTAATAGTATTAATTAAAAGCCATTGGTGCTAGTGGTGACAATTTGAAGAGTTAATGTTTAGTAGAGCCAAGTACATAATGCATACTTAGGTTATTTACCATTTAAACTTTGCCATCTTTTGAGTATTATATTTATAATCAAGAGCACCTGCAAATGAGCTATTTTGTCTCCTTTTTTAAATGGACAAATGAGGAAATTGCTAAAACTGTATGCTGTTCTTCCTTTATGTTTCTAAACCGGAGAAAGAGCAAGATTGTCTAGAATTCTGTGAAGTCCAATATAGTATCCACTTGCCCTATTTAATTTAAATTAAAATTTCAGTTCCTTAGTCATGCCACATTTCAAGTGCTCAGTAGCCACATGTGGCTAGTGGCTACCATGTTGGACTGCACAGATGTAAAATATTTCTATAATCACAGAAAGTTCTTTTTAAAAATATTTATTTATTTATTTATTTGGATGCACTGGGTCTTAGTTGCCGCATGCAGGATCTTCATCGCCATGTGCAGGATCTTTGTTGCATCATGCAGGATCTTTAGTTGCAGCGTGAGAACTCTTAGTTGAGGCATGTGGAATCTAGTTCCCTGACCAGGGATTGAACCCAGCCTCCTTGCATTGGGAGTGTGGAGTCTTAGCCACTGGATCACCAGGGAAGAAAGTTCTATCGGATAGCACTGTTGAAGGAAAAATTAGCGAGTTGTCCATGGCTTGCCTTTCTCCTTCCTGTAATGAAAGGCTAAATCTACTTTTCGTGGCTGCTTGGATGTCCTTCTCTGAATTTATCTTCATTCTCTTTACCATTAGTCCAAAGAAAATATGAGTGATTAATCTAGAAAAATGCCTGTTACTGATCAATGAAAATCCTTAGCCAAGGTCCCCATGGATTTCTTTGGTACCTAAATTTATTAGTCACTTTTCTTTTTTCTCTCACTTGACCTGTCTGTTATTGCATATGACATTTTGGAATATGCCATTCTTTTTGGCTTTTTCCTCTTTTTGTTTGTATGACACTGTGACTTTGCCTTTTCTACTTCTATCTCTCTGGTCCCTTTTTCTTAGCCTTTTATAGGTTCTTGTTCCTCTGCGCATCTCTTAAATGCCAGCCTTCCATAGCAGTCCATCCTTAACCTTATTTTTAACTCCCTGGACACCAGATACCACATATATGCTGAAGGCCAACAAATCTATAAGCAGTTCAGATTTCTAACCTAAGTTCCTAATGAATATAACTACGTGGCTGCCCTAAGAGCATCCCAACCTCCATGTGTCCAGAACGATTTCACTCCCTTCCTCTCTTGCGAACCTGCCTCTACCCCACCTAAGTGTGGGCCATTACTATCCACCACGCTTCTAGCTAGAAATCTGGGGCCTCTCTCATAATTCAAAGCAGTTAATCAGTTCCTGTTGATTCCACTTCCTAATTACCTCTGATACTGATTTTTTTTTTTTTCCCAAGGCCCTGTTTTCAGATCTTCCATATCTTCAGTTCTTACAACTCATTTATCTTTCTCCTTCTAGTTTATTTTCCCTGCTACTGAGGAGTGATCTTCTTAAAATGCAGAGCTGATCATTTTATTCTGCTATTTAAAATCCCTCCAAGGTCTCACATTACTTTTGGCAAAAATGCAAACATCTTAGCATATCCAGTAGTCTCTTCTGGGTCTGCCTCTTCTCACCTCTCCCATCCCCATCTTTCAGTCTTCAGCTTAGAGCCTTTGTTCATTCATGTCCAGCCACTTAACTGCCTGGGGTTCTCAGAACCAGCCATGTGCTTCTCTCTCACCTCTGTGCCTTTTGAATTTTCCGTTCCCTCTACTTGGGGCTGATACCTCTCCCCATCCCCCACCCCCACCCACCCACACCCTTTGCTTCCTTGCCTGGCCGATTGCATCTTGTCCTTCAGGACTCCATCAGGCCTCCTCCCATTTGGGAAACATTCCCTGATATTGTCCCTCCCCGGGCTAGTCTTTGTGCCTTCCTGACTTCCCTAATGTTCTCATAGTATTCCATGCTTTTCTCTACCATAGCAGTTATTTCCCTGTATTGTAATAGTACAGAAAGTATTCAATAGCAATTTATGAAATACTCAAACAAGTGTAAACTCTGAAAATATATTTGAATTCACAGACTAATGCATCATTATAGTAACCTTCCACTGTGTTCTTATAGGTGAAGATGCTGGAAGCAGATCTGGTTTCAAAAATGCTACGAGCTGTTCTACAGTCTCATAAGAGCGGAATAGCATTACCCCGGCTCCAAGGAGAGTACAGATCCTTAACTGGAGACTGGATCCCCTTCAAGCAATTTGGTTATCCTACGCTAGAAGCCTATCTGAGAAGTGTGCCAGCAGTTGTCAGGATAGAGACTAGTAGATCTGGAGAGGTAAGAAGGTAATTGTGTGTTTCAGAAGAGTCAAACCAATTCTTAATTGCCTGTCTCGCACTTCCAATCTCATAATTAGGGTAGAAGTCAAAGTGAAAAGCACTAGCCAAGATTGGTAGTGATAGAGAGAACAGCATCCACAGCACAGCCAAGATTCTCATGTCTTTTGTTTTACCCTCAAATTCTTTCCGTTGTAAAAATAAGGTTTTAACCATATTAAATTAAAAATTTTCAAGTTAAACTTTACCCAGTCTCACTGTCCAAACTAAATGTACTGGAGACCTTAACTACCTAAATGTCATACCCACTCATTATAGACCTGCTACAGCTGTTTTTGCCTAGGTCACTAATGACTTCCTGATTACAGAATCTAGTAGACGCTTTAAAATTCTCATCGTTTGACCTGACTCTTATCTATTCCTACTGTCTGGACCCTAGTTCAGCCTCTAATTGATTGATCATCACTTTTGGTTATTACAGAGTCCTCTCTACTGTTATCCCTGTCTTTAGTCCCTAGCCTGTTCCTCACCTTCACACTTTACTAACAGTGATCATGTTATTCTACAATTTTAAATCCTTTAGTTTCTCTTGAAGAATATTTTATATATAACATGGGCGATTAGGTGGTAGCAAGTGAATTTTTTACTGCATATGCTCTATGACCCAAAAGTTTCACTTCTTGGTTTCTGCCTAATGTACAGTATGAAAGATATGGACAAACCACCATCCAAGACAGAAAGGCACCCATCCCCACAATCAGTACCTTTTTCAGGGTACATTTCTATATATGTAAATATGTAGAACAGGTCTGGAGTATTTCTCACCAAAAATTATAGTAGTTGTCCTCTTGGGAGGGGTGTGGGTAGGGAGGCAGTGGATAGAGGAGAAAAGGAGCCCAGGATTGGGAGAGTGGTCAGAGGTTCACGTAATCTGTAATAAATTTTATGTAATGAGAAGGTATAAACTAATTAAATATTATATTAATAATAAAACTTTCTTCAGTGACCCTCGTTCTCCCAGACAGATTTAAGCCCTCCTTTCTGTCTGCTTGGCCCCTTGTAATACATCCAGTATTACACATGACATAATGTTTTCTGTTTAGTCTCTTTGCCTCTCTTTCCTTCGTAAGTTTCTTGAGGAAAAGGGATTTTTTTTTTACCCCTAACAGTAGGTGTTTAATAAATATGTGTTGAATGTATAAATGATCAGATATCTGAATGAATTAATTAATAATTTAGTAATGCTTCATATACTTACTATGCTATAATTCACTCAACTCTTTATTCTATTTTGGACATTTTTAATGTTTCCAGGTTTTGACTATTAAAATAACCCCTAATGCACATATTTGGGTATGTAACTTTTTCTTCTTTTGAAATATATTCTTACATTTTCAGGAATGGAAATACTGGGCCAAAGAATAGGAACATGTTTTGGCTTGTGGTGTAAAGCCTCACTGCTTTGGTGTAAAGCCTCACTGCTTTCCTGTTCTAGATTTCAACTTAGAATCAAAGACTTTAACACTAGATGGTTCTCTAGAGATAGTCTAATCTCAACAGTCTACATTCTTTTTTCAAATCCTTTTTCAAATATCCTATATATCCCACCATTTTTTTTTTAAAGGTAGAAAACTGAGCTACTGTATTTTAAGTAGGTGCCAGAGGGTCCAGGCCTCTGCTTACCCTGTCTTGCCCTCACAGCCCTGAGGCACCTCCATGGAATTCTGTGGCTCCATTGAACAGTTTGAAAACCCCAGATCTAAGCTCTTCCCTGTTTTACAGCTGATAATACTAAGATTTTAGAAGTAAACTGGTTTGCCCCAAGTCACCCAGCTAATCCATTGCAGTGCAAGACTCTTTGGGAGACCACTAAATACAAATAGCAGTTACAAGTGTGTACTTTGAATTCAGAGAGATAGCCTAGCTGTGTGGCTTGAGAAGTTTGCTTAACTTTCCTGAGCCTCTGTTTTCCCATGTGTAAAATGGGAATAAAATATATCTCACAAATTATATGAGATAATATATGCAAATCACAGGTTTCGTTTGGTTCATTTGTTAATCCTACAGTACCTAGCACATTTTAGATGCTTAATAAATACCTGTTTAAGGAATAAGTGAAAGTTTCAATTTGAGGAGAGATTATTCAGTGTGCCGGACTATGCTTGATTTCTCTTGCAGAAAATATAATTTAGCTCTAACATTATCAAAGAGAGAGAGACATGAATATTTGCATACAGCTTGATTTGGGACATATAAACACACAAAGATGCACTTTGAAAAATCAGCCTTTAGGTACCAGTGAATCTGAGAAATGTTTCTCCTCTTGCCTTGCCTCTCATAATTAGATTACCTGCTATGCCGTGGCCTGCACAGAAACTGCAAGAATTGCTCAGCTTGTGGCTCGTCAGAGGAGTTCTAAAAGGAAAACTGGTCGGCAAGTTAATTGTCAGATGAGAGTAAAGAAAACCATGCCATTTTTTCTAGAAGGTAAGATCTTTTCACATGCTAAAATTTTAAAGCCTGTCTATGAATATACTGTCAGATGGAAATATTGCTTGTATTCATGATAAACACCTTTATTTGTTAATATTCATATGTCAAGGGAGAAGTCCTGAAGCTAGTATTTCTATTTGAAATTAAGTGAACATGATAAGCATGACTTATTAAGTAAAGTAATTATACAGTGTGAAATAACTCAGCATAGATTTTAATTAAACTTATTATGGCAAAGTGTGGTTTTACTCTTTATTTTGGGGGAAAGGCTCATCTAGAATGTTGGATGAACCAAGAACCTCTAAGTTAATGTCTTTTTTAGGAAATCATGTCTTTTACTATAAATCCTCTATTTTCAGAAAAACGTGAATTATATAGTACATAAAGGTATTATAGGCAACTCAGCCTGTGTTTACTGATCATTTATCTCAAGGAGCTTATAATCATTTCTAAAACTAAATTCTCAAGAAATAGTTCAATGATGGTAGAAAAGAGTTGATGCCTAAATGCCACAGGAGCATTTTAGACAAAGGAGCAATCATTGTGAGAATGGCAGTGGAGGGCTTCATGGCAAAGGGGAGACTTGAACCCAGACCTCTAACAGTTGGAAGAATTTAAATTGATGGAGAAGAGATGGGAGGACTGAGATAATGGCTGAGTGTGCTGCATTTGTAAGAATGTGAGGTGACTGCCACCACGTTACTTGGGGAGTAGAGGGAAAGTAATGGGCTAGCGTAGCAGATGAAGCCACGTTTTGAAGAACCTCATCTGCTAAATACACACCAATCTACTCATCCCCTGCTGACCGACCCTCTAGTGACCATCTCCTCATATTCTTTTTTTTTTAAAAAAAATTATTTATTTATTTTTTTAACATGTTTATTGGAGTATAATTGCTTTACAATGGTGTGTTAGTCTCTGCTGTATAACAAAGTGAATCAGCTATACATATACATATATCCCCTTATCTCCTCCCTCTTGCGTCTCCCTCCCATCCTCCCTACCCCACCCCTCTAGGTGGTCACAAAGCACCGAGCTGATCTCCCTGCGCTATGCGGCTACTTCCCACTAGCTATCTGTTTTACATTTGGTAGTGTATGATAAGCATCATGTCCATGCCACTCTCTCACTTCGTCCCAGTTTACCCTTCCCCCTCCCCGTGTCCTCAAGTCCATTCTCTATGTCTGTGTCTTTATTCCCGTCCTGCCCCTAGGTTCTTCATGACCATTTTTTTTTAGATTCCATATATATGTGTTAGCATACTGTATTTGTTTTTCTCTTTCTGACTTACTTCACTCTGTATGACAGACTCTAGATCCATCCACCTCACTACAAATAACTCAATTTTGTTTCTTTTTATGAATGAGTAATATTCCATTGTATATATGTGCCACATCTTCTTTATCCATTCATCTGTTAATGGACACTTAGGTTGCTTCCATGTCCTGGCTACTGTAAATAGAGCTGCAATGAACATTGTAGTACATGACTCTTTTTGAATTATGGTTTTCTCAGGGTATATTCCCAGTAGTGGGATTTCTGGGTCGTATGGTAGTTCTATTTTTAGTTTTTTAAGGAACCTCCATACTGTTCTCCATAGTGGCTGTATCAATTTACATTCCCACCAACAGTGCAAGAGGGTTCCCTTTTCTCCACATTCTCTCCAGCATTTATTGTTTGTAGATTTTTGATGATGGTCATTCTGACTGGTGTGACACCTCCTCATATTCTTACAAACTGTTCTGAGAATAGAGACCGACAGAAAACATCTGGACAGGGGAGTGACATAATGAAACCATGGTTTTGGGAAGCTAATCGATTCCGTTATGTATGCCTGACTTTGTAGGAAAACCAAAAGCAACCCTCAGACAACCAGGATTTTCTTCAGATTTTTCTATCAGCAAAAAACCTAATCCAACACTGTTAAGAGACAAAGGAAACTCTATTGGAGTTAAATCTGTTGCTGAAATGCCACCTTACACATTACATACAACTATTGGAAATGAAGTATTCAAAGATGTTCCAGTGCAGAGGCATGTGACCATGTCTACCAACAACAGGTATTTGTGCTTTGTCTGACTAAAAGGAGAAGTTTGGTGAACCTAGGATAATAAATATTAAACATGTGTGTTCAGGGTAAGAAGGAAGTACTTTCTGTTTTGTGTAATACAAGTTCACATGTTAGTAAAGAAATGCATCGTTACTAGTTAGTCCACTTTCCTGGCTGCCTAAATGTCATTCTCTGAATATCTCCATTTTGTATTTGTTGTGCGTTATTGGTAATCTCTCTTTGTAAAAATTATTTTAAAAGCTCTCACAAACTGATCTAAGATGCTATTTCAGCATAACTTACTTTTTCTGAAAACCTTTCTTACAATTAATTTTGTAAGTTTTAAATAAAATCTGATTGATTTGTACACTCTGCTGTGTTCCAATAATTATACCCTTAATTATACAGTAGCATTATACATCCATGCATCAGAATACTGAACTGGAAGTAATAACACAACTTTAAAGTTTTAGTTTGAATGCTGCCATTCACTAGCCAGGTGAAATAAGTGAAATTATTTCATCTTTTGGGGCTGTGGTATCTTCATTTGACTAATGAAAATGTTAACTGGGTGATCTCAAAGTTCCTTTCTGGCTGTAAATTTTATGGTTTTATGAGGTAACTCAGGTGAGCAAACTACAACTTATGGACCATTGCCTGTTTTTGTAAATAAAGTTTTATTGGAACACAGCCACATTCCTTTATTTATATATTGTCTGTGGTTGCTTTTACACAACTACAGAGTTGTGCAGAGACAGTATGGCCAGCAAAGCCTAAAATATGTACTGTTAGACCCTTCACAGAAAAAGCTTGCCATCTCCTGATGAATCAGTATCACATTCTTCCATCCTGTTTGTACCTCTGCAAAACAAATTTTATTGTATCATGTTCATTTAAATCAGTGTTCAAGACTTCCATTTTGTATAAAAGGTAGTCCCCTTCCCCGCAAGCACTCCCCCTACACTAGACTATTTAGAAATAATTAATTTTGTTAAGTTAGGTAAAAGGGTACTAGTTTTTTATATTTTGGTATTTTTAATAAAGTAACCCTTAAATATTTTTCATAATGGTATATATTTAATGGTGTTTATGGTTAGTTATTATAATTTTTGATAAGGTCTAGAAAATACATAATTAAAATTTGGATCTTGACCCAAAGCACTAGTTATGTCCCATATGTGACTGAGGTACCATTGTCTTCTCTGGTTGTGGGCCTAAATTTCAAGATTTTGAATTGAATCTATAAAATGACAGCAAAACCAGGCATCCTGGATTGTGGTCCCAGAGGAGCATTCTCCACCCCATGGCCTGGTGTCTCCTCCTTCTCACCTAGTGCCACTGCATGGCCCAGGTAAGTGCCTTCCATCCCTGCAGGTAGCACTAGCAGTGATTGAGTGGGGGCCTTGCCAGCACCAAGCAGCCCACAGAGTAGGCCCAAGGTGGTGCTCTCTGACCTGCTGCCTAGTGTGCTCCCAGCCCTCCTCCCCAGCAGCAGGGGCCCAGGGAAGTGTATTCTGCTGTACCAGATCAGAATAGCACCATGAGGGCCCTGAAAACTAAATTATTATTGGAACCACAGCCTACAAAAGTGGGCCAGGAGGTATATGATAAACCTAAACGGAGTAACTGCCTGCTAAAATAGGACATTCGTAACTGATTCACTTTGTTTTAGGGCAGAAACTGACACACCACTGTGAAGCAATTATACTCCAATAAAGATGTAAAATAAAATAAAATAAAATAGGACATTCGTCTTAACATATGTCCAAATGTCCAGGTTACAATAAAAAAAGTCAACCTTTATACTAAGAGGCAGGAAAATGACAACTTGATTGAGAAAAGATAACCAACAGACATGAACATTATGATGAATCAGATGTTGGAATTATCTGACAACGATTTTAAAGCAGCTGTTGTAAAAATGCTTCAGTTTGCAATTGCAAATACTTTTGAAAAAAATGAAAAAATAGAAAATTCACCAAAGAAAGAGAGCATACAAAAAAGAACCAAATGAAACAACCAAAATAAAAATGCAGTGTATGAGCTCAATAACAGAATGAATATGATAGAGCACAGAATTAGTGAACCTGAAGATAGAACAATAGAAATTAGCCAATCTGGACAACAGAGTAAATAGACTTAAACAAAACAAAATAACTAGCTGAACCTGAGGGGCCTATGGGGGGAAAAAACATCTAGCAGAGCCTTAGGGACCTGTGGAGAAAATAAGAAAAGATCTAATATTTGTATATCAGAGCCTCAAAACAAAGAATGGGACTGAAGGAGTATTTGAAGGCATAATGGCTGAAAACGTCTCAAATTTGCCTAAGGACATAAACCTACAGGTTCAAGAAGCTTAGGAAATCCCAGACAGGATGAATCCAAAGAATCCCACACCAAGGCACATCATAATGAAACTTCTGAAAACTAAAGACAAAGAAAAAATCTTGTAAACAACCAGAGAGAAATGACACATCACCCATAGGGGAATACCAGTTTTAATGACAGTGGATTTCTCATTCACAGTCATGGAGGAATCATGAAGGAAGGAAATGGCACATTTTTAGTGCCGAAAGGAAAAAACCTATCAACCACAAATTCTGTATCCAGCAAAAGTATAATTCAGGACTGAAAGGGAAATAAAAATATTCTCAGATGAAAGAAAACCAAGAGAATTTGTCATTAGCTGACTTACTCTTAAAGAGTGACTAAAGGAAGTTCTCTCAACAGAAAAGATGTAATATAAAATGGCTTGGAACTTCAGAAAGGAAAGAGCAAAATGGGTAAAAACAAGTGTAAATAAATGGATTATCCTTCTTCTCATGAGTTTCTTAAATCACATTAGTTTGAGGTAAAAATTATAACACCATCTGATGAGGTGCTAGCATATGTAGAGAAAAACTTAAAGCAATTGTATTTGTAAAGTAGGGAGGGCAAGGAGACCTAGATGAAAGTAAGGTTTTTACACTTGAAGTGGCAAAACATTGAGATGAGTAGAATGTGATGTTATATGTGTATTGAAATGCATAAGCAACCAATAAGAAAACTATACAAAGTGATATACTAAAAAAAATTATAAGTAAATCAGAATGGAATTTTCAAAAATGTTTAACCCACAAGAGTGCAAGAAAAGATAAACAGAAGAATGAGAAACAGGGAACAAATAGAAAACAAATAATAAAGTGCAGACATAAGCCCTAACAAAACAATAATTACTTTAAATGTAAAAACACATGAAAATATGTTCAACTTCATTAGCTATTAGGGAAATGTAAATTAAAACTACATTGACAGAAAAAAAAACCAAAAACAAACCAAAAAAAACCTACACTGACAGGGACTTCCCTGGTGGTCCATTGGCTACGACTCCATGCTCCCAGTGCAGGGGGCCCGGGTTCAATCCCTGGTCAGGGAACTAGATCCCACATGCTGCAACGAAGTTCCCACAGACAGCAACAAAGATCCTGTGTGCCACAGCTAAGACCCGGTACAGCCAAATAAATAAATAAATATTTTTTTAAAAAACTGCATTGACGTATCACCACAACACACCTATCAGAATGGCTAAAATAAAAAAATAATGATACAATAATAGTAGAGGACCTTAACACCCACTGGCATCAATGGACAGATCATCCAGACAGAAAATCAATAGGTAACAGTGGTCTTAAACAACACAACAGACCAATTGGACTTAATAGCTATCTATAGGACATTAAATCCAAAAACAGCAGAATACACATTCTTTTCAAGTGCACATGGAACATTCTCCAGGACAGATCACATACTAGGCCACAAAACAAGCCTCAACAAATTTAAGAGGAAGAAATTATATCCAGCATTTTTTTTCTGACCACAGTGGTATGAAACTAGAAATCAACTATGGAAAGAAAAATGGGAAAAGAAGAAACATGTGGAGACTAAAGAACATGCTGCTAAAAAACCTTGGTCAATGATGAAATCAAAGAGGAAATCAGAGGGCTTCCCTGGTGGCACAGTGGTTAAGAATCTGCCTGCCAATTCAGGGGACATGGGTTCGAGCCCTGGTCCGGTAAGATCCCACATGCTGTGGAGCAGTTAAGCCTGTGCATCACAACTACTGAGCCTGTGCTCTAGAGCCCACAACCCACAACTTCTGAGCCCACGTGCCACAACAGCTGAAGCCCACACACCTATAGGCTGTGCTCCACAACAAGAGAAGACACCTCAATGAGAAACCCGCATCCCACAATGAAGAGTAGCCCCCGCTCGCCACAGCCAGAGAAAGCCTGCGCACAGCAATGAAGACCCAATGCAGCCAAAAATAAACAAATAAAATAAATAAATTTAAAAAGTTTAAAAAAAAGAGGAAATCAGAGAATACCTCAAAAGACAAATGAAAATGGAAATAGAACTTTCCAAAGTTGGGATGCATCAAATGCAGCTCTGAGAGGGAAGTTTATAGCAACACAGTCCTTCTTCAAGAAACAAGAAAAAATCTCAAACAACCTAACCTACCACCTAAAAGAATTAGAAAAAGAACAAAGCCCAAAGTCAGCAGAAAAAATGAAATGATAAAGATCAGAGAAGAAATAAGTAAGAGATCATAAAAACAATAGAAAAGATCAATGAGAACAAGAGCTGTTTTTTAAAAAAGATTAAAAAATTGATAAACCTTTAGCCAGGCTTACCAAGAAGAAAAGAGAGGGCTTCCCTGGTGGCGCAGTGGTTGAGAGTCCGCCTGCTGATGCAGGGGATGCGGGTTCGTGCCCCGGTCCAGGAGGATCCCACGTGTCGCGGAGTGGCTAGGCCTGTGAGCCATGGCCGCTGGGCCTGAGTGTCCAGAGCCTGTGCTCTGCAGCGGGAGAGGCCACGGCAGTGAGAGGCCTGCATACCACAAAAAAAAAAAAAAAAAAAAGAAAAGAAAAGAAAAAAGAGAGGACTCAAATAAGTGAAAAAGGAGAAATAACAACTGATACCACAGAGATATTTAAAAAAAATCATAAGAGAATACTATGAACAGTTATATGCCAATGAAATGGACAAATTTCTAAAAACATACAGCCTGCCAAGACTGAAATAAGAACATACAGACAATTTAAACAGACTGGCCACTAGAAGTGAAATTGAATTTGTAATAGAAAAACTCTAAGCAAACAAAGTTCAGGGCTGGATGGCTTCACAGGGGGATTCTACCAAACATATAAGAAGAACTAATACCTATCCTTCTCAAACTATTCCAAAAAACTGAAGAGGGAACACTCCCACATTCATTCCATGGGGCTACCATTATCTTGATACCAAAACCAGACAGAGATACTATAGAGATAGAAAATTACAGACCAATATCTTTGATGAATATAGATGCAAAAATCCTCAACAAAATATTATCAAACCAAATCTGACAATATATAAAATGGGTCATACACCATGATCAAGTTTGGATTTATTCCAGAGTCACAGGGATGGTTCAACATTTGTAAATCAATCAGTGTGATATACCACATTAACAAAAGGAAGGATCAGAATCACATGACCATCTCAAGAGACACAGAAAAAGCATTTGACAAAATTCCATATCCATTCATGATAAAAACTCTCATCAAAGTGGGTATAGAGGGAATATATCTCAACATAATAAAGGCCATTTATGACAAACCCACAGCCAAAATCATACTCAGTGGTGAAAACCTTCCCACTAAATTCAAGAACAAGACAAGGATGCCCACTCATGCACTTCTGTTTAACATAATATTGGAAGTCCTAGCCACCAGCAGTCAGAGAAGAAAAAGAAATAAAAGGTATCCAAATTGGAAGGAAAGAGGTAAAACTGTCATTACTTGCCGATAACATGATACTTTAAATAGAAATCCCTAAAGTCTCCACCCCAAAACTATTAGAGCTAATAAATGGATTTAGTAAGGTTGCAGGATATGAAATTAATATACAGAAATCTGTTGTGTTTCTGTACACTAATAATGAAATATCAAAGAGAGAGTAAGAAAGCAGTCACATTTAAAATGGTATAAAAAAGAATAAAATACCTAGGAATAAACTTTGCTAAGGAGGTGAAAAACCTATACTCTGAAAACTATAAAACATTGATGAAGGAAATTGAAGATGATACAAAGAAGGAAAGATATCCCATGCTCTTGGATTGGAAGAATTAATACTGTTAAACTGGCCATACTACCCAGAGCAATCTACAGATTTCATACAGTCCCTATCAAAATAGCCAGGACATTTTTCACAGAGCTAGAATAATCCTAAAATTCATATAGAACAACAAAAGACCCCGAATTGCTGAAACAACCTTGAGAAAAAAGAACAAACCTGGAGTATAACCCTCCCAGACTTCAGACAATACTACAAAGCTACAGTAATAGAAACAGCATGGTACGGGCACAAAAACAGACACATAGATCAATGGAACAGAATAGAGAGCCCAGAAATAAACCCATGCACCTGTGGTCAATCTATGACAAAGGAGGCAAGAATATACAATGGAGAAAAGACAGTCTCTCTAACAAGTTAGTGCTGGGAAAACTGGACAGCTACATGTAAAACAAGATACTAAAACATTCTCTCACACTATATACAAAAGTAAACTAAAAATGGTTTAAAGAACTAAATGTAAGAACTGAAACTTTAAAAGTCCTAGAAGAACATAGGCAGAATACTCTTTGACATAAATTGTAGCAATATTTGTTTGGATTTGTCTCCTAAGGCAAAAGAAATAAAAGCAAAAATTTTTTAATGGGACCTAATTAAACTTAAAAGCTTTTGCACAGCAACGAAACGAAAAGACAACCTACACAATGGGAGAAAATATTTGCAAATGATGTGACCAACAAGCAGTTAATATCCAAAGTATATAAACAGCTCATACAGTTCAATATCAAAAAAGCAAACACCCCAATCAAAAAAGTGAACAGAAGACCTGAATAGACATTTTTCCAAAGAGGATATGCAGTTGACCCCAGGCACATGAAAAGCTCAACATCACTAAGCATGAGGGAAATGCAAATCAAAGCTACAATGATGTACCATCTCACGCCTGTCAGAGTGGCTATCGTCAAAAAGTCAGCACATAACCAGTGTTGGAGAGGATGTGGAGAAAAGGGAACCCTTGTACACTGTTGGTGGGAATGTAAATTGGTGTCGCCACTATAGAAAACAGTATGGAGATTCCTTAAAAAACTAAAAATAGAATTACCATATGACCCAGCAACTCCTCTCCTGGGCATATGTCCAGAAAAAAAACAAAAACACTAATTTGAAAAGATACATGCACCCTAGTGTTCATAGCAGCACTATTTACAATAGCCAAGACACAGAAGCAACCCAAGTGCCCATCAACAGATGAATGGATAAAGATGATATGGTATATATATACAATGAAGTATTACTCAGCCATAAAAAAGAATGAAATTCTGCTATTTACAGCAATGTGGATGGACCTAGAGAATATTATGCTTAGTGAAATAAGTCAAAGACAGGTACTATATAATATCACATTTATATGTGGGATCTAAAACATACTACATGTGAATATATCAGCAAAAGAGAAACAGGCTCAAAGTCAAAGATATAGAAAACAAACTTGTGGTTACCCAAGGGGAGAGAGGAGGGGGAGGGACAAATTAGGGGCATGGGATTAACAAACTATTATGTGTAAAATAGATAAGCAACAAGGATTTACTGTATAGCACAGGGAATTATCTTATTAGCCATTATCTTATAATAACTTATAATGGAGTATAATCTGCAAAAATACCGAATCACCATGCTGTACACCTGAAACTAATATAATATTGTAAGTTAAATATACTTCAATTTAAAAAATAGTGATAATACTGAATCTGGCAAGGATACAGAGAAAATGGATCACTCATACATTGCTGTTGGGAATATAAAATTGTACAACCACAATAAAAAATAGTTGGGGAGTTTCCTTTTAAAAAAATAAAACATGATACCACTATATGACCCAGGAATTCCACTCCTATACATTTATCCCAGAGAAATGAAAACTTAGATTCACACAAAAACCTGTACACAGGTGTCCATAGTAACTTTATTCATAATAGGCCCAAACTGGCAAAAACCCAGATATCCTTCAGTAGTTGAAAGTTTCAGCAGACTGAATACATCCACACTACAGAATACCTCTCAGCAGTAAAAAGGAATGAACTATTGACACATGCAACAACATCAGTGGATCTCAAGGGAATTATGCTGAGTGAAAGAAGCTAATCTCAAAAAGTTACATACTATGTGATTCTATTTATATAACATTCTTGAAATGACAAAATTACAGAGACAGAGAACAGAGAAGTAGTTGCCAAGAGTCGGGGTTGGGGAAGGGGGAAGGGTGTGGCAATAAAGGGGTAGAAAGAGGGACCCTTGTAGTGATGGGATAGTTCTGGATATTGATTGTAGTGGTGGTTACATGGACCTATATGTGTAGTAAAATTGCACAGAACTATACACACACATGTGTATGTTTAAAACTGGTGGAATTTGAATAAGTTCTGGATTATACCAATGTCAGTTGCCTGGTTTTGATATTGTACTATGCAAGATGTTACCCTTGGGGGAAACTGGGTGAAGGGTACATGGGACTTCTATGTACCTTTTTTGCAAATTCCCATGAATTTATAAATATTTCACAATAAAAGGTTAAAAATTGATAGCAAAATCTTTTTATATGGTTTTAGTTTTGAGGATTAATATAGTATATGCTTTTGTCTTTTGCCTTTCTCCATAAGAATTTTGAATTCCATATAGTTGAATGTCTTGTACATTATTGTACAATGATTTCTAGAACTACATACCTATTTGTCTTCATCTGTCTGACTTTGTATGGATTATATTTCAGACTATTTTAATTATATACTATTAAAGATGTTGTAAAACATCTTCATCAAATCTTTTCTTAAAGAGCATAATACAAATTGAAAGATACATTTAAAGAGAAATCTAAATACCATCTGGTGGCAGAGGTTATGGGCTGCCTTTCTAATTATAAAACCAAAGAAGTTGCTCTTACCAAAATAGAGCAATAGCAAAAGATTTTATTTCTAAACTTATGAAATATTAAGCAGTAATATTAAGTAGTATAAGTTATTATGAGCTTAAACTTTTTAGAGTCACCAAATCTTTAGAGTCACTAATGAAAGCTATAAATTATCTTCCCAGAAAAATTAATCTGTGCACATATACATGCATCTTTGTATACTAATGCAGGGAATACATGGGCCCCAGAAGCCCATTCTCAAAAACTCTGGTTAAGAACTCATGCCTGCTGGTTAAAAAACTGGAAGGTTCTAGAAAAATAGTATAACTGATATTCTCTAATATTGTAGGTATCAATCTAAGTTTACCATGTGTCTACAGTAAAATAGAAAGAGGGGCCAAAAGTGAGGATGTACGATTGATTTATGGTTTCTCTGGGAAATGTTTATTTCTAAAAAAATACAATTCATGAACGTTGTATTTTGTTAAAATGATGAGATTATTAAAATTTGGTTTTTTAATGTATTTATGCATAACACATAGATGAGTATGGCACTGAAGACCAGGGTTCCATTAGGCCTAGAATGAGAGAAGAAATTGCTGTATGTATATTGTAGTGAGTAAGATCATGGACTTTGGATATGAATGAAGGACTGTCTGGCATTAGCCAATGGGAACCATGATTGAAAAGGCATCTTTCAAGTATTAAGTTAAAGTAAATGAATGTAGGTTTCTGAGATCTTGTAGGTTTAAAAGTCATGTACTAAATATTTACAGGAAGCATTTTCTAAAATACATTTATTGCTTTCTTCTGATTACAAAAGTACTAATGTGTATGGTATAGACAATTTGCAAAGTAGAAGAAAGTAAAAGGAAGAAAAAAGTCACCTCTAATCCGGACATAAATGTAACCATTAAAAATTAACTTTCTACATTATTTATTTATATAAGTTTTAAAAAATACATATTGGGTCATGATGTATATTACTATTTTATAACCTGTTTTAAAAGGCAATATATTGTGAACATTTTCCATATCATTAAGTACACATCTCTGTTATCATTTTTAGTGTCAGGCTAGTCCATTGTCCAGTCATTCATTGTTGAATATAAATGATTTTCACTATTGTAAGCAATACTACAGTGAACATATTTGTAGAATGATCCTTGCATATATTCACAACTAGTTCCTTAGAATAAATTGGTAGACATAGACTCTCTGATTAAGAGGGTATACACACTAAGGCTTTACTGATTTGTGCTCTAAACAGATTATACCAGTTAGATTCTTCTAGAAGCATATGGGAGTGATAGTTTGCTTGTGCACTTGCCAACATTGGGCATCAGTGTTTTATTTGCTACTCTAAAAGGTGAAAAAATGTACATATGTTTTAATTTCTATTTCTTTGATTTTGATTCTTAAGGAAGTTACATTTTTTCATATGTTTATTAGCCCATTTATAGATCTTTTGTAAATTACAGGTTTTTGTCTTTTGTTGCTTTTTCTTTCTAATTGGTAAAAATGATTTATAAATTAAGGATGTTGAGCCTTTTGTCCTGTAATATGTTGGCAATTTTACCAATGTTGGCAAGTTTGTTTAATTATGGTATTTTTGGTATACAAAAACTTAAAAATTTTCTATTTACATCTATTAATCTCTACCTTTATGGCTTCTGCCTACAGGTGTTGTGCTTAGAAAAGCATTTCTACCCCCATATTATGTAGTATGTCTTCTGTTTTCTTTTAGAATTTTTATGGTTTCAGTTTTTGCATTTAAACCTTTAATTCATCCAGAATTAATTTTGTTGTATAGCATGAGAGTAGGAATCCCATTAGCCAGATGTCCTAATATCAATTATGACATAATCCTTTCTTTCCCTGCTGGTTTGAAACACTATCTCTATCAATACTAAATTGTTATAAATATATGACTCAGTTTCTGGGCTTTCCATTTGGAATCACTGATTACCTGTCTATTCTTTAGCAGTGCCAAACTACTCAGATTATTATAACTTTATAATAAGTGTTAATAACCTTTACTTTTTACTTGCTCCTCTCTCTGCCTCCTAATTTAGTTGGTTGCTTTTGTCATGTGCTTTTGTTAACACCTACTGCCCCTATTATAGCACTTAGTAGACTTTGTTCTTACATACAGATTCTGTCAGTTCATTATCTGTTGTGTAACAGGTTATCACGAATTTAGCAGTTTACAGCACATACTTATTATCCTGTAGCTTCTGTGAGTTAGGAATCTCAGAACCACTCAGCTAGATCCTCTGCTTCAAAGTTTCTCATGAGGTTGCAATCAAGGTATCGGCCATGGCTAGGTCAGCTGAGCAGGAATCCCCTTCCAGGCTCACTCATGTGGTTGTTAGTACAATCCATCCCTTTTGAGTTGTCCCTTAGTTCCGTCTGGCTATTGGCCAAAGACCACCTTCAATTTCTTGCCATATAGCCCTTCCTAACATGGCTATTTGCCTCATCGAAACCAGCAAGAGACAGATTATGCTAGCAAAGTGGAAATTAGAATCTTCTGTAATCTAATTATGTATAATCCCCTCATCCTTGAAGTATCCTATTGATTAGAAGCGAGTTACTCAAAGGGAGGGGATTACACAAGGTTGTGGATACCAGAGGGGAGAATCACTGGGGGCCATCTGCTAGCCGCTTGCTACAGTCACTTTTCTCAACTATACGTGTAGTCCATGAGAATAATGGTACCTTCCTCTTGTTTAATCATTGATCATTACCCTCTGACACAATGCCTGGCATGTAATAGTAGGTCCTTAAATAAATATTTGTGGGATAATAATGTGTCTCTAATAAGTGGCATATGTTTGAGTTGGGAGTTTTTTTTGTGGGGGGACAGTCTAAGTATTTCTTTTAAGAAACGAAATAATAAGTCTTTTATACTTACTGTTATAAAACTGGTTGGACCTCTATTATCTTATTGAGTTTGTTTTCACATGTCCCTGCGGTTTTCCTTGAACATCTTTCTTTTGCTGTGTTGACAGTTTTCTTTCCTGTGCATTAGGCCTACCAACGTTTGCATGATAGCAGTCTCTGCTGTATCCTTGCTGTACTTTCACTCTTCGCTTATATCCCTCTGCTTTCTGCTAGAGCCCTCACAGCTGACTCAAAGCAGGGGAAGATTCCAGTTTACATTTTTAGGGCTCTGGTGCAAGGGAAAGGATTGCTGTTTCCCTGCCAGTTCTGCAGAAGTAGGAGCTGGATATGTTTTTGGCATCTTCTGTCATTACCCAGATGCATTAATACACAAGTGTGATGCTCTTATAATTGCAGAGCATCGTATACTAAGTAAGCTTTTGCTGGTAGCCTACAATCTAATAATTTCTTTTAGAATTAAAATATTTTGAGGAGATGTGCTTCATTTTAAAGAATTGATCTAATTTTTAGAGTATTCCATACTATTGAAAAATTGCGAAATAGATGTACTGTCACTATCACCACTAGTCCTGTACCCGCCGCTGGGCAAGATGTACTCTTTGATTCTTTCAATCATCCTATTCATTCTTACAGCATTCACTCTCCCTTGCATGTACCAAGCACTGCCCTAGGCACAAGAAACACAAGTAATTAAGACACTTGGGGTCTAGTGAGGGAGACAGACATGAATACAAATTATTTCACTTTGTGGGTGGTGGGGGGGGTATTTCTTTGTCCGCATATTTAGAAATTTTTTCTACATATATCCAGCACAATTCAGATAAAAATTTTTTTGGTGAGGGTATGATGTGGGAAATCTACATTTCTTTCCTAAGTAGTTAATTGAATTTTAATTTACCTTTTTTTTTATACCTTAGGTTTAGCCCAAAGGCATCCCTTTCGCCACCTTTTCAGATGCATCTCTCAAGAACCTATATTAAGGAAATGAGTGGTATGTTTTCTAAACATTATTTTCGTAATACATTATGGTTTCTGGAGCCTCAGAGCCCCCCCAGAAATATCTAATGGTGGCTTTTGACATTTGTTCTCACCTTCTCCCACTTGGAATACATCTCTCCTCCCCTCTTTTTTGATTTCTTTAAGTTATGAATTGAAGTGATCTAAAGAGAAAGTAATACCTCCAAGGATATCATTATTATTCTGACTTGAGGCCTTCCTCACACCAGACCTATTCTGTTTCACTTCCACGTGTTACCTACAGAGATATTTGTGTTCCTTGTCACTCTCTTACACATTAGAGAGTAAGATTTAAAGCACATAAATAGGGGACTTCAACTCATAAAATAGTTCCAGATACTCTACCAGGTAAACTCTGGGGCCCTAAACTATGTGCATTGGCCACTAAGCATCTAAATAGGAATATAAATATATAAAATCCAAAAGGGCTGTTAAGAAATCAATAGAAGACATAATAAAGTTGAAGAATCTGAAGATTAGAAGTGCACACACTCATCTTGTCTCCTCCAACCAAAGTGTAAATTCCCTGCTGTTAGACCCACCCAAGGGATACAGTATTTTCAGAAATTTTGCTGCATGAAATTTAAATGTAGTTTTAAATGATTTGCTGCTTTAAGTGTGATTCTTACTGAGTTGAAATCATTTTTTCCAAAGGAATGTATCTCCAGTATTTCTCATGGAAATTAATTGAACAATTTGATTTTTGTTTATATCAATTACTTTTAAATATGCATTTTCTGAAAAATGACTACTCAGTAAAGTCATATACCCTTTAAAGGCTGTAAATCCTTTACATTAGAATAAGCTTTTTCTGCAGAACCAGGAGGACTTGTTTCAGGAGGATTATGGTTCACCCAGCAGCTGATTTACACACACTTATACATAACCTCTCCTACCTGCTGGCAGCCTAAATTACTTCCTTGATTTGTTTAACAAAAGGTACAGAAGCTTAGCTGACTTCAGTGGCCCCACAGAGCAGGTGCATTTGCAAAGCCTCCAACTATATGTCAGCTGCTGACACTCTCTCTTTAAGGGAGGGACTGGCCAGTTCCAAGAAACTTACCTTTTCTTTTTTCCTGGTTCTTTTATATATCATTATTTGGGAAGAACTTTATAAATTAACTGTGCCTTTAATAGGAAATGTATGTGGACATCCTGGACCCTTCTGTTGGCTGAGCCAAACTAAGTCTCAGCAAGGGCAGGACTCGTGCCCTATGGTGGGTAAAGGAGAGTCAGCATCCAGCCATACTCAAGGAACAGCTCTCCCTTTGGCTTCCTGGCATCTTCAAAGGCCAGCATCCCCAAACCAGCCTATGTGTCTCCACCAGCCAGTTTAAAAAATAAAATAAAATAAAAATTGTTGAATCCCAGCAGAAATGCTATATGATTAAAATATGAACATATTTTGCATATAGATGGTAATTTTTAAAATATTCTGATCTGTATCCCAGTGAAATTTAGAAAAGGTTTGGAATGAATTTCATAGTTCTTAAAATACCAGAAATATCAGCTATTGGGGACACTTAAATTTCTTTATTGCCTTAGGATGTTAACTCAGGCATTCTAAGTTTTAAATAAAAATAAATGTAAGAGAGCTAGCCAAAACTTTATAAATATTAGCTTATGAAAAATGAATGATTTGGATTGGAGAAATAAAAACAAATCGTTAATAGTTATTTATGGGCACCAAACCTTTTATTTATGTTTATAAACTGAGGCTAGGATGATTATTACAGGTGGATCAATTTTTGAACTTTCATTTATTGCTAAATTATTTTTTCTCATTAATAAAGGGAAAAATTGGGCTTCCCTGGTGGCGCAGTGGTTGAGAGTCCACCTGCCAATGCAGGGGACACGGGTTCGTGCCCCGGTCTGGGAAGATCCCACATGCTGCAGAGCGGCTAGGCCCATGAGCCATGGCCGCTGAGCCTGCGCGTCTGGAGCCTGTGCTCCGCGACGGGAGAGGCCACAACAGTGAGAGGCCCGCATACCGCAAAAACCTGGACAATTATTTATTTTTTATAAAATGTTCTTTGATCTTACTATTAAGGCATTATCCTTAGGCTTTGTAAAATATAGCTTTAAATTTATCATTACATATATACCATTATTGTCTAAAATTTAACCTTTCTTAGTTGCAATTAGAAAATGATTGGTTAAATAATAAATTTCATTATTCTTTATGAGTTTAAATTAAACTATGACGTATCCTCGGAAAATAAAGGGGCTAGGTTCCCTCTCTGAGTGGCTGTTGACCTTCCTGGTTATTTCAGGGTTGAAACTTAGAATGAAATTGTCATGGTCCTGCTCTCCTAATCCTGCTCTCTTTGAAAGTCCCTTAACCCCCACAAGCCTGAAGTATAACAAAGCCTGAAGACACAAATACTAGGTAATGGGGATAATCTAAAATGTTAAGCATTCTGGTTAATTCTATCATATTTTTTAATTTAAAGATAATTTAAATCAGGCTGTTGAAAAACCAAATGTCACGCCTCCTGCCTCTTACACTTATAAAATGGATGAGGTTCAAAACCGCATAAAGGAAATACTAAACAAGCATAACAATGGCATTTGGATATCTAAGCTTCCACATTTTTACAAAGAATTATATAAAGAAGAACTTAATCAAGGAATTTTACAACAATTTGAACACTGGCCTCATATTTGCACGGTATGTTTCTTCTTATTCCTCCCTCCTGATGCCTCCTCCCTGCCCCACTTTCAGATTTTGAGTTGTTAGTAATATCACCTTCTATTTGGGGAGCACGAAGCTCTTTACATAATATTGCTTCATTAATCTTTATGACTAAGATTAACACATACTGGTTCTTATTTATAGGAGAAATATGTCACGGCTGAGGTTTGTGTGTGTTGTAATTGCTGTTTTTATAGATTTTAAGTTATTTTTAAATGCATTTAATATGTGATAATATATATACCATTTTGTATTGAGCTGTTACCAATAGATACTGATGGCTTTGTAATTTTAATAACTTGAACTTAACTGGTAATAGAACGTTTTTTGTTAGCCTCAAATTTTATATTCTTGTTCCTGAGCATTTTTAAAGACATTCAGCTGAACAAATTTTAGTTATTTTGGCTAATTATTTATAGAATACATCTAAAAAAATTAATACAGGGTTCAGATTTAAACTATTCACAAATTTCTTTGGAGAAAAATATTGAAAAGTGAGCTGACATCTATTTCCATGCCTCTTCCTATTTGAGAATCTATTATAATAAAACGATGGCTCAGAGTAGTTTATTAGAAATCTTTTAGTTCATCCAGAGATAGAGACAACTAGATTCTTAAAACAAAATAACTAATTTTTAGATGTTTCTTAATGTTTTTATTTACATAGAATATATTCAACAAAATAACTTTTAAATTAGCGGTTACTTGGTGCTTCTAAGCTTATAGAATTGAATATGCATGACAATTATTGCTTGGTAGAGGGCTTTCATTTCTTTAACTTAATATATATTTTGGCCCCCAACCCTGTTGGGCAGAGTGTGGGCCACTCTCTCTTATAAGCACCTGGCCTAAAGACAGCATGTATTTTTATAACCACTTCTTCCTGCAGGGCACTGACACCCACTCCAGTCCCATGGCCTTTCCAGTCAAGAGTCATCCATCCATCCATCTATCTGTCTTATTTGTTCTTACATCATTTACTCTGCACCTGCAGGTACCATGCACTGCTTTAGGGGCTGAGACCACCTTAGGGCAATGTGATGTGCTGATGAATATACATACAGTGTGAAGTGGGAAAACAAGAAGAAATGTCAAACTCTGGAATTATGGCTGTTTCCCTACCTATAAAGTCAAGAATGATCATGAGAATGTTATCCCTGATTTATGTTGAATATGGGGTTTATTCTTGTAGTGGGAATTCCTAAGGTTGCTATTCAATTCATTCCATTTTTACTCCTTTCTGAAAAAAATATTCTCACTGGATGCAGGTTTAGCAGCATTTGAGGGTCGACCCCCTTAGGTTTCCATAATCTTGAAGGGGACTTTTGAGGTTTCACCAGGCTGCTTGATTTGAAGGTTCAGGGCCTGGAGCTCCTTTTTGGAATGCATATGGTTCTTTTATTTTTTAAATCCATAGACATTCATGAACTTATGTCTTCAATGAACTTTAAGCCCTTTTATTGTGAATATACACATAAAACTCACTATTAAGCTTCGATAGAGAAATTATCTTTAGAGTAAAAGAATTTTAAATTAAATTCACAGATTCTTCTTAATGTATTATGTTTCTGGTCACTTTGTTTTACACTGCATGATAATTACTAGTATTTGTGTAGCTTAATTTATGACTTTTGGGGGGAAATTTTCATCCTCGCTACTCTGCATATCTGCAAAGCCTCAAAATTTCTCTTGCTAGGACTGCAGGAGAGAGAGTACCTATCTCTTTGATGTTAAAACTTTATCTAAAATGGGTGGTTTCCTACTAAATGTCAGGGGCTAAAATGACTGATTTTTAATTTTTTGGTTGCTCAAATGCATCTGTGTTGCATGATTATTTTCTGTCCAGGCAGTGAGGGTGGAATGTGAAGCAGAAATGTAATATATCTTTCTTATCTCCATGCTGTTTCTCTCAATTTTGAGTAGGACTGTTTAGATGCAATCACTATCAGTTGTCAGGTATGAGAATTTACTTAGTGAAGCATTGTGTCTAGGATGACAAAAACTGCCAGTTTTTGAATGACATCTGTTGATATTTTTCAAAACTTTTTAAAATAGCTCTGATTTTTTTTTTTAACAGCCTACTGGTAAACAGTTTCAAACTGTTACACCATGTTTATTTTTAGGCAGTTTTAAACAGTTACACCATGGTTAATTTCCCTTTCTTCTGACTTCTTGCTTTTCATCTTGCTGAAAAGCAGGAACACTGATAGCATGCCCAGGGCTGATTCTACTGCAAACAGGGTCAGACAGGTTAGAACACAGTGCAGAAATTTTAGGGTAAGAAAGACTTAGTAATGTGTATCTCCATGTTGTTGTGTAACTGAAGAAGAAATCTGAGTGCAGTGTACTTCTTTATTTAAAAAAAAAAAAAGTGCTTTCTCCCCTCAGTCATGTAAAATGTCCCATATAAAAATATTGAAAACTAAAGTTATAAATGAAATAAAAATCACCCATCATCCTACCTCCCAGAGATAATCACTTGCAGGATTTCCATTTTAATATAGGATGGGTAGCATCAGCTCAAGGGACCAAATAAAAGCTCTGAAATTTTACCTTCATGAAGGTTTAATCAGCTATATGCTATAAGTCACTTTACAAGGTTGTTAGATGGTATTTTGATGCAGGCAGAAGGATGCTTTGAATCTGTTGTTCTTAACCTTTTGGATCTCTCTGACAACAAAATGTGGACTGAGAGTTTTGAAAGCTAAAGAGAATATAAAATCATATTAACAATGGTGACCCAGTTCCATAGTGTTCCTAGGCAACTTTCGAGGGAAATGGAACTTGTGCAGAAGCTGTCTTCAAAAGGCAAAGAACCCAAGATGGCAGGCTTGACCGGTACTCTTGACGAAGGATACTGGCATCTAAGAATTGCCATTGAGTCCTAGGAGAAGGATAGCAATGTCTCTTGGCTGTTCTAAAGTGGTGGCCTTATTAATAATGTTCTCCTTAATTGTTGTATTTGGCTAGTATTTATAAAATGCTTCTGTGAGCCACCCACTGACCTGGGTGCTAAGAATAACAGTAAACAAGACAGACCTGGACCTTGCCCTTACAGAACTTACTGTCCAACAGGGAAAATAAACATTGAGCAGATAAGGGCAAGCCTGCAATAGTTATGAAGGAAAAATGCAGGGTGCTAAGGAAACATGTAAACAGGAGGATGAGACATAGTCTGATGAGTCAAGAAAAGCTTCCCAGAGGAGGTGTCTGTTACACTAAAACCTGAGAGATGAGTTGAAGTAAGTTAGACAAAGGTGGGAATGCTGGGGAAAAGGCACCTCAGACAAAAGAAACAGCTTGTGCCAAAGCCTGAGACAGAAAAACATGGCTTTTTCAGAAAATTGTAAGAAATTCAATAAGACGACGGTGGCTCAAGAAGAAACTCAAGAGGCAAATGGGCCAATTCACTTTATTAAAGAGTCATAATTTGGTGGAAACTTAGCGGGTCCCTGCCATGAGGTCACACAGAATCCAGAGCCTCTGGCTGACTTCAATTTCTAGTAAAATTTCAAATCTTGTGACAATTACTGTTGAACATGAGAGATTTTGTTGAAATCCTCCACTCTGAAACATGGGTGGAGAAACGTCTCCATTCCTACCTGAGACAGAATATCTGTCTTTAGTGCCTTACCTTAAGCTGTGTGGAGAGCTGGGTGGCTCGTTTAGAGCCAGACAGGAATAGATGCACTCAGCTGAGAAGGCTCTCTGACAGTAGCCTCAAAGACCTATAGCGTAGGAGCATTGGGAGGCAACTTCAGGATAGTGGGAAACATTCTGAGTTCACCTGGAAGCACCTCAGGGCTTAATTACAAAACATAACATTTAGTGAATGAGAACATAAAATGTTGTAAATGAGAAAAAATACCTAATGACACTAATTATTCATGCTTTTATAAAAAGGTTTTACTGTTAGGCTGTATTTTATAAGTCATTTTTCTGTCCATTAGAAATCACTGAGCTTTAAGTCATTTAGTCCTCTAATACCTCAGACTTTTAAAAATTCCTAAAGTTCTGGATTCCTAAAGTCAATATAGCAATTTCTGTAATATCAAAAGAGGCAACAGCAGTTCTCCCACTTACATATTTTTGTATGTTCAGGAATTTGTCTTAACTTTAATTGTGGTAATTAATTATATAAGATAAAGCACCTGTCAGCCCATGCAAAATGAATTGCCTCTTTTTTTAAAGCCTAGATATTTCTGGGTTAAAAACAAATTGCATTTCTAAGGAAGCGAACATAAGTGAAACAGCAGTGATATATCCTCAGGCTTAGTGGTGTTGATACAGTCTGTGCAGCCATTCCAGCAGAAGCAGCAGTGAGAAGTAAAGCTAGGACTTGAAAGTACAGCCATAATATCTAATTGGAATCCAATTTCCTTTCTAACTTTTCATCAACAAAAAGAAATATGCAATGAACATGTTGGAACAGTTTTTAAATTCAATTTCAGTGACCATCTGAATAGAAGAAAGATAAAAGAGCACTGTGGCGAAATCAGAATAAGGCAGTAGGGGAGTAATGTGACATTGCTGTTCTGGAACTTGAAACAGAAAATTACCCATAAAGCCCAATAGTACAGTAGAAAGAGTTTGGGCTTTGCAGGTAGGCTTTTGCCCTGGCCGTTTCTTAGTGGTGTTACTTTCAGCATATAAATCTGGGCTTCAGTATGCTCTACAATGTGACTGTTTCTTCCCATCTCCTAGGGTTGTTAGAATTAAGTTACACAAACTATAAACAGCTGCCAGTACAGTATAGAAACATAGCAGGTACAGAGGGGACGTCCCTGGTGGTCCGGTGGTTAAGACTCCGTGCTTTCAATGCCGGGGGCCTGGGTTTGATTCCTGGTTGGGGAACTAAGATCCCACATGCCGCACAGTGTGGCCAAAAAAAGAAAAAGAAAAGAAAAAAAGAAACATAGCAGGTATATAGGAAAAGACAGCTGTTATTTTTCCAGGAACAGTCTAGCTTAAATGCAAGCAAGTTAAAACCCACTGGTAATTTCCCCCCAAAAGTCATGAATCAAGCTACACAAATACTAGTAATTATCATGCAGTGTAAAACCAGAGGCATACCCAGCAAGCTCTACAGAGGAGCCTATCTCAATGAAAACAGAGGAAATGCTAAAGAGGGCAGAACAAAAGTTTAAATTGAAAAATAAGAGCAGTGGATAAAGGAACTAAAACTCTTAGATGAAGTGAATTTCTGCCATCCTAGAGGAGCAGATCCTGCTCCCCGCAAAGGTAATGAGAAGCATATCTAGTACCTGCTTAGCTTAGAATGCACAGTGAAAGCCGCAGCTGCCAGCCAAGATCATGCCCAAAAGGTCTGCACACAGTTAACCAGGATAATGTCTTCCTGAAGGGGACCTGTGAACAAGGGCCTAACCTTGGGCCACACTAAAGGAAAATGGCTTGAAGTTTATCCAAACATAAATGGTTGTAGTCAGCGTCAGTGCGAAGTCCTTACTAGGAAAGGGATGGGAGTGAAAAAGTATTAGCCTTGAAATACATAATGTCTATAAAACTACTTACCCAAGATGGTGGAGAAAGAGTTTCTCTGGATAGGTGGTTTGTGAACAGACAGGGTACCATCTACAAGGAACTTTTTTTTTTTTTTTTTTTTTTTTAGTGTACGCGGGCCTTTCACTGTTGTGGCCTCTCCCGTTGCGGAGCACAGGCTCCGGACGTGCAGGCTCAGCGGCCATGGCTCACAGGCCCAGCCGCTCCGTGGCATGTGGGATCTTCCCAGACCGGGGCACGAACCCGTGTCCCCTGCATCGGCAGGCGGGCTCTCAACCACTGCACCACCAGGGAAGCCGTACAAGGAACTTTTTACCTTTACCTTTGATTAAACCTCTGTGGAATATGCCACAAACACCTGTACTTTCTTAAACAGAAGCGACTAAAAATTATAACCCTTTCTGAATAATCTTGGGCATAGCATGAACTGCTGCAGAGAGGGTGGCAGTTGTAGGTGGTCTGGAACACTGAGTTGGGTGTTAGCTCATCTCAGTGTATTATTATCCTGCATGCAGTATAAGCCTCACCCACTACCCTTAGAGGCTTCAGATCTGAACCTATCAGTTTGTCTTCACTGTGGCCCAGTCAGGCCATTGGGGACCATTTCCTCATCTCTTTCTCAGTTGTCTAACTTTCCCAGCACTTCTCAGCATTAACACAAAAAGACTGAGCTCTGTAGAAGGTCATCAACCAGTCTTTCTTTCTGTGAACTTGCTAATCATAGGGTGCAAGCTTCTGGTCAGTGACTCTTTGATGTTGTAGTTGTTGCTAGGTACCCAGAGGTCTTTACTGCCTGCTGAAATTGAGTTTTTTAATTGGCTTGTTTTTGAGTTCCAAGCCACTGCTAATAGTTGGAGTGCTGGAAGGCAGGTCTCCAGGTAAACGTGATTTTACCATACTGTCTGAGGTTGGTATTGGGTGGTGAACATATAAAATGAAATTTAGAATGTAATTTAAAGCTTCAACACAAAAAACTACTACCCAATGGAAACAAAACTGTGTCTGAATGACACCCATACAACTGCTTTGAAACTTTTTGATTTAATTGGACAATACCAATTCTGTTACAGAATCCCAAAGAAAATTCTAATTCCATAAGAAACAGTAAGTTTACCTCAGCAGCCTATGCTGCAGAGTTAGCAGGTGAGCCTTCATAAACTCAAAGGAGCTTGGCTTCAAGAACTTTACAGAACAGGTAAATTAGGAAGAAGTAAAGACCTCTTAGAATTAAGAAGACAATTTCTAGGCATATAGCATGAAGACTTCTATTTGTGTGAACTTACAGGGCTCCTGAAGAAGTTGATGTTTTAAGTCCTTGAGTCTCACATCTACCAAACCTAATCTGTCAACTCCAAACTTACAAAAACTCAGAGGGATGTGAGAGAAGTATCCCATTCAAGTTGTGATTCCAAATGAGGCAGAAATCAAGCTAAATATAATGAACTTGTGGGAATAGAAGGTTTAAGGCATGTTAGATACTAGAATCTTCTGATGATCACCAGAGGAGATGGCTTGAACTCCATGGTGTAAGGAGTTAATCCTTTAGGTTACTACCTGTCTCTGCTGTTGGGAGGTGGAGGTAAGGACCCATACATAGTAAATCTATGGAGTTCCAGGTCATGCCAGTTTCCAGTCATTGGACTGGCGATTTTTTGGGTGAATATCCAAAACCAAACACAAAACTGAAGAGCCACAAAACAACGAAACCGTGGAAGAAAATGGCAGGATTATGATCCTGAGTCTTCTCCTATAGAACAGGAGGCCTTTTGACCCCCTTCTCAGGTATGTACCTGAATCAATTAGACTACAGGAACTATTGGGTTGGCCAAAAAGTGCCTTCGGTTTTTAAGTAAAAATAAAAGACACACTTTTCATTTTCACGAAGAACTTTATTGAACAACGTACTCACCCTTTTGTTCCACTACTTTCTGCCACTTTTCAGGCAACTTCATAATTCCATCTTCCCAAGATTTTTTATCTTTTTGAGCAAAGAACAGTTCCAGGTGTCTTTTACAGTCTTCCAGGGAATTGAAATTTTTTCCATTAAGAAAATTTTGTAAAGACTTAAATAAATGGAAATCCGAAGGTGCAATAATATCTGGTGAATACGGCAGATGAATCAGAACTTCCCAGCCAAGCTGTAACAGTTTTTGCCTGGTCGTCAAAGAAACATGCAGTCTCACGTTATCCTGATGGAAGATTATGCATTTTCTGTTGACTCATTCTGGACGCTTTTCGTCAAGTGCTGGTTTCAGTTGGTCTAATTGGGAGCAGTACTTGTTGGAATTAATCGTTTGGTTTTCCTGAAGGAGCTCATAACAGAGGACTCCCTTCCAATCCTACCATATACACAACATCACCTTCTTTGGATGAAGACCAGCCTTTGGTTGGTGGTGGCTCATTTTGCTTGCCCCATGATCTCTTCCGTTCCACGTTATTGTACAATATCCACTTTCCATCACCTGTCACAATTTGTTTTAAAAAACAGAACATTTTTATTACGTTTAAGTAGAGAATCAAATGTGGAAATATGGTCAAGGTTTTTTTCGCTTAACTTATGTGGAACCCAAACATCAAAGCGATTCACATAACCAAGAAGGTGCAAATGATTTTCAATGCTTTATTTGGATATTTGAGTATGTTGGCTATCTCCCGCGTGGTAGAACGTTGATTATTCTCAATGAATGTCTCGATTTGATCACTATCAACTTCAACTGGTCTACCCGACCATGGAGCATCGTCCAGCGAGAAATCTCCACCACAAAACTTCGCAAACCACTTTTTAAATTTTATTTATTTATTTTTGACTGCGTTGGGTCTTCATTGCTGCGCACGAGCTTTCTCTAGTTGCGGCGAGTAGGGGCTACTCTTCATTGCAGTGCGTGGGCTTCTCACTGTGGTGGCTTCTCCTGTTGCGCAGGACGGGCTCTAGGCACGTGGGCTTCAGTAGTTGTGGCTTACGGGCTCTAGAGCACAGGCTTAGTAGTTGTGGTGCACAGGCATAGTTGCTCTGCAGCATGTGGGATCTTCCCGGACTAGGGCTCAAACCCATGTCCCCTGCATTGGCAGGCAGATTCTTAACCACTGAGCCACCAGGGAAGCCCCGCAAACCACTTTTGACATGTTCGATCAGTCACAGCACCTTCTCCATACACTGCACAAACCTTATTTTTGCGTTTCAGTTGCATTTTTACCTTTCTTGAAATAATAAAGCATGATATGTGGAAAATGTTGCTTTTTTCTTTCATCTTCAGTATTAAAATGGCTACACAAAAATTCACCAGTTTTGATAAGTCTTTTTTTAAATGCACACTGATATGACGACTGTCACAATACAATCTAACAAAATCGTTTCAACTGAAGTTAAAAACAACTAAGTGCTACTAGAACCATCTTTCGGAAACAAACAAATGAACATTTTGGCCAACCCAATAGAAGTTGTAAAAGCAGCCTCCTGAAAGACCCAGCTGGAATGATTAGCAGCTGATTACCAGCTAAGGAAATAATAAAAGCCATGTTTCAAGTAGCCATTGACTTACCTTGGTCATTTATGAAGGCCAGAGACAGCTGTTCTGTTTTGGGGGATGAGACAAGAGAACAGCATGTAAATCCGGTCAGATGTACCAGAGCATAGTGAAGAGTGGACACCATACTGTAACCCACATTCCAGCAATTTCTTGCCTTTGGGAAGATTCTCATAGGCTGGGAATAGATATAGTAATAGGTGTTGTTTCTAAGCCCATTGACCAGAAAATTAAAAAGAAGACACATGTTCTGAAGGACAGATGGTGATCACATTGGAATGCCTGAGAAAAGCAAATTTTCACTTTCATGATAAATTTAAAACAAAGAGTTTAAGTTGAAAAAAATTACATTTGTCTTAAATTACATATATTTTAAATTCTATACAATATGAGTTTCATGATCTTTTCCTTTGAATTGAGTAACCCTTCAGCTATTCTCCAAAGATTGGCTAATGACGTACGTGGACCAGGCATATTTTCCATGTCACTAAATTATCCATGAATAGTTGTCTAACATGTTGAAGAACATCTGCATCAACTCCAGTTAGTGTCAGATTCTGTTCCGAAAGTCAGGCTTATGTTTAATCTTAGTAGATGCTAATTTGAATTTAAAGAGGCCAAATTACTAGAGAACAAAGTGGAATTAGGCACATAACTGGCTTATGAGATCAAGAAGAAGCCAGTAAAAATTGGAAAGTGGCTACAATTCAAGGAACTAGTCATTTGGGGATTGCTGGGGGCTGGGGTAGGGTATCTACTTTAAACAATGAAAATAAAACTGCTGAGGAAACAAACCTGCCTTCTAGTTCAGATGATTATTTGGCCATTGTTTGTACTTTGAATAAACTCAGGCTTATTGGTCAAAAATCTACTTTATAGGCTGACTGGCAAAGCTTGATATAAATGCTACTGGCAAAGCTTGATATAAATGCTCCAGACAAAGCCCTGGAAGCTTACTACTTCCAGGTGATCTTTAAGCATTATTCTGGAATAAAGGCCAGAAAAATGGGAATTCTCTTCTTGTCCTGACCAAATTCACATCAAGTGGACCTAATATTCATAACTTCTGTTAAGATAGTAATCCCCGGGCTTCCCTGGTGGCGCAGTGGTTGAGAGTCCGTCTGCCGACGCAGGGGACACGGGTTCGTGCCCCGGTCCGGGAGGATCCCACATGCCGTGGAGCGGCTGGGCCCGTGAGCCATGGCCGCTGAGCCTGCGTGTCTGGAGCCTGTGCTCTGCAGCGGGAGAGGCCACAACAGTGAGAGGCCCACATACAGCAAAAAAAAAAAAAAAAAAAAAGTAATCCCTAGTTAGAAGAACTCAGTGTGCTGGTCATGTTCAGAGGTCATGTTTAGAGGTTTGACAGATTTGACAATTACATTGTTAGGTAATTGGTCCTGATTGCATCTAAAGCACAGGTGGGAATGGAAAATTAGAAATTGGATGGTATTCAGAGGTCATGTTTAGAGGTTTGACAGATTTGACAATTACATTGTTAGGTAATTGGTCCTGATTGCATCTAAAGCACAGGTGGGAATGGAAGCTTTGGGGCCAAGAGTGGGGGAGATTAGTAAACAAACATTGAAGTATCTCATATTCCCAGTTAATTTATTGGAAAGAAAAGGATCATTAAACTGAAGAACTGTTGTCCTCTTTTGGGTTAGAAGAAGCCATGTGGACAGATAGGACATGCGTCTTGTGAGAGTTATTTTAGATGAATAAGATGGACTATATTCCATTGAAATTAGCCTCTGCCATCCACTTCAGAGAAGGTGTTGCAAAGAGTTGAGAAGATGTTGCTAGGTGAAGACTGAAGAAGGGTTTTAAGATGGGCCCAGCAGGCTCAGCTGGCTTTGGATATGGAGGACTGCCATGTCTAAATCTAAAATTGTACTAACCGGGATTCTTTTTTTGTTTTTTTAACATCTTTATTGGAGTATAATTGCTTTACAATTGTGTTAGTTTCTGCTTTGTAACAAAGTGAATCAGCTATACATATACATATATCCCCATATCTCCTCCCTCTTGCGTCTCCCTCGCACCTTCCCTATCCCACCCCTCTAGGTGGTCACAAAGCACCGAGCTGATCTCCCTGTGCTGTATGGCTGCTTCCCACTAGCTATCTATTTTACATTCAGTAGTGTATTTATCTCCATACCACTCTCTCACTTCCTCCCAGCTTACCCTTCCCCCTCCCCGTGTCCTCAAGTCCATTCTCTACGTCTGCGTCTTTATTCCCGTCCTGCCCCTAGGTTCTTCAGAACCATTTTTTTAAGAGTCCATATGTATTTGTTAGCATACGATATTTGTTTTTCTCTTTCTGACTTACTTCACTCTGTATGACAGTCTCTACGCCCATCCACCTCACTACAAATAACTCAATTTTGTTTCTTTTTATGGCTGAGTAATATTCCATTTTATATATGTGCCACATCTTTTTTATTCATTCATCTGTCGATGGACACTTAGGTTGCTTCCATGTCCTGGCTATTGTAAATAGAGCTGCAATGAACATTGTGGTACATGACCCTTTTTGAATTATGGTTTTCTCAGGGTATATGCCCAGTAGTGGGATTTCTGGGTCGAATGGCAGTTCTATTTTTAGTTTTTTAAGGACCCTCCATAGTGGCTGTATCAATTTACATTCCCACCAACAGTGCAAGAGGGTTCCCTTTTCTCCACACCCTCTCCAGCATTTATTGTTTGTAGATTTTTTGATGATGGCCATTCTGACTGGTGTGAGGTGATACCTCATTATAGTTTTGATTTGTATTTCTCTAATGATTAGTGATGTTGAGCATCCTTTCATGTATTTGTTAGCCGTCTGTATATCTTCTTTGGAGAAATGTCTATTTAGGTCTTCTGCCCATTTTTGGATTGGGTTGTTTGTTTTTTTGATATTGAGCTGCATGAGCTGCTTATAAATTTTGGAGATTAATCCTTTGTCAGTTGCTTCATTTGCAAATATTTTCTCCCATTCTGAGGGTTGTCTTTTGGTCTTGTTTATGGTTTCCTTTGCTGTGCAAAAGCTTTTAAGTTTCATTAGGTCCCATTTGTTTATTTTTGTTTTTATTTCATTTCTCTAGGAGGTGGGTCAAAAAGGATCTTGCTGTGATTTGTGTCATAGAGTGATCTGCCTGTTTTCCTCTAAGAGTTTTATAGTGTCTGGCCTTACATTTAGGTCTTTAATCCATTTTGAGTTTATTTTTGTGTATGGTGTTAAGGAGTGTTCTAATTTCATTCTTTTACATGTAGCTGTCCAGCTTTCCCAGCACCACTTATTGAAGAGGCTACTAACTGGGATTCTGTATGACAAGGGAAAAACTTACATAGAAATAGAATTCTGTTTTATTTTTCCATTTTCTCAAAAAGTATATTTCTCAAATCTTTTCTGGATACCCAGTCTGTGTCCTTGTATCTTAAGTGCCTTAAAGCACAGTGAAGATAGGCATTTTAAGATTCCAGATTTTAAAATGTGAGTCTTTGGAGAGGTAGGCTAACCATTGAGAGCAAAATGAGGAGTGTCCCAAATGTTTGTGTTTCCAGCCTTAACATTAAGGACACAAATTGTGAATATCATATAAATACCATCCAGAGTGTCACACGGTGTCAGCAGGGTCAACTGTATTTATGTTCTCTCTTCCTAAGCATTATATAGAAAATTAGTAAATGAAGTCAATGTTCTTTACTGACAAGCTACCCACCCAGCAACTTTAATATTCTATTCTTCTTGGGGAAGGGGTTACTTCTTGTAAGCTTGTACTATCACCTTAGTGGTCTGGATAGCCTCCTAAGGTCTTAAATTTCAGCTAAAGAATAGGTGAATAGGATCTGACAGAATAGAAGAATTTCAGAGGGCTATGAGTACTAACTTCAGTCTAATCGGAAATTGAGAAATTCTTTTTGTAAAGGACCAAGTAATAAATATTTTAGGTTTTGCAGGCCAAGAGCTTTGTGACTGTCACCCATAGTCTGGCACAACTAACCGACTCTGCCATTGTAGTGCAAAAGCAGCCATATGCACTACATAGAGAATGGCTGGGTGCCAATAAAACTTTGTTGATGTACACTGAATTTCATATCATTTTCATGTCACAAAGTAATTCTTTTGTTTTTTTTTCAGCCATTTAAAAATAGAAAAATCATTCTTAGCCCATGGGCTATGGAAAAACAGGTGGCACGCTGCATTGGGCTGCAGCCTGTGGTGTGCTGACCCCTGGTCTAGGAGTGGAAAGGCTTAGAACTTGGAAAAATGGTTCCATACATCAGTTTCTCTTTTCCTCCTTCTCTTATATTGAAGCCGTGCCTCTCTGGAATGTTATGAAAAGAAAATTAGAAATTGGATGGTATACAACTGCTGGGCATTCTTAAGTCTTGTTGTGCCTCTCTGGAATGTTACGAGAAGAAAATTAGAAATTGGATGGTATACAACTGCTGGGCATTCTTAAGTCTTGTTCATTAGAGGGACAACACTTTTAGCTAACTTTCTACTGTAGTTGTTGGAAAATGTGTGCCTTACCTCTGGACTGACCTTCCTACATAATGGAAAGCTGAGGGTTTTCTCAGAACACTGCAGGAAGAAGAGAGACAGCACCTCAGTTTTGCCTGAATATTTCCTAGCTTTCTTCCCAGTGGTTTATTCCTGACAGTTCTGATACCTTTTCATGGTTTCATTCCTCCTTGTATTCTGTCAATTTTGTAAGCTGTTGCTTTGTATTTGTTAGAGAAACTAGGTGAGACAAAACTATTTGTCAGAGAAACTAGGTGATGTACAGGGCAGAAGCTTTCATGATTTCCTAGGGTTATTGGAGGTCAGGTGCTTCACATGGGAAATTCATACTATTTCATTTCCCTGCTTGTTACTGAAATGTGGTGCATGATCATGTTTGCAAGTGAAGGCAGTGTATTAAAGTCTTAGTGATTGAGAAGAGTAAAATGTACAATTTTGTGTTCTCTTCATAAATTTGAAAAGTGTTTCTCTCAAATTTAAAATGCATTAATGTGCTCTCAGGTTGTTTTTAGCCATTAAAATATCTGTCATTTGCTGTATTTAAAAATTTCAGGTGGAAAAACCTTGCAATGGTGGTCAAGATTTACTTGTTTATCCAGCTAAGAGAAAGCAGCTTTTGAGAAGTGAACTGAATGCTGAAAAAGTGCCACCATCCCCACTACCTGCTCCAAAACAAATACCACCACTCAAAGGGTGTCCAACAGTTATGCCAGGAGACTTTAAAGAGAAAGTTGAGGAGCTGCTGGTGAAATACTCAAGTGGTCTTTGGGCCAGCGCACTCCCAAAAGCATTTGAGGACATGTACAAAGTGAAATTACCTGAGGATGCCTTAAAAAATCTTGCCTCGCTTTCCGATGTATGCACCATAGACTACATTTCTGGAAACCCTCAGAAGGCCATTCTCTATGCTAAACTTCCACCACCCACTGACAAAATCCTAAAGGATGCAGAGCAAGCACATGGAGATTATGATGCCAAGTCTGTGATTGAACAAGAATATTTGCAGATAGAAAAAAACATTACCGAAAGTGCTGATACCTTTATGGAGACTGTAACAATTCCTCCGTTAATCATTCCAACTGAGGCATCCCCATCTGTACTGGTGGTTGAACTGAGCAACACAAATGAAGTGGTTATCAGGCAAGTTTTATTTTCTAATTCTTTAGAATCCTAGTGTACTGTTGCTACTTGGCTATTCTTCATATAGATGCTGGTTGAGGAAGAATAATATATTTTTAGTTCTATAGAGTTATATTGAAGTATAATGTTTAAAATAACTATTTTTGCGAGAAAAGATTTCTTACAGTTTTAAAAATTGAAATGATGATATGGTCTGAACATGAAAATAATCTATGTCAAAAGCATAATGGTAACTATATAAGTCAAAAGCAATACCTAGTCCATAGAAAGAGCAATCACCCACTAGGTAGGTAATACTGTTTAATCTGGGATTACGTAGTGTTTCCTAAAAGTCAGAATAGCTAAGCACCGCCTTCTAGTGTAATGCATCAGATTAGCCCTCTGGTTTCTCGAGCCTTTTGATATCATTGCCTGGGAGAAGGAATTATTGCCTAAGTGGCTAATGATAACTGGAATTCCAAAAAACAGTTCGGTTCAGGCACTTGATGTGGACTTTTGGAGGAAATGTAGAATACATAGAAAATGTTGAAAGACTATAATTTGCTGTTTCTAACTTGGAATGAAGAATGGTAACCACTGTAGCTGGATCTCTGGAGGCAGCAGCCCAAGGTGTGGCTGTGGCTGGAGCAGAACAGAATCCAGGCTCCTTCACCCAAAATGTCCCTGTGCGTTGAACTCTTACTCTTCCCAAGGATCATAGCTGAGCTGGGAAGATCCAATGAAAGGCCACAAAAAATAATCAAAGTCCTATACAGCAAACCTATTGAAGCTTTTCTGTTTGAACAAACTAAGTCTGATGATGAAGTGAGAATCAAGTATCTTAGGATGTTCAAACTAGAACATGTAGGAGCTTTGTTGAGGTCCTTTTTATAGAGGGGTGGTAAATATATAGAGCTTTTATTCTAAGATGTGGTATGGCCTGAAGATAGAAATAGCTTGCTGAGGGTTAGGGTTCCCACTGTGGGTCACTAATAAACTGAGGTAAAGGAAGGATGTTGAGGAGCACATTGCTAACTTTTACCATTTGACATTATAAAGAAAATCTAAATCTGCAGGATCCTTTGGTATCTGTTACCAGTAGTCATTGGTGCCACTTTCAGAGAGCCAAGCACCCAGCACTGGACTGGATGAATCATGTGATTTCTTACGTTCTTCCCAAGATCTGGCAAGAATCTGGATCAGTTCCAGGACTTCAATAGGATGGGGGTTCAATCTACTCCAGGATGATTAGGTCCAGGGTCCTCAGGTTATCTAGATCCCTTTTTCAGTATAAGTTAGAATCCCAGAGCCAGCATTCTACGTGTTCATTAGGGTGGCTGGCAACCAGCAAGCATGATGGGTAATGTCTGCCCTTAGGTTGACCCTAGATCATTAGTATCCCCCCACCGTCCTAACCCCAGCAGGCTGAGCCCTATTCTACATCCACACCTTTACCCAGGCAGTAGACTCTGGAAACTAGTAGACTTGTGACTCATAAAAGTTACAGGGAGGTGCTGTGGCAGGACCCTTAGGTCAAGTATGGGAATCTGTTGTCTCCAGTCTAAAAATTAACTTTGTAAAACTTTGTATTTATGGCATATCTAAATTGGCCTGCATATCATTCTTTGTTCACTTGCTCAGGTAATTTGGGGATAATGTATGACCTTATTCTTGCCACTACCCACTCTTATACCAACTGTCATGTTACCTCCTTACCCCGCCCAGGCATCATTCTCTGTTGGTGGCTACAGAGAGCAGAAGCTGCCTGCAGATCTCATGCTGCTTCTCACCACCTCCCTCCTCCCTGGCAGGAGCCCATGCTATGCAGACTACCAAACCACGGGCTACAGCCTAGGCCTCTGCCAGTTGAGCTCCCAGGACTGTAGCAGTGCTACCAGGAGGCCCCATGAGACTCCAGATCCCAAGGAAATGGGCACTTGAGCAGAGCTGCAGATCTACTAGGAGACTCCAGAGCCAAAAGTGCAGCTGTATTCCAGGCAGTACCCTAACATTTGTAAAGCTCAGTAACCTTAAATGATAGAGTATGACAAAGCTTTTACAGCTGTTTCTGGAGTGAATAATATGCATGTCATATTTTGTTTTAAAATAGCCATTGCCTCCAAAAGAGGCATTATTTCCACATTGTGTAGGGCTTTTAAAAGCTTTTTTTCCTCTAGTAACAAATAGGTTGACTCTGGTTTCTTCTGTCCTGCTGATAGTTACCAAAAATACAGGAAGATACTCCTAAAAGGAATAGTTTCTGAAAGCTGTATAGGACCACTTGGGCCCTGAGTAGAAGCTAGAACAGTTCAAAGAGCAATGTTCTTGTGGCATATCCCCCATCTCGCTGGCCAGGTGATTCTGGTGCTGGTACAGCATAGCCTTCAAACTCAAAAGGCTTCATCCCATGGCTGAGATATCTCCTGATAAAGGAGCCAGGTTTGATTTGCCAGGTTTTCCATCCTGGAACGAGGCCTTTGTTGGAATTGTCTCTGAAGACTAAAGGACAAGGAAGCAGCAGCCTATTTATGGCAGAAAGCAAAACAGTATGTTTTGATAACATAAACTAGGACAAGGTGATTGCAGTTGTCAACAGCCAAAAATTGTAGAAGGGGGATAGAAGAGTATCCTGGAAAAAACATTTCTTAAAAAGCATGCAACTTAAAGAGGCATTTATCTAGAACATGTTATCTCTTTAAGGGTATCAGAACTCAACATTTTGTTGTAATTTGTTCAAATTTGTTCAGTAAGTTGGAGGGATGGGTTGTCACATGGTTCTATCTATTGTTTTCAAGGGTTTGTTTTTCTCTAGGAGGAGTCAGATTTCATTGGTTTTCAGAGATTGAGACTTGTTCAGACCCAGCCTTAGTTAAGGCAGAACTATCAACTACATTCTCTTCTCAGAAATCTACACACATCTCCAGCAGCCTGAGTCAAAATCTCAGGTTGACTCTTGCTCATCTGGCTTCCACTGGTGTCTTCCTTTCCACTTCCTCCCTTTCCTTCCCTTGAGTCTTCTCTCAACCTGGTCCTCCCTGACTGCTTACTGTTATATCCTCTAGTTCTCTGGATTGTTGTTGAGCATTTGCTCTGTTGTGTGGTGTGTTGGACCTTGGTCTTTTTTTGTGAGCTCCACAGTATTGTATTCTCCTTTTTCAAGGTACAATTGTTGGGCTTCCCTGGTGGAGCAGTGGTTGGGAGTCCACTTGCCAATGCAGGGGACACGGGTTCATGCCCCGGTCCGGGAAGATCCCACATGCTGCGGAGCGGCTGGGCCTGTGAGCCATGGCCACTGGGCCTGCGCGTCTGGAGCCTGTGCTCCGCGATGGGAGAGGCCACGGCAGTGAGAGGCCCGCGTACCGAAAAAAAAAAAAAAAAAAAAAAAAGATATAATTGTTTACTAACTCCATGTTCTCCTCCCTGTCAGTGTAAGCAAGTCTGAGCCTGGAACCAAAGATGACCGTAGAAAAACAGAGTAATATTAATGAATTCCTGTACCTTTCCTTCTTCCAGGTTGCTTCATTTGTGTTCCCTTCCTTTAATTTAGGTATGTGGGCAGAGACTATTCTGCTGCTCAGGAATTAATGGAAGATGAGATGAAGGAGTATTACAGTAAGAGCTCGAAGGCCACGCCCGTCCAGACTGTGCAGATTGGCCAGTTGCTGGCTGTGAATGCTGAGGAGGACGCCTGGTTACGGGCACAGGTCACCTCAACAGAAGGGAACAAAATAAAGGCAAGCATTATGAAGACAAACATTATTTTTCAGATGAAAATGTTGCTTCTAATATTCTGTCCTCTCTAACTATATTTAGTTTTCCCCAGAAGTTGAAAAGATAGTATCTGTAAAAGATTATCTCTGTCAACTTTTAAGTCAGTGGTAGTTATATTATCTTAGAATTTTAGTTTAAAAAAAAGAAAAAAAATTCTTCTCCATTGTAGTACCATAACCCATGATGTAAGCAGGAAAAAAATCTCTATTCCTCTCCCCCAAGGTTATATAATGAATACTGATCAGAGCTCTGTGGGCTTCTTATCCAGGTCAATACTTTGGAGTGAGGGAAACCATACTGATTAGAGGAGATGGCATTCTTCTCTCCCTTCTTGCACAGCCAGCTGAGGAGAACCCCAGATAAGACTTGGGCCATGCCCCAAGTCTTGCCCTCTTGGTCATCTTGGAAAGGTTAGAGGGCTCGTTCACCAGTCTCTTCCCTCAGAGGCTCTAATACTTCCAGACTTGACCACATTCGTGGTGATCATCCTCTGCTCCATTGCCTCTTTTTTCCCTCAGCTCAGAGACCCAGAATCAGAACTCACTCATGAAGGCACAGTTTTGTCTAAATTTTGTAAGCAGGGTTAGCACATCTCAGAACCCTTAGCACTGCAGGGGGCAGGAAGTCCAGGTGAACAGGACCCCAGTCAGTGTGGCCCCATCACTGCTTTGTGCTCAGTGAGAAACCTGAGTGGCCTCTAGTCGATAGGAGATAACTGCCCCAGACATTCCTAGCTAAACTTCAGTCTACTTGCTGACCGTTTCCCTGCCCTTAGGAAGTCTAATACAACTTAAGCTATTTGAAGGCACAGGGATTGCTTATGAAGAGAAGAACCATACAAACCCCGGTGACATGTTAACAGTGCATCAGTGTTTATAATAAATGCTACAAATACTCCACAAGGATATCTCCTAGTCTGAGATCTATAAGGCAAAAATAACTTGGGCCTTCCCCTTCCTTCCTTACCTCTACTTTGGGAGTTTAAGCTCTGGAGTCAGTTAGACCTGAGTTTAAGTCCCAACTCTGCCACTTCTAGCTGTGTGGCCTTGGGAAAGTTATTTAACTTCTCTGATTCCTTACCTATAAAATCAGACACTATCATTATGCTAGTATCTGCCTGTTAAACTTTTCATTCATTTTTTCCACTGTCCTAGGGCAGGAGACAAGACTGACAAGTCCTTGTTCTCGAGAAGCTTATATGCTAGTAAAAGAAGACAGATAATGAACAAGTATACAATAAATAAACAGGACAATTTAACAGCAGTGAAGGAAATAACCAGGGTGCTGTGATAGAAAATAACTTTGAAGGAAGGGATAAGCAGGGAGATGTGATCTGGTTTATTTGCTTCAAAGATTGTTCCAGTGCCCGTGTGGGGCATGGATTGTAGTAGTGTAGAGAACATGGATTGTAGTAGTGTAGAGAAGGAGAGTAAGACTGGTTAGATGGCTATTGCAGTAGCCAGCAACTTGTGACCTGAATTAGGGTAGAAACAGTGGAGACAGAGGTAATGGGACGTATTCAGGATGTATTTGGAGGTAGAACTGACAGGACACTAATTCATCGGATGTGGAAGAGAAGGAAGGAGAAGATTCAGGATGGCTGCTGGGTTTGGGACTTGAGCAACCTGGTGGATATTGGTGCCATTTATTGAAACTGGGAAATCAGGGAAAAGAACCAATATATAGGAGAATCAAGAATTTTGTAGGACCTGTTAGGTTTGAGAAAAGCTATCAGATTTCACCTGGACAAGCCTGGAGCTCAGGGAGAAGTCAGGACTGGAGATGTAGCAGCAGGGTGGGAGGCATCAGCGTGTAGGTGCTACTTGAAGCCATGGGACTGGGTCAGATCTCCTTGAGGAAGAATCACCCATAGAGCAGAGAAGGGGACCCAGAACTAGGCTCTGAAACACTTCAGCATTTAGATGGTGGGTGTGAGAGGAGCAAAGAAGACTGTCAGAATGGCCAGAGAAGGAGGAAAACCAAGAAGGCAGTGTCACGGAAGCCAGAACAGGAAAGTACCTCATAAAGGAGGAAGCAACCGGCTGTGTCATTGCTTCTGAGAGCTGTGAGCTGGTGTGAGGAATAAATAGAGCAGCTTGGTGTGTTTTACGGTGGCAAGCTCTTAAGGCAGCAGTAGTTGTGGCAGTCCTGGCCTCATCTTGTTCCCCATATCCCATGAACCAGACAGAGATGAGTTTTACCCTTTATTAGGAGAAACCCCAACTACTTGGAAAGTCTTGTTTCTCTTGAATTTTACTGTGCCTGACAGGAAGAACAGGTTCCCTCCTTGCTTTCTGCAGAGCTTTCTGAGTATGAGAAACAGGAACATGCGGTCACCCCCTCAGGTTGGTGCCAGTTTGGCCTGGCGCAAACCCACATCCCAGGGTTGTTTTCTGGTTATTACTCAGGTGGTGCTGTGAGACCGGCGGCCACTTGAGGGAGCCAGAGATCCAGGAATGAACTGGGGCCCGGTGCCACGATTATGAGCCTGCTTGTGCTGATCTCAGGGCCAAAGGACACAGGACAGAGGGTGGTGACAGTCCAGCTGGACAGTCCATGGGCAGATGTTTTATGAGCCACAGCTGACATACAAATACATGGTATCGTGATTCAAAAGAAGAAAGAAAAGAAAACAAGCTCCAGACATTACAGAAACCCTTTGAAGATTTTAGAGCAGTATTCTTTAGTCTCTTAGTGCTAGGAGTACATTCGAAATTGCCCAGGAATCATGATTTCACATACTATGTCCTATTCACAGACACGTTGTCTCCATTTTAACCTAGGAAGAGCAGAATCCAAATTGTGGGTGTTGGTAGCTATTAAAGGACACAAAAAGCTGTGTGAATCCTGAGGCCTTTGGGAAGGAAAAGCAGGTGCTAATTAGGGGTTGGAGAAGTGGCTGGCTGTAGTGTGGGGACCCTGCCAGGGATCAAGGCCTCGGCGGGCACTGAGTCAAGATATGGACTCTAAGAGATGATCCTTTCCAATGTGGGATATACAGGCCCCACAGACACGGCTATCAGGTGGTCAGGGAAAGGCGTTAGTCATCTCTCTATTCTTTTCTTCCTTAGATTCTCTGATGGGGAGAATTTTTGTTTTGTATACTTACTGTCAGAATCTTGGTGCTCAGAAGCTGTGGACTTTATTTTACTGCAGAAAGTAAAACTCTGTATTACTTGGTATTTTCTTTGCCATGCCTTTGCCCTGTGATTTGTTCTGTATTTGTAATAACCATCTGCTTTAATTAGAGAAGCGTACTAAGTTTTCAACACTTTCCCTCTGATTCCTAGTTATCATTCTAAACCACAGCTTAATGTCTCTAGATTTATTTTTCTCCAAAAAGAAAAAGCCGTTGGTTATATAGTCCTTCTCAACTGAAGGTTTTATTAATACACTAAAAATAATATCCAGGCTCTCCATGATCTGTGATGGTGGTGAGGAAGTGCCATGCAAGTTTCTGTAAACACAGAGCTCTGTCCAGCAGACTTGGGACCTTTTCCTGAATTGGATGAAGGCCTAACCCAGCTTCACAGCCCCCAAAAAACCCAGAATTACCTACCTTTACAGTGTAGAATTCCATGTTATCCAGCCATGACATCATTGTTGTCATTGACAGAAAGCATCTCGGTCCCTGGAAGCATAACAGCTGAGAGCAAGCTGTCACAAGTGCTGCTCTGGGGATTTAGAATCTGATAAATACCACCAGTGTGATGCCTCCTCTAGAAATAAATAAGGATCTGCCTAAGGAAGCAGATCCTTAGTGGAGTTGTATAAATCAAGAAAGAATAAGGTGATGTAGGCATTATGCCAGCAAGGAAAGGGTGGGGACAGTCAGGGCTGGCAGACCAGGTACGTGTGCTTCTGAGAAGCTGACAACAGAAGGCATCGGAGTTCAGCACTCTTCCCTCTTCTCCCCTTTGGCAAAGGCGCAGCGGAGGAGTGCGGCCTGGAAGTCAGGAGCCCTGGCACCCCTGGTCCCATTCCCAGCATTCCTCTTCCAGGCTAAGTCAGGGGTACCTCCCCTGGCATTTTCCAGGCAGTGGTGCCACTTCACATGCCGATTATGGGGTAAAATGAAGCCAGTTCAATGCATCAAGTGATTTTTTTTTTAAGACATGAGGATAAAGAATTTTATTTGAACCTAAACGTTGTTGTTTCTGTTATCATTAGGTATGCTATGTTGACTATGGTTTTAGTGAAAATGTTGAAAAGAGCAAAGCATACAAATTGAACCCGAAGTTCTGTTCACTGTCATTCCAAGCTACGAAGTGTAAGCTCGCAGGTAAAAGGAACTTATTTTAAAGTGCTCTCCACTTTGACAAACGTATGGACACCAAGCGGGGAAAGTTGGGGCCGGTGGGGGGGGGATGAACTGGGAGATTGGGATTGACATATATACACTAATATGTATAAAATAGATAACTAGTAAGAGCCTGCTGTATTTCTCTTTGTAAGATTTGATCATTATAAAAATGTTACAATGTTTTAATATATTTTTGTTACATTATATATAACATATAGCACATTTAACTTTATTATTAAAAAGCCTGTTGGACATCTGAGAGGGTTTGGTTGCTGTTGCCGTAACTGCCCTAGTAACAGCTGTTCGAGGCCCTGTATCATGGGATACAGGATCAGTGTAAATCATGTTGTTCGACCTGTTGTAAAGTGACTCCCAGCTTCGTTCCCACTGAGATGGACTCTGTGGATGCTGCTTGTTAGCAGGGAACACTCCCTCGTGCACCCAAGCACGAGTCCAGCTGTGGGTCATGTGCGGTCTCTGGCACTGTCACGTATCACTGTTCTTTTCTTTCCTCCTCAAGGAAGCGTAGAGAAATGCACATGTGTGAGAGTGACGTGTAGGGATGACCTGAAAGTATGGGGGGCACACGTTAATGATGAGGAAAGACATTGGAATATGTATGCCTCATGCAGGAGAGCCAGAGCTATACTCAGAAAACTATCAGAATTGTTTTCATGAAAATTAGACCTGTGAAGAAATGCCTCCTTCCCAGCAGGGATGTCTTTATGTCAGAGGAACGGGGTTTGGCTCTCTCTGTGAGATAAATCTAGAGTAATTTAAAAATACTGGTACAAACCTGTGGGAGTTAGTTTTGAAAAGAACATATCAGGAGCATAGGAAAAGATTTAGGATGCTGAAATGAAAGGTTTGATAAAAGCTTTAGAGGTGTGTGTCTGGAGAACAGAATATGAAAAAGAGAAAGGTAGGTCAGAAGGAATCTGTAAACTTTTGCTTACGGATTTAAAGGGGAAAAATATAGAAATAGACATTGTAGTACCATTGGGGAAATGATGCCCTAGTTTAATTAGTTTAATGGATTAACTTAGAGTTGTCATATTATGTTATATGAAATTACAGTTTTCCAAGAATTTAAAGAATAATTAGACTGCAATAAAATTCACCTAATACCCACATTACATTAAACAGTATTTTACCTTTCTTTCATAAATCTGAAAGTTCTTTGGTATCCTCAGGGCCATGATGGTTTACTTAAAAAGAAAGAATGAAAGGGAGGGGGAAAGGTTGTCTAAATTTTCAATAAGTGCATGTTCATGCAAGAAATAATTGTGCATATTTAATTAGAAAATGAAAAAACCAAGGGTATATTTTTAGGAAGAGTGTTACAAATACATGACTGGCAGACATAATTGGCTGACAACTTCTTTACATGTTAGTCTTTTTGTTTTAAATATGTGTTTGTAAGTAAAGTGAAGGCTGTTTCTCCTAAGGTAGAAATTCAGATTGATCGTCAACTTTTCTTCTTGTTTTAAGATTGCCCGCCTTTGTGTAATCATTCAAAAGGGCATTCATGTTATAATAAATATTTTTAAACCTAAGGGTGGATGGTATAAAGAAGATTGTATAACAAAGCTTCCCTATAAAATTTAAGAATTTCGTAGTAGATTCATAATTGTAATAAGTAGCCAAAACAAACACAATCTCTGCATCTTAAAATGATTCTTCTAATTAAGTAGAAATTTAAATATTCAATATTTTTCAGGGTTGGAAGTTCTAAGTGATGATCCTGATTTAGTGAAGGTGGTTGAATCTTTAACTTGTGGAAAGATCTTTGCAGTGGAAATACTTGAAAAAGCTGATATTCCACTGGTTGTTCTGTACGATACCTCAGGAGAAGATGACATCAACATCAATGCCACCTGCTTAAAGGCCAAATGTGACAAGTCACTAGAGGTTCACCTTCAGGTACCACTGTGACCACTGTTGTCTATTCACAAGTATCACAGGAAAGAAATTCACCAGAAAAGAACGCTGTACATTTTAGGCTAACACTAGATAGAGACAGATTACGTATGTATTGGAAAAAAAAAGGAAGGAAGGGAGCTAAAAGGAGGGGAAATGCCAAAATATAAATAGTAATTATTAAGAATTGGATTTTTGTTTTATTTTCCAGTTTCCACAATGAGCATTTATTAATTTTATATGAAATTATTTTGCAAAGATAATAAAGGATAATTCAAATGAAGGGAAAATTAGATCAGTGAAGATGCTTATTAAATTGCTAGCTTTAACATTTTTTAAATGTGAAGAACATAGTTGTCTGTATGAAAGGACACTTTTAAATAAATTATAGAGCAGCCACTCGAAAGAATGAGATGTTAAAAATGATCATTTTTAAGGCTTCATAGCAACATTGGGAAAATATTTGTTTTAATAAGTAGAACAATAGTAAATTACCTTTATATTATGATTTGACTAAAAATGGCTAAAATTAAACCTTTACTGTGATTATAATTTTTAAAAGTTACTAAAAATTCCTGTGGCCCATGGACGTGAATTAGAAAGTAAACTAATAATGGGATTGATTTTGTGAGAGTTTTTTATTTTTATTTCTGTTAATGCTGCAAAAATATGTTTTATATAATAATTCTTTTTCTAAATTAATGGGGAGAAGATAAACCAGAGTTAAAGCAGAGCTAAAAATACTCTTAGCCTTTCAGACAGTAGAAAGTGGTAATAATATAATGTGTGCAAAATGTCTACTCTGTGCCTGACACAAACGATACCAGATATTCCTTTTGGAAAGAGTGGTATGCAAACTAGTTTTTCACATTTACGTTACGAATTTCATTCTATCTGTCCTCCAGCTTGCTTAGAAGATTGAAAAGCGCAGAAATTTTCAATGAGCTGTTTAGATAGATCCCCTTAGGTAGGTAAGAGCTGCACTCTGTTCTCACATCCTTGGTGTGTCCTTTGTTTCAGGTCGATGCCATGTACACAAATGTCAGAGTGACTAATATTTGCTCCGACGGCACACTCTACTGCCAGGTGCCTTGTAAGGGTTTGAACAAGCTCAACGACCTTCTGCATAAGATAGAGGAATACTTTCATTGTAAGGTATGGCCAAGCAGCATCCACCTCTAAGATGAGTCCTAACATTGCAAACAAGAGGAGTCACTAAATTGTACATGTGTAGTAAGTTTTGTATATTTTGAGGTAGACTCTCTAAAATAGAGGGTAAGAGCCCCAGACTTCAGAATTTAAAACAAAAATAAAAATCCCCACTAGTTTCTTCACGGTAAACTGAGGATAATAATAGTGAGTACCCACAGGATTGTTATGAGGACCAGTCACAAGGCTGCTTATTATTAGCACAGGGCCTGGCACATAGAAAGTGTGCAGCAACCGGTAGATTTGTCATTCACAAGGTGCAGTTGATGAGCCTACAGTGCAGCTGCCTGTGACTGTCTGCTCGAGCAGCTGGCTCCTCTGCCTGGGCAAAGACGGAACCGTGGAATTTAGAAGGAGAATAAAACTTCCGAGGCATCACTCCCCAACCTCTTTATGGCCCCTGAGAGAACCTGCGCCTTGGAAAATGTGGTTCTGCAGTTTACATTTATTAGTAATCTCTTTTCCCTTTAATTCTAGTATTATTTTCTGAATCAGGATCTGTAGAGGTTTTGTTTTAAGGTCCTAAAGGGATCTCCTTACCTCCATTTGGGCATTATAGTTGTAATCCACAATATGCTGTGGTTTCCAAGTGACTAAACTCTGATGCCGCTTCATCTCTGACCCCCTCACCTGGAAGCGAACCTTTGCCTCTGACCTACAGAGCACCCCGAGTGCCTCATGACACTTGTACGCAGCATTGTTTTAGCTGTTTGGGTATTTGTTTGCTTTACTAGAGTATAGGCTTCCTGAGGGCAGAGACTGAGCCTCACCAGCTTCTGGTAAGTACCTAATTCATTTAGGTACTGTAGTAACTTACCTAGTGTCTTACATAAAATAGGTATTCCAAAATATTTGCTGAAGTGGATTAAACTTGTATTTAGACTACAGCCTAGAATCGAGACGTTAGATCTGTAGCTTTACCTCTTTCTCTGTTACAGATGTCTTAGCTTGTATCTCAAGGTCATTACTTAAGTTTGATTTGCGGATCTATCCTAGAGAAATCTGAGACATCCAGAGGGTGACTGTAGTTACTCATTTGCATGCATGTGCTTATAATCTAAAATGGTGAAAACCACTCTTGACAGTTCTTAGTGCCCTGGAAACTCAAGTGGAAGGAGGTATTGCCTTTGGGGAGAGTAGAAACATTCACCCTGAAGGAAGGAGGCAATGGCGGGTCCCCATTTCAAGCTGCAGCAGAGGAGGAGGATGAAAACATTGAACAACATTGAACTGGCACTGATATCCATATTTGTGTTGATAACGTTTCTTTTGTTTTGGATTAAAATCTTATCTTTGAATCTTGAATGTTAAAAGATGAAAAGAGGAGGCCTTATGAACAGCTAGCCTAACTGCTTCCGTTTCATACAGGCTGTTCATTTTATCGGATTCATCTTCCCTCTTTGTGTTTAACTGATGGTGCCTGAGCCTGGATGAATTATACTGACCTCCATGCTAACATTTTTAGACATTTTAACAAGGCTGATTTATGAGCCATGTGCAAGGAAGGAGGGTAGATGGCTGCCACCAACATATGAGAAACAAGGCAGAAGCCCTACAACCCCTGTACATATCTGCGTCCACTGTAGCACGCACCTCGCCGAAAGTCTGATCACATACGGGTGAAGCAGTTTGCCTGTGCCACAGCGGTGTTTTTCTCATGGTGTAGCAACGTGCTCTTTGCTGAGAATAATAAGTGTCATGCGTTTCTGTTTTGCAGCACATGACTTCTGAGTACTTCGTTTCATTACCCTTCTGTGGGAAAATCTGCCTCTTCCATTGCAAAGGAAAATGGTTACGAGTAGAGGTAAAATCAGTCACTTGACTTTTTTTAAACTTAAGATGAAATATTTCAGACATATAAATGAGGTTTTTAAAAAATGGAGTAAGCATCCATATACTCATCACCAGTTTAAGAAATAAAACATGATACATAAAACCAATATACAGTTGATGCTCCCTGTCTGCAGCCCTTTCTTTTACTCCCACCCCTGGGGGAGCTACCAGCTGAATTTGGTGTTTCTCCTTCCTATTCACTGCTTTAGACTTTTACTATATTTGTGTCTATACACACATACTTTTACTATCTGTATATTTCAATATAGAGATATTTAAAATGTAGAAGTGAATAGTATATATAATATTTATAGTAAAAACATGAATAAAGTATAACTGAATGAATGTCTTAAAAATTTACACAAATTGTAAGATGTATTGATTCTTCTATAACATGCTTTTTCATTCATTATGTTTGTGATGTAATCTGTTTTCCCTGCTGTATGCTGTAACAGTGTACGAATATGCCAACATTATCACTCCATTCTTCTGACAATGGATATTTAGATTGTGTCGAATTTTTTCCTATAAACAGCACTACCATGAACCTTCCTGTGCATATCTCCCAGGGTACATATGTAGGAGTGGAATTTCTGGGCATAGGAAATGCCTAATTGCTCTCCAGAGTCACCCCTCCCTCGAGGGTTAGCCCTTTGAGTGTTCTGGCTTCTTGGGGGCATCCCATGTCCTCCCTCACCCCTGCCCAGGATGGCTTGGGTTTCAGTGTTCACATATTCCTCTATTTCCAGGGCCTAATAATTGTTTTATTTTCTTACAAGCTCAGTTATGAATTTGTAAGGAGGTTTGTTATATTTTGTCATAAATCTCTGTATGTTTTTCAAAGGTAGGTTTTGGATTTTTGTGGTTTCTTTCTTTTCTTCATCTTCTTCTTCTTTTTTTTTTTTTTTTGATATCTATTTTGCCCAGTTAGTAAAATTGCAAATCTGGGCTTGATTTTTTTTTTTTCCACAGTGGTGCTTAACCTAGGTGCAAAGACCTCTGCTTACAGGGAGCGCCTGGACCCCTCCCCAACAATTGTATGCAAATTATGTGTGTGTGTGTGTATTATGTATTTTGGAGGGAAAGTATTCATAATTTTCTTAAGATTCTCAAAGAAACCAACCCTAAGTAAGAATCATTGCTTTATTGAGTTTTATTACTGCATAGCAGCATTGTGATTACTTAATGGTACTGATTTTCCCTTTATTTAAGTAAATCTTGATCATGGCCACTTTAATGAAAGCATCAGTTTTGAAATAACTATTGTCAATGTGAATGTGTGTCAGAAAGTTGAGATCTGGAGTTATATGACTAAGATTTGGGTGCTTAGCTATAAACTTCAAAACATGATTTGTTAAAAAGAACACGACATTATCTGAATTTTAAAGCTCTGTGCTGTTTAGTGTATAATATATAAATGCACAAATACTTAATTTTTTAACCTTTTATTTTGAAGTAATTTCAGACTTTTAGAAAGTTGCAAAAATATTTTAAGGAGTTCCCATATGCCCTTTACCCACCATCTCCAATTGTTAACGTCTTACATAACGATTATCAAAATCAGGAAATTAACATTGGTACAATATTAACTAATCTGCAGAACATACTGACATTTCCCAGATTGTCCTCCATATGTCCTTTTTCTGGTCCAGGATCCCAAGATGTATTTAGTTGTCATGTCTTCTTAGTTTCCTCCAACCTGGCAGTTGCTCAGTCTTTGTTGTTTGTGGTCTCTTGAAGAGTAGCAGTGTTTTGTAGAGTGTCTCTCAACTTGAGTTTCTCTGTGTGTGGAATCAGGCTATGCCTTTTTGGCAAAAATACCTTCTCAGTGTATGCTCAAATACTTTAGATAAATATCTAGTATTATTTTTATTACTATCAAGTTGTGTATTATCTACTTTTGAGGTAGCGAAAGTGTTCATTCTCTTAGTGATGCATAGAAAGTTAAGGAAAGAAAGATGATTAATGAAAAGCAGATCCTGTGTTTAAGTGATGTATTTGCTCTTGACATTGTAACTTGTCTAAAATTTAGTGCCTATACATTCTGAACTTATTCTGTAAGTCCAACCAACTTTATTCAGTGCAGTGGCCACTACTCTCCCTGTTTCCCTGTAGAAGTGGTCTGCATTCACTCTGCACCATCTTCCAGTCAGTCCTCAGTCACTGCCACATGACTTCTGCCCACACTCCATCACAGAGCCTGTTCTTGTGAACAGCATCTTAATTTTGCAGTTGAATTAGTATCTTCCAGGTCTTGTCATACCAGACCTCTTTGCTGCATCAAACAGTGTTGAAACTTGAAATTCTCTTCTCACTAGGCTACCATGTTATCAAATCCTAATTTTCCTCATGATAGTCTAATAATTCCTTCTCTTATTTTTCACCCAAACCTCCTTCCACCCCCACTTCTGAAATGTCAGTGTCCCTAAGTCCTGTCCAGGCTCATCACTCTTCTCGGCCTCTGCATCCTTCTAGGTAATCCTATCTCATAGTTTCAGGTACCATTTTGGCCCTAATGACTCCCAAATTTGTTTTCCAGTCCTTGATGGGCTGCAGATTTGAGCAAAAAGCCAGCCTAATTGTCCATCTCACAAACTCTTTTAAGTTCTACGTGTCTGAAACCAAAATTATCTTTCCCCATCCTTACCTTTCTCCCTTATTTCTTTTTTAGTGGTACCTCCATTCATGCGGCCATGCAGTCTGTTTCTTAAGAGTTATCTTTGACTCCTACATCTTCCTCAGCCCCAAGTGCTACTAATCACTGAACACTGCTGATTTTACAACTTTGTTAATTCTTGCCTGGAACACCGCAGTACCACACCAACTGGTTCCTCTGCCTTCACTCCTGTCTTCCTCTAGTCGAGCTCCATATCACGAAGAGTAGCAACCCAAAATGCAAATAATTATACATCCAACTTATGAAGAGACTTACTGTTTCCGTGACACTAAATGCTTTTTTAAACATGACTGATCTCATTTCATGTTCACAAAACCCTGTTATCCCTGTTCTTACTGATGAGGAAAGTCATCCAGCTAAAAAGTGGGAGAGCTGAGATTTAAAACCAAATCTATCTGATCCTAAAGCCCTCGCCAACAATTTTAGAAAGCTGACCATCTCATTCTTCTACTTAAGGCTTGACATTGGCTTCTCATCTACAGGGTAAAGTCTTAGTTCTTGAAGGCATGATATCTGCTTCTCTTAGACCTTGCCTTTGCCTGTCTCCCAGCCTCACCTCTTGCCTTGCCCGGCCTCTCATTTTATGCTCTAACGTAACCAAAATGGTTGTAGGCCCCACACGTAAGAAGTATGTGTGTGCCTTTGCCCATCCTCTCCCCTCTATTTGAAATGTCCAGATTCACCCCTAACTGGACTCCTACCAACCTGGTTTACTCCCATTCATCATTTAAGGTGCAGCTCTGAAAGGACATAGATTTGTGAAATTTATGAAATTTCAGTTTGTGAAAAAGGAAATACAAATGCCCAGTAAATATGATTATTTCTTAAAGTAAGAAATTTGTGTAAACAAATTTACACAACTTAAATTATCCAGCCGAAGTGATTTCATAGGTAAGTCACAATGTATGTATATGATAGACTTAAATAACATTAAAATGACATAGAAGACAAATAATATGAAATATTTTTATGAGACACTGAGTGGAAAGCAGTCAACTATGAAATAGTATCTACAAATATTTTGTAATTCTTGTAAATCTAATCTTTTGTGAATCATGGGTAAAAGACTAGAAGGATAATTGTAACCTATAGTAGATTACAAGTGATTTTTATATATTTAAGTATATAAATTTTCTACAATGGAGGCATTTTACTAAAATAAGAAGAAAAAAAAGTAAATTTTTAAAGAAAAGTACCAATTCTAGGCATTCCCTCCTCCTGAAAGCTTGCCCTAACACCTGCTTCCTGCTGGGTCAGGTACCCACCCTCTGTGTTCTCACAGTACCCCAAGCGCAACTTCATTATTGCCTTTACTACATTATAGTATGGTTATGTATTTGTGTCGTCTCTCATGGCACTAGGAGCTCTTTGAGAAGGGGAAGTATATCTTTGCAGCCTAGTTATGCCTGGATATAACAAGCATTCAACAGATACCATCCATACCAATATATATGTTCAATATGTATGTTTGAATAAAATATTAAACATTTTAAAATATTTAAAATATTAAACATTTTAAAATATTCCTCCGTGGGACTGTTTGTGTTTATCATGTCTTAAGAGATTTAAAAATTTATGCTATTATATTAATCAAGCATTCTCTCGGGCAGTAGAAAAACGCTTCACTTTTGGCAAATCTGACTTCCAAGAAGAAAGTGGCCCAGTTCTCAACAGTCATCATACCGAAGCCACCACCATGCTTAGGTAGCAGTTAGTGCAGTTGTAGGCGTGAGATCTCAGCCCAGATAACCACCCCCATGGGGCTATATTTGGCCACTGTAAATATTTAACAATGGCAAGGGTCACAATGGCATTTTAGGGGCATATTAGGGGAGATTGTGGCATTTAAAGGTGCATCCAGAATGTTACATTGTGTTCTTGCCATTTGGCCACAGGTAGGTAATTATTGCTTTGATTCAGTGTGTAACTTACCCATTTTTTTTAAAACATCTTTATTGGAGTATAATTGCTTTACAATGGTGTGTTAGTTTCTGCTTTATAACAAAGTGAATCAGTTATAAATATACATATATCCCCATATCTCCTCCCTTTTGCGTCTCCCTCCCTCCCACCCTCCCTATCCCACCCCCCTAGGTGGTCACAAGGCACCGAGCTGATCTCCCTGTGCTATGCGGCTGCTTCCCACTAGCTAGCTATTTTACGTTTGATAGTGTATATATGTCCATGCCACTCTCTCACTTTGTCCCAGCTTACCCTTCCCCCTCCCCGTATCCTCAAGTCCATTCTCTAGTAGGTCTGCATCTTTATTCCCATCTTGCCCCTAGGTTTTTCTGACCATGTTTTTTATTTTTTCTTTCTTTTTTTTTAGATTCCATATATATGTGTTAGCATACAGTATTTGTTTTTCTCTCTCTGACTTACTTCACTCTGTATGACAGTCTCTAGGTCCATCCACCTCACTACAAATAACTCAGTTTTGTTCCTTTTTATGGCTGAGTAATATTCCATTGTATATATGTGCCACATCTTCTTTATCCATTCATCTGTTGTTGGACACTTAGGTTGCTTCCATGTCCTGGCTATTGTAAATAGTGCTGCAATGAACATTGTGGTACATGACTCTTTTTGAATTATGGTTTTCTCTGGGTATATGCCCAGTAGTGGGATTGCTGGGTCATATGGTAATTCTATTTTTAGTTCTTTAAGGAACCTCCATACTGTTCTCCATAGTGGCTGTATCAATTTACATTCCCACCAACAGTGCAAGAGGGTTCCCTTTTCTCCACACCCTCTCCAGCATTTATTGTTTGTAGATTTTTTGATGATGGCCATTCTGACTGGTGTGAGATGATATCTCATTGTAGTTTTGATTTGCATTTCTCTAATGATTAATGATGTTCCCATTTTTGACAAATGACACAAAGTATCATTGGGCTTTCTGACTAAGCTATAAAATACCAAAATGTGTCATGTTTTAAAAATACATAGTATTGGGACCTCCCTGGTGGCGCAGTGGTTAAGAATTCACCTGCCAATGCAGGGGACATGGGTTCAAGCCCTGGTCCAGGGAGATCCCACATGCCGCAGAGCGTCTAAGCCCGTGCACCACAACTACTGAGCCTGGGCTCTAGAACCCACGAGCCGCAACTACTGAGCCCGTGCTCTAGAGCCCGCAAGCCACAACTACTTAGCCCGCACACCCAGAGCCCGTGATCCGCAACAAGAGAAGCCACCGCAATGAGATGCCCGCGCACCGCAACGAAGAGTAGCCCCCACTCGCCGCAACTAGAGAAAGCCTGCGTGCAGCAACGAAGACCCAACGTAGCCAAAAATAAATAAATTAATTAATTTTAAAAAAAGACCAAGTTTAACTGTAAAAAAAACCCAACATAATATTTACCTACTACAAGTAAAATTCTGTCTCTGAATTCTCTCTATTATTTCCTCATTGCTAGGACACAGTAGTTTTTTTTTTTTCCCTCACATCCTGATATTTTGGAGAACAGACTGTATCTTACGATCAGCAGTATATAATAATGTATCAAATTGTTTTACAATCAGTAGTATCCTAGAATTGAAAACATAGTAATTATTACTATATTTATGAATTAACAGCAAGATGTTGAAATCAATTCTACTATAAAAGAATATCTATTTGGTAAATAAGTACATTTTAAAATAAGAGAAAATTCAATCGGCACTGATAGTTTTTGTTGCTTTTTATATGCATTTTAGAGCTGTACAAAATGTAATTGCACAGAAGCATTGTGGCCTTTTGGATATGCTAATAAATCAGCCAACACTTGTCTCATTGCAGATCACGAATGTTCACAGCAGCCGGGCTCTTGATGTTCAATTCCTGGACTCTGGCACTGTGACGTCTGTGAAAGTGTCCGAGCTCAGGGAAATTCCCCCTCGGTTTCTCCAAGAAATGATTGCAGTACCACCTCAGGTACTATATGTTACAAGCCTAGGAGATCGGCTGAAAGGGATTTGGATGTGTTCATAATCACATTGTGAGATGCTCTCTCAGTTTTTGATGATGATTGAGTTTAACAAAATTGGAAATGATCCAAATGGTGGCTCACTTAGACAAGAAGACCAGTGAGACTTACAGAATATTGTTTGATAAATGTTTGTTTTCAAGCATGTTGAGTCACCAGGCTATATTGTCCAGTTAGAGGTTCCACTTTAATAATTAGATGCCAGTGCTGGCTTCTACACAGTTTCAGGATATTATATGTAAATATTTACTTCCAGAGTTCTTAATTTAATTAGGTAACCATTCTCTTCGGATATATGTTTATATTTAACCTTCTCCTCATAGATTTTAGTGAAAAGATTAACTTCAGTCTATCCTTCCTCTCTTGATAAAAATTCAAGATGATAAGAAGTTTGAATTATTTTGAATTAATTAAAATTATTAATAGCTATTTCCTACTTAGGAGAAGTAGAGTTTGTACAGAAATCCATCATGCTTTGAAAATAAAATTGTTCAACATTCTATAATTTCAAGGGGCCCCTTGACCTATATTTACCAGAAGATTTCTTATGTATCAAAACTCAGTGAATAAAAGGTACTTGACCATAATTTGCATGGCTTTTATAATTTCTCTCACTGCAGTCACTGTTGCCTTTCCTAAAATGACTATTGGAGAGAAGCTGTTTAACTTGAGTTCAAGCCAATTTTCAGAATCACATTTTTTCTTATTGCTGCTCAGCATAATATTGAAAATTGTTAGACCTTTAAGTGCTGCTTTCACTTGATAACACCTTTGGCCTCTGTACCCCTTGTTAGAACATCCATCTAGGGCCAGCCTTACCTAGAAAAGGTTTCCGGTGCTGGAGGAGATGGGTGATCTGTCCCACTGCTTCTGACTGTCTGAAAATTACACAGGTGTACTTTCTTGGTAAAAGCCACTATAATTTTTTCTATTAATCTTATCTGGATTTTTTATTTGATAGATGTGAAGTTGGGGGAACCTTTAAAACCAGCTAGGGCAAGCCTCTGGCTAACAACATCTCCCCAAGAGGTTCAGAGTAGCAAACTGATGGCCTGTTGGCCAAGGCTGACCCATGAATATTGGGTCTGGGCCCTTGGCTCGTATAGTGTTTTAAAATGTGAATTAGTTGTCTGCTTCTAGCTTCTCTTGACAAACTAGAAAACATGACCCTATTGAGCAGTCCCCTTTATGGCACAGTGCTCTGCGGGAGCTTGGGAAGTGACGTTCTCCTCTGCAGGGCTTGTGCTCTCCAGTGTGCAGGCCCCAGCTGGCCCGCCTCACTCCCTCTTTGCCCACCTGGCACCTGCACTAGTAGAGTCTGCTCTCTTTGCTCTAAGTGACCTCCTCCCCACCCAGAAAGGTACCTCATGCAGGGGGCACAGTGGGAGACTTGGAGCCCCCAAGGATGAAGGGAGGGTGTATGACAGGGAGGTTGGGGCTCAGAGAGGAAAGAAGAAATCTAGGAATCCTGGAAGTAAGTTTCATCTCCTGCATAAAATTGCCTCCATCAATTCAAAGGCTTCCATGAGACTGGAGGGAGTCCCTGGGGTTACCTTTTCCTCCCTGATTCTGCCGAAGCTTGTGCAGTGATGGTGGGAGGTAAAAAGCATCAGGGAAAATGAGGCTTTTAGGGGTCACTGGGTTTTAGTTTTTCTTTCCCTCCTTAATTCTCATTACAACCTCCTTCAAAAGGTAAGTGCAAATGCCTGGGGTACTCAGGAAATGCTTCATTCAGCCGGAAGCCTCCGCAGAGGTTTTTACAACAGGAGTTAGATTTCATCCAAATGACACTTTTCATTTTTTTTTTAGTTGGGCATAAAGGGAAGACCTAGATATAAGTCCCAATCTTGTCTTCATGACTTTGTGATCTTACACAGGTTAGTATCTCTGAGTCTGTTTCACCGTCTGTAAAATGAGATCACAACACTGTCCTGCCATGCAGAAGTACTGTAGGGTGAGAAGTATGTGAAGTGCCTGGTATAACCCTGGCTCATGATAGGAGTAGAGACAATGGTAGTAATATAAATAGATCAGGAACATAGCAGATGCTACAGCCCGAGAACTGTGATTGTCATTATTAGCTATTGCTGTTGCTTGCTCTCTATCTTGGCAACATTTGACTTGTAGGAAAATAATATTGACACTACTCATAAGTACCTGTTTTAAGATGGCGTGTCCTCTTTTCTGTTGTGTTTTCTTTTCAGGCTATAAAGTGCTGTTTAGCAGATCTTCCACAGTCTATTGGCATGTGGACACCAGATGCTGTGCTTTGGCTAAGAGATTCTGTTTTGAATTGCTCAGACTGTAGCATTAAGGTTAGTTATCTTACTGGTCTTGATAAAAGGGGGCTGTCAGCCAGACGGACTCTTTTTTTTTCCCACTTGTTTTTGTGAAAGAATTTTATCTTACTGTAAACTGATGCTTTCACCTCTGACACACTTTTATAGTCAAGAGGTTGGTTACATGTGTTGCTATAAGATATCTGATGGTTTAATTTTTATTTAAGAATATATCCTATATCTCCAGTGTTACTTTTAAACCCTTTATATAATTTTTTGATTATTAATAAGGTAGCAGGTAGTTCCGTGCTCCTATTTTGCTCCATGATAAGGAGTTAAGTCTGCAACAGAGGACCATGTATCTCTTGATAAATGTTTCTAAAGACCATTTAAATAAGTCCGGTATTTCTTTCTTTTATCCCTAAAGTAAAATGGATTATAAACAAATATTTGCTTGTAATCTTGGTTTTTGTCTCTTCCTAAAACTTATTTAAACTGCTTTATTTCTTTCACTAGCATGTTTCTTTTTCACACTCTTGCATCTTCATATCAAAAACGCTGCTCATATTTCCAAGAATAGAAATGTAAGATAATATTTCTCTATTTTAACTGATGTAAATAGTGTTATCATTTTATATAAGCATTTAACAATGTTAGCACTGAAATGTCCTTGAGAAATATCTTCATGAAGACCTCTCACTTACTCGAGCCCCCACTGATTTTCCTATCTTCATTCTCCTCTAGGGTTTATCATGTGCAATCACACAGTTATATACCATTTTATATTCTTCAATTGCCACATGAATATTGTTTTCTCAGCTACATTTTCAGCTCCTAAAGCCAGGGTATTGGGTAGTCAATAAAAATCTTTTTAATGGTTGATTTTTGAAATGGTGTTTCTGTACCATAAATATCAAAATGAATTAGCAGTCAGTACTTCATTAGCCCTCCAAAGAATGAATTTAAATAGACTCCCCTTGCTAGGAGAAAAGCTTTTAAAGTAAATTACTTTAGAAGGATTGCCTTGCTGGTGTCTCCTTGTCTTCATGCCTGTGTTCCTGCCTTTCATTTCTAGCCCAATTTGGTAAAAGATAGATGTGGCTAGAAGTGTCTCATTTTTGTTATTCCTAAGATAAACCAGAGGAGTTGATGAGAAGAATTAACAGTCACCCAGCCCTTTGGGACACACAGTCCAGTTATCAACGTGTGGTGCTCCCATACAGACATTCACCCCTCTGACAGAAAAAGGTAGCCAGGTGATCAGAGGTCTCCTGGGCGAAAGGTGCAAAATGGTGACTATAATTTTGGCCTATTCAGTGAGCTTTCTTCCTCTTTTTCTCCCAAGGTCCCTCTCCTCTCATGTAACTGGGGGAAAGGGAGAGGGGTGAGAGCAGATATTAGGACGAAACAAGGACTTTGGACCAAAGATCCCAAAGGGTATGGTGAAGGTCAAAGCTTTTTCTTTCCCTTCCCTGTCTGAGGGTACACCAGCATTAAGCAGAATTCTTACAGGACATTTTGCCATTTTTATTATTTTTTATTGTTGAAGTTGGATGATGAGCACATGGGGATTCATTGGGTTACTCTTTCTTCTTTGAGTGTTTTAACATGTCATTAATATAAAAAAATTAATCATGATATATAGAATCACTTCCTCTCAGTGATAATGACCTCTACCCAGTCATAGATATTCTCAGTTTTTAGAGGTTAGTAAATTTTTCATTTCCACAAGCTTACCACTGGTTTCTAGACTACTTGGACCTACGAGCTTATTCATTGCTACAGCTGTGATAGATAATTCATCTGACCTCAAATAAAATGATTTTAGCAAGTTGGGTTCCTTTCAAAATGCTGTTTTATAATATTTAAAGTTAATATTATAACCACCTCAGAATTCAGCGTGAACTTGGATTTCTTTAAGTTGGTTTTGTGTGTTTTCCAAAGGTGACAAAAGTGGATGAAACCAGAGGGATGGCACATATTTATTTATTTACCCCCAAGAACTTCCCCGACCCTCACCGCAGTATCAATCGCCAGATCACAAACGCAGACTTGTGGAAGCATCAGAAGGATGTGTTTCTGAGTGCCATATCCAGCGGAGCTAGCTCCCCCAACAGCAAGAGTGCGAACACCTCCATTGTGGGCAACACTGGAGAGAATTTCAGAAAGAGCCTCTCGGATATCCTCAAAAAGTCGTTGGTAGACCATACCAGCTCTTTCTCCATGGAGGAGCTGCCACCTCCTGTCCACTTGTCCAAGCCAGGGGAACACATGGATGTGTACGTGCCAGTGGCCTGTCACCCGGGCTACTTTGTCGTCCAGCCGTGGCAAGAGATACATAAGCTGGAAGTTCTGATGGAAGAGATGATTCTTTATTACAGTGTGTCTGAGGAGCGCCATGTGGCAGTGGAGAAAGACCAAGTGTATGCTGCAAAAGTGGAAAATAAGTAGGTCCTTGGACAGACAGAGCCTTTTATTCTCCTCCTAAGAAAAACGTGTAGAATGATACCAAGAGTCCTTAATCCCTGCAGGGGGACTTGGAACTGCACAAATGGGAATTTTGAATGTGAAATAAGACCAATGAATTGTGCAATTTTCTTATATTTAAAATGATGCCATTTATCTAAAAATCTAATGACCCTAGTCCTCTTAAAAACCTCATTATATCTAAAGTGAATGTTTAAATATTTTTTCTACTTTCCTGTGAGAAAAATATTTTTTTATTTAAGAAATAATGTTTTTTATTTAATGACTTTTTAAATTTTAAAAATAAAATGTTTAGGGGCTTCCCTGGTGGCGCGGTGGTTGGGGGTCCGCCTGCCGATGCAGGGGACGCGGGTTCGTGCCCTGGTCCGGGAGGATCCCACATGCCGCGGAGCGGCTGGGCCCGTGAGCCATGGCCGCTGAGCCTGCGCGTCTGGAGCCTGTGCTCCGCAACGGGAGAGGCCACAGCAGTGAGAGGCCTGCGTACCGCAAAAATAAATAAATAAATAAATAAATAAAATAAAATGTTTAGGGCTTCCCTGGTGGCGCAGTAGTTTAGAGTCTGCCTGCCGATGCTGGGGATGTGGATTCGTGCCCCGATCCGGGAAGATCCCACATGCCGCGGAGCTGCTAGGCCTGTGAGCCATGGCCACTGAGCCTGCGCGTCCAGAGCCTGTGCTCCGCAACAGGAGAGGCCACAACGGTGAGAGGCCCGCGTACCGCAAAAAAAAAAAAAAAAAAAGTATAAGAAAACAAAGTCAGCCAACCAACATAACCCTTGTTAAACTACTTATGTATTTCTTCTAGTTTTTTTCCTATACATATTTATACAATTGGTATATTACTATATATAATTTCATACCTACTTTTTCACTTAACATAATTCTGTGAACACTTTTCCATGTGATGAGATTTCTTCATAAACATTTTAATGGCTAAATATTCCATCATATAGAGAAATCATAATTTACTTATCACTTTCTTTTGTAGGTTTTTTTCTCCCAGATTTTTCACTGTTACAAATAATGTTAAACTTAAATCTTTGTTCGGCTCTCTGATTATGTATTTATGAGATAGATTCCTAGAAGAGAAGTCACTTGTTTAAAGATTACAGGATTTTTGATGTATGCAGTCAGTTTCTTTCTAGAGAACTTGTGGCACCCTTTATAAGGTGCAACAGTGCCTATTTCACTGCTCTTTGGCCTTTGGACAGTGAGAATCATAACTCCTTACATTTGTTTTAGCACTTTCAGTCTGTTTTCTCACGTTTGCACATTTGGATCCACACTCTCCTCTGCTGAAACCCCCAGGATGTGCTGGTTCCAACCCAAGGAAGCCCAAGTTCCTCAAGCTATACGCTCACTCCGGGAAGCCCTGGACAATGGCACAAGCTCCCCGCTCCCCCTTCCCTTTGCCGGCTTTCTTAGGGGAAATGTGCCAGCTTATTTGACAATGCTGAACAAAAAGAACAATCTCTCCCCCTACCCTCCCTGTCCCAACACACAGACATACATACACACCCCCCAAAACTCAACTTGAAAGGTCAACTGCTTATTTTTTTTCTATAAAATGCTTTCATTCATTCTTTTGTTTGTTTGTTTTGCGGTACGCGGGCCTCTCACTGCTGTGGCCTCTCCCGTTGCAGGGCACAGGCTCCGGACACGCAGGCTCAGCGGCCAAGGCTCACGGGCCCAGCCGCTCCGCAGCATGTGGGATCTTCCCAGGCCGGGGCACGAACCCGTGTCCCCTGCATCGGCAGGCGGACTCTCAACCCCTGCGCCACCAGGGAAGCCCCTCATTCATTCTTAAGATAGCAAGTACAGGCATTTATAAAATTTTGTTATTTTTATGGGAGGAAAAAAACTAATTTTCAACAGTTAAAAGTGAAAAGTATAATAGCTCTCATTCTAAAAAGAATTCAACTTATATGTCATAAGCTTTTCATCTTTAAAAAATATTTTTACTATGTCATGTTATTTACAATCATAAGCATAAATGGGTTCCAATTTGCTTCATCAGAACTCTTTGTTATTGGATAGTTTAATCTCAGTTAAAGCCAAACTAATGCTAACTCTTATCTGAGGAGCAGATTAATGATGATTAGTGGTGGGGAGGTGCCACTTGGAGGGAAGGATCATGTGAAGATCTCTGAACACGGGAGATCTGTAGTGTGGGATTTAAGACTCCAGCCCTACTCCCCCATGGATTGAACAGTTCTGCCTCAGGACTCTGGGGCTTTAATCAGTTAATTTGTCCCAGATAATCAAGGGATGTCTTATATATGGGAACAGATTATCTGATATTTTTTGAAACTTTATGAACTGAATCAATGTAAAGTGTTCAGAACTTCTGTCTTGCTTACGACCCAGGACTATTTACTAAACCTTGTTCCCAGCTCTGGTAAGTTAAGATTTAGGAATTTCAGGAACAGTTTTGATTACAGTGATTTCCAAATCTATCCCAATTTAAGAATAACCTGAGCAGCCTATTAAAAATGCAGATTCCCCTTCCTCACCTCAGGCCTCCTGAGTCAGAACCTCTGGCAGTAGAACCCCAGAATCTGTGTTTTAAGTAAACTCTCCAGGTGATCCACATGTAGCCTTGCACTGAAATTGGTAATGTCGTCCAAACTGAAGCCTTTATTTAAGCTCTTAGTTTTGAAAGTTGAAAGCTAAATAGAAATGTAACACATAGGTTTCCTGATGGTTCTCTCCTCACAGCTCTGTACCTCTTATTTATAGACTAAAAGCACAGACCATCAGTCATTTGCCTTGTACAGTTTAAAGACAGTGATATTGGTGGAAACCAAATGTTTTTATCTCCTTTTACACTTATATGAATTAGCAACCTGCACCATACTGGCATTTCCACATATGGAAATTTCTCTTCAAATTAATCTAAAGTTCTTATCTTCACAGCTTATCTTCATTTTAAGAATACTTATAATGATGGCTGCCATTTGCCAACTGCCTGTTATATGCCAAATTAATGTGTTAGGCACTTCATATGTATTATTTCTGCAAGTAAATTAAAACTAAACATTACACATGAGATAATTGAGGCACAGAGAGGTTAAATAAAGAGCCCAGAGTTAACATGACTGAAAAATGGCTCAGTGGGACTCCAGCTCAGGTCTGTTTGGCCCCCAAAGGTCAGGTCTGTTTGGCCCTCAGGTCATGCACTTATTATGACACCTTTCTGTGTCCCTGTTGTCTCTGTGATTCATGGGTAATTGCTTGCTTCACTTTGGGCTTATCTGAAGGTTTCTAGAGTTCCTCCCAGAACCCCCCAATTATATACAGTGTTTGAAGTTGGCCTCTTTGTAGCTTTTTTTAAAAAATAAGTTTATTTTATTTATTTTTGGCTGCATTGGGTGTTTGTTGCTGCACATGGGCTTTCTATAATTGCGGTGAGCGGGGGCTACTCTTCGTTGCAGTGAGCAGGCTTCTCACTGCGGTGGCTTCTCATGTTGCAGAGCACGGGCTCTAGGCACGTGGGCCTCAGTAACTGTGGCACGAGGGCTCCGTAGTTGTGGCTCGCGGGCTCTGGAGCGCAGGCTCAGTAGTTGTGGCGCACGGGCTTAGTTGCTCCGCGGCACGTGGGATCTTCCTGAACCTGTGTCCCCTGCATTGGCAGGTGGATTCTGAACCACTACACCACCAGGGAAGTCCCGAAACCATTCTTATTAAAGATATAGAGCTCATTACCGAGTCCAGTGGCTTCTGTTAACTCAATCCTAGTTGACCTCCCTGTAACATGGGATGCTTTACACTACTTGGTTTCTGCAGCATCACTCTTTTCAGGACCTCCTGCTGCCACCTACCTTCTATTCCTCAGTCTCCTTTTACTGGGTAACCTTCCTTTGCCCTTTAAATTTTTGTGTTTCCCAGGATTCTGTCCTCACTTCACTTTTTTCCAAACACTCTCTGCTGAAGCATTCTCTTTCTCTCATAGCTTCATAAACTACCTTTATTTTGATGACCTTCCCCCCTACCAACTCTAATCTGTATCTCCTGCTTCAGCCATTCTCCTGAGCTCCAGACCTTTGGTCCAGATGCTACCTGGATAGCCCTAAGGTATCTTGCCTGGAAGTCCCTGAATTAATGCATTCTCCATACCTGGTCCCGCTTGCTTCTCTCTTTCCATCTTCCACACATGGACCTTGTCCCCAAAGTATGGCCATTTCCTGTCTCCCCGTCAAAGTGAAGGGATCTGCCTTGTCCTGATTGTGCTCTATGGCACTGTTTCCTCCTGCTTAGTGGTGGTTTTCCTTTATTAGCTCCGTGAGGCCTGTAAAAGGGTATTGAGTGAACAAATTCCATCAAATGAGCCAGTGACAAAGCAGAGAATAGTAACCTTTGGAAAAGAAGAAGCAGTCTCTTTAAAAACTTCTACAACAGCATAGTTTTATATTTTAGTAAATAACATTTGTATTAATTTTCCTTTTTATAAAAAAATGTTGCCCTTAAAGCAGGTATTGACTTTGTGCGTTTTTTTCTTCCTTTTTACTCCAATGCACATCTAGGTGGTACAGGGTGCTTTTAAAAGGGATCCTGACCAATGGACTGGTGTCCGTGTATGAGCTGGACTATGGCAAGCACGAATTAGTCAACATAAGAAAAGTGCAGCCCCTGGTGGACATGTTCCGAAAGCTGCCGTTTCAAGCAGTCACAGCTCAACTAGCAGGTAACTTCTGGGGAATTTGGACTCATGACACAACAGTAGTATATATTGTCGTTTTGTCCTGGGTACAGAATCATTGGCCTATTGATAATTTTTAATGATCTCTCAAGGTCATGCCCTTCCACTATATCTGTTTCTGTTTTTCCATATTCCTTTCTGTCTCTGGTTTCATGTATGAGTATTTTTCTAAAACTGTTATCTTCGTACAGGTACAGTATTGCATTCTGCTTTCACACTATTACTTTTTGGGTGGTTGTTTGATGGTCCTGATAACAATTCTTAATAGCTGCAAAATATTCTGTTTAATCATTGTTTCCCTATTGTTGAACATTTAGGTTGTTTACACTTTTATTGTAGTATTGAGGAAAAAAACCCACAGCTACATACATTAGCCAAAACAAGCAAATGGAAACAATGAGACAAATAACCAACAGGAGAACGTTGCGCGATTAAGATTTCATAATTTATTGCAGGAATTATAATGCATCTACGTAATGGACTTTCACAATTATAAAACATTCCTGGGTCGTAGAATATGACCATTTTCATGGCCAAATCAGTTTCCACTTGCATCGCAACTAACAACACACAGGTGTGTGATTTCACCACACCCACACCAGCCTGTTGACTGTCATAAAATCTGAGGAGCTGAGTTAATAGGTGTAGAGTGGTACTTCTTTATGATACTGTCTGATGAGATTTGTTTTATCTTCTGTGAAGGCAGTGCAGATATCTGTGTGCCCTCTACCAGTAGGTAGCACGGGTGCCTAGCTGAAACTCCACCCAGAGAGCTGTCGCCGTGAGCAGAGGGTGCGGAGGCCAAGAGGGCTGAGGGGTGCCGACACCTCCAGTTGTCTGGAGGTCCTGCTGTGCTGGGATAGGGCGAGTTATGACCACATGAGCAACCCTCATTCCTCACCCCCCGCTCACCCCATACACTTAGCAGTGGCAGAACTGACTTGATCTCAGAAATGAGAGAAATTATGTATATAAATTCTTCTTATTGACAGCGTTTATTGAAGATATATATATGTAGATAGATAGATAGGTAGAAAGAGAGAGAGAGAGAGATTGCCTTATTTGAAGTATTTTCCAGTTTCTTTGTGTCTCCTACTAGAACTCAAAGGAAACTCCCATGGTAGACAGATATGAACCAAAAATGGCATCTTACACATGGCATGACTACCACTGATCTGCTTTGAACTCAAACTTCTAAATGGTTTCTTCAGAATTAATGGCTACATTTTTCATTTTCACTTTTTTTTTTTTTTTTTTCATTTTCACTTTTTAACGTTCAGGTTTTTCTAACAACACATTTGGTTAAACATGACAATCAAACAGCCCAGTGAAGGGGTCTCCGTGAGGGAGGATCGCATGGCCCCATCATCCCCACCCCGGCTTCGTGGCCACAGTCACTGGTGTTCCCTGTGCAGGGGACTCTACAGCCTCTTCATTTCACTGAATTCGTGCCAGTGGCTGGGAGGCTCAGACTCTGTTACAGTCACTGAAGCAGCAGCTTATAGACAGTTCTAGGCTTCTCTCATGGGAAATTCTTAGTGATCAAAGAATTTAGCCCACTCACTACACTGAAAAGTCTTTTAAATTATATGTGAAACTCCCAGACCTTCATCACTATGGGGCATAATTTATATATCTAATCTAACATATGTGAACTTAATTTATGTTAGTTAATAATACTTCTTGAAAAATACATATTCTTGTCTCAGTTTTGTTTTAAAACCTAATTCAGAATTCTCTAACTTGAGCTCTCAAGTTTAAAAGTCACAGGGATTTAGAAATGCTTGGGACTTAAAATTCATCTGGTCCAACCACTTTATTTTACAAGAAGTAAACTGAGGCTTGAGAAATCAACTGGTTCCCTCATGATCATACCATTTGATAGAGGAAGAGCTGGGAATAGTAACTGAGTCTCCAGACTTTCATTCCAGTGCTTTTACCATGGTGATGTATGTAATTTAAAATACTGTTGGGCTTCCCTGGTGGCGCAGTGGTTGAGAGTCCGCCTGCCGATGCAGGGGACACGGGTTCGTGCCCCGGTCCGGGAAGATCCCACATGCCGCGGAGCGGCTGGGCCCGTGAGCCATGGCCGCTGACCCTGCGCGTCCAGAGCCTGTGCTCTGCAACGGGAGAGGCCACAACAGTGAGAGGCCCCCGTACCACAAAATATAAAATAAAATAAAATACTGTTAAGTGTATTAATTCTTCTTCTTCTTCTTTTCTTTTTTTTACTATATCTGGTTCATCAGGGGAAAAAATCTGTAAATAAGAGAAATGTCATTGATATTGATATTTCATTCTCCATCAGTCTATATCTACATATACTTTATGGAAATGGGCAGTCATTATTATAACTTCATTTTATATCACAGCATTAAATCTCAAATGAAATTTGTGTCTGTAGGTGAAGGTTTACAGAAATAACCCCATTCAGAATAGGAAAACTGTAAGCAAGACTGTTGTAAGATTCTTCAGCATCTGTTTTTCAGTTAGGCAAGTCTAAGCTGGTGTGTTTAACTACTTTGGGACTATTTAAATAGTTTTCCATTATAACGGGTCAAAGAAAGGCTCATTTGACCCCTCATTGATCTGCGAACTCCCTTCCTCTTAGGAGTGAAGTGCAGCCAGTGGTCTGAGGAGGCTTCGATGGTGTTTCGAAATCACGTGGAGAAGAAACCTCTGGTGGCATTGGTGCAGACAGTTATAGAAAACACTAACCCTTGGGACCGGAAAGTAGTGGTCTATTTAGTGGACACGTCACTGCCAGACACAGATATCTGGATTCATGATTTTATGTCAGAGTATCTGGTAGAGCTTTCAAAAATCAATTAATCACTGCTTCTGAGACCCTAACAACTAATTCAGATTTTTTTTAGCAATAACAAAATGTAGTAGGCTTTAAAAAAAAAAAAATCTTACCTCTGCTACATGGCTCTGACTGCTGTGCGGGATTGAAAAGAATATGTTTGTGTTTGATGAAAGATATTTAACAAGTTTTGTTTTAACAGAGTTGACTTTTCAAAGAGAATTGCACTTGAATTATTACTATAATATTAGAATAAAATGTTTATCAATACAAAAACTGACTTATCATTTCTAGGCTTTATGATCTTAAGGTGAAGAGTTTCCCTTTCTATTCATGTTGTCTTCCTTGTGGTGCTCGGTTCTTCTCCAGTTAGACTGAGAATTCCGTGACTTAACCCTACCCTGGGGTAGTGATGGGTCCCAAAGCAGGTGCTCACCACACCATGTGAAGTCTCTCCTGAGTCTTTAGCCCATCAGCATTGCTAGTGGTGCTGCTGGAGGAACAGCCCAGGCAAACCAGCACGTCCTGATCACCCCAGATCACCCCAAATCTTGGGTGGCTTATTGCCCAGAGAGTCTGGACTGAAAACGCAGGCCTTTACAGTCTCCCTGCCCAACCTCCCTGTTTACTACTCCTTGCGCCAGCCACACTGGACCTTCCCAAACCCCACGCATGTTCATCTAGGACTACTGATACTCTAAAGGAAGCCTCACTTCCCTCCAGACCACTCTTATTCTTTTCCCTCAGACTGCAGCTCATTTTCTCCCCACCATTTTTGTTTGTCAGTATCCTCCCTGACCTCCCAGTCTGTCCATGAAGCCTTCCCTGGTGCCCCTCCTACTGCACTGTACTTTGACTGTGCCCCTCGTGCTGCCCAGATCTCACTGAGCTTCATAGCATATAACTAGTTGTCTGTGCCAGTCACCCCAACTAGATTGTGAGCTCCTTGAGGGAGGGAGGGGTCTTAGTCATCTCTCTATCCAGTCATATCCCGGTAAATGTTTGACAGCTGGTTCTGGTGGGTGTGTGGCGGTCATGCGGGGAGTGAGCCTTGATTTGTAGTGTCTGACGATTCCCATGTTGTAAATATTCCTACCGCTGTTGCGTTCCACCTAACAATGTGACCTCACTGAATGTGGTGTTGGGAAAAGATGCACCCAAGCAGCTCTTGTGAGCTCTAGGATGGTGACCCCTTACTCAGTTTGACTGGGGAGCCTAAATTTTTGATTTTGAACATATACTGAATTTAAGCTAGTAGACCTCTGTGTGAAGATATGCATAAACTATTGGAAATATGGAGAGAAGGGGAGAAGACCAGGCCAGAGATAAAAGTTTTTAGTCATTTGCTTATTTTTATTTGAGAACATCTAGGAAAAGTAAGAACGGAAAGAAAATAAAGACCAGATGTTTCAAGTTTTTCATGTAAAATGTGTTGAAATTGTCTTTCCAGCTTTTTAAAATTTATATTTAGTATTTATAATTAAAGTGATTCAAAATTCAGGAATGCTCATGCCAGTGAGTTAAGTAATCATTTATGATAAAGTAAAAATATCCTGACACACAAATGTTTAAGTGAAATAAAGTAGTGTGTTTTTTTATAATGGTTTCTTTCCCTAATAAGAACAACAAAAATCTTCAAATTGTCCACAGATAAGAAAGAAGTGGTTTGTACTTCACTAACTTTAGGAATGTTTCTATTACTTTTTAAAATAAAGCAATTAGTTGTGGATGTAACTGAAAAGTTAACCTGGTGCTGGGACAGTTTGACAGACAGAGAGACTTGCCCCCCACCTCATACCATATTCAAAAGTCAAGTCCAGGTGGACTGAAAGCCTAAACATGAATGGCCACTGTAGGAAGATAACCCAGGAAAATACCTTTATAATCCAGGAGCAGGAAAGATGTCTTAAACTGGATGCACAAAGTGCTAACAATAAAGGAAAAGATTGATATACAGTTGACCCTTGAACATGGTGGGGGGAGGGTATTTAGGGGCACCAACCCTCGCTGCTGTGGAAAATCCCCATGTAACTTCACAGTCAGCCCTCCTATATGCAGTTCCTCCGTGTCTGTGGTTCCACATCTTCAGATTCAACCATCCAGAGACGGTGCAGTACTGTAGTATTTTCTACTGAAGAAAATCCATCTATAAGTGGACTTGCACTGTTCAAACCTGTGTTGTTTCAGGGTCAACTGTACTAGACAAGATTAAAATGAAGAACACCTGTTCATCAAAGACGTTATTATGAAGGTGAAAAGGCAAAGCACGGATTGGAGCACATGCATACATATATACATACAAAGCACACGCATATATACATACAAAGCACACGCATACATACAAAGCACATGCATACATACATACATATATATATATATATATATATATACAGAGAGAAAATAATAGATTACATATATTCAATAAACAAAAGAGTATCCAGAAGCAAAATGGGCAATACGTTTGGACAAACACTTTACAGAAGAGGAAATCCAACTGGCCAGTCAACATGAAAAGGTGCTCAACCCATTAGGACACAGGGAAATGCAAATTCAAAACTCAATGAGATACCGCTCATATGCCAGAATGGTGAAAATGTTTCCATTTTTGTTAATTCCAAGTGTGTTGAAGATGTGTGCGCTTGTGCAGGAGGATACTGGTAAAGAATGTTCACAGCAGCACTATTTGTAATAGCTAAAACCCAGAAACAACCTACATGTCCATTAATAGTAAAATGTATGTTTCTAAAAACTGTGATATATTCATGCAATGGAAACCTCTACAGCAATGAGAGTAAACAAACTACAGTCACGTGAGCCAACACGGATTAATCTCACAACATAGAGTTTCGCAAATGAAAATAAACTATGGAGGAAAGAGGCAAGCAAGGAAGTGATTACCGAAAGAGTCATGAAAGTGGTCAACTTCAGGAGGGAGTTGTGACGACCCGGAAGGGCACAGGTTGGCTTCTGGGCTGCTGGCAGTGTTGTTTCTTAACTTGGTGGTTGCAGCAGGTGTTCTCATGATAAAAATTCTTAAACCTGCACAGTTATGTTGTATGCCCTTTTCTTAAATGTTTGATTCCACAAAAACAGGGTTTAAAATTTTAAATCTGAAATATTAAATCATTGCATTATTTTAAAATATATTGCACATGCCCCTTGAGAGGAATATTCTCCTATACCCATGAGGGTTTTGTAATGTAGGAGTACATTTGCATGGAATCAAGATTTTAAAAAGGTGTTTCTCATTAGTAATCTGTACACCAATATTAAAAAGTTTATATTAATAGGGTCTATCCCACCAGAAACTATCCTATAATAATCCAAAGACACCTTATTTTCTGTCCACAAATTCCTTTTTATGAGCCATTTTTTAAATTAAAACTCTTAAAGTTTCTGTTTGGGTTTAAGTGGTTTGTTCTGGAAAACATATTAGCCTTTTAAGAAAGTGGGGCTTTTGGAAACAAAAGCAAAAATAAACAAATGGTACTACATCAAACTAAAAAGATTTGCACAGTGAAGGAAACTTATCAACAAAACAAAAAGGCCACCTACAGAATGGGAGAAGATATTTGCAAATGATATATCCAGTTAGGCATTAATATCCAAAATATACAAAGAACTCATACAACTCAACATTTTTAAAAAACGATTAAAAAAAGGGCAGAAGATCTGAATAGATATATTTCCCCATCTGTATAAGGAAGACATACAGATGGCCAATAGGCATATGAAAAGATGCTCAACATCACTAATCAGGGAAATGCAAATCAAAACCGCAATGAGATATCACCTTACCCCTGTCAGAATGGCCATCATCAAAAAGACAAGAGATAAGTGTTGGTGAGGATGTGGAGAAAAGGGAACCCTAGTACAGCGTTAGTAACAATGTAAGTTGGTGCAGCCACTATGGAAAACACTATGGAGATTCCTCAAAAAAATTAAAAATAGAACTAACATACTATCCAGCAATTCCACTCCTGGGTATTTAGCCAAAGAAAACAAAAACACTAATTTGAAAAGATATATGCACCCTTATGTTCATTGCAGCATTATTTACAATAGCCAAGATATGGAAGCAACCTAAGTGCCCATCAACAGACAACGGATAAAGAAGATGTACATAAACACAATGGAATATTACTCGGCCACAAAGAAGAATGAAATCTTGCCATTTGTGACAACATGGATGGATTTAGAGGGTATTATGCTAAGCGAAATAAGTCAGATAGAGAAAGACAAATACTGTATGATTTCACTTATATGTGGAATCTAAAAAAGCAAAACAAATGAACCAACATAAAACAGGAATGGAGTTATAGACAGAGAACAAACAGGTGGTTGCCAGAGAGGAAGGGGCTGGAGCGAGGAAAGAAATAGATGAGGGAGATGAAGAGGTACAAACTTCCAGTTGCAAACTAAGTCAAGGGTATGAAATGTACAGTGTGGAGAATTTAGTCAATAACTATGTCATATTTTTGTATGGTAACATATTGTAACTAGACTTATGGTGATCAGTTTGAAATGTATAGAAATATCTAACCACTATGTTGTGCAAAAGGAATTAACATGTTGTAGGTCAATTATACTTCAAAAACAAACAAGCTCATAGAAAAGAAGATCACATTTTTGTTTGGGGGGAGGATTGGATGAAGGCAGTCAAAAAGTACAAACTTCCAGTTGTAAGATAAATAAGTGCTAGGGATAAAATGTACATGATAAATATAATTAACACTGCTGTATGTTATATATGAAAGTCTTTTAAGAGAGTAAATGCTGAGTTCTCATCACAAGAAAATTTTTTTTTCTTTAATTTTGTATCTATGTGAGATGATGGATGTTCATTAAACTTATTGTGATAATCACTTCATGATGTATGTAAATCAAATCATTATGCTGTACACCTTAAACTTATACAGTGCTGTATGTCAATCATATCTCAATAAAACTGGAAGAAAAAAAAGGTGGGGCTTTTGGGGTTGTTTTGGTTATTTTAAGTCGTATTTTGGATACTCTATTCTTCCAGTATAGAGGGAATGCATTTGCCTCTGTTGGAACTGGATGTTCACAAAATGATCGTGACTAAAGCTTCGGCTCAAACTGGACCTAGCTGGGCTGCTGATAAGACCGGATGGATCGTTGCTTCAATCAAAGGAGGTAAAGGTGCAGCAACCGCTTGGCTGGCTTTGCTCCATCCAAGGACCTACCGATTCTTACATCTTAGACCACACAGGAATAAAACTCCTCCCACCTTTTTCCAGATAACTCTACCTGGTACAAGTGGGGAAACCTAGACGCAGACAGGAGGCGACGCGCACCCACTTGGCCGCGGACCCAAGCTTGGGGCGGCCAGGGTCCCTGCCCCGCGCTTCCCCTTGTGGGCGTCTCTCCCCGGCAGGGGACTGCGCGCTGCGCCCCGGCGCCCCCGAGTGGAGGGAGAGGTAAGGAAGGCGAACTGGGCAGGCGGGGCGAGGCGCGGTGACAGCGCAGAGCCGGGCCCGCCCCTGGCTCCCACCCCCGGAGCCCACAGCGCCCTCCCGCTCGCGGCCGCCCGGGAGCTCTTCCAGCCCCGCGCTCCCCTCACCCGCCTGCCGCCCGCGCCCTCCCGCCGGCCGCCCGCGCTCGTCCCGCCGCCGCCCGCGCCCGCGCCAGCCCCCGCTGCTCCACTGACCGGTAAGTGTCCCACCGGCCAGGGGTCCCCCTCGCGCTCGCGGGGCTCCCTGCCCCCTCGCCGGAGCCCCAGCCATATCTGGGCAAAATATTCAGCTGTCGCCGCCGCCGCCAAGAGGGACTGAGCGTGGCTCCCTCTATAAATAGCCGCCGCCTCGGGTTGCCTCCGGGGCTGGGGAGCCCGGGTCTCGGGGTCCGGAACCGGGCGCTCGCATCCGCGCCACTCGGCGCGCGTGGCCCCGGCCAGGGCGCCCTTCCCTCTGGACCCCGACGCCGCGTCTGTAAAAGGGGGAAGGACCTGGGGGCTCTCGAAGAGCAGCGCCGAGGGCGGGGGTCATGGCGGGGCCGGCGTTCCAGCTGCGCGCTTGACTCCAGCGCGCAGTGGCTAGGCGCCGCGGGCGCTCTGTTGGGTACAGGTGCTGCCGAGCGCTGCACTCAGGCGCGGCCTCCCCGCCGGCTGCAGAGAGAGTGGAGGTGGGAGTGGGGACGCATTGGCACAAGTGAACGTGATACCCGGGTTCGCGCTGCGCCTGTTTGCGGCAAGAAAACTTTCCCAAACTGCGTGGGATGACAAGGTTTAAAGCACCACCGTTACGCGCCTTTCGCGCGGAGGTGGAAAGAAGAGGGGAAGAGCCTGGAGGCAGGAGTTCTCTGGCTATCGCCAACTCACTGGGTGAACTTGACAAGCCTCCTCCCTTCCCTGGGTCTCGGTTTCCCCATTTGTAGGAGCGGGGTTTGGTTCCCGCGATAGAGCTCGTGGCCAGGGCCGTGAGAGCAGTAGGGCGCGCTCTTGACCGCCGGCGCTCCCCCCACCTGTTCACCGGCTCTGGGCCTGAGACGCTGGAGGCACAGCCGCGCATATCCGGAAGGGTTGCGGAGACCAGAGACTTTGGCGGTCCCTCTGACTCGGATCTTATACTAAGACCCAGTAGGACCCTCGGAAAGCCTGGGCAGTACACACCCAGGAAGCGCGCTCCACGGTGATTATGGGCATCTGTGCTGGGTGGCAGCCATCACCTTCGCAAAGAAGCTTGTGAGTCAAACAGCTTTAGACCCAATGAACTGAGCAGGGCTAGAGGCTCCAGTCCAGCCGCTCCCTGGCTTCTGTTTCCCCGACTATTTGGTGTCTGTGATGCTGCCTCGGAGCTCTGCAGGCACACCCCCTCCCCATCTTTTCTAGCCTTGACCTTGGCCCTCTCAAACTCTTGCATATTACCTGGCCTAAACTTTTCCCTGTAGAATCACAAAACCAGACCCTAATCCAGGTTCTGGGCCCTCAGTGGGGGAACCCAAAAAATTCCCATTTTTCACCCAGTGGTGACAAACATTTTGTTCCTGGCGAGGGGCTGCAGAGCCCCCTGCTCAAGGTCACACGCTGCTGGACATGCCAGGCAGTCTCCACCAGCCTTTCTCATGTCTTTCCTGACACTTCCTGCTGCTCAGGCAGGTCTTGGGGATCTGTTCAACACCCCCTGTTCTTTGGTCTGCTGCTGTCCAGGACTTCCCCTTGCTCAGACAATAACGCCCTCATCCTGAAGTTTCATTTTTGTTTCTACTTTACTTTCTATCATATATTTTTTCCAAAGCCATCTTAAAGCCTCACAGAATTAAGAGGAAATGGAGACAAATAGTGAGGTTCTCATCAATTCGAGCAACACAACCAACAGGCAGAGAGTGAAAGCAAGGAGTGCTGTCACTTAGATGTGTTAATTCTATTTAATGAGCCAGTCTTGCAAACCCACGTTTTAGAAGATCCTGGCTCTTAAGTTCCTCCCAGCCTAAGTAGAAAGCCAGTGTCCTCTAAAAATAGCCTCCGCCCCACCTTATCAGGGTCTCACAGTTTCTCCCTCCTCCAGGGTTGGGCTGCTTCCTGCTGCTCAGCAAAAAAACCACAAAAACTAAGAGTAGGTAGTGGCAGCTCTGAGTAATGGGCTGACCTGGAGATTAGGACACCTGGCTCCAGCCCCAGCTCTGCCACCCACTTAGAGTGACCTTGAGCAATGAGGGGGTGGGCAAGATGCTTTCCAGTGGACCTGGAATTAAGAGGACTCAGAGCTTCCCTTGGAAGACTTTCTATCATGAGAAAAGTGAAGCGCCAGGGATGAAATCCAGGGGAACTCACCCTATGAAGAGGAAGGAAAGAACGGGAGAAACTGGTTCCCAAGAGCCAAGGGAGGAGAGAGATTGGCAGTGCCAGCTGGTGCAGAGAGACAGAGGGGAAGAGGACTGGGAAAGGGCCACCATGATTGGGTGACTTTGGCCAGGGCATTGCAGAGGGTTCAAAAATGGGATCTGCCACTGCTTTACTGAAGCCAGTGACCCAGCCTGTCTGAGCCCGTTTCCTCCTCTGTACAAGGGGATAATAATAGCATCCATTTCAGATGGGTTGCTGTTGGGATTAAGGGGGATGATGCAGGGAAAGCCCTTGGTCCTGTGCTTGGTACCTGCAATGATGTTAATGCTAGCGAGAGGAAGAAGAAGCTAATGGGAGCCGAAGATTTGGAGACAGAGCCCACAGCTCTTCTAAAAGCTTGGAGGAGAAAGGAAGGAAGAGAGAAGGTAGTAGGAGCTGGAGACAGGGCCGAAAGGGGAGGCGGGTGTTTCTGGGCTGAGGAGTGTGAAAAGAGGCAGAGATAGACCTGGGAGAGGGGAAGAGGTGAAAAGAGCATCTAAGGGACATGCACATAGGAGGACTGAGGGCCTTCCTTAATGACCTGCTGAATGTCACAGGCTCCAAAATCACATTCCTCTAGATTCAGGCTGAGCAAAGAAAGGGTAAAATGAAGCCAGTCCTGGCTCAGACCCTGGTGTCCTCTTGGGAGACTTCAGTATCTGTGAAGGAGGGTGGTGATGGGCCGCAAAGGGTAGTTTGACTCTGTCCAGGGGGCTCACGACCTTGGCTTGCTTGTTTCTGAAATGACGTCATGTATCGATGACTCCTGCTGAGCCCAGTCATAATGACCTTTTCCAGTCAGTGTTTTGATTTTTCTGTCTTACTAATGGACCAGCCAGGCTGCCAACATTTCTAAAGAGGCCAGTTCACTCTTCACTTAAAGCCAAAACACCAAGTAGATCAATTATTTGGCTGCTAGGAGCCATTATCAGTTTAAAGCGACAGGCTTGTTTGTATGGAAAAACATGAAGCAGATGGCATAATTTGGGGACCATTTCCTGTCTCTTGTTTTGTTTTGTAAAATCCTCCTTTGGTTAATCATGACAAAACCAGACTTTCTTTGCTCTTAATGATAACGAAAGAATGAGCTCACTGGAGTCAACCTAGGACAGTCTAGGAGGTTTTCTTCGATGTTAGGAGGTGCTGGATCTGTTTTTGATCTGAAAAACGAAACAAACTCAAGCATTTCTTTTGTTTCTCCTTTTCTTACATCCTTTCTCTCGGAGAAAAAGAGATTTGTGAAAGTGCTGTCTCTGTTTCAGTTCTTCCTTCTCAGATCCCCAGCCCCAGCCACCGCTCACTCCGGGGCTTCTAGGGAGGTGTCTCCAGGACTGTTCCTGGGAGATGATTCTTGTGGGTGATGAGGCAGAAATCCTCTTGGCCTCACTCAGCCTCCTTCATGGACTCATCTCTTCACATCCCTTAAATATTAGTGCCACTCTCAACCCTATTCCTTTTCACCCCACACCCTCCTATAGTCCCATCCACTCCCAGGGCTCCCACTACTCCCTATACACTCAGAACTCCCAAATTCCTGTGTCCAGCCTGGACCACGCTCCTCAGCTCTAGGCATCCGTGACTCCAGCCTAGGGGACAAAGCCAAGAGGGTGTCCCAAAGGCACTTCACACCCAACAGGCCCAACTCAGGCTCACCACCCAGTCTCCCTCCAGGGTCCCCCCTTCTTGGTTAACAGTAACACCATCCACCCAGGCTCTGAGCCAAAAACCTCCATACCTTTCACCACCCCATTCATTTGGTGAAAAGTCCTATCAATTCTACCTTCCTTAACATCTCTTCTATTCATCTCTATCCCCAGTCGAGTACTTTGTCATCTCTCGCCCTGAGCTATTAGCAGAGCCTCTTAAGAGTCTTTCTGCGCCCGTCTTTTCTCTCTCTCTCTTTTTTTAACCCCAGTCTTTTCTTCTCATGCTGCTGTTAAAAGAGTTTTGTGAAACGTAGCTCGGATAGTGTTATTCCTCTTCATTCAGGGATTCCCCATTTCCTACCAGATTCCTTGGCATCCGACACGAGGACCATCTAAGATGTGGCCCCAAGCTACTTCTCCAAACCATCTCCTGACATGCCCCCCAGTTCTCTACACCTGGTCATGGTGCAAGCATATGTGACTGCATGCCTTGCTGCCTTTGCCCCTGCTGTTCCTTCTGCCTGGAATGCTGTCCTCTTCCTTCTCAACCTGGCAAACTTGTAATCCTCCTTTAAATCAAAGCGCCTCATTGCCCCACCTGTGCTCCCACAGCCCCCTGAATGGACCTCAGAGAACCAGCCATAGTGTGTTCTAAGTGTGACCAGCTGCTTACATCCTTATCTCTGACTAGACTGATAGATCCTTGAGGGCAGAGTTCATGGCTCATTTACTGATATTTCTGCTTCCCCAGTGTCGGGCTCAGAGCTCAGCGCTTGGCAGAGTGCAAGGATTTTATGTTTTAATTCGTGACTGATCACTGAATGAAAGAATATGTAAAAGACTAAGCAAATGAAAGCCCTGAGGTAACCGTGACAATCACACAACATTATCTACATGTTTTCCCATCCCACCACCCCGTCAGCTCCGTGAGGGCAGAAACCACACCTGTTCTGCTCCCCACCAACCCTGCAGCCCCTCAACCCCCTCACAATAAATAGAATGAACCCATGATCTCATCTGAAACTCACAGTAATCCTGTAAGGGAGGAAGGGCCGGTATAATGACCCCTTTTTATAGATAGCATAGTGAACCCCAATAGGAATTATTCCAGGTCATCCAATTGGGATGTGTATTCCAGAAAAACCCAAGTGCTCTCCAGGGTTTGGTAAACTTGAGAAATCAGAATCCTTGTGTTCTACACTAGTGCTTCTCTAGCACTGGAGATACTCAGGATCTTGTTAATGCAGATGCCGGCTCAGTAGGCCTAGGAGGGGACCTGAGACTCTGAATCTCTAACAAGCTCCTTGTTTCTAATAAGCTTATTAAATAATAGGCTTAATAATTCCTAATAAGCGCTAATACACATCATAATGTGAGGCTTATCCTGCATACACTGACCACCAGACTTTGACCATCAAGGTGAGTGCTGATTATCTCAAAGTTTTCCCTTGGCCTTTGCATTAAGATAGTATTTGTAGGGCTTCCCTGGTGGTGCAGTGGTTGAGAGTCCGCCTGCCAATGCAGGGGACACGGGTTCGTGCCCCGGTCCGGGAAGATCCCGCATGCGGCGGAGCGGCTGGGCCCGTGAGCCATGGCCGCTGAGCCTGCGCGTCCGGGGCCTGTGCTCCGCAACGGGAGAGGCCACAGCAGTGAGAGGCCCGCATACTGCAAAAAAAAAAAAAAAAAAGATAGTATTTCTATTAAAATCTACAAATGAATTCATTTAAGCCTTGACTCAAAGTCAAAAATCAAGGGCTCTTTCTGGGATTTTGTTGTTGTTGTTTGGTTGTTTTGTTTTTGTCTTTATGAGCAATGTACGGGGCATGAGGAGCATGATGGGTCACGTGCAGGGGCTAGAAGAACGCGGTGGAGCATGTGGGGCATGGGGGCGGGACGTGTGGTGCGTGGTGGGCACGTGGGAAGGCCCAGGTGATGGGATGCACAGGGGGCGGGGATTGGTGAGGGGGCAGGTGATTGGGGGCGGGGCTTGGGGGCACGTGGCTGCAGCATGTTGGCAAGGAGGAAGTTCCAGGGATGGCAGGCAGCGGGAAGGGTCAGGCTTGCAGCTGCGGGTTCTTTCCACCTACTTCTGCCTTCCTGGCTTCTCCCTTGCTTTCCGGAGAAATTTAGGCCCAGACAAGGCTTTAAGGTCACACTGCCCAGTTCCTGGTCAGCCTAGAAACCCCCCTGAGCGCCAGAGCTCCAGGCTTCTGTGTCCGATTGGCTTTTTCAGCGCACACTGCTTACAAGTTTGCTATCTATGAGCGCAAGGTGAGCACCTGGCCCGTGCCGGGGTGGGAACCGGACTCCCGCCTCAGAAGCACTCAAAAGACAACAGAGAGGAGAGTCAGGAAGGCGGACTTCCTCCACGCAAACCCAGGAAGATTTAAAAAGTCAGACTGAATGGAAACATTGCGCGCATTTGTTTCTGGGTTTTATACTACGTTCCACTTACACCATTAAAAGGGTATGAGGTTGCTTAATGAACCGGCATAGGCAACATAACTGATGAGAACAGAAAAGAGAAAGCAAGGAGGGAGGGAGGGAGGGAGGGAGGGCAGAAAGCTTGAAAATTAGGATCATGAAGCTCTGAGAACCTGATGGGAGCCATGGACTCTTGCTCCAGAAAAATGAATATATCCATGCACACAACAGTTTGCATGTCATTTGCGTGGGCGCATGGGTCTCCCTGAAGGCCTTTCAAAATGCCCAACACAGATTAAGGAGAGAAAATATGCCAGTGTCCTAGCTGAATGACGGCAACTCTATTTGGACGCTCAAATCAGCTGAAGGGGAAAGGGAGAAGCAATGAACTGGAGACCACATCATGTCTGATTAAAAAAGACCAGTCCTTCAGGAGAAAGAAATGTTTTCTTAGCCCTAATTCTCAGAGTGTTGGGAGGCAGTTTTGCATAGTGGTTAAGAACATACCTCCCTGGGTTCAAATCTAAGGTCTGTCAGTTATGGGCTGCATAAACTCAGGTAACTTTTAACTCCCCGTGCCTCAGTTTCCCCATCTGTAATATGGGGTTATTGTGGGGAATCTCTATTTGCACATGTATGAAGTGGGCTTGTTGTGGGGAGTAAATTAGTTATTATATGTAAAATGCTTAAGTCAGTGCCTGGGACATTGTTAGTGTTATGAAAGTGGGAGCTGTTATGGGAAGGCAGCATGGAGCAGTGGTAACGAGCACACATTGCCCCCTGGATTCAAATCCCGGCTCTACTACTTACTAGCTTTGTTACCTTGGTCACTGTAGTAGGTTAAATAGTATCCTCTGAAAAGTCATGTCCACCCGGAACCTCAGAAAGTGACCTTCTTTGGAAATAGGGCCTTTGCAGAAGTAATTAGTTAAGCTGAGGTCATACTGGGCTAGGGTGGGCCCTAAACCCAATGACTGGTGTCCTTATGAGAAGTGGAGTGGACATACACAGGAAAGAAGACCACGTGACAATAGAGGCAGAGATTGGAGTGATGTAGGTACAAGCCAGGGAATGCCAAGGATTGCCAGCAGTCACCAGAAGCCAGAGAAGCAAGGTACAGAGTCTCCCTCAGAGCCTGCAAAGGGAACCAACCCTGCCCACATCTTAATTTCCAATTTCTGGCCTTCCGACTGCAACAGGATACATTTCTGCTGTTTTAAGCCATCCACTTGGTGGTAATTTGTTATGGCAGCCCTAGAAAACTGATGCAGTCAGATTACTGCATTTCAGTTTCTTCAGCTAAAATGGGAATTAAAAAGTACCTCCTTCAGAGTTATTAGGATTGCATGAAATTATCCACGTAAAGAGTTTAGCACTGTGGCTAGTATGCGGTACGTACAGAATAATGCATGCTGTTAGAAGGTACATTGACATAACAGGCAATGGTAGCCTCAAGGACGGTGTTAATAGCATTCTGTTGTATGTCTACATTATAATTCATTTACCCAGTGCCCTATTGATGAACTTTTATGTGGTTTCCAGTTTTTTGCTAAGATAGATAATAACCAGATGATTTGTACATATATCTTTGTACAATTCAGTGAGTAAACTGGCAGGATAAATTCCTAGAAGTGGAGTTGCTATGTCAAAGCGTGTGTGCATTTGGATAGATATGACTTAACTTGCCTCAAGAGAGGGTGTACCAGTGTGTCCTTCTATTCTGTGTGAGAATGTTGGTCTCCTCCACATCTTGTCAACACCAGAGATTCTCAGACTTTTTCATCTTTGTTAATCTGATAGAGGAGAACTGATGTCTCCTCTCTCAATTTACTTTTATTATGGGTGGGTTTCATTCTCTGTTCATAGGCTTATTAGCCGTTGGTGTTTCTTTTTATGTGAATTGCCTGTTCTTTTCCTCTTCCCACATTTTCACTGGACTCTTCTTTTCTTTTTTTTTTTTTTTAAATTTAGGAACTCTGTTAAAAAAAAATTAGCCCTTTGTTCAACGTGCGACAAATATTTTCCCCCCAACTTGCCTTTTGCCTTTTGGTATTGCCCATGCTACTTTTCATATTGACTTTGTAGAAGATACAAAAACATGCTTCCTAAACCTGTGCCTATGTTAACCCCTGCTGTGAGGCGAGGTGGCAAAGTTCACGTGTATGAAATGGTGAGAACAGGAGTTAGTTCACAAGCTTTTCTACGAGCCAGCTTTTATTCCACCGAGGCTTTTGTCTTAAGGCTGTCAAAGTCAGTAATAATGCCAAGCATTCATTCATTCACTTATTCAACAAAACTGACTTCAGCACCTGAGAGAAGCAGGGACCATGGGAGACAAGGATGCTTGCCTTCAAGTAGCTTTCAGTCTTGGGGGGTGGGGGTGGAGTGCAATAAGATGATGCTTCTAATGACAGAACTCTGACGGCCCCTCCCCTTGGTATTAGTATTTGGCTTGCTAGTACCCTTTTCAGCTGGTGTGGAGAAGGAGGCCATGGAAGAGGCAGAGGCTGGTGAGAGCGCGTGGTGGCCTGAGCCGGGGCAGTTGCAGAGAGGTGGGGAGAAGGAACCACAGAGTGGAGTACGGCAGGGTTTGCAGGGCCGGTGGGCAGGCCAGCTGGGACAGGGCGATGGGTTCAGCGTCTTTTCCTGGAACCCTCTTGCTTACGATGATTCGTTCAGTGACTCATACACCGTGATGACCTCGAGAGGTGCAAAATGAAAACACACAATGGTGCATGCACACACACGTGCTTTTCTAATTTAAACCCTTTGACAGCTTTGACGTGTGGACCTTTGAGGCTCCGTGTGAACTGGGATGGGGCCCAGAGTCACTGCAGAGAGCGACGGAGTCAAATGCTGTGTCTTGTTTCCCTGCTTTTTTCAGAAGGTACTTTCCCGTATGACTAAGAGAATGAGATCAGCCAGGGAGAATAATGCAAACAGGCCAGGAAACAAGTCTTTTTTAAAGAGAGCTGATCATCTCTGTGTCCCCATGCTCTCCACTCAGTGGCTCCAAACATGTCTTACATAACAGAACCAGGCCTTCATAGGCCTGAAATCTCATCTTGTCAACTCCTAAAACCCACCATCAGTCGAGACGTCAGCCGTCTCTGGAAAACCTCATCTAGGGCTCTAGCATCTCTGCTCACATGCCTGGCATAACAAGCGCTCACCACCTCCTGAATCAGCCCAGTGCCTCCTTGGACATTTTTTATTTTTAGACAATTCATTGCGCTGATCGGAAATCCATGTCCTGGTCACCTCAGTAAATCTATGTCTTCTGAGCGCTGGCATCCACAGACCACTTTTGTTCCTTCTTCCCCAGGTCAGCCCATTAGAAGTTTGCAGAGTGTGACCATGTTCCCCCGGCCCTTCAACTGTTCTTCATATGACACCCTGCCCCCCTTCTCTGGACTCGGCCAGCACCACTCAAGAGAAAAGGCCCAATTCACAGGAGAGGTCGCCCATATGGCCAGTAGGCATATGAAACGTGCTCAGCATCCTTAGTCATCAGGGAAATGCACAATGAGATACCACTACCCACCCGCCATAATGGCTAAAAAGGAAAGTACCGACAATACCAAGAATTAGCAAAGATGTGGAACAACTGGAACTCTCAAACCCTGCTGGAGGGGGTGTAAAATTGTACAATTACTTTGGGAAACTTTCTGACAGTACCTACTGAAACTAAGTGTATGCCAACTCTGTGATCCAGAAATTCTGCTCCAGGTACATACCCAAGAGAAATAAGTGATTATTCCCACCAAAAGCCATCGTAGGGCTACTTATAATTACCAAATACTGGAAATAACTTAAATGTCCATTAACAGTAGAGTAAACAAACAAATTATGGTATAGTTCATGTAATGGAATACTACACATCAACAAAAAAGAGTCACCTGCCACTCTTAACACACAACGTGGATGAATCTCACAGATATAAAGTTGCATCTGAAAGGAGCCAGATGCAAGAACACACCCTCTATATGTGTCCATTTATATGATGTTCAAGAACAGTCAAAGCTAATTTATTAGAAGGCTTTAAAAGTCCAAATAGTTGTTACCTTTGAGGGAGAGGGACTGGGAGGGGGATGAGAAAGCCTTCTGGCGGGTTGGAAATGGCCTATATCTTCATCTGAGTGGTGTTTACATAGGTGTATGCATATGGGAAGATTCAGTGAGCCGTGCTCTTAAGACTTGCCCACTTGACTGTATATAACCAATGCCTTATTATTATTATTTTTTTTTTGCGGTACGCGGGCCTCTCATTGCTGTGGCCTCTCCCGTTGCGGAGCACAGGCCCCGGACGCACAGGCTCAGCGGCCATGGCTCACGGGCCCAGCCGCTCTGCGGCATGTGGGATCCTCCCGGACCGGGGCACGAACCCGCGTCCCCTGCATCGGCAGGCGGACTCTCAACCACTGCGCCACCAGGGAAGCCCAACCGATGCCTTATTATAAAAAGAAAAAATAATCACACACCCCCAGTGCAAGAGTGGGGGCCCAGAGCTGAGCTCCAGCCTGAAGCCTAGCAAGGCCATCATCGCCCTTACTTTGTCCCCTGTACCTTTATTGATGCAGCTGAGATCACACCATGGCTTTGAGGGCCAGCGCCTCACACTGTTGATTTATGTTGGGTAGACAGTCACTTGAGAACCCCCAAACCTTTCTCATGGCTACCCAGCCATGTCCACCCATCTGATGCTTGTAGGGTTGGCTTATTGGGCTGAAGCTTCATGAAACTGAGGAAGAGGGAAGGAAACCAGCCATCTGAACTGCCCCATCCTTTATGTCACTGCTTCTTCACAGCACCCCTTCAGAGGTACAGGTTGTGCCCTCACCTTACAAATGAATCCATGAAGCTCAGAGGCACTAAGTGACATGCCCAAGATTGCCCCACCAGTTAGAGCCAGGACAGGGATTTTAGCCCAAGCCTGCATGACCCCTAGTCCATGCTTTCACCTGCCACCAGGCTGGCCCAAGAGGAGACATCATCTGTAAAGTGGGGCTAATGGCCCAGCTCAACCTCCCTCTGAGGGTGGTGGGTGAAGAGAGGATGTGTATGATGCCACCCCAGGGATTTCTGTGTGAGTCTTATCCTCCCGACTTAATTGCAAGCTTCCTGAGGGCCGGAACTCTCCTATTAATTTGTGTCTCTCCCACAAAGGCCCACTATGCCCTGGACGACGTGGGTGCTCAGTAAACACTCACTCAACGAATTAGGTTGTGGAAACTGAGATCCAGAGAGGTACAGCAACTTGCTCGAGACCACACAGCACATCCTCAACCAAAGTCAGGACTTGTAATCGAATCCCCTGACTCCTATCCCAGTGTCCTTCTGCCACTGCACAAGGGCTCCAGCTTCCAATAGACCCCAGGGAGTGGAGATCCCAGTGGGTTGGAGGATACTAGAGAAGAAAAGGACCATCCCAGGTGAGCCAAGGCTGAGTCTAGCCCTGGAGCCTTCAGGGTGTGTGTCCTGGGAAGAGGGCTGGGAACAGGTTGTCGGTTGTACAGAGCCCTGCTCTCAGAAGCACTCTGTGCTTGGTTGAATGCTCGGCAGTCGATTTCTTGTAATTCTTAATTTTATCTTTGGATTTATATTTTAAAGTGAAGCCCCATGGACAGTGAAGTGTGCACCAGGGCTTTGAGGTCCCGCACGAAGTCCCATCTCCTGCTGCCTCTCTGCTTCCTGAGGATGGGTTCTCAGACTCCAGCTGCTTCGCCTCCTGGCGCCCCCAGGTCCTACCAGCCTCCCCCTCCCCACCACTGCCCAGCTACTACTGGGGCTCTCGCCCTGGCTGCATTCGGCTGGCAACCTTGCAGGGCAAGCCTCTTGTCGTCCCGTGATCCAGGCATCTATTGTCCTGGTGCAGAGGTTGGGATACCCTTGGGATCACCCATCTCCATGTGTTAGGGCAGTGGCCCCATTGGAAGGGGAGGAGCCTGGCTCAACTGCCCGCTCCCTACCTGGGCAGAGCATGTCTGTCCTGTATCTGGCAGGGGAGGGAAGCTGGCAGCCAGAGGACTTGGTGTACCCTCTCTGAGTCACAGCACTCGGGCACCTGTGTAGATCATGATATTCAGTCATACATTTTAAAGACACCACGACAGATCAAGACAGAGACCATGAGAGAAAGGAAAAACTTTATGTCTTGGTACCTTTAGTGGCACTTTTTTCCCGTTTTTGAACTCAGGACTCCACAGTCTTATTTTGCACTGGACCCGGCAAATTCTGTAGCCAGTCCTGCCTGGGAGAGTCTTTCATCAGGGCTAAGTGAGCACTCAGGCCATCACACAGGGGCTGCCTGGGGACACGAGATGGTGCCTGGGAGAGCTGGGCCCTCTTGGTCCAGCTGTCTCCCTCCCCCTGTCTGTCTGGATCCAATCATAGATGACAACATGCCAAGGCACTCTCACTTCTTGCCCTGCAGGGGACATGAAACTGCAGGCATGAAAGTGTTTGTTTGTTTGTTTGTTTTAAGTTGCAAAGGTCTCTGCACTTTGGACTGGTTTTGGGTGTAATTATTGTGTCACATTTTGTGACCCTCTTCCAAAGCTTAAACATTGAGGAAGGTAAGCCCCCCAAACTTCCAATCCCTACTTGTCTACCTCTTCCACACCCTACCCTGCCCCATCCAGTCGAGGGACAGTTGACTTTCTTCCCTTTGGGGTCACTAGCCTGGGATAGAATTCTGGTGTCCACCCAGCTCCGGGGGGTCTGTATTCCTGACTGACCTGCAGTAACGGAGGCTTTAGCCTGAGTTGTGCGTGTGATGCTGGTCAGATGTGATGCTGTCCCCAACCCAGTTCAGCCTGGGGGCTGGGAGGTGGGAGCCACGATCACCTCCACTGGGCAGGGAAGCACTGCAGGGAGGCCGAGGCTCTCCAGTGAGGAGGTGGGGAGAGGGTGCTCCAGGCTGAGAGGACTGCGTGTGCTTGGCCCAGAATGTCAGGGGTGCTCAGTTGCTGGGGGCGAGTGGAGGGTCCAGCTGGAAGGGGAAAGCCTGTGCGGGGATTAGAAGCTGGGGTGGCACAGAGGCCACCAGGTCTCCGATGGCCTCAAACCCCAGGCTGGGGAGTTTGCGCTCCATCTGTCATAATGGGGGCTGTTGAAGGTGGCTTCAGCTCAGGAGCAGCATCAGAAGTGACTTTTGGGCTTCCCTGGTGGCGCAGTGGTTGAGAGTCCACCTGCCGATGCAGGGGACGCGGGTTCGTGCCCCGGTCTGGGAAGATCCCATATGCCGCGGAGCGGCTAGGCCCGTGAGCCATGGCCGCTGAGCCTGCGCGTCCGGGGCCTGTGCTCCGCAACGGGAGAGGCCACAGCAGTGAGAGGCCCACGTACCGCAAAAAAAAAAAAAAAAAAAAAAAGAAGTGACTTTCACAAAGATCACTTGAAGGCTGAGTTGCGTGTGGACAGGAAGGTAGCAGAACTGAGGCAGGGAACTGGGTTGGGAGGCTGTTGTGACAACACAGATCCAAAAAAGGCAGTCGCCGTAACAAGGGAGAGGAGGGACAGATACAAGGGATGGTAAAGAGATGGGAGTCTAGTCACAAAAGGACAACAGTGTATGATTCCACTCAGGTGAGGCACTTCGAGTAGTCCGATTCATAGAGACAGAAAGCAGAATGGTGGCTGCAGAGTCTGGGGGGAGCGGGATGGGGAGTTAGCGCTTAAAGGGGGACAGAGTCTCCGCTGGGAAAGATGGAAAAGTTCTGGACATGGATGCTGGTGATGGCTGTACAACAACGTGAATGTACTTAATCCTATAGAACTATACACTTAAAATGGTTCATTTTGTGCTGTGTATTTTACCACAATCTAACAACAACAACAAAAACCCCTATAGCATTCCAAAGAATAAATGAGAGAGAGAGAGAGAGAGGGTTGACAGGCGTGGGGACCCACCAGAACTGGGGGGGTCGAGGGGAGGGTTCGGACTGACCCCCAGGTGCTGGCCTGGGTGGCTGATGGCAGCAGGGTGAGGGGCTGGTGGTGGCGGAGAGGTGACTGCCCTCCGGGTTGGGCACGTGAAGCCTGAGGGACTCCAGGAGATGCGCTCAACAGAGCACGAGACCCTGCGAGGGTCATCAGCTTATCACTGGTAGCTGACCCCACTTGGAGATAGCCCCCAGGGGGAGTGTGAGATGTAAGAGGGCAGCGCCCAGGGGCACAGGTGGGCCAAGAAGAATCGTCATCAGGGAGAATGAGAAGGGGTGGGGAGAAAGGAAGGAGGCAAACCGGGACAGTCTCTTACTTGTCTGGCCGCAAGGGGCAGGGATGCATTCGAGGTAACTGAGTGCAGCGAGGGTGTGCGAGGAGAGGGTGGGCCTCGTAAGGATTGTGGTGGGGCGGGGGTCTCATGGGACTCCAGCAGGAGCCGTAGCGGCCCAAGCCTGAGGGAGCAGGGACTGGGCTCTTCTGGGACGCCGTGTTCCCCATCTCTCAGCCCCATGAGTTCACCCCCCAGATCTCCCCACAAGAAGGACCAGCCCTGCCACACCTAGATTTTGGACTTCTAGCCTCCAGAACTGAGAGGCAATGAATTTCTGCTGTTTAGGCCCCTCCGTTTGTGGTACTTTGTTAGGGCAGTCTCAGGAACCAATACAAATGCCAAGGAATGAAGGGGCTCATTCAACCAGCTCACTCTTTTTTTTAAATCCAAGCCACATAGATCACTGACTAGCCACTCAATTGGCTGCCTTTGAGCCAGGCACCCACTCTGCCCAGTCAGCTGAGGTAGGGATCACATGCTATACAGCATGGCTGCCCCCAGAGGTGCCCCTTGGATGAGGGCAGTGGGGAGACAGCTCTCTCGGGAGGAACAGAGGACATCTCAGGCACTCACTCTTGTGTCCCTGGAGCCAATGGAAGAGAGAGGCTCAGGCTTCAGTGATGAGGGATCATGGCCTAAAATCCCTTCAGCCAAAGTGTCTTCCCAAAGAGAAGAGAAGACAAAGACAGAGGAGAAGGGTTACGAAGAATCAACTTTGTAAATCCACCTCCCTTCACTGTGGCTGAAATAACAAGATGGTATAACTGGAAAATATTCATTTGAACTTGTGACTCAGCTCTTCCTGACCTCAGGGAAATGCAGTCCATAAATCAAGATACCTCTCCAGAGCCTCCTGCCGCAGTGTCCCCTGGGGCAGATGCTGGAAGAGCCCTTAACACAAGTGACTGCACCCACCTCCCGTGAAAGATCTAAAAGTGCATTCGGTGCTCCAGGAGCTGCCCTGTCTCCGAGCTTTCATTCCTGAAGCTTCCTGATGGATGGCCTCAGCCCTTGACCCACTCATTTTTACCATCCAACCTGCCTGGTTTTACTTCCTGGCACAGCTTGTAAATTCTATTATTTTCATATTTAGCAGAAGCTTAAGGTTTCTGCCACTGAGAAGCAGGGAGGCCAGATGTGCCAATAGTGTAAAATGCACAGGATTTGGAAGACTTCAGTTTTTAAACGCGTTTTTAATTTATTGAGCTGTCCTTTTCTTTTCCTCACCAGCTCTTACTCAGGACCCAATTTGTAAAGCAGGCAGCAGCGGCGCGGTTCTGCCTTGGGCAGCCTCATCACCCCTTCCTGCCCATCCCTCCCCTCTTGGGTTCCCAGCCCTCCCAGATTTTTCCACATTAAAGAAGGGGAAACAGAGGACCTGAGAAGAGAAGGGACTTGCCCCAAGTTGCAAGGACACTAGAGCAAAGCCCAAACGTGCTCATGCCCTCCTAACACCTTTACCAAGCACAGGACTAGGCACTGGGGCCATGAGGACAAGACGCATGTCCTTACCTGGCGAACATTACAGACAGATGATAGTGTGGGGGGAGCAGGGGAGGGGGCGGAGAGGCAGCGGCCCCAGCAGTAGCAGTGGCTGCCGCAGCCTCATAATAATGTGGCTAATATTTGTGGAGCCGGCGTTGACCACGCCCCAGCCCCAGGCTGGACGTGATTTTCAACTTTTTATTTTAGCAGCTGAATCCTTTCTTCAAGAGAAACCTTATGTGGAACCCTCCATAAATCAGACAGTACAGGGGGTGAGCCCTCTTGCTTAGCCTCTCCTATTTAACCCCCTGAAGGGGCTCTGGAAGAGCTTTCTCAGAGCCTGAGCTCTCCCCTGAGCACAGTTTAAAGACCACCCAGGGGGATAGGTTACAAGCAGAATTTCCGGGTCCATTTATGCTTATTTTACAGATGAGCAAACAGAGGCCCAGAGGAGGGGAGGGATTCAGTGAGGGTCACCCAGGGAGTTACCACCACAACTGGCACACCAGCCAAAGTCCTCTGAATCTCAGGTCTGTGTCCATCTGTGACACCTCTTTTACGAGGAAACAGGGGCCTTTTACTAACAGCTATAAAATACCATCTCTTCCAAACCATCTTTTTTTTTTTTTTTTTTTTTTCCTCTTCTTTTGGCCGTGCCATGCAGCTTCTGGGATCTTAGTTCTCCGACCAGGGCTTGAACCCAGGCCCTTGGCAGAGAGAGCATGGAGTCCTAACCACTGGACTGCCAGGGAGTTCCCCCAAGCCATCTTTTAAAGCCGAGCTTGCAGTGGGCTCTATTAACGTGGTGTTTTCACCTCCCTCCTGCCCTGTCTGTCCCCCACCTCCAGTTCTTCCACATCACTGACCATAGGGGAAGAATCTCACCTTAGAGAAACTGTCCCTGGGAGCCAAGTAGATGAGTGTGGCTTGAAGCTGACAGCTTCATAGTTTACCTTAGGAGTTCTCCGTTCCTCTCAGCTTATTTAATGTGATGCCTCATCACTCTGTAATATTCACAGGACACTTGACATTAGAAAGGGCCTTTTAAATCCTTTGAAATAGGAGTTTTAAATTCATCGGCACCGTGGAGTGTGTAAGCGGAACATTAACTTTCCTGTGTGCGCAAAGATGGAGACTTCTTCAGGAAATGTAATGATCGCATCCCTTGGGGTGGCATCTCTGAAGGTAGCCTGCTACCCAGCCCCACCCCCCCTCCAGCAGGCCCCATAGTTGCCACCTACCCCTCTCTTCTTGCTCATTCCCAGCTCCTTTTTTCCCCGGGTGGCTTTGACATGGATTCCTCTCTCCCCTGTTCCCTTGTACTGGCTTGTCCCTTTCTCCAGGGTCTGTCCATGACTCTTTCTAAGGGTTTTAGTGCAAACCATCTAGGAAAAATGAGTCAACCGGCCAAGGTAACAAGCATGGGAAGCTCCTAGGGTTCCAAACCTGTCCCAGCTGGTTCTGTCCCCCAGCCCCTTCTTGTGTAAGTCTGAATGGCTCCCCATATGACCCAGAGGTGAATCTAAGGCTGTGTTTTCCAAACGTTCCATGAGATTCCAATTCCAGGAGCAGTTTCTCAGAGACATGGGTTCATGGTCCAAAGGACAGGGAAGTTCTGCTTGTATCCTCCCTGTCTTGGTGACTGACATCCGTTGTGGGAAAGCAGACCAAGGGTTTTGAGAAGTCAGGCAGAGTAGAGAGCCCTGTGCAACTTGGTACAACCCAAGACCTGTTTGAGCACCAGAAGCGTGTTTTGCGGCCCATCTGAGAGATGCTAATTCGGAGGTGTGTCTGTGAGTTGATTCTGGAAGCCTCCGAGCCCTTACTAGGGTCCTCTTGGCCCTGGGATGGAGACCACAGGGCCTCTCCCGGCTCCACTCAGGAAAATCCAAATTAGGTTATTCTCTGAGAGGCATCAGGAAGGCTTTTTTCCATCTATACCAGAGCATCGTCAGCTGCTCGTGCTTTCTTTGGAAGTAAATAGAAATGAATCAAGCCGGGGTGGGGGGGCCATTTATGGTCTGAACATTGCATTCTTGGGGTCTGGTCAAAGGAAGACGTCAGACCAAGCTGAGCCATTCTTAGAGAAAAGGATGGCACTGGCCTTTTCTGTATTTGGGAAGCAAGACCTTTCTTATCAAGCCAGCTGTCACACACTCGGATTTCTCCTACAAAGAGGCCCACACATGCACAAACTTATATTAATAACACGTATCTCTACTCTCTTTCTGAAATGGAGGCTTTTTCGGTAGCCTAGTCAACTTTGGTTTTTGTTTATTTTTAATTACTTTGTTTCAAATTAACAATTAATCCCAGCTTTTTGATTGATAAGTTGGTTATCTTTTCCTAGGTTTTGTTTCTCTCTACTCTGGAAAATTCCATCAGTCATTTCACAGATGAGCCACGGGTTTTGTTTGTGTTTGTTTCCATTGGAGCCTAAAACCACAAAACACTGTGAGGAAGGTGATATTGATTGTATTAGTTTGGTACAGCTGCCGTGACAAAGTACCACACACTGAGTGGCTTAAACAGCAGAGACTTTTTTTTTTTTTTTAACGGTACGCGGGCCTCTCACTGCTGTGGCCTCTCCCGTTGCAGAGCACAGGCTCTGGATGCGCAGGCTCAGCGGCCACGGCTCACGGGCCCAGCCGCTCCGCGGCATGGGGGATCTTCCCGGACCGGAGCACGAACCCGTGTCCCCTGCATCGGCAGGCAGACTCTCAACCACTGCGCCACCAGGGAAGCCCCAAACAGCAGAGATTTTTGTCTCAAAGTTCTGGAGGCTAGATGTCCAAGATCCAGGTATTGGTAGGGTTGGTTCCTTCCAAGGGCTGTGAGGGTCTGTTCCAGGCCTCTACTCCAGCTCCTGGTGGTTTGCTGGTAATCTCTGGTATTCCTTGGCTTGCAGAAGCATCACCCCCATCTCTACCTTCATCTTCACATGGTGTTCTTCCTGTGTGCCTGTGTAAATTTCCCTTCTTTATAAGGACATCAGTCCTATTGGATTAGGGACCCCTCCTCTGGCATGACCACATCTAAACTAATTACATCTGCAACAACCCTCTTTCCAAGTAACTGTCACATTCTTACTTGGAATGTGGTTCTAGGTTACTGAGGTACAGGGGGTTAGAACTTATATGAATTTGGAGGGGACACAGTTCCACCCATAACATCAACTCTATACATAATAACACATTTATTCTGCAGCATTAACAAATGCTCTGAGCTGCTGCCTCACCCTTTAGCCTGTCAGCCTCAGAAACAAAAGCTGAGAGCTCAGCTCACGTAGGCTGCAGGACAGGTGGGAACTGCCTTAGACACAGAGATGCTAGCAGCTCCTGCAGCAAGCTGACACTGTCCATCTTCCAAGAGAAGAGCCCAGAATGTCCTCAAGGTGGTCTGATTGGACCACCAATGGCAGGTGAGAACTGGAATTGGGTTCATTTCAGTGAAAGACTTCCTGCTGTGTGCACAGGCCTGAGTCAGGCCCTCGGGAGAGTGGGGTGGAGCAAACCCAGGCCCTGCCCATGAGGAAGCCGCAGGAGGCAGACGTGCGAGCTGCTTGCAGAGGTGTGGGTACAGTGCTGTGGCCGTGATGAACTTTGCTCAGAGAGGGGACACTGAGGCTTCACAGAGGAGGTGATGTGTGAGCTGGGCTTGTCATGTTATCAGACAGTTCCAGCCAAGCTGGGGGACAGAAGGGCTTAGGGCCCCATTGTGTCTCCCAGGTTAGGTGACAGGCAGTGTGGTGTAGTGGGGAGCACTGGGTCCGGTGACAGGGGTTCTGAGTCAAGCCCTAGGTCATCCCTCAGTTTCTTTGTTGATAAAAAGGTGTTAGTTAAAAAATTCAATTTACAGGATGTGGCATCAGTATTGAATGAGTTCTCAGGTGTGAAAGTGTCATGGTTATGGAAGTAGCAGAGACAGGATACAAACACAGGTGTTAGGTGTCATCTGTGCCACAGAGAATATGCAGTAGCCTTCTCTCGCAAGGAGAGCAGCTGGGAAGCGGCAGACCTGGACTCCCACCCCCTCGATCAATCACTTCCTCCCTCTGAGCCAGCTCCCTGGGGGGTGAAGTGAGAGGTCTGGACCAGGCGATCTCCTTCTGGCCATGAAGTTAGGTGACTCTATGAAAAGGTGCCTGATACAATGGCTAGAGCCACGTGGGCTTGGAAAGCCAGCAGACTGGGGTTCAAATGGTGGTCCTGTCCCCTCTTGGTAGTGTGATTTGTGTGAGTCACTCAGCCTTCTCATCTGCAAGACGGGGTAAATGCAAGACGGGGTAAAAACCTCAGGGGTTAAATTAGAACGTCCTTGGGAACTACTTAACGCCCAGCTTGGCCTGTGGTAGTAAAAGTTAGCTGTTACCGTCATTGCTTCTTGTGAGGACTGAATGAGATGCTGTAGGGGAAGGGCCTGCGTGCAGCAGGTGCTTAATTAACCACTGACACTTCCCCTGCTTTTAAGATCAGCCTTGGCAGAATTTCCATCGTTCATGTTTTCCATCAGGGTGTGGGGTGAAGGGTGGAGGGTTGTACAGAAAATTTTCGAACTATTTGAGGAATAAAATAGTTTTCAGGCACTCGTAAGCCATTTATAATCACCTATTACTTGTAACTAACGGCCATGCCAATTACAACAATTACAAGTCGTTAAATTGCAAGCCCTCAGGACTTTTACCTTGCAAGGTTTATGAGATAATTAGTCCAACCTAATACAGGATTCCAGTATAGTAATTATTATCTTGACAATTCATAAAACATGCCCAGGGCTCCATGTGAGTGACAAGCATCTATTTGCTCTGAGAGCAAATCCAAGAAGGGTCTTTCTAAGATTTTTCTCTTTCTGGTAGGTCATAGATGGGAACAGAAAGTTCTTCTACGATGTCGTACAGACGAGAACTAGAGAAATACCGTGACCTGGATGAAGATGAAATCCTTGGAGCCCTTACAGAAGAAGAGCTGAGGACCCTGGAAAATGAGCTGGATGAGCTGGACCCTGATGTGAGTAGGCACTAAAGGGGACACGTTGTCACAGTTGCAAGGACAGCAGCCATTACCACCTAGGGGAGGGGTAGGCCGACTTCCTGAAGTACCACTTCCCCTTTCCCACTGTGACAATAACATTGGAGTAACATTGCCTTTGCAGGTGCATGTGTGAGTGTGTATTATATTAGTCAGGGTTCTCTAGAGAAACAGAACCATTAGGAGGTAGGAGATTGTATATATATATATATATATATATATGTATGTATAAAGAAATTTATTATAAGTAATTGGCTCACATGATTATTGAGGTTGACAAGTTCCAAGATCTGCAGTTGGCAAGCTGGAGACCCAGGACAGCTGGGAGTGTAGTTCTAGCCTGAGTTCAAAGGCCTGGGAACCAGGAAAGCTGATGGTATTGTTTCAGTCAAATAACTGGCAGGCTCCAGACCCAGGAAGAGCCAGTGCTTTCAGTTCAAGTCCAAAGGCAAGAAAAAAAAACAAAACACAAAAGCAATTACCCAGCTCAGAGTAATCAGGCAGAAGGAAATTCCCCCTTTGCTGGTAGGAGGATCAGCTTTTTTGTTCTACATGTATTCAGACCTTCAACTGATTGGGTGGGGCCCACCCACCTTAGGGAGGACAATCTGCTTTACTCAGTCTACCAATTCAAATGTTAATCTCATCTAGAAACCCCCTTACAGACATACCCAGAATAATTGTCTAAACATCTGGGCCCCCCATGGCCCTGTCAAGTTGAGACATAAAATTAACCATCCCAAGTCCACTGCTAGTCAACTTGGCACCCATACACATCTCCTTAAACCATATTCATCTCCAAATAAAGACAATAACAAGGTCATAATTCTGCCTAACATGATACAACTACCCTGTGTATAACCTGCCAGAAGAAGAGGTAAAGTCCTTGAGCAGTGTTTACTTTTCTCCTCGATCTCCCATAATTTAATACTATGATGTAAAATTAACAGTACTTAGATACCACCATACAAAACCAATACATCTTGTGTTTCACGTTAAGAGAATAAGAGAGGGAAGAAAACAAAGATATTTACTTAATACACATACATAGACTCACACATACACAAACATGTTCATAAAAAAATACAGAGGAAATACTCCTGACCACACTGTCCTCGTTTCTCTAACTGGTCATGTGGTCACAGCTGGTATTTATAACTACCTTCTTCCACTGTCCATTCTGTACTTCCCTCACCTTCAGCAACCACAGCCTCAGCTGGGTGTGGTTCTTTGCCTGGCGGAGTGAACCTAGTTCCGAAGGGCCTGGACCATTAGTAGTCCTGCCTGGATTGAGTTGTTATAGTTTTCCATTGACTCTAATCACAGGTCCTGGCAATACTAAGAAAGCCCTAAGGAATCTCCTGTATTACAGACATACTCTTCTTTACCTCCCTTGTGGAGAAGCAGTCTGATTTACCCTTGGTAACCAGGACCAATCACCCCAGCCGGTACAGAAACTCCCTCTCTGCCTGTTCATTCAGAGGCATAAGGAGCCCAAAGTGGCAGTCTTAACCTCCAATCCAATGCAATCACTGCTGTGTCTCCTAGTGGAAGCATTCCTCCCTTTGGAACTAACTAAGACCTTGAGGCCAGCAGAGCATCAGGTCACAGGAACAGGATGCACAACTTTTGCCAGTGGGTCACTAGGGGGACCACTGGTAATAGTGAGCGGTGCTACTCCCATTTTCTGGACCCGTGAATCCTGGCCGGGAGGAGAAGCGCCATATATTGGACTCTGATTCAGAGCATGTACAGGCTCCTAGAGACACTTGCCCCGGTCCTGCAGGGTATTACCACCTAGCTGTACTGCAACTGAGCCTGCAAAAGCCAAGTCCAGCGTTCTGTCAAGCCAGCTGCCACAGGATGGTGGGGAATATGTGTCAGGTAGCACATATAAGTGTGTTTAATACTCAGAATTTGCCTCTTCAGTGAGGTTACGGCATCACAAGGCAGGAGGCTCCCTGGCCATGTCTGTGGTTTGGCCGGTCACCATGGAGCTGTCAGCAGAGCTGAGGGAGGTGGCTATTTCAGGTACCCCGGCCAATGCCCAGCTCAGAGAAGGGAGAGAATGAATGTTACTGAATTAAGTGAATTTCCCATTTGATATATTTTTAAATTAAAAATGGGATATTTCATGCCTTTTTTAAAAAAACCTGTCACTGCTCAACCCTAGTTTAACAGTGATCCATACAAGAAAACACTACCATTTCATTAACCCTCAAGTAATTGCAGCTAGTGTAGGGGGAATGTAGGTTAGCAGGGAATATGCAGGACTAGAGGTTAGGTGTCCCAGGTGCAACCCTGGCCCTGTCTCTTATATTCGTGTGACCTTGCGCCAGTTGCTGTCCGTCCCTAAGCTTCCGTGTCGCCATCCATGAAATAATGGAGTTGGTTGGTCCCATTCAAAGCTAAGCTTCCATGAGCTTATGACCTGGTCTTATCTCCGGGTTTGATTAAATGTCTTCTTTCTAGATAACCCAGAATCCTTGTTTAGGGGTGCTGGGCCCTAGGCCACACAGAGTGACAAGTCCCTCCAGCAATGTGCTCTCATCTTGCTATTCACGACCCCTGCTGCCCCCAACCCCTGACCCCGCCAGGAGGAGACGGTCCCTGAAGTGAGGCTGCTGGGGTTGATTAGAAGACAGCGTTGGTGGGAGAGCCTTGGGTTCCTCCTTCCCCTGCACCATCGCTTTCCATGAGCCTGGGTTTCCATAAAAACGAGTGATGTAGGGAAGAAACAGCCAAGCTTCCAGCTCTAGTGCTATAAAGTTATTCTGCTCTAATTCCATCCTGGGTCACCGTTGTACAGAGTTGCAAGAGTAGATAGTTTTAAAAAGTGAGAACTAAAGGAGGATGTAGCTACTTCTAGTCAATTCGGTAAACATGACTCATTACCTGCCATGCGCCGACCCCTGTGCGGCCACCAGCAGGGGAGCCTAGCGGGGATTCTGCCCTTCAGGCCCTCCATCCAGTGGGGAGCGGGCATAATAAACCGTGTCCTAAGTGGGGGCACTCAGGGAGAGGATTAATTCTTTTTGGTGGGAGGCTTCACAGAATAGGTGATACTGGGACTGGGTCCTGGATTTTTCAAAGTCAAGAATAAAAACAAAGAATTCTATGCTGAGTGAAGGTCACAAGCAAAGGCTCATGTACAGCAAGTAATTGGGGATGGGGAGTTTAGGCGTGGTTTCTGTGGAGGGCTCGCTGAGCCTGGAAGGGGGTTTGGGCTAGATATGGGGGCAGAGGGGTGCAAGGAAGACTAAAGAGTTTGGACTTTTCTCAGCAGGCCCAGGGAGTCCCGAAGGCAGAGAGTCAGTGGACTTGCTGACTAAGGACAGATGGACTGGAGGAGAGGCTGGGGAGATGGGTGAGAGGTGGAAGGGCTCCCATGTCCCTCTCCACAACCCTTCTGCCATCTTGCAGAATCTTTGCTGTTTTCAGGGTGAAGCACAGACTCCCAGGAGCCCCCAGAGCCTGCTGCTTCTGGCCTTGGGGCTGTTGGAGTTGCCCTGAGCCGCTGGATGGGGGTGAGTTTAGATTAGGCTGTGGCTACAAATTGGGTAGGTGATGACAAGGGTCAGAGCCAGGCAACAGACCTGGGAGTGGGAAGGGGGCAGATGGAGGAGCCCTCTCAGAACCGGGAGTGGAGCCCCTAAGGACTGCTGGAGCCCCTAAGGACTGCTTGAGCCCCAGCTAGGAGCTCCATTTCACTTCTAAACTGGCAAATGACCTCACCCCTAATAACAGGGTGTCTGGCCCTAGCAGCAGATTCCCAGGGCCTCTGTACCGTCACACAGCCAGCTGCCCTGAGCCCTTCTCACTGGTGATTAACAGGAAGGTATGCGTGTGAACACTGGAGGGCTGGAGAAGCCGGTGAGGTGCAGAGAGCTGACTGACTTGCTCGGCGTCACAGGACCAGGGCATGGAGACTCAGATTTCACACAGGCTCCAAAGTGTGGCACCTCCCCCTCTGGCAGGAGGAAGGTACAAGTGCACTTGAATTTCAGAGTAGGGTTGGGCAATCCGAGACCTGTGATCCTCGTAGCATTGTGGCTTCAAATGGGCATTTTCAAAGCCCCCTTTCTCTCTAAGTTCAAGAAAAAGAGAAGAGAAATCAGAGCAAGGATAGGAGATAACGGAGACCAGCGGGGTTTTTGTCCCCATCTAACAATTAGCCCTTCACTGAGATGTCTCTGTTACCTGATTTGCAAGTCAGGATGGGAGTTTTGAAAAGATCTAGTGGGGCTCCATTCTTTCTGAGAGCACAGACATTCCAGCTCGAGTTTCACCTGCCCTCAGCCCATGTTCTGAAATCACAGCACAGGGAGAGGTCAAAGGTATGCAGACCAGGAGGGGCCTCCGAGCCTCTGGCCGGGAGGGGATGCAGAGACCGGCAGGTGTCCAGCCACCCAACTTACAGAGCAGAAACTGAGCCCAGAGAGGGGAAGGGACTTGCTGTGGTCACAGGCCCGAGCAGAACCAGCCCAGGACCGCTGCCCTCTCTCTTATACCCTGTACTCCTCCTGTTTTAATTCTGGTTTAACAAGTGCTTATATGGCACTTTTTATGTGCAGACGCTGTTCTAGGCACTTTGAAAATATGAATCCATTCAACCGTCATCCTAATCCTATGGTGCAGGCACTGTTATCCTGCCCATTTTACGGATGAGAAAACTGAGAGGTGAAGTAACTTGTCCAGGAAACTGAAATGAGGCAGTGGCAGAGCCATGACACGGCTCTAAAAGTTCACGTCTTAGTCACACCGCTATAAGGCTTCACTGGAGTCTTCAGGAAGATAGTTTGAGCCACGGATGTGCCCTGGTTTTGTAGTTGGGGAAGGTGGTGTATGAGAAATTATCCCCTTTTCTTCCTAGAAACAGTCTGAGATGCAGAGGTCCTTATTCAATCTTGGCTCTGCCCCCAACTTTGGCAAGTGCTTTTCCCTCTTTGGATCTCAGTTTCCCTATCTGCAAAATGGACACAGTGGGCCTAGATGCCCTCTGACACCCCCTCCAGCTCTAACTGTCTCTGATTTTATGAGCAGTTCCTGGCAATCTTATGACCTGAATTCAGCTAACAGGTAATGTCTCAGGAGGTTATGTTTTCAGTGATGCAGTTGTTAAGCCCCCATGTCATGTGACACAGTAGAGTACACAGAGTTGGAAAGCTGCTTTGTTTGCAGCAGAAGACTCCAAACTTGGGCACAGTAAAAAAAAAAAAAAAAAGTACCCCAAACTTTCTCTCTCTTAGTCTGCGTCCTGGAAAAACTCAAGCTTATCGTGAGATTGTTGCACTTGGACTCCCACGGGAGAGGAATGCTCCATGTGCTAAAAGTATCTGCTGTTGACTGATTCCCCAAGGGGATCTGCCCTTTCTTGTCTCTCTGGAGTTAAGTGCATGCTGCTCTGAAGCTGAGCCAGCTCCTCGGTTCAGATTGCCTTTGTACCAGGCAACAGGGAAAACGGTCAATGTACAGCGATGTTTGAGAATGACAAGTCACACTGTGACTTGGGCAGGGTACAGTGTGTGAGCTCTTATAACATCAATAGATAGTTGACATTTACTGGGACAAAGCCCTGCATGGATTATCTTCTTTAGTCCTCTGAGAGGTTTGGTTATCAGCTCCATTTTAAAGATGGGGAAACTGAGGCTTAGAGGGATGAAGTAGCCTGCCCAGGAGCTGGGATTCCAGCCCAGAGCGTCAGACCCAGTAGCCTGTGCTGTTAACTACCACCTCCTGTGAGTGTGTGTGGGAGGACCTGGAAGGCAACTTGGAGAACAAAGCTGGGGAATTACCAGCAAATTACTTTTTTCTAATTCAGTTTCTCTTGGAGTTGTTATGTTATTTTCACCATAAATATAAATCTTAAAAAAAGAAAGAAACCACCAGCACAAAGAATTTCACTATAAATGTTACTTGTTAATGAGGCGTTGAGGAAAAGGAGTAATATTTTTTAGTGTCTCAGTAAAAGGGTCAAAATATTTACACAAGAGAAGATGGTAGAGATAACCCCAAACTTACAAAGAAATTGGGTTTTACAAGTTGATTTTGAAGTCTGCTAGTGGGAGTCTGTGACACATTACAACTATAGAAACAACAATGGAAAACAACAGGCCCCTGCAAGGCCTGAAATAATAATAATAATAATTTTAAAACTACAGTTATTTCTCTGTTGAGGTTGTCTTACATGCCAGGTGCTATGCTGTTTTATGGGCATCATCTCAAAAAACCTCCACGAGGATCCTATGAGACTGATCCTCATAGGTTGGGGTTGAAATCATTTTAAGAAAAGGAAATGGATGCCCAGAATCACATAGCTGGTAGGTGACAGACTGCATTCAGGTAGACCTGTCTCCCTCAGCCCAAAATGTGTCAAAAGCTCTGAGACCAAGGGACCATGAACTGCAGGGAGAAATGATGGAGGAGAAAACCTAGGACTGTAGAATCTCAGAGTTAGAGGAACGCTTAGACATGATCTAAGCCCCACCCCTATCCCTGTATATACAAACACGGCACAGATAAAGAATCCCTGATTTACAGAGTCCCTGCTACACATGTCATTCACCCAGTGCTTTATGTATTTCATCAAATCCTCATACCAACCCTTTGAGGTAAGCAGTACTATCCCCACTTTAGTGATGAAAAATCAATACAACAACAACAAAAAAACCCCCCTGAAACCCAGAGAAGGGAAGGGACTTGTTCAAGGTCACACAGCAAGTAAGCCACAGCACCAGGACAAAATCCTGGGACTTCCTGTCACACTGCATGGCTTCCCACCCGACTCTACAAAATCATAAAATCCTCCATATTCATGGCCCAAATGTTATCCTATAAACCAGAGGATGCTCTTGGCTGTGCAGGAAGCAGCCACGTTTGGTCCACAGGGCTGTGGTTCTCCCTTGTAGCACAAACCAGCAGATTCACAAGCCCAGGACAGAAGTAAACAGTTGAAATGGAAAGAAATAAATCTCTGCTCTAAAAATAGGCACACATCCTTAGAAACACTGCCGGCCGTGCACAGAGCCAAGGATGGGCCTGGTGGAGTGAGGGCGAGTGAGGCCAGGTGTCAGTGTGTCCCCATCCCACCATCTGTCTTCTGGCCCCGTGACCACCTCTCCACCCCACTGCCTTCCCCAAGACCGGCCTCCAGCCTCCCCAGAATGCCCTCCTCCCTGCCCTGCCATCGTCTCCTCCCTGCCTCTGCTGCTGGGGGACCTCTTGGATCTGGAGCCCTTCATTCTCAAGTCAGAATCCTCCCATTTCTCAAGGCCCAACCTCCCCACCTCTCCCTTGGGAAGCCTTCCTGACCCTCCCCCTCCAAGCCCCCAGCACAGCACCTTTTTGACTTTGACATTTTTAATAGGAAATAACACCTATGTTTCCACTATCCAAACTTAACAAATGTAAAAATGTTGCCTTACTTGATTCAGATCACCCTTAAAAAGAAAAAAAAGAATTACCATAGATAAAGTTTTAACCCTCTCTTCCCACCCGCCCCCCAGTTTCTTCCCCATCTCTCCCACTGCCACACCTTCTACCTGAGAGGCAGCAAACCAGCACCCACAACATCAGGTAGGTAATATAACGAAGGGAGGAAGATGGACCAATTTTCGTGAGGCACGTGGCCATTTTGGGTCATCTTTTACTTTTCCACTCTTGAAAGAGATGTGGACATAAGAAAGAAATTTTTCACTTACCACTTTACCTTCCAAGAAGAAAAGCAACAACAGAGCCAGTGATAAATGTTAACTGTTTCTTGGCCTCTGTGTCAGAGACAGGAGGGAGTGGTGGGGACTGAGGCAAATGGGAGAGTTTGTGTTTGACTAAAGGGCACTTGCTGTTCCACTCCACCAATTGTTGCCCAATATTGCCACGTCATCTAATTTTTCAAGAGAGGCTGGAGGGCTTCCCTGGTGGCACAGTGGTTGAGAATCCACCTGCCAACTTAGGGGTCTTGGGTTTGAACCCTGGCCCAGGAAGATCCCACGTGCCGCAGAGCAACTAAGCCCGTGTGCCACAACTATTGAGCCTGCACTCTAGAGCCCGCGAGCCACAGCTACTGAGCCTCGTACCACAACTACTGAAGCCCGTGCGCCTAGAGCCTGTATTCTGCAACAAGAGAAGCCACCGCAATGAGAAGCCCGCACACTGCAGCAAAGAGTAGCCCCCACTCACCACAACTAGAGGAAGCCCGTGCACAGCAACGAAGACCCAATGCAGCCAAAAATAAATAAAATAATTTATTTTAAAAAAATTTTAAAAAGAGAGAGCCTGGAAATCTGAATTTTTATGTGCAAGTTTCCTATTTGAAAATGTTGGCAGCTCATTCAAATATACAGACAAAACCAAGTTTTGGCATTTGATTGGACTATAGGTCTCCCAGTTTCCAATTCTGACTCTGTTCACATGACAGATTTTTAGATAGATAGATAGATAGATAGGTAGGTAGATAGATGAAAAGTACCTAGCCCAGTGCCTGGCACATAATAGGTGTTTAATAAATGTTTGTTGAACCTGAATATATGATTTGCCCACTAGAATCTAGGGTTCTTGCAATTTAGAGCCACATTGTAGCACCACAGGTACAGTTGTGCAAGTTTTGCACTGCACAACTCCAGCAACCACTGTTCACATAAACCAGAGAACATATAATGCCCTTGGAGTTGTGCCAGTGTACAACTTGCACAACCAGATGCAGCTGCCCTGACAGAGTCTCCCCATAATGCAGTGTCTGTTCAGTGGAATGAAAGTGAACAATTATGCCCTGTGGTGATAAAACTGATTGTCATAATCTGTTTCTAAGATAGAGTTCAAGGCTTTATTCTGAGGTTTCAAGCTAAAGGAGATCTTGACCATCTTACAGAAAGGAAATTCAAAGTCAGAGAGCACCAGTGCCCTGTTTGTGGCCTCAAAGCCCTGGGATGAGAACCCAGGCTGTCAGTTAGAATGCAGTTTAGCTGTAAGTAATAGAGATTCAAAATAACATGATGTAAGCAGTGGTTTATTCATCTCATAAAAGTCCAGAGGTGGGCAGTCTAGGGCAGGTAGGGAGCTTAGCTCCCCAAACATCCCAGAGTCCCAGGTTCCATTCAGCTCACGTCCTTGCCATCACTAAGGTGTAGCCCCCATCCTCATGATCCAAGGTGGTGGCCAGGATAGCTGCATTCCAGGCATTAGAATAGAAGAAAAGGGGTGGGGGTGGAGAAAAGGAGAAAAGCCATTTTTCAAGTACCTTTTAAGGAAAGTTACTGGAAGTTGCCACTGGACAGTTCTCATACCATGACCCAACCTAGCTGCAAGGGAGCCTGGGAAAAGTAGTCCTTAATCTAAGTGGCCATGTGCTCAGCTAAGGGTGGAGTGCTTTTATTACTGGAGAAGGGGAGATATGATATTGGTGACAATTTGAAGTCTGTCACTACGGGTTTGCCAGTCTGATGGCCTGATGTTCTGCTCTGCCAAAAGTTCTGAGGAGGAGTGAGAGGAGTTGCTAGGAATTTAAATCCAGATCCCCAAAGGAAACATTACAAAGGTCTTACTCTCTAGCTTGGCATTTTCCAAAATCTCCATCAGTAAACTCTGGTCCCATGGTGGGCACCCGCACTCTAGCACCCTTCATAATGCATCCCCTTCCCCAGACCTGCTTGGGGCAGCAGCTGGGTGCCCAGCAAACAGCTCAGGGCAGCAGGTGTGATGCTGACTTGAAGGGTGTCCAAGAAATACCATCTTTTCCCTGCTGGAGCATCAGTGCTGTGTGATTCTGGACAATTCAGAACACATTAGCGCTCACTGCTTGGTGCTGGAGATTCAGAGATGACTAGGATACGTCCCAGCTGGCCTTTGAGGGGCATTCAGTCTCCCTGGGGAGAGGGATACCACATAAATGTGCTCCAATACAAATTAGAAGGAACATTATATAAGAATTGGCAAGATGCCTCAGGGTGTTTGGAAAGAGAATCACCAGATCAGTGCCGGGAGCACAGCAAAGGCTGGACAGGGTGCCCAAGGGAAGGGCTTTGAAGGGTGTATGCAGGGAGGGGAGGAGGGATGGAATTCCAGGCACAGAGCACGCCTGAGCAATGCCCTGGCAGGGTGAGGGTGTGGGGCACGGCTGCGGAATGCGGAGCAGCCTGGAGTGGCTGGAACATGGAATACTTAAAGATGAGAAGATCGGGAGGCTGGAGTAGGTTGAGGTCGAATCATGAAAAGCTCTCCATGTCTGGCTGATGAATTTAGTCATGATTCTGTGGGTTAGTAGAGGTGCTGAGCATTTGTGAGTGTGTTGGGGAGTGACCCTGTCAGATGAGCCAGTTGGTGCGGTCCGTCTGGCTGATAGAAGGGGAAGGGAGTGCAGATGGAGAGGCCAGAGGCAGGGTGGCCAGCCTGAGGCTACTCTGATGGTCCCAGCAAGAGACAGCACAGCTTGAACTAGGCCGGTTCCCCTCGGATGGAGACGTTTCCAAACCCTGCAGCCTCAGACTCCTTCCCCTGGCGAGCCACACCCCCTCATCCTGCCAAGCCTCTGTCTCCGCGGTGCTATCCCCCGGTAACATCCCTCTCCTCTCTTCTCTTACCCCGGCTGTCCTGCCTAGTGCCCTGGGACTCACTCAGCTCAGGAGCCACCGCCTCCAGGAAGCCCGGGTAGAGTAAGCTGCTCACACTTGGGCGTGTCTCCCTCTCTTGGGCCCCTGTGGAGCGCAATCACTCATTCATTGTCTCAGGGTGCCCCGCACAGCAGGGAACGTGGAACATTTTCCTTGTACATGAGGCAGAAAAGGAGGATTAGGAGAATGCCGGGAAGGGAAGGTTTGGCCTCACCTTGTGCCATGAACAGCAGAGAGACACAAAGTGTGCCGTCGTGAGCGATAGGTTCCACCACAAACAACTACTGGGCTTGGGCTACGAGGGTGCCTTTGGATGTCAGCACGAATACCCTGTAAAGCTGTCCGGGGGATGTGCTAGCTCCTGGGCTTCACCAGTCCTGCAGCAGGGTCATGGTGGCTGAGGCAAAGGCCTGGCTCTTTCTGGAGAGAACAAGAAGAGAGGAGGAGGTCCAGAGTGCGTTGGGCGGGTGGATGGGTGGGGAATGTATGGAGAAAGGGGGCTTATTAGAGGTCTGGACCCGCTTGTCCCGTCTGTGACCGAAGCACGAGTGCTGTGCTCTCAGGCTAGGTTCTGCCATATGTGACAAGAAAGCTCTGCTGAAGCCCCACTGAGTGACCTCTAGTGGGATCTGGAAGCTGCTGGTGAATGGGGCAGAGGCCGGGCGCTCTGTCTCCTGACGGGCCGCGAGGCACTGGAGGGCCACGCTTTACACAAGGGGAATCAGACCTGAAAGATAATTGCAAAATAAAAGTCCTCAAGGCCACTTGAAAAAAAGCATTTGGGTCAAATACCTTGTAAAAGGTAACTGGATGGCTGACTGGCCTGTTCAATGTTCGGGCTGCTGCTGTGGTGGACGGGGGAAAGGGCGGGCATCTGGGGCAGGCTGAGGTCGTTTGAAGCAGGAGGGAGAGAGAAATTTCTCAGTGGGAATTCTGAGAAATCTACCTCCTGGGCTTCACTCTTACCCGGGACAGTAACTCCATGCCTCCGTGCCTCAGTTTCTCCACCTGTAAACGGAGACCAGTGTGATAAAGAGGTGCGCTCCGGAGAGGGAGCCTGGTTCTCACACGGGGCCACATCTGGTTTCCAGGATCCGTTCTTAGAGGAAGGCAGCCGGGTGGGATGGAAAGCTTTCTGGGGCTTGGAACTCAGGAGCCCGGGCTCTCGGTCCACGTGTGACCTCAGGCAAGGCCCTTGCCCTCCCCGGCCCTCGCTGCCAATACCCGATAAAGAGCGCGGTCCACCCTCTTCCAGGGGGCTGTGTATGGTTCAGTCACAGAACAGAAACCCAGGACTCCTGGAGCCCAGCCCAAGGGGGGGGGACACATTGTACATTCTCTTGTTCTTAGACGTAGTTCATTTATGGGGGAAAAGTGATAAAACTCCTTGTTTTTTGTCACTGTGAAGAACCAGGTTAAAGGACGTTGTATATATGCTAAGCCACTAGTCTGAAGACAATCATACTGATCCTTGAGAAGCTAATTATGTGCAGTGTCACCTATATATCAGCTCAGGCTTCCTCGCTGTGTGGCTAACAAGCTGTGTGACTTTGGGCAAGTGACTTCAGTTTCCCTTGCCTCAGTTTCCCCAACTGAAAATGAAAGAATTGGCCCAGAGGCTGTCTCAGGGCTTTGCAGCTCTGAGCTGCCAGGAGTCTATGATCCTTTTAATACATTGTATGTGTATGTGTATGTGTGTGTATGTGTTGCTTGTGTGTGTACTTCTAACCCAGCCCACAGTAGTTCTAGCCAGGATGGAGTCGCTTATAGTCCCAGCTATCTATAATTAGATAATTATAGTGATAATTGTGCAGTGGCCTTTACTTCACCTGTTTGCAGGGTGTTAGAGCTCCTAACAATGCAGTTGAGGATTTGTCAGTTTTCATTGTCCTGTGGGCAGCTGGACTCCAGAGCTTGGGTGAGAAAATTAGGCTAAGATGTTAACCTGTCAGGCTGCACATCCGAGTTTTAATTTTACAACATTAAAAGGAAGTCACCATTTAAAAAACCACAAGTAGGGAACTACAGGAAGAGATTGCCTAATTTTTCCCTCTGTGATTATTTCCAAGAACATATTAAACTTTTGATTCGTTTTTAATTTTTTTTTAAAACCTCTAAATTAAAAACCCATGTATACAACCTCTTTCTTCCTCTGGCCCAGAGCCTGAAAGGAACAAGACTTTCAGTGATCATGTGTGGAATAAATGAATGAGTATCTTGACTTTCTCTACCTGGAATTTTAGTCTGATAGGAACCTCAGATCAGAGGTGGCAAAGTGCCAGCCCATGGGCTGGGACTGGCCTGCATCTGTGTTTTATTTGGTCTGAACATTGTTCTTAAAATATTTGGATCATGTGTCAATATTTAAAAATCAAGAGCTTTCACCTAAAGTTGAGCAGATCTAAGAACACCACCCACGTTCTTACACGGCAGTAATTAGCTCCAATGTGCCACAGTCCTCCCCACTCCCAAGCGCATAACAGCTATAATTTTATATTTAGGCTAAGATCAGAGAGTGTCTAGAAATTCTTCCTCCTTAAAACTAACACTAACTTTCCTGTCAGGCTATAATAAGGAGATCGCCCAGGCATTAGTCACTGCCCTCCTCACACAAGTAAATTTCCAATTGTAAGTAAGGACCAAGTCATATATATTGTACCAAAGCTGTCTCCTAAAGCAAATCTCACCCGTAACCCACCGGTCTTTGGAGTGAAGATGTCCATGTGATGTGTGTGTGTAAATACAGATTCCCCTCATGCAGAAGCGATATCTGTCTTGGAGGAGCAGACTGATGCTTTGAGCTAAATATAAAGAAAGCACGTGCCCAGCAAATTTACCCTGTGCAGACATTAAGATTAGGAGAATGAGACTTAAGTGCCTTAAAGTTTAGATCGTTCCAATTACCAGCAGGCATCATGGACGTATACGACCTTTACAGGAATGTAGAGGCTAGTTATCGACTATTCTTTGCTATTCAGTAAAGTGGACCCCACTTTAGGATCTTGATTAACCTTAAAAACTAAAACAATACATTGTTTTCCACACGTGCTGTAATTGAGACTTTTCTCTCATTTTACTCTGCTTCCCCCATTTACCTTCTGTCTCCTCAGTTATTCCAAATTAGAGAGCCCTTGGTGGGGTCCTGGCCTTAGCACACTGCCTGGACACATAATAGTCACTCCATGGATGTTTGTTGGACGAATAAGAAATGAAGGAATGAAAGATACATTTCTACACATACATGTTCAACAAATACTGTCCTGGTCGAAGGTGACACCAAAATGGTTGTGGGAACTCTTTCCTCACCAACTGGGTAGGCTGGGTCTGAGAGTCAGTTTCAGGTTCTAACAGTCATCCAAGGCAGCATTTTCTTATACATTTAACTGCTCCATGATGAATTTACATAATATGGCACCTTGCTCTGTAAAACAAGACACCATATTAAATCCGGCTAGCTCTAGCCTGCCCGATCTCAGCATCATTTTTGGCCACTGACACACGAAGAGCCTATGTTCTCAGCATTCCATGGGCATTTAATTTATTGCATTGGCCATTTTTGTAATTTTCCCCTCACTAACATAGTCCATTTTTAAAAAATTTATTTATTTTTAATTTATTTATTTTTGGCTGCATTTGGTCTTCGTTGCTGCTCGCGGGCGTTCTCTAGTTGCGGCGAGCAGGGGCCGCTCTTCATTGTGGTACGCGGGCTTCTCATTGCGGTGGCCTCTCTTGTTGAAGAGCACGGGCTCTAGGCGCACGGGCCTCAGCAGTTGCAGCATGTGGGCTCAGTAGTTGTGGCTCGCAGGCTCAGTAGTTGTGGCACATGGGCTCAGTTGCTCCGCGGCATGTGGGATCCTCCTGGACCAGGGCTTGAACCCGTGTCCCCTGCATTGGCAGGCAGACTCCCAACCACTGCGCCACCAGGGAAGCCCCATAGTCCATTTTTAATAATGCCTTTTTTGAGATGTAAAATTCATAAAATTCACCCATTTAAAGTATATAATTCAGTGTTTCTTAGTATATTCACAGAGTTATATGACAATCACCATAGTCAATTTTAGAACATTTTCATCACTTCAAAAAGAAACCTGTTCCCATTAGCTGTCACTCCACATTTCTCACCTTCCTCCTCAGCTCTAGGCAACCATTAATCTACTTTCTGTCTCTACAGATCTGACTGTTCTCTGGACATATCATATAAATGGAATCAGACACTATGTAGTCCTTTGTGACTGGCTTCTTTCACTTAGCATGATGTTTTCAAGGTTTCATCTATGATGTAGCACGCACCAGTACTTCATTTCTTTTTGTTGCCAAATAGTATTCTGTTGTATGGATATACCACACTTTATTTATCCATTTGTCACTTGATAGACATTTGAGTTGTTTCCACGTTTGGGCTATTATGACTATAAACGTTCATGTATAAGTTTTTGTGTCAACATATTCTTTTATTTCTCTTTGGTATATACCTAGGAGTGGAATTGCTGTCTCATATGATAACTCTTTTAATCTTTTGAGAAACTGCCAGACTGTTTTCCAAAGGGGCTGTACCATTTTACATTCCCATCAGCAGTGTATGAGTGTTTCAATGTCTCCACATTCTCACCAACACTTGTTTTTACTTGTCTTTTTTATTATAGCCATCCTAATGGGTGTGAAGTAGTATCTCACCCTGGGTTTAATTTGTGTTTCCTTGATGGTTAATGATGTTGAGCAGCTTTTCATGTGCTTACTGGCCATTTTTATATCTTCTTTGGAGAAATGTCTATTCAGATCCATTGCCCATTTTTATATTCTGTTGTTTTTCTTATATATTTTGAGTTTAGGAGATCTTTAAGTATTCTGCATACTCGATCCTTCTCAGATATATGATTTGCAAAAACTTTCTCCCAAACTGTGGGTTGTCTTTTTACTTCACAGTTTCCTTTGAAGCACAAACATTTTCAAGTTTGATGAAGTCCAATTTATTTATTTTTTTCTTTTGTTGCTTATTGTTTTAGTATCATATCTAAGAAACCATTGCTTAATCCAGGTCACAGAGATTTATGCCTATGTTTTCTTCCAAAAGTTTTATAGTTTTAGCTCTTACATTTAGGTCTTTGATTTATTTTGAGTTAATTCTTGTATATCATGTGAGTTCATATGCTGTTTTTGAAAACAAGTTACAATGATAAATAATCATGAGTTTAAAAAATATACAACTGTCTGGTTTTAATTGAAAATCACGTTATAGTTCACTAGACGCACCATTTGATAGAATGAAAATAAACTAATGAGGCTGATACTCTCAGTATTTACTTTAAAAATCCAATAAGCTAAGAATTGTTAGAAAAGGCCTTACACATTTTTGTTTTTTAAAAGTCAACTGCTTTCAATAAAGATAAATGAAACTATATTTTAACATGACATAAAGTAATATTACATAAAGTAATATTTTTAAAATACATTAAAAACATCTTCACTCCCCTATTAGAATGATATGGGCTTCAGTTTTAACACTGAAATGGTTCTCAATCAGGGGCGATTTTGCACCCCTACCAGGGATATCTGGCGATATTTGGAGACATTTTGGCTGTCACAACTTAGGAGGGGGGTGGTGCTACCAGCATCCATTAGACAGAGGACAGAGATGCTGCTAACCAGCCAAGAACGCATAGAACAAGCCACATGACAAGGAATCATCCAGCCCCAAATACCTCTTGTGCTGACATTGAAAACCCTACTTTCCCCGCCCCCAGTTTTATTGAGATATAATTGGCATACAGCACGGTAGAAGTTTAAGGTGTACAGCATAAAGACTTGACTTACATACATCATGAAATGATTACCAGTTTAGTGACCATCCATTATCTCATGTATATACAAAAAAAGAAAAAGAAAAAAATGTGAAAAACCCTACTTTGAATCAGTGGCCTCTATCAGATATATTCAAAACGAGATGTGAGTTTGCAAACCCTTTTCCCCTCAGTTACAACATCATGGGTTTCTCCCATCACAATACTGAGCCTTTCGGAAGTCAGAATGTGCCCCAGCACCTCACTGCTATCAAAATCCTTTATGGTGACAAAAATCTCTCAGGTCTTCTCTGTGGGGATCATTGGGAAAACACTTGCTTTCCATGCTTAATTCATTTTATATTTGTATGTGTTCCTTTTTTGAATTTTAAGATATATTGGGATAACACATACCCTGTCCAACTTATCCGGGTATCCAACCTCCTGGTATAAGGTACTTTATCTGATTTTAGAACAGCAGCAGTAGTCGATGATAATGTGTGTGCTCACTGTATCAGACACTATGCTAACCACTCTTCTGCACTATCTGATTTACTTTTCTCAACAATTCTGAGAGAGTGACTGTTATTATTCACATTTTACAGCCAGAGAAACGGAGAAACGGTGAGATTTGCCCAAGATCATGTTGCTGGAGACATCATTACTCCAAGTCAGGGCTTAAGCCTGGTGTGGGGTAACTGTGACATGCTGGCGTGTCACAAAGAATTTGATTACTTATTATGGGTAATCACAGATGGACATTTGCTGACATTTAGGCTGTGCCCTCACTCAACTGGGCTACGGTAGATGTACTTTCACTGAATGGACACACACTAGTAGCCACAGGAAATCCTGTCTCACCTGGGACATACCCGTGGAAAGGTGGCTCATCTGTGGACCATCAGCCATCCTTCATATCACGGTGGACAGTGTCTGAGGACTGCTGCTTAAGGAAAACTAGGGTATCTGTGGCACCACGTATGTTCTTGACACTCATCCACAAATCAGTCACGGCTTGATTTTCTACCTATTGGCCGTCCTCTCATAATGTGCTCCAACTCCCAAATGTCCCTCTTGACTTGTGGCCTAAATGCATTTGCACATACACCAGCCGCACTCTCCGAGCCCCTGTGTGTACCGATCAGTGTGCTAGGCCCTGCTCACCTCAGCTCTCCCGGAGTTGCGCTCACACTCCAGTCTCCTGATCTTGCACCCACCACTCTTAGTGGAACAGCACAGTGGTAAACTATCTTGTAAAAAGAACAAAAACAAAAAACACTCATACTGCAGTCAAACAGTAGCATTTCCCTCCCAGGCTTTGTCCTTCTATGTCCCAGGCACAGAGCTCTCTTCTCATAGCTGATAGTATTTCCCTCTCAGAGGGGCTTTTAGGAAAGGATTTGAAGTGTGAGTGAGTGAGTGAAGATATGCATTTTGCTGGTACAAAGATTGGAGACGGAACGGCTCTCCAATTTAGCCATTTTGGGGGTGCAGCAAGAAGTGAGGTGAGATTCTGCTCACATCAGCCTTCCCCATATCCTCCTGACCTCCCCGAATGAAAGGGAGTGGGGAGAGAGCAATGATCTAACTAGGAGGTTGCCCTCTTCCCCCAAATCTGAAGAAGGACCCTGGTTTTGGTTCTAGATTGGGGCAAGTCTTTCTTTGCTCTTGGCCTCAGTTTCCTCTTGAAGGGAGCATGTGTACACTGGATGATCTGTAAGCATCCTGGCAACCGTAAACTTCTTTGAATCTCTACGATACTGAGTTAAAGTGAAGTCCATGTGATTCAAATCCACCCTGATTAGGAATCCGCCTTAGTAGTGAGCCCACACCTAGAAGCCTGTCCATGTTTGAAGAAGAGAACACAGTGATTGGTTGATGCTATCTTTCTTGAGAGACCCATCTCCACGGGCAACGTTCAAAATATTTAACAGCCAGCATGCATGAGCACGACAGTCAGGAGGGTAGAAAGCAGCTGGTAGGGCCAACCAGGGCTGCAGCCTGAGAGCGTGCCTGGCCCTTCCTGCAGTCCTGCCCAGCTTTCTCTGCCTCTTTTTTGGGTCTGCCTCTTCCTGCCTGATTCTGCATCCAGGGCCCTAACTCAAACCCCCCGGGCTGCTTCTCTCCCCAACCACTTTCTACACAACGGCTGTAAATACCCTCATGCATCCAAACACCTATTTCTCCCTCAGCAGATGCTTTTGGAGCCCTCTGCTGTGCTCAGCCCCTGGTCAGCTGACCCCTCACCCCCTTGCCTTTAAAACAATGTTAGAGGCTGGGAAACAGGTATGGTTAAGAGACCCGAGTCCTAGCCTAGCTCTGCCCCTGTCTGCCAGTGACCTTGGGCAAGCCTCTGCCCCTCCCATGTTGTTAGTTTCCTTACATGTAAATGAGCGACTTAGATTGAGCTCCCCGTTTTTCAGTGATGAGTTTCTGGAGGAATGCAAGTCTTCAGCAGCTGACTGCTCTCTCTCTTTCTCTCTCTCTGTGCACCTGCCCCGCAACTGCCACTGTAGAATGCACTGCTGCCTGCGGGCCTGAGGCAGAAGGATCAGACCACCAAGGCGCCCACGGGCCCCTTTAAAAGGGAGGAGCTCTTGGATCACTTGGAAAAGCAAGCAAAGGAGTTTAAGGACCGAGAAGATCTGGTCCCCTACACAGGGGAGAAGCGAGGTACTGAACAATGTTGCCCTTTTGAGTACGTCATTCCCCATGATCATTGAGTGGCAGCTGTATGCCAGGCCCTGTGTTGGGCCAGATGTGACTGGACCTCCTTGCCCTCATCCCTGCCTGGCCCAAAGTCACAAACCGAACTCCAAAAGCATCGGCGCATGGGGTAGATTTAGTGAAGTTTTGGGGCAAACCAGACTCGTAACACTCCCCTCAGTCCCCTTTAACTAGGGTGTCCTGATTATTTTTCATACAAACCTGATACTGTCAAAAGGGAAAGAAGAAACTATTAAAATGGTATCAGGACATGAGGCCCAAACAAGACCTGTCCCCTCCAAACCAGGAACAAGAGATATCCTGTCTCTACCCTAATTATCCCTTCTTTTTCCCCAAAGTTCCTCTCTCTGGCAGCTGCAGCTTCCCTTCCTTCATCTGCCCCTCTAAGACTCTCTGCCCCAGACTAAGGCAAGCCATCTAGAAGGCTCCGGGGAGCAGAGAGGCACTCCAACTATCCAACCCTTCCAGAACTTCCCCTTCACTCCAAATCATCCTCCTGTCCTCTGGTACCATACTCACCCTTGCTCACTGCCCTGCTGCCCCACAGGCCTCTTTCTCTTCCCCAAACACTCCAAGCTCTTTCCTACCTCAGGACCTTTGCACGTATGCCCTCTGCATGGAATGCTGGTCCTCTGTCCGCCTCCGAGCTGGCTTCAGGGCTGGCTTCTCTCCTCTGTAAGAGGCGTAATGGTTAGAAACATAGCCTGGAGTTGGGTCTACTTTGGCTACAGTCTTGGCACTACCCCTTACTAGGCTGTGTGAACTCAAGTACATTTGTTTGTTTGGCCATGCCACGTGGCTTACAGGATCTTAGTCCCCGACCAGGGATCTAACCTGTGCCCCCTGCAGTGGAAGTGCAGTCTTAACCACTGGACCGCCAGGGAATTCCCTTGAGTACATTTTTAAACCTGCTGTGCCTCCATTTCCTCATCTGTAAAATGGGGTTGATGAATATTACCAGCCTTCTGAGGGAGTTATGAAGATTGAGTTAAGATCTATATAAAGCACTTAAAACAGCACCCGGTGCATCATGAATGCTATGTCAATATTAGCTATTATTACCCTTTCGGTCTCAACTGTACTGTCTCCTCTTTCAGGAAAGCCTTTCCGGTCTCCACTGTTTAGGACATTCCATCCCTTCAATTCCCCCTTGGTTATTCTCCATCTCGGGAGCCTGTGTGTGTTCTTCAGAGCAATTCTTATTTTATCATTATGTATTTATTTACACTGGCCTGTACGCTCCATGAGGCAGGGACTCAGCTGCTTTTGCTTACACAGTTCCCCCAGCACCCAGCACAGGGCCTAGTGTACAGTAGGGCTCAGGAGAGAGGTGTTGAATGAATGAATGAGTTCAAATTAAATATATGCATAATGGATCTTACAGGCTTTTTCCTTCAAATATAAGCTCCATGGGTACAAGTACCACATCTGTCTAGTTCATTGTTATATCTCTATACCTCAAAAACCCTAGCATGTAGTAGGCACCTAGTAAAATATTTGTTGAATGAAAGCATTAATTCTAATTAATTAATTAATTGGGTAATTAATTGTCTGTGTTCCACCTCTTCCATTCTCTCACCCCCAAGAATGTCGGCATGATGAGCCAAGGATCCCTGTCTTTCTGTGTCCCTGTCGTATTAGCACAATGCTGCACAGAGTAGCTGCCTGATAAATAATAAAATGAAAGAGCAAGCAGGTGTGGGCATTTCAGGGAGGACTTCTAGCCATCCCAGTGCCTGGAATTGAACCTCAGTCCAGATTTTACTGAAAACTTGGAAGGTCAGGGAAGCCCAGGAGACATCTGGATTACAGAGCTTTGGAAGAATTGTGTGGTCTGAGGCACCCTGGAGCTGGCGGCAGGGGAAGGGGCCCTTGACCATAAGGGCTGGGGGTGCCTGGCTGAGAGCGTAGGCACAAGATGGTTTTAAGCAAGGTACTTGTACCATGAGGAGTGATTTCTGTGCAGCAGGTGAAGATAATAAAATCTCTGGATTTCATGGGGCCTTAAAACTCCCACTATCCCCACTACACATTTGAAAAATGGGGAAACCAAGGCTGTGAGAGAGTCAGCAGCAGACCTGAGTGGACAGTTGGTGAGTCATTAGTAACATCTGTTCCCTTGTGTGCCCATCCCTCTCCCAGGGGAGGAGCTGGAGATGAGATGGGGGATGGGGAAGGGAATCGGGGCGATATATAAACCAGTCCTGCTGCCCCTTTGCAGAGCGTTGACCTGGCCCCAAGCCGGGAACAGCTCACCAGACTCCCAGAGCCTGAGTGCCCTCATGAAAAACCAGACTGACCCAAGGAGGGTAGCTAGAATTTATTCTATTTTCATATTATGACAAGCCTAAAAGGCTTATCATCACCACCACCACCAGCATCGTCATCATAAAATATTTACATGATGATTGTTGGAGTCCATGTATATTGAATAAGTACAGTCTCAACAGAGAGTGTGGGGAAGGAGACCTTCCAGCTCTAACAGGCAGACGCAGGGCCGTTCAGTCCAGCTCTACTGAGCATTTGCCCCACGCTGGGCCTAGAGCGAGCCTAGGCTGAGGGGAAATAGCATTTCAGGCACTACAAAACCCAGCAGGATGTGGTAAGACCCATAAACTGGTACAAAGTCCTGAGGGATTTGGATTTTCCCTCACTCTCACTCAAGTGGGGGAATCAGAATAAAGTTCCATGCAGGGTATTTTCATTATACATATTTGGCTGCATGTGCTGAAGAAACAAAGTAAGAGAGACTTAAAATGGAAGTTTAGTTTTCTTTCACTTAGTAGAGCTGCAGGGTTAGGCATTCCAGGGCTTGTAAGACATCTTCCTTGGCATTAGGAATCAAGACCCTTTCCAGTTTTTCATTCTGCCATCCTTGTAATATATTCTTGTCCTCATGGTCCATCTAGTTGCTGAGGCTCCAGTCATCACACCCACATCCCAACTAGTAAGATGAAGGAAGGGAAGACGTCTGAGTCCCTCTTATAGTGTCTTAGAGTCACCACCCTCATGGAGGCACCTGCTGCAGGGGCATAATAAACCATAGGTCTTAAATATTTCCTGAATGTTCATCCTAGTCACTGCATCAGTCATTTTCAGAGTTCATTTTCCTTTTAGCCATGTTGATTTGCTGTTTTCCAGATGCACCTCTGGTGAAGGTTATGATACATTTTCTCCCAGATGATTTTGCTGACTGTTCTGCTTGTATAGTAATTGATCTTTGCTGTAAACTATTTATTTATTTATTTATTTTATAAATTTATTTGTTTATTTTTTGGCTGCGTTGGGTCATCGTTGCTTCACGCGGGCTTTCTCTAGTTGTGACGAGCAGGGGCTACTCTTCGTTGTGGTGCACGGGCTTCTCCTTGCGGTGGCTTCTCTTGTTGCAGAGCACGGGCTCTAAGCACGCAGCCTTCAGTAGTTGTGGCACACAGGCTCAGTCGTGTGGCTTGCAGGCTCTACAGCGCAGGCTCAGTAGTTGTGGTGCACAGGCTTAGTTGCTCCGTGGCATGTGAGATCTTCCCGGACCGGGGCTTGAACCCGTGTCCCCTGCCCTGGCAGGCAGATTCTTAACCACTGCACCACCAGGGAAGCCCCTGTAAACAATTTAAATAACAAAACAAAGTAATACTCTGCTGAGAGGTAGGCACTGATCCCATTTTAGTGAATATCCTTCTGAACATTGCTCTTCCCACCCCTCCCCACCTCTGGTCCAAGTCACTGTCATCTCTCATGTGGACTTTTGAAGGAGCCTCCTAACCATCTCCTGGCTTCCATCCTGGCCCCACTGCAGGCTATTCTCAATCAGTAGCCAAAATGAGCAGGTTTTTAAAAATTGAAGTAAAATTCACATAACATAACGTTAAGTATTTTCAAGTGAACAATTCAGTGGCATTTAGTACACACACAGTGTTGTGCAACTACCATCTCTATCTGGATCCAAAACATTTTCATCACTCCAAAATAAAACCCTGTATCCGATAAGCAGTTATTCCCCATGCCCCTCGCTCCCAGCCCCTGGCAACCACCAATCTGTTTCTATGGATTTACCTATTCTGGATATCTCTTATAAATTAAATCATATAATATGTGACTTTGCGTGTCTGGCTTCTTTCACTTAGAATATTATTTTCGAGACTCATTCATTCCCTTTTATTACTGAATAATATTCCACAATTTGTCTATTGACAAACATTTTGGTTGTTTCCACTTTTTGGCTGTCGTGATTGGGGTGCTGTGAGTATTCCTATACAAGTATTTGTATGGGTAACTTTTGGGTATATACCTAGGAGTGGAATTGCTGGATCGTATGGTAATTCTGTGTTTAATTTTTTGAAGAACTGCCAACCAGTTTTCCCAAGCAACTGCACCCTTTTACATTCCCATCAGCAATATATGAGGGTTCCAATTTCTCCACATCCTTGCCAACATTTGTTATTTTCCATTTTGGTTTTTGGTTTATGTTATAGCCATTATCATGGTTGTGAAGTGGTATCTCATTGTGGTTTTGATTTGCATTTGTCTAATGACCAATGATGTTGAGCATCTTGTCATGTGCTTGGCCATCTGTACAGTTGACTCTTCATATCCGCAGGTTCCATATCCGCGGATTCAGCCAACTGGGGATCAAAAATATTCATAAAAATTCCGCACAGTTTAAAAAGGCAAAACTTGAATTTGCCACGCACTGGCAACTATTTACATAGAATTTACATTGTATTAGGTATTATACGTAACCTAGAGATGATCTAAAGTATACAGGAGGATGTGTGTAGGTTATATGCAAATACTATACCATTTTATATAAGGGACTTGAGCATCCAATCCCCCTCAGATACCTAGAGGCAATTGTATATCCTCTTTGGAGAAATGTCTTTAAGTCCTTTGCCCATTTTTAAATTGGGTTGTTTTTCTTTTTGTTGTTGAGTTGTAAAAGTTCTTTATATATTCTGAATACTAGACCCTATCAGGTATATGATTTGTAAATATTTTCTCCTCTTTTGTATGTTATCTTTCCACTTTCTTGATAATGTCCTTTGATACACAAAAGTTTTATTTTGGTTAAGTTCAATTGATCTATTTTGGTTAAGTTCGATTGATCTATTTTTCTTTAGTTGCTTATTCTTTTGTTGTCATATCTAGGACTACTTTGCCAAATCTAAGTAAGGTCATAAAGATTTACACTTATGTTTTCTTCTAAGAATTTTGTAATTTTAGGTATTATATTTAAATCATTGATCCATTTCCAGTTGGTTTTTGTGTATGGTATGAGATAGGGGTCCAGCTTTATCTTTCTGCATGTGGATATCCAGTTGTCCCACACCACTTCTTGAAGAAACTATTCTTTCCCCATTCAATGGACTTGGCACCCTTGTCAAAAATCAACTTGCCATAGATGTATAGGTTTATTTCTGGACTCTCAATTCTATTCCATTTTTTTATGTCTATCCGTATGTCAGTGTCACACCGTTTAACTTTGTAGTAAGTTTTGAAATCAGGAAGTCTGAGTCCTCCAACTTTGTTCTTTATCAAGATTGTTTTGGTTATTTGGAGCCCCTTACAATTCCATATGAATTTGAGGACTGGCTTTTCCATTTCCAAAAAAAAGGAGGAGGACCATTGGAATTTTGATAAGGATGGCGTTGAATCTGTAGATTGCTTTGGGCAATATTGCCATTTTAATATTGTCTTCCAGTCCATGAACTTGGGATATCTTTCTGTTTATTTAGGTCTTCTTTCCTTTCTTTCAACAATGTTTTATAGTGTTCCATGCACAAGTCTTTCACCTCTTTGGTTAAATTTATTCCTACGTATTTTATTCTTTTGGATTGTATTGTAGATGAAATTATTTTCCTAATTTCCCTTTCAGATTGTTATTTGCTGGTGTACCCCACTTATTTGTATATGTTAATCTTGTACCCTGTTTTTTTGTGTGTGTGTGGAACATTTTCTGCATATAACATCGTGTCATCTGCGAACAGAGATCATTTTACTTCTTCCTTTCCAGTCTGGATGCCATGTATTTCTTTTTCTTGTCCATTTGCTCTGACTAGAACTTTCAATACACAGTTGGGTAGGAGCAATGAAAGCAGGCATCCTTGTCTTGTCGCTGGTCTGAGCAGCTCATTTCCTCACTCTGTCAGGGCCCAGCTCACAGGTCATCTTCCCTGACCACGCTACCCAGGATAGCAGAGCCCACCTCACCCACACCCCAGCGTGGAACTTCCTAGTCTTTTGCTTGGCTTTATTTTCCTTTGTGATTCTTAGTACTCTCTGGTATCTTTACATGTTTGTTTATTATCTGTCTTCTTTCACTAAACTGTTCACTGCTGTCCCCCTAGCTCCAAGAAAGGTGCTGGGCACATAGGAAGTATTCAGTAAATATGTGTTGTATGGATAAATATATATTGATATATGTGCAATTTTCATAAATGGAATTAAATAATTCATGCTATTTTGTAAACTTGCTTTTTCACACAAGATTTTGTCTTGGGCATTTTCCTTTCATAGTAAGTAGAGATCTCCACCATCCTTTATAATAATAACTGCTAGAACACCATCGTGTGGATGCCCCATAATTCCTTTAACAATGCCTCTTGGGGCACACTGCAGCGACCGACCAACCTCTTTGCTCTCTCGTTCAATTATCAGTCTGACACTGTAAAAATATAATGTCCCAAGAGACATTATATTTTCTCCCTATGCCTCTTTTAATAATCTGAGTGTATTTTATTTATTTGGTTTAGAAATGTTTCTCAATTTTTCTCTCATACCAGAACGTTTGTTTAGAGTATTCCAGACCCTGGCATTTTATTATATTTTTCTTTTGTATCTTTTCCTACTTACAGATTGTTAAAATTAATAACCAATGTTTTCAGTAGTGAGCAGTCTCCCTTGACCAAGTTATAAAGTTCTTCTTTTCAAACGTGCAGGGTGCTTTGTTGGAGATCTCTGATTCCCTTTCTTTGGACAAGTTTGGCACCGGGTCCCCAGAGGGAGAAGTTTTAATGGAATCTCGGCATCGAGGGATCCACAGGGCTTTGGGACGGTCCACCCAGGGCCCCAGTGCAGCTGCACTCCCTGTAATGGGCACCCCGTGTGTTTTCAGGAAAAGTCTGGGTCCCCAAGCAGAAGCCGATGGACCCCGTGCTGGAAAGTGTGACACTGGAGCCAGAGCTGGAGGAGGCCCTGGCAAATGCCTCGGATGCGGAACTCTGTGACATCGCAGGTAAGAGGCGTTCCTGATGCTTCCCCATGTCCTCCAAAAGCATTTGACCCACGTCTGCAGGCGAGCCTTGGATGGTTTATTTCAACATAAACACCCTCTCTGTTTCTAACAAGGACTAGAGCAGATAGAACTCTATTATTAAAAACCGAAATGAGTAAAATGGAGTTAAAACCAAAACCCTTCCCACCACGGAGCCAGCTGTTGCTGCCATGAGACCCCATCCCAGAGGGTTGTGCAAGGCAGCCGGGGCCCTTCACCAGCCATGGCATCAAATCCTGCTCAGGCCGCCTGGGAAGACAGGATAGAGGGGGGAAGACAGAGGGCTGCCGGCATCTCAGGTCCAGGAGGCTCACAGAGGGCTGGAGCAAGTCATCTGATTCTACCATTTTGCACAGCTTGGAGAGCCGGGCTTGGAGGCGATCACCCCATATCTCATATTTGTACAACACCCTCCATCTTCATGTGTGTTTCCATGTGATCTTCACAAACAGCCCCTAAAACTCCAGAAAGTGGCCTGATATCCAGAGCTTTTTGCCACCTGCTCTTTTCCCCTTTTTACTGTCTGGTCCCCGTCCCACTCGCCCGTGTCCCTTCCCCACGGGGGGTCAGGCTCTGGCCACAGTGTGCCCACCACCCTGCTGTGCTCCCTGGCCCAGTGAGGTAGCTGGTCTTTTTCTTTTGCAGCCTTGGGGGCTACTAACCCTCACCCAGATGATGACAGGAGTGTGGATGGGGTAGGGAGAGACTCAAGGCAAGTGGGAAGGGGAGAGGAAAGACACGGTCAACTGTGAGGTCAAGGGAGGAGCCCAGACCTGGCTCCAGAGACTAAGTGGACGTTGGTGCCATTAATGAAGGTGCGTTAGTCTGCTCAGGCTGCCCTAACGAAATACCACAGGCTGGTGGCTTAAATAACAGAAATGTATTTTCTCAATAGTTCTGGAGGTTAGATGTCCAAGATCAAGGTGTCCACAGTCTTGGTTTCCTCTGAGCCCTCTCTCCTTGATTCCAGATGACCGTATCTCATGGTGTCCCTCTGTGCATGTGTCCCCTTGTGTCCCTTTGTGTGTCCTAATCTTCTTCTTGTAAGTACACCAGACAGATTGGATTGGGACCCACCCTAACAGGCTCATTGACACTTAATCACTTCTTTAAAAACCTTATCTCCAAATATAGTTACAAATTCTAAGGTACTAGAAATTACTTTATTCAACATATTGGAGGGACAAATCAGGACAAAATCAACAATTTTGGAGGGACACAGTTCAACCATAACAGTGGGGAGGAGAAGGTGTAGGGGAAATACGGAGTTCAGTTTGGGACCTTTAGAGTTCAGGGTGCCTGTGGGCCACCCAATCAAGGGCAGTTGTACATGAAAGGCTTTATTTTTAAAATTATTCATTTATTTATTTTTGGCTGCGTTGGGTCTTCGTTGCTGCGCGCGGGCTTTCTCTAGTTACAGCGAGCGGGGGCTACTCTTCGTTGCAGTGCTCTGGCTTCTCACTGCGGTGGCTTCACTTGTTGCAGAGCACAGGCTGTAGGCACGTGGGCTTCAGTAGTTGTGGCTCGCGGGCTCTCGAGTGCAGGCTCAGTAGCTGTGGCACACGGGGTTAGTTACTCCACAGTATGTGGGATCTTCCCGAACCAGGGATTGAACCCGTGTCCCCTTCATTGGCAGGTGGATTCTTCTTAACCACTGCGCCACCAGGGAAGTCCCTACATGAAAGTCTTGAGTTCTGCAAGGGGTCCACACTGGAGATAGAGAGGTGGGTGTCATTAGCATCATCAAGTTCCAGGCAGAGGGCATGGCAATAGTGGGGACCCGGGGCTCTGGAGGCAAGGGCCCTGGCCGAGGCAGAAGCCTTTGGGAGAGGAGTGGAAATGGGGTGAACATAGCCACAGTGGAGGCCAGGTAGCCACACATGGGCTGGGAACCAACGGCCAAATCAAGATGGGCAGAGCCTAACGCAAGAGCTAGGGAGACAGAATGAGGGTTCAGGGCTGGCCAGGAGACTCAGAGGTGAAGCCAGAGGCCAGGTGAGCCCGCCAGTGCCAGGAAACTCAGCCGGCCGCAGTGTCTTCTGCTTCTCGTGTCCTCCTGCTTCTCGTGGGTGTTGTGCACCAGTCCTGATGACACGCTTAGGAAAGAGGAAGAAGGGGCACCAAAGCCAGGTTGCAGGGCCTAAGGAGTGAAAAAGGAGAGCCAATGTGTAGACCCTCGGTCCAGACAACCCTTTCCTAAGGAGGCAGAACATTTGGGAAAGGACAAAGGGCAGTGGCTTAAAGGGTGTCAGGGCTGAGAGAGAAAGGTGTTCATTTTCACTATGAAGTACACAGCAGTGAGGAGGTCACCTGGATGGAAGTGGAGCACTTAGCTCAGGATACTCAGCTGGTTTGCTCGTCAGAAACCACACAACGTGCATTATATCCACATTAGGCTCGGGTGTTTTGACGGAACCGTCTCCCTGATGCGGGGTCCCCTTGAGTTCCGGTTAATCTGTGCAGCTGGGCGGTGGGTGAGTGACATGGTTGTCCAGCATCTCCACACTGACTCACCCCAAGGGCTGTTTTTATCCTGGTCCTTCTCCGATCACCCTCCATGACGTCACTCCCCTTGTTAGGCAGCTCAGAGGGATTATCCAATTACTCTGCTGTCAGTGCCAAAACAGAGCTGCAATGTTGTGCTAAATTTCTGGGTTGATCTCTTGAAACTATTCCTCTTTATTTGTATTGGCGTGACTAATTATTAGTATCTGTTCATGATACCATATGCTTCCGCTGTCCGGAAAGGAGAGGGGTGCTGCGAGGCGACACCAGTGTTCACTGGCTAACCTTGGACACGTGTCGCTGTATGTCAGCCGTTTGCAAGGTGGCAGTGGAAGGAGGCATGGAACATTTGTTGACCACCTATGTCCCAGCTGCTGTGGGAGTTGTTTTCCATACCTTGCTGCATTTGTTGACCACAGCAATCCTATGAAGTGAGTTTTATTGATGTCCCCATTTTTCAGAGAGGGCAAGTCGGCACAGTGAGGTTATCCTTGCCCACGGGGTTTGAACCCAGGCAGCTTGGTCCCACTCACAGCATCACCACCCAGCACAACCTGGAAAAAGCCCTCCAGGGTAGGGGAATGGAAACAGAGTGGTGAGAGGGGGTGCATGGCAGAGTCTCACAGAGTCGGCCTGGGGAGGATGGGGCCGAATTAGCAAAGTCTCCGGATGTCGTGCAAAAGCATTGACACCCGTGCCTGGGGGAGTGTTGGAAGAGGCCGGATGAAAGCAGGGGCTTGGGCAGAGAGGCGGTGGTGTTCGTAGGACGAGGGGATGTAGGAGGCAGGCCCCAGGTAAGGCCAAGGGCTGAGGTGGACTGCGTCTGGAACGTGGCTCCGAGAGACCAGCTGTTCCTAGAGTTGGGTCAGAGGCCAAGAGGCTGAGATGACAAGACGACGGCAGGCTTTCTGGCCTGAGGCATCAGAAAACAGAGCTGGGTGCCTGCAAGGATGCAAGGAATCAGTCAGTTTGAGAGACGGAGGCGCTGGAGGCAGGACATCTTGTCGGAGTGCTGGGTGTGTTGGGGGGAGTAGCTGGAGCCCCGAGTGGATGACTCATTAGGGAAAGAAGAGGAGGATGCGCTGGGCACAGGGTCTTCAGGTCATCTCTGCTCCCCACAACTCAACTCCCAGGCAGAGCATTTCCATTAACTAAGCCTCCGATTGCTCTGGACCAATCGTAAGAAAGCGGCCCGGTTCCTGCCCTCGAGGAGCTGAGGTTAAACAAACACTGAGGCCAGCGTGGAAGGACAAGTGGGAGTAAGTGTCGGAGGGAGAAAGGGCCGAGTGAGGTGGTGGGGCTGCAAGATGAGAGTGGGGACTGAAGCTGAGACGAAAGGAGGAAGAGTAGAGGTGAACTAGGCGGGGAGACGCATCCCAGTGGAAGAGGGTTCAAGCCCTGGTCCGGGAAGATCCCACGTGCCGCGGAGCAACTAAGCCCGTGCACCACAACTACTGAGCCCATGTGCCACAACTACTGAATCCCGCGTGCCTAGAGCCCGTGCTCCACAAGAGAAGCCACTGCAATGAGAAACCCACGCACCACAACGAAGAGTAGCCCCCGCTCGCCACAACTAGAGAAAGCCCACACACAGCAACGAAGACCAAATGCAGCCAAAAATAAATAAATAAATTTATTTTTTAAAAAAAGAATGAAGCAGCAAGCAATGTTGATGTGCTCTTTTTCTCTATCACTCACTCCTGGTGACATGGAATGTGCAAAACCAAGCAAGGATAAAGTCATGATTTGGTGCTTAGGGCGGGAGAGGAAATACTGGCTTCAGAGCCACCAAGCATTCTGCCCAGCAGTGGAGATTTAGCTTGGCCTCTCCCCTTCCTCCTTCCCTCCCTTTTTCCCTCCCTCCTTCCCTCCTTCCTTCTTAGAACTCTAATCTCCTCTGAACTGCAAAGTCGTTTTATTTCTTCTTAGGGCTCCTATTGATATACATTACCTTCTAGAATATACTGTTATCTGTCCTTAGAATTCTGAAGTTGGGGACAAGTTTTAGAACTTTAGACCTGTTGGTGACCTAGTGTGTAGAGGTGTGGGTGGGGACACTAACTTAGAAGCCAGGAGGGTCCTCACCGAACGGTCTTTGACCAACCATTTCCCTCCTGAGCCTGCTGGAAAAGTGGGGACCGACAGTAACTACCCTGGATGCTTGCTGTAAAAATCAAACAGCGTAAGAAGATGAGAAATTGCCATGTGGCTATTAAGTCCCATGTGAAGGTAAGAGATCATCCTTCAAATATAGTCCATTTTACAGGTGAGAACACCGAGGACCCAAAGTAGAAGTGACCTGGACAGGGTTACCCAGCAAATTAGTACCAAGGCCCAGACTGGAGCCCAGGTCTCCTTCCTCTGTCCCCCAGCACTTCCTTGTAACCTTCCTGCCTCTGCCCTCTCTTTCTGGACCATGACAAGAAGCTATTGTCCAAGCACAAAATGCATTTTCCATTTTCCACCTCTCTATACACTCTAAGCAAGACCAGCCAGCCATATGAGGTTACATCTTTCCTACAATTCCAGCAACCTTTCCAAACTGTTTTTCCAAACCTAGAATCCCAGCAGCATCCCAGAACCACCACCAAAGCCGCTCTCTGTTTGGGAGCTGGAAGAGAAGGTGACTCCAGGTGATCTGATTCACCTGCTGCTGACGCAGGCTTCAGCTCCCTCCGCCCACAGAAACGCAGCCTAAATTAAAGCCCAGAGAGCTCAAAACAGTGCAGATGCCTCTCTCCTTACCAGTTCTCCTTAGCGATGAGCAGGCAAGTCTAATTTTAGCAGAGAAGACTCTTAGAATGTGAGAAACAGAAGGTACTTTGAGATCATCTTGTCTTGTGGTTTGTAGCTCCCACTAAGCATCAAAAATCATCCAAGGAGATTAAAAATACATCTCCAGAGATTCGAATCAGTTTGTTCAGGAGGAGCACTGGTATTGTCGTAAAGCTCGCGGGTAATTTGTATATGCAGCCATGATTGAGAACCAATGGTCTGGTCTCACCCCTCATTGTACAGAGGAGGCTGAAGCCCAGAGAAGGGAGGGGACTTACCCAAGGTCACACAGCATCAGGGGCAGAGTCAGGGCTGGAACTTGGTTCTCTTGAGTCTTCACTAAAGGCTCGCTGTTGTCTCTCTAACTAGAAATCGTGTCTAATGAAATGGCCAGGGGAATTTTTTTTAATGAGCAAATGTTTACCAAATACCATCTTCTGGAAGAGGTAGAAGAGAGATAATATTCTTCCCTGACCTCCGGAAGCCCACAGTCCAGTAGGGGAAGCATGCATGTACCCAGAGAGCTCTAACACTGTGTTGACTAAGTACTGTGATAAGGACACCAGGTGCTGTGAGAGAGCTACAGAGAGAGAAGGTGGAACCCAGGAGGTCTCCCTGGGGGAGGAAGCATTATTCCAAACTTAAAGGATGGGGAGGTAGAGTTGTTAGATCAAATATAGTATGCTCAGTTGGATCTGAATTTCAGATAAATGATGAATAAGTTTCTAATATAAGAAGGTCTCAAATACTGAATGGGATGTACTTACACTAGAACATTTTTCATTGTTTATCTGAAATTACAGTTTAACTGGGTATCCTGTATTTTTATTTGCTAAATCTCAAAACTCTCCCGGGGGGCATTTCAGCAGTGGGCAGTGCAGATGGAGAGAGGATTGCCAGCAGACAGGCAGCATTGGCAGAAGCAAGGGCATCTACTGAGCAGTGACCATTTGTGTCGCCGGAGCAGAAAGGGCGTGGGCAAAGGCCAAGGCTATTGAAGCAGGGCCAGCCCCGGGGAGGGCCAGTGAAGCCAGACTCTGGAGTCACAAGGCACCGTCCTCATGGTCCTGCACGCCCATCCTTCCCCTCTAGTCAGTGCTCCACATTCAGCCTGTTAACAGTCACAGAACTTGAGTCAGACCATCTCACTCCCTGCTCAGGCCACGCCTAGAAAAAGACATCTGAGCTCCTTACCTGGACCTAGAAGACCCTGTAGGGTGTGGCCTTGCCTATTTGAATAAAATCTACTCCAAAGGGTTGTTGTGAAGATTAAGGGGGATGGCATTAGGCAGTGTTCCCAACCTCGGCTGCCCGGTGGAACCACCTGGGGAGCTTTAAAAAAGGCAGATGCCTGGCCCCAGCCCAGGGATTGTGGTTTAATTGGTCTGGGGGAGTCCTGGGCATCAGGAGTTTCAGAAGAGTCCCAGTGATTCCGATGCACAACCAGACTGAGTGTCACTGAGGTACAGTGTACTCTCTAGCCCGACATAAGCATTTGGTGAGGACCTGTTGCCCTCTGCCACATGTCCAACTTCATCTCTATCCACCTTCAGCTTCCCCCTCCCTCCCTGGCCTTCCACTCCCCAAGCCTAGGGCTTCCCACCCACCATCCCTCTGCCCAGAATGTTCTACCTCCTTTCTCTTAACGTGGCCAACATCTATATTCATCTCTGTCATCCCAAGCTTCTCTGTTCTCTTCTCCCAGAACACACTGAACTTTCTCTTTGCAACACTTAGCATACCCTGCACTTACGTTTTTAATGGTGTGGGCACCTGCTTAGCTTCTCATTCCCAGCAGACTGTAACCTACATGGCAGAGCCCCTGTCTTTCTTGTTCCTCACCGTCCCCACCCCCCTGGAGCTGGACACATGATGCTGGTACTCGGTAAATGTCGAACAAATGAATGGGTCAAAGAGTGACTGATCACGGGGGGATGTGGTTAGGTTTGCCTTTCCAGAGAGATCTTTCTGGCTGCCCTGTGCTGAATGCTGGTGGGGGAAGATGGGAAGAGGCCAGAGTACCAGTGATTCCACAGTTGTGATAATACAGGCGAGAACTGATAGGGCCTTAACCAGGACAGAGGTGATGGAGTGCGAGGTGGGACAGATGAGAGGCTCTGTATAGGAGGGTGAGGATTTAGGGGAAGGGGTGCCATGTAACTGAGGGTCTACCCCGAGGGACAGGCAGGATGACCAGATGGAACGTGAGCCAAAGGAAGAGGCTGTTGTCGGGAAAGAGGAGTTCCGTTTGGGCCAAGTTGGGTTGGACGTGCCAGTGGGACATCAGAGGGACATCTAGGAATCTGAGGCCAGGGACAGAGAAACCTAGGCTGGGGATGGAGATTCGAGAGTCATGTCAATAGAGGCAAGAGTAAAAACCAAATAAAATTTAAAAGTTTACATGCAAGTGTTTCTTGCCATTTCTGTGAGCAAAACTTCCTGGGGCATGGAATGTCCGTGCCCAGAAGCCTCTCTGTCTGAGAGGCGCGTCATGGGCCCTTCGTGTCCCCGCAGCTATCCTGGGCATGCACACGCTCATGAGCAACCAGCAGTACTACCAGGCCTTGGGCAGCAGCTCCATCGTGAACAAGGAGGGACTCAACAGTGAGTACGGGCACCCCTCCCTGCCCCCAGCGAGGGCACCTTGGAAGTGAGGGGTCCTCCCACGTCTTGCTGCCTCTGCCCGCTCTCTGGCTCACTGCAGAAGATTTCGAATTCTATAAAGCCAAATCTATCCACTTTTTCCTTTTACTCTCCTGGGATTTTGTGACGTATTTACGAAGACCCTCCCCATCCCAGTATTAACAAAACGTCCTCCTGTATTTTCTTCTGCAAGTCTTAGAGGTTTACTTCTTATATTCAACTTCTTAATCCTCCTAGAGTTCATGTTTGTGTGTGGTGTGAGATGAGATTGAACTCTCATTTTTTTAAATCAATATCCTGTTGTCCCAACACCACTCTGTGTAAAGTTCATCCTTTCACCTCTGGTTTGGAACTCCACCTTGATCATAAATGTCCATGTGTCCACTTGGGTCTGTCTCCGGATGCCTCTCCTGCTCCACGAGTCTCCTTGTCCTTTCCTGTGCCAATATTGCATTGTCTGAATTGCTCCGCTGCATTGTTCCAAGCTGGCATTTTGGCCCCAAAGAGAAACGAGGGCACCCAACGCACAATTATCCCTCCCTCTGGAAGGCCTACACATTTCCTTCCCATCCAGGCTTCATTTTACCCTCACAAGAGCCCACTGGGTAGAACGACTCGTTCACATTCTACAGATGAGGACACCGAGGTTCAGACAGTTTAGCGAATTCACCCAGTTGTTGCAGGACGGCAGAGGCAGAGTCCAAGTAGGGCCCAGACTCCTGGCCCCGCCCATTGCCCGCCCCCATCCCCCATAGCCCCTGAGATGCCCAGCCTTCCGTGTCCCTGAGCTCTGCTGCCGCTTCCTTCCGGTGTCCTTATGGCGAGGGAGAGTGACGCCCCGTCTCTGTGAGCCACCCGCCTGTTGTCGGTCACTCTAGGTGTGATCAAACCTACACAATACAAGCCTGTGCCTGATGAAGAACCAAATGCAACAGACTTGGATGAAACGCTGGAGCGGATAAAGAGCAACGACCCCAAACTTGAAGAGGTCAACCTCAACAACATCCGGGTGAGGTTAACCCCTTTCACTCCACTTGCCCTGCTGGGGGGAGGCGGGGAAGCCATGTCTAGTGCCACCCAGACCCAGATGGCCCGGGCCTGGCTGTGCGGAGACAGCAGGGTCCTGCTTGGACTCTGGGTGCTTCTGGATCAGGAATAGAGACAGAAGCTTTCGAAGGGAGGATAGTGTAAACTAGCACAGCCCATGGTCCTGGTTTCTTCTGGGGACTGACATCAGACCCAGATGTTCACCACAGGCCAACCCAGCTTCGGCTCTGGAAACCCGCCACCCTATTCAAAACACTGAGAGCTTCTCTGAGATAAAATCGTGAGTCAGACACATACGGCTGCACGGGATCCCGAGGCTGGAAAAGCCCAGGGCCCACCAGGTTCATGGGGTAACCCAAGCCCGGGGAGGGACCTAGCCCTGAACCAGTGTAGCATGCACATATTCAGCCTCATTCTGCAACCTTAGAAGGGAACTGTCAGCCCAAATGTCCAAAGACATATTCCAAGCCGTCGGCCCACATCTCTCCAGACCTTTCCTGTGTGACCACTAAGGGCAGAGCGGGGACGGATGGACAGGCAGTCCTACCCTGGACAGGCTGCAGGAGGAATTCAGAAGCAGGCCCAGCTGCCTGCCCACCTGCTCAGCCCAGGGACCAGAGGGATTAGTTCTCGGGGGGTGTGGATGTAAGATAAGAAGTGGGCCCCTCACTCCCCGGCTCCCCTTTCCTTTCTTCTCCACTTTCTTTTAAGTGGCTGCCAGCCCCACGGCACGATCAGATCGGAAACCTGCGCCCGCAGCGTTCTCCTGCACCTGGCCTTCCCATGCTCTGCTCCCACGGGGGCTAAAGTGACACTCTGAAATAAGAGATCCGTTCAAACACAGCCAGGCTCTCTCTCTCTCGGGCGCCTCCGCTGTCTGCCGTGTGCACAGTGGGAGACGCTGGCACAATTCAGAGCCGCGCACCCTGGCAGTGCGTACCAGGAGGCATGGGGGTGTGGAACCTGGCCACGGCCCTGTGTCTTCACCGTGAGGCCTCAGGCAAGGGCTCGGCCCTCTCCAGGCCTGTTTCCCCTCTGCACGTGAGGCAGTTGGACTAGGTCAGTGGTTTTCACTTGAGGAGATTAAAAAATAAATAAATGCCAATGCCCGGTCCCTCTCCCCGCAGAGAGTCTGATCTTATTGGTCCGGGGCAGGCCTGTGCGTCAGCACTTTGTGAAAGTTCCCCAGGCACCTCTGATGTGTGGCAGGGCTGAGATCCCCTGGGACAGATGTCTCTTAAAGATCATCTAGGGCCATGCCACACCTTAGTTTTCCAGAAACAAACCCAGAGAGGAGCAGAGACTTCCCCAGCGTCACACAGTGAGTCAGAAACATTGCCAGTGCTGGGGCGGAGGCCTCTCCCACACCCCCAGACCTGAGCTCTCACCACAGCACTCTTCTGCATCCTTTGCTTGATGTATTCCTCCTCCTGCGGTCTCCACATGTACAAAGAGAAAATTACAGGTCCTATTGGAAATTTTCAGGGAGGATTTTCTCAATCTGTTTACCCAAAAGTTCTCCTCCAATCTCAGCCATTTGGGACAAAGCAGGAACCCTTTGCCCATTCAGCTTTTTGGTCAGAGACTTGCAGGGAATCAGGTTGCACGTGTGAGAGAGCTGCTGCCCCCATCTCTCTGCCCTACCCGCCCCTGACAGGGGCTGCTGGTCACTGCTTGCCTTTCTCTCTGCAGAATATCCCCATACCCACTCTCAAGGCGTATGCAGAAGCCCTGAAAGAGAACTCGTATGTGAAGAAGTTCAGCATCGTGGGGACACGGAGCAATGACCCCGTGGCATTTGTATGTACCTTTCTGATCTGCTGCATTGAGAGTGGGAGGCATAGAAACAGGAAGGTTGACGTTTGTAGCCTCAGGACTGGCCATGTGCCACTGATGAAGAACCCTGTGTGGTGTGGTGTGGTGTGATGTGGTGAAAGGCTCTGGGCTAGGAGCCAGGAGAGGACATGGACAGAACAGCCATTACCCAGGCACCATCTGTACATTATCCTCCATGGTGCTTAATCTCCATAACCACCCCTGATCCCAGAGGTGCAGGGCTCCCCACTTTACAGATGAAGAACCTGAGGTAAAGGGATCTCAGGCAACTTGCTTTGTCCAAAGTTGCACAGCAAGGGAGAGGTGGAGCTGAGATTTAAAAACGAGTCAAATGTTCCCTAAAGCCAACTCTCTCACCACTCAGCATGTCATGAGTAGACAAGGGTCCACCCCTCCCTGGTCCTCAGTTTCTCCATATCTAAAAATTATTGTCTTCATCAATGGTTCCCAACGACCAATTTTATTTGTTTTTTACCTATGTCTTAAAGATATTGCTGATTAGATTAAATTGTACTTATTATAAAGTAGCCATCAATTCGTTTTTAGAAAAAAGAAAAACATTCAACACATATGTATGGAGCCTGTCTGTGCCCAGCAGTGAATTAGGCTCTGAGAATACAACTGTGACCAAGACAGTCATAGCTCCCACTTTCATGAATATAATGGCCCATCCAGCCATGCAGACAGCTAAAGGATAACAGTACAGCGTGACTACTACAATACTAATAGCAGGTAAAAAGGTACAGGGATTAGCTTACCAGGCATGGTAATTAACCATTTAGTAGCAATCACTTTGTTGATATCCACGAAATAACTTGCTGGGATTTCGATTGAGATTGCATTGAATCTATATCAAAATGGGAAGAACTGATATCTTGACAATACTGAGTTTTCTTGTACATGAACATGGAATATACCTCCATTTATTTAGTTCTTTTTTAATTTCATACATCAGGGTTTTTTAGTTGTGCTCATATAGATCTTGTACATATTTTGTTAGCTTTATACCTAAGTATTTCATTGTTTGGGGTGCTAATATAAATGGTATTATGTTTTTTTTTTTTATTATTATTTATGGTCGGCTGCATTGGGTCTTCGTTGCTGCGTGAGGGCTTTCTCTAGTTGCAGTGAGCGGGGGCTGCTCTTCGTTATGGTGCATGGGCTTCTCATTGCGGTGGCTTCTCTTGTTGCCGAGCACGGGCTCTAGGCGCACGGGCTTCAGTAGCTGTGGCACGTGGGCTCAGTAGCTGTGGCTCACGGGCTCTAGAGCGCAGGCTAGGTAGTTGTGGTGCATGGGCTTAGTTGCTCCATGGCATGTGGGATCTTCCAAGACCAGGGCTCGAACCCGTGTCCCCTGCAGTGGCAGGTGGATTCTTAACCACGGTGCCACCAGGGAAGTCCCTAACTGTAGATTTTTTTGTAGATATTCTTTATCAACTTACGGAAATTGCCCTCTATTCCTAGTTTACTGAGAGTTTTTATCATGCATGGATGTTGGATGTTGTCAAATGCTTTTTTTATCATCTATCGAAATGACTATTTTACTTTTTTAGCTTGTTGATGTGATGAATTATATGAATTGATTTTCCAGTGTTGAACCAGCCTTGCATACCTGGGATAAATCCCACTTGGTCATAGTTCAACATACTTTTGAATTTATCTTGAGATTTCTTCTTTGACCCATGTGTTGTTTAGAAGTGTGTTGTTTCATCTCCATGTATTTGGGAATTTTCTAGTTACCTTTCTGTTATTCACTTCTAGTTTGATTCCATTGTGGTCTGAGAGCAGACATTGTATGATTTCTATTCTTTTAAATTTGTTAGGATGTGTTTTACGGCCCAGAATGTGGTCTGCCTTGGTGAATGTTCCATGTGCACACAAGAAGAATGTGTTTTCTGCTACTGTTGGATGGTAGTCTATAGATATCAATTATATCTAGTCGATTGACAGTGTCGTTGAGTTCAGTTATGTCTTTCCTGATCTTTGGCCTGCTGGATCTGTCCATATCCATAGAGGGGTATTGAAGTCTCCTACTATGATAGTGGATTCATCTATCTCTCTTTGCAATTCTATTAGTTTTTGCCTCATATAGTTTGATGCTCTGTCATAAGGCAGGCACTCAATAAGGTTGTTATGTCTTCTTGGATAATTGACCCCTTTATCGTTATATACTACCCTGCTTTTTTTTTTTTTTTTACATCTTTATTGGAGTATAATTGCTTTACAATGGTGTGTTAGTTTCTGCTTTATAACAAACTGAATCAGTTATACATATACATATGTTCCCATATCTCTTCCCTCTTGCGTCTCCCTCCCTCCCACCCTCCCTATCCCACCCCTCCAGGCGGTCACAAAGCACCGAGCTGATCTCCCTGTGCTATGCGGCTGCTTCCCACTAGCTATCTACCTTACGTTTGGTAGTATATATATGTCCATGCCTCTTTCTCGCTTTGTCACAGCTTACCCTTCCCCCTCCCCATATCCTCAAGTCCATTCTCTAGTAGGTCTGTGTCTTTATTCCTGTCTTACCCCTAGGTTCTTCATGACATTTTTTTTCCTTAAATTCCATATATATGTGTTAGCATACGGTATTTGTCTTTCTCTTTCTGACTTACTTCACCCTGTATGACAGACTCTAGGTCTATCCACCTCATTACAAATAGCTCAATTTCGTTTCTTTTTATGGCTGAGTAATATTCCATTGTATATATGTGCCACATCTTCTTTATCCATTCATCCGATGATGGACACTTAGGTTGTTTCCATCTCCAGGCTATTGTAAATAGAGCTGCAGTGAACATTTTGGTACATGACTCTTTCTGAATTATGGTTTTCTCAGGGTACTACCCTTCTTTATCCCTAATAACTTTCCTTGCTTTGAAGTCCATTCATAGCCATCAATTATTTTCTGATCTTTAAAATACATAGGACATTTCCTTTGATGTCTTTGAAGTGATGGAAGTGGCTCATAGTCTCTCACTGCTGCCAGTGGAGAACCTCTAGATAGATGTCCTCTGACCTCAGGACGTCTTGGTAGATCCTGAGTTTGCCCACACAGAAACAGCTGGCAAAGCCACATGCCCTGTCCACTGCCATGTCATGGATCAGAAACTACACCTGTGCATGCTGGCACTCAGCTCAGCTCCACGAATGTTTGTGGGGAATTGACCCTGTGCCAGGCGAACAGCTGATGTCAGCCCCTTCACACCAGGATACCCATTGCTGAATATGAAAATACTTCCGGAACAATTGGTAAATAGGCTTCCAGAGCTCTGCTAGTGCCCCCGCTGCGTGCCCCAGCTCTTCTCCTGCCCGTTCCTCCACTCTGCTCCAGCAAACGAAGAGTTGACACCGGGCATGACAGTGCCTCCAGGACCAGCTCAGCCACTAGTCTGTCTACTTGGATTGGCCTGGTGCACTGACATACTGGTTGTTAAATTTTTTGATTATCAGGCCAGGCCTTTCCTGGGGAGTAAGAAGGGTGCTGTGGAGCGGGCACAGACTCAGTCCCTCCCCTCAGGAGGGTCCAACCTACTCAGGGTCACAGAGCAAGCTGACATGTCATCCTGGGGTACACGGAAGCAGGGGGAGCTGAGGATTTTGTCTCAGAAGGCATCCTGGGAGCTGAGCCTCGCAAAGGTTTCAGCAAGCAGGGCCAGTGGGAAGGGCATTCCTGGATCAGATCATCATTTCAGACAACCAGGGCCCACTGATCATACATCCTGGCCATCAGCTGCTGGTGTCTCCTTTCCTCCATGACACATCGTTTCTCCCGCCTGCTAATTACCTCATTTCCTTTAGAGGCTCTGATTGTCATCTGCACCCCGGGCTGAAGTCCTCCAAAACGCGCTGGGGCCACCCGAGCCCCTCTCTTCCGGCTTGCCCTGGTCACTTGCCCAGCGGGATGGCTTCCCGGGCTCCCCTCTCTGCTGCTCAAAGAGAATGACGACTCCATGGAATTACAACAGGGACATAGAAGAGACAAGTGGAGAGCATATAGGGAGGTTGGGACTCCACTAGTCACTCAGTGAACAGTGACCGAGGACCTACTATGTGCTGGGCACCGTGTGGGTTGGAGGGCACCATGGGATGAATAAGGTGACCATCAGCCCACCAAGAGTACATAGGCTAATGGCGGAGCCAACGCCAGAATAAAAACAACTCTAAACGCAGGAATACAAGTTCCTTGAGGGAGGTTATGGATAAAGTCTGTGAGGTTCAAGAGCTAGCTGGGGGGCATCAGCAAAGGCTCTTGGAGAAACGGGCACTGAGAATGGCCTTAAAGGAGGGACAGGGTTTGAACGAGTGAAGCAGAAAGGAAAGAGCATTCCAGGTGGCAGGGACAGGATGAGCAAAGGCAGAGCAGAGGGAAAACACTGTGTGCCCGGGGAACTGAGAGTAGCCCCACCAAGACTGGCAGCCAGAGTTGAGGCTGATCAGAGTGGGGGAACCAGGTAATAGAGGCTTTGGATGCAGGCTAAGGGGCTGTAAATCTCCAGCTAGGGGCTCGGGGCCATGGCAAGTTGGAGGGGAGGAGAGACAGAGTAGTGCTTGGTGAGGGAAGTTGTGGAGATCGTCTTGCCTGGCCCCTGACGGTGTGCAAGGGACTCTCACTCCCAGCAAGGCTCCCTCAGTATTTTAGGTTCTACCCACAGGGGCTCCAGCCTTGATCAGGCTAACTCATGGGTACCCTGCGTTTTCTCCTTTGGCTCAAGGCCCTTGCTGAGATGCTCAAGGTGAACAAGGTGTTGAAGACACTGAACGTGGAGTCCAACTTCATTTCCGGAGCCGGGATCCTGCGCCTGGTGGAAGCTCTTCCATACAACACTTCTCTGGTGGAACTGAAGATCGATAACCAGGTAAGATGGGCGAAGGTCTCCCTGTGTCCTTCACCTGATGCCCGCCATTCTGTACTTTCCCGCTTGCTGCCATAGGGAGTAGACGCTGCTGGACAGAGCAGATGCTGCTGCTTATAAAAGCACCAGAGCCCAGCTTTAAGGGACCTCCGAGGCTGTCCAGTCCACACCCTCCACCATGCTCACCTCCCTTCTTCATCATTCCCGCCAAGTGCTCCTCCACCTTCTGCTTGGAAACCCCTAGCGATGGGGAGCTCACTCCTTACCGAGATCACGCCTTTCATTCTCAGTGAGAATATCCTTCCTTATATCCAATAGAAATCAGCTCCCTATAAGTGCTGTTTGTTGAGTTTAACTCTGTTCTCTGTTGCACACAGGACACATCTGGCGCACAGGTTTTATAAACCATTGGAATCTTCCTCACTAGGCTAAACGTCCCCATTTTCATGAGTCACCCCCCCCCCCACCGCAACACACACACACTCAATGGGCTTTTGGGTCTTCTTACCATGAAGGTTACTCACTGGGCAAATTCTAGTTTGCCTTTATCCTTACAGGGTTATCATTCCTCTATACCTTCTGTGGTTCAGTCATTTATTTTCAGGGCGACTCTTTCAGTTCCAACTTTCTAAGACAACGCTAATAAGAGTATCTTGTATGTTGCATGTGTTGAGGGTGTCCTGGGGGGCAGGCTCTGTGCTGTGCACCTTATATACATCATCTCTGATCTTCCCAGCAACTCTGCAGGATATGGATGTTATCAGTCTCAGTTTTTGCAGAAGAGAAAACAGCTCAGAGAAGCTGAAGGCAAGCAGCTTTCTCAGGGCCGCCAAGTGAGCACTTTCGGAAGCAGGATTTGAATGCAGGTCTCTGACTTTAAAGCCCACAGTCCCTCCAGTACACCGTGTTGCTTCCAGTGCTAAAATGCTTTCTTCTTTATGGTTTATGGATAGGGAACTTGGGCGTTTTTTCCCCTACATGAAAACGTTTGCTGAATGGTCATATACATATGTATATAGGAAAAAGATTGGGTGGAAGTATAACAAAATTGTAAACACTGGTTGTCCCTGAAAGAGATTATCTCTACTTTCTTATCCTTGTTGAAAAATACTACAAACAGAGAGAAAAGTGCATAGAAGTTAAATGCACAGCTTAATGAGTCATAATAGGCAGGTAACCTCAGCCAAGAACTAAAGCATCACCAGCCTCCAGAAGACTTTGATGGTCCGCTCCCAATCATAAACCTTCAAAACTCTTCACAGTTTGCTCCCTACTTACTTTCACGCCTCCATGTCTTAGCTCTTGCTTTTCTCTCCCCCTGGAATGTCATCCCCTGCCCCTACCCCTTCTCTGCCTAGAGAAATCCTCCTCTTCCTTCTGGATTCAGTTGAAGCCTCTCTTTCTCCTAGTGGTTCTAGAGCCAGCTTGAACCAGCACGCTGGAGCTGACTGTACACATCCCTTCTCAATTCCACTTGAGTGATGGCACGCTGGTACCTTGAAGTCACTCCTAGTGAGAGTATTTACACTATGGAAATTGGCAAACACTACAAATCCAACCTTTTTGTTTGTTTGTCTGTCTGTTTGTTTTTTCCAAGAGCCAGCATATCACCGCCTTCTCCCTTCAGCCTGCCACAGGGCCTCTAAGCCTCCCCCCAAGAGAGTTAGGTGCTCCTTCCCTGTGTTCTCCTAGCACCTCAGCTTCCCTGTGAGGTTCTCAGAAGACACTGTAGTGTCCGAGTCATGTCCATATCCTATTACCCGGCTCAGAGCTTGGCCCTGCAGTGGCACTTTATAAGCAGGGCTGCCCTGGATATTTGTATATGTTGTTCACTGCCCAATGAGGAGGCAGGGGGCAAAATCCAACCCATACTCTGCTCTCCAAAACCTGGTATGGGCCTTTATTCACCCAGAGAAGGCACTTTTCTCTAATTCATATGAAGAGGCCACACCAGGCCTGCAGCAGCCCTGTCATGAGAGTTTGCTGCATCCAACACCCTCCATTTCGCATATGCCAGTGGCCTGCGGTTGCATCACCCATTCCCAGCCCCCATCACTTCCACCCTTTCTTCCATTGCTGACCCTGCTTTATCGCAGGCAGATCAGATGGAACAAAGGCATGTAGCAGCAGGCCCTGGGATTGGCCACTCATGTGACTCCAGGCCTACCCAGGCAGGGAGTCACTATCTACCCAGTGTCAGCTGAAACCTGAGCCCTGGGGCAGAACGTTGGCGAAAGGCGACCCAGCGCACTGGCCTCAGGTCATTGCAGCGGCAGCTTCCAGGGAGTGAGCTGCCCACTACTCCTCTCAGTGCTGTCTCCCCAGAGCCAGTGCTGACCATCACCCTCACCCTGGCTAAACACCCTGTGCGAGGACATTCACTTCCCTGAGCCTGTTTCCTCATTTGTAAAATGGGGATAGTAAGAATCTCTACTTCTAAGGAGATAAGAGATGCAAACTATGAAGTTGTTCACTTTTATAATTACTCGGAAGGTGACTTAGGGAGTTTACACGTTATTCTAAGAGTTAAGGTACTGAGCAGGTACCATATATCCATTATCTCATGTAATGCTTGCAAAGACTCTTTGTGAGTAGGTGTCACAACCCATCCCAGTATTGTAGATGAGGAAACTGAGGCCCAGGCAGGCTCTGTACCCTGCCCCAGGTCACACAGTAAGTAACAGAGGCAAGATTCGAACCCACGTCTTTGTGACTCTAAAGTCCATGAACTGTGCCTGTGTGGGCTCTTGAATCCTACTGTAGTTGTGTGTGGGTCTTGGATTTTCTCAGCTATCCCTTTCCCTTGGTGCCAGGCCAGAGCACTGGTCACCACCTGCCCCCACCCCATCCCAGGAGCATCTTTCTTCAGTTCATCTCAGTGTTTGATAAGTGCCTGCTGTACCCCAGGGCTATGCTGGGCTCTGTGTGTGAATGAGGCTCTGGCTCTGCCCTCTAGGGATTCCACACTGGATAAGAAGACGGACAGTGTATAGCTGACCATCCAACCGGGTGCCCCAGTAAGCCACAGACAGTGGGCCACTGGGGGGAGAAATCTCAGTCAGGAGCAGGTATCAGGGAGGGCTTCTTGGAAGAGGTGGAATTTGAGATAAACCCATAGGGTGGACAGTATCTCAGAGGATGGCCACGGCCTCAGGTGCAGGGAACCACACAAACAAAGAGAAGGAGAGGGGGAAGCCGTGGAGCCCATCCAAACTAAACTAGATTAATGGGACCGCCAGAGGAAAGCGAAAAAAGGACTTAGGAGCCCAAAGGGCTCTGAATGGGTGGTTCGAGGGGAAGTGGTCTGTGGGCTGTTATCAGCACCAGTCAGAGTCATGCTCTGCGAAGATGGTTCTTGGCTGGATAGGAGAGGATTGGGGGCGGGGCGAGGCCATCCGGGCCCAGGAGACCAGAGGGGGCTCTGACCACCCAGATGCAGGGGGCCTGTGGGGAGGTGCTCCTGGGAGCCTGGAGTCTAGAGACTGGACTGGGGCCTGGTGGGGGAGGGGTGGGCTGAGGGAAGTCTGGGGAGGGGGCTCTGCTGGCCCGGGCTAGGGGACGCCACCTGCATCTCTCACAGTGTGCCGGGAGGCCTGGGCTCTGGGCGGCGTGGCAAAGAGGAGGCGGTGAGTAGCGTTGGATTTATTCCTCGTTCTTGGTTAGTCACCAGGGTCTCCGGAGGCCGCAGCTTTCTCCTCAGCCCCTGCACCTGCAACCTGTGTCAGAGTCTCTGTCTTCCTTTCTCCTTATACGGCCAAAGAAAGGGACTTGGGGCTTTCTGCCCGGCGTGACATGGAGCCTCGTAGGCTGGCTAGAGACACAAATGCAGGAATAGGATTCTGGGGCAGTTTATTTACTCAGCCAGGCTCTCTTTACCTCCAGGCCATGTTCTCTTGCCGCCTGGAGTTGCCCTGGGATGGCAGTGAGGCTGGGGAGGGAGGTGGCGGCTGACCACAGCCCGGGCTGCTGAGACACACCTAGTCCAGCCCTCCTTTTACCCCTGGGTGGGGGGGGGGGGAACTGAGGGTCAGAGAAGGGACAGGCTGGGCCAAGGTCATGGATCAAGTTAGTGTCGGAGCTGGGCTGGAACTGAGGAGCCCAGCTTCCAGACAGGCTGCATTTATGGATGGACAGGAGAGGCCCTCCCGGCGCCCAGGAAGCAGGCAGCACACATGGGATGCCTGCAGGCCCCGTACATCCCTGGCCGGCCCTATGCCAACGGTGGGGCGGCTCTCCGCCCGTCTTGATTCACCCTCCTCCCCCCTACCCCCCAGCTCCCTCCAGCAGGCCCTTCCCAGGACCCGCAGGGCGTGGGGCACTCTCCCTGCCCCTCAGCACAGATGAGGCCTGAAAACAGGACCCCAGCCCCAGTGAAGACACGGGCAACGTGTGGGGGCCGTTCGCCGGATTCCTCACTTTACATTGCAATATTTGACAGTGAGAATGTGCTTCATATTTTGAAAAGGCGCTAAAGGAAGTGGATTGGGGTCTCAGACAGTCTCTATATCATCTGCCAGGCCAAGCTGGCCGGAGCCCAGGGCTGTGCTGGCTCCTTCAAGGACAGGCCCGAGCTCTTCCCAGCCCTTTCAGGAGCCTTGCTGGATAGGCTGGTGGAATCTTGCCATCCTCCCTCTGCCTGCCCTAGTCAGCGGTCCAAGCCCCATCTGAACCCATACAAGCTCCAGTGAACTCGTAATACCTGGGAGTTGTTCTCTGTCAAGAGTCTCAGCTGCGGTTCCATGCTTGTCCATTTGGGTGTTGGGCTGATGTGTCTTCTCAACCTTCCCAGGTTGCTGTGCATTGATCCTGTTCCTATTTTTTCCAATCAGTTCAATTCCTTGCCCTTGCCCTTGCCCTAGAGATACAGGGTACCATGTGCTCTCCAAGAGCTCACAGTCTAGGGTAGCATCATCCAACAGAACTTCCTGTGTTGATAGAAATGTTCTGTATCTGCACTGACCAATATGGTAGCCACTAGCCAGTGGCTCTTGCACACTTGAAATGTGCCTAATGCAACTGAGGACCTGAATTTTAAATTTTATTTAATTTTTAAATGAAGTATAGTTGCTTTGCAACATTATATTAGTTTTAGGTGTACAACATAGTGATTCAGTATTTTTTTTCTAGATTGGATTTTATTTCTATATATTCTATAATAATACAGTTGAAAATCTTGCCCACTTTCACACTCAATAACTTTAACAATCAGTTCTTCTTAAAATTTTGGCCTAGGAGAACATCTGTATATCCAAACAGATGGGTTTGTGTGTGTGTGTGTGTGTGTGTGTGTGTGTGTGTGTGTTTATAACAAAGATAAATATGTATAACCTATTGTTCCCTGTTTGCCTTGAAAGAGAGTAGCCCAAGGGCAAACTCCGTTTTTGTTTCTTGCAGACATCCTATGGTGTGGTGCCTTAAAGTACACTGCCTGTACACTGCTATATTTAAAATAGATAAGGAACAAGGACCTACTGTATAGCACAGGGAACTCCACTCAACACTGTAATAACCTAAATGGGAAAAGAATTTGAAAAAGAATAGATACACTCACATGTATAAGTGAACCACCCCGATGCACACCTGAAACCAACACAACATTTTTAATCAACTACACTCCAGTTTAATATGATTCAGCATTTTTATAGATTATACTCCATTATAAGTTATTACAAGATAATGGCTATAATTCCCTGTGCTATACAATATATCCTTGTTGCTTATCTGTTTTATACATAGTAGTTTTTACCTCTTAATCGCCTATTCCTATCTTACCCCTCCCCACTTCCCTCTCCCCTCTGATAACCACTAGTTTGTTTTCTATATCTGTGCGTCTGTTTCTGTTTTGCTATATATATTCATTTGTATTATTTTTTAGATTCCACATAAATTTTATTTAATTTTAATTACTTAAATTTAAAGTTTAAAAAACCCAAACAATCTGATTAAAAAATGGGCAGAGGATCTGAATAAGAAGACATACAGATGACCAACAGGTACATAAAAAGTTGCTCAACATCACTAATCATCAGGGAAATGCAAATCAAACCACAATGAGCTACCACCTCACACAGTTAGAATGGCTATTATCAAAAGGTAAGAATTAACAAGTGTTGGCAAGGATGTGGAGAAAAGGGAACCTTGTGCACCATTGGTGGGAATGTAAATTTGTGCAGTCGCTATGGAAAACAGTATGGCTATTCCTGAAAAAATAAAAAATAGAACTACCATATGATCCAGCAATTTCATTTCTGGGTATTTATTGGAAGGAAATGAAAACACTAATTCAAAAAGATATATGTATCCCCATTTCATTGCAGCATTATTTATAATAGCCAAGACATAGAAACAACCTAAGTGTCCATTGATGGATGAATGGATAAAGCAAATGTGGTATATACAATGGAATATTATTTAGCCATAAAAAATGAAATCTTGCCATTTGTGACAACATGGATGGACCTAGAGGGTATTATGTGATGTAAAATAAGTCAGACAGAGAAAAACAGATACCATATGATCTCAGTTATATGTGGAATCTAAGAAAAAACAAAAGGCAAAACCAACCAAGCTCATAGATACAGAGAACAGATTGGTGGTTGCCAGAGGTGGGGGTAAGGAGTGGGTGAAATGGGTGAGGGAGGTCAAAAGGTACAAACTTCCAGTAATACATAAAGCATGGGGGGGTAATGTACAGCATGCTGACTATAGTTAATAATGCTATATTGCATATTTGAAAGCTACCAAGACAGTAAATCTTAAAAGTCCTCATGGTAAGAAAAAACCCACTTTTTTGTATTGATAACTATGTATGGGGATGGATGTTAACTAGACTTATTGTGGTGATCATTTCATGATGTATACAAATATCGAATCATTATATTGTATACCTGAAACTAATGTTATGTCAGTTAAAAAAGATTTAAAGTTAAAGAGCCACATGCAGCTGGTGGCTGCTGTACTGAACAACACAGGTCTAGTTGGAGAGACAGTGTGGAGGCAGGTGACCCAGTAATGCAGATGGACTGGGCCGGGAGTAGAGAGGGACATACGGTGGGCCACTTGAGTGTCCAGTGGGGAAGGATGGTGTCCAGTGGGGAAGGATGGTTTCCAGGGGTAAGGATCAGGAAAGGTCTCGTGGGGAAGGGGGCATTTGTGATGGGTATTAAAGCACTAAGGATACACCAACAGGTGGGTACGGGAGGGTAGGGGCATTCCACATGGAGGCAGGAGGGCACATGAACATTTAGAAATAGACCTCTGCCTGCACGAGGTACCAGGTACCAGACTCCCCATCCCTGGGGTAACCAGGCTGAGTAAAGACTGAGAGAGGAAATAAAGGCAAGGACTAAACTGTAGCACTTGGAGTGCCAGGCTGAAGAGGAGGCGGGGCTTATCCTGTTGGGTTATTGAATGAATTGAGACCCTGCAAGTTGTGCACAAGGCATTGGGAACACAGTAAGCTCTCAATAAATGACAGCAGTTATTGGCAGTGGGAAGGGATTGGAGGTGGTTATGTGTTTCTGTTTGCTGCTTCTTTAGATCAATTTGGCAGTCTTGCCATCTTAGCAATGTTAAGTCTTCTGATCCGTGAATATGGGATGTTTTTATGTTTATTCAGGTCTTCCTTAATGTACAATGCTGTGGTATAGTTTTCAGCGTGCAAGTCTTTACTTTATTAAATTTATTCCTAAATATTTTTATGTTATTGTAAATGGAATTCTTAATTTTATTTTTGGATTGTTTATGGCTAGTGTATAGAAACACAGCTGGGTCTTGTATATTGATCTTACACCCTGCAAGCTTGCTGAACTCGTTTATTAGCGCTAATAGTTTTTTGTGGATTCCTTAGGATTTTCTAGATACAGTATTGTGTCATCTGCAAATAGGAATAGTTTTGCTTCTTCCTTTCCAATATGGTGACTTTTCTTTCTTTTTCTTACATAATTGACATCCAAGACGATTTCCTTGTCTCATTTCTGCTCTGAGGGGGAATATCTTTAATCATTAAATATGATGTTAGCTTGCCTTCTCTGTCTTTTCAAACCTCTTTAAGATTATATTTACTTTTTAATATCTTATTGTACATAAAACTCAAACAATACAGTAAGATACAACAGAACACAAACAAAACAGGAAGACACGAAGAAGAAAATAAAAACTCCCCCAAATTCCACCACCACCAATATGCTCCCAGGCCTTTCAGTGCATATGTTTGTATATGGGAAATAGAAGTAACTTTACATAAATATGACCCGTTTTGTCACTAGGCTTTGTCTACTCAATATTGTGTCATGGCATATTTTCCAGCCTGGAACTGACAATTCGCACCGTCATTGTACAGCTGCCCCTGTTCTATTATAAAGCTGAACCATCATTTATTTGAGCAACCCCCTCTTGATGAATGTTTGTTTCCCTTTTATCCCCACTTTTATAAATGAGACTGATGAATATCCTCATCATATCCTTCCCAGCACTGTGTATTATCGTGTTTTCCTTTCCTGTCCTTTCCATCTTTGTCAGATGATCACTATAGATTTGGGGGTAGGGAGCTAGCATGATCAGAGTGAGGCTTTAGGAGGCTAACTCTGGCAGTCCCAACTTACTATGGGACCTTAGGCAAATCCTCTTCCCTCTCTGGGACTGTTTCTTTATTTGTAAATTGCTAAAGGACTGGCTAGCAAACCTGGCTGTGTATTGAAATCACCTGGGGAGTTTTAAAAACCACAGACACCTGAGTATCATTGCAGCCAGTGATTCTGATTTAATTAGTATGCGGGATAGCCTGGGCTGTAGGATTTTTAAATCTCCCTGAGACTAGATGATGTGAAGGTCCTTCCTGCTGAAATATTCTAGGAAGGCTGCTGTGAAGCAGTAGAAAGATCTGTTCTTGGTGTCCAGCAGCCCTGGGTTTGAATCTCAGCTCATTCGCTCCTGGCTAGCTCCTGTCTTTTCAAACCTCTTTAAGATTATATTTACTTTTTAATATGGCTGTGTGACCTTTCAACTTCTCCAAACTTCCATTGCCCACCCCCACCCCCACCCCCACCCCCCGCTCTTGGAGTGGGCGGGGACAGGGAGGTATTAAAATCCCCACCCACCACTCAGGGTTTTTGTAGGTAGAGAAGGTTTAGGTCCTGCACAAACGAATGAGAGGTGACTGTGTTCTTTTCTTGATCAAAGAGCCAGCCCCTGGGCAACAAGGTGGAAATGGAGATCGTGAGCATGTTGGAAAAAAATGCAACACTTCTCAAATTCGGCTACCACTTCACTCAGCAGGGGCCCCGGCTGCGGGCGTCCAACGCGATGATGAACAACAACGACCTTGGTGAGTGGACATATGCACCCTACCCGCCGCCTATCATTCTTTCCACCTGTCATGGGGGGTATGGCAGGGAAAACTCCACTGCCGCCTTCCCCAAGGGAGTCCTCTTTTTGGGCCTGACTCCCAGTTTTCATGCTGATCCCGTTCCCTTGTTTTAGGTGTTTGCGCCTTGCCTCCCCCCTAGACCCTTGCCTAGACACGAGCGCCCTGCCTGCAGGCGCTGAGGCCAGGCCCTCCTCCCTGCAGGTAGCTCAGCTGAGCAGAGGGCTGGACCCGGAGTGCACCCTCAGCGTGTTAGCCGGGTGAAATGAAACGTGGGAGGCACAAAGCCAGCACGGAGTCTCCTCCTCTTCTGAATACCCTTTTTGGAGCCCAGAGTCCTCTTCAGATCATACAGTGTGGCCCAAGCCCCAGATCCCAAGGCCACCAAACAGCCCTACTACCCACACTGCAAACCCAGGGGACTTCACGTTGCTTTTAACGTAAAGGTTGAAAATGCTGACTTTATAGTAAAGTAAAACAGGTTACATTTAATCTCAGTTAAAGACATAGTTTGCATTTTTTTCTTTAAAAAAAAAAGAGAAAATGTCACAATCTTTCTTAGGAGCAAACACCAAAAAGAAATACTAGTCAGTTGAACAAAAGGGAGACCAATCACCGACTTACTTCCAGATACTAAGTGTTCTCAAGCTCTATGCCTAGTTATTTCTCATGTGTATTCCTGCTGGCTGCTTAAAGAACTTGATAGAGTGTCCAAAGAGGAGTATGTCTGATAAGGCTGTAGGAAAATAAGAGAAAAGAAACAAGGAGTAGGTCTGTTAACTTAATTGATCATTATATTCAGCTGTGAGTTTCCTAGAATCAAGGCAGGAGGAAGACAAACCAAGTTACATTATTCTTGTCAGAAGAGAAGGAAGCATAATGAGTTTTTTAAAAAGAAGAAAGCTTCTTTCTGGGATTGAATTGTGAAATAACTATATTTCTAAAGGACGATGCCTTCAGTGAGTTTTTCATCAAATTCAAACCTGCTCTAAATATGTTGCTTTTTTTTTTGTTTCTAACACTCAGTAAAATGCAAGGAGCTTAATACTAAAGCATATCTCAGCGTTCAGGTATGTCCCTTCCTGTGATGAATCTGAAGCTAGGTTAATACATGGAAGGCCTAGAAGAATGGGGATGAGTATGTAAGTGTGTATGCACGAGGCAGGTACTCACAGAACCTATGCATAGATAACCACAGAGCTACTCAATTCAACAAACATTTGTCGAAGTCCTATAGGGCACTGGCTGTTGAAGGTATAGGTTCCTATTCTTAAGAGGCTATTTATTCATTGCTTTCTCCAGCTGCTACTTTTTCTAGAGCTGCAGATCTAGAAAAGTCCATCAAACAAACAAAAACAACAAAAAAACCCACACCAGGTCAGGTGTCCTGGTTTATCTGAAGTGTCCTTATTTGAAATAAAAGAGAGCAAACACAAACAACTAAGAATTAGAATTATCATGGTGTTACAGAGGTGATAGCTACATTGAATTGTTGAGGAAGGCCTGCGACCTGGACTCTGTTGGCCCAGCTGTGATCTGGCTGCAGAACCAGCACTTAAAAGCCTTGAGTTCTCTTTTGATATTCAGTAATCTCACTTTTTTTTTTTTCTCTCTCAGCTTAGATTAAGCTTCTTATGTGTCCCTCGGTGCCTATCTCAAGGCTAATCCAGCTTTGGTCTTCCAGTGGCAAGATGGCTTGGAGGACTTCTTTCTAGGGACAGAAGTTTCTGGATGACTAGAGTCAGGGGTGCTGTAGGGGGGACCCCAGGGTCAGCTGGAGGCTAGAAGAAATGGCCCTTGAGGACTCTCTGTCCTGAGAGTCTATGATTCCAAAATCCAGGCCCAAGTCCTATCACCGGGGACTTGCTGAGGTTATGGCAGGAGCCCAGCATGCCAGAGCTGGATGGGACCTCAGGCTCCTCCCTCCAGTTCTCCTCTGGAGAAACTGAGGCCCGGGAGGGACTGCCCTTCTAGACAGTGGCTCAGTCAAGACACGCCCATTGTTAGTTACAGTGAGCACTTTGGGAGCATCTTTTGTGTGCCCAGGACTGTGTGAGGTGACATAAGGGGTAGCAGAAAGCTAGTGCCCTGTAAAGAACCTTTACAACCTTTTATGGGAGAAAGTCATGCCCCCAAATTCAAGAAGGCCTACAAACTGTATCCGAACAAAGTGAGCAAATGATTTGTGAGGACAGAGGCTGGTTAATCCAAGCATCCTGGTGGGTGTGGGCATGAGTCAGCCTTTCAAGGAAGAGATAGGTTGTGTGGGAGGTCAGGAGGCCTTTGGTGTAGGCAAAGGCAAGGTGGTAGGACTCAGTATGCAGGATAGGAGAGACAGAAAGTTCTGAAAGGATTGAGGAACTATTACTGGGAGTTACACCTGGACGGAAAAACAGGAGCTCCCAGAGGAGGGAGGGAAGGACATTCCAAGCAGAGGGAACAACATGGGCCAAGGCAGGATGATGAACAGGTATATGGGGTGTTCACGGGAAGGGGGCTGGGTAGGTGTGGGAGGCTGTGAGCCAAAGGCCTTTAACGCCAAGCGCAGGAGTTTGGTGAGGAAAGCAGGTGGGAAGTGGGACCGTGGCAGTTTTCTGGGCAGGAATGACAGGTGATTAAAATGGGCCTCTGAGTTACCCCATGGAACTGTGCAGCTATTCCCTTGAGGTTTCCCACAGAAGGAATTAGAGCAGAATCATCTAGGTGACTGTACGCAACAGAGTACTAGTCGGTGAAGTAGGACATCTAGCTTTAAAGGCAAATTTGCACCCATCCACTAGTTTTTGTGAAAGAAACGCTTCTGATTTTGATGGTGCACCGGTGTCCTCCTGCAAAAGAGAAATCCTGACTTTCTTTCCAACACAGTATTTTCATCCTGCTCTTGATGCTCTGATGAAGCAGACAGGCTTCCATGTTTCTCAGCTGAATATGTTTGTCATAAAAGCCTCCTGCCGGCCCCGGTCCAGCCACCGTGGTTGTTACTGTGTCTGCTGCTGCACCTTGGCAGCAGCGGGCAAGCTCCGTGCGGACGAGAGCGGGCCTCTTGGATTTCCTTCTCACTGCAGCCTACCTCTGTGCTGGCTCCTGGCCCCTTGCCGGCTCTGCAGGACCTGGGCTTTGCTTACCTGCGAGGCAGGTGGGCTCTTCCTTGGGAGACATTTAATCCCTAAGGCCATGGGTCAGCCCTGCCCAGGACCCATCCTGAATGGCATGTCTTTTGTCCTTCCCAGCCATTGCCCTGGGCTCTTAACAGAGTGTTCAATGGGAGAGAGTGGGGTGCCAGGGTGAGGGGGGTGTCAGGAAGGAGCCGAGGACCCCCATCTCTCTTTTCCCATGGTGACACCTCAGACGACTCCTATCTCCACACTATTTACAGCTGAGAGCCAGGCTGGCACTCAGGTCCTGTAAATCTGCCACTGAAGCTCTCTTCACTTAATGAAATCTGAATTGCAGCCTCCAGGTTAAGGCAGTTGTGTGGTAGAGTAACATGTTTAAAAGCAGAAAACATCCCTTCCTGGGAAAGTCACTTTTTTACTATATTCTCAAGGAAGACCTTTCTAACAGGCACCCCAGACACAGCACATACACCCCAAATCAATTTCATCATCTTCCCCCAAAACCATCTTGGGAAAGGGCACTACTTTCCTCGCGGCCATCCAAGCCAGAAACCTCTACCTCTATGCACTACCCCCAGCCCAGCCAGCCCCCTCCTCACCAGCCACCTTGCCGTGCCCTTTGTCAAGCCCTCATCACATTTACCGGGCATCCTGAAACGTCCTCGGGCCCTGCAGCTCCTCTAGCTCCTCCAGGGCGGGCATCTCACGCAGCGCTCATCCCAAAGCTTGTCCCACCGCTCTGCTTAGAACCCTTTCTGTGTTCCGACTGCTCTCAGGTTAAACTCCTTGACACGGCTTCTAAGTCCCTTAGTAACCGTAGCTGATACTTACATGGCACTTACTGCGTGCCAGGCCTGCTCTGAACACTTCAATCTTACTAACTCCTGTAACGTTACCAACAACCAGTTGAGGCAGGTGCTGTCGTCATCCCCATCCTACAGTAAGGAGACAGAGGCCTAGAGAAGTAGGTAAGGTTACCCGCTGTCCATGGGCGGAAGTGGGACTTGTCCCGGCAGTCTGGCCCCAGAACCTGTGCTCTCCACCTCCTCTCTGGGTGAGGCCCTGCCAGACTCATCTCTTGACACCCCAACAAGCCATCTTCTTGCCCTACTGGTACCAACCGGTCCAGGTAGCTGGAGTGCCTCCCAGTGACCCAGGCAAAAGCCTCCCTTTAGAGGACTGTTACTCCTAATGCTCCCCGTACTTTCCCACCGTCTATCCCTTTATCGTTTCTCAGTGTACAACTTACCCGCCGTCCTTGGAAAATCTGACCACTTCGTTCATTGTGCCTCTCATACTTGATAGAGATCTACCAGGGTACTTGTGATGTTTTATCAGATTTCTTGTAGGTATATCTCAGTCCCCTGTTAATCTTTATTTCTGGTACCTGTGCTTGGCACATCATGTCAATGCTGTTGAATATAAAATGCTCCCCAAAGACATGATGGAGGTGTAAAGCTCGGTGGGAAGTGTTGGAGGGAGCTCAAGCCTCGAATGGGGGTTGGTCCAGATGACTCGAGATTCCTTCCGGCTCTGACAATAAACGAGTCTCTGGCAGTTGCAATGATAAGCAACGTGGAGGAGTTCGCTTTAATGAATGTAAAAAGCAGGTTGATTTGAAGAAGGATATTGGGAGACCTGGCTTCTGCTCCCAGTTGCATCTCTTATTCACTGTGACTTGAGGCAAGTTACTTCCCTCTTGGCCTCAATTTCCTTCATTATTTAAATGGAAAGAAAAAAAGAAAACCTGAATAAGTGGGTGCCTTTCCCTTCTCCCCATCCAGTCCCTGCAAAAGCCAGTGGCAGGGGGACCCTGCACAGGTGCAGCCCAGTGTGCATACTGAGGGCAGGTAGGGGGAGACAGCGCGGGATCCTTTTCTGTACCTTGAGCCACGAGCTGGGGACTCAGGTTCCTGGCTCTGCCGCTTGCTCTCAGGGACCCTGGCTCCCTTCTCTTCTCCAGGGGAAAGGAGCTAGTCCTCCTTGTGAGAACCAGATGAGATGTGGGTATGTAAAGCCTACATAGACAGGGCCGGATTGTACTGAGGGAGGCGCTGGACCGAGGCTCCAGATGAGTCACAAGCCTTGGTTCCGTCTGGTACCAGCTTTATTATTTTGTTCCCTGCCATACTTTCCTCATCCATAACATGGCAATGGTGACAACACTGACACTCCAGAATTGTCGGAGGGGCTCCAATGAGGGGTTGAGTGCAAAAGGGGTATAATGCTTGTTCAGCTAACGTGTCAAGGCTGGCTCATGTAAACCCTCTGGTCACTCTGGGCAAACTTCTGCTCTTTGGGCTTTGGTTTTTGTTCCCCCCCATCTTCCCCCAAGCTGTTGGGACATTCTGATGGTCTCCAGAAATCTGGCCAGACACACTGTCTTCTCTCCAGGAGACTGCCCACTGATTTGCATTCATTGTTCTTTCAAGGCGGGTGGAGGGGAGGGGAGGAGCTCAGGCAAAGGCTAAACTCTAGGCCCCAGACTGGGCAGCCTGTGTGCCCCTGCGCCCCTCCACACCAGCGCCTAGCCTCAGTTCGGTTCTTGTTGCAGCCCGTAAGCGTCTATCTGAGGTCTGCCTGCTCAGCTCAGGAACTGGAAGACACCTAAGTATAGACAGACTTTTTTCCTCTCGCAATAGCTTCCTGTCTCTGCCACACCGGCAGCCCCCTTGACTGCCACCTACCAGCTCCACAGTCGTTGACCAACCTTTCTCTTGTGGCTGATCTAGCTTGCTGCTTGGTTTTCATCTGCAGACACTATAATTTGTTTCGAACCCTCTCCCTTTGCTATAACAAAGGGAGCCCTACCTGCCCCTCCAACCATCCCCGCCATCCTGTCAGCTAATGACCCCAGCCTGCAACCCCCTGGCTCCTGCTTTACATTTAACTACTTTGTTATGTGAACAGTGTTTGGGCTGATATTGTCTTGCCCCCGGGAAAATGTCAAGGTTGACCGTAAGGGGACACAGATAATACAGGGTAATCTTCAGGGCAGACACTGTTGTTTACACAGGCAGGCCAAGAGCTTTGAGGAGGAGTTGGGGGAAATGTTTCCAGCAGGTTAAGATCTCATTAAGATCGACTGAACTTAAATCTTATCTGACCGGAGTGAGGATCTTCAGCCTCGGGGCCTCTGTACACAAAGGACAGCAGCGGAGTTGGATAAAGTGGGTTTTACACCTGTATGGCCAGCGATTTAGAAGTACTTTATGAACGAATCTACACCACTACAGACCCTCCTCTCAGTGAAGGCTCACAAGCTGTCCTTTATAAACACCAGACATCAGAGTTTGCTGAGCAAAGTTGTCAAGAAGCTTCCTGGCGCTCTCAGAGCCACAGTGGTGGTTCGGGTGCACAGGGACAGCTGGCTCACGTCTCATCTCCATTCCTTTCCAGTGAGGAAGAGGAGGCTGGCAGACTTGACCGGGCCCATCATTCCCAAGTGCCGGAGTGGCGTCTAGTGTGTGCGGGTGCCGACCACGCCTTTGAACTGGACGTGTTCTACTGATAGGCTGTGCTCTGCAGTGGAAACCGGAAGGCAAATGCCAGCACAAACCCTGTTGTGGTTCAGTTCTTTACACACTAAGGTGTTAGGTTCGCTAGTGGTTGTAGTTGAAAATTTTATAAACTATGGTGAATGTGAAGTTTTTCTTTAGTCACAGAAGTTCAGTCCGGTTATTATTTAAAAACTAAAAAGCCCCCGAACTGGCAGACCTTACTGAAGACAATGTTAGAGCAGCAGTGACTTAAACCGCAGGAGCCCAGTTTCGGTGACCTTGCTGTGTGGTGTTTCAGGTATATTTAAAATATGTAACATGAACAAACAGCACCCTCTTCCATGTGGTTTAAAAGCATTATAAAATATTTTATTACAAATTTGATCTTAGCTCTTTAGCAAAAAGAACATATCATCATTCTTTATTAATTCTCCTTTAAATTTTAAGAATCTCAAGATTAAAGTTGCTAAATTGATTTCTGGATCAAGAACACAATTTTTTTCCCCTCAAGAAAGACAGAAAGACTGAAGCCACAGAGCTCTGCCAGGAATCAAAGAACATGAGATTCCTTAAGCTGGTTATGAGGAAATGATAGAAAAAGCCAATGGTGAAGTCTCAAATTTTAAAAACCATCCTTTTTTTTTTTTAAACCAATTCCAGGCGACGAACATTTCCCTGGGTGTTCTTTATGAACATCTGGGATTTATTTAAAATTTAATACTGGAGTCAGAAAGAAATTTTTCCTTATCAAATGCCAACCTTACAATGGATGTGAAAACCTATGGCCAAATACTTGAAAACACCTTTCTCTGTTGCACAGTGGGCCAATGCCTTATGTGAGGCACATCACTAGAGAGACAAATTTCTAGTCCATCATGGCTTATGCTTACAGACTTCAACTACCTATCGCATCACTTCTTAGACAAGTCACCGCTGATCTCATGCCTGTAAATTAAGCCTCCAAAGGTCAGTGGTGAAGAAAATCTAGATATTTAAGAACTAGGAAACCTGGCCAAACCACCCAAGATGATTATTCTGAAAATGTAATTTTGGCATTTCTGCTGGATCCCTTAACATCACGTGCATCTCTTAGGATCCAGCAAAAATGTTAAGCCACACTGCCCTTGTGCCTTTTAATATACCACGGTGCCAGTTAAACTAGTATTTCTGTTGCTTGGGGAGTTATTTTCGTGAGTGATTCAGCAAATCTTATGATAAAGGACAAGCCAAAGAGCTGACGAGCACAGACTAAGCTGCAGAGCACTGAGCAGAGAGGCTTTTGGCGAAAAAGGAAAAGTCTTGCACACGGAACTGTAATGATGGGACAGTACAGGGCAACCAGAGGTGGAGTCAGGGCCTCACCACTATGGAGGAGTGTCTACTGAGGCTGCAGATGGACCCAGGAGTGGCTCCGTGCTGCAGGAACGGCCAGCCCCACTCGGCTTCTCCTTGAAACACAATTGCAGCTGTATTCTGCATCAATGGAAACTGCAATATAATATTAAATCTGTTGGTCTAAGAATGGCTGTGCATGTGTTTCTTGGGACTTGTGGGCCAGGGACATGCGCCTGACATGGTGGCTAGAGGCTGGGAAACCACCACAGCAGTGCTGAATAACTCACACAGAATGTCTTGTATTCTGAGGTGTTCACCTAAAAACTGCCCAAGTGTTAATGTCATCGAGCTAATGTGAATCTCTCGAAGAGAATACTTCAGAGCTAAGAGTGTGGGTGTTGGGGAAAGCAGATGAAATCTCTCACAGAAACCAAACCAGGGAAACATGAAGGTGGACCACATCTTTAAGACCATCTGCTCCATCAGAGGAGCTGTTGGTCTAGACTAGGGGTGGCAAGTTTTTTCTGTAAAGGGCCGGATAGTACAGGCGCACCTTTTTCTGTTGTGCTTCGCAGACATTTCAGTTTTTACAAAATGAAGGTTTGTGGCAACCCCGCATTGTCAGATGATAGCATTTTTTAGCAATAAATTTTTTAAATTAGGTTATGCACATTGTTTTTTTAGACGTAATGCTATTGCACACTTAACAGACTACAGTATAATGTAAGCATAGGTTTTATACGCACTAAGAAACCAAAAAATTCACGTGACTCACTTCATTGCGGTGGTTTGGAATTGAATCCACAACATCTCCAAGGTACGCCTGGAAATACTGCAGCTTTTGCAGGCCATAATGTCTCTCTTGTAAATACTTAATTCTGCCACAGGTCATATGTAAATGAACGGGTGTGGCTATTCCAATAAAATTTTATTTACAGAAGGAGGTGGGCCAAATGCCATAGTTTTCAGATCCTGGTCTAGTGCTCTGAGGCTAGCAGAGAAGAGAGAAGGGTAGGGGTGGATGGCAGATTGACCTAAGGGGCCTGGTTCCGAGAAGTCCACTTCCAGGGCCACAGCTTTCACATTCTGCCATCAGGACAGACAGGTTTGCTGATAAGAAAAATGACTACTCCCAGCCCTGCTGCATGGCACAGAAGGGGCATGACCTGGTCACCAGGCTCAAGGCTCTCTCCCTCAGCAGCTTTGGGATCCTACACAGCTCACCTTTTTCTGTGCTCTAGCATCTTCTGAGTCAGAATGTCTCCAGTAAGAGGTCAGCACCCAACTCCCTCTTCCCTCCTCTTGTGAAGGACAGGTGGCCAACATGGTGACCAGTTGGCCATGGTGGCTGTGGCAGCACTAGAGTTCCCTGTTTCTCTGCTGGAACAGCCCTAATATTCTCCAATACATGGTCGCCCCAAACCTAGCTCTGTGAAGGATTGGGGAAAGGCAGATGGGGCCGCTCATGTAAGCATGGCCCATCCTCATCATGACCTGGCCTGGGCCCCGGGCTCGCAGGGAGTCGCCCCTGCTGTAAGAGCTCCCTGGGTGCGCGTAGCCGTCGGGCTGTACACTCGCATTCCTCTTTAAAGCTGCTCTGGGCTGGGCTTGCAGCCTGCCTGCTCCCTTTGTCTTGACACGTGACACAACAGGCTGTGAATCCTTGTCCTTGGCAGGCAGGGCAGGTCAAGACAAGCTGGCGGCACTGGGGAGTGGAGCACAGTTTATACTGGTCCCATGGGGCCCCACAGTATGAACATTCTGAGGAAGAAAGAAAAGCCTTATTATAAAGACACATGAGCACACACGTGTACACACAACAGACATGTACACACACACACATACGTACCACATGCACACGCAGACACAATTCTCCAGTTCCTAAATATAACCCTTAGCTCATCAGCATCTAATGTACCTTTTGGGTCTGAGGAAGGTTTCTAAATACTGTAAGTCTCCTGTCTTCTAACAGACAAGGTTCCCCCACCCCCACCTTTTTGGGGGGAGGTTGCTTCTGGGAATTGTCTTCTGATTCCAGCATTCACTGACCCATTTTTCTTTTTATCATTTAGAAAACAGGTAGTAACGTTTCTCTCTTTCATTCACTAGTCCAAAGCTGGCCAAGCACCCTTTGTTGAACGGTCTTTTTCCTTTAGATCATTCCCTTTTGCACTGGGAGACCACACGCCTGAATACAGATAATCCCACATTGACATTTGGCTTCTGCAGTCCACACTCCTCTTCCCCAGGCCTGAGGTTCTCCTGCTTTTGCCAGAGGACACTTGGCCACACAACTCCTAAAACTTATCTACTTTCTCGGCCCCTTTTCCCTGCTGACCTCCTATCACCATTGATAACATCATTCTTCAAGTCTCTTTACCTAGCTTATCTAAGCTACCTTTGGGCCCTCTCTCTCCCCTTTCTGCTCCATCTAGCTCCGTAAGAGATCTGAAATTGCTTCCAATAAGACACAAATATAAGACCATTAAAATGAATAAAAAGATCAAGAAGAAAGGGGAGAGGAAATCAGACTCCCACCTTATTCATTATCTGAGTGTTAATTCAATCTCAGCCCCTGATCACAGGAGTTCTAGAAAATTCTGACAGCCACTAGGGTTGTCTGCCTGTGATCTTTCCCGTTCAAAATGGTGGCATCCAGGGGGAGGATCCATTTTTCTTAAGGATTATTTCCATCCTTCTCTTACTGACTGCCCTCATCTGGTACCATATGTTAGTGTGGACTCCAAACTACAGTCACAGCACAGGCTTCCTGTAGCCAGCCCTGCCTCCTGCCTTGGCCCTAGGCTCAGCTCCCCCTTGGAATGCCCCACCCACCACTCGAAAGTGCACACCACACGTGTCCACAGACCGTCTAATTAGGGGCTCTTTTACTTGTGCCGTGAATTTACTTGACAGTCTAGTGAAGACTATTCTGTCTTAGAAAAATGTTTTTACAATGCATAAAATAAAATACATAGGATCACAAAGGAAACCAATTATATAGAAATACAAAATAACGAAATATTCTTTAAAGTCTGGGATACAGTAAAATACTTGTTAACACATTCTATAACAAGACTTAGTGATGCGCCTAATAACTATTTCCATTTTGAAGCAATGATGAACATAAATGCTATCTTGAAATATTCACAGCAGCTGTAATATATGAAAATACTGCGATTTCTAGTGATAACAAAGTCACAGGTACATCTAATACTACTGATTTGCTGCTTACATTCATAATTGAAGGAAGTACTATATTTAGTGAGGGGTTATGAAACTAAAGATAAAATTATTTTCCATTCCAAATCCTGTCTGCTCCACTGCTGCATCTCCAACTCTGTTAGGAAATGGTGGTACTACGTACTCCTTTTCCCTTGCTTTATTCTTCAAGTAATCAGTACTGGTCTGTCTTCCAGAAGGTTAATACAGAGGGTGTGCCTGATCATGAATGTAGGTTCTGAGTCTGTGCTGACCTACCTGACACTATGTCACTGTTGAAGGATAAGGCATAACGCTCATCAAAAACGAACAACTTCCCTTTGTAAAAACCATCAGGAAACTCCTCCAGGTACTTGTGGATGCCACCCTTGAGCTGGAACACTTCCTTGCATACTCCCTATGTGTGGAAACACAAGAGGAAATTTGAGGAGACTAGCAGAGGCCAGTAGGAAGCTCCACAGAGGAGCAGCATGCGGTAGGAATGCCGAAATGGGGCTCCTGGCTCCCGCTGCGCGACAGTGAAGAACTGCTGACCAAGGGGGCAAGGAACCAACTGGCAGATCATGCCTACTAGGGTGATGGGAGAGGACAGCAGTCAGGGCCTTCACTCTCTAGATCCTGGGAAGCCCAACTATTTTTGCTGCTCCCTAAATATAGGAAGACACCTGTTAGGACATGTAATGTTACTGAATTTGCTCTTCTCAGGATCAAGCAAAAGGATTAGGAAAAGGGAGATATCAACTAATCTTTCCCTTTTGTACTTGATGAGTCTCTAAGACTGTTGAGTGCTTTTCACATCTTGAGATTTAAGAACTTCAGATTTTATACTTAGAAACTCTATGCTGGGGAGAATAAATCCCTGGCTGGCTGGGTGTGGGAGAGGGAGTGAAGGTGGGGATTGGAAAGTTCCACACATGCTGTGGGTGCAGCCTTCTTCACTTCCATGCCTGCAGTGCCCTAAGGGTGGTGACTCACCTTGGCTTTGAGGTAGGCTGAACCCCGCTCACAACGGATGCCCCCAGTGCAATACATCAGCACCCTCTTCTCTTTGAAAAGTTCTAGATTTTCATCAACATAGCTAGGGAAGTAACTGAATTTCCTGATGTCTGGGGCTAAGCAGCCCTGGAACCGTCCCTACAATACAGGAGCAGCAGAAAGAAAATGATCAGAAAAACATACCTGGTGAGAACAAAGCTTCTTTCTGTGTCAAACACCACTCCCCACCCCTGCCTTGGCAAGGAAGCACTTGCTCCCTGCTGTTTACATCCCACACGCTAGCCTTTCAAACTTCAAAATCTGGAACTTAGAAACAAGGCTGGTGGGCTGTGGGTCACCCAACCAGAGACCTCAGGGGAACTGGAGAGGCTGCCCAAAGCAAACTTGACAAGATCCTTGACACATGTCAGGGGTAGGCATATGGGAGCCAGAAAGTCCATTATGTGCCAAGATGTCTTTAATCCATATTTTCTTAGACTTTCTCACCAGATTCTGAGTTTGAAGTCTTGGGTTTTCTCTGATGCTGCTAGTAGTGCGAGGAGAGCCACTGACTCAGCCACAGGTGGGCGCACAGCGTCCCCTTCAGAAACATGCTATGCTGTGGGAACTCAGTTCTGGTTCTTACTTACTATTTTGCTTTCATAGAAGTTTCTGCAGTCCAGTAGGATGGTATCACTTTCTTCTTGATTTTCCTGAGACAGAAACTTTTCTACTTCTTTATGAAATTCACCTGGGGATAAATGGATTCCTTAAACCAAACAAAAAAATCAGTTAAAACAAAACAAAACCCAGTTACAACTGGCCCAGCCCGATGACTTCCATTTGCTTTGTTTCTCCCCACCGAAACCTTTCCTCTCATAATTACAATTACGTCTGAAAATGACACTATCTGATGATCATAATGGAAGAATTTAGTAATTCCATGTATCCTCACTCTCCCTCCTCCTAAGATGAGCACTGTGGAGACCTGGCAGTTTAGAAACAGAGAATTTTGCATCCTCATACTTGGCCTAACCCAATAATAAAAGCCAGACAGAAGGGATATAAACTGCCATGTGGGTTTTCCGGTCCATGTTATGGCCAGTGTTCTACTGTCACTGTATATGGAGGAGCCTGGGCATGTACATGCTTGACTACAGGCTTTATAAACTGTTCTATACCAACGTCAAGTCCGAGGCTAAGAACCCTGGCACAGGTAGGTGTGAGCATATGGTTATGGAACAAAGTTGGAGTAAGTTTTTTAAAAATACAAAAGAGTAAGAAGAATGTGTCTAAGTTTGTGTGCATGAGTAAAAGAGAAAAGGGCGGGAGGGGCTGACAGCAGGAATGAAATATGAGAAGGAAGGCAAGAGAGAGAAAAGGATGAAATGCTAGAAGAAGGAGGAGAGAAAGGAGATGAAGAAGATAAGTAACATACAAGGAGACTAAAAGGAAAGAACCTGTCTGGTGAGGCCCTCTGCCTCCTCTACTCTCTAGGATAGAAATACTCCTGTATCTTTAGGGTCCAGACATCTCAGTAGTTTGTGAGGAACTTCTGGTGAATTTGGCCACCATACCTCACATGGTGGTGGGGGCGCTCTGGTCCTTGAGTCACCACTCATGATACAGCCTGACAGCTCCGCTCAGGGGTGAATCCCAACAACCCCCTGAAACTGCTGGGTACCCAGATCGGGCTGGAGACCCAGAGCACGGCCAAGGAATCTGGACTCCTACCTGCTTAACCTAGGACTGCAGGGAGAATGTAACAAGGCCAGATTTTATATAAGTTACTGTCACATAATTTACACAGTCACCAAAACAGTGGGGTGGAGGAAAGGGAGGTTCAAAACTGTGATGAGAAGCATGGAAATCTGCTAAGACTTCTCCTTACAGGGAGCTGCAGGGAACCCAGCCTGTTCCTGCTGCTGCTATTACTGTGGCTACTTTCCTGGCCCTGTGGAGGCCTGACCAGAGAGTGACTCACATGAAGTGCTTAAAAGAAGTGCCTCCAAACAACTTGGCTCAAATGAAAGCAGCAAAGCACTGCCTGGAGCCCACTCTCCCCTAAGCTCCGGAGCAAGGTCCTGTAGCGCCAACGAAGAGCTGTTTGTGGTCATCCTGCCTCCTGCCAAGGTAGGGACACTAAGCAGACATGGCCCTTTTTGGCCCTTTTCTCCTCATACATGAGTCTCTTTTCCCAGATGCTTGTATCTTACTCTCATTTCCCTCTGGTTTAACTCTTAGCCTTCTTTTTAAATATTTACAAGTTAAAAAAATGAACATAGAGCCAGCCAGACCTTTCTGTTTCCTGATGAAAGGGGACAATACTACCTATGAAGTAGACTTGGGGAAAAAAAAGGAAAGAAAGAAAAAAGGAAATCAAACCTGAACCTGATCAAGTCTCTAGACATGAGCTATCTAATATGGTAGCCACTAGCCACATGTGGCTAATAGGCACTTGAAATGTGGCTTGAGATGTGCTGTAATAAGGATGACATAGATGCAGGATTTCAAGGACTTAGTATACAAAAAAAAGAGTAAAATATCTCATTAATAATTTTTTACACTGGATACAAGTTGAAATAATATTTTGGCTACATTCCATTTAATAAAGCATATTATTGAAATTAATTTCACTTGTTTCCTTTTACTTTTTAAAATGTGGCTACTAGAAAATGTAAAATTCCATTGTAGCTCACATTATATTCCTATTAGACAGCACTATTATAAATCTAACTACAGTTCATAGGAAATACAGAGGACAGAGGAACATCCCATGGAGATGCAATCAGCATTATACTGATTGTGGGAAATGCTATAAGCAAAATGATCTAATTCCTTCAAAAAATAAACTGCAGGGGAAAATAAAAGATGGAAGTGAATCTCTAGATTAAAAGGGACTTTAGGAGACATAGTGATCAATCACAATGAGTGGACCTTACTTGCATCCTGATAGAAACAAACTTAAAAAAGTATGAGATAACTGGGAATTTTAACCACTGGCTGGATATTTGATAACATTAAGAAATTGCTGTTAAAATGTTTTAGATGTGATGATGGTTTTACAATTATTTATTTTTAAAAAAACCTTTATCTTTTAGAGATATCTACTAAAATAGTTATGAATGAAATGACATGACATCAGGATTCTCTTCTAAATGATCCAGGATGGGAGAAGGGGGTGGGGATAGATCAAAGCTGGCCATGAGTTTATAACTGTTGAAGCTGCGGGAGAGGTACAAGGGAGTTCACTGTACTGTTTTCTCTATTTTTTTTAATGTTTGAAATTTTTCATAGTAAAAAGTAAAACAAAACCAAAAAACCCAGCCAAACAAATGTCTTTCAACCATCTACGGTACCCATGAGCGAGGGGCAAAGAGAACATTCTAGAGCACTTGCAAACAAACTGCTTTGGTGTTGAAAGCCACTTGCTTCCTGTAGCAAAAAGCCTGTGTTTTATTCAGTTGATGAACTATTTACAAGTAATAATTACACTCTTTCCAAATTGTTATCTTTGGAAAGAAAACAACTTCTTGCCAAACCATCACCAAAAAGAATAACTAAGCCAAGTCATTCAAAGTAGTGAGTCTCCAATCACCGGAGCACCAAAGAGAAGAACCAGTTTAAGCACTGAATGACCCAAGTGTTAGCCACCCCACAGATACTCTGAAGAGAGAACTCATCACAACTCTTGCTGATCAGAATGTCTAGCTTTCACATTTGTCTCTATATTAAGATTTGTCCCTATGAAGAAAAGGAAAATGCTTCTTCTTAAAGCAAGCATACCAGGCTTCTTATAGGAGATCCTACTAGGACTGATCCCCATGGGCACAATCTCTGCAAACACACCAACACGCAATTCTGGAAAACAGCAAGCTCCTCCTTTGCTGGTCTAGCCAATGAGAAACAAAACAGAATACAGTCTTTCTCTCCCATTTCCAGGTATAAGATATTTATTCAGTTAAATTATCTGGAACATTCTATGCTCTAACTCCCTTTTCCCACTGAAACAGTTGTTCCTAATTTGAGGTTTCTTAATACTTCAGCTACCCTATTATTACACAACAGATATAATTCTTATATTTGGCACTTATTTATTGTGTATCTACCATGTGCAAAAATGTCAAATTGAAAAGGTGTTTCTATAGCAATAAGCATTTAACTATAAAACTGAAATACCACTGAGCAATTTCAACATGTAAGATTACAACCCAGCTTTTAAAGCTACAACCTTTTCTTTTCTTATCATCATCACCAGCACTAACACTAGCGAGGTATTCCCCACCACCTCTATCACCCATGATGCTAAAGCATAAAGTCACTCCAACAAAGCAGCTCTCTTGGGAGAGCAATAGCTTTATTCCCTGTGTGGTGTGAAGTGCAGATCTGATCCCACCAGGTTCACTAAACACGTAGTGATCCTCTGATACAGCCAGGTGGTCTCTCAAATGAACAAACACGGCTAAGTTTGAGAGTTTATAGAATATATAAGCTGTAACGTCCTTATTCTATAAAAAAGGAGACCAAGGCCCATGATCACGTGGTGACGTGGTGGACGAACTGGAACAAGCATGCTCCTTCTCCTGCACTGCCTCGGGACCTAGCAAGAAAAGGGTGTTCTGTCCAGCACTGCTTACTTCTCTATAGTGATCCTCTTCATAGCCTGGAGTGGGAAGAGGCACTGAAGCAGAAGCAAATGGCTCTCGATCCATTTTACGTTCAATTTCTCTTACCTTAAAATCGTCCTTACACAGATAATCCTTAAACAATGGGCAGGAAAGCATGACTTCTACATAGAGTCTGGTGGCCAATTTGCTTCCACCCACTGTCCCATTGATTCCTTCTGTAGCAATTCGAACCTGAGACACAAGACAGTGAGAGAAAGGGAATGCAGGCTGTTCTTAGCTCGGTTCAAATCTCTGCAGGGCAGAACAGGTTCATGTGTGTCAATGAGTTTAACAGGAAAAGCAGAAACATTGCTGTGGACACGAAAGTGTTACCACACACAGGATGCTTGTAGTTTTCTAAAATGGCACACTGCCCATAGTTCAGACGAGGTACTCAGTTAACGTGTGCCAAACAAGAGAATGAAATGGATAGAACAACTGGAAAGTCCCATTTGCTATGGAGCTCCAGCTGTCCAGTGGCCAAAACTTAAATTCAGGTCAACAGATGTAGGATCAGGATTCAGCTTTGCCATTTCCTTGCTAAGTGACCCTGAGAAAATTAATTCTCCTCTCTGAACCTCCATTTCTTCATCTTGATAAAACATGAAAAAGAATCAACAATGAAAAACTGCTGTCCTCAAGTCCTAAAGCACAGAACACATCTGAGGGCTGGGAATGCACGTGAGCACATCTCTGCACAGTGTTGGAGGCAAAGCCCACCGCTGCAAACCCACCCGTTGGAATACAAATTCCACAAGGAGGAGCTCGTGTCTCTTCTGTTCTTTGTTGCATAATCGGTGCCTAGAGTAGTACTTGCCACACAGTAGGCATTTAATATGTATTTGCTGAGCAAATGAATGTGTATCCAAATCTGAGGCTTTTTGGCTTCTCAAACCGTCTATTCTCTTTGAAATGCTTCACTGGTTAGGGGACATTAAAGCCTGGGTTAAGGCCCCTGCCTTAAGAGGCAATCCTCTGGAGGGCCTGCAAAGTTACTTGTTCTGGTACCACAAAATCCTCTGGATAAGTTTAAAGATGGATCATCTCTAGACAGAGCTAGCTTTCTAGGGAAAAGTAAGAAAGTGCAACACTGTATATCATGGTATTCTCTGGAAAGAGATGTAATTTAAGTCAGGGTCTTATATTGTTACCACTTCGTTATATATTGTTATTTATATAGCAATGATACCTACCAATGCATTAGAATTTGAAAATTTTTAAAAGCTCCCCTTTTATTAGGGCCTAGAGAAGATACTTCGTTTGTTGCCTCACTTGATTCAATTCTTTAGGGCATGGATATAAATGGGATTCATTTCACAAGCCAGGGCCAACTCACTAGTAGTGGCTCTCCAGAGTTCCATGATGAGCATTCTGAGTCACATCCAGGCTCCTTGAGAAAGAGGAGTGCAGTCTATTGAAGCCTGTTCTGGGCTGGGAGAGGAAAGTAGGAAGCATATGCCATCTCTGCTGTACAGACTACTGCACCTATTACCGACTTGTATTTTTTTAAGGGACAACATAGAAAAATAGAGCTGAACCAGCATAAGGGTCAGGAAATCTACCCTAAAACTGTCTCTGACGGGGGCAAATATGATGAAGAGGTACATACGTCTGTGTACCTGTCTTCTAAGTAGGTCAGAAGACCCTTTCCTATGCTATTTTAATCTCAGAACCCAAATAAAAGACAAGCACAGGCACTCCCTAAATACCTGAGGCAGAGCAACCTCTAAACTCATGCACTAGACTTTCAACTTCTGTTGAAGGATTCTTCAACTGAAACCTTCAAAGTAGCTGCTAGGTGAGGAAGGCCTTATACCTCAGGGATGAAGAGCAATAGTTAGCATTTATTGAGTACCTAGTATGAGACAGGAACTTTACATTATACTCCTGGAAAGTAGATATCAAAATTCCCATTTGACAGAAAAGGAAACAGAAGCTTAAAGAAATCAAGTAACCTGCCCAAGGGCACAGAGTTGGTAGGTGGTAGATCTGGGATTCAAAACCATATCTTATTGGGTCCAAATCTTGCAATTTTTCCTTTCTAAAGCCTCTAATGCATCCCCTCAAATTTCTTGAGGCAGTAAGAAATGTATAGCAAAGGGATCAAAAGCTTCTTTCCATAATTCTAGAATTTTCAAGTTATCCTCTTTCCCTACAAATGCCAACATTCTGCCAAATCTCCTACCAACACAAAACTTGAAAACTTGGCTGAAGCCTTAAAATTTAGAACTAGATCCAGGCAGGTGCTGCCACCTTGTGGGCAGAGGCCCTCACTGCTAGGTCACCTTGGGCTGGGCCAAGAATAAAAATCGGCCCCAAACCAAGGAAACAAATTGATTTCCTATTTTGTAGGCTCAGGTTTACTGTGAGAGAATATCCATCTTTCAAGGTGTTCTCTAAATAGAGATGGTGATAAACGTATATACGCCACAAGTGTTTACTGAATTTTTTTTTTTTACAATGCGCCAGCAATTGTGCTAGGAATTGGGTCATAGTGGTTAAAAAATAAATAGTTTTTGCCCTTTGGGAGCTTACAGACTTAAGGAAGATCACAGATATTCAGACAAAAGTCACACACTGACAAGTGCTATGAAAAATCACTGCAAGAGGCAATGAAAAAGTGTATTTGGAAAACTGAATTTAGATTAAAGGTCAGGAAGGATGTCTTTCAGGAAGTGTCATTAAAATTGAGAACTGAAGATTGATTAAAAATTATGATAGGAGAACCCGAGTGGGTGTGGGAGAGTTCCTTGAAGAGAATTTTCTTACAAAAAGGCCCAAAGGCACCAAAAAACTTTGAGGGCTCCAAGAAACTAAAAGGCTATTTTGCTGGAGTGTAATGAGTAAAGAATGGTATCAGATTAAGTGTAAAAGGCGTAAGGGGCCAAATAATCCAGGAAACTAAGGGCACGTTAAGGGTTTGGGTTTTACTCTAAATGCACTGGATAGCTACTGAAAGATTGTGAGGAGGGAGGGAGGGAGATGATTTCATTTACCTTTTAAGATCATTCTGGCTGCTGTGTGGAAAATGATTAAGTGCGGGCAAGGATGGAAGAATGGAGAGTAGTCTGGAAGCTGCTGAAATGAACTAGGTAAGAGAGGGTGGGGCTTGGTTTAAGGTAATGGAAGCAGAAGACAGAGTGAACGGAATCAAAGGATATTTTAGAGGCAGAAATGGCAGGACTTGGTGATGAACTGAATGAGGTAAAAGAAGCTTTCAGCCACTATCTATAAAACAACATGGGTATGAAAAATATCACTGACTGATCAAATAATTGCCTTAGGGAATTAAAACCTAGGACATGTGTGGGAAACATTAGGCCTAAGACAGTACAGCGTCATAACCAGAGGTGATCTCAGAGGGAATCTAGTTCACCTCCTTTTGATTTAAAATACATATATACACATATGTGTGTGTGTGTGTATATATATATACACACACACACATATATATATGTAATCATCGAGGATTTGAAAAAAAAATCCATAGTCCTATCGCGTAGAGATAATCACAACTAACATTTTGATATTTACCACTCTCCATCTTTTTACACACACACTTGTGGTTTTGTTACAAACATACATTCATCCTTTTACTCAACATTCTCCAAATATTTACTGTCTGCTATGTGCTAAGCCCCGTTTTAGCACTGACAATATATCAATTGATTAACAAAGTTCTGTACTCATGAAGCTTATATTCTACAAGGGAGATAGATTATAACAAATTAAACAAAGATTATACTCTCCAATAGTAGTAAATTTTTTGAAATTCTTTGAGCAGAAGGGAATAGAAAGTGATGAGGTTTGGAGAGAGGAATGATGAGGTTTGGAGATTATACTCTCCAATAGTAGTAAACTTTTTGAAATTCTTTCAGCAGAAGGGAATAGAAAAGTTTGGAGAGAGACAGATTAGAATTCTCAGGAGATAACATCTGAGGGGAGATCTGAAGTGAGGAACAAGCCATGTGAAGATCTGGGGGAAAAAACATTCAAGAGGGAAAGGAAACAGCAAATGTCAAAACCACAAAATGGCAAAAGACTGACATGTTCTAAGAAAATTAGGAAGCAACTTGATATCACACCTATATGTACAGTTCTATAAAATGTTTTTCCAGTTAATATATCAAGAACATTTCCCCATGCAAGGGGTCAGCAAATTATGCCTGCTTTTACATAGGTTTTACTGGAATATGGCCATATCTGTTCTTTTACATATAGTCTATGGTTGTTTTCATATTACGACACCAAGTTTGAGCAGCTTTTGTGCAAATCCTAAAATATTTACCATATGGCTCTTTAAGAAAAAGTTTGCTGATCCCTGGTCTATGCCTTTATGTAGTCTTATAAAACACCATTTTTTAAAAAATTGAAGTATAGTTGATTTACAATGTTGTGTTAATTTCTGCTATACAGCAAAGTGATTTAGTTATACATACATATACATTCATTTTTTAAATATTTTTTTCCATTATGGTTTATCATAGGATACTGATTATAGTTCTCTGTGTTATACAGAACGTTACTGTTTATCCATTCCATATATAATAGCTTACATCTGCTAACCTCAAACTCCCACTCCATGCCTCCCCCAATCCCCTCCCCGTTGGCAACAATGTCTGTTCTCTATGTCTGTGAGTCTGTTTCTGTTTTGTAGATAGGTTCAGCTGTGTCATATTTAGATTCCACATATAAATGAAATACAGTATTTGTCTTTCTGGCTTACTTCACTTAGTATGATAATCTCTAGTTGCATCCACATTGCTGCAAGTGGCATTATTTCGTTCTTTTTTATGACTGAGTAGTATTCCTTTGTATATATGTACCACATCTTCTTTATCCATTCATCTGTTGACGGACATTTAGGTTGTTTCCATGTCTTGGCTATTGTGAACAGTGCTGCTATGAACATCGGGGTGTATCTTTTTGGATTCGGGTTTTGTCTGGATATATGCCCAGGAGTAGGACTGCAGGATCCTATGGTAGGTCTATTTTTAATTTTCTGAGGAACCTCCATACTGTTTTCCATAGTGGCTGCACCAACTTACACTCCCACCAACAGAAAACATCATGTTAATAGCTATTTAGTATTCCACTTAAATGCCTAGCAGGAATTTGCTAATTTCTAAGAACCCAACTGGTGAGGCCTTCAAGCACAGCCTCTGCAAACTAAGTTGGAGGCAAGATGAGTCCAGTGAAGGATAGGGTGTGGGAGAAGGTGTTACCTTGCCCGTGAGGTGCAGGTGCTGACACAGAGTTGTCTGCCAGGCACAGATCCAATCAGGATCCTCCAGGTCACAGTAGCAGTAATAAAGTAGCACCTCCCCTTCACCATTGCTGTGGCCACTATAAAAAGAAAACCACAGGGGAAAAAGCAGTTGAGTCACTGGCATAAGGAAAACACAATTCATAAGTGTACCCAGGCAGACTCAGAAGAAAGGCCTAATGGAGCAACTCATGCCTGCCTTTGCTCCTAACTATCATTCTCCCCCTGAAATGAGAAGCAATTTCTGTCTGTATTTGCTCTAAAGAAGACGATACCTGCACTGAACTCCTTCCTTTATAAACAAGTGAGCTTACTTTGATTTCCTTGTTTAATCATCACATCCATGAGATAGGTATTAATAACCCCTTTTCATAAGACAGCTGGAAATTTTAATCCACTCTGGCTTATACTCTAACACAAGGCAGTATCTGTTTTGAATCTCTCTCTGTACAAAAAGGTTTCACTTCCATTTTTTCATGTAATCCTGTTACCCATGAGACAGGCTATTATCATCCCCATTTTATAGCTGAATAAACTGAGCCCAACTCATCCCAGGTGAGACAGCTACAAAGTGACAGTCAGGACTGGAACACCAGTCTTCTGACACTAGACCCCATACTCTTTCTACTGCACTGTGCTGACTTAAACTAACTAGTTATGGGACCTGGGCAGGTGTCTTATCATCCCTGAGCCTTGATTTCCTCATCTGTAAAACTGGAGGACTGAAATAAACTGCATTTCTCAAAGTGTGCTCTGAAGCTGTTCTATGAAATCACATGTCTGAGAAATCCTGCAGATAATATCTCCCCTTTGAGAGTCACAGTGAAAGCCCCTCATTTATTGAAGGCTCTGGGAAGTCCTGCAAAAAAGAACATTTTAACCTAATGCTTCCCAAACTTAATTGTCTTTAGCACCTCTTTTCAACACCTGATAGCATCCTCCAGAGCTAGTGTTGTACAGACATATTTTACAGAATGATATAACAGATGATAATTAAGGTCCCATCCAGCTCTGGAATCTGTGACTGTCTCCTCAGTGCCCTCTTCATATTTCAGGGCCGAGTCTCCGAAACCTGCTTATCTATTTCAGAGCCTATCTATTTCCTGTTCTCTAAATTCCTGTAATGAATTACTGTCTGAGCCATACAACTGTAAGTGATAATTATATAGCCTGTCTCATACCATCTGCTAAATGTTTCATGTATCCTTTTCTTTGTCTTTCTAACTAAAAAAGCAGGGCCATGCAGAAATGAAGAGACCACATTTGTATAGCACTTTATAGTTCACAAGTGCTCTTACCATCATCATTTTATACAATTCATATAGCAATTCTGTGAGGTAGGCAGAGCAGGCATTATTATTCCAGTTTAGAGGCGAGAACGTAAAGGTACAAAGAATTTTAGTGACTAGCTCAAGTCTGACTCCAAGTTCAATTCTCTTTCTAACTTTCTCTTCCTCTTTCTGATAAATAAAGGGAACTGGCATAACACGGGTGACAAAAATGTATCAAATTTGGGCATTTTCTATTCACCAAATAGTTTAGGAATTGCTTAAAATCAGAAATCTGTCCTCTAGAATTATGTAATATCATGATTTGGTGAGGTTTTCAAAGGCAGATTTAAACTTCTAATCCTATGCCTCAGTTCTAAAACTTAACATAGGGACTTCCCTGGTGGCACAGTGGTTCAGAATCCACCTGCCAATGCAGGGGACACAGGCTCAAGCCCTGGTCCGGGAAGATCCCACATGCCGCGGACCAACTAATCCCATGCACCACAACTACTGAGCCTATGCCCTAGAGCCTGCACACCGCAACTACTGAGCCCGCATGCTGCAACTACTGAAGCCCATATACCTAGAGCCCATGCTCCACAACAAGAGAAGCCAGCGCAGTGAGAAGCCCATGCACCGCAATGAAGAGTAGCCCCCGCTTGCCGCAACTAGAGAGAAAGCCCGTGCACAGCAACAAAGACCCAACACAGCCAAAGATAAATTTTTAAAAAATAATAATAAAATGAAATAAAACTTAACATAGTTTATAAAACATATTCAGCTCAGAAAACCACATTTGGCAACAAAACCCCCTTTTTAAGTTCTGACATTATTCAGGGTACAGGAATCATCAACATTTCTGGGCCTTCTGATTTCTTTTTGAAAAAAATACAATTTTCTGTTCTTTACCTCTGCCTAGAGAAGATAAGATGTAGGATGGCTTCTGAGAAACCCGGAGAACACTGTAAGCTGTGCGGGTATATGCTACCGCATAGGCTATGGTCTTCTATTATACATAGAACATGTTTATCGGCCTAGTTTAGGCGGTAGAGAAATTCGGTGCCTTAAGGATTTGCCATTTTAGTGGATGGGTGGTATCTCACTGTGACTGGAAAAACATTTTTTAAATTAAACGAAAGGTATAGAATGAAATTCATACCTTAACAGCTCATCAGGGCTAAAGCAGCTTGTATCAGGGAGCCAAGCAGACACTTCATGGTTATGGGTAAGGTCTTCTTTGAAAGGGTTTCTTTTGTCTGCAGACTTAAGAGTCTTTGAGGTGCTTGATGTCACAGTCAGCTGCTTTAAAACAGAAGCAGTCTCACGGTAAATCTCATCAGCATGTTGTGTTGCCACATGTCTGTGGATGCTGGTCTGGTCTGTGAATAGTTGCTGACAGCATTTCCACCATTTTTCTTTATACTCAGAAGGAGGTGTTGGAAGTTCTTTAGTTTTGACAAAAAGGGCAAATGCCTACAATTAAATTTCAAATATGTCACTGTTAAATAACCTTAGGTTTCAGGCTAGAATGAAAGTCTCAGTGAAATCCCTTATCTTTCCACAGGGATTTCTAGTTTTACGTCCTACTGTTCTATAGAAGAACTTCCCGAGAGACTGAACTTCCTCCAAAAAGGAAATGGTCTAGGAAATTATGGAGTATACTTACTATGGAATATTAAGCAGCCAGTTTTAAATTACATGGGAAAATGTAATATTAAATGAAAAAAACTGGATAAAATTTGCTTATACAATGTAATCTCAACTACATTAAAAAGTACATTTTAAAAGACTGGAAAGACTACCAAAATGTTTTGATTTGTATAAAGAGGATTTAGGCTAATTGTTAAAAAAATTTAAACAGAAGAGAAAATTATGGATGCACCATAACTCCTTTAACCAATTCTAAATGAGCGAGCTTTTTTTGTTTCCAATATTTGCAGTTATAAGCAATGGTGAACGAACATGCCATGCACATATCTTTCCATACGTCTTTAACCATCTACTTAGAATAACTATTTAGAAGAAAGTTTTGGAGGTGAAGAAGCATAAAATTTTAAACTGTGAGAAATAGTGACTACCTGGAAAATCATACCAATTTATACACTCACCAGCAATGCATGAGGGTTCCATTTTATCCACAGCACTTTTATCAGTATTTAATTTTTGTCAGTATTTTTAATATTGACCCAAATAAAAGGCAAAAGAAATATCCTGTTTTTATTTGTGTATCTTTGATTTAAGGTTGAATATTTTTTCATATTGATTTGATGTTCTTTTCTAGCTTACCTGTTAATACCTGTTGCCTATTTTTCTACTGTGGTATTTATCTTATCTTCTTACTGATTTGTAAGTGGTTTTAGTGACCTTTTGTTGATCATAGTTATCCAAATTTGTTTCCCAGCTTGTCATTCATTTTCAACTTTGTTTATGGTGTTTTTTGATGTATAAATGGAAGTTAAATGGTATCTATGATTATCAGCCTTTTTTCAAGGCTGAAAAAAATGGAAAGGTATTTTTACATATATATGTATCTATATATATTTTAAACAATTTTCTTAATGCATCTGAAGACTATAGTACAGCACCTAAAATTGGGCACTCTGAAGAATAACAATTATAAATATGGAGCATCACTTTTGGACCTTCCTCAGTCTGTACACAACCTTATCTGGACTGTCCCAGACTGAATCAGGATGGGGTTGTCTGAAATTACACTGGAGGGCATTTTTTAGCCTCTCCTGCAGTTAATCCTTCTGTATAGGCAAAAAAGAGAGAGAGAGAGAGAGATGGTGTGTATGTCAACTTAAGTGTTTCTTTGTATTATGCTTAGAACTAAGGTGTATGCATCCAAGGCCTCATTATCATCGAGGCCTCAAAAAGTCATGGTCCTTAAAGAAATACTATATAAAATCTGAATTTTTTCCTTCTTTCCTCCTTCCTTTGTCGAAAAGCCATCAGGCAGGCCTGAGCAAGATGGGAGGCCCAGTGTAAATGTGGCCTGCTGCTGGTCTTTTAGGGCCTCGGGAACAAAGCACTGAGGATCCAGCAGCAGCTAGGGCCCGTGTGAGGTCTGTTCAAGAGAGATGCAGGCCAGGGCTTCCCTGGTGGCGCAGCGGTTAAGAATCCGCCTGCCAATGCAGGGGACACAGGTTCAAGCCCTGGTCCGGGAAGACCCCACATGCCACAGAGCAACTAAGCCCGTGTGCCACAAATACTGAGCCTGTGCTCTAGAGCCCACGAACCACAACTACTGAAGCCCACGTGCCTAGAGCCCGTGCTCCGCAACAAGAGAAGCCGCCGCAATGAGAAGCCCGCGCATGGCAACGAAGAGTAGCCCTTGCTCGCTGAAACTAGAGAAAGCGCGTGCACAGCAGCGAAGACCCAATGCAGCCAAAAATAAAATAAATAAATTTTTTAAAACAGAGAGAGAGACAAATTACTTCTCTAAAAAAGAAAGAAAGAGAGAGATGCAGGCCAGAGCTAGGAAGGCAGCTCAGAGGTGGGTGAGGCCTGTGTGGGGAAGGCAGGCCCTGGTGGAGGAGGCAGCTTGGCAGAGTGGGAAGACTGCATACAGGGAATAAGCAAGTAAGTCAATATATTGGGACTAAATGGAGCTAGGTTCTCCACCAATATGAAAAGGAGAGAGAGCGAGTTCCCTGGCCGTCCAGTGGTTAGGACTCCACGCTTTCACTGCCGAGGGCATGGGTTCAGTTCCTGGTTAGGGAACTAAGATCCCGCAAGCTGCACAGCGCAGCCAAAAAGAAAACTGGAGAGAGAATAAACCTTGTGATGTTGGAACGGAACTGAAAGTAATGGTATGAACTCATTTGATTTACACTGATATAAAAGTAAATATAAAAGTATGTGTATGATACATATGGATGTATGTATATTCATCTCTCTATATTCCTAGCTCCATCCACCAGAGGTCCTGGGAGAAGCAATGAGCTCACCTAGCCCCCAGGTTTTGGTTTTTGACAATTCTCCACTAGAAAGAACCAGGGCTCCTTGAAGAAATGTCTGACTCCAGGGATGAGACAGGGAAAATACAAATGACCCTGAAACATCTTGTTGAATTAGAAAGTAAGGAAATGCTCAAAGAATGATGAGGGCAAGTCAAAAAGACATAGATACTAGCTTGAAGGGGCTCCCAGCCAAATCTGAGATAATCTGAGCATCAAAATAAATAATTATAGTAATGGATTATAGCCCACTGAATAAAACAGAATTCTTGAATACACACTGATACAAATAAATTGGGAGGAAAGAAAGCTCTTCCTTACAGAAGAATGCCAAGTAAGAAATCTAGAAGGAATGAAGCAATTAGAAAATCACCATTTAGAAACCATCACGGTAATAATTCAGCAAAGAAACATCAATGGATCTAAAACTAGTAGATGAAAGTTGGTTGAGGAACAGGCTATTTACATAGTCTCAAAGTACTTCCCCCCAAATACTGAATAATTAAAAGGGAAAAAATAATTTTATAGCAAAGAAATCTGACAGGCATTTCCTTAATCAAGTACCCAAAATTAACATTGCCAGTAATGGGACAAATTGGCACTGTGACTGCATGACAGAACGCAGCCAGATGAACACAGCATCTTTTGTGGGGCAGTCTTATTAACAAAGCCATAACTTGAATCTAATCACAAGGAAACATGAGTGAAAATCATGAGACGTTCTACACCATAACTCATCTGTAATCTTCAAAAATGTCACAGTCATGATTTCAGGGAAAAATATGAGAAAGTGGTCCAGATTGAACACTTATGAGACATAACAACTAAAGGTAACATGTGGCCTTAGAGTGGATATGTAAAAGCCATCTGAGGCAACTGATGAAACATGAATGGCGCTGCTGGGCAGAGGGGAGTTGGGGGTCCTCTGTACAATTCTGGCAACCTTTCTATAAGTGTGAAATTATTGCAAAGTAACTTAAAAAAAAACCTTTCTGTACCCTTGGGTTTCATTTTCAAGGAAATCTGTGTGAGATGAGGGTAGAAGGATGGTAGATAGGAAGTTATAAGCAGAGACATCTATTCTTCATTGACATGGAGCCAATAGAAGATGATTTTGCAAAAGAGGGACAACAGATTGGAGGTAAGAAAACTAAGTCTCAATTGCACTTCCTCAGTCAAGTCATTTTCCTTTGAGCTTCAGCAGGTTTAGTCAATGATCCCTAAAAAAAGAATAAATGGCATAGAAGAATAGCATCCATACCACCCCTGTAACCCAATCCTCAGTAAGCCTGCAGCATTCCGGGCTGCTCTGTTCCGTCTCCCAACCAACGGAGCCCTGCCAGCTGGACTGGATCAGGAGTCTTAGACAGCAGTTGCCCTAATGCCTGTCTGTTCTCCTTATGACTAGGTTTCCTGGGTTCCTGGGATTCTTCCCATACCCTAGGTGGGAAAAGGAATCCAGCCCATCTGTCTAGGATCTGTCCTCAAGTACTCCACCATAAATAAGTGTTCCAGAGCCACACCTTGCCTATGATTCTCCTTTGCTTGACACTGAACTAAGATTACTGGCTAATGGCTCTGACTAGACCTTACCTTGAACATGGCATCAGTCTAGTGTCTCACTAGCCCTCCACTCCCTGGAGGAAAACCTTGATGAGTTACTTCTAGGTATATCTACATTAACTATACCTACATGATCCTGAAACATCAACAGCAATTTTACCTTTTTCTTTGCAAATGAGTATTTCTTCTTTGTACTGACATCTAACTCTGCTTTGATACTGCTACTGGGATTGATAAGACTTGTGTCTTTCAAATCCAGGTCTGAAAACCTTAAAACACAGGCCTCCAGGTCATCTCCTTGGTCTGGTGAAGTGGAAGAAGGCATCTGGTTTGGTTCCAGCAGTGAGGCAGACTCCTTTCAGTTAACTATCTCCTAGGAAGTAAGCAAGGGAAAAACAACAACGTCCAAGTCTTTGATTACTACTTGAAGTAAACTTGAAGCTAATCAATCATGCAAATGAGCATGGGTCCAAGTAGCTCAAGCTATCCATCCATTCATTTACTCGTTCATCCAAGAAATATTTATTTAGCACCAATTCTATGCCCAGCACTGTTCGAGGCCCTGGAGATATAGCAGTGAATGAAGCAGAAAAAGTCTCTGCCTTCTTAGACCTCACTTTCCAGTGGGGAGAGAGAGAAGGTAAACAAATGAATAAATTGTTTTTAAAAAATAGTCAGATGGTAAAAAGGGCTATGATGACAACTAAGCAAAGTAAGGAGACAGAGTCACCAAGGGGTTCTTTAAAACTCAGAGGGTAGGTAAAGTCTTTCTGAGGCAGTAGCATTTCAGCAGAAACCTGAATTAGAGGGCAAGCCATGCAAACATTTAGGGAAAAAGATACCAAAAAAGCACCAGGTGCAACCAAAATCAACCAAGCTTCCTGTTAGTACCTTCAATTATAAATGTTTTGTTCTTTTTTGTCCCCTAATTTTTGAGCTGGGCAAATTCCCTTACTTAGAAGAAATAACTACCAAAAGAGCCTCATTTTAATGAGCCAGAAGAAATATACAAGCTGCTACTGTGGCCAAATCTTGTCAAAATGGACACAGTACAACCAACATGGTGTTTTTTGGTAAAGCAAATGTTACAAGTGACAAATGTGAAGAACATGAAAGACTGGGGAAAGCATGGGCTTCGGACTGTGGTGCACCTGGGTGCAAGTGTGTGAACCTGGGCAGGATATTTAACTTTTCTGAGTTCTAATTCCCAAATGTGTAAAATAGAGATGACAGTATCTACCTTGCAGGACTATAGTGAGGAAAGGACTATGTAGCCTTTGACACATATGTAGTTCCCCTACCACTCTAGGCTCATCTAAGACAACACTCTCCCTCATGTATCCTATTCTGGCCATGCTGGACTTCGCCTAGTTCTGCAAACGAGCCCTGCTCTCTCTTGCCTCAGGGTCTCCACCCATGCCTTTCACACCACCCCAAAATGACCTCCCCTCACTCTAAACCCTCTTTCAGTTCTCACTTTAACTTATTTATATATTCTTAATTATTATTTGTGGGGACTTTGCTATGTGCCTGACAGATAAAATAGTGATGCAGATGCAGGTCTTAATGAAACTGTTAAGGTCCTTGTTAACTTGGAGCTTATGTTATAGTAAGAGAAGAGACACTACGTAAACAAAACATGAAAATATCAGTGATAAGAGCTACTGCTTCTCAGTTTTCTTTGTTGCAGATCCTCCTTATCATCCCAACCTCTAAATGTTCAATCACTCTATCTACACTCACCTTTGAGGTGATCTTCATCTAGTCCCAGGGACTTATAAACTATATTTACTTCAGAATAATCAGGCAAGGGGAGATAATATAGGTAAAAGTAGATGGGACATTAGTTGGTAATTGCTGAAGCTGGTTGATAAAGTCCATGGGGGTTCATTATATAAATTCCTCTACTTCTGTAAATGTTTGAAGCTTCCATGAAAAAATTAAAAATGGAAACAATCGTAAAGGAAATTTTATGTTTAGAACACTATACGCTAGATGACTCCAAATTTATATCTCCAGGCCAGGCCTCTCCCGTGAACTCCAAATTCATATAACCAATGTCTACTGGATGGCTTCAGCTGGAAAGCTAGGAGGCTGTTCAAATGCAACTGTTAAAACCAAACTCTTAACTTGCTCTTCCTCAGTCTTCCTTACCTCAGTAAACAATTCCATTCTTCCTGTTACTCAGACAAAAAAACTTTGGGATTCTCATCTCCTTACCTTTTCAGACTATTGAAAAGCCTATCAATTCTGCTTTTGAAATACAATGACATCAGACCACACTGCACCACCTTCACTACCAACCTCATTCAAGCCATCATTTCTTGACTGAATTACTGCAGTTGCCTAACTGCCCTGCTCCTGTAGAAGTCACAGAGGTAACTATTAAAAAATAAGTCAGATCGCCCTCCAAAGGCTTCTAAATGTACTAAAAGTCCAAAGTCCTTACAAAGCCCCTTCCACCACCTCCCTAATATTATCTTCTCCCACTTTTGCTCACTACCTCTGATTGCACTGTTTGCTGGTTCCTGAATGGGTCATCAGCACTGAGAAAGCAGGGAATCCTTTGTTCACCTCTGCATCCTCAGCATCTAGAACACTGCCTGGCACACAATAAATATAACATATTTGTCAAATTAAATAAAGAGTGATTGGGTGGCCAGGGAAGCCTTCACCAAGGGCCTGATGTTTGAGCTGAGACCGAAATGACAAGGAGCCATCCATGCAGACTTAGGAGCAGAGATATTAAGACAAAGGAAATAATAAGTATAAATTCCTCAAGTGGGAACGAGCTTGACTTACTGGAGGTACAGAAAGAAAGTCAGAGGGGTTGGAATACAGTGATGAGAGAGTAGAGCCCTGTAGGAGAGGTTATGGAGTTTTTTTGCCACGGAAAGCTGTAAACAAAGGAATAACGTGATCTGCTTCTGGATCAGTTCGGAAAGTAGAGTCGGCAGGGTCTACCGATAGATTGTTCCATAGGAACAATCCTACCTACATTTTTGGATTAAGCAATAGAATGGATGGTGCCATTTACTGAAATGGGTAAGACGGAAGGAGGAATAAGTTAGGCCAGGAGAGTGAGACATAAGTTCCATTTCAGACGTGTGAAATTTCAGATGGCCATGGACAAGGCAGTTGGATAAGCAGCTGTGGTGCTCATCAGAGATGTCAGGGCGGGAGATATTCACATACACGTATGGAGATACCCAATAACTACTGAAAATATTACTAAAGCAACCACCCGTTCCTTCCTAAACAACTCGGAGGCGCGAGAGGTCAGATGACGGCCAGAGGGTAGCCCCGGAGTAGCAAGCTCACACTAGGGAGGGTCTTTCTGTCCCCGGGGCGGCTAGAGCGGCGCTGCCTCCCACCCGGGCCCCACCCCGCGCGCCGGGCCTGGCCCAATCTCTCCGCCCAGCTCTCCCAAGCCGGCAAAGACCCGGAAGTGGGAGAAGGATGAGCACGTACCCGCCTGTCCTGATCCTTTCTTAAATCTTTCTTCACGGAAAGGTCTCCACCTAGCAACTGTCACCACTCACTGCCCTCGCACCTCCAGCCCCAGCCTGTGTTTAAGTAGGAAGGAACGCCGGGGACCTCACCTAACTCCGGAAGTCTAGGCCGTTAGCGAAAGGGCCGCCGGGAAAACCTCCGGGAGGCCCAGGCGTGGGAGGGTCTGAAGTGGAGGCGGGGACTAGAGCGTCCTTCCTAGACCATTGGCCGCCTGGCGTGGCTCGCGGCCGACGGGCTCGGGCTGGCTGAAAAGGCGGTGCTCTCCGCGTGGCCCCGGAAGGACTTCGAGGGAAGGCGGGCGAAGGAAGCAGCCGAGAGGCGGAGGTAGCCCGAGAGGGCGGTTGCGAGCGGAGCAGACGCCCGCGGCCTGGTGAGCTTCCAGACGCCGGCCCTCCCGGATCCAAGCCCGCAGAGCCACCAGGCCACTTCTCCCTCTTGTGCTTCCGGGAGCCGTCGCGAGCGAGTGCGCCTGCGCGACGGCCACTCCGCGCGCCTCACCGCTGTCCTCGCGCCGGCCGGCTGCCCGAAGGTTCCTGCCGCGCTTCCCGCCCGGCGTTTCGGCTCGGCGGCGCACCGGCGTGCGGCATGTCACGGCGACGGCACAGCGACGAGAACGATGGTGAGTGCCCTGGGCTCGGCCGCCGAGGCCGCGCCCAGGAGGGGTCGAGCTTTGGCTCCTTTGGTCTTCGGGTCTCGAGCGAAGGGATGGGAAGCCCTTCCCTCCGGGAGCGTTCGGGGAGCCGCGGAGAGAAGCGGGTGGTACAGCGAGAGTGTGGCCGGGCGACTTCTGAAAAGCCCCTGCTTCTCCCCACCCCGCCTCCTTCAGTCGTCGGCCGAGGAGCGGCCTGGTGGACCCCTGGTCTCTAAGGACTCTTCAAGATTTGGCCCTTAGCACCGCCGAGCAGGGAAGTACACCTGTGTCTGTGCCGCCGCCTCTTAGGGATAGTGACAGGGACCCACTCATCCCCGTGTCTCGTTTTGACCCTCAAACTGCACCTAAAAAGGGCTCTCAGAAGACGAGAGACCTGATGAATCGCAATCTGAGCTCTCTCCTGTACCGGTCATCCGTCGTTTTGTCTTTTTTCAAGCGGCAAGGAAAGAAATCGGTTTCTTATCCACACCCAAGAGGTCTCTAAAAAAAAAGATGTACGTAGGTTGTTGTGTTAGATTTTGAACTGGCCGTAAGCATATTTCTCTCGTGTAAGAAAAAGTGCCGGAAGACTGGAGAGCTCGTAGAGATTTAGATCTAAATTCTCATCTCCATTTGCATGGTTGCGCTCATGGGGATCATGGAGTTGCCATCATAAAAACCAAGAGTAATTTTGCTAGTTAAAAATAGAAAAGGTGCTTACATTACAAAAATCAGTCAAGAACACACATCCAAAAAAAGAAAAACTAACAGTAATTCTGTTATTAATATTTTAGGGTATTGTTCTTTGAAAAGAGTGTAGTGTAGTGGTTAAGAGGCCAGACTTTGGAATCAGAGGGCTTAAGTTCAAAGCTGGACCCTGCCATTTACTTTGTGATCTTGCCCAGGTTATATCACCTCTTTAAACCTTAGTCTGTAATATAGAAGTAATGATACATACCTCTCGGTTTTGTGAGGATTAAATGAGGTAACACAGGTGACTGATTGCTCATGATGGTGTGTATTTTATCACCTGTTAATGCTTAAGAGGTGGTAAACATTAGCAGATGTCGACAATGTAAGAAAAAGTACAGAACAGAACATTTGAATTAATTTTCTCCACTAACATTTTTCTCTCCTTGAATGTTGGGGCACTTTGGGGCAGGAGTAGAATCCCACTAATTTAGTTTTAACAGTGAAATACCAGATTTCTGCTAGGGCATGGCTTGAGAGGATATTCTAGTTCAGCCTTCTCATCTGACACTTAAGGGTCTAAAATTTTAGTGTAATTAACATGGAGACACGATTAGCAGTGCCCAGGCACCAGTAATACCTGGAATACCTTGGAAAGCAAGTCCAAGGTTCTTGTCACTACACAGGTATTACTATGCTGCATGCTTTGATTTTTTTTTTTTTTTTTTTAAACACAGGAGGCTTCTTTGTATAATGTACATACAGGGCACAGAAAATAGTTTTCAGGTGCTTTGCCTTTGATTAATTAAAAACTTAATCTCCTAGAAGTCATCACTTGGGGTTTGGAGAAGTTGAGGCTTTTAAAGTTCTTCCCATTTTCTTTGCTCTTCTCATGCTTTCTCTACTCTCCTTCTCTCTTCTAGGGCATCCCTAAAGGGAGAGAAAATGTTTCCAAGGGGCAGCCTGGAGAAATTGGATGTGAATATGTAGGAAAACAACTTTGGCTTTGGTTATTGGGATGCTGGCATAACTTTCTTAGGAGTTAGCTTCTGGCAGCTAAATCACTGTCCATTCGGGTCTTGCTGCAGGAACCTCAGAATAAATACGTAAAGACAAAACAAAATAAGGAGTTAATTAACCAGAGTTTACTATGAATAATATAGTAGTCGAGGGGCAGTTTATAGTGCCTCTTAGATACTACACCAAGTCTGGAACTTTTGTAAATTGCAGAAGTTTGGGTAATGAACAGCTAGGGTTTATCCTAAATGGTGATCTGAATCAAATATTTTAGATACTTTTCTTTTGGTTAAGCATCTACTAATTTTTTTAAAAATCAGAAATATTGGAAGCTTAAATACTGCAGAAAGCTATTTTAAAATAGGCTGAATTATTATTGTTGTATTAAATAGATGCATCTGAGCATTTCTGGATTATTGTCAGCTCTTATCAGAGTCACTGACTACCATGGCTTTTCATATGGCTTGACTAGATATAATAATTTATTCAACAAATATTTAACAGTGCCAGGCACAGTTCTAACTACTGACAGTACAGCAGTGGACAATATAAAGATGCCCTTTTACAGGCAGACAACAATCAAGTAAATATAGTGTATCATATGGTGTTAAGTGCTATGGAGAAAAAGAAAACTGGGTAAAGAGAGTAGAGGCTGCTGTCTGGGAGGAGTTGCCATTTTGTATTGGTTGGTCAGGGAAGGCCTCACTGAGAATCACATCTGATCAAAGACCTGCAGGAGGTGAGGGGGCAAACCAGATGGCAGTGTGGGGGAAATGCAGTAGTCTAAGCAAATGGAGCCTGAAGTGCAAAGGCTTTAAGGCTAGAGTATTCCTATCATCCTGAAACAGCAAGGAGGCCAGTGTTGCTGTAGCAGAGTGAGTGAGGGGGAGAGTTGTAGGAGATAAGATCGGAAGGGTAGCAGAGGATCAGCTCACAGAGGGCAATTTTAAAATTGTATCTCTGTGCTGAGACTAGAGTGTCCTTGATCCAAGGAGATAAGTTCCGGAAGCTATACCAATGAAGTTCACCTAGAGATGGATTTATAGACAAGGAAAGGAAAGTCCTAAATGGAAATTAATGTGTATGGATACTGGTCCAGTGCTAAATCTAACTCATTTCTTAGACTCTTTTTAAGAATGTCTCTGAAGCTTTTCAGTTATTTTGGATATGCATACAATAGATGTTCAATATATTGCTTTGTTCTTTTAAGAAAGTTTTTAGATTGTCCATAATCTTGGCCAAAACCCCATATTAGTCCCTTTTAAGCTACTTAGAATTAGGTCCTTACCTTTTAGGTGGTGACTGTTCTTTTACCTAACTATAGAAAATAAAACGAATAGAAGGGGCTTCCCTGGTGGCGCAGTGGTTGGGAATCCGCCTACCATTGCAGGGGATGCAGGTTCATGCCTCGGTACGGGAAGATCCCACATGCCGCGGAGCGGCTGGGCCTGTGAGCCATGGCCGCTGAGCCTGCGCGTCCGGAGCCTGTGCTCCACAACGGGAGAGGCCACAACAGTGGGAGACCCGCGTACCACAAAAAAAACAAAAAGAAAAAAAACAAAACAAAACAAAAACGAATAGAAGTGAAGGGATTTGTAATTCTGACAAAAAGTATAGTTTGTTTCAGAAGTGATGGTTACTTCTTTAAATCTGCAGGATCGAGGTGCTTTACTTTTCCCCTTTCCCTTGTTGTTTTTGTTACTTTCTCTTTTACAGAGTTGGTTTTTGTTTCCACTTTGTGGGTCTAAAATTTTTTATAGTACATATAATTCTAAATAAGGATATAAGATGTGTAGTACAGTGTATCCATATAGAATAAGGATCACCTTACAGGCGAAAAATTATTTGGTGTATTAAGATTCTTTCTGATGGCTTTTTTGTTGCGTTTTTATTTGGCTGCATTGGATCTTAGTTGCTGAGCATGGGCTTTTTCTAGCTGCGGCGCGCGGACTTCTCTTGTTGCAGAGCACAGGCTCTAGGCGCACAGGCTTCAGTAGTTGTGGCACAAGGGCTCAGTAGTTGTGGCTCGCGGGGTCTAGCGTGCAGGCTCAGTAATTGTGGCACACGGGCTTAGTTGCAATCTTCCCAGATCAGGGATCGAACCCGTGTCCCCTGCATTGGCAGGTGGATTCTTAACCACTGTGCCACCAGGGAAGCCCCTTTCTGATGGGTTTTAATAGAGACTTGCTTCTCTCTTCTAGCCAGGGTGTCAGAACGAAGTGCTAATGTGTAGCTTTAATTTACATTGTAAAACTTCTACTTAGTTAACATGTTAATATAAAATCTGTTGTTGTTTTGGGAGCTACCTTAGATATGCTTTCTTGAGGGTAGGTGAAAACATTCAGCTCATTCCCAAAATTTTATTCTTCTTTAAAGTGCCTTATTCTACTTCCCCATGCTCTTGCCCACATTCTCTTGAGTTCAGTATCCTGTTACTGTGCATGAGTTCACATTGTGTCTGTACGTCCCCCTCCCACCCCGCTTTATATTCTCTCCAATATCAGGTGAGTGTGGGGCATCTCTTACTTCTTTATACTTTCTGCCTCTTCTCATTCTCCAAGCATAGTAAAAATGAGAAGAAGAAGAGAAAAGAAGAGTTACACTTCAGAGATAGGACTGTATACTGTATTTTCTAGTTTTTCTTCAGAAATCCTACTTTCTCTCCCCACAGCAGTATTTTCTTCTTTTCAGTCTTACAAGAGGGCCTAGGAGGGTTGCTTTAAAGACTGGGGTATAATTCTAAACTGATTTGAGAACAAGCCAGCTGGATGGTTAATTTAGAGAGGGTGTGGAGGTGGGATGTGGGATAAAGGGTTTTGGCATAGTAGATGGGCCAGAAAGAAAGGAACAATGGTTAAAGTTTAAAAAAAAAAAAAAAACTGCTCTAATTCAGCTAGTTTTTTAGCATCTGCATTCTCCCAGCCTTACCAGAATCTGGTTCTGAAGAACATTTAGTATATTCTGCTTTCTAGAACAGAGTTTCTCAACATCAGCACTGTTGCCATTTTGGGCTGGATTATTCTTTGTTGTTGGGAGTTGTCCTGTGCAATGTGGTATGTTTAGTAGAATCTCTGGCCCCTGCCCACTGGATGACAGAGTTGTGACAACTAAAAATGTCTCCAGAGATTGCCAAGTGGCTCCTGGGGGACAAAAATCCAACCCAGTTGAGAACCACTGCTTTTGGAGAAGGCTATTTTAATGTCCTGGCTGATAGCTTATATAAACATCGCAGCAAATATGTCATTTTTTTCAATGAATGAATCCTGGAAATAGAAGTCCTTTGTGTCGAATTTGGCTCTTGGGGTGGTGGAACCTTTATAGAGATCCTGTGACTTCAGTTTAATGTATATTTGACAATCAAGGTCACTGATCCCACAATACCACACATGTCCACAACTTTACACGGACACATATCTCCAGGAATACATCACAGCTGTCATGCTGCATGTGTATTATATTTTTTATGGCATTATCCCTTCAAAACTATCCCTTCAAAATTCAGTGGTTATTTAAACCAGATCCTAATGATAACTAAGGGGCTGGGTGTGGGGGGGGGGGTCAAAGCACACAGTGCTTTGCCCTGTGGCCTTTTATAATACTTTGTTTGGCCCTATCTAGAAAGTAATAGATGTTTTATTCACCTTGAGTTCAGGTGGTAAGTACCTGAAGATCATTTCAGACATTGGAAAAATTTTTAACACCCCAAGCTTAGAATAGCCAAGTGCTGTGTTTTATGAAAATCATTGTATTTTTCAAGCCAAATGTTCCAGTGGCAAGTAAGTAATTATGAACTCTGTAAAAATGGTTCAGTTCCTTTGGCTGTACAAGTCTGGAGAAGATTAAAAATATAACTTGCTACTGAGTAATCCTATATCTGCAGATTTTCATTATTAATACAGATCTCCAACACAGTTACAGATTATTGCTGCCTTGTTCACATGCCATCCTAATAATCTAATTGGTGGAAGTTAAAAATTGAATTATACTGGGAGACTAGCCAACATTGTGTGCAGCAACAGCGTCATGTTCCATATTTAACACCTTATTTGAAATTTTTTCAGCTTTATGTTAGTCCACAAAAGGATATAAGGTGGGTATGTTGAGGTTTTAAACAAAATATTGGTAGTAAGAGATCACTAACAGCAAGACCGAAAATACACAGTCCAGTGCTTAAGGATGATTTGTAGCACAGCTTCATTCAAATTGAATTCTTTAGTGACCAAAATGACAGAGAGAAGACTGCTAATGATTTCAGAATGGTAGTTTTTATTTGTTTGCACAACTCTGAATGACACCGTTTTTGAACATAATAGGATCGGTAAAGTACGGAACCAAGAGCTGGTTAAAGCAGGAAACCATAAATCATATACCTTTTCCCCACCGATTGTTTGATATAGTACTCAGGACTTTTCTTTGAGTATGTCTGCTGATTGTAATTCTCACTGTTTGGGATGAACTAGACCCTAGTGCTGCAAGGTCTGTAGAACCAAAACCATTAATTGAAGAGTTAAGAGCTCAGACATTTGTAAAAACTAGTGAGGAATCCTAATGTTTTATGCTCCCTTTCCCATCTTTTGAAGTTTTCCTCTTCATACCTTTCTTTCTTAAAAACTTTTTCCCCCCTAATCAAGTCTTTCCACAGCATTCAACTTGGGTTTTACACCCATATTTCATCAGTTTACATAATTTTCATTATTAAAATAATGAATACTACTGGCACTGACAGGTTTCAGGAACAAGTGACTAAGGATGAATAAACAACTCAAGTTCAAAGAATGGGAGTAGCCATACATGAGTGTTACAGGGAGTCTTCTAACTGCTAGTGGTTAGCATGTTATGGGCACCTTTGCTGCCTATGCATAGAAATGGACAGGGCTGCTGCATTGCGTTGCTCCATGGGGGCACTATAATCACAAAATTTAACATAAATAATGCTTCCTGGAGTTATTATGGTGCCACTGGGTATGGAGACTGTTGGTTGATCTAGCCTTGTCTGAGAAGTGGAGGGTCGGTTAAGCACTTCTACTGTGTGTAAATAGTAGGGCTTCTGGTACAAAAGTGATTATAGCATTAAAAAAGTTAACGTTTTTGATAACAGATTCATCGTGTAATGTTCACTTTTTTACATTGTTGAAACAGGGGCACAGCCTCACAAAAGAAGAAAGACCTCTGATGCAAATGAAACTGAAGATCATTTGGAATCTTTAATATGCAAAGTAGGAGAAAAGGTATGATCAAAATAGGCAGAGACTGTGATGGGCTTAGGGTTGTAGTTAACTGTGCTTGATTAGTTTCTGCATCTGCAAGCTTGATGATCTAAGTTGTGGGCAAAGTTTGTATTGCCATATATCTATATCCCAAAGTAAATGCATATTAAAAGCCTTGGAATGCAGAGAGTTAAATGTTATTAGTAATTTTCATAGGATATGAGTCTTAGAAGGGACCTTAGGGAATAGTCCACTCAATTTAAAAATGAAGACCAGGGGCTTCCCTGGTAGCGCAGTGGTTGGGAATCTGCCTGCCAATGCAGGGGACATGGGTTCGAGCCCTGGTCTGGGAAGATCCCGCATGCCGTGGAGCAGCTGGGCCCGGGCCCGTGTGCCACAGCTACTTAGCCTGCCCTCTGGAGCCCGTGAGCCACAACTACTGAAGCCCGCGCACCTAGAGCCCATGCTCCGCAACAGGAGAGGCCACCATAATGAGAAGCCCGCACACCACGGCGAGGAGTAGTCCCCGCTGGCCACAACTAGAGGAAGCCTGTGCACAGCAATGAAGACCCAATGCAGCCAAAAATAAATAAATTAAATAAATAAATTAAATAAAGTAAAAAAATTTTTTTTAATGTGTTAAAAAAAAATGGAGACCAAGGAAGTTCTGGATAGGTGAGGTAATTTGCCCAGTCATACAGTTAAGTGAATTAGTTAGAGAAGTAGAATAGAGCCCAGAATGTCCTCCCATTTCTAATACTTGTTTTGCTGTCTTAGATTGCTTTTTTAATTTTATTCGTTCTCTTTTCATGGTTTTCTAAGGAATAGTAACAACCTGAATTTATTTATACTAAACTGTCAGTGCCTTATGTGTAACTTTTTTATCGTCACCTAGAAAATTTTAATGCACTAATTGCTGAGTACTTGACAGGTATTTAATATGCTATCCTCTACAGAGTGCCTGCTCTTTGGAGAGCAACCTAGAAGGCTTGGCTGGCGTTTTGGAAGCTGATCTTCCTAACTATAAGAGCAAGATCTTAAGGCTTCTTTGTACAGTGTATGTATACAAAAGATTTATGAATCCAGGTGATAATGTATTATCTACTCTTAAATGCTTGTGAATGTTCAGAAGATGTGTTTATGTTTCATATGTCATCTGCTTTCATTCTGTGGGGAATTTGTCAAATGAAATGACCTTTTGCCCTTTGGCGAACTCAGCGATAAATAGGATGAAAATTGAGCATTTTCTTTGTTTCGTTTCTTGTATCCTTAGAATCATTTGAGTTGACTACTTTTAAGTGAGAAAGTAGACAACTTCACATTCAGCGATTTTCTTTTAAGCACGTACAATTAAATATATATAATAGAGTTTAATTTATACTTTTAATCAGTAGTATCAAACATATTTGAGAACCAGTCACTCGAGTAACAATAGCCCTTCTTAGAAGGCTGAAGATACTTTTGAAGCCATGACATATAATAGGCATAATCTTTCTCTGAATTAGGTTAGCTAGAACGAGTATCAGCATTTAATTTGTAAGGACATTAGAATGGGAAAAGTCTCACATGAAATCATGAAACAGTCTCTCCCAACAGTGGAATTAGCAATCCAGACTTCCTCATCACTCAGGTGGACATTGGTCACTCTAAACTGTATGCTTTGCAAAGGAGGATCTATGACTTCTGGATAAAGGAGTCTTCATTATAAAGGTGCCTTAAAATGTTATTTCAGTTATTTTAAAATAATGGGTTTTTTAACTTGCTTACAGCCCAGTTTTGAAATTTAAAAATGTACACACAAATTGAAACTGTCAGTGGATTTTACTTTAACATCTCATAAAGTACAAATAATTTCAGATACAGTTTTTTTAAGGAATCTAGTTAATATTCAGGAAGACATGTCCTTAGACTAAGAAACTTAATACTAAGAAAAGTTATTTGGCTATAGTTATCCGTAGATTCCTTCTGTTCTGAAAGCATTTATTAGAATAGAGTAGATTTATGCTTAAACTCTGATGGAAGCCATGACTTTGAAGCAGGGGAGGGTTGAGGAGGAATTGTTACTATCAATGCAGTTATTTTTTTAAAACCTAAATTGTCCCTAACACTCTTTGCTAGGAACCTTGGGAAAATGCAAAAAGTATAAGAGAATCTGAACAATCAGGAGTTCCCATTTGCTTTTCTTCTTTGAGCTGATTTCTAAAGGCTGCCTAAATTAGGGATCAACATTTGCTTTTTTCAAAGATTTATTACTGTAATCCTCTTCTCTGCTTTTCAAATAACTTTAATGAAAATTAACACACTTGAGTAAGCAAACTGGATGTAAAGAAATCTTACTCTATCAGAGTACCATGTTAAAAATTCAACAATTTAACTGACAGGAACTGGTTTTAGTTCAGAATTTTTTCTAAGCAACTAGAATAGTGTTTCTCAAAGTGAAATTCTGATCCCGTGACATTTGGTCGGCTAAGTTTAGAAATGTTGATTGCTCCATCTCCCCCTTAATGATTCTGCATTAAAGAACCTTGTTTCACTCAGCAATTGCCAGATATTTTACCATGGAAACCATTTTCTGTAGACGTGCTATTCAGTTCCACTAAGCACATTGCAAGAAAAACTGGTCTAGTGTCAGTTATCTATTTTAGTTTGATTTCACAATTAGAGTGTTTTACTTTCTTAACTCTTGGATTAACTAATTAGAATTAAAATGAAAAAATTGAGGGAGCCATGTCTGCAACTCTTCTCAATATTTTTGCCTTTTCTGACATTGTTTTAAAAACATAGCTAAATGTCATGCTTTTCTAAAGTTAGTAAAACAATTTAAAATTTTATATAGTATAAAATTCAGCAATTTAATGCTGTTGTTTTGGGATCTTCTTATTGTGCTGGGTTCTCAAATCAGTGCACGTCTGTTACCTGAGAAGTTGACAATTTATACAACATTAGTTGGACTACTAAATGCCAGGAATTACAACTTCGGTGGAGAATTTGTAGAAGCCATGATTCGTCAACTTAAAGAATCGTTGAAAGCAAACAATTATAATGAAGCTGTATATTTGGTAAGTTTTTTGTTTTTTTGGCTTTTGGGGAGCTTTTTGGTATGTTATGACTTAGTGTTGGGATGAAGGGGAGAGGTGAGCTACAACCAAATAATTTATCTTTTCTCTCGAAATACAGTTCCCCACTCACCACAACAGCTGCTCTTTTGAAACCGTTTTTTTTTTTTTAATCTTTATTGGAGTATAATTGCTTCACAATACCGTGTTAGTTTCTGTTGCACAACAAAGCGAATCAGCCATATGCATACGCGTCCCCATATCCCCTCCCTCTTGAGCCTCCCTCCCATCCTCCATATCCCACCCCTCTAGGTCATCGCAAAGCGCCGAACCCATCTCCCTATGCTATGTTGCTGCTTCCCACCAGCCAACTGTTTTACATTCGGTAGTGTATATATGTTGATGCTACTCTCACTTCGCCCACCCACCCCATGTCACCAAGTCCATTCTCTATGTCTCCCTCTTTATTCCTGCCCTGCAACTAGGTTCATCACTACCTTTTTTTTTTTTTAGATTCCATATATATGCGTTAGCATACGGTATTTGTTTTTCTCTTTCTGACTTACTTCACTCTGTATGACAGACTGGGTCCATCCACCTCACTACAGATAACTCAATTTCGTTTCCTTTTATGGCTGAGTAATATTCCACTGTATATATGTGCCACATCTTCTTTATCCATTCATCTGTCAATGGACACTTAGGTTGGTTCCGTGTCCTGGCTATCGTAAATAGTGCTGCAGTAAACATTGTGGTGCATGTCTCTTTCTGAATTATGGTTTTCTCAGGGTATATGCTGAGTAATGGGATTGCTGGGTCATATGGTAGTTCTATTTGTAGTTTTTTAAGGAACCTCCATACTGTTCTCCATAGTGGTTGTATCAATTTACATTCCCACCAACAGTGTAGAAGGGTTCCCTTTTCACCATACCTTTTCCAGCATTTATTGTTTCTAGCTTTTTTGATAATGGCCATTCTGACTGGCGTGAGGTGATACCTCATTGTAGTTTTGATTTGCATTTCTCTAATAATTAGTGATGTTGAGCATCTTTTCATTTGCCTCTTGGCTATCTGTATGTCTTCCTTGGTGAAATGTCTATTTAGGTCTTCTGCCCAATTTTTAACCGGATTGTTTGTTTTTTTGATTGAGCTCCATGAGCTGTTTGTATATTTTGGAGATTAATCCTTTGTTTCATTTGCAAATACTTTCTCCCATTCTGAGGGTTGTCTTTTTGTCTTGTTTATGGTTTCCTTTGCTGTGCAAAAGCTTTTAAGTTTAATTAAATCCCATTTGTTTATTTTTGTTTTTATTTCTGTTACTCTAGGAGTTGGGTCAAAAAAGATCTTGCTGTGGTTTATGTTCGAGTGTTTTTCCTATGTTTTCCTCTAAAAGTTTTATAGTGTCTGGTCTTAACATTTAACTCTTTAATCCATTTGGAGTTTATTTTTGTGTATGGTGTTAGGTAGTGTTCTAATTTCATTCTTTTACATGTAGCTGTCCAGTTTTCCCAGCACCACTTACTGAAAAGGCTGTCTTTTCTCCATTGTATGTTCTTGCCTCCTTTGTCGTAAATTAGGTGCCCATATGTGTGTGGGTTTATCTCTGGGCATTCTGTCCTGTACCATTGATGTATATTTATGTTTCTGAGCCAGTACCATATTGTCTTGATTACTGTACCTTTGTGGTATGGTTTGAAGTCAGGGAGCCTGATTCCTGCAACTCCATTTTTCTTTCTCAAGATTGCTTTGGCTATTTGGGTCTTTTGTGTTTCCATACGAATTGTAAGATTTTTTGTTCTAATTCTGTGAAGAATACTGTTGGTAGTTTGATAGGGATTGCATTGAATCTGTAGATTGCTTTGGGTAGTATAGTCATTTTCACAATATTGATTCTTCCAAACCAAGAACATGGTATATTTCTCCATCTGTTTATGTCATCTTTGATTTCTTTCGTCAGTGTTTTATAGTTTTGTGAGTACAAGTATTTTGCCTCCTTAGGCAGGTTTATTCCTAGGTATTTTATTCTTTTTGTTGCAGTGGTAAACAGGAGTGTTTCCCTAATTTATCTTTCTGATTTTTCATTGTTGATGTACAGGAATGCCAAAGATTTCTGTGCATTGATTTTGTATCCTGCAACCTTACCAAATTCATTGATTAGTTTTCTGGTGGCATCTTTAGGATTTTCTATGTATAGTATCATGTCACCAGCAAACAGTGGCAGTTTTACTCCTTCTTTTCCAATTTGTATTCCTTTTATTTCTTTTTCTTCTCTGATTGTTGTGGCTAGAACTTCCAAAACTATGTTGAATAAGAGTGGCAAGAGTGGACATCCTTGTCTTGTTCCTGATCTTAGTGGAAATGCTTTCAGTTTTTCACCGTTGAGTATGATGCTTGCTGTGGGTTTGTCATATATGGCCTTTTTTATGTTGAGGTAGGTTCCCTCTGTGCCCATTTTCTGGAGAGTTTTTATCATAAATGGGTGTAGAATTTTGTCAAAAGCTTTTTCTGCATATATTGAGATGATCATATGGTTTTTATTCCTTAATTTTTTAATGTGGTGTATCACATTGATTGATTTGCATATATTGAAGAATCCTTGCATCCCTGGGATAAATCCCACTTGATCATGGTGATCCTTTTAATGTGCTGTTGGATTCTGTTTGCTAGTATTTTGTTCAGGATTTTTGTATCTATGTTCATCAGTGATAATTGGTCTATAATTTTCTTTTTTTGTGATCTCTTTTTCTGGTTTTGGTATCGGTGATGGTGGCTTCGTAGAATGAATTTGGGAGTGATTCTCCCTCTGCAATGTTTTGGAAGAGTTTGAGAAGGATTGGTGTTAGCTCTTCTCTAAATGTTTGATAGAATTCGCCTGTGAAGCCATCTGGTTCTGGATTTTTGTTTGTTGGAAGATTTTTAATTATGGTTTCAATTTCATTACTTGTGATAGATCTATTTATATTTTCTACTTCTTCCTGGTTCAGTCTTGGAAAATTGTACCTTTCCAAGAGTTTGTCCATTTCTTCGTGGTTGTCCATTTTTATTGGCATATAGTTTTTTGTAGTAGTCTCTTATAATCCTTTGTATGTCTGCAGTGTCAGTTGTGATTTCTCCTTTTCATTTCTAATTTTATCGAATTGCGTCCTCTCCCTTTTTTTCTTGATTAGTCTGGCTAAGGGTTTATCAACTTTGTTTATCTTCTCAAAGAACCAGCTTTTAGTTACATTGATCTTGGTATTGTTTTCTTCATTTCTATTTCATTTATTTCTGCTCTGATCTTTATGATTTCTTTCCTTCTACTAACTTTGGGTTTTCTTTGTTCTTCTTTCTCTAGTTGTTTTAAGTGTAGAGTTAGATGTTTATTTGATATTTTTCTTGTTTCTTGAGGTGAGATTGAATTGCTATAAACTTCCCTCTTAGAACTGCTTTTGCTGCATCCCATAGGTTTTGGGTTGTCATGTTTTCGTTGTCATTTGTTTCTATGTATTTTTTTATTTCTTCTTTGATTTCTTCAGTGATCTCTTGGTTATTTAGTAGACCACTGTTTAGCCTCCATGTATTTGTGTTTTTTACAGTTTTTTTCCTGTAATTGATTTCCAGTCTCATAGTGCTGTGGTCAGAATAGATGCTTGGTAGGATTTCAGTTTTCTTAAGTTTTCCAAGGCTTGATTTGTGAACCAAGATGTGATCTTTCCTGGAGAATGTTCCATGTGCATTTGAGAAGAAAGTGTATTCTGCCACTTTCGGGTGGAATGTTCTATAAATACCAATTAGATCTGTCTGGTCTGTTGTGTCATTTAAAGCTTGTGTTTCCTTATTTTCTATTTGGATGATCTGTCCATTGGTATAAGTGGGGTGTTTAAGTCCCCTACTATTATTGTGTTACTGTCGATTTCTCTTTTCATGGTTGTTAGCATTTGCCTTATGTATTGAAGTGCTCCTCTGTTGGGTACATAAACATTTATAATTGTTATATCATCTTCTTGGATTGATCCTTTGATCATTATGTAGTGTCCCTCCTTATCTGTTGTAGCAGTCTTTATTTTAAAGTCTATCTTATCTGATATGTGTATTGCTATTCCAGCTTTCTTTTGATTTCCATTTGCATGGAATATCTTTTTCGATCCCTTCACTTTCAGTCTGTATATGTCCCTAGGTCTGAAGTGGGTCTCTTGTAGACAGCATATATATGGGTCTTGTTTTTGTATCCATTCAGCAAGCCTGTGTCTTTTGGTTGGGGTGTTTAATCCATTTGCATTCAAGTTTATTGTCGATATGTATGTTCCTATTACCATTTTCTTAATGGTTTGGGGTTTGTTTTCGTGGGTCTTTTTCTTCTCTTGTGTTTCCTGCTTAGAGAAGTTTCTTTAGCATTTGTTGTAAAGCTGGTTTGGTGGTGCTGAATTCTCTTAGCTTTTGTTTGTCTGAAAAGCTTTTGACTTCTCCATCAAATCTGAATGAGATCCTTGCTGGGTAGAGTAATCTTGGTTGTACGTTTTTCTCTTTCATCACTTTAAGTGTATCCTGCTACTCCCTTTTGGCCTGCAGAGTTTCCACTGAAAAATCAGCTGATAACCTTATGGGGATTCCTTTGTATGTTATTTTTTGTTTTTCCTTTGCTGCTCTTAATACTTTTTCTTTGAATTAAAATTTTGTTAGTGATTAATATGTGTCTTGGTGTGTTTTTCCTAGGGTTTATCCTGTATGGGACTCTCCGTGCTTCCTGGACTTGGGTGACTATTTCCTTTCCCATGTTAGGGAAGTTTTCCCCTGTAATCTCTTCAGATATTTTCTCAGACCCTTTCTTTTTCTCTTCTTCTGAGACCCCTATAATTTGAATGTTGGTGCATTTAGTGTTGTCCCAGAGGTCTTTGAGATTGTCTTCAATTCTTTTCATTCTTCTTTCTTTATTCTGCTCCTCAGCAGTTATTTCCACTGTTTTATCTTCCAGCTCACTTATTCATTCTTCTGCCTCCGTTATTCTGTTATTGATTCCTTCTAGTGTATTTTTCATTTCAGTTATTGTATTGTTCATCTCTGTTTGTTTGTTCTTTAGTTCTTCTAGATCTTTGTTAAACATTTTTTGTATTTGTTTTTTGGTATGTTATGACTTAGTGTTGGGATGAAGGGGAGAGGTGAGCTACAACCAAATAATTTATCTTTTCTCTTGAAATACACTTCCCCACTCACCACAACAGCTGCTCTTTTGAAACCATTCTTTTTTTAAAAAAATAAATTTATTTATTTTATTTACTTATTTTTGGCTGCGTTGGGTCTTCGTTGCTGCACGTGGGCTCTCTCTAGTTGCAGCGAGCAGGGGCTACTCTTTGTTGTAGTGCATGGACTTATCATTGCGGTGGCTTCTCTTGTTGCGGACCACGGGATCTAGGTGCACAGGCTTCAGTAGTGTGGCTCACAGGCTCTAGAGCGCAGGCTCAGTAGTTGCGGTGCACAGGCTTAGTTGCTTGCGGCTTGTGGGATCTTCCTGGACCTGGGATCGAACCCGTGTCTCCTGCATTGGCAGGTGGATTTTTAACCACTGCGCCACCAGGGAAGTACCGAGACCATTCTTATTAAAGATACAGAGCTCATTACCGAGTCCAGTGGCTTCTGTTAACTCAATCCTAGTTGACCTCCCTGTAACATGGGATGCTTTACACTTCTTGGTTTCTGCAGCATCACTCTTTTCAGGACCTCCTGCTGCCACCTACCTTCTATTCCTCAGTCTCCTTTTACTGGGTAACCTTCCTTTGCCCTTTAAATTTTTGTGTTTCCCAGGATTCTGTCCTCACTTCACTTTTTTCCAAACACTCTCTGCTGAAGCATTCTCTTTCTCTCATAGCTTCATAAACTACCTTTATTTTGATGACCTTCCCCCCTACCAACTCTAATCTGTATCTCCTGCTTCAGCCATTCTCCTGAGCTCCAGACCTTTGGTCCAGATGCTACCTGGATAGCCCTAAGGTATCTTGCCTGGAAGTCCCTGAATTAATGCATTCTTTATACCTCCTTTTCTGTACCCTCAGTCCAACCCACACAAGTGGTTGCTATTTACTGGATAGCCCGTCCAGAAACCTGAGCATTAATTTTTGTCTTGCCTTTGCCCTCTCATACTCTAAGCAGTCTCCAAGCCCCTGTCTGTCCTACCTCCTAAATTTCTCTCCAGTCTGTCCCTTCTCCTTGTCTCCAGGGCCTCTAGTGTAGTTCATGCCTTCCTCGTAATGTCTTAACAGCTCTTAACAGCTCTTTTTGCATCCAGATTCTCTGCCTTTCACTTTATCTTCTGTAGTGGCACCAGAATGGTCTTCTGTAACTAGGCTCTGTTCATGTTGGTTACAGGTTAAAAACCTCAGTTCCTTCCCATTTTCTACAGTGGATAGTCTTCAAAGCCTGGTGCACAAGATGATGCAGGAAGTAAATATCAGAACTCTTACTTACCTTAAATGGAAATAGAATTAAGACTTATTAATACATAACACATAGATTGACAGTGGGCCAACTTATATATAAGTAAATATTTATGTGTTGAGGTATGTGATCAAATTCTTTTCTACTGAGTACATAATCAAAAGAGTTTGGACACTCATCAAACTATTGAGTTCAGATTCCATTAAGTCTGATCCTTCATGGTTGCCCCAGTCTGTTTCTCTTTGCCTCCCATATACCCTCCAGCTCTATCTGAATTACTTGCTGGTCCCTGAACACACCTTGTTTTTGAACCTTTCTGCCTAGAAGCCTCTCCTTGCTGTCCACGTGAGGACTACCTTTTTCATCCTTTATTATCTAGCCCGATTGTTACCTCCTGTATGATGTTTCCCCCTACTCCCTTTGTCCCTGTTTCTAGAACACTTTATTTATCTTTTAGTATAGGATTTATCCATCTGGGTTGAGATTGTGCTTGTCCCACTAGTCTGTGAGCTCCCATGTGACAGAGACTTTAATAGTGCTCAGCAGTGGCACACAAAGGGCACACAATAAATATCTGTTCATAAATTTCCATTTCTGTGGTCCAGTGAAAATTTTTTTACAGCCAAACAGAAAAGAAGATTATTGGTTGTAATAGCTAGAATATTAGAGTTTAGGTTCTTAGTTTAGTATAAATGTAAAGCTATAAATGCAGATTCCTGTCCTTCCTACAGTCTCTGTCACAACTATTCAGCTCTGCTGTTATAGCACAAAAGCAGCCACAGACAATATGTAAACAAATAAGCATGGCTGTGTAAAAGTCGATTTGTGGACAATGAAATGTAATTTCATATAATTTGTATGAATCAAAATATTCTTTTGGGTTTTTTTTCAAGCATTTAAATATTTAAAAACCATTCTTAGTTTGCAGACTGCTTAAAAAACAGGCAGTGGGGGCTTCCCTGGTGGCGCAGTGGTTGAGAGTCCGCCTGCCGATGCAGGGGACACGGGTTCGTGCCCCGGTCCGGATAGATCCCACATGCCACGGAGCGGCTGGGCCCGTGAGCCATGGCCGCTGAGCCTGCGCGTCTGGAGCCTGTGCTCCGCAACGGGAGAGGCCACAACAGTGAGAGGCCTGCATACCGCAAAAAAAACAAAAAAACAAACAAACAAAAAACAAAACAGGCAGTGGGCTAGATTTGGTCCTTGGGCTGTAGTTTTTCAGAACTGTGGTTTCAAACATTACAGAATTGCTTGTTTTATAATTATTATAAAGGACATTTAGATTTCATAGAAATTGTTCTCCCCACCAGGTCCGTTTTTTATCTGATCTTGTGAATTGTCACGTCATTGCTGCCCCATCAATGGTTGCTATGTTTGAAAATTTTGTAAGTGTAACTCAGGAAGAAGATGTGCCTCAGGTAAGAAAACCCCTTGTGCTGAATCTCGTCCATATAGTACCAGGAATTTTTCACTAGTAAACCTTTAGTAATAAAAACAGAAGATTAACAGTAGATTTATCACATTGTAAATTCTTAATGTCTAACAGTTAAGTCAGCTGGTATAATGGTGGGTTCTTGTAACATCTGTACCTTAGTTAAATGATATTGTCTAGTAAGATTAAAGCTAATATATCTAAAAATGCTCTAAATGAGCCAAATGTCTTTGTTAAGTCCTACTGAATTGCGTCCATAGGATTTCATTCAGGAATAAATACAATATGAATGAAAATTCACTAGCACCTATTTTAAATGTACCTTTTTAAAAAAATTCTTTAGGTGCGCCGGGATTGGTACGTGTATGCATTTCTATCATCTTTGCCCTGGGTTGGAAAGGAGTTGTACGAAAAGAAAGATGCAGAGATGGACCGAATCTTTGCCAACACTGAAAGCTATCTTAAGTAAGGGCACAGCAGCTTGGTAATGATTTTGTGTCCCCTTAAGTTTTTTCAGAAGAATTTTGTTATAAGTTTCATTTTCTATTAATAGGTAATTCTTTGGATATTGTTAATATCTACTTAGTTACAATAAAGCTAAAGGAAGTCTAAAGATAAAAATCTGCTTTCTCATTACACTAAGGTACCTTTAAATGATTTTTCAAATGTTTTATATTTTTCAAAAGTTGTACTGTTTTTTAATAATATATAGATGTTTGCAAAAGAATGAAAGAGTATGAATATGCTAACATTTGAATGTCATTCCCCCTTTTTATACAAATGATAGTCCAGTATACACATTGTTCTTCTATACACACTTGCTTTTTTTTCCCTCTTAATATAGTTTGGATTCATTGCATAAGATATTTAGCTCTACCTCATTCCTTTTAACAGCTGTATGGTATTCCAGTCTTTTAATGTACCATAATTCCTTTAACTAGTCTCCTGTTGGTAGACATTGAGGCTATTGCAAGTCTTTGGCTATTTTAAACAGTGTTTCAGTGAATATCCTTGTACATAAGTCTTTATGTGCATGTACAAATATGTTTTGGGGTGGCATGTACAAATATGTTTTGGGGTGATGTGAATTCTTAGAAATGGCATTGCTGGGTTGAAGTGTCTTTAACAATTTTAATTTTGATACTTAGTCAGATTGCCTTCCAAAGAGATTATACTCTTCCATATGTCGTCTAAAGAGATTGTCAGTTAGCCCTCTTCCAGTGATGTTTTTGAAACCGTGTATTTGCCTACATTTTGGCAATGCAATACATTATCAAAGATTCTAATATCTGCCAATCTGATAGGTTAAAATGTTTCACTCCCTTAATTTGCATTTTATTAATTATGAAAGCAACTGAATATCTTTTCATGTTTTAAGAACCTAAACGTAGATTTTCATTCTTACCTTTAGAAGACGCCAGAAGACTCATGTGCCCATGTTACAAGTATGGACTGCAGAGAAACCGCATCCACAAGAAGAGGTAAATTGATTTCAGTCTCTTGTGATACAAGCACAGAGTAGATTCTTATCTCTGTGACATATTCAAATCATTCCATTTGTATACCTCAGCTGGGTTTTCACATTTCATATCAGGGGTTCAGCTCCTCATAGCCCTAGGCATATAGTGGATTTTTAATAAATGTTAGAATGTCATCAAAACATTCCCTATTCTTTGGGATTCCAGATATCATAGAGTTGATGTATTTTTTATTTAAGTGCCCAATTTGAAAAAATAAGAGGTATCAGCCCCAGACAGACTTTATAAAATAAGTAAAACAAAAACAGAAACTTCGCGGTATTCCTTAGTACTGTATTTAATTGTAAGTTAGCTTGCTTTTGTATCCTGTATTTTAGAAGGCAGTAGATTTTTGGTTTTGTCTAGTCAAAATGTTATTTCATCTAGCCTCCAAATATCTATTAATTGTTAAAAATTAATCTGTCTTTAGTATTTAGATTGCCTCTGGGCCCAGATTCAGAAATTGAAAAAGGATCGCTGGCAGGAGCGGCACATCCTAAGACCTTATCTTGCCTTTGACAGCATCCTGTGTGAAGCACTGCAGCACAACCTGCCTCCTTTCACACCACCTCCTCACACTGAAGATTCGGTGTACCCGATGCCAAGGGTCATCTTCAGAATGTTTGATTACACGGATGATCCTGAGGTACATGCATGACCAACAAAAGTGCCTTTCAAAGCGCCTGTGTTGTGTTGTAATTGTGGTTTAATCTTGTTTGAATTATGCCTATGGGACATTTTAATTTTGAGTTGTTTATTATCTAAGAGGGTCATTGGCAGTGAAGTTAACAGTTTAATTCAGTGAATGGTATCACCTCATGATTCAAGAAATCATATTTAGGCAGTGTAAATTGACAGCACGGTGTACAATTGAAGAGTGTAGGTTTGAGAGGCCAAGTAGGTTTGGGTTTTAATCCTGGCTTAGTCATAGCCCAGCTGTGTGATCTTGAGTGAGTTATTTACCTCCCTACCTTAGTTTCCTAATGGAATAATAATAGTGTATATCTCATAAAGTTGTAATGAGGATTAAATTATTAACACGCATAAAGTGCATAGAACAGTATGTGACACGTGATGAGTGCTCAATAAAGTTTTTAATTTAAAAATCCCAATGATTAGTATAAGCTGACTTTATAGTTCTTAAATATATGTATTTTTTATTATGAGGTCAGGTTGTTGATAGCTGTTATACTTCAGCAATTAAGAAAATGTATAATTTTGATATTAACATTTGATATAAAAATTTACATTTTAACTGTGCTTTAGTTACTTTATACCTTTGCATTTGAATGACTGTTTTTTTGGGTTTTTTTAAAATTTATTTTTGGCAACGTTGGGTCTTCGTTGCTGCGCACAGGCTTTCTCTAGTTGCAGTGAGCGGGGTCTACTCTTCCTTGCAGTGTGCGGGCTTCTCATTGCAGTGGCTTCTCTTGTTGTGGAGCACGGGCTCTAGGCACACGGGCTTCAGTAGTTGTGGCACATGGGCTCAGTAGTTGTGGTTCACGGGCTTAGTTGCTCTGCGGCATGTGGGATCTTCCTGGACCAGGGCTTGAACCCGTGTCCTCTGCATTGGCAGGCGGATTCTGAACCACTGTACCACCAGGGAAGCCCATGACTGTCTTAACTTTAATGCCCAGGCAGCAAGCACAGTGATCACTGGGCTGGTTCTGAAAAGAAACTCGCCTGGCTGAAGTACTATCTATACCTGTTGCTTAGTACATTCCAGTCAGCATAGAGCAGAGTTTCTCAGCCTCAGCACAATTGGTGCTTTGGGCTGGATAATCCTTTGTTGTGGGGCTGTCCTGTGAATTGTAGGATGCTTAGGAGCATCCCTGGCCTCTACCTTCTAGGTGCCAGTAGCATGTCAGTTGTGACAACCAAAAATGTCTCCAGAGATTGGCAAATGTCCCCTTAGGGGCAAAATTTCCCCCGGTTGAGAACCACTGGCATAAGAACCAATGTTACCACCTTAGGTCAAACTTGAGTTTTCTTTCCCTATCTTCTCTCTTCTATGGAAAGTTGCTTATGACCAGGGAAATTTTAGTGTATGTATACTCTATCTCAGGGTAACAAGTTGTTGGATAATTGGTTATATATACAAAATTATCAACTTGCTACCCACTTGCAATATTGCATATATAATGCTTTTAGTTAACTTTATGTAATGGTCTAATTAGAGTATATATAATTGGAAGTCTAATTTACAGTAAGACTGTTAGAATCTTTGTGATTAGGTATTTATTTGTACAAGGGGAACATTAGAATGGCACCTCAAAATTTGCTTTTCCTGTACTATTTGTACTTAATTGGTGTTGCCTCTGTAATGTGCCCATCATCCTTTGCCAGAAGAGCATAAATATGCAAAATATCTGTTTGAAGAGGATTTGGTTTTTTTGTTCTGGGCTTTCAAAAAATGTTTTGTTTTGTTTTCAATTAGAAATGATAAAGTAGATTAAAGTAAAAGTCACCATTAAGTAGTAAGTAATAAGTAAATAAACTCATTGAACCTGTTTGCTATGCATATTTTTTTAATTAAACAATATCATGTAGATAATGTTCTTCAACCTTTTTTAAAACAGCATAGTGTGGATATCTTTCAATGCATACATGATTTTTTTATGTCTACATAGTGTTCGAGACAAAATTTTCCCTCTCTCCATGTTTTTTATGGAAGTAATCCAGTCCCGTGGTTTCAAAACATAAACTGTAATGGCCACGGCGGGCGAGAGCGAGCCGCGGCCTGGGCCCCAGGGTGATCTCGGGGGCCTGGGGCCCCGTGCGGCCGGCTCGGTAGCTTTTCCCTCCTGCCCCCCCGCACGCGGAGTCCTTCCTCCCCTGGCGGGGTCTCCAGCTTAACCCAGACCAGAGGAGGCTTTTCTTTGGGTGAGGGACACGAAAGTGCATTGAGAATTTCTCAACTCGGGAAGCAGAAGTGCTGCTCCTAGGTTTTACAGGGAGTAAGGGGGGAGCAGTGAGTTCGTGGATATTGAGTGATGATAATAGCTAACCTTTTTCCAAGCCCTCGCTGTGTGCCAGGCACTGTGCGGAGCAACTTGTGTGTCTCTTCTTTACTCCCGAAATGCCCCGATGAGGTTGAATTGAGCAAAGCAATGGTTATGGAGAAGCCTAGTCTCCTGCTGGTCGGGCGGGAATTTGTGAGACAGTATTACACACTGTTGAACCAGGCCTCAGACATGCTACACAGATTTTGTGGAAAGAACTCTTCTTATGTCCATGGGGGATTGGATTCAAATGGAAAGCCAGCAGATGCGGTCTATGGACAGAAAGAAATCCATAGGAAAGTGATGTCACGAAATTTCACCAATTGCCACACTAAGATCCGTCATGTCGATGCTCATGCCACCCTGAATGATGGTGTGGTGGTCCAGGTGATGGGCTTGTTCTCTAATAACCACCAGGCTTTGAGGAGATTCATGCAGACCTTTGTCCTTGCTCCTGAGGGCTCTGTTGCAAATAAGTTCTATGTTCATAATGATATCTTCAGATACCAAGATGAGGTCTTTGGTGGCTTTGCCACTGAGCCTCAGGAAGAATCTGAAGAAGAAGTAGAGGAACCTGAAGAAAGACAGCAGACACCTGAGGTGGTACCTGATGATTCTGGAACTTTCTATGATCAAACTGTCAGCAGTGACTTAGAAGAACATTTAGAAGAACTTGTTGCTGAACCAGAGCCTGATCCTGAACCAGAGCCAGAGCAAGAACCTGTGTCTGAAGTCCAAGAGGAAAAGTCTGAGCCAGTATTGGAAGAAACTGTTCCTGAGGATGCTCAGAAGAGTTCTTCTCCAGCGCCTGCAGACATAGCCCAGACAGTGCAGGAGGACTTGAGAACCTTTTCATGGGCATCTGTGACCAGTAAGAACCTTCCACCCAGTGGAGCTGTTCCGGTTACTGGGATACCACCTCATGTTGTTAAAGTACCAGCTTCACAGCCTCGTCCAGAGTCTAAGCCTGAATCTCACATTCCACCGCAGAGGCCTCAGAGGGATCAAAGGGTGCGAGAACAGCGAATAAATGTTCCTCCCCAGAGGGGGCCTAGACCAGTCTGTGAGGCTGGTGAGCAAGGTGACGTTGAACCCCGAAGAATCGTGAGACACCCTGACAGTCACCAACTCTTTATCGGCAATCTGCCTCATGAGGTGGACAAATCAGAGCTTAAAGATTTTTTTCAAAATTATGGGAATGTGGTGGAGCTGCATATTAACAGCGGTGGGAAATTACCCAATTTTGGGTTCATTGTGTTTGATGATTCTGAGCCTGTTCAGAAGGTGCTTAGCAACAGGCCCATCATGTTCAGAGGTGAGGTCCGTCTGAATGTGGAAGAAAAGAAGACTCAAGCTGCCCGGGAAGGGGATCGCCGAGATAACCGCCTTTGGGGACCTGGAGGCCCTCGAGGTGGGCTGGGTGGTGGGATGAGAGGCCCACCCCGTGGAGGCATGGTGCAGAAACCAGGATTTGGAGTGGGAAGGGGCATTGCTCCAAGGCAGTGAATTGCTCTTCACCGATCTTCAGGCAGCAGTACAAACCCTAGCTCCCACAGAATGATTTCTTCAGCCAACCTTTGGTATCTTGGAATCTGATCCTAGTCTATGATAAACTGCTTAAGTTTGTACAGTTCTACTTTTTGTGTTACTGATGTGTGCTCGTTCCCCTCTCACCCCCTCCCCCCACCTTTTAGTCCTTCACTTCCAGTTTTGTGGAATGATATTTTAGGCAAAATTGATTTTTAAAGAAGAAAAAAAAAGACTGCATTTCCTTGATTTATTTGCATATACAGACTGGATTTTTTTTTAACAGTTTCCCCAAAGGATTGTGTCTTGCTTATTACTGACATTTGGTATGTTTCATTCATTGGAATATTTTTTACTTATTTTCTACATGTTTCAAAAGCCTGTGAGAATTACAGGATTTGATAAACATTTTGAAGGCAGGAAGAACCCAAATTGTCTCTTCTTTGAGAGTCATGACTACCTTCTGGTGTGGAAAAATTGCCGTTGGAAAAATTGACAATTTAGATTCTCTCTGGTATGGTTAAAAACTGAATAAAAGGTGTTAGTAGAGTTTTTCTTTGGATACGTGGTTGCAAAACAGTTCCAAAACCTGTTTTTACCATTGAAATTTAAACTGTGAGATAGGTTTTAAATGTCTAGAATGCAATTGATAAGCTTTTCTTGAACTGTTAGATTTTTTTTTTGAAGTAGAGTTTTTTCATGTTTAATTTGTATTTGTAAAAAAAAAAAAAAAAAAAACCAAAAAGGCCCCAAAAATTTTCAAAAATCTGAATAACACAAAACCGGAGCAAAACTGTTGTGCCTTCTATTTATCTTTGATTCCAGTCTTGGCAATTGTTTAAAGAAAAATAATAATAAAAAAAATAAACTTAGGTTTGTTCTATTTAAAAAAATAAATAAAAATAAACTGTATAGGACTAATAATATACAAAAATTACTTAGTTTGCTTCATTTAAGACCTGAAGTGGGCAAGGATAGTACAGTGTCAGATGCAGTAGAAAAAAACACTATAGCTGACATTCTAATTCTCTTGTAGACATAAGTGAACAAATTTGCTGAAATACAGAGCTTTCACACTTGTGAACTTTTATCCCCAGCATCCAATACAGTGTCTGGAACATAATAAGCTCTGATATATTTGTTGAATAAATGAAAAATAATATTTTGTCTAGGTCTGGAGTATATGTATTTGGTTTTCTTTCCAGGGTCCTGTAATGCCAGGGAGTCATTCAGTGGAAAGATTTGTGATAGAAGAGAATCTTCACTGCATCGTTAAGTCCCACTGGAAGGAAAGGAAGACTTGGTAAGATGCTTTTCATGGTACTTTTAGTAGAGTGGAGAAAAAGTAGCAATCTTGATGATTTAGTAAGAGCAAAATGTACGTTAAGAGTAAGAAAATCTTCCTCTCTTCCTGATGCCCTGTCTTGCTAAGACCGATCTCTAAAACACTTGATTTGCTTTCTGGAGGCACTTCACCCTCAAATAGTACTTTCCTGGATGCTACATAGTACTGTAGTGCTTTATAGTAATATGCATATGATGCCTGATCTTTTGTATGGATGTTTGCCATGTGCTCTGGACAACTTAACTTGAATGGCAAGCTGTTTTTGGTATGAATGTTGTGGGAATAAATGAATACTAATGGTTTTGCTGTTTCCTAGCAGTTAGACATCAAGCTTTGGAAAAGTTTATTTTTAATATTTTCTGAAACCTTGGAAAGTTTTGGTTTAGATCTTAAAATGGAAAGGAATATAGTATTTTGGGAATGGTCTACCTTATAAAACATTTTAAGTTAGTAGATCTGAATATACTTACTTACTATTATTACTTATATGCCTTTTTTTTTTTTTTTTTTGCGGTACGAGGGCCTCTCACTGTTGTGGCCTCTCCAGTTGCGGAGCACAGGCTCCAGACGCGCAGGCTCAGCGGCCATGGCTCTCGGGCCCAGCCGCTCCTCAGCATGTGGGATCTTCCCAGATGGGGGCACGAACCCGTGTCCCCTGCATCGGCAGGCGGACTCTCAACCACTGCGCCACCAGGGAAGCCCACTTACACTCCTTTTGATCTTCCAAGGAGTTTTGCATGCATTAAAGAGTTTCCTTATGGTAGACAAAATAATCTGTGCTGTAGTTAAGTAACTGAAATCTGGAACATTTCAGAAAAGATTTCCTTTATATCTACATACACTGTTTTTGAAACTGCTATTTAGTTTTTCATATATCTGTGTGTACTCATTAAACTTAAATTACACTTTTTATAGTGCTGCACAGCTAGTGAGTTATCCTGGGAAGAACAAGATCCCCTTGAACTACCACATAGTTGAGGTATGCATTCCAAATGGAGCTTGTTTTTAAGTTTCAGAATCTTTCTGTTGACTGTAAAGTGTAATCTACTCTTGGCCTTTTTGTTGTTCTTGCTACTTGGCAGGTGCTGAAAATTAATAGAGAAGAGAGGAAATTGCTTTCAATTTTGGAGCTCTGTTAGCCATGTTAGTAAAGAGAAAAGAGGAGGTTAAGCCCAGTGTACAAATGGAATTTTGAGTTGCCTATAATTTATTTATATATTGATAGTATATCTTCATTCATGAATAGTTATCATGGATAATGTAAGTTACCTCTAACTCTATCAATACATTGTCCACTTAACAGATGTATAAGAGGCTTAAATATTTTAAAATATTGTATTCTTTAGGCAGATAACCCATCTTTAACTGTGTTTATCTGGCCTCTTATTACTAGCATACCCCTGACTAGTGTATTATTTCCTGTATCACAGGGTAGGGATAAGTAGGAATCCTTATTTATTCTTAGAAATCAAAAGAGCCAGTTGTTTTGGAAGTGGAAAAAAATAGATAATGCTTTTGATTCCATATGAAGTCATACAGAAGGGTGATACTAGTAGCGTAGTTGAACGCCTTGTAGAGATTTATTTCCCAAAAACAGTGTTTTCACTTGACCCAAACTGTCAATTGCATTATTCATTTATGTTAAAATACTCAAAGTGAGCATAATTATGTATCATTTGATTCACTTTTTATTCATACTATACCTATGTACTTCCTTAGAAATGCTGCATCTGTTCTCTTTATAGAACTTGAGAGTGTGGTTAGGCTATGAACTTGACTCACTGACATGTCAGTTGAAATGCAAAACATAAGTCATATTTTTAAATGTGCAAAATGTGTAGAAATTCATACAAAAGTGTGGGAGATGGGAGTGAGAAGAAGGAATGCAGACCAGGCTCTAGAAGTCGAGGTAGACGGTCCACACATTATATAAAGAGGAAGGAAACAAGTTTGTGAATGAGAGCATGGCAAAAAAGTCTTGGAATACCAAGAATATAGTAACAGTGTAGAATGAGTTAATAACTATCTTCTGTTCCCATCCTCTGAGTCTACAAAGGACTTTTACTTCTTATAGGAATGAAACTCTGGTGGATCTGTGAGTCCCCAGTAAACTGTACCTCCCTGAATTAACTCTGATACTTCCAGAGTTGAAATTGGACAGTTCTCTGGAAGTATCAACTAAGCATTAATTTTTGCATATTCTTATTTGATTGAGTTATAGAGATAAGAAATCTTCATTACAGTATTCAATTGTAGATCTTTGTGTTTTAAAGAGCATAATTTTAAAGGTTAAAAAGTAATTTTTTTTATTATGAATACCATAGAGTTAGACTTTAGAACATTGAGGTGTTTCTAATAGTAGAAGTGTGTAGATAGCTGTTGAATTGAGTTCTGACTTGTGATTCCTTTGTAGGTGATCTTTGCAGAGCTGTTTCAACTTCCAGCACCCCCTCACATTGATGTGATGTACACAACACTTCTCATTGAACTGTGTAAACTTCAGCCTGGCTCTCTACCCCAAGTTGTATCCTTTCCTTTGTTTTTAATGTACTCTCTTTGGCCTGACTTTAAGAGATTATTAAATATTTCTGCTTGTGGGTTTAAATCATTTCATGAAAACAGTTTGGCATTTCTTTAAAAGTTAAACATTACGTGTACTGTACAGTCCAGCCATTCTGCTCTGGAGTATTTACCCAAGAGAATAAATGTTCATAACTTTATTTGTAATAACCCAAAACTGGAAACAATCCAAATATCCATCAATACAGAAAGGATAAGCAAATTTTGTTACAGCTATACAGTGGAATACTACTCAGTAATAAAAAAAAAGGACAAATTTTCAATGCAGGCAGCAACATGAATGAATTGCAAAATAATTATATTGAATAAAAGGTGCCAAACAAATACGAATTCACACTATATGATAGCATTTACACAAAATCCTAGAAAATGCAAAGTAATATAGTGACAGCAGACCAATATTTGCTTGGGGGCATAAATGAGGGGAAAAAGGGAGAATGGATTACAAAAGAGCATGGGGAACTTTTGGAGATGATGTAAATGCTCATTATCTCGATTTCATGGGTGTATACAGATCAAATGTACATCACTGATACCTCAAAGATCAATTACTTGAAACGAAGCTCAGCATTATTAGTCATTATATAGACTTCTAAGAAATGTTATTTATTTTTTCTACCACAGCTTATTTTCAAGGAGAGTATAGTTTTCCTTATCCTGAAATTCACAGCTTGCACAGGCAACTGAAATGTTATACATGCGTTTGGACACGATGAATACCACATGCGTAGACAGGTATAGTAATTGCCTTATTTCTGTACTGAGTGTTAGCAGCTTCTGCTCCCTGTACTTTATAAAAGAATTTGATAAGGAAAACAATCGCCTTTTTAAGAATTTCCAAGTTGGTTGTTCTTTCTTGCCTCCCGCAAATAATCCTTTATATAATAAAACTCATAATTGTTATAACATTACACTTTCTAGTTTAATTTTCAATATGAAATGATGCCCATACTGAGGTTTTCTTTAATTGCATTGTTTAGTTCTTTGGTATGGTTACACTTTTCCCTCTGTAATTGGGTAGGTAAGCTTTTAAAATAGGTTTTATGCTAACCCATATGTAGAAGCAGAGTCTAATACTGTATATTTATGTTTATATAATATGTATTTTTGTTTATGAATAGTATCTGCTTCTAAAATAATTAGCTACTATGTAACTACAGCTCCAAGACTCAGTTTATACAAAAGGCCATATTGGATTTTTATAGCTGTGGTAATTTCATGCCTGTTGTCGTCTTCTGGGTGAGGTCTATATACTACCTTTATTAGCTGGTGTTCTCTGTTCTGTCAGTTTTCCAAAGTAGATCAGGACAGATATTGAACATTTCCACAATCTGTCATGTCTACTATTCAAATGCGATATTTGAAAATTATCAGTAAAGGCTGTCCTGTGTTGTTGACCTATTATCTTGAGTAATTTTAATGACTGAAATTATAGATACATGAGGGATGTGCTTTAAGAAGGTGTCTGCTGAGGGTTTTTTCCCAGTCTAATTAATAAACCATCAGTTGTGCTGGGCATCCCTATTATGCCATTCATTCAGCAAGTGTTCATTGGGCTCTTAAAAATTTCACAGTGTTATACAGTCTACTAAGGTGATCCGTATCTAGTCAGAGAGATCAGATGTGTTTTTAAGAGAAAAGGGGGCTTTGATGGTATATTTTGTTGTTTGTGGTGAAAGGGTGTGGTATGATGATGAGAGACTACTTTGGCTCGTCCGTTTATAAAACGTTTTTAATCATTTTTATTTTTGCACCTCACACCTCTGTTTCGTTGTCAGTTAAATGGGGAAAATAATACATTCCTCAGAAGTTATTGTGAGAATTAAATTATATAAACATATATAAGGTACTTGATATAAAACAGGCACTTGAATCATATCAATTATTCACTTAAAAAGGATAGCACTGTTAGGAGGAGTGAGATGGGGGACTGTTACTTTTTGAAGTAGAACGTGAGTTACAGGATTTGCACAGAAAAGGGTAACTGGTAGGAGAAAATACAGCTGTAGGTAGGGGGAAATTGGGTTTTGTCTGAAGGATTATGTAAGTTCCTGTTATAAATTGCAACCGTTCATCCTTTTCTGTCCCCCCCACCCCACTTCTCTGTATAGGTTTATTAATTGGTTTTCCCATCATCTAAGTAACTTCCAGTTCCGTTGGAGCTGGGAAGATTGGTAAGCAGTGTTGTGTATATTATATCTTTCTTCTCTCTACAGTCTGCCATTTTTTAAAAAAAGTTAATATTTAAAACTATAATATAAAAGCAATCTTCTTCACGGTCTGAAAGATTTAGGGTTTTTTTGGTATGTATATAAATGTAATAATTTAGGTAGAAGGGAACTATTTGTAGCTAAGTACAAGTTAGGTATAGGTGCAGATCATGTGTAAGAACTTACAAAACTATATTTCCTCATTAGGTCAGATTGTCTTACTCAAGATCCAGAAAGTCCCAAACCAAAGTTTGTAAGAGAAGTTCTAGAAAAATGTATGAGGTAAGTTCTTTGTGTTTTCTCCTTGGCTTAGGTCTTCTAATTTCTGTGGGGGTATTTTTCCCTTCTCTGCATTTGTGATGTATGTCTAGAATATTATTTTTAAAATCCAAGCACCTACCTCTCTTCCCTTTCAGTTTGTAATCAAGATTTAGGCTGAAAAACTTGGGCAACCATGCCATCTAGATTCTATGTGAATTAAGCCAATAAGGTTTTTTTGTCAAATAGACTTTGAAATAATTTCAAATTTCAGGAAAATTGCCAAAATAGAGCTCTGTATAGTGTTCATCTAGATTCCCTAGTTAACATTTTACTACATTTGTTCTAATGTCCTAGTCCTTTTTCCCTCTCTGTGTATGTAATCTACCCTTTATATTGGTCTTTTTCTGAACCCTTTGAAAACAAGTTGCAGATATGATGTCCAAGCATCCTTTAATGGTCGGTTGTATATTTCCTCAAAACTCTCCTACATGACCAGCATACAGCTCTCCAAATCAGGAAATGAGCTCTGATACAGTAATACCACTATACGATCCACAGATGCTGCTGAAATTTTGCTAACCATCCCAACAATGTCTTTTCCCTTTCTGGTCCAGAATTCTTGGATAGAACGTGTGTAGCATTTAGTTGTCATTTTCTTCAGTCAATCATTTTTTTTTTTTTTTTTGGCGGTACGCGGGCCTCTCATTGTTGTGGCCTCTCCCGTTGCGGAGCACAGGCTCCAGACACGCAGGCTCAGGCCCAGCCGCTCCGCGGCATATGGGATCTTCCCAGACCAGGGCACGAACCCATGTCCCCTGCATCGGCAGGCAGACTCTCAACCACTGCGCCGCCAGGGAAGCCCTCTTCAGTCAATCTTGAACAGCTATTATTCTTTATCTTTCATGTCCTTGTCAGTTTTAAAGAATGTAGGCCTTACTTTGTTGTGTTGCCTTGATGGCGCCCTCATGACTCAAGTCTTGCATTGTCCCACCACTAGAGATGTTAACCTTGATTACATGGCCATGTCAGGCTTCTCTAACTTAAATTCACCATTTTTTCCCTTTGCAGTTAATATTTTGTGGGAAATACTGAGGTTACATCCTGTTCTTCATCAGACCTCCACTGACAACTTGTACTTTTATCTATCACTACTGTGGTAATTGCCAAGTGATGATTCTCTTTGTCTATTATTTTTTCTACATTTATTAGTTGGCATTCTACTGTAAGAAAGAGCTTTCCTTTTTCACCCATTTATTAATTCCTGTGTTTATATATCAGTAGGGACTATTTCATTCAGTGGGTTCTAATTCATTACTGTCTTTATTAATTATGATGCTCAGATTGTCCCTGATTTGTCCATTGGGAGTCCCTTGTGGCTCCTGTGTCCTTTTTTTTTTCTTCTTTAATGTCCCCCTCCATTCATTGAGCATTTCCTTATTTCTGGCACAAGATATTCCAGGCTTATCTTGTGTTTCCTTGCCCCTTTCCTGGAATCATCTATTTATTCAAGGAGTCCGAGTTTCTTTTAGTGGAGCATGGCACTTAGGAAGCAAGGTCTGGACACTTGATGTGCTTGTTGCTATTGGGGTGTCATTGGTTCTAGGCCCTCTGGATGGATAAGGGTAGTGAATATATTTCTACACACACACACACACACATCTGTAACTATTTTTATATCCACTTAGATGTGTGTATCCCTCCAATTCCAACCAAACATCTCATTTTTTTCCTAGCCTTCCCCTTTGCCTTGATTTGTAAATACCTTTGCAGGCATTAAGAAACCTGGTTCCCATTAGCCTCAGTAAGTATTTATTTCCTGCAATATAACCAGTCTCCCAACCACACAAACGGTTTCCTCTACCTCATCCCACCCCACCATCACCACCCCACATACCTGGCCTCCAGGCTTGTGGACCCAGTGGCCCACATCTCAGTGCAAACCAGTAAGTTTTGAAGAAGGCCTGAGTTCTCGTGCTGGCCTAGACAACAGTTTAAAAGACTTGTCCTCTTTTATTTCTTGGTTGTCAGCTGAGTCCGGGGTGTTGGAGATTGTGACCTTCTGGGTAAGTTGGATGTTACTGAAGAATGGAACTGATGAATGATATTTTCTGAGGCTCTTATTTGTATTGTAGGTTGTCTTACCATCAGCGTATATTAGATATTGTCCCTCCTACCTTCTCAGCTCTATGTCCTGCAAACCCAACCTGCATTTACAAGTATGGAGATGAAAGTAGCAGTAAGTAGTAAAACAGATCCTGTTTTTAAAAGGTACTAATGCAAGTATTCTCTTAAGTCGGTTATCTAAGGTGGAGAAAGTGAACTTTTTCTCTTCTTGGGTTTATATTTTGTTTGAAAGGTGATTTCTCACCAACCTCTATTGTTTTATTTGCTGTCATTTTGAAGGTTTATTATGATTTACTTAGTTATTACTGGCTTGTTACTTTTTTCTTTTAATATTGTTTATAATGTTATATCCATGACATTATTTTAAATGTTGCTAAGTATAGCAAGATGAATTTATAGCCAGAACTTAATAGAATGAAAATACGTTTGTCATGGCAATGGAGATTACTCAAACTGATTAATATCTGGTAACAGTTCAGGTGCACATAGACTATTTTGACCAGCAGTGTGCCGCTAGAAGTAAATTCTTAAACATGCTTTTCTTACTTTTTGGTCACATCATTTCTGAGGTTGCACTATAAATCGGGGGGGGGCTATATAATTTGATATGCCATTTTGTGCTTTACACTTAATGAAGGTAAGGTTGTACATTGGTGAGCACTGGTAGAGAGTTAGGTGTGGAGTTTCCAAGTTAGTCTTTTCACATGGCACTGAACACAGCTCCTCCATGAGCCTTCCAGTTCGTGTTGTGTAGCAGTTCTTTGCATCTTGAAACTCACTCCTCTCCCTTGCCTTCTCATATTGTATGCCTGGTTCTCCACCTGCACCTCAGACTACACCTGTTTTCCTTGAAATAAACTCAGTTGGTTCCAATGCTAAGTACATTTCCTATGTTACTATGTCACGTATTCCTTAAAACAACTGAGAAATAGGTATGTTTATTTTACAAATTTTACAATGAGGAAATGGCTTCAAAGAGCCAGAGTGAGATTGCTTTGAGTGGTAAAGCCCAGAGTCAGATACTGAGCAGCCCCGCTCTTGACCACTGTCTTTTCCTGAAAAAGCAAAGCTTGATGTGGTACTTGTAAGTGCCAAGTTTTGATTTCTGCTTTGTACTGGCTCAGAGAACCATAAGGTACAGTCTTTGATATCAAAGAGTTCATTCAGACTTTTGTTGAACACTGAGCTTTCTTTTTTTCCATAGAAATAACTCAGCCTTACACTTAAGGCCCTCCTGTCATTCCTACTTTATGATTTGTCAGTTCTTCTCAAACGAACCTCCACTCCAGCCAGGCCCACTTCCTTTTTTATTTTTTCTATGCTTTCTTGCGTTTGCCTTTGTGCCATTATCCCATTCTAGAAAGCCCTTTCTCTTCTGATTCCTGTTCTCTTTCCAGGGTCTAGCCCAACTCCAGTCTTTTAAATATTTTTTAACGCAAGCCAGTTTTGTGTTGCTCTCTGGCTACTTCTTATGTGATTATCTTGGTTTTCCACCTAGAATGTAGACGTCACAGTGGCAGAGGATTCTTTTTTTCTTCACGTATTTTCTCTCCCACTTTCAAGAAAAGCACACAGCACATGTGACCTGTTGTAATTGACTTTATTCATTCCAAGTGCTTAGTAACTCATTCTACGTCAGAATTTATTTTTTGTTACCTCTTTGTCTACCTTACATTAAAAGTAGTTGTTCTGGTGACGCCATACAGTATATCAGTATATACTAGTACAATATAATACAGTAAGGACTCAACAGGTATTAACCACCAGTAAACATGTGGAGTCAAAGCACATGAGCATCTGGCTTACACAGATTCAAGTGTGTGGACTCAGCAGAAGAGAAAAGCAAAAAATCTGTCTTAAGTTGGCAGCCTTCACGTTGTTCAAACCCAAATTTAGTTTCCACTGTCTTAGGGAAAGGGAGGAGGAAGGGTACACTGACCAAAATCAAAGAGAATACATTGGTTCTCAGCTTACGGAGGCCTAGGGATTTGAGGACTGTCAAAGGACAGCTGCAGCTGTGTCCCCTCACCCTCATCCCTGAGGAAGATCAGTACCCCTCATACTCTGAATTTCAGTTAGCTCCGTGTTAAGGAAGTATCGGGGCAAGAATTACCTCTTATGCTTTATTTTAGGTGAAAAAACCATTGCCCTATTAAATGAAACTTTCACATGTGGTTATCTTTATACAGAATATTGATCTTAGGATAAAGAGTACTCTATTTTAAAAGAAAAGAATTTTTTTTTAAAGTTTCTCAGTTATTTAACTAATTGCAACAATAGTCTTAAAACCTGGTCTACTCTCCTCCCCACTCTGTGCTTAGACTCTCTTCCTGGACATTCGGTTGCCCTCTGTTTAGCTGTTGCCTTTAAAAGTAAAGCAACCAATGATGAAATCTTCAGCATTCTGAAAGATGTACCAAATCCTAACCAGGATGATGATGATGGTAAGGGAATTAAATATTTCTTGAATGGAACTCTGTATGGGCCATGTTAAAAGTATAAACATAATTTTCTTAAATCTCATGGGATACTCATAAAGCAATATATTTGTTTGGCCTGTCCAGCTTGACCATTGTTCCCAGAACCCAGCTATCTTCTCCCTTAAACGTTCCCTCTTTTCACTTTAGAGAGTTTCCCGCCCAGAAAGACTTGGTATATTATAAAGTTGGATTTTCTCTCCAAATTAAACTATAAGTTTATCATCAACAGATAAGACAAAAAGAATGAGAGGGACTTGCTTTATGTCGTATTAAAACATCTTGAAAATTACAATAACTAAAACAAATCAGTAAAAGAGATGAAAAGTCTACTGGGACAACTAGGTTAACCATTTGTTGGGGGGCAGATTTTGTTGTTAGATGTGTTACATAATGACGTGCACAGAAAAATGACACAGTCAAAACATTAATGGTGTTTGGGTTATTTATTATTGGGATTTTGTTTGTTTAGATTTTTAAAGAAACTTGTATTATGATGTTAGAGAAAATGTATTTAGAAAGTATAATTCAAAATGTTAAATTTAGACATTCTCAAACATCTTAGGACATAGACCTGTTAAGGAGGGCTTACTGTATTTTTTTTCTTTTACTATATTTATTATCTTGCCACTATGTAGAGAGATAAGAACAAGGAAATCTATGTGGTATTTGTAAAAAGAAATGGATCATATAGAAGAATTAGGGAAACAATCCCAAAAAACTTAAGATTATGCTTAGTTTTATATTTTGAGTATTTGAAATCAGTGATAGTCTTTTATCATCTATTAGTACTCAAAGATATTTGCTTGAATGTCTCACTTGGTATTTGGATGTGAGTGTGCCATCTGTTTAGCGATTCAGGCAAGGGACCAAAATTGCTATACTTAAAACATTTTCCTAACTCTCTTACTGTGGGCTGTTTTTCAGATGAAGGATTCAGCTTTAACCCATTGAAAATAGAGGTCTTTGTACAGACTCTGCTACACTTAGCAGCCAAGTCATTCAGCCACTCCTTCAGTGCTCTTGCAAAGTAAGTACAACAAGAACACACATGCTGTCTTGAGGGTTTAGGACTTTGTTTGGTGAACACCAATGGCATCCTGATTTTTACGTAAAATTATTGACTGTGAAGATCTTAATAACAGTATTATCATATAATTTGATACAATGGGTTTTGGTTTGTGGTAGCTAAAATCCCCATCCTATGGCTCCTGTCAGTCTGTTAGCACAGTTTGCATGTATATATATTCAATAGAATGTACATTTTTTCATATAAACCTTTAGAGAAACAAGTGAAAAACCTGAGTCCATAGGACAGTCATATATACAGTCAAGAAGTTGCCACCTTGGGACTTCCCTGATGGCACAGTGGTTAAGAATCCACCTACCAATGCAGGAGATGCAGGTTCGATCCCTGGTCTGGGAAGATCCCACATGCCACAGAGCAACTAAGCCCATGTGCCACAACTACTGAGCCTGCAAGCCACAGCTACTGAGCCCACACGCCTAGAGCCCGTGTTCCACAACAAGAGAAGCCACCACAATGAGAAGCCCACTCGCTACAACTAGGAAAGCACACACACAGCAACACAGCCATCCATCCATACATCAATAAATAAATTATTTATTTTTTTTAAAAAAGTTGCCACCTTGTCTAAGCATCTTCCTAAAAAAAAGGTTAGCAGAATTGAGAGCCAGCTACATTTTTAGGAGCCACCCAAAGGTTGGCATCTAAAGACAACTTTCTAACTCGTCCCACAGTTCCAAATGAAGAAAGAACATACAGATATTCCTTCAGTTGAGCAGAGAAACTAGACTCCTCACCCCATCTCAACTTCCAAGTCTGTATGTGACTTGCAGGATTCTCACAGAAGGCACAGTCGGAATACTGCACCTGTGTTTGGAGACAGTTCCTTAGCCCTCATCTATTCTTAGATACACAGTAAACTATAGTCCTAGGCTAATGATAGTATAATTTTCCGAAGATTTTATGACAAATTCCATACAAACTGAAATCCTAATCATACCTTTTATATCCTTAATGGTTAACGTTTGGTTATTTTGCATTTATATATTGCACTGTAAACTGAGTAGCACTGTAAAGGCTTTGAAAATATTAAAATGTTTAATAAGTTTGTATGTGGTGTTTTTCCCCCCACTGTCAAAAGGTTTCATGAAGTCTTCAAAACCCTAGCTGAAAGCGATGAAGGAAAATTACATGTTCTAAGAGTCATGTTTGAGGTCTGGCGGAACCATCCACAGGTAAAAACTATTTAAGACATATTGAGGTGCTGATTGTACAGGTATAAAAATAAGGCAGTTAATACCGTCGTTTTAGTTTGCAGAACATGAAATTTGACTCTTGCCTATAGAACAGTTTTTAAATCTGTAATTTTAGTGCTTTGAAAAAGTAATGATGTTTGAGTCATTCTTTAAAGAGCAGTTGTTATGATTTGGTTTGGTATTGTAATATCTCAGCGCATTTTAAGTACTTAATAAGAATGCTTATTTCTTGGAAGGTTCTCCAGTTGGGTAGGAAAGAGTTACCTAGTCTAGCCAGTTTCTAAAAAACAAGCTCCAGATTTGTCAAATCTCGATACACTATTATCATACCATGTATTATAAAGAGGCATTAAAATAAATTTCAGAGTTATATTAAGACTTTTGTGATAAAACTATCTTGTATTTCTAAATTTTAAGATTCGATGGAAATTATATATTTTGTATATATCATCTAAAATTTAAAGAAACATTGTTAAGTGTTAATATTCAGAGTTTTTCTTTTTGCTCAATCTTTGTGTTCTTGTATTCTTACAATAAGTACCAGAGCCAAGCAGAAGGCAAAATAAATCTTAAGACCTAATGGTTAATGTTCAGTTCCATAGCCACTGAAAATGAACTTCAGTTTTGCAGCAGTGGGATTATCGTGGCCTACATATGAGTGTGGTTTACCCTAATAATTTATTTTCTCTGATTGTAGATGATTGCTGTACTAGTAGATAAGATGATTCGTACACAGATTGTTGACTGTGCTGCAGTAGCAAATTGGATCTTCTCTTCAGAACTATCTCGTGACTTTACTAGGTAATAGGGATTATTTTACAAAGTTCCTGTTCTCTAAGAATTAGTTTACATGTGGTCCCTTATACATGAGCTCCAAATTCTGGTCCAAACCAGGTTGATATTAATATAATGGTCCAATCTGGTAGGATTGGACTTGGCAAAGATTCTTGCACAATGGAAATCCACACAGCCAGTCCGGTTGCAGTGTCTCTTAGGGATATACGTAAGTTGAATTAGGACTCAGCCAATCAAGGAGAAATGCTTATAAAGGATCCAGACTATTGGGAGGGAACATCAGGCTGCATGTCAGGGTCTCAACTAGACAATGGGACATGGGCAGGAGTTCCAGCTCCACTGGGGACCTGAAATGCACCCCCGGAACTGGCAGAAATCACAGTCCGTCATAGATTACACATCATGGAGGGACTGAGGAAAGCCTGGTGGGCACCTGAATGCCTCTGGGGAAGGGAGGTCTCACCTCAGTCATAAAAGTCCTTGATTTAATACACAGAAGATTCATTCTAGACTCATTCCTCCTAAAGGAAAGAGGCTTTTCATTAAGTTTGGTTCTTATACATGAAGTTGAGTCCATAGGCTTTATAACTGATCAGGACTGGGATAGCAAGAGCTGACACAAAACAGGAAACAAAGGAAAATTACTTACAAAGACATAAATATCCATCACAACCTTTATCCTCTTCATTGTATGTTATTGGCAGAGGACACTAGTCTGAGATAAACTGAATCCTTAGGGTGAAAGAATGTGGTCTGGGGTTATCATACCAGCCAAGTAGGTACTCACAAATGAAGGCAACATCAGACCATTCTCAGATTTGCAAAATCTCAGAAAACTGACAACTCAAGTAGGTGTTAGCCATTATCCTGAATGATTTACATCTGCAACTCTTAACTCTGCAAAGCCTTCCTTGACCACCCCTTCCAGAGTTGAAGTACTGTGCTCTTTTATCCTATCTGCTAACATTCTAGACCTTGAGTTTTATGAAATGATTGGTTTATTATCTTCCACTTCAACTGTCATTGTCCAGATCAAAATCTGTAGAAAGAAGTACTCTTCTGTGCTGTATATCCTGGGGTTAGGAGACCAAATGTATAGACATACAAGCAGTTAAGAAGCTACTTAAAAAGCACATGCATATTTATGCAACAAACATTTAAAGCACTTACAGGTGATCCTGGTATTTGAGCAAGTAGTTGACATAAATATCTCATTCTTAAAAGCCTAGCAGTTGATAGCTATTATCAACTAATGAGATTCTTAAATGTGTCAAGAGAATTGGCTGAGTTTGTGCTAGTTAAATATCAACAGTATAAACCATGCAAATGAGCCTCAGATTGTTTCCATTTCAAGCTGCAATACTTAGTGTTTACATTTAGAAGAGAGAAAATGTATTTTTGTTCCTAACCTGTTTTTTCTGGTTTGCCATTTCATTAAATATGTACACATACCTTCTATGTGTGTCTAGTAGGAGATGGAAATAAGAAAAATGACAAGGACCCAATATTGCCTTCAGGAAGCTCACCTGAGTAATGGGTGGAGCTAGATGTTTTGCACAGTTGACAATACAAGAAAAATCATAATTGTTGCTGGAGAGATATGCCTTATTCTGTCTGCCTAAAGAACAGAAGGCTAGGGCTTCCCTGGTGGCGCAGTGGTTGAGAGTCCGCCTGCCGATGCAGGGGACACGGGTTCGTGCCCTGCTCTGGGAAGATCCCACATGCCGTGGAGCGGCTGGGCCCGTGAGCCATGGCCGCTGAGCCTGTGCTCCGCAACAGGGAGAGGCCACAACAGTAAGAGGCCCGCGTACCGCAAAAAAAAAAACAAAAAACAGAAGGCTATATAAAACCTCAAGAACGAGTAGGTTATAAAAGTTGAGAGGGCTTATTTTCTATGAGTAGAGTTTAACGTCCAGTAATCAAATGCCTTATTACTTTAAGATTGTTTGTTTGGGAAATCTTGCACTCCACAATTCGTAAGATGAACAAACACGTTCTTAAGATCCAGAAGGAGCTAGAAGAGGCTAAAGAAAAACTCGCAAGGCAACATAAGCGGGTAAGTCTTGTGTTGATTGTAAATGGTCAAAGAAAATATACCAGAAACTTTTGCGAATATTCATTACCTTGATGGGAACTTATTTTTTCGAGACCAAATCATGCAGAGCTGTTTGTAGAAGTGGAGGAAGGGACGGACCTGGGGTCTGCTGTTCTCTCGTTCTGCACGGTGAACCTGTTTAGGAAGCCACAAACCTCACTTCTCCATAGTTCACCATCTCTGGATCAGTTTCATGTTTGCCTTCCCAAAAAGGGAGGAGAAGGAAGGAGGACACTTGTGTTTCTATAAGAGTTTCTGATGCAAGAGGGGAAGAGGGAGAAGATTGTCCATGTTCACCACTCCCCCGGTAAGGTTGGGGGTAGTGGGGGGGTCACTCCCAGGCCTATAAGATACTTCTCATATTAATAAGAAGTTAAGTATTTTAGCTATTTGGCAGAAACAGTGAGTTGGCTGTATCCTGTGATTTAGCAAACAGTGCTGGTATTGTTCATGACAGAATTTTCCAGTTATGCACATTTATCAGAGTAGAGGGTAAAAGCAAGTTTAATGATTTATATGAACTAGAGCAGGTTCGAGTGCTAGTCTCCATCTAGACATTCATATATACCTGAGTGTATGTATGTAAACACACAGATCTAAAGTACTGTAAGGTAAATGGTATCATCCCCATGTTATACACGTATAAACTCCAGAGACTTGACTTCACACCACTCTGCTCTCTAGATATGTGGTGTCCAATATGGTGACCACCAGCCACATGTAACTAGTTATAAGCTAATTAAATCTGAATACAATTTAAAAGTCAGTTCTTCAGTCACACCACATTTCAAGTGCTCAGGTGTCATGCGTGGCTAGTGGCTATTGTGAGGGCAGTGCAGATCTACGGTGATGAAAGTGTTGTGATGAGAGGCTCCCGAGACCCTAACCCTGTATTTCCCCTAGGAGCAGCAGTTCAGTGTTCACAAACTCAGGGTTCCCAGCAATTTCATAAAACAGACTATGGTGAATAACAAAAATCAGCTGTATATTTTCCTTGGAGCTCAAAGCTGTTTTCATTTTGAATGGAGGAAAAATGTGACACATATTTCCTCCTTGAGTGGGCTGTCTTATAAAAGGCATAACTTACTTCTGCTTTATAGCAAATCTACCACGATTGCCCAAGTGCCACTGAATTTCCCTGGCATAACTTACTTCTGCTTTATAGCAAATCTACCACGATTGCCCAAGTGCCACTGAATTTCCCTGGCCTAGATAAGAGGTACTCATAGGACTTGGGGACATTTTGCCTGTATGTTTGGGACACTGGAGTACTTTTACTATAGAATACAAGTCTTCAAATAGCATTTGACCAGACATAATAAAAATCCTTAGATTTGCTTGATGGGATTTAATACACTGCCATCCTAAATGGTGTTTTCTCTTTGTTCCTTTGCATTCGGTAGCGAAGTGATGATGATGACAGAAGCAGTGACAGGAAAGATGGGGCTCTTGAGGAACAAATAGAAAGACTGCAGGAGAAAGTGGAATCTGCTCAGAGTGAACAAAAGAATCTCTTCCTTGTCATATTTCAGGTATCTTGGCTTGGGACACTGATATGTTCAAAGAAACAGTACATTTCTTTAGTTTTAAAAAATGTTTTTATCACAGAAGTAATACATATTCATTTATAAGATCTTAAATATATAAAAGTTTTCAAGGGAAAAATAAAAGTTCACTAACTGGAGGTAATTCTGTTATTTACTTATTTACTTAATGAGCATTCTTGCATGAGCATTTCTCCTTGCTTTAAAAAAAATGGATACTACTGTTAAATACCTCTTTCATATTTAATTATTCCTAATTGATCTATTTATCGATAGATTGTTTTCCTTCCTGAAGATTTTTGTGTATACACTCCTGTTAACATTTCTGATTATGTCCTTAGAACAGGTTCTAAGAAAAATTACTAGCATTAAGTTAATCTAGACATTAAAGGTCTTCGGGTATCGCCAGAAACGATGTACTAACTCATTATCACTGCTTTTCTACACTGACAGTATTTATTGAATTATGAAAGTTATGGATACACACCACAAAGGGTGAAACAAACAAACCTTTGAGGTCTCTTGGTCAAAAATTTGATTGTTTCCAAAATATAAGAATTTTTTCTGACACCTCTGGAACTTTGTACCCCATTTCCAGCGTTTTATCATGATCTTGACTGAGCACTTGGTACGATGTGAAACTGACGGGACCAGTGTATTAACACCGTGGTATAAGAACTGTATAGAGAGGCTCCAGCAGATCTTCCTACAGGTTTGTGGAAAACTGATTATATAATAAACATCATTATTCTCAGCCACAGGGATTTTCCATTTCAAAAAGTCATCAAATCTGTCAGGAGGTTACGTAGTACCTGTAAGCCCCTTAGTGTCCATTTGTTCCTACTGCTGCTCATCACAATATTTAGGCTTAAATTGGCTCTGTACCATTCAGACTCCTAATTGCCATTCTCTTTGGAGAGCCTAGCTGTAATACAACATATAGAGAAAAACATGCTACGGGAAGAGTAATCAGATCTTAAGAATCTCTGTAAATTCAGTGTGCAGATGATAACCTTGTTTCTGGAGGCACTATTTGAGTTCTCTGAGGTCCTTATGGAAAGCAAAATGCAACACCTACTCTCTGCTAGATTTAAAGATCTGTAAGAGAGTGAAACTAATCCTTTGTATCTTCAGATACTAACACCCCAAATCCTCATTTGTTTGTTCTAGAAAAGAGTGATTAAAGCAGAAGGCATAAAAGGGGGGGGGAGTTTTTTAAGGCTCCAAACAAAAACTTATTCTAGGTTTTTTAGTTACTGTCAAATTAAAAAGCTTTAACAGCCCCTAGTTAGTCCTATAGGAATCTGAGTATATTAAAGTTTATATTTGTACACATAGAAGAAACTTTCATTTTCTGACATTTTTTTTCCCAGTTAGGCTCAACAAGTCACTGATTTTCAGTAAGACAGATGACCTCTTTATTTTTAAAAGATTAATTTAAAAAAATGAGGTTTTCCTATTTTGTGGAATACTTCACAGATCACTGGCTAATATCACTGGCTAATTCTCTTAATATTTTTTTCTTTTACAAAGAGATACGTTACAGCCCTAACCAAAAAAAGGAAATGATTCCAAATTTTTATGTTTCAGGGACCGTGGTTAAAACCATGGTTACTTAGTAACAGTGCTATTCTTATTTGTAATGTATACCACCTCCCCCTCAACACCCTCCCCTTTTTTTTTTTTTAAATCTTCCTAGATCAGTCCCTGTCCTGACAGCTTTTAAAAAGTCATACTGTATTTTGTCCTGATTAGGGAAGAGACGCATCTGAACCTCATCTAGAATAGTAGCAGGTGCTGCTGCCACTGCCTTGAAGTATGAATTGCATTTACATAGAAGCAGGCCAGAACTGGATTTTTTAAATTATTGAACATCCTTTTGTTTTGTTTTGGAACTCGTTTACTCCTACATTTTCTTAATGTTGAGGCTTTTCAGGGGCCTATTATTCCTACCAGCAAAACCACTTTTTTTTTTCCTGTTCTTTCCCATCATTCCAGTGTGGATGGGCCGCTGAGGAAAATGTTCTGCAAGATTGCTTATGTGCGTTTTCTCCTGACCTAAACACTTATCCCCTTTTCTGTGTCCACAGCATCACCAAATAATCCAGCAGTACATGGTGACCCTGGAGAACCTGCTCTTCACTGCTGAATTAGACCCTCATATCCTGGCTGTGTTCCAGCAGTTCTGTGCCCTGCAGGCCTAAGGGTCATTTTTTTCCCCCTCCTGTCAAGATTTTTTTAAGATCTCAAAATAATGTCTTATTTTTAATGGTTTGAATGCTTGCTTTCTTGTAGCATCCTTTCTTGAAGCAGAGGGGGAGGACAGGACAGTGAAGAATATGGTATTACCTTTAACTGCCCCTAAAAAGCAGATATTCCCTAATGACAATACTGTGACAATGACCATAGGATGGATGTATTATGTATGTGACAGATACAACTTCTCTCTGGTATTTTTTCTCCTTAAGGGACAAAAGATAACTGATTTGAGGTATGTGTAACACTAGAGGTCAAGCTTACAAAGCAGTATATAGAACTGATGGTTTATTATCAAGTAGCATAGCTTTTCACAGCTCATGGGTAACCTAACATGGCTGAAATAAAACTGAAAATATGTTTTTTAAACCTTGGTATTTCATGATTTATCATCTCAGTCTACTTTAAAATTAGTGGTTTCTTACTAAAAAATTAGTGGTTTCTTACTAAAAGTGAGGTTTCTTACCTCCATCTGAAATTTTCTCTTCAAAGTATTTTTCATTACTGTAGTATTTTAAGACACTACTGTTATTAGAGTAGAAGTTCCCAAATTCATCACCTGGGGCTCTTCTAATTAAACCACACTCTCTGGGGGTGGAACACAGGCATTGGTAGTTCTTAAAGCTCCCGGGTAATTCCAATGTGCAGATAAGTTTTGAACTATTCATCATCTTAGAACATCTGGTCATTTCCTCAAATCTGAGACATCTGTCAGGTCATACAGTGAATTACATGCTAAAGTGGGATTTAGAAGTAGCTAGATTGGCTAAAACTATACTTGGCATTAGATGTAGGTTTGGATTTTATTTCTATGGAGTCTGGGTGGGCCAAGTAATTACTAATTCCGGAGCCTGTTTCCTATGTGGTGTTGAGGCTTAATTAAGATGATAAAAGTACACTGTTAAATAACACACAAGGGATTATCTGACATTCCAAATCCTAGCATTTTTAGACTAAATTTACCAGTAATCCCACAACTGTAAGCATCTGTGCATTGTACAGATGTACTTTTCTTAGCTTAGTACCTCGTACGTTTACAATGCGTTAGGTATTCTCCATATTAATATATGGGGCCTCTTTGGTTTATCATAACATTTAGTGGCTACAGAATATAGTCTACTCAATAGATGGAAATTCCCAGGATTTAAATACCGTACCATTTAGCAAACAGTCACAGGATTAAGGTTGCATGGCAAGTTACCGGCAGAAAGGGAACTAAAACCCAGGTTCTTTGCTAAATGTTCTTTTGTTTACACTGTTCCTCCTTCCCACAAACTACGTAATTAGAAAAACCTCCTATCCTCAAGAAGCTAAAGGATAACCATTTAAGGCTTTGGTTAACTTTGATCCTAAACTGCTTTGTAATCCTTTCATAATGTATTGCAAAGTTTGGCTAGTTATACTTACTTGATCCAAATCCTAGAGGAATTTCTAGGTTTTCACCTCCTTTCTCTTGGACCCTCTCTTCATGTGTAATGGTTGCTTCTAACAGTTGCTCACTGATGTAACCCTGGCTCTGACCCAGTCTGGCAGCTAGGTATATGAAAAAACTGAATCAGAGACTGAATTTTGAAGAAGTAAAGGTACAAGAGCAAACATTCAACAGTTGCTCTCCCCACTAATGAAGCTCACACAGACAAAAGAATGGCATGTCACTGTAACTGTACGTCGTACCTTGCAATAAATCAATATTCTATCAAACTGTGCTGATGCCATTTAACATGCTTTTGTCAAAGTGAACATATACTTTTCCTTAACTCTCAATCTCCCAGGAATTATTCAGAAAGCAGTTCATATGAAGATAAGTTTGTTTGCTTTTTCTGGAAAGTATTTAGCAGTGATTTGTATTAACTTACTAATCTACAATTATACCTGAAAATGAAAGATGAGGACAGAACTTGGCAACCAAAAGCAGATCTGGCTGTCAGTGATAGCTGGATACCAGGACTGTCCTAAATTGATGAAGGTGAAGAGTGACTAGAAGCCCACCTCAACTGGACAAGTCTATTAACTACACTGGTCTTGATGTGCTCATTAACAACTGGCTGTTACGTGCCAGATGCTATAGATTCACCGTATTTAATCGTCATGAGAGTCCTTACATGATTATACCCATCTGATAGATAAAAACAGGCCCACGGAGTAACTTACCCAAGGTCCACAGGTAGTAAGTGGAATCTGAAACTATATCCATGTGGTGGTTTTAGGGCTTCTTGTCTCCCAGTAGTAATGCTGTTGTCAGCAGCCTGAACCCCTAGTTCCTTGCTGGGAAGGTGTTTTTTTTTTCCCCCAAGAAGTTCTTGCCGCCCATTTGGAATCGCTTTTTAGTGAGCTGTAATATTCAGCATAACACATTAAAAAAAATCAACACTCGATAAATATATTAAACATTTCTGTATTGAATACTTATATAGAGAACAATTAGTAATTATAGTCTCAGGTCTTTGGATTTGACTTTTGACTTTTGCCCTTCTTCAAGCATAATCTCCAAGAGCTGATCTAGAGAGAGAAATGAAAATGTACAAAAACTTCCTATTTATTTGTAGCAGTAGGATAAAAAGTCCTGTCAAAGAACTTGAAAATATCTAGTTTATCATAACTTGTATTTGTTTTTATCAGGGAAAGAATGCATAGACCCTGTAATCAAGCACTCGGGATCAAATGCTCTTACTAGATATAACTATCTTGTAATCCTTTTGACAAGACAGAGGAATATTTGACTACCTAAACTTGATCAAGATGTCTGGGGTGATGTCAGGTTGTAGGTTACCCCTCCTTTAGAAGTGTTAAAACAAGCACAGCAAGCTGTCTTCCCTCCCAGGATTAAATGAGAATACCTGTAAGGCACTTAGCATAGTGCCTGCATGGCACGTGGTAAATGCTCAGTAAATGTTAACAAGTTATGATAAACTTATCACTACCTTTGATCAACAAACAATATAGCTGTTTTTCCATTTTAATCCAGATTTGAAAAGGACTATCTGGAAACTAATATTAAGATCTATAGTAGTAAACCCTAAGGGTACAGAAAACTTGTCCCAGCAATAGCTCCCTGCTCCCTGACTTGCAGACAGTAGTAGTCTAGAAGACCTGGCCCAGCCTCTGGGGTGCAGTGGTCTACCACCATCCATGCTGTTTCTTGGGATAAGAATCCAGTTCAGCCAGTTTTTGCCTTTACTACTAAAAGCTCTTCCTCCTACCCCAATCTAGGGTTTGTCTTGGTTGCTTCTCAATTTTAGCTCTAACCTAACATTTTTGAACCTATCACTCAGCTCCCATCCCTATTGTAGAAAAAATGGTCACAGACCCAATATTTCGCCCACAACCAGACCTGCTGGACCTTAACTGAAACTTGTTTTTAAGCCATAACATACATAATTATTTAAGCATTATTTATACAAGTGTTTCATTCATCTATGAAGACTTTACATTTTGATGAATTCTGAACAAGACCAATCTAAATTTCCACACTATAAAACATATCACTTAACTAAAAATCACATTTTCTCGTATGTCAGTTCATGGCCACACACAGTACAAGTCTTCCGGTACACGTCATCCTCTAGGTTTTCTTCTGGTCCATACTCATGTTGATGAGCAACTGTCTCCTTTTTCCATAGACTGCTTCTTACTGCTCGCCGTAATTCTAAGAGAAAAATAAAAGCCAGTTTTTCAGTGGTGCTATTTCAGCTGTGTGTGTTTAAACCAAATGTGGTTTACACCTTAATTTTATAACAAATCAAAACTGCTGATACAGATTTGGCAAGCTTACTTATCTCACTCACTGGTTTGGCCTGTGAAATCATTCATGTGACTGTTGGAGTTAGTGTGAAACAGGAGATTCAGAATTGAGGTATATGGACTAGAGGGACCGCAAAAAACTAGATTCAGAAGACAAGCGAAAGAACAGGGTTTGTTCGAGCAGCTGGCTACAGAAAACAAGATGCCACAGCAGGAAAGGGCAATCAGCTGGGATGACTGAGGATAAAGAGCATTTTAAACTCCTTGTAAGTCAGGAGCTACTTCTCTAAGAGGCAAGTCAAACTTTGCTTGCAAGAAAACTAGAAAGCCAAGAACTCCGCCACTAGTTCATGGCTGATGTTAGAAAAGCTGCTCATGCAACTGACCTTATGTCTATTATTATTTATCCTATAAAATGAGAGCAATAGTTTAGGACATAAATTGCTAGTAATCATGCAAAGTACAACATAAATAAAAGAATCACTGACTATTAAGACCCGGAAAGAACCATGGAGTTATTTTACTTCATTTTACTTTGCAGGTAAGGAAATTGAGCAAAGATAGCATGGGAACCCAGGTCATTTATTCCAATGTTTAGAACTTTTCCCGCTACGTCACGTTAAGATGTCATTTTCACAAAGAAAAGTTACGTTGGATGCTCTGAAAAGCGACTAGGACATTCTAAAGTTCACACTGCATGTTACTTGAAGAAACCAAATGCTTTGTGTTAATCAGAAATTAACAAGCTAATAACATCTCAGTTTCTAGTTTAATGAATAAAAAGCAACACAAGTTGTTTTCATTTTTCTATTCTGACCAATGATCCATCAAGCCCTGCACTTTTGACAGCAGCACTACCCAAGGGAGGGTATGATCATTATCTTCTATAATCTCAACCTTAAAAATCAAAGTACACCAAGTAATCACACACATTTTGTTTAATCCATTTTACTATGATAAGTACTATCAAAATAATACTTGAATCTTTGTATTTTCAGCCTTTATTTGTACCATGAGGATAAGCAAGCAAATAGGGCTATGTATCAGGCACTGTTCTAAGCACTTTATTTATAAAACTTAATCCTCACAACACTTTGCAATAAGTACAACTATCAACCCAGTTTTACAGATGAGAAAACTAAGGCTCAGAGAAGTTACATAAGTTGTGCCTAAGGTCAGGCAGAGGCACACTCTAGCTCAGGCCATGTTCTTAACCACTAAGCTGTGATGCCTTTTCATACACCTCCAACATGAAAAGCACTTTATCTGAGACATTTTCAAGCTTCAGTGTATATACCTCTAGACAGTTTCCAAACTAGGGAGAAAATCATGTTCATCCAAACTCTAACCTTTATGCCTATATCCTCTCATATTCTGAAGAGCCCTAATTTTTCTAAACATATCTGGAATGCCCTTTATCCTTTTATTTTTCTACCTTGGGATATTTTTAAAATAAAAAATAAATGATATGCTGACCAGAACTGCACAGATGCCTCATGGTTTCAGATAATGACAGGAAGATGTCTCCTGTGTAAGTTCCAATACCTACTTTTCAACTTTGCTCTGAGGTAAGGTATCCTGGCCACTTTCCCTTTACTACCCCACGAGGAAAATCTCTCAAAATCTGACTGCATCCCAGTCGCTAAGCTAACTGCCCAGTTTGTGCGTTATGTGAACTTAGGAAGAGAGATAAGAAAATTTTCTTAAGACTGAAAGAATACTTAACAAAAATCCAGCTTACTAGCCATAATTGTCACAACTGAACATAAGGTTTTATACTGACTTTATGGCTTTTCTTCCCATCCTTCAGCTAATCTATCAAGATCTATAATGACAATAAAGCCATATCTTTAGTATTTACTAGACATTCCTGAAAAAACTTGTGCTAGGAGGCACTAGAACAAAACAAAACAAAACTGGTATATCTGTCATTTTCTTGCCCTTCTTTCCCCACACGACCGATCTAGTCTTAAAGCCATGAGGTGGAGCAAGTGGGCATGGGGGTGGGGGAGAGCCCAAGATAGATAAGGAGGGTCTCCTAGAGAGGAGGCAGCAACAGTGAAGGGAAATTAGGTACATTCAGGGGCACTAATCAAATAACTATATATTATAAAGGATAATGGAAATCAGGTTTCTCACTGTCAAAGAAGGAAATTACAAATAAGGAAAGGAAGAAAACCAGAATAAACCCTAAAATTTTGGATTAGAACTCGATATAATGTAAACTCAAGGATTTAATTATGTATTAGATATACACGTGTTTTAAGCTAGAAAGAAGTGGTCAAAGATTGATGAAGACATGTCAGAAGGACACAAGACCTAGCCTGAAGATACTCCTATGGGCCCAAATCTGAAACAATTTGAGCACCAAAATAATTGAGAACAGAAATGAACCAAAAGCCACTGAGAAGAATAGGAATTAATGAATCCATACCAGTAATAAACAAATGGGGGAATGATGCTATAGAATGCCAATTTCCAACTGGTTAAATGTGGAGTGAGCGCTGAAGGTAGAAAACAATTTTTGCAACCATCATACTAAATACTGATTCAGGCAAGAACCATCCACGGATGAATGTTAAATTTAGGGTGAAGTGTTGAGGAGAAGCAGGACATTTACGTGGTCTTACAGGGTTTTTTTTGCTTATCAAAAATAAATATTAACATCACCATTGAGGGCAGATGGATATCACATGCCTCCAGATGTGATGCCCTAGAAAAGTCACTTCATTTATGTTCTATCCAACCTGAAATGAATAACCCGAATCTAACCACCAGGAAACATCAGAAAAATCCCAAATGAAAAACATATTACTGCAAAAAAGGCAGGCAGGGGAAGAGAAAAGACTTCTTCAAAAATGTCAGTGTCGTAAACGATAAAGGCTGTGGAAATATTCCAGAATAAAGTAGTTTAGGAAGACTTGGTACCTAAAGCCAATACCTGATCCTAGACTGGATTCTGTACTAGAATAAAAAAACTACACAGGACATGATTGGGTCAACTAACGGAATATGGATGACAGATTAGATAAAAATATCAGTAGTATACTTCTGTAAGAGAATATTCCTATTCTTAGGAAATATACACTGTAGTATTTAGGGGTAAAAAAAGGGTGGCAATGTACACAACCTACTCTTAAATGGCTCAGAAATAAACGTATGTGTAGAGAGAATGCAAATGACATAAAGTTGTTAATAGGTAAATCTGGGTGAAGAATCTGGGTGTCCCTTGTACCATTCTTATCCTTGCAATTTTATGTAAGTTTGAAATTATTTCCAAATAAAAACATTTTTAAAAGACAGTAGCTAGATTGAAGGGGCTTCCAATGGCCAAATTTGGGCGTCAAAATGAATAATCAGGAATGGACAGACTGTAACAGTTACTTGAGAATAAGAATCCATGAATCCAACTAGTACTAAAAAAAAGCTCTTCTTTCCAAAAGAAGCCAAATAGTAATTGTAGAAATAACAGAAAAAGAAAGTCACCATTTATATCCACCCTAATAATAACTGACTCAGGCAAGATTCAACCTGGGTGCTAAAACCACTGAGTGAAACTTAAGGAATGAGATGTTCACATAGTGTCAGTCACCCCATAGATTTCTTATTAATTACAAAGGGGAAAGGGTACCTTTACAATGGAGAAATCTGGCAGACACTACCTTACCTAAGCGATACCATGTGTCTCCTGAGGTAACCGATCAGAATCTAATCGTGAGAAAACTGCTAATAAACCAAAGAGACTATGGATATGCATCATCCTTGATTGGCCCCCGGATCCAACAACTAAAAAGCTATAAAGGGACATTGGAACAACTGGGGAAAGACAAATAATATAGATTATATACTAGGTAAAAGCATTATATTAATGTTGTTTATTGAGTGTGACTATTTTTTGGTTAGCAGAAACATGTCTTTATTTATAGTAGATAAATGCTTAAGTATTAATAAGAATCACAATGTCTGCAAGTAACTCTTAAATGGTTCAGCAAAATATGTGTGTGTGAATGAAGGAGAAAAAAGCAAATGTGGCAAAATGTCAACATCTGGTGAAATAAAAAATTTGTTTAAATAAGGATTAGAAAGTTTTTCACATTACTTCATTTAAGCAACTTAAAACTTTGGAAAGTAGAGGTCAACTACCTACTGCTGAGAATGAGAAGAAAAGGTGGAAAGATCAGAGACTTTAGAAGAGTGAGAAAAGGTCTGCTAGGCCTTGGGAAAACTAAGGAAACCTTGGGAGTGGAGCGGGGACATATCAAGCAGCCCTGAAAGCCTAACCGAGGCTGGAGAACAGGACAGCGGTTAACACGTTCCAACCTCCTGGCCCCACTGGCCTAGGATTTCACAACACAAAAAGCTGTAGACTACTTCTCTGGGAAGGTTATAAAACTGTTTGTGATAACCATCAGTCCTGCTACTGATTATCTTCAGGGACTGTTTCTATTTTTTACCCAAAGAACTTTTCCCCTAAATCTTTGTTTCAATGAAAAATGTATTTTATACCACTCTAAAACTTGTATTTTATCCAGCTTAATATCTTAATTTTACAAAAGAGGCAGCCTGTATTCAAAGAAGCCCAATGCTGTTTACCAGGTAAACTTACAAAAGAACTAGTGGAGAGAGACCAGATACTTCTAAATACCTGATGGGAGGGCAGGAAGTTTTGACATAGGGTGCCCACTGGTAACGAGAGGGGAAAAAAATCACAAGGAAATAACATATGAAGCTTTGATCTTACTTTGTCCTCCAAAACTAAGGATAGGAAACTGTGTCCTTCAAACTCCCCTGAGAGAAGCCCAAAAATAGTCATAAATATAACCACAGGCCCAGAATGTAAAATGTTCACAAACTTAGAAGGAGCCTCCAAATGGGATTTTCTCACCCACCTCTTTTGGGGAAAAAAGTGCATACTAACAAACAATTAAGATTAATTGTTCTTTGTTTTTAGAAGGCTAACCTCTACCAGTATTAAGAGAAAAGCTGAGTATAACTTTAAAGAAAAGCCTTACAGCCACCTTATCTGTGGAAAGGAGCCACGCAAACCCAAAATGTTCTGTGTATTTGCACCAATTCAAAGTTCCCATCCAATATCCAGGCCAACACACACTGCCTTTTTTAAAATCTAGTTAAACTAAGCACAGTGATGCCATCCTTTCTACTTCTGCCTTCTTGGATCTAAGAGATCTGTAACAATTTGAACTTGCCGACAAGGAAATTCTTTGTCTTTCACCTTGTCTAAATTTATATATACACCTTACACTATCTATAATTTCCTTCTCTAGTAAGATCAATTCTTTCTCAAACTGATGAAGTAGAAGATCATATTCTAAAAACAGGTAAATGTAATCTCTTACCTTTCCATAAAGAAGTAAACTTTGTGTCAGCTTCTTTGTGGATCAAAATCAGAAGACCAAGAGGAACCAGGTTCCAATTTCTTTTGAACTAAAAAAACTTTTAGACTTGCTTTTATTCCTCTCTGTTCTGAGCCTTCTGAGCAAAGTGCATAGCAAGCTCCTTGTTTCTAATTTCTACAGTGTCTACTCCACTCTCAGCCCTTTGTGGCCTAGTCAGGAGGACAGGAACATATCCACCAACCTCTAAAGTAAATCAACAAGAAGAAGCCATAATTAAAGAAGGCATGGCACTGACCTCTGCACATTAAAGACCAGAAGACAATGGAGTAATGTTTATACAACTGAGAGAGAACTCAAGTTTTCATATGCAAGAGAAACAGAAAAACATTCTTAGATTCGTAACAGGGTCTTAGAAAATAAACCATTCTTGTAACCACTTGGAAAATTTCCTCAAAAAACATGCTTCACCCAAACAAGAAATAAACTGAATTAAAGAAACCAGTCTTAAGAGGTCCAAGAAAAAATTTAGGGCAAATTCAAACTCTTCAAGGATGAGGAAAATCCACAGTAGTTTATCTGGTGGATAATAGCAGCAATTTAACATAGCGAGAAAAACAGCCAATTATGTTTGAGTTTATACTTCTTTAAAAAAAATACCCATGTGAACTGTGTAAATCTTAAAAGAAATGTTCTATTCATGCTAATATTTAAATAGATGACTATCTTAATAGAACTGTTACAGAAAAAAGCATGAAAAAATTAAACAGATGCCATCATCTGTTATTGTTAGTCAAATTACAGAATTTAGTCCCCTTTAGATGACATCTTGACCAAACTACAGAAATATTATAGTATCTAATAAAACTACAGATAGACCCTCTTTTTAAAATATTTCATCACTTTGAAGGTATATGTTTCTAATTCCTTTATCCATATATTATTATCTACAGCAAAATACCATCAGGAAAGTGGTTTGAGGAGGCAGCAGAAAGGGAAGAGCTGAGGTGATTCAGGGAGCTGGGGCTGACAAAAACTCTAGGCTGGTATGTGATTAGTCTATAAATGTGCCCTCCTCTTTCACACCCCTTAAGGTGCCTTCTGTTACCTGATCCCTCAAGGCTTTCCTTGATGTTGGAAGAGAAGAAGGGTCGGGGTAAAACATGGAAGAGATTAAAGAAAGGACCAAATTCAAAAGAAGTCTTTCCAAATCCTCTCAACTGGCCCTTGCAGGTATTCTGGATGACTGTGGTACAGAAGTGGCTAATCTGGGGACAAATCTTCAATGAAATGCTCTTACATGGCATAGTTTGCTATAGGAAACCTCTCTACAAAGGCATATATATTATATGTGTGCTTATTACCCTCTGATTCAGGAAATGATATGTTAAGTAACTATAATTTATATAAAGATGTATATAAGGATGTTTATCATGGGGTTGTGTGTCTTTGATAAATTTTTTTTATTAAACTTTGATTTTTATTCCTTATTGTTAAGTTGATCAATTTTATATATCAAAATTTTCATTTGTAATCAGAATTAGAAATTTGAAATATGCTCAACTATTATTCCCTTCCTGTAATTAAAGAATAAAGCAATCATTGACAGATATTTGAACATTTACACCCAAGTCCAAGGATATATAAGTGGATCTTTTACCTGCCTTCATTATATAATATCTACAGGGGAAAAAAAAGAGTATCCTTGTACAGCAACACATGCAGAACTGCCATATTCTTATAATAGGTACATAATATGCCATAGTAATACTACGATCTATAGGATGTCACTCTGCCCTAGTTCTCATCTAAGCAACTTACGTGTAATGTCTCACTGATTCCTTACTAAACTTTTATAAGGTGGGTGGTATTATCATCATTTTTATAGTTGAAGAAACTGAAATACAGAGAAGTTTTTCTTTTTTTTTTTTACAGAGAAGTTTTGATAAACTTCATAAATGTCCAACTGTGCTTCCATTTTTATAAAAATTTTTTAAGGGCCTATGCATAGAAAAGAACTGGAAAAATAGACATTAAACTGATGATTGTCTCTGGGTAGTATAATTATGGGATAGAAGTTCTTTAGTTTTCTAACTTCTCTGCACTTCACATGAATTACTCTTGTACTGAAAAGGGGGAAAGAATTCCCTCACAATAAGAAGGAACAAGGTAGGCTTACATTCAATTTTTTTTTTTTTTGCTCTTTTGTTTTTAAGACACCTGAACTATCTTCATTCACCCTCCAAAACCTCTTCTAAAGCCTAAACACATAAGCAAAATTACTTATTATGGCTACGATACTCATTTTAAATGGATCAATTTATTATATGTATAACCCTGTGTATACAGAGAATACATGTTATCTATATACACTTGACACCACACTGGCACTCTACTGTATGAAGAACATTTACACCTACTTTTTAAGATTCTCTGTAGGGAATCTGTGATACAGCCAACAAGTGCCCTTTGTGCTCCTATAACACCCTATGTTCATCGCTGTCACAGTACTTATCACGCTCGATTATGACTAAGTTTACCAGTCTTTCTCTTCTGACAAAATGTTGACGCCAGCATTTGTGTTAGCACAGAGCGTGGTACACAGCTGACACTTAGCAATTGTTGGATACACTGGACGGACAGACTTCTGCACATATGCATACATGGATGAATGCATGGACAAATGAATACAGAGATAGATGGACAAAAGAATGGATAGTTACATGGATAGACAGATGTATGGACAGAGGAATGAATGTACCAATGCAGACTTTCGGTCATGAAATCCTGGCTCCAGTCCCAACTCTCTAGCACCTATGTAACAAGTCACTCTACCTTTCCAGGTCTTTTATTCATATATAAAAGTGATTAGACTATCTGACATTAGAAGGTTCCTTCTAGCTGCTAAATTAGATCACTGAGACTTAGGCATTATTTTTTCATTTTAAGCAATTAGAGAGGTTTGCTGGTGGAAAACTTCACTTTTGATAACCGTGTGGGTCACATTTAAGATTGCACTGAGGCCAAACCCTTAACCAGGGGTACATTCCTGACCCTACCACCGTTCCTATACAAAAACATGACTCACTTGAAGACGAGGGCTTACATGCTTTTTTAGAATTGCAGTGAGGTTTGGACTAAGAGTCTCAAACACCAACTTACTGAGGGCAACTTTAAGTCTTTTGTTCTTCAATTTATGGAAGAAAAAAATTTCCAATCCAACAGTGACACTGTATCTTTAAAGTGGAAGAACTTAGCTAAAGGCTCTTTGCAAAGCAGTAGAGCACAGTCCTTCATGATATAAATGTAGCCACTTACCTTTTACTTTTTTATCAAACTTCTTCTGTTTCATTTTTTCTCGGTTTTTCTGTTGAACTTCCTTCGCTTCTTCTAATGCTTCCTGACTACCCCAAACTTCAAGAGACCGCTTCACAATCTGAAATACAGAATCCATAAATTAGTTGTGATTCATTGTTGTAAAATAGTTATAATTATTAAATCCATAGATGCCAAAGAGTGATCTAACTTAAGTGCAATTTTATAAGTATTTATTTGAAATTTAAAAGTTTTTAAATATTGATAAGAAACAACTCTAGGGCTTTCCTGGTGGCACAGTGGTTGAGAGTCCGCCTGCCAATGCAGGGGACACGGGTTCGTGCCCCGCGCTGCGTCTGCATGTCCGGAGCCTGTGCTCCGCAATGGGAGAGGCCACAACGGTGAGAGGCCCGCGTACCGTAAAAAAAAAAAAAAAAAAAAAAAAAAAGAAACAACTCTAATAATATCTCTATCTATAAACCTATGAAACCGTCAGTGAATGTATGATGAATGAGATTACGTATTTGCAAAGCACAATAAAACTAGGTGTACCTGTGTAAATAGAAAAGCTGTCCTCTGACTGCAATCACTTCTCTGCTTTGTTTTCACGTGAATCGAGAGAACTACATGTAGTCAGTGGGTTTGATCGAGTTTTGGCAGGATCACCCAAAAAAATCTGCTGACCAATTAGCCGTATCAGATCTAAATATGAGGTCATCTCCAGAAATCTCCCATCACAGGAAATCAATCACTACTACTCTTCTCCTGAATCAATAACAGTTTCCATCCACTTGACTAATTTCTGATCTTAAAAATATGAATTTTCTTTAAAAACTTTGGTAGCTGAATGACCTAACAAGTCTTTATTCTAGTTTAAAAACCTTGGAATATATATATATATATGTACTCTTTATAATATTTATTTACATGTAGGGAAATAATATACACACTGAGAATTATGCTCGGGATATCTCTCACAATATGTTACAGGGACCAAAATATCAATCAATAAAGCCAAACTGAAATTTCTTAACATAAAGAAATACACTGTTACTTCATAAATTCTAAAACATCACATTTTCCACAATTTAACATCCCTGAAAATGCTGCATCACTAATGTAACTTAATGGTACTTTAACAACCCTGAGTCAAGAAGTGATTCAGAAGAATTGGACTCTGAATGTAAGTAAGTTTAGGAATACCTTAATAAATCTGTGGTACTTGCATTTTCCTTGTTATGTACACACAAGCATGATTTATAGCAAAAAAAAAACTATAGTAAGTCTAATGGCACTATTTCAATAAAATAAAAGCATCAAGTGATAAGGCAGCACTGGGTCAGTTTAATTAGCAGCATTTTTTCATTTTTAATAGTACATAAAATTATGGTGAATCTTTTAATCAATAGTGTATTATGTTTAGTGAAAATTCAATATATGTCTGCTTTTACAATGTGGTTTATTAGAAGATACTAGGATCTTCTAGTATATTCCAATCAAACTGTGCTCTAAAGCAATGCCTCCCAATATTTTTTATATAATGGCACAAAAAAGAATATTATGATATTTGTACCATTCTTGGGTAGATACAGGAAGCTGGAGTTAGATTCTGGGCATCTGTGAAATTCCCAAATTTTTTTTTTATGATTTTATTTGCGGGGTAGGTGGGCAAGGGCTGACTCCTATTTCAAGCATTTTTGTTTCCAAATTGTACTCCTAACATCACCCAGTAGTAATATATTTGCTTCAAAGTGCCACATCAAAAAGCAAAATAGGGCCTCCCCGGTGGCGCAGTGGTTGAGAGTCCGCCTGCCAATGCAGAGGACACGGGTTCGTGCCCCGGTCCGGGAGGATCCCACATGCCGCAACTAAGACCTGGTGCAGCCAAATAAATAAATAAATATTAAAAAAAAAAAAAAAAAAAAAAACAACAAAAAGCAAAATAAGTAAACATGTTATTAAATGTCATTATGTACGACTATGGCTCGTGTCAAACAATAAAATGAAAAGGATCTTTTTAACTTTCTGTAAGTGAAAACTAATTATAACTAGTTCATTGTTAAAGCTTCACCCGACCCAGGGTTTAAAATGACTGATTATAACTTATTGGAGACCTGTAATTTTAAGTAGAGTTTCATATCACCCCATTGTGCATGATGAGGATTCTTCTTCACAATAAATTTAAGAGCTGGTTCTCTTTTTTCTAAATCACAATCTTTCAGAAGGTATTCTTGTTTTGCTTCTGTTTTAGTTATAAGCTTGTGTTTATCATCAGCATCTCTGAAAACAGATTAAGTCCATTATATACAGTAGTTGTTTCAAATAAATTAAGATTTTTCAAACAGTCCCCAAACCTAGGGGCATACATGCCAAAAGAAACATATAAAATACTTTTTCCTGAAACGCTCATGGTCAAATTAGCAGCATAAGAATTCCAACAGAGAAGTACTTTCTTTTACTAATTCTGAGAAGCTATTTATATTAGCAGCAGATCCATGTTATTTAACACGTTAAGAATTTCTTTTTACTAAGTCCCTCTTTTCCACAAAGTATTTGAAATAACTTACATGAACACAGCAAATATAAATGAGAACTTAAGACTCAATGAGTAAGAAAATATAAGGCTTAAAGTCAGGAGAGGCAGGATATAAGGAATATAAACATGCAAGGTCCAAAGGCACCAAGCACAGCTGCGTTTCCAGTTGGCTCTGAGCTTTTTCAAAGCCCAGGTAAAAATGGAGACATAGTCAATTACATAGCTCTTCTCATTCATTTGTTCTCCATCTACATGCTAGGTATTGTTCAAGGTACTAGGAATACAGCAAAGAATAAAACAAAGCCTTGTTTTCAGGAAGCTTACATTCTAGTTAGGAGAAGACAGTCAATAAGCAAACATGATGACTGATAAAAGTGCTATAAAGGAATACAAAGCATGGTAAAGGAACAGAAATTTTCAGAGAGATTGGGAAATCAAGAGAATGCCACTGATGAGGAAACATTTGAGCAGGGCCCTTCAGAAGTCAGAAAACATTCTGAATAGCTAGAGAAAGAACATTCATAGCAGAAAGAAGAGCAAGTGCAAAGACTCTAGGACAGGAGTGTGCTTTGCAAATGGAGTTCACAACAAGCGAGCCAGTGTGACCAGAATGCTTAAAGTAGGTGATGGTGAGGAGTGATGGAAAATAAAGTCAGAGACACGCAAGGGTCTTGTAAGAAATGGTGAAGACAATTTTATTCTACATGGATTCGAAACCATTAAAGAGTTTTGAGTAAAATGCTATATGGAGAAGAGACTAACCGTGCAAAAGTGGGGGAAGAGGCCAGTTACAAGAGTACTACTGCAGTGGTCCAGGCAAGAGCTGATAGGGGCCCAGTCTAAGGCAGTAATAGTACAGAGGATGAGAAACAGATGGATTCAGGACATGGTTTAAATATAGACCCAAATGGATTTGGAATTAAACATGGGATAGAGAAACAGCCAGTGAATGAAGTTGGCCTTTACTGAAATGGTGAACACTTAGGAGGAGGTATAGGACAGGCGGTGGGGGGAGGGGGAGAGGAGTTATAATTGGGAATAACTTTAAGGAGACTAAATAATTTGGAAGTATACACCAAAGGAGGGGACAGGTAAAGTACATTGTACTAATCTATAATCGTCAAAGATGTTGGAAAAAACAAATAGAATGGAGGGCTGTATTCCTCATTATGTTTACATAACTTTCTTTAAATTGATCATTAGGTTGCTTCCATTTTCTCACGGAAGTAAGGTTATATGTGGTAATTTAGCTCCTGAACACTATCTGTACTTTAAGGAGAGTGATAACACTGTGGGCCTTAACCACTGTGTGCATTAATGATACTGTTACATCACTGGGAAGAGAGCTGATAATTCCAGTGGGTACCAGAACATTTCCCATCACAGATCTGATCATGAGACCAGAAACATCTCCCGTTCTATCTTCTAGGGATCTACTTAGCAACAAGTCAGTGGTGATGGCTCTAGATGTCTGCAGCAGGGACTCTGAAAAGGCAGGTCCACCAGGCGTGTGAGCAGTTGATCTGGGACTGTACGTACAAGAAGTGGGGACAGGGAACAGATAAGAGGGCTAAGTAAGAATCCAAGGTGGGATCTTTAGGTGTGAAAGACACCAACACAGGACTTGGCTGAGATAACCAGTAGGGACAGGAGAACCAAGTGGAGTGAGTAATATTCCGTGGTGATACAAAAAGAGATAAAGGCTAGGAGAAGAAAAAGAATGACAGAAGAATGTGATTTTTCCTCATTTAATCTCTTCCCTGCCAATTCAGGAGAGTAGAAAATGAACGGAAAGAGGTGTTCTGAGTACCAGAAGAGTAGCTGGAGGCGTTATACTTCCCTCCTCTCATTGAAGGTGCCAGTCCTCTGACCAAGGTATCAACACACACACTAGTCAAAGAAAGAAAGAAACAAAGGGATCCTTAGGGGCTGGGGGGAGAGAAGGGTTAGGAACCTGCTACTGAGAGATGGTTAACGCCCCCCCCAACCCCCCAGCAGAAAGGAAAAGGACATATCTATGGCAGAACCAGGGACATCCTTCCTATTTATGTGGCATAACGTTGATAAGCATAGTCTTCCTGTAATTCTTTAGCAAAATGGAAAATACAGAAATTTTAGGAAACTCCCAAAACAACATATTTATGAAGAAAATATTAAATCCAAATGGATCTAATTACTGTTTTGCCCTAAACCTACAAGCAAACATTAAATTTTAGTAATTTAGAACATGCTCTGAAATAAAAATAAGTACCTGCAGTTATCACAAGTTGCCAAATCAAAGTGGTTCATTAGATAAGAATCCATAAATTCTTTACCACATTCTTCACATATAACATAATCAAATTCCATTACAGGTCCTAAAGAAAGGAAGATTAATTCTCTAAGTTGCCTTTTTTTGTGATTAGAATAGAGCCTCCTCTATTTTATTAGCTTACCAGCATGTATTTTATGCCTGATACAAACATATTTATGTAAAAGACAACATAAAACCTTGATTAAGTAATCTTACATTCATCTAAAAAAAATTTTTTTAAGGAAAAAAGGAAATAACATAAAGGAAAAAATTATGGACTCACCCAGTATTTTTGAACTCAAACAACATGGAAGGTACTTGTATTACTTTTGTATTGCTGGTATAACAAATTACCACAAATTTAGTGGCTAAAATAACACAAATTTATTTTCTCACAGATCTGTAGTTTATATGTCTGACACAGGTCGCAGTGGGCTAAAGTCAAGGTGATGGCAGGGTTGCACTCCTTTCTGGAGGTTTTGAGGGACAACCTATTACCAGCCATTTCCAGCTTCTAGAGGCCACCTGCATTCCTTGACTCACGACTCCCTTTCTCCAGGGATGTAAGCTGGAGCCAGCAACTGCAGCTTCTTACATCACTATGGCTTCTTCCATAATCACACCTACCCCTGACTCTCTCCTGCCTCTCTTCTACTCCTAAGGATCCTTGCGATTACACTGGGCCCAGCTGGATAACCCAGAATAATCTCCCCATCTCAAAGTCTTTAACCTTAATCATATCTGCAAAGTCCTTTTGGCTCTGCAAGGTAATAAATGCATAGGTTCCGGGATGGTTAGGATGTGGACATCTTTGGGGGCCATTACTTGGCCTACCACAGTAATGTTGAGAGTACAAAGATTAGTCTCAAGGCCGGAGGGAGGTGGGGGAGCTGCTTACAGATAAGGGAGATGGGCACCAACATGTAACACAGAAAACAGAGGCAACACAGAATTCACTTTCAAATGGGAAACTTTTTCTCTCCCTCACCCCCAACAACAGAGTAAACAGCTTCCTCTTCATCTGTCTCAACCACTAGATTGGAAATCTCTTGAAGGCAGAGACTGTATTTAGTTTAGCTATATATCCTCAATACCCAGCACGGAAACTACTCTTGGCAGAGTAAGGCCGGATTCTTTTTTTTTTTTTTTTTTTTTAAAGATTTCAAATACCTAGCTAAGAATCTTTATCCTACAGAATTTTTTTTTCCAGCAAGTCTGAAGGTTTTACCCCTAAGTCTTTAGGATGATTGCTACTGCCAAGCCCCAACTCTGAGAACTGCCACAAGTCCCAGCAGGAAGAAAAATGGAGTTGCCATTTATCCATGATTTGTTCAACATATTCCTATCACTGCCTTCCCTTACCTACTTCCAACACAAGAAGGTCAGTCAGTATTCTAGCACTCCTCAATATTACTAATCTCCAAACTCTTAACAAAAAAATCACTCTTCTTTCTAAAATATTACAGGGGCATAGCTATGGACAAAAGGAAAAAATATAGTCAAAGTGGTATCTTCAAAAAACTGGTTACTGGAATGTGTTTGGATAGAGAGAAATTACAGTCAGAAATACCAATTAGGAGGCTACTGCACAGTATTATTAATCAAAAGCCATAAAATGTGCATACGTTTTCCTAATTTTAAAAATGCCTTATAATGGAAATTTTTAAATATACATAAGGATGATTTTTCAACTCCATCACTCCCTTTACATTTACCATTTGGAAATTGCCAGTCTACTGTAATCAAGAGCCTTCCCCTCCCCCATTCAGTCCTTCATTCACTAACACATTTATTATCCATATAGACTCATGGATTCCTATTATTTCAATGGTGTCCTTCATTATTTTAGCAAATTGTCTGAAATTTGGCCAGTGGAAGCCCCTTCAAGCTGACACTTATGCCTCTGTAACATGCTTCTATCACTTTCTGAACACTTACATATTTTCTGGCATTACAAAATGTCCCAAGCTCATCTTGTAGCCATCCTGCCCCAACCCTGGAATCAGCTATTTCTCTGAAGGGCCCTGGTTCCTTTTAGTGGAGAACAGTATCAGCATCCAAGATCTGGACACCAGCTGCACTCATTGCTACTGGGCTACCTCTGCTTCACGGCCATTTCTGTGAACAGGGCTAGGAAATATATGTGTATATAGACACACACACAAATACTCATACATGTACTGTACACTTTTTTTGTTGAGATATAACTGACATAACATTAGTTTCAGGTGTACAACATAATGAGTCAACAATTGTATATATTACATAATGATCACCACAGTAAGTCTAGTTAACATTCGTCACCATACGGTTACATTTCTTATCATAAGAATTTTTAAGATCTAGTCTCTTAGCAACTTTCAAATATGTAATACAGTATTACTGTTACCATGCTGTACATTACTTTCCCATGACTAACTGGAAGTTTGTACCTTTTGACCCACTTCAAACATTTCACCTACCTCCCTCCTCCTCCCCCCTCTGGCAATCATCAATCTGTTCTCTGTATCTATGAGTTTGGGGGGGGGGTTGTTTTTAGATTCCACATATAAGTGAGATCATATGGTATTTAACTTTCTCTGACTTACTTCACTTAGCATAATGCCCTCAAGGTCCATCCATGTTGTCACAAATGGCAAGATTTCATTCTTTCTTGTGGCTGAATAATATTCCACTGTATGTATACACACACACACACACACACATCACACTTTCTTTATCCATTCATCCATCGATGGACACTTAGATTGTTTCCACATCTAGTTATTGTAAATAATGCTGCAATGAACATGGGGGTGCATGTATATTTTCGAGTTACTGTTTACATTTTCTTTGGATAAATACCCAGAAGTGGGATTGCTGGATTATATGGTAGTTCTAAGTTTTTGAGGCACTTGCATACTGTTTTCCATAGTAGTTGCACTGATTTACATTTACAAGGGTTCCTTTTATCCACATGCTCACCAACACTTATTTTTTGTCTCTTTGATAACCACCATTCTAACAGGTGTTAGGTGGTAGCTCACCACTGTTTGATTTGCATTTCCCTGATGATTAGTGATGTTGAGCATCTTTCCATGTACATGCTGGCCGGCAGTACGTCTTCTCTGGAAAAATGTCTATTCAGATCTTCTGCCCATTTTTTAATCGGATTGTTTGGTTTTTTGCTATTGGGTTGTAGGAGTTCTTTATGTATTTTGGATACTAACCCCTCATCAGATGTATGATTTGCAAATATTTTCCCCCATTCAGTTGGTGGGCTTTTCAAAGGTTTGCTTTGCTGTGCAGAAGCATTTTAGTTTGATGTAGTCCCACTTGTTTAACAGTTTTGCTTTTGTTGCTTCTGCTTTTGGTATCATAACCAAAAATATCATTGCCAAGACCAATGTCAAGGAGCTTTTCATCTATTTTCTTTTTTGTTTGTTTTTTATTTATTTGGTTGCGTTGAGTCTTAGTTGCAGCTCACAGGCTCCTTAGTTACGGCTCCAAGCTCCTTACTTGCGGCATGCAAACTCTTAGTTGTGGCATGCATGTGGGATCTAGTTCCCAGACTAGGGTTCAAACCTGGGCCCCATGCATTGGGAGCAGAGTCTTAACCACTGTGCCACCAGGGAAGTCCCCATCGGTTTTCTTCTAAGAGTATTACGGTTTGTCTTACACTTAAATCTTTAATCCATTTTGAATTATTCTGTGTGTATGATGTAAGACAGTGGCCCAGTTTCAATCTTTTGCATGTGACTGTCCAGTTCTCCCAACACCTTTTATTGAAAAAACTGTCCTTTCCCCTTGTATATTCTTGGCTCCTCTGTCATAAATTAACTGACCATATGTGTAGGTATATTTCTGGGCTTTCTCTTCTGTTCCATTGATCTATGTGTCATTTTTATGCCAATACCATACTGTTTTCATTACAATGGCTTTGAAATATAATTTGAAATCAGGGAGCATGAGGTCTCCAGCTCTGTTCTTTTTTCTCAAGATTGCTCTGGCCATTCAGGGTTTTTCATGGTTCCATGTGAATTTTAGGATTGTTTGTTCTATTTCTGTGGGAAATTGCCATTGGAATTTTGATAGGGACTGCACTGATTCCATAGATTGCTTTAGGTACTATGGACATTTTAAGAATATTAGTTCTTCCAACCCAGGAGCACAGAATGTTTTTCTATTTATTTGTGTCTTCTTCCATTTCTTTCATCCATGTCTTATAGTTTTCAGTGTACAAGTATTTCACCTCCTTGGTTAAATTTATTCCTAGGTATTTTATTCTTTCTGATAAATGGGCAACTGTAAACAGGACTGTTTTCTTAATTTCTCTTTCTGATAGTTCATTAGTAGTGTACAAAAATGCAACAGATTTCTATATATTGATTTTGTTTCCTGCAACTTTGCTGAATTCACTTTTTAGTTTACATGTACACTTTTACATGCATACACATATACATGTTTTAGAAATCATGAGTTCACACTGATACTGGCAATTTTAATCCATCCCCACAGGGTTCTTTCTTGCCTTCTCCCATTCCATATTTGTATGTCCTTTCTTCTACAATGAGAACCTTGGCTCCCAACAACATCAAGAAATACATTCATCTGCATGAGCCAATAATACATCTAAACTAGTTTCAAAATTTCTTCACTCATACCACTCTATGAGTTCAGGAATTCTGTGGTTTTCCCCTTACCCCACCCACCTCAAATTGAGGATATACTGTCAAATACTGTCCTCATAAATCATTTGGACTAGTTCTTTCTGTCCTCCCCCTCTTCAACATGATCATGTTATTTCATTTGGAAAAATACATCCATTTGTTTATTTGCTTTTAGGTTGTTTACTCCTTCTATCAATGATTTAACTTTTTTTAAGTATGTAAACTTTACCAGAAATTTACATACTTTTGGGTCAGTTACCCTACTGCTATGAATCAGAGCGCTGGACAAAAGTTTACCTCCAAATATATTCACTGCAATAATAATTATTAGAATAGAGAAAAGAAACAAACAAAAGAGCTGCATTTAAATGAATCATGGTGCAGCCATCAAATGGAGCATTATGTAGCCATTAAAAAGAAAGCTCTGAAAGAATATTTAAGAAATGGGGAGGACTTCCCTGGTGGTGCAGTGGTTGAAAGTCTGCCTGCCAATGCAGGGGACACGGGTTCGAGCCCTGGTCTGGGAGGATCCCACATGCCGTGGAGCAACTGGGCCCATGAGCCACAACTACTCAGCCTGAGCGTCTGGAGCCTGTGCTCCGCAACGAGAAGCCACGACAGTGAGAGGCCCGTGCACCGTGATGAAGAGTGGCCCCCGCTCGCTGCAACTGGAGAAAGCCCTCGCACAGAAACGAAGACCCAACACAGCCAAAAATAAATAAATTAATTAATTAAAAAAAAGAAATGGAGAAATTCTCTTAACATTTTTATAAAAGAAAAATATTACATTCTCATTCACACATCAAAAACAGTCTCAAAGATAATACATCAAAATGTTTGTACAGGAAGTTACTGTTTAATGGGACAAAGTTTCAGTCTTGGGATGATGAAAAAACTCTGGAGATGGATGGTGGTGACTGTTACAAAACAACGTGAAAGTATAGTACTTAATGCCACTAAACATACTAAACATACGCTTTAAAAGGTTACAATTATAGGGCTTCCCTGGTGGCGCAGTGGCTGGGAGTCCGCCTGCCGATGCAGGGGACACGGGTTTGATCCCTGGTCAAGGAACCAAATTCCCACATGCCGTGGGGGCAACTAAGCCCGCATGCCACAACTATTGAGCTTGCAAGCCTCAACGAGAGAGCTGGTGTGCTACAAACTACAGAGCCCACGCACCCTGGGGCCTGCACACCACAACTAGAGAGAGAAAACCCCCAAGCCAAAACCAGAGAGAAGCCTGAGCACTGCAACGAAGAGCCTGTGAACCGCAACAAAAGATCCCGCATGCTGCAACTAAATCCCAACACAGCCAGGGGAGGGCGGGGGGGGGGAGGGCAGAAGAGGGGAGGGGAGGGGAGGGGAGGGCAGGGGAGGGGAGGAAGAAAGAAAGAAAGAAAACAGAGGAGGAACCAAGATGGCAAAGTAGAAGGACGTGCTCTCACTCCCTCTTGCGAAAACACCAGAATCACAACTAACTGCTGGACAATCATCAACAGGAAGACACTGGAACTCACCAAAAAAGATACCCCACATCCAAAGACAAAGGAGAAGCCACAGTGAGATGGGAGAAGGGGCGCAATCACAGTAAAATTAAATCCCATAACTGCTGGGTGGGTGACTCACAGACTGGAGAACACTTATACCACAGAAGTCCACCCACTGGAGTGAAGGTTCTGAGCCCCACGTCAGGCTTCCCAACCTGGGGGTCCGGCAACAGGAGGAGGAACTCCTAGAGAATCAGACTTTGAAGCCTAGTGGGAATTGACTGCATGACTTCAACAGGACTGGGGGAAACAGACACTCCACTCCTGGAGGGCACACACAAAGTAGTGTGCACATCAGGACCCAGGGAGAAGGAGCAGTGACCCCATAGGAGACTGAACCAGACCTACCTGCTAGTGTTGGAGGGTCTCCTGCAGAGGCGGGGGGGGGGGCGCGCGTGGCTGTGGCTCCCCGTGGGGACAAAGACACGGGCAGCAGAAGTTCTGGGAAGTACTCCTTGGTGTGAGCCCTCCCAGAGTCTGTCATTAGCCTCACCAAAGAGCCCGGGTAGGCTCCACTGTTGGGTTGCCTCAGGACAAACAACCAACAGGGAGGGAACCCAGCCCCACCCATAAACCATGAAGTGGATTAAAGTTTTACTGAGCTCTGCCCACCAGAGCAACAGTCAGCTCTACCCACCACCAGTCCCTCCCATCAGGAAGCTTGCACAAGCCTCTTAGATAGCCTTATCCACCAGAGGGCAGACAGCAGAAGCAAGAAGAACTACAATCCTGCAGCCTGTGGAACAAAAACCACATTCACAGAAAGATAGACAAGATGAAAAGGCAGAGGGCTATGTACCAGATGAAGGAACAAGATAAAACCCCAGAAAAGCAACTAAATGAAGTGGAGATAGGCAACCTTCTAGAAAAAGAATTCTGAATAATGATAGTGAAGATGATCCAGGACCTCGGAAAAAGAATGGAGGCAAAGATCGAGAAGATGCAAGAAGTTAAATAAAGACCTAGAAGAATTAAAGAACAAACAAACAGAGATGAACAATACAATAACTGAAATGAAAAATACACTAGAAGGAATCAACAGCAGAATAACTGAGGCAGAAGAACGGATAAGTGACCTAGAAGACAGAATGGTGGAATTCACTGCTGCAGAACAGAATAAAGAGAAAAGAATGAAAAGAAATGAAGACAGCCTAAGAGACCTCTGGGACAACATTAAACGCAACAACATTCGCATTATAGGGGTCCCAGAAGGAGAAGAGAGAAAGGACCCGAGAAAATATTTGAAGAGATTATAGTTGAAAATTTCCCTAACATGGGAAAGGAAATAGCTACCCAAGTCCAGGAAGCACAGCGAGTCCCATACAGGATAAACCCAAGGAGAAACAGGTCGAGACACATAGTAATCAAATTGGCAAAAATTAAAGACAAAGAAAAATTACTGAAAGCAGCAAGGGAAAAATGACAAATAACATACAAGGGAACTCCCAGAAGGTTAACAGCTGATTTCTCACCAGAAACTCTACAAGCCAGAAGGGAGTGACATGATATACTTAAAATGATGAAAGGGAAGAACATACAACCAAGATTACTCTACCTGGCAAGGATCTCATTCAGATTCAATGGAGAAATCAAAAGTTTTACAGACAAGCAAAAGCTAAGAGAATTCAGCACCACCAAACCAGCTCTACAACGAATGCTAAAGGAACTTCTCTAAGTGGGAAACACAGGAGAAGAAAAGGACCTACAAAAACAAACCCAAAACAATTAAGAAAATGGTCAAAGGAACATACATATCAATAATTACCTTAAACGTGAATGGATTAAATGCTCCAACCAAAAGACACAGGCTTGCTGAATGGATACAAAAACAAGACCCATATATACGCTGTCTACAAGAGACCCACTTCAGACCTAGGCACACATACAGACTAAAAGTGAGAGGATGGAAAAAGATATTCCATGCAAATGGAAATCAAAAGAAAGCTAGAGTAGCAATACTCATATCAGATAAAATACTTTAAAATAAAGAATGTTACAAGAGACAAGGAAGGACACTACATAATGATCAAGGGATCAATCCAAGAAGATATAAGAATTATAAATATATATGCACCCAACATAGGAGCACCTCAATACATAAGACAACTGCTAACCACTATAAAAGAGGAAATCGACAGTAACACAATAATAGTGGGGGACTTTAACACCTCACTTACACCAATGGACAGATCATCCAAAATGAAAATAAATAAGGAAACAGAAGCTTTAAATGACACAATAGACCACATAGATTTAATTGATATTTATAGGACATTCCATCCAAAAACAGCAGATTACACTTTCTTCTCAAGTGCACACTGAACATTCTCCAGGATAGGTCACATCTTGAGCCTCGGTAAATTTAAGAAAACTGAAATCACATCAAGTATCTTTTCTGACCACAACGCTATGAGATGAGAAATGAATTACAGGGAAAAAAACATAAAAAACACAAACACATGGAGGCTAAACAATACGTTACTAAATAACCAAGAGATCACTGAAGAAATCAAAGAGGAAACCAAAATATACCTAGAGACAAATGACAATGATAACACGACGATCCAAAACCTATGGGATGCAGCAAAGGCAGTTCTAAGAGGGAAGTTTATAGCTATACAAGCCTACCTCAAGAAACAAGAAAAATCTCAAATAAACAATCTAACCTTACACCTAAAGGAACTAGAGAAAGAAGAACAAACAAAACCCAAAGTTAGCAGAAGGAAAGAAATCATAAAGATCAGAGCAGAAATAAATGAAATAGAAACAAAGAAAACAATAGCAAAGATCAATAAAACTAAAAGTTGGTTCTTTGAGAAGATAAACAAAATTGATAAACCATTAGCCAGACTCATCAAGAGGGAGAGGACTCAAATCAATAAAATTAGAAATGAAAAAGGAGAAGTTACAACAGACACTGCAGAAATACAAAGCATCCTAAGAGACTACTACAAGCAACTCTATGCCAGTAAAATGGACAACCTGGAAGAAATGGACGAATTCTTAGAAAGGAATAACCTTCCAAGACTGAACCAGGAAGAAACATTAAATATGAACAGAACAATCACAAGTAATGAAATTGAAACTGTGATTAAAAAACTTCCAACAAACAAATACCCAGGACCAGATGGCTTCATAGGTAAATTCTATCAAACATTTAGAGAAGAGCTAACCTAACACCCATCCTTCTCAAACTCTTCCAAAAAACTGCAGAGGAAGGACCACTCCCAAATTCATTCTATGAGGCCACCATCACCCTGATACCAAAACCAGACAAAGATACTACAAAAAAAAAAAATTACAGACCAATACCACTGCTAAATATAGATGCAAAAATCCTCAACAAAATACTAGCAAACAGAATCCAACAACACACTAAAAGGATCATACACCACAATCAAGTGGGATTTATCCCAGGGATGCAAGGATTCTTCAAAATACGCAATCAATCAACGTGATACACCATATTAACAAATTGAAGAAAAACCATATGATCATCTCAATAGATGCAGAAAAAGTTTTTGACAAAATTCAACACCCATTTATGATAAAAACTCTCCAGAAAGTGGGCATAGAGGGAAACTAACTCAACATAATAAAGGCCATATATGACAAACCCACAGCAAACATTCTGCATGGTGAAAAACTGAAAGCATTTCCTCTAAGATCAGGAACGAGACAAGGATGTCCACTCTCACCACTATTACTCAACACAGTTTTGGAACTCCTAGCCATGGAAATCAGAGAAGAAAAAGAAATAAAAGGAATACAAATTGGAAAAGAAGTAAAACTGTCACTGTTTGCAGATGACATGATACTATACATAGAGAATCCTAAAAATGCCACCAGAAAACTACTAGAGCTAATCAATGAATTTGGTAAAGTTGCAGGATACAAAATTAGGTAAAGTTGCAGGATACAAAATTAATGCACAGAAATCTCTTGCATTCCTATACACTAATGATGAAAAATCTGAAAGAGAAATTAAGGAAACACTCCCATTTACCATTGCAACAAAAAGAATAAAAAACCTAGGAATAAACCTACCTAGGGAGACAAAAGACATGTACGCAGAAAACTATAAGACACTGATGAAAGAAATTAAAGATGATACCAACAGATGAAGAGATATACCATGTTCTTGGATTGGAAGAATCAATATTGTGAAAATGACTATACTACTCAAAGCAATCTACAGATACAATGCAATCCCTATCAAATTACCAATGGCGGGCTTCCCTGGTGGCGCAGTGGTTGAGAGTCCGCCTGTTGATGCAGGGGACACGGGTTTGTGCCCCGGTCCGGGAGGATCCCACGTGCCACGGAGCAGCTGGACCCGTGAGCCATGGCCACTGAGCCTGCGCGTCCGGAGCCTGTGCTCCACAACGGGAGAGGCCACAACAGTGAGAGGCCCGCGTACCACAAAAAAAAAAAAGAAAAATTACCAATGGCATTTTTTATGGAACTAGAACAAATCATCTTACAATTTGTATGGAGACACAAAAAATCCCGAATAGCCAAAGCAGTCTTGAGGGGAAAAAAACGGAGCTGGAGGAATCAGACTCCCTGACTTCAGACTATACTACAAAGCTACAGTAATCAAGACAAGATGGTACTGGCACAAAAACAGAAACATAGATCAATGGAACAAGACAGAAAGCCCAGAGATAAACCCACGCACCTATGGTCAACTAATCTATAACAAAGGAGGCAAAGATATACAATGGAGAAAAGACAGTCTATTCAATAAGTGGTGCTGGGAAAACTGGACAGCTACATGTAAAAGAATGAAATTAGAACACTCCCTAACACCATACACAAAAATAAACTCAAAATGGATTCCAGACCTAAATGTAAGACCGGACACTATAAAACTCTTAGAGGAAAACATAGGAAGAACACTCTTTGACATAAATCACAGCAAGATCTTTTTTGATCCACCTCCTAGAGTAATGGAAATAAAAACAAAAACAAAGGGGACCTAATGAAACTCCAAAGCTTTTGCACAGCAAAGGAAACCATAAACAACACGAAAAGACAACCCTCAGAATGGGAGAAAATATTTGCAAATGAATCAACGGACAAAGGATTAATCTCCGAAATATATAAACAGCTCATGCAGCTCAATATTAAAGAAACAAACCCAATCCAAAAATGGGCAGAAGACCTAAATAGACATTTCTCCAAAGAAGATATACAGATGGCCAAGACGCACATGAAAAGCTGCTCAACATCACTAAGTATTAGAGAAATGCAAATCAAAACTACAATGAGGTTATCATCTCACACCAGTTAGAATGGGCATCATCAGAAAATCTACAAACAACAAATGCTGGAGAGGGCGTGGAGAAAAGGGAACCCTCTTGCACTGTTGGTGGGAATGTAAATTGATATAGCCACTATGGAGAACAGCATGGAGTTTCCTTAAAAAACTAAAAATAGAATTACCATAAGATCCAGCAATCTCACTACTGGGGATATACCCAGAGAAAACCATAATTCAAAAAGACACATGCACCCCAATGTTCACTGCAGCACTACTTACAATAGCCAGGTCATGGAAGCAACCTAAATGCTCATCGACAGACGGATGGATAAAGAAGTTGTGGTACATATATACAATGGAATATTACTCAGCCATAAAAAGGAACAAAATTGAGTCATTTGTTGAGACGTGGATGGATCTAGAGACTGTCACACAGAGTGAAGTAAGTCAGAAAGAGAAAAACAAATACCGTATATTAACGCATGTCTGTGGAACCTAGAAAAATGGTACAGATGAACCGGTTTGCAGGGCAGAAGTTGAGATACAGATGTAGAGAACAAACATATGGACACCAAGGGGGGAAAACCGCGGTGGGGTGGGGATGGTGGTGTGATGAACTGGGCGATTGGGACTGACATGTATACACGGATATGTATAAAATTGATGACTAATAAGAACCTGCAGTATAAAAAAACAAACAAACAAAAAACCAACTAATACTAAACTTTCTTTGGGTTATTTGTGTGGAAGTATGTTAATATAAATGTTTTAGACATTACCTGAAATTTCTAAAAATCTTATATGTTCTGGTATAATGTTATAAGTCATAATTCTAGTTATTACTTTAAAATGTATATCTCAGAAATAACTAAAAAAAAAGAAAAGAAAGAGCTCTTAAGCTGCACCAATTGTAAGTAACTTAAAACATTAAAAAAAAGAGTCCTAGGAAGCAGAAAAGCACAGAGAAGCAACCAGCCTCTTCTCCATAGGCATCTAGCTTTTTACCAAAGGAGAGGTTCCATTGCTCCCTGAGTCAAGAGTTGCAGAAGCTCCACCCCAACCCCCCTTTCTGAGATCTCCCTTGGCAGTGTCCTAATCCACGGGGCCCCTCTCCAGTATGTATGGAGACATCTAAACTTTTATAAACCTAGTGAAGCCCATTTCCTTTCCTTTTCAAGCCCTTTCATCATTGTGACTGTCTGAAATTCTGCCAAGGACAGAAATTAGTGTCTGACTCTAAAAAAAAAAAGTGATAGAAAATATTAATTACTCTCCCTGTTTTCTTCTACCCATAGAGGTCAACCACATAAAGTCATAAAAGTAGGCTCCTTGTGCAAAGGCACCTGCCCAAGGGGGCAAACAGGTGTCAAAATGCAGCCCATGACCACTTTTTAAGCCATGAGCCCTGGCCCAGGCTAAGTCAGCCCAGAGAAAGAGGGTCTTTTTCTAATTTCTCTCCCAAAGATGACACTGTGGAAGAGGTAATCAAGGATGTGACCACCGGTTAACCTGTGAGCTGGACCTGGGCAATCAGAGGCTCCTCACTCTCTCTTCTTCTCTCCTTGGGATGTACATTCTGCCCCATGTTCCCACCGTGGGAGCTGTTTCAAGGACACAGCCTTGAGAGCGTACGGTGTTGTTGAGACCATGTGGACTGAATATGCAACTGAACCCAGTGAAAGCTCATACATATACTTTAAGATTTGGCGGCGGGTGCAGAGATCTACTCAATTCACAGCCACCCAAGACAAGCCTCGTAAGAAAGTTCCCTTGCTTATTAAAACTGCCACCTACCAATCTGGAGTGCTCTGACTCTTTCTTTAGCCTCTCCCTGCTCTCCCTGTATGGGGCCAGCTTGCGAATAAGAGACACCTTTCCTAACCTGCACAAATTCATTACCAGAGTGCTAACTGCAAGCAGCAGCCCTACCGTCAATAACAGTATATGACACATGCCACATACATACCTCAGTCAAGCAGAAAGGCACTACAGTAGGTTCTCAATTAATGTTTGTTGCATGACCTGTTAAATGAACAGGGCTTTATAAGCCCGTGGTGGATTCAGGAATCTACAGAAAAACAGTTACAGTGAATCTTCATATCCATAGAATCATAAGGACTTTACAGGTCACTGAATTCAAGGCATTCCCTCCTGATACAGGGTTTTTCTACAATATCCTGCTCAAGTGGTCTCTCCATCTCTGAACCCCTCCAATGCTTTGCTATTTAGAGGCAGCACTCCACATGGTTTGGCTCACATGATGTATGTGCCAACACCCTATTTAGTGCAAAGTACAAGTTCATTATACTGGGTTGGAATCTCCCGCACTGTAACTGTTATCCACTGTTCCAATTCTCCCCTCCAGAGCAAATCACAGTAAGTATAATCTGTCTTCCACAGAGGAATACTTCTTGCATTTGCAGGCAGCTGAAGTGTTTCTAAGTTAAACGTATCCAGTTTTGACAACTGTTCCTCACATGCCAATTTCAATATTTCCATTTTGATCACCCTGTTTTGGACATATACACTTGTCAATAGCCCTCATAAAATATGGCACCCAATATATACAGTGGAATATTACTCAGTCATAAAAGAAACGAAACTGAGTTATTTGTAGTGAGGTATATGGACCTAGAGTCTGTGATACAGAGTGAAGTCAGTCAGAAGGAGAAAAACAAATACCATATGCTAACACATATATATGGAATCTAAAAAAAAAAAAAAAGGTTCTGAAGAACCTAAGGACAGGACAGGAATACAGACGCAGATGTAGAGAATGGACTTGAGGACACGGGGAGGGAGATGGGTAAGCTGGGACGAAGTGAGAGAGTGGAATGGACATATATACACTACCAAATGTAAAATAGATAGCTAGTGGGAAGCAGCCCATAGCACAGGGAGATCAGCTCGGTGCTTTGTGACCACCTAGAGGGGTGGGATAGGGAGGGTGGGAGGGAGATGCAAGAGGGAGGAGATATGGGGATATATGCATATATATAGCTGATTCACTTTGTTATAAAGCAGAAACTAACACACCATTGTAAAACAATTCCAATAAAGATGTTAAAAAAAAAAAAAAGGCACCCAAACTGAAAATAAGTATTTTAATCCTTCAGGTGTCAGCTTCTGAATAGTTTAGACACACACAGAAGAGAACAGGATTATTACCTACCTTGATGAATACACAACACTTCTAATGCTACAACCAAAACTGGAATAGCTTTTTTAAGCTGTTATATTCCACTACTGGCTTCAAACTTATGATCAAGTAAAACTATCTTTTTCAAAGAGTGTGGAAGTACCCTCATCCAGAGGATGCATGGATATAGATATATGTGATTTACCAAAACTTTAACCTTAGATAATAGTTATTTTATTATTCTTTTTATGCCAGACCTATCTTGTACTTTACAGACCACTTTTTTTCCTCTAAACATAAAGAAAAGACCTAAAGTTTATCTCTTGCATTCAAGTCCCTCATTTCAGCCTATCAACATACTTTTAAGTATTTATTCTATCAGCCTGCCTATTATAAAACAGAGAGCATCAACCCTAAGTACACAAATGACATGTTAAACGAATCATTGCCAAATTTGTTTCATTTTTAATCTACTAGCAAAACTGCCAAATTTTATCACTCTTATAAAGCCAACCTGCTCAGTGACTAGACTAAATGTGGCATTTTCTAGCATCACTTTGCAAAGAATTATGCATGTTACTCAAAATGACCAACCTAGGTATCTATTTTCTGAAAACACACTTTACCTGGTTGATGAACAACCTTTCCAGTTGTATGTTCTTCTTCCTCCTCCTCTTCCAGAATGAAGCCTCCTCCTGTGTCAATTATCTTCGGGGCTGCTTTTACATTAGCCATGCCTACAAAAAGTAAGAGTGGTCAACAAATGAACTAGGTAAGCCCTTATGTTCCCTTGTGCATAAACAGGAACTTTTAAAAATTTAATATATATCAAACAAGACAAGGATGTCCACTATTGCCACTTCTATTCAACATTATAATGAAGGTCCCAGCCACTGTACTACGGCAAGAAAACAAGACAAGCATAAAGGTTGGAAAGAATTAAAACAGTATTCACAGATGATGTGATTATGTATACAGAATATCCAAAAGAATCTACAATTAGAATTAAGAAATAATACCTAGGAACAGGTGTGTAAAACCTCTACACTGAAAACACCACTAAGAGAAATCTAAGTCAATTCTCCCCAGATTTACCTAAAGATCCAATGTGATTCCATTCAAAACCCCAGCAGTGGCGGGGGGGGGGGGTGGGAACGCATGTGTGTGTGTGCGCCCCCCCCACCCCCCCACCCCCCGCGCACAGGCACGCTCAGGAGGGGGACGAGTAATGGGAGCTGACAAGCTGACCTAACATTTACATGTAAATACAAAGAATACACAATAGCCAAGATAATCCTGAACAAAACTGGAGGATTTACACTACCAGATTTAAAGATTTACTACAAAGCTTCAGTAATTATGACAGTATAGTACCAAAACAAAGGGGCCAATGTATTGATAGTAGAAGAGAGAGCCCTGAAATAGACCTACACATATTTGGTCACTTAACTTACAGCAAAGGCTCCAAGACAATTCAGTGAGAAAAAGATAATATTTTCAATAAATGATGCTAGGATTTATGACAAAGGTACTACAAAACAGTGAGGAAAAGATGGTTATTTCAATAAATGAACTTTGACTCTACCTCATACAATATACACAAAACAATTTTTAAATGGATCATAGTCTTGAATGTAAAGGGTAAAAGGTAAAACAATAAAGCTTCTAGAAGAGAATATTGGAGAATAACTCAATGAACTTGAGGTATCCAAAAATTTCTTCAACATGACACAAACGTATTAACCGTAAGAGAAAAACTGCAAATTGAACTTGATTAAAACTAAGAACCTGGGCTTCCCTGGTGGCGCAGTGGTTGAGAGTCCGCCTGCCGATGCAGGGGACACGGGTTCGTGTCCCGGTCCGGGAAGATCCCACATGCCGCGGAGCGGCTGGGCCCGTGAGCCATGGTTGCTGAGCCTGCGCGTCCGGAGCCTGTGCTCCGCAACGGGAGAGGCCACAACGGTGAGAGGCCCGCGTACCGCAAAAAAAAAAAAAACTAAGAACTTCTATTCATCAAAAGACACCATTATGAGAGTAAAAAGACAAGATACAAATCGGGAGAAGCTATTTGCAATATGTATATCTGACAAAAGACTCATCCAGAATACGTAATGAAATCCTATAAACCAGTGAAAGACAAATAGCCCAACTTAAAAAAAGGGAAAAGACCTGAAGAGAAACTTCACAAGTGAAGATATGCAAACAGCTAGTAACCACATGAAAAAGGTCTCATCATCATAAGTAATTAGGAAAATACAAATTAAAACCATATTGAAATATCACCATTCCCACCAGAACACTCAAAATGAAGAAGACTGACAATACCAGGTGATGAGGGTGTGGAGCACCTGGGACTATCACACACGGCTGGTAAGATTTTAAATTCATATAATCATTGTTCGGCAATGCCTGCTCAAGTTAAAATATACATCTCCCCTATAACCCAGAATTCCATCTCTAGGCATGTACACAATAGAAATGAGTGCATATGTCTACCATAAGGCATATCAAAAATGGCCACAAATGTTTTCCTCATAACAGCCCCAAACTGGAAACAACCCAAATTTCCATCGAAAGGAAAATGGAAAAACTATGGTATAACAACCTAAAAGAGTACTACAGAACATATAAATGAACAAACTACCAACACATGCAACAACACGGATGAATCTCTCAGGTATTATGTTGAGCAAAAGAAGCCAGTTACTGTATGATTCCATTTATATGATGTTCAAAAACAGACAGTACTAATCAAATGGTCAGAATGATAGTTACTTCTGAGGGTGAATGGTTGACTAAGAACTGCCATTAGGGAAACTTCTAAGGTTCTGGAAGTGTCTGTACAGTATATTGATTGCTGTGGTATTGACATGAGTATTCACATAGGTAAAATTCAGATGAGTGCATTTTACATTAATGTATGAATGTTATAACTAATTTTTTAAGACAAATTTAGTAGGTATTATCTTGCTTAAGTCTAAACTCCCCTTCTCTGGCCTCAATTTATTAAATAAAGGAATTAGAGTATAAGCCTGTTTCTACAGGTAACAGCAATTCTCATATTCTACTACATTGTCTGTCCATCTCTCCACATCCCTTCATTCGACTGAGTGCTTTTATCTCCGTAATTCTGAAAAATAGTTAAGCATTCCACGAATATTTACTGACTGGATAGAAATCAATGACTGTATCAGAATATGATTTTGATTCCATGAATAGTGTAGCAAATGATTAGAATGATCATTCATGAGTGCAGTAAGAATTAAGAAGGGAAGCTGGAGTAATCAAGGCCATAATCTGAGCAGGATCCTGAACAATGGTAAATCATGCCAAAAACAAAGCCCAATTTCTTTCTACTGCTATGCCTTGCTTTTTCCCCAGGCCCTTAGCACTACTCTTAGCAACACATTCTACGCAAGTTCTTCTCAGTTTTTTCATGGCATGTCATAGCACACACAGAAAATGAAAACTGTACAGTACGCTGAAATAAAAGTACTACAAAGATTAAAAATCTCAGCACCTACCCAACTCTTGAAGCACAGCAGGTTGTATACAATGCTGTAACACAGTTCAGTTCTTTGGCAAATACTAAGAATTCTAACAAAATATTCATGCTACCTTGCTTTCCATTATCAGACATTTAGTTTAATCCACTTTATGCTCTATTTTGCACCCGTGTTCCACGGTCTTTTAGTACAGATCTAGAAACCTTTATGGAATAATGAATATGAATTAATCAATGCAGATGGACAACTTTTTGTCCTGACCCTAGAATGCTTCAAGTTGGGAAAGGAATAAAAGAAAACCACTATAAAGCAGAAAGGATGAGACCAGAACCATTAAAACTGGTTGCAATTTGCAGATTCAGTGTCAGTATGAATATCAAGACACACCGCTCGCTCTTTTCACTCTTCCTTACTTCTGGCTGATGAAAAAGGGTAGTGGATGACACAGCTCTGACCGTGCTCAACTGCTCACACAGTATGGATATAGGTTTAGGAACACCCGTGCTTCACATTATAGAGGTGGTCCTGAAGAACCACATGTCAACCAAACTGTATTTCCCTGAGGAAAATGATTAGTTGACCCCACTGGAGAATTACATGATAGACACATACATGATAGGCAAAGAGACAAATAAGCCGCCAAGGGCTGCCCTAAGAAAAAGGAAAGATGAAATCCAAACAAGAATAACAGCCTTTCTTTCTATGGGTGAGAGAGATGCCTAGTATAGCAGAGGCAGCTGGAGAGCAAGGAAAGGCCCCGAACCCAGGGTCAGGTGACCCGAGTTCTAGTCCTGATTAACCTTTGCACTTACTGGGATGCACCTGAGCAAACCCCCTTTCCTTTTCTGATCCTCAGTTACCACCTCAGTAAAACACGGATACCAAACCCTGTCCTAATTATTTCTCACAGGTTAGCTGCGAGAATCAAATCAGCCAATTTGAAAAACGTGAAGCACAACAGGTGCCACTCTGTTAGCACCACGAAGGCAGCAGCTAACGTCTGTTTGCTCCCAGCACGGAGCAAGCACTGCGCCGGTTACGGAATATGCACTCAATCACCCTGTGTTAAATGGATGAGTGAGGGAAGCTGGTGCAGGACCACTAGTTAAATGTGTTACAAGGTCTAAAAGCTTTACACAAAAACCACCCCTGGGACCGGTGGAAGCTGCAGGAAGAGAGCAGAAAGGGAGAACTGAGGCACTGGCTGGCATTTCCCGACGGCGAGGGCGGCTGCATTCCCAAGCTAAGGACCGCCCAGGAGCAGGGAGGAAAGTCCAGGGCTGGGAGTCAGGAGTCGCCCTGTGGCCTCGGACAGCCCGCTGTGACAAAGCCCGCTGAGCGGATCCCACCCCCACCCCCCGCACCTGGGACTATGGGAGGGTCTGCGCGGAAACACGAAGGGAGTGCACGCCACACCCAAGACGCTGCCCCTGGTCCGCAAGGAAAGAGAAGGGGCAGACGCCGCCCGGGCCCAAACCTCCGGTAGCCGCAGCCGCCGTCGCCGGGTAAGGCCGGGCCGCCAGCCGGGCCTGGCGCAGCATCAGCGCCCGCTGCCGCTTCCGCTCGATGCTCGCCCGCACCGCGGCAGATAGCTCCGCCGGCTGTTCTGAAACCGCCGGCTCAGACGAAGCTCCCCCAGCAGCCGCCATCTCCGTGCTCTCCCAAGGTCTGTGGCTCTAGCCCCGCGCACGCGCATTGGCTACCCGAAGCGTGCCCAAGACCCCGCCAGCCCCGACACCACCTCCGCGCCTGCTCCACGGCTCAGCCTCCGACAAGAAGAGAGCCTGCGCAATTTGAGAAGCACGTGGGAAAGGGAGGGGCGGCGGGCGGAGTCTGCGCACGCGTCGGCGCGGGGAATATTGGCCGGCTTGTAGCCCAGGGGGAGGGCCGTGGCGGAGATCGGTGATAGTCATCTTTAAAATAATAGTTTCGCTTGGTGGTTCAGAATATGGACTTTGGAGTCAGACTTGGGTTAAATCCTATCTCTGACACTTGCCATCTGCGTGACTTCAGCAAGTTATTTAACCTGAGTCCAGTTTCTTCAGTAGTAAAATGAGGATAATTACGGAACCACTTCCATGGTTGTTGGGAAGATTGGATGTAGCCTTTCAGCACAATGCCTGGCACATAAAAAGCTTTCAGAAATGATGGCAGGACTTCCCTTGCAGTCCAGAGGTTAAGACTCGGTGCTTCCAATGCAGGGGGCGCGAGTTCCAAACCTGGTTGGGGAACTAAGATCCCGCATGCCAGCAGCACAGACAAAAAATGTAAAATGAAATAATAAAATAAAATGGCAGCTAGTAGTAATAGTAGTGCCAATCAAGAGTGATCAATAGATGATTGGTCTGACTACTTACAACACCTGGCCTAGATTCGAAATGAGAGCGCCTGGGTTTAAACTCTCACTTGCTGTGACATCAGGCAAATGCAGCACCAGGTTCCCAAGGCTGGTATGCTTGAGCTCGGCTGTCTTCTTTTCCTTGGAATATTTCTTCAGTGTGGATGAGCTGCCACCAGGTAGACAGTGGGTTTGGATTTAGGCCAAATCCTGACTTCCCAAACGTGTGGCAAATGAAGCAAAAGAAACACTGCATGATTTTCTAAAAATATATGCTTTTTCTTTATTACAAATAAAACCTAACTGAAGCCAGAAAACATTAAGTTCTAATTACTACACATACCATTTGGGATTAGTTTTTAGAGCAAGCTGGCACACTGAGGTTTCCCACTAATATTCAATGATAAAAGTTTGAGAAGCACAAACTAGTGGCTCTAATCTATCAAATATATGTATATTTAAACTGGAGGACCTTATATAAAGCAGAGAAATGCTGAGCTCTTCTGGTTGAACTGGAGACAGAGACCTCAAGCCATCCCTACTCCCTTTCTCCTCAGATTCTTCTTGCTCCCCATCCATTGATCTTGTCCAGGTGATAAAATCTCAAATTCTATATGACACCTAAAGCACAAGCAAGAAAAGAAAAAATTAGAGAAATTTAACTTCATCAAAATGGAAAACTTTTGTTCATCAAAGGACACTATCAAGAAAATGAAAAGACAACTCACAGAATGGGAGAAAATATTTGGAAATCATAAACAGGTTTCCATGTTCCCTATCCAAAAGTAGAGCATTCCTAAGAAACCTTTTCTAAGCCAAAATGGCATAAAGCAAAGAAGCAATTACCTTAGGACACATCTTGCTAACGAATGCACATGCACAAAATAAATCGAGATAAAGCACAGATGCTCACAGACACAGTTCAAAGCTATGGCAGCTGGATGCTAAGATGCTGAGGGTAGTTCCCCGGGAAGGAGCTTGGTGGTGTCATTCTCTCAAAGCAAGCTGCCTCTATACTGCCTCATGCAAAACAAACTCGAACACTATTTTTGCTTTTCCCCTTTTCTCCTGAAAGCGGAAATCCTCTTCACATTTCTTTCTGTTAGCGAAAACAGGTACTAATGAAGGTCTTTTGTAAAAGCAAATTGAGATAAAGCAAACTTGAAAAGCGAGGGATACCTGTATCTGAAAAGGGAACTCTTACAACTAAATAACAAAAAGGCAAATAACAGTTTTTAAATGAGCTAAAGACTTAAATAGATATTTTTCTAAAGAAGATATACAAGTGGCCAAACAAGCACATGAAAAGAATTCATCACTAGTGAAATGCAAATGAAAAGCATCAGATCAAAAGTGAAGTGCGATACCATTTCACACCCATTACTATGACTAGAATTAAAAGGAAAAAAAAACAGAAAATAACAAGTGTTGGCAAGGACGTGGAGAAATTGGAATCCTCATACATTGCTAGTGGGAATGTAAAACAGTGCTGCCCATGGCAAACAGTTTGGCTATTCTCCAAAAAGTTAAACATATAGAATTACCATATAAGTCAGCAGTTTCACTCCCAGGTAGAATTCAAGTCCTGAAAGGTTGAAAACAGGTGTTCAAACAAAAACTTGCATACAAATGTTCATAGCAGCACTATTCACAATAACCAAAAGACTGGAACTACCCAAATGTCCATCAAATGATGAATGGATAAACAAAATGTGGCGTATCCAAACAAGGAATATAATTCAGCCATAAAAAGGAAGTACTGACACATGCTCCAACATGGATGAACCTTGAAACATTATAGGGACTTCTCTGGTGGCACAGTGCTTAAGAATCTGCCTGCAAATGCAGAGGACACGGGTTTGATCCCTGGTCCTGGAAGATCCCACATGCCGCAGAGCACCTAAGCCCGTGCACCACAACTACTGAGCCTGCGCATTAGAGCCCGCGTGTCACAACTACTGAAGCCGCCGCACCTACAGCCTGTGCTCCTCAACAAGAGAAGCCACCGCAATGAGAAGCCCGCGCACCGCAACGAAGAGTAGCCCCTGCTCGCCACAATTAGGGAAAGCCCACGCACAGCAACAAAGACCCAACACAGCCCAAAATAAATAAATAAATAAATTTGTTTTTAAAAAAAGAAAAGAAAACATTATACATTTCTTTGAAATGAAACATTTGAAATAAGCAAACCCATAGTAACAAAAAAGCAAATTAGTGGTTGCCAGGGACTGAGGGGAGATGGGACTGAGGGGAGAGGGAAATGAGAAGCGACTCCTTAATAAGTGTGGGACTTCCTTTTGGGGTAATGAAAATGTTCTGTTGTAACGGCTTCACAACACTGTGAATGTACTATGTGTTACTAATGGTCAATTTTATTTTATAATAAGGTTTTTAAAAATTCCAATTCTAACTGGGCCCAGGCAGGTAATGGAAGTTAATGAATCCATCCAGGTGTGGGGCTCTGGCAAACTGGAGTGTGAGGGCCCTGCTAAAGGAAAAGCTACTGCACAGCTCCAGTGGGTAGACAGAATTTGGGCCCATTGTTGCCAACTGCCCAATGTTTGAAGAAAAGTAACTACTTCTCAAATTGTAATGCACATACAAGTCACATGTTGATCTTGCTAAAATGAGCATTCTCATTCAGTAGGTCCATGGTGGGACTCGAGAATACGCATCTCTAATGAGCTCCCTGATGGGGCTGCAGCTCCACAAACCACAGATCCAATAGTAAGGGTCTGGCCTACAGGTTCTCAAACTTGGCTGCATGTTGGAAGCACCTGGGGAGCTTAAAAACCACAAACAGAGTTTGATATCATTATCATTGGTCAGAGGTGGGATCTGGGCATTAGGATTTTATAAAGCAACCTCTCCCCCACCCCCATGATTCTAATGGGCAGCAAACTTTGAGAGGCAGCACCCTTAAATGACCCCTCTAGACGCTACACAGCTCTAGGAGCATCTAAGGCTGTGCAATATTCCCACAGGACAAGGTAACAGTTCTCCCCCAACGTAAATTTTGACAATTAGCCACTAGAAACTCCTCCCCAGAAAAGCATTCCAAGCTTGAATATTGCAGGACATGGACCATAGCTCAGATGCTGCACCAGCCCTGGTATTTTGTTAACTCTTGACAAACTGTTGGATTTCCTTTTACCGGTAACTCCCTCTCCTTGGGCTTCCTGACCTTTGTTAGCAAGTTTCGTGTAATTGGGTCTGAATTGTTAGCTGAGGCCTCAACCAAGGTAAACCAAGACTCCTCCTTTAGAGAAAAGAGGAGTACATGCCCTGACCTGTGCGTCCCACACAGTGACAGAGGCTGCAGGGCTTGCCTGGAGCACAGGGGCATGAGTCATCTTGGTGGGGGCACAAAAGGAAAACAGGCAAGGAGAATAGACCAGTGGATGTGTTCTTGCTTCTTCCCATTCACAATGTCGGGAAAAACCTGCAACTACATCTATCTTCCTGCTTTGTACCTCTCACCTCCCAGACCAACTGTGATCCTGGCTGAAAGAGGGGTAATTAACAAAGCACAGGAAGAACTGAAAGCCCTTAATGGAGGCTGAAAAAGAGCAGGCAGGTAAGAATGGAAGCCAGGAAGGGGAATGAGAAACTTGGCAGTGTTTCCTGACAGGGCCTCCTCTCTGAGAGCATTTCTGGGGTTATTCATGCCTGAGATGACAGGATGTGAACATATTTGTCTTTATTATCTAGTAAATAGTACATGTGTGTGTCTTTCTTTTTTACTTTCATTTTTCCCCTGATTCCTGGGGCTTTACCCCCTTAATGTGGTTACTTTGAACATCGTTGGCATAAATTCACAATAGGAGAACATCTGTGGTAAGGAGCATGCCAAGGGGGGAAACTGTCTGGGACGAGGATGCAGCAACACAGAAATTAGCCCGATCCTGTAGACCTAAGCTGTATTGATTTAGTAACCAGGAAATGCAGTCTCTTTTGGCTGTGATTGACGCTCCTTCTGGAAAAACTTAGATTTCAACCTCCCTGAACTAAAAGATAAAGGGATTGAGGCAAAAACATCATATTGGAACCTTGATCAATAAAATGTGTGTGCAAAGGGATTTAGAAAACATCTTAAAGACTCACAAAAATTTTCTTTCCAGAAGCAATAAGAAGTAGGAGGGTCCAAACATTCAACTAAGGACAGGACCTAGGAAAAATGATTATCAGCACTGGAAGCCAAAATCCAGTCACCCACTGACCAGCAAGGGCAGATCTTCCCGACTCTGCATTCCCCAGGTCCTGAATGTGGCCCAAGGGACCTTGCTTCTTACTACTTCTTCCGGGAAACTTGCCTGTCTCCTTCCTCAGGCTCCTATGAACCTCGTGTGTGCTGGTGTTGTGGCTCTTCCACACCAGAGGTGATACCTACCTGCCGTCCTTAACTAGATTATCAGGTCCTCGAGAGCTGGGACCGTCTGGTTCATCCCAGTATCACCAGCACAATGTCTGGCACAGAGTAGCTGCTCATTAAATGTTTGTGGAATTAAATAAACAGAATGAATAATACTGAATAAACCTAGTCGGATGTCTCACCAGCACCGAAAACTCAGTGTCCAAAGCTGAACCTGACAACCACCTCAGCTCTGCTTATATACCTGTGGTGACAGGGAACACTCTACTTCAGAACAGCCTGCTCCATTGTTGTCTAGCTTTGGTCAGTGTTTTTTGCAATAATAATAATAATAGTAAACACTTATATGGTGCTTAGTATATGATATAGTAGGTGTTTTTAAGCATTTAAAATTTATTAATTAATCTAATTTTCATAACTACTCAATGAGTATATTCACTAGTGCCAGTTTATAGATGAGATAACTAAGGCACAGAGATGTTAAATAACTTGTTCAAGGTCAAGGTGACAGAGCTGAGTTCAACCAGGCACAGCCCAGCTCCAGTATCAATATTCTCAACCACTAAACTCTTAAATCTCGAAATTAGAATGTCTTCCTCTTACTTCTCCACTAGTATTTGTTCTGCCTGAGTTAATGCAGAGCTGGGATCAGAAACCAGATCCTTGTAATACCCTACATGCTAACCAAGTGGCTTGAAACAGACTGGACTGTCTTTGTCTTAAGCCTGATCTGAGAGTTATTATTGCCAGTCTTAGATAGGGCCAAGGGAGGATGAATGTGGTCCAGGGCTCATTCATTACATGGAACTCCAATCTACATAATGGGGTCATAATTTTGTGGTTCCCTGTTTTCTTACTATCCCCAATTGGGGTTTTTGTTTTCCTTTCAATTACCTTTATAAAAAGTGTGGTTGAAACTTTTATTCCAACTTTTTTATTGGCAAGTACTTCCTCTAATAGTTGGAGTTCTGTTGAATAGGTGAACTGTTTGTCACCAGATGTACTTGCTTTTACAGTTTTTATAATGCTTGGAAATTGGCTGAATGTCTCTGGCTTCCATCCCTTCTCTGGTCCCACTACTACTGGCCTAGTTTAGCCCCCATCATCTTTTGCCTGACCAGCCTCTAAGGTGGTCTCCCAGCCTCCAGGCTGACCCCTTCTGACCCATCTTCCACTTGGCCTTACAGCATCTTTCTAAAGTACAACTTTAAGGAATTCCCTGGCAGTCCAGTGGTTAGGACTGGACTGTGCGCTTTCACTGCCGAAGGCCTGGGTTCAATCCCTGATCAGGGAACTAAGATCCCACAAGCTGTGTAGCGTGGCCAAAAAAAAAAAAAAAAAGTACAGGTTTAACCATTTGCTCAAAAGTCATTTGACCCCAAGTCTATAGCTAATCCCCATCATCTGGTTTCAGCCGCCTTTTGCGGGGACTTACCTTCTGTGAATCCTCATTGAACTTTATGCTTTAGCCAAACTGGTCTAACTTCTAGGCCGGTCCTGCATTCCTCTTGCTTCTGAACTATTTCTCTCCCTGCAATTCTTTTGTTCAAACACTCACTCACTCATTCTTTCATTTGTATATTCACTCAGTCAGCAACTTTATGACACCATGACACCGTGTTCCAAGCCAGGTCCTGTGCTGAGGACCAGGAATACAGCAATGAATTAATGGTCCTCCTCTCAAGGAGCTTCAAGTCTAATCTGGATTCTTCCTGATCACATCCATCACCATCTGTCACAATCTTATCTGAAAGAATACTATTCCCCTCTCCTTGAAGCCTTTTCCCAATGTTTCAGCTACAAGTAACCTCTTCCCTTTTCTGAGGCTACTCCATTACCCTCCACCTCCATCTCCCAAGCACCCCCATCTTCCAACCTTGCATCCTGTATTATAATCATGCAGCTGCCTTATTTCCCCTGGATGATACAAGATGCACTTCAGCTTCTTAAGGCAGAATCCCTCTGCATCCAGGGACCATCAGAGGAGCTAGTCCAAGGTGGACACCTATCCAGCCAGGGCTGCTGAGAGACACTGTATCCACCATGAGTCAGGCAGAACACATCTCAGAGAGGTTCCACAAAGCACTCACAAAAGGCAGTGTCGTACAGCTTTATTAAGATTTAAGTCACATACCATACAATTTACCCATTTAAAGTGTGCAATCAAATCATTTTCAGTATATTCAGAGTTATGCAACTATCACCACCATCTATTTTAGAACATTCTCATCACCCCAGAAACAAGCACCATACCCATTAGCAGTCACTCCCCATGTCCTCTCAAACCCTCTCAGTCCTAAGCGACCACTAATTTGTTTTCTGTCTCCATAAATTTGACTGTTCTGGACATTTCACATGAATGGAATCATACAATATGTGACCTTTTGTGTCTGGCTTCTTTCACCTAGCATAACGTCTTCAAGGTTCATCTATGTTGCAGCATGTACCAATATTTCACTTTTTAATTGCCAAATAACATTCCATTTTATGGATATACCACATTTTATTTAATCCATTCATCAGCTGATAGACATTGAGTTGTTTCCACTTTTCGGCTATTATGAATAATGATACTCTGAATGTCTGTTTACAAGTTTCTGTGTGGTTATGTGTTACCACTTCTCTTGAGTAGACACCTAGGAGTGGAACTGCTCAGTCCTACGGTAATTCTACGTTTACTAGTCTGAGGAATCGCCAGACTGCTTTTCCAACGTGACTGCATTATTTCATATTCCTACCAGCAATGTATAAGGGTTTCAATTTCTCCACATCTTTGCCAATATTTATTATCTTCTTTTTTACTATAACAGCCTAGTGGATATGAAGTGGTTTCTCATCATGGTTTTGATTTGCAGTTCCTTAAAGATTAATTATGTTGAGTATCTTTTCATGTGCATATGGGCCATTTGTATTATCTTCTTTGGAGAAATGTCTATTCAAGCCCTTCGCCTGTTTTAAAATTGGATTATTTGCCTTTTTATTGTTGAATTGTAAGTGTTCTTTATATACTGTAGATATCCCAGAGTCTTTAATTGTTTTCCTTATGCTTTTTGTATTTTCTAAGTCTTCTACAATGGTAATGAGTTACTCTGGTAAGCAGAATATCTAATATGTGATACTAACCTACCTGAAAATATAGAAATTGTACTAATCAAACTTATGAAGGAGATTAAGCTAGAAAGGGTGATTAATGTGTTTGGGGTTGTTTGTTTGTTTTACAAAATCAAGATCCATTCCTGGAGGAGTGGAGCTGTGGGTAAAACAGTACTGAGTGTGTTAGTGTGAACTTCGTCATTTCGGTTCAACAATTTTGTCAGGGTGTCTGATGAAGTGGTCTCTTTCTGCCTATGTGGGAGGTGACATTAGATGATCTCCAGGACCATGTTCAACATTCACTGTCTATGATTTTCAGTTAAAGCAGGGGTAGAACTCTCTTCTCTTGAGAAGGGTTCCTGATCAGAGCACTGTCCATGTGGCCAGGATGGAGAGGGAAGGGCTGGGAAGAAAGTGTTAGGAGGGAGGCCAATTCAGAAAAGTTGTGATCAAGGCACTACATCTCCAAAGGGCTTCCCTGGGCAGAGGCATCGATGTGGTCTGCCAGGCCTTTATCATCTCACTTAACTGGAAATTCATAGTAGCCTCACTGGGCACGATTTCTTCCTATCTCAGACCACAAGACCCAGTACCACACTCATGGCCAGCTCCAGTGGCCCCTCATCTCGGGAGCTGAAGACCCAAGTGGCAAGATGGTGAAAGTCTGACCTGAGGTCCACACAGCAGGGATGAGAAGACACGAAAGACCCTATAGGGCAGCAAATTCAAGTTGTCATGGGGTCCAAGCTAGCAATGAAAACCAATGGAGCCAGTTGAACACTTGCCTTTTAAATGTATAGAAATTTCTTCACTTCCACAGATAAATATGTCGTACACTATTTTTCTTAAAACAAATAACTTGGTTTTTAATTTTTCCTCTTTTCAGAAAGAACTAAAAGATGTTTTTACTTTTGTTTTTGCAATAAGAAAAACAACAGCATATGTGCAATAAGAAACGGCATCCCAGTCATCCTTGTTGCTGGGGCAACAATAGGGAACCGAGAAGACAGCTGTGACAGGACTGCAGCAGGCCCAGTGAAGCCAGGCCTTCTACTTTGTTAAAGAAGAGCTAAAAATTGGTAATTTTATGTGAAATCTTCCAATTTCTAAATCTTGATGTTTTTGTTCAGAAAATATCATACAGGCTTGAAATCCCTCTACAACATCTCTTCTGTGGTCTTCTTAACTCTGCTTGCATATCCAGGGATTGGAGCCCAAGCCTACGAATTCAGCCATCTCTGTCTGTGGACTGCTGTGACGGATAGGAATGGACTCTTCAAATTAAACTGAAATCAACCCCTTTACAGTACACTGGGCCAACCACCTCACAACCTGCACAGCCTCTGCCATTAGTCCTAACCTTCACCTCTCAGCCACTCCATCCATTCATTCACTCATTTACACACATACACCAGGGGCCCAGTTTCACAGCATCTGTTGAATCCAGTGGATGGGAGTCCCCCACAAGTTGAATACGTGTTTTCTTTATCTCTGAGTCCCTTGGGGCCTAGAATAGAGGGAGGTCCCCTGGGTGGGAACATGGTCTCCCAATCCCTCTCCTGAATGAAGGCTGCCGCCCCAGGAAGAAGTTCCCTTGTGGACCTTGTGTGTGGCTCTCCTGGGCAGTAGCCTGGCATTGAGCAGGAACTCAGGGTTTACTGGATCTGGACCCTGGGCAAGTCACTGATGTCCCAGCCCAGGCCTCCCCCTTGTGTAAACAGGGGCATTAACACCCAATTCCTGGCAGATTTTGAGGTAGGTAGAAGTCGTTTCAAGGGGAAAGTCCTACACACAGCATCAGGATTGTGACAAGTGGTATTGACATGGAAGCGTAGAAGGAACTTGGGGTCCCACAAGGCTGGGTTTGAATCCAGGCTCAGCCATTTTGGGCAGAACATCTAAGGTCTAAGAGCCCCTACTTCCTCATCTATAAAATATGGATAAAACTGCCTAATCTACAGACCTGTTCTTTGGATTCAAAATTAGCAGTAATGGCACACGTTGAACGTCCTGCACAGTAGGCACAGTAAGGGATAGCTGTTGTTGCTGCCATAACTGGTAACCAGTAGAGGGCACCAAACTACTCCATAAATGAACCCGGCCTGGTGTACTCACCACAGGTGCCAGAAAGCCTTTACCTATGTGAAGGCTGCGGGAGATAGATACATACACAGACACACACACACACACACACACACACACACACACACACACCTTACATTGGAAAGTTAGAAATTACATTTTACATTGTACTATTGGGCAGGGGGTTCATTTAATAACAAAAGCAGCTTGGAGTAATGGAAAGAGCACCCCAGAGAGGAAGGCTTCCAGGACGTGGGTTCTTGTCCTTGTGCTGTGTGACCTTGGGAAAGTCTGGACCCCTTTTTGTAGCCCGAGAGGGTCAAACCGTAATCTCTAAGGGACCTTCTAGATGTCTATGACTGAGATTCTGGGACAAATACGTTTCATGAAGCATGCAGGTGGTCAGGGTCACGATGGGGGGAATGGACTAAACGACCCCTGGATGCCCTCCTGGGGCTGGGATTTGATGGTTTGTACACAGTCACGGGGAGCCTCGTACGGGCTAATCCTGGCCTTACAAAGGAGTGCGGTTAGAGTCGTTGGGTGGTGGCGAGGTTTTTCTGCAAGCACACACGATGCTTATCATCTTTTGTGCAGGTTGATGCCGAAGCCCCAGAGACCACCCAGCCTGACAAAGAAAGGAATTCTTGTCTGCAGTTGACAGCCTTCAGGTTGAAGGCTTTCCATTTGCCCCGGAGGCTGTCACTCGCAGAACAATGGCGACGAGCAGGGTGGCTCTCACCTGAGACTGGCGCTGCTGCGGGGGAGGGGGAGTGACTGTTGCCTCTCCTCCCAGGACGTGGAGGCGGTAAGATCTCTCAGCCAGCAGTAGGCACTCAGCGGCAGACGTGCCTGGAGAGGCTGTGGAGGATTATTTTCTGCGTGGATGGGGTCTCACTCTACAGATCAGAAAGCAGTAAGTGCTTAGGACATCGCTCTTCATTTTAAAAAATTATAATGAATTATTGATACACACAAAACATAAATCAATCTCAAATCATTATGTTGGGCGAAAGAAGTCAGACACAAGAGATTACATACTGTATAATCCCATTTCTATGACCTTCTGTAGAAGACAAAACTAAGCTATGGTGCTAGAAATTAGATCAATGGCTGCTTCCTTAGGAGAGGAAAGGTTGACTGCAAAGGGACAGGGAGGAACTTCCTGGGGGTAGAAACTCTGTCTTGACTGAGTGATGATGAGATGGGTGCACCTTTGTGAAACTCTGAACTGTACACATAAAATCACTGCATTTTATTGTATGCAATTATATTTCAATAACACTGATAAAAACTAAACTGTAAAAACAAGTTGAGGGAATTCCCTGGTGGCCCAGTGGTTAAGACTCAGTGCTTTCACTGCCGTGGGCCTGGGTTCAACCCCTGGTCGGGGAACTAAGATCCCACAAACCGCGTGGCACGGCCGAAAAAACAAACAAACCAAAAAACAAGTTTAATGACTTTCTCATTCTCAAAAGAAATACTTGTTGGGAGTTCTCTGGTAGCCTAGTTGTTAGGATTCCGGGCTTTCACTGTAGGGGAACTGAGATCCTGCAAGCCACATGGCACAGCCAAAAAAAAAAAAAAAAAAAAGTTCACATTAGAAGACTGAGAAGATACAGATATGGTGAAAAACAAAGAAAAATCATCCATAATCCCACCACCCAGAGGTAAACATTGTTATCTCATTTTGATATGGGTAGTGCCAGACCTTTATTTTCACAAAAATGAAATGATAATCTGCATTATCATTAATCTATTTATGCATTAAATTGGCAATATAGGTACATAAGCAAAACTTCAAAAGGCACGAAAGGTCATAAAGTGAAAAATAAATCTCTCTCCCAGTCCCCCCTCCCTAGAAGCAATTACTCATATCATTTACTTGTATATTCTCCTGGAGATATGTTATGCATTTACAAGCATATATGCGTGATGATCCTTAAGGAAAAAAAATGGTAGCATACTCTATACACAATTTGTACCTGTATTAACCTATACATTTTAATATAACATGAAAGGAATATCTTTCCATGTTATTGAAATTTTTCTACAGTGTCATTTTTAAGCAACCTTTGATTCAAGTAGAACATAAAAACCAAAATATGCAAAAATTACAAGTGTAAAGTTCAAAGTGTTTTCATAAATTGAATCTACTTTTATATCCAGTACAAATATAAAACAATAGATCATTACCAGCATTCCAAAAAACCTTTTGGACCTTCTCCTAGTCACTGTCTCCTCTCCTGCAAAAGAAGCCACTATCCTGACTTCTAATTTCTAATGAGTTTTGCCTGCTTTTTGAACTTTATACAGTATTTATGTACTGATAATAGAATTATACAGTATTTATTCTTATGTCTGTATGCTTTCACTCAACAGTATATGAATGAGATTAATTCATGTCATCGCATATAGCAACATCTCATTCACATTTAACTGCCATATAGTATTCCTTTGTATAAATATATCACAATCTATTTATCCATTCTGCTGTTGAGGGACATGGGGGTTGTTTTCAGGTTTTAGCTGTTATAGATGCTATGGACATTCAGTAGGTGTCTTTTGGTGAACATATGTATACATTTCTGTTGCATATATGCTTAGGAGTGCAACTGCTAGGTCATAGATATGCATATATTCAGCATTAGCAGAAAAAAAAAAAGTCTCCAAAATGGTTGCACCAATTTACACTCTCTCCTGCAGTGTATGAGAGTTCCAATTGCTCTACATCCCACCTACAAAATCAACTTTAATGGCTATGTAGTATTTCATTATACAGACATGCCATACTTTATTTTACCTGTTTCCTGTAATTCAGGGATTCCTAACTCTTTTTGAGCCACAGACACACTGGCGTTCTGAAAAAGCTTGAGGACCCCTTCTCAGAATATGGCATAGTAAAATATGAGTTTTATTATGAACATACTAAAGGATAACATCTAGCAGCAGGTCTAAAATCACAGTAACATCGAAATTTCAAAATGAGCATAAATATTAAAGTGCTTACTCCCCTTTTGTGCTGCTTTTCCTGTGAAATGCGTATCTTAGCTTTTGCCAATTTTTAATGGCCTATTTATTTTCTAATTTTTATATAAGCACCCCTTGTGTATTATAGATATTACCCATCTATGTGAAATGTTGCAATTTTTTTCATTTGTCATTAGCTTTGCCATTACATTTGTTTTTTATTTTTTATTTATTTATTTTATTTTATTTTTTTTTTGCAGTACGTGGGCCTCTCACTGTTGTGGCCTCTCCCGTTGCGGAGCACAGGCTCCGGACACGCAGGCTCAGCGCCCATGGCTCACGGGCCCAGCCGCTCTGCGGCATGTGGGATCTTCCCGGACCAGGGCGTGAACCCGTGTCCCCTGCATTGGCAGGCGGACTCTCAACCACTGCGCCACCAGGGAAGCCCAACGTTTGTTTTTTAAATAACAGCTTTACTGATAAAAAAAACCTCACATACCATAAAACTCACTCTTTTCAAGTATACAATTTGGTGGCTTTTAGTATACATCAGCATGTTTTCAGGGCTTATCCATGTTGTAGTAGGTGTCAGTACTTCATTCCTTTTTATGGTGGAATAATACTCCATTGTATGGTATGGTAGACCAAGTTTTATTTATCAGTTGATAGCCAGGTGGGTTGTTTCTACTTTATAGCTATTATAAAGTACAAGTTTGTATGTAACAAGTTTTTGTGCAGACATATATTTTCATTTATCTTGGGTATATACCTAGGAGTGGAATTTCTGGGTCATATAACTCTATGTTTAACATTTTGAGGAACTGCCAGACTATTTTCCAAAGTCGCTGCGTCATTTAAAAATCCCACTAGCCATGTATGAGATGTTTATGGTTTTTTAATACATAAAAATTTTTAATTTTACATAGAAAAATAAATCAAATCAATGTTTTTCTTTATGGTTTCTGTCTTTGAGTCATTCTTAGAAAGGCTTTCACCATTCCAAAATTATAGAAATAGCCATATATATATATTTATACACACACACACACACACACACACACTATGTACTTCTATGTTTTTCATTTTTGTAATTAGAAACTTTAAACAACTACTTGGAATCTACATTATGCAATGCCAGGTCTTCCTACTCTCTCTGCCATTTTGATGGACTTCTGAATCCATTTTTGTCTGCCTTATAATTAATGGCAATTTTCCCCAGATTCAGAGGTGTGGTGAATTGCTATTGAACTCTTTTCTTGTTTCTTCAGTTTTTATGGCTGTTTCAGATACTTCTAACCATAAGCCTTTTTCCTTTTTGGCATATGATTTTTAAATAAAGTGCTCAGCTGAATGTATTTTTCAGTGGTATAAACATTTTATCAGAATTGGGGAAAAAAAAAAAAAGGCTATGGGACTTCCCTGGTGGCGCAGTGAGAATCCGCCTGTCAATGCAGGGGACATGGGTTCGAGCTCTGGTCCGGGAAGATCCCACTCGCCACAGAACAACTAAGCCCATGCACCACAACTTCTGAGCCTGCGCTCTAGAGCCCACGAGCCACAGCTACTGAGCCCAGGCGCCACAACTACTGAGCCTGTGCTCTAGAGCCCGAGAGTCACAACTACTGAAGCCCACGCGCCTAGAGCCCGTGCTCCGCAACAAGAGAAGCCACCGCAATGAAAAGCCTGCGTACCACAACGAAGAGTAGCCCCCGCTCACCGCAACTAGAAAAAGCCCGTGCGCAGCAACGAAGACCCAATGCAGCCAAAAACAAATAAAATTTAAAAAAAAAAAAAAGGCTATGGATGGTGTTCTAGACACACTTTATTTCATGTGTCCTGTCTTTCCCTGCTTTCATTGTCTTTAGAGTGAATGGAAGCCCTGTGTTTGGTAAGAAGACAAAGATTGGCTGAATAAGTAGTGAAGGGACTAGCGGGGCTGAGAGAAGTTTGGGAGTCTTTGGGGAACATTCACTAGGTTTTCCAGCCTGTCCTGTTTTTTCTCACTCTACCCACCACCTCACAAACAGAAAGCTGACTGTTTCCACTTGTAATAGTGTAACAAAGCCTCACATTTCCAACTTTTCATATCATTTTTATTCTGTTTTTTTTTTTTGTTTTTGTGGTACATGGGCCTCTCATGGTTGTGGCCTCTCCCGCTGCAGAGCACAGGCTCCGGACACGCAGGCTCAGTGCCCATGGCTCACGGGCCTAGCCGCTCAGCGGTATATGGGATCTTCCCGGACTGGGGCACGAACCCACATCCCCTGCATCGGCAGGCGGACTCTCAACCACTTCGCCACCAGGTGTTTTATCCTTACTGCAATCCTAGGAGGTTAGACGGGACCAGGGCTCATTAGCCCCATTTTACAGGTGAAGAAACAGAGCCCCCAAGAAGGGAAACGCTGAAACCATAAGGCTGGGGCCTGGTAAAGTGGCATCTTAACAGTCTAGGACTCCTGACTTAAAGCCTCAAAAACCCCTGTTCAGCAGGGAAAGAGGGTCAAAGGTCCAGGGTGTGTACACATACAGCCCTCAAAAGGAATGTGGGGTTTTGTGGTTTGAGTTTTTCTTTCCCTTTCTAAGCACGCTTTGCATGCCAGCAAAGGGCGTGCGTATGTGTGTTGGGGGATGGGAGGGGTAAGTCTCAGAATTGCATGTCATTCCTAAGCCATTTTATAAAGGACATCAAAGCATGGAACGTGTCATGAAGTTCACAAGTCCCTTCTGGCCTTCTGGTGTCTCATCAGAGCCCAGCTTCTGCAAGAGAATGACGGAATGAGGGGAAACTAGGCTTCGGTTCCATGTGACATGACTATTACATGGTTTACTGTGATCTGTACCTGTGCTTCAAATTCATAAAACACCCCTTTTGTGACAATACAGAGAGACAAACTCTGCTTCGTGGGTTCAAAAATAAAAGTTGAAAAGATAAAGTCTTTGCATGCCTGTGACACTGCATATACCAATGTGAAGCGTCCTTTGGGGGAGGGGGGAGATTTTCTGGTCAAATGCTTTGAGCAAATGCCACATATTGCACACCCCTCTTGGAGATTCACAGTGAAAATCAATATATTTGAGGCTCCAAGAAGTCAAGCAATGATGAGGCGTATTGAATTCCGTACCCTGGGGTTTACCGAGCATCTCTAACCACTGAGCTCTTTCCTCAGGTGACATCCAAGACTTCTTGCCCAATAACGGTTCCACAGAACCTAAGTTTGCATAGCGCTGCTATAGAACATACGTTTCTACTACATCTGTGTAAATATTAATACATTCCTCCATTAATTCCAATCTATGACTCTGAACAAGCTGACAGTGTTTTTTGAGGCTAAATATAGGTTAAATTCTATTACAACAAACCCCAAGAGGCTGCCCCAATTCTTTTACATTTGTGCTGTGCTTCTAAATGTATCAAATATTCCTTCTTATAAATATACGATTTTCAGAAACTGAATGCATTTTTGATCATGCAGATATTTTTATTGTGTAAGAAATTTATTATAATATACTTTCATCTGTATTGTACTTACTGAGTGGTTGAACTTGATATCTCTATCTAGTATTCATAAAATATCTTATTTTCAAAATTGTCCATATTATATCATCATCAATTTTTATTGAAGCTGTATATGTAATTTTCATGAAAATATTTAAGTGGATTTTCCTTTTGGGGTATTAAAGTATATCTGAATAGAATCTTTGTTATTACAGGAATAATTGATGAGCCCTTTTAAGTTTTTACAAAATACAGAAAAGCAGAAAAAAGACCGTTATCTATTCTCTCAAATACAACCACTATTAGCATTTTCACCTATGCATATATAGTTTTTACATAGTGGAGATCCCACTTTGCAATGTTGTCTCTTACTTATTGACTTAATATTATACCAAGAGCATTAGCATTTATTTCTATATTTGACGAATGTATAAACAAGGAAAACAATTTAAGATGAGATTCTGCCTTCCAAGAGACATTGGTGGTTTCAATTATGTGGAGCCCAGGAGTAATGAAGAGGTTCCTCACAGGATGCAGAGAAATGCAGGGCTGCTTAGATGACCCTGAGTGTCAGTGAGGTAGCATCTTGGCCCCCAGCAGTGCCCCCTCCCTATAGCTAAGTCCTCTTGGGTCCCCCTGGAAGTTCCTCCAACCCCAGGTCCTAGGACCATCCCCTCCCTCCCTCAGACTTAAGTCGAAGAACCACGGTCAGGAGAGACTGGTGAATTCACACTTTACGTTATAGAGAAAATCGAGATAAACAACCTTCCCTCAACGACCAAGTTTTGCTTTTCCCTTTCTCCCACATTGGCTGTAATATGAACAATTGCACAATACCTTATAGTTTAAAATCCTGATAATTGTAAATATTCTAATATTACATATTCTAATGTAGTCCTGGTGAGAGCCTTTTACAGATGAGGTAGTTGAGACTCAGGGGGCTTAAGTGATTTGGCCAAGACCCCTTTCAGCAGGTAAGTAATAGCTCCAGAATCCCAGTCCCGGCCTCTGGAGTCCCAGTCTCTGGCAGAGACTATGCAGACCTGCACCCCTGCTTTCAGGCAGGCATAAAATGCCATATAAAATGTCAAACCAAAGTACAGCTGTCCTTGGCTGTGGGGAATTGGAAGGTATTTCAATCCGACAGAATGAATGGGCTTATTACAAAATCCTTCTAATTCCTCAGTCAGCTTGTCTGAGCCACAGTTCTGGGCCCTCCGTTGCTGGGTATTCATCTATGGCTGACAGACACTGCACATTCCAAATAAAAAGCATGCAGGGCTAGGAGGTGGCTTTGGTTCTCATAATGGCCACAGGTGTGGTCAGATGACAAAGATGATGGCAAAGACTGACCTGCCTCTCTGAGGTTTTACACAGCTAGGAGGATATGTTGTGTGGGGCAGCTTTCATTTGCCTGCCTGTGTTTTCCCTGGGAAAGGAGGACACTCAAAAACATCTCCAAAACTTTGAATCTGGAGGGCAGTTCAGGCTCAAAACTGAGTAAGAAAGGGTTAGAAAAAAATTAGAGTGAAGTTTAAAGAGCATTCTAACCAGGCCATGTGCGAGACTAGGGTTGGAATTTGCTGGTGACGGCCAGAGAATAGTAAGAAAGGAACAAAACTGTACTTGTTTCTTTAAAACAGATAAACTTCACCACGAAATGCATGCTCCTTGCCATTTGACACCATTACAAATAAATACAGTTTCCCAAATATAGGGCCCCAAATGGAACCTTTCAATTTTTTATTCTAATCCTTCAAGTTTTCCTGAAAGACTGGGCCTGAAGATGTAATTTCCCAGTCTGGGTCTTACTTCCCCTGTCTGTAAAATGAAGGATTTTGAACACACAACCACTTAGGCTCCTTCTAGTATAGTTTCTATTATTTTTATATAAATTCAACTTAACAAACACCATTGAGCACTTATCCTATGGCATTTCTTGTTCCTGGCTCTGACAATGAATAAGATGCTCATTTCCTGCCCACAAAGAGCCACGATTCGCTAGGGGGGGATGAGACTAGTGGAGAGGCTTGTGGTACAAAGCCAAGCCTGGTGTGTGTACATATGCGTGTGTGTGTGTGTGTGTGTGTGTGTGTGTGTGTGTTACACGAGATGCAGTGGGCCAAAAGAGTGATAGAAGTAGAGAATCTGGCCTTGAATGCTAAGGCAAGGCGTGGGCAGTTCATTTGGTGGGTACTGGGGAGCCACTGAAGGCCTGAAGGAAGAGATGTAATGTTATCAGAATTGTACTTTAGAAATATTAATCTGGCAAAATGGGCCTATTGGTTTTCTTAAAGGCCTCCCAGGTGGCAAATGGAGGAGTTGAAATTAGAACCCACCCAGGCTGACTCCCAAGCTTGGGCATATAACTCTCCAAGAAGGCCACAGAAACACTCTAGATGAGCTTCAAATTGACAACCGCTTAGACTGTTTAGACACCAGCGTCCTACCCGGAGGGATACACTGGGGGAAAATAACATCTGACAGGAAGGGGTGAAGATTTACTTGCTAATTCCTACGTATTGAAAGCTGACCCCTAAAAGACATGTCCACATCCTAATCCCTGGACCTGTGAATATTACCTTGCATATAGCAAAAGACTGAATATTACCTTGTAGAGCAAAAGATGTGAATAAATTAAGGATCTTGAGAGGAGGAACTCATTCTGGATTATTCAGACAGCCTTACATGCAATCACATGTATCCTTATAAGACAGACACACAGAGAAGAGGAAGAAGCAATGTGACCACAGAGACTGGAGTGATGTGGCCACAAGTTAAGGAAAGCCTGAGGCCACCAGAAGCTGGAAGAGGCAAGGCATGGATTCTCCTGAGAACCTCGTAGAAGAGAGTGACCTTGCGACACCTTGATTACAGACTTCTGGCCTCCAGAACTGTGAGAGAATAGATGTCTGCTGTTTTAAGCCAACAAGTTTGTGGTGTGTTACAGCAGCCACAGGAAACTAACATATGAAGCCACTTTTTGTTAAATTTAATTAATTCATTTCAACTGGTAATGCATACATATGGGTCAACATTTTGAAAGGGTAAAGAATATATACTGAAAAGGAAATCTTCCTCCTTTCCACACCCACCAGCCACCATTTCCTCCCATTAAATCTTGTGTGTGTGTGTGTGTGTGTGTGTGTGTGTGTGTCTGTGTGCATGTGCGCAACTACAGATTTGCACATTTTCCCAAAATAATCTGGAAGGTAGCCTGTGGTCATGCGGTAGCAAAAACAGACCTTATCTGGGCTTCCCTTGTTGCGCAGTGGTTAAGAATCCGCCTGCCAATGCAGGGGACATGGGTTCGAGCCCTGGTCCGGGAAGATCCCACATGCGGTGGAGCAACTAAGCCTGTGCCCCACAACTACTGAGCCTGCGTACTGCAACTACTGAAGCCCGCGCTCCTAGAGCCCGTGCTCTGCAACAAGAGAAGCCACCACAATGAGAAGCCCGTGCACCACAACGAAGATGAGCCCCCGCTCGCTGCGACTAGAGAAAGCCCGCATGTAGCAACGAAGACCCAACGCATATATGGAGACTCTCTGGACAAGCTCCCTAACCTCAGAGGGCCTTGGTGTTCCCCTCTGTCAAGGGGGGATGATGATGTTTCCCACCTCTAGGACTACGGTGAGGATTAAATGAGATGACGTGGGTGAAGCTCTCAGCAGAGACTGGTATGTGGCTGCATAGAAAGTTCCCATCTTGTGAACTACTGTCGCTGCTGCTTATGTGGCCTGTTGGGGGCGCTTCTCAGCTCAACACTTCTCCACTTGCAATCAGCCAGCACATCTTTTGCTGACAAGCCTAAAAGAGATGGCCGCATTCTTGTCATTCCAGGGTTACTTCTGTCTGTCTGTGGGCTCTTCTTTCAGTGTTGATGGAAAACAAAGGTTACATAACATCAATAAGCCAATTCTTAAAACCCATACAGAGAAAGTAAGGAGCATGAGAGGAAAGCAGATGTGCCTGGGTTACAAAGACAGGATTCTGGGCCTTCACCCACACTGTTCCTTCACCTGCAATGCCTTTTGGAGTACAAAAATTCTAATGGCAACCCTGCATTGGGGTCTTCAATGTAATAGAAAGAACACAGGAGTTAGGGAATTCAAACCCACTTACACTGCAATTTTGGCCAACACGCTTCCACTCGGTGAGCCTCAGTCATTTTAATCTACCTATCTCAGAGTTGTCATGTGGGTTACAAAGGAGGAGCCAGGGACCAGCTTAGACATTAGCTACTCCATCGCTTATTTTACAAATGAGGAAATCGGGATCCAGAAAAGAAAAGTTGCCTGCCCAAGATTACCCAAGGAGTCAGTAGCTGAGCTGGGGCTGGAACTCAGCCTTCAAGAAACGCCCCTTTTCTCTTTAGCAGGCTGATGAGACATACGTGATGAACCATCACATACTACATAAATGTCATTTGAGGTCACTGGTCTTAATGATGGCTACACCTTGGTCTACCTGTTTCTTTTTCTAAAGTTCTATCCAAAATGGTCGCAAGTCCCAAGCCTCTGCTTTTCAGCCTTTGAAGGAAGGGTATGGGGTATCTGAATTGCCCCTACAACTATGGGCCTCTGCTCCTGACCCCACCCCTGTGTGCCCCTTGATCAGGAATGCAGGGAATGAGCCTGTGCATAAGGCCACTTGACCTTCTGCAGGGGGACATGGTGATGGGGACAGGGCACGGGGAACCTTTTAGTGGCAAATGATTCTTACCTGGACTGGGTAAACATTCTTTAAACGCACACATAACTCTCAAATATTTGTCTCCCTGACTTGGACTTCGTTCTTTCCAAATTGTATGAAACTGGAAAACAAGTTGGGAGGTTTCTAATAAACGTTTACCACCATCCAACATGAAATGTCTTCTTTCTTTTTACTTATCATTAAAAATAAAACAACAGACTATACTATCTGGAGAGACAAGGCTGTTTACATTGTGTGTGTGGGAAACTGCTATTTGCATTGGCAGGTATGGGCAGAAAGGTGATTGGTCACCTTGCGCTACAACAACTAGAGACATCCAACACTATGTTTCCCTTCTCTCATATCTAGAGACACCAGAAATAAACAAACAAACTCAGTAGAATTTAAAAGAATCAATCAGTTTTCACTTATAACAAATTAGATGGTCTAGAATGAACACAGAGTGGTCTCCTGGGAACTACCAGTGTATCTTAAACTTTCATTTGTTTTTCATGTTACTAAGTAGCCCATCCTTTCATTTCAGCTTGAAGAGCTCTGTCAGCATGATGATTCTTATTACAACCAAGCTTTACCATGATGGTTGCAAAATGATAATCTTCCAACCCTAGCACTCCCTTCACATTTATTGGTTGGCATTTTACTGTAAGCAAGAGCCCTTGCCTCTTCCCTATGTAGTCACTCATTTATTATCAGTACAGATTCATAGATTCCTATTTTTTCAATGGTTTATTATTCCTTATTTTACTAATTATTTTGATGTTCAAATTATCCCAGATTTGGCTGATGGGCTCCTCTTCAAGATGATTCTTGTGTCATTTTGACTTGCCCCCACCATTTTTTTTTTTTGAGCACTACCTTACTTTCCAGCACAAGACAGACCAAGCTCATCTTGTGAAAGAAAAGCATGGGGATTAGAAAAAAAGAAAGTGGCACTTACATATCAATAAAGATGACTGCGCATTATCAAAGTATGGGTATTAACCAAGAATAATTATTCTAAGTATTTAACACACGAAGAAATAATTATGCATAGAAAAAAGAAAGGACTAGAAGAAAATGCTAGAAAACTAGAAGAAACTCTGCTGGAATTATGAGAATTTTTTCATATTGCTCTTTTTTTCTATATATCCCAGATTTTATGTGGTGAGAATAAATTATATTTATAATGGGAAATTTTATGTAAAAGTTTTTTTTCTTAAGAATAATGGAGTAGGGGACTTCCCTGGTGGTCCAGTGATTAAGACTCTGCACTTCCAATGTAGTGGGGGCAGGTCTGATCCCTGGCTGGGGAACTAAGTTCTCACATGCCCTGAGGCCCAGCACCTGCCCCCCCAGAAAAAGAAGAATGGAGTGGGCCAGCTCTGAGGACATTACATAAGGATTTATAAGTATGTTAACAAACACTATTAAAAATCACTGAAAACACTTCATCAACTACACTATCAAAACAAAGCCCTGTGGCACACACTGGTACTGAACTAGGACATAGAAAACTTGGGCTGCTACACCTGGTTCTGCCATGTATAATATGTCTGGGTAACTTTAGGCAAAATCATTTCATCCATTTGGGCCTCAATTTCCTCATCTGAAAAAAGGAGATACCAATTTCTTCCTATATCAGCAATGTAATGAGGCTCAAATGAAACCATGAGTATGAAAACTCCTTTAAAGTGCTACAAAGGTAAATGAGGTTTTTTTTTAAGAGCTTAAAAAAAAGTTCGCTTAATGCTTTATTGAAAGGTTAAATTTTTAGTGGTTTCCCTTTTTTTTGGTATTTTTTTCTTCCAGTTTTATTGAGATATAATTGACCTACAGCACTACATAAGTTTAAGGTATACAGCATAATGATTTGACTTACATATGTAATGAAATGATTACCACAATAAGTTTAGTGAATATGCAGCATTCATGTAGATACAAAATAAAAGAAAAAGAAAAAAAATTTTTTTCCTTGCAATGAGAACTCTTAGGATTTACTCTCTTAACAATTTAAATATATAATATACAGCAGTGCTAATTATATTAATCATGTTGTACATTATAACCCTAGTACTTATTTATCCTATAACTGAAAGTTTGTACCTTCTGACTGCCTTTATCCAGTTCCTCCTCCCCCACAATCCCCTAGCAGATTCCTTTTCTAAGTGAGTGGCAGAAAAGCCCTCTAGGAGTTTCTGTGAGCTTGCTTGAGTTCCATCTTACAGCCAAGGCAGCAGCATCTCTACGGCTGCCTCTTAAATCAGGCTCCCCAGAAGCAACCTTGGTAGGAGGAGTCATGTGCAAGTGATTTACTAGCAAGTGCTCCCAAGAAAACTAGTAAGGAAGTGGGGAAGTAGGATCAGAAAGGAAAGGGGGCCCAGCAAAGGTACATTATCAAACAAGTCATTCGGAAGATACCTTTGGCTCACCCCTCAAGGAAACTCTGGTGAAAGTCACACCTCAGAGCCATCCTGTTTCGGGGCAAGGGAGCTGGAGTATTTACACCTCTGTACCCATGGTTACAGGAAAAGGGGGAGGAGTGGGCAATCTCCCACCACTTCCAGGTCTCCTGGGTGCAGGCAAAGCAGAGAAGTTGAGTGACTTGCCCAGGGTCACACAGGTGGCAGGCAAGATTCCAGCCTTGAGCTGTCTGGGAGAAGTCCCTGTGGTTTGTCCACAGCCTGGGCACCTTCTTCTATGCTGTGTTCTCACTACGCTGGGACTAATGTCTTTTCTATGGAAGGCTACCCATAGGGAATCCTTCATGTTCCACAGAATCTCACAGACTACCCTGCCTTCAGAAATCCCAGAGTCCCCATGGGTGTCACCATGATGGCATTAGTGGCTCTTTCCCCATAGTCACCCCTCTCTTCTTGAATTTGTCTAACACAAGGCACCAGGATGGATTTAATCATGACTTTATGAATTCCAAAAAGAGACGCCCATGTCTCAAATACAGGTGGCCCGTCTCCTGGCTGCAAAGACATTATTAGTGATTTGGGGAAGAGTCAGATAACAGGTACCATCCCAAACAAAAGACCTTGTGAGCACACCCACTTGGTTCTCCCTTGTTGTACTTAAGGGCAATTTCCCCACATCCTGCATTCTGAACATGAGTGAACACGTGAAGGAGCAGACATACAGGAGCTCAAGTCACGGAGACCTTGCACGTAGCTGGGGAGCAATGGTCCGGATCCCCAGGTCCACGACCAGCCCCACCACACACTAGCTGAGGGATCTTGGGTAAGACGTAGAATCTTGTCAGGTCTGAGCATCCTTGTTCATAAAGTGGTTAAATCCACATCTACCCCATAAGGGTATCATGAGGTTCTATGACAGATCTAGAGGACTTCATGAAGTGTCAAGCTCAATGCACATGTATAGATATTGCTACCCACATTTGTCCTACCAGCATGATTTTTACAAAACCAAATGCAGCCACTCCCCTTTCTGGGGATCACTGATCCAACATCCTCAGACATCAAGAAGTCAGCCAAGAGTTAGGATATAAGCCTGTAAGGCCTCTGGGTGGCTATACCATGTGACAGCCACCTTCTTCACAATGAAGCAACTGGGCTCCAATGCCCAGTGTGTTCTCTTCCAGGCAGTTCTAACAAGCTTCGTTATTGTGTCTGGTTTTTTAGAGTAGAAGCAAACAAAGACTCAAGAAGTTGGCCTACTGACCCTAGCAAAAAGCAGTAATTAACAGCCTGACAGGAGAAATGTCCAAAAGAGTATAAATGACAGCTGTATTCACTCAGAATCATAGTCTGGATTGAAAGTCTACACATTCCAGAGCTCCTGGTGCTGGTAATGACTCAAAACACTAAGAATCAAGTTGCTTTGTGATCTGTGCTCTCTATTTAAGAGTGCAGGATTTTGTAATAACCATAAATGGACTGTAATCTTTAAAAATTGTATAAAAAATAAAAATGAAAAAGACACAAAAAAAAGAGTGCAGGGACAACTAGTAGAAAAGTTGACAGAAAAATGTCCAATAGCAGTGGGAATTAAAACAAAAGCACATTAAACAATAATAAAGTCTATGATGTTTACATTAGCATATATTTTCTGAAATGCAAACACTCAATGCTGGTGATGATGAGGTAAAACTGGTTCCAGAAAACCAAAACCTATATAAATGTCTCAAAGGAAAGTTCGAATGAATTTTAATTAAACAAAATATGACATTATGCATTCACTAATAGTGAAAAATTTGAAAACTATACAGGAATATAGAAAATTGCTTATGATATTACATGAGAAACCACAAGACACTAAATAGCATGTCCAAGCTGAATAAAACAGCCCACAACTACAGGCCTAAGAAAAAAAAGACTGGAAGGAACATCACTGTGCTTTCCTTCTTTCCATCCCCTCCTTCCTTATCACTTTACAGATAGGGAGACTGAGGTCGAGTGGCTGCCCTGTTGTTGAGAACCTGTTCCTACAGCTTCCATGGGGTCCACAGGGATACCTGAAAGGGCAGAGTGGAGGAGTGGTTACCGTGCACCAGCAGGGTCAGGTCATGGAAGGCATCTGGGGCTGGGGTGGAGAGGCTGTTTCAACGCGTGGCTTTGGCACACGCTTCCTCAGTGACACGGCCGTCAGGGACAGAGGCAGATCAGACCTGGGGCCCGCCCTCATAAAGCACCTGGGAGAGACAGAGGCCTCTGCCTGGATTAATCAGGGAGAACACATGGCATGCTGGAGTCAGTGTGTGCCAGCTCATGAGAACTGACTGCTAAATTTTCAGGAATCTCGCATGTCAGTGCTTAGACATAGCCATTAATAAAAATAAATTATATGGGACTTCCCTTGTGGTCCAGTGGTTAAGACTCCACACTCCCAATGCAGGGGGCCTGGGTTCAATCCCTGGTCAGGGAACTAGATCGCGCATGTCACAACTAAAGATCCTGCATCCCGTAACTAATAAGATCCTGCATGTCTCAACTAAAATCAGGTGCGGCCAAATAAATAAATAAATATTTAAAGGAAAAAAAAAAAAGGAAAGGGGAGGATAGGAGAAGTCCACAGTTTTAATAAATAAATAAATTATATGAACTTACAATTTCATAAATAATATTTGAAACAAAGGTAACACTCCAAACTCATCACTTCCTAATTATTTTACTATGATCTATGAGGCTGAGGTTTTTCACATCTACTGTACCTGTATGGTGGGAATAATATGTAATGGTCTGCTCCCATGCATCTCTCCCCAACTCCATGCTGATAGTGACATCATGTCAATAGCTTGAAACTGGCAGTGGTGGGAGTATTTACACCATGGAAATGGGCAAATGCTACAAATCAGGACTTGGTTTAATGCTTTGTTGCTTGTCTAGAGGTTGGATTCTGGACTTTAAAAAGTGATGGAGAAAATGGTAATAATGCAGATTAAATTTAAAAGTCTGTCATGTCTACAGTTTTTTTTTAATATTATGAATAGCACCAAAATATGAGGAAATACTTCTAATACTTGAAAACTATTATCTGATTCAGCAAAAAAGTTATCTTTGTCATTAATGACTGAGTGAAGTTCCATTATATGTCTTCATTATTTCACTTTTGTCTTAATGCATTAGTGTAAATGAATATATCAGCCAACATTTATGAAAGAACTTCACTCAGTGACATGAGTGACTTCTTGGCTGAATCCTATGATAACCAAGCATTTGTTCATAGTTTGATTTTGTAATGCTATCGTTGTTGATAGAATTATAAAAACCAATAGTGGATTTCACAAGGAATAGCAGAACTGAAGTTAAAGGTGTATGGAATTTACAATAAAGAGTATTTCATATTATTATTTGTAAATTGTGTGCCACACATTCTTTGTATCAGGAAAATGTATAGCAAACTTACGTACAGATATATATGCATACATATTTTTTTAAGAGAGCCTTTGTTAAACATTTACCAACACACCACTGGTAGGACTCAGGAAAAGACAGGGCGGGTGTGGGTAGAGAAGGGTGTACAGTAGGGATTGTAAAATGGGTTCTGTAGCAGAGCGACACTGTAGGAGATGATGTGCCTGCTATCTCTCAACAGGGGACCAGCGTTCTCACTGCTCTAGATTCCCCTGGCCCGGGTCCCTGACCCAGACAGCTTTCAGGAGGGAGGAGGAGTTCTGCGTGGGGTGGCTCCCGACCTCCCAGTGAGTAAGCCTGGCTGGAGGTATGCTGAACCCGACCACCCCAGGAGGAAATGCCTTGGGGTGGTTGGAGAGAGGGGCCCTGCACAAAGCATCCTAGAGGTGAAGCAGCCGGAAGTGGGAGGGCCCAGAGATCTCCTCACATAGTGCCAGCCCTCTTGAGGTCAAAGAGGAAACAAGTGCAAGTAGGGGAAGTTGGGGCAGAGATGGGAGGTCTAGACTGGTTGAGCTGTCTCCAGGGGACTCTGCATACCCAATCTGGGACCTGTGCTTCTGCCCTTCAAGGACACACACTGCAACTCTTGATGGCATTGGTTTTTGCCTGATTCTGCCATTGCTTTGTTCTGTTTTTGTTTTTGTATTGGGGGTAGATAAACGAAACTTCATCTAATGCAAACCAAAGCTTGTGTTTTGTTTTTTATAACTGAAGTATAGTTGACATACAAAATTATATTAGTTTCAGACATACAACATAGTGGCTGGAAATTTATATACAAAACAAATTGATTGCCACAATAAGTCTAGTAATCATCTGGCACCATACAAAGTAATTACAATGTTATTGACTAAATTCCCTATGTTGTACATTACATTCCCATGACTCATTTATTTTATAAATGGAAATTTTCCTCTTAATCCCCTTCACCTATTTCACCCAAGCTCCCACCCCACTTCTGCCATTACTCTGAATCTTAGTGAGACAGGCAACTCCAGGAAGCTCTCTGCCCTTCGTTGTGTATGCCTGTCCTTACTTTCCTCACTACTTACTTTTCTTCTATAGTTTTAAATCTCTGTGTCTGTAGTCAGATTCCTCTTTTAACTCCTGTCCTTATTTTTGTTCTTGATGTTGTTTGTGTCTCTTTTTTCCCTTAATTATTCCTAAGACCAGGCTATTTTATCAGCTTTTCAAAGAACTGGCTTTTCGTTTTGTTGATCATTTGTATTGGGTTTTTTGCTTGATTTGGTTGTTTCTATTTCAATAATTTCTCATTTTAACTATACCTGTTTCTTCCGTATTTTATTTTATTTTATTGTTTTCTAGCCTTTTGGATTGAAAGTTTAGTGATCCCACTCCTTATTATTAAAGTTTTCTCTTTTGATAGCGAGGACAGTTAAAGTTACACCTTTCCCTCTGAGTATCGCTTTAGCAACATCTCACAGATCTGATATCCAATCATTCAACAACTATTTGTTAAGTACCTACTATGTACTAAGAACTAAGAAATAGTGCTCCCATCATACAGTTCTAAATAGTGTAATTTCCATTTGGGTTTCTCTTTAACCCAAGAATTATTTACAAGGGTTTTTTATTTCCAGGTGTATGGAATTGCAAGGGGGAGCTATCTTTCAATAACTTAATTCTAGCTTTGCATTCTGGTCAGGGAATATAGTTTCTTGATGGCAGCATTTTGCAGTTCATTGAGATTTCCACTACCTACTACTTTTTCTTAACATTAAAAAAATTGCTGTAGGGACTTCCCTGGCGTCACAGTGGTTAAGAATCCACCTGCCAGTGCAGGGGACACAGGTTTGATCCCTGTTCCAGGAAGATCCCACATGCCACGGAGCAACTAAGCCCGTGCACCACAACTACTGAGCCTGCGATCTAGAGCCTGCGAGCCACAACTACTGAGCCCACGTGCCATAACTACTGAAGCCCATGCGCCTAGAGCCTGTGATCCGCAAGAAGAGAAGCCACTGCAATGAGAAGCCCGAGCACTGCAACGACGAGTAGCCCCCACTCGCTGCAACTAGAGAAAGCCCGCGTGCAGCAACGAAGATCCAACGCAGCCAGAAGTAAATAAATAAATAAATTTAACAAAAAAAATTTTGACGTAAAATAGACACTCGGTAAAGTGCATAGATGAATTTTCACAAACATATATAATGTCTGTGTCATGTGGATTAACATAAAGAAAATTACCTAGACCACAGAAGACTTCTTCTTGCCCCCTCCGAGTCAATACCCCTCAGAGTTCCTCAAAAAACTAAAAACAGAACTACCATATGATCCAGCAATTCTACTCCTGGGTATATATCCAAAGAAAGTGAAAACACTAATTTGAAAAGATACATGCACCCCATTGTTCACAGCAGCAGCAGCAGCAGCAGCATTATTTACAACAGCCACGACATGGAAGCAACCTAAGTGCCCATCAACAGATGAATGGATAAGGAAGATGTAATATATATATAAATATATACGATTCTTTTTGCTTCTTGATATTTTCTCTTTTGTATTTAGATATCTAGGATTGAGGCGTTTTCTTTCATTTGGCTTTATCCTCTCTTAAAGAGCTGTTATAAAATTCCTGATTTACCTGGCTGCTTCAGGATCAGCTCACAGAATCTTGTTTTTAGGTTAGATACAAACAAAATTAATCATACTTGGTGTAAATATATATATATATATATACATACATATATATATGTATATACACACACACACACATATATATCAATCTCTTATTGAAATACCTATACATATAAATATATATATAATGGATTACTACTCAGCCATAAAAAAAAAAATGAAATTTTGCCATTTGCAACAACATTGATGGACCTGGAGAGTATTATGTTTAGTGGAATAAGTCAGACAAAGAAAGAAAAATAATGTATGTTATCAATTATATGTAGGATCTAAAAAATAAAACAAATGAATGAATATAACAAAACAGAAACAGACTCACAGACATAGAGAACTAGTGTTTACCAATGGGGAGAGGGAAGGGGGAGGGGTAAAATAGGGGTAGGGTATTAAGAGATACAAACTACTATGTATAAAATAAATAAGCTACAAGGATACATTGTATAGGGCAGGGAATATAGCCAATATTTTATAATTATTTTAAAAGGAGTATAGTCTATAAAAATTTTGAATCACTATGTTGTACACCTGAAACTAATATTGTAAATCAACTATACCTCAGTTTTAAAAAAGCCAGATACACACACACACACACACACACACACACACACACACACAATACCCCTGAGAGATATTATCCTGATTAGTTTTTTCATTTCTAAGTTTTAAAAATCCTTATAAATTGAATCATACAATATGTATTCTTTTGTGTCTAGTTTCTTTCACTCTACATTACGTCTGTAAGAGTCATCATGTTTTTGAGTGTAGCAATGGTTTATTTCATTTTCACTGAGGCATAGTAGTCCATTGTACAAATACATTACAATTTATCCACTCTCCTATTGAAAGACACTTAGGTTGGCCAATGTCTGGCTATTAAAAATAGTGCTGCTATGAACATCATGCGGAGTGCTTGTCAGAAATGCACAATCCTGTATCCCATGCTCTTGGATTGGAAGAATTAATATTGTTAAAATGGCCATACTACCCAAGGCAATCTACAGATTTAATGCAATTCCTATCAAATTACCCATGACATTTTTCACAGAACTAGAACAAATAATCCTAAAAGTTATATGGAACCATAAAAGACCCAGAATTGCCAAAGCAATCCTGTGGAAAATGAACAAAGCAGGAGGCATAACCCTCCCAGACTTCAGACAATACCACAAAGCTATAGTAATCAAAACAAGAAGGTATTGGCACAAAACAAACATATGGACCAATGGAACAGAATAAAGAACCCAAAAATAATGGACAATTAATCTTCGACAAAGGAGGCAAGAATATACAATGGGGAAAAGACAGTCTCTTCAGCAAGTAGTGTTGGATAAGTTGGACAGCCTCATGTAAATCAATGAAGTTACTAGAACATACCCTCACACCATACACAAAAATAAACTCAAAATGGCTTAAAGACTTAAATATAAGACATGACACCATAAAACTCCTAGAAGAGAACATAGGCAAAACATTCTGACATAAATCATACCAATGTTTTCTTTTTTTTTTTTTCATATGAATGTTTTCTTAGGTCAGTCTCCAAGGCAATAGAAAGAAAAGCAAAAATAAACAAATAGGACATAATCAAACTTACAAGCTTCTGTAGAGCAAAAGAAACCAAAACAAAACAAAAAGACAACCTACAAACTGGGAGAAAATATTTGCAAATGACGCAACCGACAAGGGCTTAATTTCCAAAATATACAAACAGCTCATACAACTCAATAACAAAAAAACAAACAACCCAATTGAAAGATGGGCAGAAGACCTAAATAGACATTTTTCCAAAGAAGACATACAGATGGCCAATAGGTACATGAAAAGATGCTCAACATTGCTAATTATTAGACGAATGCAAATCAAAACTATGAGGTACCACCTCACACCAGTCAGAATGGCCATCATTAAAAAGTCTACAAATAATAAATATTGGAGAGGGTGTGGCGAAAAGGGAACCTTCCTCCACTGTTGGTGGGAATGTAAATTGGTGCAGCCATTATCGAAAACAGCATGGAAGTTTCTCAAAAAAATAAAAATAGAGTTGCCATATGATCCAGCAATTTCAATCCTGGCCATATATCTGGACAAAACTGTAATTGGAAAAGATACATGCATCCCTATGTTCATAGCAGCACTATTTACAATAGCCAAGACATGGAAACAACCTAAATATCCATCGACAGATGAATGGATGAAGATGTGATAGATATATATATATATATATATATATATATATATATATATACACAATGGAATATTACTCAGCCATAAAAAGAATGAAATAATGCCATTTGCAGCTATATGGATGCACTTAGAGATTATCATACTAAGCAAAGTGAGTCAGAAAGAGAAAGACAAATGCCATATGATATCACTTATATGTGGAATCTAAAATACGACACAAAGGAACATATCTATGAAACAGAAACAGACCCACAGACATAGAGAACAGACTTGTGGTTGCCAAGGGGGCAGGGGGTGGGGGAGGGAAGGATTGGGAGTTTGGGATCAGCAGATGCAAACTAGTATATATAGGATGGATAAACAAGGTCCTACTGTGTAGCACAGGGAACTATATTCAATATTCTGTGATAAACCAAAATGGAAAGGAATATGTAAAAGAATATATATATATGTATAACTGAGTCACTTTGCTGTACAGCAAAAATTAATGCAACATTGTAAATAACTATACTTCAATAAATTTTTTTAAAAAAGAAACAGAAATGATCAGAAAAAAAAATGCACAATCCTATCCCTGCCCCAAACCTATCACCCTGGTCCTCCAGGAGCTGGACCCAGGAATCTGCATATTAGCAAATATCCCCAGGTGATTCTACTCCTCATCAGATGTGAAAACCTTCCTGGTTTCCATGTTTCCATGGGCTATGGACCAGTGAGATGAATTATCACCATCCCAGGCAGCCTGGGTCCTTCCCTGTCCCCTTCTGAGAACAGCATTTACAACTGGGTCCTCCCCTTGCCCCACTGTCCCCTCGTCTTTGCTCCTAAAAGCCCAAGCAAAGAATGTGGATGATCTGTCAGAACTACCAATAAGTTTGGGTGGATCTGGTCCCTTTCCTCACTGTACCCGTAGGAAAACTAAGGTCAGAGGATGAAGGAGGCAGGGTCCAGGAAGAGCCTGTCCTCCCTACCTCTACAATAAGAAGAAAGCCCTGCAGAAGGAAATCCCTTAGTCCCAAGTCTCCTGGGAGTATCAGAGTTCAGGAAGGGGCCTATGTTGTCATAAAATAAGCATGGCCTTGGGAATCAGACAGACCTGAGGTCAGATTCTAACTCCTCTCCTTGAAGCAAATAAATGGAGGTTTCTGAGCTTTGGGTCCCAATCTTGAAAATGGGATTAGAGCTGACTAGGATTAGAAGTAACATATATGAAGTGCCTGGCACATGGCATGTGCAGAATAAACAGATGTGATGATTAGTAGGAGACTCTGTATCAACCAGGAAGTCCTGTCACACTGTCTGGAATGTTACACAGTTTGGGTAGCAGGAGTCGAGGGAGAAAGGAATGCTGGCTTTCCCAATGCTTCACCTACTGTCTTTAGGTTCTTCCTTCCTCTTGTGACCTGCATGCCTGAACTCCAAGTTCACCTGGGAGCTGTCCCATTTCCTGAGCAGCGACTGTGGGCTGGGTCCTGTGAGGGGCACTGGGGTTTCAGTTCCTGCCCGGAGGAGCACCCAAGCTGACAGACAGGCAGGTGTGTGTATGGAGAGCTGCAGTAAGAGGGCAAAGTGAGAGTCCAGGGGAGGAAGTGGAGTTTGGGGCGGGTCCCAGGGCCCAGGGCAGGCAGGGGCCAAGATGAATGCAAGCCTGGCAGTCTACAGACGGGTAAGCGCAGGGTCAGGGACTTGGGCAAACACTCCTGGTGGCCCTAAAACCAGGCTGCCTTGCCTCTCCTTCTATCTTGGAGCTTATCTTTTAGGGAAAGCTGAATTGATACACTGTCAATAAAGAGCCCAGCAGATATGTAAGAGCTTAGTATGAACTTGTAGGCAGAAAGCTAATCAAATATGTTAAGCAAACAGATTCACAAAGTCTTTTGTGTGCCTATCTGAGCTAATATTTCAGAAGGAAAGAGGGCACCCCTTCCCCCCCAACCTTGGCACAGTACACGTGAATTTGTGTTAATAAATACTGTTTACAAAGCATTTTGGTCTCAAAATCACCTCCACGTGGATGTTCAGATGCAAGAGCAAGAACTCGCCTTAAACAGCACTTTGCTCTTTTCAGGGCCACTCTTGGTGTGTGAGTCCTGGGAGTCCAGAGGCCTGTGTTCTAGGCAATCTGTGCTTGACTTGCTCTGTGTCCCTCTCTAGGCCTCAGCAGCTCTGTCTGTGAAATGTGAGCATTAGGCTAATTGCCTCCCAGGACTCCTGCAGATCCAGAGTTCTGGGACCCTGCCATCTTTTTCTGGATATTTGTAACCCTGGGAGGCAGACATCATCATGCCCATTATACAGATGGAGAGTCAAGGCTCCGAGGTCACCAGAGAGTCAGAGGCTGAGCCAGACCAGAACCCAGAGCCCCAGACCTTTCCTGAGTATTCCTTCTAGAAATCCATGTGTGTACACATCCATGGATATCAGGGTGCGTGTTTCCACATGTGCCCCAGAGCTGCCCTGCAGTTGTTCCTGGATGCTGCGTGTGCAGACCCATAGGCTGGGCCAGGCCTGTTCCAGGCAGTTCCACCCTGTGGGAGGTGGGGGAGAAGGAAGGAGTGGAGAGGGAGCTACACCTACATTTTTGTGCTGCCCACTGATTTCAGCTGCTGCAGCTCAGGCTCCTGACTGCTGTGTACTTAGCTAAGTCTGAGTGACTCCATTCACGGGCAGTGAGCTGGAACGCTCCCCTCCAAGCATCACAACTGTGAGTTCCTCTCACAGCTGGGATCCAGGCCTGCGGGAGCATCCATGGATCTGCACACAGAAACAAACGCATACACGCACATACACATGCACACACAAACATGCACGCATGCACACACACGTGGCAAATTTTTTTCCCCACTCTGGTCCCAGTTTTCTCATCAGTAAAATGGGAGACAATTCTCTTTGCCTTGCCAGAGGATCCTTTGAGCTCAGAGACATTGCAGTTAACTTCGCAAACTGTAAAGAACTGGGAAAGACCCTGCTGAGATAACGCTCATCCACATGAATGGCAGAGAATGGGACTTTTTTCCTTTTTCTCAAATAATAAAAGAAGCCATGTGAGCTGCCTTTAAAGAAGACTAGATAAGTTTACTCTAGTTTTATCTTAATACAAAACTGGTGATTTCAACCTCAGAATCACACTATCCAGTGTGCCCTTCTGCCAAATCTGGAATGGTTTGATTGCAGAGAATACCCTGACTCACAATTCAAAAGGAAGCTGATACAGTGAAGTGGTTAACAGGATGGACTCTGGAATCAGACTGCCTGGCTTCTAATCCCAGTTCTGCCACTTGCTAATTGTGTCACGTTGCCTCGGACATGTTATTAACTGCCTTGTGCCTCAGATTCCCCATCTGTCAGGTGGGATTTCACTGGATAGCTATGAGTATCTAGCTATCATTCAAAACTGTTCCATAAGAGTGGCTATTTTTGATGGACATATTCAAGGTCACTCAGAGATTCATTGCCAGTGCCAAGGCTAACCCAGAGCTCTCCTGTGTCCCCTCCATTCTACACTGGCTTTGAGAGAACCCTCTGTTTTTGGAGGGAAGGCAGGTACTCTGCCCCAACTCCCTGCCCACAGCTTTGTCTAAGGTCCCATGGGAGGTTTTAATGAGGGAAACTCAAACTCTCACTGGTTAAAGGCAAAAAGGTGGGGCTTTCTGCTCCACCCTCTACCAGTGATAGCATCAATATCACCGTCATCTGTGCCTGGACACCAATGTCTTATGGCAGAGGGTTTGAAACCCTGAGGGCTGTAAGGACTCGAAAATTTATTGGAAAAGGAATAAACTAAATGAAGAGTTGGGCTCCAATTTCTGCTCTGCCCTGGCAAGCTGGATGACCTAGGCAAGTCACTTCATCTCTCTAAGCCTTTGGAGAGAACAACATTGGTTGCAGTTCTTAAGGCTAGGATTTGATAGGATCAGAAATGTCACACTCCCAAGGATGTTGATAAAAACCATTTGCTCAGCTTGGTGAAAGTGTGAGGAGAAATCAAACGTGGAGACTGACTCTAACCTGCTAAGCTGCCAAGAGCCATCATAAGACCTCATTATTGAAAAATTACTTATGACGGTAATTTTATTTGCAATTCAATCACAACACAAGAAGCCAAGACACAAAAGATCAAGTCATGGAAGCTGTCTCTTCTGAAGGCGGCTGCCCAGAGGGTGAAAACTGGTGAGGCTTCAGGCTGTGAATGAGCACTGTGCTAAAAGGGCTAAGCACGTGGCTTTTGGTGTTAGCCAAACCTGGGTTTGAACCCCTGCTTGGTCACTTACTAACAGCTGATTGACCTTACATAAGTCCCTCAACCCTCTGCATCTCAGCTTCCTCATCTGTAAAATGGGCATGATAATCATGGCCCACATGGCTGTCTGCAGGATTCCATAAGGTGAGGCAGTGGAAAGCTCCCAACACATAGTAAGCTCAATAAATGGAAGATGTTGGTCTCATTTCAGATTCTCTTGCCTTGGTGTGAAAGAAATAAAACTCAAGTAGTTTTATTTCTTAACAAAGAAAGCTTAAGCAAAGAAGGCATTTTATTGTTTTAAGTAACCAAGAAGGGCAAGGGTGGAGCTGGCCTCAGGGAGGTCTGGTACCAGGGACTCGGACACCAAGACACTTTCTTCTCAGCTTCTCATCTCTAACTGTTGGCTTCATTTCATCCTGCCACAGACAGGCTTCTCCATGGGTGTACATTTGGCTTCCACAAGCTCTCCATCACATCAGGAGAGGATTCTTTCCCACCAGCTAAAAGAAACCCCAAGAAAAGACTCCAATTGGCCTGGTTTGGGTCACATGATCATCCTTGGACCAATCACAGTAGCCAGGAGGTTGGAGCCCTCTGATTGGCTCAGCTTGGGTCATGTGCCTAAGGCCTCAAGGGGTGTTTCTTCCTAGAATAAACAGAGGAAGGGGGTGCTGTGCAATTTTCTCCTTAGAGACACCAACATGTGGGTGGAGTTGGCGAACCGTTCTCTGCACCAGCTGCTGGGGATGGCATGAAGCCACTTCTTACAAGTGCTACATCCTCTTAGCGTGTCTCTGGTGCCATGTTTATCCTAAAATGTACTCTTTGTAGAAACAGCTCAACTTAATACAGCTTAATGCTGCCCAAATCCACCATCTTCAGCTGCTGTTTGCAGAGCTTATGCAGTGCTCACAGCAGATGGAGCCCAGGCATGATGGCAGTCTCCCTGGAGGGCAGAGTGAATCTTTCCCTGCCTCTACTCACTCATCTCCAGACAGTGGGACCCTTGCCTCTGGTTCTGCCACTGACCCCGGGCTGCAGATCTCAAGGAGACTGGGAGTTCTGTACTTAAAGTAAAAAATGATAGCACTAGAAGGGACCCCATTTCACAGGTGGGGAGACTGAAGGCACAAGAGGACAAGGGGCCTGCCTATCCAAGGACACAGAGCTCCTTTGGGAACTGTGTCATCATCAAGTACCCTCAGCCTGTGGATATGGTAGGTCCTCAATAAAGGAATATTCCTGGCCTCCTGATTCCCAAGCCCATATCATTCTGCTTCCTCTTGAGCTTAAAAAATCTTAATTTCTAGATCTAAAGTGCTTTCCCATTCTAAGGGGGATGGGTCCTCGGCCAGGAAGGGTAGGAATGACCAAAATGTTCACAATCCTAGCCGAAGTGACTGAGAAGTGGTGTGTGGTATTAGGGACAGGCAGATGGCGAGGAACAGATGGGAGCAAGGTGAATATACTCATCATCTTTTTACAATTTATGATTTGGTCCTGTGTGTGATAGGCAGGGCAGGGGTTCCATTCCCGTCTGCTGGATCAGAAGACTGAAGCTCCCAGAGGGCAAGTGACTTACTCAGCCTTCCTTCCCTTCCAGCAAATTGTGGAGGCACTTAGACCCCTTCTCAAGTTTTGGAGTTTCAGCTTCTGGCTCACCAGCCCTCTGTAGCATACACTTTGGTAGCTCACCCACATGCACTCAGCCCCTGCCGCTCTGCCTGGGGGCTCTACCTGCTGGTCATTCCCAGCACAGGCCAGACATGCTAGGGAATTAAGAGTCCCCTCCCTGGCCGCAGTTTTCCACTGGTGGCTGACACGAGTTGGGGGATACATACCCTAGCTGCCTGGCCCCTCAGGTGGGTCAATGCCAAGGCTATACACACCGGTTCCCAGAGCCCCCAGCATAATCAAGCTCCAGTTACTAACAGGGGCCACTTGCTTGATAATGCGCCATTCACCGTGCTCTTCCCCTTCCCTGCTTTACTTCCAGGCTCCCTGGCAGCATTTCCTGGGAACCCCTCCCAAATAAACTACTTGCACTTGAATCTTTGTCTTAGAGCCTCCTTCTAAAGTCACCCAAACTAAGAAAATCACCCTCTTTTGAAAGAAAGAGGGTGGACCGATTGGCTAAATAATGACAGATACAGACTATAAAAAGTAAATTCAAGTCAGGTCTAGAATGCCACAATGCCTGCCTGCCCCTTTCCCGGCTCCACCCTCACCAGTCCTGCAAGTTTCTCCACCACCCATTAAGGAGGTCATTACGTGTGAGGGCATCACAGGTCATGCTACCAGTACCATGCAGGGCTGACTCCATCCCTGAGCCCTGAGTGACAGTTTCCCATGGCTCTGACAAGGTATCAGGAGTCAGTCGGCACACGCTCTGCCTTCTCAGGCAGGCGGCTCGTCTGTCCTGATGCCACACATGAACCCAGCCTCATGTCACCCCGTTCCAGGACTGACCCTCTCCCTAGGATGACCTATGCCTGGGCCTGAGAACTAGAGTCGTGGAGTGGGTCATGGAATGCCGGAGCAGGAGACAGTCACAGGGACTGGGCTCCGCGTCTAACCCACCCATGGCAGGGGGAGGAGCTGAGACCTGGGGGCACAAGGTCTGTCCAAGGTCACACAATGCATCAGGAGTGGAACAGCATATGAACCCAGGCTTTCTTCCTTTTATTTCCAGTTTGATGCATTTGCTTCTCATCATCAGACTGTAGGGAAAGAGGAGAGGGGAGCAGGGCAGAAGAACAGGAGCATTGGATTGAAGGCAGGCGGACCTCGGCTTAAAACCTGCTTTCGCTGACTGTTGGCTGTGTGACCTTAAGCGAGTTACTCAGTTTCATGTGCCTCAGTTTCCACGATTGTAAAGTCAAGGTTCCGTTACCTTTCCAACAGTGCTACTGGGAGGCTCAGCAGAGATAACCGAGGTGGAAGGCACCTGGTAATAAGAGATGCTCAATAAACACCGGGGGACCCTGAGTCTAAAAGGAGATTCCTCCCATGGTACAGGCTGTCACGTGGGTTAAACTCCACAGAGAGCTTACACAGAAGTGTCCTCACCACCTTCATCATCACTTCTAGGAAGTCTATAGCAGTCTAGTCCAGAATTTCCGGATGGTGTCCTTTAGAGTTAAGTGCTACTGCTGTGTGAGAAAAGGTGCCACGTGAAAAAAGAACTGCACTGCCAAGTACATTTGGAAAGGGTGGCATTAACGTCGACCAAGTTCACAGGCTGCAGGACCTGTCATGGCCTCTGCTCCTCGATGTGCTTTGTTCACATGCAGCATCTCCCAGCGCATCTGACCGTATAACTCTTTGTCAGGAGCATTAAATGTCTCCCAGTAGTTGGGAATGCTCCAGGAAGCAGTTTGGGAAACAGTTGCTGTCCAATGGAAAGGCCACCTGACTGAAGTCAGTTACTGTCACTTATTCATGTGACCTTAAACACGTTCCTGACCTGTATGGGCCTCAGTTTCCCCAACTGCAAAAAGAGAGGGGGAAGTGGAATCCCTAAGGCTGCTTCCAGTTCTGATGTGCTGGGATCTTGAAGCTCTTCTCCTCTACCATTAGCTCCCTGCTTGTAATACTAGTTCACCCAACTCTGGCCAAGGACAGTGCTGGGAGAAGGGCAGAGGGTTCCAAGAGGGCACCGGCAAGCAACCCCATGGCTGGTCTCAAATCTGCCCTTCAAACGTAAGTGGAACTGTGCTGGGTAGGGTGCAACCAGCCTCCTGCCTGGAGAGAAGACAGGAGAGCTGCTGTCTTCCCCTCCTTCCTCCCCTGCCCTGCTGCCGGGACAGTCAGCCGCTGGGGGATTAAGAGTGGGCCCAGCGCCCATTCAAGCCATTCAACAAGACAGGAAGCCAAGCGCGCTCTTGCCCGCCCGTCTCTGCTGGGCAGGTCGGCAGGATTACACACATTGTGCTGGGGAATCACACAAAGGGAGGCCCTGCCCATCAGGAAAGGCCGTGTCCAGGCGGGTATGCACCGCCCGATGGCTGGGGCGGGCTGCTGGGCTGCAGCGCTAATCCTCTCCTCCATCAAGCCACAGGCTGCACCCTCACGGTGCCCAGAGCTGCCCTTTACCTGCACAATGAGTGGTTCGGGGCTCCCAGAGGTACGATGGGTGCCATCCATTACAGTGCCTCCCAAGACAAAGTCCCTGCATCCACACGTGAAGTTTCAGCCTGCACGCAGGAGTCTTTTCTGAGCACAATGCAGAGACCTGCACAGAGGGCAGGCAGACAGGCAGGCGGGTGAGGACAAGTTCGCCTCTCTGAGCCAGAGGCTCCTGAAGGCCTCTGGGGAACAGGCATGTTCATTTTCTCTACCTTCTTACAGCCACCATCTAAGCCTTAACCTGGGTCTGGCTTTGAAGGTGACTCGAACACAGACATGTCCCTGTCAGTTCCCAAGGGCCAATGGGCCAGATGTGACTGGACAGCCAGGCTCCGTGCAGGTGGGTCCCACCTGGCCACTTGAAAACATGGGCATTCACCATTTGGGATCCTGTGATTTGCGCTCCAGGTGATGCTGGGTGCCCTGAACTTCACTCATGCCTAATTTCAGCCATATCTGTGTATACCCGCGCTATTACTGATAATGTTTTTCTTTTTATCAACTTGCTTTTTAAATTGAAGTAACTTCTTTAGCCTTTTGCTAAGCTATAATATCTATGAAATCATGGGTCTTACATGCTAGTAGTTCCTAATACAATAAAAATAATTTCCCAAACGTAAAAAAAAAAATGGTATGTCCTTAGACTACCTAAAATCAGCTTGGGAATTATCAGTGGTAAGTGACATAGAGAGAATGAGATTGGATAGTCTCTAAGCCCCCTTCAACTTTGGGGAGCTGGGATTATAGGATACTGAGAATCCTCAATGCCACTGATTCCAAAATTCTCCACAGTTACCTAAGCCAGACCCTCAAGAGTCCTTCCAGACTCCCCCGATGCAGTCACTAGGCAGTCCTGCCTCCTGAATACCTCGCCCATCCCCAGGGCCACTGCCTTGGTTCAGGCTTTCACCCACTCTCACTCGAATGCCTGGTAGCTCCTGGCTGGCCCGCCTGTACCTCCTGACTGCCTCTAATCCCTCTCCACCCTGCAGCCAGAGCACTCTTTTGGCCATGCATATTAAAGTACCTGGAACACGGGAAACACTCCACTAATGATAGCTATGATATTTTTTAAGAATACAAATCTAATCATGTCTCTTTACTGCTTAAAAGCTTTCCATGGTTTCCCCATAGACCTCAGGATAAATGGAAACTCTGTAACCCAGTATGGAAGGCTCTTTCTGATCTAGCCCCTACCTAGTCCTTTGGCTGTGTTTTCCATCACTTCCCAACTCTATCCCTGTGTTTCAGTGAAACCAGAACACTGAGGTGTCCACGTGTGCCACGCTGTTTCATGCGTCTGTGCTTTTGCTGATTCTGTCTCTTCTGCCAGGAATGTTCCCCCTTCCCTGACTGCCACCTCTTCCTCAGAGGTCTAGCCAATTTAGGATCTTACTAAGTTGCATCATCCTCTCTGTATCAGTTAGCTTCTGCTGCATAACAAACCAAAACATAGTGGTTTAAAACAAAAAACACTGATTATTTCTCATAAGTCTGTGGATTGGGTGGATGGTTCTTCTAGTCTAGGCTGACTCAGCTAGGGACAGATGGTCTGGAGTGGCCTCACTCACATGTCAGCGGCCTCAGCTGCTATGTCTGGGATAGCAAGGATGGCTAGAGTCTCTCTGGACATGATCTCACCCTCCAGGAGGCTAGCTTGGACTTGTTTACATTGTGGACTCAGGTTCCCAGCAACAAGAGAAAGGGCAAGCCCCAGTGTGCAAGTGCTTATGAAACCTCTGTTTACATCACATTTGCAGATGTTCACTGGCCAAAGCAAGTCACCAGATTCAAGGGGTAGAGAGTGGAAGAGCAGCAAAGTCATATTGTAAAAGGAGTGCATATTAGCATTGGAGGCAATTATGCTCTTTTATAAAATCCCGCATTTTCTGAAATTATCTACAGTGAAAAACTCTTGTCTTCCTGGTACATGTTTTCCCCTTATTCTGGTAACATCACCCTCCTTTCTCTTGAAGAACTAATCCCTCCTCACTTCAATCAAAATCCCTCCCACAGCCACAGTACCTCATCTCCTGGGCTATGGTGGTTGGCCCAAAGGTCAGGCATATGACCCAACAAAAGCCATTCAGTATTCTTCCCTAGGATTTTAAAATTGGAGCTGGAAGTAAAGAACCCTCTCCTCTCGGTTGAGGAAGCTGGGAAGACATGCCCAGAACTACCAGCAATCATGAAGCTGCCAAACCTACATGAAACCATATACTAACCATCCCAGGGTTTGCTCACAGGAACCAATTAATGCCCCCTATTTGCCTAAGTTGATTAGAATATCTATCACATGCACCCAGAGTCCTGACCACCTCACCTTTCCTGGTCCCAGGCAGAAGTGACCATACCTCCTCCTTTGTTCCACTATTATACCTATTATACCTGGGGTTTACCTCAATTATCAAGTGTTGGCTACATGACATCAGTCAAGAAACGGTAAAGCAGCTGACCTTCGGCAGCCAGGAAGGTCACCAGCACTGCACAAAAGATATCACCTTCCCAATGTTTCTGTTCAAAGGAGAATTCTTTTTCAGCTTGGATTCCAACCAGGAAATTATTCTTCCAACCAAAGGAAACAGATAACTCTCAGAATTGTCACATCCCTACAGAAAACAGGGAGATTTGGAGCAGGCTGCTCATATTAGGAGAAGGGAAGCCATCCCCAGATGGAGGCAGAGGTGCTGGAATCTTGAAGAGTGAACAGAGGAAATAGAAGTCTTCTCTAGGAATAAACTAACAAAGGCTTGCACTTGTCACAAGCTCTGAGTAATGTCATAAGACAAGCCTAAAGATGTTCTTTAAATATTAATGAAGGCCATGAGACAAGAAAATATCACCCTCTTGCAGGTGGCACAGGAGTCCAGAGGAAGACCTGTGAACTTGGAACAAGACAGACCCATAACGGACCTGAAAGGAGGACCTTCCTTAGTTAAGTTGATCTTTGGAGACCGGGACACACTCTCAAATACTAGGGTCTCTAGAGGCATGCCTGAGGGATTATGCTGTACCTCCAGGTGTACAGCATTTACTTGCTGGTTCTCGGCATCATGACATTGTTTGATAGGACCGTATGCCCTTACTTACCCACAAAGGAGAGCTCTTGTGTGTAATCCTATTTCTCGCACCCAGGGAGTTGTACTCCAGCTACCCTCAATCCCATAATCTCTCCAGCTCAATCTTCCAACCACATCCAGAATTACTGTAGCTGAAATTGAGCTTATACCTTTGTGGTACTCCCGTGTACACTGGTTAGGAATTGCTGCCTTAGCTGTACAGCTAAGCCAATGAGACCCTCTGACAAGGAGCTGGATGTTTATGTCAGAGCTCATGGATTTGCAGCATACTGTACACACTCTCACGCATAAATAACTATATTAAAACATATGTAATTCGTGCCTAATAATATGCTTCAACCTTTTTTAGTAGTCCATTTATCTTAAAAAAATTTTTTAATTAAGGTATTAACTGCGGGCTTCCCTGGTGGCGCAGTGGTTAAGAATCCGCCTGCCATGCAGGGGACACGGGTTCGAGCCCTGGTCCGGGAAGATCCCGCATGCGGTGGAGCAACTAAGCCCATGCGCCACAACTACTGAGCCTGTGCTCTAGAGCCCGCGAGCCACAACTACTGAAGCCAGTGAGCCACATCTACTGAAGCCTGCACACCTAGAGCCCATGCTCTGCAATAAGAGAAGCCACCGCAATGAGAAGCCCGCGCACCACAAAGAAGAGTAGCCCCCGCTCGCTGCGACTACAGAAAGCCCACGTGCAGCAACGAAGACCCATCACAGCCAAAAATAAATAAATAAAATTTATTTTAAAAAAAGGTATTAACTGCATAGAGTAAAGTACTGGAAATGTCCTATATCTTGATCTTGGTATACGTTTATATATTCCTATATATGCTCATAGATTCCTGGCTTCTTTTGTTCAGCATAATGTTTCTGAGATTCATTCACATTGTTGCATATATCAGTTGTTTGTTCTTTGTCGTTGCTGAGAAGTATTCCATTGTGTGAATATATTGTAATTTGTTTATAGACACTAGGACACCTCCAGTTTAGGGATATTATGAATAACACTGCTATGAATCATCTTGTCTTTTGGTGAACTACATTTCTCTTTGGTTTATATTCAAGAGTGGAAATTCTGGATCATAGGATAGTTGTATATTTAGATCTAGTGTGGGATTTTAATAAATTACTGAGGTTTTTTTCCCTTCATAAAGTCCCTCCAGGTACTGTTATATGCAGGCTCCCAGACTGAGATGGACTCTACCTGAACTTCAGCCTATATTCTGGTGTTCTAGACTGGCCCAACCAGATCAGCAGCTCCCTTTGCAGAATGCTATCTTAATAAAGCATTTTTGTACCTTGTCTGTGCTACAGACCACACAGGCACTGTCTCACACTCCACTGTAAACATTGTTTTATATTCCACAACCCCCTCCAATCCCCACAAGACTGAATGCTCTCTGAAGGCAGATACTCTGCCATCCCTATAATCTCCCTTGCTTGGCATGCAATAGATAATTAATGTCTAAAGATTAAATAATAATAGCTAGTTTATTAGTTAGCTGTTGCTGTATGACAAATTACCCTAAAGCTTAGTGGCTTAAAACCACATTTGTTCTCTCAAAGTTTCTATGGGTCAGAGAGCCAAGAGTAACTGAGCTGAGTGGTCTGTCAGAGTCTCTCATGAGATTGCAATCAAGGCACTGACCAGAGCTGCAGTCATCTGAAGGCTTGACTGGGACTGGAGGAGCCTCTTCCAAATTCACTTACTGCTGGCTGATGTCCGGACACCTCAGTTCCTTGCCACAGAGTCCTTATGACATGAAAGCTGGCTTCCCCAAAGCAAGTGACTAAAGAGAGAGAGCAAGGGCCAAGCTGCCTTGTCTTTTATGACCTAGTCCTTGAAGTCACACGTGGTTACTTCTGCTTTATTCTATTCGTTAGAAGTGAGGCACTAGATCCAGTCAATACTCAAGAGGAGGAGAATTAAGCCTCACCTCTTGAAGGAAGGAATATTAAAGAGGTTGTAGACATATCCTAAAACCATCATCTCGAATAGTAGCTAACATTTACTGAGTGGTTACTGTGTGCCAGGTGCTACACTGTGTGTTTTTACAGAGCATTTTGCTTAATCCTTATTATAATCCTACAAGGGAGATACTATCCTCAGTTTTTCAGGCAAGAAAACTGAGGTGCTGAGAGACTAAGGAATTTGCCCAAGGTCCCACAGCCAATGACAGAGCTAGAACGGGAACCCAGGAGTTAGACTCCAGAGCTTTTGCTCCTAACCACTAAGTTATATAATGAATGAGAGATGGTGGATGATTTTATAAGTCTAGGTTCTCAGATGGAGTGGTGGGCCAAACGGTTGCACCAAAGATATGTCCATTTCCTAATTTCCGGAACCCATGAATATTACCTTTCATGGCAAAAGATGTGATTAAGTTAAGGATCTTGACAGGAGGAGCTTAATCCCGGATTATCTATGTAGACCCTACGTGCAATCATATGTATCTTCATCAGAGCCGGAAGGAGCTTTGACACAGACAGAAGAGGAGAAAATACACAGGAAAGGTGAGGTGAGATTGGAGTGATGCAGCCCCAAGCAAAGGAATGCCAGCAGCAACCAGAAGCTGGAAGAGGCAAGAAATGAATTCTCCGCTAGGGCCTCCAGAGGAAGCAAAGCCACGCTGACACTTTGATTTGAAACTTCTGGCCTCCAGAACTGTGAGAGAATACATTTCTACAGTTTTAAGCCACCAAGTTTGTGGTACTGTGTTACAGAGGCCACAGGAAGCTAACATAGATGGCAAAATGTGTTCTACCTCCCTGTTCACCAGTGTTCCTCTTGAGGACTGGAACGGGGTGTCACAGGCTTGTTAGCGTGGTTCTCATCTTTGGATCAACTTGGCATCAACTCATCCTGAAAAAAGCAGAAGAAAAATTAAACCCGGGTAAAAAAGAGGAAGAAAATTGTATAAAAACTACCTATATTATTATTGAACTTAAATTTTACTCTGATCTTCCTGGTAGCTGAGGCTAAAAGAAAATCAGGATGGATTATATAATTGTCATTTTCTGATAAAAAGGAATCACATCTGTTCTTCAAGAAACACGCGTCTTTCCCTCATATTATATTCTAAGAATAACTGAGCAAGTATATCTTCATACACTGGACAAAACAAGAGATAAAATGTCAACAGTAACTTAAGAAGACCGAGGGACTGTCCTCATGTGGAGGTTTCTCGTGTAATCCTTGGATAAAAACTACAGCCCCAAAGAGAAACACAGTTCAACATCCTGGCCACTCAGGCTGGAATCCAGGAATGAGAGCTCACATGGATACAGGGTGCCAGAGTTCACAAAGTGCTTTTATACCCATCATCCTATATGTGCTCAAACAGTTCCTGAGAGCCAGGCAGGGCAGACAGTATAATCTGCATTTTCAAATGTATAAACCAAGGCCCAGAGAAGTGAAGAGACTGTCCCAAGGTCACAAAGCTGGTGACTGGCGGGGCTGGGTTTCAGTGAGACTCCAAGAACACATCTCCAGGCATGCTGGCTCTACTTAGTCCACATGCCTCCTACTGTTCTCCAAGGATTTCATGCCTGTCTGTCACATCTCTCCAAGCACACTGAGCCTTTGGAGGAAGGGTCCTCCTCTCATACTTCTTGGGAAGCCCCTGCTACCTGCCCAGGGCTGGTCCTGAAAGATATCCCACCATGTGTCAGGCCCTGCCCCAGGAGAGACCATGCCCCACCCCACCCTGGCCTGCTCTTTTAGTCAGTTCCCAAGCCAGCTGAGAACAGCTGCCTAAAGGAGAGGAATTGAGGATGGGATTGTGGGGTTCAAACCCAGTACCTCACAGAGGGATCTAGGAGTGAGCACAATGCCCAGCCCGGCCAGGGCGCTGTCCACCCCGCAGTGCTGACCTGCCCCTGGTTGCTGGGAAAAGATGGGACCCCCCCCCAGGGAGATGCGTTTGGCCTTCCCATCTCCCAAACCTCCACGACCAGCGGCTGAGGGGGTTGCAGACATTTTGTCCCCTCATGGACCAGGAAGAGAAGGAGAAGGAAGGGCTGACCACTTCTGCTCTTCTCGCTCACTTTCTCCCCACCCATGCCCTTTGGTGCCTCTTTTTCCCTGATTCATCCTCTTCCTCTGCTTTCACCCCATCCCAGCCTCCTTGTCTTTCCTCTGGAGTCACTTTCTTTCCACTTCCCTCATCCCTATCCTCTCTCTCTGTTTCCTCCCTCCTCCCTCTTTATTTTTTTTATTGAAGTATCATTGATTTACAATATTATATTAGTTTTGGGTGTACAACATAGTGATTCAAATTTTTTATAGTTTTTTATAGTTTTTTATAGTTATTACAAAATAATGGCTATATTTCCCCGTGCTGTATAATATATCCTTGTTGCTTATTTATTTTATACATAGCAGTTTGTCTCTTAAACCCATACCCCTATCTCACCCCTCTCCCCTTCCCTCTCCTCACTGGTAACCACTTGTATGTTCTCTATATCTGTAAGTCTGTCTCTGTTTTATTTTACACATTCACTTGTTTTATTTTTTTAGATTCCACACATAAGTGATAACATAGAGTATTCATATTTCTCTGTTTTACTTATTTCACTAAGTATAATACTCTCTTGGTCCAGCCACATTGTTGCAAGTTGCAGAATTTCATTCTTTTTAATGGCTGAGTAATATTCCATTATGTATATATACCACATATTCTTTAACCATTCATCTGTTGATGGGTACTTAGGTTGTTTCTGTATCTTGCTATTGTAAATAGTCCTGCTATGAACATTGGGGTGCGTATATCTTTTCGAATTAGTGTTTTCATTTTCTTTGGATATATAGCCAGTAGCAGAACTGCTGGCTGATATGGTAGTTCTATTTTTAATTTTTTTTAAGAACCTCATACTGTTTTACACAGTGGCTGCACCAATTTACAATCCCACCAACAGTGTACTACGGTTCCCTTTTCTCTGCATCCTTGCCAATATTTGTTATTTGTAGACTTTTTAAAAAAGAAATTTACTTATTTATTTATTTTTGGCTGCATTGGGTCTTCATTGCTCTGTGCAAACTTTCTCTAGTTGCGGTGAGAGGGGGTTACTCTTCATTGTAGTGCTAGGGTTTCTCATTGAGATGGCTTCTCTTGTTGCAGAGCACAGGCCCTAGGTGCACGCAGGCTCAGTAGTTGTGGCACACGGGCTTAGTTGCTCCACAGCATGTGGGATCTTCCCGGACCAGGACTCAAACCCGTGTCCCTGCATTGGCAGGCGGATTCTTAACCACTGTGCCACCAGGGAAGTCCTATTTGTAGACTTTTTGATGACATCCATTTTGAGAGGTGTAAGGTGGTATCTCATTGTGATTTTGATTTGCACTCCTCTGATGATTAGCAGTGTTGAGCAGTTTTTCATGTGCCTGTTGGCCATCTGTATATCCTCTGGGGAAAAATGGCTATTCAGGGCCTCTGCTCATTTTTAATTGGGTCATTATATATTGAGTTGTATGAGCTGTTTATAGATTTTGGATATTAACCCCTTATCCGTCATAACATTTGCAAATATTTTCTCCCATTCAGTAGGTCGTCTTTTCATTTTGTCGGTGGTTTCCTTTGCTGCGCTAAAGCTTTTAAGTTTAATTAGGTCCTCTACAATGAGGTACTACCTCACACCAGTCAGAATGGCCATCATTAAAAAGTCTACAAATAATAAATGTTGGAGAGGGTGTGGAGAAAAGGGAACCCTCATACACTGCTATGGGAATGCAAATTGGTGCAGCCACTATGGAAAACAGTACGGAGCTTCCTTAAAAAACTAAAAATTTTGTTGCCATATGATCCAGCAATTCCACTCCTGGCCATATATCTGGACAAAACTGTAATTTGAAAAGATACATGCACCCCTATGTTCATAGCAGCACTATTTACAATAGGCAAGACATGGAAACAGCCTAAATGTCCATTGATGAATGAATGGATAAAGATGTAGTATATATATACAATGGAATATTACTCAGCCGTAAAAAGAATGAAATAATGCCATTTGCAGCTATATGGATGCACCTAGAGATTATCATACTAAGCTAAGTGAGTCAGAAAGAGAAAGACAAATGCCACATGATATCACTCATATGTGGAATCTAAAATATGACACAAATGAACTTATCTACAAAACAGAAATAGACTCACAGACATAAAGAACAGATGTGTGGCCCCACCAGGGTAGGGGGCAGGGGAGGGATGGATTGGGAGTTTGGGACTAGCATATGCAAACTATTATATATAAAATGGATAAACAACAAGGCCCTATTTTTTGTTTGTTTGTTTGTTTTTTGTTTCTTGTGGTACGCAGGCCTCTCACTGTTGTGGCCTACTCCCGTTGCGGAGCACAGGCTCCAGACGTGCAGGCTCAGAGGCCATGGCTCACGGGCCCAGCTGCTCCATGGCATGTGGGATCTTCCCGGACCGGGGCACGAACCCATGTCCCCTGCATCGGCAGGCAGACTCTCAACCACTGCACCACCAGGGAAGCCCAACAAGGCCCTATTGTATAGCAAAGGGAACTATATTCAATATCCTGTAATAAACCATAATGGAAAAGAAAAACAATTTTAATAAAATTTTTTTAAAAATTTAATTAGGTCCCATCTGTTTATTTTTGTTTTTATTTCTTTTGCCTTAGGAGACAGATAAAAAATATATATATATTGCTACCATTTACATCGAAGAGTATTAAGCCTATGTTCCCTTCTAGGAGTTTTGTGGTTTCAGGTCTTTCATTTAGATCTTTAAACCATTTTGAGTTTATTTTTGTATATGGTGTGAAGAAATGTTCTAATCTCATTCTTTGACATGTAGCTGTCCAGTTTTCCCAGCACCACTTGTCTTAAGAGACTATCTTTTCCCCACTGTGTATGCTTGCCTGCTTTGTCATAGATTGACCATAGGTACACGGCTTTATTTCCAGGCCCTCTAATCTATTCCATAATCTATGTGTACGTTTTTGTACTGGTACCATGCTGTTTTGATTACTGTAGCTTTGTGGTACAGTCTAAAGTCAGGTACCATGATTCCTCCAGCTTTGTCTTTTTTGTCTCAAGATTGCTTTGGCAATTCAGGGTCTTCCCTTTCCTTACTTTGAAGCATATCTCAGATATTATATATTTTTGTCCATAAATATTTAAGTGTGGGCCTTTAAGGGATATAGCTGATTTTAAAAACATAACTAAAATATGCTTACTATTCCTTAAAACTCTGCATTAATTTAAGATTATCAAATAGTAAGGGGGCATTCACATTTCCAATTATTGTCATGCTTTTCTGCTCTCCCCTTCTGCCTCTTTTAATAAAGATAATGATACCTCTTCCACTGCAAAGCCCTTCCAAACACGTTAACTTACTTAATGCTCATATTTGCCCTTGGAGGATGTTCCTCCTTCTGGAAATGAGGAAAGTGAGGCTCAAAGAGGTAAAGAGACTTGTCCAAGGTCACACAATGGGCTAGGGGCAGAGCCAGACCCTGGCCCAGGCCCCGTGTCTCCTAGCCCTTGCTTCTCTCCACCCCAGGGGCCTCGCGATGGGAGATTTCAACCGACAAGCTCAGAGGCTCCAGGGGAACCTGGAGGAACAGGCTGAGAGACTCTACCCCAGTGGCAGCAGGCTGGATAGTATGCATCCCCAGCTAGGGAGGTACATCCAAGTTCTTTCCTCCAGGTAACAACAGGACCAATTCCTTGACTCAGGTTTATTTGCGTGCAGTAGCTCCCCAAAGCCCGGACAGTGACTGGGGCTTATCACCCCAACTCCTGAGCAGCGTGCCTTAAGCCCCCATGCACTAAGGCAGATTGGACGCTGACACCCAAAGGGCAGGCACAATAGCCAGATCACTCAGCTAACCTTATCTTAATTCTACTTTTTGCCTAAGTGCAGGAGGAGGGCAAAGGTCTCTGTGTTTTTCTTCTGGGAACCTCCTTGCTTAGCCAGCCATGCACATGCAGAGAATGCCATGGATTCCATTCTAAATCCCCTGGCTTTTGTGGCTAATTCTTCCATTAGTCTGCAGACTACAGAGCAAACCCCTCAGCCTGGCATTCAAGAGCTGCAGTCTGCCCAACACACTGATATAACCTATCATAGAGACCAATGGGACATGTTACAATTTCAAGGCAGGCAAAAAAAGCTTTATACTAGCTAATTCCTGAAATTATCCTATTAGAGTTTCACTTCTTTATCTTTAGACTATGCATCTCTGTTTAAATGCAAGCATTGTTCCTGTCAGCAGTGTCCATTAAATCTCCTTCCATACCTCAAATTTAATTGTCCTAATATTACCACTTGCTACTTGTTTACCCATATAAACTGTGGTATTTCATATCTCCATACCTTTGCTCATGTAGTTTCTCTGCCTGGAACTTCATTTCTTCCTTCTTCATCCACTAGCTACTAGGGGTGCTACCTCCTCTGAGGAATCTTTCTGAATGCCTCCTCCTCTCACAGCCTTCCCACACCCACAATAGGCAAAGGGCCCTTTCTTGGGTTTAACTTGACCATAGCTGTATCTCACTGCATGGTACCCAGCACACTGAGTCCCCCCAAGGGCAGGGATCAATGCTGTGCATCTAATCTTCCCTAGGCCTGAACACAGGGCCTGGCACATAGTATCGTCTCCACTTAATGGGATGGTTGAAATACTTTATCTCACTGAACCCTCGCTGCAGCCCTGTGGGTTAGGCTGCTGAGGAACGATGGCTCCTCCCATTTCAGAGAAGTGGAGGTTGAGACACACAGAGGCAAAGTGACGTGTCCCAGGCACCCAGCGCTGAGGGGGGGCCACTGCTCTTACGCATGTCTCCTGACCCCTGGTGCAGCATGCTGCTCCTGCTGCTGCCCTCCCAGACAGACCCCGGATGCCCAGGGCCGAGGAGCCGTGACAACGTGGAGCAGAAGCCAGAACTCCGGGCATACTGGAGCTAGCAGCTGTGCTCACACACCTCAGCACAATTCCCCCCCCACCCCCCACTGCCAAGGGCAAAGTCCAAATTCCTCATCACAGGCCTCAGGGCTTCCCACAACCTTCCCCAGGCCCACCTCTGCAGCTTCATCCTATACAGCTCCCTTTCACACGCCCCTGCTCCCACCACACCTGCCTACTCACCCTTCTCCGGGCTCAGCTGACTTTTCAGAACCCTGCATAGGGTGCCCAAACTCTGCCCCTGTCACTGATCATGTCCCCACGATCAGTGCAAGTGGATGGAGAGGTAGGGCAGATGTTGACAGGAGTCTTCCAATGTCAGGGTGACAAAGCAGCGTAGCACAAAACAAGCGGATCAGTCAGCATTTGCCACACTGTACTCCTGGAACACTAGCATCCTGAGAGATGCTTATAACTATGTCTCCACAAAAGAGCCCCCTGGGCAATGTAACAGTAATGCCTGGCATGTATTGAGTGCTCATATTTCAGGTCCTGTGCAGAGCATTTTGCATGCAATGCTGCATTTCATCCTCACAAGAATACTGAAAGGCAGGCTTCATTTTTTTCTCTGAACTGCAAACGAGGAAACTGCAGCTCAGAGAGGCTAGTAAACTTCCCCATTGTCACACAGCTGGAAGGTAGGAGAACCAGGATTCAAAATCCAGCCTGTGCTCTTAGTTATTTTGTGAGACTACCTCTCTCTTTCTCTTGCACTGTTCCTTGAGGAAATTACAGATGTAATTACCATCCTGAGGATTCATATCTAAATTTAACTAAATATTTCCCACACTTATTTGAGGCTGGAACAAGCCCCTCCTCACCACCTTTTGTTTTACTGAATCCTATACACATCCCACAGAATATAATGTTTCACTGAACTCAGTTTGTGAAATGCTGCACTAGAAGATATCAGCTCTTATTGCCCTAACAATCTGAGAGCACAGGGTGGAGGAAGGAACCCTGGAGACCTCTGGGCAGAGCTTTCTTATTGTACACATGTGTTCTGAGGCCCAGACAGTGGCCAGTGCTCTCTCTCGCCGCGGCCAACGAGGGGAAGGAGCAGGTCTATGACTCCTTCTCAGGACCAAAAGAGGCCTTTACTCAAGGCAGGCAGGTGAGGCTGGCAGTTTGGAAAGCTCTCACTGGGTGGAATTCACATACCTTCCTGCAGAGGCCGCACAGGCTTCAGGAGATGGAAACTGCTGGAAGAAGCACCATCTTATTGAATAAAAATCATAAGTTCTGAAGACCACAAAGCAGGACGCCTCCACAGATCACACCAAATTTAACTTCTCCAACACAAAGGCCCAGAGAGGGAAAGGCACTTGTCCAAGGCCACACAGCAAGTTCAAAGCACAGCTGGAACTAGAATTTAAGCTTCCTGCCTCCTACTCCAAGGATCTGTCTGGCATTTCCTGCAAATGCTGATATGTGTGTATGTCTCCTCAGCCTGGCCAGAGGCCCCTCGAGAGTCAAAACAGTGTCCAATTCATGCCTGACTTCCTGGCTCCTGACACTTAGGGTTAAAGAAATACTGATTAAGTGAATGAATAAATAAAACCCTTGATTTTTACCCAAAACTCTATTTCTCAGCTTGATCATTCACATGGCTGAGATTAACTTTTGGCTGCTTCTGAAAATGAGTATACCCTCAAAGGATAAACATATGCTACCAAAGAATAACAGCAATACTTCTATTATGCCTGATATATATGTGTGTGTATACACACACATCTACACGCTCACACATAACACCACTCTAAGCATTTTACCTATATTAATTATATTTAAATATCACAGTGACTATAAAAGGTAAGTATTATTATAATTATCATTCCCATCGTGTAGATGAGAAAAAATGTGGCAAAAAGTTGTTAAGTAACTTGTACAAAGTCACACACCTAATGAATAACAGAATCAGGATTTGAACCCAGGCACTCTAACACAAAAAGCTACGTTCCTAACCACTGCCTCTCGAAGGTCCTGTCTATCAAACATGTAAAATGTGCCAGATGCTTTGTTAAGGCATCACTTAACATTACCTGTAACCCTCAGAGGAAAGCCCAGAAATAAATGTTATTTTCTATTTTGCAGCTGGAACAATGGAGGCTCAGAGGTATAAAAGGACTTACTTGTCTAAAGTCACACAGTTAGGAAGTGACAGAATTGGGATTTGAAGCTATCAATTCTAGTGATATGCCCATAGTCATTAGCTTAAGTAAAAGCTAATGCATTATCATCTTCCATAATATCATGTGAAATATCTTCCTTTTGTTGGTTAGTTTTGTTTTTAGTTATTCATTAATTCATTTGTTCATGCAAATATTTATTGGATTATACACACATACAGACACATGCACGTGCACGTGATCTGAGGGATATGGTAATAAACATGACAGATATTGTCCCTACTAACCCTGCCTTCACAAACCTTACATTCTGGTAAGACAGAGCATCATTAAACAATTCATTTCACAATTAATTAGCCAATTAAATGGTGGTAATTGCTACAAAGGAGAGGTAGAGAGAGCTACGGTGTGATTAGCTGTAGAAAGTTCTGGTTAATCTGCTGAACGTTTTGAAAGCTATCATTAAAATTAACTTTTCCATAGCTCCATATGGCAGTTGTTTTAAAAAAGAGCAGGATTTCCCTCTTATTTAAATTAATTTAAATTTCCCTCTTATTTATCTGAGGGAAATCAAATCATTGATTAACGCATATTCCTAGACAACAAGACTATTTAAGAGTAAATTAGAGACAGTCAAGACATACTCAACGAGAATGTCTCCTGAGCACCTACTACACAATGAAACCCTCTGGCGGGCTTTCCCAACGATACTGTTAAATAGGAGCTTTTATCCCAATTTAAAGAGGAGAAACTGAAGACACAGAGGTTAGCCAATTCTTTGAAGGTCAGTCACACAGCTACCAAGTAGGACCAGGATTCAAACCTAGGGTGGTGTGACAGCAACACCCAGAATCTTTCCCTGAACCATACTGTATTTTCTAATCTTAAAAGCCAATCAGCCAAGAGTTGAACCTTTGGACTCTGACATCATAGGTATGCAAAGTCTTCTTGCCAATCCCATCTCTCCTCCATGCGGCCCTGGAGAAGAAACACTGCATTTTCCGGAAACTGAAAGGATCAAAATGAGGAGATCATGTATGATGCAAACCACACTTCTTGGGGGAATTGTTAATTACTGGAATGATTGCATTCCTTTCCCCTGAGATATAGCCTTCTTGAACAAAAAGCTTTAATATTTTGTTTATGCCAATGGAGTAACCATTCTCCAACTCTCAAATAAGATGCCCACGTGGGGTCTTTTCTCTGACATTCTACAACTCAAGCAAACAAACACTGTTCTTCTCTAAGACAACACCACCTCTTGGTGCAGCCAAACGTTGCCCAGAGTTCCTGGCCCCAGTTTCAGGAGCAACACCATTTCCTACTAATCCAGTTTTCTCAGAGTTTAAAAGAGACAATGAGGCTTCACTTTGCATTTGAAGAAAAAAAGCTCATCTTCTCTGGACTCATCCTCTGGCCTGGGGATGATCTTCATCTGATCACCCAGTGGGTCTGACTTCACAAATGCCCTTTTCCATCAATGACCAACACTTTGGAGCATTTTCCAACATTGAGAAAGAATCCAACTTTGGAATAGAAAAGTGTAGATTGTGCCTTGGCCAATGTGCATTCCTGGAAACCTGCTCTTGGAAGCCTACTGCTCCCACCACCCCCAGGCAGTCCCACTACAGGGGTTTGGGAACCTGGATGTCCACTGAGCTGCTCCTGAAGCAGACATCTGTCTTCTTGAGAGTGAACAGGAAAGAGGACACCTGGACAGACGTGTTCGAACAGCCCTCCCTCTTAAGGAGCTTGCCTTGCAGGTTTCCTAAGAGCTGATGTGCCTGTGGATTCTATGAGGAGGGATTTGTTTGTTGAAGGATCTTTTCAGCTTTATTGCTTAACTCAAAGGTGAGAAGGGGGTGGGGGCACGATGAGAATTACTCTCCTTTGCCTTCCCAAATAGTCCAAATTTAAGCTTAGTCTGCCCTGAAACAGCAGCAAAGATAGTTTTAAGAACGTGGAGCCAGAAGTTCTACTCCTGGATTGGCCCCCTAACCTGCTATGTGGCCAGGGCAAATCCTTCCCTTTCCCTGGGCTAGAGTCCCCTCATCTGTTCAATGAGAAGGTGGGAATTATTTTCTGTGTCTCAGTTTCCTCATCAGTGCAATGGGCATTGCAGTAAATATCTGACTTCACTCTCCTGGCTGTTAGAAAGATCAACATGGAATAATATAAACTAGATCCGAGAACTGAAGGCTTAATTTTGACAATGGATGAGTTAGGCCTATAAAGCAGCGCCACGTTCTCATTGGCTTTGAGATTTCCTTGGTGGTGGCTATTTACTTCTTCGTGCGACCAACGTAATTTATTTTATTTTATAACTTTTTATTTTGGAAAACTTTTCGATTCACATAACAGTTCCAAAAAACAGAATAGAGAGTTCCCATTTATCATTCGCCCCAACTTTCCCCAATATTAACATCTTACATAACTACTGTAAAAGTATCAAAACTAAGAAATTATCATTGGTACAAAACTGTTAACTACAGACTTCATTGAGATTTCACCAATTTTTCCACTCATGTCCCTTTTTTGTTCCAAAATCCAATACAGGGTAACATATCACATTTAGTCGTCATGTCTCCTTACTCTCCTCGATTGTGACAGTTTCTTTTCTTTTTTTCCATGACCTTGACATTTTTTGAAGAGTACTGCTCATTTACTTTATAGAATGTCATCAACTCAGGTGTGTCTGATGTTTTCTCAGGAAACAACAGAGCTAATGAGTTTTTAGGAAGAATATCACTGAGATGAAGTTCTCTTCTCACCGCATCGTATCAGGGGTATGATATACATAAAGTTATTACTGGTGATGTTAAACTTGAGCACTTGGTAAAGGTGGTGTCTTCCAGGTTTCTCCACTATAATGTTACAATTTTTCCCTTTCCATATCCTACTCAGAGATGAGAAAGACTGAGTTCAGCCTATGCTACACACCAAGTTCTCCCACCCCCTGGGAGAGGAATATCAAAAAATCTGTGGACATATGTTAAAACCACCACACTTGGCGGGAGGTCCCTTGAGGCAATACAAACATCCTGTTTCTCCTTAGAGTTTTGCCTACCAATTTTACCATACTCAGTGGATCTCGCAATTATTACTGTGGTGTTCTAATGGTGATTTTCTATTTCCCTTATTCCTTCTATTAATATATTCATTATTTGGAATTCTTCTATAATGAAGATTTGGCACTTCTTCCTTATTTGTTTATTTATCTATCTATTCATATCAATATGGACTCATGGATCTTTTTTTAATATATTTTGGGTTATAACCCAATATTATATTTATTTACTTTACCCACTGCAATTTCTTTTAGGTTGACTCTTATGTCCTTTTTTCATGCTCCATCTTTGTTTTTTTTTTAAATACATCCTTTCTGGCACTACTTTAGGCATTAGAATCATCTTGTGTTTACCCTGACTTAGTCCTATAACTGGCCATTTCTCCAAAGAGCCCTGGCTCCTTTCACTGGAGAATGACATTTAGGAACCAAGGTATGGACTCTGAGAGTGCCCATTGCTACTGGGGTGTCACTGCTCCTAGGCCCTCTCAGCAGACAGAGCAAGGAAATGTAGAAGTATGCTGACCCATGTATACACACATATCTATATTTGTTTCTGTATCTATCTGTATATATATATTAAAATAGACATGAATTCATACTGACACTTCTAACCCTACTGTATCCCCACAGAGTTCATTCTCGTTTTTCCCCCATGCTCACGTGTGACTTCCTTCTCTGACAGGAGAAACCTGGCCCCCATTATCTACAGTTTATTTACTTATTTGTTTAACCCTCATCTACATGTAGTTTCAGAATGCTAACCTCTATTCCTATAAAGAATATATTTAACAACTAGAGTACAGTGTTTATAAACATTTCTTTTTGTCTTTAGCCAAATACAATTTTTAATATTTAAAAGAACGTCTGGATTTAAACCCCATCTCTGCCACTCGTTGGCTGTGTCAGTGTGAGGAACACACTTAACATCTCTTTCATCTCAGTTTACTCATCTATAAAACCAGAATAATAGGCTACCTTCTTCATAGCCCTGATGGAGAGGGAAGAGTTAGAGGAGAAAAAATATACAAAGGGACTCAGGAAAATCACCTAGCACTCCTCAAATGTTTGATGTAATCATAACATCATAGTCCCTGAGCTCCAGGGTTGGGCCCTGCAGATGGCAGCTCCCGTCCTCTGAGTCTTGTCCTGCTCTAAGGCACATACAAGGGTTACAAGTGTTCACTCCTTTCTGCATCCAACTCAGTGAGTCTGATCCAGGCCAAGCTGGGAGGGAGCCTGGTCTCTGGCTAAATAAACACAGACACTAGAAGTGTCCAGGCTCTTGGAGGCTCTCAGTAGCTGCTGGAGCATTTCAGCCCAACCACCCTGACCAGAGCCAAAGCTCTTCACTGGCCTTTGTCCTCAGCTGCCTCTTCTTCTGCAAGCAGCAGACCTTTCCGGGGGGCCTCTCCCTCTTTGTTGGGAAAAACTCCAGCATCCTGAGATGGGAAACTTTGCTCTTACTTTATTTGCAGACTGGCAGGGCCTCTTCCCTCCTCTGGTCTTCAGTTTTCCCATCTGTAAAATGAGGGTGTTGGATTAGGTCAGCAGTCCAAACTGGTAGCTGGATCCAGCAGGCATGTGTTGTATTTGGCCCACAGGGCACTTCTATTATTTGTTTTTAATTAATAGCCCTTATTTTTAGAGCAGTTTTAGGTTTACAGAAAATTAGTGGAAAGTTGAGAGCTCCCACATGCCCCTCTTCCTACCTCCACCTCCCTGCCAACAGTTTCCTTTATTGTTAACATCTTGCATCAATATGGTACATTTGTTGCAACGGATAAACCAACATAATACATTATTATTAATTAAAGCCCATCATTTATATTAGGGTTCGCTCCTGTGTTGTACAGTTCTATGGATTGTGACAGATATAATGTCATACATTCACCATTACAGCAGCATAGGAATAGTTTCACTGCCCTAAAAATCCCGTTTCACCTATTCATACTTTTCCCTTCCCCCTAAACTCCTGGCAACCACTGATCTTTTCACTATCTCTATAATTTTGTCTTTTCTAGAATGACATGTGCTTGGAATCATACAGTATGTAGTCTTTTCAGACTGGCTTCTTCCACCTAGCAATATGCGTTTAAGGTTCCCCCATGTCTTTTCATGGCTTGATCAATCACGTCTTTTTATTGCTGAATAATATTCCATTGTATGGATGTACCACAGTTTCTTTATCCATTCTCCAGTATAATTTTAAGCTGGAATTCTTTGCCAATAGTTAAGAATGGAAGGCATTATACTGAAATCCATATTTTCAGCTTCTCTTAAAAATGGGAAGATCTGTAACACTGGGTCTATCTTTCCAGATGGCAAAAATTGGCTAAAATTGTATAGTATCAGGCCTCTTTGGATAAGGCATGGGTGACCTGCCCACTACAGTCACCTCCTGTCTTCCTTATGTGACCTGCCAGTTCCTGGTAAGCATTTAGACTGAATTTTACATATTATTAGCAGAGTGACTTCAGGCAAATGTGCTGATTGTTTTCCATCTGCACCATTTCCTATCCCTTAATCCTATTTCTGCCCTTTTTTGTCCTGTTCTGTGTCCTAAGACACTGACCCTGCACAGACTGCATCTGTGGGTTTGGCTGTAGGAGGCATTGGTGTGAGATCAGAGGTTGAAAGGAGAGAGGGTCCACTACCCACTCCCATCGTGCTCCCCTCACTGCTTGGGTTCCAACTGCCCAGCAGTAGCTGCAGCTCTCCAAGCCATTGTTCCTGCTGAGCAACCCTCCCCTACCGTCCCAACCCTTTCTGGGCACAGTTAACTCCATGTCCTCCCTTTGTCCCTTCCCACTGTGGCTAGCCTCTAGGTCTCTCAACACTCTTGTTTATTCCCTTAACCCTGTTAGTTCCCTGTAAATAGCCCTTTCGTTGAAGTCTCTCTATTTGAACCATCCAGTTTATTCCATTTCCTATTGAGACTGATACAGCAAGTTGCTTATGTTCTCTGTGCCTCAGCTTCCTCACCTGAAAATGGGAATCATGTTAATGCCCACTTCAAAATGAGAAAATGCATATACGATACCTAGCATAGTCCCTGGCATAGATAAGTGCTCAGTTAATGTTCATTAATATTATTATCATCGTCATCATTAGAATTTATTGCTCTGGGGCTACATCATTTCTATAGGTCTTTACAGCATGGATAGAAATGAATGGGTGATTCACCACACAAAAGTTGCTGCCAATAAATCTCCAAAGATCACCTTAATCTTTTGATCCCAAAGTAGAGTTGAGGCTTGGGTGGTATAAACTGTAATTATCTCTTGCCATTCATAAGCAAGGGGACTGGGCCCTTTATAGGCAGCTTCAGTATCAAATCTTTTCTCACGTGACAGTGGCCATGTGGAACTCTTATCCCACTTACAGATAACAGCTAACATTTACGGAGTCCTTTCTCTATGCAAATAATCCAAGTCTTCATATGTGGAATTAAGTAACCACTGCATATCAGTGCCTCTACAGATGAGAAAAATGAGGTTCTGAGAGACAAAGTGACTCGCCCAAGGTCACACAGTCAACAAGTTTTTGAACTGAGACTACACTCAGGTGTCCAGGCTCCAAGTCTAGTGCACTTCCCATTACACACTCTTCCCCTCCATGGAAGGGGGTTCTGCCACACCAACACCCAGAGTTTTCCTCACCACAAAATTCTTCCCACTTCTAAACAGAAGCCTCACTCGGCCTTACAAGACCCTTGATTATGTTAGTTAGGATCTTGAGAAATGTAAAGTGATATGATTGAGGGTGGGGTCAAAGTCTGTCCTCGACCACCCTCTTTCCTCGTTGGGCTCCAGCAAACAGCCCCACTCTCTCACTTCCTGATGCTGACCAGGCTCACGGAGCTTGCACACAGGGTGATCTCCTCTGATGCGTCTCCTTGTGAGAAGGGAACAAACCTGTCAGTTTGAGAGGCCCAGTGAGGAGAAGGCAAAAATGAGGCTCAGACAAGAAAAATCTGACCCCTCCACCCAGATGTCAGCACAACGAGTATTTGTGGAATAAAGGAAAGGAAGGATGAAAGAGTAAATTTATCCACCAAAGTATCAGGGTGTGGACCATCATGCTTCCTTCTCTGAGCCTCGGTTTCCTCATCTGTAGACTGAGCTACTGCCACCTTTTTTTTTTTTTTTTTTTTTTTTTGCGGTACGCGGGCCTCTCACTGTTGTGGCCTCTCCCGTTGTGGAGCACAGGCTCCGGATGCGCAGACTCAGCGGCCATGGCTCATGGGCCGAGCTGCTCCGCGGCATGTGGGATCTTCCTGGACCAGAGCACGAACCTGCGTCCCCTGCATCGTCAGGCCGACTCTCAACCACTGCGCCACCAGGGAAGCCCTGCCACCTGTCTTTTGGGAGCTATCTTGAGGTTTGAAGTACCCAGCACACAGTGGCCCTCAGTGATGGCTAATTCTAGCCCTCTGCCTTGTTTCACATCCTCTCAACAGGTTCTTTGATTTCTCTCAGCCTTCTGGAAACTTATTCTGGATGATTATAGCAATAACACCTAAAAATCAATATATTTTAGATTTTTAGAAAGCAAAATGCCCAGAAACATGAAGCTCTAAATCCTTGGACATATATCTGTATGTCTCAGCGTTCAATGCAGTGCTTTGAATGTGGTAAGTGCTTGAGAATTGATTTAATGTAGATGGATACGTTAAATTTAGATGGCTGAGGCTTGGATCATCATCACCTCCCTCCTACTCTTAGTAAGCATAAATTGACATTTATGAAATCTCTAGAGTCCCCAACAACCTATGAGGTGATCCAGAAAGTATGTGTTACCCCCACTTCATGGATGAGAAAACCAAGTCTGAGTGAGGTTAGGCAAGTCTCCTGATTCAGAATCCAGTGGTCATTATATTCTCATGGGCTGCCTTTTTATCTGTTATTGGAAAGGAAGGGTATCCTTGAGGTTGCCTCCAGGTAATGCTTCTCTCAGCCTCAGAAGCTAAGTTCCAGTGAGGGGAAGCACCTTGCCCAGGGCACACCACAGTGGAAACCAAGTTGGGACAAAATTTGGGTTCTCCAACTCTTTCCTTTGAGTTCTTCTCATTCTTCTATGTGCCTTAGATTCAACAGGAAATAGATATGAGGCAGGGGATAACAAAATGAAACGAATACTTCAGCTCCTCAGGCCCCCAATGAATCAAGTTTCCCCTGAGAATGATCGGAGACTAGTCTCCCGGCCCAGAGTTCTACCAGCCCAAAGGACCCAAGGCTGTCTCCCAGGAGGCTGGCCTGACTGCCCAGCTGCTGCCCAAGAGGCTCAGAGATGGCATTCAACCTCAGAGCTCCTGGGTAGAGCCAAGCATGGGGACCCCAGGGCACTTGGCTGCACTCAACGCCCTCTCCAGCACTGCTCCTGACCCAGTTGTCATAGGTGAGCGGATATTCAAGCAGCTGCTGGGAAAGAGGTGGCCAGGGCTCCTGGGACACTCGACTTGTCTCTCGGTGAAGCCAGGGACATGCTCCAGTGACACCCATAGATACTTCCTCGGAGGGCACACTGCCTTTGTCCCTGCCAAAGAAGCTAGTGGGAGGTAATGAGAGGGTCCTGCTCTGAACTAAGCAGCCAGAAGAATCTGGGTGAGCAGAGAGTCGCGGATCAACTCATGTATTTACTTATTCAACAAGCATTCACCAACTACCTGCTCTCTGTCAGACTCTGCACAGAAACTAGGGATTCTGCAGTGAACTGGGCATGATGTTTGTTCTTTATATCTTGGATTTGTACCCAAGTAGCCAAAATACAAAGCAGAGACTGGCAGGGTCCTAGAAGAGGGACTCCAGAGTCATGCTGCCTGGTCCAATCTCCGCCTAGCCCTGTGATGCTGGGTGACCTTGAACAAGTTGCTTAACCCCTTAATCTTGGTTTCCTTCTTGCAAGAGCTATTTTAAAGTGAAATGAAACGACTGGCTTGGGAGTGCTTCGCAGACAGAAGCTGAAGATGATTGCCAGCGCTTCATAGTTCATCATTAATGTAAATGCCACTTATTCAGCGCCTTCTAAGTACCAAGTATCTGTTCAGCAACACATGTAATTATTCCTACAACCCTAGTGACACTGTCATTATTATCTGTATTTTAGAGATGGGAAATGGAGGCTCAGAGAGGGGTGGTGAGTTACCCATGGTCACACAGACTGTAAGTGACAGAGCTAGGATTGGAACCCAGGTCATCTGGATTCCAGAGCCTATGTTCTTTCTGGACTGCCCCCTGTGGCTTCCTTCTTCCTCTTCAGTCTTTCATTCAGCAATGGCTTACTGAACCCTTTCTATGTGCCAGGCATTTTGCTAAGCTCCAAAGATATGGGTGGAGCAAAACAGACCAGACTTCCCTAACAACCTCACAGTCTAGTGGGGAGGAAAGCAGTGAAGACTCATTACAAGCATAATAACTGTTGCCAAAGAGGGGGGATCAGACCCCCATGAGAGTGTAAACCTTATCTGGGAATCAAGCAAGGCCTTCAGGAGAAAGTGATCTTTGACATAAAATTCGAAGGCTGACTGAGAGTTGGGCAGACAAGAAGTCACAGGGAGTGGGAACAGCATGGAATCCTGAGCCACAGATGGTCAAGAAACGCAACAGAACACATAGTTCAAGGAACACAAAGAGACCAGGAGCACAGGCAGCAGGAGAAGGCGGTGCAAGATGGGCTGAAGGGGAGGCAGGAGCCTCGGAGCACATGCCGAGGAGTTTGCACTTGATCCTGAGGGCCCTTGGGAGCTGAGTTCATAGGGCCGAAAACCCCTCATTTTATGCCTTGGTGTTTTCCTCTTCTGCCATCTGACTGGCTGCACCAGCGGCTGAGGAGTGAGTAGAGATGGGGCCAGAGGGGCTGGGAGTGACCAAACAAGCTAAGGTCAGCACGGAACTGCAGGAAGGGCAGGGAGAAGCCAGGGCAGCACCAGGGACAGCTCTCAGTGGCTCTTGGGGCTCAAAGGCCATCAGAAATCATTCACTCTTTCATTTGTTCATTCATTCTACAAATATTTATTGAGTGCCCCTACCCTGAGGGCACTGTTCTGGGCACCGGAGGACACATCAGAAAACTAAACAGACAAAAACTCTCTGTCCTCCTTAAGATTACTTTCTAGTAGAAGGAGACAGAAAGTAAACACAACAAATAAGACAATCATGCACTGTATTAGAAGGTGACGTGTATGGGAAGAATAAAGCAAGGAAGGGGAATCAGGAGAGAAATCAAGAAGGGGAGTGGTTATAACTTTAAATAGGCTGATCAGATAAGGCTTTACCCCGAAAGTGACATCTGGGCAAACACATGAAGGAGGTGAAAGAAGGGTTGGGGGCATCCATAGGGAGGAGTGTTTCAGGCAGAAGGAACAGCAGATGCAAAGCTCCTGAGGCAGGAAAATGCCAGGCCTGTTGGAGCCTCTGTGAGGAATCTGGGGTGGGAGAGCAGGAATGGTTGATTCAGAGATGGGAGTCGGAGCGTAGAGGGCCATTGCAAGGACTTGGCTTTTACTTTGGGTGAATGAGGAGCCACTGGGGAATTCTGAGCCGAGAGGTGACATTATTTGACTTATATTTTCATGGGATCCCTTTGGCTGCTGGGTGGATATTAGATTGTGGGGGTAATTATCTTCACTTTTCAGACAAGGAAAATGAAGTTCAGGGAGAGAAAGCTACTCGTCTGTAGTCACATGGTTAATAGTGGTGAAGCTGCGATTTGAACACAGGTCTCTCTGATGACTTCAGTCCCTGCACTGGCAGGGCTTTTAGTACAGGCGGCACTTCCCCTGGGCTTTAAAAGCTAGGTAGACTTTGGACATGTAAAGGGAAGACTGGGATGGAGAAGGGAGTGAAAGGTATTTAAAGAAAAAAAGGTATTTTAGGCAGCATGAAAAGAATGCAAAGCAGGGAGGGTAATTATGGGTCTCTGGATTTATTGAAAAAAATAGAGACATCTTTGCTTTAAAAGAAAAAGAAAAAAAAGAGAGAGTACGTGCTGGGGAGAAGCTGGAGCTAAGTCTGAGAAGGCCAGTTCATGAAAAAGAGCCTTGAATGCCAGGCTAAGGAGGATCAAGAAGCAGCCCCCTCCTCTTGCACCCAGAAAGCTTCCAAACTGGTGGCCTCAGTGGAGAGGGTTAGAGAGGAACCCAAAACAACATGAAAGAAAACGGTTTCTTGTATCATATCTAACCAAGCAATTTTAACAGCTTTTGGAGGAAAAAAAAAAAAACCTGCCAGATTTTGCTTGATGGTGTCTACAAGGGAATTTTGGAAACAGACCGGCTTGTGGATCAAAATATAATGCTTATCACTTAACCAGCTTTGTTTCTCAACAGCTACACTAAGTCCCTAAGCCTCTCAGCAAAAGGGAGGAAGTAACAGGCATCACTTCTCCTTGTGGAGGACAGATATCCCAGTTTGTGGGCACCTTGGGTCCCAGCTCAGACCCCAAGGGGAAAGTGGGGCCCCACTTCCTTGGCTTTGGAAGGACCCAAGAGGGCAGAGGAGCTACGGGTGGGGAGGTGTGTCTTCTTAGATCTTGTGTCTACCCTCAAGCCCCACCTTAACCCTGACACTGAGGCCTAAAGGGGAAATATTTGGAGATCTATTAGGGGCGAGGAATGGATCTCAAAGGGTCTCAATTGCCCACCACTCTCAGCTCCTTGTTTTGGGCTTCCATTTGCTTTGCTCTGGTCACCTGCCATATGACGTAACTACCACTGCAGGGCTTCACCATATGGGAACTGCTAAAAAGCCACCCAGCCACCCCCAGCCCATCCTCAATACCCCACAACCCACCCACAAGGCTATATGTCTACCAGCCTCTACTGAAGGTCAGGAAGAACAATGGAATTGCATCCGTAAAACTGGACTCCAAATAGAACTCTTCCAAGAGTCCAAGATAAAGAAACATCAACCCTCCACAGGAGGTCTCTTGTTTCTTGCCTTTAAGACCACTTCCTTTTCCCTTCTCTGAGAAAGGAACCCCTTTGTCAGTCCTTCACCAGGGGAACCTCTGCCAATTAGGAAAAGCTCAACCCTGATCACAGGGATGGCACTAACCTAAAGCCAAGGAGAGTCACAGCACACAGTAACCGTCTGGCAGCATCTCTCCCAAAGTCTGAATCTAGAATAAACATGCAGGGCCCCAGTAGAAGACAGGGTGGGCTCGGGTCCTCAAAGGATGGTCCTCATCCATGTGTTTCCACCAGTATGAGATAAAAATTCCTACTCATTCTTCCCATAGTCTTCCAAATGGTAATGCTTGGAGAACACACACGCACGCACACACACACACACACACACACACACACCATTTCCCAAAGCTAAACCATAATTCTCAAAACCAATATAGGCTCTAGACTACTAGAAGAAAACCATTTTTCTAAATCCACATAATCTACGTGGATTTCTCTGCCCACATGGAGATGCATCTTATATTATTATACAAAGCAGTATCATGTCCCCCTCTTTTGCTCAAACCAGTTGCAACTGAGTTCCTATCACTCGACACTGAAAGAGTCCTGACCAATGTACCTCACCTCTCTGTATTGTTAAGAAGCTTTTAGCTGCAAATAACAGAAATGTTATCTCACAAAACAAAAAGTGTAGAGATAGGATAGCCTTCAGGGAGGGTTCACTCAAGGGTTCAACGATGTCTCCAGGTTCTTTCAAACTTCCCATTCTGCTTAGAAATGAGATGACCATATCTGATTTCAGATATCACATCCACATGACATCAACACAAGGAAGTAGAGGGACCAGCTTTTACTACATCTCTTTCTCAGGGGTGAGACAAGGAAACTTTCTCCAGCAGGTATCTCCTGTGTTTCACTGGCTAAACCTGGATCTCATGCCTTTCCTCAACCAACAAGTTGGGACAGGGACAACAGCAAGTGAAACAGAATTTTCCTGAGACCAAATGGGTTCATCTCTGAAGTTAGGGGTAGGTCAGAGTCCCCCAGAGGCAGATGGCTGTTGCTGTGTGTGTACGATGGGGCTTCTGTTAAGAGGGAGCGAGAGAGGGGCTTCCCTGGTGGTGCAGTGGTTGAGAGTCCACCTGCCGATGCAGGGGACACAGGTTCGTGCCCCGGTCTGGGAGGATCCCACATGCCGCAGAGCGGCTGGGCCCAAGAGCCATGGCCGCTGAGCCTGCACGTCCGGAGCCTGTGCTCCGCAACGGGAGAGGCCACAACAGTGAGAGGCCCATGTACCACAAAAAATAAAAAATAAAAAAAAAAGGGGGAGCGAGAGGAAAAAGAGATAACTAATAAGGACCTACTGTATAGCACAGCGACGTCTACTCACTACTCTGTAATGACCTGTATGGGAAAAGAATCTAAAGAAGAGTGGATATACTTATAACTGATTCACTTTATTGTACAGCAGAAACTAACACAACATTGTAAACCAACTATCCTCCAAAAAAAAAAGGAGGGAACAAGAGGAGGCAGGGCACCGGGCAGGCAGCCACTAATGTGCCTTGCGCTACATCCAATGGCTACCCTCACTGAAGCTTTCCTTGAACCTGGGCCACAGCAAATCCTTAAGCAGGACATTTTCTCCTACTAGTTTCTGCAAGAAGTTGGACTGGAGTGAGGTGGGGCTGGAGGCAAGAGTGCCAGCTAGGAAGTCAGTCAGGCTATCAGACCAGGACCTGTGAGATGAGGAAACAGGCCAGCCCAGTAATGCCAAAGTCTGAGTCACGGGCAAGTTTTTGGTGGGAAGACTGAGGGCAAGAAGGGTGTGCTCTCAGAGATGGACCCTCGGGGATTCTGCCAAAGGTGGATGGCAGGACCCTGAGCTCTTCCTTGAAGGCCAGGCAAGGAGACAAGACTCCGTGAGTAAGGGGCAGAGGGAGGAGACCCTCTCCAAAGCCACCACCTTAACTTCTCCTGAATGGAGCCAGGCAGTTTGGACAGACAGGCCCCTCACCAGGCCTGCCCCTGACGGCCTCTACCCAGCAGCTCAATGGGCATTCCTTGGGGGACTGGAACAGGGAATCTGGGATTTGATTCCTGCCACTGGCCCTCCTCCATCCACACACCAACCTTCACTCTCCAAACCTTCTGTGCTCTTTCTTGCCTTCGAGCCTTTGCCTATGCCGTTCCCTCAACAGGAAGGCTTTTTCCTGCCCAGGATGCCCCACTTTATCCTTCACGTACAGTCTGTAAAGCCCCACCTGAGTGAGGGGCTCCCTCCTTTTACTCCCACACAGCTGTAGTCTGTATGCCTCACCTTGGATTGTAATTTCTATCTACATGCCAATCCGTCCATCTCCCAGAATAAACTGTGAGCTCTTCTGGGGCAGGCCCCTGTCTTGTTCATCTTGGTGACCTCTGCAGTGCCCAGGCAGTGTGGGGTCACAACACCTATGCAGGATGCAAGAATAGGGACGATGGGAAGGAAGGAGGTTCCTGTTGCCTTCTTTAGCGCTGAGCTGTCCAATATGGTAGCCAAGTAAAATTTAAAATTTAGTTCCTCAGTTATACCAGCAGCTTTTCAAGGGCTCAATAGCCACTTGTAGCTGGTGGCTATTGATTGGACAGTGCAGATATAGAACATTTCCATAAATACAGAAAGTTCTAGTGGACAGCACTGTTCTAAGAGATTCAAACTATTGCTGCAGCTCTAAAAGGAGCAGATCATCTGCTACAGACTCCTTTCTCCTCCAATCCAGCACTCAGCACAAAGCCAGATACCTCCTCCTTTCTCTTCTCTCTCTCCTTCCTCTCCACCTATCTTCCTCCACCCCATTTTCCTGTCTCCCCACAGGGCCAGAAGAATAATTCACAGTGGTTTCAGAGTCCTCAGAGCCTTCTTATAGTCTGTGTATCTCTGACCCTTCACTACAGTCCTGGAAGGTAAGCAGGATAGCGATTATAATTTTCATTTTACAAGCAAGGAAGCCAAAGCTCCGAGATGTGAAGACTCTTGTCCAAGGTCACCAAGCTGGCGAATGCTGGTGTCTGGATCAGACCTCAGAGTAGACTCTGGCCCCTTCTTTTCCACCAGTGTCGTATCATCTCTCACTAAGGAGTCGTCTAATCCAGCCTGCTGTCTGATGCACTTAGCCATTCAACAACATTCCTCTCAAGTGTTTATCCAGCTTCTGCTTAAGTGCTCCCTAAGATGTGAACCTCACTATCGTTTCCTGAAGCTGTGTTTAGATAGCTCTGCTAGAAAACTCCTGCTTATGCTGAGTCAAAATCAACCTTGTGGGCTTCCCTGGTGGCGTAGTCGTTGAGAGTCCGCCTGCCGATGCAGGGGACACGGGTTCGTGCCCCGGTCCGGGAGGATCCCACATGCCGCGGAGCGGCTGGGCCCATGAGCCATGGCCTCTGAGCCTGCACGTCCGGAGGAGCCTGTGCTCCTCAACGGGAGAGGCCACAACAGTGAGAGGCCCGCATACCGCAAAAAAAAAAAAAAAAATCAACCTTGTAACTTTTCTGTCCCGAGACCTCAGAAATCATGTGATACAGCCACTAAAATGCCTTCTGCAACACCATTGCCAGTTAGCTTGCAGCCTCTGCTCACACACCTCCAGTTTGGGAGAGCTCAACACCACTCAAGGAAGCCCCTTCCTTCTTTGGCCATTAAAAACCAGCCTCAATCCTGCAACTCCTCCCCACTGGCTTTGCCCTCTGGGTCTCCCAAGACTATATCTTCTCTCTCTCTGCCCAGGGCAGCCCCTCAGAGACAATGACCATGCCCCCTACTTTGCTTTTGTCCTGAATGCAGACTAAACAAGTCATCAGAGAAAGGATGCTCTGTTCTATTAGCACGTGACCTCTTCTGGCTTCCCTTCCCCATTAGCACATGAACCCCCTTATTCCATGGACCCCATGGGAAGCCAAGGTCGTGTCAATAATAATAACTACTGCCATTTATTATGTGTTCACCATGCCAGGCAACTTAAAAAGTGCTCTGCCTGTATTTCATCTCCAAAACCCTGCAAGCTGGTCATTATTATTCCCATTTCACAGATGAAGTGACTGCCTGTACACATGTCTGTCACCCCAGGTGAGAGGACAATTGCAGGAACCTAAAGGATGGATGGGACCTGGGATGACCCAGGTTTGGGTCTGGGTCAGTCCCAGGGCCCCAGGCCCCAAGGAGGGTGGAGGAGTACAGAGGTTATGTGCACAGGCTGTAGGGGCAAAAGATCTGGGTTTAAATCATAGCTGCTTACCAGCCGTGTGACCTTGAGCAAGGTCACTTCACCTCTCTGAACCTCCATTTCTTCATGTGTAAAAGGGAGCTAGTAGTACAGGGCACGGAGTCCAAGGATTGCAAAGAAGAAACAATGAATGCTTAGCACTGTGCATGGCACCTAGCAAGTTCTCAGCAGTGGGAGATAATACCAATATTATCATCAATATTATTACAGAGAGACCGTACCCAGGGCCAAGGCAAATGTATTTACAGTATTACCGTCCCAAACTGAGCCTGGTCAGACCCAGTGGATTTTTGTACCCCCTCGTGGCTCCCAGAAAATGGCTGGTATCTGAGATGAGTTCAAATGTGCTAATGGGGCTGTGGTGTGAGGAGGTGTGAGGGGCCTGAGCTGCTCCTGTGGTGAGCCAAGCAGTGCCCATACTACTCTACAGAAAAGACAGAGGGGGATGCACAGGAAACAAAGGCTAAGGGAACTAAGAGATGGCAAGAAAAGAGACTAAAATTGAGGTCACCTCACTTGTAAAGCAAACACAACTTTGAACAAGTTATCTTCCTCTCTGAGCCTCCATGCACAACTCTATCAAATGGGGTAATAACACCACCCTTGCTGCCTTGGGGTCAGGATGAAGGAGGTGCTGTTCATGGAAGCCCCTAGGCAGGGCGTAGCCCACAGGAGCACTTGGTGAGGGTCTGCTCCTGAAGCATCGCTGAGCAGCTCTCATGGTGAGCTTTGGCCATCATCACAGTCGACAAAAACAACGTAATAATAATAATACCTATCTCCCAAACTCCCGCTGTGGGCCAATACTCACAGCAACCTTTGAGGAAGGTGTCATTATCCCCATTGACTGAAGAAACTGACAGTTCAGCAGTGAACAGGGGTGACACGCCCCAGGTCACTCAGTTAGTAAGCCAAGATGCCGGAACTGGCACCCAGAACTGGCTGAAGCCAAATTTTGTTCCTTGACACCAGGCTGTGGAACCCCTGTGAACCAGGCCCAAGGTGTGGAGGTCTTTTGGTTGGTCTTCCAGCCCAGTAGAGGGACCACCACCACAGACCTGGACCACAACCACTGTGTATGATGGAGGAGCACTGGGCAGACGTCCAGAGCCCTGAGTGGTGGTCCCCTCTACGCCGTAAAAACAAATGCATGGCCTTACTCCTTGCCCTCTGCCTCAGTTACTCCATCTGGGTGTCAGAAGTCAGACTCTCGGGGTTTTGCAACTAACTCTCTGGGACTGTGCAGACAGTGGCAGGAAGGAGGAAAGCTGCCCTAAATGGAAACAGTGCACTGTGTTCCCCCATCTCTTAATAACCACTAATTAGTTAATCCCCACAGCAGCAGGGTGAGTTATCAGGTGTTGTTTTTTTTTTTAACATCTTTATTGGAGTATAATTGCTTTACAAGGGTGTGTTAGTTTCTGCTTTATAACAAAGTGAATCAGCTATACATATACATATATCCCCATATCTCTTCCCTCTTGTGTCTCCCTCCCTCCCACCCTCCCTATCCCACGCCTCTAGGTGGTCACAAAGCACCGAGCTGATTTCCCTGTGCTATGCGGCTGCTTCCCACTAGCTATCAATTTTACATTTGGTAGTGTATATATGTCCATGCCACTCTCTCGCTTTGTCCCTTCCCCCTCCCCGTGTCCTCAAGTCCATTCTCTACGTCTGCATTTTTATTCCTCCCGTCCTGCCCCTAGGTTCTTCAGAACCTTTTTTTTTTTTTTTTTAGATTCCATATATATGTGTTAGCATGCGGTATTTTTCTCTTTCTGACTTACTTCACTCTGTATGACAGACTCTAGGTCTATCCACCTCACTACAAATAACTCAATTTCGTTTCTTTTTATGGCTGAGTAATATTCCATTGTACATATGTGCCACATCTTCTTTATCCATTCATCTGTCGATGGACACTTAGGTTGCTTCCATGTCCTGGCTATTGTAAATAGAGCTGCCATGAGCATTGTGGTACATGACTCTTTTTGAATTATGGTTTTCTCAGGGTATATGCCCAGTAGTGGGATTGCTGGGTCGTATGGTAGTTCTGTTTTTAGTTTTTTAAGGAACCTCCATACTGTTCTCCATAGTGGCTCTATCAGTTTACATTCCCACCAACAGTGCAAGAGGGTTCCCTTTTCTCCACACCCTCGCCAGCATTTATTGTTTGTAGATTTTGTAATCAGGTATTATTATCCCCAGTTTACAAGCAGGAGATTGAATGAGAGAGGGATTGGCACCAGGCCCAGGGCAGGGATGGGATCAGTGAAAATGCTACAGATTGCTTCAGAAATGGGGGAGAGCTCAGTAGAGGGATGAGGGAGGCCTCAAGGGGGAGAAACCACATAGGAATGTATTTCTGAACCTCAGGGAGTTGAAGTCCCTTTGATGGGACTTTGAAGTCCCAGTTCTCTCTGTGCACAGATGGGCAGATGGAGGCCCAGGGAGGGAGAGAGACTGGTCCAAGGTCACACAGCCAGAATCACAGACCAGGAGCACACAATGCCACAGGTTCTCAGCTGAGGCTGCTCTGATGGGGGCTGGGGAGTAGGGGATGGCTCTTAAGAGCTGGGCTCCCTCTGTGGCCTTCCTTGAATTCCTAGAGAAAGCAGTAAACCCCCGGGGATTATGTCCCTACTAATGGCCTGTGACAAAGACAGTAGGATAAGCAGCTTGCTCTGCAGACTAAACAAGGTGCAAGAAGCCAAGTCAAACAAAAGCTGAGGTTTTGTGTTGGCCTGGCTGATGGGCTAGAAGCAGCCTAGACTCTCGGCGGACCAGGCCTTGTGCCACTGCCCAGAATCTCCTCTGGTGGTCTTTTCCCCCTTTGCCACTGTGGGCTGGACAGAAGTATGTCCACAACACATGACTGCCCCTGTTTGTAGCATAGAATGTGCTTTTATGACATTGCCCCCAAGATGAGGAAACTGAGGGTCAGAGAGAGGAAGGAAGATAGTGTCCCGAGGCACACAGCAAGTCAGGCAGAAAGTTGGGACCCAAGACCTCCTGACTCCCCGTGCCATCATGGCCTCCCAAATTCTTCCTTTAATTAGTGCTGAGTGACAAATGAACACTGGAACAGAGGGAAATGCAATTTTCTAATTTCTCTCCAAAGTGTTGCCCTACGTGATATCTCATAAGAGTCCACAGCACAGGCTTCAAGGGCAGAGAAGCCTGGATTCAAGTCCTGCTTCCACATTTTTCTAGCCCCACGGCTTTGGCAAATGACTTCACCACTCTGAGCCTCAGTTTGCTCTGGAAAACAGGAGAAGCTACAGTACCTCCCTCACAGGCTTGTTGGGATGATCAAATGAGTTAATGGATGTAAAGCATTTTGCTCTGTGCTTAGCATACAGTAAGCACCTAATTACTGCTATTGCTATTAGCAACTCTTGCACCCACCTGCTGGATGGCCCGAGGCAGGGCCCTCACTCTCAGCCTCCATACTCCTCTCTCTCAAATGAGCTGTCACAAAGATTTCTTCTCTCTCCAGGGCTCTGTGGTCTCTACCACCAGCCTTTTCAACCCAAATGAAACTGTAGACTCCAGAGGCAGTGAAGTGGGCTGGGAGCCTCTGTCACCTTCTAGGCCAGGCTGCTTGCCCTGCCCCCAGCTCCACACACCTGCTCCAGGATGTTCTGGGTGTGAGTCCCCTCAGCAGGCAGTCTGTCCCTCCCCAGAGCTGGTGTTGAGTCAATTTTGTGCTGTTCCAAAGGTTTGCATGTGATGGCCAATCAGGAGACCATAAGGCTTTGAAAAGCTGGGGAGAACTTGGAGATTAGAGCTGAGGAAGAGGGTCAGGAAGATATCGGGGCTAGCTGGGAGAGCATCATGTCCCTCTGTACTGGCAGTGCTGCCCTAAGGGTCTAGGGAGTCAAATCCTCCCTGCCTTGTTTCTGGTAAAAAAAAATAGCTAAAGACGCTCCTACCTCCAGGGACTCAGAAGTCGGTCTCAATCGACTCCCTCAGCAAGGGTCAAAGGGACCCTCTCCACAGTCCTAATTGTGCAGGGATTGTTCTAGTTGTTTCTGAACGCAGCTTCCTTTCTACATTCTAGAACTCACTTCTGCAAAATGAGAATGGTTTGACTCCAGGCCTGGGGCCATTTCTCACTCCTTCCCTCCTGGTTCCCAACAGGAACAAGAAGAGATCTGCCTCATGCGGATTAACGTGATACGTTCTCCAGCAGGTAAGGAGGTGGCGTGAGGAGATTACCTACCTCTCCCAACTTACCTATCTGTGTGTCAAGTTTAAGCCCCTGGAGGGTTTGTGTAACACTGTTAGGAATCTTAAAAAGTAGAGACCCTGTTTGTCGGATTACAGGGTGTGGAGACATTCTCACCTTTTACACTGAGGCTCCAGACGGCTACCAACCCCACTCAGTCCTGACAGTTGCTGAGCCCTGCTTTGCATAGAAGCCATTTATTCCAGTCTGTTAGAAATGAGTCACATTCCAGGAACCCCTGATCTTTGGGACACATTCTGCCATTGACCAGTTTGGAGTCAAAGCAATGTTTCCAGACACAAATGTAGTTGGGAAAGTGCTGGGCTGCATTAAAGGCTCTGCTCCTCTAGGTGCTTCTGTGTGACCTTAGTCAGGTCATTTTCCCTCTGAGCTTCCATTTTTTAACCTGTTTCCAAAACATAACAACCTCCAGCCACATCTGTTGTTCATGATTAGGTGAAAGAGCTTTCTGAAATGTACATTGTGGCATAAATTTGACATTTATCATTGTCAAATCTCATAATAGTTATTTGACTCTTTATGTATATGTATAACTTTGATAAAAATAAAAACTTTTAAAAATGACGTGTTGATAGCTGTTTTACAGTTTAGTTGAAATATTTGGGAATCATTAGAGAAAAGTACATAGAAAACTAATCAGAGCAATTATTAACTCCAGTATTTTACTTGGCTTAGCATGAAACAACATTTACATAGTTATATCAATACTTGTGAAAACACTGAATACTGACTGAACCAAACATTGTGATAGTATAGTAAGAGCATAAAGACAGGGAAATTTAGAGAAGGTTAGTTAAGAGGGCTACACTCTCTTCCTTAAAATAGGAAATCAATAGATAATGTCTAAAATTGATAAATCAAGAAATAACTGTTAAGCATATCAATTGCAAATGCAGATATAAGTAGCAGAAGAAACAGCTAATGCAGTGTAAAGTGGTTGGAGGGGGCAGCCCTGGGGAATGAGAAAGGATGAGGAAGAGAGTTATTTTTCATTATAATAAGACTTTAGTATTATTTTACTTTTCAAGTTATATGCATATATTCTTAGATTAAAATTAAAATTAATAAAAAAAATTAAAATGGAGGAAAGTGACAGGTACAAGGAGGCTAATTTTGGTTCCAGATAAGGAAGAACTTCCTAATATCTAGCGCTATCGAAAACTGGAACCTCTGCAGATACTGACTTCCCTGTCATCATAAGTTTTTAAACAGAAACTATATGTCCATCTGTCAGAAACAAGGTAGAGAATTCTAGCTTTGGCTGGGCTTTGCTAAGTAAGCTTAGGGATCACTTTCAATTCTAAGATCTCTTCTAATTCTATGCATCTGTGGAAGCTGGGATGTTCTTGTCATTTATCTCATAACTAATTCATTTATCTGTGCATTTAATAAGCATTTGCTTAGTACCTATTTTGTTTCTGGTGCTGCACCAGGTCCTGGGTTGAGGATAGGGGAACCAAGATAGATATGACATAGTGCCTGCCAACAAGAATCACTGAAAATCAGTCCTGGAAATTCCTCAGCATTTGTCTGATCCAACCCCTCATTATACAGAGAAGGAAACTGAGGCCCAGAGAGAGGGAGACACTTGCACAATGTCACACTGCATTAGTGGCAGAGTCAGGCTCACATCTAGACCTCTTGATTCCTGTGCTAGTAATCTTTTCCTCACAATCCTGCTTCTGAAGAGCACTTCTTCAAAAATAGTTCTAACAAAAATGAAGTTGATTCTTCATGGTATTTTACTAATCTCATTCATGTAAACACATCATCATTGTGCAATGAATCTTATTATTATTTTAATTATAGCAAGGTTTGACTTCCTGGATATCTACTTCAGAAAGGCATGCAGTGAGCTTTCTGGAGACACCCAATAAAAGTTCACTGAACCCAAACCTCCAAGTCATTCACCAGAGAGATCTAAAACAACAGAAATAAAACTAACTGACATTGCTTTGTCTCACCATCTTGTGACATGCGTGAGAATTCTTAGGTAGAGAGTTACCGCCTGTGTCATGGGTAAAATCCCAAATCATTTTGTGGAGTTTGTTATTATTCCAACAGCTATGAAAGCCAACATTTGCATGTACCAACATCTCCTTACAGTATCACTTCCTGGATCCTTTTTGCTCGATTTAGTAGTCCTGTCTTTGCCACTTTGAAAAAAGTCCCACATCTCACTGAATTTCAGTTTTCCCTATCTGTTTTGTTTGTTTGGGTTGTTTGTTTATTTGTTTTTAGTAATAGTCACCATGGGTATTAGACAAGACTAGTGTTTCTCAACCAGGGACAATTTTGTCCCAACCCCTAGTGGACATCTGGTAATGTCTGGAGACATTTTTGGTTGCCACAAGTGGGGTGGAGTGATACTGGCATCTAGTGAGGTAGAATCCAGGGCTGCTGCTAAACATCCTATACCTGCACAGAGCAGCCCCTCCCAACACAATGATCTGGTCCAAAGTGTCAGTACTGCTACTGTTGAGAAACCCTGTAGACTCTTTGGCTGCAAGGGACAGGAACCCAAGTCCAACTTGCTTTAGTAAAAGAAGAAAAAGGAAAAAAACCAAAACAAAAACAGGGTGGTTATTGGAAGAATATTATCATTGTTTTTAAAAAATGAAAAGAGCTAAAAAAAACTTCAGGATGGATACACCTTGGAGATTAGTGTAATTCAGCTCCCATCTGGACTACCTCTCCTGTCTGTCTTCCTTCTGTTCTCATTCTTTCCATGTGACACAGGCCTAGCCACTCTAGTTTTGAGCTCATATCCTCGCAGCCTCACAACCAGCAAGGAAAAGGTCCTTTGCTTTCCTAGATCCACTGTCACAAATCCCAGGGAAGGATTCTGATTGGCCAAGCTTGGGTCACATCCTCATCACTTGAACCAACGACTAAGGCCAGAAAGGGTGAAGTACTATATACAATGATTGACCTAGCCTGGGCCAGTGCCTACCCCTGTGGCCAGAGGGATGAAATCTGTTTCCTGAAGTGGAGGAAGTAGGTTCTAGATAGAGAAAAACAAAAGACACTACAGCATGGAATAATAAAGAGGGTGCTGGACTAAGAGTCAAACATCTGGATGCTATTCTTGGCTTGCCTCTAACTTGCTGTGTGATCTTGGACAAGTCCCTTTCCCTCTCTGGGCCCCAGTTTCTTACCTGTACAATGAAAAAATAGACCAGAAGTCAAAGATATCTCCCACCTCTAACATTTGATAACTTTTGATTGGTTAAGTATTATTCATGTTCCCAACAATGTTGACATTTGAAAATACTTGCTAAACCCATCTAGCTTTTAGATTGCTGGTTCCAGGATATAATATAGTCTAGAAATATCTAATTTTTTTTCAAATTTAGTTTAGTTATCTGGTCTTTTCCAACTTCTTAATGATTATGAAAACAGCATCAACTAAAATGCTTTAGCACCTATTCATATTTTCAAAATGGTCCGTGTACTTCTCAATTCTTTCATAATATTCAACCCTTATAGGAAAAATATGTAGACCCACAAGAACCACTTACACATTGCTTTTTCTTTTAAAAGAATTACTAGTGATTATGAAAGATTAAATATATGAATAAAATCTACTTTCAACTTGGTATATGAATTTTATGTTAATCCTTATTTTGAAATGCATGTAGTCAAAAGAAATAGATGGTGTTGGGAAATCTCCAACAATATGGAAGATAAGGCAAAGATTTCAATATCACCAACCACTCGTTCACTCAACAAATAGTTTCTGAGTACCTACTATGTTTTGGACACTATTCAATGATCTGCCCCTGTGTAACTTTTATTCTAATGGATGCAGTTACATTTTAGTAATTGAAGAAGAATTTTTTGAATTCTAGCCCATCATCAACGAGATGAAGTCCATACCTCTCAGTCCCTTGCCAACCCCTCCAGCTCCAAGAGAACTCCCACTCACATCCTATACCTCACCAAACAGAACTTCCAGATTGCTACCTTCGAAATTCACCAGTTTCAGGACTTCCCTGGTGGCGCAGTAGTTAAGAATCCACCTGCCAATGCAGGGCACACGGGTTCAAGCCCTGGTGCGGGAAGATCCCACATACCGCGGAACAACTAAGCCCATGCACCACAACTACTGAGCCTACGCTCTAGAGCCTGCGAGCCACAACTACTGAAGCCTGCATGCCTAGAGCCTGTGCTCCGCAACAAGAGAAGCCACCGCGATGAGAAACTCGCGCACCGCAACGAAGAGTAGCCCCCACTTGCCACAACTAGAGAAAGCCCATGCACAGCAACAAAGACCCAATGCAGCCAAAAATAAAAATTAATTAATTAATTTTTAAAAAATTTTATAAAAGAGTAGCCCCCACTTGCCATAACAAGAGAAAGCCCATGCTCAGCAACAAAGACCCAGCAAAGCCAAAAAAACCCTCACCAGTTCCCACACACCTCTTCTACTTGGAACCCTCTTGCCTTCTCCACATGAGTATCACTGCCTTTGGGAAACCTCCTTGTATGGTTCTTTCTTCCTACCCCACAGATTTAGTCCTACCCTACTCTGTGTCCCCCAAACCTCATACACATGTCTATCACTTATTTCTCATTTTATGTCAGAATTATTTTTTATGTCTTTGCTTCTCTCACTGGAATACAGAGTTCTCTACGGAAAGGAAAGGTTCTTATTTACCTGAGGACTTTCGGGGCTTGACAATCCACACAAACACACACACACACACACACATGTGCACATGCATGTGCCTCAGACCTGCTCTTCCTCCTCTACTCCCCTTCTCAGTGAGTGACACCCCCACCCTCCTAGTTGTTCAGGCTAGAAACCTGGGCATCATCCTCAATGAAACCCTTTCTCTAACCTCCCACATCCAACCAAGGTTCATCATGTTTACCTACCTCCTTACATACCCTCCCCTCTGGATGAATCAGTTACTTCCCTTGGCCTAGATCAAACTTGCCCTATCCCTCATAGCCCGGGTAGCTTGTTATGCAGGGTTTGCTTTAATCTTGACCTCCTCTAGGAAGCCTACCTTAATTTTTGTCCCTCCAAGCTGGGCTGAGTGTCTGTTCTCTGGGTAGTTTAGGTCTCCCGTGCTTCCTAGTTTATATGGCAATTCTTCTCTCCTAGTAGACTATACACTCCAAGAGGGTGGGTTCTTGTTTATGACTGCATCCCCAGCTTCTAGCCTATTTCCTGAGATGTGATAAGTTACCACTAATTACTTTTTAAGTAAATGCAGGAACAAACTCATTTGGAGTCAGAAAGACTGGATTCCACTCAGATCTGCCATTAACTAGTTGGGTCACTATGCACAAAAATTCACTGAGCCTCAACGTTCTCATCTGTGAAATGGCCATAATAATTCCCCCCAGTCTACCTCCAGGGTTGAATGCAAAAAGCATATAAGATAATAAATGTGAAAGCTGTTTATAACCTCTGGGTTGTTTTACACATGTAAGGAGTTACTTCTAAATGTTTTGGGTTGTGTTTGGTTTTGGTTTTGGTTTTTATATTTTCTCTGATTATTTTAAATATAATTATGTATTGCTCCTACTTGCGAATTTCCTGTAGGTGCAGAATCCAAGAACTATGTTGCTGCTACTCATCTCTGAGAAGATTAGAAGTGTTTTGATTTTTTTAAATGTTTAAGAGAATATTTTTGATACAAATTGTACTGGAGGCACTATTGGAAATAATCTAAATTTCACTTAAGCAACTAATACCAAACTGATATAAATTAAACAAATTAACTTTTTATAAGTATTGATATAAAGGGAAAGAACTGACAACTTAGAACAGAATAGGAAAAGAAAATATACAAAGCAAACTTAACTTCAGTTTTACACTTATTAAATTAGCAAAAACCTTTTTTTTTAAATAGCCTTTGCTCTTCTCATTTGGTTGATCTTAATTTATTTATTTTTAATAAATTTATTTATTTAATTTATTTATTTTTGGCTGTGTTGGGTCTTCATTGCTGTGCGCGGGCTTTCTCTAGTTGTGGCGAGAGGGGGCTACTCTTCGCTGTGGTGCACGGGCTTCTCATTGCTTCTCTTGTTGCGGAGCATGGGCTCTAGGCACGTGGGCTTCAGTAGTTGTGGCTCGTGGGCTCTAGAGTGCAGGCTCAGTAGTTGTGGTGCAAGGGCTTAGTTGCTCCGCGGCATGTGGGATCTTCCCAGACCAGGGCTCAAACCCATGTCCTCTGCATTGGCAGGCAGATTCTTAACCACTGTGCCACCAGGGAAGTCCCACAAAAAACATTTTTAAATGGTAACTCTCAATGCACATACACTGCTGTTGGAATGTAAATTGTTCACTTCTCTGAAAAGCAAATTGATAAAATATATCGAGAGCCAAAAAATAATTCTACTCTTGGAAAGCTATCTTAAGGGAAGAATTTAACAGAATAAAAAAGTTTTGTGCACTAAAACATATAGATTACTCACAAATAATCAAAAAGTGCCAGCAACTACGACAATGGAGAAATGGTTTGGTAAAGCATGCTGCATCCATGGGATGAAGTATTTTATACAATTTAAAGCAATCATTATGGATGCATGGCCAGGGTGCTCTTAGTCCTGCCCACAAAACTCCTGTGAGTCCTGTTGGATGGTTTCTTCATGATCAGGGGAGGGCCAAACTCTCAGAACAGATCCTTGCTCAAGTCTTCAAGCACTCAAGGCCAAGTTCTCCAAGATGTTCCCAATGAAAGTGTTCAGCTTAAGCCATAGCCTACAATATACTGGCAGCGGATTTGCAGGAGGTAGCAATGGGCATACTAACATTTCAGTAGCTTGGTAACTTACTGTTGACTCTGCTCACAATGAGGCTGTTCACATTCTGCTGGCCTTGAAGGAGACTATGGACACCTGGAGCAAGGTTGTGTCTCCTGCAGCCAGCTCCTAACCAAAATTAAGAGGATGGCCAGGGACTTCCCTGGTGGCGCAGTGGTTAAGAATCCGCCTGCCAATGCAGGGGACATGGGTTCGATCCCTGGTCCGGGAAGATCCCACATGCCACGGAGCAACTAAGCCCACGCACCACAACTACTGAGCCCTGCACTCTAGAGCCCACGAGCCACAACTACTGAAGCTCGTGCACTGCAACAACTGAGCCCACACGCCACGACTACTGAAGCCTGCATGCTCTAGGGTGCACGTGCCGCAACTACTGAGCCCACATGCTGCAACTACTGAAGTCCACATGCCTAGAGCCCGTGCTCCGCAACAAGACAAACCACTGCAATAAGAAGCCCGCACACCGCAATGAAGAGTAGCCCCCGCTCGCTGCAACTAGAGAAAGCCTGTGCACAGCAACGAAGACCCGATGCAGCCAAAAAAAAAAAAAAAAAAAGAGGATGGCCAGACTCCCTGGGGAGAAGGAGTCAAGTGCATTCAAAAAGGCAGGGGGCGCTCTGACTCTGGGCTCCCTGTAATTGTAAGAGGGTCCCATGAACTGTGCCTCATGGTATTCATGTGCTTGTGTAGTACCCTCTTCTTGAACCTGGACTGGTTCTGGTACTCAACTGTAACTAGAGAACACAGCAGAAGTGAAGCTGCATGCCTTCTGAAGCTAGGTCAGGAAAAGCTTTCAAGCTTTTGTCTGGAACACTCTCTGAAAGCCATGGGCCTCGTGACTGCCATCCTAGAGAAGCCACATTTAGGCACTCTGGTTGACAATACCAGCAAAGCTCAGCCTTTCAGCCATTCGTAGTAAGGCACCACACGTCCTCCAGACCAGCCCATCCATGAGCTGAATCTCCCCCAGGTGACTTCAGTCGACATTGTATGGAGCAGACGAATCCATCAGCTAATCTTGGACCAAATTCCTGACCCGTGAAATTATGGGACATAATTAAATGGTTGTTGTTTAAGCCACTAAGTTCTAGGGTAATTAATACACTATAGTACATAAGCAGCACATCACCTTTGGAGGACGCTTGAGAATAAACTCATAATTCCAGAAATAGGTAACAATAAAGAATCAAGTATTTATCTTGCCTTCCCTTTATGAACTGTACTTCAGAGTAACCAAATAGTTGATGAGATCAAGCTCTTCTTTATAAATAATTATAGCTAATAAATGATGAGGGAATATCAGAATTAGAATATCACCATTTGAAATCCCCGATGAAATAATAACGATCATCAGTGACTGCAAAAATCATTAGGCAAAACCCCAGCAAGGAACGGTATAACAGATCAGGCTGAAAACACCTCAACCCAACGATCAGTATCTTCTCAATAAGCCATGAAGAGAAAGACCCAGACTTTCGTGCCTCCTGATATGAGGCAACAAGAAGTATATGGCGCCAACTCTGCAGGTTTCTTGTCCCCAAATCAAATCTGAGCCTGATAACACTTCTAGATTTCATCCCAAGGGCCAGAGGAACATGTTACATGATCCCCTGAGGGTGTAATCCACAAAGTCAAAAACATGGAAAACTCTACGGGACAAGCAACCAAGTTTCTTCAAAATATACTTTTTTTTAAATAGAGGAAGAAGGGGACCCTATTGTTTAAAAGAAACTTAGGAGATACATCAACCAAATCCAAATGTGTAGACTATCTCTGGATTCTGATATATATATACACACATATATATATTTGAACATTTAATACATTTGAAATATATATATTACTGTATATATAACTGACTGGATATTAGATGATGTTAAGAAATCATTTTTAATTTTTAGGTGTGATAGGTTACTACAGATAATTTTTTTAAAAGCCTTTATCTTTTAGAGATGAAAGATACATCTATTCCAATGCATATGGGATTTTTCTTCAAAAGAATCCAGTGGTAAGGGGGTAGGAGTGAATAGGGTATAAATGAAGCAAGATTCGCCATATATTGATATTTTAAAGTTAGGTGATGGGGAAATGGAGGTTATATTTATATAAAACTAAGTATCTTTAGTTTTATATATAATTTAAATTTTCATTAAAAAAAACTTTAAAACAAATAGCTCTAGCCAAAAAAAGTGTTTCCAGTGATGCATCTCTGAGTGGTCTGAGGGCAAGAGAGACAAGTCTTTACCTCCTCCCTCTCACCAAATCCCCCTGCACTTACAGGACTAGAAACCTAACGAGGCATCTGAAGTCACATTTTAAGGAAGCATAATGGAAGGGAGTTTGGAGAGGGAATGAAATCATTAAGGAGGATTATACTGTCACCACTCGACACAATGGGGATTGCTGCTTTTAATGCTTTAAACAAGTCTTACTTCATACCAGAGCTTCGACTCAAGAAGGCGTCACCATGGGAAGTGGATCCTGCCCAGGAGATCAAATCTTTCTTCCTGGCTGAGTCTTTGAGTGCATGCTCCTGCTCTGCATAGCAAGAGAATAGAGGAGATTCTTAGAATGCACTTGAAATTCTCTTTTCCTCTTCATGGTGTCCTTGCAGCCAGGGGTCTTGGAAAGCTCAGGAATGAAGGTGCCTCATAAAGTGGCCTTCCTGCCTCTGAGGGGCTGGGGCACCAGGTCAAGTTTCTGCCTTTCTGGGGGTCTCTACTTCTTGCACATTCAATGAGATGCAGTACAGCATAGAGTCAGTCAGCCTCTGGACACAGATGGTTCTGCAAGTCACCAGCTGTGCAACATTCACCTCATTGCATCCCTGAAAGTAAGATACGTCACCAGTAGCTCTACTGGAGCCATCCACAAAAATTCAGCCAGAGTTCTAACTCTTACTGCATCTGCTCAAACTGGCACCATCTGATCAGGAAATACAACCTAAATATGTGCCACCAGTGTTTCCATCAGTCCATGAAGGATACAGGCTTCATCAAGTTGGACAAAGTGATCTTCCCTGAATGGATTATATAAGACATCTACATGACAAAACAAAGAAAATTAATCTTAAAAACAAAAAAAAAGTAGGGATGATAACTTCCAGCTCACATTGTTGTTGAAAGGATAAAATCAGGTAATGTATGTGAGGTGCTCAGCATGGATCCTAGCACTGAGTTAGCTCTCAATAAAAGGATATTACTATTATTTACTTCTCCATAAAATGTGGATTGGATCAAAAGATCCTTAAGCTTCCTCCTAATTCCAGTGTTTGAGGATTCATTCATTTATGCAACAAGCATTTATTGCCAAGCCCTACACCAGGTGCTGGTGCTACAAGATGGAGACACCTGACACGGGAGTTGGAGGCTAAAGTCAGCATATAAGGCAAAAACTCTGCATACTCAAAATTGTTATTGAAAACTCTTCCACCATCAACTGACCTCCCAAGCCTTTGCTCCCCCATTCAGAGGTGCTGCCAGAGGTGCTGCCCGTGGGAGGGGCAGCATGGAGTGATGGTGGCTGAGGGGTCTTTCAGGACATGGCATCTTGTCTCCTCCCCGGCCCCAGAACATGAAAGCCTTAAACTTTCCTCCATTCAGAGCAAAGCTGTGTTCCCTCCTTTGCTTTTGAGCCTTCAGCCCCAGTGCTGGATGAGAAAATGGAGAGCAGCCTCAGGGGTCACCTTCCATCAAGCTCAGGGTCGCCATGAGATGGTCATCGCCCAGTTGACCAGGAGCATGCTGTCCCACTGAAATGTATCAAGCACCTTCCATGAGCAAGGTGTGCTGAGCATTGGCAGGAGTGGAGTAAGCCAAAGGTGGCTCCCCCAGGACTGTACAGATGCAGACCCCAGCCACAGTAAAGCAGGGTCAATAGGGCCACAGGAAGGCCCAGAGATGGGCTATGGGGACCTAGGGGAGAGAAAGAGTAACCTCACCCTCCTGGGTGGTGATACTGAACCTGACCCTTGGAGAACAGAGAAGACCTGGGGGCAAAACACTGGGGAGAGGGTGCCCTGGGATGAGGAGACAGCAAGAGGCAAAGCTGGAGGCAGGGTTGATGGGCTGTGTCTGAGTAACAGCATGTAGACCATCTGTTTGGTTGAAGAGGAAGGCGAGGCTGGAGAGTCAACAGGGCCAGGTGGCAAAGGCCGTAAGGTCAGGCCAAGCGGAGTGGGCTTGGTTGTGTAGGCAGTAAAGAGCCAAAGGCCTGGAGCTGGGCTTAGCGAGAGGACCCGCCTGGGGTGAAACTCTCCTCCCAGTACCTGCCCACACCCTCTCATAGGACAGTGCACAGCATCCTTCCAGGTTCGGAAAGCCCCAACTACAAACCCTTCTGCCCCAAGATCAAGCCTTTCCATAGTGGCCTCAGCAGCAACTTTAGGGTCAAGAGAGGCAACCCCTTAGGTTTCTCTATACAACTGCCCTTCATTATGGAGAAACCACACCAAGATGGGGTGGGAGTGGTGGAGGAGATGAAGGCTAAACCTAAGGAGAAGGGCTACTGACAAAGTGGCAGAGAAATAACCTGAAAGCTCCCTGCTACAAAACACCTAGATATGCTGAGTAATATTTGTTTTAGTCATTTGAAATATACTGGAAATGTCACGGGAAAGTAAGGGTATTTCCAAGATCAAAACAAAGGGAGGGGGACTTCCCTGGTGGTGCAGTGGTTGGAAGTCTGCCTGCCAGTGCAGAGGACACAGGTTCGAACCCTGGTCTGGGAAGATCCCACATGCCATGGAGCAACTAAGCCCGTGCACCACTAATACTGAGCCTGCGCTCTAGAGCCCGTGTTCCGCAACAAGAGAAGGCACCGCAATGAGAAGCCCGCACTCTGCAATGAAGACCCAATGCAGCCAAAAATAAAAATTAATTAATTAGGGCTTCCCTGGTGGCGCAGTGGTTGAGAGTCCGCCTGCCGATGCAGGGGACACGGGTTTGTGCCCCGGTCCGGGGGGATCCCACATGCCGTGGAGCAGCTGGGCCCGTGAGCCATGGCCGCTGAGTCTGCGCGTCCGGAGCCTGTGCTCCGCAACGGAAGAGGCCACAACAGTGAAAGGCCCGCATACCGCAAAAAAAAATAATAATAATAATTAATTAATTATTTAAAAAAACACAGAGAGAGCTGAAAACCAGAGCAGGAAGAGGGCTTCAGTCTTACAGAGGAGCTGTCAGGGTAGCAGTGGAACTAGGGGCTTGCCTTCCAAGCATGTGGGAAGGTTGGTAAGAATTGCACTAGAAGGGCCCTTGGGAGTCTCACTCTGTGTGTGCTTCTAAGTCCCTGGCTGCCCTCTGCTTACAATGCTTGGAAAAGCCAGAAATGTTCTCTCTAGAGAGACAACTGGTATGGTGGAAAGAACCCGTGATGTGGCTCTGCCTCTATCCTCCGACATTCCTTCTTCCCTTCTCTAAGCCTCATTGTATCATCTTTTAAATGGAAATGATGCTGCTACAACTGGCCTCACAGGGTTACTGGGAAAATGCACTCATTCATTCAACAAACCTGTATTGAACAGGGAGTGTGACAAGTGCTGGGATATGGAGCAAACAGGATAAAATTCCTGCCTTCAAGCAATTCACATTTAACAACTGAACAAAGAGGACAGAAAACAATATGGAAACAAATTTGTAGAGATAGGCAAGGTAGAGAGGACAGAGCTCTACCCAGGCTTGGCCAGGAAGGTTGGCAGGCTCTGGGGGAGGTGTTGTCCGAGCTGAATCATGAAGGATGAGTAGGAGTTGCTCACAAGAAGGTACAAAGGGCATTCCAGGCATGAAGAGAGCCCAGGGTCTGAAGCAGTGTGGCATGAATAGGGAACCACACGTGGCACAGTGTCGCCGAGCGATAAAGTACAGCTACGGGGGGTGAGAGAAAAGGGCTAATAGAGACACAGCTCACATGGCTGGAAGACAAGGCCTTGAACAAGCACAAATAATAACACTTACGTGAATTCCAGAGAAACTTCTTCCTCCTTGAAATAATTCAATCCTCTTCCCACACCCATGACACCTGGGGCAATCGTCAGAGCAAGAGTCAGGCTACTCCTCTGAGTTAGCCTGCATTCCTAGAAAGCAGAGCATGAGTCAGGGGCTTAAGAACTATTCTCTTATAAGAGATCAGGAGTGAGGGATAAGGGGAGTGAAGCAGGAAGGAGGGAGGGCCAATACAAGCATGTGCTATGGAGAAGGCTACCGCTAGATGCACCTCATTATTCAATTTCACGGAAATGTCCCCATGCAATCTGCACCTCAGGTAGAGTGACCAACTGTCCTGGTTTTCACAGGTCTGAGGGATTTCCCAGGACATGGGACTTTCAGTGCTAAAACTGCAACAGTTCCAGGCAAACCAGGATGAGTTGGTCACCCTACTCTCAGGACTGTCTTCAGTGGTTGAATTTTCTCCTATGGAGTGTTAATTTCCCCCGTATTTCTGGGTTGTGCACGTATGGGCATCAAATTGACAGGAAGGTCAATGGGGAAACCTCAGGGAGGGAGGAGAGAGACGTGTAACATGGGCCTGAGTGAGATACTACCAGGATGAGCCTGTATGAAATAAGCATCCACAGAAAGTTGGTGACTGTAGCAGCCACTGGAATAAGAGATAGTGAGGCCAAGAGGATCTGAAGTGGGGCATCCTTCACCCCTAATTCAGAGACATTAGTCCTGGGCAATCTCGTATCTTCAATGTGTGAGCTCTCAGCATGTGACAATCAGCTTGGTGCCTTGGTGTCCTATCCCATGTCCATCGTGAATAGAACAGAAAAGTACCTTTAAATTACAAAAATCCTTTTTTTTTTTTTGGCCGTGCCACACAGCTTGCAGGATCTTAGTTCCCCAACCAGGGCCCCCCTGCAGTGCAAGCGCAGAATCCTAACCACTGGACCTCCAGGGAATTCTCCAAAAATCCTATGTATCAACTAAGAATAAAGAGGAAATGTATCTCAAGACTGTAAGGGATTACAGGTCTTCACTAGGTAGACATCTTTAATAGATATGAAAACACACGTGACAAAAAGTCGCAAGAGTATCTAATCCAGAAAGCAATGGGGATGAAACATTAACCAGAGTTGCTTTCAATCCAGATCTCTCGCCAATTAAGCACAGAGTTCAGAATTGCTCTCCTAATTCAATTTGAAGCCACTGAGTGTTCTTGCCATAGTACTCCAGTGCCTCCTCAGCATATTGACAGTAGCTAAAACCACAGGAGTGGATGAGATTGCCCAAAGAAAGTCTGTAGAGTGACAAGACCTGTAAGACAAGAATGGATCCTGAAGAACATAACATTTAAGGAAAGGACAGAAGAAGAGGTGCTAACAAAGGAGACAAGTAAGAGCAGAAACAGGAAAATTCATTGTTGTGTGTACCAAGGTAGTAGTACCAAAAGGAAAGACTCCTCAACTGTCCAATGCAGCAAAGAGGTTGAGTCAAATAAGGACTGAAAAGTTTCTAATGGGTTTGGCTGTTAGGGGTTCTTGGTATCCTTAGGGAAATCTAGGGTGGGGGCAGGAGGTAGAGTACAGTGGGTCAAGGAGTGAATAGGCAGTGATGAAGCAGAAATGGTGATTTAGACCACTCTTTGAAGAAATTTGGTAAGATTGGTCAACAAGTTGAAAGGCAAATACAGGAAAGAAAGGAGATAATTGTTGCAACAAGGCCCTGAAGACAGCTGGAGGGAACAGATGAGGTCCAGAGCATAGGTGGACATATTGGCCTTGAAAAAAATGAAGGACACTCTGAGGATGAGATAGAGGGAGTGATGCTGGATTTGAGGGTAGGTAAGTGGGAAGACAGGGATGGTCACACCTGATGGTCTTAATTTCTCCATGAAGTAGGGCACACACAGAGGGTGTGGGAAACTAAAAATGGGGTGTGAATAAAGGTTGAAGAAAGTGGAAGAATGGGTAAAAAGATTAACAAGTGGCACTAAGAGCCTGGCTGAGACTGAAGACCTTGAACTTGCTGCTATGTGTGTTCATTCATTCATTCATTCATTCACCCATTTTGGAGCACATCAATGACTGTTGGTTCCCACTACAGCCAGTCCTCAATGACTTAGTTTTGGTCATACAGATACATGTCAGAGTCTCACAAAGCTCAGGGCTCCAAGCTGTGATCAAGGATCATGACTCCATCACGGCAACACCTACTGAGTGATTTCATCTTCCATCACAGCTTCTACTACTAGGTGGACGCTGATGACCTTCAAATCTCTGACCCCAGTCCAAACTTTTCCCTGGGCTTTAGACCAACATATACCCAACAGATATCTCAATCTCAACATATCCAAATCCATACCATCTTCACCCCCAAACCTGCTCCAACAGGAGAGTGGATCTCTGCCATCTGTGCACATGAGGATGTCAGGTTACCTTTTCAATGTCTACTTCCTTGCTTGGTTCTAAAAATACCATCTCCAAATGCTTCCCTTTGATGTCAGGAGTCATGACTTTCTGGGGCTATGCCTGGCCCTGCCCACTTGAAGGCTCAAAAGAAATGTTTATAATGTTACTTCTAGGCTCCCCCACCAGCCTGCACAGTCACACCATGACTTGCTACAGGGCACTCCAAATGACCAACACTCAGCACTGAAGATTCCTCCTGATATAGCGCAGCCACCAGCTCAGGGATCCTACCAAAGAACTAATGTCAATACTTGAGATCAGGGAACAGAACAAACAGATCTAAACTCATATCATCACCTTATCTTCGCCAACAGGGTCCAACCTCCCAAAGCCAAGCTTCAGACACTCTACTACTGTAAAGCAAATTAGACCACAGATCAACTGGAACAACAGATGGATTTCATCCTCTCTGCCAGCTCAGGTGGATTAATTATGGCCACCTGAAGTTACAAAGGACTGTAGAACCTCCAGCAGGCTCATCAGGAAAAAGCTGATGATGGACTGGTCATGTCTGCCACTGGGACAGGCATGAGATGGGGAAGTAACACCAGTTATAGGAGAACTTCACATGTGAAAAGGCCTCATTAGACTACGAGCCTCATACTAGACCACAATAAAAGTCTTCCAAGCCTTAATACTAGTTATGGAGCACATGATTGTTTTACGTTAGCATGTTTATTCATTTATTCTTTTGTTCATTTAGAGATATTTATTGAATGTCTACTTTGTACCAGATATTGACCTAAGCACTAGGAATACAGCTGTGAATAAGACAAACAAGATTCCTGCTCTCACAGGGCTCTCATCCTAGCAGGACGTGTAACAAATAAGAAACTGTTAGGCAGATGTAAGAGCTATGCAGATAATTAAGGCAGGATGATGTGATTCAGATTATCTGGATGACTCCTTTTGACTGGGCATCAGGGAAAGCTGTAGAACGATATGGAGTTAAGAGAGTTCTAGGTAGAGGGAACAGCTAGTGCAAAAGCCCTAAGTCAGGAAATTATTTGTGTTCAAAGGATGGAAAGAAGCCAGTGTAACTAATGAGGAAGAGCCTGGTTCAAAAAGACACTGGAGAAGTAAACAGGAGCTAAGATCACATGGAGTTTTGTAGGCCAGGATAAGGAGTTTAGACTTTATTCTTGGTGTTTTGAAAAACCATTTAAGGATTTTAAGCAGGAGAGTTGGCATAATCTAATTTATATTTTTAAAGAAACACTCTGGCTGCTGAGTGGAAAATAGAGAGCAGGGGTACAGGACAGAGGCAGGGACACAGTTAAGAGGCCACTGCAATAATGCATGTGATAGTTGATGTTGGCTGGGATGAAGGTGGTAATAGTGATGATGAGGAAAAGTTTCAAATTCTTGATTAGTTCTAGAGGGACACGCAACAGGACCTGTGTATAAGGGGTGAGAAAATCAAGAAATCAAAAATATATCTAAGGGGGCTTCCCTGGTGGCGCAGCGGTTGAGAGTCCGCCTGCCAATGCAGGGGACACGGGTTCGTGCCCCGGTCCGGGAAGATCCCACTTGCCGCTGAGCGGCTGGGCCAGTGAGCCATGGCCGCTGAGCCTGCGCGTCCGGAGCCTGTGCTCTGCAACGGGGGAGGTCACAACAGTGAGAGGCCCGCGTACCGCAAAAAAAAAAAAAAAAATATATATATATATATATATATATAGGTTAAGAATCCGCCTTCCAATGCAAGGGACATGGGTTTGATCCCTGATCAGGGAACTAAGATGCCACATGGCTCGGGGCAACTAAGACCGTGCACCACAACTACTGAGCTCGCATGCTCTGGAGCCCACACACTGCAACTAGGGAGCCTGCGCACCGCAACAAAAGATTCCGCATGCCGCAACTAAGACCCAACACAGCCTAATTAATTAATTAATTAATTAATTAATTATATATCTAAGGTTTCAGGCCTGATAACCTGTATGAACAAATATTATTTACTGGAATAGGAAATGCTAAGGAAAGAACAGGCTTGAAGTTGGGAGGAACCAAAATTTTGATTTGAGACAAGTCTGACACACCTATTAGACATCCAAGTGAAGGTACTCAATATAAGTCTGGATGTTTCTAAGTCAAGTTCCAAGAGGCAGACAGAGCTGGAGACTGAGTCTGAGGAGACACGGCTACACAGAGAGTATTCAAAGTTTTGGACCAGAGGAGATCACCAACGGAGAAGTAGCTAGAGAAGAGGACTATGGCCAAAACTGAGCACTCTGACATGGGGAAGTCAAGCAGTAAATGAGGCCATCAGCTAGACAGACCACAAAGGAGCAGCCAAAAGCATGTGATATTCCAGTAACCAAGTGAAGAAAGCAGTTCAAGAAGGGAGTGGTCTACTGAGTGAAGTGCTGCTGAGAGATCAAGTAAGGACAGAGAAGGGACCACTGGAGGTTATTGGTGACCTCATCAAAAACAGTCTCAGTGGACTGGAGAGAAAAGAAGCCCAATCACAGAGGGCTGAGCAGAAATAGGAGGTGAGGAAGAAGAGACAGGAGACAAGTCCGTGAGAAAGGCTGCTTTGAAGGACAGCAGGGAGACAGGCCATCAGCTGAAGGAAGACATGGGGTAAAGGAAAAGCTCTGCAGACGGTGGAGATGATGGAATAGGTATGCATTTTGTTGGGAATGACCTGAGTTAAGAGAAAGAAACTGGGGATGCAGCAGAGATGGGAGAACTGTAGCAGAGATGGGAGAATTGGAAAAACAAGAGACCAGAGGATTCAGCTCCCAAGTAAAAGGAGTATCTTTTGGTAAAAGTAGGGACACTTCATCCATAGCAATACGAAGGCAGGAAGGAAAGAGAAACACAAATTCAGACGGATTAAGAGGTGTGGTGGGAAGATAATGTGTTCCTTTGTAACTGCTTCCTATTTTATCAATGAAATAGGAGATGAGGCCATCAGATGAAGACGGGGTGTGTGTGTGTGTGTGTGTGTGTGTGTGTGTGTGTGTGGAATGGATGGCCCCTCCTGAGAGGTCCTCCCAATGAGTCGGGGAAGGAAGGAGGTAAAGATGTGAAATAACTGTCTTTGGGAATAGTAAGTAAACACCTAGAGAAGAGTGGTAGGATTGCTGAACAGGATTGGGTGCTTATTGGGGATTTGTTGTCATGAATTTAAGGTGAGACCAGTTGGTCTGGGTATGTTTTCTCCTATGCTTGAGTTCAGGTATGTGGTAGGAAGATATGCAGGCTTTAAGCAGAGGGCAAATATGAAGGAAGAAGAGTGGAATAAGGGAATTAGGAGTGTTTGAAAAGACTAGCTACGACAATGAACCACAGAAATAAGTGCTGGTTAAGGCAGAAAGTGAGCACAGGAGGGAAATGACAGATGATAAAAAAGTGGGAGGAGCAGTGTATTAGAAGTCTTGATGAGACAGCATAGAAACATTACCCTCTGGGAGCTGGAATGAGAGGAGGTGGTGGTCAGAGAGTGGGATGCCTAGGTTTTGGGTGATGATATGGTCATGGGTGTGACAAAGGAATGGGTGGCTGGGGTGGGACAGATCAAGGGAGGAGATGATCAAAGAAAGGCATGGAACTGAGAGGTCAACATGTTAGATGTCTCATCCATATGGATGCTGAAGTCACCAGGAACGGTGTCAGGAAAAAGGACAGACAGGAAGACAGTGTGTCAGTGCTAAAGACACTAGTGAATGAGGGTAAAGAATGGGTTCATGTGAACTACAAGGGAGTGGAGTTTTGAAGGAAAAGAGAGAACTGGATTTAGAATTAACAACAGAAAGCAAGGAGACTCTACCTAATCCACTACACTTACCTCACCTATCCCACCTACTTCACCTCCAGGCCCTCAGGTACCCAGTGGTTAAGAGGAAAAACGTCCTCCACTTGAAAGGGTTGCAGAAGAAGGAGTGTCATCGGCAGACACCCAGCTTTCATTTGGTACAGAAACGGAAGTGAACACTCAAAGAAGAGGTTGAGGATATTGGGGAGAGTGTAACTGACGGCCATGAGTTCCCAAATCCCCAGAGGAAGAGTGTGGGAGTGCCAGAAGAGGTAGGAAATTGAGTCAGATTAGAGACTGTTCAGAGTACCATGGGGATTAGGGTCCCATTGCCCTGAAGAGTTTGAGTTTCTGGAGATGACTGAGGTTAAACGGTGTTCGAGGCATCTTGGGGTTATTCTTGAGGGTCTCCTACGGAAAGGCAGATTTGATATAGAAAGAACATGGCTGGTGGGCCATGTTCTGTGCCAGCACGTGGGGCAGAAATCACAAAGTGAGCCCCTGGGGGATTGTTCTCTTAAGTGGCTGGTGCTGGAGTTTTCTGTGAAGGCTTCTGGGGAGAGGCCATCTGCCCTGAAGCTGGATCCTTAGGGCCAACTTTTCTCTCTGGTGGTGCAGTGCTATGGAGATCTGGAGCACAAGGTCCACAGTCTTTCACTTTGCTTCTGGGTAGTGCAGTGCTGTGGTGGACAGTTTCATCTAGAGGTAGGGCTACCAGATAAAATCCAGGACTCACAGTTGAATTTGAATGTCAGATAAATGATGAATACTTTTTTAGTATAAATAGATCCCAGATATTGCACGGGACATACTTAATGCTAAAAAATACTAAAAAATTATACTCTATCCCTGACGACTGCCACATTATGTCAGTGCTTGTATTAGGCAGCATTCTCCAGAGATCTACAGGGTGAGTCAGCAAGCTGGAGATGAAGGAGAGCCAAATGGTTTAGTTCCAGTCCAAGTCCCAAGGCCTAAGAACCACAAGTGTTGATGGTGTAGTTCTGGTTCAAAGGCTGACAGGCTAGAGATCCAGAAAAAAAGCCAGTGTTCCAGTTCAAAGACAGTCAGACAGGAAGAATTCTCTCTTGCTCAGGAAAGGGCCAGCCTTTTTATGCTAGGCAAGCCTTTAAGTGACTGGATGAGGTCCACCCACGTTAGGAATGGCGATCTCCTCTACTCAATCAATTTAAGTGTTAATCTCAATAAAAATCACCCTCACAGAAACACCAGAATAATGTTTAACCAAACATCTGGGCACCCCCTGGCCTAGTCAGGTTGACACATAATATTAACCATCACAGTGCCCATGTTCACACTTTTATGATTGAATTGGAATCAGGCAGTAATATTTTAATTATAATAGTTAATGAGAAAAGCGAGGCAGACCTAATCTCAAGGTGTCAACTGAAGATGAACTATCACAGGCCTGTAAGAAGCAAGCTTACAGAGGTTCAAATGGAGAAAGGTTGTGGGAGAATTAAGTCATCTCACACGCACAGTAGTATAAGCATGATGGATTCAAAAGAACCTTCCCCTTAAAAGGTCAGCCCCAGAGTAGTGTTGCTAATAACTGTTTAGTGTCAGCAAGAAAAAAAAAAAAATCCAACACATTAAATGCCATTAGTCTGGATTTGATGGGTTTTGTAGTATTATATTTAATTTGTAGATTTGTTTTGGTTTTATTATTTATAGGGAGGTTATACCTAGTTTTATATCTGTACATATTAAAATTACATTAAACTAAAATACATTTAAGTCAATACTGGGGAATCCATGAGATTTTTGTCCTTTTAAATGGGTCCATTAGACTATTATCCTTAATTTAAGAAATATTTATATATAATTTAAATGTATTTCAGGCCCTTTTTCAGGGGATTTATGTTCTGGAGCATTTCATTTGTAAAATTCATTAAACTAGATATTACTAGAGGATTTTTTTTAATAACAAATTTTAAAAGTGTGTACTTATGCTACACTGGATTTGGAAAATGTACATCGTATCTCCTCTCTGACATACACAAAGCATTTTAGTAAATAAAAGGCTCTGAGGAATCCAACAGAAAAAGATATCAAATGTTGTTTCACTCTGTTTCCCAAGCTTATCTGTGCAAAGAATACCTCTACCACAGCAACTATTAATATCCTGAGGAACAGCTTTCTTTGAAAAACACTCATCTATAGTACTATCTAGAGTAAGAATATTTATTCAACATTTTTGGGCCAAGGACCTCTCTAGCAGTCTAGCAGAGCCTATGGACATCTTAGAATGATGTATTTCAGTGTATAAAATATAAAGGATTACAACAGAAACTAATTATACTGAAATACAATTTTCAAAATAATTTTAAAACAAATGGGAGCACCTGAAGGAGAGAAAAAGAGGAAGGGACAGGAAAAAAAAATATTTAAAGAAATAACGGCCAAGGACCACATACTGAATGATTCCATTTATATGAAATGTCTAAAATAAGCAAATCCACAGAGATAAAAAATAGATTAGTAGTGGGGGTGGGGTGGGGGGAGGTTGGAAGGTGAAAGCTGAAAGGAACAGAGTTTCTCTTTGGGATAATGAAAATGCTCTGAAACTGTGGTGATGAATGTGCATCATCCACATAGATAATAATATACATTTAATCGTATGCTTTAAATAGCTTAATTATATGTTATATAAACTATATCTCAATAAATCTGTTTGAAAAAGAATGGCCCAAAATTTTCCAATTATATTGAAAACTCTAAATATAGAGATCCATGAGGCCAAGTGAATTCCAAACAGAAGGAACATGAAGAAAACTACACCAAGGCATATCATAATCAACTTGCTCAAGACAAATGACAGAGAAAATCTTGAAAGTACTCTGAGAAAGAGACACATTATATACAGTGGAAGACAAAGATGATGGCAGATTTGTTGTTGGAAGCAATGCAAGCCAAAAAAGAGTACAGCAAAATCTTTAACATCTGAAAGAAAACACTAGCAACCCAGAATTCTACATGCAGTGAAATTATCTTTCAAAACCAAAGGACACACGATAAGATGCCACTTCACACCCATTAGGATGGCTATTATCCAAAAAAAATGGAAAATAAATGTTTGCAAGGAAATTAGAACCCTGATGCCTCACTGGTGGGAATGTAAAATGATACAGCCACTGTGGAAAACTGTTTGGTGGTTCCTCAAAAAATTTAATGTAAAATTATCATGTGATCTAGTAGTTCCGCTCCCACATATATACCTAAAAGAACTGAAAATACATGCTCAAACAAACACCTATACACAGTACCTAGGGTCAACAAAAATGTATTATACACTTAAAAATTTGTTAAAAAGGTAAATCTTATGTTAAGTGTTCTTACCACAATAAAATTTAAAAATTTTTAAATGCTCATAGCAGCACCATTCATAATACCCCAAAAGTAGAAAAAAACCCAAATGTCCATGAACTGACGAATGGGTAAATAAAATGCGGTATACACATACAATGGAATATTATCCAGACACAAAAGAGAATGAAGTACTGATACGTGATACAAACATGAACCACAAAAACAAGCTAAGTGGAAGAAGCTAGTCATAAAGGACTATATGTTGCATCATTCCATTTATTTCATATTCCATTATGACATATCCAGAATAGGCAAATCTATAAAGACAATAAACAGATGAGTAGTTGCCTGGGACTGGGGGAGTGGGGAATAGGGAGTGACTTCTTAATGGATATGGAGTTTCCTTTGGGGGTGATGAAAATATTCTGCAACCACAGTGGCGATGGTTCACAGTATTGTGAATATACTAAATGCCACTGGACTGCACACTTTAAAATGCTTAAAATGGCGAATTTTATGTTTTTCTGTATCTTATCACAATTTTAAAAACCACAATGAGATACACTGCACACCTATTAAAATGATTAAGGTTAAAAAGACCAAAGGACTAATCTTTCTTAGAAAGTTCAGCATACATCAACTACCATATGATCCAGCCATTCCTTTCCTAGGTATCCCGAGAGAAATGGAAGCACATGTCCACACAAAGACTTATACACAAATGTTCATAACAATTTTACTCTAATAGCCCCAAACTGGAAATAACCAAAGTCCATCAATAGAGGATGGATAAACAAATTGTGGTCTATCCTTACAATGGAATAGTAGTCAGCAATATAAAAAGAATGAGTTATTGACATATTCAGCAATCCGGAAGAATCTCAAAAGAATTATACTAAGGTATAAGAAGACAGGCAAAAATGAGCACTACTGAATGATACCCTTTATATAAAATTCTAGGAAATGCAAATTAAGCTATAGTGACAAAAGCAGATCTGTGGTTGCCTGGTGACTACGGATAGGACAGAGGGGTTTCAAAAGGACACAAGAAACCTTTTGCAGGTAAGGGACATATTCACTATAATGATTGGAGTAATGGTTTCACAGGTACATACATATGTCAATACTTATCAAATTATACACTTTAAATATGTGGAATTTATCATATTTCAATTATATCTCAATGATGCTCTTAAAAACATTTTCTAAAGTATATGTGATAAGGAATGCTTAAGGAAGAAAATCTAAATCATGCTTTTATTTTCTACTAGATTGTGCAGTTATAAATTTGTCTTTAAAAAATTTAAATCTTGTTCCAGGGACTTCCCTGGTGGCGCATTGGTTAAGAATCGCTTGCCAGTGCAGGGTACATGGGTTTGATCCCTGGTCCGGGAAGATCCCACATGCCGCGGAGCAACAAGGGCCATGCAGAACAACTACTGAGCCTGTGCTCTGGAACCCGCAAGCCACAACTGCTGGGCCCATGCACCACAACTACTGGGGCCCACACGCCCTAGAGCCCATGCTCCACGAGAGAACACCGCAATGAGAAGTCCACACACCGCAACGAAGAGTGGCCCCCTCTTGTCGCAGCTGGAGAAAGCCCGTGCGCAGCGATGAAGACCCAACACAGCCAAAAATAAAAGTAAATAAATTTTAAAACTTGACCAAGCACTCAATGTGTTATACTGATTGCTCTATCGATGACTGTATTGGACAGAATAGGCCAGAATAAACTACAGTAACAAACAGCCCAAATCTGAGCAGCTTAATACCACCGAGGTTTATTTCTCACTTACCCTGCACATCCATAACAGTTGATGGGGGTCATGTTCATGGTAGTCTCCCTGAGACCCAGGCCAATAAAGCTCCAACATCCTGGAATGTGGCCTCCTTAGTCAAAGCAGCCGGAGAAGAGAGAACTAAAGAGTCAAGCACCTGTGACTCAAAGTTCCAGTCCACAGGTGACAAACACCACTTGTAATCATATTTATTGGCCAAAAATAGTCATGTGACCATGCTTTACTTCAAGGGGACTGGAGATTGCATGATGTAGGGAAGAAGTGGATATTGGTGAACATTAATAATCTACCACAATTACCCATGCATAAAATTATTTCCGCACCAACAAATGACAGAAGGATTGAAACAGAACGTACTCAAAGAATGTGAACTGTCTGGGAGCCAGAGGTTCTACCCAGAAAAGGTGGGAAAACTGCAACTCCATCCACACTTAGAAGTCCTCTATTCTCTCAATATGTTCCCTAAATGGAGAGCCACTATTCCAGATAACCCAGGGACAGCCGGGTGGCAACTCTACTTGACTTTTAAAAGTCTCTTAAGTGACTTACATATCAACTTTTTTACACTTGTTATGCATACCATCAAATACCTCCACCACTCACTCATTCAGTGTCTGCCCATTAGGCCCAGGTGTTGAAGAAACCCATCAGGTGGGGCCTACACTCAAGAGGTCTAAACAAGGTGCTATGGGAACACAGAAGAGGGAGTAATGACTTTTTAAAAGATGTTTTAAACACTGACCTAGCCCCTTCTTTTCCTGCTTTTGTGATACAAATCTGGGACCCCACCTTGCCAATACTGCTCCATGGCCATACACAAAACCCTTCACCTTTCCGAGGCTCAGTTTCCTCACCCGTAAAAAGGGAATAGTAAGGCTTACCTCCCAGGATTGTTGTGAGAACAAGAATGAGATCATGTCTATGCAATTGCTTTGTAAACTATAAAGTTTTGTGTCAGTCCAACTTATCACCACCGTCACCATCATCACGCTGTCTTGCACTGTCCAGAAGGGGAGCCCCAGGATTGGGGAAGGCCCAGAGGACACAGGGGCTCCCAGCCTGACCGTGGAGTTAGGGCCTCTCTCTAATTAACTCTTCCTGGCAAAAGTTCCTTGCTGGACATGTTTGCCTACCATCCAATCGCCAGGTGAGGCTTCCAGGGGCCGCCCACTGGCCCTAACACACGGAAGAGGAATGATGATTCACCAGCCCTCTAACAGCCTCGCTTACAGGCCTCTTGGTCCAGCCCCTGGCAGAGGCTGTAGAGGGCTGGCAAGAATGCAGCGGGGCCAGCAGGTTTTTAAGAAAAGAAAGAGAGAAAGATGGAAAGAGGGAGGGGAAGGAAAAAGAGAGGTAAAGGAAAAGAAAGAAGGTCACAAAAAAGCAAAGGGAAGAAATAAAGAAAAAGAAAGTAGAATGTGATTACCACGGGCTGGGGGGAGGGGGAAATGGGGCGTTGTTTTTCAATGGGTGGGTATATACTTTCAGTTTTGCAAGGTGAAATAGTTCTGGAGACTGGTTGCACCACAATGTGAATGTACTTAACACTACTTACTGTAAATTTTATATTATGTGCTTTTTACCATGGTTAGAAATTAAAAATTATTTTCAAAAGTGAAGAAATGAAAAAGGAAGGAAGGAGAGGCAGGGAGAAAGAAAGGAGGGAGGAGAGGAAGGAAAGGAGAGAGGGAGGAAGGAAGGAGAAGGGAGTAGGGAAGGAGTTAGGGAGGAAGAAATAGAGGAAGGAAGAGAAGGAAAGAGAGAAAGGATGGAGGGAGGAAGGACAGAAGGGGAAAAGGGAGGAAGAAGGAAAGAGGAAGGGAGGAGTAAGTAATGGGAGGAAGAGGGAGGAATCACAGGGATGAAGAGGAAAAGAAGAGAGGAAGAAGGAAATAAAGGGAAGAAATGGAGATGAAAAGAAGGAAAAGAATGCTTTTCAGACTACCTGGCAGCGCACGCACGGCCAAGCCCGGCTTTCTCCCGAGGTCCGCGGCCGGGGGTGGCCCGCCGGGCAGAAGCCTTGGGTTCTGGGCCGCTGCGCGTGACGTCATCGTCCGCGCCGCCACCCCGCCTTCCGCTCCCCGCGGCCTGGCGTTGTGCAGTCGCGCATAGAGCTGGTGGCTGGTCCCACCGGTGGGTACCGCTCTTCTTGGGTGGCTGGGAGTCCCTTGGCCTTTGGCCTTCTGCCGGCCATCCCCTGCGGCGTTGGCGGGAGTGCGATAATTGCCCAGAGACGCAGCACTTATCCGGGCCGGTTGTGCATGGAGCGCGGGAGGGAGGGCTCCGGGTGGCTGCTCTCACGCCTCAGCGGCCAGGCATGCGCGCGGGGGCGAGGGGTGGGCGGGGGTCTCAGGGGGCGCCTCCGGGCGTTCCCGCTGGAGACAACGCGCCGCTCCTCGGGAAAGGGCCGCCGCGATCGTTGCTGGGAATGGGGAAGGCCTGGGTTCCCAACCCGGTCCTGCCACCTGCCATGGTGTGTGATCTCGGATGTCACTTCGCTTCCGGTCCCCAGGCTCCTCTGTGCACAAGGAGTAAAATCACTACCTCTCCTTGTGGTTTTGAGGCTCAGAAATAGTGCAGGTGAGGCCTGGAGCAGTGCCAAGCACACACTGGGTACACGGTGAGTGGTGGCCATTATTTCTCTTATCACCTACTGAAGGCGCTCACGCTAAAATTCTATATGCTACCCTCTCCCACCTGGCCCACACACAGCCTATCAAGACCTGGGTTCAAGTTTTGTCTGCCACTGACTTGCTGAATGACCTTGGAAAATTTGCCTACCCTCTCTGGTCTTCAGTTTCTTCTTTCGAAATGGCGTGATGAAGGTATCCACTTCAACAATCTGTTGGGAGTATTAAATGAGGTGGCCCTTGAAAAGGTGTGAGGGTCATACCTATATCAGATCCTGCCAGCCACTGTCCTTGAAAAATTCTTTTCCCTTGGCTTCCATGACAACAGGCACTCCAGGTTTTCTTCCCACTTCTCTGGCTACTCCTTCCCAGTCTCGTTGCAGATTCCTCCTCCCTCACTCATCCCTTAGGAGTTGGTGTGCCTTGGGGTTCTCTCTTAGGCATCCCTCTGTTCCTTGGTGAGGGATGACTTGGTGACTGAATCCTCTCCAAGACTTCAGGTCCCAGCAGCTACATGCAGTCCAGACCTCTCTTCTATGGATCCAGATATTTACAGGACACCTCCACTCGGATGGGTGCCACAGGAACCTCACATTCAATATGTTCCAAGCTGAACACATCATCTTCCTAACCCAAAATCAGAGCGCGTTGTCTAGGCTCTCCATTCTTCCCAGGTCAGGGAGAAACCTGAGAGCCATCCTTAAGGCTTCCCTCTCTCTCATCCTCCTACTGTCCAGGCAATCACTATGTCCTGTCCTTCCCACCTCTTTAATGTCCCTTTAGTCTATTTTCCATTCCCACTGTCACTACCCCAGTCTTGCCCACTGCTACATTGCTCACTTGGAGGACTGCAACAGCCTCCTAACTTGTCACTCCATCTCCAGTCTTGCCCCCAGTCAGTCCTGTACACTGAAGCCAAAGTGCCCTTACTAAATACAAATCTTATCATGTCATGCCACATGTTACTTGCCTGCTCTCCAGACTCTAACCACATGGAATTTATTTCTGTTCTCAGAGTGCCATGCCCCTGGGCCTTGTCACATGCTGTTCCCTCTGTCGAGAACACTTATCAATACGTTCCCTCTTTGTTTGGCTCAGTTCTACTTGTTCTACGGATCTCCCCCTGGACAATTCTTTTGCATAGCTTCCCCTGACCCCCAATCCCTAACCACCTTAGGGACCCCTCCTATTTGCTCTCAAAGTAGGAATACATGAACTCTTATCTCATGGTGAATTTGTTTTGATACAAACTTTCTAGAAAGCAAAAGGAAACATGTATCAAAAGCCTTTAAAATGTCCATATTGTTCAACCCAGCAATTCCTTTTTTGAGAAATTTAAGAAAACCTGAAAAATGTACCCAAATATTTAAAGACACCTATTCATCAGAGTGAAAGATGGAAACAACCAAAAGGTCCAGTAAGGGATTGGTTAAATAAATATTACCTCCATACAATGGAATACTTTTGAGCCATTAAAAATATAGGAGTATATGTAATATAGGGGAAAATCGTTCACAATATAATGTTAGGTGGGGAAAAGCAGGTTGCAAAATGCTAGGTATGCACTGTAAGGATCTAATTTTTAAAATAAATTTTACACAGAAAAAAGCATCAGGAAATATATATATGCCAAAATGTTACTAATGATCATGTCATGGGATGATGGGAGATTCTAATTTAGTTCATTTTGCTTATCCATGTTTTCTCCCATAATCCTGTACTTACTCTCTAATTATGTGATTTTTGGCCACGTCTCGAGGCTTGCAGGATCTTAGTTCCCCCACCAGGGATCAAACCCGAGCCCTCAGCAGTGAAAGCGCAGACTCCTAACCACTGGACCACCAGGGAATTCTCATGATTTTTTTTTTTTTTTAAATAAAGTAAACGCTGGTTGACTGATTGGATATTTTTATCCAGAGGCCTGAGTCAACCTGGCTGGGAGAGTTGGGCCTCTTTGAGCTCTTCACCAACTTGAGAGAGGAGGGTTCTAAATGCCAGAACAAAACGCCTCTCACCTGTATCCGATTCAAATACACAGCAATGCCAGCGGGAAGAAAAACCTGTTGCTCTTTCAGTAGAAATGGATACTAGAGGAATTTTCATTCATTGAGGAATTTGGCTTGGGAATTTCTAAACTGGTAGTGTTCACTGAGATTTTGGAGCTCTTCAGATTCAACCCCCTAAACTTGGAACTGGGGAACTGGAAACCCAAAGATGATTGGTGACTTGCCAAACCTGTTCCATCACACAGGAAGGTAGTGGCAGAGCTGGAATTTGAATATGTTTCCTCACTCCCTGGTCTCTGCTCGGTCCAACATATCTTCCCACCCCATCCCCAGAAACTGACCCCAAGTCTCCCTACGTAGACACACACACACTCACCACACAAAGGCAACCTCCTAGATTTCCATCCAAAGTCCATACATCCAGAAAGCAGACCACCCTTGGATTCACTTAATTTTTTATGATCTCTCATACTAATCTTTGAGAAGTTGACCCACCTGAATCCCCCACCAAGCTCTGTTCTAAAGCATCTCCAGGGACTTCCCTGGTGGGGCAGTGGTTAAGAATCCGCCTGCCAATGCAGGGGACATGGGTTCAAGCCCTGGTCTGGGAAGATCCCACATGCCACGGAGCAACTAAGCCTGTGTGCCACACCTGCTGAGCCTGCGCTCTACAGCCCCTGAGCCACAACTACTGAGCCCGCGTGCCACAACTACTGAAGCCTGTGCGCCTACAGCCCATGCTCTGCGACAAGAGAGACCACTGCAATGAGAGGCCCACGCACCGCAACGAAGAGTAGCCCCCCCTTGCTGCAACTAGAAAGGACCCATGCGCAGCAACGAAGATCCAACACAGCCATAAGTAAATAAATAAATATTTTTTAAAAAAAATAAAGCATCTCCAACTCTGTAACAATTACATTCCAAACTCCACAGTTTTCTGTAGAGAGCTTCCTCTGTGTTAAGCACTTTCCATAAGATATTCTCTTTTTGTTTTTTTGTATTTTTATTTTATTCTTCCAACAGTGCTACAATGTAGCTATTACTGTCCTTTGCGCTGTGAAGAAACTGAAGTTCAAGGAGGTTAAATAACTTTCTCAAGGTCACAGCCGTAAGTGCCACAGCCAGCTTTCAAACTCCTACTCTCAGCAGACCCCACTGTTTACCAGTGTGGACCTGTTTCCCTGGTCTACACGGCCATGCCAGAGCAGATGTCCCTTTCTGCAGTCTGCTGAGAGGCATTTTTGAGACTCACAGGAAATCAGAGCTAAAGAGACCTTGGAGGGCCTCATTTCACAACTTGTTCCTTTCTTCAAACAGACCATGTTGTACAAGTAGTTTATACGATGAACTGTGGACAGAGGTACTGAACATAAACCCTGCCTCTGCCACTTACTCTGTGACTTTGGGCGAGTTACTTAGCCTCTCTGTGCCTCAGATTTCTCATCTGCAGAGATAATAACACTGTTTAATTAATAGACTTGTTACAAGGATTAAATGAGTTGCAACACAAAAGCACATAAAACAGTGCTTGGCACACAGTTAGCTCTCCATAAATGGAGAAATTTTACCATCATCAGTACTATACTATTATTACTACTACTAAGAGTTTATGATGTACCAAGTATGATACACAAGACAGTGAGTGGGAAAACAAAGATGACATAGCCACTGTCCTCCCCTCAGGGAATTCGGGGTATGGAAAGAGACTGCAGAAACCATATATAATTACAATGTAATAATGTGGTAAATGCAATAACATAGATTAGTGTGGACACTGAGAGTGGATGTGACTTGTCCAAGGGAGCAGCAAAATTAGGACTTGACCCCAGCTATCCTGAGCCTCTTTCTAGCCCACCTCATCTACTAGCAATTTGCCCACAGCACATAAAGGTGTGACCCAAAGGTCCTTCCACATGGCACCAAAAAGAGACTCCTACGGCCGCGACTGTCTCAGCTGAAGATATTACTAATGTGTAGAGATAGTCAGTAAACATTTGCTGAATAAGTCAGTGAGTCAAAGGCATTAGTGAGAAGACAGCCAACTTCCCCCTTGGCTCTCACCTCCTCAACCTGCAGGCGTGAGGCAGTGGCACAGGGCAAAGCAGCAGTGAGCCCTGGGAGACAGCTGGTCACCCTCTCTTCACCCTCAAAAAGGGGGTTAATTGGGGTACCACTATTTACTGGCTTCTCCTTCACCACAGCTGTTTCTGAAAATTTTAGTGCACTCAATTTAATCACTTCCACAATTCTTTGTTATTTGTATGTGCCCAACTCTATAGAGAGGAAGGTGAATCCACCCCAATCGCTGCCCTCAGGGAGCTTGAATTCCAATAGAAGAAATTAATCATGACAAACTGCTATCCTGAAAGATAGAAAATCCAGCAACTTCCCTAGAACAATGAAAAGAACATGGGCTTTGAAGCCACAATTTTTTCCTTCCTCCCTTCCTTCCTTCCTTCCTCCCCTCCTTCATTTTGGCTGCACCAGGTCTTAGTTGCGGCACACGGGATCTTCCTTGCAGCATGGGGGATCTTTAGTTGCAGCATGCGGGATCTTTAGTTGCAGCATGTGGGCTCAGTTGCGGCACGCATGTGGGATCTAGTTCCCCGACCAGGGATTGAACCCGAGCCCCCTGCATTTGGAGCGTGGAGTCTTGCCCACTGGACCACCAGGGAAGTCCCAAAACATGGGCTTTGGAATCAGACGGGCCAGGGCTTGAATCTAGTTCCTCCACTTGCTGGCAGTGTGACCTCAGTAAACTAACTCAGGCTCTCCGGGGTGATTTCCTCATTGTTTTTTAATGGGAATCATTATTCCTACTTCATAGGGTGGATATGAGGATTACAACTTCCTTTCACCATGCCTGACCTTGTCATCTTCCTTCCTATTGTTACCTGTGAGTCTTGACCCAATTTGCATATTGGGAGGCAATCCAACCCACATTCCCAGAAGGCCTGGCCAGACTCTGGGAAGGCAGAGGCCAGTTGGGCCAGCTTCCTGCCCTCCAGGAGCTCCCAGCTTCATGGGGCAACTGACACAAGTTCAGAGAACCACAGTCCACAGCCTAAGTGCCATGGGAGACAGATACAGCAGAGGCATTGAGGTGGCTCCAAGGAGAGCTACGGCACCAGGGTTGGGTCTCGCTAGAGCCATGAGTAAGATTTCGAGAGGCAGACGTGGGTAGGGAATGCATACTAGGTTGCCTCACCTCTCTAAGCCTCAGTTTCCTCTTTTGTAAAATACAAATAATACCACTTACCTTTTGCCTGCTACTTTGAGGATTAAGTGGGATAAAGCCAGGGAAGCACCTACCGCAGTGTCTGGTTCATACTAGGCACTGGATAAATGGAGGCAATTACTTTACTATTATGTTGGATAATAAAGCCCCAGTGGGTGGCCCCCTTCCATAATGGAATTATCTTCTTCCCTGTGACTGACCTCCAAGGGCTGGCCCAGAGGTTGGGATGTTCCAGGCTCCTAGGCAGGTTGGAACTACCAAGCTCCCTAGAGTAAGGCTTTTATTCAGAAGAGATCAGTGCTCAGGAGAGCTCACCTCATCTCGCGCCCCCATTGTGCAAACACAGACCCTTGATCCCCAAGAGAAAGAACATGATTTCTTTCCCCCAGTGTCAGAGCTTGACCTCAAGCCCAGATTTCCACCATCTCAGAAGAGAAACACCATGCCTCTGAGTCAGCCCAGGTCCTCCCAGCCTTGTCCTAAAGAGCCTGCTATGCAGGAGCCCAGAGAGACCTGTTGGGAAGAAGAAGGAGCATGGGGTGCTGGAGACCTGGGTTTAAATCCACCCAGTTGCTGTCTGAACCAGGGTCACAGCCCTTTCCCCTTCTAGGCCTCCATGTTCTGAGACTGGCTGGGGTGGGCTGAAATTCCCACCAGTGGCTGACTATCAAAAAAACACCAGGGGGCTTCCCTGGCTGCGCAGTTGTTGGGGGTCCGCCTGCCGATGCAGGGGGCGCGGGTTCGTGCCCCGGTCCGGGAGGATCCCACATGCCTTGGAGCGGCTGGGCCCGTGAGCCATGGCCACTGAGCCTGCGCGTCCGGAGCCTGTGCTCTGCAACGGGAGAGGCCACAACAGTGAGAGGCCCGCGTACCGCAAAAAAAACAAAAACAACACCAGGATAGCACAGACCAATCACTGCAGACACTGGCAGGGTCCTGGTGGTCCTCTCCTGGGCTAGGCATGAATCTTTTGCTTTTGGGGGAGGAATAAAATGTACAGCGTGTGCAGCATGTGTTTCCCAAAGTGAAAATGGGTGAAGCACACATCTCCCTGCCCTTCCCCCTCCTCCTCGCAAGTGCCTAGCACTGTGTCCCATACATGCTGGCTCCACCCCAATGTGTCCAACGTGTGTCCTGCAAGTTCCTCTTCCTGAGGAAGGTCCACATTCCAGAAGAAGAGACAGGGACCTCATGATTTATTTTAAACTTAATTGAAGTATAATTTATACACCATTAAATTCACTATTTTAAGTGTACAATTCAATGATTTATAACATAAATTTACAGAGCTGCACAACCTCCACCATAGTCCAGTTTGAGAACATTTCCATCATCCCCCTAATTTCCCTCATGCCCATCACTCCCCATTCCCATCCCCAGCCCCAGGCAACCACTAATCTGCCTTCTGTTTCTATGGATTTGCTTTTCCTGGACCTTTCATGTAAATGGAATCAGACGATATGTGGTCTTTTGTGTCTGGCTTCTTTCACTTAGCATAATATTTTTTGAAATTCAGCCATGCTGTGGCATGTGTCAGTACTTCATTCCTTATCTGATTCATTTCATATCCCTGGTACCCTACCAGTGCCCAGCACACAGTAGGTATTCAGAAAGGGGCTGAGGAATCTCACACGGGGACCAGAGGCCCTTCCAAAATGAGAGCAGCTACCAGCCAAAGAAATTCCAGTCAGTCCCCAAGCTGCTATGGATGAGGTGCTATTCCCCGTGGCCGCTGCCAGTGATGTGAATATAGCAATTTGTTTTCAAACTCGTGATTGTACACCAGTTGAACTGTCATGCTCTCAACTTCAGAGGTGTGCTGCAACATCCACCCACTTATTCTGAATTTGCCTTTATTCCCCACTCATCCTGTCTCTGAAAGCCATGGTGACTCATTGCTCTGCAATTAACTCTCTTTCTTCAAACTTGAATTGCCTGAACTAGTTGGAGAAGAATGATATTCCAAATACAACTAGTCTCCAACTATTACTGTAGAATTGTCTCTTTCTCCCCTCAAGTCTATCCATTTTTGCTTCATATATTTTGGGACTCTATTTTCAGGTGTACATATGTTTATAGTTGTTACCTAATTTAACACTTATTGATGGATTAAATTTTTATCAACATATATTGTCCTTCTTTGTCTCTTGTAAACTTTTTGCTTAAAATCTATTTTATCTCCAAAAGCACAGGCAACAAAAACAAAAATAACAAATGAGACTACATCAGACTAATAATTTTCTGCACAGCAAAGGAAACAATCAACAAAATGAAAAGGCAGCCTATGGAATGGGAGAAAATATTTGCAAACCATATATCTGATAAAGAGTTAATACCCCAAATATATAAAGAATTCAGGGATACCGGGCTAGGGTTCCCTGGCGGGATGGTGCCACAGTGCCATGTGGAAGTGTTGTATTTTGCAAAAAGTGCTGAAATAACAGGAATTCGTTTGGAGACCATTTCTGTGCCACAAGAAATAAAAGCATTGCAGCTGTGGAATGAGATAGAAACGCAACATTCTGGATTGACTGATGTCAGAAATCAGGAGATATTTGCTGTTCCTCAAGAATATGTTGAGCTTGGAGATCAGCTCCTCCTGCTTCAATCAGGAGACGAAATTGCCATTATCCCCCCCGCCCCCGTTAGTGGAGGATAGTGCTTTGGAGCCACCTGAGAAAGATATAAATGAATTTGAAGCGAAATCTAAAGGTATAATAAAATTCACATCTGAGAAACTTTCAGTAGATGAAGTCTCACAGCTAGTGATTTCTCCACTCTGTGGTGCAATATCCCTATGTGTAGGAACTTCAAGGAATAACTTCGAAGAGAAAAAAGTCATTAGCTTAGAATATGAAGCATATCTACCAATGGCAGAAAATGAAGTCAGAAAAATTTGTAGTGACATTAGGCAGAAATGGCCAAACACATAGCAGTGTTCCATCGACTTGGCTTAGTGCCAGTGTCGGAAGCAATCATTATGCTGTGTCCTCAGCCCATAGGGCTGCAGCCCTTGAAGCTGTGAGCTATGCCATTGATACTTTAAAAGCCAAGATACCCATATGGAAAAAGGAAATGTATGAAGAATCATCATCACCTTGGAAAAGAAACAGAATGCTTTGGGGCAACAGAAGATTAAACCACTTAGGTTTTTAGAGTCCTAAGATTTAAACCTGGTAAATTCTCATCTTTGATCACGTTTTGATTTTTCTTCTCCAGAAGATAGTTTACTGAACATAATCTTTTATGTTACACCAGTGGAACAAAAGAGAGAAAAAAAGCAAAATAAATGAGTGCTTAGGATGAGGGCTTATAGAGGAAAGAAAGGCTTTAGGGAAAAAAGGGAAGAATAATTTAAATGTAAGGAAAGGTGCCTGTGTTAGACATATTATTCTATGACTAAGTTCTAACTGTAACTTGACTTACACTGAGGTGTGGCCCCTCCTCAGTGACTGTCTCAGAGGCTGCCCCCAACCCCCTACCCCTATGCTCAGTGATAGCATTATTGTCAGTGATGTGTTTTGAGAATGTAGGCAGAACTGGAAGGTATAAAAAGTCCTTATTGGATACTCTTGGTATGATATATTTTTAGAATTTATATATTTTTAAAATAAGCTAAATAAACATGATTTTAAAAGTTAAAAAAAAAAGAATTCATACAACTCAACAGCAAAAGAGCAAACAACCTGATTTTTAAAATGAGCAAAGGACCTCAATAGACATTTCTCCAAAAAAGACATACCGATGGCCAATAGGTACATGGAAAGATGCTCAACATCACTAACCATCAGGGAAATGCACATCAAAACCACACCTGTAGGATGGCTATTATCTAAAAGTCAAGAGATAACAAGTGTTGGAGAGGATGTGGAGGAAACCAAACTCTTGTGCCCTGTTGGTGGGAATGCAAATTGGTGCAGCCACTATGGAGAACAGTGTGAAGGTTCCTCAAAAAATTTTTTAAAAAAATAAATAAAAATAGAACTATCATATGACCCAGCAATCCCACTTCTGGGTACATATCTGAAGCGAATAGAATCACTACCTCATAGAGATATCTGCACTCTGGTGTTCACTGAAGCATTATTCACAATAGCCAAGGTATGGAAACAACCTGAGTCCATCAACAGATAAATTGGTAAAGAAATGTGGTACATACATACTATGGCATATTATTCAGCCTTGAAAAGAAAGAAAGAAAATCCTGCCACTTGCAATAACATGGATAAACCTGAAGAACATTATGCTGAGTAAAATAAGCCAGACACAGAAAGACAAACATCACGTGATCTTACTTACATGTGGAATCTGAAAAACAAACAAACAAAAACAAGTAGAACTCATAGCAACAGAGAGTAGAATGGTGGAGAGATATCCATCAAAGGGTACAAACTTTCAGTTATAAGATGAATAAGTTCTGGAAACCTAATGTACAGTATGGTGTCTGTAGTTAATAATAACATATTATATACTTGAATTTTGCTAAGAAAGTAAATGCCAAGTGTCCTCACCACCCACACAAAATGGTAACTGTGGGAGGTGATGGACATGGTAGTTTGACTGGGATAATTATTTCACATGTATAATTATAATTTAATCTATTTTGCCCAATAGTAATGTAGTCACCCCTGTTCTCTTTTGCTCATTATTTGCATAGAATATCTATGTTAAAAACAGCAGATGCCCGCTTCTGCAGGACAACCGATAGACCCGTATCCAGAATGATGCTCCAGGTCTCCATGGAGCCTAGTAATACAGATAAGAACAACAAAAAAAAAAAACTATAAGGTGAGGCAGTGTATCCCATAAAGATGTACATCACACATCTAAGATGCTGTGGAAGACCTTCAGCTCAATGATTCATTCGTACCTTCATTTTACAGCCCCTGAGCACTTATTCTATGCCACGGCCTGAGCTGAACACAGCGCTGAGGCATTCATGGCCCCTGTGCTCTAGAACTTAGAGGATGATGCAGGTAAGCAGGGCCATTTTAAGACATTCATAGGCTATACCTAAGTTTCCATAGCTTTGAAGTGGTGATAACAGCACAACTTCATAAAAATGCTGTAAGGGGTAAATTAGTTTAAAATGTGTGAAGTATTTAGAATAGTGTCCAGTCCATGTAAGCACTCAGTAGATGTTACCTGTCATCAGTCATCACCAACTTTAATTACTTTTTCTGTGGAAGCTGTATCCCACCGGTTAAATTTTAAAATTTTGTACTGTAAAAACAATTTTTAGTGTAAACATTTTACATTTTAGTGTAAAAATGTTTTACTGTAAAGTAAGTAATTTTTCTTTAGAACTTATACTTAATTTCAGATTTGCAGTTTTCTTTTCATGTTTGGGAGCTAATAAATTTTGCAAAAGTGCTTGAAAAGCTCATAAGACCATCCCTCTAGACTCCCGCGGATAACATAAACCTACCCAGAGTGACCATGTAAGGCTGCACAGGTGGTTTTTACTGTACAACTCTAAGGAAAACCAATCTCATAGACTATGAAGTGAATACCCCCATCCCCAGAGATGTGTACTGCTGCAGCCCTGGCCCTGCAGGTGAGGAAATCAAGGATAGACACACAGTGCAATAAAGATCACTTCCAAGTGGGAGAAAAGAGATGATTTTATGGAGGGATGACATCTGAGCCAAGTCATGAAGAGCAGAAAGACTTCAGTCCACAAAGATGCTGTGAGAAGGGCAATCCAAGCAGAAGGGATAATAAGAGCAAAGGCAGGGAATTCCCTGGTGGTCCAGTGGTTAGGACTCCATGCTTCCACTGCAGGGGGCATGGGTTCGATCCCTGGTTGGAGAACTGAGATCCCACAAGCCGCACGGCACGGCCAAAAAAAAAAAAAAAAAGAGCAAAGACAAGGTGTACATCTGTGGAAGAGCGAAGTGTGAGTAGTTCTGTTTGGTTGGAGCAAAAGATGTGTGAAGGGTGGAAGAAGGAAATGAGCTTGGAGAGAGATAAAGGAGCCAGATCAGGGATGGCTTTGAATGCCAGGCTTACAGTTTAAACTTTGTCATGTGGGCAGTAAGTTGTCATCGCGTGTTTTTGAGGTGGGACATATCATAATCAGAGCCGTGCTTTAGGAAGTTCCTCTGGCTGCTGGTGTCGGGGGCGGGCTGGAGGGGGCAGAAGCTGGAGATAGGAGGCCTGTAAGAAGATGGTTACAATTCTGGAAGTTAGAAGTCCAAAATCAAGGTGTTGGCAAGGTCATTCTCCCTCCAGAGGCTTTAGGGAAATCTGAATCCATTTGTTGCCTCTCCTGCTGGCTGTTGGTATTCCTTGGCTTGTGGCTACTCACTCCAGTCTCCGCCTCCTTCTTCACATGGGCTTCTCCTCTTCTCTTTGTGTCTCTCCTCTGTGTGTCTTTCATAAGGGCATTTGTCATTGGATTTAGGGCAGATCTCAAAATCTTGGAGTTAATTAAATCTGCAAAGACTCTTTTTCCAAATAAGGTCACATTCACAAGTTCCAGGGATTAGGACATGGACATATCTTTGGGGGCTCCCTTTCAATCCACTACACACCTGTTGGCAAGAATGTGGAAAAATTAGAACCCTCATATGTGCTGATGTGAATGTAAGATGGTACAGCCGCTTTGGAAATAGTCTGGCACTTTCTCAAAAACGGTAACCTAGAGTTACCATGTGATCCAATGATTTCACTCCTAGGTATATACCCCAGAGAAATGAAGCCGTGTCCACACAAAAACCTGTACATGAACGTTCATAGCAGCATTATTCATATGAGCCAAAAAGTAGAAAGAATCCAAATGTCCATCAACTGATGAATGGATCAATAAAACGTGGTATATCCGTACAATAGGATATTGTTCAGCAATAAAAAGAAATTAAGTGCTGACTCATGCTACAGCATGGATGGATCTTGAAAACATTCCAGTATGCTGAGTGAAAGAAGCCGTCCACAAAGGGCCATATATTGTATGATTTCATTTATATGAAATGTCCAGAATAGAAAAATCTATTAGTTAGACTAGCGGTTGCCTAAGCTTAGGGATGTGGAAGAAGAGGATGGAGTTGAGGAGGAATGGGGAGAGACTACTAATAGGCACGGGGTTTAAGGAAAGTGATAAAAATGCTCTAATGTTGACTGCAATGATGCTTGCACACCTCTGCGAATATACTAAAAAACACTGAAGTGTGCCTTAAGTGGGTGAATGGTATGGTGTGTGAATTATATCTCAATAAAGCTGTTATTTAAAAAGTAAATGTGTAGCACTGCACCCAGCTCATAGAAGTTCCTCAGTACTCCGGAGTTACCCTCCCCGCAGTTCCACCGTCCTGTGAATACTCTGACAGGGGTCCATTACAACGGCCCCACCTAGAGACAAAGGTGTGTAAATTAGGGAAGCATTCAGATTAGCTGGCCACAGTCGCTCAGGCACATTCAAATATTTCCCGGGTACCAGCTACACGGAGGAAGCTGCAAGACTATTGAAGATTCAGAGATGAATTGCCCGTGCACCCAAGATGCTCAAGATGCTCTTTCACAGAATGAAAAAGGGTGTGGTCTTTGTCTTCCTGCTCCTCTAAAATTGCCTTAATTAATTCCTCTTCTCTTCTCCCCCGCTCCACACTCCGGAAGATTTTCTCAAAGAAAACTGCAATAATTATGTATTTACCATTGCCAAAACCACGCTTGTTTCTTTTAAAGGGAAACATATTTAACCTTAGTGGATTTCCCAGATTCAATTGCCCATGGGACACCTTACAAATGACCTTGCCCAACCGTCTCATTTTACTGATGAGGAAAATGACACCCTACAGGGACGGGGAAGAACTCACTCATAGTCACGGAACATCAAGAGCAGAAACCAGATGCACACCCCAGGCTTCTGATTCCAACCTAAGGCTCTTTTCCATTTAACATTGGAAATTGATGACATAGGCATCTTGTTTGTTTAGATGCACCAATCTCTGATCACCTCTGTGCTCCTCATGACAGTGAGAGAGGAAACGTGGAGGAGTAGTTAAGAGCATGGATCCCAGAGCCAGGCTGCCTGGGTTTAAGTCCTGGCTCCACCACCAGCTGGGAGTCCTTGAGACAGTTAACTGAATCTCACTGTCCTCCGACATCCTCATCTTCAATACAGCGAAGGTGAGACTAGTACCTCCCTCACAAGGTCATTGTGAGGATTACATGATTTAACATGCATAAAGTAATGTGCATAACTTGCCTCAAAGTTGCCTGGTAAAAAAGGAAGGAAATTCTGACACAGGCTACACCACGGATGAACCTCGAGGACATTACGCTAACCGAAATAAACCAGTCACAAAAAGACAAATATTGTGTGATTCCACTTATATGAGATGCCTAGAGAAGTCAACTTCATAGAAACAGAAAGCAGAATGGTGGTTGCCAGGGTCTGGGACGAGAGGGGATGATGAGTTGTTGTTTAATGGGTTCAGAGTTTCAGTGCTGCAAGATGAAAAAGAGTTCTGCACGATAATGTGAACACCTTGTGCTTAACACTACTGAAGAGTACTCTTAAGTTAAGGTGGTAAATTTATGTTATGTGGGGTTTTTTACGTATTCCTGGCACTCGGGGAGAGCTGCAGTCACTTACTATCCAGTTTTGTCATGGTTTGATGAGCGAAAGTGACCGCAGACCCTCACCCTTAGTAGCTGCTTTAGGTTCCCTGGAGGCAAAATGTCCTCATATGGAAGTTCCTCCTTCTCTACCAGGACTTGAACTCTAACATAACAATTGCTTCCCAGCAGTGAAGCAAGTTGTCATCACTCCCAGCATGCTCCATTCCAGAGGGCTCCCATCTGAGGCTTCTGCTAGCTGTAACTCCTCCAAGACTCCATCTTCCTTCCTTCAGAGCTTAGGCCAAAGCCCCGACCTCAGAAGCCTTCCTCCACCTCCTGGCAGGCTGCCTCCAGTTCTCCTGCTTCTGAGAATAGCTGACAATCTCTCTGGGGCCTTTTTACCTAGGATTAGCATCCTGGTTTTACAGTCCAACAGTGTGTGAGGGCAGGATGCAAACCCGCAAGCAGAGGTGCTTAGCCTGTTGGATGCACATCTGAATGGATGAGTTGAACTTTCATGGAGCTTCCAGGTCCACAAATACTTCCTGCACAGTAATGGATCCCTTTCACTTCACGCATTTGCATTCTATTCCTCTCTCTGAAAGCACTCAGCACTTCCTGCCTTATATAACTGACAGGAGGTATGCCCAAGGCTTCTCTCCACTCAAGATCATGAGCCCCCTAAAGGAAGGGACCAGGGCTGAGCCATCTTTGTATCCAGGGTATTTCTCACAAAATTTTACTCAGGGTTGAGACGAAAATATGTTGAACTAAATTCGTTTTACTATTTTTAAAAAAGATTTTATGTTCCAAAATATTAACCACAGCATTATTTATACTAGGCAAAAACTGAAAATAACCTAAATACCCAGCAATAAGAAAATGACTAGGTTAATTGTAATGAAGCTTGATGAAACATTATGTAGCCATTCAAAATAATAAGTATGAACAATGAGTAACAAGATAGAAAAGGTTTATGACATGAAGTAAAGCAGAGAAAGTAGGTCATGGAGATGTGTACACAATCTGACTACCGCTATAATTATCAACATACATTAAATGCTAAGCACTTTATAAACATTTTCCCACTTACTTCTTACGACTCTTTGGATTAGGTATTATAATCCCCCTTTTCCAGATAAGAAAATGGAGGCTTGTAGAGGTTAAGTACCACGCTTCAGGTCTCACAGCTGATGAGACATACAGGCATGACCCAGATCCAGATGGTCTATGCCAGCCCCAAAGTCCAAGCCCTTAACCACTTTGTTACACTGTCTTCCAGCAAAACCAACTCTGTAAGTATAGTGGTATTCTCAGAGAAATGAAAGCTGAAACTTCAGGCAATAGGTGATGAGTATCATATTAATAATATTATTCAACATCATTTGAATAGTAATTTTTAAATATTTTAGGGATAAGAAACAGGATGCCAGTGATAGAATTTCATGAGGGCAGCAAGGTGGAAGGATATCTAGAGACAGGGTATGCCCCTGAAAAAGCATCTGAGAGCTGGCTAGATTGATGGGGGAGCTCCTTTACTGGGAAGGGAAGCATGATTTGTTCAGTTCAGTGAGGCCAGTACAGGGCACCAAAACCTTGGGAAATGCTTGGTGAATGACTGAAGGAAGGAAGGAATGAGTGAATGAATGGGTGAGTGACCCTGAGAACTGCTTAGAAGGCTACTGGTGCTAACTGTTGGGAGAAGTAATGGGCTGGTTCCTGGGACAGAGTGTATGAGTCCCAGGAATGTGTGTATGTGGGGCTGTGTGCACGCGCGCACGTGTGTAGGTGGGACTGGGAAAGCAGGAGGAAGAGGCAGGAGCCTTTGAGAGGCCGGGATCCAAGCAGCTTGGATTTAGTCATTCTCTCAGCTCTAACCTCTCTCGGCTAACGGTATGGATCTCAGCCTGAGATCACCAAGAAGCCTGTGGAGGTTCAGCCATCCATCCTGGCTGCCCTACTCCCACCCGCTCTGGCTCCACCTCAGTTCCACCCATTCCAGCCTCAGCTTCAGTCTGCTCTCCTTTTGCCTGAAAGGTTTGGGCTTCCTGCAGACAAATTGTGTGTGCTCTCTGCTTTATCTCCATTATCTCATTCCATTCCTCCAGCAACCCTGCAGGTAGGTTCAACGATTATTCCCTGAAGTATAATCATAAATATATATTTGGTCTTTGCCTCTAGTCCCTGGCACAGAGCTCCTCAAACCTTTGGAATTTCCTGAGTGATAGAGGTGACAGGAGTGTCTTTTGTTACTCCCTATAACTTTCTTTCAACCATACCCAGTGTATGCTAATGAGGTCACTCATGAGACCTCCCAATAGCTTCAGGATGAGGGCTGGTTACCCAAAAGATCAAGACTTGATTAGAGGGTTGAAACTTTCAGCCCTACCTTCCCACCCCTGACCTGGGAGGGAATGGGGGAGGACGGGGGTGGGGAGATAGGATGGAGATTGAGTTCAGTCACCACTGGCCAATGATTTGTATGATTGTATACAATCAATCATATGTAATGAAGCCTCCATTATATTAAAAAAAAAAACCTAGAAGATGAGTTCAGAGAGCTTCTGGGTTGAGGAACACATCAAGGTGCTTGGGTCGTGGTGCACTCCCACTCCATGGGAACAGAATCTCCTCTACTCGGGACTCTGGGATCTCATGCTATGTACCTCCTCATCTGGCTGTTCATTTATATCCTTCATAATAAACTGCAATAGTAAGTATAGCATTCTCTGAAGTTCTGTGAATTGTTCTCGCAAATTATTGAACCGGAGGAGAGGGGTTGTGGGAAATCCTGACTGTGTAGCCAAGCCTGGCACATAACCTGAACCCACTACTTGTGAAGTGAGGGCAGTCTTGTGGGACTGCGCCTTTAATCTGTGAAGTCTGACAGTAGCTCCGGGTATCGATGTTAGAATTGAACTGAATTGCAGGACACCTAGTTGGTGTCAGAGAGCTGGACAAGGGGTGTTGGAAAACACACCACATATCTGGTGTCAGGGGAAGGAAAAAAACCTTCATTCCCATTTTACAGATGAGGACCCTGTGACTTGGAGAGGGAAAACATATTGTCCACAGTCACACCCCCGGCAAAAGCTGAGCACAGGGTCTGCTGGACTAGGTTGAAGTCCTAAGTATGTCATTAACTCCCTCACCTTCCACAGGGGATTAGGGAACCCTGTTTCCTTCATTTATGAGCGGCTTCAAGGAGCCATTGAGATGATGAACGTAGAACCACTTTGTAAATTGGGGAGACAAGAATTGGAGAACAAAAAGGTCTGCCGTGGGTTCAAATCCCAGCTTCATTGCTCATTTCTTGGGTGACCACGAATAGTTAACCTCTCTGGACTTACTTCCTCACCTGCAAAATGAGGGAAATAGCACTGACCAGTGAGGATTTAATTAGATATCAGATGTCAGGCACTCCACACACTCCCTGACACAGAAAGCTCTAGTAAATAGTAGCTCTTAACAATAGCAGCACGTTAAATCCAGGAGCTCACTAACCATAGTATTTATTTTTTTAACCAAAAGACAGGAAGACATAGTGTCAAAGCCATATGATAACAGGGAATGTGATTTACATGGAAATAAGAAAATTCTGAATAAACAAAATAAGCCAAGGCTGGTGTGAAAATAAGACCCTGAGGCTCCGGTATCCTTAGAAGCCATTTTGCCTGTCATTCTTGTTTCATTTCCCTAGCTCTCTGTGGGGATGGGTTTTTAAATAATTTGACTCTTGATTTGCAAACAAATCCTCATTCAAGGTGATGAACAAGTGCCCTCCATTCCTCTTCATTCATCCAACTATCTGTGTATTTAGCACACATTTACCCAGGAGCTGCTTTTGGCCAAGCCCTGCAGTAAGTGCTGGTGAACACAGTGGCAAACCCAGACCCATTCCTGGCACCAAGAAACTTCTAGTCTAGTCCAGAAAACAAACAAATCAATCACCTGGTACAGGAAAGGGACAGCTTCCCTGAAGAGGTGGCACATGAGGAGCCACCTAGTCAATGGCTGGGAGAGAGAGGTGAGGGCAGGTCAGGACAAGGTAAGAGAAAAGCCAGAGAGTTGTTTGGAAAAAAAGGGCAAGTAAGGAAATGTGGTGGAGGAGGAGCCCGGTGAGATGGGAAGAGCCCTGATCTTAAAGGATGGCGCTGGGACTTTGTACCAGATTAAACATCTACTTGAGCTAGAAAAAGTGGGCAAGGACAGGGTCTGGGGAAGATTCATCATGGCCACCCAGGAGGGTTTTTGTTTGATTTGTTTTTAGTCCTAGGGTTTCAAAGGGACTAGACTCTGAACCCAGCTGTATATTAACCTCTTGTTCGATTTTGGCAAACCACCGTTGTCTCTCTAAGCCTCATTTTTTAAATTGAAGTATAGTTCATTTACAATGTCATGCTAGTTTCAGGTATACAACACAGTGATTTAAATATGTATATATATATATATATATATATATATATATATACACATACATATACATATATATATTTTTCAGATTCTTTTCCATTATAGGTTATTGCAAGATATTAAATATAGTCCCCTGTGCTATACAGTAGGTCATTGCTGTTTATCCATTAGTAGTAGTAGTAGTGTATAACTGTTAATCCCAAACTCCTAATTTATTCCTCCCCACATCCCGCCTTGGTAACCATAAGATTGTTTTCTATGTCTGTGAGTCCATTTCTGTTTTGTAAATAAGTTCACTTGTATCATTTTTTTTTAGGTTGCACATATAAGTGATACCATATTTGTCTTTCTCTGTCTAACCTACCTCACTTAGTATGATAATCTCTAGGTCCATCCATGTTGCTGCAAATGGCATTATTTCATTCTTTTTTATGTCTAAGCTTCATTTTTATCAACTCTGAGGCTAAGAGAGGAGAGGAGATGAATTCAAGATTACAAAACTTGAACCCAAAATCCAGGCTCAAACTGGTCTGTTCATATATGATTCTGGGGGGAAGAGTGCTTATAAAATTGAATATCACTGAAAGGATCTTGGATGAATTACATAAATAAAATAAATAGTGTGCACATGAGTAGGGCTGTGGTTAGTGTCTGTGGCAGCGATAGTGTCTGTGGCAGGATGGCATAGAACCTAAGTGTTTATAAATTCAAAATAAGGATAAGATTGAAAAGATTGGTATGTGAGGCTACCTGAACAAAATCAAACACAGACAGCATTCACTCTTCTCACTCCAAAAAAGGACTACCTTACCCACATCCTTTAAGATTATAAGGATATGGACAAGCAGGAAAAATGAAGCAGTTATCAATCCCTGGTCTCAGAGGATTCAGCTATGAACTGGTTTCTATCCATTTCCTATCTAAAACCTACCTGAAATTTGGCAATATCTATTACATATTTGAAATATTTGTACCCTAAAAAAAAAAAGATAAAATAATATATCTATGCCCTATGACCTAGTAATTCTACTTCTGGGAATCTATTCTAGAAAAAATAGTGAAAGATGCAGACAAAGACTCATGTACAAATATATTCATCAACACATTGTTTATAATGACAAAATTTGGAAACAACTTAAATGTCTGTTTTAGACTGGGTTTCCCCAGAAGCAGACCCTGAGGCAAGGTTGTGAATGCAAGTAGTTTATTTTAGAAGTGATTCCAGGAAGCACCAGTAGAGGAGTAAGGAAATGGGTCAGGGAAGGAAAGAAAGCCTCTAAAGGGTGAGTTATTAAGCAGGTTTCCACCATGGATGAGTGGAGCTCAATCCCATTGGGAAGCACTGGGAAACAATGTAGATCACACCTCAGAGCTATCCCACCTGGTGAATGAGGAAGCTTGGGCATTTACCCACCAACTCCCCATCTGTCATTGTTTGATGTGGCTTCTGGGAGCATTAACTTCCTAAAATGTCCATTTTGCAGCACACGTGGACTAAGAGGAGAATCGTAGGTATTCATAGTAAGCAGCCTCCAATGTGCAGAGGTAAGTGCCAAGGTGATACAGGGAGGACACTGACAACTTCCAACAACAGGTCAATGATGGATTATCAGAGGCCAATAAAAAATTGCTTTTTAATGCTGAAGAAAATTGAAACTTCTTTCTCAGAATGCAATAGAAAAGAAAAAAAAGACTAGTGAAAGACAAAATGATAGACATAGAGGAAAAACAAGCATAAGCCAATAAACATGTAATTGGTGTTCCTTAAGAGATTAGAATAAATGAAACAAGCTATAATAAAAGCTATAAAAGAGAATTTTCCAGACATGAAAAATGACCTAGTGAGAATTGAAAGGCTTTAGCACTTCCTGTGCAAAATCAATGAAAAAGACTCCATTTAAATGTATTCTGGAAAGCAGAATCATAAGCAATAAAAAGGGAAAAATCTCCACCGACAGAAAAAAGTTAACACAGAAGAACAAAACTCAAACTGGCCTCAAACTTCATCTGCAAAAGTAGTGTGAAAGGTAATAAAGTAACATATACAGAGTTTTGAAAGTTAAAAATGTTGTGAACTAATAACTTTACATAAGACCCAGTTGACTTTCACATAGGAAGTGAATGAAGAAACTTGGGAGAGTAGTTCCACCTGTTAAAAGAAAGAGGGACATGATATAGCACCCAAGGAATTTCCAAAGATAAAGTTCTTATAAAAACTAATAGCTAGACCCAGCAATCCCACTACTGGGCATATACCCTGAGAAAACCAAAATTCAAAAAGAGTCATGTACCAAAATGTTCACTGCAGCTCTATTTACAATAGCCCAGAGATGGAAACAACCTAAGAGCCCATCATCGGATGAATGGATAAAGAAGATGTGGCACATATATACAATGGAATATTACTCAGCCATAAAAAGAAACGAAATTGAGCTATTTGTAATGAGGTGGATAGACCTAGAGTCTGTCATACAGAGTGAAATAAGTCAGAAAGAGAAAGACAAATATCGTATGCTAACACATATATATGGAATTTAAGAAAAAAAAATGTCATGAAGAACTTAGGGGTAAGACAGAAATAAAGACACAGACCTACTGGAGAACGGACTTGAGGATATGGGGAGGGGGAAGAGTGAGCTGTGACAAAGCAAGAGAGAGGCATGGACATATATACACTAACAAACATAAGGTAGATAGCTAGTGGGAAGCAGCCGCATAGCACAGGGATATCAGCTTGGTGCTTTGTAACCACCTGGAGGGGTGGAATAGGGAGGGTGGGAGAGAGGGAGACGCAAGAGGAAGAGATATGGGAACATATGTATATGTATAACTGATTCACTTTTTTATAAAGCAGAAACTAACACACCATTGTAAAGCAATTATACCCCAATGAAGATGTTAAAAAAAAACAAACTAACAGCTCACAGTCAAAAAGGTAACACATACACAAGATGACATATCAGAACCACAAAAACTGCAGACTTAAGCTATTAGAATTATCAGAATAATTATGTATCAAGAAATAAAAGAGTCTTGAAAATATGAGCACAGGATATAAAGACAACTAAGTTTTTATAAAATATTTTACCCAACAATAGCAGAATACATATTCTTCTCAAGCTCATATGGAACAATTACTAAGATAAACCACATTCTGGGCCATAAAACACATCTTAACAAATTTTAAAAAATAGAAATCATACAATGTATGCTCTCAAACCACAACAGAATTAAACTAGAAATCAATAACAGGAAGTCCCAGTTAATGCAATATGACAAGAAAAGTAAATAAAGGTATACAGATTGGGAAGGAGGAAACAAAACTATCTTAGTTCACAGATGACAGGATTGCCTATGTAGAAAATCTCAAAGAATCAACAACCACAAAAAACTCCTGGAACCAATACCAATTATATATAGCAAGGTTGCAGGATACAAGGTTAATATACAAAAATCAATTCATTTCTTACACACCAGCAATGAATAATTGGAATTTGAAATTAAAATACAGTACTATTTATGTTAGCACCAGAAAGAAAGGAAGAAGGGAGGGAGGGAGGAAGGAAGGGAGGAAGGAAGGGGGAAAAATACTTAGGTATAAATCTAGCAAAATATGTACAAGATCTAAATGAGAAAAATTATGAAACTCTGACCAAAAAAATCAAAGAAGAACTAAACAAATGGAGCAATTTTCTATGTTCATGGTTAAGAAGACTTAAGATTGTTAAGATATCAGTTCTTGCCAACTTGATCTATAGATTCAACACAATCCCCATCAAAATCCAAGAATTTCTTTTGTGGATATTGAAAAACTGATTCTAAAGTTTATATGGAGAGACAAAAGACCCAGAATTGCCGACACAGTATTGAAAGAGAACAAAGTCAGAGAACTGACACTATTCAACTTCAAGACTGACTATAAAGCTACAGTAATCAAGACAATGTGGTACTGGCAAACAAAACAAAACAAAAACAATAAAAAATAGATCAATGGAATAGAATACAAAGCCCAGAAACAGACCCATACAAAGAGTCAAATGATCTTTAACAAAGGAGCAAATGCAATTCAACGGAGAAAGAATACTTTTCTCAACAAATGATGCTGAAACAACTGGACATCCACACGCAAAAGAGAGAGCGAGAGAGAAAAAACAATCTAGACACAGACCTTACACCCTTCACAAAACTTGTCTCAAAATGGATCATAGACCAAAATATGAAATGCCAAACTATAAAACTCCTAGAAAATAACACAGGAGAAAATCTAGATGACCTTGGGTTTAACAATGACTTTTTAGATAAAACATCAAAGGCAGGGGCTTCCCTGGTGGCGCAGGGGCTGAGAGTCCGCCTGCCGATGCAGGGGACACGGGTTCGTGCCCCGGTCCGGGAAGATCCCACATGCCGCGGAGCGGCTGGGCCTGTGAGCCATGGCCGCTGAGCCTGCGCGTCTGGAGCCTGTGTTCCGAAACGGGAGAGGCCACAACAGTGAGAGGTCCGCGTACCCCTCCCCCCCAAAAAAAAACCTCAACAATAAGAAAACAACCCAATTTTTTTAATGGGCAAAGATCTGAACAGACATCTCACCAAGAAAAGATATGCAGATGGCAAGTGACATCAGATATCATTAGGGAATTGCAAATTAAAACATGAGATACCACTACACACCTATTAGAACACTGAAAATCCAAAACACTGACAATACCAAATACTTGCAAGGCTGTAGAACAACAGGAACTCCCAGTGCTAGTGGGAATGTGAAATGGTAGAGCCACTTTGGAAGATAGTTTCGTAGTTTCTTAGAAAACTAAACTTATTCCTAACACACGATCTAGCAATCATGGTCCTTCGTATTTACCTAAATGAGTTGAAAACTTATGTCCACATTAAGACCTGTATACAAATATATACAGCAACATTATTCATAGTTGCCAAAACTTGGAAGCAACCAAGATGTCCTTTACTAGATGAATGGATAAATAAATAACTGTGGTACCTCTGCACAATGAAATATTATTCAGTGCTAAAAAGAAATGAGCCATAAGGCCATGAAAAGACATGGAGGAACTTTAAATTTATATTACTAAGTGAAGGAAACTAATCTGAAAAGACTCCATACTGTTTGATTCCAACTATATGACATTTCTGGAAAAGGCAAAACCGTGGAGTCAGTAAAAAGATACTGCTAGTAAAAAGATAGTTGCCAGGGGTTTGTGGGAAGGAGGTATGAACAGGTGGAGCACAGGGGATTTTTAGGGTAGTGAAACTATTCTGTACTATAAGGATGAATACTTGTCCTTATACGTTTGTCAAAACCCATAGAATGTAAACACAAAGTGTGATCCCTCATGTATACTATGGACTTGGTTGATATGTCAATACTGGTTCATCAGTTGTACCAAATATACCTCTGGCTAGGGATGTAGATGGTGGGGGAGGTTGGGGAGCGTTGCAGGGAATAGGTAGGAACTCTGTATTTTCCATTCCATTTGCTGTGAAACTAAAATGGCTCCAAAAAATAAAATCTATTGATTTTTTAAAAACTGACTTAAGAAGAAACATAAAACCAAGTAGTCCTATGATCAAATATACTGAATTAAGTATTGAAAATATTTTTATAAAGAAAACAAATCCAGAAGATTTGAATAGCAAATTCTATCAAATATTTAAGAAAAAATTATTCTATAGAAAATAAGGACCTATTCCCCAATTTTTTAGTAAGTATACCATAATGGATATGAAAACTTGAAAATAACATTAAAAGAAAGGATAACTCAGACCAACCTTATATATGAGCTAGATGTAAAACTTTCAATCAAAATATTAGCAAATCAAATTCAGAAATATATAAAAATGATAATACATTATGTTCCAGTTAAGCCTTATCCCTCAAATGCAAGGTTGTTTAACATTTTTAAAAATCAGATTTTTTTTGTTCACTTCTGTTTTACTGAACATCTTATTTTCACTTTTTAAAAACTATTTTAAGAAACATTGCTATGTTTGCATTTAAGTCCCCATTTACACCTTTGTGCTAAATTTCTTTCTGTAGCGATTATAATGATTTATATTCTGTGACAGTGTTTGAGAACACCTGTTTTACATACTGTGAGCAACACTGAATGTTAACCTTCATAAATAACGCAATTTTGTAGGCAACAAATAGCATTTCCTTATTTTAACTTGCATTTATTTGATTACTCAGGAATAATCAGATTTTCATGTTTATTAGACATTTGTATTTCTTCTAGAAATGGGCTTTTTATTCATTCTTCCATTTTGGTTTTATGTTTTTCTTATTAAGATGGCCAATTTTATATTAAGAATATTAATCAGTTGTCTACATTATTATTGCAAATATTTTTCCAATTTCTTGCTTGATTAAAAATCAGATTAACATTAACAGATTAAAGAATGTAGTTACCTCAACAGATGGAGAAAAGACATATGAAAAATCAACACCTGGGACTTTCCTGGTGGTGTAGTGGTTAAGAATCTGCCTGCCAATGCAGGGGACATGGGTTCAATCCCTGGTCCAGGAAGATCCCACAAGCCGTGGAGCAAGTAAGCCCGTGCACCACAACTACTGAGCCTGTGAGCCACAACTACTAAAACCTGCGCGCCTAGAGCCCATGCTCCGCTACAACAGAAGCCACCACAATGAGAAGTCCACGCACCACAACAAAGAGTAGCCCTTGCTCGCCTCAACTACAGAAAGCCCGTGCGCAGCAACGAAGACCCAACGCAGCCAAAAATTAAATAAATAAAATAAAAAATAAGCGCTTCCCTGGCGCAGTGGTTGAGAGTCCGCCTGCCGATGCAGGGCACACGGGTTCATGCCCCCATCCGGGAGGATCCCACATGCCGTGGAGCGGCTGGGCCCGTGAGCCATAGCCGCTGAGCCTGCACGTCCGGAGCCTGTGCTCTGCAACCGGAGAGGCCACAACAGTGAGAGGCCCGCGTACCGCAAAAAAACAAAAAACAAACAAACAAAAAAAACCAAGGATGTCATGTATCATCACTTCCATTCATCATTGTATTGAAAGTGATAAGGCAAAAAAAAAAAAGGAAAAAGTTAGTTATGTGTGTGTATATATATATATATCTGAAAAGTGTCATTAGTCACAGATTATATGATTATCTACAATTGAAAACCCAAAGAAGTTTAGAATAAATTATTAGATTTTTAAGAGAATCGACAGTTACTGGATACAAAAACAATCTTAAAAAAAATCAGTTGTAATTATATCTGACGAACAAGTAGATAAATGCAGTTTAAGAACAGATAATATTTCTTTTTTTTTCCATTAATTTATTTTATTTCTTTTTGGCTCCGTTGGGTCTCTGTTGCTACGTGCGGGCTTTCTCTAGTTGCCGCAAACAAGGGCTACTCTTCCTTGTGGTGCGCGGGCTTCTCATTGCGGTGGCTTCTCTTGCTGCAGAGCACGGGCTCTACGTACGCGGGCTTAGTAGTTGTGGAGCACAGGCTTAGTTCTCTGCGGCATCTTCCCGGACCAGGGATCGAACCCGTGTCCCCTGCACTGGCAGGCAGATTCTTAACCACCGTGCCACGAGGGAAGTCCCTAACATTTATTAAGTCAGACAGAGAAAGACAAATACTGTATGATCTCACTTATATGTGGAATCTAGAAAAGCTAAATTCAGAAACACAGAGTAGACTGGTGGTTGCCAGGGGCTGGGGAGAGGGGGAAATGAGAAGATGTTGGTCAAAGGGTACAAACTTCCAGTTATAAGAAGAGTAAGTTCTGGGGATCTAATTATAGCATGGTGACTATAGTTAACAGTACTGTGTTGTATTCTTAACAGATGCTAAAAGAGTAGATCTTAAATGTTCTCACCACCACCACAACAAAAAATGGTAATTATGTGAGGTGAAGGATGTGTTTACTAACTTTCTTGTGATAAATATTTTGCAATACACACCTGTATTAAATCACCACATTGTACACCTTAAACTTATGCAATGTTATATGTCAATTATATCTCAATAAAGCTGGGGGTGAGGGGAAGAACAGCTAACATATCCAACTTTATCCAAAAAAAGAGGGAATTCCCTGGTGGTCCAGTGGTTAAGACTTCATGCTTGCACTGCCCAGGGCATGGGTTCAATCCTTGGTCTGGGAACTAAGATCCCACAAGCCTCATGGCATAGCCAAAAAAAAAAAAAAGTGACATGTACAAAAAAAGACCAAGTATTAGAAATAATTTTAATAAATATGCAAGACCTTTATGAAGAAAAATAGAGAACATTATTGATGGACATTAAGGAAAACAAATTAAAATGATAAGTAAAACATGTTCATAAATTGGAAGGCTTAATATCACATAAACTTTTAACCCTAGTCACCAGTGTATGGGATACACAAAAGATAGAGAAACATGTTGAATTACACCATAAAAATACAATCCAAAACATGGAAAACTCTATAAAACCAACAATCCAGTTTCTTCAACAAATAAAGTCCAAGGAAAAAAATTAAAGATGGAGTGGAATTTATATATATTAAATGAGACTTAAGAACAGTCAAAACCAATCCCAAGCGTTCTTACCACAATAAAAAAAAATGTTTAAATCCCAAACAAGATGTAAAAGTAAATGATTACATTTATGGGACAATTGGAAATCTGAAACTTCACTTTTAACAAACCATCAAGTTGCCCTTGATGATATTAAGGAATTATTGTGGTTTTTCTCTTTTGGGTGGTTTTTAATTTTTTTTTGTTTTGACAATGATATTGGGGTTTTATTTTTTAGAGATATATACCGAATTACTTACAGATGTCTGGGATTTGTTTCAAAATAATATGATAGTAGGGGAAGATGGGGATATAGATGGGAAAGAAGTGAACAGGACTGGTGGCTGTTGGAGTATCAGTGTCTATGATGATGAGTACCTGAGAGTACATCATATTATTTGTTTTTATTTGCATACGGTCAAAATTTTTAATTTTTAAATTAGATTAAATATATATCAAAAATTTCTCCAATTCCTTTATAGATTCAGTACAATCCTAACCAAAATTCCAGGAGACTGATTAAATAAATGTAACATATATATGTTTATAAAACACTCGGCAGCCTTTAAAATGATGCTCTTGAAAAAAATTTAAGTACATTGAAAGTTGTTTATACATGTTGTCAAAAGGCTGATTATACAGCACTATGTGTAGTAAATGGCATTTATGTAAAAAACTAGACTAGCTGAGGACCAGAACTGAGATAAGTAGTTTCTGCAGAAGGCTGAGTATCAAGAGAGGTTAATTTACGTAAGTAATTCTTAATCTTCACCATGCATTAGAATCACCTACGAGAACTTAAAAAATGTGCAGATGCCAAGGTCCTACACCAAAAGTTTCCATTTCAACTGGTCCAAGATGGGACCAGGCATCGGTAGATTGTAAAACCTTACCAGGTGATTCTAATATGCACGGCTGAGAACCAATGATCCAGATTTGCAAAGAGAAGCACGGATGGATGGAGAGTAGGAAGATAGATGAATGATAGATAGATAGATAGATAGATAGATAGATAGATAGATAGATAGATAGATAGATATTTCATAGACAGATTTTTTATCAAGAGATAGATGATTGGTAGATAGATAATAGGTAGGTTAGATAGTAGATCTGAAAGTCTGAAGGAAGGGAAGATGGAGGAGGGAAAGGGGAGGGAGAAGAAAGGAGGGAATTTGGAATGACACAGCCAGATCAGAAATGAGCCACAACTCAATACCTAATTGAGGGCTTCCCTGGTGGCGCAGTGGTTGAGAGTCCGCCTGCCGATGCAGAGGACGTGGGTTTGTGCCCCGGTCCGGAAGGATCCCACATGCCGCGGAGCGGCTGGGCCCGTGAACCATGGCCGCTGAGCCTGCGCGTCCGGAGCCTGTGCTCCGCAACAGGAGAGGCCGCAACAGTGAGAGGCCCACGTACGGGGAAAAAAAAAAAAAAAACCTAATTGAACAAAGAAGAGAATGAAACAAAAATGAACATGGAAAATTATAATAAAATGAAAAGTGAATGTGTCTAGCTAATACAATGAAATTTGAGTTGTCTATCCTTTTATTTATTATATTTATTTAGAATCCATACATACCCTCTACTCACTTTACAAGGATACCTGTGATATCTTAAAAGTTAAAGAATGGGGAATAGCTTAATGAGTAAGCAGTTTCCTTTTGGGGTGATGAAAATGTTCTGTAACTGGATAGTGGCAATGGTTGTACAGCATAGTGAATGTACTGAATGGCACTAATGGTAAATTTTCTGTTGTGTGTATTTTATCACAATAAAAAATACATTAAAGAAAGATTGATTGAAGACTAAGATGGGGGACTTCCCTGGTGGCGCAGTGGTTAAGAATCCGCCTGCCAATGCAGGGGACACGGGTTCGAGCCCTGGTCCGGGAAGATCCCACATGCCGTGGAGCAACTAAGCCCATGCGCCACAGCTACTGAGCCCGCGTACCACAACTACTGAAGCCTGCATGTCTAGAGCCCAAGCTCTGCAACAAGAGAAGCCACCGCAATGAGAAGCACGTGCACCTCAACGAAGAGTAGCCCCCGCTCTCCGCAACTAGAGAAAGCCCATGCACAGCAACAAAGACTCAACGCAGCCAAAAATAAATAAGTAAAATAAATAAATTTATTAAAAGACTAAGACGAGAACCAATTATAAGGAGCAGAGGATGTTACCAGGCAATTGGGATGAGTTAACTATTGCCTCCAGTACTAAATTTGTTCCAAGTCTCCTAGCAGTTAAGGCAAAAGAAGAAATGTGGCAGGTTATCGGGTTCTCTGTATATATTGAAGGGCTACCTCTTGCTTCATTTTGCCCACTCGCTGTATCACACACCCAGCGAGTGCAGGAGTGAAAGTGGGAGTCATTTGGAAGGTTTGACTCAGCTGAGAAAAGAGGATTTGCCTTGGCCGGGAGAGGCAAGTCAGAGCTCAGCTCCTTCCCCACTGAAGTGCCCGGCATCTGTTCAGAGCCTGTCATCGAACTGCTCTCAAGAATAGCAGCTCCTGCCACTGCATGGCCTCGGCCTCGGCTGGTGGGGCTGAATGGCTGTTTGTTCAGCCTGAGCCGGGCAGAATCAGTCCTGACAGTGATGGCCCAGTCGGTATTATGTAAGGAAACTCAGCTTACCTGCTCATAGACAGACAAAGCGGATGATTTGACAGGCAAAACAGAGCCAGCCTCTTCACTCCCAGGCAGCCAAGGAGCTATTCAAAGCCAGGACCTGGAAGATTTTCACGAGGTGCTGACATACGAAGCCGGAATGCAGCAGGAACAAGGCAGAACTGACACCCCGTGAAGTCAGGCATGGCAGGTGTCTCCGGCATCCAAACTGGGCCTTCAGGAGCTTTGACTAGGTCCCACCCATGAGGGAGGGAGAGAGAGAGAGAGAGAGAGAGAGAGAGAGCTTTGAGACAGAAGCCCCAACTTTCAGGCCCGAGTCTTCAGCAAACCTCACCTTTACCACTGCCTTCATTATTGTTCAACTGAGGAAAACCTTCCAGGCCTTTGTTGTGGAACACAGGACTTGGGTGCACAGAGCCAAGAGTACTTGGTGCCCCGGTTACTGGCCAAGGCACCCACACCAGGAGCTAGTGGAGGCAGCAAAGGAACAGGTATTGAGTGCCCACCACATGCCAGGCACCATCTAGGGGCTCCACCCTCAAGCACTGATTTCACCCTCACAGGAGTCCTACAAGGTCAGTACCCTGTTATCTCTATTTTGCACACAAGAAAACAATCTCCGAAAGAGGAACTTGCCCAAAGTCACACAGCTGGGAAATGGTACACCTGGGATTTGAACCCAGATCTCCTCAGCACCCAAACCCATGCTCTTTCTACCTAAAGTGAGCTGGTTCATAAGACCCACAGACCCTAGAATCACACCCTGTTTTCAATCAAAGTGGCTTTGGCACTTTCTAGCCCTGTGACCCCGGTCGTATCCCTTCCCTTCTCAGGGCTGTCAACGTCCCCATCTGTAGTATGAGGTGCTTGTGAACACTGAATGAGGCAGGCAGGTGAGGATGCTTGGTTGTTCTCTGGTGTTGGGTCAGCATTGTTGAGCTTCATCACTCTTTGTGACTGTTCTCAAAAACCACCCCCACTCCCAAGGGGAATTGCCAGACCTATATAAATAACACTTTCTCTGGTCCCCTCAGGATTCTGAAAGAACATTCTCTGCCCAGTGTCATGAGCAACTTGAGAGCAGAATGGTACCCAACTTATCTACCCACAAAATCGTCTGCACAGAGCCCAGCATTTACTAGTGACTCAATAAATGCTGCTGAATGATCGAAAACATGCATGAATGGTTTGCCATGAGACATGTCACGTATTGTGATGAAAAGAGCTGGGCAACAGAACACCTGATTCTGGCTTTGCCACTAACTCACTATGTGGCTTTGGGCCATTCACTGACCCTCTCTGGACCTCAGTGACCCCATTTATAAAATGAATTAGGTACTCTCTAGCAGCCCATGTCAACTCTGATTTTCTAGGGTTAAAGGGAAAGAAAGATCACACTTTCTGCAGTGATCTTCCCCTGTCCACTCAAAGGTAAAGCTATATCATAGTCACATTTGAGGATAGTCAGGAAACATTCTAAATAAATGGCAGATCTGTAACCCCTGATTCAATCAGAAGCAGACAAGCAACATTCTTAACAAGCAGATCCTATGGAACAGAGACTCGCTCATGTATGCACAGTACTTTACAGTTTGCAAAGCACTTCCCCTCCTTTCTCTCATTCAAACCTCAGCACAGACTTATGAGGGGGACAGGACATATGTCACCACCCCATTTATTGACTTGCCCCCAGGGGCATATGAAGGAAAACTAGTAGAGCTGGGATGTGAAAGCAGAACCAATTCCTGACCTCAAATTCTGCTTCTTTCCCTTTACACAGCTCACTTGTACACAGATAGTGAGATCCAGGAGATGAACTCATTCAACCAAAACCAGATTTGGAGGGTCACAAGTTTACCACCTGGGTGGAAAACTGTCCAGCACAATGGAGCATTTTAAAGTCAAATTTGGGGCAGAAGGGTGCAGTGCACTGATACCAGGTGGGCTTGTGGCCATGGAGAGTCAGCTGTGCAGGAAGGAAGAGTCCAAGCCCATATCCAGGCATTGTATGCCGTCTCCACGCAGCCGCTGGAGGATGACCTGCACGCAATCTCTAAACACTGAGATACTGAACTACTGTGATGCCCCACAGATAAACAGCCACTGCCAAGCCCCCATTCCCACCCCTACCCATGCCCCCAGCTGTCCTGGCTGTCTCAGTGCCTCCCCTGGGATTCCCTGGAATGCCCCAAGATTCTACAACTAAAGGGTTAAAGCCTGAAACAGCCAGAAGTGGGGGATGGCGGGGCCCACTGTCCTAGCAGGCTTCCATTCTCATTGGTCCAGGTTCAGCACATACACTCTGATTGGTCAGCACCCCTCGACTTACTGGTTTGGTTTTTTAACAGCTTTATTGAGTTATAATAGATATAAAAAAACTGTACATATTGAATGCATTATTTTGATGAGTTTGGACATATGCATATACCTGTGATACTATCACCACAATCAAGGTGACAGACATACCTATTACCTCAGAAAAATTCATTATGTCCCTTCATTTGTATGTGTGTGTGTGATAAGAACATTCAGCATGAGATCTACCCTCAACAAATTTTTAAGCACACAACACCTTATTGTTAACTATAGGCACTATGTCCTACAGGAGATCTCTACAACTGATTCATCTTGTATAACTGTAACTTTATACTCATTGAACAACACACTGTTTGTTAAATATGTTTACTGTTACTCCAGTCGGCTAGAGAGACTGTGGGGAGTCTCTTAGTGCTTTTCAATTGCTTTGAGTGTGAGAATAGTTTTTTAACAGCTATAAATTCCACAGTTCTCACAACATGCACACATATATGTAAGGTAGACATACTTTTTAGTAAACATTGATTGGTAAGTTTCAGGTCCAAAAATGACCAAAACTTCAGTAACATCTTGAAATGGATTTGCATTTTATTTATGACGCAAATTTACACACACTTGAAAAGTAATCATACATACATACAAGATCTATGAATGACTTAATCGATAGACAATGCCTAGTGCTCTTGTGGACCGGAGCATACTTTGCAGTCTTCTCTTCCATGGGGTAAGGACAACTACTAACCGAGCCAAGCAAATCTTCCCCCTCCATTCAATGGCTGAAGAAACTGAACCTGGAGAGGAGATTGGACCTTCTGAAACCCACTGCTGGGCTGCAGCCTGCAGGCCTGCAAGCCCTATAATTGCTCAGCCTCAAGACTGAAGAAAGAGCCCGAAGACAGTGACAGAGACACACAATGGTTTATGGGACAAAGGATCTCACAAAAGGGTCCTGGAGTGACACCCCACTGTGGACGTAGATGGCAGGCAGCCACCTTCACTACCACGGAGAGAGGGAGGTTACCAGTTATAGAGGGAACTGACATCAGGTTAGCTCATCGGTTACCAGGGAAACCGTCAGAGGTGCGTGCCCCTCACTACCCTTTGATAAACTGTCCTAGTGGAGACCATTCTGATCTAAAGATTAGAACAATCACTGGCTGGGGCCAAAGGAACATACCTAGGCATCTACTGATTAGGCTCTATGATCAAGAGGGAGGGTTAGTCAGGTGAGTAGGGCATAGGTGAGGCAGGGACTGGTAGAGCAGAGGAGGTACAGAGAGCAAGAGAACAGCCATCTTGCGTGGCCTGATCATACACACACTCATTACTTGGAGCTAAAATTTGAAGCAGCTTCACATCTAAGATTTATTGTGTCTAGGGGTGTTAGATTAGGGGGTGCTGACTGGGCAGAAGACATCTCAAGTCGGCCCACCAGTGACTCTTCCCTTATAAGGCAGATATCATTCATGGAGGTAGCCAGAGCAAAGACCTACTGTCTTTTCGCTGACTGAGGTGGACCTTACAGAGGCCACTCAAGCCTGTTAGGGTAGGGGATGCGGGGAGGTTTTGCAACATGACTCAGTCTCTAAGGAGAGCCCAGGCTATCAGCTGAAAACTGAGTGATCAGAGGATCTGCACTTCTTACTGTCCACTAGAACTTACTCAAAGAGGTCTTATGGGCTCTAGAGGCAATGACACTGTGAGGCAGAGTGGGCTTTGACAGGAAACAGAGGGGGGTTCAAATCCATCTCAAGTATATGGCCTTGGCCAAGTTTTACTTAATTTTCAGATTTCAATTTCTAAATCTTTAAAATGGGACTGTTCCGAGGATCGATTAAATGAACTAACATCAAAGCCTGATACACGTACATTGTTCAACAAACGTTCCATTTCCTAGAATCATCTGGAAATTCAAACTCCTCCATCTAGCAGGAAAACTACAGCCTGGCGATTTTTTTTTTTTCAGCCTGACAATTCTGTCTACTTTTCCAACCCTTCGCTCTTTCTTCTTCTCTCCAATTTTCCCATATCCAGCACTACTCCAAAGCAGCTTTAAGCTCAGATGGGTCAGTTCTGCTAACCACACCCAGCTAAGCCACACCCAGATTCCTGATCCATAGAAACTGAGAGACAATAAATGTTTGTTGTTTTATGCCACTAATGTGGGGGTAATTTGTTACACAGCGATAGATAATAAACATATTATTAGTCGTGAGGGAAATGTAAATTAAAGCTACAACGAGATACCACTATATACTAAAACGGGTAAAATTTAAAAGACTGTACTAATCAAGTTTTGGTAAGGAGATGGAGCAATTAAAACTCTCATCTACTGCTAGAAGAAATAAAAGAAATACAGCCACTTTGTGAAAAGTTTGGCGATTTCTTAAAGATTTAAACATACACCTACCATCTGACCCAGATATTCCTCTCCTAGGTATTTACCAAAGAGAAATGAGAACATAGCCACACAAAGACCTGTACACAACTATTCATAGCAGCTTGTTTATAAGAGTCAAAAATGGAAACAACCCAAATGTCCATCAACAAGTGAATGGATTAACAAACCATGGTATGGTCCATGTAATGGAATACTACTTAGCAAAAAAAAAAAGTAATTGACTATTGATATCACAACATAGATGAGTATCAAAATAGTTATGCTGAGTGAAAACAGACAAAATAAATACACTGTGTTATTCCATTTATATAAAGTTCAATAAAATGCAAACTATTCTATAGTGACATAAGTAGATCAGTGATTGCCTACAGATATGGGGGGGTGGGAATGAATCAATCACCAATCACAAGGGGCATGAGGAAACTTTTAGGGGTGATGGATATGTTAATTATCTTGATTGTGGTGAGTTGCAAAATGTCCTTAGAGACAACTTGGTAGCACTATATGAAGAAACACAAAAATGTTCCTCATTCCATAAATCTCGGTCTTAGGAATTTGTCTTAAGGATAATTCAAAAGAAATACTAAGCTCTTTATACAAACACATAGCAGCATCACCTATATCAAAGATACTGGAAATTATCTAATTGCCTAGCTACCATAAAGGGGTTAAATCAACACTAGACCATTTCATCTCCAACTACAAATGAAAAATGGGAAGTAAGGGGCAACATGTAGATAGGTTTACAAAATAATGCAAATGCATTGTATATAAAGACTACAGAATTGTACAAACACTATGGTTACACCTATATAAACATATATATGTGCATAAGAACACAAAGGAGAAAAAAAAACAGAACATAGAAAAACCTAGTAGATGAATGATAGGTAATTGGCATGTGGGTGACGTTTTTCTTCTGGCTTTGTCTCCTGTAATGTTATGATGCTTCCATAACAGTTTTTTAAATGTTTTCTTGTTGGTTTTGGCTCAGTCTCCCAACCTGGTGATTATGCCGAGTCTTGCATCTGTCAGCTACCGTCATCAGCACCTCAGTGTGGTCAGCCACAGGCCCAGTCAGCTTGCTTTCTATGCCTTCTTGTATATCATTGATAAAATGCTGAACAGAGCTATGGTGTGGTGTGAAGGACGCACTCTTTTCTTCCATCACTGTTAGTCTAGTTAGGTTATTTCAGTTCCATAAATGACAGAAAGCCAGTTCCCAAGGGAGGAGTACTAGAAGGTGGTAAGCAAAGTGAACCTGGAGAAGAAGGTGGAGCTGCTTACCTGAGCTTGGACTGTATGACCCACTCACTGGGTAAAACCAATGTCAATCATCTCTGGCCAACAAATGCCCCCACAATCAGAGACAGCTCCACAAATTACACATAGGAAATAGTAGGCTGTCTATGAGAAAGTTAGAACTTAGAAAAAAAAAAGTAATAGAAACCTATAGATAGAAGCTATTGTATTATTCCACTGACCCAGAGCTAAGTTCCAGTAGTCCATTTGGTCCCAAGACCTGGGGCCAGTTTGGCTTGGCCAGCGCCAAAAGAAGACAAAGAGCCATGTACAACACCCACCAAGGGTGAGGCCCCCTAAAGGGACTCTCACCTCTTCCCTTCTCCTGGAGTATGTCCAAATCCATATCAGGAGAGTATGCCCAGATACCCTCATCATCCCCATGGCCCCTGGACATCTACCCTACTGGGTGACAAGTAAGTGGATGGCTTCAGGACTAAAGAATATGTCTCTGAATATGTCCAGCTCAATGTTGAAGCTTTCCCCAGCCCCCCTGCCAAAAGGTTGGGCCAGATCTGCCTAGATAGAAACCAGGCCTGCATACAGATCCAAGGCCCTAAGTTTCCAGGACACCAGGGAGAGAGGCTGCCCTGCGAGACACTCAGACTTCAGCCCAGTAGGGCCAAGCTGGCCCAACTGTGCCTCTCAGATGGCCCCAGGATCATCCCAGAGGCCTCCATACCTGAACCTAGGGAAGAAGATGCTGTTCTGAGTCTGAACCTTCCCTTAAGCCCTATCATCTGTGAGATCCCTGCTTCTGGGCTCTTTTGCAGCTGCCCACCTGCCTAGATGGCATATCAAGTCATTATGCCTTCCAGATCCAGCGCTCTGCCTGTTCTCCTGGATGTACCCCCAACACCCAGTTAGTGACAGGCCTGAGACTTGCCCCCAGGTCTCCTGATATGTTAGTGCATTTAATGTTCATAAAGTGCTTAAAACAGTGTCTGCACATAGAAGAGTTTTGCATGTGTTTGCAGTTAACAAAAGCAACCATCACAACTCTTATGACATTAATATTATCCCCATTTGATAGATCGAAAAACTGAGGTTCGAAGTGAATAAGTGGCCAAAGGTAACACAGCTGGGAAGAGGTAGAGACAGGAACTGACCCAGGACTGACTCTAAGTAACTGGCTCTCATAGCAGAGCCACATTGTTCCTTGAGTGCTGGGGACCTGTGTGTCCAGTTGCAGGAAGCCATACTTCCTGCCACCAAGGAACTCCCAGAGAAGAACAGAGACAGTCACATAACCAAATTACTACACCACAAAAATGTGTGACAAGTGCCAAAATCCAAACATGCTGGGGCAGGCCCAAAGAGGGTGTGTTTGACTTACTCAGGCAGATCAAGGAGGACTTCCCAGAAGAGGAGACATTTGAGCTGAGGTGGGCCAGCTTTTCCAGCTTTTCCAGGCTGAGGGCAAGAACTTATGTGAGAGAAGGAGAAGACTTGGTGGGGGGCGGGCAGTCCTCTGAAGCTGGGGGCAGGGAAGACCAAGGAAGAGAGTAGGGGTGGGAGGGGGCTGCACTGTGTCCGAAGGGCCCCGAACTGCCAGGCCAGGCAAAGTGTACTTGATCTTGCCCTGGAGGAAGCAGAGGCATTGAGAGCCTTTGAGCAGCCAAGTGGCCCAGTTTGTGCAGAGACAGACAGCGGGAGTGCCCTGCTGGAGAGGACTATTTGGAGCCTTAGACTTGTCCAGAAGGCTGGCGTGTGTAACCTTGTGCTCCCCTCTTCCCCAGCCAGGCTCAGCGGAACTGAGGGAGCTGAGCGCTTCAGAGGTGCTTGGGCAGAAAGGCTGAGGATCAGGACCCCCACGCTCCAGGGTCCTCCTGGGTGAAGCTGCGTCTGTCCCAGCCCTGCCACTGTCTGCACCATCCTCCAGGAGAGAAGAGGCTGATATGGGCAGCCCAACCCTGGCTGAAGTGTGCAGGCTCTCTTTTCGAGTGACTCTGGGGATACATGCCCAGAAAGGGAGGATACATGCAGGCCAAGGAGGCAAAAGGGCAGACGGTGAGATTAAGAAAGATACACACTCTCAGGCTAAAACAGAGAAAGAGAGCCAAAAAAGCCCGAAGGAAAGAGACCAGAGGAGAGCTGGGCCGCCCACGCACGTGTGTGTCCAAGGACAAGTGTCTTCGGGCTCCCATGCTATTGTCCACCTGGCACTGTGGGCACTGAGCAATCAGCCAGCTGGGCTGGGTACCTGCCTGAGGCACTGTACCAAGCTCTAACCACCCCTATCCGCACCCCCACCCCAACCCCGGGAGCCTGGACTGAGCTTGGGGCGAGGTGCCCTGATGTTCACAGTGCCGGGCAGGAGGAGGGGTCAAGGACTGGAATCAGAGGCCTGGGGCTCTGGGCGGAGCCTGGCCTGGGGAGGGGAGACGAGTCACTGTCTCTTCCTGTACCTCACGCGGTACTAGAATCCAGTCTAGTGCGTTTCCCCTTTGAGAGGGCAAAGGGAGTAATCAGAGGCCCTTTTGAGATTGTCTTGCAGACCATGAACTCTGCAGCCCGAAATGAACGTTCACAATCTTCCCTGCTTCTCATAGTCCTAAGGCTGCGCATAGAGCTCGGAATACCCAAGAAACCAGGATGCCCAAGGATTCTAGAGGACCGCTCCTGCCCCCCAGGTCCTAAAATCTAACCGACTTGCTGGCCTCTCTGAGAATTCCCGGGGTCCTGCTCTCACCAACTCCGCTAAGAACCCCGGCTTTCCCAGGAGAGTCCACTGCCACAGCCCGGCTCTCTCCCGCTCGGTGTGAACGGACTAGGATCTTACCTTGTGTTCCTCAGTCCTTGGCTCAGGAACGCTCACTGAGCACCCGAGAAAGCTCCGAGAAGCTAACCTGGGGGTGGGGGTAAGGCGCGGGCTCAGGGCCCGCTCGGACCCGGGCTCGCTGTGCAAGGCGGGACAAGTCCGCATCCTCTCCGAGTCGGTTTGCCCTTTTCGCCGCAGCCGCGGAGCTCCTGGATGTCCCAGCAGTTTCCTGAGCTACCCATTCCGGGGCGAGATAACAGTGTTGGACAGGGCTCTGAGGCAGGGATTGGGAGTTTCCTTGAGGTGAGCCGGGAGTCTGGTGGCAGGGTGCAAGCTAAGCGGGGTGATGGGAAGCAGAAGGATCCCCTCTCTGGGCCCTAGTTTCTCTGCCTGGTCCTGGGGTGATGATAATTCTGTGTTCACAGTATTTAAGTGAACCAATGGCGAGAAAGCGCTAGAAGTTGTGTTGCCCTGACCAAGCTCCGGGGTCCCTGCGCGTCGCTGGGGGCAGAAAAAAGCCACATCCACGCAGACTCGAAGACTGGAATACCCTCCCCACACACATTCTCCCTTCTAGGCGGGCAGAAAGCATTTTACTTTAATCAACCACTACTTCTTTGAGCAGGGGCATCTCATTTCCGCACATGAGTGGGAAGGACTTGAATTTTCCCCAGCAGCTTGTCTTTTTTTCACAACCGAGTTTCACCCTGAAAACAATTTAAAAGACAAGAAGATAATGATGGGTTGGTGATGCACCCCACTCCATCCTCTTGACTCCCTGGAAGCGGGGGGCGACAGGTAGGGAGACCCCCACGTCACAGATGGGGAAACTGAGGCCTAAGAAGGGCAGCAGATAGCTCAAAGTCGTTGGGCCAGTAAATGAGCTAGCTGTAATCTGAGCTCTCACTCCATACCACTGCTGTGACTAGCGGCTGGGCTGTGTGTGACACAGGACCGACCTCCTTTTTGGCACTCTGAGGCCATACAGCCCACTGACCCTGACTGACTGCCCCAGAGTAATCCAAACAGAGGTCACTGTGTTCTGGCTGTGCCGAGATTCTTAGACCTGATTCGCAAGCATCTGGGCCTGGAGTTTCCATTATCTCACTGTAAGGAGGACTTTAAGCACAAGTGAGGCTCTGAGAACTCAGGAAAAGACAGAGAGGCGATTAATCCTGTCAGTTGCTTCATTTGCAAATATTTTCTCCCATTCTGAGGGTTGTCTTTTCGTCTTGTTTATGGTTTCCTTTGCTGTGCAAAAGCTTTTAAGTTTCATTAGGTCCCATTTGTTTATTTTTGTTTTTATTTCCATTTCTCTAGAAGGTGGGTCAAAAAGGATCTTGCTGTGATTTATGTCAGAGTGTTCTGCCTATGTTTTCCTCTAAGAGTTTTACAGTGTCTGGCCTTACATTTAGGTCTTTAATCCATTTTGTATTTATTTTTGTGTATGGGGTTAGGGAGTGGTCTAATTTCATTCTTTTACATGTACCTGTCCAGTCTTCCCAGCACCACTTATTGAAGAGGCTGTCGTTTCTCCATTGTATATTCTTGCCTCCTTTATCAAAGATAATGATTAATCTCCAAAATTTACAAGCAGCTCATACAGCTCAATAACAAAAAAAACCAAACAACCCAATCAAAAAATGGGCAGAAGACCTAAATAGACGTTTCTCCAAAGAAGATATACAGATTGCCAACAAACACGTGAAAGAATGCTCAACATCATTAATCATTAGAGAAATGCAAATCAAAACTACAATGAGATATCATCTCACACCGGTCAGAATGGCCATCATCAAAAAAATCTAGAAACAATAAATGCTGGAGAGGGTGTGGAGAAAAGGGAACACTCTTGTACTGTTGGTGGGAATGTAAATTGATACAGCCACTATGGAGAACAGTATGGAGGTTCCTTAAAAAACTACAAATAGAACTACCATATGACCCAGCAATCCCACTAGTGGGCGTATACCCTGAGAAAACCATAATTCAAAAAGAGCCATGTACCAAAATGTTCATTGCAGCTCTGTTTACAATAGCCAGGACATGGAAGCAACCTAAGTGTCCATCAACAGATGAATGGATAAAGAAGATGTGGCACATATATACAATGGAATATTACTCAGCCATAAAAAGAAACAAAATTGAGTTATTTGTAATGAGGTGGATGGGCCTAGAGTCTGTCATACAGAGCGAAGTAAGTCAGAAGGAGAAAAACAAATACCGTATGCTAACACATATATATGGAATCTAAAAAAAAATGTCATGAAGAGCCTAGGGGTAGGACGGGAAGAAAGACACAGACCTACTACAGCATGGACTTGAGGATATGGGGAGGGGAAGGATAAGCTGTGATAAAGTGAGAGAGTGGCATGGACATATATACACTACCAAGCGTAGGGTGGATAGCTAGTAGGAAGCAGCCACATGGCACAGGGAGATCAGCTAGGTGGTCTGTGACCACCTAGAGGGGTGGGATAGGGAGGGTGGGAGGGAGGGAGATGCAAGAGGGAAGAGATATGGGAACATATGTATATGTATAACTGATTCACTTTGTTGTAAAGCAGAAACTAACACACCATTGTAAAGTCATTATACTCCAATAAATATGTTAAAAAAAAAAAAAAAGTCAGAGAGGCTTCAGGGCCAGGAGGTAAGAAGCCTGAATTTCCTGAGTTTCCCTTTCAGTGTAGAACCTCTTCTGCAAGACTTTAAGCAAGCCCCTTCGGCAATCTGGGCCTAGTTTCCTTCCAGCTTGAATTTCCAAGATTTCCTTAAGAAGAAGAGCAGGCTACCTCTGCATCTGCACGAAGGGGCATCTGGGTCAAGAGATATGGAGGAATTTTCCATGACTCCTTGGATCCCCTCCTTTATATTTATGAAACCCTCTGAGGGCACTTCAAAACTCAGTCAAGCAGTTAGGGGAAGAGCTACCAGTATCTTCTACAGATCACCAGCACTCCTCCCCTGCCCCCAAAATTTAACATAAAATAGCCTGTGAGGGGACAGGTTTTTCCAAAAGGTGCTGGGGATACGTGCAGGGCTGAAGGTGGCTACAAAGAGGATGGAAATCACCCAGCACCCGCCTACATCAACACCAACCCACCCCTGCTGGACTAGAAGAATGATTTCCAAGGGACTGGGACCCACTCCACAGCTTTCAAATGGTTCTCAGTGGGGTCTGTTACCCCTAAACACGTTAAGGAGCACTGCACCAGAGAAGAGGGGAAGACTGGGTGAGAGGAAATGGAGGAAATGGCCTGGCACCGAGGGGATCTTTATGGATAGTTTTGATCCAAACGGGTGAATTGTCCCAGTTCACTCAAATCGTTTAATTCAAATTTTACATCATGGATTCATAGAATCTTCAAAGTACAGAATTTTGAAATGTGTTATTAGAATAAAACATTTATGGAATAAAAGTTTTAAGATCCTTTGTTCATGAAAATCTTAGAATAATAATCTTAATAAATCTAATCTCAGGATGCTAAGGCTTGGTCTGTTGCACAGGTGTAGCTCAGTAGCCACAAAGTTTGAGAAAAAGGAATCAGTTTTCTAGAATGGGTCCACAGTCACAGAACAATGAGGATCAAAATATCGTGAGACATGGAGGCTTCTAACCATAGTAATTTGAGCTTAAAAATCTCTATCATAAAGTCATTAAAGCATATGGTCACAAATATTATAAGAATTATTAGATTATTTGAGTTATAAAATAGTGGATCTAGAACTAATATTTTAGAATTAAATAAGAAGAGAGATGTGGATATATAGGACCCAAATCTTCCAATCAGACATTCCTAGACAGGAACTCAAATTAAGTTATATGTACCTTAGAGCTGCAATAATATCTAAAACCTAGAGAAGCTACAACTCCCAGTAGTGACATCATATTTTCAGGCACAAAATCTTACTCCCAGCATCTTAAGATACGGGGAATACTCTTTTACACTCTGACCAGAAGCTTAAAGTCATAGGAATATAATCACAGTCAAATAACTTAGACTTCTGGTCATGGAATCTTAGAACAACAGAATCACATTATTTGATTTATGGATTCACGTTAGGATAGTGGTCCAAAATTTAACGTTTGGAAATCTGAATCTTGGAAATACAGAGAACCACAAACTCCAGTATTAAAAGATTGCTATAATGTATCTGGTTAAAATGTTAAAACATTTTTTTTCCCTTTGAAAAAACGTAACAGGATGCAACCTGGATTTTCGTAGCTTCGTTACTTTGGAAGAAGGAAGCTGGGAGGTTTCTGAGCGAGTGAAACGCCCCTCGCGTCTTTTGAGCATGAATCCGCCGAGGAAGGTCTTTATGCAAACCGTTCAATTTGCTTCCACACCCGGGTTGCCGGAGCGAGGATCTGAACTCTTTGCCTCTTTCTTCCGAAGGCAGTTGCCCAATGCTTGGTGGGGCTGAACCTGCCCGGAGCTCATCTCCACGAAGAACGCGACTAAAGCCCCTGAAGGCCGCCGCCCGCACTCTCGCGGCTCTCTCCGCCCAGCCCTCCACCCGCAGCCCCGCGGAAAGCTGCGTCTCGGCCGGAGCCTGAAATCCTAAGGGTAGAACGCCCCACCCCTGAGATCCGCACATGCTTTCCCGCCCCCAGTTCTCAGAGGAGAAAATTGAGGGCTTGTGACCGGGAAGGGACAGGCCCAGGTTGTCCCTGCGAACCCAGACCTGCGGGTCCGCCGCCGCAGGCGGTCTTGAGCAAGGCCGAATCAGGGCTTAGGGAGCTGGCGGGAAACGAACTCCGAAACTGGACACCCGCGAAGCGGACGGGTCCCGTCTGCCCGCCCCTTCCCCGGGAGACTCGCCTTCCCAGAGCGCCGCCAACCCCGGCCCCCACCTCTCGAAGCCCTCCGTCCCGCTGCGGGAAGGGGCTGCTCGGCTGCCCCCGGAGGTCTTGGGAGCCACTTGGAGCCTTCCTGGCTGGGCGAACTGGAGGAGAAGGTTGCCGCGAGAGGCAGAAGCCTAGCCTCCATCCTCTTTAAGCTGTGAGTCACTCCACATCATATAGAGAGGGGTCCCGAGCCACCCAAAGATAAAAGATTGGAGGGCGGGGGAGAGACGTGTTGCGGCCTTTCGCTAAATATCAGCAATTGAGATACAAAACCTCGGTACAGTGGAGGAACCCGGAACCCACCGAGGGAAAGTGGCTACCTCTGGTGCAGGTGGAGGAAACGCACTCCCACCAGAGACGCAGGCAGGTGTGAGGTTCGGCTAAACTGCGAAGTCGCGGTGGAACCGTGGCAAGTCACCTCCTCTATCGGACCTAGGGATCCTGCCTGAAGGAGGAGGGACTGGATGGGGAATGGCCAGGGCAGCCTTGAGTTGGGGTTTGAAAATAAATCATCCTTGAAAGACCTTGGAAGCCGTCACCTGGAGCGTCTTCTCCCTTCCTCGTCCCCCACCCTCAAGAACCAAGCGCCCCTCAGCCAATTCTCACCCTCTCCAGCCAAAAAAGGTGAGGCGAGCCCTTCCTTTCACCTGCGGGTCCCAGCCTTCTATAGAGGCTGGTAAAGTCCCGAAGCGCTGAGTTCGGGCGCCGAGGTCTCCAGAGACAGTTCCTGGCCTCTCCCGACCTCAGTCTCCCCGTCGGCGCGCAGAGAGGACCGGCCCAGGAGACCTCCAAGGGACCTCCATGCTCAGACCGTGTGGTGTACCCGCCGCGCCGCCACAGCATCTCCTACCTGGGGAGGTGCGCCGAGGCCCAGGGGGCGGGCAGTCGGGGGGCGGGCGGGGAACGGGCACCGCCCCAAGCTTCCTGGCGCCTTTAAGGAGGAGAAACCCGCGGAGGGAGGAGCCGGTCCGGGTGTGTGCAGGGAAGCGCCTCGCCAGCGGTCTTGGCGGCTTGAGGCCAACCCTGCGGAGAGGAAGAGTCGCCGGCCACCCCGCCTGGCCCGCGCTGCAACCTCGCCGCCGTCGCCTTGCCTCGCCTCCTTGCCCTCCGCGCCTTCGGCGGCCCCAGCCACAGGGGCGCCGCCTAGGCGGCCCCCACCAGAGTGTCTCCACGCCTGCATTAACTGCTCTCGTTTCAGACCTTGGTGCCCGCAGCCTCCTCTGCGCTCAGGACCTCGACGGTTATCCTCAGATCAGCAGGAAGCCCAGAACTGATGCAGGCGCCCCAGCCCAGGACCAATTCCAGACCCCGTGATTTCCTGGCACCAGCGCGCAAAGGACCCTTCAGCCCGCGACAGGAGCCTCGTCCGGGTCCCAACGTCGCTGCTGGCGCCTGGCTTCGAGCTCCAGAACACGAGCAGAGCCGTCGGTGGGCGGGACACTCCTGAGCCTCTGTCCGCACTGAGCCAGCCCGGAAACTACGGGCGCCAAAGCTCCTGCGCGCCCCTGCCACGAAAGCTGTGCTCCCGGTGCCAGCTGCGAGGACACCCTGAGCTTTCTAAAGAGGGCCCCAGCGTCGGTTCCCGTTACCCTGCATCCCGGGCCCCGCAGCTCCCAGCCCCTCGACAGCAGCGGGCAGCGGGGACGCCCCAGGGACGCGGGACGGCTGCGCCATGACGGCGGAGAGCGGGCCGCCACCGCCGCCGCCGCCGCAGCCGGAGGCGCTGGCGGCCGTGAAGGAGGAGCGCGGTGAGGCGGGGGCCGGGGTCCCGGCAGAGGCCGCGGGTCGCGGCGCTGGCGGGCGGCGGCGGAAGCGCCCCCTGCAGCGTGGGAAGCCGCCCTACAGCTATATTGCGCTCATTGCCATGGCCATCGCGCACGCACCGGAGCGCCGCCTCACGCTGGGCGGCATCTACAAGTTCATCACCGAGCGTTTCCCCTTCTACCGCGACAACCCCAAAAAGTGGCAGAACAGCATCCGCCACAACCTCACACTCAACGACTGCTTCCTCAAGATCCCGCGCGAGGCCGGCCGCCCGGGCAAGGGCAACTACTGGGCACTCGACCCCAACGCCGAGGACATGTTCGAGAGCGGCAGCTTCCTGCGCCGCCGCAAGCGCTTCAAGCGCTCTGACCTCTCCACTTACCCGGCTTACATGCACGACGCGGCCGCCGCTGCTGCCGCTGCCGCCGCCGCCGCCGCTGCCGCCATCTTCCCGGGCGGGGTGCCCAATGCGCGCCCGCCTTACCCGGGCGCTGTCTATGCAGGCTATGCCCCGCCGTCGCTCGCCGCGCCGCCCCCGGTCTACTACCCGGCTGCGTCCCCAGGCCCGTGCCGCGTCTTCGGCCTGGTGCCTGAGCGGCCGCTCAGCCCAGAACTGGGCCCCGCGCCGTCAGGGCCCTCCGGTTCCTGCGCCTTTGCCTCGGCCGGCGCCTCTGCCACTACCACCGCTTACCAGCCCTCCGGCTGCGCCGTCGCCCGACCTGCCAACACTTCCGCCTATGCGGCCGCCTATGCGGGCGCAGACGGCGCGTACTCGCAAGGGGCCGGTAGCGCCCTCTTCGCAGCGGCTGGCCGGTTGGCCGGGCCCGCTTCGCCCCCCGCGGGTGGCAGCGGTGGCGGCGTCGAGACTGCAGTGGACTTCTATGGGCGCACATCGCCCGGTCAGTTCGGAGCACTGGGGCCCTGCTACAATCCTGGTGGGCAGCTCGGAGGGGGCAATGGAGGCGCCTACCACGCTCGCCATGCGGCTGCCTATCCAGGCGGAGCGGATCGGTTTGTGTCCGCCATGTGAGCCGAGCATACAGGCGAAAATTCATAGATACCTCGACTGTCTTTACGAACTAAGTATTCACGAAACCTGAGGACAGGACTGGAGAGAGGATCGAGTTGAAAGCCACATGGGAGGGACCGAGCCGGAGGTTCAGGCGCATACTCCCGGTGCACCGTGTACACACCGGTTCGCTTTGAAAATGGGAGGAAGTGGGGAGAGGCATCCTCGGCCCACGGACTGAGACAATGGACCCTCACTGAGGCGAAGCTCTAAAGGTCGTGCCTTTCTGACATTCTACCGGGGAGGGTCCTTGGCTCTAAAGGAGGCACAACATAGTGTCTACACCAGAGTCTAAGGGAATTGTGGAGAATCACATGACTTCACTCTTCCCCGTACTTACCAAAACCCGGGTCTTTTTACACAGTTCCATCTCTTGTGCCTTTGACTACGTTATTACAATAAAAGGCTCCGATAGTGTCTTCCTAGTTAAGGTGAGGAGGACAAATTTGCAAAAGAGGTAACCATTTTTTTAATGGGAAAGATCTCTGCTTCGCTTGACCAGGGGCTGCTTTACCCTGGCTCTGAGTCTGGACGGTGCCCCAGCGCCACAGTGTAACCCAGTTCCATCACTCACACCCCCAGTTTTCCCATCTATAATACAAGAGGGCTGCAGAATTCAACCGTCCCCCATATGAACTTTAAGGGCCCATCATGGTTGTTGCATATCTGGCAGCATGGGTGGGCCACCCAGGGCCTAACCCTATTCCAAGGAATGGAAACAGAGCTCATGGCAAGTATCTCTGGATTAGCTCCAGGCACCGGTTATATCATAATTTCTTGAATCTTTTGAGCATGATGTGCTGATCACTTGGCAGCTATTACTGCTGGGTCCTAAGTGCAGTTTTCCATTGAGGCAGGTAGAAATACATTTGTCCATTGCCCACGCTTTCTTTTCATCAAGCAGCCTGGGACCCAATGGGCGAACTAAAATTCAAAGGGGTGACAGGACTCGAGGGAGCCTGTTGGTGACAGTTTTCATTTTGTTGGGCTGGCTCTTCCATCCCTGGTACCCTCTGCCGAACCTTGGCAGCCTCCTCATGCAAAAAGTAAAGAGAAAAATTAATTGGGGCCATCAGTTAAGTAAGCTTTAGAAAGAAACTGGTGTTTAACTTTGCTTTGTATCCTTTATTTGTTTCAAGCAACAAGCTGACCAAAATCAGAAAGAAAAAAAAAATCCAACCATTTCCCCACCTTTCTCTTGAGAAATCTTGTAAGTTTCGATTCTGTAGCAAAAGTTTCTAGCATTAAATATTTCAGAGGCTCGGCGTGCAGCTTTCAGATAAACCTGAGTGTTCAGGTGAACTGTGTTAATAAAGATCTTTGAGCAAGTGAGTTCTGACAAGAGAAATGCAGCCTCTTTCTGCAGAGTTAATTTGCTAGGGAAGAGTGGGGGGGGTGAGAAAGAAGACTGAAAACCACTGGTAATTTTTATTTTTAATTCTGGGGATTGCACTATCCTGTTCACAAAGACATGTGAATGTGATTCAGTCCAGACGGGTATTTGTCTAAATAAGTGCTGCCCAATAGAAATATAATGTAAGCTGCCTGTGTAATTAAAATTTTTCTGGTAGCTGCATTAATTTTAAAAAAAAACAGGTGAGATTAACTAATAATATATTGTATTTAGCCCAATTTAATGTCCAAACTATCATTGCAACATATAATCGATATAAAAATTGTTGAGATATTTTACTTTTTTCATACCAAGTCTTTAAAATCTAGAGTGTATTTTACACTTACAGGTCATCTGTTTGGACTAGCCACAGCCAAGTGCACAGTTGCAGTGTGTGGCTGATGGCTACTGTATTAGACGGTACAGGTCTAGATGTTGGTCCTTCCTGACTTTGATGGTGGTAAATGACCACCTGGAGGAGGGGGCAGCTGCAGCACTGACCCTATTGCCAGTGGGTCCAGATTTCAGACCCAGCCCTGTGACCTTGGAAAAATCTAGGTGTTAGGCCTCCCTTATCTCTGTACTGATCCTTGCAGGTTGAAATTCAAAGGTTCTCCGTGTGCAGCTAGACAGTATGGCTCTCCCAGGCAGAAATCAAGATGCCTTGCCTCGTTGGCACTGGCCAGAAATTGAAAGCCCTCCACCCAGGGGTTTTGTCCTTGTCTTCCTAAAGCCCGGCAGGGGGATTGGGGCTGGAAAAGGGCAGTCTATGAGCCCAGTTAATGCAGCGGTTGAGCCTTTCTCCGTGTTTTAATTACCAAGTCCAATGCTTTGACAGCGCCATTAACGTTAATCCAGTCCTTTCCCTAGTGTCCACATTAGTGAATGGGAATTTGTGACCCCTCCCTCAGAGTCCACCTGAAGTTAAACGAGTTAAGAGGGATAGAAACGCTTTGTAAACTGTAAAGCGCACAGGAGGGAAGAAGGTTTCAACATTTAAGCGCCGCCTTATCCGGAAGTCTCCTGGAGCGTCGCGGTAAAGCCGGGGGAACAAGAAAGACAGGGAGGGAAAGCGCACGCGTCTTCGCCCCCAACTCTCCTTGTCAACTGGGACGACAGGTGAGATCGGCCAGGGTCTGTGCCCTGAGAAAGAGGACGCTGCGAGGAAGGAACTGGGTATACAGCAGGAGCCAGGAGAGACAGCGAGACCCTCGAGGTGTTGAAGAGAGAGCGTCAGCCCTTCTCGGCCTCCTGCCGGCCGGCGACACCCAAAGCTAGTGCGCCACCCGGCCGAGCCAGAAAGGACGCTGCACAGGCGAGGGAGCGCCGCCCTTCATCCACAGCCGGGCCGGGCGGGCCCTCCAGTCCGCGTGGCTCTAGGACATTGAGAACATTCACTCCTGCGTCTTGGGACAGTCCAACACTCCGAATCCCCAAACTGTGAAATAGAATCTCCCCGGCTCCCCGTCTAGGGGCTCAGAGACCGGAGGTGCGTTTCTCTTTTTTTTCTTCCTATCTTGAATCCAGAGAAATCGTTTGCCCCTCTCTGAGCCCTGCACCGCCCCCCCGCGTCGTGTGTAGGCGCCCCCCCCCCGCCCCAGGTCTGTGAGTAATTAGATGCGTTCCTCCCTAATTGCCAAAGGCTCGTTAGAATTCGCCCCAGAGCTGTAACATTTTCTTTCAAATTAACTTTGCTCGCAATTAAGCTTAGGAAACCAGCAACAAAAGCAGACTTGGCCCGAGGTCGTTTACTACGAAAACGGATTAGGGAAATTTCTTCCCCAGTTTAAGGGGAAAGATTCCTGCGGCCAGAGCTTTGGGGGAAGAGTTCCCACAGCTGAGGCCAAGTGGGAGTAGGAATCGGCTTGCGGCGGTTGGTGACGGCATTGGCCTTCCTCCTCATCGCGGTGATTCGTGCGCCAGAGTGAGGGTAACCTCGCTGAAAGGAATTCAGGAGGGTTTGGGCTGAATTTCACACCCTTGACTTGAAGCTGCCGTACGTAGTTACAGTTCATCCAGCACGTTCATAAACATAATCTCATTTACTAAGAACTTTGTGAGAATTTTTTCAAAATTAATTTTTTTCTTATTACAAAATTGGTACACGTTCATTGTAAAAACAAACAAAAAATACAACTTAGAAAGAAGAATCAAAGGAACTCATAGTTCGCCCAGAGAAAGCACAGCAAACACCTCAGTGAGTATCTTTTCTAGTTTTCGTTTTTGTTTTTCCTTTGCAAGAGGCCTGAGTCTCAACTCTGTCACTAAAATGCTGTGAGGTCTTGAACAAGCTTCTTCCGGCACTGCGTAGGCCTCAGTTTCACCATCTACAAAGCTGGGTGGCAGGTCCCCTTTCACCCTCACAAACTCCCATTTTTTTGGTCATTTAAATCCAGGATGCACTTCTCCAAGTGCCAGTAGAGAAGCTGAGAGCAGGAGGCTTGCCCTCCCTGCTGCTTTGCACAAGACATTAAGGCCCTGAGGCCTTGAAGCTCTAAGTGTGGGCCACAGACTAGCTGCATGGGCATCCCCTGAGAGCTTGCTAGAAATGCAGACTCTCAGGCTCTACCCAGATCTACTGAACCAGAACCTGCAATTCAACAAGACCTCAAGCGATTCATATACCCTGGGCAGAGAGGCAGAGCTTTAGAGAAGCGGGGTGGGGTGGGGGATGTGTTATGTTGTTGAAATCAGAGACCCCAGAATAACTTCCAGAAGGCTCCTGTTTCTCAGCAAGAACCCCAACCAGAGATGGCTGCGGAGAGAAGAGACGGCTAGGGTGCAGCCCTTCACCTCCTCCCTTGGGTGTGCTTTACAGTCTTGGAATCCTAACCCTTGGAATGCATCTCACCTCATGTTCCCTGTCTGATAGGTGACCATGACAATGACATTCACTGAGAGTGTATCTGAAACCATCTTGAAAGCTGGACTGCCAGAGCAGGAACCCAAACTCCTGACTCCCTGCTGAGCCACTGTGGGGACCTTGGGTTCTGGTCTCTGTACCCTCCGTAAGCAGCAGTCATTTGCCCAAGTATGGATGAAACCTGGCAACTTCAACCCCAAGTCTGGGCTTGTTGGAGTTCAGGAGAAAAATAAAGCTCTCTTCTCAGCAGGAAGAGGCCCCCACCTCTGAGTCCATCTGGGCTGAAGGATCCTCCAGTAGAGCATTTAAGTACCCCTCGTACGATCCTGGGCATCCTAATGAATCCTCCTCCACCCCAAACGCCCACACCTTCCTGGAGAATGTGGTCTCTGTGCTCACCCTGCTCCTGAGAAGTGCGGACTCCTGGGTGGGGGTTGGCATGACAGGACAACCGGGGGGAAAAAGGCCCTGATGATAAGGAGCATGTACCAGACTGGGCTCTCTTCCCAGGATCACACAGCAACTCAGTGGAAGAACCAGGACTCTCATCTCAGTGCTCACATGAGTTTTTAATAATAGGAATAAATAGGAATACCATGCGTGCGTATAGAGCTTCTATAGACTAAAGGGGCACAGGACTTACCCAACATCTCACAGTGTCCAAGCCTGGCTAGAACTTATGCCTCCCTCAAGGGAGACTGCATTTGATTATCACCCTCATAAAAGGCAGTGTGGAAATGGAAGTAATCAGACAGGGGTGGTGGTGAAGGTGGGGGTTGAGGGAGGGGGAAGGAGTGCAGCTGCGGGAGGGCCCTCCATTGTATGGATGGGTAAACTGAGCCTGGGATCAGTTAAATAAATTGCTTAGAACCACCCAAAGGGAAAGCAGTGTGACTAGTGCTTTTCAGCCCAAACTGAGCAGTGAACTAAAGGAAAAGAAGGGTCAACAGGTTGGGTGCAGTGAGGATAGGAGGTCTTTAACAAGTTTGGTGCCTGTCCCTACCCTCCTTCCAGCGTCTTCTTTCCGGGCTGAGGCCAAAACCAGCCTTTGCAGAGCTCCTGGGGTGGAAAGGATGACTGCTCCCTGTGGAGCTCCCTATGCCCCTCTGCCAGCCTCACAGCCCCTCTTCTGAGGGCTGAGGCTCAAATTTCCAGCTCAGCCCAGAAGGGTTAACCTGGTGCAGAAGCATGTAGTCAGAGAGGCCCTGGGGATCAACTGTCAGCCCCTCCCAGGGTGAGGAAGGGATTGAGAGGCGGAATCAGGGTGGATCTCAGCCCTGGTGCAGAGCACCAGCTTATCTCACTATCTGAGAACCTGGAGCGGCTTCTCCCAGGAGTGTGGGCAGAGCAGAGCCCCAGCTATGATTTTTCAGGCGTGGAGGCACTCAACAACCAGAGATAACGTGTGAGAAGCACAGCCTCATAGAGCCTAACTCTTGCCTCTGCTCTCAACCCCCAGCAGCTGGCCGAGCCCTCCCCATGGATGCTCCTGCCTCCTCCCTCCATTCTGCCCCCACTGCCAGCCTCACTTCCTGAAGCTGAGCTCCAGTCCTATGGAAGCAGGCTCCCTGCTGTCTGCAACAGAAAGCCCAAACTTCTCACCTGGCACTTGGGACCCTCCATTATCCTTATGCCAACCCTCTTCCCAGCCTCATCTCCCATAGTTGCCCTTCCTACAAATCTAGGCTCCAGCCAACACCCCACTTGCTGTTCCCAGACACCCCTGTGTGTTCCTGTCACCATGAATTTGCTCTGACCATTACCTCTCTAGGAACCCCCTAACCCCATCTTGCACGTCTAAGGCCACCAACCCCGTAGGAGGCCCCATCATCTCTCTCCTGGATCACAGCACCGGCCTCCTAACAGGGCTCCCTGCTCCCTCCACTGCTCTCCTCAGTCATTCCCCACAGCAGCCAATGTGTGGTTCAGCTCAAACATCAGCAGATCACGTCACTCTCGCGCAGAGGTCCAGACCTCAGCACAAGGGAGTGAGATTAGGAGCATGGCATGTTCATGAGCAGCCCCGTGAAGGGTTTCTTACACTATGAGAAAATTATACTTAATATGAGCGCTTTCAAAATTTCCCCCTCCCATGTAACACTTTCCTTTTATCCTAAATTTCATCAAAGCTTCATAATTAACCTTGTGTGAAGTGGGCTGTGCCCACATTTTTCCTGCACCCGTGCTCAAAAGAAAGAACAATGTCTTATCATGGGGACTGGGCACAGGGGTCTTGATGGTAGAGCTCAGATGGAGCATCTTGAGGACAGCCATATAGTGGACAACTCTGGACAGAAGTAAAGCAATACCCTCTCTGGCATATTCAAGAAGAAGTTGTGCCAGACTGCTAGCTGTCTACCCAGCCATTTCCACCCCCCCTTCTTCTCTGCTCACAAGACCCTGATTTTGTTCAGGTGGCAGTTGGTCATGTGTTTTAGGGGAAGTCTTACCCCTTGGGGTATCCACCGGTCAATCTGGATTTGTCTAAGGTAAACGTGGTGATGATTCCATCACTCTTGCCAGTGATTATTGAGAAACAGGCACAGGATACTTTCCAGGCCAATGAGATGTCCAGAAAAGTCTGCTCAGGGCTTCTGGGAAATAGTTCTTTGTTCTTAAAGAGATAGTGGGAGAGAAATAGCCATTTTCTTCCTCTTAATGTTGTTAGAGTGTGACTCCTGGAAGTGTGACAGACATGTTGGGCTCGGAGGGTACCAGCCTAAGAGAACAAGCCAACCTGCTGAGGATGGCAGAGCCAAAAGGTGGGAATAACCTGGGGGCCTGATGATATCAATGAGCTGCTGAAAGAACCAACCCTGGAACCATTCTTTATACCTGTGGGCGATAACAAATGTCCTCTAAGTTTAAGCCTCTTTTCTTTGGGCTCTGTGTTACTTGCAGCCAAATGCATCCTAACTAATAAAGGTGACCCTTATGGGGCAGGAAAAAATTGATTCTTGGTTTTCCCTTTGAGATTTCCTTTGCCATTCTTATTAAAAAAAAAAAATACAGCTGAAAGGTTATCTAGTCCCACCCTTGTTTTATAGAAGGAAAAACCAAGGACCAGAGAAGGTAATGGTTGTACAGTGAGCTAACATCTTAGGCCCTTGTCCAGGGCTCTCACCACACCATTGCTCTTCCCCAGCTTCAAGTGGCTCAGCCGTGGCACAGCTGACTAAGGTAACCCTGACATTACCCAAGAGAGGCTGTGTTCAGGGTGTACCAAGCGCTTCCACATATGCTGTCCTTTGGATCTTCACAACTGCCCTGGGAAGTAGCAGGTTTCAGGTGTATTTTTTTTTTCAGATGAGAAAACTGAGGTCCAAGAGAAGAGGACAAGCTCAAGGTCACAGACCTTTGCCTGAGAGGGATTCAACCCAGGTGTAACAAAGTTCACAGCAAAATGAATCAAACGTGAGGATTTTTCCTTCCTGGATATGGGAATCAGGAGACTTGCGTGTTGGTTTTGACTGCAGCTCTGGGGAAATCCTCTCTCTTTGGGCCTCTAAGTAGGGTGGATCCTCCACACGCCCCCGACTTACCTCCACAGGGCGTGTGAGGCTTAAAGATAATGTCTGCAAAGTGTGTGGATCTGCTTGCGTCAGATCCTACCAAGTAGGATGGTTAGTGCCAAAGCTGAAGGGGACTGGCTGTTGCTTAAAACGAGCTCTACCACTGTGGGCCTCTTTTCACCCTCCTATCACCCCACCCTGACCCTCCCAGCTTCAGCCAGCGTTGGTCCCACCAAGGCGAAAGCTGCAGGAGCAGGCCCGTAGTTTGCAGAACACCTGGGAGAGGCTGTGGGTAGCTGGGTAATTTCCAAATTAGTTGTAGGAGAAACCTAACAAAACAATCTGCCGGCTAAGCATCCCCAGAGCTCTCCGTGAGACTGACAGCCTGGAATCCAGCAAGCACAATGCACCGACCACAGGCGGGAGGGCCCTTCCTCCTTGGCGGGAGGAGGGCTGACTTCCTTCCAGCAGGGGCCCGTCCGGGCCTGCAGCGGCCTGATAGGAGAGCGAAACCCCAGAGCTGAAACAGGCTTTCCACCCAAATCCCAAACTATAATGAACATAAACGACTTTCCCGAAACGCTACTGCAAGGTTGGCTGGCCGGAGAGTTCCGCGCCCTGGTAGACACCTCACTTCTCAGCAAGGGGCTTTCAGGTCTCATTTTGAAGATTCCCTCCTGAATCCATCCTCAGGAAACCTGGGCTGTGCCCCCACTACTCCCTGTAGGCTACACACAAATGCACAAAAGGAACCTGGAGTCTGATATACTGTCAGTAATGGTCAAATCTGAACATTGTTTGGTACTTTCCTATTTTCTGAGAGGCTGCCTGCCTTCGTGAGAAAAGCACTGGTTCAAGTCCTGGCTCTGGTACCAGGGCAAGTCTCAGCCTAAACTTCCCCAGCAATAACATGGGTGCAACAGTGCCTTCCCTCTGTGATACCAGTCACAATGGCTAACATTCAGTGAGCTGGCAGGGCAGGCACTACCTTGTGCTTTTCAGTCTCCACAAAATCCCCTGGGAGATAGTGACCATGAACTATAAGAAATGGTAGGAGCAGTCTGAAACCGGGCAGTTGGGCACCAGAGCTTCTAGGTGATAACACTTTGCATCATGAGGCTCCTGGTTCACAGAAGCACTAGGCTAGAAGTCAAAAGACTCAGGGCTGCTCTCTGATGGCATGGCCGGCCTTCAAGATGGTGCCAGAGGAAGACAAGAGGCCTAAGAAGTCAACCTGGAAGTTTAGTTTGGATCTTACTCATCCAGGAGAAGATGGAATTTTTGATTCTGGAAATTCTTGAACAGTTTCTACCTTGAGAAAGTTAAAGTTTTTCCAGGAAAAACTGGAAATCTTGGGAATGTTGTTCACATTAAAGCCTTCAAGAGTAAAATCATGGTCGTTTCTAAGGAACGATTCTCTAAGAGGTATTTGAAATATCTTACCAAGAAATACCTTAAAAAGAGTAATCTTGGTGATCAGCTTCGGGGGTTGCATCTGATGAGGAGACTTACGAACCTCGTTACTTCCAGATTAGTCGAGATGAAGGTGGATCTGAGTCTGAGGGGCAGTGAAGCCATCCCTTATAGGCCCTTGCTTGCCGATAAAACAAATGAAGCATACAAGACAAAGAAACATCTAGAAATTGACCCTTAGATTATCAGTGAATGAAAAACCCTGCGCTCATGTTAAGCACTCATCTCTTTAGGTGTATGCTGTCTACATGGTTCTTTAATACTTTCTATGAGCAGTATTTAAATAACTTATGGCTGGTAGAATTCCTTCCAGGATTTCTGAAATGTATTGCTTTTTAAAATGTCCTTGAGTTAAAGTGTATAGTGTAGTATAGGAAAAAATGAAGCACAATTTTGGGTATAACTTTAGATAATAAAATATTTAAAATTAAAAAAAAGAAGAAGATTCGGGGCCTCACCCCTCCACAGCCACCAACTTTGTGTGTGACCTTGAATGAGTCCCTTGCCTTTGGCAGTCCCATCTATACACTGGGTACATGTGTGTGCCTGGGGGTTTTCAGATGGACTCCGGTGTCCCTTTAGCATAAGCTTTGGTGAATCTGAGTCCCCCTCCCCTGAACACAAACATGAGAATGGAATAGCATAATATGAAAGTTTCTATAAACTGTAGTGTGATCGTTTATTTCCAAGCCCTTCCATGTCTTTATCTCATGAAGTTCTCAAAACAGCCTCAAAGTGATTGGGGGTGAAGTGAAATGGGGGAAGTTTTACTGCAATAGTGTTTATAGCATGGAGAGCTAAAGCCCAAAGAGGGGTCACCAGCAATTTCGATGGAGCCCACACTAGACTTGGGACACCAGGCTCTGACCCAGTGCTCTTGCAGCTACACTGTGTGAATTATTACAAATGAATGGATACCCACAGCACTTTAATGCTGTGCCTGGCATTGTGCCTTGCCTGCAGTAGTGGGTGCTCACAGCGTGCAGACCTAGGAAAGTGGCTTGGCAGTACGAAGTATGAGAGCCAACCCCACCTTGGTTACTCAGCCTGGGTCCAGGGGGGCTTAGGGTTAGCACACACCCAGATCTGGGCCCAATCTTACAGGCTGCTCAGACCCAGAGTTCTCAGACATAGCCTGGGTCCCCAAGTCCCTGCCCTCCGTCCACAACCTATTAGGTTCACCTTCTAGATAGCTGACGGTTATCCCAGGCCTGATGTGCCTCACACCCCACCTGTCCCTCCCACCTGCCCCACAGGGTCTCACACTATGGCTTCCAGTGATCATCCCTCCTGGTATTCACAGCCTGTGTAAGCCCCTCCCACTGAGTCTAGTGACTTGCTTCTAATAAACAGGATATGGGAAAAGTTATAAGATGTCCCTTCCATGATTAGGTTACAAGACACTGTGACTTCCGTCTTGCTGGCACTCACTCTCTTATGTGCTCTAATGAAGCAGGCTGCCACGTTGTAAGATGCAGTACGGAAAGACCAAGATGGTAAGGAACCAAGGGACTTATGAGGAACTGAGATCTTAGTCCAACAGCCTATAAGAACTAAACCTGCCAGAAACTACGTGAATGAGCTAGGAAGCGAATCCTTCCCAATCACATTTTGAGATGACTGCAGGCTTGTGAGATACCCTGAAGCAGAGGACCAGAGAAACTGAGATCAGAAATGTTATGATTTTGAGCCCCTAAGCTTTGGGATAATTTGTTATGCAGCAGATAACTGGTACATGGGAAGCACTCTCACTTCCACTATAGTCTCCAGCCAGGCTGCCCCACCTCAACCAGAAGACACACATACACACACATATACGAATGCCTCTTCCCCTTGGGGTGGAAGATTTGAATACTTCTGCTAGGTCAGCCTAGACTTGTTGAGGGAACTCTGAAGCCTGGGGATACCCCCAGCCTTGTGCACTCCTTTTTTTTTTTTTTTTTTTGGCTTCAACATGCGGCATGTGGGATTTTAGTTCCCCAACCAGGGATTAAACTCATGCCCCCTTGCATTGGGAGCATGGAGTCTTAACCACTGGACTGCCAGGGAAGTCCGTTTATTTTTCTTCTGCACTCCTGACATTCAGAGGAAGCAAAGAGACTGGGGAGCCCCCTTGAGATGACAAAGGGAAGGAGGGCCAGGAGAGCTGCCCCCAAGGAGCCTAGGCCTATCCTTAGGACCCCTGCTTGCCCAGCCAAGTTTCACAATATCCGAGTCCACCCTGCAGCCTTTGGAACAATGAATATGTACAGTGTCAATAAATGCAGATTCAACCTACTTTCTTTTGGCCTTTAAGTCTGACATTAAGATTAGAATTAATTGCTCCCAAAAGGAAATGAGTAACACATATTACAACCTTAAGCAAGAGGCTTACCTTTGGAGACCTCAGCCAACCCCAGTCTGGGCTGGGCTTTTCTCAGAATTACATCCATGACTTCTGTTCCACGCTGGGTCTGGGTGCTGTTTGAGAGAAAGGCAGTGTTTCCTAACACTCCCTTCTTCTGGATTATTTAGATTCCAAGGGGAATCCAGAAACTACATGACGCCATGGCAAGATCTTTCGGACTGTGCCATGGAAAACTTAGGCAAGATCGGCCATGTTTTTAAGCAGGGCTGTGAGTTAAAAACAAACCAACAGCACATGGGTCAGCCAGGAAATCCAGGATGGGTAGCAGCATGTGTGAAGACAGCTTAGCCAATACTATGCTCACTATGAGTCAGGAGTGTCATGAAGCTGCCAAAATAATGAACTTGGAGACTGTATTAAAAGAAGTAGAGTGCTCAGAGCAAGGAGGTGATGGCCCCGCCTGACTTTGCCCTGTTCAGGGTGTCTGGATTGGCCCTGAGCTTCACATTTTTTGAGGGACATTGATCAACTGGAATGTATCATGAGAAGACAATCAGGATGGGGAAGGGGCTGCAGCCTGTGTCCTGGGAGGACCACTTGGAAGAATTAGGCTTGTGTAGCCTAAAGAAAGTCAGACTGCAGCACAATGTCCTTTCTTCAAGTCCCTGAGTAGTTTCCAGGACAGGGATGCTGCAAGAGGGGCACACTGATAGCATCAATGCCATGTAGCAACAGACTTCAGTCAATAAAAGGAAGAAGCTTCAAAGAGTCAGAGGTAGACAAGGGTGATACTGGCTGGCTCAGGCAATAAAAAACTCCCCATTCTGGAGGGATGTCCAAACACAGTTGAAAAAACAGATGGAGAGGTTCACAGAACAGAAGGGAAAGCTGAGGAATCAGGTCTTAAAAAGGACAGAATTGGGACTTCTGTGGTGGCGCAGTGGTTGAGAATCTGCCTGCCGATGCAGGGGACACGGGTTCAAGCCCTGGTCTGGGAGGGTCCCACATGCCGCGGAGCAACTGGGCCCGTGTCTGGAGCCTGTGCTCCGCAACAAGAGAGGCCGCGACAGTGAGAGGCCCGTGCACTGCGATGAAGAGTGGCCCCCGCTCGCCGCAACTAGAGAAAACCCTCGCACAGAAACGAAGACCCAACACAGCCCAAAATAAATAAATAAATAAATAAATTTATATATATATATTTAAAAAAAAAGGACAGAATTCAGGGCAGCAGCTAATAGATGAGCTTTTCTGAGTGTCACTGTCAGGATGAATCAGGTTGTCAGTAATTTGAACTCACATTCAAACTCCAGGGAGACTGCCTGACTGATCCCTCTGGTATCACACACCGCTCTTGGCTAGCAGGGGACAGGGTATATTGACCAACAGATAGTCCAATCACGACCATACCCATTGAAGGAGGGTGGGGATTTCCACAAAGCAAAATCAGGAAGATGTTATCAAAAGAAAGGGATGCTGTGCTAGCATAATAAAGGGATTTGTGTCTTGCTTTTGCCAGGATAAGTCGACAGGACTTGTCAAGGGGACTCTAAAATCTGTTCCTCCAATTATATGTTAATTATATCTCAATGAAGCTGGGGGGAAAATGAAATAAAATAAAAATCCGTTCCTCCAATCTTTTCCATTATAGTGAGAGTAATGATTTCCCTGACCCTATAAAAGGCCCACAAACTGTATCAAGATCAAGGTCCTGGGTAACACTGACACTTTGAGATGTGGGTACAGACATCTTGCTGGAAAAAACACTGGAACGTCTGTTTCCATCAGCAACGAGCACCAAACACCCTTAAAGAACTTTCCAATGGAAACAACTAAAATATCTGGATGAAATGTCTTTTAAAATGCATTGCTGGGGCTTCCCTGGTAGCGCAGTGGTTAAGAATCTGCCTGTCAATGCAGGGGACTCCGGTTTGAGCCCTGGTCAGGGAAGATCCCACATGCTGCAGAGGAACTAAGCCCGTGCACCACAACTACTGAGCCCACGAGCCACAACTACTGAGCCTGCGCGCCTAGAGCCCATGCTCTGCAGCAAGAGAAGCCACCGCAATGAGAAGCCCGCACACTGCAACGAAAAGTTGCCCTGCTTGCTGCAACTAGAGAAAACCCATGCGCAGCAACGAAGACCCAACGCAGCCAAAGAAAAAAAAAAAATCTAGGGCCTATTTTAGGTTGAGAATGTACAAGGAGACTATACAAAAGTTGGGGTTTCCAAAGGTATACATACTCAGGATAAGGGTGAATAAAGTGCATTTTCTATTTCTTTTTTGTTTGTTTTTCGTTTCTTTTTCTTTTTTTTTTTAACACATTTTCTTTTTGCCTTATATCCCAGACTTGAAGCTGAAGAAACTGGCAACCTGAAAACACCAAAGGGCACAGACAAAAATGCCTCCCAAAAGCCTGCTCTCCTCAGCCAAACAAGCAGGAAAAGGACAGCCCAGCAAGACAGAAAACTCCTCCAGTCAAACACCACAGAAAAACTGTGACCCACCCACACCCACACCAACAATGGCCAAGTGGGGAGCATGGACCCAATTACATGCTGTTGTGGTAAAATGAATGACGGTCCACAAAGACACCCAGGTCCTAATCCCTGGAACCTGCAAATATTACCTTATGGCAAAAGGGTCTTTAATGTGATTAAGTTAAGAATCTTGAAATGGGGAGATTATCCTGGATTGTCCAGGTAGGTCCTAAATGTAATCACCAATGTCCTTATAAGAGAGGGGGAGAGGGAGATTTAACACAGAAATAGGAGATGTGACAACGAGAGCATGAGATCGGAATGATGTGGCCATGAGCCAAGGAATACTAGCAACCTCTAGAAGTTGGAAGAGACAAAGAACAGATTCTCTCCTGGAGCCTCAAGAAGGTGCTAGCCTTGCCAACACCTTGATTTTAGCCCAGTGAAACTGATTTTGGACTTCTGACCTCCAGAACTGTGAGAGAATAAATATGTGGTGTTTTAGGTCACCAAGTTTGTGGTAATTAGTTTTAGCAGCTATAGGAAGTTAACATAGCTATCTATCAGAAACTTACTTCTAATATAGCAATACAGGCAAGTTGAAAGTAAAAGGATCAAAAATATATATCATAAAAACATTAATCAAACAAAACAGGAGGGCTCTATTAATATCAGGTAAAGTAGGCTTCAGAACAAAGAAAATTCCTAGGAACAGAGAAGGACTTTACCTAATGACAAAAGGGTAAACCCACCAACAACACTTAGCAATCCTAAATGTGTATGCACCAAACAACCGAGCTACAAAATATGTGAAGCAAAACTGATAGAACTGAAATGAGAAAGAAACAAATTCACAATTATAACTGGAGACTTCAACAACTCTCTCTCAATAATTGATAGAACAAGTAGACAGAAAATTGGCAAAGATATAGAACAACTCAGTGATACCATCATACAAGAGGATGTAGTCAACATTTGTAGAACACTCCACCCAATAACAGCAGAATACACCTGCTATTCAAATGCCTATGGAAGATGTGCCAGAATAGACCATCTCCTGGGCCATAAAAACAAACCTCAATAAATTTAAGAGAATTGATATCATACAGACTTAGCTCTCCAAAGTTCTCTGAGAGAGATAACAAGAAGATCTCTAAATACTTGGAAACTGCACAGCACATTTCTAAATAGTCCATGGGTAAAAGAGAAAGTCTCAGGGAAAAAAAAAATTACCAATGGAAGTGAATGAAAATGAAAATACAACATGTCAAAACTTGTGGGAAATAGCAAAAGAACTGCTAAGAGGGAAATTTATATCACTAAAGGCATACATTAGAAAAATGGAAAAATCTCAAATCAATGACCTAAGCTTCCACCTCAAGAAAACAGAAAAAAGATAATAGCGTCAATAATATTATAACTCTGTATGGTGACAGATGGTAACTAGTCTTATCATGGTCATCATTTTGTAATATATAGAAATATCGGGGCTTCCTTGGTGGTGCAGTGGTTGAGAGTCCATCTGCCAATGCAGGGGACACGGGTTCGTGCCCCGGTCCGGGAAGATCCCACATGCCGCAGAGCAGCTGGGTCCGTAAGCCATGGCCGCTGAGCCTGCGCGTCCAGAGCCTGTGCTCCGCAACGGGAGAGGCCACAACAGTGAGAGGCCCGCATACCGCAAAAAAAAAAAAGCAATCCAACAGAGGAAAGATACCCTTTTCAACAAATGGTGCTGGAGCAACTGGACATCCACAGTCAAAAAACAAAAAAAAACCCTCAACCTAAATCTCATACTTTATGCAAAAATTAACTTTAAATGGATAATGGACTTAAACATAAAATGTAAAACTACAGAACTTTTAGAAAAAAACATGGGAGAAAATCTTTGGGATGTAGGACTAGGCAAGCAAAAAGTTCTTAGACTTGACATCAAAGCACAATGCATAAGAGAAAAAAAATTGCTAAATAGGACTTTGTTAAAGTTAAAAACATTTGTCTAGGAAAGATCCTGTTAAAAGGAAGAAAAGACAAGCCACAAACCAGAAGAAAATATTTTCAAATCACATATTTGACAAAAGATTCATATGTAGAATATACATACAACTCTCAAACTCAACAGTAAGAAAACAATCCAACTAGAAAATGGACAAAAGAGATATTGCACCAAAGAGGATACATAGGTGACAAATAAACACATGAAAAGATGTTCAACATCATTAGCCATTAGGGAAATGCAAATTAAAACCACAATGAAATATCACTGCATACCTATCACAACGGCTATAATAAAAAAAAAACAGCGACAACGCCAAATGTTGGCAAGGAGTCAAAGAAACTGGATCATTCATAAAATGCTGACAGGAATGTGAAATAGTACTGCCACTCTAGAAAACAGTTTGGCAGTTTCTTATAAAGCTAAACATATAACAACAATGTGACTCAGCAATTGCACTCCTGGGCATTTATCCCAGAGAAATAAACATTATGTTCACACTAAAACCTGTATATGAATATTTATAGCAGCTTATTCGTAATAGCGAAAGTTCTGAAAAAATAACAGATGTCTTTCAATGGGTAAATAGTTAAACTTTGGTACACCTGTATCATGGAATAACACTTAGCAATAAAAAGGAATAAACTACCAATACACACAACAACTTGGAATAACCTCCAGAGAATTATGCTGAGTGAAAAAAGCCAATTCCAATAGGTAACATGCTGTATGATTGCATTTATATAACATTATTGAAATGAAAAAGATATAGTAATGGAGAACAACAGCTCAGAGATTGCCAAGGGTTAAGGAGAGGGTGCAGTTGGGAGTGAAGTGGGTGTGAATATAGAAGGAAACAGGAGGGCTTCCCTGGTGGCACAGTGGTTGAGAGTCCGCCTGCCGATGCAGGGGACACGGGTTTGTGCCCCGGTCTGGGAGGATCCCACATGCCGCGGAGCGGCTGGGCCCGTGAGCCATGGCTGCCAGGCCTGCGCGTCCAGAGCCTGTGCTCCGCAATGGGAGAGGCCACAACAGTGAGAGGCCCGCGCACCGTAAATAGCCAAAGCAATCTTGAGAAAGAAAAACGGAGCTGGAGGAATCAGGCTCCCTGACTTCAGACTATACTACAAAGCTACAGTAATCAAGACAGTATGGTACTGGCACAAAAACAGAAATATAGATCAATGGAACAGCATAGAAGGCCCAGAGATAAACCCACGCACCTATGGTCAACTAATCTATGACAAAGGAGGCAAGGATATACAATGGAGAAAAGACAGCCTCTTCAATAAATAGTGATGGGAAAACTGGACAGCTACATGTAAAAGAATGAAATTAGAACACTCCCTAACACCATACAGAAAAATAAACTCAAAATGGCTTAAAGACCTAAATATAAGGCCAGACACTATAAAACTCTTAGAGGAAAACATAGGCAGAACACTCTTTGACATAAATCGCAGCAAGATCTTTTTTGCCACCTCCTAGAGTAATGAAAATAAAAACAAAAATAAACAAATGGGACCTAATGAAACTTAAAAGTTTTTGCACAGCAAAGGAAACCATAAACAAGATGAAAAGACAACCCTCAGAATGGGAGAAAATATTTGCAAATGAAGCAACTGACAAGGGATTAATCTCCAAAATACACAAACAGCTCATGCAGCTCAATGTCAAAAAAAAAACCAACCCAATCCAAAAATGGGCAGAAGACATAAATAGACACTTCTCCAAAGAAGACAGACAGATGGCCAAGAGGCACATGAAAAGATGCTCAACATCACTAATTATTAGAGAAATGCAAATCAAAACTACAAAGAGGTATCACCTCACACCAGTCAGAATGGCCATCATCAAAAAATCTACAAACAATAAATGCTGGAGAGGGTGTGGAGAAAAAGGAACCCTCTTGCACTGTTGGTGGGAATGTAAATTGATACAGCCACTATGGAGAACAGTATGGAAGTTCCTTAGAAAACTAAAAATAGTACTATCATATGACCCAGCAATTCCACTACTGGGCATTTACCCAGAGAAAACCATAATTTAAAAAGATATATGCACCCCAATGTTCATTGTAGCTCTATTTACAATAGCCAGGACATGGAAGCAACCTAAATATCCATCAACAGAGGAATGGATAAAGAAGATGTGGTACATATACACAATGGAATATTACTCAACCATAAAAAGGAACGAATTTTTGTCATTTGCAGAGACGTAGATGGACCTAGAGACTGTCATACAGAGTGAAGTAAGTCAGAAAGAGAAAAACAAATATCATATATTAACGCATATATGTGGAATCTAGAAAAAAGGTATAGATTATCTTATTTGCAAAGCAGAAATAGAGACACAGACATAGAGAACAAACATATGGATACCAAGGGGGAAAGGGCAGGGGTGGGATGAATTGGGAGATTGTGATTGACATATATACACTCGTATGTGTAAAATAGATAACTAATGACAACGTACTGTATAGCACAGGGAACTCTACTCGGTGCTCTGTGGTGACCTAAATGGGAAGGAAATCCAAAAAAGAGGGGATATATGTATACATATGGCTGATTCACTTTGCTGTACAGCAGAAACTGACACAGCAGTGCAAAGCAACTATACTCCAATAAATATATATATATATAGAACAAAAGTTGGCAGAATTAAAATACACCATCAGAACCCTCCTACACTGTTGGTGGGAATGTCAGTTGGTGCAGTCACTGTGGAAAACAGTATGGCGGTTCCTCAGAAAACTAAAAATAGAATTACCCTATGATCCAGCAATCCCACTCCTGGGTATATATCCAGACAAAACTATAATTTGAAAAGATACATGTACTCCAATGTTCATAGCAGCACTATTCACAATAGCCAAGACATGAAAACAACCTAAATGTCCATCGACAGATGAATGGATGAAGAAGATGTAGTGTATATATATATATATATATATACACACACACACACACACACACACAACGGAACATTTCTCAGCCATAAAAAACAATGAAATGATGCTGTTTGAAGCAACACGGATGCAACTAGAGGTTATCATACTAAGCAAAGTAAGTCAGGAAGAGAAAGACAAATACCATATGATATCATGTATATGTGGAATCTAAAAGATGACACAAGTGAAACTATCTATGAAACAAACAGAATCAGGGACATAGAGAATAGACTGGTGATTGCCAAGGGGGAGGGGGTGAGAGAGGGTTGGATAGGGAGTTTGGAATTAGCAGATGCAAACTTGTTTATATAGAATGGAAAAACAACACTGTCCTATTGTATAGCACAGGGAACTATACTCAATATCCTGTGATAACCCATAATGGAAAAGAATATGGAAAAGAATGTGTATGTATATATAGATAGATAGATGTATAACTGAGTCACTTTGCTGTACAGCAGTAATTAACACAGCATTGTAATTCAACTATACTGCAATAATAAATAAATAAATAATAAAATAAAATACACCATCACAGTAAACACATCTCTCTCAATAATAATAGATCAAACAAACAAAAATATCAATAAGCATAGGGAATATTTGAACAGCTCAATTAACAAGCCTAACGTCATTCAAGGAATAGGGAACCCAACAATAGAAGAAAACATTTTTGTTAGCACACATGGAACATCTATAAGTATTGACCAGGTGCTAACCCATAAAACAAGCCTCAAAAGATTGGTGTCAGACCGTAACCTCTGACCATGCACTTAAGTTAACAATAACAACAACAACAAAAATAACTAAAGATAAAAAAAAAGAAAACTAAAGAACCCTACATGTTTGGAAAATTTAAAACAATTCTAAACAACTCAAAGAAGAAGTCTTAATAGAAATAGTAAGATATTTAAGATCAAACCATAAATAAAATATGGCATATCAAACCTGAGGGAGAGAGCTAAAGTGCTATTTAGAGGGAAAATTATAGCCTTAATATTTACCTTAAAAAGAACATTTTCAAAATTAATTAGCTAAGCAATCTAACATAAGAAATTAGAAATCATAAAATAATAAATCCAAAGAAAGGAGAAGATAATAAAGATAAGAGAAAGAATTAATAAAATATAAAAATACAATATAGAGATATCAACAAAGTAAAATCTGTATTTTTGAAAAGCTTAATAAAATAGACAAACTCCTGATGAGATTAATCAAAAGGGAAAGAGATTGAGAGAGAAGGCTCAAATAAATACAATTAATTATGGAAAAAGAGGACATAAACATAGATGCAGCACATCCTGCCATTGTACACCAGAAGATATGTACAAGAATTTTCACAACAGTGTGTTCGTCAATTGTAAATAGCTGAAAAAAACCCCACAAATGTCTATCAACATCAGAGTGCATAAATAAATTGTGGTCTTTTCATACAATGCAATACTACTTGTGAAATTTCACTACAAGTGAAAATGAATGAACTACAGCTACAAACATCAACATGGGTGAATCTCAAAAACAAAATATTTAACATAAAAAAAGAAAAGTCACAGAGGAATATATGCCTTATTATTTCAGTCATAGAAAGTGCTAAATGGATGAGACTAAACAATACCTTTCTTGTTTAGGGATCTATACATATAGGAGTGATATTAGAAATATTTGCTGACTATTCAGCCAGGCACCAACCAATCAGAGTGGGTGCCCAGCCAACCAAAACAGACACCAGCTGTAAACAATGGGAAATACTGTACCTGAGCAACTGGCTGAATGTCAGTCCTCTATACCATCACGTTGTAACTAAAGAAATACACGGGGATGATTAGCACAAAATTATGTTAGTGATTATCCCGGGCGGGGAGGAATTAGGAAGCAAAAGGGGAGAGGAACCTAAGGGGTCTGTTCTGATCTCTTAGGCTGGGTGGTGGCTTCAAGGATGCTCATTTGATGATGACGATGATGTGTAGTGCATCACTTCCTTCTTTTATATGGATGATATATTTCGCCAAAAACAGTTTTTAAAGATGACTGGACTTGGGTTCAGAAGTCTTAGATCCACATCTATATAAATTTCTCACTAACTGAAGCTCAGAGAGATTGTGATCTAACCACCTTCGGTAACAGCCTCAAAACTAGCCTCCTGACTTCTAGTCGAGTGCTCATTCCTCTACACCCAGTTCCATGGCAGAGCTTCCTTTAAGTTCCATTCTCTTGAGCATTAATGGTTTGTTAAATGTTACACGTAAAAGTTCTTGAACCCAGGGCTGCCAGGATATGCAACTCCAGGGTCACCATGCACACAGTAAGATACTGTCAGCACACATCTTAGATGTCTGCTTTCACCCCCAGAACGTCCCCTTCACAGCACCCTGACATCCAGACCAACTAACCATGCCTCTGACATAGCCAAGAAGGAGCAGAGTAGGGAGACTCTCGTCTACAATGGGTTCTCGAGTCAGCATGTCCACCCCATTCCTTCCACCCTTTGCCATTAGACAAATGGCAAAACCAAGAAAGGAGAAAGGACCTACTCAAGATTACCCAACAGGTCAGGGGCAGTACAGGACTCTGAGCTGCCTGCACTAGGCTGGCAGCAGTGGGGCCCATCCACCTACCTTCCACGGAAGCAACCCAGGTAATTAGTACTGATGCTAATGCCCCACTCTGGAGTTCCTGACACCTCGTCTTGGATCTAGGCCCTTTCAAAAGGAGCATTTCAAATAGGAGCCATCAACACTTACAGAGGGTGGGTCTTAATCCATAGAGGATCATTAGCTTCACCCAAGTGATGGGACATCCATCAGCACCTCCCATTCTTCCACCAATTATCTATCTACTAATTATCTGAGATTAAGAATTGACACGGAGCGACATGGTCATTAACCACATATTTGCATGGCTCATTCATGTTAGTGGGGCTGCTCAGTCTCACCGAGTCTAATTGGACACGCCCACAACGCTGCACAACACATTTACATCTGCTCGGCTGTCAGCAGCCAATAAAGGATGGCAGGATGTGCTTACTTGCAAAGGGACTTGGCTCTTGGCAAAATCTTTTTGCAGGCAAGCTGGATGTCTTGGCTTTCTGGCAGCGAGGCTTAACTCAGAGCACGCAGACTGAGGCTCTGAGGCTTAACTCAGAGCACGCATTCGATATTCGTTAGCTCAAGCACTGTAGCAAGCACAGCACTGACTCCAGGAAATTTTACAAAGGTGAAGGAGACACTGTTCCTACTACCTCGGAGGTTTACCACCAGTCAAGGAAACACATGTAAGCAGACAGAGCTAAGGGCCCTGAGAGAGGGAAAAGCAGCATGCCATGGGAATGCAAGCCCAGGAGAGATGTTTGGCCTGAGAAATCAAGGCAGGCCTCGCAGAGATGGCACTTGCAGCATAGGGACAGATAGAGAGAGGAATTCCAGGCTGAAGGAACTATCAAAGCAAGGGCACAGAGACGTGCAAGGAAGACGGGGCGTGACCTAGTGTAGATGGCACACATGTCATAGACGGGAAGGAGATGCCCTGGGTCATACCACAGAGAACACTGAATGTACTGCCAGGGTTTGGAAATGTTTCTGCTGGTTATGAGGAACATGGAAAGAATTTTGTTTTGGTGTGTAGGTGGGTGGGAGGGTGTTAGTAAACTTTTTATTGAAGGATGGCATACATATAGAAAAGTGTAAACATTTTCACTAACTGACCACACCTATGTAAATAGCACCCAGCTAAAGAAAGAAATCATTACTAAAAACTCCAGAAATCCCTTTTGGCCCCCTTTCAGGAACTACCCAATCACAAGAGAAAGCACTATCCTGATTTTAACACCATAAATTATTTTCCCCTATTTTCTTGCATTTGGCTTCTTTCACTCAAAGCAATGTTTTCAAGACTCATCCATGTTGCTATACATAAAAGTAGTTTGTTAGTTATCTTTATGTTAATATCCCATTGTATGAAGGTATCACAATTATTAATGGGCAACATTTAGTTTCCAGTTTGGGGCTATAAACCTTCTTGCACATGACTTCTGGTGCTTTTATGGGTGCTTTTATCCATCTGTTGTGTACCTATCTAGGAGTGGAATTGTTGGGTCATAGGGTATGCATACATCACTTGAATAGACAGTGCTAGTTTTCTAAAGTTGTTTTGTCCATTTACAGACCCACCTAACATAGAGTGTGGTGCTTAGAAAAGAGGGAGCTGGGACAAAGGGACCAGCCACGAGGCCACGCAATAAAGCCCAGGAAAGAGATAATGAAATCAGTGGCAACAGAACTGGAATAAAAAAGGCTGATAAAAAGAGGCACTGTAGGGCGGAACACATAGGCTGTGGACACAAGGCAGAAGTGGACTTGAGAGGGAAGTGGAGGAAGGTTCCTGTATGGGGTGGCTGGCTCGGTGAGGGTTGTCAGGTTTGAAGGTAGGAGGAGACATCTTAGTTTGGGACACATCGAGTTTAAGATGTAGGACAGACGATATGAAGATGTCCAATAAATTGCTGGTTACGTGAGTCTGTTCGCTAAGGGATGAGGTCAAGGCTGGAGACACAGCATTAGGATTTATCATCACAGAGGCAGGGGTTGAAGCCAGGTGTGGCTGAGGTTTCCCAGGGGCGTTGTGTGGAATCAAGGAGAGGAGGGCTGAAGACCAGCCGCCCACCTTGACGGGATGAACGGAGGAAGAGGAACGAGAGACAACATTGCTTTGGTCTGAAACGCTCGCAGGGGCTGTGAGGCGTGAGTCAGGCCCTTGGAGCCCAAGCAGCAGCCTGGGGTCCATCTCACCAGCCACGTTTTCTACTCAATGAACTTGCATCACTAACCTCAAAGCTGCATTGCAAAATCTGCATCAGACTGCGTACCTCTGGCAGCATCCTAGGGACAATGGGCACCAGAGACTCATAGCATCTTGGGGGCTGGGAGTCCTCTTCCCCACCTCCACACATCTCTGCCAAGATGGTATCCAGCACCCCAGGCAGGGAACTCAAACTCCCCATGGCGGCCCATTCCACTGTTGAGCAAGTGAGGCTACAAGAAAACCTTTCCTTACAAATGCAGTCTCACGATGTTAGAAGTCAAAGGAAGAGAAAAAATCGACCCTCCAATGGTGATGACCCTGGATAGAGTAAGATGCTAGGCCTCTGCATTCTGGAAAATCTGATTCTATTAACGTAGCCACGAGCATCTTCCTGTTGGGGTCATGGCACTTGACCCCTCACAGGAAGCGGCAGTGACTTCACTACCGTTCGCACCCTGGCTGGGGACGTGCTCATCTGCTGCAGGCATTCCTCTGGCTTCATCAAGCAGCGAGTCCTGCCCTGGAATGTGGCCAGGCTCTCAGGACTGAGGCAGTGCATGCCACGGCACAGATCCACCAGGCTGGACACGCGGAAAGAACGAGCAGCGGCTGGCTGAGAGCAAGCCCACTGCTAGTAAGGCGGGCACGATGCCATGAGATTCAACGTCTTTTTCTAAATATTTACCTGCACCCGCCCTTTGTGGATCTCTGGAGAAATAGAAGGAAGACAGATATGATTAAGAAATGGCTCGCCCCCACGCCCCGCCTTGAGGAGATTTGTGAAAGAAACGGGCATACAAGAAGGAAAGGTAGTAGCTGAAACTTTTTTTTTTTTTGGCTTTGTTTTTAGCAATTTCCAAAACACCCACCTACGTAGCCTCTGCATGATCTGAAATATGGAGGTTTGATATCTGGGAAAGGCATCAGAGGAAAACTGCCCTTGAGCCTCAATAGAAAGGGTCTCATCAGCCACTATTAACAATTGACATAGCATGAAACTCCAAAGTGTTAATCCTTGGATACGTGTTTGCCAACTGAAAAGACATACATCACGTTCTCTGGACTACAAGCCATCCATTCCATTAGACCTCAGACTGAGGACTCTTAGGAATTTTCCAAAATTTGCAGACTTCGGAAGTAGTTAGCTTCTATCCAAGATGACAGAACAAGATGAGCTTTCTGGTTCTACAGAATCCTTTTTCTTTCCCTTTGCTTTACCACTCATCTTGCCTATTATTGTACACTGACACCCTCTATTTTCTCAAGATGATTCCCATTATCTTCATCCTATTACTTTTGACCCCCTATGGTCATGAGACTTGCCCAATCCATAGGCATGGAATCCCACCAAGCACAGCATATGACCAGTAAACAAGGTATGGGAATAGCCCATGGTCGTGGGATGCACAGCTTGATATCACATAATGCACCTGGAGGCGGCCAGCCTCACAGAATGCTGAAATGCCCTTCTAAAGGCACAACCAATGTACTAGGCACTCTGTAAGAATAGAGTGCCATTCTTCAGGATGCAGTGCATTTGTTAAATCAGAGACCCCCTATAGGTGCGTGTGCCCCAGCAGGAAGGATAGATGGCCTGGGAACCAAGGGGTGGAAGCAGCAGTGGCCCCACTAACCGTCAGTCCCAATGTCCACTGTATAACTTTGTGCTTCCCATCTCTGCACCTCTGGCCTCTGCAGGGTCACACCTGCTCAATCTCATATGAATCCACCAGTATGGGAATATATACTATGGCTTATCAGTTGGACTTCTTGACTGGAACTTACTTGTTTTATAGAAAATTGGTTGATTTTCTCAACTTCTTGATTGTTGTGGTGGTTTCACTGGTATATTTATATGTCAAAACTCACCAAATTGTACATTTTAAACAACTGTACCTCAGTAAAGCTGTAAAAAAATAGAAAATTTGAAAAGTTACATGAAATGCCTGATCTCAAATGAAAAAAATACTGAGATTTCAATAAAGAGTTTGGTAGAAATGTAAAAAGTAGATAGAAAAATCAAGAAATCCTTCATAGAAGTAACCATAGGCATGATTCAAAATTAATAAAGTATATTTTCATAAATAACTCCAACTGCTCTCTTTAAAAGTTGGAACAGCTTAAAGAGAAGGCCTCTCCTACTCTTCAAACTAGGATGGGTTTGAATGTGCAGGTTGGGGCAGGGCTTTAGGAGAGGGGAATTGCTCTGTGTAATAAAGGAGAAGCATTATAATGCTGGGGAAAGGGGAGGTGCCTGGGAGAGAGGAGAGAGGAACCAGGACCAGCAGGGTGGGACACTGCAGGGGTGAATTAGGGTGAGTTGAGAGCCCTTAGGGGCAGAGCAACACAAAAGGGACTTCGAGAGGAAAGGAATTAATCAGAGAGGATTTTTAAGTTGTTTACCATGGTGTATGCCATGGGCCTCTCTCCCTTGGGTCACTCCCACACTATCTTTTAAAAAGGCTGCATTGCTCACTAATTCTTTTATATGAAAATGGATTTTTCGGGAAATGTTGAAGGGGACAGGGGTGAGTTGTATGTCTGTGTTGATGCAGGGCAAAAACAGATTATGCGGAGAAGCTGGAGTTAAAGACTTCAGCGTAAATCCCTGGAAATGAACAAAAAATTACAGGAGAACTTCAGAGTTTCAAAAGCTGTGGAACTGGTGAGATTCAAGTTGAGATCTCCCAGGGGTAAAGAAGGACCCAGTTAATATCTAGGTTTTAGGTGGAAGAAACAGGAAATATCATAAGATATATATGTGATATGATGAAAAGATGGAGTAGAGAATAAAAAAGGCCCAGAGAAGGGTAGAAGGATTTAGAAAGTGTTGAGGGACCTGCTAGGCTAAGAGGCTATAGTCCACCTACACTCTTTGTCCCCCCAGCCCCCCCACCACCACCCTAGAGAAACTGAAGATGAGCCCCCAGCGGTAACTGAGTTTTATATTTTTCCTGCCCCTCTTCCCAGTTTTCTAAATTATGTTGGCCCAGAGAGACAACTGAGATGGGAACTCTGAGGAAAGAAGAGAATATCATCTTTGTGGGCAGGGAGGGGCTAGAGTATAGCATCTAGGGACTTTATCCAATACCCACAGACCATCTGTTTGGTGTTGTAGCGAGGTCTGGGAAAAAAAAAAAAACCCAATCACGCAATTCAGGAGCCATGGATTGGATTATTAAGAGAGTTCAGAAAAACTGACGAAGAATGGAGTCCTCAACACTGGTTCATCGGTCATTGCCCAGCCCCACCCCCCATCCAGGTGTCTTGGCGAAGCCGTTCCTCTGTGTTAGGGCTGATCTGAATAGCAATGCTGACCTTCTGAAAGCTTCTAATCAGATGCTGGAGCCCCAGTGCTGTCCTCAGGGAGCAGAACCTCACCTTCTGGAGCAAATCCTACCTGAGATTTTGTCCCCTTCCTCAGGAGAGGTCAGTCTACTAACTGAAGAAAATCAACTGTGGATCCCACACAGAAGACCTTTCTGCAAGGTTTTCAAGAAAATAATATTTTTATCCACTTTATAAATGAATAAAAGAGAAGTAAATTAGAACTCTGTTAATGCAAAGTAGAAAGATTTATTCGTGAATTATGATCTGCTTAAAGAGAGGAGAATAAGAATTGAGGCCAAGCCCCTCATTCCTTTTTTGTTTTGCAGCATCAGTGCAGGGAAGAAGAGGAGCAAAGAGGGAGCATTTTGTGGGTAAGGTTCTGCCTATCCAGTCCAGAGCTCTCAAGGGTTAACCTTAATCTCTCCTTTCCGTAAGACCCAGGTCCACATCCACAGTCTCTAAGGATGTCAGCTGCTAGAGCTCATCACTCTTAGAAAACAAAGCTCTCAGCAGGGAGAGTCATAGGAAGGAGTCAGAACCAAGAACACTTCTCCAGTTCCCTGCTAGGTCCATCCCTGGGAATGGAAGAATGGTGGAGCGGGCCTGTGGGTCTTGACCACTAGGTGGCAGTGTGAGACACGGTGGAATGGGTATCTGGAGGCAGACCTTTTGGGTCCTGTTTTGGGACAAATTGTTTAATTTTCCTAAGGCTCAGATTCCTCATTGAGATACACTTGACTTTCATCCCTCACAGTGTGGTTATGAGGATCAGATGGGATAAAGTATAAAATGCTATTCCATCCCTGAGCCTGTCTATTGTTGTCACTGACTGTTTGACCTTGTACAATAATGCTTGGGGCTCTTGGAGTCTAGTCTCCCAAAAGCCTCCCCCAGAGGACAGTTTTGCTCAGCCTCCTATAAGATCCTTTGCTCCTACCTTCACCGCATGTGACCAAATCTCCTTCTTTCCCAGCTTGGAGAGTTTGCCAGAAAGGAGCACACGTGACATGGGACCTGTTGACTCTTTGGAAAAGCAGGTATTGATGAAGCTCTTCTACTTCTTTCCTTCCCCCTCTTCCTAGCATGGCCTCTGTGACTGCAGGGCCCCCGTGCAGCCGAGGTTGACATGAGAGGGTAATCCTATAGGGAAGGGAAGTTGAAAGAAGCACCCTCCTTGAAGAAAAAAAGAAGCATCTTGAAGTCAGTGATGTAGGGAACGTGACTCCTGCCAGGCCTGCTGGGCCCTCCTATCCTCATTCTGCTCCCAGCTGCAGCATACATCCTGTCTTTTGCAGCCATCTGGACAAGCTTCTTGATGATAACAGTTTGCGGCAAGATCCCTGCTGTGAGGATCATGATAGAGTGACTGTAGAAGCTGATCTTCTGATGTCTGGGGAGGTTGGGAAGCTGCTGCTTCCTCTGTGTCCTTTTGCCTTCCACAGCTCCTCCGCCTGAGTGCTCCCCTCCCTCAGAGTCCTGTCTCTGGTGGACTTGGCAAGCAGGTGCACTGAGGAGGTAGCTTCTCTTCCTCAGCCCTGATCTGCAGGAGCTCCAGGAGATACAAGTCACAAAAAGAGTGCATTTCCAAATTATGGAGCAGAGAGAAAAGGAGGAGGGACACTTCCTAAGCAACTGAGGCAGACTACCAATGAAATCTTCTAGAACTTTTTTTTAACTTTATTAAAATACTGAGTTTACTTCACATGTATATTTTTATCTCCCCACCATTTTCATTTGTCTGACCACCACTACTACTATGTCCTATCATAACATTCTAGACATACTTAAAACCAAGCAAAGGGTGGAGTTCCATCTTTAAAAACTAAACATGCATTTTGGACAACACATTCTTGGCAATGGAACCTGGACAATATTTATCAGACATGGTAGGGAAAGTTCTCACTCTTCATTATAAAAAGGACAGCCAGATATCAACTATTTTCTTTCTCTATCTATCTATCTATCTATCTATTATCATCTATTTTTGGCTGCGTTGGGTCTTTGTTGCTGTGTGCGGGCTTTCTCTAGTTGTCGTGAGCATGGGCTACTCTTCATTGCGGAGCATGGGTTTCTCATTGTGGTGGCTTCTCTTGTTGCAGAGCATGGGCTCTAGGTGCGTGGGCTTCAGTAGTCGAGGCACGCAGGCTCAGTAGTTGTGGCTCGTGGGCTCTAGAGCACGAGCTCAATAGTTGTGGCGCATGGGCTTAGTTGCTCCACGGCATGTAGGATCTTCACGGACCAGGGCTTGAACCCGTGTCCCCTGCATTGGCAGGCGGATTCTTAACCACTGTACCACTAGGGAAGTCCCTAAACTATTTTCTTAAAGAGACTTCCTCCACTGCCAGAGATCTTGAATAGCCTTCCAGAAACAATTCTTCACTTAACTGATGAACTTGGCTTCCACTCTGGGAAGGGAACCACCTTTTTCTATACTTGCTTGCATTTTTACTTTAATGTCTTCTACAGAGCTAGGTCCTTTCTGTGTTTTAGCAGTCTTTTCCTGTGTTTTGAAGGATTCTTGACCTTTTGATCTTGGTGTTGATGGTTTTGAGTCCTTTCCATTCTGGTTTGATTTTTGTGCACTTTTGGCTGGCGTATCTTGTACAGATTACTGGAGCTTTTTCTTCAGCTTCCTCATCGTCAAAGTCATCATCGTCATCGGCATCATCATCGTCATCTTCATCAGCAGCAAGTTTTACTTTTTTCCGTGGAAACTTGCTACCACTTCCAGGGGCAGAACACTTTCCAGATATACTTAGGAGTGTCACATCCTCCTCCTCTTCATCTTCTCACTCTGCAGCTTCCTCCACAGCTACTAAATGCTGTCCACTAATAATGCACAGGCCCTGAACCACACTTCAACCATCAGACCACAGGTGGTGTTATTTCAAAGCCCCCAAGGGAAACCATTGGCTGTACAGACATCTTTGAAGTTGCCAGTGTTACCTGAATTGGACTGCCTTCATAATTCATCGCCTCTGCTCCAACAATGTGCAATTCATCCTTTGCACCAGCCCCTAAACTGAGGGTTCTTAAAGATAACTGGTGCTCATTTTCATCATTATCCACCTTAAAGTGATAATCTTTGTCGGCCTTTAGTTCACAAACGAAAAGATAGTTCTGGGACCTCAGGGGACTCATGTCCATGTCCATCGAATCTTCCATGGGTTGGTGGCATGCACTTAGGTGGGAGAGAAAGCGGACGGAGGTAAACGACTACTGTTCTGGAGAACAGCCGCGAAGGATGGAATCATACCAGGGCTGGGGCTACTTTAGTCTCTTGCAGACACACAGGACACCACAGGCTCCCAAGCCTTGTGGAGCATCATAGACAAACCAGAGCAGCTGCAGTCCTCGGCAGTTCCCAAACCCCAAAACTTGAAGGGACTCTTTGCAGAAGTGGAGCCAGCTCTTCCAGGGTGTTCCCTCTCTGCATAGTGAGTCCCTGGGGCTACTGTCCAGGTCTTGGGTGGCTGACCCCCACTAGTGTCTCCCTTTGCCTTATTCAGTGGATTCCCTAATGGGCCCAGTCCATATTCAGGCTAAAATATCCCCATTGCAGCCCCAGCCCCAGCCCCCTCTGATCTTGAACCCTGCCCCAATCCCAGCCCCTAACTCAGGCCCACCTTCAACCTCTCTCCTATTCTGTCACCCCAGATAGGGCCTGTGGAGTGTCCTTCTCTGAGCCCCAGGATGAAGTGCAGTCTCTCATCCCAAAAGAAATTCAACCCCGAGACTGGCACTTATTCTAGAAGCAGCTGGAACTCTTTCCAGTCCAAAGAGCTCAGGAAACCTTTCATCCTCTAGCTCCCAACGTTCCTCAGTGCAACATGGCCTCTCTGTCCTAAGTACCAGGCTCCATCCTTGCTAGAGAATTTCCTATTATCAATGAGATCTGGCGGCAGCTGGAGCACCACCTTTGAAAGAGCTTCATCCAACACTGGGCCCACCTGGCACAGATACAGCCTCAGGGCAAACTAGCAGGGAATTCTTGGCCAAAGGGCAAACATGAACCTTCACAGCCCTCTGTGGTAGGGGCCAAAGCAGCAAGGAAGAATCTAGGCCACATGACATTGAGGCAATCAGGAAATTTCCATGTGAAGGGGCAGGCAAGGTGACCCACAAAGAGTCTGGTGCATAGCCTGAGGAAGAGCCCCCAAATAACCCAGGTATTTAGAAAGCTATCCTGGGAGGAGTCTAGGGTCTGACTCTGAGGAGACAGAAAGTGACCTGGTATGTCACTCAGGGGGCTCAACAGAAAACCTAGACCAGAGGCAACTGGAAAACACCCTAAAGATTCATTTGGACAAGAACTTGGGTAGATGTCTCCAGCAGGAGCCCTGTAGGTGTGTGTAGTTCATGGCTTGTTGCCACCTATACACTGCCCCCTCTGGGGAGTCTTATGGCCACTTGGAAACTGGAAATTCAGCACCTTCAATGAATCAGGAACACTGCCTGAATACCTCCTGGAAGCTTTCCTTCCTTGATCTAGGCATTAGACAAGCACTAGAAGCCCAGATTATATGGTTTGGGGTACAGCAAAGGTAGCGCTTACCTCTCAAGTTCCCTGAATCCATAAAACCGTTTAGCTGATAGAGACTCAATCATGGCCCCTTCCTCAGTCCACCTTCCTCTCTCAGCCACCCATGTTTCAGGGATGGCTAAGCCGAGGTTGCTTAGCTCTTTGAAAGAAACCCTTAGGCAGGTCAGGAGAGAAGCTGATGACAAAAGTTCAGTCTCCATCTTGGATAGTCCTCTCCCGGTTCCTCAGCTGTAAACAAGGAAGGCCAGACAGCCCTGAGATGTTGGTTATTGTTCACACAAGACCTTCAGTCGGAGGAGAAGAACAAACTTTTTAGCTCCTCCCACCCATCATCATGGACAAACTGTGGCAGAGTGGGAATGTATGGGGGACAAAAGTGGCAGTCCAGAGTCACTCCAAGTCAAACAATGGCAGGACATGACCCAAGGGATGAGAGTGGAGTCATGTCCCAACAGACTCTAGTCACAGAGGAGCAGTACCCCGGAGGCAGAGAACAGGGAGGAGAGGGTCTGGAGGTAAGCATCTTCTTTCCACTTTAGGAAAAGGATGTTGGAGATTAATTTAGGGATTCCTTCAAAGGCCAAAAAGTCCAGGGAAGAAGTTCAAGATGACTGCAGCTCCTGAGCCACAACTGGAAGATGTTCTGAGAGCCTGTGAGCTGGAAGATGCACAGAAACTAAATGGCTGTCTGAGCGGTCAAGGGGTCCAGTGACCAAGGAATCTCCCTCCCCCCTTGAGGAGTGTTGGTTGCCCAAGATCTGCAAAGGCCAAGCCTTAAAGAGCAGCTTGCTCATGGACTGAGGCTCATACTGGAGGTAGAGATGCAGAGCCAGCCTCAGGATTTTCCCACTGAAGTGCTCCTTGCCTCAGAGAGTCCGCCTACTCCATTTCCTTAAATCTATAAATCAATTTGAGGAGAGTTGACATCTTAATAACACCATGCCCTTCAATTCACAACATTGTAGATCTCTCCATGTACTTAGACCTTCAATTTCCCTTGGCAATGTTCTTTAATCTTCCTTGTACAGCTATATCTTGATAAATTTATCTTGATTTATCTTGATAAATTTATCTTGATAAACATATCTTGATAAATTTTATCCTATTTCATATTTTTACATGAATGCTATTTTTAAGTTTCCAATTGTTCATTGCTAATATATAGAGATAAAATTAATTTTTGTTTTTTGACCTTGTATTCCATAACTTTGTTAAACTTATTAGTTCGAGTGGCTTTTTCTGTTGACTCTTTAGGATTTTCTACATAGACATGTCACCTGTAAATAAGGAAAATTATATGTCTCCCTTTCCAATCCATGTGTTTTTTCTTTCTTTTTCTTGCCTTACTCCATTAGCTAGTACCTCCAGTACAATACTGAATAGAAATGGTACATGTAGACATCCTTGTCTTGTTCTTGATCTTAGGTTGGAAAGTATTCAGTCTTTCACCACTAAATATGATGCTGGCTGGTTTTTTTGTAGATGGCCTTTATCAGATTGAGGAAGTTCCCTTCTATTCCTGGTTTTGAGTTTGTTTGGTTTTTTTTTTTTTTTACCAGGAATGGCTATTATATTTGGTCAAATGCTTTCTCAGCATCTATTGAAATGAACATAGCGTTTTTCTTTTTCAGTTTGTAAATATGATGAATTATGTTGATTTATTTAATGTGAAACCAACTCCACATTCCTGGGATAAATCATACTTGGTCATGATATATTATCCTTTAATATGTTGTTGGATTAAACTTCCTAAAATTTTCTTTAGAATTTTTGCAAATAAGAGATATTGGTTTGTAGTTTTCTTTCTTGTAATATTTTTGTCTGGTTTTGGTATCATGGTAATGTTGTGATCATAAAATGAGGTGGAAAGTATTCCCTCCTTTTCAATATTTTAAGAGTTTATTTAGAATTATTTTTTCTTCCTTGTTTGATAGAATTCACCAGGGAAGTCATCTGCACCTGAAGTTTTCTGTGAGAGAAGGTTTTTAACTACAATTCCAATCTCTTTAATAAAGGCTCTTCAAGTTATTTACTTCTTCTTTAGTGACTTCTGGTAATTTGTATATTCATATTTTTTATTCATTTCATCTAAGTTTTTAAAATTTATTGACACAAAGTTGTTCATAATATTCCTTTTAAATATTAGTATAATTAATAGAGGTGTCACCTCTCTTCCCTGATACTATTAATTGGTTTTTTCTTTTTTTCTAATCAGTCTGAGCCAGAAGTTTATCAAGTTAATCTGAAATAACCAGCTTTTGGTTTTATTGATTTATTTAAAATTTTCTGTTTCATTGATTCCTGCTCTGGGTTTAATTTGCTCTTTTTGCTGCAATTTATTGGGATTTTAGCAAGCAACAGAAACAAATGCATGGGTTCACTCCATGTTTATCCAGAAATCAGAGATGTGATTTGAGGGGAACTCAGTTCCCCCTCAGTTCCCTGGTCAACTCAGTTTTAATTCCACTTCATGGCTCTTCCATTTGAATTTATGGAATAGCCATTTGTAGATTCTCCTAGGCTGGAAACCCTAGAGTTATTAGTGTTTAAGAATGGTGGTTCTGGGGGCTTCCCTGGTGGCTCAGTGGTTGAGAGTCCGCCTGCCGATGCAGGGGACACAGGTTCGTGTGGGGAAGATCCCACATGCTGCGGAGCGGCTGGGCCCGTGAGCCACGGCCACTGAGCCTGCGCGTCCGGAGCCTGTGCTCCACAACGGGAGAGGCCACAACAGTGAGAGGGCCATGTACCGCAAAAAAAAAAAAAAAAGAATGTTGGTTCTGGGACTTCCCTGGTGGCACAGTGGATAAGACTCCGTGCTCCCAATGCAGGGGGCCCGGGTTCAATCTCCGTCAGGGAACTAGATCCCACATGCATGCCGCAACTAACAGTTCGCATGCCACAACTAAGGAGCCTGCGAGCCACAACTAAGGAGCCTGAGAGCTGCAACTAAGGAGACCACGAGCTGCAACTAAGGAGCCCGCCTGCAGCAACGAAGACCCAGTGCAACCAATAAATAATTTTTTTTAAGTTTCAAAATCAATATAAAAAAAATGTTGGTTCTGCAGTTTGACAGACTCAGGATTTACATCCTAAGTCTTCCCCCTTTCTAACCATGAGACCTTGTAGAGTAATTTAATGTCCTTGATCCTCAGCTTCTCAACTGTATAATGGAAATAACAGTATCTTTCCTCATAATGAGATAATCCATGTTAATTAAAACTCTTAGCTCTGTACCTAACCTGAAGTGCTTAATAAATGTTAGCTATTATTTATTACTATTTTTTCATGACTTTCATCACAAAAATCCATCCTGCCCTAAAAACCCCTTTATCATTTAAGGATTTTGTCATGTTAACCCCTCCTGTTAAATAAACTCACTTTCCACTGCTCAACAGTGTGGTAGCTAAATGTACAAGCTAGCTTTTGTTTTACAGCAAATCATCCCAAAATTAGTGGCTTAAAATAAACATTTTTTTCCCCTCATGATTCTTTGTGCTGGCTGGCCATCTAGGCCCACTCAGATATAGCTGGATGATACAGGATGGCTTCACTTATATGTCTGGTGACTGGTTCAGTATCAGCTGAGACTCAGCCATGACCTCAAGCAGGCTAACTCAGGCTTGTTTGTGTGGTAGTAGGAGTCCCAAGAGGAAGAGAGGGCAAGCTCTGATGACCAAGCTCCTCCCACCTGAGGACCCAGCGGATATTCTGTGCATGGCTTCACTAATCAATCCATTTTATGTCACTTGATTTCTCCTTGCCTTGTTTGCAAGCACTTCTTACTCATGTTGTCCTCCTAGATTGAACGTATCTTTGAATGTGACCTTTTATCTTGGCAAAGACAGGATACTGGGCAAAGAACTAAGGAAGAGAAATCTCCAGCTCCGATATGAGGGGGTCCCTGAATTGAAGTCCCTGAGGTCCCTGGATAACCAGCCTAACCCCTCTGGGACTCGGTCCTGCCTTGGCTCTGCCAGTTCTCTGACCTCGACTCTTCCCCAACCCAGGCAGAGCCTGAGCCTCCAATCTGTTGACAGCCCTACTCCACCGCCAACGCAAGTTCAGCTCTGCCACCTGTGACCGTGCCAGCCTGCCCTTCTTCCTAGTCTGCCCCACCTCCATCTCAGCACAGTCCCCTGATCCAGTGGGAATAGTCGATCCCCAGCTCTGAGCCTCTCCTTTCCTGATGACTGAGCTCAGAGCTCCCATTGTGACAGTGGGTAAGGGCCAGCCCTGGGGATCCAGGGAGAGCAACCCCCAGCAGTCAAATGGCCTGTGAGCTCACTAAATGCAAGCAGACAGAGACCCAGTGGGAGGAGCTGACGAGTGAAATGATCCTGCAAGCAGAGACCCATCCCTTTGTCTAGCCTGGACGACCTGCACAGGTTTGGCAAGTACAGAGCTAAGGTGCTCTCAGCAGCTCAGCCCTCTACCAGCAACACCATCCCGCACAGGCGCCTGTCTTCTGCCTGGAGGCCCAATGCCTTATCCAAAACCCTGTCTGGGAAGAACAGAAAAAGTCGGTGCATCCTTGGGGACAAGCTGCCCAGGCCCAGCCAGTTTACCTGCTCCAAACTGGCTCAGCTCCACAGCTGATGTGTGACCTGGGTGATTTCTGTTTCTGTGATCCACATGTGATGCTCCAGGAAAATATATCTCTAACTATATTTACCAGATTTGGGGGGGGGCGCGAGGACAAAGTTACATATTTATATAAATTGAACTTATTCAAGTTAGGACATTTAACTCTCCTTATGTTCCACCTATAAAAATAACATGTGCTCATGATTAGAAAAAAAATCCACAGCATACTGAAGAGAATAAAGTGAAAAGTTCCCTTCCCCAATAAGCCCCCAGAGAACATGCCCCCACCCCCAAGCAACCATTGTTAGCATACTTGTATTTATCCTTCTAGAAGTCTTCTACATATGTATAAACATGGATTTGTATAACTTCATTTGACATGTATGAATAGAACATTATAACACATTACTATTTATGTTGTATTGATGAGTTTTCTCACATGGCTACATGACTAAATCCTTTCAAAAGGATTTAGAGAGTCCATGACTTAAAAGCATGCAATAACCCAAAAACCTATTTTATAAATAAGCTTTCCGGAACTCACAACACCTTTTCAGAGAAATAATGTTCTAAATCAGGGTCCATAAACGTCTTCTGTAAAGGGCCAGATGGTAAAATCTTCAGCTTTGCATGCCATATTCTGTCACTGGTTCAGCTTTGGGGGCTGTTTGCTTTTGTTTACAAGCTTTTAAAAATATAAAGACCAATCTTAGCTCCTAGGTGACACAAAAACAGGCTGTGGGCCAAACTTGGCCTTCAGACTATAGTCTGCTGAGCCCTGTTCTAAATAGCGGTTAGGTTCCCAGCTTAGTGCCCAGAAGCAAAATCCACCCAAAATGTTGCTAAGATACCAAATGAGTCAACATATTTTAAATGGCTTTGTAAACTATAACGTCTATACCACTGTGAAGAATTATTAGACTTCTTCAGTGTTTAGCATGTGGTGATTTTTAAAAATAAAATTAGTTAACACTGAATAAAAATGTTTTACACATCTTGAACTGCATGAAGCATTAGTGAAGAATCTGAATAGACTTCTCAAGTTATCTACAAAGTAGAAAAAGTAGGAAACCCTGCATTACATCCAACCCTACCGTTTTTGTCAGCACAACATAAACATACATCGACTCAAAGTTGATTGGTCTGTGTGGCTTGAGTTCGTAGGCCAAGTAGCACCCTCCATCAGAAAACAGAGAGGGTACCGCTGAGTTTTTGCCCCCCACCCCCTACCGTCACTGTGGGTACTGGAAAGGCTTTTCTTGTGCTTGTCACTCACAGTCACATGCACTGACCTAAACCTTGAGCCCTCTGTGAGTCCCACTTCCTGGAACCCACAGAGGCAGAGAGGGGGCAGAGAGCAGATCAGAGAGGATGCTGGAGAGTCGTTTGGTGGCTACCCAGATAAGGAACCTTATTTTTAGCAATGACCAAAAATCCCTATTATATTTCATTGAGCTTTTTTAATCCTTACAACTTGTCTCTTCTCTGTCACAGAGGTAGAACTTACCTTAATAATTTCACATCATGATTAATTCTATTTTCTTATAAAAGAAATGTAAAAAAAAAAAAGCTAAATAAATAAAAGAAATGCAGACTTACCCTGAAATATCTGGGCTGGAATCAGGAAAGAAGGTGAGAGAGAAAGGGTACTAAAGAGGATCGTGCGTGAGAAAGGGACTGAGCTGGGGACTGTGTGCATGGGCAGTGAAGGCGGTTCCTGGTACATGTGCAACCTCAGGAGGGAAAGCCGGCGGGGGGGGGCAGGTGGCAAAATGTCAGCTGGGTCCTTAAGGTGGGGCACTTTGTGACAGCTCCCTTAGTAAAACGTCCTATAACTTGCTAAAAGAAGTTCTTTTTTTAAAAAAAATTCTGTAATGATAATAAAACAAGACCTTCCATACACTGGATTTTAGGGACCCCTTGATTCTCCTGAGTCTGCTTGTCCAGCCAGGTAAGCCAGAGCAGAGTGACAGAGAAAGGGTGTTGATGACGACAGACACAATAAAAAAATGACCTAAGTTACAGACCATGGAAGAGTTTAGAAAATACTTTCCCAGGCATTATCCTTGTAACAACAACTCTGTAAGGTCACGGAGGTGGAGATGGGCTCAGTGACTCGCCCACGGGCACACAGCAAGCACAGGGCAGAGCAGAAACAGTGCTTGAACTTTCTGAGGCCAGCCTCAGTGCTCTCTACATCTCCCATGCTGCTTCCCAGGAGGTTCCAAGCAGATCTAGTGGGAATGGACATCTCTGCCCTTATTCCTCTCCCTGTTCTTCATTTAGTGATTAGATTTCCATCAGCATCACTCTAAGTGAAGCATCCTGTGCTTATGAAGCATATGGAGCTGCTTCAAATAAAGCAGCATGGTTGGCTGAGCGTCTGCACCTGCACTGGGGGAGGCAGGAGTGCCAAGCTAAGAAGGGAGCCAACTCTGGGACCAAGCGGGTGGGCTGAAATCCTCAATGCTTGGGTGACCAGCTCTGTGAGCCTGAACACGTCGCTTAACCTCTGGTCAATGTAGGGAGAGCATGTAGCCCAGTGCCCAGGATGTGCTAAAAGTTCAGCAACTGATGCACATTTCATTATTACTGAGTCCTCATCTGCCTCCTTTGGGACTGTATCATAAAAAGAAAACTACCAACAAGAGCTCGTGGGTTTAGCTAATGAGTCTACCTGGTTGTGCACAGCCTCCGCATACTGGAATAATCCATCCCCCTCCTTAAGCCAGGATACAATTTTAAAATGTAATAAATGGCACTCATCCTTCTAATCTCTTCCTATATGTGACTGACAAGTATCAGCATTTCTTGTGGAAGTGACTGTTCTGGAAAGCTGGGGCAGGTGGGCCGAAAGCCAGAATTACCTAAACAGCTTGAACTCCCGGAGTTTATCTCCAAGCTAGTGAAAATAATCAGCTATCAGGGCTCCCCAAACAGGCACCAAAAAGCAAAGGCTAAACTCTAAGGTGGATGTCATTTGTGTCCCTTTCTTTTGAAAAAGTTTCCAAGGTGAAAAGGAATAGTAGATTTACTTCAAATGATTAATCTTGCTGAGGGATGGAAGTTCGTAACCCAGAGATACACATTTCCTCACAATATGACACTTGCCTAGAGACAAAAGCTCACATGGGGGACTCAAGGATTGAGGGTGGGGTGAGGCTCAAGAACACGTTATATGAGAAACAGCTGAAGAAAACATGGAAGCCTGATCAGCTTTACCCTATGTGGCCTGGCCAGAGGGTGGAGTTATCAGAGAACAGATCTGATCTCATATAAAGAAAGAACACTTTAATAATGAGCTACACAGGGCAGGCATGAAGGGTCATCACTGAGGGGTTTAAGCAGGGAGAGAGGGCCAAACACTGGGTATAATGAAAAGACTGGTGAGCTGGCAGAGAACTAAGCTGGATTATATTTAGGATTTTAGTTTTAAAATCCTGAGAATGTATATTAAGACCCCAAACAACAGAACAGTCCTCTTGCTAGAAGGCCAGTTGGTATGGTCCTAAGAGTTATTTTTTCCATATTAAATATCAACATTTTGTGCTTCAAGACCTGACTCAGTCTCAAAGTAATTTTAAGAGAAAAGAATTCAAAATCAAAATAAAGGGTGGATTGTACCAATGTCAACTTCCTAGTTTTAACATCATACCATAGTTATGTAAGATGTTACCATGGGAAGAAGCTAGGTAAAGGGTACACGGGACCTTTGCCCTATTTTTTGCAACTTCCTATGAATCTGTAATTATCTAGAAATAAAAAGCTTTTAAAAGTCAAATTAAATATACCTCCCCAAGAGGTTCTAAGTAAACTCCAATAAAACCCAGTTTGTTTCAGGAGTGCAGTGTCATCAGCCACGAATGACTCTGTGCAAGTATCCACAGGCAGCAGGGCTCATTTCAAAACCATGACCAAGCAGCTACTAAGATCTACAGGTGCGATTAGGAAAGCCTACGTCATGTTGACAGGTGCCTAATTTGGTTACACTGATCATAAACCTTCAGTTATCTGGGATCACATCTTTAAAGTCACCTATAGGCAATACATTCTTACAACTACTTCCCGTGTGGTGCTTACACAGGAATCGTGTATGGACTTAATTACTCTATCTAACTGTAATACAACAATGTGTTTGTGTCTTCTTCCTCCACAACTATGACCTGCAACAAGAATTGCATCCTGTTCATTTCATTCTATCACCAAAACCTGACTCACAGTAGTTCTCAGTAAACAGTCATAGAATAAACAAGAAATAAACCAGTAATTAAGTTATTTTCTTGGACTTCTCAGAGTGACTTTCTTTTCTGATACAAAGGCATCCAAAGAAACCTTAGCGTCTCTAATTTTGGAATCAGGATTAAATATTACACATACGTGTGTGTGCATACGTGAGTGTATGGCAAAGTCTCTGAAACACAGGGATTTAATCTCTAAAGATCTTTATAACTACTTGGTTTTGATTTGTTAAGTTTCTTAAGATATCATAACTCAGTTTGATTTAGAATAAAACAGAGAGGTCAGGCTTTTTCAGACAAAAAAACCAACATGAATTGTTCAACACATCCCCCCAGCTTCTGCCCAGTTAGTTTTATCAAGTGCCAAGAAGAATTGACTTCTTTCAGAAAACAGTGATAAAGCATCACCTTTGGATTCTTCAATATTAACTGATCAAAAAGGATCATGATATGGCGATTTCTCCAAATTCTGTATCTCTTCGTTTATTAAAATACATGTTTTTCAAATAAATATTCTGAACAACCCAAATCAAACAAAGCAGTGAGATCACAAAGTGTTGCTTCTTTCTGCAAAGAAGGCACATCATTAGCTTGTACAGAAAATCCAACAGCCATACCGAAGTTAATTAGGCTGCCTTAAAGACTCGATGGAGGCTACTCACGATCCCAGAGGCACCAAGGACTCCGCAGGGTCACTCATCTGAACAGGCTCAGAAGCCGGCTTGATCCTTAAGACCTCTGCAAAGCCATCACCAAACCAGCACGTGACATGTGCTATGTCTACTGTAAAGTAGAAAAGACGATCCTGGCAGAGTTTCCGTCGATATACAGACCGAGGGTCGGCTGACAGCACAGCCTCGATGGCACACCTTGCTTCCTCCGCTGACTGAAAATATTTAAATGAAGCCTGACCAATACCTGCAATAAGAAGAACACAACTTGGGGATTCCCCTGGCGGTCCAGTGGCGACGACTCCACGCTTTCACTGCTGAGGGCGAGGGTTCAATCCCTGGGCGGTGAACTAAGATCCCACAAGCCGTGTGGGACGCACCCCACTCCCCACAAAAAAAAAAAACTGACCTTCCTCTTCCCATGAACTGTACACAGTGATGAAACAACTTTCATAAACAAAACTTTGAAAATAAAGAGATTGATTTAAAAATCAAATGTTCTGTTTAAACATAAAGCCTTAGGAAAGAATGAGTAGAACAACCATCCAGGGGCAGGTGAAATCTGACATCTCCTTGGCAACTAACTGGCTACTTCTTACAGGAATCACCACACCCACTTTTTAATGGGCCTCTCCTTCACTCTGGACAGCTGGTTGGAATCTGCTTGTGGGCTGGAAAAACCAGATAACAATGTTTTTTAACAACCATGTATTAGAGTAAACAGGCTCCAAGTTAAAAGCCCTGTGGCCTCTCTCTTCTGCAGTGAAGTGCGTGCCTCTAGTGCTGGGACTTTATGGGGACAATTTCTGTGCTAAGACACTCTTTCCTTCTTACTCCTGGGCTCTGTGACAGAGGTCGAGCTATCCATCGCCCAATAGGTGAAACAAGATGAGACATTTCTCTACTCAGATAGTGAAACAGATGAAAAAGCTCGATCTACACAGGTACAGAGCAAGCACAATTTAGCTTCCGAACGCTGTTTGAGAACTCCAAGAGCTACTGCCACACGCAAACAAGAGGCCCAATTCCTGGGCAGCAGCCGTTCTCCGTGAACACTTGACTGAGTGCCTGGCACTCACTGTGCTGAACAAACAGTAGTTGATTGAAAGCCATCAGATGATGACGTTGCCCAAGTATGATTTTATACGTCTACGTTTCTTTACAAGTCATAATCACAAATACTCTATATAAAACTGCCCTCAGGGCTTGCCTGGTGGCGCAGTGGTTGAGAGTCAGCCTGCCGATGCAGGGGACACGGGTTCGTGCCCCGGTCTGGGAAGATCCCACGTGCCGCGGAGCGGCTGGGCCCGTGAGCCATGGCCGCTGAGCCTGCGCGTCCGGAGCCTGTGCTCCACAACGGGAGAGGCCTCAACAGTGAGAGACCTGCGTACCGAGAAAAAAAAAAAAAAAAAAAAAACCTGCCCTCAGAAATAGCAAGTTTGCCTAAACCTCCAAGTAAAAGCTCATCTCTCATTCAGAAACAAGAAATGGAAAGTACCTGGTTCACCTGAGCTGAGGTGCTCAAGGTCCATCTCCGCATGAGGAGTAAACCGGACTCCCAAGGTGGCCACGGGAGCCTCTCTCACCCAGGTGGGGACTGCACTGCGGTGGGCTACACCAGCCGCCCTGGAAGGGCAGAGAACAGCCTCGGGCGGCATCTCAGTGCTGTGTCCTTGTGCGACCACCGCTGCTTCCCCTCTCCTCAGCCTGCTGTCTGCTTGTTCCTCTGAAACGCTCTTCTCCAGGCAACATGGGCCACTTTGCTCTTCTGCTACCCTAGGACTCGGACCACTTCCTGATTCTTCACCCAAATCTGCTGCTCTCTCCCTGAGCTCAGGTGAGCTTTGCTGGATTTTTGCTGAGTTGTCGTGTTTTGCGTTGTTTTCTCCCGAAGTTCTATCTTCAGGACATTTAGGTTTCTCCTTAGTACAACTGTAGAGCTGTGGTTCCTCGTACCCTGAGAGCTGTTGCTGGTCACAGCTATCAGTCTTGCCGTCACACTGGGACACGGTTTTTGGTTTACATTGGTTATTCTGTAAATTAAAGTCCCCTAAAGGCTCAATCAAATTTTGTGGCGAGTCATAATAAGCTATGTAGGGCTTTATGTCTAGTACAGGTGTGCCATGAATCATGTCAATTCCAGAAAGGTATATGGCTCCACCTGTAATGTGAAAAACATCCTCTTAGAAATATTAACAATGAAGAACAGTGCGAACAACTGGAGAATCAACAACATCTGCTTAAACCCCACCAAGCTTACTCACAATTCTCTTATGCACCAGGCCCTCTTATACCTGGTGCCAACATACAGTTTTCTTTCTACCTAGAAACCCATTCTCTTCTTTATCTGTCAAACTCCTACTTGCTCTTCAAGGCTCTCACGAAACACCTCCTTTACAGAGCCTTTCTGGCTCTTCCAGACATAAGCATTCTTTCCTCTGGGTTCCGCAGAGGTACCTGTGCCCGAACCTCTCCTGAAGCCCTCGTCACATGGTCTAGCAATGACCTGCTTAGAGTCTCTCCCCCTAGACAGTAAGTAGGTCCTTGAGCACTAGGTGGGGCCATCTCACCTTTGTATCACTGGGGGCTTCTAACTCTGTTCCAGACACATCAGAGTCCTCAATATATCTCTGTGGGACTGATGATGGTTTCCAATGTGTCAAACAGAGTCTAAGGTGGCCCCATGATGTCACCTCCTGGTGTATAATCCCCTCTTCTTGAGTATGACTTGATATCACTTCAGTGACTACGTTATGTTATCTAAGACTCCTGTGTTTGCTGGCAGGTTCACTTGAGAGGCTCTCCCTGTGGGCTTGAAGAAGCAAGCTGCCTTGCTGGGAAAGCCTGTGTGGCAAGGCACTGCGAGAGGTCTCTAGGCACTGGGGGCCACCTCTAGGAGCTGGGAGCAGCCACCAGCCAATAACCAGCAAGAGGCCAGGACCCTCAGAACCACAACTGCAAGGAAGTGAATTCTGCCTATGACCAGAGAGGGCTTGGAAATGGATTCTTCTACAGTCAAACGTCCAGAAAAGAACTCATTCCACTTCACTGCAGCTTGGTGAGACTCTTAAGTGAGGACCCAGCTAAGCTGTGCCCATACTCCTAACCTATAGAAACATTGTAATGTCTTAAACACATAATAAATGTGTGCTGTTTAAACTGATAGTGCATGGTAATTTGTTACACAGCAATAGGAATCTAATACTCCACTGAATAATTAAACAGGGCACTTCCCTGCGGCGCAGTGGTTAAGAACCCGTCTGCCAATGCAGGGGACATGGGTTTGATCCCTGGTCCGGGAAGATCCCACATGCTGCTGAGCAACCAAGTCTGTGTGCCACAACTACTGAGCCTACACTCTAGAACCCACAAGCCATAACTACTGAGCCCATGCACCACAACTACTGAAGCCCACGTGCCCTAAAGCCCATATGCCACAACTACTGAGCCCACACGCCACAACTACTGAAGCCCACACGCTCTAGAGCCCACGTGCCGCAACTACTGAGCCCATGTGCTGCAACTACTGAAGCCAGCGTGCCTAGAGCCCATGCTCCACAACACGAGAGGCAATGAGAAACCCCACTCATCGCAACTACAGAAAGCCCGCGCACAGCAACAAAGACCCAATGCAGCCAAAAAAAAAAAAAATTAAACAGAACATAAGTCACCATTACCAAATATTAAGGAAAGGTCCCCTGTTGTCCCACTTATACAGCTGCTATTCAGTTCCTTCTACTGGGGCAAAGTCTACTAACTTGATCCTTGGAAAACTGGCCCAGTGAGAATCAAAAACTGCATGTGATCACATTTGATCCTATCTCCATTTGAGAAAAACATGACTAACAAAGGAATCTGATTTCTAAAACATGCTTATTGTGAATGAACCTGGAACTTTGGAAAGAAGATTTTGGACTTTCTAAGTGATGGATTATGCCTAATAATGTCTGCAAAAGAAAGAAAAGCACTGGGGCACAGGTGAGAGTTCATGGGATTTGAAGTCAGACAACCCCCTGGCTGGATGCTATTCGGTAAATTATCAAACATCAAAGAGCCTCAGTGCCCTCATCCATAACATGGAGGCTGCTACCTTATCAAGCCCACGAGCCACTGTGAGATACCATACATGAACACTCTTTATAAACTGCAAAGCACCACACAAACACTAGTCATCCTCATAACGCTTATTTATAAGAGTGTCTACAGTGCTACTGTGTTTGCCTTTCACCTTTCTGATTTGATCTTCCCCATTAGAATGCTAAGATCCTCTGCAGGGCTGGGATTTTTATCTAATCTGCTTGCCACTATATCCCCAGCACCTAGAACAATGGTTGGCACATATTCAGTGCTCAGAAAATACGTGTGGGTTGCATGAACGATCATAAAACGTTCCAGTACTGTTACCCAAGTTGTGTGTTACCCAGCACACCCAAATGTGCTGATCAGGTCCAAGGGATTCAAGAATGGGAGGCTTTCAGAAATGAACGGCTCAGTAACGCGTTTATATATGAACACATAGTTAAATCTGGTATTCTACACAGGTTCTTCCACAATCTGACAAATGTTCAACCTATGGTGTATTCATCCCAGACCCTCTGCCTCACATCACAGTGGACAGCGGCACTGCAGCCACGATGCACGTTCATTTCCTCAGGGCTGCAAGGAAGAAATGATCCACCACACTGTGGTCAGATGTGCTGACCATATATGCATGTGCAACCAGTTACTGTGCGTTAAATTTTGAGAGTGTCCAGTTATTTTTAGATCATTTTATATTTACTGCATTCCAAGTCAGAAAAAATTTGGTTACTAATTTAATGATTATAAAATCTTAAGAGTTACTTTTAAATAATTTAATAACTTCTGATAAATATAATGACATAAACTAACTCTGAGCATCCTATGAGAGCTTATTCCAAAGTGTTTCAATGCTGACATTCTTTTAATCGTTTCATTTTCTTCAGTGTCTGGTGGTTCACAGGGGCTAACACCATTGGTACTTGTCTCAATAACAGCCAGTGCTGAATACTATGTTGATTTTATAAGACTTCTTTTGGTTAAGGAAAAAGTGGTAAAAGTACAAATTACCTTCTACCTTTTCCAGTTTGGCTAGGGTCAGTCCTATCGCATTGGGACGATGTGGGCTCCTTGTAGAGAAAACGCCAGTCTTCACACCATTCAGCCTAGGAGGCTGCACTTTTGCCTTACAGCTCAAATGACCATTTTTGTGAAAAACAAACAAAATCCTATTGAAAATAAACCAAACCACTGAGTAAGAAAAGAACACAGTCAATCTATCATAATGATTTGAGGGAGAAAAAAAACTTTAATCCCCACAAATTAAAACAGAAAGAATGCTTCTAATGGTACTAAAATATAATCAGTGGGGGAAAAAAGAGTAATATCATTCCCGTTTTTTGAAAGAAGACAGTCTTATCTCTATATCCACTGCCCATAACACAATGACTGGCACATGCTAGGACCTTAACAGGCTTTTGTCAAGTACCTGAATAAACAATAGTTCATGGGTCTAGAGCAGGGTCCACAAACTTTTTCTGTAAAGGACCAGGCGGTAAATATTTTAGGGTTTGCAGGTCAACGAGTCTCTGCTATAAATAATTCAACTCTGCTGTTGTAACACAAAAGCAGCCACGGCCAACACATAAATGAATGCACGTGGTTATGTTCCCATAAACTTACTTACAAAAACAGAAGATGCGATGGGTTTGGTCCACAGGCCATAGCTTGCTGACCCGTGGTCTAGAGGACAGAATAATGACCCATGGACAGAATCGAGAAGGTCTACAGATTTCAGCTCAACAGAAGTCATTCAACAAAACTGGAACCAACTGCAGATGGAATGTGCCCCTCAGTGGATCCCAAGCCTCCCCGAGGGTGTCCAAGTTATGCAGACAATCACATGCATGAATACAGTACAAAAATCCCATGCAATAGACAAGGGTGGTCTGGATGGCAGTCTCCAGGGTTGCCTCCAACTGGAGTACTTTACTCAAGGGCAAGTTATGGTCCAAAGTACCATTTCTAACTATAAAACAACTTACCAAACATGAGAAAACTGTTCTAAGCCCATCAAGGAATGTTCAGGATTATTAAAGATGCTTTTTCTAATCCTCAAACAAGCCCGTGAATGGCTACAAATGGATGGCTGCCTTGGAGTACCATTCTTGGCCGAGAAACAGGATTCCAAGTAACCAATTGGCTCAGTTAAAAGATTCCCTACAGAAGAAAATTAGATAAGAAATCATTAATGAAAAGGTCAAGCAAAGATGTAGGAAGACATGTTTTCTTTAATGCATCGATTTCATAGTTTTAAAATCTATTAGATGTTATGCAACTATAAAATAAGATTCTTATAGCATTCAAAAATACATATAAATATCCTTATCATTACATATATCATTGTTATCAATACATCCCTTTAGATAATAAACTGGAAAGAGTATTGGTCTAAGAAAGAAAGAATGAAAGGAAAAATTCATTTTTAGAAGACCTACTATGACTATAATTCAAATTCTATGCAACCATTACTATGTTATGTGACCTTGGTTAGGGCTAAGAGGGTATTTCAAACAGAGGGAATAAGCTGCACAAAGTTAAATGAGAAATTTTATAGCATAAGCAGGGAACAAGCCATTTTGATTCGCTGGAGTGTGAAAATACAAGGCAAGAATAATGAAAGATAAGGAGACAGAGACTGTATATAGGTTAAAATGCTTTCAATTGAAAACAACAGAACACACGAAAAAAACTAGTTTAATTAAGCAATAAAGGGAGTGTATGGGATCACAGTACTAAAATATCTAGAGGCAGTATAGATTTCAGGTTAGGCTTGCTCCAGCAGCTCTCTGCCCCACTAGAATGTAAACTCTATGTGGGCAGGAGTTTTTCTGTCTTACTGACTGCTACGTTCTCATTGTCTAGTACTTGCCTACAAGAGGATAGGTACTTTAAAAATTCATGCTACATGGAGAAAAGGATTATGTAAGTCAAAACTGATTAAAATGGAAAGTGAAAAAGTGAAAGAAGAATGTGTGTAACATAATCCTATTTATGAAAATTTTATGTATTTACCTAACTAAACACATACATATGTATGTCTAGAAAGCTATCTAGAAGGATATTCACCAAAATTTTAACATTGGTTAAAACTGGTGGAGACTTTAAATTGTGTCCTTTTCTGTTTAGGCTGGTTGTAATCCCTCTGATATTGGTATCACTGCACCATACAGGCAACAGTAAAAAGTCATCAATAATTTATTGGCACATTCTTCTATTGGGATGGTCGAAGTTAATACAGTAGACAAATACCAAGGAAGAGACAAAAGTATCATCCTAGTATCTTTTGTTAGAAGTAATAAAGATGGAACTGTGAGTTAAAAAAAAAACTGGTGGAGGGATTGTTGGATTATTTTTATATTTAACTCTGTAATTTCTATAATATTTGAAAATTTTACAATAATCACAAATCATTTTTAAAATGTTTTAAACCAGTAACTCAAAAGAAGAAAAAACTGGCCAGGCAACATCAATATAGGTTTAAAGTAGAAGGTATCTGCAACTAGCATTTTGAATTTGTAACTTTTTTTTTCACATTTCATGAAGGCTGTATTAGCTTCTTTTAAGAGATAATATAAAGACATTCTAGAACCTCATTTTATTTTCAGTTTCCATTAAATCTATCCTATCAGCACCGGTGGACAGTGAGACTATAGGCCTGTCCTTCATAGCACCTTTCGTGACTTCTCACTTATAAAAACTAAATTACGTGATACATATAAAATATTACAAGCAACATACATATAATAAAGCATAATGTTAAAATGAAATCCTGTGTACCACCACCCAGCCCAAAAACTAGTGCTTTACCAACAACTTGCATCTTTTTATGTTGCCTCTTTCCCTACCTTTCCCCTGAATGTGCCTGAACAAGAGCCTGAATGTGGTCTTTATCATTCATTTCTTTTCTTAAATATGATTTTATCACGTGCATATGCATGCTTAAACAACGTTTCATTTATTTTGTCTTTGAGTTCTATAAAAACTGGTATCTTCTCAGACTTGCTTTCTCTCTCTCAATATTATGATTCTAAGATCCATCGACATTATGTACGTTTTTGATGACTTTAAATTTTTTTCCAACTACATTTACAGGCACTCTTTTTTTTAAACCTTCACCTATGCTCTGTGGAATTGATATAGTAAACATCTTAAAGATGAAGGAACTGAAGTCAAACAATTCTCTGGTGTTCATAAAAATATCATGAAGAAAAATGGCCAAAAAGGGCTCCTACTCTAGTCAGTTATGTTCTGTTTTATTTAACAAACACTTTCCAAGTGTCTACAATTGCCAGACATTGTGCTAAGTTTGGGGGAAAAAATACAAAACAAGAACTCTTTTCACAGTGGAGTTAACAGTTGATTGAGAGAAACTCACAATATGCTTCAATATCAAGGGAAATGTCTTATCTGTAGTAATGATCAAAGACTTTTGCCTTTGACTATCTGATTGGGGGTCTACAAGTTTATAACTAACTTGAGCTATCACTTCATTGAATCAGTCTATACCTGTTTTTCACAGGCTATACATGTGCTATGATAAATATAAGTTGTAACCAATTAGATTTATTCCAACCCTGTTTGTTCACCTCTATAAGAACATAAGCAAGATAATACTGGGTAAGCAATGAACTGAACGAGCTACATTGGAAGGACTCCCTCAGCTATGTCACTCTCAAATGTTTGGGACCACTCTCAACATATCAACTATCCATCTAATAAACGTCGGAACTTAACCATATTCTAATACGTCTGGAACTTATTTATTCTCTGTGCCCCGGTTCTTGGGATATTAAATGCTACAAAATATAAATGCTCAATAATTTCCAAATATAAATTCTGCTTGAATGCTCTCCTTGAAGTGGAGGCCTGAGAACGTCCACCCAAGGGAATTCTGATCTTCTTCCTCTTGCCTCGTATCTCAAAAAACAAACAAAAAGAAAACATTAAGCACCTACCATCTGGTAAGCACTGTGCTGAGTGCCTGGGAACAGGCATAAACAAGAACCAGTCCTCACCATCAAGGTGTGCAGTACATTGACAGAGTGGACAAGTAAATCAACAATTAAATCAAACTGCCTTACATACATGCAGAATAGGGAGAGCACAGGTATGCCAGAGTAGTACTGGCATGAGAACCACATGGAAAGAGGGAGAAGTTTCCCTGGGGCTTATGGCTGGTATGAAAAGAGAAAAAGGACAAAAACAACACAGGGCCGTAACACTAGCTGTGTGACCCTGGGCAAAACTGCTTACCTCTCTAAATCCAGTTTTCTCAGCTATAAAACAAGGATAATCATCCTATCTTGGAAAGATGACTAAAATATGTAAAGTACCTAGTACAACAGAAGGTGCTCAGCAAGGAGAGATTTTTAAAGCCCTTACACAGGCTTTTCCCTCAATTTAACAATATTACAACTGTACTAACCATATAATTTAAAAAACCCAACAAGTTATTAACGCAGAGGCTTTCTGTACCCAAGTCTTATCAACAAGTCTTGTGCAGACAGAAATGTCCAGGTCATTTTCACCTCTTGCCCGGACTATTAAATTACCCTTGTTATAATTTGTCTTCCCTCTGCCAGTCCCTCCCCTCCTCAAAACACATTACACCAGTCCCCCAGATTCTGAGTTCCTTATGTCTCACTACTCTCTAAACTTTTTGTTTCCCACTATTAACAGATGTCATATTTTCTTTTTAAAAATTTTTATTAGTTATTTATTTAAATTTATTTATTTATTTTTGGCTGGGTTGGGTCTTCGTTGCTGCGCACAGGCTTTTCTCTAGCTGCGGCGAGGGGGGCTACTCTTCCTTGTGTTTGTTTATTTATTTATTTATTATTTGGCTGTGCCGGGTCTTAGTTGTGGCATGTGGGATCTTTGTTGCCACATGCGGGATCTTTGTTGCCACGTGCGGGATCTTAGTCGCGGCATGCATGTGGGATCTAGTTCCCTGGCCAGGGATCGAACCCTGGCCCCCTGCACTGGGACCACAGAGTCTTAACCAATGGGTCACCAGGGAAGTCCCCCATCCAACACTTCTGACTTACAGCTCCCGGACTCCATGCTCTGTAGACCTCTGAGCCCTGCTCTTTCCTGCCTGTCAAAATATCAGACCTGGGGCTTCCCTGGTGGCTCAGTGATTAAGAATCTGCCTGCCAATGCAGGGGCACGGGCTCCAGCCCTGGTCCGGGAAGATCCCACATGCCGCAGAGCAACTAAGCCCATGTGTCACAACTACTGAGTCTGCGTGACACAACTACTGAAGCCCACGTGCCTAGAGCCTGTGCTCTGCAACAAGAGAAGCCATCGCAATGAGAAGTCCATGCACCACAACAAAGAGTAGCCCACTCGCCACAACCAGAGAAAGCCCACATGCAACAACGAAGACCCAAAGCAGCCCAAAATATAAATAATTAATTAATTTTAAAGAAAACTATCTGACCTATAATCTGGCAGTACGCAACAATTTTTTTTTAACAGGCACAACTGTTGACCACATAACAATACCTTTTAGAAATTCAAGTTAAACATTTAGAACATACACAAAGATTTTAGTTTCAAAACTTTCATTTAGAACAATTAAAACCAGCAATAACCTAAATGCCCAACAATAGGGAACTGGTTAAATAAGAGCACATCTATAAAACAAAATAGTGTGCAACTTCTCAAAATTAACATTATTAATTGCCATGGAAAGATTTTCATGAACCTTAAGTTTTGTTTTGTTTTTAATAAATGTAGAGCTGGGATTCAAATCATTTGTTTTATTCTTTTAAATTTATTTATTTAATTTTGGCTGCGTTGGGTCTTCGCTGCTGTGAGCGGGGGCAGCTCTTCATTGCGGTGCACAGGCTTCTCATTGCAGTGGCTTCTCTTGCTGAGGAGCACGGGCTCTAGGCGCGAGGGCTTCAGTAGTTGTGGCTCGCAGGCTCTAGAGCGCAGGCTCAGTAGTTGCGGTGCACTGGCTTAGTTGCTCTGCAACATGTAGGAATCTTCCAGGACCACGGCTCGAACCCGTGTCCCCTGCACTGGCAGGTGGATTCTTAACCACTGCGCCACCAGGGAAGTCCTCAAGTTTTTTTTTGAAGTTATAAAACAATGGTGTCGCATATCACCTCATGTTTCTAGTATGTAGGCACTGAAACTATTATGGAAAGTAGACACCAAGATGTTAACAGTGGTTTTCTCTGGGTAATGGCCAACTACTTTCATCTTTTTTTCCATTTGCTTCCTCGGATTTCTAAAGTTAATATATTCTGCCCTAAAAATAGGGGTGAAAATAAAGAGAAACAAACGCATGCCATCTTTCAATGCCCAGTTTAAAACTATTTCCTACACTTCCTGCAGCACAGGTTGCTTCTCTCTTGTGGCATTAATCCCGAATCGGCAGAACACCTGCTGTATATATCCTATCTCTCATTTATGGGTGAGAACTCCCCAAGACAAAGGCCGCTACACTGCACGTGGCTGTTCTGCCAAGACCACGTCACCTTAGCTACCAAGAACAGAACAGGAGAGATGATGTCATCCCGCTCGCCTAAGACACATCACGTGGTCGCCTAAGACACATCACGTGGTCTCCTAAGCACATGACCCGTGCCTTCCAATAACCAGGAAAAACGACCCACGTCCATTCTAGGTCTCGCATTTGCCGTCCCTCCCTGCAGTGAAGTCGGCTCCCTGCACTTAGGGCTCTTCGGAGTGCGGAACCTTCAGCCTCTTATAAGTTACCTGTCTCCAGAGCCGGCTTCACGCACCCGCACGAGGTCGCTGTGGGTCGAGGGCCGGGCTCCTCCAACTCGCGCATGGCTAGTGGTCTCACAGGTGCCCACCCAACGCGTTCAAGCCTTCCGCTTCCGGTCTCCATGCATGGCGCCTGCGCAGTGCGGGAGAAGTACGGTGCGCGGCGGGCGGCGCCGGAGGCCACCGCTAGGTGGCGATTAGGGCCTGGATCCCTCGTTCCGCTTCTGAACGTGTGTATGCTGTATCGCGCGGACCCCTTGCAGTTGCCCGCCTTTTCAGGGCAGTCAGAAGCTCCAAGTTACCACCCTTTCCAAGGGGGCCACGTCGATGAAGATTTATGCATAAAGATGTCTCTCTCGAAATAATAAGCAACCTACATATACAGTGCATGACGCTAATTTTTAAATAAAAATATGTATATACAATTAGCACATAGCAAGATGATCGGATGTTATTAAACGTTAATTCTTCTTGAATGGTGGGAATACACAGATGGTCATTTATACTTCTCTGTATGCTCCCATTTTTCCACAAGAAAAACGATGTTTTGTCAGAAAGGAACCCCAAGTAAACCTTATTTCAAATCTAATGGATGGGTAGCCCCACACCAAATTAACGGGTAAGAAGTGGGGACTGTTCCTTGTGCTCCATACCTCACGAGAAATGAAGCGAGAATGAAACTGAGTCAACATGCCATACACATTGAGGGGATTGTAGTCGTTGTTTCTGGGCAGCTCTAAAAAGTTGAGGGCCAACAAGAGTCAGTTTTCATCCCATGCGATGACCAGTTATCCCTGCACCGCTAGCCTGGCCTTTTACCCACTTGCTTGTAACGTCATCTCTCACCTGTGTATTTATCAAGTTCCTCTGTATATATAATTCTACTTCTGAGCACTTTATCCTGTTGCTTCACGGAGAGAGGGGGGACATACTGCCTGCAAAATAAATTATTCAAACCCGTAAAACTCCACAGATTGAAAAGATTCAACAACCATGAAAAGCTGTTCCTAATCCTGTTCATTTGTCATGAACTAAAAGACCACTAGCAGAAAGTAACCATCAGAAGGAGCCAAAGATTTAAAGAGAAGATTATGGGTTTTTGTTTTTTGTTTTGACATTTTGAGAAATTCAGCAAACATTTTAATTTATACATAAGAAAAGGAAGTGTTCAAAAGGGTATGCATTTCAAGTTATTGCAGGTTATTTGTGAGAGAATTTCTGCTGTAAAACATGTTTAAATTTAACCAACAGTAGTGTGTCAGTGTATTTAAAATCATGACAAAAATAGAGAAGATTGTAGGTTTTAAAACAAAAACTTTAAAAATTGATAAAATTCATACACCTACGTGTTCTCTGATTTTTTTTTCCACGTGAAAATTTGGAAAAGAATACCATTATTCTTTTTCGAGGAGGGAACAATTCTGGGCAGCTGATGAAACAAGAACAAGTTGAGAAACACTGAGCTACTATACACGTTGTAAAACTGAGGCCGTAATAGCTGCAAATTGCCACTAGATGGGGGTGTTGCTAAAAGTGATAGTCTTGCTTAATTTGTGGACAGACTCCTGTAGAAAATGAGGTATTTTCCCTCCTGGCTTTAGATAACACATATAATGATAATCACACCAAAAATATATTACCAAGTGTGACAAGTTCCGAAATGCAAAGCAGAATTGGAGACACTGATGAAGTAGATTGCTACTTCATTTAAAGGAAAACTTTCTCTTTATGGAAAACAGGAACTTAAACATGTAGCCCTTTCATTATATGCTTTGAAATTTCTATTATCCTGTCTAGAGGATATATGATTATATAAATAACCATTATATACGATTATTTTTAGTTTATGAGATAACCCTTTCTCTGGAGCTAGGACCTAGGAATCTGCCTTTAAAAAAAACCGAATGATTCAAGGCAGGTGCTCATCTGTCTACACTTTGAGAAACACTTCTCAGTGTAATGATTCTTAATCTTTCATTTGAGTGAAGGACCCCTTTGAATATCAATTAAAGCTTTGGATCTTCTCACACATCATATTAGATTTAATATCATAAGATTCATGTATTTTAAAGAACAACCATTCTACCCACGAGTGGAGGGTAGCACAAAGTAGGGCTAGATGGATTCTTGCAAAATTTTAATTCTATGACATCAAGGCTCTAAGCCAAGAAGAAAACTGGAACATTTTTAGACACACACTGGTGTTTGAATGAGAATAGTGAGAAAGCAGAGTTTGTATGTCTATATAGGGAGTGGGATAAGAAGGCAAGCAGAAAGGGTCCTAAAAGGTAGAAAGAGAAGACCCCTCTTCCTCTAATGTACTATATTTCTTCATATCATCTACTTCCTTATCTCTTTCACCTTTGTGCCCCTGTACATTGTACATATGCAAATCTCGTAAGATTCATCTTAATGAAACACTTTTAGAACTTGAGGTTTCAGTTTACTCTTTTTTTCTCTAATCTTGACCCACCCTGGCAGGTAAAATTGAGACAAGATTTCCAAATATTGAAAACCATCACAAAGAACACTGAGAAAGTTAGATGAGACTTTGGGTGAGTACCCATCCTCTCTGCAGTTATTCCCTCATCTGTAAAATGGGAATGATAATCACTGCCCAGCCTATTTCAAAGATTCTTGTGCAGATCAAATTTTAAAAAGTGTATTTGAAAGTACAAGTTCTGAAGTGCCATCCAGATGTAAGGGACTATCATATGGTGTGCTGTCCTCAATATTTACTGTTACTTGAGTAATACAATGGGATATGAGTAATCATTGTTCAATTAATATATGCTGAGGGGGGAAATTTTATTGTGGGAGAGGGTGTGGCAAATAGGAGGGAAATAGCATTGTAACCTCCCACCATACCAGTGGTCCTCGACCCTAGCTGCACATTAGAATCATCTGGAGAGCCATTAAAATACTGTAAATCAGGGGTCCCCAACCCCCAGGCCATGGACCGGTACTGGTCCTCAGCCTGTTGGGAACCAGGCCGCACAGCAGGAGGCGAGCAGTGGGCAGGCGAGCCAGCAAAGCTTCATCTGTAGCTCCCCATCACTCACCATTGCTCCCATTACCTCCTGAACCATCCCCCACCCTCCGTGGAAAAATTGTCTTCCATGAAACCCATCCCTGGTACCAAAAAGGTTGGGGACCACTGCTCTAAATGCAATGTTGTAGCCTAGATTGGATCCAGAAGCAGAAAAAAGACATTAGCAGAAAAACTAATGAAATCCCAATAATATCTGTAGTTTAGTTAATGATAATGTAACAATCTTAGTTTCTTAAGTTTTCATAAATGGACCGTGGTTATATGAGATCTTAACATTAGGGTAAACTGGGTGAGAGCTATATAGGAACTTCTGTACTATCTTTACAACTTTTATATAATTCTAAAATTATTCCTCAAAAATTATTTAGAGCAAAAAACAATGTAAAAAATAAATATGTCTTGATGTCACCCTAGATAGGTGAATCAGAATCCCTGGGGAGGTGCCTGGGCAACTGTGATTTTGAAATTTTCCCCAGTGGTTCTAATATATGGTGAGGGTTAAGAACCACTGTTCTACACCATGAATGCTTGAGAGACTGGGATCCTGTCGTGTTCTTCACTCTAGCCTAGTACCTAGCACAGTGCCTATATGGAGAGCTTGCATACTTGTGCCCTTGCTGAACCATTTGCAGAAATCTCCTTTATTTTGAGTCCTCTGTAATAACAGAAGGAAAACTGAAAACAAACCTCTTCCCCTCAAAAATATTGGGCTGGCCAAAAAGTTCGTTCGGGCTTTTCCGTGACATCTTACCAGGGAAGATTTTCAGACATCTTCCTGCCCAGAATAGTTTCTACTCCTGCCCCCAGTCTCTCATCATTTTCAGTTAACCCTGACCATTATCACCAGATAAATATTCCTGAAATACTAAAACTGCCATCTCTTTGTTCAAAAGTCTTACTTAGTTCCCCATTACCTAAGTAAATAATATACTTCTTAGTTAGGCAAGCAAAATTCCATACACTCCAATAATACAATAATTTTCAGCCTGCTAGCCTGCTATTCCACATGCACCCTGCATTAACTGTAGATTGCATGCAGTTCTCTTGAACATGTCTTTAATTCACCCTTCTCTCTGTCACATACAATAATGCTGCTATCCTCACCTATATTACAAATCCTCTCCATCTTTCAAGGCTCCACTCATGTGTAATTTTTTCGGGTCACTCCAGCAAAAAAGTGAGCATTCCCTCTGTTGTATCTTCTAATTCAAATGGCACTAGCATTACTATTTTCTTTTGTAATTATTTGTTTTCTGTTTTATTCCCCCACGAGACTAGATTAAACTCCTAGTGGGCAAGGACTATGTGTTATAGGTCTTCTAACCCTCACAGTGCTTACCATGATGCTGTCCACACAAACACGTGATAATGATTTAATATACATTTTGCACAATTACAGTGTATAAAAAGTAAAAATAGAAAATCAAAATTCAAATACACAACTACATTCATCACTCCAAAATATCTTTGAAGGAGTCCCAGAATAAGAATTATTAAAATTGTTAAATTGTTAAAAGCCATCTGAAGCCTGAATAAGATTTTGATGCTGGGCTTCCCTGGTGGTGCCAATGCAGGGGACACGGGTTCGTGCCCCGGTCCGGGAGGATCCCACATGCCGCGGAGCGGCTGAGCCCATGAGCCATGGCCGTTGGGCCTGCACGTCCGGAGCCTGTGCTCCGTAACAGGAGAGGCCACAGCAGTGAGAGGCCCGTGTACCGCAAAAAAAAAAAAGATTTTGATGCTATTGTTACATTAGTAATTGAACAAAGTTTATAAGAAAACTATATACTTCCTCAAATTTTAATTGTTCAGACTTAAAAATGGGAAAAGGAAGGGCTCAGTAATTTTCCCCTGAAAACAAACATTTATTTGACTAATTCTTAAGGGCAGGAAAATTGTTAAGTCTGTTCCCACCACTATCCTCTCCCTAATATACCTACACATACACACGCATGCGCACGCGTGGGCGTGCACACAGACACACACACACTAGCAGGATGTTGTCTATGTGGTAGAGCCTGAAAAATCACATTAGTTCTCTCTTTCAGATATGGTCTATATATGGGGGAAAAACCACTGTTAAAATATTAATGAATATTGTAGAGATTTCTACCATATTTTGAGAAAAATCACACATATGATGTAATAAGATGTGAATTTTGTTGGACAACTATGATGGTTGCACATTGTTAAAACAAAACAACTATAAATTTCATTTTCTGGGAGAATCTCTTGAGGAACGTTTGGAATTGCTGGTATCTCTGGTTCCTCTGCTTTGGGTTTTTCCTTCATTTCTGTAAAATAAAACAAAATACGAAAATACATTTAATAAATGGTATTGGGATGATTGGCTATCCACTTGGAGAAAAAAAAACTCTACCTAACACTTTGCACAAAAACAAATCTCAGATGAATTAAAGATTTAAATATTAAGATACAGTAAATGTTGTAGAAACAATAGAATATTCCTTTAATCTTAAGATTATAAAGGCCTTTCTAAGCAGACCACAGACCAGAAGCCATAAGGGAAAAGACTGACAGGTTTGAGTCATTAAGAATTAAAATCGTGACAGGTTTGAATAACTGAAAACGAACATTAAAATTTTGTCATATAGAATGCCAAACTACTATAAACAAAGTTAAACCACAAACAACAACTAGAAAAATATTTACAACTTACATGTAGGTAAAGATTTAATAACTATTATTTAAAGAGATTTTTAAAATCAATCAAAAAGGTAGATATCCCAAATATAAAATGGAACAAGGATTCAAACAGGCAATTCTCAAAAGAAAAAAACCAAATTCATAATAATCATAAAAATATGCCTAGCAGCATTAGTCATAAAAAAGTGGGAATTAAAACAATTAGGTTTTTTTTTTAACCTAACATAATAGGCGTAGATTATTAAAACAATCATGTGCAGTGTTGTCAAGGGCATGGGCAACAGGCACTTACATAAATGCTTGGTTTCTGTGTATTGCTACAACATTTTTGGAGGCTACTCTGACAGAATGTATCCAGACTTTAAATGCTGGTACCCTTTGGCCCAGCAATTCAACTTCTAGGGATTTGTCCAAAGGAAGTAATCAGACCAACTTAAGCTTCCAGTGCCTTAGTTTCCTTATCTATAAAATAAGGATAATATTATTCATCCACTAGGGTTTTTAACACTGAATAAAGTGATTCACATGAAGTGTTTAATACAGTGTCTGGCAGATAGAAAGTGCCAGATAAATGTTATTTAAATAAATGTTACTTCCAGTGATGTTCATTGAACATTGCTGTAATAGTAAAACTTGGCAGTAATCTAAGTGTTCATCATTATAGGGATCGGTTGAATAAATTATTGTACATATAATACTGTAGAATTGTTACAAAAGATGTCATTAAGATGGCCACAATATATATTGTATGTGAAAAAAAAGCAGGTTATGAAATGGAATGTATTGTATTGATACCATCTCATTTGTTAAAGCAAAACAAAACCTTGACCTTGGGGATCAGAGATAGGAGATGGTATTATAGGGGACTTTTACTCTACAGTCACTTATATATTGCTTTAATTTATTATAATAAACATAATTTATTATTATGACAATTTTATAATCAGCAAAAAGGTAGATATTTCCACTTGTTTGGTAAGACAAAGCCCAAAACAAAATAAGCATTAATTAATTGCCCATCTTAACCTTGCTGGGTTTAAAATGAAACTCTTAGAATCGGGCACTGTGTTGATTAGAGCTGCTTCTCCATCAGGGGACTCCTGTCAGTACAAGTAGTGCCTCATATGTCTGCTTTTACTGTAATTTTTTAAAAGGTATTTCCTCAAAACCTGTATTACTTGGAATACAATAACCCCAGGTTTTTGTTGCACTCATATTTTAGGAGAAAGAGAAAATAAGCTACCAAAAGGATTTCTTTAGAACACAACTCCCTGGGGATAGCTATGGTCCGCTAGACAGCCCATTTCTTATACTGTGTACAATAGTGCACGAAGAGAATCAAGGCTCTCAGTTATGTCCCCGAGACAAGTCAAACTGAAGAAAGGTCACATTATTTCTTAAATGCTATGCAGAGGAGAAAGCTTTTCAGGAGCAAATATTTAAATAGAAAGGGTTTGGGGTAAGCCTGGTAAGTCCTACAAGAACCAGTTCCCTATTACCAGGATCATATTTTATGTCTTTGTATCTCCCTCGGTAGCTTGTACCATGAATTTACTTACCTTTAGTTTGCCAGGAAATTTTAATTTTCTAGAAAAAACTTTATTCACCAAGTTTTCTTGTTAATCTAAATGTAATTGTCCTTTAAAATATTTTGCACATAATTCACTCTATATGGGGTTTATTTTTCTTCACTGGCTAAAGCGTCCCGTATGTACAAGTAGCCACTATACACACTTATAGTTTCAATGATTTTCTTTTAATTATATGGTAATATACCAACAGATATTGGGTGAATGAAAAACATTTTTCACTTGAAACTAGCCAAAGACATTGATGATACCCATTGAGATAACTGGGATAACCCAGGATTGTCAAAGAAGGCAATAAATCACCGCTCCAAGGGAGATAAACCTATCTGGTACTCTGATTATGAACACGGAACACAAATAAGGGGCATGTCACTAGCTTGACCCCAATAAAAAAAAAACCAAAAACCTACCTCAAGGAGAAATATAAACACCCTTAGCATCTTCCTGGTGTGCTTTGGGATCCTGGTCTTGGGGCCCACCTCTTTCTTGGTACAGTTCTGGAAAGCATTCTTCAGGCACATCCTTATCTTTATATGTCTTAGTAGAGAGGTCTTCAGGCCCAGGTATTTCTTGGTATATTTCAGGTGCATAGCCTTCAGGCCCAGCTGTTTCTTGATATATTTCAGGTGAATATTCTTCGGACCCAGGTGTTTCTTGGTATATTGCAGGTGAATATTTTTCAGGAGCTGGTGTTTCTTGGATTGTTTTATGAGAGGGGGCTTTAGACACAGCAATTTCTTTATATGTTTTATGAGAAAAGTGTTCAGGTTCAACTGTTTCTTGGTATGTTTTTATAGAAAGCTCTTTAGGCACAGCTATTTCTTGTGCTTTAGGAACAAAATTTTCAGTCTCAGCTATTCCTTGACCTAGTTCAGAATTGTGTTCCTCAGGTTCAGCTCTTTTTTGGTAGGTTTCAAGAGCGTAGCCTTTAGGCACATCTGGTTTGGGGTATGCTTCAAGAGGGCATCCTTCCAGGTCAGCTACATCTTCAGATGTTTTAGAAGAAAGGGCTTTGGCTGCAGCGGTTTCTTGGCACATTTTAAGGGAGAGGTCTTCAGGCTGAGCCATATCATGGCGCATTTGGGAAGGATGGTCTTGAAATACAGCTATTTCTTGGTACATTTTAGGAGAAAGGTCTCCAGATTCAGCCATATCTTGGAGTATTTCAGAAGAGTGGTTTTGTACTGCTGTTTCTTGGTATTCAGAAGAATTTTCCTGATGGATAATGCTTTCTTGACCTATTTCAGAAAAATGTTTCTTGGGCACAACTCTTTGCGTGGAGGCTACCGGAAGGAGAGATTCGGTCACACTCCTGGGTGGTTCAGTTTCTTTCTCTGTAGGTGCTGGTGCTTTCTCCATCATTTCCTTTTCTAATTGTGACAGGGGCTCCACCTTCGTTTCTGCATTTTGTTGTCTCTTTCTGCCTCTTTCACTTCTTTTTCCTGTTCTCTGCCGCTTATGTTTTTTCTCTCTATAGAGAAATCAGAATTAGTGTCAGCAACAGGGCTCCAGAATTCAAATAAACATTTGGTAATGACAGTCCCAGGACTCCCACTGCCTTGTTGCACGACCTTGAACAAGTCACTTAATCTCTCTCTGGGCCTCAGTCTCCTTGTTTGTAAAATGAAGAAGCAGTTCTAGATGCTCTCAATTGTCGGGAGAGGAAATGACCCTCAGGACTTTTTGTCTTTGATGCCTTGCTCAACAGGAATCTTCTTGGTGAGTGTAGCGTGCGTGTGTGTGTGTGTGTGTGTGTGTGTGTGTGCACGCGTTTGAGAGCATATACTTAAAGTTTGGTTATGGAAAATGTATTGTTGATGTTATACATTAATAGACTGGCATTCTTGTTTATATGCTAGTCTCTGTGGGTCTAGTCTATGTGAGTTCATTTCTCTATACCCTGGGTAAACTGATATGATTGTGTTCCTAGATCTGCAGTGCAGGCCTGCTCCTCATCTGTGCAGCCTGCAGGTGAATGATGTATGTGGCTTGCTTATCTAATACAGTGTCTTGTGTAAAGCAGGCTAAGTAGCCAAAGCTGGGTCCAAAGCTCCAAAGCTGCAAAAACACTTCCTTGAGGTAAAGCAGCTTGGTGGAAAGGCATGAGTGGTCATATTATACCTACTCTGAACCAATAGCTAAAGATCTAGAAGATGAAAGGATATGCGTGGGTATTGCAACCAATGACAAATTGTTAGGTACTGCAGATATAGCCAAATACAGATGGCTAATATAGATGGACTTGGGGGAAGAAAAAGATAGTATAAAAAAGCATTTCATCATTTTTCTAAACCTATTGAAATTCTGTTTCATGCTACCTGCCCTATGGAGCCTTCTCCAACAGACCACAGGGCTGAAATTCTCTCCCTGCTTACCACTCCTATAGAATTTATTATGAGGATTATGCTTAAGGTAAAGAACAAAGGCTGCCTCATCCTGTAGTTATTTCTGGAGAAACCCTATTTCTTTTAGTAAACAAGATAGTCTTTGGAGATAAAAGCGGTGTTTTTTACACCTATGCAGTGCTTGCAGTTCCTTGTACACTTAAAAAATGTATACCCTATTCTACTTTTGCGTGTTTGAAAATTTCCATAATTAAATTTTTTTAAAGGTTGTCTCATCAAAACCAGTTTGAAGTCAATATTAAAAAGGTACATATTGTAATAGTACAGTTTAAAATAAATATTAAAAATAATATAGAAGGTAAAAATGATATGGTACCTCAGCATTTGGAAGTTTAATTCCAAGTAACCAAGGTAACAAGATAAATTATAAAGTCCTTATTGTCAGGTTTTAAAAAGATGATGTATGTGAATTCTTCAGGCAACATTATTATCCTAGAAATTAAATCCTAAATAATTTGTTATGTAGAGGAAATATATATATGAGGGAAATGTGAGTAATGTTCCATGTTCTTCCTGGTAGTTTCTCAAAAGATACAAATATATCTGTGTGGCCTAAAATTTAATCTGTACTCTGTCACTTATCAGCTATGTGATCATGGGCAAGTCACTTAAACTCTCTATGCCTTGATTTCTTCACAGGTAAAATGGAGTAAATAGTATCTGCCCAACCTCATGTGGTTGTCCTAAGAATTGCATGTAATAACTTATATGAATGAATCATCCAGATAGAAACTAGTACTCTTATATAAATATCAGAAATATACATATATATATATATATATATATATATATATATATATATATATGGTGTTTCCTATGTGCCAGGCACTGTTTTAAGTAATTTACTTATTCCGTTATCTCATATAGTCTTCACATCAACTTATGTGGTAGATACTATTATTATCTCCATTTTGCAGATGAAAAAACTAAAGCACAGAGAGGTTGAATAACTTGTCCAAGGTGAAATGGCTAAGAAGTAAGGGAGCCACGCTTCAAATCTAGTCATTTAGCCATCTGGCTTTAGCAGCCAGGCTCTTAACTATTACACCCTACCGCTTCTCTCTGGAACTAAGGTTTCACTGTGTAGAATGTTGTAGTGAGGACAGCCCTCAGTAGTATAGATATGTGTGCCACAACAGCAAGGCCGGCCAGCTGCCAAGAGGCTCACCAAGGTTCCACCTGCTCCAGTGACTTCTTCAGCCTTGCCCCCCCCCACCCCCGCCAAACCAATGAGCACAGAAGCCCAATTCTATGAGCATACTGAGACCAGCTCCATTTCTAGGGTCAGAGCTCATCAACCAGCTCAAAGAGATTGATATGTAAGCCTAAAGACCAATTTTTAAATGAACAGTGAGAAATGCAAAGACTTGGGAAGGCAAGGAATGATCAGAAGGTTGCTTGGTGAGTAAGGAATTAGGGGAACTAATTGTGTGTTCTTCAACAGAGTCACCTGTCAGAGGACTTGAGTACAGAAGTTTCTGCTATAACATATATGCATTCCTGAAAAACCTCACTTTCTGCAAAATCATGCACTAAAAGTGACAGTGCTTATGGGGAAAAAATTAAGTTGGGGCAAATGATTCAAATCCTATGCAACTTTTTAACACTAGCATAAACAGTAATTGGGACAAGGGAGAGATAACTTGGATAGTCCAGACAGGCAGCTGACTATGGCTGGAGGCTGCCTCCGGGATGGTAAAAATGCACAAAAGCAACAGTGTAAATGCAGGCTTTCAGTGCTGAGATCATGCAAATAAGGGTGCTCTGAGCCAGCAGGGCTGCCGCTAAGTTGAGCACAGGAGGAAGTGCAACCTGCTATATGTGGAGATCTTTGCAAGGCTACCAATGTCCTTCTCTGGGGAAGAAGCCCCGGATGAAGGCTGAAAAGGACCCTGTCTATACATCAGCCAAGCCGAAGGCTTTTTCCTTTCCTGTGAAGGTTTTAACTCTATTCCCACTATTCTGGCTTCTTTTGAGTAGGTAAAATTATGAACTAACACAACTTCCACATTATACTGACATCATTCTCATATTTACCAATCATATGTGAGCTAAATGGTGTTGTAGAAACATGTGTTGTTGCAGAACAGACGATACTCAGTCCACAGTGGGAATAGGTACTTAAAACATCTGCACTCTATGTTTTTTAAAAAAATGATGCCTAGAAAAATGTTTACCTATGTTTTTTTGGGTTTTTTTCACAAAGCAGAGCCCGGCCCTGTGAAAAATGTATACCTATGTTATTTTTGCCATTGAAGGAAACATTTTTACATTAAAGAAGAAATGCACATCTAAATCTTAATCAAAAAAATTTTAAAGAAGAAGAGTGCTTAGATCAGTGGTTCTCAACTGGGAGCATTTTACCTCCTCTCCCCTGACCCCAGGAGACATTTAACAAGGTCTGGAGAAATTTTTGGTTGTCACGATGGGGAGGGGAGAGTCCTGTGGGTTTCCAGAGGCCAGTGGTGCTGTGAAACATCTTCAATACACAGGACAGCCTCCCACACAAAGAAGTCGCCTATCCACAGCACTAATAACACCAGCATTGAGAAACCCTGGCTCAGATGGATGCTGTACTTTGGCTCCTTGGGCTCCCCTTTTCTATTTCCAAGCAGGCAATACCTCTGTTTTCACAGTTATATTCTAAATGGTGCAGTTAGATGCTGCCTGATTTATAGTCATGTTCATGTACTCCCTTCCTGAGATTACATACAGCTGACTTTGGACACTTAGGAACTCTCAAACTCTTCCACCACTCATTTACAGACAGTGCTTTGGTTTACTCCATGGAGAGTTAACTACACGCATTCAAGAAGAATTTCACTAATAGAAAGCTTGGAGAACAAGCTTGGGGGTCTTCTCAAAGGTGTTTCCCGCTCCCAACAGATACTTCTATGGTTATATTACTAGGGTGGTTGAACACCAGTCCTCTCTACAATATACATAATTTGATCACCTGGTACTGTAATTAAAAGAGACCATAAATAAGATTCTATTCCCATCACTTTACTAGATGGGAGACTTTAGGCAAGAGATTTAACCTTCAGAGACTTGGTTTCTTTTTTTGTAAAATGAGGATAACAGCTCCCAATTTATAGGATTTTTGGAAAGATGAAATATAGTGTGTAAAAGTGCTCAGCACCACTTGACAAGTAGCATATGCTAGATAAACATCAGTTCCTTTCCCCTTGCAGCAATACCATACCCAAATTGCCATTGTGAAGTTTGCTTTTCTTGTGCTTCAGCTTTTCTTTTTCTGAGTTGCTCTCTGTTTCTTAAACTCCAAGTTCCAATGACTTCTGTAGGATCAAAATGAAAGATATGGGAGATAGTGATGAGTTGTGGCATTAACAGGAAAAGAGTCCTATAGAAAAATAGTAGAATCCCTTTACTGGGTGTGTAAGTTTTTCTCCTAGCCTTTTGAGGACAAGAACTATATCTTATTTATTCTTGTACCTCTGAAGAATGCCTGGGAGCAAACATTCAGTCGACATTTTTTAAATGAAAAGGTCAGTATTTGTACATAAGTGTGTTACCAACCTATTAATTTTTTCAAAATAGTGTACATATTGTACAAACATAAAAGAAAAAAATCAGCTATGTTCTGCCATCCTATAACCTGTTTTCATTTTATTCCTCATATTCATCTAGTCCCTATATTAAACAAAGTTGTAATGATGGCGTACCACATTTTTATCATTTATTAACCTGATACATCAAAAATATATTCCATCATCTCGTCCTCATAATTATAACTTTAGCAGCTGCATGATACTTAATCGAGTTGATGTATTCTCATTTATCCACTCATTCCACTCATATTGAACATTTAGGTTGTTGCCAGTTATTTTTTTTTGCCATTGTAGATCAAATTATAATAAATATTTCAGGTACACAACAGCTTTTTTTCTTTTGTATATTTTTCCTTTGGATGACGTTTCTCCAAGTTCTTTGGAATACTAAAGTTATTATCAAGAAAGGTTCTGTTGCCATCCAAGTTTGTGAAAAGTTAACGTTGGGTCTTTGATGTAGAACTTCTTAGAGACTATAGAATGATTTCAAATTTGCACCGGGACCCCCAAAAGAGAAAATGCCCCTTGGACCATGGCACCTTTTGTTTTTAGGACAGAAGTCCTTAATGGTGAACTTGGATGGGGGAAAATTGTACTTTTATTTTTACCATCTTTAATTTAAATGACCATTTCCTTCAATTATGAATGTAGGTAACAAACCACAGTAGTTTTAGCAGTGTGTGATTTTGTCACAAAAAGAAATTACAGATTTTCTTCATATAACATGACAGTTATTGTAGATACCTTAAAATATCATTTATTTGAGATGATATATTTGATTTGATACGGTGGTAATTAGATACACCACTGGACCTTGTTATTTAATGCATCTGTAAATAAGCACATATATTATTATATCATAGTTTTTTATTTTGATAACTTATCTTAATATAATTGCTTCCTTTATAATCCTATGTATTTAATTTTATGTATTTAGACTTCTTACTCTAAGAAGGGGTCTAGAGGTTCATCAGAATGCCAAAGGGATCCAGGGCATTTAAAAGTTTTAAATCACTGCCTCAAGGCCTAGGGTTCTGCAAAAGCAGCAGAAATGCTGCTTTAGGATAGATCCAAAGACTAAGATTAGTGAGTCAAAAGAATAAACACTATTATAGTTCTTGCTACTTATTGCCAGATCCCTTTCCAAAAGTTTCACTATATTTACGTTACCAAAGAAGTATATGGTTGTATTTGTTTTACCACAACTATCTGGTATTGGGTATTTTCGTTATCTTTAATTTATATATATTATTAATAATTTATTTATTATTTCCTTGTGTTCCTCTGGCTTATTAAAATCTTAGCGCTAGAAGGCACCTCAGAAAGTTATATAGCCCCAATTCTTCCATTCTAATATATGAACGTATCCAATTATGCCCCTTTTTTTGCCAGAGCCATAAAAAGAGGAAAATAATCATAGTCCAATCCTTCCCAACAGCCACTACCTCTTAAGGTCTCTTTCATTACCTGGTACATGGTTCTCTTCTTGATGAGGATCAGGTATCTGATGGAGCATCAAGTGAGACTGGTCCTTTCCCAAATCCATCTTGCTGCAATACCTTCCTGCTGTTTGGTCTGACTTCCACAAGAACCCTTTTTTAAAATGTCAAAAGTAACTAACAGTTAAAAACACACACATACCCGAGTTCACTTGTCACTTGACTTCCTGCCTAAAAGTTTTATCTAGTTGGACCACAGCTGCTGGCTACTTCTACTTTCTTTATCATACTGCACAGGTGTGAGCAGGGGGCACAGCTGGTGCTATGTCCTCCTCCACCATAGTGGCTAGTTATACAGGCAGCCCCGCAGCCACAGACTGGTATGTCACAGCCTCCAGTATGGCAGTCATTTGGGTCTGCTAAGAAGTACCTGAGTCCGATGTTACTTTTTACATACAGAGGTGGCATGGTATAGGAAGAACACCAAGTCTAGCACCTAACCAGCTCGATGTCCTTGAACAAATCACTTCCCCTTTTCGTGACTATCCTTCCTCATTTGCAAAGTGGGTGAATAATTCCTGACTTGCCCACCTCACACAGTTCTTGTGAAAGTGAATATTATGAATGTGAAAATTATGAAGATATGAAATTAATCTTATATTGTTTTCCTGCATGTGGCATTTTTTCATCTTAACCTGATGCAAAGTAATGGAAAGTCTTGCTGTTAGATAATAGACATAAAGAACTACATTAGGAATTCAAAGCAAATTTGAACCCTCTTCTGCTCACCTGATCATTCACAATTGACTCAAGATAAGCTAGTGAAATCCACTGTGACTCATCCAGGGAAGGTCAAAAAGCATTTCTGTTTTCTTCTTTTTTTTTTTTTTTTGTGGTACGCGGGCCCCTCACCGCTGCGGCCTCTCCCGCCGCAGAGCACAGGCTCCAGACGCGCAGGCCCAGCGGCCATGGCTCACGGGCCCAGCCGCCCCGCGGCATGTGGGATCTTCCCGGACCGGGACACAAACCCGTGTCCCCTGCATCGGCAGGCGGACTCTCAACCACTGCGCCACCACGGAAGCCCCAAAAATCATTTCTCAATGAAAATATCTGCACATTATGTCACAGAAATTAAGTTGAAACCAAAGGAATCACCCATCTTCAATCGGCCACCCGATTTGTGAAGGCAAAGAGGTACAGAGAATCAGGATTGTTCACCAAGGAAAGGAACACTGACCACCTCCTATTACAGGCAAACAGTCTGTGAGATGCAGGGTTAACACTGTATCTGGAGTCAGATACTGAGGTGAAGAGAGTTTGAATTCCAGTGTTGCCACATTCCCTAATTCAGTCACCTTAGGCCACTTAGTCTTGGAGCCAGTTTACCTACCTACAATATGGGACAATATTGGTATGTACCTCATGAGGTTATTGGGATGACTGAATCAAATAATGCATTTCATATGTGCCTGTCATATTGAATACAGGGTGCCTAGCATATTCAACATGCTTAGTAAGTGTTAGTTGCTATTATTAGTAATAAAAATATAGTGACAAGATTTTGGTAAGTCAAGTCACAGTTTAAATGCACTAAAGAACTCAGAGAAAACCTGAAGGGAATCCTTTATAAAGAGAAAACCTTTATAATGTGAATAGATGCCCTCTACTTCCATAGACTCTTAAGGCATTAGCATCTCCTCCTAAACCATCTAGTCCCTCCCCCTATTTTATACACAGAGAAATTGAGAACCAAGGAGGGGAAAGATTTACCTGCCCCAAATTTTCTTACTTACTGGTGGCACCACATCTTACTGACTATAAGATGGGTCATCTTGTTATGCTTGATCTTACCTGGGTATGAAAATATATGTGTGGTGTGAACATATGAGAGAAGCAGCTTTTTCAAACACACTGAAAAATATTGAGAATTATATAACAAGCACTCAGGCGCTTACCACCAAAACTTAATGTGGTATTTAATTACTAGATCCTAAGCTCTAGCTTTAAGTTTCTCGGTTACCCAGTCTTTCTTGTAAGTTAATCTCTACCTAAAAATTCAGATAACTCCAGGGAGTCCCTATTCCAAGAATTCCCTATAGGGAATGGAAAGTGTAACTTGCAATTTATCTCATGATAATTTTTGGATTTTCAGATACAGGGTTTTAAAAACTCCAATACAAACTAAAGTAGCTTTGAAAATTATAAAACAGGAGTGTTTTATAATTTAAACTGGCATTTTAAATTAGTCACTTTATTTGATATGTTTTAATTCTTACTGATTAGGTTATTTCTTATGATAATGAAATAAGATAACCTTTTAGAATACTTCTAGGATGCCTTACAGAAGATGCAGAGTTACTTCTTAAATACAATTATCCTTCAAGCTTATAAGACCCAGTTCAACGATTCAGCAAACCTTACTGAATGCCTCCTCTGTGCCATGTACTGAGCAAGGCTGTCAGACTACAAAGGTGGACGAAGGTGGACAGATGTTAGTCCCTGAGTTCTGTGTACTGTAGGCCCATGGAGATATGCACATCTTTATTGGAGGGAAATAATATTTAGACCCTTTACACCCTGCTGCAGCCTGCCTAAGTTGATTCCACCCCATGTTCTGATATCTAGGAGCAGAATGTGGAGGGACTATATGAGGGTGGGGTCTCAAGTTAACAGTAATTAGGGAGCAATATTGGGTGGAGGGGGCAGGTGGAGGGAGTTTGGAGCAAACTAGATTGGAAGTCAGGCAAGGTGTCTCTGTTGTGATAAGCAGGCCACAGCAGGAACTTGTCTGGGACAAAAATAGCCAGTCAGTAAATTCACAAGCCATAGTTCACTGTCCCTTCCCTCTGTAGTGAAGTCTAGAGTCCATAGCAGTATGTGAGATGTTAGGCATTAAAGTCCAGATTTTTTTTAACAAAAGCTGCCTTGTTCTAAAGTTATTTGCATATATACATAATACCTCTCTCTAGGCCACAAACCCTTTGAGGGTGGTTACCACTCCTGATTCACCTTTCTATCCCCACAGTATAATCTAGTAGGAGGCTTAGCCCAGAGCAGTCCCCATAAACGCCCTCACTCTTGTATGCAGGGCCAGCCTCATGGGTGTGCAGCCTGTGAAAGTACTTTATACACTCAGAGGGGCTGATGCTGCTGTCACTTAGTAATACCATCATCTGTTCCAGAGCTCTTTCTACTGTCATTCACTGGCACTGACCTCTGTGCTGAAGATATAGCAGTTAGAATTTCCCTGGTGGCACAGTAGTTAAGAATCCTCCTGCCAAAACAGGGAACACGGGTTTGAGCCCTGGTCCGGGAAGATCCCACATGCTGAGGAGCAACTAAGCCCGTGCACCACAACTACTGAGCCTGTGCTCTAGAGCCAGTGAGCCACAACTACTGAGCCCACGTGCCACAACTACTGAAGCCCACGTGCCTACAGCCCATGCTCTGCAACGAGAAGCCACCGCAATGAGAAGCCCACGCACCACAACAAAGAGCAGCCCCCGCTCACCACAACTAGAGAAAGACTGCGCAGCAATGAAGACCCAATGCAGCCAAAAATTAATTAATTAATTTTTTGAAAAGAAGAAAGAAAAGTGAGCATGGAATGATAGGATAAGGAACAAGGGGGGAAAGTTGATGGTGGTTGCTATCTTAAACAGAGTGACAGTTGTTCGGGACTGAAGGAGGTGAGGGGCCAACCAGGCTGCCATCTGGGAGGGCACTGTAGGCAGAGAGGCACTGGCAAATGGCCTGAGGTGAGAAAGTGGTAGGAGGTGGGTTCAGAGAGGCAGCTTATTGCCCCTTGTAGGCATGTCTACTCTGATTGAGATGGATAGTCATGGGATGGTTTTGAACAGAGGATTGATGCCATCTGCCTTTTTTTTTTTAATTTTTGGCAACACTGCTTGGCATGCGGGATCTTAGTTCCCCAAGCAGGGATCAAACCTGCTCCTGCTGCAGTGGAAGCATGAAGTCTTAACCACTGGACCTCCAAGGAAGTCCCTGGCATATTTTTCAAGGATTATTCTATATAAAGAACAGACCATGGGGACAGGGGAGGAGGTGGAAGCAGGGAGACCAGTTAGAAGGATCCTGCAGAATACAGATGGTTAAGGCTTGGACTGTGATGGGAGTGATGAAGAAATGGTCAGACTCTGGAGTAGCTTACAAACTGGATATGCAGTGAGTGATAAAGAATCAAAGAGTATGACAAGGGTTCTGGTCTGAGCAACTGGAAAGATGGAGATACCATTAATAGACAAAGAAGACTGGGGGGAGCAGGCTTGCAGGAGATGATCAGGAGTTTAGTTTTGGACATGCTAATAGATTAGGGATAAAACAGCAAAGGAGCAGCCAGTGAGGCAGAGAATAACCAGGAAAGTGTAGTGTTCTGGACATCAAGTGGAAAAAATGTTTCAAGGAGGAGGGAGTGATCAACCTGTCAAATTTTGCTAATAGGTAGATAGAAGGAGGATTGAGAATTTTCCTAACAATTTCTTTCCTAAGAATTTAATTAATTATGGACTGGAGCCCAGAAAGGTTAAGTGACTTGGCCAAGGACATACAGGCAGGACCAGCAATATAATTTGCAGGGCCCAGTCCAAAATGAAAATACAGAGCTCCTCCTTCAAATACTATTAAGAATTTCAAGACAGCTACAGCAGAATATCAGAATGTCAAACCCATCACAGGGCCACTTTCACAAGTGCTTCCCTGAATTTTTGTGGCAAACTTATAAAATAGCTATTAGTATCCTCACTTTTCAGATCAAGGCACTGGTGCTCAGAGTGTAAAGTGATTTTACTAGGGTCACAGAGCTAGACTGGTAGTTTGAGCATGAAACCTGAGCCTGCAGCCTCCAAGTCTGGCCTTCTTCCTACTAGACCAAACTAGATATTGAGGGAGAGAATTGCTTTCCTGCCTCCTGACCCATCTGGAGCACGTTTAAGTAAGTATTGAGGCCTTGTTCATGCATTTCAGAGGCCTGGTTGAACTGGGCAGATGTGGGAGGGAGGGAAAAACATTCCTAAGAACTTCTGCCCTGGGGCTCTTTATGATGGGGGTGAAAAGGGAGCACTGGATACTATTCAGTGAGAAACTTGACCTAATAAAAGTGCCCCCAAACTGACGTAGTTTTAGGCCATATTGATAGAATTATAGAAAAGAGGGCGCTCACTTTGCTACACTTTGGTTTGTCATCCCATACATGGAGTGTTATGCTGTGAAGACCGTGTGAATGGAATTTGAAAACGTGTAGAAAAAAAGAGCAAGGGATTTGGGACTCTACCATTTCCTGGCTGTGTAATTTGGGGGAAAATCTCTCAATTCTTTCTGATTCTCAGTTTCTTCCCTTATAAAACAGAGAAAAAGTAATACCTCCCAGGGATTCTGGGAGGATAAAAGAGATCATGAGAGCTTTCTATAAAATAAAAAGCACTGTGCAGATAGACATGCCATAAACTCGGGCAGTGTTAATAGTATTATTAGAAGTGTTCTAATTATGCACCTGGGCATTGTCCTGGAGTGCATTTGGATGGAAAAGTCAAGAAAGGGAAGCTATCATACACTTTTTTTTCTTAGTGTTCTTTCCTTGCTAAAATACTTTTTCAAACCTTTTAAATTATTTTCAAAGAGTTGATCATGCTTTGTTTTCCTTAGTGGAGAAGGAGAGTTTCTGGTTTCCCTCTCTCTCACAGCCTGTTGATGCATGATAAATAAGTTCTGTCTCTGCTGAAACAGATGCTACTGTACACATACAGATAACACGGTCTATGACTTTAGAATGGCTGTAACCTGACTTTCAATTTAGTTTGTTCCAAAGTCCCTCCTCCGGCCTCCTCCACCAATATTGCTTTCTATTTCTTAATGAATAGACAATAAGCATCTCTGAATAAACATTGATGTGTGGTCATTTAGCTGGGGAAGAACAAGTCTGCTCCCACCTTGAGCCCCCATCACATCTCTGTCCTCACTTTCCTGAACTTCCGGAACTAACAGTGTACTCTCAAGTTGACTGCTTCCTTTTCCCACATAACTTTTTCTTTCCTTTGCATCCACAATCTAGTTTTCTCTTCCACATATTGTTCTCTCATAAGTCAGCAATGATTCCTAATGGCCAAGTCCAGTGGTCCCTTCTCACTTATCTCTCTCTGTGACTTCACTGTAGCTCACGGCTCCTCTGAGCACTTCTGTCGCTCTGTTCTTGGCTTCTCTAGTAATGTGTTCTTCATCCCTCCTTCCTCTCCCCCCGCACCTCCACACACTTCTCTTTTACTCCTCTAGCTATGAGAAGTACTTCCCAAGGATGACTCCTCTGAGTCTTTTCTCTCTCACTCTTAGACAGTCAACCCAACTGTATACCTTTAGCTATTACCTTTATGCAGATATCTTCTAAATAATTACCAGTCTGAGTTGAAAAATCACATTTTCAAGTGTCTCTTGAATATCATTCTTTACCTGAATATCCCACTGCACCTTAAACTTAGCATAGCAAAAAGCAAATATAGGGCTTCCCTGGTGGCACAGTGGTTGAGAGTCCGCCTGGCGATGCAGGGGACACGGGTTCGTGCCCCAGTCCGGCAGGATCCCACATGCCACGGAGTGGAAAAAAAAAAAAACAACACACAAATATATCTTCCCCCTAAAACCAGTCTCTCCTACGCTTTATTTCTGCCACTCTTAACTATTCTACTATAGAAGAGTGGCACCTTGTTCCTGGACATCCAGTTCTAATTGGCAATCCAGTTCAGAATTGTCTTTGCCTCTGCCTCCTCACTTTGCTTCTCACATCCAGTTGGACACAGTTCTGAGTTTATTCTTCCCAATGTCCCACATGCTTATTCCCTCTTTTCCTTTCCCATACCACCATCCCAGAGGGGGACCTCAACTTCTCATTGGAAGTATTGGAGAAGCTTCCTAAGTGGTTTATTTTCTTCTATCTCCCCTCACCTTCCCCAGATTGTCCTGCACAAACAGCCAGAACATTCCCCATAAAACTGGCTCAGAACTGGTCTCTACCCCACTTAGAATCCCATAAAGTCTCAGCATTACGTGTAGAATAAAGACTAAACTTGTCAGTCTGTCATTTAAAGCCAACTTCCCAATCTTGTCTCCCATTACTTTCCTGAAAATACCCAATATTCCAATTAAATAGTGCCACTTGCCCTCCCTGTTTGGCTTTGATTCTTCCTAACACCCACAGTACCTTTATTCACACCTTCTTGCTCTTCAGTGCTCTTCACTTGTGTCTGCCCATCCAGATGGTGAGTGCCCCCATCACAAAGCCTTTGGTGATGATGATGATATATTAGCTACTCTACAAACACATAATAGGTACCTGACATGTTACAAACATTATCTCATTGAGTTCTTCTAACTAATATTATCCCCATTTCACTGATAAGGAGATTAAGGTTTAAAGAAGTTAGGTTACATCCCAAGGTCACATAAGCTCACAGGTGCCGTAGTTAGAGCTCAAAACCAAAGCAGTCTGACTCTAAAGTTCACAGATTTAACCATTCTTTTCTACTACCTTTTCCTACATAGAGGTGATCTCTCCTTTTTGAGCTATAGTGTCACTTGATCTGAGCCTCTTGTATGATAAATATCACATAATATTTATTTTATTGTTCACATGTACACTTCTTTTCTATCATGTTCATTCAGCAAACATTATTGAACATTTATTTCTTGCCAGCCCCTTTACTAAGAATTGGAGACATAGAGAAGAATCAAACAGGAGTCCTTTCCTCCAAGGAACTCAGTCTAATTGAGGGTGATAGACAATAAGTAAATCTGAATTTAGAATACAGTATGATAATTTTAACATCAATATTTCCAAATGTTCTAAGAGTAGAGGTGGAGTGCTTAATTCTGCTGTCATAGAAGCAGAAAGATAAAGATATTATATTGTGTATCCTCTAGCTATAATCCTCTTTATTCATAACTGCCTTGAAATCACTCTGCATTGGTCAACAAGTAGAATTGGAAAAATGATGAGGCTCTATGTGTGTAATAGTATTATGTGGTTTTTTCACTTTACACTAGTGTTAAACTTTTCCCCTTTTATTAATTTCACAGAAATAATAATGATAGACAATATTTATTGAGCACCTGCTTATCATATTCCAGGCGGTCTTCTAAGTACTTTATATATGATAGTTCATTTAGTCTTTACAACAGCTTTTAAGGTAGGTATTACTAATATCCCTATTTTGTAGATGAAGAAACTGAAGCACAGGTATTGAACCTGCGCCCTAAGTCAAACACCTAGTAAGTGGCAAAGCTGGGTGGTTTGGATCTAGGAGGCCATATGCTTAACCTCCTTGCTCTCCAGCCTCTCAATTCTACTTCTTTCATATTTAATAAAATAAGGCAGCAATATATATTCTTTTTTGATCCTCTCTCCCTCCTTTCTTTCCCATTTCCCTCTCCCTCATCTTCTCCCTCTTTCTGCAATTTGTTGACTATATAATCTGTGTCCCAAAAGTGTGTAGGGTGCTGGGAATATAAAGGCAAATAGTAAAAACAGCATACATAGAAAATTAAGGGAACACAGAGGAGGGACATCTAACCCAGATGAAGAGATAAGGTCAAAGCAGTCTTACTGGAATAGGTGATCTCGAGCTTAGTTTTGAGAGTGAATAGGAATTAACTACTATGACGCAACCAGGCTCAGAGGAACAAACACAGGCTCCAGAGTCAGACCTAAGTTCATTCAAATCAGGTTCTGTGTGGCCAGGATCTTCCACCCTCAATTCCCTCATGTATGGAATGGGTATTATAACACCTACCTTTCATGACTATTATGAGGATTAAGAATGATGACTATTGGAAAGAATCTGGCACATAGCAGACCTTACTGCTCTGGCTGTCATTATGATTGTTCATAATCTCAATAACAGTAAGTGAAATAGAACTGCTAAATAATAAAGCTAAGCAAGGCATGAGAGTTATTTTATAGATAAGGAGATCCAGAGGGGGCCAATGTCACACAGGCCTAGTGGCAGCTGGAACCGGAATCCAGGTCCTCTGAGAGTTCTATCATTTTCCCTTTACCTGCCTGCTATTCCGAACTCTTCTGTCTACAAGTCGATCTACCTTGTCCCCTGGTTTGATGAAGTATTTCCCAAACTTTCCAATTGTTACATTCTCTCTTCATGATTTTTGCCATATTCTTGTAATAACATCTTCTGTATTATTATTTACTTAATGTTTTCCTTCAAATAAACATTTTTCCTAAAAGTATTTAAAATGGAAATTTTATATAACCAATGTAAATGGAAAACCAACAATATCACCTGTGAAATAACAGGTTTGTGGTATAACAAATTATAATTCTTCTAAGGTACATTAAAATAAATACTGAACTATTAAAGTAAAAGATGTTTCATCTGAAATTATCTGCACTGCCCCAAGTGGAATGAATGCATATCACCTCTTGGAAAATGCTGGCCTATGTAATTAATCAGTGTATCCTTTTCATTTCACAGAATTTCTAGATCATGTCCAAATTATCCTAAAACCAAACTGCCCTTTGCAGGAACTGTTTTATAATTCAAAAGGGACAGAGCAAAAGACTCCATTCATTCCCTGGCCTGCCACTGGCCCACTGTTATTCATGTCAGCTACTCTCCACAGGGTCTCTATTTGAACGCTAACCTCTCCTATTTTTGCTCTTTATTCACTCCTTGGAGTTTTAGCTACTCGGGCATACAATATGTACTAGAACCTAACATGATGCTTTAGTCTTATTAATTTGGAAACTTCAACTCCCTGCTTCCAGCAGATTCTATCCCCTGGGCTTGAAGTTTAGAGTTAGCATAACCTAGATGGGTCCCTGCCCAAAAGTGAACACTGCTGAAGAACTGCAGCCTTCCAAATGGTTCAGCGCCAGTGCTGAATGTTATATTATACGTCCAAGTAAATGGTCGTCACCTGAACCAGTTGAGGTAGAGATGACTCTGGCTAGAACTCTGCCACTAGGTGGACGTAAAAGGCAATTGCACCATTCTCACCTGTCAACAAGGTCTTGAGCTTTGGTTCCAAGCACTTTCCCTTGGAGGCAGCCTGCCTTGCTCCCTAATTCTCTGACACTCTCCGTTCCCCCCCCTGCAAGTCCTCCTCTGGGTGAGTTCGCACCGGGGATGTTTGCATACCAAACACTTAGCTAATTGATATTCTGACACAATCTGTTCAACAAATGTTAGGCTTTCTTGTATTTTGGGTTTGTGTGGTGTGTGTGTGTGTGTGTGTGTGTGTGTGTGTGTGTGTTTTAGTGACACTTTGGTTGTATTTTTAGCCAGAGAGAAGAGAAGGAGTTACTTTAGCAGGCAGAAAATGTATTGTCAGGTCTTTCTTCCCTGGCATTCTCCTAAGTGGCTGTGAGCACCTTTAACAGATGGAGCTCAGGATGTGATCAGATCTGATTTCATCAGCATATATCCTGGGCAAGTTCAACGTGAGGATGAAGACTTCCTTTGTGCTTCTTTATGTTCTGTATTGTCACCCTTTATTGTTAGCACTCTCATTTTAGGGAAGCCAGAGTTGCTCAGCTGTGATAGACACCTGTGTGGGAGTCATGTAGCAAAGTCTGATGTTCCACTGGAAGAAAAGAGGGCGCAGGTCTGCCCCAGCACTTTGTAATGAGCCCTCCCCTCCCTGTCAGCAACAAGCACATCTATTCTTAAGTATCAAAATGTTCTTGGTAATCAAGAGAGAAATTAAACCCAGACAGAATTGCCATCTTCAGAGACTGCCAGCAATACCCAGAATTACCCATAATCCTTCTATCTGATGGGCTTGGTCTTCTTGATGAAAATAAAATAGGATATTACATGTTATTACTGCCATAGCCTTCATTATTAAAATTGGATACTATGCTTCACTTCTCAGGAAACACTAACTAATAGGAGCAATTATCACCCTGAAGAGTGTGTGGTGCAGCAGATAGAGCCTGGACTCTTGGATCAGAAGATAAGTAGGGTATCTATTTCCACAGAGCTGCTATTAACTTCTGTTTTTACCCAGTTCAGATGGGTGTACAATACTTTGTGCTCATGCAAAGAGACTGGACAGAATTATCAGGCAGAATTTAAATAACTTGGTCCATCCAACCAAGACAGATTTTCCTTTCTAGAAAATCCTACCCCTACCCTGATCTATGGAAAACTCCATTCCCATATCCCACTACCAAATATGGCACCCACATGGATTCAGTCGTCTCTCTGAGGAGGAATGAGTAGAATGAAACTTCACTAATCCAGTCAATTCAATTCCCCTTTAATGGGAATTAAATTAAGATCTCAATAAGACACAACAGTTCTGCTTTCTAGTCTTATATAGAAATTATGCCTTTAGCTCTAAACCCTAGTTATCTCTGACAGAGGAAGTGAACAACTGATCAAGTAATAGAGTTGCTACAGTGTAGGGAGTAGGAGTGGAAAGAAGAGATTGACGAGTAGGTGATACAATATGTAAGTAATGGGCTTGAGACTTTCTAGTAAGTCAGACAGTGATGCTTGACTGGGCAGGAGAGCTCTTTGTTTTGTAAATTACTTGCAAACTGGTAATTGTACTTTATGGAGTTACGGTGAACCTGGGACACAGTAAACACTAAATTTCATAGAATTTCACCGCTGGAAGAAATCTTCAATGTCATCTAGTCAAATTTCCCAAGAGATGTCTGAAAGCCCCGTGTGGACTCAATTTACCAGAAAATGTTTCTGATTTCAAAAATTTTATTAAAGAAAACCCCACAGAGGGACTTCCCTGGTGGCGCAGTGGTTAAGAATCCGCCTGCCGATGCAGGGGAACATGGGTTCTTCCTGGTCCGGGAAGATCCCACGTGCCGCGGAGCAACTAAGCCCGCGAGCCACAACTACTGAGCCTGCGTGACACAACTACTGAAGCCCACGCTCCTAGAGCTTGTGATCTGCAGCAAGAGAAGCCACTGCAATGAGAAGCCCGCGCACCACAACGAAGGGTAGCCCCCGCTTGCCTCAACTAGAGAAAGCCCACGTGCAGCAACGAAGACCCAACGCAGCCAAAAATAAATAAATAAATAGTTTAAAACCCGCAGAAATTTTTACAAGTAACCCCATATGTTATAGTTCTGAATATTACTTCACAACTCTGAGAAAGTCACTTCATTTTTGTGGGCCTTTGCTCAAAACATGACCTTGGGCAAGTCACTTCACCTCTCTGGATATTAGTTCCCTTATCTACAAATAACCCCAGCTCTGTCTTGCCTGCCCCTCAGGGTGGATAACAGGCTCAAGAAGATGATAAAAGTGGAAGGTTTTGGTAACCACAGGGTACTTTCTAAAACATAAGAAGTGTTGCTACCAGCTCCTACATTCCCCCTCGAGCGACATCCCAATGCTAAGCAAGAGTAGCAATGTTTCATCCCTCTCCATTCTATTAAGATGTTTCTCCCCCTTGCCCATAATTCTCCCCCATAGAATCACCCACAGATGGGTCCCTACAGGAACATTCTCCAAGGGGTCCTGTGTTTTTTTCATGAAAGACAAGGAATGGGCTTGTGCGAGTCGCAAAGTCTGAGAGGGAACGAGCTGCACGCATACAGGGAGGCTTTCAGTGGGAGCAGCTGCAGGCCTTTTGCTTTTCTGCACATCCTCAGCTACCAGTGCCACTTGGCCCTAGGCCTCTATCAGCAAGGGTGAACCCTAAGGAGCCCGGCAGCTCCACACAGAGGACCCTCATAGCAGAACCTCATAATGGCACAGATTATTGTTCATTCTAACAGGCATTTAAGTAAGTGTTTGTTGTGAGTCAGGTCCTGTGCTTGCCACAGTGGGTAAGAGATGAGTCAGATGTGCTGCCTGCCCTTGAGACCGCACAGTTTAGTGGGAGAAACAGACTCATGAGTGTCATATACAGACTGGGTTATGACCAAAGCCCACACAGCGTTTGGGCACAGTTGATGGATCACTTAAGTCTGTCTGAGGGCTCAGGCTGGGCTTCTCAGAAGAGATAAGATTTAAATGTTACCTTAACAAGAGTGTAGAAATTCTCCAGGGGGATTAAAGGTGGTGGGGGGCTCATTTCAGACAGAGGGAGGTGAGTATACAAAGGCACAGAGATGTGAAAAGGCATCTTGGTTCTGGGCACAGTAACAGAGAAGCTGGAATGTGTGCTTCACACCAGGGAATGGAAAGATTTGAAACCAGAGAGGTAGCTGGGGGCCCAAGGAGAGGCTTTTATGATGTCATGGGGAGCCACTGAGGGGTTTTAGGGTGGAGAATGCCATAATCAGGTAATGTTCTTAGAGCATTTAGGTGACAATAAGGGGTCTGGGTGGGAAAGGAGAGAGAAGATAAATTCACTGAGGGTATTAAAGGAAAGCACAGATTCTAGAGAGATTTAGAAGGTAGAAATGACATCTTATTATGAGAAATTCTAAGAGCTCCAGCACAGAAAATTGAAAGAGAAAGACAGCAGACTAAAAATTTAGTGAGGGTCCACAGGTAAGATGACAAGATATCTTGTATCAAGCAAGTCACACCCTGACTTCCATTTCTTGATGGCCTGGCCGAGATGGCCTATGTAATGTTTATGGACAGGAGGTCAAAAGCTTTCATTACAAATTATTTTTACAGCTACAGAAGTGGATTCAGCAGAACTGGCTGGCTAGGCCAGTGTTTCCCTCCTTTCCCTCCTGCCCCAAAGCTAATTGCTTTGTCAAGGAGGATGCCTTCCCCAGATAGAGAAAGGCCACATTTTGGTTAAGGATTGACAAATAGCTATGCCAGGATCTCCATACTAAGTCCTAGCTAGATCCACGCATTACCACAAAGAACTGCATAGCTCAGAATGCTTGGCTGCCTATAGCATACCGTCACAGACCACACATGTGGCAAATTCCCAGAAGAATTGATATATGAGCTGGGTCTTGAAGAAAGCAAAGGAAAAATAAGCACATTAAAATGATATCCTACCTGATTTGGCCCTTTTTTAGAAGTACACCTAGAATGTTCTAGAGCAGAGCTGTCCAATAGAACTTTCCACAATGATGGGAATGTTCTTCTGTATGATCCAATATGGTAGCCACTAGTCACATGTGACTATGGAACACTGTAAATGTGGCTAATGTGACGGAGGAACTGATTTTTTTAAATGTTATTTTTAAATTATTTATTTATTTATTTATTCATTCATTCGTTTATTTATTTTTGGCTGCGTTGGGTCTTTGTTGCCCTGTGCGGGCTTTCTCTAGTTTCGGCGAGTGGTGGCTACTCTTCATTGTGGTGCGCAGGCTTCTCATTGCAGTGGCTTTTCTTGTTGCAGAGCACGGGCTTTAGGCACGCAAGCTTCAGTAGTTGTGGCGCACAGGCTTAGTTGCTCTGCGGCATGTGGGATCTTCCCAGACCAAAGCTCGAGCCCACGTCCCCTGCATTGGCAGGCGGATTCTTAACCACTGCGCCACCAGGGAAGTCCCAGGAACTGATTTTTTAATTTAATTTTTATGAATTTAAATTAAAATAGCCACCTGTAGCTAGTGGCCACCATGTTGAACAGCACAGCTCTGAAGCCCACTTAGCAAGCCTAGATTCTGTTTCTCACGTTTATTCTTTGCTTCATTCTCCACGCCTGTCTCTGTTCTCTTCTGCCTAGTCCCTCCAGGTTGATATACTAATTGACTATCTTCTAGCTTCCAACATTGGACCTGTTTCCTGATTATTGATTTCCTCTCTCTCTCATCACAGCAGAACCCTGGACTATCTTCCATTTGACTCATACCTCCCCAACCTGTGCTGGAGTGTGGGCCTAGAGGAAGTAACTTCAGAGAACCTGTCCTGCCACGTTGGGCTCTCCACCAGGCCTTATCCTCTCCCTCCCTTCTTTTCCTCAGTTTCTTTTCTAGGCCACTTTAACCAGCTAGTTAGTAACCTGAAATATTCTTTGGTGTTTTCCCTCCCTGACAGCTTGAGTTAGAGGATGGAACAGTTGGAGGATGGAGGCGTGTATATTGGGGCTGGGGAGGGAGGCTTATAACTGGTTGAACAAATACTTTGATTTGAGGTCTCTGGGCTCCATCCTGAGGCCTTTTCTGTCAGGCCTTTTTAACTTTGATTTATATACAGATAGCAATATTGATAGATTGATTACACCTGTGGATGGAAAGGATAGATTCAGGATACAAAAAAGGGTCTTGATAGGCCAAAGCATTGGGCCAAATTTAACAGGATGCAGTGTAATGGTGACAAACCTCAGATCCTGCTTTGGGGTCTAAATGGCTAATTGCCTAAGTACCAATATATGGCTTAGAAGACTTGGTAGTTTTAGCTAATTAGGAATCAGTAACGGATAACAAGGAAGGCAATAATATCCTCTTGGAAAGCACTAATAGAATCATATCCAACAAGAGAATTCACATCCAACAGAGACGTGCTCAATTCCACCCTGACCAGACCACACGTTGATCACTGTTTCAGATTCTGAGCACCTCACTCTTTTTTTAAAGGGTGAACATTGACAAGCTGAATGACCACAGTGGTAAAGGGACTGGTAACCTGTCCTATAAGGACCTGGGACAATTGAGCCTTACAAGAGCAGACCATGGGGACAAGGTCACTGTCCTAAATCTCTGAAGGGCAGTCACAGAACAGAAAGCAGGCATGCTTTAAGTGGCTCCAGAGGGCAGAGCAAAAACAAACGAGTGAAAGATGGAAAGAAATTTTTTAAAAAAATGAGCGAAAACTCTAGCAGATTTCAGCTCAGTATGAGGAAAATGTTTCCAGTTGTCAGAGCTGTGATTTGGGCAGTTTAACCTGCAGAGGCAGAGTTTGGTAGAGACCCTGCAGAAACGATGTTAAACATGCCCCAAAGCCAGTCTGCTCAAATATTGATTGTCTCCACAGTGATGGATAGCTAATTCAAAATGTGTAGGCCCCATACATGCTGATCCCATTTAGCTTCCAGGTTCTATACTAAGTGTTAACTCCTCATTCCAGCTCACATTCTTGTTAAATAACCTGGGCTCCTCGTATGTGGAAAACCGGTTTCGAGCACAGAACCTCTAGCACCAAGCAGAATGGCAACACAATTTTAGCTCCCGAGCAAATGGGTCTCACAATAGCATGAGTTCAATGTATGCATTAACATTTGAATATGCTGTATAATAAGCGTGATGATTACTCTGAGAAGAATACTTGAAGAATAAAATAATCTGTGATCATTAGAGGAAAAAGGGGCTAGCAATTTATGGCATGGCTGCTGCTTGATATTCAAAAGTACATGACAGCTCTCATCACAGGTAAAAGGTAACTACTGTGATTATAAAATGTAATGACAGTGGCAGGAAGTGATCAGAATTTTACCGGAAACCAGTTTGTGGTATAGTTTCTTACCACATTCAGATTTATAACTTATAAAAACGTGTTCCCATTTGGTTGTTTGGTTCCTTTGGGCAGTTTGAATGTGAATCCATTGTAATCTCAACTTTGCAGGAAGTGGCCGACCGAGTTTTCACGGGAAATGACAAGCTGAGGTGTGGAGGCCTCAGGTTGGACGTGGGGACATGACAATCACCTTGTGCTGGGAGAGAAGCTGTAATGGGGAGCTGGCTGGTGCCCCACACCTTGGATGACCTAGACCAGCAGTTCTCAAAGTCTGCTCTGCAGATCGCTGGGGGATCCTGAGACTCTTCCAGGAGGTCCATAAGATCAAAATTATTTTCCTAATAATATTAAGATGTTACTTGGCTTTTTCACAGTATTGAAAGACTTCAAATTATATGACTCAACTTATATGAAATGTCCAAAATAGGCAAATCTATAGAGACAGAAAGCAGATAAGGAGCTGCCCAGGGTAAGGGGAGGCCAGAAGGTGGAGTGACTGCTTAATGGGTACGGGGTTTCCCTCGGGGTGATGAAAATGTTCTGGAACTAAGTAGTGGTGGTGGTTTCATAACTAAATGCTACTGGATTGTATAATTTTAAATGGTTAAAATGGTGAACTTTATGTTATATAAATTTTACCACAGTAAAAAACAGTCCAAAAATAAATAAATAAAGCATTAAAACGAAAAACAGTAATCTTTTGGAGTTCTGACTATCTTGCTCTTTGCTGCAAATACTCCTCTATATCCCGGCTCCTCCCTTACCTCCTCAGAGCTATCTGAGAGGTTTCGTCCTGGGCTTTCATCCTCAGTTTTGTTAGCCAAATAAAACATAATTCTCAACTTTTAGGGTGTGCATTTTTTCAGTCAACATGACAAAAGAAAAAAAATGGCTAATGATATTAAGTAAATGAAAGAGATCCATTCTTATGACTTGTTAAATGTTTCCATATAATTTTTCAGACCTCATAGCATGTTAGGGCTAGGAGAGACCTTGGTTACCTCCTCATGCAAGTTGGAAATAGGGTAGGGGAATTCCAAGGTGATCCTGTGGAACAAATAGGGATCAGGAGCTAAAGAGGAGAGATCAGGAGTAGGGAACAAAGTCTCCCAGGAGCGGAGAGAATGCATAAGATAATAAAGCGAGAAAGGGTTGCTTAAGATGATTATCAACCAGCATTTAGGAAACCCCCTACCCAGAAGAAAGGCCAGAGGAAGGCAAGAGAGCTAGGAGATGGGAGAGTCCCAGAGCAGGGCAAGAGGCCCCAGGGCATGCATTAGCAACCGGGGATACACAGAGTTTCAAATTAAAGAGCCCTTCAAAGCTTCCCACAAAAACCAGTGGCAGTGCCTTGTCCCATCCCACCCTGACAGAGCTCCCCAGAGGCAACTGCTGCCAACACTTTTAGCTCTTTCTTCTGATGTTTACCTCCTATTTATAGACACATGCTCTGTTCTATGTCTTGGTTTTTCCACTTTAGACATTATCTATTGACTTCATATTATTAGAAGACTAGGATTTAGCTCTCGGCTACCACCTCTAAAAGCCAAGTGGGCACTAGTAAACTGGAAGCCAAGTGACCCATCTTAAAGGGAGGCAGCTGCTATTCAGCGGGTTATTGCCAGGGAATGTAGCTCTGCAATGCAGAATGTGTCAAAGTATGTTCATTTGTAAGTAATTAAAACACAACCAGAAAACTGACTTAACGATGAAGCTCACACTAAAAGTCCAGGTAATTTAAGCTTCAGGGTTGGTTTGATTCAGCAGAGCACCAGTGTTATCAAAGCTGACCTTGATGTGAGATGGCTAAGGACAAGTCCCAGAGCTCCTTGTCCATATCCAGAGAGATACAGGTCACTTCTGGAAGCCTCTTTCTCAGGAGTCCTAGCAAATCTCTATTAATCTGGATTGAGTCTTATGCCTGTATGAAATACTATGGGGCTCAGCCCAGGTCCCCTCTTCTGGGGCAACACATGAATCCCTCAGCTGCTGGGAATAGTCTTGCTCTGGGCCTTAGGAAACCACTTCCCCCAAGGTTTTACACCCCCTTCCAGGGTGCAGCCTGAGGCCTGTGACTGGCTGATGTGGGAATACAAATGTCTGGCCCCCTTACTTCAGTTTGGGACAACTCTGAAGGGCCATCCCCATTCCTGAGTTCCTGGGATCAGCTGAGGCTTTGGTTGTAACTACATTGCACCTACTTTGCCGGTCGGCTTCTCTCCACCCCCACCCTTGTCTTCTTCAGGTCCCCATAGGTGTGTGTCCTACAGACACTCCTCAGTAAGCCTTCTGCATGCAGCTCTCCATCTTGGATTCTGTTTCCAAGGAACCCAGTCTTGAAGCAGTGCTTGTTTCTGAATCAACAAAGGTGACAAAAGGTAGGGCTATGCTGATGAATTAGGACTAGTTTGCATGCCCTGTTCTAGAACCAGGGGTGGGATCAGCCTCTCCCAACAGCACATAGGCTGAGCCAGAGAGGATAGGGACTGGAACAAAGCCTTGAATTGTTTACTAAAAAGGGAAGGATCATATTGGGGAGGCAGCTGCACAGACCTTTTGATCTTTCCAGAAAAGTCAGAAACAGTTTATGTAAACAAACAAACAAAAAACTCATGATGTTTTAATGTCGAAAACTAATTGAGATATTTTTAAACACTATTAAGAGCCAACAAGTCACGGTCTAATACTGCCTGCATTTCAGCAGTTTGCAACCTTGGCCAGAGAGAACATAGGTGTAGTTTGTAGCCCCAGAGAGCCAAGCTGGCACTAATAGTGATCATGAAGTCAAGATTTCAGCTCAACCTAAGGAACAGTTTCCTAATGATTTGAGCAAGATGAAAACGGAATGAAGCACCTCAGGAGATGAGTTCCTTGGCAACAAAGGCCATTGATTTTTTGTTTGTTTTTTTTTAATTTTATTTATTATTTTTGGCTGTGTTGGGTCTTCGTTTCTGTGCGAGGGCTTTCTCTAGTTGCGGCAAGCAGGAGCCACTCTTCATCACGGTGCACGGGCCTCTCACTGTCACGGCCTCTCTTGTTGCGGAGCACAAGCTCCAGATGCACAGGTTCAGTAGTTGTGGCTCACAGGCCTAGTTGCTCCGCGGCATGTGGGATCTTCCCAGGCCAGGGCTCGAACCCATGTCCCCTGCATTGGCAGGTGGATTCTCAACCACTGAGCCACCAGGGAAGCCCCAAAGGCCATTGTTTGAGTCTTGTTAGAATTTGAACTATATGATCTTTGAGTTCCTATTCATTGAATAGGAATTTTATCCATATAAAGTAGATATCCATATAAAGTGGATCCACTTTATCCATATAGAGTGGATATAACTTTATCCATATAAAGTGCCGTGTATACATAAAATACCACTGATACACCCTTTGGCTAATGTCAGTAGCAAACAGCAATGGGATTGCACCAATGGTTCTACTGAAACACAGCTCAATTTTCTTTTCTGGAAAACACACTCCATTTGACTCATTTCTTCTGGGTACTTCAGTATCAAAGGAAATAAAAGGTGAAAAGAGAAGCACATGATTCTTTGCCCTGCTCCTGTCTTAGATACAAAAATGTCGCCAGCAAATCCTTTACAGATATCACATTATGAGACCCTCTGTTGCTTAGAAGTTAGCATTATATTCTAGCATGTCAGAGCTGGAAGCATCTGAAAGATCATGCAGTCTTACTCTTTCATTCAATAGAAGACACAGAGAAGAGAAGGAACACACCTGAATGACACAGAAAAGCCAGGACCAGGATCCAGATCTCCTTACTCTCGGAGCAGAGTTCTCTCACTGCAACCCAAAACCCATTTTTTGTCATTAAGGTGAAATAATTTGCTATTGTCAGCTATCCTGGAGTGATAGGACTTCTGGGCTAATGGACCTCAAGATTCTCACAGACAGCAGGTAGCCAGGCTCTGTCCTTTTCAGCAGTGTAGAATGCCTAATCATTTGTAGAGACAGCTTATTTGATTCTGTTTAGGATTTTCTTTTTAAAAGGTAATACGCTCACATGGTTTAAAAAAAAAAAAAGGTGTTCACTAAAAGTTTAACTCCCACTTCTTCCCCCATCCCTCATATCCCTCCTACAGGTGATTTCTCTTATTAGTTTCTTGTGAACCATTATAAGAAATTTGAAGTCACTTTCCTTGATTCTCAAAACGATCTGGTAGGGTGGGGATATTTACTCACCTTCATTTCACCTATGAGGAAACTGAGACTTAGGGAGCCTAAGCAAGTGAAAGAATGAAAAACTAACCAAGTCCAAACTCAGTGTTCTTTCCGCAATTTCACTATGCCTTTCAATAGCTGCGAGGTGTGTATAAAAGGTACAAGTGGGCATGGAAGGCAGGCTGAGCCACTGAATCAGAGCTCCTTAAACTTCCCAACAGGACAGAGCTTGCAGAGGGAGTGACTGGCCCAAGGTGAAAGGGAAGAGGGACCCACCAGGCAGATGTCCACCCGGAAATAGCATTTGTTTCATCCTGCCCCTTCATCCCATACACCTAATCTGTCACAAAGCCCTGTCAAGTTTTCCTGTGAAATATTTATCCCATCTGTTCCTCCCTTTCTCTTTTCACAGCAAAAACTCTGGTGCAAACTTCAGTTACCTCACATTGGGTTATTGTCACAGGCTTTTAATTGGTCTCCTGGTGCACAAATAGCTTCAACCTAAATGAGCATGTATTACATCCAATTTCCATTTATAACATGTGGGTAAATGATGCTGGTCCTTCATAAAGCCTAAATTTTAATCTTTCAACTCCACTCAGTGGAAACAACCTCATTAGTGTGTTAGTAAAAAGAGTCATGTAAAGAAGACTTGCTCCAGCTCAGAAACAGGGCCGGTCTTGAGAAAGAAGAGACTTGTTAAGAAAATGAATAAATAGCAATGTTATTCATACACTGGAATCGTACTCATCAAAAAAAGAAATGAGTTACTGATGCATTCAACAACCCAGATGAATCTCAAAAATATGTTGAGGGAAAGAAGTCGGACACACGAGAGTACAGGTGTATGATTTCATTCATATGAAGTCCAAGAATGCGCAAAATTGTCTCTTGGGGATATAATTTAGAACAACTGTTGCCTCTGATGGGGCACTGGAAGGGATACAGGGGGATGCGATAGCAGTGCTTTCTATCTTGATTGGGGTGTTGGTGAACACCTTTGTTAAAACTCACCAACTATATGCTTAACATCTGTGCATTTTACTGTAATTACTCCTCAATTTAAGAGAGAGAGAAAGAGAGAGGAGAAAAAGAGAGCGAGAGGGAGGCTGACCTGCTCAGGCTGTTGTAGAAAGAAGAACCCAGATGTCCAAACACGGTGGCTTCTGAGTGGCCCCCTGCACTCTCTCAACTTCTCTCTAAAACACATCAGAGGGGTGGGAGGGAGGGAGACGCAAGAGGGAAGAGATATGGGGATATATGTATATGTATAGCTGATTCACTTTGTTATAAAGCAGAAACTAACACACCATTGTAAAGCAATTATACTCCAATAAAGATGTTAAAAAAAATAAAACACATTTGAAGACATCGGGAAATTAGGAATCTCCCAACACTGTACAAAATCTGACAGAAATGTAATGTCAGAGTCTTGGCAACATCTCTACCCTTATAAAGTGCACGTTGCAGCTGTATGAAGAAAATCCAACCCAATTTTGAGCCCCTATCACACCCACCTCCATCCCAGGAGCAGAGTGCCCCAGAAAAGGCGTAAAGGCCCTTGGCCTCTCCCACACCGTCTGTCCTCTGGGCTCTGGGGACCTCCAGCCCTTTCGGAATAGATCTCAGGCAGGCAGAACACCTTTTCCCAGCATCCACACCCACTGTCAGGGGCCACCTCTAACAGCTCGCAAGCTTTTTGATTTAAATTTCATTTGTTTCCGAGTAATACAAGGAGAGAGTTTTAAACGCAAAAAAAGACTACTACGGAGCTTGTTACCAAAACAGCATGCTCCTGCCTGGCCCCTCCCACTTTCCTCCCTCATCTCCAGAGAGAGCAACTTCAATTCTTCTAGCTGTCATCTCTGGTGTCTGCCTTCTTTTATATAAATAATGTGGTTATATTACATCCAATGTTTTTTGAACATTAAATATTGACTTCCTACTATGAAAAATAAGGATTTAGTTCTCAGGTCCTCACTCCCACACAGCTTTGACTTCCCACCTCCTTTCGGTGTTGGTTATTTATGTTATGTGACTACATAATGTTTACAGATGAGCCCTATAACATATTGTAATTATATTTCTTGTACAACTTTTTATTTTTCCTGGAGTTAAGAATGACCTCTTTTTATTGTTTTCATTTCTCTGTCAAAGCTGCAAAGTCACCTCTCAATGCGGCTGCACAGGAGGTAATCTTCATGTTTATTTTCCAGCATACCTCCTGGAGCCCCTGTCCTCTGTTTCCATCTGTGTTCGGTTGTCCTGGAGGCCCACTACAGCTACCCTTAAGGGAGGGTATTCTCCAGTAGCTTCCTAAGAAAGGGTGCGTGGAGGGTTAATATTTTGAGATCTTGAATGTCTGAAAATATTTTTATTCTTCTCTCACTCTTGAATGACAGTTTGGCTGTGTGTTAGGTTCTAAGAGGAGGATCCTTTTCCTCAGAATTTCCTCAGAAGGCATCAATTCCTCCACTGTCTTCTAGTTCCCCGTGGTCTATTAAGTCTCATATCATTTTGATTTTTGATTCTTTCATTATGACTTTTTTTGTTTTGTTTTGTTGTTTTTTTGCGGTACGCGGGCCTCTCACTGTCGTGGCCTCTCCCGCTGCGGAGCACAGGCTCCGGACGCACAGCCTCAGCGGCCATGGCTCACGGACACAGCCGCTCCGCGGCATGTGGGATCTTCCCGGACTGGGGCACAAACCCGTGTGCCCTGCATCGGCAGGCGGACTCTCAACCACTGCGCCACCAGGGAAGCCTTCATTATGACTTTTTTCTCTCTTAGGACACTTTCAGGATCTCTGGTTTTCTGATTTTCATTATAATATGCCTTGATGGGCCATTTCAACCTGGAAATCCAAAGGAATTGTGTTGTATTATTGCTTGATAATTTCATCCTTTACAGCCGTAGGTACTGAAAATACTGGCATTTGGAGGTCTCTCAATGGAAATGCCTGCTTGCTTCCTGATCACCATGGAGTGATACCCACAAGTCTCTAAGACCTATCAGTACATCAGCGCTTCCAGTCATCTGTTTAGCCCCTCTCTCGTAAATATGAACGGACATTCAAGGATGGTCAGATACTCAGGAAAGACTTGTGAAAATTAACAAAAGGAAATCTCACTAAAATGGAGCTGGGAGGCCAGAGGGGGAGCTCTCATGTACATACCACGCAACATCCATAGAGATCCTGACAGGTAGAGACCTACCTTGCATCTCTAGCAAGAACTGACACTACTATACCACCTTGGGAGGAAGAAAGATTTCTCCTTGCTTGGCAACAGCTCAGCCAGTGAAAGGCCGCTATACTTCAAAGTCCCAGTTTCCTCCAATGGACTTTTTGTTTTTAACAGCCACTCCCAATTTCCCCTTCTTTATAGAAGAGTCTCCTTTCTTTTTCTTAACTAGACTTGCACGTAGTTCACCGTAGTTGTGTGTCCTGAGGTGCAATTCTTTGCTGCTCCCAAATAAACTCGTTTTGCTGGTAAAATAACTGGCTGTTTTATTGTTTTGGGTTAACAGACTCTAACACTAGAGCCAGAAATCTGAGCTAGTAAAAAGGAAGTTGGAGAAAATGGAGACAATTCAGATATCAGAATAAAACTTTATCTTCTCAAAGAGAAGAGATGTTACATCAATGAAATAAAAACAGGATGCTATGAAAAATGAATAATTATAGAGACAAAAAAAGTGCCCTTGGAAATTATAGCTAAAATAAAAGAAATTTGGTTATCTTAGATGTTCACTCTTAAACCAGTCACTTTGGACTTCCCTCGTGGCACAATGGTTAAGAATCCGCCTGCCAATGCAGGGGACGTGGGTTCAATCCCTGGGCCGGGAAGATACCACATGCCGCGGAGCAACTAAGCTCATGCACCACAACTACTCTAAGTCTGCGCTCTAGAGCCTGCGAGCCACAACTACTGAAGCCCGCGTGCCTAGAGCCCGTGCTCTGCAACAAGAGAAGCCACCGCAATGAGAAGCCCATGCACGTCAATGAAAAGTAGCCCCTGCTCACCGCAACTAGAGAAAGCCCACGCACAGCAACAAAGACCCAACACAGCCAAAAATAAATATTTTTTTAAAATAAAAAATAAACCAGTCACTTTCCTCAGAAAAGAATCCTCCAATCTCCTGCCTTTGGAGATTAGCTATTAGCATTCTGGAACTAAGTGGGGAAAGGGGAGTTGGAGGGGTATCTCGCCATTTGGGATGTAGACTTCCACTTAATTCCCTCCATTTGATTTTTTCTCTCTTTCTTGAACTCTGATTAGTCGGATATTGGACCTCCTGGACTGATCCTTTGATTTTATTTGTCATTTAGTATATTTCATTACCTTTTTGTTCTACTTTCTGGGAAAATTTCCTCAACTTTATCTTTAAATCCTTTTAAGGATTTGGGAGGATGTGGAGATAAGCATATGAGTTAAATCCATCATGACTAACCAGAAATCCTTCTGATATCATTTTACATCTTGACTGATGGTACAGCTGACTCTTGAACAACACAAGGGTTAGGGTTGCCAATCCTCCCTGAAGTTGAAAATCCATGTATAACTTTACAGTTGGCCCTCCACATCCAATCTGCATCCACAGATTCAATGAACCTTATATTGTATAGGACTGTAATTTGTATTTATTGAAAAAAAATTCACGTATAAGTGGTCCCCCACAGTACGAACCTGCATTGTTCGAGGGTCAAGTGTGGGGATTTCCCTGGCTGTCCAGTGGTTAAGACTCCACACTTCCACTGCAGGGGGCACAGTTTCAACCCCTGGTCAGGGAACTAAGATCCCACACGCCGCATAGTGAGGCCAAAAAAACAAGGGTCAACTGTGTATTCTTCCGGGGAAGAATGATAATAAATAGGGAGGGAGATAATATGGAGGGTAGCATAGGACTAGTGGTGGCACTGTGCATTCTGAAAGGTATGTTCTCTACTTACCTACATGGTTAATGGAGATGCACTCTCACCTGGGCCTTGTGTCCCCAAGTCCAGTGCCGCTCTGAGCCCATGTCTCCAGAGAATAAACTTCTGGTCTTCTGTCATTTGTCCACTGGCTTTCCATTTGCTAAACTGTCCCAGAGGGGTACTGGTGAGATAGAAAAATAAGTGAACAGAGAAGGAGGTCCAGAAATAGACTTAAGAATATGTAAGAACTTAGTATGTGTTAAGGGTCACATTTCATGTTCATTGGGGGAAAGATGATTACTTAACACATGGTATTGGGACAAGTAGCTAACCATTAAAAATAAAGAAAATTAGACCTTTACTTCAAGGCATACATTAAAATATTAATCTATATAGATTATAGATTTCACATAAAAATGAAACCAGAAGTATCAGATGAAAATATAGGTGAATATTGATATAGTCTTGGGGTGGGGAAGGCTCTCATGACATGAGAGCAATAAACATAAAGATCAATTTTATCCTAAATAAAAATTTGAAATTTTTCTTCATCACCCTCCCCTGTATGTGTGTTTGTGTATGTATATATACATACATAAATAAAATTTTAAAAGCAAACAACAAGTGGGGAAAATAGTTTGAACATGAATGTCAGACTAAGGGTTAATATTCTTAATATATACAGAGCACTTATTAATAAATAATTTAAAAATACCAACAGGACATAAACAGGTAACTTATAAAGGAAAACAAATTCCTTATAAATACCTGAAAAAATATTCAGCCCCATTAGTTATATAGACAAGTACAAATTAAAGATGAGATATCATTTTCATCTTACCTAATTGATAAACATTTTTTACAGTTTTATTGAGATGTAACTCAGTTACCATAAAGATCACTTCTAAAGTGTACAATTCAGTAGTTTTTAGTATGTTCAGAGAGTTGTGCAACCATCACTACTATCAAATTCCAGAGCATTCCTGTTATCCCAAAAAGAAACCCCATACTCATTAGAAGTCACTCCCTATTACTCCCAGCCCTTGGCGACCACTAATCTATTTTCTGTCTCTATGGATTTGCTTTTTTTAGACATTCCATATAAATGGAGTCATACACTATGTGGTCATCTTGCCTGACTTCTTTCAGCTAACATAATATTTTTAAGGTTCATCCATGTTGAAGCACATATCAGTACTTTATTCCTTCTCATGTCTGAAAAAAATTCCATTGTATGTATATACTACATTTTGTTTATCTATTCTGTTATGGATAAACAACCAAAATGTCCAGTTTATGGACATTTCGGTTGTTTCCAATTTATGACAATTATGAATAATGCTGCTATAAACATTCATGTACAAATTTCATATGGACATACATTTTTATTCTCTTGGGTATATAACTAACAGTGAAACTGCTGGCTCTATGTTTAAGTTTTTGAGGAACTGCCAAGCTGTTTTCCACAGCAGCTGCACCATTTTACATTCTCACAAGCAATGCACAAGGGTTCCAATTTTTCCACATCCTCACCAACACCTGTTGTCCATCATTTTAATTATAGGCATCCTAGTAAGTGCGAAGTGGTATCTCATTGTGGTTTTGATTATCATATCCCGAATGCCTAATAACATTAAGCTTCTTTTTGTGCTTATTGGCCATTTGTATATCTTCTTTGGAGAAATGTCTATTCAAATTCTCTGCCCATTTTTAATTGGGTTATTTGTCTTTTTGTTGTTGAGCTCTAATAGTTCTTTATCTATTCTGGATACAAGTCCCTTATTAGATATATGATTCACAAATATTTTCTCTCATTCCATGCATTGTCTTTTCCCTTTCTTGATGGTATCATTTGAAGCACGAAAGTTTTAAATTTTGATTAAGTCCAATTTATCTCTTTCCTCTTTGGCTTGTTGTGCTTTTGGTGTCATATCTAAGAAAGTTTTGCCTAATACAAGGTCATGAAGATTTACTCCTAGGTTTCCTGAGTCTTATAGTTCCAGCTCTTGTATTTAAGTCTATGGTCCATTTTGAGTTAATTTTTATATATGGTGTAAGGCAGAGGTTCAACTTCTTTCTTTTGCATATGGCTATATGAGTCCAAGCACATTTTGTTTAAAAGGCTATTCTTTCACATTGAATTGTCTTGGCACCCTTAGGTTTTCAACCTTGACATTAGTTGAAAAATGATTGACAAAGATTTTTAAAAGATAATACCCAGTTTAGGCAAGACTGAGGGGAAGTCTTACACACTGCTAATGGGAGCATAAAAGAGGAACAGCGTCTGAAGGGCAATTTGTCATGTATATCCGATTTGAAAAATATGTACTCTGATTCAGGAGTTGTACTTCTAGGCATTTATTTCAAGGAAGATGTTACATATAATGGTGAACAACTGGAAGTAACCTAAATGTCTATCAATAGAAGACTAGGTGAATAAATTGTGCTACCATTTCATCTGTACAATGAAATATGATGCAGACTTTAAAAATGATGAAATGATTTATTGACTTGGAGCAATTCCTGTGACCTACTGCTAAGTGAAAAATAAAAGCATGTTACAAAGTGTTCTTTATAGTAGTATTCCACTTTAATATATTTTACTTATGCATCTACATTCATAGAAATAGCTCACTGTTAACAAAAATGTTAACAGTGGTTGCTGCTAGGTAATGGGATTTTGGCTGGCTTGTATTTTCTTCTTTATACTTTTGGTGCATTTTATGCATTTGCTACATGAATATATATTGTCTTTATATTCAGAAAAAGAAAAGCTATTTTCATTTTGTAGAAGAATGTCCTCAAGGAATATATATTGTAAAAGACTATTCAATGGTATGGAAATATTTTCATAATATGTTAACTGAAAAAAGCAGGTTATAGTATCCCACTTAAAATTTTTTAAATGTAATATACACCATATTTCCTAGGTACTGTGATACTTTTTTTCCACCACTTACTATTTCTGAAATAAAAATGTCTCTTACAATCAATGTGAATATTTAATGTAGTGGTTCCCCCCTCCCTGCCTGCCTGAAAAGCTGTTATTAATGAGATGAGGCTTCTGGCAATCTGAGACTTGAGAAAGTGCCATATGTGTGTAGAGAAAAGACTGGAAGAATAGACACCAAAACGTGAGCAGTGTTTAGCTCTGAACTGAGATTTTTCTTTTCTTTTTCTTTCTTCTTCTTTTTCTTTTTTTTCTTTTTCTGGTTAAGTATAGTTTCCAAGTTTTCTGTAGTACATGCATAAATAAACATAAAGAAATCAGGAAACCGGCTGCCCTGCTTTTCAAGGAAGAAGCAGAGTGTGACGGTATTTGGGACTTTGGGCCTTTACCAAAATAAGAGACTAGCAAATTAGGGTGCACACAAACCACCTTGCATGCCCACTGAGGGGCCCCTGGCTGGGCAGGAGCTGGCAAAGCAAGCTTGAGAACAGATGGTAGAGTTCGGTCAGCGGGAGCAGGGCTCTTGGATCAATCTTAGTTCTGTGTGGACAAGGAAATCCCTGTGAGGTATGAGTGAGTCCAGATGGCAGGGATGCTGGCTAATTGTGGAGGAGAGGGATGTCCAACACCGCGGGGCCACACAGATATTTTCCAGGAGTATGTTCTCAGTTACTCAAGAGAGATCAAGGCCTGCATGAAACAGAAAATGAGTCCACCCTTTTTGAAAGTCAAAACTTACATTGATTAGAGAATTCCCTGGTGGTCCAGTGGTTAGGACTCAGCACTTTCACTGTGGTGGCCTGGGTTCAATCCCTGGTCGGGGAACTAAGATCCCTCCAGCAACTCTGTGCAACCAATAAATAAATAAATAATAAATAAATAAAACAACTTACATTGGTTTGAGGTGAGCCCATCCCTCAGCCAAAAGGGCAAGGTAACTACAGGAGATGAAGGGCATGGAGCAGAAGTGGAAGACTAATGGCCACAGCAGAACTTCGATAACCCCTGAGGAAGCTAGCAAGCTCTGGGCCTCTGCTTAGAAGGGAGGGACTCTGCCTTGCAGCAACTGTGACTGGGGCACAGAGAGAGTGCCAGGCACAGCGCCAGGTAGGAGCTTCACCCACAGGATCATGTCTAATCCTCATAACAGTCCCCCGAAATAAGCAGCCTGAGGCTCCTAGAGGTTATGTGGTTTGTCCCAAAGCACACAGCCTGTAAGTGATGGAGTGGATTCCCACATTACTAGAGTCCATCTCTAAAAAGGGAAAAACATTGAGCAAAGTTAACACTCATATTTGTCATGAGTATTAACTCATTACTTACCATAGTGTTAGCTGGAAAAACAAGTTTCAAGCAAAAATCTTCAATCTGATCCCAATATTGTTTTTTTTTAATCGTGAAACATAATTTTCTTTTTAAATTTTGTGGCTGCGTCACGTGGCATGCGGGTCTTAGTTCCCCAACCAGGGATGGAACCCGCGCCCCCTGCAGTGGAAGCGCAGAGTCTTAACCCCTGGACTGCCAGCGAAGTCCCCCCAATATTGTTTTCTTAAAAACTATGTATAATATAGGAAAAAAAAAGCTGCAAGGACATACACCTTAATGGTGGATATGTTTCAATAGTAGGAATCTAATTTTAAAATTTAATATTTTCTTTAGTTTTTTCTTTTTTTTTAACTTCCTCTGCACCCCCTCCTTGAGCATGTAAATCTTCTTAAAGCAGAGAAAACAAAAAGGCTTTTCAGAAGCAGTTGTGAGGACCAGTGGATCAAAGTTTTCAGAAGCAGTTGTGAAGACTAGTGGATCAAAGTAATGAGAATGAATTACAGTGAGATTTTAATGACAGAGAAATCCAGGTTCTTACTAGCTATGTGAGTTCCACTTGGCTTTGCTAAGCCTGTTTCCTAAACAATAAAAGGGAATTATAGTCTTGTCCCGGTGAGCTGGTGCCAGGATTAACTGAGATGCAATGTACACAAAAGTCCCAAGCACAGTACTTGGCATAAGGATAGTGTTTAGTAAATGTTAAACCCGACTCTTGGTGGTCATAGCTCTTCCTTGCTGCCCCAGGAAGGCCACGCACCTACAGCTGTTTCAGAGAGCAGAACGGAATCTGGCTGTCTTGGCAGGGGCCCCTTACTGGACCTGCAGCTGCCTGCACACCTGACACTTTCCCCTCCTCATTTTTTTTTTACCATCTGGTGACTAACAGGATCTTATTCCTTAACCCATTTTCACCCAACTATTTGCCTTCCTCTCTCCGTTTGTCTCAGTGTCTCAGCTGTTTCTAGGTAATCTTTTTGAGTACACGTGACATTATTTCAACATAACACATTTGCAGGGCACCTATGTTCTAAAGATGGCCCCAGGCTCCTGCTCTCCATTCATATCATCCAGAAATATTTGTATGAGCTCACAGTCTCGCTGAGAATTTAGATCCTTCAACAACTCCCACGTGTTGCCTAGCTGCTATAACAGGCACACAGACCACACTGTGGAGACTCAGCGGATGGATTTACCAGTGTATGCAAATGTATGGGAGAGGAGGGAAAGAATGGAAGTGTTTAATATTTAGAGTAATGATTTCTTCACCCCATCTTATGCCTCACCTTCATATACTGTCTTTCTTAAAGAGAAAAGGTGCCGATTCTGCTAAACTGGTTTCAAGGCCAGTTAAGCCAATGCCTGAGTGGGCCTGTTTCATCTTCAGATTTGCTGAAGTCTGTTCACAGACACAAAGTTTCTGGAAGGCTCTGATCATCTGATGACGTTGCTGAGGCAGTGGGGTGGAAAGCAGATCCAAGGAGTTACAAACTAGCTCCGACTGTTCTCAGACATTTTGGAGCTTACTGGAATACACACATTCTGATTAACAAGCAGTTTTAAGGGTCAAAGGAGTGCCAAAACCAGGCATTGTTTGATATCTGTATTACTTATTAGGTAAACATTAACATCAATGGAAGTAAAAGGGATTTACCCATAGTTCAGACTCCCTCACAAACTAAGATGTTTTCGCTTTTCCTTATTCCCTTCCAGTCCTTCAAATCCATAAATCCAAAATCATGATAATGATTGCAGCTTAGATACAGTTCAATATTCTACTTCTTTCTCACACCCAGATGCATACACAGAATGATGTTAAGTACAGCAATATTCACAACCAGGACAGTTGTGACAACAGCCCCTTCAGGCCTGTGGACTGACAGTCCAGTGGAAGATGTTGGCAGGGCAGTGAGACACACCCTGTTCTGCCTGTGTTATTTATGCCTTTGGCAGTGAAGCCCCTGACAAAGAAGCATGTCACTGGAACACATGCTCTTTGTTCACAGAGGTGCATGCCAGCACCGGCTGTGTCAGAAGGGACAGTGCCGGGTCTGTAGTCTCTCTTCTGGCTCTTTTGCTTTCTTTTTATTTGCTGCACATTGTGGCTATGTTTATTAATTACTTTGTAGCTTAATCTTATAAAACACACATTTATCTTGTGAGTCCTCATACCGTTGAGTTGGTCATAAAGAGAGGACAGGATCCCAAGATTCTGCCCTCTTTCTCCCTAAGGATTGATATCACCTCCCCCACAAGCCACCAGGTTCCCACTCTCTCTAGCACAGAGCTACCACGTCCCAGTCTCCTTCAGCATCTCCCCTTTACCTACAAGATGGTGCCTGCAGCCTCTGTTTGGTATTAAAGCCTCTCTACAATTGTTCCCAACCTACTGTTTCAAAGCAGACCCCCATGCTACGATTTCATTCCACACAGAAGAGACACAGGCCTTGGAGTCATACCCATCTGGGTTTAAACCCTAGCTCCACCTCTTGTTGGCCACACAGCTTCAGTTCCTCATCTGTAAAACGACTAAAATACAATCTACTTCACAGGGTCGTCTGAGCATTAAATTAGAAAGAACGTATTAAGCCCTAAAAGTGGATGCTCAATCATTGCTTGTTAGCTCATGGAACTAATTTGCTAGTTTTTTTGTAAAAGCCTTCATCTCATGGCCCTGCGGTTCTCATAAACTTAGTTACAGACCTAGTGTAACATCCCGAAGAGCACTTCCCTCATCATTTTCCCGTCACAGAGATGACTGCTGAGACTAACATTTTAAATACAAGACTCAGGAAACAACATACGAGAAAGGTTTTTTTTGCCTTTTTCCATAATCCTTCTAAAACTTTTTTGCTTTGACATTTTAATGCATCTGATATTTAAAAAGTTGATATAGGTAGTTTTGTTTGCCACTAAATGAACTTAGGTGAAATGGAAGAGTGCAGTCTTTCTTAACTTGAAGAAAACCTTAGGTTAATGCATAGAATTGTAAGTTTTTCTCTCTTCATAAATTGTTCTCAATCTTGGAGCCTCTTGTCCATACTAGAATTAAGATGGTATCTGATTTGACACGTGACGTATTTACTTATTTTAAGCTGAATGTAACATTATTTCTCTGAGGTCTGCAAAGCCGACTTAGTGCTCTAACCCTGTCTCTCAGGGAGCTCTCTGAGCCAGCCCATTACAAAGGCTACCTGCCAATCCCCGAAATGGAGACCATCGAGAATCCACACACCTCACAGGGGTGCCCTTAAAAATAAACGAGATAAAAGTCTTCGAAGAAACTGTAAACTCCGAGGCCCCATTAGAGATGCTAATTGCTGCCTTCGCTAGCCTATATTTAAATGTTAGAAAACCCAGGGAGAGTCTCCCGGACTTGGGGACGCTCGGCTCCCCTGTGGCTTGGGCAAGCGGCCGGAGCTGCCGTGTCCCCGCCGGCCACGAAGGCCGACTCCGCCCGGTGCCACGCCGTAGAACGCGGGCCCGCCGCGATTCTGCCCCCGACGAGGATCCTCGCAGCACTTCCAGCCCCACACGGTCAAGGAGACGCGGGGCTCGGGCTGTTGGCCCTACACGGTGCGGAGGAGCGGGAGGTGAACCCGAAAGCCCTCGTCCCGCGCTCTCTACAAGCCTCCCACCTTCGCGGGTGTCGGGCTGGCCAGGCCGAGCCTCCGCGGAAGGACTTGGCCTTAGGTACCCCCTCAGCCAGGCTGTAAAGTCCCCCCTCAGCCCTCCCGGCAAACGTCCAAGCGCGGGCTGGAGACCCGCCTCCGGGCGCGTCGAGGAGGGACCCCGGGGTCTCAGCTTAGCTGCGGGCGGGGAAGCTCCCGAGGCGGGCCTTACATCAGCCACCCCCACGTGCGATCTGAGGGCGGGAGTAAGTCACTCCCGTCCACCCGGCTGCGCTTTTTCCCCCCAGCCTCCGCCTCTCCCGCCGCGCCTCTCCCCGCCCTGTCCTTCGTGCACCGCGGCCGCCGAGCCGAGCGGCGCCGCGCGGGGCCGAGTCGAGCCGAGCAGCCACCCGCGACGCGTCGCCGGTTTAAGCGCAGTGCGGGGCCGCGGCCGGGGGCGGCGGTAGTGAGAACAGCGCTGCGCTCCAGCCCCCTTTTCCCTCCATGGTTTCTCTCCGCTCCCGTGAGTAACTTGGCTCCGGGGGCTCCGCTCGCCTGCCCGCACGCCGCCCACCGCCCGGGACCGCGCCGCCGGCCTCTGCTACTAGCAGACCCCTTCTGACGGCCCTCGCTGCGCAGGCTGGGACGCCTCTCCCCCCTCCGCCCCCGCCGCGGAAAGTTAAGTTTGGAGAGGGGGGAAGAGAGAAACATGGACATGAAGAGGAGGATCCACCTGGAGCTGAGGAACCGGACCCCGGCAGCTGTAAGCAGAGCCCCCTTCGGGCGCCCTCTCCCCCGATGACTTGCATGTAATGGTGGCCACCTGCGGGGCCCCGACCACGGGTTCGCCGGCCCGGCGCGGGGAAGAGCGCAGCTCGCGGGCTCGGACTGGGAAGGCGGGCGAGCGCGGAGGGGGGAGCGAGCGCGCGGGGATTAACTCTTTGGCGCCCACGGGCCCCCGCGGCCGTCCGGGGAAGGCGGTGGGGTGGGGAAAGCAAACTTTGAGCTCCTCACCCGCCGGGGTCCTTTCCCGGAGGAGCGCGTGTGCGTGTGGCCGGCGGCAAGGGAGGGAGGAGGGGGTTGTGTAACGCTGGGAGCCATGTTTGCAGCCTCCCGGGACGCGCGGCCGGGCGGAGGCCCGGTCTGCCGAGGAGCCGCGCGACCAGCCGGGGCTGGGCCCATTGCGGGCCAGGCCGGGCTCCGCGCGCCCCGGGCCGGCCGGGGAAGGGGCTTGGGCGGGGTGGGGGGGCTCCTCCGGCCAGGCCTCGCGGTTGGCGCCGGCCTGGCTAGGGCAGGGGCCGAGGGGCGAATAGGGGGCTCTTGGCCTCTGAGGGGGACGGGAGGTCCCCTCGAGCGCTGGGGGGCTTGAGCGGGCATGGCTTGGCGCGCGCGGAGCGGGGGAGGGGCGAGCTCGGGCGGCGTCGGTGGCGCAACCGCCGCCCCTCCCCAGGCCAAGTTTGAAAAAAGGATGCGGTTCCCGCCATTTTTCAAGCCTAAAAATAAAACTTTCTCCGGCATTTCTCTCGCTCCCTTTTTGACCCCCGGGCCTTCCCCAGTCCCGGCCTCCCAGGGCGGGCCTTGCTCGGCCCGGGGCCGCCGGTGTGGCGTAGGCGGCTTCTCCCGTCCCCCGTGCCGCCGTAGCGGAGCCCTGGGGCCCCTGCCTGAGAGGCTGGCCCCTCGGTGTGGGCGGGCGGCGGCGGCTCCTCACGTCAGCCGGGGCGCGCCACAGGCCGACACAGCGCCATGTTGGCGAGCTCTCGTCTCCCTCCGCCGCGTGAGCCGGCCTGCTGGCTCGGCCAGCCGAGCCCTGCCCGTCCGCACCGGCGGTGGCTGTGGGCCGCCGCTCCCCGGGCCGAGCCTGCGGCTTGTTTGGTGCCCGCCTCGCCAGGGCTTGGCTCGCTCTGGCTGGAGCCGCGCGCTCCGGCCGCCGCCGACTCATCTCTTGGGCGCGCTGCCGTCTCCCTCCCCCCTTCTTAAAAGGGCAACGCCAGGCGACCGCCTCCGCCCCGGTCGAGCGTCGGGGGCACGGGCGGGCCTCGGCTGGGCTCGCGGGCTGGGCGGCCTCTGTCCTCGCACGTGCTCCAGGGCCGCCGACCCAGGCCGGCACTCGCCCGCCGCGGCTGCGTGAGCGGCGGGTGGACGTTTAAGAATCGGCTTTCTTTTCTCCCCTGGCCCTCCCCGCGAACTAGAGCGCCTTCCCGTGGCCGGGCGCGGGGCCATGTTTCCTGGCCCCCGCGCGGGGAGGCCGTGCCTCTGCCAGACCCCTTCTTCGGGTGAGTGGCGTCTTTTGGCCCTGGGGCAGCCGATGCTGGCGATGGGCGCGTTTCGTGCAGTCAGGGAGCTATGGGTAACAAGTTGCCAACTTGTGGGAATTCGTCAACCGGCTTTCCCTTGTGTGCATGAGGTTTTGAATTCCTGAGGTCTTCACAAATGAGGTGCCGGGTCGCTGCACCTCGTAGCCTCCCCGTTTGTCCCTGAGGACCTCGGGGGGTGGGCGTCTCGACTCGGTGCTCTGGGTTTTTAAGGTTGAGGTTTGACCTCAGTGGTCCCTTCGGTCCATCAGTCAGACATTTTGTGTCGGCCACGTGCTAGTATATTGAACCGTTAAGCTTGTTCATACTGTAAACCTTGTAGAGTTGTGATCTCATTTTGAGGAGTTGGTAATTTAAGACGTCTGAGTTATTACTGCGTAGTTCCAAATGAGAATGTGGAGGAATTAGATTTAGCCAAATTTTCCAAAAGAAAAGTACACATGGGTCTTCAAAGTGCCTTAAAATCTGGAATTTGAATTCTTTGAGGGTGCATAAAGTACTCTTAAAATACTCAGCCAAGAGCACTGTTGCTCCTTCTGGGAAGTACAGCTGGGCTAGTTGTATGTGGAATTTGTTCTTATATGAAATAACTAATATATTGCTTTTTTAAAACATATATATGTGGAAGCGTTAATTTTTCAAGAAATCAGTTTAAGCCTTGCCCTTTTGCCCAAAACAGGCTAGAGTCGTGAGGCTATTTAACTTATACTGAAAGGTCAGTTTGTCAGTTGCAGTATTCACATATCAGGAACTCAAAAGCCACAGGTGACTAGTGGCTACTGTATTGGGCTGCACTCTCCTACTGTAATCCACTGGTTTTTGTTTTTTAATATATGACCTTTTTAAAAAAAATATCTTGACTTTTAAAAAAATTTATTTATTTTTGGCTGTGTTGGGTCTTCGTTTCTGTGCGAGGGCTTTCTCTAGTTGCGGCAAGCGGGGGCCACTCTTCATCACGGTGCGCGGGCCTCTCACTATCGCGGCCTCTCTGGTTGTGGAGCACAGGCTCCAGACGAGCAGGCTCAGTAGTTGTGGCTCATGGGCCTAGTTGCTCCGCGGCATGTGGTATTTTCCCAGACCAGGGCTCGAAACCATGTCCCCTGCTTTGCCTGGCAGATTCTCAACCACTGTGCCACCAGGGAAGCCCTTGACTTTTTCAAAAATTAATTTATTTTTGGCTGTGTTGGGTCTTCCTTGCTGCACGCGGGGTTTCTCTACTTGGGGGGGGGGGTCTACTCTTTGTTGCGGTGTGCAGGCCTCTAGCTGTGGTGGCCTCTCCCGTTGTGGAGCACAGGCTCTAGGCATGCAGGCTTCAGCAGTTGTGGCTCGCTGGCTCAGTAGTTGTGGCGCACGGGCTTAGTTGCTCCGCGGCATGTGGGATCTTCCCAGACCAGGGCTCGCACCTGTGTCCCCTGCATTGGCAGGCGAATTTCTAACCACTCTGCCACCAGGGAAGTTCGTAATCCACTGGTTTTATTAAATAAATATTTGAGTACCAACAGTATGGCAGGGCCTGGAAAAGCAGTGTGAACAATGCAGAGAGCAGCCCCTTCCGTCCTGAAGCCTCAGAACCTAGTGGTGCCTGTTGCACTGTGCAAGTAAGGGGGCCTTGGGAGAGTGTCGTGGGAGCCAGCCAGGATTGTGGGGTAAAGAATGGCTCCCCTTGGGCTTCCCTGGTGGCACAGTGGTTGAGGGTCCGCCTGCCGATGCGGGGGATGTGGGTTCGTGCCCCGGTCCGGGAGGATCCCACATGCCGCAGAGTGGCTGGGCCCGTGAGCCATGGCCGCTGGGCCTGCGCGTCCGGAACCTGTGCTCCTCAATGGGAGAGGCCACAACAGTGAGACACCCACGTACCGCAAAAAAAAAAAAAAAAGAATGGCTCCCCTAGGAACTCTTACAGGGAGACTGAGTAGGAGTTAGGTTCTTAAGAGGAGAAAGCTTTGACCTTAAACTAAAGGCTTTGGGGGGTGAGGGGAAGCTGTAGGAAATTTTAAAATAAGAGTTTAAAAATGTTTTGCACAAAAGCATCATCTTTAAGGTAAGTGAGAAGTTCCAAGATGATTCTAAGTCAGCTAGTCACATGGCTCCATATGTTGTGGAGCCAGCTGTTAAAGAGTAGCCTTGACCTCTGGAATCCTGCAGACTCTTGTTATTTGGGGAAAGAAGAAGAACCCTGTCTCTATTGAATGTATTGGTATAATGACAGGAGGCTCTTAAATGCACAGCACAGTGTATTCCTTGGTTGACCTTGATGTCATCAAGTGAGCTTTAAGACTGTTTGAGGAGGGTAAGTGGAGGCTTGATCATCAGTGTTTTTGTTTTAAGACCAGATGGGCTTTTTTTTTTCTTCAGTGGAATTTTTTTTAAATAAATTTATTTATTTTTGGCTGTGTTGGGTTTTCGTTGCTGCACGCGGGCTTTCTCTAGCTGCAGCGAGCAAGGGCTACTCTTTGTTGCGGTGCGCAGGCTTCTCATTGCGGTGGCTTCTCTTGTTGTGGAGCACGGGCTCTAGGCACACGGGCTTCAGTAGTTGTGGCACACGGGCTCAGTAGTTGTGGTGCACGGGCTTAGTGGCTCCGCGCCATGTGGGATCTTCCTGGACCAGGGCTCGAACCCGTGTCCCCTACATTGGCAGGTGGATTCTTAACCACTGAACCACCAGGGAAATCCCCAGATGGGCTTTTATTGTGAATGTGGCTTTTTTGTTTTTATTTTATTTTGGGGTTTGAAGAAGACCTTGGTAACACTTTACTTCTTGTGTTCTTTAGTCAAAGTACATGAGACAGACCAAGATAATAGGTTCCATTTCACCTGTTATAAACCGGTATGCTCATTTCCCTAAGGGGGTGACTCATAAAGAACTATAATAATTCAGTTTTTTCTCAGTCCAAAGCACCTCTTTATATCAGAGGTTTGTTCTCATAGTGGAAAAAATGGCTTAAGATGGCATTTTAAAATAATCTTCAAAAAGAACAGTGATCACTGTTTTTAAATATAGGCAAGGATAGGAAATACTTTATACAAAATATTATTGGTGTTGTCAGTTATTTCACTGAGAGAAAATTGTATAGTACTAGAACATACCATGTATACCACAGAAATTGGTGGTGTTGTCAGATGTGAGAAGAGACATGCAGTAGCGAGATATAGATATTATCTATATCTAAATTTGTAATTTAGATATATTCCAGAATTTGAGAAAATACCTGTTCTTTATGTGAGGCCCTAATCTTTCTATTATGCCAAACATGCCAGTGATACGAGCACCTCATTAACTATGAATCTAGGGGTATCTAGCCTTGATGTTAGCTCTGTTCCAGTCTTGTGTTCAAAGTTAGAAAGTCATGCAGTTCCTGTGGTTTACAATCAATGCCCCTGTGGAACACTGGTGGGCTGTATGCTAGACTGAGACATTTCATATCCCACAAATAAGAGTAGTTTTTCCTTAGTCCCAATTTACTAAAAAAAATTACTTTTAAAAATAAATAACATGAGGGGACTTCCCTGGCGTTCCAGTGGTTAACGCTTCACTGCCCCAATGCATGGGGCACGGGTTTGATCCCTGACTGGGGAACTAAGATCCCACATGCCGCATGGTGCAGCCTTAAAAAAAAAAAAAAAAGGGAAAAAAAAGACAACGTGAGAAGAACCTTTCCCCCAGCTTTTGGCATTTATTGTTTTGTCTGTTGTGATGTGATTTTGAGCTCCGTGGAATATTCTAATCGGTTGCATAGCAGCTAATTGGGTTCTTTTCCTTGTATAAGGAATACAGTCTTCATTGAAGAAAATTTTGATACAGATAAGCTAAAAAAAATAGTAGATATAGTTAAGGAAAAATTTAAAAACTCAGAAATCTCATACACACCCATCCTACCATCTAGACATTCTGGTGTATAGTCCACGAGAATGTTTTTTTCTAAACTCAGATCATACTGTTAATGCATATAATATCTTGTTAAAATATAGTAAACATCTTTATCTTTCTCTGGCACAGTTTCTTATTTTACAGCCTCATTGTTAACGTCTGCATAGGTCATAATTTTTTTTTTTTTTTTGCGGTACTCGGGCGTCTCACTGTTGTGGCCCCTCCCATTGCAGAGCACAGGCTCCGGATGCACAGGCTCAGCGGCCATGGCTCACAGGCCCAGCCGCTCCACAGCATGTGAGATCTTCCCGGACCGAGGCACAAACCCGTGTCCCCTGCATCAGCAGGCGGACTCTCAACCACTGCGCCACCAGGGAAGCCCTGCATAGGCCATAATTTAACCATCCCCATTAGGTGGTTAGAAGGTTTTTTACTGTTGTAAGTAGTATTGAAATGAACATTTTGTAATGTGAATCTCTGTCAAATTGCTTTCTAGAATGGTTCTCCCCACCAGTAGGGTATGAGTGTTTCCTTCCTTCACACCAACAGTTCTGCCATCCAAACACATTTGAGAACTGCTAATGTTCTATTCTACTGTCATTTTGCAAACATTATTTTAAAATAATAGTAGGGTGGAAGGTTTGAAGACTGGTTAACTCAGAAAGAGTTACTTTCCACATTTTTGGACATATTTCCACATATTTCGCTTACTATAATAATCATGTATTTTCTAACAAAAAAATTGATAACTCAATGATTTTTAATCCTCTGTATCTTCTTTTCCCCTCTTATAACAATTATAATTGATGATTGGGGAAGGTCACTCAACCAGTTACGGAAAATTTATTTTCTTTTTTTTTTAAAGAGTAGCTAGGGGGGCTTCCCTGGTGGCGCAGTGGTTAAGAATCGCCTGCCAATGCAGGAGACACGGGTTCGAGCCCTGGTCCAGGAAGACCCCACATGCCACAGAGCAGCTAAGCCCGTGCGCCACAACTATTGAGCCTAAGCTCTAGAGCCCACGTGCCACAACTGCTGAAGCCCATGTGCCTAGAGCCCTGCTCCGCAACAAGAGAAGCCACTTCAATGAGAAGCCCACGCACCGCAACAGAGTAGCCTCCGCTCACCACAACAAGAGAAAGCCCGCGTGCAGCAATGAAGACCCAGAGCAGCCAAAAATAAATAAATAAATTTAAAAAAAAAAGTAGCTAGGGAAGTAGGAAATGAGAGCAAGTTGGAGAGGATGAAAGGAAAATTCCTTGATCTCCTATGGGGCTCCTAGCCCCAATCCCTGTAACTTGGTTGCAATATATTTCAAAATTTGCATTGAAAAACTAGAGTATCAGCTTTGCTGATAACTATCAAAAACAAAAGTTGAATAGGAAACAGTTTGGATTTTTGTCTTTAGCTCTTAAGTGTTTACCTTAAATTAACGTTTGAGAAAAAAATAGTTTAGTTGGAAGATGAGGAATGAAGAAGAGTGAATTTGGCCCCCAAAGTTAAGTCATCTTTCTTCAATCAGAAAGCCTGGTAACTCTGCCTTGGATCAGATAGCTCCCTGAGTTGTGCCCACAAATGTACAAGTGCCTGCGCAACCTTCCCTCCTGGGAGGATTTGGGACATAAGGAGGAAAAACTAGGGCCGCTTTTTCTTGATTAGAGCCTCCCATTTATTCTGGGTCTAGATTGGGATGCCATGGCATTGTATGTCCCCCACCCCATGTACCGTCCTTTGTAAGGCAGTCTGGATCCCTTCACCCTCAAGAAGGAATTGGGGGAGAGGGGAGGCTTAGCTATCTCAAGTGCTGCTGACACAATGCCTGAGAGCAGACACCTTTTCACCAGGGTCCTGTTTAGAACTTTAGACTGGCTAGAACGCTGCTTATGGCAGGCTTTCCAGACCTGTCATCCTTGGGCACAGCCCTAAGTGGACCCTCCTTTGGTCTCTGCTTTCTGCAGTAATTTCTCACTCTGCTCTGTGCTTGTTTGTGGCTCATCTTCTTACTGTGCCTCTGGAACTTTGTTCTGGGGTTAGCCCATTTCTTTACTACGTGCCTTCCTGGAAAAGTCTAGGGACATGATTTCACTGCTGAGCCATACAGCCCAGCCCTTCCCTGTACTCACCCCAATACATTCTGTTGCCTCCTACTCAAGGAGAAAATTAAAGGTCTCAGGTGTGCGTTCCCTGACTTCTCACTCTCCCACTTACAAACTTACCTGCACCTGTACCCATCCTAGCCATCTCTTCTCCATGAAAGAGCTGCCCCATCCTTAATAAGAGTAGAATAACATCTCATTTTTAATATGTATCTTTTATAATTTGTTGTTGTTGAATGATTTTTTTGTTTACTGATGATTTATATTTTTATGGCTTGTCTGCTTTTTTGTCATTTCTTTTGGGGTGTTTGGTTTTTTCCTCACTTAGGGTAAAAACAGTATCCTCAAGAAAAAGATAACTATATGCAAATACCTAGAATTTCCATATGTCAAGAAAGGTCACAAAAAAGTGTTAAGAGGGATTGGTTGCCATTTTAAATAAAGAACTCAAAACTCAGAGACTCTAACGTTTATATTTTTTTTCACCTAGCAATAGATTGTGAGGAAACAATCCTTATTACAAAAGAAATTTCACATAAAAAGATAGCATGGCATTATATATAATAAACTTGGAAACATGTTCAGTAGGGAGGATTGTAATTTATGGTGCATCCATACACTTTAATTTCTTTAGCCATTAAAAATATTTATAATTGTTAAAATATGCTAAGTAATATTGTTTCATCTTGCTATATTTAAAATATACAAAGACTGAAAAAAAAAACCCAAAGTATTAAGTGACAAACAGCAGTATGCTTTGCATTAATGTGATTATGCTTAAGATCAGAAAGTAGGTTCTCTTCATACCCAGGTTTCCTCTGTTCATCATGTGCTCATTCCCCTACAATCCGGACACGAACCCCAATGCCATTTTTTCTGCATTTGACAGTTGTGAAGGCTCCTTCTCATACTGACGTATGGTGGTAACTAAAATAGACATGACCCTGCCATCATGAAGCTTGACGAAATTTCAAGGCTAGCAGTGACCTTTTTTAAAAATTATTTTTAATATTTATTTCTTTATTTGACCCCGCTAGGTCTTAGTTGTGTTGTGGGGGATCTAGTTCCCTGACCAGGGATGGAACCTGGGCTCCCTGCATTGGGAGCGTGGAGCCTTAGTCACTGGACCACCAGCGAAGTCCCTAGGAGTGACCTTTTTTTTAACCTTTATTTTTTTTTAATAGATTAATCTCATCATAGAAATGTTAAATAAGGTTATGGAAAAGTCCCCCAGCCAGTCACTTTCTCTCCCTGAGAAGAATATAAGAAAGTGAATGTGTGATATGTGACATAAATGAAAACATTTTATACATTTTGTGCCTTTTTCATCATACACTGTATCCTGGAAATGAGTCCTTTGTTGATGGACAGTTATATTGTTATCTAATTTTTTTCAATCTTTTTTTTCCCCCCCTCGATAACTTCTTATGCCCTACTTCATAAACCTTTCTGGGTGTTTGAAACTAATGCTTCACCTTTGGGTACTACTGATTCTTCTCAAGTCACCTTTGCAGGATCCCCCAGGTTCCATCCTTGGTTCTCTTCCTAGGAATTCCATCTTTTCACTACTGTCTCTACCCTGATGACTTCCAAATCAGAACTTAAAACTAGAACTCCCATGAACTCCAGACCCTCATGTCCAGCTGCCTGGGGATACTTTCACCTGGACTTCTCATGAGAACTTTAAACTTGGTATTCTTTGTGGTATTCATAATATACCTGCTCCCCCTCTACCCCGACCCCATCCCCAAAGCTGTTCCTTCCTATTTCCATCCAGCTACGTAGTTCCCATTTCTTTAAACCAGAACCTCAATTCCTCTCCATCATCTTTCATACTCAGCAGTTAGATTTGCAGATTTGGACCACTTTAACATCTTTTTTTCCCTCCCAATTTCTCCTTGATTCCTATTCGGCTATTTGCTTCAGCAGACTTGTTCTAACTCTTTGATGACTCTAGTTAAAGCAGAATTTTACCAGTTGAGAGAAATGTCCAAGAGGTACACCCATGGGCTGGGAGGCAAAATGGCTATCTAAATTTCTCCTTACTTGGCTTTTGGCATCTTGGTGTCATTCTGTATAACGTTTTTGGATTCTCTGTCAGATATAGTCATAGAAAACCCCCCAAATCAAATAGAAACATTTAGTTGTAGTGCAGTATACTACTTAGGTTGGTGGGTGATTACAGTTGACCTTTTTTTAAAAAAAAATGATTTGCTGGTTTTACTCTTTTTAATAAATGTATTTATTTTTTATTTATTTATTTTTGGCTGTGTTGGGTCTTTGTTGCTGCACCTGGGCTTTCTCTAGTTGTGGCAATGGGGGCTACTCTTTGTTGCAGTGTGCGGGCTTACCATTGTGCTGGCTTCTTTGGTTGCGGGGCATGGGCTCTAGGCGCATGGGCTTCAGTAGTTGTGGCACGCAGGCTCAGTAGTTGTGGCTCACAGGCTTTAGAGCACAGGCTCAGTAGTTGTGGTGCATGGGCTTAGTTGCTCTGTGGCATGTGGGATCTTCCCGGACCAGGGATCGAACCCGTGTCCCCTGCATCGGCAGGCGGATTCCCAACCACTGTGCAACCAAGGGAAGCCCTACTTTTTTTTTTTTTAATACAAAAGAAATACATGCTTGTAGAAAACTTAGTACAGATAGGAATAAAGTAAATAGCAAAGGTCTTTGTCATTCTCCTGCACCCTTTCCCAGTATTCACTATGCCCCAAGCACTACTTTCTATAACAGTTCTACTTCACAGATGAGGAAACTGAGGCACAGATAGGTTAAGTGACTTGCCTAAGGTCACACAGGTTGTGAGTGGCGAAGCCAGAATTCAACCCTAAGCATCTGTCTCTGGAGCCCAGCTCTCCTCAGTCTACCTTAAGTTTTCAGATACGCTAATTTTCATCAGAAGAGGAAAGAATGTCCGAGGTAGCTAGAGAAAAGTGGAAGGAAGGGAAGAAAGAAACAAAAGATATAATGGGCCTGTATGCATCCTGAAAGCAAGGCTTTTGAAGAGGAAGTAGAGTAGTGAGAAGTAGTGAAGAAGCGAGCAAGAAGTTGTGGTGTTGTGGGTGTCACCGACTCTAAATCAGTTTCCTTCTCTGTAACTGAGGGAAGGGTATGGTGGTACAAAGAAAAATGAGTAAATTCTCCATAAATGTTAGCAATTGCTAGAGTAGTATCCTTGGATTTTGTATGAGAGAATAAAGATACTACTAGCCCCTATTTTCATTTTAGAACTATCAGCATCTCCTCATACATGCTTGATTAATGCTATTAAACGTGTTAGATTCACTGCAAGAATGCCTTTGGCAGTTAAAACTAATTTGCATCAGTGTAAATTTATCAAAACGTGTTTAAAACTTGCAAGTTTCAGAGTCAACCACAGAGCAAGAATGGCAGTAGGGATTATCATGGTAGATATTCACACAGTAGGCTTTATTAAATAATTAGTATTCACAGTCTTCAGATGTGATACCTTTGGATGGATTTGAATTCAGGACCTCCAAATAAGGAGATTTTGTTGCCTGAAAAAGGAACCTAATGTCTAACAGTTCTCTCCCCTAGAAATACTTTCTTACATGTAACACAAAATGATCTTTGTTTTGAATTAAGGCCTCTTGCATCTTGATCTTTTCCTAGTGTTAGAATAATCTTAGTAAAGATTAATAAGACCAAAAGTAGAAATGTATAGTCCAGAAACCTGTAGCCACAATCTCTTAGTGACCTTGATGGGAAAAGTGAAGCTTTCCTCTTTTCCTTGTGTCAGTCTCCTGGGCCTTGAGGAAGACTCGGCCTAAAGGGGTTGCAGGGGTTGTGGTGGGGTATCTTCACTCCACATTTGTAGTTAAAGCTGCCCCTTGCGGAAGAGACTTGGGAAAAGGAATAAGGGGGGTATCATTTCTTCACTTATCTTGTAAGAACTGTAGTTTCTGTCCCTGGAAAATAAAGAGTTTAAATCTTTATTTGTATCATGGTGTGACATTCCACCCTTGATATCTATTAGAATATTGTTACTAAAGGCTTAACCATTTTTCATTTATTTATAAGTGTGATGTAGGTCTAAGTTGAGGCTGCCACTATATGTGGGTGGTTTGGTGGGTATTTATGGTTGGAGTTTTTGCATTGTTTTCTGCATGTTTTTTAAAGCTTTTCTTCCCCACTTTGTCACCCACAGGTTCGAGAACTTGTCCTGGACAATTGCAAATCAAATGATGGGAAAATTGAGGGCCTAACAGCTGAATTTGTGAACTTAGAGTTCCTCAGTTTAATAAATGTAGGCTTGATTTCAGTTTCAAATCTCCCCAAACTACCTAAATTGAAAAAGGTAAGTGCTTTTTCTTTAACAGTAGAAGAGAGAACCATCCTGCGGAAGGGAAAAATATATGATTCTACCTATAAGGAAGCGTTTAGTGTAGCAGAAAGCATATGGCCTTTGGAACTGGGCAGATCTGGGATTGAATTCCAGCTCTAACGTTTCCCTGATGGGTAAATCTTCCTCAGGTTACTTAATCTCTCTAAGACTCAGTTTCCTCATCTGTAAACTTGTAATACCACCTGACCTTGCAGAATTGCTGTGATGTTTGGAAATAATACATGTAGGGTGCTGAATAAATAGTAGTTATGAAGAATAATTATTTTGTGAATAATTTATTACTTGTTATGAATCTGTTGCTATGATGTTAACTCATTGTTCTTAGTATGCTCTGGTTTAAGAACCACAGGTGCCTCCCATTCTTCGTGTTTTATGTTGATTAAGGGAGAATTGAAGTATAGACCTTTCAAATTTGTAGTCTATGTTATTTCAAACCCATTATGTAATTATTAATGACTAGGAAGTTTAAAATGTGTTGTGATTGACTGCAAGAGTTCATTTTAACAAAACTGCTGTACTTTCCTATCCTAGTTGACGGCCCACTGTTAGGGCTTTATTGGTCTAATTATAAACCAATCGCTATCCCCCCTAACAACCCCCCCCCAAAAAAAACAACAAAAAAACCTCAAGGAAAATGTTTTTTTCATGTCCTTGCACGTTGCCCTGTCACAAAGCCCCAGAATGTCAGAACTGGAAGAAACTTAGATCTTCTAGCCTTGTTTTACAGGCACAGCAGTAGACCCAGAAATTACAGAAACGTACAGTAATTTGCCTAAAGCCACCCACAGAAGTGGTTAGTACTGGAACCAAAGCTAGAACCCATATCTTCCTATTTGCTAATCCAGTATCTTTTCCATTACATACGAAAATGTTTGTGGTCATGGCAGTGTTGCAGAATTCTCCACTGTTTACCTAATCTCTTTATTAGGGAGTTTAAGTTGAACCTTCATCTAAAAAAGATACACATAGAAAACAAATCAAATTGAGGCAAAGGACAAGTAGGCTGTTCCTGTAACTTGCTTGCTTGAATTCTGAGAGGGACTTGTTTTTTGGTTAAGTACATGAATTAAAATCCAGAAGTGCTTTTTACTTACTTGCCTTTTTTAGGTAATAAATGCTCAGGAAGTCGTCATAAGTTTCAGGGCAACCCTCCTGTCAGAAAGAATTCTGTTATGTTTAAATTTGTAAATTTTTTTTCTTTTTTCTGACAGTCATTTCCTTTAGAGGTTCAAGTGTAATCCTTTTATGTTTGCATAGGTTATTGTGACATTGGAAGCTCTGATAAGCCTATAAAAAACTGATGGTTTTTTAGCCTGTATCTACATAAACTTGATGCTAGCAGGTCCCTACTGTGTGTGATTGTGTTCTGCTTTCCTAGCATCCTGGTACATTTTCCTGAATTACCATGGTCTGTGTACTATCACACTTATTCAGAAAGTCAGTGTATCAGGGAACAGTGTATCAGTGTATCAAATCCTTCTGAAGTCCTATTAATCACTTACCTTGTAGGGTCAGAGAGGGAGGAATAGAGATATCTGTAAACCAAACTTAAAGGCACATTGCGTGTTCTCACAGCTGATTTTCTTCCTACCCCAGAGCACAGATTTTTTTTTTTTTTTTTAACAAGAAACAGGTTCTGAAAGAAATTTTGGTGTATAAATGTCACAGGTTTCCTAAATTTACACATTGATTTCATTTCAAAATAAATATGCCACTAAATGCTTTGGCAGATTGCCTTGTTATCTCTACTCCCTAAGATACTCATGTTGAAAGGATGTGAATGCTACATGTGTCAATATTCTAACCAACCAAGAGAAATTTTAGATAGTTTACTGGACTGTCCCATCAGAAGGAAAAAAATGTATTGAAATGTTGCATTTTTCTCTTCCGAAATGCTTAATAACACCAAAGCAGCAGACTTACTGTTCTTTAAACTCATTCTTTCAACGAATATTTAAATTTTTAAAAGTTCCTCTATTCTGCATCATGTACTTCATTTCATTGCATGCCAGACTAAATTGCATAAGTTGTCATGCTGTTCTAGGTACATAGCATAGCGGGGAGCACATTGAAGCTAGCCTGCCTGGCTTCAAATCATAGGTTCACCGATGTAACAGCTGTGTGATCTGTGGCACTTATATAGTCTCTTCATAGTTCATTTTTGTCATCTGTAAATGGGGGTAATAATTCTACCTACCCCATAGGGTGATTGTGAGATCAAATGAGTTCATGGATTTCTAGTGCTTTGAACAGTGCCTGAAGTACTATGTAAGGGTTAGATACAGTTACCATTGTTGTTGGCAGTTAAAAGAGAATTGAAACTAGCTGTCTGGCTTTAGTTTTCTTCATCTGCAAAATGAAGAGTTTGAATTAGATGCTCTCAACCATCTTATTTTTCCAGGCTCCAATTTCTTTCACTCTAAGAGTCCAATATTCCTTGGTGAAGGCTCGTTCCTTCATTGGCATTACCACTTGCTGTGCTACTTGACCTGCAGCTAAGAAATTAGAGTGGGTTCTTACGAAGGCTAGTGCCAGGTTTGTGTAAGAAGTGTCCTCTGGGGAGTTGGTTTCGTCAGCCCTTTCGAAGCCGTTGCCCCAGTCCCTTTTTCCAAAGTCTTGGAGCTTCTTTAAGGGCTTGTACCATTCCTGTAGCCTTCAGAGCAACATTCCCTGGTGGCTTCCAGATGTAGAACTCCATGGCGAGCCAACACTGAACAGAACCAGATTAGGTTTCAAGTGGGCATTGTGAGCTTTGCTTGGCACACAGAATAGCCGCTTAGAATGCACAGACCATTTACCCTTCCTGGCAGGTATAGAGTATTACAACTTCTCAAAGAATTCTCATTTGCTTTGACCCACTTTTTAGGTTAGAAAATGTATTTGCTGATGTTAGGGGCCAGCAAACCGTTATAATTAGCAGCTGGTTAAGAAAATACAACTCTTCTAATCCTAACATGTCTCTCCTTCCCAGAAGTGTTCCTGGGATCTGTAAACTGCTTATTTGGGTTTAGTCAAACAAAATGAACACACCTGCCCTAATAAAAAATAGAGATCATTTGATCTTGGTGTTTGAGAACTGTATTCATTATTTATAACACTTTAATGATATGTGTTTCTCTGTGTGTATTTGTGTGCTGTGTGCATTTTCTCTTAACAGCTTGAGCTCAGTGACAATAGAATCTTTGGAGGTCTGGATATGTTAGCAGAAAAACTTCCAAATCTTACACATCTAAACTTAAGTGGAAATAAACTGAAAGATATCAGCACCCTGGAACCTTTGGTAAGTAATCAAGAATTTGAAAACCAGGACTTATTGGTCATTTTCATTTTCATATTTCTTTATTGTGAGGGAAATAATTGGAAATAATAATTGACTGAGAAAATGGTGGTTTTTTATAGTACTTCTTATAGAAAGAGTCCAGTTTTAAAGAATCAGGGCCTCTTTAGTCATACATGTGTGTTCCTGTGACTTTGCTCTCCCTCCCTTATTATTGTGGTAGCTTCCTTCAAAGGGGAATTCTTTTCTTTTTTGTCCTTTTTAAATGTCATATATTAACTATAGCCTTAAACATTTATCTTAAAATTGTTTCCCCAGACTGGCCAGACTGTTCTATATTATACTTTTACAGAAAAAGCTGTTTATATTGGGTGACATATCTGATCTGTAGATGGAACAGGCCAAGGGCAGCTCCAATGAGTTTTAGGTCTTCTAATTCATGATCTTGTGTTGTAGCTGGATCACTGTTGCCTAAAGTTTTGCATGGGAACCCCCAGATTCTCCTCAGTCTTACATACTGGGATAAGCTATGGAAAGTTAAATGCCAGTTGGGTTATAGACTTGCTGTGTGACCTTGGGCAAATTGCTTCTTCTCTCTGGGCCTCAGTTTCCTCACTTATGAAGCAGGAAGGGTAATAATCCCTGCCTAACTTACCTCACTTAGGAGTTCTGAGAATAAGATAAGGTAATGCACTTACTTTGCTTTGTAAGTTGGGAAGCTGTGTTAATGGGGGTCCAGTCTAGTGGAACTTGTAGTGACCAGAAAAGAGCTTCTGGAGGCAGGGGTTAATGCAGGGGGAAATGTTGGGTCCATTTTGACTTCTGAAAGTATTCTTCAGTGGGGAAAACACCATCCTCATCCTCATCAACCACATACATTTTGAACTCCGTCTACGTTGAGCCCAGTTCTTACAGTCAATGCAATGATTGTGAATGCCTCTGCTTACTACAGGGACATTAATCGAGAGACAAAGAAGGCATCAATTCAAACTTCCTTGGACACCTTTTTTAAGAGACCTGGGCCATCCAAACCATCCCCCAAAGCCCTTCTAAATTCTAAGAAGGCAAGCAAAATTATTGTTAATAAAATGTTTAATGTTTATTATGGCTAGCCTATTAGTTTTAGGCCAAATTTCTGAAATGGTAGCGTTGTGGTTTTTTTGTTTTTTTGTTTTTTTTTTTAAGCAGTATTTACACATTACATTGGGATCCTGAATAATCTGTGTGTAGTGTATTTTGGGCCTTAAAGCACAATTTTACTGCTTTAAACAATTCTAGAGTCCTACAGTTATTGGGGGTTTTGTTGTTTATTTGCTTTCGCTTTGTTTTCTAGCATACTGTTTGGCATGTCCGAATTATTCATAATGGGTCCTTTCTGAAGAAGTAGCAAAAAATGTCACAGATTCAGAGTTGCAGAAACAGGAAAGCCTTGGAGGCCCTGTGTACTAGGCTAGTTGATAGAATTAGAAAACGGGCTTGGGGCACTGTTGAGCATTAAAGATCTGGAGTTGTATGTATTTTTGCACATCCATTCCTAGGAAATAATGTTGAACAGTAAATGGCTCATTCCTTTGAGTGGAGAATTTATACTGAGCCTCTGGGAAAGCTGCCTAAATATATTCATGGTTCTATCTTAGCTGGTATAGAGTCAACCTTTCTGTGAAGAGAAAAGAGTTCTACAGTTGTCTGGGGTGGTATTTCAGCATTTTTTTTCCTCTTTGTCAAGAAGTCATACCTGGGCTTCTGGGGGTCAGGGGCTGTCCACTAGGGAACCTAATCTGAAAGCTACATGACAGAAAAGCAGTTCTCCCTATGATCAGAAGGGCTGGGGACAGCTTTCTTAAGACCTCAGTGTACTGACTTACATAAGCACATTATTGGATCCACAAAACTCTTGGATCACTGTACCTTGGTGTTTTGAGGAGTACATTTGTCTGTTGCTGTAACACTGTTCTGTGTTCCATGCTTGGCTCCATGTTCCCAAGGGCTGTTCAGTGAGAATAAAACCAGTGTGGGAACCTCTTTGAACAGGAAGACGAAGATTTGTGAGTGCAGGGATCATCAACCCCTTCCTCTAAAGGACCAGATAATAGATCTTCTAGGCTTTGTAGGCCATGCAGTCTCTGTCACAACTACTCCACTTTGCCATTGTAGCATAAAAGAAGCCATACATAATACATAAACAAGTGAGTGTGGCTGTGTTCCAGTAAAACTTGGTTTACAACTACGGGAGGCAGGCCGGAGTGGGCCAGCCAGCTGTCATTTGCCAAGGCCTGCTTTAGAGCACAGATTTTCAAATGATTTTTTAACTCCCAAGAACTACACAGATACCTCAAGTCCTGCAGACAAGGTTTTGTTTCATCTTTGTTTCTTCCCAGGTCCTTGTGAAAGTTGAAATAGATTTCCCAATAAAGCATCGAAGTCTTTAAACATCAACATTTATTTTTTTACAACTTGCTTCATACAGAGATCCTCTCAGTAATTTTTTAGAGAATGGCAAACTTTTCTCTTGACTCAGAACCATTAAAAGTTAAATTTATGAAGCCGTATATCCATATGCCCCCCAAGCCCCTATTTAAAAGGCACCAGGCCTCACTACTTCACATTTTGTGTTTACTGTTTATCGGTTTGCCCCCTCTTCTGCTCCATATGAGGGTCTGTTGTCACTTTCTGTTGCTGTCTCCTTACTTGCCTGTAATACTAACTCTGCCCTCCCAATCTCTTAATTCACCCTTAATCAAAACTTAATAGACCTGGTATTGAAATACTAGTACACTGATGTAATAACAAATGAAGATCTGAGTAGAATACGTGGACATTTTCCTATTCGCTTTGGCTGCTCAGAAAACTTCTTGGGCCAAGTTTTTAGATCTTAACTGTTTTAGATAGATGAAACTGAGGTTTCGAACAAAGAGGTATTACAACAAAACTTCAAGGTATGGTAAAATCAGAAGAATTTTACTTCAGAAAGTTCTGGTAATAGTGTCAGTCTTTTCCCCCAAAATTAAAAAAGAAGAAAAGAGTGTAAAGTTTCTCTACTTGTGAAGTTTCAACTCTGAGTCCCCCTTCTTTTCCCCCAGCTTGCACTGACTCCTGTCTTCCCAGAAAATATCTGCATCACCACACTTTGTGCTTTACTAGGTTCTGTTCTCGAGTGTTTCCCATCTATGTCCCCAAGTAGAAACGTCAAGGATCTTGATGTTGATTGATTTCATTGAAAATTTTTTTTCCCTTCCTATTCTACCACCCCAGAGCACTGAAGACTGACTGCTTGATAACCCAGCAAGTTCTTATTGGTCATTTGATTACTCAAACATTAAAACCTAGTTTTGAACCAAATTTGTTAAAGTCTCTGTTTTGTCTCACATTGTAAAAAGGTCCAGTTTTAATAAATATTTCAAATTCATATTTCTTAAGACTGTTCATACTGCCAAAAGAAAACAGTTCTCTGAGAGGATAGAGGTAGAAGGGAAGGACTAATTAAAAATCTAGTGACCTAATATAAAGGTTGCAAAGGACTTGAAATGTTTTCCTATGTACAAGGCTGAGTAGGTAGCAGCTAATTGAATTCAGAGCCTAGAATTTTACCTCTTTAGGAGATGGGTTTTGTTGCTTATGTTCCTTTGGTTTAGTAGGTATGTTTCTTGATCCTTTTCCTCAGAAAAAGTTGGAATGTCTGAAAAGCCTGGATCTGTTTAACTGTGAGGTTACGAACCTGAATGACTACCGAGAGAGTGTCTTCAAGCTCCTTCCCCAGCTGACCTACCTGGATGGCTATGACCGAGAGGATCGTGAAGCCCCTGACTCAGATGCCGAGGTGGATGGTGTGGATGAAGAAGAGGACGATGAAGGTGAGTGGGCACAAAGCAACGTGCAGTGAACTTAATTTCTGCTTTCCAAAGGTCCTGATTAGGCCACTGAATGCTCTTGCTATTGAGAAAAATAATTTATATCCATGCATGTAGGCGTTCTGTTAAATTTGAAACTCTTAGGGCATTGAAGTCTTCAAATGATCAAAATAGAAAATGGTTTGTTAGCTCATTAGTCTTGAATTTGGAGCCTAGAGATCATAGACTGCTTCAATCCATTTTTTGAAGTACTTGTGGTTTATGGTTTACTAAAAGGACCATTGCCTCAGGTCTCCTGCCTTTCTCCTAGCTGTTTCCCTTTCTTGGCTAATGCCAGCTTATCCTTACCAACTCAGCTTTGTCAACACTTCCAGGAAGCATTTTATGATGCTGGAGACCTAGGTCCTTGTATGTGCCAGAGCATCCCCTCGCTTACCTCTTTCGTAGCACTTGTCACTCTGCTATTCTTGTCCCTTCCAACTATGCTATGATTACCTTCTTTTTTTTTTTTAATTAATTTATTTAGCCACATCAGGTCTTAGTTGCGGCACGCAGGATCTTTCATTTTGGCATGCCAGCTCTCTAGCTGTGGCTTAGTTGTCCCACGTCACATGGGATCTTAGTTCCCCGATCAGGGATCGAACCCTCGTCCCCCACATTGGAAGGTGGGTTCTTAACCACTGGACCACCAGGGCAGTCCCTATGATTATCTTCTTACCTCTTTATTCACAGGGCCTAGCACTTGGTACATGTTTTTTACATTCAAATATAAATATCTTTCCTGCTTTGATATATGACTATAGAGTTTTAAAAGGTAATGATTTGAAAGCACTATGTGTTGGATTCCATTTTTCATTAATAAAGGAAATAATTTCTAGCTATAACATGGAATTAGAATATACTTTTTATTTTTGACATTTTTTTTAATATATAAATTTATTTATTTTTGGCTGCATTGGGTCTCCGTTGCTGCGCGTGGGCTCTCTCTAGTTGAGGCGAGTGGGGGCCACTCTTCGCCGTGGAGCGCGGGCCTCCCATTGCAGTGGCCTCCCTCATTGCGGAGCACGGGCTCTAGGCACGCAGGCTCAGCTGCTCCGCGGCATGTGGGATCTTCCCGGACCAGGGCTCGAACCCTTGTGCCCTGTGTTGGCAGGCAGATTCTTAACCACTGCGCCACCAGGGAAGCCCCATCCTGTTATCTTTAAGAATCTTTGTATATTTTCTACCCAAACTATCCCTCCTGATTAGCTTGTGCTTTCCTTGCACAGTGACTTGTTTACTCTGAGTCACTCTTAGGATAAAAGGTTTCTCACCTGAGTGGCTTAGAGGAAGCAGAGCTATGAGTGATCACATCAATCAGTATGAAGAAAACTTATTCTCCGAGAATTCCTGATGTTGCTAGAATTTGCAGCATTACTGTATTTAAAGTATTATTTTAAATATCTCTTTAAAGATGAAAGTTTATAAGACAGAAATGGTTAAGAAAAGTGGAGAACATCATCAGGCACCTTGGTGGCAGTTAGGGGGGTAGTACTCTGGAAGCATTTTACAGTTTTGTTTTGCAGCAGGTTTGAGACAAGGCAAAAAGAGATGGGATGTTAGATGGTAAAGTGGACACTGAATAGGATGTTTCCTCTTGTTCCAAATGTTTACATCACTTAGTCCCTTCATTGCTTGTTCTCAGTTTTTCTTAAAAGCCAGTCTGGTTGTCCATATTTAAGTCCACCTTAAATGGGTTGAGCAGCCACCCATGTGCAGGAGCCTGTAAAGAAAATTCCTTGGAGAGTGGAAGGCAGTTCTCGAGAGCAAGATCAGTCAGGCGACAAGTATTTGAGAATTTCCTATGTGCCAGGCTTTTAAAACTATCTAAAAAAAAAAATTTCCTATGTGCCAGGCTTTTAAAACTATCTAAAAACTAGACTAAAAATAGTTTTAAGAAAAAACAAACATGGTTCCTGTCCCTTGGAGCTTACTGTCTACTAAGAAGAGAAATGTTAAGTAATCATAACTAAATAACTAATCACAGGTGAGCAAAGTGTGTGGTAAAGGAGAAGCACCAGGTGTGTGAGAGCATAGGAGCTGAGACCGGGGGTCTGGCAAGTTGGCCTGAGGAAGTGATGTTTAACTGAGACTCAAAGGTTGAGCCAGTGTTAGCCACACAGAAAAGAAAGGGAAGAGCATGTGGGGTCCAGAGGCAGGAGAGAGCACAGCGAGCTCCAGGACCTGGAGAGGTAAGAACTAGTTGATGAGAGGCCTGCACCAAATGGAGTAGAAACACAGGACACAGGTGCCTTTCAGCCTGCCTGGCTACCACCACTGCCCCCACCCCCATCCCCATCATGGGGTTATTATGGGTGTTTCCCAGGTTCCTGATTTGCACAGCTGGTTTGTGCTGGTACCCTTACCCCAGAGGAGGTTGGTGGGTCTTTTTTGTTTTGTGTGTGTGTGTGTGACTTTTTACTATGGAGAATTTCAGACATAGACAAAGGTAGAAATAACAGTAACACTAACTTTAACTTTCATGTTCCCATTACTGAGTTTCAGCTGTGATCTGTTCACGCCTGATATTATGTTACAGACACACACACTCCCACCCACTTCTCCCCTTCCTTATTTTGAAGCAAATCCTAGGCATTGTCATTTCACCGGTAAGTATTGTAGTGTACACTTGGTCTGCCAGGACTCCTGGCATCTGGATTTTATGGGGCTCAGGTCAAAGGGGCTGAGCCTCAGCAACTTGCAAGAAAGGAGGTGACTGTGGTTCGTGGTTTTCTCTGACATTGGTATGGCCCAGCATTTGTCCTGTGGACCAACCCAAAGCTCCCCACCACCTGAGTAGGTGTACCTTGTGAGACACACAGGGTATTTGATGTATTCCTTTTGTACGGCTTTCAGAAGGAGAAGATGAGGACAAGGAGGAGGATGAGGATGGTGAGGAAGAAGAGTTTGATGATGAAGAGGATGAAGATGAAGACGAAGATGTAGAAGGGGAGGAGGATGAAGATGAAGTCAGTGGGGAGGTCAGTGCACCTCTTGCTGCCCTGCTTCCCATTTGTAATTGAAATAAAAGTGTGGACTGTTTAAAAAAGAAAAGTCTTCTGAAGAAATTAGTATGCTTGTAAATAGACTAATGGCCATCTGATTAATTTAGCTCTTGTCCCCCTTTTAGTAAATACTAAATAGAATACTTACTGAATGCTAACTAGGCAGTGCTTGGCTCTGCACAGTAAGTTTTGACCCTTTAACTTTGGGAGGCAGCAGCAAGTTGAGTATTCATTCAGTACGGTGAGAAAACTGGAAACATTGAGAACTGATGGGATGTCCTCCCCTTTGTTGTACTGAAGTGAAGGGTATGTTTACCAAGTCTGAACTTCTTGTATATCCAGCTTAATGCAGTAAATGCATTATGTACCTGCTGTGTTAAAGAGTTGAGGATGAAAAGTTGAAGAAAAATGTGGTCCTGCTCTGAAAGAGGCAGGTAGTCTAATTTATGGGACAGGCAGTAATAACAGTTATCTCTGAGGAGCTGAATACCATAGAAGGATAGGAGAAAGGAGTGACTTTGACCCTAAAGGGGACTTGTGAATACAGGCCAAGAAAATTAGACATCATCAAAAAAAAAAAAAAAAAATGTTCTTTTGTAGTACAAACGTAAGGCTGAGCATTTGTATAATCTCATAGGTGTCTAATGAAATAAAGTTTCTGAAAGAAGCTTTTTATAGGAAAGGGAATATGGAAGTCTTTGTCCAAACATGCTTTGAAGTTTTTAAAATTATTTCCGGAGTTACCCATCGTAAGTTGTATACTAATTAAAGATGTCTTTAATTAATGCTTACTTCTGAAAAGCAATTTTTAAAGAAAATTTTTAATTAAGCTCATTAATTTAAGAAAATCCAGCAGTTCTCACTATATTAAAGTAGATAAAAGTAACATTACAGTTTTCTCTTTGAATGAACTGTTAAATTTAATTGACAGTTCTTGTTTCTCTTCGTACTTCCTAACTTGGCAGAATTAATCTAATAATGATATGCTATTTACCATTCTTTAGGAAGAAGAATTTGGACATGATGGAGAAGTTGATGAAGATGAAGACGATGAGGATGAAGATGAGGATGAGGATGAAGGTGGGTTACTGCATGCACTTTGGTCCCTCTCAGTTAAAGATCAAGGGAAATGTCCGTTAATTTAGAATTTGAAATCAGTGAGAAGAAAATAAAATGCCTTTGGCCCTGGTGGTCTTCAGAAGCACTTGTAAAGCCCCATCAGTGTGTGTGTACTGGTTCACCCACCTGCTCTACAGCAGTTAGTAGTGCCTGTATGAGGATAGGCGGCCCCAGCCTCAGTCCCCACATGTGTTTTTAGACCCCATCGTTTGTGTTACTGTTAGGCATGAGATTTCTGTGTTTGGAATTTTTTCATTAAAAAAATCTTAATTGGATTGTAATCTTTGCAGGGTAGATAAATAGCACCTTTCTAGTTTTTATTGGTGTTATTCCTTTCCCCACCACAACCAGAACCAGTGAAACATCTGTTTATTTATTAGAAAGTAGATTCTAACGCTTGTGTAAGTTTCAGAGTACTGGGTTGGTTGCTGTGCTTTCTGTTGGTTCATACTTTCTCAGCAGCATCTTCTCTCAGTGCAAGTCACAGGACTAAAATTACTTTGGATACAGCAATGATTAGGACCTGGTCTCTGCCTTCAGGGAGCTTTTTGGAACACAATTTAGTGCAGATTTAGCTAATTTCATTAAAGTAGCAGTGAGTTTTTACTAGTTGAAAAAACAGAACGACGTGTAGGTCTCTGTGTCTCAAATACTTAAGGAGTCTGAGAAATCTCTTTTTAGTTAATGTAAACTTGCAACATTTTGAGTCTTGCCATGTTCTAGGCTAAATACTTGTGCTATTTCATTTAATCCTCAGAATAACCCTATGGAGTCAGTGCCATTGTCCCCATTTTACAAATGAGGAAATAGGCTTAAGGAGCTCCAGAGTCCTTGCTATTTATTTTAATAACTGCTAATGTCTGATTTTGGTGACCAGCAAGTGTAAGAAAAATAAACATTTGGTTAGACAGCAACTTAACTTGAGAAAACTGAGTTAACTTTGCTGTGATTTGAGGTGCTGCTGTGCATTTTACCCTTCTTGGTTCCGTGGCTACTATTTATGCTTCTTAGAATTAAAACTTCTTAATTAACAACCTGTTGATTTGATCAAGCTTACATCATTTTTTATCTCCCAACCGTTAAAAAATGCATTTTTGTTACCTCTGTTAGCAATAATTAGGCAAAGTAAATGCCTTTCCAGTTGTCTCAAAATGAATTTTTCTTATTGTGCAGAAGAGGAAGAAAGCGGGAAAGGTGAAAAGAGGAAGAGAGAAACAGACGATGAAGGAGAAGATGATTAAGACCCCGAATAACCTGCAAAAACAGAACTGCTCAGTACTGGTTGGACTGCTCACACGGATTTGGTAGCTGTTTAAAAAAAAAAAAAAAGTAGCTGTGATACAAACCCCAGGACACCCACCCACCCAAAGAGCCAAAGAATAGTTCCTGTGACATTCCGCCTTCCTCCATTTAGTCCCTCTTGGAAATCCACCACCAAGCTTGGGGACTTCACCCCAACAAAATTGTAAGCATTGTTAGGTTTTCATGTAAGACTCTTGCTGTAGTGTGGATAGCTGTGATTGGTGAGTCAACGGTCTGTGGCTGCCAGTTACACTGAGATTGTAACAGCATTTTTACTTTCTGTACAACAAAGAAGCTTTGTAAATAAAATCTTAACATTTTGGGTCTGTTTTTTCATGCTTTTCTTTTCTTTTTAATGAAAATTTTTTTGCATTAGGACATTTTATGTGACAACTGCCAAAAAAGTATTTTTAAGAATTTAAGTGAAATAAACACATTCCTCTTTGGTAAAGCCTAGTTGTATGCTTACATTTGTAATTTAAGACTTTGATTGTAAGCCTGTGTTGAAACACTAAAGAACTGGTTTCTTTGGTGTTTTTATATTAGTGGTTGTTGAGGGGAAATACACAAGTATGTAGGATCTTTGAGCATTTAACTCTAATCCTCATTCTTGATGACTGAGAGTAATGAGGTAGACTTTTGAAAAATAATGTGTGAAATTCAGTGCTCTGGAGCCCCTGAAAGCCAGTAAAAATAATGCTAGATTCAAATAATAGATGAATTAAGTAAAGGAGGTAGTATAAAGGAGAAGGCCTTACTCTGAGTCCCAGGAGATCTGAATTCTAGTTCTGGCTCTGCCACTGATTTCCTGTGTGACCTTGTGTTGCCCTCTGGACTACCTCCCAGTCTGTAAAGTTGAGGAGGTGTGACCAAATGGCTTCTGACAGGAAGGTCTGAAGAAAAAAATGGGTCTTTGCACGAAGGCTGAAACATGTAGGGTTCGACTGACAGGTGAACAGGGTATAGTTTGTTATCAAGACAGGTGAGCTAAGGAGGAATGACATGTGAAAAGCTTGGCTGGGGTGGGGGAGGGGCATGGGTACACACTGCCTCAGCTCAGCTTTTTTTGCGGAAGATGGAAATTTGTTCTTACAGATCTTAAAGGGACTTGGGGGAGGGGTAAGATTCTGCGGTCTTTATGCAGTGTCTCAACAATTTAATACATGTGCGACTACATTGTCAATTTTTGTAGTGGAAGACTTGAGGATTGTTTTGGCAACTCTTAGCTATAAGCTACTGGAGTGTGTTTTTACACATGTAAAAGCAATGTTAAAGATTGGAAACTAATCTGAATTTATGTCATTTTAGTGTCAGTGGAGCCCCCAAATCATGTACTTTACATTAAAAGTCTCCTCTAGGCTTTAGAGTGGAGTTTGCTTTTTGCAAACAGCAAAAAAGATAAACCAGCCCTTGGGTGCTCATAGGAGCTAGTAGGGAAGAGAAGACACATGGGAATGATATTTACCGAGACCTAGAACAAGTGGTCCAGTAAGTGTTAGAGTAATTTAGAGGTAGGAAAGGTAGCTTTCAACTGGGAAGATTAGGTAAGTTTCCTAGAAAGGAAAGTATTTGGGGCGCACGTGCGGATGTGAGTAGAGTTTAGAAATAGAAATGGAGAAAGTAGAGAGGAACATGATGGACAGAGGTCAGAGGTAGGGAGTTGTGTACGCTTGGCTTCAAAAAGGCAAGTTTGACTAGAGAATGAGGAGGAAGAGGAATGGCAGGCGAGACTGGAGCAGTGATTTGGGACCTTATCCCAAGGGGGCTTGAACGGCAGACCTTTCTTTTGCATTCACTTTGCAAAATGTCAGTTTGATCTACCTGTGGCCAGTGAGGATTCTAGGGAACTATCAAACCAGCTTTTCATTTCTATCATGCTTTTTCTTGTTTTTTTTTTTTTTTTTGCGGTTCGCGGGCCTCTCACTGTTGTGGCCTCTCCCGTTGCGGAGCACAGGCTCCAGACGCACAGGCTCAGCAGCCACGGCTCACGGGCCCAGCCGCTCCGCGGCATGTGGGATCTTCCCGGACCGGGGCACGAACCCGTGTCCCCTGCATCGGCAGGCGGACCCTCAACCACTGCGCCACCAAGGAAGCCCTATTTCTTGTTTTTTTCCGGAAGCCTGTGACATTCAGACCTCTGGGAGGGCCTTGAGGCTTAGCTGCTCTTAATATTTATTTATTTACTTATTTATGGCCGTGTTGGGTCTTCGTTGCTGCACGTGCGCTTTCTCTAGTTATGGCGAGCAAGGGCTACTCTTTGTTGCGGTGCGCGGGCTTCTCATTGCGGTGGCTTCTCATTGCAGAGCATGGGCTCTAGGAGCGTTGGCTTCAGTAGTTGCACCATGCAGGCTCAGTAGTTGTGGCTCATGGGCTCTAGGGCGCAGGCTCGGTAGTTGGGGCGCACATGGCTTAGTTGCTCCTTGGCATGTGGGATCTTCCCGGACCAGGACTTGAACCCATGTCCCCTGCATTGGCAGGTGGATTCTTAACCACTGTGCCACTAGGGAAGTCCCTGGCTTAGCTGCTCTTGACTAAAGACTATTTTAAACTTCTTGAGGAACAGGATTTTTGGTGATGAGGTCACAGAGCAGACCATATTTCTGGAGTTAATTCCCATCTGAATGAGACGTTCATTGAGTCGCTCCCAGCTTTTGCAGTGAATGTTTATAAATGTCTGAGCTGGGTGGGAGCTGTGATGGGCTGGATAACTGGTTCCTACTTGCTCCTTCCTGCAGGGTTGGGAGAGGGGTCTCTTCCACACACATCTGCCCTCCAGCCAGAGCAATGGCCCTGTTCCTGTGTGATATGTTGGCATGCATTTGAAGCATTCGTCTTTTAAAAATAAAAGGGCTTAGAACTATTGCTCATTGTAGATATGGGGAAACTGAGGCACAGGAAAGAGTCAAGGACTGGCCCAAGGTTTCCTGGTGAAGTAGTGAAAGAACCTGGCCCTGCTTTCAACTTTGCTCTTACCTTTAGTTTATTCCTGCTTTAGGCATCCAGGCCCTGAAGAGTGACTGACACTTCTGATGGAAATGCAGAGCACCTTGTGTAAGACGCTAGCCCCCACTCATCACCACTACCAGGATTCCTAACTAGGACACATGTGAGCAGAGTTACAGCAGAGTCAATGGTTTCCATTTCTGGCATTCCTGTTTGGCCTACACCACCCTCCCATCAGAGAAGGGTGAGACAGAACCACATAGGTGGTTCTATCCCTAGGCTATGACCTTCCCTTTTCTCCAGCCCTGTCAAGTTGTGCTGACATCAGTTTTAATGAGACTGGTGATACCACTGTGTTGACAGTTTGAAAGGGAGTCAAGTTACCAGCTGACTTCAGCTGCCAAACAGTTGCTCTGCAGGAAAGCCACCAAGATTGAAGCAAGTGTTGAAGTTCTTCCTAGAGCCAATTAGGTCAGCTTCGTAATCTCTGACCAAATATTTTATAACTTGTCCCAGAGGTGTCAGAAGGGCATATAGAGAAAAGAAAATGACCCTTAGAGTTACTCTGTCTGATTAAGGGGTCTTGACCCAGGTCAGCACGTGGTTCGTTACGTCACCCCACCCCAGCTCTGGGGAAGAGGAGTGGAGGTGTGGTGAGGGAGGCCTCAGAGAGAACCCAGAGAACTGTTCTAGCCCCAGCCTGGCCACTAGCTGGTATTTGACCCTCCTGAGTCACCTCCTTTCTGTGAACCTTCAGTTCCTCGGCTGAAAATATGGGGCCCAAGCTTAAGCAAGCTTGCAGCTCTGATCCAGCTATACAAATCGGAATGGGGGTATATATTCCAAGTGCTAACCAGCAGTAGACATGCTAGTAGTTAGTTACATGCCGTTACTTCCACTTACCCCACCCTCCTGAGGAGTTAGGTAAGGGTTTGGGCTAGTGGGAAATGTCAGAGCTGTGCCTTAGGCTGGTGGAGTAGAAAGGGGTAGACCTGTAGCAAGAGATCATTGAGGAGGCTGTTACAGTTACCTGGACAAGGCTGGATGAGGGCTGCACCCCCAAGACTGACGGTGAATGAGGTGTCATCCAAAAACTGCAAGAGGAATACTAGTAAATCTGTTTTACTAGTCAGACTAATCAGACTGGAAGACAGAATTACAGACTCGCCTTAGCATGAGCAGGATGTATATCTGCCCCTAGCGGGGGCACTAATGCTCTGAATCAGAGGGAGGGAGCTAAACTGTAATCCTCGTTTCACGGATGTGAAAACTGAAGGATTTAGAGGTGAAGTGCTTCTAAAGTCACGTAGCCAGTGAATAGCAGCCTATTCCAACCCAGCTCTGCCCGAATTCAGTTTCAGCTGTTTGCCAAACGCTCCTCCGTAGGGCTGTCTGGCTCCTGGCTCTGTTCTAATGAGAAAGTTAGTGGACCTGTTTCTTTCTTCTCCGGAGCAAAGTAGATGTTGGCTCACAAGACCCTGAGGCTCAGGACAGAGTGAAAACAGAGTGAGAACAAGCTAGTTTTTAGAATGAGAACCATGAAATGCTTTAGGGGTGCAGGCAAACAGTGGGCACTCTATAAATACAGCTACCGCTCTTAATCGTAATAATTTCACATTGTGAGAGGCAGCCCTGCCATATACCATCTTAGTGAACTGGCAAAAGACCATTTGCTTCTCGGGACTCAGTTTTCCACTTATAAATTGGGGGTGCCCTGAGCACGCTGTGGTAAGCTAATGAGTGTGAGAGTGCTGGACACTGTGAGGGGTGATGTGGAGAACTGCTGGGAACAGCCTACACCATGGGCTTCTCTCAGTGGCCGACTAGGCTAGCACGCGTGCAGCGGGGGTTCTGCACAGCTGTGCACCTGGTAGCTGCAGCAGCAGCAGGTGGGTGAGAGGTGGGCATCTGAGCAGAGTGGGTGACCTGGCACTGGGGGAGTCTGGGGGTGGGTGACATGGACTCTGGGGAAGCGAGTAGTCCGCAGGATCCCAGCCAGCCCCTGGGGATAGGAATTCCTGTCAGGCCCTTGGCTTTGTCCATACCAGTGCTGGGTCAGGGCCCTACCTTGTCCCTGATCTGCCATTAGGTTTCACTCCTGCTGGCACATCAGCCCATTGCTTTCCTGTTTCTGTAGCCACCTGGTGCTTCCCACAGCTACCTGTCCAAATCCTACCTACAACCACTCTGCCAAGCTCAGGCCTGACCAGCTCCAGTCTGATCCGTCCTGAGCCCCACTTCTGACAAAAGAATGATGGCCCCCAATGCGTCCATACCATGCTACAGTTCGCATAGCTCACATCCATTATCTTGTTCAAGGGAGGCAGTGTGAGGATTCTGACCCCATCTTTCAAATGAGGGAATTGGGGCTCAGGATGACTGTTGCAAGGCCCCAGAGTGCAGAGCAAGGTCGACTTCTCTCCCTGCCTTGTGCTAATCCCGGGGTAAAAGCCAGGGATGAGCTAGTAACAGTAGACTATTCCACTGGACTTGGGAGAAGCTCATCTCAGAGGATCCCTCTGTGGATGGGAACTTCTGATACCCAGAGCACTCCACAGTGCGGGTGCTTCGGCAGGAGGAAGAGGGAAATGGAAGAAATGAGGCTGAGGAAATCCAAGTTCCCACACCATAGGCCACTTGAGGCCCCTCAGTGTTTCACCCAGGACCTGTCCTCCCTATGTTGCTCAAGGGATCTCCCCACAGCCTGGTTCTCCTGATGCAGCTCAGGAACTTTCAGTGACTTCCCAGTGCCACACACCCCCCAAGTGCACACACAGACAACATCCCAAATCACCCTATCAGCCTTACTTCCTGCACCTAATCTCCATATGCCCTACCTGGCCATCCGAACATTCCTGTGTGTTTCACCTTGCTCATGCTGCCTCCTCTGTCTGCACTCTTCCTCCACCTGCATAAGCCAACCATCCCAGTCTTCAAGAACCAGTGCAAAGGCATTAGCCTCCCCAGCAGGCCAGCGGACAGGAAACTTCCCTCCCTGGGCTCCTCATTCAGTGACTTTGATAACTTGTTCTCATGGCCCTGGCACTGGCTACTCTGCTCCCTGTCTTGTCTCCCCTGCCAGAGTGAGTGCTCAGGGCCATGGGCCTGAGTCCCTTTGCTGTGCCTCACCCACCAGCCCTCAGTGCATATTTCCTCAATGACATTTCCTCACGTGTATTAACTTCCTGGGGCTGCCATAACAAAGTACCATAGACTGGGTAACATAAACAACAGAAGTTTATCGTTTTACAGTTCTGGAGGCTAGAAGTCCAAGGTCAAGGTGTCGGCAGGGTTGGTTCCTCCTGAGGGCTGCAAGGGAAGGTTGTGCTCCAGGCCTCTCTCCCTGGCTTGTAGATGGCCATCTTCTCCCTGTGTCTTTCATGTGGGGTTCTTGTGTATGCGTTTGTGCACAAATTTCCCTTTTCTATAAGGACACCTAATCATCTTGGATTAGGGCCCACCCTAATGAACTCAACTAATTCATCTGCAACAACACTGTTTCCAAGTAAGGTCACATTCTGAGGGACTGGGCATGAGGACTTCAACATATGCATTTTGCGGGGACACAATTCAACTCAGAACACCAAACACGTGAATTGTGAAAACCTCTGGGCAGAGAATGGCAGTCAGGAGCTTAAAAGGCCCCACAGTTGGGTGTTTGGACATAAATGTGATTAAAAGTCGAACCCAGGAATACAGATTTGGAGAGGAGAGTCAAATCCTGATTTGCCTCTTCCTACCAGTTTTGTGATCTTGTGTAAGTCAGTTATCCCAAACTTTACTGCTCTTTCAAACTACACTAATTCACATTAATTATCCCCACCCCCTTTGAACTTGGAACTGGGAAAAATTATTTTATTTTGAGGAGCAGAAGGCTAAAATGGCAGTGGATGATACAAATTTACAGAAGGGAGTCTAGAGTCCCAAAAATCAGAACCCACCAATCTGGAGCTAACAAAGTTGTATCTCCAGACACCCATGGAAACTTCTAAAATGCAATGAAATCCAGGATCCCCAGGCAGGAAGAAACCAGATCTCATCTAGTCAAATTCCTCTACTGATGTTGGAAACCCCTCAGCAACATGCCTACCTGACTTTTGTTGGATACCTTGGTGATGGGGACCTCACACTTTATAAGGCAATGTATTTACCATCTTAGAAAAACAGAAAGTTCTTTATCTCCACAATAGTAAGGCAGCTTTATTTTTTATTATCATGGGTGTTGTTAACTCGATAAGCAGTCTACTTAAAAAGCTCTTATTTATCTAATTTCCTATAACACTCTTGGTTCTAATTTTGCCCCATGGAGCTGCAGAGGGGAAAAATCCAATTTAGCTTTTTAAATGGAGTCTTGCAAATATTTGACAATGTCCATCGTGGCTCCCCTAACCCCCAGACTCTCTTCTTCACAATTTATCTCAGATGAATACTCTTGAAAGTTTCACCTATTGAATACTCATGTGACAAGGTTCCAATGTTGGGTTCTTCCATGTTGTAGCATGCATCAGTGCTTCATTCCTTTTTGTTGCCAAGTAATAGTGCACTGAGTGGCTATATTATACTTTATCTGTTGATTAGTTGATGGACATTTGGGTTGTTTCTACTTTTTGGCTTTTATGAATAATATTGCTATGAACATTTGTGTACAAGTTTTTGTGTGGACACGTGTTTTTATTTCTCTTGGGGATATATCTAGGAGTGGAATTGCTGAGTCATATGGTAATGCCATGTTTAACCTTTTGAAGAACTGCCAGATTGTTTCCCAAAGGGGCTGCACCATTTTATATCCCATCAGCAGTGTATGAGGTTTCCAATCTCTCCACATCCTTGTTATTATCTGTCTTTCTAATTCTAGATATCCTACTGAGTGTGAGGTGGAATCTCATTGTAGCTTTGATTTGCATTTTCCTGATGGTTAATGATGTTGAGCATCTTTTCACGTGCTTATTGGTTGGAATATTATCTTTTAATACACGTCTGCATCAATCTGGTTGGCCTTGGGTTGGCAGTATCACATGTTTGAGACCAGGTTGCTATGGAGCGTTCTGGTGTACTGGGGCTGTTTCTAGAGATGGTTGTGAGCTGAGCAGGCAACTAGGAGAGCAGTCAGACTGGGGTTAGTGATGAATATCTGGGGGTCACCCATGAAAACATACATCTTGAAGCTCTGTGAATGGACGATATTCCCAAGGACAGCGTAAGGGAGAAGAGTGAAAGTTGTTAAAGCTTTGGAAACTCTTGGAAGTTAAGAGTGATAGGAGGAAAAAAAATTTAAAAATTAAAATAAATTTTAAAAAGTGATAGGAGGAGGTGAGACAACGTAGACTCACTGTCTTTATTTTGGCCACGCCACACAGCTTGAGGGATCTTAGTTCCCTGACCAGGGATTGAACCCAGGCCACCACAGTGAGAGCACCGAGTCCTAACCACTGGACCGCCAGGGAATTCCCTAGACCCACTGTCTTAACTGGGGGGAGGGGGTGGGCAGGACTTCCCAGACAGGGGGTTATGGTGGGGGATGAAGAGGAGATGAGGCTGGTGACAGGCAGAGACTGTCAAGATGAGGTATGAGGATAGGGAAGGTCCTCCAAGCCATAGGCAGTGGAAGCAGGCCAGGGAGCCGGAGCTCAGGGTGAGACTTCTTTCTCCCTAAGTATCTGGGGTATGAACCTTGGGCCGCAGGTCCAGGCTGTTAGAGGTCTCACACCTCTCATCCCCTATGGTCCTCACTACGGCCTCTGGTGGTGGTTGTTTCCATTGGCTGGAAGTTGAGAAGTTCTTTAGCAGGAAGGAACACAGCTGGGAGTGGAACCCAGGCCTGACTTATTCCAAACCCTGTGATTTTTTCAGGACACTATACTGTTTCAACCTCCTGTGGGGGCCCAGTGTGGGAATAGATTATTATCATTTGGAAGGAATTTGGGATAGGGGTCTCAGCTTCAGTGTCGACTCTTCAGAAAGACACTTCCTGATCACCCGTGTAAAGAAGGTCCCCTTGTTAATCACACACAGCACTCAATTTGTTTCCTTCGTTGCCCTCGTTATTATAGTCCATGATTTTACAGCAGTGCGTGAACATAGTTTACTTTTGTCGTAAACTACATTTACTGTAAAATACAGTTTACAGAAAGAGGGCCACATTCTTCATTCCCCTTTCTATTCCTCGTGCTTGGCGGGATGCCTAGCATGCAGGAATTATTTGCTGGATGGGTGAGTGAGGTAGCATTTGGAAAATGGAGGCAGGTAAGTTGTGTATCCCAGGTCAAAAATCCTTCCACGGAGACAGTATGAGGTGACTTTCACCTCCCAAACTGCCCCAGGTGTGATGGTGGGCTTGTTCGCTCAGGGACAGTATAAAAATGATGCTTATATTCCAGGAATGAGGACCAAGTTTGAGGAAGCAGGAAGTGGGTGTAGGTCAGGGTGTGACCATCAAGCGTGCCTATAAATGGAACAACTGAGAACCTGGGGCACTTGACACCAGGGCAGGTCCTCGGCGGCTGGGGTCCGGGAACTTGGGTGCATTAATACTTCACTTCTTCCTCAGAGGAACTTTCCAGAAAGCTGACTTCAGGGAACAGTCATGTTCACCTAAGAGGCTGAATGTGGCCTGAGGAGTAAATGTATGAAGTCAGTTATGCCTCAGTCCTTGCTGTCATCTTTCCTTTTCTGCACTTGGCCGTTCAGAAAATGTTTATTGGCACCTACGAAGTGTTAAGTTCTGTGCTTGGTGCCACAGATATAGTAGGAAACAGTTCAGGCCCTGCTCTCAAGGAGGTCTTTGTCCTGGAGGACACAGTTATAATATAAGGCTCTAAGCCACATAAGGGCAGAGGCCTGGACTTCTTGTTTGTTCACCATGGTGTCCCTAGGGCTTTGCCCTGGGTTTAGTGCTGAGTAGGTGCTCCGGATGGTTCCAACCCAGAGGAGCTCACAGTCTAGAGAGAATAACAGACAAGAAAAGAGGGAGTCACCATGAAGGGTAGTAAGTGGGCCAAAAGAGGGTCCTATGGGAGCCCAGAGAAGGTCAGTGGGGAGATCAGAGAAGGTCCTGAGGTGACTTCTACCCTGAAAGACTTGCAGAAGGACCTGTAGAAGGCAGGGCTCAGCGTGGTGGGTGTAGGGGAGGAGGGAGTGTGCAGGCTTAGGAAACTGCCTGTGCCAAGGCCTGGAGGAGAGAGAACATGATCCTTTAGGGGAACTCAAAAATAGTTCAGTGTAACTAGAGCACAGAGTGGCAAAAAAATTAGGCAGGAGTCCTAGGCTGGAGGAGGCTTTGCGGGAATCAGCTGCAGGAGGGGCTGATGGGCACAGCCAAACTAGCCACTGGGGTCCCAGGCCCCAGGGTCTGAGCTCTAGGAGCTGGATCCAATCCTTAACCGTGACCCTCATGACCCAGCACTCTGGGTACCCTAGTTTCTCCAAAATTAAGTTCTTCCTTGCCCTCTCCTGCCAAAAAAAAAAAAGAAAAGATCCCTTATTGGTTTTAATTTGTTTTTAAAGACCTTCCCACATGTTCTCGTCCATTTTGACAGATTGAACACTGATTCATTATCCAAGCAGAAAAAGCAACAGAAAGCACTGGAAACTGGCTTTAAAAACAAGAACGAGGGCTTCCCTGGTGGCGCAGTGGTTGAGAGTCCGCCTGCCAATGCAGGGGACACAGGTTCGTGCCCCAGTCCGGGAAGATCCCACGTGCCGCGGAGCGGCTGGGCCCGTGAGCCATGGCCGCTGAGCCTGCGTGTCCAGAGCCTGTGCTCCGCAACGGGAGAGAACACAGCAGTGAGAGGCCCACGTACCGCAAAAAAAAAAAAAAAGAACAAGAGTAGAAGAAAAATTGTATACTTTCCTCCTTATTCGTGGTAGGTACTAAATAAGTACCTACTTTAATTTATTGAAAGTCCTTATTTAACCACAGATAACAGCCTAATTTGCTTTTGTGGGATGATCATATTTTTAAATGTGATTTCTTTTTTTTCCTTTAAACTTAATTTCCACTTATTTATGAACTATGCAAAACCATGATGGTTTTCTTTAGCCCCAAGTGACTGAGTTACTTTAGTGCTGGGTTTAATTTTCTCTGTAATCAGGTCCTGTTGCTCAGCCTTACCCAGGTGTGAAAGGCCATTTAAACTTGAGAGACATAAAGCACATGGCATCTAGTCTAGACATATCGCAGACGAATGAACACTGCTGCAATCTCCTTGTCCTTTGGTTGCTTCCTCCTGGCCTCCAAACTTGCACTTCTTCAGAACCGCTCAACTTTGGGATGCCCCTCTAGCCCATGGTCCATTTTCCGTCTGTTTTTAACAACTGAACTTTTCCAAGGAAAAGTCTATTTTTGCCTCCGGTGTTTCTTCATCTTCCTTTGGCCACCGAATCCATTTCACCACCAAATCTGCTGTCTCCAGTGGTCCCCCTGCCCCCATGTTCCCACCAAGTTCTGGCTCCTCATTCTCCTGCACTGCTCTGGGCCTTTGAATCTGTGGGTCTCTCCTCCTCAGGACACACACCCTGGTTCTCTGTCCTTCCAGGACGGCTGCACAAGGCTCACCTCTCCACTGCTCATCCCTCTGCACACTCTCTCCTTCAGGAGTCAAACCCATCCACAGGTTTTCCTCAAAATGGCTCCCACATCTCTCTCTCCAGCCCAGACCTCCACTCAGAGCTTCAGACCTGCCTCTCCTCCTGCCTGGTGGGCAGTTTTACCTGCATATTTACACCAACGTGTCCCAAACCTACCCTTCTCCCTTCCACCCAGAAGTGCCTCCTCCTCTCCTTTCTGTTATTGTTACTTTGCTCATTCTGAAAGTCAAGCTGGGAATCGTGTTATTTCTTCCTTCAAACTTGTTCTTATTTCTCAGCTTTGTCTGTAACCCAGTATAGTGTATTGCAAGAGCCCTAGGCTAGGAGGCAGTCCAGGGTCCTAATCCCAGCTCCACCACGGCTTTCTGGGTGGCTTTGGGCAAGTCAGTGAACTTTTTTTTTTTTTTTTGCGGTACGCGGGCCTCTCTCCGGACGCGCAGGCTCAGCGTCCATGGCTCACGGGCCTAGCCGTTCCAGGGAAGCCCTCAGTGACCTTTTTGAACTTGTTGCCTCTCGTATAATAGGACTGGCAACCACTTTTTTTTTTTTTTTTGCAGTATGTAGGCCTCTCACTCCTGCGGCCTCTCCCGCTGTGGAGCACGGGCTCCGAACGCGCAGGCCCAACGGCCATGGCTCACGGGCCCAGCCGCTCCGCGGCACGCGGGATCCTCCCGGACCGGGGCACGAACTCGCGTCCCCTGCACCGGCAGGCGAACTCCCAACCACTGCGCCACCAGGGAAGCCTGGCAACCACTTATTGAAAGTTTATTACAGGCCAAGTACTGTGATTAGGGTGTTCTATACATCATCTCACGAACCTTAAGAGGTGGGGTCTTTATAATTTTCCCATTTCAGAGAAAAGGAAAATAAAACTCAGAAAGACTAAGGTATTCAGGATCAAGAGCTGGTTAGTGGCATGGGCTGGGCTCGAACCAGCTCTGTAATTCTAACTCCAGAATCTGTTTTTTCCATTACACTGTAGGGCGCGCACTCTCTCCACGCCGAAGGCACCCAGCCGTCAGCCTCCTTCGGGGAATGTCTGCTCACGGGTAAACGCAGGGACCCCACAACCACCAGAGTCTGTGAGCCACAAGCCCAGCTCCCGAGAAGCGCGCGCGGCTTCCTCTTCCCGCCGCACCTCTCCCCTAGAGGGTGGCTCGGCCCCCTGACCTGATTGGCTGTCTGGAGCGAGGCGGCGCTCGAGGATTGGCTGCGCGGTGGTCGCGGGCTGACGTGGCGGGGCCGGTGTGTGGGCTCTGCTGGGCTGCTGACCGAAACGACCAAGGCGGCGGCGGCGGCGGCGGCGGCGGCACCGTGACGGGTGGTGTGGCACGGAAGCGCGAGCCGCTGCCATGCCGCTGGAGCTGGAGCTGTGTCCCGGGCGCTGGGTGGGCGGGCAGCACCCATGCTTCATCATTGCCGAGATCGGCCAGAACCACCAGGGCGACCTGGACGTGGCCAAGCGCATGATCCGCATGGCCAAGGTGAGGGGACTGTCTAGAGTACTCGGGCGCCGAGCGGGGGGCGGGGCCTGGGGAAGACCGGCCTGGGCAAGGGTGGGGCAGGGCTGCGCAGAGCTGGGGCCATCCTTCCTCTGCCTCTCGGTGCCCTACGTCCGGCCTGCCGTCCAACTCGCCGGATCCATTTCCAAACGTTTCGAATCCTCTTCATCCCTCCGCCACCATCCTGATTTGTTTGCATTACTGCATCTGCGCCCCCCACCCCCTTACTCCCAGCTCTCTCGCTCCCTTCTGGTGGCAGAATGATCTTTCTGAAACACAGATTTGATCAGCCGCCTGGCACCTTCAGTGGCTTCCCACTGCCAGCGGGTAGAGTCGAAACCCTTTAATAAAGCCTTCAAGACCTTAATGATCTGGCCCCTTCTTGCCTTTTTTTTTTTTTTTTATCTCTGACATCTTCCAGCGACAGTGAATTACTTCCAGGAAGTTCCTGAAATTTGCTGTTGTCTCTCTCACCTGCCATTCCTTGTACTTACCTACCTCATAGAGTTGTGAGGATCAAATGAGATAACTCGTATAAAGATCTTAGTAGAGTACTTGGCAAATAGGACTCAATACATGTTGGTTGTTAGTGATATGATGTTAATGAACATTTATGATCCCTCTCTGGATACTTTCTCCAATCCCTACCTGCAAAGCTGGGCTCCTGTAATTGTTCCCATCGAATTGTATTGTCACTGTCTGTTTAAACTTCTCTCTCTGTTAGACTGTGAGCCCTCTGAAGGGGAGGGCTGTCACGTTCTTCATTGTGACCCCGGGCCCCACAATAAGTCTGCGCTGTGATTCCTTGGTTTAGCGATAGCTCACTCCATCTTTTTTCCTTTCACTTCCCTTCAGTCAGTGCTGTTCACACAGTCATTCATGATTAGGTTTTCTGTTACTCCTTCAGGACTAACTCTTATTACTCCTTCAGGACTAGCTTTTATGGAAGCCTACTGAATCATAAAAATACTTTTATTTTTAAATTTTATTTACTTTTTCATTGAAGTATAATTGATTTGCAATAACATTGGTTTCAGATGTACAACATAATGATTCAATATTTTTATAGATTATACTCCATTTAAAGTTACTGCAAAATAATGGCTATATTGCCCTGTGCTGTACAATACATCCTTGTTGCTTATTTATTTTATACATAGTAGATGGTGCTTCTTAATCCCCCACTCCTATCTTACCTCTCCCCCTTACTTCTCCCCACTGGTAACCATTAGTTTGTTCTCTAGATCTGTGAGTCTATTTGCAACCTAAGTGTCCGTCAACAGACGAATGGATAAAGAAGATGTGGTTGATATACACAATGGAATATTATTCAAGCATAAAAAAGAATGAAATTCTGCCATTTACAACAATGTGGGTGGACCTGGAGGATATTATGCTTAGTGAAATAAGTCAGAGAAAAACAAATACTCTATGTTATCACTTACGAAATCTAAAAAATAAAATACCTTTAAAGAGTAACAATTGCTAACATTTTTGAATGCTTTCTGGGCCAAGTGCTTTAAATGCACCATCTCATTTAATTCCTACAACAACACAGTGGAATAGATGCTGTTGGTTTCATTTTAAAGGCTCAGAGAAGATCAGTGGCTTGTCTGAGGGCCCACAGCTAGTAATTCATGTATTTCAGAGCTTTGCTCTTAGACACAGGGCTCCAGCCTTTGTACTGTAACATTGTTTTCTAGGGGGAGACTTTGGCTCTTAATTTAGGAAACAACCTTATTTTGGAGGTGTCAACTCTGAATGCTGAAGTTGGAAAAATACCTAGAAATAGTGAAGCCATAGAAACAAAGTAATAGTGGTTTTTTTTCTTCTTCCTGTTTAATTGTGAAGGATAGTTTTCCCCGGGGGAGGAGAATGAAGAGTTTGAGGTTGTGTTATAGTGGAAAGCGCGCTGGACTGGAGTCATGATACCATTTACTAGCTGAATAATCTTGGGCAGCTGGATAATCTTGGACTTTTCCTCTCTAAGCTTCAGTTTCACTTGTTTTATAATATGTATGTATCTTTATCTTTAAACTTAAAGCAATGGAATCTTTTGAAATCCTTACATTTTAGGATTTTTTTTTCTTGCCAAATGGAGTCACATTTCCAAGTTTAGTTATGCAGAGTATATTATGTACAAGCTGGCTTGTTCATGTACCAAATCTGTTTACAATATTAAAAGTTGAGTTCTGTCAACTTGGAAAAAATCGCACAGTATAAGAGCTGTGAGTTGAGTTTATTCAGTGTCATACTGAGTTTATTCAGTGTCATAACCAGGGAGACAGCCTCTGAGAAACTGTTCTGAAGAGGTGAGGAGGGAGGTAAGTATATATGTGATTTTGATGAAGGGAACCTGTAATCAACCACACATCTCTGTGGAAGGTTGCTGCTAGTCACGAGGAACAGATATCTTAATTAATGGTTTTAGTGCTTTTCTAAGTATGGGAAGATTCAAGAATCCAGGTTCATAAAAAATTTCTCCTACAAATACTTAACTGTCTAAAGGGCTGTTCTGCCAGTTTTCCTGGAGCACAGAGAGCCTCATTCCTGATCTCTACCCTAAATTACTTTCAGGATATGTTGAAGGTCAGCAGCTGCAGTGGGTAGTGAGTTAATTCTTGTAGAACCAGGTGGCAAGTGACCTTCTTTAATTGGCAGTTCATTCAATTGTTGACCAAAATAAAAATGCGCAACAGAAGAGTTGTGAGCTAAGTTTTATAGTGAGGACTATAGCCCAGGATACAGTCTCTCAGTAGATCTGAGAAACTGCTCCAAAGAGGTAGGGGAGAAGCCAGTATATATATGGATTTTTTGGCTAGGAAATACATGTAATCAAGCATGAATCTTGGTAAAAAAAAAGTACTGCTAATCACAAAGAACAAATATCTCAAGTTAATGATTTTAGTGCTTTTCTATATACAGGCAAATGCAAGAATCTGGGATCATTAAAATTTTTCCTGAGACATGCATGTTAGCTATCTGGGGGCTTTTTTTTTTTTTTTAACATCTTTATTGGAGTATAATTGCTTTACAGTTGTGTGTTAGTTTCTGCTGTATAACAAAGTGAATCAGCTATACATAAACATATATCCCCATATCTCCTCCCTCTTGCGTCTCCCTCCCACCTTCCCTATCCCACCCCTCTAGGTGGACACAAAGCACCGAGCTGATCTCCCTGTGCTATGTGGCTGCTTCCCACTAGCTATCTATTTACATTTGGTAGTGTATATAGGTCCACAGCATGCTCTCACTTCGTCCCAGCTTACCCTTCCCCCTCCCCATGTCCTCAAGTCCATTCTCTACATCTGTGTCTTTATTCCCGTCCTGCCCCTAGGTTCTTTAGAACCAATTTTTTTTTTATATTCCATATATATGCGTTAGCACACGGTATTTGTTTTTCTCTTTCTGATTTACTTCACTCTGTTTGACAGTCTCTAGGTCCATCCACCTTACTACAAATAACTCAATTTCGTTTCTTTTTATGGCTGAGTAATATTCCATTGTATATATGTGCCACATCTTCTTTATGCATTCATCTGTTGATGGACACATAGGTTGCTTCCATGTCCTGGCTATTGTAAATAGAGCTGCAATGAACATTGTGGTACATGACGCTTTTTGAATTATGGTTTTCTCAGGGTATATGCCCAGTAGTGGGATCGCTGGGTCGTATGGTAGTTCTATTTTTAGTTTTCTAAGGAACCTCCATACTGTTCTCCATAGTGGCTGTATCAATTTACATTCCCACCAACAGTGCAAGAGGGTTCCCTTTTCTCCACACCCTCTCCAGCATTTGTTGTTTGTAGATATTTTGATGATGGCCATTCTGACTGGTGTGAGGTGATGCCTCATTGTAGTTTTGATTTGCATTTCTCTAATGATCAGTGATGTTGAGCATCCTTTCATGTGTTTGTTGGCAATCTGTATATCTTCTTTGGAGAAATGTCTATTTAGGTCTTCTGTGCATTTTTGGACTGGGTTGTTTGTTTTTTTGATATTGAGCTGCATGAGCTGCTTGTAAATTTTGGAGATTAATCCTTTGTCAGTTGCTTCGTTTGCAGCTATTTTCTCCCATTCTGAGGGTTGTCTTTTGGTCTTGTTTATGGTTTCCTTTGCTGTGCAAAAGCTTTTAAGTTTCATTAGGTCCCATTTGTTTATTTTTGTTTTTATTTTCATTTCTCTAGGAGGTGGGTCAAAAAGGACCTTGCTGTGATGTATGTAATAGAGTGTTCTGCCTGTGTTTTCCTCTAAGAGTTTTATAGTGTCTGGCCTTACATTTAGGTCTTTAATCCATTTTGAATTTATTTTTGTGTATGGAATTAGGGAGTGTTCTAATTTCATTCTTTTACATGTAGCTGTCCAGTTTTCCCAGCACCACTTATTGAAGAGGCTGTCTTTTCTTCATTGTATATTCTTGCCTGCTTTATCAAAGATAAGGTGACCATATGTGTGTGGGTTTATCTCTGGGCTTTCTATCCTGTTCCATTGATCTATATTTCTGTTTTTGTGCCAGTACCATATTGTCTTGATTACTGTAGCTTTGTAGTATAGTCTGAAGTCAGGGAGCCTGATTCCTCCAGCTCTGTTTTTCTTTCTAAAGATTGCTTTGGCTATTCGGGGTCTTTTGTGTTTCCATACAAATTGTGAAATTTTTTGTTCTAGTTCTGTGAAAAATGCCATTGGTAATTTGATAGGGATTGCACTGAATCTGTAGATTGCTTTGGGTAGTATAGTCATTTTCACAATGTTGACTCTTCCAATCCAAGAACATGGTATATCTCTCCATCTGTTTGTATCATCTTTAATTTTTTTCTTCAGTGTCTTATAATTTTCTGCATACAGGTCTTTTGTCTCCTTAGGTAGGTTTATACCTAGGTATTTAATTCTTTTTGTTGCAATGGTAAATTGAAGTGTTTCCTTAATTTCTCTTTCAGATTTTTCGTCATTAGTGTATAGGAATGCAAGAGATTTCTGTGCATTAATTTTGTATCCTGCTACCTTACCAAATTCATTGATTAGCTCTAGTAGTTTTCTGGTAGCATCTTTGGGATCCTCTATGTATAGTATCATGTCATCTGCAAACAGTGACAGTTTTACTTCTTCTTTTCCAATTTGGATTCCTTTCATTTCTTTTTCTTCTCTGAGTGCTGTGGCTGAAACTTCCAAAACTATGTTGAATAATAGTGGTGAGAGAGGGCAACCTTGTCTTGTACCTGATCTTAGTGGAAATGGTTTCAATGTTTCACCATTGAGAACGATGTTGGCTGTGGGGTTGTCATATATGGCCTTTATTATGTTGAGGTAAGTTCCCTCTATGCCTACTTTCGGGAGAGTTTTTATCATAAATGGGCGTTGTTTTGTCAAAAGCTTTTTCTGCATCTATTGAGAAGATCATACAGTTTTTCTCCTTCAATTTGTTAATATGGTTTATCACATTGATTGATTTGTATATATTGAAGAATCCTTGCATCCCTGGGGTAAACCCCACTTAATCATGGTGTATGATCCTTTTGATGTGCTGTTGGATTCTGTTTGCTAGTACTTTGTTAAGGATTTTTGCATCTATGTTCATCAGTGATATTGGCCTGTAATTTTCTTTCTTTGTGACATCTTTGTCTGGTTTGGTATCAGGGTGATGGTGGCCTTGTAGAATGAGTTTGGGAGTGTTCCTCCCTCTGCTATATTTTGGAAGAGTTTGAGAGGATAGGTGTTAGCTCTTCTCTAAATGTTGGATAGAATTTGCCTGTGAAGCCATCTGGTCCTGGGCTTTTTTTTTGGAAGATTTTTTTTTTTTTTCGGTACGTGGGCCTCTCACTGTTGTGGCCTCTCCCGTTCCGGAGCACAGGCTCCAGACGCGCAGGCTCAGCGGCCATGGCTCACGGGCCCAGCCGCTCCGCAGTACGTGGGGTCTTCCCGGACCAGGGCACGAACCCATGTCCCCTGCATCGGCAGGCGGACTCTCAACCACTGCGCCACCAGGGAAGCCCTGGAAGATTTTTAATCACAGTTTCAGTTTCTGTGCTTGTGATTGGTCTGTTTATATTTTCTATTTCTTCCTGGTTCAGTCTCAGGAGGTTGTGCTTTTCTAAGAATGTGTCCATTTCTTCCAGTTAGTCCATTTTATTGGCATATAGTTGCTTATAGTAATCTCTCCTGATCCTTTGTATTTCTGCAGTGTCAGTTGTTACTTCTCCTTTTTCATTTCTAATTCTATTGATTTGAGTCTTCTCCCTTTTTTTCTTGATGAGTCTGGCTAGTGGTTTATCAATTTCATTTATCTTCTCAAAGAACCAGCTTTTAGTTTTATTGATCTTAGCTATTATTTCCTTCATTTCTTTTTCATTTATTTCTGATCTGATCTTTATGATTTCTTTCCTTCTGCTAACTTCGGGTTTTTTTTGTTCTTCTTTCTCTAATTGCTTTAGGTATAAGGTTAGGTTGTTTATTTGAGATGTTTCTTGTTTCTTGAGGTAGGATTGTATTGCTATAAACGTCCCTCTTAGAATTGCTTTTGCTGCATCCCATAGCTTTTAGGTCGTCGTGTTTTCATTGTCATTTGTTTCTAGGTATTTTTTGATTTCCTCTTTGATTTCTTCAGTGATCACTTCGTTATTAAGTAGTGTATTGTTTAGCCTCCATGTGTTTGTATTTTTTCCTGTAATTGACATCTAGCCTCATAGTGTTGTGGTTGGAAAAGATACTTGATATGATTTCAATTTTCTTAAATTTACCAAGGCTTGATTTGTGACCCAAGATATGATCTATCCTGGAGAATGTTCCATGAGCACTTGAGAAGAAAGTGTATTCTGTTGTGTTCGGATGGAATGTCCTATAAATATCAATTAAGTCCATCTTGTTTAATGTATCATTTAAGGCTTGTGTTTCCTTATTTATTTTCATTTTGGATGATCTGTCCATTGGTGAAAGTGGGGTGTTAAAGTCCCCTAGTATGATTGTGTTACTGTCGATTTCCCCTTTTATGGCTGTTAGCATTTGCCTTATGTATTGAGGTGCTCCTATGTTGGGTGCATAAATATTTACAATTGTTATATCTTCTTCTTGGATTGATCCTTTGGTGATTATGTAGTGTCCTTCTTTGTCTTTTGTAATCGTCTTTATTTTAAAGTCCATTTTGCCTGATATGAGAATTGCTACTGCAGCTTTCTTTTGATTTCCATTTGCATGGAATATCTTTTGCCATCCCCTCACTTTCAGTCTGTATGTGTCCCTAGGTCTGAAGTGGGTCCCTTGTAGACAGCAAATATACAGGTGTTGTTTTTGTATCCATTCAGCCAGTCTATGTCTTTTGGTTAGAGCATTTAATCCATTTACATTCAAGGTAGTTATTGATATGTGTGTTCCTATTACCATTTTCTTAACTGTTTTGGGTTTATTATTGTAGGTCCTTTCCTTCTCTTGTGTTTCCTGCCTAGAGAACTTCCTTTAGAATTTGTTGTAAAGCTGGTTTGGTGGTGCTGAATTCTCTTAGCTTTTGCTTGTCTGTAAAGGTTTTAATTTCTCTGTTGAATCTGAATGAGATTCTTGCTGGGTTGAGTAATCTTGGTTGTATGTTTTTCTCTTTCGTCACTTTAAATATGTCCTGCCACTCCCTTCTGGTTTGCAGAGTTTCTGCTGAAGATCAGCTGTTAACCTTATGGAGATTCTCTTGTATGTTATTTGTTGCTTTTCCCTTGCTGCTTTTAATATTTTTTCTTTGTATTTAATTTTTTTTTTTCGGCGGTACGCGGGCCTCTCACCGTTGTGGCCTCTCCTGTTGCGGAGCACAGGCTCTGGACGCGCAGGCTCAGCGGCCATGGCTCATGGGCCCAGCCGCTCCGCGGCATGTGGGATCCTCCCGGACTGGGGCACGAACCCGTGTCCCCTGCATCGGCAGGCAGACTCTCAACCACTGCGCCACCAGTGGAGCCCCCCGATGTTAGTTTTAAAGATAATAATTTCATAGCAGTTGCCCCAACACTTCTCTTGTCTCTCAGAATCTGTGCAGGGTCATTAAAGGAGCCCCCTAATGTGTGTTGCAGGAGTGTGGCGCTGACTGTGCCAAGTTCCAGAAGAGTGAGCTGGAGTATAAGTTTAATCGGAAAGCCTTGGAGAGGCCGTATACTTCGAAGCATTCCTGGGGGAAGACGTACGGGGAGCACAAACGCCACCTGGAATTCAGCCATGCCCAGTACAAGGAGCTGCAGAAGTATGCCGAGGAGGTTGGCATCTTCTTCACTGCCTCCGGCATGGATGAGGTGAGCCCTCTGCCACGCTGCTATTTGCCATTTTAGCAGACCTAGGGGACATCAGGTAGCCCTGTGGCTTTGGCTTAGAGCCAGCTCCAGCCCTTGCTCCCTTTAGACTTTTTTGTGCTTTCTGGACCTAGAGTTCCCCATAGCATTAACAAGATAAATGCCCAGCTAAACAGGAGGCCAGGGAGATCAGAGGCCCAGTGATGCAGGGAACCATAGTTTTCAAAGCAGGCTGTCTCTGGGAGTAGGGGCCAGCCACCCTGGAACCCCAGAGTCCCTCAAGCCTATGGAAGATGCCACACTGGGCCAGTTTTCTCCCAGTGGAAAGTGGCCTGGACTCAGGAAACCTCAGTTCTGACAGGAGTCCTCCCCTTGCTGAGTGGCCGTGGCTTATCTGGGTGAGGTGGCATTGCATGATTCAGAAGGCAGTGGCACACAGGATGGCCATGCTGACATACTGGAAGAGTCCAGCTGGTGCCAGGTCTTGGGTCCCATCTGCTCTGTAACCTTCCTCAAGACTCCTTTACGTGCTCTTTTTTCAAATATAAAAAATTTTTTTAATTATAAAAATTATACAATGTCACAGAAAGTTTAGAAAACAGAAAAAAGGGAGAAAAACTGACCCATAATCTCTATATGGCAGCTCTTTTTTTTTTTTAATCAGTTAATTAATTAATTTATTTTTGGCTGTGTTGGGTCTTTGTTGCCGCAGGCGGGCTTTCTCTAGTTGCGGCAAGTGGGGGCTACTCTTGTTGCGGCGCGCAGGCTTCACATTGCAGTGGCTTCTCTTGTTGCGGAGCACTGGCTCTAGGCACGCAGGCTTCAGTAGTTGTGGCACACAGGCTCAGTAGTTGTGGCTCGCGGGCTCTAGAGCGCAGGCTCAGTAGTTGTGGCGCACGGGCTTAGTTGCTCCGCAGCATGTGGGATCTTCCTGGACCAGGGCTGGAACCCGTGTCCCCTGCATTGGCAGGCAGTTTCTTAACCACTGTGCCACCAGGGAAGTCCCTGGCAGCTCTCTTTATATATTTCCTCCTAGAGTTGTTGTATATGCATATTTTATTGCCTAGTTGTTATATTTGTGAATGTTTAGTTCCGGGCATGCTTTTCCCAGTTAACATTATCTGCAGCTTTTACCCATATCTTGTTTTTTTTTTTTTCTCAGCTTTATTGAGATATAATTGACATGTAGCTCTCCATATCTTGTGCTGAAAGTTATTAATGGTGGTGTAGTATTTCTTTTGAGGATTTATAATGTATGTAACCATTTCTTTATGTTTGAACATGAGGTTATGTTTTTACTTTCAGTTTTTTGTGCTTATAAATAATGCTGAGATGACCATCTTCTTTTCTGTGTTTTGAATTGTTTCCTTAGGATAGCTTTGCAGTAATGGATCATTAGATGAAACAACATTTTAAAGGCTCTTGAAACACTTAGGATTCTTTTAGTCAACTAGAATATTTGAAGGGAGCCCAGTTCCTTCTCTAGGCCTCTGACCTTTTGTGTCACTATTCCAACTCTAAGATATGTCTGTAAATTGAGTCAAAAGAAACATAACTCTAGCCTAAACCATTGGTAGTTTAAAAAAGGGGGGGAAGCAGAGAACCTAGGTGTCTGTGAAACTTGACAAGTCCAGGCTTCAGTTCCGTAACCCGCTTACAGTAATATTCCTACTATGCCCCATTTTGCAGATGAAGAAATGGAGACTCAGAAGGGCCAGGAAGTTTGTACAGTGTCACACAGCTGGGAAATGGGTCTTGAGGGCAGATCTGACGCCTAGTGCAGTGTGCTTTCTGCGGTCCCTCAGCTGCCACCTGGCCGTCCGTCCAGGTGTGTGTGGCTTCCCAAAGCTCAGGAGAGCCTTTGGGCTTCCCCCCTGCTCTTCACCACTCTCGATGTTGGTGGCTGGAGAGTCTTTGGGCCCAAGAGATGCCCTGGGGAAAAGGGGACATATTTTTAGGAAAACCTATCTAAAGTGGTTACTGGGCATTTTTCTGATCCCATCTTAAATAGTACCTCCTCAGGAAATTCTTCCTGTGCCCCTGCTTGGTTCAGGCCCGTCCTTCTGTTGTGTTCTCTTGGTTTTCTTTTTTTAAAATTTATTTATTTATTTATTTATTTATTTTTGGCTGCATTGGGTCTTCGTTGCTGCGTGCGGGCTTTCTCTAGTTGCGGTGAGCAGGGACTACTCTTCGTTCTCATTGTGGTGGCTTCTCTTGTTGCAGAGCATGGGCTCTAGGCGCACGGGCTTCAGTAGTTGTGGCTCGCAGACTCCACAGTACAGGCTCAGTAGTTGGGGCGCACGGGCTTAGTTGCTCCGCGGCATGTGGGATCTTCCCGGACCAGGGCTCGAACCTATGTCCCCTGCATTGGCTGGCAGACTCCCAACCACTGCACCACCAGGGAAGTCCTGTCTCTCGATTTTCTTTACTTCCGTAATTACCGCTAACTATTGCTCCTTTCCACCAGGCTGTTAACACCACAGCATCCCCAGTGCCTGGAACATAGTAGGTGCTCGGGAGATGTTTGTTGAGTGAATAAGTAAATAAGTGAGCCAAACAAAAGAGAGGGTTGATGGTTTTTATCAGATCCTTAAGGGATCTATAAATCAAAAATGTTAGACAAAAAAGATTGTGGGCTTTGGGATCTGAAAGACTTGGGTGTTTTTTCTGGTCTTGCTATTAACTAGCTGAGTGATTAAAAGTAAGAATCTTCAAAAAAAAAAAAAAAAAGTAAGAATCTTCAACGTTTCTTGAGTGTTTATGATCTGCCAGGTTCTGTGCTAGGTATTTTAAATGTATCAGCTCATTTACTCCTCTTAACAACCCCTTGAGATAGGACAGTTATTATTCCCACTTTACAGATGAGGACGCTAGAGCACGGAGCGGGTTAGCTGTCAGTAGCTGTTGATCAGCAGAGGCTGATTCCAACCTAGGCGACTCCAGAGCCTGCCCTCCTGACCATACTCTTCTTGCATCTCTCGGGCCTGTTTCCTCATAGGTAAAGGGCAAGGGGGTGGATTAAAAATACCCAGAAGTGGACTTCCTTGGTGGCGCAGCGGTTACGAATCCGCCTGCCCATGCAGGGGACACGGGTTTGAGCCTTGGTTCGGGAAGATCCCACATGCCGCGGAGCAACTAAGCCCATGCGCCACAACTACTGAGCCTGCGTTCTAGAGCTCGCGAGCCACAACTACCGAGCCTGCATGCCACAACTACTGAAGCCCACGTGCCTAGAGCCCATGCTCCGCAACAAGAGAAGCCACCACACTGAGTAGCTCACGCACCGCAACGAAGCGTAGCCCCAGTTCACCACAACTGGAGAAAGCCCGCGTGCACCAACGAAGACCCAATGCAGCCAAAAATAAATAAATAAATTTATTTTTAAAATAAATAAATAAAAGTAAAAATACCCAGGAGGTAGGCTTGACCTGAGGAGCATGGACACCCTCATGAACCCAGGTCCTGGCACAATGTTGACCCATAGTCCATGCTTAGGAAATAGCTTGATAGGAAGGTCATGCCCAAGAAATGACAGTTTTCATTCCGTGCTTGTTTCATGTACTGTGGGTTCAGAACCTTTGGGGATTGCTCTTTGGTAACTGCCTGTAGGGCTCATTCACTCAGGGACAGCTAAATCTTAGTCCTTGGAGAGGGCTGGCTTGGGTTCAAGAAACTGATTGTTCTTGGGTCAAATGTGAATAGACTTAAAATTCCTGGGTGAAACTTTTGATCTGACCGACTTGGTAACAAGTCAGTAATGAGGCAGATTCGTTTTTTTGTTTTTAATTTTTGGCCACACCTCTCGGCATGCGGGATCTTAGTTCCCCAACCAGGGATCAAACCCGTGCCCCCTGAAGTGGAAGCACAGAGTCTTAACCACTGGACTACCAGGGAAGTCCCTGGAGGTTCATTTTGAGGCAGATTAGTTTTTGCAGGGCCCATAAACAGGCTCTGGAGAGAATTTCCAAGGAAGTGTACAGATGTATTTTGGATCCCTAGTACTGTCTTTGGAATAAGCATTCAGGCATACCTCGAAGATATTGCCAGTTCAATTCCAGACCACCTCAATAAAGTGAATATCTCAATAGAGCAAGTCAAACGAATTTTTTGGTTTCCCAGTGTTTAATTAACAGCTTTATTGACATACTATACAGTTCAATCAATTAAATTGCACAATTCAGTGGTTTTTAGTATATTCACAGAGTTGTGCGACCATCACCACAGTCAATTTAGAACATTTTTATCACCCCAAGAGGAAGAACTATACCCATTAGCAGTCATTGCTCAATTCCCTCAATTCTCCCAGCCCTAGGCAACCTCTAATCTCCTGTCTATCTCTATAGTTTTGCCTCTTTTGGACATTGCATGTAAATAGAATCAGATAATATGTGGTCCTTTGTGTCTGGCTGCTTTCACATGGTAACATTTTTTCAAGGCTCATCTATGTGGTAGCATGTGTCAGTATTTCATTCCTTTTTGTTGCTGAATACCATTCAATTTTATGGATAGACTACATTTTATTTATCCACATCTCAGTTGATGGACATTTGGATTGTTTCCACTTTTTGGCTAGTATGAATAGTATGAGCAATGCTGTCACAAACATCCATGTACATGTTTTATATGAACATATTTTCATTTCTCTTGGGTGTATATACGGTAACTCATGTTTAATTTTTTTCGAGAAACTGCCAGACTGTTTTTCAAAGTGGCTGCACCATTTTACATTCCCACCAGCAATGTATGAGGGTTCCAATTTCTCTACATCCTCACCAACATTTGTTATTACATGTCTTTCTGATTCTAGACATCCTAGTGAGTGTGAAGTGATATCTTATTGTGGTTTTGACTTGCATTTATCTGATGGCTAATGATGTTGAGCATCTTTTCATATGCATATTGGCCATTTGTGTGTCTTCTTTGGAGGAATATCTATTCAGATCGTTTGCCAGTTTTTAAATTGGGTTATTTATCTTTACATATTCCTGATACAAGTCCCTAATCAGAAACATGATTTGCAAAAAATTTTCCCATTCTGTGGGGTATCTTTTCACTTCTTGATGGTGTCCTTTGAAGCACGAACATCTTTAATTTTGATGATGTCCAATTTTTTAGTTTTTTCTTTTATGCTTGTCTATTCTTGTAATTTAAACATTTCTCAGTTTTAAACCACAATGTGATATCACTGCACAACTATCAGTATGGCTAAAGGCTAAAATAAAAAGTGATGGGACTTCCCTGGTGGCGCAATGGACAGGAGTCCGCCTGCTAATGCAGGGGACACGTGTTCGATCTCTGGTCCGGGAAGATCCCACATGCCGTGGAACAACTAAGCCCGCACGCCACAACTACTGAAGCCCACGTGCACCTAGAGCCGGTGCTCTACAGCAAGAGAAGCCACCGCAAGGAGAAGCCAGAGCACCGCAACCGAGAGTAGCCCCTGCTCGCCACAACTAGAGAAAGCCCACGCGCAGCAACGAAGACCCAACGTAGCCAAAAATAAATAAAATTAAATCTTAAAAAAAAAAAGTGATGATAACACCAAATTGTGGCAAGGATGCAGAGAAAATGGACCTCTCATGCATTGCTGGTGGGAATGTAGAACGGTACATTCTAGAAAATTCTTTCCTTTTTTAAAAACAACTTTATCAAGATATAATTCACATACTGTACGATTCACCCACTTGACGTGTACTGGTAGTTTCTTATAAAACTAGACACGTGCTCATCATGTGACCCACCAGTTGTCATTTGGTAATTTATCCCCAAAGAAATGAAAACCTATGTTCACCCAAAAATCTGTATATGAGTGTCCATAGCAACTTTATTTGTGGTAGCCCCAAACTAGAACCCAAACTTTCTTTAGGGGATGAATCATTAAATAAACTGTAGCGTATCCACACCACGGAATACTACTCAGCAATAAAAAGGAGTGAAAACTGATGGCTGCCACAGCTTGGATGGATCTCAGGGATATTGTGCTGAGTGAAAAAGCTTCTCTCAGAAGGTTGCATACCGTACGGCTCTGCTTATTTAACATTCTCGGAATAACAGAATTATAGAGCTGGAGAGCAGATTAGTGGTCGTCAGGAGTTAGGGAGGGGAGGGCTTGGAGGTTGATGTGGCTATAGAGGGGTAACATGACGGGAGCCTTGTAGTGGTGGCATAACTCCGTATCGGACTGTGGTGGTGGTCCGCGTGAGTCTGGGCACGTGGTAAAATTGCAGAGAATTAGATACGAGCACACTCAGATGGGTACATGTGAAAATGGTGAAATCTGAATGAGATCGGTGGGCTCTATCAACCTTACCCTCCCAGTTGTGATATTACGCTGTAGTTTTGCAAGATGTTACCACTGGGGGGAACTGTAAAGTGTACATAGGTTCTTTCTGTATTATTTCTTACAGCTGCATGTGAAGCTATTAATTATCTCAAAATAAAAAGTTTAAAATCTAAAAGAAAAACCCTTGGTTTAAAAAAAATTTTTTTTTTTTTTTTGTTGCGTTGGGTCTTCGTTGCTGCACGTGGGCTTCTCATTGCGTGTCTTCTCTTGTTGCAGAGCACAGGCTTTAGGTGCACAGGCTTCAGTAGTTGTGGCTCACGGGTCTAGAGTGCAGGCTCAGTAGTTGTGGCACACGGGCTCAGTTGCTTCGCAGCATGTGGGATCTTCCCGGACCAGGGCTCGAACCTGTGTCCCCTGCATTGGCAGGTGGGTTCTTAACCACTGTGCCACCAGGAAAGTCCCTTAACATATTTTAATTCAGTAAATATGAATAGGTAGAACCTGCATAAACAGAAACTCAGTAGAGTCCTCAGTACTAAGAGTGCTCTCTAGCGCAGACTCTGGCTGGATGGGCCCGTGGTGAAGTGTACAGACTCCGGGGTCACATTCTGAGTTTGAATATGGTTTTGCCTGTCATTCCTGCTGAGGCCAGGTGGAGGTTATTTACCTTCTTTGTGCTTCTGTTTCTTCAGCTGAACCCATCTCATAGGGTTGTTATGAGGATTAAATGTGATCACCCATGTAAAGTGCAGCACACAGCCAGCGCTTAGCGATGTTAGTTACGGTTCAGGAAACGGCCTGGGCTGAGGATCGGGACATCCGGGTCCTTGCCCTGCTCTGCTCTGAGTTCATCTCAGTGTGAGCTTGGAAGAGTCCCTTCCCTGCTCTGGGCCTCCATTTCCTTTTGTGTGTGAACAAGCTGCTCTCCAAAGGCTCTCCCTGCTCTGTTGTCCTGAGCCAGCATAGAATCAGAGATAGTGTCACTAAGGTGACTTGGATTTGGGATGAGAACTTTCCTGTCCAGTACACGTTTCCAGGCACCGGAGCTCCCGGATGTGGACTCTGAAGGGGGTGCATCTCCTTGCATCTGCTCAGGAAGTCACTTCTTTAGGTCTTTCACTCCCTGGTAGCTTCGAGGTGGGAATCAGGAGCAGGTGGGAGAAGGAGAGGAACCTGGCTGGGTGTAGGTAGCTGGGGCTGACTCTCCGCAGGTACCCTCTTGGTTTCCCAGGAAGCACTTCTCTTTGGTGTATAAACGCGTGCTCTGCGGACACCCTCTGAGTTCAGGTCCTGGTACTAGCACTTGATCGGTGGGCTTGGGCTGGTCATGTAGCCTCTTAGAGCCACACGTGTCCAATCTGTAAAAACGGGGTAATCAAGATGCCCACCCCAGAGGCTGCAGTGAGGACCCAGTGAGGTGAGTCTAGGAGGTGCAAGATCTGCACCCACTGAATGACAGCTGTTCTGTTGCTTAGAACCCTTTTCTCTGCTTCACACTAACAGGGCAGGGAGGCTCCTCTCTCCTAAGAATGCTGTTTGTTCCCCACTAGTCTCCTGACTGACCTGGGCATAGGCAGTAAGGAGAAATGCATTCTTAAGAGCCTTTGCAAGAGTTAATTTTCTTTGCCGGCCAGGTCCCTTTGCCAAACCAGCAAGTCCTGTCTACCCGGCTGTTGGAGGTGGGTTGGTTCCTTGTTCTGTGTTTACCTGGCAAGTATCTCTGAGTATTTACCCACCCAAACTTCCTCATGGATAGTAGGCATTTATTGAGTGCCGATTTTCTCCACTCTGTGTGCTGTCCTAGGGCATTCTTTGTGTGCTGAGGAAAGGTTAAGGCATGGTGGAACGAACTTTGTGAAGACCAAGAAAACTGCCAGGGCACACGGTCAAAACTGCACGGAGGCATGTGGAACTCGAGTGAAATGAGCAGAGTGTCTTTGGTCAAAATGGAGGGTTCTGTTGAGAAAGCAAATGGGAGCCGTGACATAGAGGTGGCCCCTGGAGACCCATTCCGGCAGAGCTACCCTTCCCTCCCAGCGCCTGCCTCCACGGTGCCCTCTTTCCTCCACCACCTCTGCCACAGGGCACCCCCTGCCTACGTCGTGGTGCACTCTGACAGGGCCACCGGGCTGAGGGCAGGCCCAGCCTTTATGGCTCCGTGCTTCCCCCCTCATCATTTCCTCACCCTGGGCAGCTCTCCAGCACTCCCTGTTCTCCCCAGCTCATCACCATGGATCCAGAAACCAAGGGGAGTGGAAGCAGCTCTAGAAAAATCCCAGCTCCACTCCTGTCGTTTCTGTTACCCCTTAGATCAGCGGGCCCCCAAATTTCTCATGGGACATGATGTGGAAAGGGGGTTCTGTGGACACACGTTGTGGGAAGGGGGTTCCTCATTAATTCATTAATTTAGAATCAAAGCCCCTTCCCCAAATAAATAAGGGCTCTGAGTAGAATAAGTGTGGGAAACACTGTAAAATAGCTAGACAATTGTATTTACTGGGACCCTCTAAGGGAGAGTCTAACAATGCAGCATTTTACCCAAACCAGTTTGCTGGTGGGACCGTTTTCTGTGTGTTTAACCCAGTTGGATGCCCAGGGAGGGTCATACTCAGTTGAGTTCCTTTCAGACAGACTCAGAAAGCCTTTGTGATGTGTGAGGTGGGAGGGAGGAGAAGTTGTGAGACTGCCTGGCTGCACTGTACCCCTAGATGGAAGGAGGACAGACAGCAGCGTGGGCAGGGCTAGAGGAAGCCAGGGAGTCCACAGAGAGAAGGCAGCCACTGGCGCTGACCTAGCCTGAGGGGCCCTGGGCACAGTAATATTGCCTCAGGATGGAAGGCTAGCATCTTCCAGATTACTACGGAAGTTGGCACGTTTGCAGGGATTAATCCAAAATGGCAGTTTTCTTTTTCCTTTTTTTAATGTTTAAAGAATGCTTTCTCTATTTATTTTTAAAATTTTGTTAATTTTTGGCTGCGTTGGGGCTTTGTTGCTGTGCACGAGCTTTCTCTAGTTGCAGCGAGCAGGGGCTACTCTTTGCTGAGGTGTGCGGGCTTCTCATTGTGGTGGTTTCTCTTGTTGCGGAGCACGGGCTCTAGGTGCGTGGGCTTCAGTAGTTGTGGCATGCGAGCTCAGTAGTTGTGGCTCGCGGGCTCTAGAGCGCAGGCTCAGTAGTTGTGGCTCCTGGGCTTAGTTGCTCCGTGGCATGTGGGATCTTCCTGGACCAAGGATTGACAAAATGGCAGTTTTCTAAATGGCCACTAGATGGGGCTGGCTCCCCAGGAGAGCTGCAAAACGAGATGCACCTTTCTCCTCCAGCAGGAATTTCCCCTTTTCCTCACTTGAAAATTGTAGAGCTCCATGCAGATTTTACAATCACTGTAGGTAAGCTTTTTAAAATTTTTTATTGGAGTGTGGTTGCTTTACAATATTGCGTTAGTTTATACTGTACAGCAAAGTGAATCAGCTGTACATATACATATATCCCCTCTTTTTTGGATTTCCTTCTCATTTAGGTCACCACAGAGCATTGAGTAGAGTTCCCTGGGCTATACAGTAGTGTAGGTAAGCTTTTGCAAAGTGAGTTTTCTGCATTTGGCCCCTCGTTGCCCCTGCGCGCTCTGCACCTCTCCTGAGTGGGCTCATCCATCTCTTTATGCCCTTGGGGACTTTTTCATCATGAGCCATGCTCTCACAGAGCATTTTATTTATTTATTTATTTATTTATTTGCGGAACGCGGGCCTCTCACTGCTGTGGCCTCTCCCGTTGCGGAGCACAGGCTCCGGATCAGCGGCCATGGCCCACGGGCCCAGCCGCTCCGCGGCATGTGGGATCCTCCCAGACCGGGGCACGAACCCGTGTACCCTGCATCAGCAGGCAGACCCTCAACCACTGCGCCACCAGGGAAGCCCCTAAACAGAGCATTTTACAGACGAAAACTTAGCATAGGGTTTTCCCTCTTAAAATAGAAAACACTCTTCATCTCACAGATAGAGTGAGAAGGGTGGGAACATTAGACTTTGTTCAAGAAACATATTAAAAACAAATGGTTTTCAGTTCCATCTTAGGGCTGGTTAACAGTACGAGAGATACGTACACAGGAGAGAGTGACATAGAAAACTGTGGAAGGGAAGAGAGAGACGAGGAAGACATAAAGCAGAGGGGGGGAAGGCAGTGGTGGCTTAGCACCTTGGAGGGGAGTGGCGCCTGGGCCATCCTGAGAGGTGTCTCTTAGACCAAGGGGGTTGCCTTCTGCCTTTGAACTGTTCATTGGCTGGTTGGTCACTCTGTATGAATCACCAGCAGCTCTAACCCCTACATTATTAGAGGATTAACATATGAGGAAGGTGATTCTCTGAGTGAGACCAATGATTGGAGTAGCTCATCACCTGCTGGGAAGATGGAAGGGAGCTCAGGCAGTAGTGGGTTGATTTAAAGAACCTGCTAGCAGAATTACCTTCTCATATTGTTCCTTACCACCCCCGAGCCCTTTGGATTTTCATGCTGGTAACCTTGCTACTTGCTACTCAGAGTATGATTCACGGAGCAGTAACAGCAGTGTTACCCAGAACTTACAAGAAATGCAGACTCTCAGGCCCCACTCTAGACCAACAGAATCAGAATTTGCATTTCATTTGCGCAAGATCCATCGCAGGTTCGTGTGCCCGTAATAAAGCGTGAGAAGCACTGACCTAGCTAATCAAGTCTTCCAAACTTACTTCTGAGACTCAGCCAGCATTTTAATAGATGGAACTTAGATATTGGGAAACGTTCCAAGACATTGATTCGCCCTACTTCTGATTTTCAACTTCAATTAAAAAAAAATAGTAATGAAAACAGGAATAGTAATGTAAAATTGTAATTTTACAGCAAATTGAGATTTTACTTTTAAAACTTGTGGTCCACTGATTCCTTCAGCAAGCATTTGCTGACATTTGCCAATTTCCTGAGTGTTATTGATGAATCCCAGGTAAGGATGGTGAAGGGCTCTAGAGAGGTAACTTCAAACAGTGACGTTGTGTCCAAAAAAGTGACTGAGGTTCGTTTTTTCTGTGGGCAGCATAGTTTGAGGTCTGAAAGGGCTTGGGTTTGATGGGCCCCGTCAGCTGTGGATCAGTGTGTCAGGGCTAGGCCATCAAACGCTCCATTTTTTCTATTTTTGTCAAGGATTGAAATGGCCTCTCTTCCGGCTGTTTGGTCCTGAGGAAAGGATAGGGCCTTTGAGGGACTTTAACTTGCTCACTGCCTGCTTTGCTGGGTCAAGATTAGGTCATGACCCTTTTTCGTTTGTTTACTGGGGCTCCAGGCCCCTGGGGAAGGAAGGTCTGGCCAGGGTTCCGATTCTTTTCCAGTTGCTCATAGCCAGTGTGTGCCAGCACGCAATGTTTGTTGGACAAATGGATGGGTGGATATGAATGACGGAATGTTTGAATTTGAATGACATGACATAACAAATCTGTGTCTGCTTTCAAGTTGTTGAGAGAGTCCCTCTTGCTGGGCAAGAGGGGTTTTTCTCTTCATATGTGGCTCCTCGCCTGTCTTCAGGACAGTGACTCTGAACAATCGTGAAAAGGAGCTCCCTTTCGGATTTTTGTAGATGGCAGTTGAGTTTCTGCATGAACTGAATGTTCCATTTTTCAAAGTTGGATCTGGGGACACTAACAACTTCCCTTATCTGGAAAAGACAGCCAAAAAAGGTGAGTGTTTAATTTTTGTCATACATCTGAGTCCAGACCTTCATGTTTTCACCCCGCTAGTAATAACCCACTAAAGGAGTCTCCTGAAGACAGATTTTCCAGTCAGCCTATACTCCCACTTTTTCATGTGCTGACTTGCAAGGAAAGAAATGAAAAATAAGACAGTTTTTTAAAAGAATTTTAAAATTATTTTTAATTTCTAAGAAAATATTTATATAAAATTAAGGATATGACAGTCTGTGTCAGAGTTCTTAGAGGAAGCTCTGACTTTGAAAAGTATTCTGTAGGTATAATATCCAACCTCCACACATCAGAGTCTGTAAAGTGGCTTTACAAGATGAGTGATCTCATCTGATCCTCACGACAATCCTGGGACTGACGCAGGTCATATGATGATGGTGCTTTCTGCTTACTTCACTGACGAGGCATCTGAGAACACACAGCTAGGACATTGGCCGCCCCGGGCCTCACACTCTTGAGTCTGGGGCAGTGCTCACCCTACCACACCATGCAACCTCTTAATCCAATGAGATGCTCATCCTTCTCTAAAGAGTGTGAAATTCCTCTTAATTGGGTTCACTTTGCTGAACAATAATGTTATGGGGGTGAGGGGAGTCTACGTTTCCCGTGGTTGAGAACAGGAACCCACCAGGCTCACCTCTGTTCCCCTACTGTGGCTGGCACAGTGCTTGAGAGATGTTTGCGGGGTTCAGTAGAATGATGAAACCAACAGCAGGGGTGTGCTTAAGGGAGAGTCAGAACCCCTAAAAAGAAAGTGATGATGGTGTTGGTGTTGGGTCCCTCAGGCCGCCCAATGGTCATCTCCAGTGGGATGCAGTCCATGGACACCATGAAGCAAGTCTATCAGATTGTGAAGCCCCTCAACCCCAACTTCTGCTTCCTCCAGTGCACCAGTGCGTACCCGCTCCAGCCCGAGGACGTCAACCTGTGCGTCATCTCGGTGAGCCCGAGGGAGGGCCCTTGTCTGATTGGGCCGTTTGCTGTGGGGAAAATGCGGCCCAAATTCTAACCAGTCTTGACATGCTTCGTAATTCGAACATCCTTTGACGATCTTGCTGTTGCAGAATCAAATTAGAATCAACTATGCAGTTAAGGAGTCAGATACATTCTAAAGATTACAAATTACGTTTTCTTAAAACCAACCTTAATTTCTCTCATTATAAAATTTAAGGGGGAGTCTTCATAATTGTCCATATACATTTTCTTTACCTGTGTGTATTGGCCATCAGTGGTCCGTCTTCTGTGAATCGCTGGCTTTCTTAGTGAGTTGTGGGTTTTTGTAAAATATACATATGATTTACCATCTTAACCATTTTTTGGCGTCCAGTTCAGTGGCATTAAGTACTTTCACACTGTTGTGCTACCATCACCACCATCCATCTGCAGGACTTTTTCATCATCTCAAACTCTATACTCATTAACACTAACTGCCCATTTCCCCTCCCCGAGCCCCTGGCAGCAATCATTCTATTTTGTCTCTATGAATTTGACTACTCTAGGTATCTCAAATAAATGGAACCATACAGTACTTGTCTTTCTGTGTGTCTGCTTTCACTTAGCATAATGTCTTTAGGGTTCATCCATGTTGTAGCATGTGTTAGCATTTCATTCCTTTTTAAGGCTGAAAAATATTCCATTGTATGTATGTACCACATTTTGTTTATCCAGTCATCCGTTGATGGACATTTGGCATGGTTCCACATTTTGGCTATTGTGAATAATGCTGATATGAACATTGGTGTACAAATACACCATTTTTCTCCAAATTGACAAACAAAAAGAAAATTTTGTTTGTCAGTGGGGGAGGCGGAAATGGGCAGTTAAGTGTTAATGAGTATAGAGTTTGACTCTGAGATGATGAAAACGTCCTGGAGATGGATAGTGGTGATGGTAGCACAATAAAACCATTTTGGGATGGTCCCACCTTTTGGCTATTGGGAATAATGCAGATATGAACACTGGTGTATAGAAATCCGTTTTTCTTCATATTGAGTTGTAGGAGACCTTCTTGAATCTTCTGGCTTTTCCTACTTCCAACTCTCTGTTATTTACCAGCTCTCTGATTCTGAGTATCCCTGAGGGCCAGTGTTGTTACAGTGGCAACCTTGAGAGAGCTTTCTCTCTCCCAGCATTTTGTCTGTTCCACTTCAGTCGGTTTACAGATGACGAGGTCCAGTCCTTACCCGGCCTGAGCTCTCACAGCATCCTGGTGGCAAAGCTGGAGTAGAATTCTTTGTCTCTTATTGTCTCGGGCCATCTCTATCAATTCCTCCTGGTAGCTCCCGAAACATAATTAATTGGAAATATATAGGTGTGTAATTATCGTACAAAAAAACATTATAGTAAGAGTAGTGGAATTCTAAATATACACACACACAATCCTGATACTGCAAGTAACCAGTTTTCCTTTTATATTTTTCTTTCATTACCGTATATGACATTCTGCGGTTTTTTTCCCCCCCATGATTATATAAGCCCTTATACATTTTTCTAAAGAGTCTTCATGTTTAACTTAAAAAAAAAAATTAACCTTTTTTGAAATGACACTACTCTCTTTTTAACTAAAGTTTCTCTCTCCCAGTTCTGTAGTCTTTTCTCCATTTCTAGCTCATCTCTAAATCATGTTATTTTTTAAATTTAAACATGGTTTAAAAAAAAAATTCAGCCCTGAAATATATAACATACAAAATGAACATCCTCTGTAATCCCATCCCACAGAGATTACCGTAATTAACAATTTAGTGTGTCTGACGCCAAATATTTTCCTCAGTTTTCTTCCTTTGTGAAGTGTGGTCCCCACATCCCTTCCATCCCCACCTGAGGTATGCTCACATCCTCTCTCTTTAGAGCAGGGCACCATCAGAGTTAAATTGCCAGCCTGCCCCCCAGGCCCAGCCCACCCCTGTCACAGCAGGGTGGGTCCTCTGACCTAGCAACCTGCACTTCTTTGTCCATCACACACCCTTAAGCCTGGTTTTCAAGGCCTTTGCCACTCAGCCATCCTTATCTTCTCTTAATTCCCATCTGGGTCTTTCTGCTGTACTTAAGCTTTCTGGTCACCCTCACTGACAAGGCTCACTCCACTTAGAATGTCTTTCGTCACATCCAGTGAATTATAGATAACCAATTAATTAATTATTTAGCATTCCCACCAAAGGATTGTTTTGAGATTGGGCTGTATGTATTATTGATGGTGATATTTGTGCATATAGCATACTTGCTTTCAGCAGCTCAGGCTAATTAAATGTGACAGATGCTTTTTGAATGGGTTTAGGCATTTGGTTATAGTTCTGTTATTATTCTTCGTGGTTTGCGCAGTGTGTAACATTCTTCAGATGTGTTCCTGATAACAGCAGCCATTATTTTTGAGCATTTACAGTGTGCTGAGTGCCCTCCACAAGTTCATAGCAGCTCCCACCAGGTACTGCTATCCCTGGGAAGGAGAGACTCAGAGAGCCTTGGAGGCTTCCTGGAGCTTACTGGGCCTCAAACTCAGATCTGCCTGACTCTAGAATGTATGCGGAAAGTACCACACTATTTAACTTTTTTTTCCCTCCCTTTTTCTATTTTAAAGGAATATCAGAAGCTCTTTCCTGACATTCCCATAGGGTATTCTGGGCATGAAACAGGTATAGTGATATCTGTGGCTGCAGTGGCTCTGGGGGCCAAGGTCTTGGAGCGTCACATAACTTTGGACAAGACCTGGAAGGGGAGTGACCACTCGGCCTCGCTGGAGCCTGCGGAGCTGGCCGAGCTAGTGCGGTCTGTGCGCCTCGTGGAGAGGGCCCTGGGCTCCCCGACCAAGCAGCTGCTGCCCTGTGAGATGGCCTGCAACGAGAAGGTGGGTTCTTCTGTCCTGCCGGGCGCCACTGTTGAGAGGGGCCTCGTGCGCTTACCTGAGAGGTAGTTGGTACCAGCCCTACCTGAGCCCAGGCCAGTGGAATGATGCAGGGATGTCGCTCGGAGCCTATGAGTTTTTTTGGGTTCATATTAGCAGCGGGAGGAACTGGTTATTTAAGGAACTTCAGCTGTTTCTCTGGTTCCCTGGCATATTACAGTTTTCCATGAAGTCTCTGAAGCCTCTGGCCCCAGCACTCTAGACCCCGGGTAGAAGGGGGTGGTATCTGGGGCCCCTCGTGAGGCACGCGGGTAGGTCAAGTCTGGGGTCCCGTGGAGTAGGTAATCCTTGAGGGACATCCAGGCAGAGGGGCCCCATGAGGCAGTGGGAGGAGGGCCTGTGCTATGTCAAGGCGTCCCTAAGCATGGGAGGCAATGGATGGATGGGGGTGGGGCTTGTCACGCGGTTGGTGGGGGGGTGACGCAAACGTTCCCTCAGGAGCAGTTTGAGCTGTGCAGCATTAACCTTCAGACAGAGGGGACGGGGAGGCCCGCGAGCCCTGCCTGGCACACTGACTATCTGGGCTTCCCGGAAGCCATGGCCTATACCTGGCTCGGCCTCTGAGTCTAGAGCCAGGCGTCCCGGGGCTGCCAGGGAAACAGACACTCCTCAAACGCTGCGGGCTGTCTGGGCCAGAACAAAGATCTAACACCAGGCCTGCTAGAGGAGTGCTCTTTTATCCCAGTGGGGCCTACTTGCTGCCCTCAAATTAAAGATGCATATACACCAGGAAATTAAAATAACAGTAAAAAGAAACAAACTACCTTACACAAGAAAAGGGGAGAGAACTGGCCCAGAAACTGGGAGGAGAGTTATAGCAGTTGAGCACTTAATTTGGTTCTAGCCTTCTGGCTCCCTGGGCAACAGCGAGGTACCAGAGGATGCAGAATCTGATGATCATCCGCCGACAGGCCTTTTGTCCTGGCACAAATTCCAGAACCGATTCCTTGGCCCTTACCTGGAAGATGCAGAGTACTGGACTAGATACTTTGTTGAAAAGCATCTATGGGCAAGACCTAGAAACACTGGTCATGAGCTTCAGGTCTCCTTTGTTCCCCTCACCTGCCCAGCCTATCTGCCTCTTCCTAAGAGGCTCCCTTCCATACTCGGCGTCTGTGCGCCCTCTGTACTGCTATTGTACTGAGCAAGAAGGACACAAGGTTTGTGTCCCTCGAGCAGTGGGCCAGGAGTCAGGAACCCCAGGTTCTCATCTTGGCTCCTCGCAACCTTGGCCAGCTTACCCACCTTCCGTGGACCTCCGTTTCCCCATGTTTAAAATGTGATGCTGAACTGGACGATGACAAAAGCAATCATAATTTTAATTTACTGAGAGCAGTCTATGTTCCAGGTAGGTTACATACATTATTATCACGAATCCTTGTAGTCACCTGACAGGGCAGAGACACTGTTATTTCCCATTTTACAGAGAAACTCAGCCACAGCTTGTACCCAGCTGCCTGGGATTCGGATCTGGCTCTCTTTGGCTACATAACCTGAGTCCTTTATTATAAAGGCCCCTCCTCTGAGTCTCTGAGTCCACCCCACACTGGCCGAGTCCCTGCTGTGTGTGAGATACTGTTCTAGGAACCGAAGGGGGAAAACAGAGTCCCTGCTATCCAGGTAACCTTGTGCAAGAAAACTGATCAGGGACCTTGGGGATAAAGCAACGTGCACTAACTATTTCTGTGAGGCTGGCACTGAGTCTTAATTTTGTCCACAGCTGGGCAAGTCGGTGGTGGCCAAAGTGAAAATTCCGGAAGGCACCATTCTAACACTGGACATGCTCACTGTGAAGGTGGGTGAGCCCAAAGGCTACCCTCCTGAAGATATCTTCAGTCTGGTGGGCAAGAAGGTCCTGATCACTGTGGAAGAAGACGACACCATCATGGAGGAATCGGTAGAAAATCATGGCAAAAAAATCAAGTCGTAAAATAAAGTGCCATTCTCTGAATGCCGGTGCCGTCAGGTGCATTTGGGTGAGGTGGGGCAGGAGTGGTGGTCTCCGGGGATCTGGCTTTCATCCACTCCCCACCCAGAGAGCAGACATTTAGGGGCCAGGCCCTGGGTCAAGCCCGTTGGAGGGATACAGAGAGCAAATATGGGCGGCCTCTGCCTCAGGTTGGCTGGCCCAGAAGGGGCGGTGGGCTCTGAAGCATCTCATCACTGCCCAATGGCAGTGAGGGTGCAGAGGAGTGAGTGCTGGCTGTATGGGCCCTCTCCTTTCAGCCTTCCTTCTTCCTGCCTGCAAAACCAACCCTAATGACCCCAAATATCTCTTCCTTCCAGCTCTCTCTCCTTATCCCCTGCCCGCCCTGGGGTTGAGTCTAGTTAGCTGTATAGCCATCACCAGGCATTAGAGAAGGGGTTGGCCAAAGTGTTTTGCAGGCAGAGGATGCCAAAGCACTCATAGCTCTGAGCAAAGAGAGGGAAATGGCATTTATTCCTTCTTTAAACAAATATGGAGGGCCTACTATGTGCCAGGCCCTGCTTTGGGGCCTGAGGATACTGCAGTGAATCCCCTCCTTATGGGACTTCCATTCAGATGGGGACAGATGCTCCATAAACCAGGAGCACAGTAAAGTAAGCCACAGTACGTCAGAAGGTGACACGTGCAGTGGGGCACGTGAGGGAGCTGGGGAGTGTGGGGCTTGGCGTATTTGCAGCTTGTGGTGACTTGTAAGTATGCTGGCGATGCTGAAATCAGCCCTTCCATGATCCGTCCTGAAATTACAAACCCAGCTAACAAAAGATCCTCACTGTTGGACTTCCTTGAACTGAAGCATGAACCCTTCACAGAGATTCCCTATCATAGTCCTCTCTGTTCTTTTGAACCAATACTGAGATTAATGATTATTTACAAATGTACTTTCAAATTCTTAATCTTTGTTCATATTTATTTGACCTGGTTACTTTAATTCCTCTTGATTCAAAGTGTATCTTGGGGGGCTTCCCTAGTGGCGCAGTGGTTGAGAGTCCACCCGCCGACGCAGGGGACACAGGTTCGTGCCCCGGTCTGGGAAGATCCCACATGCCGCGGAGCGGCTGGGCCCGTGAGCCATGGCCGCTGAGCCTACGTGTCTGGAGCCTGTGCTCCGCAACGGGAGAGGCCACAACAGTGAGAGGCCCGTGTACCTCAAAAAAAAAAAAAGTGTATCTTGGAGTCTGTTTTTGAATGCGTAAATTGCTCTTTGAAGTTTCTTTACTTGTGAGGATAGGGCTTCCCTCTCCTGGGGATCCCAAAACAGTTTCTGGAAGGAGACTTGCATTTGTATGTGTGGGTGGGGTGGGGTGGGAATCCGGGGTTGTACTCACGAGAATCCATAAGATTGACGTGCTAGGAGCTGGAGTGTGACGGCATCCATTTCTGGCTGCTGTTTACTCCCTTTCACTTCTCCCTATAAACAGTCAAGAGCAGACAATCAAAATTTCTGATTCCATAGCCTTTTTTTTTTTTTTCTACAAGAGCAGAGATAACATTAAGTATCTGAGACCTCCTAACAAGAAGAGACTTAGTATGGTAGTAGACGGATGTGTTCCAGGGCCTGGGAAGAGGAGCTGGGTCTGAAAGGAAAGGAGGGAAGAGCCTAGCTGGGGCTCTGGCTGAGAATGTACAGCAGGTGGTTTCTAGCAGGGAACCTGTCAGTTGCTTCCAGGTCCTGTCAGACTGGAATGTGAGAAGGGCCCAGGCTGCTCTGTAGACCTCAGCTGGATTCCCCCAGAGGGCAGAAGCCAGTGAGGCTCACACCTGGAAGAGCCACTGAGGGCACCAGGCCTAACTCTGCCCTTTGGGTAGAGGACTGGGTAATGTGTTGGAGAGAACTGTGAAGAAGGGCCATCGTCTAGAACCCGCTTCCCATCAGGGCACATAGAGAAAATCATAGCCTGTGAATGCCGTGTGTAGGTAAAGTATGGGGCTGCCTGCAGCCAGGAGCAGCTGGCCACCTCATGCTGTGCCAGGCCCTGAGGGCAGGAGGATGGATCTCTGGGCACAGCTCTGGCCTATTCGTACGTCCCTGAGCACGTGCCACGAAGGAGATCCAGTGCTGGGCCCACAGTGAGGCAGCAGACGGTCCCTGTTGGAGAATTCACAGCCTATTGGGTGCAGTTACGTCCACAAATAGTGCCCTGCATGTGTGAATTGCTGAAATGTTTTCCAAGAGTCATGAGAGCTATGGGAGTGGGGATGGGAGAGGAGGCGTTGGCCAGGGAAGCTCTCCTGGAGGAGGTGGCACTTTAGTTCAACTGTGCATGTTGAGAAGTGACTGAGGGAGGAATTGTGGAATCTGGGCATGGGAAGTACCCTGTATGTCCAGGTGAAAGTTGGGCAGGGAATGGCCACATGGAGAGGAAGGAAGGGATTTGGAAGGTTGTCAGGAAGGAAGCAAGGGCTTAAAAGCCTGCTGACTTTGGACTGTGTTCAACAGGCAATGGGAAGCCATGGAAGGCTTCAGAGCAGGACATGGTGGACTCAACCTTGGGCCCCACCCCTCTTATGCTTACCGTCCCACCTCGTATGCAGCTTGGCTTCTTGGGCAGCCTGTCCCCTCCTCGTGGTATGGACTCCTGCTCACCATGCCCTGGCTGCGCTGGGCCACCTCTGTATGCCCTCTGCTAGGCTGCGTCTCCTCCACCAGGCTATCATCACTGTCCCCCTTCTCCCTGGCAAAAAGGAACTGCAGAAACAGAAGATATCATTCAGTAGACATGAAAGGGTCCCTGAAATCTCTAAAAATTAGTAAGTGACCACAAATGGCTTCAATGTTGATCAAAAGTTGCCCAAAGTTACATAATATTATCTTGGATAGGAACCGCTGGGAGGCAGAATTTGTTGCCACATAAGCAAGAAGTTCTAACGTGAATTACCTTCAGAAATAGTGAACTCCCCCCATTACTAGAGATATTCCCTCAAGGACCAGCTGACTAGAGCAAGAAAGTTGTGGAGGGGGTGGGAAATGAGCAAGGCCCCATCCAGGCCTGGGTGCCGTGTACTTGAAGCAACACAAACTCCCAATGAAGAACACGGTTAAAAGGGACGGTACGGGCTTCCCTGGTGGCGCAGTGGTAGAGAGTCCCCCTGCCGATGCAGGGGGCACGGGTTCGTGCCCCGGTCTGGGGGGATCCCACATGCCGCAGAGTGGCTGGGCCCGTGAGCCATGGCCGCTGAGCCTGCGCGTCCGGAGCCTGTGCTCCGCAACGGGAGAGGCCACAACAGTGAGAGGCCCGTGTACCAAAAAAAGGGACGGTACTCATTTTATTAAAACCACATCTGCAAGCAATTTGCTCTTATCAATAAGGAAATTTCTATAAATTCAAGTCTGAAAGAGAATAAGTGATCAGTACCGTTACAGACATGGACCCCAAGGAAGCTCAGTCCTGTGCTGAATATTCACGGAGGCTCCTGCTACTGCCAGATGGCAGCTAGGAGTATCGGCTGTCTCAGCACCGTATCAGGCACAACAGGAACTCCACCGGGGATGCAGATAGGTCCTGGCATGGTACAGTACTGTACAGTTTTTAAGGCAAGTTCATATACTGTGGGCTCATCTGAGCCTCACAGCACTTGCAGGTAGGGTCATTAACCTCATTTTACAGATGATGCCCCAAGGAGTACAGTGACTAGCTTGAGGTCACAATTGATTGTGGACCAAAACTGCAATTTTCATCCTTTATAGTCCAGCTCTGACTCTGCTACATGAAACCCAAACTCTCAAATCTCCCTCTGGGTGTAAGACCTCATCTCAGAGCCCATGGAAGGTAATCCAAAGGTAGACTTAAGTCCCACAGAGTAACCGAGCAAAAGCAAAGCATCACAGGCCTAATAAGAGAGGGGCCATCTCCAAAGAAGATATACAGATTGCCAACAAGCACATGAAAGAATGCTCAACATCATTAATCATTAGAGAAATGCAAATCAAAACTACAATGAGATATCATCTCACACCAGTCAGAATGGCCATCATCAAAAAATCTGGAAACAATAAATGCTGGAGGAGGGTGTGGAGAAAAGGGAACACTCTTGCACTGTTGGTGGGAATGTAAATTGATACAGCCACTATGGAGAACAGTATGGAGGTTCCTTAAAAAACTAAAAATAGAATTACCATATGACCCAGCAATCCCACTACTGGGCATATACCCTGAGAAAACCATAATTCAAAAAGAGTCATGTACCAAAATGTTCATTGCAGCTCTATTTACAATAGCCAGGACATGGAAGCAACCTAAGTGTCCATCAACAGATGAATGGATAAAGAAGATGTGGCACATATATACAATGGAATATTACTCAGCCATAAAAAGAAATGAAATTGAGTTATTTTTAGTGAGGTGGATGAACCTAGAGTCTGTCATACAGAGTGAAGTAAGTCAGAAAGAGAAAAACAAATACCGTATGCTAACACATATATATGGAATCTAAGGAAAAAAAAAGGTCATGAAGAACCTAGGGGTAAGACGGGAATAAAGACACAGACCTACTAGAGAATGGACTTGAGGATATGGGGAGGGGGAAGGGTAAGCTGTGACAAAGTTAGAGAGAGGCATGGACATATATACACTACCAAACGTAAAATAGATAGCTAGTGGGAAGCAGCCGCATAGCACAGGGAGATCAGCTCGGTGATTTGTGACCACCTGGAGGGGTGGGATAGGAAGGGTGGGAGGGAGACGCAAGAGGGAAGAGATTGGGAACATATGTGTATGTATAACTGATTCACTTTGTTATAAAGCAGAAACTAACACACCATTGTAAGCAATTATACTCCAATAAAGATGTTAAAAAAGAAAAAAGAGAGGGGCCAGAGCGAGTAGGCACTGGCTAGAGACCAGCTGCATTCACCTGAACGTGGTGGATGAGTACAGACCCCAGTTCCACCATCAGCTGTGTGACCTTGGGCAAGTTACTCATTCTGTGTCTCAATTTTGCCATGTGTACAATTGGGATAACTTTCTACCTCCTAGGGGTGATGTAGGATCAAATGAGTTAATAGCTGTAAAGCATTAGAACAGTGCCTGACAAAATAGCAAGTATTTTTACTTGGACCCTGCGGCCGTGGGTCTGGGAATAAATATTGGTTTGCAGGGATGAACAGAGATATGGGGTCAAGTACATGCATCTTCCTCTGTCAGGAATGCCCTCTGCCTGTCAGAATTCAGCTCTGGGCCATCCCCAGTAGAATTAATTTCCCTCTTCTCAGCATTCCTGGAGCATAGTGCTGAAGACATCTATCCAAGCTAGAGTTTTAAATGATTTGGTTAGGACTAAAGCCACTTTTGAGGTTCCTTCTGCCTTGTATTCTACTTACATTACATTGCCCCATATGAAAGTGCCGTTTTTAGGTTAAAAAAAAAACTATTGGAAATTGGCAGTTTTATATGGTTCAAACCAATTAACGCACTGAGAGTCTGTTTAAACCCTGAGGGAGATTGCTTTGCGTTTTCCTCACCCTACCACTGCCTTCCTGCCAAGCACCTAAGAAGATACTTTTACATAGTACCACTTCAAAACCATATAAGGCATTTGACCGACAGGATGCTGAACCTTCAGAACTGAGGCACAGACCCTGGAAAGAGGCCTCTCCCTCCCTACTAGAGGGGATGATCTCCCTGGGAAGCCCTGCTGATTTGGCCTTCTCTATTTCCATCATTACCTTCTGGAAAGCAGGGGCTCTCTGGGTTTCCTTGGCAACATTTTGGATCTGAGGAGCATAGGGATGCCTGAGCTGCCCAAACCCCACTCATAGTTAGTTCCTCTCCTTTTGATTCCAAGACAGTTGGGAAAACTGCCTGTGGTTGCTTAGCAACAGTCACCTGCTGATTTCTTCCCAACATTCCCTAAGAAATGAATAAGCAGTAAAATCTTCCAGGTTGAAAGCTGGGCCTGAAGGGTTGGGCCAGGGGGCAAGTGAGACACATGCCTGAGGGCTGGGAGGTGGCCGAGCCCTTAATCACCGTGGGTGACTTTAGGCAACTTTCTTTCAGGACCTTATTCTCCCCAAATGTACAATGGGGTCAGGCTGAGTGATCTGTGAGACCCTCCCAGCTCAGCTGTTCTGATTCAATAGCAGCCAGCTAGTGGTCATTCACTCGCTGCCTTGGAGGGAAGGGACTTTCTTAACTTTTCAGGGTGGGTAAGGTGTAGGACATGGCTGCCCTTAGGAATCTTCCAATCTAATTGGAAAGACAGGTCCCAGACTGTGGATCTGAATCAGAGAGATTCTTGTAGCTTGGGGAGACTTCCTGGGGGCAGTTAAGCCTGGGGAAAACAGGCAAAAAGAAGAAGGGGCTTTCCTGTATAAATGTGTTTATATGGGAAATGGCAAGGGCAAGGATATAGAGGTGGAACTATGCGACACACAGTTCTGATTGGAGAGTCTCTGAAAAGAGCAGTAGGAGCTAGATGAGGATGTGTAGTTTGGGGCAGACTAGAAAAGCCTTGACTGCTAAGGTAAAGTGCTCCCCCCCCCCACATAGTCTCCTTGGGAACCGATAGTTCTAAGAGGTTAAGTGGTTTCACGCAGATCACTCTAGCTGTAGGGTGGACGATGAGCATGGGAAAGGGTTCAGGCCAGGTGTTAAGAAGCTCTTGCAGCTGCTCTTAAGGAAGTGACATGGACAAGCTGAAGGAGAGTGGAGAGGAGGAAGCAGATCCAAGGGACATTAAGGGACAGAAGAGTCTTAGCGACTCTTATTCACATATTTACTGTGCGCCTACTATGTGCCAGGCGGTTCTGAGTGCTGTATGAGGGACAATGTTCTGAGGCCGAGGATCATGTATTCTGACATGGTGAGGATGCTTAGGGCTCACCCATGGGTGTGTCCTTTCAGGAACCTGGACTAAAAGCAGTGTAGTAGAAGGGCCCTGGTGGCCGTGGGGAGTTCGGATGAGAGAGCAGCAGCAGAGGACCTGTGTTCAGGGCCCGTTTGAAACTAGCCTACCTAGGAGAGGAACTGTTCAAAGCACAGGGCATGACTGGTAGGGGAGAGGATGGGAATGCTTACAGAGGCGGCAGTAGACCAGCCGTGTCTGGATCGGGTGAGACCAGAGCCGCGGAGAGCCTAGGGCGGCCACTCAGGTGTCGGCCCCTAGGGCAGTCGGGAGATGCTGATGGCCCCTTCCCAGGGCCGCAGGGCCGGGTAGAGAAGCTCCTGGAAGGCGGCACGGAAGGTGTGCAGGTGGGTCATGCCGTCACGTCGTAAAAGGTGAAGACGCCGACCTCGTACTCCAGGAAGACGCCGAGCCGGTCGGGGTCGTCGCGGGGCCGCAGACGGCTGCGCTGGCCGTCGTGGAAGGCCCAGTACTCGAGGTCATATAGTTCGAGGCACCAGGACTGGCGGTTGCAGCCCAAGCGGGCGGCGGCAGAGGTGCCGCAGGGAGCCGTAGGCCGCGCCCACCCACCAGCCGACGCCCGCCTCCTGCACGTCCACTTCCCAGTAGTGGCGGCCGGCGTCGAAGCAGTGGCGGCCCAGCACCTGCCACAGCGCGTCGAAATGCAGCGCAGGATTGAGCCCCAGGTTGCCGTGGTGGCCACAACGCACCTTCAGGCGGTCTGCCGAGAGGCGCACGCGCGGGTGCAGCGTGTCTGGCTCCAGCGTGAGCGTACGCGCGTCTGCGGAGGGCGGGGACACCGGACCAGGCACGATGGGCGGGGCCAGTGCCCCTGCCCCGCCCCGCCCCCTGGAAACCGACCCTGCTGGTACCCGCTGTCCCGCCAAGTGCTCAGGGTAGAATACAGGGAAACACGGAAATCACGAGTGGGGCGGTGGCTGGGGAGCACGGGCAGGAGAAAACATTTTAGTGCACACCCGTTGTACGGCTTGAATTTTGTACCATGGAATTTGTTGCCAATTTCTAAAAATTTAATAAAAAATAATCCTATCGGATCTTCCCTGGTGGCGCAGTGGTTGAGAGTCTGCCTGCCAATGCAGGGCACACGGGTTCGAGCCCTGGTCTGGGAAGATCCCACATGCCGCGGAGCAACTAGGCCGGTGAGCCACAACTACTGAGCCTGCGCGTCTGGAGCCTGTGCTCCGCAACAAGAGAGGCCGCGATAGTGAGAGGCCCGCGCACCGCGATGAAGAGTGGCCCCTGCTCGCCGCAACTAGAGAAAGCCCTTGCACAGAAACGAAGACCCAACACCATCAAAAATAAAAAAATAAATAAATTTAAATTATATAAAAATAAAAAAAAAATCCTATCACTGTTAACACTTGGGTGTATATGCTCCCAATTTTTTTCTTTACTTGCCCCTTTATAGTTTTTTTCTTAACGTTGGTGTCATACTATACAGGCTCTTGGGTAATCTGCTTTTGAAATTTATTGAAGTATTTATGAACGTTTTACCACATCAATTTCATCTGTGGATTCAACCAACCTCTGATCAAATTTTGATGGGCTGTTGGATCTGTGCATGCAGAACCCATGGATACAGGGAGCTGAGTGTATTTGCAAACCATATAATTGTTAAGAGATTAATGTCCAGAGTATATAAGGAACTAGTACCACTCAGTATCAAAAACAAAAACAAAAAAAAGAATAACCCAACTAAAAAATGAGCAAAGGGGCTTCCCTGGTGGTGCAGTGGTTGAGAGTCCGCCTGCCGATGCAGGGGATACGGGTTCGTGCCCCGGTCCGGGAAGATCCCACATGCCGCGGTGCGCTGGGCCCGTGAGCCATGGCCGAGGAGCCTGTGCGTCCGGAGCCTTTGCTCCGCGATGGGAGAGGCCACAACAGTGAGAGGCCCGTGTACCGCAAAAAAAAAAAAAAAAAAAAGCATTTTAATGGCAACCTTAAGATTTTGATGCATAGATGAATTATAATTTAACCTATTCCCTCCCCCCGCCTTAAAAAATACGCTTTTTAAAAAGGTTTTGAAAACACTAATATGAATACATCTTTATGTATCTGATTATTTATTTAGGATATATTCCCAGAAGAAGAATTGCTCGGTCAACGGGGATGATTGTGATTTTAAGGCCTTTGGTAAATATTGCCAAACTGTCCTCCAGAAAGGTGGTGGTGATTTAAACTCCCAATAACAGTTCTTGCTGCATTATACACATCTGTAGACATGAAGTTAGAGAAAAGTCTAGGTCTTAGGGCATGTGGATGTTTAGCTTTAGTAGATACTGCCGGATAGTTTTCTCGGTAATATTTTGGAGTTTTCTGTAGAGAGGTTTTGTATGTCTTTTGTTAGATTTATTCCTAGCTTTTTAAAAGTGTTACTGAAAATAATGTTTTTAAAATTTCATTTTCTAATTGTTTATTGCCAATACACAGAAATACAATTGATTTTTGTATGCTGACATTACATCCAGCAGCTGTTCTAAATTCATTTGGTAACTAATTTATTTATAGATTATTTTGGATTTTCTGTAAATAATAATGTCACCTTTGAATAATGATTTTTTTTTCCCTTTTCCCATCCTTATAGCTTACTTTTTTGTTTTTTTTTTTTTGCCTCAAGGCACTCTCTAGGACATCTAGAACAATGTTGCATAGAAGTGTTTATACTGGGCATCCTTTTCTCCCACTCCTGGGTAAATATCCAACAGAAATGCATACATAGGTGCATCAAAAGACATGTACAGGGATATTCAAAGCAACATTATTCATATAGGCAAAAGCTAAACAATCCAAAATGTCCATCAATAATATTAAGTGTGCTACATTCATACAATGGAATACTACGCCACAGTGAAAATCAACAAACTACTGCTACACACAATCATATGGGTAAATCTCACAAATGTCATGTTGTTCTGTCGAAGCAAGACACAAAAGAATAGTCTGAGTGATCTCATTATATAAAGGTCAAAGACAGGCAAAAGTAATCTTTACTGTTAGAAGTCAGGAGAGTAGTTACCCTTCGGGATAGTGAACTGGCATAAGGAAGGATTCTGGGGAGCTAGAAGTTTCCATTTCATGGTCTGAAGGAAGTTACTGAATGTGTTCACTTTTAAAAAATCATTGAGCTACAGCCCTTTGACTTGTGCACTTTATGTATTTTATATCTGTTAAAGTTTAGTTTAAAAAAATGCATGCCTAGTAATTCCATTTTGAGAAATTACTCCTAAAATAATACAAAAATGAGCTAAGGTGTATTCAGTCACTTATTCATTAATTCAACAAAGAGGTACAAGAATGGATGTTTACCACAGCACTGTTTATAGAAATGAAAATGTAAAGCAGCCTAAATGTCCAATAATATGATATGAAATTGATTTAAACATGGCATATTCAATGGAATACCATGTATCCTTTAAAAATAACCATAATATCTGTGTTTATGAAAACAGAAAATTGTTCAATCTATACTATTAAATTTATTTATATATTTATTTATTTTTTTGCAGTACGTGGGCCTCTCACTGTTGTGGCCTCTCCCGTTGCGGAGCACAGGCTCCGGACACACAGGCTCAGCGGCCTTGGCTCACGGGCCCAGGCACTCCGCGGCATGTGGGATCCTCCCGGACCGGGGCATGATCCCGTGTCCCCTTCATCGGCAGGCGGACTCTCAACCACTGCACCACCAGGGAAGCCCTAAATTTTTAAAATTACAAAAGAAGGCAGTTCCCTGGCGGTCCAGTGGTTAGGACACTGTACTTCCACTGCTGGGGGCCGGAAAATTACAAAAGAATATCTATAATATCCCATTTTTAAAAATCTGTAGACATATATATTTTTTAAATGTCTGAAAGAATATATGACAAAAATTAACATCATTTAACTCTGGGGCAGGCAATTGTTTTCTTTTAGTATATGTAATTTCTAATTCTCTACAAGAAGCACGCATTACCTGTATAATTTTTTAAGGGAACAAAGATGTTCACAATATAACAGTAGATGAAAACACAGATTACAAAACAGGATGTAGAGTATGACACCATGTTTGTAAAAAATATATATATTAAATATTTATCACAGTATGTATATAGATATGCCAAAGAAAGTTAAAAGGGCAAATAATAGTTATCTACTACTACGTGTCTGCTTGGGTATGTGAGCAGAAACATTTCCGAAGCTCTTCAGTGATTTATGAGTGATTTTCTTTTAAAAAACTTTTCTTTGTTTTCTAATTTTTCTATAGTGAACATGTATTATTTCTGTGGTTTTTAAAAAACTGATAATAAGGGTTAAGAAAACTGAAGTTGGGTTTCTTAGGGAAAAAGGGGGGCCTCTACTTCAGTGACCCTCCCTCCCACCAGTACACCCCACGCCCTCTTCACCCTCTCCCCGCTCCTGGGGTCTTACATTTTAAGAAGAGTGATCGCTCTGGTGAGGGGCTTGTTTTCAGCAGGGAACCCGGCTGGGCGCCAGAGGAGCCCGAGAGCTGGCAGCTCATGTCTGTAATGAATTGTGAGAAATGAGTGCTTGGTGTTCATGCAAGCAGCACAAATTACAAAACATACTAAAAATATTACAGAACTGGAGATTTGCATAATCTCTCCCCAAGAATTGCATGCAAATTTAAGTAGGAAATGCAAATTCACAGTAACAAGAAAACTTCAGGACAAGGCTCAGATCTATACAGAAACGCACTTTCCAGGATCCGAAGCAAACTGAGCAATGACAGGCCAGTGTGAGTGAGGCCTGGACATGGGGAGGAGATAGCAGGCTCCAGGACCATCCTGAGAGTCAACCATGTATTCAGCAGTCAAGGAAGGGGGCAATTTCATGGCAGACATGCAAATTCTAGGATAAAGATCGAAAACGAGAAATCAAAGCTGAACCCTTAGGAAGGTCGCATTCAGGTCTCATCCAGGTAAGAGGGAGTTCAGGGGAAACCCAAGTCATGGTCCCTGTCTCCAACAGCTCTGTCAGGTAAATGAGGTGAGAAATGGGCTTGCTTGAGCTATACCACTCAAGGCAGAGAGTGCTCTAGATCGAAGAGGAGACGTGAAAGGGCTCCAGGGCCTGGAGGGGTCAGCGAAGGCTTCATGGAGGAGGAAGCACCTCAGCTGGCCCTTAAAGGATGGGGAAGATTTGGACACCCAGAAAAAGGATGGGAGCCTTTCCCCAGGATACAGCAGGAGCAAAGACATTAAGGACAGGTGCTAGGAGCGTCGTGTAAAAAGTGAGGAGCCATGGAAGGTGTTTGAAGGAGCGCAGACATGAGCAGAAGAATCTCCAGAGCTCTCTCTGGTGGGGAGTGGATGGGGCAGGGTGAGTGTGGAGGCAGAGGCCCTGTTGGTAGGCTCAGGCCTGACCTGGGGCAGCAGGGATGGAAAAGGGGCTGGGTTCAGGATATACTGCAGTGGTACAAGCACCAAGGCTTAACTCTAATGGGAGTGGAGAATGAAGAGTAGATTGGAGTCAAGAAGCAGAGGATTGGGGGTTGAGGCATGGAAGATGCCGGATTCCATTTCAGCCTGTTGACCCTGCAATGTCTGTGGAACTCACAGGTAGGGAGGTGAAGCGGCACACTGGAAGGGCAGTGGTGCTGCAAGACCCCCACCTCCCTGTGGCCTTCCTGGGAGTCAGTACCTCTCAGTATTACCTGTGATAGTAAGAATGATGGCCTTATCTTGTGGTGGATGAGGGGTGATGGCCTGGGAGGAAGCAGACTCCAGGGGATCAGAACACAAACCTTGGGACCGGAGTCTGTTTGAATTCTGCCTCTACCCCTACCAGCTGTGTGACCTAGGGCAAGTCAGTTAACCTCTCTGACCCTCAGCTTCCTCATCCATAAAATGGGGGATAATGAAGATGTCTACCACACAGGGTAATGCTGATGGTTGCATTTTTTAGCAAAACCAACACAGAACACATGAAGTAAATAACCACTGGTAATCTTGACATCAACATGAGCTTCAATCATGGTCTGCCATTTTTTGACCATGGAGCACATTTTGTCATGGATAAGATCCATGCCACGAAAGTTAGGCAGTTCTTGCCCTGAACATCTTCAGGAATTAGCTTTAATTCTCTTAAATGCAGCTTCATCATTCTGCAGGTCAGCAAGGCTCACTTCCAAAAGTTAACCCTTGAGGCCATCAAAAGCAATTTTGGTTCCTAGAGTTCTCATGACTAGGGTTTTTCCAATAGTTCTTATATGGAATGTAGCTGGTGCTTTCACATCGTACCAACCTTCCTTATAAGGAAAACAGATCAACCATTTTCTTCTTGGCTCCCTTTTAACTGCCTTTCATCAGGCATTTGCTCTTGCAAACCACCATGGTGCTGCTCAGAGAGCCAAAAGGGCCATTCCCTCCAAGTCTAAATGCTCTTTTCCATCTCAGAATATGACAACTTCCTTCTAGTTGTTCCGGTCAAAATCTGTGGAGTCTCCTTGGTATCTCTTTCTCTCTTCTTCCCTTCCTGCGCCCACATCTACTCCTGTTGACTCCCCCCACCTACCCTTTGCTGTTCCTTCAACATGCCAAACTTACTCTTCCCTTGTGCCTCGGGACCTTTGCACTTACTTTTCCCTCTGCCTAGAAGACATTTCCTCCAGATATATCAGCAGCAGCAACAATAATAGCTAACGCTCACGTGGTGCTTATTATGCCTGAGCGCCATTCTGAGCGCTTTACATGTAAGAACTCATTTAATCCTTACAACAACTCTATGAGACAGGAATATATTATCATCTCCATTTTATGGATATAGAAACAGAGGCATAGAAAAGTTAGGTGCCCTGCTCAAGATGGCAGGGTTAGGAAGTGGTGGGCCTGGGATAGGAACCCGGGCAGTCTGGCTCCAGAGTCCATGCATGTGACCACAATGATCTCCAGCCCATCCTTCAGGTCAGCTCACACATCCCCTTCTCAAAGAGGCCTTTCCCACTTCCCATAGAAAATAGCTCTGGGCTTCCCTGGTGGCGCAGTGGTTGAGAGTCCGCCTGCCGATACAGGGGACACAGGTTCGTGCCCCAGTCTGGGAAGATCCCACATGCCGTGGAGCGGCTGAGCCAGTGAGCCATGGCCGCTGAGCCTGCGTGTCCGGAGCCTGTGCTCCGCAATGGGAGAAGCCACAACAGTGAGAGGCCCGTGTACCGCAAAAAAACAAAACAAACAAAAAAAAAAACAACTCTTCCTCCTGGTCACCCTCCATTCTCCTTACCCAGCTTATTTTTTCTCAAAGCACTTTTTTTTTTTTTTAATAAACTTATTTATTTGGCTGAGTTGGGTCTTCATTGCTGCGCACGGGCTTTTCTCTAGTTGCGGCGAGTGTCGCTGCGGTGCATGGGCTTCTCAGTGCAGTGGCTTCTCTTGTTGTGGAGCATAGGCTGTAGGCGCGCGGGCTTCAGTAGTTGTGGCTCACGGGCTCTAGAGCGCAGGCTCAGTAGTTGTGGCACATGGGCTTAGTTGCTCCGCTGCATGTTGGATCTTCCCGGACCAGGGCTCGAACCCGTGTCCCCTGCATTGGCAGGCGGATTCTTAACCACTGTGCCACCAGGGAAGTCCCCCAAAGCACTTCTTATCGCTGACATATATTCATTTGTTGTCCATCTTCCCCTTAAAAGACTGAGCACCACAAAGGCAGGAGCTTTGTTTTGTACCCCACTGTGCCCAGCACATAACAGGGGCTCAGTAAATGGTCTGAATGAATCCTAATAGCAGAGATGAATGAATGGATATTTCTGAGCACCTGTTTTGTGTCAGGCCCTGCAGTGACCTCAGAGCTGGACCCAAAGTGGTTCTTGCCTTCCAGGCATTTAAGAGAGGAAGGGAGGGGTCCATGTATCCAGCTGACAAACACCCCCAGGCAGAAGATGGAGCAGACCCAGGGCAGAGCGGGGAGACGGCCGGGAGAGCTAACGAGCCCGGGGTTTCTTGGAAAGGCTTCCCAGGTGAGCACAGCTGTGGGTCCTGACCAGGCAGAGGAAGAGGAGGGGGAGTTGGCCCTTCCAGCTGGGAGCCCAGCGCAGGCAAAGCTGAGGTGTGGCAGAACCTCGGGAGCAACTGAGGGGCAGGAGCAGAGCAGGGCAGCTGCGAGAAGCAGGACCTGGTCTCCAAATGGGTAGGAGGTGAGGTTGGAAGGGAGGGTTGGGCCCAGGCCCAGGAGATCTTGACCACCCAGCCTAGGGCCTCTGTGCAGGAGACACGTGATTTAGGGTGGCGATATTCACAGTTGTCTCTAATCACAGGGCACTAGGGGAGTAAAGGACCCAAGGTTGGTCACACGGTGACTTACTCGCCTTAAGGCGGACGTCCAGTGGCGTCTGTAGCGGGCTCTGCGCGGCTTCCACAAGGCCCTTAAAGAAGCTCTTGACGGGCTCAAAGGAGTGGGGCACGGGGTGGCACGACTCCCCCAGGCTCATCTGCTGGTCAGCAGCCGCGTGCGCGCGAGGGCACGTGGGGCTCAGGGTGGCTGGGAGCCGCGTCCCAGCCTCCACCACTGTGCCCAGGAACAAACCCAGCCAGCGAGCACTGGCCCCACCTGGCCGTGGCACCTGCTGCCACCCCAGGCCCTGTCCTTGGGAGCAGAGCCCCGAGGACCACAGCCTTGGCAGTCCCCCCCCCACCCCCGCCTCGAGGAAGGAGGCAAGCTGACTGCCCCTGCCCTGAAGTTGCTCACCATCTCGAAAGGGACCCCGAAGCTTTACAGACACTGTGACAGAGGTCGCCCTGAGGTACAGGGGACGAAAAGAGCGAGGGGCCAGTTTTCCTGGGGAAGGTGCTCCTGGGGCATGTCCAAAGGGGGGGGGGAACAGGAAACCATATCCCAAAGGGGAAGCCAAAGACTCTGGAAGCTCAGTTGGAATGCTGACCAAGGGGGTGTGCCCACCACAGTGGGGGCCTGTCCTGTTTTCTGCCTGGACAGCACCTTTTAAATACCCTTCCTGTGTTAATTGTGGCTTTGTTAAGTAGAAGCAAGAAAACTGTCCCAGCCCCTGGTGTAGGCATGTGACGAGGAGTCTCCACTCCAAGACTTGGATGTGGAAGTGAGGGTGGGCTGGTGACAGTGGCGTGTAGCTGTCAGGGACAGCAGTGGTGGAGGTTGCAGGGGGCATGCTCTGGGTCAGGGGTGTGAGCTGTGACATCCTGCCCAGCGGAGAAGGGTGGGTCTACACTGGAGCAAGTCTGTGCCATGGCCCTGACTTCACTCCTGCAGCCTGGTCTTCATCACGACTTTCTGGCCTTCCTGGGGATCAGATGTGCTGCCTAATACTCTTTCATAAACTCCTTTCTTGCTTAAAACAGTTACAGTGGATTCTCTCGTTTGCACCTAAGATCCCTGTCTGCACTTTCTGGAGGGTTGTCCTGGGCAAGGATTTAGAAGACAGCAGATTGCCTTAGGACAGCAGGCCCTGGCTGGTGGGCGGTGCTGCCCAAGGTGGGAGGGGCTGGTGGATGCCTCAGGAGGGAGGGAAGGTGGCCCAGCGCTTGGCAGGAAGGATGCTGGGCCTTGGAAGGGCTGAGGGATGGTCTCCAAGCCCTGTCTACCTAGGAAGCTGCAGGTCTAGAGCCCATCCTCATTTGGGTGGGAAGAAGGTAATTTGTGGAGAAAGAGGGCTAAGGTCACACTCAGAGGGCTGGCCAGGGAGTCAGATCACTAGCAGGGAGGGCAGGGAGCGGCTCCGGGGTGGCCCAGAGGGCAGATGGGTGGGGTGGGACTGGGGAAGGGGATGAGGGACAAATGCGACCACCTGGTAACCCCAAACTCCAGCATCTAGCACAGGGCCTGACACATAGGAGGTTCTCGATAAATGTTCACAATGCAATAAATGAATGAATGAAACTGAGCACATCTACTTCTTGCCTTTGCAGACTCAGGGAACAGCCACATAACCACCCATCTCTCAAGCCAGAAACCAGCTGTCATCTTGGATTCCCCCAATCACCAATCCTGTCACATCTATCAAACTCGCCTGCTTCTCCCCATCCCCACTGCCCCTTCACTGGTCCAGCCCACCATCATCCCTCTCCTGGATACTGTGGTCTCCTCCCAACTTTCCTTCCAGGCTCCATTCCTGCCTGTCCAGTCCATCCTCCAGCCTGTCACTAAAGTGACCTTTCTAAAGCATTAATCTGACCGTGTCATTCCTCGCTGCAAAACACTCCCCTGGCCCCCGTTCTCTTTACAAGACAAAGTCTAAACTTCATAACCAGGCATATAAGACCCTTCATCAAGTAACCCTGGCATCCCTACATCTCCCAACATGTCCCCCTCCCTTGTACCCTTGCCCCGCCTCCAGTCAGGCTGAACCCTGGCAGTTCTCCAGTCTGCCAAGCTCTCACACGCACATACTTCCTTTCTGCCTGGGATGTCCTCTCTGCTTTTTCCCTCTGTATATACCCAGTGAGCTCCTCCTTATTCTCCCATACCAGCTCCACTGTCACTTCCTCCTGGAAGCCTTCCCTGATTCCCCATACAGAGTTGGACTTCTCTTGGACACACTTTTGCTAGCCCACTTAGCTGTGCTGTGTTGTGAATAACTTTCTGAGCATGTCTCCCCACCCACGAGCTCCTAATGTGAAGCAGGGGCCTGTTGCAATCAGGTTGCTCAGTGTATATTTGATGAAAATATGAGTGAACAAATGGAAGGAACGATGAATGTTGAAAATCAGTAGCTTGGGCACCAGAGAATTAAAAAAAAAAAAGAGAGAGAGATGAGAAAGCCCTGAAACCGTTATCTGTGATGGAAGAATAGCATTCTTCTCCATGGAAGCCTCCCTTTGAATCAGATATTCCTAAAATGTACTATTATTTTAAAAGAAAAAAAAGTGCCCCTCTGTGCGTCTTGCCTCTCTTAAAGTACAACGTCTAAAGTGCCTAGGAGAGCACCTCACCCAGAATATTTTGTTAGGTTTTTTTTGTTGTGGTTGTTATTTAACAATGAGACACAGGCTGAATTGACCAAGGCCACATAAAGGCACAGGAGGGGAAACAGCCTCCAGGGACTGGCTTGATTAGTCTTGTACTGACTTATTTATTTGTCTGTCTTATTTTGCAGCCAGAGCCCAGGCTAATCTGTGGTTCAACTCAGTGCCATCTTTACTTAGTTGTACCTTGCTTCATCCCACAAACCTTTAAAGCATCTTACAAAAGTTATCTAATGCTGCAAGATTTTCCTTTACAGTGAGAAAAATGAAGCCAAGAGAAAACCAGGATAAGACTGTAAGCTGGAAGCCAGAGTGAGATGAGGCATAAACTGTACGCCACAAAGTCTCATGCCAGCTATTTGAAACATATTTGGCTCTGAGCTTCCCAGAAACTATGGCAAAGAAAGAAAGAGGAAGGGTTAGATGAGTAGAAAAGCAATCCAAGTGCACAGGTGACTGCACAGGAGTACTGACACAAGAGAGGAGTTTCTCCCATGGTTCCCTGAAGACGGGAATGTGATCCTCAACAACATGCTTTCGCTAAGTGTAGTAGTGAATATTATAGGGGCTAGTTTTTAGATTCTCCTTCAGGATAATAGCCTTCAACAGAGCCCACTGGCCAAGGAGTCTCGTCCTTCTCTCCCCTTTGAGCAAACTGTGACTCCACTCTTTTTTTTTTTTTTTTTTTTGTGGTATGCGGGCCTCTCACTGCCGTGGCCTCTCCCGTCGCGGAGCACAGGCTCCGGACGCGCCGGCCCAGCGGCCATGGCTCATGGGGCCCAGCCGCTCCGCGGCATGTGGGATCCTCCCGGACCGGGGCACGAACCCGCATCCCCTGCATCGGCAGGCGAACTCCCAATCACTGCGCCACCAGGGAAGCCCTGTGACTCCACTCTTGAAGTCTGCTTAGTAGCTTTTGCAAAGGTGCCTGCCTTTCCAGGAGTGATGGTTCCATTAAGACTGTACCGTCAGAGGACTGGGCAGTGATGCCTTGTGGCTTTAGAGTCAGACAGACCTGATCCCAGATCTGCCACCTACCAGCTGTATAACCTTGGATGAGTCCCTTCATCTCCTTGAGCCTCCATTTCTCATTAGTAAAATGGGGTAAGAATATCCAATTTGCAGAGTTCTAGTAAATATTAGAGCTAAGATACCTGAGGTGCTTGGAACACAGAGGCCCTCAAAAATGGTGACTGTTCATGTCATTTAATTAGTCCAAGATGTATATTATCTTCCTAACAATGTAATCAGTCTACCTGCTGACAAGGCAGTTCTCTGTGTATTTACTCAGTGTGTGAATACTGTGTTCAGTGCCACATTAACCAAGATGAAATGTGGCGGCCGGTGGCCACTGTGAGGGCAGAAACCCAGCATTACCTGCAGCAGCTGTACAGGACTGGGTTCCTGGCTGATATTCCAGACCCTGTTGGAGAGATTGTTCATGACATCGATTTGCTCCCCACAAGACTCGATTTGCTCCCTGTACGCCTGCGGGGCAAGCTGCGTGTTTTTCTCAATGAATTTCTTGGTCAGAGTTTCCTCTTCATCAAGTAGTAATCTGAGTTCAGTAAATTTCCTTGTCAGCCAGGTTTTACCTGACTCTGCACGAGCCTAAAGAAAAACCTGAACAATACAAAACCAGATGCAGATATGATTGCCAACCAGGAAATCCAAAACTATCAACATGAAAAAAATTATTATAACTTCTAAAAAGTGAGTTCAGCACTTATAAAAAGCTTTCCTAAGTACCAGCTATAACCAATTGGAAAATGAATGGAGAAATAAAGATCATTCTTAAAACAGTAGGCAAAAAATAGCAAAATATTTAAAACTAGACCTAACAAAACTGTAAGGGACTAGATAAAGAAAAGCATAAAATTGTACTGAAAGACATAAAATAATCTGAATGCATGGAAGAAAAACCATATCCCTGGCTAGGAAGATTGAATACTATAAAGATGCCATTTGTCTCCAAATTAGTCTATAAATTGGATGTAATCCCAATCAAAGTCTTAACATACAGATTAACCAAATGTTAAATTACCATGGGGGAGAATAAGCACAGGAAAAGCCAAAAATTTCTTTTAAAGGATCAGTGAAGGGGAATTCCCTGGCGGTCCAGTGGTTAGGACGCCAGGCTTTCACTGCTGAGGGCACTGGTTTGATTCCTGGTTGGAGAACTAGGATCCTGCAAGCTGTGTGGCATGGCCGAAAAAAAAAAAATCAATGAAGGATGAGCTGCCTTATTAGATATCAAAACAAACTGTAAAGGTACAGGGTTTAAAACTATGTGGCTTAGGCATAGACAAAAAGATCAAGAGCAAAGAATAGCTTAGAAAAGTATAATATAATTATATATATAATTCAACAAATGGTATTGGTACAGCATGCAATTAATCATGTATTAAAAAAAACTAAGTTAGATTCTTATCTTATTCTGTATACAAAAACAAATTCAGACAGAACCCCACCTATGAAGTACTCTTGTGAAAAATGTGAATCTGAATCTGATTAAGCCTCTAGATCTAACTTAAAGAAACAATTTAGAAGACACATAGAGGACAGAGAAGCATGTTAACCATCAACTTAAAAAATACATCAACCAATAGCATTTTGAAAACTTTCACTCCTAATTCAAATAAACAAATAAAATGTGACACTTATAAGACAATTGGGAATGTGACTACTGGTTGGATATTTGATAATATTAAGGAACCATTGTTAATTTTCATAGGTGTGATGATGATACCATGGTTATATATTTTAAAAAATGAGTACTTATCTTATAGAGGTAATATGCTCAGAGTTTGACAGATGAAATTGAATGTCTGCGATTTGCTTCAAAACACATATGTATGCTTGAGGTTTTCCACGATAAAAGCTAAACAAACAAACAATTCTAAATAGATCAAAGCACTATACATTAAAAAAATAATAAACCTACTAGAATAAAATACAAAACAATTTTATTTTTAAAAATTTGAGAAGGGAAGACCTCTATAAGAGGAACCCAAAACTCAGATAGCAAAACGGGAGTCATGACAGGTTGGACTACATAAAAAAAGAAACTCTTCCCAAGAGGTAAGGCACTGTAAACAAAGCCACATGACAAGTAACAAACTACACAGGCTTACTATCCATAACATATAGTGAAAAAAGAAATCATTCAATTTAAAAATGGACCAGAGATACACAAATGCCAAGAGATGTATGAACAGGTGTCTCTGCGTCCCAAACAATCAAGGAAGTGAGCAGCATAATCAGAAAAAAAAAAAAGTATATATATATATATATATATATATATATATATAGGCCATCAGACTGGAAGAATGCTAACTGATGGATAATACCAAGAGTCCATAAGGATGTGTGGAATAGGCACTTACATACACTGCAGGTGGTAGTGTCCATCAGTATTGCATTTTTAGAGGGTGATATGATAATATCAAAATTTTAAACGCTTAAATCCTTTGATGCAGCAGCTCCTCTTGCAGGAATTGATCCTAGAAAATGTTTTCACATGTGCACAAAGATTTGTGTACCAAGAAGCTTACTATAGCATTGTTGGAGATAGAGAAAAGTTGGACAAAATATTCAACATGGGAAGCACATATGTATGTTCATTGTACAAATTATGCTGCATTCATACAATGAAATAATAATATTCAGTGATTAAAACGAATGCAGTGTTCTGACACATGCTATGATATGGATGAACCTTGAAGACATGATGCTAAATTAAATAAGCCAGACAGAGAAGGACAAATTTAGCATCCTGAAGGACATGATGCTAAATTAAATAAGCCAGACAGAGAAGGACAGGGAAGAATGCTAAATTAAATAAGCCAGACAGGGAAGGATTCCACTTATATGAAATATCTAGAGTAGGCAAATTCATAGAGACAGGAAGTAGATTAGAGGTTACCAGGAGCTGGTGGGGGGGGGAATGGGAAGTAATTGCTTAATGATTACAGAGTTTATATTTAGGGTAATGAAAAACTTTTGGAAACAGTGCTGATGGTTGTACAACACTGTGAATGTAATTAATGCCACTGAATTATATGCTTAAAAATGGTTAAAATGGTAACTTTTATGTTACGTGTATTTTGCCACACACACACACACACACACACACACACAAAGAATGCAGTGGACCTATATGTCCTGTCGTGGAAAGCTCTTCAAGACACCGTGTGAAAAAGGGCAAGTTGCAGAATAATATATATAGGATGATCCCATTTATGTAAAAGATAACAAAATTAAAAGTGTACATGTATATATGCATCTGCATGTTTGCAAGTGCATTTAAAATGTCTGGGGACTTCCCTGGTGGTGCAGTGGATAAGAATCCGCCTCTCAGTTCAGGGGACATGGGTTCGAGCCCTGGTCCGGGAAGATCCCACATGCCGCGGAGCAACTAAGCCTGTGCGCCACAACTACTGAGCCTGCACTCTAGAGCCCATGAGCCACAACTACTGAAGCCCACGCGCCTAGAGCCCGTGCTCCGCAACAAGAGAAGCCACCGCAATGAGAAGCCCGTGCACCGCAACGAAGAGCAGCCCCTGCTCACCGCAACTAGAGAAAGCCTGCACGGAGCAAGAAGACCCAACGCAGCCAAAATAAATAAATTAATCAAAAATTAAAAAAAATAAAATGTCTGTTAGTTTGGTCATGTTTGGGAAGAGGTGTGGGATTGGGGAGATGGTCAAGAGGGACTCTCACTCTGTACTTTCCATAGCTGTACACTGTATTCTAATTAACTATTTAAATTTTAAAAACTGAGATGTGTTTATGTATTACCAGTACAATTAAAATATAAAATCATAACAACAAAAAAATCAGGCCGGCTTCTTTCCTCAGCCCAAAATGTCTGTACAGCCCACACAGCAGCAAGATCCTTGGTACCCAGGCAGGCATGGGGGTGGGCAGGCTCCCCTGTGTGCCATGTTCTCTCCTTAGTGGGGCAGGAATGTGTGGTTTGGCAGGATCTACGGGATGGGCTCCCAAAGTCTGTGTTTCCCATGCAATGTTCTAGGCAGTGGTGAGGCTCTGAGTTTAGAGCCTCATATTGACTAAATTGGCTTTGGGCTAGCTTGGGAATTAGTCCACACTTACAACATGGTTTCTATGAGTCAGTGAGCCTGGACAGAAATATATCTTTGTTGAATGACTAAACGAAGGAAAGAAAATGTGTTCTAAATGCTTGATATATCCACACATTTTGGAGGCAACATATGTACACGGAGGACCTTTCTACAGAAACTGAGAGCAAATATCTTCTCCCAACCAACTGGGCTCCAAGCAGTTTCTACAGATCCACTTTTTCAAGAAGAATATACAAAATAAGCTTAATGATACTACATTTTGTTATAAATCTCAGCGTAGAAAACTTAAGTATAGGCAAGATGAGGCTGACTATGCAATATGGTAAAAAAAAAAAAAAGACTGAGAGAGAGAATTCTGGAAATGAAACAAGGAAGTACACTGTCTGGGCCACATTGGTTCAAAGTGAGCTAATATATATCTATATATATATCATGTATTTATATACTCTTTTGTTGTTGTTCACAAAAGTAACAAAAGCTCACTGTGGAAAATTTGGAAGATTTGAAAGAAAACTATAACCACTCTGCTATATATTGTCAACTCATCCCAGTTTGAGTAAAAAGTTAGGGCAGCAGGCAAGTGTTGATTTTCCCTACACCTGGCATGTATGAGCGCGCTGAAAAGCCATGATGGGGAAGCAAACAGCCTATTAACAAGGATGTCAGAGAAAAATCATTTAATGGGTATTGGCTGGGGATTCATGATCAAGTCCTTCTTGATTGCTCTCTGGAAAGGCGTGGATGGGTTCTGGTTGTTGGCTTCTGAACAGTTGGACGTTGGTCAATTATGAACTTTACTGGTTTTAATTTGTTTACCAAGCTGTTTTATGGAGTAATTTTCAGGCAAATGGCCTTTTCCCTAGTACTGCCTCTTGAATAAGCAAGGACAGAGAGGCATGGTTGCCCCAGACCTCTGTGCCACAACTACGCCTGCCACAGTTCAGCGGAACGCACCAGACTCCCTACAAAAGTCTGTGCCTATTGAGCCAGGCGACTCACTTCTAGGAACGTGTCCCAAAGAAAATAAATCAAGGTGCCAAATATCACTGCAGCGTTGTTTTACCTGAGTGAAAGCCTAGATGTGATCTAAATGTTCAACATTAGGAAAATGGCTTCATGAATCATGGTTGATCCCTATAATGGAATATACAGCCTCTAATACTGACACTGACAAAGAACTTTTAATGACACAGGGAAGGGTTAGGGTCTTAAACGAACAACCACAAAACCCCCCATATGTAAGATGACATATAGTTTTGGTCAAAAAGGGAGAAGGAGCTGACATGGAAATCCCCCTTCCTACTTCAAACACACGGAAATGCTGATAAGATGAGTAAATTTTAAAATTACGCGATCAAGCTGAAAAAAACCCCACAAGACCCCAAAAACCAACCCACAATCAAACAAACAACAACAACAAAAGGGAAATCCTCAGGTGCCAAAAACAAAGAGGGAACTTGGCATCAGAACCATGGGCAGGAGCTGAGTGAGGGACCCCGGTGGGGTGGAGGTAGAGGGGTGTATGAGAGCCACACCATGCTGGGGTCGGGGCATCTAGGAGGGCGCCCTGGGCACCTGGCGTCCTGGGAGCGGGAAGGGGGCCACCTGACCCGCATCAAACCAGATTCACAGAAAGCCGCTCCATCCATGAACTAGGTACCAGTAAAAGCCCACCCACGGGCCTGGGGGAAGGGCAAGGAATCTTGTCATCCATCCAGGGTCATGCACTACTTTTGCAACTTCCTATAAATTTGTAATTACTTCAAAAAAAGTTTTTTGTTTTTTTTCTTTTGCGGTACGCGGGCCTCTCACTGTTATGGCCTCTTCTGTTGCGGAGCACAGGCTCCGGATGCGCAGGCTCAGCGGCCATGGCGCACGGGCCCTGCCGCTCCGCGGCATGTGGGATCTTCCCGGACCGGGGCACGAACCCGTGTTCCCTGCATTGGCAGGCGGACTCTCAACCACTGCGCCACCAGGGAAGCCCCAAAATAAAGTTTAAAAGTTGGGGAAAAGCTTCAAAAAAGAAAACCATTCCTTAGATGAAGCTGAAACCTGCCCCCTTAGACTTTCCACACGGATCCTAACTCTTTCCTCGGGGACCCCCAAACCATATCTGCTTAGAGATTTACAGTGAGACTGTGCCCTGACTCTGTTCTTCTGGCTGAACAGCCCAAAGCACCTCCGCCATCCCTTCAGGTGTGCCAACTTTCAGTTCCCAAATCCTTTTGAACTGATGTAGTTGCCTATGCCCAGAGTCTTGCTCTTGAAGACATGACATGATTAATAATTAACCCAGGGCCACAGGTGTAAACCACAACTGTCCCCAGTAAACTGGGGCATGCTGTCACCCGAAAGATAATGGATGTTGGGCAAACAGGGGGCCAACTCTGTGGCCTGGTCTGGGTGCCAGCTACTCCTGTGGTCGTCAGAGCCAATCTCCCTGCCTGACTTGGGGTGGCCAGTCTGGGGTTCACAGGGCCCTCAGTGAGACAGACCCTGGGAGGGCAACCCACTCCAGCCCTCACTTTGAGGCGGTGGCAGCTGAGGGTGAGAAGGGAAGGGATTGGCCAAGTTCACCTAAAACGCTCCTAAAGAGCAACACCATTCTCACAGTCAAAACAGCAGCTGGGATAATGTCAGCCCCAACTTCCCACTTAAAACCCACAAAAGAATCCACTTAAATAAAGTGTGATGCAAGGAGAAGCCTGAAGAAAGTACATACTTATGGAATACATTTATACCTATTTACTTTTTTTCAACAGTGAAACCTAAAGAGCGATTTGTGTGTTCCTTACCTTGTGTTTTGCTTTGCTTAAGGCAGTCTGGGGTGCTGGGTTTGGAGGACTAGTCTGTCCAAGAGAATGGCTTTGGCCATGGCGGGAGGAAAGGCCGTTCCTGCATTTTGTCAGGCATTATGGGACAAGGCTAGGGCTCTGGGCAGAGGCAGATTCACCACAAAGCTAATGAAACAGGAGCCCCAGGTCCCTCCCTGGCATGGCCCCTTCATGATCTTGCAACTAATTTTGTGTTCTTTTTCTCCAAAAGGGCCCCCTAAATTACAGAAGCCCCAGGTCTCACCAAACCTGACCTGCCCCTTTGAGGCTGTTTGTCATTTTCCCTTGGCTCTATATTGGGGAGAACTGTGTGTCCAAGGGCAAAGGTGGACATCTCATCTGGAATAAGGAAGAATCCCCCACTTGCCTTGAGCTTCTCAGCAGCATCTTGTCTGGGTTATGTTGCCAACTTGCTGCTGCTTCTTGGCTGTCAAATTCTTTAAACATTCTTGGGTGAGTTTCTGTATGTGAAAGTATTAGGAGAGAAGTCTTAGTGTTGTCACTTTTGAGATAACAAGTCACCCCAGGGGTCATGTCCTCTCACTCCTGTATTTTTTTTCAGCTGAGCTGAGACTCAAAAGGTGAGCTGACTTGCCCAAAGTCATGAGGCAAGTTGGAAGATGAGCTGGAAGTAGGGCCACTCTGATCCTCAGAGGCCCACATGAGGTATTCTCCAAACCTCGAGGTGCCCCCTTTTTTTCTAGGACAGTCCTGCTTGTGACCTGCTTTTCCAGGCCCTCAAATAGGACTTTAGGGAAGCAGCTTGGGGTCAGGGGAAGAGCCTTCACTTCTAGAGTGAATACTGAGTACCTATAATGTGCTGGCGCCTGTTCTCGGAGCTGCTCTCATGGAACTTGCATCCAGGTTTGGTCTGTGGTCCTCTGGCCTGGACTGGGGTTCAGAGGACCTGCATGTGTAAGAGGTCCCCTCGCCCACCTAAGATGGCTCCCTTCCTTATCTCTGCTTTTTGCAACTGCCATTTCTCCAAAGGCCTTACCTCCATCTTACCTTCTTATGGCTCACCTTACACTCAGCTGCTGGACCAACTGGGAGCTTCCTGAGGGCAGGTCTGCTCCATTCTTGGTTCCTGATCCCCCATAGGGACCAGGGGGTGACCCGGAAGTGTTTGCTGAATTGAACAGAATTACCAGGGGCTGCCAAATTCAAGTGGAGAGCTGGAGCAAGTTATGAGCCTAAGCCCCAGACTCAGATGGGACCTCCTAGGTCTGAGTCCCAGCTCTCCTTCCACATGACCTGGGCAAGTGATCTCACCTTTCTGAACCTCGGTTTCCTCAGCTACAAAAAAAGGGGACACCCCTACGGAGTTGCTGTAAAGAATAAGAAGTACACAGTGTTTGGTATAGTGCTTGGCACACAGTAAGTGCTCAACAGACATAGCTTGCATTGTTATTTGAATATCCAACAAGCATTTGCTATGGTGTGCAGTTTTATTCTAGCTGGCGGTCTGGGAGTGAGTGGTGGGGCTGGGAACACAATAGAAACCCAAGTATAAGCCATAGTCTCAACTTCCAGGAGCGCATTCATACCCCACTGTGATTTCTAAGCCTTCAAGTCCAGCTCCTGGCTATCAGCCAAGGATAACCCAGCTTCCTGGTGCTTGAAACCTCCAGTCACAGGGTGCTTCTCCCATCTAGTACCTGGTGGAACCCCACTTATTCTTCACGGCCAGTTCCAATGGCTCCTCCTCCAGGAAGTCTTGCTGGGCTTCCTGTCCCTAGTTCACATTGTCCTCTCTTTGGCTCCCACTGACCACTGCCTCAGACTCCCCAATTACAATACTTATCATACTGTGTTGTCACTGTTTGTTCTTCCCCCACTAGCCAAGGAACTCCTCCAGGTCAGGGAAGAATTGGTCTATTCCCTGACTCATGGCACCAGGTATGAGTTGAATGGATGTCTAATGAATGAATGAATGGGCAGATGGATGATGCATGAACAGACAGGTGAGTGGGTGGGTGTGTGGATGCAAAAGGGGTAGGTGGGTGGACCTGCCTATTAGAAGCTGTATCTCTGAAAGCAGCCTTGTTAACTCTGAAAACAGCATTTTGAGGAACTAAATTATTATTATAACCATTTTATAGATAAGAAAAAGATCTTGGAGGCGGAGGCAAGCCTTGAATCCTGGACTCTACCTGCTAGATTGGCCCCCACGTGGCCCATTCTCACAGTGGAGCTCCAAGGTTGTCACCATGATGGTGTTAAGTCATGCTGTGCAGGGAATAGGTCATTGTGGGGCTGGATTAACCACAGACGACTTCTTGAAGGTGAAGTGGTAGAATCAACACTGTCCTGTCTGTGACGGGAAGGCCTGCCTAGCCCAGAGAGGTTGGAGGGGTCTGACTAGAGTCACTGGACAAGTTGGCCACAAGGTTGGAACAAGAGTCCAGAGCCCCCTTCCACTATTAAGAATAAGCATGGGTGAGAGCTCCAAGGTGAGAATGGGCCCGTGGGAGGCAGTCCTGGGTTCAAGGCCCGCCTCGGCCTCCAGAACCCTCCTCTTCTTGGCCACGAACCGTCTGGCCTAGCTCTCACCAGGCTGTTATGAGGGTTGTCCGCTCCCAGGGCGATCAGGCGGTCCTCAGCCCCTCTCTGAATTCCAGGAGGGAAAACCAGAGGAGGTGTTTGTGTGGCTTTCCGGAAACACAGATGTTTTCGAAGCGGGAGAGGTTTTTTTCATCTTTGTTAAAAGGCAGAATTTCTTCCGGCCCAAAGGCAGTGTGGTAGACCCGCCTTGGTGGGTGAGGTCCGGGATATCCGGTGCCGGCCGGGGCGCCCAAGTTCTCACTCCCAAACCCACCTCTTCTTATGCTTAAATGATGGCCTTGCCTTTCCTTGGGCTTGTTTCTTTTTCTGAACAACAGGTCGGCCTCCAAGATGGTCTCTGGGCCGCCTTGCGGGTCCTGGTCCCAACCGGGAACTGTCAGTGGGACCCAGTACGCACCTCCCCGCCCGCTGCTCCCGGGCTCACGCCCCCGCGTCCCCACCTGCACGCGCGCCGCCTCCTCCAGCGCCAGACCAACCGGGTGGCCGCGGTGCGAGCCCAGCACCAGGCAAAGCGCGCACACGCAGCGGCGGCAGCGGCGACAGAGGAGCTCAGCCACGCGGTCGCCGTGCTCCGGGCAGCGCCAGCCGCGCGCGTCTTCGGGCTCCGCTGGGCGCAGCCCCCCAGGAGTCCCACTTGGCGCCGCCGCGCCCGCCATTCACCCGCAAGTTTTGCGGCCGCCGCGCAGAGAGGGGCCGGCGGGGAAATAGTAAACCTGCGCGGTGGGGCGGGGCGCACCGGGCCGTCCCAGTTCCGGCAGGGAAAGACAGATATATGGCAGGGCGCCGCCTGCAGGCCAGGGCACAGCCGCAGCATCATCACCCTGCGGACAGCACGGTGCTCTCCCGCCCATCCGCCGGGGCAGTGAATGCTCAGGCCCGGTCTCCCGGCTCTGTGTCTAGCCCAGAGGCGGCCACAGCTCAAATGGGGGCTCACTTCGAATGGGCTAACTAACTGCAAGGAGGTGGGCTTCCCCGCTGAGTGACGCTCGTCCAGTCATGATCAGAAAACTGCAGCCCCGTGGATGGGACCAAAGTTGGCTGTGGCCTTCCGGGATGCTATGCATTACCTAGACTTTTCATTTTCCCTTAATTCTCTCTTGCCCTATCCCCAAGAAAAATAACGATTCCCGCAATTTTGAGAAACATTCTGGAAACTCCACCTGCCCCCACGCTAAAGTCTCAGCATCCACGGTGGTACAGGCATTATGGAAAACAGTATGGAGGTTCCTCAAAAAATTAAAAATAGAGCTACCATATGATCCAGCAATCTTACTTCTGGGTGTATATCCAAAGAATATGAAGTCAGTATATCAGAGCTATCTGCACTCCCATGTTCATTGCAGCATTATTTACAATAGCCAAAATATGGAAACAACCCAAGTGTCCATCAGTGGATGAATGGATAAAGAAGATGTGGTATATGCACGTATATATAGTGAAATGTTATTCAGACTTAAAAGAGGAAATCCTGCCATTTTCTAAATGAATGAGCCAGGAAGACATTATGCTAAGTGAAATAAGCCAGACGGAGAAGGACAAATACTGTATGATACCTAAATATGTAGAATCTAAAAAAAAAAAAAAAAAAGTCAAACTGATAGAGTAGAAAGGTGATTGCCAGGGGCTCACAGAAAAGGGTAGGGTGGGGGAAAAGGGTACAAACTTTAAGTTACAGAACGCATAAGTTCTGGGGATCTAATGTACAGCATGGTGACTATAGTTAATAATACTGTATTGTACACTTGAGATTTGTTGAGATTGGATCTCGAATGTTCTCAACCATACACAAAAAATGGTAACGACGTGAGGTAATGGATGTGTTAATCAACTTGATTGTGGTGATCATTTCACAATATATTCATATCGTAATCATTACCACATACACCTCAAGAAATCACAAACAACATAAATATATACAATTTTTGTCAATCATACCTCAATAAAGCTAGGGAAAAAAGCCTCAGCTCCCACCTACAAAGCCGTTGGCTCTTTCCTTTCTTTTCTTTTTTTTTTTTTTTTGGCCCACCGCTTGCACATGGAACTTCCCCTAGCAGGGATTGAACCCACGCTCCCTGCAGTAGAAGCATGGAGTTTTAACCCCTGGACAACTAGGGAAGTCTGCCCTTGGCCCTTAATACTCATGATCTCTGCCCTGTCTATGCTCCACCCTTTGCTTGTTTCCAGACTATGGAACAGCTGGTTTTCTCTGCTTGGAACACTCTTTTCCCCAGATGCTCTTTGCCTTGTTTACTCCTATTTATCCTTCAGGTTTCTGCCTAAGTATCATTTCCTCCAAGAAGCCTTCCTTGCTTCTCCTCCAAGAGCAGCCTGAATGTCCCCTTCCTTCCAACCATGACTAAAAACTCTTTGCAGGGTAGGAACCAAGTCTTTCTTGCCTGTTTCCCAGCTTGGATTCTGGCCCAAACAAGTGGGTATTTCCAAAAGTTCATTTTATGCCACCTTGCTTTCACAAAAGACATACATTAGTACTTGCTTTCACTAACGGAAAGAAATCTGAAGAGGATTTTCGCTTTTATGAGAAAAGACAAAAAGTAAAAATATGTTCAGCGTTTGTTTTACAGCAAGCTATTATAGAGGCACTGGTGCACCCCCTAGCACCCCAAGCAGTGGGAGTGGCGCCACCAAGCTCCTTCCCCAGGAACTACACTCAGTATCCCAACATTCAACAGTCTTAGCTTTGAACCGTGCCTGTGAGCATGTGTGCTTTATCTGGACTTATTTTGTGTGTCCGTTAGCAAGTTGTGTTAAGGTAACTGATTCTTCACTTTAGCCATTTTGGCTTACAAAAGGTTTCATAAGAACCCTCTACTTTCATATATCGAGGGAAACTGTCATTGGTATTTGTGAAACAAATCAAGGAAAGCTCCATGCATTAAAATGTCTAGGAAGATGTTTATTATTTTGTTACATTCTTTCCATTGCACTATTCCACATCTATTTATTTTCACTTTTTTTTTTTTTTTTTTACAAAGGTACAAGGAATTTCAGAAACAATATTAAAACAATCAAACTGTTTCAGGCACGGTTTCATATTAAAAGCATAGATTGATTTCTGACTTCCTGCTTCCCTCTATGATAAAATCTCAATGACTGTAGAGCTAAGGTGGATACACCCCAAAGCTCATCTCCCAGTGCTGTCTTCATTCTGAGAAAGTTCCTGAGTCAACAGTCAGGGGGTTCCTAGGGTATGGAGTAAGGAGATGAGTACACATTCCGCTTGCCCTGAGCTTGAGGGCCCTGCAAATGCTGGGCGAGTTCCACTTCATCAGTCAAGAACAAAAATGTAATTTTAAAAAATGTCTTAAAAAAATATCTGATAAAAATTACCTATCCCTCTCCCTTGCTGTGAAATAATTTAAATAATTTATTATAGATGTAAAAAAAAAAAAAAAAGGAAAAAGAAGTTTGTTCATGGATGCCTTCGTATTGTTTTTAAGCACGAGGTCTGGGTCCCTCAGGGGTGGGGAGAGCTTGAGAAGGAAGGGATGTCTGTGTCGAGGAGGCATGTGGGAAGCTCTCCAGACTGGCCCCACCTCCATGCCTTGCAGCCAGTGCCTTTTGGGCTTGATGATTCTTCATTCTCTGAGGTTAGGTCTTCTCTTCTGAACTTGGGGATAATAACACCTAGCTGACCCGTATTAGAGTAGAATGTGTCAGTGATTGAGGGTGGGAGTGCTTTGTAAACTGTGACATGCTGGCCGCAAATGAGGTGGGAAAGGTAACCCCATCCAGTGGAGCTCTGCTCCCCTGACAATGCCTGGGATTTGGCCTTTGGCAAGCTTGGCAGGCCCCAGTGACTGAGTAAACCCGACAAGGAACATGGGCACCTGGTGTGTGTGGGCAAACAAGGGGACGCAGCCATGGCTCGGGGGGGGGCAGTCGGGAGCACAGAGCCCTCACTGTGCTGCAGTCAGGGTCCCAGAGACACCCAGGACAATGCTTCTTGACTTTTTTTTAGGAGCTTCTAGCATGGACTTAGAAGACAGGGTTGAAGTCCCAGATCCTGTCTGCACTCACTGTCCTCACCTTTACTGCAAATAGGTACAGAGGGACTAGCCCAGCGGGTCTCTGTCCTCTCTGTATTGCAGAATTACCTGGGAACTTATAAAAACATACACAAGGTCAGGCCCTACTCTGGAGATTCGGCTCCAGTTGGTCTGAGGTTGGGCCTGGGTATCTGTATTTCATGAAGGCTCCCAAGGGGATTCTAAGGTACAGCCTGGGTTGAAACCTACCAGGCTAGGTGGCCTCCTGCAGTTCCCATCTTAGCTCCAGGATCACCCTGTGCAATGGACAAACTCATCGTCTGCATAGCCTTGGTAAAGAGGGGCACATTTAACTTCCAACATTCCCCGTCTCTAGCTGGGTTGTTGTACTGACCACTGAGAAGGAGAGAACCTTAGAGAAAGGGCTCAGAATACAGATTCGCAAAGAAGGGACACAGAAAAACTCTCAGGCTGGAAGGGAAGTCAGGGCCATCTGGTCCCGCTTCCTTGCCTAGTACAGTCATCCTTCTCCAGAAACCCTCATGGCTGGGCAGCCATGGGGCTCTGCCGGCACACTTCCAGGCTGGGTCTCCCTACCTCCTGGGGACCTCTTCTATTACTTTGGGCTGAAATCTGCCTACATCATCCTGGAGGAGGCAGGCTCTGCGACCTCAGGGCTTTGGTGGTGGCAGTCAGTAGCCATGGGCACCACTCTGCTGTCTGCATCCCCACATAAGGGATAGTGTCTACCCATATTCAGCTGATTCTGGTTGAAGAGAGAGAGGATGGCCTCCCGTCTGTGTTCTACAATTAGGCTGAACCCTGACTTACTTCCCTGAAGTTAAACTTCCTCTGCCTCTTTGTCAATGTCTTTGGAGTTCCTGCAGCAAACCCAGATCATCACCCTACAAGTAGTTTTCCTTAGGTCAAGGCCAAGGTTTCTTATCTCAGGTGGCAGATCCTATAGAGGGCAGCGCATTCCAGGGTCCCCCTTGTTCAGATGGAGAAAGTGAGACCAGAGAGGTAATGATTTGCAAGAGGTCACTGAGCAACTCAGGGGCACAGCTGAGGCCAGAACCAACGGATTCCTGCCTTGTGGGCTGAGAACTGCACATCTGCTACATCATAAACTGCAGAAAGGCAGACCCAGGAGACCAGGAGCTCAGCCCAGCCCGGCCATGAACTCTCTGGGGACCTTGATTACTTGCCTCTCTCTGGGCCTCAGTTTCTTCACCTGTAAAATAAGGAAGTTGGGCCACGTCACTGGTTTTCAAACTTCTAATATTTTTTTAGTAGCAGAATTATGTATTCCATAGAAGCTAATATATAAAACAGAAAGAAGGGGAGCTGACTGGTAGGAATGGAGGCGGGGGGCGGTGCACAGCCCTCCTGACTTAGCCTTCCCCCCTTGCTATGCACCACAGTTTGAAAACCACAGGAAGGTTCACCTCCTAGGACCTTCCAGCTCTAACTTTCTACAATGTTTTTCCCCTTGAGAAGTTACTGTGGACCCTTCAAAACAATTAAACAGAAGGCAAGGCATCATCTAAAAAGAGTCAATTCAGACACTGTTGTTTCAAGAAGGCAAATAGAAAATCGGCACCAGGTCCCACTGGAATCTTTCTGCGACCAAGAGTTTCATCTCTGGTAAAAAATACAGAAATAGTGGCTGTTCTCGGGGGACCTGTGGTTTGGTTCCGGACCTCCCCGTGAGCCGAGTGGTGTCCCTGAGGGCGAGGAGGGCAGAGGACCCTGCTCAGAGCCTCTCTGAGCCCATCCGCAAGTTTTTGATCTCCAGTTCCAATTGTTTGGCCTGGACCTCACGCTGGGTCACCAGCTCCCGGAGCCTTCGGATCTCATCTTGTTGCCGATAGAACATCTGCAGCAGCTGGGAAAGCACAGAGCAGAGGGGAAGGTCACCTGGGTGTCCTGGGATGCAAGGGGTCAGGACACCAGCAGAAAGCATTAAACATTGCCCCTTTTTGACTCGGAAAGGTGGGTGATTACATTTACGTGGCTGAGGCCTGAGGGGACAGTCATGGCATACATCTTTTACAAAAACCTAGTTTTCTTCACCCAATTAATGAAAATCAAAAAGTCTTGACGTTTCAGACATTTTTTGCCTCCTTAGATTCCCCCATGGGTGGAGCAAAGGATACTTAGCCCTGAAGTCTTGGAGATTGGAGTTTTCACCACCACTAAACTATGTGACCTCAGGCAGTTTACTTACCCTCTCTGAACTTCAATTTCCTCCTCTGGAAACTGGGGATCAGAAAACTAACCTCAGCATTATTATAATTGTTGCCACTGTATAGAATGGTACTAGATGTTGGGTGTCCCCCCTAAGGATTTCGTTATTCCACTGGGTGCTAACAACACCCCTACGAGGGTGGTAGTATTAGTACCCCCACTCCACCACTGTGGAAACTGAAGCTGAGAGATTCAGCCATGCAGCGGAACTACTAAGCCCATGCGCCACAACTACTGAGCCTGCACTCTAGAGCCCGCGAGCCACAACTACTGAGCCTGTGCACCACAACTACTGAAGCCCCCGCACCTAGAGCCCGTGCTCCGCAAGAGAAGCCACAGCAATGAGAAGCCCGTACACCGCAACTCGCCCCCGCTCGCCACAACTAGAGAAAGCCCGCGCGCAGCAACGAAGACCCAACGCAGCCAAAAATAAATAAATAAATAAACAAATTTATTTTAAAAAAGAGAGAGATTCAGCCCCCGCGTCCAAGGTCCTAGAAGTAGTGCTCAGTAGAGCCAGGATCAGAATCCCTCTGTGAGACCCCAACCCGTGTTCTTAGCTGCTACACGCGCCCAGGGCTGTTGAGAAAATACAGTCAGATGATATATTGAAGTGCCTACCTACCCAGGGCCTGGCACACAGTAGACACTTAACAAATGTTGACTCTGAGCGCACAGAAAATCCTAGAGCATCAGAAGTGGAAAGGACTTTACTACCTACCAAGTCAAACCCTCGGCATTTTACAGATGGCTCCCTACCACCTGTAAGTAAACCCACCATCTTGACACGCAGATGGTGCTCATGACGTGTTTGTGAGTGAATCAGCAAAGTGAGTTACGGGGCTAGGCCAGGCCACACATCTGGTTATTTTCCTCGCCCCTCACTTTCTGCCGCCCCCCAGCTGCTCACAGCTGCTCCCCTCCCTTGGCAGGCCTACCCCACCCTCGTTCGCACCTCGTTCTCTGTCTTTGGTGGGGGACATTCGAAGATGTCAAAGCCATTTGTGAACCAAGTTTTCTTCTCCTCCAGTCGGTGTTCTGCCACCCACCGTGGCGCCCTCTCCTCCAGCAGGGAGAGGGGCCTCCTTCCATCTTCTGCAGCCAGCTTTTCTGTCTGGTTGAAGAGACGAGGCGAGGTGTGGGGCCTGGGCTTGGAGAGGGGTCTCTCTGGGGGCAGAGGCTGGGGGCTCAGCAGCTCGGAGCCAGGCCTAAGGGACATCAGGACTGGCCCTGGGAGGGAAGCAAAGGGCTGGGTGAGGACTGAGTGCCCCTGAGCAGGTGGGCATGGGGGGCACTGACACACGCAGACACACACAAGCCACACGGAGACACAGAGATACACATGACACGTGTGGGCGATATGGCTACATGCAGACAGGCACAAACCCACAGACCAGGGCAAGCAGAGTGCAAATACACACTCGTGTGATTATCTAAGCGAGGCTTGGTTTGTAGGGACTGCCCCAGAACACCGCGGGCCCCTCGCACCTGCGCTGCGCTCTGCCGTCTACCAGTTTATGAATTCTTCCAACACCCCAAGAAGCAGGGGAGGCAGGCAACACGGCTACAATGAGGAAACCGAGCCCAGGGAGGAGCGAGACTGTCTAAGGGTTACACATAAAAGGGAGGGGGCGGCAGGCAGCTCCGGGGGCTGCAGCAGGGGTGGGAGCACACACTGCCTCCCCCTGCACAGGCCCTTATGTTGACAGGCCAGGGAGGGAGAGTCAGGGCAGGCAGAGTGGGCAGAAGGGCCCGGGCGGGGGCTGCTGCCTAGAGGGTTTCTGGGGTCAAAGAGTAATTGCAGAGGTGGCGGGAGGATGGGCATGGGGCATCTAGCTGAGACTCTCCAGTCACTCTGCACAGCCCAGAATTTAAAGACGTTTTCCCTGGAGCAAAATCCCTTGATTCGGAGGGAGTTTCCTGAGCCACTTGGGACAAGCCCCTCCCTTCCTGGACCCATATGCGACCATCCTAACCACTGGGAACCGACTGTCAAGGACCAGTCCTCTGGGGTTACGGGAGGACACAAATACCAGCCAAACCCCTCTCAGCTACTTGGGGCCACTGGACGCTCCGTTGTCCCCCACATTCAGCCGAGGCCTTTTCTCTGCCTTCCTCACCTTTATTCATCCCACTGAGCCACTCCTGGGCCGTTAGAGAGGGCTGGGCACCTGCCGTGGGCGGGTAGATGTCCTCTTGGTAGGATTCCGACTGCAGGAGAAGTCAGGACAGCGAGAGTGGGAATGGTGGGGGAGGGCCCTTAGAGATCCAGGGGTGCAGACTCCCCCCAACCCCTGTGAGTTGAGGAAACTGAAGCCCAGAGAGCAAAGGGATGTGCCCAGCGTCACAGAGCAACTCAAGAGCAGAGGTAGGAGGGACAGCGTGCTGACCACGAGAAAGGCTTCCCCTTGAGGAGGGGCCATCAGCCTCCCTGTTGCTCCCCCAGGGGCGTGGGCTCCAGGCTCCAGGTCCCGGGGTCCTTCTTCTCCAGGAGGGGTTCCCTACCTCCCTCGGAGACGGCTCACACCACCCTTACCCGCCGGGGTACAATCATGGATATGGGCTCAATGAGGCTTTTGGTTGTAATGAGCTTGTAGAAGCGGAAGATCTCACAGGAGGACACGTCAAGACCTCTCTTTGGCATAACACCTGTGGGGAGATGACCAAGGAGAGCCAAGAGATTCCTCAGGGTGGGCTGGGGCCCCAGGGACCCAGGGTGAGTGGCAAAGCCAGGCTGAACACCTGGAAGTGAACAGAGACCAGCCTCTTTCCACTATCCTTCCCTTAACAAACAGTCCTACATTGGACCAGGTCCCGAGCTGGGGAAATGGGGTTGAAATCCTCAGACTTTCTTCCCTACCTTCAAGGATTTTAGCTAAACTTTTACAGAAAGTGTGCTCTGCTCAAGGTCCTCCATCACCCTCCCCATAGCTCCCAACCCAGATGCTCTTATTAGAGCAATGCCAGCTTTCCTTTGATTATTAGTGTTAGCATACTATCTTTCTCCATCTTCACTTTTTTTTTTTTGGTCGTGCAGCGTGGCCTGCGGGATCTTAGTTTCCCGACCAGGGATTGAACCTGTGCCCCATGCAGTGGAAGCACAGAGTCTTAACCACTGGACCGCCAGGGAAGTACCTCCATCTTTACTTTTAATCTAGCTGTGTCTTTATATATAAGTGGGTTTCCTGTAGAGGGCATGTAGTTGCATCCTGTTTTGTTTTGTTTTGTCTTGAATCCCTAAACACACTTAAAAAGTAGGACCTCTCTTAGGTCAGTGTTCCCCAACTCCTTGCTACTGCTGTAACTGCTTAACTTTCAGCTAGAACACCTTCATCCTCTCCCCATGCTGTGCTCTGCTTCCCTTTTGGCTCTTCAAGTCTTGCCTCCTCCAGTAAGCCCTCCCGGACTTCTTCCTGTGTGCTCCCAGAGAACCTCCCGCATACCTCAACTAGAGCTCCCATGACTCAGAGCGTTGACCCACTGTCTCCCTCCCCAGTGAGGGGCTCTCTAGGGTGAGGCCTGACTCATCCCTGTCTCCCCAGGCCCCAAGTGGCCTCAGTGTCCCACACTCACCGATCCCCTTCTGTGGATTATAGGAGCGGTACTCGGTCAGGTAGTTCAGGTGAGGTTTGTCGGTGCTGACCTCATAGTAGCGGATGTTCCCGTCTCCCTGTGGAGGGGAGGGCACCGCTCAGAGCCGGGCCCCATCAGCCCCCCACCTGGTCCCCACTGCCACACAGCAGAAACCTGGAGAGGACTGTGAGTGAAGAGCTGGCAGAGCTGCCTCTCACAAGGGCAGAGCAGAGGACTGTCACCAAGGCAGCAGGGCACCAAGGCACCTCATTTTAACACTTAGTCCCCACAACCATGACCCAAAGCCCACACAGATGCCTCCAAGGCAGAGGCTCTGGGAGCACAGGCCTGAACCCCACTCCCATCTGAGAGCCGCACACCAAGGTCAGAAGTGGGGTTCCTGAGACCATCCAGTGGGTCTTACCCCTGGGGCATTTCTGGTTGTCACTGTCATAATGACTAGGTGGGGATGTGGGTGCTGCTCCTGGCATTGGTGGGTAGGGGCCAGGGATGCCAAGTACAAGATAGTCTTACCCAATGAAGACCTGCTGTGCCTCAAATTTGAAGGTGCCCCTGACAGGAAACACCGACTGGTCCCTCCTTATCTGGACCCAGAACTTGGGAGGGACTAGCTCAGGGTGTCTGGCAAAGCCCTGGTCCCAGGTGTTCTTGTGGAGCCAGGAAGGTGGGAGAGGGGTGAGGCTCACCACAGGGGGAGAGTATCTAGCCACTCCTGCCTGTCCCTGCCCCTGCCCCGTACCCCAAGGGCACCAGGCCGCCACCTCCCTCCCGTGTCAGACTGACCTTCCCCACCACGTAGAGCATGTTGGTGTCCGAGTCATAGAACGGAAACAGCACGCCTGAGGAGCCATCGAGGTCCTCCTCTGCGAGAGGCACAGAGAGGTCATCCTGCAAGGGAAGGGAGACCAGGACGGCCTATGGGTCACTCATGGAGTGCCCCTTGGTGGTGCTAAGAATTCCTGTCACAGGGCTGTGTGTGTGTGTGTGTGTGTGTGTGTGTGTGTGTGTGTGTGTGTGAGAGAGAGAGAGAGAGAGACCACCTCCTTTTCCCTTGCTAGCATTTTACCTTTAACGAATCATTTCTCATACACATGATGTCATTCCAGCCCCCCTCCTCCTGTTTTATTATCTACTATAATGCAAGGAGATTCAGACAGAGAGGAAGCGATCTGTCGAACTCCGGCCAAGTGCTCCTTGAAATCAATACTACTTGGCCTGGTCTTCATCCCCATCCCCACCCCCACCCACCTTGAACAGGCAGCTCCTCTTGCCCACACACCTCCCTATTTCACTCTAAGGGCTGGCTCCAGCTGTTCCCTCTGCCTAGAAGGCCCTTTCCTTCTCCTGCCCTCCCCCCCACCTCCAAGTCCTGATCCCAAACTCAGCCACCTCTCCTCCCCCACGCCGAGGCTTCTCCTGGGTCCTGACCCCTCCCCTTCCTTGAACAACAAGATGCACAAGGTGTGGCGCTGGTGAGGGGCTCTGGTGGGGCTGCTTGGGAGACTCACCTGGTCCCACAGGGCCATCTGCCGGTTGTTCCATCGGGATGTGCCCGTGGACAGCAGCTTCTTCAGGTTCCCCAGAAATAGCACTTTGTTGGCTCGGTGCCCCTTATAGCTGGCTTCCTGGAGGGACATGTGTGGTCAGGGACACCCTGTCTTTGCTTATGCTGCTGCTCCGCCTGGAATGCCTTCTTTTCTCATCCCAGCTCTGCCTGGAGAATCCTTCCAGAGGCACCACCTCCAGGAAGCCTTCCTGGGTCTCTCCCTTCCACATAAAGTCTCTCCCACTATTTTTGTTGAGAGTTCTTTCTCTGAGCTAGGACAGAGGTAAACTTCGGCCCAGCTCCATGTTTTTGCTAAAAGATTATTATTGAGCATCCAGTATATGCAAGGCATAGGGCTGGGTGGCCACTGTCACCTGGGATATCTCATTTAACCCTCCCAGAGGAAGGATTAATGGCCCATTGTTGCAGATGAGAAAATAGATGCTCAGAGATCAGAAAGTGCTTGTCTAAGGTCACACAGTGGATAACAGTGGTGCCCTGAGGTTTCTTGACCCCATGTCATGCCTCCTGACAGAGGTGAGGCACAATGACAAGCTTTGGAGTTAGACCAGGTTCCAGTCCCAGCTTTCAATGTGAGCAAGTCCCTTAGCCTCTCTTCAGCCTCAGTTTTCTCATCTGAAAAATAGGTATGACATATTCTACACCGCCCCCCCCAACAGATGGGGATAAACACGCATGAAGGCTTGGCCAGAACATTAACATCATTACTGCCCTGTTCTCAGACCTCCCCCACCCTGCCATGCCCACTCCACTCCTTGCTCCTCTGACCCCAAGCCAGACCCCAGCCCAGCACTGACCTGGAGGACGGCTCCTGCTCGGGGGTCGAGAACCCGAATCTTGCGGTCTTTACAGGCAGTGGCCAGCAGGCTGCCGTTGGTGTTGAAGGACATGGAGAGGATCACGTCTTGGTGACAGTTAATTGTCTTCACGGGGCTCATGATTACAGCCTCCTTTGTATCCAGGTTCCAGACCATCACCTGCATGGCAGAGAGCCGGCTCTGAGCACAGTGCATCCCCCCGAGCCCCGCCCTGGCCTCCACAGTCACGCGCCAGCCAGGCTGCAGTGAAACACGGTATCCCCGGGAGGGAAGCCACAGATGGCAGTTTGGCCAAGAGGCCTCGGGTGGGAGGATGGGTCTGCTGGCTGAAGCTGCCACGTGGCAGGAGGGGGAAGTGGGGAGTCAGGCTATCTGGCAGTGAAAAGAAAACACCATCTGCTTGGAGCAATGAAACATCCATGCTGGGAGGACCCCAGGGGACCAGATAGTCCAGGGGGTTTCAAACAGTCATTAGCAACAGTTTCTACCACACAGATAACAAGGGCTGCCATGTTTAGCTACACAGGCTGTGCACTGCACAGCTCCAGGGCAACCCGTTCCCGTAGTCTATAATGCGAATAGCACCCCCTGGAGTTGTGTACAGATAAACTGTACAACCATAAGCAGTAGCACACCCTACATAAATAGATAATAGAGCACTTCTGATCAGAAAGGGGTAAAGGACCTCTCAACCACTCCCATCCCACATCAACCCCATTTGTGTGCAGACTGAGAAACTGAGGCCCAGAGAAGACAAGGGACTTTCCCAGGTCATACTGCAAGTCAGGGATGGAGTGGGAATAGAATCTAGGTCTCCTCTACTGTGAATTTTCCCAATCCACAGGGCCCACAGCTTGCTAGCTTTGAAATCAATGGAGCAGGGGGAGGCTTCTCTGGACAGGGTCCAGCCCATCCCCTCCAGAAAGACTAATGGATTGAATAGCGTCTCCACCACCACCACCCCCCCCCCGCCCCCACCAAACTCATATCTACCTGGAACCTCAGAATGGGACCTTATTTGGAAACAGGGACTTTGCAGGTGTAATGCGTTACAGTGAGGTCATACTGGATTTGGGTGGGCTCTACATGCAATGACTGGTGTCCTTGTACGAAGAGGAGGGGATGTATAGATACACAAGAGAAGAGGGCAGAAGACAGAGGCGGACTGGAGTGATGCAGCTACAAACCAAGGAATGCTTGGAGCCACGAGAACCTAGAAGAGGCACAGAGGGACTTTTCCCTAGAGACTTCGGAGAAAGCATGGCTCTCTCCTAACACCTTGATTTTGGATTTCTGGCCTCCGGAACTATGTGAGAATACATTTCTGTTGTCTTAACCCACCAAGTTTGGTCATATGTCAGGGTAGCCCTAGGAAACTAATACACAGACCCACCTTGTAGTCATAGCCGGAGCTGAAGAGGATGCTGGCGGCTGTGGGGTGCCACTCCACCAGGCCCACTCTGCGGGCGTGGCCCACCAGCTCCTTCTTGCAGGCTGTGAGGTTCTTTGCCAGCAGCTGCTTGGGGATGTCCCAGATTTTAATCTGTCAGGGAAGACACGGTCCAAGGGAAGGGTTAGCTGGGGTCACCTTGGCCGTCCACGACCCTGAGCCGCAGAACTGGCAGTGCTCAGCAGACAGTGTAGGGGAACTCTCTCTGTGTCTACCTCTCACTCAATGGAGAGGCAGCTGGGGCCCCTCAGAGAGACAGGCGCTTTGCCAAGGTCCTCCAGCCCAAGCAGGGGCTGGAGAGGAGCCTAGGCTTCTGGTAATCTTTGCCATTCTTAGCGACCTGAGGCAGTGGGTGAGTGGATGGGCCACAGGCCTGATTCCCAGGTTGAATGTCAGAGCAAACCTGCCTCTCAACCTAGAATACCCCTCAAAGTACAGTGCTCTACCCCCTCCTGGTCCCAAAGGCTCAGGGTAGAGCTTCAAATGCCAGGAGAAAGGGTTTATGCTATCTCCTCAGGGAGCTAGGGAGCCAGCACAGTCTCTGGAGCAGGACAGGGCAGGGATAACCCCCAACCACTTCCGTTATAGGGGCCCCCTTGGATGGCCTGGAAGAGGAAGACTGTGACCCCTTGGATGGGGTCACAGGCCTGTATTCCACAGTGAGGGCCTGGGAGGAGGGGCTGGGGCTTCCTTCCAGAGCAGTGTTGTTGAGGAGGGAAGGGGCTTACATGGTAGAAAGTCATCTCCCCATCACAGAGGCATACAAACAGAGGAACAGAGGATGCTACAGAGGGTGACAGAGCCCAGGCTGGTGTTGACTTAACATCCCTTATTGTCCTGCAGGGCTCTCAGGCCCCTATGTGGTTGTACGTCCTCTTTCTCTTAGGATCTATGGGCTTTCAGGTAGACTTCGCTTTTAATTCAGCATTTATTTCCTGGTCATGCTGGATTTAAAACCGGAAAGCCAACCTCACAATAATGCCAGGCTCCAGATAGATGGAGTCTGGTCAGGGCTGTTACCAAACAGAACTGGACCTGGCTGGAGGACAGACTCTGGGCAGGCCTGTTTGGTAGAAACAGACACCATCCCTCAGAGCTAGAGGGTCATCCCTGCCACTCCCAATAGTTGTGTCCACTCCTCCTGCCCCCGGGGCAACTGGGAAGGGACTGGTGATGAGGCTAGCTAGGAATTTAATAAAGACCTTGAAGGGAGCCTTCAAAGCAGGCCTGAAAGGGCAGGTATTCCAGGAGTGAACAGAGTCAGATACTTGATATCCTGTCAGAAGCCCTACACTCATTTGAGACAAGGTCAGTTCTCACAGGGCCCAGCTGTCCCTTTGGTGAAGCCACGTTGACAGACACTGTCCTTTATGTTCCTCAGCAACCCTCATATGGAAAATGACACAAGTCCTCTCAGAATTTTCTACCTGCTTCTCTCTATGAATGGGTCTGTTTCCTTTCATCAGACAGTGAGGCTATTTCCTTTTTTTGCCTTGGCTGCCAGGCAGCTCCAAGCTAAGCCTGGAATTCAAGAGCTGCAACCCTCCATAGTTAAATTCCTCCATCTGTGGCTGCTGCTCTTTAGGGAAGTGGAACAGCTCAGTGGAAAAAGATTGGGCTCTGGGATCAGGTCTTAGTCGGAACCCTGGCTCTGCCTCCACAAACTGTGTGACCTTGGGCAAACTGCCACATTTCTCAGATCCTCAGCTTCTGCATCAGAAAAACATCCTACCTTGTGGGGTTGCTGGGAAGACTGAGTGAAATGATATGTGTAATGAGAGTCAGGAACACAATGGGCTCACAATAAAGGGTAACTATGACTTTCATCCTTATTTCAATCATGTGATCATATCTGTGTCTTTTGTTTTAAGCCATACCTGCTGGGTTTTAGAAGTAGGCAGAGAATACGTTATAAATAACACCAAACATTGTGGAGTCAGGGACTGTGATCCTGGTACAGAACAGGGGCTCAAAAAGTTGGTGGGACTGAAGCTTTTGGGATGGTTTTGGTGTTCACATTCATTTAAGGCTCCCACTCTTATCCTTTTAAATCTTCCTTCCCCACTGTCTATGAGATTATATGGCACAATATTTTCAGGCCACAGTAAAAATGCCCTTCACAGCATTTTACAGTTCCCCCAAAAGATGGGCTTTCGCACTGGGAAATGAATCTCACTGGATTTTCATTAGACGGTTGGGAGCTATTATGCTCATTTTATAGATGGGGGAACTGAGGCTCATAGAGAGGAGGGGTGGTACCCCGAGTCCCACGGAGCCCAGAGCTTCTCCTCCTCAACCTAACTTACCCCCTCCGCACACAGTGACCTCACCTCGTGAAGGATGAAGGAATCAGGAACGTCAGAGCTGAGTCTAGACACCATGCCGTCTCCCTCTGCCCCAGTCCCACTCCTCTAGGGAAAGGGAAACGCCTCACGCACTGACACTCACCGTGGCATCTTCAGAACAGGAGGCGATCTCAAAATCATTGAAAGGGTTCCATTTGACGTCTAAGACGTTCCCTCTGTGCCCGCAGACCTTTGGGTAGTGGGGGTCCAACTTTCCCGTCTGTAAAACAGTACCCAGGAAGGTTGGGGAGGGAGGGGGCTAATTCCACTTTAGCACCTGGAGGGTCCCTCAGGCAGCAATCACCGAGTAGACAAGAAAACGTACGGGGCAGAACTGGGAGTGAATCTAAGACTTACCACTAACCCCTGTGTGATCCTGGGGGAGTCACGGCACTTCTCTGAGCCTCAGTATCCTCCTCAGTAAAACAGAGGTGATGATAGGTATTTCAGAGCGTTCATGTGAGGATCATAGGAGACGAGGTGTGGGAAGGGTCTAGCACAGTGCCTAGCACATGGTAGGTGTTCAGTAAAAGGATGTTTCCCTTCATATACTGCTGGTGGGAATGCAAAAATGGTGCAGCCACTGTGGAAAACAGTCTGGCAGCTCCTCAAAAGGTTACACATAGTACATGACCCCGTAATTCTACTCCTAGGTATAGCCTCAAGAGAAGTAAAAACATAGGTCTACAAAAAGACTTGTACACCAATGTTCACAGCAGCATTATTCATAATAGCCAAAAGGGGGAAACAATCCATATGGCCATCAATGGATAAATGGATATCTGAAATGTAGTATATTCGCACGATGAAATATTATTCAGCCAAAAAAGGGAATGAAGTACTGACACATGCTTTGACGTGGGTGAACCTTGAAAACATCATGCTAAGTGGAAGAAGCCAGACATAAAAACCCACATACTGCATGATTCCACTAGATGATGTACCGGATGTAGTTTCACTGCTTGAGCAAATGAACACATCCCCTGGTACCTGGAATTCAGAACCCTGAATAATGATATGAAAAAATCCAGAATAGGGGGAATTCCCTGGCGGTCCAGTGGTTAGGACTCAGTGCTTTCACTGCCGAGAGCCTGGGTTCAATCCCTGGCTAGGCAACTAAGATCCCACATGCCATGCAGTGGGGGGACAGGGGTGGGCGGTGGGATCCAGAATAGGTAAATCCATAAAGACTGAAAGCACATTAGTGGCTGCCTAGGGCTGGGGGGAGGGGGCAATGGGGAGTGACTGCTAATGGATGTGGGGTTTCTGGGGGTGATAAAATCATTTTCAAATTAGTGGTGATGGTTACACAACCACGTGAACACCTAAAACTCACTGAATTGTACACTTCAGTGGTGAATTGTATGGCATGTGAGTTACACTTCAATTAAAAAGAAAGAGCATTTTCTTCCCTTCCCCTCTTTCCTGCTGAGAATTCCTGTCCAGGTGATAGGAGGACACACAGTTTTCACAGCTCAGGCTACACAGCCCTGAAGCTGAGATTTCCTGGGCCATGGGACAACTACACCAGTTCAGCCACAGAAACCAGCAGCTGGCAGGGACCAGCACACGCATTTTACACACCACACTGCATGGTCCTGGCAGGACAGGGACCAGGACCAGGCCCTCTGCCTGCCAACGCAGGCACCGCCACATCCACTAGCCAGCCTCAGGTTCTACAGCCCACCCACCGGAAGGCTCCACTTTTATATCTAAGTGAGGGAGAAAGTGGAGAAGAAAACTGGCCAACACCCACCCATCCACCACACCTTTACGAGGAAAATGGGGACGGGCCCTATGCGAGGTGCTGGGTGAACATAAGACGTAGTACTTGACTTCACAGAACTAACTGTCTCATGATATTTAACAATTAATTTGGAAGAACAGAGTGAGCTCAGGGAACACTCACGGCCTCTCCTTCCCTCACCTCCCCAACTCTGTGGAGACCACTGCACTCTTGTGGGACGTCCTGAGACCGTGCCCAAGGGAGACGAAGCAAAGACCGGTGATGGTCCCTGGCCTTGCTTACTAGGGCAGCAAAGCAGGGAGCTGCTGTGAGAACAGACACAGGGCGCCCCTGTTCACCCCTGGTAAACTAGGGGACAGACAACCGAGGCTCTGGTTCACGGCGGTTTTATGCATGCATCTTAGTAGCTCTGCAAACAGGCTGTGGTCCCGGGCTCCTCTTCAGAAGTACTCTGCCCAATTCCGATCTTGCCCCTCGGGAAAGGGTCTCAGAAACCTCACCCTAGACTGGATCCCTTCCTGGAGGGGGAACGCTATAAAGCACATTATTTGACAAACTGGAACGTGAATGGTAGATTAAAGTATGGTTGCAACGTTAAACTCAGTGAATTTGACAATGTCCTGTGGTTACGTAAGAGAATATTCCTCTTTTTAGGAAACACACAAGTATTTAGGGATAAAGAGCAAAGATGTATGTAACTTACCCTCAAAGGGTTCAGAAAAAAGAATACTTTCACATACACATTGAGAGAGAGAGAGAGAGAGAGAGAGAAAATAAAGGAAAGACTTTGGACTTGTGCCATTTGATAATGATGTGTGAGGAGGTGAGCAAAAGTTCCACTTCTTTCAGATGGGTCTGGCTCCTCCATGGATAGAGAAAATGAGCCCCTGAGCAGGGAAGAGAGCCTCTGTACATTGTCTGCCTCAGACCTGGAGGTGCCTGAGAGCCATGCCTGGCTCTGATGGGTGCTCCTCCCAGGCCTCTAAGAGCAGAGGCCCCAGCCCCACACAGCTTCTCTTCCTTCTCAGCAAGCAAGGGATGGCTGCTCCTCCCCAGAGGCTGGCAGGCTCTGTGTCTAAAAGGGTTTGTGTGGAGGACTGACATTAACAGACATTAGCCAGTCTGATGGGCTATGGACTGGGCTGCTAAAAGCCGTGTCAGGGCAGGGACATTTATAATTAGGAGGCCACTGCTGCCTTTCAGCCCATTAGGCCAGCAGTCAGCCAGGGACAGGCCTCTGATTTACGGGGGTGCAGGCTCTAAATCAGAGGAGATACACCCGCCCTCCTTGTAGACCCCAGGCAGCTGCTCAGCCTGGAGAGACGCCACCTCCGAGTCTCTGAGGGGCCGCCCTGGGGCAGACGGAGTGGATGGGACTGTAGGACCCATAAGGCAGAGCCAGGTGGGTGGGGGACCTCAGTTGCCAGGATGGGAGAGGCTGTAGGGCTATTGTTGTGACCTCTAGGGCTCACAGGGAGCTGGCTGTCCCCAGAACAGCATCAGTCATGGCCTCGGGAGACCCTCCCCACAGCCCAGGTGGACATGGGAGGCAGAAGTAGGCTGCACAGTGTAGAAGAGGTTAGGCAGGCAGGCTGATCTGGCTTCCTGGGTTTGAATCCCTGCTACAGCACTTACTGCTGTGTGATCTGGGGCAAGTGACCTCAGCTCTCTGTGCCTCAGTTACTTCATCTACAAAATGGCAACAGTAGTAGAATCTCATAGGGTGGGTATGAGGATTAAATGAGTTCATACACATAAAGTGCTTAAGACTCTGCCTCGGGAATCCCTGGCGGTCCAGTGGTTAGGACTCAGCTCTTTCACTGCTGGGGCCTGGGTTCGATCCCCGGTCGGGGAACTAAGATCCGCAAGCCGCGCAGCACGGCCAAATGAAAAAAAGAAAAAAAAAGAAAAAGACTCTGCCTGGTACATGGTAAGCTCTCAGGAAATTCACCAGTTTAAGTTCATCAGAACTCATACATTTATTAATTGTGATAATAATTAATCACAATTACCCAGTTTTATTGTTGCTCAGTATGTTTCAGAGGGGCCCAGGGGTGTACTTAGTGTGAGGCCAAGCTTCCATGGGAGGCTCCTATCACTTCCTACACAACTGATGGGCAATGGCTCCAGGGGGGCCCTCAGTGAATAAATTGATGTCTTGATGGTATTCCCACTGACGGACTCAAGCACATTATCACATCTATAAGGAAAAGGTTTGCAAGTATTTTCTTCAGGAATCATAATTTAGGGAGTCATTTATGTGCCAGGCCCTGTGTTAGGGGCTCTGCTAATATTATTTGATTTACCTCCAACCACCCCAGGAAGTAGTGCAAAAATCCCCATTGATAATGCAGAAGCTGGGGATCGGAAGGGTTGACAATCAGAGCCACTACATCCATGGCAGAACCATGAGAACTGGGAAAGCTTCCTCTCATTCTTGGTCTGCCTCTTGCTATCCTCACACCATAGTTATCATCAGCATCATGGAGGCCTTTCACTGAGGATCTACTATGTGCCAGGTCCTATGCCGCGTGCAAGTGGTGGCAAAAGATGAATTACTCATGGTCCATGCCCTGCAGGAGCCTCCAATCTGTGGAGGTGACAGGATGTAGTGTACTCAGGGCTCACAGAGAGAAACAGAGGCAGAAGAAAGGCCCTGGGGGGATTAATCAAAGAAGGCTTCCTGGAGGAGGAGGCCTTTCAATTGGGCCTTAAAGAAAGGGAGGCTTTGACCAGGCTATGGTGAAGGGGAGGCATTTCAAGTCAGAAAGGCTGGGCCTTAGGTAGGTTTTAAGCAGAGAGGATGCTAAAGCAGACAGCAGGGAAGGTAGATTGATGGGTAGGACAGTAGAGGAGGTCAGAGAAGAGGGGAGAGGCTGTGGGCATGGAAACAGTCACCCTGCACAGAGAGAGATGCTCATGGAGAGATGGACAAGTGGACAGATGAGTCATGTCCTAACTAGAGGGGGTGAGACTTAGCCAGAGGGCTCCCCAGAAGAGACAGTTGAGCAGGGGAAAGATGACAGGAGTGTTCCCTAATCCTGCGAACACACGTGCTGCTAAAATGCAAATCATGTTTCCAGGAAGCTTTAGGGCAGAGCGTCATTCATCAGCCCTCCCCTCACATACACAGATGAGCATGGGGAATGTTCACCATAGAACCCCACACCCAGGGCTGGAAGTGGTGAACTGCAGAGGCTATCTGGTAACCCTGCTTGGTTACCTCCAGAGATGGGAAGCTCACTTCCTTCCTAGCTGGTTTATTCCACTTTTAGACCTTGCTGAACTGTGAAAAAGCGCTTCTTACTCGGAGCCTGGTGTAGCGTCCCTGTGGCCCTCCCTGCTCCCCTCACTCTCCAGTTCTGGTTCTAGCTCTGTCTTTCGGTACCCCATAGATACCCCCACTCCCATCCCACTCCCCCGGCCCCAGGCCAGCTCCTTGATATTTGAAGGCAGAGGACCCATTCCTTGAACATGTTCTTTTCCAGGCTTAACAGACCCCTAGAACTGGAAGAGACTTTCCCCCCAAATAAAAAAGTAAAATCGACTAGCCTATATCCTGCATTTCTAGAAGGGGAACCTGAGTGTGGAGGGGACAGGTGTATGCTGTGGAAGGCTCTAAGGTTCAAAACGTCAGCTGGGATGGGGATGAAGGATTTTGATGAGCAAGTCAGGACGTTGTGTGCAGGCAATGGGGGGTCCTGGGAGGTGTTTAGGCAAGGGAGTGACATGGTCTGACATAGGCTTTAAGAAGGGTCCAGCTGGCCTCTTAGAGCACAGCAATGAAGTGCTCCCCTACCCCCTGCTCCCAGGCACCTGTTCGCCATGTGTCAGGCCCATGCCCGACTCTGGCCTGGTCCACTCCCAGCGATGCTGCAGGGCGCACCCCCAGGGCTCTGCCTACTCTTGCTGGCATTCCTCCCGACCTCCACACCTCACAGCAAAGTCCACCTCCCACTCTGATGCAGTGGGTCTGCTGTAGGCCGGGCGCCAGGGTCCAGAGCCCAACCTGGCATGTCCCCAGGCTCAGGGCGGGCCTGTCCCCAGACCTTCCCACCGTGCCTTTGTTCCCAGAGCACAGCCCTTGGTTGCCTAGGCTGCAAGAGCCACCCTGCAAGGGGCTCACCCTGGGCCTCAGCGTGCAAGAGGAAAGGACTGCGGAGTCACTCCCCTCGGGACACCTGACAGCACCTGGGACAGCCTGGCCCTTCTGAGAATAACTTCTGGGACATGGTGGTGAGGCCAGGCACCTTCCAATCCTTCTTTCCAATAAAGAATTAGCTAGCTTGTCTCTTCCTTCCTTGCTTTACTAACACTCTCTGTGCCCGGATGGGACTTAAGCCCTGGTAACTGACAAGGAGCTGATGTAAACCAGAGGTAAACCTCAGGAGTGCAGGTCAGCTGAATGAGAGTGGGGCCCAAGACCATGCCCAGGTCTGGGTCCTCACCCTTCCTGCTCAGGGTCCTTCAGGCAGTCAGCTCCCTGAGCCTCAGCATTCTCATCTGTACGATGGGGCAATACTTCCTAGAAAATGAGCTAATAAAGGCACAGCATAAGCCCTGTCCCCGCTGACTACATGAAAAAGGGCCCGCAGGCCTATCTGCCCAGGTAAGCACTGCACGATGGGACCAGCATGTGTGTCCTTTCCCTCTCTCAGCCTCTCCCCTCTGTTCCGTCACACTGGATGTGGTTACTTAAGAAAATGCCAACCAAATGCAATGCGTGGACCTTTCTTGATCCTGATTCAAACAAACCAGGTGCAAAGAGGCACTTATGAGGCAATCAAAGGCATTTTTACATAACAGGCAATCGGTTGGCACAGGAGATATTGTTGATGCTGTGATCCTAGCATTGTGGATATGTCAGAAAACGTTACTATTTTTTAGAATTGAAAACTGAACTTTGTGGGGGGTAAAATGACAAACTGTCCAGGATTTGCTTTAAAAAAAAACTTCAGAGGGGACTTCCCTGACGGTCCAGTGGTTAAGACTTCGCCTTTCAATGCAGGGGGAGCAGGTCTGATCTCTGGTCGGGGAGCTGAGATCCCCCATGCCTCGCGGCCAAAAAAACCAAAACATAAAACAGAAACACTATTGTAACAAATTCAATAAGGACTTTAAAAATGGTCCACATCAAAAAAAAAAATCTTAAAAGACAAACAAAACTTCAGGGGAAAAAAGGGGATGGCTGAAGCAAGAGTGGCAAAGTCTTCAAGATTCTAGAATCTGAGTATGAAGAGTTCATTATACATTTTTTAACCTACCTTGGGTCTGAAAGTTTTTCCTAGTGATAAAAAAGAACTAGAATAGAGCCTAGCTGCTGGAAATGTAGTTTGTAAACCGGGAGCATTGGCATCACCTGGGAATAGAGATGCCAGATTTAGCAAATAAAAATAGAGGATACCTAGTAAAATTTGAATTTCAGATAAACAGCAAAGAACTTTTTAGAAGTATGTTCCATGTAATATTTTGCTTATGCTATAAAAATATTTGTGAAAATATCTTGGCAGTTTCTTATAAAACTGAACATGTAACTACTTTATGATCCAGGGATTGCACTCCTAGGCATTTATCCCAGAAAAATGAACTTACTTATGTTCACACAGAAACCTGTACACACAAATGAAACTTCAGTTCCACAATAGACCATTCCTGTATATTGAAGTATGTTTTCTAATTAATATTTTTATATTGCTATATTTATTCTACTTCTTGAATTGATTCCTTTTAGGTATAAATTCTCTTCCTTCTCCCCTCTGATGTTTTGTTAGTGATATTCATGATACAATAAATTCAAATAATATTTTAAAAAGAAATAAAAAGAAACCTGTACACAAATGTTTATAGCAGCTTCATTCCTAACAGCTCCAAACTGGAAACAGTCCAGATGGCCTTCAACAGCGAATGGTTCGACAAACTGTGTGCAACCACACCACAGAATACTACTCAGCAATAAAAAAGAATGAGCAGTTGATACACACAACAACCTCGATCAATCTCCAGAGAATTGTACTGAGTAAAAGAAGTCAAGTGCAAAAGGCTACATACTGTATGGTTCTATTTGTATGACATTCTTAAAATGGCAAAAGTATAGAAATGGAGAACAGATTTGTTCAATTGATGAAAATTTATAAGCGCCAGCTGTGTGTGCCCAAAAGGTGATATATGGGTAAGCAAAGTACTGGTTCTTCCCCCCTTAGCCCCCATTGCAAGTACATTAGGAGGTGCTACCAGAAAAACACAAATGACTCTAATTCAAAGTACTCAGGGCACGATATCCTAAGAAAGGAATGTGTTGTAGAATATGTCATAAAAAGGAGAATGCTGTGGACATTTGGGGGAGGGATAAAACATGAACATGGTACATATCTCCATTTACTTAGGGCATCTTCAATATTAGTCTTTCAATGATCCTCTGTAATTTTCTTCTAGTAAGTCTTTTTTTAAAAAATTAATTTATTTTATTTATTTATTTTTGGCTGCGTTGGGTCGATGTTGCTGCACGCGGGCTTTCTCTAGTTAGGGCGAGTGGGGGCTACTCTTCATTGCAGTGCGTGGGCTTCTCACTGTGGTGGCTTCTCTTGGTGCAGAGCACAGGCTCTAGGCACGCAGGCTTCAGTAGTTGTGGCACGCGGACTCAGCAGTTGTGGCTCACGGGCTCTAGAGCACAGGCTCAGTAGTTGTGGCACACGGGCTTAGTTGCTCCACAGCATGTGGGATCTTCCCGGACCAGGGCTCGAACTTGTGTCCCCTGCATTGGCAGGCGGATTCTTAACCACTGTGCCACCAGGGAAGCCCTTTCCTAGTAAGTCTTGCTCATTTATTCCTAGGTATTCACACTTCTCTTATTCTACTGAAAATATTTACATTTTCTAAGCACTCTTGGTATGTAAAAATGCAATTCATTTTTGTATTCTGATTTTTTATCCAGCCACCTTCCAAACACTCATTTTCCTTTTTTTTTTTTTTTTTTTTGCCAATCAAGATATGGCACAGTTCCCTCACCCCCCAAAATACCTCCTGCTGCCCCTCTGTAGCCAACCCTTCCTCAACTCCAGCCACTGGCAACTAGTGGTCTGTTTTCCATCCCCATAGTTTTGCCTTTTCCAGAATGTCATATAAATAGATGCATACATATTTGTCCTTTTAAGTCTAGCTTCTTTTACTTAGCATGATGCATTTGAGATTCATCCTTGTTGTTGTAGGTGTCACTAGTTGTTCATTTTTTTGGAATTTTTAAATTTAATTTTATTTTTTTTTATACATCAGGTTCTTATTAGTTATCTATTTTATACATATTAGTGTATATATGTTAATCCTAATGTCCCAATTCACCCCACCACCACCTCGCCTGCCACTTTCCCCCCTTGGTGTCCACACGTTTGTTCTCTACATCTGTGTCTCTATTTCTGCCCTGCAAACTGGTTCATGTGTACCATTTTTCTAGGTTCCACATATATGCGTTAATATATGATATTTTTCTCTTTCTGACTTACTTCACTCTGTATGACAGTCTCTAGATCCATCCACGTCTCAACAAATGACTCAATTTCGTTCCTTTTTTTTTTTTTTTTTTTGCGGTACGCGGGCTTCTCACTGTTGTGGCCTCTCCCGTTGCGGAGCACAGGCTCCGGACGTGCAGGCTCAGCGGCCATGGCTCATGGGGCCAGCCGCTCCACGGCATGTGGGATCTTCCCGGACCGGGGCACGAACCCGTGTCCCCTGCAACGGCAGGCAGACTCTCAACCTCTGTGCCACCAGGGAAGCCCTCTAATCCATTTTGAGTTTATTTTTGTGTATGGTGTTAGGGAGTGTTCTAATTTCATTCTTTTACATGTAACTGTCCAGTTTTCCCAGCACCACGTATTGAAGAGACTGTCTTTTCTCCATTGTATATCCTTGCCTCCTTTGTCATAGATTAGTTGACCATAGGTGCGTGGGTTTATCTCTGGGCTTTCTATCCTGTTCCATTGATCTATATTTCTGTTTTTGTGCCAGTACCATATTGTCTTGATTACTGTAGCTTTATAGTATAGTCTGAAGTCAGGGAGTCTGATTCCTCCAGCTCCATTTTTTTCCCTCAAGACTGCTTTGGCTATTTGGGGTCTTTTGTGTCTCCATACAAATTTTAAGATTTTTTGTTCTAGCTCTGTAAAAAAAATGCCACTGGTAATTTGATAGGGATTGCATTGAATCTGTAGATTGCTTTGGGTAGTATAGTCATTTTCACAATATTGATTCTTCCAATCCAAGAACATGGTATATCTCTCTATCTGTTGGTATCATCTTTAATTTCTTTCATCAGTGTCTTATAGTTTTCTGAGTACAGGTCTTTTACCTCCTTAGGTAGGTTTATTCCTAGGTATTTTATTCTTTTTGTTGCAGTGGTGAATGGGATTGTTTCCTTTATTTCTCTTTCTGATCTTTTGTTGTTAGTGTATAGGAATGCAAGAGATTTCTGTCCATTAACTTTGTATTCTGCACCTTTATACCAAATTCATTGATTAGCTCTAATAGCTTTCTGGTGGCATCTTTAGAATTCTCTATGTATAGTATCATGTTATCTGCAGACAGTGAGTTTTACTTCTTCTTTTCCAATTTGTATTCATTTCATTCTTTTTCTTCTCTGATGGCCGTGGCTAGGACTTCCAAAACTATGTTGAATAATAGTGGCGAGAGTGGACATCCTTGTCTTGTTCCTCATCTTAGAGGAAATGCTTTCAGTTTTTCACCATTGAGAATGATGTTTGCTGTGGGTTTATCATACATGGCCTTTATTATGTTGAGGTAGGTTGCTTCTATGACCACTTTCTGGAGAGTTTTTATCATAAATGGGTGTTGAATTTTGTCAAAAGCCTTTTCTGCATCTATTGAGATGATCATATGGTTTTTATTCTTCAATTTGTTAATATGGCGTATCACACTGACTGATTTGCATATATTGAAGAATCCTTGCATTCCTGGGGTAAATCCCACTTGATCATGATGTATGATCCTTTTAATGTGTTGTTGGATTCTGTGTGCTAGTATTTTGTTGAGAATTTTTGCATCTATATTCATCAGTGATATTGGTCTGTAATTTTCTTTTTTTGTAGTATCTTTGTCTGGTTTTGGTATCAGGGTGATGGTGGCCTCATAGAATGAGTCTGGGAGTGCCAAACACTCATTTTTCTAATTATTTGACTCTACTTTCTTTTGGTTTTCTATGTAGACAATCACATCAGTAAACAATGCGGTTTTACCTCTTCCTTTTCAATCCTTATACCTTTAAGTTATTTTTCTAATCTTACTGTGCAGGCCAGCACCTTCTTGCCAAGTTTTGTTTTTTGTTTTTTTTTGGCCACGCCCTGGGATCTTAGCTCCCTGATCAGGGATTGGACCCAGGCCACGGCAATGAAGTGCAGAGTCCTAACCATTGGACCACGAAGGAATTCCCTAAAGGGATGTTTCTCACATTCCTTCTTTACGATGATGTTTGCACCATATTAATGAAGATAACAAATATTACCAATATCACCAATAATGGGACAAACTGATATCATGTGTTACATGATGTAATAATGAACTGAGGATACATCACTTGTTTAATACTCTTGCCAAAAATGTATAACATGAATCTAATCACAAGGAAACAATGGGACAAATCCAATTTTAGAAATGTCCTACAGTATGGACACCAAGAGGGGAAAGCAGGGGGTGGGGTGGGCTGTGGCAGTGGTGGTGGTGGGATGAACTGGGAGATTGGGATTGACATATATATACCAATATGTATAAAACAGATAACTAATAAGAACCTGCTGTATAAAAATAAATAAATAAAAAATTTTAAAAATCAAAAGACAAAAAACAAAACAATCAAAAAAGAAATGTCCTACAAAACAGTGGGCCTTCACTGCTTTAAAATGTCAGTATAATGAAATAAAGTAGACTAAGAGATATGACAACTCAACATAATTCATGATCCTGAGTTAGATTCTATATACACACATATAGAGAGAAAGATATAAAAAAAGATAAAAAGTAAATTTGGCAGAATGTTAACTATTGGTGAATCTAAGTCAAGGATAATCATTTATTCAAGTATTTTTGCAACTTTTCTGCAGGGTTGAGATTCTTTCAAAACAAAAAGTTCAAACAATTCTGTTTCCTATATGTTAGTGAAATTCCCTTTTCCTAGTTTGCAAAGAATTTTTATCATGAATGGGTATTGCACTCTATCAAATGCAAATAATCTACATTTATAGGTTAACTAATATTAAACCACCCTTAGTTTCTGGAATAAATCCAACTTGCTCAGAATGTATCTTTTTTTAATTCAATGCTAGATTTGATTAACTAACAATTTTGCATTCATCTTCTTGAGTGATATTTTTCTTTCTTGATCTGTTCCTGTTTGGTCTTGGAATCAAGGTTACACTGGCCTCAGAACAAAAGGGGAGCAGTCCCTCTTTTCCTATTTTCTGAAAATGTTTGTAAAAGATTGGAATAATGAGTTCCTTGAAAGTTACATAGAAATTGCCCGTAAAACCACATGGACCTAGTGTCACCCTTACGTGTGTGTTTGTGTAAAATATAATATAAAAAAGTGCATAAAATGTAAATGTTCAGCTTAATGAATTGCTGGAAAATAAATTTAAACATATAACTGCCGTGAACTATTACTAGCACAAAGGAGACTCCCTGCTATGGAATACTTTCCAATCATAACTCCCTCCCTCCCCCAGTGGGTAACTATTATCCTGGCTATCCTCCCCTGCTTGCTTTTCTTTAAGATTTTTGTAACTACTTATGCATCCCTTAAAGTATAGTTTAATTTAGTCTGTTTTTAACTTTAGGTAGTGACGTTGTAATTTATTTGGTTTCTTCCCTTGACACTGTCTTTATCCATGTGGTGGTATGTGTTTATATTTTGATCCTTTTCATAATTGTGTATATTCCACACTATGGATATACCGTAATTTATATATTCAATTCTTAGACATTTGGGTTTTTGCAGTTTATTGATAACACGAACAATGCTCCCATGCATATTCTTGTGTTTGTGTTCTGTTGACATAACCACACAGTTCTGCATGGTAAACACCTAGGAGTGGAATCTCCAAGTCTGTGCATTTTCCTCTTTAATAGAAACTGTCGCACTTTGTTCCAACACACGTGTGCCGGTTTACCCTACCCCCAGAAGTGCTTGAGAGTTCAGAGGGCTCCGTGGCCTCTTCATCACTCACTATTATTAGATTTTATATTTTTGCCAATCTGGTGGGTCGCAGTGGTATCTCATTGTGGTTTATTAACGAGGTTGAGCACGTTTTCAAATGTTTAGTAACCGTTTGGATTTTCTCTGCTATGAGATATCTGTTCATTTTTTTTTCCCCTAGCCCATTTTATACACTCAGGAAATGAGCTCTTTGTCATGATTACTGTGCCAATATATTTTCTCACTCTATGGCTGCCTTTTCCTTCTTCTGTTTTCTTTAAGAGAGATTTTTATCATGCAATTTTAAAAATAGTTAAAGGACCATTCAGGCTTTCTATTTCTACTTGAATCGGTCCTGACAAGTTATATTTTTTTGTAGGAATTTGTCCATATTGCCAACGTTTTCAAATATATTGTCATAAAACTGCTCAGATTAGTGTCTTATATTTTGAAGCTCTACTGATATTGCATTTTGTTTGTTTGTTTGTTCTTGGTGTTATTTGCACCTTCTCTCTTTTATTCTTGACCATCTCTCCAGAGGTTTGTCTATCAGTCTTTTCTAGGAACCAACTTTTGGATCTTTTTTTTTTTTTTTTTTTTTGCGGTACGTGGGCCTCTCACTGTTGTGGCCTCTCCTGTTGCGGAGCACAGGCTCCGGACGCACAGGCTCAGCGGCCATGGCTCACGGGCCCAGCAGCTCCGTGGCATGTGGGATCCTCCCGGACCGGGGCACGAACCCGTGTCCCCTGCATCGGCAGGTGGACTCTCAACCACTGCGCCACCAGGGGAGCCCTTGGCTCTTCTGATCCTCTTTAATCGATCTTTGATGCTCTTTTCACTGATTTCTGATCTTTAATACCCCCTTCCTCAAACTTTCTTTGGGTTTACTCTGTTGTCCTTTTTCTAACTTCTCATGTTGAATGTTTAGTTGTTAATTTTACGCCTAATATAAGCATTAGTGCTATAAATTTCCCTTGAAGCACCACTTTCCTGGCAACCCCTAAGTTTTGTGATGTATTTCATTCTCATTCATTTCCAAGTATTTTTCAATTTCTAAATGAATGGGCATTTAAAATTTATCTTTTGTTATTGACTTCTAACTCAATTGCATTGGGATCAGAAAACCTGATCTATGAGATTCCAATTTATATTTGTGATCTTAACTTCTAAAAGGGGTTGTAAGTCTGTTGTTTGTTCTTTCAGCGGATGCTTACTCACAGGGGCCTTTACATGCTTGGTGTTCTCCGTTTATGAATTTCCCTGATCTTAATTTGTAGGAATCCTGTTCACATTGGAAATGCTTTCCTCTGGAGAAACCTTCTATCTGCTTCTGCTGCAAACCAGAGGCACTACCAAGCCCGGATCCCTCTAGCCCCTTCAGAGATTCTACCTCAAGGCAGAAACTCAGGATTCTGAAAAGATCTGCTATTAAGTTAGTCTATATGAAACCACCATTCTGGGGGTCAAAAACTGTTAAATAATCAGCAATTGCATATGGCCCAACTTACACCGTCAACCTTTGCCGCAGGACAAGCCTGTTCTTCCTGTTCACTTGCTGCTTACCTCTCCTACTTAAATTTCGGCTCAAGGTTTTTTTCCTTTCTTGGAGAGAGGCGGAGGCTTTGGAGATTTCCCCAATGTCTTGTGAGCCCGGCAATGCATTAAGAATTAAATGTTATTCATGAATGAATTACTTTGCAGTGGGGTGGAGGGGAGGTCCTAGGAGTCCTAAACAACTGCTAGAAGCTGAAATCCCAGGAGAGGTATACTTTTTCAATGAGAAAACCAAGACTCAAAGGGGTGAAATGACTTATTCATGGTCACATGGCTGGTAACAGGCAGGGCTAGGACTTGAACTCACATATGGAACCAAAACTGAGGCTCTTTCTACTCTCCCTCTGTCCTGTGCTGCCTCCAGAGAGCTATTTGGGCCTGAGCTTAGCAGGCATCCTTACCTGGTGCAAGGGGATGACGAGGAAGGCCCCCCCACCAGCACACTCAGTCACGACTGCAATGAAGTGGGGGTTCACAGCACAGAAATGATTGTCGTGGACGCTGCGGGTGATGGGCACAGAGTCGTAGCAGTTCTCCTTGCTGGCTGGTTTGCCAAAGACATGGCGGAACTTGGAGCTCCGGTACTGGGGGTGCCATGACATCTGCAGGAGACAAATGGGACAGAAGGGCTGTGAGGCTCGCAACCTGACAGCAGGACACACGGAGTCTCACCTGCAGAGGACATAAGAGGGCAGGACCAGCACAGCGGTCAGTTCTATGACGACAGTGACGTGCTATGAAGGGCACCCAGGTGAACAGGCTATAATTGTGGCTACTTCCAGGGACCTGGTGAGATGGCGTACAACTACTGCTGACCTGTTTGCTTTTCATCCCTTCGTGTGCAAAAACAAAAAGGCAGAAAAACCGTAGAGAGAACTCACCCCGTTCCCTCCCCTATCCAGCACCTCACCAGACAGGCCAGCCTCCCCACCCAGCTAAGTGGGAAATATAGTGTCCTCTGGAGCCAGCCTGCCCAGGCTCCAATTCCAGCTCTGTGCTTGCCAGCTGGGTGGGCAAATGACTTAAATTCTGAAGTCTCAGTTTCCTCACCTGTAAAATGAGGATAAAGAAAGTATCTGTCTCATAGACTTGTCATGAGGATGAAATGAGATGACACACTAAGATCCCTTGCTCAACAGTAATAATTACTACCACTATTATCATCCAGCCATCTTAACCTTCCCTCGCTCCTCATCCGGCCTTGTATTTGTTCACTCAATATTTACTGAGTACCACCTGTGCCAGGCACTGGGGGTTTGGAGAGAGGAAGCCTGAGCCCAGCCTTACAGGAGTGAAGAGTCCTATGAGTGAGGACATTAGCGGAGTCTGGGCCACTGGGACCCAGTGTACTATAGGTAATAATGGACGTTTGTACATGGCAGTCAGGGAGGGCTTCCCAGAGGAAGTGACACATGAACTGTGATTTGAAGGATGAGAAGGAGTTGGCCATGTAGGCTGGACAAGGGTGAGCTGGGGGAGAAGGTGTCCCAGGCAGATGGAACAGCCTGAGCAAGGGTCCTGAGATAGAAGCGAACGTGGAATGTTTGGGAAACTACCTATGGTTTGGTAAGATTAGTAAGGAGATGCTAAAAAGAAAAATATATATTCACACACACACACACATATACATGTAAACTGGATGATGTGAATGAGAAGAACACGAGCTGGAGGGGTGAGCAGGGCTAGATCATGAATGGCTTGTAAGAGGGTCTAGGGCTCATTAGTGGCCAAATATATACCATGTGGCCTCCTCTTGGCCCTGCTGCTGCTCAGTTCAAACCCCCTCCCCTCAGTCTCATTGACCCACTGGGCCTTCCCATCTACGCTCCTCATGCAGCCAGAGGGATTGTTCTGGACACCAAGCCTGGCTATATTCCTCCCTCCCCGGCCCCCACCTTAGGTCACCCTTTGATGCTCCCCATTCACTGCTGTCCTACAGGATCAAGGCCAAACTCAGCTTGGGTCCTACCCTATATCCCCAGATTTCGCTTTTTCTTGCTCATCTTCTAAACGGCTCCTTCCAGACAAAGCACACCACGCAGCTTCCCTGGTACCTGCTCCTGCATTTCCAGTCCTCTGAGCCTTCACCCTTGCCTTTCCCTCTGCTTGGCTTGCTCTTCCCAGCCCACTGTTGTCTGTACCCATCACTATGAGTCCAAACCCTTCCTTCCTCCAGCTCCCAGGTGCCCTCCCTTTACACAGCACCAGGTACCCATCAGCCTCGTGGCGGCAGGTCCTGTGAAGCTCAGACATTTCAACCTTCCTTTAGGGAGCTTTGCCCAAAACCCTGGCTACCTTTGCCAGAGCTACCGGAAGTAGCACGGAACGCAGGGACTGCCTAACAATGCCCATCCAATCCCAGAAACGATGTAAGAAGCCTTACAGAAGTAGAGAAAACACAGATAGAAGGAAATAAAAAAAGCCATGGTGAGGAAATGGGGACAGAGGGAAAATGCAGGAACAAAAAGAGATCACCTGAAATGTAGGGGGAGTCAAGCTACGATTGTGTGCTGCCAGGACCAGCACACAGGGGAGGTTTTGCATCGGAGCTTCCTAGTGGTCAATTCGACGAGGGAAATAGAATCAGAAAGGGATTTACTCACTGTCTGTAAGATAAATGCCTGCACTTGCTAAGGAGCAGTACAGCTTTTCTCTGCACTGAGCCCTGAGAGAAACAGGTCCTAAGGATCATCTAAGGAAAGAAGAGCAAGGATAACGATCTCCCTGGGGTCTTGGCAATTAGTGGCAGCTGGGGAGTAGCCTGGGGCCTGGGCTGCGGGTGGGAAAGTAGGGGGCAAGTCAGCAGGCTCAGCTCCTGGGCCCCCACCCCTGCCTCCCCTTGAGCAGCAGTTGGGGGTGGGGGTGGGGGACATCTGTGTGGGGTCCACGGTGATGCTCATCAGACACTCCATTGCTCCCCTCACATCCCAGCCTCCTTGCAGTTAGGCAGCCACTATTAGTCCTAGCTAGTGGATTGTGGGTGGGAGTGATGTGTGCCACTTCCAGGCTGAAGCGTGTAAGACCTGCCGGTGACCCTCCAGAACTCTCGTCCTTGGCTGGAGGGATGAGGAGGCCACATGTTCCAGATGGTGCAGCTTCCATCTTTGAGTCCCCAAGGGACTGTGTGAATAGGGCACCTTGCCCCAAACTGACTTATATAGCATGACAGAGAATTAAACTTGTAGAGTGAACCGCAGAGAAATAGTGGGGATACTTGTCACAGAGCATAGCCCACCCGTCCTGACTAACACATTGCCCCAGGCAGGCCCAACCAATGGTAGACAGGCAATGGCTGTCTGTGCTTGCTGTGGCCAGGGCACAGGAGCCTGCAGGGAAGAGGTGGGCAAGCAGGCAGGACCCAGATCCCCTCAGGAGCCATGTGAAAGGGCTTGGACTCTGAGGGCAATGGGAGCTGCTGCAGGGGTTATAGGGGAGGAGGAGGACCAGTTTTCACTTTTAGGTGGATTCCTCTGATTGCTGAGGTAATCATGACAGTCGCCTGGGCTGAAGCAGGGCAGAGGGGATGGAGAGGATGGGACGTGTTAGTGAAAAACATGGGAGGGGGATAAAGCAGCCTTGGTGCCCATGGTGGGCTGTGGGGTGAGGAGGCCAGTCATGCCTGCTGAAATCAACATGACCTGGCCAGCATCAACAGTCCTGGCCCCTCTGGCCACTCTCAGCGCTCTCCCTTCACACCTGGGGGATGGCTCTGGTTCCAGGTTCAGGGTCAGGGGCCGTAAGAGGCCTGGGCAATGCTCTCCTGGAGCTCACAGTCACCTCCATAGCAATAGCAACTCTTAGTTTCGGGTGCTTGCTATGTGCCAGGCTCCGTTCCAAGCGCTTCCCCTGTATGAACTTAGGTGCTACCTTGCTCCCTGTTACAGATGTAGGGGTTGAGGCAGAAAAGTGAAGCAACCTTCCTGGCGTCACACAGCTAGGAGGTGGTGCAGCTCTGTCTCTGGAGCCCTCAGCTCCAGATAATGATGATGAAAGCTCTTTCACACTCATTACACCCTGGATTCTACCTCAGCTCCCAAGGGGAAGTGTCATGACCATTATCGCCCCTACTTCACAGCAAAGGAAAACGAGGCTCAGTAAACCAAGCCGACGTCCTCTGGCGAAAGGGCTATTGGCCTCCACTGATGAGGCCGGCCAGCCTCCGAGCAGCGTGAACATCATGCCCCCCGACCCCTGTGCCGAACTCCTCTCCCCCATCCCACCCCACCTGGCTCCAACACCTTACCTCCACTGCCAAGGTTCTTCCAGACTTGTAGCCATGAGGTAAACTTACAGAAGTGGGTGGGTGGCACCAAGCCAGGTGGGCCGTCTCTCCCTTTGCCCCAGGTATAGGACTGTGCATGCATATATGTGGGTGAAGTTTGTGCGAATGTGTGTGCACTGTGTGTGCAAGTCTGTGTGTGAACACTGCACTGATCAGGGTGTTCCTACGTGCTCGTGTACCCCTGTGGGTGGGTGTGCACCTGTGCATCTGTTTGGGTGTTTGTGTCTGTGCATGTACTGCACATGCGTGCCTGTGTTTATCAGTGCATGAATGAGTTTAAGGACTCAGCAATTCAGAGAGCAGGAGTTTTACTTTCCCCACAAGCACGCACTTGCCTGAAAATGAGGACCATAGCAGGCCTTCAGCACTGTGAGGCCCTTGCCCACAGGCTGGGCCAGAACATCGATCCGGGACAGGTTTACCCCACGCCGCTTGTTCTATCCTGCCCGGTCCCATCCAGCTGGGCCCACATCAAAGCCATAGCAGGTCTTCCTAGGCGTAGCGGGCCAGCCCATTAGGGCACAAAGCAGGTGGTGGCACCCATTCTGCTGCTGCTATCCCAAGGGTGCTTAGCTGGCCTGATGCCATGGGATTAGGCTCTTTGTGCTGTGAATTCCCTGCCCTGCAAAAAGATTTAGTCATCGCTGGGTTTAACACCCCACTGAGTTTATTTTTTATCTATTTATTTTTATTTTTTGGCCGTGCCGTGCAGCACATGGGGAATCTTAGTTCCAGACTAGGGATTGGACCCATGCCCCCTTCTGTGGAAGCGAGAAGTTTTAACCACTGGACCACCAGGGAAGTCCCCACTGAGTTTACATCTCAGTGCCTGACAGTGGAATGGCTTGCTGCCTGTCCTATCCCTTACAACTCTCCTAAGGCCTGTTGTCCCCATTTGGTGCAGAGGAAGTGACTTGACCAAGATCAAATTAGTAGGAGTGGAGATGGCAAGCAGAAGCCAAGATGTGGTCCAGATGCCCCTCTTCCCACCTCGTGCTCCTCTCTGATGTATGTGAGAGAGATGGAGACAGAGACACAGAGATTTTCCTGCCTGGCTCCAGAGGCCTATCTTCCCAGCCTAGCCCTGAATCATTGCAGGACAAGGGTTACCTGCAGGGTGGCTGAAACCGAACACAAACTGGGTGTGGTACAAAGCAGCATAATAGATTATTCATTAATTGCGCTGTTCCTGGCCTCAGGGAGAATGAAATTACCTGATTTGGTCTTTGAACGTCAGCGGTGGGGAGGAGTCTGGCATTCCTGGCTACCATTGTCCCCTTAGTAAGTTTCTGTTTCCACATTTCATATTTGGAATTGTATTTTATTTTTTCCCTTAAAACCTGACCTTGTGGTCATCGAGCTGTCCCCAAACACGCCTCCTGGGAGGGTCTGAACCACCACACTTACCTCAGCCACAGTTAAAAGAGGGAGGTTACAATCACAAGTTTCCTAGCTTTACAAAGTGAAAAAAGATTACCATAAGGGTAAAGGACTCTGTATTTGAAGGTGATCTGCAAAGACCAAGAATCAACACAATACATGCCTAATTATCGGTGGGTCCCATGTCTTGACTCTAATCCTGGGTTGACAATTATCCATAATAGAGTTTATCTAGATCCTGGCCTTGACCCCAAACTTGATAGGAAAGCACCTTTTTAATTCACCTTAAGTCCTTATCAGGGTCTCTGATCCACCCACAGGACGGGGTGAGATATCTGGCTCAGGATGCCAAGGCCCAGCTGAGGTCAAGGCCCCCCTGCTGTCAATGCAGGTCTCTGCCTAACCATGGAAGCAAGAAGAGACCTTGTCGCTCTCCACAGAAGGAGGTGACCAACTGTTCTGGTTTGTCCAGGATGTGTGTGGAGTGGGTATTCCTAGGATGCAGGGCTTTCAGTGCTAAAATCAGGAAAGTCTCAAGCAAAAAGGGAAAAGTTGGTTACCCTGCTGAAACTGTGCAACCCAAATTGGGACTTGAACCTGGACAAACCCAGACTGGGACTTGAACCCATGGTCTTTTTAAAAAAAAAAAAATTTATTTATTTATGGCTGCGTTGGGTCTTCGTTGCTGCGCGCAGGCTTTCTCTAGTTGCGGCGAGCCGAGGCTACCTTTCTTTGCGGTGCGTGGGCTTGTCATTGCGGTGGCTTCTCTTGTTGTGGAGCATGGGATCTAGGCACGCGGGTTTCAGTAGTTGTGGCTCGCGGGCTCTAGAGCGCAGGCTCAGGAGTTGTGGCTCACGAGCTTATAGTTGCTCCACGGCATGTGGGATCTTCCTGGACCGGGGCACAAACCCATGTCCCCTGCACCGGCAGGCGGACTCTCAACCACTGTGCCACCAGGGAAGCCCGAACCCATGGTCTTTTAATTGAGATCACACACCTGGTCTCAGGACTTAATGACGCTCAGGTTCTTGATGTCCTGTCACAGGATGAATTCAGTGAGAGACAAAGTAATAGGTAAGAAGTAGGTTTATTTAGAGAGAAACACACTCCACAGATGGAGTGTGGGCCATCTCAGGAGAGAGGCCCTGAAATATGGGGTGGTTAGTTTTTATGGGCTGCGTAATTTCATAGACTAATGAACAGGAGGATTATTCCAACTATTTTGGGGAAGCGGTGGAGATTTCCAGGGATTGGGCCACCATCTGCTTTTTGAACTTTGATGGTTGGCCTCAGAACTGTCATGGCGTTGGTGGGTGTGTCACTTAGCTAATGAATTACAATGAGCATATGAGGCTCAAGGTCTATGGGAAGTCGAATCTTCTGCTATCTTGGACCTAGTTGGTTCTAACCAGTTTTTGTCATGTTCTATTATGCCATTCTTTTAAAGGTTGTGCCCTGTCCCCTTCCCTCCTGTTCCACTGCCACCTACCATAGAGGCCTCCAGAGAACTTTTACCCTATTTACATGCAACGATTCTACAGTAAGTCACTAGTAGCCTTGACTCTGAAAACTTGCCTGTGAGACAGAAGGCTCTAGAACGAACTTCTGAAAGAGCCCAACATCCTGAACCAAAGAACAGAACACCTCAAAGGAGAAAAATCCAAGGTCTGTAAAGTGCTTATTCTGTGCAGGGTAAAGGGGCAATTCAGTCACTGTTCTCCACACGTGTACACTTCTCAGGGAAATGGCTGAGAGCGGGAAAGGATGAGATGCCACGATCTTAATTGGCTGCTAAAGCACAGGGCAGTGGTTTGTAACTTTGAATGCACATTAGAATCACTTGAATCAGGTCACTGGGTATGGGACCCAGGCAGCAGCTCTGTCCAACACGGAGTCTCTAGTCACACATGGCTTCTAAATTAAAATCAATTAAAATGAATTGAAATGTAAAATTTGGCTCCTCAGTTGCACTACCATTTCAAGTGTTCAAGAGACACACGTGGCTACCGGGTACCCAGCTAAACAGTGTAATTATAGGACATGTCCACTGTGCCCATGTGACCTTGGGCCAGTTACTTAATGTGTCTATTTCCTCACCAGTAAAATCAGGCATAATAACAAATAATAGCTAACACATTGCTTATTATATGTGAAGTATGTTCCAGGTACTAACTTGACCCTGACAGCAATCTGGTTAAGTACAGGTGTTAGAGAACCATTGACTGAAACCGCCCGCCCTGGCCAGGCACGATAATGACCGCTTGCAAGAGTTATCTCACAACAGGAGGTGTCCCAATAAGGAACATGGAACTAACAAGCTACTGCCAGACAGAAGAATTCAGAAGGGGCCAAAAGGAGGGAGCAGACGCCAGCCTATAATATATCCTATCAACCTCCCAGAAACTTTCGTGCTGGAATCAATCTTGGCTGAGAGATGCGCGCCCCCAGGAAGGACCCTGAGTCAGACCAAATGTGGACAAAAGCAAGATGACTGGCCAGAGACAACCTGGAAACTAACCTCATTATCATAAAACCTGAGACCGCGATCCATGTGGCAGAGCAATTCTCCTGAGTTCCCTTACCCCACTGCTCTCCGCCCGGGTGCCTCTTTCCAATAAAGTCTTTTGCTTTGTCAGCCCATGTATCTTCTCGGACAATTCATTCCTGAGTGTTAGACAAGAGCCCACTCTTGGGCCCTGGAAGGGGTCCCCCTCTTCCTGCAACTATTATCACCCCATTTTTACAAATGTGAAAACTGGGGCACAGATAGGTTAAGTAACGTGCCCAAAATCACACAGCAAGTAGGTGGCTGAGCTGGAATCCAGAACCGAGCTGTTTAGTCCTGGGTCCACACTCTCCCACAGGGCTGCCCTGAAAATTAGATGAGATAATCCACCCAGTACATGGAGCAATGCCGGTGCATACTTAGTCCTCAACAGATGTTTGCTGTGAAGACCGTTGTGGTCCCAATGTTTACAGGACACTAAGATTTGATTTAGTACATGACAGGTACGTGCTGAGGGCCCAACATTTTGGGGATCTGAGTAAAAATCCCAAACCAGAAAGTGCAAAGCAGCCCGCTAGGTGCAGAGTTCAGACCCTCGGTCTCACCACATTGATGAGGCACGTGAGAAGCTAACTAACAATCCCTGTGGATTCAGAAGAACCCGGAGAGGAAAGGCATTTATTTGTGCATGTCTCTCCAGGGTACAAAAGCCTGCAGCCTCCTAGACCTTCCTTCCCTTAGTTCCAAAGGGTAGATTCAAACAGTTACTAACCAGGGAGATGAGAAAATGCAGAAACAAAAGAAAAGCAGTCAAACAAAAGTGCAGCGATAAAGCAGAGCTCTGCTTCATCCTCAAGGGATGTACGGGATACACGTGACAATGTATCTTTGAGTTCTTCTACGGGAACTAAGGCCCTCACCTAGAAGAAGGATGGTCACTTCAGGTTGAGCAGGAGATTCCTGGAACACCATCCTGTTACCTCACCACCAACCAATCAGAAGAAAGTCACACACCCTGCAGCCCTCACCCCAGATTTTGCCTGTAAAAACTCTTCCCTGAACACCACGGGGGAGTTTGGGTCTTTTGAGCGCGAGCCCCCTCCCCCATTCTCCTTGCTCAGCCCTGCAATGAACCTTCCTCTGCTCCAAACTCCGACATTTCGGTTTGTTTGGCCTCACTGTGCACGGGGCACACAGACTTGGGTTTGGCAGCAAAGGCCAGCAGCCTCGCTCAGCCCTGTGCTGTGGGGCCTAAGGGTCTTGGTGGGAGTGTGGGGCGAAGGGCGGAAGGGCAGAGGAAGCCCTTTGGTTCTCTCCATGGGCACGGCTTTCCCAGGCAGGAAAGCAGAACCATGCTGCCTGGGGACGCCCCCACCCCCGCCAGGCCTCAACCGCCCGTGGCCCATCAGCAGTGGAGGCTGAGGCACTCTGCAGCCAGCATGGAAAAACAGTCCTCTTTCCAGGTTCTCTCTGCCTCGAGCACCCTCCCACCTCTTCCTTTATCACCCCTCCTCCAGCTCTGTGGTCCTTCTGGTCCAGCACAGATGCCTCCCCGCAGGCCCACAGGAAATACAGGCTGAGTCAGAGAGAGCGCCAAGAAAATGCCTCTTTCCTCCTGATGAGATTAGGCCCGAGGGAGCACCTCCCCTCCTGACATCTGACACTGCCCAGAGCCAGGTGCCTGGGCCCCCGGGAGGAGCAGGGCATCTCCTGAGATGACCTGGTCTCCCCTGCCCCCCGGCACCCTTGCTCTTGACCCTTTCCTCAAGCTGTGTGAGGCCTGGCCAGCCTTTTCTCTCCGTGACTCCATTTCTCCTCCACCCCAGCCCAGGCCTCCTATCCTGCCCCCACTCTGACTCTGTCATTTCCCTTAAGACTCACCCCAGCCCCAGGTCCCCTCTGTCCTCAGGATAAAGCCTTCGGCTGGACTTGGGTTTTGAGGCCCCTGCACATTCCCTGACGGCCTTCCCCTTATCTCCACACACCTGTCCTTTGAGCCACACTGGTTTATCTGCTCTCCCCTCAAAGCGTTGGTTTTCCCAGACACCCCATCTTTGCTCACACCCCTTCTCTCTGCCTAGAGCCAACTCAGCCCAGACCAGTCTGAGCTGGTAAGTCAGCCCAGGTAAGTCCAAGGCTGACACTTAGCTGGGTTCCTAGGATGCCCCCTCCTCTCACTCCACCTTCCTGGGCCTGGCTCAAATAGAACCGCCTCCAGGGGGCTTCCCAAGTTCCAAGGCCTGAGCGATCTCTCTAGCCTATGAGGTCCCCCATCCTGATACACAGGGAGGGGAAAGAGGAGGCAACTGGTTCAAATCCCGGACCCTCATTTGTCTCTGGGCCCCAGCATCCTCATCTGTAAAAGAGTACCCTCGGATCTGCCTCACGGGGCCTTGTCCACGATTAAATGAGGTAACAGATGTAAAATGCTTTGCACGTGTCTGGTACTGTTACTGAACACAAGTTCGTGTGCCTGACACACAGCGAGCCCAAAGCAACCAAAACGTCGGAGTTTGGAGCAGAGAAAGGTTTACTGCAGGGCCAGGCAAGGTGGCTTGTGCTCAAAACCCCCAAACTCCCCGATGGTTTTGGGGCAGAAGTTTTCATAGGCCAAATTTGGGGCGAGGGCTGCAGGGTGTGTGACTTTCTTCTGATTGGCTGGTGGTGAGGTAACAGAGCAGTGTTCCCGAAATCTTGTGCTCAGCCGGAAGTTGCCACCCTCCACCTGGGTGGGGCTCTTAGTTCCTGCAGAAGAGTCCAAAGATATTGTTAGGTATATCCCTTGAGGAGGAACCAGGATCCTGCTTTAATCACTGCAGTATAGTCTCTTGACTGTTCCCCCTTTGTTTCAGCATCCCCTATTTCCCTGGTTAGTGGCTTTTTGAATCTGCCCTTTGGAACTCTGGGTAGGTCTAGGAGGCTGAAGCCTTTACCCTGCAAGTAAGAAACGGGGGACCCAGAAAGGCTTTTGTGCCCAGGAGCCCCACAGGGTCCCGCTCGGTTTCAGTACTAAGTAGAAGGTCAGCTGATGGATACTCCCTTCCCTTCCTCCTGTCCTGCTCCCTGTGTTTCTCCCATCTTTCCTCCATCTATCCATCCAACCATCCATTGGACTGTCAACGCCAAATGGTCCTCTCCCTTCAGCTTTGCCCACCCACAGGCCAAACCACACAGGCAGGCACCCAGGGGGAGACTGACTTGGCTCCTGGATTGAGCTTTCACTCATTCCACCGACCTTTCCTGAACACCCCTTCTGGGTACTAGGAGCCAGGGACTGGGCCTGTCTCTTCCACAGCAGGCTTGCTGGTCAGGTTGGAGAGTCCTAATTCTGATGCCAATTTGCTACATGACCTTGGGCAAACCTTGTCCCCTTCTCGGGTTTTGTTTGTCCACCCATAAGATGGTAACGCCTCTGCCCTACCCACCTGTTAGGACAATTCGCTGAGGGCTCTGCAGCCCGCATGTGCCAGACCCAGGGGGCCCGTGAGGGCAGTGGGACCGCCTGCCTGGCAGCTGCCCCAGTCCTCAGAGCTGTTCCTGCCTTGACCCTCTGGAGACACAGAGCAGGCCTTCTTCCTGTTTATTCACCCTGATCAGGTCCTGACCAAAACTCCACGAAGATTTATTGCCCCACAATTTCCTTATCTGTGAGTTTCGAGAGACAAGGGTCACGGAGACTTTTTAAAGATGCCTCCCAGAGGTTGAAAATCTGGCAGCTCTACTTCCTGCTTATTGTCCATTCTCTGGCAGAACTTCTGGATCTGTCTTTGGACAGAGAGAGACACTGAGAAACAAAGGGGGAAGGTGCCTTGTTTAGAGCCCCACAGCGATCCTGGAGTAGGGCTGAAGCCCTGAAGCTCTGTTCTGGGATGGGCACCTGGCCAGGGAGCCTGAATTCTGTCGTCAGTGGACCTACAAATCAGCTCTCACCCTGCCCTGCTGCAGGGACCTGGGGCCCAGGGTGAGTCCAGGCAGCATCACTGGGACCTTCTGTGAGTCCAGCCTGTGCTGGGAACCATGGGGCAGAGGCAGGAACGATCCTTACCCCCCAGGAGCCCAGACTGATGGGAAAGACCGGCAAACTCAATTTGGGGTAGCAGGGAGATTGAAACCTGGCGAGTGGGTAAGGGCTGCCAGGAGGCTGTGTTTGAGCTAAGCCTTCAAGGCTGAGCGGAGCGAGCCCAGGACAGAGTAGGGACGGCACTGCAGGTGGAAGGCTCTGCACTGAGCCACGCGGTGAGGGGTGGGCAGGCAAAGGCATACCCAGGGAACCCAAGGGTCCAATTCAGCTGGGGCCTGAGCAAATGCAGAGAAGCAATGAGGGCCATGACTGGAAAGGTGCCGGGGCAGGGCTCTGCACGCTAGCTGAGCTGCCACCTGAGACCACGGAGGGAGGTGTCAAAGTCTATAACCAGGGTGTGACCTGTCAGGGCTGAGGTGGATAGAGTCCCTGCCATTAGGGAGGGCAAGTATTTTCTTTCCTCAGCTGTGGGCTGTGTCTAAGGAAGAAATAAGTGGGTTCATTTCATGCCCAGCTCCAATCTGCTGGAGGGGCTGTGGAATATGGTGAGAGGAGGATGATTCTGAGGCCGTCCTTGTCTGGACTCAGGAGGAGAGAAGCCTGATTGATCAGGGAAGAGCGGGCAGATGGCTGACCAGGAGTCAAGGCCTGATGTCCCTCCACAGGTCTCAGCTCTTTGAGAGAAACATGGAGCTGGGAAGCCCGGCCTCGAGGCCCATTCCTGGGCCACTTCTCAGCAGCTGGGGTTTTAGATCAGAAAATAGCTTCCTTCCGTCATTCAACCCATTTCCCTATGGGAAGAGTCCCCAGGTATGACTGAGGGCTGCCTGCTCCTGCCGGAGCCTGGGCAGCCCAACCCTTCATTTCCTGGACCAGCCACACAGGAGGGTGATGGGAAATTCCCAACTGCTTCTCCCCAACCTGTGTATCAACCTGGAGATAAATGCCACTGTGCAGCCTTAATCAATTCCCCAGGCAGTGTCTGCAACAGACACCAGGAGAGGATGGTGAGGACTTCTCCCCATTTCCAGCCTCTCTGGGCTCTGCCCACATCTGTTAAGGCTGGGCCTGCAGGCCAGGGGGGGCAGGAGGGTGGGAGGTTCACTGGAGGACGAAGATTACAGGAAAGATGCCAGCACCCCGGGCTGAAGAGGCACTTCTGCCCCGAGACTGATTCTGCCAGGACTGGTGACAGTATCTCATTTACACTTTGCAAGAATCTCTCCCAACAGTGGGTCTCAAACTTGAGAGCACATCAGGGGCCCCTGGAAGGCTGATTAATATGTAGACTGCTGGGCCCATCCTAGAGTTTCTGATTCAGCAAGTCTAGGGTGGATCCTGAGAATTCTGCATTTCTAGCAAGTTGCCAGGTGGCACTGATGCAGCTGCTCCGGGGACCACTCTGAGAGCCACTGCTCTACAGCCCTGCTGCATGATTTGCAAAGTCCTTCCCGTTCACTATTCCATTCACTCCTCACAGCCGCCTTGGGGTGGGGAGAACTATCCCCAATTCCCGGATGCAGCGAGCTGCACTCAGCTCAGAGCGACGGAGGCACTTTCCTGAGGTTACACAACTAGTGGGAACCTGACCTCCAAAGGCTCTGTGAGCACACAGCCAGTTCCTAACTCGGGGCCACTTGGGGCTGTGATCCTGGGATTTCTCTCTCCAAGATTCTTTTAAATACACAAACGCGGGTTCAGGCCAGCACTCAAGAATCGCGCAGGTGTTCCCACGACAGCTTTACCACCTGAACAGCAGGCATGGAGGGCAGGTAGTCAAGACACAGGCTTCAGAGTTAGAGACCCGGCTACCAACCCAACTCAGCTTCTCTAAGTCTCGGCACCACACGGCACCTACCTCTGGCCGGGCTGCTGTGAGATGAGGCAAGTAGTGGAACAGAGCCTCTAGCCTTGGCACACAGTGAGGCCTCAACAAACCAGTGGGCCCAGACAAGAGCCGGAGTGCGGGGAGTGGGAAAGATACCAAACCCCTCTGTGCCTCGGTCTCCTTATCTGTAGACTAGGGTCAACAACAGAACCTACCTTATAGGGGAATCATAACGATTCCATACAGTTATCCATTTACATTGCCTTAGAGCAGTGCCTGGCATGGGGCAAGTCGTGTGTTAGTGTCCTACGTACGGTTCCTTTGTTAAACATGATATTTTAGCACTGAATGCACATTTTTCATCCATACATGTAAGCAAACCACTAAAGAATAGAGTAGGCTACGGTGAAGTCAAAATTAAAAAATCATGGCGGGATGACTGCACAACAGTCATACCACAGGATGGTATACTTAAAAATGGTTAAAATGATAAATTTTATGCTTTGTATATTTTACCACAATAAAAAAAAAAAAAGAAAAAAGAAACAGCAGCACTGAGCACTTCCCTGGTGGTGCAGTGGTTAAGAATCCACCTGCCAACTCAGGGGACATGGGTTCGAGCCCTGGTCCGGAAAGATCCCACATGCCGCAACTAAGCCCGTGTGCCACAACTACTGAGCCTGTGCTCTAGAGCCTGCGAGCCACAACTACTGAGCCCGCGAGCCACAACTATTGAAACCCGCGTGCCTAGAGCCTGTGCTCTGCAACAAGAGAAGTCACTGCAATGAGAAGCCCGCGCACCACAACAAAGAGGAGCCCCCGCTCTCTGCAACAAGAGAAAGCCCACGTGCAGCAATGAAGATCCAATGCAGCCAAAAATAAATAAAACAAAAAATTAATTAATTAAAAAAATAAAGAAAGAAACAGCAGCACCAAGCTAGATCAGCACCCAGCTCTCTTGCACTCCTTCACTGGCTCCACCTCTGCTTCCATGATTATTTCCCCAGGGAGCACCTGCTTCTTTTAACCCTCCCTGACCCCTGGCCTTAGAGGCAGTCCCTGACGTGACCTCAGGGCATGGGGGGGCAGGTTGGTTGCCCCTTCACCCTTTTACTCGTGGCTAGTCAGGGCCTTCTCTGCCTAGGCCTCCTGCAGAAGGGGCCCTGCAGGGTGACAATCCTCACCCCTCCTTCAGGCACCTTCAGGACCGCCTCAACCTTCTCCCTGGCAGAGGGTGGCTTTTCCCATCATCTTCCCTTTGGCTTGCTTGCCCTCTCTATAGAGCTGGCTCTGCTCCTTGTGATGAAGTAAGGGGCCCCTTAAGGGAGCAGTGCCCTCAATAACCAGCACGTACTCCCACCGGGCTTCAGCTGGGAGCCCTGCTCTGTAGAGCGATGGTGCACAGATATTCTGAGATCAGGGGCCCAGCTCCATTCTGCTCTGCCCTCGTCGGCTGTGTGACCCTGCTCAAGTCATTGTCCCTCTCTGTGCCCCTGGGCCCCATCCATAAAATGGGAATGTGCATCCCTGCCTGAAACCCTCCTGGGGCTTTGGGAGGCTCTGAAGGGATAATGGAGGCAAAGGCGCTTTCTTTCTTTATTACACAGAGGACACTCGAGATCAATATGACAACGTCGAGAGGTGGCATAGCAGTGGTTACAGACATAGTCAGCGGCCCACATGCTGGGCTCAAACATCAGCCCCACCTCATACCAGCCGAAAGACCCTGGACAGGTGAGTCAGCCTCTCTAGACCTCAGGTTTTCCATCTGTAAAATGGGGTGGTAATAGTAAATGAGTTCATACCTGACAAGCATTTACAACACTGCCTGGCACATGGTAAACGCAAGGCAAATTCAAAATAAGTAATCACAGCAACAACATGGGATAGACCTAGAGAGTATTATGCTTAGTGAAATAAGTCAGACTGAGAAAGGCAAATACTCTGTTATCACTTATATGTGGAAGGTAATAAAATAAAACAAACGAATGTATACAACAAAACAGAAATGGCCTTACAGACATAGAGAACAAACTAGTGGTTACCAGTGGGGAGAGGGAAGGGGGAAGGGGGTGGTATGGGATTAAGAGATACTAACTACTATGTATAAAATAAATAAGCATCAAGGATACATTGTATAGCACAGGGAAATATAGACATTATTTTGTAATAACTTTAAATGGAGTATAATCTATCTATAAAAATACTGAATCACTATGTTGTACACCTGAAACTAATAAAATATTGTAAACCAACTATACTTCAATAAAAAAAACTTTTTTAAATAAGTAATAATGGTAACTTCTATTGACTGCTCACTATAAGAAGGCACGGTTTTAAACTATTTACTGGTATCAATGGATTGAAATGAATATTGGGCTTCCCTGGTGGCTCAGTGGTTAAGAATCCGCCTGCCAATGCAGGGGACACGGGTTCGAGCCCTGGACCAGGAAGATCCCACATGCCGTGGAGCAGCTAAGCCTGTGCATCACAACTACTGAGCCCGCGTGCCTAGAGTCCATGCTCTGCAACAAGAGAAGCCACCGCAATGAGAAGCCAGTGCACCGCAGCGAAGAGTAGGCCCCGCTCGCCACAACTAGATAAAGCCCGTGTGCAGCAAGGAAGACGCAACACAGCCAAAAATAAATAAAATGAAATGAAATGAATATTTAGGACTTTGAACAGGGCTTACAGATTAAACCAGAAGCACAAAGTGCCCATGTTCCTTTTCTCTTCAGAGAGGCGACACCTAAAGATCTAAAGATTCAGGAGTGATTCAGGGGTCATCTGTGCTGGGAGGCATGAAAATCCCCTTAACTGGATGAAAACAGAGGAAGCCTTATGCCCCTCCCCCAGCCCTCAGTGCCGATTTAGAGCCTGAAGCTCTAATTCTCTTCTAATCTAATTCTCAGCCAGACCCACTAACCCCCTCTCTCAAATGATCTTATTACATCTGGGGGCAAAAAACAGACACAATAACCCAGGACTGCCCAGGGTCAGGGACCCAGGGAGGCATGCAGCCCAGCTCTCTGCTCTCCTTTCCACACCATTCCATCTGAAAAGTCTGCATGTCTCGGCTTGTACCATTCTGCTGAAGGGAAGCTCACCCCTTCCAGGGGCAGGAGAGCTCAACCGTTAGACTTCTTCCTTCTACTGAGCGGAAATCTACAATTTCCCCCACTGCCCTGTCTCCATCCCTGGAGCCCCACCAACCACATCCGTTTCTCTGCCCCACAGCAGCCCTTCCAGAGATCTGAGGGCCCTGCCACCTAACCCTGGGATGGCTCTGCTCCAGGTTGGGGAGTTTCTTGTGCGACTCAGTTTCCCATCTTCCACCCATTTTGGTTGTCTCACAGTAATGCTCCAAGCTGTCCCCATCTTTCACCCAGTTTGGAGACCAGAGCATACCCAAACCCTCCAGATAGGGGCAAAGAACCACTCAGTAGAGCAGGTCTCCAAAAAGATCCCAGTCTTCACATCTCAGAAAAGCAGCACTGGCCAGACCCCCAGAGATCACGAGGTATGAAAGGGGAAACTGAGTCAGCATGCCCAGGGCCACACACACAGGGCAGAACCAGGAATGGGATCCAGGTCTCCAGCACTCCCAGCCCAGGAGAGTCCTCTAAGACACGGAACAAAGTCTCCTTTGATCCTGTGCCTGGATACGGTGTCAAATATTTTGCTTCTTATCTGTGCTGCTGTTCTCAGAGGAACAAATTCCAAGGATGGCTGGGGAAGAAGGTCTTCTAATTGTGAGGCCGAGGGTGATTCACCCTAGCTGGGCCCTCCTGAGGCTCAGACCTTTGAAAGGTGGGCTGCGTTTCTCCAGAGTGTGGTTCAGGCTGGGAAAGATGGGGCTCCTTGGGGTCAGGAGAGGAGACAGACCCCAAGTCTTTGCTGCTAGAAAGGCCAGTAGAGCATGAAGGGTAAACTGAAGCACATCAACTCAACCCATATTTTCCAAGTCCCCAGTTGGAGACAGACCCCCATGCTGGGCTCTGTGGGCCCAGAGGTAGCCGTGGAGTCTTTGCCCTGGGAACGGGTAGAAAACTGGAGAAATCGCATCTCACTCGAGCAAAGTATGATCACAAAGGTGGTGGTGTGTCAGAAGTGGCAGCAGCATAGAAAAGACCAGGAAGTTACAGAAGTGGGCCCCAAACTGTTTTGATCATTTACTCCTTCCAAAGGGAAAAACATCGAGCTCACCGACCCCAATATATTATATTATATACAAGTAACCATCACCTGTAGACGTAAGGTACAATATACACAAGAGGCGAGATTCATCATTAACCAGAGTGACTGTAAATCTCTATTTCAAATAGTGTCCTCCCTCACACAAAAAACCTTGTGCTGACTTCTTGTCTCATGTTTTTTTTTTCCTTGCCTTGTGGCTGACTGAAGTGATAGTGCTGGAAAGCCAAGTGTTAATTCTCACATTGCCTTGTCCCCATGCTCTAGCATTATCAGAATTACTAACAATCCAGTGTCCTCAGAGAAATCTTTCAAAACCACTTGTCCACTTTGTGAGGGTTAGTTTGTTAAAACTGGTTAATATAATCCACAAATCCAACCTGGATTAATTAGTCTAGATTAACCTGGATTAATTGACCAGTTTAATTAGTTGGGATAACCTGCCTAAAACAAACCAAAGAGTAGGATGTCCTTGTCATCCCTTTCTCAGAGACTTCTGGAAACCTGAGACATGAAGCTGCCTGCCCCCTGACTGGAGAGTGTGTCAGTGTGTCTACACCTGGCAAATATGAGCAAACGTGAATGATTTTCTTGTTTAGATGATATGTTTTCCTGCACCCCAATGAGCATCTTGCGTACCTCACCTTGGAGGCCGCCAGGATAGAAGACAGGGAGACTCTCAGAGAAGATTTTCAGGCTGCAAGGGATGGTAGGGATCACCTAGTTTAACCCCTCACTTTGCAGGTGAGGAAACAAGGACCCAAGAAGGGATGTAACTGGTCCAAGGTCACCTAGTTGGTCAGTGGTAGATCCCAGAGAGAACGCAAATCTCTAGTTCTTGATGTTAACGCCTCTGAGTCCTGGCCACAGTGGGTCCCTTCCTGGCTCTCTCACTGGGCCGTAGGCAGCTGCCTGACCTCTCACCCTCTGGGCTGCCTCCCTTGTGATGTAAGATCACCCACTGGCTCTGAGGGTGGCCGTGGGTGGCAGGGAGATATCGGCAAAGGTTACAAGTGCCATCAGGATGGGGGACAGGGGGTCATCAGCTGGCCACGGTTCTGAGTCACTCTGAAGCCTCATTGGTGAAACGGGACTATCTGGGTCCAGCTGTTGTCTGAGTGCCCATGAGGGCGACATCTGTGGGCTGGGAAGTAACCCCTAAAGGGTATTACTACTGTCCTTATTACTCTGGAAGGCTCTGTTTAGGAGGGTGAGATCTGGGGTTCCCCTAGAGCCCAAGAATTCTGCCTCTGACCATCAACTGCAGCCCTGGACACCACAGGACTTGGAGCCCTGCAGTCCAGTGGTCCCCAAGGTATGCCAGCCCAGGCCTGGTAAGGTGTGGGCAGCTGTGGACATGGGTCCTGGGCCTTCTGAGGCACAGGCTGAAATCTTGCTCCTATCTCTATGGCTCTCTTCCCTCCTGCTGGGAAGGGGAAGTGGGGGGACAAAGGCAGCAGGGAGGTGAGCAGTCAGCCTGGGTGCAGACAATAACGGGGTGTATTTGCTATAGAGAACTTAAAAACAATAATAAGAGCGACAAAAAGCCTGACTTTATTATCATTATGTGCCTATAATTCTAAACAATGTCAGTGATAAAACACTCCTCCCTGCCAGGGTGGGTTGTTTCCACCTCCCTGCCCTTGGTATCTGGTCAGTATCTGATACTATTCCCTTTAGATTGAGCCAGACCAGACTCAGACTGTATGTTCAATGCATCCCAAAAAGGCTCAGTGTGCTTCCCATCGCCAGCCCTTGGCTTCTGTTGTCCCTTTGCCAATATCTCCCTCCCCATCACTCTGTCCAGCTGCTACAAGGCTCAGCTTAGATGCTCCCTCTTCCAGGAAGTCTTCCTGCATGCAGTCCCAGCCATCCCCCTAGCTGGCTACAACTCCCCTCCCAGGCTGCAGACTCAGCAGTGTCATGTTCTCAGGCTCAGAGCAAGATACAAGAAAGGAATTACCCTCTGAAATCTGGAATCCACAGCACAGAAAACCAAACCAGGGAGCCACTTCCTAGCTGTGACCTCAGATGAGCCCCATGACTGAAACAGTTCCACTTGCTTCCAAAGTCACTAGTTCAAGCACCCCCTTGCTGATCACACCCTCCCCGCCTCCAGCTTCATGGCACGTCCAGATATGACCAGCCCTTTGTCAGCACCCCCGATGAGTCAATAAAAATGGGTTCAGGCCCAAGGAGAGAGAGCCTTGGACCAGAGACCCCTCTCTAGGACAACATAATCTGTCAAGCTTGGCTCCAGTTTTTCTGAAAGGCCAGCTTGTAGGATGGTGTCTGGGCCATGTGACATCTACACACCATGATGCCCATTTCTTGTACCAGCAACCTGGGACATCAGGCCAGGCCTCCCCCCACTGCAGACCTTCACCCATGAGAACTTCCATCGCTGGCCTCCTCAACCTTCTCTCCCCCATCTGCCTCCTTCTCGCTTCACTCTATTTCCTCCCCTCAGTGCCACGATCCATCACCTCACTCTTATCAACACCATAAAATCCTTCATCCTGCTGACTTTTCCCATATTGTCTGGCAAAACCCTGATGCTGGATGAACCAGGATATCTAAGCACTGCTGGGGAAAAAAAGAGACGAAAACCAGATGAGGGCAGGAGGCACACACAGAGTGAAGTCCTCTCCCACTACTGCCTGTCTTCCCCCCAGAACCCCTCCCTCTGCGAGTCAGGCCTTGTGAAGGGCACTTCAGACAAGCCAGATCCCAGGGGTCGCCCGCGTGGCCTCCTTCTCCTTGTACCCACAGCCAATCCATCGTTCATCCCACACTCCTCCACCTCCTAAACATCTCTTAAACCATCCACATAGGTCCATTCCCACGGCTACCACCTGTTCTCACTTGGTCACTTAGTCTTGGATACCAACCATCTTGCCCCTGATCTTTTCAAAAGATGGAAATCTAAGCATGCCACTCAGTGGCCATTGCTGCAGGGCTTGGAGGCTCTGGCCCACTCTCCCTTTCCACACTCACCTTGCCCAGGGATCCGAGCTACAGACACTCAGTGCCTTTAATTCCTCAAAAGTCCATTTCCTCCAGCCTCAGGGCCTTTGCACAGGCTGTTTCTCTGGTCTAGCATGTTCCCCTCCCCACCCTCACCTGGTTACTTCCTACTCACCTTTCAGACCTCAGCTCAAAAGTCCTTCCCTTAGAACAGCCTTCTGCAGTGATCCTGGACCAGGCACATTTCTCTACTCTGCACACTCCTTATGCCCCTCTTCTCCGGGTTTTGTGGGACTCTCCAGTTACTGCCCAGCTCTTCTCTGGTCTGTGAGCTCACCAGGGCAGCCCCTTTATCTGTTTTGCTCTGCTCTGGATCCCTAGCTCGGAGCTCTGTTTCACATGCAGAAAGTGACCAATACACGAACAAAGGTCTCCTTCAAAAAATCAAACTGAAAAATTACTATTTAGGGAATGAATGAGTGAATAAGTCTGAGTGAGGTTCTGGGATATCTGTGTGGGATAGGCCTCTGCAGTCTCTCTCCAGGGCAGGCCATAGGCCAACCTACTCTTGGAAATGGTCATAACAAGGATGAGACTAATGACCCAGTCAGCAAGCTCCCAAAGCTCCTTCCTGTCCATAAGCTCCCCAGCCCTTCTCTAGGCCCCGCATTACTCAGAGCACCCAGCGTTTAACGGCCTGTCCACCAGGCATTTCTGCACTGACATACATTTACTTTGCTGAACATTCTCTTCTTCCCAAGGGCCAGAGCTCAGGAGCCTTGTCTTTGTGGAGTTGGATTAGGAAAATGTGGTGGAATCCAGTTAGAACAGGGTTCAAATCCTAGCTTTACCTCTCGCTGACTGTGCGACTTTGCAAGTAACTTAACTTCTCTGGGCCCCTGTTTCCTCATCTGTAAAAAGAGGACAAGAATATCTAGCCACAAGGTTGCTGTACGGATTAAATGAGTGAATATACATTAAGAATCTAGGGTGGGGGGCTTCCCTGGTGGCGCAGTGGTTAAGAATCCACCTGCCAATGCAGGGGACACGGGTTCAAGCCCTGGTCCAGGAAGATCCCACATGCCGCACAGCAACTAAGCCCATGCGCCACAACTACTGAGCCTGCGCGCCACAACTACTGAGCCCACGTGCCACAACTACTGAAGCCCGCGCGCACCTAGAGCCCATGCTCCGCAGCAAGAGAAACCACCGCTTGAGGCAACTAGAGAAAGCCCACGCAGCAACGAAGACCCAATGCAGCCAAAAATAAATAAATAAATATATTAAAAAATAAAAATAAAAAATAAAGTTAGTTTAAAAAAAAAGAACCTAGGGTGGGGCCTGTCACATGTCATATTTAATTGATTCTAAGACACAAGAGTTTTTAACATCTCTGAAACTGGGATGTAACTTATAGTTTAATTGGCTGCCCTTTTTCTTTCTTAATGGATTATAAAATAATGGTATATTATCTCAAAACTGGCTGTGCCCTGCATTCCATGAAATAGGACAGTAGTCTGGTTTCTTTACTCTTTGCAAAGAGATGAGAAGGTCTGTGAGAGTCCCAGGGACCAAAGACTGAGAACACACATCACTGAGGGCAAAAGGTCTTCTGGGGTCTGGCACGCTGAGGTGGAAGCCAGAAGCATCACGGAATCTGAAGGCACAGGCTCTTCCCCAGCCTGGGGGCCTCTGGATCTGTCCCAGCTGCCCCAGTCCCACTCAGGGGGTAGCCCAAACTCCAGCAAGACCTTCATTTTTCTGGATCTGACTCTATGCTTCTGCTGATGTGGCCTGGGGTTCCTGGCTTCAGGCAGTCGGTCATAATGCTGACTGTGCTTGCAGCCATCTAATCCCCTAGTCTTTGTCACAAGAAGAGAGTCTTGGGAACAACTCCAGAGACCCCCAGAGCCCTCTCCTCCCATGTGACTCCTACATCAAGCCATCCCTGGACCCTGTCTCAACTGTTCTGGAAGACCAGCACTGAGGATACGTCCTCCAGGCCTCACCCAAGTCCTCATGCTGCAGGTGCCTCCTTAAACCCTCCAGCCTGGTGACAGCAGGCTGGCCAGATTATCATACTATCTACATTCCACTGTAACATATATTACATACAGCCACATCTTTATAGAAATAAAATGTCTATCACATATAAAATTTTCAAAATACCGAAAAAAGAAAACAAAATTTTGCCATCTAGTGATAACCAACCAGCTTGATGTGTGTCTTTCTGAATATTTTTCTGTATTTACATGTGTGTAGATCTATTCTTTCCTCATATTCAAACCAAAATGGGCTCATACCACACACTGCTCTTTTCCTTATTTGCACACCTCCCTCTACATAGACTGGTTTCTTCCCAGTGACCTCACAGTGCTCCCCTATCCTCCATCCCTTCACCTGGCAGCTCTCTACAGTGCCTCTTGGTCAGGTCCCTGAGGCCTGATCAGGGCGCCCAGCCTCTACCAGGGTGCAGTGCTTTTGGCCTGATGGGTTCCTATGGACACTTGTCCCCCGTTCCTTGGGACAGAGCTGTGACTGGATCGTAATTGCTCTCAGGGCCTCCTCAAAGCAAAGCCGTTCCCCAGCACAGAAATACTCTTGAACCCTTAAATCAAGGGGTGTGAGGTGAATGGAGGCTGTCTGTCTCTGCTGGATTTGACTGTAGATCTTTCAAAACAGGCCGGATGTTATCCTGGACCCAGATGCTGCCCTGGTGTTTCCCTAACCCCTGGGGACTCCAGATATCACAGTAAACAACAATGGACAGGTGCCTGGCATTTTATAGTTCATAAAGTGCTTCCATGCTTTCTATCCAATTTTAAGACTCACAACCGCTGCAAACATTAGGCAAAGCACGTATTTATTATCTCAATTTTATACGACTGAGGCTCAGAGAAGTGGGGCAATTTACCCAATGGCCTTTCTTGCTTTCTTCCCCTTCAGAGTCTGGCCAACTCCAAATCCCACTAACAACCTGGCCCAGCCATCACCTCCTCCAGGGAGCCTCCTTAACTCCCACCCCACGCCAGGCTGCATTAGGTTCCCCTCCTTGAGAGCCCACAGCTCCACGGCTTCCCTATCAGAACTGAGCCCCCGACCAGGCTGTGCGCCCTTGAAGGCAGCGATGAGTCTGGCTTATCTCCATCCTTACTCCCCAGGCATAGTAAAACCTCAATAGATGGCTGCTGAGTTGAAGATGGTTACGATTATTAAGGCAGGAAATGCTCTGCCCACTTTATGGAAGAGGACAGGGGGCATAAAGAAGGGACAGGACTTGCCTACAGAGCATGTCAATGGCCAGGTCAGGTCTCCCTCCTCAGAGGTGTGGGCTCTTTTGTTCCACTGTGTCCCTTGTTTGTAATCTTGGACTCCAAGCCACTGCCTGAGGATCATTTCCATCTCCTCTTGCACTGGCTGGGCCTCCCTGGTCGAGCCAGGTTATGAAGGGGAGCGTCGTGGAGAGGGCTCTGGCTGGGAAGGCTCAATCCCCCAGCCTGGGCCAACACCCTGGGGTGGCCCCAGGAGCAGCAACAGTAGTTGGCTCTCCACTACTGTGCCACGCCCTGTGCCAGAACTTTCCATCTACATCTCCCCTTCATCCTGAAGCTGGCACCATTATGATGCCACTTTGCAGGTGGGGAGGGAAAGACCCCGGCTGAGGCTCACCCAGTGGCTGTGCTGGGATCCAAAGCCAGGGCTGCATCCCTGGCAGCAGGCGGCCCCAGGGCTTTGCTGGCACCGGAGCCAGAAATAGTCAGAGTACAAGAGACAAGTCCCAGGGGGCCTGCAGGCTTGGCAAGGTCCCGAACTCTCCCTCCCCACCCCTGGCTGCCTCCCACCCAGGGCCTGCTGGAGGGCTGAGACTCTTGGACCCAGAGAACACAGGCCTGCCCTGGAAGTGCCCAGCACTCTGTATGGGCAGGGTCATGGCACTTGCCAGCCCCCTGCTAGCTCTGGGCTCAAGGCCAGGCTGGAAGCAGCTGTCACATCAACCCTACAAATTCTCAGCTCCCTGTTTCTTCTTAGAATAAGACCTCACATATCTGCTCCCAACTGGTTGAGAGATGCTGAGCAAGGTGCCACCTTTCACTGGGCCTTACTTTCCGTATCTGTGTAAGGATGCTGGGGGTGGGGTGAGTGCGGGGTGGGGGGGGGTGTCTCAATGGAACCCACCAACTGACATTCCAGGTTTGCCTACAGGCAACACAGCACGGTGATTAAGACCCTGAACACTGGAGCCAGATGACCTGGGTCCAAATATATGACCCTGGGCGAGCTGCCCAACTTCTCTGGGCCACAGTGTCCTCATCTGAAAAATGGGGATAATAGTAGAAAAAGAAACCCAAGTAAATATAGTAAAATATTTATATTGATTATCTAAGATAAAAAGAGATGTGATTTATTTTCTGTTTTCCTCTCTTTTTTCTACATTCTCTATTATCATCAAGTACTTAGAAAAAAACAAATATACTTTCTTTGTAAATTAACTTCATTGAGATATAATTTACATACAATACACCCATTAAAAATAGTAAGTAATAGTATCTATTCTATAGATTCCTTTGAGGATTCGATGGGCCAGTGTATGTAAAATCTTAGATGGCGCCTGGAGCATAAGAAGTGCTATTATTTGTTAAATAAATAAGCCCAAGACCAGCCTGGCTTCCTCCTCTTCCTACTCACCTGGCCTGGGCCCCTACCTCACCCCCAGCACCAAGCTTGACAGATCCTCTGCCCCCTCGTTCAATGGTTTACGCTGCCTGGGTCCAGCCTTATCATCCCAGGCCTGGACTATTTCCACAGCCCTCTCTCTGTACCCCAGAGGAATCGCACAAACACTCAAATGTGGGGACTTCCCTGGTGACACAGTGGTTAAGAATCCGCCTGCCAATGCAGGGGACACGGGTTCGAGCTCTGGTCCGGGAGGATCCCACATGCCGCAGAGCAACTAAGCCCGTGCGCCACAACTACCGAGCCTGCGCTCTAGAGTCCGCAAGCCACAACTACGAAGCCCGAGTGCCACAAGTACTGAAGCCCACGCGCCTAGAGCCCGTGCTCCGCAACAAAGAGAAGCCATCATAATGAGAAGCCCGCGCACCGCAACTAAGAGCAGCCCCCACTCACCGCAACTAGAGAAAGCCCGCGTGCAGCAACAAAGACCCAATGCAGCCAAAAATAAAAATAAATTAAAAAAAAACAAAAAACACTCAAATGTGGCCATGCCCATAACTTGTTCAAAAGCCTTCCATGGCTCCCACCGGCCTTGACTAAAAGCCCTAGCTCCTCTATGAGACCCTGTTTCAGCAAGTTACTTAAACTCTCTGTACCTTTGTCACTTAAACTCTCTGTACCTTTGTCCCTTTAACTGAAGAAGAGATATACAAGTAGTACCTCCCTCAAACTTACAGGAGTCCATCATGTTGTATGAGACAGGGTACACAATCGGACCGGCGGCCTCTCTCACCTGTCTCCTCTTCCCTCGTGGCACTCTTCTCATCTGCTCTTCCTTCAACGTGTCAGGTATGGTCCTACCTCAGGGCTTTTTTCTTGGCACTGGCTGTTCCCTCTTCCTGGACGGCTCTTCTCCAGGAATCAGCCAGCTCACTCCCTCACCTCCTTCAAGCCTTTGCCCAGAAGTGATTCTCAGTGATTCCCCTCACATACACCCTGCTTGAAACCACAACCCCTCCTTCCATTCCCCCTCACACACTCAAAATATCCTCCTATGTTTTATTCGCTCCATCTCATTTATCACCACCTATTGTACTTAGTGTTTATTGTCTGTCTTTTTTTCCTATTAGATTGTAAGCTCTTTTAAGACAGATTTTTTTTCTTTTTGGTCTATTTTGTTTACTGTCAAGAACCCCCTTCCCCCCAATACCTAGAAGATACCTAGCGCAATGCAGGTGTTTAATAAATGAAAGGCTGAATGATTACATGAATGGCTGTGAAGCACTTAGGACAATCAGGCAGGTGGTAAGTACTCAATAAATGTTAGCTCATTATTATCGTTGTTGTTGTTGTTATTGATTCTTCGAGGTGAGGCTCCCATGTCCTTCTTACTTGACTTCTCCAAGCTTATACAGTAATCACACTGCACTAGTCCCCACCGCACCCTGCCAATCTCTCAATTATGGTAAGGAGCACAGTGCTTTTTAATTATATCTTTTTCCATTTAGGCTGAACCAAATGGCCATTTCTTGTAAGTCAAAAACAGCCAGATATTGGCCATTTCACATATGACCTAATACGTTTCACATGGCAGCCTGCAGGCCCTTGGGAGGTACCTCAAGGCCTAATACACAGTCAGTACTCAGTAAATGTTTGTTCACCAACTCCTGGCCCTTCATAATAGGTGTGATTGCTAAACACCTCCAACCTGTTCTGAAGAAGGCAAGGCACACCCTATAGACGTAACATAATAAATGGAGGATCTTGCTGAATTATTTTCCAATCCCCCTGAAAAATCTCTGTCCCCTGATATTTGGTAAAGAGGATAAAAACAAAAATACAGTAGGATCTAAAATAATCCAGGTTCTGGAACTTCCCTGGCAGTCCAGTGGTTGAGACTCCATGCTTCCAGTGCAGGGGACATGGGTTCGATCCTTGGTCCAGGAACTAAGATCCTCCATGCCAAGGGGCACGGCCAAAAAAAAAAAAAAAAAAAAAAAAATCCTTTGTTTGGAGATAACAAAGGTCTGAGACTGAGGGAAGCCCCTTCCCCTAGCTAGCTGCTTGCCTCTAAGGGGATTCATTTAATGATGGGGGAGGGAGACTGCAACAATCTTTGGTTATCCCTGTGTTCACTGCTCCTTCTAATAAAGGCTTCCTCTACAGAGGTTTGCTAAGTCTAGAATGTGGGTTGTCAGAGTTCAAAGAAATTCAGCAATCACTGAATCTACCCCATTTCACATATAGGGTAAGTGAGGTACAGAAAGGGGCAGGGATTGACCTAAGGTCACACGGTGGGGTAGAGGAAGAGCTCATCCTGGAATCTAGGCTGACAGGAGTCTCATGGCTTTTCCTCTGGACCACACTGCTCCTGCGCTGGCCAGACTCTGGACATGGAAGCTTTAGTATCACTATTATTAAAGGTGTACTTTTTAAATGAAATGTTTATTAAGCCTCAGATAAAACACCAAGAACTTCACCATAAGATAACTTCTTGTAAATAACAGCACTACACTCGTCTCTCTCTAAAATTACTTCCTTAGGGTAAAGTCCTCAAATTAGAATTCTAGGGTCAAAGGGAAGTTAGGATCATTTTCATGGACTTTTGTAACAAACTGCCATGTTGCTCTGCAAAATTAAATGCTACCGGAGAATCCCTATAGCTTTGCCAGCATAGATGTTTATCCTTTTATATTTATTTCTGCTAATTTTATAGGAATAAATACAGATTGCTTTCATTTACTATGTGGTATGTGTTTCCAAACACACACACACACACACACACACACACACTTTGGTTCTGGAATCAAGATCGCTGGGCTTGGTTGCTCATCTGCTGTGTGACCTTTGACAAGTCACATCCCCTCCAGGGATAGGGGATACCTATCTGTCAAATGAGGGGGTTGAATGAGATGATTTCTTAAGATCCCTTGCAGTTTAGATATTCCATAATTCCATGGTGCATTTTAAAATTATTGGCATAGGATGACTTTTTAATAACCAGGATTTGCTATACCTCTAAATCAAGGCCTAAATAGCTTGGACTAGTAGAGCAGGAAAACAGAGCCCAGATTATACGCAGGTAGAGATGACAGGAGACATAGGTAGCACTTAAGCCTGTGGGTCGGAGCTATGCTCAAGTGACAGCACATATACTTAGTCTGCTTTTACGACGGGATAATAACACTCGTTTGTGGTCTAGCTTCAAGTTCTGTGCAGCTCCACCATGGCCAGAAGGTAAGGTCATGCTCACTCTACTTCGGCCCTAGAGTCCCAGACTTGCAGTCAAAGGCAGCTCACCCTCAGCAAGTGCTCATCCAGCCTCTGCTCACAACCTCGGAGGACACAGTGCTCACTACCTGCCCTGGCAGTGCCTCCCTTCTTTTGGGTGTAAGAAAGCTCCCGGGTGAGGGGCAGGTCACGAGGGGGGACAAGAGAGACCAGAAGGCCCAGTCCTGATTCTCAGAAACTACTCCCTCAATCAGGGCAGGCAACAGAAGACAGGGAAGAACACACATGGGCTGGAAGGCCTGGAGAGGGGCTCCTCTGGCTCCTTCTCTCACTCCAGACCTCTAAGGTAGCTGCTAACCCAAGGGTACAGGGGACACATTCCAGTCCTGATGACAGGGGGTTCTGAATAATCCCCAGGCTGACTACTGCCTGCTCTGGGGCAGACACCTCAGCTCCCTCGTCTTGCCTTTGCTCCCTAAGGCTCTGACAGGAGAAACAATGCTGGATCTGGGGCTGTTTAGCCCTGAGGTAAACTGATTTAAGGGACCAGATGATTGCCTCGGGGTGGGGGATGGAGGGGTCAGATGTTGTCTGTGTGCTCAGAGCAGGACTAGTAGATTCTAGCTCTGTTTACAGCTAGTAAGATTCCCACAACAAGGGGTGTGCAATGGGACAGCAGGACCTTCCAAAGGAGATCCGACCAAGGGGCTGGGCCAGATGCCAGAGGTCTTCTTCACCCAGAGAGCCTGGAGCCACAGTCCCTCAGATCCCTCAGACATCTGCTCTGTCCCAGACCGAACCCCACTCAGACATGGCTCTCTTGGCACTGTAGCTCCTCTGGGGTCCATGTGTGGACAAGCCATCCCTATCACACCAGGCTGGGACGTAGAGCTGGGCGTCAGCACTGGTGGGGAAGGGATGGGGAAGGGCATGTTCCACACCATTCCCTAAATACAGGCGCCTGCATGGGTCTGGTCTAGGCAAGTCTGTGGCCGAGGGCCCCACCACCTCCAACCCAGGGCTCCCCCAGCCCCAGACCGGGAGGCAGACTTGGCAGGCAGACTCTGACCGCCCCACCCTGCATGCCCAGACTGGCTCGATAGGGACTTGGGGGTGTTCCCCCCCTTCCTGTTTCCTGTACAGGGAAGCTGAGGCCCAGCAGGTTGCTCAACCAGGAGAGGGAAGAGGTCCCGACACAGGTCCCGCGAGGCACCCAGGCCACTAATGGGGGGACTGTCGGGACCGACTCGCCACAGCCAGCATAAGAGACCCTCACTGCGGGTGGGCTGTGCAGACAGTACCCATCCAGGCCCCTCGCCGTCGGGAGGCTGGAGCTTGAGGCGGCCCCTCCCAAGAGCCCAGCGAGGAAGGGGCCACCACTGGGCCCGCTGTCCCGATGGGGAAACTGAGGCCTGGATAGGAGCAGTGCTTTGTGCAAGGTCACGCAGAGGGGCTGGAAGCCAGGTCCCCCGAGCCCCGCCGGGTCCCCTGCGGTGCGCCGAGCCCCAGCATCCCTCCCCGGGCGCTGCAGCCCGGAGGCGCAGCGCGCACACATCTCACAGACAGGGAAGGTATGGCCGGTGGCTCGGGGCCGCCCTACCTTGATGACTGCCGCGCAGGTGGCTGCGGCGGCGGCGTCCGGCTCCGGCTCCGGCTCCGGCTCCGCGTTCCTCGCCGCCCGCCTCCTCCCGGCTCCCAGCGCCGCCTCCTCCCTCCTAAGCACGGCAGGCGGGGCCGGTGGGCGGGGCAAGGGCCCGGCACAAGCCCCGCCCTCGCGCTCCGCGAGCCCGCGGGGCAACCACTGCTTCCTCACGCTCCTCGCCGCGCTCCGGGCCCCCCGGGGCTGGTCTCGGGGCGCGCACACGCGCACAGAACGCGCGCGCACACCGGCGCGCACTCACCGCAGTGACTGGGGCGGGCTGACCCGCGCGACCAAACAGAAGCTGGGGGCAGTCACACTCTCCTGCCTTCACGTCCCGCCGCTCCCTCGCTGAGTGGCTTGGAACAAGGGACTCGACCTCCCGGAGCCTCAAGTTTCTCCCTTGGTGAAATGGAAACAGTAACCGTGTCTGCCTCAGAGAGCTGTTTGAAAATTAGATGAGACGATCTAATTTACCCCGCACGGCAAAGTGCGCGCGCAGAGCCCGCCACGGGAGTAGCGCTCGGTGAACCTGGGCTGGTAGAGTAATTCCTGAGGCTTCCCAATCCGCCGGGAGGAAGAGGGCAAGGAGGGCCGCTGAGTATCGGGAGGAGGCCCTTCTTTCTCTCAGTAGCCAGGAGGGGGCGCTGCTGCCCAGTCTCGCCGGCTTTGGGGTCCAGTATGCTAGGCAATGGGGCGGAGATGGGGAGGTCCAGCCGTTCAGTAATACCACCACCTAACACTTAATGAACCCGGCACAGTTCTAGGCACCTTAATTGAATCAGCGTACTTTACCGTCACACAAGCTTATGAGGTTATCTATTACCTATCTTACACATGAGGAAGCTGAGGCGCAGAGGGGTTATCTCACTTAAGATCACACAGGTAGTAATTCACCCCTAGGCAGCGTGGCTCCCAAACCCAAGCTTATAAACACTCTACCACACCACCTCTCTTGTGAAGAGCTCTTTGTTCAGTGGTGTATCTCTAGGGCCTAGAACAGTGCGTGGCTCAGTGTTAGTTCACCTGAATGTCTTAATTCACCTAGTGCTTGGACAAGTAACTGGTGCAGTCCCTACGCCCTTCCACTCTCACACATCTATGCCTTTGTTCACACCGTCCTTTCGGCCAGGAATTCTTTTACCTCCTCATTTCCTTTTTTTTTTTTGGATTTATTTATTATTTATTTTTGGCTGCATCGGATATTAGTTGCGGTATGTGGGATCTTCGTTGAGGCATGATGGACTCTCATTGCGGGCGGGCTCTTCGTTGTGGTGCGCAGTCTCCAGGGCGCATGCGCTCTGGGGCTTTGTAGTTGTGGCGCGCGGGTTCCAGAGCACGTGGGCTCTGTAGTTTGCAGCACGAGGGCTCTAGTTAAGGCACGCGAGCTCAGTAGTTGTAGTGCGCGTGCTTAGTTGCCCCATGGCATGTGGGATCTTAGATCCCTGAGCAGGGATCGAACCCGCATCCCCTGCACTGTAAGGCAGGTCCTTTACCACTGGACCACCAGGGAAGTCCCTCCTACTGTCTTTTAAACAGACTCATCCTTCTTTCCAGGGTCGGTACCAATGTACCTCCCCAGCACGTCGTCCTAGATCCCTGTGGATGTGCCCTCCCAGGGTTGTAGCTGCATCTTACCACTCTGTGCCATGACGGTAGGTGGCTGGGGCTGTGTTTGGGGAAAGGCTGGTTTGACAGGGACCTTTCTGGGGGCCATGGACATATGGACTAGTGGGCTAGAGGGGAGGCCATTAGAGGCCTCTGCAATAGACACAACCTGGGACTCTTCCTAGAGATGCTGTGTGTATATGTGTGTTTATTCTCCTGTTCCTTCCATCCCCCTAACCCTGGTCCATTTGATGAAGGCTACCCACTGACCATCTGAATTGCACACATGGGGAAACTGAGGCCAGAGCGGGGATGACCTATCCAGGGGTCCCTAGCTAGGAAACACACATAGGTCTTGTTCCAAAGTTGGGCCCATCTGCTAGCACCATCTATTGGGCCTTATTGCTGATTGAGATGGGCCAGAAAACCAACACCTTCCTGTGTCAGCATGGCCTTTGTTTAATCTGCCGTGTGTGGGTAAATTTCTTGTGGGTGACCAGAACATGTGTGTGTGTCTGTGTGTGCGTGAGAGAGAGGGTGGCAAGTTCTCCTCTACCTGCCCAACGTGGAGCTTTCTGTACAATATGGTCCTGTGCCCATGGCAGATTGAGCTGAGAAATAATGAGGGGACAGCAGCACCAGGGAGGTGAGGTTCTGAACATGGGGGAGAGGACCCTGAACACAGGTATTCTGTAAAAGTGAATGTGCATCTCCCACTTTAGGGTTGGGGTCTTCCATAGTGCCCTCCCTCCTGTTTTGAGGAGCCCCTTTATTCTTGGGGATATTGCCCCAGGAAGTTTCCCTGGGAAATTCCTTTCCCCTAGAGAATGGAGCATGGGCCTGAGCTCGCTGGGGGCCTAGTTGGGAGAGGGATGCTTTGAGCTAGAGGGCCCACCACCTGGGGTAGGGAGGTGGAGCTGGGAGGGATCAGATCCTCCAGCCTGGGAAAGCAGCAGCCCCTGGGGATGGGGGCGACAGCTGTGGTGCAGGGCCAGGAACCTGACACCAGGGGTGGGCCCCAAACGCCTTTCAGGAAGAGCTGAGGGAGGGTGGGCAGGCTCCCTGGGAGCAGCTGCACCCCAGACATTCTTGGGGTTCGGCCACCCCCACCAGTTCCTGCTACAGCCTCCCTGTCAGGTAGATGTTTCTTCCTTTCATTTTCCTTTGCCTGGAGCTATCCCCATAGGACCTACACCACTCAGGAGGCCATAGGCTAGACTTGTCCTTTCCCCTGGGGGAGGTGTTCTAGGATCCAGAGAAGGCGCCATGAGCTTGGAGGGAGCCCTCCCTGGTTTTGCAGTTAGCAGCCTCTAAGGCTTGAACATGGCTTATCCACTCAGTGGCTGTGTGACTCTAGGCAAGTTAGTTAACCTCTCTGAGCCTTGTCTCCTCATCTGTAAACTGAGCTTGGCCTGGAGTGAGCAGGTGTTGTAAGACAGGCAGTTCACATTCTTGCTCTGGCTCCAGCTCCCGGCTACAGGGCTGGAGGCCCCCTAGTCAGTCCTGATTGCCTGTGGTCCCCAACCCTGTTGGTGTAGCACAGTACCCACGCCCTACAACAGGCTGAGTGTGGAACCCAGCGCTCAGGTGATTCTGTGGTGCAGCCAAGTAGGAACCAGAGGTGACCCAGTGCTGGTCAGCTGCAGAGTACCACCCCTCTCAGTGAGGGAGGAGGAGGGGGGTAGATACCCAGCTTTGGGCAGAGCTTCTCCTCTGCCTGGGTGTGTGAGTGGGAAAGATGGAGGAGGGGGAAGACAAGTGGAGGAGGGGAGAGATGAGAGAAGGTGGAGAGGGGAGAGGTTGGGGGTGGGCAGAGGAAGGGGAGAGAAGGGGGGCGGCAGGCAGGAGGGGAGAGGAGGGTGCCCTCTATCCAGCAGCCCCGGTCTGAGCTGGGATTGCTTGCTGTATTTTTGCTGAGGAAGGAATTTGATTTTTAAGGCTAGAGTCAGAGGGACCAGCTGGACCTAGTCTCTCCTGCAGCCTTGGGCCTTTTCTAGACCTCAAGGCCCTTGTGGTGACATTTTCTTCATGGAAAGGGTACTCACTGCCCAAGGCTGTATTGACTCTGTACCAGGCACCAGGCTCAGCACCAGCGTCATCTCCTTTCATCCTCCTGGAGCTCCAGGCCAGACCCCTTGTCTCTTTGGTGATGGCCCTGAGGGTTACAGCCTGTTGGGGTGTAGCCAGGACGCCCCCCAGGCTGCCCTCAGACCACCATCATGCTTCACAGTTACTGTTTGGTGGTGAAAGGACCTCAGCAGATGAAAAAAGTTTAGCAAAAATGAGAAAGGCCATCAAACCCTGGTGTAGGGTGTTCACAGGAAACTAGGCTGCCCAGCAGCCCTCGTAAATGTGGGAGGAAAGGAACCCTGAGGGTCCCCACCCCAGGGCTGGGGGGGAGTGGTGGGAGGGAACCAGGTGTCTGGTGTGCCAACCCCTCCCTCAAGTTCACACCAGTGGGCGACAGAAGGGCCTGTCACTGGTCCCCAGCAATGGGTGTGGCCGCCCAAGGCCTGACAAGAGCCTCAGATCAGAGCAGGAGGTCTCCCTGTGAGAATCCCCACCCCAGCCCTTCATATCACAGATTGCTGAGCTCAAGGCTATCCCGGCACAGGCACAGGCTTTGCTGAGAAATGAGCTGCCGAAATCACTTGTGCAGCCTCAACCCCCTGCCTTGAGGGGAATGGGGGAAGCCTGTCTGCTGAGGAAGGGCCTGGAAGAGCCCAGAAGAACTGGAGCTGAGTTCTGCACAAGCCAGCCCTGACTTGGCAACGGGCTGCAGGCTCTGTCCGTCTCACCGCCTGTTCCTCTCCCTCCCAACCGCCCAGTTTTCAAAGAGGTGAGTTTTCTTGCCCCAGACTCTGAATTTGGTGGTGGGAGATCAGAAGTTGGGCACCTAACCCCGGGCTTTCAGCCCCTACACCAAGTTCCTCTTGGTAGTGGACAGGGGTTTCCCTGGGAACACCCTCCCCACCCGCTGTCCCCCTGATGGGCTGTGAGGAGAAAGGCGAGGGCAAGTGCAAGGCTCAGGATACAGGCCTTGGAAGGTGGGAGTTCAGAACTGGAACAAAGGCCCAACCAGGACTGGAGAGGTGCTGTTGCCCGGAAAGACGGAAGCCCTAACTGCACAGCTTCTCCAGGAACCAGGACCGGCCCTGCAGAGATGCCAAGAGAAACAGCAGCCAGGGACGTCCCGGGCTGGGAAGGCCCTAGTGGGACACTCTGGAGCCCTGGGCCCGCCCAGGAACGACTGGTTACTGAGAATCGTTTAGGTTCCAAAGCTTGTGAATATTTCCAATATTTACACTGTCATACACAGATAAAACTTAGAGAATGTTCAAGGTTACCCTATAAAGACAGCACTCTTGCTTGTCTGGGTGCTAAAATGCTCTGCAGAGGAAGTGAGGAGGGGTGTATCCTGGGTGTGTGCTCATGAGGAGATAACCCAACCAATGGTTTCAGGGGCCAATGTTCCAATGGGGAGACTGAGTCCCAGAGAGGGGAAGGGACTCGCCCAGGGTCACATGGTGATGGGGCTCAGCGGGGCCTAGACCACTGCTCCATGGCTGTCCCCCTGTGGGTCTGCCAGCCAAGGGCGAGAAAGGGCTTTGGGGAGGGCAGGTAGCTAAGTCAGGGCTCTGCCTCTCCCTCATCCTCGCTGGTGCAACCCTCGGGCACTGCAGGGCCCTGGGCTGCCCGGGTCTCCAAGTACTCGGCCTTGAGCTGCTCCAGCTCGTGCAGCTCAGCCTCCAGCCGCTCCCGGTGGGCCATCCGCAGCTGGCGTAGCTGCTTCATAGGAAAGGGGTTCATGTCGTTGAAGGCGATGTTCATCAGCTTCCTGGGGGGAGAGCACAGTCACAGTCACCGGGGGTCCCAGGCACCCCTGCATTCATTCTGCTCATGCAGCTGAGGCCCCTGCCAGGGAGGAAACAGTAAATAGGAAGACAATTTCCACCCAAAGTGACAGGTACTGAGGCAAGAGGAAGCTTAGCACTGTGGGAGCTCTAACCCAGAAAGGAAAAGTTGGTCAGGGAAGGCTTCGTGGAGGAGGGGACAGTGAGCTGAGTTTTGAAGAATGAGTAGAGGTAGGCCAGGCAAAGATGGTGGTGGTGGAAGTGGCAAGGAGGCATTCTAAGTAGAAGAACCTGCAAGGCCAGAAGCCCAGAGATGGAGGTTGTCCTAGGAACTCAAATAATTCTGTTTGGCAGGATCATAGGGCATGGGTGTTGGGGGCAGGAGAAGGTGGGCAAGAAATGAAATAGCACGGAGGCCCTGCGTGCTGTGTTAAGGGGGCAGACAGACGCCAAGGCAGTGGAACGTCCCTGAAGATTTCTAAGCTGCAACAGAGGATCAGAATCGCTAATGAACCTACCTTTGGAAACACCAGCCCCTCTCTGCTCTGTGTCCCGGAGGGATGCATGCGGGGTGGGTACGGTGGAGGGGCAGGGTGGCCCAGGAGTGCGTTCTCACCGACTGTTGCAAATGGTCTTGGTGAAGAAGCGCAGGTACTGGTAGATCTCCAGGCCATCCTGCAGCCTCAGGATCTCCTCCTCGTTGTACTTGAAGATGGCCAAGGCATAGCGGAACACCACCTGGGGGGTAAAGTGGGGGCTCGGGGGGGGCACAGGGAGCCAGGGTAGGGAGTCCCCAGCAGGAGCAGAACCCACACCCCCAGGCGCTGTGGAAGGCCCTGGACAGGCTGCAGAGGTTGAAGGCCTGGAGGAAACATGCGGGGCAACACCAAGCGGGGGGGGTGGACTGGAAATCCCACAGGGGAGCACAGCTTGGAATCTGGGGATGGGGACTGTCCTGGGACCCTGGGCCAGGCATTGTCCCTGTTGGACCCAATGGCGGGTAACACTGTCTTTACATGGGGCTCCAGCAGGAATCAAATGGAGACACAGATCCGAGGGCACTTGGTGAACTGTGAGGTCAGCCACCATGGGGAAACTGGGGGGAGGTCAGGGGAGGGCCTGCCCAGGGTCTCCTTGCGAAGTAAGGGGCAGAGCTGGGACCAGATCCAAGTGCCAGCCTCCCAATCTGGGGCTCAGTCCAAACAGGAGGAAGAGACGGCAGGTGATTGAGGGGCAATGGACAGAATAGCGATGCGCCTCCTGGTCATGCTTGTGCCTCCTCTCCAGGGAAAGGGAATCCCCCCAACTTTAGGACGCATCTTCAGAGGCAGAAGCACCACTTCCCCTCAGGGGTGCAAAGTACTTGAGTTTACAAAGGAACGCTCCCAGGAGAGGTCCTCCTTGGCCCTGACAGGTGGGCTCTGTCCTCCCACTGTCCAGGGGCAGAATCGAGACCCAGAGGATGCAGGGGCTTGCCCAGGACACTCCTGCTCACCCCCGCCCCCCCCCGCAGTGCCCTACCTTGGTGCCCTCGTAGAGGAAGGCGTCCCAGACCTGGAGGAGGATGTTGCTGATGAGACTGTCTGCGAAGACTACGAGGAGCCAGTTGAAGGTGACGAAGGACAGGTCCACACGGTGCTGCCCCAGGTGGGCCATCAGTTTGGGCAGCTTCTCCGAGAGGAGGTCCTGCAGCACTCGCTGGTCCACCTGCAAGCGGAGAGAGGGCCTGTCAGCTGCTGCCCTGCGGAGGGGGCTGCCTCCGCCCGGTCCACCCCTGCACACCCGGCTGGTCCACACACGGCCCCGGGCTGCTCCCAGTGGGTCCTGCCCCACCTGGGGGCACAGAGCGCCCGGAGGAGCTAGAGCCCAGCCTGGCCGGGAGACAGGTCGCTCCACTGGCGAGCAGCCTTCCAGGTTGGAGCTTTGATGCAGAGGTCTCTATGGACTGTAAGTTCTTGACCAGTGGAGTTTTGGCTCCTTTGTCCCCCAGGCTTGTATCGGCTGACACCATGGCCGCTTCCCTACACCTGTTTTGGGACTGACGCACAAGATGCTCAGGGCAAGGTCCTGGGGGCCGGTGTTGGGGGAGCCACACCTGACATCAGGGGGCGATGCTGCTGGGTGATAGCTGCTTATGACCTCTTAGTGTGGTCCCATCATACCTCTGTCCTTGTTTCACTGGACCCGGTTGGTCACTGCCCGCACTGGCTCCTTCCCTGCCCCAGGACACGGTTGTTCTGTGGCTGCCCCCACTTCTGTGACAAGCCCGTTTTAGGCTCCTCTTGCTCTCTTTCTTGGAACTGCGGGTTTCTCAGCCCTCTCCCTCCATTTAAGTTTTTTTCCAGACTTAGCTCTTGCTGTGGCAAACACCCTCTCCCTTCCTTCCCTGCCCTGAACTCCAGGTCTGCTGTGCAGGCCAAGAGTCCAGCTCAAAACCTAGGGTAACTCACTGAATCTAAGATGCCACTGAACCTACTGAAGGATGTACAGATGAACTGATATGATGTCTGAGATTTACTTCAAGGTCATCAGAGTAGGAGGAGTGGGTGTGAGTATAGGTGAAAACAGTACTGGCCACCCTGTGTTGATAATTATTGAAACTAGGTAATGGATGCATGGAGGTTCATTACACTGTCTCTGTTTTTTTGTACATTTGAAATTTTCTGTACTCAAAACAAAAGCACCATAGTATATTGGTTATACAACACACCTCAATTCCAGAGATGTTAAAAAGTGAAAATAAAATATTTGTAAAGTGAAATATTTGTGTGTTTCCCAGCCTGCCTTGCAACTAGAGGTGCCATGTGCCACAATTCTGGCCAGTAAGATGTAAGCAGAAGTTGCTGGGTCGGGAAAGCTGTCTGAAAGGGAGCCGGTGCCTGTCTTTCACCCTCTGCTTCTAGCCTAGACCATGGCCACAGTGCCAGAGAGGGTGCAGCCATCTCACGACCATGAGGTGACCAGCAGGAGGGTGAAAGTCACATGGCAGAGCACTTAGCTGGAAGGAGCCTTCAGCTTTCTCATTATCTGAGAAAAATAACCCCCCATTTAAGCCACTATTAGGTTGGGCCTCCCTGCCACACAGCAAAACACAATCCTTACCTGATTCACCACCTATTTCCTGATGACTCCTAAGTCTTGATCTTCATCTCTGATCTCTCTCCTTACCCCTCCACCCAGGTGGGCATCCCAGAAGGAGGAAACAGTGTTGGGTGTTCACAGTAGGAAAGGAGGACAGGATGGGTGGGCAGGTAATGGCTTGGTAGGTTTTGGGGGGGAGTGAGACAGTTCTCCCTGGGTAGCATCTCTCCATAAAGCAGACGCACTGATACAGCAAGAATGGGACAAGGGGTGAGGAGGGAGAGGCTGGAGGGTGGAGGTGGGAGGTCTGAAATGGTTTCGCATTTACACCTCTCAACAAGCCCAGGAAGTAGTGTTACTTCCATTCAAAAGCAGGCAAGCCTGAGGTTCAGAGAAGTGCTGCCACTTGCCAAGGCCAGATAGCTGGTTTCTGAAGGGCTGGCTCTGAACCCAGCTCCACCTGACTCCAGGGCTGGTCTGTGCTCAGAGGGCAGTGGAGGGGGTCATGAGATGATGGAGGTAGCTGTATTTCTCAGTAGGTGATGATGCGTGTGTGTGAAGCGTCACTGTCACCTCCCATCCTCCCAGTCCCAACTTCCACCCTACCTGACCTCTGTTTTGAAATTCTTGACTGGTAAACACCAGTCAAAATCTAGTGACACTAGATTTCCTCCTCCTCCCCTCCATAGGATATCCACTGTTTCTAGTGATGTAATGTCCCCACTGGAATAACAACAGTCTATCGTGTGGGCAGGGCCCCAGCAATTCTCAAGGCCATCAGCTGACTGGAACATCGCAGCAGTCCCAGAGAAGGGCTATTGGCCCACTGTACAGAGGGAGAAATGGAGGCCTGAGAGATTCCTGACCTTTCCAAGATTCACTGACTTGTAGGAACAATTCAGGGGCAGCAACCTGCATGGCCCCCAAGTCCCCTCCCTGCCCTGCTCACCTGGGATGCCAAGAGCGTCTTGCTGTAGTAATCAGCTGGCATGATGGTCTCCACAATGGCCACCAGACACCAGAAGGCACTCTCCTCCTCATCCAGGACCAGCAGAGCGATGGCCGCCAGTCTGGAGTGGGAGGGAAGGAGGCCTGGAGTGACCCACAGAAGTCACAACCAGGCAGCCCACGGCAGGGGTGACTCCCTGGGGGATGTCCTGCCCAACCCCACTCTCTAACCAGGCTGGTGTTCCTGGAAACTGGGGCGAGATGAACATGCTTTTGAAGAGGACTACCTAGGGGATTTCCAGAGCAACTGGGATCATCTTAGAGCAGGGCCTCTGGAGTCTTGTTGCTTCCTTGCTGGGTGACCGTGGGCAAGTTACTTAACTTCTCTGAGCTTCAGCCTCATAATAATCAAAGGACTGTTGTAAGGATGAGCAGAGTAAATACATGTTAACTGCCCAGCACAGTGCCTAACACGTAGCGAGAGTGCTTTATAAAGGTTAGGTATCCTCATCTTAATATTCATGGGCTTTGAGACCTTGGCAAATGTGCTAACCTCTCTGCGCCTCACTTTTATTACCTGTCAAGTGGGGTTAACAGTATCCACCTCCCAGGACTGTGAGGCATTGAGAAGACAGACATACAGCATCTTGCTCACTGTCTGGCATGTACCAGGTGCTCAATACTCGGAATTCTTTTTCTCCTTTGCTTCCCCTCTCCCCTAGAGTTATCATGAGGCTCTAATGAGATCATGGATAAGAAAGAAGACAACCCACAGTGCTGAGCAGGGATGTCTACCTGGAAGAAGCACTGTTTTCTCTCCTTCCCCCACCTTCCCTGGCAGGTCTTGTCCAGGGTGAATCCAAGAATACATTTCCCAAAATGTACTGGTCTCTCAAGATGCTAGGTGAGCACATGGTCCCATATTCAAAGACGTTGGGGAACACTGCATACTCTAGCCCCCTTTTAGAGGCTTATGATATACATACCTTAACAAAGCCTCTTAGAAATCTCACGTTAACAAAGCCCCACATGACTAATACAGGGCTGCCTAGTGGGGCTGCGCACAGTGCACCCGCTGAACACCCTTAGGGAGCTGCCGCTTGCAGCACGGGGCAGCCTCACACTCTCAATGGACTTAAAGAGCACATTTCATTGTCAGATATTCATCCTTCTCTGGGCTCTTACTCGGCTGGATTCGTGACCTCCGACATCTTCTGAGGTTTACACTTTTTTTTAATAAACAGGGTTTCTGAAAAGAAAAAAAGAAATCCTTTTTCTCTCCCTAGTGGATTGGGAAGGTATTTCTCTCCACTCTGGCTAAAGTATTGTTACAGACCGTCCTGAGTTTAGCTGAGTGGATGGAGAGAACAGTTACGGGTCTCCTGGAAACAGTAGGCTTTGGCCTCTCAGAGATGGGAAAGTGGGAAGGCCTACAGAGATTATTTAGCTCAGAGAGAGCAAATGGGATACACCAGCCACCACTCTCTTTGTCTATGCCCAGGGCAGACATAACTAATTGATCATGGTACTCTTTCCCACTGAGTCTGGAGGCTGCCTCAGAAACTCACAAGATAAGGCTCCAGGCAGCTACTTTCTGCTGGTCATCCCTGGCCATTGCAGAGACAGGAAAATCGAGGCCCACAGAGCAACAGTGACTTGTTCAAGGTCACACAATCAGTTGGTGGCAGAGGACTGCCAAAGTCCAGCCTGTTCTCTCTATTTTACCTCATTCCACTGTTCTCAGTCCAGGAGTGGGTGTCAGAATTAGCTTCGATTTCTGCTCACATTAAAAGGTCAGTGATTTGATGTGTGAGCCCGTTGATAACGTTCAGTGATTTATACTAGTTTTAATTTTTGCACACAATCCTGAACCAGTAGGATAAAGTTTTTGAGTCAGAAAAGGAGGTTTAATCCTGCTAAGATTCCACCCGTGGAAGGCCCTAAGCAAGGCCCAGGGCCTTTGGGAATGGATACCACTGTTTCTGAGAGTCCCAATAATGCCACTGGGGGCAAGGGTATGACACAAGCTCTGAATCCAGGAATGCTCTCAATATGCTTGGTGGGATACTCAGGACCCCTCTGGTGGAGGAGGCCAAAGGACCTTGTTTTTACTTCCATGAGCCTTGTTTCCAAATCATATTGCCCTTAACCTCTCAAAGACTGGTCTCCCTGAGGATGCCCAGGCCATAGGTTCTCATTTACAGTCACAAGGAGGTTCCTTGGCCTGTGCCTCAGTCTTTGGGCTTAACTCCTGAAGGACAGATCTGGGAAGCTGCCTCACCCTCAGCCAGCCTCTGCTTTCCGCCCTTGACATGTACCGGCCACCCCTTTCCTGACTCCTTTGCCTCTTAGAAACCCCTTCCTCTCTATGGGCCTTACCTGTTGGTGTTTGGAAATTTGTTAGGGCTACTGAAAATTTTAGATGTGTATTCCTCATGACTTTTTGGGTGTGTTTTAATGCTACAGAAATAATAGCACAAACGCAAGAATATCTGTGGCAGCATTCTTATAACCAAAAAAAAAAAAAAAAAAAGAAGAAGAAGATTTACATACTTTATGGTGCATATGGTGCATTTAGACAGTGGAAATTGAATCTCTGTTAAAAAGGATGCACCCGGGCTTCCCTGGTGGCGCAGTGATTGAGAGTCCGCCTGCCGATGCAGGGGACACGGGTTCGTGCCCTGGTCCGGGAAGATCTCACATGCCACGGAGTGGCTGGGCCCGTGAGCCATGGCCGCTGAGCCTGCACGTCCGGAGCCTGTGCTCAGCAACGGAAGAGGCCACAACAGTGAGAGGCCCGCGTACCACAAAAAAAAACACAAAAAACAAAAAAAAGGATGCACCCAAGAGAAAGGAAAATATACATCCACACAAAGACTTGCCCAGGAATGTTCATGGCATTATTCATAATAGCCAAAAGGTAGAAACAATGCAAATGTCCATCAACTGGTTAGTGGATAATCCAAGTATGGCACATCCATGCAATGGAATGCTGCTTGGTAAAAAAAGAACAAAACACATGCTACAACCTGTATGAACCTCAAGAACATGCTAAGTGAAAGAAACTTGATGCAAATGACCACATATTTTATGATTGGTATATGAAATGTCCACAACAAGCACGCTCATAGAGACAGAAAGCAGATATGTGGTTGTTCAGGGCTGGGGGTGGGAATTGAGAGTGATTGCAAATTGGCACAAGGTGTCTTTTAGGGGTGATGGAAATGTTCTAAAATTGGATTGTGGTGATGGCTGTGCAACTCTGTGAATTTACTCCAGATCATTGAGTTGTACACTTAAAACCCGTGGGAAAAAAAAAGGTCAGTGATGAGAGGCTGCTGGCACTCACTAGGGTCCTAGCAACTGCTCAGGGCTACAGCCAGACTCCAGCTGAAGACATTCAGGCCCAAGTAGGTCTGCAAAGGAGGGTGATGTAGGAAAGGAAAAACTACTTTAAATCCACTTATATTTTAGAGAGAAATGGATTTTAAAATTTTGCTCTGAATTAGCATTAAATCATTATTATGATATCTGTCTCCCTCTAAACAGGCTGGGTTTTTTGCATAAAAGCAGGTTCTGTCCTCGAGAAACCACACATGCAGTTCTAATAGTCGCCACTAGATGGCAGCACCCAGACAGGTGAAAGGGGCTGCACAAGGGCCTTTGAAAGAATACAATGCACTCTCCACATTTAAACAGGCTCTATTACAAATAATCTTCTAATTAAAGCAATAGTATGAATACCTGCCTAAATGCCAATAACTATAGCATTCAAAGAAAGAAGTAAAGAAATACCTCTGGTTTTGGTCTCAGCTGTTCCTGTATACCCCTCAGCAACTTTTGGTGCTGCCTCTTTCCACATAGGGAGAGGCTTCTTTCCTTTCTACATGGCTTACCTTAAGATCCCCTCCTGCTTTGGGATCTTCCCCCTGCTCCTTCAGTATAGATTAGACTCCAAAGCCCATATGTGGCTAACTCCACTCCTGCTCTCAAAAAAGGTTATATTTGATCAGGAAAAAAGGTTTCTGAGTGCCCTCAGCACACTCTCTGCTACAGCTCCCATTCTGAGTGAGCGCGGGTGGTAGGAAGAACCAGGTCTGGGGTCCGGAGACCAGGGTTAGCAGCCCATGCATGGTGAGGCCCAGTCAGGTTCCTTAGCTTCTCAGACCCTCTCTTATCTCACCTGGCAATGGTGGGCACGAATGCTCACCTCGCAGGGTTTTCCTGAGGATTAGATGACATCAGGTATGTAAGTACCTGGCATGCAGGAGGCCCTCATTACGTCTTAGCTCCTACCTGACCTTTGCACAAAATGTACAAATTATTCATACAGTCTCAGAGCTTCTAGCTCCCTTCAAATCTAATCTTAAAAAGAGGATTCAAAAGTTTTGTGCCTTCTGGATTTTAACATGTTCAAACAGATGAGAAGCATGCAGGCTTCTGCTCAGCTGTTGAATGAATTTCTATGGACATCTCCTGTAGCGGACGTTTAGAGCAGCATGAAATCTGAACATGTTTTCCAAGGAGGCTTAGACTTAGAGGCATTACTGTTCGGGCTTAACTCTGAATTCCCAGTAATGGTACATGTATATGCTCAATTTCACCCAACTTAAGCTGGAAAAAAAGTATCAAAAATATCTATCCTTGGGAACCATTCAAATTTGAGTAGGGACACTGAATATTTATTCTGTGTTAAGTAAATGTCACACACTGCCTGAAAAAAAGAGCAGAATGACTTATGTAAAATTTGCTTGAGTATATATGTGTTTAAGTTAAGCTGAGGCGTGGGATAGGGAGCATGGGAGGGAGATGCAAGAGGGAGGGGATATGGGGATCTATGTATACGTATAGCTGATTCACTTTGTTGTACAGCAGAAACTAACACACCATTGTAAAGCAATTATACTCCAATAAAGATGTTAAAAAAATAAATAAAATAAAGTATTAAAAAATAAATAAATAAAATAAAGTTGAACCGAAACTTGCTTTGGGAAATATCTGAGATTATGCCACCTCTATCGAGATAACTGGGGGCAGCCATGAGAGTTCTCCAAAGTACTGGCGGGGGCAGCCCTACCAAGTCACCCCACCCCACCCCCAGCTCCCATCCCTTGTCTCCTGCTGTTGAACCAGAAGTAGAAATTAATCCAGGCTGGGCCAGATTCCTTCCTTTGGGAATTTAGGCCTGAGACATGAGGGTATCAACAAGTGGATTGCTGAAAGGCTTGACTTAGGGGCTGAGGACGCTGTTCTGACAGCCCTGATGGGCCCTAAATGTCCAAGGAATGACAAACAGTGAGGCTGGTCTGCTGAGAGAGAAGGAAGCAGCCACGTATTATGAGAGAGGCCAGAGACCACGCAGCCCACAGAGGGCTGCACAATCTCAGGGGACAGAGTCCCCCTGGAATATGGCATGAATGGTGTCCCCTGGTGTTGTGCTGTGCTATGGCCCTGCTAGACAGAGCGGTTGCCTCGGCTTCTGAAGACCATCTATCTGGTCCCTAGCTCTATTTCCTTTTTCTGGCTTTTGGGAGCTTCCTCTGTAACATTTACAAATTCTCTTTTCCTTGGGCTCCTCTGAGTGGATTTTGTTTAAAGCAATGATCCCTGACCCAGGCAGTCATGCAATACGTGAGCTGGCTGTGGGCTATACAACCCCAGCGGGCCTGCTCACGTGCTCTCTATGGAAGTGGCACCACCCTGAGGACAAATCACAGGAGAGGGCACGGGACGAGGAGCCTGGGGCTCTGGCCCAAATCTGTCTTGAACATGTCCTTTCACCTGCTTGTCCTCATCCATATGGTGCGGACCAAGCCCCCTGGGTTGACCTCTCTGGCTTCTTGGGAGGCTCCAGAGAGACAGAGAGGTGCCCTGGAAGGCAGAGGCTGTGCCCTCACGGGGGCTGTGTGGCTTACCTGTTTAGGCCCTGGCAGTAGCCGATGGCGGGGTTCTGCCAGGAGAAAGCCAGCAGTACCCGGCGGAGCCTGTCAGGGAAGCTGGAGGCGGGACAGGTGAAATGCTTGTTGCTGGGGAAGGTCCGGTTCAGGTCCAGCTCGATCTGGCGTGCGGCGGGGTGCTTGCAGGCCTGGCTCCGGCTCAGTAGCTCCTGGTAGCGGCCGGGGCCCTGCAGGTGCTGGACACGGAGGCGGACCAGCCATTTCCAGACGCGCGGGCGGTGCTCGCGGGGCACGCCCGCCCGCAGCAGCTGCTTGATCTCCGCCGAGGGGGCCAGCTCACCCAGGGCAGCCCAGCGCTCCCGCAGTGGCTGCTCCACGGCCTCGTGGGCCAGCAGGTGGTGGGAGTGCACTTCCAGCACCTGGATCTTGGCCAGCAGCCTCAGATCTTCCACCTCATAGTTGGGTACTGTCAGGAAGCCGTACTCGTCATACTCGCTGCCAGCAAAAGCCTGTGTCAGCGACATCTTGCAAGGCCCTTCCCCAGATAAGGGGCAGCAGGGAGAGGGTGGACCCTGGGCAGGAAGCCTGCCTGCGCTTCACTGCAGGTTGGCCATGTAACTCTGGGCAGGTCACTTCAGTGCTCTGAGCCTCAGTCTGCTCTGTACAATGGGTATAGGAACTCCTTGCTCTGCCTCATGAAGACCCAATGAGATCCTCTGATGTAAATTGCTAGGGGGCTGGACAGTGCCTGGTACACGGCAAGTGCTGAAAAGATATTTGCTCATTCATTCTGTGTAAATATAAAGGACCCTCTTATTACTCCATGAAGCCTTAGGCCCAAGAAGTCCTCTACTGCCATTACAGAACCCCACTTCCACAGCCAGTAAGCCCAAGGACAGATGGGGAACAGGAAGCACCACCAACAAGCAGAAACAGGAGAGCTGGGGACCCATTCAGGTGGCCTTTCATAGAGTCAGCATTTATTGGCCCCTATTATGTGCTCTGCCTGTGCTACCTCATTTAATCCTCATGATCCTGCAAAGCAGGGATCTTAGCCCGCATCTTATGGAGGCTGAATATGAGGCTCAGAAAGGTAAAGTGACTTGTCCAAGGTTACACAGTGAGAAAGCCAAGTCTGGCTCCAAAGCCTGGGCTCTGGCCACTAGACCGACCATCCAGCCTCTAGGGACCTTTGACCCCAGCCACAGCCCCTTCTGTATATTTATCTGCTCAGGTCCACTGTGCTCAGCAAAGGCTTGGCTCAAAGGAGGCAGCTGGCTTGTCTCCCCTCCTCCCATCTCTGACAAACACCCCTGGGAGGCAGCCTGGGGAAGTGGAAGAAACAGAACTCTGGAGGCAGGCCCACGTCAGATGCACTAATATGTTGTGTGGCCTTGGGCAAGGGGCTGCCTCCTCTGAGCCTGCGGTGCCTCTCAGCTGTAAAATGGGGCTCATTTCAACCACATGATCACTAATCTGGAGGTACAAGGAGGTAAGCATGTGCAGGGCTCACACACGGTCAGCAGCAACTGGTAGCAGGGTGGCTGGTGGCCCCCAGGTCATGAAGACCCAGCCCTGCTCTGGGCTCACCTGATGGGGCTCAGCACAGCGCTGTCAGCTGAGGCCTCGCTGGCTTCCCACTGCAGCGCCTCCTGGATGAGCTGCCTCAGTAGCTCCGAGCACTCGCCTGCCTTGACCCCCACGGCCTCCTGCAGCCTCCGCAGCCCCGCCAGGTACTTGCTTTCCACCTGGCAGTTCTTGGCTTGGAGGTAGGCACACTGTGGGAGGGAGGGGTGGGGCTGGTCAGGCCACCTGGTTGGGCCTGGGCCAGAGGCCTGAGGCCTGAACAGCTTTAGGCAGTCCAGCCCTTCTTCCAGTGCTCATCTCCCATCCCCCCACCCCAGCCATTCATAGAAAGGAAAGGAGAGGAGTCCTGAATCCAAGAGTTTACAGCAAGGCAGATAGGGCTCCAGGCAAGAGAACCAGGCCCAGGGCTGGGGCTAGACTCAGAAAAATGAGGGGAGAGGTGGGCATTGACTGCAGTCCTATCCTAGATCAGTTAATGCAGGCTGGGTGCTCTATGGCAAGTTACTTAACCCCTCTGTGCTTTAACTTCTTCATCCGAACAACGGGGATAATACAGAGTCTGCCTCAGAATTCTTACATGTGACTCTAGATGAGCCAATGTATACAAAGCCCTTCCAGGGCACTTGGCGCAGAGCAAGCTCTCTGTACGGGGTATACCTGAGCAGTGCCCAGGGGATGGATGGACATGGAACTCTGGACGCTGCCCTTGTGCCTTCTGCCACCACGTGGGCTTTTTCCATTTCTCCAACACACCACCTCTCTCCCACCTCGTGGAATACACACTGCACATTCCCTGCCTGCCTACCCCCGTATCTTCCTGTTTCTTTGTATGCTTTGTGATATTTTGTTGAAAACTGGACATCTGAACCTAATAAGGTGGGGTGGAATTAATTAAAGAAAGCTCAGCTAAAGAAGTCCGGCCAGGCCTGTATGGGGACCTCTCAGGCCCTGCCACAGGTATCATTAATTTCTCCAAACAGGAAGAGATGTTCACCTACATCTCTGACAAGAAGCTGCCTCTACTATCCAGCAGGAACAGGAAAACTTCTTTCCACGCCAAGACAGCTCAGCCAGTCAGGGACTGTAGCAATCCAGCCAATGAGAAGCCTCCAAACTTGGGACTCCTAGTTTCCTCCAATGGATTTTTTGGTTATCACAGCCCCTCCCAACCCCTTCCTTTTCCCTATAATAAGCAAGTTCCCCTTTCTTGTTCCCTGAATCTGCCTGTGGTTCACCATAGTTCAAGTATCCCAAATTGTAATTCCTCTGGTTAGTCCCGAATAAACCTGCTTTTGCTGGTAAAATAACTAGCTATTATACTATTAAAAATGCCAATGTTAACTCTGGAAATCAGATCCTCCTTCTTACCTAGGGTTTGCTGTTTTGGTTTTTGGTTTTGACTGTTGTAGGCTGTCTCTGTGCCCAGGATCAGCCTGAGGTATAAACTTAAGCTCCTCTTAGGTCTTTTCTGAGGCTTTCCTTGGGCATGCGTGGTCACTTTCTAATTTCCCCCATATTTGTGGCGGTTTTGGAATGTAGAGTTAATACCTGGCTCGCAAAAGGGGAAAAAGAGGGGGCTTCCGTGGTGGCGCAGTGGTTGAGAATCTGCCTGCCAATGCAGGGGACACGGGTTCGAGCCCTGGTCTGGGAAGATCCCACATGCCGCGGAGCAACTAGGCCCGTGAGCCACAATTACTGAGCCTGTGCGTCTGGAGCCTGTGCTCCGCAACAAGAGAGGCCACGATAGTGAGAGGCCCGCGCACCGCGATGAAGAGTGGCCCCCGCTTGCTGCAACTAGAGAAAGCCCTCGCACAGAAACGAAGACCCAACCCAGCCATAAATAAATAAATAAATAAAATTAAAAAAAAAAAAAAAAAAAAGAGACAGAAAGGCTGGCTTTATTAAAAAAAAAAAAAAAAAAGACAAAAGGGGAAAAAGGGAAACACAAAAAGGGGGAAGGCCCTTTAAATCCCCTGGCAGTTACTTTAGGGGGTGGGGGCTTGCAGTGGCTGCCTGCCTCTTCCCCTCACCTCTGTGATCAGAAGCGGCAGTCAGCAGAGCACAGATCCCTGATATGTGGAAGACAGCTCATGAAGGGCACGGTCCAGAGGGAGAGCAGTCAGGTCATGAGGAGAGAGTTGAGCCAGTGGTGAGGTGGTGAGAGGACTGGAAGGGTGGCTGGGGACAGAGAGGGCCAGAACAGGGCTCCCGTGCCTCACCTTCATCAGGAGGGCCCTCTCCTTCTCAGCCACCTTTCTCCAGATCCTTGTGACCTGGTGGATCTCGGAGTTGAGAAAGCGGTTCTGGGTCCGGTATGCTTCCATGTCATCCTGGAGAAGAGAGCAAAACATTTAATGAGCTGCACCAGAAACAACTACCTGGTCCTCACTCTCAGATGACCTGCCAACACCTTCTTCCTTTAGAAATTTCCAATAATGGCAACAGAAAAGGAAGTCTGAAAGAAAAAAAATAATAGTGATAGCCCCCTTCTCTAATCTTGATGCCAGCATGACATGGAGAGAGCGTTAAGCCTGGACTTCAAGTCCTGGCTTTGACTTCCTGGCTGGGAGGCCTCACTGAATCAATCTGACCCTCTCCTTCCTCATCTGTAAAAGGAGCAAATACCAACTACCCCACTTGGCAGCTGACTAAGTGAGGTAACGTGCACACTAAATACAAGGACCAAAACAGAGAAAACATTCAAGTAGTGTTTGTTTTTTAAATAAAAATATTTTGTCATATATTGGTGATCATACTGAACAATTTTGGGTGAAAATTTTTTACTTAGTGTCACTTTGTAAATACTTTTCTATGTTGCTACAGAAGCTTCCCAATGATAATTTTTAATGTCTGATGACTATTCTATTAGGTGAGTTTACCATAACTTAGATATAATCCTTCTCCTGTTGCTTTTTTAGTTTGAGCCCTGAGTGTTTTTGTTTGGTTCTTTTTTGGGGGGCTGTGCCATGTGACATGCGGGCTCTTAGTTCCCTGATTGAACCCATGCTCCCTGCAGTGGAAGCGTGGAGTCTTAACCACTGGACCACCATGGAAGTCCCTGGTTTGTTTCTATTATGAATAAAGCTGTAATGTTTGTATCTGAGCCTAGAGTTTTCCTTTTGCAAGCTGTCCAGGGGAGGCAGTATGATCTTCCTGCTGGGGCATGCAAGGAGAAGCTGGCCATGCACTGGGGAGGGTCAAGCAGGAGCCTGAAAGGAGTAGCCGCAGCTGCAGCTATGGCTCTCAATCTTTATTCTGATTGGATGGACACTGTGGGAACAATGGACAACACATGCTCACAGTGATACCTAGCAATTCCAGGGCATTTACTAATGGAAACTCAATCCCTTTCTCTCTCACTCAAGAAAATGTACTGGCCTGTAGATGAGCATGAGAGGCTATTGCGGGTACGACTTCGGTTAGGCCCTGATTTATCAGGAAATTAAGAATAGCACACCTCACCCATGGCACTTCGATATCAGGGATGGGTCACTTGTGTACAGCTCATAGGCCGTGCTGACCCTCTTCATTCTGGCCAAGATCCCTCCCAGCTCAGAAGCTCCAATTCATGTCCAGGGGCTCTCCAAGGCTTTGGATGTGTCGCACAGGGCAACCTGCTTGCAGCCCAGACAAGGAGGGCAGGTACAAGTGCCCCTCAGAGCAGCCGTGGGCCTGGGTGGGGTGGCATCTGGGCAGTGCCTTCCCGTTCACTCATTGCCCTACCTTGAGTGTTCTTGGCTCAGAGCTGTAGGGAGGAAAAAGAGAGAGCTCCGAGATGAGAAAAGCCACGTGACTGTCACCAGTGAGGCAAAGGAGGAAAACATAACTGGAGAAAGGGGACAGGGAAGAAGAGAGTTTGCCCTCCTGCTTTCACAGGGACCAGGGACCCGGGAATCATCTTTGGGAAATGCCGTGTGGACGAGCCCTTGTGCTAGTGGGGAAGGCAGTGGATTGGACGTGGGGACACCTGGGGTCAGGCTGTAACCCTGCTGCTTGTACTGTGCGACCTTGGACCAGTCCTTTCCCCTCTCCAGGACTCGGCCGACCATGCCGGAAAATGAGGGGGCAGACTAGATCTCTGAGTCTTTCCGGCTCTGATATTCAGTTAGTCAGTGATTCTGTCCTCACACTGACAGTTTCAACAAGGGGGCATTTCCTTAAAGCTGAGTGTCCTTAACCACAAGGGCAAGCAGGAAATGTGAACATACTCTGTCCCAAAACTTAAAAACAGTGGAGTTTTGATGGGTCTTCTATTTTTTTCTAGATCAGAGACCTAAAGGCTAAAAAATAAGGGAGTCTAGTACATGCAACTCCTATTAGAAAACACCTCCAAGGTGTCAGCTGCAGGACTGATAGCTTTCTAACAACCTCTAAGGAGCAGCTGTAAACATAAGCATGGTTGATGTGAATTGTACCCAGAATCTCTTCGTATCTGGGCTCACTGATAAATTAAATTCCTGAACATGCAAACTCAGGGGCACGCTCAGTCATTTAGGTGAGTCCATACTTCTGGGCAACTCTCTGAGACGGTCTGGAGGCACCCAGCGAGTCTATCTCTTTGACCCCCATGCTGCTCTACTGGGACTTCAACAGTGGATTCCAGCAGGATAAGCACAGAAAGAAGACACTTAGCAGGATAGAGCAGGGTAGGAAAGCAATCTCATGGAAGCAATTTTCACTGCCTTGTGAGGGACTCACAGCTTTCTGACAACCTAGCTTCATCTGCATTTGAAAGGTTTTGTTTTCATTTTGCACTCAAAAGAATCTCTGATTTTAGACGAAATAAGGGAAAAGGTTCAGAGACTGGTTATATGATTTTTCATGCTGAAAGAAAGGGAAGGGAATCTGGATTTCATGTCATCTTCCTTTCCCCTTCTAACAACTCTGTTTGTAGGACTGGTTAGGCCATGTTATATAAAGGTGAGATAACTTGCCCAAGTCATACAGCTAGCAAGAGGCAGTCTGCCTGACTTCAGAGCTTGCGGAGTGGCCACTATACCACACTGCCCACTGGTCTCTCAAAAGCTCCCGGATTTCTCTCTTTCTTCCTCTCCCCCTCTTACCCCGTCTGACAGCAGTTCTTTGATACAGCAGCACAGGATTTCCGTGGTAATCCGATGTATACTCTTGTGGCTGTGGGTGTGAGGGCTGGGGGAGGACTGACTGGGGCTATGTGGCTGCCTGTAGGGACGGTGGGTACTAGGCGCACCTATCCACAGCTCCTGTCACCACCCTCCAGAGAGGAGGCTGCAGCCCGCGGCAGGTATCACACTTAAAATAAAGCTCCTGCCCCCTGTGTTGAAACTGGTCCCTGCGGGATGGGGTGGCCTTTCCCGGGTGAAAGCCACACCCTGGGCAAGGGTGAGGCCGGGATGCTGGTGGTGGCTGGAAGGGCCACAGAGGCTGGAAGGCAGCAGAGCAGACAAGACTAGTCAGAGAGGTGAGCTGCAACCCAGTTCCAGTCCCCCCACTTCCTCTGCACACGGTCCTGGGCAAGTTACTTCACCTTTCTCAGCCCTAGCATTCTCATCTGTAAAGTGGGGAGCACATAAGCAGCTACCTCACCAGGCTGGTGCGAGGACTAAGTGAAGTGATGAAAGTAAAGCACTTAGGACAGTGCCTACCACACGGTAAACAATGTGTAAGTAGGAGTAGCGATTACTGTCATTATCATGAGCAAGTTACAGCCAGCCACAGGTCACTACTCATGTGCAGGACCACTGGGGAGGGCTGCTGGGCACCTAGGGGGCTCCTGAGAGCATCAGCGTGGCGCTAAAGGAGGCTGAGCAGGCCAGGCTCCAGAGCGCTTAGGAGTTCTGACTCCATCTTGGGCTCTTTCATCTCTACTTTGATGATTTAGCGATACCTTCACTTTTCAGCCTAGGATGTCATGAAAAGGTCAAATTGCATTGGGCCTACTGGTTGAGAAAGTGAGGAAGCGTGTAGCAACATTTCTATCAATGTCTGTTTCAGATGTGAATACTCCACTATTAAGGGTCATCCCAGCTCTGTCCAGAAAACCCTTGGGGTCAAGAGCAGTGCCCTTAAAAAAAAAAAAAAAAAGAGCAGTGCCTTCCCCAAAGGCCCCAGGGCCTGGAGGGAGGGGTCCCTACCTTCAGGTGCTCCATCTTTTCCTGTTGGCTCAGGAGGTCCCTGTCAGCTGCATCTGGGGGTGCAGGGGTCTGGTTGGGGGGATGCATGAAGTCCTGGGTGACCTTCTCAGAGAGTTTCTGGATGACCTCCTGCTTAGCCTGGTTCTTGTCCAGGAGCAGCTGCACGTGCTGCCGCAGCTCCTGCACCTGCTGCTCCCGCAGGCTCGCCGTCTGCACCAGGCTCTCCCGCTCCTGTTCCAGGGCCTCCACCCGCCTGCCCAGCTCCGCGATCTGCCGCACTTTGTGCCGCACCAGCTCCAGCCGGTCCTTGTCCTCGGCTGCTGCCAGGTACGCACTGGACACCCTCTTCTCCTGCTGGGCAGCCTCCAGCGCCTTGTGCAGGATCTTCACCAGCTCCTGCACGGGGAAAGGGAAGAGCCCGGTGAGCTCGGGGAAGGCCTATTACATGCCAGAGGTGAGGCAGAGGCTGTCATCAGTTCGCCTAAGAGCCCTGAGAGGTGGCGGGCAACATCCCCTAGGGCATCACTGACCAGCACCCACATTCTCTTTTTCTACTCAGAAGAGTTTTAGTTGGACACATGGTTCCCCAGCAAAGGACTACATTTCCCAGCCAAGCTCATAGCTCGGTGTGGCCAAGTGACTACTGTGCCCAAATGGGATATGAGAAATGCTGTGGGCAGCTTCTGGGTCATGCCTTCCAAACCACTGCACACGTGCTCCCCTGGCCCAGTTCCCTTTCCTCCTGGCTGGGAAATGGCAGGAACCGGAGCAGCCAGGCTGGGCTCACAAGCAGAATTTGCATGTTGAGGATGGCACAGTCGCCCCACCAACTCGGAGCTGCACACTTCACTCTGGATTCTTCAATGTCAGAGAGAAATAAACTTCCAATTTGTTTTAGGCCACAGTACTTTGAGGCTTCTGCCCATTCCCCAACTAATATGTCTGTTTCACAAATGAACAAACTGAGGCCCAGCAGAGTGGAATTTAACTCCAAATCACCCAGACACTGAGCATCCTGTGCTCGGTCAGTAATGAAAGCAGGGGTGGCAGCGGCATGGCACGTGGGCATGGCTCTTCCTTCTCACCCCTGAGGCAGACATCACTCATCAACCTCAGTACTCTTTCCCGCTAAAGCCTAGCTGAGGCCTCAGAATCCTTCTGAACATGGCATTCAAGCAGTCACTACCAATCGAGCTGAGGTGGCATTAGAGAGAAAACAAACTGGCAATCCTCACGCCTCGCCACACACCCAGGGCTTCATTCAGTCCGTCTGTGCCCACGCCTCAGCCCATCCAACAATGCCTGCAAGGCAGGTGCCAAGGAGCGCCTGGGAGTTCAGAAGCAACAGGCTTCGATTTATTCCTTGGCAGGGGCAGCCGATTCATGTGGAAATTCAAGGTGTGGCTCCCTGTGCCTTCAAGCTTCCAACCTCCCCAGCATTCAGGGACCTGTCCTGCTCCAAAGCAGGGATGTGAATTCATTCAGGACCAGGATCAGCATATCAGAAGCCAGACAGCCCAGCAGCCAGTCCCACGTGAACCGCAGACCCGGCAGTTAGGGCCTTTAGCTCACACTGCTGTGCTCCAGGCCAGTCTCATCTGGAAAAGCGTGGCTTCCTGGGGACACATTAACTGTATGCATGCCAACGTGTTTAAATAAATGATTGGCTGGATAGGCTGAGAACAATTCCATTTTGGAGAACTGCCCAAAATCATGACTTCATTTCGGAAGCTAACGATAAGACCAAATTAGCATACACCTTCCGAAACCTTGGTACTAGTGACTGTCCCTTCTCTGGTTCTCGCTCTTCTATCCATCCATCTAACCTTTATCAAGCACTCACTCAGTGCCAGCCCCTGGGACCCAGAGAGGCACCAGTCACAGTTCCCACACTCAAGGACCACGAAGGCTGGTGGGAGCAAAAGTCAACCACTGTCACGGAATGATTTACCGTGAGAGGGGGAAGCAAGGGTGTTTGTAGGGACTCAGGGCAGCAGGCAATGACTTCTGCCTGCGGCAGAGGCGGGGGAAGACCAGTACATTCCACAGAAAGGCGGAGCAGTTTAAACTGATCCTGAAGAATGAGGAGGGCCAGTGAGGTCAAGCAGTAGGTGGGAGACAAGGGCAGAAAGTGGGAGCTGAGGGTTGGGAGGGCTTTCCAGACGAGGCTGAGCCAACAGCTTGAGCAAAGCCTCAATGGAATGAAGGAACAGGTACAGAGCTGTGGGTCCTGGGTGTGGCAGGAAGGTGGGGAGGGGTGGGTGGCTGCAAACCGAACTGGCACATCAGGGATTTAGAAGTCAGCTTCCCAGGGCGGTACTGACCCAGATCAACATTCCTGTGGCTGCAGGATAACTGAGAAGCCTAGACCATTTTCTGAGTCAGCTGAGATTTGGAGATTACCTGGGGTAACTGCCTGGTGAAATAACCAGTACATGCCACTGCTCAGACTTGCCCTAGCCTCAGAATCAGGGGGGTATCTGTCTGCCAACTTTGGGAGAGTCAACTCTGAAGCCCATTTCACTACATCAGCTGTCTCTCCCTTCCCACATCTGGCTCTTCAAATCCAAGACCAGCCTGGGAGGCTGTCCTCCCACCCCAGGACCCCTGCACCAGAATAAGACAGGAAGAAAGGAACCCGGGAGAGGGATGGAGCCAGAGCAGGAAGTGTAAAGTGAGGAGTGGGAATGGATCATGGATTCGGAAAACCTGGAGGCTGGATGGCCCTGGGAGACCACCTGGTTCAGTCACCCCGCTCGCACGCAGGGAGACTGAAGCTCAAGAAGGGAGAAGAGAGGACTAAAGGGACCTGGTGGATCCCCATGAGTGGGAAAACTGCAGCTAGAACAGAAGGCTCCCAACTCCAACCCTAAGACCCTTCACTTCTTCATGATGTGTAGTTAACGGATTCTGCATCGAAATGCTTCTTTCAATTTCTTTAAAAATGGGAATAACCCATGTTCATAGCAGCATTATTCACAAGACCCAAGAGGTGGAAACAACCCAAGTGTCTGTCGATGGTGAATGGATAAACAAAATGTGGCATACAATGGAATATTACTCAGTCTTAAAAAGGAAGGAAATCCCATCACACGTTAAAACATGGATGAACATTGAGGACCTTATGCTAGGTGAATTAAGCCAGTCACAAAAATGCACATATACATCAAATAGAAATAATGAAAACAAAAAGGAAAACTTGAATATCCCATCTTGAAGCTGCTTTCATCCTTACAATGTGATGACGCCTCTCCACGTCAGTCATTATCAAGCAACACTACCATTTGCAACAGTTCAAGAGTATTCCTTGTATGGAGCACACAGTTCCCTTCATCCCACCTCCTAGGATGGACATCTGGGTTGTTTCCAATTCCCAGTCATAAGCAATGCCTTAGGACCAAGTCTTGAAGTAGAAGAGCTGATCAAGTGATACTTTTAATACTTCTTAATTGAATCATTGTTTGGTCGATCTTAGATTTTGACAACTGTTAATAAGTTGTCATTTTAGTAAACATTTTAAAAGCCAATAAATCATTTATCTTATTAAAGTGTGGATACCTTCATTGCTCACTAGAATCAAGGTGGGTGAGTCCAACAGTGCTTGTGGAAAGAGCACTGGACTGGGAGTGCCCTGGACATGACGGCCTCTGACCCCTAAGGGCCTCGGTGCCAGCTGGGAACAGGTGAAAGAGCACTGGCTTGGGAGTTACAGAGGCCTCGGTTCCCATTCCAGATCCACTAATGCGGATGTTTCAGAAAACTGAACCTCAGCTTTCTCGTATGTAAAATGGAGATGATGGTCCTACTCCACCAAGAGTCACTGAAAGGGTGAGAGAGAAATTGTGACAAGTGTGCCTCCCCAAGCACAGGGGCCCTCTCACCCCCTCTCCCTCTAAGGCCCGTACCCCTCCCCAGGGCCTGTACCCTGAAGTGTCCGGCTGGGGTTCTAGGGAAGGGAGAGGCGGCACCTTGCTCTGATCAAGTTTCCTCAGCGAATTATATACCTTCACCAAGTAATCCTGAGTGAGCTAAGCTGGCCCCTGGCAGGGCCCGGGGGAGGGGTTCACCATTCCTGGCAGCCAACATCCCCACAAACAACAGCCCTCCATCTGTCGGAGCAGACAGCCTTCAGGTTGGGTGCAACGCTGCCGACTCTGAAAGCCTGAGTCACCAGGCCAAGCTGCCATCTGGTGCCGTCTCCCAGAGTCCAAAGCTCTTGGGGGCCCAGCGCTGCAGGGGACTGGGATGGATAATGGCTTAATGGGTATTGGAATCACAGGGAGTGCATTCATTTTTTCTGAGGAGAGTCACGGTGCTTGTGTCTGATACTGGGCTACACTGCGAGAGCATGGAGGAGACGGCTGGGCTGTGAGGGGTCCTGGACCTGGGGAAGGAGACCATTGCCTACGTCCTGGCTCTTCCAGCTGCGTGACCTTGGACTAGTCAGCCACCTTCTCTGAGCCCCTTGAACGTGGTGCAGTGAAGAGGGCAGAAGCTCTGGAGGCAGGCAGACCAGAGTCTGAACCCTGACTCAGCGCCCAGGAGGTCATGGGCACGCAGAACCTCTCAGAACTCCAGTCTGTCAGGAAAAGGAGAGGATAACTGATGTCAAGAGGAGAGACAGTGTGTGGAAGGCACCAGCCAGCACAGTACTGGGGCCACACTTCATACCAGCAGTTACTTGTGCTCACATCTTCTCCTCACCCACTGGATGGTGAGGTCCCCAAGGGCAGGGATTTGGCCCAGTGTACCTCAGTGCCCTCCATAGCATCCAACAGAATTTGAGATACAAATTCTTAAAAATCACTAAAGCTATTGGCAGTGTCTGCCTGGCTGGCTGAGCCAGGATGAGACCCCCAGTTCCCATGTCCTCTTGCAGCCTGAGGCAAAAAGGTGGCACCCTCCCACTGAAGGGACATGTCTTGTAGACATGGGCCCAGGAATTCCAGGGGACTGTTTCCCCAGCTGAGGTATTACACTTAAAAGGTCTCAGATGGAGAGCTGCTCTCTGACCAGCATTTTTGAGTGCCTGGGGTACCAATGGGCACCCCAAGATTGGGCCAGACTCCTCTGTGTTACCTCTAGGTCAAGAGTCAGTCTCTTTCTGTCCTACTCACTGGTTTTGGTATTTGGGTTGAACATGAAACCCCACAGTTGGTCTGGCTGGGGTCCCCCTTCTAAATGTGGAATAAAGGAAAGATGGCCTCCTCCCATCACTGCTATACCCCACAAGCACATCTCCCAGAGGCCCTCGGGGAGGGAGGGGGGTGCTTTTACTCCTCGTAAGGCGGGAAGGAATCAACAAGGAGAGCTGGGAATGCCACAGTCACAGCCAAAATAATCAAAGCCTGCATGTTTGGGGCAGCTGCTGGGTGCCAGGCACTCAGCTTTATGAATCTGGACACAGGCCTCTTCAGAAAACATGATTATAAGTCCATATAAAGAAGAGGAGGGAATTCCCTGGAGGTCCAGTGGTTAGAACGTTGCGCTTCTACTGCAGGGGACGTGGGTTGGATCCCTGGTCAGGGAACTAAGATCCTGTGTGCCGGGGCGGTGCGGCCATCTGGGAGATGGGTCCGAGCGCACACTACCCACTCATTTCGTGAGTCAAAAGCTAAACCCCAAGACTTGATCTCCTCCCCACTATCTGCCCCAGGACAGGGTTGAGGTCTGCTGGAAAGTGAGTTAGTAAAGAAGTCCAGATTCTTTAATGTTGGAACAACTTCCTCCCGACGTTTTCACTCTGACTGTAGGGGAGTTGTCAACATGCTGAGCAGCCCGTACTAATCTCCAAGAGCGGAATGAAATCTAGGTCTCCCGGGGCCTCTCCACTTCATTTGACAATTCCTAATGCCTTAGAAGGAAAGGCCGAGTCACGGGAGGCTGCCCACATTTCCTAGAAAGTAGGGGAAGAAGCACGGAAACGACAAGTGGTGTTTACATTCTACATCGCTCTTCCTTTCCAGGTTGGGTTTGGGACTGAAGCTGTACTGATACAGGGATCAGGAAGCTGCTACAGCTCAGCTTAATGCCCTCAGCTCTCAGGAGCGGCCAGCAGCCTCATGACAGGAACGCAAAGGTGACAGAGGAAAAGAGTGATGGCTGGGCTGCTAAGTGGCATCAGAGGAGACATCACATGCTGTAAGGATACATTTCGGTGCTATAAGCCTGCAAGGGCAGGGCTGTGTCTTTTCTCACTGTTTGTTCCCCAGCACCTAGAACACTGCATGCCTGTAACAGGCCCCCAATAAAAGCTTTGTGAATAAACAAATGAATTGAGAACACATGAATGACTGAGCTTCCTCCTTTGAGGACTCTCATCACCAGCTGCTTCATTAAATGTAACCCCTGAGCTGCCAGGAATGAAGCCTCTGCTGGTTCCTGTAATAACTGTTTAGGGGCAAGAAAGGCAGAGAAGGGGCAAAACTAGGTAGAGAGAGCATTATTCTGGACTGTGTCCTCTAAAAACAGAGCAGAAAGGAAAAGAAATGTACAAAGGTGAGAATATTTAGAAGTATACCCCTTACCTCCCCAGGAGCAAGACCAGAAATAAAGCAGACAGAGATGTAGAGTAGCCAAAGCTCAAGCAAGAGAGCTGAGGCCTTCCTCTCAGAGGAAAAGGAGCCTGGGCCCTCAGTGGGTACCATCACTGGAGTACCACAGGCACCACGCTCAGGATTTTTGGTAGCAACTGTGCTGGCTTAGTCACTTTTATTGTGCTAAAGAGAGCCTACTGGGCTTCCCTGGTGGTGCAGTGGTTGAGAGTCCGCCTGCCGATGCAGGGGACACGGGTTCGTGCCCCGGTCCGGGAAGATCCCACATGCTGCAGAGTGGCTGGGCCCGTGAGCCATGGCCGCTGAGCCTGAGCGTCCAGAGCCTGTGCTCCGCAACGGGAGAGGCCACAACAGTGAGAGGCCCGCGTACCGCAAAACAAACAAAAAAACAAACAAACAAAAAAAAGAGAGCCTACTGCCCATGCTGCATCCCCCATTACCTCCCCGCCATGTGACCCTTACTACTTCATGAGGTCACCCCTGGATGTGAACTTGATTTACTCTCTGAGTTGTGGGATTTTTGAGTGATTTTAATGTCTGTGTATATATGTGATCTGTTACCTACAATGACCATTGTAGCTCTTTCTTTCTTAACTGCTATAATTAACTTCTCTCTGTATGAAGCCCAAATCTTCCTCCCTGTCACTGTCCTCTGTTGGGCCTGGCTCAGCCTGGTTTCTCTGTCCTGTACCCAGTTACCAGCTGCCAGGTCAAAGATCCCCCAGTTCCTTCGGTGGCCCCTCCCAGGACCCTGCATGCAGATTACCCTCCTCCAAACACTGTGTCTTCGGGTGTGGGGTCAGATCATGCACAGTCTCCCAGGAGAGACCTGAGAGACCTGCCCTTGGTGGCCTTCTGTCACCTAGCTCAAGTGACAGTATGTCCCTGACTGATCAACAGCACAGCATTTCCAGCCACCTGCAGTTTGGCAGTTAAGGACCACAGGCTGGCTAACGCATCACATCTAGCTTGTCCAGGGGCTCCAGGCCCAGGGGGGTCCACTGGAGCCTGGGGCCTCTCTGGGGCCAGAGCTCACCTTCTGAGCCTTTAGCTCCTTGGTGAGCATCAGAACCTGCTGCTCCAAGGCCAGCACTTTCTCCTGGGCGGTTCGGTTCCGTGTGAGTCCTTCGGTGAAGAGCGGGAAGGTGTTGCTCTGGCGCTTGGCTTTCTGAATGAGATTGGCGGTCAGAGAGGACTTGGGTGTAGGCTTTGGAGAATCCGCTGGATCTTTTCCTGCTCAAGAGGAGGAACACAGAGGTTGTGATCAGTGGCTTCAGCAGTTCTCAAACTTGGGCTTGCTGCAGAAGCACCTGGAAGGCTTGGTAAAATGCAGATTGGGGGAACTTCCCTGGTGGCGCAGTGGTTAAGAATCTGCCTGCTAATGCAGGGGACACGGGTTCGAGCCCTGGTCCAGGAAGATCCCACATGCCACGGAGCAACTAAGCCCATGCGCCACAACTACTGAGCCTGCGTGCCACAACCACCAAAGCCCACACACCTAGAGCCCATGCTCCGCAACAAGAGAAGCCACTGCAATGAGAAGCCCTCACACCGCAATGAAGAGTAGCCCCTGTTCGCCGCAATTAGAGAAAGCCCGCGTGCAGCAATGAAGACCCAATGCAGCCAAAAATAAAATAAATATATAAATATATAAATTTATTTTAAAAAATATTTTTAAAAAGTGCAGTTTGGGGATCCTACTCCCAGAGCTTTCCATTCCATAGGCCTGGGGCACAGCTTGAGAATTTGTATTTTTAAATGTTCCTAGGTGGTGCTGATACAGCTTGTGCAGGGATCATACTCTGAGAACCACTGGACTATATAAACACTGTTTACACTGTGCCGGGTCATCCAGCCCATCCTCTACCCTCTGTTCCCTATTCTCTCTGTTCCCTACCTTCCAATCTCAACCTGCATGGGTTACCTCCTACTGCCCCACTAGTGTTTGCCAGGTGGCCATCTCCTCAGGCACGGGCCCAGGCAGGATGTATTTTTTCTTATTTCAGGATCTCACCTCCAGGCTCTGGGCGATTTTCAAGGCACACAGATCTGTCCATTGATAGGAGCACAAAATATCTGTACTCTGTATACTTGCCCCAGTGAGTAATGTAAACTCTCATTTGATTCTAATTACAAGCTAAATTAGGAGACATATCTCCCACAGCTCAATGTCTCAAGGCTGTATCCTTTTATTTCCAGTAGAGCCTGGGTCAGCAACCAATGGCCCACAGACCAAATCGGGCGGCCTGCTTTTGTAAATAAAGTTTTATCGGAATACAGCCATGCCCATTTATTTGTGCATTGTCTGTACTGCTTTCACTCCACAAAGGCAGAGTTGAGTACTTGCAACAGAGACTGTATGGCCCACAATGCCTCAAATATTTACTATCTGGCCCTTTACAGAAAATGTTGACTGGTGCTAAATTTTCTTTCTTTCTTTTTTTTTTTTAAAATAAATTTATTTATTTATTTATTTTTGGCTGCGTTGGGTCTTCGTTGCTGTGCACGGGCTTCCTCTAGTTGAGGCGAGCGGTGGCTACTCTTCGTTGTGGTGCACGGACTTCTCATTGCGGTGGCTTCTCTTGTTGCGGAGCACAGGCTCTAGGCGCGCAGGCTTCAGTAGTTGTGGCATGCGGGCTCAGCAGTTGTGGCTCGCGGGCTCTAGAGCACAGGCTCAGTAGTTGTGGCGCATGGGCTTAGTTGCTCCATGGCATGTGGGATCTTCCCAGACCAGAGCTGAACCCGTGTCCCCTGTATTGGTAGGTGGATTCTTAACCACTGCGCCACCAGGGAAGTCCCTAAATTTTATTCTTAAATCCAATGTTAGAGAATCACTCACCCAGACCGCCTTGTCCTGCCCTACCCTCAGCCTGTGCTTTAGGGCTCTGCCATCAGCCTGCATCAAGGGACATGTAATGGCCTGATTATATGGTCAAGAGACTCTGAGAATTTTGATCACAGGGCACATACACATTATGTCCGTTATGAGGCCCCAACATAAATTCTTCTCAGCTCTCAGGGCCAGCTTTGCTTCTTTCAAGAAAATATGTGTTTATAGTCTTATGGACACCGGAAGTAACCTAACCACTTGCATTTCCCTCTTTGCCTTGGCTGCTGAGAAGCTCAGAGCCACATTTGCTGCCCACCTTTGGTACACTGCAGGATTTTTTCTTGAGCCTATCTAAATTTCCTAACTCAAATTACTCATTTATCTTCCCCCTGATATACATTGCAGTAAGTCATACCCAGTTCTTTTGGGACTATGATATTAAAAATAAGGATGTGGTATGAGATCCCAGGGGAGGGGACAGGCAAGGCTTCCAGGACAAGCTGAATGACTTAGCAACTTTCTTCTGGGGACCAGGCCAAGAGCCAACCAAATAGTATTGAGCAGACAAAAAACTACTCTAGTAGGTGACAGGAACCAGAAACTCCTTGGCCTTGTTGAGTACAAGAACAGAACGGTCTTGTTCCAGGCTTAAAAGAAATCTGGTCGAGCCAGGTACAAAGCAGCCTGCAGAGCTCAGAGGAATGCAATGCTTCTTTTTCTTCCCTGCCACAGGATCTAAGAGAGCAGGGAGACTCCCTGGAGCCCTGCAGGCTACTGTACACCAACCCTGAGGGCAGGCAGGGTAGGATCACTGTGCCCATCTTATAGTTGGGAAAAACGGAGGCCTAAGACAGTGGTTTTCAATCAGCACCCTAGGATTTCATGGGATCGCCTCAAGGGCTGGCTGGGAAGGGAAGAGGGTGGGGTGGGAGGGGCTGAGGGGGAGCCTGGACTCCCAACCCTGCCTCAACTCTGCTTTTATTTGCTTTGTGTATCAGATTTTGTTTATGGGGACAAGGTTTCATGGCAATAAAGAGGCTGTTTGCAAAGTCACTGACTCAGAAAAGAGGCTTCAGGCAGGAATATGGGGCCAGACTGTTTGATCTGAATCCTATTCTGTTACTCACTGTGCAGCTGTGAGCGAGTCACTCCTCACATCCGTTCCCAGTTCCCTCAGTTATTAAATGAGAACAGTATTTACCGCTCAGGTTGTTGTAAAGACTAAACAGGTTAATGCACGTAAAGCGTTTCGTGCATGTGGATGAAACTTGAAAAGATTCTGCTGAGTAAAAGACACCAATCACAGAAGACTACATATTGTAGATTCCATTTATATGCAATGTCCAGAACAGGCAAATCTAAAGAGGCAGAAAGTAGATTAGTGGTTGCCTAGAGGTAGAGACTGGGACTGATGGCTGAGGGGTATGGGGTTTCTTCTGGGGGTAATACAAATGTTTTAAATTTGATTATGGTGATGGCTGCACAACTCTGTGAAGATACTGAAAGCCACTGAATTATATGTTTCAAAGGAGTGAACTGTATGCTATGTGAATTGTATCAGAATGAAACTGTTACCAAAAAAAAAAAAAAAAAAAAAAGGCTTAGAGTAGCCCTGGCACAAAGTACCTGCTACATGTAAGTGCTAGTTCTATTATTATTATTGATTAGATACAGTACTGATCTCTTGGGCTATTCATCGTGATCTGTGGGGCCTCATCAGGCACTGCTCCAAAGCGGTGCTTTTTCTAGAGTAATTTCTACACAGCCCAGGGGTCCTCTCTACCATAAGACCCCTCAGTGCTGCCTTAGCCAGTTTTCTCCCAACTGTTTCTACATAGTTAAAACATGTTTTAAGGGCATTTATGCTAATTTCAAAGATGTCAAACACCCCTGATGGTATGGGTCCTAATATTTTGTAAAAGAAATAAAGTGCCATGTCACAGAGGGGATGAATACCTTGAGGTCATTTGTTCTGCTTCTTCAGGTAGATCTGATTTTAATCATCCCAGAAAAGCATTTTTATATCCTTTCCTTACAAATTTTTTTAAAAAAAGGAAGAAAGAAAAAGCAACAGATATTTTCCCTTATTACTTCAAGAATCATTGCTTGGTGTTTCAGTTTGGGAAGATGAAAAGCGTTCTGGAAATGGATGGTAGTGATGGTTACACAAGAACGTGAATGTACCTAATGTCACTGAATTATATACTTAAAATTGGTTAAAGTGGTAAATTTTGTTATGTATTTTTACCACAAGTTAAAAAAAAAAAAGGAAAGAAAGAAAGAAAGGAGGGAGGGAGGGAGGGAGGAAGGAAAGAAAAAAAGAGAGAAAGAGAGAAAGAAAGAAAGAATGAATCATTACTACCAGACCCATGGAAGCCCAGGAGGAGTGACCTGGAGAGTTGAATCTTTGACACACAAAAGCACGGATGTTTGTTTACGGGGAGGAGAGAAGGCACCCACTTAGTCTCTGAAGGCAGCCCAGACCCAGGCAGAGGCTCACCTGGGGCGCTGAGGTCAGGAGGCGAGGGCTGCTCCTCCCTCTGAGGCTCCTCGCTCGGTGAAGAATCTTCTCCTGAGGGTCTGTGGCCTGTTCCTTGGGTTTGCTTGTTGCCCCGGATGTTGTACATTGTGTTTCTGAAAGGAAAATAGAGGATCATGGGGCTGACAGCCCTGCTATCTTGCCCACTACCCTTCCCGCTGCCACTGCTGGCGCTCAGGCCGCATCTCCACCCCAGTCATGACTTGCTCAGTCTGCCTGACTGCAGGCACCCTGCAGGAAGCAACCCATCTGAGCCTCTCCCATCACCCTTACCCTTCTCCTTTCCATTTTTCATCATGCGGATCACCTTTGATATGCAGTATTCCTTGTAAACAATACAAGCTTGACTCCTCTGCCTCCAACCCCACTGCTAGAATATAAGCTCCATGAGGGCAGGGGCATTTGTCTTGCTTTATTCACTGAAATGGATTTGCCAAACTAACTTTCCCGAAACCTTCACCTGGTCTTATAACCACCTGGCTTAAAAATCACCAGTGGTTCCCTACTTCTGCTGAGAAAAGTTCCAAACACCTCCTGGCCTCTTGCTCCCCTTGCTTTCTTACCCTGCTCAGACCTGTTCTCTCTGTAGCCTTCACTGATCACCTCACAGCCTCCAAGGAGCTTATTGCACTTCATGCATGGGTCACTCTTTGACCAAGTACTTGTCTAGACTGAGTAGTGGTGTCTTTTCTTCAAGAACTGGGCACTAACCTACCTGCATGCCTACTGGCACCTGGCACTGGGTCACATGTGCCCAGCGTACAGACTCAATAGATGTTTGTTTTGCAGGAAGGAACTAGGTAGCACCAAAGGCTGGCCTGGCACCACAGGCCACAGAGAAGTTCATGAGTTGGATGAAAAGGCAGTTCAATTGAGTTTGTTTTCCCTTTGCAAAGGTATAAAAGTCGACATATTCCAAAACTAATAACAAGGAAGAAAAAATGACCAAAGAGTTCACTAGGTCAGTGTTTTTCAAACTGCAGGATGTGAGCCATTGGTAGACTGTAAAATCAGTTTAGTATCACGACCAGCATTTTAAAAAAATGGAATAGAAAATATCAGAATGCACCCCACTTAGAAAGGATTAAAATTTTGTGAATTACATATATGTGTATTGAGCCATATAATAAGATGTATTTCTTACTGGTCAACAGTTTGAAAAACACTGCAGGAGGAGGTCAATTATCTAAAGGGCAGCAATAGCGTGGCCAGAAAACAAAAGGCTGAAAAAGTCTGTAGACTTGTGATGGAGTCCTGGCTTTGCGCTATCATCCCTCCATACGATGTATACGTCTAGCAATATGGTGGACAAAATATCTGAAAAACCCTTGTTCCACAAACATCTACCTAGATGTTAGATAAATGCAAAACATATTTCAAAAGTATTTAGCTGAATTCTCAGAAAAGGAAGGGAAAATCCCTAGGGACTAAACACAAAAAAGGAGTTGAAACTCAAGTGGGAAGTAAAGAGGAAGATGCATATATAGATTAAATTACTTTTCAACAAATACTTACCCCTTCCCTTCCACCTCCGCAGGAGCAGAGTACATCCCCCTCCTCCTTTTGATTTTGGGCACAGCCATGTGATTTGCTTTCGCCAAAGGGATGTTGGCAGATATAATGTAAATATAGGCTTAAAATGTGCTTGCATGTAGGGCTTGCCCTCTTGAGGAACATGCCTCATAGCTGCTGGTCCATGGAATGTGAGAAATATGTGGAGGAAACCTAGATCTTCCCAACGGCTTGGAGCCAAGACCAGGTGAACCTAGCCTGTATCACGTGAACCCAGATGTGCAGGAAATGAATGTTTATTATTATATGACACTGAATTTTGAAGTGTTTGTTTGCAGCATTATTATTGTGAAAGTTGGCGAGGACACGAGTTTGTCCAGGGATCAACTGCTTTTTTTAAATTGAGATATAATTGACATGTAATATTATATTAGTTTCAAGTGTACAACATATTGATTTAATACATATACTTATTGCAAAAGGATCACCACAGTAAGTCTAGCTAACACCTATCACCACCCATAGTTACATTTATTTTTTCTTGTGATCAGAAATAAACTGTTGATACCAGAAACCTAGAACCTTGGTTGCAAAGGAGGAAAGAAAACAAGGTTTTGGACCCATGCAAAGTATGAAGTTAAAACTGAAATTCTTACATAAAGCTGAGATTCATGAAGGTCCATGCCCTCTGTGAAGTTAGAAAAAGAAGCCTGCTGGCAAAATTAATATAAGGAGAGTCTAGGTGAAGGCTCTGGGTGTTCAAAACATTACCTTTGTGTGGTTTTGGTTATCAGGATAATATTGGCCTTATAGAATGAATTGGGAAATGCTCTTTCCTCTTTTTTTGTGGGGGGTGGTAGTACAGTTTGTGAAGAATTGGTATTTATTCTTTAATGTTTGGTAGACTTCACCAGTGAAGTTATCTGGTCCTAGGTTTTTGTGTGTGTGCATGTGTGTGTGTTGGTGGGGTGGGGTGTAATTTTTTGATAACTAATTCAATCTCTTTACTTGCTACAGGTCTATTTAGATTTTCTATTTCTTCTTGAGTCAGTTTCAGTAATTTGTCTTTCTAGGAATTTGTCCATTTCATCTAAGTTATCTAATTTATTAGCGTAGAATTGTTCATGGTATTCCCTTATAAACCTTTTTATTTCTGTAAGGTTGGTAGTAACGTCCCCTCTCTTGTTCCTGATTTTAGTCACTTGAGTCTGCTTTCTTTTCCTGGTCTTTCTAGATAAATGTTTGTCAACTTTGTTAATCTTTTCAAAGAACTATCATTTGATCTTAAGCTTGTTTTTAAAACAAAATGCAGTTTTTTGGTATAGTTGGGTCTCGAATAGGAAAAGAGTGAGATTGTACTTCAATGGAGAGTACAGATGACTGATGGAAGGTAAAATTAATCAATTAAATTTAGAACAGAGAAGAAATTAGAACTCAGCACTCCTGACACCTGACCTTAAATAAGGAGCCCTGGCTCCTTGGGCTAGTCATTTCCTCTTCTTAGTTCTTACTTTACCCATCTAAAGATAAAAGGGTGGTGGTCATATTAGTATGAATGATGACCATGAGAGGCACTATTTACTGAGTACCACTCTGTGCTGCGTCTTTCTGAGCCCCATTACATGGATCTCACACACCACAGGCCACATGATTTGGCAAGGACCCTGGGGCACATCCCTACGGCCAGGGGCACTGGCTGGGTGGGGTGACCATCACTGTTGCCCATACTTCCCCTTGTCCAGGGGCTGCAGCCTCCCCAATATGTCTAGGGCCTCACAAGCAGTCACCCCTGGGGTGTGGGAAGGCATAGAAACCCCAACTTCAGGGCAACAAAGATCATTCTAAGCCCTAGCACACGTCTCCTCTGAGGATGGGCAGCTCACTAACTACCGTCACAGCCCAGGTGGCCATTACCCAGCCAAACTACTGTGCTTGGAAGAGGCATCTCCGTTTCATAAATGTATTGACTTTGCTTGGAGCAGTTCATGGATCATCTTCTGTGTAGGTTTAGCTCTAGGTCTGAAAGGCCTGGTCAGCGTGGGAGTAGTGGTCACAAGGACTTGTTCTGGAAGGATAGATAACCTTGGGCAGGACATTTATCCTCTCTGAGCCTGGATTTTCCCAGCTGCAATGGGATGAGGAACATATCCACAACAAACAATGACTGGGCCCTTGCATGGGCCAGGTCTAAGATAAACCCTAGGAATTCAACTCATCTAATCTTCACCCACATGCATTTAACTCTTTTACTCCTCACAACAGTCCAATGAAGTAAGCACTATTATAACCTCCACTGCACAGTGAGAACTTTGATTTGGAAAGGATAGGTAACCAAAGCCAAAGAACGAGTAAATGGTGGGGCTGAGCAATAGACTTGGATGTCTAATCCATGGTCTGAGAACTTAACCATTAGATACCACTTCACAGGCTTGTCCAGACATCTTGTTGAGAGTGTAAAGCACCTAGCACAGTGTCCTTCCTCAAGTATGACCTGGGCTCATGGCAGACCCAAGAGCAAGCACCAAGACCCACCAGGGAAAGGGGGTGCAGGAGACAAGGGCAACCCTGGTCTTTCCGGGGCTGTCAGCAGCCAGGGCACTTGGAAAACCGTCTCACATTTTCTGCGGTTTATGACACATAACTGACTGATCCTCGGAAACTTCCTTCCTTTCTTGGTCTCTGCAGGTTCTCGGTTCTGCTTCTGTTGTTTGGTGGCCATCATTAGGCAAGAACCTGGCTTAATCTTGGTGAGACCGCCCTGGACACACACTGGCTGGGTGGCTGGCCTTCTCAGGTCCCCTGTCCCCACAGCAGGCTCCCCATGTACCCAGTGCCCTCCAGCTCCTCCCAAGGGAAGATCCCCTGCAGGGCGCCGTCCTTGTCCTCTCACCCTGGGGGGCTCAACCAGGTCCCATACCCCCCAAGTCTCTCTCTCTGGCTCAGATCTCTCTCCTGAGTTCTAGGCCTTTCCATCCAAATGTCTGTGGGGTAGTTCCATCTCTAGCCAGCAGACCCTAAAGGACACTCATCATATTTTCCCTAAAACCTGCTTCTCTCCTGAGAACGGCATCACTCCCCTGTTAGTTACCCAAGCAAATTCAAACACTGAGGCCGACAGAGAGAAATGCTTCGCTTGAGTCACACGAGGCGGGGGCTCTAATCTAAGTTCAGGGAGCAATCTATTCTGCTTTCTAAGAGGTCCCAGTTTGTCTGAAGTCCACACAGAAAATAACCACCTAAACAGGATCAGCGTTAGGTACAGTCTGAATTCCCAAAAGCTTCCATCCCTTCAATTAGAGCAACAATAGTAGCAGCAGAATAATATTTAAGTGCTTACTGATCCCCAAGCACAGTTCTAAAGCAGTTTACATGTATTAACCCATTTATAACCCCCCTGCCCCACCCCAAACACACACACACTAATCTTGTAAGGCAAATACTGTTGTATTTATATGTACGAATAATTTAAGTGAAGCACAGAGAAATCAAACAACTTGCCAAGGGCAGAACAGCCCATGACTGGTGGAGCCAGGATACAAATGCAAGCAGTTTGGCCCCAAAGCTCAGGCCATAGTGCTATCTTCTTATGAACTATTTAAAACAAAGCCTGCCGGTGGGAAATATAAATTGTATATAACACACATTATTAGATGAAAAAGAAGCTGATGTAATCGACATACAGTAAATTACACATGTGAAATGTGAATAATTTGATGCATTTGACATATGTAGACATTTGTGAAGCCACCACTCCATTACATTGAATATGATCTCAATTATGCATATATGTATATAGAAAATATGAGGAAAGTGATGCTAAGAACGCTTGTCTGGGTGAAAGGACTATGGGTAATTTTAAATTTATACCTTTCTAGATGTTTCTAACTTCCTACAAAGAATGTGTACTACTTTAAAAATCAGAACAAATGTAGTATTTTAAAGTAATGATGTAATGAATTGAAAATAAAGCCCCTAACCCCCAACCCAAGTCCACCTCCCTGCAGGGGAGTCACACCAGATCACTGTAAGCTCCAAAGAAGGTGCTGCCTGCAGCCTGGCAGGCCCCTCAGCTCCACCGCACTTACTGTATTTCAGTTCCCAGGTGCTTGAGGGAGATATTCTGAAGGGCCAAGGGCATAGCAGGGACCGGCTGCAAGGCAGCTGCCATGCCCACAAGGCCAGTGGGCGTTTTCACGGGACACAGGAACTCCTCTAGCTCCGCCTCCTCTTGCTCTGGGGAACAAAGAAAAGGAAAATCATTCACGCTGGGGCTGGGGTCCGGTCACTGCACTTAGAAAGACTAGACAGGGTGGAGACTGGAGAGGTGGGGCAGCCGTCTCCAGACAGCTAATCCAGGGCCTGCCAGCTTGCTCAGGGCTCCAGGAATGTCTTTCTGGGGAAGGTTTCACAGGGGCCCTGGGTCCAGGAGGGTGAAGGCTTGCTGCGGGACGAGAAGGGCTTCAGAGGAGAAGCCTACACCACAGCTTCCTGTGTCTCCCTGCAGCGTCCTCAGGAGACAGGCGCCTGGTCATTGTGGGGCAACCATGCCCACAGCAGGGGCTGGCCCAGAAGAGGCCCGCTGAGTGTGCTGAACCAAAGCCATTCTTCTGATAACCTGGTTCTTCTGATTTCCGGACACTCAGGAATTCTGTCTTTGGGGGCGTTTCTTGTTGCTTCTAGACTGAGGCGGATCCGGCAACCGTGTCAGCTCAGGCTGCAGTTTCCCGCACAGCCAGGGCTGTTGGCTCTCCCGCAGATGGGAGGGGAGGGTGAGTAGAAGTGCAGAAGCAAAAGCAAACAAACCCTTCCCCAAAGAAAGTCCTTACAAGCATAAAACACCCAGAAGGTTCTCTGGGAAAATTACAGATGAGTATCATAAACCATAAAAAGGAGCATTTACTATGACAGTAACAGTGTGCAGGTACACATATAATAATCATTATTAGGACAGTTCTCACACACTGAACACTCACTATGTACCCGGCATTTTGCTCAGGGCTTTACATTCCTTTCCTCATTAATGATAAAATTCAATGTATTCGCTCACACATTCACTCAACAAATATCCAATGTGCATGGCAGGGTACCAGATACTTGGGACACAGGTGACAAAGGCATGGCCCCCACCCTTGAGGGCTAGGGGGCAGAGGCTGACAAGGACGCTGTGACTAGAACACAATGTAACCATCTGCAAAAAGTGTTGAGGGCTCACAGAGTCCAGCAGGCAAAGTCCCGGAAGGCTTCCAAGAGGAGACTGGCAAAAGGAGGAGGTGGCAGTGGAGCTTGGCCATAGAGAGTAAGCAGGAATTCACCAGGCAAAGAGGGGGCAGGGATGCCTCTGGTACTGCTGAAGTGCACAGCAAGAGGCGGGCACTGGGGGAGCAGGCAGAGGTGAGATGAGGAAGGATGAGGCCTGAGTCTGGTGCTAAAAAGCTGGGACTGGGCCTGGGACATGGAGGGTGGCCACGGAAGCGGGGTGGGGCTCAGGCGCTCATTTGAGAAAGCTGGCTCGGGTTACAGTGAAGAGGTTGGGTCTGAGGTGGCAGGCTGGGACATGGGGACACTGGAGAGGAGACTGCTGTGGTTTTCTAGCTAAGAGTTGAGGCCTGACCCAAGGCAATAGCAGCGAGGGCCTAGATCTGACATGTAGGCCAGAGGGTAGACATGGCCAGCCCAGGTGGCTGGACTGGCTATCTGAGATCCAGGAAGGGGCAACTAGGTAAATGAAGCCCATTTACTCAGGGAAGGAAAAGTGGGGAGAAGGGTAAGGGCAGATGAGCTCAGTCTGTAAAGCATCCGGGTACCAGGGTCTAGGAGGTGTCCGGTCACAGGTCCTGCCCTCGCCCATTGGGCTTCCCTGTCAACTGAGGGTGAGGCATGTTAGACACACTGCAGCTCGGTGGGTGGTCTGTCTCAACTGTGAAACCTGCTGGTCACAGTGCTGGCTGCAGCATGGGGGTAGGGGGGTATGAGCTCCCGGACTCCTCCATGCTGGGATGTTTTAGGATTTGGGATCACGTGGGCCACCTGGCGGGGGTGAAGCTTCTGCCCACGGCAACACTGGGGATAAGATCACGGATCTATTCAACTCACAGCACAAAAGCATTTATGTAAGAAGCAACAACAACAACTGCATTTTCTCATTAACCTTCCTCACAGCAACTCTGTGAAAGTTTCATTTCTTGAGATCTTTCCATAATTGTCATCATCATAATAGTAACTGACATCTACTGAGCTCTGACAATGTGCAGGCATTGTTCCAACCCTTTAAGGTGTAAGGACTCATTTAATCCTCATAATAACCCTAAGGAGTAGGTATTCTTTATTAACCTCATTTTACAGGGAAGGAAACTGAAGCTCAGAAAGGTTAAGCAACTTGCCTAAGACTGCACAGGATTAGGATCTGAGCCCAGCCAGCCTGGCCTCAGAGCCCGTATTCTTGCCCTTGATGCTATACTGTTGCCCTAGCTCATCCTGAGTCACATCCCTGGCTCTCCACTTCTTTAGCAGAGGGGTCCTCCCACTCACTCCCAAAAGGAGGGTAAAGGCTTGGTCACCAAGAGCCCCGGGTGTGTGGGCAGGAGGCAAGCCCATTGGGTACCTAGCTCGAGGCGCAGGGCGGGCCCATTCCCAGCCAGGGCAGCGTCAGGGACGGCGGGAGGTGCAGGCGGGCTGTTGTGGAACTCCCAGCGCTTCATCTGCAGCTGCTGAAGCCAGTATAGCATCGCTTGCTTGGTGGCGGCCTGAGAAGCACAAGCGTTAGTTGGCAAGGCCCTGTGCCCGCATGGTGGCACTGGGTGTGGGATGCAGGAAGGTCATGGGAGGCTTGGCAACTCTCTCCTTCCCAGAAAAAAAAAAATTGTCACTGTAGGTGACACCTCTGAAACACCACATGCTTTTTGGCAACAGAAGATAATTGGGCTCTGATCTCCCACTCAGAGGTTCCTTAACCTTTCTGGGACTCAGTTTTCTCATCTGTCCTATGGTGATGATAACACTCATTTCATAGGGTGGTTATGAGGGTGAAATGAAGTAAGGAAAGTAAAGTAACCAGCATAGTTCCTGACATGCAGTAGGTGCTCAAAATGTGCTCACTGGATAAAATATTTTGGAGGTGTTAAGAGAGAGGGAGAGAGCTTTGAAATTCTGACCTGGCTGGGGCCCTAGTAGCATCATTACCTCCCTGTGTGACATCTCAGTGTCCTAGCTGACTTTGTGGAATAGGGAGAATCTCTCCTGTTTTGGGGATGATGTGATTGGGGACTGGAAAGCATACAACATTGTGGCACCCTCCAGGCAGCCCACATGAGGTATGGTTGGTGCTGGTCGTTAGTCTCCCAGCACTGGATGGTCCACATACCTACTCTCCACATCCATGATGTTGCCGGATCCTCCACTGGGGAGGCAGGGCGGGAGTGATCGGCCCCCTCCATAGATGGAGAAACTAAGGCTTTGAGGTCGTCCAGGCAGGTGGTGGCAGAGCTGGTCCCAGAACCCGGGTCTCCCACTTCTAGACCAGAGATTTGTTGCAATTTACGGCCGGGAGATTGTGACTTACATAGAGAAAGCCTAGGATCGGTTGGGCTGCAGAAGCTGGGTAGGTGCTGGGAGTGGATGGTGAGCCTCACAGAGCTGCCCACAATCAAGGCCATGCGAGAACGTCAGCAGGCAACCAGGGCAAGCCCCCTTCTCAAGAGGACCACGGTGAGGTGTGCACAAGGCTGGGGACTCCCTGAAAGAGGCCCTCGGCCTGTCATGGAGATATCATATCAGATAAAATGATGCCCACCATTCTTCTCTTTCTATATACTTTCCCCGAGAGACCTCAGCCCCTCTCAGGGCTTCACCATGACCTTGTGCTGACAAGCTCCAGCCCATACCCGAACAACCCATTTTATTAATTCATTGGACAGGTGTATGTTGAGCATCTACTATACGTGTCAGGGACTGTGGAAGGCACTGGTGAGCCCACACACACAGCCCTATCCTCTTGGAACTTAAGAGTCTACTGAGGGGGACATATAACTGTATATCCTGCGGTTTCCTCATCCTGGGTTCCCTGCTGTCAGTGACTGCCCCAACCAGGCAGTCAGCCAGTTACACAAGCCACCCCTGACCCCTCCCTCACATCCTTAGCCGCCCCCATTTGTCTCCCTCCCCACTGCTACAGCTCTAGCTCGGCCGTCATTCTCTCCTGACCACTTCCTGACGGACTCCCGAACCACAGCCTTGCCTTTTCCTAACTTGTTCTCTACCCAAAAGCCAGATTGACCTTTCTCAACTTTTTCATCTCACAGTGCTTCCTTGCTTAAGGCTCTGACAATTTCCCCACAGCCCATAAGACAAAGTCCAAGCTCCCTGGCCTGCCAAATGCCCTGCCCTCGGGCCTCTGCTCTTCCACTCCATCTTGTGGGCCCCTGTATACCCCAGGCTCCTGGGATTTGCCTGGACATTCCAGGCTGTACCATGTTTTCCTATGTTTACTCATGGGGCTCTCTTGGCCTGGAATATCCTTCTCCCTCTTGTCTGCTTGTAGAAAACCGATTTTCTCTTTCAAGCGTCAAGGTGTGGTTGCCCCCTTCCCACCCCACCCCCACTCTGGCCCATGAGGCCCTCTCTGGATAGCCCCACCTACTCAGTGGAACAGACGCTTCCTGTCACGGCACCTTTCTGGTATAGACTTATCATACTGTCCCTACAGAACATTTTACTGCGCATGCCAGTCTCCCTGTCCGTCTCTCACAAGACCTTAAGTGGTTTGAGCCCCAGGGGGCAGGTCTGATTTTTGTGCCACACCCCAGCGCCTAGCACAGTGCCAGGCACACACACGGGTCAATGGAATAGTAAAAGGCACGTGTTAGCGACCCTGTAGACAGCATTCAATGTGTGGGAGCAGACACATGACCCATAAGCCAAGTAACCCTAAAATGCCTGCCCTCCTGGCCTGGAATTCCTAATTTGCATTATTTTTGCTGATCCCCCCCCACCCCCCAGCCTGGTCACTAGCCTGGCCCAGACAGTAAAGTGGAACTAAAGCTGTGGGCTATATCCAGGGGGCTCAAGAGATGCCCAGTGGGCTGCAAGTAGGGGTGGAGGTGTGGGAAGACAGGGTGGGGGTCAGGGAGGTGGCAGTCTTCTGGCACACTCTCCTCTGCTGAGTGTGAATTCCAGAACTCTTAGCCCACATCTGTCTTTCCAGTTAAGTTCTAGGGCACTTCCTCTTGACATGACATGAACTTTCTGACCTTGGTTCTATTACTATGTGTGTTCATTCAACAAATAATTATTGAGGACCCACTAGATGCCAGGCTGTATTCTAGGCACTGAGATTAATTCAGCAACTTGTAGGTGCTTGTGATGTGCCAGGTGCTTACACACCCTGTTATAAATCTCACAAACTATCTAGGTACTAAGAGGTTAACTTGCCCAGAGTCACACAGCTAGTAAGTAGCTGATGTAGAATTTGAATCCAAGCCTGTCTGATTTCAAAGCACATGGCCTTTGCACTGCTTCAGGCTTTCTCAGTTAAATATGATAATAAAACAAAACCTACTGATGAGAAAACAGGTTTAGACGTGCATCAATGAACAATCTAGGTTGATCAGTGAAACCTAAGTATTTATCTCCCAATCTCTGCCAACGTTTTCTCAGCATTCATTCCCCTTGGCCACAACATCAAGAAAAGTAATTCAGGATCCGGGCCTTCGAGAGGATGGCAAAGCTCATCTTGACTATACTTCAGCCCCAAGTAAGAAAGTTAAGGGAACAGCATTGTTAGCCACACCTAAAAGTAAAAGTTTTGACACAGTACTGAGAGGTAGAAAAGCTATGGGATTCCAAGTGTGGGCTACACCACTTTTTAGTTGTGTGACCTCGGACCAGTCACTTCATCTCTTTGTGACTCAGTTTCTTGATCCGTAATATGGGTCCATCATCCCGGCTTTTGTTGTGGGAACCCAGTGAGGAAGTGGGTGTGAATGTGCTTTGGAAAGTACAAAACCCTGGGCACCCAGGGTTCACTGGGCTGATCAGGGTCGGTGATTATCGTAAGTTTACTGTGACCACCCACCTGCGCCCTGCTGTGCCCTGGGATCTCATCCCGGCTGAAAAGGAAAAAAACTGCTCCATTTACCTTCAAGGTAATAATCCGGCTGGGAGTCTTGATTTCGAAAGTCCCCTCCTCGGCGTCGGCCTTGCAGTCAAAGACTGCACTGGAGAGGTCGATACTGTCCAAGGGATTTGCATCCTGCGCGGTCCGCGAATAATACAGGTGGCACTTCCTCTCGTCGTAGAAGAACCAGCGGGATTTCCAGCCCCGGATGGGCCCTTTGCCGCCAAACTTACTTAAATATCCACAGATTTTCTTGGGGGCCGTCTCCAGGGGCCGGGCGCAGCCTTCCGACTCCTTGGGAGGCAACACTTCGGGATCCCTGGCTAAGCCGGCAGGCTCTTCGGACCCGGGGACGGGGGAACTAGACTCCGCGGGTTTCTCCTGGGTGCTCTCCATCGTCGAGGGACTGGAGGTCTGCGGCCCAACGCCGGTCAAATCTCGGAAACTCAGGTGATACCTTCCAAGAGGGAGTTTTCCGGACAGGGGCAGAGCCAGTGGTGACCCACCCCCAGGAGACGACGGAGGGACGCGGCTGGCTGCGGTGTGTGCATCTCCTTGATGGAAAGCCCAGTAGCGGCTGCTGGCCACGCCCATCCGAACCTCTCTGCAGCCAGGACACGCCCCCTGCCGGCTCCTCCCACCCCGCCTTCTTCCGGCTTTTCCTCCGTGCCTATCCGCCATCTTTACGGGGGGCGGCTTCGGGCGTGAGGCCGTCCTCGGGTTGAAGGCGTGGTGATCCTGAGCTAGGTTAACCGGCGAAAGGGAAGCTGGAAGAGATGCCGGTCCCCGACTACGCTGCTCTGGTAACTCGCGAAATGACGTGGATGGGTGGTCTCTTCTCGCGCGTTATGGGCCTCCCGCCTTTTTTCCCCAGGTGCCGCTCGGGTTACCGTCGGACGGCAGACCGCGCGGCCATTAGTTGAAAGGGACGCCCGGCTCGGTGACGCCACTTCCGGCGCCGCTCAAAGCGCGCGTGGATTGTGGGCGCTGCTAGGGGCTTCTTATCCGCGGGGCTAATTTAGCACCCCCGTGACTCAGCTCTGACCGTGGCGGCTTCACCTCCCTCGGTCCCAGCTCCCACTCGCCTCCTTCCCTGACTGCTCGCGTTACATGGGGTGCCCGGGCCCGGCTGCTGCCCTTCTGGAATCCAGTACCTGGACGGAGTTGGGCTCAGTAAATTGGGTAAATAAACAAATATGTATCTAGGCCCTGACAAGCTCGGTCAACTTCATGTCTTATTCTACCTCTTGTCCTTAAGTTTCTCCCCTTCCCTCTTGTCTTAGGCGCATCCCTCCACTTGGGCTGTGGAGCCCATTTCCTTCCACCTCTTTAGGGGCATCACGGTCCTCCTCTAGCCCTTTCTTATCTCCTCTCCTTTTAGCTTCTCCCCCTCTGTAGTCCTTAAAATTCTCATTGTTGGGGGCAAATTATGCTCAGAGACTGAGATTGTCTTTGCCAGTAATTTATTTAACACCGGTTAACTGCAGGAATTATCATTTATAATAGTATTTCACAAGTCAATAGCATACAGGGTAATAATGTCTTTTAATAAGCTAATAAATAACATCAAACTGTAACAGGGCCACAAGGCTAAAACTTATGGTTGATTTCTAAGCGAAATGTTTCCTGTCTTCTCCCTCTGTTCCTGGAAACTAAAACTTACATTCTTGTTACTGTGCATTCGTTGTTCCTGATTAACGTGGGCGGGCCTTCTTGCTGTTTTTGCTTGCTCCTCTTAACCCTAGCCCCAAGACTTTCCTTTAAATACACCTGCTTTCTCCCCAGAAGGCAGGATGGTAGTTTTCAGGACATTAGTCTGCTACCCTTCTCATCTGCTGGCAATCAATAAATTTGTCTTTCCTTTATCCTCAAAACCTTGTCCTTGTTATTCTCATTTGGCATCAGGACTAGGACCAAATTTTTGGTAACAAAATTGGCTGAGCCAGCCAGGAGGCACGTCGGCGCCCCTGTGGTGTGCATCCCGCTCTCGACCTCCCACCTAACGCTGTCGGAGCAGGGAGGAGTGCCCCGGGTTGGGCTTGGAGCCCTTGCCTGTGGGAGTGCTGCCTCCTGGGGAGAGAGTGAGGGGCTGTCCCAGCGGCTGGAGCCCCATCTTACTCCCGTCTCTCTCCTTGAAAAGGACGTGGTCTCCTGTAGCTTGAACCTTCTTTGAGGAAGAGTTGCCACACCTTGTCCACTTGGGGAAGTGCCCCCCCCCCCGCTCGCCCCTTGATTCCACACTTTTGGGGAAGGTTGTGAACCTTCCAGCCTGTTAGGAGGCATTTGTGGCGCCGTTGGTGTGGAAGTCATGGTTGAGTGGGACCAGGGAACCCAGCGAAATCGTTCTCTTTTGTTCTCATTTGAGTTTTGAAAGGTTCCTGTTTGTTTAGTTGGCCTTCGTTTTGATACATTTTGGGTTGGTTCCTTTGTTGTTCTTTAGTCATTTGTCTGCTTTTAAACATGGGAGGTGCCTTTAATGCCATCTGGAAGTCCCTTGGGAAGAAGTCTGGCGGAATGGCCAACTTATAGCTATAAGCCTTTGTCTAAAAGGAAAATGGGAAATGAGAGCTCTATTCCATCTTGTAGTTGTTCCCTAGGGTGTATTTTACACAACCGGGGGATTTTTAGTATGCTCCTAGAAAGAGAAAGTTAAATGATGAGAATTGATTGAAGGTCTAGATCATTTTTTAATAAGATAAAACACTGGACACAGACTGCGAGACAAGTCTGAATTTGCCTACTTTTGTCTTCTTATGAGAGAAAAACTAAAGATGTTTGGGTTTATTGGATACACATCTTTTACCACATCGAAGAAAAATTATGCTGTGAAAAAAATGTATATTTTTAGAGGTTATGGAATATGTTCTTAAGTTTGCCAGTCAGGAAATACTGGTATGACAAACAGTTCATAATTGCTTGCTTCTTGGTTTTCATTTTAAGGGTTACAAATAGTAATATATGTGCAATTAAAAACTACTAGAAATAATAAGGGAAACGTTTCAGTATGTAAATAAAGTAGGCTACATGTTGTCGGTAAGAGAAGGTGAGAAGAATGGAGATATTTTTGTTAAGGGAAAAGAGTAATTTTGTCCTGAAACTAGTTATTTCTAAATGAGGGGGAAAGAGAGGAGGACAAACTTATACGGATATAGGAAGTGGGATATAGGAAGTAGGAACGGTTGTGGGAAAGGAACCTTGAGAAGAGAGTTTTATGCATGTTTAAAACTGGCTAAGATTAGATTGCATTTAATTAAGTAGATGAATTTGTTATTAAAAGTGAGCTGGTACAAGGCTGGATTTTGGTTTACTCTCTCTCTGTCAAGAGAACAGTTTTTCCTGGAATATTGAGCTGCTTTTGATAACAAACTAAGTTTCTTCACTTTTTTTTTTTTTTTTTTTGTGGCATGCGGGCCTCTCACTGTTGTGGCTTCTCCCGTTGCGGAGCACAGGCTCCGGACGCGCAGGCTCAGCGGCCATGGCTCACGGGCCCAGCCGCTCTGCGGCATGTGGGATCTTCCCGGACCAGGGCACAAACCCGTGTCCCCTGCATCGGCAGGTGGACTCTCAACCACTGCGCCACCAGGGAAGCCCAGTTTCTTCACTTTTTAAGTGATCTTTAGTGATCTATTGTAACGTTCTGTATTTGACTCAAATCTTTTATTGTTACTTTTGTTAAAATAATAAGTATTGTTTCATAGTGACTTATGATCCTATTTGACCAGGTGTTTTAAAACTTTTTGGTATTTTTGACAAACTTCCCAAGGATCAAATTCTAAATGAAGTTCTTTTAGCCTCTAACTAACTTTGGGATGTTTCAGTGGGCCCCTGAGGTATCTCAGAGAGAAATTTTAAATTAATTTGAATTATTTCGTATGTTAAATTACATTGGAAACATTGTCAGGTGAGTGGTAATAAACCTTTTTACGTTATATTGTATGGATAAATCTTATTAAAATAAATGTTCTAGAAATTAGATGAAGTTCCTAAAATTTGGATGTGTCCTGGTATTGTTGTCATAGTTCTAGTTATTATCTTAAAATGTCTTACGTCATAGCACTCAGTTAAGCTTCTTTGTCAACTGCATTGTAATCAGATCTTTAACTGTCACCTTTATGTCTTTTGTCATTCATAGACAGTTATTATTTCACTGTGATGCTTTGCAAAACTGACTCATCTTTTTTTTTTTTTTTTCTTTTTTGCGGTACGCGGGCCTCTCACTGTTGCAGCCTCTCCCGTTGCGGAGCGCAGGCTCAGTGGCCATGGCTCACGGGCCCAGCCACTCCGCGGCATGTGGGATCTTCCCAGACCGGGGCACGAACCCGTGTTCCCTGCATCGGCAGGCGGACTCTCAACCACTGCGCCACTAGGGAAGCCCTGCTTCATCTTTAAGACGAATCATAGAAAGGACTTTTTGACAAGTACAGCTTTCTGATAACTTTCAGATCATACTGCTGAATTGGGTAGAAATTAAACAATTCTAATGGAAACCCTGATGGTTTCATAAAGTGTTAGCAAAAGGATTAGTTACATAGGCTGAGTGAACTGATGAATATGGTTGTAATTTTTTGGTTTTTATCTGAAATATTACTGGCTTTTAATCTGTGTTTTTCAGATGTAAAGAAACCTTTCCCCTTAAGTTAATTATGATTTATAACAACTTGGCAAATTATATCCTTGTAAGTAGAATTGAAGCATTTATCTTTTCTTTCTGTCTGATCCCTCCAGAGCTTGGAAACTCTTGGGTTCCCAGGAGTCTTGTCAGATGAATGAGGAAGGTCACCTCCTGTCAGGTGCAGGAATCTCAAGATATTCTGGAGACCTGGAGAAGAGAGGAATTTACCCAAATCTATAGATATCACAGGCAGAATCTGAAGGCAAGCGATTAGCATGGCATTGCTAGCCTTGAGGGGCCTTTTAAAAGTTCAATCTGGGATTCCCAATGAAAAGTTCCAGTGCAGCCAGTTTAAGAGAGCCTATATGAGCAACTACATTTATGCAAATAATCAGGCCAAGTTTATGGAAACCAGACTTACTTGGAACAAATTAGTCTTAACACATTATTATTTTTTTTATAAGATACTTTAAAAAATACATATTTATTTATTTATTTGGCTCTGTGCTGGGTCTTAGTTGTCGCACGCAAGATCTTCGTTGCTGCATGCATGTGCGATCTTTAGTTGAGGCACGTGGGATCTTTTAGTTCCAGCATGCGAGATCTTATTAGTTGCAGCATGTGGACTCTTAGTTGCAGCATGCGGGATCTAGTTCCCTGACCAGGGATTGAACCTGGGCCCCCTGCATTGGGAGCGTGGAGTCTTAACCACTGGATCACCAGGGAATTCCCTTTAACACATTATTGACTGGAGATGTATTAATACATCTTTTTTTTTTTTTCTTTTGTGGTACGTGGGCCTCTCACTGTTGTGGCCTCTCCCGTTGCGGAGCACAGGCTCTGGACGCGCAGGCTCAGCGGCCATGGCTTACGGGCCCAGCTGCTCCGCGGCATGTGGGACCATCCTGGACCAGGGCATGAACCCGTGTCCCCTGCATCGGCAGGTGGACTCTCAACCACTGCGCCACCAGGGAAGCCCAATACATCTTTTGTTACCCGAACGTTATTGACCGGAGACTTACCAATATGTTTTTAGGGAGTGATACAGTTAACATCACTGTGTGAAGTTGTTAAAGCTTAAAATTGATCAAGGGTTGGGACTTCCTTGGTTGCGCAGTGGCTAAGAATCTGCCAGCCAATGCAGGGGACACAGGTTTGAGCCGTGGTCCAGGAAGATCCCACATGCTGCGGAACAACTAAGCCTGTGCGCCACAACTACTGAGCCTGCACTCTAGAGCCTGTGAGCCACGATTACTGAGCCCACCGTGCCACAGCTCCTGAGCCTGCGCACCACAAATACTGAAGCCAGTGCGCCTAGAGCCTGTGCTCCACAACAAGAGAAGCTACCGCAGTGAGAAGCCTGTGTACTGCAACAAAGAGTAGCTCCCACTTGCTGCAACTAGAGAAAGCCTGTGCGCAGCAACGAAGACTCAACACAGCCAAATAAATAAATTAATTTAAAAAAATTGATCAAGGGTTTATTATACAACTTATGATTGTTGTTATCGTTCACATTTTGCTCCATTAGGTTTTTGTTCCAACCTGTGTATATTATAAACGCAAGCTTATTACTGTAAAATTTTCAAAAATGATGCATCACGAGATTTTGGGTGAAGAAGAATTTTTTGATGAATTTTATGCAGATATTTTCTCTGATTGTCTGAGCGACATATATACTAGTGTCCCGGAAAGTGATAGTTCTTCAGAATATAGTTCTGATTCAGCCGATGTGAATGTTAGACCAACAAAAAGACAAAAAAACCTTACTGATTGATTCTGGTACAGAAAGTGAAAATGAAACAGTGGTGGAGAATGCTCCTTTGCTTCTACAGAAGAGTGGATTGAAGACAGCATTTGGCAGAAATTAGAAGACTTTACAGGTGTGTCACGTGTAACTATTGAATGTAATAACCCGCAAAGTATTAGTGGAATAACAGCATTAATTTTTGGTAACGACTTTTGTGAGTTGATCACTTCTCAAACAAACTTGTATCATCAGCAGAACGAAAAATCATATAAAAATTATGATAACGCTTTAAAATGGAGTGATGTAATCAGTAGTAACGTGAAGTTTCTTGGATTAATAATTTTGATGGCACAAATAAGAAAGTCACACTGGGTGCCCCTGTGGGCGGGCTGGACTTGGTGCTCGCACCCCCTTGGCTGCAGCCCGGCACCCGCTCCGCCTTCCACTTCTGATGCGCGGTCGGTCGAGCTGGTGTATGTGCCACAATAACATGTCGGCCCCGCTGCCCGCCATTGTGCCCGCCGTCCGGAAGGCCACTGCTGCGGTGATTTTCCTTCATGGATTGGGAGACACAGGGCATGGGTGGGCAGAAGACTTGGCAGGTATCAGAAGCGCCCACATCAAATACATCTGCCCGCACGTGCTGGTTATGCCTGTGACATTAAATATGGACGTGGCCATGCCTTCTTGGTTTGACATTATTGGTCTTTCACCAGATTCACACGAAGATGAAACTGGAATTAAACAGGCAGCAGAAAGTGTAAAAGCTTTGATAGGGCAAGAGGTGAAGAATGGCATTCCTTCTAACAGAATTATTTTGGGAGGATTTTCTCAGGGAGGAGCTTTATCTCCGTACACGTCACTGACCACACAGCAGAAGCTGGCCGGCGTCACCGCCCTCAGCTGCTGGCTGCCCCTGTGGGCTTCCTTTCCACGGGGTCCTATCAGTGGCGTGAATAGAGACATTTCTATTCTTCAGTGCCATGGAGATTTGGATCCTTTAGTTCCCCTAATGTTTGGTTCTCTTACTGCTGAAAGGCTAAAAACATTGGTAAATCCAGCCAATGTAACCCTCAAAACCTATGGAGGCATGATACACAGTTCATGTCAACAGGAAATGATGGATATCAAGCAGTTCATTGATGAACTCCTAACTCCTATTGATTGATGTCACTAAGAGGCTTTGTGGAGAAGTACACACCAGCATCATCATTGTAGAGTATAAACTTTTTCCTTTGTCCGGTCTTGAAACCTCTAATATTTGCAGTGTTAAGATGTTTTGCAAATACACACCAATGACACAGACTAAAATCTCCTCATGGAAAATTTATGATCTTTTAAGTTTCTATGTATGTATTTGTGTAACATGATCCAGAATATATTAGTATTAAAATAGGTGAAGCAGCTAGCTTCTGTCTCCCAAATGTAATTCAGCAAAGTAATAAAATACTGCAACCAGATTTTTTATTATGTCCCTTGAAAATCATTAGTATGCTTAATGAAAACTTGTTCAGGTATAAATGAGCAGTTAAGACATAAACAGTTTATGCATGCTGTGACTTAGACTCTGGACTTATTCCCAGATTACTTAGTCACCATGCAGTATCTGTATATATATTTTTAAAATTAATTTATTTAATTTTGGCTGCATTGGGTCTTCGTTGCTGCATGCGGGCTTTCTCTAGTTGCGGTGAGCGGGGGCTACTCTTCGTTGTGGTGCGTGGGCTTCTCATTGAGGTGGCTTCTCTTGTTGTGGAGCTTGGGCTCTAGGCGTGTGAATTTCAGTAGCTGTGATGTGAGGGCTCAGTAGTTGTGACTCGCGGGCTCTAGAATGCAGGCTTAGTAGTTGTGGTGCATGGGCTTAGTTGCTCCGTGGCATGTGGGATCTTCCCGGACCAGGGCTTGAACCCGTGTCCCCTGCATTGGCAGGCAGATTCTTAACCACTGCGCCACCAGGGAAGTCTGTATATTTTTATATATGTGTTCATACGTACTTAATGATTATAATACATAATAAGAATAAGGTGTTATTACGTTATTCCTAATAATAGGGATAATGCTTCTAAGTGTCAATAAAGAGTAATATTGCTGTCTTCAATTAATGGCCCTTTTATTTTGGGGACCAGGTTTTTCTTTCCTGAATATAATTTCTATTTAATATTCTTTTTTCCTCTCTAGAAAAGAAATGTGTTCTTTCTTCTTTTTTATCCTTCATAACGGACCAAATATTGCCTACTTGCCATAGACATCTGCTGTCAATACGTGCTGTAATTTGACATTCTGAATCACAGACATGACGGCATTGAAAACGTACTTATACTTGTAAAAAGAAACCAGACATCCCTTCAAAGTTTCTACACTACTTCTTAAACTGGACCTTTGTCTGCCGTTTAGGCCGGCAGAGTTACTTGAATCTTCAGTCCAGGTAACAAGAATAATTCTGTGGTTGTATTTTTCTGTAATTAACTGAAAGAATAATTAAGTCATATTCTAGTATGTTCTGAAATATTTACTGATCTTACAAATTGTAATTTCTAAGATGATTTGCTCTAAGATGATTCTCCTCGTAGCATAGTTTTAGTTTACTTATTTTGCACATATGTTTGAAACCGACTGCTGTAGGAAATGAACAGTCCATTCAAAAAATTTGCTTTACTTTTTTCTGCCAATGGACTTATTTGAAATTTTCACTGTAGTCAGAGTTTCTGTGCAAACATAAAAGTAGCAATTATTTGATTTTAAATAGATTTTTCAGATTATTGGTTAACATTATTTGAAAGCAAGTTTATGGGTAATAAAAGTTAGTCAGAACTCAATACATATGGTGTAGTTACCACCCAGTTTAATATGTAGCAAAAATGTACACTTGCTATTTCTGAACTGTTAATTTTTCTGCCGTATTCCAACTGACTAGAACACCGTTAGGAATGCATCTTTATAAATGGGTGCTACTTGATGATGGAAATGATTTCGTATGGACGGTATAGGATGTTAATAATGAAGCCATATGTTTATGTCTGAATTTACAGTGTTTTTTTTTGTTTGTTTGTTTTTTTGTTTTTGCGGTACGCGGGCCTCTCACTGTTGTGGCCTCTCCCGTCGCGGAGCACAGGCTCTGGACGCGCAGGCTCAGCGGCCAAGGCTCATGGGCCCAGCCGCTCTGCGGCATGTGGGATCCTCCTGGACCGGGGCAAGAACCCGTGTCCCCTGCATCAGCAGGTGGACTCTCAACCACTGTGCCACCAGGGAAGCCCTGGATTTACAGTTTTAAACAGTCATTTACTAAGTCATTTTGCTTTTATTTTGAAGAATATAAACTGTTGTTTCACTTACACAAATCAGCAAGATCTAATTTATGGCAAGAAATATTCCATTGACATTGTTGTGCTGTAACTTGGGAAAATGTAAATCTTTTTCACGGTTTCTATCAAAGTGAAATAAAATTTAATTCTGAAAAAAAAAAAAAGAAAGAAAGTCAGTCACACTGGGAAGAACATTCGTCGAGTGATCTCTTACTTGAACATTGGTCGACTGATCTCTTACTTGAAACACCTATCTTTCCAAAGATTATGACGAGAAGAAGGTTTGAACAAATAATGACATTTCTTCACTTTAACGATAACTCAGAAACTCCACTTCCTGCAGACAGAATTTCAAAGTTAAACCTCTTTTGGATTATTTTCTGCCAAAATTTCAATTGTTCTATGTACCCAAACAAGAGCTATCACTTGATGAGGCAATGATAAGGTGGAGAGGACAACTCAGATTCAAAACCTGTAATCCTGGAAAACTTACAAAATATAGAATTTTGGTCAGGATGTTTAGCGAAAGTGAAATTGGATGTATATGCAGCCTTGAGATTTACATGGGTGAAGGAAAGAAACTGCAAGAAACAATATTGTTGGTCCTACAACCTTATCTTGGTTCATGGCACCATATTTACCAAGACAGTTATTACAACAGTGTGCTCACATCTGAAATAAGAGAGAATCGTGGTCTACTAAACCAATTAAAGGAGAAATCTAAAAATCTACAGAGGGGAGAAATGACATTCTTACGGAAGGGAAAGTGATTCTTCTTATATGGAAAGACAAGAGGCTAGTCCTCGTGGTGACAACTATTCAAGACACCTCCATAGCATCTACAGGAAAGGAATGCAGGAGGACTGGCCATCAGATAACTAAGCCCACTTGTATATAAGAGTATAATAAATATATGAAAGGAGTTGATCAATCCAATCACTATCTGGCAAACTTCAGTATCCTCTGGAAAACTCGCAAATGGTTTAAGAAAGTGGGTTTCTATTTGAGTAATTGCGGTTTATTCAATGCGTTTAAAATTTATTGTAGCTTTATTGCACAGAGTAAAATGACTTACAAGCAGTTTTTGTTAGCAGTAGTTAGAGAATGGGTAACTGACCATTCTGGTGAATATAGTGGTAGTCCTGCACCTGGTCCTTCAAGCCCCCCGCACAGATCCACCTTGTCGACTATCAGGTGAAATAAAAGAACATATTCTAGAGGAAATAACACCCACAGGACTAAAAAAAATGCTGCCGGGAATTGTAGAGCCTGCTCTTCCAGGGGAAAGCACAATGAAACACGGTATATTTGTAATAGATGTTCTGTTCCCTTGCAGAGAGGTGCCTGCTATACTGCCTATCACACTCTAATGAAATATTAGAATGCTTTAGTAAGACGTATACAAAGTTTCAAATAAATACATTAAGTGCAAAAAAAGTTGCTGATATTTACTCAGACGCCGGTGTTTCAATAGTCACTTATGTAACAAATTGCCAGGCATGGGCGTTAGTTTCGGCAAAAATCCCCTGGTCAGTAATGTGTTAATTTGGCTAGATTTAGTAGAAATGAGGATAAGTTAGAGAGAAAAATTATGTTTCAATAATATACCTTTGGATATTGAAGTTTTGTATTTACTGAGGTTTTGTATTTATTCTCTACGTCCAAGATGGCTCCTTGTTACTATGTTACATTATTGTAAAGTTTAATTGAATTATTAAAATAATATTCTAAGCTTGTTTCTAAAGCCCGTCACAGTAATCTGTCTTTGGATGAAGATCAGATGCCCTGTGACTTGCAACTAGGAGATTATGCACCCTGGAAAAGACATCATTTAAAGGACTGTCTCCAAATTAGACAAAAGGACCCTTATCAGGTACTCTTGAACTGGCGTATGTGCAGCAAAATTGAAAGAAATTGACTCTTTTATTTATTTATTTATTTGGCTGCACTGGGTCTTGGTTGTGGCATGTGGGATCTTTGTTGTAGCATGCAGGATCTTTAGTTGTGGCATTCGGGATCTTTAGTGGCGGCATGCGGGATCTTTTAGTTGCGGCACGTGGGATCTTTTAGTTGCGGCATGCAGGATCTTTAGTTGCGGCATGTGAACTCTTAGTTGCAGCATGTGGAACCTAATTCCCTGACCAGGGATCAAACCCGGGCCCCCTGCATTGGTAGCATGGAGTCTTAGCCACTGGACCACCAGGGAAGTCCCTGAAGGAAATTGACTCTTCATGTTTTCCGCTTAAGAAGGGCCTCTGCATTGGACTGTCTGTAGAAAAGACTGCTGACCACAAATGACACCCATACCAGGATGAGAAGAAGATAACAGTAGTGGTAGGCAGCTGACCCAAAAATCTGGACCAGGCCTGTAAGAACCATCCAACTAATTTATTTATTATTATTTTTAAAGTATTTATTTATTTATTTATTTATTTATTTTTGGCTGTGTTGGGTCTTAGTGTGGCATGCAGGATCTTTTTGTTGTGGTGCGTGGGCTCTTCGTTGCGGCACGTGGGCTTCTCTCGGGTTGTGGCGTGCAGGTTTCTCTCTAGTGGCGTGCGCGTTCAGTAGTTGCAGCGCGTGGGCTTAGTTGCCCCACAGCAGGTGGGATATTAGTTCCCCAACCAGGGATCGAACCCTCATCCCCTGCATTGGAAGGCGGATTCTTAACCACTGGACCACCATGGAAGTCCCCATCCAACTAATTTAATTGAACTGTTTACCAAATGTTTGTCTTCCTATCAAAATGCAAAGTTATTGTTTTACTTCTAACCATACTTTTAACTCCAATGTTCAGGATGGAAAGAAAATTCTTTAGTGAAGTTATCGTCAAGAGCATAACTATTCATGACCTGTGTCACTGCTTGCTTTGAGTATACTGCTAAAAGCACATATACAATGTTCAAATGACAATTTGGTATAACTGATAAAGTGTAGAGCCTATAAAATGTTTCTTCGTTAGCATACATCTGAGCTTGTTCACTATGTTTGATTAGTTTCCTCCAATGTGGATAATTAGGCACACACACACACACACACACACACACACACACACACACACACAAAGAGTACGCCTAGCACTGAGGGGCATGGTGGACCTAGGGCTGGCAGCAACCACCCTGGCATCAAGTGACAAATATTTTGATCATCAGTGCTTTCTATCGAAAAATTTGCAAACAAAAAGGGGAAATTATAGAATAAATGTTCACATATTGAGGTATGGCGAAGTTATTCTGGCTTTTACATGATTTAACTTAGACTCGAACAGACTGTTTCTGACCTGTCAGAGATATGCATTGTACGTCTGCTTTAACCAGTAAGAAAAAGAATACATTTAAAAATCAGAGTAGAGTAACTGGTTCAGGCATCCAAAATAGAGCTGGATGGCCATTCTGAACGTGGTTTCAGACACATTTCTGTACTACTGAGAACCTGATTGCCAACTGCAACCTTATGGCCTCAAGGTGCTATTACAAGAAGAGGTGATGTCAAGCCAGAAAGAAAAAAGAAAAAGCCTCTCTGCATATCTTGCAGGATTCTAGAGCATCTTTTGGGACAAGAGAATTCTTTAAAGTCAAAGTCCAGAACTTTCTCTCCTCTAATCCTCCTCAATTTTAACATTGCCCCTGTTCAGCAGGAAGTAGCCAGATGACTTTGTTGCCCTCACTCCCGTAGATATGGAAGGTTATAACTGACAGGGCCACAAGGCTAAAACTGTTTGATGCATGATTTCATTTTTTTAAAAATTTATTTTTATTTTATTTTTGGTTGCATTGGGTCTTTGTTGCTGCACGCGGGCTTTCTCTAGTTGCGACAAGCAGGGCGTGTCTAGGCGTGCGGGCTTCAGTAGTTGTGGCACACGGGCTCAATAGTTGTGGCTCATAGGCTCTAGAGCACAGGCTTAGTAGTTGTGGCGCATGGGCCTAGTTGCTCTGTGGCATGTGGGATCCTCCCGGACCCGGGCTCGAGCCTGTGTCCCCTGCATTGGCAGGCAGATTCCCAGGCACTGCACCACCAGAGAAGTCCCTGATGCATGATTTCTAAGTGAAACTGTTTTTCCTGTCTTCTCCCTCCGTTGCTGGGGACTAAAACTTACATTCTTTGTTACTGATTAATGTGGGCAGGCATTCTTGTTGTTTTTGTTTGTTCCTCTTAACCCCAGCCCCAAGATTTTCCTTTAAATATGCCTGCTTTCTCCCCAGAAGGCAGGACAGCAGTTTTCAAGATGTTAGTCTGCTACCCTCCTCATTTGCTGGTATATCAATAAATTTCTCTTTTCTTTATCCTCAAAACCTTGCCCTTGTTATTTTTATTCAACACTGGGGACAAGGACTGAATTTTCGATAACAAAATCAATGATATATTAATTTATACTGTTGTTCCAGGCAAAGGGGGCAATGAAAGCAATAAAGTCCAAATTTAGTTCACGTATACCCTTCTATGAGTTGGTTCCCGGTAGATTCATTCCTTCCAACTAAAAGTCGGGTATCAGCTGCTGGCTTAGGTCCCAGTACCAGTGTTGGCAAAGGTTGCTCCAGAGGTTATTACTCCAGGGACCCTCACATGGCTTGCGCCACTGCCTGTGAGGACTAGTATTGCCAGGGCAGGAACGGATATCTCTTCTCTTCCTGAGACTGCAGCACAGTTTAGCACCACTGCTGACCAAGAGTTAGCCTGGCTAGGGTTAGGAGCAAGTGTCTCAAGAGCTTCGCGGGACTATTTGGATCAGCAAAGAGTAGCCTTGCCCAGATGGAACACCCTAGACTTGCTGATCAAACCTCTTGGTTTTTATCATTTAAAAGTCCATCATGTGATGGATACCACTGCCATTACCTTGGTATCAATGATGTAATGCTCCTGTCCACTCCAGGTGCAAAAGCTCTGTCAGAATGTCCTAATATCCAACTTCAAAACAATTTCATCAAAAAGAGGTTATTCACAGCAAGTTCAAACCACAGCCAACTTGTTTAAAACAAGCTTTCCAAACATGGATTTGAAATCATAACAAGTTGATACATGACACTGGTCCACTCTCAGTGATAGCAATGAGAGGCAGTGGATAAAGGCGAGGGCTGTGCAGTCCATTTCCAGCACTGCAATCTTGAGTGATTTACACAACCAAGGTCTCAGTCTTCTCATCTATAAGCATGGCACTAAGGAGAACATCTGTCTCTGGAGGCAGATTTAGGTGAAGTTAATGAAGCTTAAGCTCACCTGCAGGGGCTGCTCAATTTGTTATATTTATTTTCTTATTCTGAATAAGCATCCATCTTCATGTCTAACTTTGTGTTCATAATTGTGTTTTTTTCTAAGGAAGCCTTCAATACTATATAAATTCCAATCTCCATAGAACCTGAATACACTTCTATCAATATCCCCACAGTTATTTTGGTAATTAAAGTAATTTGTGTGAAGCTGTAAGCACAGAGTGTGGGGCACAGTAAATGCTCAGTAAACATTAACTATAATTAAAACAATAAAGTAGATCTCGAGGCAAAAGGCAGTAAACCACAAAGAGGATGGAAGATTATATAGTAGAATTCACACCATTGAAAACTTGGAAATACTGTAATTGCAATTGGAGATTTTAACACACCACTTTTAGCCTTTGTGAGATTTGCTAGAAAACAGCCACAGAAAACAAAGATACAGAGATCAGAATGCTGTGATATGGTAGGGTCAATTAAATAGGGATTACCTAGTCTTTTTATATTATGTTCCATGTCAAAAAGACATTTTTGGTTTCCAAAAAGATTTTGTGCCAGGAGGTACCGTGTCATTAATATTTGAAAATAATAAAAAAGTTAACAACCAAACAATCTAACCCTTAGAAATAAAAACAATAAATTTTCTAAATAACTATTGGGTAAAAGGGGAAATAAAAGCTGCCATTATAAACTATTTGGTGCAGGAGGCTGGAAGACAATAAAAGCTGTACATATCTCAAAATTCAGCCTGAGTGCTTAGTCACTGGTGTCATATGGACTCCAGTATTAGAATTCTAGCACCAATGATTAACTGTGTGACCTTGGGACACAGACTAGAACACAGTCATTCTTGTGGGTGAAGAGTTGGAAGGGGTATTGCAGGTTTTTCAACATTTTCACCCTGTTACAGGTTGAATTGTATCTCCCCTAAATTCATATGTTGAAGTCCCAACCCCCAGTATCTCAGAACGTGACTGTATTTGGAGATAGGGCCTTTAAAGAGGTAATTAAGGTGAAATGAGTGCTCGCGTCAGCAGCACATATACTAAAATTGGAATGATACAGAGAAGATTAGCACGGCCCCTGCGCGAGGATGACATGCAAATTCATGAAGCGTTCCATATTTTTTTATAATCCAATAAAGATGTTAAAAGAAAAAGGTGAAATGAGGTCATAAGGTGGGCCCTACTCCAATTTGACTTGTGTCTTTATAAGAAGAGGAGATTAGGACACACACACACACAGGGAAGACCATCTGAAGACACAGGGAAGACAGCCATCTACAAACCAAGGAGAGTGGCCTCAAAAGAAACCGGCCCTGTTGACACCTTGATCTTGGATTTCTAACCTCCAGAATTGTGAGAAAATTGATTTCTGTTGTTAAGGCGCTGTGTTTTGTTAGGGCAACCCTAGCAAACTAACACACTCCCCTAACAGAGTGAGCTTCCTTGGAAACCCATCCCAGGCACAGCCCATAATGGCTTAGAGCACCCATGAAAACTCTCTGAAGCTTTATTTTATAAACATAAATAGCTACAAATTCATATCAGTTTAATACAAAATATTTAATGTTAATTTCCAAAAAGCAAAATAGTCAAACCCTACTTCCAGCCACCTCCAGGCTGAGGGATGGGGGAGAGGCAGGGTGTACAGGCCCCAGCTGGGCTGGTGGGTATCAGGAAACCTGGCCAATGGAATTTTCATTGGCCCATTACAACCTTTCTGGGCTTTGGTTTTCTCATCTGTAAAATAGGGACCATGATTCCTCCCCAGGGCATCCCACTGAATGTTTGTGAAGACTAAAATGTAATGATGAAAAATTTGGGGGTTGGTCTCCCTAATCTGCAGTAATATTAACATGCTCAGAGTGGGAATTCCATGGTAGTCCAGTGGTTGGGATTCCATGCTTCCACTGAAGGGGGCACAAATTTCATCCCTGGTCGGGAAACTAGGATCCCACAAGCTGCAAAAAAACAAACAAAAAAAACCCCTCAGAATTGCTCCGGGGAAAAGATGATGAAGAGGGGAGAAAAGATCTAAGTTTTAGGTTTAGGGACATTACAGGGAAACTTTTGTTAATCTAGATGCGTTAATTGTTGTATATTCTAATGGACATACTTCTGGTTATTACATCAAAGTATAGTCAACATCCCTCAACCTTCCCCTCCTTCCCCTTGGAGGGTAGTGTCAGCTGCAAAGCTAGAGGTTTTCAGAAAGCGACACCTTGTGGCCTTTCTGGTGTACTGTCCTTGCGTATATTGGGCATCCCCCAGGCTCTTTTGCTAAAGGGCTTAAAAGAGGTACCAAGTAATACCCCCTTCCCCCGACAATATATCCCAAACAGGCAGGTTAGTAATTTGACATCTTTAAAACCAATATATTTTACATTATCCTTTAACCCATTTTTTTAGTGAAGGCAAGAGAAACGGATTTTCTATCAACAAAATCATGTATTTCTTGTGTTCAATATAAAGGTCTGTTACATGCAGTAATGAACATGCCTTAAGTTATTTGGAGTTACCTTCATTGTTGAGTTTTTTACTTCTCTTACTATGGAACAATTTCAGTTTTCTCTTATTAAGGAAGGAGTACAGTCTTATTTAAAGTATGTTTTAAAAATTTTAGGTTTTCTGGTCAGGAAAACATCATATAATTTCTAACATTTATTTTTGAGTAATATCATTTTTAATTGATAGTAAGCCCAAAGAATTAATGTTTATTTGACACATTTTATTTTCAAATACATTATTTTATTATTTTGTTCTCCCAGCTTTATTGAGATATAATCGACATACAGCACTGTATAAGTTTAAGGTGTACAGCATAATGATTTGAATTAGATATATCATGAAATGATTATCACAGTAAGTTTAATGAACATCCATTATCTCATGTAGATATAAAATTAAATAGAAAATTTAATAGAAAAATATTTTTTCCTTGTGATGAGGACTCAGGATTTACTCTCTCAATTTTCATATATAACATACAGCAGTGTTATCTTTATCATGTACATTTTATCCCCAGTACTTATTTATCTTATAACTGGAAGTTTGTACCTTTTGCCTTTATCTAATCCCCCCCACTACACCCCACCTCTGGCAACCACAAATCTAATCTCTTTTTTTAATGAGTTTGTGTGATGGTTTATTTTTGAAGTATAATTGACCTACAACAGTGTTAGTTCCTGGTGCACAGCATAGTGATTAGATATTTTTATACATTGCAAAATGATCACTGCAATAAATCTATTTACACTTTGTTACCATACAAAGATATTAAATAATTATTGACTATATCTGTCACACTGTACATTTCATACTGGTGACTCATTTATTTTGCAGCTGGAAGTTTGTACCTCTTAATCTCCCTCACCTGTTTCTCTCCTCCCCCAACCCCCTCCTCTCTGGCAACCACCTGTTTGTTCTCTGTATCTCTGACCCTGTTTCTGTTTTGTTATGTTTGCTCATTTGTTTATTTTATTTTTTTGGCTGCACTGCGTGGCATGTGGGATCTTAGTTCCCTGACAGGGATCGAACCCATGCCTCCTGCAGTGGAAGCATGGAGTCTTAACCACTGGACTGCCAGGGAAGTCCCTATTTTGTTTTTTTAGATTCCACATATAAGTGAAATTATACAGTATTTGCCTTTCTCTAATTTTTTTTCACTTAGCATAATGCCCTCTAGGTCCATCCATGTTGTCACATATGGCAAGATTTCATTCTTTTTTATGGCCGAGTAATATTCCATTGTGTATATATGCTACATCTTCTTTTTCCATTCACCTATTGATAGTCACTTAGGCTGTTTTCATATCTTGGCTATTGTAAATAATGCTGCTATGAACATAGGGGTGCGCGTATCTTTTCAAATTAGTGTTTGCTGGATTGTATGGTAGTTCAATTTTTGATTTTCTGAGGAATCTCCATACTGTTTTCCATAGTGGCTGTATCAATTTACATTCCCACCAACAGTGCATGAGGGTTCTCTTTTCTCCACATCCTCACCAACACTTGTTATTTGTTATCTTTTTGAGAATAGCCATTCTGATGACTGTGAGGTGATATCTCACTGTGGTTTTGATTTGCATTTCCCTGATGATTAGTGATATTGAGTATCTTTTCATATACCTGTTGGCCATCTGTTTGTCTTTGGAAAAATGCCTGTTTACATCCTCTGCCCATTTTTTAATTGGGTTGTTTGTACTTTTGACGTTGAGTCATATGAGTTCTTTGTATATTTTGGATATTAACCCCTTATCATATAAATTGTTTGCAAGTATTTTCTCTCATTCAGTAGGCAGCCTTTTTGTTTTGTTGATAGTTTCCTTCACTGTGCAATGGCTTTTGGTTTGATGTAGTCCCATTTGTTTATTTCTTTGCTTTTGTTTCCCTTGCCTAAGGAGACATCCAAAAAAAATATTACCAAGACTGATGTCAAAGAGCATACTGCCTATGTTTTCTTTTAGAAGTTTTAAGGTTTCAGGTCTTACATTTAAGTCTTTAATCCATTTTGAATTTATTTTTGTTCATGATGTGGGAAAGTAGTCCAATTTAATTCTTTCGCATGTAGCTATAATCAAATTATAGTTTTGTCCAGGTGTATGCCCAGGAGTGGGATTGCTGAATCATATGGCAACTCTATTTTTATTTTTGAGGAATCTCCATACTGTTTTCCATAATGGCTGCACCAATTTACATTCCCACCAACAGTGTAGGAGGGTCCCTTTTTCTCCACACCCTCTCCAGCATTTATTATTTATAGACTTTTTAATGATGGCCATTCTGACTGGTGTGAGGTGGTACCTCAGTGTAGTTTTGATTTGCATTTCTCTAATAATTTGTGATGATGAGCATCTTTTCATGTGATTTTTTGGCTATCTGTATTATTTGGAGAAATGTCTATTTAGATCTTATGCCCATTTTTTGATTGGATTGTTTGCTTTTTTGTTATTGAGTTGTATGAGCTGTTTGCATATTTTGGAAATTAAGCCCTTGTTGGCTGCATCATTTGCAAATATTTTCTCTCAGTCTATTGGTTGTATTTTCATTTTGTTTATGGCTTTCTTTGCTGTACAGAAACTTGTAAGTTTGATTAGGTCCCATTTGTTTCCTTTTGCTTTTATTTCTATTGCCTTGGGAGACTGAACTAAGAAAACATTGGTCAGATTTATGTCAGAGAATGTTTTGCCTGTGTTCTCTTCTGGGAGTTTTATGGTGTCATGTTTTATATTTAAGTCTTTAAGCCATTTTGAGTTTATTTTTGTGTATGGTGTAAGGGTGTGCTCTAACTTCATTGATTTACATGGAGCTGTCCAACTTTTCCAATACAACTTGCTGAAGAGACTGTCTTTTCCCCATTGGATATTCTTGCCTCCTTTGTTGAGATTAATTGCCCATAGGTGTGTGGGTTTATTTCTGGGCTCTCTATTCTGTTCTGTTGATCCATATGTCTGTTTTTGTGCCAATACCACATTGTTTTGATTACTGTAGCTTTGTAGTATTGTCTGAAGTCTGGGAGGGTTATGCTTCTTGCTTTTTCTTTTTTCTTCCACAGGATAACTTTGGCAATTCTGGGTCTTTCATGGTTCCATATAAATTTTAGGATTATTTGTTCTAGTTCTGTGAAAAATGTCATGGATAATTTGATAGGGATTGCTTTAAATCTATAGATTGCTTTGGGTAGTATGACCATTTTAATAATATTAATTCTTCCAATCCAAGAGCATGGGATAGCTCTTTGAATCATCTTCAGTTTCCTTTATCAATGTCTTGTAATTCTCAGCATGTAAGTCTTTCACGTCCTTGGTGAGGTTTATTCCTAAGTATTCTTTTTTTTTTTTTTTTTTGCTGCGATTTAAAAAGGAATTGTTTGTTTGCATTCCCTTTCTGATAGTTCATTGTTAGTGTAAAGAAATGCAACCAATTTCTTTCTTTTTTAAAAAAAATAGATTTATTTATTTTTTTATTTTTGGCCACGTTGGGTCTTCGTTGCTGCCCGTGGGCTTTCTCTAGTTGCAGGGAGCAGGGTCTGCTCCTCGTTGCGATGCACGGGCTTCTCATTGCGGTGGCCTCTCTTGTTGTGGAGCACGGGCTCTAGGCACGCGGGCTTCAATAGTTGTGGCGTGTGGGCTCAGTAGTTGTGGCGTGTGGGCTCTAGAGTGCAGGCTAAGTAGTTGTGGCACATGGGCTTAGTTGCTCTGCGGCATGTGGGGTCTTCCTGGACCAGGGCTCAAACCCATGTCCCCTGCATTGGCAGGCGGATTCTTAACCACTGTGCCACTAGGGAAGCCCTGCAACCGATTTCTGTATGTTAACCTTGTATCCTGTTACCTTGCTGAATTTATCAATTGTAGTAGCTTTTGTGTGGAGTCTTCAGGGTTTTCTATATATGTCATCTGCATATAATGACAGTTTTAGCTCTTCCCTACCAATTAGAATACCTTTTATTTATTTTTCTTGTCTGATTGCTGTAGCTAGGACTTCCAAGTGTTTAACTTCCAAATGTTGAAGAGAAGTGGTAAGAGTTGGCATCCTTGTCTTGTTCCAGGTTTTAGTGGGAAGGCGTTCAGCTTTTCACTGTTGAGTATTACGTTGGCTATTGGTTTGTCATAAATAGCTTTTATTATGTTGAGATATGTTCCCTCTATACACACTTTGGTAAGAGTTTTTATCATTAATGGATGTTGAATTTTGTCAAATGCTTTTCCTGCATCTACTCAGATGATCATGTTGTTTTTGCCTTTTCTTTTGTTGATGTGGTGTATCGCATTGATTTGCATATGTTGAACCATCCTTGTGACCCTGGGATGAATCCAGTCTGGTTGTGATGTATGATCTATTTTATGTGTTGTTGGATTCAATTTGCTGATACTTTGTTGAGAATTTTTACATCTGTATTCGTCAAAGATACTGGCCTGTTGTTTTCTTTTTTGGTAGTGTCTTTGTCTGGTTTTGGTAGCAGGGTGATGGTGGCTTCATAGAATGTCTTTGAGAGTGTTCTTTCTTCTTCAATCTTTTGGAAGAGTTTGAGGAGAATTGGTGTTAAGTTCTTCCTTTTATGTTTGGTAGAATTTGCCTGTAAAGCCATCTGGCCCTGGACTTTGTGGGGAGTTTTTAAAATTACAGATTCTATTTCACTTTTAGAGATGGGTCTGTTCAAGTTATCTGTTTCTTCTTGATTCAGTTTTGGTGGGCTGTATGTTTTTAGAAAGTTGTCCATTCTGGTTGTTGAATTTGTTGGCATATAATTGTTCATAGTATTCTGTCATGATTTTTTGTATTTCCATGGTGTCAGTTATGATTTCACCTCTTTCATTTCTTTTGTTTATTTGGGTCTTCTCTCTTTTCTTCTTGGTGAATCTGTCCAGAGGTTTGTCAATATTGTTTACACTTTCAAAGAACCAGCTGTTGGTTTTATTGGGGTTTTTTTCCTATTGTTTTTAATCTCTATTTTATTTCCTCATTGAATGAGTTAGGAAGCGTTCCTCCCTCTGCAATTTTTCTGGAATAGTTTCAGACGGATAGATGTTAACTCTTCTCTAAATGTTTGATAGAATTCTTCTGTGAAGCCATCTGGTCCTGGACTTTTGTTTGTTGGAAGTTTTTAATCACAGTTTCAATTTCAGTACTTGTGATTGGTTTGTTCATATTTTCTATTTTTTCCTGGTTCAGTCTTGGAAGATTGTACCTTTTAAGAATTTTTCCATTTCTTCCAGGTTATCCATTTTATTGGCGTACAGTTGCTTGTAGTAGTCTCTTATGATCCTTTGTATTTCTGCAGTGTCAGTTGTAATTTTTCCTTTTTCATTTCTAATTTTATTGATTTGAACCCTCTCCCTTTTTTTCTTTATGTCTTGCTGAAGGTTTATCAATTTTGTTTATCTTTTCAAAGAACCAGCTTTTAGTTTCATTGATCTTTTCTGTTGTTTTCTTTGTCTCTATTTCATTTATTTCTGATCTTTCTGATTTCTTTTCTTCTACTAACTTTGAGTTTTGTTTTTTCTTCTTTCTCTAGTTGCTTTAATTGTAAGGTTAGATTGTTTATTTGAGATTTTTCTTGTTTCCTGAGGTAAGATTGTACTGCTATAAACTTCCCTTTTAGAACTGCTTTTGCTGCATCCCATAGGTTTTGGATCAGCATTCTTTTGTTTTCATTTGTCTCTAGGTATTTTTCAATTTCCTCTTTGATTTCTTTAGTGATCCATTGGTTGTTTAGTAACGTATTGTTTAGCCTCCACGTGTTTGTGTTTTTTACAATTTTATTTCTTGTAGTTGATTTTTTTTTTTTTTTTTTGCGGTACGCGGGACTCTCACTGTTGTGGCCTCTCCCGTTGCGGAGCACAGGCTCCGGATGTGCAGGCTCAGCGGCCATGGCTTATGGGCCCAGCCGCTCCGCAGCGTGTGGGATCTTCCCGGACTGGGGCACAAACCCGTGTCCCCTGCATCAGCAGGCGGACTCTTAACCATTGCGCCACCAGGGAAGCCCTCTTGTAGTTGATTTTTAATCTCATACTGTTGTGGTCAGAAAAGACGCTTGATATGATTTCAGTTTTCTTAAATTTACTGAGGCTTGCTTTGATCTTTACTGGAGAATATTCCATGTGCACTTGAGTAGAATGTGTATTCTGCTGCTTTGGATGGAATGCTCTATAGATATCAGTTAAGTCCAGCTGGTCAAACATGTCATTTAAGGCCTCTGTTTCCTTATTGATTTTCTTTCCGGATGATCTGTCCATTGATGTAAGTGTTACTTACATCAATGGACAGACCACTATTATTGTGTTACTGTTGATTTCTCCGTTTATGGCTGTTAGCATTTGCCTTATATATTGAGGTGCTCCTATGTTGGGCGCATATATATGTACAATTATTATATCTTCTTGGATTGATCCTTTGATCATTATGTAGTGTCCTTTGTCTCTTGTAACAGTCTATTTTAAGTCTATTTTGTCTGATATGAGTATTGCTACTCCAGCTTTCTTTTCATTTCCATCTGCATGGAATACATTTTTCCATCCTCTCACTTTCAGTCTGTATGTGTCCCTAGATCTGAAGTGAGTCCCTTGTAGACAGCATATGTACAGGTCTTGTTTTTGTATCCATTCAGTCAGTCTGTGTTTTTTGGTTGGAGGATTTAATCCATTTACATTTAAGATAATTATCGATATGTATGTTCTTATTGCCATTTTATTGTTTTGTTTTTGTAGGTGTTTTTTCTTCCCTTCCTCTTTTCTCTTCTCTTGTGATTTGATGACTATCTTTTTTTCTTTTTTATGGCTGTGCCCTTGTGGCTTGCAGGATCTTAGTTCCTCAACCAGGGATTGAACCCAGGCCCCAGCAGTGAAAGTGCAAAGTCCTAACCACTGGACAGCCAGAGAACTCCCTGATGACTATCCTTAGTGTTGTGTTTGGATTGTTTTTTCTTTTTCGTGTGTGTGTATCTACTGTAGTTTTTTGGTTTGCGGTTACCATGAGTTTTTGATATAGCAGTCTATGTATTTACAAGATTGCTTTAAGTTGCTGGTCTCTTAATTTCGAATGCATTTCCAGTATTCTGCATTTGTACTATCCTCACGATTTCTGGTTTTGATATCATATTTGTATGTGGATGATTTCCTACCTTTATGTATGTTTGCCTTTACTGGTGGGCTTTTCTATTTGTCATTTTCTTGTTTCTAGTTTGGCCTTTTCTTTTCTTCTTAGGGAAGTTCCCTTAGCATTTCTTGCAAAGCTGGTCTGGTGGTGCTGAATTCTCTTAGCTTTTGCTTGTTTGTAATGCTTTTGATTTCTCTGTCGAATCTGAATGAGAGCCTTGCTGGGTAGAGTCTTCTTGGTTGTAGGTTCTTCTCTTTCATCACTTTAAATATATCATGCTACTTCCTTCTGGCCTGCAGGATTTCTGCTGAGAAATCAGCTGATAACCTTATGGGAATTCCCTTGTATGTTATTTGTTGCTTTTCCCTTGTTGCTTTTAATATTTTTCTTTGTCTTTAATTTTGGTCAAGTTGATTACTATGTGTCTTGGCGTGTTCCTTTTTGGGTTGATCCTGCCTGGGACTCTCTGTACTTCCTGGACTTGGGTGACCGTTTCCTTTTGCATGTTAGGGAATTTTTCAGCTATTATCTCTTCAGATATTTTCTTAGGTCCCTTTTTTTTCTCTTCTCCTTCTGGGACTCCTATAATGCAAATATTGGTGCATTTATTGTTGGTGCAGAGGTCTCTTAGACTGTCCCCATTTCTTTCTTTTTTTTTTAATTAATTACTTTTATTTTGGGCTGCATTAGGTCTTTGTTGCTGCACGTGGGCTTTCTGTAGTTGTGGAGAGCAGGGGCTACTCTTTGTTGTGGTGCACGGGCTTCTCATTGTGGTGGCTTCTTTTGTTGTGGAGCACTGGCTCTAGGCGCGTGGGCTTCAGTAGTTGTGGCACGCGGGCTTCAGTAGTTGTGGCTTGCGGACTCTTGAGCACAGGCTCAGTAGTTGTGGTGCACAGGTTTAGTTGCTCCATGGCGTGTGGGATCTTCCTGGACCAGGGCTCAAACCCATGTCCCCTGCATTGGCAGGCAGATTCTTAACCACTGTGCCACCAGGAAAGTCCCATGTCCTCATTTCTTGACCTTCCTTTTTTCTTTATTCTGTTCCGTGTTAGTGATTTCCACCAGTCTGTCTTCCAGCTTACTTATTTGTTCTTCTGCCTCATATATTCAGTGATTGATTCCTTCTAGTGTATTTTTTATTTCAGTTATTATATTGTTCATGTCTGTTTGTTTGTTCTTTAAATCTTCTAGCTCTTTGCTAAACATTTCTTGTATCTTCTTCGTCTGTGCCTCCATTCTTTTTCTGAGATCTTGGATCATCTTTATTATTGCTTATTTTTTAAAATCTATTTTATTATTACTATCATTATTCTGAATTCTTTTTCAGGCAGATTGCCTATCTCCACTTCACTTAGTTGTTCTTCTGGGGTTTTATCTTGTTCCTTCATCTGGAGCATATTTCTCTGTCATCTCATTTTGTCGAACTTTTTGTGTTTGTGGGCTTTGTTCCACAGGCTGCAGGATTGTAGTTTTTCTTGCCTCTGGTATCTGCCCCCTGGTGAGTGAGGTTGGGCCAGGGGCTTGTGCAAGCTTCCTGGAGGGAGGGAGTGGTGCCTGCCCACTGGTGGGTAGAGCTGGATCTTGTCCCTCTGGTGGGCAGGGCCGTGTCAAGGGGAGTGGCTAGGTGTAGTTGTGGGGTCAGGAAGACTTTAGGCAGCCTGTCTGTTGATACATGGGGCTGTGTTCCCACCCTGTTGGTTGTTTGGCCTGAGGCATCCCTGCACTGGAGCCTGTAGGCTACTGGGTGGGGCCAGGTCTTGGTGCCAAAATGGCAACCTCCAACCTCCAGGAGCTCATGCTAGGGAATATTCCCTAGGGACCTCTGCCACAAGTGTCCTTGCCCCCACAGTGGGCCACAGCCAACCCCCACCTCCCCAGGAGACCCTTCAAGACCTGCAGGTAGGTCTGGCCCAGGCTCCTATGGAGTTACTGCTTTGCCCTGTGTCCCAGTGCTTGTGAAACCTCATGTGTGCCCTCTAAGAGTGGAGTCTCTGTTTCCCCCAGTCCTGTGGAGCTCCTGCACTCAAGCTTTGCTGGCCTTCAAAGCCAAATGCCCTGGGGGCTCCTCCTCCTGATGCCAGACCCCCAGGGTGAGGAGCCTGACGGGCTCAGAACTCTCACTCCAGTGGGAGAACCTCTGCCATATAATTATTTTCCAGTTTCTGGGTTGCCCACTGGCAGTATGGGATTTGATTATATCACGAAAGCACCCCTCTTACTGTCTTGTTGTGTCTTCTTCTTTGTCTTTGGATGTAGAGTATCTTTTTTGGTAGGCTCCAGTGTTTTTTTTGGTCAGTGGTTGTTCAGCAATTAGTTGTGATTTTGGTGTTTTCATCAGAGGAGGTGAGCTCAAGTCCTTCTACTCTGCCACCTTATCTCCAATCCCTGTAGATGTATTTTTTTGTTTTAATTTTTTAAAATTTTAATTTAATTAATTTTGGCCATACTGCACAGCTTGTGGGATCTTAGTTACCCGATCAGGGATTGAACCTGGGCCCTCAGCAGTGAGAGTGCGGAGTCCTAACCATTGTACCTCCAGGAAATTCCCCCTGTAGATGTATTTTTGATGTATTTGTGGGAGGAGGTGAGTTTCATGTCCTTTTACGCTGTCATCTTGAATACCTCCCAGAATGCGTGGGCTTCTGACACTTCCTTGATCCCTTCCTCCCTCCTCCTTCCTTCTCTTCCTACCTTTTCTTCTTTTCTTCTCAGCCCATTGTTTCATCAATTTATCTGTACTCACGTCTCATAGAAACCAGGTTTTACTAGTTTTTCTTGAAACTACAGAGTAGATGAGATTTGGCATTTACTTCTATTTCCTGAGGGAAATCTTTTCCCAAAGTATGTTCAGTCTTAGCTTATTGTATAATGTTTGTCTTTATGCTGTAGAATCTTCATAGACTACATTTTTTCCTACCCAGGAAAAGGCATATTTTATTGAGGTATGTACTTAACGATGTGTGATTATATATATATGGTGTGTGTGTGTGTGTGTCTTGTATACGTATACTCACATGTGTGTGGTTTTATGTATATGTGTGTATATACATATATAATCACACATAAATGTACAGTTTAAAGAATTTTCATGAAGAGAATACAACCCAGTGCTCAGATAAAAAATCAGAACACATCAAGCACTCAGGAGCCCTCCTCATACCATCTTCCCCACTGCCTGTTCCTGCGAAGGGTAAACCACTATTCTGATGTTTAATAGGTTAGTTTTACTTGTTTTTGAACTTTATATTAATGGAATCTTAGAGTATATTCTCTTTTATGTCTGGCTTCTTTCCCTTCACGTGTTTGTTAGATTCATTTTTGTTACATGTAGTTAATACTTTTTCCCGTTCTCACTGGTATATGATATTCCACTCTGTGAATATACTACATCAAAATTTTTTTCTCTTCTACTGTTGATAGCATTTGGGTAATTTCCAGTTTTTGCCAGCCTGGTCATTCTAAGCAGTGAATATCTTACCCAGGGCTGCCATTTCACCCCAGAAGGGTGAGCATCTTCCATCTTGCTTCCCATGCCTTGGGATGCTAACAGAGTCCTTCTGCCAGATCTTGGAGGCCTGAGTGCTCCGGATTCAGTGGTCAAGGGTGGGAGTGGGGGGATCTGGGCAGCTTGGGTAGAGTTTTGTCTCTGTATAGCTTCTTCCATGCTGTTGGCTTGCCTGGGCTTCAGTGCAGTGAGGGTTTCCCCCTGCTTGCACTGCCCAGGGCCAGAGATGCTCAGACCAGGGTTTAGAGCCTCAGGTGATGGCCTTGGATGAATCTCAAGAGGTGTGCAAATCTATAAAATTTTAAAAGATTGTGTTTTCATTTGAAGATCATGTAAAACAAATTAAATAGGCATATTCTGGGTCATCTGAATCAAGCTAATTCTTATGAGGCTGTTTAAGAAAGTATAAAGAGGGTGTGTGTTCCAGCGTCGGACCGCTGTGTTCAAATTTTCACTCTCCATCCCAGCTGTGTGACCCGGGACAACACTCACGCACTATGCCTGAGTGCCTTTAGCTGTAAAAGGGCAGCAGTAACCGTTCCTACTCTGGGGTCCCTGTGAGATCTAAATGAGATTAAGCCTGCAGAGCCCTTTGCCTAGTACTTAATGAGCATCAGTGCTCAATCACCATTCGATTTGTGTGTATTATCTGGATGGCCTCATGATTGTCAATGGCTCATGAGAAAAAAGAAAGTGGGTTTAATAGAGAAGTGATGTGTTAGAGCTGACTGAAGGACAAATGATATCACAGTGTGTTGAATAAATGAAAAGTTCACAGTAGTTTAAATAAAGAAAAGCAGTGTGATAATTGAGTCATCACACCAGGCAGGCTGAACTCAAAGGGATGTACGTGCCTGGGAGCAGTTGGTGCTCTGCTTGCGTTATGAGCTGCAACTTATTTTTCAGCAAAACATCATCTATCCCTTTAAATCAGATGTTTTTATTCGTTTTGTCATTTTCTTTGCATTCAAGTTATAAATTTGTTTGGCTTTTATATGAAGGATATAAGCATGAGTTTACGTCTAGTTTGAACATATTTAGGTAACTTGCTTTATAAAAACAATTTAAGTCAGCACTGCGTCTTAAAAGGTAACCCTGTGGTTTCAGATGCTGCCCTAGGTTTTTGGCATTGGAATTCAGGTGGAGGGAAAGCGAATGTTTTTCCTCTTGGCACAGGGCTCTACCTCTCCTGTGGGCGTGGTGGACCAGAGCAGAGAGAGTAGCCATGACCTCGAGTGCAAAGCTGGCTGAGCTGACAGCTCTTCAACACCGCCAGTCTGCAGGCTGGCAGCTTCTCCAATTTTACACCCTCCCAAAGGTTTGTTTGTGGACTTTGTTTTGTGATCCAGTTGACCATGGTGTTACTGCTGTGCTTTATAGTATTTCTGCCTTTGCAGTCAGGATCTTTGAGACTTATGGCTCTAAGGGATAAAATGTTTCCTGTTACTTATGTAACCTAGATGTCAGCAAGGATCATGCTGCCTGGCGAGATCTAGAGGGGATTAATCCAAACTTCCCATTCTTCCCATACCTGGCTCTGGAAAAGGCCAGCGCCTTTCCGGTGCTTCTGTGGATTTCCATGGACCTTGTACTCGTGCTCACCTCTGGCTCCCTGTTCCTACTTGTGTAGGGAGCATATTTTCCCCTCTGCATCTTCTTTTATCCCCACTTTGGCTTCCATCCAAACATAGAATTTGTCCTTTTCTTTCATTTCTGCTAAAACCCACGAGACTTTTGCTTGTATAGTAAACATTACTGAAGGTTTAGGGATATCTTGCGGGAGGGAGTGAAGTGAAGGGAAGAAGAGGGTTTATTTTATAGCAACACAAATGATTTGACATCAGATGTTTGATGTTTCTGTTCTTCCAAGTCTTTCAGCCATTCTACCCCCTTCCTCTCTCACCTTTCTCTCTCCTTCCACTCCCAAATTTCTGGTCCTTTCAAACAGAACTGTTCCCCTGTCTCTTTTTAAGCCTTGTCTTCAGAATCTCACCTTTTCGCCCCCACAGCTTGTCAAGATAGTCTCCCTAACAATTTCCTTCCCAAAATGCATTCTGTTGTTAGGGAGTTAGATGACTGTGGGGTGCCCCCTGCACCTATCGAAGCTCTTCATTTTACATTCCTCTTGTCTGGGAATAGAACAAATATCAGCTCAGTGCTTACAAAGCACTTTCACCTACATGAGCCCCTGGGTGAAATATCATGCCCATTTTACAGATGTGGAACCAGAAGCTCAGAGAGGTTGAGTGAATCATCTGAAGCCACATAGCCAGCTAAGTGGGGGAGTAGAAATCCGCACCCAGATCGAAGATTTTGATCTATGACCCATGTCATCATACACAGACAGGATGAATGCTGTCTGAACCTTCAGGGATCTGAGGCCACATGGATTCCAGTGTAAATGATTAACATGGGACAACCCAGTTGGCCTGGGGAGGGGGACGGGGGGCAGCCCCAGCAGGTGTGTGCATTCTCCAGGAGTTGGACTGCCAGTTCCCACCCCATGCCTTCCTCTTCCTTCTGTCTCTTGCTGGCCAGCTCCTTCTCATCTTCAGGTCTAGGTATAGAACTGGCTACATAATGTGTGGGGCGCAGTACAAAATGAAAATGCTGGGCCTCTTGTTCAAAAGTTATTAAGAATTTTAAAACGACAGGAGAACATTAAGCTAAGTATGGGACTCTCGGAAGCAACTATACCGGTCATATGCCCACAAAGCCAGCCCTGTATGAAGGTTACCCCCTCCACCCTCTGCCAGGAAGCATCCTCTGGCTCCGCATTCTGAGCTCGGTGCTTATCATATGCTGTCATCGTTTCTTCTTTATGCGCCTGTTCCCCCGTTACTCTGTGAGCTTCGTGAGACCTGTGTCCTGTTCGCTGTTGTTTCCTGGTGCCCAGCACAGGCCCTGACGAAGAGTGGGGGCTCAGTGGATGCCCCATTGGGGGCTTGGGGCTCCTGAAAGTGAGACCTGGAGGAACCAGGTGGTGAATAGTAATGTTCAGGCAGTACCCACCCAGGACCACACAAGTTCAGACCAGGCATGACTGAGCCTATGGGACTTGGCAGGGGTTTCGGGCATGGGGTGGAGGTGACGTGGGAACTCATTTTCTCTTCAAGAGAGTATGTTAATCATTTACTGCCCAGGACCTCACAAACCCTGCTCCTCAGGGCCAAGTAAGGTGTGACCAGCCAGGGAGGTGGGGCACGGGCAGGGGACAAGGGCAGAGAGCATGGAACAGACACAGAGCCCTTCCTGGGGCTACACAGCCTGGCCCACTGACCCTTCTTTAGCCTCCTGAGGCTTCTAAGGCCCCCATGCCCCTTACCCACCCTCCCTGCTCAATGGTGTGTGTGGGAACAGGGAACTATTTCTCTAATGTCTCCTCAAAGCTAGGGGAAGGGAAGAGGGCAGAATTCTCAGAAGTTTCAGACAACAAGGAGCCCTCATGTGGAACCCCCTGATTCCCACAGATTTCTTTTGGTTCTAAGTGATGGAAACCCTACTCTGTAAGCAGAAAAAGAGATGTATAATATTAGCTGAAAACTGAGAAGCTCAAGGGCAGATATATCTTTAGGGATTGCTGATTCTTGAGCCCAAATGATGTCACCAGAGCTCAGTTTCTCTCTTTTCATTTCTTTCTGGTTGGAGGGCAAGGTTTGAGACCTCCTGAAAACTCTGGCCAAAACCCTGGATGGGCTCTGATTGGCTGGGCTTAGGTAATGAGCACATCTTTGAGCCAATCCCTGTGTGTAGGGATGGGAGCAAGGATGGTCCCTCCAGATTCCCTCCCATAGGTCCCTCTCCTCCCCTGTGCTGCCGTGCATAGGGCTGTGCTGCCAGGGGAGGGGCAGGAAGGGGATGGATCGGCAGAGCAGCCAGTGACCACTGGTGTTTTTTTGTTTTTTTAACCCAGCACCACCTCCTCTCTGTGTCACTGGCTTCTAAGCCTCTAGAGTCAGGTCCCAGGAGGATCCTTGTAGAGAGGAGACTGCTGAGCGTGGGGAACTGCCTGGAAAGTCAGGGCTCTGGCTGGTGCCCCAGGTTCCCTGTTTCTAGAAACCTCTTCCCGTCTTCCTTCAGAGCAGATCCCAGGGTTGTCTGCACAGCACAGGGTGAGGAGACCACCAAGCAGTACTTTCTCAACTCCAGATTGCCTCTCTTTGAGGCTGGGAAACATTTTTTATTTTAGTTTTACCTCAGAAATAAGCCAGTCATAACCAAAGGAAGACAAAGAGAACCCTATATGAAAGAATTAAGTGCCCGCTGCTTTTGGGTCCTTTCCTTTAGACTTCTTTTACCACAAACCTGTTCCCCAAGGCCAAGCAAGGCATGAAGAACTCTACTGATGATGGTGATGAGCATTTTCTTCAGCCCTGTGGGCATTTCTCTTTTTTCAGATGTATTCAGAGGAAAGACCAAATTTTTTATCAGTTGATTCCATATTTAGTGGGAAAATAGGAAGATTTCTCAAGAACCTGAGGTGGTGGAGAAATGTCTCCTTGCTGTGGTTGTTCTACCTGTGGTTCTGGGTCAGGCGTGAGGAAGGAGCTGGATCTTAAAGCCAGGAAATCCAGGTTCCATGCCTGCCCTCTCAGGACCTTCAGGTCGACCTTGGCTCCTGTCACTGGGCCTCACTTGCCCCACCTGTAAAGTGAGGGGTTGGACAAGATGACCCCACAGTTCCTTCTTAGCTCTTAATTTCTGTGAGTCTAGGTCAGGTCGAGAAGGAAGACCAATCAGGATTCTGGTTCTGTTCCTGCCCTTGCCATGACTCACTAGGTGACCTTGGGTAAGTTCCTTATCTTGTTGGACCTGTTCCCCACCCTTGAACATCCTATATCCCATAGGAGGGCTGTCTAAAAGGTGGTCAGTATTCAGGAGTCCTTTTCCTCAGCAGGCTCACCACTGAGGACCTTGTGTACTAGGAAACTCTAGACTGGGTCCAGCCCCCCGTATCTGGGGCTCACACCTAGTCACATGGCTTCAGGCCTCCCTGCCCTATTTAGGCCACTCTGGTGTTGCTCTGTCTTCCAGACCCGGAAACCAATATGGACATGCCTCAGCCAAAATGTTCAACTCTGCAAAAGCCTCATCAAGGAATGTTCTGAGCCAGTGGGAGGGCCTGATGCTGGGTAGGACATCGAGGAAGTAGATGTGACTCCCATCCTTGGGGAGCTCATTGTCTGGGGTGGAGAGGAAGGGCCAGTGTGAGCCTTTACCAGGTGTGGTGAGAGAGGGACAGTGGAAGAGAGGATTTCAAGTCGGGGGAACTAAGAGGAGGTTTTGGATGGGACGTTGAAGGATGGGGTGGACCTGAGATGGAGCTGCAGGCTGAGGGCCCAGTGCAGTGGAGGAAGTGCAGACAGTCCATAGCGTCTGGGGGAGGAGGCTGATGAGTCTGGAAGGAGCATGAGACCAAGTCTCCAGAGGCTGTCATGGCCTGGACTCGGGGCTGGGGAGGCAGTGAGCGTTCTAGACTGGTCAGGAACCTTTTGGTTGCAACTGATGGGAACTGAACTTGAACTAACCTAGGCAAAAAGGGTGATTTATTGGGAGAACTGAGAATCTGAGGAAGGTCTGAACATCCCAGCACGGGAAAGACGAGGGTGCTGCTGGCTTTCAGGAACAGCTGACCCGGTGCTTGGACACCATCAGGACCCATCTCTTGATCCTGTTTCTCTGTGCTGGCTTCATTTTTCTCTTTCGTGGCTAATTTCTCTGCATGGGGAAGGGACTTACTGGCCCAGCTCAGGTTCTCACCCCTGGATCTATCACCACATGGTAACAGGCTGCTCTGCTACTGCCTGCAGAAGCCAGGGGAAGGCAGCTTCTGAAGGAAGGGACCATGCTGAGCAGGCAGCCCCAGAGCCTTTCCCTGAGTTTCTTAGCAGGAGAATATGGCCTGATTTGACCTGCACTTTGGGAAGAGTAGGCATTAAAGACAACAGTTTTCTTCCTTTTATTCATAAAAACAAATTTGCAACAATTTATTAAAAATTGATACCATGCAATAGGGGTACGAGAAATTCCTCATTTACATTTGATTCTGGCAGTTCCAGTCTAATTTAAAGCGTTTGTGCACTAACATTGGAAAACACCTTCAGGCTGAAGCCTCTTCGGAAGTGTATGGTGTTTGCTGCATATAAAAGGACAGAACCGTTAAATAGAGTCACTTCTGTGGGTCTTGTTATTTGTGGGGAAATTTTAAAAAAAACAGGTGAACCTACAGTATCATTAAGACAGAGAATGTACTGTGTGGGTTAACCTAGAAGACTGTGCACGCTCAGGAGTCACAGTGGGTCACAGATGCACACACTCACCTCCGACTGTCCAGTGCTTTTTCTTTTTTTCTTTCCTGCTATGCTGGATTAATATTTCTACAGGTATTGTTTCTGTGTGCGTGTATACATTATGTACAATGAATTGTTTCTTTCCCTTTGAAAAATTAATGTGGTCCTTTAAATCTGGTTTGGTGAAATCAAGAAAGAAAGTAAATACTGTAATACACAGTGAGTAACAACACCGATTTTTAGTGCCTAAACAGACAGTGACTTCAACTTGACCTGTGATGTGTTAACATTTTTTTTCCCCTAAAAGCTACAGTACCTCCGTAACCTCTCTTTGGGGGAGGGGAGGGGAACTCTATGCTACGTGAAATAGGGTGTTCTGAAATGTTGGTGACGGTAAGGTGCCCATGGGCCCTTTTGTCAAACCCTGGTGGTGACAACACTGTATTCCTGACTTCAGCGGTCTGGGAAGAGATTATTGCCTGCCTGTTGAAGCTGCCATTAGGTTTCTTTAGGGAGTTGAGCGACTGCTCAGTTGTGCAGACGTCCGGGACATTGTCGTTCAGGCCTTTCTTTAGCAAATGAACCTGTCCCAGGAATGTCACAGAAATCATCGGGATCCACCTCTCTCCAGCCAGGTGGATACTGGTATAGGGCTGTGCTGGGAGCTTCTCTGGGCCACAGCCCCATCTGTCCTGAGGGCTGAAGGTCATGGTCATCCTGATACCTCATGGGTCAGGGCCACTTCACTGTTTGGTATGAAGCTTTCCTGGATGAGATCAAGTTTTGATCTTCAGAGTAACCCTGTGAGGTAGGGCAGGACAGGTGTTATTTCAACCCCAATTTGTTAGAGAGGGGAAACTGAGGCTCAGAGAGACACAAGTGACTTGCCCAAGGTCATGGAGGGACTTAGCAGTGGAGCAAGGGCTTGAACCCAGGTCTTTGTGACTCCCAGGCCAGTGCTCTTTGGGGTTCGTTTAAAAGGGAAGAGTGATCTTATGAATGAGAATCAGTGTGCTGATTGATCACCCCTGGGACCCCCCAAGGGCAGAGCTTGCCGGCTTGTCCCAATGAAGGCTGCCTTCTGGAAGTTAAGGGAAGCCCGCAGCTAGCAACTCTCTCCCCGCGACTACAGGGATGTCTTCTGGCAGATGCCCCCGATTCACTTTGGTCAGAAACAAAGTCAGTGGAAAAAAACAAAACAAAACCCCAGCCAGCCCTTGGGCCCTGATCAGAGAGGTTAAAGTGCACAATCTTTCTTTATCGTGTTTGCTGGGAACAGACATTCTATGATTAGCTCGGGTGTCTCCCTTATTATGGGGAACACCTGATACGAACACAAGGACATGGCTGACGTGGTGGGTGCATGGCCGACTGTGGGTGAATGCTGCAGAGCGTGTCTGCAGTGACGTGCCCTAAATCCCCACGGTCCCGGAACGGGTGTTATTGTATTAATGTGTGGCATTTATCAGAGAGTAAGTCCCACCAGGAGGCATGCGAGTCAGCCTGCTCCGGTACCCCAGCCCTCGGCCCGCAGAGCTGTGCCTGGCTGCCCCCCCTGTAGACTCCCTGTTCCAGGAAGGCTGGGGTTGGCTGGACTGGCAGCTGGGAGCCTGGCTGCCCTGCCCACCTCCTTCCCCAGAGGGGAGAAGGGCTGGCTTGGGGGGCCACAGCCGGTGGCATGTGTGCAGAGGCAGAGGCGGTTTCTCCAGAAGCCCCTCGCCTCTTTTCAAGGCTGCTCAGGGCCACTCAGTGACGTCTAGCTGGAGTTCTAGTGACTTTCTCCTTGTCTAGGATTTTTTTTTTGCCAAGTTTCAAATATCCTAGCTCCTCCTCCTTTGCAGACATTAAGGAAGAAGTCATTTTCATTCCTCTTCTTTGTGAAAGAATGAAAACTTCACAAATAAGGCGCGAGGTCAGGTGCCAAGTGCCCCCCATCTTGTGCACTCCGTGCCATCGAGCAGTCCCGCAAGGCCAGCCGTGGCGCCAGCTTCTCCGCGGCCAGAGCTGACAGGGTTCCTGTAGCAGATGCCTCTGCTCCGTGTGGTTCCGTCGCGGGGGAGGCCCCGGCCCCAGGCCTCCCGCCCTCACAGGCCCGAGACCATAACTCGGAAGGAGGGTGGCACGTGTCTGTGGCGGGGGCTGGCGGTGGGGCTGACGCAGGGGCTGACGCAGCTGGCGTCCACGCCTCCAATGGACGGGAGGTAGGCGTGGTGGAGGATGGGGAGCTGGAGGGATAGCCGGCGCTGGATGCTGTGGCAGGGAGAGAAGGAAGGGGGGTGTTAGTGAAGGCTAGTGGGCTGCTCACCAGGAAGGCCTTTGGAGTCGCTTTGGCTAAGAAGCTGATGGTGGTGCTAAGAAGCTAACTTCTCTCTGAATCCAAGATCTGTCCATCCTGTCATCTAACCACTCATCCATCTGGCAGGTGTTTAATGCAGGCCTGCCTGTGCCAGCTGCTGCCCCGGGAATAACCAGAGCAACGGCAGCAAGGAGGAGGCAGGCTTCTCGAGCTTCCAGTGATTTTTAAGAATTAGGTCTTGCCCTTCGAAAAGGGCTTTGCTGCAAACCCAGACAGCTCTCATTCGCTACTCTTGCCAGTCTCCGAATGGCCTTGGCTTTGGGTTCCATCCCGGAAAGGCTTCTCAGCTGCTCTGTCCTTCCTTATTGGCTTCTCTGCCACTGTCTCTTGTCCAGGACCTCAGTCCCTCTTGCTGGGCCAATTCCAAAAAGGTTCCTTCCTGGTCTTTCGGCTTCTTTGTGACTAGCGTTTTCTCTCCAACACTGGGATGGGGCATTCAGGGCTCCCCAAGATCTGCCTCTTGTCAAATTCTCCAGGTGAACCTTCTACCCCCTCTCCCCGAAAACCTTACCCTCTGGTGGCTAGTTTCCCCTAAAACCCTGCTTACGGGGAGGCATCTTCCATGCCTCTGCACATGCTGTTTCCCCGGCCTAGATAGCTGCTCCTCTGCTTTCCCATCTGATGACTGCTTTGCCTCTAAGATCCAGTTTAAATGTCATCGTTTTTGTGCTAACCGCCTCAGAGAGTGAGCTCCTTCCTTCTCTATGCCCCCAGAACAAGGAATTTCTGGTAAATTCCCAGAAAGGCAGCCAGAAAAAAATCTGAGGCCGGGCTGAGTCAGGGACTGGGTAAACAGGACTGATGGAGGAGTGGAGTGAAGAGGGAGCAGCCTTCTGACTACCTGCTCACCGCCACACCCTTCCGCTTGCCTTCTCATCAGTCCTCATGACCAGGAGGCAGGAGAGTAAATCACCTTATTTGTTGTGAAGGCTGCTTTGGCGGATGTGCCCAGGCCACTGCTCCCCTGCTCGGCTGTGTTTTCTGCAGTTTTCCACTGCATCTGGGAAGTTGCATTCCCTGAACTCTCAGGCCTCCTTGTGTTCCCCAGGCCTGGCCACTCAGGTGGGAAAAACCCCAGACCTTCACAAAACCCAATAGGCAAAAGAAGCACTGCTGTTCCCATTATAAAGATGAGAGAAGGGTACAGAATTTGTGTAACTTGCTCACAGAAACAGCCAGAACTGGGGAAGGTGTGACTCTTGCTGCTTCTGTTGAACCACAGTGCTTTGTGGGGTGGCAAATCAACTCACAGAGGCTGCCTCAGCCCACCAGGGTGCGCCCTGGAGTGTATGCATTGGTGGGGTTCTGAGATGGATGGGGACAGATGCAGTGCTGCCCCCACTCCCTAAGGACCTGCTGTCCAGAAGGGCTTCGGGATCCCAAGAGACCCTTCCCAGGTGCTCATGAGAGATTAGTGTGTTGGAGACTTCATTTGGAAATTAAAGTTGAGCTTGTGTAATGTCATTGGTGTTGGCAGAGTCCAGGAAAATGGGGAGCTGAAGAATGAACTTGACCTGGGAAAGGGTGTTCTGTCTGAGCATCCCAGGCAGGGTGGGCATCTGTGTGGGGTTGTCAGAGCCACACATTCTGCTGTCTGCTGGGATCCTGTTTGCCTTTTCATTAATTCATTGCCAAAAACCTACTCAGTGCTGGAAGCTGTGTTCAGTCCAAGGGACATAGGAAGGACTTAAACCTTACCCTCAAGGTGCTTGCACTGTAGTGCAGGCAGCTAATAGGTAGACCACTGATGAATGCCATGTAACCATCAGTAATTATATTGGACTGTCAGCTGCGAGGCCCTGGAGCTAATTGGGTTGAGAGGCTACTAGCTCTAAGACTAAATGGCCCCAAATGACACTGCAGTTGGTGATTGGGCTCCCTTTGCTGGTTTCTCTCCCCTTGTTGTCACTTCCCAGGGAACAAGTTTCAGAGTTGACATTTCTAATTGCTGCTTCTAATCTACTGTAAACTGGGAAGAACTAAAAATTGCCAGTGGGGACAAAGCTACTAGAGATGTCCAGGTCTTTGCTTAGATGTCACCTCACCAAGTTTGCTCTGACCTCCCTGTGTAAAATTATACTCCCTAACTCCTTTCCTGCTTAGTTTTTCTCCAAAGCACCTATCATTTAACATAACATACTAGGTTTTGCTTTTTTGTTAAGTTATTGTCTTCCCAGATAGAATGTAAACTCCATGAAGGGAAGGATTTTTGTCTGTTTTCTTCAGTGCTGTGCTTGATACATAGTAGGTCTCAGTAAATTGGTGTTAAGTAAATGTATTCATTTTATATGTAACAAAGGCAGAGAACATGGGATTTGATGTTGGAGAGACCCAAGTTCAAATCCTATCATCTCCTGCATTTAGCAACTGGTAAGCTTTGGCAAGTCACCTCCCCTCTTTGAATATTAGTCTTCTTACGTGTAATATAAGCAGTGTAATTTGACCTGCATCATGAGATTACTGTAGAGTTCAAATAAAGTAATGCATATGAAAACATGGTGCCAAATGTAAACTCTTGTGTAGGAGGAATGTAGTCTTGGGCAGTAGTTCTGAAGGAGAAGGTACTTACTGTTCTGGGGAGTTTATATCTTCTATAGGATCTTTGCATGTTCGAGAGGGCTCTGTCGTGTTCCACTGTAGCTGGGGATTTTGATCGAGGTGGTTTTTTAAAATGGCCTTTCCCCCATCTGAATGCAAAACAACAATACTGCAATAATTCTGTAAACTTAATTTTTAAAAATCAACAGTGCAGTCATTTTTAGGATACTGCCCAAGGAGAGAGAATGCAAAAGAGCCCATCTTCCCTTTGTGTTCTCTAAGCCATGGTCCCTGAGCCGCTCTCCTGAGACCAAGGCAGGGAGCCGAGAAGCCCCTGTCCAGGGATGGAAGTGGCGTGCTGGGGATGTGGATAGTGTGCCGTGGGACCTCCCTTTCTCCAAGAAAAAAAGGGAATCGAGTCGACCAATGTAGGCAACATAACTTAGAAATGAGAGGTTCTAATATGAAGGTCCTTTTCACGGGTGCATTAGGAATATAATGACAAAGAAAAAAAAGAACTCCAAGGTATATTTTCCATAAGATTGCTAAGTCTGAAAAGAATAATAATAGTAAACTGCTGGTGGGAGTATAAACCGGCATAATCTTTCTGGCAGGTACTGTCAATAAGCATCAAACACTATAAAAAGTATGTCTTTTACCCAGAATTTCCACTTTCAGGAACTATCCCAAAGAAATAATTAAGGATGTTTGTGAAACTATACAAAAGATGTTCAAATCCACATTGTTTACAATATCAGAAAGCTGAAACTAACCCGAATTTGTCGGGTAATAATGGATTAGTTACAGACTAATATGTACGTATGGGGCCTCCCATTCACAGAAATACTGTGTAGCCACAAAACATGATGCTCTCAACCATCTTTGTGCTTCAGAACCACCTGGAGAGAACTAAAGAAATATGAAATATAAAAACATGGCCCCCACCTGAGAGATGTGGATTCATTTGGTTTGGAAAAGAGTATGGGTGTTGGGCTTCCCTGGTGGCACAGTGGTTAAGACATGGTGCAGGGGACATGGGTTCGAGCCCTGGTCCAGGAATCCCACATGCCGCAGAGCAGCTAAGCCCGTGCGCCACAACTACCGAGCCTGCGCTCTAGAGCCCTCGAGCCATTACTACTGAAGCCCGCGTGCCTACAGCCCATGTTCAGCAACAAGAGAAGCCACTGCAATGAGAAGCCTGTGCACCACAATGAAGAGTACCCCCGCTCGCCGCAACTAGAGAAAGCCCGTGCGCAGCAACTAAAAGACCCAACACAGCCAAAATAAATAAATTTATATTAAAAAAGAGTATGGGTGTTTCCTTTTTCTGCTGCAGGGTTAGGGTTAGGGCAACCTTACATGTGTGTCATTTTGCATCCATGTGAATACAGTCAATCCTCTTCATTCATAGATTCTGTGTTTGTGAACTCGCCTACTTGCTAAAATTTATTTGTAACCCCAGAGTCAATACTCGTGGTGCTTTCACTGTCATTCGATAACACACACAGAGCATCAGAAATCTGAGTCGCTCTCCCAGCTGAGGTTGAACAGGCTCTGCCTTCTTGTTTCACCTCTCATATTATAAATAAGTATCCTTATTGTGGTCTATGAAGTACCACGTTTTTCACATTTTTGTGCGTTGTGTTGGTGCTTTCGCTGTTTAAAATGGCTCCCAAGCCTAGTGCTGAAGTGCTATCCATCGTTCTCCTAAGCCGTGATGTGCCAGATGGAGAAAATGTGTGTTAGATGTGTTGTTCAGATATGAGTTACAGTGCTGTTGGCTATGAGTTCAGTGTTAATGAATCAACAATGTTTATTAAACAAGGTGTCTTCCAGTAGAAACACACATAAAACAAAATTATGTATTGATCAGTTGATGAAAATGTCCACCTGGGAGAGGCTTGCAGGAACCTAACCCGGTGTCTCCGCTAGGAATTCACAGTTCACAGGGACTTTGTAGAACACGATTACTATGAGTAATGAGAGTTGACTGTATATCCTTAGGATAAATTCCCAAATTGGAGTTGCTGGGTCAGAACAATTTCTATTTCGGGCAGCAGTGTTTCGCCACCTGTTGCCTCCCACTCTCAGAAACTTTTTGATCTCTGATCTTTGTTAGTCTTATAGGTAAAAATGGTATTTCGCTGCAAATTAATTTGCATTCCTTTAATTAGGAGGAAGACTGAGCATCTTTTCATAAACATAAGAACCACTTGTATTTCCTTTAATGAGAACTCTTTTGCCCATTTTTCTTTTGGTTTGTTGGTCTTTTTCTTATTAGTTTTTATATAGTTATATATACTTTGTATATAATTACATATAATTTCTTTTTATATAAGAGAATAAGCTTATTACCTGAGATAATATTTTTTGGCTTAGTTTGATTTTTTGACTGTACTTATGATGGCTTTCACATTAACAAAATTTCTTTTGTATTTAAATTCATCAACTTTTTTTTTATGGTTTCTCTGTTTTGCATCAAACTGAAAAGGTTTCCCTCCTGCTGAGATTACAAAAGAAATTCTCCTATGGTTTCTTCTAGTACATTCATGGTTTTCACTTTTTATATTTAAATCTTTTATCCATCTGGAATTTATTTTTGTGTAAGTTGTGAGGTAAGGATCTAACTTTATTCTTTTCCAGATGGCTACCCATTTATCCCAATGAAATTTATTGAATAATTCATTTTTCTCCACTAATTTGAAATGCTCACCTTTACTAGATACTAAAATAATCAGGAATAATTTTTATTCTTTCAGTTTCCTTGTTACTTATCTGAATCTAGACATTTTTAAACAATCAACATCTAATATAATAAGAATTATATAATAATTCTTTTGTAATAACAATAAAACTAAAGATTTTTCATTGATTTAAACAAATTTTATAAAATTAATGAATATATGCTAATGACAAGATGCAAACAGTAGAGAAGTATATAAAATGAAACATAAAAGAATCCCTTCTCAGCCACTCTCCACACCTATTGTCCCTTTCCCACAGGTGGATACTGTTAACAATCTGGTGTTTGTTCTACCAGACCTTTTAAAAAATGCACTTACACACACACACACATATACACATACATGTGTGTGCATATTGTATCATAATGCTTGTCTTCATACTGCTTTTCTCATTTAGAGATCTTTCCATATCTGTACAAAGAGATGCACCTTACTTTTTAATAACCGTATTATATGCCTTGTTTTGCTGTATCATAATTCATGAAACCACTCCAAATGATGAACATGTAAGTTAATTCCAGCTTTTCTCGCCTACAAGTAGTGTTATGATAAGCACTATGCGTCTATACCTTTGAACCTGTGGGATTATTTCCAAGGGGAAGCCTCCCGCTAGGGGAACTGCTAGTCAAGGGGCTTAACATCAGACATTTGGAGAGTGCCAGACCGACTTCCAAAACATTGCAGGAGAGTGTCCATTTCCATACGCTCTTATCAACACTGGTAATCTTTTTAAAATTGTGCCTAAATGTAGGCAAAAAATGGACTGTGTTATTTCCCAGGCGGTTGGTGGGATCGAATGTCATGTCATCTTACTGACCATTCCTTTCCTGTACGTTGATGAGGTGTGTTTGAAACTGTGAAATGTCGGAAGAATTATGAGTACATTATTCACTAAGAACAATGTGCCCCCAGTCAGAACGCTGGGAATGCTGGCCATGTGGGGTACACATGGAACTGGAGCCCAAGGGACTGAGAAAAAGAAGCCCCATGCATAGGTGGATCCCCAGGTGGGGCTCCAAACAAACACTGAACTGCGCTCAGTAGATGTGGGTTCCAGATACTCCAGCTTGGCTTGTGTGACTTCAGACCTGCCCCACCCCCCTCTCTGAGCCTCAGTTTCTTCATCTGTAAAATGGATGGCTAGTGTCTCATACCCAGGGGTCCCACCTCCTCTTACCTGTGCTCTCAGTGAAGTTCCCCAGGTTGAGGATGTCGTTGAGTTCTTGGTAGTGGTTCTGTTTAATGTAGGTGGTCTTTTCTGGCGTGTCCTGCAGCTGCATGGTGACCTCTTCCAAGTCTTTGTCCAGCTAGAAAACAAAGGCTCCCGCTGAGTCAGAGCCCCCGGCCCAGCCCCTGACCTGGCCCCAGGTGGAAAACTGAGTTTTCCCAACTCACTAGTATAATCACAAATCTTTAAGAACTCCTTTCTTTCTGAGGATATCTTGAATCGGGCATTGCTGGACCCCAGAGCCTGGGCTAGGTGGGTAATAAACTCCTGTCAGATTCTGACAAACCGCATCTGTCTAGTTCATGTTCCTCTCGGTTCTTGCAGCCATAACGACGGTAGATGGGACTGCACAGCCATGATGTGGGGATGCTCTAGAGGGGACGTGGTGGGGAGCGGCAGCCCGAAAAGTCCCTGCACAGGGCAGAGGGACTCAAATGGGAGGAAGGGGCCCTGGCGACCAGTGCTGTGGGAGGTACCTCTGTGATCTTCATTCGCAGGCGATGGTTTTCTGACTGCAGGCCCTCTAGGCGGGACGTGCTTGCTTGGTTCACGCTGGTGACTGAGGTGGAGGTTTTAGAATCTTCTTTCTTCTGATTCTGAGTGAACTGGAATCGTCTGTTCTGAGTTGCTGCGTCTGGGTTTGTTCTCAGAGTGATGAGCTGAAAGGACAAGGGTGGGGCTGAAAAGAGGACCCTGGGGCCCTTCCTCCCATGCCCATCCAGCTGCTTCCAGCGGGTCCTGCGCTGGAGGCAACATGGGGCCCCAGGAACGACACAGGCTGGGAGTCTGAAGCCCTGGGCTCAGACTTGTTTCTGTCCCTCGTTTGTGTGTGCCCTTGGGCAGCCCCCTTCCCCTTGCAGAGTCTCGGTTTTCTTCCTTGCCACTATATGTCTGGTCTCCTGATCCTGATTGCACCCGCATCCCAGCTATCCTGCAGAGGCCACCCAGGGCCCCTCAGGCCTGGCTCCAGCTGAGCCTCACTCTACCTTAGCCCAGCTCCACGTAGAAAATAAACAGCTGTAGGTGACAGCTGTGAAGACAATGGGAGGAAAGTGAAGGCTTGTGCTTGTTAGAACCATGGCCACGGCCTCTGTCCACCAGGACCTATGGTTCAGAGGTGAGGGGCAGGGATGGAGGAAGGATCTTTACCAGGCCAGAGGCATTCAGGGCAGAGGGCTAACCATGGTGCTGGGGGGTGAGGATGGTGACGGTAAAGGAAGTCCAGGGGGAAGAAATGGCATATGCAAATGCAGGGAGGCCTAGGGCTCAGGGCACTTATAGAGAAGGGCAGTTGGATGGTGGACAGAATTCTCTGGGGGAGACAAGGAGATCCAACGGTCCTGAAAGCCAGCCCAGTGTCGGGGACTTGATCCTGGAGCCAGGAAGGCAATGAGGAGCTACCAGGGGTGGTGACAAAGCGGAGTGACCCCGTCAGAGCTGGGCTTAGAATCATCTGGCATCTTTTACAGGGTGGAGAGGAAGTCAGAATGCAGGCAGAGAAGCTGTGGTGTGAGCCTGGAGCCTGGGAAAGTGTTGACTACTAAAGGAGGGAGTGTATGCCAGAGGTGTTCTAGAGCAGAGCTGACACTGCTTAGGGACTGACTGGGCGCCCAGGAGGCTGGAGGAGCCATGGGACCCCCAGTGATCTCTCCTCTCCCCTTTCTCTAAGGCAGACACTCCCTAACTTGGGTCAATGACTTCTCAACTACCTCTGTTTCCTGCTGCTGCTTTTACTCTTGAGACCCACCAAGGTCAGGTTTTCCTCTACACAGATCAGCCTACTGCAGGGGTCAAGGCCTCTGATTCACCTGCCCACTGCTGGGTAGGATAATGTTTGGAAAATACCTCTCAGGTCAGCCCTTCAGACGAATGAAAAACATAAGTGGTTGTTAAAAATGGTTATTCCTTTTGACCCACTAATACTAATTCTGTGACTCTACCTTAAGGGAATAATCGGAAACAAGGAAAATGTATTATGTAGAAAAAAAAGTTCATTTATAATATAAAAAATCTGCAAACAACTGTAATGCTCACCAGTAAGGGATCAAGTGGTTGAGTAAATTATGGAACGTCCCCTCAACAATGGTTATGAATGTGGGAAGATACAAAGGGCAAAAGTTAAGTTAAAAAGGCAAATTGCAAAGTGTGCTATAATTACAGCTATATCTGAAAAAGCATCAGTGCCCTAAGCCATTAAAAAAGAAGCTGGAAGGAAACACATCAAAAATATTAACAGTAAAAAAACAAACCAAAACATTAACAGTGATTATTTTCGGGTGGCAGGACTGTGAGATTTCTGAAAAATCTGGTTTTTTGCTTTTCTGCATTTTCCACACTTTCTGTGATGTGAATTGTGTTCATCATTTAAAAAAAAAAGTGTATAAAACTTGTAGAAAGTGAGAGAAACACAGCAATGCCCTTGTGATGGAGTCAGAGGCCAGACGCCAGGGTGGTGAGGGCGGGGCGATTGCTGGCACCTGCCCCATACCTTTGGCACAAACACCAGGCAGAGGGTGATGGTGCTGCAGAAGATGATGACCAGGGCCACAATGCAGAACTGCACGTTAGGCTGGTCCCGGGTCAGGAAGGAGACGGCAGCCCCGATGATGCACATGATCCCCACGTTGTAGACGCTCATCCCAATGTACTTGCTGTCATTGAGTGCGGGGATGCTGACGTTTCGGGTCTCCCACGCTAAGAAACAACCGAACAACTGGAACGGTGGACAGAAAAGGGAGACGGTCATTACCAGGTGGCGGCATACACCCCTGCTCTGAGAAGCTACTGAACTGAGGGTTATTCTGTTCCTCCCCACTACTCTGAAGTGGGGGCTTGGGGGGAGGGAGGCTGGGGGTTTGCTGCTGGCCAGGTCTTCTGGATAATCTGTCTCCACAATCTGTCTCCACTTGTGGCCCTGGGTTGAGTCCTGCCAAGGAAATGCAGACTGGGGTGTTACACTGTCTGGTCCTCCTTCACCTCCACCACTGGTTCACACACAGACCCACAGGAGGCCACAGTGGGAAAGAACTTCAGACACAATCTCAACCACATGCCCTCCCTCTACAGAGAGCCTGAAGGCCCAGAAGAGAGGAAGGGGCTTGCCCAAGGCCACAGAGCAATATGGTGGCAACAGTGGACTGTGTCTCTAGAAGTTAAGGCTAGTCTTTTTTCCGTTAAACCAGGCAGAGCCCCTGTGTCTGGGACCCCCCAATGCACATAGCCACCCAGAGTAGAGAGACTACATTTCCTAGCCGTCCTTGAAGCTAGGTGTGGCATATGACTGGGTTCTAGACAATGCCATGTAGGTGGAAGTGGTGTGTACAAGTTCTGGGAAGTGTCTTTAGAGGAAAAGGCTGTTCCTCTTCCACCTTCCTAGCAGATGGAGTGGAATGTGATGGCTGGAGCTTGAGCAGCCATCTTAGACCATAAAGTCATCTTAGACCATGATGTGGAAGCTGTATGATGAAGATGAGGAAGACAAGATGCAAGGAGCTCAGATTCTAGTAGCCTCCACACCAGCTCTTTTGCTTACCTGAGAAGGCAATTATCTTTTTAAAAAACTACTATTATTGTGGGTTTTCTGTCACTTGCAGCTCTACTGCTAACCAATACATTTCCAACAGAAATGAATAGGGTAGAAGTCAAAATGTGATGTAAACTAGGGTGTTGAGGGTTTAGCTATCATGTGTTGTCTGAGGGGAAGGCAGGCTGCAGAGAAAGTGCAGATGGAATGCTGGGTAGAATGGTGGTGTGGGCAGGAGGGAGAGCTGACCACAGCTGCTGACTGCTGTAGGGGCTTCGGCTGTGGTCCAGCCCCTCCAGGAGGCTGTCCTGCAAAGGCTTCCTTTCCCTCTGGCCTTATCTCTGAAGTCTGGGGCATCCAACACCTGCATGAACCATGTAACATCATCCCAAGGGCCCACACTATCTCACAGGGCTTCTGTCCGGATGAAATGAGAGGATGGATGTGAAAGCATTTTGTAAACTGTTAATATCCATTATAAGAGTAAGTTAATTATTTTGTAATTGGTATTTTTTACAACCATAGTTGTTTTTCTCTCCTTTAAGTGTGTTATCTCACAGACTGATTTATTATTATTTTCAATTCCAATTAAAATAGGAACCAGAAGCCCAGGAAGCAGATACTGAGTGAAGGATGGAAACCACGCTGTTGAAAGCTTGCTTTGTGCTGGTTCCTTCGTGTGCGGTGCCTTCAATCCTACAGCTGGGTGTGGCTTTCCACATCCTGGAGGGGAAGAAGCAGAGGCTAGGCAAGGCCAAATGGCCTGCCTGGGGTCCCTTGGCGCTGTGCGTCAGGGCTGGATGGGTGCTCCAGATGCCTGCTTTCACAGGGGCTCTGTGTGCCTCCTCTCTGCCACAGAGGCCGATCGCGGCTTCACTTCACTGTGGAAGGATCTGAGGAGGGTGCAGTTGCAGGCATGGTTTGCACAGGATGTGAAGAGAAGATTCAAGGGTCAACCCAGAATAAGGTCGTGTGGGACTGCCCTTTCAAGTCCTTCCTAACTTTGAAATTCCACAGTCGTGTGAGGTGGGCTTGGTATGTGATCTTTGTGTAACAGATGAATGGAGTGGAAAGAGTATTGGGTTTGGAAATTGGAGGTTACCAGGCGGCCTTTGGCAAATCATTTAACTTGTCTGAGCCTGATTTCCCCCATCTCCAAATGGAGATGATTCCACTCATCTCCCACAGGATGTGAATGTGTGCTGGGTACCAACAGACTGCTGTCAGGGAGCAGGACAGTGGCAGCTGGGAGGCACACTCACAGTGAAATGGGGACATTATTTGTACCTATCTCACGTGATGGTTGTGGGATTGAAATGACACGTGCCAGGCACCGAGACTGGCAAAGAGCCAGTGCTTAGTCCTGGGGGCTCTGTTTATTTTTATGTTGATGGAGGCGCTTAGGAGAGAGAGCTCTGGCAGAGAAGCATTTCCCCCACTCTGCCTCCTGCTCTGCACCTACCATGAGAAGCCCCTTATAGGCATAGACGATGCCAAGCCAGATGGTCATGTGGGTGTTCTCGCAGTGCTCTAGGAGAGGGCGGATGGAGATGTCCCGTCCTGCCGGGTCCGGCTGTGCAAAGAGAAAACAGAAACCCAGGGATGGCACTGGGCACCCTCCCAGCAGCCAGGTCCCTGTTTCATAGCCCTTTTCCCTCCCATGAGCCACAGCCAGTGCTACCATCCAGGAGGCCTTTTGGACCCCATCTCTGTGTTCCATGGGACTCAGGCCTCAACCATTTTTGACTGCCTTCTGTTTGTTGGTCGTGATTCAGCTCTGACCTTCAGTTATCTGAGTTCTTCATGCATTTCCAGCTTGAGTCAGAGCTCAGGAGTAGGGACTGGGTCACTTCTGTGCCCCTAGTACCTAGCACAAGACCTGGCCCAGAGCAGGCATCTTTCTATAACATTTGTTAAAAGAGTAAGGGTGAGAATGAAGCACAAAGTTAGGTGTGGAGGCCTTCAGGTGTCTCTGGAATTAGGTAGTTGGGAGATAGTGTCTACTGGCTAGACCAAGCACGGGGCCTGCCAAACCCTATAAGGAAGGAGATCTTCTTGCCCACCACCTCCATGGAGGGAGCAGTGGTGGCAGCTGTGTTATGTACCACATGATGCACTCTGGGCCAGAGTTGATTGGACAAGGGGTGGGCACCTGACCTTAGGTAGCCAATCTGAGGCTTGTCAGGGACATATGAGGTTTCCTAGTGCAAAGTGCTCTCCCAAAGAGGGGTGGTGGAGAGGATCCAACCCAAGCACCGTTCTCTCTCTCAGGAATTTGAACTGAGAAGCTCCAGGAGAGAATCAGCCAGATGGCGGCAAGAGGAGAAAAAGACAACAAGGGAGTGAAAAAATATATACTGTAGGTATATATATATATATATATATTTTTTTTTTGGCGGTACGTGGGTCTCTCACTGTTGTGGCCTCTCCCATTGCGGAGCACAGGCTCCAGACGCGCAGGCTCAGCGGCCGTGGCTCACGGGCCCAGCCGCTCTGCGGCATGTGGGATCTTCCCGGACCGGGGCACGAACCCACATCCCCTGCATCGGCAGGCGGACTCTCAACCACTGCGCCACCAGGGAAGCCTGGTAGGTATATTTTTTTAATGAACTATTTGAGAGTAAGTTGCAGACATCCTGGCCCTTCTTCACCCCTAAATATCTAGCATGTTTTTCCTAAGAACAGGAGATTCTCTTATATAACCACATATACCTACCAAATTCAGGAAATTTAACATTGATACAGTATATTATCTAATACACTACCTATTTTTAAATTTTGCTAATTGGCCCAATAATGTCCTTTAAGGACCCAGTCCAAATTGCATTTACTTAGCATGTCTGTAGTCAGCCTTGGAATCAGCCCTTCCTCCTTCAATCTCAAGACCTCACCAAGCCCAGAAATAAACCCACACACCTACAGTCAGTTAATCTTTTTTTTTATATAAAGTATAGTTTACTTACAGTACTATATTAGTCTCAGGTGTACAACATAGTGATCTTATATATATATATATATATATATATATATATATTTTTACATGTTTACAGGAGTATAATTGCTTCACAATGGTGTGTTAGCCTCTGCTCTATAACAAAGTGAATCAGTCATACATATACATATGCTCCCACATCTCTTCCCTCTTGCGTCTCCCTCCCTCCCTCCCACCCTCCCCCAGTCAATTAATCTTTGACAAAGGAGGCAAGAATATAAAATGGGAAAAAGTCTCTTCAGCAAGTGGTGCTGTGAAAGTTGGACAGCCCGCATGTAAATCAATAAAGTTAGAACACACCCTCACACCATGTACACACAAAAAACCTCAAAATGGCCTAAGATTTAAACGTTAGACATGACACTATAAACCTCCTAGAAGAGAACATAGACAAAACATTCTCTGACATAAATCATACCAGTGTTTTCTTAGGTCAGTCTCCCAAAGCAGTAGAAATAAAAATAAACAAATGGGACCTAATTAAACTTAAAAGCTTTTGCATAGCAAAGGAAACCATTAAAAAAACGAAAAGAGGGATTTCCCTGGTGGTGCAGTGGTTAAGAATCCACCTGCCAATGCAGGGGACATGGGTTTGAGCCCTGGTCAGGGAAGATCCCACATGCCGTGGAACAACTAAGCCCGTGCGCCACAACTACTGAGCCTGCACTCTAGAGCCGGTGAGCCACAACTACTGAAGCCCGCGCGCCTAGAGCCCGTGCTGTGCAACAAGAGAAGCCACTGCAGTGAGAGACCCGTGCGCTGCAACAAGAGTACCCCTGCTCGCTGCAACTAGAGAAAGCCTGTGCGCAGCAATGAAGACCCAACGCAGCCAAAAATTAATTAATTTTTAAAAACACAACAAACAAAAAAACCCCCGAAAAGATAGGGACTTCTGTGGTGGTCCAGTGGTTAAGACTCCGTGCTTCCACTGCAGGGGACGCGGGTTCAATCCCTGGTCAGAGAACCAAGATCCTGCATGCTGCTGGGTGGGGATGGGGGGACCAAAAAGACAACCTATGGACTGGGAGAAGGTATTTGCAAATGATGTGACCGACAAGGGCTTAATCTCCAAAATATACAAACAGCTCATACAACTCAACAACAAAAAAAACCCTATCCAAAAATGGGCAGAAGACCTAAACAGACATTTACCAAAGAAGACATACAGATGGCCAACAGGCACGTGAAAAGATGCTCAACGTCACTAATTATTAGAGAAATGCAAATCAAAACTACAGTGAGGTACCACCTCACACCGATCAGTATGGCCATTACTAAAATGTCTAGGGGCTTCCCTGGTGGCGCAGTGGTTAAGAATCTGCCAATGCAGGGGACACGAGTTCGAGCCCTGGTCTGGGAAGATCCCACATGCCTCAGAGCAACTAAGCCCGTGCGCCTAGAGCCCGTGCTCTGCAACACGAGAAGCCACTGCAACGAGAAACCTGCGCACCGCAATGAAACGTAGCCCCCACTCACTGCAACTAGAGAAAGCCTGTGTGCAGCAACAAAGACCCACCACAGCCAAAGATTAAAAAAAAAAAAAAAGTCTACAAGTAACATGCTGGAGAGGGTGTGGAGAAAAGGGAACCCTCCTACACTGCTTGTGGCAATGTCAGTTGGTGCAGCCACTATGGAAAAGAGTATGGAGGTTACTCAGAAAACTAAAAATAGAATTACCATATGATCCAGCAGTCCCACTCCTGGGCATATACCCGGACAAAACTATAATTCAAAAAGATACATGCACCCCTATGTTCACAGCAGCACTATTTATAATAGGCAAAACATGGAAACATCCTAAATGTCCACTGACAGATGAATGGATAAAGAAGATGTGGTACATATATACAATGGAATATTACTCAGCCATAAAAAAAATGAAATAGTGCCATTTGCAGCAACATGGATGCAACTAGAGATTATCATACTAAGTGAAGGAAGTCAGAAAGGGAAAGACAAATACCACATGATATCACTTATATGTGGGATCTAAAATATGACACAAATGAACTTATGTATGAAACAGAAATAGACACACAGACATAGAGATCAGACTTGGGGTTGCCAAGGGGAAGGGAGGGAGGGAGAGGAATGGACTAGGAGTTTGGGGTTGGTAGATGCAAACGATTACATTTAGAATGGATAAGAACAAGGTCCTACTGTATAGCATGGGGAACCATATCCAATCTCCTGGGATAAACCACAATGGAAAATATAAAAAATATAAAAATTAAAAATATTTTTAAAATGCATGTGTATGTGTGTATAACTGAGTCACTTTGCTGCACAGCAGAGATGGGCATAACATGGTAAATCAAGTACACTTAAAAAAAAAAGACCTCAGCCTACTTCAGTCTGTTATGTCATTGATATTTCAGGTCATTTATCTTGTAGAATGTCCTTCAGTTTGGGTTTGTCTGAATGTGTTTTCATGACTGAATTCAGGTTATGTATTCTTGGCAGGAATTCTATGTAAGTGATGTTCTCACCTCCTCAGTGTTTCACATCAGGGGCATTTGATGGCACTTTGTCCCATTATTGGTGATGTTTTTGATCATCTGGTTGAGGTGATGTCAGCCAGATCTCTCCACTTCAAAGGTACCATTTCCCTCTTGTAATTAATAAATAATCTGTGGGAGATACTTTGAGACTGCGTGGGTATCCTGTTCCCCCACAAACATTAACTCAGGGGTTGCAGCTTCCATTGATGATTCCTATCTGAGTCATATTACTTTGGTGGCTGCAAAATGGTGATTTTCTAACTAACATTCCATTTAAATACTTGGCAATATATTGTAAACAAGATCTTTCCTCCCACTCATTTATGTATATCAGTATAGACTTATGGGATCCTTTTAGATTCAGTGTCTTATAATCCATTACTACTACTATTCATTTTGTTCAAAATTTTCCAGATTTGGCTAGTAGGAAACCCCCTCATGCTGTCTCCTGTGTTTTTTCAACATGCATGTCCCCATAATTATTTTATTTTATTTTTTACATCTTTATTGGAGTATAATTGCTTTACAATGGTGTGTTAGTTTCTGCTTTATAACAAAGTGAATCAGTTATACATATACATATGTTCCCATATCTCTTCCCTCTTGCGTCTCCCTCCCTCCCATAATTTTTTTGAGCACTTTTCTACCTCTTGGCACAAGAGGTTCCAGGCTCTCCTTGTATCTTCCTTGCCCTAGTCTTGGAATCAGCCATTTCTCTGAGGAGTCCTGGTTCTTTGTAGCAGAGAATAGTATTTAGAAACCGAAATCTGGGCACTGATGTGCTCACTGTTCCTAGGGTATCATTACTTCTAGGCCCCTTTACCTACCTATCTATCTATCTACCCATCGATCTACCATCATTCTATCTCTTTATCATCTATCTATATATAGATATAAACCCAACACCACAGTGTTCTTGCTTGCTCTCCCCCATTCCATATTTGCATCTTTATTCTCTTACAGTGAGATCCCTGGTTTCTAACAACATCAAGGTATTCACTCATTTTCTCAATTCTATAATAGACACAAAATAGTTTCAAAATTGCTACATCCATACACTACCAACAACAAATTTACTAAGGTGAAGACGTCCTTGCAAATCTGTCTTTAGCACAGATCCCACTGAGGGTATCTCATCAAAGAACTGTGTTCTGGATGTTGCCTCTTAAGGCCCAGGGTAAAGCCACACTCCTGAGGATAAGGGGTAGGCATGCCCAGGGTCAGTCACTAGGAAGAAGGGCCACATGGGTGGGATCCAGGGATGTGAAAGGCAGGCCTTAAGCACATGGGGGATGGAAACCCTATTTCTCTTAGCCCTGCTCACTAGGCCTGACCTTCAAGGCATGCCATTGCCTGGGTACCTGTGAGTTGGGGAAAGATGGTGCTCCCATATGGATACAGAAGGGGCTGGGAGGGGTGGAGCCGGAGGGCTCAGGCCATTTTATGGCTAGATCATCCAGCTGCATGTTCGCTCAGGCTTGATTTCCCTTTCTTTGTCCCAAGCCACAGAAAGCCTTAGGTTAGCCTCTTTGGTTCCATGATCGTTGAGTACACACACAGGCTGGAGTGCTACAGGGCTCTCTGCAGTGGTGGCAGTGGGTATTTGTGAGAGACACCCCAGGGAAAGGTGATCCCCAGGAACCATAGTCAGAGTTGCCAGGGCTAGAGATTTCCCCTCCACTGCTACTGACCCAGGAGCTGAGCTGGATTCTAAGAGTGGTGGGGGTTTCCTGATGTCATTTCATTGTGTAATTGAGGAGACTGAGAAAGGACTTGGTCCCAAGGTCAACAGTGACTTAGTGGCGTAACTTGGTTTTCTCCAATGTCTGACAACTAAGCAGACCTCAGAACGCAGTAGCACAGGCCCATTACGGCTATGCGTGAACAGCAAATCCATTAATGATGATAGTGTCTATTGTTCTACAATGAAAGGCAGTCATTTATGATGAACTCTTAGATTCTCTTTGTAGAGAGGACTGATTCTGTCATACCCCGTTGTTCAGTGTAATGCAAACTCTGTTCATGGGAAGCTAACAATGATTGCCTGGCTTATATACCTCCAGTGACAGAGTCCCCTCCCTCCCACTCTTGGTGAGATGGTTGCAGTTTTTCTTTTATTGAACCAGAACCTTCTCCTCTTATACGTCCAGCATTGATCCTCGTCTTTCCTCCGGGGCTCCTCAGAATGGTATCAAATTCTCTCCTTAAGTCTGCACACTCTTCCTCATGAGGGGAAGATCTGCAGTGAAGGTACATATCACCTCCCCCCACAAGTCGACCTGGTCCTCCTGAACTGCTCGAGTTTACTATTGATCTGAAAACCTAAAATTGAGCTCAACACTTCAGGTGGTACTAAGCACCCTTGCTTCAGATCTCCTTGCCTTTCTAAATAACTACCTTTCATTGGTGATTCATATGTTCCTTATGGTTGATTAAGACCCCATAGGTAGTTTTCGTGGAACTGCTGCTAGCTCTGTCTTCTCGCTTCTGCAGCTGACATTCCAGCCTGGTTACCTTTTACCTCATTCGTAGCCCTCTCCTCCTCATAACCTCCATCCTGGTCTGCTCTGACCTCTTCGAATCCTGAAATCCCAATTCTTATATCTGGTCTTTCAGTACCCCATTTATCTCGTTAAGCTTAAGCACAGCCTTGCCTGCAGAGGTGGAAGGGCAGCAAAAAAACAAGGGCCTGCCCAGAGTTCAGAGAAGTCATGATCCCAAGGGTGAGCAGAGATGCTTCTACTCCATCTCCCAGTACATAGGCACCGATCCGGAAACAAGCCATAAAAACCTCCCAGTCATCAACGTCACTTTCACACAGCCCCAGGGCTGTGAACACTGGACACAGAGTGTCAGTGATTCAGGTGGTTTTATGAGTGATGAAGTTTATGTACTCATGAGGCTGGGGGATGGGGAGTCTGAATAAAGTCAAATGAGTCCTGCATTGAATCTCAAAGCAAACTGTAAGAGCCATGCCTTTTCTTGTATGATCCATTGTGCCTGGGACTGGAGTTCAGAGTGCTCTGAGCAGTCACACCCATGGGGAGAGATGCCTGACCAGGCAATGGGAAAGGGCAGGAAACCTGAGCCCTTACTTGGCGTCGTTGTCGTGCACCAGAGCACCACTAGAGGGCACCAAACAACCGTGCGGAGGGTCCAGCCGGCAGCCATGGATCACCCTCTGCTGGGGACACAGAGCTGCTTCTGTGGCTCGGTGGGGCTGCGAGTGTCGAAGCCGTCAGCAGCATCCTGTGCTACTCTAGAAGGCACTCACTGGCCTTAAACGAGGCACTTTGGAGGACCACCACCCCGCCCCCCACCCAGGGCAGCAGGTGAAGCAGAGTAGGGGGGAGGTGTGGGGAGCTGCTGGGGAAGGAGGGGCCAGAGGGCCCAGGCTGTACCTGGCCATCGCACTCCCCCTGTTCCTAGTGTGGGCTGGCCACACAGCCCGGCGCCAGTGAGCACAGGGCACTGACCCCTGCAGATGCCATGCCGGGATCTGACAGGGCCTGAGCCAGGATTTTAGGCCCAGTTCTCTGTGCAGTTGTGGACTACAGCATTTCCACTGGCCTAAGAATGTTTCCCTTGCCCTGGATAACTGGCTTACAAGAACTTTCAGCTTGCTTTTTTCTCTTCTTTATTTTCCTTCCTTATTTGTTGCTCACTTGGGCAATTACCTAAGTAATCATTCACTCATTCATTCCATAACTATCAAGCACTACCGTCTGCCAGGTACTGTTCTGGGCATGGGGAAGGCAGCAATAACCAGGGCTGACAAGAGCCCTGTCCTCATGGGTCTTCCATCCTAGTAAGATCAGGACGGCTCCATGAGAGATGACCTCAGAGGGGAAATGGGCTGGCCTCAGCAAATAACAGCCACCCTAAGAACACCAAGAGCTGCCTTGTCATGAGTGACAATAATGTGCTAGTTGCAAAGCTGTGAGCTCTACACACGTTATCTTGTTGAAGCCTCATAAGAATCTAACAAGGTTGGACTTCCCTGGCGGCACAGTGGTTAAGAATCCACCTGCCAGTGCAGGTGACACGGGTTCAAGCCCTGGTCCAGGAAGATCCCACATGCCGCGGAGCAAGTAAGCCCATGCGCCACAACTACTGAGCCTGCGCTCTACAGCCTGAGAGCCACAACTACTGAGCCCACGTGTTGCAACTACTGAAGCCTGCGTACCTAGAGCCCATGCTTCACAACTAGAGAAGCCACCACAATGGGAAGCCTGCGCACTGCAACGAAGAGTAGCCCCCGCTTGCCGCAACTAGAGAAAGCCTGCATGCAGCAACGAAGACCCAATGCAGCCAAAAATGAGAGAAACAAAAGAATCTATCAAGGTGTTAACCTCATTTTACAGATGAGGAAACTAAGGCACAGAGAAGTTAAGTAACTTGCCCTAAATCTCCAGCTAGTGTCAGAGCTGAGATTCGTTTGATTCCCAAACCAATGTTCATTCCTTCCTCACCACATGCATCCCCCAACTGCCCTGCTTCATATTCCAAGCAGACAGTGGGTATAATACCTGCTCTGTAAATTGTGAGGTGCTGCTCATGGGAGGAATGACTTAATTGCTAAACAGTCAATAGAGGCCTCCCTGAAGCCCCCGGAGCTCTGCAAAGGCTATGCTTTGGTGCTGCATGAAATCAAGCTGTCTGCAATGGCCGGAGGCTGCAAGTACTCACACCTGACTCCTGGTCTAGCTGCTGCTCAGCGGGAGGCAGGCAGACGCTGCCCGGGAAAGCCTCCCCCATCTGTGCAGCGAAAGGGGAGCAGCTGGCCCGAGAGTCCCTCCGCATGATGCAACTATTCACGGTGTACGTCAGTGGCCCCTACAAACATCCGGCTTTGTCAGGCTGCACAAATGGACCAGCAAGGGTCTGGGCATGGCTTGAAACATTGAGGCCTGAAAGGTCAAAGGGCTGGGTCCTGTTATAGACTTACTGGGTGACCTTGGGCAAGTCCTCGCCCTTTTGTTGACTTCAGTTTCCCATCTGCAAATGAGCCTATGAGTTAATTTACAGTATAGTTAATGTAAGCCTGAATAACTGAGGGATGACTATATTTGTCTTACATTTCACGACTGTATTTGTCCTGCATTCAGTCATTCAGAATCGACTTGATCAGTATTTCTCATGTGCCTGCTGTGTGCCGTGCACTGTGCTTGATGATGGGGTCCGGGTGTATAAGACCCGTAGGATGCTTGTCTTCCTGGAGCGTGCATTCCAGTGGAGGGCACAGGAGGTTGACAAACCATACGGCACAGCTACGAGTAGAGGGGGTGATAAGTGTTCCTAAAGAGAACAACAAGGCACTCTGAGGGCTACTAGCCAGAGGACCTACTTCAGACCAGGTAGTCTGGGAAGGCTCTTCTGAAGTGGTGACATTAATCTGGGACCTGAACGGTGGGAAGACGAGCCATGTGAAAACCTCGGGGGAGAGCATTTCTAGGAGAGGGAACAGCAACCAGGCAGGACCTGAAATGGCAAAGACTTCGGCATATCTTAGGAACCAAAAGGAGGCCAGTGTGGCTGGAGTGCAATAAGTGAGGGGGCCAGCGCTGCTCCTCACTCCATAATCTGCACACAAACCACCTGGGGGGCTTGTTAAAATGCAGATGGGTCAGTAGGTCTGGGTGGGCCCCGGGATGCTGTATTTCTAAGCAGCTCCTAGGGGATGCTTGATGCTGCTGGTCCACGGACTGCCCTTTGGACAGCAAGGCCTTAAAGGATCTTAAGCAATAGGGTGACATTTGGTCCTCAGCTTAGCAGATCTCTGGTTAAGAATGCAGACTCCTTGAAAAGGGAACCCTCCTACACTGTTGGTGGGAATGTAAGTTGGTGCAGCCACTGTGGAAAACAGTATGGAGGTTCCTCAGAAAACTAAAAATAGAATTACTATATGATCCAGCAATCCCACTCCTGGGCATATATATATACCTGGATAAAACTATAATTCAAAAAGAAACATGCATCCCTATGTTCATAGCAGCACTATTCAAGTAGCCAAAACATGGAAACAACCTAAATGTCCACCAACAGATGAATGGGTAAAGAAGATGTGGTACATATATACAATGGAATATTACTCAGCCATAAAAAAGAATGAAATGATGCCATTTGCAGCAACATGGATGCAACTAGAGATGATCATACCAAATGAAGTAAGTCAGAAAGAGAAAGACAGATACCATATGATATTGCTTAGATGTAGAATCTAAAATATGGCAGAAATGAACCTATCTATAAAACAAAAACAGACTCAGACATAGAGAACAGACTGGTGGTTGCCTAGGGGGTGGGGGAGGGATGGAGTGGGAGGTTGGGGTCAGCAGATGTGAGCTTTTATGTATAGGATGGATAAACTACAAGGTCCTACTGTATAGCACAGAGAACTATATTCAATATCCTATGATAAACCATAACGGAAAAGGATATTAAAAAAAAGAATGTATATATATGTATAACTGACTCACTTTGCTGTAGAGCAGTAATTAACACAATATTGTAAATCAACTATACTTCAATAAATAAAAAAGAATGTAGACTCCTTTTGTCATTTGCATGCCTCTGGCACAGAGTGACAGCTAAGCACAAGGACAGACTTGACACAGCGTGTCTGTGTGTTCAGACCCTGAGTGGGGAGGGTGAGGAGTCCGGTGGTGGGCATGAAGGGTGCCACGAGCTTCCCCTGTGATCATGGGGTTCTTGGCTCTGGTCCCTCGGACCTCTTAGGCTGCCACTGCTGTGGGTAGCTCAGGTTCCCAAGCACCACCTGGCTAGTGCTTCTTTGAAGGAGGGGGTGTCTTCCACCTTCTGACCAGCTCCCAGAAGCTGGCTTTCTGCCTCTTTTTTTTTTAAATTTCAAAGCTGATTTTTGAAATATCTGGTAGAATTGGTAGATTTTTCTACTGGGGGTGAGTATATGTGTGTATATAAATGTGAGTTTGTGTGTGTGTGGTACGGAGAGGAAGGAGGATGTCTGACCTTTCTGGGCTGCATTTCAGAGTCTTGAGATGCTTCTCTTTTCCTGGGAAGGCATGTGAGTCAACACTGCCTCTTTTTGGGGGGAAGATGGGGGGTGGTCCCATCAAGGAAACCTGGCAGGGAGAGAAAGGCCCCTGGGTTCAGATCCCAAGTCCATCACTTGCCGGCTGTGTGACTTTGAACACATCTCTAAGCCTTTCCGAGCCAAGATTTCCTCACCTGCAACCTCCCAGGTTTGGCAAGATGATCAGAAGAGGTGACTAGTGAGTTCAGCAGGCTCCTGAGACTGGAAGGCCCACTCCTTATATGTGAACCATCATCGTTATCTCCCAGCGCAGGGAGTCACAGAGCCCTGGAGCTGGGAGGACCTTCCGGATCCCTCCCGGCTGGCTGCTTATCTCCACAGCAGCAGCTCCACATCTCCAGGCAGCCAAGCTCTAAGCTGTCACTTCAGGGTAAGATTTTCTTGTTAGACTGTTCGATTACGAGTTTGGGTGAATTTTTTTCAGAACCCCAAATCGGGAAGGGACCTGTGAGATCACCCACAAGGGTTTCTCTACGGGGGAACTTCCGGCAGCTATTTTCTTTGGAGGGCGTGTGATTCTCTGTTGTGAGGGACTGTCCTGTTCAGTGCAGGGCACTCAGAACCCCTGGCGCCTGGGCACTAAATGCCAGGAATGCCCTCTAGTCACCGTGTCAGCCAAAATCCCTCTCCCCTGGCTCCCCGCTTCTAAACACTAAGGGGATTATGCTCTAGTCCAGTTCCTCTTTTTACAGACAGAGAAACTGAGGCCCAGAAAAGGACTCACAGCAAATGGGTGACTGATTAGAGACACAGACGCAGGTGTCCTGACCTTGGTCCCATGCCCTGCGCGCTGGACCATGCTGCGGGTCGTCACAGGGGGAGCCAGCCAACCTTTATCGGGACTTACCCTTCCCAGGTGCCAGACGTGGCCAAGTCAGCCCCCTGGAGCTGGCCTGAGAGCCAACCTCTGGCTTTTGGACTTATTCAATCTGCTGGTACTATGCACCCTTGCTCAGGTGTACTGGGGCAGCTTCTAGAACAGCAGGCATGGGGCCCAGAGCCGCTCATCCTGTCCACACTGGCCACGTCCCTCACGGAGTCCCGCTTGGCGGAGGAGAGATGAGGTAGGGGAGGTGGCTGGGACCTGGCTGAGGAGGGCAAGGAGCCCGGGCTCAGCATTAGGATGCCAGTGGGCCAGCACCCCTGCCTGGTCCTGTTCAGAGAGACATCCTGAGTTTGACCTTGGAATCTGGCAGGAAATTCTGTGGCTGTGTAAGGGTCATAGCTGGGGTGACGACTGTTTTGGGGAAGTTAAGGGCTGACAAATGCACTAATAGGCCCTAACATTTCTAGCCCTTTGCAGCTCATAAATGCATTCATATTAGGATCTCTCTTTGATTTTGACCTTAAAAGCCAGGAATTTTATACCCGTGTTACAGTTGAGGAAACTGAGGCTCAGAGAGGACAAGAGATTTGCTTAAGGCGACACAGCAAGTCAGAGGCAAAGCCAAGCCAGACCTCTTTCCTGCAAAGCAGGTGGGGGCATCTCAGCTTCTGTGGCTTGGCTCTGTTCCCCTCCCCATGGAGGTGGGCCTTCAGGGGTGCCCCTGCTCTCTGTGGGCCTATGTCTGAGGCTTCTGGGGGCAAGACTGGAACAGGAAGAGCTCCTGGGTATCTGCCGCTGAACCCGAAGCCAGGAGGTGCTTGCTCATGGGGGCGCTTCCACAAGGCACACTGTGAATGGGTGACGGCACTGCTGCCTCCCAGGCGTCAGCTGTGTGGTCTGCAGCGCCTGCCTGGCACGAGGCGGGGGCATCATGCACTGCTCAGCGAGCCTGACCCGCGCTGAGCAATGACAGACGACCAGGGCCGGAACAGGCACTTCCCCAATGAAACGATGGCCCGGTGACTGGGGGCAGGGAGGCGGCTCCGCACTCCTCAACAGACAGTCACCAGGGAACGGCTGGGCACCAGGGTGGGGAGTCTTCCCTCGGCTCTAGAGCAGAGAGAAACTCGTGCCCCTCGGGTAGTGTGCAGGGCCAAAGGTGTGTTACTTCACCTATACGGTGTTTAACGTTTTTAGACTTCACAGGTAGTAGTAAAACCTCAGGTGATTCCACATGAACACCCAGATTTCTGGCTTCTTTTGGAAATGAGACATTCGGCAGCACAGGGCCTGTCTGTGTGCGTCACTGCTCGTGAGCCGGGCGTGTCTGCCACCCTCCCTCATCTGGGCCGCCTGGCCAGCACAGCTCCAGTCCTTGTTCCAGAGTCAAGCGAATGCTTGGAAGGCGTTTTAATTCTAAGGATGTTTCTGAAGTCAGTGTGACAACTGTTCTTCAGTTGGTAAAAGAATTGGAGAGAGAGAGGTGATTGAAAGCAGTTGATGTGGGTGAGGACAGCTGTACTTCAGTGTTGGAGAAATCACTGCTGTCTTAGCAGCTGACAAGAATTTCCCTCGGGGGAGCTGCGAGTTTTGTGCAAAGTGCCAGCTCTGGGAAGGTGAGTGCCATGGGCACCAAGTGTTCAGAGGAGGCCAAATCCACCCCGGGAGCCAAGACAGATTTGGTTGCTTCTGAGAGGGGAGTAAGGAGGAGGGAAGCTGGCTGGGCCACATGTTCCTTCCCCGCAGACTTCTGCACCTTCAGGAAGTTCTCCTAAAATTCAGGACATGTTTGATGGGTGAGAGGGAAACGCTGGTGAACCTGGCAAAGGGCCTGAGACTTGCCCTGAGGTGCTGTGGGTAGAAGAGAGACTGCATCTGTGAGCCAGGAGCTGGACTGTGCCTCAATCTCTAGCAGGCTCGCGATGTCCTCAGACCTCCCCACCTTGGGGGCTGAGGCAGTTCTTCCCGAATCTCAAGGCCCACGAGGGCCCAGCCAACACGGGAATATGTAGAAATGTGGGTTAACTATTCCTGTGATCACCTGATTTTTGTAGAAGCAGCGTTACTGAGTAGAAAGGTCTGTGGGCCAACCACGGGCAGGCAAGCCCCTTCCCTCTGAGTGCCAACATCTGGCGACTCTGCGGTGGCAACCCCAGACGGGAAGCACACACCCTGGCTCAGCTGCCTGGGGTCTGGCTTGCACCTGCGCTCGGCAGGACCAGGAGGCCTGGAGCCCTCATGCTCCGCCTGGCGGGGCCGACCATGTTTCCCAGGGTGCGCGTGAGAGCCACTTGTGCCTGCACGGCCTCTACCCTGAGAGCAGAACCGCGCTTTCTTCTTGTGGTCCTGGGACCTGCCTGACCCCCCATAGCTGGGTGTCTGGGCCTCGGCCAGGGGTGGGGGATGGGGGGCAGGGGTGAGTAGAACAATGAAAGGAGAGCAGACAGACCAGACGAGAACAGAAGAGAAGGGAAACCTGTGTTCCTCAGATGCCAACACGGTACAGTAAGACTGAGATGCCATAAACTAAGCCCTGAGAACAAACAAAAACAAGAGAGCTTAATGAGGCAACAGTCACTCCGTCTGTCCTTCGCACTAGCTGATAAATGACGAGGGCAGAAGCCCCCCAGCACTTCCTGATCGCTCCTCTGCTGCGGGTTACTCCATGTCCCCCACCCCGCCCTGCCCCAGCCTGGCCCAAAGCTCCGCACCGCTTTCTGCTTCTCAAGCCATTTGGCCCCTTTCTCTGGCCCTTCAGTGGAGTTCTCTGAAGAGGGTGCCTGTACCCCGTCTACGTTCTCTACCTCCCACCACTCACCTCCAAACCACTGCAGTGCTCCCCGTGGGCTCTGAGACCTCCTAGAGCCACGGGCACAGGGCCCTGTTTAGTCCTCTGCTCCCCGATGCCACCTGACTCTCACTTCCAGGCCCTGTCCTCTCCCGGTTCTTTGGGTCTTTGCCCTCCTCCACTGTGCCCTCTCAGCTCCCTGCACTCACGCCCTCTGCCTGCTGATCGGGGCCCTGGCCCCTCCTACTTAACCTTTCCCAGTCTGAACGCATCACTTTCTCACTTAGACCTTCCGTTCCCCCCCGGGTTTGCTAGCTCAGAGAGCTGCCCCACATCCACCCAGGTCAGACTGGACCCTGGGCCGCCTCCCAGGACCTCCTTACCTGTCCTGTGCCCTTTGCCCTCCCCCCAGCTCCTCCTCCAGAGTGATCTTCCACACAAAGCTAATCCCACGTTCAGAGAGCTTCAACGGCTCCTCAAATCGCAGGAAAGTCACCCGGACCCACGAACCCGGCATCGTGACCCTCTGCGATCAGCCCTGGCATATCTGTCCAGCCCTGACTCCTGTCACCTCATCCATAGCCCAGTCCCATAATCTCCCTCCTGGTCCTTTTCTGAGCCATTTCCTTGTCCTGGGATGCCCTCCCTTCACCCCATTCCTCCATCTTTGAAATCTTCCTAGGCCCTCTCACCCCAAGTCTGCCCATCCAAGGCCCTCTGTGCTTCCTGCCTCTCTCTTTGGGGAGGGGTGTGGCCTCGAAGTAGAGATAACTGTGTTGGACTTCCTCTCCTCTACCTGCTGTGCCATCCCCTCCACCACTTGTACTTCCTCTGTCCCCCGACGTGTGCTGACTGCTCACTGCGTGCCAGATTCTGGGCTAAGCGTGTCATAAACACTGTCCCACTTCCTCTAAACTGTCGCCACAGGAGTGAGCCCTAGTGCAACCCCCATTTTAGGGGATGCTGGATAAGGCTCAGAGAGACCGAATCACGGGCTCAAGGTTACACAGGCATTCAGCGACTTGAACCCAGGTCTGCCTAGCTTCCCAAACCTTTGTTTTAGACACAAATCCAGAGTTACCCAAAAGGGTGCCTGGTCACTGGTGTGCCACTAATGGATTACAAAGCCCCAGGACGGTGCTCTCCTCTGTCTTGGGGCACAGGGGTGGGGCCAGTCACCTCCAGCCACAAGCAGCCTCTGTGGTCACCCTAGTCCTATGAGAATATTGCTTCCTACGTGCACCACGATGTGGAAAAGGATGGGAAGCCCGACCTTAAGCTAGACTTGGTCCTGGCCCTGAGCTGGCCCAAGGCAGCTCGCTTACCCCATACTTTCAGCCTGGCCTGGGAATGCCTGCTGAAGCCCGCCCCCCAACATCCTGCAGCAACCCCCAAGCCAAAAGGCCTCCTTGTGTGGGTAATTCTCCCTGGCCTGGGGTGAGATCTGTGGCCTCCAGAAGTGAATGGAGCTCCCAGGGCCCTGCTCAAGCTGCCCAGCTCAGTCCTTGGCCAGGCTGGCCTCTCTCCTGCCCAGCCTTTGGACCTAAGGCAGCTGAGCTGGCCCTGCTCAGCCCTGGCCTGGCCATGCCCATACCTGTCTCTTATCACCCTTTCACGGGGGTCTGCTGCTAACTCAGGGCACAACCTGGCTGGTGGTTCACGGAGACTCCCTGCTGTCAAGTCCAAGGCCAGCTTGGTGTGAACGGGAGGTAACAGAACTAGGGTGCAAAGATGCTCTAAATCGGGAAGCTGGAGCATTGGGAACCTGGAGAGCGCGACTATACTCCACCGCTGCTGTGCACGACTCTCGAGTTTATGCTTTCCAGTGTCACCAGATCTGCCTAACGCTAGAAGTTTAGCCTCACTGCTATTTTGCATAGAACCCTGAGCCCAGGAATAGACCGTAACTCACCCAGGGCCACACAGCAAGAAATCCAAGGACCTGGCACTTGAGCCCAGGGATCATGACTCCCAGCCCAGGGTCCTCCATTGTTTGTGCTCCTCCCTGGAACTCTGGATAATTCTGGGAGTCCCAGCTCACCAAAGAAAGGAAGATGGCTACCTGGACGAGGCTCCAGCGTTCCCTCTCCTGTTCCCTCCTGCATCTCAGATTTTACGGTTTGCCGGCAGCTAAAGGCAGCAAGCAGGGCGACTCCACAGTGCCCTGGTGTAATGGACAGCCACCTTCCTTGCCTCTGGGTGAGGGTCTGGCCCAGGTCTGTCACATGTTCACTCTGAGCCCCAGGTTCTCTTCTGAGAAGTGCTAGAGTCACCTGCTTTGTGGGTTGTTCTGAGCGTCGAGCCAGAGCACGGGAAGCCATGGGACTACAAAGCCGAGACACGCGCGCCCCTGGTAACGCATGCGGGAACAATGCATCCATTTCATTTGCCTGTTGCCATTCAAGGAAGCAAGTGTATTGGGAACCCCAAAAGCACAGTGTTGCGAAGACTGTTCCAAAATAGGGTGTTGTAACTGGTGCTGCTGCCACTGCTGCCCGTGCATTGGAATCCCCGGGCCGCAACGGGCTGGGAGAGCGTGCATGACCCTTCTTTACTCTACAGGGGCTCCTTTTCTGGGTCAGTTTCCTCTTCCTCTGCACCAATGATGGAGTTTCCAAGGTGAACATGATGCTCCAATTCATCCTAAGTATAAAGCTGTTCTCAACTCATCTCACACACACCCATTAGCAACAAACAGAAGTCTTTTTAGGCCACATTATTCTAGTTTGTAGAATCATGCAATCTTTGGGCTTGAGGAGACTCAAGCATCTTCTTTCACTTCCCTTCCTTAGTGTGCAGTCCCTGCCAAAAGCTTGTCCAGCCTTTCTTTGCACACCTCTGGTGATGAGACACTCACTACCCTCTACGGAAGCCCAGTGAAGTTTTGCTTAGGTCAGACTGAAAGGTGCATGATCTTCCCCTTCCTATGCTGAAATCTGTGTCACCAGAACTGCCCCCACTGGTCTTGGCTCTGCCTTCTGGGGCCCTGCAGGTTGTGACTCCTCTCTTGGATCCAGGACAGACCCTCTGAAGTACAGTGACAGCGACTGTGTCCCTCTGAGCCTTCTCTTTGCCGGGTTGACATAAACCCTTCCTGTATGGCACAGTTTTTTATTCTTTGCCCATCCTGGACACCCTTCATCTTGTCACTATCTCCATAAGGGCTATGGCCCAGATGAGAACACAGGTCTCCAAGAGGATCTGAGAGGGTGAGACTGTTTCCCCTCCCCACACCTAGGGCCCTACTCGCCTAGGGCTGTCCTCTGAGCTAGCATTGGTTATGTTGCAGCCAAACTACACCATGAAGCTTGGCAGTCCGTATTGTCAATGTCCACATTTAGGGAACAACAGCTGGGGGGGAGGGAACAGCCCTCCCCCACCACACACACATCTAGTGTTCCCTAGGGATCTGTGGAACCATAGATCACGCGAAGCGGGACCCCTGAGAGTTTTCTCAGCTGTCCAGAAGAAATGCACTGGTGGCCTCCTTGTCATCCCTCATGGCACTTTAGGGTCACCTTTTCCATGCAGGATGTGCTGCCCAGTGTGCGATTCCAAAAATAGGCTACCAAAGGCTACTTGTAAGTTACTTTACTGATCTCACTGAAAAATAATTTAAAAGACCCAAATGAAAGGAGGAGTGGGCAATCCAGAGGTGAGATGGGCTTGGGGGAATGTATCAATAGATGTAAGGAGGGTCGAAGTATTACATTTTTCCTATGAACCAAAGAGTGTGATGTGGCTTTGGCACAGCATAAAGTAAGCAATAATCCCTTCTAACTTTAACTTAGCGTTTTTCACATATATAATCACATGTGCCCCTCTAACACTCCAATGTAAGGTAGGATAGGAAGTATTAGCTCTATTTTACAGATGAGGAAACTGAGGCTCAGAGAGGGTAAGTGGACTGACCAAAGGGAATGAAGGACTGGCAGAGGCTACAGCTCCCTGGACATTCCATCTGCTGGCCTACAGTTCTCAGCCCCTGTACATTAGTGGGAGTCACATGACTAATTCTGGCTGGTGGGCAGCAGGCAGAAGTGACATTTGACCCTTGTGGGCTGAAGCACAGAAGAGCTGTTTGCAAGATCTGTGGGCTGCCCTGTGTTGAGGCCCAGATAATGGAGATGCCTCATGGGAGACGGTTGCCCTGGAGACCACCTGGACTCACAGGTGTACCTCGTATGAGTGAGAAGTAGAGCTTTGCTGCATTCAGCTGCTAAGATTTAGGGGTTCTTTATTACCACAGCCTCGCCCAGCCTATCCTGATGTATATAAAAGGGAAGTTATTTGTTTTTATGTTATCATGTGTCAGACACTGTGCTAAAGGACTTTGCACATATCCCCTCATGCAGTCCTTGAAACTGTCTTGTGAGAAAAAGATTATTCTTCCTCTTTACTGTACGGGAAAACAGAGACACAGAGAAGAGCAAAGTCACTTGCCCAGCATCACAGAGCCACTAAGGTGTGGGCTTAGAACCTGAATTTGGGTCTCTCTGATTGGAAAACCTCGATGAACTCTGGTGATTTGCAGAAACAGATGACTATTGTATTCCTACACCCTGATGGACTAAATGCTTTCTTTGAAGATGGAAGATTGCACAGATTGCTTTTCTCATTCAGATTTTATGCCTGAGTAAAAGCCTTGTGCTGTGATTTATTATAGCAACACTGATTTTCCAATTTTAAGACAACAATGCAGCTTGAAATAAAATGGAAAGAAAACATTGAAACATTTGAAAACTTTTCTTTACATCCTTATTACGTCTTGCTTGAACTATTCAGGGCCTGCCTCATTTTCCCCTCCTTCCTCCAGTCTCCCCACCATTCTGATTGACTGTCAGAGTCACCTTTGTAAAACCAAGTCTAAGCGTGTTCCCTCTGGCTCAAAACCCACGAAAGGGCTTCTCATCCCCTCCATCAGCACTTCCTAAATTATATTCCTCCTATATGTAATGTAAATACGCTACATCCTACAAATGAAAAAAGAGTTTCATGGGCAAAGAAGTATTGGAAATGCTTATTAAAAATATTATTAAAAGTTAAAATTAAAAATTTTTAGTTAACAATTGTAAACTGTAGGACTTTGCAAAGATTTTAACATGCTAAAGCCCATTGTACGTTTCCAAGAGGCAGATTCATTGTTTCTGGCATTTCTTAAACTTTTGGACCATGAAATCTCCCCATTCCCTTTTATCTTGGGATACCTAATGGGATTAGTATTCCATGCCGTATACTTGGGGAATATGTTGGCTTTTAGGATAAAGTCTGGACTTTGCAGCTAACATTCAGGGCCTCCCAGGATCTGCTCCCGGGTCACCTTTCAGTCTCATCTCACAAACCCCTGCCTCCCTCTACCCCAGGGTTCAACTCCTCTCGCTCCTCCTCCTGGACATCTCACTATGTGTCACTCAGTGCTAGCTCGTGGGGATCTCCGAGCTGTGACCTGGAGAGGAAACAAGCATTGAGGAACAAAGTCAGAAACTTAACACAACACAGACTCTGTTTGGGAGAATGTTAAAAACACTTGATTAGTGACGTGGCTGAGATGAAAATGGGAATGATGACTGTGCGACTAATTGAAAGCCATGTGTTTACTGAGGCTCAAAGAATCCCTTTTAGAAGTGGGAACTGGGCCCACATATGCCAATGAACAAGGCAAAATGGGTGCACGCTGGAAACAAAAAGCACCAAGATATGCTGGGCAGAACCAAAGATATTAATGTAATTAATAAAGTAATTAACATGTACAGGAATGCAAAAGCTGCCAGGAGGCTGATAAGACAGGGTTATTAAAAAAGAATGAGCAGTGTAGCGGGGAAGTGAAATTAAGTTTTGCATTTCTTTTTTATCACAGACCCCCAAAATACTCTATGAGTAATAAATAGGCCTTGATTTACTGCAAAAATACCAATGAGGCTGGGGACAGAATTTGCTGTTGACCCTCTCCCTGGCAAAATAAACCAATCAATCAATCACTCAGTCAGCCAGTCACTGAGAATATGGGGGGACCTGCATCCAGTGAGGTAGTTGAGGGCAAGGTGGTTAAAGATCTCAGACCAGAGGTCAGACTGCCTGAGCTCTAGTCCTAATTCTGCCACTTAGAAATGCTGAAACCTGGCTGTGGCTATTTAGCCTCACTCTTACCATCTGTAAAATGGGTATAAACACAGTACCTCCTCATAGGAGTGAGGATTAAATATACTGATATGAATAAAGCCCCTTGACCAGTGCCTGGCCCCAGTGAATGGCTCAGACAGGGTCAGCTGTTACTATTATCACCCCCGCAGCTACCACCCTGCAGCAATCCACCCAAGGAAAAGTTCCAAGTTAACACAGATTCAGAAAATGTTTGAAAGGATTCGTTAAGAAAACTCATGTCCCCTTCCTCTCATTTCTCCTCTGTCTGGTTCCCAGAGCATTCAGGAGAAGGGCAGGAAGGTAGAAACAGACACATGAGGACTGGTTTAAACTGGTAGGTTATCCCAGTCACTTCTCTGGCTTTGGGACTTTGGGTAAGTCTACCCTCGATTTCTCCATCAGGGAAATGAGGGGTCTGTTCAGGTGATTTCTTAAGTCATTTCAAGCTTTGAAATTCTATGAGTCAACATTAGTCATACAAGCAAGCATCGATTACCAAGAGCAAAAATGACCCTCCTTGGAGGCTCCTTCTCCTGCTCCTCCTCGGCTGTCTTCCAGCTCTGCTCCTGGCACCGGGGTCCTCCTGGGCCCTCAGGCTAGGAGCTGCAGAGTCATCGGGCTACTACACCTCCCTCATCAACACGTCCACCTGCCCTGAGCCCTCTGCCCATCTCAGCATCAGGACACCTCCGCCCCAGCCCTTGGGGTTTAGGCTTTCAGGCCCTCACTACATCACTTCCCCAGCCTGTCCCTCCCTCAGAGGTCTGCCTCTCCCACCCCTTTTCTCCTTTTCTCCGATTTTTATGAAAAGCTAAATAGTACAGGGAATACTCGTGTACTCTCTTCCAGGAATCAAAAATTGCTAACATTTTGCCATATCTGCTCTCTCTCTCCACACACACACTTTCCTCCACTAAACTATCTGAAGGTAAATTTCAGACTCCATGCACATAACCACAATTTTATCATATACCTAAGAAAAGTAACAACCCCGTAATGTCATCTGAGAGCCAGAGTGAACTTTTATGAAGGGTTCCTCACGCTGCTCTGCTGCTGAAATTCCTTTAACGGCTCCCCATGGCCTCCAGGTCACAGTACAAGCTCCCTTCAGCTCTGCACTTACTTTCTGTCCACAGGCAGCCAGATCCAGTTGATTCTTGAACTTCTCCCCAGACATACCCTCCACCTTCCTGCTCATGGATTTTCATCCTCCTGGAATGCCACTGCCTCCAATATTTTCTCCTGGAGCTTCTGCCCATTATTTAAAGCTCAGCTAAAATTCCATGTTGTCCAAGGAATCTTCTAAGGTCTTCCAGTTGAAATGTATCTTTCTTTTCATATCTCCATAACACGTGGGAAGCTAGTATGATGACATATTTCATACATGGAGGAAGGCAGAGACAAAAGCCTTACAGAGAAATGTAATTAATCCCTGATCAAACTGTGCCTGAACTCCACATCACCTCTGGAATTTTCCAGGATGCCAATGTGTTCCCTCTACTGTGTACTCCAGTTTGAGTTACTTGCAGCCCAAAACACCCTAATGAATACTGTAGGGATTAGAGCTGACAATCCTTTAGCCTTCTAAAGCTATGAAGCAACAGTAGAAAAATCCAAAGCATTACACACCAGTTACACTGGACACTTGCTGTCCCCCAAGACCATTTCCCCCTCCTCTTACCCTTGCTTTGGAATGCCCTCATATACCTTGTCCTGTCTTAAAAAAAAAAAACAAAACTGAGATAAAACTCAGAAAAATTCACTATTTAACCACTTCAATTGTAAAGTGTACAATCAGTGGTTTTTAGTGTGTTCAAAATGTCGTTTAACCCTCACTACTATCTAATTCCAGATAATTCTCACCACTTCAAAAAGAAACCTCATACCTGTTAGCAGGCATTCCCCATTCCATGTTCCCCAGCCCCCTAATCTACTTCCTGTATGTATCTGCCTATTCTGTACATTTTACATAGACGGAATCATACAAGATTTGGCCTTTTAGTGTCTGGCTTCTTTCATTGAACGTAACGTTTTCAAGGTTCATCCGTGTTGTAGCGTGCATTCCTCTTTATGGCTGAATAATATTCTATTGTCTGGATATACCACATTTTGTTTATCCATTCATCAGTTGATGGACATTCAGATTGTTTCCACTTTTCAGGCTGTTATGAATTATGCTGCTGTAAGTATTTGTATACACACTTTCACTTCTCCTAAGTATACACCTAGGAATGGAATTGCTGGGTCACATGGTAACTTTAGTTGTTTGAGGAACTTCCAGACTGTTTCGTGCAGCTCCTGTTTTCTTTAACTATCTAAGTCCTACTTGTTCTTTCAAGAACCGAAGGGAAGAGTACGCTCCTCCTTTTTATGACACATTTCTCAAGGTAGGATGACTAGCCACTTCCTCTGTGATCCCCCACGGCTGGAGGCTAAGCTATCCCAGCACTTACCACCCGCGCTGACATTGTCAGTTTACACCTCTGTCCCTCCTGGACTGGGAGTGTCCCAAGAGCAGAGCCTGTACCTTATCCATCGGGGCAGCCCCAGCATCTGGCACATAGTGAATGCTCAGCAAATGTGGGTTTGGTGAATGAACGAACGGCACGTCTCTCTAGTGCCCTCATGGCACAGCTTAGCTTCACGAAGCCTTCTTCATAACAGAGGGTGGGCTGCGCTGAGAGCCTCCTGGATGTGGGTGTGAGAGCATGTGGGTGGCGCAGGCGTACGGATGCATGAGAAGGCATGTGGAGGGGGAGTGGGAATGTGCTACGTGGATGCATGCGGTTCAACAACACTTGCTTGAGTTCAGAGAGCACCATGGAATGAGCCGAATGAGACTGATCCAACGGGCTTATCTTAGAGCGGGAAGTGAGGACAATAGATGTGGACAAAAAAGTAGTTAGGATGCCTGATCACAGGCAGGCGCTTGAGATAATCACAGATAACAGGCCTCAAGCTGGGGTAGAGCTCTGCTCCTTATGAGGCAATTTCCCATCCATTATCTCATTTGAGAGGCAGCTTGGGCCGTGGAAGGAGCATGGCTTTGGGGAGCAGCTGGCCTGGCTTAGAGCCTCTGAGCCCCACTTGCTACCTGTGTGGTCCACAGCCCATCACGTGGCTCCGCACACCTCCACGTGCTCAACCGCAAAATGGGAAGAGAAATTTCTCTGCTTAGGGTGGTCGTGAGGATTAAGTGGGTGGAGTTTCAGTGGAAATGCATTAGAAGGTGTAAATCTATCCACAGGAAGCAGCATTGCTCCTCAAGACCTCCCTGGGAAGCAGGCAGAGAAGTTATGTTACCTCCCCTGTGGAGTTGGAAAGTTCTGAGTCAGGGAGTGGGAACAAAAGTCACAATGATGGGTCACCTGTGTGTCAGGCTTAGTGCTAGGCACTTGAACATGTGACCCCAGTCAATGCTCGTGGTAAACCTGTAAAGGAGCAGTGGATATTTCCTTATGGGCACTGAAGCTCAGAGAGGGTGATTCACTCACCCAAGGTCACACAGCTAGGAGGTGGCAGAATAGGGAGCAAACCTTGGATCATAGTGTTTACAGCTACCTCATTATTCCTCCAAAGCCCACAGTGCAAGAGCCTGGGTTGGTGAATGCATTCCATTTCTTTGGTATGTGAATGCATTTCCAGAAGGCTGCCATATATATTTAACAATTGGTATGAACATGCAGTCTCTCGTCAGCTGGCTTCCTGTCTGCTGTAAGACGCAGATAAGAAAGAAACAGCTGAGTGGACACAGGAAAATCCTCCACACCGGCTGGCAGAAATCACTCCAGCCTGGAGTTACCTTTCTTTTTTTTTTTTTTTTTTTATTTGTGGTACGCGGGCCTCTCACTGTCGTGGCCTCTCCCGTTGCGGAGCACAGGCTCTGGACGCGCAGGCTCAGCGGCCATGGCTCACGGGCCCAGCCGCTCCGCGCCATGTGGGATCCTTCTGGACCGGGGCACAAACCCGCGTCCTCCACATCGGCAGGCGGACTCTCAACCACTGCGCCACCAGGGAAGCCCATGCAGTTACCTTTCTTGATTTAATTCTCTGTGACTTCTGTGTCTGAATCATGTAAGAAAATGACTTCCTGGGTGAAATAATAAAATGCCAGGCATGGATGTTCATAGTCTCACTCTGGCAGCTCTGGCGATAATGGCTCAGAGGAGCGGGCTTTGCATCTGGGAGTCAGATTCGATTCCTCTGAGATTCCTAAGCCAGGAACATGCTGGCCTGGTCTCATGGGGCCCAGTGACAAGGAGTCAGACACGGAAATGGCAAGAGGAGGGACTAGTTTTGAGAGGGTTCAGGGCAGGGCTGCCGAGGATCAGGTAATAAACAATGCTCTTATAATTGCTAACCTTCATTGAATGCTCTCTATATGCTGGGCACAGGGTGTGTTCATTATAGGCACACTGTCCATTCTAATCCTCCCAAAAGCCCTATGAGGTGGGTATTATTAGTATCTAGACCTGTATTATGGATGAAGAAACTGTGGGGCTTCCCTGGTGGCACAGTGGTTGAGAATCTGCCTGCTAATGCAGGGGACACAGGTTCAAGCCCTGGTCTGGGAGGACCCCACATGCTGCGGAGCAACTAGGCCCGTGAGCCACAACTACTGAGCCTGCGCGTCTGGAGCCTGTGCTCCGCAACAAGAGAGGCCGCGATAGTGAGAGGCCTGCGCACCGCGATTAAGAGTGGCCCCGGCTTGCCACAACTAGAGAAAGCCCTTGCACAGAAACGAAGATGCAACACAGCAAAAATAAATTAATTAATAAACTCCTACCCCCAACATCAAAAAAAAAAAAAAGTTGTCAGAAGTTGTGGTCCTCAGAAGTTGTCACTTATTGTACTAGCTTCCTAGGGTTGCCAAACAAATTTCCATAAACTGGGTGGCCTAAAACAAAAAGAAATTTATTCTTGAATAGTTCTGAAAGCAAGAAGTCTAAAATCAAGGTGTTGGCAAAGCTGCGCTCACTCTGGGGGCTCTAGGGGAGAATGCTGTGCCTCTCCTAGCTTCTGGTGGCTCCAGGCATTCCTTGGCTTGTGGCTGCATCACTCCGATCTCTGCTTCCATCTTCAAGTGACCTTCTCCTTGGTGTCTGTGTCCTCTCCTCATCTGCTTCTTTTAATGACACTTGTTGGATTTATGGCCAGTCTGGGTAATCCAGGATGATTTCATTTTAAGATTTTTAATTTAATTACATCTGCAGAGACCCTTCTTCTAAATAAGGTTGCATTCACAGATTCCAGGGGTAAGGGTGTTGACATATTTTTTTTTTTTTTGCAGTATGCGGGCCTCTCACTGTTGTGGCCTCTCCCGTTGTGGAGCACAGGCTCCGGACGCGCAGGCCCAGCGGCCATGGCTCACGGGCCCAGCCGCTCCGCGGCATGTGGGATCTTCCCGGACCGGGGCAGGAACCCGTGTCCCCTGCATCGGCAGGCGGACTCTCAACCACCGCGCCACCAGGGAAGCCCAGGGTGTTGACATATCTTTTGTGGGGTCACAGTTCAACCCATGACACTTACCTAACTTCACACAGTAAGTGGCTGAGCTGGGATCAGAAGTTAAGCCTAACTCCAGAGTCCATTTGCTTGACCACTATGAGCTAAATGCTACATACTTCCTTGCTGTGTGACTGGCCATGCTATTCAACGCCTCTGTGCCTCAGTTTCTTCACCTGTACACCAGAGATAACAGCGGTAACTACTGCATGCGGTTGTTGTGAGGATTAAATGAGTTGATAAAGGAAAGCCCTTGGAACAATGTCTAGCACACAGTATGAACTCAACAAAAGCTCTGTTATTATTATTTTTGCTATTGTTACTACCAAGATATGCAACTTCGTTGGCATTGTGGATGAAGGCTGAGCAGACCAGCTACTGAGGACGAGGCTGGACCTGGAAGCAGTGCTCTCAGATCTGAATTTGCTGGGTTTGAACATCTGCTCACAAGTGCTTCACTCTTCATGAAATATCAACCACATAATCACAGATGTGAGAGAGATTTAAATATCTATAAGAGAACACTATGCACAATGGATGCTAATAATTTTGAAAACATCAATGAAGAAAATGTTTCTTTAGAACAAAACCAAGGGACTTCCCTGTTGGCGCAGTGGTTAAGAATCTGCCTGCCAATGCAGGGGACATGGGTTCAAGCCCTGGTCCGGGAAGATCCCACATGCCGCGGAGCAACTAAGCCTGTGCACCACAACTACTGAGCCTGTTCTCTAGAGCCCGTGAGCCACAACTACTGAGCCCATGTGCCACAACTACTGAAGCCCGTGCGCCTAGAGCCTAAGCTCTGCAACAAGAGAAGCCACCGCAATGAGAAGCCCGCTACCACAACGAAGAGTAGTCCCAGCTCGCCGCAACTAGAGAAAGCCTGAGCTCAGCAACAAAGACCCAACTCAGCCAAAAATAAATAAATGAATAAATAACTTAAAAAAAAAAACCCAAGTAAAACACGGGACTGATGCAAAAAGAAGCAGGAAGTATGAATAAACCAACAGACCAATCCCAGCAGAATTGATTCCAAGTCATCTAATAGCACATGGTCTGGGCTGGGTATTTTTCTAATATTTAAGTCCTCTCAGGCTGGTCAGTTCACCTCTCCAGCCTCAGTTTCCTCATCTCTAAAATGGGGCTGTCAAGGTGCTTTGTAAACTGTGCATACTGTAGAAATGCGAGGCACTATTATTATTACGGTATGTGTTTGCCAACTGTTGAGCACCTGTACCCATGTGGGACAGACTTGGGGTTAGGGACCCAGTCCAGAGAAGGGCAGGGGAGTGGGTGGGCTGGGCACTGAGAATTGGGATGATGATGTTGCTGTCCCCTGAGCTCTTAGGAGGGGCCCACAGGTTGTGTCAGTGTCTTCTGAACTGAACTGAGCATCTGTGGGTCGTGTGAAGTATTCCACCCTATGTCAAGGTCAAAGTGACTCAGTATTTGCAGTTTAATCCACTGTTACTTTAGGGAGACACTCCAAGCCAAACAGTGGCAGAAAATAATGAACATCCCACCAAGTGGCCAACGGTTCTATTGCAGAGCCACTGTGGGTGTCGAGGTGCCCTGACACTGTGGTTCCCTTGCCCCTTGCTTCCTTGTTGGTTTCTGTGGTTGGTGGCTTCCTGCAGCTGTTTTTTTAACCCACCTAAAGTTCTGGTCTGCAATTTGCTCACCCTCTGCCTCTCAACTGCAATGAAAAATGCTACAGAAATAGAAAACTCGTAGTTTTTCTTTCTTTCCTATTCCTTGCTCTCTGACTTTCACTGGGGAAACAATTGTTCAAATGATGATTCAAGGACTTTCAGGAAAACATGAGACTGGAGGGGCTCATTCAGCTCTGTGGGATCCACACATGTGAACCTTCCCAGGCCCCACCCCCCAGTCTGCATTTCCTTTGTCACCATCACAGTCTCTAGCTGGGAATTGGGGTAAGGGTTGGTAGGGGCCATGTGGACTTCAGGTTTCTTGGATTCAGGTTTTTCTTCCCTCATTTTTTAGCCTTAAATGTATTGTCCTGGGTCGGTTTCTAACTCTGGTATCCAAAGTGCAGTCCTGGGCCCTTCCTATAGGTTGGTGAGGCTCTGGTTCAGAAAATTTCAACCCTGGCTGCACACCAGAACCCATGGCAATTTCTAAAAAATCCCAATGTCCAGGCTTCTTTCTAAATCAATTGAATCAGAATTTCTGGGGGGTGTGACATGAGTACCAGTATTTTGAAAAAGATCTTTTCTGGGGTGATGTGGCCAGGATTGAAAACCACAAATCTAGCCTATCTTTATGTAAAGAACTCTTACAACTCAACAACAAAAGGATAAAGAATTCAATTAGAAATGGGCAAAGGACTTAAGTAGATATTTCTCCAAAGAAGATCTACAAATGGCCAATAAGTACAGGAAAGGTTGCTTAACATCATTCATCATTTGATAGTCATTCTCATCAAAACCACAGTGAGGTACCATTTCACACCTATAACCAATCAACCAGGCAGATAAATAACAAGTGTTGGTGACAATATGGAGACACTGGACCCCTCATGCATTGCTGGTGGGAATGCAAAATGGTGCAACCACTGTGGCATGGTCTAGCAATTCCTAAAAATGTTAAACAGAGTTACCATACGACATAGCAATTCTACCCATCTCTTTCTCTCTCTCTCTCTCTCTCTCTCTCTATATATATATATATACACACACACACACACACACACACACACACACATACATACCCAAGAGAACTGAAAACATATGTTCACATAAAAACTTGTACATAAATGCTCATGGCAGCATTGCTCATAATAGTCAAAAACTGGAAACAACCCAGATATCCATCAATTGATGAATGGATAAATGAAATGTGGCACATCCATATAGGGGAATATTATTGAACCATAGAAAGGAATGACGTACCAATACATACTACAACATGGAAGAACCTTAAAAACATTATGCTAAGTCAAAGAAGCCAGACACAAAAAGCCACATACTGTATGATTCCATTGATATGAAATCTCCAGAGTAGCCAAATCCACACAGCCATGAAGTAGATTATTGGTTGGCAGGGGCTGGAGGGAAGGGGAGATAGAGGGTGATGTGTAAAAGGAACAGGGTTTCTTTTTGGGGTGATGAAAATTTTCTGGAATTAGATAGTGAGGATTGGTTGTACAGCCTTACGAATATACAATATTAAAAAACACTGCAGTATACATTTTAAAACTGAACTTTATGGTATGTGAATTATATCTTAAAAAAAAGAAGATAGGGCTTCCCTGGTGGCACAGTGGTTAAGAATCCGCCTGCCAATGCAGGGGACACGGGTTCGAGCCCTGGTCCAGGAAGATCCCACATGCCACGGAGCAACTAAGCCCGTGGGCCAGAACTACTGAGCCTGGACTCTAGAGCCCGCGAGCCACAACTACTGAAGCCCGCGTGCCTAGAGCTTGCGCTCCGCAACAAGAGAAGCCACCGCAATGAGGAGCCCACGCACCGCAATGATGAGTAGCCCCCGCTGGCCACAACTAGAGAAAGCCTGCGCGCAGCAATGAAGACCCAATGCAGCCAAAAAAAAAAAAAAAAAAGATATATGTCTGCCATGGAGAATGGCTTGGAAGGGTCTATGAGTGGAAGCAGGGAACATGCTTAGAAAGTTGTGGCAACAACAATAAACAACAACTTAGTGGCCTACACAATAAAGGTTCTTTACTCATTATCCCTGTTGTCCATTGTGTGTCAGCTGTAGTTCTGCCTCATAGTGGCCCCTCTGGGATGCGAGATGGTGGGAGATGATGGTACTTTGGTCCTTGGTGGCAGCAGTGAAGACGGACAGAAGTGATGGATTAGGATAGGATTCGACAGTAGAGTATGCAGAACTTCTCAGAGAATATTTCATTGATCTCATAATAAAATTGCCCTAAGACTGGCTTCATTCAATTGTTCAACTGATATTATTTATTGAGTGTGTACTATGTGCCAGGCACGTTTGCAGGTGCTGGGGATACAGCAGAGAATAATATACAACTCTGCTCCCTCCCTATTCTCATGGAGCTCACATTCGAATGGGGGGCAGCAGCTGTGACAGTGATTAGGAAGTGGATGGGAGGCACTACAGTAGTCATTATGGCTGAACATCGATACCTGGTTCTTTCTCTCCTGGGCACATAGTAGGACTGCTCTTTCCTGCCCCACTGAACCCAGGCATGGAGAATTAACATGATAGGGCCGATGAAATATGAGTGGAAGTGACATGTGGCAGTTTGGAGTGGAAGCTTTAAAAGTCACTTGCCATACACTCTTTCCCGTTGCCACAAAAACTGTCCCAGAAGGTGCCCACCAGCTGTGTCCTGGAGTGAGGATGCTATGGGCGGAAGCTACAATGGATCCTCTATGAACAAGTGCTATGATGAGTGAAGTCTCTGTTGTTTTAATCCACTGAGTTTTGTTGCTGTTGTTGTTACCACAGCAAAACCTAGCACACCCTGTTCTCTCTCACTGTTCACCCTCTGAGGGACATTACATCCAAACACGATCCTGGCTCATATTTTAGAAAAGTAAGCCCAGTAAGTCAAACGTAAGAGCAAGAGTCTGCAGACATGTGTCATGGAGAAGACGACAACCCACCCTGTGTGCATTTAATTTTGCCCATCAGACTGCACTCCTCGAGGGATCCTGAGCACAGCACACAACAGGCCCCCCATAAATGCTGAAGGAGCGCCGGGATGACACATCATTTCCAAAGAGGTGGGTTGGCTGGAATTCCCCCACAAAAAAGAGGGAATGCTTCTGTGGGTGCCACAGCCTGTGTTTCTGCCAACATGGACATGGGGGAAAATCATCAAAATTTAAAGGTAGTCTTTGCTCAAGAACTGGAATGGCTTTAGCAAGACACAAGTGGTCAGAAGAGGCCAGTATTGCAGATAATTTTCCAGCTGTTCTGCTCCATGGCACTTGAAAATTCCTAGTAAACAGCCCACCCCCTGCAGAGCACCTGGACAGGTAGAGACCAGAGAATTTCTTGCCTCAGGGCTGTCCCCTGGTGCAATGGCTCTGCATCTTTTGCTCTGTGTCCTGAGGGGCCTCCGGATCCCAAGTACCTCCTGAAGACACTAGGGAAGCCAGTAAGGAAGCTGAAATAAACTGCAGTCTCCCATGGACCTAAGATACCTTCTGAGGCAAGATGTTCCAGAAACCTGGCTGTGGCTGGCAGAGCTGTCTGTCCATACATGGGGTCCACAATGCTGACTGCAGCTGGGACCCTTGCCAGAAGGAGGTTGTCTGCAGGCATCTTTAAAACGTCTCTTTGGCATATCATTCCAATTAAATCTCATCTAGCATTTTCATTTTAATAACTTAATCTGGAAGTTACACCTTGCCTCCTCTCCCAAAGGGGCTGAGGCAGCACAAAATAAAAGCCCAAACACAACAGGACAATTAAAAATAAAGACAAAGGATCAGAAGGCGAGATAATCCTCCCGGAACCTGAGAAAAGATGGTTATTGTGGCTGAGTGTTGAATTTGGCTCCAACTTTCTGGCAGCCAAGGTTAAAAAGAAAACAGAGTGGCTTATTCAGTTATGATTGCTTGATTGAAGGAAGGAAGGAGATACAAGTTCATGGCGGGTGGTGGTGGGGAAGCACAGCCCATTTCCTGGCACTAAAGTCTGTGAGGATCTATCCTGTGGATCTTTATCTCAGGGGCATTAAGTCACAAACTGAACAATAGCCTTTTATGGAAGATGCTGAATCATTCTTCAATTGGCAGCTTTAGCCCCGTAATTGGGCCCTTGATAAAAGGTGAGGGTGTAATATTAAATTAAATTGCAGCTTGGCAAAGACATTTCTTGGAGAAGCCGGCTTAATGGGCCCAGACAGATGGGTTGAATTCGGACATATGGAGGCATGGGGAGAGAGTTCTAGGTGGAGGGAACAATTTATTCAATAAACATTTACCGAGCACTTACTGTGAGCCAGACCCTGCCAGTGGGTGCTGGGGACACACGGATGTCCTTGGCCTCTGAGGAGGTCACAGACTAGGAGGGGCCAGGTGCACAGACAAATAATTACCACTGTTGTGACCAGATGAGGGGGCCAACAAGGGTGAGGCGGGGGCCTAGACAAAGGCATCCAAGGAAGCCCACTGTTCCAAATGCTCCTGGAGAAGATGCTTCTGACTGCCTCTTGAAGGTCAAGTAGGAATTTTTTACATGAAGACAGGGTATTGGGGTGGGAAGGAGGGTGTTCTGGGTAGAGGAGGACAGCAAATGCAGAGGCGGGGAGAGCGTGTGACGTTTTGGAGACGTGCCATTAATAAGGGGAGCTGAACAAAGGGAGCGAGGGAGGCCGAGAGATGAGGCAGGGGAGGCAAATGAGGCCAGGTCACTGGGTCATCGAGGTCCCCTTGAACTGCTAAGGAGTGAGGGCTTCATCCTCTAGCTGATGGCGAGGATTTTTTTTTTTTTTTTACATTTTTATTGGAGTATAATTGCTTTACAATGGTGTGCTAGTCTGCTCCATAACAAAGTGAATCAGCTATACATATACATATGTTCCCATATCTCCTCCCTCTTGCATCTCCCTCCCTCTCCCCCTCCCTATCCCACCCCTCCAGGCAGTCACAAAGCACCGAGCTGATCTCCCTGTGCTATGCGGCTGCTTCCCACTAGCTATCTACCTTACGTTTGGTAGTGTATATATGTCCATGCCTCTCTCTCGCTTTGTCACAGCTTACCCTTCCCCCTCCCCATATCCTCAAGTCCATTCTCTAGTAGGTCTGTGTCTTTATTCCTGTCTTACCCCCAGGTTCTTCATGACATTTTTTTGATGGCGAGGATTTTAAACAGCAGAATGGCATGGTCAGAACATCAGATGGTGTAGTCCTCTCCTGGGAGGAGTTAGTCAGGCTCACTGGGGTGGCTCTCAGCTAATGAACCCACCGGAAGTCCTTGCAGAGTCCCACTACCCTGCCTGGGGCGAGGTCTGCATCCGGGTGGGGCCTGAGGATGGCCATCCAGAACCCCATGGATGACTATGGATGAGAGACCTGTCCTACTGTTCAGGGCTGGTGGCGATGACCCATCACTTGGAATGTGACCTTGGCATCAAAGCCTTGGGCCACCAGGTTGCCCATGTGCAGCCCAGAGAGCAGGGTTCACCTTGACCCTTAGCATGCCCCTCACCCTGGACATTCTGTTGTCTCTTTTTTCAAAATAAATAGTGTGAGATGGAGCTTGGACAAGCTTTATGAAGATACCAGACATTCTGAAAGTGTCTGCTTTAGGATTGGATTTTTTTCAGAGCAGCTGTAGAGGGAGGCAGAAGATAAGAGTTAAAATTATTTAAAACTCTACGTATTTGTCTCTTCCAATATCCATTTCCATAGAAACATAACTGAAATAAGATGCCAGTTTCAGAGCCAAGGGCGGTCCATGACTTCCAGATACCCCATTTGCTTCGAAAAGCACGGTCAAAGCATGGAATATGGAGGAAAGGCTGAAATCCTCCTCTGTCCCACACTGCCCTTTACTTGGTCACTGCCCTAATGGCCAGAAAGGCACAGAATCCAGAACACAGGCGGTTCTTGAGGCAGGCTGTCAGGCAGCCGGTGTGGACAGCCTGCTGCCATTTCTGTAAGTGAACGTCACACACGTACGGAGCTCCCGTGGGTGACCGACTTGCACGTGATTCTGTCTCTGCTGCCACCTGTCTGGGAAGCGGATGGGGGGAGGCTCAGGGAGCAGAGGCAGCCTCAGGATGCTGCCTCAGTGGCTGCCTGGGGCTCTGTGGGGGTTCGACATTGGTGGCCTTTAGTGCTGTCCGCCATCTCCTCTCCATTTCAAAACCATTTCAGAATGGTCAAGTGGAGGCGTAGGTGGTGGCCTGGTAGAGAAGAAAGGCTTGGGAAAAAGCAAAGAATCCTTCCACCTAGATTCACAGGCTGTCTTCACACCATCAGTATGCACTGCTTTCACTTCAGGGGAAATTATCTCAAATTATTTTCCTTAAAAGCAAAAAAAACACCACCAAAAACAAAAACCCACATGGGTGTGTGTGTATATGCACACACATACACAGTGTCAATTCTTGGTTTTCATCTTACTTGATCTAAAAGTAGCGTTTGACACGCTTCATCAAAACTTCCTCCTTGAGACATTTTCTTCATCTGGTTTCCTAGACACCAGACTCATCTGATTTTCTTTCTGTCTCTATGGTTTCTCCTTCTAGGTCTCCTTTGCTGTTTCCCTTCTACCGCCTGGGTCTCCAAACATGGGAATAATTGAGGGTCTGTCCTTGGTCCCTTCTTGTCTACATTTAAATGCCCCCCAGTACTCTCACCCAAGGCTTTGTGTCATCTATATGCTGACTGCATCCAACTTTCCATCTCCAGCCCACACCTCTCCCTGAACCCCACACCCGTATGTCCAATACCTATTCACCATCGCCACTAGTATTGTAGGTATACAAAAAAGGAGAGTTTTTCCCTTTTCCCAAGAATATAAACTGTATTTTAAAAACCTTTTAAACATACTTGGCAGATTTATCCACCCCTGCTACCTGTGAAATGCAGAAACAGCCAATCTTCCCCTCAGACTCCGTAAAGCAGAGGAAGCAAGGTGCAATGCAGGAGTACTGAGGACGGGGCCAAGTCATTGGGCGGAGGGTGAGGGAGCCTGTCAGTCCTTGCCTTGGTCTGGAGCGTTCATCTCTGGAGACCCCTCCTTCCTTCTTCAAATCCCTCCTGTGCAGGAACAGCTTTGTCTCCCTTGCTCCTATCTGTGGGCAGCCCTCTCTCCTGGCTACCCGCTTTGTTACTGGCCACTACATCAGAGTCCCCTGCCCTGGCTTCTCCTCTTGTTCCCATCACTGCTTAGTTGTTCCTCGGGCTCCAGCCAGGACATCTTCACTCTGACTGTACCCACTCTCTAGGAGACCACACTCATCCCCACAGCCCCCGTCCTCAACGTATTACCTGCCCCTCCCCCAGGTCTCTATCTACTGGACAAACTGCTCCCTTGCGCTTTAGGACCCTGAATCCAATCTTCTTTCTGCCCAGAAATGAACCCCTCACATGCCCTCCAAAACCCACTCCTCATTCTGCACCTGACCTCGGTGATGGGGTTCGCCATCCACCACCCACTCAGAAATCCGGGCATTGCCCTTGCTGCCTCCCTGCCCTCCTTCCCCCTTAGAGTCAATTAATCACCAAGCCTTGTCACGTCTGCTTCCTTATTATCTCTCCAATCCACCCACTTCTCTCTGTTCCCACTGCAGGTGCCCTGCTTTAGGTCGCCATCGGCTCCTGCCTGGATTACTGCAGAAACCATCTCTGAGCCACTGCTGGGCCTTCAGCCTCACCCCTTCATCTGTTCTCACCCTGCCGCCAGGTCAAACCTGATCATGTCACTCCCTGATTAAATGTCTTTCATTTTGAATTTTAGACTCTTCTGCTTAGCACACAAGGTCCCTAATGACCCGGGTTCTGCCTGTGTCATCATTTGTCCTTCCTGTCACCTCCCCAAAGGCACCCTCAGCTTTGGACAGCAGAACCACTTTGTATATATTTTTAAACCATTTAGGAAAAAAAACGATATACTAACATCACGTTTAATGTTGAGAAGCTAGGTGCCTTCCCTCTGAGATCAGAAACTAGGCAAGGTTGTTCTCTCTCACCGCTCCTATTCAACATTGTACTGGGAGTGCTAGCTAATACAAAAATAAGACAAGAAAGGAAATAAAATGCATATGGATTGGGAAGGAAAAAACAAAATTGTCCTTTTGTCAATGACATGACTGTCTATGTAGAAAGTCCCAAAGAATCAACAAAAACCCTCCTGGAACTAGCAAGCAATTATAACAAGGTTGTAGGATTCAAAAGACTTTTGTAAAAACAAACACAAAAACAAAAACACAACACCATTTATATGAGCACCAAAAACAAAATAAAATACTTAGGTGTAAATCTAACGAAATATATATAAAATCTATATGAGGAAATCTACAAAGCTCTGATGAAAGAAATCAAAGTAGACTGAATCACACAACAATGTAAAGCAATTATACTCCAATAAATATGTTAAAAAAAACCAAAAACAAAGTAGATTGGATCAAAGTAGATTCCATGTTCATGAATAGAAAGACACAATATTGTTAAGATGTCAATTTTCTCCGACTTGATCTACAGAATCAATGCAATCCTAATCAAAATCCCAGCAAGTTACCTTGTGGATATTAACAAACTGATTCTAAAGTGTATATGGAGACTTTTTATAAAAGACCCAGAATAGCCAACACTATACTGAAGAATAAAAGTCAGAGAACTGATATTATTCAACTTACGTGACTTCAAGGCTTACCATAAAACTATGAATCAAGACAGTGTGGGATTAGTGAAAGAACAAATAGGTCAGTGAAACAGAATCAAAGTCCGGAAATAGACCCACACTAATACAGTCAACTCATCTATGACAAAGACACAAACGCAATCCAGTGGGGAAAGGACAGTATTTTCAACAAATGGTGCTGGAACAACTAGACATTTACATGCATAAAAGTGAATCTAGACAGTGACCTTGCACCTTTTACAAAAATTAACTCAAACTTGATCATAGACCTAAATGTAAAACACAAAGCTATAAAACTTCTGGAAGATAACAGGAGAAAATCTAGGTGACCATGGGTTTGGCAATGAGTTTTCAGATCACACCACCAAAAACATGGTCCATGAAATAAAAAATTGTTAACTTGGACTACATTAAAGTAAAAAATTTCTGCTCTGCTAAAGACAATGTTAAGGGAATGAAAAGACAAGATACAGACTCAGAGAAATTATTTTCAAAATATATATATGATAAAGTTCTTGTATCCAAAATATACCAAGAGGGAATTCCCTGGCGGTCCAGTGGTTAGGACTTGGTGCTCTCTCACTGCTGTGGCCCTGGGTTCAATCCCTGGTCGGGGAACTAAGATCCCACAAGCTGTGCGGTACGGCCAAAAACAACAACCACAAACAAACAAAATACACAAAGAATTCTTAAAACTCAACAATAAGAAGACAATCTAATGAAAAAGTGGGCAAGAGATCTGAACATATACCTCACCAAAGAAGAAATACGTGTGGCAAATACTATAAGTATATGAAAGGATGTTCCACATCATATGTCATTAGGAAATTGTACATTAAAACAACGTGGTACTACCACACACTTATTAGAATGGCTAAAATCCAAAATACCAACAACACCAAATGATGACGAGGATGGAGCAACAGACACTCCCATTCATTGCTGATGGGAATGCAAAATGGTACAGCCAGTTTGCAAGACAGTTTGGCAAAACTAAACATACTCGTAGAATATGATCCAGCAATCCTGATTCTAGGTATTTACCCAAATTAGTTGAAAACTTATGTCCACATAAAACCCTACACAAAAATGCTTATAGCAGCTTTATTAATAATTACCCAAACTTGGAAGCAACCAAGATGTCCTTCAGTGGGCAAATAAACTGTGGTGCATCCATACAATAGAATATTATTCATTGATAAGAAGAAATGAGCTATCAAGTCATGAAAAGACATGGAGGAATCTTAAATGCATATTGTTGAGTCAAAGAAGCCAGTCTAAAAAGGCTACATGGTGTATGATTCCAACTATATGACATTCCGGAAAACGCAAAGCTATGTAGACAGTAAAAGGTCAGTGGCTGCCAGGGGTTGGTAAGCATAGAGGATATCTCAGACAGTGAAACTGTTCTGTATGACACTGTAATGGCAGATACATAATTTTATGCATTGGGCAAAATCTATAGAATGTACAACACAAAGAGTGAATTCTATGTAAACTATGGATTCTAGCGAATAACAATGTGTCAGTATTGGTTCATCAATTGTAACAAACATACCACATAATGCAAGATGTTAATAATGGGGGAAACTATGGGGTGTGGGGTGGGACATATATGGGAACTCTCTATGCTTTCTATTAAATTTTTCTGTAAACCTAAAACTGGTCTAAGAAATAAAGTCTATTAATTAAGCATAAAAACTCCTTTAAAATGATAAACATCATGTATTTAGAACAGTATCTAGCACATGACAAGTGCTATATAGATATTTATTATGTACAAATGAATAAATGTGGAGCCGGGATGCCTCCAGTCGGACTCCAGAATCAGAGTTTCATTCCTTGGACACTTGCACTGAGAGAATCTCTTCCACGAGTTATTCTGGAACTCTTCTGTTATTCTCAAACCCTTCATCTTGTTTATTTACTTCCAGCTGCTATCAGAATCTGTGCAATCTAAAGTGACTGTACTTATTTGCATGTTTACCGTCTGCCCCCCCACTAGCTGGTGGGCACCATGAGCTCAAGGTGTCATGCTGTTGTGCTCACCTCTGTCTCCCCAGCGAGGTGAGGTCTCCCAGCATGCGGCGGTGCTGGGCTGGGTGGTGCGGCAGAGTGATCTGTGTGGCCCAGGAGGGGTGGGTGGGGCAGAAATGCACTCAGCAGGGGTGAACAGCATGCTAAGTGTCCTGACAGGGGATGCCTAGATGCTGGGGACCGGAGTGGGGAAGAGCAGGCGCTTAAATCTGGTGGAGCTCAGGAACACATTGGCTAATACAGGGGCCTGGAACTGAAGTTCATTTACTTGTCAGAGAAGGTTCTGGAAGGGGGGACAGCATGGGCAAAGGCCTGAAAGTGCAACACAGAGCAAGGCCTGTGACTGGCATCCTGAGGTGTTTAGAGTGTCCAGAACGACCAAAGGCATCCGAGGTAGGTGTGGTCTGAGGGGAGGAGAGAACAGACCACAGAGATCTTTGATCACCTATCCCCCAAGCATAAACTTTCTCTCTCACTGGGGGTTCTGGAGCAAACAGCCCTTGAGGAGAACTTCGGAGCCCTTAGTCCCTGGGCACACTGTTCAACCATCATGCTGCGTCTCACAGAGGAGGGTCTGAGGGAGATCAACTGATAGTTCAGCGATGTTTGGTGGAAAAATGGCAATAAACCGACAGGGCTGTGGGTCGACAAATCAAAGGTTCTGCTACCATGGCAACAGAATGACAGGGCAACCCTAAAATTAGAGGAGAAACGAGGATCAGGCCAGGAAAGGTTTAGAGAGAAATCTCCACAGATACTTGGAGGGAAACACAGAGACAAGGTGTGGGGAACTCGAGCCAGGGATGTGGCTCTCCTCCAGCCACCCCCCTTCAAAAGTCTAGATGCCGCGGGCAGGACCCCCTTGCTTCCCAGGCTCAGTTTCCTCATCTACACAGAGAAGCACTTCCGTGGCACCCAGCTGCTCCTCAGTTTGAAAAACATTCCCTGAAAGGTCTGGAATGGGCTTGCGTTGTATGTGTGGAGCCATGGAGAGCAGCAGTACTTACTACAGAGAGCAAGGAAGAAAGGTAATGTGGGTGGTAGCAAACTGTTCCTCATACTTATGGTCTGCACAAGGTCTACCTCCTGTAAACGGTCCAGGGGGACAGGCTTCCTGGATTTATTTCCAGAGTCGCCGACTCTAGCCCTGCAGCCTCTCCCACCACAGCCAGATCCCAGGGGATCCTGTGCACGCTCCGCCCCGACCTTAACCTTGAGCGGAGGTGACAGTGCCCTGCCGCGTCGGCTGCCACTGGGCTCAGAATCAACCGAGCGGGGTCTGCTCTCTGCCCATCTGCCCCAGCTCCAGGTCCTCCTGTGGGCTCCGCCTGACTCGCCTTTTCTCCCTCCCTGATATCCTGGGCGCTCAGTCGCCTGTTACCTATTTTTAGGCTTCGTCTGCAAAATGTGAAAACACTTCTTTGCCCAACCCACTTCACAGACCAGTGACCAAGTGTCTGTGGATACACCTGAAAACGATGAGGTGCTGTTGTGTATTGAAAGGCAGGGTGGGGGAGTGGGGGAGGCGATACTTGGTGGTGTTGCCACTAACCTGCTAGGTGACCTTGGGTGCCTTATATAATCTCTCTGGGTTTCTGTTTCCTCATCATTAACATGGAGTTCAGGATAGCACCTATTCCACAGAGTTACTGTGAGGATTCAGCGAATTAACACACACATCTAGCTACCAGCATCACCACTGTTATTACTGTTATTAGCATTATTGCTTGTGATTATCATCACCCCAGGCTCTCCCTAGCCAGGGGGCCCGGTTGGCCAGTATCAGCCCTTCCTCCTGTTGATAGCCTGTCTGGATTTCCAAATCCTGGTGGTGGGTGGTGAATTCCCCTGGGATGGAGTTGGGGGCAGGTCTGCTCCTTCGCCAACTGTGCAGATGAGTGATGACCAGATGTCACCTCCCCTCTAGCCACAGCCCGTCTGTGCGAGTGGCTTCAGCTGAGCTCCTGCCCCCTTGGCCCGTGAGCACAGCCAGCGCAGGTCTGTCCTCTGCCAGGTCTGATTGTGCCTGTCTGGAGTCCCGCTTCCTCCCCGGATGGACACGTAAGGCAGTGAGATGGAAGCGCACAGCCTTAAATCCTTCCCCTAAATCTGTGCTGTCAGGAAATAGCGTTCTCTGCCACTGCTCCAAATGCATAACTTCTTACCGGGCTGAGCGAACCCTCTGCCTGTCTCCAGACAAACGAGGCCCGGCATCTTATTTGCTAGAAAACCCTTCTTGTCCAGAAGGATAAAAACTTCTGTCTTCAATGCATAAAATGACTGTTTCCAGTTTAGTTTTATTGATAAAATTCACACTAAATCCCACAAAAAGATTTCCCTAATAGTGCAGTGAGAGAACTGGAGGAAACTCCAGTTTTCTCAATAGAATCTGCTACACCGTAGGGAAGTCCTACTGTACAGCCACCGCCGTTCAGCTGGCTCTTTCCGACAAAGGCATGTTTAACACTTCTAGGAGGAAGTCGACAAAACTACAACTTCCCTAATCTTGAACTTCTCTAACTGGAGCATCCTAGGAAGACCAGTGTGAGTTAAGAGCAAGGCCCAACGCAAGACTACTAAAATATATATTTAACGGTACTTTTATGTAAGGTTCTTCTTTTTGGCAACACATCACTTTGAAGATCCTCTAGTAACTGGAGGAGCTATCAGAGTGTTTATTCCCTACTAGCACTCCTTAGGGAACTCACTTTAAAGGAGAGATTAAAAATGCAATGTAATTTCTAGGCTGATGGATCATATAAATGGGGGCTTCTACAATGTGTAGAGAATATACTGGTTTAAACGACCCAACATTTCCCCTCAATTCTGCATATATTAATACACCTAGACAAATTCTTTCACCATTTTTTTCCAGGAGTGAAGGCCTTATATTTGGCCCTCCTGAAATAATATATGTCTCAAATGGAAGGAAACGGAAATAATGAGACGTTCCTGATAGGGAACGTGGACCCACGTGGACCTATGATGATTTCCCCGTAACCACCTCGATTTCTTCTCAAGAAGCGTACCTGGGGCAGTAAAGGAGATGTGCTGCCTTGCCGTCCCCGGGGGGCGCCTGGGAGCAGCATAGGCCTCCGTCCTGCTGGTGCCAGGTGCTTACCTCCATGCTGTACCTCTCCACCGTCCTTCTCAGGGGGTCCACAGCCTGCCAGCAAATCAGGATGCACAGGTCAATCAGCAGCATGCCCCCAACGATCACGAGCAGTTTCTGGTCCTTGATGATCTGCAGAGAGGGCAGGGGCAGAAGGGACGTGAGAGAGCTTCCCAAACAGCAGCCGAGGGGCCAGGTCAGGTGGGTGACTGAATGGCGTCACCCCCAGTTTGAAAATTTCCTCAGACTCCCCATCGCCCACAGGATAAATCCAGCCAAGCTCCTTTGCTTGGCATTCAAGGCCTTTCATGAGCTTGGCTTGTCCATGCCCCAAACACACACATATACTTAGTTAAATTTGAGGACTCCCAGGTTCTGGCCCTGCTGTAATTTTCACCCCAGGCCTTTGTGGGTGCTGGCTCTTTTGTCTGGAACACTCTTCTTTCTATGTGGCAAATAATCCTTAGAGACCCAGATTCATTTCGCCTCCTCCACGAAGCCTCCCTAACTCCCACAGCAGAACTAACTACTCCCATAGCACTCTGTTCCCATACTTAATCATACTTAATAAGTTCAATACTTATACTTATGAATAGTAATAGTCATAACTACAAGAAAGAGAATAAATACAAATGCTAACATTTAGTGAACACTTACACTGTGCCTACCTCTAGGTTGACTGTTTTACATACAGCATCTCATACAAAGGCAAATACTATTATTATTCCCAATTTTCAGATGAAGAAACTGAGGCTAGTGCTGGGGGCCAAGTAACTTGCTCAGTGGAATATAGATACTAAGAGGTGAAGCCTAGATTCGAACCAAGCTCCCCCTCTCTCCAGAGTGCACACCCTCAAACATTTACAGCACCTACCAGGTTCTACAGTGACCAGATGCTATATTAAGTTGTATACACATCGGCCCTCCTCAGTAAACTGGGGAACCCCTGACAAAAGGGAAGCCTGTTTTATTTATTTGTTTGCCCTCAGCACCTAGCAGGGCCTGGCATGCAGTCGATACTTAGAAGTTTGCCTGGTTGAATTGAGATGAAGGAATATATAAAGAAGAAATATAATTCCCATCCCACTTTGCAGCTTGGGGTATCTTTATTACACTGTGAAGGTCCCACCCCACTTTATGTCCGTTTGATGGGGATTGGCCTGGGGACAAATGCTGTCTGGGGCAAAGCTAACCTGTATTTCACTCATTGCATGTTTACGTGTCCTCACCCCCCACCCCAATGCCAAACAAAAGCTAATGTGATGAAGTAGTTCTAGAAAAGACTATAGAAAAATAAACAAAACTGAAGCAGAAGCTTAAGAAATATCGCCAGGTCTGGCTTTTAATGATTAAAGCCATCCTTAAAGGAGAAATAGAAACTCAAGAGACTTCTCTGTGGCCAAACTGTGAAAAGAACAAGAAAGTACTGCTGAGTTACTGCCAAAGAGATCAAATCCACCAAGACCACTTTACCTGGGGGTGGGGCACTGGCAAAGCCCCCTCTGAGATTTTTCAGAAGCATTCAGTGAACCGCTGATAGCTTGTAGAAACCTGGTTTAACCCCTGCCCTCAGGGGAACCAGGCAGCTCCCTGTTAGCCTTGAGAAATTGGGCCAAAGGGAAGAAATGCCTGAGGAGCTGAGGACTTGGAGGACAGGCTGGAAGGGGCCTCCCTGCTTGATGCTCACCCAGGGCTGTTTGAGCCCCAGGCATTTGCACACACTGCACCTGACCCCTGGAAGTTCCCTCCCCCACCTTTCTGCTGGTTCCCTCCTACCCTGATTTCAAGACTGAGCCTGAGCAGCTGCTCCTCTGTGAATCTGGGCGTGCCCTGCATGGGGCCCATGCTGCAACTGTGTTCCTATCAGAACCGAGGCAGTGACCATCCAGTCTCCCCTCTGTGCCCTGGTGCCTTGTGCAGGGGCTGGCTCTCAAACCTTCTTGAGGAACGTGTGGAGAATGAATGAATGAGCTCTCAGGAAAAGGCCAGGGGAAAGTGGTGCTGTTGAGCAAGTTCAAGGTCACTGTCTCCTGCCTAGGGCTCAGGTTCTACTTCCTATAAGGCACCACCTGCCGCAGGTTCCTATCCTTTCCCAGGCATTTGTAGGTGCTGGTTCTTTCGTCTGAAACACCCTGTTCTTTCTGTGAGAGGCTCTGTGTGGCTGGGTGTGCATGGGGTCGGTTGGGGGTGGCTGGAAACAGGGCTGGCTGGAGAGAGAGAGCCTGCATGACATGTGATGGGGCCTCATGGGGGCCACTGGAGGTTTAAGCGTCTTTGAGCATCAGCGTGATGGGGAGCTCTCTGCAGCATTAAGGGGTGAACCTGAGGCGGGATCCTGCAGGAGGCCAGTTAGGAGCTGGGGCCATTGTCCTGATGAGGAAGGATAAGGCCTGATCCAGAGCAGTGACTGCCAGATGGACAGGAGGATGCAGATGCCACAAGCACCGGGCAGGCAGAGTTGTGGGCCTCGGCCTCTCAGTCCTCTCCCCCTCCCCAAACTTCCCCAACCAGCAAGTGCCAGCACCTCCAGGTCCCTCCCTCTCTGCCAAGTCTTTCCCACGAGACATAAGGGGTACTACTCTCCCCACAGTCTAAATCCCAGGAGGCAGTGAACTTGAACTTGCTCAGCAGTACCACTTTCTCCTGGCCTCTTCCTGAGAGCTCATGCATACAGGAGTACGGACCACCTTACACTCCAGCACACCACACCTCAGGTCTGTTGGGACTGCACAGTCTACACTGGACAAGAAGTAGTACATTGAAGGGTAGGGCTGAGAAACATGGGTTGGGGCCACCCTCAGTGAGCCCCTACAGGGGAGAGACCTCCCTTCTGAGTGGATGCTGCACCTCTCCTGCTGCTGCCTGAATAGGGAAGGCACGCATGCAGCACAGAAGATGAGCATCAGAATTTCTCTCTGGTAAATATGAGAGTCAAGTCCTCCCAATTTTAAGGCTCACGTATGAAGTGTGAGGTAGCAGAGTGGCAGTGCAAAGACAGGACCTGGGATTATGTGGACCATCCCTTGTGACCTGGTGTGACCCTAACAAATCACTTCCTCTCTTATTCTGCATTTCTGATTTGTAAAATGGCAAGGAGTGGGGAGGTTCACGTAATATCTCTAAGTACGGTGCAAAAAAAGAACACCGTTTTGGATCTATAAGACCTCATTCTAATCCCAGCTCCTGTGAAATGTTATCTTGATCAAGCTGTATGACTCTGTTAGGCTTATTTCCTCCTCTAAAAGTGAGACCGGTGAGCTCTAAGCTGCAGAGTTGGTATAAGAGTGAAATGAGGTGATGTATGGAAAGCACCTAGCACAACATCTGGCTCAGAGAAGATGCTCAACAAATGGGCTGCGTAGCTACCATTACTTGGGTTTTGAGAATGCATGGTTCTGTGTTTATGTGGAGGACAGTGACATCTAGGGGCAAAGGGTGATACTGCACCTCAGCTCTGCTAGACTCAGGGCTAATCATCACACAGACAGGCCCAAGGTGGGAAGATCCTGAGAGTAACAGGAGAGGACATGTCTAATTTCCTTTTGGTACCACTTCCAAAGCCTGGCACTTGACCACTGTTTGTGACTAAACGGATTTAGTTTAAGTAGTTATGGATCACATTTGATTTATTAATCACAGGAACATTTATTGAGTGCCTACTCTGAATCAGGTTCTTTTCTAGGCACTAGGGCTGCAGCAGTGAGCAAAACATGAATATCCTACATTCATAGAGCATGCATGATAGTGGGAGACTAATAATGAATAATTATACAAATACCCCATACGTATACACAATACAATGCTAAAGAGAGGTGACAAAAATAATCTTTTAAAAAGATCTAAAAATTTAAATTTAAAAAATAGCACTGACCTAACCCTACAAAGTCTGAGCACCATAGAATACTAGAATTAGGCAAGGCCATGTCTCTAGTCTCACCTCAGCTTCCCTGACTTCCTTTCTTATTTTTCAGCTTTCTCTTCAAAAGCTGCACACACTTTCCTCGGTTATGTCAGTGCACACTGATGCCATGAAACTGAGTACTCTCTCTGAGGCCAGGAGGTTACTTGTGCTCCACTCTCACTGAGTGAGAGATGAGAGTGAAGTCACCCAGGAACGATTAAGCACACAGTTCTGGCATCAGATCTGAGTTTGAATCTTACTAACTAGCTGGGAGACCTTGGTAAGTTTCCTAACCCATCTGAGCCAGTTTTCTCATCTACACAATGGGGAATGATGACCACACAAACCACTAGATTACCAGAGCCTGGCTTACAATTACTGTTCAACAGATGTTAGCTATTACTAGTAAACATCACTTCCCATGGTTGTTTAGAGCAGAGATCAGCAAACTACGAATTTGGGCCACTGTTTGGCTTTGTAAATAAAGTTTTATTGGAACACAGTCATATCCATTTGTTTATGTGTTTGCCTTTGGCTACTTTCATTCTACAATAGCAGTGTTGAGTGGCTGTGACAGAGACTGTATGGCTTGTGAAGCCTAACATAGTTACTGTCTGACTCTTCACAGGAAAAGTTGGCTAACATCTTCTTTTGGGAAAACGGCATTTCTTTATTTTTCCAAAAAACTTCAGATATTTTGACTGATTCAGACTGGCCTTCTACTAGGACCAGATTATTGCCTACTTCCAGGGACGCCATTCCAGAGGGAATACAGTGTGAATGGTGCCCCCTGGAGTTGTACAACCAGAGGCCCTGCCTTCCTGCCGTCACTCAGATGACGGACACTCTCTTGGCATTTTCCTGAAGCTGAGCCTGGATGAAGGTCTGAGAGGATGGCCCTATGTTATTATTTGCAACCGTATCAAGTCATATATGTGGTGAAGTTTCTTTGTCCTCAGAAAACATCTGCCCCCACAACATCTCATCTCTGAGTTACCACTCTAGTCTCAACGTTCCAATTTGGTCCTAGTAAGAGAAGAGGCAGAATAAAGACTGTGGTAGTGGGCTTCCCTGGTGGCACAGTGGTTAGGAATCCGCCTGCCAATGCAGGGGACACGGGTTCAAGCCCTGATCTGGGAAGATCCCACATGCCTCAGAGCAACTAAGCCCGTGAGCCACAACTGCTGAGCCTGCGCTCTAGAGCCACAATTACTGAAGCCTGTGCTCCTAGAGCCCGTGCTCTGCAACAAGAGAAGCCACCGCAATGAGAAGCCCACACACCGTGCACAGCAACGAAGACCCAACACAGTCAAAAGTAAATAAATTTAAAAAACACTGTGGTAGTGAGGCTTCTCAATTCAAGATTTTACGATTGATACTATAAAAATACTGAATTTAGAAGCATTAAGTCACCACATGTCAATACCTCCTTTAACAGGCTTCTCTTTCTTTAATGTCTTTCAAAATGTAGCCATATGGGGTGAAGTTTGTGTATGTGTGTTTGGGGAGGGTGTGACATGGTGGGTGGAGGGAGGATGAGGTGGGAGACAGGGAAGGAGGAAAAGGGTAAAAAGACTGAAAAAGAAGTGTGAGATTGCATTTTCAGATTTAGGTAAATCTTGTATATGTGTCAGTAAAAAAAAATTAAGGGCTTCCCCGGTGGCTCAGTGGCTAAGAATCCGCCTGCCAGTGCAGGGGACACTGGTTCGAGACCTGGTCTGGGAAGATCCCACATGCTGCGGAGCAACTAAGCCCGTGGGCCACAACTACTAAGCCTGCGAGGCACAACTACTGAGCCCATGTGCCACAACTACTGAAGCCGGTGCGTCTAGAGGCCATGCTCCACAACAAGAGAAGCCACTGCAATGAGAAGCCCGCACACTGCAAGAGTAGCCCCCATTCACCGCAACTAGAGAAAACCCGTGCACAGTAACAAAGACCCAATGCAGCCAAAAATAAATAAATAAATTTTTAAAAGTGCATAAGAAAAAACATTAAAAGAAAAATAAGAGGCTCACTTTAAAAAATGTTTAAACTTAAAAAAAACCAATAAAACAAAACAATGACAATAAAAACCAACCTTGGCTATGTAAAATGTTGGAGTCATGGAGAACTCAATCCCAGTTTTGACCTGCGACTGCCACAACCCTTTAAAAACAATCTCGTTCCCAACTTGAGTTTCTGATCTGTGAAAGGTATAAATTTCTCTTCTATACCCTTAACCTCCTCTAATTTGGCTGATAAATGATACTCAGCTGTAGCGCCACAAGGCTTTTCCTGGAATAACTGGAAAGCCTAGAGCAAAAACTGTCTCACACTGGAAAGGTGTATTCATGTGGCCTAAATCATTTTCACAACAGGTTAAAACTGGTGACCAAATCTTGTACTCAAAGACTTTGGCAGTTTTTCAGACAGGCCCCTTCCTGGACGCGTGGGCCCACCACCTGCCTGGGCTCTCACTTTGCCCAGACCCCTGGGGTGGGGAGAGTCCCCTTGTCCCAGGCAGCCCAGCAGGCTGTGGCCACATCACAGCCCCAACTCCCATGGCGCTTTCAGACAACTGAACTCCTGAAGTCTTCCCTGGCATGTTTTGTCAATTGTTGCCAGGCAATCTGAGTGTTCTTGCTTAGTGATCACATGAGTAATAGAAAATAAAGGCCAGTTCTCCATTGCCAATAATAATGTGCATGAATTACATATTGACACAAAGAAACGAACACTGTGATTCTTCAAAACCAGGATGGACTTGTCATAAATGGCAGAGCCACAGAGCAGGAGGGGCCCAAGAAGTTACCTGGTGGCTGTCAAACTTTGGCTTGTATCCGCTTTGCCAGGAGGGCTGGTGGAAACACACGTTCCTGGGCTCCAGGAACCTGATTCTCAGGGCTGGGCGAGCTGAGAAAGCGAATTTCTAACAAGCTCCCAGGTGATGCCAACAATGCTGCTGGTTCAGCTTGCACTCTGAGTAGCCCTGATCTAGACCAGAGGTCTCCCACTCTGGCTGTATATTAGGATCACCTGGGGAGGTCTAGTACTCCCAATGCTCAGCTCCAGCCCGGAGGTGTGGGCTGGGCTGGGTTACTTCTTGTAGTTTTCAAAAGCTCCCATTTGATTGTAATGTGCAGCCAGGTCTGAGAAGGACCAGGTGGCCAGGCTCCTCATATTACAGACAGAAGGGAGTTGTCACAAATGCTCCTGAGCCCCAGTGAGAGGAGGGATTTCCAGGTGAGCACAGGCAATGGGTGGCAGAGCCGAGCTCTTTCCTCCCTCTAAATGCAGTCCATAATTGTCCTAAGGTGGTCTGGTGTGGGGCACAGGGTGAAGGGAGGGCACACCCCCCCATCTGGAGAGCAGCTCCCTGGCAGTGAAGGGGCAGGCAGCGAGGCTGATGAGTGAGAGGTGCCACTGGGCACCAGGCAGAATCACAGCTCAGGAGACAATGCCATTTCAATACTTCACCATTTTACAGATAAGGAAACAGAGGCCCTGAAAGATGAAGAGGTTTGCTGAAGGACCCATGGCGGGTCAGCAGTGAAGCAGGGAGTAGAAGCCTGCTCTCCTGCTGTGTCTGCTGGCCCTACCACCTCGGGCTCACTTGCTGTCTGCCACAGGCGTGATGGCTTATGACCCAGGTACTCGGATGGCAAATGCAAGCTTGGGATGAAGAACTGGAACAACAGGCACCACGTTCCAGAGTGGGATGAGGTCACAGTGCAGGATTTTCAGAGGAGATGTCTGTAAATGGGTTATACACCCATCAGGGATTTTAAAAGTGTGTGTGTGGGGGTCGGTAGAGTTGAATCAAGAAGAGGATTTTTGGAAAGACGTGTCATGATGCTATCTCACCTCATCCCCAGGTGAGAGGACGGGGGGTATGCTTCCTCCTTGACCTCAAATCAAGAGGGAGGCTTAAGGAGAGCACTCAGATGGCTTGATTGCTAAGGGCTCCCTGCAGCCTGGGGGACCTGGTGAGCTGATGCCTCACTCCTGCCTGAGAAACCCACGGGAGGATAACGGGCCAGTTGCTCCATGGATGGAGCGGAAGAGGGGAAGTGGCTACAGTGGGATCAGCCACAATCCTTGAGTTTGTAGGAGCGAAGGATGTGTGAGTGCTTCCTGAGCACCAGGTGTGGGCCCTGGGCCAGGTAGAGCTGTGTGGCCTGCCCAAGGCAAGCTGGAGGGGCGGGCCCAGGAGTGGGGGACTGCCACATGTCTGTGGAAGGAGCCACAAATGGCCAAAGGGGGGAGTATTTCACCCATGTTGGGGCCACTGCAGGAGAGTAAATCCCAGTAATGGGGGCTTTGAAAATTCCACAAAAGGACTCCATGAGAGCCTAAAGGGTGTGCTTAACCAATGCCAGGCCCAGCAAGACGGATGCAGCTCCTGGCAAGTGAGGTCCTTCCTGCCCCTTCCACCACTCGAAGCCCCAACTCAGGAGGGTTCAGAAACCTTGGGAATGGGACGGGGAAAACACTCAGTCTGGCAAAAGAGAGAAGCAGCCCATCGCACCCCTTCTCCCAGGGCAGGTGACTGGCTGCTTCAGGCCAAGCTGGGGAAGGAAGAGGCGATGCCTTTGAAGGCAGTTTGAGGTTTTGAATATTATGATGGACTCCACATATTAGCTGTTGACCAGAGGACCTTCAAAGTCATGAGACTTGCCCGAATTTTTATCTTAGGAGCAAGGGAAGAAGAGTGCCAGCCATCGGAAGAGTTAGAAAGGACAGTGAGGGGAAAGCTTCTCTATGACTACATCCTAAGAGTCAAGCTTAATCAACATGATGGTTACAGCCAACCACAGAGGTGGCAACTGCTTTCCTCCCACACGAAGGAAGGGCTCCTGTCCTCTAAAGGCCTCTTTGAAAATGGAAGCATTAAATCAGGCCCCTGCCCTGTTTCACTCTCCTCTTTCAAGGGCTCCCCACTGCCCACAAGTTAAAGTTCAGGTTCCTTACCACGGCTCCTGCCTTCCCCTGTGGCTTCCTCCTGTACCCTTTCCCCATGAACCCCTCAGCAACGTGAACACACCCCTCCCCTCACCAGGCCTCTGTGCACACAGTTCCCTCTGGGAGAGGGAAAACTCCCCAGCCTCTGCTTCCCACTCACCCTCCAGGTTTTAGCATAGGTGTCACTTCCTACACCAAGCCCTCCCTGGGTGCTATACCCCAGTATCCCCCATATGCACCCAACCAGCCCTTATCACCTTGCATTGTAAACGCTTTGTTAGCTGTCTGATGTCCCCAGGAGGCTGAAGGTGTTGGGGGTTGGGGTGGAGGGCTGTGTTTAGCTTGAATCCCCAGCAAATAGCCCAGTGCCTGGCATACAGTAGGTGCCTAATAAATCTTTTAAAAATAAATACTAAATGAACATTGCAAACACCCTGCAACAGAAGGAGGCATTACCTTCTTCTTCATTTTCACATTTTTGAAGATGGCGTGGACCCTCCATGTCTTTGCGAACATTGCCCCAAAGGCGGTCGTGTAGCCCACGGTGAGAATCCAGGTCCTGACCTAGAGGCCATGAGAAAACAGAGGCATTAACATCTCCTGGGGGACGGGCTTCATCAGTTAGGAGAGTGTCCCAACAGGGGGACTCTAGATGGGGACAGATGCTCTACTTTACATACTGTAGAGTTTTACTAGCATCAATAGTCCTTCAATCACATTTCAATCTGATAGAGGCTTAGTTCTATTGGCCACTCGCCAGACCAGGGCCAGGGCCCTGGGCGCAGAGGCATATGAGATTCAAATCCTGCCTTTCATGGGCCCACAGCCCAGAGGGAGCCAGTCATAGACAGAGGCACAGAGGCCCCCAGGACCAATGAGGCGCCACCAAGGGGTTTCAGACCAGCCCTCTGATCTTCCCTCCCTCCTTTCCTTCTCTGACAGCCTTCTATATGGGGAGACAGGCCTGCAGAGGTGCTCCCAATTGCTGATTTCTCTGCCTCCTCACCCAAGTCTCTAGGAGACGAGGCAGTCCCAGGAACCTCTTCCACAGGACTCCCAGGTCCTGGGTTGTGGGCAGCGGGGAGGGGAGAGCACTGAGCTGCAGGGGCTGAGACTGGGCAGGACAACAGGCCTGCATGGCCCTTCTCCAGCGCTAGTGACCCAGCCACTCTGGTAAAGCAGGGCAGAACTCAGCCAGAACTGGCCCCGGGGATGCCTGACTGGCAGCTGCACCAGCCCAGCTCCTGGCCATCGTCAGGGGCTGCTCATTGAGGGGGAAGGCCAGAGGAGAGGGGCTGTGACCTTTCCACTCCCACCAGGGGCCCGTCTCCTCATGCTTTTGGAGAAAGAGAGGAGCGATGCTGCCTGGGTCCCTGCTCAGGACTAAGGCCTTATCTGGCTCTCAGCTGTTCCACAGCACCAAAGTGTGCCCTGATCCCCAGCCCCGGGCTGGTGGCTGCCACAAACTTCCAGCCCTGATAGGAGCCAACAGCCTGATCCTTGCAGGCTGGGTCACCACCTGTTAGGTCTTGGGGGCCTCCTGGATACCCACTCCCCACCTGCACTGCCATTGTGGCCAGACCCCAGCCTCTCCCGAGTCCACCCTCACCGGCTGGTCTGGATACCCTCCAAGAACCAGGAGACTCCCCTAGCTCCAGGTTGGTCCCCACATCATGGCCCAGGACTGGGCTGTATGCCACTGGGTTCTGGGGCCTCCCACTCACTGGGACAAAAAGGCTGCGTGCTCCGTGAGCTCTGGTTCTAGACTATGGTCTTTCCCCGGCTCTTTCTCAGCTCCGTTGAACTAAGTTCCCCCTGAAAGGTCCCCACCTGCCTCAGCTGAACATAGCAGGAAGGTGGGCGCGTTAGGAGAGAGAGAGACAGTTGGGCTGGAGTGGACAGGCCGGGCCCTCTGTGTCCAGAGCCCAGCAGGTTTGCCCACCTCAGTGCTCCCATCCAGCCCAGGGCTACAGGCAGTTATGTAGGAGGTTCCCAGACATGCTCCCTTCAGGGAGTCCCTTCACACTGCCTTTCTAGCAACTTGGTTCTCTAGCTTTTCAGAGACAGGGCATTTCCCCTTTCCATTTTATCTGTAAAAATAGGAACTGGTTGGGTAGATGGCAAGACCAACCCCCTAAGGTAGGACAACAGCATTACCTCGATTGTTCAGAAACACAGATGGGTGAGGTGTGAATGCTGACAATGGTAAGGGTGAGGACTTAACCTTCTTTTTTTTTTAATTTCAAAAATTTCTGACAGGCAAGAACGAATCACAGTACTTTAGAGAAGGTGTAGGATGGCCACGTCATTACCCGTATTATAAAACAAGGATGGAAGAAAAGTAACAGAATAGAGACAGGGAAGGAGCCAATTATTCGGAATTTAGACCTGAGCTTATTCAATGACCAGATCACACATTCCTAGCCTATCAGAGTTGCACAGGACCTTACAGATCATTTCATTCATTCATTCATTTGTTCACCTGTTCATTCAATAAGGATTACTGGGCCAGAAACTAAGTATACAATGATAAAAACAAACAAATAAAACAACAACAACAACCAAAACCAGAGTGATTTTTTGGAGTCATCAACTGAGTTGAGAAAACCCCTTTGTAGATGAAGAAACTGAGACTCGGGGCATTAAGGTATTTCTCCCAACCACACCACCCAGCTCCAGAGCTGAGCCCGGAAGTCAAGGCCTTGACCCAGTCCAGCCCTCTCTCCCCGACATCATGCCGCCTGCTCCTCAGAGAGTCTCCTTACCCCAATCAGGTCCATCCCCGCCTGGGAGGCAGCTGTCAAAGGGACAGCACACTGGGGGAGTAGCTGACCAGCCTGAGAACTGGCTGATTTCAACACACTTTTAGAGCTAATGGTTGACATGACTGTGAAGACCAATGGTCTCCAAGCCCTTTTGATCATGTCCCCCTATCAGAAAAACAATTTTAAACACGAACATATACGAACAAGGAAATTTTTAAAAGGATGGTAAGAGATGAAATAATATGGTTATTTTTACCTCATAATGTGGCAGACAAAGATCTCTTATTTTGGGTTAAAGTATTACTCCAATATGCTTGGCATTATTATATTTGCTTTGACTTATATTTTTTTTGGCATAATCATTTTCGGGCCACTTGTCTATTTTGTAGGGTCAAATTCATTAAGACCCAATAATACAAGTGAGTTAAGTTAGTAAAAACTCAATGATGTAAATTTAACCTGGCAACTGGAAACGGCAATATGTTGCCATAAACTGAAAGCACAGAATGGGTGAGGGTGCCTGGCCAGAAAAGAGGTAACCTAGCAGGCCCAAGACCTGCTGGCAAGGTTCGCTTAAGCTGGTGTTTGAGAACTTGGATTTGGGGAGGGTTCCCACCATTCCCTCAATGATAAGAGTGACTCTGTGCCTGAAGGGTTTGTGCAAACAGCGTGATTTATGCCGCACACCTGCGTTCCTTCTGAGAGCCTGGAATTTTGGTATGTGCTCAGTAGAGGGTACCCAGGTGACCGGACCCCAATAAAAACCCTGGGGGCTGAGTGTCCAGTGAGCTTCCCTGGTAGACATTTCGTGTGTTGTCACAAGTCGTTGCTGGGGTATTAAGTGCACCCTGTGTGACTCCACTGGGAGAGGCTCTGGGAAGCTTGCACCTGATTCCCTGTGACCTCACCCCATGTGCCTTTTCACTTTGCTGATTTTGCTTTACGTTCTTCCTCTGTAATTAATCATTGCTGTGAGTACAATTCTATACTGGGTCCTCCTAGAGAATCACTGGACGGGGGGTTGTCCTGGGGATCCTGGACACAATGCCCTGTGGCTGGCTCATGTCACAGACTGACCAACCACTCCGTTCTCAGGAGAGTTCCTGCATGAGACCACCAGACACACCCACTGGGCCAGGGCCCCGGGGTCAGTCTGAGTATTAAATCTTAGTAAAGCTTAATTTCTTTCATTTTTTTTTACATAAAAAAGTAAACAAAGGCTGTAATACATTCTTCCACAAGATGATCCCAGTGGGTTCACATCCCATTTGGAGACAGCTCTTCAGACAATGATGAAACAACACTAGAAGAAATACTCTGGAAAGCAGGAGAGTGGGACCCTTACCAGCAGAGCCACCTACCCCCGGCTGCCTCTGCTCAGGGTCATCCCTGTGCAAAAGGAGGTGTTTTCTCTCTCCACTCCTCCACCATCGTTTTTTTAAAAATTTATTTATTTTATTTATTTTATTTTTGGCTGCATTTGGTCTTCGTTGCTGCACGTGGGCTTTCCCTAGTTGCGATGAGTGGGGACTACTCTTCGTTGAGGTGCGTGGGCTTCTCATTGCGGCGGCTTCTCTTGTTGCAGAGCATGGGCTCTAGGCACGCGGGCTTCAGTAGTTGTGGCGCACTGGTTTCAGTAGTTGTGGCTCACGGGCTCTAGAGCGCAGGCTCAGCAGTTGTGGCACACGGGCTTAGTTGCTCCATGGCATGTGGGATCTTCCCGGACCAGGGCTCGAACCAGTGTCCCCTGCATTGGCAGGCGGATTCTTAACCACTGTGCCACCAGGGAAGCCCCACCATTGTTTTAAGATGGAAATGGACCCTGGGGTTCAGTCCTTGACCCTCTTTGTCCTAAAAGGGCTCTCCCTGAGTTATCACTCCCACTCTCAGGCTTCAACCATTTTCCTCGTGCTGACAATTCCTTTACCTCTTTCCCTGTTCCTATTTCTCTCCTGAGCTCCAGACCTGCGTATGCCACTGTCACTGGAGACCTAGGTGACACTTAGGTGTCCCATAAAACCTTCACACTCCAGAGCCAGAGCTGAGCCCATCAGCGCTTCCACTGAGTAGCTCCATTTCCTCCTGACTCAGGGATGGTGCCACTATCCACCTGTCACCCAAGTTAGGGACCTGGAAGTCCCCCAGGAATCCTCCCCTACCCTCACTCTCCTATTCAGTCCCCAGGCCCATCTCCTTCTGCTGAACCACCCCCAGACCCGTTCTCTGCCCTTCCCACGCCTGCACCTCCCAGGTTCCCTTGCCCTCTGGCTTCTGGCTGGATGGAGGGAACCATCAGGAGATGGGAGGCGCCAGGAGAGAGAAGACGGGGTATGTGCTCCCTGCAGCCACTGCTTCTGTGCTGTCTCTGGCGGCAGCTGGGCTCCTCATGTGGCTCTGGCCCTCTCTGGGCTCAGGAAGAGGCCTAGGAGTGGTGAGGGCTTCCTGCGGTTGCCTCAACACCTGTATTTTCTTCCTTAACCCCACCTACACCTCTGTAGGTGGTCCCTTCACTGGAGTCTCTCCCTGTGAAGCACCGGGGTGGGCTCTGTTTGCTGCCAGGGCTATGCCTGATGACCATCGTACTCCCATGTCTCTTGTTAGTACACCCCTCCTCTCTGTTCCTGTGGTGTCATTACGATCAGGGACCCTGGAGCCAGACTGACAGGAGTTCAAGTCCTGGCTTTGTCACTATCTACATGAACCTGGGCAGGTCACGTAACCTCCTTGAGCCTCAGTTTCCTCATCTGTGAAATGGGGTTAACTAGTGCCTTTGACTTCGTGGAGTGTTTGTGTGGATGAGATGAAAGAAGGTATGTAAAGGGCTGAGGTTCTTAAACAATATCTGATTTTTGTCCACGAGTTCCTTATCACTGCTCACCGGACCACTGCAGGAGCCTCCAGCTGGTCTCCCGCCTCTCCCCTCACCTGCTGCTCATCCATCAAACACCTCCAAGAGGGACTGTTCTCCAGTGCAAATCTAAGCAAGTCTCCTTGAGTTTAAACCCTTTACTGCCCCATTGAGCCCGCAGGTTAAACTCCAGATTCTTGGCAGGGTGTGGCACCCACCACCCACACCTCTCCAGCCACTGCCCACATAGCATTTCACACCCAAGCAATTCCACGCTGCTTAAACGTCCCCACACATCACACTGGCTCACGATGCGGGCCTGGCACTGGCTATTTCCTCCACTCATCATGCCATCCTCTCTCTAAGCTCTTCACAGATTCTCATTTGTCCTCCAAAATCCATATTCGTGGGCCACCTCCTCTGAGAAGCTCCTCCCAGAGCTTGCAAGGAGGTCACAGCTGCCTCCTCCCTGAGATTTCTGTCCTCATGCATGTTTCTGCTGTGCTGGTCATGCATGTTTCTGAGATGATGTCCACTTGATTACTTGCCTGCCTCTCCCACGAGATGGTGCAGGGCCTACACTGCCCACCTTTAAATCTCTGGATCCAGCACTGAGGAGGTGATTGGGCTGGGTGGGCCCGCTTAGGTGGTAATGAGATCACCAAAAATGTGCAAGCTGAGCTTGAGCAAGCACATGAAAGGAAGATTGCAGACAGAACTGGAGAACTGGATGGCAAAAAAGGCTGAGCTTATGGCCTCAGTGGTCCCTTCCTCGCAACGAAATATGCTGTCCGGGAGATAGTGAGCTCCCCATCACTCCATGGATTCAAGCACAGCTTGGAGGACCCCATTTCAGGGTGCTCTAGGGGCACTTCCTGTGCTGAGGGACGTTTCATTTGATGACGTTCCAAGTATCTCCCTTCTGGGTGGCTCTATGATGCCAAATAAACTAGAAGGTTCTGCAGGGCTCAAATGATTCTGTTTTCTCTAATGATTACATCACCTCTAATACAAGTCTCCACTGATTCATCAACATAAGACAAACAGCTACTTCACTCTCTCTCCCAAAGTCTTAAACACATTTATTCTAATGTTAATGTCTTTCCTTTTTTCTCCTTAGACATAAAGCCCCTGGCCCCCTCTGCACACAACCTGACATGCAACCATGGGGAAGAGGAATTTTAGGCAGGCAATGGCCATCTCAGTCTCAACTATGAAAAAGGAAAAAGCAATTAGAGCACATCTCCAGATGGAAGAAAAATCTACACCCGGAGCAATTCTGCTTAGCTGCTCATTCAATTGATTTTGGGAAGGCCTGCTTGCCAGAGTGAAGGGCTTTCACGGCTCTTTTGGGGACCAGCAGGAAGAGGAACACACAGCCTCCCTTGCAGGTCTGTTCTGATGATGACTGGGTTGGAGGAGGCCTTGTCGGCTGGCTGGATGTTGGGGGCTGAGCCGTTTTCCTGCTGTCCAGAAAGGTTCGAAAAAGGGCCTTTTGTTTCATTCTGACTGTTCACCCCACATGATCAATAGTGAGAAGGCAGGCAAGGGAGACCCAGACTATCTAAAAGCAAGCCCCAGACCTCCGTTACCCTGAGGCGTTACCGTCTGGAGCTGAAAGGTGAGACTTCAGCCTGGGATCTCCAGGGCCTGCCTGTCTTTCTGGAGGGAGAGGTGGTGAAGAGATTCGGAGTGTTTCCCAAAGCAATATGCCTCTGAAGAGCATGCTCTAGAAACAGCTCCAGAAGCCTCTGTCTTACCCAGGGTCCTTTAAGTAAGATCTGCATAGAAAATGCCTTCTAGAGTTTAGAGTACAGCAAAAACTTTCTGGGGGAACAATTCAAGGGCCCACAGGAGATTCTGGGCACAAACAAGGGTACTTTGGGACCCAAGTTAGGGCCAGTGGGGCATCTTAGGAGACCTGGGGCAAATCAGAGGAAGCCACCCTCTGTAGGAGAAGGAGTTTCCAACAGGCACCCCCCTCAAGGCCCTTTCTGAAAGGCCCCCACCTCCTTAAGACCCTATCAGCTGAAGAACTCGACTCAGAGCAGATCGCAGGCTATATTCAGTTCCCGCCCACTCCTGACGCCAACACCCTTGTGCAGTGCACAAAATACATAACCGTACTTGGTGGCCTTGGCTCAGGCAACGAAACAGGGAGGAGGCCCTTCTTCCCCTTCCCCACACAACCCTCGTAGGTACCTCAGTGACTGGAGGTTAGGGAGCTTTCTGGAAGCACAGCATTCTCAAGATGGGCAGTGGTAGCAGGGGGTGTGGGTGTGTGCTGGGGAGGGGGCTGACGTGCACCTCCATGCGGCTCCGTGGACTGAAGGTGTGGATGAGTGGGTGTGGAGGCAGGAGAGGAAGTGAGGTAGGAGGTGTATAGGCCCCAGGCTGAGCAGCTGCAACTGGTCTCCTGCTGATACTTCAAGATAAGAGACCAGCTGGAGCATTGGGCCTGGATTAGGTGAAAGGCAAAGTGACCACAACGTCTTCATTCTTGTGGTCAATAGGATTTCCCAGTCTGGCCCATGCACAGAAGGGGTCCTCAGTGTAGGGGAGGCACGAAAGGAGGGAGGAAGTGCCGCCCCGTAATATGTCCTGCCAACCTCCGAGAAACCTTTGTGCTGGAATCCATCTTGGCTGAGAGATGTGTGGACACACCAGGAAGGACCCAGTGTCAGATCAAATATGGGCACAAGCGAGATGACTGGCCAGAGACAACTGGAAAACTGCCCGCATATAAGCAACCTAAGCTGCCCCTATTGTGTACAACACACTCCAAGTTCGCCTGTGTGCTCTTCCACATGTACTTTGCTTCTAATAAACACTGTCTCTATTTCACAATCTTGGTCTCTTTGCTGAATTCTTTCTTCAAAGAAGACAAGGACTGAGGTCCTTCTTCCAGCCACTCCAGCACTGGAATCAGAAGGAGAGATGGATGTGCCACTGAGACTGCAGCTGCTAGGAACTTTGTGAGCAAATAGGAGGCATCTTTCAGGACTTCCATTAATAACTGCAGCTCCTTCTGAGGGGTCGCCTATTCTAAGCCTTCCCTGATTGGTCCCTCCACCCCCGCCCCTAGGCCTGTCTCCATCAGAGCATAGAACACACCGAATGGGAGTTATTTGTTTAACTACATCTTCCCATCTTCCCATCTACGCTAACTCCCCGAGGGCAGTGATCTGTGTCCAGCTCTGTGCCTGCAGACCCTCATACACAGTAGGTACCTGGGAAATGTTACCACATGAATGAATTATAAGACAAGGGCTGGGGCTTGCAGTAATCCACATGAGGGTGTGTGGGATGGGGGGACATCATCTGTACATTTGCTGGAGGGTCTGGGGCACCCCTGGCACCCTCCTCAGCCCCCTCCTCTGCAAGCCAGAGGTCTAGGGAGCCCTTCACAACTGAAGACCCTGGATGGCTAAGAACAAAGGAGATGGGGGTGGGGAGGCTGTGGCCTGTCCAGGACCCTAATTGGCCCAAACAGGCCTTGCCAACACCAGCTCCTTCAGCCACATCCCTAAGTTGATCTAAATCTGCCAGGAAAGGTAACCATCAAACCCTGTGGGCATCCCCTGGCCCAGCTTTCCTGCTACCTTCTGAAATCACAAAGCACTTTACCATATGGCCAGCCACAACAACATGGGATCACATGCTGAAATAGCCCCCAAACCACAGTTTTACATCAGATTCTCTCTCAACTGTCTCAAAAAAAAAAAAAAAAAAATCACCAAGCAAAAAAATATCACAGACATTTATGGCCTTTTACTTGAAAACATCACTAATTCCTACCACTCTTGAACTTACTGGGAGGCCAGTTGGGTGTTCCCAGGTAGGCTTTGCCTTTTGAGTCAGAGTTATAAGATCCTAGCATCTCTGGGAGGGCTGGAAGAGGGCTGGAAGAGGACGTCGTGCTTCCAAATCCAGTATCCGGACCCCCACTATTCCATCCCTTCCCAGCTGCTGCCTATCCGGAGCTCATTCATACACCTCTTGTGAGCAGGGTGGATGGCTGAGAGCACGCTTCAGGATCCAGAACCCAGCACTCCATCCTGTGATGGGATGGCCCTGCTTCCTGAGATTCCAGGGTGGAGGGCTAGGATCGCCTTTCCTAACTGGCCCAAACAGGCCTTGCTGATTCTCACGGGACAGGGTTTCTGGTGCTTCCATTTCCTTATATCATCAGTCTCCAGGAGACAAACTCAAAAATAAGCATGGGTTCTAATCTTGACCTCATACTCTAAGTGTGGTCTGTGGATGCAGCATCAGCATCACCTCGGAGCTTGTTAGAGCTGCGGCACCTCCGGCCACCCCAGACCTGCTGAGCCGAAATCTGCATTCACCAAGGTCTCCAGGTGATTCACATGCCCTTTGAGCAGCACTGTCTGTGTGGGCAGAAGTTAGGGCGGTGGTTACTCTTGGGAGGCGGGTGCAGATAGTAACTGGAAGCGGGTAGGAAGGGCTTCTGGGATGCTGGCAGTGGCCTGTTTCTTGATCTGGATTCACAGCTGAATCCAGTTTATGAAAATTCATTGAGCTATACGCTTATGAAATGTGTATGTGTATATGTACTCTAATAAAAGGTAAAAAAATAAAGGAGTCAGGAATCTCAGCAAGTAGAGGCAGCTGGGAGATAAAGCTGAGCCACGCTCCTCGGTGCTTCCATCAGAGCAGCCCTGGGCTGACCTGGCTTCTCCTAGTTCTCACATCAGATTCCAGTGACTGGGGACTCATGTCCAAGAGATCCCACCTGCGTCATTCTTACCTCCCTCGCAGCCTGCCCTGAGGCCCCTTTCAGCACTCAAGGTGGCTGAGGTACAGCAGCTTGGCTTTGACTTAGGCCCTGAGTCTGTCCCCGACCCAGATCTAGCAGAGCAAGGACATGTAAAGCTGGAAGCTGCCATGGACATACCTACACGCAATCAACCAGCATCAACCCCAGTTTTCCAGCCTCTTCTTCATGCCAAGTTTGCTCTGCTTTATTAGTATCTCTCTTAGCTGTGTCCAGAGGTGAACACAGTTATTCAGACACAGTCCCATCATTCACTCATTCATTCATTCATTCATAATGATAATGGCTAGCATTTACTGAATCTTGTTATGTGGCAGGCACTAAGTGCTTTACATGCACTATCTCATTTAACCCTCACAATCCTATGAGTATGCCCATTTTACAGAGGAGTAAACTAAAGCTCAGAGATGTTAACTAACGTCAAGTCACACAGCAGGAAGTAGTGTAGCTAAGGATTTGAATGCAAGCATTCTGGCTGAAATTCTCTTATATGCCAGGCACTATGCTATGCTTTGGGGATGTATCAAAAATGAATGAATAAATATACTAAAATGACTGAATTATACACCTTAACAGGGTGAATTTTATGGTATGTGAATTACAGTAGGTCTCCGTTTCTGTGGGTTCCACATCTACGGATTCAACCAACAGGGAGCAAATTGAAAATATTTTTTAAAAAATTCCAGGGCTGGGCTTCCCTGGTGGCACAGTGGTTGAGAGTCCACCTGCCGATACAGGGGACACGGGTTCATGCCCCAGTCTGGGAAGATCCCACATGCCGCGGAGCGGCTGGGCCCGTGAGCCATGGCCGCTAAACCTGCACATCCAGAGCCTGTGCTCCGCAGTGGGAGAGGCCATAACGGTGAGAGGCCCGCGTAACGCAAAAAAAAAAAAAAAAATTCCAGAAAGTTCCAAAAACCAAAACTTGAATTTGCCACACCAGCAACTATTTACATAGCATTTACATTGGATTTACAACTATTTACATAGCATTTGCATTGTATTAGGTATTATGAGTAATCTAGAGATGATTTAAAGTATATGGGAGGATTGCTTATAACCTATGCAAATATTACATCATTTTATATAAGGGACTTGGACATCCTCGGATTTTGGTATCTGCGGGGTTTCCTGGAACCAATCCCCTGCGGATACCAATTATATTCCAATTAAAAAAAATCTGAACAGACAAAAATTTTGGTTGAGATAAATATTGCCCACATTCCTAAGAATTTAGTTGACCTGTTTTTCCTGGTATAAACCAGCTAACAAAAAATCAAAATATTTCTTTAAAAAATGAATGAAATGTCTCAGACATCTTTGTAGTCCGACAGAGCTAGTTCCATACTTTGGTCCTGCCACCTAGCCATGTATGACAGAGTTTCGGTTTTCTCTCCTGTGAAGCGGGGACAGTGAACCCTGCCTTGTCAGGTGGTTATAGGGATTTGAAGGAAAGGCTTCACCTGGCTGCTGGCCCAAAAGGTAAATCACAGCAGAGAATGCTGAATTTTATGAGCGCACAGGCTTGGGGAGCTCACATGGCACTGCTGATCACCTCCACGCCCAGAAATGCCCTGAATGCCCCTGGAGCTGTTGAGACCTGCACTGGATCAAAGGCCCACCTGGGTCTTCTCGTCCTCACTGCAGAGTCCCTTCTTACCCCTCCACGCTCCTGCTGGGGTTTCTGCCTAGGATTCCACAAGGAAGGCGAGCACCTTTTCTCTTCCCCACCCACCTCGCTCCCTCTCTGGGCTGCCAGGGGCTGGGATTCCTGAGCTGCATAAGCGAGTGTGAGGGCCCTCCCATCCCCCTGGCATGGGGGCTCTGGCCCACGCCCAGCACTGTCCTCATAGGCAGCTTCGTGCCCACAGGGGCCATGTTGCTATGGTGATTACACTACCCACTCAGTGTCCAGGGAGACAGCATGGTGTAGCTGCGAGCTGTTTGCAAGACTCGCTGCAACTAGGCTGGGAAGATGCCAGAAAGGGTCAGAGGGAGCGGGGGATGGGAACTGAGTGTGACTGCTTCCCTAGCTCTGTGTGTGTGTGTGAGTGTGTGTACACATGCTCACACATGTACCCACCCCGCTGTCCGAGTTATAACGGCCCTTCTGAGCAGAGGCACAGCCCCTAGAGAGGCATAATCCCGTGGTCGTCATAGGTTTCCTCCTGAGGTGGTGTTTACTGTTTATCACTGTGTTTAGTTTCTATATTGAAAACTAAAAGGGAAAAAAGTGGCATTCATATGGCAGCAGAACAGACTGAACTGTGCCTTCTCTTGCTCCACATCTGAAGCTGGCTTCGTGATCCACCTTGTCCCTTGTCCTGTGAGATTTCCTACAGAAACAGTGTGGGACACCAGGAGATTATACCGTGGCAGGGAGAAAGTTGCCCACTCCCCCGTTACTTGCCTTACACTCCAGGTGGCTCCTCTGAATTGTCTCATTTAGCCCACACCACAGTCCCGCATAGGGATTTGTTGTGCTCATTTCACAGACGACAAAACTGAGGCCCAGAGAGGCTAAGTCACTTCCACAGTCCGGAGGTAGTATGTGTAGGGGGCGAGAGTCAAGCCCAGGCTGTTGAAGACCTGTGCTCACCGCACTGGGGGCCTCCTAGGCCCAGAAAGTACACAATCCAAGGCGCCAAGTGAAACAAAGGAGCCACAACCCCTCTGGAATAGCAGGTGGACAACCCACATTGCACCCACTGGGGTGCACTTAGGCTCTAAATTTAAGAGCTTTTGGTTCCCCTTCCTGAGCAATCAATATTGGGGATGATTAAATAAGTGACCCCGGCCTTAGCCACGCACACATTTGTGCTGACCCAATTCAATCCACACTAGTTAATCTATGCCTTTTCTCCACAGTCACGAATGTGGGCTTCCCCTTGCAGAGCCTCTGAAACAGCCCCGACTGCAAATAAATGAATCCTCAGGGTGGGGAGAACCAGGCCCTAACAGCTTCAGAGCCCTCATGTTCCAGCTAATGCTGATTTGTAAAGCGCTTTATGATTTATTCATACCGCCTTGCCAGGCTTCCCAGGACAGCCTTCCCCTCACGCAAATGAGCACGACTCCCAGAACAGAATGTCAGGCTTCATTAAGAGAAAACACCCGGGTGTGGGGATGTCCTCGTTTGGGCTCCCTAGCCTGCGTCACCCAGTGTCTGTAGGATTCGGGGCAAACTCCAGGAAGCACCTGTGCTCTGACGGCCTTTGGCTCGTGAGCATGGTGAGATGGCAGGAGTTCCCTTCTGGGAGGGAGAGACTCTCCAAGGGCTGGGCCTCATGCCTCTGCACCCAAGATGGGACCTCGGGCCAGTGGATGCATTCCCAGGTGGCAGGAGCTGGCGACAAGGAGCTGGGAGGGACCCAAGTGGAGCTCTGCCCCCGTGATTCTCGGCCAGTAGATCAAGGTGGGCCCCTCAGCTCTCGGGGAGCCACCAAAAGATCAGAGCGCCGTGTAAATGAGAAGTCACCAAACCGGCCCCTGGAACCATTTTCGCTTAGCTTCTTCAGGGTGCCTTGGGAGCAGCCCCTCCCTCGGGCCACACTACTGCCCAGGAAAGCTGACCACAGACACGCACGGCACCCATGAGCCCACAAGGCCCCACAGGGCACAGAAGTCGTGCTGATGCAGAGCTGAAGGGGGCCTGAAGCGCTTCATGCCGTCTCTAGCGAGCGAGACACAAGCTGCGGTCACCATCCTTGTGCCAGAGGGTCACACTTCTGAGGGCGCAAACTGCTAACCCACACCCACAGGGACTTTTGAGTGTCAGCTTCTTCGGAAGCTGACTCCAGCACTCTGATGCCAGGCATGTGGGGGACTTGTGACTCGACTTCACCTCCTTAACCCCCAGAAGGGCAGAGTGAAACGGGGCAGAATAAAAAACTCTGAGTAGGAAGCTTGAATCAGGTGAGCTCTGGAGCACGTGGGGCCTGACTGCCCTCCAGGTCCACCCCAGAGAGGGAAGGATGCCTGAGCACCCCAGGGACCCCCTGGGGTATTGGGGACTTGACCACGCACTTCTCAAGTGGAACCTTTCAAACAAAGTACAAGTTCTGGGGACATCTCATTTGCTTGACAATTCATGCTGAAGCTGGCTATTAACAAGAGTCAGTCCGATGTCATCTGCAGGAATCAGGGGAGCGTCATCACGTGCTCCAGGGACTTCCCTCCAGTCCACGGGCTGTCCCAGAGTCTGGGGATCTGTCAACTACAGATTGGCACTTGCCATCCACCTCTACAAGGATTAGATCGTGCGCTGCTGCACCTGCTGACCTTCAACACCCCCTGGAAGGAGTTCAGGGTGGAGAGCAGGAAGGAGGCGCTCTGTGCTCTGGGAAAACCTGGCAGAACAGGTCTTCTGATAGTTAGATATTTTTAGGAGCCAATTTTATGATTCCAATTCTTATATCTCCTCATATCTAGAAAAGCACTAAAATCCTTCATGGTGACGTCTGCTCCTCATGACTAGCAGTAACCTCCTGCAAAAAATCTGTGCTTGATTGCATGTACTCCCCCCCTTCACCGAAATCACATATATACTGACCTTCCCCGCTGCCTCTTTGGAGCAGTTTCTCAGAGCTATCTGAGATGCTGTCTCCCGGGCTATAGTCCTCATTTTGTCCCAAATAAAACTTAACTCACGATTCTCACGTTGCGCACGTTTTTTAAGTTGACAGACCCAATGCAGTCCTGAAAGTCCAAGGTGTGGGTGGTGACCTGCAGCACATTTAAGGGGTCCTCCGCTTGTTTAATCCTCACTGCCAACCTTTACTTTATGATAGTCCAGTAGTGGGCGACACTGAGACTACAGAGCAGCAAATATAATCTAAAAGAGACTGCTTTCCAAAAAAGGGCCTACGTTGCTCTTAACCTTAATAGAAAACAGCAACAACAAAAGAGTTGCTTTTGGATTAATCTGGTCAACACTGATCCTTTGACCATCCCTTCTAGCTCTGGTCCTCCAGGCGGGGGATTGGATGAATTACTGCATGTCCTACCCAGTTCTGAGAGATCACAGTAAAGTCCAGAAATAAATCCCAACTGGCCATCCCCATCCTAGAAAGTAAGCCAATGATACTTTCAACTGAGTTCTACACAATTGCTAACTGCTAACGTACAAACTCCTTAAAAAGAAAAACAACTAATAACAACAATAACTAGGCAACAACATTTTTAAACATGTTAATTAATTTTCAAAATAACATTGCTAAAATATAGTAAATAAATTACACTGTTTTGGGCTTCCTTAAATATATGCATTCTCAACGGGGGTGATATAGTTCCCAAGGGGGACAACACTGGTTCTTGAATGTGAGAAATTATTACTCTTTTATATAGAAACTATAGGTATATATACAGTACATAAACAGAAATACAGTATATCTTTGGTATTGAAATTTCAAGAAGGGATAATTAGAAAAAAAAAGCCTAAAAAGGCTCCTTATGGGGGCAATTAGCAAAAAAAGGGTTGAGAAACACTGCTGTTAAACAGAGAATAAGGAAAGCGATCTTTTCTGTACAACTCAAAGTCATCCATACAAACATCTCTCCTTATATTCTGTGATGGCCGTCAAGGTTGGTGGGCAGACTTGTTCCTTCTTACACAGCCCTGACTCTGACCCCAAGCACAGTGCCTGGGTGGGCATTTTTCTCCCTTGCTTTTCTAGGTTATTCAATCATTCTCAGTGGCCTGTCTTCTAGCAACAGCCTGTTAAATCCAGGCTCTTAATTTTACAGGCAATACTTAAGTCCATTCTGGTCTGAAAGCTATACCACGCTGCCCTGTTGAACTGCTTGAATGGCTGAACAAGTTGTCTGCTGCCTGTTCATGTATTTTCACGCAGTTCTGGGTTTGTATCTGTGTTTTTGGTGATTGTGGTCACCAAGAAAACCTTGTATCACAAACCACTGGAATGTGCAGAATGACTTACGGTGCAAAGGGTTTCGAAGGTCTTTTCAGAGACAAAGGACCCATCCAGGCCAAAGAGAAAGATGGATGCATAGGAAAGCATTCCTCCGAGGATGATAAGGTTGTTCATATACGGACTTGACATCTTTATCAGCCTGACAAAAGAAAGAGATACTATAGTTAGCAGAACTGTTAATTTAGCTACTCCTGCAGCAAGTATTTTCTGAATGTGTATCTTGTCACCAAGGCTAGAGAGGGAGAGAAGAATGGAAACCCTGGTTTCCTTCACTGCCCCCTCCCCCAAGACTGTGCTTCCTCTGATGGGCTGTTTCCCTCTCACTATAGGACCGTGATGCTATCGATTTCTAGTTGTTGATTTTCCTGTCTTCTCAGTCAAGTTCACCTATCACTTCTCTGGGGACAGCCTGTATTGCCGGCTTCTTCAACCATTAATTTTTAGTTTACACAAAGATGTTAAGTCAACAGGTTTTTTTTGGCTGGGCCTGGGAAGACAGCCAAATCTAGAGAATTCTAATCTATGTTCAGCAACCTTCCACAGTGATGGACTGTCCTGAGCACAAAGAGGGCCACACGCATGGTACCTCCCGGTACCAGGTGATGGAGGTGGACAATGGAGTCCCCACCCCCATCCTCCCCCTGTCTTCACCAGGCTGTGTTAAACCATCAGCCAGCTGGAATTTACTCTCAGATGTGTCTGGCTCCCCCAGCACAATCTGTTCAGAATGTCTTGGGTTTTCAGGTGCCCCCATGGTCCAGGTGTTCTTTTGCAGATTGTAATTATGGTCAGTTGTTCCCTGAGCATTTTCTTTTGCATTCTGCAGTTCTATTAATCCTTTCACATTTAAAAATTCAGTGTCAAAGTAGTAGAGTGATAAAAAGCCGGCTGTAAATTGTGGACCCCTCATGGGCTTTTGAATTGAAAGCCCTGCGTCCAGCAAGCACCCCTGTGACCTCATGAGGTGCACCCTTGGCAAGTCAATTAGCCGAGTTTCCTCACCTATAAAAGCACATATACCACTGCCTAGGACACATGTGAAGCTGAGAGGGGACTGGGTCCCTGAAGGTCCTTTTGTAAACCATGAACCGCTAAGGCCCCTTCATTCTTATTACCATAGGAAGCAAGGAGGGGAGAGGCCAGAAGTGAGGCAGGCTTCCTGGATGTGGTAGACCTTAAAGGATGAGTAGCATTAAGGAAGATAGAAGAGAGGGGGATTTGAAACCACAGTGACATTTATTTCCTATCTCTTTGTAGATTTTTTAATCTGAAAAGCCAGTCAAAAAATTCACACAGGGACTTCCCTGGTGGCACAGTGGTTAAGAATCCACCCGCCAATGCAGGGGACAAGTGTTCGAGCCCTGGTCCGGGGATATCCCATGTGCCTTGGAGCAACTAGGCCCGTGCGCCACAGCTGCTGAGCCTGTGCTCTGAAGCCCGCGAGCCACAACTACTGAGCCTGCGTCTGCAGCTACTGAGGCCCACGTGCTTGGAGCCTGTGCTCCGCAACAAAGGGAGGCCACAGCAGTGAGAAGTCCACGCACTGCAGCAAGGAGCGGCCCCCGCTCACTGCAACTAGAGAAAGCCCGTGCACAGCAACGAAGACCCAACACAGACAAAAATAAATAAATACATAAATAAATAAATTTATTGGAAAAAAAAATTCACACAGAAGCCAGCCTATTGGAAAGAGTAATGGTAATTCCCCCCCAGGAGGCCAAGAGGGGGTAGTTAGGAATTAAAGGAGTATAGTCTTAACGACAGGGACAACTTGCTGTTATGACAAAAACTACTGCAGCTTGCAGGAAGGGAATCTAACATTAAGAGGTGACCACATGCCCAGAGCCTTGTGTCGAGTTCTAACATGCATGGTCATCATTTAAGGCTTGTACGGAGTAGATCAGAGTTGCTTCAATTTTTTTTGGAGGCAATATTTGTGCTATCGGTGATAAATAAAACAACAGGTTTTTCAGCAAACAGGTTTGACCTAAGCAGCTGCTACCAAAACCAAAAAGAAAACAAACCCCCAACGACAACAAAAGCTCTAGAGCCGCCAAGTTCCTCCTTGGCAAGCAGGGAGAGAAGGAAAACCTCTTCTCTTGGGATTGCGCTCGTCCCTGCAGCCCAGGAGGTCGCCCTGTGTGCCTTCTGGGCACTGACAGCAGAGCCGCGCCGCCTCTGGGGGGCACCGAGGCTGTCCCCCCCCCCCCCCCCCCCCCGCCAAGGCCCGCCCTCTGAGCCCTGCTCAGCCACTCCCACAACAAAGCAGGGAGCAGGGGTCAGGGATTTCTACGGAAACCAAAGAAGCTGGCTGTACTCAGCAAACACCACCGCCTGGGGCGGTGGCCCGTACTACCCATGGCTGGCCAGAATAACTCGGAAAGCGAGTTGGTCTCCTCCGGAGAGGGAAGGGCACGCGTGGGGGAAAAGGGATCAAGGCCAGAAACCCAGGGGATAGGCTCTGCTACACGCAGCAGCGCGGCCTCGGACGGGGCTCTCCAGCCCTCCGACATCGAGCCAGCGCTCTCATGTGCAATCGTGGTCGTTATTCGAGGGTCAACCGAGATGATGAAGGAGGCACTTCCTGGGCTGTGATATGCTGTATGGATGGGAAGTGCCCTTACTGAACTCAGTGATCTCCCTCTGGCAGTGCTTCCTGAAGATGCTGGTGGGTGGGGCAAAGACGTTCGGGGAATTCTGCTTCTATATTTCTCCTCCTGGACCACCACACAGTGCACATGCATGGCCAAAATTCCAAGAAGACCTGTGGACTTGGACCCTTCAATTTTGTTTAAGCCAGACTTCCTGTGCAAGCAGCGCTCCTGCCTCTGTGTGCGCGCGCTCGCGCACACACACACTCACATGAAACATCTAATGACATCCCAGTGACTAAGCGGCACACTTTGGAAAACTGCCCTAGTAACTTCTTCTGTGCCCCTGGAGAACGTGTTATGTGATGCTCCTACACTTTGTCTATGAGGCTTGTCTACCCAGAAAGCACTATCCAAAAGGAGGGCATGAGTGACTTACTTCTGATTCCGATTCTTGATGTTGAAGAAGAGAAAAGCACTGGCCATGATCATTCCCAGGATGGTAAGGGCGGAGAGGATGCTGTAGAGAGGTAGGGAGATCTTACGAAGCTGTTCCAGGACGATGGTCTTGTCTTTTGGTGGTTCGGATCCTAGAAGATCAAGGAAAAGGCATCAGCTGAGCTCAGCGCACAGTCAGTCCCCAAGAACATCCTTGCCTGGATGCCCTTGACACCCGCCACCTGTGCACAAACTGTGCAGGACACGTCACTGGGTGAGCGGGCTCCAGCGGTTGGCCAGTAGGGAGCCTAAGCCAGGACTTATTTCCTTCTCTAAACAGAATCAATAAGGGATTTGTGATGCATTTAATCACCATTAGAAGACTAGAATTTGGTCTAATTACCATGTTGAAAACCCATCGCCATTTATTCCCCAAAGGTACCAGTGGCTTAGAAGGCGCAGGGCTGGGTGCTGTGAGTAGGTACCATTGGTTGTCTTTGGGGTGAGGAACTTGGCTTGGGCTCTCAAGGACTCTGCTCCAACACATGATAATGGCCACCCCTCAACAGGGTGGAAACCTTGCCTGTCAATTCTGTGGAGACATATATGTGCTCTGGCTGCGGATTTTCTGCCTCAAGGTCATTATGCTATAAAAGCTCTTTCTGGTTTTCCATATTCATAAGACTTACTGTGGGAGGCAGAAGCTACTGGCATGCCTTCCCCTCCCTGCTGTGCCAGGGCTGGACAGAAACTGTGGGATTCCATCCCGCTGTGTGACTGTAGAGATGTCTCTGCTCATTCTTCAAGGGCACCTGGGGGAGACCTGAGGGCCTCAGAGCAAACTCATCTTTATGGATGGTGGCAAAATTGTCCTGATTTACCAGGTACAGGCTGGTTTGGGAGGAAAGATGCAGGGACACCCTTTTCCTCACCTGCCCACCTCTTGTTTCTTGCAGATCCCTTTTTTCTCAGCTGCTATTTCAGGTCAGGTTTCTGCTGTGGAACTGTGACACTTGGAAGCTTTTCCCTCCAGTGTGGAATCGGTCAGATGTTCAAGAGTGGCCAAACCTGGGAGACCCACCAGGGGTCACAATGACCCCACCACAGCTGTGCCACGGGTGCCAACCTAGGTTATGCCTCCATTCCCAGGAGACAGGCAGAGGATGGACAGATGTGGTGGCAGGGATTGAGAACTCCCCTGCACATCTGTTTAAAAAACTCTGCTAGCAAGTTCAAATGTGTTTGGAAACAATCAGTGGATAAAAAGAGTCTGAATCATCTAAGCAGTAGAGGGAACTGTCAGGTTCAAAAACAGCTAGAAACCTGCTGGCTTGGTTAATGTAAAGCATTAAGCACTTACATGCAAAGTAACACTTATAAGAGTGGCCTCAAGGGCCGCAAGTCAGGGCAAAAGCAGACTCAAGGTGATACAGGTAACACCATCTCTTGCTTCCAGAAATAAAAGCTCAACACCTGGAAATTTTTCCTCCCACTCCCTGTCCTCCTCCCCCCTCCCCCCACATAGCCTGGGCTGCATTAGGCACCTTCTGGATCCCCAACACAAGAGCTGTGAGTGCCCATGAGTTCTTGGTGGAAATAAGCTCCTCTTTGGGCACTAAGCAAGGGGGCTAGATTTGGATCAAAGGTTATGTGACTACTATAACCACTAGTTTGTGTAGAAACAACTTCAGAAAATCAACATCTCTTTTTCCACCTTGTCTTCCCCCAAAATGGCACCTTCTCACCGTGCATCTTAGCTAAGTCATTATGGAAGCCAAATGGTAACAGCTTATCAGAAGTGTTAGTAACAGCAGCAGCCCTGTTTCTTGCTCCCCACCCAATCCATTCATTCATTCTTCATCCATTCATCACCATCCTTCCTTCATTCGTCCTCATTACTGATGGGCATCATCATTGATAATCACCTTCCAACTGTCAGGCCTGGTGTGGGGCACCAGTGATTCAAAGATAAGCAAGACACAGTTCCTGTCCTCAGGGAACTTACACACTAGCCATGTTTTTTTTTTTTTTTTTTTAAAAAAAGGCAGTAGCAAGCACATTTATTGAATGCTTACCATGAGCTGAGCACTTTAATAGAGATTTTCTCACTTGATCTAAGAGTCTCATGGGTAGAGAAGATTACTCCCATTTTACGGGGTGAGGGAACATTTTTTTAGGTGTTAAGTGGCTTTTATAGCTAGTAAGTAGCAAAGCTGGACAGATTTGAACCTAGATCTGCCTAGCCCTGAAGCCTGTGCCTTAATCACTATGCAAAGTGCCTCTAGCGATGGGGTCCAGGTGGTGTGCGAACATCAGGCCCAGGGAGGCATGAGCAGGAAACAGGCGGCCGAGTGCAGTTCCACCAGATGGGGTCAGGAAAGGCTACAGAATGGAGATGATGTGGGAGCTGAGTCTTGACAGGAAGATAAGTAGTTGGCTGTTTACTAGGAAGACATGGAAGAACGGGCATTCTGGGCGGACGGCCCAGCACAGGCGAAGGCATGGTGAAGTCTCGGCACATTTGCAGAAATGTCAGCAGTTTGGCTGGGGAGTCCTGAAAGAGCAGGCAGAGAAGTGGGGCGGGGTCCCCTCCTGGAGGTCTTAGAACCACCCCAGGGAGAGGCCCCTCGCTGTGAGCAATGGGGACTGTGTGGGCCTCTTCAGTGTGACATGACAACTGAGGGCAGAATGGACTTGAGGGGGTTAGACTGGTGATAGGTGGGTAAAACCCATGGGGGGCTGGTGCAGGGGTCTGGGTGAGAGTTGAACCCAGGCAGGGTGTGGACAGGAGAGCTGGGTTCTGCCCAGGTGTCCTGGCTCGGCTCTGGGTTCAGAGACTGGTTATCCACCCTCCGGGCGGTGCAGGGAAGCTCTGAGAAGCAGGAGGCAAGCCTGTAACAGCTGCTGCCTCAGTGTTATCCTGGCCTCGTGCTTCCTAACTATAACTAGCTATTTTCCTGGCTGCGTTTTTTTTTTATTTATGTTTTTCCTCTCAGTTCTGTTTTGTGTCTCTTATTTATTTTGTTTGAATTTTTCTTTCAATTTGTAAACCCAGAATTCTTATTCAGCAAACCCAGATCTCCTGCGTCCAGGAGCAAATAGCCCTATCTTGGGGATCAGACTCCCATGGTTAGAATTGGCTTTGCCTCTCACAGGCTGTGTGAATTTGGAGTTTTCTGATCCCTTTTCTCATCTGTACAACAGGGATGACAGGACTTATCCACCCACTTTCAGAATTTTTCTGTGGCTCCATGAGGTAATAATTGACTACGGGCTTGGTGACAGCTCCCTCAGGTGGGACTGTGAAGACCACACCTCCTCTTTGAGGCCACCTGGAGCTTACTGGAATCCCACAGATCCAAAATCTAACCAAATGGTTCATGGGAGAGCCTTCTTTGGTGGCCTTGGATTTAAGAAGGAACTCCAGGTGCAGAAAGCCAGCTGTCTGTTCTTTGCATTCCCAGTGGAATCAAAGTAACAGCATCTGGATGCTATGGGTATGGCAGCTTCCTCCACAGCCACCCCGTGATGAGGCTGTCCGTCTATCCATCCATCCACCCACCCACCCATCCACACATGCATCCATCCATCCACCCAGTTCCTCACTGACTCATATGCTCACCCTTTCATTCATTTATTCACCCACCCACTCATTCATTTACTTGATCAATCATGTATTATTTTTTCATCACATATCACTGAGCCCCCAACATGTGCCAGACCCTGGCTGGTGCCAGGAATTTAAACTCAAATAGGATCCAGTCAGGGAGCTCATGGTCCAATAACCTACTAATTTCAATGCAAAGTGACAGAGGCCATAAGAAAAGCAGAGACAAAAGACTGTGGAAGCAAAGAGAAGAGAGCCGTTAACTCAGTTGGGGGGCATCAGGGAAGGCTGAACAGAGCAGGTGTCATTTGATCTGGGTCTCGATGTTGAGGAGAAGTTCTCCAGCAGAAGAGAGGGAATGGTTTTCCAGGAAGAGCAGCAAGTGGAGAGGCCTTATTACCAGCCCATCCATGTCTTTTCTGAGGAGGTGACACAGCAAAATTTAGTTGGGCCACACATAAAAAGAATTACTTCTGGCCATTCAACAGTTTAAACACAGATGCTTTGGTGAGAGCCAGCACTCCATGCAAATTCCAGTGCCCCATCCCAGGGGCTGGAACCCAGCTCCCATGTGGTGATGGTATCCTGTCCTCAGTGAGCGAGTGCATGGATTGAGAGGAGAGGATGTTCCCTCTTCCCCACAGAGCTTATCCACAACCCTCAACAATATGCAGGACTGGGAGCACCTGAGCAGGCCCCCTCCTCTGAGAAGTCCACCTGCCTTACCTTGGAACTTAATGGTGTCGTTGATGATCTCCAGTGTGTCAGCCACAGCATTGTATTCTCCCACCTTCACCTCCCTGCTGTCTGCGGGGAGCAAGAGACAGTGGCGGGTTAGATCCAAGTCCTGTGTTTGTCTGGGTGCTCCTGTCCCAGCTCTTGCTCCCCCACAGGCTCTGGCTATATTCTTGCAGGCTTTTCCTTTCCCCAGTGCCTTTTCCAGGTAGAATCACAAAACCTCCACCTTGATCTGGGCTGGAACAAATACCCTCTCATGTCGTCTCATCAACTGGTCACCCATCCTTTGCTGTACATGTATAGATGGGGAGCCTACTCCCCCCCATAACTGGACTCTCTGCCTGTTACCAAGTCTTTCCGGGGTCATTAGCTGAATGGCCTCTCTGTAACTTTCCTCTGCCATCTGGTCTGCCCTCTAGGAGTGCATGGACCACTCTGCTCCCCCTGCCCCAGGAGAGCCCTAGAGCCTTGAAGACAAAAACACATCATCCCTCTGGCAGTAAGCCTCCCCCCCTTACTGAACATCATTTCTATTTCCCACCCCATCCAGGCCCTGGGGGTGGGCAGAGCAAAGACGCTACAAGAGACTGGGAAAGATGGGCCAGGACGCCAGGACAGAGTGGGCATCCTGGAAGCCAAGGAAAGGGACAATTTCACAAGGGAGCTGGCCAGCAATGCCACATGCCACCAAGACAGGGACAAGAAGCCCTTTGAACAGAGGATCCATTCAAGGCTTGTGAGGGAATACTGATGACAGATGAAGCTGAATCAGGGAAAGGTGGGGTTAGAGGCAAAGAGCCAAAGGCAAGGAGTAGAGAGTGGGGCTCCCAGGGTAGCGCAGTCTTGGACAAGGTGGCGACTGGGCAGGGAGGGGCCAAGGGGATTCACCTTCAGATGTCTTTTCTTGTTTAGTTCTCACAGTTGTGTGCAGTTAAGTGGTTTCAGTCCCACTTTACAGATGAGGAAACCAAGTCTCAGGCAGGTTGTGGCTTTGCCCAAAGCCCCACTGATACTAAGAGCAGAGTCCAGGTTCAAACCCAGGACTGTTCCCACAGCCGTGCTCTTCCCTGACATGCGGCTGCCTTAATGGGATCCCTGAGAGGTGACAGTTCTGGGCTGAGTTCCACAGGCCACCTGTGCCTCCTGAGTGTAATAACTACAGAGAGGAGTGCCCACCTGCCCACCGGCGGGGCAGGCAGGTACCCAGAGCTGCAGACCCTGGTTCTCAAAATGCCCAGGGGTTATAAAGCGACACAGCAGCAGGAATTCCAAGCACGTGGCCAGAGGAGCTGCCTGCTGGGCCTCTGGCTCTAAGTGAATGTCTCTGCAGAGACGCAGGTGCGCTGCTGGTTCCTTATAAGGATTCAGGAAACGGAACAGGGAATCCTATAGGCCACACTTCTGCCTGCGTTCCTTTAACTGTGGGGTGGAAAACAGGGCTGTAAAAGTCACTTCCTTCTCCCTGCAAAGGTCTCCCTGCCATTTGGGAGGCCTCATGCTGTGTAGGCGGCTGTCACTTGCAGGGGTCACCCAGCTCCTAAATGTCACACCAGCAGACTCTGCTGGGACTCCAGCATCCCTGCTCTGGCCTTTTGAAGCCTCAGCCGTAATCAGCTCCTACTGCTCAGCGGAGGAGGCCCTGATTTATTTATTTGGTGTGGGGAGGCAGCACAGGAAATATGCAGGCTGCCTGGAATAAATCATCAGGAGCCAGGCGGTGGTGCGGCTGGCAACTCACCACGCCCCCAGCCGCGCAGCCTGACCCTCTGACTCATACACCTGCTGTACCATCCATCCCATGGCACTGCCTCCTGCAATGACCATAACTGCCGTAATCTCTCCCCGGGGGGCAGTGCTTGGAGGCTGGGTGGGGTGGGGGGCTTCACACATTCCTGCATTCAGGGTTCCATAGCAAACCTTGAATCAGGCATAATTCACCCCAGTTTACAGGTGAGGGAGGAGCTTCATGTCAGCTAAGTGAACGCTCAGAGCCAAGTGCTGGGCAGCGACCAAGCGGGTGCCTGAACTTGACTCCCCTAGTTCTAAATTCAGAGCATTTTCCCCACCCATACTGAACAGGGCTGCTGGTCATTCAGCCCATACTTACTGAGAGCCTACTGCATGCCAGGCCCAGGTATTTCATAATAAAGAATCCCTCAAAAGCAGCAGCGTAGGTGGAGGAAGCTTAGCTTATGTCCTCATCCTTGACCAAGCTGACCTTGGACATCTGGGCGATGAAGGATGTTTATACTAAATCCCTTAGTTTAATCACTTCATTCATTCATTCAATAAACACTGGGTGCCTGTTATGTTCTAGGCTCTGTGCTGAAGGCTGGAGTTACAAAGATTAAAAAATAATTCATATCTCTGACCTTGTAGTTTAGTGACTGCAGCATCACCCAGCCCTACCGGGTGGGTAAAATTATTTCCATATGCCAGTAATATTTCCCTTCTAGCCTGTGACCTGTGAGTGGATGGCTGTAACGGTAAAATTTCAACTTTCAGAGTGCCTATGAGGACTAAAGAGGAGACTATAGGCAGTTTCTGGCTTGGGGCCTCACAGGAAGTGTTCAATAAATTGTAGTTATTTGAGTCATGACAAAAGTAACTGTGAGATATTTGTGAGGTCCCCAAACACTCCCTGTGTTTTCTTACTACCACTGTTCCCCACAATGGTCCCTCTGCTTGGAAGGTAGCTTTCCCCTTCCTCTACCAAACCAACATGTCCAAACCCTATCCACCTCTTCCAGGAAGGTGTCCCTGAGTACTGTTCCTCCCCAGTTGCTGTGGGCTCAAGGCATGGGTGATGTGTGAGAAGCTGTGTTGCAGCCATGCCCTAGGTGTGCCCAAGCCTTATGATTCCTGCCAGCCGGTCAGTTCTTGAGTGGAACCTGAAGTCTCGTTTCTGAGGTCCCAGGCAGCATAGGGTCGCATCCCCTGCACTTTGCCCAGGGCCCTTCCTGGCTCTGCAGGGGAAGGATGGTGTCCCCTGTGTTCTTTCTTTCACCCACGGCCCAGCCAGCTGGTGACCATGATAGGTGGGCACTTCCAACTTTTAACTCTTGGGTTCCTTGGTAACTCTGTTGTGCAAAGAACATCGACCACTTATTTGGATACAGACGTGAAGACTGCGGAACAGGGGATTTGTGGACAGACTAGAAAGAGGACTCATGGGGGCAGCAGAGAATAGAGCAGAGGGAGAGGGGCTGTGGCGTTGAGTCTGTCACTGGCCACCCTCCCTGCCCTGCTAGCCCTGCTGTAGGTTGCCACTGACTTAACGTGTGACCCTGGACAGATGATCCCCTTTCTCTGGACCTCAGTTTCTCCATCTACAAAGTGCACCGCAGGGGTTCGAATAGTTCTCAGTCCTGGCCAGGCACTAGAGTCACCTAGGGAATTTCTAGAAAATTCAGATGCCTGGGTCCCAACATGGATCCATTATATTAAAACCTCTGGGGGGTTGAGGAGTGAACCCTGGGTGGCCATATTTTTAAAAGTTCCCTAAGTTGACTAACGCATAACTAGAGTTGAAAACCACTGGATTAGACCAAGGACCCTGCAACGCTGACACTTTCTGTTCTCAGAGGCTCAAAATACTATAAAACAAAGAGCCCCTTTTCCTGCAGAATAATACTGGTTCCTTGCTGTGGTGCAAAAAAAAAGGATTCTCTTAAAAAAGTGCATTCTTTCTTTTTCTTTATTTCCAACTTTGGATTTGGATGATACATAAAGAAAATAAGTCCTATTGGTGAAAATTAGGCTGCCAAAAGAGTCCAGTCTGAAAATACTCCCTGGCTGTGGGCCTGAGAGCATCCTTGAGACGGGGCTGGGGAACTGCTTCAATCACAGAGCGGTCCTGCCTCCCTCCTGTATCACAACCCCTGGGTGGGAGAGCTGGGTGTAGGGTCACCAACCTCCTGCTGCAGCTGGTCCCCACATCCTGCTTCCTGGGCTCTACTCCCCTCACCCCCAAATGCTCATTCTTCCTCAACGGACTCTAGGTCTGCATTGAGGGAAGTATGCGTGTCTTTTACAGTTTAATGTTGTTGCAAACATAAAGAAATGTAAAACTCTGAGGTGTAAAACAAAAGACAACCTTGGCTCGATGAACATCAAAGATTCTATAAAATTACTCCATTCTAGGACTCCCTAACAAAATCCCAGACTCAGGGAAAGGAAAGAGCTCTGGCTGGAGGACAGGGCCCCTGGAACGGGTCTTGGTTTTGCCATCTCCTCAATAAGGAGCCCCAGGGAAGTGCCATCCTCTGCCTGGGTCTTGATAAAAGTGGGCTAGACGGGGAAATCTCTGTGCCCTCCAGCTCTCGTTCCATGATTCTGCAACTGCTTTGAAGGGTCTTCCTCACTCCAAGCTAAAGTCTGCTCTCCGAGACTTGCCCTCACAGTCCTAGCTCTGCCTGGGGGCCACACATCACAGCAACTCCTGATCCTGGCCGTGCTTCAGAGATGGCAACACTGTGATTTTGATTTCGGGCCTTGATTCTGCTTTACTCCAGGCTGGCCAGCCATTCCCCAGGAAGTGATTTTTCACTCCCCTCACCCACCCTGCCCCTGTGGACAGGCCCTAGATGGTCACTCTCCTCCCACTGGGTGGAAACAGGTCTGAGCAGCACCTCTCAGCATCACCAAGCAGAGAGCGACTGTGCTCCCTTGGCCTGGATTCTCCCTCACACTCGTCTCTATCCACAAACAGTACACCACTGTCGCATTTTCAGTAAGTTAACTTCACTGACCTTTGTTTTGAGATTTTTAACAGACTAGGTGGACACTGGCCAAATGCCCCAGGAGTACAATAATCCTGCCAAGGGCGGATCTGTCCAGTGACTTATAGGCAAACTGGTTCAGGGCAAAAGCTGAATACCCAAGGGGACAAAGAACACATACAGATACAATAGGCTATTTGCACCTAGAACACCTTTTCTCTCTTCCTCTTGGGTAACTCTCATTGGTTCTTTAGAATTCATCTTGGATGCCACCTCTCCCAGGTAGCCTTCCTAGAATCTGCCAGGTGGAGCCGAGCACCTCTCCTCTGAATGACATTTCACACTCAGTTGGGGTCCTGCGTCTGCTCCCCACTGAACTAGGGGGTTCCCTGACGGGAGGGGCTGTGTCTTACCCATCTCAGTACCCCCTGTGCCCAGCTAGGACCTGGCGGGCAGGTGCCAGGAAATGACCGTTGTGAAACTTCAAAAGCCCAAACCATAGGATCAAAAAAAGAAAGAAAGAAAAAATAGCACATCAAAATTAAGAACTTCCGTTCACCAGGGACTTTAAGTTTAGAGACAAGTAACCGAATGGGAGAAGATGTTTGCAAAGCCTAAAGCCAAAAAGGGACTGAAACCTAGATTACGTAAGGAACTCTTACAAATCACCAAGAAAAAGACAATACACTCAAAATTAAAGTGGTCAAAGGATCAAAACTGACAATTAACAAATGGCGGACAAGCACAGGAAGAAATGTCCAAACTCATCAGTAACCAGAGAAATGACATTCAAAACCACAGTATAATATTAATTTGTATCTTTAGATTGGCAAAAAATGAGAGAGCTGGCAAACACCAACTGTGGGTGAGAGGTAGGGACACAGGACTCCTCATGCTGGTGGGAGTGGAGATGGGTACGGCCATTCCCAAGAGCCATCTGGCAAATTTTAGGCATGTTGGGTGTTGACACACCTTCCGACCCAACAATTCAGCTCATGGGGATTTGTCCTAAAGAAATACCCAGCTGGGTTCATAAGGGGACATGTACAAGGACACTTATTATGTTTGGAGACAGGGAGTTGAAGGTGACCTGAGTGGCTGTCACTGGGAGAATGGAGGCATACATCCCCTGGAATGAGCAGGGAGAGCCACAGCCTAGATGTAGACACAGCAACATGGAGGTATCTTAAAAACAAAGTGCTGGCATGCAGGAGCCAGGAAATGACCGTTGTGAAACTTCAAAAGCCCAAACTTTTGCTTGGAAAAAAAAGCAGAAAAAGTATGTAATCCAGTTATGTCGATGCAAATTCAAAATATGCACACAAAACAGCAACACACATTTTGCAAGGACACATACAAACAGAATATCTGCATTAAACACTTAGAATGTTTGCCTTTCTTGGGGAGAGGCAGGAGTGGCATATGAGGGAAATAAAGGTGCAAACAAACAAGAGGGGCTTTCATGGACCAGTGATAACAACGTTCCATGAAATGAGGAGTGTGAAGTGTGTCCTGAGGAAGTAAGATAGCACTTTGCTCAAGAAATTCTGGAGGGGGTAAATCTGGTATCATTGTGAAGAGTGCCCAGGAGAGGAGCAGGAAGCCAACAGCTGTCACAGCTCTTCTCTGTGCTAGTCACTGAGCTAGGCTCATTCATAGCCTCAGGTCACTGGAGTCTCACCATCACTCTCAAGCAAGGAAAACAATCACCTTTTATTTCACTATTTATTTTATTTTTAATTTTTTGGCCACACTGCGCGGCATGTGGGATCTTAGTACCCCGACCAGGGATCGAACCCGCGTCCCCTGCATTGGAAGTGCAGAGTCTTAACCACTGGACCGCCAGGGAAGTCCCATTTCACTATTTTAAAATAAGTGCTGAGGGACTTCCCTGGCAGTCCAGTGGTTAGGACTCCGCACTTCCAATGCAGGGGGTAGGAGTTCCCTCCCTGGTTGGGGAACTAAGATCCCACATGTTGCGTGGCATGGCCAAAATAAATAAATAAATAAATAAAATAAGCTAATGTAAAGTGTCTTTAAACTTACTTTCAAAAAAATAAAAATAAAATTAAAAAGTGCTGAAATGATGTCTCAGAGAGATTAAGCCACAGTGCCTGGCTAGCAATGATTAGGCATGGCTGCTTTGAAGCTCAAATACTTTCCACATGAGAGGAGGTGAGTTCCCATCACTGGAGGCATTCAAGTAGAGGCAATGCTGTAAAGGAAAGTCAGGGTTGCCTTCAACATGGAGAATCTGTGGCTCAATGAAAGACAAGGTCTGCTAAATAATTCTGTCTTCCAAGCCATCTTCCTTGAGCTCCCTGAAAGGTAAGCCCTGGATCATGGGGGCCGGGAGGTATCAAGGTCAGGGTCAGACTTCCAGCCTGAAAGAGCCCATATTCACGTGTGCCCTTCCATTCCTGCTGACCCACAACACTTCTGGTGTAACTTGCAGTTTAGTGGACTATGTCTCCACTCTTAACATCAAGTCGAGGGGCAGTCCAAAAAACTGGCCTTTCCAGGCCCATGGCTTAGTGAAGAGAGCTGTAATATATGCCTTAACAGAAGGAAAAGGATATTAAAAATCAGCCTTAAGAGTCTCAAACTAGAGTCAAACTAGCTCCAAAAATTTTCTAGTAGGTTCTGGGAAATTATCTTCCTGCTTTTATAGGCACTGGCACTTGGCCAGAGAGATTATGAAGCCCCTACAGGGAGTGGCGGGGGCAGAGGCTTATTCAACTTGGCTTCCCCAGAGGACTTGGTAAGGCGCCTGGCAGATGCTCAGGAAATGTGCACTGCATAGAACCGTATCTGTTACCCCGAAGACCAAACGGTAATTAATGTGTGCAAATGGGGAGGACAAACCTACACTTCACTAGGTACCTTCTGAATGACAATTACGTTGTTAGGGCGGTGGAAGACCCCATCCCTTCGAATCAGGTGGCGAAGTATAAAATTCCAAAGTCTGAGTCCTTTATGCTGCACAGAAGCCGTCCAGATTCAAGCAGATCATCTCACCGCGATTCTTACAAACAGGCCTAATGAAGGCAGCGGTGGTGAGTTAGAGCGGCAGATGCTGAGATTTCCCCAGGAACAGCATAAACAAGGCTCTAATCATGGCTTCACTCAACTTCCCTTCCTGCTGCAAATTCTGAGCCATGTTTAGACTTCGTTAGTAACATGGATTCTTTTTTCTCTCAAGGGGAAAAAAAAAGCCAATTCCCTAGTATTCATCCTCATCTACACGTGGTTTGATGCAAGTCAGTGATGGCATGGGGGAGGGGTGCTGAACTTGGAGTTAGAAGGGGGTTAGGTCCACTGCACCCAAGGTGTGTGTCCGAGGGGATGCTAATACCTACCTTACCTACTGCCACGGGTGGGTCCCTCAGAATGGTGCCCGAGCCAAGAGTAAGAATGCATGTAATTTATTTGGGAGGTGATCCTCGAACACATTGATAGGGGTGTGGGGAGGTGAGACAGCGAAGGCAAGGGAGCCAGGGCAAGGTGCATTAATGAGCAGGTTTCTGAGAGGCCAAGTGAGGCTCAATCTCATGGGGACCTCTGGAGACAGAGCAGAACATACCTTGGAGTTCTTGGGAGTTTCCACCCAAGTGGGAAGGACACTGGGGGATTTATCCTCCACTTCTCATTCATCCCTGGCTCAGGGCTGCCCTGGAAGCATTAAGTCCCTGAATATCTGTCCTGTTCCTTGCACAGGGTGAGAGGTGTAGGTGCTCTTAATAAGATGCTTGTTTGGAACCATGGATGCTCAGGGACTACAGGTGGGACGCTGATGGCATCTGCCACACCTACCCCCTAGCACTGGGGGCTCTGGGAAGCCTTGAAAACAGAGTAGACGGAGGGAAGCTGGGAGTGAGGAAGGTCATGTTTAGGGCTCTGAAACTCTCTCTGGATACAAAATGCCTCAGCCTCAAGAGGGACCATGGGGCTAGCCCTGACACATTATTTTAGAGTAGTTCTGTCTATCCAGCATTCCTAAGATTGCAAAAAAGGTCATTTCTCCAGCCTGGAACAACAATGGCCACCATTGTGAAGTAGCTTTAGTTCACATTTCTGTTGTCAAGACTAACTGCTGTTTGTCAGACATTCTGCCTTGACTCAAGCCACTGGAAACCAGGAGTAAATGAGCATGCTCTCAAATTTCCACAAGCCGGATCACTCACCAATTCAGTAAACATTTACCAAGAGCCAGCCAGGAACCAGGTAGCATGCTAGTAATGTGACTAGCTTCCTAGCACCCAGAGTTTATAGAGCAAAATGTCATTTGGCCCAGCCCCAGGGGACAGGCAGGGTTGGCATTAGTGTCATCCCATTTTCCAGAGGAGGAAATTGAGGCTTAGGGAGATAAAGTGACTTGCCCAGGGTCACACTGCTGGTAAACTTCAGAGCAAGGGCTTGAATCCAGGTCTTTTGCCTCCAAATTAATTTAATAAACTTGTACCAGGGGTCTACTGAGTGCCAGGCTCTTGTGATACCAATCCTACAACTCTGGAATCAAAAAGTAGAACAAGGGGCTTCCCTGGTGGTGCAGTGGTTAAGAATTCGCCTGCCAATGCAGGGGACACGGGTTTGAGCCCTGGTCCGGGAAGATCCCACATGCTGCGGAGCAACTAAACGCGCGCGCCACAACTACTGAGCCTGCGCTCTACAGCCCGTGAGCCACGACTACTGAGCCCACATGTCTAGAGTCTGTGCTCCGCAGCAAGAGAAGCCACAACAATGAGAAGCCCATGCACCGCAACGAAGAGTAGCCCCCGCTCGCCGCAACTAGAGAAAGCCCTTGCGCAGCAATGAAGACCCAAAGCAGCCAAAAAAATAAAAAAGTAGAACAGGGCCATGGATTCCTGGCTCCCCTTTTAGTCTTCGCCAAACGGCCTCCCATTTCCAACTAATTTGTGTTTTAGTTTTACAAAGAAGGTAACAGAGCCTCCTACAAAATGCTTCCTCTACTATAGATAAAAGGGTTTAGAAGGCACCAGGACCTTTACAAACAAGAAGCCAAAAAAGCATCTTTCGTGGTCTCCAGAGGGATGGTGGGATGGGCCAACTTCCAAGATGCTGCCAGCGAGCGCTGAGACAGCCTGGGTGTAAGTCCAGGAGAGACCCTGCAAAGGGAGCCCCACTGCTAGGGCTGGCTGTTTGTGAGTCAGCTCTGCTCTTCCACCGTCCCCTCTTAGAAGAGGGCAGAGGGTGAGGGGGAGAGAGAGGGCTTGAAGGGCACAGCAGAAAACAGCATGGTGACCCCATTTAGAAGCCTTTTTCGAAGTCAATGGCATGAGGCAATTTAGGCTCTAGTAACCCCAAGGCGGGGGGCAGGCCCATCCTCTGGGCAAATTCCGGGAAGGTCCCAGGAGACAGAAGACCAGCCTCTCTTGGAGGTGAACCATGAGCCCAGAGAAGGAAAGGAATGAACCTGCTGTCCCACAGCAAGTACCTTTCCGTGTCTGAGCCTCAGTTTCCCCTCTGAAATAAGAGATGACAACCAGGAGCCCTTCCAGCCTGGACAGCCACTCAATAAAGCAATGCCCCTCCATCTTGGCAGCAAGGTACCTCTGAGACCCTCTAAATTTGGAAAACTAACTGTTGTGCTGATAAGAATATGCCCTCAGCACAGCATCCCTCTGCCAACAGGATCAATGTCTGTTTTAAAAACATGTAAACAGGAGTATCTGCAAGGCCCGGCTCTGACAGTCAATAAACGCTGGACACAGAAGTGGCAAAGGGAGGACACTCAGGCACAGGTGTACATGTGAACACGCAAAGGCTGGCACTTGGGGAAAGTCGAGGTCTAGTCACTTCTCTGCCTCTAGCCAGCTGGGTGTCCCTGGGAGGAACACCTCTCTTCCCTGGGCCTCAGTTTCTCCACTTATACCATGAAGCAGCGGGATGAGATCATCTCTAAGGCCCTGCCCCATGTGACACCCTACATGTCATTAAGTGTTGGGAGCAGCTATAAGAGTAGGCAGACAAAAAGGCACCCGGGGGTTTCAACACACCAAGAAAATGTGGATTTGCCCCAGAAAAGTATCATAATTTTTGACTAAATGCTAATCATAATTGCTATTACTTGCTGAGCAAGAAATATATGCACGTTTCTCTGTGCTATCTCATCTAGTTCTTCCCACATACCGAGAAGGTAGGTAGGATCATATCCCTATTTTACAGATGAGGACATTGAGGCTCAGAGAGGTGAGTCACTTGCCTAATGTTCTACAGTGACTTGAGCTCAGGTGGTTTCAAACCCACCTCTGAACTACTGTTTGCTACACTGCTTTCCTTATAAATGCCTAAAACCAGTGACTGGAGTTGGTGTCTAATCCTAACATTCAGAAAAAAAAAAAAAAGCAATAAAATTGGCACGCATTTGTAGCTGTGATTGGCCCATCAATAATTTACAAAATATTCTCCCAGAATGATATAATTTGAGAGCTGGAAATGTGACAAGAGAATTTAGTTGCAATCACTCAAAAAAAAGTATCCTTGCCAAGATGCTTACTTTGTTCAGCCAATGAAGAAGTAAGCTTTAACAAATGGGAAAATAATTACGTTTGCCTAAAATTACATCTTTTGTGCACACCAGAGAGCTGACATGCATTTCAATTACCTGCCACAGGAAGACAAATGGGTAAATCTACAAGACTGCATTATGGAGCCATAGTACCGGAGAACACCTCTCCTGACTGATCTGCATCTGGTTGGGATTGTCTGAATGAATCTGAATAACTCGATTTCATTTCTTGCCTTCCCCTGGATGACTCTGGGATCTGCTCAAAGTGAGTGGACACAGAAGGCTCTGCTTTTGTTTCTGGATTTTCTAGAAACATCCAGATACTGAAAAACACTGCATTAATGAAAGGTCCGTCTCATGGTTCTGGCTAACAACCCTGCCAATGACCATACCGGGCCGAACCGAAGTTCCTCCAGGCAGAACACCCAGCCCTGCCCCTCTCAGACGCCCTGTGGGCTCTGAGAAGCCACTGTCCCTCTCTGGGCCTCTGTTTCCTCCTCATCACATGAGGAATGTGGTCTGAATGGTTGCTGAGGTCCCTTCCAAATCTGACAGAAGAAAAGTCTGACAAATGATCTGGTTTCTTAAAAAACCAAATGGTCTGTAAATAGTGTGTGTGGGACAATTATAAATTAAAAGGGACTAAAGAGACACTTCAACCAGATGCAATGAGTGGACCTTGTGTGGGCTCCCCAACAAACCAACTATAGAGTCATTTTCGAGATAATTAGATGATCAACATAGACTCAGAATAAAGCATATTAAAACTTCTTAAATGTTTAAGGTGCAATAACAGTATTGCCGTTATGTTTTTAAAAAGTCCTTATCTAGTAGAAATGCATACTGCAGTATTTATAGATTGAAATGAGATAATGTCTGGGAGCTGCTTTAAAACATTACAGCAAAAAAAGGGGGTAGGGGATGGAGTGAGTCAAGATAAAGCAAGACTGGCAAAATGGTGAAAACAGCTGAAGCCAGGTAATGGGTACATGGGGTTCATTATGCAATTCTCTCGACTTTAGAGTCTATTTGAAAATTTCTATAATCAAAAACTAAAACAATGCAAGATTCCTCAGAATACTGGCATTGACTTAACTGCCACGCCCCATACTTTCAATAAGCCTGAGTCATGTGGAAAGACTGAACAGGCCTGAGAAATAATGCAGTTGAGAAAAAATATTCTAAATAAGTTGAAGCTAATGTTTTCATAGAGAAGTGTTTTCTATTGACTCTTTCTCTTATCTGGAACATCGTACTTTCATTTCTTTTGATGTATTTTATTGCATAAACAGAACATCCTTGAATACAGAATTCATCAATTAGAAAGAATAAGCATCAAAAAGCCTACCTTGAAATTGAGTAAATTTAATGGTCCCCATTCTCTCCCCGTTCCGGAACACAACTTGACCCTAAATAGAAAACAAAACAAAGAAGAACAAAGAAGAAATGCCATATTAGCCCAAACACTACTGATCTCAACTGAAGTTCATTAATTGTACAATGTGATTATTATTATTGGAGAAAGAACAGACTCCCGCCGGACCACGGATGCCAAATTAAACTGTTTTTAAACTGGTTGTGACTTTATCTGGATAATTTGAGGAGCAGAAAATCAATAATGGAAACAACACATGTAAATTAAAGCCCAGATATGCATCATCATTATCATCATGACTATTTATTAAACACCCATGTGCCCTGTGTTATCCCAGGACAAGGTCTTCCAGGGTGTTGGAGAGATGGAGGAAGAGATGAAGAAGCCCTTGGAGCCTGGCCCTGCCTCTGCTCCCATGCCCCACCCACAAAAATGTGGGGCTTTGCCGAAGTTGTTTGGCTGCAGGACCAGAAGGGGGCTAGAAGTCCGTTAGTATTCCTTATTAAGGACACAGAATGTTTTTGTAAGTTCTTCCTGAGGGGTGACGTCAGTCCCAAATATAACTGGGCTATGGGGCAGCACAAAATTAAGCTTCTTGAGCCAGTGAGACCTGACTAGTGTCACAGGCAGCTAAGCACCCCTCATTAGGGACCCCGGGGGCTAAAGGCAGCATCAGCCTTGCTGGCTGATGCCCAGCTTCCATGTGCTGGGCTAAATAAACCAGGAACATAAAGAGGGGATGTGGTCTCTCCTTGCCTATTTACGGTCCACCTAAAATTCTGCAGCCGGGTAAGGAAATTTGACGCAGGTTATATAAATGAATCTTTATGACAAGCTTGAGAGGAAAGGAGGATGATCCTGATTTTACAGATGAAGAAACTGAGATTGAGGGAGGTTATGCCAAGGTCATTGTAAGTGAGGCTGCTGGATTCAAATCCGAGTTTGATTTTAATGCCCATGGAATTTCACTACAGCATGTTGTTTCTGATCCAGAAATAAATTTCTTCCTTTCTTTCCATTAATGTGAAACTAGGAAAATAAATTGTCTTAAAGGTACACTGCTTTATGAGCGCAGTTACGCTCTTGCATCATCAGGTAATAGCAAAGACAATACCACAGATTCCATTCAATTCTCAAGAGAAAGTTCCAGAAAGTACGTATCTTCCCTTGATGGAAATCCAAAGTCTGAGGCCCTGAGGCTTTCGGAACAAAGAGAATCACTCAACCTGTTCTCGGAATGAGAAACACCTTCTAAGGCCACTTTGACACCTTTTTGAGATCCTGAAGACAGCTGCGAGTAGTATCAGTTTGAAACTAACGCCCACCGAATTCTATATTCAGTTGATGGTAAGCAATTCCCTGGAGTGTGAAAACACTTCAATGTAAGGTGAGACAGGAGCTGTGATTTTATTTCTAGGGATGATTAAAAAACACAGAACATCTTCCAAAGGATCGCCTTTATGCCAATGGACCACTTTGCATGGGCGGAAAAGATGCAGATACTGTCCACACGACATTTCTTTGTTTGACAAAAGTGGAGATCTAACTAATTCACCCATCTCCTGCCAAGCTTTGAAGAACTCCAAAGACTTCTAGACATAAAATGTGGACAAATTCTGCAGAATCTTTATTAGTTAAATTAAAAAAATATATTGAATGGTATTCAAAGAGTGGATGGAATAATACTGGAGTGGAATACAGGGCGGGGGTGAGAAAGAATCTCCCTTTACTTTTTAGGTTTTCTTTCCTTTCTCCTTTACTTTTTAGATAAAACTCATTAGTTCATCTTTGAAGTAAGACCTGTCATATTTTAGTTTTCTCACAGTAGCTATTTTTACTCACAGTAGCTCCTCCTATCTCCTTAATTTTTTAGGTACTGCAGTGGGAGGAGGCCAGCGTCTGAGTATCACAAAGCTGGGTTCAGGGCCCCCTTGGGCAAGTTCCTGAACACCTGAGTTAGGGACCTAGCACAGCTCATGGTCTTCAACGGGCACTCAGTAAATGGCACCAGTAATTTTTATTTAAAAACATTTAATAGCAGAGAGCTGAAATAAAAAAGATTCCGAACACCAGGAAGCTTTCCAAACTTTGAGAAGAGATTTTCAACATCACATGATTTCAGCTGGCAAAGGGGTAAACCGTTGGGCCCTAATCCAAGGTGGCTTCACCGCTCAGAAACATCAGCCCCCAAGTGACTGAGTTCCCAAACCACACGGGCCGCTGTGTGTTCAGCCAAAGGGAGAAAGATGAGAGGCCTGTGACTGTGGTAACTGAGAGTAACACGGACAAGCAGATGGGTAACTGGCTATATCGAGGCTCTGCACCAGAGAAGAGCGGAGAAGCTCTGTGGAGCCCCCTTCTGAGGAAGATTTGACACGTGATTCTTTCCTGAGGTTGTGACCACGGCATCTCTTGGGTTGGATAGATGATGCCAAGTCTGCAACCTTGAGCACAGCTGACTGGATGGGGACTACCACCCCAGCCAGGCCAACGTCGATAGGACTGGACACCAGCGAGGAAGGTCATAAGCCAATCAGGTGATTTTCATGAAATTCTGCCTGATGGATGGCCTCCATGTTAGCAGATGGACAACTCACGACATTCCATAGATATTTACCTGCCCTGGGCGGGTCCTCTTTTAGGTGCTGATTCCTGCTCTCAGAAAGCTTTGTATTTGATTAGGAGAGACAGGCAAAACATGTTCACCAAAAAATGAACGAGATGATTTCATTTCGTGAAGAGTGCTGTGCAGAAAATCAAAAGGGAGTGCCTGGACAAGCGGAGTGAATTTACTGTGTGGTCAGGAAAGACCTCACTGCAGAGGTGACATAAGAGCTGAGCCCTGCACAGTAAGAAGCAGCTACTCCAGGCAAAAGGAAAGGCTAGGACAAAAGCCCTCAGGTGGGAAAGAACAGAAAGGGCCAGCAGGAGGAGTGTAGTGAGGGAGCGGGCAGGTAGGTGGGGCCTGGGGGCCCTGACAGGGCTCTGGAGGGGATGCTAAGTGCAGTGAAGAGCCATGAGGGCGGGGAGCTAAACAAAGCAGCAATATGATCTGATTTAAGATTTGAGAAGATTGCTCTGGCTGTCCGAAAATGGGAATAGAGACCCGGGCGGCTTAGGCAGCTGGTAATCCAGGTGTGAGGTGACAGAGGCTTAGGCTAGGGCGGTGGTCACATCCTCTCTCTAGCCAGCTCAGAGTTCATCGCCAAGGTGGCTGAGCACTGTGGCCTCGGCAGCAGACGCTTCCCTTCCACTACTACCATCCTGGGGGTGTGGGCACCATGGTAGGCGACCAGATGCTCCCTTCAGGATGGAGACACTTACTTCCCCAGCATCTTGGCTGCTGCTGGGTTGCCCAAAGGGTGCCAGTTAAGGTTATGTCCCTCCTTGGGGTCAGCCTACATCCAGTGGTCAGTGTGAAGGGACACAGTAGTTTGAGCCCCCTTGCCTCAATTCAGGACAGCTGTGAAGGACCGTGGGCTCCAGAGGTCCCCATGGGGTGGCTGAGGCCGTGACTGTAGCTGTGCCCAATTCAACTCATCCCTCTGCCTGACCCTGCTTCACTTCCTCCCTTCCTGTTTTGTTCCTGAGAGCCTCCCTGATAAACTTCCTGTATGTGAATCTTTGTCTCAGAGTCTGTTTCGTGGGTAAACCAGCCTAAGACACCTGCCATCAAAGGTCATTGGAAATATCTCTTTTTCACAACCCGAAGGAGCCTGAGGTGGTGGGAACAGAGGCAATGGATTCCCAGTGAGGCCCACACGGCAATTAGACTCTTCGGTTTCGCTGTGGCCTGGCATCTCAGCCAGGGGAGCTGGGCTGACTTCGGTTCCCAAAACCCCAGCCTGAGCAGGGCTTACTTTTTGCTTTTCTCCCACACACATATTCTTTACGTACATATAAATGCTGTGACTCTCCTTAAGCTTTCTTTTTTTTTCCTTCTCCTTAAGCTTTTGCCATGTGCGATCCAGGGCTGTAACCGAGGGTGATTACATCCACTTGAGACCAATCCATGGGACGCATTACACTGCACAGCAGTGGGGTTTGATACTCCGGCTGGGGTGGCGGCTGATATCTGTCTTTTGGCTCCCAATCCACACTCACTCTTCTGTGTCCTCCTCTGTGTTGCAGGGGCCCACAGCCTGGAAACCATACTTCCCAGAATCCCCTGCCAGCTGGTTTCCATTTAGGTTCTGCTAATGAGAAGCATTCATGGGGGATTAGAAAGTGTGCAGAAGGGAAAAGCTATTTTTTTTTTTTCTGCTTTGGTTGCAGCAGCAGGAGCTGAGTGACTGCAGGTGTCCATGGGCCCCAGCAGCCCTGCACTGTCAGTGTGTGCAGTGGGACTCGGGATAACTGCTCAGTAGACAGTGCTGGGGTCCCTACAGTGGCAGAAACAGCAGTGGCAGGAGCCTCAGAGGCCAGCGTGCTTGCATCTCCATTATCTTATTTGCATTCCAAATCTGCTCTGTGGTCACTTATAAACTCCTTGGAAGTTAGAATCCATTATCAATCAGCATGCAGTCAAGGAAACAGAAAGCACTTCAGGCATGTCAGAGGCAATGGCAACACCATTCCTCTTTCTTTTTGTTTTGTGGTACGCGGGCCTCTCACTGCTGTGGCCTCTCCCGTTGCGGAGCACAGGCTCTGGATGCACAGGCTCAGCGGCCATGGCTCACGGGCTCAGCCGCTCAGCGTCATGTGGGATCTTCCCGGACCAGGGCACGAACCCATGTCCCCTGCATTGGCAGGCGGACCCTCAACCACTGCGCCACCAAGGAAGCCTAACACCATTCCTCTTATTGCTCCTGCAGCCCAAGGGGCTTGGCCATTTTCTGTAAACACTTCTCTCTGGTGACAGCACCTACCTGATTTGCTCCTCTATCCCTTCTAACAAACTTGTAGCCGGTTCCCTGTATTAAATCTCCCTCTGAAATGAGCAGATTTGTAATGCAAATAAAATAATGGAAGTAAAACCCCAAGTGGATAATTTATAAGGATTTTTCTTTTTCCTGAAAGAGATGTTCCTGATGTCAAGGAGAGCAATCTGTTTCATAAAAGCTGATCCAAACTAACAGTTCAGGTTGAATTGGGAGCGATAAATTTGAATTTTCTTTTTTAGAAGAATCTTCAGAACACATAGGACAACATATGGAAAAAAACTTTTTTCTGCATTCACCAGACAAGAGTACATTTGCCATCAGTGTGACCTTGGACAGTCATTGAGTGTTTCTGAGCATCAATTCTCCTACTTGAAAAATAGGAAGAAAAACACCTACTTCTCAGGATTGTTTGTGAGAATTAAAGAAGACAATTATGAGAAACGCATAACCCAGGGTTGGTGCACACAAAGGTTAACTCTTATAATGCTCCAGGTAATCCGAGTTTGCAAAATTCCACCTGATGTCCCCAGAAAAATCAGTGGAGAGTAAAATGTTCCAGCAGTCAGTAGGATTCAGTGGCCTCCTCTTAGAAAAATTAATTCTATTTTCATTGTTTATCTTTAATGTTTCACTACCAAGCATGAGTGAAATTTATTCCAATAACAGTTCATGAATTGTACAGGTCAAGCCCTACATTGGAAAATTTTTTTTGTCCCTTTCGAAGGGAAGGGACTCCCTGCCCTGGAAAATGATCTGATGTCAGGCTGGAGCTGGAGGTTACACAGAGGGAAGACTCGCTAGGCTCAGTCTAATCTTGTGGAGCCCTGGGCCCACTGAGGGACACAGTCTCTGCTGATCACAGTGCATTTAGGGAAGGCATTCCATCCTTACTATGGCTCTAACTGCACTCTTGTGTCTGGGCAGTCATATTTGTCTTTGGGAGATGTGAGCAAGTATGCTCAGCTGAGTGTTTGAGTTATGCTGTGGGGAAACAAGATCTGTCCTGACATGTCACACAGGCAGTGAAATCTCTAAGGAGATGGAAGCTGAAGGGTGATGGGGGACCCTGGCTGGCCCATCACTATCTGTATGGATGATCCAAGCCCACCTTAGACTGTTCTGCTGCCAGCCCTTCTCCCAGGACAACGTTGGTCTCAAATGAATAATGAGGATTTTGAGAAAATTTGGGGGTTACACTGCCAGTCAGATTTTTCCATAAAGACTACAGATCCTCTTCATGTAAGCTTGAAGAAGGTGCTTTCTGTTTCCCAAGGGATGATAGGACATAAAAGAGAAATACCAAGTAATTGGGTACATCTACCCACATGTTCTACAAAGGTGAAAAATACTCTTTTTTTTCTGCATGTCCCTTGGGCTATAAGACAAGTTATATTTTGCATACTACTTAAAATATTTCTTACATAAAAATGCTTTTGATGGACCTAAGTCTTGAGGAAAGTTTGATGTATCCATTGGGTTTTCAGCAGCTGGTTTTCAGGAGTTAAAAGGAGGAGCAGCAAGGGAAGTGTGGCCTGCCCACTGCCATCCTTCTGCTGGTGGGCATTAAATGGAGGGGTATCCTTCTGAGGGAGCGTGATCAGATGACCCATAGGGTTCAAGTGATGACCAGCCACAAAGGAAGTGGAGGTCTAAGGCAGGGCTTGGTGAAGTGGAGAGGAGTGGGGACCAAGAGGAGATGGCTAGATGGATGGCCCAAGAGAGGCAGGACCAACTCCCTCTTTTCTTCCAGTTATGATACGAGAGTCAAGCTTGTTTAAAATAGCAAACAAAATAGTACAGTAGAAACTAACACAACATTGTAAAACAACTACACTCCAATAAAAATTAATTTAAAAAAGAATAGCAAAATATCAGAAATGAATGAGATATCCAAGAAATAGGCCAATAGCAAAGTAAACTGTGATAGACGCATGATGAAATATTATGATACATGCATTCAATCAGTCAGCACTGTTGAGCACCTAACATGTGTCAGGTACATGCCAGGCAGGCACCGGACAGAGTGAGCAAAGTCCACATGGTCCTAGAGTGCATGGAGCCTGCAGTCTGGTGGGAGGTATAGACATTAAACAATAAATACACTGATAAATATATAATTGCAAACTACAATAAGTGATATAAAGGAAAGAACAGGGAGCTGCAAGAAAGAACTACAAGACCTGAATTAGACTGGGGGTCAAGGAGGGCTTTTCTGGGGAGGTGGCATTTGCATTGAGACCTGAAGGACTTAGCTAAGAGTGAGGGGAGAGCTTCCTGGGAAGAGGAATTCCAAGTACCAAGGTCCCAAGGCAGGAAAGAGACCGGGAAGTGGGAGGAGCTGAAACAACGGCAGTGGAACTGAAAGTGGTGATTGAGGGGAAGATGACCATGGAGTGGAATGGGCAAGGTGGACAGGTGCAACGTCATGCAGAACCTTATAGGTTTATCAAGGATGCCAGGCTTAATTCTGAATGCAAGGGGAGCCACTGAAGGGTTTTAATCAGGGGGTGACTTGATCTAAGTTATGCAGACTTGAACATTATATTATAAAAGTTATAAAATAATGGAAAAAGTGATATTCTGTTTGTGCCAGACATTGGCTAGTTGTTCACCAAATCCATTTCCTTTTCCTCCTGGGCACATGGTTAGACTGCATTTTCTTACCTCCCTTATACCTAGGTGAGGCCATGTGACATTTCTAGCCAATGGAATGTGGGCAGAAGTGGCACATGTTATTCTAGGTCTGGCCCATGAAAACCTCCCACAAGACCCTTCCTGCTCCCTCACTTCCCCCATCTGCCAACGAGATTCACAGGATCTATCAGTGAACTCCGAGGCCCAAGGAACAGTGGGGACATGAGACAAAGGAGCCTGGGTCCATGAATAATCATGCAGAAAGGCTGTCCGCCAACCAGAAACATCCACTTTGGACTTTGCATAAGAGAAAGATACATTTTTACTATGTTAATTCACTGAGATTCTGAGATATCTTTGTTACAGCAGCTACTGTTATTTACTTTAACTAATACCATACGTAAGTAAAAAAGGATAAAAATTGAATATACAGTATGTTCATAAATGTAAAAATTATTCCCGCCAAGTAAAAAATTACTCCCAACCAACAGTGGTTGGTCCTGGGTTGTGGGATTATGGCTTTTTCGTCCTTTTACTTTTCAGTATTTTCCAATATCCTCTAATGAGCATGCGTTATTTTAGTAACAGGAAAACTTTATTAAAAACTTTTTTTTGAAAGGCTGTTATAAGGAGGCACATTTTTTACAGCTAAAAATAGCAACATCATCACCAAGAAAATAATTCTCCCTCTTGGAATAGATTAATTTTTACTGACAGCTTAGAGTTTTCCTGAATAAGAGCCAAAGATCTGTGCAAGCATAAGCACATTTCCCCCTCAACTTAGAATAATGGAAAGAGCAATGAACGAGGGGTCTGAAGAGGAAGATCTGAGCTGTGCTCTGCCATTATCTAGGAAGGGAACTGGGGCAAGTCCCTTTTCATCTCTGTTCTCAGGTTTCTCTCTGCAGAACATGCAGCAATAGCATCCTTTAAGTTATTTTTAGCTCTGCTGAAACATTTGTGTATGTTATCTAAGATTTTTTTTCTGGGGTTCTCCTTTATTAATAAATTCTCAACAACAACCTCAATGGGATGAACTATGTATTATTATCTCCATTTTACAGATGAGAAAACTGAGGGGCTGAGAAGTTAAGAAAGTTACCTAGGGTCACATCTAGTAGGCTGCAGAACTGGGACTCACCTCAGACATGGTCTGACTTCAAGCTCATGCTTCTAACCACATACTATCCTGCCTTCCTTTGCAAAAACCAGTCACTGATTAGAAAATGAGCTCTTTGCAGGGGTAAGAGTGAGTCCCAAGCAGCCTTGGGCTAGCGAGAAGGAGCAGGGGTAGCACAGGAGGTAGGTGGAAGAGGAGGGAGTCAGGGATGTGTTGGTAAGTGTTTAAATGGCTCTTTGGGGGGGCAGGGGGGGCCAGGAAGAGTCCTGACTTGTCCTGTTTGCCAATTTCCACGGTGTAAATATTCCCACCAAGGCAGATTTCAAGCTATTAACAACTGGCTCTAGGCAGCCTGCAGGAGCTGGTTCCAGCACACCAGTGGCCAAGCCAGTCTCTCAGGAATGTGAAACTGAAGAGAAATGCAAAATGCCTAGTTTTTAACCACTCAAGGGGCGGGTGAGAATCTCTTCTTAGAAGTGGGGGAGGGGCTTCAAATCAGAGTGGGAAGAGCTGGAGATCTCCACTGGGCTCTGCAATGCTGGGCCTGGGACTCTGTGGGCCACGTCTCCCAGCCTCCTCCCCAGCCTCCTCATTAGCTCTGCCAAGAGCAGACCCTGAGGGAGGGTGGAAATTGGGAGAGGAGAAGGACTCAGGAATCCCCATTTCCCCAGGCCTCTGTCAGGGTTCTGTGGCTAGTGCCAGTCCTGCTACACCCCCTGCGCGGTGCCAGCAGCAGCTGGGCAGTGCCCCTCCTCAGACGTCTGAATACTAGCTCTGTGGACATTTTCTGAGCTCCCAGTTTCCGGTAGCCTTACCTCTTCCTTTCATTCTTCTAGCCTAGAGGTGATAACTGTTTCTTTCAGCAGTGGGTACCTCTGAACTGCGTCAGTGTTCCTTTTATACTCCTTTGTCCTTCCGAAACCTATTAAACAACTCCCTGTATTAAATCTACTCTGTTTGAAATGCCTAGTTTGGTTTCTGTTTTTCTGCTAGGACCTCATCCTCTCTGTCTACCATGTGGTCCCTGGCAGGACTCAGTCCTCCAGCATAAGACCTATTTGTCAGGCCCCAATTAAAGTGGCCTTCTCCACTCATGTCCTCGATGGTACACTGGCAGGTGATACTGATGCTGCCTGCCCCGCCTCTACCTCAGGGTGTGCCCCCCCCTTCTTCTTCCACCTTGAACTGCCTATTGTAATTACCTCCTGCTAAGATGGAGCGCCCCCCACCCCGCCCCGCCCGGGGCAGAAAAGTGCTCTTTCCTCCTCAAGGCCTGGGAAGGATAGGAGTACAGGACTATTTGTTAATTCTCATTGAGTTGAATGAACTGGGTTCTCGGTTTAGGGGGCACTGAAGCAGGATCCCTCAGGAAGGGCTATGGAGGAGAAGGAGAGGGAGAGAGAAAGGACACTGGCCAAGGGTAGATGCTCAGTTACCTCCATGGTGTGAGAGGGACCGAAAGAGACAAGTGGCCCAAGGCAGAGGAGCTGGTTATCACAGAAGCTCGGAGGTGGAGGTCTGGGCCGAATGGTGTTTGCGGAGACTGTTTCTTTACAATTAAACCAGAAAGCACACTGGCTTAGAGTGGGAAGTTCAGGGTTCTAGTCCCAGTTTTGTCACCAACTCCCTGTGTGCCCATAATTACGTTCCTTCCTCTCTCTGGGCCTCAAATTTCCACAGATAAAATGAGGGAGCAATTGCAACATACTGTGTTTGGGACTTGGCATGCTAATGCCTGACCCAGTGGAGATGCACGAAGTCAAAGTCCTTTTTTTTCTAGAAGCTCCCGGTCTAATGGAGGTGACAGGTTAAAAAAGAAATAAAGTTACAAGACAGCGTGATAACGGCTACGAGAGGGTGGGTACAGAGGCTTGTGGGAGCACAGAGGAAGGGCACCTCTCTTGTGAGGGGGTGGCTTGGCAGGGGGCAGGGAAGAATGAGTGTGAGTTAGCCAGGCAGAAAGGATGGGAAAGGGAATATTCTGGGCAGAGGGAACAGCATATGCAAAGGCCTGGAGGCAGAAGAGAGCTTAACTCTCTGGAGGACCAGAAGGAAGGACAAGGTGGCTGGTGGGGGGTGCGCAGGAGGTGGGGGAGTGGAGGCAGGAAGGCAGGAGCCACATCAGGCAGGACTTTGGACCTCATGATCCAAAGGGGGCCACAGAAGGGCTGTAAACCAGGAAGTAACAATTCCCAGATGCTCTTCAAAAGGAAGGAAATCCTGCCACTTGTGACAACACGTTGGGCCTGGAGGACATTATGCTAAATGAAATAAGCTAGACACAGAAAGATAAATACTTCATGGTATCACTTACATGTAGAATCTACAATAGTCAAGTTCATAGAAGCAGAGAATAGAATGGTGGTTGCCAGGGGCTGGGGTTAGGAGAAATAGGGAGATGTTAGTCAAAGGGAACAAACTCCTAGTTATGCAGGATGAATAAATTTTGGAGGTCTAATGTACAGCCTGGAGACTGCAGTTAACCATACTGTACTGTATACTTAACACTCGCTAAGGGGGTAGATCTTAAGTGTTCTCACCACAAAAAAAAAAAAAAAAGAAAAAGAAAAAGGTAACTTTGTGATGTGATGGGTATGTTAATTACCTTGATTGTGGCGAATATTTCACAATGTATACATATATCAAATCATCAAACTGTACCCCTTAAATATATACAATTCCTATATCTCCATAAAGCAAAACAAACAAAAAACTACTCTGGCTGCTGTATGGAAAATGGCTGGTCACCGGGGCAAGACTGGAGGCAAGGAAGACAGAAGCTGTTGTGGAATCCAAGCGAGAGATGAGGGTGACATAGATGGAGAAGAGTCCATGATTCAAAGATGGGAAGGAGGTGGAGTCCTAGGGGCCTAGAGGTGGCCGGGATGTGAGGGGCAAGGAAAGTGGAGAAGTGAAGAAAGGCTTTCCGATTTGGCGGTGCCACTGCTTGCCTGCGCAGCCAGCCCAGGGGAGCTGGCGGGGCCAGTGAGTGGCATCTTTGCCTGGGTTCCTGGGTGAGTGGCTGAGCCACGGGAGCTTTGTAGCTCTAAAGCTATGAATCACGAAACCTTCTCTCAGCTTTCTGCCCCCACCCCAAACCTCCCTTCTTTCCTGGTCATCTGCAGATGCAAGCGTCCCCACGATTAGAAATATTTAATTTTGCTTTACTGTATGTTCTAGTTTTGTTAAATAGATTAGTCTCCACAAGGAAAACCAAACTGCTGACCAGTCAGCCTGAAAATCTGAGACATGCAATTTGCAATCTGCTGCAAGCTTCACTTTAAGCCGAGTGGGCTGCAGATTGGCCTGGGGGCTGGAGGGAGGGCTCAAAAGAGGCAGCTGGTACGGCAACAGTCCAGGCAGGCCAGGGGGCTCAGGTTGCAGGAGGTGGCCAGGCAGAAGGGGTGCTGTGCTGGGAGGTGGGCTGCCAGGATTCTAGCCCGGGATCCTCCACGACATCCACTTGTGACCTGTCCTATTCGGTAAGGAGACAAAGCTTACATTATCTGAAGGCTGGACCAAGAATTCCCCTTACAGAGGGAACGAGCTTGATGTAGGAAGGAATCTTGATTAGAAGAAAATGTAGGAGAATATCTTCAAAACCTAAGGGTAAGGAAAAACTCCTCAAACAAAACTTCAAAAGGACAAACCATAAGGCAAAAAAAATGGATTAATCTGATTACATCAAAACTGAGCATTTCTGTTAGACAAGGGACCCCTGAACAAAGTCAACAGGCAGATGACAGAATGGAAGATTTTGTAAGGTCTACAATCAACATGGTATTAACATCCAGATTAGACACAGCACTCCTGAAAATTAGCAATATGTAGGCAGCAAATCCATCAGAAAAATTGGCAAAGCATAAAGAAGCAATTTACAAAAGAGGAAACCCAGAGCAAATAGGCACATGAAAGGATGCTCGATATCATTAGAAATCAGAGAAAATTAAAGCGATGTCACTTTATATGAATTAAAATGGCAAACATTTGAAATACAGATAATGCAGGTGTTGGTGAGGACTTAGAGACACAGTGACCTAGTGCATCACTGGTGGGATGTCATAGGAGCAGCTATTCTGGGCAGCATCTGGCTGGCACTACTCAGTCCAATTAAGTGTCCATATACCCTCGGAACCAGAATTCCACTCCTGGGATACAGCCTTAAGAAATTCTCATAGGGGGACCTGGAAGGGCGCTAATTATACACATTACAGTGTGTGTGTCTGTGTGTGTGTGTGTGTCTGTGTGTGTGTGTGTCTGTGTGTGAGAGAGATAGAGATGACCTGGGGAGAATCATAAGTAGCAGATTAGATATACAAGGAGCAAAATGAACGGATGCATATGGCTTAATGAGAAAGTAAGAAAAAAAGATGACCTATAACACAATACTATTTACATAATTAAAAATACATACACATTTTGCAAAACTACATACAAAAAAAAAGGTACAATTAGGCTCATTAGGATGCCTATTGTGGAGGAAGGGGGATGGAACTGGGGAACAGGAATACAAAGGAATGAATAAGTGAATGAATGAATGAAACAGAGCTGTGCCTTGATGACAAAAATGAACTCAGTTCTCTGTACCTGAGTGAAGTTAAGCAAAATAAAACAGAACCTAGACTTTACCTTAAGGGCAGTGGAAGCCAACTGGAGTCAAGGGGGTCTATGCTCTGTTCCTTTGCACGTTGTTCAGTCAGTCATTTATGCGCTCATTCATTCGTCACATTTTGGGGATCTTTCTCCTTTGGGCCAGGCACTGTGCTGGGCTCTAGGGACAACGCAGTGAACAAACAGATATTCTTGGGCTCTGGCCTCACTGTAAGGCTAAGAACCTAATAGGTCTGCTCTGGTGTTAAATGGATCCAAGCTTGGGATCCAACCAGGTGGTCCACAGGCCTAGGGATGTTACCATCTTCCAATTTCTTGGTTGAGGCAAACAAGGCTCAGACAGGTGAGTCACATGCCCTGGGTCACAGCTGTGAAAGGCAGAGCTGGGCTCTGAGCTCAGGTCTGCAGAACTGAAGCCCCTTGCTTTCCTTCCAGCCCCAGCAGAAGAGGAGGAAGCAGCAGAGCAGTTCTACCAGAGGTAGGCTGTAATCCTGGCCTCAGCTGTCTTAGCTTACTCACTCAAGAAGGGCTGGGAAGGCTTCAAGAAGGAGGCAGAAAAGACCCAAGCCAGGACCTGTTAGCTAAGTCAATCCTGAATTCCTGACTCACAGAAACTATGTGAGATAATAAAAGTTTATTGTTGCTTCAGGCAACTACATTTTGGGATAATCTGTTATGAAGTAATAGATAATAAATATAGGGCCACAGGAGGAAACAATTCACCCTGGATGGTTCAAAAGAAGAGACTTTATTAAGGACTACTTACAGAGCGGGGGTGGGGGGCAGATTAAGGGAGCAGAATAGGGAAGGTGATGTGTCCGCAGATTAGCAATGGCAGGGGCTGTTACTTGGGGGCAAAGGAAGTTAGAGTGTCCCTGGAGCGTCATAAGAGTGGGAGACACAGAGGAGAAGTCTTAGCCATGGAGGTAGGGGCACAGCTATTTCAGGAGATGCAGCGCCAAAGTGGTGGAGGGGGCTGCACTCTGACCTCTCTCTCCCATGCCCTCCAATCTCCTGCCTATGTTTTCCACTGGCCAAACTCAACCAGAAGCCCAATGACAAGGGATCCTGGGTGATGTCATCTACGGGATCAACCTCTAAGGGCACAGAGAATGGCAGAAAATAGGTCTATGGGAGAAAAGAAAAAGAGAGAAAAACCAACAGAGGGATCTTCTAGGCTCCACTCTCAGCCTTGAAGTTCTGTGTAGCTGACTTTATGTAAGGCTGGGTCACATGACTTACACTAAGCCAATCAGTGCAACCCATCCTCTAGCTACAGTGATTGGTTCAGGGATGGACACATGACCCAAGTTAGCCAATCGAGGCTAAGAGGGATCTCCAGGGATTTTTGTTGGCGCTTTTGGGGAAATGGGCTCCTTTTTTTGCCCCCCTAGACTTGGTGCTGTGATCATGGGAAGGAGAAGCAACTGCGCAGAGGCTGAGGATGGAGCTGGCATAGGAGAAAGCAGAGCCAGGGATGGAGAGATGGAGAAGCCTCATCCTGGATCTCATGGTTATCTCTGGTTAAGTACGGTTTTCAATTACTTGCACCAGAAGAGTCCTGAATGAAACATTCTAACCCACAGCTTTGATGATCCTCGTGACAGCTCTCTGGGGTAGGCTGGGCAGAGATCATTAATTCCATTTTATAGATGAAGAAACTGAGGTTCAGTTCTCTTTATCACTTGGCAACCAGTTCATTTAAATTATTAACTTCACTATACTAGCATAGGTCTTTGGTGTATATTTTGTCCTTACATTGTACGGTTTTAGATTTTTGACTTCTTTTTCAGTGGCCTTTATGTATGTATGCCTGTTACTGAAAGTTGCTTCAAACTCTCTTTAAGTAGGTGGCACTCAATTATTAATTTTAATCAAACAAGCAAACAAAGCATGTAGATCTCCACTGCTCTCCCCTCTCCGTGCGGCTCTCTCCTCTCCACTGCTCTGCCTGCAAATTCTAGCCTCCTTGGTCTCTCTAAATTCAAATTTTCAACTCTGTCTCCTCAACTTGGCGAGACTGCCAGGCTCTGTTTGGGCTCCCCCTTCCTGTGCTGCGGCCTGGAAACTCTCCAGGCAGTAGGCTGGGCAATCATAAGGCTCATGTCCTTTGTGTCCCTTCTCTCAGGGATCACTCTCCTCTGTTGTCTATAGTCCAATGTCAGAAAAATGTCGTTTCACATAATTTGACTGGTTTTTTTTTAGGTGCTTAAGGCAGGAGGGTATATCCAATCCCTGGATATTACTCCTCCATCTTGGGCAGAAGTAGAAGCTCCCCCCACCCAAGTGCTCCAGACACTCTCACCCTAGACTTCTGCACTGATTGCCCACTGCCTGGATCACTCTTACTCCAGTCATCACATGGCTCGCTCTCTCACCTTCTTCAAGTCTTTTCTCAAACGTTACCTTCTCAATGAGGCCTCCTGGCCACCCTGTTTAAATCCCTGCTCCCCCTCCACTGGTGGTGTTTCCAATCCTCCTTCCTCCAGCACATTTCTTTTTTTTTCTTTCTGAATAGCGACCATGCCTTCTAACATACTATATAATTTACCTATTTAGTATGTTGACTATTGACTGCGTCCTTGCACTAGATTAAAACTCTCTGAAGGATTTCTGTTTGCTTGGTTCACTGCTGTATCCCTAGCTCCCAATACAGCAGTTGGCCCATCATAAGTTCTCAAAAATTATTCACTGAATGAATAAATGATTGAAAAGATGATAGAAAAAAACCCCATGAGCACAGTTATGAAGCTTGGAAATTACGATGCGTGTGTGGAGAGTAGCTAGTATCCCTTCCGTGTGAAGAGCAGCACGAGGAGAAACAGCTGGAAACGCAGGTTAGAGCCTGGGGGGTAGAACTCCTAAAATGCCAGGCTGTATCCTGTAGGCACTGGGGAGCCATGGAGGCTTTTCATAAGGATTAACAGGGTCATAGGTTTTCTAGGAAGAATAGTGTGGTGAGTGTAGAAGTGAGAGCCAGAATAAGTGAGTGGCAAATGGGAGAGAGAAGAGAGGTGGTACTTGGGATTTCAGAGTCAGCAGAGCTTGGCAAGTGGAGGGAGAAGTGGAGTTGATACCTGTATAGATTTCTCTGTAGAAAAATGGCTGGTATAATAGTGCAAACTCAGGTTCCAAAGGATTCCACTGAGGGAGGTGGGCAGGGGTGTAAAAAGAACCTGGGCAATAGAGGTGGCCTGAAACCTGGACCCACACTTCCCACCGTGTGAACTTGGGCAGGCTAAACAGGCTCTTGAGCTTTGGTTTCCTCTTCTATAAAACAGTACTAATCACATCTTCCTCACAGGCAGGGCTTGCTCCCTGGAAATTCAGTACCTCGGGGGCTTAGTAAATGTTGGTTTCCAACTTGAAAACCTTTTCTCTTTCACTATTTCAGAGTTACAAGAGGCCTGGGAGATCTGAGAGCCCCTTCTCTGACCACGCCAGGCAACATCCCCCCACCTCACAGATGAACTGAGGCACAGAACTCATCCCTAGCTGAGGTCTACTGACTGTCCAATGGAGGAGATGTCTGATAAATCCCACTGCCTGTTATGGTTGCTGCTACTCATAAAAGTTGGGGTGGGAAGCAAGAGCCCAAGGAGTAGATGCCAAGCTGGACATCTGCTCCAAATCCCACTTCCGTGGGGGTGGGTGGGGGAAAGAGGACTCACTTCCATTACACTGGGGTTTAGAATCCCAGGATACTCTGTTCACAGGAGACTTTAATTCCCAAGGCAGCTGTCTAGTGGCTAAGGCCATTAAACATGGATTACTGAGGCAACTCTTCATAAGCTAGTTGATAGAATTACTAGATTTGAGGACAAACAGGGAATTTTTTTGTACATTTCAGAAAGCACTGTGGAGCCTGCACACACTGCAGGGACCCTGCCAAATTACTGAAAGGGAATTGACAGTGGTTATGGGGATTAGCTATCCCTACATATGGCTTACTAAGGATCCTGTGTGCTGAAGAGAGAATCTAGGTCACTGTTTTATCACATACTGTGGACCTGTAAAAATACATATGTATGTGTACATGCATGTCTATAATACATACATACACATATACAAAGTCCTGCACTCTTCATCCATTTACAAGAGTCTACCAGAGCTGATCAATCATGATAGTAATTAACTGTATACACCCTAAGCCCTCCAAACCTCATTAGCTCTCCAAAAAGCTTTTTCAAGCTGTCCTATACCCTGCCTTAGGCAACACCATATGTAATTTTTATTCTACATATTCAAGATTAAATTGCATAACATGCCCTCAGATAACTGGACTCCAATCAGTGGGGATCCAACTCAGTAGAGTCTGGTACTGAGGAGAAAGAAGATGGAGTCAGTTCCTCCAGGCCCAGACAGCTGAGGCTCACACGAGGACAGGACACACTGAAGGCCCCTCTGGCATCTACTTCCACCTTTTCTCCCCTCCCTGCCCCATTCTTTTCGAAATGAGAAATAGGGTTCACTTACGGCAGAATGGGACAGAAAGAGGAAAAAAATTAATACTGGCTGACAGTCCACATGTGCCAGGAATGCCAGATAGGAATGTGTCGTAACAACTCTGCGAAGCAGGTGTTAATACACCCTGTTGTACAGATGGGAAAACTGGGGCCAAGGGCTGAATCGGCTAGTAAGGGCCAAGGCTAAAGTCCAGGGCTTCTGAAATTAAGATTTTTTTAAAAGTCTTCCTTTTTTTAAAAAAAAAAAAAACTGAGACCTAAAGTAATGTGTATTCACTGCAGAAAATTTGGAAAGGAACAAATAAGCAAAGAGAAAGACTTCCATCCAGAGACAACCACTGTTAGCATCTTGGAATGCATTCTACTAGCCTTTATGTATTTGTAATTTTTTATCAGAAGTGGGGATTTATCACACAAATTTTTGTAACCTGCCATTTTTTTTTTCACCAAACTTTTTTTTTTTTTTTTTTTGGCCGTGCCACGCATCTTAACAGGATTTTAGTTCCCTGACCGGGGATTGAACCCAGGCCACGGCAGTGAAGCCTCCGAGTCCTAACCACTGGACCGCCAAAAAATCCCTCAAGCAATATATTATAAACAATCTTCTATGTCATTAGATATTTTTCCATAACAACTAGTTTTAGTGGCTGCCAACAATTCCACTATAAAGATGCATCAAAATTTATTTAGCTAAGCCCGACCACTGGGCATTTAGGTTATTTCCAGTGTTTCCTCTGCCCTCACCGTGACAAACCACGTTGTCATGAACACTCTAATTGGCCCTGTCTTTGCCCGTATCACAGTTGCTTCCTGAGGAAAATATCCTAGAAGTAATTTTTTAGGTCTCAGGGGATATAATACTCCTCACACGGGGTGTGGGAAAGTCTGGGTGCTTATTTCTAGAAAACATTTTCCTCCCTGCTCCAATTACCTCTGATTTTCCAAACCCTACCTGTCCTTTGCAGTCAAGCCCAATTGTCTAGACTGGAAGTCTGTGCCACTGGCCCAGGGACTCCTTCAAAGTTTAAACCAATAGGATATGAGCCACGTATATCATTTAAAATAATCTAGTAACCGTATTTTAAAAGCTAAGAAAAACAGGGGCTTCCCTGGTGGCGCAGTGGTTGAGAGTCTGCCTGCCGATGCAGGGGACGCGGGTTCGTGCCCCGGTCCGGGAGGATCCCACATGCCATGGAGCGGCTGGGCCAAAAAAAAAAAAGTTAAGAGAAACAGGTGAAATAAATGTTAATGATAAATTTTATCTAACCCAATATATCTAGAGTAATATCATTTCAATTGTTATCAGTATAAAAATTATTAATGAGATATGTTATATTTTTTGGTACTAAGTCTCTGAAATCCAGTGTGTACTTTACACGGATGGACCAGCCCCATTTTAAGTGCTCTTGAATGGGGCTACAGGTGACCACGCTGTGCAGGTGCAGAATGTGTCTTACTCCCTCCTATCTTCTTATGAACACAGGGCCTGGCATGAGTGAGTGAACCACTGAGAGAACAATAGCCCCTCCTTCGGACGGTCTCATCCTAGGTCCAGCAGGAAGTGATTCTCTCTGCTCTGACTCCCTAGAACCCTGAAATGTTCCTTCTTAATGTCCCCCATGGATGGATCCAGTCCTATCCAACACACGGCTGTGTAACACCAGGGGGCCTGGATGCACCTAAACCAGGACGCAGAGCTCACGCCGGCCTGATGATCCTTGGGGCCACAGCCCCCAGACACCGAGATGTTTTAACGTGTCAGTGCCTTGGTGAGTCTGTGTAGGGGCGGGGGCTGGCAGGTCAACGTGCACAGGCACCAGGTCTGACCCTGTGGAGACAGGGGCTGTGTCCACAGGGAACCTTGGGGCTCAGGGCAGAGGAGCCGGGCTTTGGGCCCAGGCACAGTAGGGTGCTGAGAGTGTTTAACAACCAGCTCTCCGAGGTGGATAAGGAGAGAGCTCTGATTTGTTAGTGTTTGCTGATTACTGTGGTGTAAATACTCCTACCATGGCCAATTTCACACGACTGAGATGGTGACATCACACAACAGGGGGTCAGGAAGACTTGCGGACGGTCGGCTCTAATGAGCTGATACAAGTCAGCCCCAGGACAGCACTGGGCCCAGCTGAGCAAGTGTGACAAGCAAGGGGCAGAGTGGCCTTCTTCCCCAGTGATGACTGAGGCTGGTAGAGCCCTGCAGGGGCCCATCATTTGGGGGGACTGGGGAACGAAGATCTGGAGATAGGGTGGTGAGAGGCTTTCACCAGTGGCCTGTGGGCACTGGATGTCACCAGGAGGCCGGGGCACTGGGCCAAGTGAGGACCATGTGTGAGGACACTGAGATCCAGGGACACAGAGGGACGGCTGGGGGAACTGTGGGAGGTGGAGTGGGACTTGAGGTCACGCTCTTCTGCAGGTAGGGGCACCACACCAGGGAGGCCTCCTTAATGTTGATGTAACCTCCTTTGTAGACAGGCTAGAGTGGGTTTTACATCATGTCTGCCTCCCCACAGGTGTGAACGCCTAAAGGCTCAGATCAGATTTGTCCTGCACACGTGTATTCTCTGTTTATAATGAGCGTTTGCCAAACATCTTTCTAGACCTGATTCTTGCTTCTCATGGACAGTGTTATTCTGCAGGATTAGGAGAGGTGACGGCACCATCCAGTTTTCCCTGGGCCACCATGCAAATTTTCAAATTATCCAGTGTTAAACTGTACAGAATACCATAGAGTCTATAGATGAATCTCTAATTTACTGTAGTAATGTTCACAGTGTATATAATTCGAGAACTCTATAGTTCAAAATAGGAAGTAATTGCATTAGGAGTACGTACTTGATCATCCCCTCTTTTCTGCCATAACTGGTCAATAACCAAGCCGTGTGATTTTTCTCCTGACATGTGCCTTGAATCCACCTGCCTCTCTGTCCACTCACTGCCATGGTTGGTACCTCATCCCTGCAGTTGCTCTTGATTCCTTCTCATCTATTCTCTCCCACTGCAGCCAGGGGAAGCTTCTTAAGCACTGCAGTCAGGGTCCGCTGGTCTTGGGATAACAGGCACGACATGATCTGGCCTCCACCAACTGGTCTCCCCCACACCCAGGCTCATCCCATCCCACCCTCAGCTCCAGCCACATGGGCTTTCTGTTTCTTTCTCAAAGGTGCCCTCACCCCAGGGCCTTTGCATTTGCTCTTCCCTTTTCCAGGAATTCCCTTCCATCCTAAAGGAAGGGTATTAGCTCCTATTAGTTCCTATTCATTCTCCAATCTCAACTCAAAGTCACCTCCTCAGGCAAGTCTTTTGTGATCCACAGCCGTGGCCAGGCCTCCACGTTATACGCTCTCCACACACACCCCATAACTGTCTTTCAGAGCACTTTCCACAATTTATACTTAATAGTTATTCAGGTGATTATCTTTTTATTGTCTGCTTCCTCCTGGGTACAAGGACCACATTTGTCTTGCTCAATGCTGTATCCATAGCACCCCCCTCCCCTGCTTCCCATACTGTAGGTGCTAGTAAATATTTGTAGAAGAAATGAGAAAAGGGAATTAGCTACTTCTCTGCAGTTGTGCCAGGTTTTTACACTATGGTCCCATCATTGATAATAAAAATTCCAAGGTCCAAAAAGGTGTTTTATTGGTTCTTGGACATATAGTTAATTTTTTTTCACCGAAATATCTGATTTCTCCTGTTAAGTTCGCCAAAAAGAAAGAAAAAAAGAAATAATGTGATACATATGAGCTATGGCTTTCTTTCTTCTTCTACCAGGCACCCCTCAATCATATGGAGTACTTTACAGTTTGTAATGCACTTTCCTTAATTCACCTCCAGAGCAACCTGGCGAGGGGCCCTTGTTCATTGGTCTCACTTTGCAGAAGAGAATGCAAAGATTAGAGACTTCCCCGAGGTCACCTCTGCTAGGGTGGAGGGGACAGTGTGCAAACCCAGCTCCGTGGACTCCATGTCCAGTGCTTGTTCTGCCAGACCGAGCTTCCTCTCCCAGCAAGCTAAACAAGCACCCAAATGAAAGAGTGTCACTTCAGTTTTGCCTGGCATTTTTCTCAAATGCTTTCAGAATCATTTTTGTAACTGAAACATCTCTCAAAGGAAGAAAACTAGTTCATCACAGTAATCAAGTCTGTCATAGAGGATGTGTGATGATGTTTGAAAATATAATCCTATGAACATCAGAACTGACAACTCTGAAACATCTCTAGGCTAAATCTGCTAATAACAGTCTTTAGCATTCAGATTGGCATTCACATGGGTTTGGTGTGATACATTTCACATCAGAAATGCCCTAACAAGGAACTTTCTCAGAGAATAACCAGGTCGAGGACAGATTTTAATGAGGCCCAATCCCTGAAAGGGTGAAGTGTGAAGGAAGAATAAAGGCATGAGATGCAGCATGTATTTCTGTGAGTCCGATGACAAGATGGGGGCTCACATCAGAAAACGTGGCAAACACTTTCTAGAGGTCAGGACTTGTACAGAAAAGGAGTCAAGCCATCAGGGCTATCACCTCTGAAGACTGTCCGGGAAAAAAAATGTGCTTTGATTAGAATGAAGCAGACACATATGAATTGCAATTACCTCTTCTAAGCCTGCTGTTCACTCACTCACTCCTTCTCACCCTCTTATCCACCTACCAACTTATCCACACGTTCATCTTTGTCTATCTACCCACCTGCTCATCTACCTATCACTACCCATATCAATCCATCCGTCCACCTACCCACGCATCTATCCATCCATTCACCTACACACTCATTCATTAATCCATCTACTCATCTCTCTCTCTCCATCATCCATTCATCTACATCCATTCACCTACCCACGTATCCATCTATCCATTCACTCATCCACTCAGCCATCCAACTATCTACTCACCTGCCAGCCCTCCACTCATCCTCTCACCCATTCAACTGGCTAGTAAATCTTTCCTGTGTATCTGCTATGCATAAAGCCCTGAGGAGATGTTGAAGAGGTTGGAGACAGGGGTGGTCATAAAAATATTTCTGACGTATTTGTTCCTTTACTATCAGTTGGAACTCGAATATAGGCCAGACTGTGAGCTAGGACCTGAGAACAGAGAAATGAATCTCAGATAGACACCGCTCTCAAGGAGTGAGTAGTAGAAGCCTCTGTTGTAAAGCTAGCCAACTACTTGGGAATCAAAATGATGGCACAGTAGGGACTAATGTAAGGATCTCCACATCATGCGGCTTGGGTTCAAGGACCATGTTTCAGTGGCCACCACAGGCGGCTTCACCCAAAGCAGCTTGGCTCTTGTCTTGTTTAATGGACACTCACCGCCTGGCCAAACACATTTTATTACTAACACCACACGAATGTGGTGAAAGGGCATTAAACAAAAAGGCTATTAACCCTACCATCAAAAGCTCATGTGTAAGGCTTCCCTGGTGGCGCAGTGGTTGAGAGTCCACCTGCCGATGCAGGGGACGCAGGTTCATGCCCCGGTCCGGGAAGATCCCACATGCCACTGAGCGGCTGGGCCCGTGAGCCATGGCCGCTGAGCCTGCACGTCCGGAGCCTTGCCGGAGCCTGTATGGGAGAGGCCACAACAGTGAGAGGCCTGTGTACCACAAAAAACAAAAAAAAACCAAAAAAACAAAACAAAAACAACAAAATAAAAACTCATGTGTAAAAGTACAGTACTGTTTGCTGCTTTGCTAACTATACAAGCTGGGCAAGGAAAACAAAGTTCTGCTGTTGGTCAATCTCTCATTTGTTGTCTCTCTCTCATTCTCTTTCCCACTCTTTTATGATTCATTTCTTAACCTTTTTAGAGGAAAGCCATAGTGCTTTTCAAGATAATGTAAATATAAAGTAATAAGGAGGTCACTGTTTCTGAAACCTCCGTAATACGTGTGCCACCTTCACGATTTTTGTAGCCATCTGTGCTTCTATTAAATATCTGCCTCTTTAAAAAAACTAAAAAAGAAAACGTCTCGCTACTTTACATGCTAGTTATCCTTTTATAGTACATGTTAAAATCAAACACAGCTATTAAAATAAAGAGTGTAGGTCCTCAAAAAACTAAAAATAGAATTACCATATGATTGAGCAATTCCACAGCTGGGTATATACCAGAAGAAAATGAAAACAGTAATCTGAAAAGATACATACACCTAGCAAGGAGAGGGGATTCAGAGCACCACCTAAATGAGCTCCAGAGATGGGCACGAGCCGTGGCTATCAGAGCGAACCCCAGAGACAGGCATGAAACTTTAAGGCTGCTGCTACAGACACCAGGAAGCCTGTGTGCAAGCACAGGTCACTATCCACAACTCCCCTCCCGGGAGCCTGTGCAGCCCGCCACTGCCAGGGTCCCGGGATCCAGGGACAACTTCCCTGGGAGAACGCACGGTGCACCACAGGCTGTTGCAACGTCATGCTGGCCTCTTGCAGGCTCACCCCACATTCCGTACCCCTCCCTCCCCCAGGCCTGAGTGAGCCAGAGCCCCCTAATCAGCAGCTCCTTTAACCCCGTCCTGTCTGAGCGAAGAACAGACGCCCTCAGGTGACCTACATGCAGAGGCAGGGCCACATCCAAAGCTGAACCCCGGGAGCTCTGAGAGCAAAGAAGAGACAGGGAAATACCTCCCAGCAGCCTCAGGAGCAGCGGATTAAATCTCCACAATCAACGTGATGTACCTGCATCTGTGGAATACCTGAATAGAGAACGAATCCTCCCAAAATTGAGGCTGTGGACTTTGGGAGCAACTGTAGACTTGGGGTTTGCTTTCTGCATCTAATTTGTTTCTGGTTTTATGTTCATCTTAGCTTAGTATTTAGAGTTTATTATCATTGGTAGATTTGTTTATTGATTTGGTTGCTCTCTTCCTTTTCTTTCTTATATACAGATATATATTTTTTCCTTTTTCTCTTTTTGTGAGTGTGTATGTGTATGCTTCTTTGTGTAATGTTGTCTGTATAGCTTTGCTTTTACCATTTGTCCTAGGGTTCTGTCTGTCCATTTGTTTTTTGTGTTTTTTTTAGTACAGTTTACTGATATCATTGGTGGGTTTGATTTTTGGTTTGGTGGCTCTCTTCTTTTTTCTTTCTTTGTTTTTTATTACTTTTAATTTTTTCCTATTTTTAATATATTTTTTAATAACTTTATTTTATTCTTCCTTCCTTCCCTCCTTTCTCTCTCTCTCTCTTTCTTTGCTTTCTCCCTTTTCTTCTGAGCCGTAGGGCTGACAGGGCCTTGGTGCTCCAGCCGGGTGTCAGGCCTGTGCCTCTGAGGTGAGAGAGCCGAGTTCAGGACACTGGTCCAACAGAGACCTCCCGGTTCCACATAATATCAAACGGCGAAAGCTCTCCCAGAGATCTCCATCTCAATGTTATGATCCAGCTCTACTCAACGACCAGCAAGCTACAGTGCTGGACACCCCATGCCAAACAACTAGCAAGACAGAAACACAACACCACCCAGTAGCAGAGAGGCTGCCTAAAATCATAATAAGGTCACAGACACCCCAAAACACACCACCGGACGTGGTCCTGCCCACCAGAAAGACAAGATCCAGCCTCTTCCACCAGAACACAGGCACCAGCCCCCTACACCAGGAAGCCTACGCAACCCACTGAACCAACCTTAGCCACTGGGGGCAGACACCAAAAACAAAGGGAACTACGAACCTGCAGCCAGTGAAAAGGCGATCCCAAACACAGTAAGTTAAGCAAAATGAGAAGACAGAGAAATACACAGCAGATGAAGGAGCAAGGTAAAAACCCACTACTCCAAACAAATGAAGAGGAAATAGGCAGTCTACCTGAAAAAGAATTCAGAATAATGAGAGTAAAGGTCCAAAATCTTGGAAATAGAATGGAGAAAATACAAGAAACGTTTAACAAGGACCTAGAAGAACTAAAGAGCAAACAATGATGAACAACACAATAAATGAAATTAAAAATTCTCTAGAAGGAATCAATAGCAGAATAACTGAGGCAGAAGAACGGATAAGTGACCTGGAGGATAAAAGAGTGGAAATAACTACCACAGAGCTGAACAAAGAAAAAAGAATGAAAAGAATTTAGGACAGTTTCAGAGACCTCTGGGACAACATTAAACGCACCAACATTAGAATTACAGGGGTCCCAGAAGGAGAAGAGAAAAAGAAAGGGACTGAGAAAATATTTGAAGACATTATAGTTAAAAACTTCCCTAATATGGGAAAGAATATAGTCAGTCAAGTCCAGGAAGCACAGAGAGTCCCATACAGGATAAATCCAAGGAGAAACACGCCAAGACACATATTAACCAAACTATCAAAAATTAAACACAAAGAAAAAAATATTAAAAGCAGCAAGGGAAAAACAAAAAATAACATACAAGGGAATCCCCAAAAGGTGAACAGCTGATCTTTCAGGAGAAACTCTGCAAGCCAGAAGGGAGTGGCAGGCCATATTTAAAGTGATGAAGGGGAAAAACCTACAACCAAGATTACTCTACCCAGCAAGGATCTCATTCAGATTCAATGGAGAAATTAAAACCTCTACAGACAAGCAAAAGCTAAGAGAATTCAGCACCACCAAACCAGCTTTACAACAAATGCTAAAGGAACTTCTCTAGGCAGGAAACACAGGAGAAGGAAAAGACCTATAATAACAAACCCAAAACAATTAAGAAAATGGTAATAGGAACATATCGGTAACTATCTTAAATGTAAATGGATTAAATGCTCCAGCCAAAAGACACAGACTGGTGGAATGGTTACAAAAACAAGACCTGTATATATGCTGTCTACGAGAGACCCACTTCAGACCTAGGGACACATACAGACTGAAAGTGAGGGGATGGAAAAAGATATTCCATGGAAATGGAAATCAAAACAATGCTGGAGTTGCAATTCTCATATCAGACAAAATGCAATTGCAATATGCAATTCTCAAATCAGACAAAATAGACTTTAAAATAAAGACTATTACAAGAGACGAAGAGAACACTACATAATGATCAAGGGATCCAAGAAGAAGATATAACAGGCACCCAACATAGGAGCACCTCAATACATAAGGCAAATGCTAACAGCCATAAAAGAGGAAATCGATAGTAACACAATCATAGTAGGGGACGTTAACACCCCACTTTCACCAATGGACAGATCAACCAAAATGAAAATAAATAAGGAAACACAAGCTTTAAATGACACATTAAACAAGATGGACTTAATTGATATTTATAGGACATTCCATCCGAAAACAACAGAATATACTTTTTTCTCAAGTGCTCATGGAACAGGTTCCAGGATAGATCATATCTTGGGTCACAAATCAAGCCTTGGTAAATTTAAGAATATTGAAATCATATCAAGTATCTTTTCCAACCACAACGCTGTGAGACTGGATATCATTTACAGGAAAAACTCTGTAAAAAATACAAACACATGGAGGCTAAACAATATGCCACTAAATAACCAAGAGATCACTGAAGAAATCAAAGAGGAAACCAAAAAATACCTAGAAACAAATGACAATGAAAACACGGTGACCCAAAACCTATGGGATGCAGCAAAAGCAGTTCTAAGAGGGACGTTTATAGCAATACAATCCTACCTCAAGAAACAAGAAACATCTCAAATAAACAACCTAACCTTACACCTAAAGCAATTACAGAAAGAACAAAAAACCCCCAAAGTTAGCAGAAGGAAAGAAATCATAAAGATCAGATCAGAAATAAATGAAAAAGAAACGAAGGAAACAATAGCAAAGATCAATAAAACTAAAAGCTGGTTCTTTGAGAAGATAAACAAAATTGATAAACCATTAGGCAGACTCATCATGATAAAAAAGGAGAGGACTCAAATCAATAGAATTAGAAATGAAAAAGGAGAAGTAACAACTGAAACTGCAGAAATACAAAGGATCATGAGAGATTACTACAAGCAACTATATGCCGATAAAATGGACAACCTGGAAGAAATGGACAAATTCTTAGAAAAGCACAACCTTCTGAGATTGAACCAGGAAGAAATAGAAAATCTAAACAGACTAATCACAAGCAATGAAATTGAGACTGTGATTAAAAATCTTCCAACAAACAAAAGCGCAGGACCAGATGGCTTCACAGTCGAATTCTATCAAGCATTTGAGAAGAGCTAACACCTATCCTTCTCAAACTCTTCCAAAATATAGCAGAGCGAGGAACACTCCCAAACTCATTGTACAAGGCCACCATCACCCTGATACCAAAACCAGACAAAGATCACAAAGAAAGAAAACTACAGGCCAATATCACTGATGAACATCGATGCAAAGATCCTCAACAAATTACTAGCACACAGAATCCGACAGCACATTAAAAGGATCATACACCATGACCAAGTGTGGTTTATCCCAGGAATCCAAGGATTCTTCAACATACGCAAATCAATCAATGTGATAAACCATATTAACAAATTGAAGGAGAAAAACCATATGATAATCTTAATAGATTCAGAAAAAGCTTTCAGCAAAATTCAATACCCATTTATGATAAAAACCCTCCAGAAAGTAGGCATAGAGGGAAGTTACCTCAACATAGTAAAGGCCATATATGACAAACCCAGAGCCAACATTGTTCTCAATGGTGAAAAACTGAAACCATTTCCTCTAAGATTAGGAATAAGACAAGGTTGTCCACTCTCATCACTATTATTCAACATAGTTTTGGAAGTTTTAGCCACAGCAATCAGAGAAGAAAAAGAAATAAAAGGAATCCAAATCGGAAAAGAAGAAGTAAAGCTGTCACTGTTTGCAGATGACATGATTCTATACATAGAGAATCCTAAAGATGCTACCAGAAAACTACTAGAGCTAATCAATGAATTTGGCAAAGTAGCAGGATACAAAATTAATGCACAGAAATCTCTTGCATTCCTATACGCTAATGATAAAAAATCTGAATGAGAAATTAAGGAAACACTCCCATTTACCATTGCAACAAAAAGAATAAAATACCTAGGAATAAACCTACCTAAGGAGACAAAAGACCTGTATGCAGAAAAGTATAAGGCACTGATGAAAGAAATTAAAGATGATACAAACAGATGGAGAGATATACCATGTTCTTGGATTGGAAGAATCAACATTGTGAAAATGACTCTGCTACCCAAAGCAATCTACAGATTCAATGCAATCCCTATGAAACTACCAATGGCATTTTTCTCAGAACTAGAATAAAAATTTCACAATTTGTATGGAAACACAAAAGACCCAAATAGCCAAAGCAATCTTGAGAAAGAAAAACGGAGCTGGAGGAATTAGGCTTCCAGACTTCAGACTATACTACAAAGCTACAGTAATCAAGACAGTATGGTACTGGCACAAAAATAGAAATACAGATCAATGGACCAGGATAGAAAGCCCAGAGATAAACCCATGCACATGTGGTCACCTTATTTTTGATAACGGAGGCAAGACTATACAATGGAGAAAAGACAGCCTCTTCAATAAGTCGTGCTGGGAAAACTGGACAGCTACAAGTAAAAGAATGAAATTAGAACACTCCCTAACACCATACACAAAAATAAACTCAGAATGGATTAAAGACCTAAATGTAAGGCTAGACACTATAAAACTCTTAGAGGAAAACATAGGCAGAACACTCTATGACATAAATCAAAGCAAGATCCTTTTTGACCCACCTCCTAGAGAAATGGAAATAAAAACAAAAATAAACAAATGGGACCTAATGAAACTTAAAAGCTTTTGCATAACAAAGGAAACCATAAACAAGATAAAAAAACAACCCTCAGAATGGGAGAAAATATTTGCAAATGAAGCAACTGACAAAGGATTAATCTCCAAAATATACAAGCAGCTCATGCAGCTCAATATCAAAAAAACAAACAACCCAGTCCAAAAATGGAGCTAAATAGATATTTCTCCAAAGAAGATATACAGATTGCCAACAAACACATGAAAGGATGCTCAACATTACTAATCATTAGAGAAATGCAAATCAGAACTACAATGAGGTATCACCTCACACTGGTCAGAATGGCCATCATCAAAAAATCTACAAACAATAAATGCTGGAGAGGATGTGGAGAAAAGGGAACCCTCTTGCACTGTTGGTGGGAATGTAAATTGATACAGCCACTATGGAGAACAGTATGGAGGTTCCTTGAAAAACTAAAAATAGAACTACCATATGACCCAGCAATCCCACTACTGGGCATATACCTTGAGAAAACCATAATTCAAAAAGAGTCATGTACCACAATGTTCACTGCAGCTCTATTTACAATAGCCAGGACATGGAAACAACCTAAGTGTCCATTGACAGATGAATGGGTAAAGAAGATGTGGCACATATATACAATGGACTATTACTCAGCATAAAAAGAAACAAAACTGATTTATTTGTAGTGAGGTGAATGGACCTGGAGTCTGTCATACAGATTGAAGTAAGTCAGAAAGAGAAAAACAAATACCGTATGCTAACACATATATATGGAAGCTAAAAAAAAAAGGTTCTGAAGAACTTAGGGGCAGGACAGGGATAAAGATGCAGATGTAGAGAACGGACTTGAGGACACAGGGAGGGGGAAGGGTAAGCTGGGACGAAGTGAGAGAGTGGCATGGATATATATACACTACCAAACATAAAATAGATAGCTAGTGGGAAGCAGCCACATAGCACAGGGAGATCAGCTCGGTGCTTTGTGACCACCTAAAGGGGTGGGATAGGGAGACACAAGAGGGAGGAGATATGGGGATATATGTATATGTATAGCTGACTCACTTTGTTATAAAGCACAAACCAACACACCATTGTAAATCAACTGTACTCCAATAAAGATGTTAAAAAAATAAATAAAACTTAGATGTAACACACACAAAAAAGATACATGCACCCCAATGTTCACAGAAGCATTATTTACAACAGCCAAGATATGGAAGCAACCTAAGTATCCATCAACAGATGAATGGATAAAGAAAGTGTGATATATACATATATATACAAATATATATGTGTATATATATACATACATACACATACACATACAATGGAATATTATTACTCATCCATTAAAAAAAAGAAATCCCACCATTTGCAACAACATGGAGGGATCTAGAGGGTATTATGCTAAGTGAAATAAGTCAGACACAGAAAGACAAATACTGATGTTATTACTTATATGTGGAATCTAGAAAATAAAACAAATGAATGAATATAACCAAACAGAAACAGACTCACAGACATAGAGAACCAACAAGTGGTTACCAGTGGGGAGAGGGAAGTGGGGAGGGGCATGATAGGGGTAGGGGATTAAGAGGTAGAAACTACTATGTATAAAATAAAAAAGCAACAGGGATATATTGTATGATACAGGGAAATGTAGCCATTATTTTATAATAACTTTAAATGGAGTATAACCTATAAAAATACTGAATCACTATATTGTACACCTGAAACTAATACTGTAAATCAACTATACTTTATTTTTTTTAAAAAAGAATGTAGGCACAGACCTACTAGAGAATGGACTTGAGGATATGGGGAGGGGGAAGGGTAAGCTATGACAAAGCGAGAGAGAGGCATGGACATATATACACTACCAAATGTAAGGCAGATAGCTAGTGGGAAGCAGCCGCATAGCACAGGGAGATCAGCTCAGTGCTTTGTGACCACCTAGAGGGGTGGGATAGGGAGGGTGGGAGGGAGGGAGACGCAAGAGGGAAGAGATATGGGAACATATGTATATGTATAACTGATTCACTTTGTTATAAAGCAGAAACTAACACACCATTGTAAAGCAATTATACTCCAATAAAGATGTAAAAAAAAAAGAAAAAGAATGTAGGTCTGGGTGCCAGCTAAGATCATCCCCCTCTCCTGCCTCTGAGGCACTGTCAGGGGACCTGCCACCATGGCCGCCATCCTCAGGCCCTTCTCAGAGGCCTGACCAGGGTGAGCTGAAATGATAGTTAGGGCCAGGTTCCCCATTAAGCCTTTGCTTCATCTTTTTTCCTGCAGAAATTTGCTTGCTGATTTTTAAATAAAAAGGGAGGGTGAACAAAGTCTTCCAAGGAGCAAATTAAAAAAAAAAAGTAACATTAAATGTAATTTTAATGTAAATATTAAATGAGGGACAATGATATTGGGCTTACGTGTAAAGCCCGTAAAATCTCTTTTGAAAAACAAGTTTGAAAACCAGTGGAATAGAGTGATAAATTGCTATACACACAATGTACACGAATACCCATAAATCACACATTTAGGAGTGTGTGTGTGTGCGCGTGCATGCGCGCATGTGAGTATGTTTGCTACTGTGCCTATGAATGTGAGAATGTGAATTACCAAAGATGGCAAGAGCTGCAAGAATGCAACTGAAGCAGTGATATGGGGATCCACCAACCCCAATATCTCCTGGAAGATTAATTATAGGTGTTTGGGGGTCTAGAGGACTGTGTGCAACTGGTATCCAAATACATCCTTCCCCATCATCCTCGCACTAATTTAGCAAGGATGTCCCAGGCACTCTGCATGCCTAAACCTCTTTAATCCCCACAACCCTTTAAGGTACACCCTGTTGTTATCTGTCAGGGATACTGGGGGACTCTGCTCAGATTCCCTTTTTCTGGCTAAAGCACCATCCCCCAACTCCTGGGAATACTGGATACTGAGGGTCCCAGCTATCCCTCTACCGTGGGGAGCTGCCTTGCCCAAGGATACACCCCTCCTGGGCCCATCCATGGCCAGTGACTGGCTGGTGAGAATATCCAAAGGCTCAGGCCCCGTGCCTGCCTTTGGACAACTCGGAGGGCCATCCCAGCTCCAGAACTCCTCTAGGATCAGCTGCGTCCTCAGTTGCAAACTTCAGATCAACTTCTTGCTCTGCCCAATCCTGCCACCCTCACTTCCTTACACTATATTTCCTAAGCTCATTCTCCCACAAACCTTCTGCATGTAAGACTCTGTCCCTGAGTCTGTTTACAGGGAGCCCAATCTAAGGTGTTATCCCATTTTATAGATGTGAACCTAGGAAGTCTGTCTCCAGAGACTGTGCTCCTAAGTATTTCATGCTGTTGTCTCCTAGGAAGACAAAAGTGGGCACCTCCCCCTCCCAGTCCTTTCCCCGCCTTACCCCCACACCCAGCTCCCCCTCCAGAATTTACACTGCTCTCTCTAGACTCCAGGTCTCTACTCGCTGTGAAAATTAATAAAATTTCACTAAATTGTCCTCGGGAGGCCAGAAGGGGGAGCTCTCACACGCAAATCACTCACTTATTATATTCACTCTGTCAATATACATCCCAACAGGAAGAGACATGCTTTGCATCTCCGGCAGGAAGTGACCCTACTTTAATACCACCAGCAGGAGGAAAGAAGATTTCTCCTTGCCTGGCAACAGCTCAGTCAATGAGAGACTGTCACAACTCAGCCAATAAAAAGCCACTATACTTGGAATTCTCAGTTTCCTCCAACGGATTTCTGTTTATAACAGCCCCTCCCAACTTCCCCTTCTCCTCTATAAAAGAGTTTCCTCTCCCTTGCTGAACTGGACTTGTAAGTGGTTTGCCTTAGCTGCATGTCCTGAATTGCAATTCTTTGCTGCTCCTGTATAAACCCATTTTGCTGGTAAAATAACTGGCTGCTTTGTTTTAGTTTAACGTTACCAAATACTGGTTTAAGCAAGAATTCTAGGAAGATTGAATTCCATTGAGAAAAAAGGAAGGGGGTGAGGGGGTGTTGCAATTCCATGAGAATATGGAGTTTTTCAGCTTCTTCCACCCGCCTTGCTCAGGGCTGGCCATTAGCCAGGCGGGCGCAGAGTGTGTCTGAGTAACCTCTGCTCGAGCACACACAGGCAGAGCTGGCATCCATCAGTGTTCAAGGCTGTGCAACTTGTCAGCTGAAATTTATGTCAGCTGTCCTCCCCTGATCATAGAAAACTTCCCTCCTGCTTAGCAAGCTCACAGGCTAACATACCTTGACACACACTGAGGGGGTATTCTGGCCTAAAGCAGAGAGAAATGCATGGGATGTATTATGGACCTCTTCGGATGTTTTCCATACAGGATCTGGGTATATCTTTATCTAAGGATTTTCCTCAATAGTGGGAATATCACTAATGTTTAACTATATTACTTACTTTAAAATGTTTGCTCACTATTTATACTCTCAACATTTAAAAATGTACATTCTTAGGTTTCTGTATGAAAAGGCAACCAAACTTTTGCTGGGCTAATAACTATTTGGTTAGAGATAGCTTGCAAATACTACAATTTCCCTATAAAATTAGTTAGCAAATTACTTACGATATCTTTACAAACACTTCTGAAAATAATTAATAAATATTCTCATAATAAATAATAGCTTTAAAATGATCACACCTAATGGGGAGTTATTGTTCAATGAGGACAGAATTTCTGTTTGCGAAGAGGAAAACATTCCGGAGATGGATGTCTTGATGGTTTCACAACAGTGAGAATATGTTTAATGTCACTGAATTGTATACTTACAAATGGTTAAAATGGTAAATTTTATGTTATGTATATTTGATCGTAATTTTAAAAAAAGGAAAGATGGGGTTCAAAGAGTGAAAACCACTGCCACAGAAGAAGCTTTATAATGTGAGGGATCAAAACAAATGGTTGGAAAGGAAATTTTTTTTTTTTAAAGAGCACATCTGAGTGTGAAGTATAAGTGCTTACAGTACTCCACAGGCCTGTCTGAATGATGAAGTTACGGGTGACTTGATTTTCTTTTTGGTGCTTGTCTTGTGCTTTTTACATTTTCTATAATGAACGTGTATTATTTTAGTAATCAGAAAAAGAAATATGTGTGTGTGTATATATACACACACATGAAAAAGAGGGTAGTAAAATACCCTCCCTCTCCCCAGTCAGGGAAGAAGTGAGTCAAATGTAAGGTACTGCTTACTGCTTCCAGGATAATCTGGCCAAACTGAGATGTGTAGAACATTCCTCCAGATGGCAGCAGCTGGGCATCAAGGAGGGTCCCCAACTAGAAATGAGGGGCCAGGGTCCTGGCTTCAGCCTTATTATTATTCAGCAGGTCCTCAAGGGCCGCGATCTCCCCACCTGGAAAGTGAGGTGGTGGGGGTGATGGTCTCATTGGTTCATTTCAGCTCTGTTCACCTCTGGCTGATTCTTTTGCCCCTAATGGAGGAGAGCTTGTATAGGCGCAGGATGACAGTTACAAGTGAGGGTCTAAGTTAGAACACCTGTGTCCAAATCCCAGCTCTTCTCTCAAGAGCTCTGTGACCTTGGGTAAACTATTTAACCTCTCAGTTTCCTTGCCTGCAAAATGGTGATAATAACAGTCTCCACTGTGTGGGGTTATATTAGTTTAGCAGGGCTGCCGTAATGAAATACCACAGACTGGGTGACTTAAAAAGACATTTCTTGTCTCACAGTTCCAGGAGCTAGAGGTCCAAGATCCAGGTGTCAGCAGGGTTGGTTCCTTCTGGGGGCTGTGAGGGAGAATCTGTTCCCCAGCTATTGGTAGTTTGCTGGCAATCGTCAGCATTCCTTGGCTTATAGAGGCGTTGTTCCATCTCTGCCTTCACCTTTGTGTGGGGTTCTCCCTGTGTGCATGCCTGTCTCCAAATTTCCCCTTTTTATACGGACACTAGTTGTATTGGATTATCCTACTCCAGTATGGCCGCATCTTGACTAATTACATCTATAATGACCCTATTTCCAAATAAGGTCACATTCTGAGATACTTTGCATTAGGAGTTCAACATATGGATTCTGGGGGGGACACAATTCAACTCACAACAGGGGTTATTATGAGAACTAAATGAGATAATACATCTTAAATGTATTAAATGTCTAGCATTTAATACATTAAATACCTGGCAGAGTACCCACCATATAGTGAGCACTCAACACTGTTAGCTATTCCTATTATCATGACATTTGTCATTGCAGTAATGTTACTACAACTACCATGTCATTGAGCCCTCGCTTTGTCTGTTTCTCTCAGGGACCCGGACACAATCTGAACATAGGGCTCTGCTGAAGCTCTCATAAGATGATATACTCCCCCACACTGCTTCTCATAAGGAAACAGCTATTTTTTCCCTGACTTGAGGAAATCACACTTGCAAGTTTTGGAAGGCTAGGCATCAATTCAAACAAATTGCTAAGCCACATTATTTTGATCTTTCAAATTTATCTAACAGCAGAAGGAGTAGGTTTCTTCCCCGTGCTGTACATTATCTGCAGTCATTTGTAATTGTGTTTAAATAAACGGGGGGAGAGCGGCCAAGCAGCACCCAAGAACATAGGATTTGGAGACACTTGCATTTAGAATCAGAAGACCTAGGATGTAGATCTGAACAAGGCTCACCAGCTATGCACCATGGGATCCAAGCATAGCTTTGCCTTGCTGAGCTACAATTTCCTAATTCATTCAGTCAACAAACATGTGTTTCATAGACTAAGAGCCAGTATGATATAAGGCACCAGGGGTACAAAGAGGATTACAGGCCCCAGTCCCAGGCAAGGGGCTCAAAGGCTCACTGTCCAGTGGGAAAGGGCAGATGGACACACATATAACCCAGTGCAGAGAGGGGACCATAATATCCTCCACTATTAACATGGGGAGAGTGGTTCCTGCTCTCCCTCCCCTGCATCTCCTATGGTTGTTTGGACAGTTTTACTCCTCCGGCCTGGCCCAGGCCTGGCAGATAGGGGATGCTGGGAATGCTAGCTGAATTAATAGACCTGACACCTAAATGGTTAAGAACATGGGCTTGTGAGCTGTGACAGGGCGAGAGAGAGGCATGGACATATACACACTAACAAACGTAAGGTAGATAGCTAGTGGGAAGCAGCCGCATGGCACAGGGATATTGGCTCGGTGCTTTGTGACCGCCTGGAGGGGTGGGATAGGGAGGGTGGGAGGGAGGGAGACGCAAGAGGGACAAGATATGGGAACATATGTATAACCGATTCACTTTGTTATAAAGCAGAAACTAACACACCATTGTAAAGCAATTATAACCCAATAAAGATGTTAAAAAAAAAACAACAAAAAAAGAACATGGGCTTTTGAGTCAGCCAGATTGCGCAGCTTTGAATAAACTCTGTCACTGGCTACCTATAGGATGCTGGGTAAATCATTTACCTGCTCAGCCTGTTTTTGTTTGTTTTTTTTTTAATAATGATATGGTCACTGATTATCTAAATCATCAACTCATTTACAAATATTTATTAGGCACCTAATATATCCCAGGCACTCAGTTCTAAGTCTTAGAGATACGGCAGAAAACAAAACAGACAGTGCATAAGTAAAACAGGGCACACGTCAAGTGGGGTAACTATTGTGAAGAAGAACGAAAGGGGTGAGACTGCGATTTTAAATAGGGTGCCAGGGAGGCCACTGCGAAAGTGACATGTGGACAAAGATGTGACATTGGTTAAAGAGCCAGATGCAGCTCATTGGGAGGAGCGCTCCTGGCACTCAAAATTACACATCCCCTGCTGGGTGGCTGTTCTGAGCATCACATTCAAGAACGTGTACAGTGCTCAGGATGCTGCCTGGGATACAGTAGGAGCTCGCATGATGTTAATGAATGTATTGCATTGAGGAACGAAGGAGATAGAGACCATAAGTGTACCCTGAGCACAGGGCAGTCACATCGAGGATTATTATTATAGTTGTTGTTTATTACTAGCAATTAATTACCTCTAGGAAATGCTCCTGACAGTCTAAAGTCACAGAGGGCCCATGAGCAACTCCCTCTCCCTCTCAGGCTCTGGGACTTGAGCCCTAGAGAGATGCTGATGGGAGAGACTGGGGAGGGGGTAAAGGATGGGCTTCTCATCCCATCCCAGCAAGAGCCCCCCATCCCTACCCCAACACTCACACACATGTCGGGGAGATTTCCACAACCTGTGTGAAACAGTAACACCAGCTTCAATTATCAGAGCAATAACCTGGGCATTGCTATCAGCTGATTCGAGAACTATAGACCCTGTTAATATTTCTGCTGTCAGTTCTGATAATTTACTGGGTAGAAAAAGTCTTTTTAGTTTATAGAATCCTGGAAGGCAGCAGAGTAGGAGAGTGTGACTGAATTTCTCAATCACGTGCAGATTCAACCCCACAAAGTTAACTCAAGGTTACCAGTGTTTACTGAGCATCTTCCACGTGTAAAGCAGTAGACGAAGTACTGTGGGAACCAGAGGGGTGAAAAACTGTGGTCGCTACAAATCTGGGAGCTGCTAATTCATTGGAGGATATGAATATGGCTCTCCCACAGGCTGACTGCAAGAGGCAGGAGGGGTAGGAGCAGAGTGCAATGGCGTATAAGGGAGATGAGTCCGGAACCCTCTACCTGGTGTGGGGGAGATGATGGGGGGACTGGTGCTAAACTTAACACAGAGATAACAATTAGCTTACAGTAAAAATTCCCTCTTGAAAATGTTTAAATTGTCTATAAAGACACACAGGTGTCTTAGATTGGGTCCCCTAGAAGTACAGCCTAGGACAGGGAATCGTGTGCAAGCGATTGATTAAAGGCATGTTCTCAGGAGAAAACTGTAAAGGAGAGAGGAAAAGGGAAGAGGCCAAGCTCCGATGTGTTTTCAGGTGAGGCAAGTCTCAGCCTAATCATCCAGGGAGCCCTGGAGGCGAATCGCGCTGATGTCATACCACCACACCAGCCAGTCATCGCTGCAGGCTGCTGGGGGGTGGGGTGTGAATCCCAGGCACCTCCAGGCCTGGAGGCTCCAATTGCCCAAGGTGTGGGATATTAGCAGGGGTACCTGCACAGCTGGGGGATGGGCAAACCTCACGAAACCCCTAAAAGGGATCCCAGAAGGTCTGGCTGGGCACCAACAGCATCTGGTCCGTTAGTTTTTGTGTATGATGCTGAGTGATAATACTTAGGGCCATGGGGCTTTGAGCGGCATGGAGCTAGACTAAAGGGAGGAACAGCGGGACGTCTGTGAGCAGATGCCTTTCACATTTAAGGTGACTATCAAATCCTCAGAGTGAATGTCAGCAGCAGGTAGAGAACTCAAAAGTGTTCCTGCAAACTTAATACAAGTTCATAGATTTGTTTATTGTTGAGAGAATTAAATGAGATAATGTATGTGAAACAGACTGGCACTTAGGAGGTAGAGGATGACTGTTGGACTTGATTACGAACATTCCTTGATTAAGACTCACATAAACTGTGCTTTGAAAAATCACTATTGCAATAGCAGTGGTAGTAATAATAATAATAGTAATGATGATGATGCAGTTATAGGGTACTAAACACAGTCGTTAATTCTCATATCAACCCTATGAAGTAGATTATATTTCCCTGCATAGATGAGGAACCTGAGGCACAGAAAGGTAAACAATTTCCTTGAGGTCACACAGGGAAAGTGCTGGACTGGACTGTGGCCTCCTTTTGCCTGACTTTTCAAATCTGCATTTCCTATTACAGTTTTCACTGGCCATGCCCTGGGAAATGTGCATTTTATCTGAGTTTGCGGATGGGCTGCTTAGCCAGGGAATAAAGGGTGAGAGATTAGGTTTCCAAACCAGCTCCTACATTAATTTTGTGTATAATGCAATTCCAGTGGAACTCCCTGGGTCTGGGATGGGGTGGAGACAAGTGGGGTGCAGAGGAAGTTCTGGAAGGGTTTGCTGTTGATCTTGGGTAATGGTCCAGAAAGGCTCATGAAAGAGGGTCTCTTAGAACATAAAACCCTGAGTAGCGTTGGGAGCTAGCACGAGGTCACTGGGACAAGCCCCATGTTCTAGGACATGCAGTTGGCACATCACACGCGTACCACGGCAGAGCTTCTGACAAGCTCTCTAGTGATTGCGTCAAGGATAAAATCGAAACAGGTGGAATCATGAGAGTCCAGGGGACGGAGTCATGACTGGTTGAATGACCAGGCCCTAAAGGGGTCAAATCCTAAATTGGTAGGGTTTTCTCTACCTCTGGATGGAGCTCCTAGAGCTCTGTTTCTTGTCTCACTCAAATTCAACCTAAAAAAAAAAAAATCTATAGGCTAAATGATGATATCAAATATAAGGCACGAATGGGTGGCTGGTGGGAAGCTTCTGTATTGGAGAATAAAACCAGGACCCCAAAAGATCAGAGAGGCAGGAGAGATGGGCCGACTTGAACAAGATGATGTTTAACTCACTCGTGTGTGTGTGTGTGTGCATGTGCGTGTGAGTAGTGTAGCTTCCTATTTGATAAAAAAATCAACTGCACAACTTCAGGGTCACAGTAGGGCCAGGCAACAGTGGTTGTGAAATAAATGGGGCTTCAGCCAACACACGATCTCCCTGGGATGAGGAGCTGGTTGGCTTCCTCTAACCACCTGGTTCCAGGAACTTAGTGACTGCAATCCCAACCAAACTGAGCTTACTCTAGGATGTCCTCTTTTCAGGTAAAATGTTAGCGGGGGAGGAGGGGGGGCAGTATTTGAGTCTTAGCAGAGATAATTTTTTTAAAATCTTGCATAAAAACTTGAAGTTTAAGGGACACACTGGCAAAGGCTGGATTCCCGCTCTTCAGCAACAAACACAAATAGATCAATAAACTCTGAAAATTGCCACCTGCTTGTCTTCATCACCTTCTTGGTGAGATCAATTAGCGATAACAGCTTTCAGAGGTGACTGCCTGAACCTAAGGCTGCAGGCCTCTCCTGACAGATGTTAAATTGAGATGTCCAGACTCACAGCTGGTTGAGAGAGGCTGGGCAGAGGGTGAAGATAGGGTCGATTATTTGGAGGAACTCATGGGTCACCCTCCTTGCAGCTGTGACTGCTTCTATATGAGGTCCACCCATAGGGAGTAAAGAGGTGATCACAGGAAATAGTTTAGCAAGAATGGGCCCTCTTCTCACAATCAAAGATATTACCAGCAGCCCTTTCAATTTCTCTATGGCCAGGTGCTCTTGGAAGCCTCACAGCCCCCAGCCAAACCTGGGGTGCATACTCTCAGTGACTTCCCAGAGAAACTATTACACACATTACACCTTCACAATAGGGTATAATGAGATTCTGTTAATTTAGCCTCTGTCATAGGCACCACAAAGTAAATATGGTGTCATTTAAAAAGACAAGCCAGAAGAAACATTTACTAAAGGGGGAATACTGCTGGTTAGAGCCATTGTATCTTGGTCTGACATACTCAAAGGATGTGTCCATTTTGAGATCTGGTACATCACCTTTTTTAAAAGAGACTGGAAACTGGGAGGAATTAAAAAATGATCACCCAAAGAAAATTTAAGCTTTGATTTTTTCACCTGGAAACTTAGCACATGTTCCGAAGCCAGCTTTGAAGGGTTATGGATATAAGCTTGTGTTGAATTTAGTGCCTCTTTGGTAGAAAAGCCTACTTGGAGGAGTCTATTAAGCCACAGTACATGGCCCTGAGTGCTGGGAAGGGGGGAGCCTGGCACTGTACCCTTGCTCCCCAGCACATGGCACAGGGAGAACCTATAGCACAGGCACCTTGCAGTTACCCACACATGGAATTCTGCTCACTGAACTGTGAAAATCGAGGACAGCTCCTTGGTCTTTACTCCCATAAGCAGAATGAAGCTCTCCCTCCAAGGGTGTTGGGTTGACCTTGAACAGTGCCCAACAATTGTTCATTTACTGTCTCTCCCTGACTGGGCAGGGAGCCCTTGAGGGACAGACCATGTTATTCCTCTCTATGCTCCCAGCACAGGGTCTGCTAAGGAGCGAATGAATGGAGGAACAAATACATCTCTGACAGGTTTAAAATCAAAAAGTGTGTGTGTGTGTGTGTGTGTGTGTGTGTGTGTGTGCATGCACGTGAACATACAACAGAGCTCCAAGCAATTCTCAAGGCTGTTACTTGAGACTCACCGGGACTGCTTGTTAAAAATGGATATGTTCTGGCGCTACCTCAAAGCCACTGGATCAGAAGTTCTGAGGCAGGGCTAGGAAATCTGAATTTTTAACGAAGCTCCCTGGGAGATTCTCATATACATAGAAGTTTAGGAATCCTTGCCCTAGATGAACACTGCTGAGCTGGGATTCTCAGAATGCTCTGGGCTTTGGAGACCTAACAGCCAATTCGAGCCTGAGTTTCTGTCACATGTTTGGCAGAAGAAGGGTTTCCAGGTGAGAAAGCATTCTGAAATCTGCAGACCAGAGAGAGGTAATGACAGGGCCAGAACTCAGAACTGTGTACTCAGGGAATCAGAGGTGGCAGGACCCCTAGGCCATCAGTGTGTAGGTGGGGACACAGGTCTCGTTCTCCAGTGTTCTCTGAGGAGGGTAGCTGGGAGGAGAGCTCCTTAGAAAATAAAAGAGAGCTGGGCCCCAAGCTAAGCCAGATTCCTGATCTGGGATGCCTGGAAGAAATGTCTTCTTCAACACGCCAACCGGCAGCCACAGGCCCAGCTCCCAGGCGAGAGTGCCTACTGAATCAATTGAAATTGAGTCATGGATATAATTAATTTAATGTGTTTAAATGATTTTCCGTATAGTAAACATGCTGAATGAGGGTGACCCAGAATAAAGTGTCTGCCTGAGAGTGGAAAAATGGATACCGTGTGTGCTGTATAATGAAAACCCTTCAGCAAATAGAAAATGCTTCAATTTATTTCTACCTCCTGTTCCTTTCCTAACTCTTTATTTATGGCTAAACTTGGCCTTCCGTGGTCTCCTTGGATCACAGGGACACTTTTTATTTTGTCAGAAGATGGCCTTTTTTCTCTGATCAGAAGACAATTTTAATGAAACCTGTCTACAGCCCAGTGACAAGCACATATTAATATGTGACAAAGGGGATAAGGAGGAAGGGAAAAAAACCCTGAAGAAATGTTTCACTATTACAATCTCTTTCTCAACTAACGGAGGACTTGTACAAGGAGGAGGGAGAGGGCATGGAGTATGGTTGGGGCAGGCCCATCGGAACCACCGTCCTGCCTGAATCAAACCTTCTTTCCGTGTGACTTTGAAACTCCCCCTCTGTACCTCAGATACTCATCCACAACCCAAAGGGGCTAAATCTGAGGATCTCTAAGATCGCTTTCAGTTCTGACATTTGCTGAATTATGAGTCACAAACCAGAGCCGGCAAAAATATGTGTCAAGGAATTTCCCATTAAAAAGAAACTCATCTTCAAGCTGGGTAAAGCATTTCAGGCAGCCTCATCGAATTGCTCATCAAGTAGGGGTTATGTATTATTTGACAGCACTTAGGAGTAGTTATAAATGATTTCCACCTAAGGTACATCAGGCATCTAGACAATATGCCGAGTTCTAGGATTATGAGAGGCTTCCTAGATTCTGTAGCTCTCTATCCGGCCATTTCAACTTGGGATACTATGAATTCATTCTATAAAATAAGAAACAAAGTGTGATGATGACCTGAAAAAGTGTATCCACACTTTGAGACAGCTTTATCACAATGCGACCGGTGGGACCTCTGGCGAATCCCACCCCTCTCTAAGGGTCAGTCTCTGAATTTGTAACATGGACAGAAAGGACTTCCGAGGTATTTGGTGCTCTGTGGAGCCTTTCTGAGGGAGGGGTATCAGGGGCTGTGGGGCGGGACATGGAGGGGGCTGATCAGGCAGGGCTTTGGGCTCTTCTTCCATTCACCGGAGAATCTCCTTAATTTATCTTATATACCAGGCACTAGGTAAAATTTTATAACAAAAGGTTCTGAGGATAAAAAAAGAATTTTTGAAACCACTGGGCTAAGGCAAGTTGTTAAAGCTTCTAGTCTGAGTCTAGTCTAGACATGTCTTTTGCTGATGACTAATTACAGCCTTTACTTCTAAACTGTGCAGCGGATGCCCACGTCTCAGGTCAAGGGAGGCTCTATTCAGGAATGTAGAAATATCCTTCTTACAGCAAACCTCAATGCTCCCCAACGCCCAGAGCAGTGGTTCTCAAACTCTAGTGTGCATTAGAATCACCTGGAGGGTCTGTTAAACCACAGATGGCTGGGCCCCAACCCTGGAGATTCTGACCCAGTAAGTCTGGGGTTAGGCTCAGGAATTTGCATTTCTAACCAGCTCCCAGGAGATGCTGGTACTACTGGTCAAGGCGCACTTGGAGAATCTCATTGGCCTTTAAGATAAAAGCCAACCTCCTTAGCTTTTCCCTACAGAACTGGGCCCCAACTTACCTTCCCAGTCTCATCATCCTCCCGTCCAATATTCCCGACAAAGTAACCGTCCCTGCTGCACGCATGCATCTTTCCCGTGCTCACCATGCCCCATCTGGCCGGACCGCCAGCCCCTCTCTGCATGTCTAAGGCACAGCTCAAATGCTGCCACTTCCAAAAAGGCTTCCATGACTATTTCATCAAAAGTCACAGAAATCCCTCTGGGCTCACACAGTCTCTCCTATGGTGCTGAGCACTTTTAACCTCTTCCTGTCATTTGAGTCCAGGTCTCAACCCTGTATCTGGACCACAGGCTCCAGGACAAGGAGCCCATTTTACTACCTTGGCGTCCACACCACAGTCTACACTCAGCACCTGCACAAGCCCTGGCCTGTCAGACCAACAAAGCAAGCCTGAGCGTACGCACAAAAGAACACGAACATGTAAGAAATACACAAATCATCTCATCTTATTTACTCCCAAGAGAGACTGATTCTCTAAATGACTCTTCAAATTAGAACGAAGGACAGCACTTTAGAGTCCATTTCAACCTATTCTTTAAGTAAATTTTCCTTATTTTCTGGGAGCAGAGTCAGTGACAAATACATCATCATGAGACATGAATAACTACCATTTATGGCCATTACCAGAAGGTAGTGTGATGCAGCAATTAAGAGCTAGACCCAGGTTCAAATCCCAGCTCTACCTCTGATTAGCTGTGGTACTTAAATGCTCTGAGCTTCAGGCTCCTCACATTTATGGGATGATAATAGCACCTACTTCCTACAGATGGCATACGGATGCAGTGGGACTATTATTAACTACAACCACCACTAGCATTTACTGAGTGCTTACACGGGCCTAGCATTAGACATACATCATCGAGCTAATCTACATAAAGTGTACCCACGTTTTGAGACAGCTTTGCCACAATGCTACTGGTGGGACCCCTGGCAAATCTCATCCCACTCTAAGGCTCAGTCTGTGAATTTGCACCATGGACAAAAAGGACTTCTGGGGTATTTGGTGCTCTGTGGAGCCTTTTTTGAGGGAGGGGTCTCAGGGGCTGTGGAGAGGGACATGGAGGGGGCTTAGCACATATCTAGCACATAATAAGCATTCAAGAAATAACAGTGATTCTTATCACGGCTAATTTTCCTGATTTCTGCACAAGACAGATATTATTATCCCCATTTCCCAGCTGAGAATCTTGAAGCTCAGAGCAAGTAGCTTGCTCAACAAACACTAGCAGTTTTTAATTTGTAACACCTAATCTTTATGACTACTTTGCCAGGTAGGTATTATTCCCATTTTGGGGATGAAAATTCCGTGGTCTGAAGATGGAAACTTGAAAGTAAAGGCTCAGGATTTGAACCTGACTTTGGGTCTAGAGCTTCTGCTGGCCCACCCCACCCCTCCACCTGGTGGATTCCACCTGCTCTGTGTGCGGTCAACTCACTATGGCCTTTCTAATCCATGAGTTATAGAGAAGCAGTTTCTCAACATGTCAGAGAGCGTTACCGCATGTGCCCGTTTCAGCAGCCCTGCAATCGTAAAGCCCACAGGAAGTTATTTCAACAATTGAGGAAATGGACTGTATATCAGAGGGCCTGTGACACAGCCCCTCTTGCCTTGTATGTCTCTAAGGGGCACTAAGGAAAGCAGAGCCTGGGGGCCTGGGACTGACCGTGACCCCGAAGAAGTTGGTCTCGTTCATGGCGTTGAGGATGATCCTGCCCAGTGTGTGGTCCGTGTAGTTGAAGTCCTGGATCCGCTGGTGCCGGCTGCTGGCGTGCAGCGTCTCCATGGCCCTCTGCAGCGTCTTGGCGATGACCCAGATGCCATCGTAGGCGTACCCATGGAACTTGCTGGGCCCCACGCCTGACCGCTTGTTGTTGTACTCTCTCTCATACTGCTGCGGCGTCTGGAAAACAAGGAGACCAGGGGACACCAGGTTATAGCCAGCAGGGACATCAGGCACACAGTGCTGAAAGCTGACACTCCCCAAAGCTTACTGTGAGCCAGGCACGGTGCTAGGCTCTTAAATGTGCATTATCTCATCTAATCCCCACAACAACCCTGTACGGTGGTACTATTCTTATCTCCATTTACTTACAGATGAGAAAATTGACTCAGGAAAGTCAACTTGCCTAGGCCCAAGTGAGTGGCGGGGCTGGCATCTGAACCCTGGCTGTCTGCCAAGACTAGGCTGAAGGAAAAATGCACTCTAACAGGCCTCCCCCTGACATTTGCAGGGCCTAGAGCTAGAGCATCAGTGAAGGCCCACATACCATATGTCTAAATATTAAGTTACAGGCAAGCAAACCAATTGTTCAGTAAAATATTTTCTATCTTTCCATCATAACGGGTTAAAGGAAGGTAAATATACCTTCCTTAGGATCTGGAAGGCCAAGTTTGAATTCAGAAGTCTGGGGCCCCTCAGAGCTTCAGTCCGGACACAGCAGCACAGGGGGGCTGACCTTGCTCTGTGGTCCACTCACCCTCTCCTCTTCCCACCTGACTCCACCCCACAGGCCAGCCAAGCTCAGTCCACACTTCCTCCCCCTTCCAGCATCAGTAGCCCCTTGACCACCCCAGAAGCTCAGTCCTCCCTAAAGAGGCTCTTTGGACCCTAGATGTGGCTCCAGGCATTTGGGCATGGAATTCAGGGCATGGCCTTAGGAGGGGGAAAGCGGTACAGGCTCCAGGTGGGCAGGGCCCCATGGCCTTGTGAATTCTGAACCCCATGGGGTCTGAGTGAGGTCCGCTTAGAGCATGGGGCCCAGGGCAGGTCCTAGTTGCCCAGGTGTAAGGTCTGTTCTGACCTCTACATTGTACCCTTCCCTTTCATCTTCCATAATATAGTAGGGTCTGTGAATAACTCAGCATTTAAAAAAAAAGAATTTTTTTCTCCCATTGAGCTGACTTTCATAAAAGAATTTCATTGGTAATATTAACATTCTGATTGAGGCCACAAAGTTATGAAACTGTCTTTTTATTCTAGTCCCTGAGGCTTATAGATCCAAATGAATGCCGCTCTAGGGGAACCCATTACCCTCAGCCCTTCTGTGGGCTTTTTCTCAAATCACTTCTAAACTTCCCTGCCAGAAATGTCATCAGAGCCCACAGCTTAGTCTTTGGAAGAACCCTCCTTGGGCACAAATCACACATAGAAACCATCAACTCACTGTCAGTTTATACCAGAAAAGGCCCTTAGCAATGGTCACACACGCCCCCTCAACCTGCAGCTGGAGACACAGAGAGGTCTAGAGATTTGGCCAAGGTCACACAGCGTGTGTGTGTGTGTGTGTGTGTGTGTGTGTGTGTGTGTGTGGCTAGACTGGTCCCATTCTAGCTTTGCTGCTTCTCTCATGTTTGACTTTTGAAGTCATAACTGGCTTCCACCCCAGGTTGTTTGGGGCCAGGTCTAGTGCCCAGGGAGGGTGGTGAACTTGAGCCGTCGAAGGCTGGGTTGTTCCGTGGCTGGAGCTCGAGTCCCTTGCCCTTGGCTCAAGGTTTAGCAGAGCCTGGGTTCAGCCAAGCCCCTCCAGAGGTGGAACCTGCAGACGACCAAATCAGGAATCTGCCTGACCAAATGTGATTGGTGTCCCAGCAACAAATCCACTGCCTTTTTTTTTTTTTAAATCATTTGGCTCCTACTGGATGGCTCAGGTTTTATCCATTTATAACTTCCTTTGGAAATGCATCACATCCAGCCATCACTATTCTGTTCATCACTCAAAATACCCGGCAGAAGCTCTTCAATTCCAAGGGTTCTTCAAGGAGACAGCACCGTCTCTAGCCCAGCCCAGCTTCTTGAGCCCCTCCTCACAAAAAACTGCACCCCTCCACCCATCATCCTTCGCCGTCTCACTCCTCATCAGGGAGCATGAAACAGTCCATTATGAAACTCTCTCTTCCCTAAACCTTTTGTGTCCTTGGATCACACCAAGTCTGTTTGCAGCTTGGGGCTGTTGCACTAGATGCTTCCTCTGCCAGAAAGCTTCTTCCCCAGCTCTCACGTGATATTCTCGGCACACAAATTTTAACATGTGTCATTCCCCCAGCCCCACCCCAGGCATTCTCTATCCACGGGTTTTATCTTCTTTATTGCACTTTTCACTTCCTGCAATTTACCTACCCACAGAATTAAGCTCCATGGGGTCAGGGATGTTATCTGTTTTGACCACAGAACCCAAAACAATACCTGCAGAGACCCTTTCTAAGAATCAGTTACTCCATCTGAAAAGCAAGGAGGTTGGACTAGGTGACCTAGAAGCTTCCTCTTAGCTATCGAGGCAGGAGCCTGGCACAGTGGTAAGAACACAGGATTTGGAAGCAGGCCGACCTGTCCTCTAGCCCCAGCTCTGTGGTTTACTAATTGTGACCTGAGGCGGGATCCTATCTCCTCCAGGTCTCTGCATCCTCCCTTGCTGGCTGGCCATGAGGGTTCCATGAGACGAAGTGTGCAGAGCGTCAGTCCTGTGTCCAGGACATGGTAGGTGCTCCACAAATGACAGCCACTACTATTAATAGTACAGGTGGTTGTTCACCTGGCCACCTGGCACAGCTGCTCACCCAGGACACCCTGAAGGCCCAAGACTATGCCTGTGTTGATAGGGGTTAACAGCCCTCCAGTGCATGGATGTCCTACCTTTAGTTCCTTAGCTAATTTCCAATTATTGGACATTTAGTCTTTTCCTAATTGTTCCAAACTACAGAACTGCAAAAAAGCATCCTTGTATCTAAATTTTCTGAACACACACTGGTAATTATTTTTTCAGAAGAAATTCCCAGCTGTGTAATTGCAGAGGCAAAAGGTACAAAAACCTTAAACGCTATTCACACATATAAAGGGCCAAATTATCCTCCCCAAATATGAAAAGCTAGAATTCCACTGTATGAAAGTACCCATTTCCTTGCATCCTGGACCACAATAGGTATTTCAATTTTTAAAATCATTGTCAGTTTCTTAGGTTAAGGAAAAAAAGTACATCTCATTTTAATTTGCATTTCTCTGATTAATGATGAAGAGTGAGCTCCTTTCACATATTGATGGGCAACTTTCACTTCTAAGGTGCGTTTGCTCTTCTTGTTACGGTGAGAGTCACAACTTTTAAGGATGCTTTGTTTCAATGCATCCTTGTTATTTTTCCATCTTTCACTATTTGGCTATATTTTTCTTTATTTTAAAAGGCAATTTAGGTCTATTTCAGGCTATTAATTCAGCTATTGGCTATTTTTTTTTGCAGTACGGGGGCCTCTCACTGTTGTGGCCTCTCCTGTTGCGGAGCACAGGCTCTGGACGCACAGGCTCAGCGGCCATGGCTCACGGGCCCAGCCGCTCCGCGGCATGTGGGATCTTCCCAGACCAGGGCACGAACCCGTGTCCCCTGCATTGGCAGGCAGACTCTCAACCACTGTGCCACCCGGGAAGCCCTGGCTATTTTTAAAGTATTAAAAATTTACTTGAATGTCTATCTAATTAATTGTTTAAGCATAAAAGGAATGAGGCCCCTTTGACCTCTTCTCTCCCAGATTTTGCTGCTGTGAGTCTTGCTCTGATGCAGGCAAAGGCATCCAAGGGCTGGTAGTGTCTCTTTGGGTCCTGTTTGTTCAACCTGATGATTACATTCAGATGACATTTCCAGACTTCTTCCCTATCCAGGATATGCCACTGGGGCATCCTTAAAGGTTTCTGTGACCCTCTTAAAGTTGGAGGGGGGAGTCAGACCTCAGGAGAACAGACACAGTATGGTCTCATCAGGAGGTAAATGAGTGTGGTTTTTTAACTTCTTTGATATAGTTTATTGGTGATGTTTTTTGTGTGTAGACAGTAGAGGGGATCAAGATCAGACTGTTTATTCAATTTGACATTGGGACCAACACAAGCCCCTATATTTTTTTTAATATGTACCACTTGTAAATCCCTATCTTTTCTATCTCATAAGACTGTTCTTCATCCAGGGGAAAAGGGGGTGGAAGACCCTGGCAATGTGGCTGTTTACCTCACTTCTGTGGGTAGAGTCCTTGGAGTGGGACACCAGTGTAGCTTAGCTCTGAAAGGTGACCTCATTTTGCAAGCACCACGTTGAAGTCATTGCTACCACACTATATCCCAGACCATTCATCACTGTTCCCAGGTGAAGCCGGCACTGATCTCCCTCAGGCAAAACAGTGACAGCAGGAAGAAACACTCTCACAATTGTCTGAGCAAAAGTAATAGCTGTTCTTAAAGCAGGTCTCCAATTATTCAGGGCACAAGAATTTCTTCCACTGTAAAGCAGACACTGAAAACTGATTGATTACTCATTCTCTGAGGTCAAGTTTACCATGAGAAGCTAAAAGTTTCTGAGAAAATAACTTTATATAGAGAGTCCCAATTACTGACATGTTGTGTTCCACATATTTTTGAAAGGCAGTTGTTGGAACTTGGAACATAGTTTCATACAGAAACTATGTTATAAATAGTGGTTAGGTTCCCAGGCTAGCCCACATAAGCTTGCTACCCCACAGTATGACTAAACTTTATGGGTCTGTCATTCCAACAGAACCAAGTCGAGTCCTGCTTTCTAGGGGAGGTGAGGCTCATGGACAGAAAAGAGGAGAAAGGGGAAACATCTCCTTCCACATCTCCAATTGCCACTCCCCAGACTGGAAAAACTGGCAGAGTCTCTCTCTAGCATCCCTTGTGGGATGCTGGAACCACAGTCTCATTTGGAAGGTACACTAGGGGACAGTCTAGTGGTTCTTTTACTCCAGTTTGTAGGTCACCCAGGGAGCCTGTTAAAAGTGCAGATGCCAGGGCCCTACATTTTGTTTATTGTGTCTGTGGGATAACTTGGGCATCTGTATTTTAAAAAATCCTTTAAGATTTCAAAATACATAAATTGGTCACCACTGATTAAGTCCCTCTCACAATCTGATTCTTGGATTTTCTCAGTAGCAATTTCCAAGTATTTGTTGAGCCTTTTCTGAGACTCCTCCAGCGTTGGGAAGGTCACTATGTCTTCAGGGAGAGTCTTCCACTTAAGGGATGCCTCACGTCTATGAGACTAGTCTTCCAGATACAGAGTTTACACCTATCTCCCTGTAACTTGCTATGTCTTCCTGTGGAGCCACAATGAACCTGTCTGCTCCCTCTTATCCACAACAGCACCTCAAATTGCTGAAGTCAGTGACATGCTTACCCTGTCCCCAATATGCTATTCTTCACCTTTTAAGCAAAAGAGTCTCAGGTCAGACTTCTACTCTGACTATGATGAAATAAATTATGTCAGACAAAAGCTCTCATGAAGAACATTAAGGAAAGCAGCATAAAATATAAAAATAGCTATCCAAAGGTATCAGAAAGCAACCAGGACATCTAGGACTTGAGGAACCAAGATTCTGGAGAGAAGAGAAGTGTTTTGAGAAGAGTCCAACATTCTTTGCTGCTTCCTCTGGAAGCATTTGCTGATTTGTAAGTGGGAAGGTTAGTTGTAGGAATAGAAAACACTGGATCAGAGTTTTCAGCAGTCCCTCAGAGATGGGAAGACAAAAAAACTATAGTTCAGGGTTATCAGGGTAGCAAGGCTTATAGGCAAAGGTCTCAGAGGAAGAGGAACTACAGAATACCAGTATGCAGACTGACATTTGCACTTGAAATATTCGGTGATAACTAAGCTGCATAAAGCAAGAGGCTGAGAAGCCAAGCAAAAAGTGGTGTCTAAGGGGTTAAGGAAGTAAGCAGATGTGTTTGGAGTTTCATGGCATTAGGAAGACAAAAATTGGAATCCAGGGCCAATCCAGTAAACACCCCAGGATTTGAGAATGCTGAAGGACAGACAGGAGTAAGGGCAAACCAAAATAGACCAGCCATTGTGAAAACTAAAACCAAGCTTGGAATCATCTCAATTCTTTATTGGATAAAGTGATCTGTTCCTATTCTAACAGCTTGCTTGAAGCGAAATAAATCTTCTCTGGAGAAAGTAATGCCATCTGTGGCTTCTTTAATTTTTCATAACCAATTTAATGAATTAAACTTACTAGGTACGCCAGGTGATAGGATCAAATTTTAAAAAACACAAGAAAAAAAGAAGGAAAGAAGGAAGAAAGAAAGAAAGGAAGGAAAGAAGAAAATAGGCAATAGAAGCAGACCCACAGGTGATCCATATCTTGAAGTTATTAGACATGGACTTTAACATAGCAGGTTTATATGTTCAAGAAAATAGATAAAAGATATAGAATATCACCAGAAAACTGGAAGCAATGAAAGAAAAAAAGAATAAAATGAAAATCCTAAAAAAATTTAAAAATACAACAACAAATGAAACTAAGAACTCAACAGATGGATGAAGCAGCATATTAGACACAGCAGAAAGTAGGTTAGTGAACTGGAAGAAAGGTTAGTAGTAAATATTCAGACTGAGGCACAGGGAGGAAAAAAGGATAGAAAACAGGAAATGAACATAAGAGATATATGGAATGTGTTGAAAAGGTATAGCACATGTATAACTGGTGTCCTAAAATGTGAGGAAAGAGAGGATAGGTAGAAGCAATATTTAAGAGATATTTTCCTAGAATTTCCCCAAATACATATCAATCCACTGATTCATGAAGTTCCATAAAGCTTAAACTCCAATCAAGATAAACCCAGGGGCTTCCCTGGTGGCGCAGTGGTTGGGAGTCTGCCTGCCGATGCAGGGGACGCGGGTTCATGCCCCGGTCTGGGAGGATCCCACGTGCCGTGGAGCAGCTGGGCCCATGAGCCATTGCCGCTGAGCCTGCACATCCGGAGCCTGTGCTCCACAACGGGAGAGGCCACAACAGTGAGAGGCCTGCGTACCGCAAAAAAAAAAAAAAAAAAAAAAAAAAAAGCAGTTAGAGAAAAAAAAAAGGATGCATGATCTTCAAAATAGCAACAATAAGGCTGATGGCTGATTTAACAGAAACAGTGGATGCCAGAAGACAATGAAATGACATCTGAAAGTGCTAAAAGAAAATAACAAACCATCTAGAATTCTACACCTAGTTAATATATCTCTCAATCTTAAAGATGAAAGAAAATTTTAGACAATCAGAAACTGAGAGAATATGTCTCCAGCAAACCCGCAGTAAAAGCAAGACCAAGAGGAGTTCTTCAGGCAGAAGGAAAGTGATCATAAACAGAACACAAATGAAGGGAGGAATGAAAAGTAATGGGAAGTGTAAATATGTGAGTAGATCTAAAATGGAACATGACATCAGGTTCAAGGACACCCAAGAAAATCTCAGAGAAGAAGAGGGACTTAACACTACCACCCATCAGGTCTTATAAAACTTCAATTATTAAGGCAGTGTGGTATTGGTTAAAGGGTAGGCAAATAGACCAATTGAAGAGAACAGAAAGTCCAGAAACAGATCCACACTATATATACTCATTTAATTTATGATAAAGATAATACTATAGCATGGGGGGGGTAAGGAGGATTTTCAATAAATGGTTCTGAATCAATTGGTTATCCATACGGAAAAAATTAATCTTGATCTTACCTTAGACCTTACATAAAATCAATTTCACGTGAATTCTATATCTAAAAGTGAAAGGTAAAACAAACTTCTAAAAGACAAGATAGAAAAATATCTTTATGAGCTTGGGTGGGCAAAGATGCTTAAACAGGACACAAATGATATAAGTAATACGTATAACTGTCTAAGAATTCATACCCAGAATACCAAAAGAACTTCTACAAATCAATGAGAAACAGGCAGAGAATCCAAGTGGAAAAAATGGGCAAAAGACTTGAATAGGCAGTTTATAAAAGAGGATATCAAAATGGTCAATAATGATATGAAAAGATCGACGACTTCATTAGTCATCAAGGAAACGTAAATTAAAACAAAAATGAGATACCACTACTTGCCCACTATATTGGCTAAAATTAAAAAGCTAACAATGCCAAATGTTGGTGAGCATGTGAACCAACTGGAACTCTCAGTCACTGCCGGTGGGTGTGTAAATTGGTATAACCACTTTGGAAATCCGTTTGGTGGTGTCTACTAAAGCTGAACATATGTATTCCCTATGACTCAGAAATTCCACCCCAAGCATGCACCCAATAGTAATGTGCACATATATTCACTGAAATACATCAAATACCTATAAATAAATCAAATAAAATACATGCAAGAGTTCCACACAAAAAATTACAAAACATTTCCGAGAGAAATTGAATGGATGGGAAGACCCTATATTACAAAGACATCAGTTTTTCCTAAATCAGTCTACAGATTCAGTAAAATCCCAACAACAAACCAGAGCAGATTTGTGTGTATAAACTGACTCACTACTCCTTTCTCCTGCCCATAAGGCTGCTGCGCTGATGGAGGAAGAGAACTACAATTTGTTGAGCATCTATTGTGTGCTTGGCACTCGGCAAGATATTTTCCTCTGTATTACCTCATTTAATCCTTCTAAATCTGTAAAAGAGATATTATTACTCCAGTATAATGAGAAACAATTTCAGAAAGGCCAAATGACTAGCCCAATGTCACTGCATCACTATTGATTAGGTTCAGTTGAATAAAACAGAAAAAAAATGATCACTGACTTAAATGAGATAGTTTATTTCTTTCTCACGGAAAAGATGTTCATGGGTAGGTGGTGCAGGGTTGCTATGGCAACTCCACAGTGTAACCAGGGACCCAGGCTCTTATCTTTATGCTCTGCTATCTTAGAATAAAGTTTCCTTCTCAAGGTCACCTCTTGATCCAAAATAGTTGCTATAACTCCAGCCATCCCATCCATATTCCAGCCAACACAAAGGAGAAGGAAAAAGAAAGGCAAGCTCTCCCCTTAAAGGAGATTTTACAAGTCTTGTATAATACTTCTACTTAAATCTCATTGGCTAGACTTAGAATCCTGGCTGTATCTAGCTACATGGGAGGCTGGGAAATGTACATTTTCAGATGGGTGGCAACATACCCAGTTAAAAACAAGAGTTATGTTACTGAGGGGGAAGAGGGGCTATGGATGTTGCATGAACAACTATCTGTCTTCCAGAGTCACTCAGTTGGGAAATGGTGGGGCCAAGATTCACATCTAACCAGTGCCAAAAGGCCACCACACCCTTCTTCCCAAGCCCATATTCCTTTGCCGCACCGCCTGTCTCCCAGGGATGTGGTACTTAGGGAAGCAGAAGGGAACAGGAGCTTTGTGGGGAAGGTGAGGGCAGAGGCAGCAGCACTGTAAAGCTTGACTACCTGGGGAGCACCTCTACTTTTCCATGGCACCTTCCCTTCCTCCTCTCTAGAGCCCAGAGCTTCCCTAAGAGCCCCAGGTTCTTTGTTATGGCGCTCTGATGGCAGTGACAATGAGATGGGTGCAGCTTTTCCCAGGTCATTGCTCTAAGTTGAGGACTCACTAGATTTCTGTTTCCTCTTGTTCTGCCGTGTTGGATAAATAGTTGTGGGTGGTCACAGAAGCTTCTTGCCGGAAAACATTACAAAACTCTTCCAAAGAATGAGCCTGTGCCTTTGATGGAGGGTTGGGGCCCACTTCTGAGATTCCCACTGATTCCACGGTTCTGTGAACTTTTCCATCTGGTGCCTTGGCCCAACTCTGTGTGTCTCAGCAGGAGAATGGTAACGGGAAGAATGTCCTTATTAGAGAGGCTGAGCCATCACTGGAATTTTACACCAGAACTGTAAATGCTCACAGTGGAAACAAACCCAGTGGGACGCTGAAAAGTGAAAGCTGACACTGGAAATCACCAATGTCAACAGAGTCACTTTGGGGAAATAGAGTGGTGATGGGGAAGTTTAACAAGGAGAAAGAGCCTTTAGGGCCAAAGCAAGTATCCAGAGGCTGTTTATGTGAGGTTCTGAAAGACTGAGCTCTGAATGTACTCGGGGAAGCCCAAAGGTCTGCACTTGTCCCATAACTGGAAATTCCAGTGGGAAGGGACTGATGAACGTGCTCGGGAGGGAGACCATGACCTTGTTATTCCTCCTACCAGAAATCTCCTGGGTGCCCATGAGCAAGCTGGGGACAGCTTGGCACCAGAGACAGGCATATGGAAGAGGCAACCACGGAGAATGCATTTCAAGAGGGGCCACTGTTGCACCTGATTATGTGACTTTATCAGGAGTTACCTTTATCCTGGGGGTTCCAGGGTTTAACATTATAACCATATCACACAGCTTGCTGTAATAACTTAATACCATACTTACAGAGAATTTTGCTGTGAAAGGACGCCAGGAGTTACATGGTCCAAATCTCTCATTTTCAGTTGAGGAAACTAAGGCCCAGGGATGGTGACTGTCTAGCTGAGGTGGCAGATTAACTGGTGACAATACCAAGATTTGTACTAGATCTCCTGATTACCAGACCCATACTGTCCTGTTCTGCCACTTACTAACAGGCCCGCTAAGAAATCACAGAAAGGGCTGATTTGGATGTGTTCTGCTCCTAAGCACGTCACATGTCTAGAGGGAGAGCATGGTAGAGGGGAAGGGGCAGTGAGTGGGGACTTAGCAGTCCTGGCTTCCACTCCTGGATCTGTCCCTGACCTGCTGGGTGACTGTATCAGTTTCCTGGGGTGGCCATAACAAATTTCCATAAACTGGGTGGTTTAAAACAACAGAAATTTATTTGCTCCTAGTTCTGGAGGCCAGGAAGACCAAAACTAAGGTGCTGGCAGGGTTGGTTCCCTCTGTAAGCTCCAAGGGGAATCTGCTACCGTGCCTTTCTTCTAGCTTCTGGTGGCTGCCAGCAATCCTTGGCGTGCCTTGTCTTGTAGACGCATCACTCCAATCTCTGCCTCTGTCTTCACGTGATCTTCCCCAAGTGGCAAAACTCCCTCTGCCTTTTTCTTATAAGGACACTTGTCATTGGATTTAGGGTTTACCCAGGTAGTCCAGGATAATCTCATCTCAAGATTCTTAAATTAATTACATCCACAAAGACCCTTTTTCCAAATAAGGTCACATTCACAGGTTCTAAGTGTTAGGGCCTGGACATATCTTTTTAGGGGCCACTTTTCAACCCACCACAAGGATCCTGGGTATGCCCTTCCGCTTTCTGCTCCTCAGCTTTCCTATGTGTAAACAGTGAAGATGGCAAGAGTCCACTGACTTGCTTCTATACGTGTTTGCTTGTCTTCATGGATACTGATGGACCCCAGAACACAGGCATCGACCCAGCAGCCTGTGCCATGCTGACACGGTCCCCAGCAGTCACATACCCCGCAAAATCAAATTCAAGAACTATTTCATGACTTTCTAGAACTTCCTTTAGCCATATATTCTTGAAGATTGGTTGACGAAGTTGGCTTGCGGTCAGACCACAAATACGAATGCCTTATCAACTCTGGGCCCTACACCCTGGGGAGAGAGCACTCAACACGAGGAAGTGCAGAGCATGGGCTGAGCATGGGAAGGGGCTTGATGAACACAACCTGTGCAGGGCAAGGACCAGGGGGAGGTGAGTGACGCCCTCCCTCCAGGGGCAAAATGGAAGAAGGAGCCAAAACCCTCAGTAATCAAGATTAAAAAATCAAAACTAACGCAAAAAAAAAAAAAGAATCCACGATGAGCAAAATTTTAAATAAAGACAAGATGTGTTCTTGTAATTATGTGACTCAAATCAGTTCACCCTAATCTTGGTTTGTGGATCTTGTCTTTATTTAAAATTTTGATATTTTGTTCATCATGGATTTTTCCATTGAGGTCTTTGGCACCCCCTTAAATTTTGCCCTTAGTCCTGGCCCTGGAACTGTTAAGTTACAACTGGAGGGATGGGCCCTATAGGGACAAGGGATGGGGACCAGTGGGGAAAATTAGGGAACAAGTAGTGATTCCTGTGCTACTGGAAGGATCTGAGAGTCTGATGAGAGAGGCTGGTCTACATGACCTCTAGGAGAGCCCTAAACCCTCTGAGTCCAAGAGGCAATGAGTTTCAGATTTCCCCGTGTGACTTCAATTATCTTTTGACCTCGAGATAATATAAGAAATGCTGCCTCTTGTCTCAAAGACTGTGGGACAGGGACTAGGTCGCCTGGAATCTCAGAAGCTCCCCCAAGCTGGGAGTCTGCCTGGCTCTGCTCTGATGGTACTGCTCCATCCTGGGAAGCCCAGGAGTGGGTGGCCCACACTGTGAGACGAAATGAACAGCCCCAGGAATAGCCCCAAGGTGTCCATTCATGGGCACAGTGATATGGGGGTGAGATCAGCCTCCTCACCAGGCCCAAATTTAGAAATTAAAAATTAAAGAGGAAAGTCAGTGACCTGGGAGATGTTATCAAGTCAAAACATTTACTCTGAAAAAACACTACAAAAAATGATCTTCCCAAAATGCATTCCTGTGCACATGCTCACATCTGTGCATGGCTCGCCCACCCCGGGGAACACTCACGCTCCTTGGAACGACATTTGAGGCCCTTGGGGCGTCTCATGGCCCTTACCCCCACTTAGCTTCACAGATCTCATGTGTAATCATTTACATCTTTGGTCTTCCTTAAGTCTCTCATTTTAATTATTATACTGTCTGCCTGTACAGAATTTTAGTTTTTGTATTTTCCTCAAACTTTATACTATTTTTAAAGTTTAGGGTATCCCTGGACCCAAGTATCTTCTAATAAACTGTAAACTTCAACAACTTTAAAAATAATACCTACTGAAATAAAAATGAGTTGTTTCTTCTCATTAGTCAGCATCTCCAAAAACTTCATATTGTCATTGATTTTGGTATGAAAATATTTCTTTCAACATTTTCTACCCAGAGTGTTTTTCCAGGATCTCTCAGGTGCCACGTGATCTACAGAGCTGCTTATAAAATGTGTCCTAATGATTTGCCCTTTTTGGACAAATCAATAAGTCATTCTTGTAGTGTTGGCTCTGACTGAGATTAAATAATGGATAAAAATAATATATATATTTTTTACTTTACTATGAAGTTGATCCTTTAAATGAAGTTGAAGGTTGGTAGAGAATTTAAAAATCTGAGATCAGAGGAGACAGAAAAGAATCATGTGCCCTGCTGTACTGAACTTTGGCTGGTGGTTAGAATTGAGAGATGGATGTTGCCATCTTCACTGGGACTGCCACCACCTGATTCTTGATAATGTTTTCACTGATAGAGAATAGTGTACTTTGGAAATACTTTTACATGCACCATACTACCTGTTCTTTCACAGCTCTATGAGATAAGCAGGCCAGGGGTTAGTCATCCCTAGTGGGAACATCCCTAGTGAAGGCCTGAGGACCTAAGCACCCTGCCAAGGTCCTCCTCCTAGTTATGACAGCACAAGATGTCAGGTGCCATGCCAGCCACATTGCACAATCCGCCATTCAGCCCACCTTTTGACCCCGGAGGAAGATATTTTCACCACCACTCTACAGATGAAGAAACAGCGGCTCAGAGAACTCAAGCTTAAGGTCACACAGCTGGTAAGTGGCAAAACTGGGGTTTGGACCAATCTTTCTGGTCTTTAGTACATGTTTCCCCAAGTCTACCTGTGGGGTCGTTTGTCTCCTCCACGCTGACAGGAGCATCAGTGAGACTGAGAAATGACATTCCAGGTCAGAGGGGCACAGGATGAAATAGTGGCCTCGTCTGAAAGTCAGTGCCTGCAGTTGGTGCCATACTAGTCACGACTCCACCCCTTACGCATACACTATGTTACGTGCTTACAAAGCACCCTTACCTCATTTGATTCCCACAATTCCCTAGAAGGCCATGCAGTAGAGAGCTGGATATCCTCATTTAACAGATAAGCGAGGCTCAGAGAGGTCACATGCTTTGCTCAAAATCACACAGCAAAGGCCAGAACAAGATCTAGGTGCTTTTTGCCAACATCATTGGACAGCATGATTAAGGGAGATGGGCTTGGGGGCTGAAATGAGCTGGCCAAGGCACCGACCTTTCCTGAGATGGTCTTGATCTGCTTGGAGCTCAGAGGCTCGAAGTCCACGCCGATGTAGCCCTCCATGGCAGCAAGCAGATTCTTCCGGAGACAACGGGATGAGTTGGCTTCTGTGTGCACCTGCTCCCACCAGGAAGGCTCATACCAGCCCGGGATGATCCATTGGTATTTGCTACCGTACATATTCTCCTCATATGCCTGCAACAGATGGGTTGACGATGAAGGCACCAAGAGACAAACATTTGTTCAAAGCTTTGTACCCTGTGAGAAAGGTGGAGGGGACTCAAGGTTCCTCGTACTAGAGGATTTGTTAATTTTTCTATTACTTGCTTGGTCTCCTCCTCATTATCTCTCAAGGGATACAAGGTAGTTTATAGGAAACATGTATATTAAAATAATAAAACACTGAATAAAATAAAAACATAAGTGCCTGGGAAAATATAGACTATAATATGCTTATTGGAGGTAAAGGGAACAGAACATAGACAAGTCCACCAAAGGTTCCAACACTATAGATATAAGCTACATATTTCACCATGAACTTCCTGGCAGCCCAAGAGAAAAGGGCAACAATATTAATTGCATAGCTCTTATTTTCACTAAGGAGAAAACATACCAGTTCTTCAGGGACACAAAATGTTTTCTAGGCTTTAATCCCTAAACAAAATGCCTCATATGGAGGTCACTGTCAAATTAGCTAGCATGGTATCAACACCATCCCTACAACAAACAGATTTCATAAGGCTATTTTTGTATAGATCTTTACTAAAAGCTGAGATCATAACCTTAAAATATAATCTAGGGCGGAGCAATTTTGCAAGGGGCCAAGAAAATTTAATGTAAGCATACAACTTATATAAGATGTCACTTGGCAAACTGAACATCTCTCTAAATCTTTACCCAAAGCATGGTGTACATAAATCCAGATCCCCCCAAAAAAGTCCCTCATATTTATATACTTTACACACATCTTATTTGTCATTCATGTCCACCCTTTGAGATGATCTAGGCAGAGTTTATTATCCTCATTTTAGAGATGAGGAAACTGGAAACCAGAGAGGGAAAGTCACTTTTCCAAGGTCCACAGTCTGGAACCTAGGTCTGTCTACTCTTACGCTGCAAAGCCACACTGCCTGCCTCCCATTTAAACAAAAAGTTGTCAGACTGTTCTAATATACCCCCATTTGGCTTTAATTCTTCCTGTGATGATTTTTTATCTGGAAAAGCATGCTTTTTGATAGCTTAGATGCACCCAGAAAATCCCAATTTGTAGGTATGTCACATTCCATCAGAGTTGGGTCCAGAATGGAGTAGAGCTCACATTCCTATCAGTAATCAAAACACCCAGAAGTGACTACAGAGAGCAGTGGTGTATGTAATGCTCTCTGTGCACTGTGATGAACTGTATACATTAAAAAATGTGAACCTTAAACGATCCAGCAATTTGTTCCTAGGGAGCCACCTATGTTAGTAGGACATGTTGGGAAACAATTCATGTCACACCCCTTTATGTTCCTTGGCTTAGAACAGAGACAGCATAGAGGCCAGGAGGGTGTGGAGAAAGAAGCCTGCAACATTGCTCTGGATGCCAGGGAGAGTTTGGCTGCCCTCCACTTAGGCTCCAGCATGCTAATCGATGGTCTGCCCAGAAAGGGTGGGCCAGAGCCCTTTATATTTGTGTATATTAGAGAATAGTTACTGTTGAGTCTAAGCGTTAGAGGTGTGTTCCTTTCATTCCTACATCTGAGGAGGCAACTCTTCTAAAACTCTCTCAACACCTGAAAAAGCCCAGCCTGCAGTGTGGAGCATCTCACTGGGGTAAGTGTGAATTAGAATATTTGTTCCTTAGCTTAAGCTCAGATTCCATCTCTATGGCCTCTGTCCATTGATTCAGTGAAGCCACCGGAGATTAAACTGAAATTGTTTCATAAGAGAGCCCTTCAACTATCTCAAGGTAATGATCACATCGCCTCTTCTCTAGACTCCTCTAACGATATGGGACTTTCACCTCCCTCATTCTAGACACTGTATTTCTCACAATGCAGCCTCAGATCATAGTCATTTTTTCCAGCAACTACATTGTAATGTTGCCCCAATCAAAACTGTTGTAGAAAAAACACAGAGAGCCCTAATATTACAATTATATAACAAAACCCCAGTTCAACAAAACTGGCTGGGGGCTAGACCTTTGAACAAAAGGGTCATCCTAATGACCCCAGGTCATTTAATCAATGGCAGAACCTGTGAGACTTCACAACTCTCATCTTTCACTGGCAGGGAGGAACTCACATATATTGAGCCCCTATTATGTGCTAGGCCATTTATATACATTATCTTATTTTATTCTCACAACAACGCTATGAGTTATGTGCTATTATCTCTATCTTATAGATGAAGACATTGAGGCTCAGAGATTGAGGAATTCGCTCAAACACATTCAGCTAAGTCAAGGGGACAAGATTCAAAGTCTGTTTTTTTAAGTTTCTCTCTTTTCTTAGCAAAACAAACAAAGTAAAACTTTCTGGAAGTTTTCTCAGTCTTAAAAGGTTGAGGCAAGATAGTGCCACTTATTACGAATGTATGGTAAAGTAAGCGACAACAGATACTGAGTGAGGACATGAGGAGGTCTTCTGATCAGATGCAAAGGCAGATTTGCATTATTCTCTGAGACCAAAGACTGTGTGATAATTTAGAGGCAGCATGGAGCAGGAAGTCAGGAGCCTCCCAGGGATCTGCTGTGATAGCTGTCTGACCTGCCATTGTTCTGTTAGGTGCTCCTTGTGAGTGAATTTTCCAGAAAACAGAAGCTCAGTCCATTTGAATGACAACACATTTTGTTTAGAATATTAGTCAATTTTGATGAAGATAAAATTTTTTCTACTGATCTTTTGAAAAAAAAAGAAAAAAGACTATAGTCAAGTAGCACTAGATTCTCTGCCACATACCAGCTGGGTAACTCTGGCACACAGCTCCTTGGGCCTTGCTTTTCTCATCTATAGCCTGTGGAAAGCAAAGCCCATCTCACTGGGTTGGTGTAGGAATTAAATGAGGTAATATATGAACAAAAAACCAACATAATCAAAAAATGGGCAGAAGATCTAAATAGACATTTCTGCAAAGAAGACATACAGATGGCCAACAGACACACGAAAAGATACTCAACATCGCTAATTATTAGAGAAATGAAAATCAAATTTACAGTGAGATATCACCTCACACTGGTTAGAATGGCCATCATTAAAAAGTCTAGAAATAGGGCTTCCCTGGTGGTGCAGTGGTTGAGAGTCCACCTGCCGATGCAGGGGACGCGGGTTCATGCCCCGGTCCGGGAAGATCCCACATGCCACGGAGCAGCTGGGCCCGTGAGCCATGGCCGCTGAGACTGCGTGTCCGGAGCCTGTGCTCCACAATGGGAGAGGCCACGACAGTGAGAGGCCCACGTACCGCAAAAAAAAAAAAAAAAAAGTCTAGAAATAATAAATGCTGGAGAGGGTGTGGAGAAAATGGAACCCTCCTACACTGTTGGTGGGAATGTAAATTGGTGCAGCCACTATGGAAAACAGTATGGAGGTTCCTTAAGAAACTAAAAATAGAGTTGCCATATGATCTGCAATCCCACTCCTGGGCATATATCTGGAGAAAAATCTAATTTGAAAAGATACATGCATCCCTATGCTCACAGCAGCACTATTTACAATAGCCAAGACATGGAAGCAACCTAAATGTCCATCGACAGATGAATGGATAAAGAAGAAGTGATACATATATACAGTGGAATACTGCTCAGCCATAAAAAAGAATGAAATAATGCCATTTGCAGCAACATGGATGGACCTAGAGATTATCATACTAAGTGAAATAAGTCAGACAAAGACAAATACTATGATATCATTTATATGTGGAATCTGAAACATGACACAAATGAACTTATTTACAAAACAGAAACAGACTCACAGACATAGAAAATAAACTTATGGTGTCCAAAGGGGAAAGGGGGGGAGGGATAAATTAGGAGTTTGGGATTAGCAGATATCAATTACTATATATAAAATAGATAAACAACAAGATCCTACTGTATGGCACAGGGAACTATATTCAATATCCTGTAATAAACCACAATGGAAAAGAATATGAAAAAGAATATATATCGGAATCACTTTTCTGTACACCAGAAAGTAACACAACTTTGTAAATCAACTATACTTCAATAAAAAAGAAATAATAAATGAGGTAATATGTGTACCATGCCTGGCCAACACTACGTGCGGGAACATTGTAGCTGCTCCTTCTCATGCCACTCTCTTTTCCAGAACTCATGGTTTTATTCTGAAAATTAGCCACTCCTATGGGCCATGCACAGTGATACTTTTGGGCATGGCCCAAACACCAAATGGCCCCAGACTATTGTTCTTGGAGTTTCTGATCTACTTTTTTTTTTTTTTTTTTTTTGGTACGAGGGCCTCTCACTGTTGTGGCCTCTCCCGTTGCAGAGCACAGACTCCGGACGCACAGGCTCAGCGGCCATGGCTCACGGGCCCAGCCGCTCCATGGCATGTGGGATCTTCCCGGACCGGGGCATGAACCCGTGTACCCTGCATCGGCAGGCGGACTCTCAACCACTGCGCCACCAGGGAAGCCCTCTGATCTACTTTTGATGGCTTTGTCTCCTTTCTAGTTGTCAGGTCTAGGCTGTCACTTTCACTGTCATTAAATCCCTCTCCTTACTCTGAATTTGCTGCTTTTAAACTGCTATGGAAAGCAGGGAGTGTTAAACATACGTGCAGAAAAAAGTACACAGCACAGGCTTTGAGTGAGGGTCTAAAAGGCTCTCCTACAAGGGAGGTAGACTGGGCTTAAATATAGCATACAGTGTCTAAAGCAACTGCAGAGAGGCTTCTGGGCCTCCATTCTGGTATTCCCACGTTCAGAAGGGCTGAGATTGTTGGACATGTGAGCCTTAAGAAGCTGCTGGTATCTTTGTCTGTCTCCTTTGCCAAATAGGGAGTTCCTGGAGGGTGGTGTCTGCTCTTTCCAGGATCCCCAGTGCTTAGCACAGTGCCTGGTGTACAGAGGGCACCCAATAAATGGTTGTAGAGTGACTGACTGAACACATTTTCAGTTTACTTCGTTACCTTGGTTTTCACTGTTTTTGTCTCTAGTAGGAATGTGGTCTCAGGAACTGTGGCCACCAAATGGGCCCTACCAGGTGATGATGGGCAGTCTTGAGCTCATGTTCTTCAGTCCCATGAACGACTCTGTTCTCTTTAGCCACAGACAGGTAGCCATGATGTAATTTAAAAATCCAATTTCCTCTTTTTATTGTTTCCTTTTGCCTCCTCACTTCCTCAGGCAAGAAGGATATTTCCCTTTTATAGGCATTTCATAACCATAATAGTAATAAATCCTCACATCAGTAAAGCAGTTAACAGTTGGGATCACAGTCACCCTGCGGTGGCCTTGTTTAAGCCCCTCGACAATCCTATGAGGCAAATAAGACAGGGGTTGTCGCTTCCATTTTAGAGGTGAGGCAGCCGGGGGCTGGAGTTGTAAAGTGGCCTGCTTGAGGTCACACAGCTGGCAGAACTAAAACTAGAACCCAGGTCAGAGTGCTTGAGAATCTAGAATAGACCACCAAGGAGGGAGGAGAAGACAAAAGCGACAGGCCATGCTCGTCCTTTGCTGGAACTGAAATGAACATTTTGCCACAGGGCTATAAATAGTCCTTGCATTTGCTAGAGACTACTCTCCCCTTGGGTGGCAGGTCCAATCTCAAGAACATGCAGGGGCTTCCCTGGTGGCGCAGTGGCTGAGAGTCCGCCTGCTGATGCAGGAGACACGGGTTCGTGCCCCGGTCCGGGAAGATCCCACATGCCGCAGAGCGGCTGGGCCCGTGAGCCATGGCCGCTGAGCCTGCGCGTCCGGAGCCTGTGCTCCGCAACAGGAGAGGCCACAACAGTGAGAGGCCCACGTACTGCAAAAAAACCAAAACCAAAACCAAAAAGAACATGCAGCAACACGCTGCAAAGTTTGCACTGCAGCATTTGGATGGCAAAGATGCGGTTGTCTCCATCCCATTGTGCTCTGACCCTGACATGGGTGGAGAGGTTCTCTCCCAGGGTCTCTGCTCCTAGCAGCCCCTCCCTCCGTCACACGCCAGAGTTTTGATTCAGTGTGAGGACACTGAGAAGACTCTCCTCAGGACCTTCCAGGCCTGCCAGAAGAACTCCTTCCTAACCAGATAAGACTGACAGTCCTGACAGGCAGATCCATCTGACGGTCTGACACACGGAATAAACCCCCAACCAAAAACTTCTGAGAAACCACTCAGTGAATAAAGCAGCCAGCAAAGACTCTAAGAAAAAGTCCATCTGAAGATACCCAAAGTCCAAGAGGAAGAAGAAAGTGAGATGAGGAGGTGGGATGATGTCCCATGCTGTGTAGAAGGCAAGCAGCCTGGGGCTTTGGGTCAAGAGGAAGACAGCCATGCCGTCTGTTCTGAAATAGAAACCACGCTGCTGGAAATGCCACTCAGAAAATAACCACAGTGCACGGCATGGAGGGAAATCACAGCCACGCCTCAGCTTAGGGTTTGGCTCAAATCAGAACAGGAGGGGACTTCCCTGGTGGTCCAGTGGGTAAGACTCTGTGCTCCCAATGCAGGGGGCCCAGGTTCGATTGCTGGTTGGGGAACTAGATCCCGGATGCATGCCGCACCTAAGAAGTCCACATGCCACAACTAAGAGCCTGCATGCTGCAACTAAAAGATCCTGCGTGCTGCAACTAAGACCCAGTGAAGCCAAGATAAATAAAGAAATAAATACTAAAAAGAAATGAAAAAAATAGGAGATCTGTCTGCATTTTGTGCAAACAGGAGATGGCCAGTGCTCAGTGTGGCAACTTCACAGATCATTTTTATTAATTTACTTTTCCTCAATTGATCGACAATCACCCACCATGTGCCAGCTGTTTGCAAGGTCTTGGGGATATGTAGGGGGCTTCCCTGGTGGCGCAGTGGTTGAGAATCTGCCTGCTAATGCAGGGGACACGGGTTCGAGCCCTGGTCTGGGAAGATCCCACATGCCGCGGAGCAACTAGGCCCGTGAGCCACAACTACTGAGCCTGCGCGTCTGGAGCCTGTGCTCCGCAACAAGAGAGGCTGCGATAGTGAGAGGCCCGCGCACCGTGATGAAGAGTGGCCCCGGCTTGCCACAACTAGAGAAAGCCCTCGCACAGAAACGAAGACCCAACACAGCCAAAAATCAATAAATAAACAAATTTGGGTTTTTTTTTTTTTAAAAAAAAAAACAAAAAACCCAGCTTCTTCTCTAAAAAGTTATGTCTTCTAATTGGAGCATTATTTTCCTTTTCTAAATGGGCCATTTCTGGACCTTAGATGGTAACATGCAAAGTATTATGACTTTTGAAATAAAATGTATTAAATCAATTTGCTCCATTTGTTTCAATTTTTCTCATGCTCCTCCTTAGATTTTCATATGGAAATACTCCTTAACTACCCTTAACTGAGACGCAGGATGCTTAACACAATCGAGGAAAGTCCATCAGTTAGTAAATTCGTCAGCCCAGTGGTGGTCCATTCCATCCTCAGAGACCTTACATAAACAAATAAAAAAAGGTTGCTGACATTTGCTGAGGGCTCACTGTATGTCAGCCACTATGCAAGGTGTTTTTGCTCATTTAAGCTCCACGACAATCCTATGAGACAGGTGTTATTATTATCCTCACTTTACAGATGAGAAAACTGAGGTTCAGAAAGTGTCAACAAGCCCAAATTCAGTTACTAAGCTGCAGACCAGTAGTTCAAGCCCAAGCAGACTGACTCCGGAGCACTAAGCTTCACGCAGGGTCCCCTGAAATGTCAGCCTATAGCTTCTCCTTCCTCCCTGCTATTTTGAAAGGTGATCAGGCGGTTCCCGCTTTGCTCCTGAGCCTTCATGAGGAAATATCCCTGGGTGACTATGGTTTCCGCTCACTGCTCTCTCCTTACTCCTGGCCTTTTTTCAGTTTCTGCATCTCTCCTGAAATGGGGCACCAGGAGCTGAGCAGGATACCCCAGGTGGGGTCTCTCCAGCAGAGAGCAGAGGGATGACCCGCCCTAGTTGTGGACGTGCAGCATGAGGTCACCTCGGCTCCCTGGAAGCTGTGCTCACACTGGTTACTCATGGTAACCTTGAGGTCAACTGAGACTCCAAAGTCTCTTTTGTTCTAAACGCACAGTACTCCTCAGCTATACCTCTATCATCTTGGACATAGGCAGCCCAATTTGTTCTAATATAACCTTATATTAGGACTATTAGATTTAGTCTTCCTGGATTCAATCAAACATTCCAGCTTGTTAAGGTTCTTTGCACCCTGGCTATCTTCCAACATATTTCACAACTTCTAAAATTCCTATAAGCCTATTTTTATAATCTCATCCAAGTTACTGAAAAAAGGTCAAAGAAAACAGAGGCCTGTGGCCCATCACTAGAGACCGCACCTAGAATAACCTCAGTCTAAGAGGAGGAGCTTATTGGGTAGACAATTCATGTAACTAGGCTCTCATTCTGTTGATTTCTCTCCTGACCCTGAGGTGGAGGAGGGTGAGCCAGGGCATCAGAATGGAAAGACATAGTCCCTGTGTTAGAACTCTTACATATGCTCAGGTTAGAATATCATGTGGAGAGGGCTTCCCTGGTGGCGCAGTGGTTGAGAGTCCACCTGCTGATGCAGGGGACACGGGTTCGTGCCCCAGTCCAGGAAGATCCCACATGCCGCGGAGTGGCTAGGCCTGTGAGCCATGGCCACTGAGCCTGTGCTCTGCAACGGGAGAGGCCACAACAGTGAGAGGCCCACGTACCACAAAAAAAAAAAAAAAAAAAAAAAGAATATCATGTGGAGAAAAGAGGATTTGATTGGGAATCAGGTGAATGGGGATGGAGCCCTGGTTCTGCCATAAAACAACCCTTGGACAAGCTTCTCCACCTCTCTAGCCTTCTAGCTCCTCATCTGTAACAAGGGTACAATAGTAGGGTACAATAAAGCAAGGGTAACAATAGTAGCTTCACATGGTTATTGGAAAGATTAAGTGAGATAAGGTTTAAGAATGTACTTTGTCACCTATCACACACCAGACAATTAAAAGGATTCAGTGGTAGATACTGAACAGTTGACGGTCTGTGCTAAACCTGAGTCTCTGAGCCCTGCTTACAGGGCAGGAAGGGGTCTGAGGCCTCCCGGTCTCGCCCTGGAATCTGGTGTCTCCCTCTGTGTGGTGCACACAGCACTGCTCCATTAAGCAAGGCTGGGTGGAGGAGACTTAAAACTAGCTGGCAGCGCTGAAGCAATGGTAAGACAGTGGGTTTGGTAAACTGAGGTTCCTGGTTCCTCCTACAACTGCACTGTTCTGAGTCCTGGGGTTTTAGCTCCCCGGAAAGATGAAAGAGCAGTGAGAATAACACTTCTGCTTCCAACACCCCAGACTCCGGTCCACTCAAGGACCAGGCAGTGACACTGAGTACAAGAAAACGCTTCGTGGACCTCCCCAAAGACATCCATGACACAACCAAAGTGTTACTTACACAACAGAACACTTTTGCTGCCATATTCTGGTCAAACTGGCCAAGGATGATCCGCACGTCGTTGCCCTGTGGACAGAAGGACACGATGTGAAGGTGAGCGTGTGATCGGCACAGCCCAGAGGGCTCGAGGCAGCGGGCAGGGATCATTCACATGCCCCAGGCTCCCCAGCAAGAGCTCTGCCTGAGGGGGTGGGCAGGGCAAAACCTCACCCACCAGCCGAGCCGAGCCTGGATCTATGGCTCTCTCTGGGCCCAGCTTTCCCTCAGCTACTGCTGTTGGCCCTGCGTGGTCTCGTGGGTAAACCCTGGGGCTGGAGGCTAAAGGCTCTGAAGAGCCTCATTGTCTCCCCTGCTCTCCTCCAACAAGGGCAGGCAAACGCTCCGGGGCACTGAGACAGCGTCTGCTCTGCTCTCCGTCCTTACTCTACACATACGGAAACTGAGGCCAGAGGAGAGAAAGTAATTTCTAAGGTCCCCAGGGGAGTTGGCAGCGGAAACAAGTTCCCAGCCAACACCCCCTCCCCCTCTAGTATTCTAGACTTTTCCACCTTTCTCGAGTCCACAGAGCTTCCCAATTAAGAAGTTTCAGAGTCTCTTTGAGTTCTCAGCTTTGTTCAAATCTCAGCTCCACTTGGGTGGCCTCAAGTGGCTCCTTTTCCCATCTTAGCCTCAATTTCCTCATCTGCAAAATGCAGATAATGGCAGTACTTAGAGGGCTGCTGAGAGGACTAAATGAGATAATCCTCATAGAGTGCTTAACATAGTTCCTGGCACAGAGTAAACACCCAGCTAGAATTAGTGTCTTATAACCTTCTCCCAACCTATTCTTCTCCCTTTATTGCAAAGGAAAATCTATATTCAAAAGCTCTATAAATGGTTACTTATTATCTTAATATCTCAATATGGTTAATAGGTATATATTGTACCATGGGTCCTATCACTCATTTATTCATTCAACAAACATTTACTGAGTGTCTGCCTGAGGCTCCCTCCTGGGTCAGGGTAAGGGGTTCTTGGTTGCTTTCTAGGGGAAGGAACCCTGCCCTGCCCCCATATAGAACAGGCAGAAGGAGGATGTACAGGTAGCCTCCAGGAGACCAGCCGGGCCCCGGCCCACACGCTTGCTCCATCCCAGTCCTGCCCTCCGCACTGACACTCAGTCCTGCAGGTGATGTTACCTTGCTGCCATTTACCCCGCCCTTTCCAGCAAGCCTCAAGGCTCTCTGATGCATAAAGAAGAGAAACATCCCTTTAAAGATCAGTTTTTAGCATCTTTCAAAATTGGAAAGTGCTGACTGGGAGGCCATTTTACTCATCATGTACTTTAGCAAAATAAAAAAGACTTGGATTCTAAAATCACCCTTCGTTTGCAAGCAAGAATGGAAAGAAGAAAAAAAAATTTCCTCTGAAAGGACTTTGAAAGATCATTAACAGAGCAGTTGAAGGAAGGCAAGCCTTTGTCATCACCATGGCTGCAATGCTATAGAAAGTTCTAAGCTGCTTCTGTTCTGTGGCCGTACTCCCGGGCACACTCCAGGGTCTTTCTGCTTGTTTGTCGAATTTTTTATAGCATTTCTTGCTGCTAACAGTATTCACCTACCCATATCCATATCCATATCCATCCAGCAAACATTTATGGAGCATCTACTTTGTGCCAAGCCCTGTGCTGCTAAACACGGTATAGTAGAAACAGCTTATTGGATTTTGGAGTCAGAGAGACCTAGGTTCACATCCCAGCTCCGGCACTGACCAGCTACATGACCCTGGGTCTTAATGTCCTGGAGCCTCAATCTCCTTATCTCTGAAATGGGGATAATATTCCCTGCCTGACCCAGTGGTTGTAGGATTCATGGTAATGAAACCCACCCACTGGCTTCCATGGTGCTCTCTCCTGGCTCCCTCCTGCCTCCTGGTCATTCCTGCTCAGACTCTGAATCAGCTCCTCGTCTTTCTGCCCATCCCTAATGCTGGTGTTCCATACAGTTCTGCCCTCATCACTCTCCCTGGGCAATCTCATTCATGACCCCAGCCACAACTCCCCTCTGAGCATTGTGGACTCCCAAGTCTCCCTCCCCAGCCCAGACTTTTCTCCAATTGCCCCCTGGACACCTCCACTTGGATTCTCTCAACATGCCCCAAGTTGAACTCATCATCATTCCCAACATGCCTACTTCCTCCTCCTGTATTGTCCATCTCTAGAACGGAGTTGTCAACCTCCTACTCCCTAAGGTCATAAACTTGGGAGCCATTCTAGATTCACTCCTCTCCTCATCTTAGCCATAACCATGGCCTGTTGGTTCTGTCTGCTCACTAGCTTCCTGAATCGCCCCCATGTCTCCAGCCCCATTGTCCTGGGTTTAGCCACCATCACTCTCTACGTGGTGAACCACTACAGCCTCCCAGCTGGATCCCTGCCTTTAGTCCTGCTCCATCCACCCAGTCTCCAGAAAGCACACAAGGGGATCATTCCAAGATTGAAATTTGATTATGTAAAATCTTTCCATGGCTCCTGGAGCTTTACAGATCAAACTCTGAGCTCCTTGGAACATTCCAAATTTTTTACCAACTCACTCCTGCTCATTTCTCTAATCACATTTTTTGCTACTCCTCCACAGCAGGGAGAATGAACTACCTGCAGTTCTCTTAAATGGTCTGCCATTCACTCCTTCATTCATTCACTCATTCATTCATTCACTTTCTCACTCTGTCCCCTTTCTTTCTTTCTACAAGTTCATTCATCCAGAATGCCATTCCCTCCCACTCTACACGCTCTGCCTGGAGAGCTGCTACTCCCCCTTCCTGCCTTAGCTCAGGCATTCCTACTCTGAGAAACCATCTCTGTCCCATTAGGCTTGGTGGTCATTTGCTCCTCTGTGGGCCCAGAGCACTCTGTGCTTCCCTCTATCATGGCCTGAGTCTACTTGTTTGTTTTCCCCATTGGACTGAGGATAACTTGATCCATCTCTGGGTCTCCAGCTCCCAGAACAAGGCATGACACATATATCAATAAATAGGTATTAAATGTGTGATTAAGTGAATGAATGCTGTGTGAAGCACAAGCACAACGCCTGGCCCACATTGGTTATTCAGTATCTGCTGGTTATTATCACCAACTGCACTAATATCCTGCTAGCCTAGGGCCTAGGTACTGGTTGGGTTCACCATGTTCATTTCTTGAATGGACCGAGGGACTTGCATCTTCATGGTTGACCACCTGGTCACCTGCTAACAGATAAATAAACAGCTCTGCCACTTGTGGACCATTTAGTGTCTCTGTTGCCATGACAACCAAGTTGCATTGACTGCTTGGTTCTGTGCTCCCAAACTTTTAGGACTGGATGGGGGCCCAAGGGATTGCTGATCTTGTTAACCCCTTCCCAGAGAGGCAAAAATCTTTCCCAAATCCAGCACAGCACCCCAAAACCAGCAATCTTGCCTTGGTGTCCCCTGACCATTAGAGGGTCCTGGAGAAACAGCCTATCCGGGGCCAGGTTATGCCTGATGCAGGAAGCTATTCACACCCACTCTGACTCTAGACAGTGAGTAAGAAGGGCAAGATGCTGCAAAGCCTGGGAGAAAAGAGGACGAGCCAGCACTCAGTGCAGGTGGAGCCTGGATCCCAGGGTAGGCAGAGGATAATGGGAAATATGACTGGACTGGGATCCTTAGGGGGCCCTTGAGAGCAGCATAAAGAGTTGAAGGTGCTTCTCAAAATGGGATATGTGTACTCCCAGGGCAGAGGAGTTCTCCTGAGAGTATGAAAAGTGCGGATATGCCTGGTTCTTCTTTCTGGAGTAGCAATTTACTGGAAGATTCAGGGGTGAAGGGAAACATTTTGGATCGGGGGAATCTTAAAAGTTTTTAACACACCCACACTCTCACAAAAGTTCCAGAATCACACTTTTCAATGTTGCATAACTTGTATGTTTTCCTTAAAATCCAGAGAGAGGAAAGAGATTTTGTGTTGGCAGTGGACCCTGCTTCTGGCCAAGCCCGCCCACCTCCCTACCAGGGGTATCAGTGCACTCTCCTCTATGGCTGAAAGGGCTTTGGGGCAGTTGAAGGGCTGCCAGGGGTAGGGGAGGACAGCCATGACCATCTCTAAGGACGACAGCGCAGAATGGTGCTGTGATGTTAGAGCTGGAACGTGGCAGAGGGCAGGGTCTCAAAAATCCCTGCCATGGACTCTTGGCTCTGCAGGGGGCCGCCTGGAGTGAAAGTAGATGTCCCGAGATCAGACAAATGACAGCTTCTTCTTAGAGGGCTAGATCTAAGGTAATGGATGGTAGCAGAGACCTATGTTCACACCCTCAACAGGCCACACCCCATGGGGGGCAAAAATGGAAGGGAACAGCCATGGGGCAGGAGGCCTGGGGAGGGGTACTCAGTCCAAACCCTGGGTGGATTTCCCTTCCTCTTCCCTGGCCCCTCTCATCTGTTGTCTAGGACCTCTTTGTCTCTGGGGCCCTTAAAGGGAGCTAAAATCTCACATATAAAAAATGACACTTAAGAAGGATGACTCAATTCAAAGCACTACTGTATAAAGCCCCACTTTACACGGGATCCTAGCAGAGTCAAAATAAATGACAGCTCCCGAGCTCTTTCTAGCCACTGCCCTAGGAGGTACGTGCTATAATTATGCCCACTCTGGATAGTTTCATGAGCAAACTGAGGCCCAAAGACTTAAGCAACTGTCCTAGGCACAGCAGACACTGTTGGTCCTGCTGGATCCCCTCCTCCGGGCTAGTGCACCCAACCCAGCTGCAGCGATGGTGCGCTGCCACCAGCTCCCTCCCTTCTCTGGAGAACTTCCCTCAGCCAAGGGGAGCTTCCTGGCCCTAGAAGGCCATGTTGTGCCCCACATCCCATAGCAGCCAGTGACTGACTCACATGGGTAGAAAACTCCAGCCCTCTTGCTGAAAGGTGGGACCAGCTCTGTGGTGCAGACTGTGCTCCAGAGATCCGGTGAGGCCAGGTTAAACCCATCTCCAGCCAAAAGGCATTCTGGCCTAGCTACCCTCTTGCCTTATCCTGCTTCTCTCCCCTTCTCCTGAGCCCACTCTCAATAAATCTCTTTCACAAGAATCCCAGGCTCTGTTTCTAGGGAGTTCAACCTAAGACACCAGGTCACAGGGATAAGAAGTGGTGACTTTGGCCTCGACCCAATGTGGGTCTGGCCCCAGAGCCCAAGCATTTGACCAGTCACTCCTATATATTACCTCCCACGCTGAGAAGGCCAACCCCACCAGGCCTGGGCTGCTGGGGCTCAGTACCGAGTCTGCAGCAATGACTCATGGAGAAAAGTCCTATGGATTTTGAAGTCAAAGGACCTGAGCAGCAAGTGTAACCCTGAGACATTAAGACAGCTGATGTGCATTTAAAAGAGCAGGAAAGCAGAAGGCAACCCATCTTGCTTCCCTGTGACAGCAGCGTGGGGTCCTGCTAGAAGATCAGGGTTGACCCGGACACTGACCTCCTGCCATCTCTGCATCTGTCTCAGCCTACGTTTAATAGCTTCCTGGTTTCCTACAGACGCACACTACCCCACTACCCCACTGGGCTGCTGAAAAATCAAATGAAACCATGTTCAACGTTGTAGAAAGGGGTAAGGTGCAATGAGCCCAAAGGTGGCTGAGCTATTAGAGGCCGGCCATGATGCAGGCTGGGAGGTGCCCCTGACCTGGAGCAGTGGGCACTCGTGAAGTGTTGAGAAGCCCAGGCCTGCTCCGACTCCCCCACTTTGGTTGTGAGACCTGGGGTAAGCCTGAGAGGGTTAGCAAAGATGTTTTCCAAAGTCCCTCTTGGCTCTGACAGACTGATTCCACACCCAGAATGAGTATTCTCTTTTATTTAGCTAAAATTAGTCCTTCTTAGACTTTTTTTTTTCTTCTCCAGAAGTGTCCCTAAAAGCAGAGAAGCAGGAGACATATACTCTTAAGGACGGGAGTGAAAAACGGTACAGCCCATAGCAGCCCACTGGCAAAGCATGGCATTTCTTTAAAGTTTATTATTTTATCTTGAAAATTCATGTATATTTAGCCTTCCAATAACATATCTATGTTTATCTTAAGATAAAAATAATGCTTTTTCTTCCCATGTCTCTGAGCAAAACTGGCCTGCTGGGAAGATGCACTACATTTATCCTGTAGCTTTGCATCCCCTCGGGGTGCTGGTATGAACCTCAGGTTCAGGCAGTCAGGCTGGATTCCCGGCCCATGGCGGGGCAGGTAATTCCCACTAGGACTTTCCCATGAAGCAAAGTGGGGAACAGTTCCCCTCAAGAGCTATCCTTGTGGTCTTCCTGTAATAGAATAATGGCTCCCCAAAGATGTCCATGTTCTAATCCCTGGAACCTGTGAATATGCTGTGTGACATGGCAAGGGGGAATTAACATTGCAGATGGAATTAAGGTTGCTAATCAGCTGACTTATAAAATAGGGAGATTTGCCTGGAGTCTGAATCCTGAATGATGGCTTGGGGGCTGCTCCACAGAAGGCCAATAAAGCAACTGAAATTGATAGGGACAGAGTAAAGGGACAAAGCAAATGATTAAATAGTTAATCCCACTAAGGGATCATAAGTAAAAGAAAAAAGTATGGGAGACCCCTGTAAGTAAATAAGCACTCAAGGAAGCAGGCTTGCCTAGCAACAAAACCATGCAATAGAAGCATGAGACATGCCCCAAAACAATAAAACAATGGTGGAATGAGACCCACATCCTGCCCAGGGAGGTCAGTAAGTTAATGACTCCTAGGACATGCTCCTCTGTGCACACTCAAAACAAAAATATAGGCAATGTTGGACCAGACTCTGGCTTGGCACAGCCATGTGGCTAACAGGGTCTGGGTGCTCCAGACGGGTGTCAGGCCTGTGCCTCTGAGGTGAGAGAGCCGAGTTCAGGACACTGGACCACCAGAGACCTCCCGGCTCCACATAATATCAAACGGCGAAAGCTCTCCCAGAGATCTCCATCTCAATGCCAAGACCCAGCTGCACTCAACGACCAGCAAGCTACAGTGCTGGACACCCTATGCCAAACAACTAGCAAGACAGAAACACAACACCACAAATTAGCAGAGAGGCTGCCTAAAATCATAATAAGGTCACAGACACCCCAAAACACACCACCAGACGTGGTCCTGCCCACCAGAAAGACAAGATCCAGCCTCATCCACTAGAACACAGGCACCAGTCCCCTATACCAGAAAGCCTACACAACCCACTGAACCAACCTTAGCCACTGGGGACAGAAACCAAAAACAACGGGAACTATGAACCTGCAGCCTGCAAAAAGGAGACCCCAAACACAGTAAGTTAAGCAAAATGAGAAGACAGAGAAACACACAGCAGATGAAGGAACAAGACAAAAATCCACAAGACCAAACAAATGAAGATGCAATAGGCAGCCTACCTGAAAAAGAATTCAGAGTAATGATAGTAAAGATGATCCAAAACTATGGAAATAGAATGGAGAAAATACAAGAAACAATTAACAAGGACCTAGAAGAACTAAAGAGCAAACAAACAATGATGAACAACACAATAAATGAAATTAAAAATTCTCTAGAAGGAATCAATAGCAGAATAACTGAGGCAGAAGGACGGATAAGTGACCTGGAAGATAAAAGAGTGGAAATAACTACCGCAGAGCTGAATAAAGAAAAAAGAATGAAAAGAATTGAGGACACTTTCAGAGACATCTGGGACAACATTAAACGAACCAACATTAGAATTATAGGGGTCCCAGAAGGAGAAGAGAAAAAGAAAGGGACTGAGAAAGTATTTTAAGACATTATACTTGAAAACTTCCCTAATATGGGAAAGGAAATAGTCAAGTCCAGGAAGCACAGAGAGTCCCATACAGGATAAAACAAGGAGAAACATGCCAAGACACATATTAATCAAATTATCAAAAATTAAATACAAAGAAAAAATATTAAAAGCAGCAAGGGAAAAACAACAAATAACATACAAGGGAATCCCCATAAGGTGAACAGCTGATCTTTCAGCAGAAACTCTGCAAGCCAGAAGGGAGTGGCAGGCCATATTTAAAGTGATGAAGGGGAAAAATCTACAACCAAGATTACTCTACCCAGCAAGGATCTCATTCAGATTCGATGGAGAAATTAAAATCTTTACAGACAAGCAAAAGCTAAGAGAATTCAGCACCACCAAACCAGCTTTACAAATGCTAAAGGAACTTCTCTAGGCAGGAAACACAGGAGAAGGAAAAGACCTACAATAACAAACCCAAAACAATTAAGAAAATGGTAACAGGAACATACGTATCAATAACTACCTTAAATGTAAATGGATTAAATGCTCCAACCAAAAGACATAGACTGGCGGAATGGATACAAAAACAAGACCTGTATTTATGCTGCCTACAAAAGACCCACTTCAGACCTAGGGACACATACAGACTAAAAGTGAGGAGATGGAAAAAGATATTCTATGGAAATGGAAATCACAACAATGCTGGAGTAGCAATTCTCATATCAGACAAAACAGACTTTAAAATAAAGACGATTACAAGAGACAAAGAAGGACACTACATAATGATCAAGGGATCAATCCAAGAAGAAGATAACAATTGTAAATATTTAGGCATCCAACATAGGAGCACCTAATACATAAGGCAAATGCTAACAGCCATAAAAGAGGAAATCAACAGTAACACAATCACAGTAGGGGACTTTAACAACCCACTTTCACCAATGGGCAGATCATCCAAAATGAAAATAAATAAGGAAACACAAGCTTTAAATGATACATCAAACAAGATGGACTTAATTGATATTTATAGGACATTCCATCCAAAACCAACAGAATACACCCTCTTCTCAAGTGCTCACAGAACATTCTCCAGGATAGATCATATCTTGGGACACAAATCAAGCCTTGGTAAATTTAAGAAAATTGAAATCGTATCACGTATCTTTTGCAACCACAACCCTATGAGGCTAGATATCAATTACAGAAAAAAATCTGTAAAAAATACAAACACATGGAGGCTAAACAATACACTACTAAATAACCAAGAGACCACTGAGGAAATCAAAAAATACCTAGAAACAAATGACAATGAAAACACAATGACCCAAAACCTATGGGATGCAGCAAAAGCAGTTCTAACAGGGAAGTTTATAGCAATACAATCCTACCTCAAGAAACAAGAAACATCTCAAATAAACAACCTAAACTTACACCCAAAACAATTAGAGAAGAAGAACAAAAAAACCCCAAACTTAGCAGAAGGAAAGAAAGCATAAAGATCAGATCAGAAATAAATGAAAAAGAAATGAAGGAAACAATAGCTAAGATCAATAAAACTAAAAGCCGGTTCTTTGATAAGATAAAAAAAAAACTGATAAACCACTAGGCAGACTCATCAAGAAAAAAAGGGAGAAGACTCAAATCTATAGAATTAGAAATGAAAAAGGAAAAGTAACAACTGAAACTGCAGAAATACAAAGGATCGTGAGAGATTACTACAAGCAACTATATGCCGAAAAAATGGACAACCTGGAAGAAATGGACAAATTCTTAGAAAAGCACAACCTTCTGAGATTGAACCAGGAAGAAATAGAAAATATAAATAGACCAATCATAAGCACTGAAATTGAAACTGTGATTAAAAATCTTCCAACAAACAAAAGCCCAGGACCAGATGGCTTCACAGATGAATTCTACCAAACATTTAGAGAAGAGCTAGGACCTATCCTTCTCAAACTCTTCCAAAATATAGCAGAGCGAGGAACACTCCCAAACTCATTCTACGAGGCCACCATCACCCTCATACAAAGATCAAAAAGATCACAAAGAAAGAAAACTACAGGCCAATATCACTGATGAACATAGATGCAAAAATCCTCAACAAAATACTAGCAAACAGAATCCAACGGCACATTAAAAGGATCATACACCATGACCAAGTGGGGTTTATCCCAGGAATCCAAGGATTCTTCAATATATGCAAATCAATCAATGTGATACACCACATCAACAAATTAAAGGAGAAAAACCATATGATCATCTCAATAGATGCAGAGAAAGCTTTCAGCAAAATTCAATACCCATTTATGATAAAAACCCTCCAGAAAGTAGGCATAGAGGGAACTTACCTCAACATAGTAAAGGCCATATATGACCAACCCAGAGCCAACATCTTTCTCAATGGTGAAAAACTGAAACCATTTCCTCTAAGATCAGGAACAAGACAAGGTTGTCCACTCTCATCACTATTATTCAACATAGTTTTGGAAGTTTTAGCCACAGCAATCAGAGAAGAAAAAGAAATAAAAGGAATACAAATCGGAAAAGAAGTAAAGCTGTCACTGTTTGCAGATGACATGACTCTATACATAGAGAATCCTAAAGATGCTAACAGAAAACTAGAGCTAATCAATGAATTTGGCAAAGTAGCAGGATACAAAATTAATGCACAGAAATCTCTTGCATTCCTATACACTAATGATGAAAAATCTGAATGAGAAATTAAGGAAACACTCCCATTTACCATTGCAATAAAAAGAATAAAATTCCTAGGAATAAACCTACCTAAGGAGACAAAAGACCTGTATGCAGAAAAGTATAAGGCACTGATGAAAGAAATTAAAGATGATACAAACAGATGGAGAGATATACCATGTTCTTGGATTGGAAGAATCAACATTGTGAAAATGACTCTGCTACCCAAAGCAATCTACAGATTCAATGCAATCCCTATGAAACTACCAATGGCATTTTTCTCAGAACTAGAATAAAAATTTCACAATTTGTATGGAAACACAAAAGACCCAAATAGCCAAAGCAATCTTGAGAAAGAAAAACGGAACTGGAGGAATTAGGCTCCCTGACTTCAGACTATACTACAAAGCTACAGTAATCAAGACAGTATGGTACTGGCACAAAAACAGAAATACAGATCAATGGACCAGGATAGAAAGCCCAGAGATAAACCCACGCACATATGGTCACCTTATTTTTGATAACGGAGACAAGACTATACAATGGAGAAAAGACAGCCTCTTCAATAAGTCGTGCTGGGAAAACTGGACAGCTACCTGTAAAAGAATGAAATTAGAACACTCCCTAACACCATACACAAAAATAAACTCAAAATGAGTTAAAGACCTAAATGTAAGGCCAGATATTATAAAACTCTTGGAGGAAAACATAGGCAGAACACTCTATGACATAAATCACAACAAGATCCTTTTTGATCCACCTTCTAGAGAAATGGAAATAATAAGAAAAATAAACGTATGGTACCTAATGAAACTTAAAAGCTTTTGCACAGCACAGGAAAACATAAAGAAGATGAAAAGACAACCCTCAGAATGGGAGAAAATATTTGCAAATAAAGTAACCGACAAAGGATTAATCTCCAAAATTTACAAGCAGCTCATGCAGCTCAATATCAAAAAAACAAACAACCCAGTCCAAAAATGGGCAGAAGAGCTAAATAGACATTTCTCCAAAGAAGATAAACAGATTGCCAACAAACACATGAAAGGATGCTCAACATCACTAATCATTAGAGAAATACTAATCAAAACTACAATGAGGTATCACCTCACACCAGTCAAAATGGCCATCATCAAAAAATCTACGAACAATAAATGCTGGAGAGGGTGTGGAGAAAAGGGAACCCTCTTGCACTGTTGGTGGGAATGTAAATTGATACAGCCACTATGGAGAACAGTATGACGGTTCCTTAGAAAACTAAAAATAGAACTACCATGTGACCCAGCAATCCCACTACTGGGCATATATCCTGAGAAAACCGTAATTCAAAAAGAGACATGTACCACAATGTTCACTTCAGCACTATCTACAATAGCCAGGACATGGAAGCAACCTAAGTGTCCATCGACAGATGAATGGATAAAGAAGATGTGGCACACATACACAATGGAATATTACTCAGCCATAAAAAGAAACGAAATTGAGTTATTTGTAGTGAGGTGGATGGATCTAGAGACTCTCATACAGAGTGAAGTAAGTCAGAAAGGGAAAAACGAATACTGTATGCTAACACATATATATGGAATCTAAAAAAAAAAATGGTTCTGAAGAACCTAGGAGCAGGACAGGAATAAAGACGCAGGGGTAGAAAATGGACTTGAGGACACGGGGAGCTGGGATGAAGTGAAAGAGTGGCATGGACATATAAACACTGCCAAATGTAAAACTGATAGCTAATGGGAAGCAGTCACATAGCACAGGGAGATCAGCTCGGTGCTTTGCGACCGCCTAGAGGGGTGGGATTGTGGGGGTGGGAGGGAGACGCAAGAGGGAGGAGATATGGGGATGTATGTATATGTATAGCTGATTCACTTTGTTATCAAGCAGAAAGTAACACACCATTGTAAAGCAATTATACTCCAATAAAAATGTTAAATATATATATATATAGGGAAAAGATGACATACTGAAACCTGAGATAATCTACCATAGTTTAGTATATTTTACCGCCTTTTTTCTCATTTTCATAGCACCACGACAGTCCCAGTTTGACCATGTAGGACAAGAAAACTCCCTTACCTGACGTGGAGGAGGAACTGATGATGGAAGCTTGACGTCTACTCAAGAACGAGGAAGATGGGGGCCTTGTTCACCTCCCCACTTTTCCTTTGATTATAAAACCTTGGCCACTAAGTTCTCGGCATGGCACTCCCTTGCCTTCCTGTTTTTATCTCTCACAGCGCTCTATACTAATAAACTCTTTCCTTACCTGTCATTCTGCCTCTTGTTGAATTATTTCTATGCCTAGACAGAAGAACCTATGCTCTACTAAGGCCTGGAATGCATTCTGTGGTTTCAAAATGAACAGAGGCGCACGTCTCGAGCCTGGTGCTCACCCCCACACTTTTGCTTCAGTGTGGGCACCATGGGAATACCCAGGGCTCTTCGAAGGATGGCCTCCCGGCCCAGACTGGCAACAGTTAACATTAAAGGCCCCTGACTGAAACAGGACCAGAGTGAGCTTGGGGTCTTTAAAGGCCTGGGGTCTTCATCACACAGAGATGGTTTTATTCCTGACTTTCTTTTAGACAAACTTTGATACATATCTGCTAAATCAGCCTGATTAATTCCATTATTCAGTTCCTCTATGTTCTTGCTTATTTTTGCCTGGCTGATCTGTCCAAGACTGCGAGAGAGACGCTGTGGCTCCCAATACTATTGTGTTTGTGTCAATTCTCCTTTGTATTTTAACAGGATTTTCTTTATATATTTCAGTGAGATGTAATTTATAGCAATAATGGTCCAAGAGTGTGCTATTCTCAGGGAGAATTGTACCATTATCTATAGAAAATGACTTTCTTAATCTTGTTTAACACCTGTACCTTGAATTCTCTTTATTCTAATGTGAACACTGGATCCTTGCTGCAGTTTGGTTTGCTTGATGTACTTTTGCCTGACTTTTACCTTTGACCTTTCTGTGTCACTGTGTTGTAAATATAACTACAGTTAGTTCTTCAAAACACAATCTGAAAGTCTTTGCCTCTTCATAGGGAGTGTGACCTATTTGAATTTATGGTCAGAATGACTATATTTGGTCTGCAGTTTTAGTTTATACTTTCTGGTTTTCACACTTGCTTTCTGTTTTTTGATATGTGGACTAGATTTTCTTTGCTTTTATCTTCCATGTTTCAGGAGCTTCAGGCTCTGTTTGTATTATAGCATATTTACCGTTAAGTTATTCAAAGCCTTTTTTACCTTATATTTTTCTAATTATGAAACTCATAAGCAAAATAGTCTCTTTTGAGTCCCTTTCCTACTTAAGACCAGGAGTTTAGCACCCAATTTTTTTTTTACTCACTTCTTTGGTTCTGTTAATGGAATTTGGGTTTTTATATTTCAATTACTGTTATTACAGTATCTATTTGCATTGCATGTATTTGCACATTTGCTTTCAAAATGAATTTCTGCATCTGCATACACTTTTATAACAACTCTTTATAATGACCACTTAGCTCTCTCTCCACAGGCTTTTGTGATCCCTGCTCACCTGCTTCTGTCATGACCTCAGCTATAAAGTTTGCTATCGTTCTCGGCAGGCTGATAAAGGACTTCAAAGATTAACTTCAAGAAGGGCACTGGCTAGTAGTAGTACATCATGTGAGTCTCACACATTGGAGAATGTCTCTCAGCTGCTCCATCATCTCTGGGATTGAATGCTGCAAGTGAGTCGAGGTGGCCTGGTTTTGCACCTTTGTGGGAAATTTGTTTTTTTCTGGGCTAGATACTTGTAGATTTTCCCCTTTCTGTTTGTATTTCAAAACTTCTGACAAAATGTGTCTGGGTATTACTCTCTATTCACCAATTCTGCTAGAATGCAGAAAGGCCAGCTAGACTGCACATACAGTCTGCACATTTCCTTATGAAACTGTTGACTTTGTAATTTCAAAATGGTTGAATATCGGCAATTTTGTATGGTCCAATCTAGTAGATCTCTCTTGAGCCCACTTAAGTTTGTCACCTATTTTTTTTTAAGTAAACTTCTTATTTGAGAATAGTTTTAGATTTACGGAAAAAATCACAAAGAGAGTATATATAGTTCCCATATGTCCTCACCCAGTTTCCCCTATTATTAACATCTTATGTTTATATAGTATATTTGTTATAAATAATGAATCAATATCAATTCATTATTAACTAAAGCTCATACTTTATTCAGATACCCTTAGTTCTTTTCTCTAGTGTCCTTTTTCTATTCCTGGGTGCCATTCAGGATACCACATTATATATCATTGTCATGTCTCTGTAGGCTACTTTTGGCTTAGACATTCCTTAGTTTTGAAGACCTAGATAGTTTTGAGGAGCATTGGTCAGGTATTTTGCAGGATGGCCTGCAACTAGAATTTACCTAATGTTTTTCTCATGGTTAGACTGGAGTTGTAGGTTTTGGGGAGGAAGAACACAGAGGTAAAGTGCCCTTCTCACCACATCATATCAAATGTACATACTATCAACATGACTTATCACTGTTGATGCTGACCTTGGTCACCTGGTTGAGGTAGTTGTCAGATTCTTCCACTCTAAAGTTACTCTTCTTTTCCCCCCTTTTCATCCTGTGCTCTTTGGAAGGAAGTCACTTAACAAGTGGGTAGTTCTGCTCTACCTCCTTGGGCCTGAAATATCTACATAAATTATTTGGAATTCTTTGGCATAGGAGATTTGTCTATTCTCTCTCATTTACTTACTCAATCATGGGTATCTGTTTTATACTTTGGGTTATAATCCAATACCACTTTTATTTTATTGCTCAAATGTCCCAGCTTTGGCCATTGGGAGCTCTTTCAGTGGCTCTTTCAGTCGGCTGCTGTACTCTTCTGACACACCTCCATCAGTGTGTGTTGTTGATGTGGTTTGAGCACGTCCTTAACTTTCTGGCACTACAAGCTGTTCCAGGATCATCTTGTATGTTTCCTGCCCCAGTCCTAGAGTCAGGCATTTCTCCAAGGAGCCCTGGTTCCTTTTCATGGAGAATGGTATTAGAAACCAAGATCTGGGTGGTAGTTGTGCTTGTTGATACTGAGATTCCTGTTTTGTTTTTGATTTTGATTCTGTTTCATTTGTCCAGTTTTCCCTTAGGATCTCCCTACTCCAGTGTCCATAACTTATCTTTCCTCTCATTAGACTGATCTCTTTGACCATTTCCTCTGAATTCTGGCAAAGCAATTCAAGAGTTTTAGTTTCCTTGGCATTAACTCTGCTCTCTACTACCTCCAATGCAGATTTTAATTCTGCTAGTTGCTATTTAGTTTTCTTCCTTGTCCTCTGTACTTCCTTCTCTATCTTATCCCACAGCAAACCAGAGATCTGCTTTTTCTCTAAGCTTTCCAGAAGTTACTTTTCTTTGTTCCTGAGTATTTTAGCCTTGTGTTCTCTGTTAGCTTTGTCTGTCCAGACTTGGTATTTTGTTTACACAAACTCAGCAAATGTGTTGAGCAAATTAGGTTTGGTTCCAGGTGCTGGGGAATAAAACAGTGACCAAGACAGACAGAAACTGCTGCCTCCTAGAGCTTACATCCTAATGGGAGGAGACAGATGACAAAACAACTGGGTAAAATGAATGGGAGGTCAGATATTACCGTGGGTTGATCTGTATCTCCCAAAGATATGTAGAAATCCTAACTCCTAATACCTCAGAATGTGACTTCATTTGAAAACAGGGTTGTTGTAGATGAAATTAGTTAAGATAAGGTCATATTGGAGTAGGGTAGGTTCTTAATCCCACATGACTAGTGTCCTAATAAGATGATGTTAAGAGAAAAGGGGGAAATGTCAGTGAAGGCAAAGACTGGAGTTATACAGCCACAAGCCAAGGAACATCAAGGATTGCCAGTGATACTGGAAGCTTAGAGAAAGGTACGGAAGAGTCCCCAAGGCTGCTAGAGAGCATAGCCTTGCTGACATCTTGACCTTGGACTTCTGGCCTCAAGGTGTGAAAGAATAAACTTCTGTTGTTTTAAGCCACCTAGTTTGTGGTGCTTTGTTATGGCAGCCCCAGGAAACTGATACAGATGTCCATCAGTGAAATGGAGAAAATTAGCAGAAAGCGGGGGTGGGAGTGCGAGGGGAAGGGATTTAAATTTTAAATAAAGCCTCTGGGAAACGGGGACAACTGAGCAAAGACTAGAAGAAGATGCAAAAAGGAGCCATGCAGGTTCTGGGGGAAGAGCACTCCACACAGAGGGGATCCTTTGCCAACAGCCTGAGCATGCTGTCCTTGGCTCTGCTCTCCCGGGCTTATGTGATGCTGGAATCCTTTCTCAGAACCGCAGCTGTGTGGGGTGGTGGAGAAGCGGGACCATGGCATTGCCCAGATCTGAGTTTGAATTCCAACGCACCACTTTCCAGCTGGGTGACTAGGGGTGAGTTCTTAACCTCGTTGAGGCTCAAGCTCCCCATATATGAAACGGGGATACAAAAATTCTCTCTGTCCCAGGGCTCTGGGGAGGGCTGAATGGGCAAGTGAAGGTCAAGGGCTCTGCAGGGGTGCCTGGCCCTTGCTCAATGCACTGGAAAGGCCGGCTGCTGTTCCCATCAGCGTTCATATCACTCCTGCTTCTGTTGGAATTGGCTGGCTGATGAGCAGAGCACCCAGTTCCATCCATCCCCAGTTTCTTGTAGGCTTTCAACTAATGCATCTGCTCCACACATAAAGGCTCTTTAAATTTTAAAGCCCACAGAATTCTGCCGGGTCTCTGAGGTGCAGGAAACTATTTCCAGTGCCCACCCTGGGGAGACACTGCGTGTGGCAGGAGAATGTCAGTGCAGCACCAGAGCCCCGTCCACCCCAGCCCCACCCCAAGTAGTCCCTGCAGAGTAGGCACTCCACTCCTCTGGATCCTCCGGGCCTCTGCACAGCCCGACTCCACCGTCAGAGCAAATCGTCTGTGGGGGAAGAGCTGGGCAGATCCAGCCCCAGACACCTAGGCTGCTAGCAGGCTCTCCCTAGCTACGGTTTCCTCATCTGCAGAGGCTCCCAGGGCTGAGATGTCAATGCAGATGTGGTATCTGCTCCTGAGCAGGTGACAAACAACGGGTGCTCTGCTCCCTTGCTCCCCATCTCCCCATATGTGAACTGAGGGCTTCATGAGCTCTAAACTGCCACCCGCTCTGATTGGTATAACCTGGGACCAGCCCAAGAGAGAAGGGACACGTCAGCAGTTGGCATCTGGGGCCTCAGGAGACTTTCAATGTGGGCATGACGAATGGAAGAGTAAGGTGACGGTGACAGCTCTAACTATGTCTGTACCTTCTTATAATCCCCCAGCAGCTCCCCACTGCCCTCAGGATAAAAGACCAAACTTCTTAGCTCAACATCCAAGGCTCATGGAAACTGGCTCCAAATTCTGTTTTCGGCCTCAGCATCTTTCCCACGGCCCCGCCCGGATACTCCAGCCTCCAGGAATTCCTGCTGACCCCAAGTGCACAGTGAGCATGGCTGTCCTGCCCTTTGATATTCACCCTGCAGGTCTCATTCCTGCCCATCCTCCATGGCGTGGTGGAGGCTTGTCTGAATCCTCCCCGGGGAGGGATGAGTCACTTCCTCCCGTTGTTCCCCAGCCCCTCGGTTCCTGGTTCCCCTGAGAGGTATCTGCCTTCCGTACCAGCTCTGAGTGACCTGAGGACACTGGCAGGCCTGACGGTGTCTGGGAGCCCAGGAGAGTGTCTGGCACAAACACGGTGTTTGGGAAATGAATGGACAGATGACAGTTAGGAACTACTTACAACTGGGCAAACATCTAGTTGACCCTTCTGTTCCTGGAGTGAGTGTCACTGGAGGGGGTCAGGAGGCTGAGCTTTCAGTTCCAACAACAGTACTTCCTTGCTGTGGGTTTGGGCAAGAGAGTTACTCTCTCTGAGCCTCTTCACAACAGACATGATAATAATTGCGCCCTGGTTGCCTCTCAGGCTGGGTTGAGAGATACAGAATCACCCAGCAAGCTCCACATGGCTGTACACCTGGCAATCAGACCTCTGGCCAGTGCTGGACAACCAGCACTGGGGACAGCCAAGGGAAGCCAGCTTCTGAGAGCTTCTCCTCATATGTCAGATGCCAAGGATGAAGTGAAACAGCCTGAATTCGAGACTCCTTCAAAGTCAGGGGATTTGGGGAACCCCAGGAGCATGCGGTCAGTCTGTCCTCTGGGCTGTGGCCAGCTGCACCTACCTTAAGCTTTTTGACACTGGTGCAGGGATCATTGGAGAAGCTCTCAGTGTCTGAAATCTCGATGTCCTCACCATACAGAACCCCGGTCAGGTCGTTCCTCACCTGCCAGCAAAGAGAAAGCAGAGGGTGGGTGTGCTGGCGGCCACAGGAAGGGCCAGTTCAGAGGGGTTGTCCTGGGAAGTGGCTCAAATGGGCAAAGTGATTTTCTCCATCAACGCACAAAAGGAGTAGGTTTTACCTTCATTAAAAACTAGAGTGCCCCCTGGGGCCTTGGAGATCTCCCAGTCCCACTCCACACTTGACACATAGGCATAAGGAGGCCAGACAGGGAATGGGCTTACTAAAGTTGCCCAGGAATTTTCTGGAAGAATTAAGACAAGCATCCAAGTCTCTGGAGTTTCATGCTGGTGTTTCATACTATCTCCAAATCAGATTAGTTAAGTACATCACGCTGTCTCCAAATCAGACTATTCAAATACTTCTTTATTTATATTTTGCATTATTTATTTGCAATATTACTTCATTTCTAGGGTAAAGAAATAGCTGAGATATTCATATAGACAAAGTAAAACAGGAGAGAGTAAGGGGGTATGGAATCAGCCTGAGATGTTAAACATAACTATGTGTCTGCTGACACACAGAATGACTAACATCTATGTGCTTGGAAAGCAGAGAGCTGCAAACTCCAGTGTTCACACCAACTAGCCAATGTGTGAAGCAGCCTGTGTGGAAGGATACTAGGGAGCGGTGGGGACTGTGGCAAACTGGTGACTATATGCCTCACCTAAAGATGGCACTTGCTGCTCAGCTCCAAACATGCTATGCCAGAATGTTGGTCCAGAGTCACCAGGCCTTCTGATTTTGGGGGAGTGAAATCAGAAATCCAGATTTTTTTTTTATTTATTTTTTTGCCACGCTGCACAGTATGTGGGATCTTAGTTCCCCAACCATGGTTTGAACCTGTGCCCCCTGCAATGGAAGCATGGAATCTTAACCACTGGACGGCCAGGGAAGTCCCTAGATTTTTAAAATACAGGATCTCCCACATTTTAAAATGTTGATATTATTTTCAATTTGTTTTAAAAAACAAAGTTAGGACCAAAACAAATAAATTTGAAATCTGTATCTGGCCCATGTCCAGACTCTATACCCTCTGACATAAAGCCATGGAAATGAGACTGTGTGTTTTAGTAGAAAGAACCAGGTGGGAGTTTTGGGACCCAAGTTCCAGGTCTTGCTCTGGCACTGAGTTGCTTGTGACTTCGGCCTCTCTGTGTGACCCTTTCCCTCTTAGGGCTTCAGTCTCCTCCTCTTCAAGAGAAGATGATCTTTAAGAGCACTTCTTGTTCATACGCATTAAGGTGGCTATTATCAAAACCCAAAACCCAGCAAGTGTTGATGAGGATGCGGATAAACTGGAACCTTTGTGCACTGTTAAAATTACCCATCATATGGTAATATGATCCAGCAATTCTACTTCTGGGTATATACCCAAAAGAATTGAAAGCAGGGACTCAAAGAGATATTTGGACACTCATGTACGTAGCAGCATTATTCACAAGAGCAAAAGGTGGAAGCAACCCAAATGTCCATCAACAGATGAATGGATAAACAAGTTGTGGTTTATACATACAATGGAATATTATTCCGCCTTGGAATGAAATTTTGATACATGGCTACAACATGGATGAACCTTGAAGACATTATGTTAAGTGAAATAAGTCAGATGTGAAAGGACAAATATTGTTAAGATTCCACCTAGATGAGGTCCCTAGAGTAGTCAAATTCATAGAGACATAAAGGAGAACAGTAGCTCCTAGGGGCTGGGGGATGGGGGAATGAAGAGTTATGGGTACAGAGTTTCTGTCTGGGATAATGGCAAGTTCTGGAGATGGCGGGTGGTGCCTCTTGCACAATATGAAGGTACTTAACGCCTCTGCACTGTAAATTTAAAAATGGTTAAAATGGTAAATTTGATGTTATGTACATTTTACCATGATAAAAAAAAAAGCACTTCTTGTTTCAACAAGTGGTGGATCCTCCCAATGTATGTATCAAAACATTTTGAATAATTTGGCCCTGAATGTCACAGGATGGTCACTGGGAAGCCACCACCACAGAAGGGGAACAAAGGGAGTTTCAGTGGGAACTGCTGTATTTCATTTCTTTAAAAGATAAATGACACAAATAGAGCAAAACGTGAACACATTACTCCTGGGTGGCTAGTCCATGGGTGTTTGGTGTTCTGTGCTTTCCTGAATGCTCGAAATACTCTGCAATAAATGTTTTGTAAAAAGAATGACACTGCTGCAGTCAGGGTGAGCCTTGTCCATCCTTAGTTTTTACCTCTATTTTGATGGAAGATTGGGAGCTAGTTGCTTGAAAAACAAGTTGGCTTTGCCATTACAGTTCATTTCTGCTGCGTCAAATCCTTCTTGCTTTTTTTTTTAAATAAATTTTATTTATTTATTTATTTTTGGTTGCATTGGGTCTTCGTTGCTGCATGTGGGTTTTCTCTAGTTGCGGTGACAGGGGCTACTCTTCATTGCAGTGCGCGGGCCTCTCACCGCGGTGGCTTCTCTTGTTGCAGAGCACGGGCTCTAGGCATACGGGCTCAGTAGTTGTGGCTCGTCGGCTCTAGAGCGCAGGCTCAGCAGCTGTGGCACACGGCTTAGTTGCTCCACGGCATGTGGGATCTTCCTGGACCAGGGCTCGAACCCGTGTCCCCTGCATTGGCAGGTAGGTTCCCAACCACTGCACCACCAGGGAAGTCCCTCAAATCCTTTTTGGATGCAGGTGGGGTTCCATTATTAGTTCTGTGTGTCATGAGGGTGCTGTGGAGCAACAACAATTATTAAACACAGAAAATGTGCAAACTCGGCCCTGCTGGAAGGCAACACAGCCAATGCACAGACTACCAAGGCATGCACAGTTGAGCCGCGGCTCTCCACGTCCATGCCACCCAAAGCTAGGGAAACTACTTGAACTCTCTTGAGTCTCAGTCTTTTCACCTATAAAATGGGGGCAATACAGTATATAACTTACAGGGCCCAGCAAAAACACTGAGGATGTGGAATGGCTTTGGAAATTCTAAAGTTCTTTACACTGCTTAAAAGCTGGAATGATCATTTCCAGGCATAAGACACAGCATCAAGGCTGTCAGTGGCTTGGAGTATCTATCTGTGAGTAAGTGTGTGCATGAGAGCTGTATATAATTAACGGCAGAAAAAATATTTTATAGGCAGTCAGAACTCGAAACAAACAAAACCAAAACACCCTAGAGGTCACCTTATTCTGCCCCTAATTTCACAAATGAGGAAACTGAGGTGTGACTCCCAGGCCAGTGCTCTCTGAATGGTCCCAGGCTGGCTCTGCTGCATCCTGCCAGATGTGGACAGTTCCTAAGGCTTATGAGCCAGAACAGGTCAGAACAGATGGTTGGTGACATTAGGCACTCAGTGACCATAATTTCAGCACAAAGAAGTCTGCTCAGCTTGAGCATTTATTCTAATGGACCTTTTTAGGGAAAGCAAATGGAAAAACACAGTAATAAATGATATTTTAAAATAACCAATGCATGTTAAAGAAATAATGCAATTGACTACCTCACAAGGAAAAAAATCCACACTCTTACGTGTGGCTAGAAGGATCATTCATTGCACTGGTTAAAGATTATTAAGTAAGTTAGAAAAAAGACACCTTTTTTTTTTTTTCTTTCATTCTGGTACTGCAGGTATCTCCTGTTTTACAGGGCCAATATCTTTTATCACCTTGCTAAAAACCACATTTCAGCAAACTGAATCCTATTTTTTATTCACCTCTACTATAAAAGCAGAAATATGTTCTTCCTGGAAAGGAGTGACACTTAATTCTCAAGAAAATAAAATACATTCACACATACACACACACTCAAGTATAGCCAGAGTCCCACTGGGGCCTAATCTGCACATGTGGCCCAGGGAGGCAGCCATCAGGAGTCTGATTTGCTGAAAGGCCCTGGCCATCCTGGGATGAAGGGGGAGAGATGGGTGCTGATGGGCAGGGAAGGGACAGAGAAGAAGGTTGCCCCATCACCTAGAAGGGAGGGTCAGGGCTGCCAGTGGAGTGAGGAAGACCATGAGCGGGGCCCTGAGTGCTGCTAGAAGAGAGATTAGGAAGGGTTGTGTCCTTAAAAGCTGGGTCCTCAGGGCCAGCTCACAGGGCTGAGATTGCTTAAGGGAAGAACTCTCCCTGCTTCTGGAGCAATGAATCCCAGCCCTGGACATCGGAGTAAATCTGAAAGGAGCACAACTCACTCGGCACCAGGCAGAACCAGTGGGTCAGAGCTCTAGGAATAAATAATCGAAAATAGGCTTGGAGGCAACAGCTGTTGATTTTTTCCCCCAAGAACTGGTATGGACTGTGGATGCGAAGTCACACCAGAAAGCGTGTCCCTAAAGCAGTGGTTCTCAAAGTGTGGCCCCTGGACCAGTAACACCAGCATCACCTGAGGGAACTTGTTAGAAATGCAAATTCTCGGGCCCACCTCAGACCTACTGGGTCAGACACTCTGGGGTGGGGTCCAGCAATCTGTGTTTTAGTCAGCCCTCCAGGTGATTCTGATATATGTTCAAGTTTGAGGACCACTGTCCTAAAGAAGGCAGGACAAGTTTTAAGCAAACCATTGATAATGGTATGAAAAAATGCTTTCTATGGCTTGGATATTTTCCGCTTGATTAGGAGACCGCAATGTGTTGACCTGAGTGAGGCAATTACCAAAAGGGTGAGCAGGACCAGGATTCCCATTTTAAAAGGCATCACATCTAGAACGTGGAGGGGACAATCACCCTCTGGTCTGCCTACCTCAGAGCACACCTGGAGTGCTGGGCTCAGTTCTGGGTGCATTTATCAGGGATTGTGACAAAGTGGCTCAGGCTCAGGGGAGAGAGGTGTGGCTATGACAGGGACCAAGAACCCTTTAGAAGACCATGGACATGGTGGCGGGGGTGTTGGGAGTATAAAGGTCACAAGGGGTGACACCAATGACTCCTCAGGAGTGGTGAGGAGTGACACCAATTGGTGACACCAATTCCCAGTGCAGCCTTGGGAATCAAAGATCCAAATCCAAGAATTTTAACACTTAAGACTCCAAGCTCTAGGGAAGTCCAATGTCTTGAAAGAAGTCAAGAGCCAGGCAGAATCAGTGGCTTTGGGGGAAAGCTCAGAGCTGGGAGGACCGTCCTGCTCAGGCTGAGTGGCAGAAAATGCTGTCAGGTCAGATCAGCTGTCTAAACTGCGGGCCCAGTGGGTCTATACACGACTTTCCCTCCCAGCTGGTTCACAGGCTGTAGGAGAAGGGGTGACTGACAGGGACTTGACACTTCAACGAAGGCATCACAATGGCCTCGCTCCTCCAACTGAGCGCACAGCCCCCATCCACAGGCTCGGCATTGGGGATACACAGCTGGTCCTGCGAGATGTAGGGGGAGAAGCGGACAGGCTGGAGAAGGAAAAGGGGATCAGAGGAAAAGACACGAAGCTAATGGAATTAGGAAAAGAGTATAGGTGAACAGACTATTCGGGAGAATTTTCTGGCTTAGCATAACTGAGTCCATGTGACCCATTTTAAGCATAATGTGGGTCCACCCTGTTCTACCAGGGAGGCTTGTCACCACCTCTGAGCAGGTCACAGTGCCACTCCACCTGCAGGCCTCCTCCCTGCTCTGAAGGCTGCACCTCTCCACTCACACACCCCAGCTGCCCAGATGATTCTCCCTCTCCGAAAATCACCCAGTGATTGGGCTTATGAAATAACAGCATTATGTGTCCCACCCTGAATAGCTGCCATGTGGGTCAGGCTGTTCTTTCCACCCATGCTGTCCCTGCTTCGGGGTCCGAGGACCACATCTGCATGCCCTGCCAGGTTCCTGTCCCCCTGCAACTTTCTGCTGCCCACAGGTACGGCCAATTAACTCCCTGCCCCTACAGCCAATTAACTCTCTCCCTGAGGTGAGATCCCCCACCTCAGCCTTGGAACTTCCTTTTCTCCAGCAAGGTAATGTAAGGAGCCTGAGGTCAGGAGGCCAGGGGTTTCAGCCCCCTGCCAGCCTGGCAAAGGGCCTTCTTAGACCTCAGGCTTTCAATCAGGGCTCCTGCTTCATTCCTGGGGCTGGAATTCTGTCTCTTGTCCAGTCACTCCCTGGCCTCTGGGCTTGAGTCCATTTTTGAACAGCTACCTAGTGCCTGGTCATTCCAGAATGGGGCCCTGTTTGTTCTTCCCAGTCTCTCTCATTCATTCATTCATTTATTCATTCATAATATTGACATCTCTTCTGTTCCAGGCACCATGTGAAATAATACTAGGGTTCTGATGGAGAGCAAATCCATTCTTGGGTCTCTATCTAGAGGGGATGAGAGACATTAATCAGGTAATTACCCTGGTACCTACAAGACAAGGTGCTCAAGTACAGGGGCATGCTTCCAGGAGAGGCTAACATAGAGAAGTCAGATCTAGGCCAGAAGGTAGGGCAGAGAGAAGCATTCCAGGCTGAGGTGCAACACATTGCAAAGGTCCTACAGCGGGAGAGAGCTGGTAGGAAAACTAGAAGAGCTGCGCTGGTCTGAAGCACAGCATGGGCAGGGGCTGGGGGAAAGCTGTTGGAATGAAATGAGAAAGAAGAGGTGGACAGGGGAAGACCATGAGAGCCCCATAATTCACAGGAAAGATTCTGGTCTTGAGCCTAAGAACAGTGGGAAGCCTTCACAAGGTTCCAGGGAGAGGGCTGCATGATTAGAACTGTGTTTTAAAACCAAGACTCAGGCTGCTATGGGACCAATGAGGGCAGGTGCATGAGGGAACAGGAAGGCCATTGAGGCAGCTACAGAACCATCCACGTGAGAGATTCTGGAGGCTGGATGAGGAGATGGTGGTGGAGGTGACATGAACTGACCCACTTGGGGGTATATTTGGGGCAACTAATAATCTGTATTAGTCATCTATTGCTGTGTAACAAATTATCCCACAACTTAGTGGCTTAAAACAAGAAACGGTTATTATCTCACACAGCTTCCATGGACCAGGACTGTGGGAATGACTTAGCTGGGTGCTATGGCCAGGGTCTTTCATGAGGTATTTTCAAGATGTTGACTGCGGCTGCATGTCAGGATCACCTGGGAGTCTTTAAAAACTACTGATGCCCTGGCTGCATCCTAAACCAATTACAGTCCCTGAGATAGGACCCAGGCATCAGCACTTTTAGAGGTCTCCAGGTGATTCCAACATGTAGCTAAAGTTGAGAACCACAAATGAAGGGGTAAAAGCCACAGAACTGCCAGGCTCACAGCTAGGTTGCCAGCCTCCTAAAAGCCCCCGAAGTCACCTACTCCTACCTTCTCCAGGTTCTGGGCACCATCTTCCTTTACAGCTGGGACTTCTCTCCTACCCCAATCAACAGTTATGTCTCATCTTTAATCCCCAGATCCTTCTACTCCTGGCCCCCAGCACCACGAGCAGATCCTGACCATGTCGGAAGGGAGAATGGTGAGAAGGAAAGCAAGGAGAAGGGAATGACGGAGAGACGGACAGTAAGAAAAGGAGGAGCAGAGGATTATTACAGCTGTAAGTTCTCACATTCTGACCACACGTCCCAGGTGGGGAAGGCTCTGATGGAGCAAGTGAAATGCAAAGCGGAGGCGAGGCTGCGGGGACTATCAGAGACCCCAGGACACTTGGCTGCTGTGGCCAGTAGTTCCCCAGACACCTTCCCTAAGGAGGCCACTGCGCCAGCTGAGGAATCATCCAGAAAGGCGGAGATCCAGGTAAACGTGGGGAGAACCAGGTCTGCACCATATGCACTTTACAACTCTTTGAAAATTCTAATTAGGTTACGAAATGAACTTGAGAGCAAAGCGAATTCCCAGCTCTCCTATGGAAGCCGAGGTAACCTACTTTGTCGTTCAAATACACTTACTATATATAGCCCTAGATTGTGCTGAAATGTCACTCCTCTTACCTGACTAAAGAGTATAATTATAGATTTACTTCTATTCATTCATGAAATGTGTCTTCACTTGATTAAACGGTTCATTCAAGGAAAATCCATTAAAATATGGAACATGCTAAAATGTGGCTCATTAGAGGCAGAGGGCACTGCTGTAGTTAAGATGCTAATTAGGATAAACAGGCATTTAAAACACTCAAATCTTTGAATAATTCAGGTCACTTTTACTGGGGCTGGAGCTCCCCAGGAACCACCATTAATTTAAGCTAATTAAAAAATTTGCCTGGAGAAGAGTAGACCAAGGCAGGAAGTGATGGCCGACTTCAAACACTGAAGGGCTGTCATGTGGAACGGAGGGCACCTGGTTCTGGGCACCCCTGTGTTGGAGGTGGGGCCAATAGGTAGATGGGTCAGGAAAGCAGATTTTGGCTTAAAGCCAAAATGAACTTTCTAGTGATGGGGTAGGCAAATTTGGTAGTGAGCTCCCTGTCATCAGAGGTGTGCAAGTAGAAGCTGGTCGGGATGCTGGAGAGGGGGTTTTTCTTCCACCGCCAGTGTTTGTGGTTCTAGGAGACTAAGTTTCAAAATCCCACTTGCCCCCACTCTTTGCCTTTTTGAATTTTAGAGTTGCTAAAGCAGTCCTCTGCAGCTCTGAAGTTTTTCAAAGATATGAGGCATGCAGTTTGAGTCCCAGAGAAACATATCCATGTGGTTATATTTCTACCTTTCTAAACCTGATGAGCACTCGTTGAAAAAATTGTTCCTTTTGGAAAATGGAGCCATCTAATTTTCAGGTTTCTACAAATAATTTTAACCTATAGTTGGAGTTGAGTATAACTGAAACTTTTAAAAAAGGGTAAATACATAAGTGAACATGTATTAGATCTACTGCTCATATGTGATACTTGCATAGGCACCGTGACATTTGCATGTTCACACTGCAGAGCCAGTGGGTTAGGTGGTGACCGCCAAAAAGGTATGTCCAAGTCCTAACCATCAGAACCTATGGATGTGACCTTATTTAGAAAAAGGGTCTTTGTAGATGTAATTAATTTAAGGATCATCCTGGATTACCTGGATGGGCCCTAAATCCAATGATAAGTGTCCTTATAAGAGAAAGGCAGAGGGAGATTTGGGACACAGAGGCATAAGGGAGAAGGCAACGTGAAGACAGAGGCAGAGACAGGAGTGATGTGGCTACAAGCCAAGGAACACCTGGACCCACCAGAAGCTGGAAGAGGTAAGGAAGGATTCTCTCCTTAGAGCCTTTCAGAGAGAGCATGGCCTCGCTGATACCTTGATTTCAGAACCCTGGCCTCCAGAACTGTAAGAGAATGAATTTCTGTTGCTTTCAGCCACAGTTTGTGGTGCCTTGTTACGGCAGCCCCAGGAAACTAACACATCTGGGGCCTCCTGAGACCTGGCAATTTGTTGGTTCAAACCACATTCCCATGGTTAAAGCCCAGGCTTACTGTCCTGTTTACACCCTCACATCACAGGCTGAGTTTTCCCGAAGGGAATCCGGTTTCCCTCTACTCAATGGCCACTTGTCTGTCCCAAAGAAAAATGGTTTTTCTCACTTCCCCAGAGTTACCAAGAGCAGAAAAACAAGCGTGTGTGTGTGGGGGGGGGTGGCGGTTGGGGCGGGGTGGTTCCTTGTTGGGCAGTGGTTAAGAATCCGCCTGCCAATGCAGGGGACATGGGTTCGAGCCCTGGTCCGGGAAGATCCCACATGCTGTGGAGCAACTAAGCCCGCGAGCCACAACTACTGAGTCCATGTGTCACAACTACTGAAGCCCACACGCCTAGAGCCCCTGCTCTGCAACAAGAGAAGCCACCGCAATGAGAAGCCCACACACTGCAGTGAAGAGTAGCCCCCGCTTGCTGCAACTAGAGAAAGCCCACGTGCAGCAATGAAGACCCAATGCAGCCAAAAATAAATAAATAAAAATAAATTAAAAAGAACAAGTAGGGGACCATGAGTGGCAGTGTCATGAGACATGGCCCTGTGGGGGGCCACCAGCCTCATGAGCCTCAGTGGAGGCCTCAGGACTCCAGGTTGCTGACTTTGTGCTGGTTCGCAGAGCTGACCACAAGCACCAGGGCTGTCACGTCCCCTCCCTAACTAACGTGGCAGTCCTGCAAAGGGGAGGGCTTTGTTTTAGTTCCAGGGTCCAGCATCGTGCCTGGCATGCAGTAGGTGCTCAAAGCTATGAGATGAATGAGAGAAAGAGCGAATGCACACTGCGTCCATCTAGGCTATCATGTAGATATTCTGAGCCCGAGAGTTTATCCTATGCCTTGAGACGGTCTTGCAGGGATGAGGCAAATGCACAGGGGCTGGACCACACGCCTCTGCCTGAAGACACAGCCGGCTGACATGGGGACCAGTCCTGGGCATGGTGCTGTGGTGCTCTCCTGGGGGGACCCGTGGGGCCTGAGGGCAGATAGTGTTCCCTGGGACTGTTTCCGTCCAGCCATTACTTAGGCACAGGGCTGTGGGGACCTGTGACCTGAGCTCTGCCCAGATACTCACATCAAGCCCTTACAACAGCTCCCACCTGCTGGTAGGTGTACGATGAGCCATGGTGGCTGGAAACAGAGATCCCAACAGGCAGAGCTGGCCTGAGCAACAGGCCCCCATACCCAGGACCCACCCAAGACAGCTGCCTCCTCCTTTGCAGCCCTCACCGCCATCACCCTATATGGCAGTCCTTCAAAGGGACGGGGGGAAATCCCATGGGCCACAGTCCCCTCCTCCCTTGCCCACCATTTGCTGCTCAGGGGCCCATCTTCCAGAGCTACATGCTATGGGGCAGGTACACACCCTGGATCCAATTGCATGGGGTAGGACAGATGACTCAATGGAACTAGGGTTCTCTGGCTCTCAAATCCCTGTTCCCATCAGCCAGCCTTTCACAATTTTAGAAATTCCGAAGAATCTTAAATGTGATGAACAGGATAATCTACGCCCCCCTCCACCCCGCCCCACCACCCTGCAAGATGTCCACCTCCTTATCCCTGGAATGCAGTACCTTACGTGGCAAAGGGGACTTTGCAGATGAGTTTAAGTGAAGGATCTTGAGATAAGGAAACCATCCTGGATTATCTAGGAGTGCCCAAGGTGACCAGAGGCGTTTTTATAAGGGAAAGAGGGAGGCAGGAGAGTCAGAGCCCAAGAAAGAATGATGACAGAGATTTGTTTGAAGAAACCACGCTGCTGGCTTTGAAGATGGAGGACAGGGCCGAGAGCCAAGAAAAGCAGGCGGTTTCTAGAAGCTGGAAAAGGCAAGGAAACAGATTCTCCCATAGTCTCCAGAAGGAACCAGTGCTGCTGACACCTTGATTTTGGCTCAGAGAGACAGATTCTAAACTTCTGAGCTCTAGTACCATAAGATAACAAATGTGCTATTTTAAGCCACAAAGTTTGTGACGATTTGTTCCAACAGAATAGAAAACTCACATAATAAGCTTTGGCCTTGAGATCCTGCACATCCTCAAACACCCACTCACACAGAAAACTTTCCCTCCTTCCCAAGCTAGTGGTGACCCCCCCTCTAAATTCCACAGTCCTGTGCTCAAGGCCACTCTCCTTGGCTAAAACAGAGACTGTCCTGAGAGTCTACATATCCTCCATCTGAGACCCCGGAGCCCAGCACAGGGCTGCCTGAGGAAAGGGGACCAGGACCAGGCCCAGGCCCTCTGCTTGGATAATGCACAACACCCCACTTTGGACTCCCCAGCCGGCAGTCTTCCGTCTGCTGGCAGTTCCAAGGAGCTCACCACTCTGTGGGGGGTCAGTGAAATCAGGCCACACTGAGTTGTTGGGGAATGAAATTAGCCTTCAGAACCTTGTTGCTTTCCTGTGACAAAGTGCCTATGGCTTTAATTGCAGCAGACTCCTGAGACCAAACCAATATTTACAGAAAGATTTGGATATTAATAAAACAGGAATATTATCCAGTTAAGATGATGAACACATACCTCTACAGGAAATCAACGAGATGCAAAGTGTGCCTCTGACACCAAAACAGAGGAGGGATATTAGAGAACTCACACCTGTGAGCACTAAAGAATGCAGAATCCTTCTCCTGTTTCCTGAGCCCCATCCCTGCTCCCTGTCACTCAAGGTATGGGGGGACAGGAGGGAACCAGGTGGACAGGAAGTCCAGGTCTGTGGGACACCCCACCTGTACATCCCAAGGAGCTGTCACTGAGTCTAGGGGAACAGCGTGGCATCTGGGCCTCAGGGGAAGGGTCAGGACCAGAGGGGGAAGCAAGCCAAGGATGCAAGGGCCTCCCCCACACTGGAGTGAGCTCTGTGCCACTGCAGGTGTGCAAGCAGAGGTGGGGTTGCTATGGAAGGGATTCAGGCATCAGATGGAGGGGCAGAAGAGACTGATGGATCCCCGAGGAGGGTCTGGGATTCTCAAGCCTGTACCCCAGTTAGGAGGGACATTTGCTGAGGGCAGCCCAGGAGGCACATGTTCACCCCTGCAGGAACAGGACCATTTCAGGCAGCTCCATAAGCTGGATAAGCAACTGGATCCAAGCGTCCACCCTCTCACTTCATGGTAGAGCTTAAAGGACTCCTCTCAGAGACCCTGGGGCGTCACTGCCTTTTTTATGTGCAGCTTTCTCTGCAGTTCTATATTCCGAAGTAGGCTCTTTGTCCTCCACTCCAGTGTTCTGCCTGGACATCCTACCAACCGCCCAGCATTTGAAGCCCTCCTTCTTTGCCTACCCGAACTCCCTTCTTCCTCCAGGACTGCAGATTTGGGGTGTAGGTGGGGGGAGGAAGTGAAGACATAGGTGCAAACAGCCCCCCAGAGCCTGCCTCTCTTCCCTCCACTCTTCCTCGGCCCTTCCTCCCACCCCTCACTCAAAGCCTTCAGGGAGCAAGCAGGCTGTAGGGGGCATGGCAGAATCACCCTGGAATGAATTTCATCCTCTCACTATTACATTTAGAATGTATAAACAACAAGGTCCTAATGTATAGCACAGGGAACTATATTCAGTATCCTGGGATAAACTATAATAGAAAAGAATATTAAAAAAAGAATGTAAAAAAACCCCAAACAGATGAGGGTCCTGAAAGGTTAAGTGACTTACCCAAGGCCTTACAATTAGTAAGCCAGAGGGCTGAGATTCAAACTTGTGTTTCTCTGCCTCCAGAATCCAGAAGGGTTGGGTGGAGGGAGAAGAGAGGAGGGGCTGGGGGGCAGCACTGACCCCACAGTGCTGGGACCCACAGTGACAGGACCCAAGAAGGGCTTGGTTACTTGAGTGTCTCCCCCAAGACTGGGAGACCTGGAGGGTTGAAACTATGTTGGGGCCTCTTCATGTGCCCATGTGGGACATAAATCAAGCAACCAGAATATTCGGGAGAGAGAAGAGGGCAGAGCTGGGCACATCCAGGGAGTGGTGCCTCAAGATCAGAAGGTGAAAACGATGAGACGGGCAGATGCCCAAGATGCACTTCAGCTCTGGCCCTAAGGTCACTGCAAAGGGAGCCTTGTGTCCAGTGGGCAGAGTTGGCACTGCCACCCTCAGGCCCACTCCCCACCCCTTTGAGAGAGGGGTCGAGCTCAGAACGGGCCCGGCTGCTACACCAACCCACCAGCCCTCATTGGACAGTGGGGGAAACTGAGGTCCTGGGAGGGGTAGGGACTTGCCCAAATCACACAGCTGTCTAGGGGCAGAGTTGGATTCAAACACAGTTTCCTGCCTCCCAGATGTTGCCCAAAGCCGTGTCTTTGACAGCAGCAACAGAACAGTAACCCTGCAAAAGGCCACCAGCTGCAGCCCTCCAGGACCCCTTCCCAAATCCCTACAAGAGAGGAGCTGCTTGAGGGCACTGCCCAGCCCCGTTCCTCGGTGTCCAGCACCCAGCACAGGGCCTGGCACAGAGCAGCTGCTTCACAGACCCTGCACATCAACCACAGTGGCTCCCAAGCCTGCTGTGCCTGGCATCTCCCTGGGAGCTTTGCAGAAATACAGATTCCTGGGTTGCACCCAAGAGACCGATTCTGACTCTGGTATGAGAGGAGGGGGAGGGAGGCCAGGAATCTGTGTTTGTATAGAGCACCCTGGGGTCTTGGTTACACAGCCAGATTGGGGACCAGTGATGCCCTTTTAGCTGCCCTGGTCTGACTGGCCCTTTAGTCTAAACTCCCTTATTCCCAAGGGTCCTGTGATGGATACTAAGGTGCACGCCTGGAAACTTCCATTCTCCCAGCTGCCAGAAGTGGTGGCTGCTGACAACTCACAGCTGTGTGTCTCCCTGGGATTTGCCCTTGACTAAAGGGGGCAGCCTTGTCCAAGGTCACACCCCCTCCCCAGAGCAGCCCATGCCCAATCACCAGCCCAGCCTCTTGCCTTGATTTGGGACATCTCTGAAGGGCCAGCCCAGCTCCAGAGCTCCCCACAGCCTTGGCTGAGGCCTCTGAACTTCTTCTTCCACCTCACTCCCTGCTGTGAGCATTCCCCAATAAACCTCCCGCAAGTCTCAGCATAGCTTTCTGGAGAGCCTGACCTAGGCCAGGCTCACCCATGTGTGCCTTGGCTCAGCCCAAACCAGTGGTTTGCCCCTCTGTCCTTAGATGAAGACACCTCCTGTGCTGAGATCTCACGGGCAGCTGCTTGCTTTGGGGTTCTTCTGTGTAGGACCTCATATCAGCTCAGACAAGTTGCATCCTTTTGACTCAAAGACTTTAAACTTGTCCAAGTAATTTCTAAACTTCACTGAAAGTCTGAGAAAAGGGGGGGAGTGATACAATTACCCATATTCCCAATACACTAACCCAACTAGTATAATTTCTTGTGTTGGCTGCCATCACCCACGTCCTCCAGCCTTCCCTCTGCTACTGTACTTCTGGAATTTGACTTTTATGTATGGCATCACTTGAGCTCTCTTGTCCTGTGACTTCCAGGTAGGCTTGGAGGCCCTGGCAGGAGTCAGAGGGCTAATGGGAGGTCCTGGCAAGGGTCAGAGGGTAGGAAGAAAAAGGGCTCAGGGTATTTCTCCCCACCTGCTCCCTGGCTTAGTTACAGCCCTTGTCAAGCAGCCCCTCCTCCCAGCTCCAGCAACACTGCTCCCTCCCCTTGTCCTCCAGGGCACATGGGTCCTGACTCCCACTGTTGCTAGTCCCCAGTGCTGCATTTGCCATGGGTGACCCTCCTGGGTCCTGTCCAAAGTACTTCCTCACTATTTAAGCCCCATTGCAAATAGCCTCTCCCACATGAAGTCCTTCTGGATTTTCCAATGAGCTGTGCTCACTGCTCTGAATGCCTGCATTCTCTGCTCCTCCCTCCCAGGCCCACAGTTTCTTGGCCCTGTTCTGGAGGAACTGGGAAGTTCCTCAGGTCATCCAGACCCCCACAAGAGCACATAGCACGATGTGTCCTTGGCCTTAGTGAGGCAGCTAGGGGAAAACGCCACGGCCTCAGGGACTGATGGAGAGGAGCTAAGCTGTCAATGGCTCCTCCAAGGTCAGGAAAGACAGTCTGCCCTTGCCCTGGCCTGGAGCCCGAGGAGCCAGCCCCAGCCTGGAGAGGTGCTGAGTATGTGTCCTGGGAGGGAGCTGGCGGGTCTGGTGAGCCGACCATGTCCAGGGGTGGACACTGCATCAAAGTGCTGATCAGGCCAACAGCCCGGGAGTGGGGCTTGAAGCTGTGCTTAGCTAAGCAGTTTTTATAATGTACCTTCCTAGGGCAGTATCCAGATTCCGGGGAACAGGTATCCACTCTGCAGAGGGGAATTTTCCAAAGGGGACCAGAATCCGGACGCACTGTGGTTATGGTTATTGTCATGGCTATTAACCTGTCCAGCTGCCCCTGGGCTGAGAGTTCCTATAGGGTGTGAGGCCCTGTCTGAGTCCCTGATAGATTCCAGCATAATGGTCTGGCTCAGTCACCACTGGCTGAATGAATGAATGAGGCCAACAGCACACTCCATTCATCTGCCTGTGGTGAGCATCACTTAATGCCTGCTGCCCAGTGTTCTGAGAAGAAGGCTTAGGAAGCATCTGTGCTTCATTTGTGCTGTAGGGTATTAGAGAAGTTGAAGGTTCTTAGGCAGAAATATCAGAATGCTCTAGAAAGGAAGCCACAGAGCAAAAGTGGAAAAGGCTGCACATCTGTGATAAGTGAGAAAGGTAACAATGACAGCTCATGTTTACTGAGTGCCCATCACACGCAGAGTCCCTCATACATGTCATCTCACTCCTCTTGACCACTGGAATAAGCCCAAAAGGTAAAATTATGATCAGTTTATGGGCAAGTAAAATGAGGCTCAGAGATGTTCAGTCAGTTGCCCAAGGCCACACAGCTGGGAAGTAATAAGCCTCTGATTTAACTTCAGGCTATGTCTTTCTACAGCCCTGTTGTAAACTATGGTCAGCAAATATTTTCTGGAAAGGGCCAGATAATACATATTTTAGGCTTTGCAGGCCATACAATCTCTGTCACAACTACTCAACTCTGCCTTAACATTGCATGAGCAAATGAATGGTCATGGCTGTGTTCCAATAAACCTTTATTTACAAAGCAGGGGGCTGGATTTGGCCCACTGGCCCACAGTGGCAGACCCCAGCTCTGAACTCACAACAGAGAGCCTGTGGTTCTTTTTTCCCCTCTAGGAAGGCAGTGGGAGAGAGGAAAGAGTACAAACTGAAATCAGGCGGTTGCAGACTAGAATGCTGGCTCTGCCCCACGCTGGGCCACCTCGGGCCAGCAAGGGAACACTTAAGGTTGTTACAAAGGTTAAAATAAGCTGATACATGTTGTGCCTACCATGGCTGAGGTTCAGTCAATGGCAGCGTTTAGTATCAAGGTGATACTGAGGTTGGGAGAAGGGAGGGAAGGGCTGCTGGTGCCACTGGAACTAAACCCTGATGGGTGCATCTTCTCACAAAGGCTGGTTACTTTGGACTTTCTGCAGGAGAATGTTATTCTGCACCCCACGAAACCCCAAAGGGAATTCACAGGCACCCATGGTGGGAGGAATCTTTGTACTGTCCCCGGAAGGAGCAGATGTGTAGTGCTTGGTGACTCCCCGACAAGGGTAGGCAGGCAGCTGTTCCCAGACTTGATATGGCAAATTGTGTGATGTGCTGTCTTCCTGGGGCGGCCAGCCAAGCAGTGATAGGGGCCTCTGTCACCCCCTCCCCCACTGCCTGCTGCCCACGTCTGCTGATTCATGCGGGAGGGCCTGGGTGTGCCAGAAGGAATCCAAAATGGCTCTAGCGCAACACAAGGCTTTGGAAGAAGACTGAGGACTTGGGGGCAGAAGGACAGTTCCTTCTCTGTTTCTTTTTGAAGGTCATAACTTTGGCACAGAAAGGAGGATGTGGGGAAAATCCATCAATATTGCTGGAGTCCAGGCTATGGCTTATGATGCCAGATGGTGAGCCCCTGGAAGGGGATGGCACTCACTGCTCCAAGACTGGCAACACCATGTTTGCTGGGAGAATTTATCCATCTGATCATGAGGATGCTAAACTGAAATTTGAGAGGGAGAGGAAAAGTGTCCAGGAAAAATATAAAACCAGATATGATGAGGGCCAGTATATATAAGGAATTTTAAAAGGGGGCCACAGAAAAGGAAATGCTCAGGAACTGTCATGTATCTGTATTCCAAAGTATAAAGTATGGGTAACAGTGTTAACTATGAAACTTTTGGGAAAGATGGTAAAGCTGAGCACAGATGTCCAACTCCCACCTAAGCTACCTCCTTCTGAAAGTGACAGAAAGGACCAAGGGAGTATAAAAATAGGGGAGATCTGCTTCAGCATTGGAAAATAGGAAAGAGTGCCATCAATATGCCACCAACTTTGAGGAATTTCTGCTGGGTACAGTGCCAGTGGAACCAGATTGAAGGCTGACTCACAGCTCTCCTTCCTGGGAAAGCAGCATGGTGCTGCAAGGAGGGCAGACGTGCCCACAGGACCCATCTCACAGCCTTTGCTGGCGAGTGAATGAGTGCTGGAGCCACAGGACCAGTACAGAGCCCACCATGGGGAGCCTACCTCTCACGGTGCAGCCCAAGAGCCTTCAGGAGCGGCTGGGCCATTAGATCCAAGGACAAACAACGCTTACCCAAGCCTGGTTCTCCCATGATAGGCCTGGATGTCTCCCAGACACAGAGGGCAGGAGAACAAGGAAGAGACCAGGAGCGATAGGATATATCGGGAACAGCTGTGCACAAAGTAGAGACGAAATGCCCACAGCACAAAATGACTCCCAACCCCTCAGGCTGCTTGTCCCTGGCTGGTAATGTGAACTTTCATCACCCAGTCTTCCAGATTAATATCCGAGGTGAAAAATCTCATAGCATCCAGAAAAAGCAATGAGGGGGCCCCAGGAGAAGTAAGCGAATACCAGGTCAGGGAAGACCTAAAATGCACGTGTAACCTAAGAAAATCTTCTGAAACATGAAGGAGACAAACAAGGAACGCACACAGAGGAAGAACATCACCTCTAAAAAGATTCACTATAAGAACCTGAAGTAAAATGTATTGTCTGTTTTGTACTTCAAGAAAGGTAAAGAAAACCTGGCCTCTAAGATGTAAGGAATGCAATATGCAATAGAAGAGATTGAAACTAAAAGAAAGCTGGTAGAGCTAAGATGATAGTGACAGGAAATGAATAATATTATGAGAATTTTGAGAGGCATTAGAAGCAGTAAAGGACAGAATTTAATTGTAGAAAACCAATGGATGTTGTGGAATACAATGGTGAGATGTTTTCTCAGAACATACAGAACAAGGATTAAGATAAAAATGACCAGAGAGAGAATAATAACATGGAGAATAAACGACAGAGACACACTCATAAATTACTGATACTTCTAAAAAAAATACCAGAACAAAAGCATCTAATATAATTAAAGATATATTACAAGAAAAATTCTGTAATCTAAACACTGATTCTCCAAGTAAAAAACAGTAATCATATTTTAAACAAAATAGACAAACATCTGACATGAGCCATATTTTCTTTTTTAATTCCAAAGATTAAGAAAGAAATCCACAAGCATCCAGCAGAGGAAAAGAAAAGACATCTACAAAGAGATCAAATCAGATTGTATCAGACTTCATTACAACATTGATGTAATGTCTAAAGAGGTTTGAGGAAGAATATTATGATCATAGAATTTATACATCATAGGAGAAGCAACAGAGAGAGACTGCAGTCTATGTAACAGCATGGTAGATAGAAAAACCATATACCCTTGCTGAAAAATATTACCGAAAGATGTATGCATGCCACAGAGAGATAAATCAAAAGACACAACTCATGAAAGATATGTCAATAGAAGTTGAAGCCATATAAATATGGATCTGAATCTTAAAAATCATAGTTATTATAATATCGTTTTAAAATAAAATCAGTATTTCAAATAAGAATTGAAAAAGAATATCCACAATGTAAAGAACAAGGTCAAGATAGAGAACAGACTTATAGCTGCTAAGGGGGAGGGGGTGGGGGAGGGTTGGATTGGGAGTTTGGGAACAGCAGATGCAAACTACTACATATAGAATGGATAAACAACAAGGTCCTATTGTATAGCACAGGGAACTATATTAATATCCTGTAATAAACCATAATGGAAAAAATATGAAAAAGAAAACATATATATATATAACCGAATCATTTTGCTGTACACCAGAAACTATCACAACACTGTAAATCAACTATACGTCAATAAAAAAAGAATAAAGTCAAATAAAAACTCAAATTATAACAATTCAAAATTAGAGGCAGTGAGGGATGGCCAGTAAATAAACGTGCTAATTTCTGTAACTAACAATAGATATTGCAATTTTATATTGGTACTTAGAGAAGTAGATGCCTAACATTTTAAACTGAAAATGCAATTATAGAATAGTCTTATTATAATGAGGATGCTATATTATTTAGCTGAAAGTATAGGATTTGGCTAAAGCTGTAATCAAAGGCAAATTTATTGGCTTAAATACATTTGATAGCAACTAAAAAAAGAGTAAAAAATATATATGCAAATCAAGTAGTTAGAAAAAGAATGGCAAAACAAACATAAATGAAGAAGGATGGTATTAATAAAGATAAAAGCAGAAAAAAATAAATTAGAAAGTAGGCAAATAGAAGCAAAGCCAATAAAAAGCCAAGTGCTGGTTCTTCGGCTTAAAAAAAATGATAATGGGATGTTTCACAGAAAATTTAACTCGTGTTTTTGCTATATGTTCTTCAGTAAAGGAAATGTCTGGAAAACTTGTTTATCTCTGGGAGGGGGATAATCTTTAAAGGGGAAGCAAGTGGACCCCCAGAAGCAACAAAGGTGTCTGCTTTAAAGCGTATGAGCAGCAAAATGGAATAGGACCATTTAGGGGTAGGTTTCTAAAAGAAACCCTCTCTGATTCTTGGGGGGTATGGATATCAGAGAAGAAAAAGCCAACAGAGGTTCTGGATCCATGGGAGGAAAATGACCAAATCACTTCTGACAAAATGTTCCTGCATCCTGGGAGTGGCTCCAAAAGGAACTTAGTGAGGAGCTTGAGGATGCCTGGAAGTGTGTCTCGGGACCTCGATCAGTGGAGGTAACCAGTCCAACCAGTGTCAACAGCATCCCTAAGAGGCTTCAGAATGCAGGCTCCCCCAGCTGGGTGAGAGGTTGTTGGCTATTTTGGAAGAGGCTGACGCTTCGAGAGAGAGATCCTGAGCCCAGTAAATCTGGCAGGTGGAGTGCTTGATCCAGGTTTAATTTAATTTGAAAAAATAACAAATATGACCATTTTTTGCATACTGAATTTAAGATGTTGATATCAGTTGCATCAGTAAAGAAGCAAACTAGCTGGCTTAATCAAGGAAAAAAGTGGGGAAACATCTGTAATGAGAGAGCATATAACAAAAGACAAAAAAAATGTTTAAATTGTATTGAAATATATACTAATAAATTTGCAAATCTTAAGCAAGTTTACTATTCTCTGGAAAACGTAAGTTCTAAAATCCACATAAGAAATATAAATCTAAAGTGATCAAGAAGCATGGAAGAAGCCAAAAAGATAACTTGTATCAAGGGTGGGATGGGGGACACAAAATCCTGGATGGTTTCATAGACTCATTGTTTGATATTCAAAGAGCAGCTAAACTGTATATTCTATAAACTGTTCCAGAGCACCTAAAAAGACGTACAGCTTTCTGATTCATGTTGTAAAACTAGAATAACTCTGACAACTAAACCCGACTGAAGATGGTATAATCAAAGTAAAATATAACTATTAGCACATGTGTTTATAGAAAAAAACTAGATAATTAAACTGATTAAAGAATAATGCAGCATAACAAAGAAAGGCCTATTTTAGGAACGCTCATATGGTTTAATGTAAATGTGAATTCCAGATCCATTTATCCAACTGCCTAGTCAACCTCTCCATCTGGATATCCAATAAGCATATCTAAACTGTTGATTTCCTTCTCTAAAAGTTGCTCCTTTGCATCCTTCCTCAAGTTAATAAGTAGTAACTTATTCCTTCCAGTTGCTCAGATCAAAAACTTTGGCCCCATCCTTGATGACTCATTCTTTTTTTTTTTTGATATATTTTACTTTTTTTACATCTTTATTGGAGTATAATTGCTTTACAATGGTGTGTTTTAGTTTCTGCTTTATAACAAAGTGAATCAGTTATACATATACATATGTTCCCATATCTTTTCCCTCTTGTGTCTCCCTCCCTCCCACCCTCCCTATCCCACCCCTCCGGGAGGTCACAAAGCACCTAGCTGATCTCCCTGTGCTATGCGGCTGCTTCCCACTAGCTATCTACCTTACGTTTGGTAGTGTATATATGTCCATGCCTCTCTCTCGCTTTGTCACAGCTTACCCTTCCCCCTCCCCATATCCTCAAGTCCATTCTCTATTCTTTTTCACATTGCACATACATTCCATCAAGAAATCTACTTTGTCAGCTCTATTGTAAAAAAATATCCAGAATCCAGCTGGTTTTCATTATCTAGTCCAAGTTACCACCTTCCACTCAGCAGCTAGGGTGATCCTTTTAAAATGTAAGTCAGATCATACCCTTCTTTTAAAAAAGCTCTCAAGTAGTCCAGAAATAAATCCATACCACTATGGCCAATTGATTTTCAACAAGGATGCCAAGACAATTTAATGCAGAAATAACAGTCTTTTCAACAAACTGTGCTAGGACAACTGGATAGCTTTTCATACAAAAGACACTTACCTCACACCATATACAAAAATCAACTGAAAATGCAAAAAGACCTAAATGTAAGAGCTTAAACTATAAAGCTCTTCTGAGGAAACACATGTTTAAGTCTTCACGACCTTGGATTAGACAATGGTTTCTTAAATACAACACCAAAAGCACAAACAACAACAACAACCAAAAAAACCAAACCGATAAAATGGACTTCACCAAATTAAAGGCTTTTGTGCAAAGACACCATTAAGAAAGTACAAAGACAACCTACAGAATGGGAGAAAATATTTGCAAACCATATATCTGATAAAGGTCTAGTATCCAGAATATACAAAGAACTCAACACTGAATAGCTAAAAGACAAATAACCCAATTAAAAACTGGACAAAGGATTTGAATAGGCATTTCTCCAAAGAAGATACACAAATATGCCAGACACAAATACCACATATTTTATGGTCCTTTTTTTCCTAGTTTTTTCCCCTAGTTTTGAGATATAATTGACATATCACATGGTATAAATTTAAGGTATACAATATAATAATTTGATATATGTATATATTGCAAGATGATTACCACAGTAAGTTTACTTAATATCCCTCATGTCACACAGTTAATTTTTTTTTCTTGTGATGAGAACTTTTAAGATCTACTCTCCTTAGTAACTTTCAAATATACAAAACAGTATTGTTAACTACAGCCACCATGCTGTATATTACATCCCCGGAACCATTTATTTTATAACTGGAAGTTTATACCTTTTGACCACTTTCACCCATTTCCCCTACCTCCCATCCCTATGGTGTCATTTATATAAAAAGTCTATTATAGGCAAATCCGTAGATATAGAAAGTAGATCTGTGGTTGTCAGGGGCTGGAGGGAAGGGGAAATGAGTGACTGCTAATGGAAATAAGATTTCTTTTTTGGAGTGACAAAAATGTCCTGGAATTAGATAGTAGTTATGGTTGTACATCATTGTGTACATACCAAACTATTTACTTGTAAAATATAAAATGGTTGATTTTATGTTATGTGAATGGCTTCTCAATAAAAACAAAACCCAAAATACTCTCCAGTAGCTTCTCAACTGACTCAAAGTATAAGCCAAAGTCCTCACTAATGTCTTGTAAGGGCCAGAAATCTCCCCAAACCCCACAAAAAACTGCTCCACTTCCCCCTCACCCATTCTGTTCCAGCCGTAATAGCCTCCCTGATGTGGTTCCAGCACGACCAGACTCACTCCCATATCAGGACCTCTGCACATGCTGTTCTCTTTGTCTGGAACCCTGTTCAACCAGATATCCTATGACTTGCTCCTAACTGCCTGCAAGCATATACTCAAATATCACCTTATCTTTGAAGCTGTCCTTGACCTCACCCCACCCCCCATGGCATATCCTACTCCCCTTACCCTACTTCACTTTTCTCCCTAGCACTTACCATTATCTGATATATTATACATTTATTTGCTTAATTGTTTGTTTTTTTTTTTATCATGTGTGTCCCCCTCTAGAATGCAAGCTCTTGGAGTGCAGGGACTTTGTTTCATTCACCGATGTGTTCACAGGGCCTAAAACAGTGCCCGAAGTGTGCTAGGTACTAAATGAAGAGGTGTTAAATGAATGATGCGTTATAGAATGAACACGAGGAAACTGTCACACTAACAGAGCAAAGAAAAAACCACGTAACTTTTGATATAGATTCTAAAAAGACAGCTGATTTTTCATCATGCATATCTGGTTCAAACACCTAATAAATAAAAATAGAACATCCCTTAACATGATGAGGAATATCTGCTCTTCTAACAGACATCATACCTTACAAACAGCATTCTCATTAAAGCAAGAACATGACAAGAATATTCACTATTATCACTATTTTAAAATGTAACTCTATGGGACTTCCCTGGTGGCACAGTGGTTAAGAATCTGTCTGCCATTGCAGGGGAGAAGGGTTCGAGCCCTGGTCTGGGAAGATCCCACGTGCCGTGGAGCAACTAAGCCCATGCACCACAACTACGGAGCCTGTGCTCTAGAGCCTGCGAGCCCAAACTACTGAGCCTCCACACAACTAGTGAAACCTGCGCGCCTAGAGCCCGTGCTCCACAACAAGAGAAGCCACCGCGACGAGAAGCCTGTGCACAGCCTGTGCACCACAATGAAGAGAAGCCCCTGCTCGCCGCAACTAGAGAAAGCCCGCGCACAGCAACAAGGACCCAATGCAGCCAAAAATAAATAAATAAATAATATATATATATGTAAAACTAGAATTTTTAGTAAATGAGGCAATAATAATAACAGTAATAATAGCTAATATATCGGGTGCTCTTTTGGGCATTGTTCTAAGACCTAAGTGCTTTATATGTATTAATTAATTAATTTATTTTTTATTTATTTATTTTTTTTGCGGTACACGGGCCTCTCACTGTTGTGGCCTCTCCCGTTGCAAAGCACAGACTCCGGATGCGCAGGCTCAGCAGCCATGGCTCACGGGCCCAGCCGATCCACGGCATGTGGGATCTTCCCAGACCGGGGCACGAACCCGTGTCTCCTGCATCGGCAGGTGGAGTCTCAACCACTGCACCACCAGGGAAGCCCTATTAATTTATTTTAATACTCACAACATCTGAGGTAATATGAGTACGTTCCCATTATCAGGGATATGGAAAAATTAAATGATTTACCCAAGGTCGCCTAGCTGGTAAGTAGCTGAGTTAGAACTGGAATCCAGGAAGTTTTTCTGTTCTAACCACTCTGCAGTACCTCCTCAATGAAAAATTATGAAGATAAAGATGGTGTAACTGTGGAAAACAGAAAGCAAATTTGTTCTTGCTCCAGATGGTATTGCTGTCTATCTAGAAAACTCGAGGGAATTAAGAGAGGAAAAACTACCAGAAGTAATAAAAATTCAACATGGCCAGTCAAAAAATGTAAATACACTGATCAATAGCTTTCCTATATTCTAGCAATAACCACTTTAAAAATGTCAAGTAAATTAGATGCCATTCCCAAAAGTAATAATAAATGTAGAATACTTGAAAATAAACCTAACATAAAATGGAAAGGATCAACATGAAGAAAATGACAAAGTTTTACTAAGGACCCAAGATATTTTGAATGGAGAGATGTTTGTTCATGAATGGATAGACTCAGTATTATAAAGATGTCAAATGTGCCCTAAATTAATTCTGGAGTTACTGAAATTCAAATAAAAACACCAGTGGCATTTTTGGAACCTTACAAAAATTAATGGGTGAACATAGAGACAATTGTGAAAAAAGAAGGCAGGACTGCACATAAAATTATATTAGAAAGAAGGAATATTCAAAACATTGGGATGCCAATTTCACAATAGATACTTAGATCAATGGAATAAAACTTTTAAAACGCAGAAACAGTCTAATATAACAGCCATTAGCCACATGTGGTTCCTCTGCATTTGAAATGATGTTGAAATGATAATGTTTTGGGTATATTGCATTAAATAAAATGTATTATTAAAATTAATTTTCCCTATCTCTTTTTTCTTTTTAAAATGTGGCTACTAGAAAATTTTAAATCACATTTGTGGCTTATATTATATTTCTATTACATAGAACTGGAATGTATATATTTAAAAAAGCAGTATGTTTTTTTCTAAAGATAAAATTTAGCATAGGCATTTAAAATGGGTCAGGAAAAGATGCATTCATTAAATGCCGGAAGAATTACTGAATGATTATGAGGACAGAAGAAAGAAAGGTATGATATCTCAGGCCACATGCTGAAATTCTGGTTAAATTGCAAAATGAAGTAATAAAAGTACTAGAAGAAAACGTAGGTGAATTTACAGAAATTCTTGGGATGGGAAGAGAATGCCAAGCTAAACTTAAAAGTGAAAAAAAAATGGTCTTCTTATACTTGACTATATTAGATATTAAATTTTTCAATATTATCAAATAACATAAAAAACAAAACTGAATGTCACATGAAACATGGGGAGATACTTGCAATAACTGTGACAAAGAGCGGATATCCTTACTTTATAAAGAGCTCTTATAAATCAGTAAGAAAAACTCCACCAGGAACATGTGCCAATAACATGAACAGCCAATTTATGAAAGGAGAAACAGAAATGAGAACGATTCCTAGTAAAAAAGAAATTCGATTTTAGTAGTAATCAAAGAAATGCAAATTAAAATAGCAATTGCCAAGGATCAAAAAAGAATAATATACAGTGTTGGCAATGAGTACTCTCATATACTGCTAAGAAACTCTAAATTAGTATGATCTTTCTGGAGGACATTTTGGCAACATGTACAAAAGGTTCCAAAATGTGCACACATTATTTCTAGGAATTTATCCTCGAAATATAATCAGAGATGTTCACACAAAAATACAAGTATGGATTTACTGCATTGTTGTTTGTAATCAGGAAAAATTTGCAACTATCTCCATATTTAGTTTTCAACAGCTATTGGAAAAAAACAGCAACAGAGAATACCTCCTGTACCATCCCAGATCCCTCAAAATGTCAAAGATTAAAAACAAAAAAAAATCTCTAACAGTTCCGGAAAATGATTAAGAAGACCATCAATGGACAGACTACCTGCAGAACTATACTGGAAGACAGAAAGGAAGGGAACAGATCACAGGGATAAAGAAGACTGGAGAAAAGCAGCCCCAAACACATCAGGCTGTGGCCAAGGCAGGGACAGTTCATGGGGTCACCAGGACCACAGTCGAGAGGCCATTATGAGTCACGGTGGTGGAGAATATCTGCTGGCCGGGGAAAACATTCCCATTGGGTTGCTAAATTAAAGAAGCCGTTTCTATAGTAAGAACATGTATTCATTTATGCAAGTTCACTCATATGTATTGAAAAAACTGTAAAGACATATGCCTATAGATGTTAAGGTTGACCTTTCACTGGGTAGTTATGGCCAATTTTTTTTTTTTTTTTTTTTTTTTTTTTATGGCCAATTTTTAATTTTCCTTTTTGTTCTTCTGTGTTTTCCAAGTTTTCTGCATGGAGTATATATCAATATTATGGGTAGAAAACAATAATGAGTATTTTAAAACAAAGAAGCAAAAAATAATAACAAAGAGAACTTAAACTTTTTATGTAAGAAATGAACTACAATCTTATTATTTTTCTTTTGAATTCCTGCAGTAACCTTCTGGCCGGTTTCCCAGACTCTAGTCTGCTCGTCCCAATCAGCCTTCAAGATTGCTACCATCTCTCACCGCCAATTTGAAACCCTCTGTGGCTCCCTATTTCCTACTGCTGACAGATGAAGTCCAAACATGGAGGCATGTGGGGCCTTCACCATTCCTTCCCCCAACCCATTCTCCCCTTCTCACCCTACACACCGAACTGTCCAGCCCTAACTACTTACAATTTCCTGAAGGTTCCACATACCTTCCAACTCTACTCCTTTGCTCACATAGCCCTGGCATTACCCAAGCCTGGCAGATGGGCCTTGGGGAGAAACCGCAGCCAGAATTACCGGAATAGCTCTGGGGACCCACACATGACAAGATGCGCCGCCTTGTTAGCCAAGCTTAGCCAAGGCTGAAACAAAGTCCCCTGGGACACCTTGGTAGGAGCAGGTGTGGAGGGACAGTGCTGGGCTCTGAGACTTGGGATCTGGGAAGATCATTAAGACTTAAATGCAGAATCCCACAGCGAAACCTCCGGGGGACTGTGAGGAGCTCTGCTTGAGACACGGGTTGCTTGGACCAGATACCTACCTCCTTGCTCCTGTGGTGAGTGTTGGGCAGGATGGATGGGGGATACTGGCCCAGGCCCACGGCCTCCTTCTCTCCACAAGGGGAGGTACAAACCTGGGTTCACACCTATACCTGCCAACGCTTGGTGAAGCCTTGGCAAAGTGACTTAATCCTTCCTGAGTGAGTCTGTTCTTCCAAATGGAGACGGACTGTGCTGGGCGACTGAATGTCATCGCCTGCACACAGTAGGCGCCCCATAAATGGCAGTAGATGATGTCATAATTACATTTTCCTACCCAGCGGTACCGGTGCAACAGCTGCTTCATGGGGATCACCTCGTGCTCTGGGAACCCGGCCCAAGGACTGTGCAGGAGGCCCCAGGAAGTGTCCCTGGCGAGGGCTTTGAGGTGGATGGCCAGGACCGCCCCCAGAGGCCTCCAGGATCTCCTTCTGGGCCCTCACTCACCCCTGTGTTCTGGGGTCCATGCAGCCTGGGTGGAGATATATCTTATGTGACAGCCCTGGTGAGCAGTGAGTGTGGCACTCACCCAGGCCCTGCATGAGCCCTGGGGCTAGCACCATAGATCCCAGCCAAGCATCCCATCCTCTCTGAGCAAGGTAGAGGGCAGCACCTTTCTTTTAAGAGTTGGGGTGTGTGAGGTGGGTGGGTGCTTGGCTCTGAAGACCTGCTGTGGAGTGTTACAGAGGATGCGTCCGCCATCTCCTCCCTGTTCTAGAGTGGAGGGTGGAGTGTAGTGGGCCATCTCTCCAAAGGCAGAGCTCTGAGCCAGACCAAGGCATTTAGCTTGCCTTTTCCTCAGAAAGCTCAGCCACTGCAGCCACCCCTGGAAAAGAAACCCTGGATGTGCCCGCAAATGTATACACGCTGCCACCAGGATGGCAGAAGGACTGGAAACCGCAGGCCCTGACGGAAGGTGTTTCTCACCAAGGTGGGGTCTTCCCACTCTGCAGGGATGGGTGGGCAGAGCACCTGCTAGTTGCCTGCACTTCCACCTGGGGGCATGCACATGAAGGAACAAGTGTTGCTTGAACCTCAGAGTCTGTCCCGTGGAGTCTCGGCCTCAGAAGCCTGAAGGTCTGCAGGGCCAATTCTTGACCTTGACCTGGAGTTTTTCCCATTGACTATCAGCACTGGACCAGGGCTTCGAGGGAAAGTCTATTGCCGGTACCACCCCCACCCCTCATCCAGCCCCATCTGCTAAATGAACGGGCAGCCAAACGGCTTCGTCCACCTCAGTGGTCCTCACACTTCAGTCCCTCCTGTACCCTCTTAGAGGCAATTTCACTGTGGACACGCACCACCTATGTGTTTGCTAGCTTAGTATTTTCCTCTAAACAGACTCATTTTTTAAATGAAGATTTCATTCTAAACAAGAACATCAATGAAGTTCAGTTTTGATGGGCTAGTAATTTTCCCCCCGGTATATAATAACATAAATACACAACTATTAAAACTGTACAAAAATCATATCACATATGCATACCACCCTGGGAAATAATGGAGCCCTCCCCTCAGCGCCAAAAAGGCTGCACGAATAGCTACCTGGGAGAGGGCAAGATGAATATGGAGCAGTCCCTGCTGGCTGGCCCACACGTCTCTCACAGAGCAGGAGGTAAAAGCGTTAAGAAGGAGAGGACGTTTCTCGCTTGGGGGCCGACAGCCAATCACCTAAAAGCATCAGCAAGTTTTTCAAATAGAAGCTGGGGCACAGGGTGAGGCACTAGGACCATCAGGATTAGAATCTGATCTGTCAGGAGTCCCCTCCTGCTTCCTAATGATAGAAGATCTGCAGGTATGTGGGTGGCCCAGGTGATCCTGCAGCCTAGAGGAAAGCCAAGGACAGAGGTCAGAGGTGGCTCAGTGTGCCTGGCCCTTTTCTCTGACAAAGTGGGCCTAAGAGCCCAGTGGCCTCAGTTGAAGGCTTCCCCTTCCTCCAATACAGGGATTCTCAAACCCAAGAAGGTCCGATTCAGGGGGCCTGGAGTGGAGCCCTCAAATTTGCTGTGGACAAGTTCCCAGGTGTTGATATTGCTGCTGGTCCAGGACCATCCTGCAAGAACTGCTTTAGAGGATGGGATTACCCGATCCTGGTAAGAGAGGATTCTGAAGTGACGACAACTCAGAATGAACATCACAGAGAGCAAAAAACATAACTCAGACACAAACTACAGTGTGCTCATTCCCAATGCCCAACACTGACGCCACCCAGAAGAACCACATGGCAGGACCCAGGTCACTGCTGGTTCCAGTGGCCAGCCCAGAACTTTCCACTGAGATCTCTAGAAGAATCCTCCAACAACAAACAATGTCACATCCAAAACAAGACTCAGTTAATAGATGACAGAATGACCTGAGCTGAGTTCTGTGGGAATGTGACTTCCCAACTTGGCCAGTGCCTCCCTTCTTCCCCATGGCCCCAGCGAGTCATGACAGGGACTGAGACCTCTCTGCACCCCTCTCACCCCCATCTTACCATCCTAGCTGCAGTCAGACTATGGGCCACAGAAAGGAAATCACTGTATTCACCCCTAAGAATCTGGCCTAATGGATAGAGATTGATTTACTGAAATCCTTAGTGAACCCAGACACGCCAGGCAGCATGCAGGGTGACGGGACAGAAAGGCTCTTGTCCACTGGGGCCTTCCAGTCCAGTGGCAGCAGGTGACCGCTGAGGAAGCAGATGGGGTATTTCTCTGCCCTGTGCAAGGAGCTGGTACAGAGTGAAGCCCGAGGGGAGAGAAGCACAGAGGCGGCACACCTGTCCCAGCCTGGGGAGGAATGCAGAGCCAGGTGTGGGGGAGGACGCCTCACAGAGAGGAGCCAGCACGGAGAAGAGGCTGGACCAAAGGGGGAAGTGCCTGAGATGAGACAGAGAAGGAGGCCTCAGGGGATGTGAAGGGTCTCTGCGGCCACCCCAAGGAGCTCATCTCTGCTGCTGACGATTCTACTAAGTTTGACTGCTTGATTAGAAGCAAGCACAGGGTCCCCTGCCCTCATCTTTGGGCATGTCCCCCAAGCTGTGTAAGTGGCAACTTGAGAGGAGGTGACCAGAAACCCCTTCGGTGGGGCAGATGGCAACCTGGCAAGCAGAGAAGGCTTCAAAGAGCTGCGGAGGGCCGAAGGGGCAGGCGCTTTGAAGAGGAAACTCTGCAGATGGTGCCCTTTTGGTCTTGTATAGATCAAAGGCTTCGGCAGGTCCCAACTCTTGAGGGAGACTCTGGTGTGGAAGGGTCAGCCCCGGAAGTGCCCTCAGAGATCACTGAGGACCAGTGACTGTGACTGGGCAGGGAGTCTCTGAGCTGGCTTGGAAGGAGGGGAGGAAAGGGGAGCCGTGCTCGTGGCAGGCACCACACCCCGCCACACAGCCGGGCTCCTGAATGGCAGCCAGCCATGGGTTAAGGAACCAGACTCTAGATGACAATAAAAACAACAGCCACCCCTTGCATGGTGCTTATTATGAGTCAGGCACTCCTCTTAGCACTTTAACTTTCTGAACATATGTAATCCTCACAACCACCCTTAGAGTTAACCATTATTATCCCCATTTTTAAGAGGAAGAAACTGAGGTACAAAGCTCAGTAATTCTCATGGTCACACCTCTGGCAGTGGCAGGATCGGGGTCAATGACCAGATCTCCCTAAACCCTCACCACAGATTCCTTGAGCTAGGAGAGATCTTAGAGGTCAACTGACCCAACTCCCTTATCTTACAGAAGGGGAAATTTAGGCCTAGAGAGACTGAGTGATGTGTCCAACAGTACTTAGCTGGTTAGTTGCATCATGGGATCAGGAACGCAAAGAATAACTCAGTGAAGATGGCTTAGTAGAGCACAGAGCCTGGAGCTGGGAGAAGAGGCTCAAACAGCCCTCTTGCTGTCTCTGCTGGTCCTGCCAGGCACCCCTACTCACTGTCTTCATCTCCACCTCATCCTTGCCTCCATCCTGTGCCTGCACTGCCCATGTGGATGCCACAGCACCCTGGCCTCTCACTCCCCCCTGTCCCCTCCAACTTCAGGATTGCTTTCATTTGACATTCCTTCCAGTGCACCAGTCCAGAACAGAAGTGCTTGATGCTGCTGATCGACCAGTTTCATAAAAGGAATCCAGTTTCCTTTGCACTCACTAAAAGCTGTTAGCCCCTGGAGAGTTTCCAGGGCCTGCACTCCAGCGATGCAGCCCAGACATCAGGAGAGGGATGCCAAAGCCCTTGGGCACAGAGAGGAGTCAGCTGGGCTGAGAGATTTAAATTGAGAGGGGTTCTTGCCAGCAATACCACCAAGCAACATCCTGTCCTTAGAAAAGAGGTTTCCCACTGAGATGACCTGAAACCCAGCTGAGGGCTCTAACATAGCTGTGCAGGGAAAGAGATGTGGTACCAAACTGCCAACACCTGACCCCAGTGAGGACAGAGTAATGGAGAAAACACTGACCAATAGTCTGCCAGGCTTCCAGCCTGGGCTGGGCTCTTTACCAGCAAGTGTCCTGGGGCAAGAAGGAACCCATCCTCCATGACCTCAGTTTCCTCATCTGTAAAATGGGAACCATAACCCCTCCCTACAGGGCAACCAGCTGTGAGAGTGTTTGGAAATCTATAAAGCACTCAACCAAATTGGGGCTGATCATTTATCCTCTTTACACCAAAGATTTGGGGTTTTTCAAACCTCCAAGGCTACACACAGGTAGTTCCCATGTGACTGCAGGAAGTTACAGATGGAAAGAAGGAGCAATGGGAGGTCTGGACCAGGCATCCAGACTCCAGGATTCAGTCCTAACTTCTCTGCCAACAATCTTTCATGGCTTCGGAGGTGCTTTGAAACCCTGAACTTTGTTGCTTCTCCTCTCTGGGCCTCAGTCTCCCCTTCTATACAATGAGGAGGTTGGGGGAGCTGTCTCTAAGGGCCCCTCAGACTCTGTCAGACAAAGACTCCCCTGGCAAAAAAGCAGGTCCCTCCAAATCTCAGCAGAGTCTCACGTTAATGAGACCACAGGACTGGCCCTCCCCACCCTCCCCGTTGAACTGTTTCACACTCATTTCAGAACATTTGTGGCTGCTGTATAAAGGGCAGGCTTCCAGCAAAAGCCTCTCCAGTGTTTGGCAGTGAGTCACTCCCACTGGAGGTGAAGTTCCCCTTGTGCCTCTCCCTAGGGACTGGGAAACAGAGGTGGGAAGATCAGGACCACCTTGTCAGGGAAAAGCTGGCCTTGTCTGGATGACCGCAGATGGTGGGGCCAAACACGTCTGCTTTTCAAGCGCCTCTGAAAACATCCCTCTCTGCATAAACTTTATAGTTTACAAAGCTCTGTAAAATTCATGACTCATCTGATTTTGGCAACAACTCTGCAGGAATAGGCATGGGAAGGGTTATTGTCCCCATCTTATAGGGGAGGAAACCACAGCTCAGAGAAGTAAGGTGACTTCTCCAAGGTAGCACAGCCAAAGCATGGAGTGGCCTCTCCTTCCCAAAGGAGAAACGGGGCAGAGCTTCAGAAAGGTAAGTGCAGAGCTGGAGTGGAAACCAGGTCTGTGATTCCCTGCCCTGCTCTGCTCTCCTCGCCCATCCCCCGCCCCACACTGGCAGAAGGGGCGTGTCCTCCCTGACTCCTCTCACTGAGGTCTGCCTGGACACCCGCCTCATACATTTCCCCCCAAATCGGCTCACAGTTGTGTTTTTTCTCTTGGGCTGCTAAGCACACCTGGAATGTCTTACCTTGTTGGGAGGCTCCATGTATCGAGAGCACATATAGGAGAAGATAGGAAAGTAGGAACTATAAAGAGACTAGGAAGAAAAACAAGAAACCATTCTGCACTCAGGTGAGTGGAGAAAACTTCTTAAAGAGTTGCTAATAGTAATATGTGGAAATGGGAATTTTCAAATGTCGCTGGAGGACTAGAAATTGGAACAGCCTTTCTGGAGGTCAGTATGTCTCAACATTTTAAAGGACCCAATAATTCCACTTCTAGAAATCTATTATAAAGATGCACACCTAGGTGGGAAGGTGTTGGCTGTGATATCAAAAAGCTGTAAACATTCAATAAATTACCATCTATCCATGGGACACAACACCATGGCCCATTAATAAGAACGAAGTCAATCAAGATCTCTAAGATCTGTTGTAAAGTGAAAAATGCAAACTATCTAGTATGAGGACATTTGGGTTTAAATATATTGAAAAAGGTCTGGGCAGATGAACACTACACGGAAAGCAGGACTTCACTTGGAAGAGAAAGTGGATTTAGAGGGATTGGGTAAAGCAGCACTTTTCTTTTTTTACTATATATAATTTGGCTTTTTTGTTGCTGTTATTGTTGCAACAATAACCCCCAGAACACCAAGTATTGATGTATACGTGTAAGTCATTAAAACAAACAAAACAAAACCAGAAAAACCACCCAATCCACAGTGACTCTGGAAACTTCATTCCAAGCCAGCTCCTCCCCAAACCCTCCTCACAGGAGAAAGGCTCTTGGCGGCACCTCGTGATTTTAGATGGCCACTATAGGTCAGCAGCAAGGACAACACACTACAGGGGCAGTGAGGGAACAGACCACGCGACTTAGCCAAAAGGCACAATGGAAAAGAAGGTTCCACTCCTGAGCTGTGCAGGTTGGAGGCCTTCACCTGTCCCGCGCACAATCGAATTCCTCAACAGCTTAAAGGCCCCGTGTCAGAGCCCATCCCTGATTGAGCCGTCTTGCCCCTTGCCCAGAGGTAGGTGAGATCGTGCCTCTCGGCAGAGCGTACCTCGGAGAAACGCTGCACGTCCTGGGTCAGTGTGCCCACTCGCTTCCACTGGTAGTGCTTCAGCAACTTCAGGATGGCTGGATTCACTGCGTTATCTGATGGGACCGTCCGAAAGAAGTAGGGGTATTTTTTCTTATCTGCTAGAACAGGCGTGGTGGCAGCAAAAGAGAGCTGAAAACACAAAAGAGACAGCACTTTTACTGGGGGGACCTCAGAGCTGTGGGCCCAGGATCTTTCCTAAGGGAACAGAGGTCTTTAGTTCTCACTCGAGGTACAAACACAAGGGCAAAATATTTTTAAACCTCCTTAGTGCAAAAGTAACAAGTTATAATTGAAGGGAAGGTTTTTAAAAATGCAAAATAAGGAGAAAGAACCATCATTAATGTTGTAGTCTAGCTCCTTCTGATCCTTTTTCCATGCACGGCAATGTTTTAAAAAAAGATTCTTGAGATCATTCTACATACACATTTGAACTGTTTATTCCCTCACTTAACATTATCCTACAAGCATTTAACCGTCCTGTTAAAACTTCTTGTAAACATTTTAACATGTAAACTTTTTAATAGCAGCATAATATTCTAGCATATGAACATAGCATAATTTACTGAATCATGTTTAATTTGGGGGCATTTAGACTGTTTCTAATTTGTCATTATTGTCATATTATTCTGCAAGCGTCTTTGTGCTTGGCACTTTTCCCCTATATTTCAGGCTATTTCTGTAGGATAGAGTCTAGGATGTGAAATTTCCCAGATAAAGGATGTGAGCTTTTAAAGACTTGATATTTATTTCCAAAAAGGATTGCATCAATTTACACACCCACTAGATAGTTATAATTAGAGGGCCAATCTCACCACACTCTTATCAACGGACGGAAATAAAACATCTTTCTATCTAATTTATTAATGATTTATCACTGAAAAACTGGAATCATAATGAATTCATTGGTTATACATAAGTTTGAACATTTTTCCATGTGGCCGATAACTAGCTGTATGTCCTATTTTAGAAATTGCTTTTTTATGTCTCTTGTTTATTTTTTGAGTGGTATTCTAATGCTTTTCTTATTGAATTTAATGAAGACTATTATATGTACAGCATTCAAACTCAGGCTATTACAGTTGCTGCAAATATCCCAGTTTGTTTGCTTTTACGTTTTGTGTGTGTATATTTTAATTTACACTCAGTAGTCAAATCTATCCATCTTTCCCTTTATTAGTCCTTCTTTTTTTAAGTGCCAGTGAGTTGCTAAATTGGATTTTAATTATCTGTCCTACAGGGCACAGCTTAAATGTCACCTCTTCTATAACATTTCCTCTGATCTCTGCTTTCTCTTTCCCTCAGCCTCATCCACAGAAGGCGGTTATCAAATTTTTTGATCTTTGTAGTGTGATGGTAGAAGAATGGTATCTTCTTGTAGTTCTGGTTTGCATTTACCTTATTATGAGTGAGGTTGAGTATCTCCCTTATGTTTAAGAGCAATGTGCAGTTTCTTTCTGGAAAGTGTTCACATCCTTTGCTTGTTCTCCAATTGTACTCTTTTTCTTATTGATTAGTAGCAATCACTTATTGATTAGTGATCTTTTATAGCAGGGAGATTAACCCTTTGTGATATAAGTTGCTAATTCTCCCCCAGTTTGTACTTTTTCTTTTGCTGTTTCTCATGGTGTCTTTTGCCATATAGAAGTATTTTTTTTTAATGTGGCTGAATTTATTAATTTTTTTTCTTTCTGTCTTTGGGTTTTATGCCATATTTAGAAAGGCCTTTCCCACTCTGAGATTATAAAAGAATTCCTCCATGGTTCCTTCTAGTCTGTCTATCATCCTCCCCTGCCTGTCCTCACGGGTTTGTCGCCTGGTGTGAGAGGACGGAGGAGACCCAGTACCCGCATGTGATGAGCGCCTTCCAGCACAGGTTCAAGAACAGGCTAACTTGGTTGGCCGTTAGGCTTTATAAGATCCTGTGATCCCTGACAAATTGATTTGTTTTTCATGTGTCTAGCAAGTATTTAATAAACTCTTGTATAGTAATTTTTTTGTTGTTGGGTACTGATAGCTCCAGAATTTTGTGACCACTGTTGTGGTTATGTCTGTACATCACTAGTTAATGCTACTTTATCTAACCTTATTCAGTATGCTTCATTTACCAAACTTTGTGCTCAAAATACATAAATACAATTTTATTTTATTTTTGGCCGCACTGCACGGCTTGCGGGATCTTAGTTCCCTGACCAGGGATTGAACCTGTGCCCTCAGTAGTGAAAGCTCGGAGTCCTTACCACTGGACCGCCAGGGAAGTCCCAATACTATTTTTAAAAAATAGTATTTCCTTCCTTCTCTTGTTTCATTTAAATCTCTGATCCAGAGAGGGCACGGCTAAGCAAGATCCCTCTTTGCTGCCACTGGCCTTCCTTCCCCACCCTTGCTGTCTCAGCAGCTCTAGATCCAGTACATCTCAGAGTCCAACTTTAACATCCAGGGAAGTAACATCCTGGCACCCTCAGGCCCCAGCTGAAGTTGCTTTACTGCTCCTCCTGTCACCTGAGGAAGCACTTCTTTTCCTCCCAAGACTTTAGCAGAGCAGGGCAGTGGAGATCTTGTCCCTTTCCCTGATCTGTCTCAGATGGTAGATGGCCACTACCCAGGATCCCTGGATCTCCTGCATCCACTCAGCAGTCTCAGCAGGTCCTGTCTGTTGGAGCTGAACATACAACAACCCATCAGCTGTCACCTAGAGCTAGAGTGCACCTACAGGAACCAATTTCTAAGATCCCCACAGAGACAGGACATCATCCCAAGACTGGTAAAAGTCAAGGATAGATCAACTGTTAAAAAAACATTCTGGGTAGAATAAGGCCCAATGAGAGAGGAAAATCCCAGCTGGACATATTGAGGACACTCAAATCCAGAGCTGTCCAGCAAGGGAAGGCCTGCTGTTGGAAGTAGCGAGATCCCTGTGTCTGGAGGTGTGCAAACGGAGGCTATGGCCTAGCAAGAATGCAGAGGGGCTGCAAAGTGTCTGAAAACTCCTTAAAAACTGTATGGAAAAGCTTGTGTGGGCATGTATGTGCATACAGACACACATTTTTCTGAAAAGAGGATCCATGGCTTCCATCAGATTCACAAAGAGAATCCTAAACAAGGTCAGCACCCCTGCCTGAAGGTGATACTTAGGTCGCATAGCGAGTGTAAGAAACAGAAGCTTTCTACAGTCTGCTCAAACCTAGCGTCTTATTCTTCTCTCAAGATTAAAATAACACTTCCAGCTTCCTATGGTCTGTGTAAGAAGGAGCTATTAGAAAAATCAGGCAGCAACTATTTCAGGACCTGGGATTGGTATATGTGCAATTGCATCCCCCAAAATGCTTATCTGATACAATTTGGAAAATTATGGTTTTCTGATGTGATTTCTGAATCACACTCTGGTTGATACTTTGCTGTTATTGTCCCATTAGTTCCAGGTCCACAATTAATTGTTGCTTGAACAACCTCATATGTTTGCCCTATAGGTAATTAGAGTGGTTACTGTTCAGTGAATAAATGGCCCATTGTGTTTACAATGGGCTTGGAGTACAATATATGCCCCGGGTCTAAATCATGTTGGGTGCAAAATATTAACTGGCACTGACACTTTCTGCACCATTTGAGATAATGCAAACTTTGATTAGATTGCTTTGCATCACTGTTCCTCTAGCTTTAGCCTCCTAAACCTTTCTTCCACTGGGCAAAGACTGCAGGTGCCAGGTAGCACTGCTGAACTTCAGAACTGGAGAAACCTAAGAAATCATCTAGCTCTGGAGTTCTCTACTCTGGCTACATGTTGGAATCACCTGGGGATATTTTTAAAAATATTGATGACTTGGTCCCACTCCAAACCAAGTGAATCAGAATCTCTGGGCATAGAGCCCAGGCATCAGTATAATCTAAAAACTTCCCAAGGTGATTACAATGCCCAGTGAAGGTTGAGAACCACTGATACAGCTCAACAGCCCTAGTTTTGAATATGCAGACCAAGGCCCAGAAATGGAAAGCTATTGAGATACCCACCAAAGTCAATAAGAGGTAAAAGCGGAATTCGAATCCAGGCCAAAAGGACTCTAAGACCAGTGCTCTCTCTCCCTCTGATGGCTGTCCCCTGCATCCTATGAGCTTGCCAGGCCTTCCTCCCCCAGCACAGTCACCCAGCATCTGCAACAACAGCCCTGTTAGCACCCTAACTCGAAGACCCAATCTTTCTGGGCTCTCCTGCCTTATTTCACACAACCAAGTTCATTTCTAAACAAACTGTGACTGAGGCTTCAAGTTAATCTCTAACCAAGGATTATTTATTTCAGAGAGTACTTTTTATTTTACAATTTTGTTATCATTTCTAGTTTTATTGCATTGTTTTGAGAATTTGGTGTGTACAGTGTCTGCTTTTGGAATTTATTGAGGTTTTTTTTTGGTGGCCTATTATACAATCAATTTTTGTGAAAGTCCCATGTTGGCCAGAAAAACAGATGCAGTGTCTAGTTGTAAGCTATAAAATTCTTTATCAGACTTCTGATGTATAAAAGATATAATCCAGCTAACCAATTACATTAACACGTTTTGTATTTTTGCTTACTTGACCTATCAAAGACTGAGACGTATGTTAAGTTTTTCTCTATTGTCTCTGAAAATTTCTCCATGTTATTCAAATTTTTTGCTTTATATGCCTTGATTTTATGTTGTTTTGAGGATAAGTGTTCATTACATCTTTATTTTTCAGCAATGTATACACTTCCCTAGTGCAAACAGCAGGTACTTAATAGATAATCATTGAATGAACTGAGAATTAAAATATTTATCAAGGTAAAATAACTCTGTCATTTTATTGCTGTTTGTTTCAAATAATATCTTGCTCAATATTAATACTGAATTAGCATCTCGCTTGATATATTTTTTTAATTTTTAATTTTTTACATCATTATTGGAGTATAACTGCTTTACAATGGTGTGTAAGTTTCTGCTTTATAACAAAGTGAATCAGTTATACATATACATATGTTCCCATATCTCTTCCCTCTTGCGTCTCCCTCCCTCCCACCCTCCCTATCCCACCCCTCCAGGTGGTCACAAAGCACCGAGCTATGCGGCTGCTTTCCACTAGCTATCTACCTTACGTTTGGTAGTGTATATGATATTAATATTGAAACCTTTATTTTTTGCTTGCATTTGCCTGCCATAGCTCTGATTCTCCTTTTATTTGTATTCCATTACAATTGTTTTTAAGTATATTTCTTGAAATGAGTACATGAATGGATTTTAAAATATATGCTTATTGCTGCAATAAATACTTGGTCTTGCTTTCATCATCTGGTTGGCAGTCTTATTTTTTTTTTTAATGTTTCCTTTTGTTCCTTTTGGTATTCAGACTTCTCCATTCTGAATCTATTAATCTTGCTTCTTGTCTTAACCTGCTAGAACATCTTTTCATATTGTGAAGGGTAAAGGGTTGAAAATTTGCTTAGGATGACCCTCTGTTGCTTTGACACATGGTAGAATTCATCTGGATATAAAATTCTTGGGCTACCATTTTTTCCCTTTGAAACTACAAAGTGATGCAGCGGAGAAATCCAGGGCTATTTGGATTCTTGTTCATTTGTAGGCATCTGATTTTCTCTGGACGCCTGAAGGGTTTTTCTTCTTTATTCTTAGAATTCAAAAACTTTGCCTAAATAGATGCGGGTGTGGCACTCTTGATTTTATCTGGAACACAGGGAGTCCTTCAATCTATACCCTCAAGTCTTTTAACTAAAAAAAAAAAAAAAAATATATATATATATATATATATATATATATACAACACATATATATGTGTGCATTTATATATAAAATATAATACTAGGTATTTATTATATTTATATTACATTAATATTCATATATATTCTTGCCTCTCCACTGGAATACCTGATTATCTATGTGTTGTCTTTCATTTCCCAAATCCATATCTGTCATATTTTTTCCATGATTTCATCTCTCGGTCCTTGTCCTCTGCATTCTGGAAGACCATCTTATTTTATTCTATCTCTTCTATTACAGGGTATGTGCATATTCAGTTTCATTAATTCCTGGTAAAATGGCCGTATCATCCACAGTCATAGTGGCAGAGCACCAGGGTTCTCATTTCTTCACGTATTGACCAATATGTGGTATTATCTGACTTTCTACATTTTTGTTCAACTTTCAGGGATAAGGCAGCACTTCATTATTAATTGATTTTGCAGCCCTCTGACTGTGATGTGGTTGACTAGCTGCACAGACACGTTAGCCATTTAAGTTCTTTGTTTGGTGGGTTTGCTGATTTGCTTTTCAACAGTCTCAGTCTTACTGTCCTTGACATACTTTTATTGTTATTGACTTCTTCCATTTCCCAGTAATTTTTTATGATCATAACCCTTTTTGTCCCATCCTCTTATCTCATGTTTCATGGAGACCATGTCTTTTCTGCATATGATTGAGGATGCCAAAAGTCTTTGTAAAGTTTCTTTCTTTATCCTAGAACAGCTCATCTTCAGAGCTGGACTCTTCCTCTACTTCTGGGTATTGTGCACCTTTTATTATTTTTGTGGTACTTTTGCAAAGGCTGAATGTTAGGTGTTTTCAGAGTACTCATCCCCAAAAGCAAGGCAGGTATTTTCAGAGGTGGCCTATCAAAAGACAATATATGGATTGCCCTTGGCCCTGTTTTCTGTCTGTTTACATTATAATTATTTTTTTCTCAGAAAACTGGAGAAGAAATATTCAAGCACAGATTTTGGTGTCTAGTATGCTCCCACCTTACACAGTTCTGTATTAATGAGCAGCTAATTTTCTGATACTGTGGATCAGCACAATACATTAAATTCCTGTCATGCATTGCTGCCAGGGATTTTCTTTTCTATAGATTTTCTTTTCTATAAAGCTTTACTTGAGAGGTTTCTTGTGCCCTCCTGTCCACTCCTATCTAGCTTTTTCTAGGAATTTATAGCTCTGTTTGAATTTAGAAAAAAGCATCTTGGTTGCCTCAAAGAACAGCAACTGTGACTAGAGGCATAGATGTCCAATTTTCTGATTGGTAGAAGCCCTAACAGACTGTGGAAGGGAGAGGGAAAAGTATGTCTATTATTTTTCAGGGCAGTTGTAATTTTATGAGGCAAGGTTCCAAGTGCCAAGAGGCAAAATTTGGTAGGATTTTCTCAATACTGTCCCATCTACTTTATAATCGTGAAGCTTCCAAACATCTAGGCTGTCAGTGAGTCTTAGAGTCCCTTAGTTCTTTGAAGTAGGACTTACTATCCATTTTACAACTAAAGAAACCGTGGCCCAGAAAGGTGACATAAGCCATGGAAGGTCAGTACAGGAAATATGGAATTGGTCTTTTGACTTCATATTTAGTTCTCTTTCTTCAACCAGCTCTGACCCATCAGTCCCAGGTGAGACGGGGCAACGATCCAGGGCTTGGTCTTTCTACTGAGACATGCTAGCACAGGGAAGAGACAGCTTATTTCAAGGCTTCCAGAGTCTCTCAAACATAGCAACTGTCCATGGTGGGCATGGCTGGTCCTGGGAGATTCTGGGGGGACACACCCTTAACCAGCAAAGTGGGATGGGAAGACAGCCATCAGCGTCTCTCTCTGAGCTCTGGCTTGCCATGGAATATTCTGTGAAAGTTTAGGGTCTGCCTATTGAACTGTGCGTCTCCTTCACATTAAGGGCCCACAGGCAGAGAGAATAGAAGAGTGAAGACAACTACAATGGCACTTCAGGGAGCTGGGAAACCGGGCTTACCCCTGTCTCTATGGCTTTGAGAACAAGGCAGAGTATTTCCCCTCTGTGGGTGTCTGTTTTTCTCATCTCTAAAAACGATGGGTTGAAGCAAAGATTTCAAAGGTTCTTTGCAACCACACAACTCTATACTTCTCTCCCCAGCAATTGAGGAAAATGATTAAGGAGTTTGTTAGTTTTGTGGGGGTGTGGGTTTCATTTGATCTGACGTTGTATTTCAATTCTCTGCAGATTCAAGTCTAGATGAAAAATGTGAATACACCTCCCAATTTCAGGATCTTTATTAAATTCTCAGCCACTGATGAATTCTTCTCTAAATGCAATTCCTTCTTTACCTGGTTTGGGGTCTCAGAGTTTAACTTTTCTGCAGAAATAAACCATTTTTCAGGTGGAAAGTATAACCAAGCGCGCCCCTAGTTGCTAAATCCTAGGTGAGAAGTGCGGGCCAGATGCCAGGGGGGAGAAGATGATTGAGGCTTGCTCTTTTCTCCATTCGGTTTAATCTTCTTCCACGGGTTTGCTGACTGTTTCTGTAATTAAATGAGGGAGGTATTTGTCATCTAGGGTTCCTTTCAGCCAAGATGAATGGAACGCAACTTTCTCAGGAAGCTTCTGACAAAACCCTGTTTGTGGCCAGTGCCAGGTCATATACAAAGGCACCGGGCTGTGTGCGTTGGGAACTGGGCTCCACTTCAGATCTGCGCCAGGTCACCGCTGCACCCAAGCCCTGGCAAAAAACTGTTTGGACACAAAAGTGCCTCAACACAGACGCCCGTGAGATTAACGTGATGTGGGGTGGCCGCAAAACATTTCCCGAGATAAGGAGGGAAAATGAAAGTCTGGCATTTGGGCGAGTTCTTGGGGCCCCACTCCAACCAAGGCCTGCTGGGCAGCGTGCGTAGGCTTGCTCTGAGGTTTGAAACCTCTTCTGGAACCTCCTGGGGACAATCGCCTCTCCTTCCTGCTGATGAATTTTAGTTTTAATCACTCAGAGATGCACAGCAGTTCCATTTTTACCACCCACGTCCATCGCCGGATCCTTACTGGGGACTTGCAACAATTCATGAGGGAGGTTGGGAAGGCATAATTGTCTTTGTTCCTCGTGGAGAAACCGAGGCTCAGAAAGGCACAGTGCTGTGCCTAAGGCCCCCATGGCCAGCAAGGGGGAAAGTGGGATTTGAACTCAGATATTTTGACTCCTTCAAGGTATTGCCTAGTGAGCACCTGCCGTGGGGCAAGCATTGTGTGGAGGGCTTGGTGTGAAGGGTTCACTTTGCATTGAATGTGCAAAACCACCTTATGAGGTAGACACTATTTTGATCTGCATTTTTCAGATGAGGAGACTGAGGCTCAGAGAGGTTCAGAGAGGTTAAGTCACTTGCATGTGGTCACATAGCAAGAGATTGGCAGAGCAGGGAGACTAACATCACAGGCTTTACTCATTCCACAGACTGCTATGCTTCTTCTCTGTGATTAACAATTTCCAAAACTCATTTACTGCTTTAGTCTAACTTTGATCTTCACAAAAACCCATGATACAGATAGAGCAGACTTTATTGCCCTCATTTTATAGACGAGGAAACTGAAGCTCAGAGAGATAAGTGACTTGCTTAGAGTCCCATGTCAGCAAATGGCAAGGTTAGGGCTCAAACTTGGGACTTTTGTTCTTGAAATGTGGTTCATCTCTCCAATGACAAGGCTGCTTCTTAGGGAGGCACCCAGGTACAAGATGAGAAAGCAACTTGGGCCATTTAAAAGAAGAGAGAAGAAAAAAAAGAAGATTTGCTTAAAAGGAAAAACAATACTGAATCCGTGGCTTATTATGTTTCGATTGCCTAAGATGTTCCAATTCAATTACATGAAACAAAACTCGTATGTGTATTTGATTTTTTACTGAAGATAAAATTCTTCATATTTTTCTTTTTAAACTTTTATTAGGAAATATAAACTACAATATAAGTGTGTAAAATATATATGTTCAGTTCAAAGAGTAATAATAAAATCAATACCCAACTGTCCATCACCGGTTTAAGAGAAATAGCTTTTATTTATGTGTAAATATTAAATTGCAAAGTAACTTAATTTTTTGCTCTTTAAGATACAATTTTTTCTACGTGGCATTCTGTGATTTTTATTTCCTCTTCACTCCCCTCTACAACATTTCTATCATTGTTTTATGTAAAGAAGGTTGTAAAATAAATATTACTTCCTCAAATCCTTCTTTTCCCCTTTATAAGTAAAAAATAGGAGTAAAATAGAGAAAGAGCAAAACTAAGCCGGTGCTGAGAAAGTGGTATGGTCCATAGGGGTCAGAATTTGGAGTTTCAGCTTGGACAGGCTGAGTCTGAATGCCAGCTCCACCACTCACTATGCAACTTCAGGAACATTACTTCACCTTTTGGGATCTGTCCCCTCTATAAACCAGGGTGACAAGCCACCACCGCCCCCTGCAATCTTAGCGCTATTCTGAGGATCAGAATAACAAAGGCACCCAACTAATGACTGTTAATGTTAGATCACAGCTTCTAGACTTAGAAGTTATGAGAATTGGACGGTATTTCTTACAATTATGAAAAGCCTTTTAACTTACAAAGCCCTTTCCTTCAATAACACCTCAACCCTGGGGAGGGCAGAGTGGAGAAGAGTTTACCCATTTTACAGATGAGAGACCTCAGAGAATGGAAGGGTTTGCTCACAGTGATGTGGCTACTACCAGGCTGAGAAATAATTCTAAACTGGGCCTTCTAAATACTAACCTGGCAATTCTAAAATGTCTTGTTAATTAAATATAATAATGATTATATTGCTTGTTTAATTGTGTACAATTAGAACATATGTCTTTAATTTTCTCTTAAACTTCTGATAAGACGCTTCATTCATTTCTCCCTTATAGCTGTGTAGGTGACAAATACAGGAAATTAACAAGTCACATTAGAAGACTCTTTGGTTTCCTCAGCTCCTTTGCACTTTGCTTTCAGCTGATGTCTTCAGGGGTAAGAAGCACTCTCATGTGATCACAGCTGTGAAGCCAACTGCTTTTTAATTACCACACTGCAAAAACCATGTCTCCTCATGTCAATTTAGCACCTCTAATTAGTCAATAGGTTGACATCACATCTATGGAGGGGAAAGGTGTGCTGGGGCCCAGCGTGATGCTTGCAGTGGGAGAGGATGCAGCATTTCCATCTGCTGGATTCTCCCTTCTCTTCAGGGCCAGCTCCTATTCATCTGTCCAGGCCTGCTCACAGCCACCTCCTCCATGTAGCCTTCCCTGCCATCCCTCAGTTCTTCCAGCACTGTTTCCTGCCCTTGCTGTGGAGTGCTGAGAAGTAATTGATAGCCAGGCCCATTTCACTGACTGGTCTGTGGGCATTTTGTGGGCTGTCTCCAATCCTCTCTGTAGCCATGGGAGAAGAGAGAGAAGAGGAGGGGCAAGGGAGGCAGTGGGGGCACAAAATGCCTCCATACTTGCCTTCCAGACAAGAGCTCACCATGGTTTTCATATAGAATGAGGCTGAGGAGGAAGGTAAGTACTGGTTTGTGTGGCTGAGAAAGACAGGGTTTTAGCTGGGCCTGTCACCTTGGAGCATGTAAAGGGAGTCCGGGCAAAGCTCTGGGTAGCAGTACTCTACACAGGAGTCACTCAACCAGGGCAGGCCAAGACTCCTGACGGGGGCTGTAAGCCACCTGCCCACTGACACACAGAGAGAGAGCACACAGAAAGGTCAGGAGGGTGGAGGTCGCCAGGCATCTCACAGCCCGGACAACTGGGCTCTAAAAGAAGGGGTCATTGTAGGTTCCATTTACCCCTGTGAGCCAACACCTTCCATAACCAAGGAAAGGAGAGCAGAATGCTGGACTCCAGACCTCTGAGATTTGCTTCATGATCAGTCCTGGGGAAATTAAGTTAAATCAAGACAAAAGATTCAAAGGTGCTTTCCAAGAATGTGAAGTCTTCTTCAGTGGGACAGAGAAGGTCATCCTGGACCAGTGAGGCTGGGGCTGGGGGCACAAGGAAAGGAGCATGGGTATGTGGTTATGGAATATCAAGACCCAACTCCTCCATGTATCAGCTGCACTTCCACTAGCAATCCATTAGGCCTCAGTCTCCCCACCCGTGAAATGGAGAGAATAAGTCCTGTCCTAACTCTCCAGGGCTCTTTTTCTTTTTTTCAAATGAGAGTTTGGTTGTGAAAATGTTCTACAGGAAGTTAAGTTCTATGCTAATAGAAGGTGAGGGTTACAAATCCCACCTGGTCAGCTCATCCCTCACCTTTTCTACTGCTCCAGCCTCCTTTCTCACCCTCTCACTCCAGCCTTCTACTTCCCAAAGCATACCAGGCTCTCTCTCATTCCCCCACGAAGCCTTCCTGAACACCTCTCCACACCTCCAGTCTAGGCCAAGTGCACCTCCCCACCCCAGCCCCATCAGATCTATCACACTGTATTATAATTGCATCCTTACTTCCCTGCATAAGACTGTAAGATAACAAGCACTCGAGCTGTCATGTAAAGAAGCACTCAAATATTTCTCAAATAAACAGGAAAACTCAGATCAATGTACGACTAGTTCAGGGAGGCTAATATGAACCAATAAAAGAAGAAATATTTTGGGGCTTCCCTGGTGGCGCAGTGGTTGAGAGTCCACCTGCCGATGCAGGGGACACGGGTTCGTGCCCGGTCTGGGAAGATCCCACGTGCCGCGGAGCGGCTGGGCCGGTGAGCCATGGCCGCTGAGCCTGCGCGTCCAGAGCCTGTGCTCTGCAGCAGGAGAGGCCGCAACAGTGAGGGGCCCGCGTACCGAAAAAAACACCAAAAAAACCCAAGAAATTGCTCTGGACGCGCAGGCTCAGCGGCCATGGCTCACCGGCCCAGCCGCTCCGCGGCACGTGGGATCCTCCCAGACCGGGCACGAACCCGTGTCCCCTGCTTCGGCAGGTGGACTCTCAACCACTGCGCCACCAGGGAAGCCCCGAAATATTTAATAATAAGGTATTCAAGAATGAATCAAAACCTTGCAAAGCACTGAGTTCCCCATCACTGAAGGTATTCAAGGAGATGCTCAAGGGCTGTCCACCAGGGTCACGAATTCCAAAACCGGAAAGGAGTTTGTATTTGTCAGTGTTGTGTTTTACGTGCACTGCTGGTGGCATACCCAGTGATTTCAGGTGAGCCCCAGTCTAATATTTTATATCTTAATAGGTATGTTTTCTCTTTATTTACTCTTACACTTCTTAGTAAATGATGCTGATTTTCCATTCATGGTATTTAAATAAAAGGATGAGTTGATTTAAAGGAAAATACTAAATAAATTAATAATACAAGTGTTATACAGATCTGGTAAAATCAAGAAAGTGATATGCAAATGATGTCTGGGAAACATGGGACTGCAGGTGCGTTAAGGAGTCTTAAAGAATATATGACCCTCAGAAATAAAAATCTACTCAAATTTCCATCACTTTCCACTAAATTAAACCATAATATAAATTTAAATGATGTAGGATGAGCTAGACTCTTAGGTAGGCAAGGGAGAATAGGCACTATCAGAAGTACCAAAAAGAGGGTGGATCTCTCAAATGAAAGAAATTACATAGAAAAGAAAGAGAAATAACTGTAGAAGTAGAAATGGCCTAAGAGATTTGCCATATTTAGAAATATTGGGGACATAATTGTACTAAAAACTTATTCTTTATTTATCTGAAATTCAAATTTAACTAGGCATCCTGTATTCTATCTGGTAACCCTAAGTAACCATCCAAGCCGGAGGTGGTAAATAGGCTTGAGTCTATGTTATATCATCAACAGGCTGACAGTGGCTGCCAAGAGAAGTGGGTTAAGTCAGTGAAGAGAGTGTGGTGATCAACTATGTTATGTCTGCAATTAGCACAGGAGGGGGAAAGTAATGGCACCAACGCATTCATTTATCTGCCATCCTGGGCTTGTCCAACTCCTCATTTTACACAATGAGGACCAGGGACGACAAGGGACTTGCCCAGGCTCACAGCACAAGTCCACAGCTGGGCTGAGCTAAACTCATTTGCTGCTCCATGCTGCCTACTTGGAAACAAAACAGAATGCTACCAACGCCATGATTATGTAATTTCAGACTACCCTCAGCAAGCATGACGACCCATGTCATCGGCCAGAATGCACGCGGCCAGTCAATCCCTCTACCTGATCCAACTTATCATCATGACTGCATTTGAATGTCTTAGAGTAACATAAAAGATGTGAAACAAAATCCGTTTACACCAAGAGAGTTCTGTTGAAGGAGAGATCATTGCAACAGAAAGCACTCAAGGGTCTGAACTGCCGTGCTCTTCATGTAATATCCTGAGGGTGCTCAGTAGTACAATTTTACATTTGACTCTTGCTTTATTACAAGGCAGATATTTTACCTACCATTCATTGAATTGGATGGAATGAACTAAATTTGTGATTTCTTCTTTATCTTTCTGTTCTTCCTTTCTCTTTCTGGGCCTGAGGTTCCTTACTGCTAAAATAAGGAGACTGCACCAGGTGGATTTTTATTCCAGCTCTAAAATTTCATGATTTTGTAATTCTATGTATAATTTACAAACCAAGGCAAATTCTCTCTTTAGGCGAGAAAATGAAAATCGCTGGATTAGAGACAACATTGCCAGAAGGGTTTTAAACCAGCCTCTCTCACAAAGAGAATTATTTAGTCTAATTGTTTTATGTCTCCATTTAGATATCAGCCTTTTACTTTCTGTTCTTCTTAATCAAGTTCATTCATTAGTATTCTCTTTCATTCAGTAAAGCTGTATTTTCTAGAAAAATTATAGATGCATTTTCCCTTTGACCCAGAAATCCCACTTCTAGGAATTCACCCCCAACTTACACTGGCACAAATATGACATATGGCCAAGGTTATTCCAACAGATTGGAAACAACCCAAATGTCTATTGATAGCGGACTGGCTGTACAAATTATAGTATATCCACACAAAGAAGTGCTATGCAGTTGTAAAAAGAATAAAGAATGTCTTTACATAGTGATAAAACAGTAAGCTCCAGAAAAATAAAGTGAAAAAAGCAACATGCCAAATAGCACATATAGTATGCTAGCTTTTGCATAAGGAGAAAGAAAAATAAACACACACACATTTGTGCATATTTGCAACAAGAAACACTGGAAGAATACATTTAAAACTAATAAAAATGGTTATCTACAGAGGTGGCATAGAACAGAGAGAGGGAAGTTGGATCGGAGACAAGAATTCTCTACTTTGAACGCTTCCCCAGAGGTCATACAATCAGTTAAAAATATAACACCAAAAATAAGACCCTTAAACACAGATCTACCTGCTTTGAAGCAATTCAATAAATCATAATCGAACTCATCCAACTGGATATGTACAAAGCCATTGCAGAATAAGCTGAAACAGTTTAATTACTTAGATAAAGAAGAGAAACAAATATTTTAAAATGCCTTAAACCACGTTTTGCAATCATTTAGCCTAGTAAGAGAGGATCTGGGAAACAGTAACTCTAGATAGGCTAGTTTGGAGTGCAGCTAGTGGGGAAACGTCAATCAGAGGGAAATTAATTTAATTAAAACTTAAATTAAATTTTCTTAAAATTTAACTTAAAAAGTTATATATGTTTTAAAAATTAATTTAATTAACAACAAAAAATCAATCCCTGAAAACTGAAAACAAAGGCACTTAAGAGTATATTAAAAAATAATTAAAATAAAAAAGAGTAGGACTTCCCTGGTGGCGCAGTGGTTGAGAGTCCGCCTGCCGATGCAGGGGACGCGGGTTCATGCCCCAGTCCGGGAAGATCCCACATGCTGCGGAGCGGCTAGGACCGTGAGCCGTGGCCACTGGGCCTGCGCGTCCGGAGCCTGTGCTCCACAACGGGAGAGGCCACAACAGTGAGAGGCCCGCGTACCACAAAAAAAAAAAAAAAAAAAAAAAAAAAAAGACTATATCAAGTTGCTAATGTAATCACATGGAGAAAAATCTATAAGGGGACTTCTGGACACATCTTTATTGTCCAAATAAGGAGGGATATAGTCCCTTCCCCATCCCCAACCCCACACACATTGATAGCTTTTTATTGTGAGAGTATTCAAAGCTACAAAAAAGTTGAAAGAACAGTATAATGAACACCATATATCTTTCACCATTCGCCATTTCCCACATCTGCTTTCCTCTCTCTATAAATATATACACATATATAAGTATACATACACACAGAGAGACAAACATATATGTACACACACACACATGCACACGCTTTTGTTTTCAACACATTTGAAATTAACTTGTAAACATTGTGACACTTTACTCCTAAATAGTTCAGAATGCATCTCCTAATAATGACATTCTCCAGTATCATTACAGCATCATTATCACACTTACAAAAATGAGTAGTAATTCAGCATCATCTAATGTATAGTCCACATTCATATTTCTTTGATTTCCCTAATATGACCTTTACATTTTAAGAATTCACACGAGGCTTGAATTTGATTGTTGTATTTTTTTAGTCCCTTTTCATCTACAACAGTCCTCTGCCCTTCTGCTGTTGTTCTTGTTTTCTGCAACATTAACTTTCTTGAAGAATCCAGGCCAGGTGACTTGCAGGATGTCCTACATTTGTGTGATTATCTCCTGATGCTCAGATTCAAATTTAAACATTTTTTTGTTTAAAACATTAAAAATTATATTTTTGACCTTAGTTCACTGCAAAAATCTAGAAGCAGTGAACCCCAGTAGCAATGAGCATACCTAGCATGCAGACTGTGGTTTCTAAATATGATTCCCCACCAGAAAGAATCAGGGATCCTTGGAGAAATGGCTGACTCCAAGTCTAAGGCAGGTAAAATATTAAGCACCCAAACTGACAGCAGAGAAAGGAGGAAGGGAGAGAATGGGGCAGGAGGAGGAAAGAAAGGGTCAAAAGGGAACACTCTTTTGTAGAGAAGAACATCAGCTTAAATATGGAAGGAAGAAGAGAATTAGAAAATGGCCAGTTTGCAACTCCAATGTAATTTACAGTGATTTAGGCTAGGACCATCAATAGATGCTAAAACCATCGGGAGAAAGATCGTGGGGGACAGGATATTCACATGGTCTCAAAGTCTCACACCACAGATTATATAATAATTGTTAAGGGAAAAAGGTATCTTCACAATAAATCTAGCAGATACCACTGTAACCAAGTGATCAAATTTAGCACCATTGATAATAGTTCAAACGTGGGCCTCCTGATGCAATGCACTGAGAAGATGATGTAAAAAATGTAGCTTAATCTTGCCAAGACTGTTTAACCTGAATCTAATTGTGAAGAAACCATCAAACAAATCCAGATTCTGGATTTTTGGGACATTTTATAAAACAACTAGCTTGAGATTTTTAAGAAGGTCAATATCCTGAAAGCACCCCCCCCCCAAAAAAAAAAAGTAGGAGGGATATTCTAGGTTAAAGAAGACTAAGCACATGATGACAAATATAATGCATGCTCCCGGTTGGACCCTTGATCCCCTCCCACCCACCCCTACAAATAAATGGCAAAAGGGACATTTTGGGGACAACTGGGGAAATTTGAATATGGACCATATATTAGGTAATATTATTGTATCACTGTTAGTTTTTTAGATGTGATAATTATACTACAGTTATGTAAGAGAATTTAATTATTCTTAGGAGATTCATGCTTACATATTTATCGATGAAATGTCATTGCATCTGCAAAGTATTGTCAAGTGCTTTAACAAAAAATAAGTGCGTGTTCTGGCGGGGTCAGGTAGGAGAGAGAGAGGGAGAGGGAAATGCACACACGGCAAAACGCAAACAACTGGTGAATCTAGGTAAAGGGTATATGATACTCATTGTACTTTTACCTTTTTTGGTGGGTTTGAAATTTTTCAAAATAAAAAACTGGAAGAAAATTTGGAGGAAAGGCAGAAACATAAGTAGAGCAGCAAAAACTGCTTTAATGTCTGCATTAAAAAAAAATATCTGCAACTGATTGGAATACAATCCATTTAATATACTTTATCCATGAATTCACAATGTTACTTAACCTAAAAGTGAGACCTTGAGAAAGAAGGAACTCCCAAAGAAAAACAAAACAAGAATTCCTGGAGGTTCTCCTATATTCCAGGCCACATGCCTGGCTCTGAGATTCTAGCTGCCAGCAAAGGAGATGTGGTCTCACCCTCATGGAGGGAGCTGACAACTCTCAGGCAAGCTGGACACTGAACTGGGAACTGAACCTGCAAGGATGCTGCAGGGCAGGGAGAGACAGGTGCCACGGATGTCTCTAGCAGAGGCAGTGATCTGGCTAGAAAGGCTTCCCAGAGAAGTGGTGTTGAAACTGAGAAGTGAGCAAAGATCCCTTTTTGCTAGTATGGGTGCTGGGTTGAGCCGGAAGCTGCTTTGCTGTGCTGAGCATCTACATACCCATTACTCTAGCAAGGGGCCTGGAGTTTCAGAAGACACCCAGGACTAGAAGGGAGCCATTTTCTGGTCACGCAAAGCCAACATGCCATCTTCGAAGTAACCAGGACAGTGCCATGTAACAGCTTGTGTGGGAGCTTGGGGGAACTTTGAGAAAATTATGCTTATATCCGCATTTGGGCATAATGTCTAAACAGTCATCTGACCTCAGATTGTTTTCCTCAAGTAGAGCGCTTCCTACTGTATAATGTTCAATCTCGGCATCATGGAAATAATCAATTATTTAATCTTCTTAGTAAACAGATTCAAAGCAAAAGCCTTCTGTATAATTCAAAATGAAAGTAGGCTATGCTCTATTAAAAAAAAAATCGAGCCATTCATTACAAAACCACCTAGAGTAGAACTCTAAGTACCATATGCTTGAAATATTTAGCATGTTATTGATTTTCATGACAACCAGTCCATCTATTTTCTGAGTTGAAAAAAAGCATTCATTTTTTACATACAACAAGTTACTGGATGAATATTAAGTTTAAAAGTGTGTGTGTGGGGGCTTCCCTGGTGGCGCAGTGGTTGAGAGTCCGCCTGCCGATGCAGGGGACACGGGTTCGTGCCCCGGTCCGGGAGGATCCCACATGCCGCGGAGCGGCTGGGCCCGTGAGCCATGGCCGCTGGGCCTGCGCGTCCAGAGCCTGTGCTCCGCAATGGGAGAGGCCACAACAGTGAGCGGCCAACATAACGCAAAAAAGTGTGTGTGTGTGTGTGTGTGTGTGTGTGTGTGTGTGCGTGTGCGTGTGTCATAAATGATTTACAGGGAGAACACAGGTCTGCGGACAGGCTCACGCCAGCCTGCGCCATCATCTGCTGACAGGCAAGGTGGGCGGAGGAGGGGCCCCAGGGACTTGGAGGGAGCCTCCGTGGCCCCCACTTCTGCACCCTGAGGTCTGCTCACAGCAGGAAGCAGGGCAAGTCTTGCTCTTTGCATCTCACTTCCCTCATTCTGCCTCACTAGGATGATACCTGCTCTTCCTTCCCCACAGTGCTGCCCCGAGGACTGGATGGGGTTGTGAGTGGCAGTGCGCTTAGTGGATGCCAGCATGGACTCCAGAACCACTTCATCCTGGCAAGCCCTTGTGAGACACCCAACCTTTCTGTGCTTCTGTTTCTTCATCTGTGAAATGAGGAGAGTAGTGTCCAGCTCATAAGGTTGGTGTGTAGAGGAAATGAGTTCATTTATGCACAGTGTTTAGAATCATGCCTGCCCCATGGCCAAGGCCACTGAAATGTAGGCCAGTAGTACTACAAATTGGTTTTGTAACGTGCCACCCAGATGTGTTCATTCATGCTTTTTGAGCACCTACTCAGTGTCAGGTTCTGTGCAAGGCCCTTGGGGTACAGCCAAGGCTCAGACTGGCAAAGACTGTCCTGAAGGAGTTCACAGTGTGCTGGGTAACACTGAAACCTCATCAGAAAACTGCAATATACTGAAGAAAGGGCAGAGATGAAATAAGTGAAGAAAAGGCAAAGGGAGGGGGCAGGGACCTCCTGCAGCTGGGGAGCAGGGCTGTGGAAGATTAGGGAGGCTTCAAAGAGGTGGCACTTGAACTAAATATCAGAAATGCAAAGGACTCCGCCAGGCGCAGAGATGGCATCAGGCAGTGGGCACAGCATAGGCAAAAAAGAGAGCTGCAGAGAGCAGGTTCTATCACTTAGCACGCGGGGAATGGACTGGAGGGGGACTGAACAGAATGCTGGTGTCACAGCTCTGCCGCCACTCATGGAATGACATTATGCAGGATGCGTCACCTCTCTGGGGTCACTTCCTTCACCTTAGAACGGAGGGTTCTCTGCCTGGAGAGCTCTTGGGGAGACTGCATGCCTAAGTGGTAAGTGGCTTAGGAATGGAAAGGGAACCAGGCCCCAACCTGTGAGCCCCTAGGGGAGGGAATCGCATGCAGGGCCCAAGAGGGAAGCTAACAGGGTGAAGGCAGGTGCTGATGGCTTTGAGCCACAGGGGATACAGGGAATCGGGACGTGATGTTATCAAGGTTATCTGGCCCATCAGCTGGCCCAACCCTCTCCCTTTACAATGGGAGGCCCGGGGAGGGATGTACAGAGGCTACACAGCTAGCCTCAGGGAGCTGGCCCCAGATCCCAGGAGGTAGATCAGGAGGCCACATGGGTGCCCTGGTCCTTGAAGGAGTGTGAGCATGGGGCGGGGAACTGTGGGCATCATCTCAGGTCATCTCACAACCAGCTAGGGTCAGTACCATGCCACTGCCACACCACAAATGAAAGGCTGAGAGTGCGAGCATAATCTGCCCAAGGCCATCAGCTAACAAGTGCCAGAGCCTGTTTGGGAACCCCCGCCCATCTGACCACAAGCCCAAGGAAAACAGCGGTATCATCAGTATTACAAGTTGACCAAGCATGTTAGCCCCTCTGGGCCTCCGTTTCCTCGTCTGTACAAATAGGCACAAGACCACTTTATCAAACAGGACGAGGATGGGGCAGTCAATGTCATACCATGACACAAACCCTATACTTTTGTCTCAGAGCACCTGCCCAGCAGCCACCAAGCACCCCGGGCCCTGCCTCACGCCAGTGTTACCACAGTCCTGGGAGGAAAGCAGACAATTATGGAAGATGATGTTCAGGCTCCAGTAAGGGCAAGTGGTCTGTGTAAGGCTACCCAGCAGAAGACGGCAGGGCCAGGATGGGAAGCCAGGTGTTCTCATGTTGACTCAGTGCCTTTTCCTTTGTTCCTTATTTGGAGCCGCAAGTTCCCTCTGCACTCCTGGCCACTATGGGATCGGGGGCCTTTCTGGCTGAAAGAGACTCCCAGGTCAGCCTGTCACGCTGAGGCTCAAGCACCACAGTTTGACAAGAGCCCCTGTGGTCCATGATGCTGACTGCAGGGACGGCCAGAGGCGTTGAGAACACTGACTGCACCTGCATTTTCACGCTGACATTCCAAAAGTGGATCCTGGGGCTGAATCAGTAGATCTCTCCCCTAAGCCAACTGGAGTCTGAACACTTAGCCTCCAAACCCCTTCCCACTCAGCTGACACACCTGGCTGTCCTTCAGAAACTCCAGGTAATCCTGTGTGACAGGTACCTTCGATTGGCAAGAAACACCTAGGATCTTGTTAAAATTCAGGGTCAGGGTGAGTAGGGCTGGGGTGGGGCCTGGGACTCTGCATTTCTAACACGCTCCCAGGTGCTGCTGCTGGTCAGCAGACCACACTGCTTCAGAGAATCTCTAGACCAGTATTTCCTTGATGATAAGAACTAGCCAAGGCATTTGTTTAAAATCACCTTCCCAGGCTTCTTCCCTGGAGATGCCGATCAGGGAAGCTGGAAATCTGATTTTTAACCAGTAAACCAGTGCCCTGCCCCCACTCTGCCTCACCTGATGAGCCCTACCATCAGATACACTTGAGAAACATTGCCTAGTCCAACCCCCTCACCTGGTGCCTGAATCCCCGCTGAGCATCCCCACCAGAAGCCATCCAGTCTCCACCTGAGGGTGGCCCGTCACTCTAAGGCAGGGGTTCTCACCCACTGCTGTGAATCAGAATCACCTGCGGCACCAAAAAAGGACTCAGAGACCAGGCTGCTAGAAATAGGACAGGGCCTGGCGAAGGTGACCAGCTCGTCCCCACTTGCATGAGCCTTTCCTGTCCACGTTTCCTGCTCCACATTTATTATTACTAGCCCATTAGGTTGGTATTATACCCATTATACACATTTGTCCTCCTAGAGAGACTTACTTTTCTGATTCCCTTTCCAGTTCTTTCCAGATTCAACTTGTAATTCCAGACTTGACTCAACATAATCTGTGGTTGTGCTGCTTCCTAGCAGCATCAGCCGTACCGTAAGCAGTGCGAGTAATTTATTTATTTAGAATGAATTATTTATACCCAGCATACTTCCAGGCGGTGAAAGACTCATCAACAATGGGGCCATTGGAGTTGCACACTGGGAACTGATATTACTTTAGATACCATAGTCTTGAATTAAAAATGGGGGACAGAACCTTGAATTGAATCTTTTACCAGATGGACAGGAAAGATACAGGTTGGGTCCTTGGCAGGAATAGACCGGGAACCGCCAAGCACTTGGTAGCATTGTGCCCTTTTTTCCTCTGCTTCTGTGAAAACTCAACCAGAAAAGAGCATGCGCACCTCTCACAGATGCCTTGGGCTTATTTGGCCTCTCCTGCAGGTTCTTTGTTTTAATTTTACTGTTCTGAATCACCTTCGCGGTCTGTGATAGTTCATTTCATCCACAAAACTTTGAATCTAGAGGCAAATGGAGACATAATTTTTCAAGGAGTTCCCTGCCCAGGGCCTGGCTGGCATCTCAGATGCCAAAAGCATCAGTAACGGTAATATGATCCTTAATCTGTAAGAAGCACCAGTCTGACAAGGGCCACCACCTGCTCCACCTTCCCTGTCCTATCTGATGCTCTCAATGGCCCCAGAAGAAGGGCAGATTTAGTTAGCCCATTTCAGAGATGAGTTCAGTGAGGCTCCAGGAGGCTTGCCGATTTGCCCAAGGCTGCTGTCAGTGACAGACATAGGAGGGACAATTACCCAGAGCTTCTAGATTTTAGGGCTCAGTTCTGGCTACTATGCCCAACTGCTCTTCTGCCATATCCACCTGTCCTGGGGTGGCAGCGCTGGGCAGTGGAATTTGCACTGGTCTGGGAGAGTACACAGCAGGCACTGCACTTGTTGAATAAAGGAATGAATAAATAAATATGAGCATGAATGAATGAGAACAGAACACTTCCCTTTCCCCACAGAAGATCAATGCGTTCTGCTGGAGCCCTGCTGAGGGCTCATGCTTCCTCCCACCCATTTGTATGCAAACCAACAGCTAGCAACCTTCCCTCCCTTCATGTATGACACTCCACCTGCTCCCAGAACCTTACTTTACTGGCATCCAATGTCACAGCCAGGAAGGCCTATCCATAGTCTCCAGTCCTCAGGGTCTCTCCCTCCCCCTCTACTTGGCCCATAATGCATGCCTTTAATATTTCTTCTCTTTTTCCTCCTCCACCTTTTTTTTTTTTTTTTTTTTTTAATGAATCCAGAAGGTGGAAGCACCTCATAGATCATTAATGTGCTAAATGGCCCCTCAAGAGACCGGCGCCAAGAAATGGCTCCAACCCGCCCTGGATTGTTGGCCTCCATTCTCTTTCTTAGAGAGTAGCACAGCAGCAGCGGTGGCAGCGAAGTTTCCAACTGTGGCTAATCACACTGTGGATCCTGAGTGGTTTTTGATCAGGTCCACAGGCTCCGTCACTCCACGGCAAGGGTGTGGCAGCCACATGGGCTGGGCAGTGGTGGAGTTCTGGCCTGCTGGGTTTTGACTCTTGGGGGCTGAGAAGCAGACGTTATGTGCACCTTGAGTGTCTTGCTGAAGAACCCCTACCTTGCCCCTGATGCCTTAAGTTTCAGGGTCTGCAGTGCCAGAGTAAATAACCTTTGCTGTTGATGCAAAACAGGGGCTATAATTGGAGGTCTGCTCCTGGGGAGGAGTCCTTGTCATTGTAACATTATTACATCATAACATTGTACCAGCAGCTACTGTTTTGTAGTCTATAAAGGTGCTTTCACCTAAAAGATGAAAAGCCTTCACTGATTCTCACAACTGCACAAAACATATTAGGCTAATTTGCTATTCCCATTTTACTTAAGAGAAAAGTGAGGCTGAGAAAGATAAAATAAGACCATGCTGTAATTACAAACCACTGGAGAGTGAGCCATGGGACCCAGCTTTGCTGTTACTGTGAGAACTTGGGTAAGATCCTACCCACTTTGGGCCTCTGCTTCCCAGTCTGTGCAACAGGGAGACTGGACCCAATGATTGCTAAGACCTTATGTCTTTCTATGAATCTACCTCAAATTCCACAAACCACAGCTAAGTAAGAAACAATCTTTTGATTTCTCAGGCAACCTAGAGTTTTAATAAGATAATCACATGAGAAAATCAAGTCAGATGACAAAATTTCTGCTCCTATAAAGGAAATGGCATCGACCGATAGTTTAGAGCTATGTTGGAACTCAGTAAATAGCAAAGGGCTTGATTTGAGGGTTTTCACAGATTTGGTTTTTTAAATGTCAAAACCAAGCATGACTTAGTTTTTTCAGAAATCAAGCCCTAAATGTGCCAACAGTTACACAGAGACTTAGCTTTTTCAGAAATCACGTCCTAGATGTGCCAACAGTTACACAGAGTCAAGGTTCTCCTGTCCACATGCCCTCCTCACTTCCACTCCCTCACATGAGCGTGGCCAAGGAGACAACCCCATCACACAAACTGAAATGTTCCTGCCCAGGAAGGTCCTCGGGGGAGTGCCAAGGCAGGCCAGGAGGCAGGGTGGGCTGCCGAGGGGAGGCTTGGGATGGTGCCAGGAGAAGTGCGTCTACGATTTAATAATCTGCTGCAGCTGCCTTTTTAAAGGACAGGCTCTGCGGGATACGGTTCTTGATGAAGCAGTGTTTGCAACTTCCTGCGAGCAGCCCTTTATCCCTTCAGGAATCTGACTTTACTTTCATCAGCAAGGCTATTTCTCTCTGCAAGCTGAGGCAACTATCATCTCACTCCCAAGAAGGAAGGAGTTTTGTCCTGCTCTTAGGGTATGAACTCCCGCTGGCCACATCTCTTGTACCTTTGCTGGCTTTGCCTCCATCTCTTGTTCAAGCTACCCTGCCTCCATCTTCCCCACCCAGTGCCAAATCCTGCTGCTCCCCAGGCTCCATGCTTTCAGAAGGACAGACTATGTTGGTGGGAGCTTTGTAGAACTTCTCCAAAAATGTGCAAGGCAGGGTCAGAAGCAAGCCCCCTTCAGATCTCCGAGGAAAGGATTCTGAGGGAGTCTGAAAACATTTCCAAAGGAAGCATATTAGTTCAAAAGCATCAGGGCCAGAGATGGGAGATGGGAGCTGAGGCCATGCCAGAGATCATTTCAGGTGCCCTTTATGTCCTTTTACCAAGGGGCTGCAGTTGGAAAGCCCTTGGGTTCCTCTAGGTCTGGCAGGCTCTGATGATCTGCCCTCATCGTTAGGGATGAGCCTGAGGCCTCGAAGGCAGGCATCCAGCCCTCTGTCAGCAAACATGCCCAGGTACCCCTCAGCATCTAAGGACTGCACCAGACCCTGCCCTAGGGCGGCTCGAGGCCGGGCGGGCGCAGACACAGGGCAGCAAACACCATGCGAGGGCTCTGCAGGTAAAGGAGCACAGGGGGAGGAACGGGAAGCTCCACAGAGGAAGGGGCAGCCAAACTGCACCCTGCCAGGTGGAGAGACCACGGGCAGAGGGAACAGCCTGTAAGTGGATGGTGGCATATAAAGGAACAGGTGGGTGGCAAAGAGGGGAGCAAGATGAAGGGGCACCTTTGGCCACACCACAGGCTGTGGGCTTTGTCCCGGGGGTGTTTGCCCCAGCAGCATCCCCTGCTGTCTCCTCCATGTCCCCTTTCCCACAGGGGCTGTGTAAATTGAAATTCTGTGGACCAGCAGCACTTGTCAGAGTCCTGATGTCTGAGAGATGAGCAGGACTTAGAGATCACCTGGCCCAAGCAAGTTCCCAGGAACCAACTGCATCCACATCACCTGAACTGCTGGTACTGAAATGGCAGCGGGGGTGAGAAGTGGGGTCCACAGTCCTTTAAGGATTTGATGAATCCCTTAATCTGGACCTGCTCAGAATGGAGCTCGGGAATCTGCATTAACACAGGCACATCCTTGGCCCCCATAAATGACTCTCACCATATAGTGTGAGAGCCAGCAACCTGGTGTATGCCTACTCTATGGATTAAATCTCAGCAACAGTGGGACTGGATGAGACTAGAATGTTCGGGGAACCTCCGGCAAGGGGACCTCACGACTTCACAGCCAGGCAGCCTGCTCCACGCCGGATGCCTCCAGCAGCAAAGGCTTGCTTGCAGGGAGTAGAGGATCCTGCTCCCCTCTAACTTCAGCCTTGCTCCTGCATCTCCCCACCTACATCTCAGAGACCCAGCAAAATCTCTCAAAGAGCCATGCAGGTCTGGAGGCTAAGATTTCTCCCTCCTCCCCAGCGCCCTGCATGTTCTCCAGTCTGAACATGCTCAGCTCTCCAACAGCCAGAACCTGACTCTCCGCAGATGCCTCCCAGGCTATGCCCTGGTGGGTCTCTCCCAGTGTGAGGCCCAGATCTGAGCCCCGACCCTGGGTGGGGTCTGACCAGGAGGACAGGGACAGAGCCTGCACTGCACGCCCTGGACTCCATGAAGGTCCTCGCGTCTAGCTGGAGGAGCTGACGCTCCCAGTGACTCACATCACGACTTAAACAATATTAGCCTCTCAACACAGCAACCATGAATCAAGAAGCCCAGCAAAAAGCAAAAGTTAAATTTAACTGATTTTAGCACCAGGGTAAATTTTCACCCCTTTGTGGCGCAAATCCCTATTTTCGTAGTACCAGGAAACAGAAACAACTGATTATACATCCCAGGCTGTCTCTGTCCAGAGAGCATTGTTCCCCCAAAAGGCAGTCGGTGCTCCTTTTCAATTACACAAATTACATGCATTTTCCCATTTGTGAAACTCTGTTTCGGAGCCCAGTTTTGAATAAGTTAAGGGATTGATCAAATCCCTTGGGCGACAGCAGACCCACTCACCCCAGTCCTCTACCATCTCTTCAAACAAGCTCAGCCTCCAGGAGGTGGGGAACGGGCGGGAGGTCCCCGGAATCTGGTCCTGTGTTAGCAAATGGGGCTGTGTTCCCCGAGAGTGGGGGGAGGGAGAAATCTTCCAGGGCCACTCTCCATCAGGACCCACATCTTTGTTCCTACATCCCCCTGCTTGACTTCTCAGGCTGGGAGAAGTCTGTTCTCCTTGGCTCACCCTGTGATGCAGGTCCCCAGAACTCTCCAAACTGCTGGGCACCGTCCAGTTCTTAGCCCCTCAGTGTCCCTCATCTGTGCACAGCGGGAGCCCTGGATCTGCCCAGGTGTCTGGTAGCAGATGCCTAGGGCAGTGGTGGACTAGGCACGAGAATCACCCACAAGAGCCCGTCAGCAACACATAGGGATTCTGCTGAGGTGGAGGCTGAGGATCTGCATTTTTCTCCCAAGTCCTCGGCCTCCCCATGGTCAAGTCCACATTGTGAGAAACTCTGCCATGGGGGGTTTCAGGCTCCCAGTCTACCCCCTGCACTTAGTTCAGTTTAGCACTCAGTGAGGACCTACTGGGGTACTAGGCCCTGTGCGAGGCGCTGGCAACTAAGGGGCGAAGGAAACAAGAGTCCCTGCCCCCAAGAAGCTTACAGTCTAGTAGGGAACACCCAGATATAGAATAAACTATTCTCCACAGAATGTAATTCATTTAATAACGGAACACCACATGCAATATAGAAGTGATGTAGAACCACGCACGTTCCTCAATCTTCTTTTCACTATCACTCTCCTAAGAAACCTTTACGCATTTTTTCCTAATCCCACCCCACTCATGAAATTGTAATACCACAGATATACTATATATCCGTTTATGCACCGTATGTGTACCTGTGCATTATACATAAAAAGAGTGAGACTTTTTGCCCTCTTCCCACAATAATGAATTTTCACCCCCTTGAGGGAGATGACCCCCCACTGAGAAGGCATTGTTGAGGAGGGAACAATTAATTCACTTAGGGATGGGAGGCACAGAAGGAAAGAGGTCAGGAAAGGCATCACAGAGGAAGCAGTACCTATCCAGGGTTTTGAAGGATGAGCAGGAGTTCAGCAAAACAGAGAAGGGACTCAGCATCTAGCCTCCCTTGCTGGGCAACCTGACCCTTGCTTTCCTCCCAGAATTCCTCCTTCCTGTGGAAGCCAGCCTCCAAGATGGTCCCTAGTGATCTTCACCTCCTGCTATAGCTTGTATAGTCCTCTCCCTCATAAATAAGAGCTAAATTTGTGATCAATAGAATATGGCAGAAATAATGATATGCAAACTCTGAAGCTAGATCCTAAAAACTTCTGCAGTCTCTACTTTGGTCTCCTAGATGACTCGTTTTGGGGGAAGCCAGCTGCCATGCCAGAAGGACCCTCTAGCAGCATTATGGAGAGGCCCCCACGGGGAAGCCCCAATTTGCCAGCCATGTGAGGGGACCATGCTGGGAGCAGACCCTCCAGCCCCAAGCAAGCCTTCAGATGATGCCGGCCCCCAGCCTCCAAATCTGCCAGCTTGACCTCAAACATCTTGGAGCAGTTGCAAGCCATTCTGTGGGTCTGAATTCCTGACCCACAGAAGTAATGGAATAATAAATGATATTTGATAATAAATATATGATAATAATATGATAATATGATAATAATAAATGATTATTGTTGATTTTAAGGTGATTTGTTACACAGCAATAAATAATACACCCCACCTCTCATAACCCAAGTTTCTGTCTTGTCAGCTCCTCTAGGCTGGAGGCCCTCTTTTGCATGCTGAGGCTGGGGAGCTTTAGCTGCCAAGCCAGGAGTTTGCAACACTGTGCTTGCTCCTACAGCTCCTAGAGAATTCTGAGGGGCAGACAGTTCTAAGTGAGGCTCAGAGAAGGTCAGGAAGCTCCCTGGATTCCTCTGGGTGGGGATTTTACAGGGAGCTTGCTCTCTCACATCTGGGCAAAATATCCATCTGCAGACCCTTCCCTCCCTCCCTCCCTCCCTCTGACCATTCAATATCTAATAAGGTCTGTGAAGTGTTAGGCACCAGGAAAAACAGGAGTAACTCAGGCCTTGTTTCTGTTCTCAAGGAATCCATAGCTCAACTAAATACATCCCCACATCTGCAAAGCCATAAGAGGGGGAAAGGCAGACAGGCTTGCGGGGGTGGGCTGTGTACATGCTCTGCTAGAAGTAAACAGGGGGAAGTGAGAGAAAGAATTTCTAGAGGGCTACTTTAGATAGTGCAATAAGAAAGGCTTCCTGGAAGAGGCAGCATTTAAGCTGGGTCTCTGAGAACGGGTAGGACTTGACATACAGGTCATGGGGAGAAGGGGATGTTTCAAGTGGTGGGAACAGTGTTTCAGGAAAGACAAGGAATGCTAAGTAGTTGGGTCATTCAACTCAGGGAATAGCAGGAGACGGGGCAGGGGTGTCAACAACAATAAAACAAGAAACACTTAGTGCTTAGGACATGCCAGGGCACAGTTCTAATCCCTGTTTAATAATGTAGCCCACACAGCAGCCCTATGAGGTCAGTCCTCTTATTACCTTGCTTTTACAGATGGGAGGCTGAGGCTCAGAGAGGCAGTGCCTGGCCCTGACCAGCAGGAGTCTGGCGTGCTCCTCAGTACTCAGGAGAGAAAGCTCAAGGGCAGAGAAGGTGCATGACTCCACCAAGGTCTCACGGCTGTTTGTGGGCACCGCAGGGTTGGAAGCCAGGCTCCCCCGGCACATTGAACCGTGCTGGTTTCCAGCTACGTGGTTAGGTTTGCACCAAAACACGCTGAGCTGCTTTTCTGGCCTCATCCACTGTTGCATCCGCCCACCCTCAGCATGGCCTGCTCCGGCCACGGAGAATGACTCACTGCTCTCCAAGCCCACACTCCTTCCCACCTCCTGCTTTTGCATGCCCAGTTTCCTCTGCCAGCAGCGCTCTCCTCCACGTCTCCAGCTGTCCAACGCCCTCTCCTCCTTTGCAGCCAGCTCCCCATCACCTCCCCTGAGAAGCCTTCCTGAACCCAGGGCTGAGTGGGTGGGCGGCTCTCCCCTGGGACCCCACTCTTCCCTTATCACAGCTCTGCTATGGCTGCCTCCCACCTCCCCTCTGGGGCACGAGCTTGGGGCTCTACCCCCAGCGCCCCATATACGCAGGGCTGGACTCAGAAAGTACGTCAGTCAATGTGAGCAGAATGAAACCAGATCCCCCTGTGGTCTGGCTCCTGCCCACCCCTTCATTCTCATTCTCACCACCCTGACTCCCCACCCACCATGCTCCAGCCCCACTGCCCTCTTTTCCGTTCCCTGAACAAGCCAAGTTTGTTCCCATCACAGGCTGTCTGCATTTGCTATTCCATCCTGACATGGAATACTCTTCATCCAACCAACTCCTTCTCACCCTTCAGGTCTGAGTTCAATTGTCACCTCCTCTAAGAGGCCTTTCCTGACTGCCTCGAAGCGGCCACTATTTATCCCATCACCCTGTTTACCTCTACCCTAGCCATTTCCTTACCGCAATCTTACCTCAAGGGCCAAACTGCCTGAGTTTAAATCCTGGCTCTTACCTATGAGCTGAGGGTCCTTGGGCAAGTTACTTAGCCTCTGTGTGCCTTGGTCTCCTTATCTATAAAATGGGATGATGATAATACCAACAGCATAATACCAACAGTTGTAAGGAGTACATGAGTTAATGAAAATACGTGCTCAGAACAGTGTCTGGTATGTTGTAAGCCCGACATACATACTATACAAGTATTGCTCTTAGTATGATTACTTAATTGTTTATTTGCTTATTGCCTGCCTCCCTCCTAGAATGTAAGCTCTGAACAGGTAGGGACCAGGTCTGTCCTGTTCAGCACTATATCCTCAGTGTCTACCCAAATTCCAGGCACACAGTAAGTTGCATTATATTTATTGGATGGATGAATGGATGATGAATGGATGACGGATGGATGAATGGACGAGGGATGGATGGATGAAGCAAAGAAGTAAAACATGTTCCTGGGCCACAACTCATCGTGGGGTCTCGTCTTTCTACACGTCTCTCTCACATTCTAAATAACAGCTAGCACTGGTGAGTTTCACCTACATCAGACCATACATTCACTGGTGCAACATTCAACAGCGTATAACATTTGCCAGTGTAAAGAGCCGAGAGCCCCAGGAAAGGCTTAACCGAGGAGAAAGGCAGCCTTAGTGGACAAAATAATTTCAGTGAGGGCGGGAGGTTTGGATCATCTAGTTAAAGAAACAGTGAGAGCAGGTCTCTGAGGCCTGAAGGTCTAGGGTGTACTTGGGGAAAGGTGCGTTGTTTAGGGGGGCGGAGGCATGGAGTGAGTGGCAGGGATAGGAAATGAGACTGGACAGGAAGACTGGCTGGATGTTGACAGCCCTGAAAGTCGGGCTAGGGAGTCACTGAAATATTTCAAACACACAGTGATGGTGTCAGGGCTACCCTTTAGAGCCCCACTGTGTCAGCCAGGACAGGCCAGAGGATCAAGCCAGGAGGTAGAGGCAGTGGGAGGCTGTGTAATCATTCAGGAAAGAGTATGGGAGGTCTGAACTGAGCAACTTAGGATCCATGTTGGGCGAGGAACCATTTCTGAGAAAGACTGGTGGCCAAAGACAGTTCCCCAACCAAAGGTGGCCCGGACCTTACCTGTACCAGATTCCAGCCTTGGAGGGACTCTGCGATGATGGACGTAACAGATGGACAGACTCCTCCAAACACCATCAAGTGGTTCGGCCCATATTTTATTGCATCGTAGAAGGCTTTCAACCCTTTTGCATTATCACACTGGGGAGCAACACAAAGAAAGAGAAGCCCAAATTAGAAACAGCTTTCCCCAGCGACAAGAGCCCGACAGTGGATTCACACAAACAAAACTTCCTCATGGGAAACCTGGGTTTCAGTTCTCTCATCGTGAGGCCTCTCTTTAAACCAGTCCTGAGCCCATGCTGTGAGCTCAGTGAGGTGTGATCTTGGTACCCCTCTTCCCAGCTCTCCTCCCTCTGAGTGTCCTCCAAATCTAGGACTTTAGGCTCCCCAGCCATCTCCCTTCAGAGCACACTAGGGAACGGGCCCCCAAATTCCTCACCCTGGGCCTCTCCCATCATGGTCATCTATATTTTAAAGGAAGATAAATCCACACCCATTAGGATGGCTATTATCAAAAAAGCAGAAAACAACAAGTATTGGCAAGGGTGTGGAGAAAGTGGAATCTTTGTGCATTGCTGCTAGGGATATAAAGTGGTGCAGCTGCAATAGAAAACAGTACTACAGTTCCTCAAAACAGAATTAAACAGAATTATTATATGATCCAGAATTCTGCTTCTGGGTATATACCCCCAAGAACTGAAAGCAGGGACTCAGAGAGATATCTGTACACCCGTGTTCATTAGCAGCATTATTCACAGTAGCCAAAAAGTGTAAACAACCCAAATATCCATCAAGAGATGAATGGTTGAACAAACTGTGGTTTATACATACAATGGAGTATTTTTCTGCCTTAAAAAGGAAGGGAATTCTGACACATGCTATAACACGGATGAAACCTGAAGACATTATGCTAAGTGAAATAAGCCAGACACAAAAGGACAAATGTATGATTCCACTTAGGTGAGGTACCTAGAATAGTCAAATTCATAAAGACAGAAAGTAGGATAGTGGTTACCAGGGGCTGGAGGAGGGGGAAATGGGGAGTTAGTGTTCAATGGGTACACTCTCAGTGATGGTAACATTCCGGAAATGGATGGAGGTGATGGCTGCACAACAGCGAGAATGTACTTAATGTCACTGAACTGTACACCTAAAAATAAAGCGGCACATTTTATGTTATATACATTTTATCACAATAAAAAAGCAGGAGGAGGAGAAGGAGAAGGAGGTGAATCTAAAGGGAAGAATCTGTTCAGCAGACACTTGCCAAGCACCACTCTGTGTTCAGCCCAGGGCTGGATGTTGAGGAAACAGAGAAATTGGACACAGCCCTGCCAAGGAGCTCGCATATGAGGAAGAAAAACAGATCTTGGTGACCCGCTATGGAAATGAACAAGGACAAATGTCTGCAGATATCGGGAGTCAGTTATGGCTCACCTCCCTCTTCTCCACTTCCATCACTCTCATCAAGCCGTGTGGCCGGCTCTCCCCTGGACAGAGCCACGGGCTGCGAACTGGGCGTCTTGCTCCTCCTGAGACCCAGTCAAGCCCATTCATCACCTAGCAGTCCGAGGCCCCTTTGTAAAACATAAATTAGTCCCCTTTTTACTCTGCTGCTTTCTGTGCACTTAAAACCCAAACTCCTATCAGAATATAATTCTCAAAAGGTTAAAAACATAATTCTCATGAAAATCAATAGTGGGTACATGTCAATCTTTTATTTAACTAATAAAGGGCATCTGCAGGATGACAAAGTCGATTCAAAAGAAAATTTGGGAAACAGGGATTTTTATAGTGAATGCAAAATAAAAAATAAGATTGCTAAGTTAGATACAAAACTGGTTAGTGTCCTATACGGCAATAAAACTATCACCTTTGGGGACAGAAAAAGAAATCACTGAAAACCAGCACATCTTATCAATTTTAGAGAATTGTAAGATGCCTTAAATTCCCCTAGTCAGATGACCCTAAGGAAGGGCTGTTAGAAAACGCTCTAAGTGTTAGGCTAACTGGTTATATAATAACGATTTTATATTATTTACAAGTTTGGTATGATATTCTTCACCATCCTTATCATAATGGATGCAGGAAGCCACAAGACCCAGCCCTGCCTCCCACTCTGACCTGATTTCCCTCCACTCTCTTCCTTGCTCACCAAGTACAGCCTTCCCAGCCTCCTTTTTGATCCCTGAAAGGAAAAGCAATTTCCTTCCTGCCTTTGGGCCTTTGCACTTGCTGTTTTCTTTGCTGGGAATAATATTCACCCGGTTCTCAGCATGGCTCACTCCTCATCATTCAAGTCTCAGCTTAGCCGTTACCTCCTTGGGGAATTCATCACTGCTGCCCTACCCAAAATGGTCCTCACCCCCCGTCACTCTCTAAGATGCCACCCTAGTTTATGCCCTAATATAGCTCCTAAAATTATCTGAAATCATCTTGTCTATTTTTGTTTGTCTGCATATTGACTGTCCTTTAATTAAAATGTAAGCCCTCTGAGGACAAGGCTTTTTGGTCATTGTTTCTACTGCTGTTTCCCCAGAGCTTATACAGGCGCCTTAGTAAGGATCTGCTGGATGCCTGAGGGGGCCCTCTGACCTCCCTGCATCTGTTTCTCCCCTCTCTTTCTACTTCCATGTGTCTCTCCTTATTTTTGTCTTACTTTGTCTCCCCGCCCCTTCCCCTCAAGTGACCATAATGTGGGACCAGAGTGGGTTAACATTTGTTGCTCTCTCCTTGTCTATTTGAGAGACTCTGGACTGAGATCCACGGTGGGCGTCAAGAGGGATAGAAACATGAGTCTGATTCAGTTCCTGGCCTCAGAGAGCTCACTGCCCAGTGAGATAGGGGCACGGGTGGCCCCAGCATGTGATGGACAGGGCTCAGTGCTGGGGCAGAGGCACCATGGGGAAGCACCAGGGAGGGCTCTGGGGGCAGGGGTGCGTAAGACTGAGGATGAGGGCAAAGTGGCCTGGGCTAAGGCTAAGGAGCGCTCTGAACGCCAGCCTAGAGAGTTTGGATAGTACCCTGGAGAGATTCAGGAAATGATTCAATTTTAAAATTTTAATTTAATTTTAAAATTGGCCGAGTTAATTTTCTTGCCAAGAAAGACAGAAGGAGAGAAAGATGGAAAGGAAGGAAGAAAGAAGGAAGGAGGGAGGTCGGGGGGGAAGAAAGATGAAATTCTTATTGCTTCTTGGGGCCCTCTATTAATTGTTCCTGTTTCTTTTATTTTATTTTTTTTTTTTTGTGGCACGCGGGCCTCTCACGTCGCGGAGCACAGGTTCTGGATGCGCAGGCTCAGCGGCCATGGCTCACGGGCCCAGCCGCTCCGCGGCATGTGGGATCTTCCCAGACCAGGGCACGAACCCGTGTCCCCTGCATCGGCAGGCGGACTCTCAACCACTGCGCCACCAGGGAAGCCCGTTCCTGTTTCTTGATTGAAAGCAACACTTCCCACCCTCGGTGGAGCACAAGTGGATATAACACAGTAGTTCATGCTTTAATTGTTTCTAACATGATTTACTGAATCATTTTCCATTTTAATATATTCCTGTAATGATTTTAGCTTGCTTTGTAATCTGTACTAATGACAATGATGATACAGTACCACAAGATTTATAATCAAAGCTGCATTAAAATAATATTAGCAACAATGAACTTATTAATACCTGTTTGCTCAGTGAACATTTCTCCAGTACCTAGTCCCTGTAAGACTCTTCATTAATAATGATGCCCTGGCTTCTCACAAATATATACTTTCTGAATAAGTCAACTTAAAAATCTGAGCATATTTGACCACTGGTATTTGAGCTGCAAAAGTTTATCTGACTCAGTTTTCACCAAACCGTGTGGAAGGCAGAATTCTGGCTCCCATGACCCCCTTGGTCTTACTCTCATGTGTATGTTATGTTACACGGCAAATGGGACTTTGCAGATGTAGTTAAGGTTAATGATCAGCTGACCTTAAAGTGTTATCCAGGTGGCCCAATGTATTCACACAAGCCCTGAAAAGCAGGGAAGTTTTTGTGGCTGACAGCAGCGGGGAAATCAGAGATTCAAAGCATGAGATGTATTTGATGTGCCATTGTTGGTTTGAAGTTGAAGGGGGAGCCTCAGTCCTACAATTGCAAAAAACTGAATTCTGCCAACAACCTGAATAGTCGGGCCTCCAGATAAGAACCAGCCCAGCTGACTCCTTGATGTTGGCCTTCGAAAGCCCCGAGCAGAGGGCTCGGCACAGTCATGCAGGTCTGGACTTCTGGCCCACGAATGGTGAGACAATGCACGGTTGTGGTTTAAGCCACTAAATTTGTGGTCATTTGTTACAGCATCAATAGAAAAGTAATGTGGTGAAGTAAAATGAGAAAAATTAGAATAATACAGTGAGATTTTCCTTAACATTAAATGTATTCCATTTAGAGAACTATCCTTAATTTAAAGATAAGATCCTTCGTGGTCTGTACGGTGTTGAAACGTTTTTCTGTTATAAAATTGCAGACAGTAGCAGGATTTTGTTTTTAATACCCTAACACAGCAAAATAAAATGTTTTCTACCCTATGTACATTTCTGTTCCATGTCCCCTGGAGCCCCGTCTCTTTAGCCTTTACTGGTGTGTAAGAGCCAAAGGTTTGAGCATTACTAACCCAGCCAGCCTGGCACCCTCATTTTCAGATGCAGGCAATGATGACTAGAGAGGTGAAGGGGACTTATCCACTGTCCTTTCAGGATTAGGGGAGGGACTTCGGGATCCCCAGTTCAGAGCTTTCTCAACAGTTTAGAGAACTCAGCTTAACGGGCAAAGGGAAGGGAAAAGTCAGCAGCATTCTAGAAAGGACCATTCTCCCCCAGGGTAGTGCTGCAAGCCCAGGCCTCTTCCTGATCAGCACTCTTGACCTGAGGCAGGATAAACAACCTACTGGGCACCAAGTAAGAAAGAAAAAGAGAAAAGGGGAGAAAGACGGGAAGCAAGTCAGAAGGACAGAAGAAGGGTGCTTCCCCAGCTCCCCCAGAGAGCACGTTTGCAGTGAATAACAAAGTAAAAATCACATGGACGTACCTGTCCCATTTGAGATGCTACTGTCCCTCATCCTCATTTCTAATACTGTCTCTTCTTAGCTGACATGGTTAGTGTCCCCAATAGATAGGCTCTCCAGTTGACCTAAGCTTAATTTTTGTGGCTGGACCAGCATGGAGGTTTTTACACTCAGTCCAGCAGGGCCCTATGACCCAGCAAAGATGTTTGGGGTCCAGTGAGAGGAGCTCTGGGTTCCTCACCTTCATTTCCACCTGCAGTTCTCCTTTACCTGTTCTATATACAGCTTCAGGGGGCCACATAATACTTAATTTGAAAAGAGGATTTCATGGATAGTCACAAAATAAGGTTTGAAAACCACAAAGGAGATGACCCCAGAGGTCCTTGCCTGTGTATGACTTTTGTCTCTGGCCTAGGGAAGTGCAGGTGGGTGTCCCGCAGGCAAGGCTGGATGAGCCAGTCACGTGAGCACACACTACAAGCTACTTGCTGAAAGTTCATCCACTGCACATCAGTTTGCCTGATGACCAATTCAACAAACCATTGGGGAATTTCTCTAAGTTTGAGTTTCCCAAGGGGTTCCTTGCAGACACTTCACATGGCTATTTCACAAGGATTTGTTCTTGAGGCTCAAGTGAAAGTCAATTTCAACTGTATTTCACATTTCAGTCCTTCCTAAATGCTGCGATTGGAGATGTTCCCCTAATGCTTGTTTATTACTTTCCTCTTCTTGTGGGCTCCGGACCTGCCCCTCATGAGCCAGGGAAATGTTGAAGCTTTTCTATTCCCCATTTAAGGTATCTGTCAGATGGCTTTTACTGAGCTGGTCACTGGGCAAAACCATAATTCTGAGAAATTATTTATGACATGTTGTCTTTGAGCGATTTGGCTTTTTGATGAATTGCTCTCAGAGCCCAGATAAGGGGGTTCTTCTGTCCTGGAAAAAAGCTACAGGCTTTATCATGTTCCCCTACTTTCCCCACCTCCCCCACTAGGAACTCCCCCCACTCCCTTCTGGAGGGTACAGCCACACCTGAACAGCAGACAGGGAGCTAATTCCATCGTGGTTCACATTCTCCTGCAATAGTTCAAGGCTAAATGACCAGCTACAGCCTCTGATCTGCAGTCCTGCAACCTGGACATGGGCTGGCACACAGTAGGGCCTCACTAACTCTTGCCCTCCCCCTCCCTCTTCTCTCCAGGATTTTTCCCCCTTGCCTTTCATTGACCTCACATCTCCAGTAGCTCATGGTCACTTCCTCCAAACTCCCTTCCCCTGTTTCACTTCCAAAGGCTTCTTCTCCTTCCCTCCCAAGATGGACTTGTCACAAAGAAATCATAATGGACACATAACAGGCTCTTAAAATTCAGCACCTATAAATGGGAACAGAGCCAAAAGCCATGAAAATCAATTTTTTTTAATGAAAAAGTAGAACTCTAGAATAAAATTCATTTTCAGGGCTTCCCTGGTGGCGCAGTGGTTGAGAGTCCGCCTGCCGATGCAGGGGACGCGGGTTCGTGCCCCAGTACGGGAAGATCCCACATGCCGCGGAGTGGCTGGGCCTGTGAGCCATGGCCGCTGGGCCTGCGTGTCCGGAGCCTGTGCTCCACAACGGGAGAGGCCACAACAGTGAGAGGCCCGTGTACCACAAAAAAAAGAAAAAAAAATTCATTTTCATTTAAATCTCATTTTTAAAGAATTAAAGTACTTTTTTGACTGAAAAATTTCAAAGAAAATGTTGCTGAGCGTTAAAATGTAAAAATGCCAAGAAAATGTCAGAGTTAATAACGACCAATTTGAAACTGGGAATTACTCCGCACAGAATTGAAGGAGAATGTAAAAGCTAACATGTCCAACTCATGCCCCAGATACAAAGTCCTCCTCCGTGCATCCTGTTCCAGGAGTGGTCAGCATCTGCTTACATCCCTCCAGTGGCAGGGGTCTCACTCCCTCACCAGGGAGCTACTTTGCCATTGGTGCTTCTTAGAAAGTTCTTATGTTGGTCGTGAAATCACCCTGCTTTTGCACCCCCTGTTGCAACTTCTCATTCTAGAGCAAAAGGTCAGCAAACTTTTCCCGTAAAGGGCCAGGCAATAAATATTTTAAGCTCCGTGGGCCACACTGTCTCTGTTGCAACTTCTCAACCCTTTGGAGCACAAAAGCAGCTACAGACAATACATAAATGAAGGAACATGGCTGCAATCCCATAAAATTTTATTTACAAAACAGGCAGCAGTTGGATTTGGACCACTGGCTGTAGTTCGTCCACCCCTGCTCTAGAACCTCACAGAACACGTACAGTCCTCCATCCCCACCAGAGCCCCTCAGATACCTAAACTCAGCCAGCCTGCCTCCACAAGATGCTTTCAGGCCAAACGACCCTTAGCTCTTCTAATCATCCCGTATGATACAGTTTCACACCCTTCTTGTACGTGGGCATCCTTGGGAGTGGTTTCAGAGGACAGATATTTCCTGGATGCACCCCCAAATACCTCCATCTGCCCTGCACAGAAAAGTAACACAAGCTAACGTGTGTTGTACACTCACTATGTGTCAAGCGTGGTAATAAGAACTTCATATAAATTATTCTATTCATTCCTCACAGTGTTATGTAAGGTAGGTACCATTATTATTTCCATCTCACAGAAAGGGAAACTGAGGTTCAGAGAAGTTAAAAAACTTGCCCCAAGTCACATAAATGGTAAGGATTCCATCTCAGGCAGTGTCACTTCAGAGCACTGTTTTATTTTAAATAAGAATTTGTTATTATGAAATATTTCACTTATAGAATATATATATACATATACGTATAACTTATATAAAGTATGAAAAATAGTAATGTGAACATACAGTATACCCAACACCCAGTTTATGCTGAAGCCCCTGTGTGCCCACCCTGCCCATATCCCTCCTTCACCAGGAAGAACCCCTAGTCTGAATTTTGTGTTTATCCTTCCTTGCTTTTCTTTATTGTTTATCATATGTATGTTTCCTAAATACTGTGTCATTTAATTTTACTTGTTTTGAATGTATATATAAGTGGAATCATGCCTGAAACTTGCTTTTATGGCTTCACATTATGTTTGTGAGATTTCTGTTGCTGAACAAAGCTATAGCTCATTCATTTTGATAGCTGTGTAGTATTCCATTGTGTGAACAGGCCATGGTTTATTTGTTAATTCCCCCTGATGGACACTTGGGTTGTTTCCAGTGTTTCGTTTAGTTGCTGCTGTAAGCAAGACAGCTGAATGTTTCTATACATGTCTTCTGGCACACATATGTAGAGCTTCTCTAGGGTATAAACCTAGAAATGGAATCACTGAATCACAGGATTTCCCACATTTTGTCAAAGTGGTTTTATCCATTTACCCTCCCACCAGCAGTGTTTGAGATCTCTCATTACTCCACATCCTCATCAACTTTATTATTTGCCAATCTTGTGGGTATTGGATATGTCGTTTTAGTTTGTATGTTCCTGATTATTAAAGAGGATAAGCCACTTTTTCACATGTTTGCGTTTCTACTTCCTCTTTTGGACTGGTGACTTTGCCTGCTTTTCTGTTGGATCGTTTGTCTTTTTCTTATTGATTTGTTCAGACCATCCCTAGCCACAATGCTAAAATGAATGAAATGATCACCTCTCGCATTCTGAGCATACACTTCCATTAATGCAGACTCAGACGACAATCCTTCTGTTTGGTCCCTACTTCATGCAGAGTTTGCTGTCAGCAAAAATTAGTAAATCAGCATGTGTAATCTTGGTAACAAAACACCTATGAACCTTTCTTGGAAAGAAAAAAGAAAGGAAGGAAGGAAGGAAGGAAGGAAGGGAGGGAGGGAGGGAGGGAGGGAGACTACTTGATGATAAAATCCAGCCAACCACAGATGAATCAAAGTATAGATCTCAGGAAAGGAGGGCTTCTGATAAAAAGGAATGATTGCAAGAGCTGGACCCATTTAACATGAAACAATCAGCAATGTAAAGATAATAATGTAAACTAAAATTCAGAAGGCGGAGGAGGAAAAAGGAGTTGTGAGACTGCTAATTTCCTCTCCTTCCATACGAGGACTTTAATGGATACCATCTAAAGTGGAAAACCGGAGTTTAAAAGCTGGGACTCTAACCTCACTGCTCTTCGTAATCTTTTATTATATTACTCTTAGATATTTTAAAACCAAATATTTTCTGTAGCGAAGGCAAAACTGTTTAATGTTAAGCAATTCCTTCTGCTTTACTCTTCCTTATTTGCTTGTTACATTCAGATAAATAAAATTTAACATTAATTTTAAATAGCATGTAATAATGACCTTTTTATAAAATTATTTCTGTCCACCTCTCTACTTATAACATCTGCACGGAGAGATGTCTGGAATGGGAGTCATCTCATGTTAAAGATCGAGAGATATTGAGTGATTTTTTAAAAACTCTCTTCTCTGTACTTATTTGTTTTACTTGAATTTCCTAAAGCACATATTACGTTTATAAAGACAGAAACTCATTTTTAAACTGGTAGGCTTTTCACACTCAAGATGCTTTCTCACTCATTTAAGTTCATCTCCTTTCTGTTCTTCTGTGATTGACTTTCTGAGCCAAAAGCACAGGACTTAACATTTATTATTGCTAAATCATGTTAAAAATTAGCCCAGCACCATGGCCAACTGAATTCAACACAAACTATATTGTTTTTTCATTGAAATTGATTCAGTCAAACATTTTCTGAGCATCCACTAAGTGCTGAGAGAAACAAGTTAAGTCCCTGTGACATATAATTCCTTCAACAGAGTAGTCACTGAAGAAATGTTTACTGACATATTTAATTTGGAACTAAGAATGGTAATAATAGCACAGCAATCCCTATGCAGCATTTATTTATGCCAGGCACTACTATAATTTTTTAGTATTTATTAACTCAATCCTCAACAACACCATGAAGCATGTCCTATTATTATCCATATTTTAATAGATGAAGAAGCTGAGGGTCAGGGAGGTGAGTAATTTGTCCAAAGCTTTACACAGTGAGTAACAGGAAGACTTGGGATTCTGTTCTCCCTGGGCACACAGTGACACTCTAACTCCCCAGCCTTCCTTGCAACTAGGTGTGACCACTGAGTTTTGGTCAATGCAATGTGAGCAAAGGTGATGGGCACTATGCCCAGGACTGGCCTATAAAGCCTTCCCATAGGTTCTCCATGCTCTCTTCCCATCCACAGTGTCAGTGGGGAAGACTCCAAGGACCTAGAACCTCCCCCAACCCCAAATCCTTAAGCCCGTCATGGAGGGGCACCGCGACTGCCAGAGAAACTGTCACAGGGAGGACAGCCTCCCAAGGTGACAGACTCCGGGAGCAATGCCTTCAGTATAATGTCTCGCTCTTTGCAGGCAACCTCAACCCTTGACTGAGCACAGCAGCCAAACAGATGCTTACCATTTCTGGTCAGCACAAGACTCAACTATGGACAATCTTAAGCCCCTTTGGTCTGGCTGAGACTTCATCAGAGCTGCACCACTGCCCGAGTCTCTTCCTACTCACCTCTCCTTCCTTCCCCCTCTCCTTTCACAGGTGGCAGGCCTGCCCACACTCTGAAGACTTGCCCTGCCTTCCCCTGCTCTCTCCCCTCTTTCTTTCGTGAGCATTGCTCCCAATCCACGTCTAGCTCTGGGCATCTGCTTCCCAGAGGACCCAACCAACACACCCTCTGACCTGCATTTGACTATGACATGAGCAAGAAATCATCTTAATACTTTGAATCACTGGAACATAAGGGTGTTTGTTACCATAATTAGACCGCATTGACCAGTAACATTCTTAACCACCTGCTATAAGAAGCCTGAAATACAAGAAAATCAACACACCTAGGAAACTATTACAGAAAGGTGAAAAGAGTTTGAAGAGAGACAAAAAAAGATTGGGGAAAAGGTAGAAAGAAATTATGCTGTACATTTAAAATGTGTTCCCCTACCATTCAGGACACTGACGTCAAACCAAAATTCAAGGGACATGACCAGATATAACTCAGATTTGCTGCACTGGGTGGTCTTCATCCCCCTGTGCCCACAAAGGGCCTGGCTCCAAACAGGTGTTCAGTACATACTGGCTGGACGAAATTACTGCTGCATACAATCCCTGCTGGTGGATACAGCCTGAAATAAAAGTAACCGTAGCTGTAGCTCTGTCCCAAAGAGCTTATTAACTCCAGCCATCTTGAGTTTTTCACACTCCTTCCCCAGGCTGATGGACAGACCATCTGCTTCTGTAAGTCTCCAGAGAGCCAGACTGTCCATCTTGGATGCTGAGAAAAACTGGCATTTCTGTATTCTCCCTGAAGCTGTCACTCCGAATCCTTGGCCGGCTGCAGACTATGTTATTTGAGGATGATGGAGCCGTAGCACACTTCTCTCCTCTGCGCTGGGAAAGTCAATTACCCAATTTACAAAATGTTTTTCAAAGACTAGTAGATACAAACTCTGTTTCCTAATTACCTGTCAATAAGTTCCTCCTCATATGCAGGTGTGACATTTTTAAAAGTCAGGGTCACGAACACAAAACGTATGCGGGTTGCTTGTCAGGAAGGTTGGGGGGCTCCCTTCTGCAGGTTTGCACAAATATCACAAGTTGTCAGCCCTTCCCCTGGGGACGGGGGCCAGGTCACCTGCTGAGGAGGGACCTCGCTCCAGCTATGTTCCACCAAGCCATCTCCATTCCTTTCCACCCCACATATGCCTCTGCAGCGTGCTCTTCCGAGGGGTGCATTGGTCCAACATTTGCTGAGGGCCTGGGCTAGATACAGGGTAAGACACGGACCCTGCCCTCAGGGGACTTATAATCTAGAGGAGATACAGAAATAATTTCGTAAAATGTAGTATGAAGTTAATGGAGGTTTAGAACACTCATTCGTTCCATTAATACTCATGGGATGATAATTTAGAGCCAGATCCTGTGGGAGGTGCTGGGGACACAGGAAAGGTTACATACAGTCTTGGCATGAGGGAGCTCTCACTTCGGTGGGGAGAGAAGATTGAAACAAAAAGCCATAACACAAGGCAAGATAAAAGTGGGAACTCTGGTGGAGACACAAGTCATGCAAAAAGAAAGGAATGGTCGAATCTCACTGAGATATTCTGCCAAGACTTCTTGGAGGAGGTGACATTCGAGCTGAGCTTTGGAAGATAAACAAGAGAGTGAGGTGGCAGGAGGGCACCCCAGATGGAGATGCCAGCATAAGCAAAGTCTCGGAGGGGGAAAGTGCATACGGGAGAAGTGGAGTATCTGCTCCTGGGGCAGAAGCACGGGGTGGAGAAGGGAGGTGGCAGGAGACGGATGGGTGGGGTCAGACTGGCTGGTCCCTGGGGAACCGTCAACATCAGGCAGGGTGCGGTTTCTTTTCTCTAGGCAGCAGGCGTCACTGCAGAACTTTAATCAGGGGAGTGCCAGGATGGAGGCTGTGCTGTACGCAGATGCCTCTGGCAGCTGGTGTAGAGGAGGAAGGCCTGACGGGGAAGAAGGCGACCAGCTGGGAAGTGGGAGCAATGGTTCAGGTGCAAGGCTTGATGGGCAACCTGGCCCAGCACTCCAGGAAGGATGTATGTGCACAGTGGAGCTCACCTCTCAGAGGTCCATTAACTAAGGGACTCGGAGGCTTGGGATTGACCAGCACGTGATGTCAATGGGACTCAGTCAGATGGGTCACCTCAATAGCGTCCTTAATGGGAGGCTCAGTGATGGGGAAGACCAGTGAGGAAAGATATAAAAGAGAGAATAAAGCCAGCTATGTCAGGCACAGCATATGGGCCCCAGGCCCCTGTGATCTCCTCTTCACTTGGGCTTGGCTTGTAAAACAAGAAGGTTGAGTTAGTGGCTTCATCAGTCATGAGAGGCTAGGCTCTGCTGTAGCGACAAACACCCCCAAATCTCAAGAGCATCCCAGAAAAAGTTGATTTCTCTCTCAGCAAGGGGGGGTCCTGACACAACCTAGTCATTCAGGGGCCCAAGCTGATGGAAAAACCACCATCTTGAATGCTGCCGCTTTGCCAAGAGAGAAGGAAAAAGAAACTCTGGAGAGGGTCAACCAGCAATTAAACGGAACTCACTGGCCACAACTGGCATCATCCAAGGACCAGGGACACAAGGCACAACTTGGCCAGCAGAAGAGGGGAACTAGGTGTCAGGGAACTACAAACGTCTGCCACAGTTGATCTCTCAGACCCCTTCCTGCTCTAACTGTCTGCATTTTGGTTTGTGCGCCAGATTTTGGTTCAATGTATCAAGCTAACATTTCTTTAATACTGACCTATGTGTTTGTTGGGCACTATGCTAGATTCTTTACATGCATTATCTCATCTGCTATTCATAATGTATCTCATTTAATATTCACAATGCCTCTATGAGATGGATACCATTACAGACATACCTTGTTTTATTGAGCTTTGATTTATTACACTTCGCAGAGGTTACGTTTTTACAAATTGAAGGTTGGTGGCAGTCCTGTGTTGAGAAAGTCTATCAGCGCCATTTTTCCAACAGCATTTGCTCACTTCATGTATCTGTGTCATATGTTGATAATTCTTACGATATTTCAAACCCTCTACCAGCAAAAAGATTTGACTCACTGAAAGTTCAGATGATGGTTAGCATTTTTTAGCAATAAAGTATATTTAAATTAAGGTATGCACATTGTTTTTTTAGACATAATGCTATTGCACACTTAATGGACTCCAGTATAGTGTAAACATGACTTTTATACACACTGGGAAACAAAAAAATTCATGTCACTTGCCTTATTGTGACATTCACTTTACTGTGGTGGCCTTGAACCAAACCTGCAGTATCTCCAAGGTTTGCCTGCATTATCCCTCAATTAACAGAGGGGAAAATAGAGGTTCAGGGATTTTAACTGACAAGCTCAAGGTCACACTACTAGTAAATCATGAAACCAGGACTCAAATCCAGAGCATCACACTCCAAACTCTAACTCTTGTCTCTTACAATCAGAGCTGTCCAGAGATGGAGTAAAATGTCTTGTAAAGCAGTGGGCTGCCTGTCAGTGCAGGCATTCTGGCAGAAGCGTGCAGGAGACTGCTGTAGAAAGGATTATTTCACCAAGTAAAGGAATGGACTCTAATCCTGAATTTCCATGAGGAGAGGCAAGGAAACAGGAAAAGTAGGGGTAAGTCTTGGGAACAGCAAATGGCATTCTGAATTGGAGCACTCCATAGATGAATGAAGAAATGAGAGGTGGGATTGGAAAGGGAGATTGGGGTAGCCTTGGTGGGCCCTGAGCACCAGTATAAGGGGTCATACCCTATTCCGGGGGCCCTGGGGAGTTTTTGTTTGGTTTGGTTATTATTTTTAATCATTTTAACCATTTTCAAGTGTACAATTCAGTGGCATAAGATGCAATCACTATACTGTATAACCATAACCATTATGTATTTCCTGAACTTTTTCATCATCCCAAACAGAAAAACTGTACTTATTAAACCCTGGGAAGTTCTTAAAAGGGCTTAAACCTGATAATGACATCTTCAGAGCTGAGATGGTGATGAAACCCTAAGGCTGAGATGGGCAACCCTGGCTGCCACTTGAAGGACGTCTTTAGAGGGAAGAGAGGCTGGACAAGGGGATGGGTAATGAGAACAGTGCAGGGATCCAGGCGGGAGATGGCAGGAGCCAAAGACAGGGCAGCAAGACTGGCAGAGGGAGGTGGTCAGATTTGGAACTAGAGGAAGGGAAACCACAGAGAGAGAGGGGAGTCCTAGCTTCCTCCAGGGGCCCTGTGAGTCCTGGGCCACCAAAAACTGAGATGGAGGAGCCAGGAGGGGACCTGGGGCCCTGAAGACGCCAGAGTCGCTGAACTGGACACAGGTGAGGCACTGGCCGGCTGCCTGCTCCACCAACTTTCCCTGGGGAGGCACATCCCCAAACTTAACAGTCCTTCCTGGGACGGGGGCCAGAGCTGTCCTCCTGGCTCCTCAGAGGTCTGCGGCCCAACACAGATCCTGCCTGCGCTCAAACACTCACTGGGTGCCTGCTTGGGGATGAAGGGTGATTGCCGGTGGGATGGGATCATCGTCCCCATCACCAGCAGTCACACTCATTACTCAAGGCGGCCCTCCTGCGTGAGCTGCAGCTCAGCTGGAGTTAATTACGTGCCTCTCTTGTCCTCCAGCTGGGGACACGGTGGTCACTCCCTCGTCTGATGGATGAAGGCTGGGTCTCTGTCACACATCACCACAACCAGGGGATTCTTCTCAAGGGAACTTCCAATTCCTTAGTCCTGCCACAAATCCTTCTACCCTTCCACCTCATGGGCTGCTGTGGGCACCTGTCTTCAGAGGCCTTTTTGAGAGGTGATTTTCCCAACACCCCAATACTCAGGCCTGCTTCCCCAGCTCCCATCCCCACTACCACCTGATCCCAGACCCAGGCTGACCTCACTTGGAAGTTAACTTCCGGGGGCCTCGTTGCACAGGCAACCTTGGTCCTAGCTGTGTGCCTATCCCAACACCCTGTTCTCACACCCAGCTCCTCTGAGTCTGAAGCCCTAACGAAACTTCCCAGGTCTCTATCCCCAGGGCCCAATGCTTGCCTGCACCCACCCCATGGCTGAGCTCCTGCTAAGTGGTCCCTAAGCCCATCACGGCACTGCCCACCCAGAAGGCACTGCATAGGAATGCCCCGGATCCCAAGGGATGGGAAGTGCCACCTGCCTAGAAAAGGGCAGAGGGGTTTCACCTGAAGTCTAGCTAGAGACAAACCCAAGAACAGATGCCACTGAGTGCTGAGAGGGGAGCAGGGAGGCTCCAGGAGGAGGCTGCTTAGGGGAGGCTCCTGTGGCTCTTGGGGCAGCTGAGAGCAGTGCACTTAGAAGTATGATCCACTCCAAGGAAGCCCCTTCACAGGACCCCTTGCCCAGAGGGCTGGCAAAACTCTAAGAGAAGCAGCCTCTGGAAAGCCAAGGGGAGGTGCAGACCCTCAGAGGGCAGCCCGTCCCAACCCTCACAACCCTGCACCTCCCTTCTCTGTGAAACAGGGAAGCAATGCTGGGAAGGCATAACCCTAGGGCCCTTACCGTGCTAAGTGGGGCAAATGCCTGAGAGCCCTGCTATTAATGCTGCACTGATTCAGTTTGATGCAGCAGTCATTTGCTGAGCACCTCCCATGAGCCAAGCTTTGTGCCAGGCGCTGGGCAAACAGAGGAAACCAGTTAGAGCACATCCTCAATGAGCTCACTGGCTAGTGGGGATGAGAGAGGAGCCAATGAGCATGGGCTGGGGAAGCATACCAGGAAAGGGGCAGCGGACAGGGTGGGCCCCAGAAAAGGCCACTGAAGCCAGCACCAGCAGTAGGCTTTGTGCAGGAGGAGGCACTTATGCTGAGCCTCTATACATAAGGAGAAATTAGCTAGATGGAGAGGGTAGAGGAGAGTGGCCTACAGTGAGAAGAGCATTCATTCATTCATTCATTCTACAAAAATTTTTTGAGTACCTACTATGTGTCAGGCATGGTGATAGGTGGCAGGGACACAGCAGTGAGCAAAAGCCCCACCTATGGAGAGCTTCCATTCCAGTGTGGGAAGGAGAGAAGAAATGAGTAGGGTAAGTAAAATGTTAGTAAACTTTAGAAAGTAAAGTGATGAGTAAAATGTGTTGTATATGATGAGTGCTAAAAGGAAAACTGAAGTGGGGGAAGGGCTGTGTGAGGTGGTGGTGGGAAGGTAGTGAACCAGGAGCTTTCGGCAATGATTGACACCCAGAACAGGGCACGGGAGGCAGAGAATGGAGAGGCTGTACAGGAGTGTGAGGGACACCTGGGAGGGCAGTTGTCAGGGAGGAGACAGTGGAAAGGCGACCCTGGAAAGCATCATGGGGAATCAGTAATAGAAATCATGATTATCATTAAACCACCGCCATTGGCTATCGTCCCTAATGTACTACCGAAGGTCAAAGCAACTAAGAACTGTAATGATTTGGGAAAAACTCCTCTCCAAACTTCAGAGGCATCCAAGCCTTGCCAATGAAAACTGCCCTCAGAATCTGAGAATGTGAGGGGTTGAGAAGCCCCCAGATGGCCTCACCCCAGACTGGTGTGACCTGCCAGGTGCAGAATAGCACAGAGGTGATGGGACACAGGTGGGAGAAGTGCTGAGCTGGACGACCCAGGGTATTGGAAGCAGTGCCTCTGGCTGGACCAGGAGTCACGGCCCACCCCTACCCTCCAACTCTTAGGCGAGGATCGCTGGGCAGGTGTTGACCCTCCTGCGCTTCTTACAAAACAGGTCTAGTGAGCCTCCCTCCCTCACGTGGCCGAGGCCAGATCAGGCTGGACAGCATTTGTGGGTCCTGGAAGTACATGCACGTTGAAGGGCCCTCGTTGCCCAGACCCGAGGGCAGAGCCTGCCCCAGACTGGAAACTGGGCTCTCATTTGTTTGTCATTTGCTGGGTGACCTTGGGCTGGGTTCCTCCTGTCTCTTGGCTTCAAGATCCTCGTCCCAGGACAGCCTCTGGGCTCTCTAAGCTCCAAGGTTCTGTGAGGTTTCCTACATGAGTTTGGTGCTTCTAGAGTGAGCCCTGCCAGAACCAGCCCCCAAAACTGGGCCCAGTTCTAACCATGACGGGACCCCACCCAGATACAGGGTAAAGTAAGGCTGCCTGTGGCCTCCACACCGCCGCTCCTCAGGACTCTGCTCCATACACACCTGTCAGAGCCTCCTGGGCCCTTTCCCAGGTAGAGGGCAAAGAAAAATTACCTTCATAAATTCTGCAAACAGAATAGGAGGATTTTTCAGGGTTAATTCATTTTCATGCAGAAAAAATTACGATTATTTTTCCCAGGGTAGCAACCTTGCTGTGAAATTGGTACTTTGTTTTCTTTTTAGGTTTAACAGATCCTTCCTGAGCCTTGAAAAATTATTTGAATGTAGTTTTTCTCAGAAATTTAAAAAAACAAGCAGGAAGAGAAATAAGGCAGACCAAAAAGGACAAATATTACATGATTCACTTAGATGAGGTACCTAGAGTAGTCAAATTCATAGCAAGAGAAAGTAGAATCATGGTTTTCTGGGGCTACGGGAGGGAGGAACAGGGAGTTATTGTTAAATGAATATGGAGTTTCAGTTTGGGAAGATGGAAAAGTTCTGGAGGCAGATGGTGGTGATGGTAGTACAACAATGTGAATGTACTTAATGCCACTGAACTGGACACCTGAAAAACACTTAAAATGGTAAATTTGATGTTATGTATATTTTTACCACAATTTGTTGGTAAAAAAAAAACAAGCAGGAAGGTAAATAATACCTTCCCCAGGACAGGTCTCATGGCTTCCCTGGGCCTCAGTTTCCTAATCTGTAAAATGGAAGAGAAATCCATACCTCCCTACTCTCTGAACCTCAGTAAAGAGAAAGAAGCCATGACTTTTTTAAGTGACACTTTACGAAGAAACTAAAGAGAAGTCAAAATGAAACTAAATAATGAATACAAAGAAGTACAAAATGGCCTCGTGTCTGGAGGGCAGACTCCTCTGCTCTCAGGAGCCTGCAGGCCTCCATGCCCAGCTTCCCTCTGCCTTCTATTTGTGAGGGAAGTGGAACAGAGCGAAGGAAGTTGCCCAGGGCCCACAGCAAGCTGCTGAGCGAGCTGGGGCAGACCCTCCTGCCCAGATCCCATGCTCCCCTCACCCAGCAACAGGCCCCAACTCCTCAGACTGCATGTGGCTTCTGTGCCTGGCCAAGCCCAGAGCATCCTGCTTCCTCCTGGAAGCCTTCACTGGGTGAGATGCCCTTTCTGTAGGCTAACCAGCACCCTCTGGGGTGGAACAGCCCAGGGCAGCTCTTGAGGCGTGGGTTTCTAAGGGTGGGGCTATCTCCTGTACCTTTGCAGCATAATGGTCAAGGGTCCACCTCTGGAACTACGTGCCCGGGTTCAAATCCCCCATTTAACAGCCTACTGACCTTGGACCAATTCTTTAGTCTTTCTGTGCATCCATTTCCTCCCCCATAAACAAGGATAACAACAGTGTCTACTGCATACGGTTGTTGTGAGGGTTAAATCGGTTAATTCAATGCCATTGGAAGAGTGCCTGGTGAACGCCTGATAAATGTTAGCTATTCGGTGTACTCTCCTCAGGAGCCCTGCTGGCCCCAGCATGCATGGCATACACAGGAGCTCTGGGAATGTTTGCTGACCCACATTGGGCAATGAGAGGAGTCATGGCAGCCTTGGAGGTAGGCACTGGCTTGTGAGTTTCCTTCTCAAGCTTCACATTAAACAGCAACGGAGACCCCAGGACAGTGCCCGCCCCATCTGGTCCCTCACAAGTCCCCCCACTTTTACTCCTCTACAAGCCTGGTCCAGCCCCAGCCCTGCCATTGAAGGAGCAGGTGGTGTGGTCACGACGGACACCATAGGGGGACCTGCCCCTCTCTATTTTGGGCCAATCTGTTGACATGACAACCAGGCTTCCTGACCCTGACGCCCAGTCTCCATCCTTGTGTTCTGCCAGGCACATCCTCCACCAGCGGCTTTGCTGATTGGAGGGACGTTTTCACAGATTCTGTCAAGATCTTTCCCCCAAACGGCAGCAGATTTGGGACGTCACGCCAGGAATCCCTGCTCGTGATGGGCATGGAACTGGCAGCTCTGCTCCCTAAAGCCCAAAAGTGGGGCTTAAGGAGGCACAGAGGGAGGGGTGGCCCCCATCTCGAAGCTTTCCAGGAAACCCCAGGACTGTCTCACCTTCCTCAACCATGAGCTGATGGGGACCCACCCCACGAGGTGCTCAGTCTCCAGATACTCATACTTTAGGAAATGTCAGGTCAGGAAGAGTGCCAGGAGGTCCTCTGAGCTGAGCTCTGCATTGTACTGTGGGGGAATCCAAGGCGTATGGCTTGTCGGAGATGACAAAAACCCCCCCTACCCCTGCTGGCCCAGGATTCCCTGCACCCCATTAAGATTCTGTTCACATTGCTCTAAAATAGACAAAGGAATGTGCTAGATTCTCCTGCATAACAACAGAGCATACTGAATTTTAATTTTAAATGGGGAACTTTGTCACCATAAACAACACACCAAGGACAAGACACACGGACTGAGTGCCCCACAGGGTGGCAATAACAACGAAAGAAATAATAATAATAGCTCTCAACTCCTGAGGCTCACTACATGCCAGGTAAAATCCTAAACTCTTCATAAACATCATCTCAAGTAACTGAATGTTCACAGCATGCCCGTTTTACAGATTTGGAAACAGAAGCTCAGAGAGTTTAAATAACCAACTCAAGGACACAAAGCAGAAGAGGAGCTTGGCCTGGGGCCAGCCTGTCTCTGCAGTTACCCATGACGTCATGAGGCTGGGGTTGGGGGTGAGGGGGCACCAAGGGAGAAGTGGCAGCAAGCAACTCTGAGCCACCTGGGGTGATGGAACAGACAAGGAAACTTCCAGCAAAATGCTCAGAGAAATGAAGAAGAATGAATCGGGCAAGGGGAAGAGGGGAAGGGCGCATGACTGGGGGAGAGTAGGAAGGAGTATACATTTATAAATAGTTCCAAGAGCCATGCACTGAACTAGGCACTTTGATTATACCATCTGTCCACCTTGCTTAAGGGTTTCTCAGGTGCAGAAGGGAGGTGGTGGTGGTCAGTGATCTGGACTAAAGAGACTAGAAGAGGCTTCTTGGAGGAGGAGGCTTTCGAACTGGAAGGAAGACAGGCCTGTCTGAATTTTCCACAGCTCAGGAACGCATCACCTACTTTGCAGTACAAAGTACGCAGTATTCCACCCTGACACCACACTCACACTAAACTCTGCACATTCTCTAGAAACAGAATGAATGTAAAATTCCACAGGGAGATGTTTTGTTAACACAGTGCGTAATAGAAGACAACAAAAGAATTTCACTAGGAGGCTGGCTGATGCAGTCAGCTGAAATAAATTAAAACGTGGCATTGTTGTCTTCTTTGTGTACATTAGTTTTAATTACTGTTTGCTGAAAAAATAAAACTTCACATGTACAAGGAAAAAAAAAATCTCCAAACCTGTGCATCATGAGTCTCTGTGTAATGGATCTACCGTGGTGTAGGTGAGGTGTACCATGGTGTAGGTGAGGTGGACTGTAGGTGAAATGTTGTCTGAACACAGGGTTCTGTAGCTCAGCTGTCATGGCAGGGCCCAGCCAGGGGCGTGGACACAGCTGATGCTCACCAAGTGCCTTGCATGTTATTCCATGGCTGGAAAGGCATGGACCTAAAACTCATCCAGTGCTCATGGATGCACACACACCTCTTCAGCCTCAGAGCCTGCCCCCAGGCCATGTGGGATGGACAGGATTTTCTGTTCAGTCACAGCACACCCGCCGTGTCCTCTGTGGGTTTCACTCTGTCTTTTATTTAAAAGCCTGTTGTTGCCATAAGCTGGCTCTGCTGCCCCTGGGAGTGGGCATACTCAAAGGTTAGAACCATGTCTCTTGGGGCTGGTACTGAACTAGAGCTCTGTGCCATGCTGCCAAACTGAGCATGACATAGGATGGGCACCCTCAGTTGTTGGATCAGGGCTGAGAGATGTGGAGGGTCTCACTCCTAGGTGGGGTCTTTGGTGGCATTGAGGGTAAGGACTCTAACCTAGGGGTTTCAAACTTAGTTCCTTGGGAGGCCCCTCAAAGCACTGATTTGGTGTGACCCCACTGGGCAGGCTCTGGGCTCCCACCACCATTTAACCAGGAGAGTTCCCTTCTGCCGATTGATTTTTATACACTGGGCATCTAGAAGATGTTGTTTGAACACAGGGTTCTGTAGCTCAGCAACAGTGGAAGCCAGGTGACTAGAGCAGACCAGGTGGTCTGCCACCACAACAGTACCTCTGCCCCTCAACCTGGGTCCTACACCCAGGAGCACCTGCAACTGGTGCTCTAGGCCCCTGTGACAGAGAAAGCTATGCCTTAAAAGAGATCCAGACACTCTGGCCAAATGGACAACAGAAAAAATAAAACACAAGAAAACCTCCCATGAAACAAGTGCAATATTGGAGTTTCAACACTGAGTGAGGGGGCCGGGGTTTTCGCTCAACCTGATTGGGGTTGAATTACAAATGGCCTGTGTCATAGTCCATTCTGGCTGCGATAACAAATACCACTGACTGGCTGGCTTAAACAACACATATTTAGTTCTATTTATTTCTCACAGTTCTGGAGGCTAGGAAGTCCAAGATCAAGGTACCAGCAGTTTCGGTATCTGGTGAAAGCCTGCTTCCTGTTTCATAGACAGTGGCCTTCTCACTGTGTCCTCCCATGGCTAAAGGGGCAAGGGAGCTATAGAGTCTCTTTTATAAGGGCACTAATCCCATCATGAGGGCTCCATCCTCATGACATAATCACAGCCTCAAGGTCCACCCCCAAATACCATAACATTGGGGATTAGGTTTCAACATATGAATCTTGGAGGGGACACAAATATTCAGTCCATAGCACCTTGAATGCCAGGATGATGGGCACTGCCTCCTTACTATGGAGCATGTGGCCACAGACCCCTTACACACAGTATATAGTGGGTGCTGATGGGCTCCATGCAGGCTACACAGACATGCTGTGATCAGCCCAAGGAGGCTCAGATGTAAATGCAGGACACACACCAATCCTTGTGACTCCACCCCAGGTCAGCACCAGGAAGATTTTCCGAAGGGAGGAAAAAGGGGGACAGGAGAGTGTTCTGGATTAGAAGATGAGGCAGGAAAGTAAGGGAGAGATGGGAGTGGGCAGAGGCATGATGAGGATCCGACAGCTCAGTCTGGCTAAAGCAGACCATAAGAGAGATGGACAGAGACAAGGGCCCAAAGTGGAGAACGCTTGAATGCTGGGGCATGAACTCTAGGAGAATGACTGGGAAAGGAGCAGGTACATGCTTGCTAATTGCTGAAGCTGGGTGATGGTGTCACAGAGGCTGTTTATCCTACTCTTTCTACCGCTATATTTGTGAACTCATCCATGATTTTAAAAAGCTGAAGAAAAAACAAAAGGAAAAGAAAGGGCCAAGCAGAACCTGAAATCTCCCCTTTCCTCACTTCAATGATCCTAGGGACTCCTGCAGGAAGTACACAACCAAATGCCCAAATCACAGCTAGGAAGAGAGGCACGGAGGGCTGGGAAGGCAGGATAGCCCCTACTTCTCTCTGCCAGGCAATTTTACCCCTCCTACTGCATCAGCCACCTCCTGCAGGTGATGACTCTAAATCCCGACCTCCATTCTTGTTGCCCGCCCTCAGCCCCAGCCTGATCTGGTCTCCACCTGGGTGACCCACAGGCCCAAACCTGCACTCACCACCTTCCCCTCAAACGCAGCCCATGTCCCAGAAGGCAGAATGCAGATGTGACAGGTAAGAGACAGGCTATAGATTCAGACCCTGAGAAAACTGCTTTCTCTCTGGAAGTCTTCCGTGTAGGGACGGCACTCAGCAGGTGCTCAGTGCACGGAAGAGCTCAGTAACTATTATTGTTGTTGATATTTCTGTCAGAATTAGCATTAATTCTCCCCTCTGCAGGTCCGGCCAGCCTCAAGTCCTGAAGGGTTACTGGTTGAGCATCTGCAGCGCCGTGCCAGCCTCTCTGCCTCCACTGCCATGTGCTCCCGTCCTGCCTCATCATCTTTCCCCTGGACCGCAGGCAGGCCTCTCTGCTCTCAGCCCTGCTCCCTCCCCTCTGCTGCTCACCTTCCCTCCAGAGTGTTCTCACTGAATGACAAGCTCCTCATTTCACTCTCTGCTCAAAGGATTTCACGGCCCTCCATGGCCAAAGGCACTTAGTTCAAGCTCCTTCACCTGCCACACGTGGCCTTCCAGATCGGCACCCCCAGATGCCCAGCTGGCCTCAGCTCTGCCTGCCTTTGCTCACCAGCCCCTCCTCCTGGAACACCCCTTCCCTGACGAGTATCCTCTCACCTTGCCTTCTAAGGTGCAGCTCAGATGTCCATTTCTGCCCCCAATCCTCCCTGATCCCAGCAACCAGGACTGACCACTTCCTCCCTGTGCCCCACGGACCTCGCATACTTCTCTGCCGGCAGTATCCAGACTCCTGGTTTATCATAAAACACAAAATCCCTCTGCCCCTCAAAATCAGAATGCCAATGTAGGTTGTCAAATTTTATTTTCTCAAGTGAGGACATTAAAGAACAAAACAAAATGAGCAAACAAATCCTAACATCTATCACCATGATTTAATTTTTTAAAGGACATGATAACAAGGAAGGAGGAGGAGAAAAGGAAGAGAACCATCTCAAAGTAAAGAATGGTCTTTAAAATAACATTAGTTCATCCTTATTTTTCTCATGTTGCCATGTCTGTGAAAGCTCTGTCAAGGCCAGTATGGGTCAAGGGCTGGTCATTGTGAGCATTTCCTGGGTGTCCACATCTCCCTTGGGGATTGTGAGCCCCCGAGGGTGAGGCTGAGCCAGGAGATGCTCAGTGTGTTCACGGATGGACAAACACGCAGGCATGGCTGCCCAGGGCAGTGGGAGTTAGGGTCTCCCCGCTCCCCGCAGCTTGGGAATGGGATCTCCAGTAACGCACCATCACAGACCCATTCAGCAACAGAGAGGGCCCCTGGCTGGGCTGCCGAGTTGGTTTTAGAAAGGTTTTACTAATCAACTGCCCTTTCTAGTATCACTCAGGAAACACTCCTTGCAATAATAATGAAATACAAACAAACCCACCCAGGCACTTGAGAACAATTCTCAATTGTTAATTAATTCAGTGGGAGAGGGAAAACAGGGAGGAAAGGGAACTGAATCGCTCATACAGACGCATGGTTTCTTTCCTTTTTTAGCAAACTACCTTGTACCTGCCGCAGTTTCTACCTTCCTTAAACACGCCCAAAGAGCCACTGGATTCCACAAAGTAGGGGGGCCACAATCTGTAGTGGAGAGCCCAGGGCTCCATAGTCAGAGCAGGCACAGTCCTGGGTACAGCTGGGTGGCCTCTCTGGGACTCTGCATCATCACCTATAAAGTGCAGTGATTCCTTCTCTACCTGTTGTAGAAAGCTGTAGGGAGGGACAGCCGAAACACTGGACAACAGGCTGTGGAAACTCCAGGACTGAGCAAATGTATGGGATTGCTGCCAGAATTATTGTTATTGTTGTTGCTAATACGACGGCTAACAAGTGTAGACTAAGAAAGAAATGAGTCACATGTAAATAAATAGCCCACTCTCTCTGGCCTTTCTCAGACAACGCACCTCATTTCACTTGCCAAGGCATTCCCTGTTTCAGGGAGATAAACAAGATCCCTGAAGGCTATAAATAATTCTTATAGCAACTTCCTCCTTGCCTGCTGCAACCAAGACCCGAGTGGACCTTCTCAAGCAAAGACTTTGGTCTGGAACAGCTTTTCCACTGTGTTTCCTCAATAGCCAACATTCATTCATGCAGAAGAAAGGAGGAATTTAATATTTCTAATTACTTTTTAGGGAGTAGTTTACTCCTGGAAATTTCATAATTGATTTTTCATCCGGTTTCCCCTTGGTTGGTATTATTCTCTCAAGACCCTTACTAAGCCTTCCAACGATATTTCTTTTCCTCTTCACATTCCAGCTGTGTGTTTGTTTTTTTGGTCCCCCCTCAAGGGGAAAGATCATGTCTGCGAGTTTTGGATCCCAGCCCTGTCCTCGGCACACCGGTGGAGCTATGCCAATGCACTGGGAACAAAGACCAGAAGAAGAAATTATTTCCCCTACCCGTGCTTTCTCTAACTGCAGCTCAGAAATCCCAAACGGTTCAGGTTAATAAACTGGCCCAAAACTGATTAATTTTGCAAAACAGACCTTCCAGGGTAGCACACAAGATCTTCAGAAAGAATATTCTGGTTTTTATCTCCCATTGAGAGCTTCAAGGACCATAATTATAGCAGCATGGCGCAACAGAATCAACTCAAGTTCACTAAACCCCAAGAACCTTCCCACCAACACATACCAAAATAACGTCCTGTTCTGTTTGAAAATATCACCTCGCATTCAGATTTGTTCTCTCCCACTGTGTTCTGTGCGTTTTTAAGGAGCTCTGTTTGGCTGGGTTTTGACAACCGGAAGCCGGGGCACGGAGGCCCGCTCCAGGCACAGGGCAGTGGACAATTGCATCAGAACCAGCTGGGGGGCTCATTAAAATGCCACTTCCCAAGTTCTATTCCAGACCATCAAACAGGAATCTCTAGGGCTGGTCTGTTTTTAATTAGCATCCCTGATGATCTGGATGCACACTAACATCTGAGATGCCAACTCATTTTTCTGCCCACCCTCCCTCCCCCCCAGCTCCTCCCCAGCTCCTCTCCACCCCATACACATTTATTCTTCAGATTTTACTGAGTAACTATTTCTGCACAGGACATCTGGGGTTCTGTGGGATATGAAGATGACAGACTCTCCAAAGTTCTCAGGGTTTGGGTCCGTAGTCCAATGTTCTCCTTACCCTTGCTGCAATGGCCACCAGTCCACTTTAGGCTCCTACTGTTTCTTTTTGTTACAGAAGACTGTGTTTTCAAAGTTTCATTCTTCCATCTGCAATGTGCAGAAGGCTGTGCACGCGAAAGGTCCTGAGAAATTGCTTGTTGACTGCCCACCACTTGGAAACACCTTCATGGATTGGAACCCTGCACTGGAAGGCCATTCCTTGACTATGCATTTATTGAATGCTAACTGAATACTAGTACTAACAATAGTAATAAAGATGCTAGTGATACTATTCCTGATACAAAGCCCTTTCCAGCTTACAAAAGATGTGTCACACTTTCCCTTTGACTCTTACAGTCACCTGCAACACTGCCAGGACAAACATGATCATACCCACTTTACAAATGGAAAACGGAGGCTCAGAGAGGTTAAGTGACTTTCCTGAGGACCTACAGCTAGTTGGTTACAGGACTGGCGCTCAATCCAGACCTCCTGACTCCCAGGAGTCAATCATTCTTTCCTGATCCAATAAGTAATATTGAACACCCACTACATGCCATTCATCACACTGGGGGTGCTGGGGATGGCCCAGTTCCTAAGTTGCATCTAAATGCACCACCTGCCAGCCTCAGGTGCTGTGAGCCCCAGAACAGGGAGGCCAGGGGAAGCACAGCTCTTGGCATGAACAGGGGCACTGTCCAGAAAGGGAGGGCAAAGGGGCCCAGTGCAAGCTGAACTTCTCCAGGGTCTCACCACAGGTCTGCAGCACCCCAGTCACCGTGCTGAGCCTTCTCTCTTCAGGGCTTTGGGCCCCTGCCTCACCTGCCAGGGTTGTAGTTACCTACCTTACAGAGCTGTTGGGATGCCCAGACGAACATGATCAGGAAACTCACAAGCCCAGCCTGAGGGTCAGTAATCGCCATGATGCCTTAGGGGGCCAAAAGTCTTCTGCTTTTCTTAATTGATCTTCCAGGGGTCTAGAGACGGCCATCTGAGGCTCAGGTGAGGGGTGTCTCAAGGAAACCCGCTTTCAAATCTTCCTTTAACTTGGGCTTCAAACCATGTGACAGTTAACTAGCCCTGAGCCCCGGGGACATCAGTTAACCTCACAGCACACATTTCCTCACCTGTAGATGGGGATAAAGGGAATTATCCTCCTAGAGTTGGTGTGAGGATCAAATGAGTAAATACATATAAACTGCCTAAGCACTGTGCCTGCTACCTTTATTTTTCTTTTATTATTATGTTCCACTAAAAAAAAGGACAAAAACATATGCACCAGTAGAGAGTCTCTGTGATTGAAACGGAATCATTTCTTATAAAACCACTGTTCTGCCCCTTCACACATCCCGGACACCCTGGAATTTGACCCCCTCCATCCCCTCTGCCACCCATTCCAGGCACCCTACATCACAGTCATTTTGCAACTGTCATTTCCCAAACATAACCCAGCTGTTCCCACCTCTGTGTCTTTGATCCCCACCTTGCCCCCAATTTCTTGCACCTGGAATGCCCATTCCCTTCCATCCATGTAATCTGAAGCCTGCCCATGTTTCAAGTGAAAGTGGGGTGCGAGGTCTCCCAACTTTTAGTGGGGTGATTTCCCCACAAAGCAGAGCACTCCCAGCCATAATCCAACCGAATGGGCTGAGTCCTGAGCCCTCAGCAGGGAGGGAGCAAGACCAGGGTTGAAAGACGACGCTCCAAGGCAGGTGTTTGGCAATGAGGAGAGTGTGGTCTGGGGCAAGGTGCCGAGGGCAGGTGGGCGGAAGCCTCCTGGATCCACCCCCTCAGGAGGGTGGGGTTACTGAGAGTGGCCTGGGACAACGCTGGGCTCCAGTCTCCACGGGTACCACTAGCAGGGCCCTTCAGTCCTCAACATCACGTGATGTCCTCCCAGCTGCCTGCTGTCTGCACGGGCATCAAGGGCCTTGGAGCCAGTCCTCAGGGTCAGGCGCCTGGACAGTGGGGATGGTGGCTCTGAAGAAGGCTGGCCATCCCAGGAGGAGACAGAGGGGTGCAGACATCAGGGGGCTATGGCTCTTCATGTCCCAAACCAAATTCCTGCCCTCTCCTCCACCCCAAGACTCTCTTTGGTGTGTCATCTCAGTGGGCAGCCCTATCCTTCCACCATCCATCCAGCATAGGGAGGCAGTACAGCCTACTGGTTAGGAACGAGGGCTCTGAACCAGACTGCATGGGTTCAAATCCCACTCCAAAGCTTCATGGTGACGTGACAGTGGGCAAGTCTGACCTCTCTGAGCCTCAGTTTCCTTATCCATAAAGAGGGGATGACAACAGTACTTATTATAGGGCTGCTGTGTGGCCTAAATGAGCTGGTACATCTGAAGCAATTAGGCCACGGCACCTGGCCCACAGTCAGCACTACATAAGTGCTAGCTTAAATAGGCATTATCTTTAAGCACTATAGTGGGTTGCATGGTAGCCCACAAAAAGATGTCCTCAGTCCTGGAACCTGTGAATGTTACCTTACATGGTAAAGGAGTGAATATTACCTTATAAGGCAAGAGATATGATAAAGTTAAGGATTTTGAGAAGAGATGCTTATCCTGGAATATCCAGGTGGGCCCTACATCTCATGAATGAGGCAGAGGGAGATGAGACAAAAAGAAGAAGAGACAATGTGACCTCATAGGCGGACATTGGAGCGATGCGGATGTGGGTCGAGGAACGCCAACAGTCCCCAGGAGCTGGAAGAGGAAAGGAAGAATTGACTCTCCCCTAGAATTTTCAGACAGCATGGCCCCACTGACACCTCGATTTTGGTCTTCTGGCCTCCAAAACTGTGAAAGAATAGATTCTGTTGTCTTAAGCCACTGATTTGTACAGCAGCCCCAGGAAATTAATGCAGGTGCATCCTTGACATAAGCCTCTCTCACACCTTCCCCTCCTTTCTCCAGTCTCCCTGAAATCCAGCCATTCCTCTCCATCTTCTCCAACATCAACACGGTCCCACCTGCTCCCTACGAGGCTATTCCCATCCCCATCTACTTTCTAACCAGTGGCCACACTGATCTTTCTCATGCACCTCCCACACTAATCCAGGTCAAAGATTACAACCAAGGGACTTCCCTGGTGGCGCAGTGGTTAAGAATCCACCTGCCAATGCAGGGGGCACAGGTTCAATTCCTGGGCCGGGAATATCCCACATGCCACGGAGCAACTAAGCCTGTGAGCCACAACTACTGATACTGCGCTCTAGAGCCTGCGAGCCACAACTACTGAGCCTGCATGCCACAACTACTGAAGCCCACGCGCCTAGAGCCCATGCTCTGCAACAAGAGAAGCCACCACAATGAAGAGTAGCCCTAGCTCACGGCAACTAGAAAAAGCTCGTGCGCAGCAACGAAGACCCATTGCAGCCAAAAATAAGTAAATAAATTAATAAATTTTTAAAAAAAGATTGCAATCAATATCAAAATCCTGGGCTTCCCTGGTGGCGCAGTGGTTGAGAGTCTGCCTGCCAAAGCAGGGAACATGGGTTCGTGCCCCGGCCTGGGAGGATCCCACATGCCGCGGAGCGGCTGGGCCCGTGAGCCATGGCCACTGAGCCTGCACGTCGGGAGCCTGTGCTCCGGAGCCTGTGCTCCGCAACGGGAGAGGCCGCAACAGTGAGAGGCTCGCGTACCGCAAAAAAAAAGATCAAAATCCTGCCCACAGCCTACAAGATCCTGCATGGTCTGGCCACTGCCATCACCTCTGCTATCTTGCCACATGCTTGCCCTCATGCCCAAGGCTCCAGCCACAGTCCCTCTTATGTGCCATGTTCCCTCCAGCCACCAGGCCACATCTCCTGTTACCCCTTACCCCATCCCTAACCTATATAATTCCTATTTGGGCTTCCCAAGCAATGCAGATTGCCATGAATTCCTTTGTCACATCCTGAGTGTACTCAAGGAATGGATCAATGGATGGGTAGATGAATAAGTGAATGAATGAATGATCTGCAAAGATTCTGAACATCCCAGGCATAGCTGATTGGACAAGGTGTGCAATCCCAACCCATAAACTAGCCACCGACCTTTAACCTTGGAGATCATGGAGCAATGAGCTGGCAAGGCAGAGATTTCCTCTTGAGAATCTGAATTTGGAAATGTTAAGAAAATGAAGACATCACTTCCTTATGGAAAACCTCCCCAAACCTGGTTAAGTCCTCTATCACCATGTACCTAGCCCTTGTGGCCGTGATCACACTACATCTGTCTCCCACACCAGACCCCAAGTTTTGTGGCAGTCTTGTTCATCACTGCATCCCTGGTGCACCCAAGGAATGAATGAATGAATGGATAATGGTTGACCAAGGAGCCATGGGAGTCCATCTCATTAGGTAGCTCACGGATGCACATATAGGAGAAAAGGTCCCAGATCATGGAGGTGGGAGAACAGACTTGCTTGGTTCCTGGCTCATCCATCTAAACCCACCTTTGAGGCTCTATCCAGACCCTGCCTATAAGAGAGAGGGGGAAATGTGCAGAGTGTCCATGGTGGCAGCCACGTGGGGAGGGGATGAGTCATCATATCCCATGAGTTCAGGCTGCAGAACCTGGAGCTGTTCAGCCTGGAGAAGAAGGGGCCCAGGCATAGCCTCCACACTCTAATGGGTTCTCAAAAGCACAGCACACAAATGTGGTCTATTTGATTTCAGAGGGGAAAAACAGAACTGGAATGGGGGGGAGGGGCAGGGGCAGACAAGCTATAAGGAGGCAAATATCAGCTGAAAAAGAATAACTTTTTAAAAACCACGGCTACTCAGAGATAGGACAAAGAGGTGGCAGACCAGTCTTTCCTGGAGGCGTCCAGGCACTAGATCGCCACTTGCGGCACAGGCATTAGAGAGATTAAAGCACTAGAACGTTCCTTATAACCTTGGAAGTCTGAGCTTTTGTTCTCACTTTCATACTTATGTACATTCTAATATGGCTGTCATATCCTCATCTGTTTCCTGGAGAAAGTGACAAGCACAGTTTTATGAAGAAAGTAAACAGAGGAATCCCAGCCAAGGTGTATCACAAATTAAATTCATATTTTGAGGTTCCCTCCTCCCCACCATACCAGACACAGAGCAATGATAGCTAAAATACAAAAACAGAAAATTTAAAGATGTGACATTACTCAAAGATAAGATAAAATTCTCAAGCAGAAAAAAAGAAAAAAGACCACAGCGTGGTAGGTGGAGATGAAGCTGTAAGCTTGATGGGCTCTGAGTGTGAAACAGCCAAAGGTACCTGGCAGTGTGAATTCTCCAGGAAAACAGAGACTCACAGCATCCCCAGAAAAGGCAGAGGCAGAGCCACAGTCAATGCAAAGGGGAACCAGAGTCAAGCTCACTATTTGAAGCAAAGCAGGTAGGAGACAGCCTCTTCTACTCATGAGAAAAGCTGAAACAAAGTTCTACTACTGCCTGGCACTGCAGGCCACATGAAGTTGGATATTCAGGGTGGCAAGACAAACAAGCAGAAACAAGTGATGGATTGAATGCAAAAATGGCCATAATTATTCAGTCATTCCTGTACCCATGGCCTTCATAAAATGACTTTGCAGTTCCTCCCATCAAAAGATGGAATTTACTTTTCCACCTCCTGAATTTGGGCTGGCTTTGTGTCTTGATTTGGCCAATAGAATACAATGGAAGTGACAGTAAGCTGGTTCTAGGCATAGGCCTCAAGAGCTACCAGGAAAAGACCATTTACAATCAATAACGAGATGAACAGCAGACTTCTCATTAACAACAAGAGATCCAAATGACAAAGTTCTAAAGGTAAATACTGGTTTGCCTAGTATTCTATACCCTGCTAAACTATTACTCAAGAGTGACAGGAGGGCTTCCCTGGTGGCGCAGTGGTTGAGAGTCCGCCTGCCGATGCTGGGGACACGGGTTCGTGCCCTGGTCCGGGAAGATCCCACGTGCCGCAGAGCAGCTGGGCCCGTGAGCCATGGCCGCTGAGCCTGCGCGTCCGGAGCCTGTGCTCCGCAACAGGAGAGGCCACAACAGTGAGAGGCCTGCGTACCGCATAAAAAAAAAAAAAAAGAGTGACAGGAAACAGAGACATTTTAAGACATCCAAGTGTTAAGAAAGCCGACCACCCTTGACCCCCATCACATGTCCTGACTACAACTTAAGAATGAACTCAGCAAGAAGAAAAGTGAACCCAGGAAAGGGAATGGGATGCAAAACAAAAACAAAAACAATGGTGAGCAAAGACATTGGTAAAATGTATAGGCAAATTAAATTATTAACTAAAAAACAAAAATAATAACTAAAAATTCTTTTAATTAGTGGAACCAACATTCTAGGCAACAATAAGAAATATAGAGCAGGTGCTAGTGGGTTTGTTCGACATTGTTACAATTTTTGTCCAATTCAGTGGAGGAGAAAGATACTAACTTTAGATTTTAGGAGAAAGAAGAAATATAATTCAGAATGTATGCTAAAATGTTAAGGGTATAACCACTTCAGCAGAGGGAAAGAAGGGGATGGCAGAAGAAACACCCAAAATAAGACGGTAGAAATATGGCAGCAATCACAATAAATATAAACCAATTAAAACCACCTATTAAAAGACAAACTAAAATGAGAATAACAAAATGGGATTCAAAATGTTATTTACAGTATGATGTTTATATAAAGCTTTAAAAATACTATATATTGTTTATGGACATGTACTGTAGTAAAATATAAAAATAGAGATGGGAAAAATACAACCAACTTCCAGACAGTTGTTATTTCTGTGGAAGGAAGAAGGGAGGGAAGTGGGAATGGGGGAGGGTAAAGAGGTGGCTTTGGCTGTGTTTGCAATGCTTTAGTTCTTGAAAATGAGATCTGGAGGGAAAATATTCACATTTTCAAATCTGAATTGTAGGTATAAGCTATACTGTAGCTATATATATATTTTTTCCGTATGTTTCAAATATTTTGTGATATGTTTTAAAGTTGGAAGAAAGGAGGAAAGAACTAAGGAAGAAAAGAAGGGAGAGAGGAAAAGAAGGAGGATTAACTAATCTCTTTTATGTTCTATACTCTGATGCTTTGACATCTGGGGCCTTGCTGACCCTGGAGGGACTGCCCCTCCCAGGGTGTGCCAATTCCTAGAGATAGTCAACAACTAGCCTGTGAGCCTTTAGCATACAAACCAATCCACAGCCCATACACCCAACCACTTTCCTGGGCTTTGGGCACTGTCCCTCTGCCCTAATCACCCCAGGAACAGGAACTAGACAGCCAGGGACAGCCCTGAGCCCCAGAGCCCACTGCAGTTATTCAAACTAGCCAATCCTAAGCTGCTTACCCTGCCTGGCCTATTCCTTCCTGTGGAAACCACAGTAAAGGCTCTTGCCCATGTTTTCCCCACCTCCCTGCTTCCTTTGCCTCCTGACCAACCATGGTGCTTCCCTACGTAGGAAGTGCTGTGCTTCCTGTTTCTTGGGGGCTGCAAGTATTAACGTCACGACAGTCATTTCCATGTCTGCATGTCTGATTATATCTGGTTAAAACAAATCCCCAGTACCCTAAAAACAAGAAAAGGAAGGAAGGAAAAAAGAAAGGAAGGAAGGAAGGGAGGGAGGGAGGGAGTAAGGAAGGAAGATCAGCCCTAGAACCTGACCAGAAATTGAGGCTGTAAACTCAATTCATCCAGGGGCTGGCTCTTTTTTAATACAGCTCTCAGTTATTTTATCGCCAAGAAATAGACTTTCAGGGTAAATAAACCTGCTTCTCAGCCTCTGTTGTTCTCTTAGCCCTGAACAGCTTCTCTGCCCTGCAGCCTTTTCTGTCAAAATTCTCTCCTTCTGAGCTTCTCTGGGCGTGAGAATTCTGAGAAACAAGGAGAGACTACAAGCCCACGGTGCAGCAACAGGCAATGTCCACAGTGGGACCATGAAGCAGCACTGATTCTTCCACGGGAGTGAATTTCTAGATAATTCGAGTATGTATCTTTAAATTTCCAAACTTTCAAGTATTTTTTGATAGATTCATTTTTTAAATGTATACACATTTAAACTCACCTGCAGGTTTTACACATGTTCTTATTGCTCACAACTCATTCTCTTTCCCCCCATGAACATGTTTTAAATTGCTAAGGTAACACATGCTTCTAGAAAGTTCCAACAATACAGGAATGTATCAAGTAGGAAATGCGAGCTCCTGCCTGCTCCCCTTCTCTCCCACCTCACCCTCCAGGAATAATCACTGTTGACCCCCTGCTCTCCTAAACAAGTGGTGTGGTACACAGCCTGAGTCCCTTCGTTCACACCACTCAGTGTGTGCGCGAAACACTAGGTACCTTCACACAGGTTTAAGCTAACCCTCTAAACAGCTCTGTGAGGGAGGGATGATTATTGCTCCCAGAATAACAGCCTGGGCACGAATGTGACACCGGAGCCTGGCTGCCTGGCTTGAAATCCGGTTCTGCCATTTACAAGCCCTGTGGGCTTGGGCAGCCTTACATCTGTTCTATGTTTCCGTTTCTTAATGCTAATAAATAGTGCACACTTCGTAATCAGATGTGAGAACTGAATAAACTGACACAGGTAAAGAGTGAAGAACACGTAGGAACCCAATAAGTGACTATTCCCATTTTACAGGTAAGGAAACCAAGGCTCAGAAAGGTTAGATGACTTACCAAATCCAACAGAGATTATGAAATCAAGCGTGGACCTGCCAGGGCCACATGACGCTGCATCCCAGCCTCCCCCCGAGAAAGCATAGGAGGTGGATTGTAACTCTGCCCTATGACTTCAGTTCCCCCAATGTTTTTTAGTCCATAGGTCCTTCTCTGATATTTTTTCCCCTCTCTCACCCTCTGAGTCAGGTGGTAAGCTGTCACTTCTTGCTGCCGGCTCTCCACCTCCAACAACCTGACATCCACTCCCAATAGATTGACTTGCGGCAGACTGGAAACCAAATATAACTTGCTGGTGAGAACAGTGCACAAAACAAGTATAAGTAGGCACGGAGTGAAGCCCTAAGAAGAGCTCCCATTCATAAACTGAGTGAGTCTCATAAAAGTCTTCTTTTCCAGCTGTTCAGAGACCTGCCGGTTCCAGGCTGGGTTCTGGATAGCTGAGGTGCTGGGCCCATGCCCTCTGGATAAGTGAGGTATGGATGTATGAATATGTTCCCATATTTTTAAACTAAAGTTTCTGATTTAGGCACTTTTAAATTCCCCTGCTCTCACAAGGCAGAGCCGCCCATCACAGTCCCTCTGCTAGGGCGTTTCACTTCACACACTGGCATTTCGGGCTCCCCCAGGTACCACCGAGGCCTAGAATCATCAGGAGGTGCTATGTGGCATTTAAACAACTTCCCAGCTCAGCAGTGTAAACCCCCTTTACGACGGTTGACTGCAAGTTTCTGTCAGGCGTGTGTGTGTGTGTGTGTGTGTGTGTGTGTGTGTGTGGTGTCTGAATACTAAATTATGCTGAAAACCAAGCACGTGGGGGGCCATGGCTCTGGGCTGGGCCCTGGGGGAACCAAAGTAAGTGAGACCCAGGCCGCACCCTGAAGGAGGTGAGGGCCCAGAGGGTGAGGTGAAGCAGGGCACAGGGAAGTAAAAGGCAGTGTGAGAAGTTCTATGAGAGTCAAGAAGGAGCCAAGGCTGCCTGGATGAGGGGATGCAAATGCAGCTTGAGGAGAGCTGGGGACACAGCTTGCTTTGTGGCCCCAAGGGCCTCTAAGATCTCTGATTTCGTAGTTACATCCCTGCGTTTGTTGAACTCGTGATGAAAGCATGTACATTAGACACCCTGCTGTGGTTCACACAAAATACCAACATTCAGCAGGAGGAGTGACAAGGGAGATGGGATTTTCTGGCTTATATGCACGATCAGATAACCTGGGCTCCTAAATGGATTTCTTTGGCCTCCATTCTCTGACTAGATCACTCCGAAATCCTTACTTCTCCTCTGGTGAATATGGGAGACTCAGATCATCTATTACCCAAAGAAGTTTCAGGAAACTGAGCGCCAACGTCGCAATGGGGATAGGCTCAGCAGGGGAGCAGCGTCATTCACAGGCATCCTTGAGTGGGCTGCTGGGTGAGGGGTTGGTTAGGAGTCCAGGCTGAGGGACCAGCCTCTCGAGCGCAGGAAGGCATCAAGGGACTGCACACACTTGGCAAACCGTGATACCTCAGGCCAAGGGCAGGAATGGAAGGGGGTGAGGCTGTGCGGCGCTGGGACCATCTCCCTGAAGCCTGGATCTCCCTGTGAGACCTGGACTTACAGCCAGAGAGACTTGTGTCGAGTTTGGCTCCACTACCTACAGACTGTATGACCTTGAGTGGTTTGAGCCTTGGTTTCCTCACCTATAAAATGGGACGATTCTATCCCATTGGGTTGTCTACGAGGACTAAAAGGAAAAAAACGTACATAAAAAGCTTATTAGCCCAGTGCCTGGGACATAGAAAGTGCTCCCCCAAAGTTCTTGCCATCATTCAGAAATGTGTCTTTTACCCATGTCAGAGACCTGTGTCCCCACTGCAGTCAGGTCTTGGGGTGAACTGATCCTGCAACCCCAGTTTTCTGGTCTCAGACCTTGAGAAAGTTATCTACCCTTACTCCACAAGATCCCTCTAAATGGCTTAATAATAGGGGCCCTCCGAAGGGAAGCCAGACTCAACATAATTACTGTTCTTGTGCCCTCTTTGTAATCTTGACTTTGTGGGGATTGTTTGATCACAATAGTTGAGGTTTGTATGCAGTATTTAATTAGGCAGATGAAAGCATGTTAGAATGAAACAATAGTATCTCTAATTTAATGGCCTGTTCTGCATCTTATCCTAAAACCATGACAAAAGATGCTTCCATTCAAAGAAAAAGAACCTCTTTTCTCCCTATTCCTCTCTCTCTCTCTCTCTTTCTCTCTCTCTCTCTCTCTCTTTCTGTCTCGCCCTCTCCCTCTCTCTTTCTCTCTCACCCTCTCCCTCTCTCTTTCTCTCTCGCCCTCTCCCTCTCTCTCTTTTTCCGCCCCCTCCCCTTTCCCCAGTTGAAATCCAGTTAACTTGGTTCCCACCTCCCCACTATGTTCTGGTGAATAAGCCATAATCCAGAAGAGAAAGGAATGGGGGAGGAAGTGTGGTGTAGTGGTGAGTGCCCGGCCTTCTAACACCAGCTCTAGTCCCAGCTTTGACCTCACGCCAGTCACTCCCAGGCCAGATTCCTCCTCTATGTAGTGACATCTTCAATTTAAGCCTACCCTGGCTCTTCTTCTGGAAAATAAAATATTTAGTAGAACTTGTGCCCATGGGACCAAGATTTGGGAGAGATTTATAAAATTAAACACAGTTTAAGATGGGATAATTAAACCTAATAAAAACATTGTCCAGCTAAGCAGAGTCCAGAAAGAGATATTAGCAGATAACAGGATGATCTCAGAGCTCTTGTCTAGCTCTAAAATTCCAGTATTTTAATTCTGGGCTGTAAAATGCCAACATTTACCCAAGTCAATAAACATCAAGAGACTGATATTTCATCAGAATCCAAGTCTGATTTTTCAATATTGATTTTTGTGAAGTCAATTTTGGTTTAAAGTGCCTTCTTAAATTGGTGCTCCTGTGGTGTCAAATGTCAACATTTATTTTTCCAGAACTCTCTTTCCTGTGGGGACCCTGGTCAGCGAACGAAGCTTTTGATACTTGGAGTTCCTATTTTTCTTGCTTCTGATTGAGGACCCTGCTTAATACTGTAGGGTGTTTTACTGAGCCTTAGGTTCCTGTTGGAATATGAAAAGTAATTTCTGTATGCACACCCATCATGAAAACGCCAGAAGAGGAAGAGTCAAAGAGTGGGGGAAGGTGGAGGGTTCATTTGGAGTCTAGCTAAATACTTCCAAGGCTTTACACAGACCTGCAGCTCACTATTCACCTGCTGTGTGACCTTCGGAAGGTCACTTAACCTCTCTGAGCTTTGCTGGGTTGTTTGCAAAATGGGGATAACAACACCTACTTTACAGAGAGGCTGTTGAGAAACAAACGAGATAGCTCATGCCAGTGCCCCGCCCACAAAAGGCATTCAGCAAATGATGATCCTGCCTCAGCCCCTTGAATTATCTTCTCTCCACTGCTACATTTTATTTAAAAATTTTCAAATCTACAGAAAAGTTGAAAGAATAATACAATTAACACATTAATATGTTCTTCACCTATTCACCAATCGTTAATATTTTCCCACATTTGCTTCTCTCTTTCTCTGTTCTTTTCCCCCTGAATTATGTGAGCATAGGTTGCAAACATAAAACCACTTCACCCCTAATACTTTGGGATGTATCTCAGAAAAATGAGGACCCTCTCCCACATAACAGCATTCCTACTATATATATACCTATGCTATTTAAAATAAAATCTGTATTTCAAACTTCCTAATTGTCCTCAAAATGTCTTTTATGATTTTCTTTAATTCCAAATTCTGCTCAATATTCTATAATAACCTAAATGTGGCAAGAATTTGAAAAAGAATAGATACAAGTATATATATAACTGAATCACTCTGCTGTACATCTGAAACTAACCATTGTTAATCAACTGTACTCCAATATAAAATTAAATTAAACTTTAAAAAAATCACACATTACACTTGGTTGTTGATTTCTCCTCGCCAATCTGCCCCTTGATTTTTAAATGGTTTGAGAAAAGAAATATTCTTCAGGGCAAACAGGGGCAAAAGAGCAGATGATAATTTAACAGCAGAAGAGGCAAGAATTGAGTTCAAATTCTGTCTGAGCCACTGGCTCTGGTGACCTTGAGCCTGAGGCTTCCTTCTTACATATGTTTTCATCATCTGTAATCGAGGGCTTGCACTAGTTCCTCTCAGGACCCATTTTCCCTCAAAAAGAGGGAGCTGAGGCTCACAAGCTTTTGAAGTCGTTCACAGCCCAGTTTAAATTCTACTTCACTAGCAGTGTGACCCTCAGCATTAGCCTCAAATTATCTTATGTCTCTGAGCCTCAGTTTCCTCATCTGCAAAACAGGTATGCTAACATTAGGGCCCACTCCATAGTACCATAATTAGAATTAAAGATCACAATGCATGTGAAGCATTAGGCACAGTGGCAGGCACACAGTAATGGCTCAGTAAAAGAAAAAGGAGCTATTATAGTTATTAATGTTCCGAAATTATGGACTCTACAATCAAAGCTCTTATCTGCACAGCAATTACCTTTGGCTTATGAAGAGCCCTTCACAATTTATAAAGTGCTTTCTCTATTATCTCCTGGAATGCAGTCTGGGGAAGTGGCAGCATGGGGACAATTTTCTCCACTTCAGAGAGGAAACCTGGAGGCTCAGAGAGGTTGAATGGGTTGGCTGAGGTTACCCAGCTGGTTACAGAGGGAACCAGGACTCAGAAGGGCCCCACCCCCATCCTGCCCTCTAGTTCTGAGCTCTTGTTCTGTTACCATGGCATCAGCATCATGTGGCTCTCCATCCATTTCTGTCTTCAGAGCACTCATCTTGTTTAATTTCAGTCCTTTGAATGTCCAGTCAAATCTGGACACAATTTGCATCCTACTGTGTGACCACAGGAAAGCAACTCTGCTCCTCTGAGCCTCTGTCCCCACATCTGTGGGATGGATGTGAACCCACTGCCCCAGCAGGTTGCTAGTGGTCCGAAATGCAAAGCAGGGAATCACGCTGTGAACTGCAGAACGTTTTAGAGAACTAAAGTGACCATCGTTATCATCAGACTCTGTGGGCCTACTAAGGGCTCCTTCCTTAGAAATGCACTCCTTTACATGTGGAGCCAAATAATTAACACAGAAAATTAGGGTCCCTTCTCTCTGGTCTTGTTTTTGAATCATAAGCTACAAGAAACAAAGTCACTTTGAAAAATGGCTTTCCATTTGTCATGATTTTTTCATTTCCTCAAAGAGAAGGCATATTGTACTAGGCAAATATCAATGCCTCCCCATAATAACATGCCTACAAAAGATCCGGTGCAGAAAGCCTCATGGAAAAGGAATGGAGGCTTATCTATAGGATACATCAGCCAAAACAAGACTCTGAAAATCAATACCTTATGGGCTTACATTAAAAATGCACAACTTTTAATCAAAATACAAAACAACTGACTCTAAGATTTTAAGACAAAAACTGTCTTGCCATTAAGAAAATGCCTGCAAGCATCCCAAGTAAAAAAATGTATCCTTTTATCAACCTAAATATTATAATTATCAGAGCATCCTCCATATTCCAAGAACCTAGTCACTCTTCCTTCACCCCACCTATAGCACATATATTTTATAACCACCAAACCAGATCCCCTGGCTTTGACAGGAAGGAAGGAATAAAGTCTGTTAGGTGCCGGCTACATGCCACAGTCTGTGCAAGTTGCTAGAGAAAAAAGGATACTCAGAGTCGGGTCATACGTCAGACCACGGCACTCTTCGGCCCAAAATCTTCCCGTGGCACCCCATCTCACTTGGAGTCAAAGCCCCTGTAGTGCCCGCCACCTCCTGTGACCTGCTTCTAGCTAGGTACGCCCTAATGTCACCTCCTTTACTATTCAGCCATGCTGGCCTCTTCACTCCTCCTAACACACTTCCCAGGGCTGCTGTAACAAATTACCCCCAATTGACGGGATTAAGAAATTGATTCTCTCACAGTTCTAGAAGACAGAAGTCCAAAATCAAGCTATCATCAGGGCCATGTTCTTTCAGAAGGCTCCAGGGAGAATCTGTTCAATGCCATTCTCTTAGCTTGTGGTGACAGCTAGCAATCCTTGGCATGCCTTGGCCTGTAGATGCATCATTTCAATCTCTGCCTCTGTCATCACATGGCATCCCCTCTCCCTCCGTATGTCTCTGTCTCTCTGTGTCTTATTTTCTCTTCTTATAAGGATACCAGTCATATTGGATTAAGGGCACCCCCTACTCTAGTATGATGCCATCTTAACTAATTACATCTGCAACAACCCTACTTCCAAATAAGGTCACATTCACAGATACTGGGGATGAGGACTTCAACATATCTTTTGGGGGGACATAATTCAACCCACAACACATACCAAGCCCCAGGGCCTTTGCACTTGCTATTCTCTCTGTGTTGAAGGCTCTTCCTCCAGGTGGCCACAGGGTTCACTCCTTCGTCTCCTCCAAGTCTTCACTGAAATATAGCCTTCTCGGTGAGACCTTCCTGATCACACGATGCAAAGCTGCAACACCTCCACCACCCCAACATTCTCCATCCCATTTACCTGCTTTCTTTTCTTCCATGTTACTTACCGTCTATCTGACTGTATAATTTACTGATCTGCTTGTCTGTCTCTCCTCACTAAAGTAGATGAGGGCAGCAATTTTTGTGAGTTTTGTGAAATGTATATCCCCCATACTGAGAATGGCGCCTGGCATATAATAAGCACTTAATAAACACTCATTGAATGAATGAATCGTTCAGTACAGGGGAAGATGGACACAAGAACTTAAAACTACAACACAAGGTGAGGGGGGCTGCAGGGCATAGCACAGGCGGCTGCGGGGATAAGGAGAAGGCAGTGGTCTGGCTCCAATGTGCCGAGGAAAGGGTCAGAGGTGGCTTCCTGGAAGTGGCAACATCTGAGCAGCGTCAGGAAGGGCGGACAGAATAGTCAAGTGCAAGGGCTGGGTGGGAGGGGGAGAGCAGACGGGGCTATTCCGGGTGGGACAGCAGCATTCTAAAAGAGATCTGACAATGACACCAACAATAATAATAACAACTACTGATGTTTCCTGAGCACTTAGGTGCCAGGCACTCTTCTAAGCACCTGTCTTGACTCGCTGAATCTTCACAGCCTATTAGGCAGGTGCTTGAATTAGTTTCCTATTGCTGCTGTAACAAATTACCATAAATTTAGTGGCTTAAAACAACACAATGATTATCTTGCTGTTCTGCAGGTCAGAAGTCCAAAATGAGTCTCACTGGGCTAAAATCAAGGTGTTGGCAGGGCTGCTTTCCTTCTGGAGGCTCTCTAAGGGGGGAATCTATTCCCTTGCCTTTTCCTCTCCTACAGGCTGCCTGATCACGGCCCCTTCCTCCATCTTCAAAGCCAATACTGCAGCATCTTCAAATCCCTCTCTGACTCTCCTACTTCTGTTGTCACATCTCCATCTCTACTTGAATTCTCCTTTCTCCCTTATGTGTTTCCTTTCACCCTTGTGATGATGTTGAACCCACCCAAATAATCCAAGATAATGTCCTCATCTCCAGATCGTCAATTTACTCATATCTGCCAAGTCCCTTTCGCCATGTAAGGTGACATATTCACAGGTCTGAGATTAGGACGTGGACATCTTGAGGGGCCATGACTCTGCCTACCACAGTCCTCTTTTATTTTTTTAATTAATTAATTTATTTAGTTTTGGCTGTGTTGGATCTTCATTGCTGTGTGTGGGCTTTCTCTAGTTGCGGCAAGCGGGAGCTACTCTTCATTGCGGTGGCTTCTCTTGTTGTGGAGCGTGGGCTCTAGGTGCACAGGCTTCAGTAGTTGTGGCACACGGGCTCAGTAGTTGTGGCTCGCGGGCTTAGTTGCTCCGCGCCATGTGGGATCTTCCCGGACCAGGGCTTGAACCCGTGTCCCCTGCATTGGCAGGCGGATTCTTAACTGCTGCGCCACCAGGGAAGCCCCCACAGTCCTCTTCTTATGCAGTTTTCAGGGGACCCTGAGGCTCTGACTGGTTCTAGAACTTCCCAGGCCTCACGGGAAAGGTGGCTGAGCTAGGATTCAAAGGCACAGTCTGACTGCAGAGGCCATGCCCTCCCTCCACTCAGTGAGATAGCTCAGCTGGTGCACAGATCTGCAAGTAATTCCACGTGGCTGGAGAGCCAAGGCTGACGGGGAAATAGCAAGAGCTAAAGCAGGCGCAGCAGGGCAAGTGATGTGGCAGAAGCCCTGAGAACTGAGAAGGAGCTAGACTTTCTCCCAAGGGCAACGGGGAGCCCCAGTAGGGTGTGGCCTCACCTGCAAACAGCAGACATGCGCTCACCACAAGGGTGCAGACAGAGCAAGGGAAGTAAAAGAACCTTGACCTTGACTGTCTCAGCCTGTGGTAGTCCAAAGGGAACTTGAACTTTACCCCCACTGAGACACTGGTGTTCTGCCCCAGTTCCATGAAAGCTTGATATGTTTTGGTCAGAATTGTGAAAGAGAAAAACTTAAATTATCCTAATTGTTCAAATACTGTCTTCTAGGAGAAAAGAAATGAGATATTAAACAAAAAGTGGGTGGGTGCTTGCAACAAAGACAGAGAGAGTTAGGGCCGGAGGCAGGGTGGGGAGTGAGAGAGCCGCTGGGTGGGGGAGGGAGGAGGCAGTGAGGAGCTGCTGGGCAGCGCGGGACGACAGTGGCCAGCAGGAATCCCTAGGCCAGGGGCAGGTGGGCTCTAGCAAATGCACAGAGGTGAACAGCCAGCCAGACTAGACGCTCACGTCAAGGGTAGACAGGAAGGCAGCTCGTGTGCTGATTTATGGTAGGACCTTGACAAGGGTGGTTCTCCCTCTGGGCCTCAGTTTCCCCATATGTACGGGGGGTTATGAGAGAGGAGGGATCAGCCTGATATTCTGCCAGGTTTTCTGCAACACCCAACCTCTCCCTCGTCGTCCGGCTGGTATAGCCCCAGAAGCCCTCCTCCCAGCCCCTGGGGCTTTGCTGGCTGTCTCCCCACCCAGGAAGCACCACCCTTGGTAGAACCAGGACACAGTTGGGAACCTGTATCTGGGCCAGCACACACTGCTGGGCTACATGCAAAGGCCCCAGCTGAGGTCCCTGCAGAGGGGGCTGAAATCTAGCCTGTACCCCAGTTGCCACACTGCATACCCACTGCCAAAAGGACGCCTGTGCTCTCTCCAAGCACCACCTCCCCACACCTACCTCCACATTCATCTCCACTCACCTACTCAGGCAAAGGAACCCCAGACCGTCAACGCCCGGATCAGGGCTCCAGATTGTCGGGGAGATACTCCCCCCAATGTCCACACCATCACCTATGGTTCCTCCTCCTCCTGCCAATGGCTTCCTGTGCTCAGACCCCACGTGGCCCAGGCCCCAAGGAACCGTGCTGGGAGACCATGAGGCAGAGAGAAGGCAGGCTCGGCAAGGAGCCACCTCTGCTACCTCCTCCTGGGGTCTTGGGGAAGATCCTGCGCCCTTCTCTGCGGGTGGCCATGATGCCCCCCTCACCAGGTTGCTGACAGAGTCCAATGAGAAAACAGGGCGACTGTCCCACACACTGGATGGCTCTACACAGAGGCAGTGACGGTTAGGATCACTCCTCTTCACCAACTCACACATAGTTACGGGCTCAGAGCCTCTGAATTTCTAAGACAGGCCCAAGAAACAATCGAATCTATATACTACTGGCCCCAAGGCCCATCACAGTCTGGAGGAATGCATGTATGCAACTATCTCCTTTGATCCTCACAGCAACCTCAAGAAGCAGAGACTGGTTTATGCCCAGTTCACAGATGAAGAAACGCGCTCAGAGAGGTTTCAGTGGCTTGCCAAGGAGCACACAACGTGTAGTGCTTGGCATTCACACCGAGTGCACCTTCCTCCCACGGCTGAGCAGGGGTGCGCCATAACCAGCGAAGCCAGGGCTCAGGGAGGACAGTGGAGGGATCGTCCCTGCCAACCAGGTCAGGGCCACTGCAGGCAGGCCATTTCTGGCCAAGCTCTGGAAATGAACCCGGAACATGTAATCCTAAGTAAAAGAGCCAGTTACAACACACCACATATAGGGTAACTGCATTTACAGGAAATGTCCAGAACAGGCAAATCCATACAGACAAAAAGCAGACTAGTGGTTGACCGAGGCTAGGGGGGTTGGGGTGGGGGGGAAATAGGGAGTGACTACTAATGGGTACAGGGTTTCTTTCTAGGATGATGAAAATGTTCTTAAATTGATTATAGTAATGGTTGCTCAACCCTGTGAATATGCCAATAATCACTGAATTATATGCTTTAAATGGGTGAATTACATGGTGTGTGAATTATATCTCAATAAAGCTATTATTTTTAAAAAGGATATGGAAATTAGTCTGACCTCTGATTTAGCTCAAGGTGAAATCTTAGTGAGGTAGTTAAGAGCCTGGGTTCAAATCCTGCTCTACTTGCTACCTGAGTGATCTTGGACAAGACACTTAACCTCTCTGTGTCTCCATTTCCCTAGCTGTATAACAGATTATGAGGTTTGAGTTTAAATAATGTAAATACCTGTACTTAAAAAGGCCTCACTCATTATCATTTCTAGACAATTACTTGTTGCTATTTTTGTTACCTGAAGAAACACCAAGCATGACGGCCTTTAGCCCAATTTGCATGTTGTTTGTATAAAGTTACCTACTCTGTTCCATCCATCATGAAGTGACCTAAAATGCTTTCTCTTTGGAGGAAGAGAAGCATTTAGGCAACAAACACTCATTTTCGCCTCTGACTGGAACTTTTCTGGATTCCCCTGGACAGCTGAGCCAGTAGAGAAGTTACAAGGAAGTGACTTTTAAGATACCACTGAGATCATCTTGCCTTGGGAATAAGGAGGACCTGGTACACGAACACTCCTCGGTTTGAAATCCCCTTTCTTGAATGAGATGAGGCAGCTGAGCCAAAAGGATGTGGGCTCTGGCTTCAGGTAGGTTAGCCTCAGCCCCTGATAGGCAGTTTGTCAGAGTGGCCCCGACTTCAGATGTCCCCATGATGCTCTGAGCCCACGTCGATTCCTGGTCTTCCTCTTTGAATAAACTATTGGAGATTGGAGGCCAAGCAGCCAACAAGCTGTGATTGGCTGCATCATCTCCCTTGGCAGCCTCACCCCCTCCCCGGGAAGGATGCCTGGACCACCTGAAGCCAGCCTCTGGGGCCCAGATAGGGAGACTGGGAAGAACAGTCACAAAGCACCCAAGAAACAGGCCACCATGTCAAGGGTTTAGGTGCTGTGAATGAGATAGAGTTGGGATAAGTTATTCCCCAATCTCTTGTCCACTGTTCTGGCTAATGCAGGAATCATCTAGAACAATCATGTGGAATACCGCATTCCAGAGGCCTCTGTAAACTGTGCCCACCTGCAGGTCTGTTAGTCTCATTATGAATACCTGATTAACAACTGGAGTAGCTGGATAGGGGAAAGCTGTTTCATGAAGTAGTGTCCTCCCTGTCACAGGGAAGCATCCACACGGGGCAGATGACAGGGGAGCAACCATCACGGGTGTTTTGAAGGGGATAAAGATGTCTGCTGATGACCTGTGAATTCCCAAGGTCCTTCTCCTTGGTTTCTGAGACTCTCAGCAGTACCACAACCTGAAGCTCAGTCAACCATGAAAATCACAAACCGAATAAGCTGGAAGGGACCTCAGAGACCATCTGGTTCAGCCCTTCTATTTTACCAAGGAAAAAACTGATTTTACAGATGTGAAGTTAACTTGCCCAAGGTCACACAGCTCTTCAGGCAGAGCCTGAAGTCTTAAATTGGCCTGTTCAATTGGGCCTGAAGTTGGGCATTGGCAGCCTGACTTTTCTGCTGAAAAACTGTTTCAAGACTTTTTGTTTCCGTGCATCACAGCCAAATGGCTTTTAATCAGATAAGGACGTTTCTCAAACAAAGAGAATTTTAGAAAAATGTACCTTTCCCTTAGCACCATTAACAAACAGCAATCAGAAGAGAAGCTTTGAAAAGTTACAAAGATGTGAGTTACAAGAATAATGACTTACATGTGTTTAAAATGATCCCACTTGAATCCAAGAATAAACTTTTAATTTTAGTCCGACTTTACAGATGAGGAGGTTGAAGACCAGGAAAGCTTGAGAGAAGAAAGAACTAGAAGCCTAGGCTGGCTTCAAACCTAGGACTTTTGCTACCCCCCAGGTGTCCTAAAGCCACATGTTATAAAGAGATACACAAATTTTCAAAGGAAGGGGAGCTAATTATCTGGGCTGCCTACTGGCTATGACTCCCCCTGAATTGCCACTTGCTGAGGCCAGAGCCCTCTCCGCGCATTTGTTGGGGTTTGACCAGCTCCAGGGCACCTCTTGGCTGCGAAACACTTGAGCTTGCTGTGAAATTGCCCACTTTAAGTGGTAACACCTTTCCTTCTTTCTCCTTTATGTAAAAAGTACATGCAATTTCAAAGCTTTTCTCTTAGCTACACCATTGTACTTGACTTTTTCTCCGAGCGGTCCCACCTCGCTCTCTGCTCTGTGTGACCCAAACCACCCTGAAAGTGGAATTTGCCTTCACACACGGCCCTGCCTCCAACACCTCCTGCCAACTACTCCTTATGACATCTTCCCTGAGAGGAAAGGGCAAGGGTTTGCCGCGTGACAGAGTGTGAGCGCCCCACCAGCCAGCTTCTCTCACCTGCAGCTCTCCCGGCTTCCTCCCGTGCGGCTTAGCAGAACACACACACCTTGTAAGAGCAGGGCTGAGCCCCTCTCCCCTCCGGGCACTGTTAGATTGGTTGCCAAATTCGAAACGAAGTCAAAACGAAGGGTAAGTCTCCAATTCTGGGTAAAGAAAGGGATCATTCCTATACACACCTGGTACCAAACACTAGAGTTCACCTAAGCAGGGACTGAATTGAGGTTGATGACTGAGGCAATTCATTTTTTCTTGAATTTACACTTTTTCAGATGTGCTCCAAAATGATGTGTGCCTTTACTTACAAAGAGAAAATAGAGAGTATTCAGGTTTATGCTATTATTTAATAAAGAGCTGTAATTTTCACAGAAAAGACCAGAAGTGATCACATGATGAGCCTAGAATTTCTGCTTGTTCTTATTCATACCCAAGCGGATTCTAATCATTAAGCTGAGCAAGCACATTTACTGAAAGGAGCTCCTTAAATCACAGGCAATTTTCTTCTCCTCAAGACTGGATCATATAAACCAAACCTGAAAGCAGTGGCCATTATTTTCCTCATCCCCCTAACAGCTTCAACATCCTCTGCCCACCAATTTTTTTTAACCTCTTTTTATTGGAGTATAATTGCTTTACAATGTTGTGTTAGTTTCTGCTGTATAACAAAGTGAATCAGCTATATGTATACATATATCCCCATATCCCCTCCCTCTTGCGTCTCCCTCCCACCCTCCCTATCCCACCCCTCTAGGTGGTCACAGAGCACTGAGCTGATCTCCCTGCGCTATGCGGCTGCTTCCCACTAGCTATCTGTTTTACATTTGGTAGTGTATATATGTCCATGTCACTCTCTCACTTTGTCCCAGCTTACCCTTCCCCCTCCCTGTGTCCTCAAGTCCATTCTCTACATCTGCGTCTTTATTCCTGTCCTGCCCCTAGGTTCTTCAGAACCTTTTTTTTTTTTAGATTCCATATATATGCATTAGCATACGGTATTTGTTTTTCTCTTTCTGACTTACTTCACTCTGTATGACAGACTCTAGGTCCATCCACCTCACTACAAATAACTCCATTTCGTTTCTTTTTATGGCTGAGTAATATTCCATTGTATGTATGTGCCACGTCTTCTTTATTCATTCATCTGTCGATGGACACTTAGGTTGCTTCCATGTCCTGGCTATTGTAAATAGTGCTGCAGTGAACATTGTGCCCACCAATTTTTTAAGTGGATATAGTAGACACTGGTGGTTTCCTACGTAGCATTCATCTTTCTTTCCCTTACAGACCCTGATTTTCATTTGGGCTCCCCCCACCACCCCATATAACAGCCATGATCTGTGTGGGAAAGCCATGATCTGTGCAGGATCCTGGCCCATGCTTCTAAACAAATTGTGGTTCAGCCCATTTTCCTTGATCACGATTGATGCAGCTGTAAGCCAATTAGAACACACAACTCCCTGAAGGAATGTGCTTGGAAAATTTGGGCCGGTGAACTATGATGAAAAGTTCCCTGTAGTTACAGGACAAAACCCCATTATGACTTGGGTGGGCCTAGGTATTTTTGCTTTTCTAGGCCCCTTCCTCCATAAACAAATAAATGTGAATGTGTGTGTACTAAAAATTACATTTTGCCACTACACTGGTATAAAGATGAATTTTTTTTCAGGTAACTTTTTTTAAAATTTATTTTCCTTATTTTTTTGGCTGAGTCAGGTCTTAGCTGTGGCACACGGGATCTTCATTGAGGCATGTGGGATCTTTCGTTACAGTGCGTGGTCTCTTCATTGAGGCGCTTGGGCTTCTCTTTAGTTGTGGCATGAGGGTTTTCTCTCTCTAGTTGTGGCATGCAGGCTCCAGGGCGCGTGGGCTATATAGTTTGCGGCATGTGGGCTCTCTCGTTGAAGCACACGAGCTCAATAGTTGTGGGGCGTGAGCTTCGTTGCCCCGCAGCATGTGGGATCTTAGTTCCCTGACCAGAGATCAAACCCTCATCCCCTGCATTGGAAGGCGGATTCTTTACCACTGGACCACTAGGGAAGTCCCAGGTAACTTTTTATCTATTTACTTATTTTGGCTGCGTCGGGTCTAACTTGCAGCACGTGGGGTCTTCCATCGCGGCGCACGGTCTCTTCCTTGTGGTGCATGGGCTCCAGGTTGCGTGGACTCTGTAGTTTGCGGCACATGGGCTCTCTAGTTGAGGCGCACGGGCTCAGTAGTTGTGGCGCACAGGCTTAGTTGCCCGGCAGCATGTGGGATCTTAGTTCCCTGACCAGGGATGGCATCTGCGTCCCCTGCATTGGAAGGTGGATTCTTTACAACTGGACCGCCAGGGAAGTCCCAAGATGAATTATTAATATCACATATCAACGTATTTTCTCTAACTTCAAAGTTCTTTCTTCTTATTTAAAAAAAAAATTAAAAGCATTTTTGTGGCTTTTTAAAAGTACCATGGGCCCTAGACATTGTGCCTACTGTATCTTACAGATAAGATGGCTCTGTTACAGGACTGAGTTGACCCCGAATACCCCCCCACCTCTGGACTTCTCATTGTGAGCCTATGGACTTCCTTATGGTTTATGCCACTCTGAGTGGTTTTTCTATACTGGCAGCCAAGAGCATCCAGACATCCTGGAACAGTGGACATGAAAGATGGCCAGATGAGAAGCACCAAAAGGAGGCACATGAGCCCAAATCTGAAATCACACATTGGCTTAAATCCCCATAACACTAATCTTTCTGGGTCTCAATATTTGCACCTGTAAAATGGGGACATTCCCACCTAACAGACAAAATCATTCAATGAAATATGTGGGGCCGTGGAGGTGGTGTTCACAGCACAGTGGTGCTTACTATGAGAAACCTGCTTTCATCATGACCGAGGCTTAGCTGTGGAAATCGGGCAACAGAACAGGTAGCAGGCACAAGCATTGGGGCTTGCAGGAGTTTTAGGAGAGGCTCAGTGACTGGCCAGGGTAGGATTGACTCAATTTCCAATTCCTTTCGTGTTTTATTTCTTTAACTCGGCAGCAACAGGGTCAGAGAAATGATCAAAACAGAGACAGTAGAAGGATAAAAGAAAAGCAAAGAGAATTTGTTTGGGAAGTTAGGAGACTACTGGAAATTGGGAACCTAATTTTCAAGTCAGCAGGAACCACACAATAAAGGGAAAGAGCCAGTGAAGGAAGTAGGACCTTGGGGTCCTGGCCCATGTCTAGTCTTAATTCACAGCAAGCCCCTGGGAAGTCCTTTTTGCTCTTGGGCCTCAAGTCTCTTTTTGTAAAAAAAGAGGAAGTACTCACTTCTTTTTCAAGTACTCACTAGCCATATATGGTTAGCGGCTACCATTTTAGATACTGCAGATATACAACAGTTCCATCATCACAAAAAGTTCTATTGTACAGCACTGCTATGGAGTACATAAACCATTGTTAAATACTATGTTAATATTTTATAGCCATAAAATAGCCATAAAATCATAATTGAGTGGATTCACAATTCACAAATACCTCACGAACTTCTGTGGTGTTTACATACGTAAGAAAAAAGAAATACAGGGCGAGGAGTCCAAAAATTTGGATTCAAGCCTTAACTCTCACTTCCTGGCTGTGTGACCCTGGAAAAGACAACTTACCTTTCTAAGCCTCAGCCTCCTCATTTGTGAAATTAGAATACTAATAGTTTCTGTCTTACAGGGGTACTGCTATGATCACATTAGCTAATATATTAATTCAACAAATATTTATTAAGTGTCTACTATGTGCCGGTAACTATTTATCCTACACACTGGGGATAAATAGGTAACAGAAGACAGATATCCTTGTCCCATGGAACTAACATTCTAAAAGATTTTAGCAAATGTGAGCTATCAATCCTGATAATAAAAGTTATGGCAATATTCTGATTCGTATTTGTCATTCATGAAGACTCATCTCTCAATCAGTAAGAATGTAATTTCAATTTTAATAATATTGGGCCCTCTAACTTATCTCCCTCTCCAATACAGATCTCAACTAAAAATTCTTTAAACTTGTGCGCTGCTTTGGGTTACGTCATAAAACCAAAGACTTCCCTGTGACATCTGAATCTAATTCAAGAAAAGGATCTGATTTCAGCAGCTTTCAGTCCAGACTTTAGAAAAAATTAATTATGCATGCATTCAACTAGCAATGAGCAAACTTGATAATTTAGGCAGTTTAGCAATTGGATTGAAATTTTACTGCTAATTTAAAGTACTCCACACTACTGACTTCAGACTTGAGGTTATGAAGCTGAATTAGCCTGGACAAGAGCAATTACTCAGCACTTTCTTTACACATGGCCTTGACTGACTTTTAGGTACGGTGAAGCGAGTGCTCATACCCAACCATAGTTGTTGGCTGGATGCTAAGATGCTCTGGGGATGCGTATATGCTAGACTGACTTTGTTTTGTGTTCTCTGAAGCAAGGCTGGGTCTTATTTATCCTTGTCACCCCCCGCCTGACAAAAGTCACAGCACACTCCACAAATGAACTAAGTAAGTCCTAGCAGAAGGGTCACAATGATTTATGGCTGTGTGACTTTAGGCAAGCTCTTTTACCTCTCTGAACCTGTTTCTTTATCTGCAAAATGGAAATAATAACAATACCTTCAAGGCAGTTGTGAAGAAATAGAGATGATGTATATACAGCATCTGGCACATAGTAGGTGCTCAATAAATGTCAGTGTGGCCATTTAAAAACATGGCACCAAAACTCTTAGACACATCTCCCCTTAGGGGAGGAGATGGAAGAGTTTTGGACTGCAGTGCCATTTTAGGGGTGCTCAGCAAGGTCAATGGGGGTGTCCTTGAACCCAAGGTGTCATCAGGGGAGACACACATCTCCCACGACTGGGCTTGTTCTAGTGTCCCCGCTCAACTCAGTGCTGGCTGGGAGCAGTCCATGGGAAGCCTGGCCTCAGCACAAGAGTGGTGACAGATTTCAGAAGGCAGCAGCTGGAGCTGTGGTAAATTATGCTTGCCACTTGTGGGGATGGCAAAGGTGCATTTTCATAGCTGCCATATGAAGCCGAGTGGCCTAGAGACAGGGACCCAGGGAAGGGCAGCGGGGCCTTTAGGGGGAATCTCATCAGCATGCAGGAGATAAGAGATGACCTCAGGGGTGCTCAGGGGATGGGCAAAAAGCCTCAGCTCACCTCCCAGCTGGGTTCCCCTGAATGTGGGTCCTGGATAGTAACATCATTCCCACCACTTCAGAGAATCTGGTTGTGCCAGAGAATCAGTGACTCTTGACACTGGAATGCATGACAGCCATGCCTCTCACCCTCTATCAAACCTCTGGGCAAGAGCTCATTCAGCTTCTGCTTGAACACCCCCAATGATGGGGAACTTACCACCTCAAGAGGAAGCATCTTCATTTCTGGCAGCTTTGACAGTCAAAGCCCTTCCTATTACTGACCTAAAATATCTGCATCCCTGTGATCCCCCAGCTTTCAGCCTAACTTCCCTCTGGGACCAGCCTGCTTTTGATGGTGCATCTCCTGCTAAATCTTCCTGTAGGCTACCGGGCCCCAGTTCCTTTAAGGACCCCAGTTCCTTTAAGGAATAATGTAACTTACTGGAAATACAACAATGAACCAGAATATGCAAATTATCTTATCAGCTGTACTCTATAAAGACAATCTTTCCCTGATTAGCATACTGCTCTGTCTCTATTTTCATCAGGGATTCACAGAACTGGCACATTCAGAGCTTCTAGCAACCACAGGGCATTTTGGGACAGCCACTGAAGCTGGGAGGGCACACCAGGCAAAGTTTAGGAGGTGAGAAATGGCAGAGTGGTCCCTGCATTCCAAACACTTCTAGAGAGTGACCTTAGGTGCCAGAGCCTGGGGTTGGGAGAGATAAGGAGGCCGAGGTAAGGGCAGAGAGGCTGTAGAGGGAGAGAACAAGAGTAACTGCCCTCCAGTTAACTCCCAGAACAGTGGTGCAGGAGACAGAGCCAGAGATACTACCTGGAACTCTCAACACAACTCAATTAACTGTCATACTCTAGCTCAAACAAAGGGAAAGGCACACAGAAAGGCAAGAGGTATGACTACCTCCTGAGGTGGAATCAGGGCAGGCTTCCAGAAGGAGGCATCTGTAGTTTGAGCCTTTAGGTCAGATGTGACAATCAAAATAAAAGGGACAGACCAGGCACCAGGAATTGCCTAAGCAAAGGCAAGGCGATGTGGACCTTCAGGCCATATTCGGGGAACCCATACAAACCTAGTGTGGCTGGAGCAGAGTGGGTACAGGTGTATTTGCAAGAGGAAGACATGAAAGTAGAAGATGAAGTAGAAGATGGTCTTCATAGACTGGGTAAAGGTTTCCTCTCTTTAGCTGTTTTTTCCCATGAAACTGAGCATCTATGGTGGTTCTTAAACTTCAGTGTGCATTAGAAATCACCTGCGCAGTGTGCTCACATGCAGACCACGGCCTCGCTGCACCATGCCCCTAGCACCCCAACTCCCTTACGCATCTCACCGTGCCCCCCATTCTGATTCCATGTGCTGCAGAGCCTGGGTTTCTGCAACATAAATATGCTCCAGCAATGATTCCAAGGCAGAAGATGGCAAACCTCGTCAAGGAAGCAGTCCTTTGCTCCCCACCTTTCTTCATTATGAAAAACGACTTGGGTGGCATGACAACATATTAGTTTATGCCAGAAATACTGGCAATTTAAGTTCATGTGAAAAGATGCACTGGGGAAAGAAAACCAATTTCAATTCTCCATCAAGGTACTGGGCAAAAACGAAAGGCCAAGAACTTATCAGAAATTACCTCTGTGGGCAGAGCAATGAATTGTGGAGCTGCCCAGCTCTCTCCCCAACCCTCAAAGTCTCCTGTAACTTGCAAAGGGAGGCCCTCAGGTTGTTTCAGGGTGAGCACAGGGTTCAGCCTCAAGATCTCTCAGGAAACTGAAGCACACCCTTGGAGAGAAGTCAGTCCCTCACAAAGGAGCGACAGGGATTTAAACAGACATTTCATTTCATTTTTTAAAAATTATTTATTTATTTGGTGTACCTGGTCTTAGTTGTGGCTCTCCAGCTCCTTAGTTGTGGCACGTGGGCTCCTTAGTTGTGGCATGCGAACTCTTAGTTGCGGCATGCATGTGGGATCTAGTTCCCTGACCAGGGATCGAACCCGGGCCCCCTGCATTGGGAGCGTGGAGTCTTATCCACCGCGCCACCAGGGAAGTCCCTCATTTCATTTTTGAAAAGCAAAAAAGAATTTCAGGAGCAAAGCATCTCAGAGTTAGAAGCATCTCCTTGGAGTCAGAGTCCTAGGACCTCCACTGGAGGCTCTGGTCCAGTGGGTCTGGGGTGAGGCCCAGGAATCTGGTGGTATGGGACATTTGGAAACACTGATCTAGCTAGCCTGGCTTCTGCTTACACACCTCTATGGACAGGGAGCTCCTTCCCTTCAAGGGTGACCCATCCCAACTTTGAAGAGCTGTGACCATTAAAAACTTCCATCAGACATTACTGAACTGAAAATCTCCTCCAGTGCCAAGTCCTCTAAGCTCAGGTCTCTGTGCTGACTCAGAGTAAGTCCAATCCCTCTGCTGCAGGCAGCCTGGTAGAAAGATGAAATCCACACACAGGAATGACCTAGTGGCTCTGCACACAATGACTGTGGAAAGAGGAGGTGCATCTGGCTGCTTTGAGAACCTTTACACCCCACCCCCCATCTTCCTGGTGTCCCCTCATTCCTACTTCCCAAGGAAAAGGTGAAAGTAATGACATTCATGAACATGACTATTTAATGTAGGCTTACTGTGGTCAGCAGAAATAATGGTCCCCCAAGTGTGTCCTCATCGTAATATCCAGAATCTGTGAATATGTTAGGTTACATGACAAAGGAGAACCAGGCCACAGACAAACTTCAGGCTGCTAATCAGCTGACCGTGAACTAGGGAGATTATCCTGGATTACCTGGGTGGCCCCACTGTAATTACAAGGGTCCTTAAAAGTGGGAGAGGAAGGCAGAGAAGTGAATGCCAGAATGTTGCAGTGTGAGACTCAAGCGCCCATCACTGCCTTAGGAGATCAAAGGGGACCACGAGCCAAGGAATGCTGGCAGCCTCCACAAGATTCTCCCCTTTACCCTTCTGAATGCAGCCATGCTGACAACATCTTGACTTTATCCCGCTGAGACCCATGTTGGACCTCTGACCTGTGAGATAGTAAATCTGTGTTGTAATAAGCCACTAAATTTGTGGTAATTTGTGACAGCAGCAACAGAAATCTAATACACTTATTATATGCTAGATAATATTAGATGGTATACCTGAGTATCTCATTTAATAATTAACAACCAAAGGATAGATATTATTACCATCCCTGTTTAACATATGAGTAAACTGAGGCTTAGATAAGCTATAAATAATCTGCCACGGCTCACACAGACAGAAGTGGTGCAGCCTGGATTCAAACCCCGGTCTGTCTGTCTCCCAAATCCTTTTTGAAGAAAGTGAGGAAAAAAGAGGAGCTAAAAATAAGGGTACAAAATGGGAACAAAGAGATGAAAAGACCTGGAAAGAGACCCAGAATAAAATATATAGTAACTCTACAGTTACCCAAAGGGTGTTCTAGATTAATGAGAAATGCTTACAATCCAATTCTAATCACAGACTCAAAATGTCCAAGCTATGCACGCACTTGGAGATCATCTAGTTCAAACCCTCTAGGTTAAAGTTGGAGAAGGAGACCTAGAGAGGGAAGTGACTTGTCCAGGAGAACAGAGAAGCTGTCAGGGATGGGGCCGGAACCAGGGCCCCATTCCCCATCCAGGGCTGGTTCCTCCTCTCCCCTCACCCTGTACTTCCTTTCTTCCTTCCAGAAGACTCTGTGATGGTCCATTGGCAGCTAAGGTGAGTGTGATGGAGACTGCTGGGAGCCCTGTGCCTAAGATGTCTCAAGACAGTGTCCTCCCCAGCAGGGGCTTTTGCTCCTAGACATCCAGCAATCATGACAGAAACAGGCTATAGTCACCCAAAGTATCCACTGTGTGTGTGGATACCTGTCACTGTCTTGCACCTTTGGGGTGACCTGGACCACCACACCCGTGAAAATGGCAGCTGCCAGGAGACTGGCATTGCCTTGGGATGGATGGGACCCAGTGCCACCCCCTAACCCCCCACCCTACCCCCGGGGAGAAAAGAAACAGCATGCCTTGAGGTGACACAATTTTCCTACAAATACAACTTAATTAACCTGGCATAAATTTCAGCCTCATATCTAGTCATCAACCATCCCTCTCACACAGGCACATGCAGAGAAAAAAGTTTCAAATACAAGACCCATTTATGATGGGTCAAGAAAATACTAGTTTCCCACACTCTGCTTCAGGGAGAACCACCCACTTGCCCTCTCCCCAGACCCAGGAGCCCGTTCTGGAGATCCAGCTGACCACTTTCAGTGCCAGCCTCTCCACTGCTAGCTGCTCCCTCTGAAGGTTCCAGTGGTTCCTTTATTAACAGCCTTCCTGTAACAGGAGGCACCCTGCTGATGCGGGGCTCCCCACCCCCATCCGGCCTGGGGAAAAACCACGTGCTTCTGGCCATGCAGGTCCTCTCTCCTAGCCAGAAAAAGCGACACTGTGGTGGCAGCTAGGACAGGCCTCTTCTATCACCTGGAATTGGCTCTGAGGCTCTCTCAATTCTTACCTCTTTTCCTCGTGATCACTTGCATTAAAAAGGGAGTCTTGGTTAAATTCTACCAATTTCAACATTTAAGAATTCCATTTTACTTGAATAATTTTTAAAGTTTTGAACCTTTGAAAATACAACCAAAGACATACAAAACATTTAAACAACTTGATAGCAATTTCCTCCAAGCAGCTAGAAGTCTCTTGCTAAGAGCAGAACCAGGACCTAAATCACCTTTGAGTCTGCTGCACTTCCAGCACCCAGGGGGTGCCCAAATAATGAGTGCTGAGCTGAATTTAACCCCCTAAACTCATCTGAGCCTAGTCATGGACACTCTGCAGCTTGCCCTGCTGCCTACGCTTAGCTGCTAACTACCTAACACTCAGTAAACCTGCCCACAGCATGAAGGGGCAGGTTGCCCTAGTTTTCTCATCCTGCAAGGCTCAGCTCAAATACCTCCCCCACCTCCATGAAATCACCCTGATGCCCTCTTTGCAACCAGTCAGAATCTGTCACTCCTTGAGCGATGCTGAGGGACCACAGACATCAGTCCTACCATGTTCCAGATATGGTCCAGATACAGGAAGTGTGAGAGATGTCTGGTGGGGGTGGGGGCCACAAACAGACAAGGATCAGCCTAGACTTTGGGCAAACGGTGCTTTGGGAGCCCAGAGGAGGGAGAAGTCTAACCCTCTGGAGAAGAGGGAGAGCAGGAGGGCATCCTGGAAGACTTCCTGAAGGAGGGTCCATCTAAGCAGAGTAAGTGACATGCAGGCTATGCAGGTGGGAAGCTCAGAGGCTCTGAGATGGGGCAGGGTGCCTGAGGGAACCACTAGCAGATCAGTAAGTCTCCTACATGGGATTTGGAGTAAGACATTAACAGACTGAGCTTGGCTGAGTTCCTAAAACTTTTGGAGCCTCAGTTTCCTCATCTGTAAAATGGGATAAATAAAGTCACCTCCACTGAGATTCTCATACCTTAGTACACATAAGAATAGCCTGGAGGCTTTATTAAAATGCAGATTCCTGGGCTTCCCACCTCTCCCTTCCACCTCCACACAAACACTTAGAGAATGTGAATCAGTAGGTCTGGATGAGACCCAAAGATCTGTGTTGTAACATACATACACACATATACCACAGATACCACACTTACACACACACCACACACCATGCACACATACCACACTCCTACACATACAGGTAATTTTGATAGGAGGAGTGTCCACAGATCCATAAAACATCGAGTTATTGTAAGACAAATCATCCAATGTAAATGAAGCAACTAGTATGCACTTGCACATCATCGGTGCTCAAAGTTAGTTCCCCTTCCTTCCTCTGTCTTTGCTCCTGAAGATCTTTGCACCAGTTTTAATAAGGCAGACACTCCATTCTGCCTTCACTTCAGTTGGAGCCACTTTCCTATGTTCCTATGTGTTTTTCTGTCTGGTCCCCCAACAATACCTTGAGCCCCTTAAGGGGAGGGACCAAATTAGCCTTCTCAACATCCAGTGGGTCCCTGGCCAGGTAAGTGTTCTGTGAATGAAAGGCAAGAATGCAGCACCACCCCACTGCCCTCCAGCCTGGCTCCATATGAATCCTGCAGTAAGTAGGTCGAAGAGCTGCGGGGAACCAGAGGGCCTCACACAAGGGGAGAAGAGGGGCACTGTGAGGAGTCGTAGGAATGAAATCCATCAAGAAGCAACGCTGCTCCAGCACGGCTACTTCCCACTTACGACAGCCCTGGGAACAGTTCTCCTTCCTGGGTGCATTAAGTACAAGCTGCTTGACCAGTCAACAAGTTCTTTATGACATTTCCAGGCTCGCAGACCGGAATAACATTAATGAAAGTTTCATGCACTGATAAATAGTTAATTTCCTACAGGAAATCCACCCTTAGGCTCTGCCATCCTACACACACACACACACACACACACACACACACACACAGACACACACGCATCATAGTTCCACTTGTGTAGTGGACTTTCCTCCCTCTATCTCTGTTCCTGAAATTCACTGATACAAAGATTTTAATAGAGTAAAAATGCTATTTTGCCTTTATTTTAGTTGGGGCCCCTCTTCATGTCTCTATGTCTGTTTCTGTGTCTGCTTCCCCCAACAAGACTCTGAGCTCCTTAAGGAGAGGGAAAGAATTAGCTCTATACCCACGCCCTCTTCTTCTTAGAAACAAGAGCCCATATTTTCCTTGGGGAACAGCCTTCCTCTGCTCTCAGTCCATGTGAGCCAACTGTATCCCTGTGGTGACAGTGACAGCGGCAGAGATGGACACGGACCCCAACACATCCAGAGGCTCAATCTGGGGACTTCTGTTTGCTCTGTTAGCAAAAAGAATCGCTTTTTTCTTGGTGTTGCTGAGAGCTGCTGGCTGCCATCTTCCCACCAAGAAAAGAGGACAAAAGCTACAAGAGAATGTAACCAACACAGAATCAAAAAGGGAGGGGAGAGAGGAACCAAATCCTGGTGTGATTCCGTTCCGGGAATGATTCCGTTATCCTGGTGTGATTCCGTTCCGGGAATGATTCCGTTCGTGGAATGATTCCGTTCCCACCCAGTCGATTCCTTCTTTCCCCTGAAGTCAGCTTGAACTGAGTTTCTGTCACTTGTGACCCCAAATCTCATCCAATGCAGCCTCACCTGCTCACTCACTCCTCACCTGGAGAATAGAGCACCTGACCCGTCTGGACACTACATGTGGCACTCAGTTAGGACAAGCAGGGATCTAGAGAGAGAGCAGGGGTGGGGATGCCACCTAAACACATTTCCTTTTGCACTGCAGTTCCTGGCCGCTGGCAGACAAAGACACATGGTCACTAACCCATTCGTAACCATGACCTCCAAAGCAGATGTAGTGGACAGTTACAGACACAGATGTGGGCAGCAAAGAGCAGAAAGGACAAGACAGTGAATAAGGAAAAGGAGGCCAGGAATTGAAGCATGTCTGGGTTGCCTGGGTCAGTTAGAACCCCTGGGTTCTAACACGGAGACCTCGGAACTTGCCGGCATATTAATCCAGATTCAGCTCCAGGGAGGCCCCTAGAAGCACAGTTTGTCAGAGCTGGGGCACTTAGGAACACCTTGTCCAGCCCCGAGGAGTGGCAGGGGCTGGCCCGAGGTCTCTGAGCAAGCTGGTGACATCGCTAGGACTGGAAGCTGGGCTGGTCTCTTCCCGCCGCATAGGGAGAAGCGGGACGAAGGGGTCTAGTTCACCCCGTCACTGTTGTCGGACTGCTGGAGGGCTACCCTGTGCCTTCAGCCTTTCCCACCGCCATCAAGATCCTCCTGAGAATTTTCTCCAGTGTGGATCCCCCATGCTCAGGAGACCAGCAGTAACAGAGTCTCCACCTCACCCTAAGGCTCTAAATGCCCCTGGGTGCGTAAAAGCCCTGATTCCCAGACCTGCCTCAAATCAGACACGGCCTGGGTAGGACATTTCTAGTATGGTTCCTCGGAAAGCTTCTTTACTGCAACCAAGCATGTATATTTAGCACCAAAGAGCCTCAAATTACATCCACAATAGTAATACTAGTAGCAGTTAAGCTAGTAAGTGTTACTTAGTGCTTTCTATGTGCCAGGCACTGTTGAAGTGCTTTACATAGACTAACTCATCGGATCCTCAACCAATTCTATGAGGCGGGTACTATTATTCTCATTTTACAGATGAGGAAATAGAGGCACAGAAAGGTTAAATAACTTGCCCAAGATTACCTACACAGCAGGTGGCAGACCAGGATGGGAACCCAGGCAGCCTGGCTCCAGGGTCCCCAGTGAGGACCACTGTGCAATACTTCCTCTGTGCAGAAAAGGGTTAGTGGAGCAGGCCTGAGACTGTATCCTTAGAAAGGCCTGCTCATGACAGTGGCCCTTGGCTGGCATCTGGGAGCTTGGATTTGGGGAAGGTTCCCACCATTCCCTGGTAAGAGTAGCTCACTGTGCCTAAATTGTTTGTGCAAATATGGTTTATGCTAAACACCTACTTTTCTTCAGAGAGTCTAGAAATTTTGGTATGTGCTCAGCAGAGGGTGCCGAGGCAACTGGCTCCCAGTAAAAACCCTGGGCACTGAGTGTCTAGTGAGCTTCCATGGTAGATGGCATGTCACACGTGTTGTCACAATTCATTGCTGGAGAATTAAGTGCATCTATGTGACTCCACTGGGAGAGGCTCTGGGAAGCTTGCACCTGGTTTCCCTGGCCTTTGCCCCAAGAGCGTTTTCCCCTTGCTGATTTTGCTTTATATTCTTTCATTGTAATAAATCATATCTGTGAGTATGACTCTCTTTTGAGTCCTGTGAGTCCTCCTAGTGAATCACTGAATCTAGAGGTAGTCTTGGAGAACTGATATATCCTCAAAATCCCTAAAGCTAATCTGTAAGAACATCATAGAAAGTCTTGGCTCAGCTGCTTCTGGGTGACATTTTTCTCAGGTATCTACTTATATGTTACATAAGACTATCTACCTGGTATTACAAGTTGTCTTAAAGTGGGTTGTCCAGCACTGGGCTGGCACAGGGTCCCAAGGCTGGCAGGGATCTCAGAGTACTATGTCCAAGAGGGGCCTCCCACACCCATCCTGGCTTCATGGGGCATCAGATATAAGTCCTCAGCCATCAGTAATACCAGCAATGTTGTTTAACCTATGGGGAAACTGAGGCTCTGAATGGCTGTGTGATGTTCTTGAGGACAAGAACCTCTGTCTCTTGACTTTCCATCCAGGGATCACTCATGATCTATCCCAGGCTCAATGATTAGAAGGGGCAGGGAGAACATTTTGTTGCAGTTTAAGGAATCATACCCTTCCTGTAATAGGGGATGCCCCCAAATACATTGAGCAAACATAGGTAATGTGCTGGGGAGACTAGAAGAATCAGACACAGTCCCTGTCCTAAGGAGCTTGCATCTAGGGAAGGCTTTATTTAAGGGACTGAGCTCCTCATTGCTAGGAATGCTCAAATAGAGGCCAGGAGGCTGCCTGTTTGGAATCTCTGCCTTCTAGCACCTGACACTGGGATTCGGCAATTCATGTCATCAAAATAATTTTTATGTTACTTTGCCTGATAATGCCAGACAAGCATCTCTCAGGCCTGCTATACTCTTTCTTCAACTCTTCCTCTCTGCTCAACCATTCTCCTCCAGAGAAAACCCAGTCCAGGAGGTGTGCAGGCCGCCAGCACAGAAGATGTAGTGGGCTTTGGAAACAGAGGGCCCCAAGTTTGCTCTCAGCTCTATCCCACACTAATTCTGGGATTCTGGCAAGTGCTGTAAGCCCTCTGACTCTCTGCTTCCTCCGCTGGGCGTAACAGTGGCCCGGGAGATGGCATGAAATCTGCACCTGGCCGCGTGCCTGTTTCCCGGCAGGAGGGTAATAAAATTGTGCCCTACCCCCCTTGATGCCCAGAGTGCTGGATGTGCCAGTTTTATGAATAGGCCACCTACTTTCCCTTCTTCACTCTATCAACAGTAGGAAGAATTAGGTTAATTACATTGAGAAGAAATACAAGAGGGTAATAAGGTCTCTAATCCCACCTTTTGTTCACAAGTTAAATAAATGTAAAAGTTCTTACCCAAATGATGTTAAAATATTCCACCTCATTACCTTGAGTGCTGGCCACAGTATGGAGGCTAGTCATTGGGAAGGAGATCCCAATTATTCAGATACAACTTCCCTATGTAAGAATGATATTCATTTGAAATTCTAATTATTTTTTAAATGTTCATTTAAATGTTTGCTTGTTTTTTTTTCTAAGCAAGTTCACAACAATAGGAAAGAAGATAGCCAACAGTCATGGTACCCAAATAGAGAACTATTTCTCCAAGTTCCCTTCCCCATTCTATCCTTATGCACATGTTCATAATCATGCAGGATATACTTCGACAACTTAAGAGCATTTTTAAAAATCACCTCCAGGGCTTCCCTGGTGGCGCAGTGGTTGAGAGTCCGCCTGCCGATGCAGGGGACATGGGTTTGTGCCCCAGTCCAGGAAGATCCCACATGCCGCGGAGCGGCTGGGCCCATGAGCCATGGCTGCTGAGCCTGCGCGTCCGGAGCCTGTGCTCCACAACGGGAGAGGCCACAGCAGTGAGAGGCCCGTGTACCGAAAAAAAAAAAAAAAAAAATCACCTCCATGTTTTAACATCACCTTCATATTTGCTACTTTAGCAGGGTATGAAATGGTAAGTATCTGAGAGCACCTCTCCAGACCCAGTTCTGCCACCAGGTAACTCCTCCCCTGTCCCCTCTCTGTGTCTCCATTTCCTTCTCTGTAAAAGGATGAGTTTGGATTAGATCAGTGGTTACCAAACCCAGCTTAGTTAGCATCATAATCAATGGAGGAGCTTTTAAATATCCATATATTCCCAGACCTCACCTCTATCCAAAGAATGAACCTCTTGAGAGTGGGGCCTAGGAATCTGAATTTTCAGCAAGATTTCCCACCCCACCCCCCACCTCCCAGGGCACTCAGATGCAGCCAGGCTGGCATCCAGCCACAGACCAGCTGGACTAGACGATCTCTACTTTCCTACCAAGGCTAATATTGTAACTTCTGGATGACCCCAGAGAACTAATACCTGGTAATAATCTTAATCATTCCTCTAGGTGTCTGAGTTATTTTCCATTTTCCTAAATATGACTCTGTTTAAATGGGTTGTGCTGGTTATAATTTTTCTTCATTCACAGGCATCCACAGAAAACACAGCGCCCAAAGAATGCCCACAACCTAAAAGGTCCATTAAAAAGTGATGGATGCCTCAGAATCCAGGTCAGTTTCAAAGGTAGATTTCTCCTGATTCATTTCTCAGTGATGACAGGGCAAGGCTGGGTGGATTTGATTTAAATCTAACTGATTTAACTCTCCATTCAGGAGGACTCAATTTGACCGATTTTTCTCCTACAGAAGATGTGTTCTTTTTTTCAGAAATATAACCTTAAAGCCTCCTTTACAGCTCAGAGAAAAATGTAGCTTTCATTTTTGTTAAAAAAAGTTGTGATTTTCTTAGCATCCAAGCATCCTTTCAAAGCTGGAAAGGCCCAGCGGTCAACCAGTTTGACCCAGTAAGGCCCCAAAGAGGTAGTGACCTTCCGAGGTCCCACTGAGAATCTGTGGAGGGGTGGGAGGAGGACGGTGCTCCAGACCCTTGGGCAGTGCGTTTTCCACCACAGCCCCTGCCTCCAACTTACTTCACAGTCCTTCCCAGGAATCCCATGGCTATAAAAGAACCCACAACGATGCCTGGGTCTTCCTTTTAACCAAAGCTAACTGGAACAGTGGGATACAAACACCAGCAAAAGAAAGAAAATGCTTTCCTCTCAATCCACAAGCCCAGAGACTAAGGTTTCAGACACTTCTAAAGCACTGCAACAACTAAAAAATATGTATATGTTTATGCCTACCAGAAAAAAATAGACTGAGAAAAACAGATCTGATGGAGAGGTGGGATTAATGATTTTCTCCATTTTCCAGAAAGGTGTTGTGTTGTTTCAAAAATAAGTATAAACTTTACAACCACAAAAACATATGACGCTCTTTGAAAAGGGGGTATCCAAGGGCTCTCAGGAAGACAGGAAGCCATTTACCTTGCTTTATTTCTGCTAAGTACTGTGACTGTCTATTTTGGATTTGTTCTCCAACAATAAGCATTCACAGCTATGTTAAAAAAAATACCCTGAGGTAGTTCATGTGTTAACTGACTTCTGAGAGCTATGAAGAGATATCTCCTCCATTCCTTGCCACTGACATTCATAGTATACCTTACTCATTTGGAAGATAATTAGGTGTGGTCTGGTAACATTCCCTCTGTTAACTTGAATTTCCATCTCTATTTTTCATCATGTGTGTTTTAAATTTTTTTGCACATGTTTAGGTCCTGTCTCCCCAGGAATCAAAATCATGACCTCTTTTTAACTGACTAACCCCCCAGCTTGAAGAGCAGTATAGCATAATCCAACTAGATGGGCTGAGACAGAATCCTCCTCTGCACTTGATAACTGGGTAAGCAAAGGTGAGTCATTTAATCTCTGTTTAACCTGTGTCCCTATCTTTAAAATGGAAGTTCAAAGAATCGTACTTACCTCATAAGGTTAACTCAGTTTATATATTTTTAAGTGCTTAGAATTGTGCCTGGCATAGAATAAGTACAGTATAAATGACAAAATGTAAAATACTTCACCAGCCCAAAAGTTCATTAACAAAATCCCAGATAGTGGGGAACACTACAGGACAAATGACCCAGTTTTATCAACAAATAAATTGCAAGGAGAAAAGAGAGAGAGAGAGAGAGAAGAAGGAGGGAGATGAAGGGGGAGCCTGCAGATTAGAAGATGCTTAAGAGATATTTTTACACCCATGTTCATAGCAGTGTTATTCACAATAGCCAAAATAGCCAAAAGGTGTGGGCAACTGAGGTGTCCATCAATAGATGAATGGATAAATAAGATGTGGTATATACATACAACAGAATATTATTCAGCCTTAAAAAGAAATTAAATTCTGACACATGCTACAACATGGATAAACCTTAAAGACATTATGCTAAGTGAAATAAGCCAATCGCAAAAAGACAGATAGTGTATGATTCCGCAAAAAGACAAATAGTGTATGATTCCACAAAAAGACAAATATTGTATGACTCCACTTACATGAGGTAACTGGAGTAGTCAAATTAATAAAGACAGAAAGTAGAATAGTGATTCCCAGAAGCTGGAGGGAGGGAGGAATGAGGAGTGACTGTTTAATGGGTATAAAGTTTCAGTTTGGGATGGTGAAAAAGTTCTAGAGATGGATGGCAGTTGATGGTAGCACAACAATGTGAATGTACTTAATGCCCCTGAACCATATACTTAAAAATGGTTAAAATGGTAAATTTAACATTATGTATATTTTACCATATCCTTTTTTAAAAGATGTTTAAGAGATATAGCAACCAATAACAGTGTGTGGACCTGATTCAAAATAAACTAAAAAATGTAAGACATTTATGAGACAATTGGAAATTTGAACACTGACTGGATATTTTATGACATTAAAGAATTAATGCTGATTTTTTAAAGGTGTGATCATAATTTTGAGTCCTTATCTTTTAGAGATACAAATGAAAATATTTACAAATGACATGCTTTAATATGTGAGGTTAGCTTCAAAATAATAAGGGAGGGTAAGAAGTGAATGGGGATAATCATAAAACAAGACTGGCCATGAGTTAATAACCGTTGAAGCTGGGTGATGCGCACATGGGGGTTCCTTACACCATTCTCTCTACTGTAGGTATGTAAGTTTCTATCATCAAATAAGGTCAAACAGTTTATTATCATTAGTGAAAGGGCTGCTACATTACGTGTTTATCTCTATTCTCAATGGTCTAGAATGATTCCTGGCATACCACAGCTGGTCTATCGCTACTTTTCAGTTTTGTCTGGTGAATTCCAGGTCATTTCAGTCCCAAGACCTAAGGAATATGGAAAGCCATGGATCTTCCCTCTGACCTCACCCCTGCACTCTCAGCTCCAACATGGACTCTTCCTACTGCTCATCCATCTAAGATATTAAAGGAGTGAACAACCTCAGAGTTGTAGAGCTCTTTTCAGCAGAATTAACCTCATTTGAGAGATGAGGACCTGGGTACCCGAGAGTTTGGTGACTTGCTCTTACCAACAAGCTGCGGAATCAGAACGTAAACCTGGATCCGTGGTCACAGACCTGTCCTCTTCTCCCCTCTCCCAGCAGCCTCTTTTCTCCTTCCTTTTCACACACCAACCTCTTCCTTGCTTTCCTTCAGAGAGAGCCTGGGGCCCACTTCCTATCAGTCTTCCTCAGTCAAGCTAAAGCCTCTGCCCAGTGTTTGCCAGGTGAGTGGGAATTCTCACTCTCCTTTTCCAGGTATACATTTTGAGGTTGTTGGTCCTCTCCCAGGCACTGCAGGTTAGAAAAGCTGCCACAAGGTGACCTTACCAGGTGGCCACCAGGTGGCTCTGAGGTCTGAACAGCCAGGCTTTCCAGGCCCGGTTCCCAGGAGTGGTGGCTCTCAGCTCTGGTTGCACACTAAAAACACCAATGCCAGGTCCCCACCTCCAGAGATATTGACCTAATTGGTGTGGGTGGCCCCAGGCATCATGTTTTTTTCAACTCCTCAGCTGTTCCAAAGTGCAGCCAGGGTTTCTGACACAGGCTCAGAGACAAGAGGATCCTTTTCTTTAACCAGTTAGCCTTCTTGACCTACAAAATGGAACTATTTTTTTAAAAAATAAGTGGCTGAAAAAAACTAATATTGGTATAAACATTGACAAATAAATAGAATGCACAGTACACAATGGTTGAAAAGATCAATTAAATTGGAGCAAGATTTCAAGAAATGCAACCTCTGAGTTTCCTAGGAAGAATTAAGTATCTTCAACCGTCTCCTCTTTGTATATGCCAGCTTTAAAAGGAGAAACGTCTAACTTCTCCTTCTGGATATGAATTCAAAAGCCACCAGGATATGATAACATCTCTCTGTTCCTGGTGGCTGTTAGCACAGCCTCTCTCTTCCATGCCTAAAGGGCCTCCGCAGAGGTTATTCAGTGTAGCGGCATGTGTTCACACGCACACACACACACACACTCAAATCTCCATTTGTCTCAATCACTGGGGTGAGGCCATGGAAAACACTGGTCTTTGGCATCATAAATACTTAAAAGAATCTTTTTTTTCTAATCAGAGGGAGGGGGATCCGCATACAGCGGATGCTTTAGTTCACAGAGAAACTAGTTCTAACATTATGGAATGCATGTGGTGTGCCAGGTACTCGCTGGGCACTTTACGTGTGCCCCGTGGTCCCACTTCAGAATCACGAGGAAACTAAGGCTCGGAGAGATTAAGTGACTGGCTCAAGGTCACAAAGTTCATCAGTGACTGCCTTGGGACCTATATTCTGGTTTTTAGACTCTAAATTCAATGGTCTTTCCATCTTAAAGCCACAACCATCCCTCTCACATGCCCACACAAAATGCGCACAGACACAGAACTGCAGTCACCTGTGCAGCCCTGGTAGGGGTACTCATGACTATCACAAGCAATTCTTAGTGCCCGCTCCTCATTGGGCACCATGGAAACAAAGCTAAGCCTCATTCTGGGTCCCGCTGCAGCTGGTACACAGCTACATCACAGCCCATCTCACCCCCAGTATAACTGTCTGTTTAAATATTTGTCTCATGCGTAGGCTCCTTTGAGGGCCCATGATGGGAAAGAAAAAGTATTCTCTTCACCACCATTCATTCACTCAACAAATCTTTGTTGAGTTCTTTCTATGTGCCAGACAGTGGGGACTCAACAGGGTGCTGACATGGAGCTCACATACCAGTGATGAAAATGAATATCAATCTAAGAGTTACAGAAATACGTGTATAACACAAGCTGAGAAGTGCTATGGAAAACCACAGGATGTTAGAGAATACGGAGCAAAAAGAGGAGGACCTGATCTGAGGGCTCAAGGGAGACTCCTTGAGGAAGCGGGGTCAGAGCTGAGCTCGGAAGGATGGGGTGAGGGTTCACTAGATAAGGGGTAGTGGGATGTGGGGAATGGTCCGTGAAGAGAGAACTACACAGCACGTACGAAGACATGAAACAGGTGCAGACGCTGGAGCCAGAAAGCAAGAGACAACGGTAGAGATATAGGTGGGGTTGGTCCATACAGGACCTTAAAATGATGTTAAGGATTTTACTCTTTATCCAAAGGGCAATTCAAGCCACTGGGCGGGTCCCAAGCAACGGGGTGATATATAAGATTTCAGTTCTGAAAATCCTATCTGGCTGCAGCATTAGGAATGAACTAAGAGGGGGTGACAGTGGATACAAGGAGACAGTTAGAAGGCCGGTGCAGCTGCCAAAGAGCCCGATGATGGTGGCCTGGAGGAGGATAGCTGCAGACATAAGGAGAAATAAATGGATCTAGGAGATATTTAGGATGGATATGGTGGAGAGGCAGAAGGGCTGTAGAGGATGTCCCCTAGCCTCCAGCTTGCAGAAATCTATGGATGGTGGGGCCATATACTGGGAGGGAGAACTCTGAAAGAAATGCAGGACCAGGAAGCGGAGGCCAAGACACTGCATTCACATCCGACAGGCTCCATCACTGGGCTAAGCCCAGCCTGCATTGCTGTCTTATTACGAAGAGGAGAAAAAAAACAGTCGAGCTAATATTTTGAGTAATAAGTGGGCAAGTACTTCAACATTTAATTAATATGTCACTAGTTTCAAAACTCATTTTAAAACCTTCCTATAATCTTACCAGGTTTACGTACACTGACATTATAACACCCAAATTATTTCTGATCTAAAAATATCACCCCATATGTTTCTTTGCCTGAAAAAGTGTTGAGAGAAATTATTGGCAAGGAATATTTCTCCATTACCAGAGAACAGTGAGCCAATTACCAGTTATGCCTTAACTCATTTCATCTATTTTAAGAAAACCTATCAGAGGACAGACTCATTTCCCAAGAATATTTAGGAATGAGGGTGTCCTGGCAAGAGGGCAGAGAATTGGGAAATGATTAGGGGGAGATCCAGAAAAGAATCAGTCAACAGTTGGGAGTTCTGTTAATAGGTAGGTGGGTGGGGAGTATTGGCAAGAGTAACCAGGTCTTTGATCCGGGATCAGAGGTTGCAAACTGGTAGTTCTTGGGCCATATTCAACCTTAAAATATGTTTTGTTTGCTCCACATAGTGCTATTTTTAAAAACTAAGCCAACACTTAAAAAAATCTAAATTTCTTGCTTCCCTTGAAAAGGCAGTAGATTTGTCCAATTTGGCCACATTCCCATGTGGTAATGGTCAGCTGAAGCTGAGTAGCCATTGCCCCTCCAGGTGGGCAGGGCTCTCCCATCCACCACGTCCCCACAGCGCCCCAATCTTTACCCAACAGTAAGTGTCAGCTGACATTTATCATTGCACTTGCAATGTTGTTTTTCTTATGGTGAAGAAATATTTTTCTGTACCTATGTCTTGATTAAAAGTGAGAAAACAAAACAAACCACGGAGACGGTACGTTTCCAAGAAAAATGGAGAGAGTGTTATTTCTTAATGGAATTTAAAACTATTCTGACAAAGGTAATACATGAAGTGTGTCTGCATCAATTACTCTTACCCCTGTTCTCTTCACTCATTTATTACCTTCCTACCCTTGCTGACCCCTGTATGCTCTTGAATTTGCAACCTCTCAAGGCACTGAGGAAGGCACTGAGGCCCCAGGCCTGGGATTCAGATACAAGGAAGGGTCCCAGTTTAAGGGGAAAGGGATGTGAAAAAGACACAAAAAAAGACTAACATTCAGTTATTAGAAACAGGCTCCAGGAAAAAGGCCAACTCAGCCAACTCAATGATAATGATGATTCTGACCATGACAGTCACAACAGCCTTTACTGAGCCCATTTTGTGTGCTAAGCATGCTAGGTACTTTACATATATTCCTTTTAACCCATTTCACAGACGAGAAATCTAAGACTCAGAAAGGTTAACTCATTCACCCACAGTCATGTGACTAATAAGCAAGGAAATCAATATTCAAACTCCAAACCCAAGGTCCACCACCAGTGGTTTTTTTCACTGGAGATGCACATCAGAATCACCAAGGGATTGGGAGATTGGGATTGACATATATACACTAATATGTATAAAATGGATAACTAATAAGAACCTGCTGTATAAAAAAATAAATTAAATAAAATTTTAAAAAAAAGAATCACCAAGGGAGACGTGTGTAGAAATACATATGCCTGCAGCTCCACCTCCAGAAGATTCTGACTCACCAAGTCTGGGTGGAGTCTGGGCATCACTATTTATTTACAAATCTCCCCAGGTGCTCTGTATGCACAGCCTCAGTGGAGAACCACTGCCTTATGCCTCATTGTTGAATGAATGAATGCCGAAGTGAACTGGCCAACACAAATAAAATGGGCTAACTTTTCCATTAGATGGTGTCACCAGGACCTGCCTCACAGCAGCCCCTCCACAGACAGACAAATGCTTGTTCCAGTCCATCACTCTGTCAACCCTCCAAAGGCAGAGTCAGCAACTATTGCAGAGCCATTCTTCCTTCAACATGGCATCCTAAAAAATGTCTCTTCCAAAGAAACAGTGACAGTATCCTACAGGGCTATGTGTGCAGAGCGCTTTGCTCAAGTAATGCAGAAAGGAAAAAGCCCTGGCTTGGGGATGGAGGAAGGTAACACGTGATCTCACAAATGCCACACTGTGGCTGATAGTGATCACAATACACATACGTACAAGCTGTCCGACCCCAACTCACCCAGAAGACCCATATCTGAAACCAACAAGAAACAGAAAGGAAGGATAAGGGGTCTGAGGCAGCACAAGGGATGTCATGCCCTGAAACTGAAGACTTTCCTTCTTGAGAATTGTTCTTCCATGGATCCAAAGCCAATTTATTCTCCCTCTGGACAAAATACTCTCAATCTGATCACATCAAAAATGCACATTATAGAGTTTCAGAGGTGGTATTATCTCAGCCGAGAAAAACTATTAATCTTCTCTTCAGCAGCTGGGGTGTTTTAGATATTATGGATCATGTACATATACTTGTTTTGGCCACTAGGAAGCACAGGGCCAAATTTCTGATTCAGTTTTAGCAACTGTGCAAGATTTTTTGCATACGTGTCTCTGTACTCACTTTATTCCTCTCTTCATTTTATGATCCCCTTTAGTATTTTTTTGAATTCTCCCGTTGATCTATCTACTTTAAACTACTACACTACAGAAATTTTTACAAATCTTTTTTGTTTGTTTTACATTTTTAACATTGTTTTATTTACTGCAGAGAACTAGAAGTTATACAGATCAGGGATCAGCCAACTCCTTCTGTAAAGTTCCAGATAGTAAATATTTTAGTATTTGCAGACCATATGGTCTCTGTCACGTATTCTTTTTTTTTCTAACAATGCTTTAAAAATGTAAAAACCATGCTGAGCTTGCAGGCTTAAAAAAAAAAACAGGTTCAATAGTTTGCTGACTTCTGATATAGATTAAAACTATATTAAAATATAAAAACTATAACTTAACAGAAATTACCACTATTTAAATTACGGTACATATCCTTTAAGATTTTTTTTTTTTTTTTTCCGTACGCGGGCCTCTCACTGTTGTGGCCTCTCCCGTTGCAGAGCACAGGCTCCAGACGCGCAGGCTCAGCGGCCATGGCTCACGGGCCCAGCCGCTCCGCGGCATGTGGGATCTTCCCGGACCAGGGCACAAACCTGTGTCCCCTGCATCAGCAGGCAGACTCTCAACCACTGCGCCACCAGGGAAGCCCCCTTTAAGCTATTTTTATATGCATGTTTTAATAAAATCTGGATTATATTATACATACTATTTTGTGACCCGTCTTTTTCATTTAAAAATAAGTCAACATTTTTCTATGTCAAAACTGGATACAGAAGGTATTGTATAGATAGGTCAACATTTATTCAACTAATCCTCATTTTTTGAATATTGAGGAGTTTCCCATTTTTCACTATTTTAGATTATACTCCAACCATTACCTTAGGATAAAGTCCTAGAAATGGAATTTCTAGATCAAGGAAGATACATATTTTAAAGTCATTTGATAAATATTCTCATATAACCCTCCAGAAAAGTTATACCAGTTTACAGAACACTCCCACCACCACTGCGAGAATAAATATTTCCTTAATCCTCTCCAACAATGAGAATGATCATTTTTATTTTTGCCAATATGATATGTAAAAGTGGTATCTTATTGCTTTAATTTGAACTTCACTGATAGCTAGTAGATATAAATGTAACTAGGGTATGTATTTTTAACTGCATTTGTATTGTATTTGTTCTTTGGTGAATTTCCTGTTCAGGTCTGAATTCGTTTCTTATTGCTGCCATAACAAATCACCACAAACTTAGTGGCCAAAAGCAACACAAATTTATTCTCTACAGTTGTGGAGACAGATGTGCAAAATCTTACAGGACTAAAGCCATGATGTCGGCACGGCCAGTTCCTTCTGGAGGTTCCGAGGAGAGAATCAGTTTCCTTGCCTTTTTCAGCTTCTAGAGGCTGCCTGCATTCCTTGGTTCATTGCCCCTTCCTTGCAGCACTCAAACTTCTTGATTCCATTGTCACATCTCCTATTACTCACTCTGGTCTCCTGCCTTTTTCTTATAAGGATTTTTGTGATTACATCAGGCCCACCTGGATAATCCAGGATAATCTCCCCATCTCAAGATTCTTAACTAATTACATCTTCAAAGTTCCTTCTGCCATATATGGTAACATTCACAGGTCCCAGGAATTAGGATGTCGACACCTTTCAGGGGCCATTATTAAGCCTACATGGTGGGTCTTTTGACCATTGTTCCTTGGAGTGTTCATCTCTTTCCTATTTTTCCTTTTGCACATTAAGATATTTTGACTATGATGATGGATGCTATGGTGCGTTGCCCAAATCTCCCCTTCAGGACCAAAACACTCATTCGCCCAGCTGCTAGGAGGGCTGGCTCCTGCTGACTCACAGATGTCTCTCTCCAGAAATTGCCCTGGGCTGAAAGTTACTATTCTGCCCTAGGTTGTACCCCCCTCCCCAGGAGCAGCCTGCATCCAGCATGGCAGTACCAAAGCCTGACCCTTGCCTTGATTCAGGACAGCTCCAGAGCTCCCTGGGGAACTGATGGAGGCTTCTCTGCAACTGCATTGCAATTCTACTTCCCCCTCTGCCCAGCCCTGCCTCCTTCACTCTCTTACAGGCAGTGTTCCTGAGAGCACTTGCCAAAAAAAATTCTTGGATGCAAATTTCAAAGTCTTAGTTTCCCTGGGAACCCAATCTAAGGAGCTGACTTCAGAAGTAGTTCTAGCAAGCAGAAGCTAATACGAGATTTTGGAGCTGGCACTGAGAACCCCATGGTTGGTGACAGGTAGAGCACTCACAGTCCATGGCATGCTGAAGCAGTGAAACTGTTAAACTTCCACCATGGTGAATGGGAATGAGGCATTGGTAGGGGCAATATTACAGGCATTTGAGAGGTATGAGGGGAGTAGTAATTATAAGGAACTTGGAATCAGATGACTGTTGCTGGGTACAATCATTGTGCTTGGGGAAGAGACACTGAGAATGATTAATCACCAATTTAAGTGAAGTGTGAAAATGAGACATCCTCCTTGGTATTATACAAAGAGACGCATCTCCTGTAAGTGAAGGACACAAAAGGCTGAGGGTCAGACCCAGGACTCTGGGGAATGGGACCATCAGACTTGGAAGGGAGACACCTGGTCATTGCACTCGAAAACTTGAATCCTCATGTTCTCCTGAGCCCTCTGGGCCTGTAGTCATGACCCACTCCTCCCTATGATGGGCTAGTGCTGCCCCCTTGCTTGAAGATGATGCAGAGACAATATGACATATGCTCACTCCTCAAGATTCATCCCCCATCTCCTTTTCTGACCACCAGACCAAGAACTAGAGTCAAATCACAACACAGCCCATACAGGGATGTCCTGGGCCTGCTAAGCATGACCTTCAGGACCAGCCAACATGTGCCACAGGAACGAGAAGGTTATGTATGGACCTGGATTCTGAGGGTGGTAAGTCAAGGGGGATGGAACATGAAGCTAGTTAAAGGCAAGTTTATCAATATGGGAGGACCCTCCCACTATACAGGATATAAGACCCTGGCAAGTATCCTAAGAGGTATTAACACAATGGCTCTTAGAAGCCTGGTCTACACTAAGTAAAGCAGAAATGCCATAACTCTCATGAAGACAGTGGAAGAAGGGATCAAAAAGCTTAGAAAAGTGAGCATACTAGATTGAATATACTACCAAGGCTGGGAAACCCACCAGCAGCCCATGTTCTGCTGGGGGGATGGACCCTGGTGGAGGGGATCAGCATGGTGGAGATGCCCAGCAGTGGTTCTTCTCTGTGGGCCAGAACTGGTGGCAGGAAATGCTGGACTGCCTGACAGCAATGGGGAAAACAGGGTCCCAAATGATAACAGGCCGTACAGCAGCACTTAACTGTTAGAAGCAAGGTGGGTGCAATTATCATAATGAGTGGTGGGGTCAGAGTGGCAGTCATAGGGGCCTGCTTCCCAGAGATCTAGGGAGATGGTTAACAGAACACAGTGTTCCTAGGGGGAAAGACAGATGGGCAGCCAACAAGAATACTGCTTAATTTATACAACCAAAAAAAAATATCTAGAATGGACGATCAGGAGGCAGAAGGCAGCTATCTAACTAAACTAATCATAATCCCTTCCCCAGTTTATGCACCTGAGATGTTTTTCAGACCTGAAAACCTGTCTGAAGGAGAGGCTAGGGATTCTCACGAGGAAGGAACCTATAACACCACAACAAGGATATATAATAGTGATTCTCCCAGTCTTTCCCCAGAGGGACCTACAGAATTTATTCCCTATAATCATAAACTTAGGAAAGAGAAAGACCCAGGTATTTTGAAGATCATTAAACACAGGGTCTGGGTTGATACGAATATCTGGGGACCCAAAGGATCATCATGGTGCCCCTGTTAGAATGGAATTATATGGGGGATAGCCAATAAATGGAGTTCTGGCCCCGGTCCAGGTCATAATGAGTCCACTAGATCCACAGACCCACTCAGTGGTTATGTCCCCAGATGATTCACTGAGATATCTCTTAGTAGCCCTTTGCCTAATTTTGACAATAAATGGACAGTGGACAGTGTAGCACTCATGGCTTCAGAAGAACATGGTGGCCAGGGGTCCAGAGCCCTCAGGATCACCCCACCTAGTAAGCCAGCTACATCAGCAGAGATGCTGGGGTATCCAGAAGAGACAGCAAAGGAGAGAGATGATGAGGATCAGGTGTCCGCCAAGATCAGCTGTAATGGTGGGGGCTGCAGTCTGTCCCACTAACTTCCTCTCAGAAATCTCTGAGGAAAAGAGACCACAGAATTTTGGAGAAGACACTCCAGATGGTTGAACTTATAGTCAAAGAGAGTGAATGCAGATGGCAGAAGCACTGGAAGGGGTGGATGCTGGGATGCACCTCCCAGACCTTCCCCTTTAGGACCCAGACACCCATCCCCCCAGCCGTGGGAAGTGTTGGCTGCTGAGCTCACAGGAACCCTCTCCAAGGCAGCCCTTGGCCAAAGTGAGCCGCCTCACTCACGTTTACGACCCCTCCCCAGGGATAACCTTTACCCAGTAATTGTTCCATGTGAGCTATAAAAGCCCGGCACCCTTGCCTTGATTCAGGACAAATCTGGGAGGGCTGTCCTAGCTTCAGAGTTCCCTGGTAGCATCAGCTGAGGCCTCTGATGCAGCTGCCTGGAAGTCAACCTCTCCACCAGCCCCATCCTGCCTCCCTCCCTCCCTTATAGGTGCTGTTCCAAAGAATACCCCTGTGGTGTAAACCTCCTGCATGCAGATATCTGCATGCAGGGTAAATATTTACCCTGGCTGTTGTTTATGGCTGTAGTGGATCCTGTGCGGCTCCACCCAGGTCCCCTTTGTTGGGTCCAAAGCCCATCCCCCAGCTTCTGGGAATATCTACTGCCCATGGCTCACAACTGAGTCCCTTACTGGAATCTGCCCTCAGTCTCAGGAAACTACTGCCTCATCCCAGTGGGCAGCCCACAACCAGTGACTGGATAATGCAGGGAAACAAAGACCCAGGCCCAGTGCCTCAATTTGGGACATCCCTAAAGGGCCACCACAGCTCCAGAGCCCCCCAGGGGGTCAACTGAGGAATCCCTCAGATCACTATGCTGGTAGGCTTCTTCCTGGGCCCCTCCTGCCATCCTCTCTCTTAACTCTCAACTCTCCCAAGTAAAGCTTTTGCATGCACATCTAAGAGTCCCTGTCCTGGGAGCCCAACTCAACATACAGTGGTTTTGATTTTCAGACATTTTAAAATTTTGTATCCAAATCTATCAGTCTTTCCCAAAAATGGTTGCCCATTTTTTAATTGGGTTGTTTTAATATTTTAACTTTTTAAATGTGATTAACCAGTCATCCTCAATACCCTTTGTGGAATAACTCAGCTTTTCTCAATTATTTTACTTTTTTTATATATGAAATGATTGTATTTATTTGGGCATGTTCCTAGAGTTTCTGTTCTGTTCCTCTGATCAGTCCAGCTCTTTTTGGTTATAGAACACACCTTTCTAATCAATATAGCTTGGTAAGTCATACTATTAGCTGCTATTTCATTTTGTTTTAAGCTGCCTTGAATCATTTTAGGAAGAAGGCAGAATATTAATACCAAAAATCTTAATACCAACAATGTAACTGATTCATCATTTCACAAATACTTATGGAGCATTATTGCTAGGACCTGAGAATATAAGACATATAAAACAGACCGGGGACAGGGGGCTGGCACACACAATTAAGCACAGACGTGCATATCATGGGGAACCTCTTACAAGGAGTCAGGAAAGGCCTCCTTGAAGAGGTGATGTTTGAGCAGGGATCTCAACTAGGTAGAAGCAGGAGAACTCATCTAGAAGAACTAAGCAGGTGACCGCATGGAGGTGGAAGGGGAGGCACTGCAGGCAAAGGGCAGCATGCTCCGTGTGTAGTCTCTAGCTAAAATGGGACTAGGGAAGGAGGGCCAGGCAGGCAAGACCCCAAGGGCCAACTGAAGGATTCTGGACTTTTTCCCAAGAGCAGTAGGAGATCATCTAAGGCTTTTTAAAAATAACAGCCTTATGGAGATATAATTCACATACTATACGGGTCATCCATTGAAAGTGTACAATTCAATGGTTTTTAGTATATTCACACATACGTGCAACCATCTTCGTAGTCAATTTTAAAACACTTTCATCATTTCAAAAAGAAACCCAGTACCCTTTAGAAACTACCCACCCCCAACTTCTCCAGCTTTAAGCAACCACTAATCTACTTTCTATAGATCTGCCTATCCTGGACATTTCATATGAATGAAATCACATATTATGTGGTCTTTTAAGACTAGCTTCTTATTTCACTCATAATATTTTCAAGGTTCACCCATGTTGTAGCATGTATCACTATATCATTTTTTTCCCTTTTTTTTTTTCTTTTTTTTAAGAAGTGAGCTGAAACTATATAAGATGGTTATATAGTCTGGAAGCACACTGCTTGAAACTGAGTTACTGTCATGACAAGATCTTACTGCAGCACTATCTACAGAGTTTTTGCAATGATGGAAATGTTCTACATCTGTGTAGTCTAACATGGCAGCCACTGGCCACAAATAACTATTGGATACTTGAAATGTGGCTGGTGCTACTGAAGTAATACATTTTTTACTTTATTTAATTAAATTCAAATTAAATAACCATCTGTGTCTAGGAGCTATTTGTTCATCTGATCTTCTGATGGACAAATAATATTCTATTTTGTGGATATACCACATTTTGTTTATCCATTTATCAGTTGATGGACATTTGGGTTGTTTCCACCTTATTGGCTATGATAAATAATGCTGCTATGAACATTCATGTACAAGTTTTTGTGTAGACATATGCTTTCATTTCTCTTAGGTGTATATCTAGGAGTGGAATTGCTGGCTCATGTGGTAACTCTACACTTAATAATTTAAGGAACTGCCAGACCATTTTCCAAAGTGGCTGCACCATTTTACATTCCCATCATCAATGTATGAGAGTTCCAATTTCTGCACATCCTCACTAACACTTGTTATTATCTGACTTTATGATCGTAGTCATCCTAGTGGATGTAAAGTGGCATCTCACTGTGGTTTTCATTTGCATTTTCCTAATCACTAAAGGCTTTTAACAGAGGGCCTGATACAATCAGATTTTTGAACAGTTCACTCCAGAGAAATGATCTGAGGACAGAAAGTAGGCCATGAGATGATGGTGAAGAGGCCATTGCAGCGGTCTGGGGAATATGATGGTAGCTTGGATTGTGATGGAAGAGATGGTAAGTAGCGGACAGTTGGAGAAATAGAATATAAAATCTACAAGGTCTACAGGTCACTGGATGGGGCACAAGGGAGGGGGTCAAAGGTTTCCATTTTATACAACTGGGTGGATGATGGTACTCCCACCAAGAGAACACAGAAATATTTTATAAACTGTGATAAAATACACATAACATAAAATTTACTATCTTAACCATTTTAAAGTGTGTAGTTCAGAAATGTTAACTATATTCATATTGTTGTGCAATCGATCTCCAAAATGTTTTCGTCTTGCAAAACTGAAACTCTATACCCATTAAACAATAACTCTCCATTCAATGGCAACCACCATTCTACTTTCTGTCTCTATGAATTTGATACTCTAGATACCTCATATAAGTGGAATGACACAGTATTTGTCTTTTTGTAACTGGCTTATTTCACTTAACACAATGTCCTCAAGATCCATCCATGTTGTAGTACGTGTCAGGTTACCTTCCTTTTTTTTTGCGGTACGCGGGCCTCTCACTGTTGTGGCCTCTCCCCCGTTGCGGAGCACAGGCTCCGGACGCGCAGGCTCAGCGGCCATGGCTCACGGGCCCAGCCGCTCCGCGGCATGTGGGATCCTCCCAAACCGGGGCACGAACCCGTGTCCCCTGCATCGGCAGGCGGACCCTCAACTATTGTGCCACCAGGGAAGCCCTACCTTCCTTTTTTAAGTGAAAACACAAAAGTATATTTTTACTGACAAAAAAAAGGACAGTTTTATCCAAACCACTTTCTTATTCAAAATACACTAAGTTTTAATCTAAGTCTTCTTCAGATGCAGATTTCTCAAGGTTCTTCCAAGTCAGTGCTTGCCTTGGCATAGCATTGTGCTGACACCCTGCTGTTCATGGCCTAACCTTCATGACCTTGACCCCTTAGGCATCTTTCAATAGCAGGAATAATTCTCAGGCAATCCAAAGGATAGGAGGCTTTGATCTGACTTTCCTATTTGGTTATTTGCAGGTCCATTTATCCTTAATTAAATTATCTATTGGTGGAAACTAGATAGTTTCTCTTGAAAACAGTCCCAAGCTTTTAATAATTTGGGGCACTTGATATTCCTCCATCACACAAATTTGGCCACATTTACCTCCCTTAACTCTGAAAATCCTAAGATCTATTCTGAGAGATTTGGCAGTTTCTGCTGCCTTTAATCATTTTGCCTGGCGTGTGACAGACAATCTTCTGCATTCACCATCATTTTATTACTTCATTATGGTGTAATCTTTTAGAACACATAATGAGCAATCATTTAGGAATTCAAATGAAAGTTAAAATTCAAGTGAATGTAAGATCTCCAACAAAATAAGTGACCACAGCAACTGAGATGGAAATAGATGAAAGCCCATCTAGACACAGACAATGAGAATCTTCATTAGAACTTACTCCTTGGCCTGCTGGCAAGACACGTCCCAGTTTCAGCAACATGAAAATGTTAAGGGAAGAAGTGCATCTTAGAATCAAGAAGGTATGGTGCATGGAGAGAAAGCAAAGGAATACAAGGAAGGTTTACATAGAGCAGCAGAAAGTGCCAGCAGGCACCAAGAGAATGAGAAAACAAAATAGGTAACAACCACACACAGCACTCTTTATGCTCAAGAATCATAGTGCAGGGGCAAAAAGAAACACAAAACCCTACATCCGTCATGTAACTCCCCAGAGTAAAAGAGGAAGACAACTGGAGATTAAGATGAGGATACTGAATCATCAATAAAAGATTAAATTAACAGTACCACTTCTTAGAAGGTGGGATGTTAATAGTACTTACCTCTGAGAGGAGCAGATTAAGGAAAAGTTGTTTTTCCTTAAAAGTATTTTCTTGGTTTTTGCTACAATAAACATACACGTGAAAAAATTGTATACGTTTTAAAAAAACAAAAAAAAATTTTAGAACAATATTGAGCTAATCAATGAATTTGGTAAAGTAGCAGGATACAAAATTAATGCACAGATATCTCTGGCATTCCTATACACTAATGATGAAAAATCTGAAAGTGAAATCAAGAAAACACTCCCATTTACCATTGCAACAAAAAGAATAAAATATCTAGGAATAAACCTACCTAAGGAGACAAAAGACCCGTATGCAGAAAATTATAAGACACTGATGAAAGAAGTTAAAGACAATATTGTAAATCAACAATAATTTTAAAATTTAAGATTTTTTAAATTTAAAAAATATGTATTTTAGAAAGAAATACAAAATGTCCAATATTTTCAAAGGAAACAGTTTCTGGTGTTTAAATATGGAAACCTTAGTTCCCCGAAAATAAATGCCTTGGTTTAATTCATGTCCTGAAGATCCTGAATAAATGAGGCATAACTGAGCATGGGAACCTTGCATAATTGCCAGCACCACTTTGGTTTTGCTGTAAAGCACTGCTCAACAAACAAGCCCCTATCTGACCTACACTCAGTGCTAATTCTTCAGCCACTCTCACTGAAGGTCACAAAGGAGCCTGCTGAGAAGGAGATAAATGGTAATGGTTTCTGTAGCAAGGAAGCCTGTTTGGGGCCCACAAGTCACTGCCAATGCCATCCACATACCTCGCATCAATCTTCTTGGGAAGGAGCAAAGGTTTATAAACTTTGCTTAACAGACCCTCCATCCTTCAGGCACCACGGGCCCAGCCTGCAGCCTTGAGTGGCTCACGACGGTCGGTCATTTTGGTCTCTATCATCCTCTAGGGAGGGGACAGAAAGGCTTTATAAACTCTGCTTAGCAGTTCCCTCTGGTGCCCAGGACAGTGCCCAGAAAACAAAAAGATTTGCTGCTGAATGGAATGTAAAGCCAGTCCTCCCCTGGATTCCCAGGTCCAGATTCAGTGACCTCACCTGTTCTGACAAGCTGGATAAACCCATCAACACAGCCCAGAAATCACAGGTATTTCCTCAACAATCTTCTGAGGGGAAAGAGCATGCCCACCTGTGAAAGCCATAGAAGCCACATTAACGTCTGGGGGATCATAGGATCCTGCACCGTCCTGCTCGTTCCTGGTTCAGGGGTCCTGAGGGCCAGTGGGATGGGGTGGGATGGGATTGGGGGCCTGGCAGGAAACGGAAATGAACCAGATCCTACACCAGGGAACCCAGCCTAGCAGCGGAAACAGACCCTGGCATGTTACTCGCCCAAGTACAGGCTCATTGCTCAAGCTGGATGAAGGGGATGAGACACCTCCACTGGAGAGCCGATGATAGGCGAGACAAGAAGAGAGGTGATGGGGCAGTGGTGCAGCCCGGGAAAGCCAGACTGCTAAACCCTCAAACTGCCAAACACCAGCCCTGCAGGCACCCCAGGGCTGGTGGGGCCCTGGGGTGCCAGCCCCGAGCAGGGTCTCAGACACAGAGTCAGCAGCCCAGCCTGCCTTCAGGAGCGCACAGGAGACCAGGGGAGCCCCTGAGCCGGAGAGTTCCCAGGCCAGGGAGGCAACCAGGAGCCACGTGTGGGCATGCTCTGCAGGGGGCAGTGGTGAAGCTGGCCTCAGCTCCCTCCAGACCCTCTTGTCTTTCTGGCTCCCTAGGCTCTGGCTGGCAGGAGTCCTGGTCACCAGGTTGGAAAGGAATCACCACATCTTAGAAGGAGAGTTCAGCTGGCCAGATTCTCCCGTCTTGTGAAGAAGGAAACTGAGGTTCAGAGCAGAGACACATCTTACCCCGGCCTCACAGCAGATCCATGGCCGAGGATGAGACCCTGAGCTGGAGGCTCTGACTCCAGGGCCTTTTTCACGTTCCCACCTTGGTCAAACACGTGGGGATTGAGAGCAGATGAGTTTTCACCTGATAGGAACTGGGATCCCAGTGGAGATTTCTGAGCGCAGTGGGAGGGCCAGGTTCTCTGGTCAGCGAGACCAAAGCAGGAGCTTCCACGGAGAGAGAGGCCTGACGGAGGAAGGGCTACATGAACAAGGGCCCAGGAGAAGTGTGGCAAGTGTGCCAACCACAGGGATGAGGGCTTGGGCCAAGTCTATGAGCAGCAACGCTACAGAGACAGACTAGGAGTGAATACCATGAGATCTGAAAATGCGGAGGCTGATGGGGGCGGTGGTCAAGGAAAGGGAGTGCCCAGAGAGGAAGCCAAGGCCCTCAACCTGTGTGACCAGGAGGAGGACAGTACAGGGAAACCACGAGAAGGAGCCACACTGGTGGGCCCAGGTGGTGGGCTCAGTTTTGGCTCTGTAGAGCTATGTGTCTGTGTAAGGCACTTGGTCCAAATGTCCATCATTCTGAAGGTGCGTACAAGTGATGGAGTCCATCAGGGGTACAGAACTTGGAAATAACAGGTATGGGCAACTGATCTGCCCCATGGGCTTCCTCCTAACTTCTCCTGTCCAAACTTAGAGGATATCCTTAAGGATCAGCACAGGATACCTGGCACCCTTTGCTTTTCTATAAAGGGGTACTGGTTAAACCAGTGAATTTCAGGGTGGTATGGAGGAATGGCACTCAATACCCAACCACATCTTCCTTCATTCAGCATTAGCTGAGCATCTACTGTGTGTAAGGCAGTAAGCACCTGTCCCCTGATATCCTTTCTCCCTTTCCTTCTTTTAGTAGTAAAACCACTGCCCACCTGTGGTAGACAGAATAATACTCTCCCCCAGCAAAAGATATCCAGGTCTTAATCCCAGACACTTGTGACCATGTTGCCTTACATGACAGAAAAGACTCTGCAGATGTGATTAAGTAAGAATCTTGAGATGGAGAGATTATCCTGGAGCGTCACGATGTAATCACATTAGTCCTTAAAGATGGAAGCAGGAAACTAGAATGAGTAACTGGAGATGTGACAATAGACTCAAGAAGTTTGACTGATGCAAGGAAGGAAAGGGCCATGAGCCAAGAAATGCAGGCAAAAAAAAAAAAAAAAAGAAATGCAGGCAGCCTCTAGAAGCTGAAAAAAGCAAGGAAATGGGTTCTTCTGTCAGAGTCTCCAAAGGAACCAGCCTTGCCAACACCTTGGCTTTAGCAAGACTCACTTGGTATTCCTAACCTCCAGAACTGTAAGAGAATAAATTTGTGTTGTTTCAAGCCACTAAGTTTGTGGTAATGTGTTATAGCAGACATAGGAAACTAATATAAATGAGTTTCATTAAATTTAAGCTCCACATTTACCATCAAGCTAGAGATCAAATGTAACCATCCTTCCTTGCAGCTGGGCATGACTATGTGACTAATTTCTAACAGACTGAATTGAAGTGATATGTACAACTTCTGGACCGTCTTCAGCTTTAAGACAGGCTGCTTGCTCTGGATTTCTGCACTTTCTCTTCCCCCTGCCCCCAGTGGAACACAGATGTGGCAGTGACCCTGTTCCAATCACACCAATGAGGACAAATCCTAACGGCATGGTGGGACAGCAGGAGTTAAGGAACTTGGATCCCTGAATTATTTGTAGAGCAGAGATGCCCTACCAGCCTGGACCAGTCAGATTGTAAGTTGATGCGGAAATAAAATTTTAACTGATTTAAGGCACTATATTTTGGGGTCTCTTTGTTACAGCAGCTTACCTATCACCCAAACACACTGCCTAAAGAAGGTCCCAATTTATCTGGACAAACAAAAACAGATCTTTACACTATTACAAGAAGATGCCCTGGTACAGAGGTGGCCAAGGTGCTCAGGAGCACAGGAGGCCTCTATGGTGGATCCAGGGCCTCAGATGGTCATTCACTCAACATAAGCCCTCAGTCCAACCTCTCCTGCCTTACAGGCCTAATAAAACAATAAGGGTAGCACCAAAGATGAAACAATCATTTCACATGGCCAAGAGGGCTCTTTGCACTACTTTAAGCCCAACTGTACCACCATTCATTGCCCAAGTCCTGCCAGCTGTGGTGGTTATTTTCAGCTCATGAAGATGAGTCTGAGTCACTCGTATGCCTCCAGACCCAAGCTTCTGACCAAAGGAAGGGGTCTGGCAAACTCCACGCTAACCAGACAGATGAAGGCTTGATCCAGACAATAATCTGTTCAAAAAAGAAGAGTCCTACTCCTTGACTTTTCCCATATTAATAACCTGAGGGCATCTGAGACAGGTTTACAACATCTTATAGGTATTCAAGCATTGGCGACAATTTTTCAGAATTTTTTTCTGGTTTTTGTGGTGGTGGTTAGCTACTTTTTCTGTATCTCTTTCATTTTCAGCCAATTATGCCTGCTCTGCCAAAAAAATTTCAGAAATGAACCCAAAATGCCTAAAGACAGAGTTTGGAAAATGGCCCTAAAACACGAGTCAAATCACATCATTTCTCTGTGCAAAATCCTCGAACATCCCATGGCTATCAAGTCCTATGGGATCTAGCCCTTGCCCCTCACCAGCTTGATTCTGTAGCACTTCATCACTCTGCTCCAGCCCCAAGGGCCTCTTTGCTGGTCTTGAATTCCCCAAGGAAACTGCCTCAGGGCCCCTGCCTCTGCTCTTCCACTGGCCTGGACATCACATAACACCACAGGCTGTCTGTCTCCCTCTATTCAATCTCTGCTCAAATGTTACCTCATAGAGGCCTTCTCTAGATACCAATTTCAAATAGAACTCATCCAGCCTCTAAATCTTCATCACTCAACCCCTTACTGTGCTTTATTTGTCTTTTCTAGCTCTATCACCACCTGACATGGTTTATGGCCCACTAGCTAAGATGTATGATAATTTATGTATCATTTCTCTGTCTCCTTCATCAGCATGCAAGCTCTCTGTGGACAGGGTCTTTGTTGTGTCCACTGCTGAAACCCCATTGCTGACAACAGTACCTGGCACATAGTACATGGTTAATATTTGTTGAATAAATGAATAGTGCACCAAAACTACCCATATGTGAAAATCCAGCAAAGAGGGAATGACTCATTTGTTGCCAACTCATCATTTTGGAACTAATTTTCACCTTGATCATACTGTTTTCAACCAAATTGTTTTAGAACCACTTGTTTTCGGCCAAATCAACTGGCACCATCCTGGGGGCACTTCCAACCACAGTTCAGCTCCTCACCTAGCACCTGAATCCCTTACTTATTTAGAAAGCAGGTCTAATTCCCCAGACAAAATTCGCCCCATTACAGCCGCACCTTTACTGCAAGGTGCTTTGCTGGGAAGGCTGCCTGCCATCCCGACAATTGACATAATCATGAGGTTGGTAATACCAGACCTCAGGAAGGCTACAATTAGTATTTGACAAACACTTTATGGCCCACAATTTAAGTCTATGGCATTGTAATTCAGTTCCTCGACGAGGCAAACATGATACTAACCTCACCTGGAAAACTGGATGAAATGCCTCCTTACACTGATGGCCTCCTAATTAGTGCACAAGGGAAGGTGAGGTTCCCCAGCTTTCCCACCTCTAAATTTTGAGAGTGCTTCTCTTTAACATCCTTCTAGAATTCATGCCAGTGACAGAATGTGCATCCACTGACTCTCACACACATTGTCTGACTACCTACTACGGGGGGAGAACGGGGGATTGGATGGTTTTAGCTCATTGTTTCTCCATAGGGTCTCAATACAGCTGGGGATGAATGACTTTAGATGATTCTGAGGACAGACCCCACTCACACAAGTGCAGATATGAAGTCTCCCACTGGGCCTGCTAAAATAACTTTTTGAAATGCAAACAGTTCATACAGGAGATGTTGAAAAAGCATTTAATAAAATTTACTCATTTCTGATTTAAAACAATAAAACCAACCCCTCTTAGTAAACGAGAAAGAAGGTACCTCCAGGACACACCAAAGCCTGTCACAAACAACAGCCAGCACGCCCAGCAACAGTGAACAGGAGTCACAGCATCAAACAAAAATGCCTGTGCTCACAGCATCTACCCAGTTCTGCTCTCACAGTTGATGATAATTGAATCCACGGACAAAGAAGCCAGGTAAAAATTGAAAAGGAAGAGGTATAAGTATTGTCACTTGCAAAAAAGGATGACTAACTACCTAGGAGACCCATGGGAAACTATTCAGACCAGTGAGAATGCTCAATTAGGTGGCTGTTTATGAAATATTCACAGATCAAAGCTTTCTACACACCAGCAATAATTAGAAAATACAGTGATGAAGGGGAGCCACTATGAAATAAAAAGATATCGCTCACAATAGTAACAAAGATATAAAACACTGAGTAATTAGTCAAACGAGTAAGGTTCATATGAAAAGGGCTACAATGTCTAGAACTGCTACAATGTCTAGAACTGCTCAAGAAATACTTGTGGGATGAACTAATAACTACCAAATCTTCAAGAGGGATATAAAAGAGGTAAGAATGAAAGAAAAGATGTACCTCGTTCCTTGAATATGATGACCCAATAATGCAAAGATTTCAATTCTCCCCAAATCAATCTCTGAGTTTGCCAAGTTCCAACCAAAATATCAACTTTATCATTATCATTTTTAGAACTCAACAAAATAATTCTAAGCTTCTAGCATGAGGATAAATGGGTGAGGATAGTTAAGAAAATCCTTGAAAAGAGAAGTACTATTATGGAGAGGACTCAGCTTATCAGATATTAAAGTGTAATATAATGCTAAGGTGATTTAAATAGTAGTGCACTGACCTAGAGATACCTATAAAACCTAGAAACCTAGGAATTCAGAAACAGACCAACTATATATAAGGTGTCATTTCAAGTAAATGGAGAAACAAATTATTCAACAAATGGTATTGGAACGTTGGATTAACCGTTTGGAAAAATATATGTCATTAGAGGTTCACTTTATTAAAAAATAAATACTAAAAGTACTAAAGAGTTACATATTTAAAAAATTAAATCATTAGTGTAACCAAAAGAAAATCTAAGTGGGCTATTTATAAAACCATGGATAATTTGCAGAATGTTCTAAGCACAACATCAAAAGCAGAAACCATAAAGATATCAATCTACATACATGAGTTTTTTTTAAAAAACCCATGTTGAAAAATAACATAAAATTAAAAGGCCAGAGAAAAAACTGGAAAAATATTTACTACACACATTGGGGATGGGGGTGGGTAAATAACTGTAATACATAAAAAGCAGTTTCACAAATCAATAGGAAAGAGCTATGCATATTGATGAAAATAGTCGACAGATATGACAATTCACTAAAACAGAGCTCATTAAACAGTGAAATACATTCAACCTTTCTGATAAAGAAGTGCAAAATAAAAGCTTATCAACTGCCCAATTGGCAGAGCTTTTGTTTTTGTTTTTTATTTAGCAATATCTCCCAGTCACGTGCTCCAGAACAAGGCCTCGCCCACCCCATCCATTGCTGTCTGAGGATAGACAGCTTAGCAATAAGTAGTACAGGATTCCACTGTGGGTCCTACAGGCAGGTAAATGGGCCTGATTCCCTCTATGCCTTAGCTCTGAGGTCTTGGGTAAGTTACTAAAACTCTCTAAGACTCTGATGTTTTATCTCAAAAGAAGAATAATAATAGTGCCTACTTATGTTATAAAAACTAAGCAAGATGATGCATATAAAAGCACTTGACTCTAGTCCACAGTAAGCTTTCCAGAAATGGCAGAGATAGCTAAGTTTTAAAATATTTAAATTTTGCATACCCTTTGGCTCAGGCAATGCTAGAGTCTAAGGAACTAATCATAGAGAAGCACACACACTTTGTTTCAAGGCTGTATGCTGCAGCGTTGTTAAGAATCACACAAAAAATGCACGCAACCCACATTTCAACAAGAGAATATTATCAAAATATGACCTAGTGGAATATTGGTAAGCCACTTAAAAATATGGAGTAGAGGTTCTGACCCAGAAAGTTCTTCATGATACAGATTTTTAAAGAAAATAAGAGCAGGTAACAAACAGCAAATAATCTGAATTTTGTTTTTAAAAAGTATGGCAATATATACAGGATATCAAAAGTGATTATATTAGATTGTGGGGTTATGAGTGATTTTAATTTTCTTCTTTTAATTTGCATTTTCTGAATTGTCTTCAATAAACATAAATTACTTTTATAATAAGATAAAGACACTACAAGGTTTTGTTTTTTTTTTAATCTTAATGCAAACTCTCCAAGTACAAAAGTCAGTCATTAGGATGGCTTTTCAAAAGATGCAAATGATCTTGTAAGTATGCCTTTCTCTTCCCAGCTGGGAAAGGTCCAACAGTGGAGATGGACTGCACTGGCATGATATTGACTAAAGTCCTCAAATAGAAATTGCTCATCCTACTCAATGATATCTATTTATTCCTCGGTACATTTGTCCTCATCCTGGAAAGGGGGCCTGTGATTCCAAGATAATGTCCCTATCCCAAAAGATCAAAACCAAATACCTTTTGCTATACTCTACAATAACATTTTTAAAAAACACAGAGTAAAAACAATATCTGTAGTAGAGATTAACCTCACCCCAGACCAAAGCTTCTGTCCATAGAGATCTGTATTTTGTCCGTGTGATGGCCTCTGCCTGAATTCCCTGCCCTAAGGATGCAATTCTCTGCCCTCCTCAAGGCCAGCTGCTGCCTCACCACCCCCTCCCCAACTGCCTAGCCCAAGGCAGGATGAGCTATTCCGCATAACAGAAGGCCATTCCACTCCAGGCTCCCCTGTTTGGCCTCACCTGTGCGTTCCTCAGCTCCTGACCGCATGGCTGCCTACCTCAGGACGCCTGGATTTCCACCAGGGCCAGTCTGATGGCACCATCCCATAGACCCCTGGCACCACCTACATACATGTTGTAGAAAGACACTGGTTCATAAGCTCCATGAGGTCTGGGACCCTGTTTGGTACTGCCCTCCACTGCCCACTGCGGTGCCTGGCACCCTGAGGTCTTACTTAATAAGCATCTGCAGAAGGGAGGGAGAGAGGAGAGGAGGGAAGGTAATGTGGTATGACGCCAAGGTCAAAGCCAAGGTCACCAACAGGAGCTTTTCTCTAGTCTGTAGACATCTTCAATGGTCTTGCTGGCATTGCCTTTCCCAGCACACGCCCTGAAAGAGGCCCCATTCTCAGCAGACTCAGGGACTACCAGTGGCCTGCATTTACGTCAGCACAGGTGCTGAACAGCAGACCCCAGCTGCTCCCTCCCTCCAGAGAGCAAAATGAGTCATGGTCAACTAGGGCCTCCGTGTCTTTTCACATCTACTCCCTTTAAGCCTCATCAACTTCGTCCTGTCCTTAAGCAGCTGGTTTTCAGAACCCAAGAGCCAGCTGAAGTAGTGAACCCTGAAAAAGAACTCTTAGAATCCTGGAGCAATGGTGTGAATGTAAGAGGAAATTTGTTTTCTGGCTCTGTCATCTGAAATATTTGTTAATCTTCTTAGCTTGATATCATCAGCAAAATTTGACCAGTATGACTTCTATGACCTTATTCAAGTCACTGATTAAAGAAAGAATATGTATCTTCTTTTATGGGGCTTCCCTGGTGGCGCAGTGGTTGAGAGTCTGCCTGCCGATGCAGGGGGACGCGGGTTCGTGCCCCGGTCTGGGAGGATCCCACATGCCGCGGAGCGGCTAGGCCCGTGAGCCATGGCCGTGAGCCTGCGCGTCCGGAGCCTGTGCTCCGCAATGGGAGAGGCCACAACAGTGAGAGACCCGCGTACCGCAAAAACAAACAAACCAACAAAAGAATATGTATCTTCTTTTAAAGACAGATACATAGAAAATAGATAGGTAGATAGATAGAAAGATAGATAGATCTTCCTCAACTTACGATGGGGTGAAGTCCTGATACACCAACCATAAATTGAAAATATTAAGTCAAAAATGCATTTAATACATGTAACCTACTGAACATGATAGCTTAGGCTAACCTACCTTAAACATGTTCAGAACATTTATGTTATCCTACAGATTTGGACAAAGTCATCTAACACAAAGCCTATTTCTTAATAAAGTATTGAATATGTCAAGTAATTTATTGAATACTGTACTGAAAGTAAAAAACAGAATGGTTGGGTACAGGATGGTTTTAAGTATATCAGTTTTCACCTTTGTGATTATGTGGCTGACCAGGAGATGCCGCTCAGGGCCACTGCGCAGCATCACGAGAGAGTACTGTACGGCACTAGCCCACAAAAAGATCAAAATTCAAAATTTGAAGTACGCTTTCTCAGAATGCATATTGCTTTTGCACATTATAAAGTAAAAAAACCGTAAGTCGAACCACCATAAGTTGGAGACCATCTATAATTCAAAGGCCCAGGCAAAGAACAGAGTCCTGCAGACAACCATCCCAGAGTACTCCCAGATTAACACCTTTTGGGTTTGAGATTCAAACAATTAACAGATGCCTCTAAATGGACCATCTTCTCTACCTGGCTGAAAAGTTACAAGAGATTTTGTCAAATACCTTCATAGAGTTCACACATTTGCTAGGTTCCCAGCTCCCCTAACCTCGTGAGTTTGTAACTTTCTCAACAAAGTAAGTGAGGCCAGTGCAGCCCATCATGTTGTTGGAGAACTCAGAGTGATCCCCTCTTCTTTTTCTAATTGTTCAGACCACCCTCTGAGCATGCTCTGAGCACCCACCTTGGAATCACAGCTGGTGAAGGTTCCTGCCAACCTACCTGTAACCCTTGTGCAGCCTCTGTGGACAGTGGGGAGGGGCACGCCGGGGAAGGGTCCTGGCAGCCAGAGTGAGCCCAGCAACAAGAGGAGGACCTGCTGGTTCAGGGAGAGTGAAAGCATGCCAGGGGTAAGAAGGAAGAGCCTAATCTGGGCCACATGTTGATGTGGCTCTCACTCTCTCAGAAAGAGGAAAGACACCCAAAAGGCAGAGCAGAAACTTCTGGAGGAGGTCAATCCTATAGTGAAGACCTGGGTCCAGCTTGCTTGCAATCTCACTGTGTGGCTTTAGCAAGTCAGGTCCCTTCTTCTCTTGGTGTCTTAGTCCATTCGAGCTGCTGGAACAGATACCATGGACTGGGTGGCTTATAAACAGCAGAAACTTATTTCTCACAGTTCTGGAGGCTGAGAAGTCTAAGATCGAGGCACCAGCAGATTCCTCTGGTGAGAAATCACTTCCCGGTTCACAGACGACCATCTTTTGCTATAACCTCACATGATGGAAAAGGCAAGTGAGTTCTCTGAGGTCTCCTTTTTAAAAAGGACACTAATCCTAATCACCTCCCAAAGGCTCCACCTCCAAATACCATCACACTGGCAGTCAGGATTTAACATATTAATTGTGGTGGTGGGGCAGGGGGATGACACAAACATTCAGTCTGTAACACCGGGCCTCAGCTTTCTCTTCTGTAAAATGGGGACAATGATAAGATTATGTGTGGGAAGGCAGACAACTGGACCACTTGATCTTTTGAGGTCCCTTTGAAAGCCAGAAACAAAGACAGAGGTGCTTAATGTTTATGGATGTGGGCCCTAGAACCACACTGCCTGGGATTAAATTAGTCAATTACTACCCATGTAAATTTAGGCAGATTATTAAACTTATCTGTGCCTCAGTTTTCTCATCTGAAAAACAGGAGCAATAAGAATGCTTATCTCCTAGGACCTTGATGACAAGTAGACGATTTACTACTGTAAAGAACAGAGGCTAAGCCCATGGAATGTGTTCACTCTGACGATGCTGGTGGTGCTGATGGTGAGATATGCTATGGTTTCACTTGGGCAATTTCACACCTGCTCCCAGAGGACCCAGACAATAACCAGAATTCCCACATCCCCAGTTTCTGGAGGATCTTGTACAGCTCCAGAGAAGAAGAGCTGGACTGGAGAAAGCAAACAGTTGCAGCTACCACAGAGGCCAGTGTCATCCTCTAAAATATTCTGCATTGCAGATGTCTCCTAACTTGGCTTTTCTCCAAAGGAGTCAGAATGGGAGGGATCTGTGGCACTATCATGCTGTTCATAACACTATTAGTTCAGTTATCATTATTTATACCATTCAAAGATCTGAAAACTTTTAAACTGGCTTCTTATACACATCCAAACCACATAAGAAAATCTTTTCAGGATATATTTATTTGTTTGTTCTGGTGGGCCCTTTATCTCCTCTGACATTCTGACATCTAACTCATACAGGATGAAAGAATCCAACTGCCCATTTTCTGCCCTAAAAAGTCAATTCTGACTTAAAAACAAGAATAGATAGCTCAATCTTTACATCCACTGCCCTATTTCTTCCTAAAACCTAAATGAGACCTACTTTAGCTCCTATTATTTTCACAATACTGCTTTTTCTGTAGCTTTCATGAGTTCCTTCTTTATGTATCTGGACAAATACCACTGTAAGGCTCTCTCACAGAAATACTTAGCAATCCCAGATAGTCCCATCTTGACTTTTCTCAAGGGCTCTCCAGTGCCATTACCCAATTTAAGCAAAAAATCACCCTGGGAGGGTAGCTGTAGAGGGTACCCTCCCCACTTTACAGATAAAGAAACTGAGGCTCAGAGAGCCCAGCTCCAATGGAAAGACCTCGAGGCCAAGCCTTCCAAGATCCACACCTATATTCTGAACACATCCCTTCCATTCCCTTCAGTTCCCCCTAAGGCATTACAACTCTCTTTCTCTAAACACCCAGAAGGGAGTCATTTTGGCAAAAATCCAGTTGAGTCTCTATACATCAACTTCTTTATCAGCGGTTGTGAGAAAACCATTTTACGGCTCTGTTCAGAATCTCTTCCATCCAAATGGGTTTTAGGAATGGCCTGTCACTGCTCAAAGAAGTGATCTGCAGCAGATGGGAAAAGGGCTGGAACCTGTCAGGTCTCAGAAGGAAAGCCACTCTACATCCCAGCTGGGCCCTAAGAACTCCATCCTCTCAAGATACTCTGCTCAATCACTAGACTCCAAAACAAAAGCCGCCCCCAGAAGCCTTTCTGTCTCCAAACCCAGAGCCTGTCCTGTTGCGGAATATGCGGGCAGGGGATGGTGCTAATCCTTGCCTGATATCTGGCTACACTCAAACAGAGACAGGCCCCCGAGGACCAGTGCAGTCTATAGCTCACCCCATGTCAAAAAGGAAAACCTCTGTAGCCAGACCCGGCGCCCATCAGCCTGACAGAAAACCTTGGGGACATCAGTACCAGCCTTCTGCCCTCAGACCACAGGACCGGGCCTGCCAACCTGGCTTTTGGCTGCCGAGGTTTCCCAACAGTTATTCCAGCACGGATCCCTGCTGCTCTCTGCTTCCCTTCATCAAGAAAGCCATTAAGAGAATACGTAAAGCTGATTGCACCTATTACGTCCACCTACAGACCCAACTTGGAGTAAGCTTTGAAATCTCGGGCCCTCTTCAGACCCTGAGTCATTTTTTGATTGTTAAAATTAGAATGGTACCATGGCAGGCTCGCTCCGAATCTAATCGGTGTCAAACACGGCTGGGTCCTACTCCCATTCAACGTTCTCAGAGGATACTTCCTCTCATCCTTGCCTTCCGGCCACCCTGTCAGGCAGTAACCCACAACCAAATTGTATAGAAGGAAAAACAGGCTCAGTGGGATAGGGACGGCCTGGCTTGCCAAAAGACAAGTCTCGGGAAGTAATAAAGCCAAGATTTAGCTAAATCTGCCTGATCTACCTTCTCTCCCCTGAGCCCTAATTTTTGTGATGCCCCTGCAGATGACCTCGTCCAGCTCCCAGGTGACATAAGAGTGTATCCTCCAGCTTTAGCCAACAAGAAGCCTCTGCGCTGACAGCAAGTACCAGAAGCCATGACCTTGCAGGAGGCCCTCAGTGAACACTGATTGATTCAAAACTATGTTTTCAGACACTGCAGGCCCAAAGATGGTTGTTTTTCCAGATCGTTGCTCTCTCTCCACAATGTCTTCTGCAGTCAGTCACCTATGTGCCTGCCTCACCTGAATGGCTCAACATTATCCCCGCAAAGTCCCACCTCTCTATCTTTGCTAGTGCAGTTCCCTCCTCCCACAGGGTTCTTCCGACATCTCCACCTCTCTCTCTCAAGTCCAGCTCAAAAGTCACCGGCTCTGAGAAGCCCTCCCAGGTTGCACCCAGTGAGAATGCATCAGCCCCCTTCATGCTCCTATAGCCCTTACTTGTGCCTCCCTAAGAGTCTATTCACATCAGCCTCTTATCTTTTATTTTACTTGACAAGACTTTTATGGCACTTACTATGTATTGGGCACTGGTCGAAGTCTTCAGCAAATTTTAATTGATTTACTTTTTATAACTATCCTATGAAATAGGTAGTTATTATCACCCCACTGTATAGATGAGAACACTGAGGCACGGGAGATGAAGCGGCTTGCCAAAAATTAACATAGCTGGTAAGTGGTGGCAAGGCAGTCCTGCTCAAGAGTCAGGCACTCAGCCAGGGTCACTTGCTCACATATGAGTTACCCACACTGTCATGTCATATCTGAGTCACGTTCAGATGCCCACAGCCTGGCATGAGGCAGGTGCATCATTCTCGTTCCTGAATGGAGCCCAATGTCCACCTCTCCCATGTGGCCAGCTGACACTGGCCTGCATGTGGATACTAGTCCAACCTTGTAGCCGCTCTGAGCGTCTATCTACCTGCTGCGGATGCCCACCTCCGGCAGTCCTTCCTGAGGTGCTTAGGAGGATAAAGTCAGAAGCACTTTATCATCCACGAAGCCAACTGCATCTGTACACACACCTCTCTTGAAGGACCTTCGGGAACAGCCATGATGGATGGCTTCCCGGCTTCTGGCTGGACCCCCATGAACCCAGAGCAGAGCGCAGAACCACATAACCCATGAGCCTAGGCCAGAGTGTGCCCGGCAGCTGTGGGCAGTGCAAAGGCCACTGGGCTTAGAGTCTGGCAGACTTAGACTTAGTAAGTCTCCGCTTACTATCTCACCCAGGGCTCATCATTCTGAGCCTCAGTTTTCCCATCTATAAATGGGGCTAATGGAAGAATTCCTCTCTTACTGGGTTATTACTGGGTGATGCATTTGGAATAAACAATAAACTCTAGCACTACACACAATCTGTAATTCTTGTTGTTTAGTTGTTGAAATATCATCTACTAAATAAAGTTATTATCAGAACTAAATGAGAAACCAACTGCACTTTGCACTGTACCAGACTGGGGTACAAATAAGGTCATATTTATTTGAATGTTCAAAGACGAAAGGGATAGGGCAGCTCAGGCATTCTCCGGGGAGCACCCAGCACAGTGCGCCCCGGCCCTCCAGGTGGTCTATGCTGACAGGTTGGCGAGTCTACCTCACCAGCACCCCTCGAGGTGCCCCTGAGATCAAACTCTGAGCCAGGCCCAGCTGCCGGCCTTGGTTCCCTTCAGCTGCCGTGCTGGCCACAGAGGCTTGCAGTCTGCACTAAAACCAGGGCAGGGCCTTGTCCCCTGAGGGGGTCAACCCTGGGCCAAGGGAGTGTCAGAACCAAGATGGAAACTGAGGGTTACAGTTCTCAACACTGAGCACCTTCAGTTTATATTATATACACAGTCACCACCCCCAGAGCCTCCCCAGGGTGTCACAGAGGAGGAGGGACATTCCAGCATCAGTTCCCATCTTCACACCAGCCTGTCCTCGACACCCCATGCCCTGGGCCCCCACTCCAAGCAAAGCTCCCCTCAGAGCTCTTTTTGCCCTTTCCTCCAGCAGACCCTGCTCTAAGCTATGTCACCCCTCAGACATGTCCTAACAATTTCAAACCCCAGAGGGAGGGATCAGGGTCTCACTCCTCTCCCTCCCAGGGGCCACTGTTCTTCAGACAGTGGGGCCACTGACCCCAGCAACCTTGAAGCTTCCTAACAGTAAGGGAGGGGCTTCTAGAATCATCTGAATACAGAGCCAGACCAGAGCAGGACCTTCTTCCTGTTACACCCACCTCCCTGGCTCCCCAAACTAGAAGCACCTGGCTTTTTAAACGTGTGCAGTGAAAGAGCCATCCAGGTGACTCAAACTAAAACCCAGCAGAAGTCCTCAGCCTCGGAAGCCAGAACTCACAGCAATTCTCAGAGACCAGTTCTGCAACTTTCTGCCCCCGCCTCACCCCAGAACAGAAGTGTGTCATATCCCCAATGGGTACTGTGCTCTGTGGCATCTGCTAAACACCCACTGGGCACCAGATCCAAATGCTTTTATCTTATTTAGTCCTCAAAACAATGCTGGTCATCTGCCATCAAACCTCCACGTTATACATCAGGGAAGGGAGGCCCCAAGCGAAGCGACCTCCCCAAGGTCACCCAGCAGGGCCGAGAGCCGGACCTGGGCCTCTTGGGCTCGGAAGTCCAAGCTCTTTCTACTGCGCCTTGCCTTCTCCGATGCACGTGTGAGTGCACCCAGCGTAGTGTCTGGCGCATAGTAGGGGCTCAAGTAAGGACCTGTCATTTTGTCCACCGTGGAGCCACCAGGCTGGAATTAGGGCCACAGCCTGCCGAGGACCTAGAGTGGCCAAAACAAAGCCAATCAGATGGTCTCAAGACCAACATCCACAGGAGCCCAGCCGGTGCTCTTCTGAGGGTGTCGTAGCTGGAGGGACTACTGGGGTCCCCAAATCTCTCAAACCAAACTCGTCATCTGCACACTGCCTGGCCCAGAACTCTGAGGTCTCAACGAAATACTTGTACATCTTTTGGCAAGAACCAAAGCTCTTTCTGGAGAAAATAAATACTATTAGCTCAGCACATGGGCATCCCAGCCTCCCACTCCTGGCCCAGTCTGGGCATTTCATATTTCAATCGGACGTGCCAGTCCTTGCCCCAGCCCCCAAACCTAGCAACCCCCATGATTTGCTCGCTTGGATCCCAAATCGCTGCTTGCAGCAGACGGCCCTAACTCCCACACCACCAAACTCCTGCCCTGGACCTTTTTCAATAGTATGCTTGTGGATGGTCTTGGATCTGACACCTGCCAAAGACGAATGGCTGGACTCTGAAGACATCTGACAGATGAGAGGAAGACATGTTAATCACTTCTTGTTCTAGATGCTTCTGTAAGACAGCCTGCTGGGTCAGAAGACCGCAGCTCCCTGGCTAACTGCTTCCACAGTGTTCTTATCCAATACTGTGCCCACCTTTTTTAATAGAAAGTTGAATGAATCACCTGTGTGAACAGCATCTCTGTCTTTGATAAAGTTGTTATTGGAGATATCCAAAGGCCCTGAGAGGACAACCCAGAATTAATTACTCTTTCTGTTTAGTTTCAGACACATCTGATATCTGCAACTCTTTACGACTTTTTAAAGCCGTTTCACATTAATCTATTTCTCTTTCTCTTTCTCTCTCCCTCCCTCCCTCCTCAACGATCTCCACGGACAAGCAGGGTAGGCATTATTATTATTCCCATTTTATAGACAATAAAACTAAGGTGTACACAAGTTAAACAACTACTTCAGGGTCATCCCCTAATGAGTACCAGAGACAGGTCACCCATGGCAAAAGCACAGAGCCCTTTCCACTGAACCACCTGGCCCTTAAGCTAAAAGATTTGTCTCTGGAGCCTAAAGGGAAACATGTTCTCCTGACACGGCAACACCATAACGTTTCTCTCTTGCCTTCAAATCCAGTATGCAGGTGGAGCCATCCGTTCCTCTGATGTCTGATCGTGTCTTCTCCCTCTGCTCCATTTAGAGGCTCAGTTGTGATTTTATCCAAAATGGTTATGTTGTACATTGTGTTTAGCGACACTCATGCAAAAAGCATTTGCTAAGCACTTACAATGTGCCAGGGGCCATGCTAGGTGCTCGGACACGGAGGCACTCATCCACTCACAGATATCGCCAAGGGCCTGCAGACTGTGTCCTGGGCTCGGGGACTTGGCAGGTGCAAAACAGATGACGTGCCTGTCCCCATGGGCTGGCCCAGCTCACAGCCAGGCTTGGCGGTGGACAATAGCCAGCAGTGACAACACTCAACTATAAGGACTCCACTGGGGTCAACAGCCCAGCCCCAGGCCCAGAGCAGATTCACCACTGAGCTCTCAGTGCACAGATGCTTCTGGAAATGGACAGGGATCCTTCTGGAAATGGACAGGGATTTAGAAACAACCACTTCACTTAGAATCCCATTCAGTGAAGCTCAGACACAGATCTCATACTTCTTGGCTGGCCTCAAACACACAATCCCCCACTGAAATAAGAACCAGTTTTTATGTGACTACACAGCATTTTATGTTTTCATATGCATTATAATAAAATAACAACGATAAAATTTAGTGGGTGCCTACTCAACATGGCCCCCTGTACTTAATGTCTTACATGCATGCTCTATGTCAGCCTTCAAAATAAGCCTCTGAGGGGCTTCCCTGGTGGCGCAGTGGTTGAGAGTCCGCCTGCCGATGCAGGGGACACGGGTTCGTGCCCCGGTTTGGGAGGATCCCACATGCCGCAGAGCGGCTGGGCCCGTGAGCCATGGCCGCTGAGCCTGCGCATCCGGAGCCTGTGCTCCGCAACGGGAGAGGCCACAACAGTGAGAGGCCCGCGTACTGCAAAAAAAAAAAAAAAAAAAAGCCTCTGAGAAAGGATCATCCCCATTTCACAGATGAGGACACTGAGGCTCAAGGAGTGAACAGCAACAGCACACACACGTTTCTGATTCCATATGTGATGGTCTTTCCACAGTGTCCAGGTGTCTTCCCCACACTGCCCGGGCATCGGAAAACACATAGAAGCCATTATAAACAATCCTTCAGCACTCATCCATTCATTCTGCAAATATTTATTGAGCACCTATCATGTGCTAGAAACTGTGCGAGGCACTATTGTAAGCCAAAACAGACTAAGTTCACAATGCCCTGGCAGAATAGGGGAAGACCAACATTGATCAAATAATCCAACAATTTAAAACTGCAACTGTGATAAGCACTACAAAGGTTCATGGTTCTTAGAGAAATTTTAATAGGGGGTTTCTCCCAATCAGGGAGGATGGAGAAAGCACACTTGAGCTGGTATCTAAAAGATGAAGAAAGATGGCAAAAGCCATTCCAGATGGTGGAAACAGCTTGTGCAAAGGTCCTTTGCACACTCTCTGAGCACAATCACCAGAGAAACTTGAAAGGAACACATGTCTAGGACCAGAGGGAAAGGGGAGAGTGCTCAGCAATGAAGGTGGGAGTGAACAGGGCAGACTACAGGGCCTTCAAGGGCACAGGGAGAAGTCTTGTTCCCATTCCCAGAACAATGATGAGTCAGGGTATCAAACAGGGAGGCCACCTGACCAGCATGCTGGGTCAGTGGTCCTAAAGGTCCTCTGCATCTGGGTGATAGCCCCTGCACCTGCCCCAGGCTGCACCATCACGCTCCTTATGCTGCATAGTGACGGTCCCCGGTGGCCTCTCTTTGAAAGCACTGCTGTTTCAGACTCACCTTCACATGCCCTATAACCAGCCCTGGGCCTGGCACCAAGTAGGTGCTTAGCAAGTATGAGCTACATGTGTAAAGGAAGCACTACTGCTGCTCTCGACATGATCTAACAGGAGACACACAAACAGAGACAAACACTGACACCCCGAGTAAACACTACAGGAGGTGACAAGTTCTGCCGAAGCAAGGGAAGCAGAGAGCGGATCCATGTGAGCTAGGTGTGTAGACAGACACACTTGTGAGTAGAGAGTTCAGCGCCGCTGTGTGTCTGAGTGGGTGGACAGGGAAATGGGTGAGGATGAGGCTGAATTAGAGGGAGAGGCAAGCAGCTGGGTGAAATTCATCCAAAAAGAGAGAAGCGGCAGCTACTGACAAAACGTGCCACTTGCTTTCATGGGAGGAAGATAACTCCCATATGAAGATGCTGTTTCACATTAGTATTTAAGCAGCAGAGATCAAAGTCAGACCATCCGATTGAAATCCCAGGGCACCACTTGGTCGGCTGTGATGTTAAATAAGTCACTTAACCTCTCTAAGCCTCACATGTAAAATGCAGACAATAAGAGCAACTACCGCATCAAATTGGCGTGAGAATTAAATAAGTACTTGACATAGGACTGATAGGTGCTAAGCGCAGGATAAAGGTGAGTTACTCGTGTTGTAGTCTCTTTTCTTTCACCTACACACTTGCAAATAATGTTTCCTTTACCTTTTCCTTTTTTAAATGACAAGATTAGAAGCCCTCCAAAGGCTTCCCAACGTTTCTAGAATTCAGAGTCCAGCAAGGAGGTCAGAAGGGTCAGTCTGGCCCTGAGAGGACACTCTATGGAGTGACAGGCTAGCCAATTCTTCTTCTATCAAAGGCAAGGCGCTCTGAGCCAGGCTGGGTGGGAGCATTTGCATGGGCTCTGATCATACGCCCTGGAGTGGGCTTCCAGGTCCCTGTCTGCCAGTTAAATCCCTGAAACAATTCTGGGCATTCTCAGAAAAGCTTCAGTGAATGGGCAGTTCCAGAACCAAAGTGATTTGGACAATATAGTGATTATTATAAGGATGGCTGTTGCTTTCAAAATCAGTTCCCTCTGAACAAAGTCAAGTGGATCATGGGCAGCGTGTGAAAATATCATTTTCTCTCTGCCACCTCCTGACCCTACGCCAGGAGAGCGGCAATAATGCACCACTCCACAGTCCTTCTTTGGCTACATTTTATCTGAACGGTGACCGAGGATGTCCTTGCCAAATGGCAGGAGAAGGGGGGGGGGTGGTCTGCTTCAGCCAGCAGCTGTGGGACATGGGAACTGATGAAGACAGATGAATCCATTTACTCAGTACTTTGGATCTACCACGAATTTTCTACATGACAATGACACTTCATCCTTCCAGCAATGTAGACTGTTCAAAAAAGACTGAAAAAGTAGAAAGTTGGCAAAAGAAGAACACCCCAATCAGCCCCCAAAGGTGTCACAATGTTCATGCCCTTCACTCAAGCAAGAATTCCCAGACCTTCAAACATCAGCTCATAACCAATTTACTCTCATTTTGCACGTGATTCTAATAAACTTGGTTATCTGATTTGGGCTCCAGACCAAAACCAGGTCAGAGAAATAGTCACTCCAGACTGAGGTTACCCAGCTCCTGAATCAGTCCTGACCATGGAAGGATGAAGAGCAGTAGCTTCCAGCCCAGGAGCAGGGCACCTGGAATATGTCTTGTTGTTCAGGGGATCCCAGGACACCTCTTTATTCACTATACTCAGACCTGCCACTAGATCACCTGGCTCACCAATTCTGATGACTTGGCTTCATTCCTACAGTGTCTACTAGGACGAGAGCCCAGTCCAGTCTCTGTGGCTCTCACAGTTCCTGGAGGTGGGAGTGGGGTATCAGAACCCGATCCCTACACCCACCAACTACCAGTTCGAATACTGCTCCAATAAACTAATCTCCTAAAACCATAATGCTTGTCAGATGCTGGAAAGTATTTCTTTCCCAGGTTTTGATGTTGGAGGATCTTGGAGGATGCTGTGTATGTTTGTCAGGGGAGAAGAGACTGACATTAGCTTTGCACAAAATCTTCTGTTGGAACATCCAACAAGTACCCTTTTCCCTCTGCACTCCACAACTACTGGGCCCCCCAAAGCACCGAAGTACGAATAAAGAGCAAGCAGAAAGCTCACCCCACATGGCTTGGCATACAAAGCACTTCCTCAATTTGTTACAACTACACCCATTTAGCCTCTTAGAATCAGAGAGCTGAGTTTCAGTCTTTTAGATCTATTTGTTCAATAAATGTTTATTGAGCTCCTGCTCTGTGCCTGGCCCTGAGATACTGCCTGGAGGGGCAGAGGTGTGCACAACGGACCCAGACACACCCCATGTCTGCCCTTGCAGTGCTTACAATGGAGCAGAGATCCTCAATCTGTGCTGTATTTCACAGAGGAGCAAAGACTTAGCAACTAACCTAGCACCAGCACCTAGACCGCCGAGGTCTTAGCAACTAACCTAGCACCAGAACCCAGACCGCTGACCCCATCTGAAGCTCACACTTCCAAGGTTTCAGGCTGGCACACCTGCTGGTTCCTAGAAAGGTACAGAGAGGAAGACATCTCACCAGCCTCACTGCACATCATTATATAAGCAGAGAGAATAAGAATAAAATAAAGGAGGAGATGAATGCAGATGCTCACTGGGCAACTTACGCCATTTAAGTTTCTCACCTTCCTAGAACCAAAATAAATAACAAAAAAAAGTCAGCAATAAGAAGCCACTTACATTTAATTCCCAAACAACATGGGGAATGACCAAACAGGTGCCTCCAGAAGGGGTATGCCTTCCCCAGCATCCTCCCCTGACTCCTACCTACCACGGTTAGGTGACCAGCGGTTAGGCCATGAGATCCTCAAGGGCAGGGTCCATGTCACATCCAACTCTGTATCCCAGAGCCTAGAAAAGGGCCTGGCAGAAAATTTTCTCCATTAGCGCGTGTAGAATTAGGACACTGAGGCAGAAATAGGTGGAGCTGTGGCAGCCATCTAGGTGGGCCACTCACGTCTCCTTTAAAAAGAGAACCTACAGGACAAGTACCATCAGCTAAGCCTTCAGCTGTAGCTTCAACATCTGTCATAGTGTTTAATTAAGCTAAGGACACATTTTTCCCAGGGAGCCTGCAGCCAGTGACTAAGTTGCACAGGGATTCTAGAGTCTGGCTCTTTTGGTCTCTAATATGTGACTGCTCTAATGGGCAATCTTTGCTCTGGCGCACCCCAATGGGCTGGCCAAGACTTTCTGAGACTCCTCCTCCCAACTCTCCTTCCTTCCCCTCTCCTTTCACAGGTGTCAGAACAGCATTGTGGTCTGAGGGTTTCCCTACCTCCTCTTTTATCTTTCACTGGTATTCCCCCCCAAAACTCTGGCACTTGTAAATCCATCTTGGCATGTACTTCTTGAAGGACCCCAAATGACAAGTGTCCAAGACATCCACATGCTCCTTTACACATCCCATCCTCCTTTCAAGTTAAGTTGGTCAATGACTACTTCTGGTCAATGAAATATGAATAGAAATAATACATGTCACTTCCAAGTAAAGATGGTCAAAACCTAGTGTGCCTTCCCTGTGGATTCCTTCCTACTCACCATCTTCTTGAAGCCAAAAGATGGAAGAGTGACAGCACAAGAGCAGCCTGGGGCCCTGTGTTCTCACTGGGAGGAGAGCCTCCCAGGAGGCTCTGACCCTCACTGGATTTGGGTGAACAGTATATAAATGTGACTGTGTCAAGCAACAGGGATTTCAGGATTTGTTTGCTAACGCAGCATAGCCTAGTCCACCCTGACTAACAAAAGCTATATATCCTCTCTATATATTTATTTAGCACCTCTGTTTTCACCCCTATCTTACACTTCCAGCTTGTTCATTTCCCTGTTGAAATCTCACATCTCTTCATGAAGAAGTTGATGGTCCCACAAGAGGGGAGGCCAAACACATGAACAAGAGCTCTTTAAAGATAAAGGTAGCGAGCTAACACGCTTAGCCCAATACCTAGTTCTAAACAGGCCCTAGTGTGTTATCCCACCCACCTTCTACTGGGTGCCTGGCTAGGTCTGAGGAATTGGTCGGGGGCAGGCACGGCATGGCCAAGGGTATTTCCCTCATACCAGGGAAGTTGAGGGGTTGCTGCTGGTGGGAACATGCAGAAGGCAGCTCAGCTTGATCCTGATATATGGGGTCCCCTAAGTCCTACAGTGATGGAGAGGTGGAGCAAAGACCCTGGGGGAAGTGATCCAGAGAAACCATTCATCATATGGGAAGTTAATTCAGAAGGCAGATTCTAATTTATTCACTTATAGTTCAGTTCAGCAAACATTCGCTGATGCCCACTGTATGTAAAACCACTGCGGAATAGGACCAGCCCTGCCCTCACAGAGCTACAGTCCAGTGGGGGAGAAACAGACAAAGATGGCTATGACACACAGCAAAATGTAAGATGTGCTGGAAGATACACATGAATAAAGATCTCGTGCTCGCATGGTCTCTCTCCGACACCGCTCTCAGCAACGCGGCATTAGAAAGCAAGATTACAGATAACACGGCTTTACATTTACATCATGTTTTGAGGTTCCACATCCATCATGTTTATCCCTACTACAGATCTGTGAGATCAACATAATCATCACCACACAGTACAGGAATAACGAGAATAGTGACAAAACAGCAGTGAATATTTACTGAGCATTCACAGTGTACCAAGCACTGAATTACTTTACCTGGATGGTCTCATTTGTTCCCCACACCCTATCAGGCAGTTAGTATATTAGCCCCATTTTACAGATGAAGAAACAGAGGCAAAGTGGCTTGCCTAAGGTCACCAAGCAGGTACGTGGTACCCAATGGGGATACAAACCCAGGCCCCCTGACATGCTAAGAAGCTCATCTAACAGGTGCTTGGAGCTAGGGGAGCTGAAGGGTCTGGTTTTGTGCCCAGCTGCATCCCCTCAGGGACTCTCTCTCCTCGTTCCCCTGCAGTGCAACTGACTTCAGTTACTATCTTGCCTGCCAGATACCCCCGCGCATGTCATTGCTCCCCCTCTGCCGCCCCTCCCACCCAGTCAGGCCTCAGAGTGCCTCCATCCCCTCACACTGGCTCTCCATCTCTGCTCAGGCCCCAGTATCTCCCCCTTCAGCTGCTACAATAGCTTCCTGACTTTTCTATCTCCACCCTCTCCTGTCTACCATTCAGCCTCTACGTTCTTATCGGCCTTAATCTTGTCACATCCATGTTTGAAAACCTCCCACAGCTCCTCACCACTCCAGAATAAAGTCTAAACTTCTTGACACGGCATTCAAGGCCTTTCATGCCCACCACCAGGCTGCCTTTCCCTCTACAAACCCTGCACTCAGGTGAAAACATAACAAGTCAGTGCTCCCCAGACACACTTCACACTTTGTGGCCTTTATCCTTTGATCCTGGGGATCCTTCCTAGGATCCAACCTCCATCTCCCTGAGCCCACACCTCTCTGTGTCAACATTATATTCACCCTTCCAGACTCATCTTGACTTCTTCTCCTCCAGGAGACCTAGATGTGAGCTTACCTTTCTCCTAATGTCCCTGGCATCTATTGCTTCTTTCTTGAATTTAGCATTCCCCAAGTGGATATCTGTGATCAGACCCACCTGGCATCCACCCGCCTTTAACAGCCTCTGATGAGCTTCGAGGAATCACCTCTTCCCCACTCTGTATTCATGTGGTTGGGTGGGGCTGGCCTCACCTCCTTCTTCCTCCATGAAAGGCTGGCGGATATCCCAGGCCCGTCAGCATCATGTTATCGGTTCAGGGATAGACACATGACCCAACTCAAGCCAATGAGAGCTGAGCTTGGAATTTTTGCTGAAAACGTCAGGAAAGAAACACTCTTCTTACTGGAGTTTCTAAACTGGGAGTGTGTAAACTTGCAGCTGCTAGGGGCCATCTGTACAGCCAAATGGGGAGAGCCTGACTGAGGGTGAAGCCAAACACAGAGGAAATCAGAGCCAAGCAACAGAGAGGGACTGGATTCAGCCATACCTGAATACAGCCCACTCCAGGATTTTTCAGCCACATGAACCAGTTAAAATTAGGTTTCTGTCACCTGTAACAAGGTTCCTAAGCAATACAACTACTAAGGGTGAGGTACCATGCAAGGCAATGGGGTATAACCACAAAGATGTGAGCCTGATTCTAAAAGAGCTCATTTTCTATCTCTTTATTTCTAAGAACGGCTATATTGAGATACAATTCACGCACCATAACATTCATTCTTTTAAAGTCTACAGTCCTATGGTTTTTAGTATAGTCACAGAAATGTGCAACCATCAAGACAGATTACTTTCTACCTTGCACTGAAAATGACAAGCATGTGCTTGCTCTGTTCTGCCCTGTGCACCAGCTCCTCTCCTGAGCCCAGTGCTGGGTTAACGCCTTTCTGTAGTACCAGCAACTGCAGTAGGTGCCCAATGGCTACTAAGCTGTACTCAGACCTCCTGAAAAGCTCGGCCTCCATCCAACAGTTGTTTAGGTCCTCTCTAAAGCACAATGAATGAGAGAACAGATATTTGGCAAAACCACTCAAGAAAAGGATGTGCTCACCGATCACTAGGTTTTCTCTGGGTTTTCCAAGCTGGATGCCTGCAACAGGGTAGACCTTCTGAGAGGTGCACACCTGGAATGTGCTCCTTTGGCTCCCTGAACTTTTCCCAAGTTTATTACAGAATAATTTAAAATAGTAACAAGGGGAAAACATATAAATCCAACAGTAGGGGAATGATTTAATACTTATGGGGCACCCATAGGATAGAATAGTAAATAGCCACTAAAATTCATCTTTGCAAAGAAGATTTAAGGACATGGGGAAATAACCATGCTATAACATTAACTGAATGAAACAAAATATAAAAGGGTGCATAGAGATTTCAAGCACACAAAATAGTAAACACCAGCAACTGGAAGGGAATAATACTAATTATTTGATGCAATTACCTTTGTGTAGGTGGATTATAGACAATTTTTTTCAATGCTTCTCTACAATTTTCTATTTTTCCAAAATGAAAATTACTTTAATCAAATCAGAAAAGCTGACATTATTTTTTAACTCATCCCTTGGTTATTATTTACTTTTATTAATGTGGCTACCAAAGAATGAGAAACAATCACATGAAGAACATTTCTGAACCTGCAAAACTTTTATGGAAAAAAAAGACACTGTCCCTCAGAGTCTTTTAAACAAACACGTAAGTAATGTAATCTACCATGTTTACCTTTTAACCTTGACTGCCAGGAGGCTCAGAGCTAAAATTTAATTTACAAAAATGCAGTAACCATCTTAGCCCAGGTTCTGGGTTCGGTAACTTGCATGCTTCTATGTGGTTTCTGATGCTTCCTTTTATCTGTTTTTTCAATTGTCTTGCTTGTGTTTTTATATACTCAAATATTCCTTGGAATACATAAAGAAGTATTTGCTGATGTGATTTGAGGTACACCAGAGAAGAGAGGTCCTGCCTAGCAGATGCTCTGCTGGGATGTTTCATTTTTACAAACACATGGCACTGAGTGGGGCTTTGAATGCTTTATTGCTATTCTAATTACAGGAGAGGGGCAACTGAATAAGTGTGTGCAGGAGGCTCCTTTATTGAGACAGGCTAGTCCCAATGATCAGATCAACCCATGTTTTGCTAAATCTCCATCTCTTTGAAGACTGTGTGGACAGAGGTCCACCCTGGCTGCCCACTGTCTCTGGCCATTGACTGACAGCAAATGTTAGCAAAGCCAGCCAAAATGTGTTCACCACATCCATCCTGCATTCAAGTCTACAGACAACAAGTGACACACCCAGCAAGTGACAAGGGGGTATACACAATCCATAAAGACATCCTATCTGAATAAAACAGGGTCCACACACTCTAACACAAGCCCCAAACACCCTTTAGATCACTGTGGATTCTGCTGCAATTACCCAGATTGATCCTTTACTTCGGCTTAGAGAGAAAGTACCTGTACTCTAAAGATGGACCAGTTGAAAAAATTAAGTATTATATCACCCGGGTGTTCTCCCAACCGTGACACTTCATGGCAAGAGATACATATTTGTTTGATTGTAAGCCAAGATTCTTTTTTTTCTGGTGGTAACTTCACTGAGCCTTCATGAGATTTCAGAAGTGAGCAAAACAAATAAGCAGTCAATATTTTAGTTGTGACCATTTTATCACATCTGAAGTCACAATGTCCTACTTGTGAATCCACACCAGAGGAAAATGAAGGAAGGAAGGCAGGAAACGTTTATTTAGTGCTTACAGCATGCCAGACAGAGCACTGGCCGCTGCACCTGCCAGCTCAAGGCATTTTCCATTCCAGCCTGCTATCTCCCTTAAGCATCACAATACCATCCTGGGGAGTACATATAATAGTCCCAGTCTTTCAGAAGTGGAAATCTAGGTTTAGAGAGATCAATACCTTGCTCAAGGTCACCCACAGGGAAGATACTAGGTTTCTGACCAGAAGCCAGGTTAAAGCCACCCCAAAGCCCATGCTCGGTGCCCCTTCAAATGGCGAGATATGCTTCCCTGCTTGCGTGAGGCTGAGATTATACCCTCTGCCCTCCTTCCCCTGAGCTGAAGTGCCTTCTGACTGCCTCATCCTCTTGACTTTAGGCCCCCTCTCACTCAGAAAGTCAAGACACACTTGAAAAATAAAATATAAAAGCATCAACCCACACCCTGAAATTGAGCACCCTTCCCTTTGCTGCTACTAACAAGCTAATATGAAATCTCTTTCAGGGAAGCTTTCTGAAGGGAATAAATTGATGGTGAAAACATTATGCAGCTGACAATATTTGGTGATGATGCAAGCAGGGCTGCCCTGTCCATAAATGGTTTTGTCTCCAAAGAACCGGCTCTCCGTGTCCTTTCCAAAACAAAAATAGATAGATAGATATAGATGGAGCGCCAGAGAAATAGTATCCAGAAGACATGGTTCGGTATAATTGCATTGCCCTCCCGTTTATGTGTGCCAGGCAACTACCCCAGAGAACTTGAAATGTTCTGGAGAAGACAGGAATGTCATTCAGAAATGATTCCACACGGGTTGGCTCTGCACAGCTACCCAGCTTACATCCTCCTGGGGCAGAGGAAGCTTCTCTGCTTGCAGCAGCCTGCGTGCACCGCCACCAACTGCCACCCGTTTCTTCACCTTTTATTTACAGCGCAGAGCAGGCTGGTTCATCAGTGAAGGGGAGAGGTGGGGAATAAGATGCAATCCAGATTTCTGTTCTTTCTCCGGGGACCAAAAAAAGGGGGGGGCACACAGAGAAGGAAGTGTAGCCTAGGCTGCACGACCAACGCGGCAGCGCGACCCTGCTCTCAGAAAGGGGTTTGCACCAGGGCTCGAGCAGAAGCGCCCAAGGAGCCCCAGGAAGCCGGGTCAATCAAGCCCAGCGCCTCGGCCGGGCTTTGGCGCGGTGGAAGAGGCGCCAACCGAGCGTACTGCACAGGAAATCACTGCCCTCTTCAGGCCGCGTCTCAGATGCTGCGGCCGGAGCGTAAGGGCTCCCTCAGTCCCGAAAAACTCGCAAACCCGACCTCGCGCGGCCCGCGATCCCTCCCCTGAGCCCCCTAGGCGCACCCCAGCCCTCGGGCGGGCGGTGAAGGTGTGCACTGTTGCTGCAGCCGGAATGCAAGCTGAGGGTGTGAGGAGGGGGCTTGGCATGGAAAGCTCTCGGCTCTTCGGCTCCCCTCAGAGAAGGGGGCAGGGAGGGCAAACCGGGTGCTGCGCTCCAAGTCCGTGCTTCAAGTCTGCGCCCGGAGAATCTGCGCCTGCAGCCGCCCGGCCACCAGCAGCGGCGCGGCTGCACACCCTTGCGCGCCCGGGGCGAGACCTGATCAGGGCACTCTCTGATCAACCAGCCCGAGGGGGTCTCCTCAGAAAACCGCTCGGGCCATAGGCAGCGCCGGATACATGCAGGCAGCAGCGCTGCAGAGCAGGCGGCCCCACGCCGGCCTGAGTAGTACTGGCTCCGAGCTCGTCCAGCCCTGCTGCGCCCTCCAGCCCCTCGGGTCCCCGAGTCCTCCGGACCTCAAAGCACAGCTCGGCTTTCCTGGATTCGAGAGCAGGCCCGTGGCCTCTCTAGCCCCGGATGGCCCAGTTTAGAGTCAATGCGCCTGTTCTTCCCACCTAGCACTCCACAGCCCCACCAGCGGGGACCTGGGCAGGGGCGACCACTGCAGGCTTTTGGGGAGGTTCAGTTACCACCTTCTCCACCCTAGTCTTCTATCCCACACCCCACAAGCATTATACACACATACAATCCCAGAGGAGGAAGATGTTCAGCAAATCTTGGTACCGGCTGTGCCAACCAAGCCCGGCGGGACCCAGAGGGTAAGCACTGAGCCCCAGCCCGCGCGGTGCCCTCGGCAGGCTCAATCAGGGCTCTACCCATGGGCCAAAGCTTGCTTCTGTCCAACACGCCCTCCCCCATCGCCCCCACAGCCCCGACGGCACGGGCGGCCGACACTCACCTCGGTGTCGTAGAGCCGCAGGTCGAGGAAGTAGGGGCGCAGGAGCGACTCGTTGCGGATCTGCTCGATAGCCAGTTCCACGGCAGGGAGCACGCCGCGCCCGATGCTGCCCTTGGCCACCTCCTTGGTGAGCGGCATGAGGCCCATGATGGAGAGCGGAGGGCTGCTGGGCGGCGGCCGGGGGACACCCCGCGCCCAGCCCCAGGCCCCGGGCGCCAGCGGCAGCAGCAGCGGCAGCAGCAGGAGCAGCAGCAGGCGCGCGGGCGGCGGTGGCGGCGGCGGCGGCGGCCCGGGCTGCCCGGAGCTCGGCGGGGAAGCCATGCCGCGCCGCGGGCTGCGGGCGCCGGCTCACTCGGCCCGCATGGCCTGGCCCGGCCCGCCGCCCCGCGCCAAGCTCTCCCCGCGGCGCCCGCGCAATGGCGCCGGCCCCGGCTCCGGCTCCGGCTCGGGCTCCGGCTCGGCTCAGAACGGCCGCGGCGGCGGCGGCAGCGGCGGCGCCCGTGACGGATCAATCACGCCGGGAAGGGGTGGGAACGAGCGGAGTGCGGGAGGCGGGGAACGAGCGAGCGAACGCGGAGAGGGGGGCCGGCGTCTTCGCGCGCGCCTCTCTCCAGCGCGGCTGCCCCGAACCGGGCCGCCTCCGCCCGCCCCCGTGCACGCTCTGAGCCGCTCTCCCGCCGGGAGCCGCTCGGCGGCAGCCTCTGGAGCCCGGCCGGGGGAGGGCGGGCGGTAGGAAACGCGGGAGGCGAAGGCGAGGCTGCTCCGCGGCGGCTCGGGCCGCCTCCGGGGACAGGGACGGGCCGTGCGCGCCGGGGGAGGGGAGGCACTGGCGCTGCGGCGGCCGCGGGGAGGGCCGCCTTCCCCGCACACGCACACACGCGCCCCCGGCCCTCCGCCGCGCGGGCTGCCCGCGACCGCCCGGGACCTTAGGGCCCGGGTATAGCGGCTGAGGGAACGAGGACGGCGTACTGGCACACGCAGTGGCCGCCGCCGCTTCTCCGAGCGCTTCCTGTAGCACCTGCACGGTGATTTGGGACTGCTTCTTGGAGGTTTGGCTGGGAACGTCTGGTTTGCGAGCGCGCCACTGAGGCGTCCTAGAGGCACCTGCAGCCTACACTCCCCTGCTCTGCGCGGGTGTCTAAGGGACCCTGACTGAGCCCGAAGGGGTGGCCAAAGATGCCAACGGCGTTCGAACGCCCCTTGGTGCTAAGGTGTCCAGCCCTTTGGGCTTGGCTGAAAGCCCCCTCCTTCCCCACCAGACTGAGCCGCCCTTTGCCAACCCCAAGAGAATATGGTCTTCACCTTGCGTGTGCTACTGCCCCCTCCAGGCGTTTGACCTCCCCACGTCCCCATTCCCAAAGGGGGCTCCGCCCTAGAAATCTCCCACCCCCGCCTCCCCAGGTCGGAGTACAGTCCTCAGGCCAGAGCGGATCCATGCTCCCCTCGACTTGGCCCTCTCTATACCAGGTAGCACCGGCTGCACTGGCTAGCCTTAATTAAGCAAAGCAGTCCTGTAATCTGACCTAGAGCCTCAGGCCCCGTGTACCTCTCCAAGCTTGAAGAATAGGAACCGTGGTGGTCATGAAAATACAAAATCCCAAGAGGTGAATAATAAGGGGGACACAATAGGACATCAAATCAGAAAACCTCCTTGAGCCTGAACCAACCATTGTGGGCAATATGGATGACCTTGTTAACAAGGTTGGGAATTTAACCTTCACTGAACACTTGCTACCTGCCTTATTATGGAACACACACAATAGCCCTAGGAACCAATACTGTGTTCATCATCCTCACTTTACAGACCAATACACAGAGAGGTTCCATAGCTTACTGAAGAACACAGAACTACTGAGAGAGGACTGAAACCCAGAGCCAGCAAGAGCTCTGTACACAGTGCAGTGGAAGTCAGGATGGGGAACAGGTTCCCCTGTGGGAAGGAAACTAGCTGCCCTGGCTCTGAATTGTTCTGGACCTTGGTTCCCTTGGGCATGTAGTGAAGGAGCTGGACCACACGTTGTCCACAGACTCGCTCTTCTGGAGTGAGGCAGGGGCAGCCCTGAATCATATGCTATGTTATTATCAGGAAGCATGAAGATGGAGAGGAGAGGCCGAGCCCAACTCCTGGAAAGTAGCTTGGACAGTTCTGGGGAAACCAAGCCAAATTCTCCCTGTCCAACTCCTCTTTCTAGGCTTCTGCAGACACCACCTCCCAGGCTCCACTTGACCTTTCCAAGCTGGAGGGTTTGCAAGGGCAGAGCTCACTTGTGCATCTCCACCAAAAAAAAAAAAGTGGTCCAGAGGACAATGTAATCCCTAGATGCTCCCTCAGCTGGTATCTTGACATCACAGATATCCCCTAGTCATAGGCTTCCAGCATCTGCCATTCCTCAACTCCTCAGCTCAGGTTTCTGAATGAGCATTTTCACTTTTTTCCTTTTTTTTTCCCCTTAGTCATTTGTGTTTTCCTTGTAAGCCATGCCAATATGGAGTATCCGCTGACACCTACATCTGGGAATAAGTTGAAAGCTGGAATAACTTTGCTTGACATTTACCAAGTGGTTGAAGGCCCTGCCTGGCAACTACCTTTCAGCCTCTTTGTCTCCACCTATGAGGTGACCTGGCCTCTAGACACCTGGCCTGGGACCAGCCCTGACCCAAGGAGCTCCAATCTCACTCTCCAACAGTCTGGCTCGAGGCCAAGCTGTGATCTCATGCCCCATTTCTGATGTCTGGGCATCCCTCTGGTTCCCAGATCCTATTCTGGCCTGTGTTCCAGTTTGGGTAACTGGATCCCCGGCATTCTTCCTTGGGTCTGAGTTACTGTATTGGTTACCAGTCTCCACTCCATGTTCTTCTAAACCTGGAGTTCAGCCTCTTGCTTTATAATAATCATTCATTGCTTCAATCAATGTTTTGCAGTGTCTACTCTGTGCTGGGCGGTGTCCTAGGAGCGGAGGATACAGAAATAAACAAGCCAAACTAAAATCCCTGCCCTCATAAAATTGACATTCTAGTGGAGATAGAGAGACATAAACAGAAAGAAGAAGAAGATATTTTAGTATGTCAGTTTATGAAAAGTGCTATGGAGAACAATAAAGCAGGAAAGAGGACTGAGACTGACAGGGTGGGGCTGCAGTTTGAAACAGGGAGGTCACAGAAGGACATACTGAGATGACTTCACCAAAGACCTAAAGGAGGTAAGTAAGCAAAACATGCAAATAGTGTTCCAGGTGGAGGAACAGCAAGGGCAGAGGCTCTGAGATAGAAGTGTGCCTGGCATGTTCAAGGAACTGTCAGGAAGCCAGTATAGCTGGAGTGGAGTGAGCAAGGGGAAAAGCAGTAGTACCCAAGGTCAAAGGCAGGCGAGATCAGGTAGGACCTGGGCATTGTGAGGACTTTGGCTTGCACGTGACGAAGTGAGGAACGACTGGAACTGAGTGGGTCAGTGATGTGATCTGATCTGCCTATCAAGTAAAGAGTTGTTGGCAGGAAGCGGAGAGACCAGTGAGGAGGCTGTTACAATAAGCCACATACGGTAACAAGAACCAGACTACAAGCAGAGGAGGTGGGGAGAAGTGGCTAGGTTAATAACTGTTCTTATTATTATTAATGGGAATAAAATGCATTGGCAGATGCCAAGTCCCAGGACTGTGGTAAACAACTTATAAGAAACATAGCAGAGACTTTAGAAAGCGATATGCTCAGGGTCACACCCCTAGAAAGTGATAAAACATGAACGTCAGTCCAGGTCTGTATGGCTTAAATTCTCATCTTCCTCCCCAAATCCTGCCTCCTTAGCAATCCTTTCTCCCACGCCCTTTTCCTATACACAAGAACCAGTAGCTAGTCTCCAAACCCTAGTTTAGAGGTTGGGGCTGTGTGGAAAGATGATGCTTGTTCCCTTTCTGGGGATCTGGGGGGAGTGTGCATGGTCCACTGGCTGCCTGTCAGCAGGACACCGCATCCCTTTAAGCAGGATCCCAACAATGGGAGGCTAACCAGGCCTCCGCCTGCTGTCTGTCCTCCTTCTATATCAGGCTGGACAACCCTTGCCACTCTGGTGCCAGCTGCTCAGATCTGCATCCGTGCAGCTGTCTCCTCCCAGGAACTGGGTCCAGTTTCCAACACCCTGTTCCCAGTTTGACCTGTCATCCATGCCTGCCTCTATTCTAACTCCCAACAACGGGGAGGTCTTCTTTTAAGTTTTTCTTTAAAAAAATATATAAGCCATCTTTGCAAACATCTCCCATGTATTTTTTATTCATGTTTACATTGAAATGTTTCTTTCAACCAAGTAGCTCGGCTGTTTTTTTTAAAGTACATTGTTTGTTTTCATTTCCATTTTTTTAATGGATAAGTTATGAATGATGGATCCAAAAAAGATTAGCTGAATGAATCTAAGTTGCTTTTCTTTTTTCACAAGGCATGTTTTCTAAACCATAAAATTAGGTTTCAGGCATCAAATGTGGTCTGGTGACACAGTTCGAGTAATAATAAAGCTACCATTTATTAAACACCTACCTACTCTGTGCCAGACACCTTGGTATGCATCATCTTAATCTTCATGACTGCCTGAAAAATAGGTGTTAGGATACCAGTGTTTCAAATTATGTGGCTGAGGTCCAGGTGGGTTAAATGACGTGCCTAATGATACTCAGCAGAGGCAGCAACGGGGCCCAAACCCAATCTGTTCAACCCCAAACTCCTGCATTTGCCTCTCCTTGAAGATGCCCTTATATAACTGAGGAGGAAATAGTCTTAAAAAAGTAAAGACTGCTGCTGAGGGTCAACATAAGAAAGAGGTAAGATGCCTTGGCCAGGATCCCCCACCGAAATAGAGATGAAGCTGGCTCTCCTTTATCAGGGGAGAGCATCTGGCCTGGAGACAGTCTGACTAAACCTTTCAGGAGTCAGTGCCAAGCCTGAGGTGGACCAGCAGAGCTTGGAGCCTCTCCTCCCACCCCTGCTCTTCGTGCAGTTTGAGAACAGTGGAAGATGGCGGAATCACCTTGCTCCATGTCGGCTGGACAGGTCCTAAGCGTACATAGGTGGGAAATTTAGTTCATAACTGAGAGGTCTCCAGAAGGATACCACCTCTCATTTAGAGGTTTCAAAAACATTAAGATCCTTTACAAAGGGGATCATAGATGGATAAAAGGCACAGTTTAGGAACAGAGCCTTAGACAGGGAAGCATCCTGCCAAGTGTCTGGTCTAACCACTCACTAAACCTTAGGGGTAATGGTGAGTTTGGAGTCAGGCAGTCATGGGTTCAAATTCTGGCTTACCAATTATTAGTGGTACAATTCTGGGAAGTCACTCACTCTCCTGAACTTCAGTTTCCTCATCTCTAAAGTGGGAATAAACGATTCCTCTTTCACAACAACAAGGTTGTTGTAAGGATTAAACAGTAACAACAGCTAATATGTATTGAGCACTCACATACGCCGGGGACCCTTCCAAGAACTTCACATATAATTAACTGCCTTATTAAGTAAGATGATGCATAGTACTAGGCACTTATTAGGCAAACAACTAATAACAATATTAATAGTAATAATAATAATACCACTGCAGATGGCAAGAGCAGTGCCTCCTGAGGCTCCCACTCCATTATTTGAATGATGGGGTTTTTGTACATTATTTCTTAGGCTCCACCTATAGCCTTTCTGTAGCATTCATTATGGATCCCAATTTGCTGCTGGAGTCCATGATACTCCCTCTCACCCATGATGGCCCCTGACCAAAGACAGTTCACAGGTACCTCCTCACTCCCATCCAAATCAAGTCTTCCAGGAGAAATATCCCCAGATTCCTCAGTCTTCCCTGGCCACCAATCTAAAGTCTGTCCTTGGCTATCTTCAAAGATGATACCTAGAAGTGACCACAAACCCTCCACATGAGCCAGGAAGCACACAGAATAGCAGGGCCATCCCTTTGTGCTCAGGACTCTGGACTGCTGTCCCACTGTCCTCGCAGTCCAGAGTTACCTGCACTTTGCTAACAGCCATATCACCCCTTTGGATCATAGGAAGCTTGTGATTCTCCAAGAGCCCTAGGTTTGATTTCTGTGGAGTTGCTGTGCTGTTTCAAATGAACAGCAAGCCACATTTCTTCGATCCTGTTTATCAGCAGTTTAATTCAGCGACCTATGAACAGGCTTGAAACATTCCATTCATAATTATGTCCTGATATTCCAGCCTGTTGAGGGCATCCTGCATCTTAGCACTGTTCTCTTTCATAGTCACCATCTCTCAGTTAGTGCCATTATTGTTGGACAATCTGATTTTCTTCCTTAACCTGAAGCATTGATCAAAATGTTAAAAAGGAGAATGATAAAGATAGAGCTTTGTGACTATCCACACTGGGGGCCTCTGCCCCGTCTGGCCCTGCGACCAAACCCACTGAAAATTCTCCCAACTTCCAAATTCTGCAGCCCATGTCTCTCCATCTTGCACTCCAAAATATGAGAAGCTTGCTAAAGTTTTTTCTGAAACCCTGATGCATACTGTCTCCTTATTTCTCTGACCTGCCAGATTAGTAACTCTACAACTACCGGTGATTATGGCTGGGCTGGTTTTTGGTGAACCCACGTCCACTCCTAAGGACCACCGCCTCTTCTCTGTGTGATCACACATCATTTGTATAATCAGTCCTTCTCAAACTCTGCTGAAGATCAACACTCAAATCCCCTTTTGCTGAGGTCACCCTTTTAGTCTCTCAGAATATCAAAACTCCGCTGCATCCCCCATCGCCTAACCCTTCCTTTCTTTCATCCCCCAAAGATCCTTAGACGCTCTCTCTGATTCCCACCCACAGTTTCATGCCCAGCCCTTCATCTGGACCTGGAGACATGGGCTCATTGAAAGCATCTATACGTGCCCTCTAAGAGTCTTCTCATCTCTCATTCCCCTCTTAACCATGCTCGTTCTGCTATTTCTGTTTGCTGGTCATTCTCTGCCAAAACGTCTAGTGTGTCTCTGTCACAAGCCTTGAGATGAGACAGTTCTGCATTCCCTTCATCATTCTCTCTTGCTTGCTCCAAGTGCACCCTACAAAGCCTCTAGGGAGGTCTGTGATGTTCTTCCAAAGCCTCAGTTCATTTTGAGATTGAGTGCCTGCGTGTTCCAGCAGGTTCCTCCATTCCGGACCCCTACTTCCATGTTTTTCTCCATGGCCCTAATTTCTGTGTGTGGCGGGGAGGGTGTTAATTGTATTGAACTACAACATATATACAGAAAAATACAGAATCTTAAGTGCACAGCTCAATTAATTTTCATAAAGTGAACACACCCATATAAACAGCAGCAAGAACCAGACACTACCAGCACCCAGAAGCCCCTGTTAGGGTCCCCTGCCAGTCACTACCCTCCCTCGGGGTAGCCACCATCCCAACAGCTAACATTAAAGATTGGTTTTTGCCTTTTCTTCATCTTGATATAAATGGAATCACCGTCTGTCCTCCTTTGTGTCTGGCTTCTTTCACTCAACGTTGTGTTTGTGAGATTCATCCTCAATGCTGCGTGTGGTCGTAGATCTTTTATTCTCATGGCTGTATGGCTGCCTCAGCCTTTTACAATCTGACTTCCTCTCATGGATCTGTGTGCAGCCCCTCGGTTTTCTCTCCACCCACCCCCAACCTGGCTGGCTGCAATGGTCTAACTTGTGTCCCTACCTCTAATCTTACTCTTCTCCAACCTAACCCTCATCTACCTTGCCAGACTAAACTTTCCAGAGCTTGCTCTAATCAAGTCTCTTCCAGCTCAAAACAATCTATGGTTCTCTGTCCTCTGTGGGTACAAACTCCCAAGACTGGGATTAGGGCTATTTACAATCTGGCTTCAATGTTTCCTCCTTCCCTCCCCACACCTTCTGTGTTCTAACGCTAGAAGAAATTAGATGGCCCGTAAACATGCCTGCCTTTTTCTGCCTCGATACCTTTGCTCATGCTATTCCTTCAACCTAGAATATTCTTCTTACTCTTTCTCCCACTGGCAAAATCCTTCAAGACCCAGATCAAATGTCACCTCCCTGTGATACCTCCTCCAGTCACTCCAGCAGAAATAATTGCTACCTTCTCTCAGCTTCCATAGCAAGGCTTGGCTCATGCTGAGAGATATCACTTATCACTTCTTTAAAAGTTAATTACCACATTTCACCCATTGTAAGACACATTTTTATTCATCTCTGGAATAAAGATGCACCTTGCCACTGATGGCATTTTATAATTGGCAGTATTTCTTTTCTTTCTTGGTGATACACAAAATACTGTTGTCTTGGATTAGATGAAATACAGTATTTCATATTTTATCTCAGCATATTCTAGAAAGACTCTGTGGTATCACACTACATTGTATAGTTAGTTTTCTACATCTCTGGGTCCCTCTCCGTGTGTGAGACCGTAAGTACACACAAAGCACGCATCTATGTTTGTTGAATGAATAGGTGTGCATTATTCACCATTACCTGGATGACGTCTGCACATATTTTTATATTGGAGAGAGGAGGTGGCATGGGGAAGCCCTCTCAGTGTGGCTTTTCATGAGGTTCCTCACAAGGAGGAGAGGATTACCCTTTCCTGCAGGGGTGCTGAGGGCCAGGTGATGGTTGGGGAGGGCTGGAGTCAGTCACAGAGGTCTTGCTTCCCTGTGGCTGGCATAGCTTGGGGTTGGAAAAGTCACAAAGGATTCATTTAGTGCTGAATCCTTGATCAGCAAAGCAAGCTTCAATGATAACATCCTTCCTATTGGGTAAATATGATTTGCTTTTCAAGGATCTGATTTATAGCCCGGTTTTCAGGAGCACACTATGACCAGAAGCAGTACATCCTATCCTGCCATCTTGTTCCAAGCCTCTTCTGTGAATAACAACAGTGAGTCTTCTCATTTGCTTTTTCCTGATGAAATCTGTTATTCCCTCTGCCCCACCAACCTGGCTCTATATTATATTAAATAACAAAGGACAGGGAAAAGATGGCATCTAACTTAAGTGATATTCTAGTTACTCTTTGCCCATTTCTTAATATTCCAGCCACTCAAATTTCATAGGTGATTTTAGTAAAATCCAGCATATTCTATTATTTTTCAAGTGCTTCTAAAGTTTGGAAACACATCATGCATTGTCAGATGCTTTGGGATGATCCACTTAATGTGATTAATGATACTGTCTTTTTCTGATATCACACCACCCTGCACAAGTGTGTAAGCCTAAGAGCCCCTGACTTCAGATGGATCTGTGTCCATGTTTAACAGATTGGTTTGGAAGGAAGTTTGCCCCTATGTTCATCAGGGATCCTGAACCAGGTAACAATTCTACAGGATTTTTTCCAGTTTTAGGTCAGTACGATAAAGAATTCACTATATGTATGAGATGCTGCTTTCTGTTGGATGGTTTTCCTGGGTATTTCAAGGACGTGGAGACTGCCAGGCCGATGAGCATGATAAAGTTCAACTGCATGGCCATCTGGACTTCCTTTGGGGAGTCTGATTGATATCTTTATTTTGTCAAGATCTTGGAAAGCACTTAATTCTTTTATACAAAGTTAATTCTCTTTTGGCAAATTAGATGCCTCTGGGAATTTTCTAAATTTCATCTTCTCCTTCAAAAGATGGATATATCACTTGTAATGTGAAAACAACAAATAAAAAGTTTCTTACTGTCAGGCGTGGCGACCTTTGGCTAATAGGACCAGGAGTGAGAGGTAATGGAGGGGTGAAAGAGACCTATTTCTCACCTTACATCCTTCTGTACTGTTTGATTTTTTTTTTTTTTACCATGAGCATGTATTCCTTTTATTAAAAAAAAAGTTTCTTGTATCACTTTGCTCTCTGTTTTGTTATTGCTTTTGGTTCTATTTTTCTCCCTGTTATACCTTAATTTTGAGAAATTCAGCCAGAAGATGACACAGTTCATTTAAAAAATCCAGCAACAAAACAACAAAATGATTTTTAAAAAACTACCTTTGGATTCTATTGTTTACTATTGACTTCCCTTTTCAATTCTCTTTTTATTTATGCCCTGATTTTTTTCCCCAATATTAGATTTTATCTTACAATGGAAACAAAATAAAACCCTCATGTCTCAAAAATAAACTTATTTGGGGGGAGTTAGGGATCCTCTAGGAAATCTGGGGGAGCTACAGATCCCCTCTGCAGGGAAAGGTACAGACACACAGCTTCAGGGGTGTACCCCCCGAATATCTATTCAATATAACCGAGAGTGTAATGCCCTTTGCATATATTACCTCATTTAATTATCTCATTAACAATTCTGTGAAGCATTCTTATGCCCATTTTACAGAAGAGGAAAATTGGAGCCTTAGCGAGGTTGAATGATTTGCCCAAGGTAGCACAGGGAAAGTGACAAACTGTGGGCTGCCATTCTGGACTTAAGGGACCAATTGGTCTTCCCTGCCATATCACAGCTTCAAGGTTAAGTGGACAGTTGATTTTCCAGCTTCTCATATTGTTTTCTTTGCCATTTCTTTTGGCAAGCTCCCCTGTGGCTTGCATGTTCTTCTCTGGACATCACCTTATGCTGGGTATGAGTGTCCAAGGGGTCATGTGACTTTGTGTCACTTTGGAGGTTCTCAAGGAACAACCCAGAAGGAAGTCACAGAGTTCGATCTTTCTCACTTCAGCACCCCTGACATGTAACAGCAGGTAAGGCAGGGAAGGGAGATGGGAGTCACAAAGGAGAGACAGAGACATGAGAACTGCATTCTGTTCCCAATATGCTGGCGCTTGGAAAGCTCCTTGGCTTCAACTTTCTCTTTTTAAAATGTGGGGAATGATGATCGTAAGCAATTTTAACAAGAAACATATTGGGCATTTACCATATTCCTGACCCTGTGCTCAGCACTTTGTAATCAGAAATGGGCAAAGCTGGGACTCTAATCTTGGCCTGAGAGCCTCTAGGCCAAGATTCTACCCTAAACACTACCATCCCCCTACTATGATACATAACAGAACCACAGTTCCTAACCGATGGGCAGAAGATCAAAGGGACATGAAAAGAGATGCCACACCCTTCCAAATACCTCTTTTCTCTCTTTTTGCGAAAATGATTTCTTGCTAAAGGTCTACCTATTTAGTGTTCATGAAAATGATAGTATGATCAATGAAAAATTAACATTCTGTGGCTATTCTTAGGCATTTATTTGTCTCCCAATCCATGATGATAACGTGAACTAATCTGGGAGAAACCCCACTCGTTTGCGTTTCATTTTCTCCCTAACTCACATAACCAGAGTGTTACTAGGATTTGCTTTAATTTTAAAATATTTCTGCAGATGTGTGTTTGAGGAATTTACCCAAGACAGAACACAGGACTACCATCTTCATTGTGACCATCTGATCTGCTTTCATATTGGCCACTTCCATCTCCCTAACAGCCCAAACAGCCCAATTTTGTGCCTTTGTGCACACAAAACCTCCCACCTGGAAAGTTTTTCCCTCCAACTCTGCAACCAGTTTTCAGGGTCCAAATTAAATTCCATCTTCTCCGTGAAGCCTTCCCTGGCTTTTCCCTCCAAGGAGATGACCCCTCTGTCTTCTGAACACTTGCCCTTCACCCTTAACCTCCTGCAGGCACTGAGCACGTCTGACCTTGCACTGTCACTGCTGGTGCTCAAGGCTGCCTCTCCACTAGGCTGTGTCTGTCCTTCTCTGTCTCCTCTTCAATCCCTGCCCAGGGCCTGGCACGCAGTGGTCCTCAGAAAGACATCTGCTGAAACACACTGGTGATGCCCAAGACTCATCTTCTTCACTTTCTATCATTTCTCCTATTCCCCTGCTCAGCTCTCCAACTCCTCTGGGTCAGATTCATTCTCCTTCGGGCCCTCCATCTACTCTAACCTTCTCAATTTTATTTCACCCTTCACTTGATGACGCATGTTTTGGTAATCTATTGCTGGCTTGACAAACCACTCCAAGATTCTGTGGCTTAAAAAAGCAGCCACTTTGTTTGCTTATGACTGTCATCTGGGCTGGGCTCAGCTAGGCAGTTCTGCTGGTCCTGCCGGTGGTAACTCATGTGGCTGCGTTCAGTTGGCAGGTCGGCTGGAGGTTGGGCTCAGCTAGGGAGGGTGGGCATTTGGGAATCTCTATGTCTCCAGTTAGTCTTGGAGGCACTCCCTTGCCATGTGGCCTCTGCACATGGTGTCTCCATCAGGGTAGCCAGACTTTTTATATGGCAGCTCAGGATTCTCAGAGGGCAAAAGCAAAATCCCAGACCCTCTTTTAAGTTTTAGGCCCAGAACTGGCACAGTGTCACCTCCATCACTCTCTACTGGAAAGCAAGTCACAGACCCAGCCCAGATTCAAGGGGGGAGGACATAAAAACGGCATGGATACCGGGAGACATGGTTCATTGGGGCAACCAGTGTCATAGACCACCACACCACACATCAGGGCTATATGACTCTGTGTCTGTCCCCCTCCCATAAGTGGGCAGAGGCTGTGTCCCCAGAAGCAGCACCGCACCCAACACAGAGTGAAGGACTTAGTGGAGAAGAAAGAAGAGGGAATTCCCCAAATAGGAGTCTGGAAACCTGGGCTCTGGACCAGGTTTACCCCAGTGTGACTTTGGACCAGTCCCTGCCCCTCTCTGGACCTCAGTTTCCCCATCTATACCATGAGAGGTCGGACAGGTCTTTAAGATCTTTCGCATGTAGCTGACATTCTGTGATTCTACCAGACACAGTACTGACCACAGACCCATGTCCCAGCCACACCCTACTTCTGGCTGTTCCCCGGATGGGCCATTTTTAGGCCTCTGCACCTTTTCGTATGTTATTCTCTCTGCCTGGACTATCATATTCTTTTCTCACTCATCCCTTCAAGACATAACGTGCATTTTTTAAACCTCATTTGCAGAGGATGAGTTGACCACCTCCTCGGCTTGAGACACTCATCATCGATTCCATACAGTGTTCTTCTCCCGCTTTGTTTTCCCTTCATCCCCAATCCCCATTCCTCCCCCAACCCCAACATGGTCACTCCTCCAATGTGCCCGATACAGATCATATGCTGTCTAACCTTGTAAAACATCTGATCCCTTGGCAACAGGTGCCCATGCTACCTCCACCTCTCCATTTTGCCAAATAGCACCTGTACACCTGTAAATGTCCCTGTACATCCCTCCATAGGCACCTGCAGAACAGTCGCTCTAAGGTATATACCTGGGGTGGGGACTACTGCATTACGAGGATGTGAATCACCTAACCAGGAAATACGAACTGCTTGGGTATTTAAAAGAGGGGGACTGGAAGGCAGGGAATTGGTTACTGAGAGAATGAAAGAGCTAGAAGCTACATGGGGACAGGGAGGCAATCAGGAATGAGCAACAACAGGAAACTTCTACCTTCCCTGGCTGGAGGGCCAGAAAGAGGATACCTGGTAAAGCTGGAATCATCACTGACCTGTTCTGACCCCAGGGAGACCTGAGACAGAGAGGAGAAGAGAGATACCCTGGCTTCTCCTTTCCTCCCACCCTCCAGCTTCCTGCCAGTGCCTCTCAGTGGAATTCAGCTGATGAGGAGCCTCAGAACCACAGCTGCAGGAACCAGACCTCCATGATACAGAGCAGAGCAGGAGAAGGACGAGAAACAGATCTCAGGACACAGGCCCTGGGCTGGCACCTTAGCAGCCACCTAACCAGCATCTCTAAAACCTGCCAGAATGCTCTCTAGATGGCTGTGACAGTTTAACACAGCCCACATGCTTGCCAACACTAAGCATTACACAACTTTCTAATTTTTTTAATTGATGGGTATAAAATGGACTCTTGCTATGGTCATTTGCATTTCTCTCAATTCCTGGTGAGGCAGAGAATCTCTTCATGTACTTGTCAACCATCCATGATTCTGCCTCTCTGAAACTACTTCTTCTTGGTTTACAAATATTTCTTGTATAAGCCAGTTATTAATCCCTTGTCAGATTTAAATATTACAAATATTTTCTCCCTATCTGTTAACATTGTGACCTTCATTTAAAAAGAAATCTTACATTTAGTCAAATCTATTATTATTATTACTGATCCCCCTTTTTTACTGAGGTATAGTTGATGCACAATATTATATGTTTCAGGTGTATAACATAGTAATTCACAATTTTTAAAGGCTATATTTCATTTATAGTTATTATAAAATATTGGCTATATTCCCTGTGTTGTTATATACTTGTAGCTTATTTATTTTATGCAAAGTAGTTTGTACCTCCTAATTCTCTACCCTATCTTGCCCTGCCCCTCTTCTCTCTCCCCAGGTAACCACTGGTTTGTTCCCTATATCTGTGAGTCTGTTTCTTTTTTGATATATTCACTAGTTTGTTTTATTTTTTTAGTTTCCACATGTATGTGATAGCATACGGTATTTATCTTTCTCTCTCTGACTTATTTCATTTAGCATAACACCCTCCAGATCCATCCATGTTGTTGTAAATGGCAAAATTTCATTCTTTTTATGGCTGAGTAGTATTCCATTGTGTGTGTGTGCGTGTGTGCGTGTGCGTGTGTGTGTGTGTGTATTCCACATCTGCTTTATCCATTCATCTGCTGAGGAACACTTACACTGCTTCCATGTCTTGGCTATTCTAAGTAATGCTGCTATGAACATTGGGGTGCATGTATCTTTTCGAATTAGCACTCTGTGCTTTTTGTATATTCTTAGTTTGTTCCCACTTATCAGGTCTTTGACCCTGGGCAGGTCATGTCCCCTTGGTTTTCTACACTGCAATTCTATAAGCCTGTAACTGCAGAGAGAGAGAGGGAGAGATAGAGAAGAAGAAACTTGGTCTTTTCTCCAGATTTCCTGAATGGCCCAATTTTGAGCTATTGCCTCAGGGAGAGTCTCTGCTCTGTTCCCCAGGCTGAGTGTTCACCTCTAAAGAAGCTTTTGTTTTCTGGGGTGTTAACTTCCCAGAGAACATAACTAGACATTGTCTTCACAAACAACACCAAAGTTGGAAATAGCAAGGCAGAATATGATGGAAAGTTGCATGTAATAAAACTGGTTTCCAAACCAGGTCCCTCTCAAGAAATGGCAAGAAAAGGAAGTAAATAAAAAGTTGAAAGTTGGCATTTCTCAGTTCTCACTTTCCTCAGGTGTCATGTCTCAAGGAAATATACATGTCCCAAGTTCATTTTCACTCACACAATTTCTTTACAGGGTTTAGAAAGTGATATATTTCATGGTCGTGGTGAGACAAAAAGAGCTTTGGGCTTAGATGTTTAACAGACCCCAGTCTAACATGCAGCTGATTTGTGATTTTTCACAACTCACCACACTTCTTTGAGCAGTGGTTTCGCCTGACCTGGAAAATGAGACTTACTGTGTATCCCTTTCCTAAGAACTGTCAATCAGAGAATGGAGGTGCTTTGCAACTTTTATAGATTTTTTTAAACACCTAGGCACTGGGGTTACTCTTTCTTATTTAATTCTCACAACCACCACAGGAAATTTATTATTTCCATTTTATAGCTGGGAACACTGAAAGATTCAGAGGTTCAAAGAGATTCACCTCCCAAGGGTCAAACAGCTAGGATTGCTCTGCCCCTGCCCTTAGGTGGACTGGAAACGTGGAGCTATTTGGTGTGGAGACTAGCATTTGGTATTTCTCCAGTTCTTTCAGACTGAAACACTAATTCCTGGGAAATGTGACAGAACCACAGTCCCCATCCTCCTGCCCTGGAAACCAGGTTGGAAACAAATTGCAGATGGTGCTGTCCAGGTCTTTCCTCTGCCAGCTTGGGCACTCTTGCAGCCCTGGGAGCCCCAGGGATCCCCAAACCCAGCTGCTACGGCTTGGGGGGGGTCCCGGCTCCAATTAAGTGGAAAAAAAGATGAGAACACTCACCTACCCCAAGGAGCAGAAGTGAGTGAGAACCCCAGGAGATGCAGCTTCCAATGAACACAACAGGACCCAGAAATGGCCAGGGGCATCCCCCAAGAGTGAGGCTTCTCCCACTCTACTCCCAGGAGATGAAGCTGTCCATAAACCCATGGTGGGACATAGGATCAAGAAATTTCAGGACAGAACCTGGGTGTCTGAGGGTGTGGAGGGGTGAGTTGGGGGTAAACACAACCATGGGCATGTGCTCTGGCATTGCTACCCTTGGTGTCACCTGCCAGGTTAGGCTATAGGTCCTGGAGCCTTGACTGGGGACAGCAGCCTCCTTCCTTTGAGACTGTACAGTGTTTCCCTCAAAACCTCATTCACAGGAAATTCCTAGGACCTAACCAGAAAGAAGCTGAAGGGCCAGTGCTGATGCCTTTCAACTCAGGTACCTGGCAGCTGATGAACAAGGCATCAGGGTGACAGAGCTCCAGGAGCACTGGATCTTCTTTCCTTTCTTAGAAAATGGTTATCAAGTCACAGAATGTCAGAGCTGGAAAGTCACATCAAACCTGCTTTATGGCGCACATGGGAAAAACAGGCTCAGAAAGGGCAAGCCAGCTGGCAGTAGCCACCCTGGGCCTGCATTCCCAGTACTGTTCTCTGCTCAAATGTTTCCTAGCAGCCCCCAAGAAAAAGCCCTCATCCACAGGAGACTTTTGCTGGATTTGGGGGCTGCAGTGAAACTGGGATATTCCTATAGATTTTGAAAACTCAAAGCTTCAGCCCTCTTGTTTTTAAAATTTTGTCGTGATTCATTTGAGCTCATGTGGTTTACAGAAACCTTGTTTCTCCCAAGAAAATAACAAAGAAATGATGGCTTCCTGTATCGAATCCCTGGGAGGTGTAGGACGCAAGAAACAAAACAAAAGAAACGTTCTGTTCATCATCTCACAGAATCAGTGGGGAACCAGAGAAATCCCAAGCCTAATGTTTCCCAGGGAGTGGCACTATGATGCTGGAACAAATATCAAAGGAAGATGCAATTGGTGAAGTGGGAAAACAGTGACTTTGAATTGAGAGATTTAGGTGCAAATTTCAGTTTTGTCATTGATTTTCTGTGTGACTTTGGGCAGGTATCATCCCATTCTGGGCCTGTTTCATCACCAGTAATTTGGAGGAAAAAAGACAAGATGCTCTCTAAACGCCCTTCCAGCCTCAGCTGTGACTGGGGTCCCAAGCCTCCCCCTGCTGTCCCTGGACACTACCTCCAGCTTTCCCTATGTGCTTGCAAAGCTTGGGAGGAGGTGGGAGGGTGTCTCCCAGCTATGTTATATTTCCATTTAGACTCAGATTTACTAAGTGACTTGTCCACATTATTCGGGAAGTGACAGCTGATGCATAACGAGTTCCTGAGGTGTCTTGTCCAGATCTGACCAGGGAAATCAGGGGAAAGACAATCTCCAGATTGCTCTGAGTGACGTTGCTGCTATAGGATGATGTTAATTCTGCTGCTTACAGAAATAAGTCCAGTGTGAGTCGAGGCTTTTTGGTGTTTAAAACCAGATGGTATTTCCTGCCTTGATCAGCCTCAGAGCTTTGGTTCCCATGACAACCCCGAAGTTCCACCTACTGCAACTTTCCCATTCTCTGAGCTTCTTCCTCTTCCACCATTGTGCCAGGGGCCCTGGAGAATAAAGCCACTAACTAGCATGTGCATGGCGCTTTACAGTTTACAACACACCCCAGCATTTAGTACCTCATTTACTCCTCACCACAGCCTTGCCAGGTAGCATTTGCTATCTCTTCCATTTCACAGATGGGAAAACCAAAGCCTCAGAGATGAGGCAATCTGCCCTCTCGGCCCTCAGCGGTGTCAGTAGGACTCAAACCCAGGTTTTATGACTTTGGACCTCATGTGGGGTCCACTGTTCCACTGTGCCCTGCCTGGCAGATCAACTACTCACTTAGGATTCCTAAGTGGTCAATTCCATACATATATACGGGTCTAGACCAAGGTGTGAAATCCTTAGGAAAGTTGCTTAACTTCTCTGTGCCTCTTTCCTCATCTGTAAAATGGGTAGTAATAGTGGTGCCTCTAGATGGATGGGAGGATTGAATTAGCATGTGTGTAATACCAGAGTAAATGTTTGCTGACAAGCCTGGGTGAGTCTCAGTTCTACTTTAACCATCTTGTGACCTTGGGTGGGTCATTTTGCTTGTTGGTTCCCGTTTCCCCCTCTGTGTAAGAGGTGACAGCATCACGGTGCTCATATGGATGTCACGTGTGATGAGACTAGTGCACAGAAGGTGCCTTGGAGGGACCCTCTCTCACACTGCAGTGTGTATATGCATCCGCTGGGGACCTTGTGAAGATGCAGATTTTGGCTCAGGAAGGCATTTCTTACAAGTGCCCAGGGGATGCCAAAGCTCCTGGTCCATGGACCACTCTTTGAAAACCAAGGCTATAGCGAGGAAACCACCATTCAAGTGTTATTAACAATCAATAATGCAGAGTGCCCAGTGAAGCCATCCAGTCCTGGACTTTTGTTTACAGATTCAATTTCACTTCTACTGATTGGTCTGTTCAGATTATCTATTTCTTCTTGATTAAGTTCTGGTGGGCTGTATGTTTTTAGAAACTTGTCCATTTCTTCTAGGTTGTCCAATTTGTTGGCATATACTTGTTCATAGTATTCTCTTAGGGTTTTTTGTATTTCTGCAGTATTGGCTGTTATTTCTCCTCTTTCATTTCTTATTTTGTTTATTTGGGTCCTCTCTTTTTTTCTTGGTGAGCCTGGCCAGAGGTTTGTCAATTTTGTTTACCCTTTCAAAAAAACCAGCTCTTGGTTTTATTAATTTTTTTCCATTATTTTAAATCTATATTTTATTTATTTCCTCTCTGATCTTTATTTTTTCTTTCATTCTACTGATTTTAGGTTTTGTTTGTTCTTCTTTTTCCAATTCTTTTAAGTGGTAGGTTAGGTTTATTTGAGATTTTTCTTGTTTTTTGAGGAAGGCCTGTATCACTATGAACTTCCCTCTTAGGACTGCTTTTGCTGCATCCCATAGATTCTGTAAGGTTGTACTTTCATTGTCATTTGTCTCAAGGTATTTTTAAACTTCCTCTTTGATTTCATTGTTGACTCATTGGTTTTTTAATAGCGTGTTGTTTAGTCTCCATGTAACCATTTTTCCCTCATTTCTCTTTCTGTGGTTCATTTATAGTTTCATGCTGTTGTGGTCAGAAAAGATGCTTGAAATAATTTCTATCCTCCTAAATTTGTTGAGGCTTGTTTTGTGTCCTAGTATGTGGTTTATGTTAGAGAATGTTCCATGTGTACTTGAAAAGAATGTGTATTCTTTTTTGGATGTAATGTCCTGAAAATATCAATTAAGTCTAACAGTTCTACTGTGTCATTCAGAATCTCTGTCGCCTTATTGATTTTCTGTCTGGAAGATCTTTCCATTGATGTCAGTGGGGTGTTAAAGTCTCCCACTATTATTGTATTCCTCCCTTTATGTCTGTTAGTATTTGTTTTATGTATTTAGGTGCTCCTATATTGGGCACATGTATGTTAGTAAGTGTTGATCATCTTCTCATATTGATCCTTTTATCATTATATAATATCCTTATTTATCTTTCTTTATGGCCTTTGTTTGAAAGTCTATTTTGTGTGATGTGAATATTGCTACTCCCACTTTCTTATCATTTCCATTTGCATGATATATCTTTTTCCACCTTCTCACTTTCATCCTATTGGTGTCCTTTGTCCTAAAGTGGGTCTCCTGTAGGCAGCATATTGTAGGCTCTTGTTTTATTATCCAATCTGCCATTCCTATGTCTTTTGATTGAAGCATTTAGCCCATTGATATTTAAGGTAATTATTGATACATATTTTTTAAATTATTTTTTTAAAGTATTTATTTATTTATTTGGCTGCACTGGGTCTTAGCTGCAGCATGTGGGGTCTTCCTTGCTGCATGGGGGATCTTCATTGTTGCATGTGGGAACTTTAGTTGCGGCATGTGGGATCTTTTTTAGTTGCAGCATGTAGGATCTTTAGTTGTGGCACACAAACTCTTAGTTGCAGTATGTGGGATCTAGTTCCCTGACCAGGGATCGAGCCCAGGCCCCCTGCATTGGGAGTGCAGAGTTTTAGCCACTGGACCACCAGGGAAGTCCCAATAGATATACATTTATTGCCATTTTAAACCTTGTTTTTCATTTGATTTTGTATTTCTTCTCTGTTCCTTTCTTTTTCTTTTTGCTTTTCCTTTTGTGGATTGATGGTTTTCTTTTGTATTATGCTTGAGTTCTCTTCTTTTTGGTTTTTGTGAGCCTATTGTGCTTTTGATTTGTGGTTACCCTGTTTTTCAAGTATGTTAACCCATTACTATAGCTACTTGTTTTAGATTGGTAGTCATATAGGCTCAAACACATTCTTAAAAAAAAAAAAACCCTGCATTTTCATACTCCCCTCTCCCACATTTTATGAGTTTGATGTCCTCTTTTACATCTTCATGTTCATCCTTTTGCTGTCCATTGTAGTTATCAGAATTTTCACAAATTAAAAAAAAATTTTAATCTATATACTGGTTTATTTAAGTGATTTACTTTCCAATTGTGATTTTTTCTTCCCTATAGATTCTTTCTTCTTTTCTATTTAGAGAAGACCTTTCAAGATTTCTTTTAGGATAGGTTTAGTATTGCTGTATTCTTTTAATTTTTACTTGTCTGAGAAATTCTTTATCTCTCCTTCTATTCTAAGTGATAATCTTGCTGGGTAGAGTATCCTAGGCTGCAGGTTTTTCCCTTTTAGGACTTTGAATATATCTTGCCACTCCCTTCTGGCCTGCAATATTTCTGTAGAGAAATCAGCTGACAGCCTTATGGGGGTTCCCTTGTAATTAACTCTTTGTTTTTCTCTTGCTGCCTTTAGAATTCTCTCTTTATCTTTAACTTTTGTCATTTTAATTATAATATGTCTTGGTGTAGGTCTGTTTGGGTTCACTTGTTTCATCTCTGTGCTTCCTGTACCTGGATATATGTTTTCTTCTTATACCAAAGAACTTACACTGATCTTTCTCAAACTCTTCCAAAAAACTGAAGAGGAGGGAACACTCCCAAATTCATTCTATGAAGCCACCATCACCCTGATACCCAAACCAGACAAAAACACTTCCAAAAAAGAAAATTATAGGCCAATATCTTTGGTGAATATAGATGCAAAATTCTCAACAAAATATTAGCAAACTGAATCCAACAACACATAAAAAAGAACATACACCACATTCAAGTTGGATTCATCCCAGAGTCACAAGGATGGTTCAACATATGCAAATCAATCAATGTGATACACTGCATCAACAAAAAAGACAAAAACCACAAGATCATCTCAATAGATGCAGAAAAAGCATTTGATAAAATTCAACATCCATTCATGACAAACACTCTTACCAAAGTGGTTATAGAGGGAACATATCTCAACATAAAAAAAGCTATTTATGATAAACCCACAGCCAATATAATATTCAACGGTGGGACTTCCCTGGCAGTCCAGTGGTTAAGACTTTGCCTTCCAGTGCAGGGGGTGTAGGTTCAATCCCTGATTGGGGCGCTAAGACCCCATGTGCCTCGCAGCCAAAAAACCAAAACATAAAACAGAAGCAATATTGTAACAAATTCAATAAAGACTTTAAAAATGGTCCACATCAAAAAAAATCTTTACAAAGAAAAATTTTTAATAAAATAAAATAAAATACTCAATGGTGAAAAGCTGAAAGATTTCCTGCTAAAATCTGGAACAAGACAAGGATTCCCACTCTTACCTCTTCTATTCAGCACAGTATTGGAAGTCCTAGTCAGAGCAAATAGACAAGAAAAATAAATAAAAGGAATTCAAATTGGTAGGGAAGAAGTAAAATTGTCACTATATGCAGATGACATGATACTATATTTAGAAAACCCTAAAGACTTCACACAAAAACTATTAGAACTGATAAACGAATTCAGTAAGGTAGCAGGAAACAAGATTAACACACAGAAATCTGTTGCATTTCTTTACACTAACAATGAAATATCAGAAAGGGAAAGGAAAAAAAAAATCCCTTTTAAAATTGCATTAAAAAAATACTTAGGAATAAACCTGACCAAGGAGGTAAAAGACCTTTATGCTGAGAACTATAAAACATTGATAAAGGAAACTGAAAACAATTCAAAGAAATGGAAAGTTATCCCATGCTTTTGTATTGGAAGAATTAATATTGTTAAAATGGCCTTATTATCCAAAGCAATCTACAGATTTAATGTGATCTCTATCAAATTATCCATGACATTTTTTACAGAGCTAGAACAAATAATCCTAAAATTTATATGGAACCATAAAAGACCCAGAATTGCCAAAGCAATCTTGAGGAAAAAGAACAAAGTTGGAGGCATAATGCTCCCAGACTTCACACAATACTACAAAGCTACAGTAATCAAAACAGTGTGGTATTGGCACAAAAACAGACATACGTATCAATGGAACAGAACAGAGAGCCCAGAAATAAACCCACACACCTACAGTCAATTAAACTCTGACAAAGGAGACAAGAATATACAATGGATAAAAGACAGTCTCTTTAGCAACTGGTGGGGGAAAGCTGGACAGCCGCATGTAAACCAATGAAGTTAGAATACTCCCTCACACCATACACAAAAATAAACTCAAAATGGCTTAAAGACTGAAATATAAGACATGACCCCATGAAAATCCTAGAAGAGAACACTGGCAAAACACTCTCTGACGTAAATTGTAGCAATGTTTTCTTACATCAGTCTCCCGAGGCAATAGAAATAAAAGCAAAAATAAACAAATGGGATCTAACCAAACTTATAAGCTTTTGCACAGCAAAGGAAACCATAAACAAAACAAAAAGACAATCTAAAGACTGGGAGAAAATATTTGCAAATGATATGACCGACAAGGGCTTAATTTCCAAAATATACAAACAGCTCATACAACTGAATAACAAAAAAACCCAATCAAAAAATGAGCAGAAGATCTAAACAGACATTTCTCCAAAGAAGACATATAGATGGCTGGTAGGCACATGAAAAGATGCTCGACATTGCTAATCATCAGAGAAATGTAAATCAAAACTACAATGAGGTATCACCTCACACTGGTGAGAATGGCCATCATTAAAAAGTCTACAAACAATAAATACTGGAGAGAATGTGGAGAAAAGGGAACCCTCTGACACTGTAATGTAAATTGGTGCAGCCACTATGGAAAACAGTATGGAGGTTCCTTAAAAAACTAAAAATAGAGCTACCACATGATCCATCAATCCTATTCCTGGGCATATATCCAGAAAAGATGAAAACTCTAATTCAAAAAGATACATGCATCCCTATGCTCATATCAGCACTATTTACAATAGCCAAGACATGGAAGCAACCTAAATGTCCATCAACAGATGAATGGATAAAGAAGACGTGGTATATATATACACAATGGAATACTACACAGCCATAAAAAAGAATGAAATAATGCCATTTCCAGCAAATGGGCCTAGAGATTATCATACTAAGTGAAGGAAACCAAAGACAAATACCATATGATACTCATTATATGTGGAATCTAAAATATGATACAAATGAACTTATTTACAAAACAGACTCACAGACATAGAAACTTATGGTTACCAAAGAGGAAAGGAGGAAGGAGGGATAAATTAGGAGTTTGGGATTAGCAGATACAAATTACTATATATAAAACAGATAAACAACAAGGTCCTACTGTATAGCACAGGGGACTATATTCAATATCTTGTAATAAACTATAACAGAAAAAGAATATAAAAAAGAATAACTGAATCAATTTGCTGTACACAGAAAATAATATAATATTGTAAATCAACTGTACTTCAAATAAACAAACAAACAAACAAATAAAGCAGAGTGCAATGCCCATAGGCCTCCGGTTATAAGCTTAGTTGAAAGTTCAAGAAACTTGGAAAGCCCACTGGAAATGTCAGCAGGGAGGGTTTTTCCGGGCGGGAAATTTCTGCCAGGCAAGGGCTCCTTAGGGCCACAGTCCCAGGCTCTGTGCATCCTGGAACCCCCACAGGACTCTGGGGAAAGCTATATCTGATCTTAAAGCTCAAGAGATGTAAAAACATCAGTGTGTTACATTATGTATATCAAATTATACTCACTGATAATGACTTGTACAATTGTTTAAAAATAAAAATAAAACTTTTAAGTAAAAAAAAAAAAAACGTGATCCAAGAATGCTAAGTGGATCAAAGTAGAGACAGCTATTCCACAGGTCTAAAGAACACAGTCTGCATCTTGTGCTTTTTTCTCCAATTCTTTCTTTGCTCTAAATTCTTCCTTATACAATTGTGGGTTGTAAACTGAGTTACGTGTGTTAAATTCATTGCTATGCAATAAACAAATATTTTCCGTCATTCTTTCATTTGGCCGGTGCATCCCTGGCCCTGTCTTAGGTCCATAACCTAGCTCCTCTAACTGCTACCAGCTCAGGGTTCATTAACACGGCTGCATTAATGAGTTGCGGCCCCAGCAGAGCACAACGTCCCCCTGCATTGCAGCTGGTGAGGAAGAGCTCATGTGGCCCTGACTCTCAAGCAACAGGGAGAGGGAATGAGCAATTAGAATCGGCTGATGCCCCAAGACACTTATCCTTGACTCGCATTATCTCAGTTAACCCTTGTCCTGCCCTGGGAGCCAGGATTGTTATCACCCCAGTGGATCATAAGCTCCACAAAGGCAGGGGCTTTGATTTGCCCTCTGGGCATCCCCAGTGCCCCATCAGCGGCTGTCTGCTGAATGAGTGCGTCAACCCTCGCTCCGTGCGATGGCGAGAAACAGAGTTCGCTTACCTGAGGAAGCTGTCACCATGCACACGGCCTCCCCGCGAGCCTGCGGCTCCAGGTGGCCTGACGGACATTCCCTCGGAGGATTCTGTCTGACTCAGGCTCTCGGCCACTGTCCCTCATGAGGAGTTAGTAAAATCAGTTTGCCCTGAGGCCCCCTCATGGATGAAGTCAAGCTACAGAAACTGAGGGAACATTAGTGTGAAGTCTCCAATTCTAGGTCCTTCTTTATGGCTGAAGTTCCTCTCCACACACGCACAGCCTTAAACTTAACAAAGCGCTGGCTCACAGGCCGGGTTCCCCAGGAGCAGACTGTGCGTGGCCACTGCCTGCAGCACGTGGTTTAAGCACTGGTCTCGGGAGGGACACCTGTGGCACGGCAGGGAAAGCGGGACTGGGCGGAGGAAGGCTGCGGCCGTCTCACCGGAAGCGCAGGGGCTGGTGGGAGAAGTGGGCGGAAGTGGGCGTCGATGGGGCTGGGGCCCCACCCTCGGTGGAGCGAGTGTCGAGGCCAACGCGGAAGCGCTTCTGAAAACCCTCGTCTGTGACCCAAAGGGAGTGTTTCTTATTGTGAGGAAATTGAAGACAATTATTCTGTTGAAAGAGCTTCGGGCAAGTGAAGTGGAGAAGCCCCCAGCGCCGTGGAGAGAGGAAATGAGAGCCAGAGGAGTAGCTGGAGGGCCGGGAGCACATGGTGCCTCAGGGAGCGTTCCCACCTTCCTAAGGGGCTTGCCTCCCGCAGAGCCAGGACAAGGGTGGCCCCACCTCATTCCTGAGCATTTTCTGTGTGGGGCTCTGGTTGAGACTGGCAGCCCATCTAGACCCCTCTGATGAAGGGGACAGAAAGGTGTGTGTACATACACGTGTCGGGGGGAGGGGGGAGGGAGAGCAAGACCCTACAATGGTGATGTATCCTTCACCTTGAAGGACAAGGTGGAGAAGGTGAACACTGACAAAAGGGTGGAAGACCAGCCAGGTCTTGAGCTCCCCTTTTCTTCCTTCTTTTAAAATTATAGCAAAAAATATATAAAACTTACCATTTTACCCATTTTAAAGTGTGGCCTGGCATTAAGCACATCCACAATGTTGTACCACCATCACCATTATCTAGTTCCAGAAGTTTTTCATGACCCCAAAAGGAAATCGCCTACCCATTAAGCATGGCTCCCCATTTCCTCAATCCCCAAATCTCAGCTTTCCATCCCTATGGATTGGCCTATTCTGTACATTTCATATAAATGGAATCACATAATACGTGGTCTTTTGTGTCTGGCTTCTTTCACTTAGCACAATGTTTTCAAGTTTCATCCATGTTGTAGTGTGGATCGCTACTTCCATGGCTGAACAATATCCCGCTGTGTGGATAATCCCAAATTTTGTTTATCCATTCATCTGTTGATGGCCATCTGGATTATTACCACCTGTGGCTGTTGTGAATTGTGCTGCTATGAATATCTGCATACAAGTTTTTATTTGAATACCTATTTTCAACTCTTTTGGGTATATTACCTAGGAGTAGAGTTGCTGGGTCATATGGTAGTTTGATGTTTAACTTACTGAGGAACCACTCCCCCTTCTTTTTATAGATTTTCACAGACTCAGGAGGCTGGAAAGGACCTCAAAAGTGACCTAGAGCAATGTTTCTCAGACTTTTGGATTTCACACATCCATGAAACTAAAACCACCACTACCACCACCCTCTCCCTTCAAAGTAATAGGGATTTGTGTCAGGATCAAGGCCAACCCCATAAAATGAGTATATTTAGTGTCAGGTAAACTCATTGCCTTGTACTTGTTTTTCTCCTGTCACCTCCACCATTGGGTCATTTGGGAACACTTGCCTGGTCCAATCTTCATCTAAAGTCTGAGTTCCCCTCTCCAGCTGCCCTGGGCTTGACCAGCCTCTGGGGCTCATCTAGGGGATGTTCTCCCTTCTAGGTAGCCCTGGTCCCTGGAATGTTCTTCCTCATGGAGTGCTGGCCCTACGTCCATGGTCTCCCCAGTATCTTTGCTCCCCATAGACCTTGGCCTCATTCCACCTGTTTTGGGCCTGGGACCCATGCTACCTTCTGCTTCCTGAATGCTCTATAGGGCTGAGCACAGCCAACATGAGACACTGAGAGCAGAAGAGGTGGAGATGAGGGAGCCCCAGACTTGTAAAGACTCTCAGCAGAAACAAAGAGAATCTCCAAGCCATATATGTATAGTATTATAGTATTTCATAAACACCTCCCCACCAAAAAAAAAAAAAAATTGTGAACAAGCCATACAGACTAACAAGGTTTTATTTGTTTTGTGTTGGCTGGGCTTATCCCAATTCAACATTTCTCTCTGTGCTGAAAGGCAGCAAGACAGCATGGAGAGACTTGACAGGTGAGGCCTGCATTCAAATCGACCATCGCCTGTTACAAGGTGACCTTGGTGAGGTTGATATCTGTGTGCCACACTCACCAAATTGGTAGAAAGGGGATTTTAAGGCTGCCTCACAAGATTATCATGAAGGAGGTGAGGCAACGGAAGCGCCCAGCACACCATAGGCACTTGCTCCATAACAGTTCTCATTGGAAGAAATCTGAGCAGCATTTTATACCTTCGATGAGCAAAAACAAAGTGAGAAGACAAACTCACCATTATTTAATATACATTTGGCAAACAAAAATCCTTCAAAGAATCAAATTCCTGTATGGAAAAACAATAAAATAGTAACAAAAAGAAGTGTTGGATGGTAAGGAACATGGAAACACAGTAGAGCTGAAACAAAACAGCACCTTGGTCTCTTATCAAAGGATCCAGTGGCCCTGCTGAGGCCAAACCCTACCCCAGCCACCTGGACAGTGGGAACAAGGTCTCCTGGAAGAGGATGGCCATGCCCTGTGTCTATGAGCCCTAGGGAGGCAGCTCCAACAGGAACTAAGACTCATGGGGGCTGGCTCAACCCATTGGGTAGGGAGGGCCCTGAGGAGGGGCCCTGGGTGGTCCCCACCTTAGGAAGGAAGCTGAAGAGGGGACTCACCACCCACCTCCCCCAGGAAGGAGATTCAGTCCCTGGCCAGTCCTTCAGAATTTGGTATCGACTTTGTCAGGGAAAGCATCAGGTCTCCTTACATGCTGAACAGGATCTGTTGGTTAATGAGACATGATCACCTTGCCTGAACAAAGCACAGATGGTGCTTCACACCTTCAGTCTGGGCTGCAGAATCTTCCCAGGAAGGGTCCCAAGCCCTCAGAAGGTGCTTTCTTGGAAGGTCAGCGTAGATGTTCACAGCTGTCTAGCCCGGGACTGGCCTGCACGGCACTGTCCTTAGGCAGCTCTGAGGCAAGAGCAAACTGGAGCGGTTTCCTGCTTCCTCTCTGCCCCCTGAATCAGCCCCTGTGATCAGGCTGGAAGGCCTCCCTTCTTTCTGTCCACCTTCCTGGGAATCCCAGTGACACAAACACCAGAGTCAGCCACAACTGGAGGGTGGGGATTCACCAACAACCCTCACTTCCTCGGGCTCCGATACCAGCAGAGCCACCTAAACTGCTGCCACCTCTGGCTGGAGGCTGCCGCTTCTGGCCTCGCCCACCCAGCCCTGGCTACATCAGGGCAAGCGGGAGGCGGGGTGGGGCGGGGGAGAAACAGAGTATTTCAAACAGGCAAGCATCGTGGAGATTTCTCCCATCTGCAGAGCTCCACATGGTGTGAAAAGGGCTTTCACCTTCATCTGCTACTCAGCGCCTTGGGGAGTGCTACCCCCTTGTAACTGAAAGGGAAACTGAGGTTCAAGGAATGTTAGAAATATGTTACCCATTAAGAAGTGGCTGAGCCAAAACCCAGTGCTAGGACCGACTATAGATTCAGTGCTCTTCCAGGTAACAGACTGCTGCTACGCATTTCAAAGAAAAGAATCAAAAATTGGAATAACAGGTATCTAACTTACCCCCCGATAATATTTAACCCAGAAATGTTATATGCCGCCTGCCTTCTCACACACTGTCCCCCCATCTGGGGAGCCCTTTCTCTTCCCCACCTGACAGCTGTGCTGACTTACCCTTTCAGACCCAGTCTTTCCAACGCAGCCCATCCAGGCTGAACCTGAGACATCACCCACGACGTCCTCAGAGCCGTGGGCCCAGCACACGCCTTTACTGTAAGAATCCTTACGGGCCCTACGTCTGACTTACATGCTTGTCTCCTCTAAGATACTGTGGATTCTTTGAGGGCAGAGATGAGTATTTTTCATCTCTGGATCCAAAGCACAAGCGCAGGGTGGGCACAGGGTAAATGCTCAGTAAATATGTAGTGAATGAAAAAGTAAATGTTGGGCTTCCCTGGTGGCGCAGTGGTTGAGAGTCTGCCTGCCGATGCAGGGGACACAGGTTCGTGCCCCGGTCCAGGAGGATCCCACATGCCGCGGAGCGGCTGCGCCCGTGAGCCATGGCCGCTGAGCCTGCGCGTCTGGAGCCTGTGCTCCGGCAACAGGAGAGACCACAGCAGTGAGAGGCCCGCGTACCGCAAAAAAAAAAAAGTAAATGTTTTCCTGGCAAAACTTGCCGCCTCCATGTAATGGTCTGGCACTGAAGCAAGGAGATGGGAACCTTCTCCTGGCCATTGGGGGACAGGGCTTAGACACCCAGCACTCGCCAGGCAGGACACTGCACCAACACCGGGAAATGATGTCCCTGACTCTGCAGGAGACGCCCTGGATGCAGAGCCCTATGAGCAGGATCCTGGTTCTCTCAGTCAGGGGACTCCCTCACCATGATGTCCCACTGCCAAGCAGAGAGCTGCTGGAAAGAAAAGAAGCAATTACCAAAGACCCCTGATCCAGCTGAAGGCCTTGAGGGCCCCTTGGGCCCACTCCCAGGTGCTGTGAGGCCTCATGACTGCCACTGCCGAGTCAAAGTAGGGCTTCCCTAATGGTGTCCAATGAACCTTAGTCTTGCAAGAGTGCCATGAAACAGCATTCTGTGATCAAACGTATGGGAAATGCTACAAGCTACATGGCCCCCTTGAAGAGACACGCCCCCACGTGTGGTGTGATAAGGATTCTGAGGTGTCTTGCAGCAAGCATCATGTAACTGGGCTTTAATCCAGTGTCTGCCAAACCTATTGATCACAGAGCCTCACCCCACTGTCATGCATACATTTCCTCTCCCTTTTTTTTCTTTATGAAAAACCTATTAACATCCTGTGGAACTAGGGTTCCAAGGAACACACTTTGGGAAATGCTGATGGTCATCAAGCAAGGAAGACACTGTGGACCAGAAGAGCCTCCTGGAGTATCACCAGGAAGGGGGTGATCATGGTCCAGAAAGGGCGCCGGGGATCTCTCACCAACCAGCACACAAACTGCCCGGGAGAAAAAACCTTAGAACCACTGAATCCAGTGAAAAAGACAAAAAAGGCATCTGTCCTGAGCCTGTTTTCCCATCTGCAAAATGAGAATAATAAGCCCTGCTCTGTCTGGGGTCATTAGATGAGATCGTGGAGGTGTGCATTTGTGGAATGCTGACCCCCAGCACAGCTCCTGTGTATCACAGGTATTCAATCATAGGGATTCAATCAAACTTACCCAAGTGAAAGCTGCACAAATATAGGGGTGATGAAAAGACCAGGAGGACAGCAAAGAGTGGGCACAAAACCTCACAGCACCTAACTCAGGGGCCCATGTGTATTTCAGGGGCAAACAACCCTAGGCCTATCGATAGTCTCTGAAGATATGAGTACATTAAAACAGCGAGAATCCCTGGTGGCTCTAGCCCCGGGAGTCTATAGGAATTGGTGGCAAAAGCATGGGCTCAGAGCCCACTAGATCCGGTTCTCAGCCAGCTCTACTCCTTCCGGGCTGGGGAACTGGCATGCAGCTCCAGTCCTCCGTGTCTGTTTCCCCAGCGTGCAGGATGAGGTTAAACCATGCCAGCCTCCAGGCTTCTGGTGAGGACAGATGACACTGGGTTCCAGCTGCTGCACACAGAAGGTGCTCAATGACTGTGTCTCCTTAAAAAGGGTTGGGATGCGAGGAACATTTATAAAGGTGTCTGTCAGTGATGGCTAAAACAAAACCTCTTCTCTCCAGTCATGTGGGAAGCTGGCTTTTATGGGTGGGAAGATGGGAGGATGAAGGAGGAACAGCATCCGCTGGATCAATGGACAGAGGGAGAACACGATGAGGCTCCAGGCAACATGGTCAGGACTCCCTCTAGAAGCCAGCAGAGGGTGAATGGGCACTCATGGCCGGGGGAGGGAGAGATGAGAGGCCACATCTCCCAAGGAGACCAGCATGCGGCCAGGCAGAGCTCACGGTAAAGATGAGAACTCTGCAAAGGCTGCTATCCATTGCGCATGTCCCACGGACCAAGTGCTTGACGCACGCTGGCTCTAAGTGCCAACTTACCCGTCCCTGGCCACACAGCTGGCTAGCTGCAGGGCTGAACCAGAACCCTGAACCTGAGTCCAGAGCACACGCTTTCTCCACTCTTCCGTGCTGCCCCTCGAGGCTGGGACCACCATTCCTTTCTTCTCTTGCTGTCCAGGTCCTCAAGGGTCGGGACTGGCTCTGACTCGTCTCTGCACCCCCAGCACCCAGCGGTGCTGGTCGAATGAATTACGCACTTGAAGACATTTCAGAAACCCACTGGACTCAAAAGTCAGAGTCCTTTTCATAGAATATGACACTGTAGAAAACTACACAGGCTGATTCCCTTCTGAGGAATGTAGCCTTAGAAGAAATTCTAAATTCTTCACTTCTTTGCCTAGAAAATGTGAGTATCCAAGTCCTTCTACAATGTAATATATTAGGGTCTTCTGCTCCCACACAAAGTGGAAAAGCCCTACTGTGATATGGGGTGAGCAGCATGGAATATCAGAGCATTGTCTTGCCTGACGACAGACAAGGAAACTGAAGGCCAGGAAGGAAAAGGGATCCGTCAAGATCACACCTTGGGCCTCGCCATTTTTCCTACATAAAAGGCTGCCTTTGCAAGAAAGAAGTACGCATTCAACATACACATCCTGAACAGCTGTTGTGCGCTGTCTGCAGCAGGTGCAGTGAAGTGCTAGAGCAGAGTTATCACACGGAGCAGTAAGGGCCCCAGAGGCTGGAGGAGTTAGTTCTGTGTAAGGGCGTTGAGAAAGGCTTCATTTGATAGGTGACTTGGACCATTAGGGAGAAGTTAGAAGTTCTAAGGGAAGATGTGGAAGAGTGGCTAACCTTCTGCCAAAACATGTGCTCCCCCATCTAAGTACAGAGCTGTTGCCGTGAAGCCACTACCTGAACAACGACTACACGTGGGGCCACGTGACTATGAGTGGCCGATGGAACGTGAGCAGTTAAGAGCAAAGCAGTAAAGAAATGGCTGTGCCTTCTTCACCATCCCCTTCCCCTCTGCCAGCCAGAAACAAAGCCTCTGAGGCCCCAGGAATGGCGGAGCCACAGATGAAAGGAGCTGGGTCCCTGAATCACCGTGTGCTTCTGCCGAGCGGATGCAGCCATACTGGATTGTATGGGAGAGTAAGTCTCTACAGTGTTGGAGTTTGTTATAGCAACAAGCATCACCAACTACTACAGAAGGGAAGGGAAGACAGGTGTTCCAGGCAGAAGGACTAAGGCACAGCGGTGTGACAAAAACATAGTGTGTTTCAGGGAATGGGGAAGGTCTGATGGTGGCTGGAGCACCGGCCATGTGAAGGGGGTACTGAGATTCAGCAAGCTCACGCTGGTCACCACAGGAAGGAAGGTCACGTACAGGGATTGTTTCCAGGGGCCCTGGTGTTGCTGGCGCTGCTCTCGAAGGAAGAGTGGAAGTTGTGAATGGTTTCCTGTAAAATTTGTCTCTCGCGTCCCTGTGGAGGAAATTGAAAACAGACACAGAAAGTCTTGTTAAATCTTTTAACCGTTAATTCAATTGACACAGTGCTGTTAACATTTAACTCATACTTGAAAAACCCACGGGCGTCTTGGGGAAAACAAATTACCTAATTGAAAGAGTACTGAGTTTAATAAAAACATCCTGAGTCAGAATCTCCCCCAGCACCCACAAACACAGCATGCCAGGGCTGGAGAGGCCCCCAAGATGCAGGGGTCCAATTTCCCAGATGAGGAAGGGCAGCAGAACCCAGGGAGCAAGAATGACTTGCCCTGGGTCACTCGGCCCGGAAGGGACGTCTCCTACCCTGCCCTGTGCATCTTTCCAGCCCTCGTATCTCCCGGGACTTCAGAGGGAGCCGAACTTTCTGATACAGAGTGAGAGTTTGAACTGCCTTTACTCCCCTTGCCCAAAAGATGACAGATTCGTTTTCACAGTGATTCACTTCTCACCCCATTCTTGCAGACCCCCCTCCTAGTTGCTGCCCTTTACACACATATTTTGAGATGGGAAAAGAGGGGGGATGTGGATTTTTTTTAAGCCCAAAGAACATCTTCACGGAATACGTAGGTGAGAGGCAGTGATATATAGAGGTGAAGAACAGAGACTGGAATCACACAGCCTGGGTTCAAATCCCAACCCTCCCATTTACTAGCTGGGTGACCTTGAGCAAAATACTTCATCTCTCTGGGCCTTAATTTCCTCATCTGTAAAACGAGGATGATAATTGTACCTCAGATGGTTGCTGCTGACATTGGGCTGTGGGTGGGCAGCAGGAGGCCGGCATATCCTGACCTCAGAGGACAGCAGTGTAGATTAAACATATATATATATATATATATATATATATATATTTTTTTTTTTTTTTTTTTTTTTTTGCGGTACGCGGGCCTCTCACTGTTGTGGCCCCTCCCGTTGTGGAGCACAGGCTCCGGACGCGCAGGCTCAGCGGCCATGGCTCACGGGCCCAGGCGCTCCGCGGCATGTGGGATCCTCCCAGACTGGGGCACGAACCCATGTCCCCTGCATCGGCAGGCGGACTCTCAACCACTGCGCCACCAGGGAAGCCCGAAACATATATTTTTTAAACTAAGAAATAAATGTGGTCAAAATGTAAAGCAAATTAAAACTGAATAATCTCTGGCAGATTGTTTTCTGCCAAGAGTGGAAAAAAAATAAAAAACTCCACCGAATGAGCCTAGACTTTAAACTTTCTCTTCTTTTACTGCATGGACTGCCCTTTCCAGATCCCCAAGCAGAGACCTCTAGTGCTGACGAGGCCTCCTGGACACTTGGGAGAGCAGAAGGGTCTCCCTTCACACAATCCTTCCAGGTCATTCTTCCAAGACAGCTGGGAAAGTGCCATCAGGATTCCATCAACACACACCTAAAGGCAGCAGGGAAGAGGACAGAGCATTGGAGGTGGGGAGGTGGAGTCAGAGGACCCCGAATCCCTAACCCACTACTCACTCTGTCCCAGGCATGACCCCATGCTGCTGAGTTTCTGTATCTGTAAAAGGGGGATGGTATCACATGCTGGGGCTGTGATGAGGCTCAACCTGAGATAATGAACGGGGTGACACTGTGCAAACTGCAGAGGGCTAAAAAATAAATAGAGGGAATGACAACCATGTCATTATTAGACACCACCTTAGCCTTAATTGCCTGAGAAATGATGTCAGGGCGAGACAGGGTTCCAGCACACCATGCTTCCTAACCTCAGGAGGGAGCCACAGGTGATGAAAACCATAATCACTCCCTGCATCCACACCTGACTGAAGATGATAATGATAACTGCCCTTGAAAAACCCCCAAGTTTCAAAGGACCTGCCTGATAATCCTCAAAAGGAAAAAAAGCAAATGGCCATTAAAAGTAGAAAAGATGTTCAGTCTATCTAGTAGTTAAAGAAATACAAACCAACACAAGGCATACTTCTCGGCCTATCAAATTAATAAAAATTAAAAAGCAAATTGGTAGTACCCAATGCTGGCAAGGGTGACACTGGAACTTATAACCACAGCTGGTGGGGGTGTTCACTGGCTCCTGCTGGAAGGTATTTCAGGACAAAGTACCATATACCTTGACTTAGACTCTGACTCCATAATTTCACTTTTTTTAGATGTCTATTCTGAGGAGATAATTAGAAAGCCTTATACACGAAGTTGCTCACTGTAGCACTATTTATAGAAAGTTTGAATATCTACATATCCAACAAGTAGGGATTAAAAAAAATAATTTTAGTACATCCTTGCAAATTTATTTTATTATATTAAAAGAGTTCTTAATGACATGGGTAACTGCATATATTTACTGTTAAACAAAGTAAGTAGAATGTAAAATTATAGATCCAAATTTATCTCAGCCACATAAAGAAAAACATTCAGCACAAAACACTGCAGAGCGATCTTACCAAATACGAACAGTGCTGGCCTCTGGGTGGTTGGATCGTGACTCCTTTGAAAGTTTTTTTCGCCTTTCTGGCACTGTGCAAATTTAGTAAGACAAATATGCACAACTTTGAATAATCACAAAAAAATGGGAATGGAAAGAAGCAATGGCTTAGGACCAACTAAAGGTGAAACTCAGGCCATCATTTCTGTTTAACCTTCTCCAATATAGCACTTGTCTGAAACTAACAGACTAATAAGCTGACTTGAGTATGTATCACAACTCGGATACTGGGGTGGGCTCACCTGGAAGTCAAATAGTTTGCAGGCTGAGGGTCCACGCTGCTTTGCTGATATTTTTATGGCTGAGCCAGGTTTTGGGCGAATATTCATTAAAAAAAAAATTTTGAGGAGGCAAAGATGGTGTCAAGATGGCAGTGTGGGAAGATGCAGAGTTAGCGTCTTCCCACAACTAGGGTGCCTGCCGGCCGCTGGTGGGGGACTCTGACGCCCAAGGAGACGGGAAGAACCCGAGAGTGAACTGGTAGGATGTAGGGGGACTGAGGGGGGAGGAGAAGTAGAGGCCAGACAGGATCAGCGTCCCTGAGGCCGGGGAGATCAGGAGAGGCAGGTGGGAGGGACTCTCCAGAAAGAGCATGAGAGGAGCAGAGGGCAATCGCCTGGCCCACGCGGGCCGGGGAGCCTGCTGAGCTCCCAGGCGGGTCCCCTGCCCTCCAATGCCCCGTCCAGGCCAACACGTCCTTGGGAGCATAGGAGGGAGGCCAGGGAGATCAGGAGAGGCAGGCGGGAGGGGCCCTCCCAGACCGGAGGAGCAGGAGAGGTGGGAGGGAGTTTGCCCCGCCCCACCCACTAGAGCCCAGAAAGCCTGCTGGGCTCCCAGGTGAGGTCCGCTGCCCTCTGAGACCAGGGGTGGGGGGGCACATCTGTGTCCCTTCTGTTCCTTGAGCCTAAGCCCCATCCCCCACAGCCCCCAGGGCCTTTTCCAGCCATGTGGGTCCTGAGTATTGGCTCCACCCACCACCCAAACCTCGCCCTTGCTTAGGCCCCGCCCTCCACAGCCAAGGCCTCCCACCAACCCGCCCCTTTTATTTTTTGCTACTCCATGTGGCTTGCGGGATCTTGGTTTGTGAGCCTGGGGTCGGGCGGAAGCTCCTGTGGTGGGAGCTCCGAGTCCAAACCACTGGGCTAACAGAGAACCTCAGACCCTAGGGAATATTCACCACAGAGAGGTCTTACAGAGGTCCCCATCTCAGCAGCAAGATCCAGCTCTACCCAATAGCCTACAAACTCCAGTGTTCGAAGCCTCAGGCCAAACAACCAGTAAAACAGGAATACAATCCCACTCATGAAGAGAAAAAAAAAAAAGGAGATTGCAAAAAAATATGTCACAAATGAAGGAGCAAGGTAAAAACCTACAAGACCAAATAAATGAAGAGGAAATAGGCAATCTACCTGAAAAAGAATTCAGAGTAATGATAGTAAAGATGATCCAGAATCTTGGAAATAGAATGCAAGCACGGATTGAGAAAATACAAGAAATATTTAACAAAGATCTAAAAGAACTAAAGAAAAACAGAGATGAACAACACAATAACTGAAACGAAAAATACACCAGAAGGAATCAATAACAGAATAACTGAGGCAAAAGAACGAATAAGTGAGCTGGAAGACAAAACGCTGGAAATAACTGCTGAGGAGCAGAATAAAGAAGGAAGAATGAAAAGAATTGAAGACAAGCTCAGAGACCTCTGGGACAACACTAAATGCACCAACATTCGAATTATAGGGGTCCCAGAAGAGAAAAAGAAAGGGTCTGAGAAAATATTTGAACAGATTATAGTTGAAAACTTCCCTAACATGGGAAAGGAAATAGTCACCCAAGTCCAGGAAGCACAGAGAGTCCCATACAGGATAAACCCTAGGAAAAACACACCAAGACATATATTAATCAAACTAACAAAAATTAAATTCAAAGAAAAAATATTAAAAGCAGCAAGGGAAAAACAAAAAATAACATACAAAGCAATCCCCATAAGGTTATCAGCTGATTTTTCAGTGGAAACTCTGCAGGCCAGAAGGGAGTGGCATGCTATACTTAAAGTGATGAAAGAGAAAAACCTACAACCAAGATTACTCTACCCAGCAAGGATCTCATTCAGATTCGATGGAGAAGTCAAAAGCAGCTCCTGCAGCTCAATAACAAAAAAACAAACAACCCAATCCAAAAATGGGCAGAAGACCTAAATAGACATTTCTCCAAAGAAGATATACAGACGGCTAACAAACACATGAAAGAATGTTCAACATCATTAATCATTAGAGAAACGCAAATCAAAACTACAATGAGGTATCACCTCACACCAGTCAGAATGGGCATCATCAGAAAATCTAGAAACAATAAATGCTGGAGAGGGTGTGGAGAAAAGGGAACCCTCTTGCACTGTTGGTGGGAATGTAAACTGATAGAGCCACTATGGAGAACAGTATGGAGGTTCCTTAAAAAACTAAAAATAGAACTACTATACGACCCAGCAATCCCACTACTGGGCATATACCCTGAGAAAACCATAATTCAAAGAGTCATGTACCAAAATGTTCTTTGCAGCTCTATTTACAATAGCCAGGACATGGAAGCAACCTAAGTGTCCATCAACAGATGAATGGATAAAGAAGATGTGGCACATATATACAATGGAATATTACTCAGCCATAAAAAGAAACGAAATTGAGTTATTTGTAGTGAGGTGGATGGACCTACAGAGTGAAGTAAGTCAGGAAGAGAAAAACAAATACCGTATGCTAATGCATATATATGGAATCTAGAAAAAAAAGAAGATGGTACTGGTGAACCTAGTTGCAGGGCAGGAATAAAGAGGTAGACATAGAGAATGGACTTGATGACATGGGGTGGGAGGGCGAAGCTGGGGCAAAGTGAGAGTAGCATCGACATATATCCACTACTGAATGTAAAATAGTTGGCAGGTGGGAAGCAGCAGCATAGCACAGGGAGGCTGGCTCAGTGCTTTGAGATGACATAGAAGGGTGGGATAGGGAGGATGGGAGGGAGGCTAAAGAGGGAGGGGATATCGGGACATATGTATGCATATGGCTGATTCGCTTTGTTGTACAACAGAAACTAACACAGTATTGTGAAGCAATTATACTCCATCCAATAAAGATCTATTAAAAATTTTTTTGGCTAAAATGTTCAAACTTTTTTGATTGTGTATGAACAACCCTGTTACATGTAAATCCATACAACTTAAACAAGCTTTAGCCTTCTTACCTGCAAAGAACGTTGATATTTTCTGCTCTGTTCTATTTTGCTTGTTAAAATGCTACTCATGAACTACTAAATTAATTCCACAACCCTCCAGCATGCTGTGGACCACAGCTAGAAAGACATGGGGGTGAGGGGACAAGGAAAGCTGGGCATCTCCTCTCCCAAGTGTCCTGAGTTTTCAAATGTGTACAGAGCATTTGAGCTACAATGGGTACTCTTTTGGCCAAGGTTCAGTTTCAAAAGAAAGAGGATGAACATTAGGAGAAGCTCCTGCCCTAGAGCAATCAAGAAGGAGACAGGAGTCGGGGTCAGGCGGGTCCAGCCCAGAAGAGCCGAGGCCCCAGGCGTCCAAAGAGCTATTGGAAGCCACACTCGGCCTGAGAAGTTCTTTGCTCTTTCTAAGAACCAGCACAGACTTGCAATGGTAACCTAGAGTAGGGAAGATACACTTGCTTTTGTGATATTCAACGTCTCCCAATCATACCTTTGCTCTAAGATGCACTTGACACACAGTCCTCATTTCCACAGGACTTTGGCACTACTGACCCTTGAATAATAGGGCCATTCTCCAGCGATTAGTTCAGCTCGGCCCCTTCCCCTTGCACCTATCTCCACGTGGGTTTGCCTGACTTTGCAGGGTGGATGCTACCTGTGGGGAGGACATGGGTGGCGTGGCATGTTGGATGCACCCGGATCTTTCGGTTGGGAGATGATCAGCTGGGGCCCCCAAGGAAGACCACGGTATTGGGCTGAATGTTTGTGTCCTGTGTTGAAACCCTAAGCCATCAATGTGATGGTGTTAGGGGGTGGGGCCTTTGGGGGGTGATTAGGATTAGGTGAGCTCATGAGGGTCAGCCTCCCATGACACCATCAGTGTCCCTATAAGAAGAGATAAGAGAGATTGGCTTCTCTCTGTTATGGGTCACATGGGGACACATGAGAAGGTGGCATTGTGCAACTTGGAATAGGACCCTCACCAAACTCAACCACTGGCACCCTGATCTTAGATTTCCAGCCTCCATACTTTGAGAATTAAATTTCCATTTACAAGCCACCTGGTTTAGGTATTTTGTTATGCAGCCCGAACTAAGACAACCACCAGCAGATGTTCCTCTTGATGGGGCCCCGCTTAGTATGGGATACAAGCTGTTACAGAAACAAGGAGAAGGGGGGCAATTAATTTCAGAGAAAACTTAAAGAAAAAAATGTTCTAGCCTGTACAGACTTTAAGACAAATGTCCTCCTTTGGAGTGGGCTTGAGATGTCACATCATCCACTCTGATGATGACAGTTTCCTAAGATTTGCAAACCAACCCAGTCTGTTTTCTTTTTATGATTCTGGACCAAGGAGGCCATAACCACTGAGGGCAGAGGAGAGGTTCCAGAAGCATTAGCGGTTACCATCTACCAAGCCCCAGGCCAGGCTCCAGGGACACCTAGCTCCTGTCTTTCCATGCCCTCCGAGGTCCTCACTGGCCCTACATCTAGAATCTTTTCTGTCCTTCTCGACTGGCCTAGGCTGGGCTTTCCTCACCTCCTTCCTCCCCTTGGCTCACATATCTGGCCCTTGGAGGCCAGGAGGAGGAAGGGTACTAACTTCTGAGCCAGAGCCTCCTTACCATCACTCACCTAGTCCCCACCCCGAAGCCCTTGGACACTTGACTGGGTCACCCTCAACCACCCTGAGAGCCTTAATCTGTCCCCTCTGGCCTCCCCTCACACCAGGCATCTTTCTCTCCATGCTCCAGCCACTCCTTTAGTTCTTTAAATGCACCACACATCTTCTCACTGCAGGGCCTTTGCACATGTGCTGCCCTCTGCCTGGTCTGCACTTTTCTTCTACCCCTTTGCCAGGTGGTTCCTGTCTTCCTTCACATTGCAGCCCTCCTGCCCTTCCTCGGGGACGTCTTCCAGGCCCTTGCCTTACCAGTCCCCACTCTAAGTCAGGAGCTCTCACAACACAATTTGCCTGTCCCGTGCCTGTGGATTATACCGAGGCAGGATAGCAGAGAGGCCAGGACACAAACTCTGGGTTCTAATCCTGCCTCTGCCACTTACTGACTGTGTGATCTTAGGCAAGTTCCCTGATCTCTCTGTGCTTCATTTCCCTCATCTGTAAACTGGAAACAACCTCAGCAGCTTTCGTGAGGGTTACTCGAATGACTAGATGTGACGTGCTCAGAGCAATGCTGGGCACTGAGTGATACTCAGTGCTCAACACCCACACAGTGCCTGGGACATGGCAGACAGTTAAAGGGAGATTTCTCATGAATAAATCAATGCTCTGAAGAGTTTAGTGCTGGCTTCAGGTGATCCACCTGCGGTAAGCCACCCTGAGGCTTCCGTTCCCTAGGTGAACCCTTCCTAGCAGCCGAGACCTGCCCATCTTCTGCTGCTCATGTCTAAGGGCAGGGCAGAAATCGTGCTGGTCTCCGAGTTGGGGCTCACTGCCTCTCCCGGAGCCTCTGCTTCCCTATCTGTAAAGTGAGGCAGCAAGGGTCCCAGGACAGGTGAGCAGTGTTTAGGAACAGGCCACTTGCAGAGGAGAAAGAACACACAGCAAAGACCTGCAGGAAAATGCTTAGGCTTGCAGACACCTGCAATGCCTGAAGCAATGCCGACTACATCACTTTGAAGGACGACCTCACAGCCTACACACAGGTAAAACAGTGACGACCACGATGGCAGAAAAACCAGCCCCCAACCCGGTGAGGCTGCAGGGCAGGAGGAGCTGCTTCCACACAGTGTCATGCTGCAGGAACCAGTGAGGAGGACCCCCTCCCTGCCCCCGACTCTTCTCCTGGGCTGCACGAGGAGAGTGTGAGGGTACCGGCCTCCCGGATGAACTGAGGAAAGGTATGCACAGTGATCTGTGAATGATAAACTGTTACGTGGATATTTACTTGAGATTGTCACTACAGGTCTGTTCAATATTTCTGTGCCTACCTGGCAATATATAGAAAGAACCATAAAATGGTATGATCGCTAACATAACCTTGTATTCTGGAACACAGCCTGAAGAACAAAACAACAGAAGAAAAAGCAAAAAGGCAGAGATGTCCATTCTGGTACTATTTACGATGGTCAAATCCCAGATTTTACCTGTCACTATTGTCCACCAAGTGGGGAGCTGTTTGGCTAAGTGTGAAAGAGCAACAGGTATGCAAGTATTTATACGTTATTGCTTGAATAAGAGACCAAAAAAAATCCAGCCCACGTTAGGGAAAAAGACAGAAGGCAAAGGAATGTGAATAGCCCAAGAGCGACTGTACAACTGTCTGCAGAGTGAGTGGTGCCTCACTTCTCTTGTGTTCTGTTTGCTTGTTTGTTTTTTGCATATGTGCCTTTGGGTGGGTGGATGGGTGGGTGGGGGCATTGCTAATCTTTAGCTCTAAAGCTGGTGAAACAGAAGTTGAACATTAGACAAAAATGCAGGATGCCAACAACAACAACAACACTGACTGACAGATCTCTGTGTGCCAGGTGCTCTGCGGAGCATTTTAGTCCCGGCAGTGAGCCCATCACCCCCACCCTACAGACAAGAAAGCGAGGCTCAGAGAAGGGTGTGACTTGCCCAGGGTCACTGTAAGTGGAGGAGCTGGGATTCAAACCCAGGTCGGCCTGACTCCGCGGCCTGTCTTAATCAACTTCCACTGTGCTCCGGAGGGCAAAACCCAGCCCGGTGGGGTGAGATGACCGGAGGGAATGTTTTAGCCAAATCGAAGGAGAAACCACCTTATGGGAAGAGAGATCTCGAAAAGGAACAGGCATACTCAAAGGTAGTGACCCTTCGGTGATGAGAGGTGTATGAGCGGGGCTGTCGTCCACCAGGTGTGGGGAAGAGATGAAATCAGACCATGAAGGTCCCTGGAACACTGGGGCCGAGGATCCTAGTGAAGCTCTCAGCTGTTGGAAACAGGAAAAAAAAAAAAAGGTTGAGAACAATACCTTGCCTGCGTTCAGTTCAGAAATCGCTGCCAAAATCTGCTGCCTGGACCCGTCTGTCTTAATACCCAGCTCCTTCAGGTCGCCGTCGGTGAGCGTGAGGAACGCTTCCATATCCACCTGGGGAGAGAGAGGGGGATTCGCTGCTGTCTGCTCGGCGCCACACCTCTTTTCCGCAGCCACAACAAGACTATCACGGTAACGAGCTATTAGTGCTTATGAGCAGTGAATTAATTATGATTGACTACTTCCAAGTCCTGGCTTTATGCTGAAAGTTTATTTGAAAACATCATTGAAATCGAACCCTCAGGACTTCCCTGGTGGTACAGTGGTTAAGAATTCGCCTGCCAATGCAGGGGACACGGGTTCGATCCCTGGTCCGGGAAGATCCCACATGCCGCGGAGCAACTAAGCCCGTGTGCCACAACTACTGAGCCCGCATGCCTAGAGCTCATGCTCTGCAACAAGAAAAGCCACTGCAATGAGAAGCCCACGCACCACAACGAAGAGGAGCCCCCGCTCGCCACAACTAGAGAAAGCCCACGTGCAGCAATGAAGAGTCAATGCAACCAAAAATAAATAAAATAAAAAACAAAACAAAACCAAAAAAACGAACTCTCCTCAGCTCTAGGCCTGGGATTTTTAGGAGAGGTGCATTCTGGAAAGACTCTGAAAACGAAACAAGTAAGGGAAGTCTCTGAGACAGTAATCTGGGTGACTCGAGTGGTAAAAAATCCAAGTCTTGCTACTAGAAAGTTAATTCCAATGTTGCTGCACTTTTAACAGTATCCGATACTGCACAGAAAATATGAGTATGTGGCAGTACTCACCATGTTTCCCCCCCCCAAGGACAAGAGAGGTGCAGACTGTGGAAAGATAGAGTGAGAAAATAAACAAGCAGAAGCAATAAAGGAAAGAAGGGCCATTGGTTTTTACCAGAAAAAAAAGGGCATCTCAAAGCTGTTCAATCCTTGGTTTTTGCCAGAGAAATTCTAACATTTCTGTCATCCCTGCCTAGGCCTCAGTTACAGGAGAAATTTCTTCCCTGTCTTGATCTCTTTTAATAGTCACTTTACTTTCCTGGATTTAAAAAAAAATCTTGAACCATGTTTGAGTTAGTGGGGAAGGGTCTGCTCCCTTATCCAACATCAAGCTCTCCCTGAGATGCACAGAGGATCCCTCTGATAACGGATAAGCTCCCTGAATCCCTCGGAGACTTTACAGATCACAAGGTGCTAACAGGTTCAAGGAAGAGGTGACATGATTTTGACGGAAACCACCTGCCCCCGGCCCTGCTGGATACTCCCCTCCCCCACCATCCCAGACCTGTGGCAGAGACCCCACACCCAGCTCCTCAGAAAGCACAGAACGCATAAAATAAAAGCAGGCAGCCATCAGCAAACAGTAAAGATTTTTTTGACGATGAGAACAATCGCCACTGAAGTTTAAGACATCAAGGAGGCAGGAAGGACAGGCTGGATAGGGCAGAAAAGCAAACCAAGGAAGAAAGCCACAGCACCCTTTACTGTTTCTTGAACAAAAATACAAACTCCTCAGATTTTGGAATTTATGAATTAGATAAGATCCTAATGACCAAATAATTCTGCCTTCTCAAATAACAGAGAAAATGTTAAATAATATTTAAATCAAACTGACTAGGTTGAGTTCATCTGCCCAGTGAGGAACATTTCTCTTGCCATAATTTAGCTTGAATTATTTTTATAGAGACTGGATTTTCTTCACAACCACAATGCCTTTTTTTATAATGGCTTTTGGCTTTTATTCGGAGGCAGACCCTTTTAAATTTAAACATGATCTGTTGTATTTACTTTGAATGCCAATATACTGTGTATTACCCCCCCCCCAAAAAAAAACAAACTCCTCAACTGCGTCTCAAGCTTGTTGGGGACAATGAGTGACTCTCATGATTGCTACAATAACTATGACAGTTGTCATGTGCTAAACTGGGCACCAGAATGTTCTAGGCCAGTGATTACACCCTGGTGGCTAATGGGCCCACTGAGGAGTTTTATTTGGCCAACAGTAAAAATTTTAACATCTTATTGAGACGTAATTCACCTACCATACAATTCACCCATTTAAAGTGTGCAATTCAAAGATTTTTAGTGCAGAGTTATGCAACCGTCACCACACTTAATTTTAGAACATTTTCATCACCCCAAAAAGAAAACCCATACTCATTAGCAATCACTCCCATTCTATCCTCCCCACATTCCCTGGCAACCACTAATCTACTGTCTGTCTCTATAGATTTGCCTATTCTGGACACTGTATATAAATGGAGTCATACCATATGTGGCCTTTTGTGACTAACTTCTTTCACTTAGCACAGTGTTTTCAAGGCTCATCCATGTTGTAGTGTGTATCAGCATTTCCTTCTTTTTCATGGCCTAGCTACATTCCATGGTATAGAGATAACACGTCTTATTTATTCATTCATCAACTGAGGGGCATTTGGGTCGTTTCCACTTTTTGGCTACTATGAATAGTGCTGCTATGAACACTCTGTGTGAACACATGCTTTCAGTTATCTTGGGTATATACCTGGGAGAGGGATTTCTGGGTCATAAGGTAACTCTGCTAAACATTTTGAGAAACTGCCAAACTGCAGGACAGTAATTTTTAAAATGTGATGGTGAGCGCTTTACAGCAAATAGGAACCCTCTTAGACTAACACAGACTATTTACATCCAGATACTGAACACAGGTTCATCAGGATTTGCTTTTTCACCTGCTTTAAACCTAAGACCCTGCCAGGCAATCCCCTTCAACTAGAAGGACAGAAACAAACTTCACTAGAGAGAGCAGAGTTCAAAATTATACAATTCTATTATAATAAAACAAGTCATAAGGTCCCCAGGATTTCACTGTTATGAACTGAACCAAATGTGCTGAACAAGAATTCTATTTCCTCAGCTAGCTCAGTGAAAAAGATCAATCTAGGCTTACAGGATGACAACCTACATATTTAGACAACTGTTTTATGGTAAGATATAAATTGACATTCAGAAAGAACATCCTGGGCTTCCCTGGTGGCGCAGTGGTTGAGAGTCCGCCTGCCATGCAGGGGACACGGGTTCCTGCCCCAGTCCGGGAGGATCCCACATGCCACGGAGCGGCTGGGCTCGTGAGCCATGGCTGCTGAGCCTGTGCGTCCGGAGCCTGTGCTCCACAACGGGAGAGGCCACAATAGTGAGAGGCCCGCGTACTGCAAAAAAAACAAAAAAGAACATCCTTACCTCTTGCTCCTCAAAAATGGGCTGATATTTCTCAAGTGATAATTTCTTAAGGATTCCAGTCAGTTCATCTTCAAGAGGGAAAGAATGTAAAATAAGATATTTTAGCATTTGGTAAAATGTATCGAGTGATCTTCAAACTTTCATAAAACAGTGGTAATCTTATTTCGAAATTCTACCAGAAACCCCAACACAGAAAACAGATCTAAGGTGCGTTCCTGGGGATGAAGCTGAAGGTGGGTCCCGAGCCACCTGTTGACCATAATCTTCCCTTAGGGCAGGCTCTCAGCATTTGCCAAAACCCCAGATTGGGCTATGAAGACACAAGATGGGGGGGCAGTTCATGGCCAGGCTCCAACGGCTGACTCTCCAATGGCAGGACCATCAAGTTCTTGGAGTTCTAGCTGCTGGGAACTAAAACCCTCCTGTCTGTCCCAGAACAATTTTTAATTATGATTTCTTGAATGTTGTTAGCTACAGCTGCAGTAAACACTAATGCCAGCAGTCCTCAGCTAGACAGAGAAAGAACTGGAGAGAACAGGTAGGTGGGCTTCAGACCAGAGTCAAGGTTTGCCTCAAGCATTCGGAGTCTGTGGGCTTCCTGAAGGAAGGGCGTGTCTGAATGGAACAGCAGAGCCAGATGGGCACAGACCAGGGGAAAACAGAAGATTTTGAGTATCAAGTTATCAGAGCAGGGAAGATAAAGGAGACAAAAGCAGCATCTGTGGGGGCTTTAAGAAACATTCCTTCACACATTCGATAAGGATTTATCAGACCAGGCACTGGGGACTCAATAGGGACCAAAGCAGACCATAAGCAGGCTGTCAGGCTCAAGGCAATGAGGAAGAACAGAGCAGGGTGGGGGAGGTTGACAGGGGATGTGAGAATGTTGTTTTGTAGAGGGTGGTCAGGGAAGGCCTCTCAGAAGGAGATATTTGAGCAGTAAATGAAGGAGTGAGCTGTGCAGATATCAAGGCAAAGAGCACCAGGCAGCATCCAGGCAGTGAGAACAGCAAGTGCAAAGGTCCTGGGGCAGCGGGGGCAGCTTACAAAAGAGTGGACTGGAGGTTAGGAGGTCAGAGGTCCTTTTATTCACTCATTCATCATTCAACAGTGGCTACTACTGTGCCTACTACGTACTGGGAATGCAAGGATGGAAACGTCCATGCTGTGAAGGAACTCAGTGTAGTTGGGAAGATATCATGAAGAGGGTGACAGCTGATGCACAGTGCTCACTGTCAGGCACCCTGTATGGATGATGCGCCTCCTCTTAACAACCCCATGAGGTAGACCCTCTTACTGTCCCCATTTGCAGATGAGGAAGGCACAGAAAGCTGGGTACCGTATCTCGGGTGAGGTCACACCACTAGTCCACGGCACAGCAGGGATTCAAACACAGTGGTTTGGCTACCAGGCTTCTGCTACACACACTGCTCTGCCACTTCTCCCACGGGTGATGAGTATATGGTGAAGGGCATGAATAAGGGGATCTGGGGACAGAGAGGACAGCTGACCAGCCCAAGGGACCGGACAGGCTTCGCAGAAGAGGTGCTAATGAACTAGGATGTATGAGATGAAACGAGTCCCAGTCCACACATAATCTATTATAGGTTCATGACACCTATCATGCTTTGCTGCTGTCATTCCCTCCACGGGTCTCTCTCCACACCTGTGTGCTGGTAAATGTTTAACAACTGGATTTCTGGGAGGGGGAGTGTACGCACGTATATAAGTACATGATTTTACTGATTTAAGGATGTGTGTGCACAATTTACATACAATAATAAATTACACAATACTCTGTATTATAAATTCCATATAGCCAATGCCTTCACTGCATTTCAGGCGTCTCACTGAATGCCTTCATTGATTTTTGCCTTACTCTTGAAGACACAGCCAATGAGTGTAGCTCCTACATGAAGGCTCACTAATGCTTCTGTTTACGTGAACGTGCGAGATGAAATGAAATGATGAAGACATATGTTGGAACTTCATGTGAGCAACTTTGCTGAAACAGATAATGGTTTTCAAAACCTTGAAGAATATTTTCTCAATTTTTAATGTTATTTTCAATATAACAGGTTAAACAGTTAAAGTTTAACCTGTATAATTAACACTGTCTCTGTCACTGTCTAGATGACATCCAGATGCTCTTTAAAACATTAAATCAAGCCCTAGTGGGTATTTGCTGATTTCCGTGGTATAAATGCCCCATTGTGGTCAATTTCAACCTACCAACATCATGTTCCTAGAAGTGGAATTGGGAAAGATGCACAGCAGTAACACATCAATACACAATATTCCCACGACGTAGATAAAAGAGACATAAAGAACCTTAAGAGAACAGGTATTAGTAAAACGCACTAAAAATTAGTAAATAATATATTTTGTTTTAAATGCCACATACCTTTACATGCAACATAATCAGCTTAATTAAAAGTTCATGCAGTTTGACTTTTTTTTTGTCTTCTTTTTTTTTAAGCATTTTTATTTTTATTTTTAAAAACTTTTTGGCCGGCACAATGTAGTATGTGGGATTTAATTCCCCAACCAGGGATCGAATCCACACCCCCTGCATTGGAAGCATGGAGTCTTAACCACTGGACCGCTGGGGAGGTCCCTGTCTTTTTTTTACACATATTTTTGTTGTTGTAATTTGACTTTAAACAGCTGTGTTTAATTGCCAGCTCAACTGTTTCCTACAAATGTAACAATCAGCTCTGGGCCACCATTCCCGGCTCCCAGCCCCCTACTCTTCTCAGTCCTCCTGGGCCGGCACGAGGGCCACTCTTCAGTGAAGCCTGCCATGGTGCTTCGTGCCTTGCTGATAACACACGTTTGATCCCACCTTGCGTTACAATCATTTAATGTTATTATGTGGAATGTACCTGAATCCCCAGCCTGATGATGAGTTACGCTGACACTGGCACAGGTTACAGCACCCAGGGCCTGCCCCAGTCACCTTCATAGAAGGAATGTGAGGCTGAGAAGGCCACGTCGTCACCGCCCTACCACTTCCTCCAGGAGGAATGAACAGACGGACACAGGTGGGAGGATGTGCAGGGCAAAGGCTTGCATGCAGTCCTTGACTGAGGCTACAGATTTCCCACAAAAATATCATAAAGAATGGCTATTTGGGGATAGATTGCAGGCTCTGGTCTGTGATAATCTAATGCCTGAAGGACAAGGGTCTGGCTGCCTCGGGACCCAGGAACCCCAGGAGGGAAAACTAGGCTTTCTAAGCCAGAGAAGGTAATCTAAAAAGAATTTGCTGTCAGGTCCTCCTGTTTTTATCCCAACTAGGCTTTGCAAACCTTTTTTTTAATAATGAATGAGAGGGGAGCAAAGCGGACATAGTGCATTCTGATGACTGTCTCAACTCTTTTTTGGAAAAAGGTGGGGTACAAATCCCAAACTGAACCTGTAGGAGTTTAGATTCCTGAAAGCCTCTGAGGTGGGAGAGTTCATGGGTAGGGAAATTAAGACTCCACACAGAAAACACAGTTAGGGGGAATTCCTTGGTGGTCCAGTGGTTAGGACTCGACGCTCTCATTGCCAAGGGCCTGGGTTCAATCCCTGGTTGGGGAACTAAGATCCCACAAGCCACATGGTGTGGCCAAAAAAAAAAAAAAAAGAAAAGAAAAAGAAAAAACATCATATAAAAAAGAAGACACAGTTAGGGAGGAATGGGGTTGCTAAGTGAATCTCTGAAGCTTTTATAAATGATTGCACTAGATATCACAAAACAATAAAAGCAGCCCCAAATAAAGCGGATGCCAATGGCAGTGTACATTTATCAACTCAGTACAGACCAGAGCCTGTGCAGTTGATTTCAACTTATCCCTTGCTGGGCAGAACCTGCTCTGCACTCCCTCCCAGTAGCTGCAGCAAGATGCCTGCAAATGCACTTGTGAGGACCACACACACAATGAGAGTTTCCTCCCCTCTCTGATTTATACTCCTTGATTTGCACCTGCCTGGGCCCCATCTCTCATCAAAGCCCTGCTCCCTCCTCCCCCATCCCTGCTCCCAGGAGCCACCAGAGGGCAGTTGTAAAGGATGAGCTTCTTCTCTCCTTTATCTTTTATATCTTCACATCTTTATCTGGGGCCTCACTGCACAGCCTCCACCCCTGCCCAGCCGTCCGGTCCATCTGCCTTTCCTCATCATCCCTACTCATGCAACTTCCAACGTTCTCCTGGTTACATCTCCTGCTTTTGCTTGCCCTCCATCCACTTCCATTTTCCTCTGAGGTGCTACTTCTCTCCCTCTCCCAATCCACACAGACCTGACCCCAACCCTGGCTCCAAAGGCAGACACACTCCACCCTTGGGGACACAGAGATAGTCAAGGATGGGCAAACAACCCAAGTTGTTATAAATATAGCCAAGACAGGACAATGACCTTTATCCCTGGGATTTTGCTGTACCTACTAAGAAAGTAGCACTCTTTCTGCTGGGGTTGCTAAGTTAGTAGGAAGAAGTAAGCATGAAGCTGCTGGGTATATCCTTGCCACTACTTGAAGAGAGCTTACCTGAGACATGGAGAAAAACACTCCCTAAGCACCTGGATCCAGACACACCTGAAGAACACCCTAGATATTTCCATTATATGAGCCAACAAATTATCAGTTTTTGGTATTGTTTTTGCTTAAATCAGTTTGAGTGGAGATTCCATCCCTTGCAACTGACAGAGTTCTGATTTGTACAAGGTTCAGGGAAAGGTACATAACTGGGGTCAGAGAAGCAGTTCTATGGGTGTTTGTTTGTATATATAAACAAAACTCACCTACATTCAAAAACTACTATACACCTTTTAGGTATGTAAGCTCAGTGAAGACAAAAATACAAGGTAGAATCAGGGAAGGGGAAAGACAGGTGTTTTTGTCTGACTGAAAAAATGATAAAACACCTGACCTAGGATGGCTATAGCAAAGAAGGGCAGCTGCTAGGTTACCATGGTGAAGAGGAAAGGGTGGGCTTTCAGGACCCAGGGGACTCACCCTCATCAGTGATGGTGCCGCTGCTGGAGCCCCCGCTGCTCTTGGACTGACGGTGGGATGAGGAGGAGGACACGGAGGACTCGGCTGCCTGCGCTTTGGGAGAAGGTGAAGGCGTGAGCGTGGGGGAGGTGCTTTTGGAGGTAGTGGAAGTTCCAGACGGAGGCCTTTTGCTCGTCTCCAGTTTCTGCTGAAAAGAATAAGACAAATACAATTTTTTTTTTTTTTTTGTGGTACGCGGGCCTCTCACTGTTGTGGCCTCTCCCGTTGCGGAGCACGGGCTCCGGACGCGCAGGCTCAGCGGCCATGGCTCACGGGCCCAGCCGCTCCGCGGCATGTGGGATCTTCCCGGACTGGGGCACGAACCCGTGTCCCCTGCATCGGCAGGCGGACTTTCAACCACTGCGCCACCAGGGAAGCCCGATAAATACAATTTTGAGCCCAAATCAATTGAGTCCTTTGCCCACTGGGAGGGAAAACAACTCTTTCATACCAGGACTGGTGAGATTTGGGGTTTCTGCATTTACTCTTGACCTGTGACTGAAATTTTAGAATCCAAGCTATAAGCCCTCTTTATCTGTCTCTGTATGTCTGTAGATTAGAAAGGCCTTTATCCTTCATTGTGTAAATGTGTAATATTTTCTTATTTCCAGAGGTTATTAATAAATTTGATTATAAAGTCAAAAAAAAATTAAAAAGAATAAGACAAATACATAAGCCATCACCTGGAGGGTAGACATGATTCAAACAGACACCCACAACTGGGAACACGTGGGACATTTGACTCAACAAGATATCTAACCAGGACTATGACATCTACTTAAGAAAACATGCAAAGCAGAAACAGTATTATCAAAACAGTTACAGGAAAATCCTCCCCTGGAGCAGAGAGGCAGGGAATGGGATGGAAAAAGTGGCACATAAGGAGCCAGAAAACCCGGGTCCTAGTCCTGCCCCTACAGCTGCAATATTGTGTCCTTGGCTGAGTCCCCTAACCTCTCAGTTAACCAGCTCTAAAATGGAAGTGTGGCTTATTACAAACGAAGGCCCATTCTGCTCTTCATGTTTCTTCATTTAAACCAGTCACTTCTAACCTTTCACCACAGAACACTTATTATTTTTCCTTTGTGTGTGTTGCACACAAAAAGCCCTTCTTATTTTGAAATACTTTATTTTGTTGAAGTACAGTTGATTTACAATGTTGTGCTAGTTTTGGGTGTACAACATAGTGATTTGGGTAGGGTTTTTTTTGCAGTTTACATTCCATTATAGGTTATTACAAGATATTGGGTATAATTCCTGGGACTATACAGTAAATCCTTGTTGCTTATCTATTTTATGTATAGTAGTTTGTATCTGTTAATCCCATACTCCTAGTTTGTCCCTCCCTGCCCCCCTTTGGTAATCATAAATTTGTTTTCTATGTTTGTGAGTACTCTTAGACTTACAATTACGGAAACTAAGAAATTAACACTGGGACAGTATCAGCTAAACTACAAACGGTACTCAAATACCACTGGTTGTTACACTGATTCTTATTCTGGTCCAGGATCCATGCTGCATTGACTTGTTAGGTCTCCTTAGTCTCCTCCAATCTGTGAAAACTCCTTGGTCTTGCCTTGTCTTTCATGACCTCGACACTTTTGAAAAGTCCTGGTCAGGTATTTGTAGACAGTCCCTCAATTTGGGTGTGTCTTATTTTTTCATAATTAGATTTACTTATGGATTTTGAGGTTGATGACCACTGAGGTGATGTGCCATTCTCAGTGCATCACACCAGGAGATACAAAGTATCAGTACCTTATCACTGATGCTAGCCTTGATGACTTAGTTAAGGTGTTGTCTGTCAGGTTTCTCCATTGTGAAGTTACTATTTTTCCCTTTATAACCAATAAATATTTGGGGAGACATTTTGAGCTAAATATTTTGTTTTTTCTTAAAAGTTTTGCCTGCTAATTTTAACATTCTTTGGTGCATCTTCTCTGGAGCAATTACTACTGTGATGTTCTAATGGTGTTTTGCTATTTCCCTTATTCCTTCCACATTTATTACTTGGAATTCTTCTGTACAGAAGACTTGTTCCTTCTCTCCCGATTTATTTATTCAGTTATTTATTCATATCAGCATAGGCTTGTGGATATTTATTCTCTGGGTTATAATCCAATACTACTGTTATGCCCTGGTCCCTTTTATTGGAGGGTGCTATTTAGAAACCAAAATCTGGATAGTAGGTTGCTCATGGCTACTGGGATATCACTGCTTCTAGGTCCTCTCAGTGAACAGAGCAAGGAAATATATGAAGTCTACTAACCCATGCATATACACATAGCTCTACAATAAGTATATTCCTATGTCTATCAATCTGTGTATATATGTATATTTATGCATACATTCATACTGATTCATACTGATACCTCTGACTCCAATCCAATACTCACAGGATTAGTTCCAGCATTTCCCCTTTGACTCAATCTCTGACAGTTAAAAACTGGGCTCATTATCTATAATATATTTACTTATTTGTTCAACCCTAGTATATATATAAAGTGTATATGTACACAAAAGGTATATATATGTAAAGTAGCTTCACAACTGCTACACCATAACGCCTGCAAGAAAAAAAAAAACCTCAGATGAATTGGGAGATTGGAATTAACATATATACACTACTATGTATAAAATAGATAACTAATGGGAACCTGCTGTATAGCACAGGGAACTCTACTTCACTTTGCTGTACAGGAGAAACTAACACAACATTGTAAAACAACTATACCCCAATTAAAAAAAAATCAACTAGAGTACAATGCTTTTGTACAGTTCTTTTTGTCTTTACTTTACTCTCACAATATCCATTTACATGTTTTCTCCCACCTCCTACAGTGCAGTTATGTCATTCACTTGTAATACAACTACATCTGTTGTCATAGTCTGCGTACATCCTTAGGTCCTGGTTGATTTTTTAAAAATTTGCATACAGTAAAAATAACTGTTGTGTACAATTCTACAGGTATTGATAAATACGTAGAGTTGTGTATTCCACCAACAGAGTACCATATGGAACAGTTCCATCATCCCCCATATTCCCTTGTGCTGTCTCTTTCTAGTCAACCCCTCCCCCCATCCCAACCCATGGAAATAACTGATCTGTTTTCCATCCTTATAGTTTTGCCTTTTGTATACTGTCATATAAATGGAATTAAACGATATGTACACTTTTTTGTCTGATGCAGCATGATGCCTCTAAGATTCATTTAAGTTACTGCATGTGTCAGTAGTGTGTTCTTTTACATTGCTGAGTAGTATTCCATTGCATGGATGTTACCACAGTTAGTTTACATGTTCACCTGTTATGAGATGTTTCTAATTTGGGGTATTTATGAAAAAACTGCTGTAAACATTCACAAACTGATTTTTGTATAAACAGAAGTTTAAAAAAATTCATTTGGGTAAATATCTAGGAGTGAGAGAGCCAGGTCACATGCTATATGTATGTTTAGTTTTATAAGAAACTGACAAACTTTTTCAAGGCGGCTGTATCATTTTTGCATTCCCACCAGCAATGAATGGGAATTACAGTAGCTCCACATTCTCACAGCACTTGTAACTTAATTTTTTTTTTAATTTTAGGCAGTCTAATAATAGGTGTAGAGTGCTGTCTCACTGTGGTTTTAAGTAGCATTCCCTAAATAATGATGTTGAACATCTTTTCATATGTTTACGTGCCATCTGCATATTTTCTTTCATGATACTTTTCAGATACTTTGCCCATTTTTAACTTTATTGGTTGTTTTCTCATTGTTGAGTTTTGAGAGTTCTTTATTCTGGATACAAGACCTTTATCAGATACATGATTTGCAAATATATTGTCTAGTCTGTGGCTTGTCTTTTCATTCTCTTAATGCTGTCTCTTACAGACAAAAGATATGAATTTTCATAAAGTCGAATTTAACATTTTTTTCTTTTATGGATCATGCTTTTGGTACTATATCTTAAACTTACTTGCCAAATCCAAAGTCATACAGACTTTCCCCTAGAAATTTTATAGTTTTTCATTTTGTATTTCAGTCTATGATCCATTTTGAGTTAATCTCTGAATTAGCTGTGAGAAATATGTGAAGGTTCATTTTCCTGCATATTTAATTGTTCCAGCACTATTTGTTGAAAAGACTACCCTTTCTTTGTTGAATTGCCTTCGCACCTTTGTAAAAAACAAAAAATTCAGTTGATTATTCTTTGGCCTCTCTATTCTGTTGCATTGACCTGTGTGTCTGTCTTTCCCTAATACTGTACTGTAGTTTTATAGTAAGTCTTGAAACTAGGTATTATGATTCTCTTTTTCATAATTCTTTTGCCTATTATAGTTTATTTGCATCTAAATATAAATTTAAGAATCACTTTCTAGATCTCTACAAAAAGAGCTAGCTGGGATTTTAATTGGGATTACATTGAATCTATAGATCAAATTACAAAAAAATTGGTATCTATTTATTTAAGCTTATTTGATTTATCAGTGTCTTGTGGTTTTCAACTTATAGATTCTGCGTATACTTTATTAGATTTATACTTAAGTATTTCATTCTCATAATACATTTTCATATAATTTTATTTTCATATAATACACTTCAAATGTATTGTAAATGATATTTTAAGTTTCATTTTAAAAGTCTAACTGTTCTAATTCTAATTCTTCATTGCTAGTGTGTAAAAATACATTGGGACTTTTGTATATTGACCTCGTATCCTGAGACCCTGCTGAACTCACTTCTTAGTCCTAGGAGCTTTTGTGTAGATGTTTTTGAGTTTTCTAAGCAGACATTCATATCATCTAAAAATAGAGATAGTTTTCTTTCTTCCTTTCCCATCTGTGTACCTTTTATTTGTTTCTTACCTTATTACACTAGCTATAGTTTTTGGTACAAAGTTGAGAGACAACATCCTTATTCCTGATCTTAGGCAGAAAGCACTCAGTCTTTCACCATTAAGTATGATGCTAAGTACAGGTATCTTACATGAGGTCCAGGAATTTCTTTTCAATTCTTAATTTGCCAAAAGTTGTGATCGTGAATGGAGTTTGAATTTTGCCAAGTGCTTTTTCTGCATTTTATTCTTTAGTCTGTTAATATGGTGAATTACTCTGACAAAGTGTTCTTTTGGGGGTGTTTATCCTATTTAGTGTTCTCTTAACTTCCTAGACCTATGGTTTGGCATCCATCATTAATTTGGGGAGAAATTCTTGGTCATTAAAAAATACATATATATTCCTCTGCACCACCATTCTCTCTTTCTTCAGGGGTTCCAATTACTTGTATGTGAGAGTATTTGATATTATCTCACAGCTTTTGGGTGCTCTGCTTTTTTTCTTTTGCTTTACCTTCTTTTTTACTTTGTGTTTCAGTTTGGGTAATTTCTATTGCCCTATCTTCAGGTTCACTGATTCTTTCCTTGGCTGTGTCAGGTCTACTGAGGAGCCCATCAGAGGCATTTCTAATCTCTGTTACAGGTTTTCTATTTCTAGCATTTCCATTTGATTCTTTCTTATAGTTTCCATTTCTCTGCTGAAATTGTTACTCATAGGATCTTGCATGCTGTTCAAATTTTCCACTAGAGCCTTTAACATATTAATTGTAGTTCTTTTAAATTTCCTGTCACATAATTCCAACACCTGTTTCACATCTACATCAGATTCTGATGACTGCCTTACTTCTTGGGAGTGTGGTGTTTCTTGCCTTTTTGTACGTCTTATAATTTATGCTAAAAATTGGACATCTCATTTAGAATAGTAGAGACCAGGACAAATATTTTCCTGCCTGGAAATGGGTACACCTTTCCTTCTGCTAGGGCTTTAATGCTCCTTCGAGCTAACTACAACCCAGAGTGGAAAAAGAAGTCCCTTTCTTACGTTTTAAAAGACTTTGTCAATAAGCTGCCTATATTATTAAGGAATTCTTCCTTCTGCTTTTTCTATAAAGACACACATTCCATAATAAAGCTTCTGGTTAAGCAGAAGGTAATTGGTATATCCCTAAAAAACAGATCTATCCCAGCCAAGAGCAAAGAAACACAATACTCTAGGCCTTGTGTGCAGCATTATTGGGGAGGGAGCAGATAAATATAAAATTTGGGATGCTCTGAAATATTTGAACCATTCCTCTCATCCGCAGTGTGGCAGATTGATCATGTAATGGCATCATCTCCACCCCTCCCTGGATCAATACCCTTTGCTATGTAACTCTGTGTGGTCTCCTGCACAGAGGGTGTGATGACTTGGTTACTTGATTGGTTTTCAACTTATGCCTTTGACTGGTGCCATTAGAACATACCCAAGCTTGCTGTGGGCATACATGGCCCTGTTTTTTTGGTCACCCCAGGCAAAAGCCAAACATCTAAGTGACGCCCTCAGACCAGAAGAACTGCCTAACTAAGTCAAGACTAAACTGCCCAGCCACAGATTTGCAAGCAAAAGAAATGCCTTCTGTTTTAAACCACTGTGCTTTCGGGTGGGAATAGAAATTCCCAGTGGGCCTTTGGGCTTCCTGAGATCTGGGAAGTGTTGAAGCATACTCTGATCCCATTCCCCCCAATTCTGTGTCTCCTAAGGCACACTTCATGTGAGAAGCCATGCCTTACAAATATCCCGCCATCGCAGTGGTGCTTGTTTTAAGCAAAGTACAAAACCCAGATTTAGGAGGCTCATATTTTGAATACTAATTTCTAATTCTTCCTAAAGAGTCTTTGAAAAGCACTTCATGTCTCCATTTTGCTGCTGGAGCCTTTGACAGAAAGCCCACTCCTGTGTCCTTTGGTTTAGGGCAGTGGTTTCTAAGAACTTGGGCTGGGCTGGCTGCAACACTCTCTGGGGAGAAAAACAGATTCCCCTAACCCTACCCTAAGAGTTTCATTCAGTTATGCTGTGTGGAACCCAGTAATCTGAATTTTTAAATAGCTCCCCAGGATTACAGCATATTCTTATGTTAAGAATATCAGGTGATCATTAAACTGAATTGTTTCCCCAGTCTTCTGTTTCCTGAATGCATCTTTAGACACAATTTCCTTTCATCAGAACACACTTGTATATAGATTAAATGATAGGTGCATCCAAGTGAGGTAATAGTTAATATAATTTATAACTTAGATGCCTACCTATTTCCAACACCAATTAAAGGAAGCTAACAATATATAACACATCTAATAAGACCATCAAAATAGAAACAGAAAATTTTAGACAACAGAGAAGAGGAAAACTATATCAAAATTCTAGAGTAGCAGATTTACCTTAATGAGTAGCTGAGTCTCCTAGCAGCAAAGGCAAAAAGTGAAATATGCTAATTATAGAATTCTTACTATCTGATGAAATAAAATGTATCGAAGTATCTGACGAAATAAAATGTATCGAAGTATCAGTAGAGACATTTTTCCGTAGAGCTGAATTCTAAAAGGAACTTAATTACATAAATCCTATTACACAAGTAATTTTTAACATAATAGAAAATATGCTAATGTATAGAGAGAAATTTTTTCTGGAGTTATATTGTAAAGAAACTAATTATACAGGTCCAACTGCGTAAGGGACTTTGAATAACAAAAAGAGTTGTATAACCAACAGTGGTTGGGCAGAAAATAAAGACTATTTCTCATACATCCATTAAGACATCAATCTCTGGAGGCACTTCTGGGCAAAGGTCCAAGGGTGAGGCCTTCAGACGATCTAACTTTTCTCAGGGAAAAAGCTTAAGACATCTAGAAAATAAGATGAAGAGTGCGGTTGTGCCTGGACTTGGGGTCCTCTCAGAGGAGGAAATGGGCTATACTGCCCCACTGCAGGGGCACCTGGAGAGCCATCTGGTAAAGGAGCCAGTTCATGCTCATGACTAGGTACCCACACTCTGGGGGCTCACTCCATTAATCAGCCTCGGAGGAGGGACTCAGGAGGTGGAGGGGGAAGATTCTGAAGACACTGGAAGACCTCCCCTCCCAGAGGCATGTGGGGTTTTCCACGCATTGCAAATCCCACAGTTTGCTACCAACGTGGTGACTGCTCTGGGGCTGCACTAATGGAGGAAAGGTGCCAGAGCAGGGAGGTGAGGCCCTGGCTCTGTCCTGCCCACCAACCTTCCTTTAGCTCCTTTCCTACACCACACTCTCATCTCCGGCGCTCTGCACGTGCCGTCCCCTCACCCTGGGACAGTCTCCCCCTTGCCCCACCCTTGCCCCTTTCATCTGGCACTTCATCCTTCAGAGCCCTGTCTAGATGTCACTGACGCCCTCAAGCCTCGGCAGAAACCCAGCCATGCCCCACAGCATCCTCCCCTCTCCAGGACAGACCCTACCACACCAGTGTGAGACGGCTGTGTCTGTAGTGACACCCTGAGAACGGTCACCAAACCCCTGGTTCACTGCTGGATCCTCACTGCTGGAAGTGCCAGGCACAGAGCAGATGCTCCAAAGATGGGGACAGTGGATGCATAAGGAAGGAGTACAAATACTACTGCTACGACTGTCAACAGTAAGAGCTGACACTTATACAGGCATACCAGGTACCAGCCCCATTCTAAATGCTAAAGTGTGAGGCTGCGATTAGAACCCAGGCAGTTGCTCCTGAACCCACACTCTGAACCCTTTTGCTCTAAATCAGTGAACAAAAGCATGTGCCATGTGAGGCTGGATGACCAGTGCAGGGCTGGAGAACTTAGCGCTCACCCCGGCACCGCACCACACCTCAGCACCCCTCCCACCTGGAGGTATCCTGGAGATCGGGCGAGAGGTGAACACACGTGTGCAGGAGACCAAGGGCACAGGGTATGATCTCGGTAACCACCCTTCTCAGAAAGCCCAGGTGCGGCCGGATGGGAGGTTTAGTCCTATCCCACGACGGTGGCACCGCCTGTGCTCCCCAGGCGTGGACCATGCTAGAACAGGACCTGTGAGCGTCAGAGGAGCAGATGGGAACAGAACAAGCACCTTGCCACCAGGAACACTGCCACCTGCAGAGGAGACCAGGAGCTCAGACGGGCTGGAGCCAGGCGCTGGCCCAACAGGACTTGACCGATGGCTGGGCTTCTGCTCAGATAATCTGGCTGCTTTTTTCCTCTGGGCAGCGATCTGGGACAGAACACTGTCTATGCTGCCACCTGAGGAAACAGGAATAGGAATGACTGCCTGAGTCCAGAGCACTGCAGTGCGGGTGGTGGACATCAGGTGCCGACCTGGCTGAGCCAGAACCCCGTTTCCCAGACCCCTGCCCCTGGCTCTGGGTCAGGGCTAACCACAGGAGGACTGTGCATGACAACTGGCAGGTGGACGGCCATCAAGGGTCCAGTTTGTCCTCGCTTTCCCCCGAGCCACGGCCAGTTCAGTCAGCCGCCAGTGGGCACAGACAGCACGCCCTGCCCTGGGTTCCCCCAGCAGCCTCGCTGCAGCACCTGCCAGCAGCTCCACATGCTGCCACGCCAGGGCTCCTCTGCCATCATCCAGCCCCCGCTTCTCGATCTCTACGCCCCCAGCTACCCCCACAGTTGAGTCAATAACTTTCTCACTCCATAATACTCAGGGGGTTAGCTTCCCTGACTGCTAACCCAAACCTACCAGCAACCTTGAATTATTAGGAAGGAAAAGGGGAAAGTGATAATATCCAGAGTGCAGGAGGGCACTGGAGGGAGAACACTGATATCTGACATTTATAGAGCACTTACTAGGTCTGGAGGGCAAAGTGTAAAGCTTCAAAGACAGGCACACCCACTGCCCCCGCCACCCTGATTCAAAGGCACTTACATTAAGCAAATCGCTAAGCAAGCAGGCAAGCGCAGAGCTATGGAGCCATTACTTAGAATGGGATCTCCAAGAGCAAAAATTGAGAACAGCCTTGGTGTTCAACAAGAGGGAACTGGTGAATTAAAACTGACAGCTCATATGAGTGGAAGGCTGTCTGGTTATTTAAAAGATGCTGTAGCGACACGTGTATTGGCATAAAGAGGTGTTTACAACATGGTAATGGGTACAAAGAGGAAAAAGGTTACAGAGCAGACTATACTGGGAAGTCAGCCTGCTTGCGTGCAGGTCCTGGCTCTGCTACTTCGTAGCTGTGTGGCCCTGGGCGAGTTATTTAACTCCCCTGAGTCCCAGTTCCCTCCTCTGTAAAGTGGAGAGGACACCTCACAGGTTGTTGGAGGACTGAAGGAGATAATCTATTTAAAGGGCACTGTGCCTGGCACACACTAAGTGCTTAATAAATTATTATTATGCTTTCAAAAATATGCATTAAAGTACTTTGCGAAGATATACACCAAAATGTTAACAATGATCCCTAGTGGGTGAGATTATACTTTTTTTTTTTTCTTTATCTGGTTTTCAAGCTTTTCCATAAGAAGCATGCATTCCTTATGTAATGGCATAAAGCAGGGTGCCTTCCTGCAAAGCTGGCTTTGGTTAATCCTGGATCCCCTCGGGGAGGACCAGAAAATATCCTGTAACCAGTCTCATTACCTATTCCCATATTCTGGTGTTTTGTTTTGTTTTTTATAGTATTTACTATCATCAGATTTTTAAAAAATTACCTGTTTATACCAGAATACAACTTCCTACAGAACTGACTTTGAATTTTTCATTGCTAAATGCTCTAGCTCTAAATGCTCGCCTAGACATTGCCTCACATCTAATAAGTGGTCAACAATATTTGCTGAAAGAATATGGTAAACAAATGTAAGGATGTGAAAAAAATTAAAATTAAAGAAAAAGAAAGTATGCTAACAAGCCCAAAATAACTGTGGGGCAATTTGCTTTGAGTCTTAATTGTCTCTGGGCAAATCTTCTGTGTGTCTCTGGGCAAATCTGTCACCCACTCTGAGCTTCAGTTTCCTCATCTGTTCATTGAAGGGTCAGGATGAGAAGATATCTAAGGTTTAATCTTCAAGGATTTTAAATACCGCAAAAACACCATGTATTTCTCTTAGTTTCTTGTAAAATTTTCCAAGAAAATAAAGCATTATAGACTATTTCTTCCCCTCCCCTGCCCTAAGAAAATGCATAGAAGAAACTATGAATTGTGAATTCACTGAAAAATCCTTTAGGCACATCAACGAGAAAGACAGGTTGTATGCAGTGGTCTCTAGGACTGTCCCCAGTTCACACCCTCAACCCCAAGGGATCTTCCCACCTCCCCGGAGTGGCCTGCTTGGGTACCCACCTGAGCGGTTGTGCAGCTCCCCACCGTGCCTGCTCATGCCTCCTACCCCACTGGAGCCACCAGAAGAATGAGGTGAGTGGTTGAAGTTTCCAGAATTGGCAGGAGAGGCTGGGCTTCTGGAGAGAGACGGAAATTTAACTGGCCTGACGGGAGTCTGCAAGAACAAGGTGGATATCATAGTTAGGGTTTGCTGTTCATTCCTGCCGACGCACAGATCACAGTGGTGAGGCACCTGGAGTTCAGCTGGCCCATCCCAGCCGGTGCTTGCATCCACTGGCACGTCCTTGCCCACCGGTGCTCATCCTGCTAGGAGTCCCCCAAGGGATGGCAGTTCACATCTATCTGCTGACAACTTGACCGACCATTAACTCAGGCTGAGCACCTGTGACATCGTTTCCTACAGGTCACCCACCTGCTCCCATGTGGTGGACTAATGTAAACCCACTCTGTCCATTTTTGAGTCCTCCAGCCACCAGGCCCTTGGTCTCCAACTAGTGATTTGGTATTACGACAGTCCAGGGAGGCAGCAGCAAGCAATGGGGGTCAGACAGAGACGGGGGCCCTGAGGTTCTCCAATCAGTCGACACAAAGCGGCAGGGTCAGGTCCTAAATCCCTATCCTCGGTTTGCCCATTTACTGTACCTACATTATTTACAGTCTACACATATGGAGATCAGCTCCCACAATGGGACGGACTACCTCAGTATATCACAGAGACACACTGAGGGCCACCAAGTCAGAAACCACTGTGGTCAAAAGGAGACAAGTCACACTTTCTGGTTGCAAGAAAATACTAGTAGCACACATAGTTGCCTCCCAGTCTTGAGCTTGGTCCTGGACCTGTGCAATGTAGTATGGAACTTAATTAGAGGCCAAGAACCTGATTTCTGGTCCCAGCATCCCCGCCCCAACTTGGCTGGGTGACCTTCAGCAACTGACTTCCCTTCTCTGGGCTGTTTCCTCATCTACTAAAGGGAAGGGTGGATTAGATCAGGTCTTCAACCTGTGTTCCAGGGAGAGGGGCTCCCGTTTTCACTCCATTCACTCTAACATTTTAATCTGCTTACATATTAAGTTCTTTGGTAGGGTTTCATTAGACAAAAGAATATCACTCATTTAAAAGAAAATAAAAAGCTTCAGCCCCCCTGGATTAGTGGGTCTCAGGTCCCTTCTGCCTGCAACACATCACAATGTCAGTGAGTGGTGACGTGTAAAGCATGTCAGCTGGACAACTTACGGTGTCTGTGCTCCCGCCGCCCACAGGTTGCCCCCTGCTGGCTCTCTGGAGCCGCACAGTCTTCATGGGGTCTGCCTTCCCGTTGTGACATGTCCGGGACCGATCCGAGCTCCACAGCTCAAAGCTGGAAGGGGGTAAGAAAGGGGGGATGACTGCCTTCAGCTTGTCGCTTGGGAGTCTGGTGAAGGGGGCTCCATTCCGAAGCTGAAAAAGACAGGCTGTGGGTTAGGCAAGCTCCAAGAGGGCTCCCGGCTCTGCGAGGAAGGCTCCAGGTTTCCCCTGCTTCTCAGAGAACGGCAGCACTACCTACCCCTCCACCCAAGCCAGAAACCCACATGATGTCCTCAGCTCTCTTCCCAGCAGCCAAGTGATTCCCACAGCTGCTCTGCTCCAACTCCCAGGTTCTCTTGCATCTGTCCACAGCAGAAACACACAACAGGGGCGGGGAGTATGGAGAGTCGTGGGGTAGCCAAGAGGTGATACGTGTGCTGTGATGGGACAGCACAGGGGAGGGGCCACCTCTCCCTGCAGGTAGAGAGGGCATCTTGTGGGTGTGGGGGCACTTGAGCTGAGCCCAAAGGACAACAGAGAGGTTTGGGGAAAGGGCACTGCAGACGGAGGGAAGAGAATGTGGAAAGGCCTGGAGGCAAGAGGAGCAAGACCAGTGCACAGAATTGCAAGGACACTGGTGTGACCAGAGCTGGGGGTTTCAGGAGGAGGGGATGAGGGTACTGGAAGGCCCAGGCTGACTCTCTGTGAACCCAGCCAACCCTCCCATCCCCCATCCCACCACTTCCTTCCTACTCCAGCCACATCTCCCACTGCTGACATTTTTAACTGCAATTTAAGTTTTGAAAATGTGATTTGGGGTCAGTATAAAATCCACACAATGATGACTGGCGGATTGTCAAGGAAAAGCTTTCACACAGTCCAAGCTAACTTTAATTAAGAAAAGACAGTGAACTTGGTGCCAGATGGTGCTTTGCAGGGAAGGGCATACCACAGCTAAACCTGCCTCGGGAGCCAGGCAGGTGGGCATCTCCGCAAGGATGGCTGCAAACGCCCACTCAGCAGAGCACCGTGGCCATCCTCCATCTGCCACGGGGCAGGCAGGCACACTGGTGCCCTCTAGAGGGCGTGAGGAGGTGGGACAGGAGAGCAACAAGATGGGAGGGTGGGCATCCTGGGTTCCCACCCTGGCTCTGTCCTGCTTTTCTGAGAGTCCGTGAATAAGGGCTGTCCCCTCTGGACCTCGACAACCCCATCTGCCTAAGGGTATTCATCAGAGCTGTTAAAACAATGAAAAACTAGGAACCCCAAAGCCCAGCAGGTCAGTCTTAGATAAAGAGATGAGGGCACAGTCCCATGATGGAATGTTCATCCTGCAGCCATTGGATGTGATGGGACCAAAGAGTGTTTCTGACACAGAAAAGATGGTCATGACAAAATGCTAATACACCAGGTTCAGCACAATATGGGGAGGATAACAGTGCCTGACCTGGCATGGTTGTTGGGGATATTAAGTGAGTGAATATATGTAAAGTGCTACAAATACTTAATAAGCATTTGACTGGTACATACTTAGTGCTGTGTTCAGTATTTGTTTACTATATATAACACGATATCATATTCACAGATGTGAAAAAATGATTAGGGAAAATACTCAAAAGATATATGCCACAAAATGTCAATCATGATTATATCTGGATGTGTGATCAAGGGCAATTTTATTTTTCTTTATACTTTACTGCATCTTCCAAAATTTCAATAACAGCATTTCTGTCTTCATACTGAAAGTAATTATTGCTATTTAATAACATTATCAAATGTTGGGTGGTACAAGTCCCACAGTCAGTGTGCAGACACCAATTTACGCCTATTACACAGCAGGGCAGAACGGGCAGATCCTGGTCAGGGCTCCGCAGGTCCTGGGGCAGCTTAGTCTTTTGGGGGCTCCTCTGCTCCCTTCTTCTCTCCAATACTGCCCTCTCCTGGCCAGCCTCCAGATTAAGGCCTCAGAGCTAAAGGGACTTGAGCCCAACTCCAACCAGGAGACTCTCACTTCAGAGAAGAGAAATGAAGCCCACAGAAGTGAGGTAACATGTCCAAGGTCACACAGTAGATAAATGAGAGCTCATTCTGGGCCAGCCACTATGTTAAGAACTTCCTGGGGATGATCTCATTGAAAAACCACAACCATGAGAGATCATCCCCTAAGTTAGAGAAGGCTAGCTATCACCTAATGTCCATCCTCGATATCTTCCTCAGCAGACACACCTGATATTTAGATGGGCACACGACCACTCGGAACAAAGACTTCATTTCCCAGCCTCCTGTGCAGTGTGAATGGGCCATGTGACTAAATTCTGGCCCATTTAATGTAAGCAAAAGCGATGTGTGAGTTTCCAGGAAACTTCTTTAAAGACACCTGGCATGTGCCGATGGTCACCTCTTCTCCCCTCATCTTTCCTGTCAGCTGGAGTGAGGTAGTAATGGACAGAGCTCTGGCAGGCATCTTGGACCAAAAGGTGACCTTGGTAGTAGTAGCCATGGCTGGCAGACCAACAGGTAAAAGGAACCTAGGTCCCAAACTCTATGGAACAATAAACTAGTCTTGAACTTCACTTACTTGACAGAAATGTGATGCTGTCATATATTTATGCCAGTTATTTGGGGATTTTCTGTTACTCGTAGCTGAACCTAATCCTGACACATCTCTAATTTATAGATGAGGAAACTGAGGCCTCTCTCAGGCTGGAAACATACCCTCCTCTTTGACTTCTCTCTCCTTGGCTTTCCGTAACCAAAAGGGTGAGTTCAATGTCACCCATCAATTCCTATGCCTACAAGGCCCCTGTCCTCAGTACTGCCTCCCTGAGAACATGACTGGGGATTACCTCTGGCTGCTAAGCACAAGCACAGCCTTACCTGCAATTCAGGGCTGGCATCTGTCCTGATTTCTCGGTGCCAGAGATATACCACTGTTACACATTTTGATATCGACCCCATCTGTAACCACCACAGAGCAAGACAAACGCCTACATCCCTTCTTAGAAATCAATCCCCTAACGATTGGTAGAGACCTGAAATGCTTTTAGAAAAGCCCCACACTCACCATGGTTGTCAATAACACATCTTCCTTTTCTCCTCTTGTGCTCCCAGGACCTGAGAAACAAACAGAAGTTTCCTGAAATGACCCCACCCCCACCCCACAAAGAGTTCATGGCATGAGGACAAGTGACCAGGTCAGCCTTCATCCTGGAAAAACAACTCTCCTGAGTGATTGAATACTTAATAATAATTGGTATTCTATATCTGAATAAAAGGAAAGCACTTAAAAGTTATCTTAGAGTGTGTTTTCAGCTTTTCCATAAACCACTGTCATGCTGGGTCAGACAGTGGTACCTGCAGCTCAATAGTCTGTCTCAAACAGTGGTGCCAAAGGATCTAGTCTAGGTGTGGGAAGTCTGACTGTTAGAAGGGATCTGATCTAATTGACGTCCCAATCAGCGTGGGAATCTCCTTCAGTGCCCTGGCAAAGTCATCCAATCTGTTGAATACCTCCAGTGGTGGGGAGCTCACTACTCCCAGCCCAACCCTGGTAATTCACTCTATTTCAAAACACTGTCGGTGCAAGACCAATCACATTCAACAGGTGGGAAAATCGCCGATCGAAGGCAAGAGAGAGGCAGTGACTGGCCAGTGGTCTCTCAACAGGGCATGTGGGACAGGAGCCTGGGACTCGTGCCACCAGCTTCCCCATTCTACCACACTGACAACAATTATGTCCCTTCTTTGCCAGACCAGCCACTCTGCCCCAGTGTCACATTCCAACAGCATCTCACCTCTGGCATCAGCCCAGGAGGTGGGACAAAGAGAAGAGGGTAAGGGCAAAAAGGTTCAGGGTTTGACCATTCTGGAAATTCTACCACACATGCAACTTCTTCTTACCATTGTCTTTGGTCGTGGGGGTCACGTCGGGGAGCCCAGAGCGGCTCGTCTTGTCTGGGGGGGGCGCCCTCATCGTGGAGTCCAGTGCTGGCTCCGGCTCATCACAGAAAGGCAATGGCTGGTTGCTGGACAGCCCACGGGGCAGTGTCTGCATCAGTTTGAGCTTCCGGAACCGATTGGACATTCGGTTCCACCAGGACTGCCAAGGAAGTGCAGGGCAGAGGTCATGCCCCAAGAACACCTAGCCCAGGGACAGTGACCACACTCCACACGTGCTTCCCTTCCCCTCTCCTGGGCCCACTGCGGGCATTACCAATCAACCATAGCACCCTTTCCCAAAAGCCATGGTTCTCTCTAAATCCTTCCTGACCCAGCCCTTAGGGGGCCTTTCCAATAGGCTGGAGTTGGCAGTGAACCCTATTTGCTAACCCTCTTCCAATCAATCTCCTTATTGCACAGATAGAGAAACACGGACCCAGGGATATCAATTTGCTCAATGTCTTACAGTCAAACAGGGACAGACAGGTGGACACAGAGGCAATACCAAACACCTTAACATCTATTACTGCATAACCTCCTTCCCCCTATTCCAGTAACAATGTGAGAGGTGTCAGGGTGTCCACACCAACGCCTGGACCATCTGCTCCTGTAGCTGATGCCTTCCCACCTAAAGAGAGGACAGGTGCCACCCCTAGGGTGTCTACATAATCCCACGATAGCTCAGGGGTTACTGGCACAGCGCCAAAGGGAGGCTGTGAGAGCCTGGCCTACAGAGATGGCAGTGCGGCAGGAATGAAGAGATCTATGCAAACAACACTGTGAGGAAGAATCCAGGGGCCTGAGTGAGCGACGAACATGAGAAGAATGCTAAGTCTGCAGATCTGAGAAGGTGCTAGAACCCCAGCCAGGACAAGGGAAAAAATAATTTTGATTTCCAACAAGCAGAGCAGGGCTCGGAGGATAAGAAATTCAAAGAGAAACATTCAGCTTGCAGTTTAGAAATAGGCAACTGGAGCTGGGTTTTGAGGTTTCCGGAAGAAGCTGACGGGGGTCTGTGGACCACAGGGAGATCCTAGAATGGTGCAATCAGCAAATACTTTCCACACTAAAGCACAGGCCACAGACAGACGGCCTGGAAGAAGAGGTGTTCAAGGTTGGCCAGCTCAGTACTACATCATGCAAAAAAATGTTTAAATTCCCTACATTTACAAATTGTGTCTCTGCATCAAAATCTGGGTTTCTAGCTTCTCCTGAAAAAGATGGGAACATGTGGCAACATGGAACCACATACCTGCAAAGCAGCGACTAAGGCCACTAAGTGGTTACGATCACCCCAGTTTTCCCTGGTCCCCACCGTTCCCTATTGCTCACCTCCAGCTTACTTCCTGCCCCTACTGGGCCCCCCACCCCAGCCTACACCAGCCCTGGGTAACAAGGAAGCAGCAAGCATCTCCCCGCTTCACTCATTCTGGCCTGGCTCTCTGACGCCATTTAAGACAAGAAAAGTCAAACCTTAAGTCCGCCTTTGTCATCAGGCAGCACTGGGACACTCCAGGGCTGTTGGACCTTCGAGTGGGGCGGGGGTGGTGAGTGGCTGGGCCGGCCTTTGTCTTTATTCACCTGCATGCAGACAGATGCCAGCAGTCGAACAAGTTCCGTGTCTATGGACACAAAAGGCAGCATTTTACCTGCAAATATGTCTGTCGGGCCATGGGGTGGGGGCCCAAGATGACCCCCATCAGCCTGAGAACTCAGCCCCACAGCTCCAGAGCCTGTGTTACTCCAGGATCAAGGCATCCCTGCCCCTCCACTGGCTCTTCAAAAGGTGGCAAACAGGTGAGCAGGGCTTAACCCACTTAACCAGAAATAAAAGCCAGAAGTCCTGTCCTACCAGGAAGGCAGAGGGGTGGTGAGTTTAAAAATGGACAGGCTCGGGACTTCCGTGGTGACGCGGTAGTTAAGAATCCGCCTGCCAATGCAGGGGACACGGGTTCGAGCCCTGGTCCGGGAAGACCCCACATGTCGCAGAGCAACTAAGCCTGTGCACCACAACTACTGAAGCCCACGTGCCTAGAGCCCGTGCTGCGCAACAAGAGAAGCCACCGCAATGAGAAGCCCGTGCACTGCAACGAAGACCACTTGCAACTAGAGGAAGCCCGCACACAGCAACGAAGACCCAACACAGCCAAAAATAAATAAATAAATAAATTTATTAAAAACAAATAATAAGTAAAATAAAACAGCTGTTGTTTAAAAAAAAAAAAAGTACAGGCTCTACAGCCAGATGACCGAGGTTTGAATTCTGCCTCTGTTCCTCCCTGGCCATGTAACTGCAGGTAGATTAAGAGGTGACATTAGTACCACCACATAAAGGTATCTGGAGGATTTGAGGTAATTCCTAACATACAGTAAGTGCTTAAGAAAGGTTAAGTAGTATTAGTTATTATTAACTCAACTAGGCTATTGAAAAAACAACAAACAGGACTGAGAAAAAAATACTACCAACTATTAATATGCTTTTCTCTTGATGACTGTTTCCTTTTTTTCTCTCCAAGTGTTCAATAATAAACATGTGTTTCTTTGAAAATTTCAGGCAAAAACTTCATTTGAAAGCCCACTAGGAAAAAAAAAATCCATTGGGGTAGATTGTTTTATTGGGAAAGGGAGTGGGGGAGAAGGGGGGAGCGGGAAGAGACACAGGGAAAGAGACGAGTCTGTCAGAGGAAAGCGTGTGGAGGAGGGAGGGAGAGGAGGCCAGGGTCCCGGGGAGACTGATCCTGAATGATGTGAACCCTAGCCACGTGAGGAGCGAGATCGCTGCACTTGGGTGGAGGGCCCTATCTCTCTAGCAGGGCTCAAGTCTTCCCAGACTCCGGGCTCCTCCCCTCTACAAGCAGCTCTGCTTCCCTCGCTGCTCTCCTAAGGATACAACAGGACCAGCACGTATCTGTGATGTGTGGGGCCCGCAGGAGGGGAGGGTGGCGGGGGAGGTGATGCTGGCGGTAAGGAAGGGCCTGCCACCTCCACAGCTAAGGGAGGCCGCAGGAGTCCCTCCATCAGACACCGAGGAGGCAAAGTCCTCCCCTCCACCGCCAGCTGCTTAGAATCTGGCTCAGGGCTCAGAGCCTGCGGGCCAGGAAGGCCTCCCAGCTTCTCCCGCTCTGGGCTGAAACTCGAGGGTCACAAGAGAGACAATAGGTAAGACAGACCCTGCCCCCTGAGCTGGCTAATTGGAAGCCCCAGGTCCCAGAGGAAGGCCTGTCAAAGTGGGGGAGGGTCTGAGGTGCCAGCTGGGGGCTTAGCAATGGCGATACCTCCAGCACAGGACCCTTGACCTGCAGCCTCCACCTACACAATTAAGCCACGGGGGTCACTGCTTACTCTGATTCTGCTCGTGAGAGGGGCCTGTTTCCTCCGGAGTCAATCAGTTTCTGGCTGGGAGCACAAATACCAATCTAGGATTTGTGCAGTCTGCCAAGGCCTTCCCTCCTGGAGACTCCCAGAAGGCTGGAGCCGAGAGAGGCCTCAGGGACTACCTGGTCCCAGCTCCACCCTCCTTGGGAGGAGTGAAGACTTGCCTGAGGCTGTGTGGGGAGCTCTGGGAGTCCGAGAGTGGCTTCCCCCTTGAATAAGCAAGTGCTTAATCACAGGTGATTATCTCAATTCCCAGCCAGAGAACCCGGCAGGCTTAAAACTCTTTTCCAGAAACAACCCACCAGGATCACTCAGCAGCATCACTAGGTCAAAGGCCGTGTACCCGTTTTTTGCACGAAGAGTGACATCAGCTCCTTGGTTTAGCAGATATTTGACAATCTCCTTGTTCCTGTGGAAGAAAGAAAAAGCCAGAGTGAGACCCACTGAAAGGGAAAGCATGGCCTTGCTTCTGGGCAACATGAGTGGTGGCTTTAACTACAGCAGCATCTCTGCACCTGTAAAAGGGCTTGGAAAGCTGTGTCTCCCAGCCCTTGTTCCCTACACTGTGGCCAGCCATGACAGAAATCAAAGCCTGAGTGTTCCTTCCACAAACCGAAAACCAAGGGCTCTGCCCCAAAACCACTGGCCCCCAGGACCACATGCAGGCCCTGCCCTTCCAGCCCCAAATCAGGACTCCTGCAGCTGAAACATGAAGCCTCCCGCAGGCCAGGGTGTTTGATGTGGAAGTCTGAGGCCTATCAAATGAGGAAAGAAACCACTTAAAAAGGACGCAGGAGACTGCTCTGATCACCTGAAGCAGGACAAGGGTGGAGCCCCTAATTTGGAATCAGATCACTGAGCAGGTATAAGGCTATATGCAGATCCCTGCCTCTTGGTCAAGCCCACCCCAAGGAGGAGGCATCCAGGAGGGCAGAGGGATGACTGGATGAGAAGGGATTCAGAAGCACCAGTCGACACTGACGCCTATGCAAAACAAGAGCTAGGACAAGCCTCACCATCAGACGAGAAGCCAGTGGTACAAATGGCCAATGTTCATTCCTAACGGGGGCAACAGGGGGGCTGCTATATACACCAATGTGAAACTCCAAAAGAACTAATCTGTTTGCTCAACTGAAACTTATCTTTCAGTATAAAACCTTCCTTCTGCATGATTTCTCATGACCACAGGTGAAATTGTGTGCCAAGGCAACAGGAAATCTGGACACAAAGGGTAGGAATGCAGGATAGACTGAGCCTGTGTGGCTTTTAGTCTTTTTTGAGTGCCTCAACATCGTCATAATTGGGGGGGGGGGCTTATCTGTAGCATCTCGGTACCAGAAACCCATCAGGAACCCTCTTTCAGCCCGGGACACCTTAGCCTCCCCACTGAGGGAGTGGAGCTGGCACTGACCCGTGGTAGGTGGCCTGCATGAGGGCTGTCCAGCCATGCACGCCGTCCTGCTTGTCCACGTCAGCATGCCTCTCAACCAGTAGCTGCACCAGAGGCAGCTGCCCCATGACAGCTGCCAGCATCAGTGGGGTCGCCCCATCCCCATTAACCAGGTTCACGTGGTTGGGGTCTTCATCGGCAATCTCTTTGACCAGCTGGAAGTTTCCTGCAAGCAGAAGCAGAAGCAGAAGCAGAAGCCCTGGTGATCCATGGGCCTGGAACCGCAGGATCATTTACCCAGTGGTTTCATGTAACAGATGTGCTAAGCCAGCCTCTGCACTGGGCTACTGGGCATCGCAGGGGCTACAAAGATGAGTCAGAGGTAGCCCGCACTCTCAAATCCTTCCATCTAGGAGGGATGGAGGCAAGCACACGAACGGCTTTACCAAAAGAGACAAAATGTCACTGACATCTTAAAAGGATGGTGATGAAGGGCAATGCGCACGCAGAAGGAGAGCTCAGGTCTCCCTGAGAGGTGAGGATAAGGGCGAGCTTCCTGGAGGTGGGGTGTCTATTTCAGGAGAGGCAATATTAGGCTAAACAGCCCTTCATTACAAAGAGAGTGGAGCGGGTAGGTGGGCAGCCAGGCATTTTAGAGGTAAGTAAAAGCCAGGACATAGCCACAGGGTTTAGCCGGAGAGGCAGAGGGGGCCTGAGAGAGCAGTCTGGAATCTGTGTGTAAAACAGCATGACTACCAGACTCCAGGGTCTGAACCTCCCTGGGTGAAACTAGAGTCAGGAAACAACAAAATGCCTGTTTCTTTCTCAAATACTCTGGGTGGCCTTGAAAAGGACTATAAATATTAATTAGGTTGGAAAAAAATAGCACTGTATTCTTAAATATCCAAAAAGATTTTCTCAAGCGCTTACCCATTTTCAATGCATGGAAAATATCAGGTCGCCTTTTCTCCTCATCTGGGTAAACAAAGATTTTACAAGTTAACCACGGAAAGGTTTGAAACAACAGAAAAGTCACAAGGGTGTAACGACCCAGCCTAGCTTTAAAAATGATCTGCTTCTCAAAAGCAGTCTAATCAGAGACCTGAGATGACTCCAGCAGACCTTCTGGAAGGGCTATTGTCAGAGTGTCTGAAAATGCTTCAGACACAGACCGTGGGAGGTCATCTGGCCCAGAAAACATGAATGAGCAGACCATTTCCCGATCCCACAACTCATAAAGCCTTCATTTTTAGGCACTCCAAACTTTGGGATGGCCTTTCTCAGATAGAACGGAAAAGTACAGTCTTGGAAAAATCTGGATTCCTATGAAGATTTTAAAAAGAAACAATGATTCTTTTAGTCTAAAAACTAAATGTACAACCATGAGGTAATTCCAGAGCAGAGGACCCCTGAGACACTGAGCAGCTAATCCCAGAGGAGGTCATGGTCGTGGCCACCAGAAGAGCCAATGCTAATATTTGCTTTCCTTCCCAAATAAGCAGCCATCTGAATGATTCTGAAAGTCACCCTCACCCCAGACTTGCAGATGCAGCTCCCAGCAGGCGACTGCCCAACTGATGTCTTCGCGCTGGGCCTTGCTGCGCCCACCCAGGGTTAGCCCCTCCCTCATCTGCTCTCTGTCATCTTCCTCGAAGCTGGAGCTAGCGGGTACCCTGCTCCTTCCTGTCAGAAAGCATCCATCCTCATGACCAGGTTCTTCGCTGGTGTACAAATGTAGGACTTCCTTTGACTAACTCCAGGAGGATGGAGCAGCTGCAGGAGGAAACCTGTGACTCTGGGCCAAATCCCTGGTCCAGATCAGCCCCCTCCGGCAGCTGAGAGGAAGGTGCAGCGTGGCACAAGGAGCACGGAGTCTGGAGTCAGAGTACCCGAATCTGAATGCATGTTTCCAGAGAGATCTGTCTCCTCATCATTAATATGGGGACAACACACTAACATGGGGACCATGTGGTTGTTGCAGGGGTGGATAATATAGATGGTAAAATGCTTCAGAAATTCTTAGGCTCTATTCTAAAAACAAGAGCAATTTTTGTTATCTTTCCTAGTGACCAGCACCCACCCCAGAAAAGGTACTAGTTAACTACAGGGCTCTTACAAGGAAGTATACACAGGGCCATGGAACCAAGCGTCTAATTTTGCCTTTGAAATACTATTAAGAAATGATACTGTGTTTTGGTTTCAAAAAATATGTCTCGTTCCTTTAAGTGTTTAAGAGTCTAATTTGCTGTGGGCCAGGGCCTTCTCGTGCCAAGACCCTTTGACAGAAAAGAGTGTGTCACCTGGCCCTAGTGTTGGTTGCTAAGCAACCTTCTGGTGCAAATGAATCACTGACAGTCTAGTCCTACCCCAGGAAGCTGGGGCAGCTGTGCCTGATGCCCAGTGACCCTGGGCTGGTTCTTTCCTCACTCCAGGCTCCAGTTTTTGCATCAATATCAGAGCAACTCCAGGGACCCTTCCATAGCCCAAGGAACAACCACAGTGGGGGTGGGGAGGGTGTCACAAGGACAGTTACAGCCTCAAAGATATCCTGTCTTGCAGCTAATGCAAGGGAGAGAGCTGGGGATCTCCAAGGCCCCGATGGGGGGTGGATTTCTGGCATCTCACAAAAAAAGCTGGGGCCTAATGTTATTCATTTAATAATCTGTCATTATTAGTAACACAGCCTTTGCCCTTGCTGTTGTCCTACCCGAAGGCTCTTCCCTGAGAGGCGGAACACTTCCTCAGCTCCTGCAAGTAGGCTGAACTCTCACCTCAAGGCGGCCACCCAACGGCCCTATTTCATACGGTGGCCTGTATCGCCCCAACTCCACTGCTCCCACACCCTCCACCTCGCCCTTGTTTGTTTTCTTCCCCACCACTGTACTTCCATCTACTGTACTATGTAACTTATTTTATTTAATATGCTTATTTCCTGTTTCTTGGCTGTCTCGCCTACAGAGGCCAGCGTCCTCAAGCGCAGGGATTAGGTCTGATTTGTTTGCTGGTGCCTAGAACAGTGCCTGGTACATAGTAGGCACTCAAATACTTGCAGAGTAACAGAATGAATGAATGGTCAATAAAAATCCATTTTGGTAGCTTCCACTCACTGCTCTTTATGTGCCAGGCACTGGGGTATGTATTTTACAGGCATTATCTTACCAAAGCTCATAGGACCTCACAAGGTAAGTACATTTATTATGGCTGTTTTATGAAAGAGGGCACTGGAGTCCTGGAGGGACAATGAATACAACAAGGCCGCCCAGCCACAAAGTGGGAGAGCTGAGCCTCAAACCCTGGTCTGCTCAATGGGGAAGTCTGCTCGTAACCATGACCCGGTCCCATCAAATAGAATGACTACAGTAACAGGGGTGAGGCAGCTGCCAGCATCTCTCACGCGCTCCCTCTGGGCTGGGATGACCTCACTTGATCCTCACAGCAGTCCTGTGAGGCAGGGGGTACTCCCGTCACCCACTTATGCATGACGAAACAGAAGCTTAGAGAACGCAGGCAGCTGGTCCAAGGTCCCTTGGCCAGCACAGGCAAGGCTGGGTGGATCCTGGTAGAGGGTGACCTTGGGCACGCCCACCACTGTGTCTTCCCCACCGCACCTTGAGGAGATGAGGGCATCGCCTTCCCAGGGTGCCAGGGCAGTCCCTAAGGAGGCACGTGGGGAGCTAAGACCCCAGAACGCCGGCTGGGGGAAATCTGAGGAAGGAGGAGAATAAGCAGTACGAGAGGCACAGCTCAGTGGCTACAGGCAGGGTGCAAGTTCCAGACTGTCGACTTCTAGGGTGGAGGCCTTGAGCGAGTTGCCTGATCTCCCTCACCTGCAACATGGCTGAAGCCAACCTCCCCGGGGTGGGGGTGAGGTTAAGAGTCTGCCTATTGGCAGAGCAGGGATGTGAGAAGGCAGTTCCCTTCCCGATCTTGGCTACAGAGACAAACGGAACCAAAGCCTTTAAAGGAGGGCAGCAGCCTTGCGTCAAGGAAAATACCCTGTGTGAGGCTGGAGCCCTACCTTCCAACTGCAACTCTTCCCCAGGACCTAACACTGAACTGCTGTTACATTCTAGCCCAAGGGCTCACACCCCAGAGGCCAGCTTATTTTCTGCTCATGACCACCTGGTAGTTGTCATTAACCCCATTTTACACAAGAGGCAAAGGAAGGCTCAGAGAGAGTTACAAGCATGCCCAGCTCCCAGCGGCCCTACAAGTGCTCCAACTGGGCGGAGTCACATCCCGTGCTCTTCCCATGGATTCCCTCACCTTCTGAGTGTCACTCAGCTTCTAACCGGTATGTGACCTTTGACCAGCCTCTATTCCTCTCTGGACCTCACTTGTCCAATCTGCACAAAGTAAAGAGGTCTCCTGGCTCCAGACAGGTTTTCCTAAACTTTACTTCTTTTTCCTTTCAGTTTGGCGTTCTCTTCATTTTCACCATCTCTCTGTTGTTACAGGGTTTTTCAACATGCTTATTTCAGAGTATTTTGACCCGATAGTGTATTTCTAATAAGCATTTCCCAAATGTGCAGCATCTTTTGATTGATGGAACTTTTTTTTTATTGGCCATTTGAATTTTTTTTTTAATTGAAGTGTAGTTGATTTACAAAGTGATTGACAGGACTACTGCATATTCTTTGGATGGTTCAAACCTTTCAACACTTTCAAGTCTGTTTAGCCTGTCTGTCTGATGACCTTTTCTTCCAATTTTTACCTTTCAGTCCTACGTGCTCACATGCTGCAGCCCAGCCTTACAGCCCAGGCTGTCTCAGGCCTGCCACTGAAATCAGAGCATCACAGACAGAGGGTATTGAGGCTGTGTGACTCTGCATTACACAATTCTACTGCACATGATGAACTAGAGGTTTTGAAACATATGTCCTGTAGCAGATTTCCTAAGGATTGTTTAGACATCTCTTTAAGTGCCAGAAAGATGGCAAGTTTAGACATCTCTTTAAGTGCCAGAAAGATGGCAAAAAGAAAAAAGAAACAGGATACACGAATAGGTGTTGAAAAAACACAACAGAAAAGTAGGCTAAATTTTATGTGAATTAGTCTCTGGGCACTGGTCATTGGCAACTGAGGTTAGGCACACTGTTCTAGAGCAGGGGTTGCCAAAACTACCCCTGTGCCTGTTTTTAGAATGATGGTTTTCCTGGTCACAGCCCCACCCACTCCTTGACATATCACGTAGGCTGCTTTCATTCTAGCAGAACTGAGTGGTTACGACAGAGATTGTGTGGCCCACAAAGCCTAAAATACTATATTTATTATCTGGTCCTTTACAGAAGTTTGCTGACCCATTCTAGAAGGATCTCAGAACCTCCTGCACCAGAATCATCTGGTTAGGAAGGAGGGGCCTTGCTGTGCAGGTTTCCAGGCTCTTCTGAGAGCTACCAAATCACTCTCTGGAGGGAGGGTGGGCCAGGAACCTGCACGTGGCAGGCACCCCTGCCTGATTCTCCCCCACGGCACATCTTAAGTCCCACTACCCCGCAGGCTGGACTGCGATTTCCACATGCCCTTCTGTTTGGACACCCCTCGGCGTTTGCCATTTAAACACAATCTGGGGTCCTCTGTGAGGCCACGGCGGGACGAGGGAGTAGTTTAGCGGTGGCGCAGCCTGACCTGTCTTGGGTCTGACAGTGGTCAGCGGGTCCAGGTAGTCTGCAAGGTCCCTGTACTTGCGGTCAAGCGCGACCTCGAAGGCAGTCTTCTCCAGCACGCTGAGGTGGTCCGGGTTGGCCCCCTTCTCCACCAGCTGCTGGGCCGTGCCAAGCCTCCCGAGGAGTGCTGACAGCATCAGCGGGCTCCAGCCCACAGTGCGGGCCGCGTGGTTGGGGTCTGCACCCCACTCCATCAGCAGACGTACCACAGCCTCATGTCCATGCTGGATTGCGGCCATCAGGGCCGTGACGTCCAGGAGCTCGTCCCTGCCGTCCCCTGCCTGCTCGCCTGAGGGTTTGTGATGGTCCACAAAGGCACCGGCTTCCAAGAGCAGCTTCACCACGCCCAGGTGGCCACCCCGAGAGGCCACGGTGAGCACACTGGCCCCCAGCCGGTTCTGGGCATTGACATCAGCCCCGTGATCCAAAAGGAGGTGTGCCACGCTCACATGTCCAAATCTGCCAGGAAGATGGACAATTAGTGACACTAAACATGGGGCAGTGATGAGGAGACAGCTCATGTAATCATTTAGTTATTAACTATTGAATCGTTAACTATTAAAGTTGTAATAGCTGCTTATAATCAAAGGCCTTCTTCTGCTGCCAGGCGCTGTGCTGGCCCTGCATACACACCATCACAAAGGCAAGCCACTGCCCTGTCTAGTTTCCAATCCAGCTCTGCCACCCACTAGCTGCATTACCTGGAGAAAGCATTTTAGCTTCTTTGTGCTTTCATTTCCTCATCTCTAAAATGGGGATATGATTATATCTACTTCAAGGGTTGTGGAGGATTAAATGAGTCAATATATATAAATATAAAACATACATAAAGCACCTAGAACAGTGCTTGGCCAAAGGAAGCACCACATAAATGTTAGCTATTACAATTGTAATCATTTAACCATTTTACATCACACAACAGGCCAAGGTCACCCAGCTGGCGAGAGGTGGCCCCAGGGTCGGAGCCCAGGTCTGTCTGAATCCTGCTGCCCTCCCGCTTTCCCCTACACCACGCTGCTTCCCACATCGCAGAGTTCGTGTGATTCTGCTTCAGAGCTGGGTAAGCTCCCTCTCTGTGTTCTCATTCCCCACAGGCAGGGCCCATGTCTGACTCACGTCTACCCTTCCCAGCCCCAAACACACATGCACAGAAAGTCCTTCGAGATGAGACAGCGGACCCCATGCCAAGAAGTGTGGCGTAGCTGTGGTCAGCAGAGGCGGGTGGGGGCACCTCTCGCCAGAGGCCTGCTGCCATCTTCTGGCTGGAATGTCCCCTGCTGGCGGCTGAGAATCCGATCTGGGCCAGACCCTCTCCAGGGAAGCTTGAGCGACTGCCTGGCTGGGACGCTGGGGAGACAGACACGCACCCACCAACTCTAATACCAGGAAGAGGAAAACAGATGCCTTTTCCCAGCAAAATTTCTTCCTTCGTCTGCCGCCAGAGGGCAGAAGAGTTCTGTTTTGCAGCGTTTGGGGTTGGCGCAATCTTTCTGGGCTCAGAGCTGGAAGGAGCCTTGGACTAAAAGGAAAGAACAACAAGAAGAAAGGGGCCGGCGGCGCCAGGTTTTACAAGACCGTAATGCCGGCATGAGGTCTGCATCTGCGAGGCAGCTTTTCCAATGAATCTCTTGTGGCGTTCCCCTCCTTTACGGAAGCGGTTTTGTGCTTCATCTAAACCCAGGGCCTCCCTCCTCCCTGTGGAGGCAGAGCCAAGGTTGAACTCTGTTTTGAACTTACAAATACCTTCTGGGACGTGAACCTGAACAGCACCGGGTCACTCAGCCTGCGGAGCTCGGAGGGAGAGCTTGGTGAACTGGCTTCCCCAGCTGCAGGGGAACTGGGCCTGTCTGGCCTCTTCTCCAAGAGTGGACCGAATCTGGCAAAAATGTGGAGAGCTGCAACCCCAGCCTGTCTCCCTGCCCATTCTCCATAATGATATTCCGCAAACCTAAATCTCATGGCCACTCCCCCACTTCCCACTGCCCGAAAAGGCCTGCCAACTTTGTCAACCTTACTTCCTCCCAACTCCCACACTGTACTGCCATGCTCACCTGCACTCAGCAGTTATACTCCTCCCATGCCTCTGCCATCCTGCCTTTCGGACCAGAGTACCCTCCTGTCCTTGTCTACGGGTCTAAGCACACCCGTTATCCTGCTGCAGGATTCAGCTCAGATCTCACCTCCTCTGAGCTGCTTCCAGATCATCTCCCCACATCAGTTCAGGTGTCCCTCACTTGAACACCCACAATCCCCTGTCCTCACCCCTCCTGATGTACCTGGGCCCTCCTTCTATAACTGTGTCTTCCTGTTAGACTGTGCACTCTCCAAGGACAAGACCCACAGTGGAGCTCAGTAAATTTTGTCGAATGAGTGAGGGAATGAACAGTTGGCATAACCACGCAGAGGCTGGTCCCCAGACAGGCAACAGAAATGGCTAAAGAACTGGTGTATCCTCCGTTGGAGTAGATAACTTTAAAAGATTACCCTATTTAGGGACTTCCCTGGTGGTCCAGTGGTAAAGAATCCGCCTTCCAAGGCAGGGGACGCAAGTTCGATCCCTGGTCAGGGAACTAAGGTCCCACATGCCGTGGGGCAACTAAGCTCGCGCCCCACAACTACTGAGCTCTTGCGCCTCAACGAGAGAGCCCATGTGCCGTAAACTACAGAGCCCATGTGCTCTGGACCCCGCACGCCACAACTAGTGAGAGAAAACTCGCAAGCCACAACTAGAGAGAAGCCCACACGCCACAAACAAAGACCCCACGTGCCACAACTAAGACCCAATGCAGCCAAAAAAATTTTTTTAATTAAAAAAAGATTTCTCTATTTAGTTATCAAGCATGAGATAAAATCTAGCATAATCCCTGACAGCAGATAACAGATAAAAATCCTGTTTTTACCTATTGGATCTTAGTAAGCCCTGAGATAAACTGATAATGCCTATTTCACAGATGAGGAAACTGAAGATTACAATGGAAAGCAATAATCCAGAATCTCTCACTTTGGAAGCGATGGAGTCAAAACTTGAACCTAGACCCTAAAATCCCAAAGCCCACTTTTTCTGGTAAAACAAACTCACAAAGGAGGAAAAGCGCTGAATTTGAGCAGAAATGCTGACACTTGGAATGCTTTCTGAACTCATGAGTAGCCCAAGAGGTCATTCAATTAGGCTGAAAATATAAAAGGATTCAATGAAGGCTGAGATAATTTTGTGGATGCTAAGCTTCTAATAGGTAATTACTGAAGATAGGGAAGCTCAGGGCTTTCTGAGCAGCTGCTATGATTACCAATTAATTTCAGCAATTAACACCTGTATTGAAAGACCTGGCACACACTCCCACTCTCAAAGCCCTGGGCTGAGAGGCCAGCTCTGCCATGCTAGCAGGCGGAAAAGTGAAGGGCAGAAGAAGGAAAGTAAGGAAGCCAAGGGTGAAATTAGAGCCAGAGTAAACACCATATAAGCTGTCCCTTTAGTGTTTAGCAAATTTGGCAAGTGGCTTCCTTGTGGCCAACACCAAGAGGAAAATGGTGAGTTACAGGATTCATGGCTGGGAGCAGAGGCTGGGAGCATAGGCTCTGGAGCACCTGCCTAGGTGTGAATCTGACTCTGTCTCTTACTAGCTGTGTGGCCTTGGGCAAGTAACCTAACTTCTCTGAGCCTCAATTCTTTATCTGTAAAATGGGGAAGACAACAGTACCTACTTCCTCAGATTCTGTGTGGCCTGAATGAGTTAATTCATTTGAAGTACTTAGCACAGTGCTTGACACAAACTAAGTGCTCAACAAAGGTTATCATTTTAAGAATAGGAAAAAAAAACATGTATGAAACCATCTCTGATGCTAAAACACTCACAAGAGACCAAAGTGCAGTCCAGGCACAGGGCCTCTGATGGTCCTGATCCAATGACGAGCTTTGGAACACAGAGAGCTGGGAAGATAAATAGATGCTCACTTCATTGAAAGTGGTGGCTGCCAGGAGCACCATCTCTGAGGCCTATCTACTTTCAAGGAGAAAGAGCACAAGACTGGAACGTGTAGGCACACAGCCATGCGCTTGGCCGTCCTGACTCAAGGGTCAGACAAACTGTGTATCCTTTAGGAAGTCTCCCTACATATTATTCCTCAACACTGAGCTCTTGATGCAGGTTAGGCAAGTGAATGCTTGAGCACAAGCCAGCACAGACAGTCCAGATGGTCAGTATCACAAACCGAAGTACAATAAGTTTTAAAGTACCCAGGCCCTGTCTAGGCTCAGCTAAAGGCTGAGTCAATTCTCATCATCTCATAGGACTATCCCATTCTACCATAGTAAATTAGAGAGTATGTCATAGCTAACGCTTCCAAAATAGCACCTGTAAGATAAATGGAGGAAAAAAGAGGAACGTAATTAGTCCAGAGCCATTCGGTTTGCAAGTGACAAAGTCAGGACACTTGGACCACAAATTCCAGCTCTTTTTACAATACCAACTTGTAGAGAAGAAGGAAAATCCTCTAAAAATGTTAAATTATTAGTTAGCAGAGTTCAGCTTAATTCTTCTGAGTCTCCTGTCCCATCAAGGTTAAATTTCATTAGATGAAATTAATCAGATGACTTTGACCATCCTGCAGAACTTGGTTAGCAGCAAAAAACTGGTGATCAGGGTCTTTGAGACACCCTGCAGCAAACCAGGTGCTGAAGACATAAGTTTCACTCAGCAAGGCCCCCGGGGCTCACTAAGGGCTCCTCGGTTCCAGGTGGGAGTTCAGAGATTAGGTGAGCGTCAGTGGCTCCCAAACCTACCATGTGGGAGAATTGTCGCTGGGGAGCCTCGTGTCACACAGAGTCCCTGTCCCTCCCCTGCGTCTTCTGAATCACAATCCCAGAAAGGGAACTCAGGAATCTGATTTGGAAAAGCGTCCCAATGATTCTGATGTATGGCCAGGTTTGGGTGTCACTGACAAAGGTGACCAGCTATAACATGGGAGTGGTGGGCACTACTGCAGAGGCCTGCCCAGGGCTGAGAGACCAGAGAACAGGGGGGATATCATGGCAGGCTTCCCAGAAGAAGCTAAGCTGGGAGGAAGCGGGGGGCTTCACTCACTGAGGGGAGAAGGGGAAGAAGGGGTTTCCAGTACATGGTTATGGTGAGGACTCTGCGGCTGGACTCCCCAAATCTGCTGACTAGCTGAATGCTCATGAGCAGATTTTGTAATGTCAAATTCTCATTCATAAAGTGGAGACGAAATTCTTGGCACACAGTAAATGCTCAATAAACGTTAACTTAAAAAAACAAAAACAAAGAACATGCAGGGAGACACAAGAGAAGGCCTGGATGGTATCATCTTGGCCTGAATTTAGGAAGCCAGGGGGAAAGGAGAAGAGAGGATTTGGGAAGAGGTCCGAATGTGAGAGCCTCAAATGCCATGCTAAGGGCTCTGACTAGGGGAGCTATCACAGGAGAGGCACAACCAAACATTCATTTCAGAAAGATCTGGAAGCTCTGCAGAGGATGGATTACAGAAGGCACACCTGGAAGAAGAGACAGCAGTGGGAGGCCACTTATAAATGTGTGGCCTGGACTAACGCAGAGGGGAAGGAGAGATGCTAAGGCCTAGACGGGTACTTGGTTGAAGACCTACCTGGAGTTTTAAAGCTTGGAAGAGTGGATGGGGCCACTAAGAGAGACAGGGAACCTCAGAAGTAAGGCCCATAGCCCAAAAGGTTTTATGGGCACCCCAGACTGCTCCGGGCAACAAATCAAGTGTCTTAAGACAAGGAGTCCCAACACACTGATAGGTGCATAAAACACAGCATTACCCATGTGAATGGGCAGCCCAAGTGTTACAACTGGGATGCGTTACCTAGGTGTGTTTACAGACTGAAATAAATACCCAAGGGCTAAGGAACGGTTAAGCAAACCACAAATGGTTAAGTAGTGCCCATGGATGGAATATCACACAGCAGTTGAAAACGATATATTTAACGACGAAAATAATGCAGAGTAAAAATTTTCCAGAAATACAAATTAAACTAGAACAACCATGTAACACTTGGAAATGAACTCAGAAATAAAATATAATCGGATCACAATGAGAAGATTATGGGTAAGAATGTTGTGATTTCAACGCCTTTTAGAAAAACAAATGGCTCATACATATGGAAGGATGTTTCATTTCACTCTGTTTAACAAATGCAAGTCACAGCCACACTGAGATATTTTTCACTCATCAAACACAAAAATTCAAAAGTTTGATAATATACTCTGTTGGAGAGACTGCAGGAAAAAAAAGGCACTCACATACACTGCTGCCAGGAGGGTAAACTGGTTAATACTACTGTGGTCAACAGAATAATGGGCTCCCTAAAGATGTCTACATCCTAATCCCCAGAACTTGTAAATATGTTAGGTTTCGTGGCAAAGGGGAAATTAAGGTTGCAGATAGAATTAAGGTTGCTAATCAGCTGACCTTGAGATAGGGGAGATTATCCAGGTGGGCTCAGTGGAATCACAAGGGTCCTTTAAATGTGGAAGAGGGAGGCAAAGGAGGCAGAATATGTGATGACGAAGCAGGGGTTGGAGTGATGTGATTGCTGCTGGCTTTGTAGTAAGTTGTTACAGCAGCCATAGGAAACTAATAAACCTGTATGGAGAGCAATTTGGCAATATCCATCAAAATTACAAATGACTTCTGTTCCCTCCTTGGGGAATTTCTCCAAGAAACTGGGTGGGACCTAAGTAGTTGGCTGACAGGAGTGAGAGACTTCACTGTATATCAGAGTTTCTTTATACCAGAGTTTCAAGTCCGGTTCATCCTACTTCCTGAGTACATCTCAAACTCATTGCTTTGCTCTCACACCGCCATCTCTGCTCTGGTCCAGGACACCAACACCTCTTCCTGGATTGCTGCAATCCCCTCCTAACCAGCCTTTCCGATTCTAGCTCACCCCTCCAATCCATCCTCACGGTGCAGTGAAAGTGATCTTTGCAAACATAAATCTCATTCTGTCAGTTGCTCTGCCTAGAAACTTCCATTACTTCCCAGTGTCCTTAGGGTAGCTCACCTTTCGCAGCCTTGCCACGGTGCATCTCCCACTACTCCCAGGCTCTCCCAGCCACAACATCGTTCTAGCAGTCCTACCAATGCCTATTTCACTTTGGCTTCCAAACCTTTGCACGGGCCTCCTATCACCCCATTCCCACCTTCCACTTCTTCCGTCCAGGTCAATTCTTAGGTATCCTTAGGTCTCGACTTGAATACATACATCATCCTTACCAGAAACCTTCCCCCGCTTCCTGAAACTGAGTCTGCTCTCCAAAAGCTCCCCCAATTTTCCCCGTGAAAGCTGTTCCTTTACCTGGCCTACCCAATGGCATGTGAGCTGCTCCAGTGGGAACTTTATCTGGGTACCGCAGCATCCCGAACACCAAGCTAGGGTTGGTAGGTAGATTCTTAGAAAACCCTTGTTGCAAGAAGTAATAAATGGACATTACTAAGGTTCTAAGTCTCTAAGATTCTATTTGCTGTCTCCAGATTGTGTTTTGAAAGGCCAATGTTTCTAAGATTCGGAATTTACTTTATTAAAAAGAGCGTCCACTTCTCGTCGTATCCCAAGCTACTCAAAGTTTACCATTCCAATTCTCTCGAACCAGTCCTTCACTCTTTACCTCCCGGGGCATCTGCGGGGGGCCGCCGGGCAGGTCCGGCCGCCTGAGCCCGCCCGCGCCCCGGGGGCCGCTGGACACCACCCCGGATCCCCCGGCGCCCCGGACCCCTCACCTGGCCGCCTGCATGAGCGCGCTCCAGCCGTAGTGGTTGCGGCTGTTGACCGAGGCGCCGCGTCGCAGCAGGAACCGCACCAGCTGCTCATGGCCCCCGGCCGCGGCGAACTGCAGCGCCGTGTTGCCCGCCTCGTCAGAGCAATCTACCGGCACCGGCGCTCCGGCCGCCGACCCCGCCCCGGGCCCGGACGCCTCGGGCCCCGCCGGCTCCGCGCCCGCCTCGGGCTCCGCGCCGCGCTCCGCCGGTTCCGCAGTCCCCGGCTCCAGCAGCCGCCGCGCCGTCTCCGTGTCGCCCTGATCGCAGGCGCGCAGCAGCAGCTGGAAGGCCGGGGGCAATCCGCCCTCCCCCATCGCGGCCAGCGGCCCGCGTCCGTCTGCGCCGCTGACCCAGCCGGCTCCGCCGGCTCCGCCCCCGGATACCGCGCGCCGGCGCCCCCTTCCGCCCGCGCGCGCGCCTACTGTGTGCCGGCCGCGTGAGGAGGGCCGGGCCGCGCGCCTACTGTGTGCCGGGCGCGCGCCCAGAGCGAGGGCACGCCTCAATCGCCGGCGTCGGGGGCGGGGGCTGGACAGAGGGTTCCGGGAAGTTTCGAGCTGCGTCCGCCGCCGAGCTCCCGAGGTTACCTTTGCGTTCTCGGCGCCCGCTTGCGGCCCTCCCCGCTGCTCCGGATACTTCCCGCCGCGTGCGGAGGTCCGAGCGGCCGTCCCAGCCCTCCTCACATTGCGAGCTCCCAACCACTGGGCCAGGGTCTGAGTCCACGGGCTCACGGGCCTGGCCTGTGGCACGCGCCGCTGACCCCCCCTCCCCCAGCACCCGGCACTAACCTGGTGCCTCCTAAATGGCCGTTGACTGAATTAAGGAACAGATGCGTCCACTCTGTCCTCGCAGAATGTCCTGCCGGGCCATCAGTGCCATACTTGTCTGGGACGGGCGTTAGGCCTACAATCACCTCCTGTACCTTCATCTCTCTTCGTCAGTGGTTCTTGAAGCAGCACCGTCTGGGACATTTTACAAATGCACATTTTCTCATCCCACCCAGACCTACTGAATAGGAAACCGAGTATGGAGCCCAGCCACCGGTATCTTAGCAAGTCCTCCAGGTGATTCTGAGGCACGTTAAAGTTTGAGACGCACTGTTTGATCCTTAACAGCAGTGCTGTCAGCCGTGGGGAAGGGCCGAGATGATCACCCCCAATTTACAGAGGAGGCACCTGAGGCTTAAAGAGGATGTGTCTTGCTAAAGCCCACACGACTGTCATGTGGGAGAGCTGTGACTAGGACCCAGGTCTTCTGACATCTAGTCCAATTCTCTTTCTACTCTCAACAAGTATTTATTGAGTGACTACTGTGTGCCAGGCACTGTTTTAGGCCCCGGAGAAGATGCAAAATAAAATCCCTGCTGTCCTGGACCTGACAGTGGAAAGAGGCTTTAAATACCAAACAAGTAAGTAACTTGTGCGTCAGATGGTGATGAGCGTTATTAAAACAATAAATAGAACATAAAAGAATCCAAGTAAATGGGTTAGAGGATGGGATGTTATTTTATAATAGGTTGGGTAGAAAAGATATCACTGAGAATGTGACATTTGCAAAGAGACCTGAAGGAATTGAGCAGTCAAGTTATGCTAACATTTGGAGAGAGTGCAATCCAGGCGGAGGGAAAGAGAAAGACTCTGACGAGAGCAGCCCTGCCAGCCAATTGCTTTACACTACGTTCTCATCGCGATAACAGACTTTTAACATTCTGATCTGGGGTAATTGGTTTCCACAGACTGTGAGCTATGGTCCCAAAGCCTAGCAAAAAGCTAGACATATGGTAGGTGCTAGGTCATTTAACTTGACTGTTAAATGACTAAGTCTAGTATATAGAATTATAATACAGAACAAAACTTGATGAGGGCATGAGGAAGGAATAAGGGTCATGGCTTTGGCAGATCAAAGATGGTAATGCCCTTAGGATATGGACCGGCAGGGCTGGAAGATAAGGTCTTCTAGGCGAAGCGTAAAATGAGGAAAAGTCTCGAAAGTACACAGGGTTCAGGCTGCAAAATGCTTCAGTGCTAGAGATTTATTCTGTGAGTAATGGAGAGTCATGGAAAGTGTTTGAGTGTGTGAGATTCAGTAATAGAGCTAATCATTTCAGCCATGTGGGAGGTGGTACAGGCATATCTCAGAGATATTGCGGGTTCGGTTCCAGACCACTGTAGTAAAGTGAGTCATGCAACTTTTTGGTTTCCCAGTGCATGTAAAATTTATGTTTACACTATACTGTAGTCTAGTAAGTGTGCAATAGTCTTTAAGAAAACAAACAAGGTAAATACCTTGTCAGATGGTGATGAATGTTATTAAAACAATAAATAGAACATAACAGAATCCAAGTAAATGGGTTAGAGGATGGGATGTTATTTTATAATAGGTTGGGTAGAAAAGATATCACTGAGAATGTGACATTTGCAAAGAGACCTGAAGGAATTGAGCAGTCAAGTTATGCTAACATTTGGAGAGAGTGCATCATCTAAGCCCTCAGCGAGTTGTAATCTTTTTGCAATAGTAACATCAAAAATCACTGATCATGGACCACCATAACAGATATAATAATAATGAAAAGTTTGAAATATTGCAAGAATTACCAAAATGTGACAGTGACACAAAGTGGGTAAATGCTGTTGGAAAAATGGTGCTGGTAGACATGCTCCATGCAGGGTTGCCACACACCTTCAGTCTATAAGATGCCACATCTGGGAAGCACGATAAAGGAAAGCACAATAAAACAAGGTGTGGGGAATTCCCTGGTGGTCCAGTGGTTAGGACTCCATGAGCTTCCACTGCAGGGGGCACAGGTTCAACCCCTGGTCAGAGAACTAAGATCCCGCAAGTTGCGCAACCAAAATAACTAACTAATTAATTAATTAAACAAACACTGTCACTCATTTCCACATTTGGCTCTGTTCATCACAACAGAGTTGAGGATGACTTTCTTTTGAATGTCTAATGAAGACTTGGTTCCTTGAAAATCCTGAGCAATTGCTTCCTTGTCTTATTGTATTTATTCAGGTGTCTTTTCTTATATTTTACTAACTAGTTGTTTCACTGTAAAAGTAATATACATGGTAAAAAAAAAAATTCCAACAATACAAACGGGCATAAAGCAAAAGCCTCTTTCCCTCCTCCTCCACTTTCCCACTTTCCCAGTCCTACTTCCCATAGGTAACCAATATTCACATTTATTTTATCTTTCCAAAAATATTTCATACATATTCAAACATGCACACCTACTTATAGGCATTAATCAAGGTTCTTGATTGCAAGCAGCAGAAATTAACCCTCTGGATAATTTAAGAAGAAAGGGGATTTAATACGAGGTTTTGTTCATAGCTCACAGATCCCACGGGGCCAGAGAACCAGCCCCGGAGGCCCCACAACCAAGAACAATGTCCCAAATCATGCCAGGCTGCACCCTATACCAGGATGGAGTCTGCACAGGCCCATTTTGGTGTCACCAGCTTCAGAGTCCAAGGCAGAGATGGGAGCATCTGAATGGCCTGGCCAGGTCATGTGTTTTGCCTGGCAGAAAGGGAGTTGGGAAAGTGCATTTCTAGCTTTTTCAGCGTGTATAATGGGAGGTGGGCTCCATTGTGGGTGCCCCAGAAGGTAGGAGACTCTCCAGCATAGGAAGGGGGTTCCCATGCTGGGCAGCCAAAAAGGATAATAAATGTCTACTACAAATATTCCCTCTAGAGTGGATCTGTATTGCTTACACCTGTCCTGCCTCTCCTACTTGGGGAAGAGACACCCTCTTTCTCTTCGGGAGCCTCCTTCCCCCACTCTCAGTCCACGTGGTTCAGTGATTAGCGTATGTCCAAGCTCATTCCAATTCCTTCAGTGCAGGATTTTTTGTTAAAGGTTGCCAGCTGTCAGGACGTCATAAGCCAGGCTGGGGCTCGCTCTGCCCTCACTTGAAGACAAGCTGCCTGAGAGTGAAGCCGCCACACAGAAGAGCAGAGACAAGTGATAGAAAAAGATGGAATCAGAACCCCCCACCCCCATTCTTTTTGGTTAGGTTTGTTTTGAGCAGGGGTGTTGTCACTTGCAATCCAAGCCTTAACAAATGCATATTTTACTGTTTTACTTTTTAAAGAAGTGGGTTCCTACTATGCATGCTATTCTGAATATTCCCCCGCCCTTTTTTCATTAAATAAATGGCTTGGGCATCTTTTCATGAACATAGATATACTGCATCCTTTTTTTAAAATATATATGTATTTATTTTCTTTTTGGCTGTGTTGGGTCTTAGTTGTGGTGTGCAGGCTCCTTGTTGCCAGGCGCGGGCTTCTCTCTAGTTGTAGCACACGGGCTCTCGTTGTGGCCCGAGTGCTCAGTAGTTGTGGCACGTGGGCTTAGTTGCCCTGCGGCATGTGGGATCTTAGTTCCCCAAGGAGGGATCGAACCAAGTCCCCTGCATTGCGATGCGGATTCTTAACCACTGGACCACCAGGGACGTCCCTACTGCATCCTCTTTAATTGTTGCATGTAACACCATTAAGCAGATGTACCGTAATTTATTTAATCATTTTTTAATGATGCACAATTAGGTTGTTTCCAGTTTTCTGCTCTTATAAAAAAAAATTCTGCATTGAACAGCACTTGTAGCAGTCAGGTTCCCAGCAGGAGACAGCTGGCACATTTGGCTGAGGAAATGAGGACCATTTACTAAAGAACTAATTACAGACATGTGGGCAGTATTTACTAAGAGTTACAAGGGATGTTGCAGTACTCAGAGGCTGGCAACAGTAGGGAGCCATCACCACCCCAGGCCTGAAGGGGGAAAGGGAGAGAGCAGTTACTGGAATTCTGCAAGAGAGAAAACTGGAGAGATCTACCTGATAGGAGTTGGGCCTTTGGTAGAGGGATGCAGCCATCCTACGGCAACCCAGTAGGAAGCAATCCCCAAAGGAATAAAAACCTCTGACCTCATCCTCCTCCTGCCCTCTGATCTCTTGTCAATGCTCCTCATTGGCCAAACATAACTGTTAGCCTGAGGTTCAGAGCCTACTGATGTGGCCCTCACAGTCAGCCTCCCAGGGAGGAGAGACCGAGTGGGGCAAATAAAGATTCCAGCACCTTGCTGCTCAAACTCTGGTCCCTGGACCAGCAGCATCAGTACATCCTGGGAGCTTCTTAGAAATACAGCATCTTGGGTCCACCCCAGACCTATTGAACCAGAATCCATTTCAACACCATTCCCAGGTGATTTGTGTGCACAAAGGTTTGGAAGAATGGATCCAGCACATCTTTATACATAAATCTCTTCTGCAAGTGTATCTACAGTCTTATTTATGAACTCTCTTCCAGTATCTTTTCACTGATCCCTATGTTGGTTTGGGTCCTCTAAGAATCAAATGCCATAATGTTTTTTTTTTTCCTGGGAGAAATGCTTGTATAGGATAAAGGTGGAAGGAAGAAGAAAAGGGAAGGAGAGCCTTCAGACCCAGATGCAGGTCTGACAACTGGGAAAAGAGGGTGGAAAGGGAGGAGGCTTGGGTAGGAAGAGCTTCAGACTGCCCTGCAGTTCTGGGAATGACTCGACCAGGCTGATGGGGAGTCCCCAGGCATAGGGAGTCTGCTAAGTCTTCCTGCATCAAACAGAAATGGCTGGGTTCTGGTGTCCCTCCCATGCTCGGTCACTGACTGGGAGAAACCAGAGGAACTGTAGCCTCAGCAAGAATATCACGGAGGACCCGAAGGCATAGCAGCTAGAGTCTCTTAGTCAACTGTTCTCCCTGCAGCAGGTTCTCTTGAAGGGCCGTCTGAGTGGTGTACCTCCATCACCGACACAATCCCTGTTCAACCAACATTAACTGAGTGCCTCCTGTGTGCCAGACATTATGTGTGTTGGATGATAGGGACACAGCCCCTGGCCCCCAGGGAATCCCACGTGATTGTGGAACAGGGTGGTCTGTGAGCTTTTGTTATCAATTCAGAGGAAGGTTTCAGAGTTTGAGGGTGTCACTGACAGCTTCATGGGAGTACTTGACCACAAGTTGGGCAGAAAAACTGGGTGTGAGTTGGGTAGTTGTAGGAAAAGAGAGGAAACAGGTTGGAAAGGAGGGACAGGGGGATCAGAGACTGGTGCAATGGATTAGAAAGGAGGTAAGGAGGGTTTGGAAGTAAAATAATCTCTAAAGAGCATTTATTTACCTTAAAATATCTTCCTAATAAGATGATAATATGTGTTGTAAAGAGTTCCAATGTTGCAGAAATACAGAATGTAAGCTTCTTGAGATCAGTGGCTCTGGGTGTTTACCATCATATCCCTTGAACCTAGTATATTGCCTGCCAAGTGGTAGGTAATCAATAAATATTCGTTGAAAAAAAATGGAATGAAAATGAAAGGGCCAAAGAATCTCACTAATCAGAAATAAATATAATATGGTTAATAGTTTGGTGAATATTTCTTTAGAGTTTTTCCTTTTTATGTATTAATGTATTTTACTCAAATAGGATCATACTATCCATACAGCTCTACAACTTGATTTTCTTGACTTAACAATGCATCTTAAACACATTTGTATATTAAACACTTAGAATTAATGTCATTCTTGTTAATGACACTGTGGTATATTAGTGTATGGATGTGCAGTACTTCATTTTATAATCTACTATTAATGGATATCTGGGTTGTTTCCAACTTTTTGCTTTTATATACAATACTGCAGCGGGCCCTGACCTTTTTGACACCAGGGACCGGTTTTGTGGAAGACAGTTTTTCCACAGACTGGGGTGGGGGTGTGCGAGGAGGATGGTTCAGCCAGTAATGCGAGTGATGGGGGGCAATGGGCAGATGAAGCTTCGTTTGCTTTGCTTTGCTTTGCTTTGCTCGCTGCCTGCCGCTCATCTCCTGCTGTGAGGCCTGGTTCCTAACAGGCTGAGGACCGGTACCGGTCCACGGCGGTGGGGGGGGGGGGTTGGGGACCCCTGCACTACTGCGATAAGCTTGTCTCTTGAGCACTTATGAATCTATTTCTGTTAGATAAATTCCTAGATGTGAAATTGCAGAATCAAAAGGATACGAACATTAACATTTCAAATAAATGTTGCCTAATTGCTTTCCAAAAGGTTGTACCAGTTTGCATTCCTGCTGACTGGATAAGAGTGCCTGTTTACTCACATCCTTGACAACACTGGAATTAATAACCTTTTTAATCTTTGCCAATCTGATAAGTGAAAAAAATATTTTGGAGTAAGTTTAGTTTGCATGCTTTTTAAGTAGAGAAGTTGAGCATATTTCGATACATTTATAGACCATTTTAGATCTCTTTTTTGTGGGAGCTGTCTTCAAATCCTTTGGTCATTTTTATTTCTGTTTGTTCTTTTTATTTCCCTGTTGATTCACATACTGGGTAAATGTCATCTGCAAATATGTCTTTCTGATTTGTCTTCTGTCTTTTGAGTTTACATTATTTGGGGCTTTACAGAATTTAAAAATTTTTATGTAGTCAAATTTATAAATCTTTTCCATAATGGTCTCTGGGTTTTTTCATCCAGTACTTTCATCATTGCATTTTCTTATTTTTCTTTTTTTACTTTGACATTTCTAGATCATTTGGAACTTATTTTGGTGTAAGGTGTGAGGTTGGCATTTAACTTTATTTTTCCAAATGTTTATCTAGTTGCCCCAATCATTAATTGAATCAGTCATCTTTTCCCCACTAATGTTTGAAGTACCACTACCGTATAACTTATTAAGCTCTAAAAGGGATGTAATGATCGCCTGTGAAGGGAGCTAATATCACAAATCAAAAGTGCCTTCTACAGAAATCTATTTGTTGGTTGAGCAGCAGATGAGATGGTGTGGTCAAAGAACAAATTATCTCCTCAAACTAACAAGAAACCCAAGGAGAGGACAAGTTAGTCAATTTGGGAAGAGGTATGAAAAGAATTAAGGTCCCAGCTGGATTTGCCCTCTATGGATGCCAACTTAGCATCATTAATAACATTTACATAGTACTTACTCTGGGTAAGCAGAGTAACTCCTGTTACTTTACCTCTGTTAACAAACTGTTGTAGTTCCAATAACTCCCAGGTGGTACCAATGCTGCTGGTCTAAGAACCACACTTTGAGTAGCAAAGCACTAGTCATCTTCCATTTGCCCTTGCAGAAGCTCTTTCCACCCTGCTTTGTGTCCAGGGAGGCTGTCTGTGTGGACTACATCGCTCAATCCTTCCCAAAACCCTACTCTGGCACTGTTATTATCACCACTATTTTATACATGAGCACATTGCGTTGAAAGAGGTTAAGTGACTTGCCTAAGGCTGCACGGCAATCTGTGATGGGGCTGGGATTTGAGCTCAGGCAAGCGGGCTGCAAGGCTGTGTTCTTACCCATGAGGCTAAGCTGTCTTTGGTCTTTGGTCTCACAGCAGCCTGCCATTGAGGTGTGTGGTAGGAAATCCTGAACTAGGGGTCAGGAGACCTGGCCTCAGATCCTTGTTCTGCCCCTTGTATGTTGTGTGACCTTGGATAAACCACCTCACTTCTCTGAGCCCAAGTTTCCTCAGAGAAGAAACCTTGCAAGATTGTCAGTGGGTAAAGTGAGATGCTAGCAGTTTACAGCACATATAGGTGCTCAGTAAGTGACAGCTTGTATCCATTACCTGGCACTTGAACCCAGGTCTTGTAAGGCCTAATTCCATCACTCTTTTCTCTGCAACTAAGCCTCTGTTGGGAAGCGTTCCAATCTGGTAAGCCGATCCAAGTTGTAATCCTTGTCTGTTTTCTAATCTGACAGGTCTTAAATGTGTTGGGTGTTTGGACAGAGGCCAAAAGACACAGCTCCAAGCCTTTCCTATCACACCTGCCTTCCAGCACCAACCAGTGGACTCTCTTTTGTGCATGGAGTCACCTCCCACTAGTCTGATAGCAGCAGCAGTTCTGGGTAGGAGCTGCTTTGCATGGTTCACCTCAAACCCCATCCCCCTCCTGGAGCCCTGGGGGAGCTGCTCATGGAAGGGCCATATCCTCCAGGGAGGCCAGTAACCAGAGGCTGTGAATTGAAGCAGATGGCAAGTTAGACCCTACTCTGCCTGAGCCACCAACTCGTTCGAGACCCCGCCTCCCCACTCTGTGTCTTAGGCTCCCCATCTGTAAAATGAGAGAATCAGGCCAGACTTACGCTTCTTAACTTTTGGGCTGTGGTCCCTTTGAAAATAGAGAATATTTGATAAAAAGCTTTGGACTAGCTTACCAGTTTACACATTATCTTTCTACAGGAGATACAAAACTATTTATTTCCCTGAGCTGGGCAGCAGCAAAGGGAGTTCCAGATTAACCTAAAGTATGATTTCAAATCACTGATCTCACTTTAACATCCAGGTATCCGTGTAAACATAACTTCTTCAGAGAAACCTTCCTAAACCCCTAAACTAAACCAGATTCTACTAGTATAAGTCCTTTTAGCACCCTGCAATGCTTCTTCAAAATACTTATCACAACTCTAATAAGTTATCTTTTTATTATCTGTCCATTCCATTACACTCTCAGCACCATGATGTCAGATGTATCTGTCTTGTGACAAAGATTCTCTCCTTGACCAAATTCTAGACAGGTTCCTCTGAGTTTTCATCTTGACTAGGGCTCAAACTTGGCCTGTAAAAACTACAGACTCTCAACACAAATGATTTCATCCACCCGCCTCCCCTCACATTAAAAGATTTAAACACTAACATAGTTTCCAAGACTGCGACACTAGCACCCCTTAAGTGCCTGCCTGAGAAAGCTGAAGACTACCCAAACAATTTGCTGTTTGCTCTGTCCAACACCTAACCAGAGGCCCCTGACCACCCTTTTTAAGAACATTTACTAAAAAGGGCTTACAATTGTGAATCCTTTCTCTGTCCCTTTGAGATGTGTATGTATCTCCTACAATTCAGGAGTATCTTTCTCAAGGACCTGAAAGTCATTCCTTTATTTATTTAAGTTTATTTATTTATTTATTTTTGGCTGCATTGGGTCTTCGTTGCTGCACACGGGCTTTCTCTAGTTGCGGCGAGCGGGGGCTACTCTTCGTTGCGGTGCGCGGGCTTCTCATTGAGGTGGCTTCTCTTGTTGTGGCGCATGGGCTCTAGGCGCGCGGGCTTCAGTAGTTGTGGCTCGCGGGCTCTAGAGCGCAGGCCCAGTAGTCGTGGCTCACAGGCTTAGCTGCTCTGCAGCATGTGGGATCTTCCTGCACCAGGGCTCGAACCCATGTCCCCCCTGCATTGGTAGGTGGATTCTTTACCACTGCGCCACCAGGGAAGCCCCAGTCATTATGCGATCGTCAGGAAGGATAGGGCCTCTGTCTGCCAGTCTCAGTGGGAGGATAGAATCCTGACTTCGATGATTGCAAGCCAACAGACATATCTGAGCTAATCAGCATTTATGCTGACCAGTCCTTTGTAATTTTTCATTTCCTCAACTCTACTGAAAACTCCCAGTTACCCCTATGCAAATCAAAGTTGAATCAGTTCATACTGGACCTCCTTCCCTATTGAAATGGTATGTTACTGATTCAAATCTGTCTTTCCCATTTAACTAGTATCCAGCTTTGTTTATCATCGACAGTTGCTCATTGTAGTTTGCCTAGTCTGTAGCACAGTACCTGGCACATGTTTAGATGCTCAGTAATATTTCCTCTTGAAATATGTTGATTAAAATCATCCAGTTGTTCCAGTTATCTACTGCTGTGTTACAAACCATCCCACATCGTCATGGTGTAAAACAACAATCATCTTATTATGTTCATGGGTTCTGTGGGTCAGGGATTTGAAGACAGCACCTCTCTGTTCTGTGACATCTGGGGCCATAGCTGAGATGACTTGAATGACTGGGGAGGAGCCACTTTCAAGATGGCTTCTTCACTCACCTGTCTGATGCCTGGGCTGTCTAGGGTGGCTAAAGGTTGGGCTCAGCTGACCCTGTTGACTGTATTGTCTGCCTGTGGCTTCTCTGGCATGATGGCATTGGGATCGTCAGATTTCTTTCCTGGCAGCTCAAGGCTCTGAGAACAGTGGTCCCGTGAACAAGGTGGAAGCTTCATGGCCTTTTACACCTAGCCTTAGAAGTCACAGAACTTCACTTCTACCATATTCTGTTGGTTGAAGCAGTTAGAAGTCTGCCTTGTTTCAAGGGAAGGGAGTATCAAAGAATTTTCAGCCTGGTTTTAAAATCACCGTACCATCAGAGTCAGATTTGGGGAGAATTCTCTTGCAATTAATCATCTGTATCAGTGAGGATTAGACTTGGCTGCCTAAGACAGGAAGCCCATAGAAACAGTGGCTTCAATGAGATAGAAGTTAATTTCTCTCTCACTGAACAAAGCCTGGAAGGAGGCCAGCAGGACTGGTTCAGTGTCCACAATGTTAGGGAACTGGACTCCTTCTGCCATGGTGTTTCACCATTCTCAGTGCATGACCCAAGGTGATTGCTTGAGCTCCAGTCTTCATAGCCACAATCCAGCCAGCAAGAAAGAAAGGTAAGGAAGTTTCCTTTAAGGACATTACTCAGAAGCCCTATTTGACACCACTACTTACAGCCCATTGGTGGCACACTTAGTCACTTGGCCATGCCTAGTTGCAAGGAGGGCTGGGAAATATAGTCTTTATTTTGGAAGACAATGGGTCCAGAGAAACAAACACATTTTTTAAAAAAGGATTCTAGAGAAGGAAAAAGAGAAGATTGGATATTGGCAGACATCTAGCAGTTTGAACCATACCTTTTTATTCTGTTCTATTTCCTGTTCTGCTACTGATCAGCTGTGGGCCTGGACAACGTACTTCCTTTGGCCTGGTTACCAAGTCCTCTGGTAATTAGAGATGAGGCTGCGATGATCTAATAAGGAAGCTCAAAGGATTAAGCAAATAAATGTGTCAATGCTCTGGTTTCAGGGAGAATAACTGGAGCCCTTTCCAGTCAGCCTCCTTTTTAATTTCCTGGATGGTTTTTCCTTGGGATTTCTAGGAGCAGATTCTGAAAACGTCCAGACTGAGTTGCTGAGGCCCTTCCAGCAAGAAGACCTAAAGAATTCATTTTTGTTACCTTTTGGGAGTAACTTTTCTCTGCACTTAACCAGGCTGTGCCCTCCATCAGGTACTTCCCCACTGAGTTCAAACAGGTGCCTACTTAAGTGAGTGTGAGACACAAAGCCAGCCATGAATTGAGCACTTACTGTGTCTGACACTGAACCAACTTCTGGGATCATAAAGTGACCACAGCCCATACTCTTAATCCTTTACATTCTTTTTTTTTTTTTTTAACAAGGCCAGGGTATGAATTAAACACAGCCTAATGTAGCAAGGGCTGTAACAAAGTATGATGGTGATATGGATTGAATTGTGTCCCCCCAGAAGATATGTTGAAGTCTTAATCCTTGATACCTATGAATGTTACCTTATTTGGGAATAGGGTCTTTGTTGATGTAATCAAGTTAAGATGAGATCATTAGAGTGGCCCAAATCCAATGACCAGCGCCCTTAGAAGAAGAGTAGAAGGGACACAGAGACAAACGCACTAGAAGAATGTCATATGACCATGGAGGCAGAGATTGGAGTGATGCATCTACAACTCAAGGAATGTCAAGGATTGCTGGCGACACGAGTAACTAAGAGAAAGGTATGGAACAGATTCTCCCCTGGAGCCTCCAGGGAGAATGTGGCTCTGCTAATAAGACTTATTGCCTCCAGAACTGTGAGAGAATAAATTTCCGTTGTTTTTAGCCACCTAGTTTGTGGTAGTTTGTTATGGCAATTCTCGGAAACTAATAGACATGGTCAGTTTGATATGTCAGCTTGGCTAGGCTTTAATCCTCAGTTATTCAATCAAACACTAATGTAGATGTTGCCATGAAGGTATTTCGTAGATATGGTTAACATTTACAATCAGCTGACTTTAAGGAAGGAGATTGTTTAGGTGGGCCTGATTTAATAAGTTAAAGTCCTAAAGAGCAGAGCTGAGATTGCCCTAGAAAATAAGAAATTCTGCCTGTGGATTGTAGCTTCTGCTTATGTCAGAGAGTTTCAGCCTGTCATTCCTGATGGCCTGCCCTATAGATTTTGGACTTGCTTAACCGGTCTCTGCAATTGTATAAGCCAATTTCTTGCAGTAAATCTCTTAATATATCTCTTCCTGCTTTTGTTTCTCTTGTGGAACGCTGACTAATACACAAAAGGATGATGTGATCTTTAAATACGTTTACCTAAAAAACCATGGAATTGCTGAAGGCTTCATGGAGGAGGTGGCTTTTGGCAGGGTCTTGAAGGATGGGTAGGAGTTTGTTAGGTGGGGAAGGGCATTTCCAGCAGAGAGAACAGCCTATGCAAAGGCCTGGAGTGAAACCATGCCTCCCCTATCCCCCAGTGGTTGGGGATAGGCATTACAGAATTTGGAGTCACATTATGGGGGTCTCTCCAGTCAAGCTGAGGACTTCAGCACTTGTCCTGGAGGCTAGGGGTTCTCCTTTTTTTATTCTTTGTTCTTTTATTTCTTTATTTTTTGCTTTTTAAAAATTGAGATATAACTTTCATAAGTCAAGTGCATGGGTTTTAAAGAAGAACTTGATGAATTTTTACATATGTATTTATCCATGTAATCCTCACTAAAATCAAGAGATAGAATCAGGGCTGGGATTAGGGTGAGGTGAGTGAAGTGAGCTGTGCAAGCACAGGGTTAGATTTTCTGCCTTTAAACTTTTGGTATTTTGTTGTCATGGATTTTTTGCATTCATTTTGATGTTGAAAAATATTGTTTATTTTGATTACTGAGGCTTATTTGGCCCACACTTCAATTTTCCGCCTTGGAGAGAGCCTCATGCCTCACTCTAGTCTGGACCCTATTAAATATTTCCGGCACCCCTGTGGCTTCCTCATTCTCCCAATCCTCCTAAAGGAAACCTCTAGCCAAGAACCGGGCTACTTAACATGAAGGGATGGCCTGGGGTGTGTGCAGTCATGGGTGTGTTTGCGTGTTTTTCTGAGAGGATAGTTCATTTCTTTGATAAGTTTCTTGGAGGCGTCTGTAAAGTGAGGAATAAGAAACAGATTACCGACTAATAGGGAGCCAGAGGAGGGTTTGTTATTCAAGGGATCCGAGCAGTATGTCTTAGGTCGGTATCCCTGCAGGCCTCCATGAGATAGCCCGGTGTAAATTAGCCTCACTGTGCCCCACTCTCCTCATCTGTAAAATGTTCCTCTCTTATCGGACTGTGTAGGGGTCAGATGAGATAATGGCAGTGAAATTCATAGCGCCCTGCACAGCACATTCGGCCAACATTTACGGAGCGCTTACGACTTGCCAGGCGCTGAGCTGAGGGTTTTACGGCCGTTACCTTTTTAATAAAGCACACAGCCCACCAAGAAGGTGCACGGCTCAGCGAGCCCTCCTGAGGACCCTGTAAAAGTTCGCCCCTTCGGCGGGCAGGAGGGGCGGGAAGGGGGCGGGGCGCAGGTGGGGCGGGCCGGGGGCGGGGCGGCGCGCCGGTTCCGGGATCCGGGTCGCTGGCTGCGCCAACGCCTCGGGGCGCGCCGGGCGCTGGCCGCAGCTGGCGGGCGCATGTGGGGGCGCGCGGCGTGGAGGCGCTGCCCGCGAGGGCTTCGGCGCGGCCGGGAGGCGCTGCTGGTACTGCTGGCGTTGCTGGCCCTGGCCGGGCTGGGCTCGGTGCTGCGGGCGCGGCGCGGGGCCGGGACGGCCGAGCCAGGACTCCCACGCACCCCGCGCTCTGGGCGGCGAGACCCGGTTCTGCCGCGGCCGCCGGTGCGGGAGGACGCTCTGGGCGCGCGAGGCGAGGCAGTGCGGCTGCAGCTGCAGGGCGAAGAGCTGCGGCTGCAGGAGGAGAGCGTGCGGCTGCACCAGATCAACATCTACCTCAGCGACCGCATCTCGCTGCACCGCCGCCTGCCCGAGCGCTGGAACCCTCTGTGAGTCCCCAGGTGGCGGGAGAAGCACCGCCCTCGGAGTCCCCGGGCCTCAGTTTCTGCAGCTGTGAAGTGGCAAGGTGGAACCGGGGGCTCGAAAGACCTGGGGATCTCGCGTCTTATTGAGTCACTCGGAAGTGGGCAGTGAAAGTGTTCATACTGCGGGGTGGGGGAGAAAGTTTTAAAAAATGAAAATAGAAAAATCTCACAAATTGACAAATCTGCAGACAGGTTTCAGATGAGACTCTTTGGGTGCCTTTCCTGGGTCCAAAGGCACCCCCAGTCCAGTTACGCCTGTAACGTCCTGCTTTGGCGAAGCTGAGGACCTGTGGGGTTCGAGACAGGCTTCATTCACTTACCTGTGTGCGCCTGTGTGCACCAGGGCCCATGAATCAACCAGGAGGGGAGGGCCCGCCTGGCAGGTGAGATGAAAGGTGCCTGGAAGGGCAAGTCGGAAGTCGCAAGCCTCCTTGCCCTCTCTCTGGGAGTTGGGACTCCTGACCTTTAAGTGGAGGAAGTCAGGAAGGAGCGGCTGCTGGGAAGGGCTCCTTCTGGCTGTGGTCCAGCAGAGCTGACTCCTGTGGGTGACACAGTCCTGGAACCTGTGTGGTCAGAGGCCTAATTCCTGTAGGAGCTGCTGTCTGGAGGAGTTGTACCCACTGCTTAGGTAAGAAGGGAACAAGCTGGCAGGTGGAGGATGGCCCTCCTGGCCTTCTATTTCCTTTCCTCTTTTGGTAGGGATCTTCCAGGTCCCTGCTGGAGCCCCCTCCTTAAAGACTTTGAGGGAAAGAGGGCTCAGAGAGGGGGTTCTGGAGCCAAGTGGGCAGCCTCCTGTATGTACCAGGCATCTGCCACTCCTCCCTCCTCCTTGTCCCTCCTGCTTTACAGGTGTGGAAATTGGCCCAGAGAGGTCAGGTGACTCACCCAAGGCCCCACAGCTGGAAAGTGGTGGAACTGGCCTTGGGGGACTGTGACCCTCCTGGCCCCCATGGTACTGTGCTGATTTCAGGATTTTAGGCAACTGCTCTGTGCATCCTTGGTCAGAGAGAGCATGAATGTCTGCAGGAGGAGGCCCCACCTCTGCCCTCACTGGCAAAGTTTGAATGGATTTGCACCTCACTGTCTCTGCTATTTTTCAGGATCTGCTCATGCCTAGCCTATGCTTTTACCTTAGGCATTTTTACTGTTTATCTTTTTGAGTCAAGCTTTGTTTGTTGGGGTTGGTGGTAGTTCCTCCTCTTCAGCCAAATGGCTGAATATATGTTTATCTCCTTGAAACACAAAGGGTGCTCACTGAGGCAAGGTCTAGGGGAAGCTTTCAGGTCACAATCAGGGTTCAGACCCAGCTCATGTGAAATAAAATCGTGGCTCTTTTGCTCCTCAGCTCTGTGATGTCAGGCAACTTATCTAGCCTCTCTAAGCCTCAATTTCCCTATCGGCAAAATAGGAGATGAGTGGAAATAACACAACCTAGGAGTTAATAAAACACCTAACACCTGGGAACACACTGTGTACTCAGTTCTTATTAGTTTTTCCTGCCTTCCCTGTTGCCAACAATACACTCAGGAGGTTGCTTTTAAGAGTCATCCAGGGATTGGTCATAAAGTTTTTCTTTTCCAGGTTCCAACTTCCTCTGTTGTCCCAGGTTGTGAAGTCTCTTTGAAACATTGTGGATGACCTGTGGGGCTTATGGTGTTCCATCTCCATGGTGACACAGCTGCCCTGTGTCCTATCAGGATTTGCTTATAGATCCTGCTATTGCAATGACCCTGGGAAGTTAATCCAAACCCAGCGTGATAAGGAGTGTGAATGCCTCCTGTCTTTAATTCCTGCAGCAAGGCCTGTTGGGTCATTCTTGCCTAGAGAGAAAGGTGAGCTCCATCTGTGTCGGTCTCAGCCCAGCCAGGCCTTGAGGTATAACTTAGATGTAGCCAGTAGTGTCAAGGCCTTTCACGAAGACTCACTTTTATTATAGTTCATACGGGCGTGAGGACCTAATAAGGTCTTGAGATTTAGCCTGAGAAACCAGAATGGCAGATTATGAGTTCACAGTCGGGGTCCTGGGTGAGAGGGAGGGTTAGAACTAATTAATAAGCAGAGGTGTGGTTAGGATCCTTGAATGTCATAGGAGGGAAGGTCCTGAGGGAGCATCCAGTCTAACCAGAGAGGAAAAGCCATGCCCCCAAGGTAACACACAGATCTGGGGCAGAGCTGATCTAGAACCCAGATCTTTTATTCCATCCTCCCTTTTGATATGGAGGCAATTATTTATTAATTTTAATTATAAGAGCAATACATGTTCACTCTAGAAAAGTTTGCATATACAGAGAAGCAAAAAAAAAAAAGAAAAATCATCCATAAACCCACCATCCTGGGAAGAACCACTATTAACATTTTGCTGTGTATCCTTCTAGACTTTTCCAGGTATAGAAATAGATTCTGAAAAATATACACACAGGTAAGTGGGTGAGAACATATTCAGGCATGAGTATGTACAAAGGCCCACACACTTCTTTAACCAAAGTCTTTGCACTACAGGGGATCAATGTGTTATCATAGGCAAGGGACTGTTTGGCTTGGTTCTTCTGGCATCTGCAAGCCTTGGTAGCTAATAGAGACACTTCGAAGTATTGGCTCTAATTCTTTAAGACTTGGTGTAGACCCTGGCCCTTCTGTGAGGCTAATAATTCACATGCCAGTAGATTAGTGCATCGCTTTTTTTCTATTAGTTACGGCACTGAATTGAGGAGGAAAAGGAGGGAGGAGGATGACAAGGAATTCTTGCATGGTAGTGTAGTAAGTATAGGGTTTGCAAAACTCTTTCACAAATACCGTCTCATTTGAGCCTAGTGAGGAGAGGGAACTTTCACTGTGAGATGGCAGCAGGCCAAAGTGGGGAGCCAGATAGCTGGGTTTGTGGCCTTGGGGAACTTTGAAAAATTATGTGAGGGATCTTCCCCAGAATGATTAAATAGAGTTTTGGTGGGTAGGGTCTAGGCTGAGGCTGATGTGCAACTAGTGTTGAAAGCTACTGGCTTAGAGCCTTTGGATTTCTCACTCCAAAGATTAAGGGTGGGTGCTTTTGAGGCTGTGGGAGAATACCAGAATTAGACAAAGTGGGGATTGATAACAGGTCAAATGCAGATGAAACTCGTGGTGACATCACAGTCAGTTACAAGGTGTGTCACAAGTGATGGTGGGTAATCATGTACCAATACTTACATGAAGTTTCAGTTTTCATAGATAAGGGAAGCCTTGAGATAATCCTATACTGTTATTCTCATTTGCATTCTGACCTCTTTAGCAGGAGAGAAAGGTGGAGTGACAGCGCCCTTGGGGCTCTGCATTTCCACCGCACATGTATGGGGATGCCACGCATGTGAACATCAGCTCTTCTCTGCCACTGCCAAGGAGTTGTGAACTGCTGGTTAGAAAAGTGTGTAAATAATACACACAGGTTTTTGCATTTCCTGAACGCTTGCTCTGGTTTTAGCCGTATTAGTGCTATAGTTGCAGGGTGTGTATCCGAGTTTAAGGACTAGGACTTGGGTGCTAGGATGGCAAAGAGTCTCAAAATAGCTCTAAATAGGTAATTCAGCAAAAGAAAGTGTTTGTGTCTTGCTGGGGTTGGCAGGAGGGAGTTGGTTAAGATTTCTCTTTTTGCAGAGAGGTAGCCTGCTTGTCTGTTCTCTTAACATCACCTTTGGAGAAGCATCACACATGGTGTGGAGATTAGACTGATGTTTCTTTGCTTCCCCAACAAGGTTGTAAACTGAGGCTATTATATTAGTTTTTACTAGACCCATCTTGTGGTTGTCAGAGTGGCGTCCTTTCTTTGAAGCAGTACTTTAAGTCTACAGAACATGTTCCTTTTGATTAGAGTTTTCATGATACCTTCTCCCATCCTTTTACTTTCACTTCTTCTGTGACCTTAGCTTTTAGGCATGTCTCTAATTAGCATGTTGCTGGATTTTGTGTTGTCGTTAAAAAAAAAATCCAGACTCACAGTCTTTGACTTTAACTAGATAGTTATGTCCATTTATACTTACTGTGCTTACTGATACTTTAGTGTTTGATTATGCCATCTTACTTATGCTTTCTATTTGTTATGCTTTTTCTATGTTTTTTCCCTTTTTTCCATACTGCTTTTTGAACCGATAGAACCTTCTGCTTCCATTTTTCTCTCTCTATTAATTTGGCAGTTATCTATTTCCAATCTTTAGTGGTAAATTTGAAAGTATATATTTAACTGAAAAAAGTCTAAAGTTAATCGATAACTATGGATCCTAGAATGCTTTAACATTTATCACCTTCTTTCCCAATTTGTATGTCATTTTACTCCACTATTTTAATTCTGTCTTGCTTTTTAAACCAGCACATTAGACGTTTTTAAAAATGCAGTATTTGTTTACGTTTATCCACACATTTACCATTTTCTCTTCCCATCATTCTTTCCTGAATGATCATCTTTGGATCTCAGAGATCTTTCTGGGATTCTTTTCTTCTTCCTGAAAGATATCATGTATTTCTTGCTGTAGACAAGGTTATTGTTGTAAACACTCAGTTTTATTTATTTGAAAATGTTTTTATTTTGCTCTTGTTCTCAAAAAATAGTTTGGTTGTGTATATAATTCCAGGTTGATAGTTTGGCATTTGAAGATAGTATTCCACTGTCCCCTGGCTTGCTCTTTGCTGTGAGATGTCTATACTGAGTTAAATTTGTCTGTCATTCTTGTTTCTTTGTCATTCATTTGAGGTCCTCTTTTATTTATTTAAGCATAGTCAGCATACTTATTTTATGCTCTGTCTGATACCTCTAATATCCAGGTTCATAGATTTCCTTGTGGTTCCTGTACTCGGAGGACTTCTTTTACTTTTTTGTAAGCTGATCCATGCATTTAAAAGATTTTTTTTAAAGTATTTTATCAAGAATTTTTTGGGTGTCCTTTACCAAGAGGTGTTCCCAGGTATTTTAAAGCTTTCATACTGGCTTGAGTGGAAGTCCTATATTCACTTTTAAAAAAGACTTATTTTCTCTATTAGTTAGAGTTCTTTGGTTGAAAGTGACTGAAAACTCAATGCAAACTGACTTAAATATAAAAGAAAATATATTGACTTCTATGACAGAAAAGTCTGGGATTAGAACTGGGTTCAGATTATTCTGGGCCCTGAATACAGGGACTCAACTGATTTCATCAGGAAAATGTTGATTGGTCGGGCCTGGGGCATGTGACCTTCCCAGAGGGGTGTGTATATGTGCATATGTATACACAAGTGTGTGCACACACATTGTATGTGTGTGTGTGTGTGTGTGTGTGTGTGTGTGTTTGTGTGTCCAGCCCTGCACAAAGCATACAGCTTGAGAGTCCAGGAGGCATGGTTCCTGAAAGAGCAAAGTGCAGTAAGATGAAGAAAGGAGAAAGCATTCTGGGCCAATAAAACACACCTATGTATATTATGACCTCCCTGGCCTGTTCTCCAAAGGATATGAATTTTCATTTCTTTAAAGATGTTTATGTGATAACCTAAATATAATATAAAAGAAGACCTGGAAGTATTTGCCGCACCCATTCATTCATATCCATAAAATACATAGACATATATTGTACTGGTGGAGATTATGGTAGTCTGCACCCAGTAGGGTTGTTTTGAAGGCTAAAGGGAATAATGCATGTAGAATGCTTAGCACACTGCCTATCATGTAGTAGGCACTCAATAAATGTTACTATTTATGTAACATTTATGTTACATAAATCACTATTTATGTAACATTTATGTAACATTATTTATGTAATAATGTTACTATTATTACTAGGTTTATTATTCTGCAAAGCATGCAGAAAATACAGAGAAAAACACAGTTCAGCCCCTGCCCTTACAAAGCACATGGATTATACCAGAAAGTTAAGGAAAGGATGGCTTACTGTGATTTAGCAGTGAATTTGGTTCTGAGCTCTCTTTTATCTCCTATGCAGAAGTGGAACCCTGAGTGATGCATAGCTGCCCTTGCCTAATGGAAGGATGCACAGCTTTTTATCACCCAGGAAAAGGGGAAAGTGTTTTTCCTGGATGCAAATTTAGAGATATTCAGGAAGGATATATTGAACTTCATGAAGGAGAATGCTTTTAAAGGATGTTTTATCTTCTTTTTTTTTTCAATTGAAGTATAGTTGATTTACAATGCTGTGTTACTTTCTAGTGTACATAAAAGTGATTTAGTTATATATATATATATATGTATGCTTTTCCATTTTGGTTTATTACAGGATATTGAATATAGTTCCCTGTGCTATACAGTAGGGCTTTGTTGTTTACCTATTTTATTTATAGTAGTTTATATCTGCTAATCCCAAACTCCTAATTTATCCTTCCCTCACCCGTTTTTCCCTTTGGTAACCATAAGTTTTTTATCTGTGTGTGAGTCTGTTTCTGTTTTGTAAATAAGTTCACTTGTGTCATATTTTAGATTCCACATATAAATGTTATTATATGGTATTTGTCTTTCTCTTTCTAACTCACTTCACTTGGTATGGTAATCTCTGGGTCCACCCATGTTGCTGCAAATGGCATTATCTTACGCTTTTTTATGTCGCTGTAGTATTCCACTATATGTGTGTGTGTGTGTGTGTGTGTGTGTGTATACCACATCTTCTTTATCCATTCATCTGTTGATGGACATTTAGGTTGCTTCCATGTCTTGGCTATTGTAAAGCGATATTTTAAAGAACAAAGGAGAAAATATACTACGCCAACAACAAAAAAAGGAGAGGGCAGAATGTTAAATATTACTCAGTGAAGACATTTGCTATGGCAAGCTAAAGAAATATGATTCAGCATTTTAAAAATCTTGTGATTATAAAAATGATGCATGTTCATTATAGAACTATTTTTTTAAATAAATTTATTTATTTTTGGCTGAGTTGGGTCTTTGTTGCTGTACGCGGGCTTTCTCTAGTTGTGGCGAGCAGGGCTACTCTTCGTTGTGGTGTATGGGCTTCCCATTGCAGTGGCTTTTCTTGTTGCAGAGCATGGTTCTAGGCGCATGGGCTTCAGTAGTTGTGGCTCGCGGGCTCTAGAGCACAGGCTTAGTAGCTGTGGCGCATGGGCTTAGTTGCTCCGCGGCATGTGGGATCTTCCCGGACCAGGGATCGAACCCGTGTCCCCTGCATTGACAGGCGGATTCTTAACCACTGCGCCACCAGGGGAGCCCTATAGAACAATTTTAGAATGCAGCAAAATATAAAGAATTAAATAAGAATCAGTGATAATCCCACTGCTCAGAGATCACCATTGTTAACATTCTTGGCATATTTCTTTCTATTGTTTACTGTTTATGTGTGAGTGCATGCACACACACTTTGTTGTTCGAAGAACTGACATGATGCTGTTTATAGATCTGTACCCTGCTTTTCTGATTAAACGTCAGAGAGTGGTCATCCTTTTTTTATTGCTAAATATTCTCTGAAAACATGGCTTTGGATGGCCATGTAGCATTTCTTCATGCAACCATGAACGTTTATCCTCCGACATTTAAATTGTTTACAGAATTTCACTATTATAAATAATGTTACAAAGAAAAATTTTTACGACAAGCCTCCTTCAAGGTATCTGATTATTCACTTGGGTGAGAAATTCTTAGATGTATTGGTATGAGATGAATGAGAAGAGGAACATTTTAAAGCTCTGAGTGTAGGGAATTCCCTGGGGGGCCAGTGGTTAGGACTCCAAGCTCTCACTGCTGAGGGCCCTGGTTGGGGAACTAAGATCCCATATGCAGCGCAGCGTGGCCAAAAATAAAAAATGTTTAATAATAATAAAAAAAGAAAGCTCTGAGTGTATATTGCTAAATTGGTATCTTGTAATCTAAGAGCACGCAAATAGCCCACCTGGACATTTGAGAACAGTGCCCTTGAACTTCTGGATTTTGCACAGCAGTGAAAACACATAAACAAAAACACTGAGGAGGGGCTGACATACAGTCCCAACTCTATTTGGTCAAACAGAGCTTGTCTTGTTCTCCTATTTACTCTCATCATGAGAAGAAATAAATTTTAATCCAAAACAGTAAGGATGTGATTTCAAACTAAAGGACAGTTCGTTTAAATTGAATAAATTTCATGTTTGAAAACCTCATTGTCCTTATTTCTACTCATTTCTCTTTGGACTGGTGCATATGTGAAACTAAATTTTAGCTTTACCTTGTTTTTAAAGATAAAAAAATCTTAATTTTAGTTTCACAAAAACACATTTTTTTTTCATGTAGTATAATCAGTTCTTTCTGATGCTTCTAGTGGGCTGTGGTGGCTTTTCTATGCACCCTGTCTAGTACTCAGAGAATATTAAATCCAGACATAATTATTAATATTCTTATACAGATATGTGTGTGTTTTCTTTTTGCTCTAACATATATTTGGAGGAAGGCAACTGTTTTTTGTTTTCATCAACATTTTTTTAATTAAAAAAATTTTTGTCTCTGACTTTTAATTTTATTTTGTTCTATTTTATTTTTAAAATTTAAAAAATTTTCAGATTTTTCTACAAATTTTAAAGGTTACTTTACATTTAGATTGATTACAAAATGTTAGCTATATTTCCCATATTGTACAATACATCCTTGAGCCTATCTTACGTCCAATAATTTGCACCCCCCCACCACTGATAACCACTGGTTTGTTCTCTGTATCTGTGAGTCTGCTTCTTTTTTGTTATATTCACTAGTTTGTTGTATTTTTTTAGACTCCACATATAAGTGATGTCATATAGTATTTGTCTTTCTCTGTCTGACTTATTTTATTTCACTTAGCATAATGCCCTCCAAGTCCATCCACATTGCTGCAAATAGCAAAATTTTGTTCTTTTTTATGGCTGAGTAGTATTCCATTGTATATATCTGCCACATCTTTTTTTTGTTGTTTTTTTTTTGTTTTTTGCGGCACGCAGGCCTCTCCCTGTTGTGGCCTCTCCCGTTGCAGAGCACAGGCTCTGGACGCGCAGGCTCAGCGGCCATGGCTCACGGGCCCAGCCGCTCCGCGGCATGTGGGATCTTCCCGGACCGGGGCACGAACCCATGTCCCCTGCATCGGCAGGCAGACTCTCAACCACTGCGCCACCGGGGAAGCCCTCTGCCACATCTTCTTATCCATTCGTCTGTTGATGGACACTTAGGTTGCTTCCATATCTTGGCAGTTGTAAATAATGGTGTTGTGAATATTTGGGGTGCGTGTATCTTCAAATTAGTGTTTTGGGTTTTTTTCAGACATATACCCAGGAGTGGAATTCCTGGGTCATACGGTAGTTCTATTTTTAGTTTTTCAAGGAATGTCCATACTGTTTTCCACAGTCTGCACCAACTTACATTCCCACCAACAGTGTACAAGTGTTCTTTTTTCTCCACATCCTCAGAGGGCAGCTGTTTTGGTAGAAGTGGGAATGAGTGAGAAAGGAGAGGGCCTTGGACAGGGCCACTAAGATTGAGATACGCGTAGGTCAGAATTGGCTTGGTGTTTGGGTACACCCTTTGCAACATTAAAAATTTTCTTTTCTTCTTTTTGTATTAAACTTTTAATTTTGAAAAATTCAAACCTAGAGAAAATTTGCTAGAATAGCCAAAATCCTCTATATCCTTCACCTAGACCCACTCATTATTTTGCCACATTTACTTAATTTTTCTCTTTCTATATGTATCCTATAATATTATACACATTTGAGAATAAGTTACAGAGATGATAATCTTTTATCCTTTGTTACTTCTGTGTGTATTTTCTAAAAACAAGGACATTCTCTCATGATACCATGAAGGTAGTTATCAGATTCAGGAAATTTATACAATATCAGATGTTTCCAACTGTCCCAACTTTTAGAGCAACTTTTTTCTTCCTTACCCGGTATCTAATTGAGAATCAAGTAGGACATGTAGTTGTCCTGCCTCTTTAGTCTCCTTTAGTCTGAAATGGTTCCTCAGACTCTCATTGTCTTTTAGGACAGTCACGTTTTTTAAAAGAGTACAGGCCTGTTGGTTTATAAAATGTCAATTCAGGCCTGTCTGATAGTTTCCTTATGATTTATTTCAGCGCATGTGTGACCATAAAACTTAATGACTTAAAACAGCAATAAACGTTTATTATTTCGCATAATTTCTGTGGGTCAGGGATTTGTGAGTGCGTTATCTGAGTGGTCTGGCTTGGGAGTCTCTCATGAGATTGTAGTCAAAATGCTACCTGGGTTTTTTGTCATCTCAAGGTTTGATTGGGGCTGTTGAGGCTGGAGGATCTGCTTTTAGGATGGCCCATCATATGCTGGAAAGTCTGTCTGGGCTGTCCTGGCTGTCAGAAGCCTCAGTTCCTCTCCACATAGATCTCTTCATGGGACACTTGAGTGTCCTCACTACATAGTGGCTGGCTTTCCCCAGATTGGATGGTCCATGGGAGGGAACAAAGAGGAACATTTGGTGTCTTATGACCTGGTCTTAGAAGCCACATACTGTTACTCCCGCTGCATTCTGTTCATGTGTGGTGGTTTTAAAATATACCTACAATTTCTTTGATAGTCTTCCCTTTAAAAGAAGGAGCCTAATTCTCCTCCCCTTGAGTATGGGCTGGACTCCCCTCTGTGGAGCACAGCGCTAAGTAACCACTTCCGTGATTCAGAAAACCAGCGTGTCCAAGAATTCAGGTCCCGCTGGCTAAGGCTGGTGGGAATGCCTTATCGCTTCAGGGCACCAGCGTGGTCATGCCTCCAGCCTACAGATGAAGCAGGCATGAGAATGTAAAGGGGGCTGAGAAGAGCCAGCCCCTCTCAGAGACTCTCAGATAAGCCTATTCATGTGGCAAGGCCACCCCACTGATGGCAGAGCCTGGGCTGCTGCCTGGGTAGCCTCAGAGCCCTCTACAGAAACTGTCCTGGCGCTTAGGAAAAGGGACCTGGAGCTACTTAGAAGACCCTGAGAGGGATGAGAGGAGAAATTTCCTGTTTCTTGGTAGGAGGGAGGGCTGGTTGAGGAGAGGGGATGTAGGGATCTTTGTTTAGATTCTGATGGCCCACCTGAGCCTCCCGCAGGGTCAAAGGCACGAGCCAGAACCCTGTGACAAGATCGCACAGGGACACAAGGAGTTCAGCCAAGTACATAGACACTTGCAGGCACTCTGAGAACTGTCCAGGCTACCCCGCCTCTCAGCCTTGTCTTTAAAATAGGAACAGTGAATGCTAACATAGGAAGAGGTTTTGAGAGTGAAATAAAGTGCTACATTTCATCGATTCTAAGGCATTTTTTCTTTCTTTTTTTTTGGCCACGTGGTGCAGCTTGTGGGATCTTAGTTCCCTGACCAGGGATTGAACCTGGGCCCTTGGCAGTGAAAGTGCAGAGTCCTAACCACTGGACCACCAGGGAATTCCCTCTAAGGCAGGGGTCCCCAAACCCCGGGCCTGTTAGGAACCAGGCCGCACAGCAGGAGGTGAGCGGCAGGGGAGCGAGCGGTGCTTCATCTGCTGCTCCCCATTGCTTGCATTACCGCCTGAACCATCTCCACCCCCCACCCCCCATCCGTGGAAGAATTGTCTTCCACGAAGCCGGTCCCTGGTGCCAAAAAGGTTGGGTACCACTGCTCTAAGGCACTTTAAAAAAAATATTTAAACATTTCTGAAATTAGGATGTCTCTTAAAATCAGAGCATCCTGCAGTTATGATTGGTAGCATTTGTCTTTCTTAGTGGTTCATAAAAGAATGGTGTGTCTTCCAACCATTGGAAGACACACCCATTAATTTTGATGAAAGCTTATAGACTGGAGATGTGATAGCACTAAGGAATTGCTAACTTTTAAAGTGTTACAATGATATTGTGTTCATTATGAAAAGAATCTTTATCTCTTAGATATATATATTGAAATATTTATGGATGCTGTGGTATGCTGGGTTTTGCTTAAAATTAGTCTGGGATGGGGGGAGTGGGTGAAGACAAAGATGAATCAAGACCATGTGTTAAGGACTACTGAAGTTAGGTGAAAGTTTCACAGGACTTTCTTATACTGTTCTCTCTACTTTTTGCATGTTTGAAAATTTTCATAATAAAAGAAAAAAAAGAAATAAGTTGTGTACACAAAAGGGTTTTCCTCTGCTTTTTGTTGGACTGGGTCCCTCATTATTCAGGCCTCATCCTAAATGTCACCTCCTGGAGGGGCCCTCCCTGATTACCTGTTCTGTGGTTGCCTCCGTTCCCCCTTCCTACTCCCCTCTGTAGTTGCTCTCTCTTTCATCCCTCTCCTTTTCTTCATAGCACCCTAACTTTCTGAAATTATTGATATGTTTACTTATTTGATTATTGTCCCCCTGATTGTAAGCTCTGGGAAGCAGGGGCTTTGCCTATGTGCCGGGCACATAGTAGGTGATGAGGAAATGATCGGTGACTGACTGATACAGGTCCAACTGCTACAGTGCCTGGCAAGTGGTAGATAGTCAATAGATGTTGGTTTCACCCCTCACCCTGCTTGGTTCTCCATCTCTTTGATCTTGCACTTAGCTTATCTGTAAGACCTTCCCTTTCTGCCCCCGGAGGCTGGCCAGTCCTCAACATTTATCTTCTTCTCGAATTTCCACCCCATCCCTTGGTCTGGCCTTTAGCCAGGCCAGCCTTCAAACCCTGCTCCTTCTGGTGTCCCTTGCGGGTTTCTGTTCCTCCCCTATCTTGCTTTCAGCCATGTCCTGATTTCCAGACACTGCCTACTCCCTGGGATGACACTGGGAGTTTGTCATCCATTACTCTGAGGAGAGAATTCTGTGTCAACCTGGAACCTTCTGTGCAAAGTAACAGAAAACCCTACCAAAGAAAGAGGGAGCTAAATGGTTCTTATCACTGCCAGCCAAGCCCTAACCCCAGAGAGATGGGTGGGGCTCAGCGCCCTCCTCACCACGAGACTGCCTCAGAATGGAACGGGAGGGTGGGTGGTGGCAGTGGTATGGGGGCTGGGGGGTAGTCAGTGTTCTCTACAGAGCCCTTCCTGGAATGTTCACACATCCTAGCCATGGTTCCAGTTTATGCATTCAGTGCATCACCTTTGAAAGCATAGCCCCTGCTGGGATGCAGAGTAGGAAAGATGCTGGGAGGAGGTAGGGGGAGACTCAAGTGGTGGTGAGTTCTGGAGCACGGAGAGTGACGCCTGCTGAAACGGAGACGTGGGCAAGGTGCTGTAGGAGCAAGGAGGGGCGAGCACCTGCCCCACACAGGTGTCCCCAGACTTTTCCAGAGAAGGCGGGGTGAGTTGTTCTTGAAAGAGGACAGAGAGTGTGCCAAGCAGGAAAGGGAGGAAAGGGCGCAGTCTTAGCAAAGGCCTCAGTGGGATTGGAAAGGCGTGGACAGATGGGAGAGCTGTTGGGCGGGGAAAAGTGACAGTCCCCCTCCCTTCTGATTCTGCTGAGTTTGCATGTTGCACAAATCTGAAAGTTGCTTTAAAGCTTAAAAACAGCGCCTGCAGTTCAAGCTCGTTAAGTATTTAAAACCTTTTTAAAGAATCTGCTGGGTCTCCTAATGGAACACGGGGGACTCGGGAACATCCCAGCAGCTATTTGCCATTCCCCAGGGGGAGGCCCCAGGACCGTGACCTACGTCCCTTTCATCACTCCATCCCCAGCACCAGCCTGGGCCTGGTACATACAGTCAACAGTGGGGTCTTGATTCCTGAAGTTGTGTTGTGTTCGCAGGTGCAAAGAGAAGAAATACAATTATGATCAATTGCCCACGACATCTGTCATCATAACATTTTATAATGAAGCCTGGTCAACTCTCCTTCGGACAGTTTACAGTGTCCTCGAGACATCCCCAGACACCCTGCTAGAAGAAGTTATCCTTGTAGATGACTACAGCGATCGAGGTGAGCCCCTGGCATGGGCTCTTGGAAGAGCCTGCCCTTCTGTGGCTGTGCCTGGGAGGCAAGAATGTGACGTGGGACATATAGAACAGGCCTGGAAGGACAGGCTTCCTGCACCCCTCTGTGCCTGGCCTCTCCCCTCAGGGAGTTCAGAGCCAGGTGGGGGGAGGCAGACGTGATGGCAGAGGGCTCTACCGCACGGTGCTACGGGACTCACCCCACGTGGGTGCTCAGGAGGGGATGGTTGACCTTAATCTTGAAGGCTGGGTTTGCAGACAGCAAAGGTGGAGGGAGGCGTTTCAAGTGGAGGGCACAGAATATGGAAAGGCTTAGAGGTGCAGTGCTGTGTGGACTGTGTAGGATCTGCAAGTAGTTCAGGAAGGATGGAGGGCCGGCTGCTGCAGTGAGTAGCAAGAGATAAACGGGGGTGGGTGGGGGGAGAGGGCTCAGGCCTTCGACCCGAGGCTGAGGAGTTGGGGCTTTGTCCTGAGGGCAGGGAGAGCCAAGGCAGAATTTCAAGCAGGAGACCAGTTTTGCCCTTTGGGGAATCCCTCTAGGCTGGAGTGTGGAGAATGGGGTACTAGGGAGCTCTGCAGGGAGGCCAGGGGGCTGTGGAGGTGGCCCAGGTGGGAGATGGAGGCTTCGAGTCGGGTGGGAGGGGAGGGCAGGGCAGGGCAGGCGGGTGGGAGGAGGGGTACCCGGGAGGTGGCATCCACAGGCCCAGAAACTGGCTGAGGTGTGAGGCGGACCCTCGGGCTTCCGGCTTGGGTCTCCTGGTGAAGGGTGATGCGGTCCCAGAGCTAGAAAAGCCATTTAGGGCAGGAGGGGCAGGTCTGGCAGGGGAAGGGGGGCATTTGGCCTTGAACATGTTGAGTTTGGGATGAGATCAAAAAGGGGCAGCCTAGACAGAAGAACTGAAGCCAGGGAGAGGCATTCCATTGAAAGGGTGGTGGTTGTCCCTACAGACCTAACCAGTGACCTGGGATCCAGCAATTCACATGCAGTCCAAGGCTGGCCCTTTATGATTCAGTGAACGTTTTCTGAATGTGTGCTAGGCGCTGGGGATTCCGTGGGAAACAAGACAAATCCCTGCTCTCATAAAACTCACATTCTAGAGATGGTCAATAAACATATAAAGAACATAACATAATATATGCATCACATAGTACAACACAATATAACATAGCATACCATAATGGAACGTGATACTATACTACAGCACGAGTAGGAAGTGCTCTGAAAGAATACTGGGAACAGGAGAGCGAGTGGGGCTTGGGCACCAGGCCTACTCTAGCAGGTGGAGGTCAGGGAGGCCTCTTTGAGGAGGTAGCCTTTAAGCCAGAAGCTAGAGAGGCAGCGCAGTGAAGGTCTGGGGAGAGGGGCCGGGCTGGAAGCAGCAGGTGCAGAAGCTGGAACAGCAGCCATTCTCCAGGTCAGACCACCAGCTGGTGGAGGGTGACCTGGGGGATGAGGTTGCAGGGTGGGCGGGGCCAGATCAGGTGGGGACTCGGAGGCCAATCTAAGGGGTTTAGCTTAAATTGGAGCCTGTTGGGAGCCGCCTGAGGGCTATCGGGAGAGCTGGAACGTCGCTAGGCCTTGGGGACTCAACTGTGCTGCCCTGGTGGAGCAAGGCTGACGTTGGGGGTGGACACGGATGGAAGGGGGAGGGGCGTAGGGGCTGCCATGGCCTTGCCTGGCTGGGGTTAGCCCTGTCCATGGAGCGGTAGTCAGCCAGCACATCTTTGGCCACTAGCTGACGTGAGGGCAGCTAAGCTGAAGTGAGGGGAAATGTCACGGCCCTGCAAGAGGGAGAGCTGTGGGCTTGGTTGCTAGAGCCCGTTTCAAACCAAATCACCACCCCTGGACCACCCATCAGGGTAGAGCCACTGCTTATTGGGCATCTGCTGCTTCAGGCTCTGAGGCTGGTCTGACTTCAGAGCCTGGTGTATAGGTCCTAATTGGTGGGTGTGCCGGGCTGTTCTCACAGAGACTCAAAATAACAGTGATTTGCATGAGATAAAAATTGATTTCTCGCTCACATCAAAAATCTGGGGTAATAGTCTAGGGCAGGTGTGGCCCCTCCGCGCTATTAGGGCCCAGCTCCTCCTGCCCTAAGTCTCCTTCTTCTCGAGGATGGTGCACTGCCTCTGTCTGCATAGCCCAGGCTGGGTCTTCACCTCCTGTTCATTCCCGTCAGCAGGAGGGTTTCAAGGGGACTGGGAGCTACACCTGGAAGTTGCCCTCAGTCCCACTGAGTAGAACAGGGTCACCTGGCCACACCTACCTGTGAGGGAGGCTAGGAACGTCGTCTCTGTGGAGGGTGTCCATGTGCTCAGCTGAAAAGCATGGGGAGAGTGAGTCTTAGGGGACAGCTGGCATTCCCCATGGCAGCAGGCAAGCCAGACTGGGGGTTGAGGCCTAGTGTAGCCTACAAGGTGCTGAATTCTGTGGTCAGGGGTCTTAGGCGAGCTTTACCATAACCCGTCATGGCACCTTGGGCAAGTCACTTGTCTTCTGAGCCTTAGTTTCTAATCTGTAAATGGGTTTATCTACACTAATGCCAGAGACTTGTGGTGAGGAATAAATGAGATCATGTGTAGGACAGAACCTCACGTAGCAGCCAGCTTATAGTAGGCATGCATCTCCATTTCCTTTCCTCCCAGGGTTGTTTTAAATATGTCTGTGTAGACGCTGGTTCTGGGTCACACCGCATAGCCTAGAATCCCAGCTCCAGCACTTTGCAGCCGTATAGCCTTGAGCAAGGAGCTTAACCAGTTTCAACCTTGCCTTCCAGCCCTGTAAAATGGCATAATAGTAGTTCTTACCTTTCAGGGTCATTGTTGAGGATTAAATGAGATGAAGGTGGTAGCTTGCTACGTCAGGGCCTGGCCCATTGCTGGCACTTGTTCAACGATAACTTCTGCTTTTATGAACTATTTAAAAAACGGCAGAGTGCCGAAAACATTTCAGAAGTGTATTCATTCAGAAGCAAGTATCAGATTATTTTCTCTTTATGGGATCAAGCAGCTGCTCAGCAGACAGGAATACAGTATGAACCCCTTCCAGTACAGCTCAGTGCTCTCATAAATGTAAGGCCAAGACTGTGGGGGGACAAGACTTCCCCTCCCCGTGGTGGTAATTTGTAAAGTCAGCAAGATGCCCCTCTCAGCGTGTATTGGAGGTAAGAAGTCCTGCCCTGCCCCTTCTCCCACCCTTCCTGCAGGGTCAGTCCGAGCTGATGAGGGATGTCAGCGCCTTCCAGGATTGGGGAAGACAGTTCAGGCAGACAGAAAATTGATGCAGACCAAACCCATCCTGAGTGCCGGGTGGCTGCACCACAGTTTTCCTGTGTGTTCCCTGGGCACTGCCACTAATTAGCTTTGCTTGGGAAGTCACCTCCCTTATTCCTGCCATTAGCTTATATGCAGTTATATTTAGGGTTGAAAAAAAAAATCAACCAATGAATGTTTTTTGTTTCTTGTTTGAATATCAAGAGTACTTAGGGAAACATTTCACAGACAACAAAGCAACAGAACATTATACAAAGTTTTCCCTTCACTGATGATTGAGGGGGACTTTGAGATGAAGCCCATGTTGATGTGGGGAGATTCTCTCATTTTTATTTTACCTGACTGGTTCTCACCTGCCTCCACCTACCCATCGAGAGGCATGAATTGGGACCTCTAGTCACAGAGCCTGTGTGTGGAGTTGGGAGTCCTGGGGCCAGTTCTAGCTGTGGGCACATCCTTTCAACTCTTAAGGACTCATTTCCTCTCTTACAAAATGGGATAAGCATGTCCTCCTGACAAGTTTTGGATTTGTTTAACAAGGATGGGCAGCTGTAGAAGAAAGCTCTGGAGGCAGCGTTAAGCCTGTAGACTCGAGCCAGAGTCCCCAGGGTTTACATCATGACTCCTCAGCTCACTTGTCTGGGACCTCGGCACGTCACTTAGCCTCTCTGGCATCAATGTTCTCATTCATAAAATGGGGACAGTAGTAGTACTTACCTCATAGGGTTGTTATGAGACTCATGTGAGTTCTATGAATCACTTGGACTGTAATTAGCACAGTAGGCTTTCTCATGTTGGCTGCCATTGTTATTATTATTACTGTGTCAACTGAAACATACTTCTGAGAAAATTTGTGTTAACGTAATTGTATTATAAATAAAATTTATGTTAATATAATTCCATATAAATTAAAATTTTATGATGTATTGCATAATTAACATAAATGAACAAAGTTTATATTAACACAATTTTTTGGAAAAATCGTGGTTGGATGGTTCTTGTGCTTTTTATTTAAATGTTTACAAGTCAAGGTAATTTTGGGAGGTAATAGCTTTATTGAGATACATCCACATGACACATTCACTCATTTCAGGAGTACAGTTCAATGTGTGTGTGTTTTGAACGGGAGCATTTGGTGGTTCTGGAATCCTCCACCTCAGCCTCCCTGGCCTTCAGGGGCTTCCAGCCTTGGTTCCGGGTGCGGTGAGCACGTCCCTGGTGCAGAGCAAAGGAGGCTCGTGTCTACTTAGTCTTCTTTTGGGGACAGGGAGGCCCTTCAAGGACGCGGCTGGGGATGTGTGGCGGTGACCCTCGGTGTCCCGCTTGCCTCCCCAGAGCACCTGAAGGAACGCCTGGCCTCCGAGCTGGCCCGGCTGCCCAAGGTCCGCCTTATCCGCGCCAACAAGAGGGAGGGCCTGGTGCGGGCACGGCTGCTGGGGGCTTCCGCGGCCAAGGGCGACGTGCTGACCTTCCTGGACTGCCACTGCGAGTGCCACGAAGGGTGGCTGGAGCCGCTGCTGCAGAGGTGCGTGGACCGTCGGTGGGGGGCGGGGGGGAGGCGGGGGCCCTCACCAAACTGACATGAGAGGCAGGGGCGCTGGGCTCAGATGCTCCTTGGGCAAAGCCTCTGTCCCTGGTAACAGCGTGGTAACAGTCCCTACCTCCTGGGGCTGTGGAGGCCGTTAAATGACTTAATACACGGACAGTGCTTAGAACATGCCAGCATGTGGGAGGTCCTAGATGAGTGTTTGCTTTTATTACTGCTTATTTTACACGTTTATTGTAGAATACTTAGTATGATCAACAAAGAAAAAAATATGGTCAGTCACACAGAATTGCACTCCTGGAGGGTATACATTTTGGTGTATTTCCTTCAAGCTGGGCTGACTTATTTATTACATGCAGTACCTACAATACCTACGGCCCACCCATGAAACTTTAAGGGACCCCCCCCAAAATTTTATGTTAATTTCTTTTAAAATCAGAATGGAAAGTGAATATCATAATAATGAATATATAATAATGAATATATAATAATGAATCTAGCCTGGATTGTTTGTCTTTTTACCAATATAGTCATAAAATATTGTTTTAATATATTTTTTATAGAGTCATGAAAGTATAAATATGGCTGTGTCTTCAAGGATATTTCCCCTGATGTCCCACAGTCTCTTACACTCACCTTCCCACCTACCCCTGGGCCTACTTTTGTTCTCTTCTCTTCTCTCTTTCCCTTTCCATCGTACTGATTCTGCATCAGGAGCTGAGCTGGCAAGCCCAGAGCTCCCCCGGGTGGGAGAGGAAAGTTTGGGGGGTCTCTGTTTGGTCCCCTCCCTGTGGAGTGGGTGAAGGGCTGGAGGATCAGTCTGTGCATTTGGCAATCTGCTTTCCCTTGGCATCCAACGCTTGGTTGTCAGGGTCTGTTTGGAAGAGCTAGGGACCCCCTCGCCTCTGTTCCTGCATGAGACCGAGCTCTGCTCTGCCACTTCCTGCTGTCCCGGTCCTTTGCTGCCTCTTTCTCCCCCTCAGCTCTGGTAAGCTTCACCCGCAGAAAGGACTCAGGATTCCTCAGGCCAGTGATGGACTCTGAGATTACTTAGAACATAGTGACAGCTAGGTGCTCACTCTGGAACCCGGACTAGTGAGTTCATCCTTCCCCCCCTTCCCCCACTGTGCGTACAGAGGGCTGCCTCTAGGCCTGTCTAAAGTCATGGTAGGGGCACTTTTCCCCTTCAGCTGATTCATTAATGCCATCTAGAATTCCACTTCACCCCGTCCCACCCTTTGGAGAGAGCGAGGCAGCATTCCCCATAATCACGTCCTTGCTCCATACCTGGAGACAAAGGGATTCTCCCCTGGTTACCCTTTAGAAATAACTGGGGAACCTTAAAAACTCCTGGACTATTTGGATCTGAATCTCTGGGGTAGATCCTGGCCTTCTGGATGTTTCAGAAGCTCCCTGAAGACTTGAGGGTGCACCAGAGTTGAGACACTGGAGTGTAGACTGTCCCTCAGGTGGTCCCAACCAGGCACAGTAACCCCTTTCCTCCGGGGGCTTTTGGAAGTGGAAGATGTTTTTGGTTGTCACATCAACTGAGTAGTGCTCCTGGCATTTTATAAGCTGCTGTTGACATCTGGGGCAGAACCATTCTTTGCTGTGTAGGGCTGGACTGCACACTGCAGGATGTTTGGCATCCCTGGTCCCTGGCTCACAAGATGCCAGAAAACACTACCCAGTAACCACTGCTACTGGACCTGCACGTTCTCTAACCATGATTTAGAATTCTTTACTCCAGTGCAGGCTCCCCCTGTTTTTCCCTTTCTTGTAAAAATTAGACTACCCATGGTTCCAACCAGCTGGACTGCAAGTTACAAGTTAATGATTTATAGGTCTCAAATTCTAGACAACTGCCCCCAAAATGTAACCCAGAGAAATCTAGTGTTCACACGTGGTTCAGTCTCAGTTCATGTTTCCTGGTGTGCTGTCAAATGCAAAGAAACACAGTCCGGAAGCCTGCTGGGATGGCTGGGCTTGTAAGGATGATTGTGGAGAGAACTGCTGAAGACTACGCACAAGCTGATGCTTGCAAAAGGAAATTATCACATTTTCCACTACGTGTAACATTTAATAATTAAAAAGGTTAAAAGAAAAATATAGCAGTAGTTCCAGGTTCTCTGGCAGCCTCTTACAAACATTCCCGTAGGGAGTCCACATTAACCTATGAGTAGGTATATTTTTCCAGTGTAACCCATGAGGCAACAGGCTCTAAGCAGTTAAGTGACAATGCTAATGTTACACAGTAAATAAGAGGCAGGATTAAAATTTATTTTCTACCTCCAAAGCAGACCCTTTGGTCTGGACGCATCTCTGTTCACAGGGAGATAATTATTTCTTGACTTGAAGATGTTTCATTTTAATTAAATGAAGAAATCTCTTGCAGTCTTGAAGAAACTGAAAATGTGCTTTCCGTTTTAAAATTTAGCTTGAATTTTGACATCCTGACTTTCATAGAGGGATTCAAATTTAACCAGAATATCCCTGGATGGAATCAGAATATTAAAGCTGTGGGACTTTTCATATCAGGGCCAGAGTCCTAGCTCCCTGCCTCCCCCCACCGCCCAGCAGCCCCCTTTTGCTCACCTGCCAGGGCTGACTTGGCTGTAGACCCCTGGAATAAGAGAAGCAGGCCTTTCTCAGACAGGTGTTCCTCCTTCTAGTGGAAGGCTGTTCTGACTGTTTTCAGGATCCATGAAGAGGAGTTGGCAGTGGTGTGCCCTGTGATCGATGTGATCGACTGGAACACCTTCGAGTACCTGGGGAACGCTGGGGAGCCCCAGATTGGCGGTTTCGACTGGAGGCTGGTGTTCACGTGGCACGTGGTTCCCGAGAGGGAGAGGATCCGCATGCGGTCTCCCATCGATGTCATCAGGTCAGGGGTTGACTTCTCTGAGCACGCATCTGGCCAACTTGTCAGTGAAGGCCCTCAGGAGGGATGGTTAGCTGTTGCCTCTCCTTTCTTTTTCCAGAGTATTTGTTTACTTTTATTAAAAATCATTGCTATATATGTGGATTTTATATTGGTGTGTATATATATATATTTTAAATTGTGTTGAAATATGTATAACATAAAGTTTACCATTTTAACCATTTTTTAAATGCACAATTCACTAGCATCAGGCACATTCACAATATTGTAGAACCATCACCTCTACATATTTCCAGAACTTTTTCATCAACCTAAATAGAAACTCTATACCTGTTAAGCAATAATTCCCTTTCCTCCCCTCCTCCAGCCCCCGGTAACTTCTACTCTACTTTCCATCTCTATGGATTTCCCTATTTTATGTACATCATATAATTAGAATCACACAATATTTATCCTTTTGTGTCTGGCTTCTTTTCCTTAACGAAGTATTTTCAAGGTCCTTCTAGAACTTCATTCCTTTTAATGGCCGAATAATATTCCATTGTGTATGCATCCACATTTTATTTATCCATCTGTCTGTTGATGGACACTTGGGTTATTTCCACTTTTTGGTTATTGTAAATAATGCTGTTGTGAACAGCGGTACACTATTGTCTGTTTGAGTGCCTGTTTTCAGTTCTCTGGGGTATATACCTAGGACTGGACTTGCTATGGTAATTCCATGGCTAATATTTTGAGGACACACTGTCAGGCTCCTTCTGAGCTGCAGGGGATGAGTAGACCTGGGGGTACAGGGGCCAGCTTTGGCCAGTGGGTGAGCCTGGGTCTGAGAAGAGAAGGCTCAAGCGGTGCTGGGTTGCCCTCATTCTTGAGGTGTTGAAGTCATAGTCTGGCTTCTTCCTCTCCTTCCAAGTTTAGCACCAAATGGGAGACAGATGTGGGAGTCAGGCCGGTGGAGGTTGGACTTCAGCTTTATCACTGGGGTATTGACCCAGAAGTGGTGTCGTAGATCTGCACCCATGTTTGGCAGCTGGCCTTCTGAATCCTTTCACCTGAGTCCAGACCTTGAGATGACCCAGTGCTGGCTGGAGAGGAACAACAGTGGAGACGGTGTTGAGAGACAGGGCTGGAGAGGTGAATGCGGCCAAGTCATATCCAGCCTTGAAGGCCAAGGAAAGGGGTTTGGACTTTACTGTGGGTGTTCAGAAGCCACTGAAGGGATTTGAGCTGGAAGTGACCTTATTTAGCCTGTTGCATCCTTTAAAGTCTGTGCTGGATGCCACGTGATGGGGGGTGGGGGCCTGGAGGGGGTGGAGCTGCAGGCAGGGGCACCACTGGGAGGCGTTGCAGTCCTCCAGCTTAGAGATGATGGTGCAGAAGATGGAGGGACATGGTGGACTCCAGAGACTTTGTGGTGGGAAAATTGGGAGGAATTTAATGGGATTGAGGGGAGGACGACTCAAGGATGACATGTAGGCTTCTGCGGGAGCCCTGAGGGGCGGCATCCTGCCCAACCCCTCATTTAACAGGTTTGGAAACTGAGACACCAAGTAGGAAGGATCATATCAAGCGTCACATATGCAGCCTGTGATGCTGACACAAACTGCCCCCCCCCACACGCATGCACGCACGCACGCACGCACATGCTCAGGGACACTGTGGCCAGCTATCCTTCCCCTCCCGTAATATCCTTGGGCCTCAGTTTTCTCACTTGTGAAATAGGTATGAGCATATCCACCCTACCTATTTCCTAGCCTTTAGGATGAACACACATGAAAATGCTTTGTAGCCTAGAACCTTCTCTTCCATAGTCTTGCTGTCCTGTTCTCATTGGCCCAGAGCTTGGAGTGCAGGAAAAGCCAATACTTTGTCAAGGCCTGGAAGCACTACTGGAGGATCTTAAAATTTTGAACTGTTAGGCTCTTCATGTTGTATATTTCCCCATTTTTAAATTTATTCCTCTGCATCTCTGTGGTGTGTTGACGCTATAGCTTTCTGCGGGGGTAGGATGGAAGCCTTGGGCCATTTCTGAAACCAGTGCCATCTCCTAGATGAACCTGGAAGGGAGAAAACAGGGCTGGCTGAGGCAGCAGGCCAGAGCTGGCCGTGTGGGTCCTGCAGGGGAGGCCATTCCAGCAGGAGAGGCTCAAGCCCTTGGGGAGCTTTAAGATGCCAGAGTGGCCTCTACTGGCCCATAAAGGACATCTGTGAGGGCTGCACGAGCAAGGCCACCGCACCCTTACTTCTGCCACCCTCTTAGAACCTGGTCTCCCTCTTCTCATCTCTCCTTGTTGTCTGTGCTCCTAGAAGTACAAGGCTTTCTCTCACCCTTAGGCCTTTGCTCATGCTCCTGTCTTCTCGGAGGACCATTCCATCCCTCTTCTGGGCTAACTTCCCTTTGTGCTGCAGACCGTGCCTCCTCCGAGAAACTTAGCTCTACCCGCCCCCCTCCGCATCTCATGGCTGCTTCTGCATTCCCGCTGGGCCCTAGGTTGGCCTTAGTCATCCCACACCTTGCTCTGTGCTTGCCTGGTGAGATGTCTGTGAGCTTCCCCAGGGCAGGGGCTATGGGGCACGTCTGTGCTTCCAGCCCAGTTCAGCACCAGGCCCAGAATGTGAACTCAGGGTATGCTTATATGGATGAATGGACTCCAGGCTTGTGGTGAGAAGGGATTCAACTAACTGTGATGGTTTCCTGCCGCTTACCTTGAATTATGATTCACACGCTTCTAGGTCTCCAACCATGGCTGGTGGGCTGTTTTCTGTGAGTAAGAAATATTTTGAATACCTGGGGTCTTACGATACAGGAATGGAAGTTTGGGGCGGAGAAAACCTCGAATTCTCATTTAGAGTAAGTATTCCAGTCTTCTGTTTGGACTCATTCTTAACCTGTTCTCTTTCTCTCTGGGAAGGATGTATTTGCTAGGAGAGCCTGGTGGACTTTTCCTCCATATTGGCAGTTTATCCAACGATCCTCAAAGATGACAGTGGCACACATATCCTGTAATCACACCTGTCTTCTTGTGTAAACTTTTTTTAAAAATACACTTTTAATAGATTTGGGGCTGGAAAGGGTCTTGCAAGTCTCACCTGGTTCTTTCCTCTCACTCCATAAAGAGGAGGGGCAGAGGCCGGAGGCGGGTAGCGACTGGCTGAAGGTCACTCACAGAGTGCATGGCAGAGACTGGACTAAAACACGGGTCCCTGCCTCCTGATCCCATGTTTTGGAGCCTTGATTTGCTTGACTGCTTGATAAAGTAGCCTCTTTATTTGGCACAGTGACTTTCAAACTTTGACACATGGAAGAATTGTTAGAGAAACTTGTTAAAAATGCAGATTAACAGGCATGGTCTCTGGAAAGTCAGATTTGATAGATTTACAGTGGGGACTGGGAATCTGCCTTTTGTAATGAGCCCATCCATTGATTCTGCTGTATGTGATCCACAGATGCCCCTTTGTGAAAGCCCAAGCATTTGGGTGGATTTTCTAGTTAATTGAATCTTGCATTTTAAGTATCAAAACCTTATGTTGATGTTCGTGCTTTTAAATGGAAAATTTTAAACTTTACAAATATTTTATATGGTTTCCTGCTTTAAGAGTTAATAAACAAGGCTTTGACTCTCCACTAAGGACTCACACCCCACCCCCGCATTATAAGCACCAGATGCTATCCTTGGTCATACATCCAGGGGACAATGGGGTATTCACAGCCGTTTGCCCCAGCATGAAAAGGCTCCAGATAACTCTACCTGCTGAGTTTTGGGGTGTGCTTTTAATGGTCTTTCTACCTCTTCCCCAGGTGTCAGGCTGCTCTGTCTGCCTCTAGAAGCTCTTCCTGTCCCCCTTCCAAACCTCTCTTCTTACTTGCTGCTTTCCTATCTTCTGTGGCTAGGAGACCAGGTAATCCAGCCTGTGCTTTACATAATAAGTAAGTTCCCAGCGAGGTCCACTGTCGGTGCTCCTAGGAGTCAAGTGCATGAGCCTTAGTGCATGGACTTTGGGGTCTGGATTCTGATGGCTTAGTTGTCTTTGAGGCTGCTTTCTTGCTCTTTGACTGCATCCCGTGTCCTGAATATGCTGGGGGAGTGGCCCCCTGCCCCATGGGGGGTGAGGCCTTGGCAGTGTTCACCATGACCTCCGTGTGTCCAGCCTCCTTGCTCTGGGCATTGTGGGCCTGCAGCTGACTTCCCGCTCACTCCCCACCCCACACCTCCTACCCGCTCTGTGTACAGATCTGGCAGTGCGGGGGGACCCTGGAGACACACCCGTGTTCGCACGTTGGCCACGTTTTCCCCAGGCAAGCTCCCTACTCCCGCAACAAGGCTCTGGCCAACAGTGTCCGCGCAGCTGAAGTGTGGATGGATGAATTTAAAGAGCTCTACTACCATCGCAACCCCCAGGCCCGCTTGGTGAGTTCCCCGGCCTGCCCACGCTCCATCTGGCTGCATCTGAACAATAGCAGCTAATTCTGTCCTCCTACCATAGTAGATCTAGTTCCAGAAATAGAGAGGAAATTGGGTGCTCATGACACTTGTATGGGAAAACTTTATTCCTTCACTTACAGTAACAACAGACAGTTGATTCTCACTATTCGCAGCAGTTAATGCTGCATACAGGCACTGCAGTCACTGAATTTGGAACCAACTATTGAGCCATTGCTCGTGGGGGAAGTACAGGGTTAGAGTCCTGCAAACCTCTCGCAGGTGGACATTTTTGTCGATCGATCAATACATAACTTGGTTTTATGTGTGTTTCTGTTTAAATAATTTATTTAATATACACTGTTGATTGGTTACATTGAGCTCATGCCCAAGTGAAGCTCATACAATGCACCTATTTTCTCCCTCCAGCACATCGTAGCCTTCTTGCACTAGGAACACTGGACAGCACTTCAGCGCTACGCTTGGGGGCCATTTAAAACAGTGAAATCACCAATACAATGCAGAACAATCTGAAAACCGTGCCACTAAATAGACCATGAACAGGACACTTGCTTTCAGAACAAGAGCTGAGACGTGACCTCAGCTGGGAACATGCACGTTGGGTGACTGTCATGTTTTAGAATGACTGAAAGCGTGAAGACACCACAAGTATTGATTTTGGGGTTACAAATACATTTTAGCAAAGAGCCTCACTGCCTCTGACACACCACCTCTGCACACCCCAGGACAGGGTTCCCACTTACCTGTGTTCACGTAACTAAGGGGCCACGTGGAAAGACAAGAAGCTCTGTCCCAAGACCTCTTTCCTGGCCACTTGATGAAACTCTCTTCTTGTGAATCCTTATAGCAGCCCTTCAGGGTAGCTCTGAAATTTTCATTTTATAGGTGAGAACACTGAAGCTCAGAGAGAGAGTGATTTAAGGAACTTGCCCAAGGCCTCGTAGCTGATGCGGGTAGAACTGGGTTCACCCCAGTGGATCTCTTTCTGCTCTGCGGAACCCTCGGGACCCTCACCCTGACCTCCTCTTTGGTCTCTCTCTGCCTCTGGGCTCCAGGGTCATTGTTTCCTCTCTCTTGCCCAGGGCTGCAGGGTAGAAACATCTGCTTTTCCCTGTCACCCAGTCTGAAACCCACAGATCCCTCTTCCTGATGGTTCCCAAAGAATAATATGTTAGAAAGAGGGCACTGCATGCACCTTTTGTCTGAATGACCAGTGGCCGTGTGTTGAAATGGATATTTGGTTGAAGATGAGGTCATAGTGACTCTCATCAAAGAATGAACTTCTGGGAAATAAGGAGAAATTGGAAATTTTATTCAAATGTTTTTCCTATTATTACCATTTTGTTAAATGTTTAACTTGTCAAATTTTAATAGTTTAACGTCAGGGACAGTCCTATCTTTGCGCTCAGCATTGCTCTTGTGGTTGCACATTTGCTGTGCTAAATAGATGCTTGCTTTATTTAATTATTCAAAAGTTCTTAATCATTGGGGGCTTCCCTGGTGGTGCAGTGGTTGAGAGTCTGCCTGCTAATGCAGGGGGCACGGGTTCGAGCCCTGGTCTGGGAGGATCCCACATGCTGCGGAGCAGCTAGGCCCGTGAGCCACAATTACTGAGCCTGCGCGTCTGGAGCCTGTGCTCCGCAACAAGAGAGGCCGCGATAGTGAGAGGCCTGCGCACCGCGATGAAGAGTGGCCCCCGCTTGCCACAACTAGAGAAAGCCCTCACACCGAAATGAAGACCCAACACAGCAAAAATAAATTAATTAATAAACTAAAAAAAAAAAGTTCTTAATCATTGGTTTTGTCCATAAAACTAAACTTCTACAAGTATTTATTATTGCAGTATTTTGCTCTTACTATCCGAAGAATATATTTAGACTTCAATAGATTGGGCATATAAGGTTTTCATTCATAATTACCTCTAGAATACTTACCTATGTTTGGAAGTGAGTGCTCAGGTATCAGTGGTGAATCAGAACATTATGGCATACGTGTGCTACTGACTTGTTGCTGGTCTGTGATCACACGCTCATGGATGACACATGGGGCCAGGGATGCCGGTGCAGCCCCAGAATTCAGCTCCCTGTCCCATCTGCAGGTGCTTTGTGTTCTTCCTTCCTGTACCTGGCCACACCTCCCTGCAGTGAGAGCACCTGGGGATGTCATTGTTTGTGCAGCAGTCTCTCCTACTAAGATGCTGCAACTATGCCTGAGGCCGTTCCTTATCCTCCGTGCACCGTGCAGGCTACACACACAATAGGTGCTCAATAAAAGCTTACTGAGTGAGTGAGAGAGGGGCTTTGATAGGAAGCACCGTGGCCTGCAGGGGCTCACCGTTTTGTCATTTTCTCAGGAACCCTTTGGGGATGTGACAGAGAGGAGGCAGCTCCGTGCAAGGCTCCAGTGTAAGGACTTCAAGTGGTTCTTGAGTACCGTGTATCCAGAACTGCACGTGCCTGAGGACAGGCCTGGCTTCTTTGGGATGGTGAGCGAGGTGGACCCATGCCGGGCAGGGTGCTCCTGGCCTCCAGGTCTGATTGACGAACTCTGTGAAAGAAAGACCCCTTCATGGCAACAGCTGGCCTCTCCCACACCCCTCCCCCCTTTTCATCCACTGTCCTTCCTTCTCCCCTTGAGTCTCTGGACCTCAGGTCCAGAATGTCAGCACAGGAAGCATCTCAGAATTGGTGAGTACAGCCTCCTATTTTACAGATGGAAACGGAGGCTTGGAAACTTGGTGTTCCCAAGTCCTATTTTTTTATATTAACTCCTATCACATGACTTCAAGTCTCAATAACTGGACCAGTTACTAATTCCCAACTCAGAGATCCACAAAAGCAGTAGTAGGGAAGGAGAGTCACTTGTGTTATTTCAAAAAACCTGAAAGAAATGTTGTTGGGATGAGGTCAACTAAAATGTCCAGCACCTTTGGCTTTTGCTTGAAACTCCACCAACTTAGGGAGGCCTCCTCTGCTGTGTTGTGTTCATCAGAAGAGCTGTGTTCCATTCTGGAAGTCTTGATAAATACAAAGCAGGGTATTGGTGTGTTCATTTTAGCATTACAAAAACGTTCAAACATACAGAAATGCAGAGAGAGTGGTGTAATGAGCCCTGTCCCTGAGATTCTACAATTACCAAGATTTTGCCTCTCTTGCTTTCCCTCTTCTCTGCTCCACCCTCCCACTGACAGTGTAATACTGAATGAGGTTTAAGATTTCTTGCAGCTCTATTTATTTATAAAATATATTTCACTAGGGAAGTGTAGTCAAACATACTATGCTCTAAAGTCATTCAAAATCATTCTCTATGTCTATCACCAACTTGATATAGTTAGCTTAATCAATCTGTTTTAATCTTTAGGGGTTTCTCCTTTTTTTTCTTCTTTTTTAGTTTTTCTTGTAGTTTCTTTGGTAGACCACATCTTTTGAACATAGGGAGCTGATTTGAGGTTGAGGTTCTTTGGTGGTCAAGAGTGGGGACAACTTGGCTTAATGACGTTTGAGTTCTTCTAGGTATAAGATGCTCTGATTATTCACATCTCCTGTTCCCAGATTCCTTCACAAGCAAAGGGACATCAAGAACATGCTGTTCTGTGTTTTATGAGCTAGTGGATTGTGGATTCTTCTTTCTATATGGCTGAGTCTTATCCTCAGGACCAGGCTAGTCAAAGGTGGACAAGGGCCAGGGCAAGAGTGGGGTTCAGAAGGAGGTTCTTTAAACTCTCCAGAAAGGGATTTGCAAGATGTTTGAGTCTTTCTCTGGAGGCTCCTGGAAGGGAGGAGGGAGCATGGAACCTCCCGTGGTTTTTTGCTCTTAGAATGATTAAAGGGATTTAGATCCAAAAGTACCTTAGAGATGACATTAGATTAGGCAGTGTTGAGTGATGGAGAGAGTACTGGACTTGGAGTCTGAGGTCCTGGATTCAAGACTCAGGTATCTCCGCTTACCTGTTGTGTGACTTTGTGTGTGAATCATTGGCTCTGTATTATGCTGTTCCTGTAATCTACAATGATGGACTTCTGATCTGTGGAATGCCGGGTCTCTCAGTTGGGGTGTCCTTCGCAGATGCGCGATAGCAGGAGCTCCTTGGTACATACGCAAGGTGACAATCCAGCTGTGTTTGGCCTAGTGCAGCAGTAAGGCTGCACTAATGAGACATGAAGTGGTATGAGCTCTCAGGCCATAAAGAGTTCATCTCTCTGCTCCTCAGGTTTATCATCTTAAAATGGAGCTTATGATTCCTGCCTGTGGTATAGGATGGGAAAACACTTTTAAAACTAGAAATGGCAGGGGCTCTTAGCAATGAGTCCAGTTCTTGAGGCAGCCACTCCTCTTACTCCATTTACCCGCCCACACAGCCTTAGGTGGAATCTGGACTAAAATGCCTTTATGTTTTGTTTAGCTCCAGAACAAAGGACTAAAAGATTACTGCTTTGACTATAACCCTCCCAATGAACACCAGATCACAGGACATCAGGTCATTCTATACCACTGTCATGGGATGGGTCAGAACCAGGTAGGTGCTGCTTCTTTAATAGATTGACATTCTCAAGCTCTGGGACAATGGACAACGGGACGCTCGGTGCTCAAGGGATCATTGGTGTGGGCCTTTAAAGAGGGAGATGAGGGGAAATCTGTGTGTTTTTAAAGCATTAAATATGTGACTTTTTTATTATAAAGGTAATATATACTCATCACAGAACATTTGGGAAATATAAAAAGTAGAAGCAAGTAGTAAATGACAGGACCCAGAGCAACCACCATTATAATTAAGATATATTTACTTCCCGTGTCTTTTTTTTTTTTTTTAATTTATTTATTTATTTTTGGCTGTGCTGGGTCTTCGTTGCTGTGCGCGGGCTTTCTCTAGTTGCGGTGAGTGGGAGCTACTCTTCATTGCGGTGCGTGGGCTTCTCATTGCGGTGGCTTCTCTTGTTCGGAGCATGGGCTCTAGGTGCACGGGCTCAGTAGTTCTGGCACGCGGGCTCAGTAGTTGTGGCTCACGGGCTTAGCTGCTCCACGGCATGTGGGATCTTCCTGGACCAGGGCTCAAACCCATGTCCCCTGCATTGGCAGGTGGATTCTTAACCTCTGTAACACCAGGGAAGTCCCCCCATGTCTTTTAATGCATGAGCTTGGTATTATGTATTTTAAATAGTTGTTATAATGTCTACATGTTTTATAGTCTCTTATTTCCATTATTTAATCATACTTTACTTGTATTGTTAGACACCCTTTGAGAATATCATTCCTAACGGCCCCTTGATATTCCTTTGTGTGGCTATATTAATTACTGTTGAGGTAACTGATTCCCTTTCTCTCTGTTTTTGTGACTATAAATAACCCTGCCACTGACATCTTTGGTCAGAAAAAAAAAAAAAAGAGGGAAAAAACACCAACAGATCTGCATTTCAGATGACTTACTCAATTAATTCTTTTTTTCTTTACATCTTTATTGGAGTATAATTTCTTTACAATGGTGTGTTAGTTTCTGCTTTACAACAAAGTGAATCAGCTATACATATACATATATCCCCATATCTCCTCCCCCTTGCGTCTCCCCCCCACCCTCCCTATCCCACCCCTCTAGGTGGTCACAAAGCACCGAGCTGATCTCCCTGTGTTATATGGCTGCTTCCCACTAGCTATCTGTTTTACAGTTGGTAGTGTATATATGTCCTTGCCACTCTCTCACTTCGTCCCAGCTTACCCTTCCCCCTCCCCATGTCCTCAAGTCCATTCTCTACATCTGTGTCTTTATTCCTGTCCTGCCCCTAGGTTCTTCAGAACCATTTTTTTTTCATATATATGTGTTAGCATACAGCATTTGTTTCTTGTATTTTCTCCATTCTGTTTCCACAATTTTGGATCATCTTTACTATCATTACCCTGAATTATTTTTCAAGTAGGAAAACTTTCTTCTTGAAAGTTTTTTCAGGAAAGTAGACTGCCTGTTGCCTCTTCATTTGTTACGTCCGGTAGGTTTTTACCTTGCTCCTTCATCTGCTGTGTGTTTCTCTGTCTTCTCATTTTGCTTAACTTACTGTGTTTGGGGTCTCCTTTTCACAGGCTGCAGGTCCGTAGTTCCCGTTGTTTTTGGTGTCTGCCCCCAGTGGCTAAGGTTGGTTCAGTGGCTTGTGTAGGCTTCCTGGTGGAGGGGACTGGTGCCTGTGTTCTGGAGGATGAGTCTGGATCTTGTCTTTCTGGTGGGTGGGACCACATCCGGTGGTGTGTTTTGGGGTGTCTGTGACCTTATTATGATTTTAGGCAGCCTCTCTGCTAGTGGGTGGGGTTGTGTTCCTGTCTTGCTAGTTGTTTGGCTTGGGGTGTCCAACACTGTAGCTTGCTGGTCGTTGAGTGGAGCTGGGTCTTAGCACTGAGATGGAGATCTCTGGGAGAGCTTTCACCATTTGATATTACGTGGAGCTGGGAGGTCTCTTGTGGACCAGTGTCCTGAACTCGGCTCTCCCATCTCAGAGGCACAGGCCTGACACCTGGCCAGAGCACCAAGACCCTGTCAGCCACATGGCTCAGAAGAAAAGGGAGAAAAAAAGAAAGAAAGAAAAAAATAAGATAAAATAAAAAGTTATTAAAATTAAAAATAATAAAAATTATTAAAAATAAAAAATTAAAGAGTAATTTAAAAAAAGAAAGAAAGAAGAGAGCAACCAAACCAAAAAATAAATCCACCAATGATAACAAGTGCTAAAAACTCTACAAAAAAACCCCAAGAAACAGGGCTTCCCTGGTGGCGCAGTGGTTGAGAGTCTGCCTGCCGATGCAGGGGACACGGGTTCGTGCCCCGGTCTGGGAAGATCCCACATGCCGTGGAGCGGCTGGGTCCGTGAGCCATGGCCACTGAGCCTGCGCGTCCGGAGCCTGTGCTCCGCAACAGGAGAGGCCACAGCAATGAGAGGCCCGCGTACCACAAAAAAAAAAACAAAAAAAAAACCAAGAAACAAAAAACAGACAGACAGAACCTTAGGACAAATGGTAAAAGCAAAGCTATATAGACAAAATCACACAAAGAAGCATACACATATACACTCACAAAAAGGAAAATATATATTTTTTTTTTTAAAAAAAGGAAGAGAGCAACCAAATCAATAAACAAATCTACCAATGATAATAAACTCTAAATACTAAACTAAGACAAACATAAAACCAGAAACAAATTAGATGCAGAAAGCAAACCCCAAGTCTCCAGTTGCTCCCAAAGTCCACCCCCTTTTGGGATGATTCATTGTGTATTCAGGTATTCCAGAGATGCAGGGTACATCAAGTTGATTGTGGAGATTTAATCCGCTGCTCCTGAGGCTGCTGGGAGGAATTTCCCTTTCTCTTCTTTGTTCGCACAGCCCCGGGGTTCAGCTTTGGATGTGGCCCTGCCTCTGTGTGTAGGTTGCCTGAGGGCATCTGTTCTTCGCTCAGACAGGACGGGGTTAAAGGAGCAGCTGATTCGGGGGGGCTCTGGCTCACTTAGGCCAGGGGGAGGGAGGGGTACGGATGCGGGGCGAGCGTGAGGCGGCAGAGGCCGGTGTGACGTTGCAGCAGCCTGAGGCCCGCTGTGCGTTCTCCCGGGGAAGTTGTCCCTGGATCACGGGACCCTGGCAGTGGCGGGCTGCACAGGCTCCCGGGAGGGGAGGTGTGGATAGTGACCTGTGTTTGCACACAGGCTTCTTGGTGGCGGCAGCAGCAGCCTTAGTGTCTCATGCCCATCTCTGGGGTACGCACCGATAGCCTTGGCTCGCGCCCGTCTCTGGAGCTCCTTTAAGCAGCGCTCTTAATCCCCTCTCCTCGCGCACCAGGAAACAAAGAGGCAAGAAAAAGTCTCTTGCCTCTTAGGCAGCTTCAGACCTTTTCCTGCACTCCCTCCCGGCTAGCCGTGGTGCACTAACCCCCTGCAGGCTGTGTTCACGCCGCCAACCCCAGTCCTCTCCCTGCGCTCCGACCGAAGCCCGAGCCTCAGCTCCCAGCCCCCGCCCGCCCCGGCGGGTGAGCAGACAAGCCTCTCGGGCTGGTGAGTGCCGGTCGGCACCGATCCTCTGTGCGGCAATCTCTCGCTTTGCCCTCCGCACCCCTGTGGCTGCGCTCTCCTCAGCGGCTCTGAAGCTTCTCCCTCACCCCACCCCTGTCTCCACCAGTAAAGGGTCTTCCTAGTGCATGGAAACTTCTCCTCCTTCACAGCTCCCTCCCAGAAGTGCAGGTCCCGTCCCTATTCTTTTGTTCATTAGGTGTTCTGTAGGAGTTGTTCCACGTGTAGATGTATTTCTGATGTATTTGTGGGGAGGAAGGTGATCACGTCTTACTCTTCCGCCATCTTGAAGGTCTCTCCAGAATTAATTCTTAAATGAAATTATAGGATTTGATGTGTAGTGCCACATTGCAAAGCGGTTTTTAGGGCAGTTTCATCAGTCAGGGCCCAGGTAGATCCGTCTGGGTTAAGTGCTGAACTGCAAGCTGGGCAGGGGAGCAAGACCTGGAAGTTCTGAGGACCATAACAGGACCCTGGCCCGGGAAGCAGGCAAACCCGCCAGGGCGGGCCCAGGGGAGGATGCAGGAGAGAGCAAAGCATTGGTTCTGGACCTTCAAAGCCTTGCTGTCCTAAGTAAGGTGTCAGACACTGGAGACGAGGGGTGGGCATTCAAGTTTTCCTCCAACCTGGGGTCACCCCGATTCCATTTGAATATTATGCACCATTATGGTCAACAGTAAGCTTTCATAATTCGGACCCATACAGCCTTAAAATTTTTAGGTTCTTCAACCCCCTTTAGAATAGCACTCCTCAAAGGTGTCCCCACCTGGTACCATCAGCATCACCTGAGAGCTTAGAAATGCAGATTCTCAGATCCATCCCATCCCTCCCCAACCCACCTCTTGTCTTGACCAGCTTTCAGGGAGATTTGTTTGAGAAGCAGTGCTCCATATGCCTTAAGAACAGTCACCTGTGTCAGAATCTCCTGGAAGCAAGGGGATGGATCATGGTGGATGGGTGGCTGTGTGTCTTGTTAGAAGTGTAAAAGTGCAGCTTCCTAGGCCCCATCTCAGACAGAAGGAATCCTCATTCCCTCTTTGGGAGTGGGGCCTGGAATCAGCATTTTTCCTAGGCACACTAGGGTAGGAAAACCATTGCTCTGAAGAACAAGTCCTCCTGTTAGCAGTCCTGTTGCCTGCTTGTGCACAGAACTTTTATAGTCTCCAAGGTATGGTTGCCTCCATTATATTTTGGGGGAAGGAGGAGGAAAGGAATGAAGAACAGGAGAGGAAGTGGCTGGTCAAGGTCACAGAGAGCCCCTGACTGCTGGGACCGGTCCATCTTCTTTTCTGCCGTTCTGCAACAGCCTGGGGATAGGCACAGCGGGTGTGGGGTGACCCAGGAACCAGCCCCACCCTCACAATCTAGCAAACGAGAAGGGCATGAGAAAGGGCCCCTCCATTCATTCTTGCTAAGCACCCCTCCAGAGGTGCACGTGGTGCTCCGGGGACACAGGCTGGTGTTGGTGGGTGAGGGGAGAAGGCTGGATCCCAGCACCCACGCCCTGGTGACCCCAGGTTCTCATCCCTCTTTCTAAAGACTTCCCTCTTTGCACATCAGTGGGTAACTGGCACATGTTGGCCGCCCTGTTTCTAGTTTTTCGAGTACACGTCCCAGAATGAAATACGCTATAACACCCACCAGCCAGAAGGCTGCGTGGCGGTGGAGGCCGGAATGGATGTTCTCATCATGCATCTTTGCGAGGGAGCCACCCCAGAGGATCAGAAGTTCATCTTGCAGGAGGTAAGGGAGCTGTCTCACGCCTTCCTTGCTGTCACTCCTGGTCCCATGGGCTGCAGAGGGGAGTCTGGAAGTAAAGCGAGTCCCTAGCAAGTCTCAGGGATGTGCCCCCTATAGGAGACCAGGAACTTCACAGTGACCCCAAGGGATCCCATGGCATCCAGCACCGATAGCACTTTCCTTCTTTCCTCACTGTCCATTCCCTTTCAGTCTTCCTGTCCTCCTTACACTTTGAGCTGCGGCTGGCTGGAATGGGAAGAGGCGCTGTCGCCAATGTGTTCAGAGATCATGTGGGGTTCAAACGAGTGAAACAAATTGCCAAGTGTAAGGACATGAGGTTAGATCCAAGTAGAAGCCACTCCCGTTGTCTAAGTCTCATTTTTCCCAGCTCTAAAGTGGGGACAATAATCACAGCCTTGTCTACCTCTAGTGAAGAGTAGATGTATGGCCAGAAAGAGTCTTTGGAAGCTGTAAAGCTCTATAGACATTAATTGTTACTTGTATAGTAACCAAGAAAACCTCTCTGATGGAGTTAGTTCTCTATCAGAAGAGCCATTGTTGATTTGGAACTGGGTGTTATTTCACGCCTGAAAGGCACTACCTCTACCATGTTTGCAGTAAGCCCGTGGTGGGACTCATACATCAGTCATCTCCAAAGACTCACTAAAAAAGCACTTGAGGGAATAAATCCAAAGAAAATAATTCAAAAGAAAGAATTAGTTCACTTTTATGTCAATGGAAAGCTTTCATTCCCAGCCTGGCCCCAGGGATAGAAAGATTCATCTATACTACTTATAAATGGATTAATTCTAAGTATAATTAGAAGTTGGAATATGCTTTCCTGTAGAAAGTGTTATGATTAGCAACGAAATTTGCAGGTTTCCTTGAAAAGCCAGGCACCATAGTGCTGTCTATGTGATATAAAAAATAATAGGGAAAAATATTTTTGTAAACCCCAAAAGTTTTGTCCTTCCCTTCTTTCTTCCAACTGGAAGCCATTGTAAGCCCTCAAAGAAGAGTAATGCAAGGTAGAAATCATGAAATTGGTTTGAAATGTCGTTAAAATTTTACCTTAAAAATCTTTAATTTCAGTGACCATTTAAGCAAGTTTCTTTAGAAGGGTGGGAGGAGGGAAGTTTTAATTATTTACTTTCACATTATTCTAAAGGCAACTTATGAGCACCTTTAAAGGCTTTCCAGATTAATATTATTGAGATTCTTTTGCATCTAATTTTACTTCCAAGGGTTCTGTTTCCCTGGAACAGGTATGCCACTTATTCTGCCCTTTTGCTGCTCAACCATGATGAAGTTCCTTGGGGGCTGTACAGCTTACACCAGAGAGAGACGGAGGGAAAAAAATAAATTCCAGAACTTGGGGAGAGACTTGCCGAGTTAACTCAGCAACAGTTGGGGAAAGGAGAAATGGGTGAGGCGTTAGACAGGGTCATTGTCCTTCGGGGTTTGGGAATTGGCATTGTTTGCAGAACCCGCTTCCTCTCTGGTGACCTGTCCCCTCACCCAGCTGGTCTGTGGCTGAGCTGGGACTAAAGCCAAGTTTCCAGATTCTCCACTTAAATACATAGGAGAAAGAGACTACCAGAGATGGAATTAGTTGACCTAAGAGAAGTGGAAGAGATTAATAAAGGATCTTTGGTCCTGGTTACCCTGAAGGAAAAGAACATCAGCAAGGGTGAGATATAGGGTCTGACCGATCCCAGAACAGCCAGCAGGTGGCACCGTCGGCCCTGACGGTAGAGTCACGGACCTCATGAAGAGCTCCGGGGAGAGACAAGCATGACATACGTTTCTACACGGCTGGCCCTCTCTATGCACAGACAGTCATGGGCTGCCTTCATACCTGCAGACACTCACTACTCAATAAATATTTCTGAAATAATAAAAATCACCCTGAGCACTTAACAACACATTTTAAGGAAAAGATACTTTCTGAGGAATTGCTTATAATTATCTTGAACACCCAATGTCTATTATCTTTTGTAGGATGGTTCTTTATTTCATGTACAGTCCAAGAAATGTGTTCAGGCTGAGAGGAAGGAATTGAGCGACAGTTTTGTACCACTCTTACGAGACTGTACCAACTCAGATCATCAGAAATGGTTCTTCAAGGAACACATGGTATGAAGTGTCACTGTACTACGGAGTCCACCTAGAGGAGATGGGGGAGCCCCTGGACTCCGTGTTTAACAGACTTAGCTAAGCACAGAGACAGACACACCAAACACTTGGCTGCTCTTCTTTTCATAAGGAAATCATTTTGTGATTTGTGAAAGTGATGTTGGCTTTAATAAAAATGTGAATAAGCTTTGTACTGATTTTGAAAACTTTAAAATTGTTCCCAAATACCCTGTTTTCAAAGGGTAGTCATAAAATGTTAACTCTAGGTATTCAGAGAATTAAAAGCTTTAACTATTTTTCTATCAATATGTATATTCTACTGTCATGTCTTTTTATTCCCCTTAGCAAAAAGGTAAATATTTTATTTTGGTATTTGAAAGGATTCCCAGGTATGAAGATGTTTGCATGGAAATTAGACTCATGCAATGTACTTTGCATAAATTGATAATACCTCAAACATTGGGTTAAGATTTTTCTCATTGTAGATAGGTGGACACTGGAACATTATATTGATTCCTTCAGGTCATTGAGATAATCTAGATTTATTTAATAAAGAATGCTACTTGGTTATGTGTTGCTGTCATAGTCAAAACTTTATGTTAGTCAAAGAGGACTCACCAAAGCTGAAACTTCAAGGGAACAATTTGATGTACTGGGCTAATATAAACTTCAACTGCACAGAGTAGACTTCTGACAATGCCTAGCTATGGGATGGCTGGCTACTTTTAGTAATTACCACAATGACTTTAAAACATGTTTATATCATTTTTAATTTGTATCACACATTAGTGTCAGGGAGAAATGTAATGCTGTATGTGAAATTCAGTTTTCAAATTTGTTCATTAATAATATTTGGTCATTTCAATCCGTGTTAGATTTTGTGCCACAGCAGCTACTGCAGTTTCTCTTCATAATTCTGATTTGTGAACGATCCCAGATCTACTTCTGAGATCTTGTCAACTTGATGAAGTCAATATGAGTGATTTTTTTTAAAAAAAGCAAGAACATTGCCAATCTTTGTTTTTGCAGTCAGTCAGATGTGAGAGATGACACATGTCTTCAATTGATTAAAAAGCATCAAATTTTGTCTCAGGCTCTTTTTTACACATTCCCCTTTGAGGGATGCAGTTTAACAATTAGCCAGGAACAAATCCAGTTCACCTGGCTTGGATCAATCTGATGCATCTTAACCACTCTGAACTTCAGTTTCTTCATCTGTGCGATGAGAATAGTGAAACCAAGCTTGTGGGGCACTTGTGAGGATTAAATAACATGGAGCAGGTGAGGGCTTAGCTTAGTCCCTGGCATACAGTATGTGTTCATTAAATTTCTGTTTTCAAAAATGCACTTTATAAAATGTGAAGCACAGTAAACATCAGTAGGTGTTTATTCAAAAATAAATATTAAATAATTTAGTTATTTTATCTTTACAGGATTAAATAGCTCCTCAGCAGGCAGGAATACGATATGAACTCCTTCCAGCACAGCTCAGTTCTCCTGTAAATGTAATATGCTGTGAGGCCAAAGCTTCCCTCCTCCATTGTGGTAACTTATAAAGCAGGTGAGATGCCCACTCGGCCTGTAATGGAGGTAAGAAGTCCTGCCCTGCCCCCTCCTCCCGCCCTTCCTGCAGTATCAGTCTGAGCTCCATTGAAGGGGTGTCAGCCCCTCCCAGGGTATAGGAAGACAGTTCAGGCAGACAGAAAATTAATGCTGATCAAATTCATAATGAGTGCTGGGAGTCTACACAAGCATTTTTGGGCGTGTTCACTGGACACTGCCGGTAATTAGCTTTGCTTGAGAAGTCATCCCTCTTACTCTCGCCAGCAGTTTCTACGTGGTAATTTTTAGGATGGAAGAACTAATAAAAATATTCAGGGTGTCCAGGAAGATATTTTCAGACTGTAAGGCAATTTACAATATTTTGAGGAATCTTCCCTTCACTAATGGATGAGGAGTCTCAGCCTGGGTAGGTCTCCACCTGCCCCACTGGAAGGTATGGATTGGCCTCCAGTCCTGTTGTGTGGAGTCAGGATCTTGGGGCCCAGCCCCAGCTGGGGTAGGTTGCTTCACCTGCTAGCACTCATTTCCTCATCTGCATGATATGGATAAGAATGTCCTCTGTTAAGTTCTCAGATATATTTTTTAGTTACTTTTTTAGCAGTTGCCCTAAGGGATTATATTATGCTTCCTGGATTTATTACAATCTTCTTCATTCTTAGTATTGAGTTAATTTGAGTAAAATTTAGCAAATTTGTGTCAGTATAGCTCCTGTCTCCTCCCCTGTGCTATTATGGACATATATGTTATATCTATATGTTATAAACTCAGTAACAGAGTGGTTTAGGTCTTGCTTTAAATAGTAAGAGAAAAAGAAAAAATATGCACATATAATATACACACAGTCTCTTATATTTACCCATCTATGTACCATTTTCCATGCTCTTCATTACTTCCTGTGAGTCTGAGTAACCCTCTGGTGTAATTTTCTTTCAGTATAAGGCCTTTCTTTGGTATTTCATCTAGGATAGATATGTTAGCAATAAATTCTCTCAGTTTTTGTTTATTTGGGAATGATTTTATTATGCTTTCAGTTTTTGGAAAGATAGTTTAGCTGGATATAGAATGCTAGTTGACAAGGATTTTTTTCTTTCAGCACAGTGAATTTGGGATTACACTACCATAGTGTCACCATTGTTTTGACTGAGAGGTCATCCATTAATCATTTTGTTACCTGTATGGGATGAATCATTTTTCTGTTGCTGCCTTTAAGATGTTCTCTTTGTCTTTCAGCAGTTTAAGATATGTGTAAATGTGGTTTGTATTTATTGTACTTGGAGTTTGTTGAGCTTGGAATGTAATTTAATGTTTTAAAAATCAATTTGGGAAGGTTTTAGCCATTATTTCTTCAAATATTTTTTCTGCCCCTTTCTCTGTTCTTCAAATTGGATAATTTCTGATGATCTATCTTTAAATTCACTGATTTCTTCTGTCAAATCAAACTGTTGAGCTATGTAGTCATTTTATTCCAGTAGTCATTTTTTGTAGTCATTTTTTTTCAACTCTGAATATCCATTTGGCTCTTTTCAGTAGTATCTGTTTCTCTGTTGAGATTTCCTATATATTGACTCATTGTTAGCATATTTTCCTTTAGTTCTTTAATTATAGTTTTCTTTAATTATTTGAATATATTTTTAATAGCTGCTTTGAAGGCTCTGTAACTTAGCAGCTTAAAACGTTAAATATATTATCTTACAGTTCCTGTAGGTCAAAAGTTTGCACGTGGCTCTTTTTTTTTTTTTTTTTTTTATGGCTGCGTTGGGTCTTCATTGCTGTGTGCGGGCTTTCTCTAGTTGTGGCGAGCAGGGGCTACTCTTCATTGCGGTGCACAGGCTTCTCATTGTGGTGGCTTGTCTTGTTGCAGAGCATGGGCTCTAGGTGCTCGGGCTTCAGTAGTTGTGGCTCATGGGCTCTAGAGCACAGACAGGCTCAGTGGTCGTGGCACACAGGCTTAGTTGGTCCGCGACATCTTCCCGAACTAGGGCTCGAACCCGTGTCCCCTGCATTGGCAGGCAGATTCTTAACCACTGTGCTGTGCCACCAGGGAAGTCCCTTGCACATGGCTTGACTGGATTCTCTGCTCAGGGTCTCCCAAGGCTTCAGTCAAGGTGTCCACCACGGCTGTGATCTCATCTGTGATCTCACTGATTGTTGGCTGAATTCAGTTTCTTGAGGCTGTAGAACTGAGGACCTCAGCTCTAAAAGGCCATTTTCCATTCCCTGCCATATGGCCTTCTACACAACATGACAGTTTTCTTCTTCAAGGCCAGTAGGAGAATGTCTGTTGCTGATTCTTATCTCTTTTAAGTTCTCACTTGATCTAGTCAGGTTGACCCAGGATAATCTTCCTTCTGTTAACTCAGAAGTCAACTGATTAGGGACCTTAATTACATCCAGGTAATTCCTTCTCTGGAGTGATATGCCATCATATTCACAGATCCTGCACACAGTCAAGGGGAGGGGATTATATTCGGCATGTGTACCAGGAGGCAGGAATCTTGGGGGGTCATCTTAGACTTCTGCCTATCACTGTGCACCTTTGATCCCCAATAATTCACATCCCTTACACGCAAAATACATTCACTCCCTCCCAAGGTTCCCAAGAGTCTCATCTCATTACAGCATGAGTTCAAAGTCTAAATTTTCATCATCTAAATCTAAATCTCATCAGCTAAAAGTCCAAAATCTAAATCAGGTCCAGGTCCAGGTGCAGCTCATTTCAGTATATGCAGCTGCTAGGACACCATTGCTCTCCATCTGTTACACTGAAGAGGCCATTTATCCACCCCAATACTCCCAACATACAGTGGCAGGAAGACATAGGATAATGTTTATAGATATTCTGGCTCAAACAGGGGGAAATGAAAGTCAAAAGGAGTCATGGGTCCATAATTGTTTTGAAATCAGGTAAATGTTTGACTTTTCTTGATTCAATTTCAAGACCTGGGAATAATCATCAGGGGCTTTTGGCTCTTCCCTCTGGGCACGTGGTTCCACCTTCTTGTCATCCTTACTATTTTATGAAAAGTAACACACGTTTGCAGCTGAGTCGTTTTGTGAGCCTGCTTCCCACCAGTAGAATTTTGGTTGTCCAACCTCCTCTTTTCATTTTGTTCTCTCTCTCTCTGTCCCATTTTGTCCAAGCTGGCAGGATTTCTCTTCTCTTTTTTTTTGTTTTAATATTTATTTATTTATATATTTATTTGGCTGTGCTGGGTCTTAGTTGTGGCATGCGGGATCTAGTTCCCTGACCAGGGATCAAACCTGGGCCCGCTGCATTGGGATCATGGAATCTTAGCCACTGGACCACCAGGGAAGTCCCCCCAGCTGGCAGGATTTCTGCTGAGATAATTCTCAAGAACTTTGTGGTCTTTCATGGATTCACTGCTTTTCACTCCATTAGACGGAAGCCACATCCACTAGATCTTTTCAAACAAATCCCTTTTCTCTCTTGGCCTCCTGTTGAGAAGGCTGAGTGATAATGACCTTCAGCTTCCTGGATGCCCCTGGTGTAGTCAAGAAGATCCATGACATGCACACACTCTTTATCTCTTAAAAGGGCCCTTTGTGTGACTGAACGTTCTGCGCTTTTGATCTTTCTGAGGTTTTAAAAAAAGATTGTACAGTCACACACTCAGTCTTTTCTCTATGCCACATTTTCAGTAGCCATTCTGATTTTTAGCCTCTTTTGCCATCTGGAGAGGCTGAAAATTTTCTAAATAATTCAGTCCTACTTAATTTTTGTATAACAGTTTTCCCTCTGAATAATCTCTCTCCTCTTTCATTTTACCGTAAGCAGCAAGAAGAAACCAGGCAGCATCTTCAGCACGGCTTGGAAATCTCCTTAGCTATATAACTAGGTTCATCCCTTAAAAATTCTACATAGCTGCTGGAGACGATTTTGCTAAGCTTTCTGCCACTATATAATAAGGATCTCCTTTTTCCACTTTCTAATAACATGTTCCTCACTTTCTTCTTAACCTTCACCAGCAGCATCCTCAACATTTATATTTCTGCTAACAGTCTGTTTAATTAAGGAAATTTAAGCTTTCTCTATTATGTGCTGCAGAATTCCTCCATCTTCCTCCTACTGCCCAATTCTAAAGCTGCTCCTACATTTTAGGTATTTCTTACAGTGTCATCTCACTCCCAGGTACCAAAATCTTTATTAGTTTTCTATTGCTGTGTAATAGATTGCCTCAAATATAGCGGCAAATATAGTGGTTCCCATAGGTCATAAGTCTGGACATGGCTTAGCTGGGTTCTTTGCTCTGGATCTCACTGGCTGAAATCAAAGTGTTGGCCAGGGCAGCTATCTCATCTGGGACTTGGGCTCTTCTTCCAAGCCCACTGTTCGTTGGCAGAACTCAGTTCCTTGAGGTCGCGGGACTGCAAACCTCAGCCTCTAGAGGTCGCTTGCTGAGAGATTCTCCTGCTGGCTTTGAAGAAATCAGCTGCCATGTTGTGATGGGCCATGTGGCTGGGACCTGAGGTGGCCTCTGGGAGCTCAGAGTGGTCAAGTTCATGTTGAATTTGTGGAAACAAAGACTCATCAGTATGATTATTACATTAATAACAATGTAGACAATGCAGGTGCATTTGAAACTCTGGCTCAGGGATGCCCATCTCATCAGATGCCTACTTACCATTCCAGAAGATTCCTTTTTGAAAACTTGTAAAAATTCCCAAGAACCTGAACCTTCGTTGCATGACAGTCTCCTTACACGTGAGTTGGGAAGGATTTGTTTTATTTATATGGGTCGATTCTGGATATGTGTTAAAGGGAAATTTCCTGCGCTAACGAGCTTCCCTTTTCTCCTCCTGTGAAAGCAGTACTTTTCACAATTTAATGTGCGTGGGAATCACTTGACGTCTTGTTAAAAGGTAGATTCAGGTTCAGCAGGTCTGGGATAGGCCTTGAGATCCTGCATTTCTCACAAGCACGCAGGTGATGCCACACTGGATCAAATTTTGAGTAGCAGATTATTCAAGTGAGAATAAGAATGCAGGTCCTGGTTGCCCGGTCACTGGTGTCTATTCTCACACACACACTAGATGGTGTTGTCAGCTCAGGAAATATCACAATGCTTTAGTTGCAGGCGTGTCTGTTGATCTAAAAGAATCCTCCAAATCTCAGGTCCATGGGATGCAGACCTGGAAGGCACCCAGAGATCATCCTTTGCCCAGTGGGTAGAGGTGGTAATGAGGCCCATGAGGGAAGGGGGTTGCCTGAGATCACACAGCAAGTTAGGGACAGCGTTTTCTTTGTCAATACCTGTCAGTCTATGTAGTAATCAGTGTTCTAAATTTGGCCTGGGTGTGTTTTCCTTAAAGTGTTAGATTGGTACTCTTTTTAAAAAAATTGTATCTTCAAATATTGGCTTGCTGCATTACATTAAATTATAAAAAGGAAAATTAGTTTCCTATCTTGATAAGAAGTTCTAAAGACTTTGCCACATGGTTTGTTGTATCATAGCCGCAACGTTTATTTAAGCAAGTGGGGTTGGAAATGCTGGCCTCTTACAGTCTCCTAATGTTTGTGAGATTTAATGCACTGTACACCAAATTTTTCACACTTAGACACAACTTTAGAGTTTTGTTTCCAAGAGTTTTATTTTGTTTGCTCCTATAAAGTCAGCCGAGTGAGGACTGCTGTCTCCTTTTTATTATCAGCATCTGCTGACTGATAATAATAATAACAGTAATACCATGAGTTGGGCACCGCTCTAAGCACTTCATGTAAATGAGCTAATTTAATGCTGAAAACACCCAGTAACGTAGGTGTTGGTCCTCCCCTCCCCTCAGCTTCCCCCATCCCCAGTTTAAAGGTGAGGACACTGAGGCTCAGAGAGTGTAGGGAACTTGTCTCAGGTCACACAGCTAATCAGGGGCAGTGCTAGAATTGAACTCAGATGGTCTTACTCCAGAGCTCAGTTGTAACTCCTGGGACCTGGTACCTCCTGGAGGGGAGAGGAGGCGACTTGCCCAAGTCAGGCAGCTCGTACACCCTGGCCACAGCCCTCCCCTCACTCTTAGTCCAGTTACAGCACACTGCTGGTCATGGCACGAGAATTAATGAGAGTCTGTCCTGCTTGGAGAGTACAGGGGTCACAGCAGAGTCACGTCTCTGGGCAAGTGCCACGTCAGGGAGCAGAGCCAGGCATAGAGCTCCAGGCTCAGAGCCGCTGGGGGCGCAGACCTGCTCCTCCAGGTGCCATTGTCCTGGTGGGCTCCGTTTTGCCCACACCCACACTCTGCCCTCTTTCTCTTTAAAACGAGGCAAGAGTAGGAAGGCAGGATTCAAGAAGAGGGTGGGGGGTGTTTCTTCAATTTTTCCTTTGAGATTCTTGCTGCAAAGCCAAGGAGGCCCACAGTCCGTGGCCAGATCCCCTGCGGTTGCCCCATCCAGCACTTTGCTGTCTTTGGAGGGTTTAGAGCCCGTGGGACTGAGAGTTCTGTCCCATCTGCCATGTCATGATTGCTCTGTGAATCATCTCGAACCTTCTTTTACAAGGCAAGGGTCAGTGGAACTGATTGCTCATCAGACTGTTAAGATGGTTATTTCAGTGTCCTAAAAAGAAATTGCCCGATGGGTGTGTCTATTGGGCAGCTCTGGTTATTAACTCAACAGTGATTGCACAGCACCACTGGATTCTGACTGCCAACTGTTATAAAAGGAAGCAAGTTACTGGGTTATAGAATTTGCAGGGACTTTACAAGTCATGTGTTCAACTCCCTCCTAAGCAGGAGTCCCTCCTTGTCCCCAGCAGTGGCCAGCCAGCCCTAGCTTGCCCACTGCTGGTGGGGGGATTCTCCCCCCTTCACAGGTCATCTGTTGTGTTCTTGGACAACTTCTTACGAGGCTGAAATCTGTCTCTCTGTAGCCTCCTTATTGCTCTGGACCCCCCGCTTGGAGGCCACCCAGCATGTGTGCTCTCTCTTCCCCTCAGAGATTCAAGGAGAGAGGATATGTGTCTCAATCTTCTCTCCTCCAGGCTGTCAGCCCTCCCTTCTTCAAAACATCATTATGGAATGTGGTTTTCACTGGAGTTCTGTGAGGGAGTAAAGATAGACGCTTGCATTAAATCTTCTGCATTTAACTGAAGGTCAAGACTCCATTCCCCATCCCTGCAGAGGAGTCTCATCTAGCTCAGGACCCCCCAAATGCTCTGAGGGCAGTGAAACGACATTAGTGGGCTGTAGGGTGGGACAGCAAGAGGGAGAGAAATGGTATAAGAGAAACTTCATTTTCCATAATAGGAAGTCAGTAATAATGGTCTAAAACTGAAAAATCGTGAGAAAGCAGGGCTAATGTTTTATTTGAAGTTCTGAGGCAAATACTGGAAGAAATTGCTGAAAATGTTGAGAGGAGGGGCTCTCTTGAGAGCCAGATCTGGGTAGGGCTGGGACAGGGGACTGCTGATTTTATTATGAACCTTGAGTGCTATTAGGCTTTTTAAGCTAAGCACATGTACTTAAGCAAGTGTATTTGTTGAAAATGATCTTTAAAAATTCTCCCAAATGGAGTTTGGTCTCAAAGTCTTGTTAGTAGGGAAACAATTAGGGGCCTAGGTTTGGCTTTATTTGGCAGGGTAGATTTAAAAGACATTGGGATATGTAGAAGGACAGACCTGGATATAAATTTGGTCTGGTGAACTTGCCAGCTTTGTGACTTCGGGCAAGTTACTTAACCTCTCTGAGCCACAGTTCCTCATCTGTAAAATAGAGGCAGTGCTAGGACCTAACTCTAGGGGGTTGTGAGGATTAAATGAGATGAGGCAGGCTCAGGGCACCCAGCAGAATGGGGACTCAGGGCCCATTTCCTGGCCACAGATTCTCTGTTGCTCGATCCCAGAGATATCCTGAGGACCAGAGCTGCTGTCAGAAAAAACACGTGTCTCAACTCCTGCCTGCAGAATGTTTGCTCTTCATAGAAGTCCTGGATTCAGTGCCTTATGACAGAACAAACAAGCAGGAGTCCTTAATGGTTCCTAGTCCTTCTTCCCTCTCCATCCTCAAGGAAATTAGCTTTTTGTGTGTGTGTGTGTGTGGTACGTGGGCCTCTCACCGTTGTGGCCTCTCCCGTTGCGGAGCACAGGCTCCGGACACGCAGGCTCAGCGGCCATGGCTCACGGGCCCAGCCGCTCCGCGGCATGTGGGATCTTCCCGGACCGGGGCACGAACCCGTGTCCCCTGCGTTGGCAGGCGGACTCTCAACCACTGCGCCACCAGGGAAGCCCGGAAATTAGCTTTTTAACCCTTCTCCTCTCATAACTAGTTCATCTCTGGGAAAACTTTGAACCCAAGAGCAGCCGGGGGTTGGGGGTCACTTCAGTCCAATTTTTTTGCCATGAAGTGGGGGCACTGCTCCTCAAGAGGGGCCAAGAAGGGGGCCACCAGGCCAGTTCATCCTTTGTGCCTGCGGGTAGGGGACAGGAGCAATAGCCTCAGCCTCTCTGCAAAACCCTAGCAGGCCACGGGATTTGGAAGACTCGGGGAGCTTGTCCCGAGGTAGACTAGGCTCAGCTCACTCCTTTTGGAACCAGAAACTGAGGCAAAATAAAACTGCCTTTTCTGGGTAGGATTCTGGACAGTTCTGGGAACTTGTCTGCAAAACAAATTGATTTATGGGGATCCAGCTGTGAGGAACTGTACAAAACAGGGATCAGAGGAGATATACTCCAGATGTGGCTTCATTAAGGTCAGGGGTAGAACAATGGGATTGAAAGACTTCCGAGGTCCATTGGGCCATGGAGACTTCGAGAAAGTATGGCCAAGGGCCTGTGGCTTCCAGCTGCTGATTCCGAGCTGTAAAACAGCTTTGAACTCATTCTGTCCAACCTCTTGAAACTACAGGTGGGGACCCCAAGGCCCAGAGAGGGAAGGGGCTTACCCAGCATCACACATGGAGGGGAGACAAGGCTGGACCCAGAAGCCACATCTGCTGCTGCTGGTACCAACATCTGTCTCATCACCCACCCCTGCCTCTCACTCCTGCCTTTTAGAATCCAGCCCAAGGTTGTTTTCTTAATCAAAAGTTGAGGGAAGACTTAACTCTGCCACACTCTGATGGTAACTTGCCCAGTGAGGAGACCAGTCTCACCCTAATGCTGGGGGGAAAGCTCCCTCCCCACTTCACGGGCTGCTGAGACCCTGGTGACACCTTCTGTTGGAGCAGTCGGTCCCTGTGCTTCTGGAGCTGGAAGTGGTACTTTGTTAGGTGCCTGTTCCCTGTCCTCTGAGGGTGAGGGCAGGATGCCCTCCTACTGCATTGCCTGTATTGGGAATGAATTTCAGTTTTTTTTTAATGTAGTTTTTTTTTTTAATATTACAGCTATTTATTTATTTTATTTGGCCATGCCTCAGGGCACGTGGGATCTTAGTTCCCCGACCAGGGATCAAACCTGTTCCCCCTGCATTGGAAGCGTGGAGTCATAACCACTGGACTGCCAGGGAAGTCCCAGATTTCAGTTTTCTGAAGCTTGGAAATGAGATTCACATTTGGCAGAATCTCAAATCAAGTCTGGTCTCCCACTTCTACTACAGCATTCCTGACATGTCTCTCTCTTTTTTTTTTTTTTAATTTTTAAATATTTATTTATTTGGTTGTGCTGGGTCTTAGTTGTGGCAGGCAGGCTCCTTAGTTGTGGCTCGAGGGCTCCTTAGTTGCGGCTCACCGGCTCCTTAGTTGTGATATGCAAACTCTTAGTTGCGGCATGCACATGGGATCTAGTTCCCCAGCCAGGGATCAAACCCAGGACCCCTGCTTTGGGAGCGTGGAGTCCCAACCACTGTGCCACCAGGGAAGTCCCATCTTCTTTTTTTTTTTTAAACACTTAATTTTTTCCAGATTATTAAAAAATATATATGCTCAGCTGAAAATTTGGAAACTATGCAAGAATATAAAGAAATCACTTAAGTTCTCACGACCCAATGACAGCACCATTTGGAAGCATTTCCTTCCAGTCTTTTTTCATTATTACAATTCCTTTTATTTGGCTGGAATTGGCTCAATATTAGCTTTTGCCAAATGAACATGGTTCTGTCCTTTGGGGAAATGCAGAATTAGTCTCCTTCCTCTGCCTATAACAGGGGTGTAGATGTGTGACAACAATATGCACGTCCAGATTCTTCCCTCCTCTGGGAGAAAATTGCAACTCCATTTTAAATGCCAAGGTTTTTAACAGTTATGGTCATTGCCATTTATTAAGAGCGTGCTACTTAAAAGGCACTGAACTAATATTTTCATACATTGTTTAATCTTCACAACAGTCTTACAAAGGAGGTATTTTCTAGCTTCAATTTATAGAGGAAGACACTGAGGCTCAGAGAGAATGGGTCCCATTTGAACTGATGGGAATTGAGTTCAGTGAGATTATCACCTCCCTTAATCTGGCTTTTTTATCTTTATTAATGCAGCCTTACTAAAACTGCCTCTTGAATGCCAGACTTGCAAATCACACCTTTACATTTGTTCCTGACAAATTTATCTCCTTGATTCTGGCCCACAAAGATCTTTTTTTTTTTTTCTCTTGTGATAATCTCTCTGATGCAACATGACTCATGTAGAATTCCTAGCAATGATTAAAAAAAATGGAAAAGAAAACCCTCCTATCATATTGCCTGGCACATAGTACTCACTCAGTACCTGGTTGCTATTATTATTATATGAGGTGGGTGACACTGTTTGTTTGGTTACCTGGGTTTCCCTCTGTTCCCCACAAAACACAGAACAATGTGCTAAAAGTAGCATTGTGCTAAGGAGGGGTCCAACCACAGTGGTTGGTCTCTGAGATGGCTTCTAGAACATCCTTCCTTTCCAGCTGTTGGCAGAAACAAGAAGCCAAGAAGATGCTCCCTTGAATTTGGACCCCTCTGTCCCATGCCTGGCCCTGCCCTTCCCCTGGGGTCTCATCATCCCACCCGTTGGTTGATACGGTAGGTCTGTCTTTGGTGAGAAGGGCCCCCTTCCCCCCACCAGCCTCCCAGCCCCTGACATGGCAGTCTGCCTTGCTGTTGCTCGTGCTGCTGACCCCTCAGAAGAGACGTTCCTTTTAGTGGGGTGGAGCTGTCAAAATGGATTTTAAAACATGGGTTGTGTTTTATTGTAATTTTTGGTTGTTTTCTAAATTTGGTCACAATCATGTCGTCTTGTTCTAAAAAGAGAGGGAGGAAGCAGCTGCCCCCTGGGAAGGCTTCAGAGAGGAGAAGGAAGGGAAGAAAGCCCTCAGGCTTCCCTGCTAATTGTTCTGCTTCCTTCCTGATCTCTCGAAAGCCCTCTCTGTGGGAGTAGAAGGGACAGATGTGGACTTGAAGATGCCTGCATGGTCTCCCTGACCTGGGAACTTCGTGGAGGGCAGACTGTCACCGGCCCCTGATGACACTCACCAAGGCTACTGGCCCCGTACAAGTGCCAGACAGCACAGACCCTGTTCCCACCTGGACCCAGGAGATTATGATTCAAGGTGGAAACAGAGAGATGGGAGGAGCCTGAAGAAAGGGCTGATCTCGTCTTCCTCAGAGAGGGGTGACATCTGTGCCATCTTGAAAGGCTGAGCAGCCTGTGGATAGGTAGGGGGAAGGCGGTCCAAGGGGAGGGCAGCCTGGCCAGGAATGGTGGGCAGTGGTGTTACTGGAATGTGAGGAAGAGAGGCTGGGAGGTGAGGCCAGGTCCTGGCAGGGTCCACATCTTGTGGGGGGCTTGGATGCCAAGCTGAGGAGTTTAGAGGTCACCCTGGAGGCAGTGAGGAAAAATGGTCTTTGCAGTCAGGACAAGACTGCAGCTGGCCGAGGGGCAGCTTCCTCCCATTGCATCATCCTCCCTTGAGTGTCCATCCCCCAGAGCTGCAGATTCTATCACATTCTGTGGTTTGGTTTCTGTCCACAACGCTGCACTGAACTACCCCTGCCAAGGTCCAGGACCTCTTGTTTGCTAAATCCATTGATAAGTTTTCTTCCTCATGTTCCTGCATCTCACCATTGCATTTGGCCTGGTCCACCCCTGTCTCCAGGCATTTTCTCCTACTCTCCAGGTAGGCTCCTGGCTACCACATCTCTTAGTTCTCCACTCAACCCAGACTTCTGTGGGCTTCCTTTCCAACATCCTTGAGCCACATTCCCCAGGATCCTAGGGGACCCTTTATGTTCTCCCCCAGAGACCTCAAACACAGATGTGGCTTCAATGCCAACGGTTACCTGTGTCCATCAGTTAGGAACTGTATTCAGCTGCAAGTATCAGAAACCGGAAAAACAGTGGCTTAATCAAATTCAAGGCTTTATTTTTGTTACATAAGAGGAAGTCCAGAGTTAGGCATTTCAGGGCTGATTTGGTGGCTTTGTGGTGCTGTTAGGGATGGTGCTCATTCTGTCTTCCCATTCAACCATGCTTAGCATGTGCCTGTCACCCTGTAGTTGTAATATGCTCCCCCACCCCCCACCAAGCATTTAGTTTGTCATCATTCAAGGAGAATGAGAAGGGTAAAGAGCAAAAGACCTGCTAACTGAGCCTGTCCGCCGTTAAAGAGCTTTCCCAGAAGACCCTTCCTGTTTCTGTATTAGTCAGTTATTGCCACAGTAACGCTCTGTAACAACCACCCCCAAACTCAGCTGGCCAGGCTCAGCTGGGCAGCACTCCAGACTTGGGCCAGCCAGTCTTGGTCTAGGTCGGTTCCAAGTGCACTAGTTCTGGAACCCAGGCTGAACAAGCAGAGATAAGCCGGGGAGGATTCTTCTCATGGTGAGTCATCAGAGCAAGCAAGCCAAACTGCGCAAGCAAACTTAAGGTTTCTGCTTATTCCTTCTGCGAACGCTCCAAAGGAAGTCATGGAGCTAAGTCCAACATCAGTGGGTGAGTACTCACCCTCCATCCGCAGTGGCAGAGGAGAGCACATGTTTGTGGAGTAATATCCACATTCACACAGCCTCCGTCCAGTCCTGTGTCCTGTCACCCCTTCATTGAACAGGAGGCCGACAAGTGTGGGCTTTTTGGCTGGCACTTTGCCATCCTAAACAAACTCAAGGTTCTGATGGTGAGGAAGGAGGGAATAACGGAAGTCTGGTAGGCACACTTTGGCAGGACTTTTTTCAATAGCTGTGTCCCAGGAACTACCAGGTAAAAAATAATGAAGTTAGAGAACACACTGGCTGGCAGTGACACTAGTGACATTTATTACCCTTGGGAAGCCACCAGGACACAGAGACAGGCCATACCACAAGACTTATATGGCCACCGAGTCCCCTCCTCCTGTTGCAACATTTTACAAACCTCCCTTCTTTGGTGCTGTCATAAGTCCCACTGCACGAGGGCATGGGAGAACATTACCAGCAGAGGTGGGAGAAGTCATCGACGTCATCCCCATTTGGAGTTGCTTGTCCTTCTGTCTCTAGTGAAGTGCTGGCCTGTGTCATTCCCAGCACATGCTCATCAGCCCTGAAGGGTCCTGGCTTCGTCACATCGTGGCCTGGCACCAAGACCTGGCTTCGATCTCTTGCCTTTGCTGTATCCATAGCTCAGATAGCTGTCAAATATATTCAGGTCCTAATATCAACTAAGGGAGAGGAAGGTGCAAAGCATCTAAGACAAGAAGAAAGAGCTAGAGCTGTAAGATGGAAGCTGGGGCATTGCCTGCCTCAGGGCTGCAGCAGCTATCCCACCACCAAATCCTGAGGAGCAAAGGAAGGAAGAGACGTTCACTAGACTGGATGTGCTGTTCCTGAGACAGGGAGCCCAGAATGGTTTCCAAAGCCCACGGCATTACTCGCCCTCTTAAGCCTCTCTCTTGCCATGTACACACTGGCAACTCGCACATCTCCCCCCAGCCTGGGTCTCTCCCAACCTGCTGCCCGCTGAGCACTTCCCTCCGGCTGTCCCATCCACCCTGAAAAAACAACACATTCTACCCTGGGCTCGTCATCTTTTCTTTCCCCAACCTGCTATTCTTTCTCCCCTGCTGTCCACAAAGCTGGAAAGATGTGGTTTGTCTCCCTGACCTCTACTTCCCTTTACTCTGGCAAGAACCCCAGTATTTCTTTGGGATCCGCCCCTTGCCCTCTTAGTCTCTGTGGTCTGTATGACTCCAGCAAAACTCATGGATCTAAGTCAGTTAACACAGCCGTAGCGATTGGTTCAGTGGTGAGCGTGTGACCTAAGCTGGTGAATCTCAGAACTTCCATGCAAATGCTAGGACACAAGCTCTCATTTGTTTCTGTTAGATTTAAACCTGGAAGGATATAGCTCCGAGAGGTGCTGGCTGGCAGCCACCTTGTGACCATGAGACTGGTGACCATCTTGTGACAATGCAGGAGGAGCTGTCAAGACCAGAGTCAGCGCGGAGTACCTGAGTTACAAGAGATGGAGAGAAAATATACTGATGATGTGGTTTGAGTCCCTGGATCCAGGTGGGCCTGAAATGATTGAGATCTACCCTCATGTTGTTTAGTCATATGAACCAGTACACTTTACTTTTCCTCTTTTTAAAGGTCAGTTTGATTAGGTTTTCAGCCAGTTGTAACCAGAAGTGTTCTGCTACACCTGTTTCACTGAATGGCAGCAGCACTTAACCAAATAAGCCAGAAGCCTGGGGTTCACATTTAGATTCACTCCCCACATCCAAGAAGGCTCAGTCCTGGGCCGTCTCTTTAGTTTCCTCCCTGCATCCCATTGCTGTTGCCTCAGGTCAAACCTATGTCCTCTCTTGCCTGAGCCATGGAATAAACAACCCATTGAGCGGCCTCCCTTTCAGCCTCAGTGTCTCAATTTCTCCTTCCCACTTGGCAGAGTTGTCTTTCTAAAAGCTAATCTGACTATGGCACGGTATTCAACCACTCCCCAAGCTCTGTTCATTCACGTAAAGAATGACCTGGTCCCAGCCTGCTGCCAGTGGCCTGGGCAGAGTGGGTGTGACAGCATGAGGTTGCCAGAGCTGGCCTTTGGGGCCTCCTTCCCTCTTCTTGGTGCCATCCCACCCTGGCACCATCAGCTGAGTGTGGCACAGAACTGCTCAGATGGGCCAGGCCCACAAAACCAGTGGAACTTAAAGGTCTGAGAGAGCAGCCGGGAGGTCAGGCCCCTGCTGCCCAGCTTCATAGAACCAGATCTCTGACCTGTGCCCAGGACTCTGGGTGCCAGGCTTCCCCTCTTCACTTACCCATCCAGCTTTACCGCCCAACTAGCCCCTGGCTACTCGAAGCATGAGCCATGGACCAGCAGCCCTGGCATTGGCTGGGAGTATATTAGAAATGCAGACTCTCAGGTCCCAGCGCAGACCTACCGAACCAGAATCTGCATGTTAATACTCTCACTGGGTGATTCTCAGGCACACTGAAGTCTGGACAGTCATTAAGGCTCCCTCCAAGTCATTCCCTGGGCCTCAGGACTGGGACAGAACAGCAGTGAGGTGTAGACAGAGGCATAGAGCTGGAAAAATCCAGCTTCCTTATCCCTCATCCCTGGGGATGTTTGTGCACCTACACTGGGGCCGTGGGATCTTAGAGTGGGCAGGGACCCTGGAGGTTCCCAGCGACCAGCCCACTGAATCTTGCTTGGATCACAGACTCCTTTGAAAATCTCAAGGAAGCTATGGCCCCCATCTTTAGGAGAGCATGCATGTCTGTGCACGTGGCTGCCCTGCACACAATCACAGCTGACGGCACACGCCCACAGGAGCCTCCAGGTAAAAACTTCTGCCTTAGAAGAATCCTTTCTGTAGCATCTCCAGCCTTGTCGAGAGCCCTGCAGGCTCTCACCACCTGCCACACCTGCCTTCCACTCTGGTTACCCCCTTTTCTTGGAACTGGTTGTGCCTCCCAGTGACTTCTTTCCACTGCCTTGTCCTGCTCTGCAGAGTCACGCAGATGAGGTCACTTAGTCCTCCCCATGACAGGGATGAGAAGATAAGGAATTACATCTACCAGAGTTTGCCCTTCTCCACAAGGTTCAGCTGTGGTTCTTTCCATATAGGATGGGACATGCAGACGCTTCCCAGCCCATCTTGGCCCCAGACATCCTCTGTTTCTCAGTGTTCCCATTAAGGGCTGGTCCCCAGAACACAGCATTCCAGGTGCAGCCTGACCAGCCTGGGGAAAGCTGACCACTCACCCATTTGTTCTGAACACTAGCTCTGGGGACAGACATACAGCAGCAGATACACTGAGCTGGGGTTCAACTCAGACCCCCAGATCTCCCGTAAACACCTGCGTGATCTCAGCTTCCTTTTGTTGTAGGAAAAAATGGGGTGCAAGCGGAGGGTCGCGTCCCAGGTCTTGAGTGAGTCCCTGGGGTGGGCCACCAAATGAGGGTCCTTGGCTTCGAGTAGGAAAGAATTCAAGAGCGAGCCATAGTAAAGTGAAAGCAGGTTTATTCAGGGAGATACACACTCCCTGAATGCTCAGAGTGTGGGTCATCTCAGAAGGCAAGAGCGGCCCTGAGAGGTACACATTCCATATACAGAATGTGGTATGTCTCAAAAGGTGAGACTGGCACTGAGGTGTGGGTGTGGTTAGTTTTTATGGGCTGGGTAATTTCATAGGCTAATGCGTGGGAGGGATATTCTAACTATCTTGGAGAAGGGGCAGGGATTTCCAGGAGTTGGGGCACTGCCCACTTTTTGACCTTTTATGGTCAGCCTCGGAACTGTCATGGCGCCTGTGGGCATGTCATTTACATATGCCAATGTATTACAATGAGCGCATAGTGAGGCTTAAGGTCTGCTGGGAGTCGAGTCTTCCACCAACTTGGAGCTAAATAGGTTCTAACTAGTTTTTGTGGTATCCTGTTCTTAATGGTTGTGTCATTCTTTTAATGGTTGTGCCCTGCCCCTTTCCTTCCTGTCTCACTTTCTCTCTTTCTAGCATTTGGGAGAGTCTAAATTGAAATCCCAGGTTAGACCACACATTCAGGTTTCTGTCCTGTTCCTTAACTGCCCTCAGTGCCCTTGCCCAAAGGCATTTCCACCCCCCACCACACCCCACCAGCCTCAGTTTCCTCACAGGTTTGTTGGGATGGTCAAATATGTAATGAAAATACTGGGGCTTTGAAATATGGGATTTTTAAAAATCAATTTATACTTTATTTTTGGCTGCGTTGGGTCTTCGTTGCTGCGTGTGGGCTTTCTCTAGTTGCGGCGAGCGGGGGCTTCTCTGTTGCGGTGCACGGGCTTCTCATTGCGGTGGCTTCTCTTGTTTGGAAAATGGGCTCTAGGCGCGCAGGCTTCAGTAGCTGTGGCACGTGGGCTCAGTAGTTGTGGCTCACAGGCTCTAGAGCACAGGCTCAGTAGCTGCGGTACACGGGCTTAGTTGCTCCGCAGCACGTGGGATCTTCCCAGACCAGGGCTCAAAGCCGTGTCCCCTGCATTGGCAGGCAGATTCTTAACCACTGTGCCACCAGGGAAGTCCCTGAAATATGTTTTTTAAAGTTTCTGTTACTTGTTATTTTGGAAAAGATTTCTGGTTGTTTCCAAAATCCATTTCCCCTTTCTTTCATAGGAATAGAACCTTAGCACACAGACGCTCAGCTTAAGACCATAAATCCCGGCCTGCCCTGTGTTAGGTGTGGCCCTGGGAGGTGAGGGGAGCGATGCACTCAAAATGCAGTCATGCTCTTCAACGGAGAGTGTGTCTTTCCTTGCCCTCTGCCCTCCCCTGGCTGTGGACCTGGTGGTGTGCCATTTTGGAGCACAAGTATGAGTACAACACCCCTGGAATGGCAGAGCAACAAGACGGAAGGTGTCTGGGCCTGTGATGACTTCAAAGAGCAGCCTCCTCAGACTCGGGACGACTTTTATGTGAGTGAGAAATGAACTCCTATCTTCTTTAAGCCACTGTTATTTGTGGTGCTCAGCTCAACCTTATTCCAGCCTGATGAATGAATTTTCTTGAGGCGTGTTAATTCTAAGAGGCAGGTGTTGGCTTCAAATAAATAGGGAAGAGTTAGGGACTTGCAAATACCCTGAAGAAACCTATATTTCCCCCTTTCTTTCTACTTTTTTCCTTCTTTTCTTCCATTTCTCTCCCCCGCATCCAGTTCTCCAACATTTAGTGGGTTGTTCTTCTGTACCAGGCCCTCTACTTGGCACTGTGGATATGAGATGATTAAGGCACAGTATCCGCTGAAGTCTAGCAGGGGAGACAGATATAATGACTAATTGTCCTCCAAGTCCAAGTCACAAGATTACTGTGAAGGTGTGTACAGGGTGATGGGTGAACCCAGCCACCACTTTGCCTTGGCAGGTGGGAAGCAGGGGGCCTGAGTTGGTCCATGAGGGTTGAGTTGAGGTTCTCTAGAAAAAGAAGGACTTGCTTTGCTGTTATTGCCTTGTGAGAGATCAACTTCCTTCTGACAAGCCCTGAGCAAGGAAGAGACAACTGCTTTGCAAACAAACACCTCATGTATTATTTCCTCTGTTCTCCTCACATATTTCATCTCCTCCCCTGAATGATATGCCTCCCTGTGTCACTTAATTTCCACAGGAAAATGGAAAAAGCAACATCTGTCTAAATTTCCCCTAACTTGCTCCAGATTTCCAGGGTCAGAATGTGGACCCTGGGAGACACGGTCTCTGTGGGGTCAGAGGTGACAGCCCCAGAACTGGTGGACTCCCGCCGAGCCCCTGTGGCAGCCGGGCCGCCCCGGCGCCAGTTCCCTGCGCAATGCAGATGTTCTGCTCGGCAGGGCTTTCACTGGGAGCATAATCAGTGGCTGAGGGGGCCCCTGGAGAGGGGAGTGCAGGCCTCGTTCCCACGGGCTCCTGCCCAACGTGGTTCCTGAGTTTTCTGTTCCTGGGAGAGGGGGTGGCCAGCAAATGCTCCAGCTCCCACACCAGTTGCTCCAAGGAAGCAACTTCCTCACGTGGCCCCAGGCTGCCCCCAGCCATGGGGACATTGTTTTGTTCACAGCCCAGTGGTAATGGCATTTATTTAGAGGACACTTTCTCTTCTGCTACCCACAAGGAAGCAGCTCTGAGCAGGGGAAGGAGCAGAGATGAGCCTCTAGGGATCAGGTTACAGCCCTTGAAAAGCCACCTTCTCTCTGACTCTCAGTCTCCTTACCTGTAAAAGAAAATGGGTTGGTCCAGGTGGCATCCAAGGGCAATGCATGGCGAAGGTGTGAATTTTGGAGGCCAGCAGAATCCCACCTGTGCCACTTGCTGCACTCGTGGTCCTGCCTGGGTGGCCTTGCACCTCGCCAGCCTTGGTTTCCTCATCTGTGCATTGGGGAGGTGGGACCAGGTCACCTCAAAGGGTCCTCAGGGCTTCATAATGATGGGAGCGTCTGCCTTTCATAAGGAAGCTGAGGAAAAGGGTTTTATTCTCTCCTAATGGCAAATATTTCTAATTCTGTGCCTGGTGAAGATAAGCAGGGTCATCTCAAAAGAACTGGCCTCCATGAGTTCCCCTTCTGCCCTCTGCCTCCCACCCATGAGTCTCTGCAGATCAAAACACTATTTTTCTAAAGCAAGAATCAGATGACTCTTTGGGGCCTCCTCCCAGGTCTCGTAGGATCCAGCCCTCAGACACCGCCCACACTGCTCTGCGTTCTCACTTTCTCTGGCCCCTTTCAGGCCCTTAAGTGGTCCAGCTGCAACCTCCTTTGGCCCTGGCCCCAGTAGTGGTGCCAAGGGGTGGCTGGGGGTAGGGGTGGGGGTAGCCCCTCCAGAGTCTTCCTCTGCTCCTCCAAGGCCACTCCAAAATCCTTTATCTAGGTAAAAGCAGGGTGCTGTTGGTACAGGACCATGCCACGTTCCCCAGGTTGCCCTTTCAAGATGCCGCCCCCCCAGCAGGCCTCCACTACAGCGTTTTCTCTGCCTGGAGCACTCCTCCCCCTCTTTCAGATCTTAGCATCGCCCATCACTCCCTCCAAGTGGCATTCATGCACATCCTGCTGGTCCCCCCTCTCTCTCCCCTCTCACAGCACCTGGTCCTTTTCTTCAGAGAACTCATCGCATTTGTAACTACACAGGTATCTTGTACTTACCTGCTCCATGCCTGACTCTTCCACTGAATTATAAATTCCAGGAGGACAGGGGTCATGCAGGTCTTGCCATACAGTTGACCCTTGAACATGAGGTAGGGGGCAGTTAAGGGAGCCCATTCCCTCTGGGGTCGAACATCAGAGTAAAACTTTACAGTCAGCTCTGGAGTTCCACATCCTCAGATTCAACCCACCATGGATTGTGTAGTTGTGTAGTATTTATGGAAAAAAATCTGCATATAAGTGGGCATGCAACGTTCAAACCCATGCTGTGCAGCGGCCAACTGTATTCCCATTGCCGAATGCAGTGCCAGTAAATAGTTGACTCTCGATAAACAATTGATGAATGAGTGAATGAATGAATCGCCCAGAGAATCTAGAATTTGGTGGCAAAATGATGACAATGGGAAGGCAAATGGTTGCAAGTGATGCTGTGGTACCTGCAGGATTGAGGCACTAGGCTTTGGCACCAACACCGTGGGTACAGTCCTGGCCTTGACACTTGGGTCTCTGGGAGGGCAAAGTCATTTTTCCTCTCAGCCCCAGGGAGAAGAGTGTCTTGAGAAAGATAGGAATGTCCCCTGTGTTGAAATGTTTCTGGGAGGTGCAGGGAGGAAGCAAAAGTCTGAGACATGTCTATTGATTCTGCCACAGGTTGTGGTGACCTTGACAAGAACAGTTGCAAAGGATTGAGGAGTCAGAAACTAGACTGCTGGGGAGTTAGCAGGAGGTGAGGAAGTAGAGACTGTGACGTAATGACTATTTCTAGACATTAGAACAGGAATGGGAAGAGAGGTGACATTAGCTATTTCTTATCACACAGGATCACATCAAAATCAATTTGGAAAAGTTTCTGAATAATAAAAATCATTCATTTCCTGGATGGCTAGCAAAATATGATGCCTCAACTCCTTGTCTTACTTCTCTCAGAAAAGTAGGATGTCAGAGTTAAAGGGATCTCAAAGGCCGGATGTTCCAACACAATCCTCTCATTTGGTAGATGAGGCGCCTGAGACCCAGAGAGGGGCAGGGACTTGCCCAAGGTCACACAGCAGTTGAGGGTCAGAGCCAGATTTTAAACCCAGGCTTCTCTAGGCCCAGGCTGAGGTTCTTTTTCATATTTCATGTCTTTCTTTCCTCTGTCCTTTCCAAACAGTCTTTATTGGCTCCAGGAAATGGGGAGGATAGTTATTTTTAGTTTATTCAAAATGAATAAAATGGGTAATTTTTTTCCCCATATATCAGATCCAAAGTATGTCTTATGTAAGAGCTAAATGGGATGAGAAATGGTTCCACAGTGAGAACAAAGATTCCTTTGAATATTAAAAGCTCCAGAGTGAACTCCAAATGGGCCCAAATGACTGGGACCAGCTCCTAGCCTAGCTGACTACAGAAGGCTGTGCAGGGCCATGTGTGTGTGTGTGTGTGTGTGTGTGTGTGTGTGTGGTAGCAGGCTCCATCTGTGGGGTGTGATTGCCTGAGCACCAGGACGAGCACCACAAACCTCCTCAATACCTCTTTATTATTATGATTATTTAAAAAATATTTTTAGAGCAGTTTTAGATTCACAGCATAACTGAGCAGAAGGTACAGAGATATTTCCCATATACCCTCTGCCCCTACACATGCACAGCCTCCCTCACTGTCAGCACCCAGCACCAGAGTTATGCATTTGGCCCTTGAACAACATGGGTTTGAACTACATGGGTCTACTTATATGTGGATTTTTTCAATAGTACATACTATAGTACTATAGGATCACCAGATATGGAACCACAGATAACAGAGGAAACTTGGAGATGGAGGGCTGACTATAAGTTATACTCGGATTTTCAAATATGCACAGGGTCAGCGCCCCTAACCCCTCCGTTGTTCAAGGGTCAACTGTATATTTGTTGCAATGGAAGAACGTACCCTGACACATCATTATCACCCAGAGTCCATAGTTTACATTGGGGTTCACTCTTGGTGTTGTATGTTCCAGGGGTTTTGACAAATGTATAATAATGTGACCCTGCACCTTCTCAATACCTCTTTATTATTATTATGGTAAAATACACAAAAAATTTACCATCCTAACCATTTTTAAGGGTACAGTTCAATGGCATTATTCACATTGTTGTTCAGACATCACCACTATTCATCTCCAAAACTCTTCTCATCTTGCAAAACTGAAACTATACCCATCCATTATCCGCAGCCCCTGGCAACCCCCATTCTGCTTTCTGTCTCCGTGACTTTGACACTTGAGCTCTGTCACAGAAGTGGAATCCTACAGTATTTGTCCTTTTGTGTCTGGCTTGCTTCACTTTAGTCCCTCTCTGCATGTGCTCCCTGCACCCCAATTCCACCATTAGAAAGCCTTACCTCTGGCAGAGGATTTGATTCTCTGCTGAGGAGGGGCACACGCCCTGGGAAGAAAACACTTCAGGCGTTACTGGCACTTTTTCTTTAATGCCAATCAGTGGATGATTTCTTGAGAGCAGGTTTCGATGGGGGTAGGGTGACCCTGGTTGAAAGCACTAGGTGAATAAGAGGGAGAGACATTAATGACAGAGAAAAAAGTTTTCCTGCCTGAAACAAAATGTTGTTACGATGATTATAAATGAACCTGTATAATTGTTTTTATAACATAGCCACCACCTAAATTTATGTCTCTGGGTCTGTTGGCCTCATGTCTTGCTCTGACTTAATTCCTTGGGGTGTCATGGCTGAGGCGCCCTCTAATGACTGCTAGTGATAATCACCATAATACCTTTGTGTTTGGTTGCAGTCTATAAATTAGCACACATTTTTTAAAATTTATTTTTTTGATTGAAGTATAGTTGATTTACAATGTTGTGTTAGTTTCAGGTATACAGCAAAGTGATTCAGTTATATATGTATATATGTATTATATATATATTCTTTACCACTGTTTGTTATTACAAGATATTGAATAAAGTTACCTGTGCTATACAATAGGTCCTTGCTGTTTATCTATTTTTTAATTTCTATCCATTTATTTGATCAAAATGGCAGTGGCGTGAAGTAGTTAGAATAGGACTTATTATCTCTATTTTTCAGGTGGGGAAACTGAGGCTCAGTGGGGTAGAGGGACCTTCTCTATTTGTTGGTAGAACTGGATCAAGAACCCAAGTCTTTAGTCCAGGGCTCTTCTCATGGCTCCACATTTTGCTGGCATTTATTAACCTAAAAATGTCTAAGGATAACTGTTATTTGCAAACGCATGGTCCTCTCCCCACCCCCACCCCCAGCCTTTCACTTGACCCAGTCCTTCTCCAAGAATGATGCATCACCATCCAGATGCTCAAATTAGAAATCCAGGAGTTGTCCTTGATATTTCCCTCTCTCTTGCACCATATCCAATCTTCGGTTAAATACTGTGGTTTTTAATTCCTAAATATGTTTTCAGTATACCCACTTCTCTGCAGTTCTGAACCCCCATAGTCTAGGCCTCTATCTCTCACCTGGAGTTGGACCTTTATATTGTTATTGCTGTCCTTTCTGCTCACCTGTTCCTCTGCGATTTCTTGGGAAATGTGGATTTGAACAATGTTAATCAGGTTTCTATGTTATAGGATTTCTCTTTGGTATGACAATCATGGTCACAGTGACTCTTCAGGGTGAGGGATCAAGCATTTTGCAAGCCCCAGACTTTCTTGGTCATTCCTGGACTCCTGCAGTCCATTCTCCCAACTGAAGCCAAAGAGTTTTCTGCTAACTGCAATCTTGATCGTGCTGCCTGCCCTTCCCGTACCTCTCCTGCGACCCTGGCCTTTCTGCTTCTCTGACGTGTGTAGGACACACCGTCAGTGCCCCACGCAGACCCCTTCTCCAGTCTCCTGCATCCATCTCCAGCTGCAGCAGCAGCGCTGACTGCTGTCACCACAGCTGCCTCTTCTGGGGAGCCGCCTACCAGGGAGGTCACATTCCCCCACCCTCCACAAGCGTCTCCTAACCATGATCTGGGTGGGTTCACAAAAGGCCTCCCACCCTGACCTCGAGGAGAGAAACTTTGCTGTGCAATTTATGCTCCCGAGCCAGCTGTGGATCAGGAACCAGTTAGACTTTACCGGAGTGCACCTCCGCGCTCTTGTTCTGCTTCCCTCACTCCTTGTAGGTTTTTCCTGTCCAGCACTCCCTGGATACTTCCCTCTGTCAGCCTCCACCCTTCAGGAGCCCTCCTTAAGACACCAGCCGCCCCTCAGCCACCAGATGGGTCCTCGCACACTGTCCCTCACTCCCGTGCCTCATTCTCTCATAAAGCAGGTCTGTCTCCCCTATGGCGCTACCAGTTCCACCAGGGACCATGTATGTTTCTGTCCACAGCTCCATCCCCCATGCCTGGGAGGTGCTAAAGATTTGCCAAATGAAGTTAGAAAGCATCATAGATATCCAGAATGACAATGAGAAATATTCATAAAATATGGCAGGCAGCAAGTTAACATCTAGAATATATTAAAACTTTTACCAATAAGAAGAGGCAAATGTATTAATACAAGAAAAGAGCATGATCGGACAATTCATGCACACAGATGGAGATGATTGCTACATCCATGGGAAAATATGTTAATCAGAAAATAGCAAATTAAAACAATAGTTGAAAGAACACTTTTTGACTACTGTGTTACCCAAGGTTGATTCTTAAAAGAGCATCATGCTGATGAGGGGAGGAGGAACCAGGCATTCTCATACATGGCTAGTGGGAAGATAAGTTGGTACCATGTTAGAATATAGCTCCCTAGGGCAGAAAGTTTGTCTCATTCTCTGTGGTCTCTCCAGTGGCCAGAACCATGCTTGGCACTGGGCACCAAATTAATATTTGTTGAACAAATAGAAGGCAATTTGGCAATATCTATCAAGAACCTTAAGTTCTTCATACCCCTTGGTTTAGTAATTTTACTTCAAAAAGAGACCCTTAGAGAGTAGGACAAAGATATTTGTATCAAGACATTTTACACATTCATTTATAAAATCAGAAGACTGGAAACAGCCTGAGTGTCCACAGCTTGATGACTAGTTTAATTATGGCACATCCACGCTGATCAATCTGATATAAATGATAAAAATGATGTATTTGAAGAATACTATGTATGTAGGATTAAGCTACTGACAAATGCTAAATGAAAAAATAATATAAAATTCTACATACAGTGTGACCTCAATTTTTGTTACAAAAAAAAAAACAATCTGAGTTGTTAATGGTGGGTTATAGTGATTTTTATTTCTTTGTTTTTCTCCTTATTTTCCAAAATTTCAACAATGAATATGTATTACTTTTATAGTCAGAAAAAAAAGCTTTGAAAAAGGGATCGTGGTTAATAACAAAATTGTGGGCATCCAGGAAAAGTAGAAATGACTAGTCATCTTATTTTTCCCATTAATACTTCATAACAGATGATTTTATGGTGGGTTAGGGAACATAGCCCCGATTGAATTAGTCTGGTTTTACTTAGACAACAATGAGAAGTAAATTTCGTGCTGCTGGAGACACTTGGTATTGTTGTCATGTTCTTAGTATATATTTTTCCATGACCTGGAGAATCTTAAAAATATTGGCTCCACTTTTCAAAAGAATTTTGCAACTCGTGTGACTGGAATTGATTTCTCCTGTGGCTCCTCGGATCTGTAAAAGGCATCAGAATGTGACACGCTCGTTGACCTTTATTCTTTGCCTTGGCTAGAGAATTTCCCTATGGCTGGCTCAAGGTTTTCAGGAGGAAGGCAATTAAATGACCTAGCACAATTGCCTGCATTCTCAGCCCTGACCTTATCTTGATTAGGAGGAAGTGGATAGCTAGTTGTTCCAAATTTAGAAAATAGAAGAGAGCCAGATGTTTGAGACTATCAGGGTGGAGGAAGCCTTAACCCTTTAGGGCGTTTGTCCCACTCACCACTTCTCAGATATGTTTGTGCCCATCTTAACACAGAGCAAAGGAGTTTTGATTTCCAGTTTCCCCTTCCCAAAAAATTTTTCCTGGCTTCTAAGTCCATGGCAAACCTCATGCTAAGTATTGAAAGGATTCAGACCACATCTGCTAGCTTATTATTATTATTATTATTTTTGGCCGCATGGCACAGATTGTGGGATCTTAGTGTCCCGACCAGGGATTGAACCCAGGCCCTCGCAATGAAATTTCTGAGTCCTACCCACTGGACTGCTAGGGAATTCGCCTGTTGGCTTATGTTAAACCTTCATCATCTCTAAGATCAAGTCCAGGATTCAGAGCCTGGTAGTCAAGGCTCTTTACCACCTGGCCGCTCCCTCCTTCTCCTACCATTCATTCTCACCACAGTGAGAGAACAGCATTTAAGAGAGCAGACTACAGGCAGTTGACACAGATTTGGCCCCTAGGATAGTGGGGAGACAGACATGAAGAAGGAGGTACATTCATCTGAGAGAGATCTGGGTTTGAAGACCAGATACGCCTCTTACTAGCTGTGTGATCTTGGACAAGTTATTTCACGCCTCTGTGTTTAGTCATTTCCTATTAAAGGGGGATAATAATAATAATATTAACAATAATGATAATACCAAATCCATAAGGTTTATATGAGCCTTATCATCATCACTGCATATAAGTAAAGCACTCAGTACAATGCCTCCCACATAGTTAGTACCTAATACACATTAATTCTTCTTTTCTCTTACTCATTCACTTGGAAAAAGTTTGCCGAGTTCTGAGTAGGTGCTGGAAATTCAGAAGGGGATAATGCACAGCTTGACCCCCAAGAAATCCATATTTTAGTGATGGAGACTCAGTGGGAACAGGCCAACATAACCCAGCTCCAGATATCACATTCCAGAAACCCTGGTCTCCTTTCCTTTCCCAAACACACCATGCACCCTTATACTTTGTGCCTTTGCTCACCTGTTCCTTGTGTCAGAAAAGCTTCCCCTCCCTCCTCTGCCATTTGAAGACTTTCAAGATGCAGCTTAAATGGCATCAATATTGTGAAGCCTTCCTGACACCCAAATTATGACCTCGCCTTTGTCTCCACGGTGCCCTGCACAAACTTTCTGACTCTAGCCTTCCCCTTCTGTCAGGGCTGGCCAAATAGGAACGTCTCCCAATAGACTGGGAGCCTCTTGAAGGCGAGTATATGCTTGACCCATTTCCACGTCTGAACGTCAGCACAGGGCCAGGCACACTGTAGATGTTTAAGAAGTGTTTATTGGTTAAATGAGTGAATGAAGGAATGAAAGGGCACCTGACATCATAGGAGAAACTGCTGCATTGACAGGGGAGACGAGGAGGAAGGATGCTTCCTTTCTGCTACAGTATTTTATCTGCTCTGCATATAGTTGGGTCCCTCCTACTAATTCCATCTATGGACAAGGATAAGTTTACTTAGTCACAGGAAACTTGGAGAAGGTCCATGTCCTCAGCAGTGTCTGCCTGAGGAAGCTGTCCTGAGTGTGGCTTTCAAATTTCAGACATTGTCAGGAGCATCCTGAAAGGGTTAAGACATTGTCCTGTTGCTGGTCTTGTGCCATTCCATTCTATTTTCACTGTGTGGGAGACTATTTAATTGGAAATGCAGTTGCTAAGGCCAATAGTGCAACAGAAATAATTGGGTGTACAACCACATGTGCTTTCAGGACTGGGACACAGAAATTTAATTTAATTCTAGTTTCTTCTATTTGTTGGGTAATCTAGGGATGACTCCTTCTCCTTTCTGGACCTCATCTATTAAATAGTGATTGTAGGAGGCGAGAGTTAGGGTGGTGAGACATTACTCTCTAAGGTTCCTTCCGGCTCTGATAAACCATGTCTGTAACTTACATGTTATCAGGTTGACCAAAAGCCCACTGACACTGAGTTGCTGGAAAGTGATGTGGATGGAGTTCTGGGAGAGTGTCCCAGTCCTTGTGAGTTCATGGCCATGGTTTAGGAACCAAAAGCTCAGAAATGCTATGAAACCACAGATGGCCAAATCCACCCACTGGAAGTTCAGTACATACTTGCTCAAATTTGTAAACTAAAAGCAGAATTTTTTGAGTTGTTGGGAGTATGCACGGCTAGATATAACCTGGTAGTGGGTGTGTGGGTTGGCTCATCCTAATGCGGGAGGCCTTCTCTGGGGCCAGTGCCGTAAAGTGAGGAGGCATCTCCCTGGCTAGCCCACCCTGGCCATCAGGATGTAAACATCCCTATAGTGAGTCTTATTCAAGCACCAGGTGTTAATGGTACCCTAAGGGAATTCTTTTAACTCACTATGTTATAGAGTCAACAACAGGGTCAGTTGAGAACTGAACCCACTCTCCGGTGTGAATTGCAGTATACACTTTTTTAAAAACTTGAGATATAATTCACATACCATAAAATTTACCTCTTTAAAGTGTACAGTTCAGTGGTTTTTAGTATATTCACAAAGTTATGCAACCATCACCACTAATTCCAGAATATTTCACCACCCAAAAAGAAACCCCATATACATCAGCAGTCACACCCCATTCCCCTCTCCCCTTAGTTCTCAGCAACTGCTAATCTGCTTTCTGTCTCTATGGGTTTGCTTATTCTGGACTTTTCATAAAAAAGGAATTTTATGACATGTGACCTATCATGTCTGACTACTTTCATTTTAGCATAATGTTTTTGAGGTTCATCCATGTTGACTGTATACGTTTTGAACAAGTAAAATTTATATGTGCATATCATCTTTCAGCTAGCATAGAGGCAAAACTATAGTTAGAGTTTGGTGAGACCTACCAGCCCATCTTCATAGATAAAGAACCAGGCTAGCTAGGTCCTCCTTACTTTATTATTCCAGCTCCATTTTGGCCTTTTTAAAGAATTATGTATATAGATCTTTAAAACTGAGTCAAATTGGTTGATATTTTCAATTTTTGTTTCATATTTGCTGGCAGGTTTAAGTATTTTCCCAACCCAAGATTATTTAAACATGTATATGTATTTTCTTGTCATAGTTTCATGGTTTCATTTTTTCATTTATAACTTTAATGCATCTGGAATTTGTGAATGGTGTGAGGTAGGCACCTAATTTTAAGTTTTCCCATATGGTTAGCAAGTTGTACCACCAGACATCATTTTCTAATGATTTGGAAACAATAGCATTAGCTTCTGCTACTTTTTATATATACTTGGGACTGTTTAGGAGCTTTCTTTTCTGCACTAATCTGTCTTTTCTTCAGCTGCTAGCATACTGTTAAATTTCTTGCCCTTTTATGATACAATTTAATATTTGTTAGGATGAGTTTATATTATCACTCGTTTTAAAGCATGCCTAGTTATTATCATACATTTATTATTCTAGTTTAGCCTTATTTGTTAAAATGACATATTTATTTTGTGTAATGTGTATTGCTATGTTATCAAAAATGTTAAATTCTGCCTTAGAGAACAATAGAAACAAGCAGCCGTGTAACATATTATAGATAAAGTTAGTAAAGCATGTATGGGCTGAACATAGATGGGAAGGACAGAAGGACCAAGGAAGCACTAAATATTCACGAGGTCTGAGACATCAAATATGTGTGACAGCTATAGCAGAGCTACAATATGAGAGCCACCTTGGTGATGACTGAGCAGAGAACAAGAAGGTCTGGGTCTCTGGAGTCCTAGAATTGCTGCTACACCAGCCTGGTCTGCTCCCTCCAACTTAGGCGAGAGTGGAAGACACTTCTATTTTGTTTAAGCCATGATTACATGAAACTGAACATACCCTCACTAATATCATCCCTAACTTCATTTTTGTATTTGGTTGTCTGGCTTAGGATTTGCAGAACAGTGTTAATAACACTGATGGCAGTGGATGTCCTTCTTGTTACTTATGTGAATGGAATGGCTCATTAAGCATCCCACTGGCTTTGATCTTACGTAGAGTACATTTGTCACTTTAAGAAAATATTCTTCTCTCTTGATGGTGATGATGATGATGGAATGTTGAATTTTCTCAAGTGATTTTTGTCACCTATCAAAAAAATTATGTGGTATTTCTGCTTTGCTATATTGATATGATGAATTAGACTAATACATTTTTCTAAAGTTGAAACATATATGCCACTTCAATTTTTTCCTCTATCTCTTCTGTTCTCTTCTTCTATATGTAGAAGCTCTATTGCAGTTCTTGGCTCTCCAACTTTTCTTTCACCATTTTTATCTCTTTAACCATTTCCTTTGAGTTCTGGGAGAATTGTTCATGTTTGCCTTCTGATTTCTTGCTCCTTAAAGTGTGGTCCAGGGACCAGTGCATCACCTGAGAATTTCTTAAAAATGCAAATTCTTGGGCCCCATCCCAGACCTACTGAATCAGAATCTGCATTTTAACAAGACTCTTAGGTGATTTGTGTGCATGCTAAAATTTGAGATGTGCTGTAAAATCGCCTTTTCCAAGTTTCAGACTTTCCCCATTTATTATAGTAGTTTGATTATTTTAGTGTAAATTTGAAAGGAGAAATTAAGTGTGAGGCTTTGGGTCACCATTTGGGACCAGAATCCACAGGCTCTTTGTGGCAAGATGTGGGGAAGGGCGGTCAGTTACTGTGTGTGATGACATGAAATGAAAATGACATCCCAAAGGTCATCAAAATCACCACCAGGCATCATTAACCCAACAAGAAAGGATCCTTGTGTTGCATTTCTGAAGGGCAGTGTGTATCCCCTAGAGGGCTTTGCCCACACAGTTCTTTGACAAATTTATAAATGCCAAGTCGTATCCACATGAAAGCCTCTTGTCCTGAGCTTATAGAAGGGGAAAGGAGGGGTTCCAAGAGACTGGTTTGGTGTCAGGCATGATTTTCCCTCTTTTCTTGGTGAGTAGAATAAATTTCTACGGTCACTGATGTGCTTCAGGACCCCAGCATTGTGCCTGAGAGCTGCCTTGGAGGAGGTGGAGTATTCACAGACCTGAATTATAAGAGTATTAGCATGTGGAAAGATTTCCCTTAATTTTTTTTAAGGAAAAAATTAATTGAATAATACCCAGTTCTCATCAGTCATGGCAGGATTGGCAGGAAAAGTCTTGGTAAGGCACAAAAAGCTATTGAAATGATTCTAAAGAACAAGAATCTTTAGGACAAATTGGCTCATTCTTTATTGCTGTCAAACCCTTTATTCCCTGGAGATGGTTGAAACAATACCAGCACATAACTCTCATTGTGGAATTAACAAACATCCTAGTTTTCTTAATGGTTTCATGAAGTTATTGTCTCAACAGGAAATTCTGGGCATTGTCACACATTCTTCTTGTTTATTAGTAGTAATAATAACTCTTTGCATCATAAATGGGCTCTAACCTTATAAGGCTTTTCCCCACAAAGTAGGTCATTTGGTCTTTCCTGAGAATCCGGTTAGACAGCAGGGTGAGTAGGCGTTATGTGCCCATTTCGTAAAAGAGGGAACTAAGGGTCCAAGGAATTAAAAAACTTTCTTAAAGGCATGATATACAGTAAATGGCAAACTCAGGCCTCAGACTCCTGTTTTCTGGCTTCAGGGGAGATCTCTAAAGCACATATGGCCAAGTGTCTTTCATCCTTAAGCTTCCCGGTCTACTCAGTGATTTCTGCTTCTCTGCAGTGCCTGTACCTATACGAAACATTGAGAACAATCTCCGTCCATGTGTAAAGTTCACTCTCTGCAGTTTTATGTTGAAATGCAATGTGTAACTTTAGTGAGGTTACAATCTTCAGATTAGATTCACATGGTCAGACATCTCTGGTTCTCTGTACACTGTTTAGATTTCCCCCACTTATGGCAGACCTTTGTTAAACTTCTGCTAAAGATCCACTCCAGTCCCAAAGAAGGTGAGATTCATTAGAAATCAACAGGAACTGTGTATAAGTTATTTTTTTATTCCCTAAATTTGATTCATCTCAACTGATGGGAAGAGTAAAGTCATCTTATTTCTGCTCTTCTATAAACTATGCTTCTATTCCTCATCTTTCCATTAAAGAACTTACCAAATTTCCCTTATGTTCCATTTCTTCTCCCTTCATATGTTCTCTTTGCCTAGAATACCCTTCCCTTCTTCACTTCACCACATTCACCATTCTTATCCTTAATGGGACCCAGCTGAAAAGCTATTCCTTTGTGAAGCCTTTTCAAACCCAAAGTTAGACATACCTGTGCTCCTAAAAGCAATTTGAATGTATCTCTGCCATACCACGGACCTATCACAGTCTGAAATGTACTTGATTTAGCTCCATATATACTGGAATTTCCACTAGATTTGAAGCCACTTTGGGGGCAGGAGTGACATCTTATTCCTTTTATATCCTCTGAATTTGGAACCTGACAACTGACAGGGATTCACTAAGGGTTGATCCATTTTCCTCCACCTGCTGGCTTTAGTGCACTGGGAATTCTTTTTGACCAGCTATCACTTTAGTTTTTACAGTCTAGGTGACAGGAAAGTCTTAAAGGAGGACTACTCAAACTGAGCAAGAATGAGCTATAATCGCTGATCCTTTTAAAGGACAGGAGGTACACTAAACTTGATTAATCTTGGGTTCTGTTCCTTTATGTCTCCCAGGTTAGAGCCATTTTAGTGTAGAGTTCTTTTTATCAACATCCTTCCTGATTTTGTCCAGGACCAGTCCACCTTGAGGGGTTCGGCACTTTCTTTGGTACTAGGGCATTTTTTCCAACTCCTTCACAATTAGGGAATTAATACTCAATAGTTCTCAACCTTGGCTGTACATTTTAATCACTTAGAGAGCTTTAAAAAATACTGATGTGAAATGTTCATGGAATTCCCTTAAGTCTTTTGCTGAGTACTAAGCTGTACATGCACAGAGTGAGACTCTGAGAGACTTGGCAGCAAACAGCTACTGGAGGGCTACGAGGCCAACAGGGATTTTGGTAGTCTCACAGCACTGACAGATACTGGATTTCTGACTAGCCATATTAGAGAGACATCACCAAATACTCTGGACATTCAGTTGAGACCCCAGAAAGGCTGTGCCTTTCTGTCTTTAAAATAAAGGCAACTGCCTGCCAAAAAAAAAAGAGACTCTTTAAAAGGAGATAATCTAGACTCTCAACATCATATCCACAATGTCCAGAAAACAAACAAAAATTACTGGAAGCATGAAGAAGCTGGGAAATGTGCACCAAACTAGAAGAAAGAACAGTTAGCAAAAACAGGTCCAGAGGTGATAAGATGATGGAATTAATAGATAAGAACTTTAAAATAGCTATTATCAATATGTTCAGTGAAGGAAGAGATGGACATAATGAATGAACAGATGGGGGAATCTCTAACAGAGAAATGGAAACAAACAAGCAAAAAAACGGAATAGAAATTTTAGAACTAAAAAATGTAAGATCTGGGGACCTCCCTGGTGGTGCAGTGGCTAAGAATCTGCCTGCCAATGCAGGGGACATGGGTTAGAGCCCTGGTCCAGGAAGATCCCATATGCCACAGAGCAACTAAGCCCGTGCGCCACTGAGCCCGCACTCTAGAGCCCATGAGCCACAACTTCTGAGCCCGTGTGCCACAACTACTGAAGCCCGTGTGCCTAGAGCCCATGCTCCGCAACAAGAGAAGCCACCATGATAAGAAGCCTGCACACTGCAATGAAGAGTAGCCCGCACTCACTGCAACTAGAGAAAGCCTGCGTGCAGCAATGAAGACCCAATGTGGCCATTAATTAATTAATTAAAAAAAATATATATATATAAGACCTGAAATTTAAAAATTTGCTAGATTGGATAATAGCAAATTGGACACTGCAGAAGGAATAAAGAGCAATGGAAAAGGTAAATATATGGACACAATGAAAGACTTTTTTCTCAGTACTTCAGCCAGGTGATTGAGGTCATCATCAACTGTGAGAAGTCACATTAATAGTATGTACCCTTGATATGATGTGATGAGAATGATACTTTATCTCTGTGGTCTTCTTCCTTAGAATTTATAACCCAAGTCTAATTGTGAGAAAAAACACCAGGCAAATCCCAACTGATGACATCCTATAAAATACCTAATACTCCTCAAAACCATCAAGGTCATCAAAAACAAGGAAAGTCTGAGAAACAGTCACAGCCAAGAGGGGATTAAGAAGACATGATGACTAGATGTAATGTGGTATTGTGTGTGGAATCCTGGAACAGAAAAAAGACATTGGATAAAAACCAAAGAAACCTGAATAAAGAGTAGACTTTAGTTAAGAATAAGGTACAAATAATGGTTTATTAAGTGTAGCAAATGTACCATACTAATGTAAGTGTTAATAATAAGGGAAACTGGGTTCAGGATACGTAAGAGCTCTCTTTACTACCTTTACAATGTTTTCTGTAAATCTAAAACTGTTCTAAAATTAAAAGTTTATTGAAAAAACTAAACTGACAGTAACAAGTGCTGACAAAGATATGGAACAATTGGAACTCTCATCCATTGCTGGTAGGGATGTAAAAATTGCATAGTTTGGAAAACAATTTGAAAGTTTCTTATAAAGTTAAACCTCTACTTATGGTATAACTCAGCAATGTCACTCCTGGGTATTTAACCAAGAGAAATAAAAACATATGTCCTCACAAAGACTTGCATGTGACTGTTTATAGAGGCTTTATTCAGAATTACCACAAACTAGAAGTGACCAAAATGTCTATCAACTGCTGAATGGAGAAATAAATTGTACACATCCATACAATGGAATACAACTAAGTAATGAAAAAGGAAAGGGCTACTGATACATACAAAACATGAATGAAAATCAAAAGCATTATGCAAGTGAAAGAAGTCAGTTCATAAAAGAGTACTATATCATTCTATGTATTCAGTATATGCAATTCCAGAACAAGAAAAACTAATCTAAGGTAGAAAAAAATCAGAACAATGTTTGCATCTTGAGCTCTGGTGAATGATTAGGAAGGGGCAGCTGGGAACTTTCTGAGGTGATAGAAATGTTCCATATCTTGATAGAGGTGTAGGTCACATGGGTATACACATTTGTCAAAACACATTAAGATAAGTAGTTAAGATCTATAAATTTCAGAGGTATGTAAAGTATATCTCATTTTAAAAGTAAAAATGCTGATATCTATGTCCCACCCCCAGAGATCCTTATTTTGGTGGCTTCAAATGGAAGTTTTTGGTTTTTTAAAGTCTCCCTCAACCAAGGTTAAAAACCTTGATTATAGGTACTTGTCTAATGATAGGCTCCTTCATCATTCCTGTTTGCCATGTAGATTTCTCTCTCTGACTTTGATGTGTAGATCATGGACACTAAGTGTATGGATTTACATGCTTACCTGATGGCCGGGGCCCACCTGGGGATGGCTAATTGGCAAGCATCAGGATGCCAAAAGGCCCAAGAAGAAGATAGGATCAGGATAGAGTTTCCTGAAAGCCCCCCAGCTCTTCTCTTTCTGCCTCTTCTGAGAATGGTCCTGCTCATTCAGGGAGTGGATTGTTATGCTGATGGGAGAGGTAAACTGGAAGGGGGCCAGTGGAGGTATCATTATGGGGCAGGGGGAATTCTTATTCCGTAACAATTTTGGAAATTTTTCTGTCTTCAGTTAGCTGATTTCACATACACAACAAGGTCCCACTGGATTCTGTAATCCTGACCTTCATCCTGATTTTGTCCTCTTGGTAACTTCGGACAGACTATAAAAAGAGAGACAGCAGGACATGCCCATGTGTTGAGCACATGCCCTGTAATCTGCTGGAACTTTCCTTCTTCTTTCCACTTTGGGGTTAACACTGTAACTGTATAACTTTCCTATTAACTATTTTTCTTCTTTTGAAGCTGACGGGCAACCCATTAACATTTTTAGGGCAAAAAAGCTTCTCTTAAAACTTTATCCAACATTAATAAAACTGTATAATAAAAACTGAAATGATAAATCCTAACAGTTATTCCATGGATGCTCTTTGTCTGATATGTATTTCAGAACACATGGCCAAAGTTTCTGAGAGGTCTCACTAATAACTAGAACTTTGACTAACAATTTCCTCTAGGGTGCACCAACAAATAAACACATAGACTTAGACACTCCCAACTGAAAGGAATTTTTCAGGTCACTAGCCCAGCCCTCTCTTATAGTGCCTGAAGAGCTGCTAAGTGGTACCCGGTCTCTGCTTGCACATGTCCCCAAACAGGGAGACTTATAAGACAATCAACATACCTGTGAGCAGTTCCAACAGCAAGTTTTTCCTGGTGTGAAGCCACACCTGCTTCTCTGTAACTTTTAGCCACAGAGAACATTGGATTGCTTTTTCTGTTTGCTCTCCATGAGCCTTTTCTGCAACAAGTTAAATATCTCCAATTGCTTAAAACATCCCTCCTATGCTTTGAATTTGTCTGCACTCACCAGCTCGCTTTCTCTTTCCCTCATGAGTCCTGGTCTATTTCCATTCATATCCAACACAATTCATCTGAAACAATGTCACTTGAGTGCCTTCTCAGTGCCAGGTGCTAGGCTTTGTGCTGTGGGGTAGACAGGAGCAAGTCAACCTTGGCCTTGTAAGACAGAGAAGGCTTGTCTGCAAAGGCCCTAGAAAACAGGCTGTGATAAGGGGCAGCAGAGAGGGACAAGTATCCTATTTTCCCCCCAAATCCTCAGGCTCTCATCTTTTCATAAATTTATTTATTTATTTTTGGCTGCATTGGGTCTTCATTGCTGCATGCTGGCTTTCTCTCTAGCTGCGGCAAGCGGGGGCTACTCTTCACTGCGGTGCGCAGGCATCTTACTGCAGTGGTTTCTCTTGCTGTGCACGTGGGCTTCAGTAGTTGTGGCACACGGACTCAGTAGATGTGGCTCGCAGGCTATAGAGCACAGCCTCAGTAGTTGTGGCGCACGGCCTTAGTTGCTCCGCAGCATGTGGGATCTTCCTAGACAAGGGATTGAACCCGTGTCCCTTGTATTGGCAGGTGGATTCTCAACCACTGGGCCACCAGGGAAGTCCTCAGGCTCTCATCGTGCAGTGCAGCACGTTTGCTAAAATATATGACTGTGCAAGCTCAAGGCATGATTAGAGTAGGCTGCTCATCAAATGTTTGATGAATGCAAGTCACTTGACTAAGTCTCTGTGTTCCAAATTCCTGGGAGAGAGTGTGATTGGCCCAGCTTGGGTCAGAGGTCCTCCTGGCTCCATCACTTGTCTGCAGAAGGGGCTGCATCCACTGGTATGAAAAGCCACACTTTCTGGGCTAGGAACAAGGAAAGTTCCATGAAATATGGGCATTTTCTCGATTTTATAGCTGGAGAAACAGATTCAGAGAGGTGAAGCGACTTCGCCAAAGTTACTACTTGTTAATGGCAAAATTGTGGTTTGAATTCTGGGCTGCCAATTGACTCCCTGCATTTACTCAGCAATTCTTTCTGGAACTTGTTTAGTCATTCGCTTATCTATTCATGTATTCATTCAACTAGAACTTCTCTGGCACTAACCACGGGCATGATGTGAGGGCGGCATGGGATACAGCAATTAGTCACATAGACGTGCCAGAGGGACACCCGTCAAGAGCATAAGAGAGAGTTCCTGCCCTGCTCAAACACACGGTTTTACTGGAGAAAGGCAACATGTGGACACCACAAGTTCAGGCATTGTTGCATGAAATGACTCCAGGAGTGACTGATATTTCAAGGCCTAGAAGATGTCAGGGTAAAGAGATGTCTGAGGACCAGGGTGGTTGAAGAAGCCTCCTATAGAGGCAGAACTCTGAGTAGGTGCCTGTGGATAAAGAGAGAAAGAAGGAAGAATCCCAGTAGGCAGAGAGCTGTGCTGATTCTGCCTCTGAGTATTGCTCATTTGTATCTGCTTCTCTCCATTCCCCACTGTGCCCTCCCCTGGTCCGAGTCACCAGCTTCCCTTACCTGGACACAGCAAAAGCCTCCCTAGCCTGGACACAGGAAAAGCCTACCCAGCAGATCTGCCTCCCCCTTGCCTTGTCGTCCATGAATCCATTTTAAAATTCAATTGCCAAAAACTTCAGACATATCAAAAGTATAGCAAACAATGCAAAAGTCACAAGATACCCACCCTTTTGACTCAGTAGGTATTAACATTTCACTATATTTGCTTCAATTCTGTCTTGTATAGAAATATAAGATTATAATTTCAGCTAAATTCCTACCCTACCTCTTAACCCTCCGTCCACAGAGTAAATATTATCCTAATTTTGTGTGATGAATTCCCACATGTATTTTTATATCTTTTCTACTGATGATCCACAAACCACAAAATATTAGGTTCATATCCTTTTGCAAGTTGCCTTTTTTCCCCCACTGCTCATTATATTTTCAGATTTGTCCTGATACATGGAGATCCGGTTCATTCATTTAATCATCGAGTAGTATTCCAATGTATAAGCAAATTGCACTTTACCAAGTTCTCCGTCTACAGATGCCTGGATAGGTCATTTCAACTTTTTTACTATTACAAGTGGTACTTCAGTGAATATCCTTACATAGACATGCCTCACACATATCTCTTTGGGTAGGAACCAAGAAATGGAGTTGCTGGGTTAAGAATACCCACATCTGAGAGGATCAGATTTTAAAAAAAAAACAACAAAAAAACCCAAAAAGGAATATCCAGATCTTCAACTTTACTAGGTGTTGCTTAATGGTTCTTTAAAACAGTGGTTCAGGTTACAGGTGTACATCCCATTATATGTGAGTATGGGAGTTGCAGTGGCTCCACATCCTCATAGATGCTTGGTATTGGCAATCATTTTTTTAAAAATCTGATCCCCTCTTGCCATGGCAGACAGAGGCATCTTCAAAATCATGCCTGACCACGTCCCTTCCCTGCTTATAATCCCTCCAATCCTCCCCCACTGCTCTCTATGCATACCACCCAGAGTCTTGCTCTGCATAAGCTAGTCCATGGCCACTTCTCCAGGCTCACCTCTCCATTCTCTTCTACTCCAACATGCATGAGTGCACACACACACACACACACACACACACACACACACACACATACACATGCATGCACGTGCTGTGCTGCAGTCAAACCAAACCATGTTTGTTCATGTCCCCTAGGCTTCTATTGTCTTTGGGCCTTGGTTCAAGCTATTCCCTCTGCCTAGAATATTCTCTTCCTCTTCTTCAGAGGGCTGATTCCTACCAGATCTCAGCTTGATATTTCATCCTTTGGGAGGTCTTTGCAGGCATCCCAGGGCTGAATGGGTGCCTTTCCTCACATTACCCCAGCACCATTGGCTTCTGGCATCGCAGTTCGCAGTGCACTGTCTGATAGTTGCCTCTCTATTACTTCCCTGACCCTCTAGACTGTGGACTCCGTGATAGCAGGGCCTGTGTGGAGCTTCTTATGGGAGTGTGCTCTGTGCCAGCCTACCTATTGAATGGATTTGTTAAATAATCCATGGGCAGGAGACAGGTCTGGGTGGAGCAGAGGTGGCAAGGTGGGGGGCAGTTGGAAATCAGACTGGAGAGGAATTGCAGCCCTATCACCTTCATAACCCCAATTTCCAGGAAAGGAAACAGAGGCTCAGCCAGGTGACTGACCTGTCTAGAGTCATGCATTTAGTAAGTGACAGAGCAGCTTTGATTCCCAGTCTTCTGACTCCGTGTCCAGGCTCTTTCTGCTGCCCCTCAGCAGCAACCAGTGGGAAGGAGCCAGTAGAGAGGGAGGGACAGGGCTGCCAGGGAGGGAAGGCTGAGCAGGAGAGGGAGGCCTCAGGATCTAGGACGCAGGTGGAGGACTTGGCTCAGCAGATATGGCCCTGGATCCTCTGAGCCAGCAAGAAAGGAAGAACATTGGGCCAAGTTTCCAGATCAGATACTTGTTCAGACCGTCCTGGGAGACTTGGGTGGGCCGGCCCTTCTCTGGGGAGGAGCAGACTTGTGGAAAGTAACTCAGCATCTCCCTCAGCACCCACCCGCCCTGAGTGGCCTCTTCCTGCTGCATCAGGAGAATGATTTCTCAAGGTTCCCTCTGGTAAGAGGGAGACCAGAACCAAGGACAGCTGGGAGGAAACAGGAGCCTAATGCAAACAGGCAGGAGCTGGCCCAGGGCCTAGGGCCCAAGTGGAGAGTACACGGGTCAGGTTCAGAGACTCCATCCAGTTATTGCGTGTCTAGAGGAACTCACGTTTGCAAAGGCAAGTGGACATCGGTAAAACAGGGACAATAATACCCATGCCTCGTGTGAGTATGGTGGGGATTAAGTAAGGTGAAATATGTAAAAGGATTAGGGTAATGCTCAGCACATAATATCACTCAATCAACTGTAGGTATTATCTTCTTACAGGGTTGTTGGGAGGAATGAACAGGATTATATGGTGGACAAACCTGTAAAACTGTGTGAGTGTTGGTGAGCAGTCTTTTTTCGTCAGCAACTCGATAAATGAGTGTGGACGACGTGGGACATCCAGTGGACAGAGAGAAGGGGTGTGGACTCGAGTGACCAATCACCCTCCTCCGTTCCTTTGGTTTCTTCACCTGACGTCTGCATCGGAGACTACACGAGTCAGTTCTGGAAACTGCTTAGAAATGGCACAGTCCAATCCTCCAGCTTCACACAAGGGAAACCAAGGCCTGCAGGGTGGAAGTGACTTGTCCAGGGCTGCAGACAAGGCATCCCCAACTCAGATCCAACACTGCTCCCTCTGTCCCCGCAGTTCAGCCCAAACTCAGGACATGGCTCTTTCAGCAAGGTCAGTGGTTGGCTGTTCTTCCACATTGTCCACAACCACCCCTAAAGTCAGCGGGGCTCCTGCCAGCTCTGAGCACCTCAGTCTCCAAGAGCCCCCTGCCTTGATCACCCTCTTTCTATCTTCCCATAGAGGGCAGTTGAAAGTAATTGAAAGCTACTTCCAGCTCTGTTTTCCCCTGCAGAGCTCTCCTTCCCTGGGCCTCTCTGGGAGAGCTCGGGAGCAGGTCAGCGGCATGTATACACCTGATACCTTACCCAAGGTTCCTTCCTTCAGCATTGGGCAAGTGCAAGCATTTCCCTTCCCCTCAGACAGAGTCCCCTCCCTCTTTCCTTTTTAAAATGACACTGCCGACCACACACACCTTGCCATTGAACTTGCCCATCTGGCACACACACAAGCTCATTCTGAAGGACCTTGAGTATGTGTTCCTGTTACACAGGTGGGACTTCTCTACTGAAAAACAGTTGCAGGAGAAAGCAGATAACAAAATTCCAGGCCTGTTAAGAGCTCATTTGACCTCAAGGACAGGCTGATGTCTGAAAGGCAGATTGAGTAACTGAGCTCACATCTTACCAAACCGTTTGGATTTTACTTTCTGGGTAAAAAGTTATCAGTCTGTGGCCACCACTGTTACTTTGAAGACATGGACCATTCTTATTGCCTCTGGAAGGAAAGCCCCCAGTCCATGCATCCCATTCCCCAAAGTAAGGAGCACCAGGCCTCACCCATCCTTCAACCCAGCAGAGCTGAGAGGCCAGCGTAGCACATGCTTGAAGAAATGGAAGGAGGAAACTAATAATATTTGTTAAGAACTTGCTATGTAAAGATGTGGTCTTAGGCCTTTTACATATACAAGCACACCTGGGAGTTATCTCGGGTTCAGTTCCAGACTACCACAATAAACAAAATATTGAACTAAAGCACGTTACACAAACTTTTTGGTTTCCCAGTGCATATAAAAGTTATGTTTACACTACACTGTAGTCTAGTAAGTGTGCAATTGCATTATGTCTAAAAAATGTACATACTTTAATTAAAAATACATTATTGCTAAAAAATGCTGACCATCGTCTGAACTTACAGCAAGTTATAGTAGTAACATCAAAGATCACTGATCACAGCTTGGTGCTTTGTGACCACCTAGAGGGGTGGGATAGGGAGGGTGGGAGGGAGACGCAAGAGGGAGGGGATATGGGGATATATGTATACATATAGGTGATTCATTTTGTTATACAGCAGAAACTAACACAACAATGTAAACAATTATACTCCAATAAAGATGTTAAAAAAAAAGATCACTGATCACTATAATAAATATAATAATAATGAAAAGGTTTGAAGTATTGTGAGAATTACTAAAAATGTGACATAGGGACTTCTCCAGTGGCACGGTGGTTAAGAATCCGCCTGCCAATGCAGGGGACATGGGTTCGATCCCTGGTCCAGGAAGATCCCACATACTGCGGAGCAGCTAAACCCGTGTGCCACAACTACTGAGTCTGCAGTCTAGAGCCTGCGAACCACAACTACTGAGCCCATGTACCACAGCTACTGAAGCCCGAGTGCCTAGAGCCCATGCTCCACCACAAGAGAAGCCACCACAGTGAGAAGCCTGTGCACCCCAACAAAGAGTAGCCCCTGCTCACTGCAACTAGAGAAAGCCTGCACACAAGGAAGACCCAACGCAGCCAAAATTTAAAAAATAAAAAAGGTAACATAGAGTCACGAAGTGAGTAAATGCTGGAAAATGGTGCCAACAGACTTTCTCAACGTTGAAGGGTTACCACAAACCTTCAATTTGTAAAAAAAAAAAATCATACCTGAGAAGTGCAATAAAGTGAAGTGCAATAAAACGAGGTCTGCCTATAATATTATATGTGTATGCATTTGCGTACAACAGCCCAGGGACAGAAAGCTTTACTATCCCTGATCCCAAGAAGAAGAAAAGGAGGCTCAGTTGCCTGATGGCAAGAGTAATGGAGATCAGATCTGAACGTGGAACTGAGTCCTCTCTGAGATCTCTCGATCCTGCCTTTCTGCACAGTGATGACACCCAGGAAAAGTTGGTGCTGCCTTTTCAGAGCTGACAACACTAAAGGCCCTTGGAGCTGGTCTGGCCACCAGGAGCTTTCTGATCTCCCAGATGCCCCTCCTTCCCTCCAGTCTGTCCGGTTGATGTCAGCTGGAACAGTTGGCCCAGGCGTCCAGAGGTGAATGCCCTGTCCTGGGCCAGGGGCTACTTGTTGGTAAGAGAGCAATGCTGCTGGCTCTCTGGGAGGGGAACCAACTGTGAACCTGGCTGACAGGACGTGCTGGCTGCACAGGTTTGCCTGGTGTTGGAGCCAGCGCGGTTGGTCGCAGGGAACTTGATGAAAATGATCAGCTGCAAACTGCTCAAAAACAAACAGACTCCGATGCAGAGGTTTGAATAACAGCCCCTCAGCCAGATGGCCGCAGGAGCCTTGCCAGGGAGAAAAAATGATCTCCCACCCTGAATTTCCTCTTTGTTCCGGACCCTGCTCTCTTTGGACGCCATTGGCTTCCCGCCCCTTTCATGCGCCAGACACCCAGAGTCTTGTGTACAGGGAGCTTAAGGAAGCTTTCCCGAGATTAGGACTTGGGGACAGAGAATCCAGGCAAAGGAGTGTCTTTCTTGTCCCAGCATGAGTCACCCTAGTTCACAGCTGTCTGCATGTGGACCTGGAATGCTGCTTCCTCCTCCGATGACACTCCCAAGAAGCCCGGGACCCTTGTGGGTGCAGAGCAGGAAGTCATAAGCAGGGCCGCTCTGTGTGGGGCAAGCCCTCTGGACACCCTAGTCCTCGCCAAGAGACTGTCATGTCTGAGCTATTGAAAAACTGAATGCTAGCCTGTTTCCACATTAAATTGCAACCACCCCTGGAGCGAAAGGTGGCCAGTGTGTCCTGCCAAACTCAGCCTCCCTATGGCTCCAGTAAGAGCATCGATGTAAGAGTAAGGCCAGTGTGGGTTTGAATCCTTTCTCTGCTACTAGACATCTTCTTTGACCTCTCTGAGCCTCAGTTTCTACATCATTGAGTTTTAGTGAGAATAATAAGGAAATTATATTTTCAATGCATGCAGCACAGGCACTCTGTAAACACTGGTTTCCTCCCTCCTAGCCCTCTGGTCCAGAGCCTTTTGGTACTAATTTCTTCTATTACCCACTCCTAAATGCTTTCACTGATCCATAATCTAATATTTCATTCTTGGCTTTTAGCAAAGTTGCAGGTATAATCCTGGCAGTGTATAATTACATGAAGTCACATCAGTCTTAACTTACAAGTTTACTTAGAACTTTCCTCCCTCTATAAGAGGTAATGACATTTAAAAAAAAATCTTAACAAACGAGTCTATGAATTTGTATTAAGATTATCAAACATATTAGTCAGGGTCAGCTGGATTTTGCTGCAGTAACACACACCTCCCAAATATGAACGGCTTAAAACAGCAAAAGTTCATTTCTCCCTCAAGCTATGAATCCACTGTAGGTTGGTGGAGTCTCTGCCCAACACTGACCTTTCTTAGATACTCAGGGTTCATCATCTGGAATGTTGTTGGCCCCTGCAGCTGGGGGAGACGATGAAGAGTTGCTTAGCATTTAGCAGAACTGGAACGCCTCAGCCCTAGCACACATCACTTCACATTCATTGGCCCGAGCAAATCACATGATCTCACTTAACCTCAAGGGAACAGGCACATCCAATCCTATTGTGTTCAAGGTGGGAGATAATTGATGAACAACAGTACTGTCAACCACTTGGAAGCTCAATGTTTTAAGATTGGAGGAAACGCTGCAGGCAGGCAGAAACACTGAAATTCCACCCCTGCCATCCACCACTAGGGATTTGCTAGTCATTTGAAAAGTAGAATGTGCCCAGACATTTGCATAAAGAAGTTCCTTTTGTTCCTCCCTTCATTCTATTTCCAGTGTGCATAAGAATGATTTGACATTGCATAACATTGTATATACAATCCTAAAGTGTTTTCGAAGTGTTTTAAACATAGGCAGTTTTCCCTGTCTGTGCTGAATTTAGAACCTGACCTATTGAGGATGTGACTCTGTAGTATTTAATTAATACTAGTGCCTGACTTTATTGTTTTTTAAAACCAGTTTATTGAAGTGTGATTGACATACAAAGAGCTGTATAACGTAATGTATGCAATCTGATGAGTTTGGAGATAAGTATACATCCATGGAACCATCACCACATTCTATGCCATAAACATGCCAATCACTTCCAAAAGTTTCCTCCCACCCTGTTTAACTGCCTGAGTCTAATTGTTCCAATGTTTCATTGCTTTCTCCTCTTCTGTGCTTTACTTATGCTCTGAGGGGCCATTCCATCTCTGAATCCAATTGCAATTAATATTTTTTTTGATTTTGTGTATGTACTTGACAATAAGAGTTTATAAGAACTGATCTGTACCCAAAACTCTAAAAAGTCTTCTACATATATGATGTCATTTAGTGATTCTCACCATAACCCTAAAGAATTTGTTTAGTAGTGGAACATTTCCATTCTACTGATGAGCTAATGGGAGCTCAGAGAGGCTGAGTGACTTGTGCAAAGACACACAGTGCAGATGTGTTGAGGTCAGGTTTTTGAGCTTAATTCTGTCTGCCTTCAAATTCCACAGGGCCACTCTGGGCACACAACGTTCCGGAACGTGGACATCCAGGAATTCCTGTCAATTAGGCATTTATTCACAGAATAAACATTTCCCTGAAGAGCTCTCCACAGCTGGCCAATTGCATGGCCCTGCCACATTTCGATCTAGGTGGTGAGATGCCCATTTGTCTTTGAGGTGTGACACGTGAATTGAACTGTCAGTGTGTTATATGTGTGTGTGTGTAAGCTGGGTTCTGTGGGGGGGGGGTTGTGTAAGCCTTCCTTGATGTGCAGGGTCACCAGATAAAACATGGACATCCAGTTAAATTTGAATTTCAGATGAACAACAGATTATTTTTTAGCATAGTAAGTCTGTCCCATGCAATATTTGGGACACTTATACTAAAAAATAATTTGTTGTTGACCTGAAATTCAGATTTAACTGGCACCTTGTGTTTTTATTTGCTAAATCTGGCAACTCCATCTACAGGCATGTGTGTCAGTATAAATGGGCTTACTTGTTTATGTCTCATGTGCACCTGAGCACGTGTGTGTCTGTGCCTGTGTGTGTCTGTGTGCCTGTGTGTGTCTGTGTGCATGCGTACCCCCGCTGCGGAGGAATCAGCAGGTGGTTGGGAACAAACGGCTCTACCACCCAAAAGCTCATCTCCCACCAGGCCAACCCCACTGGAGCAAGTGAGGTCAGGATGGGCCAGGGAGCTTGGACCTTCTGCTGAGGGCAATGAGGAGCCATGGAGGGCTCTAGGCTGAGGAGGGGCAGCCTTAGATGTGTGCCGGAGATGTCCCTCTGGCTGTGTGGTGGAGAGGGCCAAAGAGGAGGGAGGCCTTGGTGAGAGAGGACAAGGATCTGGCCTCAGGCCTTGGCAGTGGAGATGGAGGGAAAGCGGCCAATCGCGGTACTTGTTTAATGTTTCCGCTGGGGCTGAAGGAGGGAGGAGTTGGCGGTGACACTCAGCTTTCTAGCTTGGACATCGGATGGACTGTAGGCTCCTTGAGGGTCTGTCTTGCTCCCTTCCTCCTTCTCAGTGTCAGGCATGGTGCCTGGCATGTAATGGATGCTCTCTGGGTGTTAATGGCATGAACACATGCGTGCAGGAATGAGAGAAATGGGAACCCAGGAGGAGGCGGGGGAGGAAGGGAAGGTCTGGGAGGTAGGCTGACCTCAGGTACTTGGGTCTGAGGTGGCAGTGGGACTTCCCAGGGCGACGTCCAGCAGGCAATCGGCCATATGGCCAGCTTAGGAAAGAGGTCCAGGCTGGAGAAGCAAATTCAGGGGGTATGAGTGGGTGGAAAAGGTATGAAACCACCAGCTGGGATCAGCTCACTGCAGGACACAGTGAGGAAGGAGAGGGCAATGGTGAAAGGAGGAAGCTTGGGGTACAGCAGCATTTAAGGAGCTGGAAGCAGGAGTCTGAGAGGGTCAGTGTTTCCCCCTCACTGGGCTGCTGGGGATTAAGTGAGATACCCATGGCCTGGCAGCTCCAGGAGGGCCAGGCAAGGGTGATAAGTGGGACATTTAACAGGCACCAGCCAACAGGTGCCAGGTCTTTGGGCTCCCAGCTATGCTGGAGTCAACTCTGGAGTAGCTGGATCTTAGGGGAGTGAGGGGAAGGAAGGGAGGAGGGCCTGGGCAGCTGGGGCAGGGAGGGGGCACTCGGAGGCTCAGGGCAGCTGCTCTGTAAAACAGAAACATGGAAATATTTTAACACGTAGGACAGTTATATAGGGATATCCTGGCTGCATGTCAGCCCTGGTGACTGACAGTATGTATGTATTTCATTCCTGGCTGTGGCCTCATATTAGAATAGCACCCAGCAGTGAGTAAATGATAGTTCACATCAGGTCTTCACACAGTGCCTGGTATATAATAGGCTCTTAATAAATGTGCTTCCCAGTCTTCTTTTCAGGGAGTAAAGACGCCTCCATAGTAACAAGGAATTTCCTCCTCTGAGCACAATTTTTCTATTTTAGGAATCAAATTTCCTTCCACTTGGAAAGACCTGTCTTTTCTGCCATTGAATTCCTGGGAATTTCAAAGGCACCAGGCTGCAAGCTCGCTGTGGCTCATGGGACAGTCACAGCCCAAGTGAACAATGGCCCGATCTTGAGGGACAGCTCCAGTCAGGGTCACCCCTCTGGTAGCTTCCCCTTCCTTCCGACACAGCTTAGTCATCTGTCAGGAACCAGGAGCTTCTCCTGGGCCTGGCACATAATCTGTGCTGTGTAAGTGTTTGCTGTGATTATTTTTGTTATTACTGTCCCTGGGCCTGGTGTTTCCTCAAACTGAATCTTTTCTGTGACTCTAAAGCTTAGTTTATTTTATTTTATCCAAGCCTCAGACTAATACCTCGATGGCTGTGGATCCCCAAACAGGGTCATTTTGCAACAACTAATTCTAACACAGTCTCTTTCTGGTGATTTTTAAACACTCACACCACAGAGGAAGGTAGGCTTCCTTCAAGAGCTCACTTAATTTAGATAAATATTTGGCCTTGTGGATATACAAACAGTCCTAAAATGTACCTTTTCCTAGGCATAGGGTCTCAAAGCATTTTCAGGATTCAACGCATATTCATTCAGTTATCAATTTTGTCCACTTAGTTGTTCCCACTGGAATGGCAACGACGGTAGAGCTTTTTGTCTGTTTTGTTCACAGTTGTAAACCCAGAGTCAGAACAGTGCCTGCCACATCGTAGGTGCTCATGGCACATTTGTTGAATGAATGAATGAGTGAATGAGCACCTTCTCTGTGTCAGGATACCCGGCATTGGAAAGCCAGACTAGGACACAATCGCCCTGCTGTCCACGAGCTTGTGGTCTTGTAGAAGAGCTCTCCACTTCCCCCCAACATCTGAAATTCAAAGCAGTTCAACACAACTCCCTGTGAGATATGTAAACACCCTGTACTGGTCACAGAAGCCTAACAGGAGGAATGACACTGTTGTTGGGAATGCCAGTGAAGGTGTCCTAGAAGAGGTGGCATTTGAGTTGGGTTTGATTTCCGCAGAAGGGAAACAGGATGAGCCAAGGTCCAGAGAGGGAAACGTTGTCTTAGTAGAGGAAGTTGCAGGAAGGCAACCTGGGTTGTGTAGGTCACTGTAATATAAGCTCCAGGAGGGCAGGGGCTGTGTCTGTCTTGTCCCTTGTTACATGACACTGCAACTGGCACATAGTAAATTGTAAACTGTAGCTTAAGAATGAATGAGTGATATAAGAACGGAAAGAAAAGATGGGACCTAGAAATTTTTTTTGGAGGTTTGTTTAGCACCTACAATGGGTTTCATTGTCCCCTTCCATCCTGTGTAGATGCTCGTGCCTAGAAGGAACCTTAAGTTCAACCCCAATCACCTCTGTAACACCCCACCAAGGGGTCATGTACTTTTGGTTGGTATGCCCCTTAGTGATGGGCATACCCATCCCACACAGCTGGCCCCTCTTTTGTGTACATTTGATTGTTAGAATAGCCAGCCTTACATTGACCACACAGAAGCAGAGGGGTGGCAGGGAAAGACCACTGAACTTGGCTTGGCTCCTGGCCTGCCATGGACTTGTGTGGTCCCTTGGGCAGGGCTGGTGTAGCCAGTGATTACAAGTGTGGGCTCTGGTGTCTGACAGTTACTTGATGTGCAAGTAAGCTTAAATAAACTAAGCTTCTCCTCTGTGCCTTAACTTTCTTATCTGTAAAATGGGGATAGTAATAATAGTACTTTCCTCATCAGATCTTTGCGGGGATCCTTCTCAGTACCTTATTAGCAAATTAGTAAGTACTCAACATAATTAACCATGATTTATAGTGTTATCACCTCCTTTCTGCCTCTCAGTTTCTTCCTCTGTATAATGGAACTTAGAACTCCTGCCTTGGATGTCTCAGGTGGTATGTTTGAGGAGCCAGAGAGAATGGGTGAGAGGCATCCACAGAGGGGAGGGTTGTGTGCTCTTCCCACCAGCTGTGGTGTTTGCCATGGGAGACTTCACCACATGGCTGACCCCCCAAATCACTCCCACCCAACCCAGAACCCGAGTTTTCTCTCTACCTTTGGTAGCTCGGTTTCTGCTTCTTGCCATCCCATATCTTGACTTCTAAGATGTATATTTAGAACAGGCCTCTGCAAGGAGCAGAAGGAGGAAATGAAGGAAAGGAAACAGGCAAAGTTCTCTCTCTCAACAAGTCCTTGGGGGACTCAGGACTCAGGCCCCTTTGCAAAGCAGGCTCGCCCAGCCTTTGAAATAACCACTTCCTTCTCTCTTGACCTTTTCAGATCAGAGAGGTGGGAGGGAGTGTGGAGGTTCACTTCCCAGACGTGCTAAACAGGAGGCTGCAGGCTTTCCTCTGATGTGCCCCACTTGCCCAGGGGCCCTGCCCCTGGGAGACAGGGCTCTGGGCTGTGGCCGCTCCTCCTGGGGTCTGCACTGGACTCGCCAGTGGCCCAGCTGCCACTGAGTACGCGGGTTTCTCTGAAGAGGTTTGGCTGACCTTCAGCAGAGCTGAGGTATTGTCAGAGCTGGAGGAAGTGTTAAGACTCCAGGACGGTAGTTTCCAGGCTGGGGGTCCCTGGGTGTTGGGTTTCTGGGACTATGTCCAGTTCTTTCAAAACCCTAAAAGAGAGAATCCATAGTTCCTGTGTGAGGGCTCATAGGCTCCTAATAGTGTCAGGTGTCTCCGTGTTTCTGAAGTCAATTCAGGGTGGTCCCTGTGCACCCTCGTATTTGGAGAAAATAATAACAGCTTTTTATTGAGCTTCTCCTCTGCCAGGAGCTGGATGAAACCCTTCACACATCGTCTCAGTGATCTTCAACCTGGTAAGGTGGGTATGCTTATGGTTCCTATCTTGCAGATGGAGAAACCGAGGGTCAAAGGGGCTAAGCAAGCTGCCAGAGGCCACACAGCCAGCCAGGATTCCAATCCAGACAAGCTGGTTCCCAGCTCCACCCTCAGCCACTAGGAATAGTCTCCTGGAAGCTCTGTTACGTGTCTCTGAATATCGCAAAAGGGGCAAACACATTCGTCATTACTCAGGAAAAGTACCGGCAGGGAAGATTTTTGGATGCAAGCACTCGACGTAGGAGGAATAATAACAGAGGTAGTGGGATAGTGCGAGCCAGACACCTTGTGTTGTAGAGCTAAGGCCCAGTGAAGTGAAGGTCTCGCCCAAGGTCTTCTTGTGAACTGGCAACTGGGACAAGAACTTGTTTTATTTCAAGTGGACTCCTTGGGCCTAAATCCAGAGGGACCTTGGCTAGCCAGGAAGCAGGCCAGCAGTGGGTTTTTCCTGAGCTAGTGGCTCATACCTTTGATGGCATCAGCCTGTGGCTCTGCCGGGCAGAGTCTCTGAGCTCCCCCTGTCCCAGCAGGCTGCTCCCTGATATGGGACTGACCACAAATCCTGACTAATTGTCCACCAGTCCCCACCTGCCTCCCACCAGCTGTACAGAGCTTTGGCCTTGCCAGACCACAGGGCTGCTGAGTGCTGGTGGGGGCCGGTGGTATTCGTCTTCAGCAAACTCTTCCCTCATCACCTCTATGACTTCCAATTCCCTACTTGTGCACGTACTTTACAGTTCGCAAAGTGCTTCCACATCTATTAGTTCATTTGAGACTCAAAGCTGCTCTGGGAGCTGGGCAGGGCAGGGATAATGTCCTATATTATAGAAGAGGAAAAGGAAGTTCCAAGAGGCAAGTGCCTTGTTCAAGGTCACACGCTCAGCTAAGAAATTTTGGAGCCAGAAGTTGGAGCTGAGTCCACCCAAACAGCCTCACACCTTTAAAAAAGAGGAGCCTTAGGGAGCAGTGATGAGTAAGGTGCTAAGCTGGGTCCTGCAAAGCACCTTATATATAATTAACAGCATCACCATTAACCATATCTTTCTTTCCATAGTACACAAATACAAGTACCTCAGTTAAAACAGTTAAACCTGTATCAACTAAGATTCCAGTCCTGCATTCTGAGAACTCATTATGTGATGCAAATACACAGGTGTTCAAGTCAGAAGTGGTTTCTGTCTCACTGTCACCCTGGAAAGATGGTTCATCGTCTGGGTCTTGGTTTCTACAAGTGGACAGAAGGTAATGATAACACTTACTTTGCTTCTTATAAAAACGAATAGGACCATTACATACAAATTTCTTTCTTTTTTTTTTTTTTTTTTTTGCGGTATGCGGGCCTCTCACTCTTGTGGCCTCTCCCGTTGCGGAGCACAGGCTCTGGACGCGCAGGCTCAGCAGCCATGGCTCACGGGCCCAGCCGCTCCACGGCATGTGGGATCTTCCCGGACCAGGGTATGAACCCGTGTCCCCTGCATCGGCAGGCGGACTCTCAACCACTGCGCCACCAGGGAAGCCCCCATACAAATTTCTTTACGAAATTTTTATACGACTGTTACACATGACAGTGAATATTCATAAGCAGGGAAGGCAAGGGAAATTTACATCTATAAGCTAATGATTATTAAGTGCTTCCTGAGTAATTTACATGGATCATGCCATTAATTTGAACAATGGCTAGTACCTTTATTATCTCCACTGTATACATGAGGAGACTGAGACGCAGAGATTTTAAGTAACAGGTAGCAAATGGCAGAAGCAGGATATTAAATCTTGGTAATTTAGTGCCAGCAGGTAAGCATTTTAACTGCCCACGTGCCTCAGAATCACCTGAAGGCCTGGATAAAACACAAATTGCTAGGCCTCACCCCAGAGGTTCAGATTCAATAGGTGTGAGAATTTGATTTCTAACAAGTTCCCAGGTGATGCCGACGCTGCTGGATCAGGGGCCACGCTGTGAGAATCCTGTGCCACGCAGAGCTCTCCTGGTACTTCCCGCCATACAAGTGGCCAAATCAGGACCTCTGAGGCCTGTTTGCAAGGTTAGCTGGACATCCATGCACTAGATACTTGATTTATGTCACAAGACATATGTTATGCTCATGGACAAAGTAGACGTGGAGGCTGAGGAGGCCCTGACTCCTTCAGAAACCAAGTTAGAGAAGTTGCCCAGTGCCTGATGGCCCTGCAGGTGCCAGAATCCTTGTAGCTGTGGCTACTTAGGTCCTTCCCCAGAGCTGACCAGGGGGAAGGAAGGCCACTGACTGAGGAAGGCACAGAGAACAGATTCACAGGCTGCTTCCTTGGCTTCCATCAGTTTTGCCCTTTAAGCTGGTCACACTCCCAGATTTCAGAAATCATCTATGAATGGAGAGATAAGGCATAGCCTGCGAAAAGAGAAAGCACAGACCAAGAAGATTTAAATTTAATTAAGATTAAATTTATGTTTTTGAAAAGGAATAAGAAAAAGAACTTTAGAAGAATACAAGCATTTCAGAAAATAGGGGTTGAGCCAAAAGCAGGGGTCATGAGCAGAAGACAGTAAAAAAATCAAGACATATGGATATCCAATTGTTCCGGAATTCTATATATTGAGAAGGCCATGCTTTCTCCACTAAACAACCTTTACAGCTTTGTCAAAAATCAGTTGTCCAACCCTCATAATGGGAGAAAATATTTGCAAATGAAGCAACTGACGAAGGATTAATCTCCAAAATATACAAGCAGCTTATGCAGCTCAGTATCAAAAAAAACAAACAACCCAATCCAAAAATGGGCAGAAGACCTAAATAGACATTCCTCCAAAGAAGCCATACAGATGGCCAACAAACACATGAAAAGATGCTCAACATCACTAATCATTAGAGAAATACAAATCAAAACTACAATGAGGTATCACCTCACACCAGTCAGAATGGCCATCATCAAAAAATCTACAAACAATAAATGCTGGAGAGGGTGTGGAGAAAAGGGAACCCTCTTGCACAGTTGGTGGGAATGTAAATTGTTACAGCCACTATGGAGAACAGTATGGAGGTTCCTTAAAAAACTAAAAATAGAACTACCATATGACCCAGCAATCCCACTACTAGGCATATACCCTGAGAAAACCATAATTCAAAAAGAGTCATGTACCACAATGTTCATTGCAGCTCTATTTACAATAGCCAGGACATGGAAACAACCTAAATGCCCATCGACAGATGAATGGATAAAGAAGATGTGGCACATATATAAAATGGAATATTACTCAGCCATAAAAAGAAACGAAATTGAGTTATTTGTAGTGAGGTGGATGGACCTAGAGTCTGTCATACAGAGTGAAGTAAGTCAGAAAGAGAAAAACAAATACCATATGCTAACACATATATATGGAATCTAAAAAAAAAAAAAAAAAGTGGTTCTGATGAACCTAGGGGTAGGACAGGAATAAAGACACAGACATAGAGAATGGACTTGAGGACACGAGGAGGGGGAAGGATAAGCTGGGACGAGGTAAGAGAGTAGCACTGATATATATACACTACCAAATATAAATAGATAGTAGGAAGCAGCGGCATGGCACAGGGAGATCAGCTCGGTACTTTGCCGACCACTTAAAGGGGTGGGATAAGGAGGGTGAGAGGGAGATGCAAGAGGGAGGGGATATGGAGATAAACGTATGCATATAGCTGATTCGCTTTGTTATACGGCAGAAACTAACACAACACTGCAAAGCAATTATAGTACAATAAAGATGTTAAAAAAAATCAGTTGTCCAAATTGAATAGCCAAAACAATCTTGAAAATGAAGAATAAAGTTGCAGGACTTAAACTTCATGATTTCAAAATTTACTACAAATCTATAGCAATCAAGACTGTGTGGGGTATTCACATAAGGGTAGACGTATATATAAGGGAACAGAATTTGAGAATCTAGAAAGAAACCCTCATATTTATGATTAAATGATTTTCTGCAATGGTGCCAAGACCGTTTAATGGGGGAAAAATAGGGTCTTCACCAAATAGTTTTGGGACAACCAGATATCCACATGCAAAAGAATAAAGTTGGACTCCTGCCTCACACTATATACAAAAATGAAGTCAAAATGAATGAAAACTATAAGGCTCTGAGAAGAAACATAGGGGTCAATCTTTGCACCCTTGGATTAGGTAATGGGTTATCTCTCCATTTATTTAGATCTTATTTAATTTCACTCAGCAATGTTTTATAGTTTTCAGCACAGGTCTTTCACATCTTTTGCAGATTTACACCTAATTATTTCATATTTTATGCTATTATAAATGACATTATTTTTACATTTTAAATTCCAATTTTTATTGCTAGTATATAGAAATAAAGTTGATTTTTGTACATTGATTTGGTATCCTGCAGCCTCACTAAACTCACTCCTTAGTTCTAGTAGCTTTACTGTAGATTCCATCCGATTTTCCCCATAGACAGTCAGGTCATCTGTGCATAAAGGCAGTTTTACTTCTTCTTTTCCAATGTGGATGCCTTTTGTTTCTTTTTCTTGCCTTAATCAACTAACTAGAGCCTCTGGTGCAGCAAAGAATAGCAGTGAAAGTGGACATCCTTATCTTGTTCCTGATCCTAGATGGAGAGGGGCATCTTATAGTAAGTACAATGTTAGCAGTGGGGTTTGTGGGGGCCCTTTGACAGAAGGAGGAAGTCCTCTTCTATTCCCCTTCAATTCTTAATTTGCTGAAATTTTCATCAAGAATGGATGTTGGATTTCGTCAAATGCTTTTTCGGTATCTACTGATACAGAAAATACAGTGATCACAGATGGGAGAGGGTCCAAACTCAAGAGTGGCCTCTGTTTCTCTCAGAATGAAGGAAACAGGGAAGACAGGGCCCTGCCCAGTAAAAGGAACCTGTCTAGGGGAGCTGGGCTTGCCCCACCTCTGCTCTGCACCCCTCTCCTTGCCTGGCATTCCTAGAGGTCAGATCCTGGCCTGCGAATTCTAGAACCAGTGCTCTTTCCTCTACACCAAACTGTCTAAAGACTTTGACTCCGGAACTTTGAATGGTCAAGGCCCTGAAGATGGATGGCCCCTCAGTAATATAAAATAGTAGCAGCCATTTACAGAGCACTTTTGGAATATCAAGAACCAGGGCTGGGTCGAGGGTGAGGTAAGTGAGCCATTTCTGGATGCAGAATTTAAGGAGGTGTCCACAGGACTGTAGGCACCTCATTCGCTTCACCCTAATCCCAGCCCTGCAAGGAACAGTGCTAAACACTCCACTTGCATCCGTTCCCTTAATCCTCAAACGAGCCTACAGTGGTAGGCTATTATTCTTATTTTTCGCAGAGGAAACAGAGGATCAGAGAGGTGAAGTGACTTACCTGAATGATAAGTGGCAGAGCTGACTTGGAAGCTCTGAAAGTCTATTCATGATCCGTCTGTGCTCGTAATAAGTAGTTCTCAACTCCAGTGGATCAGAATCTCCCGGAAGGTTGGTGAAAGCACTGATGGCTGGGCCCCATCCCAGAATTTCTGATTCGGTAGGTCTGCTGTGTGGGCAGGGGAATTTGCATTTCTAGCAAGCTAGTCCAGAGACCACATTTTGAGAACGACTCATTAAATCTCCGGGGGCATGAAGATTCCAAGAGTAAAAGAGAGAAGTATGAGAAAACACTGCCAGATCCCTCTGGCTTTGAGAAAGGAAAGAAAGCATCCATCTCCCAGGACTGGACCAAGAGTTTCCATGTCATTTCTGTGCGTGTGTTGGAGTTCCAACCCCATTCCAGAACGCCTTCCACAGAATCAATGAGCACTTACGAGTCGAACTGAGGGATGAACTGACCAGTCTTGCTGGGACCTCTGCAGGGGCTTATTCATCCAAAAAGAATGCCTGACATTTATTCTGAACAGCGTCTTTCTATAAACCCTCAATTCTTGTGGTACCAAATGGCATTTTTTTCCTAAATATATTTCGAATATTTTCTAATTTATTCTTAGACATGTGTATCAGAGAGACATGGTTCATCAAATTTTTCAAGCCTTTGAATAAGGGCCATTGCAAGATAATGGTGTGGGGGGGGGAACCAACACAGAACTATTCATCATGTTATAAGAAAAGCAAACTTAAATGAGGCTTGGCCAAATCTCCAAGCTTTAAACACGTGACAACATTCCAGAGTTGACCCTAGTTTCTGAGGGGTTAAATTTTTCTTTAATTTCCCAAATCTTTGGACCCCAAGACCCCCATTCAGCTGCACTTGGCCCTAAAGTGCAATAAGAAAAAAAGCCTGATTTTATTCATTCACTTGATCTTTATCAGGAGTATCACAAGGAATTCTCAGCACTGCGGCCCACTGGAGTAACTTGGGGGGCTTCTAAAAATCTCTTTGCTCCTCGCCACATCCCAGACAAAGCACATCAGATCTCTAATGAGGCTTCTGAATCTTAAATATCTCCCTTGAAGTGAGACCCTTGCTCAGAATATGGAGACAGCTACTGCCCAGGGCTCTGATTGGAGGGGTGATGAGTGGGGAGCGAACTCCTATTTGTTAACGGTCTTCTGATGCCACTTAACAACCCTCTGAGACAGGTATTATTACTGTCTCTACTTTGTAGAGGACACACTGCCGGTCAAGGAGGTGGAGTGACTTGCCCAAGGTGGCACAGCTGGAACTTAGCGCCAGGCTTCGATCCTTCCTCCTCGGGAGAGAGGAAGGAGGCGAGAGTGCCCGTGGCAGCCACTGCTTGCCCCCGCCTGCTCAAGGCAGCCCTTCTTTGTCCGTCCTACCTGGACCCCTGTGTCCGCTTGGAAACAGTTCATGATCTTCTCCAGTTCTGAGGCCTCTGTAGCTAAAGGTCAAGGACAGGACTGTTCTCCCATCCCTGCCCCCCCAGGACTTGCTGTTGGGTGGTGGATGACAGGGGCCCTGCTGGCTTCTCTCTGGGACTCTGGCTTCTGGCATCCCCTCCTTTCCTGTAATCTGAAATCAGCAGCTGAGGTCACCATGTGTCCTCTCACAGACCAGGGCAGGCCAGGGCCCTGGGTGACCTGGCCAAGCATGGCTGGAGCTTGGGTCTTATGCTGCTCCTAATGTATGCACAGCACCCAACAGCTTTTCTGCCCAAAATGGGCTATGATATTTGTAATATGAAATATATATTTGATCTACATCCCCATTTCTGGCACAGAGTTCCCAAAACCCTTGGAATTTCCTGTGCTGAGAGGGATAAAGGTGTCTTTTGTTGTGTTAATGAAGTGACTTTTAGACCAGCACCTAAGAATGGGGGCTGGTTGCCAGTTGGAGCTTTCAGTCCCACCTCCAGACCCCTGGGGAGGGGAGGGGGGATGGAGGTTGAGTTCTATCGCCAATGGCTTATGATTGAAGCCTCCATAAAAACCCAGAAGGAGGGGGTTCAGAAAGCTTCAGGGTTGGTGGACACGTGGAGCTCTGGGGAGAATGGTGCACTCCCAGAGGGCTTCGATGCTCCGAGCTCCACACCCTTTCCCCTGACCTTGTGCTATGCCTCTCTTCCATCTGGCTGTTCCTGAGTTATATCCTTTTATAATAAACCACTGATCTAGTAAGTAAAATGTTTCATGAGTTACGTGAACTGCTCTAGCAAATTAACCAAACCCAAGAAGGAGGTCATTGGATCCTTCACTCTATAGCCAGTTGGTCGGAAGCACAGGTGACAACATCGACTTGCAACGGCGTTTGAAGTGGTGGGAGGGGAGCCATCTTGTAGGACTAAACCTTTCACGGTGTGATCTGCTGCTAGCAGTGTCAGAATTGAGTTGAATTTTAGGACACCCAGGTGCAGAGAACTGCTTGATGGTGTGGGGGAACCTACCCCTCCCAACACACATCCACCTTTGGGAACTGGTACCAGAATCTTTAAGGCATCAAACAGCTTCACTGGTGCATCTCAAGGTAAGATCTTTATCCTTGCTTAATGGCTGAGGAAACTGAGACTTTGATTGGGCACAAGGCTTGAAGCAGCCACGTGGGACCAGGGCCAGGTCTCCTGTCTGTAAGAACCTGTTTGGGTTTCTAAGTCCCCCACTGTTCAGGTTCAGGCCTTCCTCACCCCCAGGCTCCTGTGGCATCCTTTCCACACCTATGTCCGATGCATCCCTCCAAGGCACAGCCTGGCTTGTCCCTTCATTCAGCAACCTTAAATGACATTGAAAACGAACACCTTTTTTTATTACGGAAACTTTCAAAGAAATGCAGAAGAGAACAACATAATACCACCCTTCCCCCCAACTACCAGCTCCTTATCTCCTTTCCTCCTCACCCCATCCACTGCTCCCACCGCTCCATATTTTTGGGAGCAAATCCCAGATATCGTATCATTTAATCTGTAAACATTTCTGTAGTTACCTCTAAAAGATAAGGACTTTAAAAAGTATCCACAGTACCATTATCATCTTTAACAAGATAAACAATAATTCCTTAAGATAAACAAAAGCCCAGAGTTCAAATTTCCCCTAAGTCTCTTGAATATTGTCACTGCAATTCATTTGTTTGGATCAGGATCGAAATAATGCCCAATTATTCCAGTGGGTTGACAAGTCTCTTTAAACCTCTAGATTCCCCTTCCTTTTGTTTTTTTCCTTGTAATTTATTTGTTGAAAAAAACTGATCATTTATCCTGTAGAGTTAGTGTCCCACACTAACTGGATTTTGCTGTTTGCATCCCCTGTGGTGTTGTTTAACATGATTCTCTCTGTTCCTTGTATTTTAAAGAAAAAAATCTAATAGGAAAAATGATGATCTAATGTCATTATCCTAATAAAACTATTTTTATTCCTGTCTGTTCTCCTTTGATCCCTGTTTACATGCATATAACCTTTGGTGTTTTATTCTGTTTAACACCACACTGTAAATACTTTCCATGTTTCTATGTAAAACTTTCATAATTAACATTCTTAATAGCTACTTACTATTCCAGAGTGGTGTTAAGCCTTAGTCATTTTCCTACTGTTGGACTTTTAGGTTTTGTTTATTTTTGTCACTCTGATAGATAATAGTAAATCTTTCATGTCTCTAGTATAATTATTTCTTTAGGGTAAATGAATGCCCAGGACTGAGACAGGGGTCCAAAACGGATGAATGGTTTTATGTATTCTGTACATATTGACAAGGTGCCTTCTCAAAATGTTGTACCAGTTTCCATCATCACCAGCGATGTACACACGAACTCCACCTCTATGACTTTGCACTGCCTCCTCCCCACCTTGAACCTGGGCTAGCCTTACTGATTGTTTGACCAATAGTATATGACAGAAGTGATGTTCTGGAATTTCCAGCCAGTTTGCAAGAAGTCTAGGCCTCTAAATGCTTGCTCTGGGCCATGGCAGCTACCATGTAAGAGCTCCAATATACCGAGGAGACTGCTGTGCTAGAGAGGCCTGGTGTAGGAGCTGTGGTCAACAGATCCAGCCCAGCCCAGGCTGCCAGCCTCCCCAGGCATCGGACACATGAGGGAATCTTTGAATCCTCTAGACTCATTTGCAAGCTGAGTACCACTGAGTGCCCTCAGATGCCATGAAAAGCAAAAGCATTTCTCTGCTGAGCCCTGCCTGAATTCCTGACCCGTAAAATTGTGAAATACAATAAAGTGGTTCTTGTTTTAAGCTGCTAAATTTTAGGATAGTTTGTTATGCAGTAATAGGTACCAACAGGTGTCTTTATGCCTTCCCCCTTATTTTTCTTGTGTCAAGAACTATGTTCCTTTGATTTACACTCCCAGTTTGCATTTTCCCAGGGATTTGGATTTGGATTCGTGTGTTTATTTTTTCACCTTTGTAAATTGACCTTGTTTTGCCCCCGAGCAGAATTTTGACTCTGGAGTCACACTTATATAGTGAGTCAGGGACCCTGCATGTCCCGCCTCCCCCCAACCTCATTGGGACATGTGATCCTGCTAAGGAGATTTCCACCTGAATGACCTGGAGTTTCCTTCCAGTTCTTCCATGATTCTAAGTGTCCTGGATGGTGGAGGGAGAAAATGAGATTTGTTTTCTAAACCCAACACCCATATCCACCTGATCATGGCATATCAAGTGCTGCAGATGAAATAAAAACTGTAAGGAGACACTAAGCATCATCTCAGTGCTCCTTGACAAGAAGCCCCTTGTAAGTAGTTGCATAGTAACCTGAAAACATAGAAATAAAAGAAGCTTTAAACCCTGAATGGTTTCTGCAGTAATATAATTTGGACTTTTCTATGCCTTAAACAAAACTATATTTTTATATATGCTTTTTGCAAATATTTTATATTTATTTCATAAAACATGAAACAATTCTAAAGACACAATATTTGGGCAATAAGATGGGCAGTTTCTCATCTTAACTTACCCCCCAACCTCTACTCATGGTGTTTCTTCCTACTTAAAGCATTAATAGCATCTATTGCCTTTCTTTTTTTTTTTTTTTTTAGGGATTGAACTTTTTTTAAAAAAGAAGAGATATAATACTATTAGATACATTTGAAAACAAGGTAAATATCCATAATGCTACCACATTGACACAGTGACAAGTACATTTTTATGTTCCCTGCTTGTTTTTATAAATCATGTGTGTGCAAATATTTTTCCAGACTTTTTTTTTACGTAATACTTTATCATAAGTATTTTCTCTGATCCTTCATAAACTTCATACCATCATTTTTAATGGTTATAGAATATTTATTCAAGGCTTATACCCTAATTTATTTTATCATCCTCCTCCCCCTTTTTGAATATTTGGGCTGCTTCCAGTTTTTCACTAAGCAAGTCTTTGATGAGTATTTTTCTGCATATGGTTTTCCCATATTTCAGGGTATTTTCTTAGGCTAGCTTCCCAGAAGGGGATTATGGAGTCATAGTGTATGAACATTTTTATGGCTCCAAAGTATCTTTTGAAGAAGGTAGGTGTTCCATTTCATGAGGTTCACAAACATAAAAGAGGAAATTTGGCTTCAAAAAAATCCCGTGTAACACATCTATGAAAAATTTGGGCAAAGAGAGGTTCTAATATTTTCTAAGTTATTAAAGCTTGCCCTTCTTAATTTAAAAAAGTTACTTTTGATTCTATTTGTTTTTGATGAGAGTCTTTGCTAAGATGTTTTACACTTCGGAGCTTTTCTAAAAAGAACCCACAGAGCACAATTTAACCTTTTCTTGATGACTCATGTTATCAGTATAACCATCAGCCATTTCCCTGGGCTGAATACCGGAGGACTTTTAGGAATTTCTCAGGTGGAGAGGCTACTCGCTCCTTCACAAAACAGCCACAGACCAGGAGCTCTTCTAGAGATCTACCCCAGTCTCTAGTTTCACGGCTCTGCACTGAGTCGCTGGCTACCTGTAGTGAGCTGCTGCCTTCTCAGACACAGACTCGTCTGGCCAGAGACACCAATGCCAGCTCTGATCTTTCCTCTTTATTCACAGGCCACAGGCAGCTATTGGAATTGGGGGCCTGAAGGACCAGCTCCCACCAAACAGCAAGGCACCCACATCAGCAATCATCCTTCTTGGCAAATATTATTTGTGAAGCACAAATGTTGAGGTGGTGAAAATTGCATGTTGGGATTTCCTTGGACTTGCCGTTGGAAACTTGCATCTCCCACTGAAGTCCTGTGAAACTCCTGCAACTTCCCACGTGAAGGTGAAAAACTCTCAGTTGTCTTTTCGTGTATCCCCTGGATAACGAGGTAGGTGAATGGAGTTCTGAATAAAACCTGGATGCCTAACCCAGGTGGTGGTGGAGACAGTGAAATGTGAGTGGAATATGCATGGGCGGCCAAGTTGAAGTTCCAGCTCTGCCCTTCATTACCTACTGGCCTTGAGAAAGTCAGCTACTTAACCCTTCTAAGTTTCAGTTTTCTCATCTCTGAAAGGGATAATAAGACATGCCCTGCCGCCTCCAGGGTTGTTGTGATAATGACATGAGATAAGTGGTAAGGAAGCCATGAAAGCCCCTACCTACGCAGGTCATCATAATCTTGTTTAGATTGTAAGAATACAGACCTGCTCAGGCCAGAGCAAGCCAACATTTTATTTTGTCAGCTTTCTGGTGGGAAGATGTATGATGTTTCATGCGTCATTAAGAATGAGAGGCCTGGCAGGGCTGGGATTCCCAGAGCATGGAGCAGGTGTGGGGAGTATTCGAGGGATTGTCTGAATCCTCGGTGGCACTGGGGTGCTGGAGAGAGAGTGAGATGCTTTTCTCAAGAGCTCTACATGTGAGAAAAACAAGTCACAAAATCCAGCATATATATATATGCTTTTCCTGTCCATATAGGAAGGGATTATATAGGGAGGGACTGTCCATGGAGAGGCAGGGGGAAGGCCACATTTTTCTGAAAGTGGTAGCATTTAGACCATTTAAAGTAATATGTTGATATGATGGTTGTTAAGAGTGTGGTAAAAATATTAGAGGAAGCAGCTGGAAGAAGGGATCAGTTTGTGACTGACCTTAGTGGTCAGGAGGTGTCAAAGGGTGGCTGGGTATCCCACCAGCCAGTGTCACAGCCCCACCCATTGAACCTGGCCCTGCCCTCAGCCTCCCAGGTGGCATCTACTCTTGCACTTCTTCCTCCATATTAGAACCTGGTCTGCTTGCACACAGTGGCAGGGAGGTTTGGGATTGATTTGGAGAGCCAGGCTGCCCTCTGCCATAGGTGTCACGCTGTAGTTCAAAGAAGGTGAGAAGTATTCTCTTAAAGCCTTTCAGCTGAGTTCAGGGTCCTCAGCCCTACCCTGCAAAAGCTTTTGAATGGTCAGATCCATCTGTTCCCACTGTGGGGAAATGCAAAACACATGGGCCGCCTGGTTCAGAGCAGGGTCCTGTGAAAACCGCACGCTTCAACGATGGACAATTGTTTGTCTCTCTTTGGGCGTCTCTTCGGGAGACAGAGCAAGACAAGTTTAGCTCATCAGAAGTCACTGGGGCTTTCACTTTACCCTGAAATTTACTAAGTCGAGTAGTGTGGGTGAGAGCAAACAAATGACTCTTGCAGTAAGGGTCCCTCTATGTTCCCACCGCTGGTGCTGATTAAGAGTTTTGAAATGATTACATCCTAATATGGGTTTTGGCCCATTTGTAGGTCATGAAATCTATTTAGTAGGTTTTGACCAGCCTCTTTTTTTTTTTTTAATTCAGTGGAATAGCACAGAATAGAGTAGAAAATACCTGAGCTCATTACATGTAATAAGTGCAAATACTGTTGCATGAAACTTTTGTTTCAGAAGTATGTGTTTATGGGATTGTGAGACCAAGCGTCTTGGTCAATAAAAGTTTGAAAGTCACAATCCGCTAGTATTTCTCAGTGTGGGCACAGTTGGTACTTTTGCTGGGCTATTTCTTTGTTGTGTAGACTGCCTCTTGCATTGTGGAATTCAGCATCCCTGGCCCCTGCCTGCCAAATGCCAGTAGCATCCCCATTCATGGTGACAAAAGAAACTTCCTTACTTGGACACCCTCTAGGGGTGCCATTGACCAAACACTTGAACTTACAGGGTTGAGTAAAGAGGAAGATGCAATCTATTGCTGATCCAAGACCTCTCCTGTGGATTTGCAGTCAAGGCCAACAGAGCCAGAACAGGAGGCAGTGAGGCACATAAGTGGGGAGAGAGAGGGGCTGTTATTTTTTGGAAGCTGTACCACTTACCACTCTCAAAAGCAAGGTGTGGCCTTACACTCTGGGGACATCGGTCCTTAGTCAGTGATAAAGCTCCTATCAGTTTGGACAGATTTCACGTCCTGCCCTCTCTGGCTTATCACAAAGACACATTTATCAACCCTCATCCTCCTTGAGACAAAAATAGCAGTTAACTTGAATACTTCCATATTCGCCACACCCTTCTTTACAGATATTGGGGAAAGGACAGTTATTATCAGATGTATTGATGAGGGGTTGGGGGTAGGATGGAAGGCAGACAGCCCCCAGGAGAGAGGTTTGCACACATCCTCTTCAACAGGCCCCCTTCTTTAGCCAAATGGCAGGCAGGGGATCCCCTGGTTGTCTTATTTCTTTGAATTTGCACAGCAGAGATGGATTAGATTGGATTTGGGATCATGTGCAAGGTCCCTTCCATTTCTGGGCTGCTTTGTTTCCAAAATCTTGGATTCTAAAGGCCTTAACTGAACAGAATGCATGATCTCTTGCTCTTTCAAGGGTATGGTAAATAGGAAAATCCATCCAAGAGAGGTCTTGGCAGCCTGTCTGAGCTAGAAACTGCAAATGCATCACTGTGGGGGATTATATTTGAACAGGAAAGTGTCCTAAGGCAAGAAATGCCAAGATAGAGGTCAAGAACCAGGTGCTGTGAGAAATATAGATGTGAAACTTTAGGCCAGTGGCAATGAAACTTCAGTGCACATAAGATGGACCAGAGGAGCTTCTTAAAATTCCAGTTCCCTGATTCTGCCTGCAGACATCCTGATTTGGTAGGTGTTGAATAGAGATTTGGAAGCTATGCTTTTAACATTTTCCCCATGAAATTATTCTGATGCACGTGGGCCACAGGTTAGGAAACACTGGTCTGGACTGGGGCTGACTAATGCTGATTGGCAGAGTGACTGAGACTTTTATCCTTTAAGGGTCTGTTCTCTTAGCTGCCTTGACTATTTCATTTGCTCATTTACCATCATTATGGAATATGGAGCCACCAAGAAATCCCCAAGAAATTACCTGAGTTCCTCTCTGACCCCATAAGGTAGTCACTGTTAACACTTCTCATGGTAATCAGAGTTCTTATCCCCACTAATGCAGCCACTGTTTTCTTTGTCTGCTGGCTCTCTGACATGAAGAACTCAAAGTAACCAGGTGGTACTCGCAGCTTCAAGTTTAGTGGCCTTACTATATCCCCTGGAAGAATTCTTCCCCTGCAAATCAGCACCTCTACCCCAAAAGAGCCTAGGGTTTCAGTGGATCACTGGAAGAGAGAGAGAAAGGGCTCAATCCTAGTACTATCCCTTGATTCCCAGACCCAAGTATTCTAGCTACTGGGGACACAGGACCATACAGTGACCATGGGTTCCATGTTCTGGAGGACAGTGCCACAACCCTGCACTGTATTGCCCCTAAGCTGATGCCTTAGCTGCGCCTTTAACAGGCTATTCCACCATTGTATTACGCTAGTGGCTTCTGGGTGATGTGGTAATGCTAAAACCAGTGGGTTCCTTGGTCATTCACCAATTTTCACACCTCTTTTGCCATAAAATGAGCCCCTTCATTTGAGACAATGTTGTATGGGACACCACACTGATATATCAAGCATTCTGCTACTCACTGAATGATGGTGCCGGCAAAGGTACGTGGTCAGGGAAGGCAAACTCATATCCAGATAGGAATCGATCCTGGTAGGGAAGAATTGCTCAGGAAGGGGTCTGAAGAAATCAACTTGCCATCAAGAGCCTGGGTGGTCTCTTCGAGGAATGGTACTATTTTGAGGGCTCTGTGTCAATCTCTGCAGCTGGCGGGTTGGCCATTCCACAATGTCAGGAGGTAGATCTGCTTCAGAAGGATGGGGCCCATGTTCTTGAGCCGTTGCCTAACATTTACCCTGGCCATCACTGTCACTCTTCTTAAGGCTCCACCATGTCAGCCCTGGGGTCGCCAGGGCAAGAGGCTAGCTAACATCCACAGGATGAGCCACTCTGTCCACCTGGTTGTTGCCTGTCTCCTCTGTGATGGATGCTCTCTGGTGAGCATTGTGAGATACAAAGACCAACACATTTTGTGTCCATTCCTCTATGTAATCACATGACACTTAGCTTCTGGCAGAACCTTTGTATTAGCTACCTGACTTACGAAAAGGTCTAGTGGAAGTCCTTGAAACTACCTTCCTTTTTCTACCTCCTAGAGTAAATCAGAAGGAATACCACATCCCAGCAAGTATTGCAGAGTTTAGAGCTACTATTAACAGTTACGTGGTGCAGGGGTAGTGGGTCCCATTGTATTTCCATGAATTCTCCTGAATGGCCTTTGAAAAAACCAAATAGATTGTGGTGGATAATAGTGGATTGCTATAAACTTGGCCAGATGGTAGCCTCAATTGATGCTGCCATGTCAGATGTGGTAGCTACTGGAATATATCAATACAACCTTTGACACATGGGATGCACCATGATCTGGCAAATGCAGTCACAGTCTCTATGCAGGGGGAAATCAAAAGCAATTTGCTTTCATATGGCAAGAAGAATAGTCCAGGTTCATGTTTTGGCTCCAGGGCTATGTTAACTCTCCTGTTCTCTGTTATACTATAGTCCATAGGGGCCTTGTCATCCTAATATGACACAGATCATAATGCTGGTCCCCTATTTGGTAACATCATGCTAATGGGACCTGGTGAGATGGAGGTGACAACCACTCTAGAAACCCTGTTAAGATCATGAGTGTGAGAGATAAACCCCACCACCTAGCTTATCCTGGGTCACTCAGGTGTTAGTCTTAGGTGCCTCTTTGGTATTAGGGAGTAAAATCCTAGGGAGCAGAAGTGAAGAAAAGAGAAGTGAGGCAGGGAAGGAGGAAGAGCCAATGAGAGGCATTAGATGATTGATCACTCGGTCTTGTGAGAGCATCTCTCAGATGGCGTATAAATGACTTTCTCAGGACGGTGCATCTGGTTGAAGAAGGGAGAGAAATGTATTTGCTGGCTTCCATTGGCTAAATATTTGCTTTGTGTGGTGTTATTTCTCCTGTACTTCCAGGTTGCCCGGGCTGAGTGGATTAGGCAGTGTGTCAGAGGTCAGCATCTGCAGGGAGGCCCTGGGCAGGAAGGGAGAGGTGCTCAGTGTGGGTAAGGGGCAAGGGGCTGTGACGGGGATGGGGACTCTGGGTGTCTAGACGTTCCCACCAAATGGGAAAGGGAGCCCAGGTTTTTATCCTGTCAGCCACTGGTTGAGAGCAGCTGGGGGGTCAGCACTGATTCCCTAGCACTTCCAGTCCGCTATGCTGTGGGCAGAGCAGGCTCCAGCAGCCAGAGAAAGTGCTCAGGTGAAGGGAAGCAGTTGCTGGCAGCTGGATGACCTTGCCTATGGTGCACATAAATGATGGAGGCAGAGGGTAGGGACGGGCACTGGCAGTGGCACCTAAGAGGTGTTTGACACACCCTCCCTCCTTTTTTTTTCTTGTCCTCTTCCCACTAGGATTGTCAGATTTTCATATTCATCTCTCATGCGGAACAAATCAGCTCTTAGTAGCCCATGGTCTCCCTTGGCATAGCCAGACACATCAAGGTGCTCATCAGAACAAAAGCATCCTCCGTGGAAGGCACTTGTGGGATTACACTGTCATTGTTTTCTCTTGTTTACCCAAAGGGCAGCCCTTTTCTCTGGATATTCCAGTTAATTCTTTTCTAGCCAGCTAGTTAGGTCTATTCTGCTTTTTCTGCTCCTGAAACCAGATGAAGATGCAAGCTTCGAGTGTCTCCTGTGAACTTCCTCACCACAGCTCCTCACGTGTCCCCACGTCTCGAGGAAACATGTTCAGAAAGACATGCGCTATGTTCTTCGTAACTTCTTCCTAAACCACAACCTGGGATGCTTCTCACTGATTTTTGTGCCCCTTCCAGCTGCTTGAGACAGTCTGGAGAATGCTTTTGGAGATTGAGTTTACTGGGACAGTTGGGTGGTTTATAGGAAAATGGAACAGCCCGTTAATTTAGTTGAGTCCTTCAAGAGCTGGGACCTAGATCCCCCCACCTCCACACGTCCCGATCTCGCAGATTGTACTGAAGCCGTGGTAAACAATTTAGACCAGCTCCAATATGACACAAAGCTTCCTCTTGGCTATTTCTACAACTTCATATTGAATAGAAGGAAATCGCTTAAACCCTCAAAACACAGTCTGGCAGGAGGCGAAACGTCTTGCTTGGCATCCTGCCCCTATCCCTCCCACACCGGCAGCTGGGACCATTTGGTCCCCCTTCAGCTCCCAGGCCGGATGCCCTCCCTGTCCTCCATCAGTCTGAGTTCACAGTTCCCACCTCCAGGCCCAACTTTAAAAATGAGAGCCCTGATTACCTAGGAACATGGTCTGGCTTCCCAGGTGAAATAGTACAAAATTAACAATATTAACATGCATCCATTTCCAGTCATTTGTAGGAAAGAAATGTGCTCTGGGGACTTATATCTTTAGATTGTAGTGAATTAGATATTATCAGATACTTACACAGAACCAACAAACTATGAAATGTGCACAAACGACTTCCCTGTCAGAATAATAAAGGAAGCTGCTGATTTATGCATATGTATCTTGGACTGATAAATTGGACCACAATCAAGCCCACCAATCAAAATACAGCTATCCTTTCATCCATCAGGTAACATGCATAACTGAGGGGGACCAGGTTTTTTCATCACGGCATTTTAGTTTTCATTTTTTCAATGTAGGTATTCTTAATTTGTATATTAAACATGTAGAAATATGTTCTTCCACATCTTTCTTGAAACATGCTCCCCTTCTCTGTCTATATATGTTTTCCCCCCATTTCTAACTGAGATATGAATGCTCAATCTATTCCACTTTTCTCTTTCTTATAAGAAAAGGCAGAGTGCATATGTGATGAGAAATGGCAAATGATTCTTAGGCTTGGTGTTGGGGAACAATAGGGATGGTAGGGATCATGGCAAACTGGAGAACATGGCCTTGACTGAAGGCAGCCACCCGCTTTTCATGCAAATCAATCACTGGCACAGGGAATGCAAGCCCCATGTTGCCAGGTTTTCCAAAAATTTAAAAAGAAGCCAGAATTCTGGATTTTAATGTAAAATCAACTAATTATCAAATATATTGCTAACTAATTTAATTTGGAGGTTGACACCAGGCAGGCTGGACAAAACATATCTGTGGGACAAATTGAGCCCACGGCCACCAGTTCACAACCTGTGGTTTTAAGCATCAAATAGGACAATAGAACTATTATATAATCATAGTTGATGTGGCTCTTTCGAAGCAATGTAGAATTCTAGTTCTTTCTTTTTTTTAACATCTTTATTGGAGTGTAATTGCTTTACAATTGTGTGTTAGTTTCTGCTGTATAACAAAGTGAATCAGCTTTACATATACATATCTCCTATAGTTCTAAGAAAATCAATTACATTCCCAGTTGATGTGGTACTTTATAAGCAATAAAAGATATAGAACTAATAAGGCAAATTCCTTACGGTTAGTAATTCTTAATAAAATAAGGTATGTCCAGCACAGCATGGCTGCAAGTGGGAGAAGAATTCATATTCACAGAATAAGAAAGAAGCCTAACCGTTTTGTTAGAATGCACTTTGCCTTTTGTGTTAGCTTCATGTGGGGCCATCCTAGCTCTAGAGCTGCATTGGCTGCTTTTCCCCTCCCTCCTATTTGCACCCCCCCCTGCCCCCTGCAAACCCTCCATAGACCCCAGAGTCTGGGTTAACTTCACTACCGGGCTGAAGCCTCGCCTGCCTTCTCCAGACCATGCTGGTTTTTCTTTCTTTTTTGAAGACTGTGTGCATTAATCCCAGCTGACCCCTCACATCTGTACAGCACTTTACAGTGGACAGAGCACTGTGGCATCCAAGTGATTTCATCGACATTCCAGCCACCCACCCACAGCAGGATCATTACGTCCATTTTATAGATGAAGAAATAAAAAGTCACACAAGGATTTGCCCAACTTCACTCTGCAGCTAGGGCCAGAACTGGACTGGAATCCAGGCTCCTGACCCCAGGCCAGAGCTCCCTCTGGAGCCCTCACTGCCCATGCTGGCATTAACCCCTTCATGCATGAGTGCACCATTATCTATCTCCAGTGCAATTTTGCTTTCAAGGGTGGGGAAATGGGTGTAATCCTCTTGTTCACAGACAGGTAGTGTGATGGAGTCGTGAAGAGCATGGGTGTTGGTACCTGTCATGCACTAGCTTGGGCACATTTTAAACCTCAGCTTCCTCATCTATGAAATAAGGATCATTGAAGTATCACCTATCCAGGGCTGTTGCGGGAATTGATTGTCATGAGTAAAGCATTTAGCACAGGGCCAGGACACAATCAGCACTCAATAAATGTTAGCTACGATGTCCATCCCCATCCCATCTCTGCAGGTGGTGACTTGCCATCTAGAAAGGAAAACCAGGAACTGACCACAGAGTGACAGCACTGTGGCTACTTGGTGCACCAGGAAGAGACGCCCCTGGGCCTGCCTGGCTTCAGAACTCTCCAGGTCTCAGCTGATCTCAGTGGTGCCTCATCTCCCCCAGATATCTTACACTACTGGGCCTGGTGGTAATCATAATAATAAAAAGCCACCGGGCTTCTCTGGTGGCGCAGTGGTTGAGAGTCCGCCTGCCGATGCAGGGGACACGGGTTCGTGCCCCGGTCCGGGAAGATCCCACATGCCGCAGAGCGGCTAGGCCCGTGAGCCATGGCCGCTGAGCCTGCGCGTCCAGAGCCTGTGCTCCGCAACGGAAGAGGCCACAACAGTGAGAGGCCCGCGTATCGCCAAAAAAAAAAAAAAGCCACCATTTGAGGTTTTAGCCAGTGCCAGGCCCTGTGCTAAGATCTGTAGAGGTGGAATAGTCTGCCCTCTGCTCCCTCCCTGCCAACCATGCACACTACCCATGTGTGCTTCTGTAGGCTGAGACTGGTTCTTCTGTCCCCGGTCATCACAGTGCCTGGAGTGGTATCTCACCTAAGAATTGTGTTCCTTCATTCGTCCCCTGTTTATTGGCATCTCCTACTGCCAGGTACTATTTTAGACAGAGAACAAAACAAATATAAATTCTTGCCCTTCTGGAGCTTACATTCTGGTGGTGGAGGATGGTGGTGCTGGCAAGGTATAAAGAGGAAAACCTTGCAATAGTAGATAAATTTAAAATTTTTATTAGGGTTCTCTTTGCTGCGTTTATTTACATGAATCACTTATGCCGCCCCAAGGGGGCCATTCCTGGGCATTCAAGGGGGTTGTGTGTCAAGCGTGCAGGGCGGGGCACAGCAGTCAGGAGCCCAATCCAGCTGTGTGAATTTGGGACATTCACTGCGTCTCTCTGAGCCTCAGTTTCTTCGTTGTCATTTAGGGAAATCAGAGCGATTCCAGCCTTTCTGGGCTGGTGAGAGGATTTCATTGGCCCGTAAAGAGAGTGCTTTGTCTGCGGAGCAGCCCGGACAGGCACAGACGTGAGGGCCGGAGGGAGCTGCCCTCTGACCCACAAGAGCGCGGGCGCCGGGCTTTTCTCGGTTACACAAGGCCACCCGGGTGGAAGCCACGGCTGGGGGTCGCGCATCTGTCGAGGGGGTGAGTGGCGTGGGGAGGTGGTCAGCGCGGCCAAGAGCCACGGGACGTGAGTGCGCCGCTGCGGCACTGCCCGAGGTGGGGCGCGGCGCAGCGCACGGGGGACCGCAGGGCGCGGCAGAGTCGGGTTTCAGAGCGCGGGTGACTCAGGGCGCGGGCCGGATCCTGCCCGCCGCTGCCGTTGCCGCTGCCCCTGCCCAGCGCCGCCTTTGTTCCCGGCAGGAAGGGCGAGCGGCCCGCGCGCAGAGCCCGTCGCCGTCCGTGGAGCTTGGCGGCCCGGTGCCCTCGGAGGCTCGCGGAACTGCGGGATGGCGCAAAGGTAGGACTCGCTGCCCCGCGCCCCGGCTCCCCCCGGCCCCTCCCGGCCGCCTCACTTTCTCTCTCTCCGCCACTTCTCGCAGGAGGGACACGCAGTGTTGGCGCCTGCTGTGGCTGCTTTCCATCTCCGTGCTTCTCCCCGCTGTCACCCGGACCCGCTCCGCGACAGGTAAGCGGCCCGGCCCGAGGGTGGCACCGGCTACCTCCGCACCTGGGGGAAGTTGGTTTTGGCTGCGGGCGCGGCTGCGGTGCGCGCCTCATTCCTGGACATAAAAGGGAGTCCTCGCCTCTCGGTGCGCACTGGTGGTTCTGCCACGGCTTCCCCGGGCGCTGCCGGGGGTTCGAGAGGCGAATGGGAGTCTCTGGGCGGCCGGAGCGGGTGGAGCGCTGTCCGGGCACCCGAGGTGTCTGAGCTAGGCGCAGCCCTTCCAATCTTGGGCAGAGGGGGACCTCGGAAGCCCAGTGACAGCGCCAGCGGCTCCGCAGGGACAGTTAGCTCCAGCTCACCCAGGGCCCGCGCTCAGGTCGCGCGTGCTGGCTGGCTCATTGTAAGGGCAGAGCTGGTGCCCTCTCTGTACACAGGTGCGGAAGCACGACTGCCAGCTGAGACACCTGGCGCTTTGCCGCGCAAGAAATAACGGGACTGAATTGCCCTGATGCCAACTTAGCCCTGAGTTACCTGGAGAGTCCCATCCATCGTGGGCAGTAGCTCCATGCGTGATGGGAAGAGCTATGGACTAGGGACCAGGGGATCTGGTACCTTCTGTTCCCAGGCCTCACTTTCCCCACCAGGACCCAGAGGCGGTTGCATGACTAGTGGAGTCTGAGTTAAAACAGTTTTGAGTTAAAGTGTGTTCAGGCTTCCTGGGCTTGAATTGTGGCTGTGTTAGGTGCCATTGGACAATGAATTTCACCACTCTTTGCCTCAGTTTCCCCATCCGAAAAAGGGGAATACTTAGACGACCTTTCCTCCTAGGAATGCTGTGCAGATTAAAAGAGATATTAGAAATAATATGCTTTCCACACCATGGCACATACTGGGCACAAAATAAGTGATCGAAACTACAGGTTGATCCTTGCAATAGCTGTGTTGGAAAGCAATGCAGACATTTTTACGGAAGAGGACACTCAGGGTGAGAGAGGCTTAGGAACTGGCCTGTGCAAAAGGCAGGGCTTGGGTGCCAAGGTCTCTAGACTCTGGTCCTTCCCTGCTCAGCCCTTTCTCCATGCAGTTTTGCAGGAGAGCTACCACTCTCCAAATAGTAGCCTCGGACTGCTTTTGGATTTAGGAGATTAGTGCACAGTCTCCATAGAATAAGTGTGCTGGGAGACAGGGCCTGGGGGGGGGGGTGATGAACACAACCTCTGTCTCTGTGAAGGAAACTGAGGACTGTTGGGTGGCCATGGTTAACTCTTTGTGTGCTGAAGGAAGCCTGGGAGAGCCCAGACCCTTGCCTACTTGGGAGCAAGACTCAAACACAATGACAACTTTTCCTGCCAGAGCATCCAGCCTGGCATTTCTTGCAGAACAAAGGGCAGCTGGAGCACAGTTTTGGCTTCTCAGCACCGTGGCCCGTGTCGGAACGTTGCAGTTTTGCATGTAATATGAGGTACTGCCAACTCAGCGGCAGAGGGCAGCTTCAGGTTCTGTGGTCTTTGCGAACTCTGCTGCAACCCCACCCCCGAAATGGAGAAGGTCTGGGGAGAGAAAATTTGGTGTTTCTTTCCCCTCCTGCGTTTGTAGGCTGGCTCTCTGGATGCCAGGTCAGGGCTGTTTTTCTAACACAGAGGAAGTCCTGTGCCTATCCTTAATGTAAAAAGGGAGTGCCAGGAAACCCTCAGGAGAAGAATGAATGATTGTAGTGTTTTAATTACTGGCTAAACTTTTGGTTTTCTCTAAAGTTAGGCATACCCATTACTGATGGGTGATTGATGGATATTCAGTGTCCCTCGAGGGGAGAATCTTCCTAGACCTGAAATATCCTCCTGTAAACTAAATCTGGCATGAAGTTTAATAAGGCTAACACTTGTAAACCACTTCATATGTGTGATATGTTCATCCTTCATTCACTCAATCATCACAATCACTCCAGGAGCTGGGTACTGGGACTGTGCTTCAGATGAGGAAACGTGGTCCAGAGACCCCAGGCTTCTCAGCTCCTGAGGGTTTTCTGGCTCACCCTGTTTAAAGAGACCCTTGTCAGTTGGCCCCTTATCCCTCGCATCAATCCTTGTGCCCCTAGTGGGTGAGGGCTGAGCTGGTAAAGTTACAGTGTCACTGGAATGCCTGCTCTTTTAGAAGATAAGGAAGTTGTTGTGAGACAGGGGCAGTGGTGTCATAACTAATTTGTTCCTGATTACAAAATGTTAATATGTGCAAATGATCTACTTTTCTTTAAACTGTTTTATTGTGAAATATGACATCTATTCAGAAAAGTGCACACAAAAATACAGTCCCATGATTTCTCACAAAGCAAACTTTCATGTAAGTGGGTCAAGAAATGGAATAGCCCCCAGAAGCTCTCCTGTGCCCCTTGGCTGTGATTATTCCCTCCCTCCCCTCAGAGGTAACCATCCCCTTGACTTTTATGGTGATTCCTTCCTTCCTTTTAGAAAATAACATTAGTACCTAAGCATGGATCCCCAAATTCTGAAGTTCAGTTTTTCTTTGTTTTTGAGCTTTATACATGTGGGGTGTCTCCTTTGGTGTCTGGCTTCTCTCCCTGAATATTAAGTTTTGAGATTCATTTATGCTGTTGCATTTCACTGTAGTTAATTCATCTTCCTTTCTGTACAGTATCCCACTGTATTAATTTACTGTCCATTATTTATCCATTTTTTTCCAATGACATTTGGGTGGTTTCCATTTGGGGCTAATATTGTAGCGTGTCTCTGACATGCTGTTTGTCCATGTCTCTTTGTGCACATGTGCACACATTTCCGTTGGTTGTACACGTGGAAGTGCGGTGCTGGCCGACAGGGTAGGCAGGCCCTCCAAATGAACAATGGCAGCACGGCTTCCACTATGGTTGTGCCGGGGCTCACGGCCGTCAAGCTGGTAGGAGAGCCTCTGTTTCTTCACCTCCTCACCAGCACTTGGTGTTGACAGCACAGTGGTGTTGTCAGCAGTAGAACTGCTTAACTCCAGCAGTGCTAATGGGTGCATGTTAGAATCTTACTGTCGTCTTAATGTATGTTTTCCTGATTATTAAGTCGATTACCTTTTCGTATATGTATTGGACATTTGGATATCTTGATTTACTTTTTTAAATCGAGGTGAAATTCACGTAACATAAAACTAGCCATTTTCATAATGACAATTCAGTGGCATTTAGTACATTTTCAATGTTGTGCAGCCATCATCTCTAGTTCCAAAACCTTTTCATCACTCCAAAGAAAGCTTCATTCCCATCAAGCAGTCCCTCCCCATTCCCCCCATCCCCACTCCACCAGCCTGTGGCAACCACGAAACTGCTTTCTGTCTCTATGGATTTGCCTGTCTTGGATATTTCATATAAATGGAATCATACAATATGTGACCTTTTGCATCTGATTTCTTTCACTTAGCATAATGTTTTTGAGGTTCATCCATGTTGGAGCATGTATTAGGACTTCACTTTTTTATGGCCAGATAATAGTCTGTTGTTTACCGCAATTTGTTTATCCATTCTTCCATTGATGGAGACTTTTGGGCTGTTTCCTCCTTTTGACTATTATGACTAGTGCTTTTATGACATTTGGGTACATGGATTTGAGTACTTGTTTCCAATTATTTCAGTTGTATACCTAGCAGTGGAATTGCGGGATTATATCATAATTCCATGCTTAAATTGTGGGGAACTCCTAAACTATTCTCCACAGTGGCTGAACCATTTCACATTCCCACCAGCAGTGTACAAGGGTTCCAATTTTTTCATGTCCTTGCCAACACTTGTTATTTTCTACTTTTCAGATCACAGCCATCTTAGTGGGTATGAAGTGGTATCTCACTGTGGTTTTGATTTGTATTTCCTGAATGACCAATGATGTTGAGCATCTCTTCATGTGCTTCTTGGCCATTTGGGGGAAACTCTGAGTACCAGTCAGGGCAGGTTCAGGTTTTCCCTCTAAACATCTCATTCTTGCTGGTGGCCAGCTGATGTGCTTTCCTGAGTGAGAGAGAAAGGGGTAAGAGTCACACCTAAGATTTTACATCACTGGCCTCCCCCGCCTTACCTGTGCCCCAGCCTGTAATGAGCTCATGTTGCTCACATACCATTAGAAGTTGTGATGAATATGAATGATTGTAGTGTTTTAATTGCTGGCTAAATTTCTGTTTTTCTCTAAAGTTAGGAATGCCTGTAGTGGCATAATGTCCTGCCATTATATGTTTTAAAGCAGAGTTAAGGCTGAAAACCCCTGGCACACTGAACCACACACAGCTCCCCATGTATATTTGGGATTTTGCAGTCTCCTTGACTTTGCACAAGGTGTGATGAATCCCCTTGTCTAAAATACACTCCCTTGCCTTGTTTCTCTTTAGGGCCTAATTCTACCTCCCAGCTTAAACGGCACCTCTTCCAGGGTGCCTTCCCTGGATCTCCCCAGCTAAGCTTTCTCATCACTAAACCGCCACAGCCCTTCACCTGTCTCTCTAGGCACCAGCCACTGTCCCCCCTGTACTGACAGTATGTTTATTTCTCTCTCCTTCCTATGAGAGCAACTTGAGGGTGTGGATCATGCCTCATTCATCCAGAGTTGGCCACGTGGACTTTGGCCATTTTGTCATTATGACAAATAGTGCTGCTGGGAACATCTTCAGACAAATGGCCTTTGTTTTCTTTTGGGATTATTTCCTTTGACTAGAATCCCTCAAACAGATTTGCCCATCAAATAACAGAACTAGTTGGATAGTTCTTATTATCTATTTAGATGGATCTTTCTGAGATACAAATTGAATCATGCCGCTCCTTAGTTTAATTGCTCTCTCTGGGTTCTCCACGTACCTAGGATGGAGTCATACTCCTTGCCCCCAAGTACCCCTTGTGGTCTGGCCTCCGCCTACCTCCTGTTCTCTACTCACATGATGTCCCTCTTGACTTGGGCTCACACCAGCCGCTCGCTGGCAGGTTTCTGGATGAGATATTCACTGTCCCACCTCTGTGTCTTTGCATGGGCCAGTCCCTTCTTGAGAATGCCTTTCCCCTTTTTCACCTGGCACCCCATCATTCATCCTTTAAGATTCCTCTCTGGGAAGTCCTCCTGTTCTACCAGGCATATTGAGTGTCTCTCCTCTGGGCTAACACTGTATATCACCATCTCTCAGTCACAGGGCTTCCCAGACTGGACCGTGATCATTGATTACTTGTCTGCTCCCACCACTACATAGGAAGTTCTGTGAGGTGGGGACTGGGCCTTGCCCGACTCTGAACCCCAGAACCTAGAGGGCCTGGCACAGAGTGGACGCTCCCCAAATCTCTCAATGAATCAAAGAGGGAATGAATGGGCAGGTCCAGACTGTGGTCTAGAGAGAATGTGCCGATTTATCATGTCCTCTGCAGTGTCTAAATCATCCTGAGTCTTCCATGGCTCTGCCAGCTGTGGAGTGGCCATGGCTGAGTAATCAGGGCACGTTATAGGGCTTTTAGTTTTCTTTTCTTTAATGACTTTAATAACTGGTTAGGCTGGAATTTACACTAATGTTACTTTGCTCTTTATCTTTTTTTTCATTACATCTATTTGTGTAAACAATTTATTTTCTAGCTTATCCCACTCATCTTATTCCTGAAAGCCTCTCTTTTGTCAAAAGCTGCACGTTTATCTTTCTGTGCTAGCTAAATATATGAGCTTATTTTCGAGTTTTGTTTGAATGTCTACAGCTTGATCCATTTAAAATGAACCATTGATTAAATAGATTACATAGAGTGTATTCTGAGTTCAGTTCTTTTCCAAAGTGGTACCCAGGATTCCCTGAAATACTAATTAAAATGTAAACTATTCCTCCATCCTAGTATTGTTTCTGGTTATCATATAAAATTTTTCTTTTAATAATAGAATTTTTTGTGGAATCTTTATACATACTATTGGTTGCTTTCTTGTGCGTATGTGTTGTTTTTAAAAAATCCCTCATGGTCTTGATAATTGTTGCTTTGTAATGTGTTTTAAAATCTGGTAAGGGAAGTTACCCCTGCTTCCTCCATTAAGCTATGAATTCCTTAGCATAGACTGATTTATCACATACTTTTCTCATGATATAATTGGATACTGGGAGTGTCATAGTGGTGGTAGGCAGGTAAGGGTTATAAAAAACAAGGCAATCTTAACAATAAGACTCAATTTAAGACATTAATATGCAGTAAGGAGAACAGATGAGCAATTAAGGCTTCAAAGTCAGAGGAGCAGCTGTAGGGCCTGAGCTAGTGCTGTCGACACAGAGCCCAGGGAGCTGAGGTGGGTCAGAAATGTTGGAGAGGCCCAGTTTGCTGACTGACCACCTTCCTCCGCTACCCCAATTTAAGAGAAAAATGTCTAGGGTTAGAGCAGAACCTCGAGAAACCCCAGACCTCTTCCTGGGCAAGATCTAATGAGGCAAGAATGAGGCCTAGGTCACCTATTGAGTGCAACCCACCCCTTATCTCCAATCAGAATCAACTCAACCCAACCCAACCCAACCCAACCCAACCTAATCCACTGTAATCCATCCCAACCCAACTTTATCCAGTCCAATTCATTTCACACTTGTTGCATGCCATGGATGACTTAAAGAACTGTACAGGGCAGAAAACAGTTCTGAGGGCCCTCATATCTCTCTTAAGTGAGCAGGACCCTTGACTTCAGGTGTTAGGGCAGCCCCTTTTTTGGTTTGGGGAGCTTGGCTAGAGTCTGGCTTGCAGAGAGCAGCCCTGCCTTAGGTCTGTCTGGGAGTCACCCCTCCTATCACTGAGGGACTCAAATGAGGCCCAGCTTAAAAGCCCCCTCCACCACCAGGAGGTCTTTGCAACTAGTCTCCTCCCAAAGCAAATGTCTGCTGAAGTCCTCAAAACTGTCTGCCCTGTTCTGTGTTTTGGCTACTACTATAGATGTCTGTCTTCCTCCCATGTCTCCTGACTGCCTGCCCTCTCTGAGGCCCACTGGGATAGGTGTCAGGGTGACTAAAGAGCCACACTGGACCCAGTGCCCATCCTGGAAGGACTCACAATCTAGTAGTAGGGACCAGCAGCTGGCTTGAATGCTGTGGACCTTGTCCTGAGTGTCCTAATGAGGGTGCAAGCAAGCCTCTTCAACACTAAAGCAGGGATGTCCATTTCCACCAGAAGGTGGAGGAGGCGGAGGGAGGTAAGCAAGCTTTGAAAGAAGAGATTTATATTTTTCAGTAACATTAAAATATTTTGATAATAAAAATAATAGTCATTGTAAAAATCTAGGTTGGAAAAAAAAAAAGGAGTTTAAAAAAGTTGCATATTTTCACATGACTCAGAGATGAATCCTGCTAACATTTGGTGGACTGTTTTTCAAGTTTATCTTCTGTGCCTAAATATGCACATATGTTATAATGCGACTAGATCATTCTGTACACTGTATTTTGTTGCTTGGCATTTTTTTCCTTAACAATTATCTAGATACTTCCGCTGGAACATTGAATATTCTTCCCTAAATCCTTTGTAATTGAAATAGTATTTCATTATGTGGATGTCCCATAATTAAACTGGGCCTCTTTTAGGCCTTTAGGCTGTTTCCAGTTGTTTACGTCCATAAACACTATTGTGATGACCCTATTCTTGTAGCTCTGTACTTGACCATTCTTGTGACTATTTCCTAGCACAAATTCCTAAAACAAACTGTTGGGTCTAGTGCTTGCCCGTTTTTTTCTTAAGGCTTCCATTGCATTTTTTGGAAAGGCATAGTAATTTATACTCCCTGCAACAGCATAAGAGAGCACCTACCTAACTGACCGCACCTTTGTCCACTGATGCTATTTTTCTAACTGAAAGGAGAAAATGACAACAGTGCAAGGGACAGTGCCAGCATTACTGCTCCAAACTGCCCTTAGTTAAATGGAGTTGGGGATTCCTCCCTCGCCCCTACCATTCATTCATCCATTTGGCACGGGCCTTGTGGTAGGGTAGAGGAGAAGAGGCTTTTTCAGGAAATTAGAATGCAAGACCTCAGGTCACAAGGACCTTGGTGGTTCTCAACCCTGGCTGCACCTTAGAATCACCTCGGGGATTCAAGAGGAATCTGAAGCCCAGTCCTCCCCGCGTCCAGGATTCCTAATATGCCTGGGGTCCAATCTTGGGCAGGTTTCAAAAGCTCTTGGTGTGATTCTAAAGTGCAGCCAGGGTTGAGAACAAGCAATGCAGTCCAGTGGCTTCCTTTCAAAAGTGACAATGCTGAGTCCCAGGAAGGAAAGGTCCTGTCCGTGGTCGCAAGAGAGGTGAGAGGCGGAGCTGCCACTGGACCCCAGAACCCACGTCCTGGGTTCAGACCTCAGGTCTGTTGAGTGACCCGGGGCCAGTGACTTCTCTTATCCATGTTTTCCTTATCTGTAAATTGGGACAATAATTCCTACTATGAGGAGTAATAAGGGAAGCATGGGGCCTGTAATTGGTGACAAGTTCTGTACCTCTTTCCTTCCTGTTCCCACATCTCTGTGAGTTCCTTGAGGGCAGAAACCCTATGTTATTTATCCATGTTTCCTCAGCGTCTGACATGGCACCAAATGGACACAATGAGTGTTTGAATACATTCATGAATGAATATTCAAAGCCTGGGACTGTGGAGATCTTAGTGAAAACCTAGCATTAGGAACCCTGGACCATAGCAGAGTCTGTGTGAGCCTCCAGCTCTGCTGGAAGACCTCCCCCAGCCATCCACTGTGGTGATGGTGATGGTGATGGTGATGACGGTGGTGCTAATGGTGGAGGGGCCAAAGCGGGTGGGAGCAGGGGCTGGGTGTAACAGATACGTCAGGGATGGAATACATTTCAGGAAAGAAAAGTGAAGGTATGCCTTTCCAGTGCTGGAAAGTTATAACCATTGCATCCTGTAGAACAGAGAGTCCAAAGGCCGATGACAAACTACACCTAAATCCATGCAGTTTCAACAGCGTCACACAAAGTTAGGTGAGCCAGCTGCTTCTCCCCTTCCAGCGGCACAGTCTTAGTGCCTGGCTTGTTCTGTCTTTGTTTTCAGCAAACAGGTCTGTCTCCTGGCCTCCATTCTCTCCACCCACCCCCTATACTGCAGCCACGGGAGTCTTCTAGCTTCTTGCCACTCAGGTGTGGTCCACCAACCAGCAATATCAGCATCACCTGGGAACTTAGTAGAAATGCAGAATCTCCAGTCCCACTCACAGACCCAATTTATCAGAATCTGCATGTTATCAAGCTCTCTGGTGATTCACATGCACGTTAAAGTTTGAGCAGCAGCGTAAAACCAGCTCTTATTATGTCACCCCCTGCCTTAGAACCTTTTGTCATCTTCCTGTGCTAACCAACCTTGGTAGGCAGAGTACTGGCCCTCCCACTGTGTCCACATCCTAATCCCCAGAACCTGTGGATATGTTAGGTTACCAGACTAAGGGGAATTAGGGTTGCAGATGGAATTAGTATTGATAATCATCTAACCTTCAAAAAGGGAGTGGGTCCTGGGTTACCCAGGTGGGTTCAGTGTAATCACAAGCGTCCTTAAAAGTGGAAGAGGGAGGCGAGGTGAGAAGGACTTGACCAGTCTTTGCTGGTGTTGAAGATGGAGGGAGGGGCCACAAGCCAAAGGAATGCATGCAGCCTCTAGAACCTGGAAAAAGAAAAAGAAAAGAAAAAGAATTTTTCCTCAAAGCTTCCAGAGAGGAGCACGATCTGCTTAATTTTTATCCAAGATCTGTGTTGGACTTCTGACCTACAGAACAGTAAGGTAATACATTTGTGTTGCTTTAAGTACTTAATTTGCAATAATTTATTACAGCAGCCATAGGAAATGATTTTAACATTCCTTAGCATGGCATTTGAGACCCTCTGAAGTCCTACCAGTGTGCTGTTTTGGCCTCATCTCCAAGAATATCCTTCCCCTTAGCCTGATCTCAAAGCTCACAGCCCCTAGGGTGGCTGGAATGTCAGGAGTGGGGCACCCTGCGAGGCCAAGCTAAGGTTATTCTCCCTGCACCCCCAGCACCTAGCCGCATGTCTGGCTCCGGCAGGTACTCAGTCAATGCTTGTTAAACAAATAACCCAGTGGAAGCCTGCTATATTCATTCAGGTCACCACCAGCCATGGTGGGGCCCCAGTACACTGGAGGCACTGGAGGGGCTCTACCTTGCTGTCCCCCTGCTCTTCTGTCTTGGGCAAATCACTGGCTCTCTTTGGGCCTCAGTTTTCTTATCTGGGAAATGAAGGGGTTGGACCAGGTGAATCCTAAAAGCACTGTTAGCGGGAACATTCTAGGATATCTGAATTCACTTCACCCAAACTTTGCGGAGGTTGGGGGAGGTGATTCAACTCAGCAGCGCTCGGTCCAGCTCCCATCCTTCACTGACATCCTGTTCCATGGGTCAGGATACAGAACTGTGCCCAACGGCTGTGTGTATTTGGTACATAATGGAGACCACAGCTGCTCTCCTTCCCTGTCTAGTTAAAATGCCAAATTGCTCACTCTCCCACAGAAAGAAAAAGGGAGGGAAAAAAGAAAGCATTTCTCACTGCAGAGTTTTTCCACGTGACACATTTTCTAATTTTATTTCAGGCTTAACTGTCTAGAGTAGATGGCTTCATTTCAGTGTCTCCCCCCTCCCCTTTTATTAGAATATGAGCTTCCAGTTGCAGAAGTGGAATGGTTTTTCTTGTTTAATATTTGCAAGTGTGGGCTGCTATCAAACTACGGCTGAATGTCCTCATTTCCTCTGCTGAAGGAAGTGCTCTTAGGTGCACAGCACTAAGCTAGTGGTAGGATTCCTGGGGTCTGGACCCTCCATGGGAAGCTTGACCAAGTCACTTCTGTTCTTGGACTCAGATACTTAATCTGCAAAGAAAGGAAAAGGTTGGGTCACCATGGAGACTGTATGGACGATTGGAAGAACTGGTTGGTGAGCCCCATTTCTAAGAGTTGTTTTGTTTGAGACTTTATTGGAATTGTGTGCACCTAAATTTATACCTGCCATCAGCTTTGTCATCTCTGCACTGTCGCTGCAGTGCATGGATTGGTTGAGAAATTTTTAGCACCTGGAAAGAGTGTTGTAGCTTTGTTTCGAAGAAACTGATTCTGCTCCTGCAAGGTCTGTTGCTTCCAATCTCTTCCTTTCATCCCTTTGCCCCACTGGGTTCAGGCCTGTGTCGTGCTCACTAAGGGACTGTCACAGCAGCTTCCTGTCCTGGCCAATAGGTCCTCCCATCTCTCTGTCCTCTAGTGCATCTTTTCACAGCAACCCGAGTGGCAGGTCCCATTATGTCACATGCCCTTAAAACCCTTCCCTGCTTTCCCTTACAGCACCTTAAATTCCACTCTCCTCGAGCTGGAGCTCAAGGCGTCTTCTCCCCTCCCAGCGCTCCTGGTGCCCTGGCTCCAGCTACGGTGCCCTGGCTTCCAACTACGCTGAACTCCACTTGTCTCTGAATTTACAAGTATGTTTCCTCCTCCTACCTTTGCTAGCGCTGCCCCACAGTCTGGAATACTCTCCCTGCCCTGTTGAAATCCTCTTTCTCCTTTATAGACTTGGTATTCAAAGTATGGTCCCTGTGCAAGCAGCATCAACACCACTGGGGAGCTTGTTAGAAATGCAGGGTTCCCCGGTCCAGCCCCAGACCTGCTGCATCAGAATCTACACCTTACCTCGCCCCCTGGCTGATGGGAGTGAAACAGAAGTGAGGGGCGCGCCTTGTAGCGTGGTGGTCAAGTGCTGGGGCTAGGGGTCAGGCAGGGCTGGTTTGGTTCTAGGCTTTGCACGTACTAGCTGGTGACCTTGGACAATTTACTAGTCCTCTTCTAGCCTCAGTTTTCTTATCTGTAGAGTGGAGATGATAATAGTACTTATCTCAGAGTTCTTTGGATGAGTACATGGAGTCATGTCCCCAAAGCTCTTAGCACAGTGCCTGGCACACCATGATCCGTCAGTGAAGGGTAATGACCATGGTGACGAGGTTCAACCTCAGTGCTAACTGACATGGTTCCTAAACCCTCCTATGGCTTCCCTCAGCATTGCTTGTACCTGGTTTCTTCCATCAGAGTCACTTGCAAGCCCATCTACCTAAGGATGGGGAGAGCCGGGACAGTGCCATTCATTTTCAGGGTTCAGAATCATTGACCTTCCAGTGCAGGGAGACAAGCAAGGACTTTGCAAGTATGGGTGGGTGAGTTGGATAGAATTAATGCCAAAATTTCTAGGTATAAATGGTCATCCTGCCTGTCATAGCCTGGTCGGTTTTTCATTCACTCATTTGTTCACTCACTTTTATTTGATAAATATTTATTAACTGCTTACTGTGTGCAAGGCAGTGTGGTACATGCTGGCTATAAAATGATGAACAAGATAAGTGTGGTTCCCTTCCTCATGGAGCCTAGAATCTAATGGGGGACATAGACACTAAATAAAGGGTTGTAGAAAAAACCCTAAATGTCTATAAACAGTAAAAAGTGTTATGAAGAAGTACAGGGAGCTATGAAAGCACATGCCTGGCCACTCTAATACTGTGGTGTCGGGAAAGTCTCCCCAAGTTGTGACCTTTAAGATGAGATCTGAGGTGTGAATAGATTTAGCCAGGAAAGGGGGTGGGGCTGGTGGGTTAAAAGAGGAGTGGAATGTTCCAGATAGAGGCAACAGGATGAGGATAGGATGGAAGCAGCTGCTGGTGTGGCCTGAGCAGTCAATTCTCTGAGCCTGGTAAAGGAGGGGAGGCTGGGATGGGACAGGACAGGATGGGATGGGGCTGAAGTGGGGGGTCTCCAGCATGAAAGCAGGACCTCCGTCCAGTAGCTGCTTTCCCGAGCCTGGCCCTGGGTGAGCATCTGGGCTTCCACTGCCCCTTGGGTCCTGCCCAGTGCTCATAGCCCAGGGTCCATGGGCTGAGAGCCTCTGGGTGCTCTTTCCTGCCCTGCTCTTGCCTCTACTTACCCGAGAGTTTATGGCTTCAGGGAGGGGCACAGGGTCTCCACCTCTGTGTTGCCCAAGAGAAGTGTATATGAGAGACTTGCAGTAGAATGATAGGGAAGCAGGGCTGAGTGAGAGCCTGGAGCAGAGTCTCTGGTCTTACCTTGGCCACCCAGAGCCTCCCAGGCCATCATAGCTGCCTGGCTGAGAGGTTGTGAAGGTCACACAAGAAAAGGATTCTAAGAATTGCCCTCTGCAGTTAGTCTCGGCTTTGAAAAGCTTCTTCCCATCTGTGAAATGAAGGGGTTGGACCAGCTCTGAGGCTCATCCAGATCTTATATTATCTCTTCTGATTTCTTTCTCTGGATCTCTGTATTCAGAATGTGTATCCACAAGTACATGCAGAATTCTCTTGCCAGGGAACAGAGAGGTCTTGTGGGGGAATAACTTGGGTGGGAAGTCCTTAGGTGTTTTCACATGGGAAGCAATTCCTTTAGAGATGGTGGGAGATGGGTGATTCATTACCCACTCCTGTCCAGGCCATTCCTTTAGAGACCTGCTTCTCAAACTGGGTGTGCTCGTGGTCCTTGGCTGTGTGACAGCAGTGTGCAAAGCTACATTGTTTATTTCCTGCATCCATTTTACTCAGCGGTTGATAACTCAGGGAGTCCAGTAGCAACTGGAAAATAATTTAGAATATTTTTATGTTAAACAGCCCACAATTATTCTGGAGTGCAAAACTTAAGTGCTTTTAAAGATAGGGCAGGAGGCTTTAATTAAATTTCTAAGCTCTGTGGGGCTCTGGCTAGACCCAGGCCCTCAGGTATAGGGTCCCCTCTCTCTAATGGTGATGCTTTAGTGGAGACGATGTTATATATAGATTTGAGGTCCCCAGTTGGTGGGGGAGGCTTGGAATTATGGTAGCGGGTACAAGAACCCGTTTTTGTATAAACGTTTCCTCCATCAATAGTTACCTAACGCACTTGTGTGTGGAAGGGGCTACTGACATGTTTGGTTTTTTGCTATGACAAGATGGAGGTCACTGCTCTCCATAGCACTTGTACTAGAACTTTCAGGTCCACGAGGGAAGGAACTTGTCTGTCGCTGCTGGATCCCCAGCACCTAGAACAGTGGTGCCATACAGCATGTGCTGAATAACTGCTAGTAGAATGAATAGATGTGTGTGTGTTGGTGGCTGTAAGAAACGTCCCTCCTCAATCTGCATTTACCTTTCCAGGAATAAGTGTGTGGGAGCACGAGCATGGGAAGGTTGGGTGGAATGTGAAAAATGCTGTTCATGCATATGCATGCGGTAGACTGGCCAGTCCCACTCAAGTTCAAGGTTTCTAAGAATCTCTTTGGAGGCAGCCTCCTACCCTGTGTGGTCCATGCTCCTTGTGGGAGAAGCACAGTTCACCATTCATGCACCTTGGGTAGCTGGCGCTCCTGAGCTCCCTTCTTAGGGTCCGTGGGCCCCCCAAATACCTCGCTCCCATCAAAACCCACCGGGGACCTTGAGGACCCAGAAAATGTTGGACTTTCAGGATCCTCTATTCTGGCTCTCCTAAATTACAGAGGGGAAGATGGAGGCTCAGAGAGAACAAGGGACATGATGAGAGTCACACAGCCAGAATATAGAAGAACTGGATTTAGAATTGGGTTTTCTGATGTCCAGGTGGGTGGCATCACACCACCCTCAAATTCCCAAGTTTTGCTGCTGCTTGGGTGTAGACACGTCCATCTGTCCCATCCTCAGGGATGTGGGAGCAAAGACGGGGGACAGGAATTCACATACACTGAGGGTCTCTCCTGTGCCTGGCTGCACATGGTTAGAGCTGAGCTTTGGAAACATCAGCTGGACTTCAAATCCCAGTTCCTCCATTTATCAGCTGTGTGACCTGGGCAGATTGCTCAGAAGGAGGGTTGGTTCCCTATCTGGACAGGGGGTAGTGGAGGTCCCACCTCCCAGGCTGTGTGAGGCGCTCAGAGTAGAGCCCGAGAAGACAAGCCCTTGGTGGGGGAGAGCTCTCCCCGAAACCATGAACCGCACCCTGTGCACAACAGCGTCACTGGGGAGCTTTGAAAACATGTGGAGGCCTAGGCCTTTCCCCCAGAGGTCCTGATTGGTATGCAGCCGAGAATCAGACTTCTAAAGCCCTCAGGCGGTTTTTCTGCCCATCCAGGAACACAGTGCTAGAGCATACACGCCATGAGGGCAGGGGACGCATCTGTCCTGTTCACCCGTGAATCTCCCACAGTAGCAGTGCCAGGCACCTGGTGGCTGGTGCTTGAGAATATTTGTAAATGAATGAATGAGTGAACGGACAGATAAATAAGATGTGCTCAGCACCTGACATTACCCTGTACCACCACCCTGAGAGCTGGGTATTGTCATCTCTCTGTCCAGATAATGAAACTAAGGCTCAGAGGAGTTAAGGAACTGGCACAAAGCTAGTAAGTGGATGAGGCCTTGCGTGCAGGTCTCTCTGGCACAGAATTACACGTCCTTCCCCTGCATCTGCTGGGCGAGGCTCGAGGCTCATCCTCCTCGGGTGCCCCCGAGGTGACCCTCAGTTTCAGGCCTCCAGTTAGGGGCATCTCCTGGTACGCACCTTGGAGGGTCTGGTTCCCTCTGCCATTACTCTGGAGGTGCACAGGCTCTTCCTCCAGCTGACATTTGGAGGCCATCAAACTGTACTTTCATCTAGATTAAACAAGAGTCAGCCTGTTTCAAAATATGACTTCAGGGTCACCATCTGTTCTGGCTGTTCCCTTAAACTCAAATCCCATCTCAGAGCCAAATGGGGCTCCAGCATCCCGCAGGGAGCAGGTCTCTGCACAGTGGAGCAGGAAAATCTGTAGAAAGAAGCAGTGTGTTTGATAACAGCTGTAGGACAAATTTCTTATGTCGTTTGTTTCCCCCTAATCCATGGCATCGAGTTGTTATATGTGAGCACCACAGGCCCCACTATGCATCCATTCCTGTATTGGGTGCCTACTGTGTAGCAAGCACTTCCCTGTGCCTCACCTTCTTAGGGCAGTGGGTGAGAGTGGCCTGGATAGTCGATAACTGTGGGAACACGATATGCTGGGCAAGTCACATCATCAGTCTGGGCCTTAGTTTCCTCATCTTGGGGACACTGGACTGAAGTCCTTCCCGGCTCTGAAGGTCACCCCGAGTCTCCAGGCCTCTATCAGCCTGTTTAGTGTAGGCAAGATTTCACAGCTCCTGCTGAAGCTGTGAACTCATTCTGCCAGCTGCTTCCCTGCCCTGGCTGAATTCATACAAGCTCATCTGTTGGGACGCCCTGGGCTGTTCCCAGGGCAGCTTGATTTTGCCCAGGGCATCACATGACAAGTGCTGAGAGGCTGCAGGAAAATATGTCTCCTGCTGTTGCCAAACGACCGCCTTCGCTCCACATTCCAAATCGCCCAATTCCACCCTCTGCTTGGCAAGGGAAAGGAAGGGGCCCGACTGCAGGGGCAGCAGCTCGAGGTGAAGTGGTGATGCCTCCTAAAATGGTCAGCGGCAGCCTTCCTCAGAAACCTTTCAAGGCACCCCATTGCCTGTTGCATAAATTTTAGTCTCCTTGGCTTGACATTCAAGGCTCTCCCTAATCTGTTTCCAGTCTCCCGAGTGAAAAAGTGATAAAGAGTAGAAAGAGCTGGGAAGGACCTCAGATGACCCATGTGTGAGTCCCAACCACACCAGTCCAGCTCTGTGGCCTTGATCTCCTTCAGCCTTGGTCTGTTTATCTGCAAAATGGGAGAGCAATTGTTCCCACCTTACCAAATTGTCCTGAGAGTAAATGAGCTGATGTTGGCTTCACGCTTCTAACCTGGCTTCACAATTCTCTCCTTTCTGTGCTAATGTTGGAGGTTACCTAAGAGTCCCATTGCTCCCATCCCCCGGGACTACCCACTTACCCCTCAGTTTCCTAACTCCATAGGTTTGCTTATGCTCTGCTTGCTCTACCATGTTCACCTGTGTAGAGCCTTCCAGGCCCATCTCCATTGCCCTGTCCTTCAGTTCAGGCACCTGTATCAAGGCTCTGTGTGTTGGTATCTTGCCCCCTCTACTAGTCTGAGAGCTACTCGGGGACCAGAGCCTGAGTCTTCTTGATCTTCCAGAGTCCACCCCAGGCCCAAGTCCAGACAAGTGTGGCCACTGGATGCTGGTTGTGGGCAATGCCAGAACCCTGGACTGGGACCAGGATAGAGTGAAAGACAGGGAGGTCCACTCCTGCCTCCCCTTCCAAGATCCATCCTCCCCTTGTGGCTGCATTTCTCTCGGGGCTGGCACAATGTAAATTATCACTGAATTGCATGTGGTTAGCACCTCTAACTCTGTAAGACATTTTATGGACCACGTGGTGTCAATCATGCGAAAGAACTCAAGAAATACCCAAGGACATGCCTTACTTAGAGACTTAGAAAGCTCCAGAATTACTCTTTCAAGCTCCTCCCACCATCGATGCCCCTCCCACCCCAATGCCTTACAACGTGGGGCTGGAGGTTGGAGGTGGGGGGATGCAGGAAGGAGCAGGAATCTTACCCTTCTTCTCCCAGGACCTCGAGGGCTGGCCTGTCCCGCCCCATCTTGCCCAGTGGCCCCAGCTCATGCTCTAGCCCCCAGATAGGCGACGAGCAGCGTCTCTGAGGTCTCCAGCCAAACCTCAAGAACCTAATAGTATATCATGAGAAGGGGAAGCGTACGTTGTCCACAATCCCTACCCGGGCCCTTGTTCCGGGGAGGCAGCTGGAATGCACACTGAAGTCTAAGAGGCCAGTGTGTTTTAGAGTGGCACCCCCAGCTCAGTTTGGTGGGTGAGAGCCAAGGCAGGCATCTTTCAGAAGCCTGGTCAGCCAAAAGGATGGAAGATCGCAGCCCTCAGAAAAGTTAACATCAGGCCTCTGTTTGGCTATTAATATTATATTATACTTCAACAGTTGGATCAGATGAGAGCTAGGCTGTTAAGTGCATATTGAGCTAAATGGTGCTGGTGGGATCACTGTGACAAACAGCTGACGTTCATTAGAGTTCTTTGTAATTGCTGAAAAAGACTGTATTGATTGTATGTATTGATGACAATAAATGTAATATGGTAAGGCAGGCATACGGTCACTCTTCTCCAGAATCCATTAAGCTCATTCATTCACTCATGTGTGCATTATTCATTCCTCCATCAATGCTCAATTTTTGCCTAACTCAGGCAAGCCCTGTGCTAGAGGGGTGAGGGTGCAGTTAGGAGATATAAACATGAAACAGATGATGCCTGACCCCCGAAGGGCTCACAGGCTGGTGGGAGACATAGGCAAATAAACAGATAATAACATAGAAGTGAAGAATTGGAGCTTCCTGGGAAACTTACCAAAGGAGGGTTTCTTGGCAAGATGGGGTGATCCATTTGCAGGCATTTAGAAAAAAATCAACCCTGAGGCCCAGCTTCCCAGTGTGGCTGGAGAGGACTTCCCCCAGGTAAGGGCAAGGGGAAAGTGGGGAGGTAAGGGAAGTAGCTATTGTTGCCCCTCCTGGAAGTGTGGCCTCCTCCGGCTTGGGACAGGCTTTCTCTGGGGAGCAGCTCCCTTGGAGGCCACAAGCTTCCTCCTGGCTGTAGAACCCTCGCAGACATGCCCAGGCCCCCTGGGCTGCACCTCCCAAGCCTCTCTGCATCCCACAGATCACCAACCTCCTTCCCCCAGCTGGGGCCACGTGGCTGCCTCTCCCTGTTGTCCATCGGTGGGATCTAGTCACTCAGGGGACTCGGCCTCCCGTCAGCCTGTCTGGGAGGCAGCTCATTTGCTGTGGCTGTGCTGTGATCTGAGGGAAGGCCCATCGCAGCTGGGGCCCTGCCTAACCCTGTGTCCATAGAGAATGGACCCAGGCTGGGTCCACATCTTGTCTCTGCCACTTACTACCTGTATGGCCTCATCCCTCTGCATCTCAATCTCTTCATGTATAAAATACAGGTAATAATACCTTCCTCACTGGGTTATTGTGAGCATTAAATGACTCAGTCCAGGCACCACACTTATAATAGGACTTGGCATACAGTAAGTGTTCAATGAATGTATTAGGTTTTTTGCCTGCTCTAACAAATTACCACAAACTGGTAAAGTTCTGGAGACCAGAAGTCCAATGTCAAGGTGTTGGCAGGGCTGCACTCCCGGTGGAGGCTCTAGGGGAGAATCTTTCTTTGCCTCTTCCAGCTCTGGGGGCTTTCAGTGTTCCTTGATTCATGACTGCATCACTCCAATCTCTGCCTCATAATCATGTCGCCTTCTCTTCTGTCAAATCTCCCCTGTGTCTTATAAGGACACTTGTCATTGGACTTAAGGCCCACCTGTATAATCCAGAATGGTCTCGTCATCTCAGGATCCTTAATTATATCTTCGAAAGACCCTTCTTCCAAATAAGGTCACGTTCACAGGCTCCAGGGATTAAGATATGGACGTATCATTTTAGAGGCCATCATTCAACCCACTACAGTGAACATGGGCCATTATTATTATCGTTTAGTTGTTGTTTCTTCCAGCAGATGCAGTTAGCCTGACCTTAGCGTCCTGCCCTGGGGTCAGGAGGGGGATGGAGTGGGAATGCTAAACCAATTTCCAGGTTCCAGCTCCTCTTGGTCAGCCCCATTTTATTCAAGCCATTCCCAGGCTGGGACAGGAAATTCTGCTTATGAAGTTCCACTGGCCACATTATAGCATTTCCGCATATTCAAATTTCACTAATCTGAGATAAACAGTCCTCTCAGGCCCCTACACCTGTTTGGAGCTCTCTGTCCATGTTAGTTGCTCCTTACACCTGAGCAGGCTATGCTTAACAAAGCATTTTCACATGCAGAACCACATTTGACCTTCACTGCAACTAAGCTGAAGGAGGTCATTTCACCCCAGTTTGCAGGTGAGAAAACTGAGACCCAGAGGGAAAATTGCACAAACCTATCTTTCCTGGCAATTATAGACAACAGTTCAGGGGAAAGAAAAGAAGGCTAGTATCATTGACGATAATTGCAGTAACAACAACCACTGTGCTATATTGAATGTATGCTTTGCTAGGCCCTCTGCCTAGTATTTTACGTCTGTTATCTCAAGTCATTCTCAAAAGTCTCTCCTGAAGTAGGTGGCATTATTCCTGTGTTATGGATGTAGACACCAAGGCTCAGAGAGATGAAGTGTCTTGTTCAAAGTTGCACAGCTTTTAAATGCTGAACTGGGATTTGAAGCCAGACCTGGCTGAATCTTTCTCCCTAATACTGTGCTGCTTGGAGATCCTTCTCTAGTTTGGAACATATGTCACGCTGGCCAAAATGAGAGCAGTGGCAGTCCAGTTCCCTCCCAGATCTGCTCAGAAGATGAAGCCCATGAGAGACTGTCTCTTGCTGGTGGCAAAGCTCCTTCCTGAGAGGCAGGTGCTGAGTGTTGATGCTCAGAGCCGTGGGGATCGGCAGCAGGGCAATGGGAAGAGGGAGGCAGACAGGCCCAAGGTCACTGAGGGCCGGGACAGTCAAGGTGTGCTCCCTGGAGTGGGGCAGCCTTGGGTTGAAGTGACATTCCTGGAGAGGAGAGGAACAGAGGGAGACTCAACTCCTTGCCTCAGACCTTTAAGGTTCATATCTTAAAATCGCCAGTTCTAGGACCTGATAGCTGTGTGCCCTCGAGCAAGTTATTTAACTTCTCTGTGCCTCTGTCCCCTCATCTGTCGACTGGGAACAGTAAGAGTGGGGTTGTTGTGGAGAGCTCCGGGGCTCTGAATCAGGATCACCTGGGAGGTTGGTGCCCAGGCCATGCCTGGACAAACTGAATCAACATCTCTGGGGGTGGGCCCCTGGCATAAATATTTTTTTAAAATCTCCCCGGTAATTCTGTGTAGCCAGGGTTGAGAACCACTGCTCGGCAGGTAAAGTACATGGCGCCCAGGACATAATAAGGGCTCACTACACACGAGCTATTGTTACACTTTCCTCATACATTCATGAAATTAACATTTATTGGGCACCTACCTGTGCCAGGCTCTGCCAGGTGCCCATATCACCTGCGGTTCATACTTCTTGCTCAGCCATTTCTAGCACTGCTTCCAAGAGAATGAGTTAATTGGGTTCGATGCTGTGTGAAGACATGACCCAAATCTAATATTCTGAGAAGAAGGTTTTACTGATAAGGGCAGAATCCAGAAAATGTGCCCACATCAGAGAAACTGAAACCCTGTGTGTAGGAAGTGCAGCCGAAGATCTCCAGACCTTTAAAGAGGAAGCTAGAGAAGAAAGAGTGGGCTGCAGACTCTCTGTGGGTCCCCAGGCAAACATCTGCCCCTGCAGTGCCCCCACTTCAACCTCTATAACGTGGAAGGGTTTCTAATGGGTGGCTTTATGTTGGGGGGGTTAGTTTTTAGCTGCAGAATCCTTTTCAAACGAGGCTGTAATTGGAACCCAAAATATCAAGCAAATTAAGTCTGAGTTGCTTTGGTGTGAGTGTATGGATCAGGGTAGATGAGTGTGGGTGTGTGAATGTGTGAGAGTCTCCACGAATGATTTGTGTGTGGATGTGAGTGTGTGAAGGTGTCAGGGTGTGTTAGTATGGGATGAGAGTGGGGGAAGGTGTGTGTATGGATATGTGTGCATATACATGTGAGTGTGTGAATGTGTGTGTATGGATATCTGTATCAGGGTATGCGTGAGTGTTCGTGGGAGTGTTGTGAATAGGTGAGAGTGTGTATGAGTGTGGTTTTACGAGCGTGAAGCTGGATGGGTGTGTGGGTGTGCATGTGTGACTGTATCTGCGTGTGTTAGGGAGCTGAGGGGCAGGCCTCCTTTAGCCTCCCCTCTCCTGCTGGTGGCCTCCTCCGTGCCCCTCCCTGCCCTCCTGCCATCCCTGGCCCTGGGGAACAGTTGGGAACTGTCTGGTCATCTGCCCTGCCAGCATTGGTTCTGTGTCCCCTTGCAGCGCAGAGCCTGGCATATTCAGGAGATCCTGAAATTGCCCACTTCCAGCAGGTTGCCACCTGTTCCTCTCTGGTGCCCCTCACATGCCCGGGGCAGGCCCCTTTTCCTCCAGGCCCGCTTCAGTGAGTTTGTGAGTTTTCCTTGCAGAGCCCCGGGCTGAGTCCTCTGGAGCTGCTGCCGGGAGTGGTGACTCACCGCAGTTGATGTCATCCCCAGGAGTCAAGGCCTCCATCACACTCAAAGAGTCTTTGTTCCCCAAATGGAAAAGGAAGGGCCATAAACTGAGAGGAGTTACTACAAAACCCTTCCCAGATGCCCGTGGCCCTCATGCCTGCCCACACCTGCTAGCCTTTACTGTGCCACCTGGTGCACGGGGTCCCTGCAGTGGCTGTGAACCCAGGTTTGGGGAAGGCAGTGAGGAAGGGGTCTGAAGACCCTCACCACAGCAGCACAGCAAGACCCACTGCTTGCTTCCTGGGGCTTGCGTATGGCTCTTGCACTGGAGCCAATTCTGCCTAGCCGGTGTGTGTGTGTGTGTGTGTGTGTGTGTGTGTGTGTGTGTGTGTGTGTGTGTGTGTGTGTGTGTGTGTGTGTGTGTGTGTGTGTGTGTGTGTGTGTGTGTGTGTGTGTGTGTGTGTGTGTGTTGCAGGGCCCGGTCACAGAATGAGGGACTCATGGCACTCTCTCCAGGCTCAGCTCCTCAGTTCCCTAGTTTCTGGGCCTACTTATCTGGTTCTATTATTAATTCTGTAAAGGCTATAACAGTTGGAGGATGACTGTGAAGGGAACTGCAGAGACCATGAGGGTACCCGGCCCAGAGTCTGCCTAGTCTCTGGGTCCTGAGCGTTCCTGGCCCATCGTGTTGTCCATTCTCGTGGTGACTCCAGGAGGCAGCTTTCATTGCTGCCCCGCCGTACAGATTAGTTCACAGCTCAGAGAAGCGAATTGGCTTGCCCAAGGTCACACCCCAGTTAGCGGTAGACCCAGGGCTCAAGTCCAGATCGTTCTGCTACCAAACCCCAGGAGGTTAACCCTTACCTGTGGCTGCCAACCAGGAGAGGGCATCAGACTCACCCAGGCCAGACTCTGGAAGACTCTGATTCCATAAGGCCAGGCAGGAGGGGCAGACCTCTGTCTTTTTAAAAGCTCCCTGGGTGACTCTGACGTGTGGCTAGGACGGCAGCCTTCGTAAAACATTATACTGCCTAGTCAGATTTGAATCCTGACTGCAACTGCTTATTATCTTCATGGCCTTGGGGCAGTAATTAACTTTGCCAAGCCTCAGTTTTCTATCTTGTAAAATGGGGATAATAATATTATCTCCTTCATAAAGAATCAAGGCTGAAGGTGAAATGATTGGTGGAAAGCTCTTCAAATAGTGCCTCTCACGCAGCAAGCCCACAGTAAATCTTAGCCACAGATGTTATTGTTTCTTGTCATCCATTCATAGGTCACCCTTGCCAGACTCTGTGCTGGTGCCAGGGACTGCGAGATGAGTCTGCATGATCCATGTCCAGGAGCCCATGTCTAGGCATATCAGGGAAGGAAGGGAGCTAACCACCAGAATGCAGGGATGAGGGTGTAGCGGTGGAGGGATGGACGGGGACTGTTGAAACACAGAGGGAGAGCCGAGGGGGAAGCCCAGGAGGCAGTGGGCTATAATAGGTTGGCTTCCGCACTGGGGTTTCAGGTGAGTTACTTCTCCTCTCTGGGGCTTGATTCCCTTTGCCAAATGAGAGAATGAGCCCCACCTTGCCTCCCTCCCCCATGGAGAGGGAACAGGTGAGAGGATGCTTCGAAACCAGAGAGGGTGCTGGTGGGTGCAGACTTCTTCCTGCTGGGGCACCCAGCTGGGCCCAGCTCCTTCCAGCTGCTAGGCAGGGCAACCAAGCTGCAGGGCCCACACCTTGCCAGGACTCTGACCACCTCCAGGCCCCTTCAAAACCATCGTTTTCTCACTTGAGGTCAGAGGCCTGAAAGAAAGAGAGAGAGGAGAGCTCATACAGTAACTTCATTGAGCAGGAAAATTCCTGCGCTATATATGAAAACCGGAAAAGGGAAAGAGGCGTTCTAAGTTTACATGTAGAAAAATGCTCTTCTGTAATTCAGAAAAATGAGGTCTTTGATTGTTGGCAAGCCCAGGTCTTCCTTCTAAGTTGATCCAGGATTTTTTCCCTGGCAGCGAAACAGTTTTTTTCTAAGAAATGCATTGGGTGGTAGGTTTTTCTAAGAACCTCTTGCATCTTTGCTGGGTGTGGATTGAGCCCCTGCAGGAGGAATTCTGCTGCGTCCATTTTCCTCGGGAAGGGAGTCAGGTAGATCTGGGTGCCTTCAGGGACTCCAGCCCGGGTGCGGTGATGTTTCCTCACAGGCAGAGTTATGACATTTTCCCGGGCACAGTGCTCCCCACCTCCGGCCAGGCCACACTGTCCAAAGATGAGGACATCTGTAGAGGGAGAGCTGGATTTGTGCTGGTTCCCATTGGAGTCATTCCTTCCAGGCCTGAAGGCTGTGGGCTGAAGGAACCGGCAGTTAAGGGTGGTTAGAGAAACTGGAAAACAGATGGGAGATGAGGATGCAAAACTGAAGACATTCAGACCTGGCAAGGGCCTTTGGAAACCATCTGATGCAGGCCTCTCATTTCATAGACGAGGAAACTGAGGCTCAGAGAGAAGGGACTGCTCGAGATCATACGCTGCATTGGTTGCAGAATCTGCCTCCCAGGCCGGGCCCTGTCCACCATTCCATGCAGTGTCTGAGAGGCCATGGTGTGGAAGTCCAGAGGGCAGAGTTAGGCCCAGCCAGGCAGGTGGGAGCTACAGGAGGACATGCCTTAGCTTACTGGGAGAAAGAAGACTTAGAATTGCCCAGCAGTGGCCAGGGTTGTCCTGGGGGCGTTGAGCTCCTGGACAGTGTAGATGTGCAAGCAGAAACCAGATAGACTTTGGCGTGGAGGGATGTGGCAGAGGAAACTCCTTCTCCAAATGGTGAGCAGTCTTTCTGCATAGAGCCTGTGGCTTGGTGAACTCCCAGCAGGCAGCAAAGGAGGCACTGGGAACCTCCTCTCTCCCAAGGGGTGAGTGCAGGGAAATCCAGGGGAGAAGGGGCCCTGCTGGGGTCCCAAGGGCAGTCATCCCCACTTTACCTACACACTTAGCCTGTTGGCTCCATCAGGGTTGGAACACCTGGACTCCCTGAGCCCTGCCCCCAGTGGGAGCAAGAGGAATCAGTGAGTCCCCGTTTAAGCTGACTGAAGTGTTCTGTAGTCTTCACAATGGCAAGTGGAAATGGGATGTGGGGAAGGGACACCTTTTGCTTTCCCAGGCAGCCGGTGTAGGAAAGGGGTAGAGGATGGGAGGGAGGCACCAGGGTTCTAGGCCTGGCTTGTTCACAGCTCCCCACTGACCTCAGACCTGCTCTCTTGGGTCACTTCCACACCTGACGGTGATTCTGGCACAGGCGGTGACCCTCGCAGCTGCAGCCCAGGAAGCCTTCCTTGGGTTTCATGGATGCAGTTCTCCGTGTGGCCGCCTGGGGCCGCTGCTGTGCACGTTCCTGGAGTGTCCTCAGCCACCCTGTCTGGCTTCTCTGCAACCCTCTTTGACCTAGAGCCAGAGGAATGCTCCTTAGTCCCTTGGGGCTTTAAATGCTAACAAGCGCAGAGCACTGGGCTCAGGTCCCAGATAATCATCTGTGAGATGGAGCTTTGCAAAGCCAGATACAGTTCCCTGAGGAGGCAAGGCTCCAGAGCCCAGGCTAGCCCAGGCTAGCCCCAGGCACTGTCTCAGGACCCCACAGATGGAAGGGCTGAACCAGCCCATTACATAGAAGGAGAAACTGAGACCTGCCTGCGGAGGAGAGATGTCAGCTGTCCTGGAGAGGAGGAGAGGGAAGGGTTCCAGTTCTTCACCTCTGGCCAGGTCACTGTCATCTCTGTGGAAGGAAAACCTGAACCCTGCCCTGTTTGTTTCTTCAGCACTAGGATTCTGCCCTGGTTTCCATGGAAACTGGCTTTGGACTCCTGGGAGGAAAGTTGCACCATGTGGCATTGAAAATGTTCACATTTTCCTCTGCCCAGTCCACCTCTAAAGCCGTCTGATTCCCTTCCCTGTGCCCTCGGGAGGGGCTGCACCAAAGTTGTGCTTAGGAGCCCAAACCAAAGACTTGAGGAGAGTGAGGCCCAGTGGCATCTCTCTATTTCCTTTCCTCAGGCCACAATGCCAAGTGTCTGCTCTCTGCCAAGCCCTGATGTGGGTATTTGAAGGAGGGAGTCATGACTATGGCTCTGTGTATAGGGTGGGAGAGGAGCTCCAGTGTCTTGGGGTGCAGCTGAGTGAGCTTAGAAAGATTTGGCTGTGAGAAGATAGGGGAGGATGTTACCGATAGAAGGAACAGCCTGAGCAAAGACAGGGACAGGAAAAGGGAGAGAATGAAGCAGTGAAGCAAAAGGTGTCTTGAGTGGAATTTCAACTTGATCCTGAGGGCGCTGGGGAGCCATTGAAGGCTCTGGAGCTTGTGAGTAGCATGAGTGGAAGACTGCTAACTGAGACACCTAGATCATGAGCTTCTTGAGAGCCTACATTCTAGGTTCAGCTCCATATCCCCAGCTGCACATAAGGTGTGAGGTAGGGGCTTTATGAATGTTATCAAATTCATGAACTGGAAAAGTGGGTTGAAGAACCTCCATTGGAAATGAAGCTATCCCTATGCATTAATGAAGTGAAAGATTAAGACTGAGGTCAGATGTCCTATGAGATAAGTAGTTATCTGTGGCGAAGTGTGGCCACCTTCCACAAAGGGCCCCAAGGTTCCTGAGGCCAGAGAATTCTGCAGTCAGTCCCCCATTAGCACTGCCCCCTCCAGTCTTGCCCCTCAAGGATGGTGAGATGTCTTCCCACCAGCTGTGACCTCCACCCCTAGCTTCCCACCCAGCACAGAGCCATCCTAGGACAAGTGTATGGACCAAGTTGCTGGGCCTGTTTGTCTTGGCTCCCTGGCTTCTCTCCCCTCCCTGGTGGCCGCCTGAGCAGGTGGCCTTCCTGCTGGAGGCCAAGGAGAAATGAGCCAGCAGGCCCAGGCGCAGCCCTGAGCATGGGTCACTCCAGGCCAGGGGTCGCTCCCTGCCGCGCCACGCTGTGGGACCATGCGTGTGGAGGGAGTGGTGGTTGCTGAGAGCATGGCTGGGCCGACTTGGACTTCCTCTAGATTGTGGCTTGGCTCCCCCTGTGGCCGACCCAGTGGAAGCAAGGCCTGTTGCCTGATGCCTGCACTCCGGTCCTCTCTCATGGCTGGGGTCTGGGCAGCAGGGGGCGGGTAGGATTAGGAAATGATCTCTTTGCAGACTTTGCTTTTTGCTAAGCTTATACCTCTGAATCAAACAGAAGACCAATTTCTACCATTTGTTGAGCACTTGCACTTTTCCTCCACCATCTCATTTGGTCCCCATGTGTGAGATGGGTGGGATGTCCCCTCGTCAGCAGTAAGTTATCTGCCCAAAAGCTGCCCGCTTCGTAATTGGCAAAGGCTGGATCTGAATCCAACACCAAGGTAGTTCTCCTCGGCAGGCTGCCTTTTTTGCCCACTGTCCAGCTGGCCCACCAGTGGTCTGTGCCTGGCAGGGCTGAGGCAGCTTAGGGGTCGCGGGAGGGATACCAGTTCTGGGTCATCTGTCATTCCAAGTCACCCCTAAGGCAGAATCACACCTCCCTTCTGTCTATCCTTGCTTCACTGCTCCATCTACTGCTTCCTGGCTGTGTCTCCTCGTCCTGGAACTCTCTCCTTGACCACCCATTTCCCTGTCTATAAGATAAGGAGATTGGATAGATTGGTGATTTTTTTTTTTTTTTTTTTTTTCCCAAACCAGAATCCTCCTGGAACTAAGAATTCCCAGAATGGCCACATGGAAGCCTGGGCTTTACTGGCCGTGGCAGCACTGGGCTCGTTTAAGCAGGCTTCTGGGTGGGAACCTCTCAGCCCCTGTCCTTGGGTACCCTGGACCCCCAGCTGTCCCTTGAACGCTCAGGGCACCACTTAGAAACGAGCCGCTGGATGAGAGGCCCCGGTCATTCACTCCCTGTGGAACCACACATTCTACAAACCTGGAGTATCCCACCAGAGAGGGACTTCTCCTGTTCTCAGTAGGAGAGAGAGAGGAGCTAGAGGAAAAGCTTTCACTGGATTAAATGGAGAAGAAAGCGAAGCTATCAGCAGGGTACTCATGGTTTTGTTTTGCTTTTATCTTTAAACTGTGGAGGGGAGGAAAGAAATCTCAGTGGGTTGCTTGCTTTTCTTTCTATTTCTTTTCTTTTCACTTTTTCTTCTTTCTATAGAGATGGGCTATATTTGAGTGAGGAGAAACATGAAGAAAAGGTTTTATACTTTCTAAAAGGGGATGTAGGGTGTTAACGTCTTTAAAAATATGTAAATGTCTTTATTTTTCACATCATGTACTTGGGGTAAAATTCAAAAAGTAGAAAAGAGTATCCAGTGAAAAGAAAGTCTCCTGTCATCTCCCAGCCACCAGCACTGTTCCTTGGAGACAATCTCTGGTCCCAGTTTCTGGTGTATCTTTCTAGATGTATTTAATATATATATTAAAATATATTTTATATATTTATGTATTAATATATGTATTTCCAACTGATAGCAATTCTATTCTGCACCTTGTTTTTCTTATGTGTTTGTTTCTAGTTAATACATCTTGTTTCATATTAAAACCTAAAGAACCATACCTTTTTAAAGGCTGCATTGTATTTCATTGTATGGGTATATCAAAAGTTACTTTTTTTTTTTTTTTAGAAATTTATATGTTTATTTATTTATTTGTGGCTGTGTTGGGTCTTTGTTGCTGCACGTGGGCTTTCTCTAGTTGCGGCGAGCGGGGGCTACTCTTCGTTGCGGTGCGCGGGCTTCTCATTGTGGTGGCTTCTCTCGTTGCGGAGCACGGGCTCTAGGTGCACAAGCTTCAGTAGTTGTGGCTCGCGGGCTTCAGTAGTTGTGGCTCACAGGCTCTAGAGCACAGGCTCAGTAGTTGTGGCGCACGGACGTAGTTGCTCCATGGCATGTGGGATCTTTCCGGACCAGGGCTCGAACCCGTGTCCCCTGCATTGGCAGGTGGATCCTTAACCAATGTGCCACCAGGGAAGTCCCAAAAGTTATTATTTATTTAACCATTCCCCAAGAATTCCAAGACAGAATGGTTTAGATACATTTAGATACATTTTAAACAATACTGCAATGGATATTCTTTAAGTGCTTTATATGTCACATTTGTAACTGTATCTGTTCTAAAAATTCATAGATGTATAACTGCTGGGTCAAAGAGTACATATGCACTTTTACTTTTGATAAATATCGTCAAAGTGCCCCTCCCACAGTTGTTGTGCCAGTTTACAGTCCCACCAGCGGTGCATGTGATGGCCTGTTTCCTCAAACCCTTGCTAAACAGAATATTATCCAACATTCTGATCTTTGCCAATCTGATAGGGAAAATGGTATCTTCATAATCTTACTTGTATCTCTCTTGTTCTGAATGAGGTTGAGTATTGTTTCATATGTTTAAGAGCCATTTTTTTTTCTTTTACTGTGGAAAGAATTTCCTGTTCTTTGCCCATTTTTCTGTTGGATTTTTGGCCTCCTGCTTATTCGTTTGTTTTGTGTATTAGTATAATTCATCTGTTGTCTGTGATATATGTAGCAAATATTTTTGTCCAGGTTGGGATTTTATTTGACACTGTGGGGATTTATTTTTGCTATGCAGAACTTTAAAAATTTATGTGTTGTTAAATTTAATGAAATTTATAGATCTTGTTATTTTTGCCTTCTGGGGTTTGTCATACTTTAGTTTCTGTTTTATTGCAAGTTGCAAACTGGACAGAAAAATCATTGGATTGAGAATCAGATCTGCTTTTAGCCGCCAAATCCCTTCCCTCCTTTAACCTCAATTTTGCCTTCTTTCTCTAAACTGAAGGGGTTGGACTTCATTCATTTATTTGTTCATCTTTTCATGCATTCATTCATCAGCACTGAGCTGGATACTGGGAACACAGAGATAAATGGTGTGGTCCACGTTCTTGTGGCACAATAGGGAGAGAGACAAGTGACCCAACAGGGACCTGCAGTGTGCTGGGAGTGGAAGTGGAAGACCTCAGTATATATTGAGGGGGCATCTGATGCGGGCCTGGAAGGAGATGTAGGTCAGGAGGTGAAACAAGAGATTTCATGGGAGGGAGTCTTGGAGAATGAGGAGTTAGTTATTCTGGTAAAAATAACTGGTGGGGCGAGGTGGGGTGGTGGCAGAGGGAAGAGCATTCGACAAGGAGGGGAGGGGACCTGTGATGGCCTGGGGCTCTGGAGGGAGGGCGTCCGGAGTGCTGGGGAGTCACAGTGCGGCTGGGTCTAGACCACAAAGGCCTCTCCAGCCAGGCGCCCAGGCTGCCGCGGACCCTGTGGGCACAGATGGCCAGAGAAGCCTTCTCAACATGATCAGATTTGCCCTTTGTTGAGGATGGGACAATCGTTTTCATTTGAGTGTTGTGAAATATTTTCCATGGCATTTTTATAAAGAATACTACAAGGAATACTTTTGAATATCACCTAGTTTAAGAAATAAAGGGCTTCCCTGGTGGCACAGTGGTTGAGAGTCCGCCTGCCGATGCAGGGGACACGGTTTGTGCCCCGGTCCGGGAGGATCCCCCATACCGCGGAGCGGCTGGGCCTGTGAGCCATGGCCGCTGAGCCTGCGCGTCCGGAGCCTGTGCTCCGCAACGGGAGAGGCCACAGCAGTGAGAGGCCTGCGTACCACAAAAAAAAAAAAAAAAAAAGAAATAAACATCATCACTGTAGTTGAAAAGCCCCATGGACCACTCCCCAAATCTCATCTCTCTACCTCCTCTAAATGTTTGTAAGAACGTGCTTCTGGTGGACATATAAAATGGCACAGTTGCATCTTAATGATAATTAAGATAATAATTGCATCCAAAAAGAAATGATAATTATGGTATATAATGTAGGTGTTAGCTAATGCTAGGGAAGTAATCATGCTGCAATACATAATATAAGTATCATATCAACACTTTGTTCACCTTAAACTTACACAATATTACATGTCCGTTATATCTCAATTTTAAAAAAATGGCACAGTTGCTTAAGAGGACAATTTAGCCACACTCAGTGAAGTTGCAGATGCATATATACCCATATCATCCAATAATTCTACCCTAAGTGGTGGAATTACCTGCACAGGTAAGCACAAGGAGATGTGTATAAGAAAGTCCATAGTAGTGGTGGTTGTGATAGTGATGGTAACCTCACTTTCCATCAGCAGAAATGTGAACTAATCCATAGTGGCTTATGTATACCTAGAGTACTGCTGCGAAAATATGAGACCTGGAACCACATGTCTCAACAGGGATAAATCTCAAAAATACAGCGTTGAGTGGAAAATAAAAAAGTTCCAGAATACATGCAGCATGCCAACATTTATATGAGGTTAGTAGACAGGCACAGCAGTGCTGCATTCTGTTAGAGACATAGAGTCATGTAGTAAACACATAAAGGCATGCATGGGGATAATAAACACCAGACCCCCAGAGTGGCTGCCTCTGGGGCATAGGCAGGGAGAATAGGATCAGAGAGTCCATGAGAGCTTCAGCTGAGTTGATATTTTCTTTCTTAAGTGGAGTGGTGGGCCCGTGCCTGTTCCTCATGTTATTCTTGTTCTAAAAATGTTAATAATATATTTTATTGAGCCCAGAATTTCCCCAAATTATCATCTCAACATGAAATCAATCTAAACATATTAAACAAAATGAATATCTTACGTTCCTTTTTTCAAGCATTCCTTTTTCAAAATCCAGTTTGCATCTGTTGTCCCGCCTGCAGAGCTCCTGCCCACCTCTCTCTGGGACCTGCCTTCCTATCTCATCACCGCAGGTGCACAGGGGTGCACGTCACTGCAAGCCAGCCTGCAGCCTTCTCCCAGGGGATGGTGGTTGGGTGGACCAAGGCTCATGAACCTGGGGTCCTTTCCAGGCCACCACAATGGAGGCCTATTATTTCTCCCCCCAAGGGGTAGTGGTTAAGAGCACACCTCATTAGTGGGATGCTCTCCTGAGAGGCTTACCTTGGGCAAATTTCTTACCTTCTCTAAGTTTTCTCTGGGGTAGAATGGGGATAATAGTACCTACCCTCATGGAGTTGTTGTGAGGAGTAAATGAGCTAGCTAATGTATGTGAAGAGATTAGAGCCTGGTAAGAGTGAGAGCCCGGGGAATGTGGGTGATGCTGACCATGATGACGACAGTGACAAAGGGCGATGACGATGATACGTATTTCAGTTGTCCTAAGGTCTGAGAACACATGGTTTTGTCCCTGCTTTTTTCCCCACACCCTGAGGCACTTAAACAGTAGACCTCATTCAAAATAAAACAAAACAAAATAAACCTATCCACTTTTTTTAAAATTAATTAATTTATTTATTTGGCTGCGTCAGGTCTTCGTTGCTGTGCATGGGCTTTTCTCTAGTTGCGGCGAGTGTCGTTGTGGTGTGTGGGCTTCTCATTGCGGTGGCTTCTCATTGCGGTGGCTTCTCTTGTCGCGGAGCACGGGTTCTAGGCAAGCGGGCTCAGTAGTTGTGGCTCGCGGGGTTAGTTGCTCCGCGGCATGTGGGATCTTCCCGAACCAGGGCTAGAACCTGTGTCCCCTGCATTGGTAGGTGGATTCTTAACCACTGTGCCACCAGGGAAGTCCCAAACCTATCCTCTTTTAAAGAAAGAAATGGGGGAAAAATCCTTAAGTTGATGGGGGAACACTGTAGGGATATTCTAGGAATATTTTTAAATGTTTTCCAAACTGCTAATCATGACTTGTTCATGGGTAATGATATCAGTTCAGTAGGTTGTTTCCAGCATGTTTTTAATAAAACAAAAGAGAAAAAGAATTGTTAAACAGAAAGGAAAATATCATAGTGCCTGGTAAGTATTAAAAGTAAATAATGTTTTATGAAACATCTGTTTCACTGTTACAGATATATATTTGTCTAAATGTGCATATTGGGTGGCCATGTAAATGCATTTCTTATTGTCGGTCATTGTCAAAAAAGTTTGAAAAACAATAATTAAGACACAACAGTGGGGCTCCTGAAGGATCCCATTTCATTCCTGAATTTATTTCTTCCTCATTTCCAAGCGTAGTCGAATATATATGTGAAGCATGGCCTCCTCTCTCCCTCCCTGCAGAATTGGCTTCCCAGGGCCACCTGGACCTCACGGAGCTCATCGGCGTCCCGCTGCCCTCATCCGTGTCCTTTGTCACTGGCTATGGTGGCTTCCCGGCCTACAGTTTCGGGCCTGGTGCCAACGTCGGCCGCCCGGCCAGGACCCTCATCCCACCCACCTTCTTCAGGAACTTTGCCATCAGCGTGATGGTGAAGCCCAGCAGTGCCCGAGGCGGCGTGCTCTTTGCTATCACAGATGCCTTCCAGAAGGTCATCTACCTGGGCCTGCGGCTCTCAGGGGTGGAGGATGGCAGCCAGCGGGTCATCCTCTACTATACGGAGCCCGGCTCCAAGGTGTCCCACGAGGCTGCCGCCTTCCCGGTGCCCGTGATGACCCATAGGTGGAACCGCTTTGCCATGGTTGTCCAGGGGGAGGAAGTGGCCCTCCTTGTGGACTGCGAGGAACACAGCCACGTCCCCTTCCCGAGGTCCTCCCGGGTCTTGGCCTTCGAGCCCAGCGCGGGAATCTTCGTCGGCAACGCAGGAGCCACGGGGCTGGAGAGATTCACTGTGAGTCCGAGCCCTGCAGATCAGGGGGGCCTCTGGACACCGTGCGACAAACACAAGCAGCTATTCTTGTTATTATCGTATTCTTATGTCCTCAAAGAGGCATGTATGCTGGTGGGAGAAAGCTAGGCCCAGAACACAAAGCCTAGATTCCAGCGCTGAGTTTTCAGTGTAGCTTGATGATTTTAGACAGTATCTGGATTCTCTGATCTGTTCTGTGTTTTCTTATCTATAAGTAGGGATAAGAAAGCCTAGGCCACAGGGTTGTGGAGTCACGTGACCTAGCCTGTGTGAAAGCACTTTGTGTGCTTTAAGGCATTAGAGAAAGGGTAAGGTTTGTTAGATCCTTCAGTGATTTTATCTTTGGAAAAGGGTGGCAGTTGCATGTAATTTCTACAGAGGTGGAATAGCTGGGATGCCAGAGTGTGAGGTAGTTTCGCTCTCTCCTTTTGGGTAATGTGACTTGAAAAAAATACCGGAAAACTGATTTTGCTGTCAAAATGTTTTTTTGTTTGTTTTTTGCGGTACGCGGGCCTCTCACTGTTGTGGCCTCTCCCGTTGTGGAGCACAGGCTCCGGACGCGCAGGCTCAGCGGCCATGGCTCACGGGCCCAGGTGCTCTGCGGCATGTGGGATCTTCCCGGACTGGGGCACGAACCTGCGTCCCCTGCATCAACAGGCGGACTCTCCACCACCGCCACCAGGGAAGCCCAAAATGTTTTTTATGAATAAGCCATTCTAAAGCAGATCCCTAAATTACTGTAGTTATCCATTTAGTCAGCACTATTCTTACTGATACCTTCCCAACTGATTCAGGACAGGCCTGTGGCCTGGGGTTTGGGTTTATCTGTAGGACAGTGGAAGATGGATTTTAAGAAGTTAAAATCGGATGAATAATTTTGAAACGCTCGCTTGGGGATAGTCATGGAGAACGGGCTGTCAGGTGTGGAGAGGGGAGGCGGAGTGGAAGCAGGGAGGTTGGTGGACACCTACTCTGGGGACAGGTCCTTCCAGCTGGGAAGCATTGAGCCATGGGGGAGAGACACTTTCTGGTGGGGGAGGCGTGCATTTTAGGGCTTGTTGTTGACAAGCTGGGGACCTGGGGACCAGTTAGGAGGCTGCTGTTAGTCCGCGCTTTGAACGCCATGCTCTCCAAGGGCCTCTCTAGTTAGTGGGGCTCATATTACATTGGCCCAAGGAGCGTCCCCCTGAATGAGAACAGGCCTGGAGGTGGCTTGGTTTCCTTGTCACGGCTATGGGCGGCACTCCCCACACCTGTCCTTTCACGGCTTCTTCTCTGTTACAAAAACGTCATGTTTCCCACGGCTGCTTGTGCTGTAGACGTGGCCTCTGACCCCTCTGCTTTTCCCTAGGGGTCTATACAGCAGCTCACCATCCACCGTGACCCCAGGACTCCCGAGGAGCTGTGTGAAGCTGAAGAATCCTCGGTGAGCCCCTACCTCCCCCCGGCAGCCAGAGAAGCTGGCGCCCAGGCAATTTTTCATTCCCAACGTCATGGAGTCTCTGAAATCTCTCATCTTGGCAAGCACTGCATCAAGTCCTATTTTGGGCTTTTTGGCTTTATTATTATTTTTAAGAACTTCAGCCATGTCTTTGGTGTGTGTGGGGGAGGAGTTGTGTTTCTTCTAAGGTGTTAGGTTCTTCCGTGGCCGTGCCAGTCAATGGCGTGGTTTCCAGACTTCCTGCCAAGAAAGGGTGTCAGGATTCTAAAATCAAAGTAAAAACTCAAAGACATTCTGGGTGTAAATTCTTATAAAAGCAAAACTAAATTTAGCTTTTATGCTTGGCAAATGAATCGGTTCCTTAGCTGGGGGGCAGTGGTGGTGGGCAGGGGACAAAAGATGCGTCCTTTCCCCCCTCCTTCCCTCCCTCCCTCCCGTCAGAATTGACTGAGCACCTGCAAGGTGACAGACCTGGGGAGATGCTGGAGAAAAAGGGATGAACTGGGAACTGTCTCTATCCTCCAGATGCTCACACACACCCAAACTGCAGTGACAGAGCTGAGTGTGAGTGGCCCTCAGACCCAAATTCTAGAGGTCAGGTCGGGACAGGAAGGTGGGGGAGGAGCAGTGGGAAGCCGGTCAGGCAGGAGCTGATGCCTGACCGGTGACAGGCAAGCGTCATCCAGATGAAGAAGAAGAGGTGTTCCCGGCAGAAGCCATGGCAGTAATGCGGGAAAGGTGGAGACGGGCAGAGCGTGGCGTGTTCCTAGACCTTCTGCCCCTCTTTGGGTGGTGTCAGCCCCAAAGCTAAAATAAGCTGACTTTATTCATTTAGTGAAAACGGCTGCCAGTGTCGTTGGAAAGCCCCTCCAAGGTGGAACTTGGATCTGTGAGAATGTTTGCTCTCCCTGAGGCTGTGATCCCAGCCTGGCGTTCCCGTGACGCTGAAAGAAGGGAAGCTTTGTGTGTATTTATTCCTTCATCTCCGTGTTGCTATTGAACAAGCAGAAACCACCCAAGGGTCCACAAATAAGTTACAAAATCATGGCATACGGGTGTCTTGGCTGCCATTAGGGGGCTAACCATGAAGACTAGGTAGCAAAGGGAGGATGTATTTCAAATGTAACGACTCCCAGTGAGGAATTCTGGTGACAGTCGTACAAAGAGGGAGTGCCTTTTGATCGAGATTGAAAGGCACCTGGGCAAAATGCAGGTAGGTATGTTAGAGAGACTACACTGATTGTAGTTTTTTGTTTGAGCAATAAAACGTGGAAGGAAACAGAAAGAATAGCCAAGACATATGCTGTCTTCTCCATCCCGCTCCCTCTGTCTCCATCCATCTCCATCTCTCTCTTTCTCTTTCACACACGCACCGTTCCTCCACAGGAGTTCATTTCTGTGACTCCGCAGTTGTAAACTGCCCCCCTCTGCCCAGCATGATTTGTCTCCACACAGGCGTCAGGAGAGACCAGCGGGCTTCAGGAGACAGACAGAGTAGCTGAGATCTTGGAAGCCGTCACCTACACTCAAGCCCCGGTGAGTACTGGATGCTGTGCCATGTCCTCTTAGTTGGCTTTTAGGGGGCTAGGCGATATCAGAGAGTACCCAGAGTCCCGGTCTGACGTCTCTGTTTTCAGAACTGTGACTTCATGAGACAGTTCACCTGGGGAGGTCAGGAAAACCCTGGCCAATGGGCATTTTTCAAAATCCCAACTGCAGGGGAACACTGTTACCTGGGTGCCACCCTGTGCTGTGGCCATGAGAGGGCTGTCCAAAGGTGAACTTTGTGCTCTATCACCTCCCAGCTGTGTGAGCTTAGGTGACTTACTCAGCCTCTCTGAGCCTCAGCCCCTCTCCCATAAAACAATAATCAGCGTGCTATCTCGTGAGGTCCTTGTGAGGTTAGATGAGGCCATGCAGGGGCAGGGCTCGGCCCAGTGCCTGGCACAAGGGAGGTGGCCCTGAACGGTGGCTGTTGTCACATTTGCTCAGGGCTCTGGCTGTGAGAAGGAAGTTGGGGCCCCCACTCCTATGAGATGCAGAGTCCTCCCAGGAGCTCGTTTCTGGCCCCATGGGAAAGGCAGCCATCCTCCCAGTGGTGTGGGCCTCCTCCCTCCTGGGAATGTGCCCCGTGGCCAAGACAAGGAAGTGGTTTTGAAAGCACTGAATCAGACTGTGGAGACACCAAGGAGCCTGTTGTAATGAAAACAGCCGGCACTGTCTGAGTCACTGAGCACAGAAGCCCCAGCCATCTCCTCGACTGGTCTGGCTCAGCCTACAGACTCATCTCTGATAGAAGGAAGCAGGGAGCTAGAAATAAGGTGGGGGCTCTAAATTATAGACCTCCAGTGACAGAAGGGTGGGTGGTGCAGAACAGGACCAGAGTCTGTTAGTGTGGGAGGGACTTTAAGGTCACCCCTTTCTGTTCAGATGTGTACAGAAAACTGCCCTTTGTACAAATGAGCGAACTGAGGCCCAGAGAGGGAAGGAGACTGGCCCTAGGGTGTGTGGCTGAGCTGAGGCTAGAGCACAGGTCCCCTCATGCCCCATCAAGGGTTCAGGCCGTGGCCCTGTGCTGCAGGCCTGGGCGGTGTTGCAGGGGTGCATCCTCAGGGCCACAGCCGATTTGGGGGTAGCTGAGATGGAGAAGGTCAAGGGTCCAAGGTGCCCGCCTAGGTGGTGACTGGCGGGTGGCTTCTCTGGGCAGTGTTGCAATCCTCTGTGTCCATCAGCCCTTGGCCACCCCACTGGCATGTCCAGGGCATAGGGCAGCAGGGCACAGAGCCGTGGTCCCCTGGGCTTTCTAGCCTGACGCTGCCCCCCGCCCCCAGGGTACCAGAGGGACGGAGAGGAAAGGGGAGTGGGGCTTAGGAGCATGAGATGTCATGGAGGCGGGTGCTGGTCAGGGAGGGCTGTAACCTTCTTTGCAGGGTGGTGTTTTCCATTCATTCCCCAGAGGAGGCACTGAGGTAAACGCAAGTGAAGTGCTTTGCCCCGGGGCTGCCCAGCCTGGAGGTGGCAGAGCCAGGTCTCCAGCCTGGACCCAGGCTGCTATCAGTCATGTCACCCCCAGCTAGGGACTTCTCCCTTTCACCCTCTCCTGGAAGGCTCCCCTCCCTGGCCACCCGCCTTGCCCCGCCCCCTCCAGGGTGGGGGAATTACTCTCCTCGGCTCCGACATTCCCCTCCCCTCTCTGTCTGGCTTCTCTCTTGGAATGAATCTCACTTGCCTGTCCTCAGCCTTTCCAGCCCTGCCGCCCTCCAGGACACAAGCCATGACTAGCGAACTGAATCATGGACTGCCTGAGCAATCAGGGCCTTAAAAAGCCAGGCCCTCCTGGCCTCCTTCCCCATTTAGGGTAGGAGTCCCTGCTCCCCAATTCTTCCCCCTGCTAAGTCAGCATCTGCTGACACACCTTTCCATTTCTGGAAAGTTCTGTCTTTGCCGAGTTAGAATTAATACCTTAGGGTTCTCAGCCCTGGCTGTGCATCAAAGTCCTGAGCGTGTGTGTGTGTGTGTGTGTATGTGTGTGTGTGTGTGTGTGTGTGTGTGTGTGTGTTTATTTATGTGTCCATATGTGTCTGTGTGTATATATGTCTGTGTGTGTATGTATGTGTACTTGTATGTGTTGTGCGTATGTGTGCGTGTAGGGGTGTGTGTGCTGGGGGAGGGTCTTAAAAAAAGCCTCTTGCCTGTGCTGCATACCTGGACATTCAGATTCAGTAGGTCTGGAGTAAAATCTGATGGTCCATACTTACACAAAACTCTGCAGGTGATTCTGCGCCACAGCCAGGACCTCTCTTCCACCCACACCCAAATGCTCACAGATTCCCAACACACCACACCCTTTCACTCCTCATCTGTGCCTTGGCTCCTGCAGGTTCTGTTTGCCCGGAGGGCCCTTGCCCACCCCTGTCTCTGCCTGGCCAATTCCCACTCCTTCAGGATCCAGTCCATAGCCCATCATTGGAGGCCACGGCCACGCTGCCCTCCTCACGCGTGACTCTCACTCCGGCAATCCCAAGTGTCACATTCATCACAGTTAGTTGGGTCTGGGTCTGCATCTCCCCTGTAGTCCAGCAGTTTAAGGACAGATGCCCTTCTTATTTACTCACTTCTATATCCTGGGGATCAGCCAAGACATGGCACACAGTAGGGCCTCAGGAAATATGTGTTGAACGTGGGCCAGCAAATTACAACTTTTTTTTTTTTTTTTTTGTGGTACGCGGGCCTCTCACTGTTGTGGCCTCTCCCGTTGCGGAGCACAGGCTCTGGACGCGCAGGCTCAGCGGCCGTGGCTCACGGGCCCAGCTGCTCCGCGGCACGTGGTATCTTCCCGGACCGGGGCACGAACCCCTGTCCCCTGCATTGGCAGGTGGACTCTCAACCCCTGCGCCACCAGGGAAGCCCAAATTACCACATTTTAATTAAAAACTCTTAAGGCTTGACATTCCCATTTTGTCACAGGCCACACTGGTTCTCCATTCACACTAACGCCTGAAAACCAGCAGCAGCCTGTTGGAGACAGGACACCTGACCCTGACTGCTGAGGGTCAGCTCACCAGCTCTGCCCTGAACCCAGGCTTCATGGCTGCCTTGTTGGGGTTTTGCCAGAAGAGGTTTTTAGCTGAGAGGCTGGAGTTGGTGATTTCATATAACTCAAACTTTGCCACCTTGAGTTACTGAGCTCAGCCCACCCTTACCTGACTGTCCTGTGTTTCCCGTACGCTCACCTGCCCTACCTGCCTCATCTCAAATCCCAAGCCCCTTATAAAGCCACTTGGCTTCCAGCCACCAGCAGTCTTGCTCCAGGCTACGGAACCATGGTAAAGTGGCTTCCCCCAACCCTTGGCAGGGAGAGGAGAGGAACCTGCCTGGGGCAGGGGTCCTTACCGCCTTGCTAGACCACCATGCAGCTGGGGAATGGGGAGTTCTAACTTGGTCTTCTTCCCAGCCTCTCCTTGGTTGGGGGGCGGTGACTGCTTGCTGCTCCCACTATACCCCCCTGGTTCCTGCCTCACTGGGCTTCTTTAGTGCACCCTCCTGGTCTCCTGGCCTAAACTTCAATACCCCAAATCCATGCTCTCATTGACACCAGGGTGAACTCCCTAAAGTACACACCTGCCCACATGTCCCCCATCCTGATACCCAAAGGGACACAGTTTGTTGCCTCTGGTTTAAGGCCAGACTTCTCACCTAAGAGCCAGCCCCCTCCCTCTCTCTGCCTCCCCAGGCTTTATCCCCCTGCTTCCATCCTCGAACCCTGGCCAAGCACAGGTTGTCAGGTCCTGGCAGTGCTGTGTCCTTTCTCACCTCAATGCCTCCTTCTATCCCTGTTCTCTGAAACTGTTCATTCTTCAAGGCTCAACTTCTTGAAGCCTTCCATCTCTGCCCTCACCCTGGAGATTTTAAGGTACAGTAGACTATATCTTTTTTTTAGTACACAAGTATTCCGTATTCATTATGGAAAAAACTACAAGTACAGTTGAGCAAAACGATAGTCACCTTTAATATTAACACCCAGAGAAATCACATCTAGGGATGTTGATGATAGCTACCATTTATGGGCTCATACTATGGGCCTGGCCCTATGCCAAGCACCTCCATGCATTTTATAACTTTTAAGTAGTTATTATTGGCCCCATTTTACGGAGGAGGAAGCTGAGGCTCCGTGAGGTTATATGAGTTGCTCAATATAATATAGCTAATAAGTGGAGAGCTGGGATTTGACTCGAGTTTGGTTATAAGAACTGAACCATTAAATCCTAAGTTATGGGGCGCATAAGAATCTTCCTTGTTCTGATGGACCAGAGAGTCATCATTTATATACTAGGTTCTGACATTAAGGAAATAACCTTCTGTTATTAGTCAGGATAGGTAAGTGATAGGTATGGTAAGAAATTTACCCTGCAATCTTAGTGTCTTAGTTGCTTCGTGCTCATACCACAGGTCCCACACTGGTCGGTAGGATCCCTCCACTCGCCCTAGCCCCCTGAGCTCAGAAAGTGACGAGACTATCTGACCACTAACGAGCCCTGGGTCTCAGGAGCTGCTCCCCGATCCTGGGTCTGGGGATGACCTTTGCTGCCCTTTATCAGGATTTCTGCCTAGCTCTCTGAACTGCTCTGTTTCCAACTGTTGGGGTTTTGGGTTTGTTTGCTTTTTCCTAGTTGGTAAAGGTGGTGAAGACATTGACTGGCTTTGGAAAAGTTACACAGAAGCTGAAGTTTCCTAGAAAGGAAACCATACCCATCTTTTTTTTCATAGGTATACAGGACCAGTGTACCTCTGGGATTGGATTTATACAGCTTTTATTGAGCACAAGCCCCTTCCTCCCTCCCTCCCTCCCTCCCTCCCTCCCTCCCTCCCTGCCTCCCTCCCTCCCTGCCTCCCTCCCTCCCTCCCTTTAACGCGTCTTTACTGAACACCTCCTCTGTGCTGGCCTGGGATGCAGGGATCACAGGGATATGGTCTCTGTGCTCAAAGAGCTTCAGCCAAGAGTATCAGAGTCTTGCTGTAAACTGAACAAAATTTAATTACCCTAACATACACCTTTTTTAGGGCCTGGGCGGCCCAGTGATCGCCCAGGTGCACAATAGGCAGGTCTAGGTTTTCTTCTGGGTTTATTCAGCTTTTGTGGAGATACTGTTTTCTCCAGTGATACCCACTGCCGTCTTTTCTGCTCTCCTGCTAAGTAAATCCTTTGGGTCTCATTTCCCCTGCAGTCTAGAGAAGCAAGAGTTGGCCCCATAAACACACCTCCAACCCTGTCTTCTCCCTCTGAGGATGCAGAGCTTTCCGGTGAACCTGTACCTGAGGGGCCCCAGGAAACCACCACCATGAGCACCGTCCCGCACAGCAGCCCCAAGCAAGGCAAGTCCCCGATGCACCTTCATACGCAGTGGGTTTTGTTGAGTGACGACTGGGTGATGTATGTGATAGAGAGCATCTCACTTGAGCTTCCCCTCAACCCCCTGAGGAAGGGACTATAATCACCCTCATTTCCCAAACAAGATGGGGAAATCGAGTCACAGAGAGGTTATGTCACCCAGCCAAGGCTCCACGGCTCCTAAATGGCAAAGCTGGTGTTTAATCTTGGATGCCAGAACTTTTAACCCCCAGACTCCACCCCTCCAGAAGGGCCTGGGGTGTGAAAAGCTTGTGATAATTGTGGCTGCTTATTAAATACCTACTGTGTGCCAAGTGTTTACATACTTCCCCTCCAATCCTGACAACATGTCTACTAGTCGCTAGTATTAGCTAGTATTTTACAGATGGAAAAACGGATGCTTGGAAAGGTGAGTGATGTGCCCACAGTCACACAGCTAGTGAGTGGTGGGACTGAGCCAGCGCCCAGGCCTGACTCCAGAATCCCTACTCTTTCCGGCCTTGGCCACAAACTCGCCGACTCTCTGAGGATCAGGCCATCTAAACTCCTGTTGGCACATGTGGGAATCTAACTGATGGCCAAAGAGGGGCAGACACCCAGGAGGTCATTGGCAGGCCCTGGGGGCAGAGCTGGCCTCCTGACTACCCATCCAGGGCTCTCACCCCTGCCCAGCCATACAGAGGAGCCCTGGCAGAAGCCCAGGATCTGACAGCATCCCCCAGGCAGCAGCATGGCCGGAAATCGGCCTGCATTTTCTGCCCTTTATCAGAGGGGTAACCATTCAAACTGAAGTTACAGCCAACACCAGAGCACTGAGATTTAGGTACAAGGTCAAAAACAACCCAGACTGCCCACATTCACATGTACAGCCCTGGAATTGGTGACACAGAAAATTTAATGACCCAGAGACGTGATCATGGTGTACTCCACAAGAAAAGCAGCTTTCAAAACTATATGTGTGCTGTGACCCTAAATTTGAATATATGTTATTTATATCTATTTATATATAACCATGTAGAGCACTGTGTGTGTGTGTGTGTGTGTGTGTGTGTGTTAGAATAATATACAACAAAATGTTGTGAGTGGTTATCTCTGGGTGGCAGGATTGTAGGTGGTTTTTATTTTCTTTTGTACTTCGGTATTTTATGTCTTCTAAAATCCTATGTATCATTATTCCTTTTACTTCTGTCCTCAGTAAATGAATATTATTTTAACAACTAAACTTGGGAAGTCTGTCTGTGAGAGAAGGTATATAGTACTGAATAGAAAACAATTGTATAATAATTTAATAAAGTTACAATACCAGCAAGGAGTCAGGCTGTAGCCATGGAAAGACCGCTGGATGAGACCCTTTGGACGGAAACCCTGCTCAGACACCTCTTTGCTGTTGGGCGTGGGCAAGCTGCTCAGCGTTTCCAAGCTTTGGATTCCTCCGGCGTCCACTGCGAGCATTCACAACCCCTGCCTCCCGGCTGGATGAGAGGACTGAATGCTGTGGCTGCGGGTGTGGAAGTGGTTTGTGAATTGCACATGCTGCTCTCCTGGGGGGAATTAGGATCTCAGAGAGAGGGGCTTAGGAGGGGGCAGAGGCTGCAGGGCCAGGAGGCGAGGGCCTCCCCTAAACTGAGGGGTGAGTGCATAGGAGGCAGGACCCAGACTAAGCACAGCTCGCCTGTTCCCTGGCATGTGCCAGATTACTTCTGTGGCAGACAGAAGGCCAAGCAGAAACAGCAGAGCTGGCTAGAGATCCTCATTCTTGTTGAGCAGACAGCTCAGTGAGGAGGAAGGGGCTGAACCCCGAGCCCTGTCCCTGGCTAGGGAAAGCCTCCCAAGAGTTTTATCCCAAGGGTCCCTGACACCATCTTGGCGTAGGACCTTGGTCCCCCCCGCCCCCAACTCGGTCCTCCAAGGGGCGGGGACTCAGAGGCCTGGGGTCACTCTGCCTGCTAGCACAGCACCCCCTGGTGGTCAGATCAGGGAGGACGAGAGAGCGGTGAGAGACTGACCACTGCTGGGCATTCAGTCTTTTAAGTGCATGTGGGCACAGGGTCCCTTGAATATTTCATCACCTCCCCCTCGACAGTGTCCTTACCATGGGACGTGCATGAGCACAGTGTGTGTGGAAAGGGCTGGCTTCAGGGCCCTCGCAGCCTCTTATGTGGGACCTTGTTCCTTCTCTGCAAGACGGGATTAATAATCACAAGGTGCTAGTGTGCAGATCAGAGCAGGACACACACCGTGGGGTGATAGTGGGGATACTGAAAACGTAGGATTCCTGCCTTGGTTCTGCCCACCTGCTGCGAGGTGGTATGGAGGTGCTTGTGGGTAGGACAGATGGGCCAGCTGGAGACTTCCAGGAGGCAGTGTGTGGGATGTGCTTAGCCTGCAGCCCAGCCTGTAACAGGCAGGCATTCATGTTAGTATAATGTCTTTTTCTTTGCTTTAGGACTCCATTTGTTTTTTTAAATTGCAAAAGAAATATGTGCTTGTGGTAACAGTTCAATCAATGCCGAGTTGTATGAATCAAAAAAATAGTTTCCTTTGATGTCCTCTGGAAGAAACCAATACTGTTAAGTACTGTGGTTTAGCCTAGTATGTGTGGTTTATCTGCACACACATATATACATAATTATCTATATATTTTATATGTTATATATAATAATTAATATATTAATTATATAATGATAATATATATAATGATGATAAAACATGTATTCTCATATATAGTTTTTCTTCCTTTTACAAATGTAGAACCACACTGACAATGAACATTTATCCCTTGTTAACTATATGTCAGGCACTGTCCTCAGTGCCTTTCTTGCATTAGTTTAATTAATCCTTGTAACACATAATCCTCAAAATGACCCTAGGAGATAGGAATTATGATCCCCTCTTTATAGGCAAGGAACCTGAGCCACAGGGTAAATGTCTCGCCACAGGTCACATTCCTAGTAAGTGGCAAAGCAGTGTTCTCACCCTATAGTTGGTGCCAGAGCCTGTGATCGAAACCACCATGTAATACTGCCTTTCGTTGTCAGATTTTCTGCAACATTTTTTCCCTCTTAATCCTGTATTATGGACATCTTTTCAAGTCATAGGTGAAGAGAGACCACATTCTTTTTCATTTGCAAAATGCAGTTATTAAGTGCAAAATGCCTGCTTCCTGTAGGGTCTGGTGAGATCCTGAATGACACACTGGAGACAGTTGATACTGTGGATGGTTCCCCCATTACTGACACTGGCTCGGGGGATGGGGCCTTCCTTCATGTCACTGAAGAGGTAAGTGAATGGTAAATTTCGTCTGAGTCAGTAGTACATTTGCTTGCTTATTTCAGACTTGATGGTGACTTGTCTTGGGCACCATAGAGAGTCACAAGGGTTTTAGTTGAATATCAGGGAGACTGCCTCCCTCCTGCTGGTACAGAGAAGGCGGGAGTCCCAGGGCCCCAGAGTCTCCCCAGGGATGCACCAGGACAGGGGAGGAGAGGCAGGTCCTCAAACCTGCCGGGAGATGCATGCTGGGTTCTCAATCCCTCTTGTTGTGAAGATGCACAGCCTCTTCTGCCCTTTGAGCCCCTTCAAGAGAGAATGAGATTAATTGCAGGTGTGTTTGCTCTATTGTTTGGTAATTGGCTTTTACATTTGCAAAGCCAGTTGTTTAAATGCTGGACACAGGGAGGGTGCCAAATTAAAGCAAATTATGTTTCTCACCTGTGGCCTCTGCTAAAAACCTTGTGTCAGCTCATTCTTTCCCCTATCCTGGGGTGAAAACTCAAGACACTTCTCTCCTCTCCCAGTTACTACCTGGTAACAGCCTATTTTCACAGGTATTTCCAAAATCCCTGCAGCATAATATCAAAAATTCAATAAAAATACAAATATAACCAGGAGCCAGGCAGGGAAGGAAGCATGGTTAGGGATATTTCCTCTCTGTTTTCTTACTTCTTTCTCCTCCCTCTCATCACTCCCCCCCTCACCGAAAGTCTGGCCCACCTGGAGAAAACGACGCCGTTTTTTTGTTTTTTTTGTTTTATTTTTTGCGGTACGCGGGCCTCTCACTGTTGTGGCCTCTCCCATTGCGGAGCACGGGCTCCGGACGCTCAGACTCAGTGGCCATGGCTCACGGGCCCAGCCGCTCCGCAGCACGTGGGATCTTCCCGGACCGGGGCACGAACCCATGTCCCCTGCATTGGCAGGCGGACTCTCAACCACTGCGCCACCAGGGAAGCCCCACGACACAGTTTTATGTGGCTGGTCAGACAGTGATCTGGGCCTTTTGTGGGGAAGATATCTGGCTGCTGGAACATTCTCTCACGGGGACTTTTGTGATTCCTTAGAGGTCCTCCTGCAGGGAATCTAGGACCCAAGTCCATTTTTGGCCTTTTAACTTCCGCCTGGGCTTCCACCCCGTGCTGGTCACGCTGATCCTCTAGGGGGCCCTTTGGGTGGGAGTCCATCTCCAGATGGCTTAGCTGGCTCCCTTTGGAAGGGTCATATCAGTCATTCACCAGGAAAACAACTGCAGAGCAGATGTCTCTGTCTCTCTCTCTTGACTCTGTCTGGATGGCTCCCTGCTTTTGCCTTTGGTATTTCCCTAGAGGGAATCAAACACCAGTCCCTTTGCCTCCCAAAGTCCAAACACTACATACCCAGCTCACCAAATGGTTTGTGGTGGGGGCCGGGGGGAGCCACAGCACGCAGAAAATTGTCTCCAAAGGAATTCTTACAAAAGTCTCTAAGCACTCAACCCCTAAATGAGTTCTTTACCTTTTCTTACATAGCCGAAGGCAGGTGGTGGGCGAATGCTGATAGAACTGATTCCATTTCATTCTCTTTGCCTGTCCCATGTAAGTCGTCTGGCTCCTTTTTTTAGAACACGGAGGTTACCTGAGGCTTATGGAATTGTACTTTGGGGCTTTAGCTGACATTGAGTCAGAAAAAAAATCTCATTTTAAAATCCTATGACATCATCTTTTCTCTGTTTTGAGGGGACAATAATTCTGTAAGGATTTGATGTTATATGGAAAAATGGTTCTATAGGCCAGTAAGTTTGGGGAATGATCCACTCTGTATTCTTCTTACAGAGAAGGCTCTGAGAAGTCCTTCAGCAAAGAAATATGTCTAACTCTGATCAGCCTAGTGTTTTTAGTATCCAAAAGAACTACATTTTTGGGGGGTTCCCTGGTGGCCTAGTGTTTGGGATTCCAGGCTTTCACTGCCGGGGCCAGGGTTCAATCCCTGGTCGATCCCGCAAGCCATGAGGTGTGGCTGAAAAACAAAAAAAAAAACCAAAGAACTACTTTTTGCAGCAAAATGAAGCAAAACCCCACCCAAATTTTTTTAAAAAACAAACCTTTGTGAAACATAAAACATAGTCGGTTTGGTGACACCAACAGCCAAAGCTGCTCTCTGTTGCCATTTCCTGCATCTGCTGTGTAACCTTCAGAGAATCTGCCTGTGAATTTCCCGCGGAAACTGAGTCACAGGGAAAGAGGGGGGTGTCCAGTCTGGAGAAGGCTGATGAGGGCGGGGTTGCCACCTGCGTACCGCTGGAGCACCGTCATGGACGAAGACACTTGCCCTGTTCTTATGGCTCCTGGATGCGCACGTAGGGGAGGTCACAGGGAGGAAGACAGGTCTAGATTGAAGTGTCTAGCGCTATAGCAGGAGGCATAACTATATGTGTCTCGGGAGGCACTGATCTCCCAGTCACTGGTGTGGCAAACAGATGCTTGGAATCACATGGGAGACACATGTGCCTTGCAGTCTCTCCTGCCACAGGGATTCTGGGACTGTTGTGGAGCTGGGGTAACATCACAGATAACAAAGTGCCTTGAGGAAAGAAGCTACAGAAATGCAAGCGGCCGGAGGACACAGGCAGTCAGTCTTCTCCAGCCACAGCCACCTTGCTCGGGGGCATGGGCAAGTGACGTGGTCCCTAGTGATGCCTTTGTTCCCAGGGTCCACATATGGAAGAAGGTTTGGCAGCAACAGCAGCAGCTGGGGAGGCCGAGGTGTCCATCAGCACTGCCAGGGAAGCAGAGGCCGGCAGTGTGCCCACTGAGGGACTGACCCTCTCCATGTCCACCAAGCACCCTGGGGAAGGGGTCACTCTGGTAATTAGCTCAGAGTACATGCTCTGCTTCACTTGCTTTTGGAGTTTGGTTGCATCTCAGGTGGGAGCAGTCACTGGCCTTCCTCACCTCTTTGCAAAGGACAGAGTGACATCCTTGTGGGGCCGAGTCCCAGTAGACACTGATTTAGAGGCCGAGGCCTCTGTTGACTCATTCAGCAGGTGTTTGTGGAGTGCTGTGCTGAGCTCCAGGTGAATAGGATAGACCCAGCTCCTGGGAACAGAGAGGGAAGAGGGACAATAGAAGCACAGGGGAGCATCAAAAGGGGCCCAGAGCCCAGACTCGGGGGGCCAGGAAGCCTTCCTGGGGAAAGGAGGCTGAAGGCGAGACCAGAGGGATGCTTAGAAGTGATGGGGTGAGACGTGTGTTCGGGAGGTGAGCCAGAAGGAGCAAAGGCCTAGAGGCATCAACAGGAGCACACACAGACCTAAACAAGCGCAGCATGGCTGTGGGGCCCGGTGTGAGCAATGGGAAGGGGAAATGTGGCTAGAGAAGCCTCTGAGACCGTGGACGCCGTGAGACGGAGCCTGAGTGTCCAGCAGAAATGGGAAGTCACTGAAGGGTGTTTTTTTTTTTCCCAGATTTTATACATGCTCTTTAATTTCAGCTTTCAGTAAAGCATGAGTGACCTCAAACTCAATTATTTGATCTTAGCTCATTTTCCTTTAAATAATATATAACTTTTATTTATTTTTGCTCTCATTTTTACTTATTTATTAAAAATATTTTTTGCTCTCATTTTTACTTATTTATTTAAAAAATTTTTTATTAGAGTGTAGTTGCTTTACAATGTTGTGTTAGTTTCTGCTGTATATACAGAAGTCAGAGTGAATTAAGTCAGAAAGAGAAAAGCAAATATCGTATATCAACGCAATATGTGGAATGAAGTGTATTAAAGCAGGAAGTGATGTAGTCACAGTAGGATCTTAGAAAGATTGGGGGAAGCAAGCCTCGGGGGGAGGGGGTGGGTTTGGAGGCTGTGTCTAGGTCTGGGTCAGGGGTGGTATTTTCTTGCTCTGGGAGTGGCCAACGATGTCACCTCCTGCCAAGAGTCCCAGTGAGTAAAGGCCTGGAAAGCATCTATTGGATCTGTCACCACAATGATCAGTAACCTCGGGGAGGGCAGTTTTAGCTTCCTCTGGCCACAGCACAGCGGATCAGTGATGGGGCCCCTTTGTGACGTCTTCCTATTCAGGGTCCAGATAACGAAGAAGGTTCAGCAGCGACAGCAGCAGGGGAGGCCGAGGTGCCCGTCAGCAGTGCCGGGGAAGCAGAGGCCAGCAGTGTGCCCAGCGGGGGACTGACCCTCTCCATGCCCACTCAGGACCCTGGGGAAGGGGTCACTTTGGTAAGGAGTATAACGTGCTGGAAAGTTGAGGTCACAGTTGGGAGCGGATCCTGGCCTTCTCAGGGGGCCGGTCTCCATTCTGTTCAGCAAATCCAGAAGAACCTGAATGGGGAGGGGACACCTCTCTGACCAAATACTCCCTCAGAGGTGGAGTCTGCCGGTGCCTGGTGAGTGTACTGTGGGCCCTGGAGGCGTGGGCATAGCGCAGGCTGATGCAGGGCTCGGGAGCTGGGGTGGAGGAGTGCTGGGTGTGAGCAGAGGAGGTGATGGCGGGCATCACCATGCCCGTTTCTGGGTGCAAGCACAGGTTGTCAGAGCTCAGTGGAGGGTCCAGGTGCAGGCAGGCCCTGGCGGGGTCCAAGGGCATGGCCAGGCCTTCTCAGCCCTCTCCTCAGGCCTCACGGAGACACTGCTCCCAACTCCTGAAGACAGGATGCAAGTATCCTAGGACACTCAGACTCAACAGATTCAAACCTAGACTCCTGTCTCCACTCCTTTTGTGTTCCCATCTCAGATGATGGAACCATCATCCCCCAGCTGCCTAATCCAGAATTCTCTTCCCTCTTCCTTACTTCCACGTTCTGTCACATGTCAAGTCTTGTTGATTTTTCTACCCCAGCACATCACAGATCTGCCTCCTTCTACCCTTCTCCAACGCCAGCCCCCTGTACCGAGACACCGCATCCCCAGCCCAGGCAATGGTTAAGGCCCTTCCTGGCCTCCTCCATCCTCTCTGCCCCCGGCTCCTCCTGGTGGGGGCAGCCCTCTGTGGACCATTGTCCTTGCTGCAGACCCCGCTCCCGCACCTGGCCTCCACGGCTTGCAGGGTCTGGCCTCGCCAGCCTCTAGGGCCACATCTTGGGCCACTGTCCCTGCTTTTGGCGCTCCAGCGTCACTGGCCTTCTTTCAGTTTCTTGAGCATACCTATTTCCTTCTTGCCTTAGAATCTTCCCACATCCTCCCCTCTCTGCCTGGAACCTTTTCCTCCTTCTTCTTCCCTCCTTTAATTCCTGCTTGTCCTTTAGAGTTCAGCTCAAACACCGCTTCATCAGGGAGGTGCCTCCCAGGCTGTGAAGTCTCCCTGTTAGACACATTCACGGTACCCCAAACGTCTCCTCGGAAGGCCTCATCACAACTGGCTCCCTTCCAGGCTGGAGGCTCTGTGAGGCCAGGGATCACATACATCTTGCTCATTGATCTGTCTTCATCCCAGCTGATGTTGGGGACTCAGTAGATGTTTGCTGAGTGAGTGAAACGAGGGGGTTGTCAGGCCATCACATGTCGACACTGGCCTTTGAGATCATTCCACACATTCACTCCCAGCCCTTCACCTCTGGTCTAATGTCCAGACAAGGAAACCTTACAGTGGGGAAGGTATGCCCTGGCCACGTGACGGAGCTCCCAAGGCCACTTGGCAGTTACATGGATTATTGTAATTAACAAATCATCACCACCACCTTCTCCTGCTTCTTCTTCCTCTTCTCTTTCTTCTCCTTCATCTCTCTTCCCTCCCTCCTTACCTTTCCTTCTTCTTTAAAGGCAAATCCCTTGTCACAGGGTGAGAAAACTAGGGTTCAGGTCCCAGTTTTACCAAGTCTTTACTCAACAGAAATTAGAACTTAACTAGCAGAGCTGTCTGGAGATAGAAGGGCTTCCTGCGGAGGTAGGGAGTGCCAGTTCCTGAGGATGCGCAGGTTTGGGCCAAAGCACGCGGCAGAGGTGTGCTGGAGGGTACTCCGGGGCAGGGAGGGGATGACCTGAGAGGTGTGTGATGGCCTCAGCAGGTTCCTCCCCATAATCACACACCCACCAACCAGGGGTGTGGATGAAGTGTCATGATCCCTTATGCCAATTTCATTTCAGGGTCCAATCAGTGAAGAAAGCTTAACAATAGCTACAGCAAAAGTGCCCCTCAGCACTTTTGAGGAAGAGGAGGCCAGCGGGTTCCCCACTGATGGCCTGGTTCCCCTCACAGCCACAGCGGCCCCCAAGCAAGTAGTCACTTCTGTAAGTGTCTCCTAGCATCCTCTCTGGCTCACAGTGGGAAGAGAGGTCAGGGTCACGAGACAGGAGCAGTTGCCGGCCTTCCCAGAGCCAAATGCACAGGCAGCTTCGTTAGAGCATTTATCTGGGTCGGCACCAACCAGAGGGAGGCAGGATGTAACTGAAGGAGCATAGCAGAGGGGGTCAGGAGAGCAGGCTTTGTCCTGACCCTCTACCCCCATCTTTGTCCAAGGAGAACTTTCTCGGAATGTGGTCCAAAGTTAGACAGCATTGCTGGGGTGAGAGGCAGTAAGCACCGTGACTGGGGAGGGGGTTTAGAGGAGATGCATGTTTCAGAAGGGGATTATGAGTCTGTGCTTCTGTGAGTGTGTTGGGTGTAATGACAGTTGTAGGTAGGGAAGTGCTTTGAAATTGGGCTAGTGCCACTGAAAGGAAAGTCAACGAAACTCCCCAGCAGCAGTGTGCACATTGCATCATGGGTGAGGTGACTTGATTCATCGTGTTGGTTTGGCTTCTCAGGGTCCTGGTGATGAAGACTTAGCGGCAGCCACAACAGAGCAGCCCCTTCCCACGGCTGGGGCAGAAGAGTTGGGTGGCGCTCTCCCTGAGGGGCCCCCGCTTCCCATACCCACAGTAGTTCCTGAAAGAGGAGTCCCTCCGGTAAGTGAAGATTTCATTTTGCATAGAGGCATGAATATTTGACTTGGCTGGTCTTACAGAGGAGAAAACGAAAGACCAGAGGCATGGGAGGGGCCTGCTCCTGGCTTTCCTAGAGGGAGGTTTTCATTTTGGTTCGCAAAATGCAGAATTTGGGGTTTTGAGGGTCCTCCAACCTAGGAACGCACAAGGAAGCTGCAGTTTGTGGAGAAGAAGAAGCAAGAGGTAAAAACCTAGGGCACCTGGCTTTGTGTCCCAAATTGCCCACTTCTTTAATTGGAATGAGAGCTTTCTAACAGGCAGAGCTGCCTAAAGATACAAAGGCCCATCTCAAGTGTCATTAGATTCCATCCTGGAGGTGGGGAAGCTTGTAAGATGTGGCAGGGACTGTAGAGGAAATAGAAGCATCAGAGGTGTGTTTGTGTGTGTGGGGGGGGGGAGGGGGCAGAGGGTCACCTTCAGGTCCCTTCCAACACGAGTTTTTGGGTTGCAACTGTACGACCTCACGCAAATCCCTTTCTTTGGGCTTCAGTTTCCTCATCTGTAGAAGAGGGTGGCTGTGAGGTCAAGTCAGAATGCAGGTCAGGGAATGTTCGGAAAGTTCTATGCACAGGTGCGAGGTTGTCACCACTTAAGGGCTGTGACTTTGTATTTTAGAAGTGGGAAACCCAGAGCTGGTCCTCAGCATGGGCTTGTGTGAACTGGGGAATTAAATTGCCATTTAAGTGTCAATACATATATATATATATATTTTTTTTTTTTTTTTTTTTTTTTTTTTTGCGATACGCGGACCTCTCACTGTTGTGGCCTCTCCCGTTACGGAGCACAGGCTCTGGACGTGCAGGCTCAGCGGCCATGGCTCACGGGCCCAGCCGCTCCGCGGCATGTGGGATCTTCCCGGACCGGGGCACGAACCCGTGTCCCCTGCATCGGCAGGCGGACTCCCAATCACTGCGCCACCAGGGAAGCCCTAAGTGTCAATATTTTTAAAGGAAAGAATTTGATTGGTGACCAGCTTGGGCCTCCCAGTTCCCCGAGCAACACTTGGTCACACATGCTTTCAGAGCCTTGACTCAAATTACAGACATGTGGTCCCTTGGCCACAGCGCTCCAGGGCTGACCTGGGATGGGAGGGCTGTGGAACAGGACACCGGAGAGCTGGCTGTGAATCCTGAATGCCCACGGCTGCAGCGCCCGGCGGTCATTAAGCACTGCTTGGTCTCTTTATTTTTTATTCATTCACTCATTGATGTTCTCACTGACTCAGTGCATAGCAACTCAGGGCCCTCAGTCCATACACTTGGAGATTGAGATGAGTATGACCTCGTCCCTGTCCCCAAGGAACTCACAGTCCAAGGGGCTGGAAATAAGCCTTTTGCACTGACATTTATTAAGCACTCTGGGTTCCAACTTGATCTGATTCTATGCACACCACCACTCTCTGGTACAAGGAGAATCGTCTCCATTTTCCAGGTGAGGGGAGTGAGACTTAGGTAAAGGAACCTGCCTGCTGTGGCACACCCTTAAGAGCAGGGCTGGGATTTGAACCCAGGCGTGCTGGCCTGCAGAGCTCATGCCCTAGAGCATCCCCGAGAGTGTGGTATGGTGGAGAGGTCCCAGAATGGGAGCCGGGAGGCTGAGGTTCTGACTTGTGGTGAGTCTTGGTGTTGCTGTCTATAAAAAGAGGAGGTGAGCGAGAGCTCTGGTTTTTAACCTTTTCTTCATCTTAGAGACACCTGGGAAGCTTAGGCCACTGCAGGTGACCGAGTTCACTGCCAGACCAGTTGAGGAGCCCCTGGTGCTGGGGCTCATGCTCCCAGGAGACTCTACTGGGCAACAAACATGGAACCCACCAGGCTGGCTGTGATGCCTGTGGCCCTGGGCTCGCTAAACAGCCCCCCTGCTCCTCTGCTTCTCACCCCAAGGGACACACAAAACACCAAGACTGCATCTCGCCACGGTGATGCCACATCAGGTGTAGCAGCACTGGCTGGCGAGGCACCTTCACGTAGAGCCAGTTTTCCTTTTTCTTTTTCTAAAACTTTTTATTATGGAAACTCTAAAAATTCACAAAAGGACTTAGAATAGTATAATAACCCCCCCACATACACATCACTCAGCAACATTACGCGAGTCGTCCTTTATCTGTTCCACCTCCTACAGCCATCTTTTTGGAGTGGAGGGAAGGGGAAGACTGGGGTATTTTAAAGCAAATCCCAAACACTGTATCATTTAACTCATAAACGTGTTAATGTGCATTGTTAATAGGTTGACCTGGGACCTTTTTTTCCCCTTAGCCACAGTGTCATCCATCAGTGGTAATAATGGATGTCATTATCTATCTAACAAAATTGACAGTGGTTCCTTCATATTATCTAATACCCTAGTTATTTAAAAATGCCTTTTTGCACTTAGTTTGAATCTGCATCCAAACAAGGTCTACTTTGTGTTTGGTTGATGTGTCTCTTAAGTCTCTTTTGGTCCATGATTGCTTCCCACCTACTTTGTTCTTTTTGCCATTGATTTATTGGGAAACCTGGTTCAGTTGTCCTTGGATCCTTTATATTTTGTGCTTTCAGAAGCTGGCACTTGGTGAGGGCCTGGTGAGACCAGCTATGCTGGTGACAGTGTCAGTGGTTTACTACTGCTGAGAAGTTCTTGATCAACACATATCAACACCATAAAGCTGCATATTGTTGACCCAGACACTTTTGTTCTAGGAATCAATCCTAAAGGAGATAGTCTGTTGTGTAAAAAGGCTTTGTGTACATGGATGTTAATCTCAGTATTGTCCATAATGGAAAAAAACTAGACACAGTTTAACTAGCCAACAATAGGGGAGTTAACTGAATTAAAGGATGTTCAAATAATGGAACATTATGCATCTATTAAAATTATACTTTTTAGGAGTATTTAATGATGGAGGAAAATACTTACCATATAATGCTAAGTGGAAAAAAAGCTGGTTATGAATTTCAATATACTGACTGGGCTGACCCTGGAGGAGTCCTAGCCTAGTGGGACCAACACACGCACAACTGAGCTTCAAGTCAGGTGGTCCTACTGTGGTCTTAACTATTTAAAAATAGACACATGCAAAAACCCTGGAAGGAAATACCTTCCCTAAATGTCGGCAGTTGTGGCCTTAAAGTAGTAGAACTGTGAGGGTTGGTAGGTTCCTAATACATTGTGGTTTTTCCGTCAAGGGGGCTTCTGACTTTTCCAATGAGATGTTTAAAAAATTTTTTTTAAATTTTTCTTTTTTGGCCTCTCCATGTTTGCAGGGGTCTTAGTTCCCCGACCAGGGATTGAACCCGGGCCACGGCAGCGGAAGCACAGAGTCCCAACCACTGTACCTCCAGGGAATTCCCATCCAATGAGATTTTTAAAAAGCTCCAAGAAGAGAGAGAGAGGGAGAGAGGTGTGGGGAGAAAATTGAAAGAGAGAGACGAACATGCAGGATTTCATCGTGGCACATAAGTAATGAAGATAGATCACCCTAAGTGCCTGTGTCAGGAATTTGTGATGAATTGAAATGGGTGCCCCAATTCCTGAGCAGACAGTTTAATAACACAGTAGGGACAGTCATGGGAGTACCCACTCTGGAATATCTTTTGGATCATTTTGAATCTCAGAGTCACCGAAGGCAGTGGGTGAGAGGGGCATTCATGTCTGGCTCTGCCACACCCCTCTCTCTGTTTATTCATGTATAAAATGGGGATTGTAGAACCTTCTCTCTGGGATGTGGTGAGGATTAAATGAATTAATACATGGAAAACTTTACCTGGCACATAGTACACGCTCAACAAATTAGGTATATAGAACTCCTGCATAAGCCTCCTCTTGAAATAAGCACAGTTTCTGGAGAGAGGAGGGGAGTGGGAAGGGGTGTCCAGTGTTCCACTGACATCTTGTTCTCTTTAGGGTGAAGCTGGGGAGGGGCTTCCTGACCCCCTTGGACCTGCTGGACCCACGGTGAGATTCCCACCCGGGGTTGTCACATGCACAGTGTGCAGGGGATGGGGATGCACAAAACAGCCACAGGCGGATCCTTCCCATCTGCCCCCAAGTGCCCTCCAGTCAGAGCTCAGTTCTCTTTCCTGTAGCAGGACTCTCTCAGAGAGTCCAGGAGCAGAAACTATTTACATCCCATTTATATCCTGTGCCCTGAAAGACCCCCAGATCCCTCAAACTAAGCACATCCCAAACTGAACTTGTCACCATGCTCCCAGGCCTGCTCTCCCCCCAGGGTTCCCCTGCTCTGGGAATGGTACCCCATCTTCCTGATCATGAAGAGAGAAGCCAGGAAACATCCTCGAGTGCCCCCCCTCAATTCAGTCAGTCCTGAAGCCCCCAAGTCTAGCTGTGCAGCACCTCCTCATCCCTTGGATGCTGGCAACAGCCTCCTGTGTCCTTACCTTTATGTCATCACCCCCCTTCTCCCACCTACATGCCCACACTGCCACAACCTTCCTAAACTCAGCTCTAACCCCTAACCCAGCTCTTCCTTATTCGATGATTGAATTAGGCCTTGCCTGGTTCCCATCTTCAGGAACTGAGTACCAGAAAGGTGTTTTGGAAGTTTCCTTTTGTTCTTTGGAGGAATTTGATGGTATTCAACAAGTACATAGTGAGTGCCTTCTCAGTGTCAGATCTCATGCTGGACACTGGGCACCCAGAGGTATCTCAGGATTGGGCCGACCCTGGAGGAGTCCTAGCATAGTGGGACCAACACACGGACAACTGAGCTTCAAGTCAGGTGGTCCTACTGCCAAATCCAGACCCCCGCAGTGGCTGGTGGGAACACAGAGTAGGAGAGGTGAATTCTCTCTGCAAATGGGGTTGGGCAGGGCTCCATGGAGGAGGTGACCATGGAACTGGGCCTTGAAGGATGAGTAGGAATTTGAAAGGCAGCAGAAGAGGCTGTGAAAGAGTGTCCTGTGTTTGAGGACTGGCTGTGTGTTGGCCGCACAGCTGGGAGGGGGAGAGGGAGGAGGGCAGCTGTAGAGGGGACCGGGAGAAAAAGCCAGAAGGAAAGTCGGCAGCAGCAGTTATAGGGCCACAGAATATGGGAAAACTTTCAGTGACACAGCTGTCACTTGGAGAGTAGCAGGTGAAACCAAGCCATGGGAACTTTTTCTCTGTACAGGTGGGAGTGGAGGCTGAGGGCTCCAGCCTGGGCTGGGGCTTGGACGTCGGCTCTGGTGACCCAGTGCCCAGCGAGGAGCTGTTAAGAGTAAGTGTGAAGGGTTAAACAGCCTGGTGTCGGGGGCAGCCTTCATGAGGATCCAGGAGGGAGGGACAACAGGGGCCGATAGCAGATGAAAGCAGATTGCCACCGTTGATAACTTTTTCCGCTGATGGTGGGCTCCTGGGACTCACTATACTTTCCCCTCTATATTTGTATATGTTCGGCATTTCCGTCTTCCATCAGTTTTAAGTGAGTCTGAGCCTTAGTTTATAGTCAGGAGCCCCACTTGGCCACTTGCCTCCTTCCCCCGGTAGCCTTCTCCAGCAGGCTCTTTCACAGCAGGTATGCCCATGACCTTCACCTCTACCACCTGGCTCTGCCCCCCACCCCCTTACCCATTACAGAGACCTGCTGGCCTCTTCTCTAGATAGCATTTCACACTTTGGCTTCCAGACCCTTCTCAAAATCCTTCCTACCCTGAGGCGGCCCCCTCCCTACCTCTCTAGACCACTCATTCTGCCTCTTTGGCACCTCTTGCTCTCCCAGCCTCTTGCCCAAGGCTGGGCCCCCACTGGTCCCTCTAGATTTCCCCCGGGAGCACCTCTCTTCTCAGCTGCATCTCGTGCCTCTGTCCCCAGGGCCCCAACCTCATCTCCATCCCTTCCTCTGAGCCCTTGTGCTGAATCCCCACCTAGAAGGCTCCACTCGGCTGCCCTTCTGCTCACTCATCATGACAGGGCTGGAAGGGTTCAGGACTCACTGGATGAGTGGAGCGGGACCCAGCTGGGACTTCCAAGCTGGTGGCATCAGCCAACCCAGCCTGAAGCTAAAGAGACTAGTACACTGCAGGGATGTTTTTAATAAGGGTTAACAATAGGCAGTTTTGGACTAACCTCTCAGGTAATCAGAAAACTAAATTAGAGCAACTCTGAGAATTCCAACACATTATATTTTTATTATGTACATACATCTAGGGAGAAAACATGATATAATGCGCTTAAAAAGACCTGGATTCACATCCCAGCTCTTCTCCTAATTAGCTGTGTGTGTGAGCTCTTGGGCAAGTCACAACATGTCACTAAGCCTCGGTTTCCCCATCTTCTAAGTAGGAATACCAGTCTCTACTTGTAGAGTTGTTTTCAGAAATGGAGTGAATGGAACATATATATTTGTCCCCTCCTGCACTGTTTCTTAACAAGGTGTCTATTTTTAGGGTCCTCCAGGTCCCCCAGGCCCACCTGGCTTACCTGGGATTCCAGGAAAACCAGGAACTGATGTTTTCATGGGACCCCCTGGATCCCCTGGAGAAGATGGGCCTGCTGGTGAACCTGGTCCCCCGGTAAGCTGCCGAAGCCATTGCCCCCCGCCCCGTGCCTATGGGGCTTCCTTTAGCCAGGGAGGGGGTACAGACTGCAGACCCCAGCGCTAAGGCTTACGACAGGGAGCGAGGAGCTAGTTAGCGTTTGTAAACAAATTCCTCCTCGGCTGAAACATTACTAAGACTCATAAGAAGCAGCAGCCAGGCTTCCCTGGTGGCTCAGCGGTTAAGAATCCGCCTGCCAATGCAGGAGACACGGGTTCGAGCCCTGGTCCGGGAAGATCCCACATGCAGCAGAGCAGCTAAGCCCGTGTGCCACAACTACTGAGCCCGCGCACCTAGAGCCCGTGCTCCACAACAAGAGAAGCCACCGCAATGAGAAGCCCGTGCACCGCAGCGAAGAGTAGCCCCTGCTTGTCGCAACTAGAGAAAGCCCGCGAGCGCAATGAAGACCCAGCACAGCCAAAAATAAATAAAAAAATAAAATTTATTTTTTAAAAAAAGCAGCAGCCAAGAAAAACATCACCCTACACATTGTTTCGCTGCTTTATCTTAGTATAGGAAATGCAGGCTCCCATAGAATCTTGGAATCGTAGAGCACCAGTGCTGGGCCTGGGGTGGGAGGCCCCCAGAAACTACCTCATCCAGCCCTGCCCCCGACTCCCCACAGAAGAGAAAATGCAACCCAGAGAGTGAAGGACCCTCGTCCACAGATGCATAGCCGGCCGAGGCTGAACTGGGGCCAGGACAGGTGTTCTGCTATGGGCTGACACAAGGCTTTGGACCCACTGGCCTCACCCACTTGGTCTTCCCAGCCCTGGCCTCCTTTTCCAAAGAGGGTTCATATTTGATTCTTCTCAGAGATGTTGTGGGCTGATTGTCCTTGATGTTCCTCAGGGCCCTGAGGGAAAGCCTGGACTTGATGGAGCCTCCGGCCTTCCTGGAATGAAAGGGGAGAAGGTATGGAGAAGAGGGGGGCGGGCTCCAACAAGGGGAATCACCAGGCCCAGCCTGCCTCTCTGACGTCTAAGCCTGACCTTGCCTGATCACATCCTGGTCCGCGCTGCTGGATGTCTCCCCATCCCGGAGCTCTTTATGCCCAAACCTGCACTCAGCGTCTTCCCCTGCCCACTCCTGCATGTCCCCAGCTTCCGTGAATGGCACTGCCATCCACCCAGCCCCCTGGACTCGAAAGCAGAGTCTTCTCTAACTCCTCCCTCCTCTCCCTTTCCTACCATGAACCATCTGTTGCCAAGACTGGCCAATCTGATGTCCACCTCTCTTTCCACCCTGACATGACGTTCATCTCTCCTCGCCTGCAGTGTGGCATCAGGCTCCTCGCTGGTGCCCCCTTCTCCCCACCCACAATCCAGCCTCCAGCTACCTGCCTAGTCCATCTTCCTAGAGCAGGCTCTCACCACGCACTGCCCTCTCCACTGAGAAAGCGCCAGAGACCCCCCGTTGCCTGCAGGACAGAGCCCTCACTACGTGCAGACCTTCAAGGCCCTTCCCGGCCTACCTTTCCAGCTCCACCTCCCGCCGCTCCCTTACACACCTGGCCTCCAGGCCAGCCAGCCAGCACGACTGAAAGGCTCTGGGCTTGCACAGCCTCCTGGCCCTGGCCTGTGGTTTCCTCTCTGGCCTGTCCTTTCCCTTTCCTCATTCTCAGAAGCCCAGTTCAGATATACCCTCTGGGAAGCTCTCCTGGACTCTGTGAGCAGAAAGTACCCCTCCTTCCTCTGCTTCCCGTTAGCACAGTACTGATTCTGCGGGACCCCTCCAGCCAGGGTCACTGAAGCTGTTGGCTTACCAGTCTGCTCCCAAGCCCAGCCTTACAAGCAGGGTGTGAGCACTGTCTGTGTGTCCTTAGAACCTAGCCCAGGCTCCTGTGAGCAGTTTGATGCATGAATGAAACTTCTTCAGGCGCCCTTTTTGCCCTCCATTCCTGAGTCTCACACGCCCTCAGTCTCTCCCTTCTCTGTAAGCCCCTGTAGTCTTCTGTTAAGGTTAAGCCACGTGGTGCTGTGGGGCGGGGTTCCTGCCCCTGCTGTGTTCCCATGTTCCGCAAATGGGGGCAATAAAGCTAAGGTGAGCTTCCTTCTAGAGATGTAGTCGTGAGCTTCACTGGGGTTCAGAGGAGGGAGGGGCCTCCCCTCTGGGGTGGGGACTGGAGGCCTTCTGTGTACCCAACCTGGACGGAGTTTTGGAAAGTGCTGACTCCCTAGACACCATCCTTGTCACTGAATTTCCAGTTTCCGTCAGCTCTCAGGAGTATTTTTATTGAAACAGTAACTCGATTTTCGTGAAAAGCTCATTTCTCAGAAAAAGAAGAAACAATTCTCGAGCTTTATAGAACTCATTTTACACGTACTGTTTCATAAGAAATTAAATTTTGCAGGAAACATCACAAGACTTACTCTCATCTTCCTTGTTCTTCTTACCAGCTTCCCTGCCCCCGACACTCCCCCACACCCCGCCGCACACCCCTCCCACACACCCCTCCCCCACACCCCTCCCCACGCAGCCCCCTCCGCACACACCCCTCCCACACACCCCCCCTCACCGCGCACCCCTCCCCACACACCCCTCCCACACACAGCCCTCCTCACACACCCCTCCCCATACACACCCCTCCCACACACACCCCTCCCCCACACACCCCTCCCCACACCCCTCCCCACACACCCCTCCCACACACCCCTCCCCCACACACCCCTCCCCACGCAGCCCCCTCCCCACACCCCCCCCCCACAAACCCCTCCTCACACACCCCTCCCCATACACACCCCTCCCACACACAGCCCTCCCCATACACACCCCTCCCACACACACCCCTCCCCCACACACCCCTCCCCACACCCCTCCCCACACACCCCTCCCACACACCCCTCCCCCACACACCCCTCCCCACGCAGCCCCCTCCCCACACCCCCTCCCCACAAACCCCTCCTCACACACCCCTCCCCATACACACCCCTCCCACACACACCCCTCCCCACACACCCCTCCCCACGCAGCCCCCTCCCCACACACCCCTCCCCCACACACCCCTCCCCACACCCCTCCCCACACACCCCTCCCACACACCCCTCCCCCACACACCCCTCCCCACACCCCTCCCCACACACCCCTCCCACACACCCCCTCCCACACACCCCTCCCCACACACCCCTCCCACACACACCATTCCCCCCACACCTCTCCCCCCATACCCCTCCCCCACACCCCTCCCCACACACCCCTCCCACACACCCCCTCCCACACACCCCCTCCCACACACCCCTCCCATACACCCCTCCCACACACACCATTCCCCCCACACCTCTCCCCCCATACCCCTCCCCCACACCCCTCCCCACACACCCCTCCCCACGCAGCCCCCTCCCCACACAGCCCCCTCCCCACACACCCCTCCCCACATACCTCTCCCACACACCTCTCCCACACACACCCGTCCCCGCACACCCCCCTCCCACACCCCCCTCCCACACACCCCTCCCACACACACCATTCCCCCCACACCCCTCCCCCATACCCCTCCCCACACACCCCTCCCCCACACACCCCTCCCCCACACACCTCCCCACACACCTCTCCCACACACACCCCTCCCCGCACACCCCTCCCCTACACACCCCTCCCCACACATGCCCCTCCCCGCACACCCCCTCCCCGCACACCCCTCCCCACACACACCCCTCCCACACACACCCCTCCCCACACAGCCCCCTCCCCACACACCCCCTCCCCACACACCCCTCCCCACACGCCCCCCAATACACCCCTCCCCACACCTCTCCCACACACACCCCCTCCCCACACACCCCCCTCCCCACACACCCCTCCCACACACACCCCTCCCCACACCCCTCCCACACACACCCCTCCCCACACACCCCTCCCCACACACCCCTCCCACACACACCCCTCCCCACACCCCTCCCACACACACCCCTTCCCACACACCCCTCCCCACACTCCTCCCACACACACCCTTCCCCCCACACCCCTCCCCACATACCTCTCCCACACACACCTCCCACACACACCCCTCCCAACACACCCCTCCCCACACCCCCTCCCCACACACCCCTCCCACACACCCCTCCCCACACAGCCCCCTCCCCACACACCCCTCCCCACACACCCCCTCCCAATACACCCCTCCCCACACATCTCTCCCACACACACCCCTCCCACACACACCCCCTCACCGCGCACCCCTCCCCACACACCCCTCTCCCACACACCCCTCTCCCACACCCCCCTCCCCACACACACCCCTCCCCACACACCCCTCCCGCACACCCCTCCCACACACACCCCTCCCCACACAGCCCTCCCCACACACCCCCCTCCCCACACACCCCTCCCACACACACCCCTCCCCACACGCCCCCCCAATACACCCCTCCCCACACACCTCTCCCCACACACACCCCCTCCCCACACACACCCCTCCGCACACACCCCTCCCCACACACCCCTCCCCCCACAACCCCCTCCGCACACACCCCTCCCACACACACCCCTCCCCACACACCCCTCCCCACACACACCCTCCCACACACCCCTCCCACACACACCCTTCCCCCCACACCCCTCCCCCATACCCCTCCCCACACACCCCTCCCCACACAGCCCCCTCCCCACACACCCCCCTCCCCACACACCCTTCCCCACATACCCTTCTCCCCCACACCCCTCCCACACATACCCCTCCCCACACACCCCTCCCCTACACCCCCTTCCCCACATACCCCCTCCCCACTCACCCCTCCCCACACACCCCTCCCACACACCCCTCCCCTACACCCCCCTCCCCACACACCCCCCTCCCCACACAGCCCTTCCCACATACCCTTCCCACGCACACCCCTCCCCACATCCCTCCCACACACACCCCCTCCCCACACACCCCTCCCAGGCACACCCCTCCCACACACCCCTCCCTGGCTGGTCTCGGACTTAAAAATACCCACGCCCATGCCCACATCCGCACACAAACACCCTCACAGGCGCATTCTGCAGCTGCTCAGACGCTCGGTTGTGCACAGAGCAGCAGGCTTGCCCAGACTAATTGTGGCAGATAAATCACATTTTTCTTCCTGGAATTTGCTCTGAGGCCTAATTTGTTGCCCTGTGTGTATATGATGTTTTCTGGTCAAGGAAAAGTAGACTCTAGAAGGACTTTGAAATTTTCATCTGGAGAGCTGGAGGAAAGCCTCGCACATGACATTTACCCCCCACCCCCACGCTCCCCCCAAAAGTAAACCAAGGAGAATAGTCTGAATGTGAAATAACAAAAATTGCTAAAGAAAATGAATAATCTCAGGGATGTAACACCACATAAGATCCAATGATACATTTGATCCTTGATGCTCCTCTACAATCTCTGCTCAGCTTACACACCTTCAGTGACAGGGGACTCATTTCCTGCCTTTATATGTACAAGCTGGATAAAATCATCTGTTTCTGAGAAAGATAAATCAAGGTCCCACATATCTTCTAGAACTTCCTTTGAAACTGCTACAAGGTGTACTTTTGGTTTGAAAAGAGTCAGGAAGGCAATTGAAAAAGTACAGTTTTTTACCTTATGAACATCTTTTTCTTGAACGGGGTCAACTGGCAACACAATAATAATGTTTTCAGAGGATAGAGTCCAAAAGTCAAGAGATGGGACTAAGTTAACTTCTATTTCACAATATCCCTGACTGTGATTTGACTTGTTACTTGGAAAATGCATAAGGTTGGTACTTCCTTCAAGGACAGGTTGCGTCAAGCAGCAGAAGATGGTGTGGCTGGTCACACCCAAGAAAAGCAGACAAAGAAACTGTAGCCTGCAGATTGGGCAACAAAACTGGAACCCCATTCTTTCTGTTTCTGCCCGGGATAAAAGGTCACACTTAATTTTTCCCATGTCAGGCCAGCAGGCAGGGAAGTGACAGAGTCTAGCCAGCCAGCCTTGCTTCCTTCTGCAAGTACCCCTCTCCTCCCACCATCCCATAGAGTAACGGGATTCTTTCTGTGATTCTCTCTTCAGGTGTGTCTCTTCTGTTATTCAACCCTTCTGTAGAGTACTTTCTCTCAGCAGTTATATATTTTTGTCTCTAAGGTCTCTAATTGATTTTTTCTTTTTTACAAAATTTATTTATTTATTTATTTTTGGCTGTGTTGGGTCTTTGTTGCTGCATGCGGGCTTTCTCTAGCTGCGCTGAGCAGGTGCTACTCTTCATTGTGGTGCACGGGCTTATCATTGCGGTGGCTTCTCTTGTTGTGGAATACAGGCCCTAGGCGCACGGGCTCTAGAGCGCAGGCTCAGTAGTTGTGGCGCACAGGCTTAACTGCTCCACAGCATGTGGGATCTTCCCGGACCAGGGCTCGAACCTGGGTCCCCTGCATTGGCAGGCGGACTCCTAACAACTGTGCCACCAGAGAAGCCCTGATTCTTTACTATAACCACTGTTCTTATTTCATAATAGTTTGTCCTTGTTTCTTGGCTGTAATATCCTCCCTTTTCTCCCTGAGAATATATAGTATTTACTTAGACTCCTGATTGGATCGTGTTCTTAGCTGTTTCCTCAGGAAACCTTCCATGGTTGATGTTGTCGTTTCTCTTTCGGAGTGTTGCCTCTCCTCAAATGTGTAGTGTTTCTTGTTTGTGTGTTTGCTTTAGAAATTGGAATCCCTCTTTAGTCTGTTTCCCGCCTCTGTACAAATTACTAGGGAGTTGGGTGGTAGCTACTTCTGCAGGTTTCAGGAAGGTGACGGGAAGAGTAGGATGTGCCATCAGGCAGGGCACCTCAACAGCTGATCTTAGGTGTTTGGGGTACCCCTGGACCTCCCAGGGTCCACTAGCCACCTGGGGCTCTGCCCTATCCCTTTGCTCCAGTAAACAACTCTTATTATCCTTGTAGCAGGAGTGGAAGTGGGAGGTGAGGGGAGATGGGCAGGGCTCCATGGCTATCTAGCTCCAGAATTTCAACCCATCTCCCTGTCAGACCCACACCCTGCTCCTGGCTTCCACTCCTCCCTTGCCTGCTATTTTTCTACCTGTGGTTCCTCTCCACCGCTGGAGCCTCTGGCTTCAGCTTCCCATGTTTCCTCTTTGCCATTCCTCACTGTTTCAGATTCAGTATCACTTGCCATCTTATTTTTGAGCATGACTATTTTGGAACTATCCACTCTGTCATTGCTATGGATTTGATATAGGAAGGGGAATCTGGCCCAGGGAAAGAGGGGTTTGGGAGAAGGCACAGCCTTAGATGGCGGGTGTATCATGGTGTCAGGGCCTTCTGTGTGGCCGTGCAATTGCTGGCTTCTTCTCTTGCGGGTGCTTCTGTGGTTTCCTTGGAGGTTCTCTAGCGGGGAGCCCCCGACTGCAGCCCTCTGATGTAGTGCAGTGTCTCCTGTGGCTGACCACTCCTGACCATCAGCCCCCATTGGTCCTCCCCTCTATCTGAGCTCGCAGCTGGCTCCTTTCCTTGGGATCCACATCTAACCCCCCAGGAAACCTGTACTGTGTCCCCCATTGGCGGTGGACACGCAACCTGCTTTAGGGACCCCCCCACCCCCATTCTGGGGCTATTCCAGCCAGATTTTGGTCTTTAGATTTTTCCAGAAGAGAACCAGCCATCATCCACATATCCCCAGAAGCCTAGGGAATACGTATCAAATTCTTGAAGTCCCTTCCCTTGGCTTCGAGGAGGGGAATCGGGCCCACCCAGTACACTGACAGCTCTCCAAGGGAATTCTTCCTCTACAATCTCTTCCTGGTTAATCTTCAACTTCTCCTTTTCACTCTTGAAGTAGGTGATGAGATAATAGTTGGAAGATGGGTTTCACAAGCTTTCAGCATGACCTGCTTAAGCAAACTCACAACTACTGTAATGGGCTCAGGTTTGAGACATCAGTCAGAACTGAGCAGGAAGAGTCCCATTTTAATGTCCTGTTACTTAAGAGTCTGAAATCCTGCGTTTTCTTTTAAACATATCTAATGAAATATATATTAATTGGCCCCGATTTTTTTTTTTCAGGGAGCAAGAGGACGTAATGGCTCATTTGGTGAAAAGGTAAAAAATGAAAATGAAGAAGAAAAATCTTTCTCCTCCTTCCTCCCCTCTCTCTGAGTTTAGTATAATTGAACTGTTGGGCTAGAGTATTGAATATATTAATGTCATGGATCAGAGAGAAACATCTGGAAGGAACTGCTTGGGAAAGGCAGAACAGCTGGAGCAGAGTGAATAACCCACCAGGTTTTCTCCTCTCTCACCCACTCCACCCTAATTCATTCAATGAGCACCATTAGCTTATCTCCAAGAGAAATGTCAATTGGCAAGATGGCTGTTTCTGTACAATCAAGTAGCGCTGATCAGAGAATCCAACGATCTAATTAAGTTCAAAGAACAATTTTCTGACTCGGTTGCGGATGTTGTTCCTTCCATGAGTGACTCCAAGGCTAGATAATCAGCCTGTCCCCTTCCTTACAGGGTGATCCCGGCAACAGAGGCTTACCAGGACCCCCAGGGAAAAATGGACAAGTTGGCGCTCCTGGGGTCATGGGACCCCCAGGGCCCCCTGGACCCCCTGGGCCCCGAGGCCCTGGATGTACAATGGGACTTGGATTTGAGGTACGTTTCCTCCTTTCTGTGGTTAAAGAACAACGTGCGCTAAGGACTACTGGAAAGGCCAGCTAACTGAACGCCAAGGTGGTGCTGATTCCCCACTGAGCCCCAGCTCCCAGCATCACACCTGGCACAGGGAGGTGCTCGGGAATCAGTACTGAAATTCTCATTCTTCTTCCTTCCCTAGGATACTGAAGGCTCTGGGAGCATCAGGCTGTTGCATGAGCCCAGAATCTCTGGACCAACGGCTTCAAGTGTAGGTTGACTTTTTACACCTTCATTTTGAGGATTGTTATGCTGTCACACTGGAGTGGAGAAGCTGTGGGGTGCCATCCTGGCTCTGCTACTTTCACTAATTTACCCTCTCTGCGCCTCCAGCTTCCAGCTGTGTGGTGGGGATACCAGGTGCTCTTTATAGCTTGTTTCTTTGAGGAGTAGCACAGAGGTTTTGCACAAAACATCATGTGGGAAAACTTGAAAATTATCCTTCTCTCTCTCTGCAGTCCCTTACCATCAAGCATCTCTGCTTCATTGCCTCCTTCCTGCCTCCCATTCAAGACTCACACTTTGCCCCGTTTCAGAATCCCTTGCTCCTAACAAGTACCCTTCCCCACTACATCTACCCCCCAGGGAGGTGTTGCCCATCTTCTTCTATGATACCTGCTCTCAAGAGGACCAATCCCCAGGATCTCATTATATTTGAGATCCAAGTGGTACCCAGAGCTGAGCGCACCAGTGCAGGAGGAGCTGAGCCTCGCAAAGGGGAGCAGCACAGCCCCCTCCATGATTGAATAGGAAGACCTCCCCCACACCCCAGATGCAGAGTGCTCTGGGTTCAGGGTCAAAAGGACACTCACCCCGTGCTGGGAGAGGGCCTCTGGTCCTCTTACTGTCTGTGAGATATTCCTTCCTTCTGACTCTGTAAGGGGAATTTGCCCCTCATCTTTTGCTCCCATTATCTGGGACAAAATCCTTGTAAGAGCTTAGGGAGAGATGGCAAGATGGGAGGATAGATGGAGCGTGGGCAAAGTGAATAGAAAAAAACCCAAAGAATATTTGTTTGTGTGTTTTGCCAGGGTCCCAAAGGAGAAAAAGGAGACCAGGGACCCAAGGTGAGATCACAGATCTGAAGTGGGGGTGAGAGAAATTTTCAGCCTGGTTCTAGGAGCATTATCCACATACAGTGAATTTTTTTTCCACTCTCACTACTATATCCAGGGTGAAAGAGGGATGGATGGAGCCAGCATTGTGGGACCCCCTGGGCCCAGGGGGCTACCAGGGCGCATCGAGATCTTATCTAGTGTGAGTATCACCAGGTATCACCAGCATGGCTGCTTTTGCTAAAGGGGAGGGAAGGTTGTCCACAACTTCAGGGCCTTCAGGGCTGCTCTTTATGCAGGGGGCACGTAGCTGGCATCTGGTGTTGGAGTTCCTACCTGCCAGCATGGCCCACCTGTCTGTTCCTACCCTGGTACCACTATTGTCACACATAGTGTGTCCAGAACCCTCTCTTCTGGTTGGCAGCATCTGCAGTCAGGAGACTGAGTGTAACAGAGCTGTAACCAAGAGGCAAGGAACATAAGTGGGGGAATGAGGGAGGAAAGATGGTTTAGGTTATGAGAAATCAAGGAAGACTTTCTGGAAGAAGTCTCCTTGAGCAGGGACTTGAAAGCTAAGAAGGATTTACCAGGTAAGTATGGAGGACAGGACTTCCAGAACTCAGGTGGTCAAGACACTCTGAGCCGAAGCACAGAAGAGAAAAACATGGATGTGTCCAAGGCACAGGGAGCTGATGGGCATGGGGGTGGGTGGAGAGCGATGGAAATTTGGAGAGAAGACTGGGATGTGGGCTGGGACACGATCACAGCCACTGAATATTAGAACATCACGTTTGTGAAAAACTCTTGCCCTTCCAAGAGAAATAATGTCATACTGGGACATGACAGAAAGACAAAAAGTCCCAAATAAGTGGAAAAAAGAATGACTAGAGTTTTTTTTTAAAGTATGATTAAAAAATATCAAGTATAGGTAAGGGTGTAGTGAAATAGATAATCTCACGTACTTTGTTGGAAGTGTAAGTTGTACGGCCCCTTTAGACAGCTCTTTGGCAATCTGTTAAAACTAAAAATGTTCATACTGAAAACTTCCATATAGAAAGACCTCCATGCTGTATGATTGAGTGAAAAAAGCAAGTTGAAGAATAATACCTACAGCCTGATGCCATTTATATAAAATAACCACATGGACAAACACACACACACACACCCAACAACACTGTTTTCTGTGGGTATTAATATTAATTTATAATTATATAACATATAAATATAATATTTAAATATATATATTTAAAATTATAAAAGAAAAAAGGCATTTATGTATGGTGCAATTTTAAGATTAATCGAAGAGGAAAGTGATAAGGCGGCTCAGGGCTGTGTTGTAAGTGGGAGGGATGGGTGTGTTGGTAGTGGGTGGGTGTTGTCAGTGTCTGCTTGTGTCTGCCATGCGGGGTGACTTCAGTGAAAGCCTCACTGCCAGGAGCAAGGTGGGACACGTGCCACCCTCTGTCTCTTTGTCTGATTTTTCTCTTTTCAGCCTTTGATCAACATCACCCATGGATTCATGAATCTCTCAGACATTCCTGAACTCATCGGGCCTCCGGTGTGTATCCACAGCTGCCCTAGAGTGAGGGTCCTACCCAGACACCCCAGCAGAAACTAAGTTGGGTTGGTTTGGAATCCTTTGAGCTCCTGAAGCGTAGAGCTAGAGTGTCTTGAAGTAGTGAATAGAAAGAGAGCTTTGCATTTCTGAGAAGTTGCTGTCACATTAATTTGTGCAGGGAGTTTTGTCCAATGCAGTGGAAGCTTCCAGTCCCTTGCATCAGAAATATGTGTAATGGAAATCAGAGAATCATAAGTAACAAATTGATAGATGTCTGAGCAGTGCTTTGGGCATGCTTTTATTTACATGATCTCATTTCCCAGAATGGGAGGAGCCTAGAGAGACCTAGCCTTGTGCTGATGGGGAAACTGGCGCATGAGGAGGGAATGTGACTGGCTTCAGTCTTTCTGGCCCCATTTAGAGATCAGGAACACACAAAGAAGCTACATTATTTCTGCAAGTCCACAGAGTCTGTCCATGACACAACAGGACCTAAGAGGAAGGAAGCTTCCTCCTGCAGTCTATGCAATGAATCCACACTGCATCTTCCATATCTGCTGGTGACAGCTGGGGAGAGAGGAAAGAGCTCTGGCCTTAGGAGCCTTGGGTTCCAGCCCCATCTCCTCTACATAATGCTCTGAGACTCTCATCATCTCTCTGATAACACCTCACCAGCCTTTGGGGCAGCTTATAAGAGGTGATGGATGCGAAACTGCTTTGCAAACTGGGGCACTCTGTGGAAGCCGACACAGAGATTGAGGCTTATACTTCCACAGCTGCGCAGTCCAGATGTCTGCCGGGGCCACCCGCCCTGCAGCCCCCAGTGAGGTTGGCCTGAGCCTCTGCCATCCACATCCTAGAGAGAATTCAGCGCTCTCCCCAAGGCTTCTGCAAATACCGGCACAATTCCTTTAGAGCCAGTATCTCCTGCTGAGTGGCCTCTGTTGGTGGCTCACTTCACTGTCTCTTCTATACTACAGCCAGTGGGTCTCCCTTTCCTTGATTTCTACTAAAATCATCCAAAACACCCCAGTGAGCAAACCCTACAGCAAACAAGCAAGTCATTTCACAGAAGTTTTTCCCAAACTATTGGGGGTTTAGAGTGTTAGGTGGCTTAATTCTAAAGCAAAACACAGACAGCCTAAGATCTAAGAATCAACATCTCTGTTCTAAGAGTCCTTGGGCCTTGTCTGCCCCCACCCCTTCTCTCTTTTCCCCACCTGAGAATCCTCCTCCTGTCCCAATCCCTGACCTCCTCTTTGGCAAATCCAGGCCCTGAAGGGGAAGATTAAGATTTTCCTACTCAGAGGCAGTTCCCTCCCAGCTGTACCTTTATACTTTTCCACTCTACTATATGTACATCATATAGATATATGTATATAGTATATTATATGTATACACACACACACACACACACACACACATATATGTTAGTCCTTTGTTACTTCTGCATCCTCAGATTCAACCAACCTTGGATAAAAAGTGCTGAAAAAAAAAATTCCAGAAAGCTTCAAAAAGCAAAACTTGAATTTGCTGCATGCTAGCAATTATTTACATAGCTTTTACATTGGTTTTACAGCTATTTACATAGCATTTACATTGTATTAGGTGTTATAAGTAATCTAGAGATGATTTAAAGTGTATGGGTATATGGAGTATGTATGTAGGTTATATGCCAACACTACACCATTTTATATAAGGGCCTTGAGCATCTGTGGATTTTGGTATCCACAGGGGATCCTGAAACCAATACCCCTCGGATACCAAGGGGACGACTGTACAGTATATTGAGAAAGTTGTTGCCGTTCAGTTATATCTCTCTGTATATATATATTCTGCCAAACTCTAAGTCTTTAATAGGTATGTGGGTATCTGGGCTTGGAGGAAAAAGAGTCCTGGCCCCATGTGGAGTGAACCACAAATTTTCTGTTTCCTGGAGACTTTAAAATGGCTGGTCCTTTAAAATTCTGCCTCTTACTGAGGGAAAAGAACTGAGTCTCACCAACTGCCCCCACTTCCACCCCCAAATACCCCAGCACACCCTTTGGGCCCACTCCTCAGAGTTTAGGAACTTGTTTTCTGAGAATATTTGTGGAGGTTGAGCACTGCATTCATTGCCCCAGAGGTTTCTGACGCTGAGTGATTTCACGGAAGAGGAGGGTGGGACTTAAAGTGCCGAGAGTCCTAGCTCTGGGGAGCAGAGGCTCCAGACTCCTGAGCAGCTCCTGGCTCTGTGCTAACTAGTGTGTGACTGCACGGTTCCTTCCCCTCCCGGGCCTTGGCATCCTCTGCAAAATGGATCCTGAGCCCCACTGTGTGGGAACACGCTTGGACCTTTGGAAGGTGCTGGAGGGAGTGGGCCCCTGAGGTACAGGTTCCTGCTGGCCTGGCAATGCTGCTCCTAACCTGCCTGCTTTGTCTGTCTGTGTCACAGGGCCCTGAGGGCATGCCTGGGCTGCCAGGATTTCAAGTGAGTAGCACAGTAGCCATCTTCCTTTGTGCCCCGAGGCTGTGTGCATTCTGTTCCTTCCACCTGGAATGCTGTTCCTCTCCATCTGCACAACTGACCTCTAGCGCCATCCTGTTCATGTAGCCTTTCCTCGTTGCCCCCATCTGGAGTGATCCTTCCCTCCTTTGAATCCCATAGGGCTTTATTTTCACCTCTGCTGTCGTTCTTTTCTGCGTTGAATAACAGTTATTTGTACCCTTATCGTTTTTTCCTGAACTGTACTGTGACCAGCTTGCAGGGGGTCAGGTCTTGTTCATCTCTTTCTAGCCCAGGGCAGCCAGAGCCAGAGCTGGAGTCGGTGGTTGGCTTCCTATAAATGAGTGGATGAATCAAGCATTTCAAATAGATAGAGTCCGAGTAGATAAAATCCCTGGAGAGAGAGGATGGTGGCGATGGAGGATGGAGAGAGGGGAATCATAGCCTGGAAGTCCAAAATTAATAGCCTGTGTGCACCACGCTATGGGGCTTCCACCATGGAAGGTGAAAATGCATTTCTGTGTAGAAAGTGATCAGCTTAAAAGTTTCAGCCTGCACTGAAGCCCAAGGCTCCAGAGTGAAATCTGCACGATTTCTCCATACATTGCAGCTCTGAAAGGCCTAATGCCAATGGTGACATGCACTGCTTCCAGGATAAATGAAGGAAATTTATCAAAAAATGTAATAGAAATTTGTTGTTGATGGTAGAATTATAATGATCTCTTTTTCTTTTTTTTATACTTTTCTGAACTTCTACATTTTTTAAAAGGAGCATGTGCTATGTTGACACTAAAAATACATGGGAACTAGACATTAAAAAACAGGAGAGGGTGGCAACCATGGAGAAGACCTCTTAATTAGGAAGAGAAGAGGCCATAACTGTGAGCTTGAGCTCCAGCCCCACCTTGGCTGCTCCAAAGCCAGAGCATGTTCCAGACACATTTTTCTCTAAATGACTGGTTCTCTGTTCCCGAGGGAGCCCTAGGCTCCCCAGAAGAGCCTTTGGGACCACTTCAGGAGTAAGGAGGGGACCAAGTAGGCAGGATCCAGGCCACTGCTGAGGCTCCATTTGATGTATTTTATACATTGGGCTTTTGTTTGACTTTACTTGAAAAAGGAGAATGAAAAGAGTTTCACTGCTAAAAAATAATAACAAATATTTGAAGGCCACTGCGTTAACCCAGAAGGTAGGGACTTGTGAAAAGGTAAATTGCAATAAAGTGTTGAACCTCTTTTTTAGGGGCAGACGTCTGGCAGTGTGAGTCATTGTCACAGATATTAAGTGTATGTTGGAGTTGAGACGAGGTCACCTCTGACCGGGTGTGCAGAATTTTGGTTCTGCAGAGGGAATGGCGGTGGCGGGCGGGTGAGGGGTGCAGAGAGGCTAAGGGGATAGGCTCGCCCCCGGTGGAGTGACAGGAGTGGAAGATGAGGCGCTGAGGCCGGCTGGGATCAGTTTGGGTGTCAGGCTAGGATGTTTGGATCCCATCCCGTAGGTAGTGGGGAGCCAGAGAAGGGGCAGGATTCATGGAGGGTGAATGATGGGGAGGTGGGCTGCAGGACGGCCGCGAGGACCCATGGGTGAGCAGAGGCAGCAGGCAGTTTCAATGGTGCCCATTGGAGGAAACCACAGTTCAAAGAGGAGTGGGGCCTCCAGGCCACCTAACACTCAGCGCTGTCTTCTTTCCACCAGACCACAATTTCTAGACCACTTAATATCAGGAAAACATCGTGACTAATTGTGACTTCCACTGGCACTCTGTGTTCTTTTACTTTTTGGAACAACAACTTTGTTTAGTGAAAGCATTTTCATCTTAACAAACCACTGAATACCCTCCAATGATTCCTTCTAGGGACCCAGAGGACCAAAAGGTGACACTGGTGTGCCTGGATTTCCAGGACTAAAAGGAGAACAGGTAAGAAGGGCCCAGCTATCTGGGTGGGATTGTGCTCTAGAACTTGGTTAATATTTCGAACGGGCTGAAAGTAGCTGTTAACTTTTTAAAAATTTGAGATAGAACTCACACACCATAAAATTCACCCCTTTCAATTGTGAAATTCAGTGACTTTTAGTATATTCACAGGGTTGTGCAGCCATCACCACTACCTAATTCTAGAACATTCTTATCATGCCCAAAGAAACACTGTATCTAGTAGCAGTCACTCCCCGGCTGTTAACTTTCATGATCTCAAGGTTCTTCCAGGGTGAAGGTGGGGTGGGTGGAGAAGCAGATTTTCATCATAGTTTGGAAAGAGAACTCAACCCAACGCTCCCTTGAACGCTGTGCTTTGTCTAAGTGCCCCCGGGCACCTGCATTAGAGTGTGCACTCCCCGAGGGCAGGCACATCCACTTTCTTTTCTGTAGCTCCAGTACTTAGCACTGCGCCTGGTACACAAATGGCACTTAAAACATATGTTGGATGAAAAGATGTATAAGTAATGAATACAATGATGCTAATATTTAGAAGTCATTATTTTATTAAACTATTATTAGTGTAAGCGGGGGCATTCCGCACTTGGATGGCAGTCTTGGTGCAGAAGTTGTGGAATATTTAGCATGCAGAGCACTTCCTGAAAATTCCAAGGGCATTGAAATGACCTTTGTACCCTTCCACATTTGCCTCTTAGAATTAATTTCCCAGTTGGTTTTTATAGATAAGGGGAGAGTGACGTCCATAAATGGATTGCAGTTATTCTGGATTGGATTCATTTATTCATCCATCCATTTATATACTCATCCAGATTACATCCATTCCCTAAGGTGTGCCAGCCAGCTTCCTATACTAGGCACTAGGGATAGAGAAATAAGATGTGAGGAACAGACATGCAGACAGCCAGCAGAGTGCATGGTCATTGCTGTAACAGGGGTCTGTATAAAGCCAGTGGGAGCAGCCCTGAGCCTGCCTTGGGGAGTCAAGGAGGGTGTGTGTGTCTCTAAGAGGAGGGAGCATTAGGCTACTCTCTTTCCTTCCTCCCCTCACCGTTTTCCACTAGCTCCATGGAGGGGGAGAGAGTCTCCAGTGTCTGTTGGGCCACAGTTCCAGGAGGTGGAGGGTTCAGTGTGCTGGGTCTGAGTTTAGCGTTACATGGGACCATGTCTTGGGATGCCTTTTGCTGCCACGGGCCTACAGAGATGGCGTGGGGTCAGGGCAGTTCTGGCTTGGGAGGAGGCCTGGTCAAGCAGGATTGGCTCTTGCTTTAAATGCTCTGTTTTCTATGTGGCGAGGTCGGGTGAATCTAGTGGGACCTACGTGCCATCTCTCCCCTAATCCCCTGCCACTTTGAAAACTGGGAAGAGCGCCCAGGCAGGTCTGCTCTGATCCTCGCAGCCAACGCGCTTTCTCTCGCTCTGCCTCTAATGCTTTTGTGCTTGCTTCTTCTTGCTGCTGGCGTGCTCAGGACTGCTTTTCCTCACCAGCGAAGTGGTAAGATCCAAATATCTGGTGTGGGCTTGGGGGACGGAGAGGAGAGGCTGCTTGGCTTGCTGTGGCACCACTGCCTTGGCTGCTTCCAGCCCTGTTGAAGGGAGACTTTCGTGTGGTCCAGCCCAGTTCCCCAGAGGCTAGCATTGAAGTTCGGAGCCAGAGCCTTGAATGGTTCCTCTCCCCGGCCTTTTCTCTGGACATATATCTTCTTGGAAGCCTCCTGGGATAGCAGATGGCCCTGCTGAGCACAGGATTGGGGGCAGGATCCTGTGTCCCTGCCACCTATCTACCCATCTCCCCTATTTCCTAGCAACTGAGATAACTTTGCCTGATCAAGTGAGCATTTGCACAGGAGCCTGGAGTTTGGAGGTGAAGTTCCACATGGAGACTCAGGGCCCCTGTGTTGGAGAGGCCTCCACTGTTCATGCTGTCATCACTTTCCCAATTTTAGATGTTTTAACAAGACTAAGGATTCTAGGTGGGAACAGACCTCAAGCCGAGTTGTTAGGAAAGAAAGCCACCAAATATATTAGGAGCCAGAGGTTCTCAGGGGGAAGCCACACAGCCAGAGGTGGGATGGACCTTGTTGGGACTGATTCCTGGAGGGTTGAGAGTGGAGATGCTGATCTGGAAGCAGCGGGAGCCCCAGAGGGGCTTGCAGGACCCCAACCTGTGCTTTCAGACAGCAACTGATGGTACATGGAGCGAACAGTCCAGAGAACATTTAATGACTTAGGAGGCTATGCAGTATTCTAGCAAGAGGTCATTGTCGGGCAGTGGGGCTGGAGAGGCAGCGTGAAGGCCAGAGGAATCATGGCGATGAGCCTCTGGATAAGGCGGTGAGGCGGAGGCCCGGCTGCATCAAAAGGTTCTCTGAATTGCAGGGTGAGAAGGGAGAGCCGGGCGCCATCCTGACGGGGGATATTCCTCTGGAAAGGCTGAGGACCCGAAAGGTAACTATGTCACCAGATCCTGAAGGCACACATCTTCTACATCCTATCTTTGCTTCTGTCGCAAACCGTGTGCATCTGAGTGACAAGTCCGTGTCTCCCTGTTTTAGGGTGAACCTGGAGAGCGTGGAGCCCCGGGACCGATGGTAAGCCAGAGCGTCTCGCCCCTGCATCTAGACTGGGGTTTGAAGCATTTATCGTACTTTGGCTCAACTAGATTGAGTTGTCCCAGCTGTGAAAATAAAAAGGTTGTGGCAAAATGTATCTGTGTCAAGGGTAGGCTAACTGCAATGAAATAAAATCTCAGTGGTTCAGCATGATAGCAGCTTAGTTCTCACTTATGCAGAGTCCACTGTGGTGGTTCCCAGTTGGGCATCTCCCCTCCAAGCAGTGACTCGGGGACCCAGGATGCTTGCATCCTGTGACTCTGCCTTCTGGTGGATTCAGGGCCACAATGGCATCTTCCAGCTGATAGGCTGAGGTTGGGGAGGGGAAGAGACCATGGAAGATGATGAACTCCACTTCTGGCCAGACCTCTGATGCAGGAGGCGGGGGTGGGAGTGGGGGTGGGGATAGGTCTCAGAAATGTGGTTTGGCTGTGTGTCCAGAAGGAGAGGGGAAACGGATGGTGGTGAGACCCACAGTTGTATGGGTCTTGCCAGCTAAAGATTGTCATTACCCAGGGAACCTGGGCCTTTTGGCTTCTGGTCTTGGGTCTGCTGCCCATTTGCTGTATGACCTCAAACAAGTCCTCTTCTCTCTCTGGGCTTTTGTCTTCCCATCTATAAGTGAGGTATTGAATGAGTACTAGATGACATGATAGGGTCCTTCTTGCCTTACTGCTCCAGGAATCTATAATTTTGGGGGGCTGCTGAACAATTTTTAAGCTACCAGTTCTCTCCAGATGAACCCTAAACTTGCCCCTCGTATATTTCTTTCCAAAGAACAAAGAAAACTCATAGAACATCCACCATGGGTCAGACAGTGATGCTTCAACACAGATCATCTCATTTCATTTTCACCACCCTAAGAGGCTAATGTCAGAACCCCCATTTTATAGACCGGGAAACCGAGGTTAAAGAGGTTAAGTAACTAGCCCACTGCCGTACAGCTTGTTAGTGACACAGCAGGGATTTGAACCCAGCCTGTCAAACTCTGTGTCCAGGTTTTTCCCAGCACACCTCACTGCCTCCAGCTGACACCTTCATTCTTCTGAAACATTTTGAGCTGGAAAACTGCACATTGGCGTTTGAATGCGGGGTTTGTTTGAAGCTGGATCTCAGGCCTGGGGAGAAAGGACCTCACATTTCTCTAACAGGCACGTGTCCTTGATGAATGGCCCATAACCTCCAAGGTGCATCCTTCAAAGGACCTTCTAAAGCCTTTGGTCCCTTAAGTCAGGCAGAATGGATGCCCTGGAGAGGTGTCCTTGGCCCTAGCTGCAGGCTAAGGCAGACTGGGAGAGTCTTGTGTTAACCACTGGGTAACACTTACTAATACCCAGTATGGTGGGAAATACTAATTGTTAGCAATGGTGGCCGGCAAGCTGTTGCAGATGGCCAGGGTAGTTATTGCCACTGAAGCCCAGCTGTGCATAGCTTGCCAAGCACAGACAGTAAGGGGGCACCTTCTTGTAATTTGCATAAGGTGTCACATGGGCTGTCCATGGCCCTCATGACGAGTATAGCTTACAACACTAGAGCCTTGTTACTCAAAGTGTGGCCCGTGGACCAGCATCATCAGCATCACCTGGGAGCTCGTTGGAACAGCAGAGCCTTACGCCCCGCCCCGGATCTGCTGGATCTGCATTTTGATGAGATCCAGGTGACTTGCGCACAGTGACGTTTGAGAAGCCCTGCGCTAGAACGTACCGCCACGTGGCCTGTGGCCTGTTAACTCCTTGCTTTTCTTTTCCTGAGAGTAACCTGGTCTGGGTACTTTACATACAGAGCCTGTCTCAACACAGTCTATTTGCCATTCTTCAGGGTAAGTCTGAATACAGACTTATATAGAGAGCAGGAAGAAGGGGCTTGATAGGCCCCAGGCTTAAACCAGTCATTCCCCTGGGAGACAGGACAGACCCAGTTACAAAACAGGAAAGGTGTCAACTGGAAGTAGAGCTTGTTCTGGGAAGAGGCGGTACATTGTATGCATCCTAGACACTGGAAGGCATGAGGGTTCCGGCAGGAGGTTGGAACAGGGCAGTGGTTCTGGGAGCATGGGGACACAGGAAGCAAGCACTGGAATGCGGTCCATGGGCAGGGGCTCATCTGGAGAACTGGGGAGCCAGGCTGAGATTCTGGTCCTTAGGGACAGGTGAGAGCAAGGTAGGAACCAAATCCTGAAGAAGGTTATTGGGCTTGGCTGACATGAGGAGTGAAGCAGGACTGCATTATTCCAACGGGGGACATGGAGAACCCTGGGACATAAGACCTAAGGCAAAGATCCACGTTCTGAGCTGGCCCAGCACACAGCTACCTGGGAGCTAAGGCCAGGAGCTACTGACCTCTTGCTTCTTTGTTAGCTCTGACTGGCTGAGAGGGTTGGGTCCAGCGTCTGGACTGGGGTAGAGCCCTGCAGGAGGGATTGAGCAAGTGGGTCCAGCTGAGGACAGAGAGGCCAGGGGACAAGGAGCCAAGCAGGTGGACATTTCATAACTTCTCCTTGCCCTCCATCCTCCTATTAGTGGTTCATTGTCACCAATACCCACAAAGGTAGGCTGGATGCCCCTCATCTCCCTAGCCCTTGAGTTTCTGTTCTTTCCTTTTTAATTGAAATATATTTTACATACAGCATTGTGTACATTTAAGGTGTACATGTTGATTTGATACATTTATATATTGTAATATGATTGCTGTTGTGGAGATAGCAGCTCTCTCATGTCACATAATTATCATTTCTTTTTTGTGGTTGGAATAAATAAGATCTAGACTCTTAGCAGTTTGAGGATTATAATATTAATACAGCGTTGCTGTCCATATTCACTATACCGTGCATTAGATCTCCAGGACCTAGCTGTCTACTAGTTGCAAGTTTGTACCTTAAACCTCACCTCTCCTATTCCCCCACCCTCCTACCCCTGGTAACCACCATCTTACTCTGTTTTTACAACTTTGGCTTTTTTAGATTCCACATATAAGTGACATCATACAGTATTTTTCTCTTTCTAATCTGGTATTTACTTTGCCTCCAGGGGCCCAAAGGACCACCAGGACACAAAGGAGAATTTGGCCTCCCTGGACAACCCGTAGGTGTTGGGGTTTCTCATATTGCGTACGAGGGAGGACGTGCGGGCCAGGCTGGCCTGCGGGCAGTGGGTTTACTAAGGCCTCTCCCGTGGGTTTCAGGGTCGCCCAGGACTGAATGGCCTCAAAGGCGCCAAAGGAGATCGAGGGGTCATGATGCCGGTGAGTGCCACACCAGAGACCCAGCCCCATGCTGCCCCAGGGACGTGGCCCCAGGGCAAGTGTCCAGAGGAGGGGCGAACGAGTGCCAGGTCCAGTGAGCAGGGCTCGTGGACAGAATGCTCAGGAACGTTATTCTTCTTCCTCTGCTGCCACTTCCAAAGATCCTGCAGCCCAACCCTGTCCTCCGGCTTGCTCTCAGGAGGTCCCTGCCACCAAATCCACCTTAGTGGAGCATAGGCTTCCTCGTCCAGACCCCAGAGGGAGGGTGGGAGAACACGATCTGGGCTTTCTCAAGAAGTCTGGTTTCAAATCCCAGGTCTTCTGACTCGGGTAATATCCCGTCCTTCCTGGGTTACACAGTCCTGGGGGTTTCGCATGTTGCTGGGGTTGCTCGGTGAGCGCTCTTGAGAGAACACGGAAGGTTGATCAGCTGTGTAGGCAGGACCTCGCAAGATGACAGACACCGGAGCATCAACAGGGTCCCACGTCTGCAATAAGGAAGCCAGCATTTATTGAGCACCTACTGTGTACCAGACACTCTACAAAGTGCTTTTGAGGACAGGATCTCAGTCTTGATAGTAACTCGCCTAAGAGAAACTCAGTGGCGTTCTTGTTTTACACAGGAGGAAACTAGGGCCTGTACAAGTTAGTGACCCACTGAAGGTCCCCCATTTGCTGCATGCAAATGCAGCTCAAAGTGTGTTGCTGCTTCTGTTTGCACCCCATGGTCGCCGCTTTGTATGCCTAGAAATGCAGAAATGCAATCGTATTGAATCACTGGGCACCGACTCACTCACCAAGCCTACCGGGGCTCCAGGTACAGCAGACACCGGTGCCTGCACTTGAGTGATCACGTGGAGCTTCCTCGTGGGCCGGAGGCTTCTCACCTGTGGCCATAGCCTCCCCCTCCCCCTCCCCCTCCCCTCCTGCAGCTTCTGCTGCAGGTCCAGTTTGGGCTCCAGGCTTGGCGGAGCAAACATTGCATGGTGTCAAGGCCAGGCTGACGCGGCTCTGAAAGTGACTCTGCCATCTAACAGGAGTTGGCGTTTATTGTTACATTTATGAGGGGCTCTCCCAGGCACTGTACCCTGGGAAGGCCTCACTCCACCCGCCGCTCTGTATGAGGGAAGCGTCGATAGAGGTGGTGGGCTCGGTATCCTCTGAGCACTGCTCTTGGGGTCAGAATCTGGCTTCCAGTCTCCATTCCGCCATGAATTGCTGTGTGGCCTTGAGCAGGTCACTTCCCCTCTCTGGCCCTCATTATGTCCAATTGTAAACCAGCAATGATACTTGCTCTGCTGTTGTGAAGATGCAGCGAGGCCACAGATATAGGCGTGCTCTGGGAAGAGACTGGCCTACCCATGGGAAGAGTTAGTTGGCTTTAGATGACCCTCCTTTCCTCACTGTGTCTCCAAACCCTGGGGAAGTGTCCTGCAGCTGCCTCTGCATTCATAACAACCTGAACTCAGGGATGGCCTTTCTTTGCTCCCTTTAGGGCTCACCTGGCCTACCTGGTCCTCCAGGCCCCCCAGGACCACCTGGAGCTGTGATTAACATCAAAGGAGTAAGTTGGTAGTGGGTAGGTGGGGGAGACCTGAAGGAGGAGCGGGGAACGGCCCCAGACCAGCCTAAGCTGGAGTCGGGTGCCCTGATTCCCTCCTCTCATTCTCACTTCCCACAGGCCGTCTTCCCAGTTCCAGTCCGGCCACACTGCAAAACTCCAGTAAGTAGCGTATAGTCACTGCCTTGGCAGTGAAAGGCTTTGGCATAGAAAGCAACTCAGAGAAGATGAGTTTTTGTCTTGAGCCCCTTCTTTCTGTCAGTGTCCTCTTTGATGTCTTCTATCACCTGCATATAGACCCTTGAGTGACTCGAGGTTTCTAGATAATAGATTGTGGCACTGAAACATACTGGGTCTTCTAAGGGCACACATGTGGACAGAGTGTGTCTTTTAATGCAGTCAAAAAGCAGTGTCTTTTGTTAGCTTCATGTTAGCATGTTAGCTTCATGCTTGGAGCAGTATAAGAAGCAGGGAAATAGACCCCTTAAAATACAGATGAGAATATAAAGGCAATTCTAACCAGCGCTCTTTGCATTGGGAGCTTTGGGCTAAAATCTATAACTGTCCTTTCTCAACTGTCATATTACTGCACAGCATACAACCTAGAGAGGAGGGACTTTCCCCCTTTGTAATGAGGAAACAAACTGTGACTCAGACAAGCTCACTGACTTGTCTAAGGTCACAGGACGGACAGAGCTGGGGCTATCATGCGGGTGCCCTGACCACCAGGCAGCAGGTACAGGCACCCCAAGGGGTCAGACACGTGGCTGGTCGTCCAGCTGGTCAGTGCAGTGTCCCCGGGGTGTCATCCGTATTAGGTGTGGGGAAACCCAGGGAGGGTGGGCCTCTCCCCGTGCACAGGCATTAGTCATGGGACTGTGCATAACTATTCTCTCATTCATCCAACAAATATTTATCAAGGACTTACCAAGTGTCAAGTACAAGTGAGGGACCACAGGGGTGAACTAGACAGGCGTGGCCTCTGTTCCCGGGAGCTTGCAAATTACAGTTTAGAAGATTCTTTGAAGTGGGTTCTTAATTGATGCCTGTTGGAGGTGGTGATGAGACTTGGGTCAGAGGCTTTAAAATGACGCAGTTTGGCTGAGTGTTTGCCCAGACATCTGTCCATGTCTAAACTTTGAGACACCCAAGTCTGCAGCCCATGGCCTGGGAACTCTGGCATGGAAGGCAGAGGATAGGACCCACTTGCGTAAGGTGACCAAGGGGCCTGCTGGCTCCCAGAACTACATGAGGACAACAGCTAACCAGGTCACGTTTACATCAGTGGCCTGAAAGGAATCCTAAAACGTCAGGGCTGGAGAGACCCTCCTGAGAGTTGGCTGCTTCCCAGCCATAGAGAAGGGGAGACCTCAGCCCAGAGAGGCAAGGTCCCACCGTGAGTTAGTGCCCGAAGCCCCTCCCAGCAAACATGATATCAGGCTTCAAATGAACCAGCCATGGGACAGTACTTGAAAAACTCAAGAGCGTTGTAAAAATGCTACTGCAATTACCGTGGCCTGTGCTAGGACACTTGGCTGTGACCATGGCCTTTGGGGGTCATGATGTTCCTTAAAGTAAGCCAAAGATGAACTCAGAGCATTTTGGGTTTTGATTTCATGTTGCCTGTCTGGACACCATGCAGGCTGGGGCATGGATGTTTCTTGACCAGCTCTCAAAATGGACATTTGAAAAAGCAATGCTTCCTCTCATATCCAGCATTTCACAAGCCCCTTCTCATTTCAGCCCCTTTCTAATACCTTAACATTTTACCCTTAACAATCCACCCCTGGAGTGGAGCAACTTTATCAGCATAGCTGTAAGATATCAGCTGGGCACTGCTGCCTTTATCGTTAACTTAGAAATATTCTTCCTGGAAAATTCCTGTCTCCTCCCCTCATCTTCTCTTTGTGACCCCTGAGCATCTTGTGACCCTGCACCCAAAAGCATGGGAGGATCTGGTGTGAGAGGGATCATTCTGATTATGCATGTTAACTGGGAAAAAGGTGAAGGTGGACTATTAAAAGCAGGGTGGCAGGTGGCTCTGTGTTAACAGACAAAGAAAAAAAGAAAGAAATGCAGGAATCTGGGGATGAACTGTGAAGGAATATTATCTTGAATAGCTTGGACTCCAGACCCCTGGCACTTAATGGGAAGTCTAGAATAGCCCCCCAGTTTAATGATAACTCCCCTTTATTAATTAGCACCACCATCAACTCCTCTTCAGTGTGTTCATCTTTGATTACACATGGCAGCAAAGCTAACGGCTGGCCCAGCATCATGGCTTGAGTACATCACTTGCACGAGTGCTTGACCTCTCACGTGAATCAATCCTGATTGATCAGAAGGGAGGGCTAGAACACTCACAGTTGACCAGACCAAAATTGCCATGACTTTTTGTCTTAAAGCTTTGGGCTTTGCCTCTGCAGAGTTGTTCAGCCAGTAGGTCTCAGCCCAGCTCAGCTACATGATGCCCTCCCTGCCCCCACCCCCTGCCCCTGCCCCAGTTGAAGGCCTGGGATGCCTTGCATTGAGGGATGCCGGGAAACTCAGGGCCTTTGGGGGCTACAAGACCCAAGGAAGGCCTGACTCCATGACCTCACCCCTCACCCCCAGGACAGGGGACTGTGGCTCCCCGTGCATGCAAACACCAGAACAGGGTTGCATTGTATGACCTTGGCTTTCTCTCTCTCTCTAGGTTGGTACCACGTATCCTGGAAATTCAGAACTCATCACTTTTCATGGTACACACTCCTGTCTTTACCTTGTTTCTCTGGGACATTTCCTGACCCTCCTATCTCTGCAGAGGTGGTTTCCAATTGTCCAGTGCCGGGCATAGACTTGGCGGTCAGGAAGATCTGTCTGGGTGTCATGGGAAGGGTGGTAGCTGGACAAAGTCTGTGGGACTGGGCACCTCTGTTTGCTTGTGCCACCCGTCTGCCTATTCTGTGCATCTTGGCTGAGCCTCCTAGCTAGCAGGCTGCACTCCATTTTTCCATTCATGTGTTAGTTTGTTCATAACACATCCACTGATAGCTTCTCCTTGCCTGGTGCTATCCTATGCACTGGGCTGAGACTAATGGATCCCATGCTCTTCCTGTCACCCAGGCCCTTAGACTCTGCTGGGTGAAACTCTTTAAAAAGTCGTTACAATGCAATATGCCAAGAGCTAATGCAGGGGAGACCGTGGGAGCTCAGAAGGCCTTTGCTTCAGAGTGTTCCTGGACCAGCAGTGTCAGCACCTCCTGGAAGCTTGTTAGAAATGCAGAATCTCAGGCCTCATCGCAGACCTGCTAGACCAGGAGCTGCATTTTCACAAGCTCCCTCTGAGGTGTATACACAGTGCAGTGTGAGACGCACTGGCTCTTAGTAATTAGTAAACATCAGCATGTTCGTGGGCTGTAGGAGCTTATCTACCACGCATTAGAGGGGGGATAGGCCAGGAGACGGGAGCCTGCGGGCAAGCAGTGACTCTGGCTCCCTGTCCCCACACACGCTGTCACACCACGTGTGCCCCTTTTGATTGAGAAGTCTGAACGCTTGCAGTTTAAACAGGGAAAGGCCTTTTTTTTTTTTCTCCCCCAGTACTGACCTCTGGCTCGGCTCTGTCACTCCTGGCCTGCTTGGGTGGTGGTGTCCCTGCTGGTGTCTGGCTTCATGGGTTTTTGGTCACTTTTGGTTACAAAGTCCAGGCTGTTCTCAAACTGCTTGTTCAGATCCAATTCAAGGCTCTCCCTTCCCCTGGTGCAAGGTGGACCTTGGGGAGGAGGTGGGGTGGAGCTGGATTTGCTTTCTTGGATCCCCAGTGTGTAGGCACACATTGGTCAGCTGATCTCTCTCGGGAACTGGGAACTCAAAGATCTAGTGTCCACCCACTCATCTAGGTGGGGAAAGGGGACTGCTTCCCTTCCCAAACTCTGTACTCCCAGGAGGCTTTCTCTGAGCCCCCTCTCAGATAAAGAGTTGGGGGAGGAGAGAGGGCTGTAAGGCCGGTTCTGCAGAAGCGGTGCTTCTCACAAGTCCTGTGGGGAGTGGCGTACCGCACTGTTGGCACTCTTCCAACTTTGCGAGTGGAATACTTAGCACCATTAGTTGTCCTCTGCGGCACTCCCGGAGAGTCCTCCCCTCCCCTTGCACCACCGTGCTGCCCAGGCTTAGGTGGGATGGGACCGGGAGCTTGACTTGTTGTTGAGTCTCAGGCCACGTGCATGAAGCTGTCCAGGGGAGTTAATTGTAGCCTCTGCTGGGCTCCCATGATGCACTGCTGGCACCTTGAGGATGGTACTTATTCCATCCTGCCTCGCGCTACCCTCACCGTGTCTGTCTCCTTGAGAGCTTTCCGAGGTCAGGAATTGTGTCTGCTGCATCTACCTCTGCCTCTCCATCCTATAGCAAAGGATTTTATATCCTCACTAGGCCTTTGTTGCTGAGTAGACTTAGCTCAAGGGGCTCAGTTTCAAAACTTGTCTCAAAAATGTTTTATATAGAATGAAGGTGATTTTCCACTCTCTTTTTTTTTTTTTTTTTTTTTTTTAATGTGTGTGTATTTGGTGGCAGGTGTTAAAGGAGAAAAAGGATCCTGGGGTCTTCCCGGCTCAAAAGGAGAAAAAGGCGACCAGGGGGCCCAGGGACCACCAGGTATCCCAACTCTTGTTCTGGATCTTGCCCTTGATTTTTGTTTCTGAGAAATCCAATTGAGCCAGTAAGTAAGGCTAATTACATTACCACCCTGTCCACAAGCTCCATGGAATTCCAGAGAGACCCAGTCATGGGCAACACGTGTGCAAGATAGAACTTTGTCAAGAGAGACTGGAAGTTCTGATCGTTCCAGCTTCATCTGCAGAACGAGGCCTGGAGAGGACCAGGGACAAGCCTAGGATGCCACAGGGTCACAGGATCTGAACTAGTGCTTGTTTCCAAGCCCAGTGCCCCCTCTGTCAGCTAAACCAATGTGGGGTCACTTCTGCTAGGAACTCATCATGGTTGCCAACTTGGAGGCTTTGGTGTTTGAATTTCTGAGATTGATTGTGGATTTTTAAAAAGTGTTTCTTTTTCAGGCCCTGCTGTGGATCCAACTTACCTGAGACATTTTCTGAACAGCTTGAAGGTGAGCATTTCTCGACATCTGGCCTGTGTTTCCAAGTTCTCAGGCTTATGTCAGAGGCTGGTTCATCTGACTGTTACTGGATGTTCTCTGCTTCCAGGGGGAGAACAGAGACAAGGGGATCAAAGGAGAAAAAGGAGACTCTGACAGTGGCTTCTCTGTGTCAGGGCCCCCGGGCCTGCCGGGAAGTCCAGGCCTGGCGGTGAGTAGTGACCCCTCCAAACCCCTTCCTCGGGGAGTCACGGCGCTCCCTGAAGCCCCCCAGTGTGACGAGGCAGCTGGGAGCAAGGGCCAGTCACAGCACCACAGGCTGCAGGCAGGCCTTGGGCGTTGGCCTCTCTCCCCCATACTTGCTAACGGGTGGGGAACCTGGCAGAGGCCACAGAGGAAAGGGAGCTAGCCAAGGCCACATGCACGCAGGTTGCTTCCAGGTAACCCACCACCGTGCCTTATTCACATCAGCGGTGGAAAACTCAGCACAAAGAGTTGTTAATGGTAAACACATCAGATAACAGAGGCAGAAGGGAAGGTGAGGGAGATGTTTTTAGGGGGCTATTTGATTCTTCTGAAATTTCATCAAAGAAGGAGCCCGTAGATCGGCTTGGTCTTCTTAGGATGAGAAGTTTCTCCAGATCACAAAAGAGAAGTTCAAATTATGCCTCCACTGAGATTATGATCAGATCATTGACCCTCAGGGACCAGGAGCAAATTCTGGACCTGGAACTCGCCATGAGCATAGACCGAGCAAAGCCAGGAGACCAGGGTTCTCCTTCCAGCTCTGCTGCTGATTTGTTTGGGACCTCGGGCAAGCCCTGCCCCTCTCTAGGCCTCTGAGTCCAGGGCTCCCTAGGCTTCTCTGCTGTCATTCAACATAACGACTGGGCCACCGCTCTTTAGGTCTTCCACCTCCTGGCTTGTGCCAGGATTGAGGATGATGATAACAATAAAGGGTGTTTACTGACTTCTTATCAATGTCCTGACAAAAAGAACAGATGGGACCTCTAGTGACTAATGGCGCTTTCTCTCTTCTGTTACTGTGCACTTGACAGGGCCAGAAAGGGGAGACCATCATCGGGCCCCAGGGACCCCCAGGTGCTCCTGGCCTGCCTGGGCCACCTGGCTTTGGGAGACCTGGTTCCCCTGGGCCACAGGGACCCCCGGGGCCACCAGGACCTCCGGCTATCCTAGGAGCAGGTTAGTACTGTGAGTGGTGCCCAGCGTCACCACACCTGGGTGGCATGTCAGAGCCACACTATCCGACAGAGGGCTGTTTCCTGGATGGAGCCTTCTTTCTTTTCGTTTTTCTTTTTAAATTGAGATATAATTTGCATGCCATAGAATTCAACCCATTTAGAGCGCACAGTTTAATGGTTTCTAATATATTCACAAGGCTGGGCAGCCATCACCTCTCTCTAATGCCAGAACATTATCATCACCTTACATAGGACCCCTGTACCAATTAGCCGTCTCTCCTCTTTTTCCTGATCTTCCCCTGATCTTGGAAACCATGAATCTACTTTCTGTCTCTATGGATTTGCCTATTCTGGACATTTCTTATCAATGGAATCACAAAATATGTGACCTTTTGTGACTGGCTTCTTTCCCTTAGCATAATGTTTTCAAAGTTCCCCCAAGTTGTAGCATGTACGGAGAGACCGCGTTTTGTTTATCTGTTCAGCAGCCGATGAGCATTTGAGTTGTTCCCGCTTTTTGGCTGCTATGAATAGTGCTGTTGTGAACATTTGTGTACAACTTTTTGTGTGAACGTACGTTTTCAGTTCTCTCGAGTATAATGCCCAGGAGTGGAATCGCTGGGTCATATACATGGTTACTCTACTTTGGGAGGAACCACCAGACTGTTTTCCAAAGTGACTGCAACATGTTGCATTCCCACTAGCAGTGTACAAAAGGTTCCAATTTCTCCGCATTGTCAACAACATTTGTTATTATCATATCTTTTTTATTCTAGTCATCATTCATTCATGTGAAGTGATATCTCATTGTGGTTTGGGTTTGCATTTCCCTAAAGACTAATAATGATGAACATCTTTTCACGTGTGGGTGGAAGCTTCCTGGCTGCTTTGTCAATGCCTGGGCCTTAAGGGACTTGAGGACCAGCATTGATTCTACCCTTCTATGTAAAAATTTCACCCCTTGGTACCTCACTTCCTCAAATGAAAAATGGGTGAAATAGAAGAAAATCTCCATTTATCAAGTACTTACCAAGTGCCGGGCACTCTGCCGGTCACTCTACTACATTATCTTACTGGATTCTCAGAAAGCTTTTCAAGGAAAGTATTAGCATCCACATTTTACAGAGGAGGAAACTGAGACCCAGAGATGTTTAGGAACCTTTCCAAGGTCACACAGCTAATAAGTGGCATGAATGGGATTAGGACCCAGATCAGAGTAGCTCCGAAGCCTGTGTTCTTTCCACTGTGCCATGGTGGAAAATAACAGCAGCAGCAATAATAGCATGAATGCATCATTTTTTGTTGTTTGGGTTGGCATGAGCCAGCTGTGGCGGAAGCACACCTGGGAGGAGACCTACAATGTCTGGGGCATCCGGGAGAACTTTACACAGGAGGTGACTTTGGGGCAAGTGACAGAAATGGAACTCAAACTAGCTCAAGTGCATAGGGAAACTTATTGGATGTGCAGGAGGGTGTGAACAATCAATCTGTAAGGGGGCAGGCATGCAGTGAGACTTCAGGTGCAGCCGGAACCAGAGATTCAGTCCCTGCGAGGATTCTCTGGCCATCTCTTGCTCAGCTGCTCTCTGACTGCAGCATCACGCTTCTTCGCCATAGACCATGTCCTCTGCATGGCGAGAAATACTGACAACCTACAGCTTCCACCGTCATCTAGAAATCTTGACCTTGTTTCTCAGTTTTAGTTTGAAAAGCCTGGGGGTGGGGGTGTTCTGGGGAAGGACACTGACTGACCTGTCTTGGGCCAGATGCCCAACCTTGGACCAGTCATCTGTGGCCAGGAGGTGGGATCACATGAGACCATGACAGCTCCTTCTGGACCTGAATGGTCATAGAGGTGAAGGGGAAGATCTCAGGAGCAAGTGAGGATGCTGGTCCTGTAAAGAGAGAAGGTGCTGGGTGGATAAAACCATAGGTGCCTATACAACCTTGAGGGATACATAGGAATTGCAAGGAGTGGAGGGGCATTGCAGGGTGAGTACAAGATTCAGAGACTCTGTTGTCCATAGTAGCCCTAAACTAGGGGGCCCTAGGACTCCTTGCTCCATTGAAAAGGATTACCCTTCACATAATATATAGCAATTCACAGTTTACAAAACACTCCCATATCCATTATCCCATTTAATCTTTTTTTTAAATTTTTAATTTGTTTTTAAAATTTACTTATTTTTGGCTGTGCTGGGTCTTTGTTGCTGCACCTGGGCTTTCTCTATTTGTGGCGAGCGTGGGCTACTCTTCATTGTGGTGCACAGGCTTCTCATCGCAGTGGCTTCTCTTGTTGTGGAGCACAGGCTCTAGGTGCGCGGGCTCTTTTAGTAGTTGTGGCACGCGGACTCAGTAGTTGTGGCTCACGGGCTCTAGAGCGCAGGCTCAGTAGCTGTGGCGCACGGGCTTAGTCGCTTCGTGGCACATGGGATCCTCCCGGACCAGGGACTGAACCCGTGTCCCCTGCATTGGCAGGCGGATTCTTATCCACTGCGCCACCTGGGAAGCCCCTATCCCATTTAATCTTAACAGCAACCCCAAGAGGGAGATGAAATGCATAAGATTATAAAACTCATTTTATGGCTGAAGGCACCAAAGCTCAGAGAGGTTGAGTCTGACTCAAGGTCACAAATCCTAGGAAGAGGCATGGCTGGGGTCCAAATCCAAGTCCTCAGACTTTGTCTCCACTAGACATTCACCACCTGTGTATGAATTTTCAGGTTCTGTGTCAGACTACAGGCTTATTTGCAGTGACCTCAAAAATCTCATACAGTGATTTTACTGGGACTTGTACAAACATCCTTAACTCTACCAAGAGTTTTGCAGATTCTGGGGGGAATTAGAGATCAGAGAAGTAGAAGGAGAGCAGCGGAATTGCTACAATAACATTTCTTTATGTTTGCCTAAAGTAAGGACTCTTCATTTGGGAACCATAAACTCCTAGAAAATTCAAAGATGTGCCTCAGGGAGCTATCTTCCCACTAACATTCTAAGTAGAAGTGTGTGTGTGTGTGTGTGTGTGTGTGTGTGTGTGTGCGCGCGCACTTGCAGATATGCATATGTGCATTTTTCTAGGGGAGAGGGCAATAGCCTTGATTTGATTTTTAAGGGCATTTTGACTCCTCAAAAGGTAAGAATCTCTGGTTGGATGCTATACAATTTGCAAAGCACATTCCTAGTTTGTGTTCTTCTCAGTGCTCCACACAGGCTAGTGAAGACATATCTGTTTACATTTCACCGGTGAAGAAGCTGGGGTTCAGAGAGTTTGTTTCCCCAAGATCACACAGCTGAGAACTGACAAATCGGGAACTTGAGTCTCCTGGCTGGACGGCCAGGGCCCCTGTCACTGTCCTACCCTGCCCCCCTGTAGCCCAGCACCTTCTCTTCTTTCTGAGCCTGCTTCCTCTGTTCAGTAATTACCTGTTTGTCTCTTGGGAGAAATAAGTTGTATGAGTCAGAGCATTTTTGGATGCAAGTGACAGAAAATTCAACTCAGACTGACTTATACAAACAATTGAAACAACAGGAATTTATTCACTTATAAAACTGGAAAGTCTTAGGCATGACTTCATCCAGGGCTACAGTCAAGAATCTCAGTTCTCCCCCAAACCAGTCAATGTGGCTGAGTCATATGCTGGGCACAGAGCTCCTAAGTTTCGGCTACGAGGTGCAACACTTTGCAGCACTGTGAGTGGGGTGGTGAACGCTCCCCTCGGTGACCAGCTGAACGTCGGAGGCATTTTGCAGAGAGTATGCTTTTTTGTAACTTCTCTTTTCTGCTTTGTCTTAGCTGTGGCCATTCCAGGCCCACCTGGCCCTCCAGGACAGCCAGGGCTTCCCGGATCCAGGAACCTGGTCAGTATTATCATCAGTGTGTCTTCATCCTTCTGCTTTGGATGGGTTTCCTTAGAACTTTGGCTGCAGTGTTTAGGGGCTGGCACACCTTCTCTGTTGGAGTTAGGCCTCCATGACAATAGAAATGGTATAATTTCACAAACAGGGTATTTATTATCTCTTTGGATGACTTATTAAGTAAAAAGATACAGACTACAAAATCATTTATGATTTAAGTTACACCTTTCCAATCGTTAATTGACTAAACTGTAACAAGAGCCAATCATATTACATCAAAAAACACAGGCACAAGGCCGTAAACAACATCACAGGAGGCCCTGTGCTGGTTACATTTCCCCTGGGTAATGCAGCCTTCTCCATTCTACCAAAGGATGTCTCTTGTACCTTGTTACCCTGCAGATCATTGGAGCAGGATATGGCACACAGAGATTATTGTGATGTACAGAAAGAGGGACAAATACCTCATTAGGATGTCAGGAGTCCTAGGAATGCTCTTTGGTCTTTGATAGATTTTATTTGGAAATTTGGGCTGCCAGATGAAGAACTGTCCAACAGTAGATGGAATTTCGATATTTGGTACCTTTGGGGGATGCCTGAGTCATTTTAATCACAAAGTCATCTTCAAAGCAAGGTGAAAATTAAGTTTTTATAATCTTTCTCAGTTGAAAAGGTTGATATTTCTTTGAGGCTTGATACTTCTCGATAGATTTTTCCAGCTTTTATGCCTGTGCCTGGATAGGCCGAGATGGCTGTCTGATCTTTGGCAATTTTCTAGACAGAGAAGTTACAGACCCCCATTTTCTGCTGTGTATTTAATACTGGAACTACCCAGCCAGGCAAAAAAGATTTAAGACGTGGGTAGAGTAACTCACTTGCTTACATTTCTTACTCCAAATGAAAAGAAATTTGGAGCAGCATGAGCTAACAAAACACATGTAACAATGTTGGTGCCATGGTGCAGCTCACACCAATGGAAGCGGCAAAACTTACCCATGATTTTGCCAGTACCAACGTCCAACAGAGCCAACTCTGCTAACAGTTTTTAAATGTCTTTGAACTCTCAGGATACTATCTTCTTTGTCTTAATTTGTTTATTGTAATTGAGATTTGTGTTTCAGGTAATGCATGTTTTTGTTTTATCGGAAAGAAAGTCCTCTGGTTATTAATGAAGTTATATATCTCTCTGTGGCACAATAAGCCTTTCCACTGGCTGTGAGGGGATGGCTCATACTTGACTTTACAGAGGCCAGTTTTTCAAATTGTGCCATCGCTGTGATGATAACCGCAATGTTTGCAATTTAAAATTATCTGACAGGTTACAGCATTTAGCAACAAGGCTGACATGTTGCAGAAAGCCCATTTGGTCATAGAAGGGACATTCATCTACCTGAAGGACAGCACCGAGTTTTTCATTCGTGTCAGAGATGGTTGGAAAAAATTGCAGGTAATTCTTTAACAAACTGCCTCCAAGTACCCTGTAAAAATAACATTCTACTCCTGTAAATGCCATTTTTCTGATTTGAAAATAGGCGAACAGTTTCTAGTTGATGTTTCATTTTCAACGTACTCTTTTCCTTAAAGCTGGGAGAACTGATCCCCATTCCGGATGACAGCCCACCCCCCCCTGCGCTTTCCAGCAATGTGAGTCGTTTCCCTGCCTTACCTCTAACTCCTTCATTCACCAGCACTTGCTGAATCCCCTTGGCATCCAGTATCAAGCTCTCCAGACTCTGGACAGCCAGCTCTGCATGGTTCACTATCTGGCAGAAGCCCCAAAATTACCAAGTGCCAACAGAACGTTCTCACAACAGCTGGAGGGAGAGCTGGACCCAGACGCTGGAGACCTGCCATTCCCATGTCGTAGCTGAATCCTCTTGGGCAAGGGAATTCCCTTCTCTTGGCCTCAGTTTATTGATCTGTGAAAACACGGCTGGCATAAGCAATCCAGAAGAGCCCTTTAATATTTGACACTGAGACTTCCTTGCCTGATCAGAACACCAGCAGCTTGCGTTGTCCACTATTTTAACCTTACAGCTACGCCTTGAGGCAGGTGATAGCATTCCCACTTCGCAGGTGAGGAAGCTGAGGCTCTCAAGAGGTGCCTTGCTCTATTAAGTGAATGAGTTGGTTGTAAAACATGGACTTCTTCCTTGATTCAGCACTCTTTCCAAAAGTCTTGAGAATATCCACTCCCTTTCCGAGGATAATTTTTTGTTCATGTGTGAAACTCTTCACAGTTAAGAGTGGTCCAAAGACCATGACAAACTGTTTAAAGCAGCTTTTCAAGAAACATTGCACTTGTACCTTAATGTGCGGTGAAGAACAGATTGAATGCATATTCAGGACTGTTTTTTTTCTTCCTTTTTTACCTGACAGTCTCATCACCTTCAGCTTCCACTGGCGTCTATTTCAAGTGTTAATTATGACAGACCTGCAGTAAGTACAATTCATGCATTTACTGTACAGATGCCAAAAGTGTGTCTGTCATGTGCCAGGCCCCATGCTTGGCACACAGTTCCTGCCCTCAAGATGCGTATAGACTAGCCAGACAGGCAAATAAAAAATAGGTAATTCTAATACAGTGTGAGAAGTCGTTTGGGTGAGGCAAACACAGGGTACTGGGAGTGTTAGGAAGGTCAAAGAAGTCTGCCTTCTTTGGAGGAGGTGACCTTTAAATCACGACCTGAAGGACAGTTGAGAACAGGGGAGAGCCAGGTAAGGGGAGGGGAATGGGAGTTCCAGGCAGAGGGAGTATGGAACAGAGGCAGGCAAGGGCAAGTGCTGTACATTTCTCTAATTCCAAGTATTTCAGTCTTGCTGAAGGAGTAGAGTTCAAGGCAGGGAAGGGAAAAGTGTATAGTCTACATAGGGCAAGGTCAGTCATCAAGGACCTGAAAGCCAAGCCAAGGGCTTTGGCCTTTTCCACTGGGCAGTGGGGGAACAATGAAGGATTTTAAGGAAGACAAGGGTAAATAAGAGAAGGGCGTCAGAGAAATTACCTTGCTTATAATGTACAAATGGATTAGAGGGCACAGGACCAGGGACCCAAAGACAGTTAAGTATTTACTGTATTATCTGAACTAGGATCACAGCAGTGAACATGTAGAAAAGGGGGCAGATGGGAGAGAAATTAAGGAGGCAGGAGTGACAATTTGGTCATTGGTTGGGTATGGGGCAGTGAGGATGAGGGCGATCAGGAATGATGCCCAGGTTTCTGCTTGGGTAACTGAGTGGTGATAGATTTTTTTTTCCAGGGATCATTTTGTTGCTTAGATCTGAAACTCTCACTCTATTTCTTCACTAGCTTAAATGAAGATTTTATTCAGATAATTGCAGGAACCTCATGGAACTCAAATTGCAGGAAGTACAACAGGGCCTGTGGACTCTTGTTCCTGCTATTAGTATCTCTACAGACCAGCCTCTGCAAAGGTCTTTCCTCCTGCTTCCCCTTCACCCTCACCCCAGCACACAGACATAGGTTACATCTGCAAAGCTTGCGCACAGCCTTGGGTTGCCATGGCACTGATCCTGGCCTCAACTCTATGGGATCTTACGGCTGCAGAGCTCAATACCACCTCAGTCTTGGGAGAGGTAGTCTACATGGGTCAGTTGCCTACTCCCGGTCAAATCAAGAGTAGCCAAGGGACTTCCCTGGTGGCGCAGTGGTTAAGAATCTGCCTGCCAATGCAGGAGACACGGGTTCAAGCCCTGGTCCGGGAAGATCCCACATGCTGCGGAGCAACTAAGCCCATGCACCACAACTACTGAGCCTGCGTGCCACGACTACTGAGCCCGTGTGCTACAACTACTGAAGCCCACATGCCTAGAGCCCGTGCTCTGCAACAAGAGAAGCCACCACAATGAGAAGCCTGCACACCACAACGAAGAGTAGCCCCCGCTCGCCACAACTAGAAAAAGCCCGTGCGTAGCAACAAAGACCCAACGCCGCCAAAAATAAATAAATTTATTTTTAAAAAAAAAGAGTAGCCAAGAGAGGAATGGAGATGCAGATGTGGATGTGTAGACACAAGGGGTGGAGGGGGTGAATTGGGAGATTGGGATTGATGTATGGGCACTGCCATGTGTAAAATAGATGGCTGGTGGGAGCCTGCTGTGTAGTGAGGGGAGCTCGGCTCAGTGCTCTGTGGTAACCTAGGTAGGTGGGGTGGGAGGCGGGTGGGAGTGGGGTCCAGGAGGGAGCGGATATGTGTATACATGGCTGGTTCACTTCGTTGTGCAGCAGAGGCTAGCACAGCATTGTGGAGCAGCTATACCCCAATTTTTTTTAAATGTAAAAACAAAAAAATAGAGCAGCCAAGAGAATGAAATTGAATGGCCTGAGGCCACTCTGTTTAGCAAGTATTGTGGGGACACTTTCAAAGAAGAAGGCATAGACTTGGTGGACACCAGAAACACATTTCCTTTAGTGCTGCCATCCACCGAGCAGGAACTGATGTAGGGCCTGGTGAGCCTGCAGTACCTGTAGGATATCTGAGTGGAGAGCAGCAGGAGGAAGCAGGATCAGAAGGTCTGCAACCCTGCAGTGGGTCTGGTCTGGAGATACAGACTTGGGAGTTTTCAGCAGAGCTATGGAAATTGTCTTGGGGATGGTAGGATTCCCAAAAGAGAACCTATGTGGTAAGAAGAGATTGGATTGCGAGGAGCAAAAACAAAAAGGAACTGATGGAAGACATACGAGAAGGAAACTGGGAAGCCATCGCCAGAGAGGAAGAAAGAATGCCAAACAAGATAGAAGCCAGCAGTGTCAAATGCTGCCAAGAGGCCCACTGAAAGAACTGAAAGGTGTTGTTCAAATTGAGAAACTAGAGAAAAGCATTTCTGTAGCATGGAGAGATGCCAACAAAATTCTAGTTGGTTGCAGAGTAGATGGGAGGTGAGGAAATAGAGAAGCAAGTATAGGTAACCCTTCAAAAAGCTTAGTTATGAGGGGAGACGTTAGGGCAGTAGCTACAAAATTTTTTTATAAATTCTAAGGCAATACATATTCGTTGTAGAAAATTTGGACAATGAATAAAAAGAATGGGGAAGGGGACTTTCCTGGTGGTGCAGTGGTTAAGAATACACTTGCCAATGCAGGGGACCCGGGTTGGATCCCTGGTCCAGGAAGATCCCACATGTCACAGAGCAACTAAGCCCATGTGCTGCAACTACGGAGCCCGTGTGCTGCAACTACTGAAGCCTACGCACCTAGAGCCCATGCTCCACAACAAGAGAAGCCACCGCAAGGAGAAGCCCACTCACCGCAACGAAGAGCAGCCCCCGCTTGCTGCAACTAGAGAGAGCCAGTGCGCAGCAGTGAAGACCCAACACGGCCAAAAAAAAAAAAGAAGGGGAAAGAAAACAGTAAATCACTTATAATTTTACACAACTACAACCATCTTCAAAAAGCCATTTTAACGTTTGATTGTGGAGATGTCACTGTCTTCATAAAAATGATATCTATTCATGATAGAAATGTTCCAGCGGTTAAAGGTATAGAAACATGAGAACATAAAAGCCCCCAATCTCACCATTCAGAAGCAGCCATCATTGCAGACATTTCTCTGTGCATCTCCTTAAAGAAGGAGAGGTGGAGGTGGTGGGGTTGGAGGTGTGGCAGGGAGACCTGCCCTCACCACTGCCCCTTTCCTAGGTGTCCCCTGGTATCAGGGAAGCGCAGTCCATCAGGGCCTCTTGCGACCGCCCTTGGGTGTAGCCCCCAGGAACACAGCAGCAGAAAGGTGATGAGACCATAGGGCCTCTTCCCTCGGGTGCCACAGTCTTCAGACACATAAGAGGGAGGAAGATGTGTTTAAGATATTTAACAATATTTTCCTTTTCTGGCGACATGGGCCCGGGTCCTGCACCAGCTCTATGCTAATGAGATAAAAGTTACTCCTGACATGAGATTGAGGAGGGAGATGACTACCCCTTGAGTACTGAGTCCGGAGTATAATTCCGAGGGTACAGCAGAAAGGGCTGGGAGAGAGGGCCGCAAAAGAAGGCTGGGTTTGGGGAGAGAAAGAGTGGGAGAAAGCAGATTATGGAATGGCTTTTATTTGGGCTCCTGACGAAGGTGGCAGGAATGTGAGGCTAGAATTACTGTATGACCCCTAGTTTCCAAAAGGGTCTATCCCAGCAGTCTTAGTAATAAATGTCATGACCTTCTCCTTTCAATGCCTTTTCCCTCTGGTCCCTCATGATCAGCCCCAGGCCTACTCAGGAGGTGGAAGAAAGGGCAGGAGGCAGATAGCTTGATGTAGCTCTGAGATCTAGGACCAAAGCCAGCTTAAAAACCTCCTAGAAACTCAATGAGGGGCAGACCCACAGATGGCCTGCCTGCAGGCTGGATTCAGATCTCTGAAGTGTTTTATTTTGTTTTGTTTTCCTCATATATGGAAGAAATTTCTACTATTTAGAGCTGTTCAGATTGCTGACGCAGGCTGCTTTGGGAGACCTGAGCTCTCCTTCCCTGGAGATGGTCCAGCAGGGGCTAGAATTCCAATGTCAGGTAGAGGTTGAGTAAGGTGACCTCCAGCGTGCCTTCCGTTGCAGCAAGTCTGGGATCTTATTAGGAACATGTGATGGTTATGGGGGTTGGAGTTTGCTTTAATTCTTCAACTGCACTGTCTTTTCTCTCACTTTTTTCAGCTACACTTGGTTGCTCTGAACACGCCATTTTCTGGGGACATTCGAGCTGATTTTCAGTGCTTCCAGCAGGCCAGGGCAGCAGGACTGTTGTCCACCTACGAAGCATTCTTATCCTCCCATCTGCAAGATCTCTCTACAGTTGTGAGGAAAGCAGAGAGATATAGCCTTCCAATAGTGAACCTTAAGGTAAAAATAAATATCGTTCCCATTGCCTCCTGGATGGACTGGTTTCCACGGGGACTAGAGGCAGTTGCCACTCCTGACATCATCAGAAGTATGTTGTTTCAAGGCCCTGATTAGCTGTGTGACTTTGGGTGGTTACTTTCCCTCTCTGGACCTCGGTTGCCTTATATTTACAATGGCCCTTCCTGTTTGGATGGTTTATGACCCTTGGAGCAGACAGGAGGGATAGTAATGACCTCTTTCATTTATATAGCTTTTGTGTTTGTTTACAATGCATTTCATATCCATTATCTTAATAGATACACCCGATAAAAATGGGAGTTATTCTTTTCTGTTTGTCAGTTGAGGAAACTGAGGCTCACAGGGAGAAAGCAGTTTACTCAAAGTCACTACAAACTGGAATTAGTTTCCTTGACCCCCTCTTGGTTCCACCTGAGGTTGCCTTCTGTAGACCACTGGCTGAGTGGCACCAGAGAACAGCTGGTGAGCACTGGTCCCAAAGCAGAGCCACTCTGTCCTGCACCCTGGTTTGGTACCCTCAGATATTTCTCTGCCCTCATTCACTGGCAAGGCAGGGCCCCGCATCATCCCTCAGTTATACCATGGAAATAGCCTACTTCTTTAAGGCTACAAGGGGCAGCTCTGTTGCTGCTCACACACATCCTGGGTCCTGACCCCTAACCAGACCTCAAAGGTGCTTCGAGACCCTTTGGTCCCTGTGAACCCCAGTACTCCAGTTTGGAACCTTGAGGCTGGCAAGTCCATCCTGACCCCACACCCAGCACTTCCCATCCCCTCTTCCAAGGTTCTGTTCCACCACATTCATCTACTTAGACTGTATTCTTGGAATACAAATAACCGAAGGAAAAGGAGTAAGAAGTTCATCTCCACATCATCCACTTGTAGGTTAGCACAAGGCTTGGCACAAATTCGAAGCTCAGTATATACGTTTAAAATAGCAATGATAGGGCTTCTCTGGTGGCGCAGTGGTTGAGAGTCCGCCTGCCGATGCAGGGGACGCGGGTTCGTGCCCCAGTCCGGGAAGATCCCACGTGCCGCGGAGTGGCTGGGCCCGTGAGCCATGGGCACTGAGCCTGCGCGTCAGGAGCCTGGGCTCCGCAACGGGAGAGGCCACAACAGTGAGAGGCCCGCGTACCGCAAAAAAAAAAAAAAAAAAAAAAGCAATGATAAAAACCTAAAACACACTTTTGATAGGGAGGAGACTTTATACACATATAGTAAAAGAAATTACCTCAAGAAATGAGACTGTAAAGCCAAAAGGGTTCAAGGAAAGATTATAAAATCAAACCACAAGTATTTCCTGAGTTCTCACTCTGTCCAGGATCTGGGATTGGGGTTAGGGACTTCTGGGCCTTGAAGAATGGATAAATATTTGCAGGCTGTTTGTATAATGATTCTAACATGGCATTTCGTCTCCATAGGGCCAAGTACTTTTTGATAATTGGGACTCAATTTTTTCTGGCCATGGAGGTCAGTTCAATACACATGTTCCAATATATTCCTTTGATGGCCGAGATGTAATGACAGATCCTTCTTGGTAAGTAGAGATGGAAGCCCTTGAAGTATATCATATGATAGACAGTTTTAGGATACAGTCTAACAATGGGATGTCCTTATCAGCTGCTCCTTTGGGGTGCTGCCAGCATAAAGCCTCAATGAGGCAGCCAGGGGCCATGGAGAGAGCCTGGCCATGGAACCAGGAGACCTGGGTCCAGTCATTTAATATGGGACCTTGAGCAAGGCACTTCCACTCTTTGAGCCTCAGTTGCCTCACCTGTCAAATGGGCAGGATAATCATATCCATATGGATAAGACTGTTGTGAGAATTAAAAGGTAAGTGTGAGAACATCTAGCATACAGTAGGCACTTAAAAAGTGGTAAGTAATGCTATTCATGGTGATTCTTTAACCCTATACTGTGAGTTGCACTCTAATTCTTTGAAAATTATGTATGCTTTTAAGAATAGAACAACTCAGTAAACTTTTCCTCAGTGTCTACTCTATGCCAGGCCTAATGCCAGGCCTGGAAGGCACAGTAATAAACCTACACAGCACCTCTCCTTTCAAAGCTCATAGTCTGTGGGAAGATAGACACAGACTAGCTACAATTCTAGACGTAATATTGTCATTGGAAAATGGAGAAACAGATAAGATGGTAGGAGCACAGAGGAAAGAGTCATTATTCCTTGGTGGTGAGAATCAGGAAGCCTTCCTGTAAGAGGGGGCGTTTAATGGACTTGTGAAAGATGAGAAGGAATCACTGAAAATGAAAGCGAGGCCATTCCAGACTAAGGGGCCTCATGAGCAAAGGTTCAGATTCACGAAAGCAGAGAGTATGATTTCAGAGCAAGTACAAGCTGGATATGGTTGGAATGCAGTGTGTTCAGAAAGTTGGAAACAGTGATAAAGACAGAGAGGTGATGTGCAGTCAGACCCTGGAGGGTTCAGGAGTTTGACTTGACTCACTAGACTTATGCCAATTTGCTCACCGAGATATGCCACAAAGAAGGGTCATTTCAAAAAGTAACACAACAAAATTCCTTTTCAGGCCCCAGAAGGTTGTTTGGCACGGCTCCAGCACCCACGGAGTCCGTCTCGTGGATCAGTACTGTGAAGCGTGGCGAACCGCCGACATGGCAGTCATGGGCTTGGCCTCCCCGCTGAGCACGGGGAAGATTCTGGACCAGAAAGCATACAGCTGTGCTAATAGGCTAATTGTTCTGTGTATCGAAAACAGTTTCATGACAGATGTGAGGAAGTAATGACCTTCTCATGATTCTTAAGAGTTTTCCAATTTTTTTTTATGTGAAGAGTTGACACTGAAATCTAAAATGTTTAAACGTTGTAAATATTAGTTTTTTATTACACATTCATCACAACAGCAACCAAAGAAAACATACCTCAATACACTCAAAACTGAAGACATAAAGGACTCAGATCAAAGATAAAATCTGATCCATCTATTGGTGCTAGATTCTGCAGGAAACCCATGCAGTGTAAACACATCCCAACACGGTTAACAGCAAGTTGAAAACAAAGGCCTTGGCACTCTGCCCACTGCATCCTTCAGAAAGTGATTTCCTTCTTTTAACCGTGGTTGAGTGTAAGATGTCCTTCATGTTTTCTTACAAAGTCAGTGTTTAGAAGTGTACCCCTTTCTAAGTTATGTGCAGACCAAATGTTTTGTTCTTTAATATACATCCATTGTTTGCAACTGCTATTCATACAGAGAAACAGAACTGCTCAAAATGATCCTATTTGTATTTTCTGATATTATCAGACTTTAATGTTTTTTTTCCTAAAATATTATTGCCATCTTGCTTTAGGAGTTTTATATTTTGACACAACATATTTTAGTATGGCATCTGTTTATATAAATGACTTGCTGGAAAAGTTTAAACTCCCAATGATCTGAAACTAGAGAAGAAATAGCACATAATTACTACCTTTCCTGTGGTGGCCCTTTCCCCACACCCCACCCTGATTTTATAACTTCCATTTGGCAATGCTTGAATTATAACTGCGATTCAACAAACAGGTTCATGAGGATGAATTTTCTGAGACACGTATACCTTCATGCTGTACACTTTGATTCTTTTTTTTCCATGTAAGTGAACATAAAAACATCTTTTCCAGGCGCTTTCTTCTGTTTGACTTTTTTCCCCCAGTTCCTTTATTCTTCACCAGTGATGTGGAAGCGGCCCTGGGGTGGGTTTGCTAACCCTGTCACTGCCACTTGTGCTACCCCTCGGGAGATGATCAGAGAACAGGAAGATTTTCCCATCATGCTCCTCTGCTCCTGCCTGTTGTCTTCCACTCAGTGGGGGCAGAAGAGCCCCAGTGTGACAAACAGGATCAACTGTGTCTCAACACATGACTTTGGGCAAACCTGCCTTTTTCTCTCAAGGAGGTTGGGATAAAATAAGTAATATCAGCTCTCAGTTCCTAAATATCAGACTTAACATAAGTCCCATTTATCTTTCCTCATAACCCTGCAAGGTAAGTAGTTTTATCTCTACTTCACAAATGAAAAAAAAAAAAAAAAAAAAAGAAGTTGAGGCTCAGGAAGTCACTTGTTCCAGGTCACAAGGCTGCTGAATGGTGGGTCTGGTTTCAGGCCCAGGGTCCATCTCATTCCAGTGCCCAGGATCGTTTCAAGGAGCAACTGCACAAGGCTGCCTATTCGCTCCCTCGCAGCTCCCAGGCTGTGACTCTCTGGCTCTTGGCTTGATGCTGCAGGAGAAACAGAATCACCAGGCAAGTGGCATGCTGGGATATTTCCTCCCATTCAGCTGGGCTGGCCCAGAAACTCAGCGAAGTGAATCCACCCTAATAGTCCTTGAGGTAGGAAGGAAATGGAGGACCAAATAAAGGCAGACAGCCCAGAACCTCCACTTAGGGGCTTCCTAAATGGAAGAGCAGTGAAAATCTGAGTCATGGGATGAAGACAGTTATAGGTTGGAAAGCCCCAGAAGGGATTGTTGGGGACTCACTTACCCAGTGGCTGGGGTGCCTAGCATGGACAGGAACTGAGGGGGAGGGGGGCAGGAGGTGCTGAGGTCATGAAAAGAAGGTGCCTTCCGTTTTAGCCAGAGCCCGCAGCGGCCGTGGGCCACAGAAGGCACAGGGTGGTGTTGGGGTTTGGGGGAGCCAAAAAGAGGGGAGACCCCTTTTGCTGACCCCAGGAAGGCGGTTGACATTCATGCCCTGGCTTCTCAGTCCTCTTTGTGCACCGAAGGAGGGTATGACCAACCGGCCCTCCCAAGAGGCCTTGCATCAGCCCCAGTCCTGGTTAGACTCTGAGAATGACAGTCAAAACCTTGGGCCTGGCATTCAAGGCCCTTCACTGAACATCAGTTTTCCTGTCATTTGCCAAAGGCCACTAGCCTGAGGGCCTCGTGAATACTTAAGTGAGCCACATGGGCCCCTCTACCAGGCTGCTGTCCGTGCCCTGCCCCGTCTTGGGAAAGCCTTAGCCACTCTAGGTCTAGCCTGGCCCTCTTGCCAACAGCCAATGCAGACTCTGCTTCCTCTGTGACATCCCCCCGTCCTCTGAACCTGCCTACCTTTTGTCATGCTTCCTCCTCTGAACACCTGGTGTATTTCACACCTAGATCTTGTCACACAAGTGAAATGCAATGATTGAAAGGTCTCCAGCCTTCACTTTATCCCTGAATATCCTTCAAGGCTGGGGAGCAGGCTAGCGCTCTCAGGCATAATAGGGGAGGGAAGAGAGGCCACAGTAGTCTTTACAGGGCAAGAGGTCTTGGGATACTTGCTCTGAGTCCATATTGTGGACTCTCATCCAAGGTCCCCTGTCCAGAAGCAGAAAGACAGAAGTGGCTGTCCCATATCCACTCACATCAGGGGCCAGGTTCCATGGGGGAGGCAGACTCTGGAAGGCACAAAGGAGCCGAGAAGTTGGGAAGGAAGGGGAGTTGGGGGAGACACAGAATGAAGGGGGAAGTCCAGGGCAAGCTCTCTGCCAAAGTCAACGTGGCTGCGTGGTGGTGCCTCAGAAGAAGCGAGGGAAAAAGGAGAATGGATCACAAGAGCCAGTCTCAAATTTCCTGCCCCCTCTGCATTTAGATGGCTTGGACCACTCCTGTAGGGAGTGCAAGTAGGAGACCGCATGGACCTCAGGGAGTGGCAGCAGTCCAGCTGAATAGCGATCAGTGAGGGAAACACAAGGCAAATTCATAAGCCAAAAAACAACCAACAACAAAAAGGAATGTATTAGCTCATGAAACCAGGAAGAAGGACAGGGAATCCAAGAGATTCAAGCAACATCGTCACTTAGTCTGTTTCTCTTTTTCTGTGTGTGTGTGTCTGTCTGTCTTGATTCTGCTTTTCTCTGTATGTGTCTTCTTTCCCTTCAGCGAGAACAAGATTCCTTCGTGTGCCAGGGGTCGTTCATAGCTCCAGGCTTACGTTACTCCAGACCCCAGAGGGTGGCCTCAGAGGAAAGAGAAGACTCCCTCTCCCCTCTGGGATTATATTAATTCCTGAAAAGGATTCTGGTTGGTCCCACTAGTGTTGTGTGTCTATGACTATGGGTGGCAGCTTCATCCAAGATGAGTTTTGCAAAAGAAATAATTCCTCCACCCATAATGTGAGGAGGTTTGCAATGACCAGAAAATAGGGCTCAAGAGGTTGAGAAAAAGACCAAAGAGAGAGAAAGAGATTCCAGCACCCAGCAGCAGGGAAGGGCTGAGTGTAGGGGATGTGATGGTAGATGCTGGCCCTGAATTCTAGGATAAGGTATGTGGACTTCATCCTGCTGCTGGTGGAGCAGGTTGGGAAGATTTTAAGAAGCTGAGATATGGGATGGGGATCAGTTCTGTGTTTGAGAAAGATCAAGCAGGTCTTTTGTTTATTCATTCATCCATTCAGAGATACTTCTTCAATAATGCTTTTGTAGCCAGCACCATGCTTGAATTTGGAGAAATGGTGCCCCCACTTGTCAAATCCACCAAGCCTATTCTCCTGCCACGGATTGTTTCAAATCCCATGTGTACCTCCTCTTCCTCCAACTCCTCAAAGACCTTACCAGTTGGGGCAAGTGTATGTGTGCAATCCCTGCCTAACCCAGCGCTGGGGGAGTACCTCTCTGGTTATTCCTTGAGCTCCTGAGTCGCCAAGATACCGCTGAGCATCCTCAAAGTTCTTTGATCACCACTGGCTGATCTCCCCTTTGTCTTCCATCTTGTACTCCAACTCACAGGGCAGTCGAGCGTAGACAGGCGTTTGTCTGGGTTTGAACTTGGCCTCTGTCACCCACTAGCCGTGTAATCACCTGCAAGCTACTGAAACCCACACCCTGCACTCAACACTTCCCTGCAGCTCAGTTTCTTCATCTGTCAAATAGAGGTAGTGAAGGAAACTACTCTCCACTGAGTTAAGTTGTTAGAAGCTCTGGGAGTGGGGTTGTGACCCTGAGTAAGTACTCACTGTCCTTGGCCTGCCCTAGATGTCTCTCAAGATGAGCTGGGGGCCCCTTCTCTAGACTTGCTGGATGGCGTCCTCCAATCTGCCTGGCTTCTCTGTCTGCCTTCAAGCCCAGAGCTCTGGCTCAACCTGTACACACTAGTGCAGCTGTACCTGTTGGTGAATATCCACTGTCCCAAGCCCCTGGGTGTCCTGGCTCCCCTGCCCCTCTGCTCAACCTCCGCATAACCCTACAACTAAAATGTTATCATCTGGCCCAGTACGGGCTCCATGATTCCGCTCTGGCACTGGGGCTATATTCCTTCTGATTGACAGGAGCATGTGCCACAATGACAGTGAAATAATCTGATTATTCCCCTGCCTAAGCCTGCCCAGCACCCTGAGTTCCAAGCAGGACCCAGAATGCCCTGTTATCTGATATGTTCACAGGAGATTGCCGGCCCCACCCCTTCCTCCAGACTTGCTCCTTCGCCTCTGATCCTTCTCTCGGGGAATGGTGCCACCAGCCAACCAGTAGCCTAGGAGTCATTTACTTACTCATTCAACAATTGTTTTCTGAGTGCTTTCTTAGCAATAACAGCAACAATAATAATGAGATGTAAAGTAGGTGCGAGGAAGTTCAGCAAAGTCTGGATATTTCCATGGTGGTTACTTCTGTTCTTCCAAATGTCAAAGTGTTTTTTTTGTTTGTTTGTTTGTTTGTTTTTGCGGTGTGCGGGCCTCTCACTGTTGTGGCCTCTCCCGTTGCAGAGCACAGGCTCCGGACACGCAGGCTCAGAGGCCACGGCTCACGGGCCCAGCCGCTCCACGGCATGTGGGATCCTCCCGGACCGGGGCACGAACCCGTGTCCGCTGCATCGGCAGGCGGACTCTCAACCACTGCGCCACCAGGGAAGTCCCCAAAGTGTTTTTTAAAATATCTCGGGGCACTCTTGCTTTGTTGCATGTGTTGGTGCTCCTTTGAGATGAAGAGCGGGCTCCTGTCTTACCTCTGTAGGACTGCGTCTCACATCTCCATGCTGATCTCCTGGCCCACAGCTTCTCCCTTCCAGTTCATTCTCTACACCAGGAGAGAGAACTTTCTTAAAAAAACTTGCCACACTGTCAGTGTTTTGATTTGGGGTCCTCCTTAGATGAGGATTCATTTGCCAGTAGTTTATGTGGGAGGTGATCCCAGGATACACCAGTAGGGGAATGGGGAAGTGAGATAGGGAAGGGAAGGCAGGCTTTAAAGGGGGCATCTAGTCACCACTGCGGGTGACCAGATCATCCTCTCCTTTTAGGAACTCTGGGATCCAGTGTAGAACAGGCACCTCAGAGTTTCCCACCTAAGGGACAAGGAACTGTGGTATTTATACACCAACATCCACCAGTCATTGAAAGGCAGAGGGGCATTACATTCCAGTACCTCTGACCTGCCATGCTCAGTCGCAGTGGGCTCGGGCTGCCAGAGAAAGGTCTCAGGCAAAGAGATGTAAACGCTGGCCATCGGAAGCTGGAGGTCTTCGGGCTGGCACCACAGAGCCAGTTACATCAGGCTCAGTCTAATGGGAAGCCACGCAGGTTTTATTTCAAGATAATAATTTGAGCTTACAGTAACTTCCCCAAATCTCATTGAAATGATGAAAATAATAAAAATAAGAGGAGGAAAGAGCTCTGAAACACCACTGTTATAAAGGAAGAACAACATCAACCAGGCAGAAGTCTTGAGAATTTCTGGAAGAATGAACCTAGTGTGATTGGATATCTTACAAAGGCACGGCCTGCTTGTGAGTCTGTCCAGATGCTGGTGCCCACAGCACTATGCCAGCCAGGGCTGGAGGCAAAGATACTCTGGGACCCGTGAGGGAAAGCTTATGGGGACCTGTGGCGATTGCTGCCAGCACTCAGAAGAGCTATCAATCCTGTTCGATACAGGCTTTCATATTTATAAATAGCAACATGTATTTGATTTGACGAATCTCCTCAGTCATCTGACGAGATTAAGCAGTCTCAAAGAGGGAACCAGCAGATCAATCAGAGCCAATGGCTTTTATCAAAAAGAATTATTACAGAAAACAGGAGCCAACTTGAAAAATTCAAATTTGTGTTTCAGTGAAATGTCAGAGGGTAAAAGAAGCATCAGATGGGATACTAGGAGAACAAGGAACACTACTTGAAAATAGAATACATGATTGTATGAGCCCCCAAATAAAATAGGACTGCAGCATATATACTATTGAAAACTGATTTAGTGAATTATCAGTAAACTCATAAGAATTAATACAATCCTCTCAGAACACAGACAAAAAGATAAATTCATGAGATTAAAAAATAAGAGAGAGGGCTTCCCTGGTGGCACAGTGGTTAAGAATCCGCCTGCCAATGCAGGGGACACGGGTTCAAGCCCTGGTCCGGGAAGATCCCACATGCCGTGGAGCAGCTAAGCCTGTGCGCCACAACTACTGAGCCTGCGCTCTAGAGCCCACGAGCCACAACTAATGAGCCCATGTGCCACAACTACTGAAGCCCATGCGCCTAGAGCCTGTGCTCCGCAACAAGAGAAGCCACCGCAATGAGAAGCCCACGCACCACAACGAAGAGTAGGCCCCACTCGCCGCAACTAGAGAAAGCCTGCACACAGCAATGAAGACCCAATGCAGCCAAAAATAAATTAATTAAAAAAAATAAGAGAGTGATAGATATAATGTCCCAATATTCATATAGCAGTAGGAGTCATAGCATAAGAGAGAAGAATGGATAAGAAGTGAAATATCAATTAACAAAATAATGAAAGGAGATTTCCAGAGCTGAAAGAGTTTTAGCTATGGATTAAAGTGATTCACTAGTCCTGGGCAGAAGTGTTGCAAAAAAATTCACCCAAGGGCACATCTGGTAAAATTTCTGAATTTCAAGTATAGTGTAAAAATCCTATACATTTTCATTACAGAAAGAAATTCAGACTGGCGTTGGAGTTCTCGTTTGCAATATTAAAAATTAGAATACAATGGAGCAATGTGTAAATAATCCTGTAGATTAAGAATTATGACATTAAAATTTTGCAGCCGAACTGAGAACAAAGGAGAGAGACTTCCAGAAATGTCAAGACTCGAAATTATAACACCCAAGTACCCTTTGTGAGCAACAAACTTAGTGGAACAATTATAACCCAATATAAATGAACAGAGAATTAGGCTCTCACAAAGTACAGGGCATTGTAATACACTAGAAATCTAATAAGAAAGTCAGGGTAATTTATAGTTGTGTCTAATCAGTGTTTCCCAATTTGTAATATGTGTACCACATCTAGATTGAGGTGATTTTTCCTTTAATGGTTATATACTTATTTTCATATGTGTTAGAAATATATAGGGAGCACCAAATCAATAATTTCATGGTTGTTTTTATTCAATATGAAGCTTAAGCGGGTATTTAAGTTTTTTAAAATATGTTGGTTTAAAGAAAAATATTAGGTAACTAGCAGTACAAACGGTATATTGTTAAGATAGTAGGCAAATGAGTGAGTTTGGGGAAAGGTTGGACTAAATAATTGTTGATAGTGTGGTTGTAAAATATGTTCCAGACTTTACCAACTTGTGATGATGATAAAATAGGTTCATGTTTCCTTTAAAACCCAAATTATAAGTCTGATCTCCTAGGTGGGAAATTAACACAAAGTCCTTCTCTTCCCCAAATATTCTTCAATAATTCTACCTTCAAATAGTCCAGGTTTGCTTATATTTCCCCCAGGAATCAGGTCTACTCATTTTCTACCTGTGGGTACCTGCTGGGAGAGGGGAACTCAGAGATGTCCCTTGTGCCAGACTCACTTCCCCGGTGTCAGTGCTCCACCGGCAGTTAGCAGGGAGCTTATGATGCTGGGAACTGTGCTGAAGTCGTGCTGGTCTTGAAGAGATGGGCTCTGACATGACCACCCTGTCCTGGCGTCTTGACACCTAGGCCACCTCCCCCATCCACTGCCACCGATACAGATCTCTGCCAATCCATGCCATGGTGCTTTCTCAGAACTCAGGCAAGGATGCTTCTTCTCACAATGTTCTCATATTTAAGGTGTCCCCGGTGTCACAGCTCTTAAATAGTACGGCATTTTGTGTTCATCCATAGTGCAATCTTCTTCAAGGCATCCCCACAAGCAGGAGGGAGGCTGACTTAGAAGTCCCACCATTAATCCTACTCTGTGTCCACATCAAACATTTCCCAGACTGTGATGATGAGTGTTTTGGTGTCCCCAAATGCACAGCCTAAGACAAGACTTGATGCAGGTGATCCCAGGAAGCAAAAGAGAGGGAATGGGGAGAGTGAGACAGAGAAGGGGGAAAAGTCCATCTATGGATGTATCATAATCAATGATGTGCTATGAAAATGTAATGATCAAAACTGATGCAAAAATACATAGAAAATCTTAATATTCTAACCACAAATGAAATGTAAAAGATTATAAAGACAATCTCATCTCCCCAAATTCTGTATTCTTAGATAGTTCTATGGCTGGGATAGGAGCAATTCCTCAAAGAAAGGATGATGCTACAGAGGAAAGAAAAAGTAAATTGGCAAATGAAAGATGCCTATTACATTCGCCCTGTTGGGTTTCTCTCTCTCTCTCTCTCCATCTCTCTCTCTCTCTCTCTTTCCCATATGTACAATACAATTAACTCACGTACAATAAAAATGCACTCACCCCCTCCTTAAGATTTGACAACCAAAGTGACATTCAGCTATCACATCTAGCTGCTGCAAATTGAGGGTCTCTGGCTGATGTACATGCCATTCCACCAGGTCCTGATGCTGGTCATTAAATTATTATTTATTGAGCAGATTGGGGTATAGAAGAAGAGTAATTGCCCTTGAAGATCTTATATTCCAGTGGGAGGGGAAATATAAGCATGCAAACAAATAAATAGATAAAATGAAATCAGGTACTGAAAATATCTAAAAGAAGACAAAATAATGTGTGATTTGGGGAGGGGGATGCTGAGATAACTTTCTGAAGAGATGACATTTGAGTTGAGATGTTAGCAACTGCTGTACTGAGATGTCTTGATTAAGGTATAAACATAGAACTGTTTGACTTCCTACAGATGCTATCCCTGGCCATGCTATGTTTGGGGCACAGTCCTTTGTAGTATAGAACCTCTGGGGAAGTATGTGAGTTAAGGTCCATCCAAAAGACAAAAAGCACTCTCAGTATTTGAAACAGAGGGAATCTGATGCAGACAATTAGTTACATGAGTGTTGGGAAAGCTGAGGAACAGAATAGGACACAGTAAGACTAACCAGATATTATCAAAAGAGGGACAAAGGGAGGAGAGTGTGTTACCAGAGCTTAGAAACGAGCATCAGGCAGCAGAAGCTGGAATGGGCTGAGCCTGGAGTCATAAAGGAAGAAGAGCCCACAGCCAGAAACTGCATGAGAGGCAGATAGGGTGGAAGAAAAATGCCTTGATTCATTCCTGCCTCCTGCTTTCCAATCCCTCACCTACCAAAGGTAGTCTGAAGTCATCTGAGCCAGTAGCTTGGGCAGCATGGCCTGCAGGGATCAGGCTCCCACCCCCAACACAGGGCAGAATTGGGAAAGAGTGAGAAATGCACCTTGAGGGCAAACAGGCCCAGGACAGACACAGGAAGAGTCCATGACTTCTTGGGTATTAAAAGTCTACTTTAAGACTTAGTCACGGGACTTCCCTGGTGGCGCAGTGGTTAAGAATCCACCTGCCAATGCAGGGAACACGGGTTCGAGCCCTGGTCCGGGAAGATCCCACATGCTGCGGAGCAACTAAGCCCGCGAGCCACAACTACTGAGCCCGCGCGCCTAGAGCCCGTGCTCCACAGCAAGAGAAGCCACCGCCATGAGAAGCCCGTGCACCACAACGAAGAGTAGCCCCTGCTCGCCGCAACTAGAGAAAGCCCACGCACAGCAACGAAGACCCAACACAGCCAAAAATAAAGAAATAAATAGAAAAATATATTAAAAAAAAAAAAGCCTTCAGTCACAAACTCTATTTCAATCTCTTTTCCCTTTCCCCTGCCCTCACGCAGAGCATTCTTGAGCTGAGATCCTGACCTCTAGGAATGAAGATGGGGAAGGAGTCTGATCAAGTTCTGAGGTATATTCTTCCCTTCCTTCTTCAAGGCTCAGCCCTTCAGGCGTGTTTGTGGTGGGAGGGAGGAGAGGAAACAGGACAAGGGTTTCTTTACTTACCTGGCCAGGGCTGTCATCCTTTCCAGGTTGGCTGTTCCTATTTCTCTAGCTTACAGTGGCCACTGACACCCTCTCTGTGGCAGGCACTCAAATGCTGGTGAATCCTCTGGAGGACCTTCCTATAGGAGGTGGGACCAACTACCTTCTGTAATGTCCACTTAGCCCAACTGGGAATCTCACCAGGGCAACAGTATAGGTAGCTCCCCTTTTGCCCCAATTCCCATCTTGAAACAAAGTCGATCTTCCTCTACCTTACTCAGCTAAGTCCAAGGGCAAATTAGAAAAGGATAACTGACTTGGGGACAGCATGCCAATTTCCCTTTCTCTCAGGGACCCCTCTCTATTGCTGATTCTTTGGAGCCTCCCCAATATTTGGCTTAGGGGGAGGTCACCTCTCATCGCAAACACTGCCCTCCCCACAAGGCAGATGATTCTTACTCTAACTCCCCTCCTTCTCTCCTTCCCCGTCATCTCATGAAGATTAGAAAGGAGGGATGGGTGGTAGGGACTGTCTGACACCTTTCCATGAGCTCTGGGAAAGGAACCTGGTGTCATGGTGGGCCGCTGTTTTGAGAAAGGGCCATTCTCCAGTTCTCGCCTCTGGGCTTTAGCTGGAACTCCCGGATGACAGGAAAAGTCCCAGTGAACATCCTGTTACCTTTGTTTTGTTTTGTTTTTCATAAATTTATTTATTTTTATTTTTGGCTGCGTTGGGTCCTCGTTGCTGCACGCAGGCCTTTCACTGCGGTGGCCTCTCCCATTGCAGAGCCTGGGCTCCAGGCACGCGGGCTTCAGCAGTCCTGGCACGTGGGCTCAGCAGTTGTGGCTCACGGGCTCTAGAGTGCAGGCTCAGCAGCTGTGGTGCGCAGGCTCAGTTGCTCCGCGGCACGTGGGATCTTCCCAAACCAGGGACTGAACCCGCATCCCCTGCATTGGCAGGCGGACTCCCAACCATTGCGCCACCAGGGAAGTCCCCATCCTGTTACCTTTGAACAATGGAAGGGAGGCAGAGACCTGGGGGAATAGTGTCCCAGGAAGGAAGAACAGCAAATTTTGTAAAGGTCTTGAGATGCAAGCTCACTTGGTGTGTCTAAGGGACAGAAAGAAGCTGGAAGGAGCTGGAGGGAGAGTAAATGGGAAAGAAGACAGAGCAAGACAAGGGAGTCTAGGTAGGCAGCTGCAGATCACCTAGGCTATTGTAGACTAAGGTAAACGGTTTGGACTTTATGTCTGGTTGCTCTGAGAAGCTACTGGAGGATTTTAAACGAGAGAGGAACATGAACTGGTTTTATTTTTATTTTTTGAGGCAGTAGTATCATCATGACATTATCCACCATCAGAAAATACAAAACCAGCATGGACCCCTTAAGTACACAAAGAGAGTCTCACAAACACATACCTCCTGAAGCTAGCATTCATTTTATTATTGAGATAGATACAACTATCTAGATTTTTGATTTCACCAGATCTATTAGGTTTAAAACTATGTGAACTGATTTTTGTTTGAAAAGACCACTGTGACCTATGTGTGCTGAGTGGACTGTGGAGACAAATGGACCAGTTAATAAACTGTTGCCATGATTTAGCTGAGTGGTGATGATGTCCTGGGCTACGGCTGAAGCAGTAGAGATGGTGAGAAGCGGGCAGATTTGAGGAGGAGTCTTGCTGAAAAGTCTCAGTTATGAGAGAATGATTCCTGGGATTTGAGCCTGGCCCATTGCCTGGATGGTGGTACTATTCTTGGTATGGGGAGGAAGAGAAGGGCAAGATTTGGTTTCGGTTGGTTGTTTTTCTTTATTATCATATCTCCAGGGTCTAGAAGAGTATCTGAGTAGGTGCTCAGTAACTATGTGTTGAATAATTGAAAAAGCAATTGTTTGATCAGGTTCTAGTTGAGAGGCCAATTGGCCATACTCACGTTCTTGCCAACTATAATTAAATGGTACATTGAACCACTCCATATATGTTTGTGAAATTCTATTTAAAAGGGGGAAGGGGAAACAATTCCAGTTAGTTGTCATTTGCCGAGTAGTTACATCCCATTCTTCTGCACAGGGACAGCAAAAACTCATTTCTCTGGCAGAGGAGCAAATTCCTTCTGTCCTCCTATTGGTCCTACCTGTTGGGGGACTTGGGAGAATTCCATTGAGCAGTGGCAATCTGGACCCCAGAGTGGAGGGATCTCTGCTCTTCACCACAGGGTCCATTTTCTGGGGACTCTTCCTCCTGGCCTAAGCTGACTTGAAGCTCCGCAAGGTGATGAAGGTCCCCACAGGCCTTGGGCTGTGTTCCACTCAGTGGGGTTTCAGGATGAGATTCTCCCTCTTACTCCAGCTCCCCAGGGTACCCCTCTTCCCAACGACAGATTTCTGCTGTTGAATTACTTTAAGGAAGAATCATCAAAATCTCTGCACCCTGGAAATCTTGCTGCAAGGAGAAGGACCTCTCTTTTATCTCCCTGCTGTTCCCTACTGCTTTCAAACAGCCCGGCTTTGACGGAAGCATCCTTTTGGGTAGCGCAGAGCCTACCCACTCTGACACCCAGTCATCTTTTGACCCAGACCTTTCCTGACAGCTGGCAAATATTGCCAGGCTGCTTACCAGCCCGTGGCCTGGAAGGCCAGCCTCTCCCCATCCTCCTGGCTCCTCACCACCTTGCCTCGGCCAGTTCCACGTTTTAGAGTCTATTATTACTTACAGGTCCCCCTTTGCAGGTATCAATTTCTGTATTATTCAGACTTCTTTGGTTATGGGACAGAAATCAAGCTATACCTAGCTTAATTTTAAAAAAGAAGAGTTATTGGCTCCTGTAAAAGGTGGGCCTGGGGCTTCCCTGGTGGCGCAGTGGTTGAGAGTCCGCCTGCCGATGCAGGGCACACGGGTTTGTGCCCCGGTCCGGGAGGATCCCGCATGCCGCGGAGCAGCTGGGCCTGTGAGCCATGGCCGCTGGGCCTGCGCGTCTGGAGCCTGTGCTCCGCGGCGGGAGGGGCCGCGGCGGTGAGAGGCCCGCGTACCGCAAAAAAAAAAAAAAAAAGGTGGGCCTGGCACTGAGATCACTGTGTCCAGTAAACAAATAATATCGTCAAGTCCTCTCCCTCCGGCTCCCATCCTTTTGCCTCCATCACTCACCTTGACTTTTCTCTGTGCTCGGGCCTCATTTTCTCTTACTTGAGTTGGCTTTATCCTGGCAAGAACAGGGCACAGAATGCACGACCACCGGAAGCTCCTGGCTTATATTATTTAGCTCAGTTATGCCTAGGCAATGAGAAGGTGTCTCTTTCCTCCCCCTGCTTTACTGGCTGTAAGTCCCAGCTGATCGCCCCAGCTTTTATCAGTCTCCTCATTCAGTCCTGGAGGCCGGGGGATGGGGTTCAGTGATTGGTCAGGCTCAGGTTGCATCATCATCTGTGTGGGCAGGGGTCAAGAGCCAGTGATTGGCAGCCTCAGTAAAATCTACGGCCTGGCTGAAGCAGGGGAGGAGCAGATCTCTAAAGGAAGAAGGTGAGTGTGCTCTCCCTTAAGAAAGGAGGAGGTGGACAGGGAAACACAACAAATCCCTCTCATAGGAAGTCAGATTTAATGCCAGGAACCAGAGAAAGAGAACACATTCAGACGCTGGTTTTGTTTTCTAGGTGAGACGAGAGAAGTGAACTTTGTGGGCAGGAATTGTAATGAGGAAGCGAGCGCAGGGGTCTTCTTCTGTGGAGAAATAGCACTAAGGGGGAAGTTGTGAGAGGAGGCCTACCCTGCAGCCCGGCCTGCGGGAGGCTCTTGGAGGTGGAAGCCATTTCAGGTGATGACTCAGTGCGGTGTATCACGCCTCCCTCAGTTCTGCTCTGCCCAATGCTCCAAAGCCAAATAAATAGGAACTGTGGCAGACTGGATTCTTTTTAGCAGCAGTACACTCGGGTTTGTTTTCATGGGCATGAGTCCACTGGAAAGCAATTATTTTCTCTTGCCTCTTTGCTGCGTTAGAGAAATTGAGCAATTTTAAAGAAATTGAAAGAAACAAATTCAAAGAAACAATTTTATAACTTGCAAAATGGAATCACATAGTAACTGCCAAGTTGGCTGTGCTGATACATCATCATGACTGGTTCTCCTTTCTATAAAAAATAAAAATTGTATGTATTTAAAATGTACATGTTTTGGGAGTTCCCTGGTGGTCCAGTGGTTAGGACTCAGCACTTTCACTGCCGTGGCCTGGGTTCAATCCCTGGTCAGGCAACTAAGATCCCGCAAGCCAAGTGGTACAGCCAGAAAAAAAAAAAAGTACATGTTTTGATGTACATATACATAGTGAAATGATTACTATAGTCAGGCTAGTTAATATATCCATCTCTCCATATCGTTACCATTCGTGTGTGTGTGTGTGTGTGTGTGTGTGTGTGTGTGTAAGATGAGAGAGCCCGAGATCTATTCTCTTAGCAAGTTTCCAGTATACAATACAATACAGTATTATTAACTATAGTCATCATGCTGTACATTAGATTTCTAGAACATACTCATTATATATAACTGCAACTTTGTACCCCTTGACCAACATTCCCCCACCTTCCCACCCCTGGTAACCACATGCTACTTTCTGCCTCTATGAATTTGACATTTTTGGATTCCACATATGAGTGAGATCATACAGCATTTGTCTTTCTGTGTCTGGCTTATTTCACTTAGCATAATGTCATCCAAGTCCATCTATGTTGTTGTACATGGCAGATCTCCTACTTTTTAAAGACTGAATTTTATATATATATATATATATATATATATATATATAAATTCTTTATCCATTCATTTGTTGGAAGATGCTAAGGTTGTTTCCATATCTTGTCTATTGTGAATAATGCTGCAATGAACATGGAAGTGCGGACACCTCTTCAAGGTACTGATTTCATTTCCTTTGGATATATACCCATAAGAGGGATCGCTAAATCATATGGTAGTTCTATTTTTAATTTTCTGAGGAATCTCCATACTGTTTTCCATAACAACTGCACCGATTTACATTCCTACCAATGGTGTACAAGGATTCCGTTTTCTTTACATCCTCTCTGATACTAGTTATCTCTTGTCTTTTTGATAATAGCCATTCTAACAGGTATGAGGTGGTAGCTCACTGTGGTTTTGATTTGCATTTCCCTGATGATTAGTGATGTTGAGCATCTTTTCATGTACTTGTTGGCCGTTTGTATATCTTCTTTGGAAAAATTTCTATTCAGGTCCTTTGACCATTTTTAAAATTGTGGTTTGTATTTTTTTTTTTTGGCTATTGAGTTGTATGAGTGCCTTATAAATTGTGGATATTAACCCCTTACCAGATACATAGTTTGCAAATATTTTCTTCTATTACATAGGTTGCCTTTTCATTTGTTGATTGTTTCCTTTGCTGTGCAGAAGCTTTTTATTGATAGTTTGATGTTGCCCCACTTGTTTATTTTTGTTCTTGTTACTTGAGCTTTTGGTTTCCTATCCAAAAAGAATTACTGCCAAGACCAATGTGTCAAGACTTGTCCTGATCGTATAGTTTCTATTAAAATCTTAGCATGCCAGAATCAGAAGGGATCTTAGAGATCATAGCCAACCCTCTCACATTACAGAGAAGGAAACTGAGGCCCAGAGAGGGGAAGGGGGGTGATTTAAAGGACCCAGTGAGTTAGAGGCAGAGTGAAGTCTATCACTGAGGTCTTCTGAATTGTTGCACGAAGATCTTTCTATTAAGTCACTCAAGGATGCTTATAAGGGAGTGTCTGCTACAAATTTGCTTGTAAATGTCCTTGAAAGCAGTTGATGGGAAATTTCAGCCTGCTGCTTCAAGTGAAATTGCTAAATGAATTCGATTTTTGCATGCCAAAAATATCTCTGCAAAGATGTAACTTCGTCCTGGTTTAAATACGGGACACTTGAATTCAGCCATCAAGGATGTGCCCTCACCTCCCAATGGCCTTTTTGTCTCTGAATTCCTGTGGTCTGAAGGTAGTCTTCCCAAATCTACTGTTTGGCTGTGTTTTTGTTACCTGGTACCCTCTGGGTTCCCCATCTTGACTGTTGGGCTCTGCAGGCCTGTCGAGCTGCCCCCACTTTCACAGCGAGGCTGTGTGAGCCAGTTGCTCCTCCAGACCCACCTGGTTCTGTGCCCTGCAACCTGATCCATCTGGAATACAGCGGTGGGTTCTCTTGCCCTGTGGTGTCCAGTTAGGTTAGGCCAGCTGGCTGGAGATAGGAGGGCAGGAGAAGAGTGAACTTAGGGTACTTATTTGCAGGGTTCCCTGTCTATGGGATCTCTAGGTCTGGCTGCATTCCCCCATTGAAAAGCTCAGCTCCCATCAAGCAGCTCCCTGCACAGGACTCTCTCTCCAGGCACCAGTAGCTCTTCCTCCCCTTTTCAGGCCTGTGCTGGTAAGAGCACCTTCTGTTACCAGTGCCTCCATGAGCCCTTGGCGTTCTGCATTCTCCCTTGTGGTTTCTCCATACCTGGCCATCTCTTTGAAAATAATCCTTTTATTAAACTCCCCTCCAATGACCCCATTTGAGTGTGCCACCTGTCCAGCTGGGACTCTGACTGATAAACTACCTGATTCCAACCTGGGGTCTCAGTCTCCCCCAAGCTCTGGGACATATTCTATCCCGGGAGAGAGAATCTTCGGAGCCTCAGTTTAGGCGTCAGTTTGTCTGTAGGGTCCTTGAGCCTGAAATCTTAGGTCTTAACAACAAATTCTAACCTTATTCTGGAGAACAAGCCTCCAACACCTGAAGGTGGAAAGGAGATGGCAAGGAGCCAGACATCAGGACCTGCAGAGCTGGGCTGGGCATCTGGCCGATGTTAGGTGTGTCATATAATAGAGGACAGGGTCCAGCGATCCTGAAAGAGAGCCTACTCTGGCAGCATCAGAAGCCAGAGTGTTCCTGTGCTTTCAGAGGCTGAGAAGAGCTGGGGGGAGGCATTTCTGTCCACATTCAGGCCAGAGCACTGGGGAGACGCAGCACCTGCCAGGGCCCAGTGTGATCACGGCGGCAGGGGTCTGCTGACTTGACCGAAAGAGCCCCCAGGGAAGGTGAAGCACAGCACTCTCCTCTCAGCTCTGACACCCTCCCCCAACCCCCAGTAGCATGCTAGTCCAAGTCCTGGGTCCCAATGGAGCCCTTAAGCTCCAAGTCCCTGATCTGACAATCACAAGCTATTCAGTGGTAGCCAATGTCATCTTTATTTGCATCTTTATCGTGCTAGACACAAAATTTGTTAGATTGAGAATAATTCACAGTTACTTACAACCTGTTTCCTTTAAACTGCCACTTAAGCCCAAAACTGTGTGGGGTAGCGCTTTCACAGAAGAAATGCACAGTTGAAAATATGCCCAAAGTGATAATATTACCTCACATTTTTAAAGTGTTTCACAGTTTGTCAAAGATTTTCTCAAGCATCACGTATCAATTGATTCTCACAATAAACCTATTATATATGTGTATATGTATATATCTGTCATCTATCTATCATCTGTCTACTATCTATCTATCTATCTAACATCTATCTATCTGTAAAATGTATCTGAAAAGCTTGAGGCTTCAAGAAATAAAATAACTTACCCAAAGTCATAAGTCTAGCCAGAATGAATTACTTCTTTATATTTCTTATGATCTCATTGTGTAATATATTCATTGTGATTATGGCTGTCTTCCACTTAAGTCTGTGAGCTCATTAAGCATAGGGTTCATGACTTATATTTTTTGTCATACATACCTAATAGGTGTGTGTATATGTATATACACAATGTGTCTACATTGCATTGTTAATGTTTAATAAATAAGAAAACAACCAGCCATGTATCTACCAGATTAGGAAATGAAACGTTGCCATAACTGTTGAACGACCCTCTGTGTCCCTTCCCTGTATCTTTCTCTCTCAATCTCAACCACTATTCTGAATTTTGTCTTTATCATATGAATGTATCCCGAAAAATATATGATTTACTTATGTATGTCATTTAACTTTATATAAATGGGTACATGGCCTGTTTATCCTCACTCCTCCTGCACATCCTCCACATACACAGACACTGCCCTGCTCACAGTAGGTGCTTGGACTAGCCTGGCCCTAGCGTGACCAAGAAAGCCTCTGTCTGCTCACCATGCTCTCCAAAGAATTGAAGAAGTCTGCTCAGAGGTTGGAGTTGGGTTCTGGCTAAGAAAAATTGTAGAACAAAACATCCCAGGGCATCCAGCTGTGTTGCATGCCCATACTGCCACTCCAGGGGAGTCCCTTGTAGTCCCAAATCTGATCTATTCAGGGGGATAGTCCCAGTGGACTGTCTCATTACTTGAAGCTGGAGTCCCACTTTGGAGCTCAAAAGTGTCTTCTCTCAAGGCTTTTTCTGAGTCACAAGTGGCAAGTACCACCCCTTAATGACCTTGTACCCTCTATTAACCCAACTTCCACTTTCTTACACATTTCCCTCTTAAATTCCTGGAGAATTTATGACACATTTTAACAACCATTTAAACAATGCAAGCAGTTTCTGCAAACCTTAAGAGTGGAACTTTTCAAACTGTGGGCCATGAACCATTAGTGAGTTGTGAAGTCAATCTACTGGGCTCAGACCAGGATTTTTAAAAATTGACATAGAATTGAGCATTACCTGGTCAAGAAGCTAGGATTACAAAATATCAGCATGCGTTCCCGGTAGCAAGCAGTAAATATTATCTTGTAAAAGTTCACAGAGGGATCACCTTGTGGTTTGGATGGGCTCTAGGTGTTTGAGCGTCCATGACTGACCTTAACAATTACCGTAATCCCAGCCAGTTGCCATATGGTTGGTTCAGGGATGGACAGTAATCCTCGGCCTCAGCCAGTTAGGATGTGTCACTCCCTGGCCACAGTGGGGGGGACACACGTCCCAATTAATCCAAGGATCTGTCTCTTAGGGAATCCAACCAAATCCTTTGACGGGCCTGGAAATTTCACAGATAAATACTTTGGAGATGCCAATCTGGTCTGAAACACAAAAGGGCTATTCACTGTTCACCCCACCTCCATCCCAGGTCAAAATTTGCTGGGGAGGGAGGAGAGACCAAGAGCAAACAAATAAGACACAGGGTAATTTCCAAGTTACGTCATCAGTAACCTACTTATAAAAGTCATGGTTTTGCTGCCCTAAAGAGAGCTTTGTAGGCAGCCACAGGTCCGTCTCAAGCTCCAGGTAACCCTAAGGAGTACTTTACATTCTGGAATTAAATATATAAAAATATATTATATACTGGATACTTAGGAGGCTGAATTCCTAGGGAAACAGGGGTTTGGGAATCAGCTGCATGCCCATGCCAGGGGTGGGTGGCAGGCAGGGGAGCATTTGAGGTTGTCCAGGAAGAACTGTAAGTTGAGTCCAAGTGAGAAGATGTGGGACAGACCCCAGGGAGAGCAATAATGCTTGGGGATGGACAGAGAGAAGAGTGGTAAGAGAGAAGGCCGCCACCACCACACTTGTACTGTTGCATCGTGGTGACACAAACAGGAGCAAATTGTCTCTCCTGCCATCTCTGGCAGCCTGCCAAGACCTGGTCCACATTTGCCTGTCAGATTCCCAAGGCTTTTGGGATAGAGAACTGGGTAGCGGGAGAAGTGGAAGGAGGAGGCTACTGGATATACGTTAGAATGGATAGAGGGCCTCCCGGAAAGAAGGAAGAGCATGGGGTGGCACAGGATACATTGTGAGATTTCAGTGTAATCCTTCTGGCACCATTAACAGTTTTTCTTTTCAGTAAAAACTTATATGACTTTTTTGCGTGTGTGGGGAAGTCAGACCATTGTTTCTTTTGATGAAACATTGTGATAAAGGGGGCTAGGAGGTGGTCCAGCTCTACTGGAGTTATGACACTACAATAGGTATTAATCATGTATAGCCATCTCCCTCCCTATACTATGAGCTCCTAGAAGGAAAAAAGAGCTAGGCTAAAAGGAGGTGACCTACCTATGTTTGAGAAGGAAAGAACAGTTGAGTGGAAAGATCTTATGCTGAAGTCTCGCCCCTCCAGGGATACCCGCCCTTCCCCCACTCAACTCTACCCATAAGGACTAGGAGAGAGAAAGCAGTGCGTCCAGGAGACCTGACCCCCTACTGGCTTTTGGTTGGAATTGGGAGGAAGAAACCCACCTCAGAAATACTATGGAGTCATGCATAAAAGGAACTCTCAAATAGAGTGTGGCATAGAACCTTCCAGAAGCTGAGACACAGATCCTATAAGCTTGGTGGATTTACAGCATTTTCTTCTTTCATTTCCTTTAGCGTCACAGTTAAATTCCTTTGGAAAGTACCACGCTGTCTCAACTATCTTAACGGAAATGAGGAAGGAGTCTGAGTTACATTCTGGAGTCTGAAGGAGGAGTCAAGAACTGTCCCCTGGGGCACTGGGTGTGAGACCCCGGGGGTGGAGTTAGCCATGCTAGCATGCTCTGTCCCCACCTGAGCAGCGCTCATCCAACACTCAGCTCTCCAAAATCTCTTCGAAAAATATGTCCTAGCTTTTGCTTTTGACTCACACGAGATGCTTCCCAGAACCTGGCTCCTGCAGCCATGTGCCTCATCCCTCAGCTCAGCTGTGGAGCCATGAAGACACTGGGGCTCCTCAAGAAACAGCCCCTCCTTCCCTTTTCCTCAGAACTCTGAAGGTGGCCAGGGCCCTGGGAATGCCACATGGCCTGGTTCTGATGGGCTCACACAAGAGAAACAGCACTTGCCCTGGAGTGATTAGTCTGCAGATCCTCCCTCGTGGCTCTTGTTTGGTCCAGCAAGTTCGGTCCAGCTGACTGTTGGTGCTGACTGGGGATGTAGGGACCCTCAGCCTCTTGGGGACAAAGTCCAGGGAGCATGTAGAGGAGTCAAAAACACAAGGGACCAGGACGGCCTCCATGCCAGGTGAAGGGGGATCCGTTTTGAGCTGGAGTCCTGAGATTTAGGATGTGGAGTGACTGAAGCCTGGGGACTAGTTGGTGGAAGGCGGATGGTAATGCTTCACCTTGGGAGCGCTCACGTTTCCCCTGAAAGATGGGGGCAGAGGCCTGCAACCAACAGTCGTGGGGCTTTGTCTGCACAGCATCCCTTCTGCTAATAGGAACCTGGTGAGAATTCCTTTGGGAAATGACTCCTGCCCAACCACCGGTGCCTTATGTGTCTGGCAGGGTTGCCAAACCCAATGGCCCATCCATCCTGATCTCCACCACAGGAAAGGGCAAGTAGCAAGGGCACCAATCACCGTGCCCCGAGACCCTGGCTTCACTGTCTGGTACAAGGCAGTGGTTCTCCACATAAGGCAGTATTGCACCCCACAGCCCTGGCCTCGGAAAGGGAGGGCCGTGCAGTTTGGTGGTTGTTGTCACAATGACTGGGGAGCACTTTGGCATCTAGTGACTAGGGGTCCTAAACATTAGCAACTCCCGGGACAGTGCTCCATAACAAAGAATTGTCCTATCGAAAGGCTAGTAGCCTCTCTGTTGAGAAACCCTGACCCAAATGATGGGCACCTGACCCCAGCTGGGCCATTCAGAGTCTATCCCTGGGATTTTTTTTTTTTTTTTTTTTGCGGTACACGGGCCTCTCACTGTTGTGGCCTCTCCCGTCGCGGAGCACAGGCTCTGGACACGCAGGCTCAGCAGCCGTGGCTCACGGGCCCAGCCGCTCCGCAGCATGTGGCATCTTCCTGGACTGGGGCACGAACCTGCGTCCCCTGCATCGGCAGGCGGACTCTCAACCACTTTGCCACCAGGGAAGCCCCTATCCCTGGGATTTTGTTTCAGAACGTCTGGCAGGAGAAGGTGGTGCTCATCCCCTCTACCCCAATACTTGCAAGAGTATGTCTGGAGGAGAGAATGAGGACCAGGCAGAGAAAAGGCTGGGATGAGAGATGGAGAAAAAGAGAGCGTGAGAGCTAATGACATCATCTGCCCTTGTTCTTTTCTGGTATTTCAGCCAAGTTTTTCTTCTTTTGTTTTTTGCTTAATGCTTTTGAGTTGGCTTTCTCTTGTAAACCAAAGAATCTCCACTAGCAGAGGCTTTAGGAGGCAATGTTGCTCCTCCCTGGCCACAGGTGTAGGGGATCCAGATTTTAGAAAGCAGCTTTAACTCTCTCTCTAGTCTTCCCAAGCATCCCTCCATACTTTCCACAGATAAGGAAACAGATCCAGAGAAGGGTCAAAAAGCAATACGTCAAGTCTTCTGCCTCAGAGCTCGGAAAAGAACAGAACAGCCTACTCTTATTTAATGAGATCAAATCTAAGCTCCGGCTATTGAGTTGGGGGTGCGATTATGTCTTTAACGTGCCATTTGGCGTTCAGGGGAATGCTGAGAGACACCAAGGGGAGGTTCACCAGGAAATTTCAACCTGGTTGGGGCCAGCATGGCTGCTTGGATCCTGTTGGTCTGGCTTAAAAAGTGGCATATTCAGATGGAACTGGAAACACGGGGCACCCAAACTAAAGGGCAGGGAATTTCAAGCCCACTAAGGCTCACCCTCCTTCATCCTAGTTTTTCCAGTTCAGGTAACTTAACAGGTCTGTAGGTTCTGCCATTTCCTTTGCAAAAGACCTTCAGGAGAGAGTCGGCATCCCTCTTGGGCCCAGAGAATTTTTAGAGGTTGCTTGTGGCCAAGATACTATAATTAGATGAATGGGATCCTTTGCCCTTGCCCTGTAGGTTGGAAGGAGTTGTAGGGCTGGTGCTTGCTGACTTGGGTGGAGGCTGCCCTGGGGGCTGTGGGCCACCTGCTTGCCTGTAAGTGCAAACTTCCATCCCGACCTGTTGGGAGATCTGATCCGTTGGAATATCCACTCTCCACTCTGCCCCCCACCTTCCCACTCCCCGCCTCCCCACCCATTGCACAAACTTAAAAGTCACCGTCTGTTTTTTCTGGCACTAAAATAGTCTTCATTGCTATTGGTATCGAAGGGAATTCAAACAAAAGCTATTGGCAATACAGTACAAGAGAAATTCAGCTTCTGGTGTTATCTCCCCTTCTCCAACTGCGAGAACATGCTCACAGGCTGTCGTTCCTCCTCCCTCTTTCAAGCTGATGTCTCCAAATGCTTGGGTTACTTTAGGAAATTTTTGTAAGTGGTTTTTGAATTTGTTTTCACTTGAACTTTTGTTACAAATGCCCAACTTTAAACACACCAGAGACAGGGATTTATCCTCTACTGTTGCTGCTTTGGAGGAACTTGTTGAGGTTTCTTCATGTATGATTCAGTTTTGTAAATATCCCATCGATACTGAAAAACAGAAGTACTCTGCATTTTGCACAAGTGACCTTGTGTGTGTTGGTGAGGGTGGGGTGGGGGGGAGTGTGAGCGCTTACTCAGCCTTGGTATTTATCCTTGATTGTTTTTTGACTGCTTGATCTGCCACTTAGAGTTGTATTAAGCTCTCCCCAGTGCTGCTGTGTTTCTGTTGAATTCTCTCATGAAATGTGGGTGCTGTTTTTTGGATGTATAGTTCTAAATGTGCAAGTGAATTTGGATGTGTGTGTGTCTGTGTGCGTGTGTGTGTGTAAAATTAAACTTGTGCAGATCTCCTACAAAGAGGCCACATGGCTATGTGCCTCTACTTTTGTGCCTATACCGTGTGCCTATACTTTTTAAGAACGTGTGGTTAAAGGGAAATTTGATCCAAGGGGAAGGGGTAGGGGCAACCTATTGAAAACCCTCAATTTGTCTTGCCCACACGGAATCTTCCTGGCTGACCAGGGGGAAAAGCTGGGCTCTCCCTGAGACAATGTAACTGGGTAGGGCAGACCAACCCAGAGGAAGGGTAAGCGACCTTAGTGAGGCACCGAGTCTAGTCAGGGCAGGCGGCAACTGAGGGAAGAGTGACACATGACCACGTGCAGACAGTCCACTCTGGAGATTCTAACAAGCAGCAAGACGCTTCCGCAGACGAAGAGAGAGCAGCAATGGGTACTTGAAAAGCGGAGGCAACCACATTAGGAGGTCCGTCTGCATGGAGCAAACACTCATCCACTGAGCTCGGTTTTGGCCAGAGATTCCAGTCTTGAAAAGGGGGTGATAAAAAGGAGTCTGGGCCAGACGGAGGATGTAGGCAACACAGGTGACCAGTGCAGCAGCCTAGACTTGAGAACAAGGCAGAACCTAGTTATCAGCCCACTGGAGGCCGAGTCCCGGAGAGGGAGGCCGGGACTGCTTCACGTCCAGCTGTCTGAGGGCAGGACTGGTGCAAACAGAGCCACAGTCTGCAGCTTGGGACTGTTTCTCGGGGCCAGAGAGAAGACGGCTCCAGCCTGCTAGCCCCCAGACCTAACTCACAGGGGCCAGGAGATTGGCATTACTTTTTGGCTCTCTTATGGGGTAAGGAGGGTGGTCAGGCCCAGAAGATGTGTCTCTGGGGAAAGAGGAAAGCAGGAAGGAGAGCTTAATGTACCTGTATCTGTCTTTGCAGATCAAGCAGTCAAAATGAGCAAAGGTAAACTACCAGGATTAGATATACGCACACGCACACACTCACAAATTCACGTGAGCAGAAAGAGTCCACTTCTGTTTTCCAGTATCTGTGGGACGTTTACTGAATTAATCTAAATAAATAAATAAGTTCTTCAAAGCAGAGAAACTTTCCACAGAGCAATCCTTTGTCGGTAGTGTGTTTAAAATTAGACTTTCATAACAAAAGTCCAAGTGAAAACAAAACAATAAAAAACAAAAACCAAAACATTTTCTTAAAAGTAACCCAAGCATTTGGGGAAACCAGCTTGAGAGGCGAGTGGGGAGAGACAGACTGTGAGTATGTTTTTAATGTTTGAGAAGGGGTAGAGACACTGCCAGAAGCAGGGTTTTTCACATACTTATTGCAAAACAGCTTTTGTTTGAACCCCTGTGAGACCTATAAAAGTTACAACTGCATTCTGCTCTAACAGAAAACTGGATAGCGATTTTCAAGATGTCTGCAGGATGTTAGGTAGTAGGAGTTCCATTCCTGATAACTGGTGGATTGACCCTTCCAAGGAAAAAATTTTAAATGCAGAGGCAAGATATCTTCCTAAATGCATTTATGAGCTGGCAAGAAAGTAAGAGAGTCTCAGGCAAAAATCCTAAGTGAGTACTACGTGAAAGAAGGACTGTGCTGGCTGTGGCTCTGAGGGCATTGATTGAACCAGGTGGACTTGAGCTTCTGTTGTCAGGCCTCACAGAGGACAGAGAATCATGAAGTACAGAGACCAGGGCCATCCAAGGCCCCTAGACACCTCGTCCGTAAAGGTGAGACCCTCAAATGTCTACACTCCCAGTTTGTGTAAACCGGAAATAGCTACTAACCCCATCAACCACCAGGGGGTTGCAAGACCCTAGGTGCTAAGCAAAAAAAGGGAAATTAATGTCATTACGGAGCCTGTGGGACCACAATCTGCCCCTCATGTAGTTTGAGGCCCAAGTTCATATTACCTGTGTGTTCTAAACAGTAAACAACAAACAACCCACGTCCCCCAAACTCAAGCCAATAATTTGTTAGGTTAATCTGAGACTGGTAGTGGTACAGGTGGCAAGAACTAGTGCAAATCCTTGATAGAGGAACCTACCTTTATCTCAGACCTTAAAGAATTTCCACAAATAAAATCTCAAGGAAATGCACAGCTTTCAATAAAAAGGAACCATCCTTACACAGAGGCACTGTAAATGAGACAACAGACAGAAGAAATAGACCCACAAGAATTCAAATACTGGAAATATCATACACAAACAAAAGTAGGAAATAACTATGATTGCTATATTGTTTTTTTAAAAAGAACAAATTGAAAAACAAGGAGATATAAGAAAAGATCAAGCAGATTTGGAAAAGGTCCAAATATGACTTACAAATGAAAAATCAAATAATTAAAGTGAAAACTTAATGGAAATGACAAACGATTAGAAAATGAAATTTAAAAATTAATTACAGGGAATTCCCTAGTGGTCCGGTGTTTAGAGCTCTGTGCTTTCATTGCCTAAGGCCGGGGTTCAATCCCTGGTCCGGGAAATAAGATCCCACAAGCTGTGTGGTATGGCCCCCCAACCCCCCAAAAATTAATTAATTAATTCCACTTACAATAATGTACAAACTTACCTAGAAATAAATTTAACAAATGTTACAAAAGGCTTGTACCAATAAAAACTACAAAACATTGTTGAGAGGAATTAAAGACTTAAATAGATGGAGAAATATACCATGCTCACAAATTAGAATAATCAATATTATAAAGATGTACATTCTCCCAAAACTGAGTTATAGATTCAATGCAATTCCAATAAAAATTCTAGCAGGCTTTTTTGTAGATATTGACAAACTATCATTAAAATTTACCTGGAACTGTAAAGGTCTTAGAATGGGCAAAACGACATTGAAGAAGAACAAAGTTGGGGGGCTAACTCTACATGATTTTAAGACTTACCATAAAGTGTAGTAATCAAAACAGTGATATTGGCATTAAGACAGACAAATAAACCAATGTAAAAGAAAAGAGGATCCAGAAACAAACCCACAACCAAATGATTTTTGACGAAGGTACCAGTGTAGTTTTATGAGAAAAGAACATTTTTTTCAAGTCATGCATCGACCGAATGTCAGTATGGAAAATATTGAACCTTGATTCATACCTCACATCTTACACAAGAGTTAATTCAAGATGGCTCAAAGACTTAAATGTAAAAGCTAAAACTATAAAGCATCTAGAAGAACGTATAGGAGAATATCTTTGTGATTGAACGTAGGCAAATACTTTCTGGACAGAACACAAAAAGAACTAACTATAAAAGAAAAAGTTTAAAATTACTGCTCTTTGAGGATAACAATAAAATAACAGTCAGAGTGAAACTATTTACCATACACGCATCTGACAAAGGACTCATATCCGGATTATATAGATAACGCCTATAAATTATTAATAAAAGACTTGGGTGAAAGACTTGGACAGACACATCATAAAAGATGATACGCAAATGAGTAACAAACACAGATGCTCAGCAGAGAGCAGCGCTCAGCGAGCCTGCAGCTGCTAGAATTTGCAAGGCAAGAGTTCAGGAGAGAAAGGAGCTATGTAGGATGTTTAGAAAGCTGCATAGGGGGTCTGTTTGAGTCTGTGGTTGAATATTCATCTACGCACACAGGGAAGGAAACCCCACAAAGCCAGCGATAACAACTTTAGAGGAAAGAAAAATTACTGAGATGCTATAATGTTCTCAGGTAATTCTCAGCTCAGACCAGGTCAGGAATCATTTGAGCTCTCTCCAGCCAGAGTAGAGACACTTTGTTGAATATATAGAGCATTTAACAGAGATCCCAGAAAGGCCGTACCTTACAAGTGAGGAAAAATTAGTCTTAGATTAATGGCTACTTCGGACTTGTCCTAAAGGAGTTTTAAAATAAGCCTCAAAAGAATCAAATTAATCTGCAAGTAACCTAGCTCACTGTCAGAAAAATTTCAAGATTCTTTAAAGGAATACAAGAAAATCAAGCATGTCACACCCTAAAATTTGCAATGTCTGGCATCCAATAAAAAAAAGTCACTAGAAATACGAAGCAGTAGGAAAATGTGAGCCCAAAATATCAGTAAACAGAAACAGACCCAGAAACAACAGAGATGATGGAGTTATCTGACAAGTACATACATTAAAATGGCTAGTATAGCTATGCTTCATATGCTTAGGGATGTAAAGAAATATGTGGACGTAATGAGAGGAGAAATAGAAGATTTTTTAAAGAACCAAATGAAGCGTCTAGAGATGAAAAATTCAACAAAATAAAGCATCCAGATATGGAGCGACAGGACTCATTCATTGCTGGTAGAGATGCAGAATGGTACAGCCACTTTGGAAGATAGTTTGGCAATTGCTTACAAAACTAAACATACTTTAATCATATGATCCAACAATCATGCTCTTTGGTATTTACCCAAATGAGTTGAAAACTTATGTCCACACAAAAACCTGCACACAGATGTTTATAGCAGTTTTATCCATAGTTGCCAAAGCTTGGAAGTAACCAAGACATCCTTCAGTAGGTGAATGCATAAATAAACTGTAGTAAGCCTATAGAGTGGAATATTATTCAGTGCCAGAAAGAAATTAACTATCAAGCTATGAAAAGATACGGGGGAAACTTAAATGCGTATCACTAAGTGGAGGAAGCAGAACTTAAAAGACTACATATTGTATGATTCTGACTATATGACATTCTGGAAAAGGCAAAGCTATGGAAACAGTCAAAAATCAGTAGTTGCCAAGTGATAGGGGGAGAGAGGGAGGAGTAGGCCAAGCACAGAGGATTGATACTATATCAATACTCTGTATGATACTATAATGGTGGATACATGTCATTATACATTTGTCAAAACTTATAAAATGTTCAATACCAAGAGTGAATTCTAATGTAAACTGTGGACTCTGGGTGAGAATGATGTGTCATTGTAGGTTCACTGATTGTAATTAATGTACCACTCTGATGGGGGATATTGATAGTGGAGGAGGTTATGCATGGAGAGGGCAGGAAATACATGGGAACTCTATGTAATTTTTGCTCAGTTTTGCTGTGAACCTAGAAAATAGGTATTCTTATTTATTATTTATACTTTATTTATAAAATATAAAGTCTATTGAAAAAGCAGAGAGAAAAGACAGATTACCTACAAAGGAGAAATCAGCTAATATCTGATTTCATAAAAACAACAGTGGAAGCCAGAGACAGTGGGATGATGTCTTCAATTGTTGAGAGAAAACAATTATCACCCTACAGTTCTATATCCAGTGAAAACACTGTCCCATAATAAGGATTAAATATAGACATTTCAGTCAAACAAAACTAAAATTGTTTGCCACTAGTTAACTCTCACTAAAAGGAATTCAAAAGGATATACTTCAGGCAGAGTGAAGGTGATTTGAGATGGAAAGTCTAGAGGTAAAAAGAATGAAGATCAGAAAAAGTGGTAAAAAGTGTTTTCCAAAATGGCCACACTTATTCCCCTCTTGGTCTCCACGCCCTTTTGCAATGTGATTTTGCAGATCCTTTTATCAAGAGAGGGAGTCTACTTCCCCACCCTTTGAATCTGGGCTCAGCTCAATTCATGCCACACCAATGGGATGTGGCAGAAGTTATGTTGTGCCAGTTGTAAACTTCCATTCACTATTTTGGACCCCTGAACTGTCATGTTAACAAGTTCAGACTAGCTTGCTAGGATTAAAAACCACGTAGAAAAGCTGACCAAGACTATTATAGATCTGTTCAGCATCAAGTTGATCTGCCACCCGACAGCAGATTCATATGGGAGCTCAGCTGAGATCAGCTTAAATTTGCCTAGACCAGAAAAACTGCCCAGCCTACCCACAGTCTTGTGAGAAATAATACATGGTTACTATTCTAAGCCACTAAGTTTTGAGGTGATTTGTTATTCAGTTAGGAGCACCAAGAGTCAGCAATAGATAATAATGGTATAAATTGATAATGTCTTGTGGGTTAAAAAATAAGATAGAAATAAAATATACAGCAATAGATAGATAGCATATGACTAGAGTTGAAGTGTTCTAGGGTTAAAAGAAAAGATGTTTATTTTTCTCATATAATAAGAACTCCAGGGATAAGCATTTCAGAGCTGGTTCAGTTGCTTAAGGAATTTATCAAGGACCCAGACTGTCTCCATTTTTCTCTCTGTTATTATTAGCTATGGCCATCATCCTTATGTTCACAAGATGGCTGCTGCACCTCCAGTCATTGCAGCTGTGTTCCAGGCAGAAAGAGGGTGAGAATGTGATACGTCTGTCTCTTCTTTATGAGGAAAACAATATCTTTCCCAGAAGCTCTACCTGGTAGACCTCTGATTATATTTCATTGGCCAGAAATCTGCCACATGGCGATATCGAGGTGCCAGAAGCCTGGGAAATTTTTAGTTAAGTGAACTGCTTTGCCAAAGAAAATGAGGATTCTGTTATAAAGTGAATGTAGCAGTGGATGTAGATTAGGCAACTAGCAGTCTCTGCTCTCTACTTAAGAGAAAACATCTTCCTTGAGGGAATAATGCAAAATGAAAAGCAAAGCAAACAATGTACTTAGCATAGAGATGGAGAGGTAGCATTGTGCAGGGGACAGGGCACTAGAGTGAGAGTCTCCTAGTCCTGGCTCAGAAGCTGACTTGCTGGGGGACGGTACCTCATTTTCTTCCCCTTTAAATCACGACGTTGGAGTAAACAAACTATACATTTTTGAGGGCCTATAGAGACTGTGAAGGGAATTAACGTTTATGATAGATTCTTCACGTGCAAGAGCACATTTAGACCTTACAACAAATATATGAGTGTCATTATCCCAGTTTACACCGGGGATGTGAAATCTCAGAGAGATCAAGTAGGGTGCACAGATCCCACATCTAGTAAATGGCAGAGCCAGAATTCCAACTAGGGCCTGCAGACCTCCAAAGCCAGAGGCTTCCTTTGATTGCCCATTCCTTTCCAAAAGGTGAAATAAACACATGCATTTTTATTTACTGAGTTTTAAGGTCACACTTCCTAAACGAAGTGTCTTTTAAAGCATGACCTGGTGACACTTCCCCTGGGGGTGTTTATTACATACGCAGACTCCTGGACCTCCTTCAGATGAACTGGAGCAGACTCTCTAGGGCTGACACCAGGAATCTGCGTTTTAAAAAGCTCCCCTAGAGACCTCCCCGGTGGCATGACGTAGTGGTTAAGAATCCGCCTGCCAATGCAGGGGACACGGGTTAGAGCCTTGGTCCGGGAAGATCCCACATGCCGCGGAGCAACTAAGCCCGTGCGCCACAACTACTGAGCCTACTCGCCACAGCTACTGAAGCCCGCGTGTCTAGAGCCTGTGCTCCACAACAAGAGAAGGCACAGCAATGAGAAGCCCACGCACCACAACAAAGAGTAGCCCCCGCTCCCGCAGCTAGAGGAAGCCCGCATGCAGCAATGAAGAACCAGTGCAGCCAAAAAATAAATAAATGAATAAAAATTTAAAAATTAAAAAATTAAAAGCTCCCCTAGTAATTTGGAGACATTTTAAATTGGAGAACCATGATTATAAACGTATAATGTATTGCTCCATTCTAATGTAGTTTATTTATAGATCAGTGGCTCATGGAAATTTCCTCCAAATATCAGGAAAATAAAATTTAAAAATAGTCTGTTTCTCCTTCCTGTTCCTTAGTTTCCTAATGAATATGCTCAATTCCATGGAAATGTGAAGAACCTGGAAGTATGTCATAGAAGATATCTGATTAATTGAGGCTCTGTAAGGCAAAGGCATGGATTACTGTGAATGTGAACGCTGATTAGAATCACACAAAGCTGGAAGGGGATGGGCAAAGGAAATGACGTTACTAAATATTTACCATGTTCCAGACACTATTCAGACACATTATGTCATTTAAGGGGTCTAAGACATGTGATTCGATCCCTTTTATTTATAAATGGGGCAGGTACTATTATATTTCCATTTTAGAGATGAAGAACTTAATGATGAGAGAAGAACAATCACTTGTCTGAGATGAATCATTCATTCATGAACTCATTCACACAGTATCTCTTGAGGGCTTATCTTAAGCAAGATATTGAGACCAGAGCAGCAAAAAAAAGCAGTCTAGAGACCTCAGGTGTCACAAGGCCCTGACCTGCCCACCAGGTCTCCACTGAAGAAACCAGAACTGAGAAAGCAGATTGGGGCTGAAGCCTGGCAGAAACAGGCTCCCTGGGCTTGGACTGCCTGCTGCAGGGAGCAAGAAGAAAGCTTCCTGCTGGTGGTCTCAGGCAGCCCTAGAGAGCAGGCAGTAACCTTGGTTCCAGCAGTAGCTGCATCCCTGGTTAGGTGGTTCAGTGTATGTATACCAGACCCTTACTTGCCCAGAGGAGAGGAGCAGGTGAGGGGTCCGATGAGAGAGAGCCTAGAAGTAGAATTTGAAAGGGAAGAAGGGGAGCCCCCAAATCTGAACATATCCTCTCACTAACCTTGGGAGATAGATATTATTTCCATTTTATAGATGAAGAAATGGAGGCGCAGAAAGGTTAACTGAATTTCTCAAGTAAATGTTCAAGCCAGAAGGAGAATAGTGCCCGTCTCAGACCTCAGCTCCAACACCTCCACCTTGCCCCTTTAATGCTCAGGAGGGAGGTCTTCACAGGGTTGTAAAATGCTCACCAAGTAGTGCTAAAGTAATTTACAAAGCGATACTAGAGGCTGGTTCTGATTCCTGTTACTAAGGTTTTTTTAACTCCAAGTTCAAATCGCACAGAAAATAAAATTTTCTCCCTAAAAGGTTCTGTGGAAAATGTTCTCTGTTCTATGTAACAGCCTCCTCATGTGTGTTTGTGTCTGAAGAGAGGACTAGTCTGACAGGAAGAGTGATAAATCTGGAGCTTGTTTTGGCGTCCCGGAGGAAAGGTGGGTGGAGCGTCTCACAGTAAATTAGGAATTCAGAATGAAAACGTAGCCGAGTTTATTTGGGTTTCTAGTGACACCTCAGAATTATTGTGCAGGCGTGTCAAAGGCGGCTCAAAGTAATGACTGCTCCTCCTCCGCCCTCGGGATGCTGCGTGCTAAGAAGGGGGAATGCCTCTCCTTTGGGGATGAGGGTGGGAACCTTCCCTTTCCCACCTGAATCAGGAAGGGGCAAGAGGAAAGGATTGTGGTTTGGAGTCCAGTCTGGCTCTGCTGAGTTCCGGAGAGGGGCGGGAGGCAGTTCGGGGGCGTGTCTGAGCTCGGGATTTGAGGTCTGAGGCCAGGATTTGGAGACTTGCTTCAGAATTTTTTTGGGGGGGTATCTAGGTTTGGGGGTGGACGCTGACAGTGGGAGGAAACAGGAGACTGGGTCGCATCTGAAAGGCACTGAGGTAGGATCTTGGGGCGGGGGCGTTGAAAGTTGAGGCGAGGATCTGGGGAGTGGAAGTTGAAGCCTGCCTGAAGGTACTAAGGATCTGGGTGAATGTGTCGGGTATTGATGGTGCAGGGCTGTGAATGGGAATCAGGCTCAGTACCAGATCTTAGGTGAGAAGTAAAGAGGCTAGAAGAAAAGAGCGTCGAGCAGCCACAGCCTTTTCCTAAAGCGACTCACACCCAGACACACCCATCGTCCCAGACACACCCAGTGCCCTCGGTGGCTGGAGGCAAGGCAGTACCGGGGCCGGCTAGACCCTGCTCCCACTGGGCCTTCTCCGAACTCCCAGCGGCTTCCACAGCTGCAGGGGTCTGGCGGGTCCCCCCAGCGGGGAGTCTGAGGGCGTGGCCAGCGGCCAGGCGCCCGCGGCTCTGGATTGGCTGCCCAGAGGGCCCGTAGGCGGGGCTCTGGGTTGGGTCCCTCTCGGCTGTTCGCAGACGGCGGGGAGGCGGGGCCGGCGGGAGCCCGGCAGCCAATGGACGCGCAGCCCCGGAGCAGTTACAAAGGGCCGAAGCGAGGCCGCCGCGGCGGCGGGGGAGGTGGGGCGAGGCGAGGTTTGCTGAGGCGAGGCGGCTGCCGGGCCGGGCCGGGCCACAGGCGGTGGCGGCGGGACCATGGAGGCGGCGGCCGCTGCTCCGCGTCCCCGGCTGCTCCTCCTCGTGCTGGCGGCGGTGGCAACGCTGGTCCCGGAGGTGACGGGTGAGCGGCGGCGCGGCGGGACTGGCGGGCGGCTTCGGGGCGCGCGGACCGGGCCCGGCCTCTGGCTCGCTCCTTCTCTTTCTCAAACATGGCGCGGGGCCGGGGGCGCAGGTGGCGGCGCCTGGGCCGGGGCCGGGCTTTCCTGCTCGGGCCGCCGCCACGCTAGCCGCGGGTGGGGAGCGGAGGCGGGGCTAGGGCCTGGGTCCGAGCGCGGGTGGACTTGCCCGGCAGCCCGCGGCCGCCCCGGCTGCCGGCTCTCCGGGGGAAGTGGCGTCGGGCGAAGCCGTCCGGGGTCGGGGGCTGCCCTCTGGGGAGCGAGTGGGCGCGGGCCGACGGCCGGAGGGTGTGAGGCTGGCCGGGACCGGCAGAGCTGGGACTGCTCCCCATTCCCCTCGGGGCGCTGTGTGGCGTTGTCCCGGGCACCGCACCCCGAACGAGTAGGTGCTCCAGGCTCCGGGGTCCCGGGAGGGATTGGGGTCCGAGGAGGCTTCCAGGGCAGGGTGTGAGCTCTGAGCCTCCAGGGCCTCCCCTAGCAGTGGGAGGGGGGGATGTGTGGCAGAGACCCCCGGGTCAGCAGGGCCGCCCTGGCCTTTGGCGCCGGCCTGACCCCGCCGAGAGGGGCCGCTTCTCCAGCCAGGGGTGGCTTTGGAAGGGGAGCTACTGTGAAGCTTTGTGTGAGGACAAGGAGGCACTAACATGTGCGGAGTGCTTCTTCTTTCGTGCTTCTGGGGAAGTGTTGAAGTGAATCCAGTAACCAGAGGCTACAGATTGTTTTCGTAGTAGAAACTTGAACGTTTGCTCACTCTGCGGGGGTTTGGAATGTTTGAATGGAAATGACTCTGAATTGATCAAACGCTTTTATTTCCTCGAAGGAACATCGCTAGAGATGTTCCATTTCTTGAGTGACAGTAGTTTGAATCAGTCGTCTGTGTAGCTGGTTTTCGAGGGAATGTTTCCTGCGTTTTCCAAAATGTTAAATTAGGATGGGGTATGTGGTCGTCACCTACCTCGCGGAAGGAGAAGTGAAAAACTTTGTTAGCATCCAGGTTATAGTACTAGAAACTGAAATATAGAGCCTTAGTGTAAGCAACTAAGATAAAGTGAAAGTACGTTTCTGTGTCTGTAATTGAACACCAAATGTTTTTAAAACAAAAAGTTCAAGACTTAGGGTGCCAATTATTATTAATAGCTACTGTCTTTTAAGAGCTTACTATGATGTAGATGCATAAAGTACACCAAAGTACATTATCTAATCCTCACAACTAAACCCTTAGGGCTATGTGGCATTTGCCCCATTTTATTTATTTATTTATTTATGTCTGTGTTGGTTCTTCGTTTCTGTGCGAGGGCTTTCTCTAGTTGCGGCGAGCGGGGGCCACTCTTCATCGCGGTGCGCGGGCCTCTCACTGTCGCGACCTCTCTTGTTGTGGAGCACAAGCTCCAGACGCGCAGGCTCAGTAGTTGTGGCTCACGGGCCTAGTTGCTCCGCGGCATGTGGGATCTTCCCAGACCAGGGCTCGAACCCGTGTCCGCTGCATTGGCAGGCAGATTCTCAACCACTGCGCCACCAGGGAAGCCCTGCCCCATTTTATAGATGAGAAAACTGAGGTGTGGAGAGGCTAAGTACTCAATTATTAAGAGCTGGAGTTAGTACACTGAGGGTTCAGTGTTTCCAAAACCTATACACCTTAATATATACACCTCACTGTCTGGCATAGCCCATTTTTCTTTTTTAGTCCTCTAATAGTGATCTTTATTATTCACTTTTAGATTTTTGTCCTCACAATTAGAAAAACAGGTTGGCTTCTTTCTGACTCCTAGTACATTCTTTTTTTCTGGCCCTGCCACGCAGTGGTATCTAAATTCCCCAACCAGGGACCGAACCCGTGCCCCCTGCAGTGGAAGTGCCAAACCCTAACCACTCCTAGTACATTCTTGGAGTCCCTACACACTGGGCCTACATTAGAGGAAACAATGGAGTTTTGACATTGGCCTGAGAAGGGGGACAAGATAAATGTGTGGACAGGTGGGAGAATCAATATAGTTATGCATCAAGCATAAGTAACATTTCCACACCACTATTAACTCAAGTAGCGTAGTTCACTCTTCTCCACCTAGCTTAGCACACAAAGTGTTCGTGTATTCAAGCATCAGTATTGGACTTAATAGATGTACAGAGTATTGCTCAGTCCATGCCCTGGAGGAGCTTACAGACTACCCTGGCATGCCTACAATACAAAGCCAATCCAGGAGCTATTATTATGCTTAAGTCTAGACTACCTCAATTGGTCTGCCTGTTCTCCTTGATTATGTTGATGTTTCCATTCATCCTTTCATATATTCTGAAGAAGCGCAAATGCTTTTTAAAATTTATAATTTGGCTTCCTTTTTAAGAGTTTGCAGTTGTTCCTTATTGTCTCGGCATCAGTTTTGTATTTCTCTGCCCAGCTTCTGCTCTCTCCAACATAGATTTCTCTAGGGAAATTGGTTCCTTGTCCGTGGTACACAGTTTAGTACCACTATGGCTACATATATATCCTGTGTGAGAATGCTTCCTTTCTGCCATTTCATAACTTTTTCTTTCAAAACATGCCTAAAACCCAACTCTTATTTACATTAATGCCTCTTGAATGTTTTGTCCTTTCTTCATATGCAGCCATCAGTTTAGTTCTGCCTGTTATCCCTCAAATCCATTTGCTTTCCAGAGTTTCTCTCACCTAGGCTTTTTTATGGGCTGCTGCCAAGCTAATCTTCCTCAGCCATCCCCACAAAGGGTTTACGAGATTTCCCATTTGTATTCAGTGCTTAGAGCAGTACTTGAGGCTTATGATTAGGGCCGTCTCTGTGTATCCAACCAGAGATCTCACATCCCACTACTGCAAACCCTTGATTCCAGCGTTTTCTATTTTTCCACCCACTCCTGACTTTTCAGCCTTCTCACTACATATTTAATTTTGCCCCTTTTGGGAGTATGATGAGAGAAGTTCTCAGTCCTGACTTCCTATACTGCTTTAGTTTGTGAACTCTTTATTTCCCTGAACTGTATAGAACTTACACTTTGTGTTGTCTATTTCTACCATGTTGCACTGTTACTTAAAAATACTCTCGAACGTGTTATAAGTACCCAGAGGGCAAGGATCATGCCTTTTATTTCTTTTATGGTCTCAGAACCTAGCACTATGTTTTATATTCTGTTCCACTTAAATGCTTGTTGTTTAAATTAATTCTGTTTGACTTGAGTATTCCTTTAGTGTTTATACTGTTAATAAGTACAGTTTATACAAAATTGAGAATTCTGTGTACAATCAGGAAAAGTCATGTGATGTGGTAAAAGAAGCAGTTGGTTATTAGATTTGGTTATTAGCCCCAACTTCTAGATATGCAGAAAATGGGGATGATACCTACTTTGTCTAGTTTATGAGATTGTGAAGATCAAATGAGAAAATTGTATTGGCATTTGAGGTTGCTATTTTGTATTGTTATTAATAGGAGGGCTGATGTTCAACCAGCAATTCCCACTGGGCCATGTGTGTTTTGATTGGTTAGACATTCTTTCTGATTGGTTGGTACCACTGGGGTTCTAGTTGTTAATACTTTTAATATCACCCCTGCAGAGAGGCATCAGTATTCAAAGAGGGAAGTGAGTATTCTAGACTGAAGTGACTGGGGGAGGCTTCCTGGACACTTTAGGACTTAAACTGACTTTGAAGGGTGGCTAGAATTCAGTTGGGCAGAGAGGGGGATTTGATGAGTGTTAAGCTCTCTCTTTGTAAGCTGTGTCCCCTAGCTCCCCTAGGGCAGGAAGCAAAAGCTTCTATTGTCTGGCTGGCAAGTTACTCTTTATAGAGTTAATTTCCTTATTCTGAAATGTGGGGTTTGGATATATTAACCACTGCTATTTTTTGCCAAATTCTAAAAATTCTCTAATATGTGACTGGAAACAGAAAGGTAATCTAAGTGGGATGAGTAATATAATGGGATGCCCACCAGGGCTAGGCATTCAAATGTTGAAAGTCATAAATCACTGAGTTTACAGATGGAAAAGCATAACTCTAGAGGTTAGGTGAATTTCTCAGGGTTGGGCAGAACCAGGACAGGAACTTTGGCTTTTCTGATTCTAGATCTTGTGTCCTATATGGCAGTTTAAAATGTGAAGGATTTGGAGAGGGGGAGGAACAGAGTTAATGGAGTGACTTACCTAAGTGAAGTTATCTTGAATTTCACAGAGCTTAAGAAAAGTGAGTTCTGAAAGTGGGAGGGAGGGGGAATAATTGTAGGTTATAAAGTCCTCAAAAGAAGGTCAGTACCTTTTTTATACTGCTGAAAAAAGGGCCTGGTGTAGTGCTTTTTTTTTTTTTTTTTTTTTTTTGCGGTACGCGGGCCTCTCACTGTTATGGCCTCTCCCATTGCGGAGCACAGGCTCCGGATGCGCAGGCTCAGCGGCCATGGCTCACGGGCCCAGCCGCTCTGCGGCATGTGGGATCCTCCCGGACTGGGGCACGAACCTGCGTCCCCTGCATCGGCAGGTAGACTCTCAACCACGCAGGGAAGCCCGTGTAGTGCTTATTGATTGAGAAAAGTAGGCTTATAGTAGTTTGGAAATTTTGGTTTAATTGAAGTGGGATGTAATCGAAAGGCCTTGTAGCACATGGTTAGGTTTAGAATTTTAGATGATCTACTTTGTTGTTGAAATTAAATGGGGAGGAACTTCCCTGGTGGCACAGGGGTTAAGAATCCACCTGCCAATGCAGGGGACACGGGTTCGAGCCCTGGTCCGGGAGGATCCCACATGCCGTGGAGCAACTAAGCCCGTGCACCACAACTACTGAGCCTGTGCTCTAGAGCCCGTGAGCCACAACTACTGAAGCCCATGCTCCTCAACAAGAGAAGCCACCTTAATGAGAAGCCCTTGCACCACAACGAAGAGTAGACCCTGCTCACAGCAACTAGAGAAAGCCCTGGCACAGCAACGAAGACCCAGCACAGCCAAAAATAAATAAATAAATTAATTAATTAAAAAAAAGAAATTAAATGGGGAACGAACATGTTCAAAATAATGAAGAAGGAGATAAATCTTGTTCCTGTGGTGAAGGATGCTCCTGTGAAGACTTTTGTTGACAGCTTCTCCTAGGCCTAATTGAAACAGTTGCCTGAACTCAATGCTGTTCTTTAGTACAGTTGTATTGTATCAGATATGTTCATGTCTAATGAAGTGGGTTTTGAAAATGCCAGTATCCTATGGATGGCCCTTTTGATATGAGAACATGTCTTTTCAAACCACAGAATCCCCTGCACATGTCAAAAAACCTCATGCCTTTTGCTGTTCTTTCTTGGTCATGGCTTGCATAATGCAACTTTTTCTGAACAGATGGACGCTGGTTTGATACCATGTGATTGGGTCACATCTTCGCTTCCTGGTTCTGGAATTGACAGCAGATGCTGGCATGTTTCTCAGGAATTTTCATGTCTTGTTACATAGAACTGGCTGAAAAAAACTTTTGGAATCTTCTCAAAATTTATAGTCTGTCTTGACCCAGCCTAACTGCAATACTTAGGATAATATTTAATGCATTACTTAATGTAATTTTCTCAATATCAAATCTAAGCAGTTTCCATAAACATTAAGATTTGCTGCTACGCTGAATTAGATCCAGGTTTAGCTGTACAGTTTTAGTCCAAAACTGCAAGTAAGTTTCTTATGGTTACCCTTTTTACATGTGAACTTAACGATTGATTGACTTGTAGGCTTTTTGCCTTAGACACTTTCTCAAACACTAGGCAGAGTAAGTCTGATTGGTTTTATGGGTCAAATTTTATAGATCAGATCTGGCCTTTTGTAAAGCTGCTCCTTCATTTTGGCAATCTGAGAGCAATATACATGATACAGAATGATTTATAACAAAAATATTATGACTTGCAGGATGTACACACAGGTTGCTTTGACATTTCTGTGAAGGTTCAGTGGTCCTTGCATCATTTTATCAGTCTGTAAGGAATATATTTTAAGAATGTGCTAGGAATTCTACCTGCCTTGTCTCATTTAATTCGCATAACCAGCCTTGGATGATAGTTGTGTAATAGTACAAAAGCTTCTTTTGTACCAGTTAATTTCCAAAAGACTCTTTTTTTTTTTTAAATTAATTAATTAATTAATTGATTTTTTTGCGGTACGCGGGCCTCTCACTGTTGTGGCCTCTCCCGTTGCGGAGCACAGGCTCCGGACGCGCAGGCTCAGCGGCCATGGCTCACGGGCCCAGCCTCTCTGCGGCATGTGGGATCTTCCCAGACCGGGGCACGAACCCGTGTCCCCTGCATCGGCAGGAGGATTCTCAACCACTGCGCCACCAGGGAAGCCCTGTCGTTCATATTTTAATCATAAATACATTTGTAAAAGGAAGACACTGCTTCAGATGGAACAGATAGTGACTAACAGTAGTCCAACCACTGAGACTCAAATGATTGTGCATTACCATTGTGCATTACCATTAACTCCATCAGCCTGGGTAGGCAGAGTTGTCAGGAGTTTGCTCAGATTGGAACTTAGTTTGTTCCTATGAAAGTTTGTAAATAGAAGAGCTTCTGTGTTTCCATTTTACAGACCAGGAAACTGAGGTCATGATGTTAATGAATGGTGGAGCCTGTGTTTAACCTTTGCAGAGTGTGTACTCTTTCCTCTACATCATGCTGCTTTCATACACAGTAAATATCTTATAATGCTCATTTTGTCAGGAAGGTTTTCTTCCTTCCTTCCTCCCTCCCTCCCTTCTTTCCTTCCTTCCTTCCTTCTTTCCTTCACCATGAGAATATGCTTCAGCTTGTCTTTATTACAGTTTGCATCTTTGCAACTGCAGCTTACTCAGATGCTTGCAGTCTTTCTTTGACGTTATATTTTTAGGTAATTCGAATCTCTCCAATGATTCTAATGATGGTTGATCCCTCACTATTTGTGTTGATTTATATTCATAGCAGACTCTTTGCTTCTCAAATTAACATAGGCACAGACCTGAAAATTTGAATCAGAGAAGAGAAAAAAGCTATCATTGTCCATCGTTAACATTTTGGCTTATTCTATCCCCTTTGCATTTTTTTGTATAATATAATCATTCTTTAATCATTCTGTCTCAATAGTTTATCAAAGCTAATAAATATGTTTTTAAGATGGCAGAGCTTTGGCTTGTAGAAGAAATAGCTCATTTAATCTTAGCAAATATTTAGTAATGGTCAACTCAGTGGGAGGTATAGAAAAAGACCCACACTTGCTTTCAAGGAGTATGATGCTGGGGAAATATGAATACAGATTCAGTAATAGCAACCACAGGGATTGCTCTCTAGAGGTGATAGGACTTGATCTTGTGCCTTGCAGAATAGGTAGGGTTTAGAGAGGATGAGGGGCAGAGGGAAAGTACTCCTAGGTAGGGGAGGATGATGTGAGTGAAGAAGGAGCATGCTAAGTTTAAAAATTTTAAGGGGAGGAATGGAAGTTCATGATTTAAAGGGTGGGCTCAGAGAATTATGAACCTTGAAAATCAGGAAAAAGAATGTTTAACTGGGGCTTCCCTGGTGGCGCAGTGGTTGAGAGTCCGCCTGCCGATGCAGGGGACGCGGGTTCGTGCCCCGGTCCGGGAAGATCCCACATGCGGCTGGGCCCGTGAGCCATGGCCGCTGAGCCTGCGCATCCGGAGCCTGTGCTCCGCAACGGGAGAGGCCACAACGGTGAGAGGCCCGCGTACAGCAAAAGAAAAAAAAAAAAAAAGAATGTTTAACTGCACCACAGAGGAAATGGAGTAGGGTGGCTACCTAGGAGTTTTTGGAGTAGGTATGATGGCCTTGGGAATGGAGTGAATGGGTGGCTCTGTGACATTTTAAAGAAATAGGAGGAGCTGGTAGTCATGCCTTTGCATGGCTGTTGCCTTGCCTGCAGGCTCTTGGCTTCCTCCCTCACCTCTTCTATGTCTTTGCTCACATGTCACCTTTCTCTCAAAGAGGCTTACCCTGACCACCCTTTTGTAATTGTCATTACCTTGCTTTGCTTTTTCTTTCTTTCTTTCTTTTTTTTTTTTTTGCGGTACACGGGCCTCTCCCATTGCAGAGCACAGGCTCCGGACGCACAGGCTCAGCAGCCATTGCTCACGGGCCCAGCTGCTCTGCGGCACGTGGGATCTTCCCAGACCGGGGCACGAACCCGTGTCCCCTGCATCAGCAGGCTGACTCTCAACCACTGCGCCACCAGGGAAGCCCTGCTTTTTCTTTTTTTAACACTACCTTCTGAAATACAGTATTTACTTATCATATTTACTTATTTACTATGTTTATTGTTTCTCTCTAACTACTAGGATATAAGCTTCATGAAAGTGTATACCTTTGTTTTCTTAATCAGTGTATCTAGAGTGCAAAGAAAGTGCCTGGTGCATCGTAGGCACTCAGTAAATATTTGTTCAATGGCAGTCAGTGGCTCTTAACTGTAAAAAGGTGGAGTACAAAAGTTAAGAAGGACTCCAAGAAGTAAAAAAAGAATGACTCCAGGATTTTTATACCTATATAATGCCTTTAACTAGTAAGGAATTTGGTGAGAGAAAGATAGAAGGGAAGTGAATTCTGATTTGAGCATGTTGAGTTTGAGGTGAAAGTGGGATAGGCAAGTGAAATGGTTCAGTAGGCAGCAACAATATAAGACTGGAACATGGTTGGAATGGGAGAGGACCTTAGGCAGAGAAATGATTATCAGCATTTCCTTCCACCCCATTCTTTTGGATTCTCATGCCCCGCAAACCACCTTAAGTGGAGTATTTATTTTGATCCTGAATTCCTGGCTTAGATGTGGAGCCTTGCTCAGTTCACTGTTAGATTCTTCACTCCCAGTTGCAGGTCCATGTTTTGTTACCCACCCCTACCCCCACCCCCAAGCCAAAGAAGTATATGTTCAGAATCATTTGTGAACTTCTGGTTCTACTGAAATTGGCCTTTAGGCTATGCTGCTTTCTCTGCAGTAATATGACTGACTTCCTGGGAATCTGCTCTGGTTCCTGGTTGAGGTACAAGAGAGGGAGTTTCTTGTTTGAGGCCTGCATTTACTCCACTGGCTTCACGTCACCGTTGTGACGTTAATAGGTGTTACCTTACTGTCTCTTGGAGCTTCCTGATGGCAATATTGTTAAACGCTTTTCATGCTACTGTTTTTCTCTGTGAACCAAACACTGGTGCACTTGTACATATCTCTAGACCATCTTTATTTTTCTCTTTGGATTGATCTAACTTATTTGTTTTCCTTCCAATTTTGAAGGTATTTAAATCATGTGACTTGGTTGCCAGAAGTGTAATAAAATCTTTATGGGAACAGGTTTAAGAGCCCCCACGTATTTGTCTGGCATTAGATTCTAATCGGTGTGTCTCTTTGTCTGGCATTAGATTCTAATCGGTGTGTCTCTCTGGGGCTCACTTTTCGCAAGAGGATAACACCTAACTTAAATGATGATTGTGAAGATAATATGTATCAATAGTAGTGTTTATAGAGTACCTAGCACATAGCCTGATACTGATAAATATTCAATAAATGAGACATACATTTAAATAAGTGAAGGAATGCCTTTTGGAAGAGGAAATACATGTCTGTGTAATGAAGAACTATGATTAATTGGTAGACTGAGAGGCAGATTTCACTCAATGTAAGAAAGGACTTTGTATCAATGGGAGCTGTCATGAAGTGGAACATTATAAGGTGTTATGTTCCCTGTCACTGGAAATATTCAGGCAGAGGTGGGAGGCAGAGATAACCTTCTGTCCAAGAAGTTGTAGAACACATTTCTTGCATTAGGTGAGAGTATGGAATTGATTATCTCCAAGCTCTTCTTCTGTCCCAGAATTCTGTACTTACAGGTGTAGTCCAGGCTTCCTTGCTCATTGTTTTTAGCCAGCATACAGGCTCTCAACTTCCCTAGCATTCACGGCTTCAAGATGAGCACTGTTTTATAACTTTATCTTATTGTATGGGAAAAATTTATTCAGTGCTTGGCTTGTCCTCTGGCCGTTTTCTATAAAAGAATTTAGGACGCTTGAAATAAAAATATATGCAGTAAGACCAAAACTAGTGATCAGAAGGATAAGAACCAATAAGTAAAAGAGGAAAAGAAAGAGAAAAATTAGCTATAACTTTTACCTGAGGAAAGCTTTAGTAGTTGAGCACAATAATTAACTTTGAGTTTTCCAGGATTGAGGGCAATAAGGGAACCCTGAGAGTTTGCATAGATCTCATTGCCTGTTGTTGAGAACACATGAGGAGGCTGCCACCTTCCTTAATAAAATGGAGCCCCCAAACACGAAGACTGCAATGCAGGGAGAATTTCCAAGTGTTAAAAGAGTTCCAGGACCTGGCAGCCCTGATTCTTGTTCTCAGCCTTCCTCTTTAATATGTTTGAGGATTCAGTTTAGTGCTGCTGCTACCATTTTTATTCTGTACTCTAAGGACACACTAGTTTTACCTTAATGCCAGTGGAACATCTGATATAAGGCTGGAATGTTTAAATCAAGCTATCCTAAAAGCTATGGATAGAAAGCAACATAAAACTATTCATTCTGGTTTACAAAGACTCTGTCTTCAGGTCCTTATCTTTTGGCCTGTCTCCATTTGGCAGACAGAGTCTGAATACTGCCACCAAGTGAACTGAGCCAGACATCTACCTCTTTTCCCACAGGCCCAGCTCAGCAAGGTCCAGAGTGTGTCTTTGCTTGGGTTTCCTGTTTGAAGAACTGCCTCCTTTCTGGGTGATGAATTATGGGAATGATGACTTCCTTTAGGAGAGACTGCACTTACCTAGAGAGCATGGCCCTATATATGTTGGTTGTATAGTAACCCAATATTCATATGAAAGATACCCACGTATGTTACCATAAAGGACATTCTTTGGTTAGAGACATGCTTATTTCACTGGGGAAAACAAGTTTCTCTCTGCTCTTGAGCAGAATCTATTATCGAAATCTTTGTATAAGGGGCATTGGGAAAAAAGTGAAGAATTTGGGTTTATCACTCTCCATGACTTGAATGAATTCACTTGCCTTGCATATTCTGCAGTTGCAGAGTTACTTTAGGCCTGTTCCAGTGTTTCCTTGTTCTAATCAACAGGCTGAACCTCCTTATTTTTGTTCACTTGCTTCAGGATAACCATTCCATCTAGATTTCCGAGGTGTGAACCTCACTGATTGCATAATAGTGTATATTTATAGTTCTAGGACACCTTGTGCAGGCATCCTGTTACATTTCTACAATATAAGATCTTTAAATATGTATGGAAATAACAAATAGCTCCCATGCAGAAAAGCAAAGACAAATTTTTTTTTTACTAGAAATAAGGACTAATATACATATTTCAGAGCACTGAACATAGAGGAGATAAACCTGAAGAGGAATATAGAGATAAAAGCAATAACAGTGGCTTTTCATTTATACAAACACACAAACTCTTACCCTCTCTCTCTCTCTCTCTCTCTCTCTCTCTCTCTCTCTCTCTCTCTCTCTCTCTCTCTCTCTCTCCCTCTCCCCCTCCCCCTCCCTCCCTCCCTCTCTCCTCTCTCTCTCCTCTCTCTCTCCTCTCTCTCTCCTCTCTCTCTCCTCTCTCTCTCTCCTCTCTCTCTCTCTCTCTCTCTCTCTCTCACACACACACACACACACACACACAGTATGTGTATGGGGCTTTTTTTTTTCTTGATGTATTCATTCCCAAACCAAACTATAATGTGCTCTAATTGAGTCTCTTTGTTTAGCACATGGCTATTGATTTGAGTACTTTCTCCAGTTGAAAAACTGACATTTTAATTTTGTTATTCAGTGTACAACAGATTTGAATAAAAACACCAAGATTGTGTATTGTAGATTTCCTTCAACAATAATTATATGTAATTATTTTACCAAAATAAACAAGTTAAAGTAGTTTTAGCTATTTTATCTCATTTCACATTTGGGGAAAAAATTACAGACCAGGGATAGAGTTTGCTCTTGTTTCTCAATGAGGAAAGCTAATTTCTGATTGCTAGTTCCAGCTGGTTCCACCAGAGAAGTGTATAGTTGATGCTAGTAAAGAGCACTGAGCATGTGGAGAGGAAGCGCAACTGGAAATAGGTCAGGCTGGCCACATGCTGCTAAAACAGGTGACAGTTTTCATGAGTGTGGTATCTCAGAAATTTTAAGGAACCTGTGAAGATTAAATGAGTTTATGCTCCTAAACTTGGAGCATACTTCCTGGCACATAGAAAACATGAAGTAAATGATTGTTATTAAGAAAATTGTTTTTTATAGAATCATAGAATTTTTAGACTAGAAAGGACCATGAGACCGTGATTATCATTTTCTCTAACTTTATAAGTTAGGAAAATGGAGCTCAGACATTACGTGGTATTTCAGGATAAGCAGGATAATTTCAGGATAATAATTCAGCTAATGACTGAACAGGAATCCACTCCCTCCTCACGATTTTATTTAGAATCCCTTTTCTGACTCAGGCCTCCATTAGGGAGAATGATGTTTTTAAAATCACCTAACTTTGTGGAAGATTTCTTTAAATACTATCAAATCAGACCCTAACAGATGGATGCATAGATGGATACATAATGATAAAATCAGTATAGCAAAATAGTAGCAGTTATGGAATTTAAATGGTGGTTATAGAGGTGTTCACATTTCTGTCAATTTTTCTGAATGTTTGAAAATGTTCATAATATAATGTTGGGGGGGGACTAAAAAAAATTCTATACCATCTCCTCACCCCAGATGTTTCTATTACTGATTTCTTTGAACACAGACCAACCAGCGGTACTTGCTACAGCCAAAGGAAATAAAACAACTGGGGGTCCAGAGCCCTCTGGCATGCACATTCTAGGCCCTTTCCTTGACATTCTCCAGGGATTGAGAACCACAGGTCTGTTTCAAGTTTTTCTGTCCTTTTCTTTCTTTTCTCTATCCTTTTTTTAAATTACAAGTGATAGTTGTGCATTGCAAATTTGAAATTCCCTACTCACCAACAAACAAGCCAATTAACACAATTAGCACTATAGGTGACTTTCCTATGAACAAAGGCTCTATTTTTTTTCTTTCTATTGTTTTGCTTTCTCCCTTTCCGTGGTAAATTTTACTTTTGTTCTTTTCCTTCTTATTTTTAATGGCTTTATAATCTTGAGTATTTCTATTTTTATATAATCTTTCTCCCCAAGATCACAATTGTTTCTTCCACCTTATCCTTTAAAAACAAAACAAAAACAAAAACGTGGCCCCATAAATATTCTTTTAGCTGGGGCCTTTCCGCCCTTTCTTATATATCACTTAAGTTTTGTCAGATCCAGCCTACCCTTGCCTTATGATGGGAGAAGGCGAAGGAGGGAGTTTCAATAAATTGGGTTTTAGGACTCAGGCAGAAATCTTAGGGGATACTCTTCAAGGGTCAGCAGACTCAGAATTAGCTGTGCATTGCAAACAGATGGTGTGCCCTAAGGAAATAGTTGCTCTAAGCAATTGGGTCCTTGCATCTAATTTAGCTTAGAGATCCTGGAACAGGGAAAAAAAAGTCTCATGAAGCAAATGAGTATAATCACCTATGAACCATTATAAACCATAGCTAGGGCTTAATAACTATTAACTTATGTATAGACATCATAACTCTGTGCCACCATATACACATGCTGCATAATTCTGTACAACATAATTCTGTGCTGTATCTTCTATTCTCCAAAGGATAAGTAACATCAAGCCTTAGCAGACTCTAACCAAGCCCCTGCTAGAGGCCTTCTTCAGTAACCAAAATGGTACTAGTAATTTGAAAGCTGAATTCCTAATGCTAAGTCTTGGGACATCTAGATTTTGAGGTCTGAAAACTTTTCGGTTGATTACAGTACATCCCCAAGCTCCAGTTTTTATATACACATAGTTTAGTCTTAAAAGGGTAGTGTTCCTCAAAGGAGTTCAGACAGCCCTAGCTGCTTGCATCCTCATGCCCCAAGGGAGGCCATGGATTCAAAGGTTAGAAATATTGTAGCAATATAACTATTATAAAAGCCTCTCATTTTGAGTGGGCTTTTCTGTCCTTGCTTGGTTTAGTTCAGGTTTCTCTAGGAGACTGTAACTAGAATTGAACTGCTTTCTTTGACTTTTTATTTGACAAGGGAGATGACCATTTCAGACTAGGGAAGGCAAGAAGGTTATAGCCTGTGTAAGTTGTGGTTCACCAAGTCTCAGATTTCTAACAGTATCTATCATCTTCCTTTTGGCTAAATTCTGTTATTTTTTCCTTTGTTTTGCAAAGGGGTGGGAATGACATAAAGCTAAATACCAAGAGACTCAATTAAGAGTAGAAAATGTGATTGCTTCTGTGGAGCGGGAAATAGGAAGGGTTGATTGTTCAGGAGTTGTTACCTTTTTTTTTTTTTTTTGGTAACAGTCTTGGAGAACTATTTGACACCTTAGACTCTATACATATACAACTTTGATCAAAATAAATCTAAGTTAAAAAAATTAATCGTAAATATATGGCAGTTATAAATCCATGAGTGCTTAGTAAATATGAAGGATTGAATTCCCCTGTTGAAAAGACAGATTCTTAGATAGGATTAATACAGACACAGAGGCCTGCAATCTAACAAAGTTTTTCAAGAGACACTTAAAGTGACATCAAAGGTTGAAAGAGTGGAATAGAAAAAGGCAAATCTGACCCAGAAAAAAGTAGGTATGATAAGATTAGTACCTGACAAAATAAAATTCAAACTACAATAGCATTAAAGGGAAGAAAGAGATGTATTAATATTTTATTTTGATAAGAGGTACCATCTCTTAAGACATGTCATGAATCTTTATGCAACTAATAAAATATTGTCAAAATATGTAAGGCCAGAATTGTTAAAAATACAAGAAGACATTGATAATTTCACTGTTTGTAGATTAAGAAAGCAGTGCTTGAATAACATAATAATAAATAATGTATTCCAATTTCATAATCATGAATAATATTTTTGCAAAATAATTCTGCAATTTTCCAGGAAATTGATGATTTGGAAGTCTATAAAGAAAGGTCAGATTAAAAATTAACAACAACCAAAAAAAAAAACCAAAATAAAAAATGTATCTACTTGGAAATGTAAGATTATTCTTCTAAATAATCCTCAGGTTAAAGAAGAAGTTACAGTTGTAAATTACGAGCCATTTAGAAATGAACAAGAGCATATCAAACCTAGTGGGAGTTTTGCTGAAGGAGTACCCAAAGGAAAATCTGAAAGTAAGAAGATTCAAAATCAAGCCATAGACCAAGTAAATACAAAGAAAATAAGGATTTAGAAACAAATTAAGAAAAACAGATATGATACATAGAACCCCAAATCAGTTCTTTGTAAACACATTATTAAAATAGACAAATATTTGGTAAATCTAAAACAGAAAGACATGGATAGAAAAATGGCAAAGGAGAATGGTGTCTTTTTGTTGAATTGTAATGTATTTTAATGTCCAATTTCAGTTTTTTTCTCTTTAAGGTTAGTGCTTTTTGAATGCCATTTGATTAATATTTCCAGATTCAATGTCTTGACAATGTTTTTCTGTGTTTTCATCTAAAAGGCTTCTTGTTTTACCTTTCACTTTGAGATGCACAGTCCATTTGGAGTTGATTTTTGATTATGGTACGAGATTTTATTTTATTTTTTTCATTTTAAAAATATGTATGCCCAGTTGACCCAGCACTATTTGTTGGTAACACCTTCCTTTTCCTAGTACACTGTGTTGTCACGTGTACTATAAATCAAGTAGTTGTATATGTGAGTCTGTTTCTGGAATCTCTATTCTATTTCATTGGTCTATTTGCCATTGTGCCAATACCACACTGTCTTAGTATTATAATGTTATAATGGGTCTTGATATCTAGTAGTTAGGTTTTCCAAAAGCATTGTTTTTGAAGATTGCTTTGGCTGTTCTTGGGATGTTTTTCCACATAAATTTTAGAGTCACCTTGTCAGTTCACACACACACACACACACACACACATACACACAACCCAACCTGTAGGATTTTGATTTGATTTTGTTGAATGTACAGATCACTTTGCAGAATATTGACATTTTTACAGTATTGAACCATCCAGTGAGGAGGCTGGCATGTTTCTCCATTTATAGATAAATACATTTTATTTTATATTTTTCATAATGTCTATCAAGTATTGTTTTGAAGCTTTCGCTGTAAAGGTCTTACATGTTGTTGTTTGTTAGATTTATTCCTAGACATTTGATTTTGGGGGATGCTTTTGTGAATGATAATATTTTATAATTTGTGCTTTCTATTTGTTGCTGGTTTAAGAAAAGGCAATAACTTCTTTGTATAGTGACTTTGCTTTATCTTGAATAGGTGTTGAATTTTATCCGTATTTTTGTTTATATGATCTATTCACATTTTCCTAAACTGCCTAAATAACTGTCTTATTCCTGAGTCTACATACAATATCTTTGTATATCACCGCCCTTGAATGACCTCCTTTCCTTTTTTAGCCTTCCATAAGCCTCAGTTGAGATGTCATCTTTGAGATAAGTCTCCCATTTCTGTGCTGCCTCTGCACTTTGTCCATATTACCCTTTATCAGTTGCATGTTTGTTCTCCACATTACATTGTGAGCTTCTTGAGAGTAGGAGTCTCATCCTAATCATGTCTTCCTAGAGGTGTGTTCTTTCTTCCTTCACAGATGACAACACAGTGTTCTTTTCTGGTAAAAGGTGTTCAGGCCTTATTCTCTGCTTCTAAAATTACTAACTACACAGGCCTTCGCCTCATATCTTCAACTATGGCTCTCGTAGGTCTTTTGCTGTTTGCTGGCTGAGGTGTAACTCTCCTCTGCCCTTAATTCAAAGGCAGCTGGTGGGTGGTTACCACTTCATTCTCTTACCACAGTTCTGTTTCATACCTCATTCCCCTATTCCAGAATGATATGCTACTTTCATTTAGGTTCATCACCATATCTTGGTATGTATGCAACCAACTCACAATGTCTCCTACAGCCACTCTTGCTTTCCAGAGGGAAAGGGTTGAATCCTTTGTCTTGTTCTACTTGGGAGAGATCACCCTAGATTATCTAATAATCCTTTTTTTCTTTTTGTGCTTTTAGAATAAATCTAGATTACATTGGTATAACTCTTAGGGCACTCCTGTTTACTCATCTATAAAATAAAGGGTTAGGATCAGGTAATTATCAGTTGCCTTCCAGCGTGAACATTTTATGGTTTAATGAATTATGATTCTTTATCATTTGGGGGTATTACATATAAATGTGTATACTGGATGTGTCCCAACACTTTGTTAATTTGGGTTGGAACTGAAAACGTACTTCCCTGTAGGTATCTCTCACATGCTACAAGAGTGAAGTTCTTGGGTTTAACCCTGTTCAAGCAGTCACATTGCTGAAAAACTCTGTATGGATATTTGTGAATGGAGAGAGAAACAGCTACCATGAATGCTCGCTTAGTGCTGTATGTGCGCATGTTTACATTATATTGTGTCAGTGTTGCCTCCTAGAGCTGTATAAAGGTTTGTGTTGGTTCTCTGTCCAGCATCTAGAACAGGAACTGGCACATTGTAGGTGTTAAAAATACTTGTTGAATGAGTGCCTAAATGAATTTTTGAGCATTTTATTATGTGCTAGGCACTGTTACTAAATCTTCTGTTACCTCATTTAACCCTCAAACCTTCTGAGATTGCTATTGTTATGCATTTATGAAACAGGCTCCAAAAGTTAAGCAACTTCCTCAGAATTACTTAGAGGCTGATTGGCAGAGATAGGATTTGAACTTGTTTGTTTGTTTGTTTTTTTGGTCTCTGAATTTCATGAAAGAATGAAATGAATTTCTGTTCTCTTGTAATACCCACTAGTCCACATAGAATCCAGTGAGAAACTGTATAAAAGTGTGTTTAGATTGGGGAAAATAAGAAATTCATTTATTTATTTTTTAGCACTCACCATCATAAATACAAGTTTGTCCATTTTTTTCATGGGTTAGGGTGAGGCAGAGTGCACACATCTGCTCTGTATATTAACATACCCCCTCAACTCATTGCAGTGGAACAAAAACAAGATCACCTGATAGGAATGGAATTATAATCACTTTGTATACAGCTTTAATAGTAAGATCATTCCTTTGTCCTTAAACATACTTCTATAAAGTATCAGCTTTAATGTCTATATAGTGTATAACTTACAGTTGTATCATAATTTATTCTGTCATTGCCCTGTTGTCACTCATATAGGTTGTTTTCAACCATAAAATGCTGTAACAAAGATCTGTGTGCTTATATCTTTGCTATCATCTATTGTTTCCTTAGACTAAATTTTAGGAAGTAGAATTAATGAATTAAAAGATACAGACTTTTTTTTTTTTTTGTGCGGTACGCGGGCCTCTCACTGTTGTGGCCTCTCCCATTGCAGAGCACAGGCTCCGGACGCACAGGCTCAGCGGACAAGGCTCATGGGCCCAGCCGCTCCGTGGCACATGGGATCCTCCCGAACCGCGGCACGAACCCATGTCCCCTGCATCGGCAGGCGGACTCTCAACCACTGCGCCACCAGGGAAGCCCGATATAGACTTTTTAAAGGCTCTTACTATATCTTTGCAAATTATTTTCCAGAAAGAACAGTTTGAAATTGACACTCCTTAGGGTTAAATATCCTGAGTTGGAGTTTTGAAGACAAGATAGGGAAGAGGGATGGAGCACAGAGGGGCATATTAAACATTTTTTATAACTTTGAAGAGATATAATACAGTCACATTTTTCAAAATTCAAAAAGTGCAAATGGATTTATAGTGAAGTCTCCTTCCACTCCTATCTTCTGGGTACCCAGTTCCCTTCCTTGGAAGTCAGTGTTACCTGTTTCTTTTATATCCTTCCAGGGAGATACTTTGTAATATTTGCAAGCCAATATATGTATGCATTTTCCTCCCTCCCTCCATTCCTTCTTCCTTCCTTCCTTTTTCTAGCACAAATGTTACTATCTCTGTGATGACCTAGATGGGTGGGATGGGGTTGTGTGGGAGGGAGATCCAAGAGGGAGGGAATTAATGTATACATATAGCTGATTCACTTCACTGTACAGCAGAAACTAACACAACATTGTAAAACAATTATACTCCAATTAAAAAAAATAAAATTTATATTAAAAAACAAATACAGTGTTGTGCACTATGTGGATTTTCACATAATATGTCTTCAGGTCGGTCTACATTAGTACATAGAGAACATCGTATTTTGTGTGTGTGTGTGGCTATATGATCTTCCATTTCATAGTGGTACCATTATTTTACCAGTTCTATTGATAGATGCATATACCAGTTCTATTGATAGATGCATAGGAAAGATTACAGTCTAGTATAACTGATTAGGAAATTAATAACCTATTATGTAAGTATTTGTAAGCCACTTTACACATGTACAGATTTATCTATAAGCTATTTTCCTTCTGGGTCAGAGGGTATGTTCATTTGTAATTTTGAAAGTGTTGGGCTGTCCTCCATTTATATGATGAGAGAAGTTATTCTGGGCAATGGGATATTTTACATCAAATGGGCTTGAGAGGTACCTACATGGGAATTTTGGACAGTTGAAAGGAGAGCACTGAGAATTGGGGAAAGGATTTCAAAAATGAAGGTAGTAAGGGATAAAAGAGAAAATTTGCTTGCTTGGCCATTTTATTGAGGACCCTGCTAGTAGCAACCAGTCACATACTAAAGAGATATTCCTTGGATGTTTTTTTAAGAAACACATGCTAGATCTCTCCTGTGTGCCAGGATCTAGGGATGTGGAGATGCTTAAAGCATTAAACTAGTTCCTGACCTGAAGCAGTTCATAGTTTAATGGAGGAAAAAGAATAAACGATTATAAAATGAGGTGCACTGCTGTAGTTATTGCACCTTGAAGATGTTAAGTTGAACTAGGTCAAAAAATGAAAACATGGATATTTAACATTTGATGTAACTTGTAAAATAATAGAATCTTACTATTTAAAGGATTGTTGAGTTTTGGACTAACTTTTCATTTATTACAGAAGATCCCTACTTCACGAACTCTGGCTATTGGTCATTAAGCCTCTGCTTAAATATCTCCAATGACAGGGAAGTCATAACCTTCTGAGCAGCCAATTCCATTGTGGGGAGGAGCTGTAGTTAGGAAATGATTCTTTATGAAACAAAATTTACCACATCCTGACCTCATGATTTGATTTAGTATTGGAGTAAGATAAATTGACTCAGTTGCTACATCTATAAAATGAGATTGTCTTCACAGCGATGGTATCTTTCAGATCAAACTTTGCTGAATTAATTCTTTGATTCTCTGACTCATTTACATGGCAGATTGATATTCAAGTAACACTTACTGATTAGTTGTTATATTGGACATTTGTGGGATTTTGTGCCCAGTTCTCCCTCTGTCTCCCCCATCACCATGGCTACAGTTAACAGTAAATGTTGACTCTTTTTAAATCTGTTCTTAAACAGATTCCCCAAATCTACTAAGCAATTATCCTGCACAGTTTATTTTGAACCTAAGTGAAGGCCTTTGTAGTAATTGCCCCTATTAAATCTCATCTTGCCATTTAGGCAGCCTTTTCATAGTGTGCTTTTCTCTGATAACAGTTAACATTATATCAGCTAATTCTGTGGAGCTTTGGAGACTAGAAAATGGAGGTATTGTGAAAATCAAGTGTTTGAGAATTTCAAAGTGCCCTCATTCATTTGTTGAATTATATAAATGATTCTTCTTAAGTGCTTTAAAGGTGACAGAAGTAAATGGAATTTATCTGAAGAAATGTTTGGATAAGTCAGGTTTTTGTTTTGAAGCCCAACATTTAGGAGTGAAATGTTATCCAGACTAAAGGAGAACTTACTTTCACAATGTATGGTGCTGTTATGTTGATAAGCTCACGTTGACATTACTGCTGCAGAGCAACCCAGAGGGTGTGGAGTTAAGAAGAACCACTGAATCCTTTGAGGAACAAAGCCCTTAGCAGCAGGGTTTTAGCCTTGTTTATAGAGATATGCAGCATATTTTAAAAAGAGGAAGAGAACCTATGTGGTTCCCTAGAATTGGAAGAGGGAGGAGAGGAGAGGATAGGCCTCCTTGAGATGGGAGTGGAGAGAAGAGAGAAAGGTGGTTTACTCAGAGAAGCTTGAGTAGACCAGTAGACTAGATGGTAAATTGACATTAGTACTGGAAAGGATTTAACTTTGAACTTTTGCCTTTGCCTTTGCCAGCAATGGCGTGATCTTCTGCTTTTAAGCTAGCTAAGCAGACTGAATGAAAGGCATTGTGCGTGTTAGTTCCTTTACCTGTCAGTGTGTATTTGTTATATTTGGAAATACTGACTGTGCTGTAAAGAATAACTGTGCTGTAATAGGGTAAGGGAAAGAAGTGTCATTACCAGCAAAGTCAGAGTGGTGAAAAGATTCGAATCCAGTGTCTGGTGAGAGCAGTCTTCATCCTCCTGTTCCTTTTTATTTTTATTTTTTTATTTTTATTTTTTTTTTGCGGTACGTGGGCCTCTCACTGTTGTGGCCTCTCCCGTTGCGGAGCACAGGTTCTGGACGCACAGGCTCAGTGGCCGTGGCTCACGGGCCCAGCCGCTCTGCGGCATGTGGGATCCTCCCAGACCGGGGCACGAACCCGTGTCCCCTGCATCGGCAGGCAGACTCTCAACCTCTGCGCCACCAGGGAAGCCCCTCCTGTTCCTTTTTAGCTGCTGATCTGTCTTATGTCTTAGCAAGAAAAAAAACCTCTGAATCCTTCCAGGGGCCTTTTTTATCACAGATACTACTCTTGGAGGAATAATGCTGTATTTGTTTTTGAATGTGTTGACTCTGCACTAACAGGTAAGACAAAGTACGCCCTGGAAGGCAGTTAGAAAAGGAGTTTGGAGCACAAGTGCAAGGAACGGGGAGTTTAGAGACAGATGTGAGCTGCAGCAAAGGGCTGAGTGTGCTGGTGGGCGCAGTGTCATGTGACTGAGACAGAAGGTTGTTAGTGTGTCTCATGTCCTAAAATATTTAGAAAAGAATGAATTCAATCAAAAGGGCATCACGAGTGAATTTCAATGAGATGTTTCAGTCTAGTTCTTGATGGGGGAAGATGGGCGATGGAAGGATAGAGAGACCAAATAACAAGGATTGAAAAAGGAGAGAGTATTTAAGGGTATGCCTAAAAAGAAGGGTAAGTTGTATAGACACTGTCACTCTAGGCCTGGGAAGACAAAGTTTCTGGTACTAATTTTTATTTCATCAACAAGGCTCATAGAAATGCCTGTTCCATATACTATTCACAGGATGTCTACCTCTCCACTGTCAGATATAAGGGCTCGTGAATCAACCCTTGGTAGCCCTGGTATTATTAGGTAGAAGTAATAATGCCTTGATATGTGACTGCTGGATACACTGAAATGAAGGAATCATGGAAATTTCCTTTATAGATGGGACCAAGAGCCAGAATCTCAACTTGGAATTTATCCCTCTGATACTAGAATATAGTGAAAATGATAACCCCAGGGGTTCTGCTCTTTTTACTCTTGCCACTTCCCTTGACAGCTAGATGTTTGGTTTCTGACAGTCCTTCACGTCACACCAGCATCTTCAAACTCGATAATTCTATGATCCATTCTGCAGTATTTGAAAATTTCTACTGCTAATAATTGTATTCCTGGCCTGGGACTGACAGTTTTCTGTGAACACAGTAACTTTTCATTGCAGTGCTGAATCACAGAGAAATCTTTGTGAATACATTTTAATAGGGATCAAGCTTAAGTTAAATTTTAGTTGCAGGAGAGCTACCAGTGCAAATAGTTAAAGTGATGATTAACTGAGTAATACCTTCCATGCATAGGCAAGTTCGCACATGCATAGGTTGTAACAAGTACATCATGTCTTACCTTTCTGTCTAGAGGCTAGAGTTTTGTGTTTTGTTCGACCTTGATTGTGACACGAGTGCAGATTTCCAAAATGTTAAAGTGTGGGGAAATGTGCATCTTAGAATTGAGGAAGCTGTGGCTACTAGTAGAGATTGGGGCACAGAAGCAAAAGGTGGCTAAGGTAGGAGAAAGGCACAAAACAGGGAGTTTAGTTCTTACCTTTGCAATCAAGCAGAAAAGTCAACAGGAAGCTGTACTATTGAAAAGTTTTGAGTTACTTCACATATGGATACCAGTATAGAAAAGAACCACATATACTTATTCAGGTTCATGATGATAATTTACTCACATCCACCTTAGGCTGGGTAGAATATTGTTATAAGTCATTTTGTACTCCTAAGTTTTGGTTTCTTCATTAATAAAATGGTAGAACTGCATTAGAACTAGATAACTTTCAAGGTTTTGTGTGGTTCTGTCAGTCCAGGATTCCACAGTGGAATTTAGGCACTACATTTGGGAATAGGTGTTTCTTTTGTGGCCTACAGATAAAAATCATGTTTGGAACACTGCTATGTATTTTATGTGATAATTCTGTATGTTCACATAATTTATATTAGTTTCAGAATATGTTAATGTATCTCATTTGATAATCTCAATGAAATGATGAAATAGGTCAGGAAGGTATTATATTCATTTTGCTGATAAAATGAAACCATTGTGGTTAGCATATTGAATAGTTATTTAAATTTGATGATCTTATTAACACTTGAGATACTAGTCACGAGGATGAAATCTTGCCGCTGAGGAAGAAAACCCTGTCAAAACAGCTTCCCTACCTTCATCTATCTGGCAGATTTACATATTCTCCAGTTCTGACTTGAATATCCTGCAAAGCCTTTCTTGATCTTTCTTATACCTCAGCATATTTGAAGCACTTTGATCAGCCTGCTCAGGACTCTGGATTTGAATGATCTGTTTAATGCCTTACTCATTCACCCTAGTGAACTCCTTAAGTCCAGATACCTTACACCCCACAGCCTACATAGCACCTGGCATATAGAGATGCTCAATGAAAAACTCCAGAATGAAATGAAAGAGCCCAGTTGATGGGCTGGTGTTAAAAGGGTGCTGTGGAGGAGGGGAAACTTGGGCTCTGGGGTGGGAATAAGACATCTTGTATACTTTTTTTTTAGATAGAAATTTTGCCCTGTACATGGATTAAAAATTAAAAAAACAAAACAATAACCTAGTTTAATAAAAGGGAGGTAGCTAGGGGTCAGATCTATTAATGAAATAAATTTGAATTTTTAAATAATGGGAATTAAAGCTCATGAATTCATGGGAATTTTTAAATTTCTGTTTTATTTTTTCCCTAAACTACATTACTATATCATACACATTTAACAGCAACTTTATATTTAATTAAGACTGATTTAGAGTACTGCAATAGAATTTTTAAATTCCCTCAAGAAATAAACCCATACCTGGTTAAGCACTGTGTTATATGATGTTTTTATTTATCTAGAGACCTGTTCTTCTTATTGAAAGACTCTTGTTAAGAGAAGCCCTTTTTTAGCACTGACTTTCTCAAACTTGCCATAATGTAATGACCCCTTTTAAAAGAAAAATACAAATGTATTTTTCATAGTAGTTGTATAGACATGAAAGTAGATATAAAATCTTTGTTTTTGGCTCATCGACAACTATAAACCAAGTCTGCAAATTAAATATAAAGACAATTATACAAAGCCAAAAAATTCAAATTAATACAGTTATTCAGTGTGACGGATGATATTTAGGTTTCACGTAGAAAAAAATAGCCTTGGGTTTGATTTCATTTTAAATCTGTTTCTATATTTTAACTTCAGTGATACTGAAAGCTGCAAGTGCTGATTCTCAGATGTAATGTTGTGCAAGGTGGTATTAATTTCTTCAAGGCTTTGTAAGTTCAGGTTTATCAGACCTCATACCTAACCAAACACTTGCCCGCACACATTCCTCAAATACCAATTTTAATGAGATGTCAACTGTTACTGTTCACTTGCTGATGAGGTTAACATTATGACATTATTCAAATCTTTGTTCAATGGCTCTCTAACACAATTAATGCTGGAAGTGAGAATGGAAAAATGTCATTGCATACTTACAACCACATTTACTGCTAATGAACTTTTGCATATTGTACTACAGAGGTGGGACCCATGTAATACTTGTAGCGTGTATTTGGTATTGGCTTTTGAAAATAGCATGAATATACCATGCCTATATCACCATATGCTTTGATGATTCAAGTTCCCTGTACTTTTCACTCTTTCAATTAGTTACTATGAAACGCTTGCTCGTAGAATGTGCCATGAGGACATTTGAAGGAGATCTTAACCTAGCTGAAGAAGCAGCAGTGAAAGCCTACTGACAGTACTTGTTTAGATAGCAGTTACTCATGATCCAGAATGTTTATCATTCATCTTAGATTATCTTTTAAATAAAAATATTTAAAAAAATTTTGGGGGCTTCCCTGGTGGCACAGTGGTTAAGAATCCACCTGCCAATGCAAGGGACATGGGTTCAAGCCCTGGTCCGGGAAGATCCCACATGCCGCGGAGCAACTAAGCCCGTGTGCCACAACTACTGAGCCCGCGCGCCGCAACTACTTAGCCTGCGCTCTAGAGCCCGTGCTCCAGAACAAGAGAAGCCACTGCAATGAGAAGCCCACACACCGCAATGAAGAGTAGCCCCCGCTCACCACAACTAGAGAGAACCGACAGCAATGAAGACCCAACGCAGCCAAAAATAAATAAATAAAATAAATAAATTAAAAAAACAATTTCTTTGTACACAATTTTAGACTCCCCTTCTTCTCCCAACATATTTGTGACCTCCTGTTTGGGAAACACTGCTTTGGCAAAAAAAAAATTTTTTTTCTTTTTTTTTTTTTTTTTGGCCACGCTGCACAACATGTGGGATCTTAGTTCCCTGACCAGGGATGGAACTTGCATCCCCACTGCAGTGCAGGCACCCAGTCTTAACCACTGGACCACCAGGGAAGTCCCTGGCAAATATTTTTATTTCTTTTAAAGAAATGTTTTTTATTTTATCTTTTTACTTTATTTATTTTTGTTTGTTTTTGTTTTGTTTTTGCGGTACGCAGGGCCTCTCACTGCTGTGGCCTTTCCTGTTGCGGATCACAGGCTCCGGACGCGCAGGCCCAGTGGCCATGGCTCACGGGCCCAGCCGCTCTGCGGCATGTGGGATCTTCCCAGACCGGGGCATGAACCCGTGTCCCCTGCATCAGCAGGCAGACTCTCAACCACTGCGCCACCAGGGAAGCCCCTTACTTTATTTTTTTAACATCTTTATTGGAGTAAAATTGATTTACAATGGTGTGTTAGTTTCTGCTGTATAACAAAGTGAATCAGTTATACATATATCCCCATATCCCCTCGCTCTTGGGTCTCCCTCCCACCCTCCCTATCCCACCCCTCTAGGTGGTCACAAAGCACCAAGCTGATCTCCCTGTGCTATGCGTCTGCTTCCCATTAGCTAGCTGTTTTACATTTGGTAGTGTATATATGTCTATGCCACTCTCACTTCGTCCCAGCTTACCCTTCCCACTCCCTGTGTCCTCAAGTCCATTCTCTACGTCTGCGTCTTTATTCCTGTCCTGCCCCTAGGTTCTTCATATCCATTTTTTTTTCTTTTTAGATTCCATATATATGTGTTAGCATACGGTATTTGTTTTTCTCTTTCTGACTTACTTCACTCTGTATAGCAGACTCTAGCTCCATCCACCTCACTACAAATAACTCCATTTCGTTTCTTTTTATGGCTGAGTAATACTCCATTGTATATATGTGCCACATCTTCTTTATCCATTCATCTGTCGATGGACACTTAGGTTGCTTCCATGCCCTGACTATTGCAAATAGAGCTGCAATGAACATTGTGGTACATGACTCCTTTTGAATTATGGTTTTCTCAGGGTATATGCCCAGTAGTGGGATTGCTGGGTCGTATGGTAGTTTTATTTTCAGTTTTCTAAGGAACCTCCATACTGTTCTCCACAGTGGCTGTATCAATTTACATTCCCACAAACAGTGCAAGAGGGTTCCCTTTTGTCCACACCTTCTCCAGCATTCACTGTTTGTAGATTTTTTGATGATGGCCATTCTGACTGGTGTGAGGTGATACCTCATTGTAGTTTTGATTTGCATTTCTCTGATGATTAGTGATGTTGAGCATCCTTTCATGTGTTTGCTATCTGTATATCTTCTTTGGAGAAATGTCTATTTAGGTCTTCTGCCCATTTTTGGATTGGGTTGTTTGTTTTTTCGATACTGAGTTGCATGAGCTGCTTGTAAGTTTTGGAGATTAATCCTTTGTCAGTTGCTTCATTTGCAAATACTTTCTTCCATTCTGAGGGCTGTCTTTTTGTCTTGTTTATGGTTCCTTAGCTGTGCAAAAGCTTTTAAGTTTCATTAGGTCCCATTTGTTTATTTTTGTTTCTATCCAATTTCTCTAGGAGGTGGGTCAAAAAGGATCTTGCTGTGCTTTATGTCATAGAGTGTTCTGCCTGTGTTTTCCTCTTAGAGTTTGATAGTGTCTGGCCTTACATTTAGGTCTTTAATCCATTTTGAGTTTATTTTTGTGTGTGGTGTTAGGTAGTGTTCTAATTTCATTCTTTTACATGTAGCTGTCCAGTTTTCCCAGCACCACATATTGAAGAGGCTGTCTTATCTCCATTGTATATTCTTGCCTCCTTTATCAAAAATAAGGTGACCATATGTGTGTGGGTTTATCTCTGGGTTTTCCATCCTGTTCCATTGGTCTATATTTCTGTTTTTGTGCCAGGACCATACTGTCTAGGTTACTGTGGCTTTGTAGTATAGTCTGAAGTCCAGGAGCCTGATTCCTCCAGCTCCGTTTTTCCTTCTCCGGATTGCTTTGTCTATTCGGGGTGTTTTGTGTTTCCATACAAATTGTGGAATTTTTTGTTCTAGTTCTGTGAAAAATTCCAGTGGTAGTTTGATAGGGATTGCATTGAATCTGTAGATTGCTTTGGGTAGTAGAGTCATTTTCACAATGTTGATTCTTCCAATCCAAGAACATGGTATATCTCTCCATCTGTTTGTTATCATCTTTAATTTCTTTCATCAGTGTCTCATAGTCTTCTGCATACAGGTCTTTTGTCTCTTTAGATAGGTTTATTCCTAGGTGTTTTATTCTTTTTGTTGCAGTGGTAAATGGGAGTATTTCCTTAATTTCTCTTTTAGAATTTTCATCATTAGAGTATAGGAATGCAAGAGATTTCTGTGCATTAATTTTGTATCCTGCTACTTTACCAAATTCATTGATTAGCTCTAGTAGTTTTCTGGTAGCCCCTTTAGGATTCTCTATGTATAGTATCATGTCATCTGTAAACAGTGACAGCTTTATTTCTGTTTTTCTGTTCTGGATTTCTTTTATTTCTTTTTCTTCTCTTATTGCTGTGGCTAAAACTTCCAAAACTATGTTGAATAATAGTGTTGAGGGTGGACAACCGTGTATTGTGCCTGATCTTAGTGGAAATGGTTTCACTGTTGAGAACAGTGTTGGCTGTGGGTTTGTCATATATGGCCTTTATTGTGTTGAGGCAAGTTCCCTCTATGCCTACTTTCTAGAGTGTTTTTTATCATAAATGGCTGTTGAATTTTGTCAAAAGCTTTTTCTGCATCTACTGAGACGATCATATGGTTTTTAATCCTTCAGTTTCTTAATGTGGTGTATCACATTGATGGATTTGCATATATTGAAGAATCCTTGCATTCCTGGGATAAACCCCACTTGATCATGGTGTATGATCCTTTTAATGTGCTTTTGGATTCTGTTTGCTAGTATTTTGTTGAGGATTTTTCCATCTGTTTTCATCAGTGATATTGGCCTGTAGTTTTCTTTCTTTGTGACATCTTTGTCTCATTTTTGTATCAGGGTGATGGTGGCCTTGTAGAATGAGTTTGGGAGTGTTGCTCCTGCTGCTATATTTTGGAAGAGTTTGAGAAGGATAGGTGTTAGCTCTTCCCTAAATGTTTCGTAGAATTCGCCTGTGAAGCCATCTGGTCCTGCACTTTTGTTTGTTGGAAGATTTTTAATCACAGTCTCAATTTCATTGCTTGTGATTGGTCTGTTTATATTTTCTATTTCTTCCTGGTTCAGTCTCGGAAGGTTGTGCTTTTCTAAGAATTTGTCCATTTCTTCCAGGTTGTCCATTTTTTTGGCCTATAGTTGCTTGTAGTAATCTCTCTAATCTTTCTAATTCTATTGATTTGAGTCTTCTCTCTTTTTTTCTTGATGATTCTGGCTAATGGTTTATCAATTTTGTTTATCTTCTCAAAGAACCAGCTTTTAGTTTTATTGATCTTTGTTATCGTTTCCTTCATTTCTTTTTCATTTATTTCTGATTGGATCTTTATGATTTCTTTCCTTCTGCTAACTTTGGGGCGTTTTTTGTTCTTTTTTCTCTCATTGGTTTAGATGTAAGGTTAGGTTGTTTGTTTTATTTGAGATGTTCCTTGTTTCTTGAGGTGGGGATGTATTGCTCTAAACTTCCCTCATAGAACTGCTTTTGCTGCATCCCATAAGTTTTGGGTCATTGTGTTCTCGTTGTCATTTGTTTCTAGGTATTTTTTGATTTCCTCTTTGATTTCTTCAGTGATCTCTTGGTTATTTAGTAGTGTATTGTTTAGCCTCCATGTGTTTGTATTTTTTACAGATTTTTTCCTGTAATTGATACCTAGTCTCATAGGGTTGTGGTCGGAAAAGATACCTGATATGATTTCAGTTTTCCTAAATTTACCAAGGCTTGATTTGTGACCCAGGATATGATCTATCCTGGAGAATATTCCATGAGCACTTGAGAAGAAAGTGTATTCTGTTATTTTTGGATGGAATGTCCTATAAATATCAATTAAGTCCATCTTGTTTAATGTATCATTTAAAGCTTGTGTTTCCTTATTTATTTTCATTTTGGATGATCTGTCTATTGTTGAAAGTGGGGTGTTAAAGTCCCCTATTATTATTGTGTTACTGTTGATCTCCCTTTTTATGGCTGTTAGCATTCGCCTTACGTATGAGGTGCTCCTATGTTGGGTGCATAAATGTTTACAATTGTTATATATTCTTCTTGGATTGATCCCTTGATCATTATGTAGTGTATTTCTTTGTCTCTTGTAATAGTTTTTGTTTTAAAATCTATTTTGTCTGATATGAGAATTGCTACTGCAGCTTTCTTTTGATTTCCATTTGCATGGAATATCTTTCCCTCCCCTCACTTTCAGTCTGTATGTGTCCCTAGGTCTGAAGCGGTCTCTTGTAGACAGCATATATACACATCTTCTTTTTGTATCCATTCAGCCAGTCTATGTCTTTTGCTTGGAGCATTTAATCCATTTACATTTAAGGTAGTTATCGATAGGTATGTTGCTATTACCATTTTCTTAATTGTTTTGGGTATGTTATAGTAGGTCTTTTCCTTCTCCTGTTTCCTGCCTACAGAAGTTTCTTTAGCATTTGTTGTATAGCTGGTTTGGTGGTGCTGAATTCTCTTAGCTTTTGCTTGTCTGCAAAGGTTTTAATTTCTCTGTCAAATCCGAATGAGATCCTTGCTGGTAGAGTAATCTTGTTTGTAGGTTTTTCCCTTTCATCACTTTAAATATGTCCTGCCACTCCCTTCTGGCTTGCATAGTTTCTGCTGAAAGATCAGCTGTTAACCTTATGGGTATTCCCATGTATGTTTTTGTTGTTTTTCCCTTGCTGCTTTTTTTTTTTCAATTGTGAAAAGATATATATGTTTTTTACATCTTTATTGGAGTATAATTGCTTTACAGATTGTGTGTTAGTTTCTGCTTTATAACAAAGTGAATCAGTTATACATATACATATGTTCAGATATCTCCTCCCTCTTGCGTCTCCCTCTCTCCCATTCTCCCTATCCCACCCATCCAGGTGGTCACAAAGCACCGAGCTGATCTCTCTGTGCTATGCGTCTGCTTCCCACAAGGTATCTGTTTTATGTCTCGTAGTGTATGTATGTCCATGCCACTCTCTCACTTTGTCACAGCTTACCCTTCCCCGACCCCATATCCTCAAGTCCATTCTCTAGTAGGTCTGAGACTTTATTCCTATCTTACCCCTAGGTTCTTCATGACATTTTTTTTTTCTTAGATTCCATATATATGTGTTAGCATACGGTATTTGTCTTTCTCTTTCTGACTTACTTCACTCTGTACAACAGACTCTAGGTCCATCCATCTCACTACAAATAACTCAATTTCGTTTCTTTTTATGCCTGAGTAATATTCCATTGTATATATGTGCCACGTCTTTTTTATCCATTCATCCAATGATGGACACTTAGGTTGTTCTATCTCCTGGCCATTGTAAATAGAGCTGCAGTGAACATTTTGGTACATGACTCTTTTTGAATTATGGTTTTCTCAGGGTATATGCCCAGTAGTGGGGTTGCTGGGTCATATGGTAGTTCTATTTGTAGTTTTTTAAGGAACCTCCATACTGTTCTCCACAGTGGCTGTAAAAATTCACATTCCCACCAGCAGTGCAAGAGTGTTCCCTTTTCTCCACACCCTCTCCAGCATTTACTGTTTCTAGATTTTTTGATGATGGCCATTCTGACTGCTGTGAGATGATATCTCATTGTAGTTTTGATTTGCATTTCTCTAATGATTAATGATGTTGAGCATTCTTTCATGTGTTTGTTGGCAGTCTGTATATCTTCTTTGGAGAAATATCTATTTAGTTCTTCTGTACATTTTTGGATTGGGTTGTTTGTTTTTTCGTTATTGAGCTGCAAGAGCTGCTTGTAAATTTTGGAGATAAATGCTTTGTCAGTTGCTTCATTTGCAAATATTTTCTCCCATTCTGAGGGTTGTCTTTTGGTCCTGTTTATGGTTTCCTTTGCTGTGCAAAAGTTTTTAAGTTTCATTAGGTCCCATTTGTTCATTTTTGTTTTTATTTCCATTTCTCTAGGAGGTGGGTCATAAAGGATCTTGCTGTGATTTATGTCATAGAGTGTTCTGCCTATGTTTTCCTCTAAGAGTTTGATAGTTTCTGGCCTTATATTTAGGTCTTTAATCCATTTTGAGTTTATTTTTGTGTGTGGTGTTGGGGAGTGTTCTAATCTCATACTTTTACATGTACCTGTCCAGCTTTCCCAGCACCACATATTGAAGAGGCTGTCTTTTCTCCATTGTATATTCTTGCCTCCTTTATCAAAGATAAGGTGACCATATGTGCGTGGGTTTATCTTGGCTTTCTATCCTGTTCACTTGATCTATATTTCTGTTTTTGTGCCAGTACCATACTGTCTAGGTTACTGTAGCTTTGTAGTATAGTCTGAAGTCAGGGAGCCTGATTCTTCCAGCTCTGTTTTTCGTTCTCAAGATTGCTTTGGCTATTCGTGGTCTTTTGTGTTTCCATACAAATTGTGAAATTTTTTGTTCTAGTTCTGTGAAAAATTCCAGTGGTAGTTTGATAGGGATTGCATTGAATCTGTAGATTGCTTTGGGTAGTAGAGTCATTGTCACAGTGTTGATTCTTCCAGTCCAAGAACGTGGTATATCTCTCCATCTATTTGTATCATCTTTAATTTCTTTCATCAGTGTCTTATAATTTTCTACATACAGGTCTTTTGTCTCCTTAGGTAGGTTTATTCCTAGATATTTTATTCTTTTTGTTGCAATGTTAAATGGGAGTGCTTTCTTGATTTCACTTTCAGATTTTTCATCATTAGTGTATAGGAATGCCAGAGATTGCTGTGCATTAATTTTGTGTCCTGCTACTTTACCAAATTCCTTGATTAGCTCTAGTACTTTTCTGGTAGCACCTTTAGGATTCTCTATGTATAGTAGCATGTCATCTGCAAACAGTGACAGCTTTACTATTTCTTTTCCGATTTGGATTCCTTTTATTTCCTTTTCTTCTCTGATTGCTGTGGCTAAAACTTCCAAGACTATGTTGAATAAGAGTGGTGAGAGTGGGCAACCTTGTCTTGCTTCTGATCTTAGTGGAAATGCTTTCAGTTTTTCACCATTGAGGACGATGTTGGCTGTGGGTTTGTCATATATGGCCTTTATTATGTTGAGGAAAGTTCCCTCTATGCCTACCTTCGCAGGGTTTTTATCATAAATGGGTGTTGAATTTTGTTGAAAGCTTTCTCTGCATCTATTGAGGTGATCATATGGTTTTTCTCCTTCAATTTGTTGATATGGTGTATCACGTTGATTCATTTGCGTATATTGAAGAATCCTTGCATTCCTGGAATAAACCCCACTTGATTATGGTGTATGATCCTTTTAATGTGCTGTTCAATTCTGTCTGCTAGTATTTTGTTGAGGATTTTTGCATCTATGTTCATCAGTGATATTGGCCTGTAGTTTTCTTTCTTTGTGACATCCTTGTCTGGTTTTGGTATCAGGGTGATTATGGCCTCATAGAATGAGTTTGAGAGTGTTCCTCTGCTATATTTTGGAAGAGTTTGAGAAAGATAGGTGTTTGCTCTTCTCTAAATGTTTGATAGAATTTGCCTGTGAAGCCATCTGGTCCTGGGCTTTTGTTTTTTGGAAGATTTTTAATCGCAGTTTCATTTTCAGTGCTTGAGATTGGTCTGTTCATATTTTCTATTTCTTCCTGATTCAGTCTTGGCAGGTTGTGCATTTCTAAGAATTTGTCCATTTCTACCAGGTTGTCCATTTTATTGGCATAGAGTTGCTTGTAGTAATCTCTCATGATCTTTTGTATTTCTGCAGTGTCAGTTGTTACTTCTCCTTTTTGATTTCTAATTCTATTGATTTGAGTCTTCTCCCTTTTTTTCTTGATGAGTCTGGCTAATGGTTTATCAATTTTGTTTATCTTCTCAAAGAACCTGCTTTTATTGATCTTTGCTATCGTTTCCTTCATTTCTTTTTCATTTATTTCTGATCTGATCTTTATGGTTTCTTTCCTTCTGCTAACTTTGGGGTTTTTTTGTTCTTCTTTCTCTAATTGCTTTAGGTGCAAGGTTAAGTTGTTTATTCGAGATGTTTCCTGTTTCTTAAGGTAGGATTGTATTGTTGTAAACTTCCCTCCTAGAACTGCTTTTGCTGCATCCCATAGGTTTTGGGTCGTCGTGTCTCCATTGTCATTTATTTCTAGGTATTTTTTGATTTCCTCTTTGATTTCTTCAGTGATCACTTCATTATTAAGTAGTGTATTGTTTAGCCTCCATGTGTTTGTATTTTTTACAGAACTTTTCCTGTAATTGATATCTAGTCTCATAGCGTTGCGGTCAGAAAAGATACTTGATACAATTTCAATTTTCTTAAATTTACCAAGGCTTGATTTGTGACCCAAGATATCTATCATGGAGAATGTTCCATGAGCACTTGAGAAAAATGTGTATTCTATTGTTTTTGGATGGAATGTCCTATAAATATCAATTAAGTCCATCTTGTTTAATGTATCATTTAAAGCTTGTGTTTCCTTATTTATTTTCATTTTGGATGATCTGTCCATTGGTGAAAGTGGGGTGTAAAGTCCCTTACTATGAATGTGTTACTGTCGATTTCCCCTTTTATGGCTGTTAGTATTTGCCTTATGTATTGAGGTGCTCCTATGTTGGGTGCATAAATATTTACAATTGTTATATCTTCTTCTTGGATCCATCCCTTGATCATTATGTAGTGTGCTTCTTTGTCTCTTCTAATAGTCTTTATTTTAAAGTCTATTTTGTCTGATATGAGAATTGCTACTCCAGCTTTCTTTTGGTTTCCATTTGCATGCAATATCTTTTTCCATCCCCTCACTTTCAGTCTGTATGTGTCTCTAGGTCTGATGTGGGTCTCTTGTAGACAGCATATATACGGGTTTTATTTTTGTATCCATTCAGCCAGTCTGTGTCTTTTGGTGGGAGCATTGAATCCATTTACATTTAAGGTAGTTATCCATAGGTATGTTGCTATTCCCATTTTCTTAATTGTTTTGGGTTTCTTATTGTAGGTCTTTTCCTTCTCTTGTGTTTCTTGCCTAGAGAAGTTCCTTTAGCATTTTTTGTAAAGCTGGTCTGAACTCTCTCAGCTTTGGCTTGTCTGTAAAGGTTTTAATTTCTCCATCAAATCTGAATGAGATCCTTGCTGGATAGAGTAATCTTGGTTGCAGGTTTTTCTCCTTCATCACTTTAAATATGTCCTGCCAGTCCCTTCTGGCTTGAAGAGTTTCTGCTGAAAGAAGAGCTGTTAACCTTATGGGGGTTCCCTTGTGTGTTATTTGTTGTTTTTCCCTTGCTGCTTTTAATATGTTTTCTTTGTATTTAATTTTTGACAGTTTGATTAATATGTGTCTTGGCATGTTCCTCCTTGGATTTATCCTGTATGGGACTCTCTGTGCTTCCTGGACTTGATTAACTATTTCCTTTCCCATATTAGGGAAGTTTTCAACTATAATCTCTTCAAATATTTTCTCAGTCCCTTTTTTTTTTCTCTTCATCTCCTGGGACCCCCAATTCAAATGTTGGTGAGTTTAATGTTGTCCCAGAGGTCTCTGAGACCATCCTCAAGTCTTTTCATTCTTTTTTCTTTATTCTGCCCTGCAGTCGTTATTTCCACTATTTTATCTTCCAGGTCACTTATCCGTTCTTCTACCTCAGATATTCTGCTATTGATCCTTTATAAAGAATTTTTAATTTCATTTAGTGTGTTGTTCGTCACTGTTTGTTTGCTCTTTAGTCTTCTAGGTCCTTGTTAAACGTTTCTTGTATTTTCTCCATTCTATTTCCAAGATTCTGGACCTTTACTATCATTATTCTGAATTCCTCTTCAGGTAGACTGCCTATTTCCTCTTCATTTGTTACGTCTGGTGGGTTTTTACCTTGCTCCTTCATCTGCTGTGTGTTTTTCTGTCTTCTCATTTTGCTTAACTTACTGTGTTTGGGGTCTCCTTTTCGCAGGCTGCAGGTTCATAGTTCCCGTTGTTTTTGGTGTCTGCCCCCAGCGGGTATGGTTGGTTCAGTGGGTTGTTTAGGCTTCCTGGTGGAGGAGACCGGTGCCTGTGTTTTCGTGAATGAGGCTGGATCTTGTCTTTCTGGTGGGCAGGTCCACATCTGGTGGTGTGTTTTGGGGTGTCTGTGGCCTTATTATGATTTTAGGCAGCCTCTCTGCTAATCGGTGAGGTTGTGTTCCTTTCTTGCTAGTTGTTTGGCATAGAGTGTCCAGCACTCTAGCTTGCTGGTTGTTGAGTGGAGCTGGGTCTTAGCATTGAGATGGAGACCTCTGGGAGAGTTTTTGCCGTTTGATATTACGTGGAGCTGGGAGGTCTCTGGTGGACCAATGTACTGAACTTGGCTTTCCCACCTCAGAGGCACAGGCCTGACACCCAGCTGGAGCATGAAGACCCTGTCAGCCACGCGGCTCAGACGAAAAGGGAGAAAAAAAGAAAGAAAACAATAAAAATAAAGTTATTAAAATAAAAAATAATTATTAAAAATAAAAAAAATAAAGAGTAATTTAAAAAAAAGAAGAGAGCAGCCAAACTGAAAAACAAATCCACCAATGATAACAAGCACTAAAAACTAAACTTAAAACAAAACAAAAGAAAAAAGCAAAAACAGACAGACAGAACCCTAGGACAAATGGTAAAAGCAAAGCTATACAGACAAAATCACACAAAGAAGCATACACACACACACACTCACAAAAAGAGAAAAAGGAAAAAAATATATATATCATTGCTTCCAAAGTCCACTACCTCAATTTTGGGATAACTCATTGTCTATTCAGGTATTCCACAGATGCAGGGTACATCAAGTTGATTGTGGAGATTTAATCTGCTGCTCCTGAGGCTGCTGGGAGAAATTTCCCTTTCTTTTATTTGTTCGCACAGCTCTTGGGGTTCAGCTTTGGATTTGGCCCTGCCTCTGCATGTAGGTCACCTGAGGGCGTTTGTTCTTCGCTCAGACAGGACGGGGTTAAAGGAGCTGCTGATTAGGGGGCTCTGGCTCAGGCCAGGGGGAGAGAGGGGTATGGAATGCAGGTTGAGCCTGTGGCGGCAGAGGCCAGTGTTACGTTGCAACAGCCTGAAGTGCGCTGTGTATTCTCCCAGTGAAGTTGTCCCTGGATCACGGGACCCTGGCAGTGGCAGGATGCACAGGGTCTTGGGAGGGGAGCTGTGGTTAGTGACCTGTGCTTGCACACAGGTTTCTTGGTGGCTGCAGCAGCAGCCTTAGCATTTCATGTCTGTCTCTGGTGTCCATGCTGATAGCCGCAGTTCGCACCCTGAAACAATGGTCTCTTGCTTCTTAGGCAGTTCCAGACTTTTTCCCGGACTCCCTCCCGGCTAGCTGTGGCGCACTATCCCCCTTCAGGCTGTGTTCACGCAGCCAACCCCAGTCCTCTCCCTGGGATCTGACCTCCAAAGCCTGAGCCTCAGCTCCCAGCCCCCGCCCATCCCGGCGTGTGAGCAGACAAGCCTCTCAGGCTGGTGAGTGCTGGTTGGCATCGATCCTCTCTGTGGGAATCTCTCCGCTTTGCCCTCTGCATCCCTGTTGCTGTGCTCTCCTCCATGGCTCCACAGCTTCCCTCCCACCATACCCTGTCTTAGCCAGTGAAGGGGTTTCCTAGTGTATGGAAACTTTTTCTCCTTCACGGCTCCCTCCCAGAGGTGCAGGTCCTGTCCCTATTCTTTTGTCTCTGTTTTTTCTTTTGCCCTGCCCAGGTACGTGGGGAGTTTCTTGCCTTTTGGGAAGTCTGAGGTCTTCTGCCAGCGTTCAGTAGGTGTTCTCTAGGAGTTGTTCCACATGTAGATGTATTTCTGATGTATTTGTGGGGAGGAAGGCGATCTCCACGTCTCACTCCTCTGCCATCTTGAAGGTCTCCCTTGCAAATAATTTGCTGATCACTGCCTAGGAGTACAGGATTCAAAGATGGGAAAATAAAACAAATTTTAAATCTTGGCCCTTCTTAATGTAATGAGAGACACTTTAACGGCAAAGTGTAAATAGATTGATTTGTGCTAACCTAAAGGTATGCAAAGAGGGCTATGGGAAAAAATTGAAAGGAGTCACCCAGTTGTCTTATGGGTAGGGGAGAGGTTTAGATCACATCATGGAAAAGATCTTGTTTGAATAGGGTCTTAAAAGATGAGAGGGTGGGTTTCAAGTAGGCGGAGAGATAGTATGTGTAAAGACCAAGGTCATGAAAGACATGATTATCATAATAATGAGATGTGTATGGCCCAGGATAGCATTTGTAATGTGAGCAGTAAGTTGGAACCCCAAAGTAGAAGTTTTCATTGTTAGACCCACTGTTTAGCTCTTATTTCATATACTCTAAGGGAGCCACGAAGATCGTAGAACAGGGAGAGGTATTCATGGTAGTATTTTTATATATAGCGATTACCATAGTGTATTGTAATGTTCTCCTTCACTGGTTGTTGGAGCTCCTCATGGGCTATGACCATGAGTTATAAATTTTTGTATACTAAGCTTTTGGTAGAGCAGCTGTTAAAGCTAATGCTTAGAAAACATTGGTTGAATGACTAATCATGAGTAAAGAGGAATCGGGAGAGAATAATGACAATCTCCTGTGGTGGTTTTAATTTTTTGTGGGTGATAGACCACTTTGTGGTTCTGTTGAAAGCTATAAACCTTCTCCTTGAAAAGGTAAATACGTACAACATTTGGCCTACAGTTTCATGGGATCCTTGTATCCCTGAAGCCAGTCCGTGGATTCCTGGTTCAGAATCCCTCCTTAGGAAATTATACCCAGGGAACCTACAATCACCGCCAAACCTCACCATGAATAAGCTACTGTCTCTTTTAACAGTCTTTTAAATGTTAGATTATAACTGTATCTTTTTCTTATAATTTTCTTGAATTCTCTTCATGCTTGGGAGGATTTAGTTCAAAGAACTGAAGTATCTATGGAGAAAGAAAATAATTTTTATAATGATTGAGGTAAAACTTTGCTGGTCTGTAAAGATAATAGACAAGCATGCTAATTAAGCTAGCAACCAGGAAGCAGCTGCTTGAGGTAATGCTGATGTTCCTTGAGTTTGGGTTTAGCAAGTGAGTTAGGGGTCCTCAAGACCATCCTCCAGCTTGATGATTTGCTAGAAGAACTCACAGGACCCAGAAAAACTGTTATACTCATGGTTTTTATTTATTACAGTGGAAAGATACATATTAAAATCATCTAAAGGAAAAGGGACGCCTCATGGGGCAAAGTCCAGGAGAAACCCAGTACAAGCTTCCAGATGTCCTCTCCCAGTGCAGTAGCACAGGTGCACTCCACAGCTTAGCAATGATGTATGACAGCACATGTGAAGTGTTGCCAACCAGGGAAGCTCACCAGAGCCTTGGTGTCCAGAGTTTTTACTGGGGCTCAGTCACAAAGGGTTTGCAGCATTCTTATCAGGGAAAATATTTCAAGGTGTCAGAGCTCATCTCCCAGGAACTGGCCAAGGGCCAGTCCTGAAGACAGGCCTTTCTTGGGGACGTGTAAGGTTTGAGCAACTTGGGCCTGCTGAGTGAACCCTTTCCTGCACACCAAGTTAGCTGTTCAGAGTTAGCTAGCTTTCTTCTGGCCTGCCCACCTAGCCACTCTTTTTCTAGTTACAGTAGGCCTCTCATCACAGATGGCCATTCTGCAAACCTGGACTCTTCCCTTTCCCTTACCAACATGTAATTGTAAAGTTTGATTGGACTCAAGGACATATGTGTGCTTTGTTGTTTCATGAGATCCTAGTGATCTGTCACTCATTCAGCACTTTTTGAATGTTGCTGTGTACCAGGCCTAGTTTTACATGTGGATCATGAGGGAGAGGAAAAAATAACAGTTCTGGTAAGCAGTGTATGCTTTGGGGAACACTTAATCTTGTTGGAGAGCTTAGTGAAAGGTTGTGTGTGTGTATGGGGAGGTGTTGGTGATAATTAGAAGACTTCCCTTGAGTATAAAGATCAAATAGATAAAAGTGGGCATGGAGCTAGTGTTTCTCCAGTCATTTCTGTAGCCAGTTGCCTGTGTGATTGGAGCACATATGTATTGTTACCTTGCTTGTGAGAAAGTACCCTAATCCTAGTTAGAAGATACATGTCTTTTGGGGATTTGCAAAGGAGAAAGGAATGTCTGGCTCAATACAAATCTATTTCCATTACTCCATTACCATAAACTTACCGTGACATTTCCAACCTACAGTGAGGAGGTGGTAGTATTTTCACATTGCTCCCCAGTCGGGGGAATATATGAATGCCTAGTTTTGGACCAATAAGAATAAGTATAACCTTTATAAATTTCAGTGTACTTTGTTTCAAATGGGAGGGCAAATGCTTGCCTTACATTGATGAAATTGCACGTAACAGTTTTTCTATACTTGGAAGCCAAAAGTTTTAGGAAAAAGCCTGGGTCCAAATTTCAACATGTTTGGCTCCTACATATGTGTGCTTCTTAACAGAATTTGGAATTTATCAGGTTAACAAAGAGTTTGGTTTTTTGAACAGAGCAAAGAAATTGTATAATTATAATAGAATCAGGAATGTATTAGTACAGAGAATATGGGATAATTTAAAATTGTTAACCTTGAGAATTTTTTCTGACAGGATCTTTTCTTTTCCCCCCAGCATTACAGTGTTTCTGCCACCTTTGTACAAAAGACAATTTTACTTGTGTCACAGATGGGCTCTGCTTTGTCTCTGTCACAGAGACCACAGACAAAGTTATACATAATAGCATGTGTATAGCTGAAATCGACCTAATTCCACGAGACAGGCCATTTGTATGTGCACCATCTTCAAAAACTGGGTCTGTTACTACAACATATTGCTGCAATCAGGACCACTGCAATAAAATAGAACTCCCAACTGTTGGTAAGTTGTTGTATAAGTTTTTTCTTGATACTACAAGAAAAGCTCTTAGACTCTATGATTTTAGAGCTGGAAGGGATCTTAGAAATTGTCTATCCCAGTTTATTCAGTATAGAGGCAAGAAGTAACTTGTCCAAAGTAGTAGAGTTATAAGGGTAGCCAAGATCCTGACTCCTGCGTGTGTGTTGTTTGAGAAGGTGGTTCCAAGATACTTTCTCTGAGGTCTGTTGTGCCTAAAAGGGTAGCCTCCTTTAGAGAATACTGATAAAGCCCACCATAGCAATATGTCCTCAGAGTGAAATTTTTTCCTTGTATAATGCTCCAGTCTTTTAAAGCAGTCAGTAATGGGAGGGAATTGAGAGCAGCACTAAACAGTCCAGGTGCCTTCATTTTGTAATATCACCTTGCCTTATGATCTTTATGTATAAATTATTATATACGATTTCTAGGTTTTTGGTCCTTCACCATAGTTTACATTTTAAAATGTCCTGGAAGAGCCAGGAATTTGAAAGCTTCATAAATGCTTAGGATTAGATTAATTTTAAGGTTCTGATTTAAGATGCCAGTCTAAGCTCATCTGTTTAACTCTTCTGGCACTTTCCCCAAATCCAAAATACCTACTATAATAATCAAAGGAATACAAAAATGAGGAAAACCTATATTAATGCTAAGAGAATTAATGGAAGAAATGCCACCCACATGCCTATAGTTGTGAGGAACTCTGCAGTTTATAGTGCAGATTATAACAGACTAGTGAAGAACTGACTATAGGAAAAGAAGTAGGTGAAAGACCCTCTTGCAGAATCCCACCAATACCTTAAGCTGAGGGGCTGGGTGTGAGGCTAGGCTACGGGGGCAAACTCTCAATTCTCCTTTAGGAAGCACCTGCTTTCAGTGCTCACTTTCCACTCAGAGTTGGTCTAGGCATCATGCTAATTAAAGTAGGAAGCACTGCTGTAGCTCAGAGGAAAAGGGCCAGTCCTGCCAGTTGTAGAAGGAAGGCAGTCCTCCACCTAGTTCGAGTGATAACAGCAAAGTAAAACCAAATCTTCAGCATGATAGAGAAGGTCCCTGTGGCAAAGCTCTGTCAGACTGTAATTTTTCTGTCTTTTATATAGGCATCTGCAATTCTAATATGACAAGGAGAATGATAATTCTAGAATTTCCCATTTCCATTATTTGAAATGGCTTGAAATATCAGAATGGAGACTCACAAAACTTTATGAAGAGCTCACTTTATTTTTAATGCTAAAATACACAAATACCGCATTCCCAGGTCCCTGATAATCAGACAGCAAAAAAATTTACCAAATGGAAAGATTGCATGGTTCAAAAGAAGTGAACTGAACTGGATAAATGAGAGTAGATGTCATCCTATGAAGTACACTTACAGCATGTTAGGGAAGAACTTTCAGACAGTCCAAGGTCTGTTTTCAGTTGTTCACAATGAAATGAGAACATTTCACAGTTGTTAAGATCGCTTTCAGATGAAAAGCTCAATTGATGAATTATTTTTAAAAATGCAGTATTGAAAGTGAACAGCAGACTGGATGTTGTAACTTTATTGTCAAGTGTGAGACAAGCTTAAAGCAAGACAAACTTGAGAAATTGTGTTACAATTCAGAGAAAAAGACAGTTGGTGAGCAAATTAAGAGACAGAGAGGACAGATCTAGGTGATCCAATATGGTTAGCATAAAACCAGAAAAAGGCAAAAGGACAGAAGAGAGAAGAAATACTATGTAAAATTAATGAAAAAATACTTAACCAAATATATATAATGAAAAAACTATCAGTTTTCAAGAATAAAGAAAAATTGTGCACACATTCAGTACAAGTGAACACTGGTTACCTATAAAAGGAAAAAAAAAGTTCAGATTTTTTGCTTTTTTTAAATACCAGAAGGCAATGGAATATCATAACATTGCTTGTTACCCAAAATTCTTTAGATGAGCCAAGATTTTTCATATATAAAGGCAACAAGCATCTTTAGATAATTAAGTATTCAGTGTATAAGGACCCATATACTCTTTCTGAAAGGAATTACTAGAATTAGGATTCTTTATCATATGAAATCAATCCAAATAAATATCTCAAGAGTGATAAAGATGTGATGTGAAAGAAAGGGTGGTGAGCCATGAACCAGCATGTGTCAGAATGAATGCCAAAATAGCTGTAATTAATGTGTTTCTGAAACAATGCAAATTGTTAATTGTTAAGAGATTATAAAAAAAGATCTTTAAAGTCTGAGTGATTAAAATAAACTAGAAAGTATACACATGCAAACTATTAAAAAAAGAGAATATATTTTTGCATGAAAAAAATTGGTGGAGATATATACACAGGTGAGTTTGGGGGGATGGTGAGGCTGTAGTTAATTTTTTTTAAAATTTTGCTCATCTGTATTTATATTTTTTAATTTTTTTTCCTGCTATGAGCATATACTAGCCTTGGAATAAGAAGATAAGCCAAACTACTTTTTTTAAAAAAAGAAAATGAAGACAATGACTTAAGAAGAAATATTTAGTGGGAGTTGTTCCAGATTATTGGTTCTTCTATTAGCGATCTGACAGGGCTAAGTGGGGTGGGGGGTGATCCTACAGTGTTTGTGGTAGCTGGCCTTGTTATTTAGGGGATGGCTCAAGACTTCAGGAAGACTAAGTGGATGTTGACAGAGCTGGTGATCATAAAAGGAGAGCCAATGGGAGAAGATTAAGTGCTTCACTTGTTACGGGTTTGAGCTTTATAAGCTGCTGTGATGAGGCTCTGACTAATGGTGGTAGTGGCCAACTGCAGGAAATGTGGAGGATTTAGGAAATTGTGGATGCCGCCTACAGTGTTATTGTTGTTGATGTTTATTTCACTTGAGGCCCTTTTCCAGGAAAGCCATCATCTGGCCTTGGTCCTGTCGAACTGGCAGCTGTCATTGCTGGACCAGTATGCTTCGTCTGCATCTCACTCATGTTGATGGTCTATATCTGCCATAACCGCACTGTCATTCACCATCGAGTGCCAAATGAAGAAGATCCTTCATTAGATCGCCCCTTTATTTCAGAGGGTACTACGTTAAAAGATTTAATTTATGATATGACAACATCGGGTTCTGGATCAGGTAATGTATTTGTTTTTTTCTTTTTCCTAAGATGTCTTTTTAAAATTAACTGTGTTATTTATTAGTTGGCTAAGCCACTTGGCTTAGTATGTTAACACTTGGGATAGTGTGAATACTACTCCAGCTTTGAACCTAATAAAGGTCTTTAAGCTAGGTCTGTATCTGACTATGGCTAGTTTAGTAAGGACAAATAAAATTGACTGACTTATTTGAGCAGTAAAAGTAAGTCACCTTCACATTTGTGTAACTTTGAAAACATTCTCACCTTCTCATGACTCTGTGAGAATAAGGACAGTTATTCCTCTGTAGCTGAGGCCGAAGTTCACAGATGTTCAAATAATCTGCAGTTTACCCATTCTCTTCAGGACTGTTTAGCAGCTTTACTTTTGTATTGAAAGCAGGCATGACAGAGAGTGTGTTTGGAATTGTGAAGGTTATTTGCTTTTTCAACATTAAATTGCTGTCTCTGGCTCAGGCCTAGTTTTTTATTAAACTAATGAATTTTTAGTCATTTTCTCACTTTAGAAAAAAGTCTGACCACCTTGTTATTTAATATAGCTTTATGGATCCATGGCCCTTCTGATATTTGCTTTTCTCAGTTCTCTTTGATTTTTGTGGGATCAGAAATAGATTATCTAATTACCTGAAGCAAATTTTGGCATAGCAATCAGTGCTTCATATTTAAATCAAAAGGGGATTTAATTTTCACTTTTTCTTACATGTGCTTTGGAAGGATACTAAGAGAAGACTCCTATCCTCTACAGTATTGTAATTTGACACTTAATTCCTAGCCAGGAATTAAGAGATCTAGATTCCAGTGCAAGCTTTGTCCTTGATTGGCTGTCTGATCTTGGTTAAACCATGTTTTCTCCTTGGGCTTCTGTTTCCTCATCAGAAATATGGGACAGATACTGTTGATAATAATACTTAAAGTGGTTTGTTAGGACTTTTAAATGAGATGTACTGTCCTTTAAAAAGTATAAATTAACTTCAAATAAGGGCTAGATTCATGGATAAAAAGATTTTAAAATATATGTATAATGAAAATTTCATGAATTTTATAATCAAGTGATTAAAGGAACTCTGTTGGTTTTTTAAATTAATTAATTTTATTTTTTGGCTGCGTTGGGTCTTTGTTGCTGCGCGAAGCCTTTCTCTAACTGTGGCGAGCGGGGGCTACTCTTCATTGTGGTGGCTTCTCTTGTTGCGGAGCACGGGCTCTAGGTGCGTGGGCTTCAGTAGTTGTGGCACGTGGGCTCAGTAGTTGTGGAGCACGGGCTTAGTTGCTGCATGGCATGTGGGATCTTCCTGGACCAGGGCTCGAACCCTTGTCCCCTGCATTGGCAGGCAGATTCTTAACCACTGCGCCACCGGGGAAGTCCCTGAAGGAACTTTAAAGCAGAAATTGTGATTGGGGGAGGAATATGACTCTGAAGCACAAAATCTCACCTGATGATACAGAAAGTTCACATAATGACAAATGTCTTTAAGGGAATGAAGGTATATTCATGTATATATATGTATGTTTATTCATTTAAATATGAAGAAACTGACTTCATGACATAAAGTTTTCTTCTGTAGAATTTGGCCATACATATTCAGTAAGTGAGTTCTGCCCATGACTGCTAGGATACATACAGGCTTACGGTGGAGCCCCCGGGTCTCTTAAGGCAGCCTTTAGGGATCCCTGTGACTGTTGTGAGGAGGGAGGCAGTGACTGGCTGGATTGAGATGGAGCAGCCTTAGTACTGAAGATGTGACAGTCTTTGGGCAGGAGTGGTGGAGGAGTGGAGAGAGATTATTTTAGGGTTCCCCTTTGATTCTGAGTTAGTTCAAAGGGTTCCCAAAGAATATCTGGCTCATTCTAGAAGCTAACCTGGACCAACAAAATATGATAAGCAAGGGCCAAAGTCACAGAAAATTAGGGTGGCTTTAGATCATTTGGAATTAATCCCTTGGACCTGCTCTCTTGTTGCCACACTTACACCCAGGGAAATCAAAGCAGCTCCTGCCACTTGGCACAGTGGTATGTATCAGGCCTCAAGGAGAGCAAGCCTACCTAAAGGATTAAAAGAAATTGCTGTCTGGATGGCAGTTTGTTTCTGAATAAGAATATATTTATTTACCTCTTAAGATACAGACATGAAGTAAAGAATGGAATTGTAGTAAAGAATGGAATTGTTCTTTTTCCATTTTATCTATATTTCTAGATATGTCAGGGACCCAACTCTATTGTTGAAAGCTTCTCTCCCTCCTTTTATGCCTCCTTTTACACCCTGCAAAAACTTGTCTGCATTGTTTGCCAGCTCTGTGGCTTTGGGCAGTTAGCTGATGTCTCATGCCTGAGTTATTAATGAAAGTAATGAACTCTGCCCAGTGTACATTACTGGATTGTTGTGAGGTTCAAATGAAACGAGATGTTTGTGTGAAAGCACTTAAGCACTTGGTAGATTGTAAAGTTATATCCAAATGACAGGTGTTATTCTTATTGAAAAGATATTTGGAAAAAAAATCTGATATACAGTATGAATTTGCTGCATTTTACAAAAAAACTAGTTTAAGGCCTCCTTCCCTGTCATAGTTTATTCTGTGTTAATGGCTTTCAGATTTATCCAGACAGAAGCTATCTTCTGTTGAATGACAGCAGAAAATTCCATTGCTTTTCCTTCTATTTATTATAAAGACTGAATGCCATTTCATGAATGGGACTCATGCCTCTGAGTAAGTCAAATGTCTGTGTATAATATCCTTTTTAGTTCTTTCACTCATTGAGGAAAAGATAAAACATTTTATGTTATGAATTCAAATGTTTATTACTCAGTACTATGACCATAATTGAGGAAAGGCCCTATCTCTCTCTTTCAGAGACTGTACTTTTAACTTAGGAATTGCAGGAAGACAATGGAGAGATGTGTTCTGGAACCTAGCTCTAAACTTAAAGCTAATCGTATCCCTGTTGCATTTATTTGAATCACAGGTTGTGCATGTGCCCATATTTAAGCTGTCATTAGATTGCAAAGTATGTGGGAACATGCAAACATGTGCCAGATTTATTTATTTGGTTGTGCGGGGTCTTAGTTGTGGCAGGCAGGCTCCTTAGTTGCGGCACATGGGCTCCCTAGTTGTGGCACTCACACGGGATACAGCTCCCCAACCAGGGATCGAACCCGGGCCCCCTGCATTGGGAGTGCGGAGTCCCATCCACTGCACCAGCAGGGAAGTCCCCTGTGTGCCCGTTTTTGAGAGTGTGCGTCTCCTAGGCCAATGTTTATTATGTCTCATTCATGCTTATGATCTCTTTAATGCATGCATGTCCTTCAGGTCTTATTTCTGTTGTTCACTGCATGTAAAGGTGCTTAGACCCTGTTTCCCTATTGAAGTTTTCGCTCAAGCAGTTCTAAAAGGTACAGAAGTAAAGCAGAGAATATAGAGATCTGAATTAGGCCTGTTTATTTTTGTCTTTAGAAAAAAACGATTACTTTTTAAAAAATGCTCAGATTTTCATGTGGGTTATGGTAACCAAATACAGATAATATGATAAATCTAGATTTGATTTTTTTTGTTTTGTTTTTTTTGTTTTTTTGTGTTACGCGGGCCTCTCACTGCTGTGGCCTCTCCCGTTTCGGAGCACAGGCTCCGGACGCACAGGCTTAGCGGCCATGGCTCTCGGGCCCAGCCGCTCTGCGGCATGTGGGATCCTCCTGGACCGGGGCACGAACCCATGTCCCCTGCATCGGCAGGTGGACTCTCAACCACTGCGCCACCAGGGAAGCCCTAGATTTGATTTTTAATTCTAGTTCTGCATCTAGAATCCAGTTGTGAAGGGGAAGACAAAGACTTTCTTTGTCCTGTTAGGCTTTCTTGACCCTGCGTGAGTCCTGAATGTGTCAGGCATTTTCAGACTTCCCATTTGCTATTCCCTTTCTTCTTTATTCCCTGCATTTCTAACTTCCAGATCAGCCTCCTGAAATGAACTCTTAAGTATACTTTAAATCTTTAAGTACATGGTGTGGCCCTGTTCAAAGGCTTTAAGAAAACTTTGTAAGTTAGTGTCTACTGTAAACAACATAATTAGGAATTGTTTATTCATAATACAAAAGAGCTCCTTGATTTAAATAAGGATTTTTCACAGATTTATTTTTAACCAGTAGTCTCCTTATAAAAACAATTGTTTACAATCAGACTGCTAACTACTTTGCAGGAAGTACGGAGGATGGATAGAGCAAGGGGAAGGAAGGATCTATTTGAGAAACTTAAAGATGAAAAGAGACAACTTAAAGATTTAACATTTGGATTTATAAGTATTTCACACCAGAGACTCAAAGAGACCAGATAATTTTATTTACTTCCATTAGTTTAATTTTATTTACTTCCACCAGAGACTCAAAGAGACCAGATAATTTTATTTACTTCCATTTGATCTAGCAGGCAACTCAAGATAGATTATAAGTGACACCAATTTATGTGTATTAGACTATAAATAAAATACTGTAGAACACGATGTACACTGATATTTTGTGTCAGTATAATTCGACAGTTCTTAGTCCATGGGGAATTGGAATAGTCCCAAATATAGTGTTACTTAAATTTTGTAGGTAGTTAGTAAATACTTTTATGTAAATAAGTGTGGTAATATTTAAAACTATGTATTTTATAGTAAGACAAGTTCAGTTAGTGAGAAAATTGCCAATGTTTCATCACCAAGGTAAGTTACTTGGCATCTTTCCTTAAGATATTAGTGTTGCCTAGGCAGCCAGTTCCTGGCACGTAAATTGGTAAATTGCTTGCCTTGAAATGGTTTCTGTGATAATTTTTACTGATTTATTAAAAGTTAGACCAGAATTTACTTCTTCATTTCTTATGCTTACACACTTTTCTCCTCCTCTTCTCCTTACACACTTTTCTCCTCCTCCTTACACACTTTTCTTCTCCTCCTTTTGTAAAACTGTTACCAGACTCATCTTTCTGAAATAAGATTTTTAAATTATTTCTTTCCAGTCATGAAATGAATGGAAATGTTTACTAGTTCCTCTTTCACCCACAGCTCTCATTAGTCATCTTGAGCCGGGCATTCAGTATTCTTCACATTCTGGTGCAGCTTCTCTTCTACTGTTTTACTACATACATCCTTTTTTTTTTTTTTTTGGCGGTATGCAGGCCTCTCACTGTTGTGGCCTCTCCTGTTGAGGAGCACAGGCTCTGGACGCGTAGGCTCAGCAGCCATAGCTCACGGGCCCAGCCGCTCTGCGGCATGTGGGATCTTCCCGGACCAGGGCACGAACCCGTGTACCCTGCATTGGCAGGTGGACTCTCAACCACTGCGCCACCAGGGAAGCCTCCCATACATCCTTTTTCTGCTTATCTATCTAAGCTGGTTCCCTAAACATGTATCATCCATTTCTTCTACTTTTGCTTGCATATTCCTCCTACCTAAACACCTTACCTCCTTGTCTTCTTCTTTGTCCTATCCCTTCTGTAAAGGACAATCTAAATTCAGCTTATCTTTTAAAGCCTACCTTGACTCTCTAAGCAGGAGTTTCTGGATTCTTTTATTGTATTTATTATTTTCCTTTTATCATGAATTATTGTTTTTGCAAATTTACTCTATATTTCCTCAGTGAGATTGTAAGTTCCTTTAAGGAGTTAAACCTTTCTGAGTCACTCTTTTAACGCCTATTGTGGTGTTAGAAACAGGTACCGATATTGGTTGTTTGTGTCAAATACTATTTATTTTTATCTTTAGGTTTACCATTGCTTGTTCAGAGGACAATTGCGAGAACTATTGTGTTACAAGAAAGTATTGGCAAAGGTCGTTTTGGAGAAGTCTGGCGAGGAAAATGGAGAGGAGAAGAAGTCGCTGTTAAAATATTCTCCTCTAGAGAAGAACGTTCATGGTTCCGTGAGGCAGAGATTTATCAGACCGTCATGTTACGTCATGAAAACATCTTGGGATTTATAGCAGCAGACAATAAAGGTGAGTAACATTTGCTTCTCCTTTAAGTGTTACAAAATATACTTAATCCTTTCCACAAAGAAGACTATTAAACATTGTCATATTTGATGAGAAATGGATGTTCGTAATATAAATTAGACCCATTAAGTAAAATAGAATATATTAGAAGCCTTTAGGAACAGGAACTTCTTAAAGATTTTCTTGACTCTTGACAACATGTTCCTAAACCTCTAATTGCTTTATAAAATGTAAAGAGCTATTTAAAAAAAGGTTATGTGCTTTTGTTGTTTGGTTCTGGGAAGTTAGTTACTGAGGATAGTCATAATGTAGAAAAAAAATTTATCAACTCTGGTTGCCCAGAGTTTTGAGATAGGCTAGAGCTCATATATGTTTCCTTTTAATCTCTTCCTGACCATTAGGGCATTCTAATATTTCTTAATGACCTTATGTATAGGGAGAGTAAGAATAACTTCTCAGTGTATTCTGTGTTTAAATTGCTAGGCTAAATAGATTAATCTTTTAAGTAAACTCACTTAAATAGAGAAATGGTTTCTCCAAAACCACCTTGCCCTTAGTAACCATGTGGACCTTTTCTTGCCTGTGGTACACAGGTGCTTGAGGCCTGGGGGCAGATGCTGAAGCAAGTGAGGAAGCCATGTCAGTAGACAGTCAGCATGAGAGGTGACTGAAAAGTGACTTCAGACTGCACTTCATTTACTTTCCTGGCTTCAGTTATTACAGTAGTGCCCACAATCCTACCTTTATAGCTTTTGTCAGAGGCTTGTATTGGGTTGGCCAAAAAGTTCATTTGGGATTTTCCGTGAGATGTTACAGAAAAACCCAAATGAACTTTTTGGCCAACCCAGTATTACAACTCGACTCTCATCACACCCACCCTGAATCAAATGTATTTCCCAGCTTTCCTATTTTTTTAAAAAAATGCTATCATCTTTTTTAAAGGCCATAACCATAGTCATCTTTTTACTTCTCTCCCTTCCCATTTTCTTCAACAATATTTATTTCTTTGAAATATTAACAATGTTTAATCTCAGTTTGTGTTCATGGGTGATTTTGATTTTTCTTTTTGCTTCTCTGTATTTTCAAATTTATTTACAACAAACATTTATTACTTGTTTTTGTAAACTTTTATTTATAGAAAATTTCCAGTATATAGAAAAGCAGAGAATAGTATAATGAACCCCCCATCACCCAGCTTCAACAATTATCAGCTCACTGCCAACCATATTTGAGTTCTGATTCCACCTACTCTGCCCCCTCTGAATTATTTGAAGCTAATCCCAGATAGCATATCTTTTCATCCATAAATATCTGTTTGTATCTTTAGATTATGGGGAATCTTTTTTTGTGAAACATAACAATACTACCATTGTCAATTTTTAAAATGCCATCAAATATCTAGTCAGTTTCACATTTCTGCAGTGGTCTCCCCCTTTTTTTTTTTTTTAACAATTGGTTATTCACTTTAGGATCCATTGCATTTGGTTGATATTTATCTTAAGTCCCTTAAAATCACTAGGGTTACCCTTTGTCTTTTTCTTCTCGGAGTTTATTTGTTAAAGAAACTGGATTGTTTGTCCTATAGGGCTTATCATTAATTGAATTCTTATAGTATCTCTGAACTTGCTCCTTGTATAATTTGAAAACTGGTAGTTAAAATTAGAGACTGAATCTGATTATTTTATTGGTTTCCTGAAAATATATACTTTCTACATATTCTTTCTATTGCATCAAATCAGGAGGTGTATAAGTGTGATTATCTGCTTTTCGTGACTTAGGGGCGGTGATGGATGTAAGCAGGGACTATCAATAGATACTACCAATTCAGTATTACTTAATTTAAAAACAAAACAAACAAAAGCAGTGATCATAGTCTGACCAAGTCCTTAGTTTTCACTTTCTTCTGTCTTCGACACCATTTAGCTTCTCCCCCAACCCTTAAAACAACCTTTGTATTCTGTGACTCTGGACTTTCTTATTTCTTAATAGGTGTTTTTGTTTTCTGAAACTCTTAATACATATGAAGGCTCTAATTCTACAAATAGTAATTTCTCCCTCAAAGAACTTACCCACATTTTTGCTTTCAAACTCAATGGTAGGTAGTGGTGACTTTCAAATATACATTTTGAGGTTCAACCCTTACCCAGGCACAGCATGTTTTAGGCTTGTTCCAAGTTGTAAACACACTAACCGACACAAAATGTTCCTGCTGCTGTGCCCTGAACTCTTCCCTTTTGCTCAGGCAGCAGCCAAGCTGTTACTGTCATCTGGAGGTTACCATGGGAACTGACAACCCTGCTGACTCTTCCCTACACCTCCTTTCTTCTTTGTCAGGGTTAATGGACTTTGCCTAGAACCTAGCCCCTCCATCCCCTATTCCCCTTTTCTTTATCTTTCTCATACTGATTTAGTTACTTCCACCTTAGACAACCCTTTATGTGGGCATAGCCTCTAATATGTCCTTCTTCCTTCCACCTCTCTTGTCACTTACCTCAGAAAACCTCCCATTCTTCCATCTTGCTGTGTTCCTATTTATTTCTTGTATTTGTGAGCCTTTCTGAATTCAGGTATGGTTAATAAGCATGCAGATAAAGCTAGTGATGTACCTGTATCAAGGAAAGGTATAAGTTTGAACAGAATCAGTTTACAAAGTTTATGAAGAAACAAGTTGATAAAGAACTAGTATCATGAATATCTAAATCCTTTCGAAAATACCCAGAAGTCTCCTCCAGAATCTTCTGAAAACATTTCATTCCTTAATCTTTTCCAATCAGAATTGCTTTCTTTCAATTAACAACCTTCAAAATATAGAAATCGTTTTATGTCAATCAGTTTTTCTTTTGTTTTACAACTAATGGGGAAGTTCTTATGTGCCATGCATTGTACTAAATGCTTTTTTAAAATCTATTATCCTATTTTTAAAATCTTCTTAGTAGCCTCGCAAAGTAAGGTATTCTTGTTGTGTAAAAGAAGGAACAAAGGCTCATTGGTTAAGAAACTTGTCTGAGGTCATGTAGTCAGTGACAGCCAGGCCCTGATTCCAACCCAGGTCAGAATGACTCCAAGTGTGCATCTTTTACTGAATTGTCCTGCCTCCTAGTATTGTTGTAATATTTTTGCTTTCATGATTTTGTGAAATATATGACTTGCCAGCTACTCCTAGGTTAAATTGGCTTTTGTGGACCAGCCTAGCCTAGAAGCCCAGCCAGAACCTTTACCATGATTCTCATGGGAACATACATTTCCAATTCATGTACTGGCTTACAAATGAACTTTTGGAAGAACACATATTCCTAGTTGTTGAGGTTCAAAATCACCTTGTGTAAAACTGGATTCAGTCCTAGCCTTTTCTCCTCATGACATTTTTAGCTCCTGTCTCAGCTTCCCCATGTGTCAGTGATACCACTATTTTTATATTTTTCTAATCTGGAAACCATGGAATTGTAATCTTTTCTGGCTTCTTTGTGAACGGTACACACAGTCTGTTTGTCATTAAAGCTTGCAGTTCTCATTTAAGCTCCCTTTCAGTTTCCAATAATATTCCATTCCCACTATAGCCACACTAGGTTCCAGGTACTTCTCATCTTCTTCCCTCCCTCCTCCCTTGTTTCCCTCCCCCCTTCCAGAAACAATCGTTGAGCACCTAACCTGAACCAGGCACCTAACTTGAACCAGGCATTCCTCAAAGCATTATCCCAGCCCTGCTACCATCTGTGTGGACTCAACATCACCATTTTTTAACTATGATTCCCTCTCTTGAATGGGATTAGTTATCCTTGCCTTATCTCAAGATTAAGGGGCTTACTTTAAGGATCTAAAGGATACATACATGAAAGTATAAGAAAACTGAAATACAAGAAAATATGAAAGAAATATATACAAATTTGAGGTACCAACATATTGCAGTTGTGTGATTCAGGATTGAGAGTAAAAAATGATAAATTTTGAATAAATCATAAATGTTCTATAGCCCGTCTGAAATATTGTTATTCTACTTGGCAGACAATGGTACATGGACTCAGCTCTGGTTGGTGTCAGATTATCATGAGCATGGATCCCTTTTTGATTACTTGAACAGATACACAGTTACTGTGGAAGGAATGATAAAACTCGCTCTGTCCACAGCAAGTGGACTTGCCCATCTTCACATGGAGATAGTTGGTACCCAAGGTAACTCAAAGCAATCCTGTTATTTAAGCTTTAAATTCCCATGGATCTAATGTCTGTTCAGAAAATTTTTGCAAGAAGTCAGCTTAATTGGAGATATTTAAAATGAGTTTTTAGATGAGAATATTTTACCTTTCTGTTGAAAATCTAAGGTGGAGTTATGAATCTGGGAATTTGTTCAGAGATTCTCCAGTCATTGTAACAATACTGATATTTTTGTAAGTTCTTAAAAGTAGTAGCGTTTAGTCTTCCTTGTGATTTTTGAGGATCTTGATTTTGGAATTTAGTTTATGTGCAGTACCATATGAAATGTGAAAAAGCTTTGTAAACATCAACATGCTCCATAAATGTTATCTGGCTATCTAATAATTATATTTGACCCTAGGATAAGGAGACTGCATGAGACAGCTTTACAGTTGAAAAATTGAATACTAAGTTTATGAAATTTTTATGCTTTGATTTTTGTGCCATATAAGATATCAGATGCCAATATATTCTCTGCTCTAATGATTATCCACTTGCTACCTGATGACTCCCCCACTCCCAACTTTACAACACACATGCTGTTTTACTATCTCAGCCAGCCCCATCTTTGTAAATTTTATTATTGTTGATTATAATAGCTTTATTGAGTTATAATTTACCCATTTGGTATACAATTCAGTGGTTTTTAGTATATTCACAGAGTTGTACAGCTATCACCACAATCAGTTTTAGAACATTTTCATCATCTTAAAAGAACCCTGTAGTTCTTAGCAGTCATTCCCCATTTCCCCCCAAACTCTTTAGCCTTAGGCAACCTCTAATATACTTTCCATCTCTATAGATTTGCTTATTCTGGACATAGCATACAAAAGGAATCATACAATATGTGATCTTTTGTGACTGGCTTCTTTCTCTTAGTGTATTTTCAAGGTTCACCCATGCTGCAGCATTTATCAGCAATTCATTCTTTTTTATGGCTGAGTATATTTCATTGTATGGATATACCACATTTTGGGTATCCATTCATCAGTGATGGACATATGGGTTGTTTCCACTTTGGGCTGTTATGAATAATGCTGCTATGAACATTGTTGTACAAGTTTTTGTGTGGACATGTTTCCAGTTCTCTTGGATATATACCTGGGAGTGGAATTACTGGATCATATAGTTACTCTAAAGATTTGTGAAACTGCCAGACTTTTTTTTCCCAAGTGCCTGTACTATTTTACATTTCCATCAGCAGTCTCTGAGGGTTCCAAGTTTTCCACATTGTAATTATTACTTTTTAATTTTAATTATTTTAAAATTATTTTTAAATTTTTATTTTTTTTTTCATTTTAGTGAGAAGACTAAATAAATAGATTAAAATACATAGTCCCTGCATAGTACAACTTTTTCTAGTGGTATTAAGGTATTATACATTTAGTGAGTATATTCCAGTTGATAGACAAAGGAAGTGATTGAGATTCTTGGTTCTTGAATTCGAATATCAGTGACTAGGATTCCTATAAAAAATTCATAGGGTATCAACAAACTAGTATCTTTAACCCTCAGTCTTTGCGTATTAGACTTATATTTTTTGAGCATCATCCATTTTCTTTGAAGAAATGTAATTTCAGCAACTTTTTGTGTAATGATTCCCTTAAAGTGGTTTAGTAATGGCCTAGGTATTGCAGTGATGGGGGTTGAAATGCTTCGACACTGGGATGGGAGGAGAAGCTTTTGAACCTAAAGGTGAGATTTGTGATTGGTATTACCCTTTAAGCAACCATGTTTAATTTTTTTCTTTCTTTAGGAAAACCAGCCATTGCTCATAGGGATTTGAAATCAAAGAATATCTTGGTAAAGAAGAATGGAACTTGCTGTATTGCAGACTTGGGACTGGCAGTAAGACATGATTCGGCCACAGATACAATTGATATTGCTCCAAACCACAGAGTGGGAACAAAAAGGTATACTTATGGCTACACAGTGATTAATATGTTCTGAAATTGACTTCTTTTCCTTCTCATTTCTAGATACATATCTTTTCTGAAACTCGACCTTGTACTTTATTAGATTGCTCACAGGTAGAAGATCTCATGGTCTTGCCTGCTCTGAAACCAAGGTTACCTGACTTAAAAAGGTAACTGCTGATGAAAGGTGGCCTTTCCAGAAAATATTACCGTTAGTTATCATAATAGTAGCTAATGTTTATGGGGTACCTACTATGTGCCAATCATTTTAATGGGTCTTTTATGTATATCATTTATTGTTCTCTTCAAATGTTGTGCTGTAGTTAGCCCAGCTGTTTTCATATTTTTATCTCCTGAAAACATGCCTTTCTCTCTTCAAACATTCCCATGTGCTGTATCCTAGAGCATACTTTCTGCTTTTATTTCCCTAGCTTGTACTTAGTCTTCCTTGCTTATAGAAATCCTTTTCTGGACTGTTAGATGTCCTTGGCAGGGGCCCTCACTGCATGCTGAACTTGGACCATTGAGGCACTTAGCACATTATAACTGTCCATTTATTTGTCTGTATATTCCATTGGATCATAAGCTGCTTGAGAGCAGCCTTGTATTCCCAGCATCCATTTGTGCCTAATACATAGTAAGTCCTCAATAAATATTTGTTGAGTCTATGAGTACTCAAAGGACCTAATTAGGTAGGTATCACTACCCTCAATTCAGAGATGAGGAAACCGCCTTGTGGAGGTTAAGTAATGTGGCCAACCAACCTCATGGATGGTAAGCTGAAGAGCCGAGATTTGAACCTGGGCCTCTCTGACCCAAAAGGCTTTGCTCTGTGTATCACACAGCATTTGCCACCACATATCTTCAAACTGCTACCTTGGACTTGAATAGAGCCAATATTCTATCTCAGTCGTATTTGTGACTTACAGATTCAACAGGGACTCTCAGATCTCTTGACTCAGTGTTCCAGGCAGTGGTTGCTGCAGGTCTTTGTGAGTCCTAGGACTTTTGAAGCCTCAGAACTGTGCAAGGTGGTATCAATAGGAGAACTGGCATTCATTTTTATCTATTATTTTGTTCCCTGGAGTATGTCTTTGTCTTTCCTTTTATCTTGTATTAGTGAGAAGACTTCTAGATTAAAATATAGTACATAGTACATAGCCAAGTAGGTGGTGTACATTAGGACACCTAGGATAGTCGGTTATTACATGTGGGTCATTGGAAACTTAGATCATAAGGCAGATAGCATAAAATTGCTGTTTCAGCTTTTCATGGGATTTGGTTGACATCATTCATGGGATTTGGTTGACATCATTAATTTGCAAACCAGTTGGGATATTTAATATTTTTCTTGAGTCTAATATGATCTCAGTTATGTGTGGAAGCTTGAGCTTCAGGGATCAGACCCAGGGAGAGGACAGGGGTGGGCTGTGTAGAAACAGTCTGAAGGGGCTGGAGGCTGGTGCAACTGACTGCACCTGAGGTTATACACAGACGAAGCCTGGGCTGCCTTAGAGGCCAGGTGCCATTGTGTGGGCAGTGCATGAGGGGAGGGTTGGGACCTGCCATTACAGCCTTTTTCCTGGCATGAGCTCTCAGGCAGCAGGACACAGCCTACACAAACTCCTGGAGCAGTCACAATACATACCCCACCCCCCCACCCCAGGCTCCAGGAGTGATCAGTTGTGAGCTGCCTCTGCTCCCCTCATGTGCTCTGGGGGCACACGTGAGCTGCCACCACCACCAACCCCAGGACCAGGCATCTGCCGCCACATCTGCACACCCTCTTTCAAGGGGATAACTGCCAGCACATGCTGAGGAAAGAGGTGACAGGCATCCATACTAAAAACAGCCCTTGCACCAAAAGTATTAAACCCACACAAGGTACACAGGGACACCCCCACATATAAACAGTCTTCCAAGATCACCATTAATAACTGTTTCTCCTAAACTCACAGAATAAGAGAAATACAAGTAAAGTGAAGAAGCAGAGGAACCACTCCCAGTTAAAAGACCATTAGAATTCCCCTGAAAGAACAAACAATGAAACAGACCTCTTCGGTCTAGGGGACACTGATTTCAAAAAGGAAATAGTGGAAATACTGAAGGAGTTAAGAAAGGCTATCAACAGAAATGCAGAGTACTATAAAAAGGAACTAGAAACCATAAAGAGGAACCAAGAAAAATTAGAAGAAAACTCACTTGTTGAGACAAAAACTAAAGGCAATGAATAGCAGAATAAATAATTGAGAAGAACGAGTAAGTGAACTGGAAGATAGAATATGGAAATCACCCAATCAGGATGGCAGACAGACAAATGAAAAAAAGAGACCTATGGGATAATATAAAGCATGCCAGTCTAGGCATAATAGGGATTCCAGAAGGGGAAGAAAGAGAAAAGGGGATCGAAAATGTATTTGAAGAAATTATGACTGAAAACTTCCCAAACCTAAGGAAGGAAACAGATATCCAGGTACAGGAAGCACAGAGGGTCCCAAACAGGGTGAACCCAAACAGATCTACATGACGACCTATTATAATAAAAATGGCAAAAAGAGGATTCTAAAGGCAGCAAGAGAAAAACAAAGAGTTAATTACAAGGGATCCCCCATAAAGTTATCAGCTGATTTCTCTACAGAAATGTTGCAGGCCAGAAGGGAGTAGCAAGATATATTCAAAGTCCTGAAAGGGAAAAATCTGCAACCTAGGATACTCTACCCAGCAAGATTATCATTGAGAATAGGAGAGAGAAAGAATTTCTCAGACAAGCAAAAAACTAAAAGAATACAGCAGTACTAAAGCTATCCTAAAGGGAATATTGAAAGGTCTTCTCTAAATAGAAAAGGAGTAACAGTCTATAGGGAAGAGAAAATCACAGTTGGAAAGCAAATTACCTAAATAAGCCAGTACACACACAGATTAAAAAAAAAAAAAATTCTGTGAAAGTGATGGTAACCACAATGAACAGTAAAAGGATGAACATGAAGATGTAAAAGAGGACATCAAACTCATAAAATGTGGGGAAGGAGGGTTAGAAAATGTAGATTTTTTTTTTTTTCATTTCCTAGATGTGTTTGAGCCTGTATGACTACCAGTCTAAGGCAAGTAGATATAGGACGGGGTTAACATATTTCAGAAACAGAGTAAACACAAATCAAAAACATACAGTAGATTGACAGAAACAAAAAAGAAGAGAACGTAAGTGTAATACAAGAGAAAATCATCAAATCACAAAAGGAAAAATAATAGAAAAGGACAAAGAAGAAATATAAAATCAACAGGAAAACAAGGTCAAAATGGCAGTGAATAACATATCTATCAATAGCTACTTAAATGCCAATGGACTAAATGCTCCAATCAGAAGACACAGAGTGGTAAGCTTCTGCCCAGCAAAGGAACCCATAAACAAAACGAAAAAACAACCACAGAATGGGAGAAAATATTTGCAAACTATGCAATGGACAAGGGCTTAGTCTCTAAAATTTACAAACAGCTCATATGGCTCACTATCAAAAAAAGCAACCCAATCAAAAAATGGGTGGAAGACCTAAATTGATATTTCTCCAAAGAAGACATACACATGGCCAAGAGGCACATGAAAAGATGCTCAGCTAATTATTAGAGAAAAGCAAATCAAAACTACAATGAGGTATCACCTCACACCAGTCAGAATGGCCATCATCAAAAAAATCTACAAACCATAAATGCTGGAGAGGATGTGGAGAAAAGGGAACCCTCCTACAACTGCTGGTGGGAATGTAAATTGGTACAACCACCATGGAGAACAGTATGGAGGTTCCCTAAAAAAACTAAAAATAGAACTACTATATGATCCAGCAATCTCACTCCTGGGCATATATCCAAGAAAACCATGATTCAAAAAGATACATGCATCCCAATGTTCATTGCAGCACTATTTAAAATAGCCAAGACATGGAAACAGTCTAAATGTCCATTGACAGAAGAATGGATAAAGAAGATGGGTGTGTGTGTGTGTGTGTGTGTGTGTATTCACACACACACATATGTATATATACATATACACACACACATACAATGGACCATTAGCCATTAAAAAGAACGAAATAATGCCATTTGCAGCAACATGGATGGACCTAGAGATTATCATACTAAGTGAAGTAAGTCAGACAGAAAAAGACAAATATCATATGATATCACTTATATGTGCAATTTAAAAAATGATACAAATGAACTTATTTACAAAGTAGAAACAGACTCACAGACTTAGAAAACAAATTTATGGTTACCAAAGGGGAAAGGTAGGGGGGGAGTGATAAATCAGGAGGTTGGGATTAACATATACACAATACTATATATAAAACAGATAATCAATAAGAGCCTACTGTGTAGCACAAGGAACTCTACTCAGTACTCTGTGATAACCTATATGGGTAAAGAATCTGAAAAAGAATGGATATATGTATATATATTAACTGAACAACTTTGCTGTACACCTGAAACTAACACAACATTGTATATCAACTATACCCAAGTATAAAATAAAAAATTAAATTAAAAAATAATAAAAATATACTCTCTCTCAAAAAAAGAGATCTCTCAATATCCTGTGGTAAACCATAATGGAAAAGAATATGAAAAAAAAAATATATATATGTATATCTGAATCACTTTGCTGTACAGTAGAAATTAACACATTATAAATCAACAATACTTGAATAAAATAAATTTTTTTAAATAGAAAAAAAGAGTGGCAGATTTGATAGAAAAAAACAAGAGCCTACAATATGCTGCCTACAAGAGACCCACTTTAGGGCAAAGGACACACATAGATTGAAAGTGAGGGGATGGAAAAAGATTTCATGCAAATGAAAATGAAAAGAAAGGGGAGGTTGCGATACTCATATCAGACAAAATAGACTTTCAAACAAAGCCCATAAAGATAGAGAAGGACACTATATAATGATAAAAGGATCGATACAGGAAGAGGATTTTATACTTGACAACATATATGCACCTAATAATATAGGAGTACCTAAATACATAAAACAAATACTAACAGACATAAAGGGAGAAACTGATGGGAATACAATAATAGTAGGAGACTGTAACACCCCATTCACATCAATGGACAGATCTTCTAGACAGAAAATCAATAAGGCAACAGAGATCCTAAATGACACAGTAGAACAGTTAGGCCTAATTGACATTTTCAGGACATTACATTAAAAAAAAAAAAACATTCTTTTCAAGTGCACATGGAACATTCTCTAGGATTGACCACATTACTAGGGCATAAAACAAGCCTCAACAAATTTAAGAGTATAGAAATTATCTCAAACATCTTTTCTGACCACAGCAGCATGAAACTAGAAATAAACCACAGAAAAGAAATGAGAGAAAAAAAAAGATTACATGGAGACTCAACAGCATGCTACTAAAAAACCAATGGGTCAATGATGAAATCAGAGAGGAAATTTTAAAATACCTTGAGGGACTTCTCTGGTAGTCCAATGGGTAAGCCTCCGCACTCCCAATGCAGGGGGTCTGGGTTCGATCCCTGGCCAGGAAACTAGATCCCACATGCATGCTGCAACTAAGAAGTCTGCATGCTGTAACTAAGAAGTCCGCAAGCCGCAACTAAGTCTGCATGCCACAACTAAAGATCCTGCGTGCCACAGCTAAGACCCAGCGCAGCCAAAATAAATAAAATGAATAAATAAAATAAATATTTTTTAAAATACCTTGAGACAGATGACAAAACACAACCATACAAAATCTATGGGATGGCAGCAAAAGCAGTTCTTAGAAGTTCATAGCAATACAGACCTTGCTCAAAAAACAAGAAAAATCTCAAACATCCTAACCTACTACTTAAAAGAATTAGAAAAAAGGAGAACAAACAAAACCTGAGAGCAGAAGGAAGGAAGTAATAAAGATCAGAGGGAAAAATAAGAGATTTTAAATAAAATAGAGATTTTAAAAAAAAATAGAAAAAACAATACAACCAAGAGCTGGTTCTTTGAAAGGATAATCAAAATTGACAAACCTCTGGCCAGGCTCACCAAGAAGAAAAGAGAGAATCCAAATAAAGTAAATGAAAAAGGAGACAGACATAACAACTGATACTGCAGAAATACAAAAAACCATAAGGGAATACTGTGAACAATTAAATGCCAACAAATTTGAAAACCTAGAAGAAATGGACAAGTTTCTAGAAACATACAGCCCACCAAAACTGAATCAAAAAGAAATAGATACATACAGCTGATTCACTTTGTTGTAGAGCAGAAACTAACACAACATTGTAAAGCAGTTACATTCCAATAAAAAAATAGATAATTTGAACAGACTGATCATTAGAGGTGAAACAATCTGTAATTTTAAAACTCCCTACAAACAAAAGTCCAGGACCAAATGGCTCCACAGGTGAATTCTACCATACAAAGAAGAACTTACATTGATCCTTCTAACTCTTCCAAAAATTGAAGAGGAGAGAACACTCCCAAAGACATTCTATGAAGCCACCATCACCCTGATACCAAAACCAGACAAATACACCAGCAAAAAAGAAAATTACAGGCCAATATCATTGATGAATATAGATGCAAAAATTCTCAACAAAATATTAGCAGACTGAATCCAAAACACACAAAAAAGATCATACACCATGACCAAGTGGGATTCATTGCAAGTTCACAAGCATGGTTCAACATTCACAAATCAGTGTGATACACCACATGAACAAAAGAAAAGACAAAAACTGCATGATTGTCTCAATAGATGCAGAAAAAGCATTTGACAAAATTCCATTCATGATAAAAAAAACCTCTTACCAATGTGGGTACAGAGGGAACATAACAAAAGCTATTTATGACAAACCCACAGCCAATATAATACTCAGTGGTGAAAAGCTGAAAGCCTTCCCACTAAAATCTGGAACAAGACAAGGATGTCCACTCTCACCTCTTTTATTCAACCTGGTATTGGTAGTCCTAGCCACAGCAATCAGACAAGAAAAAGAAATAAAAGATATCCAAATTGGAAGGGAAGAGGTAAAGCTGTCATTATATGCAGATGACATGATTCTACATATAGAAAACCCTGAAGACTCCACACATCGATTACTAGAACTGATAAGTGAATTCAGCAAGGTAGCAGGATACAAGATTAACATACAGAAACCGGTTGCATTTCTTTACACTAACAATAAAACATCAGGAAGGGAATGTTAAAAACAAAAAACTTTCAAAATTGCACCCTCAAAAATAAAATACTTAGGGGCTTCCCTGGTGGTGCAGTGGTTGAGAGTCCGCCTGCTGATGCAGGGGACACGGGTTCATGCCCCAGTCCAGGAGGATCCCACATGCCGCAGGGCGGCTAGGCCCGTGAGCCATGGCCACTGAGCCTGCGCGTCCGGAGCCTGTGCTCCACAACGGGAGAGGCCACAACAGTGAGAGGCCTGCGTACTGCGAAAAAATAAAAAATAAAATAAAATGCTTAGGAATAAACCTGCCCAAGGAGGTGAAAGACTTGAGCACTCTAAAACATTAATAAAGGAAACTGAAGATGATTCAAAGAAATGGAAAGATATCCCATGCACTTGGATTGGAAGAATATTGTTAAAATGGCCATACTACCCAAAGCAATCTACAGATTTAATGCAATCCCTACAAAATTACTCATGACGTTTTTCACAGAACTAGAATAATCCTAAAATTTATATGGAACCATAAAAGACTCAGAATTGTCAAAGCAATCCTGAAGAAAAAGAACAGAGCAGGAAGCATAACCCTCCCAGACTTCAGACAATACTACAAAGCTACAGTAATCAAAACAGCATGGTATTGGCACAAAAACAGACATATGGATCAGTGGTACAGAATAGAGAGCCCAGAGATAAAGCCACACCACTACAGTCAATTAATCTTCGACAAAGGAGACAATAATATACAATGGAAAAAAGACTCTCCTTCAGCAAGTGGTGTTGGAAAAGTTGGACAGCTGCATGTAAATTGATGAAGTTAGAACACACCCTCTCATCATACACAAAAATAAAACTCAAAGTGGCTTAAAGACTTAAACATAAGACATTACACCAAAAACTCCTTGAAGAGATCACAGACGAAACATTCTCTGACATAAATCACACCAGTGTTTTCTTAGGTCAGTCTCCCTAGGCAGTAGAAATAAAAACAAACAAACGGGACCCAGTCAAACTTCCAAGCCGTTGCACAGGAAAGGAACCATTAAAAAAATGAAAAGACAAGCTACAGAATGGGAGAAAATATTTGCAAATGATGCGACTGACAAGGGCTTAATTTCCAAAATACACAAACAGCTCATACAACTCAACAACAAAACAACCCAATCGAAAAATGGGCAGAAGACCTAAATGTGCATTTCTCCAGGGAAGAAATACAAATGGCCAATAGGCACATGAAAAGATGCTCAATTTCACTAATTATTAGAGAAATGCAAATCAAAACTACAGCGAGGTACTACCTCACACCAGTCAGAATGGCCATCATTAAAAACTACAAATAAAAAATGCTGGAGAGGATGTGGAGAAAACGGAACCCTCCACTGTTGGTGGGAATAATGTACGTTGGTACAGCCACTATGGAGAACAGTATGGAGAAAACTGAAAACAGAATTATCATATGATCCAGCAATCCCACTGCTGGGCATATATCCAGAAAAAACTGTAATCCAAAAAGATACATGCACCCCTGTGTTCATACCAGCACTATTTACAATAGCCAAAACATGGAAACAACCTAAATGGCCATCGACAGATGAATGGATAATGAAGATGTGGTATATAGATACAATGGAATACTGCTCAGCCATGAAAAAGAACAAAATAATGCCATTTGCAGCAACATGGATGCAACTAGAGATTATCATACTAAGTGAAGCAAGTCAGAAAGAGAAAGACAAATACCATATGATATCACTTATATGTGGAATCTAAACTATGACAAATAATCCTATCTACAAAACAGAAACAGATTCAGGGACAAAGAGAACAGACTTGTGGTTGCCAAGGGGGAGGGGGTTGGGAGAAGGATGGAGCAGGAGGTTGGGGTGAGCAGGTGTAAGCTATTATATGTGGAATGGATAAACAACGACGTCCTACTGTATAGAACAGAGAACTATATGCAGTATACTATGATAAACCATAATGGGAAAGAATATTTAAATAAGAATATATATATGCATAACTGAATTTCTGCTGTATAGCAAAGTGATTAACACAATATTGTAAATCAACTATACTTCAATTAAAAAAATTTTTTTTTAAATTTAAAAAACAGAAGCATAGTGAAAGGGGGAAAAGGTCAAAATTAATATTGACCCTCCCCCCACCTCCCCACCCAGGAGTAAAAGGAAGTTTATGAAACAGTTTAAAAGTAATGTCACTATTACATAAAATAAAATGCTGACTTCTTTTTTAGGTACATGGCCCCTGAAGTTCTAGATGATTCCATAAATATGAAACACTTTGAATCCTTCAAACGTGCTGACATCTATGCAATGGGACTAGTATTCTGGGAAATAGCTCGACGATGTTCCATTGGTGGTAAATCTCTCTCCCCTCCCCCAACATTTTGTCATGAGCAAGTGGTTCAAGAATTGCCTTTTTTATTGAATGAAATTGTTTACCCGGTGATCACTGAGAGTGCCAGAAAAAATGAAGGAGATAAATGACATGACATGCTTTATCCTAGTGTATAGTTTTATCCTAATACACAGCTTTATTCCAGTGTAGTCTTTTTCTATTTCCACTTGAATTTTGGGAAGCAACAGAAACCAACCCCTTGTTATGTTGCAATATAGATATTTAGAATGGATGACTACTTGAGAGGCCACCCAGGAAGCTATTTCTAGCATGTACCTGAGTCAGACTGATTTTTTCCCCCTGAGATTGTGGTTATTTTCTCAATCTTGAGAGCTGGAAATTACATATACAGAATACATATACTGCGTTGCATTACTTTTTTAAAGTAAGCTTGTGTTAGACTGAGCACTTTCAATGTTTACTTGAGAAATTGTCTCTTATCCTTGAAGACCAGGCTCACCAGACTAGTGCCTCAGGGTTTTGAGGCAGTGAGGGGTGGAGTAGCAAATAGGACAGGTTATTGACAGATACAAGTAGAGGAAGGGACTTGCACCTCAGGCTTGCCTTGTAAGATTCACACCTTAGTGATAGAGTGTGTGTATCCCCGTACCAACTGAGAGGCTGTGCACTTGCAGAATAAAAGGTTTCATTTCTTGTGCATTAGGGTTCTGGGAGAAAATGTCAATCTGGTCATCACAGCTCATAGTTAACCATCATTAAAATAGCCTTTGCTGATCCCATGGCAATACTTAGTTTCAAGGTGTGGGCTCAGTACTGACTCAGGGAGGTGGGTTGTTGATGGAGATGTGGATGAGAGACTGCAGTCTGTAAGCTGTGTTCCATTTACCTGATTTAGTAATGGGACACTGTAACAGGACTCTCAGCTGTTCTTTTTCTGTCTGGTCAAAGAATGCTCTGACATTATCTGAGTAAATCCTTCAAAATAGATTTTTTTTCTCTACCAATGTAGGAATTCATGAAGATTACCAGCTGCCTTATTATGATCTTGTACCTTCTGATCCATCAGTTGAAGAAATGAGAAAAGTTGTTTGTGAACAGAAGTTAAGGCCAAATATTCCAAACAGATGGCAGAGCTGTGAAGTGAGTATTTATTTTGGATACTACACAGTTCTCTAAACTGCTTCTGGTTAGTAAGTGGAAATTTGCTACTTTAAGGAAAACAGACATTAAGAATCCCCGTTCCTTTATTTTTCATGGCTGTTAAACCAGTGAGTAAAAGTAGAATAATTTGTTTTTCATGTTCAATTTTAAGTATATTGAAAGGGCTGTGGAACGTTTTCAGTGGCCAGTAGTGTATCAGAACAGTGTTTAGATCTGCCAATGAAACAAGGCTCCTACATTTTAAATTAAAGCTTCCCTTCAATCAGGGCAGCCCAGAATAGTTGGATGAGTACTGGATGGAATTAGGAGGCCTGTATTCTAGATCAGCCTGGCTGCCATTTCAGAGTCTGACTTTGGGCAAACCACTTCTGTTTTCTGGACCTTAATACGCCTTTTTGTAAAATGAGGGATTTGGATGATTATGAAGATGGTTCAGATGATTTTACATTTTATTCATCTCACTGCCCATATGACTATTCACCAGGAATTTGGGGAAAGTGCTTTCCAGCAGTGTCTGAGCTTTTCAATCCCAGCTCTTACAAAAAGTTGTAGAAATATTTTTGTAGTTGTACCTTTAAAGAATTCATAAGAAAAATTTTATTTAATCTGTCCTTAATTGCTGTTACTATTATAATACTATTATAATATTGGTGAAACAAAGCATTTCCCTCCAGATTTGATGTTTTGTAGTTTAGGAAGAATAAAAAGCTGGTTACTTAAGTAGTTGATTTTACATCTTAACATAATGTAGGCCTTAGTAGACACCTTTGACATCAAGAGAGTTCCTTGGCTACCTCCAACCAAATCAAGTATCCAGGCCCAGATGAAATATATTGTGTGCTCACAGAATCTGCATGTTTTAACGAATGGAATTGGGCTAGATCTTGTCTTGTAAAAATTTGATCTTGATACTACAAAGCAGTTACAAATTGGAATTACTCATGCACTCATGCAGTGATTAGGGCAGATTAGTATTAAACAGATGGCTTTTTAAGCATGAAGGAGAGTTAGCAGTTAACATTAAAAATGCACATGCAATTTGCACTTACTGTCACAGCATGCTGAATTAATGCCATCACTGGCATTTTTGTTTTTTTCTCCATTTGGCTAGTTTTCTATGTACTTATCACTAACTCAGTCTTTCACTTTTCTAGGGTTTTACAAATCTCTCAATAGCTGAAACACATCAAGAATTTGAAACTGATAGGATACCTACAGAAGTATCTTCAGAACCCTCTGACTTTTTCCAGTCTGGACTGGTTGTTCTCTAGGCCAGCTTTCATCTTGGGATATCCCTCACCTTTCATCTGTGATTCCCTTTGCCTCTTTTATGGTGAATCCTCCTTCCTGGATCCCACATCTTCCTGTTTCTTGGTTTGCTCATTTTCCCCCTCTCTCAGCTCTCTGCTCAGATGTTACCTTGTCAGTGAGACATTACCTCTCAACCTATTTAAAATAGCACCTTCCTTCCCTGGCATATTTTATCTCCTTCTCTAAACGATGTTTCTCCTTAGCACTTACCATTGACAGTCCATGTATTTTGCTTATTTATTAATTATATGCTTTAGCCTTCTAGAATATCAGCTTTATGAGAGCAGAAATTTTGTCTGTTAGTTCACTGCTGTTAGTTCCCTAACACCCAGGATGGTTATCTAGTAGACTATAGGCGCTCAGTTTGTTGGATGAATTTTATGTATGGGCTGGGCCCTTGGTCATTTTTATCTGGAAACAAATGTTCATTTCTAGGGAATTTTCCTCAAGTATCTCCTTGATGTGTTCCTTTCCATTTTCCTCTGTTCTTTTTGTTCAACTCTGGTTATGAATGTAGATGTCCTGAACAGGCATTCTAATTTTCTTATCTTTTCCCTTCTATTATCCATCTCTTTGGGGTTTTTTTTCTCAACTTTCTGGGAGATGTATGAGCTTTTATCTTTTGAGTTTTTTATTATTATTATTAAGGTTTATCTTGTAGTTCTGTAAAGTTTTTCTAAAACCAAACAAAACCCAAAAAATTATCGATAAGTCCAATATCAGTGTTTTCTTTATCTCTTTGAGGATATTAATGATAGATTGTTGATACGGTCTTCTTTCTATACACCTTCTGTTTTCTCCAAGGTGCTTTTTTCTGTTTGTGTCAACTTCTGCATTTCATATTACTTTCCTCAAATGTTTGATCAAGCTCACACTCTTCATGTATAAAAGGGGCACTGAAAGCTGATGGGAAGCTTTGTGCACACGAATGGAGCTTATCATCATCAACTGTGATGTGAGCGTGATGTAACTGGGTTGCTTCCTTGGGGAACCACTGATGTCAGTCTCTTCAGGCTTTTCCTCTTGGGCGAAAGACTCTTCCAGTCTCTTACCTGGAGGATTATGTAAAGTCAGTGGCCGTGTTTTCGGAAGAAAGTTTATGGTGTTAGCGTTCAGTGTGTTGTCAGTGTGGAACTTCGCCATGTTCCCCAAGACAGAAATCTCAGTTCTACTCTCTCAGGTGCGAACCTCTCGACTTCTGCTGGGGTGGGGGTGGGGCAGTCACCCAGCTGTGTGAGGTGGGGCGGGGGGCGGGGGGGGCAGCTATCTGGGGTTCTAGCTCCTTTGGCTGATCCTATTTAGCCTGAACTCCACCCCAGGGGTACTTGATGCAGTTACTTCCTCACTTCTGGGGGGCATTTCATGGTGAGTCAGGTTCCTTCTTTGCCTTGAACAACTCTGCTTTAGTATTCAGCCTTTTCAGTCTGCAAAGTAAATCACCCCTTGTCCATCTGCTTTCCAGGTCCTGGCACCAGTACCCTGTTGATGGGTATTTAGGTCATTTCTACTCACTTGCTATTACAAGTAATGCTGAAACAGAAATACTTGTATATATGTTATTTAAAAAGAAAATTTACAGGTAAAGATTATTATCCAAATCAGTGAAAAGTGGTGCATGCGTTAATGATCTTTCTTGTCTTTTCTTGTAGGCCTTGAGAGTGATGGCTAAAATTATGAGAGAATGTTGGTATGCCAATGGAGCAGCTAGGCTTACAGCTCTGCGGATTAAGAAAACATTATCACAGCTCAGTCAGCAGGAAGGCATCAAAATGTAAATTCTGCGGCTTTGCCTGAACTCTACTTTTTCTTCAGATCTGCTCCTGGGTTTTAATTTGGGAGGTCAGTTGTTCTACCTCACTGAGAGGGAACAGAAGGATATTGCTTCCTTTTGCAACAGTGTAATAAGGTCAATTAAAAACGTCCCAGGATTTCTTTGGACCCAGGAAACAGCCATGTGGGGTCCTTTCTGTGCACTATGAACGATTCTTTCCCAGGACAGTTAACAAAATGTGTGGTCTACCTTTATTTTTTATTAACACAAAACGTTTTTTTAAATGATTGCTGGTCTTAACTTTAGGTAACTCTGCTGTGCTGAAGATCATATTTAAGGGTAAAGGAGCTGAATTGCTGAGTTATATGAAACATTTCTTATTTTTAAAGAAAGTGATTTACTCCTGGTTAGTACATTCTCAGAGGATTCTGAACCACTAAAGAGTTTCCTTGATGCAGACTTTGAATGTACTGTTCTATAATTTTCAGGATCTTAAAACTAACACTTACAAAACTCTTATCTTGAGTCTAAAAATGACCTCATATAGTAGTGAGGAACATAATTTATGCAATTGTATTTTGTATATTATTATTGTTCTTTCACATATTCAGAACATTACATGCCTTCAAAATGGGATTGTACTATACCAGTAAGTGCCACCTCTGTGTCTTTCTAATGGAAATGAGTAGAACTGCTTAAAGTCTGTCTCTGTGTGTTAAAACGTGTAGTGTTTTAATTCAAAAGTTTATTTACCTGGATAACGCAGACTTTTTCTGCTTTGTTTTTTGGAAGAGTTTTTCTGGTATGTCATTCGGTATTCCATTTTGAAAATGCCTTTTTCCTACCAAAATGTGCTTAAACCACTAAAGAAATGAAGTGGCATTAATTGGTAAATTGTTATCATGGTCATGTTTGAATATTCTCACGTCACGCTTTTGCATTTTAATTGTGTTGTCTAAGTATACTTTTAAAAAATCAAGTGGCACTCTAGATGCTTATAGTACTTTAATAATTTAAAATCTGTAGCATACAGACTAATTTTTCTAAAGGGAAAGTTTGTCTAGCTGCTTGTGAAAAGTTGTGTGGCATTCTGTAAGCCATTTTTTTTCTTTATCTGATCAAAGACAGTGTTATTTTTTTAAGAAATGAGCTACGTTTAAAATTAGAATATGGTTAATGTTAAATGATAGGCCTTTTTCTTGGAAGGTAAAGGTAGTTAATAATGTGGATAACAGTGTGTGAGAGAGTCACATTTGTTGTGTAGGAGTCAACGTTCTGTGGATTTTCTGTCTTTGTACCTAAGGTTAGAGTTAGTGTGGTTTTGAGGTCTCACTACACTTTAAGGAAGGCAGCTGTTAATTCAGTCTTTCCTTCTCTGTGCAGATACTGCAAATGCCTAATTCACATGGTTATGGAATGAATTCGGTGCACCCTTGATATTTGGGAAAGTGGTAGCTAAAGAATATTCTGAGGAGAGGTTCTCCATTTACAGATGTTTTTGGTCAAATTAAATGTTTAAAGCAAATTTGTCATGGTCTTCTCACATTAAGTTAAAACTAGCTTATAATAACTGGTTTTACTTCCAGTGTTAGAAAGTCTGCAAGATTTTTACAGTTTTCAAAGTCCTCTTTATCACTGTGATCTTAATCTGGGGGTGGGGGTGGGGAACCTATCATAGCTGTGAGGCAAGATGTTCACCTTATAGTGCTATCAATTTCCTGATGAAAGGGTCAGAACAACCTGTACAGTATTTTGGTAAGAGATAGTGGCCACTTATGCTGACTGAGCTGCATTCTGTTAATGTCTTATCTCGTATACATAGAACAAATCTGAAAGCCTATTTGGTAAAGCCAAAGTAATTTCAGAATGAATGACATATTACATAGGAATTTAGTGTCAATTTTATGTGTTTAAAAACGTCATGAGGAAAATATGTTTAGAGGTTAATATTTTGAGTCCAAATTTGAGGGGTTTTTGTAGTTACCATGATTTCATCAAAGCAAATGAGTGAGTTTGAGAGGTTTGTTTTTTATAATTGTGTTATATTTCCTGTTTAATAATCTCTAGCTCTATGATCAGGTACTTAAAAAATTTTTTTTGGCCATTTACAAGCCTAGCAGATCTGCTTTATGAAATCCAGGGGACCAATGCATGTTAATCACTAAAGCTATTTTTATATAATTTTAAGAACATACCAAAAGTTCTTCTCTGATTTAAAGTTGTGATACATGATTTCTCACTTTCATATAAGGTAATCAACTTTTGCTGAAGATATTCTTTATTAAGTCAAAAAATAAGTTACAATTTTACTGTTCTTGCCTAAATGGATAAAATGTACTTTTGATGAATCAGGGAATTTTTTAAAAGTTGGAATTTAGTTCTAAATTGGGTTTACATGTTACTCTAGCTAATTCCATTTTTTTGGCTAATGATGGTTTGATAACCCCAATTGGCTAGTATTGAAAACGAAAGTAACTTAAAAGATTTATAGATCATGATTACTGTGGCTATAACTGCAGAAAAATTTGAGAATGAATTTTATTATTTAAAAACACAAACCTTTGTTTATACTGCCTATCTTCAGATGCTCACTTTCCAAGTTTCAACTTGGCTAAAATATACCTTCAGGCAAATTATCTGTCCACGTCCACTTTGTTAGTGTCCCCAGAGGAACGGGGATGGGGGTCGGGTATGACCTAGTGGGGTGTAGACATTCCTGGTCCTTTCTTAGTATCTCAGCTGTCTCTCTCCCAAACTGCCTTCCTGCTGGTCCCTGACTCAGAGTGGGATGGCAGCAAGGTGGTAGCTGTGGCAATGAAGCAGTAGCCAGTTGTATCTTCCATAGGACAGGGTAAGGTCCAAAGAGCTGAGCCTCCAGTTATGCTGTAATGATAGTGCTCAGGAAGTGCCTCGAGTCGGGATACAGTGCCATGGTCATCAAAAATTCCAAATTTCAGTTCTTAAAAAATTTCATTGGTCACTTGGCCATTTTGCAGCTCATGCATGGGTTACCTTTTTTTCCTCCTCTACATTAAAGAACTGTCACATACAGAATATTTTGTAAAACAAGATGGCAAAGTGCTAATTAAAATGCACAGCAAAATTAGTATTCCATTAGACATGTCATATCAAGAGTTTATTTTTACGCCTGCACTGAAAGAGTGATTGTAAGTAAACTGTTTCTTGACCATGGCAGTGTTCTGGCTCCAGATGGTAGAAAGTCCAAATACTGGTTCTGTCACAGCTTGGCAGAAAATGCCAATTCAGATGTTTTTGAGAGTCTAAAGAATAGCTCGTGACATGTACTACAGCCTCTTGAGTGTTTTGTAATGCTGGGATGCCCATGGGCCCTCTCTCTAGAAATGCTGGACTTCTAGGACATTCTGAGGATTGTCAGTACATTTAAACTTTTCAACCCTATTATGCAGTCTTATTTGTAATTGTAAACTTTGAAAAATGTGGTTAATAACATTCAACCAGTTTCTTAAAGCTTAAAAAGAACTTCAGTGAATGTTTTCATTTTTAAATGAATTTTGTGAATTGAATATCATGAACCATGTTTTGATATCCCTTTTTCACATTGTGCCAATGGAATGGGGTGTTTGGTATTTCTTTATATGTCAAGGAGATGCTTCAAAATGTCAATTGCTTTAAACTTAAATTACCTCTTGAGAGACCAAGGTACATTTACCTCACTGTATATATGATGTTTAATATTTGTCAGAGCATTCTCCAGGTTTGCAGTTTTATTTCTATAAAGTATGAGTATTATGTTGCTAAATTACTCAAATGGTACTGTATTGTTTATATTTGTACCCCAAATAACATCTATACTTTGATTTCTATATTTTATTGTATTTGTGCAAAATCCTTTTGGCTTTATCACTGTAATCTCTGGCCTATAAGATGTGTACAGAAAATGTCCATATAAATTTTCATTTAAGTTGGATGATTTTGAGAATCCTCTAAAGAGGAGAGAAAATACAAAAACTGCAGTTCCCCATAAGTTTTTTTAAACTGTATATTGTATTTGTAGTAATATTCTGAATGAACTGTAAATAGGAAGTAGAAGAATAATGCTTATGTCAAGTCCTAACACTACAGTAGAAAAATGGAAGCAATGCAAATAAATTACTTTTTTTCCCAAGTGCTAGTGGCATAATTTAAAATAAAGTGTGTATATTGGAGTGAGCCATGCTGTTATGAAATGCAGTTGCTGTAAATAGAGACTAGAATCTTTGGATGACTACCTGGTACAGGTTACAGTATCAGAACATGTTTGAGAAGTCCCCACAGGTGCACACAGGTGCATCTGTGTGTGTGGAGGCTTCTTTCCACATGCTTGGAGGTTATTGATCTGTCAGTGGACAGGATGGGACATGTCTACATGTGAACTGCTTTGCCTCTGGCTCAGCAGATTTGCTAAGTTTGTGTTAAAGCGGTGTTAAAGTTTTTTGATGATTTTCAAAGGAAATTTAGAGTGTTTTCATCTTCTAAGTTTTACCTTATTTTTCCTTCTTTTCCTAATTTAAGGATTTGTGAGAAATAATTTGTAGAAATAAGTTTTGTTTGTTCTGTTTTTTGTTTTTTTAAGTAGATTTGAACAGTCTCTTGGGAGTGAGAACTTGGCTGATAAAAGAACTAAGGAAGTAGTGGTAGAGAGGGGAGATGTCATCCCCAAGCCCTCGATGGACTCTGGGAGAGTTTTTGCAGATGACATTGTTCTTGCATTAAAGACTAGCCACTTCAATTCAGAGACTGGATTTAGGGATTTTTTTTTTTTCTTCATAATAAAGACGTATCACTAGGATGTAGAGCTTTTGTTGGAAGTTAGAAGAAGATTATTTTTAAAACATTATATAGATTCAGAGAAAGCAGAACTAGCTTTATCTCTTTATCACCTCTTCTGCCCCTGGGGTTTCATAATTTGGAGAAAGTGATTTTACATATATGGCCTGCAACTCTGCTTTTTTTGTTTCATAATTGAGGATTTAGAAAACAGTGGGGCTATTCCAAAAAAGTGAGTAGAAAATCTGATGTTACAAAAGCTAGGGCTCAGCCATGTATGACTTCTACGAGTTAGAAAATATTCAGTTAAATATTAAATCATTGTGGAAATAAAAGATTCTTAGTGTGAGTTGAAGAGAAATGGAAAAAAGAAGAAACTTAAGATGACTATTTTCTTTCCTATTATGAAAGAATAGAATTATAAAGGGATATTGGCAACTTAAGTATTTCAAAGAAGGGAAAGGGACCCTAGACTGTTGAGAATTACAGGATTTGGATACAACTAAACCAGCTTTCAAAAATGAAAACCAAAAAAAGAAAAAAAGTGGCAAAGTAAGACTAAAATGATTTGTTCTCTGTAGATCTACCTTACAGGAAATACTAAAAGAAATTCTTTAGAATGAAAATGATACCAGGTGGTAACTTGAATCCACAGAATGAAATAAAAAGTACTGGAAATGGGAAAGATAAAAGACTGTATAAATGTATTGCTGCTGTAACAGATTACTACAAATGTACTGACTTAAAATAACACCTACTTATGCTGATGTCACATTTCTGAAGTCCAGGTATAATGTGGCTCAGTTGATTCTCTGCTGCATATTTCGGAAGTCCAAAAAAAAAAAAATCAATGCATTGGGTGTGCTACATTCCTTTCTGGAGGCTCAGGATGAATTGACTTCCAAGCTTATTCAGGTTGTTGCAGAATTCAGTTCCATGTGGTTGTAGGACTGACATCCCCATTTCCTTGGGGACTATCAGCCAGGGGTTGTTCTTCGCTGCTAGAAAGCGCTTACATTCCTTGGTCCCCACTGCCATCTTCAAGGACAGCAAAAGCAGTTCCAGTCCTTCTCACACTTCATCTCTCTAATCTCCCCTTCTCTCCATCTTTCCTCTGCTTCTCTTTTCCACCACATCTCTCTCCAATGGAATCTTCTACTTTCTTCTTTGCCTTTTCAGGGATCATGTGGTTACATTAGCCTAGATTATCCAGAAAGGCCCAATCTCCCTATTTAGTAACCTCAATTTCATTTGTAAAATCCTTTCACAGCAGAACCTTGATTGAATAGACAAAGGATGGGAATCTTGAGGAGACATCTGCCTACCACAATACCTATTTTCTCTTTAAATGGCATGTTATTGTATGACACAAATAATAATACTGTATTGTTGGTTTTATTACATAGATGCAATGTATATTACAATAGTAGCACAAAGGAGTGGGTAGGAAATGGAACTATACTGGAACAAAGGGGGATTCTGTATTTTATTGGAATTACATTAGTATTAATCTGAAGATATTGGTTAATTAAAATACATACTGTAGTCCCTAGAGCAACCACTAAAACACTCAAAATACAGTTGAAGAAAACAAATCTAAATGGCACACTAGGGACTTCCCTGGTGGTCCAGCAGTTAAGACTACATGCTCCCAATGCAGGGGGCCCAGGTTTGATCCCTGGTCAGAGAACTAGATCCCACATTCTGCAATCAAAAGATCCCACATGCCACAACGAAGATCCCGTGTGCTGCAACTAAAGACCCGGCGCAGCCAAATAAATTTTTTTTTTTTTAAATGGCACACTAAAAAATACTTAACACAAAAGAAGGCAGCAATAGAAAGATGGAGGTGCAAAAACATTTGAGACATTTAGAAAACATAGTAAAATAAAATGGTAACCATAAATCTAACCATACCAATGATATCATTAAATTTGATTCAAGTATTTAGTCCAGTCATAAGGTAGAAACTGTCATAATGGATAAAAAAGCAAGACTTAACTATATGGTGTCTACAAGAGACACTTTGGATTCAAAGACAAATAGTATAAAAGTATGGAAAAAAATATATACCATGCAAACAGAAACCATAAGGGAGCCAGAATGGATAATGTCAGACAAAGTGGGATTTGAAACAAATTACTAGAAATAGAGGACATTTCAAATGATAAAGGGTCAGTATATGAGGGAGATATATTACCCAACCAAGCTTGGGTTCGCTCTCCTGCATGCGGTAAAGCCAATCTAGTGACACCAGGTTGTGGTGAAGGAAAGTAGTGTTTATTGCAAGGCACCCAGCGTGGGGCCAAGCAAGAATGGGCAGCTTGTGCTCAAAAGACTCGAACTCCCCCGTGGATTTTAAGGAAGGGTTTTTAAAGACAAAGTGAGGGAGGGGGCCATAGGGTCAGTGATCAGTTCATGCATAATTCTGACTGGTTGGTGGTGAGGCAACAGGGTGATGTTTTGGGACTCTCAATCATCAACTTTCTGGTTCCCAATGGTCTGGGGTCTACATGCTTGTGGTCAGAATGCAGTTAACTTCTAGCTGGTAGGGGTTTTATCTGCAAAACAATTCATGGATATGCCTCAGGATATTATCTATAGCCCTTGAGGAGGAACTAAAGGTCCTTGACTTTGTTTTATATATATATTATTTTGTCTTGCTTGACTGTTTTCTTTTGTTTCTGCATTTTCTCACTTCTAATTAAATTTGCCCTTTGGTACTTGGGGAAGACCTTGGAGGCTAAAACTTTTCTACAAAGAAGGCGTGGGGAACACGGGGATCTGGCCCTGGGAGGGGACTGCAGGGTCCTGCTTGGTTTCAGATATAACAGCTATTAATGTATATGCACCTAAAAACAAATACATGGAGAAAATAGTGACAGAACTGAAGGAGAAATGGACAATTCAGCAATGATATTTGGAGATTAATATCACATTCTCAATAATTGATAGAACTCGACAAAAAGCAAAAAAGAGAATGTCATCACCCAACTTGTCCTGACGTGTAGACCAACCACCACAGCAGAACACACATTCTTCTCAAGTCCACATGGAACATTCTCCAGGAAAGAGCACATACTATGCCATAAAACAAGTCTCAATGAATTTGAAAGGACTGAAATCATAGTGTATTCAACCATGTTGAAATTAAGTTAGAAGTCACCAACAGACATTTTGCAGACCCTCAAATATGTGGAAATTTAACACATTTCTAAATGCCTGTGTATTGAAGAAATCAAGGGAAGTTAGAAAATTTTAATGGAATGAAAAAACATATTGAAATTTACGGTATGCAGCTAAAACAGTACTGAGAGGGAAGTTTAGTTTTAAATACCTATATTTGAAAAGGTATTTAAATTCCATGAAGATAGATGCAAAAGTCCTTCACACTATTAGCAAACTGAATCCAGCAACAAATAAAAAGGTTTATACACAAGGACCAGATAGGATATATCCTGGAGCTGCAAGCTTGATTTCACATCCAAAAAGTTGTATACCATATTAATAAAATGATAAAACCCATACGGTCAACTAGACACAGGAAAAAGCATTTGACAGAATTTGACACCCATTCATGATAAAAACCCAAACTAGGAATTTAAGGCACCTTCCTCAACCTAAGTGAGGAATTTTTTCAATCTATGAAAATCCCACAGCTAATAAACTTAGTGATAAAAGAGAGCTTTTCTTCTGAAATCAGGAGCAAGCAAAAATATCCACTCATTTTTATGCAACACTGTAGTGGAGGTTCTATCCAGCTCCTGATCTCCCTCCCCCCAACCCCTCCCAAAGATTAAAGGAATTCAAATTTGAAAAAGTAAAACTATTCACATGATCTTGTATGATCCTAAGACATGATCTTGTATGATCCTAAGGAATCCACAAAAAAGCTACTAGGATAAATTGCAAGATTGTATGATACAAGATCAATATATAAAAATCAATTGAAATTCTCTATTAGCAACGAGCAATCCTCTTAAAATTAAAAACTTCCATGCACAATAGCATTAGGAATACAAGAATAAATTTCATTGAAAAATTATAAAAGTTTCTGAGAGGGGCTTCCCTGGTGGCACAGTGGTTAAGAATCTGCCTGCCAATGCAGGGAACATGGGTTTGAACCCTGGTCTGGGGAGATCCCACATGCTGCAGAGCAACTAAGCCTATGCGCCACAACTACTGAGCCTGCGGGCCACAACTACTGAGCCCGCGTGCCACAACTACTGAAGCCTGCGTGCCTAGAGCCTGTGCTCTGCAACAAGAGAAGCCACTGCAATGAGAAGCCTGTACATGGCAACAAAGAGTAGCCCCTACTCGCCACAACTAAAGAAAGCCCACGTACAGCAATGAAGACCCAATGGAGCCAAAAATAAATAAATTTATTTTTTTTTAAAAAGTTGCTGAGAGAAATTAAAGATCTAAATAAATGGAAAAATGTCCCACATTTGTGGACTAAAAGATTCAGTACTCTTATAATGGTAATTCTCCCCAAATTGTTCTCTAGCTTCAACTCAATCCCTATCAATATTCCAGCAGGCTTTTTGGTTTAGAAATTGACAAGCGGATCCTAAGACTTGCATGGAAATACAAAGTATCTAAAACGGCCAGAATTATTTTTTTAAAAAACTGAGGAATTACCCTACCCAATTTCAAACTTATAAAGCTGTGATAATCAAGACAGTGTTTGTTGGCATCAGGATAGGCAGATAAAGCAATGGAACAGGATTAACAGTCCAGAAATAAACCCTTACATATACGAAAAATTGATTTGACATATGTGCCAAGACATTTCAGTGTGAGAAAGATCAGTCTTCAATAAGTGGTGCTGGGACTACTGGACACCAATATGGAAAAAAAAAGACAGGAAGAGAGAGTTATTTAGACCCTTAGCTTATTACAGACCTGAAGATAAAAGCAAAGGCTGTACAACTAGAAGAAAATGGGAGAAAATCTTCATGACCTTGGGTTAGGTAAGGACTTCAATGTGACACAAAAAGCAAAATTAAAACCATGTTGATAAACTGGACTTCAAAATTAAAATCTTTTTGGGCTTAAAAATAATTACTGTTGTCTGTGATCAAGGTGGTGGAGGAGTAGGACGTGAAGCTCACCGCCTCCCACAAAAACATTAAAAACACACCTACAAGTAGAATGATTCACACAGAACATCTGCTGAATGCTACCAGAAGACCTCTGACTTCCAGAAGGGCAAGAAAACCTCCAAAACTGGGTAGAACAAAATGAAAAAGAAAAAGAAAGGAATTGTGACGGGGCCTGCACCCCAGGGAAGGAGCTGTGAAGGAGGAAAGGTTCCCGCATCCTGGGAAGCCCCTCACCAGTGGGGAGACCAGTCTGGATGGAGGGGGAGCTTCAGAGCCTAGAAGGAGAGTGCAGCAACCAGTCTCAGAACGGCAAAATGGGGAGTAATATGCACAGAAGGTCAGCACCACCACCCTGCACTCCCCAGCATGAGAGGCTCATCTGTCGGTGTGGGGGGGGGCTGGGGGCTGAAGCTCAGGCTTCAGAGGTCAGACCCAGGGAGAGGAGCAGGGTTGATTGAGAGGAGACAGCCTGAAGAGGCTGGACTGTGGCAACTGAGAAGGAGCCTGGGCCCACCAGTGAGGCAAGGTGCCATTTTTGGGGGGCATACAAGGAGCGAGGTGGGACCACCATAAGGGCTTCTTTCCCTGTGAGTGCTCTCAGGCAATAGGACACCACCTACGGGAGCTCTGGGGGTGGGGGCAGGTTGCCACCACCATCGTGGGCTCCAGAGGCAGGCATGGGCCGCCGCTGCCATTATGAGACTCGAAAGCAGGTGCCAAGCCCTGCCCCCGCCATCCCAGGAGCACACAAGTGCCACTCCACCTGCACACCCCACATCGAGGGGATAATGGCCAGCACATGCTGAGGAAAAAGGCAGCAAGCATCCAAACTAAAAGCAGCCCCTCAATTCTGGACAAGATGGCAGGACTTGAGCTCACCTTCTCTCACAAAAACACCAAAATCACAACTCACTGCTGAACAACCAAAAAAGACTGGAACCTACCGAAAAAAGATATTTTACATTCAAAGACAAAGAAGAAGCCACAATGAAATGCTAAGAGGGGCGCGTCTGTGACATAATCAAATTCCATACCCACCAGGTGGGTGACCCACGAATTGGAAAATAATTATATCACAGAGGTTCTCCCACAAGAGAGTTCTGAGCATCATGTCAGGCGCCCTAGCCTGAGGGTCTGGCATTGGGAGGAGGAACCCCCAGAGCATTTGGCTTGGAAGGCCAGCGGGGCTTGAGTGCAGGAGCTCCACAGGACTGGGTGAAACAGGGGCTCCAATCTTGGAGGGCACACACAAGGTTTCACATGCACTGGGACCAGCACAAAGCAGTAACTCCATAGGAGCCTGGGCTAGACCTACCTGCGAGTCTTGGAGGGTCTCCTGGGGAGGGAGGGGTTGGCTGTGGATCACTGGTGGGGGCAAGGACGCTGGTGGTAGAGGCCCCAGGAAATACTGATCAGTGTGTGCTCTCCAGGAGGTCGCCATTTTGGCACCAAGACCTGGCCCTACCCAGCAGCCTGCAGGCTCCAGTGCTGGAACACCTCAGACCAAACAACCAGCAGGATAGGAACACAGCCCCACCCATCAGCAGACAGGCTGCCTAAAGCCGTACTGATCTCAAAGCCACCTCTAGACACACTCCTTTACACAGCTCTGTCCACCAGAGGGACAAGACACAGCTCCACCCTCCAGTGGGCAGGCACCAGTCCCTCCCAACAGGAAGCCTGCACAAGACCTAGGACCAACCTCACCCACCAGGGGGCAGACACCAAAAGCAAGAGGAGCTACGATCCTGTAGCCTGCAGAAAGGAGACCACAAACACAGAAAATTGGACAAAATTAGATGGCAGGAAAATATGCTCCAGATGAAGGAACAAGATACAAACCCAAAAGAACAACTAAGTGAAGTGGAGATAGGCAATCTACCTGAAAAAGAATTTAGAGTAATAATAGTAAAGATGATCCAGGATCTTGGAAAAAGAATGGAGACACAGACCGAGAAGATACAAGAAATGTTTAACAAAGAGCCAGAGATTTAAAGAACAAACAAACAGAGATGGACAATACAATACTGAAATGAAAAATACACTACAAGGAATCAATACCAGAATAAATGAGGCAGAACAATGAATAAGTGAACTGGAAGACAGACTGGTGGAAATCATTGCTGTGGAACAGAATAAAGAAAAAAGAATGAAAAGAAATGAGAACAGTCTCAGAGACCTCTGAGACAACATAAAACACACCAACATTCACATTATAGGGGTCCGGAAGGAGAAGAGAGAGAGAGAAAAGCCTGAGAAAATATTTGAAGAGATTATAGCCAAAAACTTCCCTAACATGAGAGAGGAAACACTCAAGTCCAGGAAGTGCAGAGAGTACTGTACAAGATAAACCCAAGGAGGAACACACCCAGACACATATCAAACTCACAAAAACTAAAGACAGAGAAAAAATATTAAAAGCAACAAGGGAAAAATCGACAAATAACATACAAGGGAATCCCCATAAGGTTGTCAGCTGATTTTTCAGCAGAAACTCTGCCGGCCAGAAGGGAGTGGCACAATATATCCGAAGTGATGAAAGGTAAAAACCTACAACCAAGAGTACTCTACCCAGCAAGGCTCTCATTCAGATTCAACAGAAAAATCAAAAGCTTTACAGACAAACAAAAGCTAAAGAATTCAGCACCACCAGACCAGCTTTACAACCAATCCTAAAGCAACTTCTCTAGGCAGAAAAGGCCACAAGTAGAAACAAGAAAATTACAAATGGGAAAGCTCACCAGTAAAGGCAAACATAAAGTAAAGGTAGGAAATCATCCACACACAAATATGATATCAAAACCAGCAACTGTGAGGAGAGTACAAATGCAGGATATTGGAAATGCATTGGAAATTAAGAGACCAGCAACTTAAAACAGTCGTGTATATACAAAGACTGCTATGTCAAGACCTCATAGGAACCACAAACTGAAAATCTACAATAGATACACAAAAAAGAAAAAGCAATCCAAACACAACACTAAAGATAGTCAAGAAATCACAAGAGAAAAGAACAAAAGGGAAGAAAAAAGACCTACAAAAGCAAATTCAAAGCAATTAACAAAATGGTAATAAGAATATACATATCAATAATTACCTTAAATGTAAATAGATTAAATGCTCTAACGAGAAGACAGAGACTGGCTAAATGGATACAAAAACAAAACCTATATATATGCTGTCTACAAGAGACCCACTTCAGATCTAAGGACACATACAGACTGAAAGTGAGGGGATGGAAAAAGCTATTCCATGCAAATGGAAATCAAAAGAAAGCTGGAGTACCAATACTCAGCTGACAAAATAGACTTTAAAATAAAGACTGTTACTAGAGACAAAGAAGGACACTACATAATGATCAAGGGATCAATTCAAGAAATAGATATAACAATTGTAAATATATATGCACCCAACATAGGAGCACCTCAACATTTAAGGCAAATTCTAACATCCATAAAAGGAGAAATTGACAGTAACATAATAATAATGGGGGACTTTAACACCCCACTTTCACCAATAGACAGATCATCCAGACAGAAAATCAATAAGGAAACAAGGACTTAAATGACACATTAGACCAGATAGACTTAATTGATATTTATAGAACGTTCCATCTGAAAGCAGCAGAATACACTTTCTTCTCAAGTGCACATGGAACATTCTCCAGGATAGATTCCATCTTGGGCCAGAAATCAAGCCTCGGTAAATTTAAGAAAATTGAAGTCATATCAAGCATCTTTCTGACCACAGCGCTATGAGATTAGAAATCAACCACAAGAAAAAAAAATGTAAAACATGCAAACACGTGGAGTCTAAACAATATGTTGCTAAACAACCAATGGATCACTGAAGAAATCAAAAAGGAAATAAAAAAAATACCTAGAGACAAATGACAACAAAAACACGACAATTCAAAACCCATGGGACGCAGCATAAGAGTTCTAAGAGGGAAGTTTGTAGCAATACAATCTTACCTCAGGAAACAAGAAAAATCTCAAATAACCTAATTTTACACCTAAATCAACTAGAGAAAGAAGAACAAACCAAACCCAAAATTAGTAGAAGGAAATAAATCATAAAGATCAGAGCAGAAATAAATGAAATAGAAATGAAGAAAACAACAGAAAAGATCAATGAAACTAAAAGCTGGTTCTTTGAAAAGATAAAGTTCATAAACCTTTAGCCAGACTCATCAAGAAAAAAAGGGAGAGGGCTCAAATCAATAAAATTAGAAATGAAAAAGAAGTTACAACTTACACCACAGAAATAAAAAGGATCATAAGTGACTACTGCAAACAGCTATGGGCCAATAAAATGGACAACCTAGAAGAAATGGACAAATTCTCAGAAAGGTACAAACGTCCAAGACTGAACCAGTAAGAAATAGAAAACATGAACAGACCAATCACAAGTACTGAAATTGAAACAGTGATTTAAAAACTTCCAACAAACAAAACTCCAGGACCCGATGGCTTCACAGAGGAATTCTATCAAACATTTAGAGAAGGGTTACACCTATCCTTCTGAAACTCCTCCAAAAATTGCAGAGGAAGGAATACTCCCAAGCTCATTCTATGAGGCCACCATCACCGCCTACCAAAACCAGACAAAGACACCACAAAAAAAGAAAATTACAGGCCAATGTCTCTGATGAACATAGACACAAAAATCCTCAACACTAGCAAACCAAATCCAACAATACATTAAAAGGATCATACAGCATGATCAAATGGGATTTATCCCAGGGATGCAAGGATTTTTCAATATACACAAATAAATCAGTGTGATATTCCACATTATTAAACTGAAGAATAAAAACCATATTATCATCTCAATAGATGCAGAAAAAACATTTGACAAAATTCAGCACCCATTTATCATAAGAACTCTCCAGAAAGTGGGCATAGAGGGAACTTACCTCAACATAATAAAGGCCATATATGACAAACCCACAGCTAACACCATTCTCAAAAGTGAAAAGTTGAAAGCAATCCCTCTAAGATCAGGAACAAGACAAGCATGTCCACTCTCGCCACTTTTATTCAACATAGTTTTGGAAGTCCTAGCCATGGCAATCAGACATGAAAAAGAAATAAAAGGAATCCAAATCAGAAAAGAAGAAGTAAAACTGTCACTGTTTGTAGATGACATGATACTATACATAGAAAATCCTAAAGATGCCACCAGAAAACTACTAGAGCTAATCAATGAATTTGGTAAAGTTGGAGAATACAAAATTAATACACAGAAATCTCTAGCATTCCTACACACTAACAATGAAAGATCAGGAAGAGAAATTAAGGAAACAATCCTATTTACCATCACATCAAAAAGAATAAAATACCTAGGAGTAAACCTACCAAAGACCTGTACTCTGAAAACTAAAAGACGCTGATGAAAGAAACCAAAGATGACACAAACAGATGGAAAGATATACCATTTTCTTGGACTGGAAGAATCAACATTATCGAAATGACCATACTACCTAAGGCAATCTACAGATTCAATGCAATCCCTATCAAATTACCAATGGCATTTTTCACAGAACTAGAACAAAAACTTTTAAAATTTGTATGGAGACACAAAAGACCCTAAATAGCCAAAGCAGTCCTGAGAAAGAGAAACGGAGCTGGAGGAATCAGGCTTACTGACTTCAATAATCAAAGCTACAGTAATCAAAACAGTATGGTACTGGCACAAAAACAGAAATATAGATCAATGGAACAGGAAAGAATGCCCAGAAATAAACCCATGCTCCTATGGTCAATTAATCTATGACAAAGGAGGCAGGAATATACAATGGAGAAAAGAAGCCTCCTCAGTAAGTGGTGATGCGAAAACTGGACAGCTACATGTAAGAGAATGAAATTAGAACATTCTCAAACACCATACACAAAAATATACTCAAAATGGATTAAAGGCCTAAACGTAAAGCTGGATGCTATAAAACTCTTGGAAGAAAACATAGGCATAACACTCTTGGATATAAATCACAGCAATATCTTTTTTGATCCACATCCTAGAGTAATAAAAAACAAAAATAAACAAATGGGACCTAATTAAACTTGAAAGCTTTTGCACAGCAAAGGAAACCATAAAATGAAAAGACAACCCACAGAATGGGAGAAAATATCTGCAAATGAAGTGACCGACAAGGTCCTAATTTCCAAAATATACAAACAGCTCATGCAGCTTTATACCAAAAAGCAAAAAAAAACAAAAAAACCCCAAACAACCCATTTGAAAATGGGCAGAAGATCTAAATAGACATTTCCCCAAAGAAGACATACAGATGGCCAAAATGCACATGAAAAGGTGCTCAACATCACTAATTATTAGAGAAAAGCAAATCTAAACTACAATGAGATATCACCTCACACCAGTCAGAATGGCCATCAAAAAGTCTACAAACAATAAATGCTGGAGAGGGTGTGGAGAAAAGGGAACCCTCCTACACTTTTGGTGGGAATGTAAATTGGTACAACCACTATGGAGAACAGTATGGAGGTTCCTTAAAAAACTAAAAGAACAACCATATGATCCAGCAATCCCATTCCTGGGCATATATCTGGAGAAAACCATAATTCGAAAAGACACATGCACCCCAATGTTCATTACAGCACATTTACAATAGCCAAGACATGGAAGCAACCCAAACGTCCATCGACAGATAAATGGATAAAGAAGATGTGGTACGTATGTACAATGGAATATTACTCAGGCATAAAAAAGCAAAATAATACCATCTGTGGCAACATGGATGGACCTAGAGATTATCATACTAAATGAAGTCAAAAACAAATATCATATGATATCACTCATATGTGTAATCTAATTTAAAAATATGATACAAATGAACTTATTTACAAAACAGACACAGACTCAAAGATTTTGAAAACAAACTTATGGTTACCAAAGGGGAAACTGGCGGGGGGTGGGTGGAGGGAGGAGGAATAAATTAGGAGGCTGGGATTAACACATACACATTACTATATATAAAATAGATAACCAACAGGACCTACTGTATAGCACAGGGAACTCTACTCAATATTATGTAATATCCTATATGGGAAAAGAATCTGAAAAACAATGAATATATGTATAACTGAATTGCTTTCCTGTACACCTGAAACTAACACAAAATTGTAAATCAACTAAACTGAAATAAAAAATTTTAAAATTACTTTCAAAAGAAAAGATGAACCAAAGATTGACAGAAAAAGTTTACAAATAATGTAGCTGATAAAAGACTTGTATTTAGAATACATAGAGAATTCTTATAATTCAAGACAAATGATATAATTAAAAATGGTCAGAAAGCTTTATAGACATTTTACCAAGATATACGAATGGCTAATAAACAATTTCTTATGACTATTGATAAAATTAAAACCATAATAAGCAACTACTCCATACTAGAATGACTATAGTAATAATTTAAAAAAAAACAATACTAAGTGTTGGTGAGGATGAGAAACTAAACTCTTCAAACATTAATGGAATGTAAAATGTTACTACAGTCCTGAAAACAGTTTCTTTTCTGAAGGACAGTTTCTTCAAAAGTTAAATATAGACCGAAGGGGCAGGGATCAAGATGGAGTAAGAGGATGTAGAGCTCACCTTCCCCCATGAACACATCAAAAATACACCTACATGTGGAAAAATTTTCATGGAGAACTACCTGGAAACTGGCGGAAGAACTACACAAACAAGGCTTAAAGAAAGATTCCCAAGTAACCAGGTAGGACAGGAAAAAAAGCACTGGGTTGGGGCTTGTGCTTCCAAAAGGGGTCTAAGAGGAAAAGAAAGACTATGCAGGCAGACTCTTGCCCTGGGGAGTGAGTGGGCTGAACCACAGACTGGGTGTCCCAGTCCTGGGGTCCTACACGGAGGAGACAAACACCCTTGGCTGCTGAGAGAACCACTGGGACAGAGAGAAAGGTTGGAGAAGCCTAGACTCCACTTGCTAGGAGTTCATGGATGCTGGCTTGCCAACAGACAGGGCGGAGAGAGGCCTGCCCTAGTGGGTGCTCCTTCACTTCATTTCCCAGTAGAAATGTAGATCTTTTAGAATGTGTTTGAACCTAAATAACTAACAGTTTGAAGCAAGTAGACATAATTATGGGTCAAAATATATGAACCCCATGGTTACCACAAAATCAAAACCCTACAATAGATACAGAAAAACCAAAAAGAAAGGAACTCAAGCATATTACAGAAAAAAATCAAACCACAATAGGAAAAACAATAAAGAAATGAACAAAAACAACTGGAAAATAAGGAGTAAAATGGTAGTAAGTACATACCTATAATTTAAGTGTCAATGGACTAAATGCTCAGTCAAAAGTCATAGGGTGGCTGACTGGATAAAAAAAGACCGTTCAATATGCTGCCTTATAAAAGACTTGATTCAGGGTGGAAGACAGACACAGACTAAAAGTGAGGGGATGGAAAAAGATATTTCACGCAAATGGAAACAACAAGAAAGCTGGGATAGCAATACTCATATCAGACCAAATAGACTTTAAAACAAAGGCTATAGAAAAGACAAAGAAGGGCATTATATAATGATAAGGGGATCAATACAAGAAGAGGCTATTACACTCATTAACATATATGCACCAAATACAGGAGCACCTAAATATGTAAAGCAAACACTAACAGGCTAAAGGGAGAAATGAATAAAGTAACAGGTGACTTTAACACAACACTGACATTAATGGACAGACCATCCAGACGAAAAGCAATAAGGCAACAGAGATCCTAAGTGACACAACAGACCAATTGGACTTAATTGATATCTACAGAAAACTATACGTAAAAAAAGAATACACATTCTTTTCAAGAGTGCATGAAACATTATCCAGGATAAATCACATACTAGATCACAAAAGAAGCCTCAGTAAATTTAAGATAGTAATTATATCAAGCATCTTTTCCGACCACAATGGCATGAAACTAGAAATCAACTACAGAAAGAAAGACAGGAAAAGAACAAACATACAGACTAAACAGCATACTGCTAAAAAACTAATGGGTCAACAATGAAATCAAAGAGGAAATCAGAAAATATCTCGAGACAAATGAAAATGAAAACACAACTTTCCGAAAATCTATGGGATGCAGCAAAAGCAGTTCTAAGAGAGAGTTCATAGTGGTACAGTTCTCTCTCAAGAAACAAGAAAATTCTCAAACAATCTAAACTTAAAAGAACTAGAAAGGGAACAAAGCCCAAAGTCAACAGAAGGAAAGATCAGAGAGGAAATAAAATAGAGCTAAGATGAAAACCAAGAAAAGATGAAACCAAGAACTAGTTTCAAGAGCTAAAGTGTTTTTTAAAAGATAAACAAAATTGATAAACCTTTAGCCAGGCTCACCAAGAAGAGAGAAGACCCAAATAAAATAAGAAATTAATGAGGAGAAATAACAAATATGACAGCAATTCCAAAACAATCATAAGTAAATATTATGAACAGTTATATGCCAACAAAATGGACAACCGAGAAGAAATGGACAAATTTCTAGAAACACACAGCCTGCCAAGACTGAGTCAAGAAGAAACAAACAATTTGAACAGACTAATCACTGGAAGTGGAATAGAATCTGTAATAAAAACAAAACCAAAAAAAACCCCAAAACAACAACAAAGCTCTCTGCAAACAAAAGTCCAGGACTGGACTGCTTCACTGGGGAATTCTACCAAACATATGGAGAATTTAGACCTATCCTTCTCAAACTACTTCAAAAAAATTGAGGAGGAGATAATATTCCCAAATTCATTATATAAGGTCACCATTACTCTGATACCAAAACCAGACAAAGACACTACAAAAAAAATTACAGGCCAATATCCTTGATAAATATAGAAGCAAAAGTCCTCAAAATATTAATATTAACATACTGATGCCAACAATACATAAAAAGATTCATATACCATGATTGAGTTGGATTTAGTTCAGGGTCATGAGGATCAATCAACAATCACACACATGGGGGAGCTTCAAGATAGCGGAAGAGTAAGACGTGGAGATCACCTTCCTCCCCACAAATACATGAGAAATACATCTACATGTGGAACAACTCCTACAGAACACCTACTGAACGCTGGCAGAAGACCTCAGACCTCCCAAGAGGCAAGAAACTCCCCACGTACCTGGGTAGGGAAAAAGGAAAAAGGATAAACAGAGACAAAAGAACAAGGACGGGACCTGCACCAGTGGGAGGGAGCTGTGAAGGAGGAAACGTTTCCACACAATAGAAAGCCCTTTCGTGGGCGGAGACTGTGGGTGGCGGAGAGGGGAAGCTTCGGAGCCGCGGAGGAGAGCGCAGCAACAGGGGTGCAGAGGGCAAAGCGGAGAGATTCCCGCACAGAGGATCACTGCCGACCAGCACTCACCAGCCTGAGAGGCTTCTCTGCTCACCCGCGGGGCGGGTGGGGGCTGGGAGCTGAGGCTCGGGATTCGGTCGGAGCACAGGGAGAGGACTGGGGTTGGCGGTGTGAACACAGCCTGAAGGGGTTAGTGCACCACGGATAGCCACGAGGGAGTCCGGGAAAATGTCTGGAGCAGCCAAAGAGGCAAGAGACTTTTTCTTCCCTCTTTGTTTCCTGGTGCAAGAGGAGAGAGGATTAAGAGCGCTGCTTAAAGGAGCTCCAGAGATGGGCGCGAGCCGCGGCTAAAAGCGCGGACCCCAGAGACGGGCATGAGACGCTAAGGCTGCTGCTGCAGCCACCAAGAAGCCTGTGTAAGAGGACAGGTGACTATCCACACTTCCCCTCCCAGGAGCCTGTGCAGCCCGCCACTGCAAGGGTCCCATGATCCAGGGACAACTTTCCCAGGAGAACACACGGCGCGCCTCAGGATGGTGCAACATCACGCTGGCCTCTGCTACCGCAGGCTCGCCCTGCACTCCGTACCCCTCCCTCCCCCCGGCCTAAGTGAGCCAGAGTCCCTCAATCAGCTGCGCCTTTAACCCCGTCCTGAGCGAAGAACAGACGCCCTCAGGCGACCTACACGCAGAGGCAGGGCCAGATCCAAAGCTGAAAGCCAGGAGCTGAGCTAACAAAGAAGAGAAAGGGAAATCTCTCCCAGCAGCCTCAAGGCAGCAGATTAAATCTCCACAGTCAACTTGATGTACTCTGCAACTGTGGAATACCTGAATAGACAACGAATCATCCCAAATTGAGGAGATGGACTTCGGGAGCAACGATATATTTTTTTTTTCCCCGTTTTCTTTTTTTGTGAGTGAGTATGTGTATGCTTCTGTGTGTGATATTCTCTGTATAGTCTTGCTTTTACCATTTGTCCTAGGGTGCTATCTGTCCAGTTTTATTTTGTTTCTTTTTTTTTTAGTGTACTTTTTAAAGTTTGTTATCATTGGTGGATTTCTTTTTTCGTTTGGTTGCGCTCTTCTTTCTTTTCTTTATTATTTAAAAAAAACTTTAATAATATTTTATTCTAATAACTTCATTTTATTTTATCATCTTCTTTCTTTTGTTTTCTCCCTTTTATTCTGAGCCATGTGGATGACAGGCTCTTGGTGCTCCAGCCAGGCATCAGGGCTGTGCCTCTGAGGTGGGAGAGCCAAGTTCAGGTCATTGGTCCACAAGAGACCTCCCAGCTCCACGTAATATCAAATGGTGAAAATCTCCCAGAGATCTCCATCTCAGCGCTAAGACCCAGCTCCACTCAACGACCAGCAAGCTCTAGTGCTGGACACCCTATGCCAAACAACTAGCAAGACAGGAACACAACACCACCCATTAGCAGAGAGGCTGCCTAAAATCATGATAAGGCCACAGACACCCTAAAACACACCACCAGACATAGACCTGCCCACCAGAAAGACAAGATTGAAACCGTATCAAGTATCTGTTCCAACCACAACACTATGAGACTAGATATCAATTACAGGAAAAAATCTGTAAAAAATACAAACACATGGAGGCTAAACAATACACTACTAAATAACCAAGAGATCACTGAAGAAATCAAAAAGGAAATCAAAAAATACCTAGAAACAAATGACAATGAAAACAGGATGACCCAATACCTATGGGATACAGCAAAAGCAGTTCTAAGAGGGAAGTTTACAGCAATACAACCCTAACTCAAGAAACAAGAAACATCTCAAATAGACAACCTAACATTACATCTAAAGCAATGAGAGGAAAAAAAACAAAAAAAAACCCAAAGTTAGCAGAAGGAAAGAAATCATAAAGATCAGATCAGAAATAAATGAAAAAGAAATGAAGGAAACGATAGCAAAGATCAATAAAACTAAAAGTAGGTTCCTTGACAAGATAAACAAAATTGATAAACCATTAGCCAGATTCATCAAGAAAAAAAGGGAGAACTCAAATCAACAGAAATAGAAATGAAAAAGGAGAAGTAACAACTGACACTGCAGAAATACAAAAGATCATGAGAGATTACTACAAGCAACTCTATGCCAATAAAATGGACAACCTGGAAGAAATGGACAAAGTCTTAGAAATGCACAACCTGCCGAAACTGAACAAGGAAGAAACAGAAAATGTGAACAGACCAATCACAAGCACTGAAATTAAAACTGTGATTAAAAATCTTCCAACAAACAAAGGCCTAGGACCAGATGGATTCACAGGTGCATTCTTTCATTTAGAGAAGACTTAACACCTATCCTTCTCAAACTGTTCCAAAATATAGCAGAGGGAGGAATACTCCCAAACTCATTCTATGAGGCCACCATCACCCTGATAACAAAACTAGACAAGGATGTCACAAAGAAAGAAAACTACAGGCCAATATCACTGATGAACATAGATGCAAAAATCCTCAACAAAATACTAGCAAACAGAATCCAACAGCACATTTAAAGGATCATACACCATGATCAAGTGCGGTTTATTCCAGGATTGCAAGGACTCTTCAATATACGCAAATCAATCAATGTGATACACCATATTAACAAACTGAACGAGAAAAACCCTATAATCATCTCAACAGATGCAGAAAAAGCTTCCGACAAAATTCAACACCCATTTATGATAAAAACCCTCCAGAAAGTAGGCATAGAGGGAACTTACCTCAACATAATAAAGGCCATATATGACAAACCCACAGTCAACATCATCCTCAATGGTGAAAAACTGAAAGCATTTCCACTAAGATCAGGAACAATACAAGGTTGCCCACTCTCACCACTCTTATTCAACATAGTTTTGGAAGTTCTAGCCACAGCAATCAGAGAAGAAAAAGAAATAAAAGGAATCCAAATCGGAAAAGAAGAAGTAAACCTGTCACTGTTTGCAGATGACATGATATTATACATAGAGAATCCTAAAGATGCTACCTGAAAACTACTAGAGCTAATCAATGAATTGGGTAAAGCAGCAGGATACAAAATTAATGCACAGAAATCTCTGGCATTCTTATACACTAATGATGAAACATCTGAAAGTGAAATTAAGAAAACACTCCCATTTACCATTGCAAAAAAAGATAAAATATCTAGGAATAAACCTACCTAAGGAGACAAAAGACCTGTATGCAGAAAATGATAAGACACTGATGAAAGAAATTAAAGATGATACAAATAGATGGAGAGGTATACCATGTTCTTGGATTGGAAGAATCAACATTGTGAAAATGACTCTACTACCCAAAGCAATCTACAGATTCAATGCAATCCCTATCAAACTACCACTGGCATTTTTTACAGAACTAGAACAAAAAATTTCACAATTTGTATGGAAACAAAAGAGACCCCGAATAGCCAAAACAATCTTGAGAACGAAAAACGGAGCTGGAGGAATCAGGCTCCTGGACTTCAGACTATACTACAAAGCTACAGTAATCAAGACAGTATGGTACTGGCACAAAAACAAATATATCAATGGAACAGGAGAGAAGGCCCAGAGATATACCCACGCACATATGGTCACCTTATCTTTGATAAAGAAGGCAAGAATATACAGTGGAGAAAAGACATCCTCTTTAATAAGTGGTGCTGGGAAAACTGGACAGGTACATGTAAAAGAATGAAATTAGAACATTCCCTAACACCATACACAAAAATAAGCTCAAAATGGATTAAAGACCTAAATGTAAGGTCAGACACTATAAAACTCTTAGAGGAAAACACAGGCAGAACATTCTATGACATAAATCACAGCAAGATCCTTTTTGACCCACCTCCTAGAGAAATGGAAATAAAAACAAAAATAAACAAATAGGGACCTAATGAAACTTCAAAGCTTTTGCACAGCAAAGGAAACCATAAACAAGACCAAAAGACAACCCTCAGAATGGGAGAAAATATTTGCAAATGAAGCAACTGACAAAGGGTTAATCTCCAAAATTTACAAGCAGCTCATGCAGCTCAATAACAAAAAAACAAACAACCCAATCCAAAAATGGGCAGAAGACCTAAATAGACATTTCTCCAAAGAAGATATACAGATTGCCAACAAACACATGAAACAATGCTCAACATCATTAATCATTAGAGAAATGCAAATCAAAACTACAATGAGGTATCATCTCACACCAGTCAGAATGACCATCATCAAAAAATCTAGAAACAATGAATGTTGGAGAGGGTGTAGAGAAAAGGGAACACTCTTGCACTGCTGGTGGGAATGTAAATTGATACAGCCACTATGGAGAACAGTATGGAGGTTCCATAAAAAACTACAAATAGAACTACCATATGACCCAGCAATCCCACTACTGGGCATATACCCTGAGAAAACCATAATTCAAAAAGAGTCATGTACCAAAATGTTCATTGCAGCTCTATTTACAATAGCCAGGGCATGGAAGCAACCTAAGTGTCCATCAACAGATGAATGGATAAAGAAGATGTGGTACATATATACAATGGAATATTATTCAGCCATAAAAATAAACGAAATTGAGTTATTTGTAGTGAGGTGGATGGACCTGGAGTCTGTCATACAGAGTGAAGTAAGTCAGAAGAAGAAAAACAAACATCATATGCTAACACATATATATGGAATCTAAGGAAAAAAATGTCATGAAGAGCCTAGGGGTAAGACGGGAATAAAGACAGACCTACTAGAGCATGGACTTGAGGATATGCGGAGGGAGTAGGATAAGCTGTGACGAAGTGAGAGAGTGGCATGGACATATATACACTACCAAACGTAGGGTGGATAGCTAGTGGGAAGCAGCCGCATGGCACAGGGAGATCAGCTAGGTGGTTTGTGACAACCTAGAGGGGTGGGATAGGGAGGGTGGGAGGGAAGGAGACGCAAGAGGGAAGAGATATGGGAACATACGTATATGTATAACTGATTCACTTTGCTGTAAAGCAGAAACTAACACACCATTGTAAAGCAATTATACTCCAATAAACATGCTAAAAAAAAAAAGGATTATACACTGTGATCAAGTGGGGTTTATCCCAGGAATGCAAGGATTCTTCAATACATGCAAATCCATCAATGTGATACACCATATTAACAAACTGAAGGAGAAAAACCATATGATCATCTCAATAGATGCATAGAAAACTTTCAACAAAATTCAACACCCATTTATGAAACAACCCTCCAGAAAGTAAGCATAGAGCGAACTTACCTCAACATAATAAAGGCCATACATTACAAACCCACAGCCAACATCATCCTTACTGGTGAAAAACTGAAAACATTTCCACTAAGATCAGGAACAAGACAAGGTTGCCCACTCTCACCACTATTATTCAGCACAGTTTTGGAAGTTTTAGCCACACCAACCAGAGAAGAAGAAGAAATAAAAGGAATCCAAATTGGAAAAGAAGAAGTAAAGCCGTCACTGTTTGCAGATGACATGATACTATACACACAGAATCCTAAAGACGCTACCAGAAAACTACTAGAGCTAATCAATGAATTTGGTAAAGTAGCAGGATACAAAATTAATGCACAGAAATCTCTTGTGTTCCTATACACTAATGATGAAAAATCTGAAAGTGAAATTAAGAAAACACTCCCATTTACTACTGCAACAAAAAGAATAAAATATCTAGGAATAAACCTACCTAAGGAGACAAAAGACCTGTATGCAGAAAATTATAAGACACTGGAGGGAGGGGTAAGATGGCCGAAGAGTAAGACGCAGAGATCACCTTCCTCCCTACAGATACATCAGAAATACATCTACACGTGGAACAACTCCTATAGAACACCTATTGAACGCTGGCAGAAGACCTCAGATCTCCCAAAAGGCAAGAAACTCCCCACGTACCTGGGTAGGGAAAAAGAAAAAAGAATAAACAGAGACAAAAGACTAGGGAAGGGACCTGCACCAGTGGGAGGGAGCCGTGAAGGAGGAAACGTTTCCACACAGTAGAAGCCCCTTCCCCGGCGGAGACTGCGGGTGGCGGAGCAGGGGAGCTTCGGAGCCATGGAGGAGAGTGCAGCAACAGGGGTGCAGAGGGCAAAGCGGAGAGATTCCCGCATAGAGGATCGGTGCCGACCGCACTCACCAGCCTGAGAGGCTTCTCTGCTCACTCGCCGGGGCTGGCGGGGCTGGGAGCTGAGGCTTGGGCTTTGGTCTGAGCGCAGGGAGAGGACTGGCGGTGTGAACACAGCCTGAAGGGGTTAGTGCACCACGGCTAGCCGGGAGGGAGTCCGGGAAAAAGTCTTGACCTGCCTAAGAGGCAAGAGACTTTTTCTTGCCTCTTTGTTTCCTGGTGCGCGAGGAGAGGGGATTAAGAGCGCTGCTTAAAGGAGCTCCAGAGACGGGCGCGAGCCGTGGCTAACAGCACAGACCCCAGAGACGGGCATGAGATGCTAAGGCTGCTGCCGCCGCCACCAGGAAGCCTGTGTGCGAGCACAGGTCACTATCCACACCCCCCTTCCGGGAGCCTGTGCAGCCCGCCACTGCCAGGGTCCCGGGATCCAGGGACAACTTCCCCGGAAGAACGCACGGTGCGCCTCAGGCTGGTGCAACGTCACGCTGGCCTCTGCCGCTGCAGGCCCGCCCCGCATGCCGTGCCCCTCCCTGCCCCCGGTCTGAGTGAGCCAGAGCTCCCGAATCAGCGGCTCCTTTAACCCTGTCCTGTCTGAGCGAAGAACAGACGCCCTCCGGCACCTACACGCAGAGGCAGGGCCAAATCTAAAGCTGAACCCCGGGAACTGTGCGAACAAAGAAGAGAAAGGGAAATCTCTCCCAGCAGCCTCAGGAGCAGCGGATTAAATCTCCACAATCAACTTGATGTACCCTGCATCTGTGGAATACCTGAATAGAGAACGAACCATCCCAAATTGAGGAGGTGGACTTTCAGAGCAAGATTTATTATTTTTTCCCCTTTTCCTCTTCTTGTGAGTGTGTATGTGTATGCTTCTGTGTGAGATTTTGCCTGTATAGCTTTGCTTTCACCATTTGTCCTAGGGTTCTATCCGTCCTTTTTTTTTTATACTTTAAAAAAATTTTTTTTCTTAATAATTATTTTTTTATTTTACTAACTTTATTTTATTTTACCTCACTTTATTTTATTTTATCCTTTCTTTCTTTCTACTTTTTCTCCCTTTTATTCTGAGCCGTGTGGATGAAGTGCTCTTGATACTGCAGCCAGGAGTCGGTGCTGTGCCTCTGAGGTGGGACAGCCAACTTGAGGACACTGGTCGACAAGAGACCGCCCAGCTCCATGTAATATCAAACGGCGAAAGTCTTCCAGACATCTCCATCTCAGCACCAGAACCCAGCTTCACTCAACGACCAGAAAGCTCCAGTGCTGGACACCCTATGCCAAACAACTAGCAAGACAGGAACACAACCCCATGCATTAGAGGAGAGGCTGCCTAAAATCATAATAAGGCCACAGACACCCCAAAACACACCACCAGACGTGGACCTGCCCACCAGAAAGACAAGATCCAGCCTCATCCACCAGAACACAGGAACTAGTCCCCCCAACCAGGAAGCCTACACAACCCACTGAACCAACTTTAGCCACAGGGGACAGACACCAAAAACAATGGGAACTACGAACCTGCAGCCTGCAAAAAGGAGACCCCAAACACAGTAAGATAAGCAAAATGAGAAGACAGAAAAACACACAGCAGATGAAGGAGCAAGATAAAAACCCACCAGACCTAACAAATGAAGAGGAAATAGGCAGTCTACCTGAAAAAGTATTCAGAATAATGATAGTAAAGATGATCCAAAATCTTGGAAATAGAATAGAGAAAATGCAAGAAACATTTAACAAGGACCTAGAAGAACTAAAGATGAAACAAGCAGTGATGAACAACACAATAAATGAAATTAAAAATACTCTAGATGGGATCAATAGCAGAATAACTGAGGCAGAAAAACGGATAAGTGACCTGGAAGATAAAGTAGTGGAAATTACTGCAGAGCAGAATAAAGAAAAAAGAATGAAAAAAATTGAGGGGAGTCTCAGACACCTCTGGGACAATATTAAACGTACCAACAGTCAAATTATAGGGGTTCCAGAAGAAGAAGAGAAAAAGAAGGGGACTGAGAAAATATTTGAAGACATTATAGTTGAAAATTTCCCTAAAATGGGAAAGGAAATAGTTAATCAAGTCCAGGAAGCACAGAGAGTCCCATACAGGATAAATCCAAGGACAAATACGCCAAGACACATATTAATCAAACTGTCAGAAATTAAATACGAAGAAAACATATTAAAAGCAGCAAGGGACAAACAACAAATAACACACAAGGGAATCCCCATGAGGTTAACAGCTGATCTTTCAGCAGAAACTCTGCAAGCCAGAAGGGACTGGCAGGACATATTTAAAGTGATGAAGGAGAAAAACCTACAACCAAGATTACTCTACCCAGCAAGGATCTCATTCAGATTTGATGGAGAAATTAAAACCTTTACAATCAAGCAAAAGCTGAGAGAGTTCAGCACCACCAAACCAGCTTTACAACAAATGCTAAAGGATCTTCTCTAGGCAAGAAACACAAGAGAAGGAAAAGACCTACAATAACGAACCCAAAACAATTAAGAAAGTGGGAATAGGAACATACATATCGATAATCACCTTAAATGTAAATGGATTAAATGCTGCCACCAAAAGATACAGATTGGCTGAATGGATACAAAAACAAGACCCATATATATGCTGTCTACAAGAGACCCACTTCAGACCTAGAGACACATACAGACTGAAAGTGAGGGGATGGAAAAAGATATTCCATGCAAATGGAAACCAAAAGAAAGCTGGAGTAGCAATTCTCATATCAGACAAAATAGACTTTAAAATAAAGACTATTAGAAGAGACAAAGAAGGACCCTACATAATGATCAAGGGATGGATCCAAGAAGAAGATATAACAATTGTACATATTTATGCACCCAACATAGGAGCACCTCAATATATAAGGCAAATACTAACAGCCATAAAAGGGGAAATCGACAGTAACACATTCATAGTAAGGGACTTTAACACCCCACTTTCACCAATGGACAGATCATCCAAAATGAAAATAAATAAGGAAACACAAGCTTTAAATGATACATTAAACAAGATGGACTTAATTGATATTTATAGACATTCCATCCAAAAACAACAGAATACACATTTTTCTCAAGTTCTCATGGAACATTCTCCAGGAGAGATCGTATCTTGGGTCACAAATCAAGCCTTGGTAAGTTTAAGAAAATTGAAATTGTATCAAGTAACTTTTCCGACCGCAGCGCTATGAGACTAGATATCAATTACAGGAAAAGATCTGTAAAAAATACAAACACATGGAGGCTAAACAATACACTACTTAATAACGAAGTGATCACTGAAGAAATCAAAGAGGAAATAAAAAAATACGCAGAAATAAATGACAATGGAGACAAGACGACCCAAAACCTATGGGAGGCAGCAAAAGCAGTTCTAAGAGGGAAGCTTATAGCAATACAATCCTACCTTAAGAAACAGGAAACGTCTCGAATAAACAACCTTACCTTGCACTTAAAGCAATTAGAGAAAGAAGAACAAAAAAACCCCAAAGTTAGCAGAAGGAAAGAAACCATAAAGATCCAATCAGAAATAAATGAAAAAGAAATGAAGGAAACGATAACAAAGATCAATAAAACTAAAGGCTGATTCTTTGAGAAGATAAACAAAATTGATAAACCATTAGCCAGACTCATCAAGAAAAGAAGGGAGAAGACTCAAATCAATAGAAATGAAAAAAGAGAAGTAACAACTGACACTGCAGAAATACAAAGATCATGAGAGATTACTACAAGCAACTCTATGCCAATAAAATGGACAACCTGGAAGAAATGGACAAAGTCTTAGAAATGCACAACCTGTCAAGACTGAATCAGGAAGAACTAGAAAATATGAACAGACCAATCACAAGCACTGAAATTGAAACTGTGATTAAAAATCTTCCAACAAACAAAAGCCCAGGACCAGATGGCTTCCAAGGCGAATTCTATCAAACATTTAGAGAAGACCTAACACCTATCCTTCTCAAACTCTTCCAAAATATAGCAGAGGGAGGAATACTCCCAAACTCATCCTACGAGGCCACCATCACCCTGATACCAAATCCAGACAAGGATGTCACAAAGAAAGAAAACTACAGGCCAATATCACTGATGAACATAGATGCAAAAATCCTCAACAAAATACTAGCAAACGGAATCCAACAGCACATTAAAAGGATCATACACCATCATCAAGTGAGGTTTATTCCAGGAATGCAAGGATTCTTCAATATACGCAAATCAATCAATGTGATACACCGTATTAACAATTTGAAGGAGAAAAACCATATGGTCATCTCAATAGATGCACAGAAAACTTTTGACAAAATCAACACCCATTTATGATAAAAACCCTCCAGAAACTAGCCATAGAGGGAACTTTCCTCAACATAATAAAGGCCATATATGACAAACCCACAGCCAACGTCGTCCTCAATGGTGAAAAACTGAAAGCATTTCCACTAAGATCAGAAGCAAGATAAGGTTGCCCACTCTCACCACTCTTATTCAACATAGTCTTGGAAGTTTTAGCCACAGCAATCAGAGAAGAAAAAGAAATAAAAGGAATCCAAATCGGAAAAGAAGAAGTAAAGCTGTCACTGTTTGCAGATGACATGATACTATACATAGAGAATCCTAAAGATGCTACCAGAAAAGTACTAGAGCTAATCAAGGAATTTGTAAAGTAGCAGGACACAAAATTAATGCACAGCAATCTCTGGCATTCCTATATACTAATGATGAAAACTCTGAAAGTGAAATCAAGAAAGCACTCCCATTTACCACTGCAACAAAAAGAATAAAATATCTAGGAATAAACCTCCCTAAGGAGACAAAAGACCTGTATGCAGAAAATTTTAAGACACTGATGAAAGAAATTAAAGATGATACAAATAGATGGAGAGATATACCATATTCTTGGATTGGAAGAATCAACATTGTGAAAATGACTCTACTACCCAAAGCAATCTACAGATTCAATGAAATCCCTGTCAAACTACTACTGGCATTTTTCACAGAACTAGAACTAAAAATTTCACAATTTGTATGGAAACACAAAAGACCCCGAATAGCCAAAGCAATCTTGAGAATGAAAAACAGAGCTGGAAGAATCAGGCTCCCTGACTTCAGACTATACTACAAAGCTACAGTAATCAAGACAGTATGGTACTGGCACAAAAACAGAAATATAGATCAATGGAACAGGATAGAAAGCCCAGAGATAAACCCACGCACATATGGTCACCTTATCTTTGATAAAGGAGGCAGGAATGTACAGTGGAGAAAAGACAGCCTCTTCAATAAGTGGTGCTGGAAAAACTGGACAGGTACATGTTAAAGTGTGAGATTAGTTCACTCCCTAACACCATACACAAAAATAAGCTCCAAATGGATTAAAGACCTAAATGTAAGGCCGGACACTATCAAACTCTTAGAGGAAATCATAGGCAGAACTGTCTATGACATAAATCACAGCAAGATCCTTTTTGACCCACCTCCTAGCGAAATGGAAATAAAAACAAAAATAAACAAATAGGGACCTAATGAAACGTCAAAGCTTTTGTACAGCAAAGGAAACCATAAACAAGGCCAAAAGACAACCCTCAGAATGGGAGAAAATATTTGGAAATAAAGCAACTGACAAAGGATTAATCTCCAAAATTTACAAGCAGCTCATGCAGCTCAATATCAAAAAAACAAACAACTCAGGCTTCCCTGGTGGCGCAGTGGTTGAGAGTCCGCCTGCCGATGCAGGGGACACAGGTTCGTGCCCCTGTTCAGGAGGATCCCACATGCCGTGAAGCGGCTGGGCCTGTGAGCCATGGTCGCTGAGCCTGTGTGTCCGGAGCCTGTGCTCCGCAGCGTGAGAGGCCACAGCAGTGAGAGGCCTGCATGCCACCCAAAAAAAACACAAACAAACAAAAAACCACCCAATCCAAAAATGGGCAGAAGACCTAAATAAACATTTCTCCGAAGAAGATATACAGATTGCCAACAAACACGTGAAAGGATGCTCAACATCACTAATCATTAGAGAAATGCAAATCACAACTACAATGAGATATCATCTCACACAAGTCAGAATGACCATCATCAAAAAATCTACAAACAATAAATGCTGGAGAGGGTGTGGAGAAAAGGGAACCCTCTTGCACTGTTGGTGGGAATGTAAATTGATACAGCCACTATGGAGAACAGTATGGAGGTTCCTTAAAAAACTACAAATAGAACTACTATACGACCCAGCAATCCCACTACTGGGCATATACCCTGAGAAAACCATAGTTCAGAAAGAGTCATGTACCACAATGTTCATGGCAGCTCTATTTACAGTAGCCAGGACATGGAAGCAACCTAAGTGTCCATCAACAGATGAATGGATAAAGAAGATGTGGCACATATATACAATGGAATATTATTCAGCCATAAAAATAAACGAAATTGAGTTTTTTGTAGTGAGGTGGATGGACCTAGAGTCTGTCATACAGGGTGAAGTAAGTTAGAAAAAGAAAAACAAATACCGTATGCTCACACATATACATGGAATCTTAAAAAAAAAAAAAAGGTCATGAAGAACCTAGATGGCAAGATGGGAATAAAGACGCAGACCTACTAGAGAATGGACTTGAGGATATGGGGAGGGGGAAGGGTTAGCTGGGACAAAGTGAGAGAGCGGCATGGACATATATACACTACCAAATGTAAAATAGATAGCTAGTGGGAAGCAGCTGCATAGCACAGGGAGATCAGTTCGGTGCTTTGTGACCACCTAGAGGGGTGGGATAGGGAGGGTGGGAGGGAGGGAGACACAAGAGGGAAGAGATATGGGGATATATGCATATGTATAACTGATTCACTTTGTTGTAAAGCAGAAACTAACACACCATTGTAAACCAATTATACTCCAATAAAGATGTTTAAAAAAAAACAACAATCAGACACACACAAGAAAAGCAAACAAAAACTATGTGGTACACCACATAAACAAAAGGATAAAAGTCATATGATCATCTCAATAGATGCAGAGAAAGCATTTGACAAAATTCAATATCCATTCATGATAAAAACTCTCAAAGTTGGTATAGAGGGATCAACATAATAAAGGCCATTTACAACAAACCCACATCAACATAATACCCAATGGTGAAAAGCTAAAAGCCTTCCCAATAAATTCAGGAACAAGACAAGGATGCCCACTCTCATGATTTCTATTTAACATCGTATTGGAAGTCCTAGCCACAGCAATCAGATGAGAAAAAAATAAAACACACCCAAACAGGAAGAAAGAGGTAAAACTGCCACTATTTGCAGATGACATAATACTTTATATAGGGAACCTTAAAGTTTCCAACCCAAAAACTATTAAAATGAATTCAGCAAGGTTGTAGGATACACAGTTAATATACAGAAATCTGTTGAATTTCTATACAATAATAATAAAATAAGAGAAAGTAAAACAATCCCATTCAAAAATTGCTTAAAAACAACCAAGGAATAAACTTAACCAAGGAGGTGAAAGACCCATACTCTGAAAACTATAAAACACTGATAAAGGAAATTGAAGATGATTCAAAGAAATGAAAGATATCCTGTACTCTTGGATTGGAAGAATATTAAAATGGCCACACTACACAAAGCAATATACAGATTTAATGTAATCCCTATCAAAATACCCAGGACATTTTTCACAGAACTAGAACAAATAATCCTAAAATTCATATGGAACCAGGAAAGACCCCAAATTTCCAAAGCAATCCTCAGAAACAAAGAATAAAGCTGGATGCATAATCTCCCAGACTTCAGACTATACTACAAAGCTACAGTAATCAAAATGGCATGGTGTTAGCACAAAAACAGGCATATAGATCGATGGAACAGAAAAGAGAGCCCAGAAATACCACACACCTATGGTCAATCAATCTAAGACAAAGGAAGTAAGAATATACAATGGAGAAAAGACACTCTTCAAGCAGTGGTGCTGGGAAAACTGGACAGCTACATGTAAAACAATGAAATTAGAACACTCCCTCACACAACATACAAAAATAAACTCAAAATGGTTTAAAGGCCTAAATGTAAGAACTGAAAGCATAAAAATCCTAGAAGAGAACATAGGCGGAACACTCTTTGACATAAACCATAGCAATATTTTCTTGGATCAGTCTGAGGCAAAAGAAATAAAAGCAAAACCAAACAAACAGGACTAGATTAAAGCTTTTGCACAGCAAAGGAAACCATCAAAGTGAAAAGACAACCTACGGAATGGGAGTAAATATTTGCAAATGATGCAACTGACAAGGGGTTAATTTCCAAAATATACAAGTAGCTCATACGGCTCAATATCAAAAAACAATCCAATCAAAAAATGGGCAGAAGACTTGAACAGACATTTTTCCAAAGACATGCAGATAGCTAAAAAGCACATGAAAATATGCCCAACATTACTAATTAGAGAAATGCAAATTAAAACCATAATGAGGTATCACCTCGCATTTGTCAGAATGGCCATCATCAAAAAGTCTACAAATAACAAATGTTGGAGAGGATGTGTAGAAAAGATCCTGGTCTCTGCTGTTAAAAATTTTGGAGGCAATTTCAAAAGTTGAGACAAGCATTCCTAAAGCCCCTTCCACCTTTTGCACTTTCCTCTGTTAGGGATGCTCTGACCAATAAAAGTCATAGTAACCATCTTTAATTTTAAATTCTCTGGGGCCTTAGGGACTGTATCTGTATACGCCCATAGGCTTTAAAGATCCTCTCTAGAAATTCTGAAGGCTCCTCATTCCGTTTCTGTATTCCCTTCTGTGTTTTATTAAGGCTTCTTTGTTTCGGCCCCCTCTTCACAATCCTGCAAGAATGCAGTCTCGATAATGTCCAAGTTTGGGCCTATCCCCAGCATCACATCACAGTTAGGATGCATTGCTGGTTCAGCTGTGCTGGCAGCAGCCTGTATCGGGCCGCCAGGGGTTTCTGAATGAAGCTCACTTGCCTCCTCCCCAGCTCTACCCAGCACCATTCTACATGCTCCTGAAATGAGGAGGGTGGTTAATAAATTTTGAACACCGGCCCAGGTCGGATTGTGAGTAGCAAGAAATCGATGAAAGAAAGTTTTCCATTCTTTTTGGGTCATCTCTATAAGTTGGCATATTTTTCTTGCAATTAAATAAATCTGAAATTGAAAAAGGAGAATGGACCCAGGTCAATCCCATCGGCTGCTCCATTTCAGCAATCACACCTCCAGTGGGGACTTGCCTTAAGGGATTTTGCCCCACCTGAGTTTGGGTAGCTCCCTGGCCAAATCGAGTACCCTGGCAGGTATGAGAGGGGAAGACCGCTCCTATTTCCTGTTTCTCTATCCTCAGAGACCAGCGTGGGCAGGAGTGGGGTGGGATGAGCCTGAAGCAGCAGCAGCAGTACCGGCGTGGGGGATGGGAGAGGAACAGTCGAAGTGTCTGAATTCACAGCAAGTCCTCCTCCTTTGCTTTACAATCAAGTGAAACAAGTTTCTTTGCCTTCCCTTCCTGTTGGGCCATAATCTTACATTTTATCTTGCATTTTATGACACAATAACATAAAAGACTGTACAAAAGGTATTTCATAGCATTTTCCTTCCCATTTACAAAATAAATCTAGTTGCAAGATTTTATTGTAATTTAAGGATCTATTTTCAGGCCATTTTGCTCTGGAGTCTAAAGGATAGTGTGGCTATACAGTGTTACAAAAAATACCATCTTTCTCTTTCTCTTCTATGGATTCGTAGCTGAAAGTCATCTACTTTTGGAGAATGCAGGCTAGAGGGCTGCAAGAGGGAACCGAATCAACATTGCCCATTTTGAAGGGGCTTTGCTTCCAGTTGCATCAACGAAACCTCTCTACAGGTTCTCTCTGCTTGGTGCTTCTTGGGCACCAAGAAGCTCAATCCCCAATAGCCAATTCCTAACAATTAAGACAATCAGACCTAGACAGACAAGGGCAAACAAAAGCAGAACAAAAAAGACCAAAAAAAAAAAAAAAAAAAAGTCCTGGGCCTTTAACCCAGGTACCTCAGCAGCTGTAACCTTTTATATTGTCTGCCCACATCCCACCAGCCGAGTCTCCAACCCCACTACTCGGTCAGGATCGCACAAACAACCTGTGCACAGGTGCGTTTCTTTAACGAGGTTACCCAGAAGGCGTCTTCCAAACCCAAACCCCCCAAACCGTTTTTTCATTGCAAAACAAAACTTAAGCGCCGAAGGTCTGTGGCACCTCACCTGGGAAATCCAAGGGACGGTCCCTGGAACTAATGGACCAGGCAGCTGCTTGGACTCATGCACAGGCTCTCAGTACCGGCGAGGGGCCCACGAACCACGGGCAAAAGCTCCATTTGGACTTACCTCCTAGCTGGTTCGTCTTGCCGGACACACAGCAAGCCAAAACGCTGAGACACCCAGGCTTGCAGCAAAGAGAGGGCTTATTCACAAGGCAGCCAAGCGAGGAGATCAGAGGACAAATCTCAAATCTGCCTTCCTGAAGGCAAGGGCCTCGGGTGTTCGTGGGATAACTAAGAAAGCAGCTGGGTGGTCTGAGGCTAGGAAGCACTTATATCATTCTGCGCAGGCGTAGCCAGGCTACAGGCCTCTGCGCAGTCAAAAACGTCACACTCGCGCATGCCCAGTTGAAGGGTTGGTGGTCCTATCCAGTCTTAACTGGCTTAGCTTGAACTAGACGCAGCTGACCGCAAGTTCCTAGAAAATAAGTGAGGCAAGCATCCTATTGTTTGGACTACCTGCCACTTGGAGAACTTGCAAGTCTTTAAATGACCTTGATTAGAGAAGGCAGGTGAAATGGATTTAACCCGTGGTTTCAGGTATCTGCCTTTACTTGCTAAGCATGGCAACCCTAATTCAAGAAAACTGAAGACATTCACACAAAGAATTGCCGGTGAATGTTCACAGCAGCATTGTTCGTCATAGCCAAAAATGGAAGCAATCAAAATGTCTACCAGCTGATAAACTGATTCTTTTTTAAAGTGCTATATTTATTCAGTGGCTTACTATTCAGTGATCAAAAGGGATTGACTGCTCGTACACGATGCAACATGGATGGACCTCGACACCATCACAGCTAGTGCAATAAGCATGACCAAAAGACTACGGGTGGAAACCAGGGGACGTTTTTGCAATGAGGGGAATGTTCTGAAATTGAATTTTGGGGATCAATTCACTACTCTATAAATTCAATAAAAAATCATTAATTATACACATATAATGGGTGATTATATACTGTGTAAATTATACCTCAGTAAATCTGTTAAATAAAAACCAAAAACCTCTCTTCTGCCACTCTTCCTGGCCCCACCATACTTTATGTGCCAGTCCTAAGAACTCATCCTTCTGTCCCCCAGCATACCCTGCTTCTTGCCTCTGTGCTCAGGCTCTGCTGGCTGCTGGGACCACATGTGCCCTTTCCTCTGCCTTGCTAACTGAATCATTCCCCAAGGCCCAGCTCAAATGTCATTTTCTCCACCTTCACTCATGCTGCCTGTTGGTAGATCACTGATTCCTGGTAGTATTTCCAAGTCACTTGCCTCAAATTCTAATTGTGCTTCATTCCTGATTTAACCCCCTTGGGGATTTTTAGAACTCTTTTCCTCTTCACCTTGAAGGAAGCAGAGGGTTTTCACACTTTTCCCTTTCCAAGCACCTAACATCAGGACTAACAAGATAGGTTCCAGGATTATTTGGATGCGAACTCTGCTGGACCTTTGGCTTTGCAGGGAGCCTGTCCTGAGTTTGATGTGCCCTGTCAATCACAGTACCGCTTCTGGGGGTGTCATCTCTGTGTCCCCACCACATTCTGTTTATGAAGCCATGTCATATGTACACACTCTGCCCTTTAAGCTCTTGTATAAATTTTGTGTCCTTAAGTGGTTCCGAGGTATATCTCCGTCAGCTAGATAGGAATACCTCAAGAACGAGGACGTGTCTCATCCATTTGAACCTCTTGCCTAGCCCAGAGCTGAGCAGGTCCCAAGAAGACTTTGGTGAATGAATGAACATCCAGTTAAAGGAATCCTGAAAGAATATAACTGATCTGACAGAATCCAGCTATGGAGCTGGTTATTTACTTTACAAAAGCAAAGTCCTTCACTCCAGTGATCCCCAAATGGAGGGCCTGCCAGCTTTTTATAGACATTTCCAACTCTAATATTTTATGATTCTAATATAGGTTTTACTTTTTTTCTTTCTTAAACCAATAAGTGAATGAAGTCTGCTTTCATCTTATTGGGATGTTAATATTTTCAATCTTTACTTTAAAAAGGAACAGGAGTTCGGTTCATTAGACTGCAGAGCCTGGGTTTTTAAGGAATGTGTCCTAGGTGTGGGTAAGCGCGATATGGAAATCCAGTGCTTGCTAAATACAGGTTGGATTTGGCAGGATGGCTCACCAGATATAGTTTGATTCCTCTTGGACCCTTTGGTTCCTTGGCTATGTCTGAGTCATTCCATAAGTCAGGCCGTGGATCTGTGACTCAGGGAGCAAGGGGACTTGCACAGTATGTGACATATAATAGACACTCGATAAGTATTTGTTGGATGCCTGCCTGCCAAGGCCACGTGCTCTAACTTCTCTCAGACATGCAGACACTCTTTTGCTACTTTCCAGGATAGATGCTTCGCCTGCCTCTCTGGGATACCCATTTTCAGTGACCAGGGGTGCATCCCCTATTTCATGGGACAATATGTGATTTGGGGGAAGTAATACTTATTAAAAGGTCTTTCTGGTACACTACCACTCCTTTTCATTGGTCCCACACATCAAGCCTTTGCCCCAGGACAGCCGTGTCAGAAATCAAGACCATGTCCCTTGGGTCGACTCTTTGCTCGGGTGAACAAACTGCACTTCTGAAACTGCTGTTCATGCTTTCCCAAGCATCTCTCTGACTGATCCTGAGTTCTTACTATATTGCTACTAATCCATGCTCCTGGAGAAGATAAACCAGATTTCAGGTCTGTGTGGGTCTCAAAAGGTAATGATATTTATGAAACAAAACAAAAAGCCTTCCAATGCAACCTATTCTCCAAACATACTCAGTAGATGGCAGTGTTGCTCCTTCACCGGTATTTGGTCTTAGGGGTGTTTTTTGTTGTTTTTGTTTTGCTTAGTTTTTATAAGATTTAGAACAGCTGAAGTTCCTGTCTAGCTTAGATTGTGGGTTCCACAAAATGTAGTTCTTTTTGCTCAATCAGTCTTTTTTGTTCAGGGCCCTACCAAAAACCCTAAGTCCCTTGGGCAGACTAATAATTAAGTAAATCTTCAAACTAGTATTCTATTTAAAATTTTTTAATTACAAAAGTTAAGACATGGTTGTAAAAATTCAAAAGACACAGAAATGTAGAAAGTAAAAGTGAATGAAAGTTTTCCAGGTATTTTACTATGCATATAAAATACATATATAACATTACATATATTTATGGGGTCATACTATTCATATTATTCTACAACCCACATTTGCTTCTTTACATAGTGTGTGTTCCTCCACGTCAATACGTACGACCTTCATTCTTCCCACTTTCATGGTTTATGACATTTACATTCTGTTCTGGAACTATAGTCAAGTCTTCAAGGCTTGAACTTCTGAATACTTAAACCCCATAAAAATAGCATTTACCATATTGTGGTTATATAAATATTAATCACTGCAGAGCAAAATGTGATCAGATCTACAGCGAAGAAAAGAAAATCCATGTACTTAACCCATACCATACAATTGTCAAGATTCAAAGCTGTTTTTTAATTTCATTTTATTTTAAAAAATTTTTTTGCAGTACGCGGGCCTCTCACTGTTGTGGCCTCTCCCGTTGTGGAGCACAGGCTCCGGACACGCAGGCTCAACGGCCATGGCTCATGGGCCTAGCCTCTCCATGGCATGGGGGATCTTCCCGGACCAGGTCATGAACCCGTGTCCCCTGCATCGGCAGGCGGACTCTCAACCACTGCACCACCAGGGAAGCCCTAATTTCACTTTTATTTTCCTCACTTTTACTCAGATGTCACTGTTTTTTATTAGTTTGTTGAATCTCACGTTTCTTGAAATCTCATTCTTTTCTCCCTTTTACTTTGCTCAAGTACCTCCCTGAGTAATTCGTAAATTTTAGTACATCTGTTATAAGCTTTCTCTGCAGAGCTGAAAATATCTTTCCCCCACTGATTGTTGGCTTGGCCTGGAGTTTTTAGGCTTAAATTCATATTCCGTTGGAATTTTAAAGACATGGTTTAAAAGTGTTTCTGATGGAAAGTCTGATGTTAGTCAGATTCTTATTCCTTTGTAGCTGACCTTTTTTTTTTTTCCTGTCTGGAAGCTTTTAAGACTTTATCATTGTTCCTGGGGTTCTGAAATTTCTACGAGTGTCTAGGTATGGGTCTTGTTTTTACTTATCCTGCTTGGTACCTGGTGGGCTCTTTCAATCTGAAGATTTGTCTTTTCCCCTAGCTCAGAAGAATTTTCTATTATGTCTTTGGTTCTGCTTCCCAGCCCCACCTTTTTTTTGGTTCTTTCGCAAACTGCAAACTAGTATTGAATGAATGGGTGCTGACCTCCTACATCTTTCCTTTGTCTCTGGACTTTTCTTTCATTTTTCACTGCTTTGTGTTTTTCCTGTGTTCTAGGAGATTCCATTGACTTTTAGATAACTGGTCAGGTTTTCAGTCTTGACCATTCTATTATTCCTTTGTTTGTTGGATTTTCTAAAATTGTGACAATAATTTTAAATTTCCAGAAATGATTTCTCCTTCTCTGATGCCTCCCTTTTTAATGGCAACTAGCTTTGTTTTAGAGGTTTCAAATTCTGTCAAATCTCCCCAAAGATAGAATTTTCTTCTTGAACATTCCCTAATATGTTTTGCTTTATTCCAAGATAACTTCTGTTTGTTCATCTTTGTTTAGCTCTTTCATGCTCTTGGTTTCCCTGAAGTGTTTGGCAGCCCATAGCTGTTCATCCACTTTCATAAATGAAGGACAAGATTAATCTGTCTAGAGAGCTGATAAGGCCCGTTTCCCCAGGAGGCCTCTCCCTTGAAGGAAGGGCTGGCTGCAGGCTCACCAGTGGTTGGGCCACATCGTCAGCAGGCTTTACCTCGGGCTCCCCACACTTGCCAGTGTACGGAGAGGTTTAAAGAATGCACTGGAGCACTTCACTATGGTTTCTTCTTGGGCAGAGAAACACCCTCCTCTCCTTGACATATTTGTCTATTGCAGGTGTCTAGAGCGATTTTAAGCTCTCTTCTGCTCCTCTCTTGAGTTTTGACACCCATATTAAGATCCCTTTCTGGATAGATGACCCACATTTTTTTTGGATAATAATTCTTGCATCCTAGGGGCCCAAGAGACAAAATTTCTACTACTAGTTGCTTTTTATGGATTGAGAGTATGTTGGGGGGTAGGGGGAAAGAGAAATGTGGGAGCCCAAACTGGCCCAGGTACTGTGTATGCAGTTCTTTGCTCAGTTATTCTGACGAGGCCCTGTGTTTCTGTTTTCTAGTTCTTGGCTCTGAGTTGGGAGTTTCTCTGGAACTCCCTTGAGAAGGGAAGTTCTTGGTCCTGGTGTTCGGGGCTATGGTTCACCTTTGCTCTTTCTCTGTCAGTCTGATCCCATCTGCTTTCCAGCTTCCTGCATTTTCTCAGACTGTCTGACCTGCTGGCACCCTCTCTTATTTTCTAGCACTGATATAATTCTTTAAAAAATACCTTATATGGGACCATGGTATGGTGGAGTGGTTAATGCATGTACTCAATTTGTGACTTCCGATATAAGTTTTTCTAATTTAAGAGTTTTTCTTAATTTATGAGATTCAAAAGGTATAAGACAGATATATAAAGTGGAAATATCCCTTTCATCCTGTTCCAGATAAAGACTACTAATTGTCCCCTTATATCTTTTCTCCCCTTCTTCCTTTAGAAACAAAGCTCCAAATCTTAGCTGGGCTCATGACGGCTCAGCTAAGGAGGACACTTCCTGGGTGTGGCCATGTGACTGAGTTCTGGCCAATGGCAGGTGAGCAGAGCAGCTGCTCAGTCTCACTCTGGCTCCTCTAAAGGGCGTGGACGTGCCTCTGCTTCTTTGATTTCCTCTTTTTTTTTTTTTTTTGCGGTACGCGGGCCTCTCACTGCTGTGGCCTCTCCTGTTGCCGGAGCACAAGCTCCGGACGCGCAGGCTCAGCGGCCATGGCTCACGGGCGCAGCCGCTCCGCGGCATGTGGGATCTTCCCGGATTGGGGCACGAACCCATGATTCCCTCTTTGCTCTTGGCTGGAATGCAGACAAAGTGGGGAGCCACCCTCATCTATGCAGGGGAGGGCGACACTGTAGGGATGGTTAGAGTAACAGATGCAAGGAGCCTGGGGAATCCCTGACACTTCATCACCAGCCCTGGTTTCTGAGAGAGAAATGAAATGCTGTCTTGTTTAAGCCTTGTATTCTGAGGTCACTTTTTGCAGCAGCCTATCCTATCTCCTAACCGAGACACTCCCTGGGCTATTCAGTTCTCCTCCCTGGAAGCAACCCATGTGAACATATTGCTGGATCCTTCCAGGGATATTTCATGCATAGACTAATACATACGTGCATGAGTGCACGCATACATACATAAATGTACATACACACATGTAGCCCCTCTCTATTTTTACGTAAATGGTGCTGTAGCAAAAAGCTGTTCTTTAGAGAAGAGGCCAAGCTCTGTTTGAGAAGTATCGCTGGTGACAGCCCTCAGCTCAACCTTTCCTCTTCGGTGGTGACAATTTGAGCTCTGTCTCCAAACGTGCATACCGCCCCCCACAAAACCAAAGCGCAGCTCACTCTGCTTTGTGATGGTTTCTTACAAGCATGTTCCTCAGAGGACTCATTCCTTTCTTCCTAAAAAGAAAGATTTATTGAAATGTTGCAACCACACAGAATAATCTGTGTGGAGTTCCAGTAAATTCACTTTTCCTCCCATCTTGTGTCTTTCTGGGGCCTTTGTAGGATAGGGTTTGGTGCTCCAGTGGCTGCCCAGTGGTCTCATCCATTAGCCCAAACCTGGTGCTGTCTGTGGAAGCTCTGAATGCAGATGTCACAGCTGAAGAATGAAGCAGACTGTTGAATGCTCCTTGAATGGTCTGTCCTCTCTCTGCCCATTTTCCCCTCCCCCCACAGTCATGTCTCCATGCTGGATTCCAGTGCCCTGAATTGATCTTGTGAGGGAAAGCACTGGAGACTGGACAGCATCTCCTCTGAATTTTCTACGCTTTCTAAAAAGAAGAGAGAAGCCAGGAATCCACCTGGGTTGGTGGGGAAAGGGAAAAGGTGTGTGTGTTGGGAAGGGGGAGGGGTGAATGAGATCACTTTCAGAGCAGAGAGGTGATCTATTAATAGAGGGCTGCTTGTTTATTTCATTTATAGTGGTGTGTATCTGTTAACCCAGAGTCCTAATTTATCCCTCCCCCTCCTTTCACCTTGGGTGACCCTAAGTTTGTTTTCTAGGTCTGTGAGTCTACTTCTGTTTTGTAAACAGATTCATTTGTATCCTTTTTTCAGATTCCACATGGGATATCATATAGCTGTCTTCCTCTGACTTACTTCACTTAGTGTGATAATCTCTAGGTCCATCCCTGTTGCTGCAGATGGCCAGCGCATCTTCATGGATAGCTGACTCTCAGAACACACCAGTGGGAAGAGAGCTGACTGGCTGGTCTCTCAGGTGAGAAGCACACCACCGGCTTGTTCGTAAACCCAGGAAGACCCGCTGGGAGTTTTCTCTGCCTTCATGTCGGTCATTGAGGGGTTAAGCCTCTGCAGACCCTCGGGAGTTTCAGCCTGGACTCCCAGGCCATTCATCATTGGGGACCAGGGCTTCAGGAACAACACTGACTAGCAATTAACCTACACTAAAGGGAGCATTGCCCACCCCCCCACCCGCATGTCCCTCATCTGCACGCCCAATTACTCTACATTAACATTTACCAGGAAAACTGCCTGTTAATTGGAAGGGCAGTAGAAAGAAAGGCCACACACCTACCCAGTCTAACTTAATAACCTCAAAAGAAGCCATTAATTAATGGGAAACGTTGCACATTCAGATCTTGTTTGGATGGTTTGCCGCTAACTGTGGGTTTGTGTTTCTGAACTCGGCTCTGCGGTCCCCCCTCCCTCCCCTCCAGCACCTCAGGTTATAAAAACCACACTCTGAAACTGCACTTTGAAGAATGTCCGCACTGATCGGCGTCCTTACAGATTCCTGGGAACAATCTTCTTATAGTCTAGATGGGGAAACTGAGGTGGCAAAAAAAGGAGAGAACTGCCCAGAGTCGCAGGTTCCGACAGCAGCTGGCTGCCTCCCTGGCCGGGCTTGTCTTCACTGCCCTGTGCACTGGCGGTGGTCTGAATGTAGAGGCAGCATCCTCTCTGGTGTCCAGGTGCCAGACAATCAGGTTTGTTAGCTTTCATGCGGACTGATGAAGGGTGAGAAGCAAGAGTCTTCTCGGAGGGGATCAGGAGGGTGGGCAGCAGGCGCAGTGTCCCCGGGCAGCCTGCTCTAAAACGCCCTTCAAAGGCTCGCTCCCGGCCCCTCCCCAGGTGCGCCATGGGTTGAATGGCACCTACACCCTGCAGCCCAGCGATCCGAGGGTCACGGAGGACACTTCTCCCTCACCCCCACCTGCCATCAGTTTCCACGTCCTGCCCATTTGAATCCTGGGCATCACTCAGACCCAGCTCTTCTCTTCCTGCACACGTTCGTGGTCTCCATCCCAGCTGGGCCTCCTCCTGGCCTGGCAGTGCCCGAGGTCACCTCTCTCTCTCTTCCATTCCCCCCAGCGACTGTTTCACAATTTCCTGACATGCCTCAAGCCCTTCACCCATCCCTCCATGTCCTTATCAGATAACCTCACCTCCCTCCCCAAGAAAGTAGACACCATGGGGGAGGGGGTTCTGCTTGGTTCCCTTCCTTCCTGCTGGGACTGGGCCTGCCCTGCCTACAGGGCTGCCCTTTAGTTGCAGAGGTGTCCTGGGTCCCCCACCTGGGCTCTGAGTCTGTGCCTCCTCCGGGACCTTGCTCCTCTCTGACTTGACCATCGCACTCTCTCCTGCATTCTTCCCACACATTGGAAGACTCTCAAATGACTCCCATCTTAAAAGGGCACTGCTTCCCCAGCCCCCCTCCTCCAGCTGTAGTCCCCTCCCTCCCTCCCTCCCTCCCTCTTCCTCTTTTGTGTTGAGCCATCTACACTCCTTGTATATTCTCAACCTCCCACCCACTCTCAATTGCCCCGTAGAGACGGTCTTTCCTAAATTCAAAATAAGCTCCTTGTTACTAAATCCAGGAGACATGTTTTCGGTTTGGGTTTTTTAACAAAATATGACCCTTTTGTTTAGGATTTTCTGTGGTTGATGACTCTCTCCCTCCTTCCCGAAACTCACTGTCCCTTGGCTTCCGTGGAACCACTCTTCATTTTCCAGCCATCCCTTTCTGTCTGTCTCCTCATCAAGCATTCTCCGCGGGCAGCCCCATCCACTCTAGACGGTGGCGTCCGTGACGAACTGGATGCTGCTGCTGCTGGTGGTGATGGGTGGTAACGACGATGACTCTTGAATTATACTGAGTCCAGGTCTGCGCCTGAGCATCAGGCTCATCTCCAGCCGCCTGGCAGACATCTCACTTGGGAGTTTTATAAGCATCTCACACTCACCATGTTCAAAATGAGCTCATTATCTTCCCTTTGTCTGCTTCTCCCCTAGGGCTTCCCATGCACATGGGAGTCATCCCTCCCCCCATCTCTCCTTTCCAATCAGTCAATCAATTAATCATGAAGCCCTATACATTCAGTCTCCAAGGGGCCTCTCTATTCCCACTGCCATGACTTGAGCTGTGACAAATTCCAGTCTTACCTCCCTACCGCTAGAGTGATCTTGCTAAACCCATATTTTATCAAATGGCACACTTCAGTAGCTCAGCGCTGCCCCCAGGTCAAATGTCAAGCTCTTTAGAACACCCTACAAGCCAGGCTCTTCAAGACCACCAAATGGGACTACACATTGGAAAAACCCATGGATTGGGACAAGAGCTCGCAACTCGGCCTCAACTTTCTCATTTTTAAAAACCAAACGAACATCCCTTCAGCAATGTTGGTTCTTAGAACTTTGATATCCATTTCTTGATTTAAGGCATGAAACACTTCCATGATGTAGGCACTATTGCCCCCATTTAACAGATGAGAATAATTGAAACTCACAGAGTCTGAGGTCACAAAATAATTAAGGCAGGATGTGAACTCCTGCCTGAGACTTCTCACACTCTTCCCATGATCCCAGAGCTCAACAATCCAAGGGAGCAGAGAAGGGGTCTTCCAGTGACTCAGAGACCACTCTGACCATGTCACAGATCTAAGAGACCTTCTCACGTTGCAGGCATCATTTCCTGTGTGCACTGTACCTGGGGCCTGAGCCCCTACCCTGAGTTCTGGGTCAGAGAGAACTGCTCCCACACCTAGTCTCAGATGGGGTAGGGATGATGGACGAGCAGAGGATCAATAGCCATCTGTCCAGCTCCACTGACAAGCTAATCTTTTCAGTACACATTTCATTAGCTCCTGCCAGGCTGCTCGCACCTGCTGATGGAGAGGCAGAACGGGGTGGTGGTGGGGTGAGGGATCTCTGCTTTATCATATGGCTCAGATGTCATGTTGGCCGGGGGTCTCCCGGCCCCTGAGATCCAGCTAAGCTCGGCTAGGTCACCGGTGCCACGCACAGGTGGAATCTGAATCATTCCCAAGGTTTTTGTAAATTCCTGGAGACTAGTCTTTTTGTCCCCTCTAGCTCTTCCCCAAAGAAGCACTCACAACCCACCATCTAAATGAGACCTCCCTCAGCCCCACCCCACAAATTTCTTCTTCCCTTCATTGTGCTCTTACTACTGCTGCTGCTGCTACTGTCAGTCGTACTACCAATAACAACAGCAAACGTCTAGTGAGCGCCCACTGTATGCTGGGCACGGCGCTAAGCATCTTGCATGCCTTACAGCAGCCCTGCGAGGCAGGGCTGTTACACGTGTCCATTTGGCACATGAGCAACAACTCTGTGAGAGGCTATGGGGGCGACTGTGTCCACCTCCAGAGTCCAAGCTCTTGCCCACCATGTCACATTTGCAATTTGTGGAATTATTTGACTAACTTCTGGCTCTGCCACCAGACTCTGAGCTCTGCAAAGATGGGGAGCATGCTTGATTGCTTCGCCACCATGTCCCCAGCACAATGATTTTTTTGTTTTAAACGATACAAGGTATTGCACATAAGTTTGTTTAGCCTTTATTGCTCCCAAGCCAATGGAGATAAGAAGCTGGTTTTCATTTGTTTTTGTGGGGGAGTGGTGGGTTTTTTGTTTTGTTTTGTTTTTGCCATGCAAATTCCCTCTTCTCCTTGGCTGCTTGAGGAAGACTGCTTCCGGCAAATACAGCAAGTTTGGGTGATCTCTCGCTTAGATCCCCACACACACCCCACCCCCGCTTCTTAAAACCAAACCATGTCCAGAAAGCGTTCCTCATGTTAGCTGATAACCCCTACCTTCCCACTGCAATAAACAAGCTACTCCAGTTTCGCATGTCATGGGGTGTGCCTCATTTTCAGAATTATGTTCGCTGGCTTTCCTGGAGGTCTGCCGCCCCTCCACCTCCTCCTACGTTTCCCCTGTTCATTCTCCTGCTCTATTTCCACTGCTTTGGGCAGCCCTTCCATAATTTTGTTTTATTTGTCTCCAGTTCCAATAAAAATTGTTTCCATTGGATGATTTCCAGGAAGAGAAAAGGGGTAAGTTGACATCGTGTCATGAGGTGACTTTATGGGGATTGGGATGAAGCTCTCTGGGGGGCAGCCCCAGCTGCTTGTTGGCATGTGGGCTGTGGGCTCCCTGGTACCAGATCTTTCGGGTGTTCATACTGCGGGGAAAGGACTGAGCCAGAATTCTTGGTGTCTGATCATAAAGTCCTTGCTCCTAAACATTATAAGGTCCCCATTAGCCATGCTACTGGAAGAAAAATAGAAAACACTGATAAGCTAAAATAAACAGTTAAAATCACCCACCATGTTTCCACCTAGAGAAAACCACTGTCAAATGTGTGATATGGTGGTTGAAAGCACTCAGACTTTTTCTATACATATACATGCACACAAAAATATTATATCAGGCATGTGATTCTGAAACCAGATATTTTTACTTAGCACTATATGAATGTATTTCTATATCAATCAACACAGACTTATTTAACTTTTAGTGGCTCTATGGTATTCTAGTGTATGCAGGGAGTATGATTTATTTAATTAGTCCTCTATTGATGTTCACTGTTTCTAATTTTTAACTTTTTGTACAATGCTGCATTAAATATCCTTGTATATATATCCTGTGTACTTACTTGAGTTTTTCCCCCTAAGTCAGGGTTTCTCAACAATGACACCGTTGATGTTTTGTACCAATAATTCTTATCCCTGGGGGGCTGTTCATTGCAGAATGCATTATAGAATGTTGAGCAGCTAACCTGGCCTCTACCCACTAGATGTCAGTATCAGTAGCGCATCCCTCCCCCCAGTGTCCTGACAATCAATATCTCCAGATTGCCAAATGTCCCCTGGGTGGCAAAATTGCTCTTGCTTGAGAACCACTGCCCTAAGGATAAATTTCTTAAATCAAAAGTTTAAAGGGTATGGGTATCTTAAGACTTTTGTTATCTATTGCCAAATCACCTTCTAAAAGTTGCAGGATTTATCACTTTATACTCCCATTAACACTGTATGAGCGTGCCCAATTTACCACTCTATGGATATAAGCATTATATCCATAATTTAATAATTTATTAAGACAAAAAGTTCTTTCATTGTTTGATTTCATTACTAAAGTTGAACATTAAAAATACCACATTGGGGCTTCCCTGGTGGCGCAGTGGTTGAGAGTCCGCCTGCCGATGCAGGGGACACGGGTTCGTGCCCCAGTCCGGGAAGATCCCACATGCCGCGGAGCGGCTGGGCCCGTGAGCCATGGCCGCTGAGCCTGTGCATCCGGAGCCTGTGCTCCGCAACGGGAGAGGCCACAACAGTGAGAGGCCCGCATACCGCAAACAAACAAACAAACAAAAAACAAACAACGTTGATTGTGTTGATTGGCTATTGTTTCTGTAGCGAACTATCTCTGAATAATTTACCATTTTTTCTTTAGGAAAATTTTTTTTTCTTATTTTTCCATGTGATCCTTTAATATATTAAATAAAAAGTACATCCCTTTCGTAGCCTGCTGTTTGTCTTTCTGTGTTGATATTTGTGGTAGTATTTGTTTTAAAATCCTTAGGAATCTCATAACCAGCGCCAGGGAAAGCATTCTTGCACATTTGCCTTTGGGGGCTCTGTGTCCCTCCCTGCCGCTGAGCCTCCTACCCGGCTGGTCTTTGCCTGGTAGAGGATGCCTTTGGGTCATGCTCTTTTATATTACAATCTGCTGAATGATCCTTTTGTGTTTGAGTGAAAAGTTCTTGCTCTGAAAGCCCACTTGTCAGGAGGAAGCCTTGATCTGGGGAGACTGACCTGGGGCTTGACCATAATTAGTTCAGGTTAATTATTGCCAATCTGTAGATTTGCAGCCCAGGGGCCTCTCTTCCCCTAAGCCAGGTCCTCTGGAGGTTTCTTTTATGAGCTCCAAACCCTGAGGGAGGACTTAAAGTAATGAATTTTCCTGTAATCAGATTTGAGGGTTTGTTCCCTGGGCTATCCAGTCAATTGGAGAATTGAGCACTGACCGGTTTATTTGGCCAAAGGATGCTGAAGATGAAGCACAAGGCATCTGATAAGCAACCCAGTGAGTATATTGAAAAAATGACTTGACATTTCAGAGACATCCACCTCTTCTATTTCATGAAGTTTTTAGAGGGAACAGATTAATTTACAAGGAGAGGATATCATCTGGGAGCTACTCAGGAAAGAACAGGGTAGTTTTTGTTTTGAGTATCAGGGAGTGAGAGTCTGATTATCCTCCAGTGAAAGCTTTTGAGTTTCACCTTAAACTTCTTCCCTATGGGAGTAACACGGTTTGTACATGTTTATAAGTATTTAATTTGTTCAATATTTATTCAGCATTCATTTGTTTGTTCATTCATCCATTCAATCACCAGGAGGCGATGGGGATGTACAATGCATGGTATGAGGCTCCTGCCTGTTTTAAGCAGCATGCCGTTTTAGCGTACATGCCGCCTGTATTACCGGGCGAAAATAGGTGCTTTGCAAGGGTTTGTGTTACGTACATCTGGATTTACAATGTGAATACCTGCAGAGACCAGGTGGCAAAGTCAGTGAAGCCAGTTCAGGGATCAGGAAGAGGATGACAGCGGGCTGCACTGAAGGCGAACAGTGATGGGTACCTGCCTGTCAGTCCACAGGCATTCCGTGGACGCTAGCTCCTTCTCCCAGGAGAGTCTCCCATTTGAAGCCCTCAGAAATGCAACAGCCTCACTAGCTCTGAACCTGGAAAAAAGCTCTTTGCAAGCGGGTTTCCCACTCAAAGAACAGAAGTTCAGACCTTTGCGTTGCTTTGAGGCCTTGTGGTCAGAAGCAGAAGGGAACTGCAATATCTCCTCTTGTCCTGTGGCAGGTACCTAAATGGCCAAATTCAGGCCCCAGGCTGGGTGGGACCTCTAACAGAGGGGAGCATCCCAGACCAGAGCTCCAAGGAGCCCTGGAGCGGGAGGCAGCCAGGTGGGAGTGAGGGCAGTGGCTGCAGAGAGGACCCTTCTGCCCTCTGATGCATCACTGCAGTGAATCATGTGTAATCCTTCTGACTCTTGATCACATTCATTTCTTGTTTTTCTTTATAATTGCATGATTTTTCTTTCCTTTTTAGCAAGTCTCATGGGTGATATAAAAGGGAATTCTTGAGGGGAAGTTTCCACTCAACCCACTTCTTCTCAGGCGTTGCTTACTGGTTTCAGACAGGAACGTAGGTTATAAAATTTTAGGAAAAAGACTGTTCTAAAGACGTATTTCAAAAGAGAAGTTCATTATAGAGGGATGTGAAGCTCTCAAAACTGTCATTCTGAGTTAATTCCATTCCGTAGTTAATTCCAATAAAGGAGAAAAGAAAGAGGCAGCTAAAGGCCCAGGCATGGCTGTGCAGGAAATGGTGCCAGCCTCGAGAAACATAACCGCTCTATGCCAAAGATGCAGTAAGAACACACGTGCACACAGACATGCAGGAGGTGCAGCAAGGGCACGCAGGGACATGGTCAGGATGGTAGCCCACTGTGGCTGAGATTTGTGGAAAAGGACCAAAATTTTGCTGGTTCTGCTCCATGTGAGTTCAAAATTGCATTTAACTGCTGATAGCAGTGACCTGAGATACAGCAGCTTAAACGAAACAGGAGTGTGCTTTTTCCTCTCGGGCAGTGCAGGGTTGCTCCAGCGGCCTCACCATGTTATCACAACCTTCTATCTTTCTGCTCTGCCATCCTTCGTAAGTGGATTCCCTCTGCAAGTTCACCTCATGGCCCAAGGTAGCTGCCAGTGCTCCTGCTGGGAAAAAGGATGTGGGGAAGAGCACAAAGGGTGCCTTCCAAATGTGTCAGCCCCCTTTAAAATAATTCCCCAGAAACCCCCCCAGTGACTTCTGTGTATTTTTGATGGGCCACCTCATCTGCAAAGGAGGCTGGGACATGGGGTTTTGTAGCGTGGCATGTGGCTGCATTCAGCCATGAGGGGGATTCTGTTACCAAGGGAGAGGAGAGAAAAGACGATGACCAGGCAAGTAGCAGTTTGTGACACAAGCTCAAGGAGGACAATGAACAAAGAAGGCAAAGCGCTCCCCCTCTCCTCCTCAACCTGAGATGCGTGGTGCACTGTTACTAGGCAAGAGAAAGCCCAAGACTGGAAGCTCTAACTAATTTGCTTCCATCTGTAACAGGGAAGAGCCAAATCTGACTACATGTTGGATCTGTTTCTTTTACTTTAACCTTTGCTTTCCGCTGCTTTTGTTCATTAAAAGGATACTGTCTATACATAATGGCCTGCCTCCGACAACCCTGCCCCTCTGCCTGAATGTTAACCAAAGTGCCTTTGTTCAGGCAAACATCCGGACCCTGTCCACCTGTGGATGGCTACAAGAAAGAAGAAATTAACACATCCCCTCCCCAAGGCTGGCCATTCCAGGTGATATTTGCAAAACTTACAGCCTTTTTACTTTACTTCCTCATCTCTACCCCCTCTCTGTGCTATAAAAGAAACTGGCATCCAAACCCCGATAAGATGGTTATTTTGAGACTTTAGTCTGCCATCTTCCCGGTCTGCCGGCTTTCTGAGTAAAGTCGTATTCCTTCCCTCAACACCTCGTCTCTCATTTATTGGCCTGTCATGTGGCGAGCTTGGACCCGGTAACACGTCTTCTCCTAAAATGTAAGAGGAAAGTTCAGACCCAGGGAAGTTGAGGAGATAGAGCAGAATTTAAAAGGATTTCAAATTCCAGCCCCCTGGATAAGTTTTAACACAGGGCAGTGAAAGGACTGAGAAATCCTGGAGAATCTGATGGGGGAGGGGCTTGAAGGGCATCACATTTTCTGAAGTGTGCTCCACAAGATGCTGTTGGATGTTACATGAAGAAATGGCTCCCAGGTCACAAAGTTTGGGAAACTCTTGATTAAACCAAGTGAAGCTGTTTATTTCGCTGCAGAAAATGTTGGAGTCATTAATATGCTCACTTATCTCGTGATTTTTTTACTTTTCTTTCTAGAAGACAGCATCGCCAAGCTTGTAGAGATGGAAGTCACTTCTTGCAGAGGGTCCCACGGGATGTGTCCAGAGTAAATATTTGGGAAATAGTGGTGTGGGCAGAGGCTGCCTCCGTATCTGCTGGGCTGTAGCTTTCTCAAAGCGCTGCCCATGGAACGCCTGCGTCAGAACCAGCTTAGCCTCATTTCAGACCCACTGAATCACAATCTCAGGGCTGCGGCCTGGAAATCTGCGTTTTCCCAAGGTTTCTGGGTAATTCTCATACTCACTGAAGTTTGAGATCCACTAGATGACAGAGCTGAGCCTTCACTTTACGAAGAGTACAACTTGATGAATTTACATCCAGGTAGCTCCTCCCGGCCCCCTCAAAACTCATTTCTCTCATCACCATTTGGTATCTGGCTAATTTTCTCAGCTCTGTTCAGAGCGGCTTGCATTTATCTTTATTGCCAGTCTCTTTATTGATTTAGGTCCTTCTCTGCAATTCGTCAAGCTTGGATTGTATTTTAATCTTGTCCTCCAAAGTAGCTAAGATCCCTTCCAGCTTCGTATCATGCAGAGATCTGATTAGCTGGGTCTCGATTCCATCCTTCAAGTCATTAATGAAAATATTAAATGGTCCTGGGTTGGTACGAAGGTCTTCAGGGTTCTCAGTAGATGTATGGCTTCCATATCTGCCACTGGCCTCTGCTTGGTGCAGTTATAGGTTCGAGATCACACCCAATATTTCAGTTGTAGGTTACCATTTTCTCATTTACAAATCCACACATGTAGTGCAAATCTATGTAGAAAAAAACCCCATTAATTAATTCAATAAATATTAGACCAGCAAATGCCTTTAAGGCCTCCTTTACTTTTCCTCTCACATCAGTGGCATGTTGACCACAGGGTGAAGAAGCTTATACCAAATACGTGCATTAGAAAGACCAATTTTTATGTAAAAGGGAGCTCAGCTCCAACTCTGAGGTACACCATTCCAGGCTGAGCCAACCTCATGACAAGCAGCTTCTACATAATAATGCAGTAAGAGCGCACTTTTCTGAAAATTTCCTAAGTGCCAGGCACTGTTCTCATCTCTTTACACGTGTTCATGTATTTAATGCTCACAACACCCCTATGGTGTGAGTGCTGTTGTCATCACCCTTTTCTAGATGGGCCGCGTGAGGCACGTAACACACATACGGTGACCGAGCTGGGAAGCGTCAGAGCAAGACCTCAAACTCAGGCAGTCCGGCCCAAGTGCCCAGACTCTGGGTCACTATCTGTACTGTTGCAGCAGAGACTGAATGAATCATTTGGGAGGAAATGGCTACCCAGCGCTCAGAGCCCAGAAATTTCCAGAAGACTGACCGTGATAACAGCTCTTCATCAGTTCTCATTTAATGTCTGAAACCTCTGTCAATCAATATTATTTGCTCGTATTGTCTAAATGAGAAAAAGAAGCACCAGGATAACTCCCCCAGAATCAACCCCAGGCCCCGCGGACTCGCTCCTCCCTGGGGGCTTGCCCAAGAGATGTGCCTTGGAGAAGCAGAGGCTGCAAAAACGGGTGAAGAAATAAGCGTTGCAGGTCAGATGTTCGGTCCACCCCATTCTCCCTAGAAATTCTTTCTGTGGCCTCATCTTCAAACCTGTAGCAAAGCACTGACAGGTATGACAGCTGCAAAGCCTGCCTTTCTCCAGAGTGGCCTCATTCCCCGAGTAGGCCTGGGAGATGATGGCTGGGCTGAATTTTCTCTCTTTCAACAAACTCACTCAGTGGCTCCAGGCCGGGCCTGGCCTTATTCCAGGAGCTGGACAAGACCAGCCCCCGCCTTCAGAAATGTAAGAGTTGAGCAGATATCAGCCACAGTCCTGCTGGCCCTGACATGTGGAGGTGTGGGCTGGTAGCCAGCGTGCAAGCTGTCCCTGCTTTGGGGGAGCAGGAGGGAGCGAGCGAGCGAGGCTTACTGGAGGATCTGGGCCTTGAAGCTGGATCTCAGTGACAGCCGAGGGGTGGGCTGAGGGGGGTCCTAAGAGGGAACCGACAGGCATGCGTTGCCCTCATGAGCACTGGAGCGACTCTGGTGGCTGGTGACTTCTCAGCCAAATGCCTGCCAAAGCAACCGACAGAAGTCACATTTTCACCTCAGTTCCTCGGCCCTTCAGCCTGGCACTCAACAGCTCTTTCTTGAGCTGATATGCATCTCATTAGTCAGTCAAGCTGAGGCAGCCAAGGCCAGGGCGCCCAGAATAAAAAAAACTGCCACCACCACTTCTCGCTTGGCCAGTGAGAGGAGGCTGGGACACGGGCGGGTCTTTGTTCTCGGAGTTACGACTATGGAGCGCTTTGTCCATCGGCCACCAGAGGGCGACGGTAGTTCACACATCCGGATATTCCTGTGGCGAAGGGGGGGTGGGGGGCAGGGTGCCGCAACTGCCTGGGTGACCTGGGGAAGATGATAGGGACTCCCGCACCCTCAGAGCTTTTAAAAACCTTTAAGGGTGGGGGGTATTCCAATCTTAGAGAGCAGTCTAGTTTAAGAATGGCTCCTGAGGTACAAAAACACTTGATCTGGCAGAACACAAGAGAACTGGGTTCAGGCCCCAGCTCTGATGCTCACAGACGGTGTTTACCCTCAGCCTAAGTTGCCTCATCTGTAAAATGGGGATAACACTGCTTGTCGTGCCTATCTTACCAAGCGGTCACGAGGTTTAAATGAGACAAAGGAAGTTAATGAGCTCTGAAGGATGGATTTGTGAAGGCAAGAGATTTTGATACAAGCTGCTTTGTTCGTTGCCAGTATCCTTCCTGTCACGGGGAGGGAGGCGGAGCCCGAGGAGCCCATAGCGCAGGAGACCTCAAGGGCGAGGGAGGCGGGGCAGCTGGGAGAGGCTTGGTCATGGTTCACGGGTTCTGTCTGACCCTGACTCGCTGCGTTACCTAAGGCAAGTCTCTCGATCTGTACAGTGGGCAGATGGGATCTCTCTGTGCCCTTCCAGCTCTGCCTTTCCAGTAGCTCCCACCCTTCAGTGTCCCCTGAGCTGTTATGACATGGGAGGCAGTGGCAGGGAGAGAGAGATCGCTGATCCGGGGAGCTGGAGGGGAGGGGCTGAAGAGTAGTCCCGATGCACAGGGAACCTTGGGACTCTTTTTCTCTGGGCGTAGATCTTCTCATCTATGGAATCGGCAGATTGGACTAGTTGATCTCTAACCATTGTCTCCCCCTAACCTGTCTCAATACATACACATAGAATCCACGTGGATATTAAAATTCCCTGATTCTGATTCCGTTAGAAAAACAAACAACAAGCAAACAAACACTTTGCCCTTGGACTGCTCCTGACCTCTACAGCACCCCCTAACGTGCCCCAGCTACACGACGGCTGAAGCACATTACCATGTGCACGTGGCCCTTCCCCCCACTATCATCACAGGTAAAATGATAGAACACTTAGTCCAACTAGACAATGGGCTAACAGGATGGCGGTGAGAACCACGGTCTGGTTGCCTTCCTGATGCTCCAGGGCCTGGATGCTAAGCTCCACCTTCAAGCTGTGGCCGTAGCTGCCCTTTGTCCAGCCTCTGGTGTCCTCGTCTCCAGCAGACTGAGGCTCTGTCAGCTCCATGTTGGCACCTGGTCCTTTTGTGGCTCCGGTGGCCCGTGGAACATTGTTACCTTGTGTGGCCCATATTTCTTCAGTTTTATCTTCTAATGCTTTCCATTGATTTTTAAAAAATTTGTTACTTCATCTTTTTCTCTTTCATACTTTTTATTTTAATCGTGCATCTTGTAGTTTAAATGCACGCAGTTTATTTTTTTTCAGTTTATTTAATTAATTTATTTGTGGCTGCATAGGGCCTTTGTTGCTGCGCGGGCTTTCTCTAGTTGTGGCGAGCAGAGACTACTCTTCGTTGCGGTGGACGGGCCTCTCACCGCGGTGGCTTCTCTTGTTGCGGAGCACGGGCTCTAGGCGCATGGGCTTCAGTAGTTGTGGCTCGTGGGCTCTAGAGCGCAGGCTCAGTAGTTGTTGCACATGGGCTTAGTTGCTCCGCGGCATGTGGGATCTTCTTGGACCAGGGCCCAAACCTGTGTCCCCTGGCAGGCGGATTCTTAACCACTGAACCACTGGGGAAGTCCCTCCACTGGTTTTTAAATTCCAGTGCAAATTTAAAGCAAACTGAAGTTTATAGAGTGTAGGAAAGGAAAATCCATCTAAAAAGTCCCCACTTGGAGCTGGGATTACCTCCCCCCTCTCCTCCCAAGATCTGCATTTCTACCCTCTCCCTCCTCTTTGCTCCATACAGGTACAGTTCTTCCCAGTTTCAAACAAGCCTTCCTTTGCTGCTGTGCTTATATCAGGATACAGTCTGGCTTCCCTCTTCCCTAGCTGTGACACCAGCATTAACCTCCTCTAGGGTCCTTTCTAAAATGAAGACTGGATCCCATCACTCTCTTGCCTAAAGATAAGGGTGGCTCCTATTTGCCTTCAGCCAGCATCACTATCCTTAGGCTGTTACCATTTAGAATAATAGCAAAGACTAACATTCATTGCACTTTCACTCTGCATAAGGCTCTTCACTAAGTGCTGTATGTATGCTACTCTATTTCATCCTCATAACCATCTTAAGAGGTGGGTCATATTATTATCCACATTTTGCAGATGGGAGAATTGAGGCACTGAGAAGTGACCCAGGCCCAAGGTCACTTAGTTAGGAAGGGATGGTGCTGAGATTTGAATCCTGTTTTCAAAGGCTACCCCTTATCACAGTACAATCCACCTTATCATTTTGAGAAGCTTTCTGAGATTACTCCTAAGGGACAGAATTCAAAGTTCCTTCATCTTTGCCTCCAGGTTTTCTTATTATGGTCCTCCTTGAAAGACACTTTGCCGTGTGCCTCTCTGCTCCGTTACTAGATTGGAAACAACTCAAGCATGAGATCAAGGCAAAGATACTCAGAAAACATTGGTTAAATTGAATCCTCCTCTGTTCCAATAGTTTCCCGGTATCGCATACCTCTTTTTCTTACCCTCTTCCTCCTCCTCTCTGCATTTGGACTCTGTGTATACCTCTGCCCAACACGGCCAAGTCTCCAGGGACAGACATCCTTGTGGCCATGTACAGCATCATGCCTGGACTCTGCTGTTGCCCCTTCTCCTTGCCAAAGCTCTCCCCCCTCGTGGTCTCCAGCATGCTGCCCACGACTGGTCATTTTGCCTCTGCCAGCTTCTCTTCTGTCTCCATCCACAGCCCTCCCACCCCAAGTCAGGGAGCTGTTCCCAGCTTTGCCCCCATCCCCATTACATGACCCACCCCCAGCCCATACTGGGGGACATAGAAGCCGTTCCATAAACAGGAGCTGGATGAATATTTAAAGGGAAGTATATTAACAATTACATTGATGTTGTAATGATCCGCAGTGAAATATTCCTTCACCTATTTGTGAAATTATCATTCCAAACCACGGAATACATTAGGTTTTATGATCTACTTGCTTCTTTGGGGAAATATAAATCTTGAAACATCATCTTCATATGACAGGGCAAAGAGTCCCCTGGGATACAAGATGTTTAAGAACGGTAACTGAGAATCAGAAATAGTTTGTGACTAATATTGGGGTTTTGTTTATGGTCACAAATAAATCCCAGGTCTACGGCCGACCTGTACAAATCTTCCCGCGATGAAAACTCTGATCGCAAGTGATGGAATGGGGAAACAATCTGAATTTAAAGAGGTGACTGGGGGGCAGGGTTGCAGTGTTTAGGAGCTAATATTTTCTGACCATAAATTTGTATTCTGTTCAAACATTCATAGTCACCAACTAAACTAAATATGATAGAAACTAGGAATTTATATCGATGGTCTACAGCCACCCAGGTTTGTAAGTAGGTCATATGAAATGATGCAGTTCTTTTTTCTAGGATCGTCAAAAGAGGCCCCCTCACCCTTCTTTCACTGTTCAGGTGAGGAGCTATTGGTGATACCTGACACAAGAGGGGCAGAGGAAGACATATTGGCATTTGGGGGTCTGCGTGACTGGAAGGAGGGTGGGGGGTCCTCATGGGGGGCACTGCTTGGGAGTGAGAAGACCCATGTTTATTTCCCACTTGTTAGCCATGGTCAGGCCTCTTCCTTGTTTAAAACCCATCACATATGATACTATACATAGAAAACCCTAAAGACTCCACACAGAAACTACTAGAACTGATAAATGAATTCAGCAAGGCAGCAGGATACAAGATTAACATACAGAAATTGGTTACATTTCTTTACACCAACAATGAAATATCAGAAAGGGAATGTTAAAAAAATACCTTTTAAAATCAAACCCCCCAAAATAAAATACTTAGGAATAAGCCTGACCAAGGAAGTGAAAGACTTATACACTGAGAAGTATAAAACATTAATAAAGGAAACTGAAGATGGTTCAACGAAATGCAAAGATATCCATGCTCTTGGATTGGAAGAATTAATATTGTTAAAATGGCCATACTACCCAAAGCAATCTACAGAATTAATGCGATCCCTATCAAATTACTCATGACATTTTTCACAGAATTTCCGTAAAATTCATACGGAACCATAAAAGACCCAGAATTGCCAAAGTAATCCTGAAGAAAAATAACAAAGCAGGAGGCATAAACCTCCCACACTTCAGACAATACTACAAAGCTACAGTAATCAAAACAGCAATGGTATTGGCACAAAAACAGACATATGGATCAACGGAACGGAATAGAGAGCCCAGAAATAAACACACACCCATGGTCAATTAATCTTTGACAAAGGAAGCAAGAGAGTCCTCTTCAGCAAGCGGTATTGGGAAAGTTGGACAGCCTCATGTAAATCAGTGAAGTTAGAACACACCCTCACACCATGCACAAAAATAAACTTAAAATGGCCTAAAGACTAAAATATAAGACATAACACCATAAAACTCCTAGAAGAGATCATAGGCAAAACATTCTCTAACATAAATCGTATCAATATTTTCTTAGGTCAGTCTCCCCAGGCAGTAGAAATAAGAAAAATAAACAAATGGGACCTAATCAAACTTACAAGCTTTTGCACAGCAAAGGAAACCATAAACAAAATGAAAAGACAACCTATGGGCTGGGAGAAAATATTTGCAAATGATGCGACTGACAAGGGCTTAATTTCCAAAATATACAAACAGCGCATACAACTCAACAACAAAAAAACCAACAAACCAATCAAAAAATGGGTAGAAGACCTAAACAGAGATTTCTCCAAAGAAGTAATACAGACGGCCAATAGGCACATGAAAAGATGCTCAACATCACTAATTATTAGAGAAACGCAAATCAAAACTAAAATGAAGTACCACCTCACACTGGTCAGAATGGCCATCACTAAGAGGTCTACAAATAACAAATGCTGGAGAAGGTGTGGAGAAAAGGGAACTCTCCTACACTGTTGGTGGGAATGTAAGTTGGTGTAGCCACTGTGGAAAACAGTATGGAGGCTCCTCAGAAAACTAAAAATAGAATTACCATATGGTCCAGCAATCCCAGTCCTGGGCATATATCCAGACAAAACTATAATTCAAGAAAACACATGCACCCCTATGTTCATAGCAGCACTATTCACAATAGCCATGACATGGAAACAACCTAAATGTCCATTGACAGATGAATGGATAAAGAAAATGTGGTACATATATATATACACTGACACAATGGAATACTACTCAGCCATAAAAAAGAATGAAATAATGCCATTTGCAGCAACATGGATGCAACTAGAGATCATCATACTTAGTGAATTAAGTCAGAAAGAGAAAGACAAATACCATATGATATCACTTATATGTGGAATCTAAAATATGACACAAATGTACATATTTATGAAACAGAAACAGACTTATGGACATAGAGAACAGACTGGTGGTTGCCAAGGGGGAGGGGGTTGGGGAAGGGATGGAGTGGGAGGTTGGGGTTAGCAGATGTAAGCTATTATATATAGAATGGATAAACAACAAGGTCCTACTGTATAGCACAGAGAACCATATTCAGTATCTTATGATAAATAATAATGGAAAAGAATATAAAAAAGAATGTATATATGTATAACTGAATCACTTTGCTGTACAGCAGAAATTAACACAACATTGTAAATCAACTATACTTCAATTAAAAAAAACCTATCACAGACTCTCCATGGCTTCTAGTACAAAGTCCAACCCTCAGAATCCTTAGCCTGGCTTATAAAACCTCTGTAATTTGACGCTGCCCCTCTCTCCAGGCTCATTTCCCATCACACCAGGCTTTGTGAACTCAGTGCATGCTCTCTACTTCTTGGCCCCTCAACCTGCAATGTCTGCCCAGATGTCTATCCTTTTGAGCCATTTGGTAAACAACTGCTGATTTTTAAAAACACCATGAAGGTCATCTTGTCCCTGAAGCCTTCTCAAGGATAGTTTCTCCTCCTCCAACTTTCTAGTAAACCCTGAACACTGCCCTCTCCCTCTGTCTGGTGACCTCCTGGTACACAGAATGATAGAATATATTTCCCTGCCTCACTGGTTTTGGACTTGGCCAAGGGACTCGTTTAGACCAGTGACATGTGAATGGAAGAGCCAAGGCCTTAAGAGGCAATGTCTTTTTTATATTCTCTAGTGCTTCTTTGACTTTCCACATGAAGAATGTGTCTTTGGCAGCTACTGTTCCAAGGAGACTATGGAATCGTGTGGAGCAAATCTGAACCCAGCTCCGAGTGAGGGCAGCAGGCGCGCAGCACTTGGTGGGGGTGTGCTGGGGGTGGGGAGCTGCCTTCTGGGGAACGGCAGGGGAAGGCGGGGGCCTCTTGGGACAGAGGGCAGGTAGGTTTTTGCTTGATGCTAGACTGGGAGGAAAAATCAGTGTTCAATTGTGATGTTTTGGGTTTTTTTTTTTTGCTGTACGCAGGCCTCTCACTGTTGTGGCCTCTCCCGTTGCGGAGCACAGGCTCCGGATGCACAGGCTCAGCGGCCATGGCTCACGGGCCCAGCCGCTCCGCGGCATGTGGGATCTTCCCGGACCGGGGCGCGAACCCGTGTCCCCTGCATCGGCAGGTGGACTCTCAACCACTGCGCCACCAGGGAAGCCCTTCAATTGTGATTTTAAACAGATTGTGTTTACTTAAGAAAGTAATTAGCTGCGGATATTTCTTTGTAAATGGCTTGAAACCAAGTCTTTACTCAGTTAAGCAGATGTTTGCAGGTAAAGAGAATTTTATCTTTAATATGAATTCACCAAATATACTGAGTGTCCATCAGACTAGATACTCACTGCCCCATATCCTTTGCACAAAGCTAGACCATGACCCCGGCTCAGCCAGGCTGACTCATCACTTTGAACTGCAAGCTAGTGAAGCAGAGAAGGGGGGACCCCACAGAAGCCATTCTGGCAAGGGACTGGCCCATCTGGTGGCTACATCTGAATCTAACATCAGAAGGCTGACCATGTAAACTGTGGAGTGTGGGTCCATGACACCAGCAGTGGAGTCTCCACCAGGCCAGTTCTGCAGTTGCATGGCCTCCCTGGTGGGGTTTGGGCCCTCTCATAAACTCTGTGTGCTACCCAGTGTCCTATAACAAATTCCTTGTCTGTGTAAATTAGAGTAAATTTCTGTCACTTGCAACCAAGAAGTCTGGCTGATGCCTGCCTGACATCGGAAGGAGTAGTCTTACTACTAGCTTCCTACTAAGCACAAAAGATGCTGCTAACTTTTCCTTTTTAAAAAAATAAGCTTGTTATTTTAGAATGATTTTAGACATACAGAAAAACTGCAAAGATAGCAAAGAGAGTTCTTGTATATTTCATACCCAGTTTCCTTTATTATTATTATAATAATTATTTTTTTTTTTGCGGTACGCGGGCCTCTCACTGTTGTGGCCTCTCCCATTGCGGAGCACAGGCTCCGGACGCGCAGGCTCAGCGGCCATGGCTCACGGGCCCAGCCGCTCTGCGGCATGTGGGATCCTCCCGGACCGGGGCACGAACCCGTGTCCCCTGCATCGGCAGGCGGACTCTCAACCACTGCGCCACCAGGGAAGTCCAATAAACCATTATTGATACATTATTATTAACTAAAGTCCATTAAGTTAAGTCCATTAATAATCTTAATTATTTAGATTTCCTTATTTTTTACCCATTTAAACCAGGGTCCATTTTCTGTTCTAGGATCCCATCCAGGATACATTGTATTTGGTCACCATGTCTCCTTAGGCTCCTTATGGCTGGGACAGTTTCTCAGACTTTCCTTGTTTTTTTTTTTTTAATTTGTAGTTTAAAAAGGTTGAGGTGTAATTGACATATAACATTATAGTGTCCTTGTTTTTGATGATCAGTTTTGAGGAGTACTAGTCAGGTGTTTTGTAGAATGTCTTTCTACTGACATTTGTCTGATATATTTTTTCTTGATTAGACTGAGGTTATGGGTTTTGGGGAGGAAGGCCGTAGAAGCGAATTGCCAATCTCATCACATCATATCAAGGGTACATACTAGCAACATGACTTATCACTGTTGATGTTGACCTTGATCAGTCAGTTGAGGTAGTGTTTCTCAGATTTGTCCACTGTTAAGTTACTCTTTTTCTCCTTTTTCATACTGTACCCTTTGGAAGGAAGTAACTATGCGAGGCCCCAAAATTACCAAGGAGGGAGTTATACTCCATCTCTTGAGGGTGGGATATCTACATAAATTATTTGGAATTCTTCTACATGGGTAATTTGTCTATTCTATTTTCCCCCATTTATTTATTTATTCAATCATTTATTTATATCAGTATGGACTCATGGGTATTTGTTTTGTATTTTGGGTTATGATCCAATACTACTTTATTTTGTTGCTCCTATGTCCCATTGACATACCCCCCATCGATGTGGGTTTTTAAATTTTTTTTAGCAATTTCTTACTTTTGGGCATTACAAGAAGCTCTAGGCTCACCTTGTATATTTCCTGCACCATTCTAGGCTCAGCCATTTCCCTGTGAACGCTTTCTTTTACTGGAGTATGGTATTAGAAACCAAGAGTTGGTGCTAGGTTTGCTTTTTGCTACTGAGTCATTGTTGCCATTTTGTAGCCCCTTTCAGGTGAGAAGGCAAAGAAATATATGTGTGTACACTAACCTATGTATATACACAAATCTATAAATATTTCTTTGTGTTAACCATCTGTGTCTATATTAAGTTAAACATGAATTCATACTGATATCTCCAACCACATCACCACATTGATCATTCTAAGCCATCTCCCTTTGCTTATGTGAAAACTCCCACTCCAACAAGGAGACACCTGGCTCCACCATCTGCCATCCATACTCACTTGTTCAGTTCCAGTGGTTTCAGAATCGTTAACCCGCCCACCCATGGTAACAACTTTGTCAACTAGAGTGAAGTGCTTGTGTGCCTTTACTTCTGTAGACTCTACTGATTTCCAGAGTTACCTAGGGAGGCACCTTTTTCTCCCACACCTTTCAGTGAGGTTGTTTCATACATTTGTACAAAATTCCCTTTTCTCCCTGGTAGGCAGATTTCAGTCCATGTAGAGTCAGCCTCAGACAGTCTCTGGGACCCTTTCTTTCTACTGACTTCCCTTCCTCTCTTCCACCCTTCTGCCCTCTTCTTGGACCCTGGTTTCATCCTGCTCCCCTTTACCTGGTGTGGGCCAAGAAGTAAACATTTGGTTTCTATCTTGAAGGAACAAAGGTGTGTTCTTACAATTGGTGGTGATGCTTCATAGACCTCTGGGGGATGAGATCCATTGTCCCAGGTCCTCCAGAGGAGAGAAACTAGAAAACAAGAACTTTCTCTAATGTTCATACACACTCTGATCGCATTACTTCAGTATGCTCTTATGCTAACTTAACTGCCATCCACAGACAGGAGGATGGAAAGGAAGACAGGGGGCGAACAGGGTCAGAGGACACCATCCTGCCACCTGGAGGACTGTGAGGACAGGCTGCAAGGCTGGGTGGGAATCAGCCATGCCAGAGCCATGCCACAGTTCTACATGATATAGATTTCCAAAATCAAATCATTCATGGAAACATTCACCTTTAAACATTTTGTACTTTAAATGTCTCTATTAGGTTTATTTTTTATAAGTCATCAGAGTATTGGAATACTCTGAAAAATCACTCACTCCTCCTTAAAAGGTGATCTAACTAACATTCTCATAGTTATAATAGTCCTTGTGGCTCTCCGGTAGTGGTGGTGGGGAGATGTGGGAGGCTAAAGTGTGAAGTGACATCCTTATCAGTTCTGTCCCTGGGGATGAGAAGAGAGCCTGACAACTCTTGCCTTTGATAAACACCTTTCTTATTCTAATTACACCTTTCCCTAAAGTAACTTTTCCAGCTTCCCCCCTCACCCCACTCCTTACATCCCTGTATAAAAGAAGCCTATTCAGACAGCTTGTGAACAATGCTGCTTAAGGATGGTTTAATCGGGGAAAGGAAACCTGTAGAGGGTCTTATCTGGGGTGAGCGTCTCAAGCAACTAAGATTATCTCCCTGTCACCTTGTGACCCATCTTCTTCATGCCACCTTTTAATTTTGGTAGCAATTACGGTGTATATGGATAATGCCCATTAGCATATTCATGTCATCTCTTCATATTTATTGTCTGCACAACTCATTAATCTTCATCTACTTTGTGTGCTTGACAGCTCAATCTATTTTGCAATCTCTGGGAAGCAGCCATAGCCCCCCAAAGCTTTTGTTTTCCTGTAAATAAACTGTGTAGGGGACCAGAGGACAATGGTGCATCCCGTGGTGATTGACACCAGCCACGGCTACTAATCAGGATGGGACTTCACTGCCAGCTGAGTCGAGTGCATCATGGGGCCATTGTTCCAATGCTGCCAGGGCAAGAACACACACAGCCAGTCACCTTCACAAGATGGGTTGATTGTTCTTCAAGATTAGACCGAGTTGCCTTATTATCTGTCCCAGACAACAAGGCATCTCACCCAAACAGACGCATTTGCAGGAATGGCCAGTACACTGGCCAGATTTGAATTGCTAATGTATAATCTGTCCCGCACAGATGTGCAATGAATATTTGGATGTTGTTTTGCCCGTCAGTCTAGCAGACTGAATTGATGAGGTGATGAGTATTCAATGATGGGTCCTGGACGTTGGCCAACAGCAGAGTTTGAGCACTTGCGCTGGAGATAATCAGATTACCCCCCAAAGTGCCTTTGCAGTAATTCAGCGGCAAATTCTGTTACTGAGGCTATTTGGTGGAAAGTTCTTTTTTCCTTTTTGGTGCAATTAGATGTTTTGTTATGCTTTTCAGACTTGGGACAGTTATAGAAGTTGCCTTTATTGTGTCCTTACTTGCCAACTGTTAGGGCTGTGAGTAATGTGGAACTGACTGCCTGGGTTTGAATTGGCCATTTTTGAGTGTATTTTCTTAAGCTCGTTTTGCCTCAGTTTTCTCATCTGTTAAAATGGGTTGAAAAATTCTATCAGCCGTATAGAGCTGCCATGAGGACCCAGTGAATTGATATCCATAGAATAAGTCCTAGAACATTGCCTGGCTCATAGTAAGTGTTCAACAAATATTAACTATAAACATATTATTGGTCACTTGCTTTCTCTTGAGATTACTGTGGTCCAATAGGTTGGATACACTGGAAATAAAATTAAACCACCTTTGTTATCTCAGGATGTCTCCTGGCCTTCACCATGCTACTCTGCCTAGTACACTTAGAATTGTATGGAACATTTCCCACACTTATTTGACCATGCAAGCCTTTTCTCTGGAGCATCTTTCACACCTTATTTTGCCTAGAACATAGCACAGGAAAATCTACCTAGAAGATGATAACACAACAGTTGCAAAGGTTTGAAAGAAAAACGTGATTCAGGAATTTTATATATGATCAAGCTATTCATATGTGAAGGCAATGGGAATTAATTATGCAAATACATGTATTCTTTCTGAGAAAATGGTACTCAACGTGTGTCCATAGGAAGAGGATGACGGCTCTGAAGGAGGAACTCAAGAACAGCAGGCAACAACTTGTAGGAAGCAGTGAGACCAGTTGATTGTATTGAAATAAGTCTAAACAACTGCAACAAGTATCTTGTCAAAACTGACATCAAAAGATTAAAACATTTGAAAGAAATTATTATACTGAAATAATGGGCTATTGGCATACATCAATGCAGATCAAAAGAATGAAGAAGGGGGAAGGAAAAGCAAGTGTCTTTTTAAGAAAAAGAAAAGGTAGAAAGGATACTCTTCTGTTTAATAAAGGTATAATAAGAACCACCAGTCATCTTTAACGAAGACTTAAAAAAAAATCTAATAAATCATTAAAGGCCAATACTCTTAGATATGAGGAAAAAAACCCTTAAATCCAAGGTTTCTCTGCTTATTAGACAAAAAAAATGAAATATTCAGAAATTAAAATATGAGTAAAATATAATAATTCAAATGTGAACATAAAGAAAGTCAGGTCTGGCAACATTAATATCAAGCAATGCAGAGCTATACAAGTCAAAGAGTATGAAACTGTTAACTGCATTCCTTTATCTCCAGGCCCTTGGACAAGGAAGGTTGTAAATAGATATTAGCAAGATGTATTGTGGAAGTGGAAGTAATGGGCAAAATGTACATGGGAAGGGATGGCTTGTGTGCCAGGGCCCCTTGAGTGTTAAGATCATTTTTTAACTAGAGAGGACACCTATTTTATCTTTCCAACTCACCTTCTGGGATATGCTTCCTCCTCCTTCCTCTGTACACCCTGAACTCCTTTCTCCCAGCTGTATGATTCCTGCTGCTGTGTGATCCTGGATCCTACCCACAGTTGATGGGAGCCAACCTGAGCCCGGCAAACCACAGTACCTTGCCTCCTGACTTGCTTCCTTACTTTCAGGGAAGGCACCTGAACCAAGAAGGTGATGTCTTCAATGATGTCTTTTTTAACACTGAAGAAGAAGGCTGGTTCCTCTTTGATGATGGAAAAGTTAAGATGGAGGTTCTCGGCTGCTATTGGTGGTCATGTTTCCTACCATGAGAAAGAAACTAGTCTATAATGAAAGACAGTGACGTCATATATTTAAAAAAAGTTTCCTAGTGGCATGTGAATTCCTGGTTCCATTTGAACCTCAGGCCTAGCTATATACCTGCACTTCCCCTGTTTCAGTTATGTAACTTTTCCTTGAATCATCTATCCCTGTAGCTTCCTAAAAATTTCCCTTTTCTGCATTAGCTATAATTGGGTTTCTGTCACTTGCAACCAAAAGAGTTCTGGCTAATACAGTTACCTTGTTAAAGTTTTAAAATAGTGGTATGTCCTGACATATGATATTGTATTAGTCTATTGAATTGAAGTGTTAAGTTAGGTTTCCAGGTCCCACAATGAAAGGGAGCATACAATTAAGCTGAAAGCAAGCCGGACAACATGGTAATTTGGTTTGAAAATAAACGTCACCAGTTAGTGATTTTTTTTTTGAAAATTACTAATTTTTTTGGTGTATTGCTAGGCAGTTTTGCAACCTTTTCATATGTCTACGTTTTTCTGATTTTTTCCTTGTGTTTTTTTTTTTTTTTTTGCGGTACACAGGCCTCTCACTGTTGTGGCCTCTCCCATTGCAGAGCACAGGCTCTGGACGCGCAGGCTCAGCGGCCATGGCTCACGGGCCTAGCCGCTCCGCAGCATGTGGGATCTTCCCGGACCGGGGCATGAACCCGTGTTCCCTGCATCAGCAGGTGGTCTCTCAACCACTGCACCACCAGGGAAGCCCATATTTTTTCCTTGTTTTTAAGTTTGCCTTTTAAAATTTTAAATATTTACTTTTAGAATTTAAAGTCAATTATTTTTCTGCTAGGTTGCTTGTAGTAGCAAACAGTTGGAGCAATCATAATATATAATAATTAGGAATTAATTAGAACAGACGATACTTCCTAAATAGGGCAATAGTTGGTAACACAAATGTCTAAAACTACACTGTAAGAACATAAGTGACCAATAAGATTTTATGCTTTCTTTTATGTTTGAATTATTTTATCTTATGAGAAAAATCAGCTTATGGTGTATCAGAAAATACAAGCAAACAAAAGAAAAATTTAATGCCTACGGCTTAATCACACCCACCTGGGGACAACCAATGTTATCACCTTGGCGTATATTCTATTAGAAACTTTTATAATTATATATATATAAAAATATTCTCACATTTATTCATTTAGAAAACCGTTTCTATAAAAATGGGACTACATCACTTGTGCTTTTTTAAAAAACAACTCAATGAGGTATAATTTACATGCAATAACATGCACTCATTTTAAGCATACATTTGATTAGTTCTGACAAATTTATACACCCTTATAACCACCACCATAATAAAGATACAGGACATTTCCATCATGTCAAAAAGTTCCTTTGTGCCCTTTCCTAGGCAATCTCTCTCTCTCCCTGGGCCACAGGCAAAGAGTGATCAGCTTCCTGTCACTATAGATTAGCTTTGCTTTTTCCTTCCTTAAGGTTTCACATCCATGGAATCACACAATATGAACTCTTTTGTGTCTGACTTCTTTCACTCAGCATGTTTCTGAGATTCATCCACATCATTGTGCTTATCAGCATTTCATTCCTTTTTATTGCTGAGAAGTATCCCATCGTATGAATGTACCACAATTTGTTTATCCACTCACCTGTTGATGGACACTTAGATTTTCAGTTTTTGACTATTAATGGAAAAAGATGCTATGAATATTTGAATAAGTCTTTGTTTAGATATATGTTTCCACTTATTTTAGGCAAAATATCTAGAAGTGGAATTGCTAGGTCGTGTGGTAAGTGTCACATATAATTTTGTAAGAAACTATCAAACTGTTTTTCAAAGAGTTTATTCCATTTTCCATTCCTATCAGCAACGTGTGAGAATTCCAGGTGCTCCACAGTCTCACCAACATTTTTACTGAGTCTTTCATTTTATGGGTATGCACTGATACCTCATTGTGGTTTTAATTTGCATTTCTTTAATGACCAGTGATGTTGAACATCTTATCATGTGCTTATTGGCCACTTGTATAGCTTCTGTGAAATGGCCATTCAAATCTCTGCCCATTAAAAAATGTGGGTTGTTTGTTCTCTTACTATTGAGTTGTAAGACTTCTTTACATATCCTGGATGCAGGTCTTTACCAGATATATTACATATTTTCTCCCAGGCTGTGACTTACTTGTTCTTTATTTTTTTTAAAAAGATCACTGTCCTTTGAAGAGCAGTTTTTAATTTTGATGAAATCAACTTACCAATTTTCCCCTTTATGCTTTGTGCTTTTTGTGTCCTATCAAAGAAATCTTTGCCTACCCCTGAGGTTATGGAGATTTTCTTCCATTTTCTTTTCTAACTTCTGCAGTCTAGCTTTTACATTTAGGCCTATGATACACTTCAAGTTCATTTTTGTATATAGTGTGATGTAAAGGTTGAGGTTCTTTTTTTTTTCATACAGATACCCAATTGTTCTAGCGCCATTTCTTGAAAAGACTATCTTTTCCCCATTCAATTACCTCGGCACCTTTGGCAAGAATCAACTGCCCACATGTGTGCAGATTTATTTTAGAACTCTATTCTGTTGGATTGATCTATTTGTGCATCCTTACTTCAGTACCACACTGTCCTGACTGCTGGGAAACCTGATATTGAGTTACACAATCCACAAACTGAGAGGGAAATACTACTTGTTGGGGTTGCTTAAACATTCTGTCCATCCCTCCATGGTGTGACTTTCCCTGGCGAAGGCAGACTTCCAATGCTACTCTTACTGGGATCCCAACAGACAGGGACAATTCATCCTGACCTGTGAACGACGGCCTTCATCCCTAAGAAGCTCATGGCATTCTACAGTTTACACATCAGCTTCACATCCTCTGTCTCACTCATATACTGATTCAGTCCTCTCACTAACTCTCTTCACAACCTCCCTATGGGGTGGGCTGCTTAGAACCTGATTATACCCATTTTATAGATAAGGAAACCTAGACTTTAGAATTATCACCATCAGGACACCTTCTCAATAGTTGTGGAACCCTGAAATTCTAGTTTAAGTAACACAGAAAAGCAAAGGCCGATCTGACTTCATCAACTTAGCGGTCTGCTCTAATTCTGCCTGTAAATTTCTTGGGTGAGTGGCAGGTCACAAAGGTAAGTCACACCTGTGCTACACCTGTGCCCTCCCCCCCCAAACCCCCAACACACACAGACACACACACATACATATACACACACATACATACACACAACCCCTGAGAGACTTCTAGGCTATATTTGTCTCAAATGACTTCAGTGGCTAGCCTAGTGATAGTGCTTCCTACAAGACAGTTCAGCATTTGCTTGTGGTTCTGATTCTGGGTAACAAGACCAGTTAACCCTTACTGTGAGCTCCACACAATCCCCAGTCCGCTGGACAAGGACACAGTGCTGGCTCTAGCAGCCCCTTGGCTCGGAGGCAGTGTGGTAAGATCTCTCTCTATCTCCCCTGCCAAGGGTTGCTGTTTAATCAGAGGACAGTTGTCATTGAGAAAGCTCCCCACCCCTCAGCTAGCAGGCAGGAGAGCACTGGTGTCTGGGTGGTGGCACCCTCACAGGCTGTTGGGGACAGAGCTGCAGGGGACTGAGGTTAGGAATGAAGCAGTAAGAAGTTCAAAGGAAGTCGCAGGATATAAGGGGTTTTGGACAAAGTAGAGGTGGTGTGAGGGGCTTCAGAATGAAGTTAGAGGAGGGCTGCAATTGTCCCTCTGTGTGACCTCAGGCAGGTCCCTTTCTCTTTTTGGGCCTGTTTTCCCATCTGTGTAATAGTAAATTAGGTTGTGTGATATCTGGGGTCCCAGTCTACTTGATTCAGGGAGTTGGAAATGCAAAGAAAGGAGGTCACAGGACAGTTAGTGATGTTGGCAGAGGTGGACAGAGAAGGGCTGATGGTCATGAACAGGGATGGGGGATGAGCAGTGGAGTGCCCAGGTGCCTCATTTTCTTCATGGAAGGAGAAGACAGTAAAAGTGAAACCGGCATAGTGGGCCCGTTAGAAGGTGGTGAGGCAGTTACTGATGACGCATCTGTAGTACAACTGAGAGAACTGTTGACTTGGTCCAGGGCTTCCTGGCTGTAAGCCTCAGCTTTTCAACAGTAAGCATAGCTACAATAATTGCCTGGAAAGATGCTGTGAAGGGCAAATGATACAACCTGGAAAGGGCTTTGCCAACTCTAAAGGCTGGCCAAATAGGGCTTCAGTATCATTAGTCATTAGATCCTTTCCAAACAGGAAAAACCGCAATACTGCTCCCCGTCAGCTGAGTGAGTAGATGTCTTTTCTAAGTACATGCCTCCAGCCCCACCTCCATCTCGTGTGTGTGTGTGTGTGTGTGTGTGTGTGTATAATCTGAGCTAACTGGTGATCCATGGAAGGCAGTGAGGGGTCAGGGGTTGCATCCATGTGCACAGGTGAGTGAGCCGACACAGGAAAACAGTGACCTCTTTGAAAGAGAGCACATGGGAAAGAAGCTTCCATCTCCAGCTCACCCATCCTTGGATGGGGGTGGGGACGTGACAGTATTTTCTGGTGTGGATTTTTTCAAACACCCAACTCTTAAAACCTTTTGAGTTACAACAGCTTGCATTTCTGCTTTGTGCAAGGAAATGACCCTGATAACTCCACTAAGACTTTGAATGACCCAATGTCTGCAACAGTGAGGGCAGGTGGCATGGCCTCCAAGCTGCAATTCTCACAGGGTTGGGATAGGGCAATGGGGTGGGTGTGGGACATCAGTACCTCTTTTAGGGTCAGAGCACTAATTTGAAGACAGAAAAGTGTCCTGTCCCCCAGCTTTGATTTGACTCAAAGAATGCTATATTTATGTTGAATTTCATAAAGTATTGAAGGACGTGTGATATTTATGATTGTCAAAGGGGAACTGGCTGAGAAATTCTGGTATGTGCCATCCTGGATGGGTCAGGTAATCGTGGGTTGAATCCTGGTTCACTCACCTTTCAATTGTGCCCTTGAGCAAGTCTTTCATCTCTCTGAGCCTCTTGGTGTATAAAATGAGAGACAATCATACCCACCTCACAAAACTGCTCTGAAGATGAAAAGGGAAAATGAATAACAAAGTCTTTCTAAACCTGAGGACCTGAACAGGTGTGCCTGCAGTGGGGTAGAGGACTTTTGACTGAATACACACACAAGGAGCTTGGTCAGGGTGGAGGCAGACTGAAGAACGGTAAAGTGGTTGGACTTTGGAATCAAAGCCCTGAGATGCTGCCCATCCCTCCAGGCTGTGAGACACAGGCAACTGCTTAACCACACTCATCTCGAAAGGGAAGAGTACCGACACCTCATAGAACTGTTAGGATGACATGAGTTGTCTGATATGTGTCTCATGGCCCACAGTTAAGTGCCAGAAGAATTACTACTGTTAAGGTCCTGGACAGTTCACTTCAGTCTTCCATGCTTCTATTTCTCCTAACTTCACCTTAGTTCTGCAAGCTGTGAATACCTCCTATGGGCAAAGCTCCATCCTAGGTCCAAGATGCACCAGAGGCTGGAAGCTCAGGCAGGGCTTTGCATCCTTTCCAGATCTGTGGTCTCACTGTCACCTGCTGGGACCTCAGACAATGAAGGGAAGTTAAACTTAAGGCCCATGAACCCAGGTAGCCCATTTTGGAGGGATCTGCATAAAAATGGTCAAACAGGCAAAAGTTTTAGTGCTTGGAATGGGTAAGCATCAGTTATGGCTCAGCACATGACTGAGTCTGTCTGTCCTAAACCCAGTGGTCAGAGCCATCAGGACTTTCTGGAAAGGCTGCAGTTCCCTGAGAAATACATGCACCAAGCCACAAAAGATGGGATGAGCTACTTTAATGGATGGCAAGCTTTCACGACGCCAAAGGAAAGAGAACTCAACTGAACTTTTCATTCCATAAAAGACTCAATAAACCTGACACTCTCATTTTAGTGAACTCCTTACTGGTACAGTCATTTCATTTCATTAAAATGCTCCTGCGAGAATCCAATCTTTCTAAATGTAATGAAATGTTAATGAATACTAAGTCTGACAACATTAAATTTGGTAGTGATTTAAACATTAATAAAATAAAATAAAATACTCCTGTGGTATAGACTGATGTGATAAATCACAACCTGAAACTTCATGCCCTAAAGAACCCCAAAGAACAACATAGTAGTGCAGCGCGAAACCGCACGGAACATTGACAGTTAATTTTTGATAACCCTAAATTGCAAAATAGCTAGTATTTATACAGCCCATACTATATGCCAACTACTATTTTAAGTACTTTACATATATTATGGTAATCCATCACAACCACCCTATGAGGAAAGTACAAGAGCAGTTACTCCACTTTACAGATGAAGAAGCTGAGGCCCAGAGATTAAGCAATTTGCCCAAAGTCACACAAGCTGTTAGACTCTCAAGTCTGTGCTCTTAGAGTTGATTAATGTGGAACCTTTGGCTAGTGATCTTTGCTATTTCTAAAAATGAATTTAGCTTTAAGGATATGTGAGAAAGTGCTTTATGTTTATTTGTGCTTAGACCAATAGGTAAATAATGAACTCTAAGACTGGTCAGTGCCACCAGAAGGTCAGAGAAAGTGGAAGGGGAAGGTCACTTCCAGTTCGGGAGCTGGGTAGAGGGTCAAGGAAAGCTTCACAGCAGTGGCATGAGGCAGGCCTTGAAGGATAAAAAGCACTTGTGTCAGGCTTCCCTGGTGGCACAGTGGTTGGGAGTCCGCCTGCTGACGCAGGGGGCATGGGTTCATGCCCCGGCTCGGGAAGATCCCGCGTGCCGCGGAGCGGCTGGGCCCGTGAGCCATGGCCGCTGAGCCTGCGCGTGCGGGGCCTGTGCTCCGGGGCGGGAGAGGCCACGGCAGTGAGGGGCCCGCGTACTGCAAAAAAAAAAAAAAAAGCACTTGTGTCTTACACTTAGCAGGCGCTTACTTAATAAAACACAAATATTAATGAAGCTGATGACTCAGACAACACTAGAAAACAAACCCTAAACAAGATGCACGCTGCACACGTGACAACAGCCATTCATTCCAATATCCAGTTAACTCTAGTTTCTGATTCAGGCTGGGCTGTCTACAGTCCTAACACCACCACCATAGATCACAGAGGCCAAAATCTAGTATTTTGTCTCTTCCTATGATAAACATCATTTATTGTCATGTCTGTATGCAAAAACACAACAAATCATCTTTGTTAAAAAAAAAATACAAAGCATTCTTGCTATGGATCCAGGCAAAGGTATGACTAACAAAAATTTGCTAACAGAGGTCACTGAACACTGAGGTGGACTGATTCTGGAAACTACAGTAAGTGTCTTCTCATTACACTATGAAGCCAAATTAATCAACTTTGATGATGATACACTTAAAGTGTTAAAACCAAATAAGGCACAAAACAACTCAAAATTTATTCGTACAGCAACAATCTAGAGAACATATAATTAAAATATTCTGCTGAATGTGAAATTGTACCATATTTATATCTTAATCAACATTGGTAAGACTCAGAATTATTACAGCCTAAAAGATACTATTTTTTTCTAAAAAAGCGGACTGGGAGATATGGGGGTACAGGAAGGTGATTCAGATTTAAGATTCAAGTATGTTAAAAAAAAAAATCTCTTCTGCCTTAGATACTAGGCTTTTTTTCTTTGGTTTCAAAACTGGGTCAACAATCTACAAATGTGATGTTAAGGAATACAGCATAAACACCTGAAAAAAATCTGACTATACCAGCAGCTTGGTGACATATTGGTAAAGCTGTTCTGTAAATGCTTCAGGGGAAAACTTCTCTTTCACCCTGGCTCTTCCGGCCAGTCCCATTGTGGCCTTTAAGGAAGGTTCATGGATGAACCTTTCTATTGCTTCTGAGAAGTCAACTGGGTCAGGCTCACACAGAAACCCTGTGACGCTGTGGACAATGGATTCCAAGGGCCCGCCTGAATTAACAGCAATGACTGGGCACTGCATGTACATGGCCTCCAAGGGAACGATGCCAAAGTGCTCATTGCTTGGTGTGTAAAGCACACACATGCAGCCGTGGAGGAGTGAGATTTTCTGTTTGTCCGAGCAAGACCGAAGGAAAGTCACGTACTGGCCTAGGTCAGACTGCTGGACCATTTTCTTCAATTCCTGGTAGTGTTGTACATTCTCCAGGACTCTCTCATCATAACCACCTGCAATGATCAGATGAACTTTGTCCCAATCTTGGGATGACAATCTTCCACGCAGCTTTACTAGGGCTTCTAGTGCCAAAGTCAGATTTTTCTTCCTTTCATATCTGTTGATGGAGAGGAGTATGAATTTTTTCCCCTTGGGGACTATGTCATCAAGCTTTTCAAGAACAGCTGAATCAAAGCTGGTGATATTCAGAGATGGGTAGAGGACATCGGGGTCTATGTGAGACAGGGACTTGAACGTTTCCTTAAAAATGGCAGCTGTGAACTGGCTGTTGACCAAGATGCAGTCTGCCATGCCTGTGGTGTATTCCTCTACCCAGTCAATTGGGGCCCTGTATAGGCGCTTAATAAAAGAATCTCTCCTGGTGAGAAGCAGGTCTGGGAAGTGACAGTAAAACAGGATTTTCTTACGCCGTCTGGCCAGCTTGAACACTGGGATACAGGCAGACACCTAGCCAAAGCAAAAATCAACAGCAGATGAAGTGACTGGTCAACTAAACTTCAACCAAATCAAAGAAACAGATACCTACCCTGCCTGCCAGTCTGTGGGCCCTTCATGGGCAATGTCTGGTTCTGCGTTGTGTGCCCCCAGACTCTCACCTGGTACAACGCCTGGTATACAGAAAGCTGGCAGGCAGTTTCTGGATATGTGCTAAATATTTAAAGCTGCAAGTCCAGTGGTTTCCTCTAGAACAGCACTGTCCAATGGAAATAAAAATCTAGTCACTACACTAACAACTTCTTAAAGGTTAAATTAATTTTAATGTATTTTATCTAAGATACTATCACTTCAAAATGTAATTAATACTTAAAAAGTTGATGAGATCTTCTATTCTTTTTTTCTTTTTCACATTAAATCTTTAAAATCAGATGTGTATTTTACACTTACTGCACATCTCAGTTCAGACTAGCCACATTTCAAGTGCTCAATAGCCACCTATGGCTAGTGGCTACCTCACTGGACAGAGCCACTCCAGTATCTTCCTCGTCCTAAGGAAGTGAATGAATGAACTATAGTAGTTTAGAGTGTAGGCTCTGGAATCAAGATTGACAGGGTTTGAATTTCAGCTCTACTAGCTAGCTGTGTGACCATGACCAAGTAATATACCTCTCTCTCTGGGCCTCAGTTTCTTCTTCTGTAAATTGGTGACAATTTCAGTTTAAAAAAAAAACCCATATAGTTTTTGTCATTTTTAAATGCACTGGTGCATGTAAAACGTGTAAGAATTTAGCACACACTATGTGCTCAGTATTTATTGAAATGTTAACCATAATCATTACTAGAGACTTTCCTGTTGGGTAATCTTTACAAGTCAATCTCCGGCTCACTTAACACCTGAAAAAGGTGAGCTTTAGGGATATTGAGGGATTTATCCAAAGCTACTTAGAAAATAGCTGATATGGAACTTGAATCCAGGTCTCCCACTTCCAAGCTCGGTTTTTTCTCTATCCACTACAGTCTCAGCTGCCTCATGCTTACTAATTTTACACATGCAGGATATTTGGTAAATGTCCACGTTTCTCAAAAAGAAATAGCTTGTACACAAGCAAGGATGATCAAAAGCAACTCAGAAGTAATAATTAAAGAAATACAAATACAAACGTGATGCCATTTCCACCTATTAGTTTGGCAAAGATTAAAATGCTGATAACATCCAATGTGAACAAAAGCATGGAGTAACAGGCTCTATCACTGTGGGAGAGTAGAATGACAGAACAGTAGAATGACAGAAGACAAATTTGGCAAAAGCTATTGACATTTAAGATGTACAACTCTTTGACCTTCCAATTTTGACCTACCAATTTTATTATTATGAATTTCAAAGGCTATGCTTGCAGAAGTACAAAAAAAAGGCATAAAGATGTTCATTACAACACTGATCTATTCACAAAAAACTGGTCACACTGATACTGTCCTTTAGCAGAAGAATGTATAAATGATGGTACAGTCAAACAAAAGCAAATTTTCCAGCCACTATGAAGAATGAAGTGAATCTCTAATATTGATATGTAAGGATGTCTCAAGTAAAAATTTTTGGTGAAAAAGAGCAAGTTGTCCAATAGTAGGTGTGCCATAATCCTAATTATTACAAATAAAATATGTCTATGAACAGACATCATATGCTGGTATAGCCACAGACCATTTCTGAAAGCATACAGAAGAAACTGTTAACAGTGGCTATTTTTAGGGAGTGGAACTGGAATGGGGCTTTTACATTCTAGTCTTTCTTATTATTTGAATTTTTAGTCCTGAGTAGGTGTTACTTTTTAAAATAAATATTTTTGGGGATAAAAAAACAAAACACAGAAAGAGTCTAGAATAGCTAGAGCCCAGATCCAGGTGGACATTATCTACCAAGGTAAAGAGCCTGGACTTTTCTCCAAAGACTAATGGGGAGCCATGTTAAAGTTTTAATAGAGACATGACATGTTTAGCTTAGGGTTTTATTAAATACATGACACTGCTGAGGAGCGGAGTGGCCTGACAGCAAATGCTACAGTGGGATGCATGTGGCTTGGAACTAGTGTTAAGAGAAATAATGCAAAACAGGGAAGACATACAAAACATGACTGAAGGCTGACTTCTAATGCTTGCGTTTCTTAGAGAGAGCACCAAGGCCCACATGCTTCAGAATCTCCCGATGATCCAGTGAAGATGCAGATTTCGGGGCCCCACCTCAGGGGCCCAGGATGTAAACACCTGAGAGTGGGGCCAAGCAATCTGCCACTTTAACGGGTCCACACTAAAGTTTGAGAACCACAGTCTCACTCCCACTTTGATCTCTCCAGATCAGTTCCGATCTTTCCGAACCACAGACAGGGAGAGGTCAGCAGAGGTCATGCGGCGCGCCCTCCGTAGTGAGAAAAAGAGGGGCGGCGAGGGCCGGTCGTGGCCACCTCACCTGGTCGCACACTACCACGTCGAACTCCTCGTCGCCAAGGAACAGCACGTACAGAGCCAGGAAGATCATGCGCACGTAGGCGCAGATAGCTGCGCCGCGGCCGCCCCAGCCCAGGCTGCGAGGCAGCCAGTCCCCGGCGCAGCGAACCGGCAGCTCCCTGCTCTCCGCGAAGCAGTGGCCGGGGTCGTAGTGCGCAGTCCAGACCTTCACGCTACATCCGCGCGCCCGCAGCGCCAGGGCTGCGTCTACAACCAGCCGCTCGGCGCCGCCCACACCCAGGTCCGGGTGCAGAAACAACACGGACGGTTTAGGACCCAGGTCCTCATCTTGGCCCTGCTCCTCCGCCATAGCCCGAGAGCCGCACCTTTACCTCTCACGCTTAAAGGCTTCCGCGCATGCTCCTTCCTCCAGCTTCCCAGATGGCCCAAGACGGGGACCGACCACGCCCCGCGGCGCGTGCGTCGGTTAGGTCACGTCAGCGCAAATCTGTAGGTGCCTAGTAACTGCCGGAGTAAATTTCTCGTCTCATCATGGCTAGATCCTCCCATTGGTTGAGACTGGACTCTAGGAAGGACGCTGTGATCCAAAGGAAAAATACATGAGGTCTGTAATTCCCATACAGCAGCTCACAGGGTCTCCTCTTGCAAAATTCCTACAGGCATATCGTAGGACAGCCCAGGCGTCCCTGGAGTCAGCGAGGACCCTGCCAGCAGGTCTGGGGGCGGGACCTGAGTCAGTCCCTCCGGCCGCCGGGCTCCACCGTTTCTCCGCTGTCCACTTCAGCTTCCTGCCACCCTCCTGTCTCCAGCATGGTTTGTGGCCTCAGCCGTCCCTCCTTGTCCCGGCTTCTCCCAGGCGCCGAGATTCCTGCCTTACGCTTTGTCCTGCTTCCGCGGCTCCCTTGTTTTCCCCAACCCCCCGTGCATGTCCCGGTCTCGGCCGTCAGAGCCTGGGGTCTGGGGGCCGGCCGGCGGCGCTTACCAGTCTCTCTCCTTGTCTCCCTCTACAGCCTGGTCCGACCCCCAGTGGCACTAACGTGGGCTCTTCAGGGCGCTCTCCCAGCAAAGCAGTGGCCGCCCGGGCGGCGGGATCCACAGTCCGGCAGAGGTAAGGATCTTGCGACCCTCTTGGCTGTGGGCTCCGAGGGACAGGGCCCAAGAATTCGTTGGTCCTGAGAAGGAGATCCCGGGATGTTAAGATTCATAAGGGCAGAACGAGCTAGCTGCCTGTGATGTGACCGTAGGGGTAGTTAAAGACTTCTTGGTCTTTTGCGTCTCGAGAGGGAGGCAATATTTTCTTCGCATTGCTCAGCTTTGAGTACCACTCTTGAAAAAGGAAAGTTAAACTGGAGTAAGGTCATAGACAGCATTGAGAAAACCGATGTCATTAAAATGGTGTCTTTAGACCTGAGCTCTCCACTCACATTTCTATCTGGAAGTCCCATACACACTCGGTCTAACATGACTCGTCTAATGCGCAGCTCAGTCTTTCCTTTCACCTCAGCTCCCGCCGCCAATTATATCTCGCTACGTCCATAAAGCACTGCTGTAAACTCGTTCACTCAAAGCCAGAACTTCAGCGTCATCTTGGATTCTTTTAATGCTGTCTTTATCCAGTACGTTTATATTGTACATGAAGAACTTCTCATCTGTTTTTTCCTTCTCCATTTCTACTGCCTCAGTTTAACACTCAGTTTCTCACATCTAGAGAATTTTCTACCTAACTCGCCTCCTCTCCAGATCATTTCCACTCTAATGCATCTTCTGCTCTGATTCTGGCACACTGCTGGTTAGTTTCTTGTTGCTGAACTTAAACACGGTGGGGAGGGGGAGAGGGTTACCAAAGCTCTTGATGGTGGGTTTTTTTTTTCCCCCAGCCTAATCGCTTGTCTTCTCTCTCTCCTGTGATCCAGCAACAGTGAGCTTATTACTGTTTTCTGAACTCACTAGACACCCCCCACCCCCACCCCCACCCCTCCGGCCATTTGTGTATATTCTCCAAGACTAGGCTCAGGGATTATTTCCTCTTGAGGCCTTCCCTGACTCCAAAGGCAACAGCAGCTACTAGTCTTCTCTTTTACTCCCAAGCATTTTGTTCATACCCTTCTAATAGCATTTATGTTTCCATGTTTATCTCCTTCATTAGACGTTGACAAAAACTGCCCATCAGCTCTATCCTACCATAAGGCTGACACAATAAATGATGAGTGAGGGAAGGAATCAAGCCACCCTGTAATCTTGGGATTTTTTTGAAGGAACCAGTGGGGGTTTTATCTAGAGAGGAAAAGACCTTGAAGAGATAAACAAAAACTATTCTCAAGGATGTGAAGAGGGATGAGACTTCTCTTGTTGGCTACAGTAGGTAAATCTAAAACTGATGATTTGAACTTACATGAGACAGATTTCGTCTTAGAGCAAAAACAATTCCCGTAGAACTGTGAGAAATGCTAAGATGACCCTGAATGATTGTGAGTTCCCTGTCATCAAGATGTTCAAGGTAAGGCTGGGATGGACCAGCTGGGAAGTGTGTCAGGCTGTGGTGTAGGTTATTTGGGCTTGGGGTGCTGTCTTGTTCCCACCCTGGATTTCAAAGATTCTTTGTGCTGGAATGGAAAACCTGTCCTATCGGTACAGTTCCTTGGGGAGTGGGTCTAGTTAAGGAGAACTGGTAACACTGTGGCAGAGAAATTTGATCATCTGAAAACTCTTAAAAAAAAGAGAAATCATGTGTTTATCAAATAAATGAAACAAGTATTTACTTAATAAAATTGAAATAACTGCTGCACAAGTGAAATGGAGAAACAAACATTTGAGGACAGATGGAGCTTATCAAGTTGGGGGTGTTGATGTCTTTTAGAATTCACTACCGCTGGGGCCAGTGTAACTCAACAGACCATGGTTGTATGTACTGAGAGACCCTACAGAGTTCCCATCTAGAATCTTGGCACTCTTCTAAGTGTTACTTCCTGAGTGTAATGTAATAGGTATTGACTGTTCAAGAATATATTCCCTCTTTGTGAGTCTGTAAGAAAAAGTTGAAGCTAACAGTTAATAATAGTGCTGTGGATTATGTAGTCCACAGATTTGCATTCTGTCTCCATGTTCAATGAGGTAATAGAAGTAGAACCTTGAGAAGTAACTATGGGATTTAAGGTCAGGCCAGGGTTGGAGTCCTTGCTGTGTTACCACAGTATAAACGGAAGTTGCTAGGATGAAAAGGAGCAATAACACATTGTAAACTGTAAAGCCTTAAAATGCTTCAGTGTTCAGGATTTTTTGTTTTTGAATTTCTTTTTATACAGCAGGTTCTTAGTTTCTGTTTTATACGTATTAGTGTATACATGTCAATCCCAATCTCCCAATTCATCACAGCACACCCCCCCCACGCTTTCCCCCCTTGGTGTCTGTACATTTGTTCTCTACATCTGTGTCTCTATTTCTGCCTTGCAGACTGGCTCATCTGCACCATTTTTCTAGATTTCACATATATGCATTAATATACGATATTTGTTTTTCTCTTTCTGACTTCACTCTGTATGACAGTCTCTAGTGTTCAGGATTAATGGGAATCAGGCATAGTAAGGTGATGGACTAGCTGGGGTATTAAGGAAGTCATCAAATAGTTATTGAGGGTACATGCCAGGCACTGTTCCAGTCATGAGGCTGTATCTGTGGACAAGCTAGTCAGGGTTTGACCTCATGAACCTTATATTCCAATGTAAGAGACCATAAACAAGGCAAATAAATAGATAATTTCAGGCAGTAAGGCCAAGAAGAAAAATAAAGTTGTGTGGAGACTAGAGAGTGGGTGAGGATAGGGTGTTCAGAGTAGGTGACAGGTGAGTAGAGACCTAAAAGAGACAAGGGAGCAAATTATGCAATGGTCCGGGGAGGAATAGGCTTCCTAGACAGGAATAGTTAAGTGTAAAGACTCTGAGGTGGGAATGAGCTTGGCTTCTTTGAGGAACAGCCAGAAGACCACCATGTTAGAACAAAGTATGTTCAAGGTTGGTTATGAAAACCATTGCGTTAGGGTATAGGAGGAGGGAGCAGTTACACAGTGGCCAGAAAGAAGGTAAAATAGACCCCAAAAAGAAATTTAGGAGATTAAAATGGGCTCTGTTAACTTCTACCTAGCTTCCCGGTAGGGGGGATGGGAGGTATTTTGAGTACATTTTTGGTATTTCTAGGTGGCCTGAATCCTCTGCTATGTCTGTGTGCCAGCAGATGTAAGAAATCTTCAAAGAGCACAGACTGATTCCTTGGGGGCTCCTGGAGATTTTGAAGACAGGAACTGGAGTTGGGTGGGTGTGGGAATAGTAGAAAGTACCTGGGTCCTAGTCTTGGCTCAGCCGATGACTTCTTATGTCCACACTGGGTTTATCATCTAGCTCAAGTTCCTTTTTATGAACGAGGAAAATTTCACGTACCTACTCCACCAATTAGATGATGTGTATCTGTGTGTGTGAAAGCTCTTGTAAGTGTATGAATTACTCTGTAAATCCCTGTACAGTTTACAATCAGTTTTCCCATAGAAACAGTCATACAGATGGAGTTAGAAGTTCCCAGGTGACCATGTAGCCCATAATTAATGTGTCTGAAATGTAATCTTTTTAGTACAGTACATCAAAATCATCGTTTGGCACTAATTGTTTTTAGATTTCTAGCATGAACACAGCTCTTTTTGCTGGAGCCCACACTGGAACTGGGACTCCACTCTCCCACTCCATGCAGCAGGGCAGGTTCCCTGAGCTCTAGGCCAGTGCTTCTTGCATTCAGAGTGTGGAATCAAGTCTGTGGTAGGGTGAGGTGGGGATTAGGAACCAGAGTTGGGAGGCAAGAAGAGACGGTGGGGACAGGGTATTCACTTTTGGTTTCTCCCTGTATGCCCGTCTTTTTTCAAAAATCCAGAACCAGCAGTCCACGGATAACTGGAATGGGATTTTTGAGGGAGGGTGTGTTGGGATTCGGTTAATGGCGAGGGGTGGTGACGGGACAGGGCTTTCTCTCTCTTCCTTTCCCCTTCCCTAGAATTTCTGAGTTGGTGATAAATGAGCTGAAGGTTTCTTCTGACCTGTCTCATACTTACTACTTATTTTTACGTGGTACCAGTTTTGCACTGAGGGGAAATGAGAAGTGGGATTGGAGGAGTGCTGTGTGGGAGAATAGCTGTTGGGGAGGGTTTCCTAGTGACCGAGGAGAGGAGGGAAAGGATTCCCTGGCTTGCTTCCTGGTCAGTGGCATTAGTGCTGTTCGCTGCTTCTGTGTGCCAGGGCTGCCTGCACCACACAGCTCACTTCACAAGCCTTGATCCCCTTGTGAGGGACAAGTTCTGGTTGGGTGTTTCCTGCATTTTTTTCACATCCTACCTCTGTCCAGGATCTATAGTCAGTATATCAAAATAATGAAAACAGATTGCAAAATAATTTTTCATAAAATATATACTCTGTTTTGAGACTTGGATTACAATTACAACTTATGTTTTTTGTCTTTTTTGTAGAAAATACAGTAATTTAAAAACATTTTAAAGTAGTCATTTAAAAATCAGGTAATAGGGATTCAGGGTATTTTTAAGCAGGAGTTTTTTACTTGACTTCACAAAAATACATGTGAAGTGAAACTGAAGTGCACTGTCCAAATGAGGTGCCCATATGTGTGAGCAAGTGGATGGGCTCAAGTCAGAACTGGGTCCACAGCCGAGCGTGGCTGCCTGCTGCTATGTGGTCTTCGGCACTTTGCCTAACCTTTTATGAGCCTCATTTTCCTCATTTGTAAAATGGAGATGGTAAGTACTTTTCTGGGTTATTGTGTGCATCAGTGTATGGTGGGTACTCAGTTCTTAGTGGTTATGATCAGTGGAGTAAAAGCCAGCAAAAGCAAGGAGGTATTAGCAAAGAAAAAGTTAATATTTTGGTTCTTTACCAGTGTAACGGTAGCATATGTTATAATGCTCTGATAAGGGTTTCCAAGAAAAGGCCATTTGTCACATTTTTTCTCTTCACAGGAAAAATGCCAGCTGTGGAACGAGGAGCGCAGGCCGCACGACCTCAGCAGGCACTGGGGGGATGTGGCGATTCTACACAGAAGATTCACCGGGGCTCAAAGTGTAAGTCCTGGGAGCAGACCTTGTGTTTCTGTCCAGAATCACAGAGCCCTTTGGCAGCACTCTGTCTCTGCCACCAGTGGTGTTTGCTTTGATGAGATTTGTAATACACAGCAGCTTCCTTTGTGCCGGGTGGGCGGGGTCTGGTTTGTCCATCTAGCAGCCAATTAGTTTAGGGCCTGGAATGACATCTGTTTATGGTTTGAGTGAAAGCAAGGGAACATCTTCATGTAGCTCTGTTAGAATAAATGATGGGAATAGAGAGAACTGGAGGGAAAACGGTTTAATTAGGAGTTAGAATTTTTTTTCAGGTTGATAATAGTAGCATTTCCTGAGAGCTTACTAGAAGCCTACACCGTGTGTGTGTTAATATATTTAATACCTCAGCAACCCTATGAGAGAGGTGCTGTGATTATCCCCACTTTACAGACGAGGCAAATGATGTTTGGAGAAGGTGAGTCACAGGGCCACAGTCATAGCTTGTGAGGGACAGAGTTGGTTTCCAGACTCCCTCCAGCGCTTGGACTCTCAGCGCTGCACTCTCAGCTTTATGCTTTATGGCTGATGTTACCTAACGGCGCTTTAAAGTAAGGCAGTATGATCCAGTGCATCGTGACGACGATCTCTTCCTAGGTACTTTTAAGTTTGTTTACTCCCATAATTGTCCAAATTTTGGAAGAACAAAATAGTGTAGCAGGACTTGGATCTCCGTGCATTGATTATTGTCCACTAGTGGACTCTTGTTACTGCCTGCTCTGCTGGGTTACTCTACTGCCCAAATTATAAAGATTCCTGGGGTCTTTTCCTGTGTCCACCCCCAGGTGTACCTGGGAGGTGAAGTGACATCTTGAATTCTCCAAAACTGTTGTTGGCAAGAGGAGTCAAAAAGACGAGGCCTTTGACTGACATCAGCATTGACAGGTTGTGTAAAATCAAGGAGTTCTAACTTTAAGAAACCCAAGTACTAATTCTCAACCTGGAAAGCATTTGATTTAGGGAAGGGCTGATGAGTAAAATCTACTTCCTTTCTACAGTAAACTAAATATAAATCAAACTTAATTAATGTTGCCTAGAATGTTTGCTCCCCTAAATATGGGAACCTTAAAGCAGTAAAATGAGCACTATGTGTGGAATCAGAAAACCTGAGTTCAGATCCCTCCTTTCCATTCTGGCTCCGTGTTCTTAGGCTCTGTGTTCTCATTTCATAACATTAATATTTGTTTCACCTGTGTCTTGAGCTTGTTAATCATATGGGATCATATATTTGAAAATGCTTCATAACTTATAATGGGATATTCATCTTTGTTATGCCAAGTTTATTGTAGTTAGATGATGAAGGTGGTCTTTATTAATTTGAAATAATAGTTTGGTAATTGGATCATTTGCACTTAAAGAGTTTAGGAAATTTTTTAAATTACTTTTTATTATGGAGAATATCAAATGCACGAAATTAAAGAGACTAGTGTCTCTAAGACATTAGACCCTTTTTTTGTATATATTTTAGTATGTTTCATTAAAAGATAAGGATTCCTCCTTTCTAAATAACCGCAATGCTGTCACCCTCAAAATATCCACAATAATAATTTTTGGAATATTTTTAAATGTTGTAAATAATATTCTTCTATGGATCTTAGGTGCTTTCCCCTACCTTTTCCCCTAGGCAGTCTTTAATATTACAAATATATTAATGTATTATTACTGAAACTAAGCCTGCCTTTTCTTATTTCCAGTGGCCCTGTTCCAGTATTGGTTATGAGTCTTCTGTTCATCGCTTCTGTATTTATGTTGCACATTTGGGGCAAGTACACTCGTTCATAGATTCCGCTACATCCATCTGTCTGTCATCTGAAGAAGAAAGGAAAAAAACCCCAACATATCTTGGACCAAAAGCATAGTGATTTTCTGTTCATGAGAAAGAAATTTTCTGTAAGCTTACTGTTTTACAGGGAACTTAATGAAAACTGATTTTAAGGAATCATTTTTTTCCTGTGGCTAATAAACTTTTAAATTCATAAACCAAGTCTCATTGCTTATGCCTGGCTGCTAGGGCCCTTAGTCTCTCTACCTTTAGATTTACAAGTAAATATGCAGAAAGCATTTTGTGGAGATTGTTTTTTTGGTTGGATTGACAGTTTCTTATATGACCATGTAGTCATTCAAATGCACGATACTGTCAGTGGCCCTGGCTTGTTTTCTTCTAGGTATCTCTGTCTTGGTCATTGTTATTTTGGGTGTTCTGTGGTTTTCAAGGAGTGTGCCTATGACTCCATCAGGCAGATCTGTGTTCAAAGGCAGCTGGTACCCAGCGGAATCGTCATAGAAATCATCCAGAAATCTTGGATGAAATGTTTGCTCATTCTATTCTTTGTCTCTAAAACCATACATAATATTTTTGCCTCTTCTTTCTGTCAGTTCTTAATTCTGTGGGTGTAGATGAGGGGTTTCAATCTATTTGTCACTTGTTGCTAAACCCCTTTTGAAAGAATTCATTTGATAAATTGGATTTCTTATATAAAATTTTGTTTTCATTTTGGAAATTAAAGACCTTAATAATCAGTGTGAGATACCATTTCTAAACTGAGTTGATATAATTCCAACCAAAAATAAAAATGTTTGAAGTTTCACTTAGCTTATGCTGCCTTCTGGGTATGAGCATTCACTTTTTGGTAGACCACAGGAAATACCAAGAATAGCTCAAAGGTGCGCACTCCAGGAGTCTAGGACTCTAAGCCACAATTTTTAAAGATTGAGATCCATTTAAAACGCCCTAGTTGTCCAGCAGAATCACAAAATGATGAAGAGGTGTATTAGTTTAAAAAAATCAATAATTTGGAAAACATCTTTCTCTAAGCCTATTAAAAAAAACTTCTACAACAGTTTCATAAGTGTTTTCTTAAATCCTGGCTGAAAAGTAATTTTAGGTCCAAAGTGCCAAATCTAAGTGGTGAAAGTATGTATCTTTAAAAATGATTTCCTACGGCAATATATGGGTGAGTGTGCTCTTGTAAATCCTAACAGATGGCAAATTATTGGGGGAAAAATGATGAAAAACTGGTTCCCTTTAATCTTGGGAATTGATTATTGCATGAAATAAGTATCTTCATTTTGAAAGTCAGAGGAAAAAGTCTCAATTTTCATTTGCAAGAAATTAAAGATGATAGTATCTATAATAGAATTTTTTTCTGATATTCATGTTGACAATACTAATAACAGTTAAAAGTTACACATTTAATTTGGAAAAGAAATCTGCTCCTCTGCAGGAGGGGTCTGTTTTTCTTTGGGGGAGAAGCTGAAGCCACTTGGAGCCATTTGGTTGTAAGGGGAGCACTCTTCACTGCACAGTGCTGCTGTTAGCCTCCTCTGCTTAGCAGTGGTCTCTAGTGGACTGATTGCTGAAAGTCACTGACTTTTCTGAGCTAGTGGTTTATAAGAAAATGCTAGTTTTCAGTGGCAGAGCAAGATGCTTCATTCAGCAGAAGGAAAATTGGGGGTTGGGCATAAAAATGTACAACATTTATTATGTAGCTGTTTTTGGCTCTGATGAGACAATGCTAATACCATAGCTGAGAGTCTTAGTGTTCAAGCTGTTCCTTTTTCTCTCTTTTTCTTTTTTTCCAATTTTTAAAAATTGTGGTAAAATACACATAACATAAAAAGTACCATGTTGGCAGTTTTTAAACTGTGCAAGTCAGTGGTATTGAATACATTCAGATTTTTGTGCAGCCGTCACCACTATCCATCTCCAGATCTCTTTTTCATCTTGCAAAACTGAAATTCTAAGCCCAGTAAATAGTAACTCTACTCCCCCTCCCCCTTCCCCTCAGCCCCTGGCAACCACCATTCTACTTTCTGTCTCTATGAATTTGACTTTCTAAGTACCTCATATGAGTAGAACCATATAATATTTTTTCCTTTTGTGACTGATTCATTCCACTTAGCATAATGTCCTCAAGATTCATCTACGTTTTAGCATATGTCAGAATTTCCTTCCTTTTTAAGGCTGAATAATATTCCACTTATGTATGTATCACATTTTATGTTCCTTTCTTTTTAAATAGGGATTCCTAGACTGTTGTTTCCTAGGGGATCATGAGCCATTTATAGTAATTTCAAAAACTTAACAAATTAGACCTTGACCTGCATTGAGGCTACCTTGGCCCAAAGAATCCTCAAGCTCCCTTGACTATGGGCTAAAATCTAGCCATTACTGAATGGACACAGCCAGCACATGCTGAATAGAAGCTCTAAGTGATTAAAACTGGGAAAGTGAATTACATTGTAACTGCAATTTGAGCTGAGCCTTATAAGTCACTGGGGAACAACCATATTAGGGAAAGCGCCCAAGAGTCCCTGAGGCTAGTGAGGGATGGAAAGACTAAGATCTCTGGGCCCAACAGTGCCTTGAACACATTCCAGTAAAAGAGTAGACGAGAAAAGATCTATTCCTGGGAGAGGCGAAACACGTTATATACCTTCTGTTTTCACACCTGTCCTAGTCTAGACTCCACTTTTTTTTCCAGGTGCTAATGTCCTCATAGGAAGAATTGAAAAAAAAACTTCTGAAATGCAAATGTTGGCATCAAGTTAAAATGGATGAAAATGTCTACAAAGCTGGCTTCATTCAACAGGAAATACTGTACAGTATGTGGTGTTCCTATGCACAGGAACTCCAGAGCTGCACTGCCCCTCCCCTCAAGTGCTGCAGGAGGAGAGTTCGGCCAGGACCAAGTTTTTGCACAGGCTCCGGATGCGCAGGCTCAGCGGCCATGGCTCACGGGCCCAGCCACTCCGCGGTATGTGGGATCTTCCCGGACCAGGGTGCGAACCCATGTCCCCTGCATCGGCAGGCGGACTCTCAACCACTGCGCCACCAGGGAAGCCCCCAGGACCAAGTTTGTTTGACTCTCCTAGGAGGTCTAAACTTACTGCACTTACGACCCCATCTTCCAGGCTTGGAAGTGTTTCTGACCTGGGTTCAACTGCTGGCCCTGCCATTTACCAGTTGTGAGATCATGGGTGTCTCACCTCTGTTTTTTGGGTCTCATTTTCCTTAGCTGTAAATGACTATAGATATGATAATTCCCACCAAATAGGAAGACTAAATGAAAAGATCCAAGAGTTGCTTTGTTAATTAGCTAAGAGTTAACACGTGCTTATTCTCAGTAATTTTGGAGATGTAGGTTTCTTGTTAAATCAACAACCTAATGAGGAATTTACTATTTGCCCCATTTTACACAAGAGGAAACTGAAGTTTAAACCACTCAGCTTATAAGTGGAAGGGCTGGGATTTAACTCCAGATCTCTGACTTACCCACTGGAGTCACATAGATAGGATTATTAAGTATTTGGGTTGAGGGCTAGGGAAGGGTGTCACAACAATAGAGCTTGCACGCAGAGCTTTAAAAATAACACAACTGCAAGAAAAGCGCCATCATTTGGTGTACTCCAGACATTACATAGCTTCAGTTTGAGGTTTTGGTTCCGCAGAAAGAATTGGTTTCTCTATTTCAGTTCTGAGCTTTGTTCAGTCTATGTAACTCTTGTGTTTGTAGAGAAAGTGTAGTTGTTTATTCATTCGACAAACACTGATTACCGTGTGATATGCTTTTCTGCTGGGGTTTTAGAAATGACCTGGTGAGGTGACTCATTGCTTAAAAAGGCTAGGCATTTGGATGTTAGGATCCTAGTCCCACTTGGGGCTACTGGGGCTACAAGTCCTACATAACTGTTGATTATGGAGAAACCAGGCAGGGACCCCCCTCAAGGGCCCCTCAACTATTGGTGAAATCAGTAGTTGGGACCACAGTTTAAGAACCAGTATGCTCATGATGTGTGGGCAATGGTGCCAGGGATTGCAAAACTGGAACTACCTTCCAGGAAATCTATACTGTATGGCCACATGTATAACAAGAGGAAGACTGGGGAACCCTGGGATACTCTAGCCGGAAGGGCTGAGAGTTCACTGTGTTCTCCCCATTGTACAACAGAGTTCTGGGGCCCTAGAGAGGAGGGGCTTGCCCAAGACTGTGCAGCAAGTCTGTAGTAGAGCAGAGGCCAGAACCAGGCTTCCTGTTTCCAGGCCAGGGCTCCACCTCCGAACTGCACTGTGAGCGCTATTTGGGGCCTCTGCATAACCCAGCAGACCTCTCTGGAGGCTAGACTCTGGAACGAGGTAAACCAAGTGATGGGCTTTGCTCAGTGGGCAGTGTTAATGAAAGGGAGAGGAGTAAAAGCAGCAAGTAAAAATAAAATGAATAATGTTAGTAAATTTAGGAGAAAGTCAATGAGTTCCTAAGACTTGACGGAGAGACAAAATAGGGAGAAGCAGCCAGCAGAACTGCACTGTTTTGCACTCTTGTGACCACAAATGTTAGGTGAGCCAAGAACACAGCGAGATTGACCAACCAGGGTTAAAGTAAAGGCTAAACTTTTAAATACTATTCCTGGCCGCTCTGGCAACTAGGTCTCCTTCCCATGCTAAAGATAAAATAAAACATGCAAATTAACTGAATAGAAATCAAAGGTGTAGTCATAAACAGTCTAGATCACTCCATTTGGGTAAAGGGCTGGAAGTTTGTACCTCACAAAGCAAATGAAGACACGAGAAGAACTTGAATTACACATAAGAGGGTTAAATTAGCCCTGCGAAGTACTTGTTTTCCTCCCTATCAACGCTGGTCATAGGCGATGCAGGTGGTAAATCCTGTTCTTGCCTATCCCTATGGTCTCAAGCTGTTCTAACAGACAGTAGTTGCTGGGAAGAAAACGGAAGCTCATTCTCCCAGGGCCCTATCTAAACTGGTTTGGGCTGTAGAATTTAAACAGGGGTTCTCAAAGTTTAGCATGCACTGGAATCACCTCAGGATAATCTGCTTCTGCTCCATGGCAGATCTGGCTAGCCCCAGACTGGGCGTCCCAGCTCTCTAAAACACAAGTCACACAGTGGGGTTTATTCCCGGCCCATCTCAGGTACAAGTGTGTTAATTTTGTCCCCCTTTCTCTCTGAAGCTTTAACTATGGTGCTATTTGTTCTGAAGTCTCTGCACTGCATCTGGGGAAATCCACCTGCCTTGCGTGGCTTTGCATTTTGTGTATTTGTGACCTGGTGGTACGCACGGTCAGCTGGCAGTGGAGTGGAAGGCCCTGAGAGCCTGCAGAGCCCTGGTTCTCCCTTCACTTCTCTTTGACTCAAGGCAGTACCTCTTTTCAGAGAGCATGTGCTGCCTGAATGAGCAAAACAAACTCTTGTCAGACTTCCTTTTGTGGTAGCCTTGCTGCACTGAAACCTTCCGTCAGCTCCAGGAAGCAGTAAAAACATGAAAGGTGTTGCAAGTCTTTCACGACTGTGCTGGCAGGGATTCCTTTACTGGGTGGGCCATTAGATACTGGCTTGGCACTCCCCCACGTCTGTCCATCCAGATGGTGTAAAAGGCTCTAGCCGGCACACGTCCCACCGTGGGAGAGCTGTCAGGTCCACCAGACTTGCGAACACTTCTATGAGACCCAAGTGATGGTGGGAGGGGCCAGCAAACATTTGCAGCGATGTGTGCATATCCTTTGCACTTCTTGTTGGTGCGTTTAGTAAACCGAAATTAAAGGAAATTTAGGTGAGTGGTGAGCTGTCATTCTCACCGATCTCTGAACCTGGTGCAGGCCTGATGGTCTGACCTTGCTCACTGCTCTTCCTCTTTTCCTCCTTCCCATTCCCCTCCTCCTCCTTTTCTTTTCGTTTTCTTCTTTCTCCTCTTCCCTTGACCCTCCACCTCCCTTCTACCCTCCCATTACTCTCTTCTGTTCTACACAGCTTGAATATTCCTGGGCTATTGTTTGTACAATAAACTGTGCAAAGAAACACAATCCTCCAATGAAAGTTATTTAAAAGTAATTCTGATTTTCACTTACATTTTCCCAAGTTGCTATGGGTTGAATTGTGTGCTCCAAAATTTATATATTGAAGTCCTAAGCCCTAATACCTCAGGATGTGACCTTATTTGGAGATGAGGTCTTTACAGAGGTAATTAAGTTAAACTGAGACATTAGCATAGTCCCTAATCTGATATGAACTGCATCCTTCTAAGAAGGAGAAGTTTGGACACAGGCAGCCATACAGGGAGAACACCTTGTGAACTTGAGGACATCCATCTACAAGCCAAGGAGAGAGGCCTGGAACAGGCTCTTTTCCTCAGAGCCTTCAGACGGAACCAAACCTGTCAGCACCTCGACTTTGGACTTCTACCCTCCAGAACTGTGAGGCAATATGTTTCTATCATTTAAGCTGCCCCGTTTGTGGTATTTGTTATGGCAGCCCTAGCAAACCAATACATACTAAAAGGGAAGCTAGTCTGTAATTCTCAGCAATGTTTTTAACCACCACCCTCCCTCCTGTCTTCCTAGTTCTCTCACATCTGCAGCAGCTGTGGTACCTCTTGATCTCTAAACTCCAGAAACCCTTCCCCACCACTAGCTTGAATGACTTCTATTTTTCTAACACCTCTCCTGCTGAGCAAGAAATCAGCAAACTTTGATTCATTGCTCTGGTAACTTAACCTTGAGAAAGGTGGTGCCCCAAATTGGAAACACAAGCATTTTGGGTCACTGGAAGTGGATAGCCTTAGTGTAAGTGTAAATATGGCCTATTTCATGCACAAGGTGAGCACGATTTCTATTTGGATTGTTTAGTCCAGAGACTTGTTTATGTCATGGTGAACTGAGAAAACCCCAGTGTTCTGACTCAAGACCAAGAAGACCTTGGTTGGTGGTAAATTATTGGCAGGGAATTTGGTAGTGACCAGAGCTTGTTTAGCAGAGTGGATGGCGTTCATACAGTAACCATAAGCCTGGACCAGTGAAGGCCTGGCACACCTAGCTAGGATTTGAGGGTATATACAGCAGCTTGGGTGTCCAGATTCAAGTTTTCACTTATGTGTATTATCCTTGCATTCCTAGAATGAGCTCCACTCTGTCACTGTAATAAAAAGAGTTAACATAGCAGGCTGAACACTGCTATTTTTAGAGGTTGGCCCCTGGCTGGTGGTCTGCAGACTTGGCATTTAAGGCTGATTGATGATGTGATTTCTCCTGTACACGAGCTTTCCTTCTGAGAGTCTGGAATTTTGGTAGTTGTGCCTAGGCAACCACTGCCAATAAAATCTTTGGGCACTGAGTCTTTAATGGGCTTTCTGGGCAGAAACATCACACACATGGTTGCATTCTTCGCTGCTAGAGAAAGGATCATGCTTGATGTGTCCCTCACAGGAAGGAAAGAGTATAGGAAGCCTGCATGGATTTCTCCAGAACTCACCTGTGTCTTTTTCCTTCCATGATCCTATTTTGTATCCTTTTACTGTAATAAACCTGAGCCATGCTGTGAGTACAACTATGTGCTCAGTCCTGTGAGTCATTCTAGAAAATCAACGAACACGTGGGTGGTCTTGGGGAATCCCTGAAAGGGTCACGGTGTTTTACTTTTTAATGTGTTGTTGCGTTGTGTCTGCTAATATTTTATGTTTTCTTTATTGATATTGTTCAGTTCAACTCCCATTTATCAAGCTTTTCTTCATGCACGTTGTTCTACACATTGACATATAGCAACTTCTTTAATCTTTTGAGGTGCCCAGGACAGCTCATTTTATAGGTGAGAAAGCTGAGGCCCACAGAGATGGAGTGACTCACTCAGAGTCATGGAGCTCCTGACTGCACAGCAGAGCTGGGAACCAGGGCTATCTGCCTCTATGTTTGTGTGACCAGCAGTCCCAGTTTGCCCTCGACTGAGGGTTTCCTAGAGCATGGCACTCTGAGTACTAAAACTGCAACGGTCCTGGGCAAAATCAGGACACCTGGTCACCCTACTTCAAGTCCACAGCTTTTTTAATACTTTATCCAACTAGATACTTCTATTTTCCTGAGGGAGAGCTTGTCCCCATTAGGAGGTGGCCTATTTAGACCCAAATTGGAAGAGCCAGACACCTGGTCTCTCAAGGAGACCAATTTCCAAAGACCTTGCCTTAGTGCCAAACACTCTGCACCTCCCAACCCGCCTTGCTCAGTCTGCTCTTTCTTCTTCTCCACCAAGTGCACCGCCCATCTCTGCCCACCACATTTTTCAGCATTACTGGTTTTAATTTCCTGCACCATCCCCTTTGCAAAAACTTCTTTCCTGATTTAATTACTATTTCTCTTAATTAAATTTCATTCTCTCGATTGTCGTTAAACTCCTGAAGTTGTTTCTCCAACGAATTTAACAGTGAGGCCCTGTGCTTAGAGATTAATTGTCGTCATTTTTCCCTCAAACACAGGTACTTTCTTACTTCTCTTCAATTATCTGTGGGCAAAAGGAAAGTGACCATCCTTCTTCCCAGGGCCTCTCTGAGAACAAACACCGCTGGGGGCTGCCGTGAGAGAGAGGGAGAGAGGGAGAGAGGGAGAGAGGGAGAGAGGGAGAGAGGGAGAGAGGGAGAGAGGGAGAGAGGGAGGGAGGGAGGGAGGGAGGGAGGGAGGGAGGGAGGGAGGGAGGGAGGGAGGGAGGGAGGGAGAGAGGGAGGGAGGGAGAGAGAGAGAGAGAGAGAGAGAGAGAGAGAGAGAGAGAGAGAGAGAGAGAGAGTGAGTGGGGCGATGCCAAGTCTCTTGAATTTTTCTCCCACCTTCTACTGAGTCTAATCTCAGGGTAAGTAGCCAGAGAGCCCCAGGTGACTCAGACGGGCTCGTGAACAGCCTGGCGGGGGTGGGGTGGGGGTGGGGAGGAGCTCCAGGGGCACAGCTCAGTTTTCAGAGATGATGGCTCCCTGCCAGGAGGGGTTTGGGATGGTGCGGAGGGGAATAGGGGCTGGCTCTGGCCTCAAGCATTGCACCCAGCCAAGGTCTCTCAGAGGAACTAAGGCTGTGGCTCAAAGGTACAGAAACACTTTCGGCTAGAACTTGCCTTCCCTGGAACGCCCCTCTTAGGAAACCAAAGCTCCAGTGCTCTACCCTCTGATCACCTTTCTCACGGTCTCAGTACAGCAGCCTTTTGACCTTTCAGCCTCAAACTCCTGTTTTCCCAGCTCCATCACCCCAGACTCTCCTCTGTCTTTGTGCACAGACCCTTGAAAAACGGTGACTAGAGAAGGATGCATGGTTCTGGGTGGGGCCCAGTAAGCTTCCTGTATGAGCTAGTTGCTGCATCCTCTGGCCCTGTATGGGTGAAGCACCCGCAGAGGTACAAAGCACAGGCTCTGGGGTCCTCAGACCCAGCCTGGCACATACAGGCTGTGGGATCTTGTTTCTCCAATGCCCCAAGCCTCAGTTCCCTCGTCTGCAGATATTCAGATATAGTACCATGTGAAAGGGGTACAGGGCTGCCTTTTATTATATGTCAGGATTAAATGAAACAACTGAAGTGAAGAATTCAGCACAGTGCTTGGTGTGTAATTAGCCTTAAACAACAAGTAGTATTACTCACACTGAGTAGCATTTGCTCCTATATGTCACAGAATCCCCAACTTTTAGGACTGAAAAGAAAACTGAAGTCCTTTAAGCCCTCTCATCTCCCCAGCCATTTGATTATGACATTTCTATTTGGTCTCTGACTCTGCTTGGGTACCTCCTGGGATGGCGAACACTGCTCTGGGGAATCCCTGCCTTCTTTGGGTTACTCTATAGATGTCAATTAGCTCTGTTTACAGGTGTGATGTATTTAAACTGCTTTCCAGTTGCAGGGAACAGGAAGCTGTCCCCTATTCAACTACAATAATGTAGGCTGCCAGAGAACAGGACACAAATGATCATTTGGAAGATAAGTCAGCAAATAACTCAATGACATACTCACAGGTGAAGGATTCAGGCTCTAGACTCTCTGCCTACCCAGTTCCTGGGAGGGGGGGTCCGGTCCAGCTGAAGATAAGGTCCTGAGAATGAGGTAGAACCCAGTTAATTCAGACACGTTTTATAGACAAGGCCTCAAAAATCCCAAAGGAACCCTTTTTTTTTTTTTTACATCTTTATTGGAGTATAATTGCTTTACAATGGTCCAAAGGAACCTTTGAAGTCACCCTTTTCCTGAGTTCACGAGGACTCACAAACAATACCATCCATCCCTGGTTATTCATGCTCATTAAACGTCAGAATAAAGAGCTTAGAGCTCAGGAGGGGCTCCATCCCCATTACTCCGGGGCCGCTTAGCTGCATTTATGATGAGAAGGCCCTGGGGTGTTTAACTACCCGATTTGCTTAATAAAGTCCTCCCGGTTCTGCTGATGTTACCAGCTTCATGTCGCACATTCTTGTGCTATTGGGGTGGTGCCAGAATGTATTTAAATATCCCATTGTGTCTATTTCATTTTTATTTAAAGGAAATGAATTTCAAGGTTTAAAGCAGATTTTCTAATGTAAATGCACCTATGCAGCTAGGTGTGAGGAGCCAGAAGTAAGGGAAGGGTTACAGTATAGGAACTGTATGAGGCATTCATGGCTCATCTAGCTGGAGGTCCTGTTCTCCTATGAACTGTGGCTTGTGAGACGGTGGATTCTCATTGTTAGGAAGTACATATTTGTATAAACCTGAATTAATTTTCATTTAGTGCTTAATAGATTTAATTTTACCTTAATGATATATTTTATTTCTTCTTTTTGGTATAAATTTACTTATTTATTTTTGGCTGTGTTGGGTCTTCGTTGCTGTGTGCGGGCTTTCTCTAGTTGGGATGAGCGGGGGCTACTCTTCGTTGCGGTGCGTGGGCTTCTCACTACGGTGGCTTCTCTTGTTGCGGTGGCTTCTCTTGTTGCGGAGTACGGGCTCTAGGCGTGTGGGCTTCAGTAGTTGTGGCTCGCAGGCTCTAGAGTACAGGTTCAGTAGTTGTGGTGCATGGGCTTAGTTGCTCCGTGGCATGTGGGATCTTCCCGGACCAGGGCTCAAACCCGTGTCCCCTGCATTGGCAGGCGGATTCTTAACCACTACGCCACCAGGGAAGCCCCAATGATATATTTTAAATGGACTCCTAGAAGGTTTGGATTGGACCTTAGAACTTAATTTGACCAATCCCTCCTGTTACAGATGAAAAAATTGAGGCCCAGAGAGGTTAAAGTTTTTTCCCCAAATCACACAGGTAGTAATAAGTGTAGGGCTGGGATTCAAGTCTAGATTTTAAAATTTCAGATGGTATTGGTTCAAAACTCACCCCACGTGCAGTAAGATAAGCTTCTTTAGCGGTCTCTCTGGCATAAAAGGGAAGTGTTAATGTTTCCTCATCCTCTAGCTCCGAGATCCTGTTTATTTGGAATTAGCTTGGTGGAAGGATCAACTTGCCTCCTCACAGCTGCTGTCCCTTCTCATGCCACATTGAAGAGGAACCACAACCCCCTCTCCTTGACCTCCCCTCACATGCTGCACACACGGCAGCTACATACGTACAGCAGACTTTATATGAAACTTGAGGAAACAGAGGTTTGTGTCACCATGTTGCTCGTTTCCCCTTCTTTTTAGAGCACCCTTCTGTAGGATTCGTCCCAGAAATTCCCCCATTTCAAAGCACAGAGTAACATAGCTCATCAATTCCCTTTCACTCAGGACTACGTTTTGCTGCAACAGAGACCTGTAAAACAATGCCTTAAATAAGGGTTACAATTTTTCTCTCATGTAAGTCTGGAGGTAGGCATTCTAGGGCTGGTAAGGTAGTGCCACAATCTCATCAGTGTCCTAACCTCCTCTCATCTTTCCATTTTGCCATCCTTAGCACAAGCCTACTGTCCTCAAGCAAGATCACCTCAGGACTGCAAAATGACTGCTGCAGCACAAGTCATTACATCCATGTTTCAGGTAAAGGAAGAGGGAAGGCCAATAAGGGGCCTGCCAACAGAGTCAGTGCCCTTTTCAGGGAGCATTCCCAGAAGTCTCATACTATAGTTATTCTTTCATTCAATTGGCCAGAAGTTACTCTCATGGGCACTCTTCTCTGGAGGGGAGCCTGGGAAATCTAATTTTTCAGTTGGCACATTGCTACCTCCAACAAAATCAGGGCCCTGTGTAAGTAAGAAGAGAAGAATAAATTTTGGGTAGGCAACCAGAATGTCTGCCACAACCCCCAACTCAGGTCTGGACCTATCTTTGCATCCCAATGACTCATTATTCTATTAAACCTAAGAGGCCATCACAGGGCTGAAGGGAGGGAGCTGGAGTAAAAGAAATGGCTGAATCTTTCATCTGCTGTCTTCACTGACAGTCTCTGAAAGTGGATGGCAACAAAGAGATTTATTTGCCCACTGATATGAAATTTACCACCCTCCTTAGAAGGCAGAAGCGGTTACAGTTGCCTTTTATTTTCCTATTGCTACACCCAAGGATTGTTGTGAGAATGAAAAGACAGATATGAGACAGATATGAGACAGCATGTTATAAACTATAAAACACTATTCAGCAACAGAAATGATCGTTTATCTTTATTATAAGTGTTGTCACGTCTTCTAAAGCCGTGCGCTCAGCTGAAGAAAAGGATTTTCTGAGAGAGAGCAAGAGAGCCAAAGAGAAAAGGAGAGAAAGAGTGAGGGGGAGGGGTAAGGGAGAAGGGAAATGGGGAGAGAGAAGAGTGGAGGCCCCTTTTCTATCAAAGGCAGAACAAAAATATATTGACATAATTGAATCCTATGTCTGACCTAAACACATATACAACTACCTGGGAGACAGCATCAAAGTTCTTTGCTCAGGGCTCTCTGATTATTTAAAAAATATCTCCCTCATTTTTAAGCAATATATGTATATTGAAGACTATTTGAACCATATGAAAAGGCACAAGGAAGTTTTTCTTAAAAACCTGCTTTATTGATATATAACTGACGTATCATAAACTGTGCACATTTCAAGTGTGTAATTTTATATATTTTGACATAAGTATACACCCATGAATCCATCACTACCCTCAACATAATGAACACATCCGTCACCCCCAAAAGTTTCCTATGCTCCCTCTCTTCTGCCCCTTCCTGGTCAACCCCCTTCCTGCCAGGAATCAACTCCTCTGCTTTCTGCCACTCTAGATTCCTTTGCATTTTCTTGAATTTTATACAAATGGAATATAAAATTCCACAAAAACATGTACAATGTATGTACTCTTTTTTGTTTAGCTTCATTCACTTGGCATAATATATGAAAACAAAAAAAACCAAAAAAATGCCAACAAACCTCACAACTTACAGAGAAGTATAATTAATGACATAACACAGATCCACCAGGATTCAGAACAGTTAATTAGCCATATTCGCTTCAGCTCTCCTCATTTTTTTAATGTGATTTATACAAGAAAAAAATTGTAACAATTTGCATAATTCTATGAATAATTATAAAGCAAACCCCTGTGGGCAACAAGTGAACGCTGTAAGCACCCTGTTATCTTCTGTGTCCCCTCCCTGACACCCATGTCTTCCCCCCCAATTCTAGGTCATCACTATCCCCACTTTCGGGAGACTCACTTTCTTGCTTGCCTTTCTGGTTTTATGACCTAGGTATCCATCCCAGTATGGTAGAGTTGAGCCACCTGTTTGTGAATTTTATATGAATGAAACCATAGTGTTTGTCTTCTTCTGTGACTTGTATTTTTTACCGTTATGTTTGGGAGATTAGCCATGTTGTGTCACGTGGCTGTGGTTTGTTCATTTTAATGGCTGTAGAGTATTCAATTTTATGAATATACTGCAGCGTGGCATGGCCCACACTAGAAAGAAACCTTTAAAATGTGATCATCACTGTTTGGCCTGTGTTCGCACCCAAGCCTTGTACCCATCAGACAGTCGTCATAGGATAGAAACAAGTGAAACACCCCAACTCCTGCTGCCAGTCCCCTGACCGCCACCCTGTGTCCATAGAAAGTTAATCATTAATATTCACATATGCAAATCATAAATATTTACAACAATATCTTCTGTCCTGACATAGTATTCCTTCTGAAGAAGCAAAGCACAAAGCAGCTTCTAAAAAAAAAATTATGAACTTTATGTAATTTCATTAGTCAGCCCAGGCTAATAAAAAAGTACCACAGACTGGGTGGCTTAAACAACAGAAGTGTATTTTTTCTCACAGATCTGGAGGTTGGAAGTTCAGGATCAAGGAGTCAGTAGGTTTGGTTTCCACTGAAGCCTCTCTCTGGCTTACAAAGGGCTGCCTTCTCCCTGTTTCCTCATGTTTCTGTCTCCTCTGTCTTCTCACTGTATTCCCTCTTTCCTTCTGTTTCCTAATCTTCTCTTTAAAGACCCCAGTCAGATTAGATTAGGACCCATCCCAATGGCCACAGTTTACCTGTTTCAAGGCCCTGTGTCCAAATATGGTCATGGTCTGAGGTACTAGGGGTTAGGACTTCAAAACATGAATTTCAGCCCATAGCAGTTGCACTGATCTTAATACAGCTAGCTATATTCTCCGTGGGAGAGAGAAAAACAAGGGTGACGTCAGACACTCTCCTTCTACAGCCTGCTCTTCCCTTTTCACTCTTTTCCTCAGGCCTTCAATTCAGAACATCCTAGCTCACTGCTCCTAAATGATGCTCTCACTATAAATTGCATAGAAACATAAGACATCAAAACCTAGTTTTACATTTCTTTGTGTATAAGAAATAGCAAGAGTCACTGAAGTCGGTGCTTGCAGTCTGAGACTTTTCTAAAAAGAGTTCAGTGCATTATTCAAGTTGAAAAAATAATAATTTGGACCTTAGCCTGTCTCCAGCAGATGGACGACGCTGCCCGTCCCCTGCCCTTTCTTAAGAAGTTCCCTTTATTCTGTGATACCCTGAAGTGTCTGCTGGCATGGTGGTTTACAAGCACCTTCTCACGTGGTGAATAATTAGGTCCTAATCACCACCCAGTGAAGTAGAGAAATAATTTGAATCCCTGTTGTACAGATGAGATAACTGGAGCATAAAGAATGTGGGATTTTCAAGGTCACACAGCAAGAAAGGCACAAAGCCAGCTTCCATTTCTCAGTCTAGGTAATATGAATTCCACAGTTCCACGTTGCCTTCTCTCCCCAAAGTGGCAGTCCATCCACCAAGTTTTTGTTTCAATTGGGGTGCAGTGGCGCTAGTCATTGGGAGGGGGAACAACTGAAAACACTATGATGACTCAGGGCAGTCAATAAGAAAATGGACTTTCTCGGTGCGGCAGAGATGGGGAAGTAGTCATCTTCTTTCTTCTGATAGCAGGGCGTATCAGAAGAGTTTTTGAGTTATTGTTTTATTCCACGGGTTTTTGTTTTATTCCACAGGTTTCGATGACCAGACTGTGCTTGTTCAGTGGGAACCCCTTAATTCTGGCTCCTGGGTCCTCTTGACATGTTCCCATAAGTCCATGAGCCTATCCTTACTTGGCACAAAAAGGTGTTCCACATTCTTCTCATATTTTCACTGCCCCAGCCTTAAACTCACTGTATTTTGAGAACTGGTGGATACCACCCAGTGTTAAAAGTTGAAGTCTTGAACCACTGTAGGAGCCAGAGGAGACGGTGATTTCTCCTCAAATTATGACCCTTCTTGACCTTCAGATGAAAGGACTAAGAGGATGATTGCCCCCACGTGCTTGTAATTCATCCCCAGGATAAACAAATCTACTGTCTTAAGTTTCTCATGATTTCCATTTCATGGAAGAGAATTTCAAACTGAGCCTCAGAGACACTAGGTGGGAAACGGGAATTCAAATCTGTGGGATAGGGTAACGGGAGATCAATACGGAACGGACTGCCGCCCTTACTAACAGTGACCCTGACCCACACAAGCCCGTGTGTGGGAGGAGCTTGGGCTCCTCCCAAGGAGCCTGCAGAGCCGGCGGCGAGCAGGAAGCCTCAGGGTACAGAGGAGCATGTCACTCTGAACTCCCAGATGGTGAAAGGTAAGCCTCTGTCCTGGGGACACCGGAGTGGGCGGGGTGTCCTTTCTACACTCACAGGTGCAGCCAGAGCTGACTCTAAGATAAGACAGGTTTGATCATGGCTCGTTTTCCTTTCCATTAAAAATAATTTCAATTAGGAAAGACTTTAAGCTTACAGAAAGTTACAGATAAAAATGTCATAAGCACCAATGTACCCATCACCAGACGGAGGAAATGTTAACATTAGCCTTAGATCCTTTTAGAAAGAAAGTAAAACTACAGATAAAATTGAAACCCAATTGTCCTCCCTCTTTCTCCAGAGGTAACTCTCAAGTTAGTACGCAGCTTCTTGGTGCTCAATATTACTTTGTTTTCACGTGGGTAAACACCAATATATAATATTGCCTTGTGTACTTAAAACATTTCATAAGCAGTATTGTTACCCACGCTATGCAGCCAAGGCTCCAGGAGCGGAAACTTTTATTTTTTTCAATCATACAGGTTAGTTGTTTTTTTATCAACAGGATGCCACGAAGGCCAGAAACAAAACCAGATTGAACCAGCTAGGTCCAAGATGACGGGCAAAGTAGGCTAAAGGTCACTGCTTTCCTTGCCTTGATTTATCTGTGTTTCCATATCAACCCCTGAAAGCTGAAAGATACTTACCCAGATTTATCTCTGTGTTTGTTTCAAAAGTACCTGGTGTTTGGCAGACATGCTTCGCGGGCTGTACTTTGAGAGATACACAGTGGTCAACCATCCCAAACCAGCTCTGACGACCACGGGAACACGCCTGCGCAGATGAAACCAGGGGGCTGTCCCAGCATTACCTTCGCTTCATTACCTTGCTAACATCTCCACCCAAAGCGGGGATTTGTGCTCTGCTAGGCACAATTTGTTCCACGTGCAAAGGAACATGGCCGACTGCGCATGACCTGGCTGCCCCTGGAAATCTCCGCCCCTTTCCTAGAGCCCTGATGACCCTCTCCCTCCTAACCCTAAAATTCCCTTACTCCCCTCTCTTTGGGGAGAAGGTGCTTTTAGAGTTTGAGCTTCCCTTCTCCATTCTCTGGCGTTTGGGTAAAAACCTGTTTTGCTTGCACCAAACTCAATTTCATTATTGGGAGCTCGAAACTGAGTGGGAAGGAACTCCCTGTCTGATAGGGGTTGGGGGAAGGGAGAGCTTAGGTTCAGCTAAGGCACCAAGAATGGGGGGTGGTCTCACGTCTAATTCAGTAACATTACCATACTGCTTGTATCCGTTTTCAACTGACTTTTTTTTTTTTTTTTTTTTCGGTACGTGGGCCTCTTACTGTTGTGGCCTCTCCCGTTGCGGAGCACAGGCTCCAGACACGCAGGCTCAGCGGCCATGGCTTACGGGCCTAGCCGCTCCGCGGCATGTGGGAATCTTCCCGGACCGGGACACGAACCTGTGTCCCCTGCATCGGCAGGCGGACTCTCAACCACTGCACCACCAGGGAAGTCCTCAACTGGCTTTTGATTTTCACCTAACAGCGAGATTTATTGATATTAATAATGTAGATCTAGTTCATTCATTTTATCTGATAGTATTTTGTTGTATGACATTTCTATAATGATATATATTACTCTTAATAGTCCTAATGCTTTGTATATTGGATTTTCTTTGAAGATAATAAACTCACCTGGAATAATGACAGTTTTGTTTCCTACTTTCTATCCCTAAATCTCTTATTTCTATTTTTAGTATAATGTTGGCTAGGAGTTCAAGTGGGGATTATTTTCTTGTTCTTTTTCTGATTTAAAAGAGATTTTAAGGTTTGCATTTTTAGGTATGATGTTTGTGGTAGGTTTTTGGTAGCTACCTTTTTACCAGGTTAAGGAACCTACCTCCTAGTACTATTTTGCCCAAGGTGTTTTTTCCCAAAGTCCTTTCATGACTGACTTCATTATGTTTCTTTTTCTGAACCTATTGACATGATTATATAATTTTCTCCTTCTAATTTCCCAGTCTAGTAAATTACATCAGTAGATTTCCTAATGTTAAAGTATTCTATATTTTTAAGGAAAAGATAAGATAGAGGACCGTCCTCTATTTGATCATGATGTATTTTTTATACATTGCTCAATTAAGTTTGCTATCCAGCTGTCTGTCTGCTATCTATGTATGTATTTAAAAAATTCTTGTATTTGGGTACATGTTTGAAGTGGGGGGCCTGTACATATTTCCCCCCTGTCTGGTTTGTTATCTAGACTATATTAGCTTCATAAAATAAGTTGAGGAGTTTCATCTTTATTTACTGTCTGGAAGAATTTATATATAATTGGAATTATCTGTTATATGAAAGTTTAGAGGATCCACCTGGAGAGCCATCTGTAACGTATAATTTCTTTGTGGGAAAATTGAAACTCTATTAATTCAAGTTCTTATTTTGTTATAAAAACAATTGGGTTTTCCATTTCCTCTCAAGTTAGTAATGGCAAATATGGTACTTTACATTGGGGCAGGCAAACTATGGCCTGTGAGCCAAATGCAGCAGCTTTTTGTTTTTGTAAATAAAGTTTGATTGGAATACAGCCATGCAATTCATTTATATATTGTCTATGGCTGATTAGGCTGTGCTCCCCTAATCAATCCCCAGTACCTATCCTCTATCTCCTTGATTCTCAGAGCTTTTCTATTCTCAGTATAGATGAAGAGTTTAAGAATTGAATTTTCAACTCACTTCGTCCAACCATTTACTCATCCATCCATCCTTCCATTCAGTGAATATTTACTGGGTGTCTACATTCTCAACATTATTCTAAAGCACTGGGGATATAGCAATGAACAAACAATTCCATGCCCTCATGAGGCTTACATTCAAAGATGGAGACTCAGACAATAGACAAATAAGATAGTACATATACAATATGCCTGGGGTATTTGGGAGAAAAGTAGAGAGAAAGTCTTTGGCTACCGTTTCCATTTCTGTAACATTCTTTGGTCTATTCAAGTTCTTTTTGTATCAATATTGCATTTTCTATATTTTACAATTTATCAGTTTCATGTAGGTTTTCGAATTTATTACTGTGGAGGGTTTCATTCTTCTATTTTCAACTCTTTGTACCACTGTCTTTTGTAGATAACATATTGTTGGATTTTATTTTTTTAAAGCCCAGTCTGACTTTTTCTCTTCTAATTGGGACAGTTAGCCCATTTATATTTATTTTATATATTTAAACTTAGTTGCCATCTTTTTTTCATATTTTCCATTTATATGTCTTCTTTTATTTCTTTTTATTCTTACTTATCACTGGATGTACTGAATTTTCTTCTGCTGGTTTAAAAGTTATACTCTATTTTGTGCATCTGATGATTGCTTTAAACTTAAGACTAATATAGATTTAAAAAATTTCCCCTATTAATCTGTTAAACTTGTCAGTATTTATGTCTTTCCCCTAAAAAGACAAATACTCTAGTCTGCTCTCATATCCTTCAGTTTCTTCCCCACCCCCTTCCTATGCCATCATTATATGAAAATGATTTTTTTTTCTTTTTCAATCATGCTAGATTTTTTTTATTACCTTCCTAGATTTATGTGTCTAAAATTTTGAGTACTTTTTCCAAAATTATTTTCAATGTGTGGTAACCCTTTTGGTACCTTGTATGCCTGAGAATGTTTTTTACTACCCCTCATATGTTAATGCCAATTTTTGGATATAAAGTTCTACCTTCCAGATTATTTTCTTTCAGTTAAAAAAAAATTACTTTCATCTTCTTGTATCCAACACTTCTGCAAAGACTAATGCTTCTCTGTAGATAGTCTACTCTTTCTCTAGGTATTTCTCTGCTTTGTCTAGGTAGGTATTCTCTACGCTTGGAAGTCTTTTCAAATTTTACCTTTGTCTTTGGGACAATTAAAAAAAATATTACTACAATCTAAGTATGGGTTTTCATTCTCTGTCTACTTTCAATGTGACGTCCTTCATCTTTCCTTGATTCTAGAAAATTAATGTCCATTTATTTGTTCAAATATTTTCACCTTTCTGTTTTTGTTTCCTCGCTCGTTAGAACTCCTATTATTTGGATGTTGAAAATTTTACATCTAATCTCTTTATTTCTTAGATTTTTTTTCTTTTGTGTTTCTTTAAAAAAATTTTTTTTCTGTTGACATCTGGAAGAATTCCTCATTTTAATCTTTCAGTTCACTAATATATTCTTCAGCTAAACCTGTCCTATCATTTATCTGCATCTATCTGATCTAATGTGAATATTTCCACTTGGCTTTAAAATAATTTGTTGTCCTTGTCTCATTATCCAAATATTTATTATGTTTATTTTAAATTCTTGGTGTATTCTTCTGTTTCATATAGCCCACAGTGTTCCATTTGCCATTTTTATTGTAATTTTGTTTTGTAGTCTTTCTTTTCAGATGTCTATTTTTTTTTCCCAGTGAACTCATGCTACTCTGGTAATGTATATTGGGGGATTTCCAACAAAGAGTTCTAGTCTCCATCCATCCCTGTGAATATAAAGTGTGGGTAGTGGACAGTGTAACCACAGGGCCACTATTGATCACTCCTGATTGCTAACTCCTCATAAGGCAACCCTTTGGTTCAGGGTTTCAACTTTAAACCTTTCAGGACAAGATGCAACATAGTATCTTGGATTGGATCTTGGAAAAGAATAAGGACAATAATGGAAAAAGCCTGGCAAAATCTGAATGTAGTTTTGTTAATAGTGATGTACCCATGTTAATTGTACTGCAGTTATGTAAGACATTAACATGAGTAGAAACTGGGTGAAGGGAGTACAGGAAACTTTTCTGCAAATCTAACATTATTGTACTATTGCTGAAACTTTTCTGCAAATCTAACATTATTCCAAAATAAAAGGTTTTTATAAATATTTTTGATAATAAGTGAGCTGGACACTCATGATATGTGTAATTATCTATAGGTGTATTTCACTTTAAATGAAACATTTAAAAAATGTAACACACACACACACACTCATACCCCTTAAAAACCCTTTCAGTTGAAGCACGAGTGGGAAGACAAAACCACCCTTGGTTGTAATTCTCTGGCTTTGAGGTTCTGAAAGGGGAGGGTTGGAAGAGTGAAAGCTCAAGGCAAGCTGGTCCATCTTCGCTTGAAGTTGTCCCACAGTTCACTGATGCTCTTCTTATTTTTAAAAGTTCTATTTGGGCTTCCCTGGTAGCGCAGTGGTTGAAAGTCCGCCTGCCGATGCAGGGGACGCGGGTTCATGCCCCAGTCTGGGAAGATCCCACATGCCGCGGAGCGGCTGGGCCCGTGAGCCATGGCCGCTGAGCCTGCGCGTCCGGAGCCTGTGCTCCGCAACAGGAGAGGCCGCAACAGTGAGAGGCCCGCATACCGCAAAAAAAAAAAAAAATTCTATTTTCTCAAGTTCACTGATCTTTTTTTCTGCACTGTCTAATCCACTGTTAATCCAATTTTAAAATATTGTATTTTAAAATCTCAGACATAGTTTTCATCTCTAGAAGTCTTATTTGGGTCTTTTGAATATTCTCCATGTCTACTTAACTTTTTGAATGTTGGGAGTACAGTTCTAATACCTGCTAAGGTCTTTCTCTGCTGATTCTAACATCTGTGTTACTTCTGAGTTGGTTTTCATTGGTTGGCCTCACTATGGGTCACGTTTCCCTGATTTTTTGCATGTCTGGTAATCTCTGATTGGATATCAGACATTGTGAATTTTACCTTGTTGGAGTTGGATATGTTGTATCCCTATATATCTCCAGTTTTGATCTTGGATATAGTTAAGTATTGGAAACATTGTGATTCTTTCAGGTCTAACTTTTACAATTCGCTAGGTGGGTCTAGAGCAGCACAGTTTATGACTAGTCATTCCTCACTGCTGAGGCAAGACCCTCCTGAGCACTTCACCCCATGTGCCGTGAATTATGAGCTTTTTTAGTCTGACTGGTGGCTGTAGGTACTGTTCCCAGTCCTGTGTGAGAACTAGGCCTTTTTTCTTCCAGTCCTTTCAGGTGGTTCTTTCCTCCACTTCAGGTAGTTTCTTCACATGATGTGTCGTTGATGCATGCACGGAGGGTTCTATGCAGATTTCTGAGGTCCTCTCACTGTGCGTTCTCTCCTCTCTGGTGCTCTGTATTACGAACTCTGGTTGCTTTGGTCCCCTGGACTCTCAGCTCCATCTCCTCGACTCAGGGAGTCTGCAGGCTCTGCCTCAATTCCCCCTCAAGTGCCACAGCCAGAGAACTGTCATAGGCAGTACATTGGGACAATTTGCTTCTGGTCTCTCAGGCATGGTTGTCTTCTGTTTTGTGACTTGTGTGTCTTGAAAATCACTGTTTTATGTACTCTTCCTTCCTTCCTTCCTTTCTTTCTTCTTTCCTTCCTTTCTCTCTTTCTTTCTTTTCTTTCTCTCTCTCTCTCTTCCTCCCTCCCTCCCTCCCTCCCTCTCTCTCTCTCTCTCTCTCTCTCTTTCTCTCTCCCTTTCTCTTTCTCCCTCCCTCCCTTTATCTCTTTCTCGCTTTCTTCTCTCTTTCTTTCTTGTTTCATAAAAGAGGGTAAATTGGTCCCTGTTACTCCATCTTAGCTGGAAGCAGAAGTCCCACATTCTTTTTTTGTTCCCTCATTTAAACAGTGTGTTTAGGGAGGTTTCTGTGGTGAGAGCAAAGAGGGGCCAGGACAGCTATCCCAGTTTCAAAGCTCAGTGGCTCCCTCTGCCATTGTTACCACAAAGAACTCAAAATGTGGCCTCTCTGTGTAGCCACTTAGTCTCTCAGAGCTAAGCTTTCTGCCCGCAGACAGTGTTTCCTAGAGCTTTACAGGCCTTACTCTCCAAGGTGGACAGGGCGCAGGTTTTTAAAAATAGACAAAACAAAAGATTGTGTTGAAGGGGACACCATTTGTGAAATGGCAGGGCCGAGGGAGACACCAGTGCAGATGCAGAGGTGAGGTGGAGGCAGAGGCCAAGGCCCGAGAGATGAAGATGCCAAACCTGGGGCCAAACGCAAGGCCACATGAAGCCATGTCTAAGGAAAAGTCCATTCATTCACATACTCCATGTCTGGGCAGGGGCAGGCACAGAGTAGAGGAGGCAGTCATGTATAAGAAAAGGGCCACGTGTGTCTATGCAGGATGTTGAGCATTGGAGAAGAACTTGGTGTTTGCAACACTTACATTCTTTTGCAGGGCTCCCAGGAAGGTCACTGTGGAGAGGCTGCCTGCTTAGGGACTACATTCCCAGTCCCCTTTGTAGGTGGACATGCGGCTTAGAGGCAGGCCGCAGAATGTGCCAGTGATGTTCACCTCCCACACAGGCTAATCCACATGCTTCTCCCCTTCCAGCTGGTTGGAATGGAGACCCCTGGAGACAGTAGGTGACAATGGCAGAGCCTGCAATATCCCGGGACTAGCCCACCTAACTAGGGCATGAACAATTTTTGCTGTCATGGTGGTGAAACTACGACGTTATGTTAAGAACATTTTCAGTAATGAAGTGACTTGATCATTTGGTAAATTGACCTTTGACAATCCAATTTCCAGCAAATTCTTCCTTGAGGGTATATATATATATATATATGAATAACTTTGGCTTGCTTCCTTTGGAAAGACCAAGTGGTGTTTTGAGTAGAATAACACACCAGTTTTAGCTAAGAGCTGATTTTACTCATAGATTTGCATATTTTATAGTTTTTTTTTACCCTGTGGTTAGATGAGGAAGGACTTGCCTCCATTCTTGTCCTTCCATTCACAGGATGCCAAGCCCCCTCTCATGCTCCCCCTACTATTACAAGGAAGACAACTTAAGAGGAAGAAACCAAGGGAACTAGAGAGAGGGAGAGAGATGGCAATCACAGAGGAAACTCACTCAGTGTTGTCAAACCTAGACTAACGTAGATGAGAGAGACTCAAGGGGAAAAGAACATTTTGCCCCATCCGTGTGTGTGTGTGTGTGTGTGTGTGTGTGCGCAGACATACTTGATTGTTGAATTACTAAAACATGTCCAGTAATGTCCTGTCCTTCTGAATGTTAGAGGCATAACAATGGACTTATAGGTCTAACTCCTTTATTTTATAGATGGACAAGCTGAGACCCATATAGACACAGGGCTGCTCAAGGTCACTGTTCATAAGTTGCAGACTTGGGATTTCCCAAATTCACTTGATTCAGACTTCACAGAGGCCCCTTCCCACTCCTCATGCCCAAATGCACATTCGAGCTACGGAACTTGCCTTTCTGTGAGCTGGTGAAAACCACAGGGCGAGCGTGCAGGGAGATAAGCTCCCCATCATCACTAGGCTGCCACCCAAACAGACTGCATAGTGCCGGGAGAATGGCATGGCAGAGAGAAGCTTCCCACACGGGGCCCCCACCAGTGCCCCCCTCCGTTGCATTTTTCAGGGGAATCCCTCCTGCCTTCAGCTGGTGGCCCCGGGAGGCAAAGGTCTTGAGTCACTCTGGCTGCAGCACTGGGCTGGTGACCACAGAGGGTGACCACAGGTCTGGGGAGCTGGGGCTGTCTGGAAAGCAGTTTCTCTTTTAATGTCTCTCTAGAGGCGGTCCTGTCTGCCCTTCCCAGCCTCCTCCCAGGCTGACTGCTCTCAGCCACGCTGTGACCCTATCTTCCCTGGAGCCCACGGAGTGGCATGCAAATGTTCCAGGGCATTCAGGAACCTCTCCAGCCCACTGAGGCTACCTCTGTGTGTCTCACATGTCGGGGGCACTTTCGCTATTTCCAGAGAACACCAGTTGCTTTCGTACGTCTGTGCTTTAGTACAAGATGTTTCTTCTGTCTAGACCCTCTCTCTCCAACCTGGACTGGTTAGAACACTCCCTCCTCATTCTTTTATTTTTTACAATTATTTATCTTTAAAAGTTGGGTAAAATATACACAACATAAAGTTTAATATTTTAACCTTTTTTTTTTTTCAGTGACGGTTCAGTGGCATTAAGAACATTCACGTGGTTGTGCAACCATCACCACCATCTGTCTCCAGAACTGAAACTCTGCATCACTTAATAATTCCCCATTCCTTCCCCCAGCCCCTGGCAACCACTGTTCTACTTTCTGTCTCTATGAATTTGACTACTTTAGGTAACTCATAGGGGTGGAATCATACAGTGTTTGTCCTTTGTGACTGACATTGCACCTAGCATAATGTCTTCAAGATTCATCCATGCTATTGCATGTGTCAGAATTTCCTTCTTTTTTAAGGCTGAATAGTATTCCATTGTATGTATACATCACATTTTGTTTATCCATTCATCTGTTGATGGACACTGGGTTGATTCCATCTTTTGGCTATTGAGACATAATTTGTGGCCTAACATATGGTCTGTCCTGGAGAATATCCCACGTGTACTCAAGAAGAATGTATATGCTGCTGTTGTTGGGCATAGCGTTCTGAGTTATGTCTGTTAGATCTAGTTGGTTTATTCAGTTGTCCCAGTCCTCTAGTTCCTTACTTGTCTTCTGTCTGGTTATTCTATCCATTCTATCGAGAGTGGGGCATTGAAGTCTCCAACTTTTATTGTAGAATTGTCTATTTCTCCCTTCAATTCTTTGTCAGTTTTTGCCTCATACACCTTGATGGTCTGTTATTGGGTGTGTAAATGTTCCTCCTCATTCTTAAGCCTCTATCCAAACACTCCCTCCTCGGGTGCCCTCACCCCTGCCTCCCTCTATCCTGGGCAGGGTCACTCTCCTCTGTGCTCTCACCATAACTTGGATACACTTCTGTGTCCCACATTCTGCTATCCTGAGTAATTTACATGTTTCTCGTCCCATTTAGTTTGTCTTGGAGGTCATAGAGTTTTGTCTTCTTTATGTTTGCATCTTCAGAATCTGGCACAGTAGGTGCCCAGTGAATGTTTGTTGAACGGACATTTGTCATTGAATGCAATTGTTGCATCATCCATGTTCTTCCTGGGATAAAAATAACTGTAGTCAGAAATTCTCAACACACCATTGCTTTTTGTATCAGTAACGTATAGCCTCCAAGGTGCTTGTTCTTCTCCCTCGTTTGATCCGCACCCCAACCCTAGAAGGGAGGTAGGGCGGGGTTTACAGCTCCACTCTACAGGTAAGGAAACTGAGACTCAGAGGCTCAGGCTGAGTGTCTTGCTAGAGGTCGAGATGGCAAGAGGCAGAGCTAGGACTTGAGCCCAGGTTAGTCTGGCTTCTGACCAGGACTCCTTTCTCTGCCCACTGCCCTGGTGGGCTTGGCTCTTTGTGGCTGCCCTGGATGGGATCACAGCCTGTGTGTGTGGAGGCCGAGCCTCTTTTCTCTTGGGGAATTTGAAGTTTGCCTTTGGATGTGTTACGAGGAGTTCTGAGCGTCTCTGAGATAAATCTCATGAGATTATTTTAGAGATAGTGAATGCTGAGTATCTTGCTTGCTGAGGCACAGAGGGGAGCTGAGGCTCCAATCTGGGCTTCCCTGACTCCAGGTTTGATGTGCTTTTGCCATTTGACCTAATGCACCCTGGGCAGTCTTAGGATAGTCAAGAAGCTTTTTCATGTTTTGAGCTAAAATAGGTCCAGTGTGTCCACCCTCCCACTCTGGCCTCTGGAGCCCTTCAGAGTGAATCTGCTCTCTCTGCTCCTAACACCCTTCCAGGGATGTGCATGTGTTTCCCTGAGTTTTTTTTCCTCAGGCTGTACGGCACCAGTGCCTTCAAGTTCCTCCACTGCTTTTCTAGAGACCTCCCTCTCCGGGCCACCTCCCTCCCTCCAGTTTGTCTATTGGCTGGGTCTGAGTCACAGGGAGAGCACACCCATAACAGGGCATCACTGGGCTGGCAGGGAGACTGCAGAGGCTCTAACTGCAGCTTCCTCAAATGGACAGGCAGCTGGCTGTCAGGCAGAGAGCGGGGGTGTGGGGAGGAGAGGCAAAGAGAGCCCTGGCGTGTGTGATGGAACAAAAATAGAGGGGCTGGGGTTACTGTGGGCCAAGCTTCTTCCCAGCACATGTTTGCAGGGAGACTCTGGTTCAGGTGAGCCCACCAGGTCCTGTGCTGGTTGTAGGGTGAGCCCCCCGGGGGGGAGCGCTGGATGCTCCCAGGCTGTTCTGCTTCAGTGGTCGGAGCAGGGTTCGGAATGATGTTTAGCAGAGTCCATATTGTGGTCCTTGAGACCTCGGGCAACTGGAATTCTGTTTATAGCTCCCTTCCTTTCTGTTCCCGGGGTGCTCTAGAGATGTCTGGTTTTACTGGTCCATTGACTGGATGTGACAGGGGATAACAAGGACAAGGGATGACTAGAGAGGGTCCAGTGAAGGCCTCCTGGTTAATTTTCAAGTAAATGATGATAATAATTACACTTACCTTATAGGATTGCTGAACATATTAAAAAAGACAATGCATATATATGCTTTGTGCAATCCCAGCTCTGTACAGGGCAACTACACTTAGTACTCACCCCGTGAGGGCACCTGGTGGCTCTTAGCAATGTTTCCCTCATGACCCTTTGGGGGCCAGAATGACATCTGTCACCTCCACGCTCTGAAAGCGTTTGTGGGCTGAGAACTGGACTGAACAGCAGGGCTGGATTTTAGTCCTGGCTGTAAGTTGCTGTGTGACCCAGGGAAAACTCCTTCCCCTCTCTGGGCCTCTGTTTTCTTTCCTGTTCCATGAAGGACTTGGGCTAGAAGATCTTTGAGGTCCTTTGGCCTACAGAAGCTGGGGGATCTGGGCCATGGGCCAGGGTGCTACTTTCTGATGCTCTGGACTCTTTCTTTAGGGAAAGGAACCTCTCTCCGCTCTACCTTTTGCCGAGCTGGTCTGCTGGTTTCCTAGACCGGTCCAGCAATGCTGGACATGGGTCTGGAATGGGGGTTCTGAGGTCAAGACGGTTTCCCTTGCATGAGGGCAGGCGCCAGGACCAGTGCCTCCTTGCTGCCTTGCCTGACAACACCCCCAGGAAAGGGGTGCTGCCTGGATTGCTTTCAGTGTCCTTGCCCCACCTGCCCCAGACAGCCCAAGCCATGTCCTCAAGTCACAGGGAGAGTTTAGCATGTCTTACTGTGACACATGGCCAGAAGGCAGTAAAACCCAAGCCCTTCTGGTGGGCAGGTGATCTTCATAGAGCTAGCCAGGCCTGACTCAGAGCCTCAGCCTGCCACCCTCCAACCAGCTGTTCCCTGGGCCACCACACAGAAATCACGCCATGGGGGATGGCATCGGGCTGCAGGAAAGCGTGTCCCTGGCTCGGGGGCCAAGGAGAGGAATGCAATATCAGCCTGGCACCAACTGGTCCGAAAGAACAGCTGACTCTCTGTAGGGAAAGCTGAGATGAAGTCCCAAGTTCAAGACTGGCCGGTAGCCCCAGGACAGGGATGGCTGATAGTCTGAGCAACTGCCAAGGAGAGAGCTGGACCAGACCCTCTGAGGCCAAGTTCCTAATTCCACCCTCCACCTGACGGTGCATGACCTTCACTTGATTCCTGCCCCCTTCTTCGGACCTCGGCTTCCCCATCTGGGCTGAATATGAAGGTCTTAAGAGAACAAATTTTGTGGTGTCTTTACTTAAAATTTGGGGGCCCTGTTCCTCCAGCCTTTAGCGGAAATGCTACTACGAAGGGTGAGTGTCTGACATGTCATTTTGTGCTGTCTGGGACGTTCTCCCTCTTCACCCAGACTCCCCTTTCCTTACCACGTCCTAATCTGAGCTGGTACACATTCTCCTGTTTTCTAGAAGGAATACTACCTTAATTCTGGATTATACGGAATGACAATCTAGACATTTCAGCGTCTAGTTGAAGATGGGCTAACCAAGGAGGTTTTATTTCTAGTTCCAGCTCTCCCTGTGAGGTCTTGAGCAATTCTCTTCCCTGTCTGGGCCTCAGTTTCCTTCTTTGTAGTGAGAGGTGTTTGAGGCAGGTGATCCCAAGACTTCTTTCCAGTTTTGCCTCAGGGTCTCTAATTTCCCCTTGGAAATTTAACCTTTTTTTTCCTCTGTTTGTCTCAAATGACTGAGACAGTCAACAGGGATTAAATGACTGAGAAGCAAAACAACTTGGCTATAAACCGTCTCAGAAGGACAAGGAGACCTCTCACCCTAATGTGGAGGGCAGTTAGAGAAATGCAGCCCCACTCCCGCTGGTAAAAAGAGATGGGGTGCTTACTGTTCATATCTCACCCACGGTGGAGGGTTTGCAAAAGTGATCACACACAGACACATCAGGGGAGGGAGGAGGTGCTGGGTCAGCAGGGGAGCCTGGAGAATGTTTGTCCCTGAAGGAAAGTCAGGCAGAGAAGTATGCTTGGCACCAGGCCTTGCTGGGATTATCTTCATCACAGAGCCATAATTTGTTTTTCCATAGCCCTCAGGATTGTATAAGGGGATTCCAGAAGCTTCACATGAGCAGTGAGTACCCAGTATCCTGGGGCTGCCTGCCAGTAAGACGACCTCTCTCCGTGTCTGCTGCCACCACCTGCTGATTGGGAGCTGCCTGCTGCCTGGGGCCCTCGTGAGAGACTTGTCAGGAAGCTGGTGTTCACCTCTCGGGCATTTGCGAGCCTTCACTGTGGAGCTGTCAGCATGCTTGTGTCAAAGGGCTTCACCTGCTTGTGCCAGTGGAAGGGCCACACTCCAGGAGGCCCTCCTGTCACCCTGCTCCGTGGCCGACAGAGCTACCCCAGCCATATCACTCATCCGCGCCGCCAACAGCCTGCGTGCCACTTTGAGCAGCTGGGTCTTTAGATTGCTGCTGGAGGGAAGCTTAAGCTTCTGCTGCTAATGAGCTGGGCTTTGAACAATGAGCAGAAGCATAGGAGGAAGAGCTTTCCCGATGCAAAATTGCATGGGAGGAGCCATAGCAAATTTGGGTAATACAAAGTAAACCAGTTTGCCTAGACTAGATCAAAGGTCCCACGTGACTGCCCACAGAACTGTGATGATTAGTGAAGAAGGGTCATCATTCATAGCAATGGGGAAAATAAAGTCCACAGAATGAATTTTGTAAAACTAATGTAGCTTGTGGAATTCTTCTTTATTTTTAGAGATATCCTTGCTGCTTTTTAACGTTAAAATGTTTCTTTCCTTATAAAATGATGGTGATATTAGATGGTAGTTGGTTGTTAAAAATGTACCTATCTGATAATCCTATGTTAATTCTCTGTGATTAAAAAAATTGTTTTTATTGATCTGTGAATTCCAAAATCTAGGAACCGGTGTACTCTCAGAGGACTTGGATAGAGGGCGGTGGGAGACAGGGCAGAAGTGGTAGGCAAGGGCCTGGGGTGGAACACCCTCATCTATAAGCAGCAGGGGACCATGTGTATTTCATCCACTGTGGAATCCTCAGCATCCAGCACATGGGTCAGTAAACATTTTCTGTAAAGGGCCTGTTAGTGAATATTTGAGGTGTTTTGGGCCATACTCCCTCTGTTACAGCTACTTGACTCTGCCTTCTTAGCACAAAAGCTGCCGTAGACAATATGTAAATGAGTGAGTGGGGCTGTGTTCCAATAAAATTTTATTTACAAAACCAGTTGGTGGGCCTGATTTGGTCCAGGGGTTTTAATTGACTAACCCCAATCTCTGCTAGATTGATAAGAATACTTATCCTGTTCAGTAAGTATTTATTGAATTGATGTAAATTGTTTCTAGAGGGCAAAGAAGAGACATTGGAAGGGTCTGAGGTAGGATGTGTAAGGACCACTGCAGTAGACTGTATAAGGTGGATGGGGGAGCATGGGGTAGAGCCATTGCACTCGGTAAGGAGCAGTTACAACATCCCAGGCCTGGAGTTGGGAGGGCTCAGCTTGGAGCAGTGCAGTTGAGAGGGAGTGAAGGTGTGAGAGTAGCTTAGCTGATATTTAAAGGGAGTAGGAAAAGCCATGAATGGCTGGAATTTAAAGTCCCAATTCCTTAAACTCTGCTTTTTATGCCCCAAATCATGCTTCTAGAAGACAGAGCTCTAGTCTATCTGAAAAAGCCTGGCTCTTCCAAACCAGAATCTTGGCTTTTAAGACTCTTCTTGCTATGAATTTCAAAAGCCAAGAATTTGATTCTTTGCTTTCCCTTTACATTTCAGCTATGCGGGATTTGTTCTGAGGCGGTAAGTCCTGAACGTCTCAGCCTCCTGATTTTGTTTGAATGGGAGAAACGCTGTGCATTAAAAAAATGAGAATGCAAATGTACTTGCTAGTGTAAGGAAATATTTTTCTGCTGTATTTGGTACTAATAAGAGGCAGGAAAACTTTGGGAGGGTACGTCTCTTGGCAAAGGTATGATGAATCAGTTTGGACATCTGTGGTGATGAGGGTCATTCAGTGGGGATGTCTGGTGGCTACCCAAGTTCACCCAAGTGGTGAGTCTGGCTGAGCATCCTGGAGTGAGCTGAGAGAGTAGAGGAATTCTCTAACAGTGGGAAGAGCCAGAAAATCTGAAGTGTACCCTTTGAAAAATGCTATCATTCATGAGCAGAAGACAGTGTTGAAGGCAGTGGAGGGGCCCCAAAATGCATGGAGCATCAGGATTGGGTCATGTCGCTGAAACCAAGGAAAGAGAAACTCTCCAGGGGAAGGGCTTGGTTAGAGAGCATCAAACCCTATGGTTTCTCTTTTTGGTTCACTCATTCTTTCACCAAACATTCAGAACTGCCTTCCCTGTGCTGGCTCTATTTTGGGACATTGGGATATAAACTCAGACCCAGCCCCTGCCCTTAGAAACACCTGACCAAGTGAGGGAAAGAGATGCAAACACAATTGCAGTTCATTTTAAGGCCTCCCACAGAAGTCTGGCTAAAGTATACCCCTTAGACCTCCCTATACACGGAGTAAAGGGAGATGGAATTCTATTTACCACAAAGCTGTTCAAAGATGGAAGGAGGATATTTTGGAGGTATCAATGTCCCTGTCACCCAGGATGTTCAAAGGTTGCTGGATGACCATCTGGTGAGATGATTACAAAGGGGATATCAACCTCATTTATGGCCTTTCTTCCGACCCTGAGTTAGGAAACAAATCTTATGATTCTGCTGCCCTTTCCCTGTTTCTCCAGGTAGACTGTCAGGCAGCCGTGGCTATGAATTCTGCTTGAGGGCTGCATTTCTAGGAGTGGAAAAGTAAGGAGAATAGCGCTGGGCATAGCAGGGACCCTGAGTCAGGCGGCAGAGCCGTGCGGTCTAGTTCCAGCTCTGTCGCTGACTCACTGCGAGACCCTGGGTGAATCCTTCCCTTCTCTGGGCCTTAATGTCCCCTTCTGTACCATTGGGGGAGGTCTATCCCACTGATTCTCATGCTGACTCTGGGAAGGACCATTTGGTTTGCTTGCTTGTTATAGCTGTACTGAGATACAGTTCACATACCACACGATTCACCCATTTAAAGGGTACAATTCAATGGTTTTTAGTATATTCATGGAGTTGTACAACCATCACCATAACCAATTTTAGAACATTTTTATCATCCCCAGAAGAAACCCCATGCCCTTTGGCCATCAACTCCTAACCGCCCCCGGCCCTAGGCCATCACCAATCTTTCTATCTCTATAGGTTTCCCTATTCTGGGCCTTTCATGTAAATGGAATCATATGACAGGTGTTTTTTTGTGCCTGGCTTCTTTCATTTAGCACATTTCCAAGTTTCATCCATGCTGTAGCATGTATCACTATTTCATTCCTTTTTTTTTTTTTTTTTGCTGAATGCTGAATAACATTGCATCGTGTAGATACACTACATTATATTTGGGTTGTTTCCATTTTTCAGCTGTTATTGAGTAATACTGCTATGAGCATTAGTGTACATGTTTCTTTACGTGGAGGCATGTTTTCAGTTCTCTTGGGTACACACCAGGGAGGTGAATTGCTATATGACGCCTTCTCTGATCTTATATCCTGCACTACCCCTTACACTCCCTAAACTCCAGCCACAGTGGGGCTCTATCCACCCCTAAGCCGTGCTTCTAGGCCCCCCACGCTTTTGCCTACATTGCTGTTTCCTCTGAGAAGCTCTGCCCTCTCATCATTTTGGGTTCAAATACTACGTGTTATTCAAGGCGTAGCTCAAATATCACTTCCTCCACTGCTGCCTCCTGTGAGAGTCATGTGACCCCAAGGGCCCGTCTATTAACACTAGTCCTTTCCATTGTGGACTGAAATTATTCTGTGCCCAGGTCTTATTACCTTCCTAGACTGTACCCCACCTGGCCTCATCTAGACTCTGGTTTTTGGATTCACTTTTATATCCCAAGTGCTCGCACGTAGCAGACCCTGCATAAATGTTTGAATAGGGAGCATTTGATGTGTTCTGTTATTTAATGATTTGAGGCGATACCTCTGCACCCTCTATGGCTGTCAGGATCGTAAGAGCCCTTCCCATCTCCTCAGAATGAAGACACATTCTCCAGGCAGCACTTGGGGAATAAGGCTGAGTTGCCTTCAGTTTCTCCAGACCATTCCCCCTGTCTCCAGGCTGACATGGGCATCTCGGCCTTTCCTCACATTTAGCTTAAATCTAATGAATTACTCTGAAAAACAGGGTTATACATTTTGGATCCTGACTTCTTTGAGCATTGCTCGTGACTTTGAAATTTATAAACATAGACAGCTGTCTTCCCAGATGACCTACCAAATCATATTCCCTTAGAAAGCAGAGCTCAATTAGATATTCAAGGCATCAGATAGTGAAATGGGCTAGATGACTTCCTGCCCCGTGCAAGGTGGGGTGTGGCAGCGAGCAACAGTCATCTGGTCTCAGACTGAACATTTCCAACAACAAGTAAATAACTTCCGCCCAGGGCCACTTGAAGGGTAGGAGAGTCCTTTACACTACGCTAAAATCTGCCTTCCTGCAGCTCTCAACCACTGTGCCTGGCTTGGGCCCCCGGGGCCCCTCAGATGATTTCCACTCCTTCTGTTCTAGCACAACCCTTCAAGTTTTGAAAACAGGACTGTGGCTTCTGTGTTTATCCTTATTCAGACAGAATAGCCCCAGTTCCTTCAGTAAGTTCTTAGTACATAATAAGAAACAGTAAAAATAATAAATAGTAAACAATCAATTAATAATAATAAATGCTTTCAAATAAGAAAAATATCATAATACTGCAATAAAAAGTGACAATATTAAAATTGCAGGCTTAGTATCTGATCCCCAAGCATTCAGCATATACTGGGCATCGCGTCAAGCACTTAACATGGATTAACTCTTTCTAGTCTCACAACAGCCATATGAAGTGAGGACTATGATGGTTCCCATCTGACAGATAAGAAAACTGAGGCTTGAAAAGAATAAGTAACTTGAAAACCTCACCTAGCTAGGGGTAGAGGTAGGTTCTGAATGCAAGCAGTTCTTCTTGAGTTCAAGGTCAAATTTCCATGTGCCCAGCCTTACTGCTGGGCCCTGCCAGGTGACCATGACTTCTCCAGAGAGCTGGTAGCAGGCCTTGATCTCCTGTGGCCAGGAGACATGGGTTCCAGTGTGGACACTCCTAACTTGGGTGTGAATCTGCATGAGGTCCCCTCCTTGCCTGAATCTTTGTAACTTCATCCATTAAACATGGAACTAGCTGGTCTGAAAGGTTGCCAGTGGCTTGTGGTTTGAATATTCCAACCTTTCCCGAATGCATTGAACTCTTTCACATCTCTGGGCCTTTGAACTTCTAGTCCCATTGCCTGTAAGTTCCTTCTATCGTCTACTGCTTGACAAATAATTCCTCATCTTTTGAGACCTGGTTTGAATTATTGCTTCTTCTGTGTAGCCTTCCCTGAACCGCAGGGAAGGTCAGCTTCCTTAGCCCCTGTTCCCTAAACACTTGCATAAATCTCTGCTCTAGAACCTGCGATGGTCTCCTCAGATGAACAGTGACCTTCTCAAGGACAGAGGCTTGTTTATTCATCGTGGCAACCTCAGCACTTAGCACAGTGGGGTACAGTACTTGTCTTTCGAAGGATTTCAGAATGGCCGAGTGGTTCGGGTGCCATTTCACTGTCACATCTGCTAGATGGCGCTGCAGCCCACAGCAGCGTCACCCCAAGGTCTCCTGCAAAACCGCAGGTCCTGTCAGTGGGGGTGGTAGCCTCAGGCCAAGCTGGGAGATCACTTAGCCAGAAGCCCAGGAAATGTACAAGTTTCTATTTTCTCCTCATCTGTTCAGTTTTGAATGCTGCTGGGATTGAGCCCTTTATCTTTGCCATTCCTGAAGGTCTAGGAAGGCAGGGGCTGCTCCCTTCTTCCCTCCTCTGCTGCCTCATAGCAGGAGAATTTAGACCATTCCTTTCCTCTGTCTTTGGACTGTTCCAGGTTTATTGTCCCATGTGTGTAGGACCAGCAGGTTTCTGCCACGTGTCATTCTCACCTACTCCTCTGAATAAAGGAGGGCAAAGACACAGTTAAGAACCTCACAGTAATATTTCTGACCCAAATGGACTTCCATTTCTGATCCTTTTACTGTTTATTTGAATCCACTTTGTTTTAATTTTTCTATTTTCGTTTATCTTCTTTCTACTCTTCAGTGTCTCAGCATGCCCTATACTCTGTCCTTCAATAGAGGGATAGCAGAGGTAAAGGCCACGGAATCTGGGTTGCCTGGGTCTGAATCTTGCCTTTGCTACTTGTTGTATGACCTTGGGCAAGTTACTTGACCTCTTGGTGATTCAGTTTCCTCATCTGTAAAATGGGGGTAATAATAATACCTACCCAAAAGAATTGTTGTGAGGATCAAATGAGTTCTTAGTGCTTTACTTTAGAAGGGGCTGGTGAACACTAAGTGCTTCTAAGTACTTATTATAGAGCTAACACCTGGAATTTGTTCATTACCTGTTGAATGTACCTCTATGTTAGGTTTGAGTCCCACGAAGGCAGGGGTAGGGTTTGTCCTGTTCACTGTCCCATCCTTAGCCCCCAGAAGAGTGCCTGGCATATGAGAGAGGCTTAATTAAAATTTTGAAAGAAATAAAATCCTGTTTTGCTTTTCCTTTATGATAAAAAAACTGAAATGATGATTTATAATTGCTTACCCATTTAAATTGGTTAGAATTTAAAATTAAAAATACTTAGTGTTGGCTAGGGCATTAAATGGGTACTTTCATTTATTGCTGGTAGAGTGTAAAATGGTTGAAGCTTTCTGGAAGGCAATTTGACAATATGTAGAAAGAGCCTGAAAAAAAGTTGACTCAGTAATTCCACTTATTATTTTTTTAATCTGAGTGCTCAGATACACACAAAGTTTTAAGTACAAGACTGTTCCTAACAGCAGTATTTATTCTTTTATTTTACTTTTAATTTATTTTCTTCCCGTGTTATTGAGATATAACTGACATACAGCACTGTCCAAGTTTAAGGTGTATAGCATGATAATTTGACTTACATACATCCTGAAAGAATTACCACAAGTTCAGTGAACATCCATCATCTCTTACAGATATAAAATTTTAAAAAAGGAAAAAAAAATTTTTTCCTGGTGATGAAAACTCTTAGGATTTACTTTCTTATAATTTTGCATATACAACATACAACGTGCTAATTATATTAATCATGTCGTACATTATATCCATAGCACTTATTTATCTTATTACTGGAAGTTTGTACCTTTTGACCATCTTCATCCAATTTCTCCCCTCCCCACCCCAGCCTCTGGTAACTACAAATCTGATCTCTTTTTCTGAGTTTGTTTGTTTTTGAAGATTAATTGACCTACAACACTATGTTAGCTCCTGGCACACAACATAGTGATTCAATATTTCTATACATTTCAAAATGAGCACCACCAGCAGTATTTATTCTATTAAAAAATCACTAACGATTGAACAGAAATATTACGTAGCTATTAAGTGATCTCTTCTGCGGAATAGTTAATAATGTGGGAAAACATTCCTGATATAAGCGTAAGTGATAAAAAGTAATCTACAAAACTGGTTATATAGAACCAGGGTCCATTATTTAACCTCACTAGTCCCCATTTCCTTATCTATAAAATTAAAATAATAATAGTGCCTATCTCTTAGGGTTGTTATGAAGTTTAGTAAAGCGTTTTTTATTAGTTCTGGCATGTAACAGCTCAATAAATGTTAGATATTGTTATAAAACATTTATGAGAAGAATCAGACTGGACGGAAATACAGCAGAGTGTTAATGGTGGTTAATCTCAAGCGGTGGGATTACAGGAGTTCTAATTTTCTTCTTTATGAAATAAAATATATGTAAAGCAGCTAATAACATTCTGGACCCTAATAGGTGCTCAAAAAAGCTAATCCTAACCCTAGCATTATTCTGTCCTCTATTTTCTCTCTCGCTCGCTTTAATGACGGACAGGTATTACTTTAAAGTTTAAATAGCTTTCAGCTTTAAAGTAAAGCTTTATATGTATTTTACACATAACGTAAATGTTACAGGATAAGCTTCACATATATGTTAAATATACAGCCCCAATGCCAGTTCTTCATAGTTGTTAATTAATTAACAGCCCTGACTTAACACGCACTCTGTGCCAGGCCTAGTGAGAGCCACTTAGGTCATGTGGCAAGGGGAGCTGACTGGCAACCTTTGCCTTCAGCTGGGAGCCCTGGACAACCAACTCAGTTCTGCTTGCATCTTTCCCTTTGTGAGACGCTCACGAATATTCCTTCCCTGTGGCCACTGTTGTTTTGATAACACATTCCTTCTATGACTCAGTAGTTTTCTCTTTCCCCACTTTTTCCTCAGACTTTCCTTTTTCACAATAAATTCCATTACTATCTTAACTGCCTTCTCCTGATTTTATCCTCCACCACACTCTCCTTTCCCATGCAAAACAAATAATTCGTCTCTCCCTTGTAAATGAAGTCAAGATTGCTGATAATAAAAATGTCTACCTCTTTCAAGTCCAAATAAAAAATATATGACTAAGTTGGGATTACAAACCAGAGAGGAAAGGATGACTAATTTGATGAAAGATATTGGGAAATCTGACCAACTATTTTGGAAGAAAAAAACGAGATTCCTACGGCATACCGCACAAAAAAATCACTTCCAGATGGATTAAAGAATCACAGCTAGGAAAACCTAAAGAAGATATTGGTGAATATCGCATCTCAGGGTGGGGAAAACCTTTCTAAAGACTTATGATATACAAAGGTATATGTGCCAAAACAAACATAAAACATCTCCTCCACTCAAGAAAGTCTAAAACAGAAAAGAAAAACATATTCGCAAGATTTACAACAAAGATGGATATCCTTAGGATAGAAAAAGTCTTTACAAATCAATGGGAAAATCTAAATAAGTCAACAGAAAAATGGGCAAAGATAAGCACAATTAAAAGATAAGTGACAGACCAGGAGAAAATTTTTATAGCATATAAAACAGATAAAGTATTAAGAAAGCATTAATTGTTTAAAGAGCTCCTGTAAATCAATATTACAAAAGACAAAGAAAAACCAGCTAAGTCTCTGAACAGGCAAATCACTGAAGAAGAAGTAAAAATATCAACAAAGATATTAAAAAATGCTCAACCTCACCAATGACCAGGGAAATGCAATTCTTTTTTTAAAAAGTCACCTTTCTACCTAACAAATCAGCAAAAATTAAAAAGTTTAAAATAACCAGAGTTGTAGTATATATGAGGGATGCAGACACTTTCATACTCTTACTGGTGAAAGTATATAAATTGGTAAGATCTTTAGGAGGACAATTTGGCAGTAAATTTTAAAAATATTCATCCCCTCTGAATATTCGGAATTCTCCGATCCAAATTCTGCTTTGGAGGATATATTCTTAGAAATACTACACTTGTGCCCAGAGATGTATGCAAAAAGGTTCTAACTGTTTATTGTAGTAAAAAGTGAAGGAAAAGATATTCACATATTTTAGAGAATGCTAACAGAAGTGCACACAAATGTATGTATGCATAGAATTGTCACTGTCGTTTTGGAAGGACTTGGAAATATCTCAGATGTCCAATAAAAGCAGATTATGTAAATAAATTGTGTGTATCCACTTAATAGACTACTACTCAGCCTGTAAAATGAATGAGATCGGCCTATATGTACAGATAAAATGAATGAGATCGGCCTATATGTACAGATAAAATGAATGAGATCGGCCTATATGTACAGATAAAATGAATGAGATCGGCCTATATGTACAGATAAAATGAATGAGATCGGCCTATATGTACAGATAAAATGAATGAGATCGGCCTATATGTACAGATAAAGATGTTCATAATAATAAAAAATGAATAATATCCATAACCATTACTTTAAAAAGCAAGTTGCATGCACATATCTATGAAACAGAATCAGACTCACAGACATAGAGAACAGATTTGTGGTTGCCCAGGGGGAGGAGGGTAAGGGAGGGAAGGATTGGGAGTGTGGGATTAGCAGATGCAAACTATTATATATAGGATGGATAAATAACAAGGTCTTACTATATAGCACAGGGAACTATATTTAATATGCTGTGATAAACCATAATGGAAAAGAATATGAAAAAGAATATATACATATGTATAACTGAATCACTTTGCTGTACAGCAGAAATTAACACAACATTGCAAATCAACTTTACTTCAATAAAATTTTTTTTTTAAAAAAAAAGCAAGTTTCAGGACTTTAGGTGATGTCTGATCCATTTATATAAACATAACCATGACCCCTGCAATCAAGCTGTGTGCCTCTGCTTGGATGGGTGGGGGCCCTGTTGATGGAGGCTAAGCCATGACTGCTGGCAGAGCTGAGAGGCAGTCCCAGTTACCAGCATCCTCTGCTTTTAACCCATCACTGTCAGGGGAGGGCTCTTGCCTAAGGATTCTTTCTCTCTTTAGTCTGCTGGGTGGATGTGGGACTCCCTTTGCTTGTTAATCTGGTTTAAAGAAAGACATGACCCCATTAGCAAATTCTGAAGGTTTCTTCTTATTAAAAGAACGGGATGGCCACTATTTCTCCATGAGCATAAAAAAGGACAAACCAGAAGAAGCTCCCTGAAGACTTGTGGCTCCATACCAGGAAGTCTTTCCCAACAAAAATAGTGGATTGTAAGTGGTTAGGCAGGAGGACCCTCTGTATCAGAAGGAAGGAGAGAGAACAACTGAGGATGAAACCATGAACTCAGTTTGGACAGGTCTTTCTCTCAAGGTCTTCTGCCTCGTATGAAGTTGAAATCTGCTTTTTTTGAGGTTCTATCCTAGGTTCCTGGAGGTCAGGTCCCTCTTTCTAAGGAGAACCCTTTAGAAACTCAAAGAGAGTGTCCTATCTCTCTTTCTTTTTTACTTGATATAGGTCTTTTATTTTTTGTCTTTAAAATTTTTATTGGAGTATAGTTGCTTTACAATGTTGTGTTAGTTCTATTCTCTCTTGTATCAGCTTCATGAGGTAGAATCCCCCATCACTTGAGGGGTTCAAATGGAGGCCACAGTGCCATTGTTAGAGAAGCTGAAAAGGGAACCCCCACGGGTGAGAGACTGGACTAGATGATCCCCACTAACCCATGGTTTCTTAGAATCTTCTTAGAATCTGTGAATCTAAGACTTTCTGGTGAAGGGCTGTGTTCACCTGCATTATCCACTTGCCCCTGTGGCCTTTTTCTCTATGAGTTGCATGAAGGGTATCAGGAAATATGAATAGAGAAGGAAGTTCTAAATGAACGGGATGTGAAGAAATGTGTCGCAGTCCCCAGCAGGAAAGAAAGAGGTCCTCAGTGACTTCATGGTACTTGACCTTGAAAGGCGAGTAATTCTTCTCAGTGATGATTCCCACGGGGAGACTTTTTCTCTTTTGAGTTGAGATGAGAATGGCTCTGAATCTATATGAGGTTCCATAAACTGCCAGTGTGTGAGGGATAAAAGACTACTAGTCAGGGGTTTTGCAGGGAGTCAGACGGTTGGGGTAGCCACATGGGTGTTGACCAGGGATCAGAGCAGTCTGGATCACTGTTGGCCCAATGGTTCCTCTTTGAAGAAAAAGATGGCTAAGTGATAATCACACAAATTATTGATGGCTTATTTTCCATTTAGAGTTCCTTCAGTCAATTAGAAGATGAGACTGGAGAATATTCTCACAAGGTATACTAAAATACAGTTTTGTGAATTTTCTCTAAGATATTGGAATTTCATTTCTCTGAATAAATATAACGTTTCTTTAGATATCATAACTTTTGCAGATGTTAATTTCATTTTAAACATGTTTCATAGGAACTGAATACTTTTGAGATGTGAAGAGAGCAAAAAGGGGACAATACACATGTAAAATTGTAATTTAAAAAAATTGACCTAGTACTACAAATAAAATAAAACCAAAGACCAGTTATTTACTTTACAGCCCTGGTCGAAACCCAGCTGTAAGAATTTTGAAACACTGATGAAGCAATCCCTCCCTCTGTTCTTTGGATCCCATCCCCTCCTGTCTTCTAAGGAACTATCAGTAACCCTTTCTCTCCTATGCAGTCAGTCGTTCTATTTCAACTGGATCATCCCATTGATATGGAACCATGATAAATCCTTTCCCGTTTAAGAAAGCATCTAATGCTCCACATCCCACCCCAGTACTGCCCACCTCTCTCCTCTCCTTTCACAGCTAAATGCCTTCGCAGAATTGTCTATACTTGCTGCCTCATTCCCTCACCTCCCACTCAGTCCTCAACCCTCTACCCTAACTTCTGGTCCCATAAGTCTACCAAAATTGTTCTTAATAGAGTCATCAAGCATCACTACTTCACTGCATTCAATGGCTGTTTTTAGTCTTTATTTTACTTGACTTCTCAGCAGTTCTTGACACTATTGACAACTTGGTCTTTCTTGAAACTCTCCTCTAGTGACTTCCAAAGTGCCACCTTCCTGGTTCTCCCCTCACCTCTCTGGTTGCCCATCAATTCCCCATGAATCCACACTTTCAACATTGGTATTCCTCAAGTTCTTATCTAAGGCCCCTTTTCTCCTTTTCATTCCATACTGTCTTCCTCAATGACTACCTCTATCAGTCTTTAGGAAAACAACTGTAATTTATTTGTCTTCAGTCTGGATGTCTCCTTTGAGCTCTGGATCTGAATATCCGACTGGTCACTTGCCTTTGCTTGGATGTCTCAATGGCTTCTCAAGGTCACATGTCCAAGACTGAATTCATGATCTTCTTCTATGTACCCTTCATCTGTTCCTATCTAAGTGAATGCACTGCCCGTCCATGTGCTTTCACAAGTCAGAAAACTAGGCTTCATCTCTGACACTTCCCTCCTGTTACTTTTATTCTGTGAAAATCTCCTGAAAGTACCCACTTCTCTCCATCTCTACTGCATTAAAAATGCAAAAGGAAAGGGGTTACTTTGACAGGAAGTGAACTCGTCATTGGTGGTGGTATACAAAGAGAGTCTGGTTGGCCCCTTGGCGTGAATGATGCAGCAGGGGCTAGATAACTAGGTGATAGAGAGTGTTCTCTCATCCTCTCTCACCTGTCTAAGCTGTGGGGTGAGGGGTCAGGCCTCCATTCTCTTGGACCACTCCTTTCTCCTGCTTGTGTAGGCACTACTCCACAAGGCCTACAAAGCTCTTGGCCATGAGGCCAATTTCTAACCAAAGTCTCTTTTAGAAGAGGGCTGCGTTCTTCTGAGCTGCTAGTCTCTTCAGACAGAATCCAGTTCAGATGGGAAATCTGAGGCTCAAGAGCAGGGCAGGGACTTGCCCCAGGTTAAACAATGAGCCAGAGGTAGAGCTGAGGCTATGATCCAGCCTCCTGCCTTCCAATGCTTTATTTTCTCATTATTCCCTGCTGCCCCTCCCTCAACAGTCTGCTCTGTCTCATTTAGGGCTGGTGAGTAATAATTTGCACCAGACCCTGGCAGATGATAAATTACACCTGTCATGTAGGAAGGATGCTTCAGTGCTGCTCTGGGCTAGGGTGTCAAAAGACAAGAGCTATTTGTTTAAAATACAAACAAGGAGACTGGAGACAGAGTAACAATGTCCCAGTGGATGCCTTATTTTTCTACCCTCATACCTGAGGATCATAAGTCCAGTTCCATAACCATAATTTTTAATTTCAGAGGCAAAGAGAAACCAAAACAAAACCAAAGCAACCACCACAAACACTATCACCACCAACAAAACCTCAGTGTTTGTCAGTGGGATTTTAATTTGCGAGTTGTCGATTCCAACAGCTAATTGCTAGGTCTGGTTGAAGAGGAGTCAAAGGTATGATTCATAATATTTGGTTCTGGGGTAAAGAGAACAAGTACAAGCCAAATGAACTGGGTCTGAAACAGCTATATAATAGGACTTTGACTTATAGTCTGTAGGCTTAACCTGTAGCCCAATGTTCCAAAAATCCTTTTGATCTCTTCTAGAGTGTTTGAAAAAAAAAAACTTTCATGGTAAGAGATCATCAGAAAAGGTATAGAGATAGATGGTTGAAAAATGGAGAAAATTCTCAAAGACTGAACTGGATCCAGAAGCTCCTCCATCAAAAAAAATTTGGATTTTGCACAGCTGCTCATGAATCTATTTTTTGCTAAGTCTTAAATGACTTTCTACCAGTTATTAATGTGTATATACTGATGTAAAGTTATAGTATATAACAATGAAAGATACACATGGCATTTTTTTTACTTATTCCATACATATATCCAAAGTGAAATATTCATTATTTTCTTACCACTTTCAATTTTTAAAATTACCTCTGCTTTTATTTCTCTCATAGCAATATGTAAATGGTTATGTCCTGATGTTAATACCCTCAGGTGCTGGGAAGAGTCTGGGAAGAGTGGGTGTGGATTTGATCTGATGCATCCTTTTCCCCACATTCATAGAGTGTTATTATTTTTCCTGCCGAAAATCAGGAAGGTTTATGAAATCCTTTTGTTCTAGGGCATGTCATTCTGAGGAGTTTCCCTGTTGGTTACTCCAGGGTCTCTGTAACATATCACCTACGGATTCTGCATTATACAGATTTAAGTATAAAAGCTGGAATAGTGATTCTCAGAAAATAAGGAGTGGGGAGAGTGAAGCATGTCTCATGGGGGAGGATAATATTAGGATCTACGGACTGAGGGGCATGTAGTTTGAGAACATATTAAATATTATCATATAATTTTATGTCTGGAAAACAAAAAATAGCTAACATATTCTTAGTGAAAACTACAAGAAGTAAAGCTCAATGAAATCTTTATGGTTTATAGGGTCATATAAAAGATATAAGAAATCTTTTTAAATTAGCCCTAGGGGTAGCTGAGACGATGGCCACAAAAACCTGAATCTCTCAAAAACAACAGAGAACAACAAGAAGGATAAATACAACCGTAAAATCCATGTCTTCAGCATAACCATAAGAAAGAGAATGCACAAATTTCAGATTTACCCCCAAGTAGACAAAAAACTCGAAATGCCAGGAAGTTATTTTTCATGCTTTGCCCACTAGCATTCACGAAGACCAAGGGTGGTAGGGGAAATGCTACATGGAAGAGTGAAGAGGGTAGACAGTGACAGGCCCAGGCTTGATCTAAAATCACTCCTAGAAAGACAAAGTCTACTCTGAGTTGGGAAAATTCTGAAAAAGAGTCCTGGTATACCACAGTACCTGCTATAAGGAAGGAATATAAAAACATATGTTATTTGAGGTAGCAGTTTTCAAAAGGCACTGCTTCTGAGGGAAGAGAATGTGAAAAGGCCAGGAGACATGGTTTTTACAGATATGGTGGTGATGGGGAAAAGAAGCAAAGGGAACATTTTAGAGTCTTGCAAATAAGAGAGAACCAAAAAACTGAAGGACACGAATTACTTCCTTAACCACAAAAAATAAAAGCCATCTTTTAAAGATATTCTGCACTGACACATGGACATAAAAAGGGCACCCTTGAACTAGGAATTAAAGAGAATTGGTTGAAAACAGAAAAGAAATGTAAACAAAGACAAAATCATATCAGAAATCAAGATTAAGTGTCCTGCATAGAGGGAACTTACCTCAACATAATAAAGGCCATATATGACAAACACACAGCCAGCATCATTCTCAATGGTGAAAAACTGAAACCATTTTCACTAAGATCAGGAACAAGACAAAGTTGCCCACTCTCACCAATATTATTCAACATAGTTTTGGAAGTTTTAGCCACAGCAATCAGAGAAGAAAAGGAAATAAAAGGAATCCAAGTCGGAAAAGAAGAAGTAAAGCTGTCACTGTTTGCAGATGACATGATACTATACATAGAGAATCCTAAAGATGCTACCAGAAAAGTACTAGAGCTAATCAAGGAATTTGGTAAAGTAGCAGGATACAAAATTAATGCACAGAAATCTCTTGCATTCCTATACACTAAGGATGAAAAATCTGAAAGAGAAATTAAGGAAACACTCTCATTTACCATTGCAACAAAAAGAAAAAAATACCTAGGAATAAACCTACCTAAGGAGACAAAAGACCTGTATGCAGAAAACCGTAAGACACTGATGAAAGAAATTAAAGATGATACAAACAGATGGAGAGATATACCATGTTCTTGGATTGGAAGAATCAACATTGTGAAAATGATTATACTACCCAAAGCAATCTACAGTTTCAATGCAATCCCTACCAAACTACCAATGGCATTTTTTACAGAACTAGAACAAAAAATATGGAAACACAAAAGACCCAGAATAGCCAAAGCAATCCCGAGAAAGAGAAACAGAGCTGGAGGAATCAGGCTCCCTGACTTCAGACTATACTACAAAGCTACAGTAATCAAGACAGTATGGTACTGGCACAAAAACAGAAATATAGATCAATGGAACAGGATAGAAAGCCCAGAGATAAACCCACACACATACAGTCACCTTGTCTTTGATAAAGGAGGCAAGAATATACAATGGAGAAAAGACAGCCTCTTCAATAAGTGGTGCTGGCAAAACTGGACAGCTACTTGTAAAAGAATGAAATTAGAACACTCCCTAACACCATACACAAAAATAAACTCAAAATGGATTAAAGACCTAAATGTAAGGCCAGACACTATCAAACTCTTAGAGGAAAACATAGGCAGAACACTCTATGACATAAATCACAGCAAGATCCTTTTAGACCCATCTCCTAGAGAAATGAAAATAAAAACAAAAATAAACAAATGGGACCTAATGAAACTTAAAAGCTTTTGCACAGCAGAGGAAACCACACACAAGGTGAAAAGACAACCCTCAGAATAGGAGAAAATATATGCAAACGAAGCAACTGACCAAGGGTTAATCTCCAAATATACAAGCAGCTCATGCAGCTCAATATCTAAAAAACAAACAACCCAATCCAAAAATGGGCAGAAGCCTAAATAGACATTTCTCCAAAGAAGATATACAGATTGCCAACAAACACATGAAAGGATGCTCAACATCACTAAGCATTAGAGAAATGCAAATCAAAACTACAATGAGGTATCACCTCACACTGGTCAGAATGGCCACTATCAAAAAATCTACAAACAATAAATGCTGGAGAGGGTGTGGAGAAAAGGGAACCCTCTTGCACTGTTGGTGGGAATGTAAATTGATACAGCCACTATGGAGGACAGTATGGAGGTTCCTTAAAAAACTACAAATAGAACTACCATACAACCCAGCAATCCCACTACTGGGCATATACCCTGGGAAAACCATAGTTCAAAAAGCATCATGTACCACAATGTTCATTGCAGCACTATTTACAATAGCCAGGACATGGAAACAACCTAAGTGTCCATCAGATGTGGCACATGTATACAATGGAATATTACTCAGCCATAAAAAGAAACAAAATTGAGTTATTTGTAGGGAGGTGGATGGACCTAGAGACTGTCATACAGAGTGAATAAGTCAGAAAGAGAAAAACAAATACCGTTTGCTAACACGTATATATGGAATCTAAAAAAAAAAAAAAAGGTTCTGAAGAACCTAGGGGCAGGACAGGAATAAAGACGCAGATGTAGAGAATAGACTTGAGGACATGGGGAGGGGGAATGGTAAGCTGGGACGAAGTGAGAGAGTTGTGTGGACATATATACACTACCAAATGTAAAATAGATAGCTAGTGGGAAGCAGCCGCATGGCACAGGGAGATCAGTTCAGTGGTTTGTGTCCACCTAAAGGGGTGGGATAGGGAGGGTGGGAGGGAGTCGCAAGAGGGAGGAAAAATGGGGATCTATGTATATGTATAGCTGATTCACTTTATTATACAGCAGAAACTAACACACCATTGTAAAGCAATTATACTCCAATAAAGTTGTTTTAAAAAAATAAGAAATTTACTATCTTCCTAGGAAGGCAGGAGACACATATGAGATAGATAACAAAACAAGTCAGCAAGTAAGAAAAACGTCTGAATGAGTTATAGACATGAGAGGTCAAGTCATGCCTGGAAAGGTCTTCAGTTAAATATCTAGCTTGATCTACTGTCACATCCAACAGAAGTACTTATCAGTTGCCAGGAATTTACAAGAATGATTAATTATGCCTTTATAGATGCACTGAATAGAAAATATGGGATGATAAAAATAAATTCCCCTTGAGAACTTGGAGCCAAGATATGAAAGCAACCTGTGTCTATCAACAGACGAATGGATAAAGAGGTTGTGGAATATATATATTGGAATACTACTATACTACTATAATGGAATACTACTCAGCCACAAACAGAAGGAAATTTTGCCATTTGTAACAACATGGATGGACTTGGAGGGCATTATGTTAAGTGAAATAAGTCAGACAGAGAAAGACAAATACTGTATGATATCACTTGCATGTGGAATCTTAAAAATACAACAAACTAGTGAATATAACAAAACAAGAAACAGACTCACAGTTATAGAGAAAAAACTAGTGGTTACCAGTGTGGAGAGAGTAGTGGGGAGGGGCAACACAGGTGTAGGGGATTAAGAGGTACAAACTACTATGTATAAAATAAACTACATGGATATATTGTACAATGCAGGGAATATAGCCAATATTCTATAGTAGCTACAAATGGAATGTAACTTTCAAAAATTGTGAATCACTATATTGTACACCTGTAACTTGTATAATACTGTACATCAGCTATACTTCAATTAAAAAAAAGAAATTGGAAAAAAAAAGATTAAGTGCCTTTTTACAAGGTGCCCAAGAAAGAATAGACTGAAATGAAATTTTAATTAGAGAAATTGAAGAAAGGCAGGAAAACATATAAGAGAATGAAAAGAAGATAAAGAAGCAAAAAGGGTTAGGGAGAAAGTAGTTGACTGGAAGGCAAAGAAGAAACAATATATATAATTGGAGTCACTGAAGAGGATAATTCAAGGAGACTTTCTGGAAATGAAAGAAGATCAGGATCTACATATTGAAAGGGTCCACTAGGTACCTGGGAAAAGTTACTCATAAGGATCAATTCTATGACATATTCTAGTGTAACTATTAAACTTTAAACATAAAGAAAAGTCCTTAAGGCCAATAAACAAAAAGACCAAAAGATGCACAAGTGCAAGAGAATTAGAATTGTTTTGTTTGTTTTGTTATGCAGCAATAGATAACTAATACATATGGATTCTTATATATTGCAAAAGAGAAGTCCAGCTTCCTTAGCATCAGTAGTTTAAAAATGAAGAGCAGGTATGCCTTGAGAGTCTCTCAAATTGAATAACACTCAAGTAAAATCATACTGACATAATTAAAAAGGTACTGAATTTTTCTACAAATTGGATTTCCCTGTAACATATAATATTGCATTAGGAATGCACAAAAGTGAAATTGTTGTATGAAATAGCTCATTTAATCAGAAAGAATAACTTAAAAAACTATTCCTCTAATGAAGACACTCTCCTCAATTTTGCATTTGGGATACTGCCAAGAATTATTCGTAGCTAAGATACTGGGATATTTTTTCTATTCTGTTCTATAGTCAAGAATCAAACTGATGTATTGTTGAAGATATCAAACTTCAAGCTTTGCAAAAGAGCTGATCATAAATTATTTTGCTTTTAGTTGTGATGAATCCACAGAGGACAGAAATTGAGTATATTTCCTAATGCATGGTTAGAGATACATTTGAATAAGATGTGCTACTTTTTAAACTAAAGCCTTGGAGACCATCATTGAAGTTGATGATGTCTTTCGAGCTGTGTCAAAATTATTTGAAGTTAATGAACTAAATTGGGAAAAGTTTTTTTAGTGTGTCCTGATGGTTGAATCAGCAATGCTGGGTCTGAAATTAGACTTTTTTTTTTAATGGAAAAAACTTTAAAATTTTCATCTGCTTTTAGGATATATGTTGACTTTATTTGAAAGGATTTTAATCTTGCTATCAAGATAGTAATATTTTATTAACAAAATTGGGTAGAAGCATCAAGTTATTTGCTTTGCTTTGCAAAAAATTAAATGTGGATAACAAAGTTCTCCTGTTTTACGTGAGGTTCATCATTGACTGTCATTTGCCCTATTTTTGAAACGCCAGAGAAAAGACCAACTGTGTCAATTTAAAAAGTGATCAAACTTTTAGTAGAGTTTGGCATATTTACTTGAGATATATTTGGAACTTTAAATGCATTTGAATTGAAAATTGAGGTATATAAACCAAATTATCATTCATTGCGTTATACTCCAGGCATTTATAGTGTCATTTCTCCTAAAGACACTGCAGTGGTTTCTGAGGTATACACTATTCCTCAGGGTAGAACCTCTCAGACTGAGAAATGAAATTTCCAAAAGAAGTCCACCAGGGTTTCCCCACAAGTTTGATCCCTGGTCCAGGAAGATCCCACATGCCGCGGAGCAACTAAGCCCGTTTGCCTCAACTACTGAGCCTGCACTCTAGAGCCCGTGAGACACAACTACTGAAGCCCCTGCGCTTAGAGCCCGTGCTCTGCAACAAGAGAAGCCACCGCAATGAGAAGTCCACGCACCGCAGTGAAGAGTAGCCCTGTTCGCTGCAACTAGAGAAAGCCTGCGCGCAGCAACAAAGACCCAACGCAGCCAAAAATAAATAAATAAATAAATAAATAATTTTTTTAAAAAAAGAAGGCATCCAGGGCAGACCTCAGAATCTCCTTCCTTTCATCTAATTACACTCTGACAATGACACAGTTACAGATGAAAGGAGACTGGTGATGGGAAGTGTGATGCACTCCAAAAGGTGAGGATTTCCCAGATGAAAGTCCCGGGTCAGTGGTTCTCAGATTTTTTTGCATTCATGCCAAATGTTCGAATACTAGAATTTGAACTAGAACATGTTTCATGGTACCACACATGAAGCACTTCCCAAAAGTGCTTATGTAAAACCAGTGTTTTATGTAAAACCAGTGTTATGTAAAACCAGTGTTCCTTCAAAAATACTTGGGAAACACTTTCCTAGATGACAATGAGCTAATACATGTAGTGCTTGAAAGAAAAAATACTGTGACCCAAGAATTAAACTCCATCAAGATGTTCATGCATGAAGAAACTGGAAATATTAAGTTGTATAACAGGTCTCAGCAAGTATACCATACATACTTCCTCTGAAATAATTACTCAAAGATGTCCCTTCCAGTGCTATTTCTAATTGAAATAATAATAAATAAAATATTCTAAATAGGTATAGTTGTAAAAATAAATATTTTCAGATATGGAGAAAATTGCAATTTTATACCTTCTTAAAATGATACAGAAAATATTAAACTAAATATAATAGCAGGAGGTAAATAATGGAGTTAAAAGTAGATATTAATGCATTAGGAAACAAAATCTAAGAACGGATTTTTCTAAAATAAACAAATCTCTGATAAGCTTAATCCACTAAAAGAGCAAAACATATAAACACAAATACACACAAGATCATACAGGTATATTCAACATCATTACATTGGCAGACTCTATTCTGCTACAGACTTTTTTCTTCCCCATCTCCTCTCTTCTCTCATGGCATCTTCTGAATTCCCTCTCCTCCCTAAGGCAGCCAATGGAAATGACCTGGTATATATCCTTTCATACATTTCTCTATTCTCATATAACCCTGTGAAAAAACATATATCCATAGATAGGATTTTTTGTTGTTTCCTTTTTATAAAACTGGATCCTTATTAAAGACATCTCTCTATAAATTCTTTTTTTTAATTTAATAATACCTCTTGGTCAACCCTTCAGGTCAATGGATACAGAAGTCATTCATTCTTTTTAATGACTGCCTATTTTTACTTTTCCCCCACTACAAATAATGCTGCACAAAACGTCCTTGTATATATTATGTGTTTCTTTAGGAAAACTTTCTGCTGGGTCAGTATACAGATATGTTTTAAATATGAGTAAATATTGGCAGATCATTTTCTGAGAGGGATGTGGTAATTCATATTCTCACCATCAATGTATAAATGTGACCATTTCCCCATATTTTCACCAGAAGTTGGCATTTTAATTTAAAATGTTTTCCAGTTTTACCAGTAAAAAAATGGCATAGTGTTATTGCTTTGTTTTGCATTTTCTTGACTATTTTTGAGATTAAGCATCATTTCTTATTGGTCATTTAGGGTAAATATCCCTGATGTATGCAACTTACTGTGAAGAGTGTCAGAAAAAAATTGTGTGTGTGTAGGCGTGTGTGAGAGAGAGAGAGAGAGAGAATGATACATTAAAAATGGTGATGATAGATGAACCTGGATAAAGGGTTTATGGATGTTCTTTTTCCACTTTGTGAAATTTTTTAAGTTTAAAATTATTTCAGAAAAGGTTTTTAAAGATATTTAAGGCTATATATTTTCATCAGGATATAGCTTCAACTGAGTCTTACAGGTTTTGGTGTGAAATACTGTAATTTTTTACTACTTTCCAGATAATTCGTACTTTCTTTGATGCAGTCATTGTTTAGAAGGACATTTTACAATGTCCAAGTAGTTAAGAAATTTTCATTATCTTTATATTGGTGTGCAGTCAGAGAGTGTGGCTTATAAAATTTCTACTTTTAGAATTTTATTAAGGTTTTCTTTTTGGTCAACTACATGGTTGATTTTTAGAAATACTTCAGTGTTCAAGAGATAATGTGTTGTTTCTATTTGTAGAAGTATGAGTTTTCTATCTGTGGCATAATTTGAATTGCTGATATATATTGTTGGTTGTAGTCATGTTTGCTAGGTCTTTTATTGTTGTATTTTGTTGCATTTACTCCCAGTATATCAATTTCTGAAAATGGCATATTAAAATCTCCCACCAAAGTTACATTTTAAAAGTCAGATTCTCCTTGTATTTCTATTAGTTTTTGCCTTATATTTAGCTGCAATATTTTGGAGGGCAGAAAGTTTTGTTACTTTATCCTGTTTAATGTTTTGACTTTAAATGTACTTTTGTGATAAAATATTGCTGCTTTTGCTTTCATTTCGTTTGAATTTGCCTGGTTTCCCTTTATTTTAACTCTTTCCCTATCTCTTTAAGTGTGTTTCTTGTTTTTTAATTGTACTTTAATGGAGGAATTCAGCCTATTTACATTTAGAGTAATAAGAAATACCCTTCCATGTAATCTTATGTTTTCTATGTGTTTTACTTTGCTACTGCTTTCTGTTTTTCTTTAACCAATTAATTAATTAACTTGCTGGAGCAAGTTTTTATTCATTCCCTTTTTCCTTTTTGCTAATTTGGAAGCATTTCTCTGCTTTTCAATTCTGCAAGTGGTTACTTTTTTCATCCCAAGAATCATCATTTCATGTATTACCTCTTATATCTGACTATGATAGTAATTATCAACTTGCTTCCACCAAATTGCTTTATTTACCTATGCCTCACTCCTAATAGCAAAATGAAAGGAAATATTTAGAAAGGTTTTGTTTCTTTACTTGCAACTTTCTCTTTATTTTTCATTTCTAAGTTTTGCTCAAGTGATTTTTAAACATTTAGTCAAGGCTATTATTAGGTTTAGCTTTACCTGCTCTAAAATTCTTCACTTAAAACTTTTGATCAAAACCTCCACTCATGCTATTTATTTACCTATACATACATTCATACATATATACAGGCTGTATTAAAAATATTTAACAACCTAGCAGAATCGATAGCAGCCATGAATAAGCATGGTTACCAGTGTTGCTCACCACCATTTTCCCTCTATTTTTTATCTTTCTCCTGGAGCTGCCATTTGGTTAGCACAGTTTCTTAAGTATGTTCCTCAGACAGGTGACACCCTCAGAATTCTTGCATAGCTTCAAATACCTTTATTTACCACGTAGGTGTTATTCTTCTAGCTTGTTATTTGTGATTGAAAAATCTGATTCTAGTCTGGTTTTAGTTCTCCTTCCTTTTTTATCTAATTTCTCCTTTCTGTCAGTTGCAAGGGAAAAGACTGTAGTTAACAGTGGAGAAACTGAAACTCAGGTTTTTTTAAACCAAGCTATGTCAAAGTCTATTTCTTTCTTTAGTCAACTGTGTCTGGGGGCTGGGGGTAGAGGAAATGGAAGATGTTAGTCAAAGGGTACACAATTTCAGTTATGCAGAATGAATACGTTCTAGAGATCTACTATACAGAGGGGTAACTATCGATAATAATACAGTATAGTATCCCTGAAATTTGCTAAGAGCATAGATCTTAAGTATTCTCACTACAAAAAAATTGTAACTATGTGAGGTGATGGATACATTAGATTGATTATGGCAGTCACTTCACAAGGTATATGTAAATCAAAACATCGCACTGTACACCTTAGATATATATATATATAATTTTTACTTGTCAATTATACTTTAATAAAACTGGAAAAAATTGTGTCTGGGACATGAAAACCTCTTTTAATTTTGAAATTTATCTTTCTTTAGGTAAAAACACCTTTCTCTCCTTCTGGAACTTGCCTTACTTGCCAGTTAGGTCTCCTGTATCTGTCCTCCAAGAGTCATATCTTTTCCCTTCAGGGTTTTCATCTTTTTGAATTTGTTGCTCTGTTGTGAGATACTTCTTGTACAGGCTACTAACTTTGTTTTCAGAAAAACTATCTTTTCTTTCAGTTTAGGTATTAAAAGTTTCAATGAGAAAGCTATACTTTTAGACCGAGACAGTCTTTTTTATTCTCTAATTGGATCTCCTTAAGAGTTCTTCTTACAGCTGTTTAATTGTCACACTTGATTCTGCTCCAGTGGGGCCCCTGCTCTTCATGCTCTGCTTTGTCTACTTTGTTCTGGTTACTGAATGCTGGTTAAAATAGTTACTCTTTTCTTTAGCCTGTTCATGATTTCGCTGGATCAACTGTTGGGTAAAATCATTGGAATCTCTCCCCTGCTGGCAAGGCCTAGGCAGTTCTGGTCTCATTAAGCTGTGGGGAACACAATGGCCAGGCTTTGTAGCTTATCCTGAGCAGAAGGAGGGAGCTTCTGAGCAAACCTCTCCCCAGGACCTGGAGCAGCCCCTCCGCTTCAGGGACCAGGAGTAGTCATCCTGCTTCCTGCTCCCCTGCAGGTCCTCTAAGGCCAGGAGGATCGGCTGGCCCTCCCAGGACCACACTCGTTGGGCCCCTCCGGGTGCACAAGCCATCCTCTACGTGTGAGCTGGTGGCCTCAGGTGCCCCGTCCGGTCTCCTCCCGCCTCACTGTCCTGCTGTTGCCTTCCTCCAGAAAGGGAGCGAGAGGGAAATGGAGTGAGAGTCTTTTATCCAGAGGCTGCCTCGCTAGAATCTCAGTCTCGATATATATTATATTTTAGGGCTTAAAAATGTCATTAAAGTTTCCAGCATTGACTGGAAGGAAAAGGGAGGGAGGAATAAAAGAAAGCTCTGAAAGTACTGCTTGGCTAGGGAAGACTATACATGCTGAGTATTTATGCACGAGCACGTGCGTGTGTATCTATAGCAGTTACAGGGCCGTATCTAAGCCATACAAGGACCTGCTGTGACCCCAGCTTGTCCAGCCCTCCCCACAACTGAAGCCACTTGTTCCTTGATGGGCTCAGTTTTCTTCAAGTCCTGAGGTCTCTATTTCTACGAGGTAGCCAGTTAGCCCACACTCAGGAGCTCAGGGGCGCAACCATGCCCTGCTTCTGGGAACCTGACTTCTGCTCTGATCCTGGCATCAAGCCCGTCCCTCCCTCAGTCCCTCCAGGGCCCAGCCTTATTTTCCTCTTACCTGTCCCCCTGCATATCATTTGGGGTTCAGTCAGAGAAGCAGAGCCACTACCAAAATGTATGCAATAAGGGATTAATTATAGGGATTTGACCTTACATAATCATGGGAACTGGTCAGTCTAAGGGAGGCTGTCACTTCTGTGTCTGGTGCTAGAGCCTCAAGTCAGCAGAGCAGACAGTTGGGAAGGAATGATGGGAAGGAAGTAGGGAATCAAGGACAAATTGGAACCTGCAGGAATGGGCTGGAATCCACTTGGTGTCTCACTTCCTTCAAGACTCTGACTTTGATGACAGGGATGACTTACAGGAAAAGTTTTGCTTCTCCCTGTGGAGCACAACCCTCAGCTGGCCCAGGGAATCAGGAATTAAAATGGGCAGGACTGGCAGGTGTGGAGGGTTGTACTGTGGGTCTGGATGCTATCCCATGCCACCCAGGTGAGCCCGCAGGACAGCGACAAGGTGGGTGAGGCCTTGTGCCCTGCCCTTCTAAGCATAAGAAAGAATGTGGCTGCTACTTCCTTTCCACTTTCCAAATCTCAGGGAAAATGTTCCTGTGACCAAAGCTGACCAGGAACTACACAGAGGAGTGAATTCTAGGAAACACAGTTCCAGCTCAGCTAAACTGACATTATAAACCTCTGTTCCCTTTGAGGCTGCAGCTCAGTCACTGACCCAGGGCCATGGGCTGCCCGGTGGCCTCATAGCTCACCTGCGGCTCCTCACCTGGCCCTGTGCCTGCCTGCATTAGTGGGAACCTCTTTCCCACAGGCACCAGGCACTCTCAGCTTGGCCCTCCCTCCCAGGGCTTGTGAAGCTATCACTCCTGCTGTGACCTGGCTCTGGGAAACCAGACCTGATTCCAGTTGGAAGTCAGAGGAATTTATGGACAATTCCTGGTGGTATCTGACTCTCATGGAGCAAGGCTCTCTTCTCTGTTCCGGATTCATGGGCAGTTTTAGGAAGCTGAAGCCATGTGTGAGGAACCTCTCTGAGCTACCATGGAGCTCAAGGCCCAGGAGTTTGTACCTTAGAGACTGGATGCAGCATTGACCTGGCCAAGGAAGCCCTCCTTCCCTCCCAGTCCCATCCTGGAAGGGGAATGTAGGTCATTCCTGGTGTTTCCAGGATACTGGGCATGACATAGGGCCTAGTGCAAACTCTTCACTGTTCTTATAGGGACACTGAACCCTGGAGAATGACGGGAGCTAGCCCAGGGAACAGAACAGCATTAAGAGCAATGTCTGGAAGTAGACACCTGGCTTCATGTTGGGGCCTGGCCTCTTCCTAGGGTGTGTGACCTTGAGCACATCACTTAACCTCTCTACTCTTCATATCCTCATACATAAAATGGGGGAAAACAATAGTGCCTACTTCATTGGACTGTTATACAGATTAACTGACATCTTGTTAAGTGCCCAGCACCAAATAAGTGCTCAATAAAATATATTATTATATGTGGACAGTTTCCCCACAGCCAGAGCCCTCCAGCCCAGGGAAGCAGGCTATGCGGAACTTTCTCCAATCCCAGGTGGTTCTTCATCTCAGCCACCTCTGCTGGCTGTTGGTCACCTCCCTTTAACACTTGGCATCATCTTGCCTTGCACTTGAGTTAGTTGCTGGCTTGTCTGTCTTCTTATAAATCTTGGATGTCACCCAGAGTTCCCAGGGGCTGGGTTTACTTCATCTCTCCCCAGGACACAGTCTGGCACAGACTACGCCTTCAGAAGAGCTTTGAGTGAACGGACGTCTTCGATTCCCAGAATTTCTGATTTGGAGGGACTTGAAGGTTGTCTCCCCACCTGATTTCAAGAATTCCTTTTCAGATCATTCAGAAGATACTCTTTTAGTCTCTGCTTGCATACCTCCAGTGCTGGGAGACTCACTGTTGCTCAGGGCAGCCTATTCTTTTTTTTTTTTTTTGCGGTACGCGGGCCCCTCACTGCTGTGGCCTCCCCCGCTGCAGAGCACAGGCTCCGGACGCACAGGCTCAGCGGCCACAGCCCACGGGCCCAGCAGCTCCGCGGCACGTGGGATCCTCCCGGACCGGGGCACGAACCCGCGCCCCCTGCATCGGCAGGCGAACCCTCAACCACTGCGCCACCACAGAAGCCCCAGCCTATTCTATTTTTAAAGACAGCTCTATTTTTAGAACTTTCTAATTGTATCCAGTACAATTAATTGTTCTACCATTTGCATCAAATTTTGGTTGGAGACTACAGAAACATGCAGGGAAAGAGCTGGTAAATAAGGATTGTTCTGGGTTTATGGTTGAGGTTACAAAACAATCAAAAGGGTGACAGAGCACACAGTATAACTTTTATAAGCTTCGCTCAACTAGGCAGAAACAGGCTCTTGGAAATGTCTCACCATTTCTGCCTCCAGTGTTTACTGGAGAATCCTTATATGGTTACTTACAAATCCAGACAGGAGTTTACAGAGGGCTCGAAGGCAGCCGTTTATAGGTGGTTTGAAGACAGAAGTTTATAGAGAACTTGAGTATTTTTTTTGGCATGCTTATCTTCTAAAAGTTATTTTTCTGCTCCACAATTTTGGAAGTGGAGTTGTTCAAGTTCTGAGAGTATATGTGAAAGCCCCAGTAAGAAAGGGGTTAGACTTTCATCTCCTACGATAGTGTTTCTGCTTCTGGAAGGGATGCTAGGATTTTAGGACAGGTGCCTCCCAGCCACCCAGAAAGCTCTCTGGAGTTTAGCCAGAACGTCAGCCCCCATGGATTAATTTGAAATTCACTCAAATAGTCATTCTTAAATGCCTACTCTATGGAAGAACTGCATTTCAGGCACTCACGACTGGATAGGGGGTGGACAAAGACAGGGTGGTGAGGACTCACGTCCCAGCCGGAAAGTTCTTAGAGCCTTCCTGTGGCCAAGCAGTCTGCAGCAGGTTAAGGCTTCCCAGAAGACTTCAGAGAATGCTTCCACTAAACCCTGCATCTAGAGCAAGCAGGAGGGACTTGGGGGCACAATGTGGTGTAGCTGAAAGCACACCAGAAAGGGGAATCGGGTCCCTGGGGGTATATGTCCGTTTGCTGATAACTCAATTTTTTTAGGGGAAAGTGAAGACACTAAGATGTTCCCAGCACTAACAAGTTGAAAATTTAAAACTAACAAAGCAGTTACAATCCTCCCCAGCTGCATAGAGTTTTGTGGTCCGCATCCTGTCCTCCTTTGAATCTAATCTTCTCAATACCCCAAGAAGTAGACAGGATGAAGATTATGATTTCTGTTCTATAGATGAGGAAACTCAGATTTACTGACATGCCAAGGTCACACAGGGATGGGCAGATCCCTACCCACCTTGACTGTTATTAGGCCTCTGACCCTAACAACCTGTAATTATGTGATCAGCCTTGGGACAGCAAAACATCTGTCGGGGGAGGTGAATATTTAGATGGCAAATGTGACTTTTATGTGGAAGATGTCTCAATACAGTAGCATTTTATAAAAGGAGACAAGGAATAGGGTGGGAATATCCCACACTGTCTCTGGGATAGCGACGTTTTGTCAGTTTATTAAATTCAGATTTATTGCTAACTCCCTGACCAAAAACAGAGCTGTTAGCAGTCCATAACATGGAGCAGAAATATGAGTTTTCAGTGAATCCAAGAAAAAAATAAAGAGAAGAAACCTTAATGACCTGTCACTTGAAATAAATCTTAGTGGTCACATAAACCAGGATGACAGGAATTTATATTGTTCCTCAGCACTTGAATGACTAATGTGGTCAGAGTGAGGAGACACAGAAATTATTTCTCTTAACAAGCCAGCACCTGCATGCACACTCTTGGAACTGCTTTGATGAAGTCCTGAATGTCGCCTTGACATCCCTCAGTCATGCTGTTTGTGGGCAGTAACCTTCCCACACAGCTTGAGACAAAGGTGGCATTTCAGCTCTGTCCCAGGGGCTCTGGAAGGTTCTTAATCAGAGGAGTAGTGCTGAGATGCTAGAGAAAATCACTGGAGAAACATTGACATAGGCAGGGCAGGGGCAGTGGAAAAGGGCCTCAGAGTGTCTCGGGGTGAATGTACATCTGAACCATTCCCAATCCCACCCCATGCTGGGATTCTGGATTCTGCAGCATCAGAAGTACTAAGTAGAGCTGGAAGAGTCCTCAGAGTTCAGTTAGTTCCATTGTTCAGATGAGCAGACTTAGGTTTACAGGATGGAAACAACTAGTGCAAAGTCACAGAGCAAGAGAGTGTCAGATGCAGAATGAGAGCTCAGATTTCCAGACTCCTGGGCGTCACATAGCGTCTGTTAGTGGACAATGGTCCTTTCTTAGTTGAGCCTGAATGAATATAAACCTGCATGCCACTGATATCTACTGGATGTCCCATGTTCAGTACTAAGAATGTAATCGCCCAACTAAACAATCCTGCTGAGGATGTTCCCCATGAAAATCATTACTGACCCTAAGAATCCTGCTCACAGATACAGTGTGTTACCTTCTACACTGTGTTTTCACATTCTTCCTCTTATGGGATCCTTATGCACTGAAAAGGCTGACAGGATGGTTGCTTTTGTTCTTATTGTATAGATAAGAAACCGAGCTTCCTAAATTAAGGCTAATAAGGCTGCACCTCCGCTATCTCAAAGGAGCAAGAGTCTGAGGAATCAATGAAATCCTGAATGGATTGTAACGAAGTGCTGTTAATGGGTCAAGTTAACAACGTTGCCAGGTGTTGTGAAGAATACACAGAATCCCCAGCTCCGACCCTGTTCCTGGAGACACTGCTGTCCACTGCAGAACCAAGAGGCCATCAAACCCCGACCTCTTCTGGCCTGGGCTGTCCTAGCCTTCTAGAGTTCACACAACCAGTTCCTGGAGGTTCTGGTTAATTAAACTAAAGCAGGTTTGTTTTTTTTTTCTTTCCTAAAAACAGTTAATCTAAAACTTAATCCTTTAAAAAGGATCTCTACATCTGATTTGATGCCCTATTCTTTTTGTCATTAAATTTTTTGAAACTATTTTGAAACCTGTTCATCATAGAGCACTTCTGGCTAAGTTTTATCCTTCTATTCATTTATCAAATTTGCAGTATTTTATGAAGATGGTACTTCTTATCTACACAGGTGTCTTTTCTTTTAAGAGGTATAAAACCAGGCTTTCCTCAAAATGATATGTATCTAGCAATAAATACTTGCATTAAAAACCTGAATTCCAGTCAACTGTTATGCACAGACACACCTGATCCTGTCTGTGTAATTACAGATGATATGTAATTACATATAATCAGCTATTAATTTATGAACTAAAATATGGAGCCTATATTCCAGGTAACCCAGAATGAGCTACTGCAGATTTGATTTATTGTGACCTAAGAATGGGCATTAGAGGTTATCTAGGTAACACACAAAGAACACAGGGGGATGCTGTCAGAACCTGGAGGGGAGGAGGCCTTTGAACTCTGGCAAATGTGGCATGTATAGAAGGGTTGACAGGAGTCAACCTGGGGCTTGGCATCTGAGCCCATCTAGATCTTAAAAGGCTTTAGAAATGATGACGTCAGCAGTCATTTCTTTCAGTCATTCCACCAATTAGCACATATTTATGGAGCACCCACTGTGTGCCAGGCACTACACTTGATTCTGGGAACACAACTGTGGGCCTAGACACACAAGCTCCCTGACCTCGTGGAGCCTACCCTCTAGTGGGGAAGACACATCTTAAGTCACAATCACACATCTGTGTCATTTCCTTTTTTTCTGTGTTAATAGAATTCTGAAACTGTTTGGCATGGCAATATGTCCAACCAACCAATGACATTTCCCAGGCTCCCTTGCAGCTGAGGATAGTCATGTGACACATTCTGGCCACTGAAATGTAAGGAAGTCTGTTGGGTATTGCAGGAAAGTTTTGTTTTCCTGATGTTGGTGCTATCCCTTCCATCTTGTTGTTTCTCCCCCCCCCACCCCTTTCTTCCTAGAATGTGAATGTGAGACTAGAAGCACCGTCTTGTAGCAATGAGGTGGACATACAGACTTAAGTGAGAAAGAAATTAGCCCCTTCTCTTTGGTCAAACACACAGTAACTGTGTCTCTCTTACATGCAATCCCTACTGATAAACTCACCTGTGCCTTGGACGTGAGATTATGAGGCCAGAATTCTCTTAATGTGTGGTAGGAGCCTGGAAAGTGGTAGGAGCCAGCAGTGGTCAACAGCCAGGACTCCAGAATTATGTCTGCCAGGGCTGGCAGATAAGTAAGTTCTAGTCTCCTATGTTTCAAGGGCTCCCCCAAAGCAGAAAGCATGTTGTAGTGGGTTGTAAATATTCTTTGCATCTACCATCTGATTGCATTGTGAGGTGGAGGGAAATGCACCCTCTTGCCTACTTCACAGGGCTGTCACAGAGAAGGAGGAGATGGGAGCGTGTGGGTGGAAATCTGTAAAAGCTGTGGAGCTGCAGGAAGGTCAGTTAACTTTCTTTTAATACCAGGCAGTCTGAAATTAGAGGTAGCAAGGCAGGAAACACATACAATGAAAGCCTAAGGAAGAGGCAGATTTTGAACTGGCCCCTGAAGGATGGTGCTGACCATGATGGACAGACACAGAAGGCTGAGTACACAGGACGGTACAGAGCTGGGGGCCAGGACAGCAAAGGCTGAGAACCAGTGTAGAAAAGAGGTAGGCCAGGACCCAAGTACTTTCGTGTGTTAAAGAATGGACTGGAAACCAGATCACCACTCAGGGTAAATGACCAGTGACAGGGTATGAGGGGTGTGTGTGTGTGTTCATGTCAAGGGTGATGAGTGAGTGGGGAGGTCAGCTAAGCTGAAGGGATGTGGAGCTGCGGTTGAATTTTTTGAAGCGGTATTTCCAAGGCCTGGGGGCCCAGTACTAGAACTTGCTCTACAGCACACGCTTAGAAGAAATCCAGGCCCAGGACAGCCTCCTCTTCCTTCCCAGGGCCACCCACCAACACGCACACACTGGGAAGTTCTTTCCACACGGCATGGCAGGGCCTTGGAGAGATCACAACAGGGAGATGAGACAATTAGCTCCTCGCATTCTTCCTGCAGGAACAAATCCGGGCCCCCATGGCATCTGTCCCCTCCTGTTCCTCCAGCTGGCCTCCTTGCCACGTGCACGCCCTGCCCGCAACCAGGCCCAGCTGCTTGCAGCTCTCCTGCCCACTTCCGTTTCCAGGAGGGGTTCCGGAGGCTGGAAGCAAGGGGGGCGGAGTGATTGATGACAGTGCGCGCGTGCCCCTGGACTCCTCATCAAAGTTCTCCTACAGGGTTGGCAGCTTTATGTTGAAAGCTGCTCCGTAGCTGAGGCGGCATATGGACTGTTGACAGAGCAGCTGCTGGGGAAGAAGACGCTGAAAGGAAGCCTCAAGGGATAAACAGAGAAACCCATGTCACCACGTGGCACCCAAGGCGCACTGCTCAACGCCCAGCTCGCAGACTCTCATCTCCTTCCGGGTAAGGAAAGTGGTTTTAGGCAGCTGCGCTAGATCTTATGCTCTTAAAATAATGCTCATCATCATGTTAACATTTGTTGGGTGCTTACGATGTACCAGCCAGTTCTGTAAACTACTTTAGGTGCATTATTCCAACTCCTCCTTCAAGCAAACCTCAGCCAAAATAACTATTATTGATCCCATTTTCTTGTTTTTACAGATGAAAAAACCAATGCTAGAAAGTTTAAGGGTATCATGCTGGTCAGTTAGTTAGTAAGTGACTCAGGTTTAACTCCAAAGCCCTTACTCCTAAACATGACTGTGGTTTTCTCCCGCAAGCGTTGTGAGTGTCAGATCCCTGGATTAATACTGGTAACTAAGATGCACCCTGGTGTGATTTACCATGCAGGGTGTGGCACGGAGGCATGCAGTGAATTAGATGAATAACATATCAGTCAACCCTGGGGGGCGCTGCTTTCACATCCATTTTGCAGGTAGGAAAACAGGCTCCTCAGGGAGTCTTGCCTAAGACCTCATACTAAACTTGGCAGACAGGAGACTTGAACTCTGATCTTCAGAATAGAGCTCTGGAGTTTTCTCTGCCCTACCTGGTGTGCATCAGGTTAAGTGGGGAGAGAGGTAGGCTGGGTGAAGGGGGGTGGAGAAGCATGAGTGAGAACATAAAGCTATGAATGTGATTTATTTCAGTCAGTTGCTGATATCTTAATAAATCCCTGGTCTGTAGAGCCTGGAGAATATTGTTTCTCCAGGAGAAAACAAGAGCCTCTAGTTTCAGCAAAAAGATGTTAATTTCTTTTTTCTTGTTGTCAGAGCCCCAACTGCATCCCAATCCCCGGGGAGCTATGGGTCAGTCTCTGTCCCTCATGTCTGTCAAACGCCATTTTCCCCAGGTGGATCAGTTGCCCCAGCTGGCAACCTGGACCTTCCAGACATGTAGACAGAAACCAAGAGCCCATTCATCACACTGAAAGCTGTTACCCGACAGAGATCCAATCCCATCATGAGGCTAGAAACTTGGAGAGAAATGAGGCGGACTAATTTTTTCAGACTCCAGAGGGAAAAGTTCCCCAGTATCAAAGGCAGCACCATAAACCGCATGAACAGCACTATTAGCTCCACGTGGGTGTGTGGCAAGACATGGCTTGGCTGTTGGCATGAAGACGAGAGCAGAAGCCTGCCACATCTGGATTGCAGACATTTTTAAGGGTCCACTGAGACCATAGGCACTTCTTTTCCAGCCTCTGGGAGGCACAGGGGTACCCTGAGTGGGTCCTCGTAGATAGAGGCAGAGGAACCAGACTCCTGGGCCCTTCTTGACTGACACTCTCCTTTCCTTTCCACCCTCCCCCCAGCTACTCTCTCCTCAACCTCATCTGATACTCTTTGACCTCTGGGTATTTGCTTATGCTCTGCCTAAGCAAGGATGTGCTTATTATGCACATCCTTCCTCCTTTCTGCCCACTAAACTTTTATTTATACTTAGAAGCCTAGCTCAAGCCACACCCCTTGCACTCTCCCTGGCAGAACTGGATACTTTCTGCTCAAGATTCCCACAGCACTTTGCGTATTCTTCAACTTCTCATATTCTATTGCCTTTGTTTGCTTTAAGGGTCTGTTTCCCACACTAGGCAGAGAAGGAAGTAGCCAGCCCTATTCCCTTCCAGAAGTCCAAGGACCTGGTAGATTCTGATGCTTGTTTGTTGCTCCCTTTTGAATGAACAATAAGGTGTGATGTCTAACCTTTTGGCAACCTCAGGTTGATTTTCTTTTGTATTATTCATTTTGTACAAACTCCTGAGGGAGCTTTGAGAGACCAGTGGGGAGCAACTTGGAGGACTCGTGAGATGCTGAGACTCCTGGACTTTTGCCCATCCTGAGTTTCTATCCAAACAGAAATATGTATGCAGAAAAAATATCTTCCCAGGCCAAACCTGGGTATTAGAGAGAGAAAGGGCTTACTGGAGACAGATTTCAGTCCCAAAGACCCCCACAGGGCTTCTTGGCACCAAGAGTGCTCCCTCCTCAGCCCTTCCAAGCCTTGGTCATGTCGGTATCTTTCCCAGCATCCAAATCAGACCAGAGGGATTCGTGCCAGTCAATTCCAGCTTCCCCGTCATTCTGCACACCAGCCCTCGATCTAGAGTGAGTCACCCACGCTCAAGTTCTTTCACTTGTGGATAACAAAGCTGCTGACCGCATAGGATGGTTACAAGGATGAAATGAGATGTTATTTATTTATCCACTTCTTATATATTTAGAGTTTTTTATTGCCATAAAACTAACAGAATAAAGTGCCCTGAAACTTCACCGTAAGCTTGACAGTTTTTCTTTCCATATATGTATATACTCAGGTAACTATCACCCAGATCAAGATTTAGAGCTAAATGAGATTTTAAAGGCTGACAGCTTATAAACTGTAAAGCACTGAAGAAATGTTGGTTTTGAATTATTACCAGGAGGTGGAGCCTCTTTCCCATTGAATTCCTCTCCTTCTACAAGATCTAGGTTTCTAGAAATCATTAGCATCAGTTGCAACCACCCTAGCAAACTGTTGCAGGTGCCAGGGCTTCAAGGCCCCAGCTAGGCAGAGTGGCCATGGAGACACAGCCCACACAGACCCACAGCTCTCTGAACCACTGCTCAGGGCATGTAACCCCTGTACCCACTCCCTCAGACACCAGGATGTCCTCACAAAAGGGGGCTTATGACAAAACAGCTGTTGTGTAGTTTCAATTCAATACAACTTGACTCAAAAGATATGCCCTGTATGCTAGGCCCTGGGCAGAGAAGGGGAGAAGGAGCTTCCTAGGCTGGGCACTCCAAGGGGGCTTATAGACTGTGGGGCTGTGGACATTAACAGGTACTTACCTGTGAAGTGAGGCCCACAGTGTCACCCTTCTCTCTCAATCCTCTTCCTGAGGATTCCCAGACCTCTCTCTCTAGCGCTGGCTGCTCCTCTGGGCTTTAGCCAGCTTCTCTGCTTTATCTGCTAGGTGTTTCCATTTGGCTGCCCCCTGGCCCCTCAAGCTCAGGTGTGTCCCTAAGAAAACTCATATTTTTACCTCCTACACCTGGCTTCCTCCTCCTGGCTTTCCTTCTTCATTCTGGCATCACTAACCCCCAATCATCCAATCAGAGCCATGTCCCAGGGACAATTTTGCCCTTGCCATGCTTCTTCTGGCCCTTCTCTACTGCCACCTCTCCATTACCTCTGGAAACCCTCATTCTGCTGGGAACCTTGGAGCTGGCTCTTTGCCAAAGCTGGAATCTGCTGCCCCATTCCCAGCCATTTCAGGACCTAGAAACATGGCCCTGCTCTAGAAGTACTCCCTGAGTCCTTCAGTTGCATGTTATCAACCTCATCTGCCTGTTGACCGCTGCCACCCTTCATGTGAACCTCTTTCAGGGCCTCTGGACACTTTCTACCTCGTCTCACTCTGCTCTCCCTGTCTCCTGGTGCCTGGTGTGGTGTTGACCCTGTCATTGGTGGATCAATGGATGAGTGCTGAGTTCATGACGAGACAGCATAAGCAAAGGCAAAGCTGCTGAGCCATTAATCATACTTTCAGAGACCCCAGCCTTTAAAAAAAAAAGACCAGGATATGCTAATTCAAGTGGGGGCTTGAGAGTCTTCTTTCACCTTCTCCATCTCTGACCCTCGTGCTAACAGAAAAGGACAGGTGGCTGACACCTCACCGTCCTCAGTGTTTGAAAATGCTGAATCTGGAGAAACTTTGTCATAATTACCTACCCACTTGAAAGTACAAACTCTGTAATTTGCCTTTAAGTGATCTTAAGTTAATATAAATAATGAAGTATGCTCAGAATACTCAAGTACTGGTACATCCAATTGAACACAATTAAAATTAAGATGGATTTATTAGTATTGTGACTATTATTGATTAAAATGGTAATGATAAATAAGGAGAAATGTTAAGTACAACAGGGAGTTGGTAATATTTCTTCAAAGTAATCATTTTGCTGTGACTACCCAATTATTAGTACATTTAATGTGTTATTCAGTGCAATTAATTACCCACTTTGCTTCTGGGAAGGCACTAGGAAAAAATTGCTTTCTGCCTGGAGTGGTGGTTGCTGAGGAGAGGGACTGGGAAAAGCTGCTGCTTGCTGGAGCCTCTGTGATGAAGACCATACTCTTTGGGGATGTGGCTCCCAGCAGCTCTGATAGAAGCAGCAAGTTCCCTTGGGGAAGAAGAAGGGACACAACAGAGACCAGGTTCTTGGTCTCACAGTCAGGTGCTTTTGTAGCCATGGGAAGTGATGGTGAACAGCCTGGAGAGTGAAATCAGAAAACCTGGCTTGCTTCACTCTGTATGACAGACTCTAGGTCCATCCACCTCACTACAAATAACTCAATTTTGTTTCTTTTTATGGCTGAGTAATATTCCATTGTGTATATGTGCCACATCTTCTTTATCCATTCATCTGTCGATGGACACTTAGGTTGCTTCCATGTCCTGGCTATTGTAAATAGAGCTGCAGTGAACATTGTGGTACATGAGTCTTTTTGAATTATGGTTTTCTCAGGGTATATGCCCAGTAGTGGGATTGCTGGGTCATATGGTAGTTCTATTTTTAGTTTTTTTAAGGAACCTCCATACTGTTCTCCATAGTGGCTGTATCAATTTACGTTCCCACAAACAGTGCAAGACACTTCCTTTTTCTCCACACCCTCTCCAGCATTTATTGTTTGTAGATATTTTGATGATGGCCATTCTGACCGGTGTGAGGTGATACCTTGTAGTTTTGATTTGCATTTCTCTAATGATTAGTGATGTTGAGCATCCCTTCATGTGTTTGTTAGCCGTCTGTATATCTTCTTTGGAGCAATGTCTATCTAGGTCTTCTGCCCATTTTTGGATTGGGTTGTTTGTTTTTTTGATATTGAGCTGCATGAGCTGCTTGTAAATTTTGGAGATTAATCCTTTGTCAGTTGCTTCATTTGCAAATATTTTCTCCCATTCTGAGGGTTGTCTTTTCGTCTTGTTTATGGTTTCTGGACTGGGTCACCTAGTTGTGGGACGTGAGTTTAACCACAGCGCCTCCCAGAGGTTCATTTTTCTCATCTGTAAAATGGGAATGATATAGCTTGCTGGCAAAGAACTGTATGTCAAGGGGATCTGTCAGAGGCACAGATGTGTGGGGCCTTGGTGACTGCTTATCAGGAGACAAGACATCCCCCAGGCTCAGTCTGACTTGTGGATTTGCTTCTGGTTCCTGTAAACCACCTCTGGGAGTTGCCCCCTCAGCCTGTCCTAGGTCCCTGATGCCTTAAAGCAAGGTGAATGTGGAGGGTTACACACCTGCCTTCCAGCCCACTTCACCCATATCCCCTGACCCAGGTTATAACGTCCATGAATCTCCTTTCCCCTTCTCGCTGGGAAGAATGTAGATGGGTGAGATGATGAAATAACAATTGTTAAACACTTCTGGAGAGCTCTTGCCCATTCATTTCCTTATTTGTGTGTACAACCATCCTACTAGGTAAAGTAGGTTTTATTAACCCAATTTTAAAAACAAGGACACCAGGGTCTAAAGAGGGAAAGTGACTCACTCAAGGACACAGAGCAAAGTGGTCATTTGGGGTCTTGAACTTGAATCATCCGACACTGAGAACCATGTACCCCTGCCTCTTTAGCTTTCCCATTGTATTGTCACACTTCCTTATCTCTGGAGTCTTCTGGCTCCCAACCCTCCCCAATGCCAAAGATTCACTGTATTGTTTCATAAAGCTAATTGCTAGTTTTTATATAAAGGTTTTATTTTATGAGCTCCAAATTGCCCAAATTAGATTTTATTAAGTTCACATGTATGATTTTCCTTGTTTTTATTAAAATTAAGTTCACTCATTTGCCATTTACAAGGGAGTTTGAAATTAGGATCGCTTTGTAGCCACGGAAACACAGGGAGAATCTTATATGTGATCAGACTTTTACCCACAGAATGGGAAAAAAAGGCAGCTGGTAATTAGGTGCATAATTCATAGGCAAGCTCCTGGAGCACATTGGGCCTGCTCTTCTGCTTTGTGGTTGATGGTTTATGAAACTCTTTCCAGTATGGCTGTGTGCTGGGGAGGGGTGGGAAGGATAAAGTGTTGGAAGGAGCTGGTACCAGTCCCAGCTCTGCCCCTCCTTCATTCTGCGGCTTTGGGAAAGGAATGTCTCTTGTTTTGGGTCTCAGTTTCCCCATCTGTAAATTGGGGGATCAAAGAAGTTAGGCACAGAAAAAAGTTTTCATCCCTTGTCTCAATTCTGACTGCTGGCAGTGAATGGCCATAATGCTGCGATGGGAAGGGTTTTAATGCCATACCTGGACTCAGCAGAAAAATGCATCTTGATTAACTAACTCATTCAGCAACTATTAACTGAGCAACTACTAAGTACCAGGGACTCTTCTAGGCACTTGGGATAGGTGAACACATCAGAAGAGGCTTCTGTTCTCAGGAAACCGCAAGAATAACAACAGAAACAGACAACTAAATACATCACATTTAAAAGATGATGATAGGGACTTCCCTGGCGGTCCAGTGGTTAAGACTTCACTTTCCAATGCAGGGGGTGTGGGTTCGATCCCTGGTTGGGGAGCTAAGATCCCATATGCCTCATGGCCAAAAAGCCAAAAAAAGATGAAACAGAAGCAATACTGTAACAAGTTCAATAAAGACTTTAAAAACGGTCCACATCAAAAAAAAACTTAAAAAAAAAAGACGATGACATTACAAAAGATAAACCAGAGAAAGTGATGCTACTTTAGATATGGGGGTCAGCCAAAACCTCTGTGAGGAGGTGGTATTTGAGCTGAGACCTGAATGACAAAATAGGTCCAGTCATGAGACGATCTGGTTGCAGCAAATGGACAGATTGCAAGGTAGGATGGAAGTCAGCATGTCCAAGGAACAGAGACAAGGCCAGTATATCAGGAGAGGTGGAGATGGGCTCAGAGTGGTAGACTGTGCCTAGATGGTGACTGATTAGTTATGTCTGCACTGACATAATGGGGAAGAGTGTTTCTAATGTGTGCCTCCTACCTGCAATCCCTGGACTAAATAATCCCAGCAATGATATTTCAGTATTCCGCTGGCAAGAGCCCCTTCCTGGTATAGGGGTGGGACTCCACTTGGGTGGATGGAGGGGAGAGTCAGGTGAGGAAGGGCGTGACATTTGAACTGGGCTTTGATGGATGCTCATTTCCATACCCAGGGGTGACATGCCCCTCTCCATGGCATCCAGTTTTGTCCTGCAATGTCTGGAATGTACTTCTTCCTGCAATTTAGGCAAGACACCCTGGTCTGGGTAAGGAGGATTGTCTGTGGTGGCAGAGAAGCTGGGCCCAAGTCCATGCTCTGCTGTTCTTTAGCCACATGACTTAGCTGGTCGCTTCAGTTTTTCTGAGCCATAGTTTCCTCATCTTTTTTTTTTTTAGAAGATGTTGGGGGTAGGGCTTTATTAATTAATTTATTTATTTTTGCTGTGTTGGGTCTTTGTTTCTGTGCGTGGGCTTTCTCTAGTTGTGGCAAGTGGGGGCCACTCTTCATCACGGTGCGTGGACCTCTCACTATCGCAGCCTCTCTTGTTGCGGAGCACAGGCTCCAGACGCGCAGGCTCAGTAGTTGTGGCTCACGGGTCTAGTTGCTCCGCGGCATGTGGGATCCTCCCAGACCAGGGCTCGAACCCGTGTCCCCTGCATTAGTAGGCAGATTCTCAACCACTGCGCCACCAGGGAAGCCCTCTTCATCTTTAAAATGGGACAGTAATAAAATTTACCTCTCAGAGTTCTATAAGAATTAAATAATAAATTAGCTAATAGGGCCTTTATAAAATGTGATTTCAGCATTTTAATATTTATAACATAAATTAGTTACAATGCTTAATAAAATATTATTACTAGGATTTAAAAATTATTATTATTAGGACGACTCCTGACACTCATTCCTCAAAAGAATTTGATGTTTTTTCTTGAGTGTAAATTGTCACAGCTTTTATGGAAAGTAATTAGCAGAATGCAGCATGCCATGTCCTAAAAAACTGCTTGTTTCTTTTTGCCCAGAAATTCTACTTCTTAGAATTTAACAAAAAGAAATAAGTGGACTTCTCCTTCTGGCTAAGATGGAGTAGCCAGAAGCAGCCTAATTCTTCTGCTAAGAAGTAGAAATGCTGAACAAAATACAAAAGAAATGGAGATGAATGAACTATTGCGACAAGCAAAAGCAGGGATGAATGTCACAAACATAATGTTAGGCAAAAGGAACCAGATGCAAGATCTGTACAATTTTATATTTGAATTTTATATAAAATTCAATACAAATGATATATCTACAGATAAGATATATGTAAATATATAAAATTCAATCATGCGGTGTTGAAGGTTAGGATAATGTTACCCTGGGAGGACGTGCAGTGACTGCATGGGGGCACAACAGGAGCTGGGGTTCCGGTAATATTGTTTCTTGATCTGGGTGGTGATTCTATGGAGTGTTCACTTGGTGAAAAAGCATTAAACTGTACATTTTTGAATTGTGCACTTTTGTACATGTATGGTTTACTTTGACTTAAAAAAGTTTACCTAAATAAAAAAGGAAAGAATTTGGTTTATGGATAAAGATGTGTAAACAAAGAGCTTTATCACAGCATCATGTATAATAACGAAAAATAGAAATAATCTAACAGTCCAAACATGGGAAATACTTCAATAAAAGTATTTTATTAAATACTTACATAAAAGTGTTACTGATACTCTTTAAAATGGTGTTTTCAAAGAATTTTTAACTAGGTGGGAGAATTTTAATATTACAATGATAATTGAGTAAAGTATATACCATGAACCTGTATGCAGAATCTGAGGCTGGGTTATAACTGGGCAACCTTCTTAGCCCTGAAGGATGCAGCGGGTGGGAGAGGCCGAGTGTGGGATGAACCCCCTTCTGCTCGGCATCTGCTTTTCCCATCTTCAGGGGAAGATTAGGATAAGGTTAGGATCCCATTTCCTGACCTAGTTCTCTTTGTTCCCCTCTCGAAAATCACCCGCATCCTTTCACCACTCTCTTCAAATCTCCACCGCCTTGGAAACCCCACCTAGGGGCCCTGTCCTCTCCTCCAGAGTCCCTTGCCCTCCTTGGTCTGAGTTCTCTGGTCTGGATTGCTCCCCAAAGTCTCCCGCCTAGCACTCCTCTCCAGTTCCCACAGTCAGTCCAGATGCAAGTCTTGGGGAAGAAGAGAAATATGTTCCTACCTGCCCCATAGTTTACAAAACTGCTCCTGCCTGCAAAGTTGTTAAGTGCTGCATGTTATTAGTCAGAGTTGTGTTTGAAACTCTCTCCATGGTCCCTCTCACCACTTGGCTGCCCACCCTACCCCAGGCCAGTCATATTGGATTTAGGATGGCTGCTGCCTAATTACATGAAGATCTGGGAGAACCTTTGCCTTCACCACGTGCAAGAGCCTGGCTACGTTCCTGTTCAGGCCACCTTCCTCCCCACTGCTCCTTCTTAGAGCCTTGGAGTGGAGTGGGGGAACACCTTCCACATTTTCTACAATGAATTTTCATTACTTTTATAATCAGAAAAATATTAAATAATGTTCTTTTTCTCTACGAGTGCTCTAGATTAGTGCTTCTCAAATGTTAATGTGCTATGCCTACAAGTCACTTGGGGAGCTTGTTAAAATGCAGCCTGTGATTCTGTAAGTCTGGAGTTTGCCCTGGCATTCTGCACCTGCTCCCAGAGGATGCCAATGCTGCTGGTCCATACCATGCTTTGAAGAGCAAAGTGATAGAGAACAGCTGGAGAGTAGGTGCAGGCTGTGATCTATCTCCTTGCTCTTCACTGCCCCCAAGCCCCCATGGTTCACAGGTCTTTACATTTTGCTGAATATTTAGTGTAACGACGATTAAGAAGTCTTCCAAGAAGGCTGGAGTCTACATATGTATCTGGGCTAACCAGAGCACTTTGGAGGTTAGTTCTTTAGAGAACAGGTTCTCAGATTTGAGCCCCCTTACTCCCCAAGCAGATATAACAAGTTGAACCCATGGAAATGGACTTAGGTAAGAGGCAAGAGGCCAGTACTTTAGCCCCAGCTATGCCTATGACTCAGTTTCCCAAAGTGTAATTGATGGAGTTTAGTATAAGTTGTTGGTAAAGATAATGATTTTCATGATCCTGTGAAAGGGTTGTCATGAAGTTAGGGAGCACTCAGTTACTGAGTCCTCACTGGAGGCGGAAGGGCAGCCTCCTGGGTGTCCTAAAGGGGATTTGAGCATCAGAGGGGAAGGCAGCAAAGAGACCTAGGGGATCCTGATTATAACAAGTCTCAACTAGCCTTCATTTTCCAGTTCCATTACAAATAAAAAGTTCTTATAATGTCTTCTTGGAAAGACAAATAGGAAAATATTGAAGCTACATTGTGAACTATTTGTTTTATTATTCGAAATTTCTGAATCAAGCAGTGCTAGAGTGGAAAGGACACGTAAAGGCCTCTAGTTCCATCTGCTCAGGTGTTTTGTAGAGCCTTGGAGCTGTGGTTAGAGAAAGCCCCCCAAGTTCAGAGGGGACCAGACCTTTTGTGATGCACCCTGGAGTCTCCCAGAGAGATGGCTGTGGTTATCTGGCCTCCAAACAAACACTTCCAGGGACAGGGGATGACTCTGGCAGTCTTTTCACCACTAGGTGGGTCTGATTGTTCAGGAATTCTCCCAGGTGAGTGGAAATCTGCCTCCCTGTGGTCTTCACCCACTGACCCAAGCTCTAAAGTAGGTGTTTTCAAACTTCCCTGGTGACGAGCATCTCCTGGGAGGCTTATTTAAAATTCAACCCAACTCTAATCCATATAAAACAGATTCTTAGGTCATTCCTGGAGATTTTGATTCAATGGGGCTTGGGAATTTTTTTTTTTTAATAGCCATGCTTACTCCCTTCAGGCATATGAAATCAGTGAAGGGGGCATTTGGAAACCAAGATTAATTCCTACATGAAAAGATGCTCATCATTGCTAATTATTAGAGAAATAAAAATCAAAACTGTAATGAGGTACCATCTCACAGTGGTCAGAATGGCCGTCATTAAAAAGCCTACAAATAATAAATGCTGGAAAAGGTGTGGAGAAAAGGGAAACCTCCTACAGGTAGGAATGTAAGTTGGTGCAGCCACTATGGAAAACAGTATGGAGGTTCCTCAGAAAACTAAAAATAGAGTTGTCATAGATCCAGCAATCCCACTCCTGGGTATATATCCAGACAAAACTATAATTTGAAAAGATACATGTACTCCAATGTTCACTGCAGCACTATTCACAATAGCCAAGACATGGAAACAACCTAAATGTCCATCGACAGATGAATGGATAAAGAAGATGTAGTGTATATACACACACAGACACGCACACACACACACACACATGCACGCACACAATGGAACATTACTCAGCCATAAAAAAGAATGAAATAATGCCATTTGCAGCAACACGGATGGACCTAGAGATTATCGTACTAAGCAAAGTAAGTCAGAAAGAGAAAGACAAATACCATATGATATCACTTATATATGGAATCTAAAATATGACACAAATGAACATATCTACAAAACAGAAACAGACCCACAGACATAGAGAACAGACTTGTGGTTGCTGGAGTGGGGGGAAGGAAGGATTGGGAGTTTGGGGTTAGCAGACACAAACTATTATATATAGGATGGATAAACAACAAGGTCCTGCTGTATAGCACAGGGAACTATATTCAATTTCCTGTGATAAACCATAATGGAAAAGAATATAAAAAAGAATATAGATATATATATGTTCTGAATAACTTTGCTGTATAGCAGAAATTAACACAACATTGTAAATCAACTATACTTCAATTTTAAAAAAAGATTAACTCCTTGGACGCAAGAGGAGCATCCACTATTGAAAGTGGCAGATATAGGCTGACTTCTTTATATAATATTTACCATATGAACTGGTAGGTAATATTTATTTTTTCATCTGAACTTAAAATATGAGGTGTGTATCTATACATTTCTTCTAAATGTTTGAAAATGCCCCTATCTCTGTGATTGTGAGAAAGATCAGTAAGGCTGTTTTAAGACAGATAAAACTGAACAAGGGATTGAGAGAAGATATTAAAATATAAAAATTAGCCCACTAACATAGTTGTGATTAATAGTAGCAAAACTGAAGTTAATGTCCAATATTCAGGTTAGTGGATTAACTTTAATTTTAAATATGTTTGTCAAAACCTAGGAAGAACTATAAAGGTATTCATGTCCTTCAATCCAATACTTTCCCTGGAGTTTTTCTGGAATTTTAGAGTAAGTAAATCGTTCAAGAGAAGATAACGGAGCCTTATGCACAAAGACGCTCAAAGAGGCATTATTTATAGTTTCAATAAAATTATGAACAAATTCAGTGCTAACAATAGGGTATTAAGTAAATTGAGATATAACCATGAATGAAATATTATACAGCTATTAAAGTGATTAGAAAGTCTACACTACACATCAACTTACACAAATGCTTAAGACAGACAATGTAAGTTAGCAGAATCAAAATCTGGTCAATTTATACTTTTTTTTTGGTATATGGCTGAGTATTAGAAGAGAACATGGAAAACGCACACTTAAATAATTATTTGCTTAATAAATATATACACATTTAAAATAGTCTCAGTAATACAATAGTGTGACTATAAAGCCAATGGAATAATCCTTTTGGAAGAAGTAGAAGGTCAAGCCTTTGATAAATCCCTATTGAAACCAAGGACCCAAAGATCTTTGAGGTCTTGAGGGAGGGCCCTCAGGGTCAGCTGGTTCAACTTCCTAAGCATTGTAAGGATGTTTATTTTAGTACCCCTGACATATAACACCCTGTTCTCTCCCTGACTTCTGTAACTGGTAAGCTACCCAAGAAGTTTTCCTCAAAGTTCGTGCCTACCTTTGGGAGAGGCCCAGTGTGGGGGGGTGTTGGGTAGAGGCAGATGCTCAAAAGTGCAACTAGGAAAGCCAGACTTACCATCTCAAATTTTGTTTTTTCAGACCAAAATTCTTTTGTTCAGAGCAGATTGGCATCAACTTCTCAAAATTTGCATCGTAGAACAAAGATTCATGTTTGAGTAAAAACAAAGAGAACAGCACAGCTTGCGACTCAAAGGTTCCTCCTGCCCCCACTACCACCCGCTCAATTCTCTATTTCTAGTCTGCTGGGCAGAGAAGCCCATTGAGTCGGACTGGGAATGATTTGCTGAGGCGAGAGCTTCTATCAATAGAATAAAGGATGGGCCCAGGGCAAAGACTCTAGGAGAGCTGGCTTGGGGGCTGGCCCAGGGCATTAGGTTTCCTTATTTCTGGGTTAGTGACAATGCTCATGAGCATTAAATTTACCAGGTTAGAGTCTGCATAAATGTGATATTACTGCTTATTTTGCAATGAGCTAGATTTATGTAGAAAGAGCACATGTTTCAGCATCAGAAAGCCTGTATTCAGTCTTGGCTCTGCTACTTATTAGTGATGGGATTTTGGCAATCACATCCCCTTTCCAGGCCTCGATTTCCTTACTTATGGAATGGGCAAATAATTGCTGTCTTGTACAACTCACAGGGTTATTGTAAAGGTCATTTAAATAGTCAATTGAAAGTGCTTGATAACTGCAAAGTATTATGCACACTAATTATTTTAATAATTAATAATGGTAATAGTGATGTCACAATTCATAATTTTATTCCGGAGTCCTAAATATTGATTCTTGCAGGCTTGTAATTATATAAGGGATGATTTATTGGCTGCCATGTATTGAGGTTGTAGTATAAGTTAAATTTTTTTTCCAGCTGTGCTGATTGGGGAAAGGGTGGTGTGCAGGTGGGGTGGTAAACCAGGAAACTGAAGTATCTGAGGAAGACACCTGTCCGGAGAAAGCCTGACTAGATACCTTAGTCCAAATCCTTGAGTTATATATAATGAGGAGCATGCAAGCCAATGTCATAAATGATAGGAAGGCATCTTGAAGTATCTTGTGAGAATGATGAATTGGAGGTGTCTGAGATAGGTCAGATGGGGAGCTGGCCATTGGAGGGACTTCTCATTGACCAGTGACACTGAAGCAGATCCACTCAGGACCAAGGGGGAATACAGGTGACCAAGAAGGTGGGTCACCTTCCATCTGAGCCTTCTCTAGACGATTTGTACCCCTTCCTCCCTTTCTTCCTGAATCTCAAGGCCAGGGACCTAAAACCCTGAGATGTGAATCTACAGTTCACTGCTCCCTCTTTCCCTTTTATCCCATCCTCCAGCTACACAGATGGAGTGATGATACGTAACGCATGCTTTAAAATGTTCCTTATTACTCAAATGATACACTGATTCAATTCTTTTTGTAAAAGAGCTAAAGGAGACAGATGTGGTATGTAAAAGGAGGTGAGCTCCCTTTCCCCCACTCCTCCACATCCCTAGAGGAAGTGTGGTGGATGCTCATCTCCCCTCTTGATGCATTTACACACATACATATATTAATCACATATCACTTTTGCTGCTTGCTTTTTTCACTAAGTAATATATTGTGGAGATCTTCCTACTGCCATATCTCTAATGCACTCTGCTTTCTGAGGAATGGGTAGACCATAATTTACTTAACTATTTCCCTCCCTATTAACAGTAAGTTAGGCTTTTATTTCTTTGCTACCGCACACAATACTGTGATGAACATTCTTGGATCCATGTACAAACACTTGTACAATGAGTTGTGTGGGGCACACAAACAACTATTTCTTGTGGGAAGAGTCCTAGGAATGGAATAGCTGGGTCAATTGATACGTGCGTTTGAGATTTGATGAATGTTTTCAAATGGCCTTCATCAATTGGCCTCACCAGTTTACACACTTAGCGTGTATGAGAATGTCTGTTTCTCCATATTTTTGCCAACACTTGGTATCTTTTTTTACTTTTTGTAAAATAATTCTTTTTTCCCTGACTAATGCAGCTTTGTGTGATTATGAATTGTGTGTGAATTATTAATTTTCTGTGAATTGTCTGTTTATTTCCTTTAGAAAATTTTATAATTGAGTAGTCTTTTTCTTTCTGCTTTGTTAGAAACTCTGTATGTTCTGGATATTAATCCTTTACCAGTTAAGTGTGTTGTAAATATTTTCCCCTAGTCTTTTAACCTTGGCTTATGTTTTAACTTGGTTTATGGTATATTCTGACTGACAGAATTTTATAAATTTTATGAGCTTAAGTCTATGAAATTTTTATAGTTTCTAGATTTTATCTTTTTGTTAGGAAGGCCCTAACATTCTAAATTCATAAAATACATTCACCTATATTTTCTTCTAATATTTTTATAGTTTTGCTCTTTAACTCATCTGAGGGTTATTTTCTGTGGATGGATGGTGTGAGTTAGGAATCTAATTTAATTTCTTCCCCAGATGAATAGATAATTGGTCCAGTCTCACTTGTGGATTAGTCCATTGTTCCTCTACTAAATTGAACTACCACCTTTATTGTATACTTAATTTTCATATGTAATCGGGTTTATTTCTTGGTTTATTAATCTGTTCCATTGATCTATTTGTCAATACCTGCACCAATACTAGACCATTTTAATTACTGTAGCTTACAGTGTGTTTTGACATCTGGAAGGATGAGACCTGAATAAAAAATGCTGTTAATTTAGGCTGGAATTGCATTGATGGACAAATGTGGGGTAAATCAGTGTATTTTCAAAACTAAGTCTTCCCAATCAGCTTTATCACTTCACATATTTAAAAGGTTTTCATGTTATTTGATCTTCAAATAGATTTTACACATTTAAAAATTATATTTGTTTTCTAGGAATTTTATCCTTTTTGTTATAAATTGAATCCTTCTAAAATTACTATTTAATTAATACTAGTATACAGGAAAGTTACTGATTTAAGTATATTGATGTGTATATCCATGTTTTGAACTTTCTTATTAGTTCTAACAGTTTTCAATTGATTCCCTTGGATTTTTTTAGGTGGGAAATCGTATTATCTCCAAAAAGTGAAAGCTTTTTTCCCTTTCCAAGATTTATGTCTCTCTTTTCCTTGTCTTTTGAACTCTGGGGCAATAATGCCTCGTATCAGTGATAGCAACCAGTTTTGTCTTGCCCTTATCTTTAGTGGGAATGCTTCTGAGATTTCACCATTAAGTATTTCATTGTTGATGATTTCTGACAGGTATCCTTTTTCATGTTGAGAACTTACATTCCATTCCTGACTTACTGAGATTAAAAAAAATTAATTGTGAATCTTGAATTTTATTGACTCCTTTTTGTATTTAATGAGATAATATTACTTCATCTCTGTGATAAATTACAAGATGAATTTCTCTAATATTGAATTGCCCTTTGCCCCTTGGATAAGCTCTTTTTGGACAAAATATATTTTAAAAATATACTCTTGTATTTGATTTTTTAATATTTATAATTTAGGATATTTGCATCTCCATTCCTGAGCGACAACTGGCCATACTTTCCTATGATTCTTACTCTCCTTGTTCTTGTCTCTGATGTTATTCTATTTCTAGCTATAATCTATGGCCACTCCAGTTTTCTTACTCTTCTCTGAACACCTCAAAGACAGCACACTCATGGCTGGATGCTGGATACACCTGACTAAATATCACCACCTTAACTAAACTCACTGGCCCCCATCATCCTCTACCCCTTTAACCTGCTCTATGTCCTCCATAGCATTATTTCTATCAGAAAGTATATTATTAACCAAATTGTTTCCTTGTTTATTATCTGTCTTTTCCTACTAAGCTATCACCTCACTGTAGCAGGGCCATTGTCTCCCTGGGTGCTGCCACATGTCACAGAGTAGATGCTCAGGAAACACTGAATGGATGAGTGGTTTTGTTTTGTTTTTCCAGGCAAGGGGCTTGGGAGACAGAATTCTCGGTCTATTTAGGTTTGAAACATGTTTCAATTTTGTCTTTTCCATTGCATGCTAGTTGGTTGGCACAGGATTCTAATATTTAAGTGCCAGTCCCTGCATTTGCAAAGTGGGGATAATAAAGGCACTCATCTCTTGGAGCTTTAAGGGCACTCAGTGAGAAATGGATATAAAGTACTTCTCACTATGCCAGGCATGTAGGTAGCTAGTGTTCAGGAAATGCTTACTATTATTGTTACCAACTTCCTCACACAACACAGAGAGTCCTCCCCGAGTCTCAGTTTCTCCTAACTGTCCAAGGTAATCCCTGCCTTGCTTATTTCACAGGGTGATATGAGAATCATGAGCATGGAATTTGAAAACAGTGAGGTGTCATGTGAATAACGTGATTCTTGCCTGCCATGTTCAAGAAAGAGTCCCATTAAAGGAACCAGGGAAGTAGTGTGCCCCTTGGGCAGAGAATAGACCTGGAGCTGGACAGACCTGGGTTCAAATCCTGACTCCATTTACCAGCTATGTGACTTTGGGCAAATTACAAGCCCCTCTGATCTTCATCTTTGTTGTTATTGCTGTTCATTCTGTAAAATAGGTGATAATAACACCTACTTCATGGGGTTACTGTGGGAATTAGATCAAAGTGAATATATAAAAAACCCAGTTTAGCATTTTTCACAGAAGTGGGTATTTAATAAATGATATCTATTAATATTATATTTGTCTATGAAAAGGATTGGCAAGCCATAATTTAGAACATTCTCTTTCCAATTTCCCATCATCGAAATAATCACACTTCGCACATCCTCACTGGCAGATTTCACAGCTAGTGCATTCAGGAAAAGTTATTTATTTGAATAACAAATTCTCTGCCCAATTCCCTGAACTGCACATTCAAGCAGGGGTTGTTGTAAGTCGACAGTGTGGGGTGGACTGAGGTAGGTGTGGTGATGATGGTCGTAGTGCTAATATGTGCGGGCCCCTCGCTGTGTTCCAGGCACTGTGCTAAGAGCTTTACAGGCACTCCCTCGTTCATCCTCATCTTACAGATAAGAAAGCAGGAGCCCAGAGAAGCTAGACAACATGCCCAAGGCCACATAGCTATCGAAGACAGAGGCCATATCTGAGCCAGCTGCCTGACTTGGGAATCCTTGTTCAGTATTAGAATGGGACAGAGGTGTTTGGGCATAACAGCTCTTCTTTCAAAGCTTACAGAACAAAGGGAGAGCACAGGCCTCCAGTGTGCCACTTTTCACGGGTATAGGTTACTTGCTCGTAGTATGTGCTTGACTAATACTTTTTTGAATGAATGAAAAATCAACGAATAAATGCATCAACAAAGGTAGTCTTCCTCTGATAACCCTTGTAAACAAGACCATAAGTGTATGCTGTAAAGTTTACAAATAAATGCTGGAGAGGATGTGGAGAAAAGGGAACCCTCCTACACTGTTGGTGGAATGTAACTTGGTGCAGCCACTACAGAAAACAGTATGAAAGTTCCTTAAAAAGCTCAAAACAGAGCAGCCATAAGATCCAGCAATCCCACTCCTGGGTATATATCCAGAAAAAATGAAAACTCTAATTTGAAATGATACATGCATCCCAGTGTTCATAGCAGCACTGTTTACAATAGCCAAGACATGGAAACAACCCACATGCCCGTCAACAGATAATTGGCTTAAGAAGATGTGGTATATATACCATGGAATATTACTCAGCCATAAGAAGAATGAAATATTGCCATTTGGAGCAGCATGGATGGACCTAGAGAACATTATACTTAGTGAAGTAAGTCAGGCAGAGGAAGACAAATATTCTACAAAAATATATATGGAATCTAAAAAACAATACAAGTCAGAAACAGACTCACACACATAAAAAACAAACTTATGGTTACCAAAGGGGAGGGGGGAGGGACAAATTAGGAGTATGGGATTAACAAACTACTATGCATAAAACAGATAAGCAACAGGGATTTACTATATAGCCCAAGGACTTCTATTCAATATCTTGTAATAACCTATAATGTAATATAATCAGAAAAAATAACTGAATCACTATGCTGTACACCTGAAACTAACACAATATTGTAAACCAACTATACTTCAATATAAAAAAAGAGTATGCTATAAGACTATATGCTTATAAAAGAGTGTGTTGTAAATAAGACTATGAGATCACAAAGAAAACAATATCATTCACTTTTAGCCCAGAACTATAGGCAGTGCTCCATCTTAGCACCTGTTCTTGGCATTTGTTTTCTTCTATTAATTATTTTAATCTATGTGGCAGGCTCACCAAACCCAGGCTGTGTTTCTCAGCTTCTTGTGCTGTGAAACGGATTCTTGCCAATGGAATGTGAGTGGAATTGATGGGTGTCACTTTCTGGCTGTGGTGGTTAAGAAGTAGACGTGTGCTTTCTTTTATTTTCCTCATCTGCTGGCTGCATGCAGGGGATGAGGACAGAGCCACAATATGGAAGGAACCTGGGTCCCTGGAAGACTGTCCACCAAACAGCAAAGCCTGTGTTGGATGTTCCCATGAGCGACAGAACTTTTGTTCTGGGCCACTGGAATTTGGGTATTTTTTACAGCTCTTAGCACAGCTTTTCTCAAAGCTTCCATTCCTTCTGCATTATCTAATCTCCTTCGTAGAGTTTCAAATATATATATATATATATATATATATATACACACACACACCACATATATGTTGGTTCATTTTGTTGCTGATAATTTGTGAAAGTACAATGAATAAAAAATAGAGGCAGAAGAAGAAGGCCCTAGAAGTTCCTTCTCCCTCTCTTCTCAAGGTATAGAAATGGTCATTATAATTTACAAAGTAGTTTTCCATAAACATTTAATCCTTATAATTCAGTGGTGCATTTACTTTTATACAGAGGAGGAGATTAAAATTCAGTTAAGGGATTTTCCCCAGGTCACCCAGCTGGCAATTAAATGGCAGTGTGGGGACTCAAACCAAGTTTGTCTGGCCTTGCCTCCTCTGCTTTTTTTTTGTCACAGCACACTAATAAATGTGAAGTGGATAAGTTCCCTTTCTGTAAACAGGGTGTCTAAAATGGTTCTGATAAGTGCCTTGTCTCTTCCTTCTTTACACCTTTTTCCTCTGCCAGGGTTTCCTTGGGATGTAGTGCCGAAAGCTTGTGATTAAAAACAGCAGCAGAAACAAGAGGAAAACATCCCTAAAAATAAGTAGTGCCTTGAAACACAATGTACATGGACTTTTAGGAGGTGGACGGGGGTGTGTGACATAGAGGAGCCATAGGGAGAGCTTTGATTCTCCACAGGAGGTGTTTTTCTATTGTCAGCTACTCCTGGGAGGCTCCACGAACTTGATCTCAGAACCAGGGGCAGAAAAATTGGACTCATCCTTCCACTAAGGCATGAGAAGACTTCCTTCAGGAGTTCAAACTGCTTCTAAGGTAGAGCCCAATTAGCCCATGTAGATTATGTTATTCAATTATACGGTTGGTTCTAAAGTATTTAATGAAATGGGAAAATGCTCATCCAAAAATACTGAGTGATAAAATAGTATGATGCAAAATAGTATAATCAAAAATTTGTTGAGGGAACCCTCCTGCACTGTTGGTGGGAATGTAAACTGATACAGCCACTATGGAGAACAGTATGGAGGTTCCTTAAAAAACTAAAAATAGAACTACCATACGACCCAGCAATCCCACTACTGGGCATATACCCTGAGAAAACCATAATTCAAAAAGACTCATGTACCACAATGTTCACTGCAGCTCTATTTACAGTAGCCAGGACATGGAAGCAACCTAAGTGTCCATCGACAAATGAATGGATAAAGAAGATGTGGCACACATATACAATGTTATATTACTTAGCCATAAAAAGGAACAAAACTGAGTTATTTGTAGTGAGGTGGATGGACCTAGAGTCTGTCATACAGAGTGAAGTAAGTCAGAAAGAGTAAAACAAATACCATATGCTAACACATATATATGGAATCTAAAAAAAAAAGGTCATGAAGAACCTAGGGGCAAGATGAGAATAAAGACACAGACCTACTAGAGAATGGACTTGAGGATACGGGGAGGGGGAAGGGTAAGCTGGGACAAAGTGAGAGAGTGGCATGGACATATATACACTAGCAAACGTAAAATAGATAGCTAGTGGGAAGCAGCCGCATAGCACAGGGAGATCAGTTCGGTGCTTTGTGACCACCTAGAGGGGTGGGATAGGGAGGGTGGGAGGGAGGGAGACACAAGAGGGAAGAGATATGGGGACATATGTATACGTATAACTGATTCACTTTGTTATAAAGCAGAAACTAACACACCATTGTAAAGCAATTATACTCCAATAAAGATGTTTAAAAAAATTTGTTGAAATTTTTATATAGTTACATACACACTTGACAAAAAGACTGAAACAGAATACACCTCGGTGTAGCTGGAATTATTTCTGGGTGATGAGATCTGAGTTGAAATTTTTTTATTTTTAAATTCTTTTCTGTCATTTTTAATTTTCATAAAATAAACTATTTTTATAATCATAAAAAATGTTAAGAAATAAATAGAGGTTGGTTTTCCTTGAACTGATTTGATTTTAAGGTTTTTGCTTATTTTCAAATTATAGCTTTGTCAGGAGATAAAGGAAAATTAAATGAGTTACAGAAAATTTGCCACAAATAATAAATTGCTATTAATGTTATAAATTATATAATCAGTTATCAGATTAAAATTAAAGCCACCATAACAGGTTATTCATACAACACTCCGAACTTTCTTATTTATTCTGAGTTGCCTTGTCTACTACGTAGAGTTTAGATAACATATAAGTTGTTTCATTTTGTTGTTGATGTTTTGGTCTGGTTGAGTTTTTCCCCCCAATTATACAAACAAACAGATTCAAAACTCCATAGCTAAAATTAAAAAGCAGACTAGATGACAAAACATATGTATGTAAATTTGACAGAAAGTTCAGAATTGCATTTTCTAAAGAGTGTTTTAAAAGTGTTCTTTATAAGAAAACAATCAAGTCCCTAGTAGGTAAATGAACAAACGCTGTAAGCATATTTTGCTCAATAATAATATAACTAATGAAATATAACAAATGGATAAATGTTAATTCTGACTAGGAATCAAAGCAGTGCAATATAAACAACTATGATAAACCCCAAATGCTGACAAAGATAGTTGTGGACCTGGTGAGCTTCTCTGCAGCCTTCCTTGAATCACCCTAGTGATAGCTATCAAGAGCCACTAACTACCACTCTGACCGTTTCTCTCAGTTATCTCAATTATGGAAATCTGCTGTGCAGATAACTCAACAGAAACAAAAGCCTAAATGAAGATAAGAATTAATTCTAGTATTTTCTCTAAGTGTAAGGAAATATACTTGAAGCAACCCAATGATCCACCAAATAGGAATGGAAGTAAATTCTAGTATCCCAACTTAATAAAAGGTAAGGCAATGGTTATAATGACAATTGTGAGGATCACACAGAACTATGAAAAACATTTATTATACAATATTAAATGTAAAAGAATATACAATTATATTTATGCTATGATTGCTATTACTTCAGTGTAAAATTGTATGTGCCTATGATCAGGGATGGAAAAGAAGAAAAAAATGAAAGCAGTTGCATCTCAGTGAGGTTATAAATGATCTTTCCCCTTTCTCAAATATTTAAAAAAATTTAATTTTGAATGTGTTTTAATGAAAAGAAAGATTTTTATTCCTACTCATCTCCATAAATAAAGAAAAATCTTCTAAATGTGAGATTCTGTGAAATTTGAGTTGATTTAATTCTTGTTTAGAAATAAAAATGATTAAAAATCACTACTATTGGCTAATTAAACAAATACTTATTGCACTTCATATTTATTTTCTATAGTGGTTGTAACAAATTACCACAAACCATGGCTTAAAACAACACAAATTTATTATCTTATGGTTCTGTAGGTCAGAAGTCAGACACGGTCTCACTGGGTTAAAATCAAGGTATTGGCAGGACTATATTCTTTCTGGACTCTCAAGCAAAGAAGAATCTGTTTCCTTTCCTTTTCCAGTTTCTACAGGCTGCCTGCATTCCTTGGCTTATAGCCCCTTCCTCCATTTTCAAAGCCAGCCATGGCAGGTTGAGTCCTTTCCACATTGTATTACTCTGACCATCTCTTCTGGCTTTTCATCCACTTTTAAGGACTCATGTGATTAAACTGGGCCCACCTGGATGATGTTCCTATCTCAAGGTCAGCTGATTAGCAACCTTAATTGCATCTGAAGCCTCAATTCCCTTTTGCCAAGTAAGGTACCCTATGAATCATTACTCTGACTGCCATAAGCCCCTACTCTGTGCTACATGTGGTGCTAGTTGATATTGGGGAAAAGGGGAGGTGGGCTCAAAGATGAAGTTAATGGTTAGAAGTTTAGATCAGCCATCAGACTCGGGAGGGCAGCATGGTTCCTTTTAGCTGGAAGACTCAAGGTGGGGTGGGGGGAGGGTTCATGGTGAATTGGCATTTGGACTGGGCCCTAAAGGGTAGGTAGGATTTGGATACAAAAATTGGCAGAGAAAGCCAATGGCATTTCAAATAACAGATATTAAATGAAAGCTAGTGAAATAGCCATTTTTGTAAGGGAAAAATGTTCAAATATTGACTTTTTAATTCAACCTCATGCATCAAAGCAAAAGGCATGGGGGCAAAAGACAGCACTAAGTGTCACAGGAAAAATCCAGAAAGTCTCTTTTACCTCCTTTCCAACTCAGCCAGAACTTCTAGTTTGTTAATCAGCTGTTCATACTCTTACTTTTTTCCTTACACAGCCTCCAAGGTGCCAGTTATGCAGTTCCCTTCCAAGTAAAGTAGCCTCTTAGCAACCTTTTTTTCATGGTTTATGAAAGCTTCATGCTTTGAGCCGAACAAATTCTGCTGTTTGGATTGGACCAGCTGGAGCTAGAGGCTGCTTAACAGAGAAACTCCTACTGAATGCCAATTGTCTGGCCCTATCAGATTGTCTCTGCCTAGGACAGTTGAGCGGGAGAGTCCAAGAGAAGGCAGAAACCCCAGGAAAGGGGGAGAGACAGACGAGGTGAGCATTGGCTCAGAGCTGCTACTACATCCTCCCAATAAGCTCCCCATTACTGAAGAGTGTGTATCTGTTTCTTGAAGTCAATGAAAATAGTGTTTGGCATGTTTTAAAGAGGAATCATGAGGCCCCACCAAACGTCTGAGTCTGTTGTGTTTGCAGGTTATTTTGGTTATTAATATTTTCCTATTGATTTGATTATTCATGAGCTGGAAACACTCCTTCTGGTAGCCAAATGCTTCTCTTTTGCGCCTTATCACACAGAGCTTCTATTTACTGATTTTCAGATAACTACCCATAGAATTTTTTCTCCCATTCCTGGATAGACTCTGTATCATATCACATCATATCACTTTATCAGTCTGGGTTCACAAAGGTGAGGCTGCTCCTGAACCTCCATGTCTAAAATTCAGAGCAGACAGCACTTGGTGGATGGTGTTGCCACAGACTCTGCCTTAATAACCAACTCTAAATGACAAAAGCGGAAAGATAGGGTTAGAGTGAATTACAAGCCTTTGCATTCAAATTTGTGGGGTTCCCCCTATAAAAATAGAACTCTATTAAAACTCAAAGCAGAGGAGGACTTATGACAGCTGCTGAGTTGCAAGGCAGGCAAACCCCTAAAGAAAAAAAATAGTAGGCTAGTTAATAAATTAACTCAGGAAAGAAAAAAAGGCAACTAAATAAGACAACTTCGAATGGTATTATTAGTTATTACTATTATAAGACGGAATAAAATGGAAGCAGGAAGGAGAGAGAAAAGAAATGGTTCACAAAGCATTTCTCAGAAATTGAGAATCAGGAAGATTTTGAATTAACCCCTCTTTATAATTACATGCTTCAAAGAATTACAAAAAGGACATTAGAAACAATAACCGGCAAACTGGAACTCATTACCAGGCAACGGGAAGAAAGAAAACAGGCTTGTAAATGAGAGGGTAAAGCCAGCCAGACTCAAGAAATTCCATAAATTGTGCTTTAAGACAAGAGAGGGCCTTGAAGATTGGCAGAAGAGGAATGTTCTCCGAGGTACAGGTAAATCTGAACGAAGTGAAAAAGAAGTAGGAGGAAAAGAGGAAGAAAACAAAGAAAAATTCTCACAACAATACGGTTTGTAGGAACAACTCAACAACACCCGCAAACAGAAACCCTTTTATGGTCCCCATTTATGGTCCCTTTTAATACACCAACCAAAATAAGAGCCCAGCCACAGGTTTTCTTTCCAGCCAAAATGTGTCTTTGCATTTAAGAAGAAAAGATGTTTGCACACTTAGAAAGTCCACAAAAAATAATCAATCTTGGTGCTGAAAGAAAACATTCAGAGGTCAGAGAAATTTGTTACTCTCTTATCTCAGGTGAGGTTAAGAGAAGGGCTGTGCTAGGTTGGGCAACCTCCCACCCTGGTTGTGCTGGGATGGAAAGGTTCCCCAACATGAGGGACTTGCTGTGCTACAGACAAGACAGCCCTGAGCAAACTGGGATGGCTGGTCACCCTAGCACTGGTTTCCTCCATGTGACAACCTAGGCAAGCTAATCAGGCTTGACAGTCAGTAAAATTAAGATAGAGAATTCTCTAAACTCTTCAGGTACTGAATTTTCAAGTTTGTTGTTTTCTTCTGTCACCTAGGAAAATGTTCCTAGAATATTCAACATTTGCTCATTCATTCACTCATCCAGTTAAATAGTGACTGTGGGCTTTTTAATGCCTTGGGCTGGGTGTGCGTTCCAATGGCAAACAAGCCTCTGCCTTCATGGGGCTTAGAGGAAAAGTGGGAGAGCTGGGTATGAAATACACAAACATGAAGATGTATATGATTGGAAATGTGATAGAAGGTATGAAGGAAAAGGACAGTGTGATATGATTGAGAGTGATATAAGATGTCATTTAGACTGAAGGAGGGGAGTTCTGGCCGGAAATGACCCACTGGAGAAGGGACAGGAAAGCAGAGACCTGAAGGATAAAAGGAGAGGGGAGGCAGATAAAGGATGGGGCTACAGTGGGGAAAATGTGTGTCAGGGTAGAGACGGAGGACAGAGAGTGTTCCAGACAGAGGGGCAGCACATGCAAAGGCCCTGAGGCAGGAAGGAGCTTGGTGAGTTAAAGGAGGTGAGAGAAGGCTAGTATCTCTCTGAAATTAAGCTGGAAGAGCCAGAAGTACCAGGAGTGACTGTGGCAGACCATGGTCCAAGGAGAGTTGGTGAGAGAGAGAGAGAAGTGGATCCAAGAAGCAAAGGCTAAAGGTCACTGGTGGATAGTGATTCTTTTTGCCTATACTATTCTTATAGAAATTTAAAGAAATAAGTATAGCTACCCCTGTGGTCTCTCTGATGAACACGCATTATAAAAGACTCTGAAACAAAGCTGAAAATAAGAGATTTAGAAGAATGTGTTGTGGCAGATAAAACCCTCCTCAATCTGAGAACTGCAAAGATGAAGGGAAAAAATAAAAGGCTGTTTCTAGCTATACTAAATGTCAGAATAAGGAAGGTATTAAAATATGGGCAAAATTTTGGTGCTAGTGGATGGCCCATGTCCAGAAGACCCAGAAATGCCTGAATATTGCTTAATAGTCACCTTAAAAGAGTCCCCAAGAGTTATACCAGAGGGACTCTGGTATAGGAAAGCAACATATTCTTGCTGAGTTTTTTTAAAGCACAAATGTATCCATAACCTGTTAATTATTCAGGTTAAAGCAGCAGGGAGGATTTTTCTATGCTTCTAAACTCCATCTTTGGACCTATTGAATATTGTAAGTAAAATCTATGTGAAGATGTTGAAAATGCGTTTTACAGTTTTGAAGATGAAACAAAAGCAAGAATACTGGATTACAGAAACTCATAATCACGTTGACAGGGTAGAATGATTGACCTACCAAGAGGATGAAATTTAGCAATGATAGGAGCCCAGTGGTCAGCCAGGAGGAGCTCAGTGATGAGGAAGGAAAAGGGCTAGGATGAGGATTTTCTGTTCAAGAGTCTAGGCTCAGGCTGGCCCCAGGCTGCACGGGACCCAGGGGGCAGCCACAGTGTGCACACAGACACGGTATGACCTCTGCCTGGGAGGCTAAGGCCCAGGTGGGCGGGGTGGCCATTTCCATGTAGTCCTCCAGCAACTGTCTTTCACCCAGTAGTCTGTCTGGTGGCACAAGTCTGGGGATTGGGGCACATGTGCTACTCAAGGTTCTTGTCATCTTCTCCTTTGCTTCCAGAAGGTGGAACACAAGCTATAAAACAATGACAGGTAACTGTCTCTCTGGTTAACTAAACCTCCAGGCACCTACATGCCAAACAGCACAGGGTAACATTTAAAGGAAAGACAAGTACATATATGGAAAAATTTCAGAAATGATTTTAAACCCAGGAAGTCAATACATTGTGTGGATTTTAAAATATAGTTCAAATTATGGTGTGACTCAACACTCTGAATTTTTATTTCAATTCTTGCCATAAAATTCCCACTAGATCTTTTATTTTATATGCTTGAAATAAATGTTAGAAGGTTTTATACGGCAAAACAGAATAAACAGGGCTTCCCTGGTGGCGCAGTGGTTGAGAGTCCGCCTGCCGATGCAGGGGACACAGGTTCGTGCCCCAGTCCGGGAAGATCCCACATGCCGCGGAGCGGCTGGGCCCGTGAGCCACGGCCGCTGAGCCTGTGCGTCCGGAGCCTGTGCTCCGCAATGGGAGAGGCCACAACAGTGACAGGCCCGCGTACCGAAAAAAACCAAAAAACCAAAAAACAGAATAAACAGAAAAGTTATGCATGAAGTCAAGACCAGCGAGGATGAGCTTAGCCAATCGTCAGTGTTACTGAAAGGCAGCTGGGTCGTGTGGTGCTAGTGTTAAATAGAGCAGAGCACAGACTCTGGAGTCAGAAGGACCTGGGTTTGAATCACACTCTGCCACTTAATGTCTGTGTTGGTGTTGTCATATGATAAATGGGGTAGTGATACTGACTTTGGGAGGGTTAAATGAGATGATGTATGCAGGGCATTTAGCACAGGGCCAGGGATGTAATAAACATTCAGATTTATTATTATTGCTATTATAGTTAGTATTATTATTGTAGGATGCATGAAATCATGTTGTGAATCCTCACTATAAACTGATTTTTTAAAATCAATTTAATAATAGACCCAAGAGACAACTAATCCATTAAATTAGCAGACCTGGTAAATATCCCAAGAAGCCAACAAATTAAGTAGCATATAGTGAAATCATCACTGTAAGTCAAGAGAGGATTTCAACATCAAACCTAAGTGTTATGGACTGAATGCTTGTGTCCCCTTCGCGCACTTCCCATTTCATTTGTTGAAATCTTAACCTCCATTGTGATGGTAGTTTGAGAGGTTCCACCTTCATGAATGGGATTAGTGCCTTTAGACAAAGAGATGGGACAGAGCTTGCTTCCTGTCTCTCTGCTCTCCACCAAGTGAGGATACAACAAGAAGACAACCATCTGCAAACCAGGAGGCTGGCTCTCACCAGATGCCAGATCTGCTGGCACCTTGATCTTGGACTTCCCAGCCTCCAGAACTGTGAGAAATAAATGTTTGTTGTTTAGGCCACCCAGTCTATGGCAATTTGTTATAATAGCCTGAACTGACTAAGACACCAAGACAATAGGAGTAGAAAAAAATAAGACAACAATATTGGCCCAGTTGCTTAGAGGTGATAAATTTATGCAGTATTCAGTATGTAAGAAATAATGCTAGATAATATCACCTACTTAGAATATGCAAAGCTAAAATGTCTCTGCCAAAAGGCAGACAACACGAGGTTTTAATGAAAAGAACAAATGGGATAAGATGACAACAAGGAAAGAGAAAAAGCTAATAATAGATTAAGAATTAATCACAAAAAGATGATGTTAATATGAAAATAAGCTTAAAAATGCACCCTATTTTCACAACCAGAGAAATTAAAATAATTTATTAAAAATATCTATAGCATCTAAATCCCCCATGCCAGGAGAAGACATACACAGAAGTATTGACAAGATTATGCTATTGAGAGATTATTTTTAGCAATTAAAAAGTAATAATAATAAACATGAAAAAAATATATCTAGTAAGAGTAGCAATCTCAAACATGGAGAAATAGGCCAGAAAGGAACCCAAATATGTATAGAAGACATGATACATCATGTGTGTCCATTTCTCAAGAAGTAGTTTTGTTTGGTGGGAATTATGAATCTAGCAATTCAAGACAGAAATACAAAACCGAGAAAATGGGTAACATTTGCAACAAGTTGGGCAGTGGTCTCTTTAGATTCATGACTTAATAAATCGCAGGAGTTTTATTTTTTGTTTGTTTTATTTAGTTTAAACCATACAGGTCACTAGCATAGAAATCTAGATATAAAAACTATGTTGAGAGATTTATTTATCCTTCAGGCATGACCAGAGTGATCCTCCTAAATCATATATATCATTGCAGCCTTAAAGACATCTGAAAGTGAAGAAGTTTTCATAGTCCACTGCTGAAATCTTCAGTTAGGAGCAGATGCTCTGAATCAGGCTGCATGAATTGAAATCCAGGCCCCATCACTGATTGGCGCTAGCTAGGAGACCAGGGACTAATGACTGTTTAATCCTTAGTTTATTCATCTGTGACATGAGGATAATAGTGTCTGATAGCACATTGCTGGTGCATGGTGAACACAGAGTAACTGCCGATATTGTGTGGACTTCCCCCTGCATTTTTAGTCTTCTCTTCCATAGTCTTCTAGAAGAAAAGCTGTTCCATGAATACACCCCATCATCTCCAACCTTTGTGTCTATAATCTGATGTTTTTAAAGTGAATTGAGGCTTGCTATAATCACAAATAGAGTAAGTAGCAAAACCCAGATTTGAAATCATTCGTTGGCTACCAGACTCCTGCCTTACCCCACTTCTACCTTCTAACACTCACTTCCATTTTGATGGAAAAACTTGTATCAGAGCAATCTCCTTCCAGGTAAAACTAGGGAAAAATATATGCTTGAAGGTGCTGGTGAGCTACCAAGTAACCAGGACCTGAAGTTTCAAGATCCTTGAAAGAAGGAGAACTCATTGAACTGAGCTAACCATTTTGCATTGCTTTTTCTCTCAAAGCATTTGCTGTTTCATAAGAGGAACTAAGCAAATGGAAGCCTATTCTACATTCATGGATTAGAAGACCCAATATTATCTCTTCTCCCCGAATTAGCTTATAGATTATTGTAAGCCTAATCAAAACATCAGCATATGTGTGCGTGCGTGCGTGTGTGTGCGTGTGTGTGTGTGTGTGTGTGTGTGTATAACAGGCTGCTTCCACAATTTATATGAAGACACAGAGGGCCAAGAACACCTAAGGCAATCTTGAATTATAAAATTGGAAGGCTACACTACCAAACAAAGCTATAGTAATTACAAGTGTGTACCAGTGGTAAGAGAGAGATAAACCAGTGGTATAGAACAGAAAGTCCAGACATGGACTAACACTTGTCCAGTCACCTGATTTATGACAAAGGGGACATTGCAGTACAATAAGAAAAGATTCTTCTCTTTAACAAATGGTTCTCGGTCAACAGGATATTCATATGGAAAAATAATGAACCTTGTCACCTACTTCACACCTTATGCAAAAATTAATTCCAAGTGGATTATAATTATAAATGTGACAGTTAAAATTACAAGGCTTCTAGAGAATAACATAGGAGAATACATTAATGACTTTGGAGTAGACAAAGAGTTCTTAAACATTAGGGTGGAAGTAGCACTAAATAAAAAGGAAAATATTAGAAAATTGGATGATATTAAAACTAAAAACTTTTGTTCATCAAATATACTATTGAGAGTGTGAAAAGCAAACTACTAAGTGGGAGAAGATATTTGCAATAAGTGTATTTGACAATGAAGTTGTGTCCAGAATGTAAAAGGAATGTGTACAATCAATCAGAAAAAGATAAACAATCCAATGTTTAAAAATGCAAAAAACCTTGAATAGAACTTCAAAAAAGAGGATATCCAAATGGCCAACGAGGATATGCAAAAGGGCTCAGGATCATTAGCCATTATGAAGATGGAAATTAAAATTAGAAAGCAGTAACACTACATTCACTAGAATGGCTAAATCTAAAACACTGACAATATCACATGTTGACAAGGACGTGGAGCAACTGGATCTCTCATACATTGCTGGTAGAAGTGTAAATTGGAGGTTAAGCCATTGAAATTACTAATATCCAACTACTTTGACCTGCAAAAACTATAATTTCCTAAGGTTCACATGAATACAACTATTTTGGAAAACTTTGTCAGCAATTATTAGAACTTAATATATAAATAGCTTATGATCCAGTAGCAATTTCACTCTTAGGTGTAAATCCAACAGAAATGAGGACATATGGGCACCATAAAACATGATTAGGAATATTCACAGCAGCATTATTTGCAATAGCTAAAAAACTGTAAACTGCTCAAATATCCATCAACAGCTGAATGGAAAAATAAAGAAACTGTGATATATTTATTCAATAGGATATGCGTCAACAATGAAAATGAATAGACTATATCTATAGGTGACGACATAGATGAAAAACACACACATAATATTGAGTGGAAGAAACTGGATACAAAAGAATACAATACAAAAATGTTGTATAAAGTTCCAAAAGAGGTAAAACTAATCTATGGTGATAGAAGACAGAATGGTGGCTACCTTTGGGAAGGGGGTATTAATGATTGGGAGGGGCACAAGATGGGGGTTCTGGGGTGAAAATGGTCTGTTTCTTGATCTGTCTGCATGTGAAAATCCATCCAACTGTACACTTATGCTTTGTGCACTTTACAAATGTATACATTTCTGAAATGTATACATACTTAAATTAGTTAATTAACATAATTTAGTTAAAAATCAGGGGTGATAGAGAACCCCAGATAGGTTTGTAACCCCAGAATGTTGGGGTGGGAGGGAGAGGTGCCCCAGTTATCATCAGGAAATGACCTAGTAGGTATTTTGAGATATATTTGCAGATGTGAAGGCATGACCTGTTAAGGCAGAGAGGACTTAAGGACAGCACTTCACCATCCCTCCAACCTCTCCATGCCTGCATATACTTTGGAGGAAATTGAGATGTTTCCTGAGCTGCAGTGGAGGACTCACAGCTGCTGAAAAGGCCATGTTATTTCCTACTCTTATTCATATCCTGCATGCTACCTGCTCACTGGTTTATGGAAAACACTGAAAACTGAGCCTTCTAAATTTGGCTCTTTGGAGCCCATACATCTTTTCTTCTCCCCCCAAAACTTCACTTTTGAAAATGAAATTCTTGATTCTCACAATTTTCAGATCCTAATTTGGAACTGACATCTTTCTTTTTGCAGTCAGCTTTAACAATCTTTACTCTCTTCAAGGCAATGACCCTCTGGCTGAAAAGAACAAATGTGATGTACAAAGATGTGGGAAAAAGAAAAACACATTAAAATACTTTAAAATGTTATCGTGACACTTTATATTGTATTTATATTAACTTTCATATTCATTCAATAATAAGCAACAATAAAGTACAATATAAAATAAATCTTTAATATAGTTGTTTAGGGATGCCAAAAAGGCAACAAAAATAGATGGCATTGTATGCCAGTAATATGGCGCCCAGAACAAGGAGGGTGACCTGCCAGTTTTCCATTGTTCTGTGGCCAAGTTTTGGTTTCACACACTGTAAGTGGGTCATTTATAAACCAGAGCATGTTTAGGTATGGACAAAGAATGGAGGGGTACTATATTAATCCTTTTGAGTTACCATAACAAAAGACCATAGACTGGGTGGTTTAAACAACAGATACTTATTTCTCACAGTTCTGGAGGCTGGGAAGTCCAAGATCAAGATGCTGACAGGTTTGGTGTCTGTTAAGAACTGGCTTCCTGCTTCCATAGACAGCCGTCTTCTCATTGTGTCCTCATGTGGTGGAAGGGACAAGGTGGCTCTCTGGGATCTCTTTTATAAAAGCACTAATCCCATTCGTGAGGGCTCTGTTCTCATGACCTAATCACCTCCCAAAGGCCCTATCTCCAAATACTATCACCTTGGAGGTTAGGATTTCAACATATGAATTTGGGGGGACACGTTTAGTCTACAACAGATGCTGACACTTCAACAATGGCTGAAGAAACTGTATGTTTTAGCCCCACCCCCCAAAACCTAAAGAGAACATATCTGTTGACTTCAAATATATAAAAGGTTGTCCCCTGTTAGTATTTAAAATTTTCCTTGCACATGTGTTTTGTTTTGTTTTGTTTTTTTGCGGTACGTGGGCCTCTCACTGTTGTGGCCTCTCCCGTTGCGGAGCACAGGCTCCGGACACGCAGGCTCAGCGGCCATGGCTCACGGGCCCAGCCGCTCCGCGGCATGTGGGATCTTCCTGGACCGGGGCACGAACCCGTGTCCGCTGCATCGGCAGGCGGACTCTCAACAACTGCGCCACCAGGGAAGCCCTGCACATGTGTTTTGCATTATATTACCTTATGTACATTTTTGGATAAGGATGGATAGGTAAAACATTTCCAAAGACAATACAATTCAATTCCTTACATTGATCAGATCGACCTGTTCAATATACTTCTTTAAGTTTAAAATTTGTTTTTCATTTTCAAATAAAGTTTCAGATCAAATGAAAACAGAGTCTCATTTTATTAAGGCAATTATATGTGTATTGCTGAAGAACTTATTGCTGCAGAAGAGATTACAAAAGCTTGTTTGCTTCTTTTTTTTGTGTTACGCGGGCCTCTCACTGTTGTGGCCTCTCCTGTTGCGGAGCACAGGCTCCGGACGCGCAGGCTCAGCGGCCATGGCTCACGGGCCCAGCCGCTCTGAGGCACGTGGGATGTTCCCGGACCGGGACACGAACCTGTGTCCCCTGCATTGGCAGGCGGACTCTCAACCACTGTGCCACCAGGGAAGCACGCTTGTTTGCTTTGTTAAGTGATTTTATATAATAGCCATTTTCTGCCCAGTACAGCACAGAAAATACATCCTTAAAATTTAGTATACAGTATTAGAGACCATTCATTGTCCCTATTTGCTTCAATAAACTTTGGGAAATAAAATATCCACATTGAGTTTTTTTGAAGAAGCTTCAAAATGAATTGGGGTTAGCAAAACAACAACAAAAATCTAATAAAACATGCATTTACATGATAAAAATAAACCTTTAGCTATCTGAATCATAGAAAATAGGGATTATGTTTCTTTTATATGGAAAGAATTTCCCTTTTATGGAAAGAAATATGGATTAGTTACTTGCATTTTTCTAGCTAGTGTTTTATCTCATGAAATGGATCAGATATAAATAAAATTCAAGGATCAAAGAATGGGAGGAGCGGGAACAAGTTTGGTGCACACTCAGCTGAAGTGATCAAAACATAAAACATCTTTGGTTTCACAGGCTTTGCACAAGAACATTAAATAAATCTCCATTTAATAGTAGTTAAATAACATCCTCCCTAATGCCCAATTACTTAGAGCAAACTTTCTGGTCAGCACTTTAACAGACATCTCAAAAATACTTGTAACATTCTATTGCAAAATTCTCCTGTTAAAGGGACACAGTGCCTTTAAGGTGTCATCGGTTTAGGTGTTTCAGTTCCATTCCCTCTGTCTGTCCCATTCCATCCCATCCCCCTCCACTTTGTTAAGTTCGTTCCATTCAGGTTCGTTAACTCCTGGCCTTCTACTGTGCACTTTAACATTTCAACATGGGGTGTCCTCTTTAATAGGAAATTTATGGGGCAGGGTTGGGGTAGTGGTAGTGTCCAATGTTTTTGAGACTATTTCATCATGAATGCCTCTACTGGAAACTGCAAAGTGGTTTCTCATTTAAACTTCAGCCTGTTTTATCTATTTTATCTCAGGTAAGAAGCAGAGTCCCATTTAAGGAAGAGAAATTTGTTTCTTGTCAAAACTCATTCACTCACATAGCCACATGTTTTAAAGCCTAATTAGTTTCTTATCTTCTTGGAGCTTAACACGACACTAAGATCTGAAAGGCCCCTAGATACCTTGTAGCAATGGCTTGGGAAAGAGGCTTTAGAATGATTTATTCATTCATTTATTCATCAACACATTATTTTACAGTGTTTATTGTGTTTTGGACACAGTGCTAGATGCAGGGGAAAACAACAGTAAGGCACAAGGTCCCTGACCTCTTCACAATTCCTCAGGTGCATATCATTTCCTTCCCCCCACCTTTTTTTTTCTTTCTTTCTTTTTTTTGGTTTTGAGCTCATATGTAGTTTCTCCTAATTATCAGCTCTTAAGAAGTGAGTGGAGGCCCAGATTCCAATTCTGTACAAGGCACGTACATTGGGTGAGACTAGCCATATGCCTCAATTGGCACATATTTCTTTTGTCAAGAAAGGATTTGTTATGTCTTTCACAGAGATTTAAAAAATAGATGCAGTTTTTATTCTATTCCATGATGGAGATATCACTAAAGTTCATTAAGGAAAATTAACATAGGGCAGTTGACACTGAATTTGGATTTAGTGATGCTATATGACATACAGTCTTCAGGACATAACTAAAAAACTGTTGTTTATCTGAAATTTATCTTTAACTGGGCATTATTTAGTTTTTTCTAAATTTGGCAATCTTATTTGGGCATCACAAATTTTATGAAGTGCGTTAGATCCATAGTTTATCTTTCAGTAGAATCTAGTCCAAACACTGCCAACCAGAAGAGGCCCAGAGATCCTTTAGGATTGAATAGCATATGAATAATACCTGGCATATACCAGGTACTCTGTAAATGCCTAATTAAAAAAACCCAAACCTACTAAATAAAACTGTTTCACCTGGGTTAGACTTTGTTTTTCTGAGGTCTGGGCCTTCTCTGGTGAACTCATAAACACATCTGTGGGAGGGATTTCCCTGATGGTCCGGCGGTTAAGACTCCGCTCTCCCAATGCACGGGTCTGAGTCAGGGAACTAGATCCTGCATGCTGCAACTAAAAGAAGCAAGAGCCTTTCTATATTTGAGGCTAGAATGAAATTCATAAAAATTAAACTGCTCTGTAGAGGGCACGATGGTGCTTCAGGTGAATCTCTGGGTTCATGGCACAAACACTCTTTTACATAATGCTTATCTCGGAGACTAGAACAGTTCCAAAAGAGCTTCTCTCATATGCCAAGAAAGATCTATTTTAAAAATCCTTATTAAAAAAAAAACCTATTTAAATATCATGGCAATGATCCCCCCAGGAAAGGTGTAGTATTACAAAGAAAATTGTAAGATAAAAACAGGAAGGGACTCTGAGGGAAAATTCTTTTCCCAGCTGAGACTTTCTGAACTCACGTACCCAATTAACTCCAAAGAGATTCACTACTCAGTACTTTTTAACTTACTTGTACATGAATATTTTACAGTGATTTTAAAGAACAGATGTTCTCATATTTTTCCCTCTTGCAAATAATCTTTTAAAATGTCTTCAATATTCCAAAGTACTTAACCTTTGCTCTGAGGTAATTACAGGTAAACATCTCGTTACCCACCAGGCGGGGTTTTGAAGGATGTTCCTAAATCACCTATGAGTCGTGTTTGAAAGTTTCTGGCACCTGGTAGAGTCTCCCAAGAATAGGAAGAGGATTTACTCAACACAAATGCCCAGTAATGTCACTGACAATAGTTGAGACTTCTTTCAAAACTCCCTCAGGACCCAGCTTCACACCAGAAATAAAAGGCAGAAGGTTGAAATCAGCCATGGATGAAAACACAGAAGAAACTGGGGATGAGTAGGTTGCAAAAGAGTAATGGAAAGAAGACAGGAGAGCTTTCATTAAACTCTGAAATACTATCAAGAGGAAGAAGTAAGGCCAGAGCCAGCATATCTAGGATTTCAGTCTGTGCCAGAGGAGACCGTCCAAGGATGAGAGGTCCCACTTCTCTGCTGAACACAGCGACGAGATTGAAATACCGGCAGGGGAAATGGTCTAGATGAAGCCTGCCTTTGCAGCTCTATGATTCTGTGGTTCACAACAGTAAAGCCGGAATGTGCTATTTCACACCCCAGACACTGAGGATTCCCATTTGAATCTGAGTCTCAGCTCTAGCTGAGTGACCTTGGGTAAGTTGCTGAAGCTTCTCTATCTACAGCAAAGCATTGTTGTAAGGATTGAATAGCATATGAATAATACCTGGCGTGTACCAGGCACTCTGTAAATACCTAATTTAAAAAACCCAAACCTACTAAATAAAACGGTTTCACCTGGGTTAGGCTTTGTTTTTCTGAGGTCTAGGCCTTCTCTGATGAACTCATAAACACATCTGTGGCAGGGATTTCCCTGGTTGCCCAGTGGTTAAGACTCCACGCTCCCAATACAGGGGGCCTGGGTTCAATCCCTGGTCAGGGAACTAAGATCCTGCATGCCGCAATGAAGACCCCGTGTGCCGCAACTAAGACCCTACGCAGCCAAATAGATATTAAAAAAAGCAAATAAAATAAACACATCTGAGGGAGAAAACCGTGGAATGTCCCCGTAGTTTAGTGGGGTTGAAGAGGTTAGCAGCCTGAGCCCTGGTGGGTTCATGGGAAGATGGTTGCAGATTTCATAGTGGGTAGACGCCTGAACCAGCTCTGGCATTGCACCTCTGGAGCTATTGGGTATTGGAAGGTAAGTGAAAAAGGATTGGGTACTGAAAGTTGTGACCTCCCTTTCAAGGCCCATTTTGGCCTGCAAGACTTTTCTGCAGGAAATAGTAGCAGCACTAGATAGGGATGCATGGAATGGATGGTAGGGGGCACAGGATAGATGGTGGGGGACACTGGATGGATGGTGGGGGACACTGGATGGATGATGGGGGACACTGGATAGATGGTGGGGGACACTGGATAGATGGTGGGGGACACAGATAGGTGGTGGGGGATACTGAATGGATGGTTATTTCCAGTGTCCATGCAAGAGAGCCACAGGGGTTTTTTCCTACCCAACAAGAGTTTCAAAATGTGTAATCTTTTGCAGTTTTCATACAATCTAGGGGAGGGGAGGGAGCTATTAGGGTAAGATACTGGACCTCTTGCTTTTGGTGGATGTGACCATGAAACAGTTTTACCTTAATTTGCAGAATATATAAATGTGTCCTTCCTTGCATCCCTAGAGTATGCAGCACTTCTGCTTTTCCCTGGCACTTTCCCACATCAGCACTCTGTCCTCAGTGTCTCTTCCACTCAGCCTCAGCTTTCTCAGAACAATCTCTCTTTCTCCTCACTCCCTTCAGACTGCAGGTATCTGTCCTGGGGCTGCACTTATGTACTATTTACACTTTTTTCCAATATTATAGGGAGTTAGGAAAACATCAGGGAGGAAATATTTTTTGTCGTAATACTTTTTGTCTTTACATAGTTCAAAAAAGGCAACTGAGTTAAGCACGTTGCCTGCTTAGGCTTCAGTTGTCAACTCCTTGAAATGCAGGGATCAGAATCTCTAAGATTCCTCTGGTTCAAAAGTCTTGTGATCTTTGAGATAGTTGGAAAGTGCTATTTAATCATATTTATAGTCGCAGTGGCAAAAATGGAACTGCCATGGTGTGTCTGGATATCGTGACTTGTGTAGTAGACCTTTCATGTCAATGGCTGACCTTGGGAAGAGGGCATGTTGGCCTGGGAGAGATACAGGCTTTATTCTCTTACTTAAAAGCACTTCAGGAGAGATTGATCTCTAACCTCAAATTGCTTAAAGATATAGGCTCAGGGTCAGCCCTCACCTCTCAATCTGCAGCTTCCTGGAAAACTTATTCAAAGCCAAATGTGAAAACATTTTTGATTTAACAAGTAATCACCAACAGTGTAATCACTTAAAAAGTACTCCCATGGTCCATTCCATTCTCTACCAGAATCCTCAGTATCTTTATGCATAAAATGGAGGTAATTGTTGGAAGGATTATTGGGAGGACTGGATGAGATAAGGTTTTAAAAGTTTCCTCTCACAACTGCTGTGCATAGGAGGTTCCTAGTAAATGGCAGCCTCAGCAGAAGTTATTGCCATTGTGCCTAGGCTCTCACATATGCTGTTCTGTTCACACCAGCGAGAGGTTATGGCTTTATCCTCCCTCCTGTTATTCTGGATCCTGAAAGTGTCTTTTTTGAGGAACCAGATCTCCCAGCTGTGAACACAGTGAATCCAGGGGGAATTTTCTATCCAGTGATCCGTTTCTTTGGAACTCTATTTGCATGATTTTCCATATTTAATGACATTCCACCAGCAGGATAAACATACATGCAAGGTTGAACCATCTTTTCTTTCCCCTTGGATCAGGAACCCAAGAAAACAGGTGCAGGAAGCAGGTGGGAACTGTGGTGAGCAGAATTCTGCTATGCCATACTTATCTTGCTCAATGGCCCCACAGGGATGTGGGTGAAAGAAATAAGGGGCCCTTCAGCTAACGAGGGGCTCATCTCTGTAATATATAGTGTGTCTACAGAGAAGGGGCATGGTGTGGAGTGCCTACATGCAGTTCTCCCAGAAGCCCTTTCAATCAAGACCAGAAAAAGGCAGTTTCCATGGCAGTGGTTGAGAGTTGTGAGGGGAGCCACATTACCGGTGGTTTGTGTAGGGATTCAGGACGCATGAACAATGAGGGGACCGTTCTTTAGAGATTTAAGGCATACAGTTTGGCCGTGAAGGGAAAGAACTAATTATGTCTCTGACAAGTGCAGTTTGCTCTTCTGGCTAGAGGAGAAAAGGAGAGGGCCCAAATAATATCTCTTTGACCTCTTTTAGAGAATAGGAGAGTTTCCAGATTGGATGAGAGAAATGACAGAAAAGAAAGAATGAAAAGACTTCCAAAGAGATAAACAGAAATCAAGGTTTAGAGAGGGGCAAATGGATGAATGTGGCATTTTAAAATGTATGTACATGTACCCTCACCTTATTCCATAGCGTGCTTTGAAAGACTTTGCCGAAGTACACACAATACAAAAGGTTAAGAAATAAGTGAAGGGGTTGGGTTTTAAAAGGCATGTAGGGCTCTGGCTAAAGATTGTAGCCTAAGGGCATTTTTAGTTCTTGCTCTCCTTACAAGCCCACTGAAAACAACAACAAATTTTTTTTAAAGAGGGAAAAGACCCTTCATCTTCAATAAAACAAGGAAAAGACCACAAACTATGAAGCATACCTACCAAATACTGTGAAATCTGGAGGAAAATGAGAGAGGAATGGAGACTGCCTCAGGGCTTGAGCAAGATAGAAATTTCCTAAAGGTGAGGATTCCCATCCTGAAAGGGTCTTTTGGCTAGAACGACCTTGTCCTGGGCTGGGTGGGTCACAGATGGATAACAGTGTCCCTGGAGAGGACCAGTGCATCCCTGGGAACAACTGGGAAGTTGGTGCTGAAGGCAAATCTCACGGGTCTACCATTCCCACAACCTGAGGCTGACTTCTTTCTGATCACGCCCAAGGTGGGATGGGTGGAAGGAGGCTGAGGAAGCAGCATTTGCTATTTGCCAGCGAGCCTGTGGCTTAAAAGGCTTTCCGCGAACAGTATTGGCTAAAAATCTGAAGGGAAATACGCATCCAAGTGAAAGGGAAATAGCGAATTCGATGAAAGGGGTTTTGTGACAAGAAACATGAATCAAAGTTTCACCCCCCTCCCCAGCACACTTCTCCTGCCCCTCCCCAAACAAAACTTCAATAAATAGCTAATCTCATTAAAAGCCAGTAAGGAATACAAAATAATCCACATAAGACTTAGGTTAGATCCTGCAAAGATAGAAGGCATATGACTTATAAAAGAGGCAAAAGCCTAAGAGACATCTTGATTATGTTTGAAATATCCAAGATGCTTCACTCTGGTGTGTCTGGTGATGCCAAATTAAAGCATTATTTCTGTTGTGAAAAAAATAGACTTGGTCATGGACTTGAGTTAGCCAAGTAAATATTTTCTTGGCAGTGCACAACATCAGTGCAAAATGCCTATTATGCACTGACTGTAATTATAACATTCAATTAACATTCTTAAGTGATTATCATTTCTGGCCTGGTGGTGGTTGGGACTTGAGAGATATGAGCTCTGCCTGATATCTTTGCCAGGAAACCACTATCTGATATTTGAGTTTGGAGATTTGATGTGGACACACTGGTACAGAGGATGGAGGGGACGTGTAAGTCATGGCAAGTTTACGTCACAACTCATTATGACTTGTTATCCAATCTTTTCAGTGAAACTGATTTTACTAAGGTTAAAAAGAAAAGTCCAGTTTCCAATCCAATAGGCACTTTTCAGTATTAGTTTACTTGACTTATTTCTGGGATATGTGGAGTTTTGACCATTCTTCTCCAGAGGATTAGAAAGATAGTATAGAAAGTAAGGTCTATGTAGAGAACACATTAAACCTCTCCTCAACACAGTAGGGCAGTGATTTATTGAGTGCCTGTTATGAGCAATTTGTAATTATTTCTCAAGTTTACAACCATGCTGCAGAAAAGCTGTCATCACTCCCATTTTACAGATGAGAAAACTGACCTAGGTTAAGTCATTGGTTCAAAATCAAACAGATAGTAGTAATTGGAGGAGCTGAGATTCAAACCCAATGATGAGAGAATGAGCCAATTAGCACTGAAAGGGTCATAGTATTGAGCATTCCTCAGTCAGAAATGCTTCTTGAAAGAAATCTACCTATTTAAAAGCTTTGGTGGGGTTCAAGACGGAAATATGAATACACACATTTTACTCCACTCTCTGGCAAAATATCATTAAACGGGCCAAAGGAATATAATTAGAGGTGAGAAAATAAATATGCAGGAAATAGGGAGTGGTGCTTTCCACTTCCCAGAAATGACAAGTGCTTTCTGCAGGATGCACTGGGGACATACATGCATGGACTGAGCAGGTCGGTGGGGCTGACCAAGAACACCGGTCACATTCCATCACCGTCTCCTGGCTCAATGCTGGGCTGGAGGTGAGAATGAGCCATGGAATCTCTAGACGTTTATCAGAGCAAGACATCTACCCAGGTGCACCTGCCTGCCTCATTCAACCTGCATGGTGACCAGGTGAGGCAAGGACCCTATTTCACCAGCTTCTAACACAGCCTGGCCCCAAGAAGGGACAGAGTCAGGGCTTGACTCTCCTCTGGTATTCATCCCATTTATGCCTGGGAGGCCAACCGCTTACTGAATTGGTGCAAAGGAGTCCAAAGAGTCCTTGTCTTCTAGGATTCTCAATCTTTTGTGGAGTGCAGAATAAACTGAGCTCTGACAAATGGCAGGGAAGCCCCCAAGGGCAGGGCACGCCCAGAGGGAGTGACTCTGTGTGTGAGGGAAAGGGGCCTCCTGGGAAAAGGTGCCACTGTGCTAGGCTGTAAGTTTGATGCAGTAACTGTGACCCTGAGTGGAGGGAAGCTCTGAATGAATGGGAGTATACGAAGAGGACACGAGTTGCTGGGACAAGGGGAGCAAGTACTTGAGAAAAGGGGAGCGACTGGGCAATACTCCAAACCCACGCATACCCTGAGGGGGCACACTTCCAGGCGTGTGAGGGAAGTTTGCTGAGAGGTGCGTGAGCAGGAGCGTGGTCAGAGCAGTGTTTTCCCATGCTTTGGAAGGTTCTGGGATATTCCTGAGTGCTCTGGTAGGAGTCATCATGGGGGTAGTTCAGGGAAGAAGTAGGGATTGCAGCTCTTTATTGCAGAAGGAAACTTCCTATCAAGACAGGGATAATGTAGCCTTGTACTGTATCTGAGGTGGTGGATTATGGTACACCCCAGGGTCTCAACAAACAGGACCGAAAAGGAAAACAGTCCTGCTAGTACTCACTGAGCATCAGTTTCCCTGGTTGTAAATGGGGAGGTGTAATATATCCTCCATCATGTGGTAACTGTGTAATTGAGCCTGGCATGTACAATATAAACTCAGCAACTATAAATGGACTCATTTTTTTGAGCTATTCGTGTTCCAAATCCAATGCTTCTTCCTCTATTCAACAATGACCTCTTCTGGGAAAGCAAACAAGCAGAGAAACAAATTTAAATTTCTTTTGTATAACATCTTAAAATATGCCAATTTCCTTCTTCCTACATCTTTGGCCATGCTTTCTCATGCCATCTCATTCCACGGTTTTGTACACGTTGTTCCTTCCGTCTGAAACACCCTTCCTTGTCATCTCCCCAAATGACTTATCCTTCAACACTCAGCTCAGTTGTCACTTCTGCCCCTGCCTCTGCCCTGCACGTGCTTCCATGATTCACCCTCTCATGGTGTACCTTCATCCCGGATCACAACTGTCTAGACATCAGTCTCCCTCACTAGACTGTGAGCCCCTGAAGATGGGGGCTGTGTTTACTTTCTTTTTTTACCCAGCGCCCAGAATGTAGTAAATCTGAGCAAAGGTTTATTGAAGATTTGTCTTGAAGGAGAATCCATGACATATTGGAAGAAAATGCATTTTTAACCAATCTTGGCATTGAGTCACTGTGCACTCAAGAAAAAAAAGAGAAGTTCTGAAATTAGATAAACTCTCATGATTCATTCATTTAAACAATTTTTACCCCTGAGGACTTCTTTATTGGGCATTGGTCCAGGCTCTGGGATGCAAAGGTGAGAAGGAGAGTCAGTCAGTCAGTGTCTGCACCCACACCAAAAGAGTGTGACATCAGGGCTCCACCTCAGGTATTCAGAGGGAGGAGCCACGGACCTTTCACCCACAGTGAGGTGCTGGGATTGTCTTCAGATACCTGAGGCTTGTAGCTATCCTCTGACACTGTGTCGTAGAGGTGGTCTAGTGACTGGATAGGGGCGTAAAGAGCTGTTGGATTCGGGCCCCTGTAATATGTGTAGAAGTAGATGTAGAAAGAGCAGCAGTGGTCCAGGGGTCAGGAGACCCAGGTTCTTGTATGAGGCTTGCTATCAAAAGTTGTGTAACTTTGGGCAACCTGCTCCCTCTCCTTTGAGAGAAGTTTCAAACTTTTGTAAGTTTCTGCTTATACAAAAAGGGGTGAGATGAGATCATCTAAGGTTCCTTCTAGAAAGCGTCGGTCTACGACAGCTTGAAGCAGGTCCTGAAATCCATCGGCAGGAGCGCTTTGATTGCAAAGAAACCCCATGGCCTGCAAATTGGGCCTTCCCTGTTCCCAGCTGTGCGACTGGCATCTCACCAATATGGTCACAGCATCTGGTTTAGAGCACCAGTGCACAGCCTTGGAACTGTCAGACCTTTACTGCTGATCAGTTAAAGCCATCTTAATGTCTAAATGAAAGCCCATGAACTAGACCAACCAATTGGCCTCAGAAAGGAAGGGGAGGAAATCTGAGCACAGGGAGGTGAGTCTGTTTATTTGTTTCTTAATTCTAATTAGAGAAAAGAAAAGAGTGTCAGGAGTCTTTAGTGATTCACATCTTAATAGCCTGGTTATAATTTATTAATCCCTTTCATCAAATTTTCAACATCCCTTTCCCCAGGAGTCTGAGTGACTCAGATGTATTTATTGTTTGTAGGTGGGATATCATTAAATATTTGGCATCTCCTAAAGCTGGTTGGGAAACTGGATTATATACCACGTGAAGGCAAACTATTTCTGAAGGGAGAGGCATGAGTAGGTAAAACATTAGGCAGAATGAGTGATACGTGCAGATACACATAGGTTTATTCTTTCAAATATTGATGACCTCATATCTATCTCTAATACTGACAATGTAAGTCTGCTATTTTACTTTCTTCTGTAATTTTCCCTTACTGGCCAATCCAGTGATTCTCCTTAAAGTGGAATACCAGCACTAGTAGTAAATGTATCATGCTTTTAAAAAATTATATATATTATATGTAGTGTGATGATTACCACAATAAAGTTAGTTAACACATCCATCACCTCAGATAGTATCCTTTTTATTTTTGGTGGTGAGAACATTTAAGATCTACTCAGAAAATTTCAAGTATGCAAAACACAGTATTGTTACCTACAGTCACCATACTGTATATTAGATCCTCAGACCTTGTTTATTTTATAACTGAAAGTTTGTACCCTTTGACCAACATCTCTCCATTTCTCCCATCGCCCCAGCCCCGGGAACCACCATTCTACTCTGATTCTATGAGTTCAACTTTTTTAGATTCCACATATAAGTGAGATCATCAGTATTTTTTGCTTTTTGCCTGACTTATTTCACTTAGCATAATATCCTCTGGGTTCATCCATGTTGTTGCAGATGGTAGGATTTCCTTCTTTTTTTTTTTTTTAAGACTGAATAATATTCTATTGTATATGCATACAACACATCTACTTTATCCATTCATCTCCTGATTTCCATATCTTGGTTCATGTGAATACTGCTGCAATGAACTTGAGAGTATAGACATCTCTTCAAGATAGTGATTTTGTTTCCTACAGCTATTTACCCAGAAGTGGGATTGCTGGATCACATGGTAGCTCTATTTTTAATTTCTTGAAGAACTTCCATACTGTTTTCCTTAATTGCTGTACCAGTTTACATAACCACCAACAGCATGCAACGGTTTACTTTTTGCCACATCCTTGCCAACGCTTGTTATCTCTTTCTGTTAACGGCCATTCTAACAGGTATGAGGGGATATCTTGTGATTTTGATGTTCATTTCCTGATGATTAGTGATATTGAGCACATTTTCATGTACCTATTGGGCATTAAGAAATCTTCTTGGACAAATGTCTATTCAGGTCTTTTGCCTATTTTTAAAATTGGATTTGTTTTTTATTTATTGAGTTGTATGAGTTCCTTACATATATATATATATATATATATACTTTTTTTTTTTTTTTTTGGCTGTGCTGGGTCTTCGTTGCTGTGCGTGGGCTTTCTCTAGTTGTGGCGAGTGGGGGCTATTCTTTGTTGAGATGCGTGGGCTTCTCACTGTAGTGGTTTCTTGTTGCGGAGCATGGGCTTTAGGTGCACGGGCTTCAGTAGTGGTGGCATGAGGGCTCAGGAGTTGTGGCGCACGGGCTTAGTTGCTCCGGGACATGTGGGATCTTCTCCGACGAGGGATCACACCCGTGCCCCCTGCATTGGCAGGTGTACTCTTAACCACTGCACCACCAGGGAAGTCCTATATTTTGGATATAAATCCCTTATCAGGTATATGTTTTGCAAATATTTTTCCCATTCTTTAGGTTGCCTTCTCATTTCATTAATTTTTCCTTTGCTGTGCAGAAGCTTTATTTTTTCATGTAGTCCCACTGTTTACTTTTGCTTGTGTTGCTTCTGCTTTTGATGTCATATCCAAAAAACTATTGCTAAGACCAATGTCAAGGAGGTTTTCTTCTATGTTTTCTTCCAGGAGTATTCTTTTTTAAAGATATTTATTTATTTATTTATTTATTTTGGCTGCAGCAGGTCTTAGTTGAGGCATGCAGGATCTTCGTTGCGGCATGCGGGATCTTTTAGTTGCAGCATGCGACTTCTTAGTTGCAGCATGTGGACTTCTTAGTTGCAGCATGTGAACTCTTAGTTGTGGCATGCATGTGGGATCTAGTTCCCCAACCAGGGATTGAACCAAGCCTCCAGGCCTCCTGAATTGGGAGAGTGGAGTCTTACCCACTGGATCACCAGGGAAGTCCCTCTTCCAGGAGTCTTATGGTCTCTTACATTTAAGACTTTAATCCATCTGAGGTCTGTAACTTAGGGATTCAGTTTTATTCTTTTGCATGTGAATATCCGGTTTTCCCAGCACTATTTATAGAAGAGGCTATCCCTCCCTCATTGTATATTTTTGGTGCTTTGTCAAACATTAGTTGACCATATACATGTGGATATTTTTCTGGGCTCTCAATTATGTTCCATTGGTCTGTGTCTGTTTTTACACCAGTATGATATTTTGATTACCGTAGCTTTGAAATATAGTTTGAAATCAGGAAGTGTGATCCCAACAGTTTCATTCTTTCTCCTCAAGATTGCTTTGGCTATCTGGGGCCTTCTGTGGTTCCATATGAATTTTAGGATTGTTTTTTCTATTCCTATGAAAAATGTCACTGGAATACTGATAGGGATTGCATTGAATCTAGATTGCTTTGGGTAGTATGGGCATTTTAATAATGTTAATTCTTCCAGTCCATGAACATGGGATAACTTTCCATTTCCGTCTTCTTTAATTTTTTCATCAGATCTTTCACCTTCTTGATTAAGATTATTCATAAGTATTTTATTTTAAATGAGATTTTTTCTCTATTTGCTTTTCAGATAGTTTGTTGTTAGTGTATAGAAGTGCAACTGATTTTTGTTATGTTGATTTTTTATCCTGAAACTTTACTGAATTTGTTTATAAGTCTAATACTTTTTGGTGGAGTCTTTAGAGTTTTCTACATATGAGATCATGTCATCTGCAAACAGAAAATTTTATGTCTTCCTTTCCAATTTGGATATCTTTTACTTCTTTTTCCTGCCTAATTGCTCTGGCTAGGACTTCCAGTACCAAGTTCAACAGAAGTGGTGCGAGTGGGCACCCTTGTCCAGTTCCTGATCTTAGAGAAAATGCTTTCAGCTTTTCATTGTTGAGTATGATATTAGCTGTGGGCTTGTCATATATGGCCTTTATTATGTTGAAGTATATTACTTCTACATCTAGTTTGTTGAGAGTTTTTATCATGAAAGAATGTTGAATTTTGTCAAATGCTTTTTCTGCATCTATTGAGATGATATGATTTTTATCCTTCATTTTGTTGATATGATCATATATATTAATTTGTATATGTGGAAATGTCCTTACATCCTAGGAATAAGTTCCATTTGATCATAATCCTTTTAATGTGCTGCTGAATTCAGTTTGCTAGAGTTCAGTTGAGAATTTTTACATCATGTTCATTAGGTTTATTAGCCTGTAATTTTCTTTTCTTATAGAGTCCTTATCTGGCTTTGGTATCAGAATGATACTAGCCTCATAAACTGAGTTTGGAAATGTTTCCTCCTCTTCAATTTTGGAAGAGTTTGAGAAAAATTGGCATTAATTCTTGTTTAAATGTTTGAATTATTTAGAATTCACCAGTGAGGCTGTCTGGTTTCTGCTGGGAGGTTGGGAGGTTTCTGATTACTAATTCAGTCTCCTTACTTATTATTGGCCTGTTCAGATTTTCTATTTCTTCATAATTCAATCTTAGTACATTGTATGTTTCTAGGAATTTAAGCATCATCTCTTCTAGATTATCTGATTTGTTGGTGTATAATTATTTATAGTAGTCTCTTATGATCCTTTGTACATCTGTGGTATCAGTTGTAAGTCTCTCTAATTTATAATTTTATTTATTTGGATCACTTCTCTTTTTCTTCTTATTCTAGGTAAAGGTCTGGTAGTTTTTATTATCTTTCAAAAACAAACTCTTAAATTTCATGGTTCTTTTCTACTGTTCTTCTGTTCTCCATTTCACTTATTTCTGCTCTAATCTTTATTATTTCCTTCCTTCTGTTAACTTTGGGCTTAATTTGGTCTTCATTTTCTAGTTCCTTGAGGTGTAAATTTAGGTTATTTGAGATCTTTTTCTTTTTTTCTTAATGTAGGTATTTATAAGTTTTCCTTTTAGAAGTGTGTTTGCTGCATCCCATAAATTTTGGTATGCTGTGTTTCCATTTTTGTCTCAAGATAGTTTTTGATTTTCGTTTGATTTCTTTTTTAACCCATTGGTTGTTTAGGAGTATGTTGTTTAATTTCCATGTATTGTGAATTTTCCAATTTTCCTCCTGTTATTGATTCATACCATTGTGATTAGAAAAGATACATGATATGATTTCAACCTTCTTGAGTTTGTAAAGACTTATTTTGTAGCCTAATATGTGCTCTATCCTGGAGAATATTCAGTGTGCCCTTAAAAATCATGTGTATTCTATCTATACACGTCTGTTAGTCTCATATGGTCTATAGCATTGTTTAAATCTGCTGTTTTCTTATTAGTTTTCTTCTGGATTATCTATCTATTGTTGCGAGTGGTATAATAAAGTCCCCTACTATTATTGTATTGTTTTTTTAATTTCTCCTTTTGGTTCTGTTAATATTTGCTTTACATATTTAGGTGATCTGATGTTGGGTGACATAAATATTTACAGTTGTTATATCCTTTTCATGAATTGGACCCTTTGTTATTATACAACTGACCCTTGAACAATGCAGGTGTTAGGGGCACCAACCCTCTGTGCCATTGAGAATCCACATATAACTTTACAGTAAGCCCTCCATATCTGCAGCTCTGCATCCACAGATTCAACCAACTGTAGATCATGTAGTACTGTAGTGTATTTAGTGAAAGAAATTCACATATAAGTGGACCCATTCAGTCCAAACCCACGTTGTTCAAAGGTCAACTGTAGGGTTTCCCTGGTGGTGCAGTGGTTGAGAGTCTGCCTGCCGATGCAGGGGACACGGGTTCGTGCCCTGGTCCGGGAAGATCCCACATGCCGCGGAGCAGCTGGGCCCGTGAGCCATGGCCGCTGAGCCTGCGTGTCTGGAGCCTGTGCTCCACAACAGGAAAGGCCACAGTGGTGAGAAGCCCGCGTACCGCAAAAAAAAAAAAAAAAAAAAAAGTCAACTGTATAATGACTTTTTTTGGTCTCATGATCATTTTTGACTATTTTGACTATACCATATCAGACTACTTTGTCTGATATATCTATTTCTGATCTATTTTGGTTCCCATTTGCTTGGAATATCTCTTCCATCCCTTCACCTGTATGTGTCCCTAAAGCTACAGTGAGTTTATTATAGGCAACATACCATTGGCTCTTGTTTTTTATCCATTTGGCCATTTTGTGTCTTTTGACTGGAGAATTCAGACCATTTATGTTTAAAATAATTATTGATAGGTAGGACCTACTATTACAATTTTGTTCATTGTTTTCTGACTGTTTTGTAGTTTCTTTCTTCCTCTTTTGCTGTTTTCCTTTGTGATTTGATGACTTTTTGTAGTGGTATGCTTTGATTCCTTTCTCTTAATCTTTTATGTATCTACTACAGGCTTTTCCTTTATGGTTACCATGAGAATTACATAAAATATCTTATGGTTATCCTGCTTTAAGCTGAGAACAACTTAACTTTGCATACAGAAACTCTATATTTTTATTTCTCTGCCCCCTCAAATTTTAGATTGACATTAAAATTTATGTCTTTTTATATTGTGTATGCAATAACAAATTATTGTAGTTATAGTTATTTTAATACTTTTTAAACTTTTATACTAGAGTTGAAAGTGATTTATGGACCATCACTACAATATTAGAGAATTCTGACTTTGATTATATATTTACCTTTACCAGTGAGTTTTACACATTCATATGTTTGTCTGTTTGTTTTAAAAGATTTTTTGAGGTGGACCATTTTTAAAGTCTTTACTGCATTTGTTACAACATTGCTTCTGTTTTACGTTTTGGTTTTCTGGCCGTGAGACGTGGGATCTTATCTCCCTGACCAGGGATCGAACCTGCACCCTCTGCTTTGGAAGGCGAAGTCTTAACCGGTGGACTGCCAGGGAAGTCCCTACATTCATATGTTTTTATGTTGTTAATTAGTGTTCTTTCATTTCAGCTCGAAGAACTCCCTTTAGTATTTCTTGTAAGACAGGTCTAGTGATGGTGAATTCCCTAAGCTTTTGTTTGTCATGCTTTTATTTATTCTGTTCTCTTCACCTACAAAGAACCAAAATATGTGGCAACATTATTAAGGCTCTATCATTATTACAGAGCAGGAATGGACCTCAGGAGTTATTTTAAAGATGAGGCCTGGAATGAAATGATTCAGAATCATAATTCTAAAGATGGAAGGGGACCTAGTGGGTCTATCCTCTTTTGAGACTATAAACTCTTCTACAGCATTTCCAAGAAAAGTTGACCTATCTTGGGTAGTCTCCCTCCAGAGACAGAGAGCTTACCATCTTCTGAGGCAGTCTTTCCACCATGAGAGCTTGACTATTAGAAAGTTCTTCCTCAACCAGCTAAAATCTTTCTCCCTTTAGCTTCTTCTCTGTGTTTTTCAGTTTTCTCCCTGGTGAGCAATAGCAGACCCAGATGGTGGATGGACCCAGAGTGGGAAGAATCCTGAGAGAAGGACAGCCAGGTTTGACACAAACACCAGCAATCCCAGGTATGTCTGCTTCAGATGGGATAATTCCCTAGATACAGTGGATATTAACTAATCATATGGCTTGCTCTGATTAGAAAAAGGGATCCCTTTGTCTAGCCTAGTTTACTGGAATTCTATAATTGATTTTAGTGCTAACGTCTTGGCCAATAATGTCATATTTTGGTGCTCTTGAGCAGGTCTGTCTTCTTTGGACTTGAGGAAGAAAGTAATTGGGCCCAGGCAAAATTTAGGGTATATCTGGTTCCCTTGGCCAAATCCCATTTCCATGTCACCTTCCAAACTTATAACTTCTGATATAGCAGATATTGACACTCTATACCCTTCAGCTCACATAAATTAACCTTCAACTTACATACTGCATCCTTGGGCTCACACTGCACCTTCTCAGCCTCCTTTCCTAGCTACCAGATGCTTTCCTGGCCTCATATCATGGCATCATCCATGTTTTTGGGCCCTCCATTTCTGAGTTCCTCCCCTCCTTGTAAAGCAGAAGCCCTTTAACATCTTTGGCCCAACATTTATTTACATGGCTCAGGGCCTAGCCAGCACCCCCAGCTTTCTTATCTACTAAAGTTTTCCTTGGAAAACAGGGTCTTCAGCATCTTTATTGGCATATCTGGAAAATGTACACACTCACAACACAGAGTTGTTTTTTCCTTTCCTACCAATAGCCAATGTATAAACCTAACATACCAGAATCTGCAAATCCTGTATTTTTAGTTGTTTTTAATGATGTAAACCAGTTACTTCCCAAGAGCTATCTCATCCACACTGTTCCACTGTAATGGTAAGGTGACCATTTTCATGGGAGGAACTAGGAAGCATACCCATTGCCTAATTTCTAACCATCCTGAAGATAGCTTGCCAGAAAGCCTCAAGATTTCCTAATGGTTGGATACACCACATCTGGAGTCTGTGTACATCTTAAACCCAGCCAACTGATGAGCAATCATGATGTGGAGAAGCTCACCCAGGCCTCCTGAATATTTGTAAAGAAAGAAATAATGAAAACCTCACAAAGTACAAATCCTAGGAGGCAAAGTGGCTAACATCTAACTTTCCATTTTTGTTTCAAAGCACTCACTTGAACAATGGGGTTTAGGATGGAATTTGTATTGAATTTCTTACTAACAGATCTTTAGAGGACATATGCACTGCCTGCTGTTGTCCAGGTATTTTCTCAAGAAAGTTACCTTCCTGTCTGGTACTTTCCAGTACTTATTACTTTGGCCAAAAATCAAATCAGGTAAGGGAAGATTTGGCCTTCAAGTGACATCTGTCATCATTATAATGGTAATAGTGATAGCTAACTACATGGCAGTTACCTGAGTCCCAGGCATTTTATACGTATTGTCTTTAATCCCTCCATCTCTAGGAAAATACGTATTATTGGTGATAGTAATAAGATGGCAAGATATTTTGCTGAGATCTCAAATCTATGGGTCCTTGATCAACTGCCCACCCTCAGTCTGACACCAGTCCTGCTAGCTCCATGAGCAAGGTAAAAATGGACAAAGCTAGTCAGAGGAAATATGTTTATAACTACAAAGGGAGCTTTGGTACCAACTCTTCCCGCACTGGTGAGATAGGTTAGACTATGTCTAAGGACCAATTTTCTGCTCCTGGATGGACTAAGTCCTACATGAAAAACCATCCTAGCTCATTCTAAGAGCTATCATTCTCACAAGCAGAAAGAAGAAAGAACACACCCAAGGGAAAGAGCATAAAGGGAAAGAGTGTCTTCCTAAGATCTAGTGCAATAGGCTTGTATCTCCCACCCTACCCACCCTTACAAAATTAATGGTAGGAGAGAGCAGTCTCATAAGCTAGAACAGCTTCCAGACCTTCCTGGCCAACCAAAGTTACAGACATAATCAATCCAAAAAGGAAAAGGATCCAATAGGGCGTGCCATGTGGAAGGAATAATGTTTTAAGTTCTTTGTTCCTCCTTTTGAAAGCTTTTCTTGTTAGTACAGAAATGGCAAATTACTGAGATGTGTGCAGATGCTCCCTGCTCCTGAATCATGGCCAACATTCCAATCAGTGACGGCTCTCATTCTTGCCAAACCTAGAATCTTTCTCAACATGATGCCTTAAGCAGTTATATTAGATGACAGGAAATGGTGAGTGTTTAAAATCCTTTCACCATCATTATCTTAGCACCTCAGTAGAGCAGTGCCTGTTCCCCATGTCAGAAACCTCCTGCTGTGGGGAGACTGTGCTTTCTTTCCTCCCCAGAAGTTGGGGCCTTCAGCCAACATACCTCCATATTTTGGGTCTCTCTTTAATTTAGGGATGTGGCCCTAGGCCAGAAAAAACAAGAGTATCAGAAAAGTCCTGCCTGACTCTTCACGAGGCCTCTTCTCCAGTCCTTGCCTCTTCTCTTATGTCTAGACCTGGGAGCAATGAATGGGCAGCTCAGCCTGTTTTTCTCATGGTTACCTGCTAAGTTAGGCAAGATAATCTCACCTATTCCATCTTCCGTACAGAAAGTCATTTTGTACAATCAAGCTCACCAGACAGGTTCATACAGCATGCACGGAAGAATGAAGTAACACTCCTGTGCCCCCCCTCAATGTTAATAACATCCTGAATAAATGCCAAACCAGACAGGAAGTCAGGACAATAGGCGTAAACTTGGACTTTCTTGAGCCAACCTGGATGTCAGTTCACTTATTCAAAATTACCTCTAAGAAGAGCATAAGATCAGTCCCACACCCAAAGAATGTAGAAATCACAAGCATATCTCAGGATTAATGTGACTTCACAGTTACCCTCCAGCCTAATATCTAGACTAGAAGCAAACCAAATACAATAGCTCTCTGGTCCCATTTCCCTACTTCCCAAATGAAGAATACCCTGGGATCCATTAAAAAAAATAGTAATACAGCACGTGACCTCCCAATATGTAAAACAGGAGAGCCCCAGAAATGGAGATAAGATGAAGCTGATCTCTGCCAGTTGGATGTTCCTCAGTCCCCAGAGGTGGGCTCTAAGGAGGGTTCTTTTAATCTCATTTAGTCCCAGGTCTTTATCTCCTGGAAGCTAGCATATGTTGTTGGCATTTGGCTTTGAGATAAGTCTGTGTTTTGCAGGTGCTGCAAGTGAGTCCTGGCACAGCAATTAGTCTTGTGGAAGAAGTGGGACACGTGAGAGAGCTAGTTATGGATGGACCCAACTCAGGATGAATGAAAGTTTTACTGCAGCAGGAGATACCTGCCTGCAGCTACTGAAGAAGAAACCCAGTTTCCATCCCAGCTTCTGCAGTTCCCGTGGCTCCCACAGCTAGGTACAAAAGGTACAAAAGGAGCTTTTGATATAATTGGAGAATGTTTCTCTCTGTGGCAATGGGGTACTGATTAAAATATGAGGGGACGCAATGATGACTTATAGTGTGGTGGCAAATGTGAGCTTGTCTGTTGTGATCATGGCTTGTTGCTTTTGGATGTCCATATGTAGCCTTCAGCTTGTTAATCAGGTGGTTAAAGTGAGAGAACATGACTTTTCAGCTTAGTGTGGAGAGTGTAGGGCAGCATGAGAGAGGCATTTGTAAAGACCTTGGGAGTATGAACCTCTCATCTCAGTGGTCCCATGTAGGACCAAGTGGGACGTAAAAGCAGTGGAAAGGATTAGAGAAACAGCATTGCCAAGATACTACTAGGACTGTTGTGGTAATTCATGATTATTTCTCTTGTGGGGGACATCTATGTGTCTGATAGGTCTGGTCCTTGAGCCCATTGCACTAATTGGAGCTAAACAAAAAGGTTGGCCTCTAGAGGGCACACTAGGTCTTGAGTCTGGTGGAGATCAAATTAAGGACATGCTTGGATTATAGTTTTCCAGGATGGCGGGCAAATTGAAAAATTCTGTTGTCTGAGTAGCAGGCTCTGCTTAGACCCTTCTCTCTTTGCACCGTATTTTTTAAGGATCCTACTTCGAGCCTTCGTCTCCATCTCCTAAGTGAGGAGTGTCTAAGAAGCCACTGCTTGTCCTCCACAGACTAGTGGAAACCACAGTGTGGCAAGCATTTGGAGAGAGTGTGGGTGGGTGGCTTAGTCAGGCTGCCTTAAGCTTTAGGGAGTGGCTAGCTTTCCCTGATCCAAAGTTGGGGCACAGCCTGAGGAAAGGGTACCCAACAGGCCAGTTAGCCTGTTTCTGGCCAAGGATTCAAGCCAGCGGCTGAATGGAATTCTAGGCTCACACATTAGCCAGCCCAAATTGCCCGGATGTTCTATTAGGGCTTGAGGCCATGATTAGTAATGAAGAGAGTGGATATCTACCTGCCTTGGCTCACCCTGCAAGGACTCCATAGGTCACAGCACAAGATCTAGAGGTTCCAGTCCTGGCTTCTTACAGACAAAACCAACCAATATCGTCTGTAGTGTATAAATAAGGTCATAGGGCTTAGAAGTAGTGGAACCAGGATTGATCCTTTCCTCCAACTCTTTATCCCAATGCATTACTGGTCTGGGAGTCGGGACACATGCATTTCAGCCCTGTCTCTGCCACACTCCATGGAATATCAGGAAAGCTCTCTCTTTAGTCTCAGTTTCCTCATCTGACAAATGCATGGCTCACACCAGGCCTTCTACAATTCTGACATTTAATGATTCACTACATTATCACCCACTCCTAATGTTCTGATCGAGGGACTTGGTATTTTTATCTTTTTTTTTTTAAAAAAGTCATCAAATCAGGAATTCAAGCCTGTAGCCAATGAACTCCCCCCTCCCACCCCTTTTGAGAAACAATCCTCAGAATCCCAAGGAAACCAGGTCCAGGACTTCCCCCAGGGGAGGATTCTGCATGCGCATAACTTATTCTGTCTTAAAAAAACAAAACTCTTGTGACATCCTTCCCCCCAGTGAAGTCATCGACTTGCAACTTCCCTTCCCTTCCCAAGTCCTCGCAGAATTTTAGGCAAATTAAAGTAGGAGCATTTGATCTCCCCAGATGTTTTGGTCACAGAAGGGCCACATGTGTGCACACATTCCTGGATATTTTTAGATTTTTTTACAGGCTCCAAAGTTCTAACTGCTTCTTCACTCTGCGCTTTGTGGCCGCTGCTGGGAGATGCTCTGTCAAAGCAGCAAGGCAGAGCCTGATGGAAGAGGGCCTGGCACGGGGAGGCTCCCAGAAGTTGCTCTGAGTGACCCCGGAAAGCTGCAAGGCTTCAGTCCCTGAAGCCTCTCTGGCCACCAAGAGGAAACAAACTGCTGCCATTTAAGACTTATGGGTGGGCTTCCCTGGTGGCGCAGTGGTTGAGAGTCCGCCTGCCGATGCAGGGGACACGGGTTCGTGCCCCAGTCCGGGAAGATCCCACATGCCGCTCACAACAGTGAGAGGCCCGCGTACAGTTAAAAAAAAAAAAAAAGACTTATTGGGGTACACAGACTCTCCCTGAAAGAGTTCTGGCTGAAAGTCTCCTAAAAATCATACCAAGGCCCCAGTAAAGAGGTAACAAGATATAGTGGAGAAAATATTGGGCAGAAGGTCAAGAGATGTGACTCTGGCTCCTTTATAACCAGTTACTTTTTCTCTACTGGGCCTTAGTTTCTCTGTCTGCAAAATGGGATACTTCATACACGTAGAAAAGAGGTCTACAAACTATGGCCTGCAGGTTGGCTGCCTGTTTTGTTAAATAATGTTTTATTGGGACAAAGCCCCAATCCCATTTGCTTACATATTATCTGGGGCTGAGTTACAACAGAAGAGTGGGCTAGTTGTGACAGAAACAACATGGCCCGTAAATCTCATATATTTAGTCTCTGGCTCTTTAAGAAATAGTTTGTTGACCCCTGATGTAGCAGATACTGCCTTCACTGTTCCAGGACATGCCAAAGGTATCCTACTGTCAGCAGCTGGGACTCTCCTCCTTTCTCTTGGAGGGAGGGGTCATGGAAGTTAATGTCCCCGGGAGCAGCCCTCAGCCAATGACAAATGGTTGGAGGTAGCTATCTCAGCTTCCTCACCTCGCATGGGACAAACCTGAAATGAGTTTCGTATTGTCTCCTAGACGTCACCACTAGGACTGAGCCCCAGATGCCTACAACAGTAGCCTCCCCAACACCACACCATGTATTGGCTTCCTCCCCTGTCTCCCCTCTCTACTCTTCTACCCCTGCTTCCTGGATTCCATTCCCCCCAAACCTCTCATACTCAAATCTTAGACTCAGGGTCTGCTTCTGCAGGTGCCCAGCCTAAGACAGGACATAAGTCTTACACACCTCCTTTTTTTTCCCTGGTTGGCATTCCATCTGCACTAAGCTGCCCATTCAGTTCTGGGCTTGGATGAAAGACCACAAGGCAGGATGTGGGATGTTTTCCTGAATAACCACCATGGTGGTGGATGACACACGCTGGAAGCGCAGGGGAGTTTGTTTGCCATGGGTTGAGTCTTGACCACAGGAGAGAAAATGACAGATATATGTGCCCTACTTTCCCCCTCTTTGGACTTCTGTGAAGTGTGGTTTCTCTTTAGAAACTTTCCAGGGAATTTCCATGTGCTGAGAAAGCATGCCTGCCGAGAGACCTACTGTGTTTCTTTGGCACCTCTTTGAGTAGTTGGATAGTGGTTACCTGTGTGAGAGCCCCTGCATCTTCCCTTGTCTCACTTCTGAATCTTTTCTCCACCCTAACCACCCTGAGTTTGCACCTCCCAAGTAAAGTCGCAGTACTATATCCTTGCCTCAGGCTCTGCTTTCCAGAGGACCTGAGCTAAGGCATAGAGTTGGTTTAAATATCTCTAAGGACTCTTTCAGCTCTGACATACTAGACTTCTATTAAATTCCATTTTTCACATACCTAGCAATAAAAAAGATATTGTATATCTACTGTGTTGGACATGAAACACCATTTAATTCTCACAGAGATTAGTTTTTCAGGTATGCCAGGGGTATTTCTTGTCACAATTCAAATCAGACCAACAGAGGATGTTATAATAATAATTATTAATAATATTTATTAAGTTCTATATGTTAGACCTTGAGTTATACTTTAAAGGCATTAATTATTTGATCCTCATTTAAACCTTATCAGGTTCTATTATTACCTTCATTTTACACAAGAGGAAAATGAAGTTCAGAGAAGGTAAGCCGTTTATCCTAAGTTGCATGGTAAGTGGCCAAGCCAGAATGTGATACCAGGTCTGACAGTTTCCAAAGGCCATGTTCAAAATTATGTACCTTATTACATCTGATATAAGCAAATATAATACTCTTCCAAAACTTTTTCTTCGAATAGACGTTTCACTAATTGAAAATATATGGATGGCAAATAAGCACATGAAAAGATGCTCAACATCATTAGTCATTAGGAAAATGCAAATTAAAATCATAGTAAGATGCCGCCATACTTACTAGAATAGTTAGAATTAAAAGACTGGCTATACCTTATGCTGGCGAGCGTGTGGAGGAAGTGGACTCTTATACACTGCTGATGGAATGTAAAATGGTACAATTAACTTGGAAAACAGTTTGGCAATTTCATAAAAAGTTAAACATAAATTGAACATATGACCCAGCCAATCTACTCTTAGGTATTTACCAAGAAAAATGAAAACATATGTCCTTAAGAGACTTGTATATAATTGTTCATGGCAACTTTGTTTGTAACAGCCCCAAACTGAAAACAACCTAGCAGGTGAATGGACAAATTGTGGTATATGCATATAATGGAATACCACTCAATAATAAAAACGAATAAATTTTTGATACATGCAGCAACATGCATGAATCTCAAAACAAGTATGCTGACTGAAAGAAGCCAGATAAAAACAAGTACATACTGTATGATCCCACTTGTATAAGTGCTAGAAAATGCAATAAGAAGAACAGAAAGCAGTGGTTGCCTGTGTGTATGTGTGTGTGTGTGTGTGTGTGGGTGTGTGAAGAGGGATGAGAAGGATAATAAAGGAGTCCAAGGAAACTTTTAAGGGTGGTGGATATATGTTCATTGTCTCCATTGTGGCGATGGTTTCATGGGAGTATACATATGTCAGCTGTCATCAAATCGTATGCCTTAAATATATGCAGTTTATTGTAGGACAGTTGTATCTCAATATAGCTGTAAAACACAAAACTAAATTCTGTGGGTAACTGCATACCACAAGAGATGACACTGGAGAATTGTTCTTTTGCATTGTCTTTTGGGATTGCCCATGGAAATTAAACCAGTGGTGAAGGAATGAGCTGATTGATCTTGTCTTGGCTGACTCAGAATGGTGTAGCCAAAGAGAAAAAGAGATAGGGATGCAGTATTGGCAATTTAGAGACAGTCTCTTTACCTCCTAGAGCTTCAGCTTCCTCATCTATTAAATGGGATTGTCTCTTGTGCCCTGCCTTCCCCATAAAGCTAATTTAAGGAAAAGTAAGCGACCTGGCTCTCAAATGTGAATGACCAAATTTCCCTGTTGATATAACATGCATTTGCCAAGCATCTGGTGGCAATCCCAGTCCTGGATGCTGTAGGCCCACCATGGGGGGAACTGGGAGCTTACAACTCTGCCTCTAGAACTGGCACAGGCCATCTTTCTTCTGGTCTCTGCTCCTCTGTCATTTTGTTACCAGACCCTGTTTGTCTGGTCCCTCAGACTCATTCCTGTCTCTGATCCCACCTGCTTTGCCTGGCCCAGTTGGCCTGACATCACTCTCTGCATTTTCTCCAGCTCCCCATGGATCCTCTGCATTGAGCGACAATAGGCTAGACCTGCCTACCCACCCCAAGATCAAGGAGAGATTGGCTCCCCTTGTTCAAGGTCACCCCAGGCACTGGGAAGACAGACCTGGATGTCAAAGGGAACCCACAGTCTTGTGGGAGAGACAGCTGTGCCAGCACCTGTCCTGTGTGATGATCTATGGTACAGGTGCCATCTGCCACCCCAGGGGCATGAGGGTGCAGGGGGCTTCTCGGATGAGGAAATGGCACAGCTGGACCCAGAAGGATGGGTGAATCCTGGCCAGATAGAAGTAGGAGAACATTCTAAAGAGAGGACAAGAAATCCCCTGCCTCAAGGGCAAAGGCCTTGGGGTATTGGGACACTGTGAATGGCTTGATGTGACCACAAACACACAGGAGGTGAGGCTGGAGGGTAAGCCAGATTATGGAAGTAAGGCTTGGTGCGCCATATGCCAAGGAGTTTGGGTTCGAATCTGAAGGCACTGGGTACGTACTGAATGGTTCCAAGCCAGGGTGTGACACTCCCAGTTCACTCATTTGTGGGGTCCTTCTCAAATCTAACCCAGAAGGGTTGCTTTCTCTCTAGAGCAGGGCTTTTTTTTTTTTTTTAAACATCCTTATTGGAGTATAATTGCTTTACAAAGGTGTGTTAGTTTCTGCTGTATAACAAAGTGAATCAGCTATACATATAAATATATCGCCTCCCTCTTGCATCTCCTGCCTACCCTCCGTATCCCATCTCTCTAGGTGGACACAAAGCACCGAGCTGATCTCCCTGTGCTATGCAGCTGCTTCCCACTAGCTATCTGTTTTACATTTGGTAGTGTATATATGTCCATGCCACTCTATCACTTCGTCCCAGCTTACCCTTCTCCCTCCCCGTATCCTCAAGTCCATTCTCTACGTCTGTGGCTTTATTCCTGTCCTGCCCTTGGTTCTTCAGGACCATTTTTCTTTTCTTTTTTAGATTCCATATATATGTGTTAGCATATGGTATTTGTTTTTCTCTTTCTGACTTACTTCACTCTGTATGACAGTCTCTAGGTCCATCCACCTCACTACAAATAACTCAATTTCGTTTCTTTTTATGGCTTAGTAATATTCCATTGTATATATGTGCCACATCTTCTTTATCCATTCATCTGTCAGTAGACACTTAGGTTGCTTCCATGTCCTGGCTATTGCAAATAGAGCTGCAATGAACATTGTGGTACATGACTCTTTTTGAATTATGGTTTTCTCAGGGTATATGCCCAGTAGTGGGATTGCTGGGTCATATGGTAGTTCTATTTTTAGTTTTTTAAGGAACCTCCATACTGTTCTCCATAGTAGCTGTATCAGTTTACATTCCCACCAATAGTGCAAGAGGGTTCCCTTTTCTACACACCCTCTCCAGCATTTATTGTTTGTGGATGTTTGATGATGGCCATTCTGACCAGTGTGAGGTGATACCTCATTGTAGTTTTTATTTGCATTTCTCTAATGATTAGTGATGTTGAGCATCCTTTCATGTGTTTGTTGGCAATCTGTATATCTTCTTTGGAGAAATGTCAGTTTGGTCTTCTGCCCATTTTTGGATTGGGTTGTTTGTTTTTTTGATATTGAGCTGCATGAGCTGCTTGTATATTTTGGAGATTAATCCTTTGTCAGTTGCTTCATTTGCAAATATTTTCTCCCATTCTGGGGGTTGTCCTTTTGTATTATTTATGGTTTCCTTTGCTGTGCAAAATCTTTTAAGTTTCATTAGGTCCCATTTGTTTATTTTTGTTATTATTTCTATTTCTCTAGGAGGTGGGTCAAAAAAGGATCTTGCTGTGATTTATGTCATAGAATGTTCTGCCTATGTTTTCCTCTAAGAGTTTGATAGTTTCTGGCCTTATATGTAGGTCTTTAATCCATCTTGAGTTTATTTTTGTGTATGGTGTTAGGGAGTGTTCTAATTTCATTCTTTTCCATGTAGCTGTCCAGTTTTTCCAGCACCACTTATTGAAGAGGCTGTCTTTTCTCCACTGTATATTCTTACCTCCTTTATCAAAGGTGACCGTATGTGTATGGGTTTACCTCTGGGCTTTCTATCCTGTTCCATTGATCTATCTTTCTGTTTTTGTGCCAGTACCATACTGTCTTGATTACTGTAGCTTTGTAGTATAGTCTGAAGTCATGGAGCCTGATTCCTCCAGCTCCGTTTTTCTTTCTCAAGATTACTTTGGCTATTTGGGGTCTTTTGTGTTTCCATACAAATTGTAAAATATTTTGTTCTAGTTCTGTGAAAAATGCCATTGGTAATTTGGTAGGGATTGCATTGAATCTGTAGATTGCTTTGGGTAGTATAGTCATTTTCAGAATGCTGATTCTTCCAATCCAAGAACATGGTATATCTCTCCATCTGTTTGTATGATCTTTAATTTCTTTCATCAGTGTCTTATAGTTTTCTGCATACAGGTCTTTTGTCTCCTTAGGTAGGTTTATTCCTAGGTATTTTATTCTTTTTCTTGCAATGGTAAATGGGAGTGTTTCCTTAATTTCTCTTTCAGAATTTTCATCATTGGTATATTGGAATGCAAGAGATTTCTGTGCATTAATTTTGTATGCTGCTAGTTTACCAAAACTCTAGTAGTTTTCTGGTAGCATCTTTAGGATTCTCCATATATAGTATCATGTCATCTGCAAACAGTGAGTTTTATGTCTTCTTTTCCAATCTGGATTCCTTTAATTTCTTTTTCTTCTCTGATTGCTGTGGCTAAAACTTCCAAAACTATGTTGAATAATATTGGTGAGAGTGGGCAACTTTGTCTTGTTCCTGATCTTAATGGAAAACTATGTTGAATAATATTGGTGAGAGTGGGCAACTTTGTCTTGTTCCTGATCTTAATGGAAATGGGTTCAGTTTTTCACCGTTGAGAATGATGTTGGCTGTGTGTTTGTCATATATGGCCTTTATTATGTTGAGGTAAGTTCCCTCTATGCCTACTTTCTGGAGGGTTTTTACTGTAAATGGGTGTTAAATTTTGTTGAAAGCTTTTTCTGCATCAGTTGAAATGATCATATGGTTTTTATCCTTCAGTTTGTTAATATGGTTTATCACATTGATTGATTTGTGTATATTGAAGAATTCTTGCATTCCTGGGATAAACCCCACTTGATCATGGTGTATGGTCCTTTTAATGTGCTGTTGGATTCTGTTTGCTAGTATTTTGTTGAGGATTTTTGCATCTATGTTCATCAGTGATATTGGCCTGTAGTTTTCTTTTTTGTGACATCTTTGGTATTGGTGTCAGGGTGATGGTGGCCTTGTAGAATGAGTTTGGGAGTGTTCCTCCCTCTGCTATATTTTGGAAGAGTTTGAGAAAGATAGGTGTTAACTCTTCTCTAAATGTTTGATATAATTCACCTGTGAAGCCATCTGGTCCTGGGCTTTTGTTTGTTGGAAGATTTTTAATCACAGTTTCAATTTCAGTGCTTCTGATTGGTCTGTTTATATTTTCTCTTTCTTCCTGGTTCACTCTCAGAAGGTTGTGCTTTTCTAAGAATTTGTCCATTTCTTCCAGGTTGTCCATTTTTTTGGCATATAGTTGCTTGTAGTAATCTCTCACGATCCTTTGTATTTCTGCAGTGTCAATTGTTACTTCTCCTTTTTCATTTCTAATTCTATTGATTTGAGTCTTTTCCCTTTTTTTCTTGGTGAGTCTGGGTAATGGTTTATCAATTTTGTTTACCCTCTCAAAAAATCAGCTTTTAGTTTTATTTATCTTTGCTATCGTTTCCTTCGTTTCTTTTTCATTTATTTCTGATCTGATCTTTATGATGTCTTTCCTTCTGCTAACTTTGGGGTTTTTTTGTTCTTCTTTCTCTAATTGCTTTAGGTGTAAGGTTAGGTTGTTTATTTGAGATGTTTCTTGTTTCTTGAGGTAGGATTGTATTGCTATAAACCTGCCTCTTAGAACTGCTTTTGCTGCCTCCCGTAGGTTTTGGGTCGTCGTGTTTTCATTGTCATTTGTTTCTAAGTATTTTTTGATTTCCTCTTTGATTTCTTCAGTGATCTCTTGGTTATATAGTAGTGTATTGTTTAGCCTCCATGTGTTTGTATTATTTACATATTTCTTTTTCCTGTAATTGATATCTAGTCTCATAGCGCTGTGGTCGAAAAAGATTCTTGATATGATTTCAATTTTCTTAAATTTACCAAGGCTTGATTTGTGACCCAAGATATGATCTATCCTAGAGAATGTTCTGAGCAATTGAGAAGAAAGTGTATCCTTTTTTTGGCTGGAATGTCCTATAAATATCAATTAAGTCCATCTTGTTTAATGTATCATTTAAAGCTTGTGTTTCCTTATTTATCTTCATTTTGGATGATTGTCCATTGGTGAAAGTGGGGTATTAAAGTCCCCTACTATGATTGTGTTACTGTTGATTTCCCCTTTTATGGCTGGTGGCATTTGCCTTATGTATTGAGGTGCTCCTATGTTGGGTGCATAAATATTTACAATTGTTATATCTTCTTCTTGAATTGATCCCTTGATAATTATGTAGTGTCCTTCTTTGTCTCTTGTAACATGGGACACTCTGCACTTCCTGGACTTGATTAACTATTTCCTTTCCCATATTAGGGAAGTTTTCAACTATAATCTCTTCTAATATTTTCTCAGTCCCTTTCTTTTTCTCTTCTTCTTCTGGGACCCCTATAATTTGAATGTTGGTGCACTTAATGTTGTCCCAGAGGTGTCTGAGACTGTCCTCAATTCTTTTCATTCTTTTTTCTTTATTCTGCTCTGTGGTAGTTTTTTCCACTATTTTATCTTCCAGCTCACTTATCCGTTCTTCTGCCTCAGTTATTCTGCTATTGATTCCTTCTAGAGAATTTTTAATTTCATTTATTCTGTTGTTCATCATTGTTTGTTTGTTCTTTGGTTCTTCTAGGTCCTTGTTAAATGTGTCTCGTATTTTCTCCATTCTATTTCCAAGATTTTGGATCATCTTTACTATCATTACTCTGAATTCTTTTTCAGGTAGACTGCCTATTTCCTCTTCATTTGTTTGGTCTGGTGGGTTTTTTCCTTGCTCCTTCATCTGCTGTGTATTTCTCTGTCTTCTCATTTTGCTTAACTTACTGCGTTTGGGGTCTCCTTTTTGCAGGCTGCAGGTTCGTAGTTCCCATTGTTTTTGGTGTCTGCACCCAGTGGGTAAGGTTGGTTCAGTGGGTTGTGTAGGCTTCCTGGTGGAGGAGACTGGTGCCTGTGTTCTGGTGGATGAGGTTGGATCTTGTCTTTCTGGTGGGCAGGACCACGTCTGGTGGTGTGTTTTGGGGTGTCTGTGAAATTATTATGATTTTAGGCATCCTCTCTTAGAGCAGGGTTTCTTAACTGTGACACTACTGACACTGGGGTGGATAAGCCTTTGTTATGGGCAGCTATCCTGTACCTTGTAGCAGGTTCAGCAACATCATCCTGGCCTCTGCCCACTGGATGCCTGTAGCAGTCCCCCAGTTTTGACAACCAAAACTGTTTCCAGATGTTGTGCCTTGGGTGGCAAATCTGCTCTTGGTTGAGGACCACTCCTCTAGAGTTTTTTTCTTTTGTTTCTTTTCCTTTTTTTTTTTTTTGAGTATAATATATATACAGATGGCCCCTCCTGTATTTGCTCTCTTCTCTCCTTCTAAAGCCCGGCAATGCCTGGCTTCCAGCCTTTCCACTAGGTACACGGATATATGGTGTCCTTGGCTCCCCACACAGCCTCATCTTAGCACCTGTGGCTCCAGCTCCCTGCTCATGGGGGCTCTGGCTGGGGCTGGCTTCACGGAGCCAGCTGCCAACAGCTCTGTCCACCTCTGCACCAGGCCAGCAGGGTACCTAATCCCCTGTGGGGCACACCATGTGGTGCTGAGGAGACTCCTGGATGGGGTCCCAGTGAGGTCAGCTGAGACCAGAACTGTCCAAGACTGTTGGCCCTATACCCTCTGTCCCTCAGTCCCACTGTCTGCCAAGCTTAGAGCCTGTAGGGGCGAGTCAGCTCAGGAAGCCTGCCAGGGAGAGGGCACCAGGCTGGTGACAGAGGGCAGGTGGTGGCAGCTGGAGGCCATGTGACTGCTGGAGGCTGTGTGTGTCACAGGGCAGAGCTGGGCCGCTGGCTCATTCCTGGGCTCAATCTGAGAAGGCCTCACATGACTTCTCTGTGGGAGTATGTGTGTCAGGGGCGGGAGAGGAGACTGCAGGGAGGGGGAAGTGATTTTAGGATCCAGGCTGGAAATATAAAATATATTTATGAATCACAAGCAAATATTCATCACATGAGCCCACTGACTTTGCCAGTGCAGAAATCAGGCTTCGGGCACAAAAAACTGTATCTCACCTCCTGCTCTGTGCCGAGAGGGACACTAGGAATGGAGGAGAAGGTGGGGGAGCCAGCCATGCGACCAGCCTCTGTCTCCCAAAGTGTCAGCAAAACCAGAGCACAAGGGATTCCCTGGTGGTGCAGCGGTTAAGAATCTGCCTGCCAATGCAGGGGATATGGGTGCAATCCCTGGTCTGGGAAGATCCCACATGCCGCAGAGCAACTAGGCCCATGCACCACAACTACTGAGCCTGTGCTCCAGAGCGTGCGAGCCACAACTACTGAGCCCATAAGCCACAACTGCTGAAGTCCGCACGTCTACAGCCCATGCGCCTAGAGCCCGTGCTCCGCAACAAAGAGAAGCCACTGCAGTGAGAAGCCTGTGGACCGCAACGAAGAGTAGCCGCCGCTCACCGCAATTAGAGAAAAGCCTGCGCGCAGCAGCGAAGACCCAATGCAGACAAAAATAAATTTAAAAAACAAAAAATAAAAAAAACCCCGAAGCACAAAACCAGCCCTCAGTTCTAGTGCTTTCCATATGCTTATTTGTATGTTAATCTCACAACAGCCCATTTCCCAGTGAGAAAACCAAGGCCTGAAGAGGTTCCTCCATCTTCCCTTTTCTTCCTTCCTTAGGGTTTTCAGGGTTTAATCCAGTTTTTGTTTTAATACTCCCACTGTCAGCTCCCTCTACCTCACCATGGCCCCAAATAGCACAAGCTGGCGGGTACTTCTTGCTGATGGGGCGAGGTGAGGGGTGCTGAAATCACTCTTAAGTCCAGGGGAGAGGCCTCCATACCCTGGGGCACAGAACCCCCAGCTGAAGGGGTCAGAAATGCAGGAGACCAGAGTCAGGCAAGTTCTAAGGCAGACAGGCTAGGGTTTCAGTGAGGTTTCAGAATGCCCCGGAGGCTCCTCCCCTTAGGAATGAGAGGAAAGCCCCAGGGTTCCTCCAGCAGCCCCACCTCCCAGCCTCTAGTGGGCCAGAAGCTTTATTTAGTTGCACTGAAATCCCACAGACCTGGGTCAGGACTCCTAAGCCCATGTCCTCACTGTCCAAGAGGACAAAAGCTCGTGAGTGGGCTCTGTCCCCTCTGGGAAGAGAGCCACCTACCTCGTGCTTGCTGAATGTTTCACCTCTAGGGTTATTACTTTCAAAGTAACATTTAATATATTTAATGTCACTACACAAGCAAGGTATGTTCAGTGCAGAATATCTGGCAAGTCCAGTAAAGTATAAAGAGAGGAGATTAAAAGTTCACCATCATCTCACCAATCAGTGAACCACTGCTCCAGTTCTGGTGTGTAGCTTTCTCATCTATAAATTATAAAAAGTAAAACCAGAGTAATACTTTATATATATATTTTAAAAAAGGATTGAGGCATAATATATATAGTAAAAGGCATAAATCTTAAGTTTATAGCTCAGTACATTTTTACATATGTAAAAATGTCTCAATTTTACACCCATGAGACCATCACTCAGATCAAGATATGGAACATCTCGGATCCCAGAAAACTCCCTCCTACCCTTTCTCGGTCAATAACTACGTTCACCTCCAAGACGTAGCTGGTATTCTGAGTTTCATATTTCCAGATTAGATTTGCCTATTCTTGAGTATCACATAACTGGATTCCCACAGTATTTATTCTTTTGTGTTTGGCTTCACTCAGCCAATCTGTGGCATCTACCACATGGCCTGGCCTAGTAAGGGTACTTTGTGTTGGCACAGGAAAGCTCTGTTGGACGCATGTCGAGTGAATGAATGAGTGAGTGAATGAATGGATAGGCTTTGGTGATGGGGTGGTCTCCTGGGTTTTCTGGTCACATTTGGTGGTCCCTGTGGAGAAGGGAGAGCAGCCGGGTGGCTCGTGTCATAATCCAGGTGAGAGCAGATGAACGTGAGCTAAAGAGGAGGCACTGGGGAGAGTGAGGAGGGTGCCTGTCTGCCTGGCACTCACAAGGGTTGGGTTGGTGCCCGTGAGCAGCAGAACCCAGAGTATTTTTAGAAAGCCCATCGGAGCAGCCACTGAGATGGTGGCAGCCTCGCTGTTAGTGCCCCATGGCTCGATGTTGAGCCCCCACCTGGGTCCCCCCCGTGCTATGAGCCCACTGCCCCGCTCTAAGCAGGTGGGACTCATGCTCAGCAGTGTCTTGGCGTGATGAACAAGCACAGAGTGGGGTCTGGAGCGCCTCTGGAGAGCACTCCACTGGGACACAAAAGCACTTGGAGAAATGGGTGCTGTCATCCTGTACCCCAAGAAAGAGATGCATACCCTCTAGGATCAGAGTCACAGCAGAGCTTCCAGCCAATGCACCCCGTTTATTATTTAAAGTTCTCAAGGTTGAAAGGGACCCCTTCTCTGGCCCTTACCTCAGCTGGGGCTTGAGCCCCCTTTGACATTCTTTCCAACACAGGCTCAGTTCTCACACCTCCCTTTTTGCTTTTTCTGCAATCAACACCCCAGGCCCAGCCAGCATCATCTCTCACCTGCCCTGCTCTAGCCACCTCCTTTCTCCCTCTGTTCTTGCTTCCTGTTATTCATTCTACTCTACAGCCAGGGGTCAGGTGCTCTCCACTGTTGTAGCCTTGACAAAGTGTCAGGACACAGTTGGAGATGGAGCAATATTACTGGAGAGGGTTGGAGCCGTGGTCAGCGGGAGAGAGCTTCTGGGCCATGCCACTGGAGGAGAAACCACGGAGAGAAGAGTGGGGAGATGCCCTGAGACCCTGCTTGGGCTAAGAGGTCTCACGGGGTGGGACGGGGAGGCAGTGCTGGGATGACATAGGTGGGCCTGAGACCAGGCAGGGTTTTATTATTTTATGAAGATCCATTGCCCTTTATTCCTTTCCTTGGGCTTGTAATGGATGGGTTGTGGGAGATGAAGAGGAGGGGGAAGTGCTGGTTGTTTTTCTTGTTTTCTGTATGACTGGAGAAATGGCTTTGGGAATGTAGGAAGTCACTTCTCCATGAGTTCATGAGCTATTGGGGTAGAGGGCTGTCATGCTATTATATAAACTTCTAAATCAGATGAACAGGCCTCGGACAAGCTGTTAGAATGACTATTGATTATTGAGTGTTTGTGCAGCATGTGACCTGGTGTGGCTTGTTAATGCTGTCCTGGAGACAGCGAAATTTCAGATCAGCAGCATTTGGGGGTTCCACTTGGAAAAAGTCCACCCTTCAGCTGACTGGCGCTGTCCTCCGCTGGGTGATTTAGTGGTCAGACTTGCTCAGTCAAGAGGGAGCAGCATCACGACAAGGCACCTGTGCCCATCTGCCAGTTTGGACGAAGAGCCAAATCACAGGGTCAGTAATGCCTCCTGGCCAGAGTACACGAGCCGAGCAGCTGTCCCTGACATGCTGGCCAGGAGGGGTCCTCTTACCAAGGCAGCCAGTTCACCACGGGGAGTGTGAGGTCTCCTATGGTCAGAAGGGTATGTGAGTGTCACGGCTATGGTCAGAGGGAGGCAGGAAGCCTGCTCTTGGCCCCTCACACAGATATGAATCCAGGAAGCTGGAAAGGAGGCCATTAAGGTCAGGATGGAGGATACTCCCAGCATCCCCTGCTGCCAGAGGGATGGGTCCGTGGTGCACTCAGGGACTGGTTGGGAGAAGAGGTAGAAGCTGAGTGTGTTGCAGTTAAATAATTCCTAGACTGCAGAGCATCTCTGAGCTTCGTTTTCCTCTTTTGTAGAATGAGTAAAATAAGATGAGGGATGAAAAGTGCCCCATAAGTGGAATGATGTTACACGCATCTAAGGCATTATTTTCCCCAGGAAATTTTGTGTTTACTATTTTTGTCAGCAAGTTGGAGGAAGCTACTGTATGCAGGCCTATCACGTGAGTACAGAAAAATTCAGCTGGGAGGGATGGCTGAGACACAGGTAAGGGGGACCTCGGGTTGCAAGATCTGAAAACCCTACACTACCCTGGTTTCTCTCCCCTGGGTGCCCTCGCTGCATGACCCTGGGAAAAGGTAGTGGCCCTAAAGGAGCTGCATCCTTATGGTGGCTGCTGCCTCTCTCTGAGGTAGGGTTTCTCCATCTCAGCACTGTTGACATTGTGGACCAGATAGACTGGTCTATCTGGTTGAGGGGGCTGCCCAGAGCACTGAAGGATGTTTAGCAGTATCCTTGGTCTCTACCCACTAGAGGCCAGTAGTGCTGCCCCTCCTCTCCTTGAGACAACCAAATGTCCCTGGGAGACAAAACTGCCCCTGGTTTGAAACCACCTTTCTAGCTTCATCCTTTGAACATCTCTGCCTGCATCATACGTGGCTTTGGTCGCATCGAAGTACAGGTGGCTCCTTTAAATAAACAAAGCTTTTTCACATCCTTCCTACACCTTTGCATACACAGATCCCTCCCTCCATCGTCCTTCCCTACTCCTGCCTTTGAAGCTTCATAAAATCTTGCTCATCTTTGAAAACTCATCTCAAGATATCCCTTCCTCGAGGACACCATCCCTGAGGCTCGTGGGCAGCTAGTGTATTCACAGGGCTCTTCTGGAGCCCTGGCTGCACGGATTTTAATTTTTTGCTTGCAATTTTATCTCACTGGACTATAAGCTTCTTGAGGGCAAATCCTGTATCTTGTTTATCTTTGCTCCCCAGTGCCTGGTACATAGCCTAGCATAGAGGTGGGCTCAGTAAATCCTTGTTGAGTAATATCATTTAATGAGTCACTACCAGCTGGTCACGGGATGTAAAATGCTCTAGTCCAAATGAGACCACTTTTCAGATCTTAATAAAGCAGGGAGTCTAGTACTCCATCCTCAGGCAGTACAGCAAATCTCATCTCTTATGCAGAAGAAAACCAGCTTATTATTATTTTAATCTCCAGGATGCCAAAGAGGTGTAGGGGAGTTCCCTCCTGTGAAGAAATCTCTTTCAGACTCCGCCCTTGAGAAAACACTGGTGTGGCTGTAGTAGGTAGAGCTTCCTCTCTGAAAGACGATGAGTGAGGTCAGACGCTGATCCCAGCCAAACTTTCTGCTTGTGTTCCTTCTGAGCAAGGGGCTCCAACCACATCTTTATTCAATGCAAATATCATCCCTCCTGTCCCAGAGCAAAGCCCCACCCTGCAGCTTCCAGAACCCTTGGCTACGGGACTTTCTCCAGCTCTCCCCTATGCATTGTCAAAACAGAACAGACTGCGCAGAAGGAACACGTTTGGTGCTGAGACTGGAGCCAGGGCACTACGTGCCGATCCAGACAATCTGCTCCACTCCTCCCAAGGAGAGAGGAAAGGCTTTTATTACTTGCTGACAACCAAGTCAGTGATGGGAAAATCTCTGGGTGACCAAGGCTAAGCAAAGCAAGAGACACGCAACCTACACTGATGCACTTTGAAAAATAAAGAGCCTCTGGCTTTAAATACCCCAACTTCTTTGTGTGTGTGTGTGTGTCTCTGTGTGTGTGTGTCTGTGTGTGTGTTTGGGTGGTGGTGGTGATGCCAAAGCTGTCATGTCCAACCTCCACCCAGAGCTTGAATTGCATCGATGGCCCCCTTCTCCACCTCCCTTGGACACCTTCAGTGACAGGGACCTCTCACTGTTAGATAGCCCTGTCTAGTAGGAAGCTTTTGGTCACTTTTATGGTTTACCCTTTTGTCCTAAGTCTAATTCTTTGCTCCATTTGGAATTGGTCCAGTCCTTCTTCCCCAGGAAAGATTTTCAGAGGCAACGACTTTACTACGCAAATCTTTCCTTCTGGCTAACCAGACCCAGGTCTTTCAACTATCTTTCCCGTGACACAGTTTTGAGTCTCCTCCCTTCCTGATCACCTTTTTCTTGTCGCCACAATAAGTAACACAATACTCCAGTTGTCTGTAGTCTCAGAGAGTAAGTTATTTGGGACAGACAAGTTTTCCAGAGGGCTGAGGAGCTACCTCTTGAGCACCACACTTTTAAAAAGCATGAGAGAAAGCATGCAGGATGCGGGTCCCTTTTAGCAAGCATATATCTCTACCAGTTCTCTTTCTGACATTTCTCATCACCTCTGACATCGTCTCACGATACTTCTCCCCACACACCTCCCTGAACCTCTTTGGACACCATCTTCCAACAAGACTGGACTTTCTGTGCCATCAGTGAAAGAATGAGGACCAACGAGAGGAAGCTGCAAGAGGTCAGATTCCACATGGACATGAGAAGAAGCTTCTAATGGCTGAGTAGTTCCATGAAGGGAAGTGGGGGCACCAGCTGGGAGTGAGCTCTCGGCCTCGAAGGTGTCGAGCAGAAGCACTTGGCGGGGCTGTTTTTGGGGCGGCCCCGCTTGTACATCTGCTAAGGACTAGACTAGGTGCCTCAGAGCCTCCTCCAGCCCTGCGATTCTGTGGTTGTGGGCAAAGATTCCACGATGGGATTTTATGTGAATGAGGGCTCCTGAGTGTCCTTGTGATGGTTGTGAGAGAGGGAACAGAAAGCCAGTTCCTTCAGCCAAAGAGCTGTGGGGCTGGTGGCTGAGCATGTCTCAGCAGTAGTCTGTGGCTGAGTTGAGCACCTCAAGAAGAGGGACCGGCATGCAAAGCGTGGTGATGGGTGAGAGGAAGGAGGGCATGACTCTGCCTCCTGTGTTTGGAGGACTGAAGGGACACAAGGTTTGAGTGTCCATGGGTCAGTCCCCCCCGAACCCCCGTCAGAGAGCAGGTGGTCCTCCAATTGGTCTGGGAGTGTTTGCAGCTCAGAAAAGTGTAGGAGTAGAGTCTGGGACATTGTCCTGGAACCATTTGCCAAATTCCTGGACACCAGAGTAGCCACTGTGTTTGATTAAAGGAGATGATGGATGGAAATGATTGGCCACTGGCAAGTAGATAAACGTCTCCCCTCTCTCCCGTTCCTCCCTTTGTATGACAGGAAGCGAGACAACTCACTCCACCTTGGGGTGGTTTTGCCATGAAATCTGTTTAGTTGGGTGCTTGGTGCCCTCATAGGACATTTTCTTACTAATCCCACGTTATTTGGGGAATCAGGTGTTACTTATTATGGTTGCTTATGATCAACACTACTATTAATAGCAACCTTGTGCCAGGCACTAGGTTGAGTACTTTATAAACTAAATACAAAGGTCAGGCTTAGGAAAACTCCAAATCTCACTGGGTCACAGCTGGAAGGTCCCCAGATGTCATTTTCATCCAGTCTTCATGTTCCAGAGTATAAAAATCCAGGCTCAGATATTAAGCCACCGACCCTAGCTCTGTCATGGATGGATCAAAGTCAGCTCCCTAAAAGAGGCTCTGGTCACAAAGATTGCTGTCCGCCTGGTCTTCCTAAGGTTTCCAGGAAACCAGTCCTGCAGGAATGCAGTTAGAGGCAGTGGCTTCCCCCAGGGTCACACAGAGACCCTCCTCAGAACTGCTCCACCCATCCCGTGTCAGGAGGCTGGGCCAAAGAGATATGTTCTGCAAAGTCCAGGGGAAATAGAGGGCCTTCTCTGGTCACTGTGGATGGCAGAGAGGCAGTGACAGTCTCAGGTCAGGTTCCTTAGAAGCAGAGGCTGAGAAAGGGTATTAGGTATCATGGTTTATAGGGGGAAAAACCTGCAAGGGAGGAAGATGGAGAAGCAGGATAGGGAGGGGAAAGGAACAAACACAGATGTGGTTGAGGGTAGGGCTACCAGATAAAATACAGAGCGTCCAGTTACATTTGAATTTTAGATAAACAGCAAGCAATTTTTTACTACAGGGATTTCTAAATATTGCATGGGACGTACTTATACTAAAAATGTGTGCTTTGTTGATCTGAAATGCGAATTTAACTGGATATCCTGTATTTTTATATCCTAAATCTGGCAACCCAGTCTAGGCCAACCAATCAGCTCTGTTTGCCCCAAACTGAGAGATTACCTGGGACGTGAGATTTTCAGGGCCCTAAACTGTGGTCTCAGGTAAAGCCTAGCCTTGGCCTAATCCTTGTGGAGGGGGTGGGAGTGGGACTGACACTCTGGAGCCTAAAGCACTTTGCCAAGGTGTCCCCTTGAGAGAAGGGCAATGCCCTTTCAGATCCCTGTTTTACTTAGTCATCCCTGTGCTGGTGGTAGTTGTGGGGGGTGGGGGGGGTGTGGGGTCATGACCCCCTGCAGAGGCAGCTTCTGTTTCCTGAGGGCAATTCTCCTAAGAAAGGGGGCAGCTGTGAGTCCGTAACAGGCAAGCAGGTCACACTCGTAGCATCTGAGGGGGGGTGTGCATAGGCCCTGCAAAGGGGGCCAGGGTGGGCACCACAGCGTCTCCTCCACTGTCTACAGGCCAACAGCCCAGAGGCTCTACTCCACCCCTTCAGGAGAAGGGGTGAAAACTAAGCCTGATTCCAGTCCGTTGATCAATGGGGCAGCTCCTCTGTTCTGGGCTGGATGTATGGGAAATTCCAGTGCAGGCTAGCTGGGATGTGCTGCTGCCATGTTCCCAAAGCTCTGTGAGAACCCAGAGGAGGGGCTTTCGTTATTATTCCTAACTGGGAGAAGGACCAGAACAGATTTCACATAAGGGGTACTATCTGTACCTGGCCTTGAAAGCTGGTGGGAATTTGGCCAGGGCGGGGAGGCGAGGTGGTGGTTGGAGGTGGAGGAGCATGTGTGGCCATGGCATAAAGGTCAAAGTCGTGGAGGTTGAGGTGTAGAGATACAGGATGCAAAGAGGACTCTCACCAAGTCCTCCAAGAACCAGTTACATGGGGCTTTAATTTCTTTTCCACAAACTGGTCCCTAAGCCGGGGGAGCACAAGGCCTTGCCAAGGTTGTAGATTCTAGGGCAGCTTTTGCCTGAACGACAAAGCATCTGGTTCATGCAAAGGGCTGAAGGACTTATTTTCAGACCCAAGCTAATGCTTTGGAAAGTGCTGGCGGCCCTGCTGACTTGGGGATGCCCGGGCACCTGGGGAACGTCCCAGCTCCTGGCAGGGGAGGCCCCGCCACCCGGCCCTGGCCCAGATCCATGGGAAGACAAGCTTCCTTCTCACCTTTCCAGTATATCCTGAAACCAGAAGCCCCATGACACTGACTCTTCTGTCCCTGCTCTGGGATTTCAGCTCTGGCTGAGGCAGGATACCCACACTGCTGAGAAGCCTGAGAAGCTTCTGGGACAAAGGTGCAGGGAGGGTCAGCTGGGGAGAGCGATGGGACCCATCCCAGATCAGTGTCCCCATTTCTGGGCTGAACTCGGCCCAGCATTGTAGAGCTCAGTATCTGAGCCTTCCAGTGGCCCTGTGATTTTTTTTTTTCAGCCCTTTGCAGCGGGAAGCAGGCTATTAAGCCCTTATTCGAACCACTGACTTGCTGTGTGACCTTAAACATGTCACTTGGCCTTGCTGAGTCCTCCTTCACATCTTTACTAATGACAAAAACATCAGCACTAGCAACTAACATTCTTGTAGCTCTTGCCAGCTTTTGCAATAGCAGAGTCACGTAAATTCTCTGATTTAATCTTCTTAGCAAATTGTGAAGTGGGTGAGTGGGCAAAGTGGCATTAGTATCTCCATTTTAAGGAAGAAGAAATCAAATTAAATATGAGTCCTACTGTTACAGCCACAAGGCTCCTGGGATTAGGGCTCCTGACTCTAGGACACCAAATAGACAATAATCTCTTATCAGAGTCTCCAGGAAATGTCGGAGACAAGTCAGCAATTTAAAAGTCTTGATGATAGGGACCCAGGGGGCGTTTGGTTTCCATGAGTTTTCTGACACCTACAGAAGCTGGGCTAAGGAGGGAAGGGTGTCCTACAATTCTGTTTCTGCTGTAGTCTGATGTGAGTTCAAATCTCAGCACCCTTTGCTCTTAGATGTCACTCTGAAGCCACAATCCAAATTGTTGGCAGAAATAAAATAAGATTTGACAACGTGGGGTTTCTCTTGGGACCCTTTAGGGAGGTCCCAGGAGCCTGGGGGCCGGTGTGCTTTTTAGATTCCAAGGTGACTGTATCTCAGATCTGTTACTGCTCAGAATCTAAAGAAGCAGACCAAGCAAGTGCTGAGGGTTCCGAGGTTGTAAGGTCTCTTCTAGTCGGGGTAGGGGGCTGAGGAGGGAAGCAGAGCCAGGGAAAGAAAATAATAAAAACAGCATTAATGAAGACTTTATTTTTTGGGGGAGGTGAGAAGGAAGCAGTAGGGAAGGTGTGAGATTTGGGGCCAGCATGCAGTTTGTAGCCAGACACGTAGATTTCAGTCCCAGCATAGCCACTTATGAGCTAAGTGAATCTAGGCCAGTCACTCATCTCTCTAAATCTCACCTGTAATCTGGGTGCGGCAGGACTACCCCCCAGCGCAATTGTCAGGGTCCAGGTTTCCACAGTGCCTGTAGAGGGCTTGACCACATCGAGGACTAATATGTGCTAATTCCACTGATTTCCCCACCCCTTCCCTTAAGTGGATCACTCACCTAGAAAGTATGAAACCCTCTTTCATCAAAATATACAAAAACTCTGTCTTAGAGAAGTCTGACAAAATTAACTTTTAAGCTGAAAAAAAGTCTCTGCATGAACGATGAACCAACTGGCTTATTTTCTTGTGGCCTTGCTAGCCGTGCTCCCCCAAGCACACGTGCGCACGCACACATGCATGCACAGAATGGGAATGCCATGGAGAAGGCAGGCCAGGCTGTGGCCGTCCCAGCATCTCACCCAGACTGTGGAGGCAGAACAGGCCCTTCCGGAGCCCCTTGGGATTGGGGTCTGTCCTTGCCCCCTGCCACAGACTGAGAACAGTCCACAGGCCTGGTGTCCACTGCCCACTCTGCCCTGTGAGGATGGTGCCTTGCATCCCCAGAAAAACTATGGGAACACAGCCTGCCAAAGACCTCTCATCCTGATTTCCCCCTGGGAAAAGAAAGGAAGGAAACTGGAGAAAGAAAGATGAAATGAAAGCAAAATGATGGAAGGAAGAGGGAAGGTAAGAGACCTGGTACAAGTGTGAAATCAAAATAATAGACTCAGGCTGGTGAGATGCATGTGAACAGAGTGTGACGTGGGCATCCCCCACAAATAGACCTTCTGTTAAAAATAGCCTTTGTCTAAATGTGGAAAGAGTGTAAATATAGTAGCGGTTTCAGCTTACTACTAGCCGCCCCAGCTCCAAGTAACAGAGGCTTATTATAGGTTGCGTGCGTCAGCAGCAGGGGAGGAGGGAGGGCAGACAGACAAGCCCTGGGCTGTGGGTACAGTACCCACCGGCCGGCCAGGGGTCAGCCAGCCTCTGGTGAAGTGGGACGGCTGGATTGCCCTAAAATGCTCTCACAGAGCTCCGATGGGCAGAAAACGCTAGCCCAGCTGGGGAGGGAAGGAAGGAAGGAATCACAGTGCTGAAAAGGAACCGGGGAGGATTGTCTTAGAAATGCCGTTCATTCTCATCTGGAGTTTCACCAGGTAGTGTGTCCAGGAGGCTGCTTGCTCCTGGACACCGCAGGAAGTTTTCAAAGGAACCCCCTGGGATGACCAGGCTGTGGACAAACCAGTTTCCTCAGCCCTGAGTGCAGGGGACAAAACCCCTAGAAACCTGTGGAAAGTGCCAGAAAGGAGTTCGATTCAAGTCTTTAAAAAAAAAAAAAGACTTTGGGTTTTTATCTCCATGTCTTGGGCATCACTTAGTAGGTATGTGGAGCATGGTGGCTGGATGGCTGTACAAATGCATGTGACTGAAGTGCTGCTTTCCTGGGGGTAGAACCAAGGGAGCGAGAACTGTTCTGTGGGAAGCTCACTGCTCTTCATTCTCTTGATTCAGGTGCTGAGGAGCGACTGCCCATGTGGATGCTAAGACCTGCTCCTGGCTGCCTGTCTCATCTAACCTCTTAGGGGACCCTCATTATCCTCTTGATCTATCACTCTTTAACCCAGGTCATCTTTCCTCCCTGCTCAGCACATGTTTGTGCATATATCACATATACGCACAGCCCAGAGTGCACACGCACACAAACACACACACATACACACACACACAGAGTTAGCAGTCTGAGGCCCATTTCCAGCAAGAGCCCTTACACCCCTTGCTTCCTCTGGCCTCTTACTCCCACTGTGTCCCTCTGCTTGCTCTGCTTTAGCCCTCTGGTGCTTCTTTTCATCCCTAACCTTAAGCTTGTCCCTTGGATGGAAGATACACCTGGCTCCTCCAGGTGGATCTTCAACTTCTTCTCAGACACCATTGGGGCTTGCTCTCTGGCTCTGCCCCCTCTGGTTCTGCCAGCCTGGGTGACTACCCCACTGATTTATCTCTTGCCTGAGGACTGATGCCCTTATCATCTCTCACCTACACAATGGTACTGGTCCTGTGCTTCCAGATTCTCCCCAATATCACCCAAACTGCCCTGAAAACCACCTTTCCAAGATGCAGGCCCAAGGGTGTCACTGCCCCACGCAAAATGCTGGCAATGGCTCCCCATGGCCTATTGGACAAAGTCCACATCTTGGAAGGCACTTACTTGACCCCCCCCTCCATCTGCTTTTCCAGCTGTGTCTCCTGGTACTCTGCACCAAGCAGTCCACTCAAAGACTCTGGAGATGAGCTCTTGTCCACTGGGCATATCCCCCATTCATGCCTCTATCAGGGACCAGTCTCTTTCCTTAGGCTGAAATGATTCTCCTCCAAATCTTTGCACATGAAAATTCTACCCATTCTTCAAGGCTACAGCTCCAAAAGGCTGTACACCTCTTCTGGGAAGCCTTCCTGTACCTCTCCTCCTACAGCCACCACCTCCTTTTTTACTTCTACCCCAAATCTTAAGTCACTTTTATATACTTGGAAAATGAATCAAGAGGCCTTATACCATGTCTGGGTGAGGTGCCCTCCCATGTGCTCCAACAGAGCCTGTATGTTCCTTTCCCAGAACATTTATCACTCTGTGTTGGTTGTCTTTTTAACTGTTGGTCTCCCCCACTGGATTATGACACTCTAAGGGCAGGGTCTGGGAGGCCTTGTTCATGCCATATCCCCGGTGCCTAGCATGGTGCTTGGTTCCTTGCACCAATTGAAATGGGCCTCCAGGGCTCTCTATTTCTGCTATGGTCTAAATATTTGTGTTCCCCAAATTCATATGTTGAAAGCCTAATCCCCAGTGTGAGGGTCTTTGGAGATAGAGCTTTTGGGAGGTAATTAGGTCATGAAGGTGAAGCCCACATGATGGGATTAGTGCCCTTATCAGAAGTGACAGGACAGAGCTTCCTCTCTCTGATTTCACTCCCTGACACATGAGGACAAGCAAACCAAGGAAGAAGACAGCAAACCAGGAAGAGGGCTTTTACCAGAACCCAACCATGCTGGCACCCTGATCTTCGACTACCATCCTCCAGAACTGTAAGAAATAATTATCTGTTGTTTAAGCCACTCAGTCTATGGTACTGGTTATGGCAACCCAAGCCAACAAAGACAACTTTACCTTTTACAGAGGCCCCTACTGCTTCCAGGCTCCTCTGCTATTTTCCACTGACCCTGCCACTGGCCCCTCGTACAGGTATGAGGACCACCCAGATACAATCCTGAGATGATGGGCCTGGAGTCAGAAGAACTGGGTTGGAGTCTCAGCTCCACCTCTTAGCTATCTGCCATTGGGCAAGTCACTGTACCTCTCTGACCAGTTTCCTTAACTGTGAAAAGGGGTAACACCACTCACTGCATGGGGTTGCTGTGAGGACTGAGAGACAGTGTGGGGCTGGAAGCATCTGACAGACTGTGCAGTGCTCTCCAAACATTGGGGCCTTCGTTACAGCCCTCACCCACTTACGGCCGTGCTTTGGAAACCTGTTCAGATCTAGCCATGTTGACTCTAGCTGCCATTTGGGCTCCTAAGGATGTCCTAGAAAGGACTTTTGCCACCTCTCTGCGTTAACAGCTCAAAATCTCCAGACACTTCTGATTGCCAGGACCCTTTTGAGCACACGATGGTTTTCTTCCTCAAAATCCTTAAAAAGAAAAAAGGCTTGAATGGCAATCAGGACTGGCAGAAGTTGGACTGTCATTGTGAACGGAGGAAGGAGGCTGCAAAAGGAGATGGGAAGAAAGTGGATATGCTGATAGCCAGGCTGGTGCTCTTCCAGGTAAGTCTACCTGCCCTGGCCCCAGGCGGCCCTCCTGGGGTTGGCTGGGCCTGCAGGCTCCCAGGATACAGCAGAACTAACAAATAGCATGGCGTGGAATACCAAGCACTGGGCAAATTATGGCTTCTATGCAGAGCGTCAAAACGGTGGAAAGAGCCAGGCTGTAGATCCAGCAAAGCCCAGCTTCAGTCTCTGTTCTGCCCCCTTATGAACAGAGTAACTCAACCAAGTCTCCTAAACTCTTACAGCCTCAGTTCTTCATCTGTAAAATGAGGATCATTTTGATAAGAACCAAATTCAAATGTGATTGTTTATGGAAATCTCAAGCACAGTACCTGTGCTCAATAAATGGTAATTGCGACTGATTTTAAATTGATTTCTCCAGACTAGTATTTCATACTGCCAGGAAACAAGCAAAGACAAATTCAGAAAACTAAAGTGTTGGAGTTGATTGTGTTATTTTTTAAATACCTCTCAATCAGGACAAAAAACCTCCACAAAGCACTCTGAAAAACTTGCCATGGAAGCAAGGATTTGGGGGAAGGACAAGAAAAGGGACTCCTGTAGGATTGTGCTAGAAGAATCAGAGACTCAAATTGCTTAGAATCTCTAAAATTTGTGCTGTAGCTTATTATATAGAAATTCTTACAGCTAGAATGCAATATATGTTTCCCGATGGCATACACTAATAGAATTTTATTGGGGGTGTGCTTCTGGAAGCATGTCCCTTCATCAGCCACCAACCTATAATCAATCTATACCTCTCCGCGTATATTTGCCTCCTGTGTCTTAACTTTTCTTATACATGCACACATCTGTGGTTTCATGTAATAAATGGTCATATGAGTGGGCGGGGGTGTGGTGAAGAGGACAAGAGCTCAGATCTTGAAGGAAAATATTCCTGATTCAATCCTTGGCTCTGCTTTGTATTACCGGAATGGCATGTTGGGGAAAACATAAGTTTACCTACCTTATCTACCTCAAAGATAGTTGTAAAGATGAGGGATACTGTGGTAAAAAATGCTTAGCATAGTTCTAATGGTATCATTGTATAAATTCACACACACATATACATAAATATAAATACTTATCCACATATGCAGATATACTCATTCATATATGTGTGCACTGACAAATAGCATGTGTACCCACACACGTGTGCATTTAAGTATAGAGACATAGGGCATGCGCAGCTTTCCTATATAATCTAATCAAGAATGCTGTTTCTCCCAGAGTTGGGGTCCAGAGACATCTTTGAGTCCTAGTTCCTATAATGTTCTGGATGAGGGACTGTGGGTGTGGGCATGCCTTGCAGACAGGGAGCCAAACTGACCAAGGGCCCCAGCTGCTGTGCACTCGTATTTGTGTTGAGGCCACACTTCCTATGGGCTGCTCCCACCCAGTTAGCCACTGAGTGAGTCCCAGGTGCTATTACTCATAGTCTCCAGGACACAGGGGCTTCTCTGAGAGTTGACTGTGGTTTGAAGACTCCCTCACGGCCTTCCTCGGGCTTCCTCAGCGCATAGCTGGTCGAGGATGCTTCCGGCCAACCTTCTTCCCCACCCTCCTGCATTTAGGTCAGACTTGCATTCTGGTATGATGGCTCTCCCAGCTGGCCTCTCCCAGCTCCCTCCCCCTTTTCTCTCAACTGCTTCCCCAAGTAAAATCCTTACGTTTAATCCTGTCTTGGCTGTGCTTCTAACACCACAGGGGAGTGTGGAATCCCAGGTCACAGAGGAGCCCAGGATTCAGAAGCCCCAGGAGCCCAGAGGACGGAGCAGACTTGCGTCCCTGATCACAAATGTTATACCTCATTAACCTGCACACCCACATTGCCAGGCAGTACTTATTATCGTCCCTGTGAGGTGAGGAGACTGAGGTCTGGGAAGCTCTGTCACTTGCCCAGGCTCATAGGATCAGAAAGTAGCAGAGCCTGGTCAGGAACCCAGGCTTCCTGAACCCCAAATCTCTACTCTCTTTGATCTGTGCTGCCCGTTGAGCGCCCTACCAAGAGCTTCCACAAGCATCATATCGTATCCTCAGTTTCCCCTGTGATAAGGCAGGGTGAGTTCACCACCCCCATTTCACAAATGAGAAGCTGAGACTCAGAGAGGTGAGGTCAATCACCCAAGGTCACTTGGTTAGCAATTAGAACCCAAGTCTCCTGCCAAGTCCCAGCCCAGGGCCATGCCTTTTTTGTCCCTCCTCCAAGGGACTTGTCCCACTCGCAAGCCACTTTAGTCCCAGCAAAAAATCTTGGAGTTGCCTGTTCCGCCTGCCATTCCCCACAAATTCACATTTCCTCTCTCTTCCTGGGAGCAAAAGCCCCAGGGTGGCTGAGAGCCTGGCTGTACCAAGTACATAGCAGCCTGCGGTCCGGCCTGGGGATGTGGGGAGAAGCTCCTGCTCCCCACATTGGAAACCTGCCCACTGAGCCTCCTTCCTTCTTGCTTGAAAGTGCTCTAGAGTTTCTATGCTCACAATGCATCTCTTTGGAAGTCTGCCCTCTGAGGGTTGCCATGGTGACTATTTTGGTACTGCATGCTAGAAAAAGCCGAGGCACCTGCTGGTCACACCACCAAAACTTGTCTCTCTGAAAAATCAGCAGATGGCATTTGTCAGAAATTCCTACTTCTTGATTAATTTGGGAAAAAGAAGAGTGTGTGGCAATGCTGATATCCTTTAACCTGGATTGGCTATGTCGGTGTTTTGGGGAAGACGTGAAATCGCTGTGCACAAACCCCACGAGCTTCCTTTGAAGTGATGGGTTGCTTAGTTTTCCCAGAGAGGCTAAGAAGTTTGGTGATTTGAATTTTAGTAGATGAAAACAAGGGGAAGATCATGATGTCACTTCTCTATTAAGAGGGGTTAGGATGTTAGGGCCAGTTCTGCAAAGGTTCATATCTCACTTCTAGTAACTTCCACAAATTCTCAAACATGCCTCAGATTGGATCCGACTTTTAATTAACATGAACGGGAAAAAAAAAATCATGATTTTTTTGATTCGAAGCCCAGCTTTGCCACGCATTAATTGTGTGACCTTAGGGAAGTCCCTCAGCCATCCAAAGCTCAGATTCTCCACCTATAAGACAGTGATGATAATAGTATTTATTTCACAAGTTTGTAATGAGGATTAAATGAGATAGTTATTATTATCATCATCATTATTATTAACTAGAATTCAGTTTAGGCATGGAGGGACTGACCAATCCATATGCTCATATAGATTTTACATATAACTCTGTTCATGAAAATAAATTAGTTTCACTGTCTCAATCTAAGCAATGATATTTTAGTTAGGATAACATAACCCCCCCCCAAAAAAAAACTTCTGGGTGCACATTGTACAATGCATCTCTAATTTAACTGTTATCTCATTCTGCTTTTTTAGGGACTTGTTCCCCCAGCTCTCATATCCTTGTTTTCACATGCCCTTTTCACAGTCTGCAATACTCTTTGTTCCCAGTGTAACTTAGCAAACTTTGAATGTAGGCGTGAGCTGGTTCCCTAAGCATACATTGACTACCACCTCTTAATTTGGGGCTCTTTGTAAGAGCCTTCTGCAGAACGGGTTATGTAGTTTTCTACCCTTTTTCACCTACTGGTTCTCTGTGGAGAATGAGCCTCCAGTTCCTCACTGGCAATTTGATTCTATAATGAGGCCTGGTAAATTAGGGATGGCAGAACCTGGGTGACTGCTCTCCCCCGCTGTGGCCATGACAGACATTGCTAATCAACTATAGCACTTTTCCCACTGAGCCCTGAAGGACCTGGGAACCTTCCTGAATATAGTGCTCAAGGCAGCCATGCTAATTCACTAGAGTTAACACAGGAAAGGAAAGGAAATCTGTTTGTCATTCTTTGCATTGGGGACAGAACCCTGGAATGGAAAGCAGAAAAGGTAATGCTAATCCCAGTTCTGCCTTTAACTAACTCTGTGAACTTAGATTCCTCATTTCCTTCTCTGAGGCTCAGTTTCCATATTTGAAATGAAAGAAAGAAAGAAAGAAAGAAAGAAAGGAAAAAAGAGGAAGTCTTTAATTCCTTCAAGTTCTAAAATTCTCCATACTTTCGTCATCCACCTCCCCACCTCCCACTACAGACACACATTCTCCCATCAGGTGGGCTCCCAACACCCAATGCAGGCTCTGATCTGTTCTTTTCTTGGGACTTGTCCAAATGATCAGGTTTTATCAAACATCCTGGGGTGGCTGAGTGCTAAATAAAACATTCTCAGATGCTTAGAATCACCAAATTATAGCATTTCTGAGCTGAAAGTCACCTTAGAGCACACTGAGCTAAACCCTCCATACTAAAGACGAGGAACTAGAACAAGTGAGTTCAGTGACTTCCCTGAGGTCACTCAGCAAGTTAACAAGTTGATCTGGTCCCCATTTGGGGATCCATCACGTATGAGACCAGGCCAGTCCTCGGTCATGTGACCTGGGCTCTACCAATTGGATGTACCTATGGAAGAATACAGTTCAGAAGTGTAGCAGGAAGCCTTGGGAGTGTCACAGCCTGAGGTTTTGGTGTTCAGTGTTCAGCGTGTTTGGTGAAAGCCGTGGTGTTTATGCCCAGGCATGTTGCCAGTGGGGCCTTCGAAGGTGTACTTTCACTTCGTGGTTTGGGCACTTTCCTGGCTGGCTCCCTTTATGCTGCACTCTTTGGCTGTCCTAGAGATTCTGAGAACTATCTAATATTCTTTAATAAATTCTCTTTCCATTAAAATGAGCTAAGTGGGTTCTGTTGTTTATACCAAGAGTCCTGACTGGCACACCAACCCTTGAAAGGGAAGGAAATTCTAAATATAAATGCCACTTCGCAGACACTTGTTAATCCTCTCTCTTCTCCTCCGCCCTCCTGCCTTTCTTCTGTCATGCCTGTCAAACTCATCATCACTGAAGCATTGTGGGACCTGTGAAAAGAGATATGTTGGATCTAAATTCCCACAAAATGACACTGAGTGTTTGAAAACGCTTACAAAGAGGCATTGCTCCTCAATGGGGAGGGGTAGGCATCTCAAGGATTTGTGAAGGCTGCCGGGGGTGAGGGCGTGAGGGTTAAGGAGGGTGCAGAGGTTCCTTTAACACCTCTTCTCCCATCTGCCCCATTCTAGACTTTAAAATATTATTAAGAATAATGGAGGATAATTTTCATTGGTTCACGTATGAACTTGAATAGGAGTTGATTCCCAGGTTGGTTGTCCTGCTCTATTCCTAGGTCCCTCCTTGGAAAGACTTGTGCTATGTAGCAAGAGGTGCCTACAGATTCATTTGCTTGGAAGGACCTTCCATGCTATGACAAAACAATTACAGTTGATCCAAAAACAAACAAAGAGGGACAGGAGGGGAAATAAAGACCAGCATAGCAAAGGAGAGGCTGAAAACAGCTAGAGCGAATTCTCCTTACTCAAACTCCACAAATAGCAATTGTTCATACAACTCTTTTGACCATGAATCCCGACAGGCAGAGGGTGGTAGTGGGTGGAGTATGGACTCAGACCTGCCTGGCACCCATTAGATGTGTGACCTTGGGCCTTTTGGGCAGATTCTCTAACCTCTCTGAGCCTCGGTTCCCTTATTTTATATATTGTATATATTATATAGTATGGTCTTCACTCTGTTCTCATTATTTGTGATAGTTTGTCGTACAGAGTGACTGGGAATGTTGCATTAACAAATATTTGAACTGGTATTCTGAGGGGAAACACATAACCTTCTTTTCTGTGTGTTTCTGTTTAAAGACACCTTGTTTAATATTATTGTTGATTCATTGACATTGAACTCCTGGCCAGCAGCACTGGAATTCATGCCTGAATGAAGCTCATCTAACACATACTTTCTCTATTAAGTCACATCACAATCTCCTTGGGTACTACTATGCTTGGAGGCATTTTAAACATCAAAACCTCTGAGAAAAAGAGCACAAAATGTGAAAATAGATGGCGAAAAGGAGCTTGTTTGCAGTATGAGAGCTGAAACATGAAGGCAGAGTGTCACCTTGTTCGACCTCAGCTGGGAACGTGTGCGATGGGCAGCTCAAATTTTTTACTGCTCTGCCCATTTCTGCAAATGACTGTAAAGTGCTGTGAGTGTTGATTTTGGGGTTACAGATCAATTTTAACAAGTAGGTGAATCTGTACATATGCAATCTGTGAATAATGAGGATTGACTCTATATACATTTATATATTGCTACCTTACCTCACTTAGCTTTTGTCAGGACCAAATGCATGGGAGAATCCATCACAAACCGTAAGACACTGTAGAAATGAATCTAATGGTTATATAACATATGTGCTGGTGGATGCCAGCTCATTCTCTCTGGCATCAGCTCAGGAGTCACCTTCTCCAGGAAGTCTTGTACCAAAGGCAAGGACCTAACTGTAAATACAAACTAGAACAGGTTCCTTACCTGCCTGGGTGGGGTGGAAGGAAAAGAAGGTCAAGAGGGCAACTCGCTTACTTCATTCTACTTCTCACCTTGTCCGGGAAGCTAGATGCAAGGGCATACACTGCCAAGCGGCAAAGTCAGGATTTGCATCCAGGATTTCTGACTCCAGGCTTTGCAGTCTTAACCTCTAGAATATACTCATTCCAAATTTTGTCACATCATAATTGAAACAAAAACACATCACTTAAAAGTTCCTGGAGAAAACGCACGGACCCTTGAGAATACACCTCTGTACCTCCTCCCATCATTCCAGTTAGAGAAACATTGATTTATTGGAGTTCCTCCGAAGTGTGCTAAAGGTTATAAGCCTCTTTCTCTGCCCCCTTCACACCATCACCCCAGTGGTGACATGGTGGTTCCAAGATGTCACAGAAGACAATGGCATGGGATGAAGACTTGCTGCTGTGGGATCATGTGAGCTGGGAATGAGCTGGCCTCATGGAGGATTAAGGATGGAGATTCGACCTAGGAACAGGCTGAACTGGCTAAGCATGAGCAAAGAATACCAAAGAGGCTTCTGATATGGGGACACTGCCTGATGGCCTCACCCCAGTCCAATTTCCCCTCTGCTGTTTGAGAGTTTATGGGGATATGGGTTCCCTGCACAAAGGCAATATTTCCTACAACTAGTAACCTGAGGAACTCATTCATTCCACAAACATTTACTGAACGCCTGCTGTATCCCAGGACTTGTGTAAATGGTTGGGCATACTGACATTAGCATTAGGGTGTAGTCATATCCTATTTACCTTAGGAGAGATAGTCAGACCAGTTGTTAAGAATGTGTTTTCTGTGCTTTAGTTTCTTCATAGGCGAAACGGAGAAAATCCTAGTACTTACGCTACACAGTTGATATGAAATTAAATAGGCTAATACATGTAAAGTTTTAGACCAGTGCCTCCCATGTAATAAGCCCTCATTATTAGCTGTTATTAATTTAAGTGGGCCTGTGAGAAAGAAAGAGTGAGAACGAAAAGCGTTGCTGGCAACTATTCAAGTGCATATGCTTCTGAGGACACGCAAGGTGGGATTTTGAGGTATCATAGTGATTAGGTATGGATTTCACCTCATGAATTTACTTTAGAAACTAACCCTACATTAGAGTAACCCCCACTACAGCAGCAGCAGCAAATGTTTACTGAGCACATATGTATGGATCAGGCCACAGTGCTAAGCGCTTTGCCTGTGGTATTTAATCTAATTCACACAATAATGGGTTCTATTGTTTAGGTTCGAAGAAACTGAAGTATAAGGCAGTGAAGCAATGTGTCCAAAGTTACAGCTGACACATGGCCAGGTGAGGAGGTGAACTTAGTCTCTACAGGTGCAAATGCTGTGTCTTAGCCAATAAGCTTTACTGTCTCTGAGGAAACTCACAGCCTAGTGGTGCTGCTGGCAATTTTAAAGAAATAATCCCGATAGGTGGGAAAAGTGCTGGAAGAGGTGACATGATAATTAAGCTTTTCACCAACCTGTTCTCTCTCCATCCCGCTCTTGCTGGTGCCTGGATGGCAGGGACCAGATCTCATCATCTTGGTTCTCTTTGCACCAGCAAAGTGCTCGGTAAATATTTGCAGGTTTGGTTTGATTTGAATGAGATACAACAACTCTTTCAGATGGTGCTCGATGAGTGAGCTAATGATTTCTCTAGTGTGGATTACAAGCCCTAAGGGTATGTTATTGTTTCTGAAGTTGGAGCCAGAAATGACAGTCTCTGGTTAAGGATGTGTAAGTGTTTAAAATAGGAATAATGTTTATTGCAAGCAAATTTGCTAAATGTGGGTCCCTTTGGTTTCTGGGTCATTTACGACTGGCTACCTTAGACTCTTCTATGTTCCAAAAAGCTCCTGGCTGTTCTGTTTCCCTGTGTCACGAATTGAAAATGCAAAATAAGAAGGCAGATCATATCTTTGCAATGAAAACCCCACGGGCTACATTTCATCTGTAAAAGCTGCTATGTGCCAACCTGATCCTTCCCCCAGTCCCATGCTCCTTTTGCCTCTGCTTCGGGCACACCCAGAGGAAGGGAGATCACTACCATTCATTCCATCTTTGGGAAGTTCTGAGCCTCACGCAGGGTCCTCTTACTAAGTGCAAGCTGCCTGCATAGAGCTTTCTCCCACTTGCCCTGCCTCCCTTTCCCAGGCCCCATCAGCTTCCTTTACCTCAAGACAATTCTTTTTTTAATATATATTTATTTGGCTATGCCAGGTCTTAGTTGCAGCATGCGGGATCTAGTTCCCTGACCAGGGATTGAACCCGGGCCCCCTGCATTGGGAGCACAGAGTCTTAACCTCTGGACCACCAGGGAAGTCCTTCAAGACAATTCTTTAGAGACTAGATATTACCACTGCCATATTCACGGTTCCTTTGAGAATCCTTCATAGAGTATTGTTTCCAGTCCCCTCACAACCTGGTCAGCTTAAGTGGATGTCAGTGTGAGGTCCAGAACTGAACATGGTGCTCTAGAAACAGTTTAACTAGCCCTGTAAATATGGACCATGCTCTTTAAAACATCTTTCTTGTTTCTGCAGCGACACCTGACCTTTGATGCAGCTTGAATGTACAGTGAACTGGATTCCACAGTTCTTTCTCTTGCTATTGCTGTCAAGACAGATGGCCAGTACCCCATAATAAGGAGGCATCAGTCCCAGGGCCCTGAGGCCTGGTGGGAAATTGCCATAAGCGGGGAAACGAGAGGTTGCCTCTTCTCCTTACACAAGTTCCTGGACGTACAGAGCGCATTCAGGTGATGAGGACCAAACCCCAGGAGAACAGGCAGAGGAAGAAGGCCTTGGCGCAGGGTGAGGAGATTTGGGTTTGAAGCACACTATTCCACTTGCCATGAAGTTGAGGTGTCAGCACCTCTGTTCACTGGGAGGAGACATGTTAAAGACACAGTGGCACGTAGCCTAAGTGTTCTGGGTGACCTCTAGTCCCATCTCGTTAGGTCATACAGACAAGAAATATCAGTCCGACATCCAGAAAGCAATATCAACCTTTTTACATTTTCCCTGAGGTCTCTTTTAAGTAGGCAAAATGAAGAGATTTCATTGAGTGAATTACAGCAAAATTTTTCTTTGCTTGTGTATCTCCCCAAAGCTGGCCATGCTTTTTTAGCTGCACCATTTCCCTAGCTGGAAGTTCCTTTCTTCCCCCTTCTCTCCTCCTAAACCTATAAACCAAACTCTCTAATGAGGAGGAGAACTATCGGAAGAAAACCTAGCTCTTTTTTTTTTTTTAATTCTTTAATTAATCAATTTATTTTTGGTTGTGTTGGGTCTTCGTTGCTGTGTGTGGGCTTTCTCTAGTTGCGTCAAGTAGGGGCTACTCTTTGTTGCGGTGCACAGGCTTCTCATTGAGATGGCTTCTCTTGTTGCGGAGCATGGCTCTAGGCGAGCGGGCTTCAGTAGTTGTGGCTCGTGGGCTCTAGAGTGCAGGCTCAGCTGTTGTGGTGCAGGGGCTTACTTGCTCTGCGGCATGTTGGATCTTCCTGGACCAGGGCTCAAACCCATGTCCCCTGCATTGGCAGGCAGATTCTTAAACACTGCGCCACCAGGGAAGTCCAGAAACCTAACTCTTGATTCTCTCTTTTCTTGCTCCTGCCTTTAACTGTGTTGTTCACATTTACTCCATTCTTTCAAGAGATGCTTAAAAAGTGTTCAAAGGCATATAAAATACACGTTTTGGTGGGAAAAGACTGTGCTTGCAAAGCAGCGTTTACTCACCTAAGTGAGTTAGCACTTCTGTCTCCTCCCACCCCTCAATTTACACTGCAGGAGACTGTAGGGGCTTGGGGGCACTGGGGGGTGGGAAGGGAGGGTGGAATAAACACAACAAAGCCTGGGTTCAAATTCAGCTCAGCCACTTGCTACTTATGTGATCCTGGGCAAGTCATTTAACTTCTCTGAGTCTCAGTTTTATCATTTGCAAAATGGGATGACAGCTACCAAGGAACGATTAAATGGAATAATGAATGTGAGGCATTTAGTATGTGGCTGGAAATGATATACCTCTTCCATAGCAAGTCACATTCAGCCAACAACATTAGGCTGGGGCCTAGGGGATATGCTCACAAGTCTCAGACTGAATTTGTTTCCTGGAAAAATCCATGGTATAGTAGGGGAGATAAGTCAGGCAGAGTAACGCCTCTAATAGAAAGCAGAGTATGCTGAGAGGATAGGGCAGGACTGTGAGAGAGGCGAGGATAGGCAGAGCCCAGAAGTCTCCCTGGAAAGGTGAGGTTTGAATGGTCCCTGCTGAATGGCCAGATTTGACCACAAAGGAAAACAGAGGAAAGGAGAGTGATGCTTGTACAGGGAGAGAGAATTGCTACACAGAATGAGTAGGTGGTAGGACTGGAAAGCGGATGGAAGGTGGGAATTAGTCTGATTAAGGTCTGACTTTCTTATTCCAAAATTGGAGCTACAAACAGGTCTTCTAAATGGACTTTTGCACAGACTCACAGAGTATGAGCAAAAACCAGTCCAGAGAGCTTTAATGCCAAGACCAAGTGGGAAGAAAGAGAAGTACTGCAAGTCAGAGAGGGCTCACTGTTTCTCACTCCTCCATGCAGACTCCAATGGAGGATGGAGATATTCCAACAGCCTGTGGTCCCCGAGGAGACTGGGTCCTTCTGCATCCCCCCACTTACCCAGTAACAGGATCAATGTGAGTATCATTGCCTCAGGCTGTCCCAGAGAGATGGACTTCAGCTCTTCTCTTTTATGGGGCCAGCTGGGTGTAGCTCTAATTTTTATTGAGAGTCATCTGTAATTCAGGCCTGGACTGTTCGGACAAGAGTGACCGTCAGTTCTTTAAAAATGTCTAGCTAAAAGCCTGTCACACTTTTAACACTGTAAACATAGCATTGGCTCCTGTATATAAACTGCTGGTGGCATCCATAATCTTTATATTTAAAGTCTACCTGCTTCACCCACTTTAGGATAGTGTTATCTGCTTATAGATTCTAGTTTACTCAAAAAGAATTTTCCCCAGGACTCTTAACCAAGATGTATGAATGCCAGGTTCAGGCTGTTGGAGGGTCTCTCTATAGGTTCAAGAGAAGGTATGTGAGATGTGGGGTAGGGAATAGAAGGCCCAGGAAGGAGAAGAGAGCAGTGGCAGAAAGACCACTCGGGGGAGGCCTGGGGGATATCATAAATACCCAGAGGAATGTCTGGGAAGCGGGCCAGGTAGGGGGCAGAGCAAAGGACAGACTCAAGAAATAAAGCCCAGGGCTTCCTTGGTGGCGCAGTGGTTAAGAATTTGCCTGCCAATGCAGGGGGCACAGGTTCAAGCCCTGGTCCAGGAAGATCCCACATGCCACGGAGCAACTAAGCCTGTTTGCCACAACTACTGAGCCTGTGCTCTAGAGCCCGCGAGCCACAACTACTGAGCCCATGCGCCACAACTATTGAAGCCCGCGCTCCTAGAGCCCGGGCTCCACAACAAGAGAAGCCACTGTAATGAGAAGCCTGCGCGCCGCAACAAAGAGTAGCCCCCACTTGCCGCAACTACAGAAAGCCCACGTGCAGCAACGAAGACCCAATGCAGCCAAACATAAACAAATAAATTTAAAAAGAAAAAAGAAATAAAGCCCAGGACAGACTATGACTCTAAAGTGGTGAGACAGGCGCCAACCACAGGGAAAGTTCTTAGGAAGGATGTAAGCCTCCTCTTCCGCGGAAGTAAGATGAGAGAGTTCCCTTCTAGGCGATTCTATTTTCTCTGTACAGGAGATCATTCTCTCTGGGGGTAAGATGCTGGGGTGGAAGTGGGGAGTGGGAAAGGGACGGATGGTACCTGAGGGCCCCAGAGGAAGAGCCTGGGGTAGAGGATGAAGACCTCAGGGGCAGGAGCAGGAATTAGGGCCTCCGGCATGATTGGCTCTCTCTGTTCACACTCTCCACTCCCCTAAGTCTCCCTGTAGAAACAAAGCGCTAAGTACAGGTGAGCAGCTAAACTACAGGAGAAGAGCCTGGGCTGCTCTGGGGTCTTCAGAAAGCATAAGTGATTGAAGTGATCACTGCCTCCTGAAAACTGGAAGGCCAGCCTCAGGAGGCGGTTGGAAAATGATGGATATGAAATGACCAGAGAAGGAGCAGACATATATATACATATATTGCATGTCAACTCACGGTTTCCTTCCTTTACCCCATTTTTTTTTTAAGGCATTTCCAACTTTAGAATGTTTGAGCTGGAAATGATCATGTAGTCAAATCTTCTATTTTGCCACAGGGAAAAGAGGCAAGTACATTACAGAATGATGGGTGCTCCAACAGAAAGAGCAGGGTCATATGGGAGCACTTGTGAAGGACACTTACTCCCTGCCGGGGGTGACAACCCAAGGAGGCTCTCCAACTCAGACGCAGGAAGGGGACCCAGGAGTTCCGACGACTTCGTGGATCAGCGTCAGCCACTGCCCATGGGGTCTGCCTAACCCAGCGAGTTACTCCCTCTCCCTCCCTCACCCCCAGGCCCTGGATCCCTGCTGGGGTTCTCCCATGTGCACAGGGCACAGACACACACCTACGCTGGCTCTGAGCCCTGGCCGCCCCTGGGAATGGTCTTACAGGGTGGCAAGCTCTTAGAATACTTGACTGGGACTAGAATTTCATTGTGGAAAATCTCCTCAGGCTCCAACCGCTGACTCATCCCTTGAGACTTGTCCAAGAAATCAGTTTCCAAGATTGCACAAACTCACATGCAGAAAAGCTATCAATATGTTCGCATTTGTATCTATGTCAATCTCCTTTCCTTATTCCTTGATATAACGAGTTATCTAATTATGGTGACATCTGTTGAGGAGGAATCTAGCTTCCCTCTCCCCGAACAGAACCGGGTACAGGGCTCTTTTGGGGAGATCGCCTGCTGCAGGGTTTATGGGAGGTGGGCAAAACCCCCACTAGGAATCAGCCATGGCTGCCACATGGCTCTTGTTATCATCAGCAGCCAGCTGCTCCCCATCACCAGCACCACCTCAGACATGGGCAGACCCACAGACTGAGCTACAGGCTCATTGCCCAGAGGTCTCTGTATTTCCAGCCCAGGCTGATTGAGAAGTCAAGAGAGGAGGCAGGAGAACATGTGCTGGTTGCTTCACCTTTGTCTGATTTTAAACCAGAAATGAGTTTATATTGGTTAACCATCATATGACCTGGAAGTTAAGGTATCTGCAACTTCTCTCTCATATCAGCATTCCTCAGAGCCACAGTTTAAGGCATGGCCAACATTCATTTATTCAACAAGTATTTGTTGAGCATCTAGGTATTGGGTACTGGGTATGGGGGTTCCTGAGATAAATAAGCACAATCTATGGAGAATTTAACATCCAGTGACACAAATGACAGCTGCACAGGCAGGTGGTGCCCAAGCCTTGAAGAGGGTGCTGAGAGAGACTTAGAAGATGGGGCCATCCGGTCCAGGGATCCCTTTGCCATAGCCTCTAGGCATCTTTAGAAACCGCAGCGTCTTCAGCTTTCACGCTGAACCCCAAAATACTCAAAGTGGCAGAGCCCAATATACCAATCCACAGTCAGGAGGGTCAATGGCTTCCCGGTGAACTTGGATTCATTTTGCTGGTGCTTCTCATTGTTCATTTTCCCAGGAGAATTCTGAGCAGCTTTGATTTTTGTTTTCAAGCTTCCTGTGTCTTTGGGGTAAATGTGGCTGTGGTACATATTTCTGACAGAATTTCTCTTCTTGATGTGTTAGTCCTAATGAAAGTGAGGGAACACAGGTTCCATCTCTAACACAAGCCCTCGCTATAATTGATAAGATCTTTCTTTAGGCCCTAGTACTAAGTGTCATTTGGAAGTATTTTTTCAAATAAAAATATTCTTCCACTGTCTTTTCTAGGAAATTCCTAATGGTGTAGTAATCAACAGACAAAAGTTTTAAGAACCTAGTGACCCCAATAATAGAACTTTAGGGCTATAGAGGATTTCAAGATCATTTAATCAAATCTCTTCATTTTGCAGATGAAAAAAAATCAAGGCACAGGGTTGAGTTTTGAGAATACATGCTGCAGGGCTTACCCTGTGCCCCTTCTGTACTCAGATTCTTAGGTTCCTGTCATTACACACATAGCTGTTTTTTCCTTTAAAGATCAAAGTATCCTTGAATACAAATAATACTTTGTTTACAGCACCATAGTTAAATTCCATTCTAAAGCTTACATTCTTTCATTCATTTGACCATTTATTGATACATTCTACAAATATTTATTGAGCATGTACTATGTAAATGCATCTTGCTACTCACTGAGGAAGATGCAAAAATGAATAAGTCATAGTCCTTGTGCTCAAAAGGCTCAAATCTATTATAGGAATTAAAACATGGACACAAATAATTTAAATAGCAATAATAACAATAACAGCCGTTGCTTATACAAAGTTCACTATATTCCAGGCACTGTTCTAAGTCTATCACATATATTAACTCATTAAATCCTTACAGTGACCTTAGGAGAAAGGTATTATTATCCCCATTTTGTCAATGAGAAAATAGAGCCCTATGAAGGCTAAGGGACCTGCTCACGGCCACAGAACTGGCAAGTGGTAGAGCTGTGGTTTGAATCCAGACAGTCGGGAGCTAAGATAAAAAGTGATTGTTGCAATTAGAGGGCAACATTTGAAGAGGTGTGAAAGCTCCGAGGAGGAAAGGTCCCTTCCAGGTAGGAAGATTGGAGAAGGCTTCATGGAGGAAGTGGCACCTGAGTAGGGTTGCCAGATTTATCAACTAAACGTACTGTGCTGACTTGTGACCCCAGTGTAGAGGTGGACCCGGGGCAGTGTGACAACATGTACAAAAGAGGGATATTCTTAGAAGCAGTAGCCCAACTGGTCTCGTTACCCTGAAGATTCTCCCACTCCTTCCAATCTCTCTGCCCATTTCATCTAGAAAGAGAGATATGGTCCTGTCACTCTCTACTTAAAACCTTTTAATTTACAATAGCCAGGACATGGAAGCAACTTAAGTGTCTACTGACAGATGAATGGATAAAGAAGATGTGGCACATATATACAATGGAATATTACTCATCCATAAAAAGAAACGAAATTGAGTTATTTGTAGTGAGGTGGATGGACCTAGAGTCTGTCATACAGAGTGAAGTAAGTCAGAAAGAGAAAAACAAATACCATATGCTAACACATATATATGGAATCTAAAAAAAAAAAAAAAAAGTGGTTCTGATGAACCTAGGGGTAGGACAGGAATAAAGATGCAGACATAGAGAATGGACTTGAGGACGGGGGCAGGGTGGGGTGTGGAGGAGAAGCTGGGATGAAGTGAGAGAGTGGCATGGACATATGTACACTACCAAATGTAAAATAGATAGCTAGTGGGAAGCAGCCGCACAGCACAGGGAGATCAGCTCGGTGCTTTGTGACCACCTAGAGGGGTGGGATAGGGAGGGTGGGAGGGAGATGCAAGAGGGAGGGGATATGGGGATATATGTATACGTATAGCTGATTCACTTTGTTATACAGCAGAAACTAACACAACATTGTAAAGCAATTATACTCCAATAAAAATGTTAAAAAACAAAAACAAAAACAACCTTTTGATGGCTCCCCAGTGCTCTCAGGATTCAGTTCTGATTCCTTCACCTGAGATTCACGCTCTCATTCATTCACATCCATTTGCTCATTCATTCCATTTCTCAACTTTTTTGCATACGAACTTCCATTGCCATAACAACCTCAAAATACTTCAGTGGTTTCCCATTGCCCAGATGGTACCACTTCTCCAGACTGGCTTTCAAGGCTGTCCACAGTCCAGATCCTCATATCCAAATCCCTTTCACCAAAGAAACAAGCTACTCTAACTGGGTTCTTCAGATTTCAGGAGGAGCACATTCTGCTTACAGCCAGCTCCACACCTCGGCCCATCTCATCCCAGAAAATTAGAATCATCCTTCCATTTGTCTCCACCTGTTCCCTCCAGCCTAACCCAAGTTGACCTCCCCTCCCTCATAACTCTTTCAGCCTTTGCCACTCATTCAATCACACCCTGACCGCTCTGCTTTTCCAGCAACACAGTGCTGTCCCCAATTCTGTTCCCTACAGAGCTGCAGCAGGGCCCTTTTATTCCATGGGGGCGTCTGGAGTGTCAGCCCTAGGCCTTTGCTCACAGAGATGATTATTTTATTTCTATGTGTTTTTGTTGGCAGTGGTCTGATGCATCACACATCCAATTCAATGTGCGATGTGCATCATACATACTCCCCTTCCGAGAGGAGTAAACAGTGAGATGCGCGAGTGGCTGTCATTTGTCTCAAAATGTCTGCATTCTGAGAATTGCAGACTGCTGATAAGATCTGTCAATCAAGTCATGAACATTGTTAAAACTGGCAAAGACCCTTTTCAAACTTTTTTTTTTAAAGAGAAAATTTAAGCTCCTTAGTCAGGCCCTTAAAGTCAAAGTCTCCCAAGAGATCATTAATCAACCAATAAATCAAAGAATTAATTCAATAAATATTTATAGACTGCCTACCACATGCCAGGCACTTTGGTATATGCTGCAGAAGGTACTGAACAAAAAGGACAAAATCCTTGCTCTCCTGGAGTTTGCATTTTAACAGAGAAGTAGACAACAAATGCCTAAACTAAGGGTCTGCGGACAGTGGTCGTAGATCAAATCCAGCTTGCCACCTGTTATTGTACATAAAGTTTTACTGGAACATAGCCATGCTCTTTTATTTATGTACTGTCTATGGCTGCTTTCACACGACGATGGCAGAGTTGAGCAGTTGTGATGGAGACCGTATGGCCTGCAAAGCCTAAAATATTTACCATCTGGCCCCTTTATAGAAAAAGTTTGCCAACTTATGACCTAGAAAACTAAGTATATAATATGTCAGGTGACGATTCATTTCATGAAGAAAAATGAACAGATGTGAAGATAGAAATGATAGAAAGGAGGGTCTCTGGATGCGTACTCTTAATAACGTGACCATTGAGGACAGATCTGAATAGCGGAGGGAGCAAGCCACAAGAGACAGATAACTGAGGAAGGGATCTAGAGAGGAAATAGCAAGTGCAAAGGTCATGCCACAAAAAATCAAGAAGGCTGTGGGGTTGATGCTGAGTGAGTGAGGAGAAGAGAAATAGAGATGGAAATGGGGAGCTGGTGAGGGGCCAAATCACGATGGACTGGACCTTGGTTTTATCCTAAGTGAGGTGTGAAGCCTTTGCAGGTTTGGGGCAGAAAATGGTCTGATTGTGTTTTGAAGGATCTCTTTGCTGTGTAGAGAGAAGAATGTTGGGTCAAGGGTAGAAGCAGAGAGACCAGTTAAGAAGCTTCCACACCAGTCCAGGTAAGAGAGGCTAGTGTCTTGGACCAGGTCAATCGCTGTGCAGTGATGAGAGGTGGTCTGATTCAGGGTACATTTTGAAGGTAGAGGCACTAGGATTCCCTGATGGGTTAGCTGTAGAGTAATAGAGACTCCACGGTTTTGGCCTGAGCATCTTAAAGAGTGGAATTGGCATTTATGAGATGCGGAGAGAAGACAGAGATGCGGAGAGAAGGCAGATTGGGGAAGTGAGCGAGTGAGCATCAGGATTTCTTCTCTGAGTGTTTATTAAATGGTGACGTGGGATAGGCAGCTTCACCCCAACTGCCCTCCTTCACTCACTTCCTATGGCCTGCAGGGCCCTGTGTGGTCAGGTCCTGTTGACCCTTCCAACTTCCTTCCTGCCTCTCTCCTTCTCAGCCCTACTGTCCAGCTATGCAGGTCTTCTGCTCTTGAGCAGGTGGCACACCTCCTAGCCTGATGGCCCTCCCAGCATGGCTTCCTGGATGCCCCTTCCCCACCCTTTCCAGTTGGATGCATCTCCTTCAGGTTGCAACTTAAACATGACCTCCCGAGAAGAGATCTTGCCGACCACCCTACCTAAAGTGGTCCCCCTTCCATTATTCTCTACCTCAGCTCCCATATCTTACACAGTGCTTTTCCCTGTTTTAATTATTTTATGTTTGTTTACTTGTCTTTTGTCTGCCCTTCTGGCCCCTCTTGCATTCCACAAAACTGAAAACCATAGAATGTGTGTCTGTCTTGTTCAGTATTGTGCCCCAGAGCCTAGCATATTCTCAGCCACATACCTTTTAACTTTTTCTTTTTCAGCTATAAAACTCTTTCCTCATGCTGAAATCCCATGCAGGAGTGTGGTATACTCATTCATTTATTCAGTACATGGATAAAACAGGGTGACTCTGGTTGAATTGGCGCTGAGGGGCCCCATATTGTGGCCCTTAAACTGAGAACTGTTGTTCTCGTCAAACTGGATACCTCCCATGCTCCAGCTATCAGAATGTTAGAATGTCCAAGGGCTTCCATTTCCTGGGGCCGTTAAATGCCAAAATGAAAAAATAAAGGAATACCAACATAAGACTGGCAACATTTCGTTTTGCTAAGTAACGATAGGAAAAAAATAAACAGCTACTCTGTTAGTCAGACTGGGCTGCAGGAACAGCACCCCAAGTCTCAGAGCCACAGTTTATTGTTCACTCATACTACGTGCCCAGTGAGGTTGGCAGGATTGCGGTCGCTGGGGGAGCCAGGTTGACAGAGGCTGCGTCTTGACACATGTTTCCATAGTCTCTGAGGCAGGGAAGTGGAATTGTCTGACTCACAAATTCTGCCTGAAAGTGACACACTCTTTCTGCTTACTTTTCATTGGTGAAAACAAGTCACTTGTCCAGGCCTAACTGAAATGGGGACTGGGAAGATTAATCCTCCCCTGTGCCTGTGAGGTGAGAGTCAGAATAGTTATGACCAGCACCCGTGACTCCTCCAGCTACCGATGACTATGACAATCATTTTATTAAAAAAATGGCACTTTGGCACCCAAAACATAAGAAGGACATCATATCAGGATAAAAGCAAAACTTCAAGTTGAATAAATTAGCTTTATTCAAAACTTGCTCTTTGCCCTTATTTTTCTCACCTTCACTGTTGGTGGAAGGAAAACAGTCACAGGTCAGTGTGGTCCGCAGGCCAGTTCTGGTTAAGCCAATGCCCTAATCCACTCGGTGGTCCCACCTCCTCACCTGCATATGGCTTCCTTTACCTGTAAGCTTGTCCTCTGCTTGGTCTCCCTGTATCCCACTTTCTCGATCTTTCAAGGACCAGCTGGAAGCCATGCCCAAGCAGGGACGTGTTCCCTCCAGCATCACTGTACCCTTGCCTCTTGGGGCTCTGAGACTTTTCTGTTTTTCTGTGCATCATGTTGAGGGGTTCAGACTACAGATGAACAGAGAAGTTACAGTCTGTTCCCATCCCTACTTGTTCATAGAAAAAGTGAAAATGATAAAGGCAAAGGTTTATCAATTAGAGTTCCCTATGTGGAAGGAGAGGAGATATTCAGAGGGAACAGATCGCCCAGGCACTATTTGAAAACCCTCAGAACTACAGTTTCCCCAGACAAATGTATCGACTGGGAAGCACAGATGACAGGAGACAGCAGAGTAAGCCTCAGGTACCTGGGCGTCTGTGTGCTTTGGACTACCTAAACTTCTTCTCAGGTGTTCCTGGGCTCTGATTTTCAAGGGGAGATGGGAAAACTTTGTTTCTCCTTTCCTTGGTGCTTTTCTCCCTACACAAACTTTGGGCCATTTCTATTTCCTTGTAGGGGATCCATTTGAACTTCAACAAGACAGAGGGAGGGAAGAGTACCTGTACATGTTTCCGATGCTACCATGGCTCTAAAAAAATGAACCTGGATCTACTTGGTCAAAGTAGAGCTGAGATTTGAATAAATCAATTATGCAAAGAGTTTTGTTAAACAGGCCCAATTTGGCCAACGCACATTTACCAAAGCTTAAAATAATAATAATAATAGCCTAAGTTGTCCAGCACTCTATAGTTAGTTTGAAAAGTGCTTTCATATGTACGTTCTCACTTGATCCTCATCGAGACTATGCAGGGGTGGATTATTATAAAGCTCAGCGAGGTTAGGTGGCTTACTCAAGGTCACACAGCTAATATATCACTTCAGGCGTTTTGGGTGGCAAATATTGGAAAACTGGCTTAAACAAGAAAAGGGATTTATTCTCTAATATGATTATAAGTCTAGGGTAAAGCAGGCTTCAAGTTTGGTTGTAACAGCAGCTCAAGTATATCATTAAGGACCTGCACTCTCTCTACATCTCTGCTGTACTTGGGTTGGCTTTGTCCTCAGGCTGGCAACAAGACAGCTGGTAACAAGACAGCCACAGGAGTACCAGACTTGTCATCCAGACATGATAGTAGCAGGAGAAGAGAGAGAACATAGCTTCTTCGGCCTTTCTGGATAGTTGGAAAACTTCATTAGGCGCAAGCTCCCTACTCCTGCCCCCAATGATGCCTTCCATCTCATTTCTGAACCACTTATTTGGATGAGAAAAGTGGTTATGCTCAGACTACTTGGGCCTGGCCTGGGAACTGGAAGGGGTCAACTTCGTTGGAGGTATATAACTACATGGGTTGTGTCCACTTTAGCCTGTAAAAGACGGAATTAGCATTGAATTTTGTTTTTCCCACTATATCATAGATATGACCCTGCTCCTGAGGGATTACCATATTATAAAATAACAGCAACACGATAGCTATTTTTGAAGTAGTAGATTCTCTTAGTATTTTCAAAATAAGAACTGAAATACATTTTTAAAATATCGTTCCTATTCTTCCTCTACCTCTGCCCCAAGTCAGCAGGTAAGTTGTCTTGAGCCCAGGGCTGGGGTACAGAGTGGTCCCAGTGGATTCCGGCCTGCATGGCATTGCTTGCCTATGACAAATGAACAGTTCAAGTTCCAGAGAAGATGCCTGAAACTTGGAGTTCAGAGGGAGGATGGCGGATCCTGCCCCAGGCCCAGCCAGCACTGATGAGGACCAGGAGGGAGAAGAGTCCACCTCCAGCAGTCCTGAGGAAGTGGTGGAGGGCTTTCAGGAACATCTCCTCGATGCCTTGGTCCATCCCAACCTGCCATAATACCAAGGTTTCTCATGGCAGGTATTTGTTGAACACCTACATTTGTGTGTGTGTGTGCTTTAGATACATACTCTCGTTTGCTACCTACTATATCCCTGTGGGGTGGGAAATACCACTTCCATTCTACAGATGAGGAACCAAAATCTCAGAGAGATTAAGTTAATTTGGGGGGTGGGTGTCATAGTTAGTATGGTAGGTTGAACCCCCAAATTATCCACATCCTAATCCCCAAAACCTGTGAATAAGTTACTTTATGTGGCAAAAGGCACTTTGCAGATGGACCTTAAGATAAGGACCTTGAGATGGGAAAGTCATCCTGGATTATCTGGAAGGGCCCAATGTAATCACAAGAGTCCTTTAAGAGGGAGACAGAAGGGTCTGAGTCAGAGAAGGAGATGTGACCATGGAAGCAGATGTCAGAGTGATACCATTGCTGGAAGGAGGCCATGAGACAAGGAATGCAGGCAGCCTTGAGAAACTGGCAAAAGTAAGGAACAGCTTCTCCCCTAGAGTCTCCAGAGGGACACAGTCCTGCTGACAGCTTGATTTTAGTCCCATAAATCCCATCTTGGACTTCTGACCCCCAGAACTGTCAGATAATAAATCTGTGTTGTTTTAAGTCATTCAGTTGGTGGTAATTTGTTATCGCAGCAAGTGGAAACTAATACCTGTTAGCAAGGAGAGAAGTGAGGCTTTGAGCGCAGGCCTCTCTGGCTTTGACGTCCATTATGCCTCGGGCCAGGAGGCCTCGGTGCTAGGCCTGTAACTCACTCTCTGCAGCCCTATTTCCTGCTCCATAAAACGGCAGCATTGTGGGATTGGATTGTCCTGGTTGATTTCAGCTGCAGGAAAACACTGTGGGAAGCTCCTGCCATGGCCCAGTGATAATGACCTGAACCACGAATAAGACAGCTGGGCAAGAATGTAGGAGCTGGTTATGAGAAAATAACAGAGATAGGACCTGGTGAGTAACTAGATGTGGCAGGTGTCTTGTGCAATGATGTGGGCTGGGCGGTATCATTCACCTAGATGGGGCACACTGGAGGAGGACACAGGTTTTGGGGAAGATGAGATCAGGCTGGGGCCTGTTGAGTGTGATGTTTATGTGAAACTGACCCATGGGGGAGGGGAGGACCATCTGGATCTAGGGGTCAGGAGAGTGGCTTGGGGGACAGCTAGAGATGTGGGCACTGCAGGTGAACAGGTGGTCGCTGAATCCGTGGATCTGGTGAGATCAATGAAGGAGAGTGAGGACTGCGAGAAGAGAGGAGAGCCAGTGAAGAACCTCCAGGGGAACCAACACAAGGAGCAGCCAGAGGAAGAGGACTCAGAGAAGGAGACTGAGAAGCAGCCAGGCAGTGGGCAAACCAGTGAAGAGAGGGAGGGAGAGGGGGAGGGAGGAAGGGAGAGAGAAGGCATGTGACAACATCAAAAGCTGACTTCAGCTTGGGTAAGTGAGACATGTCATTAATTTTGGAAATTCAGAATCCCTTGGTGACCTTCGGGAGCATTGTTTCCATGGAAAGGTGGGTAAAAGCCAGATTGCACTGGGTTAAAGAAGGAAAGGGAGGAGAGGATACGCAGCTGGCAAGTTATAGGAGACTTGCTCCATCTTGCTGGGAGAAAGGGCCTAAATGTGATACAAAATACACCAAAGACAGCCAGGAAGCTTTCCAAGCAACAATGAGGAGGAGAAAGAATTCCTTAATAAAATAACAGCAGCTACTCAAAAGGTTGACAATAACCCCACATGGTAGTCGAAGTAAGAGGTAGATAAAAGCTTCCCAGGAAAGTGGCAATATGAGTGGTGCTGGGGATTAGCAGTATGGCCACCATCCCCCCAAGGCTGCCCTGCATGTGGCCTGTCTGTCCTAAGGGCCGAGAGCCCTGGAGAGTAACTTTCAGATCATGTCTTCCACCAGCCTCAGTTTCTAGCTGTCAGCGCCAGGCAGTCCTCTTACCTTCACTTTGGTCAGATGCTGGCTCCTTGATTTCCTAACCTTTCTGCATTATCTGGGTTTGGGGAGATTCCTCGACTGCAGCTACTCCAGGATCCACAGGAAGTAGACTGTGGACTCAAGGTTGGGGAGCAGATACTGCTGACACCCTGGCTCAGCCCTTCATGCCCACAGCCTAAGTCCTACCTGCCAGCACCTGCAGGTCATTGCATGTGGGCTTTCTCTGGGCACTAGAGCCTGCTCCCTATGCATGTGTGAAGATGAATGAATTAATTCCACTGTCCCCAGCCCCCAGACTAACCCTCAGCGAAGACTGTAGGGAGCTGGTGTATCCACACCCCAGCTCTGTCACCTGTTGGGCAGGAGAACTGTGAGGCGAGGCTCTGCACTGTCACCCACAGTCCCAGCAAGACCGAGCTCCAGGTGTCCACAGTGGTAAGTAACTTGATAACACCCTTTATTGCTTTCCTTTCCTTGCCTGTCTTACTTTCACTGTTTTCTTGGGATTACCTCCCAAATAAATGACTTGCACTGGAATCCTTTTCTCAGGGTCTCAGGGGCAACCTAAACGAAGTGAGAGGGATTGTCTGACCCAGTGCATGTGAAGCTCCTTGCACGTCAGTGGAGAGTGGTTCTTGACAGCTGTGACACTGGGCAGCCAGTCTTTGCCGGTTAATCACATCTTCAATATCACCAGCATCCAGACCTACTATGTCCCAGCTCTGGGCTAAGCACTTTACAAACATTTTCTTATTTGTGCAACAGGCCCATGGGATAGTGGCCCCACGAAAATGTCCATATCCCAATCCCTGTAACCTGTGAATATGTTACCTTACATGGAAAGAGAGACTTTGTAGATATGATTAAGGACGTTGAGGTGAGGATATTATCCTGGACTACCATCTGGGTCCTTATAAGAGGAAGTCAGAGTAGAGAGAAGGAAATGTGACAATGGAAGCAGATGTTGGAGTGATGTGAGGAAGGAACCATGAACCAAGGAATTGCAGGTGGCCTTCAGAAGCTGCAAAAGGCAAGGAAAAAGCTTTTCCCTTAAAGCCTCCAGAAGGAAAGCAGCCCTGTCAACAAGTTGAATCTAGAACTTCTGACCTCTAGAATTGTAATAAATCTGTATTGTTTTAAGCCACTAAGTTTGTGGTAATTTGTTACAACAGCCATAGGAAACTAATACACTCGATGTAGAGGTTAAGTATAGAGATTCTGGAGCCAGAATGCCCAAATTCAAAGCCTGATTCTATCACTTAGCAGCTGTGTGACCTTGAGCAAGTTATTTAACCCCTCTTTGCCTGCATGTCCTCATCAGTAAAATGAGGATAGTAATAACATCTGACTCAGGGTTGTTGTGAGGCTTAAATGAGTTAATACAGGCTTATTTTACATGCTCAGAGAACTCACATGACTTGCCCAAGGCCACAGAGTTAGGAAGAGTCAGAGCCCTCAGTTCCATCTGCCCAGCTGCAGATGGAGTGCAACTGTCCCAACAAGAACTTGGTCTTCAGTCCCCTTACCTACCCTGCTTCTGACCTGCTCTCCTCAGCTACTCTCCTTTCGGTAGCTGATCACCAGCTCAGACTGAAGGTGGCTAGAAAATACTATGATTTGCATCAGATGCCTAAAGGGCCACCTCACATTACCCTTGCAACAACTCCAGTTGTGAGGAGCGGCAGTTGGGCTGGACAGGGAGTAGCACTCCCCATTCGGGGATGAAGAAACTGAGGTTGAGAGAGGTTAGAGGACTTGCCCAAAGTCAATGGGCCCTTGAGAGGCAGAGCTGAGGGAGGAGGTGGATCTCCTGGCTCCTGATTCTGAGCCTTTCCTGCTGCCTGTCGAATCCTTCTAAAGGCTCCTGCTAATTTCCTGCTGTTCAAATCCCAGCCAGTGAGAACTGCCATTGATTTCATGCTCATTTAAGAGAATGTGATACAATTTGTGTGGAAACACAAAAGACCCCGAATAGCCAAAGCAATCTTGAGAAAGAAAACCAGAGCTGGAGGAATCAGGCTCCCAGACTTCAGACTGTACTACAAAGCTACAGTAATCAAGACAGTATGATACTGGCACAAAAACAGAAATATAGATCAATGGAACAGGATAGGAAGCCCAGAGATAAACCCATGCACATATGGTCACCTTATCTTTGATAAAGGAGGCAAGAATATACAATGGAGAAAAGACAGCCTCTTCAATAAGTGGTGCTGGGAAAACTGGACAGCTACACGGAAAAGAATGAAATTAGAACACTCCCTAACACCATACACAAAAATAAACTCAAAATGGATTAAAGACCTAAATGTAAGGCCAGACACTATCAAACCCTTAGAGGAAAACACAGGCAGAACACTCTGTGACATAAATCACAGCAAGATCCTTTTTGACCCACCTCCTAGAGAAATGGAAATACAAACAAAAATAAACAAATGGGACCTCATGAAACTTAAAAGCTTTTGCACAGCAAAGGAAACCATAAACAAGACCAAAAGACAACCCTCAGAATGGGAGAAAATATTTGCAAATGAAGCAACTGACAAAGAATTAACCTCCAAAATTTACAAGCAGCTCATGCAACTCAATATCAAAGAAACAAACAACCCAATCCAAAAATGTGCAGAAGACCTAAATAGACATTTCTCCAAAGAAGATATACAGACTGCCAACAAACACAGAAAGAATGCTCAGCATCACTAATCATTAGAGAAATGCAAATCAAAACTACAATGAGGTATCACCTCACACCAGTCAGAATGGCCATCATCAAAAAATCTAGAAACAGTAAATGCTGGAGAGGGTGTGGAGAAAAGGGAACACTCTTGCACTGCTGGTGGGAATGTGAATTTTTACAGCCACTGTGGAGAACAGTATGGAGGTTCCTTAAAAAACTACAAATAGAACTACCATATGACCCAGCAATCCCACTACTGGGCATATACCCAGAGAAAACCATAATTCAAAAAGAGTCATGTAACACAATGTTCATTGCAGCTCTATTTACAATAGCCAGGACATGGAAGCAACCTAAGTGCCCATTGACAGATGAATGGATAAAGATGTGGTACACATATACAATGGAATATTACTCAGCCATAAAAAGAAACGAAATTGAGTTATTTGTAGTGAGGTGGATGGACCTGGAGTCTGTCATACAGAGTGAAGTAAGTCAGAAAGAGAAAAACAAATACCATATGCTAACACATATATATGGAGTCTAAAAAAAAAAGGGTTCTGAAGAACCTAGGGGCAGGACAGGGATAAAGATGCAGAGGAACAGAATGGACTTGAGGACACGGGGAGGGGGAAGGGAAGCTGGGACCAAGTGAAAGAGTGGCATGGACTTATAAATACTACCAAACGTAAAATAGATAGCTAGTGGGAAGCAGCCGCATAGCACAGGGAGATCAGTTTGGTTGATTGTGACCATCTAGAGAGGTGGGATAGGGAGGGTGGGAGGGAGATTCAAGAGGGAGGAGATGTAGGGATATATGTATAGGTATAGCTGATTCACTTTGTTATAAAGCAGAAACTAACACACCATTGTAAAGCAATTATACTTCAATAAAGATGTTTAAAAAAAGAGAGAATGTGATATAAATCCTGAATAGTCAGTAGCATGTACACATTTTATTTCCCTTAATATTGCTTTAATTGAGTATCACTTGGGTAAATAGTTCGATTAGCAAATGTTTATGCTTCGTCGATTTAACAAAGTTAGACTTTTCCAGTGGCTGGAAAATACTGAGCAATGTGATTATTTTGATTTTTCTGATAAACCCAATGGAAACCCAGGGTCGCTTGTCAGGGTTCAGTGTCCTACGCTGAATCACGCACGGGAAGCCTGCGTCACTGACATTCCCAGTGACACTGAACAAATTCCTTCCCCTCTCTGGGCCCCAGCAACTCGATCTGGAAAATGAGGGGGTTGGACTAGATAATCCCTTAGGGTCTTCATAGCTGGAGGTTTTGACGACCGACTCCCACCCCCCGCCAAGCCAAGGCTCCTAGGAGCATAGAGATTCTCTCCCAGCCTACGTGCTAGGTCTCTGCCCTGAGTCCCAGTGCAGGAGGAGGGTCAGCCAGCGGCATCGGGAGCTGAGCCCTGCGCCCCTTCAGCATCCTGGCTGCTTTTGTTTGCTCTCCGCCGTCATGGGGAGGCTGCCCTGGCCCAGCCTCAGCTCTTCCAGCCCCGAGGGGAGGTTGCCATGAGCAGCTGGACCTCTTCTTGGCAATGCAGAGACCAGATGGGAGTGCCTGTTTCCTGGGTCCCTCTTTCTGCCTGTTTGAGAGGTTTGACAGAGCTTTGACCGAGGGGGCACCGTGCATGGCTGAGGGCTAACATGGCTCCATGGTCAACTAACCTGATAATGAATCCATCCATTGACTTTTTTTTTTTTTTTTTACATCGTAAAGATGACCTATTCCTTCCTTTTAAAATTGGACACTTTCAACTTATTTCGTACTGCCAGTGATCGCCCGAGGTGCAGCATTCTTTGAAGTGTGAGGGTTTTTTCATGTTCTGAGGATGTCTTAGAGCTCAAATATTCTCAGGCCTCAGCAGCTTGGGGATGTAAGTGAAGTTCTGGTGACATGAATGACCAAGTCTTGGTGGCCATTAGCCCTGACCTGGATCTGAAATCAGGGAGATCTGAGTTCAGATTCTGTCTCTGCTTGCTCTCCAGCTATTTGAATTTGAGCAAATTGTTAAGCTCTATGGGTACTACGTGAAATACCAGAGTGACTTGCAAAAGCTGCTCAATAAATATTACTTTCCTTCCCTTGGTCACTATCTTGCTCAAGGCCCACAGGGGAACTGGATATCTTCCCAACTCTGAGACCCCAAAACTTTATAAAACCTTATAGAGGTGAAGGAGGTGTTATTTAAGTTTGATCTGGAAAAAATGCATAGAGTTTGGAAGCATGGAAATGGGGAAAGGATACTCTACAAAGAAAGAATATAGTGAACAAAGGCCCAGAAGCGATAATGTATACTGTGGTAGGGGAAAATGAATCAGTTACATTTGGGCCCTACTGGGTCAGGCAGTTTAGACAGAGCTTTGTTTTTCTTTTTTCTTTTCTTTTTCCTTTTTTCCTCTGTTTGCTTCTTTACTTTTTAACTGTCTGCGAGAGGTTAAAGCAATCTGAATTAAGTTAGTTAAATTGACTTTTATTATTGGATTATAATCATTTGTGCAATTATGAAACCAGGTGTTCCTGATTGAGATCAATTATTCCTTCACCTGATCACTATAGAGCTAATAAGGACTTAGAATTGCTGTTCAAGTGTACTTCCAGCCGGGTTGAAGCCTTCTGGAAAGGCATTTATTAAGCCAAAGAGTGGTGGAAAAAAAATCCAGGGGAGAACAAGGACAGAGATAAAAATCCTTTAGGAAAAGGCCTAGAAAGGCTGATTTGATCATTAAGTAGCCTTGATGGGTGGCTGGCTGTTGACAAGGAATCTTTGAGGTGTTCCTACAGGAACTTTGATGGGCGGGGGGCGGGCGGTGAGGCAGAGTGGGGGTGGGGTAGGCAGGGGGTGAAGCAGGAAATGAGGACACAGACACTGTGTAAACTGCAGGTTAGAGACCCATTTATGTTGTGTTCCTCTGCTGAGGTGGAGTTGCCCTCTGTCCCTCCTGAGGCTTCAGTCTTGACTCCAGTAAAGGTAAGAAGACGCCACAGCATCCCCTTCCACTGTGTGAGGAGTGTGTGGACGTACAGTCTCCGCTCCAGGAGGTTTTTGATTCCAAGAATTCTAGGTTCCTTCACATCTGGTCCCTATGAGACCTCTGTGAGGAGGTCAGAGCAGTAGTTATTAGTTCCATCTAACAAGTGGGGACCCTGAAGCTCGGTCAACAGATTTGCCTACACTCACAGAATTAGTGACTAAGATGGGGCTGGGACCAAGCCCTTCAGATGCCAAGACCACCAAATAAGGACCACAACCTTATTGCAACATGTCCCACTCCGTAGGCAAGTAGAGTGAATTGGTCATCTCTACAGTGGTTTGCAAGCCAAGATACATGTTAAAATCACCTGGGGAGATTAAAAACATACCTGTTGCTTGGGCCGTTCTCTAGATTCAGTTAAGTAAGAGTTCCTGGAGTTGGGCAGGGGTCCCATTGTGTTTTAAAAGCCCCTGAAGTAATTCTAATGTGAGCCTGGGCTGTGAACCACTGATCTAATGGGTGGCTAGTTAGCTAAGTGTAGCCTGGACGGCCTTGGGGAATTCAACAGTTGTATAAGGCCCTATGGGTTGCAAATGACAGACACCTAATTCAGCTAAATAGGTTTGGTTATTTGCAGGGGGATTTACTAGAAGGCTCATTTAATCAAGAGGCACATAGGGAATAAAGTGGGATCTCAAAGACAAATGGTATGTGGGAGTAGAAAACTGCCTAATCTCACCTCACCCATCTCCATGCCCCCTTTCCCTCATGCCAAGTTCTGTGTTCCCACTTCATTCTCTCCCTTCTCAGGCTGTTTCTTCCCCAGTACAAGGGAACTGGTCACTGCCGACTCTAGACATCTCCACTGTTGGAGAAGATCTGTGACTTCTTTCTCCCCTATCCTTGGGCAGGTGCCCACTCCAGGCCAATCGCTTTGGTCACATGGCTGTGTCACTAAGATGCTGGCAGCCCCCATTCAAACCACATGGCCAGGGTGGGGATAGGGGTTATTTTCCAGAAGAAGGAGGGGGTACTATTCTAGAAAGATCTAGAAGAGAGTTTCCCTAGCCATCATCTGTGACCTTCATATAGGATTCCTACAGCTGGATTGCTCTCTCGAAAGCAAATCCTTCAGTAGTTGACCTGAACGTCCTGCCCTGGTCTGGAACCTCACACCACCAAGGAGCAAAAATCAACAGCTTTGAAAGCAGGACAACCCTGGACCCAATCATTTCATGAATGCTGAGCAGCAGGACCTGCAAGGCAGAGGAGCTAGATGCTGAGGCAGTGCGGACACCATTTCTGCCCCCCACCCCACGTCAAGTCTGCCAAAGACTCACAGCCTTGGATTTGGACAGGACTCTGTATTAGTCAAAGATCTTTGGGTTGCAAGTGACAGAAGCCCAACTCAAACTGGTATACACACATAAGAAAAGGAATCGCTAGTCTCACATGACGGTAAAATTCAAGGTATTTGCTTCCAGGGGTGACTGGATTCAGGGCCCAGACACTGTCCTGAAGACTCTGTCTTACCCTCTCCCTCTCTCAGCTCTGTTCTCCTTTGTGGGCTCCCCTCAGGCAGGTTCTCCCCTCACAGAGGTAAGATGGTCATCAGCCTCTCAGCTACCCCTAAGGAAAGACCAGCATCTTTTCCTCCAATAGCATAATAACAAAAACTCCAGGGCTGAGTGTCACTGGAATAGTGTGGGTCCTGACCTGAACCTAGACCTGTGGTCAGAGGATAAAATTGCACGAACTGAGAGTAGAAGAGGGGAAAGCTTTGCGGGGGTGTGGAATGGGTGCCAGGACAACAGATCTCCTTTAAAGACCCCGAAGCTCATTTAGTCCAACATGCCACCACCCAACTGCCCAAACACAGTATTCTGTGAAGCCTTCCCTGACAGCCTGACTGCGGTTAACACTCTCTCTTTGTCCATCTCTCATTTTGTACACAGGAAATACACAAAAATCACTCCTGGAGTGAAACTGCTGAGAGACTGGGTATGAATCTATTATCTTGGTACCCTAGCACAGGGCTGCAACAGGGCTTATCAGAGTTCTGTTGAATCACAGGACTCCCAAGAGCCATCAAGCTGAGTAGGTGGAATTCTGAAGCTGGGCCCATATCCCTAGTGCGGAGTTCCAGATCTGCTCCTGATTCACTGTGTCCCTCAGAAAAATCCCTTCTCAAATTTAGGCTTTGAACACCCAATCTTGCCCACCTATCTGTCAGGATTACTCTGAGGTGTGCCTTAAAACACGTGGGAGCAAGGTGTAATTGTCAACTAGTATCATTATGTTACTTGCCCATAGAATAAGCAAGGTCCACTTTCAGAAGATACAGCATTATGAAAAAAGTTTAAAGGTGAAAAACTCATGCAATGATGGGACTGCCGTACAGCATAAAAAACAGTCTAGAGAAAAATGACTTTATTATGAATATGTGCTTTGAAGAAAACAATGCAGTGGGGGGATGTGGGAGAGCAGAACTAGAAGCCAGAAGTTCGTGGAGTGAGACCAGAGAGCATGGCTGTGCTGGAGAGGAATCGTGAGCACAGGCGGCTGCTGAGGTTCTAGCTGGAAAAACCTTTACGTGCGGTCTCTCCAGGCCTGGCCACGAAGGGATGCTGCTTTGGAAGGCCTTTCTCAGGCCTTCTGCTCCATTTCCAGTCTTCAAAACGAGGGCCAAGGAGTCGGGTGAGCTTTGCAGGCAGATTACAACCAGACCCAGTTCTGTCTGTTGACACCATGGCTGCTCCCTTCCCCGACACCAAAGGCCGTCTGGCTTTCTTCACTCTGTCATCTTGGGCTGTAAGTAACCCACTTAAATCACCATTGGACAGGGAGAGGCTCACAGCCTGCTTTGCAGCTCTCCTTCCATCCAAGCCATTAGTATGTTTAATAGCTCTGGCCCCATGCTGATTTCTGACATGCAGTAATTAATTCCTTTCCACTCAGAGATATAGCCATTCACAGGTCTTGATTCAAAAATGTCTCTGCTCTGTTCCATTTGAAAAACACTTAAAATGTTGAGTAGGAAAACCGTTTGGCCTTTTGTGAAAAGCCACTGATCTCTATCCCATCCTTAAATGAAAATAAATTCCAGATGTGTTAATGATCTAAATGTAATGTATGAAGCCATAAAAATACTCTAAGGTGAACATTTATATAATCTTAGAGTGGGAGAGTTCTTTCTAAGCAGGCAACCACAGGCAGAAACCATAAAGATGGAGGTTCATAAGTTTGTTCACATCAAAAATTTAAACCTGGGGGCCTCCCTGGTGGCGCAGTGGTTGAGGGTCCACCTGCCGATGCAGGGGACACGGGTTCGTGCCCCGGTCAGGGAGGATCCCACATGCCGCGGAGCAACTAAGCCTGTGCGCCACAACTACTGAGCCTGCGCTCCAGAGCCCGTGAACCACAACTCCTGAAGTCTGGCACCTAGAGCCCGTGCTCTGCAACAAGAGAAGCCACTGCAATGAGAAGCCCGCACACCACAATAAAGAGTAGCCCCCGCTCTCCGCAGCTAGAGAAAACCTGCACGCAGCAGCGAAGATCCAACACAGCCAAAAATAAATAAGTAAAATAAATAATAAAAATTTTTTTAAAAAAACAAACAAAAAAACAAAACAAACAAGGAATAACAAAACAAGTACAAATTAAAAATTTAAACCCCTGTATGGCCTAAATTATAAAATGAAATTGAATTAGAACAAAAGAAAATGACAAATTGGGGGAAACTATTTGCAATATACTGTGGCTGCTACCTATAATAATGATGATGCTAACATTCATTTCTATGTGCCAGTGTGTTAATATATACACAATACTAACAGTTTAATTCACAAAGGAGAAAAGCTAAATGGTAAAGAAGCATAAGGGAAAATACTGTACCATGCCATCTTATATGAGGCACTTGAGTATCTGCAGATTTTGGTATCCGTGGGGGTCCTGGAACCAATCGCCCATGGATACCAAAGGACGGCTGTATTCCATCTTATTTATAATCAAATTAAAACAGCAATAAAAGGCTGCTTGTGAAATTAATCAAGACAATAAAACAATAATACCTAAATGTTAGTTAGGGTGCAGGAAAACGCTCACCTTCACACATTGCTGTTGAGAGTCTAAATTAGTATAAACTTTCTGCAGGGGAAATTTGTCAAAATCAGAAGCATGAATCCATTTCCACATCAAGGATTCTATCTTGGAGAAATAATTAAGGATACGTACAAAGATATTACTATAAGATGCTATTTTAATAGTGAAGATTGGAATTAGTTCAAATGCCCAACGATTGAAGGTTTGCTAAATAAGTTATCATACATCCATACTATGCAAACATTAAAAAATTATGTTGTAGGTATGTATTTACAAATATGGAAAGAGGTTCACTATCTCTTGTTAGTAAATAAAAATAGGTTATAAAAACATATGCTCAGCATACAAAATCTCATTTTTTCCACAAAAATTATGGAAAAAAAGTCTGGATAAAATATACCAAATATTAACAGTGGTAAAGTTATCTCTGGATAGTAAAACTAGAGGAGCTTTCAATTTGCTTTTTGTTTACAGATAATCTCTAATTTTTCTATAATGAATACATATTATAAAATAGGAATAACAGAAATGCTTATCTTTCATGATTAGTGTGGGGATTAAATGATATAGAAAGTGGTTTAGGTGCCCCTCAGATGCTAACTGTGATTCCCAAAGAGAGAGCCCCAAGAAGGAGATGATCAGAGAAGTTGGGGAGGATGAACCAAAGGAAAAACAAACTTGAATAAGCTCATGGCATGCAGAGAAATTAGGGTGAAGGAGACATAATATGTGAGGGTGGACAGAAAATATGGCCACAGACCTACCTTTGGAGAGTTTGATAGAGTAGAACAAGGAGAGAGGATAAACAGAACCAAGAAGGGAAGAGGGTCAAGAGAAGGACCCTAGTGTTTTCTACTTTTTTGAAAATTTATTTATTTAGTTTTGGCTGCATTGGGTCTTCATTGCTGTACGCGGGCTTTCTTTAGTTGCAGCGAGCGGGGGCTACTCTACGTTGTGGTGTGCGGGCTTCTCATTGCGGTGGCTTCTCTTGTTGTGAAGCATGGGCTCTAGGTGTGCAGGCTTCAGTAGTTGTGGCACGTGGGCTCAGTAGTTGTGGCTCATGGGCTCAGTAGTTGTGGCTCATGGGCTCTACAGTACAGGCTCAGTAGCTGTGGTACAAGGGCCTTGTTGCTCCACGGCACGTGGGATCTTCCCGGACCAGGGATCGAAACCCGTGTCCTTTGCATTGGCAGGAGGATTCTTAACCACTGCGCCACCAGGGAAGTCCCTCCTTTTATTTTTGAAGATTATGAAGTTCTGAGAATGTTTGAAAGTGGGGAGGGCTTGTGAAGCTTCATGCAGAAATGTGCAAATAATCAGTCTGGATCACAGTTCATAAAGTTCTCCTGGGTCCATGGCGCCTGATGTGTCCCCTAGATAGACTCCCTCTGTTTCATCTGGAGGTTCTACTGATGATCCCTACCTCTCTGCAAGTATTACACAGTTGTGGTGTTATTTACCCCAAGGCAATGGGTGATATAGCAACCTTGGGGAGGATTCTCAATCCCACACAAGGAAAAGTCAAGTTAGAAGGAATTCCAAGGGCCCTGGCCAATTGGAGGATGTCCCATCTTAGAAAAATATCTTATAGTATCTGCACCAGAAAGAGACTTGAGGATGACCTGGCTAATGCTTAGTCAATACTACTGTCCCCTTTTCAGTGGAGAGATAGCCAGTTGTCTAGCCTGTTCACACATTTTCAGTGACAGGTAGCTCACTGCCCCAAGCCAGTCCTCCACAAATGGATGAGCTCCAGAAATCATGATAAAAACTTATGTCTAGAATTTCTAAGGTCCTTTTTCAAATTTGTTATGAACTTTTTATAGTTCATATTTTCTATTCACTGCAGACACTTTCAAGTTTGATTTTCAAATTTTTTATGATCCCTTTCACACATAGCTATTATGAATATAAATTATTGTTTTATAGACTACATCCAATAATTCCACCATGTAAAGTCTCTGTAGTTATGTTTCTGTTGTCTGTTGTTTCTGCTTGTTCTCTCTTGTGGAGGTGAATTTCCTTTTGTGACTTATCTTGGACAATTTACTGAAAATTGTATTAGAAAAGCTATTGTCAGGAATAGTTTGAGGCCTAGAATGAAAGTACATTTCTCCTGAGAGGATTCATGTTTGCTTCTAACAAGAATCTTATTAAAGTATATATACTGAATAAGCAGTTAGTCTGGGGTGAGACTCAGGAATCCATATTTTTAATAAGCTCCCTGGTGCCACTGACGTCCTGGATCCGTGGACCACACTTTGAGAAGCAAGGGACTGGAACAGGACCCAAAGGTTTAGAACCAGGATGTAATTCTTGGGACTGTATCCCTTCTGGTCCCAGCTTATTGTGGGAAGGGTCTCCTAGGAGATGCCTCACTGTGTGTGGCCTGTGCTTTGCTTTCTGTCCCTCTCACCTCTTGAGACTGCCAGAACAAAGCTTTAATTTTGAGGGAGTAGTGTGTTCAGATCAAAAGCAGTTACAGTGCTTGCTTATCTTACTAGGTTTTCATTTTCCGTTTATTTTTAATCCAGTAATCCTTTATTTTCTTGTCATCTCTTTGATGCTTTTAAGAAGATTTTTTTAAATGTACATTTTTAGTTGCTTTCAGTGGGAGGATTGGTCTAAATAACCTACTCCACTGTTCCTAGAAACAAGAAGGTCTATTACGCCAAGCACTTCACATCTTCACAGTCATGAACTCCTTAATTCTCTCGAAATAGTAATATCCAAAGAACCTCCTAGCATTATCTCCTTTGTCAACATAAGACTTTGTAGGCATCTATGATTATTTGTTTAGAATAAATGTGTAAAGTTCTCCCCTGTCCCCCCCTTGTCCTTCCTTTAAGGCTCCGTGCAGAGCTCCTTCGTTCAGCAGGCCTTTCCTTGCTGCTCTGTCTTGCCTGGCTGCTCCTCTTTGGACAGTCTTCTTGCGAGCATGTCCCAACATTTCAGAATGGGGCTGCTAAAAGGAAATATTAAGATCCACTTCTCATTCCCCAGATGAGGAGACTGAAGCCCCAAGAAGGGAAACAACTTGCCCAGGATCTCACAAAGAATTATTGCTGCTCATAAGATGAGAACCCAAATCCTCCTCAACCAGCCTGGCGGTGTTTCCACAATCATATGTGAGTCCTTCGTTATGTTGAGCCAAGCTTGCCTCTCAACAACCTCCATGTAGTAATTAATCAAGAAATGGCAAGATGTGTGTCTTCTAAATCTGGGAAAAACACCAAAAGAGCTCAGTACATTTTTATGTAATTTTTATCTGCCTAGGTCTGAGGATAAAGGTCTCCATCCCCGAACAGCTGAAGAGGAAGGAAGCAGTCAACAGACAGTCTTGGAGAAATAACAGTTCACAGGGTTTTATTTTAACTGTCCCCTTTTATTTAATTTCTATCTGTGAGACCTCTGAAATCTGAAGAGCCCTGAAAAAGCCATAGAATACACCCACTGTCCTCCTGGAAGGATTCCAGTAAAAACAGCTTCTAATTAAATAAACGAGCTCTGCCATGTTTGCTTCAGATAACAGAATAACGCTTCCATGACAAGCATGTTTGACTGCAGTCAGTTTATTACTTGTTAAATAATCATTGAGCCTTGCTGTTCCTATCCATCTTACAACCTTTCACTAACTAAACACAGAAGAATTGTAAAACAAATAAACAAACAAACAAACTAATCATAATAAGAAAAAAATGGCAATGCTTAGGGAAACTGGAATGTCTGTAATGAAATCCATTAAGAAAGGAAGCAAAATGACTAATTCAGGAACTGGGTAGTAACTCATTCAATCTAATTTCTTAAACTCCTGAACTCCTGGCCCCCAAACACTTCCCGGACCATATGTCCTCCTGAGCACCACCCCATGCAGACACACACACACACACACACACACACACACACACACACACACACACACACATATCCCTATGCCCCTGCTGCCATTGTCTTTTCAATGGTCTCAGACATGGCACACACTCCCATGCCTCTGTGCCTTAGAGCACATTAGGCTCCAGGCTGCAACACTGACTGCTGTTTCCCCACCTATCAAAATCCTTTCCAGCCTTCAGGGTCTAACACCAGCTTCCCTGAAGATTTCTCAGGGATGATGCTCCCACCCTACTTGTGGGGGATCCATTTTCGGAGAGGCCATGGAGATCCAGCCTCTCTGGAAGGGGCTCTGGAAGGCACATGGACCCTCCCCCCATACTTATAATTTTTTTTTTTAGCATAAGTATGTCCTATGGAATAGTTGGGGTATCCTTAGGATACTAAAAAGCTTCTTCATTATTTATCTGAGATTCAGATTTAGCTGGGTTCCCTGTGTTTTTCCTGGCAACCCTACTCAGGTGGCATGCCTGTGGCAGTGGTTCCTATTGGAGGACATTTGCAGGTCTCACTGGTCTGGGCATAGCCCAGGCTATATGCAGCTTGCTGAATGATGGCTCACCTCCGCCTTGATCTCTGCCATTTAGTAAAACAAATGAGTATAAATTGTACATAAAATTGAGTCTCCTCGAACATGTGTGTGACTTTCAAACTATTGTAGAAAATTTTAAAAATAACAGCAATAGTAATAATAATAATTATATCTGTACTGCCAGGCACACTTTCAAGTGTTTTACAGATGCATGTTCATCTTCATAACAACCTTATGAGGTAGGCAACATTATTGTCTCTGTTATACAGTTGGTCCTCTATGTCTGTGGGTTCTGTATCCACAGATATGGAGGACTGACTGCTACACCATTTTACATAAGGGACTTGAGCATCGGTGGATTTTGGTATCCTGGAACCAAGTCCCCCATGGATACTGAGAAAAGACTGTACAAATGAAGAAACGGAGGCACTGAACACTTAAATAATTTGCTCAGTTGGCAGGTAGGTTGCTTGTAGTCGGTAAGTGGCAGAGCTGGGATTGAATTCCCACAGTCTGGCTTCAGAGCCTGCCTTCTCAACCACTCTCTTCTACTGCATCTTTGATAGCCAGTACTAACACACTGCTCACAGCCCCTCACAGCTTATTGTAACATACCAGTGTGCTGTGACCTTACATCTGTGAGCAGCGGCCTACAGAATCAATTCCAAATTCATTTTCTGGGAGTCATGACTTTTTGTAAGCTGATGCAGCTTACTTTTACACACCCAACTCCGTATATTCCCCTTCCCCACGTATGCTCCAGTGAACCTCCCTGTGGGAGGAGAGGCCCTTCCGTCTAGTGCTAGCATTTCACGTGGTCTCTGGAAGGAATGAATAGAAACTCAGAAATCTTGCCTTTTACTGCTACTGCTTTGGCACACACTCTGTGACACACAGCAATACATTATTTCTCTCAACCCATTCTTTCTTCTCCAAAAGGAAAATTCCTACTCATTCTTCAAGATTTAACTCAAACGTCACCTCCTCTGTGAAGGTTCCCCTGATTTTCCTTGGTTGTGTTAGTCCTCCCTCCTTCTGTGCTCCTTTGGTACTTGGGTCAGGCTTAACCCCTGGTCTCTGGATTCCCAAATCAGATCTCCTTCTGCTGTCTCGACTCTATCTCAATGAAATATTTCTCTGGAACAGAGCTTCTCCACCTTGACTGAGGCTCTGAATCAGCCAGGGAGCTTGGTAATATACAAATACTGGGTTCCCACTCCCTAGATTTCTGATTTGGCATGTTGGTTGTAGGATCCAGACACCAATATTAAAAAAGAAATCCACGGATAGTTCTAAGCCACAGTGATGAGCCATGGTTCAGAGCCAGGATTCTGAGGAGAAGTGACACGCTACATAAGCATGCTGAAGTTGAGCTCCATTCTTGATACCTAGTGAATACACTCCTCTCTGTTGGCCGCGCCCTTAAGGGTGGTTATGACTGAGAGCCTGAAAGAGCTTTGGGGAGAGACCTTAAGGTCATTTCCAATCCAACTTTCTATTATTCTAATGACATTTTTGACATGAGATTCAATTTCATGCACCCAAAGGAGCACCCCCTACTACAGTGATATCAGGAAGAGGGAAGGGTGCCTATTTTAGAGGTTGTTTAGAGGAGAAAGACTTTAGAATTCTCTAGTATAAACCCAGGTGGGGAAATTAAGGCTCAGAAAAGTGAAGGAAGCTGACCAAGTTTCCGGTTTTCCTGCCCCTATCCCTTGTGCCCTCACATACCCTGTCCACCTCACCCAATGTCCCTAGGGTGGCATTCACCTTCATTTGAAAGTGAAAAGAAAAAGGGCTTGACCCACACACACAGTTTATATCCAAGCAAAGAAATTACACTCTGGTTATCCAGTAAAACATAATTTTAAATGACACCCAGCCTCATAAAAGACACACACACACACCAAGAAACATCACACAATTCAACAAAACCCTCTATCGTAGTGTTATTCAAACCAGTGTAAAGCAGCTGCATTTTTAAAAAATTAAAATTGAATTCTGAGGCATATCCAAGAGATAAAAGTCAAAAAAAGCCAATATATCATGATTGAGTATGCATGACCACAACCCGTAATCTCTGCCATTCTCTGCAGTGTAAACAAACCTGCTGATTGTTGATGGTATTGCTGAAAACATCACTAATCAAACCTTAAATACCAAATACATTTAAGCAAATAACACTCCAGTTACAGTCATTCTAGCTAATCGTGAAGGAAATCCAAATTGGAGACCAGTTTGAAAATGGCCAGAGCTATCCTGTAGCTGTGCATTAATTGACCAACATCCTAGAGGCAGTGCTTTCTCTTAAGTACAGGAGGCCTGAAACACAAAAGGAAATAAGGAAGAAGTCCAGGAGGCAAGCGCTAATGCAATTTCAAACTGGAATTACATCAGCAGCTTTAAACAGATGGCAGAATGGGAATAAATGTGTTAGCTCCTTTCTCTTACTTGGGCTTTCATTGTTTATATCATTAAAAATAAGGAGAGTTTAAAATAACATATATCGTCATGTAGCGACTCACAGAGACACACAAAACTAGTTTGAAGGAAAGACTGAATTTGGTCATACTCCTGCTTGTTTTGAAAATAATTGGGTGAATTCAATTAAGTGACCCGCTGGCTATTTACAGAAGAGGTTAAGACCTTTAAAGGCACACTGACTATGATCGAGCTGGTCACCGAAAACTCTGGGTAATCCAGAGATCAGTTTAAGAACATTTCTCCTGTGTGTGAGAAGGTGTTGGTGGGTTATGGGATCTTATACTCCCCAAGTTCAATAGACTTAATTGATTATCTAGTCCACGGATAGCAGAGAAATGAATGAGTGTCAGCATTTTCTGTTCCCAGACCTCAACAGACAGCACAAACCTATTCTGGAATCATTCCTGCTACCAGAGGTTTAGTCTTAGAATTCTTCTCCAGACAGCCCATGCTGCTTGCTCATGACAGACTGGGTATGTGGGAGCCTTTTCCCCTTCCTTGATCTCATCCAACTCATTTATTTTTCAGATGAAGAGACGGAGGCCCAAGGAGAATAAAGTGTCCAGTAATACCGATCATAATGTTCTGCTCTATAAATGTTTACTAAATGCTCGATAAATATTTATTTACTGTGTGCCTGGCACTGTGCTAAGCACCTTGCGTGAGTCATCCCACTTGACCCCACAACAGTCTTATAGAGGCAATTTTTGTTCCTATTTAAAAAATGAGGAATCAGGTCAAATACTGCTCTCCTTGTCGGGATGTTGGAGTAGGCACACATGAAATCCCTTTCTCGTCTTTGAATTCATAGGAAAGCTAATACAATACTTGAAATGCTTAAAATACACTGGAAATAAAGGGAATACCTTTGTGGGTCAGGAGGAAAGAGAAAACCTATTTATCTATTTAGTAATATTTAGGAATTGAAGTGGGGCCATGGAAACAGGGACTGGACATGAGCTCCCCCCAAATAACTGGGAGCTCTAAAGTATGTCAGGGCTTGCATTCTACGCTACATACATCCACCTCTATCAAAAAGTTTCCTATGAAGTTAGGAAAGTGCCACAGAGGGGAGTGAATTTGTGCTGCACTGAGACCTACCACCACCGTTTTGCGAGGTGTGGACACACAACCCGCCTCAGAGGACCTGGGTTTACATCCCCATTCTTGCGACTGTAGCTTTCATTCTCTAGGGATAAAAAAAAGTTTCCTTGTCTTCAAAACAGAATGTTAATGCTTCTACTGTGTACTCACAGCTTCTTATAAAAAAAGTTAGGTAGGCAGCCTCCAAGATGGTCCCCAATGATCCTCAGTGATGAGTATTCATGCCCTGTAATAGTTCCCTTGCACACTGAACAGGGCTGACTTGGTAACCATAGAGCATCAGAATAATTATGGTGCATGTCTTCTGAGGCTTGATCACAGAAGGTATGATCAAGCCTCAGAAGACATTTTGAGGCCTGTCTTTTCCTTGTTCTCTCTTGTATCACTCCCTCCGGGGGAAGCCAGTGCTGTGCTGTGAGACACTCAAAGCAATGTTATGGAGAGGTCCACCAATCTGCCATCCAAATAAGTAAGTCATCTTGAAAGCAGATCTTCCAGAGCAAGTCATGCCTTACGATGACAGTACCTCTAGCTAATATCTTAACAGCAACCCCATGAGAAATGACAAACTAGAACCACCCAGCTAAGCTTCTTCTGAGTTCCTGACCCAAAGACACTGTGAGATAATGTTTGTTGTTTTAAGCCACTAACTTTTGGGACTAATTTGTTAAGCAGCATTAGAGAACTGATATCAATGTAAATAAGATAATAACTGTAAAGTGCTATCTCTTTATATATCTTAGGGAAAATTTTGATATCAACTGAAAATCTGAATTTCAGGTCACTGCATTTCTACTTTATTTTGTACAAGTCACTTGACCTTTCCCCTTGGTTTCTCCTGCAAGTGGGGAGTAGTGGAATTAATCCAGCACTGTAAGTCATTACTAACAGAAGATGTAAAATCTCAAGACCCAGAAATGAAATGCAAAGGGCTGAAGCCAGCACTGTCTCCCCTACCCGTGGTATATGGAAATTAGGATTTGAGATGGTGTGCTCCAAGATGACACCCCTGAGACCTTATTGCCTATATTAGCATCCAGACTGGTCAGCTTCTTGTTAACATTTCACCCTAAGCCTGCTGAATCACCTTGATGACTTTTGCATACACTAATTGAAGGCTTTACTTTAGGAGAGAAAATAATAGATACACATGTTTTCACCTGCTTCAGGTATTACCAAAAAAACTTTATGACATTATGTCAGTATTTCACATAATTAGTCATATCGAACAAGCTAATATATGTCTTATTTCTTGTTGGTTTTTATCATTCCTTTCCTTCAAAATCAGACATGGATATATAATTCTTTGTTAGAGCTAACATTTTTATAAAATTAATTGCTTTCACAGTCATTTGGGAAAAATTATTTTGAATTATCATTCTTTTTTAAGGGTTAAGAGCTTTTCACACCCCTTTATCCTTGGGTCAGAATGAGATTTTTAAAAAATCACATTGGGACCCCAAACATTAGCTGGTTATTTAAATCATGATATTTCTCCAAATTTGTATATGTGTGTTTATCCAAATATCTCAGTGTGAATTATATGGATGGATTTGTTGGGCCTTTTTTAAAAAAAGAATTATCTTGTGGCATGAAACATTTTCTAGGTGATATATTACTTGGGAACTTGTCCTAAGGCTAAGAAACCAGTAGTGTTACAGTTAAAAAATATTTTTGTACTTTTAGTGTGTCTAAAATAGCAGATCCTAATTATTCTTACCTATTGCCTTAATTATGTACAATTAAAGTTCTTCTTCAGTTTGTTTCTCACATACATATTAATGTCGGAGCCTGCCCCCCAAACATTTTCACCCAGGCCCAAATGGGCAGCAGAGAGCATCAGCTCAAAGCTTCCTGAAGTTCCAGGGCATTAGGCTCTAGTCTGATTCTGTCCCTGGGTAGTTGTGGGAGTTTATCCAATTACTCGAATTCTTCAGGACTCAGTGTCCTCGTCTATAAAATACAGTGCCTGGTGGATGGTCTCTAGAGTCCTTTGGTTCGTCCTTCCAGGCCTAACTTTCTAGGCTTCTCGTGAAGCATTGCAGACTTGTCTGGTGATAGCGACAAAAGTACTCTGCTTCCCGATACGAAACAGATAGACTTACATCACCTCTGACCTGTTAAAGCCCCCAAAAGGCACATTTCACCTCCTTGGTCTTCAAACAGGTGGACAGCTCCCATTCCCATTTTACTACATCAACTGAAAATCTGAATTTTCAGATTTTCAGATTTCAGAGAGTAGGAACAAAGTATGTAAGGTCTCTAACCATGAGAGATTTGAGGCCTGCCTGGGTAGCTTTCTCTGAATGGGTCAATATTTAAAAATTAATCTTGTTTTCTGATTAAGCAGTAATAGTTAAAAAGCACAAATGACAAAAAAAGAATAACTAACATCTATGGTGTGCTTGCTCTGTGATGATACTCTTCTAAAACCTTATCTATGTTAAATCATGTCAGTCTTACAGTAAGCTTCTGAACTAGGCACTATTATTCTCTTCATGTTAGAAATGAGAAATCTGAGGCATGGAGAGGTTAACAACTGGCCTGAAGGCATATAGCCCATTGGTGGCAGAGCTGGGATACAAAACTGGGTACCTTGTATCCTCAATCCCTCGCTGTACATATGAAAAGATATAAATCTTATAAACGATCAGTAAAATGAAAATAAATAACATATTATTTTTTAATCCATCAAAGTAGCAAAAAGTTTAAAATTTTTTAAATTAGATAATATCCAAGGTAAAGAAGCATATGGGGTATTTTCATATACTCTGGTAAGAGTATAAATTGGTACTGCAATATAAGTGCTTTAAAAAAAAATCTTCCTGGAGTACCACCCACAGATATATGCAAGGTTACACAATATGATACTGTTCTAAAACAGCAAAAAATTAAAGTCACCTGGGTGGTAGGGGAAGCAAAAAAAGTTGCATCAGAATTTCCAGGTATGGGGCCTGGGCACTGGTTTGATTAAAGGCCCTTACATGATTCCAGTGCAGAACCACTGGACTAAATATGCTTCAGTCTCTATTTGATGGAACAGGTTTTTTTTTTCTTTTTTAATGAGGTAGATTTATATGTAACTGACAAGGAAAGAAAATTGCAGAATATGTATTGTAGGATGCCATCCATGTAGAAACAAAACAATACTTTGTATTTCTATGTGCATACATACATATGTTTAAATATATTGAAAAAAATCCAGAAAGAGGCATCCCAAAGTGATGTGATTACCTCAGGGAATTTAGGGATGGTGGTCAAAAAGGATTTTAGCTTAATAGCAATGATTTTAATATCTTACAAGTAGATTAAAAAAATAAATTTTAAAGTATTTATAGATGTTAAAAAAAGTGAGTACATTAAACCATACAAAAGTAGAAAAGAAAAAACCGAAATCATAATCCAACCAGCTAGAAAAAGCCATTAAAATTTGTTTTGTCTATTCCTTCCTGTCTTTCGTCTATACTTGCATATATATTTATTTTAATCTTTTTCTTCCCTTTTTACACAAAATAGGAATTATTACATGATGCCTTTTCCCTTAAAAGTTTGCAAAGATTTTCTCCATGGAAGCTCCTGAAGCTCATGCACCAACCCCTGATGGTCCTGCCCTTCCATGAGAGCCTGGCTGGGGATGGGGTCTAGGGTGTGGACCAGGGGTGGGGGTGGCGGCTATCATATCACATGGGCCACCACTTATGGGGGTTTGCAGGGTTCCCCCAACCCTGCCATAGGGCCTGGCATTCCTGATAAAGGATTTAAAGTTTTGGTGAATGGAAACTCCCTTTTAGCATATGAGTTTGTTACTTGACTTTCAGACACACTTTCAATCTGTTTGAAAGTAGGGGGTCATCTATAATTGACTTCATCCCAAGAAATGGAACCAAACTATGGAAAAGGAGAGGAATCAGGTCACATGGTTCAAAAGGGAGGCATCTGACAATTCTAACCCTTGAGTGGATTCGACTGTGTCTTCCAGTCTGCATGCCTATATTATGACCCAATTGGTGGTGTTGCAAAGTATCTGTTCTCATGGTTTATTCAACTCTACAGGTTTATGAAGCACTGACACTGGGTTGGGCACTGGATGGAAACAACACATTAAGGATTTGGTTGCTGGTCTGTGGGTTCTTGTGGTGCAGAAAGGAAGACACGTATAAATGTAGAGCCTCAATTCAAGGCAGGCTATGATGCACTGTAACTAGCAGAGCCCTAACCAATCTGTCAAATATGGGTGTAATAATGGGACAACAGATGAAATTCTGCTATCCCTAAATCCATATTCATGGGGGGAGGGGAAGTAGTTTTCCTACACCTCTTGCATTGGTTCATTCTTGAACCCATAAACTTGAAGTCACAACCCTACTATGGCTAGAATGCCATCCCTGTGTTGGCATCCCATTTTGGCTGCCTAGAGAAGTATAGCTGCATTTTAACTCTGATTCAGGGGCAGCTAACATTAAATACACACAGTCTGTTAATACCTGGGAGGTAGTGTGAGCTTGAATCTTTCTGGCTCCACTTCCTTATCTGTAAAATGAGGATCTTTCTTTTTTTACATCTCTCTCGTTTACCTCTTCCCACACACACTTGAGAATCAAATGAGTTAATGGATGTGAAGGCAGGCTCCATATTTTAGACAGCTATAGAAACGTAAGGCCATTATATAGATTTTTATCAGACTGCACGTTTATCGAATGTTTATATTTCATCCTTGGAGACCCTTGCTTTTATTTGAAATGCAGTATTCATCTCATCGTTTTTTTGTGAGACTAATCTTTTTATCCAATGTCTTCAGTCTGTTTGCTAGAAAGCTGTCTAGGTGACAATGTTGATATTCAAAAGCCAATCTGAAAACACTTTCTATCTAAGAAGTGTCAAAAATCACAAATGTATGTCTTTTTTAAAAACTGACTTTATCAACTGTTTTACAACCCTGGCGAAAATATTATGTGTTTTAGGTGTACGTCTGCTCTGAATATTTCTGGCATTCTTCATGGGCTTGAATGTGGTTCCTGATTTATTCCTTTTAAATAACCTGGTGATCCCAGGGGGAATATCACAATCTATAAGTATCACTATTTACAATGAGATGGATTTTCCTACCTTGCTAATTGCAGTATTAATTTTCATTTACAAGTTGGTAATTCCTAGCATCAATCCTTTCCCTGTTGGTGGGGTAGGGCCATTGTTTTCAGAGAAAGCCCCAGGAACATCTTTTCTACTCTAATCTCCAGTTGTGCTACACAAAACAGAAAACAAGAGGAACAAAGGATAAGATAATTTCCTTGATGGTAGACTAAAGCAGGCAGAAATTTCTCGGGTTTCTTAACACGCTTTCCACTCAGAACGACACTGCTCTGGGTTTCATCAGCATCTCAGAATCATTTTCATCATTCTCCCTGCCTCACCCTAACCAAACTCATTCCCACACCATACATGAAAGTATTATCATCATTATTGCAAGATTTATATTCCCATTCTACTCCCCCCTTGCCTATTGCATCCCATCGCCAGGTATGAGAAGAAAATCATGAAGTAAAAGCATTTCCCCACATGCTCTGTTTCTCTGCTTTGAACCCTCAGTCCCAGCTGCCGGCAGGAGCACCTCAAGGGCTTTCAGAAATTCAATCAGTTCCCAGATAGGAGTGTAAGATATTAAGTTTCACACTGTTTTCCTCTATGATTTGGATTTTCCACTTTTTGAGTAAAGTCTAGTAATTTTGCTTCTAATGGGACAAAGGAGGAGCAAGAAATATGGAGGTGCTTCTAGGGCTAGAGCTCGGGAATTTAGGAATCCCCACAAAAAAGGCTGACCCTTTCTCTTCTTCTTTTATTATTGGTTTCAGGATAATGGAGATCAGCAGATCATCAAGATCTGGAAAGCAGCAGAGACAAGAAGTCAAAGGAGGTTATCTGAAGCTGAGCTGGACCAGCAAGGACGCAGACCCAGTGGCCATGCTGGGGTGAGTGAGCAGCCTTGGCTGAAGGGCATGAAGCACAGCCAGTCCTTGGAACTTTGGGTTTCTCACAACGCTTCATCTCTGTATCATAGTTTTACAACAGAGAATCATCTAGTCTTTTTTTTTCTCTTCTTGATTGGAAACCTGCAGCTTTTAAGAAATAGGAATTGTAGATGTAAACAGAACTAGAAAGTGACCTGTCACAAAGCTGGAACAGGAGGACTGAGGGCCGAGGGATATTTCTGAGAACAGAAAGAAACTAATGAAGGGCTTGGTGTGTCCGGATGTGTTGAGAGGAATTTTACAGCTTGGTCTGAGAGCTCAGGGAAAAATTAATAATAGGTACACAGAAAACTAAGCAAATGAAAAAAAAAAGAGGGCTCTATTCACTCTAAGAAAACAATGTACAAGAAAGAAAATGAAACTTTAGTACACTACATAGTTCTGCTGTATGTCATATTTATAGGATCATGATGTCGTAAACATTGTATGTGAGGAAGAGAGGTAAGTTGAATCTTCCTTAGTAGGAATTTAATAAATGGTGGCTAAAATCAGGAAATAGAACTATACACGTGTTATTTACAAATGTGGAGGAGAGAGTGGCATGGACATATATACACTACTAAATGTAAAGTAGACAGCTAGTAGGAAGCAGCCGCATAGCACAGGGAGATCAGCTCGGTGGTTTGTGACCACCTAGAGGCGTGGGATAGGGAGGGTGGGAGGGAGACGCAAGAGGGAGGAGATATGGGGATATAAGTGTATGTATAGCTGATTCACTTTGTTATAAAACAGAAACTAACACACCATTGTAAAGCAATTATACTCCAATAAAGATGTCAAAAAAAAAAAAATGCCTCGGAGACCTTCAGGATGGCAGAGGAGTAAGACGTGGAGATCACCTTCCTCCCCACAAATACATTGAAAAAAAAATCACTATAATAATTCAAAGTGCTTGCTACTTGAGAGCAGCCCTTTGGAGTGGAGCAGGGCACTGCAATTTCTCATGGCAAAGCCAACTGTTCAATTTTAAAGGATGTAGACATTTTAAAGGATGTTTATGCATTTTAAAGGGAATCACTAGGACTGTCCATAAATATACAGTGAGCTCTTGAGCTTAGACGTGGTCAAACGATGTGCTTTTGTCAATGAAATGCAACCGGAAGTGAAGTGTCAGGAATGAGTTCACGATCCACCGCATTCCCTTCCCTATCTCAGCCTTTGGTATCTTATTAGGACACCAGTTGGAGTTCTTAATAAACTCTGGTAATATGCTCCTTTAGTTATGACTGTCAAATCTTGATATCTTTTAATAATCCATTTATTAGTTTACTAAGTTTCCCTTGGTCATAAATAAAATACTTACTACTATTCCAGGAAGACTTCTAAGAGCTTTCCATGCATCAAAAAATGAGCATTCATGGTATTTCCCATCATTCATTGATAAGAAGAAAGTAATTGTATTTTTGGTTCAGTTTATAGCAAGTCAGAAGGACACAAACATTGCTTTAAGGTAATTTTGTATATCTCTGTCCTAATCCATATGTGCCGATTTTGAAGTTTAACTCCTAAAAGCCAGTCTTATTTCCTTTTTTTCAAGTTTTGGAAACTATTCTTTGTCATTTCCAGGTCCTGAACAACATACAAAAACATTTTGCAAACTGTAAAGTGCTGCACATATGTAGGGGTTTTAGAATGGAGCCTGGAACTAAACTTCCCATCTCCATTTACAAGTAAGGAAACTGAGGCCCAAACAGGAGATGGGATGTGTTCAAGGTCACTGAATGGGCAAAAGAATCAGGAGGAGACCCAGGCTCTCAGCACTCTGCCGGGCTCTCCTTCCAAAACGCTGAAATCATTCCAGGCCTTTCCTGGCCCATCTCCCACATATTATCAGAAGAGCACATTTCTCCTTTTCCTGATCAGACCTTAACAAATTACCCCAAAATGTAGAGGTTAAAGCAATAAACACTGAACTCACAGTTTCTGTGGGTCAGGAATCCAGGAGTTGGTTAGCTGGGTATTTCTGGCTCAGGGTTTCTCAAGACTGCAGATAAGATGCTGGCCGGGGCTTCAGTCACCTGAAGGCTGACTGGGTTGGAGAATCTGCATCCATGCTCATTCATGTGGCTCGGGGGCTGGAATTCACCTGGGCCTCTCCATAGGGCTGCTCATGACAAGGCCACTGACCAGAGAGGGAGAGAAAAAGAGAAAGAGACCTGAATGCCAAACTGAAGAGCCTGAACTTTATTTCACATAAAATGAGGAGTTATTGATAACCAATGACAATTGCTGAGACTTTTCCAAAGCCTTTTTGGGACTCATCATTGATGTCAATTGCTGTTTAATTATCTGGGCCGAAACCATTCTATGTTGTCTAAAATCCTGTAACTAACAGCTGAAAGAAACTCAAGAAAACAAAACTCAGTAGCAAGAATCCTATGAACACCCTGCTGTGGCACATAAACACCACAAAAAGGGAGGCGGGGAAACTCATACCCAGTATCTCATTAGAACAATATTCCAGGAAGAGAAGAAAGGTTTACTTTTGGACTTTCCCTTTTACAAAATTTACAATCACAGGTCCTATGACTTTAGGTTTAGAAAGGAACTTTGAAATGATCTAGATTGACATAAGCTGATGACACCCAGGCCTACATCTCCAGCTTCAACCACACCTCTGCTCTTTACACCTGTTTATCAAGCCGTCTGCTGGACCTGGCAGTTGGTTGAACTATGGATACTCTTATTTCAACCTGTCAGGAATTGGATTCATCATTTTCCCACCCCCTTTTGCTTTGGGTGTTTTATTTAATTAAACCATCATTTGCTCAGTCACTCAGGCAGCAGCCAGTAGGCCATCCTCTCTTGAATGTGAGAAGCCATATTCAACTGGGTACCACCTACTGATTCTACATCTAATATACCTCTAGCTTCCTCCCCACTCTCAGTGCTCTCGAATTGACTGCTTCTCCCCACCAACCCCCCATCAAAGCTTCCCCTCTCCCCTACCTCCAGTTCTTTAGGAATGTGTTATCTTGCCCAGAATATTCTCTCTGCCTGTCTGGAAAGCTTTTACAATTTTCTCAAGACCCTGTTCATATGTCACCTCCTCTCTATGGAATTAGCCTATTCTTCCTCTGGATTCCCTGCACATTATCACTGACTTCTAACATCATTCTAACATGTTCGCCTCTTACACAAAATAAAGAGCTCTTTTTATTTTATACTTAGGGAAACTCTAGTCCCCAAAGTCTAAGTGACTTACTCAAGTTCAAGTTCATTCAGCTTATCAATAGCAGAGCCAGCTCTAGAAGATATTCTAAAAATAGGGCTCATGCCCAAGGACTCCCTGTGATAAAACGTACACTGCTTCCTTGGCTATGGAGAAGTATCTGCTGGGCTGAATGCATGGTTGTCTTTGAGGTTAAAGCTGTACCCCCAAAGACCTGTCCTGCATTGGGGGTGGAGAGTCTGCCTGCTAATACTCCAGTCAGTGGGCCTGGGAGTGTCTGCATAGAGGGACTTGGTGGAGATATTTCGGCTTTGCTCACAGGATGGCCTGTGGAGAGGAAGTGCCATTCTGATTTGTGAGTCACCCATTTCCACTCCACAGAGGCCTTGTCAAGTAGGAGGCTGTCAACTTTCATCTCCATCTCTCTTACCCCTGGGGCCAAAAGTCAAATTCAGTTTCTGCTCACTGTTTTGATTTTTAGTGGCTCCTCTGGCACCCCCAGCTCCAGGACCTTTAGCAAGTGGCTTCTTTTGAAAGTTTAAGGTGGAAATCTCTGAGCTGGGCCCGCGCTTCTTCTGACAGGTGTGTAATCGATGGGAAGTCTCTCACTGGAGGCTATCCTTTCCTGAGTCTTGCTAAAAGGCACTTTCAGCGATGGGAAGTGCTCTTAGAGACCTTTTACAATGGACTGAGCTGGGCTAAAATCGTCACCTTTTTCCTCCTGGGTGGCATTCACTATCACCAACCTTTCTGGCAATTGGAGAAGAAAGTGAGGATGCAGACAGAAAAGAAATCTCTCCCTTAATACATACAGGACAGAATGTTCTTAGGGACAGGCAGAAAAGCAGTGACTCGGAAGAAACTTATGAAGGGTGGGTGGATGCTGCACCTTTGGGCTTTGGTTCTGCCCCTCCGAGTATCTTCTCTCTCTTGGGGTTCTCTGACTTTGATTCCTGTGGCCCTTCCCTACCAGCCCCACAGGGAGCACAAGCCCTTTCCCCGTTTCTCTTGAACATACTAAAATAGGCTAATACTTTCCAAAGGGGCTTCACTGACACACTAAAGAAAACAAACTCGGAAAACATCAACAGCATTGAAAACCATCCAGCTTACTCAGGATCACATCTTGATCCTAGGAATCCTAGAAGCAAGTATAAAAGAACTTCATCAAGCTTCCCCCAACACCCTATCCAGTTCTACCCCTAATCTTGTTTCTCCCCCTACAAGTTTCCTGCCCTTCTCAACCATAAGGCCTCTAGGTACCATTGTGTTTGCTGGAACCTGGAAGATGGTGTGGAGGACACTTTTGTTCAAATCAAATGATGGCAGGAAGGAGACCAGTCAGGAGATAATGGAAAGCTAAATTAAGGCAGTGGAGGTGAAGCCAGGCAATAGGGTAGAAATGTAAGAAATATTTAGGAATCAGAATAAGTAGAATTTGGGGACCTATTAGGTATAGGGTGGAAGGGGTTGAATCTTCTTTTTCTTGCCTTATAAGATATCTGTTAAATTTAAGCTGGAATTCCCTATACCTTTTGAATGCTGGAAATGATATTGCTAAAAAAAGAATTGGAAAGAGGGGAAGCACAGAAAGCACAAGGGGTAGAACAGAACTTTTGTTATTAATGAAGATATATGTAATGGCATGTAGCTTCTTTAAAGTGTGATTTATTAAAGTGTAATTTACATACAATAAAGTTTCCAAATATTAAGTGTACAGTTGAGTTTTGACAAATGCATACACCCATATAACTACCACCTCAGTCAACATATAGCACATTTCCACCACCTCAAAATCTCCCCTTGTGTCCTGTCCAGTCAATAGCTCCACCTCCATCCCTAGGCAACCACTGATCAGCTTTCTGTGACTAGAAATTAATTGTGTACGTTCTAGAATTTCATGTAAATGAAAACACATATAATCTTTTGTGTCCAGTCTTCTTTCATTTAGCGTTGTTTTTGAGATTCATCCCCATGTATCATTTTATTTTATTGCTAAGTAATATTCCACCTTTCAGATATACCACAATTTGTTCATCCATTCACCTACTGATGGACATTTGGGTTGTTTTCAGTTTTTAGCTATTACAAATAAAGCTGTTCTCAACATTTGTATGCAAGTTTTTGGGTGAACATATATTTCTATTTTCTTAGGGAAATACCTATGAGTGGAATTGCTAGGTCATATGGAAAGCACATGTACATTTAACATTATAGGAAGCTGGAAGCTCATTTGTTAACCAACAGAACACTTCTTATCATTATTCACCATAATTCAAGGATGAAGGAAAAATAAATTTAGCCCAATCCTGCTTGAGTTATCATAAAGTTTAAATTAGTGGGATCTGAATTAATGAGATTAAGCCATTATAAATGTCAAATTAATCCAAAAATGGTTTGGATTTTTAATTCATATGAAAAGAGTGGTTCTAAAAGAGTATGATATGCACCAAGGGGAGAGAAATTTTGTGAACTTTGTATATTTCCACCCAGAAAAGAACAGCAATACATTGTTATTTTATCAGTGGGATCCAATGATATAAAATAAAACTGTGATGTACTCTATAAAAATGCATAGGGTATTACTGTTTTACTTTAATGGAAGCCATCATGGGGCTTGCAGCATTGTTTTGCTTATAAAATAACGTGGATCCACTCTATGCTATGATATCATCCTTCTGAGTTGACTCAGCCAGAAAGCTGGGGCATGTATGTTGCCAGGTAAGCCAGCAACTTGGAAAATTACAGCTCTGCTCTTCTTAAGGGTTCCCCTGTGAGTGGGAGCCTTAACATTGTCTCTAGGGGGCTAACATCTCCAGGAGCAGCCTAATCATTGGCTCAGAAACTTCTTTAGAAGCCGACTGACAGCAGCTGCCAATCTAGATAATCACCAGAGAGCCCCAATTAGAGCTCTGACCATCGATCTCACCACCAGGATTTAGGACTTTAATATGTATCCACAAGTGGAAAAAAAAATTACCCCCTGAGAAAAAAGCAGCATTTTTATAGTATGCACTATATTATACAGCCATATTATACATTATTTATAACTCATAGATGCATCTTTAACCCATCTTCTTAAATGTTACATTGTTAGTCTAATAAGGTTGGTATTTAAAAGCTTTCTTTTTCTAATCTTCACTTTGGAAAGGGACATAGCAAATCTGGAAGAAAATATAAATGAAAGAGTATTTTTAGAATTCACAAAAATAGGAACTCTTTTAAAGTAATTTGTACTATTGTCATTTCTGGGGCCTTCGTTAGCCACCTAAGGAGGAACCCAATGTTTTCACTAATCCTCCGGATGAGGCCAAGTTTAAAACACACGCTCTCTATAAGGATTACGTAAAGATGTTAAAACTTGGCCAGAAAGGTGACAATGTATCTTGATAATGGAGACAATCTTGGAAGTTGGCTGGTCTGTCCAGCCACTATGAACTAATGGTGGGTAATCAAACACAGCAGGTCTGCACAGATACAGGCAAATGCCAAACAGCTTCCTGTATGCACAGAATTCAGCTTAATTAGTCACAGAGGAGAAATAGGCACATTTAAGCTAATCCGAGAAATCATTATTGTTCGAGTTTAAGAATTGTTGCCCTCTTAAAACAAGCAGCTCCTACCTGCAAAGGGAGGGCATAGGAGATAGGTAAGTGACCTTTATATAAAGGAACTGTCCAGAAGATGAATTCTCTCCATCATTTCTTTTCGTGGTTATTTCTCAGTAGCTCTTATTTCACCCAGTAGATGATAAATGTACAGTGCATGCTAACTCAAGAGTGACTACTAACAAGAAATATAAAAGGACTTTTAAAGTGTTTGGATGGTTTTATGAATGAAGGGCTACAGGTACTGCTGGCAAAGGGTGGTATAGACGTGACTATTAAGGCAGGGCTTTTTACAGCTGTCTCTGGGAGTCTTCATTGGCAACTGGAACAGGACTGGCAAGTTGCCCCAGCATTGCAACTAAGGCTCTGAGTGGTGAGCAAAAGGCACTTCGTGTCCCACTTTCTCAGTCCCAATCTCTCCAAGGAGGCTTTGGGTGGTGGGGTGCAGCCACAGCAACATGGGCTTATTGAGAGCGCTAATTCCACAATCCGCTGTCCCACCCATCCCCATTCCATCCATACCCCTGCCTCACAAGGCAAAAGGGCCTGGAGGTGAGAGAGGGTCAGCCTTGTGGGAGGCGCTGCATTCACAGAGAGAGGCTATCCCCTTTCCTGAGTACGGTTAAGGATGTCCTTCCTGTTCTCAGACCATCTTGAAGTAATGTGCTTCCCCTCTCTAATTATTCACGAAGGTGGGAGGTGCCTACAAGAAGAGGGGCTGGCATCTCATTACTTGATCACTGCTTAGGCTGTGTAACCTGAATGAGAACAAGACAGAGACAGTCTCCCCATCTGTGTAGGTGTAACTGGGGGCTACAGCCCCGACTGCCCCCACAGAGAGGGCAAAGAGGCATCTGCATCAGAGGAACATAGTAGGAAAGCCACCAGCTGGGGTTCAGTTGGAATTTTCTGTCAAATCTTTCAAAAGGTCTTTAATGTACAAGGTTGCTGCTTGGGCATGAGTCCCTTTCCAGCTGACATGTTGGAGCCACTACTGTCCTCACCAAAACCATAGAAAATGAGATAGACTGGCAGACAGCCAGCCCAGAAGGCCACAACTGTACCCAGTTACATAAAGAGACATCTGCCCTTTCCTTCTCCTTCCTCCCTTGCCCACACCAAAAGTTCTCAGCACCCAGAAGATGGAAGGGAAGGTGTCTGAAGCCACATCCAGCCTCCCTCCACTGTGTCCCGAGCATTCAGGGCCAAGGCGCTGGCCTGTGTGAGGGCTATTCCTTCTCTGTCCCTGGATGAAAATCTAAGTAAGTCCCTCAGCCTTCCTGGGCACTCTCAGGTAACAAAAAATCCTGATATTTTTAATCACAAAGATGTTTTCCTTTCAGCCAATAAAATGACCAGTTGACGTGTAACCGTCAAAACATTGCTTCATTCAGAGTGAAAGCTCTCCACTTCCCCCCAGTCCTGGCCTGCCTCAGGCCTGAGGGCTGTGGTAGATCAGCTTAATTCCTAGTCTTTCCCCACCTGGCTCTTCTACTTCTTAGCCACTCCCTGGGCTGTCTCTGGCTTCCATGGGGTTGGAAATAAGATGAGGGCAAGTGGAGAGAGGGGTAGAGAGAGAAGAAGTGAGGGCCAGGGAAGGTGTTCCCTAACTGTGTAGATGCAATCAGCTGTGGTGTCCTTTGGGCAGGGTGGAGTCCCGTAGCTAATTCTGCCTCCTGAGTGATGCTTTCAAGAGTGACTCAGAGACATCCTCTCTGCGGCCTATACTGTGGTCCCTTGATGTGAGTGAAGACCACTTCAGCTCCTGAGTATCTGGAGGCCCTTCCTATTATATTTCCAGGCAGTCTTCCCTGGGGGAATCCAAGATGACACCAGGCTAACTCCTCTTCCCGCTTCCTACTGTGGCCATATCTGGTCTCTGAAATATCCTCATCCAGCCACTGCCCCAGTGCTCACTGTTTGCTCCTGACATAGTCTCCACTTTGTGGCCATAGACCCTTTTAGCAGGGTCTTGCCTGTGGATTGTTTTTAGACCGATTTTTTGTCTGACAGAAATGCAAATGACTTTTGTTTGGTGGAACAGATACCTCAATGGGTTATGATTTATGGTCCTGTTGGAATACTGACAGATTTTGTATCTAACCCAGCAATCTTAACATTGCTATAAATACTTCTCAAATGCTCTTCTAAATGGTTTTAACATCTTAGTGGCTCCCTCATTAATTAGCGAGTTGAATAAGATATTTGACTTGTGTTTATTTCATATTTGAAAGACAGTCATAATTTTATCTCTTTGAAAATTATTCCTTAACAAGGTTAAAGTCCAACGCTCTCTGCTAAGAAATTCTACTACTACTACTATTTGATGATAGTACTACCTTACATGTCTATAGCAGTTTATAGTGTGCAACTTCCTTTTTGCAATGAGAAGCTTCTTGAGGACGGAGGCTGGCTGTCTTGTGCACCATTGCATTGTATCCCTTCTGCTTGGCATAGTCTCTGGTACAAAATAGGAGCCCAATGATTATTTGCTATGAATCTCATTTGGTGTTCATATAACCCTGCAAGGTAGGTAGAGAGATCCGCTTCCTTTCTTTCACACATGAAATGTATTTGGATGGCTTGCTCAATGTCACACAGGTAGTGAGTTAAGAAAACTGGGACTCAACCAGACCTTCCTATTGCTAGGGCAGTGCTTTCTGAGGACACTACAATTGTCTCTCATTTTATAAACATGTCCTTAATACTCCCATACAAATTAGAAATACTTCCTGGCTAAAAGCTTCCTTAAGTGACTGCTTCTGTTAGGATGCTTCTAAAATTTTTAAAACATAATTCAATATATAAAACTTCACAATTTATGGTAATAAACATGAAGTTATCTAAGGTCATGGCAATAATTTCTAGAGAAGTAATTAAATAAATCTGAGGAGGATGATTTCTGATTGAAACACTGGAATCATTTTTGCCCCAGTAGAGCAGTGTATCTTGGTTTACGAAAAATCCAAATGTAAAGAACCTTTGTTTTCCAAGCAAGTCATAATTAACACTGGAAAATCAGAAACTGACTCTGTCTGCAGCTGGAATTTTCTTTAGTCCATATTCTTGTTTCCCTGGATGCCAGCTGGACTCCCCTCCCCCTTGCCCCCAAAAAATCAAGCAAAACAGAGCAGTTGTTGGTCCCTTTAAAATATGCTCGAGTCCTCATTACTTTCCATCCACACTGCCAGCACACCATTATAAACCATTACCTGTTCTTATCTAAAGTGCTGCAAAAATCTCCCAGCTCATCTCCCTGTACCTGTTCTTATGCTTCTCTCATATCAACACCACAAGTAAAGTGATTTTTACAAAACACAATCTGATCTTGTTGTACTTTTAAACCCTCTCTGTGGTCTCCCACTGCTCTTAGATAAACCTAACTCCTTATTGTGGGTTTGATGCCCCACGTGATTTGTCCTTGCCTGACTATCTTTCCAGTTACCTTCACCCTTGCTCACATTGTACCTTCCCCATCTCAGAGCCTTTGCACATGCTAATCCCTCTTCCTAGAAAGTTCTACCTTTGCCTTCATTTTGATAATTCCTGCTCCCCCATCAGGGCTCAACTTTAGTGTCATTTTCTTGGAGAAGACTCCTGTGCTCCTCCAGCAAGTGCAATCACACATGTAATTGCTTTTTCAGCATCTATCTTCCCCCCAGACTCTAAGTTTCTTGAAATCTATCTTGTCTGTAGCCCTAAGTTCAATGCCTAGCACACTGCCTGACATACACAGTATTTCACCTGTTCTCAGATGCACTTTTTTTTTTTACTTTTAAACATCTCTGAAATCAGGATGCAACTTTCAATCACTAGTATGTCATAGTTTAAATGGCAGTATTTTTCTCTCTTAGTGTAAGTGGAATAATTGTGTATCATACAACCAATATTATCTTACATTTGAAGAAATATGGTGGTTGCCACATGAATGCCTACCCGTAATAAAAAGCCTTCAGTTATTTGGTTGTTTTGCCTGAGTACAGAAATTCTACTACTTATGAATGGCTGGATTCTGAAAGACTGTTTGCAAGTAGCAAAGCAAAACAGCCAGCTGCTGTTTCTCCACTGGTAGTGGGCAGCATCAGTGCATTTTCACTTGACTTCTACCTAGATGTCATGCAGGTTGGAAGTTCACTGGGAGAGGAGCATGTTATCCGGGGCAACTCACACAAGCGCCTGCCTGCTGCTCTGGTGTCTGCTGATGAGGCTTCTGTCAACACAACTCCATACCCCAACCACTGCTATCAGCACCTCCCCTGCCAAAGCCGACGTCACAGCAGCTGCCCCGTCACCGTCCTCCTTATACTCCAGACAGCTGCCTCTCTCTGCCGGCTGAGCAGAGCAGCCCTTTGGTGCTCACAAGACACTCCATCCTGTCAAACATGCAGAGCCTTCTGCTGGGAGCCCAGCCAAAGCCTCCTGGTAGAGAAGCAGGGAACTATAGAGTGCTTGATCACTCATTACATTCCTGCCTTGATAATTGGTTCAGAGGCCTCAGGCCACCAGAATGGCTGAATCACTTTTCTTTAGAATCCAATTCTAATAGAGAAACAGCTATATATAGGGCCCAGTAACTTGCAGTTTTGCCTTTACATAAAACATTAGCCTGTTTTTTTTCCCTTCTGGGAATCAGCTTTTCCTTTGGTAGAGACTGTTCCACCCTGATCATTTACTGAGAAAATTCTCTCCTTATCCATGGGCATGTCACAACCCTAGCACAACTAGGCTTAAGTAGAACAGGTTTATTCAATTGACTGTGGCCTTGATAAGTTGTACTCATGATTGACGAGGCTGCTATTTCTGGGTGTCCTCTCCCATCATCACCCTGCCTGGGGCTTTACAAAATAGCTGGGTTGAATCACACTGACAGAACCTTTTAGTCACTTTCAATTCTGCCAAGGAAACATAGACATGGGCTTTCAACTTCTAAATTAACTTTGATTCCCTCCAGACCCTGATCCCTTTTAGGTCACAAAGCATCTTAAAACTGAGCTGAACACTTTCATTTAAAAGAAAAGGAAGGGGACTTCCCTGGTGGCGCAGTGGTTGAGAATCCGCCTACCAGCGCAGGGGACACGGGTTCGATCCCTGGTCCAGGAAGATCCCACATGCTGTGGAACAACTAAGTCTGTGTGCCACAACTACTGAGTCTGTGCTCTAGAGCCCATGAGCCACAACTACAGAGCCCACGCACCACAACTACTGAAGCCGCTGCGCCTAGAGCCCGCACTCCGCAACAAGAGAAGCCACCACAATGAGAAGCCTGCGCGCTGCAGTGAAGAGCCAACGCAGCCAAAGATAAATAAATAAATAAATTTAAAAATAAATAAATGAATTAATTTAAAAAAAGAAAAGGAAGAAAAAAGGAAAACAGATAAGTGAGAAATAATTGAAGCAAATATGACAAAGAATTAAGATCTCAAATAAAATCTTATCCAAAATGTAATATAAATTAAGATCTTAATAGATAATTGAGATCTGTCCAAACTTTCCAAGCCTGAATGGAAGCGACGACAGAACTATCCAGTTAGAGGTGCCACTGAACTCTCCTTGGCAGAGCTCTCTCCACGAGTGCAACAAACAGTGGCCTTAGGCGGCTGTACTGAGCCAGGAGTCGCGTGCGGATTTGAATCCAGTAAGCCAGAGAAGAACATTTGATGAGGTTGCCCCAACTGAGGGACCAGGAGCAGATGTCAAAAGCTAAAATATTGGGAGGATGTTGGAGAGAAATATATTGCTGGGTATATAGACATTGAGATCCTTTAAGAAACCAGCTGAAATTATCTAATGACAAATTTTTAACATCGCTTGTGATGATAGAGTAGAATCTCAAGCACATATCACAAATTTTGAGGAGTTTCTGATCGTCAAATTGAACAACTGGGCATCTGATTGAAGGAAATCTCCAAGGCAAAGGGCACCCCCAATTCCTGAGGGGTTCAAGCTAGTGGCCAGACTGGGCCATGAGAGAGCAGGGATCTCTTCACTTGAAAACAGAAAAATATTTGAGAATCATCTGTGCTGGCAGCCCAGAGGAAACCTGCGGCACCCAGCACAAAGCCCAAAGGAGCAGGGTTTCTCCCTGATCAGGTACCTCTCTGCTCTTCTCTGATATGGCCAGACATTCCCTGATGTGTAAGACAGGAAGGGTGTCAGACACAGACACTCTACCTATGTGGAATGGAGGCCAAGACAGAAAGAGATCTGGGTACAGAAAGTTTTGTCAACATAAAGCTCCCCTGGTACAAGATCTCTCCTGACAGCTGCATCCCTGAGCTAGGATTACATGGTCAACCAGCCCTCCAGTTGAAGACTTAAAGATTAAGTCCATCCAAGTAAGATCTAAGAATTCATCCACCTTAATTTTGGGCAAATACAGGACAAAATACTCAGATATAAACACACATGCACACACCACAGAGGGACTATTAAAAAACTTTCTACAACATAGAAGATAAATGTAGCACTCAGAGATACAGAAGGGCCATTCTTAAAATGTATATTTCATTCAAGTCATGGAAGTAAATTTTAGAGATAGTCTGCCTTATACCCTTGAGGAAATAAGAGCAAAGATTCTAAGAAAGAAGAGATGAAAGTTGAGATGGTAAGACCATATATATGTAATGAAATAGTTAATTAAATAATATATGTAAAGGCAGTGCTACAGTAATTTGATAATTGGCAAAGGCAGTAAAGGACAGAACTAACTTCAGAAAATCAGATCTGTAATGTGGAGGGTAAACTTGGGGCAATCTCTCAGAACGCACAAGAAAAAGTCACAGAGGTTGAAGTGATAAAAGATATAAATGGAAGAGTCAGAAAATGAAGCATCAACATGTGGGTCTGCTGCTTACTAGCTCTAAAACTGTTTCTCCTGAGTTTTAGGTGTTTCTCTAACACCTAAATGGGTTGATAATACTACTACTCCTTAGGACCCTGTAAGGATTGAGTGAGATAATGAGTGTAAAGTGCCTAGCATTTAGGAAGCATCAAATAAATGGTAGCTGCTATTATTATTATTACTAGTGCTTCTCCCACTGCTTTTATATTACTGTTATTAAATAAATGAACGCAAGGACACATGGGAAAAAGCCAGTACTGTGGTCTATGTCCCAGGACAATCCACTGGATTTTGTCTATAGATTGATATTTTTTCTCAAGAAGGGCTCATGGCTGCTACATTCCTTGAATCCTTTTTCTGTTTGTTTTTTTTAAAGGATATCTGCCTATTACCTTCATATGTAAATAATAATTTGATGGATATAAAATGTTTGTGTAGAACATTCTCTATAGCTGTGCACACAGTGTACCAGTTTTCTGACACTGAATGTCATGATGGAGAAATCAGAGGCCAGTTGATTTTTTTTTACTTGTAATACTTTACATAGAATAAAAATTACAGCGACAACACTCTTTATCATCGCAGTAACTCAATATATGCTTCAAGGTTTTTTTGTTCTTAGTAGTTTGGGTTTTTTTGTTTTTGTTTTCTGGAATGAGTGCTCTGTTTTCCTGCAGGTTCAGCTCTTGGTTTATAGAAGTTTTCTTCTATGATATCTTGCAATGCATGTTTGTCTCATGTTCTCTTTTCCAGAAACTCTAATATGCTTATGTTGGTTGGTGTTTCTCTTCCACGTCCATAGTTTTTCCTTCTAACAATTTATAAACATCTTCTTTCCATTTTCCTGAATTTACTCATGCTCTAGTTATTGCAGTTTCAAAGGTGACTTATCTTTCCATAGTAGTGTTACTGTGTGTTCAGTTTCTTTCCTAACATTGTTAGCTCACTTTTTCTCCTTTGGCCATCTTAGAATCTCTTCCTTGAGCTCCTTATCTCTCTGTTGTGCCTTCCTTTTCAACGGGGCTGTGTTCTCTTTAAACTTCTCTGAGGGATGAAAAAGTATCTGACTTTTCTCTACGTTCTGGAGTAATCTTCTCTTATAGCTGCAATGATTATGTCAGATGTGAATTTCTCAGCTGCTTTTCGCTTCTTCACTTTCCTTGTTCTTTTATTTTTTGTAGTGTCTATGCATAGGACCCACAATGGGTCTCTTTTATTCACCTGTCCTTTGAGAAGGGGGTAGTTCTACCTAGTCTTCTGTTTGCTCAAAAGTGATGTGTATGGTTGGGGCAGAGGAGTGATCTGGAGCAGCTGACAGCTTTGGTCCAGACACATTGTTTCTGAAGATATTAAGAGAATCTTTTTCTTAATTTTCACTGTTTGCCCATTTCAGCTGAGCAGATAACCCAGATAGGAGGTAGGTCTGGCTCACAACAAAATCCCTAACTCACAACTGATGTCCATCTTGTTTACTTTTAGAGAAATCTGGACCATGTTGAGGTCTGCGGGGTTACATGTCATCTCTCAGCATCCTTCTTCAAACTGATCCCGAATTCACTGATTTGGCAGATATTCTCTTTTGCCTATGAGTTGGAAGTTGTAGCTCTAACTATATTTGTTGGAGATGCAGTTTTCTTCACTATTTATGTTCTTTGGATTATTTTAATAGGTTACAAACTGGGCACTATAGTAAACAGGCTTTTTACCAGAAGTCCAATGTAGCATTTTTAAGATAAAAATCTGATGACATCACCCCCTTTTTCTGCTCCCCATCTACACCTCCAGCCTCTTCCTGCACTTTTTCCTCCTTCACCCTTCTGCACTACATGACATCATTCACTTGTTCTCCCCCTGAAATCTGTCCCCTTGTACCTTTTGTCCTCTCTACCTGGAATGCTCTCTCTCTTCCACTCCCTTTGTGTGGCCAGCTCCTCTTATACTCCAGTCTCAGTTTAAACATCACTTATGAAAGGACGCTTTTTTGAACATTCTAAGTTTACATCCATACCATTTTCCTGCACTTGGGGTGTCAAATCTCCCTTCATATTTGGTTAGCAGTTCCCACAATAACATCTTAATTTCTCTTAATGTTGTTATAATGTTGATTGGAGCACAAATAATGAATTCAAATTTACAACTGCAGTTTTCAAGTGAATATTCTCTAATCTAGACTGGATATATTAGCGTCAAACTACATACACATTGTGAATTGATTTTGAAGTATTGTGTGTTTGTGTCTGTTACGGATATTCGTGCTAGAACACAAATAGTATAATGAAGGTATGTAATAAAAAAGGATGTTCTGGAAATCTGTATCAAAACGTTCACTGGTGCATAGGTCAGTGCCTGGCACGCAGAAGGTGCTCAATAAATGTTTTGTTGAACAAATGAATGATTGGTGTACTCTTGAGGTTTATGTTCCTACACAGTATGGTCCATCTCTATCCAAATAAAAGGTAATTCAGAGACAGGAGGTTCTGTTCAGGCAGAAGAGAGAATAGTGCAGGATAAATCAGGGTGTTTATTCAAGTTGTTCTGCCAGCTTGCCTCACTGTTTTCATACTTCCTGTTCATAGGTAACCACTTTGTAAACCTAGATGCAAGATGGAAGTCCTGCAGATTTCTGCAAACAAGCTGCGTAAGGCATTCTCAGCATTTCTCCAGGCTGTCAGAGGGCTTAGATCAAGTGTTCTCACACATTGCCAAAGCTCTTCTCAGACATATTTGCTCCAGGCTTTTATCAACTGCCAGGAAATGAGCAGCTGTGAGTTCCAAACCTAACAGGTATGTGGAGCTGTCAGCATGTTCAATTCTGATCAACCGGAGAGGAGAAGTTGTGCTGGGGTCAGCCGTGTCTGATACCCCTCCCCTCTGACCAGCAGGAGTTCGTGAAAGCTCCAGGCTCCTGCTGAACTGGGGAATTGCTGTGGAAGGGGCTCAGCCTGGGGACTTCCGCCAAGAAGTGCCTGGCTCGCCAGCTGCACGTAGCCCCCCGCCCCCCACCCAGTGCCTTGTCATTTGAGATGACATGTATGATTCCAAGGGCAGGCTTAGCTCCGGTAGCCTCCACTGCCAGCAGTCCATGGACTGTACTAGATTAATTCTAGTACATTTAATAGTACATGTGTACTATTTAAAATGTGGTTTACTGTGATACTAAATTTGTTTTACCTGGTTTTAAAAAACTAAGAATTTAATTAACTTTTTCTTTCTTTTTCTTTTCAGCTCTTTATGGAATTGAAAGTCAACTGAAGCTCAGGGAAGTTTTTCATTGTTTTGATAGCTCTCAGGTTGTGGCTGGGTCTTAGTTTTTGCATGTGGTTGCTTTTTTCAACTAATTACTTTTTAAATGTGTTAAGACTCCTTTTTAGCTTTAATCTGCTTTAGAGTGATATTACCATTTTATCTTTTAAATTTTATTAACTTTTATTTGAGTGGTTTTAAGAGTTTTCAGTGTTGAGATTTCATTCTGTTACCTAGAGTCATAGACTTTCAGAGCCGGGAAGGCCCCTGAGATCTTTGCTAAATCTCTTCTTATAAAGGTGAAGAAACTGATGTAAAGATGTTAAGACGCTTGCTCAGATTCTCACAGCCAGAGGTGGAGTTGGGGGCGAGAAAAATCAGGTTTCCTAACCCTCAATTAAAAGGTATTTCCACTACAGCTGCTTATCCTTTTAAGATATTTTCACCAGCTTAGTACCTTACTCTGAGAGTCACTACCACTGCCTTTGATGAAAATACATATGCCAACTTGTATGAAAAAGACAAAGGCAGTGAATTATAACTAGAGTTAATGTGATTTTTGTCAATTCCTCACCCAAGTCCCAAGAAATGCCAATACCCATGTCAAACAGTCAATCAATGGTTAATTAGTATTAAGTTCTTCTATATGTCAGGCGCAACATCTGCCAAAATGTGGAAGTCTTTGGTTCTCGTGATAGGGCCACAGGAGATATGAAGTCCTAGAAAGCATATCTATAATACTGGTAAACCAGATCAGGCAGTGGATATTGGGGGGGTAGTGCTTGGAAGCCAGATATATTTGGATTACACATCATGAGCTAAGAGTAGCAGAAGAAATCTGATGTGCTCTTTCAATTGGCAATACTGATAGGTTGTGCTGAATTTAGTAAGCCCTTATATTTTTGTTACAATAATAATAATAATAATATTTTCATGGCATCTTACAGTTTGCAAAGCTTTCACTTCTATAATCTCATCTAATTGTCACAATAAATATTTTAGATAAGTATCTTCCTTTTCAAAAAATGACACTGAGACTCTAAATCTCACAGCATATTATTGGGAGAAATTAGATTTCAACCTAACTTCTTTCTATTCAAAAATCTCATGATCTGTTCATTGCCATTTCTTTCTTCCTCCTGTCTTCAACACACATTCATGGACCATTGTTTACATGCCAGAGACTGTAGTAAGGAACGATTCCATCAAAAGTGCAAAATTGGTTCAACACAAGGAAAATTATTAGCTTAATCTATTACTTCAATAGACAAAGCAAAAATTAGGTTTTGTGGCTGCCATGAGAGTGGTAAGAAACAGCTCTCTTTGGAATAGCTCATCCAGTTCACATTTTACAGATGAGGGAAATCTGGCATGGGGGTGGGAAATAGCTCAAACATTCAGTGAGACAGAAGCAGCTGTAAACTGACTAGCCTGTATATTTCTAGTAGACAACAGTGCTTCTCAGGAGACACACAAAACCATGTACTTGGTAAAAATCTTTGTGCATTTCTGAAGAGCGAAAATGGCTTATACACACACACAACACATACATGCACACACAGATAAAATACATATACAAGCAAGTTAATATCATTCTCAATGGAGAAACCACAAAAAGTCATGCCCCCTGAAAGAACAGGATATTATAGTTTTTAATTACATTAGAGATACTCTATAGAGATGCCCACAAAAGGGAATTCACATAGAAAAGGAAAATAGAAAAATCACCTTCTAAGAATCCAAGGGAATCCACCTAAAATCTAAGTAAGGTAAACAAAGTGGCAGAATGTCAAATAGATACATAATAACTAATTCCTGAGAACTTGAGATAAATAGCCATAAACTATCATAAAAGAAAGCTGGTTTATAATAGCAACAAACATTAAACATTTTATTTATTAATTCAGTAAATATTTATTCAGTGCCCACTACTTGCCAAACAATATTCTGGGTACTTGGTTTACAGCAGAGAATGAATAGACAAAGATCCTGGCCTCAGGGAGCTTTTGTTTTAATGGGGGATACAGGCAAGGCATAAGTAAACAGTATCACACCTTTGAAGCTAGTGCTGTGGCAACAATGGAGAGCAGGAGGAAGGGAATCAGGACTACAAGCAGTAAGCATGGGGTTATACTTTTAAGTAAGATAGTCAAGGCCATTGAGAAGGTAACATCTGGGTCAAGACCCGAAGGAGGTGAGTGAATTAGCCATGCAAATATTTGAGAGAAGAGTGTTCAAGACAGAGGAACCAGCTAGTGCCAAGGCCATGAAGTAGGGGTCTCTCTGTTGTGTTAGAGAAACAGCACAGCAAGGTGACCAACACAGCTGCTGAATTAACACTGAAGTGGGAGTGGGGGATAATCACGCATAGCCTTGGAGACCCTTGTCTACTACTCTAAGAACACGGGCTTTTGCTCTGAGTGAGATACAAAGTCACGTGGTTATTTAGCAGAAGAGTGTTACTTGAACTGTATGTATATCACTCAGGTGATGTGTTGAGGCAATGTTGTACTTGATTACTGCTCTACCTTCTCTCTGACCCTGGCTCAAACCTTCATCATCTCTCACCTCAATTATTGTAGATGATAGTGGCTTGGGCCAAGATAAGGACAGTGGAGGTGATAATAAGAGGCTGAATTATGGATATATTCTGAAGGTAGAGTCAACAAGATTTCCTGAGGTGGAGTATGAGAAGAAAAGAACGGCACTGAGGATTTCAGCCTTGACCCACTGGAAGGAGAATTGATAATTCACATAATGTGGGGCATGTGAGAATGACAAAGAAAATGCTAAAATCTTTACAGGATGGTACCAGAACTGGGACTTTATCCTTGTTCTTCTCTGTACTCCATGTCTGGCACACAACAGGCACTCAATAAATGTACGTTAAATAAATTGATGAATGAATAAATAATAACTACTGGAATCTCCACTCTGAGCTATAGTTTAAACCAGTTCTCAAACTCTCATGTGCAACAGAATCACTGTGTTATGACAGATTTGGGGGCTCATCCCCAGAGTTTTGATCCAGTAGTTCTGGGATGGGACCTAAGAATTGGCATTCATCACACATTTCCCGGGGGAGGCAGCGGCCGCTGGCTCAGCGACCACTCTTTGAGAACCACGAGCTTGATTGCTGTACTGACGTGCTTGACGGTGGGCACATCCCTGCCAAGCCTGAAGCACGGTGAACTCCTGCCTTTTGTGCATTGTGCTCCCAGCCCCTGTATCAGCTTCCACGGGCCAAGTGGCTTCAACCATTCCTGACCACTCTGGGTGCCCTTATTTCTGCCCCTTAAAACTTTCCCTTTTGGTTTCTAGTATAGCCATCTATTGTTTTTTTTTTTTAATCTAAAAATTATTTTATCTGTTATCTCTTTTTGTTTGAAGCAGCCAGTTTTGCCACTGAATCTCAGCTGCCTCTCACCTCTTGGGGCTGTTTCCTTCTTTTAGTTATGTCTCAACCCAAATGGGAAAACAGTCCCTTTTCCTTGATTTCCTTAAAGCAATGTAATTTCTCATGAGGCAGTTGTGTGAAGTAGATGTTTACAGAGGATTCTAGCATAGCTCAGCAGATAACTTAAAATTTAACAGAAGACACCACATCTCTGTCCCCAAATTTCATAAGCCATTCCCACAGAGACCAAATTGCTTCCCTATTCTCTCCTTATGACTTTCATTCTTCAGTCTTTCTTACCCCACCCCCTTCAGAACCACTCCCCACCCGAACACACACCCATACCCACTGTCCCCTAAACTCAAAGTCCTTCCCACTTTGCTCTACAGAGCAATTCATCTCTTTCTCTCACCCAGGCCCATTCAGACCATGCCCTGGGGGTTTCCCTTCCTACCAAAGTGATTTATTTTTCCAACAAAGATGACTTTCCCATTTATGGGATTTCAGCAGCTAACTTTAAAATGAAAATATTTCTCTCTACCATAACACACACACACAATTAACTTTAATAAGCAAAAAGTCCACACCTCATTATGGTTCTAGTTTGCATTTCTTTGTTCATTTAGGTACTGAGGTCATTCTTAGTGGGGTTTTTTTTGTTTCAACTCATGTGAATTTTCCAAGTAAATGTTAACTTTCTATTCTGATAGTTTGCCTTTTAATTTTGGTTATGCCAAAGTGTTTTAATTTTTACATAGTCAATCTGCCAGTCTTTGTTCTTTGTGACTTCTTTAATCCTTTGTAATCTTCCTTGCTTTTCCCTGGGAGTTTTTTTCTGGAAGTTTTATGGTTTTTGTTTTTATGTTTGTATTTGGCTTTCTTTTATATTTGACCATTTATTATACCTGGAATAATTCACCTGTGATGTAAAATAGAGTCTAAATGAATTTTTTTTCCCAACTGCTAATCAACCTTTTTTATAGTCCTATCGCCCAGCACAAGCTGTGACACACAGTGTATTCTTACTAAATTTTTTAAAATCAATGAACGCATCTCTGTACTCTGTAGCAAATAACTCTCCTCTTCCCCACTGACCCTGTTTTACTTGGGGATTTGAGGAGCACAAGTGCTCTCCATCCTGCCACCCACCATCACCGCCTATCCACATATATATACTTTGGGAAAAGCAAATTCCTCTTGGAAATGTTAGTCCTTCCCAAGTTGTGAATCTACAGTCGGAGGCAGTCAGAAAAGATTTAAGCATTGTTCAGAGGGCAAGGTCCAACTGCCCTCCTGTGTCTCTGACAACAGAGGCATGAGAATTGGAAAGGAAGAGATAAAACTACCTCTATGTATATGCAGCTGGTCTGGTTCTGTATCTGGAAAATCCAAGAGATTCCAGAAAAAAACTACCACAAATAATAGGAGAATGTAGTACAGTAGCACATTATAAAACTCAACATATGAAAATCAATAGCTTTCTTTCCCTGAATCTAATCATAAATAAACTGAATGTCAATCAAATTGACAATTTTCATTTTACAAAATAACTGTCTTGTTCTCTTCAAAAATGCCAAGATCAAGAAAGACAAAAGACAACAACAACAACAAAAGCCCAAGGAACTGTTCTAGAATAAAGAGATTAAAGAAACACACAACTGAATGCACTGCTGCATTGTGTGATCCTGTACTAGGTCCTAGACTGGAAGGGCGTGGGGTGAGGAGGATGGAAAGGAAGGGGCAAAAAATATAAAGGACATTATTGACTCAAGTAATTAAATATCAGTTGTAGATTAAATAGTAGTATTGTGATGTTAAATTTTCTGAACTTGATAACCAGACTGTTGTTATGAAAAGAAATGTCCTCGTTCTTAGGAAACACTGAATATTTAGTGGTAAAAGATCATGATATCTCCAACTTACTCTCAAAATAATTTCAGGAAAACAAAAAGAAAACCATATATATGGGGGGGGAGGGTAGGGAGGCAGAGAGAGAGACAGAGACAGAACGATAAAGCAAATGGGGCAAATGGGGAAAACGTATATGGAAGTTCCTTGTACTATTCTTTCATGTTTTCTGTAAGTCTGAAATTACATCAAAGTAAAAACATATATATAAAAATAAGAAACTTCATATTTACAAACACCAACTAGTTAGAACATAAAAGGGAAGACAAAGCCTGTTTATACAAACAAGTACCTAGCATAAACCTAATCAGAAATGTCTAAAACTTTATGAGAAAAATGAAAAAAAACCAAAAAACACACTCCCCAAAGACACAAAAATATATTTTTGTAAACAGAAAGATGTTCTTGGTTAGAAAGCCTCAAATTCAGAAAAGTCAGTTATCCCTAAGTTAAACTACAAATTTATCATGATCCTAATAAAAATATCATCAGGTATTTTATTCCCCCAAACCTTGACAAGTTGATTATACAGTTCATTTCAAAAATAAGCAGGCAAAAGTAATTAGGAAATCTCTGTAAAATAAAAGCAGTTGGGGATTGGGGATACCCCTATCAGGTATTAGATATATTTTAAAAGTTTGATAATTAAATTGTGGTATTGGCATATAAATAGGCCAACAGAAGATAATAGAAAATCTAGAAATAGCCCCAGTTTAAAAGAAAATTTATTATATGATAAAACAAATCATAGAGAAAAGATCATCTGGGATAAAGGACAGCCAAATGGAAAAGATAAAATTTGGTCCATTCCTCACATCATATACCAGGATAAATTCTAATTGAATCAGAGTTTTAAATGAAGAAAGAAAGAGAGAGAGAGAGAGAGAGAAAGAAAGAAACAAAGAAAGAAAGAAACAAAGGAAGAAACAAAGGAAGGAAGAAAAAAGAGACAAACCATATGCAAGAAGGCATGGATCAATTCAAAGTCTAGAGGCCATAAGAAAATGATTGATATATTTGTCCATATAAAACTTTTACAGAGCAAAAACACACCAAAATATAGTAAAAGACAAATGACAAGCTGAAAAAATATGAACTTATATTACAGAAACAGGTTAATACTCCTAAATATAAAAAACCATAAATAGAAATAAAAAGAGAAATGACTTATAGGAAAATGAGCAAAACTGGCATGGAAAAAATGCAAATGGTTCCTAACCATATGAAAGATGCTTAATATAACTCGAATTAAAGGAAACAAATGCAAAGGACATTGAAATACCATTCTAAAAGTTTGACTATTGGCAAGATTTAGGAAACAGACATTGTCATACATTGCTGGTGGGAATGTAAAATGATACCACCTCTATTGAGGGGAATTTGTTAATATCTATAAATATTAACATGTATGTGTTTACCCTTTCACCTAAAATCCCAATTCTAGGACTCTAACCCAAAGACACACTGGAAAAAATAGAAAAAGATATAGGTACAAGGCTACTCACTGCATACTACCCAAAAATCAACTGAATAAACTATGATATATTTACATAATTGAGACACCACAAGGAATGAATATATATGTATATCCCTAATAATATATATGTACATCCCTAAGATGTACATACTCTTTGTCTTAGCCATTCTATTTCTAGGAATTTATACTACATGAATAATTTAAAATATATGAAAATTTGACTACTTTATTCATTCTGGTATTTAATCATATTGAACAAATACTTGTCTCACCTCTATCTCAGGGCTTTGACAAGAGTGCAGTAAAATTAAAAGGTCAAAATAAAAAATAATTCTTTAAAGACATAATCTAAATGTTCAGAACAGGGGATTGATTAAGTGTGCATACTGAACACAGAATAACTGGAGAGATCCCTCCTCCAAGAAGTCTTCCCTAATATCCCACATTCACACAGCTCATTGTGAGGACCTCTCTATGGCACTCTTCACCTCATGCCTTGCTTTTGAAGAGTCTGTGTCTGTTTCTTCCCTAGGCTCTAAGTTCCTGGATCCAGGGGACCATGTACTGCTTATCCCTGTATCTGCTCCACCATGACTCTTACCTTTGCCCCTGAAGACTGACCTGTACCTTACACACACTAGGCCAAAAATGGCAAATAGGTTTTGTTTGCAGCATTAGCCCTAATCATTTAATAATGGCTTCCTGGAGCACCATGTTGAGAATGATTCTGAGGCTGAGTGCAGGCTTAGTTAAAAATAGTGCTACAATTAATTCTATCTGCTGTACACATGGGAGAGGAGAATAGAGGCACATATGCCATGCCTTGCATAGGAAACTATACGTTGGTCACACTGACCTTGAGTAATAATTATTCTATCAAATACATTGACTCATAATCCCTAGCATGTTTAAAAAACAGACACACTCACATACAACCACAATATATAGCAGACTATGTTAAAGGCGATTAGGAATAAATAAAACATACTGCAGTTTTAATTCCAAAGGAAAAGACATTATAACTAGCGAGGGAGACCAGAGTCTTCATGGAAGACGTAGACTAAGTCAAGCTGTGAAAGATGGACAAAATGCTAAATTGGCTTTTTGGCTGTATCACTGACTTTCTCAGTGCTGTCATCCAACCTCTACGTTACCTGATTATGCAACCTGCGAAACGGGACTGCAGGGTGTGATATAGCGTGACTGAAATGGACAAACAGCATTCTGAGAGGTCAGATTAGAGTGGCAGAGTAAAATCTGAACAAGAAGAATTAGCAAGAAGGGCATTCTAGGCAGGGGAACCAGTGTGAACAAATACATGAGATAGAAAGGTCAGTTTGATGGAGTGGCCATCCAGCATTTCCCTTCTTCCTAAAAGGGCCCCAGATTTCTTTCAGATTTCCACCCTTCCATCATGCAGCCGCATGTGTCAGAAAGACTGACTCCTCTCCCAGCTCTAAGCATGGCCCTGACTGGCTGAAGAGTAATGCCACTCCTGATGTCAGTGATCAGTCTGGGAACAGCATGTGTTCTGTTTCTGGCCAACGAGATACGAGGGGGAATTTTCTAGGAGGGCTGAAGAGTCTTCTTATCCCAAGAGAAAACCACAGGAAAGATGGTGTTCCTCTCTCTTCAAGATGTCACCATGTTTGGATATGATGCTTGGAACTGCTGCAGCCAGTTGCTTCTGGTCTGAGGTTGAATCCAATACCAAGACTGGCAGAGCAAAGAGGTGGGGTCCTTGATCACATTGCTGAGCTGCTAAGTCAATCATCCCTGTAGCCCACCCAATCTCTGGAATCCCTGTTATGTGAGAGAATATACTTCCTTTTTCTAGAAGTCAGTTCGGGTTTCTGATCACAGCAGCTGAAAGCATTCTGAGCCCTTAGAAAATGGTGAGCAGCCCTGACTGGTTAGAGCAGAAGTTACCTGAAAGGAACTTGAGGGAGAGATGGCTGGGAAACCAGGCTGGGGGCAGACCTGATAAGACCTTACATGCCAGGCCAAAGAATTTATAAATGTTGGGGAGCTCATGAAAGTTTTGGTAAGTAGTGGGGAGCAGACTCTCAGAACAGATGGGATAAATATTGGTGCAAATACATGGTGTAGCTAGCAAAAAACCAATTTGATTCAGACTTCTCTCTCCTGAGCGAAATATGAATCTTCTGAGCAGCATCTTAACCAGACTGGGAACAATATGGAAAGGACGTGGGCGTGAGTGATGATCAAGTTCCCGGGCATTGGTCTCAATGGTCACACTCAAACACAAATGCTGCCCTTGGCTGCAGTCTCGCCAACATCATGTGTGAAACCAAACAGTTGGTTTCTCCGCTTTCCTTGGCAATGGCAAAGCCCCAGTTGGAGCCCCATGTTTGTGCTAAACTCCAGGCGGCACAATTCTGATTTATAACTTTTTAAATTATTATAAATGTGATTTCTTTCCATTGTAGGAAAATTGGAAAATACATATAACAAAAAGAAAATTAAGATACTTTTCAACCTATCTCTAAATCACAGATAACATTTTGTTGTATCCCTTCCAGACTTTGTTTCTCTCTATGCATATACATTTAGTAAATGAAAATTATATCATGATGTATATATTGTTTCATCTTTTTTTCACTCAGCAATATATGGTGAATGACTTCTCATATCAGTAAATATTTTTCTACAAGATTATTTTTAATGGCTCCATGAATTTCATTCTAAGGAAATATCACAATTTACTTGACCAGTGCCCATTACTGAATGTTTATATTATTTCCAATGTTTGCTATTATGTACACAGAGGCTGCTGCAATGAACACCCTTATACATAATAACAATCTACATACATTGTTCAGTTATCATTTTAGAATAGAATACTGGAAGTAATATTGCTAAACAAAGGTAGAATAACGTTAAAATTTTTTTAAAAATCATTTCAGGGCTTCCCTGGTGGCGCAGTGGTTGAGAGTCCACCTGCCGATGCAGGGGACATGGGTTCGTGTCCCGGTCCGGGAAGATCCCACATGCCGCGGAGCGGCTGGGCCCGTGAGCCATGGCTGCTGAGCCTGTGTGTCCGGAGCCTGTGCTCCACAACGGGAGAGGCCACAACAGTGAGAGGCCCACGTACCGCAAAAACAAAACCAAAACCAAAACCAAAACCAAAAATCATTTCAAATTCTCTTAACGCAGTAAGTGTATAACTAAGTGAAAGTGTCCCCTTCATGTGAGTTCTCCATTCTACATTTTTCCTAAGCTTTTATAGTATCTATTTAATATCTATTTAGACATATGTCTAGAAATACAAGTATCTATTTATATAATTTATCTATTTATATAATTCAATAGATATATTTATATATACGTACAATATACAAGTATATATATATATTTAGATAATTTGTTTTTCACAGGAACAATACATCTGTTGTGCTGGTATGAAGCTTTCTGAGTACTGCATGTCACATTGTCCCATCGACAATCCCATCTTGCTATTGAAACTGGATAGGGTTATGCTTTCAAAGCAGGGCAAGCAACCCAACTGCTGCCAACAGGGATAGCAGTGGGGCACAAAAGGTAATTAAAATTATTGCCAGAGGCAGGTGACTTCAAACACTGTTAGTTCACTGCAATTCCACTGTGAACCACTCTTTAAAATCTTTCAGGTTTCTTGTTCTTTGCACCTGAGAATGACTGGGCACCACCTCCACCTTTCTCCTTGTTGCCATGGTACATGCAACATCATATAGTATTGGAAGATTTGGCTGTATCACTGACTTTCTCAGTGCTGTCATCCAACCTCTACGTTACCTGATTATGCAACCTGCGAAACGGGACTGCAGGGTGTGATATAGCGTGACTGAAATGGACAAACAGCATTCTGAGAGGTCAGATTAGAGTGGCAGAGTAAAGCCAAAACCATTTTCTGGAGTCAGGATGGACAATGCCCAGGGCAGAACCAAGCACAAGAGTCAATGGCAATGCAGTGATGAGTCAGGGAATGGGTGCTGGAGGATTTGCACTGCCAACTAAATCATCCCACTGGGCTGTGGTTCCCTGGCATGAAGCCTCCTTGTGGAGCCAAGCACATACCTCCCTGATTATTCTGTGAACTGTCTTAAAGGCACCACCTGCTAAGGGTAGAACCAACCATCTGCAAGCCAAACTATGACATCAGAGTCATTTTGCATAAGACCTAGAAATCAAATCAATGAGATTCACTCTATTCAACCACATTTGTTCATTCATTTAAAAATTCTTACTGAGAGTTAACCATATTGAAGTCCTGAGCCAGGCTCTGAGGATTCAGAGGTGAATAAGGCATAGTCCCTGTCTTAGTGGGACTGAGACACACACAAGACTATTTTGGTAGATTGTGCTGGTCACAGTGATAGGGACCAGAAAAGTTGTTCTGGAATACTTTTGAGCAGCACATGTAAGATTACATAGAGGAAGTGATGTTCAAGCAAAGAACTCCAAATATGCAGAAGTGAATCAGATGAAGACAAATGGCACGAGAGTGTTCAGGTAGAAGCAGCAGCTCATACAAAAGTGAGGGCTTAACAGATTAAGTCAGGAATTGCTTGGAATTTGTAGTAACCAAAGCAGAGAAGGCAGGGGAGGTGGTGAGAGCTAGAGCCAGGGAGGTAATCAAGGGCCATGTAGGACCTCATACACCATGCCAAGGATAATGAGACCCACTGAAATGTTTAAGCAGAAAGATGGTCAGACTGGCATTTTAGAAAGCTCACTGTGGCAAATGGACTGGAGAAGGCAAGGCTGGAGGTAGGGAGGCCACACCCCTGAAAACTGATGTCAAAATAAATAATTTTCTTTTCCTACTTCTCCTCTGTTCCTTATTCATTAACATTTATGGAGTATCTACCAAGTGTCAGGCCTTGTATGAGGCACCAGAGGTAAAAAGAATAGGGTATTTGCCTTGACTGCCCGGGGAAGTTACGTGCTTGTGTGATGGGTTTGTCCAAGAGTGCATGTCATTAGAACTTAAGCACACTAAATTCTCTGCGAAATGCACTGCAAAACCTACTGTTTAGCTTTGGTTTCCATAAAGAGGCAGCCCTCCCAGCCCCCTTAATCCAATTAAAGGAGCTCTCCGTCACTGTGAATGCTAGCCTGGCCATGCAGAAAGTTCCTGGCCATCGAGGATGTTCTGTTCCTCGAGCTCGGCCTGGGCTGTTGGGCCCTTGCTCCTCCCCTGAGCTGTTTCCATGGGCTGCTGGCCATACTCTGAAAAAATGCACAGGTTGCCAAACTGTCAGCAAAAGCTTTAATGAATGGTTCTAATTACATTCAAGTAGCAGAGCCCACTGCCATTTTAATCAAATCTGGGCCTGGCAAGCTCTTTGGCAGGAATACAAGAGAAAGCCTCATGAAAATCCTGCCAAAACACTAATCACCTTTTATCCGAAATTTGCCTGATGGAGGCCTGGATGAAAAACGCTTCGGGGGGGCGGGGGAGAAAAAAACCCAACAACAACAACGTTTTGATATTTTAAGGAGCTTATTTTGGGGCTTGCCATAAATTACTCCATGTGGGGAGGGGAGAAAATTCCAAATCATGAGTTGCCAGGTGACTTCCCTTCAGGAACAAATCCTCACGGAGGCGGAGGGGGCTAGCCCCTCCAGGGTCTGAGACAGGCACGCTTAGCCAGGTCCAAGTGTACCTTGCACACTGACAGAGACATGACCACATGGCCTTGTCCAAGACCTTGTCAGAATCCAGCTCTGGGAGGGAAAAGACCCTCAGCCCTGCTCTGTGTCCTGGCATCACCTTAAACCTATACCCCGTCACTAACTGGAGTTCTTCCAGCCTGGCCTGGAGTGGTAGTAAATAACTTTTTTTTTTAAAAAAAAGGATGGCTTTCATATTCATTACTGTGATTCTCAAAGGCTAAAGGGAGAGAGCTTCCTCTACTGAACTATTCAAGGCAAGGACACAGGTAATAGGGGAACTAAAACCCAGACAACTCTGTTCTAGCCAGAGCGAAACAGAAAAGAAAGGTTTGAGACAAACCAGGTTCCTCTCCCCTGGGGCAGAGCAAGAGGAGAAAGATTCAAATTGCAGCAAGAGGGAATTTGTTTACAAATAAAAAAGAGCTTCCTGACAATGAGGATAGACAGTGAATAGGGAACCGAGATAAGGGGTAAAATCTCCTTGACTCATTGACTCTGCCCTTGGAATACACTGCTGGTGTTTCTACACACCATCCATCTCTAAAAGCTAGTGCCCTCAGGTAACAAAATGAAGGTCTCTAACATTTAATTCTAATACCTTAAATATCTCAGCCAGTTGTTACCCCTAGCTTGTTGGTTAGATTCAATTTTCCACATATTTTGTATCTTTTCACCTGGTAATGTGGCCTCCAAGAGCTCTGGGATACAAGGGAGTTTGGGGTACCTGAAAGTATTTGACACATGAATTTGGAAGCTCTTGTTTTTATATCTAATCCCTTGACTAGTTATATGACCTGAGCCTCAGGAGTTCAGTTTTTGTCACTCATAAAATGAGGATTAAAATATCTGCTCTGCCTATTGTATAGAATACTTGCAAGAATTAAATAAGATCCTTGCAAGTATATAAACTATCATATATATTTTATATATATCCTATATATTTTATATATATATACTATATATAATTATATATATATTTTTATATCCTATATAGCGTATATAAAAATGCACTGCAAACATGAAAGCACTTTACAAATATTTGCTCATTTCTTTATTTTTGTATAAATGTAGCTATAAAAGAGTGAAGATCTGAAGTTGAGTCTTGAATATCACTATTCACTGGCCACACGAAGCTGCATTTTTGTTTCCTTATGTAAAATGGGTGTAGTACTGCCTCATAGAGCTGTTGAGAGAACTGGATAAGATAATGGATGTGAAAGCACTATGAAAAATGAAATAATAGAGAGAGATGATTATGCCAAAACATGCTTACTGTGGAACTTAAATTATACAGGTTGGATCCTGGAGATATACCAGGAACGGAAAGTTAGTTCAAAGCCTGTAGTTTAATTTGGGGAGAACAAACATTTCAACAGATGCGGGGTTCCAACAGAACGAATGTCTATCCAAGTAATAGTTTCTCTGAATCCATTCTGGTGGTGGAGTCCAGCTCAGGCTACCACATGGCTAGAACACCAGGTTGAGTGTCCAGGCCTCCAGGATTAGTCTTTCTGGAAGATAAAGCATACTCCAACCCATAAAATGTAACTACTCCAGGGCTCAGGTAAGGACATTTGGTAGGTAAATTGTCAATGGATTGACAACATTTTTTAACCCTTATCTGTGAAACAGCTAAAAGTCATAGGATATACCTTCCTTTTATCTTTGAAAAACTTGGACTTAAAAGAAAATGTCCACAAGATAGAAGTAAGGTCACATAACCAAAGATGAATACAAAAGTGTGGTGGGGACACTTAAGAACAGTGTCCATAGGCCTGAGCCCAGGAAGTATAGAGTGTTCTCCACTAAGGACCTGTAAGGAAGGATGGAAAAGTGAATGGGAAGAGGAACTTGCAAGAACAGAGTTAGGAATGCTAAGATCAAATAAGGTGAGAGATAAAATTTAAAAGAAGGAGAAGGAGAATAAGAAGAGAGAGAAAAAAAGATTTCAACAAACTCAGAGAAAAAAAAAGGTGTAATCCAACAGTGAGAGCAGCATTTTCAACATGAGTTCCTGAAAATTAATTTCGTGAAACGATATTAAAGGATATAAAAAAGAAAAGAAAAACTGTGGTCAAATATGTTGGATTGTGCAATCGATTAATGAAGTTTCTTTATTGAGGGACTTCCCAGAGAATTTAATGCTAATGTGCACTGAATATCTCTAAGAAGATATAGTGAGTGTATTTCCCAGACTTATTTGACCACAGGATTTTTTTTTTTCCATAAGGCATCTTACAGAAATAGAACCCCATATAAAAGTTTGGCTTAGGAAACACTGGCTTAGAAGATCCAGAAGAGAATATGATTCCAGACCAAAGGAGTCTCTGGAACATTAGAGATTTTGCCATTCCATTAGTTCATTTATGTGTTCATTCCAGAAATATTTCTCAGCACCTACTGTGTGCTAGGCCCTATCCCAGGCCCTGGGAACACAGTGATGAGCAAGGCAGATGAGGTCCCTGCTCCAGTGGAGGGTCTGTTTACTGAGGATGGAAAGGAGAGTAAAAACATAAACAAGTAAACAAATATATGAACAAGACTATGATAGACTGGATAATGGCCCCTAAGGAAGTCCACATCCTAATCGCTGGAACTGGTGAATGTTACCTTATATGTCAAGAGAGACTTTACAGATTTGATTGAATTAAGAATTTTGAGATGGGGAGATTATCCTGGATTTTCTAGGTGAGCCCTAAATGTAAACACAAGGCTTCTTATAAGAGGGGTTCAGGAATGTCAGATGGGAGACGGTGACGGGACGATAGAAACAGAGGGAGAAAAGGCTATGTGATGAAGGGACCCAAACCAAGGATTCAGGCAACCTCTGGAAAAGGCAAGGAATGGATTCTCCACTACAGTCCCTAGAATGAACCAGGCCTGCCAACATTCCACAGTCTCATTTAAGACTTCTGACCTCCAGAACTATAAGAGAATAAAAGTTACAGACAGCCCCCAAATTATAACAGTTCGACTTAACAATTTTCCGACTCTATGATGGCGCAAAAGTGATACGAATTCAATAGAAACTGTACTTTGCATTTTGAATTTTGATCTTTTCCCGGCTAGTGATATGCAATATGATACTGTCTCATGATCCTGGGCAGTGGCAGCCCCACCTCCCAGTCAGCCACGTGATCATGAGGGTAAACAACCAAGACATTTACCACCATCCTGTACCCAACCATTCTGTTTTCCACTTTCAGTATTCATTAAATTCCATGAGATACTGAATACTTTTTTTTAAATATAAAATAGGCTTTGTGTTACATGATTTTGCCCAACTGTAGGATAACTGTAAGTGTTCTGAGCATGTTTAAGGTGGGCTAGGCTAAGCTATGATGTTTGGTAGGTTAGGTGTATTAAATGCCTTTTATATTTATTTATTTTGGCTGTGCCGGGTCTCTTAGTTGCGGCGTGCAGCATCTAGCTCCCTGACCAGGGATCGAACCCAGGCCCCCTACATTGGGAGCGTGGAGTCTTACCCACTGGACCACCGGGGAAGTCTGAAATGCCTTTTGACTTAGGATATCTTCAACTTACGATGGATTCTTTGGGACATACCCCCACTGAAAGTCGAGGAAGAGCTGTATGTTGTTTTAAGCCACTAAGTTTGTGGTAATTTGTTATGGTAGCAACAGACAGCTAATACAGAGGTCATATTAGCTGATGATAAGTTCTGTGAAGGAAATACAAGGGGGCCTGATAGTGTGAATAGCTGGGGTGAGAACAGGCTTCTGCTTTCAACTGGGTGGTCAGGGAAGGCCACTCCGAAGGGTGTCAGTTGACAGTGTACGCAAGATAGCGCAATTCAGCTTCTCTGTTGCCGTGTCCTCTCCAGAAAGGAAAAGGGGGCTCACTGGCATTTGACAGTTTGACACTGTGGGTCCAAAGAACAAAGACTCACTCAGGTCACTTTAAGGGATGAACTGCTTATTGAAAGGATACATGTAGAAGCAAAGATACCAAGATTATCACCCTTGGCCAAGTCCCAAGGAAATGGAGGGAAAAGACTCCCAGCCAGACTCCCAGACAGAAGAGGAATTGCATTATTGAGATGGGATGAGAGTTGTTCAGAAATGGAAAGCTGCTCAGAATCCAGAGCAGGACTGACACGGTCACTAGTGGAATAGAGGATCCTTAGCCTAAGTCTCCCCATTTAGCTGACTTGTCTCTGTCTTCAGTTTTCTCCATGTGTCTTTCTGCCTTGGCTCCAAATACCAATGGCTTACTATGCTAAACTCTTTCATGAAACTCCCCAAGAGAGAAAATCTGATTGGTCCAATTCTTCACTATCCTCCTCATTTGTCACTGGCCAGCCTGAATGCTGGCTGCCTGTCTATGGGTCAAGTGCCCATCCCTGATCCAATCAGCTATGACTGCAGTAGCCAGGTTGCTTGGCCACCAATGCACGAGGAAGTGCCCAGGACCACAGCAGAGAGAAATGGGGGTCAGGCCTACCTGCTTCCTTCTGAAGAGGCTGTGGATGGGGCTGAAAGTTGGCACAAAGACTCGTCTCAGTAAATCCAAATTCCTGGAGAAGGAAGCTGTTTCCCTGATATCTTATCTACACAATGTCTTAGTGCTATTCTTAAACAAAGAAATCTATGTAAATAGTACTAAAATTTGTAGTCGCCTCTTTATCATTTGAGTTATTCAAGCAGCCACTCCCTCAAGATGATATAGAAAGGATTTCTTCACCCTGGTGTCTGACCCGAGAGGTTTTCTTATAAGCGACCTGCATTTCCTGAGCTCCCAGATACATGGAAGGATCATCTGAGTGTGTAGAAGGTAGATGTAAGGGCAGCTGGTGCAGATAACCTCTAGGTTTGTGACCCTGGCTGAAAGGAACAGAGAGCAAAAGGAACCAGAGGTCAAGAAAAAATTAGAGAGTCCAGTTCCTCTTTCTTCATGAGATCCCAGACATGAACCCAGGTGGGTGTTTTATGGGATCAGAGAGACCAGACAGATGCTCTTCTCCACTCTCATTCCCTTCAGCAGATGGAGCCCATGCGGTGACTGTGGGGATAGGAGCGAAGTTCCTGAATACCATGAAAGATGAGAACGTAGAAGGACTCAATCATTTCAGGGACCCCAAGTGTGAAGCTCCCTTTGTAGTTTATCTCTTTTAATCCTTACAATAGATTGGAGTAGTAAGGAGATCTTTATTAGCCCATTTCACTGAAATGGAGGGTTGCAGAGGTGAATATCCATCATGTCCAGAGACTTCCGACCTCTCTGTGAAGCATCACTCCCATCCGGGCAGTTCCCAGAGCAATGGGATTCCAATCCCTACCTACTTTCTGCCAGCTCCCTTTTCTCCCACCATACACACAGCTTTCCTTGAGCAGACCTCTGGATCTAATAGTCACTACTGTACAGCAGAGAACAAGAGAAAATAATACCCTAGAACACTGACAAGATCTGGCTTGGGACAGAGGCCACCAGGCACAGCTTGGGGAGGAGGAGGAAGAGGGAGCCCAGGCTCCATCACTTATCAGCAGAGAGCTCTCATGAAAGCCACTTCACCTCCCAGCCTTCATTCCCTCAACTACAAAATATTTCCATCTGCCCTGCCATGTTACAGAGCTAAGGTAAGGAGTAATACCAAGACAGTTTGTGAAAGTGCTTCAAGGACAATAAAGATTACTGTAGCCAGAAGGAAGGTTGCTTAGCCAGACTAGAATATCTCCCCAGGAAGCTGGATTCTCTTATCTTCTCATTCACTGTCCCAGGAGACTCCTTGCTCTCTCACTTCCAACTCCAGCTGCAATCAGTGGTACTGGAAGGCAGGGGACTTTGAGCATTTTTATATCCTCATTAGCTCAATGACTCCTACTTGAATGAATGTTTGTGCAGTGTTTGACAGTCTATACATATTTTCATGTAAACCATATCATTTATTCCTCACAAAAACCCAATGTTGATCATAACCCTTTCTAGTGAGCACTAACTATGGGCTAAGCACTGCTATTAGCAATTTTCTGTGCATTATCTCATTTACTCATCACAATAACTCCATGAGGCAAATGTATCATTATTATCTCCTTACTCCTCCCTAAATGGGAAAGTTGGAGCACAGAGAGGTTAGGGAACTTGCCCAAGGTCACACAGTAAATAAGTGACAGAACTGGGATGCACTCCCAGGGTGGCTGGCTCTGGAGATTATGCCCTTTACAACATGTTAAGCTTGTTAACATGTTGCAACATGCTAAGCTTGTAGCATCTATTTCATTTTTATTTACATATGCCATGTCATTCAACCATCACAATAGCTCTACAAGGCAAGTAATTCCATTATACTGGAAAGGAGCAGTAAAGTGATTTTTATTAATCCGGACAGTTAACAGAGCAGGACTCACATCAGTTCTTCTAACCTCAGTCTGGTTCTCTTCCCTCTCTCATAATAAAGGTAAAAACAAGCTCTTTTCAAGGTGCTCTGGAGATAATTGAGATAACAAAGGGCAAGTGGTTTGATTTTCTTTGGAAGAAAGGTTCTTGAGAAACTTAACATTTGATTATTGTTCCTGCATTTTCAGTGAGGAGCAGCAGCGTGGGGGTGATGCCAAATATCAATCAGGCGACGAACAAATCAGTCATCTTCTGGGTAAGTGCGCACATCAAATTAGCATTTTAGGAGTGAGGCGGAGAATGAGATTTCTAATAAGTCTCTCTCCAAAACATATACCAGCTTTCAGAGACATTTCTAACATCTAACATTCATAGGATTTTCACAAGAAAGTTAGTAATCCTAAAACTCTCCTAGGCTGTTTTCTCTTAGAAATTGTAACAATAATTCTGAAGAAAGCAGTAAAGTTCACTTCCTTATTTTCCAGTTTCACATACCCCACAGTGGTCATACGCAGGATGTTGTTGATTTCTAAAGAAAAAGCTTGCTTTAACCCGTGGAATTTTTACAAGGGTGGAAACTTACAAATGATGATTACTCAGTGAACTCAATAAGCCATCATTCACCACAGACATAAGAAAGCAAGATATGACCTTTCACCTTGAGTATGACCATTAAAATGACCCAGAAACATGGAAGGACATGTGGTAGCGATAGAGGCCATCTTTTTCTTGTCGATTCAACTCCGGACGCGCAGTCCCAGCGGCCATGGCTCACGGGCCCAGCCGCTCCGCGGCATGTGGGATCTTCCCAGACCGGGGCACGAACCCGTGTCCCCTGCGTCGGCAGGCGGACTCTCAACCACTGCGCCACCAGGGAAGCCCCTCGATTCAACTTTTATTCTTCTCTTGAAATTAGGGTAAAATTTTAAAATTATTTTTATAGCGCTTGACACGTTCCATTAACTTTTTCCAGCTTTATTGAGATATAATTGACATATAGCATTGTATAAGTTTAAGGTGTTGAATGTGATGACTTGACTCACATATATACTGTGAAATGATTACCACAGTAAGGTTACTTAACACACCCTTCACCTCACATAATATAATTTTTGCGTGTGTGGTGAGAACATTTATATATATAATACAATATTGTTAACTATGTTCACCCTGAATACTAGATCACCAGAACTTATTAATCTTATAACTGAAAGTTTGTATCCTTTGACCTCTCTCATTTCCCTCTACCTCCTAGCCCCTGGCAACCACCATTCTACTCTCTGTTTCTATGAGTTTGCCTTTTTTTTTTTTAGATTCCACATATAAGTGAGATCATACGGTACTTATCTTCTCTGTCTGACTTATCCCACTTAGCATAATATCAACATTTTGGAGTATGGCGCTCTGACACTTACTAGCTCTGTAATTTTAGGCAAGACCATCTCTTTAACCCTTAAGCCTCAGTTACCTTATCTGCAAAATGGAGACAGTAATAATACCAACTGGATCATAGCAACTACCATACATCAGATACTGGTAGAAAGCTGGAGATGCAGCATATAACAAGACAGTCAAGGCCCTTAATCCTATGGAGCTTATGTTATAGAAGTACTCAATAAATTGTTTATAATTATATTATTACTGTTATTTATATTTTTTGTTGATTGGAATTTGGTCCTATTTTTCCATATCATTTTTTCCTTAGAAAAGATTCTTTTTCAATAGAAATCTTTTTCTTGCTTAGATAGTGAATTTCTTTTTAACTGTTGTTAAAAGTAATGGGTATGAGTTGCCTTATAGACAAAAAAAAAAAAGGTGAAATTTTCTATGCAGGCCAGGCCTGGCAATTTCCTGAGGTCGAAGAATACTGGAGAGGTATAAGGTCTTCTTAGAACAATCTCTGAAGAAAGCATGCTTATTACTGAGTGCACAGGGAATGCTTTGAGTAGAAAGGATTCTGGAAGCATCAAGGGGCCCTGTGGCTGTGGCCTCTGAAGAGACCTGGATGGATATGCTTAGGAAGGGCCAGGCCTAGAGGTGCCCTCAGACACGTGTAGCTGAGGAGAACCTCCAGGAACATGATGTGTACACGTGCTTGCGGTGGCCTTCTCCAGTTGTCTGCTCTGAGAGGGACCCTCAAAAGGTAGACTGACCACTCACCTATGCAGGCTTGCATAGATCCACCCACCTCACAGCTTCTCTTTGGGACCCAAGCAGACTTCTCTGCTTCTAAGGCATATGGACAGTTTCATCTGGACATTCCTACATGGCTCCAGGACCTTCTTCCATAAGTTTGCACATCACCTCAGCCCAATCTTTATTGCTGGAATCAAAGCTTTGAAACAGAGGACACAGGGATGAAGATTTAACTTCCAATACACCTCTGCATTTAGTTGTTAACAAAGATATTCCTAATTAATCTTTTTTATAAATGGGTAAACATTATCACAGTTCATAAAGTTTTTTAAAATGGATAAACATTTTAGAACTTCAGAACAATAAAATTTTAGAGATGGAGGAATATTCGAGCCAATTAATCCAACCTCCTTTGTTCAGAGCTGAGGAAAAGAGGGTTTGGAGAACGGAAGGGACACTTCCGAGATCCTGTGACTAATATCTGGGAAATCTGGGACCATGAACCAGGTCCTCTGACTCCTAATCTAGTGCTCCTTCCACCTCTTGATCAATTTACAACCTGGAGCAGGAAATTTGACTATCCTTCTAATCTCCTCCCAACTTGTGCAGCTACAAAAATAGATACAATCTGGAAGCCCAGCCATGCCAAATATTGTGGCAGACTTCCCAGCCTCACTCTCCTCCTCCCCCAGCTGATGAGAAGTTGAAGCTCCATAACACTCTTGCTAGAAATTTGAAAATTATTTCTCCTTTATTCTTTCTTATATCTAAATCCCACTGCCCAACCAGGTTCAAAGACCACTGAGGATCCACTATTCAGAGAGGAGGGATTAGACAGATCATCAGATAAACACAGTCCCCTGTTTTAGATTCTATAAATTTGAAATATATGAAACAATTGTGAATATTTATACTTTAAAAAGACCCAGACTAATGATGAAGAAAAACATGAAGTCTTCAAGGGAAACCTATGTGGCTGCATGAGGTCTTTCTCCAAAGAGGAAAAGCTAAAAAGAAGTTGGACTTATTAAAAGATTAATTTCAAATGGTGGCTGGATCCTAAGAGAGAAGCATCCTAGAAACAAAAGACAAGAGCATTTGAACAGAGATGGAAGTTGAATTTGAGAAACTGTTTTCCTTCATGCTGATACTTGGCAGCAAAATGGAAAGAGTAAATGGAGCTATATGTACAAGGGTACTCATTGCAGCACTATCTGTAATAGAAAGAAATGGAAATAATCTATATCTCCTTCCACAAGAGACTGGTTAGAATAAATTACAGTGCCTCCCTACTGAGGAATATCATGAAGCTGTTTAGAAACAGAAGGTTAAGCTATATGTTCTAACATAGAATGGTGTCCAACATACATCAAGATACTACACAGTAAAAAATAAGTCACAGTATTACATAGTATGATCCCATTTGATCTAACAGAAAATGTATACATTTGTATATGAGCAGAAAACTTCTAGAAGAATATGCAAGAAAATTATTTGCCGGGAAATGCTAATAGGAAGAGAAAGAGAATGAGAGGCTTTTATTAGTCATCTTTCAACCTTTTGATGTTAAGCTTTTACCATGAGAATAGATTCCTTCTAATATCTTTTCTATAAACCACAAAAATCTAATCTTTTTTAAAAACCACGAAAATCATCCAGAATTGATTTTTTTCTCATAAATTTTAGTTTATTAATAACTCTTCCACAACATAAGAAATAATGAATATAAGAGAACTATCCAGAGCTCTTCACCGAATTCCTCTTTTTCTTCCTTCCTGAAGTCTTTAGCCCTTTATCCTCTCCATCCTTGCCATCACCATGTGCAACTTAGAAGGCTGACACCATGTAAAATTCCACAATCACATGCTGTGTTGGCCTCTTGCATACACCCCTGATTCATTCTACGTCAGCCACCAGCCTTTGACTACTTGTTGGACCTCGTTGTGATACCTAGAGCTAGAACATGGAACTTCCTTTCTCTGGTCAGAGCCCAGAAAGCTATGATCACAAAGCTATGGCACAGATGCTCCAGCAAGTCCAACCAAATCATCCTTATTTTCCTTTTTGGTAAAAGTACAGATCAGGGAATTTCCTTAGTGGGTGCCAGTGAACTGCAGCAAGGCATTTGCCCAAGTATCTGCAACATACTCGTGGACCTACACAGAGTGGATTGAAGGGGACAGAGCTACAGATTTAACAAAAATGTCCACAAGGTATAGATTACTGATGATGGCAACCTGTATGGAGGCACCTAAATGTCTACAAAGTAGTCCAGATTTGGGCCTTTTCTTTCTTTTGTTGGCGAGGAGGGGTATTTTAACAAATAATTTGGGGGGTGCTTTTCTTGCTTAACCTGTTTATCAATGATTTGGAAGAAGACTGGAAAGCCAGGTTTTTAATCTTCACTAGCTTTTCACCTATCACACTAATTTTCCTTTTCCTCCCATTTTGTGAAAGCATTCCAATTTCTGAACTTGAAAAGGTATGAACTGGATCATTTCTTTTCTATGTTAACAACTTGCCTTTCTGCATACCTACATACTTTATGATTCCATTTATAGGATGTTCTGGAAAAGGTAAAACTATAGAGATAGAGAATAAGGGTTAGGGGTGGGAGGAGGGATTGACTACAAAGCAGCAGCATGAATGAATATTTTTGGAAGATGAAACCCTCTGTGTCATGATTGTGGTGGTGGGTACTATGCATTTCAAAACGCATAGAACTATAAACCATAAAAGTATGATTTTTACTGTCTGTAAACTTTAAAATAAATTTTTAAAAAACCTTGCTTTGTCATTTTGACATCCTAATATCTATAGTAATATTAATAAATGATAATAATATTAATAATACATATAAAAATGAATGGTAACTCCTCAGTTCAACAGTGTATTTACCATTGAAAAGGTAAAATTTCTCTGATTTCTTCAGTGTTGGAGTTGAAATAGCTGATTGGAAATATACATCATGTCATCTTCTGCTCCCTGCCTCCCAGTTTCATCTCTAGTCATTGCTCTTTCCTCTCACTTCACATTCCCAGTCATAAATATACCAGGTTGTTTCTTGCTCCTGTGCCTTTGCACAAACTCTTAACTGATAATGCCTTTGCCCTCTCATCTCCCTCCATCAACCCTGAAAACCCTTCAGCCTTCAAAACCCAACTCAGTCATCAGCTTCTTGGGAAAGGCTTCCCTGACTCCTGGTACAAATTGTGCTTATTTCTATGACCACCCCCATGATGCTGGACTGTGAATGTGTACCAATGTACCACTCATCCCATTATCACCCCATTAAACTGAGCTCCCGGAGGGTAGATACTGAGTGTTCTTATTTGCTTCTGAATCCTTAGAACTCAGCACAGTGTTGGGTACACAATCCTGCACTCAATAAATATTTGTAGACCTTAAATAATTTTAAACAACTCGTGTTTCTTGGGTGTTTTTTTTTTCTGATTAGGCAAACTAAATCACTAATTATGTGTTTGAATAAGAGGGCATTTTTCCAAGAAAAAAAAATTCCCTAACAACATAATCATTTTCCCTTTTCCAACATTTTGTTACTACTTGGGAACAATTTCATATATTAAGAGGATACAGTCAGCAGCAATCCATTTTATAGCATGTTTTACAAGATATTTCCGTATCTCATTTTAGTCAATTTCCTTCTCATTTTCAAGTACTGGTGTAAATAAGCTTGCCACACCTTTATGGAGTAATTCCTAATTACTGCAGTCCCTTATACTTAAGAGGACAAGTGCTTTTGACTTCAGCTGGGGCTTATCCTGCACCTGAAAGCAAAGGGAGAGATATAGGTAGGCCACACAGACTCTCTTAAAGGGACTGTGATACATTGCTGCAAGAATCTCACACTAGTGTTTACAGTAAAACCCATGTGCCTTGCTCAAATACTAAGGGATCTGAAGGGATTGGAGGGAGGGATTTCCAATCCCTGTATTCTGTATTCACCAAAGCTGATCTCATTCCCTGGCTCCAGTACCAGGATAGGTCAAAGACATCTGGCTGTTTCAGGCAGGGATTTTGGTTTCAGGCAGGTATTTTGGCAATTGCTGGGATGAACCCTTGCCTCCAATGAGACTGTAGCAGGCTGGGTCTGCAAGGAGAGCTGCCACCCTTGTTGTCACACTTGTCTGAGTCAAGGCTAGACAAGAGTCTGCCTGGAGCTGGGGTTGTGGGCAGATTTCTAGAGGTCTGGATAGGGTGCAAGTGATGGCAAGGCCAAGGCTGAGGGCATGGGAACATGGCTCGGGGGCCTTGGCAACATCACTCATGAACACACTATCTGAGAAGAAGGCTGGCATAGGAACATGTGCTGTCACATCTCTCATCCTCTATTTCCCTGTCAAAGATGGAGGATTAGAACCAGTGATTTCTAAGGCTCCCTTCTTGACCCTGGTGTAGGTAAAATGGCTTGGTCACAAGCAAGGTCGGGCAGGAGCAGTGGGCAAGGCAGCTCAGAATTCATGGTGAGCTGGACTTCATGCTGAGCTAGAGAAGGACACAAGGTAAGAGCAGCCCCCAGGGCTTCTTGGATGGCTCCTGAAGCTCCCTGCTCCAGTAAACCTTGGGGAAGCTGGCTCCTGAATTGGCCAGGTTTCCCAGGCCAGCTAACAAGCTACCTGCTTAGAGGAAATATATTTGCCCAGGGAAAGGCCTTCAGAGGCCCTCGGAGCTGCACAGAGTAATCCACGAAAGAATGCCAGGGGCAAGACAGGCATTTCTCACCTCCTTTTAAGCTCTGCCCCGTCCTCCCCTCCCTCAAGTGTATGCTTCATTAGAGAGCAGCGCACGTGGTAGACATACAGCAACTTTAGAGTCTAAAGCCCTGGATTTGAGCCTCAGCCCTGACTGCTGTGCATTTATGTGACCTTGGGTAGATTCTCTTCCCTACGTAAACCTCAATGTTCTTCATGTGTAAAATGGAAATTATATCACCCACCTCCAGAGATATTTCCATGATTCAAATCAGATCACTAAATAGCTGTGCTCTGTAAACGGAAACACCAGATAGACCTAAGCCATTAGCCATGTCCAATTATTTTGGGAAATTGTTGGGGTCTAAATGATGCATTAATAAAACCAGAGCTGGAGAGAAAGCCTCTCTAGGCTCTGTGCAGACTTGCTGTCTCCTATGGGTCATCTGGCGATTCCCCCAACCCTCCCCTCCAGCCTTCCGGGCTTGGCTGTGGGGCCAGCCAGCCACTAACAGGATGGCTTGCTGCTTAGACCAGACAGTCCCCAGGGCTGGAGGCTTGTGCCTGTCAGCCTATCAGTTGGCACACTGACAGACAAGGAATCTGGCCAATAAATGTCTAGGCGGGATGGTACCAATTCTCAAATCTGGTGATTCAGTGCAGTGAATCCAAAGGGGTAACAGGCAATACTAAATGCCAGAGGTCTGGTGGACCACAAACCTTAGAACTTCAAGGCCATGGAGTATTATGGAAGGGAGGTGGATCTGCGGAAAGAGCACGCCATTCCTTGTGCAGAAGACAGTGTGTTGAAACTTTGAGTCCCAGAACACTGGAATACCAAGCTCCGCTCTGCTCTTTACTGGCTATGCATCCTTGGCCAGAGCACTTAACTTCTCTGAGCCTTGGTTTTCTCACTGTACGATGGGTATTTCAATAATAATATTCCAGTAGCTAATATTTATTAAAGGTATATTATGTGTCAGGCACTGTTGTTTCATGTCCTCCATGGGTATAACACATGCAACCTGCTTCTCAGGATTCTTTCAAGGCAACTGGCTAAAGTACCTGATAGGCTAATAGGCACTCGACAAAGATGAGCTTCCTCTCTGCACCCCCTATCCTTATGTCGCACAAAACCCTACTGCTCTGGTGCAGCAATTTCTTTATTCTTTGTGAATCCAGCTCCACCACTTAGCAGCTGTGTAGCCTATGTATTGTAGTTACTTAACCACTCTGAACCTCACTTTTTTTAAAATAAGGTAAAACAATGAGAGATGACCTCATAGAGTTGTGGGAATGAAATGAGATGGAGAAAAAGTGCTTAATTCAATGGCCACACATAGTAAATTCTCAATGAATATTCGTTGCTTTAATGGTTTTTTATCACCCCTCATATTTGTGTCATGTTTTTCACTATATGAAGCACTTCCACATCTGTTAACTCTTCGGATTTATACTCTGTGAGGCAGACAGGGCAAGAATTATTATTCCTATTCAACAAAGAAATGGAGGCTTGGAATTGTGGAGTGACTTACTCGAGGTCACATGGTGAATAAGTAGTGGAGATGAAACTTAAACCCAGATCTTCCTCCTCTAAGCCCAGTGTTTTTTCCCCTTTAAGAAGCTGCTAAGAGGCCACTGCCAGAGCCAACCCCTCCAAGTTGGTCCTTTGGCCTGAAAAGGAATCCCATCTGTGTGGCCAGTGGTGTTTGACAGTGGGTGAATGTCGCGGGGCCCTGAGTGAGTCCAGAGTCTCCATGGCTGCTCTATAAATGGAGGCCCATCCCAGGCAACTAGAGGCCCTTGAGGATAATTTCTAGCAGGGACATGGCTCTCAGTGAAAACAATTCCTGCAGAGCTTGGAAGTCCTCAGACATTTCAGGGTCCCACAGAAATTGAATGCAAAATCATATGCATAAGTGCACCGTGTTTTTTTTCTGGGTAGAAGGTCCAATGCTTTTATCAGATTCTCAGAAGCATCCCTGATCCACAGAAGGGAAAGAACAGTTGTTATAAGCTGCCACTTTGACTTCCACACTGAATTACCCTCTTCCAAGTCCTGTTCCCTGGGGGTGGCTTCTGTGAACCATGACCATGACCAAAAGAAATAGCCACCCTCTGTTTGCCTTGCCTGGCATGGCCTTTATTTTCTTCTTGTTTATATTTACCAAATTTACTTTAGTGAATAGAGAATACCTTTATAGTCACTTGAAACAACAAAGTTTTTTTTCTTAAGTTTTAAGTCCATTACTTAACCCAAGAAACAAGAATTAACATAAGCAGGGTTTACCACTTTGTCTCAGCAAACACGATTTAGATGTGCTGTTCCTAATGAAAACCAAAGCAGAACAAATAATTAAGTTAAGAATAACAGCAACAATTTAGTAGTTTGCCAATTAGCAATTCACTCCAACATGTATTGAGTAAACGCTGAGCTCACAGAACACCATGCTTAGTGCTTCTAGTTTAATTGGCCTCCGTGCAACACTTAGCATGGCTGGCCTCTTGTCATCTACACCACCACCTTCCCTTGGTCTTGGTGACACACACTTCTCTGACTACCCGTGGGCTCCTTGTGCACATTCTTGTGCAGGTTCTTCTTCCTCTGCCTTCTCCATAGATATTGGCTCTACCCACCTGCCCCTTGTTATCTGGCTGGCTGTCTCCCTGATGATTTCATTGGCTTGCACAACTTTGTTTACCATTTCTATCCTGATGATTCCCAAATCTGTAACCTTAGCCCAGATATCTTGAAAGAATTCTAGATCTATAAAGCCAACCTCCTACTGGACGCCTCCATCTGAAGGTCCCACAGACACAGACATTCAAACTCGACATGTCAGAAGATGAACTTCTTATCCCCAAGGTCAACCCACCTCCAAATCATGATTTTCCTCTTGTGCCTTCTACTAGTGAATCCAAGCAAGACCCAGGGATATCTTTCCTACTGTTACATCCAGTGATCTTATACATGTCGGTTCTTCCTCAGCACCTTCAGTAACCTTCAAATACCTTGGTTATTCTACTAACTTCGCTCACCTGCATGAGGATAACAGCATTCTAACAGGTCTCTTTGCCTCCATTCTTGCCTGCTTTGAGCGGTTGATATCTATGCAGCAGCCAGAGTGATTTTCCCAAAATGCAAACTAGATCATGTCAGTCTGTCTACAACTCTTCAATGGCTCACCAGTGCCTTCAGGATAAGGTTCAAACATCTGAGAATGTCTTACAAGCTTCTCTGTCTCCAACACCCACCTCTCTGCCTACTTCTCTAGACTCCATCTACTGCCATCTGTATTAGTTAAGATTGAGGTCCCAGCTGCTAAAACAAAGACACAAATATCACAGTTGCTTTTAAACAAGTTAGGCAATTTTCTCTCTGTTACATAGCAATCCAAGCATAAGCAATTCAGGACTGATATAGGAATCCCGATTTCTTCTATCCCATTGCTCTGCTATCCTACTATCCTCACTATGCAGCTTCCATCTAAGGTGGTTGATCTTGTTCTTACCATCACTTCCCTTTTCAACCAACAGTGAAGGGCTAAAGGGACAAGGGTAGGATCCAGAAGAGGTAATATATTACACCCAACCACATCCCATTGGCCATTATTAAGTTAGTTACCTACACTTGGCTTCAAGGGTAGCTATGAGATGCAGTATTTTGCTGAGTAGCCACGTGCTGACTCGTTCTTGTTTTGACTTAAGATTTTGTAACCACTGAGAAGCTTTTCTCTTCCCACAGGATGGTGTCTTCTCCCAAAGAACTTGCTATAGTCGATTTTAATTGTTTACCTATCTGTTTTCCCACTGCATCTTGTGCAACTTTGTTTCCTTGATGCCTAGCATAATGCCTCCTGCATAACAGGTTATAAATATTTGTTGGTTGGATTAATGGACAAAAATTAAACTAAAATTAGGACTCAAATTATATATACACAGTATGAACTTAACTATGGAAAAAACCCCACCAAACCAAACAAATATAAACACCAACATAAAAAGAGTCTTGAATGGAAACATGTCAAAATGTTAACAGAGGTTGCTTATAGGCAACAAGGTTATGGTGGTTTCTTTCTGCTTCTAGTAATATTACTTTAATTGGGGGGAAAATAACGTTAAAAACAAAGGGGGGGGCTTCCCTGGTGGCACAGTGGTTGAGAGTCCGCCTGCCAATGCAGGGGACACGGGTTCGTGCCCCGGTCTGGGAGGATCCCACATGCCGCGGAGCGGCTGGGCCCATGAGCCATGGCCGCTGAGCCTGCGCGTCTGGAGCCTGTGCTCTGAAACGGGAAAGGCCACAACAGTGAGAGGCCCATGTACTGCAAAAAAAAGCAAAAACCAAAGGGGGACATTTTGCTCCTTTTAATTCATACTAAGATCCTTATAAGTCTCACTTAAGAATGATAATTATACTGCTTTTGAGCCATTGTTCTTCCAAAACACCAAGGTGCCAACTTGAGATGAATTTTTTTTAGGTTAACATTTAGAGTTAACAATCACCAAGTCCAGCCTGGTCATTTTATAGGTGGGAAAAAAAAAGGTCCAGGGAGAAGAAGAGGCCTCCATGTATATGGTCTTTTTAAAATTATTGTGGTAAGAACACTCAATGTGAGATCTATTCAAGTCACAAAATCTCAAGTGCACACTTTTTTTTTTTTAATGGTACAGTTACTTTTTAATTTTATTTATTTATTTATTTACTTTTGGCTGTGTTGGGTCTTCGTTTCTATGTGAGGGCTTTCTCTAGTTGTGGCAAGCAGGGGCCACTCTTCATCGCGGTGCTTGGGCCTTTCACTATCGCGGCCTCTTCTGTTGCGAAGCACAGGCTCCAAACGTGCAGGCTCAGTAGTTGTGGCTCACGGGCCTAGTCGCTCCGCGACATGCGGGATCTTCCCAGACCAGGGCTTGAACACGTGTCCCCTGCATTAGCAGGCAGATTCTCAACCACTGCGCCACCAGGGAAGCCCTCAAGTGCACACTTTTAAGTATTGTTGACTATAGGCACAATGTTGTACAGCGGAGCTCTAGAACTTATTCATCTTGTGTACTTGAAACTTTTACACTCACTGAATAGCAACTCTCCATTTCCCCTCCCCTTAGCCCCTGGCAACCATCCTTCTACTCTCTGTTTCTATGAGTTTGACTACTTTATATACCTCCTGTAAGTGGAATCATGTATTAGTTGTTTTTCCATGGCTGGTTAATTTCATTTAGCACAATGTCCTTCGGTTTCATCCATCTTGTGGCAACTGGCAGGATTTTCGTCTTTAAGGCTGAATAATATCTTGTGTGTACAGACCACATTTTCTTTATGTTTATGCTGGACATTTAGGTTGTTTCCATATCTTGGTTACTGTGAATAGTGCTGCAATGAATATGGGTATGCTAAAATCTCTGAGAGATCCTGATTTCAAGTTTTTTGAATATATACCGAGAAGAGATATCCCTGGACCATACAGTAGCTCTATTTTTAGTTTTTTGAGGGACCTCCATATTATTTTCCATAGAAGCTGCACCATTTTACATTCCCACCAACAGTGTACTAGGGTTTCAATTTCTTCACATCCTCACCAGAACTCGTTACCTTTTTGTTGTTGTTGTTGTTAATAGCCATCCAAACAGGTATGGGGTGATATCTCATTGTGGTTTTGATTTGCATTTCCTTGATGTTTAGTAATGTTGAACATCTTTTCATGTGCCCATTGCCCATCTGTAAGCCTTCTTTTGAGAAATGTCTATTCAAGCCCTCTGCCCATTTTTTAATCAGTTTTTTTGGTTTTGTTTTTTGCTATTGAGCTGTAGGTGTTCCTTATATATTTTGGATATTAACCCCTTTCAGAAATACGGTTTAAAAATATTTTCTCCCATTCTGTAGGTTACCTTGTCCCTCTGTTGATTGTTTCCTTTGCTGTGCCAAAGCTTTTAAGTTTGATGTAATCCCACTTGTTTATTTTTGCTTTTGTTGCCTGTGCTTTTGGTGTCATATCCAAGAAATCATTGTCTAGACCAATATCATGAGCTTTTCCCCTAGGTTTTCTTCTAGGAGATTTCTAAAAATTCATATTTTATATCTACACCTTTAATCCATTTTGAGTTGATTTTTGTGTATGGTGTAAGATAAGGGACTAATTTCATTTTTTTGCATACGAATATCCAGTTTCCCCAACACATTTATTGAAGAGACTATTCTTTCCCCATTATGGAAAGAATGGCACCCTTGTTGAAGATCAGTTTACTATATGTGTGTGGGTTTATTTCTGGGCTCTCTATTCTGTTCCATTGGTCTATGTGTCTGTTTTTATGCCAGTACCTTACAGTTTTAATTACCATAGATTTGTGATATATTTTGAAATCAGGAAGTGTGAGGTCTCTAGCTTTGTTCTTCTTTCTCAGGATTGCTTTGGCTTTTCAGGGTCTTTTGTGGTTCCACATGAATTTTAGGATTGTTTTTTCTATTTCAAAAAAAAAATGTCATTGGAATTTTGATTGGGATTTCATTGAATCTGTAGATCACTTTGGGTAATATGGATACTTTAACAGTATTAAGTCTTCCAAACCATGAATACAGAATATCTTTCCACTTATTTGTGTCTTCTTTAATTTTTTTCATCAACGTTTTATAGTTTTCAGTGTACAAGTCGTTCACTTCTTTGGTTAAGTTTATTCCTAAGTATTTTATTCTTTTTCCTTCTATAGTAAATAGGATTGTTTAACAAATTTTTTTTTGGATAATTTGCTGTTAATATGTAGAAATGAAACTGATTTTGTATGTTGATTTTGTATCCTGCAAATTTAGTTAATTCATTTATTAGTTTAAGCTGATTAACTTGTGGCTCTGGATGTATAAGGCTTGGTTTTATTCTGTAGGGAATGCCTTTGATTGATATTTTAAAATTTCAATTGTTCTCATTTTCAGTCATGATGAACTGCTAGTCTAGAAACAATGCATCCCACTGTGTGCATGGCTCAATTTGGTGCCTTGGCCAGCTCATTGGAAATAAATGATGAAATGCCCTAGTGGCCTATTACAGATGCCACCCCATCACAGCATCCTGAGACAAGGCCATTTGTCTGCAGCTTTTCTAGGAAGAGGCCTCTGGCCAGATGTACTTCTTTTTTGACATGATTGTGAAGGCCATTTTGTGGTGATTAAAAATATATATGAGTTTATTCTTCTTTCCACTTAGCTCTTTATCCATTGGTTATGCAGGCATATAGAGGGCACAGAGGGGCAAGTCATTTTTTAAAATAGTTTAAAACCGAACAAATTCAAGGAGAACTGGAGGCTTGTCTTTCCATCTCTTTCTTGTATGCCATGCTCTGGGAGCATGCCTTCCTCAGCGTAAGCACACCATGAACATGCCTAGCTCAGCATCTTTTCTCACAGCTTCCTCTGTCCCTTGAATTCTCTCTCCCAACCTCCAAACCCAATGGTTCTGCCTCCTCCAGGAACCCTTCTTGATCTTCCTGGCTCTCTCTGGTCTCACTTGTCTCAGAACTCCTAGCTCATGGTCTATGTACATATGCCACTTTTTTTGCACTTCTCATATATACCTTAGGTTGTAATAAAATTTTTCATGTGAATCTGCTGTGTTTCTCCAGATGAGGCTTTCCTTGAGGCAAGGGCCATGTCTGATTCATCTCCATTTCTTTAGTGACTTGCATTCACTAAGCACTCAGGAAATTCTGGTTGAATCAATAAGATCAGCCAAGATCCAAGCCTTGAGGGCAGCTTTACTCTGGGATTTGAGTAAAGATTTCTTTTGCAGCTAACCCAGAGCATCCAGCTATTATCCATAGATCTTCTCAAACAAGTCACCATTCTAGACCCTCATATTGAGGGAAAGTAGAAAAAGGAGTGTGGAACCGATGGGGAGGAGTCCTGGGTGCAACTCCAATCTCATTCATTGCTAATTGAATGAGTCATTTCATCTCTTGCAAAAATTGTTTGTTTGTTTTTTCCAACTGTAAAATAGTTGTTGTTGCACTTCATAGGTTCTAAGGATTCAATGAAGTAGTATACCCAAAAGAGTTTGCAGGCAAGTTAAAACACAAAATGCTTACTTTGTGCTTGTGTAAATATTACCTTTTTCCTTCTCTATTTACAGGCATCACTATTTTTCTGTTCTCTTTCCATCCATGTCTGACCTATCCACAACATTGCTATTCACAAAATTCACCCTAGCACAAGATGCTCTTGCCTATAGCAAACAGCAGTCTCTAGAAGTTCAAATTTTATAACTGCAAATGGAGTCATTCAAAAATACCAGGGTCAGGGCCACGGCTGGCATCTACAATGAGGGTCCAGAAGGAGTGACAAAAATCAAATGACCTCTGTATTGTTATAGAGAGTCAATATGCCCTGGAGGGATTTATCTTAGCAGTAGGAATGTCTAGGTGGTAACAATAAAAGGGAATGTGCAAATGGAACTGGTGCAAATTATACTGGGTATCCTGTGTGAAGATCCAGTGTTTATTTATCTCCCTTGGTTCACAGTGCTGCCAGCACACCAGCATCCCACATTTCCTTACCTATGGCTAAGTAAATAGGGCCTGGTCATACAAACAGAGCACGGATCCTTCATCTTTCCACCATTTGATATGTAGAATTTATATAATGTGAGTGTTCATCTTATCTCTTGATTCTAGATATGGGAGAGCTCATATATGAGTCTAAGAGAAATATCCTTGGTGCCAAGATGTCAGGAGGGCCAGATCTATGTGGAGCTTTCCTGGGGCTTTTGTATAATGCAATGCACCCAGAGTCCAGAAGAAAATATTATCGGGTGAGACCTTGAAAGACAAACACCTCTGAACTGGGGGCAAAGGTCACAGTGACAGCTTGTTCTTCCTGTTTCTCCTACAATTACTATGTCTCATGGGTGGAGTGGCATTGAACCTAGAGGGAAACAGGAAATTTTGCTATAGGCTATGGCTTCTCTGCTCTCCTGCCATGTCTTTTTCACTTCTCTCTTCTTAACCACAGTCTGCCAAGTCAACCTTGAACAGCCATGAGCCTTCTATCTTAGAGTCATTGCAACCCCTTCCCCACATTTCTACCCAGTAGCTCACTTACAGATGCTTGTTCTCTGATTGGTCCCTTTTCCCTTTCAGACTGATAACTTCTTAGGATTAGCTACAGATTTTAGATCTGACTTCTCTCCTCTATCAAATAATGCACTGCAGGCCTAAGGCAAGGGAGGCACCCAGGTTCCTGGGACACTGCCCTTGCTAAGACTTCTGAGTATCCAGGTCCCTGATTTCCGAAAGACAAAACTGGACACACATATCCTCTGCAATACGTTTATAATTCCCTGTGAGATTCTCTCATTGGATCAGGGCTCAGTCTGATACTTTAGAAGAATATACTTTCTTTGTCACCAAATAAGGAGTGCAGTTGAGAAGAGCCTGGAGTTGGAATTGGCTATAGGCTCAGCAAGGGTGGACAGTGACATGGCTGCTTAGCAAGTCTCCAGCAACATGGGCAGCCTTGGTAAATGAGAAGAGGTCAAATGAATGGGAGGGAAGAGGGCAGCCCCATTCTAGCCTTTGCTGGTCATTCCATAGCTGGATTACCACACTCCCCGTTACAAGTCCCTTCGTAGAAGACAGATAACCTGAGTCCACAATGGGAAGAAGAGGGTGGGATATATAACAGATCTGAAAAAACTGGGAATCTTTAGCTTCTAGGGAAGAAGGCATGTGAGGCTCTTTAAGAGCTGCCTCCAAATATCTGAAAGGTTGTCATTTGGAAATGAGATCAACCATGTTCTATGTGAAAACTAAAACCAACAGCTGAAGATAAGTTAATTTGGGCTCAGTGTTAAGTACCCCTTTCCTAACAAACAGAGCTGGCTATCAGTGGAAAAGACTGCCTTGTGAAGAAAGGAGGCCCCTACCAGTGGGAGTGTTCAAGTAGAGATTCGATAATAAGCCATTAAGAGCATGGTCTATGAGATTCCAACTTTTGGGACTCAAACCTAATGGCATCCAATGGCCTTCTCAATTCCACAAACTTCTGATGCCAAGAGAGAGTATAGAACCTAATTCCAAAGAGCAGTCTTTCCCTGCACCTCCCTTTCTGTTCCCAGCACACTAATTTTCTCTCCTTCGGTGCTGGTAGGAAGCAGGACTCCATGAGAGGTGGTAAGTGAGACAAGGCTCTGCCCAGCCCTCTCAGCATGATTGGCAATTAGCTGGACTCCAGCCTTCCAGGACTCACAAGCTCTCAGCAGGTCATGATACTCCACTGGTGCTTATTTAGAACCCAGGGAAGGAGGCAGCCACAGGTAGCAGGGGCTTAATTCTGAACCCATGCTAACCAAACATTAACATTTGCATTTAAAAACAGAAGCAGGAAAAAGAGCAATGAAAACTCTACTCAATTAAAGCTGTTTGCAAATGCAAATATGCCTGACACAGAAGAGAAAGGGACTCCTGAGTGGCCACTCCTCTCTGCTGACATTTGTGACCAGACAGAAGAGGGGAGTGTATACATATGCTGGAAGAAGAAACCAGAGTGGGTTCACGAGTGGAGGATGAGGAGGGACAGAAAGATAATTTTGTTCTATACCTTGAAACCTATAATTTCACTCTGACATGAAAATTAGCTCTGTAGCTAATTAGCTTCCTAATATCATTTGCTGCCATAGAAAGGATAAAAGTTTATGAATTTATGAACCTACCTGTAAAAGAAAAAAGGGCTGTAAGTTTGCAAGAGGGGATTAGCTGACTCAAATCACAGGGGCCATTTCAGGGGATTAGGCCTATCATTGCCTTTGTGCCCTGAAAAGCCCCAAGAGGCAGGCTTCATGTTGTGTCTGCACACCATCACCCTCATGGCTAGCTTGGCTTCTATGAGGAGCCCTCCAGTATTTGGAAAGGGTCTCCCTGTACTGTGCAGGACTCTAAGCTCTGCAGCTCCCGCCACTGGTCCTCACTGTGCCCTCTTGAGCCCCTGAGCACACTTTCCCTCCCTCTGCCCAGGACAAGCCTACTGTGACTTGAAGTAATTTGTGAATCAGGGCATGAGTCCACTTGGCAGCTGGCCTGCTTACCCTATCAAACATCCTCCCTTCACCTCTCTGGACTGTTCTAGCCCCCTTGGCCTTCTCTACCAAGATCAATGTGATCCACTTAGGTTTAGAGCCTTCTGGAAGCTTCCAGAACTCAGCCTGGCCTTGGGAAATCTCTCTTTTAGTTTTATTTTCTTTAAAATATAATTATAGTATGTCAGCAAGAAGGCAGAATATGAATTTCTAACCCTCATGACTCCCATAGAAACACTGATTTTAACAACTACTCGTGGATGAGAATACCTTTATTAGAGTCTAAGAGTATAGCAGAGACGTTCCAGCACCTGGGTGGAGCATAAAATCCAAGAATAGGTGCATTGAAGAGTGTCAGAAGAGCAGTTTCCCTTTACCTATGCCAACCTTTCCCCAAGGTGGTCCAGCTCAAGTCCAAGAGAGAACCCCCTGACCCATGATTTCTCCCACAAGGGAAAGTGAGAGCAAAGTGAGTATCCAGCTTCCCCAGCCTTGCAGGACGCTGCCCAAGATGCCCACTTCTGTCTCGTCCCACCCAGAACACTGAGGGGATGGACACAGCTGAATCATCTGGGAACAGCTAGAAGCAGAGAAAAGGGGTGAGGGCTCAGAGCAACCAGCACGCATCTCTCAACAACCACCCACAGATTCTACTAACTAGTTTGCAGTCTCCATTAAGAGCCCTAGAACACATCAACAAAGCTAAAAGTTGTTTTTTTGAAAAGATAAAATTGACAAACCTTTAGTTAGACTAAAAAAAACTGAGAAGACTCAAATAATTAAAATTATAAATGAAAGATGAGACATTAAAACTGATTCCACAGAAACACAAAGGATCATGAGACTACTATGAACAATTGTATACCAATAAATTGGGTAACCTAGAAGAAATAGGTAAATTCCTAGACACATACAACCTACCAAGATTGAATCATGGAGGAACAGAAAAGCTGAACAGACCAATAACAAGCAATGAGATTAAATCAGTAATCAAAAACCTCTCAACTAAGAAAAGTCCGGGACCAGACAGCTTCACTGGTGAATTCTACCAAACATTTAAGGAACTAATGCCAATCCTTCTCAAACTCTTCCAAAAATTTGAAGAGAAGGGAACACTTCCAAACTCATTTTACAATGCCAGCATTATACCAAAGCCAGACAAAAAACATTACAAAAAAAGAAAATTACAGGCCAATATTCCTGGTGAATATTGATGCAAAAATCCTCAACAAGATAATAGCACACCCATTCAACAACACAACGAAAGGACCATACACCATGATCAAGTGAGATTTATCCCTAGAATAAAGATTAGTTCAATGTATGCAAATCAGTAAATGTACTATACCACATTAACAGAATGAAAGATAAAAATCATATGGTCATCTCAATAGATGCAGAAAAAGCATTTGACAAAGTTCAACATCCTTTCATGATAAAAGCTCTCAAGAAATTAGGTACAGAAGGAACGTACCTCAACCTAGTAAAGGCCATGTATGACAAGCCCATAGCTAACATCAAACTCAGTGGTGAAAAGGTGAAAGTTTTTCCTCCAAGATCGGGAACAAGATGAGGATGTCCACTCTTGCCACATCTATTCAACCTAGTCCTGGAAGCCCTAGACAGAGTAATTAGGCAAGAAAAAGAAAATAAAATGCATCCAAATCAAAAAGGAAGAAGTAAAATTGTCTGTGTTTGCAGATGACATGATACTATATACAGAAAATCCTAAAGAATTCACAAAAAAACTGTTAGGATTAATAAATGAATTCAGTAAAGTTGCAGGATTTAAAATCAATATATAAAAACCAGTTGTATTTCTATATACTAACAACAAATTATCCAAAAAAGAAATTAAGAAAACAATCCTATCTATAATAGCACCCTCTCCCCCAAAATACTTAGGAATAAACTTACCAAAGGAGATAAAAAAAATCTATACACTGAAAACTATAAAACATTGATGAAAGATCCAGCAAACCCACTTCTGGGTATATATCCAAAGGAAATGAAATAAGTATCTTGAGACATCTGCACTCCCAAGTTCATTAGAGCATTATTCATAGTAGACAAGATACGGAAACAACCTACGTTCCATTGACAGGTGAATGGATAAAGAAAATGTGATGTATATATGTATATATATACAAATGGAATATTATTCAGACATAGAAAAGAAGGAAATCCTGCCATTTGTGACAACATGGATGAACCTGGATGACATTATACTAAGTGAAATAAACCAGACACAGAAAGACAAATACTGTATGATCTCATTTACATGTGGAATCTAAAAAAGTCAAACTCATAGAAACAGAGAGTATAACAGTAATTGCCAGGGGCTGTCGGCTGGGGAAAATGGGGAGATGTTGGTCAAAGGATATAAACTTTCAGTTAGAAGATGAATAAATTCTGGGGATCTAATGTACAGAATGGTGTTTATACTTAACAATACTATATTGTACACTTGAAATTTTCTAAGAGAGTAAATCTTAAATGTTCCCACCAGAATTAAAAAAAAAAAAAAAAGGTAACGAAGGTAGGTGATGGATGTGTTAAGTAGCTTGATATGGTAATCACTTCACGATATACATATATACCAAATAGCTTCCTTTAAAAATAAGCAAAGGGGGGGCTGGCTGGGTGCCGCAGGTTGAGAGGAGCTACTGGAGGTTGCTGGCAAAACATTGTGAGCCCCTCTAACCTGGAGCTGCCAGCGTCCTGGGTCCAATGAACAGGGAAATCTACTGTAACGTGTTGTCAGTGGGGAAGCACTTGAATTCACAGAACAGCCTTGGAGAGTCCTGGATACATCAGAAATACATCTAGATGTGGAACAACTCCTACAGGACACCTACTGAACGCTGCAGGAAGACCTCAGACCTCCCAAAAGGCAAGAAACTCCCCACATACCTGGGTAGGGCAAAAGAAAAAAGAATAAACAGGGACAAAAGAATAGGGACGGGGGCTGCCCTGGTGGCGCAGTGGTTGGGAATCCACCTTCCGATGCAGGGGACACAGGTTCGTGCCCTGTTCCGGGAAGATCCCACATGCCACGGAGCGGCTGGGCCCATGAGCCATGGCCGCTGAGCCTGCGCATCCGGAGCCTGTGCTCCACAACGGGAGAGGCCACAACTGTGGGAGGCCCAAGAACCGCAAAAAAAAAAGAATAGGGACGGGACCTGCACCAGTGAGAGGGAGCTGTGAAGGAGGAAAGGTTTCCACACACTAGAAGCCCCTTCGCGGGCGGAGACTGCGGGTGGCGGAGCGGGGAGCTTCGGAGCCGCGGAGGAGAGCACAGCAACAGGGGTGCGGAGGGCAAAGCGGAGAGATTTCCGCCCAGAGGATCGGTGCCGACCGGCACTCACCAGCCCGAGAGGCTTGTCTGCTCACCCGCCGGGGCGGGCGGGGGCTGGGAGCTGAGGCTCGGGCTTCGGTCGGAGAGCAGGGAGAGGACTGGCGGCATGAACACAGCCTGAAGGGGTTAGTGCACCACGGATAGCCGGGAGGGAGTCCAGGAAAAAGTCTGGACCTGCTGAAGAGGCAAGAGACTTTTTCTTCCCTCTTTGTTTCCTGGTACGCAAGGAGAGGGGATTAAGAGCGCTGCTTAAAGGAGCTCCAGAGATGGGCGCGAGCCGCGGCTAACAGCGCGGACCCCAGAGACGGGCATGAGACGCTAAGGCTGCTGCTGCTGCCACCAAGAAGACTGTGTGCGAGCACAGGTCACTCTCCACACCTCCCGTCCGGGGATCCTGTGCAGCCCGCCACTGCCAGGGTCCCGGGATCCAGGGACGACTTCCCCGGGAGAACGCACGGCGCGCCTCAGGCTGCTACAACGTCACACCTGCCTCTGCCGTCGCAGGCTCCCCCGCACTCCCTACCTCTGCCTCCCCACGGCCTGAGTGAGCCAGAGCCCCCGAATCAGCGGCTCCTGTAACCCCCTCCTGTCTGAGTGAAGAACAGACACCCTCCGGCGACCTACACGCAGAGGCAGGGCCAAATCCAAAGCTGAGCCCCGGGAGCTCTGCGAACAAAGAAGGGAAAGGGAAATCTCTCCCAGCAGCCTCAGGAGCAGCGGATTAAACCTCCACAATCAACTTGATGTACCCTGCATCTGTGGCATACCTGAATAGACAACGAATCATCCCAAATTGAGGAGGTGGACTTTGAGAGCAAGATTTATTATTTTTCCCCCTTTTCCTCTTTTTGTGAGTGTGTATGTGTATGCTTCTGTGTGAGATTTTGTCTGTGTAGCTTTGCTTTCACCATTTGTCCTAGGGTTCTATCCATCCGCTTTTTTACTTAAAAAAATTTTTTTTTCTTAATTTTTTTTAATAACTTTATTTTACCTTACTTTATTTTTTTCTTTTATCCCCTTCCTTCCTTCCCCTTTCTTTCTTTCTTTCTTTCTTTTCCTTCTTTCTTTCTTTCTTTCTTTTTCTTTTTCTTTCTTTCTACTTTTTCTCCCTTTTATTCACAGCTGTATGGATGAAAGGCTCTTGGTGCTACAGCCAGGAGTCAGTGCTGTGCCTCTGAGGTGGGAGAGCCAACTTCAGGACACTGGTCCACAAGAGACCTCCCAGCTCCACGTAATATCAAACGGCAAAAATCTCCAAGACATCTCCATCTCAACACCAACACCCAGCTTCACTCAACGACCACCAAGCTACAGTGCTGGACATCCTATGCCAAACAACTAGCAAGAAAGGAACACAACCACACCCATTAGCAGAGAGGCTGCCTAAAATCAAAATAAGTCCACAGACACCCCAAAACACACCACCAGAGGTGGAACTGCCCACCAGAAAGACAAGATCCAGCCTCATCCACCAGAACACAGGCACTAGTCCCCTCCACCAGGAAGCCTACACAACCCACTGAACCAACTTTAGCCACTGGGGACAGACACCAAAAACAATGGGAACTACAAACCTGCAGCCTGCAAAAAGGAGACCCCAAACACAGTAAGATAAGCAAAATGAGAAGACAGAGAAACACACAGCAGATGAAGGAGCAAGATAAAAACCCACCAGACCTAACAAATAAAGAGGAAAGAGGCATTCAGAATAATGATAGAAATAGAATTCAGAATAATGATAGTAAAGGTGATCCAAAATCTTGGAAATAGAATAGACAAAATGCAAGAAACATTTAACAAGGACCTAGAAGAACTAAAGAGGAAACAAGCAATGGTGAACAACACAATAAATGAAATTAAAAATACTCTAGATGAGATCAATAGCAGAATAACTGAGGCAGAAGAACAGATAAGTGACCTGGAAGATAAAATACTGGAAATAATTACTGAAGAGCAGAATAAAGAAAAAAGAATGAAAACAACTGAGGACAGTCTCAGAGACCTCTGGGACAACATTAAACGCACCAACATTCGAATTATAGGGGTTCCAGAAGAAGAAGAGAAAAAGAAAGGGACTGAGAAAATATTTGAAGAGATTAGAGATGAAAATTTCCCTAATATGGGAAAGGAAATAGTTAATCAAGTCCAGGAAGCACAGAGAGTCCCATACAGGATAAATCCAAGGAGAAACACTCCAAGACACATGTTAATCAAACTGTCAAAAATTAAATACAAAGAAAACATATTAAAAGCAGCAAGGGAAAAACAACAACTAACACACAAGGGAATCCCCAGAAGGTTAACAGCTGATCTTTCAGCAGAAACCCTGCAAGCCAGAAGGGACTGGCAGGACATATTGAAAGTGATGAAGGAGAAAAAGCTACAACCAAGATTACTCTACCCAGCAAGGATCTCATTCAGATTTGATGGAGAAATTAAAACCTTTACAGACAAGCCAAAGCTGAGAGAGTTCAGCACCACCAAACTAGCTTTACAATAAATGCTAAGGGATCTTCTCTAGGCAAGAAACACAAGAGAAGGAAAAGACCTACAATATCAAACCCAAATAATTAAGAAAATGGAAATAGGAACATACATATCAACAATTACCTTAAATGTAAATGGATTAAATGCTCCCACCAAAAGACACAGACTGGCTGAATGGATACAAAAACAAGACCCATATATATGCTGTCTACAAGAGACCCACTTCAGACCTAGAGACACATACAGACTGAAACTGAGGGGATGGAAAAAGATATTCCATGCAAATGGAAACCAAAAGAAAGCTGGAGTAGCAATTCTCATATCAGACAAAACAGACTTTAAGATAAAGACTATTAGAAGAGACAAAGAAGGGCCCTACATAATGATCAAGGGATCGATCCAAGAAGAAGATATAAGAATTGTAAATATTTATGCACCCAACATAGAAGCACCTCAATACATAAGGCAAATACTAAGCCATAAAAGGGGAAATCGACAGTAACACATTCATAGTAGGGGACTTTAACACCGTACATTCACCAATGGACAGATCATCCAAAACGAAAATAAATAAGGAAACAGAAGCTTTAAATGATACATTAAACAAGATGGACTTAATTGATATTTATAGGACATTCCATCCAAAAACAACAGAATACACTTTCTTCTCAAGTGCTCATGGAACATTCTCCAGGATAGATCATATCTTGGGTCACAAATCAAGCCTTGGTAAATTTAAGAAAACTGAAATCATATCAAGTATCTTCTCTGACCACAATGCTATGAGAATAGATATCAACTACAGGAAAAAATACAAACACATGGAGGCTAAAAAATACACTACTTAATAACGAAGTGATCACTGAAGAAATCAAAGAGGAAATAAAAAAATACCTAGAAACAAATGACAATGGAGACACGACGACCCAAAACCTATGGGATGCAGCAAAAGCAGTCCTAAGAGGGAAGATTATGGCAATACAATCCTACCTTAAGAAATAGGAAACATCTCGAATAAACAACCTAACCTTGCACCTAAAGCAATTAGAGAAAGAAGAACAAATAAACCCCAAAGTTAGCAGAAGGAAAGAAATCATAAAGATCAGATCAGAAGTAAATGAAAAAGAAATGAAGGAAATGATAGCAAAGATCAACAAAACCAAAAGCTGGTTCGTTGAGAAGATAAACAAAATTGATAAACCATTGCCAGACTCATCAAGAAAAAAAAGGGAGGAGTCTCAAATCAATAGAATTAGAAATGAAAAAGGAGAAGTAACAACTGACACTGCAGAAATACAAAAGATCATGAGAGATTACTACAAGCAACTCTATGCCAATAAAATGGACAACCTGGTAGAAATGGACAAATGATTAGAAATGCACAACCTGCCAAGACTGAATCAGGAAGAAATAGAAAATATGAACAGACCAATCACAAGCACTGAAATTGAAACTGTGATTAAAAATCTTCCAACAAACAAAAGCCCAGGACCAGATGGCTTCACAGGCGAATTCTATCAAACATTTAGAGAAGAGCTAACACCTATCCTTCTCAAACTCTTCCAAAATATAGCAGAGGGAGGAACACTCCCAAACTCATTCTACGAGGCCCCCATCACCCTGATACCAAAACCAGACAAAGATGTCACAAAGAAAGAAAACTATACGCCAATATCACTGATGAACATAGATGCAAAAATCCTATACAAAATACTAGCAAACAGAATCCAACAGCACGTTAAGAGGATCATACACCATGATCAAGTGGGGTTTATTCCAGGAATACAAGGATTCTTCAGTATACGCAAATCAATCAATGTGATTCACCATATTAACAAATTGAAGGAGAAAAACCATATGATCATCTCAATAGATGCAGAGAAAGCTTTTGACAAAATTCAACACCCATTTATGATAAAAACCCTCCAGAAAGTAGGCATAGAGGGAACTTTCCTCAACATAATAAAGGCCATATATGACAAACCCACAGCCAACATCGTCCTCAATGGTGAAAAACTGAAACCATTTCCACTAAGATCGGGAAGAAGACAAGGCTGCCCACTCTCACCACTCTTATTCAACATAGTTTTAGATGTTTTAGCCACAGCAATCAGAGAAGAAAAAGAAAAAAAAGAAATCCAAATCAGAAAAGAAGAAGTAAAGCTGTCACTGTTTGCAGATGACATGATACTATACATAGAGAATCCTAAAGATGCTACCAGAAAACTACTAGAGCTAATCAATGAATTCTGTAAATTAGCAGGATACAAAATTAATGCACAGAAATCTCTGGCATTCATATACACTAATGATGAAAAATCTGCAAGTGAAATCAAGAAAACACTCCCATTTACCATTGTAACAAAAAGAATAAAATACCTAAGAATAAACCTACCTAAGGAGACAAAAGACCTGTATGCAGAAAATTATAAGACACTGATGAAAGAAATTAAAGATGATACAAATAGATGGAGAGGTATACCATGTTCTTGGATTGGAAGAATCAACATTGTGAAAATGAGTCTACTACCCAAAGCAATCTACAGATTCAATGCAATCCCTATCAAACTACCACTGGCATTTATCACAGAACTAGAACAAAAAATTTCACAATTTGTATGGAAAAACAAAAGACCCCTAATAGCCAAAGCAATCTTGAGAAAGAAAAATGGAGCTGGAGGAATAAGGCTCCCTGACTTCAGACTATACTACAAAGCTACAGTAATCAAGACAGTATGGTACTGGCACAAAAACAGAAATATAGATCAATGGAACAGGACAGAAAGCCCAGAGACAAACCCATGCACATATGGTCACCTTATCTTTGATAATGGAGGCAGGAATGTACAGTGGAGAAAGGACAGCCTCTTCAATAAGTGGTGCTGGGAAAACTGGACAGCTACACGGAAAAGAATGAAATTAGAACACTCCCTAACACCATACACAAAAATAAACTCAAAATGGATTAAAGACCTAAATGTAAGGCCAGAAACTATCAAACTCTTAGAGGAAAACATAGGCAGAACACTCTATGACATAAATCACAGCAAGATTCTTTATGACCCACCTCCTAGAGAAATGGAAATAAAAACAAAAATAAACAAATGGGACCTAATGAAACTTCAAAGCTTTTGCACAGCAAAGGAAACCATAAACAAGACCAAAAGACAACCCTCAGAATGGGAGAAAATAGCTGCAAACGAAGCAACTGACAAAGGATTAATCTCCAAAATTTACAAGCAGCTCATGCAGCTCAATATAATAAAAACAAACAACCCAGTCCAAAAATGGGCAGAACACCTAAATAGACATTTCTCCAAAGAAGATATACAGACTGCCAACAAACACATGAAAGGATGCTCAACATCATCAATCATTAGAGAAATGCAAATCAAAACTACATTGAGATACCATCTCACAGCAGTCAGAATGGCCATCATCAAAAAATCTAGAAACAATAAATGCTGGAGAGGGTGTGGAGAAAAGGGAACACTCTTACACTGCTGGTGGGAATGTGAATTTTTACAGCCACTATGGAGAACAGTATGGAGGTTCCTTAAAAAGCTACAAATAGAACTACCATATGACCCAGCAATCCCACTACTGGGCATATACCCTGAGAAAACCATAATTCAAAAAGAGTCATGTACCAAAATGTTCATTGCAGCTTTATTTACAATAGCCAGGAGATGGAAACAACCTAAGTGTCCATCATCGGATAAATGGATAAAGAAGACTTGGCACATATATACAATGGAATATTACTCAGCCATAAAAAGAAACGAAATTGAGCTATTTGTAATGAGGTGGATAGACCTAGAGTCTGTCATACAGAGTGAAGTAAGTCAGAAAGAGAAAGACAAATACCGTATGCTAACACATATATATGGAATTTAAGAAAAAAAATGTCATGAAGAACCTAGGGGTAAGACAGGAATAAAGACACAGACCTACTAGAGAACAGACTTGAGGATACGGGGAGGGGGAAGGGTAAGCTGTGACAAAGTGAGAGAGTGGCATGGACATATATACACTACCAAATGTAAAACAGATAGCTAGTGGGAAGCAGCCGCATAGCACAGGGAGATCAGCTCGGTGCTTTGTGACCACCTAGAGGGGTGGGATAGGGAGGGTGGGAGGGAGGGAGACGCAGGAGGGAGGAGATATGGGAACATATGTATATGTATAGCTGATTCACTTTGTTATACAGCAAAAACTAACACACCATTGTAAAGCAATTATACTCCAATAAAGATGTAAAAAAAAAAAAAAAAGGTTAAGAGAATTGCGGCTATTTAGCCCAGAGAAGAGAAATTTAGGGAATGACCTGACTATTTTCAAATATTTCAGAGGACTTTATGTGAGAGATTCAAAGTAATGGTTTTCTGTGCCTATGGAGAATAATAAAAAACAAATGGACAATTAAAAATAATAATAATAATAAGCAAAGGGCTTGAATAGACATTTTTCCAAAGAAGACATACAAATCACCAACAAATTCATGAAAAATTGCTCGACATCACTAATTATGGAAATGGAAATGAAAACCACAATGAGATATCACCTCATACCTATTAGGATGATTATTAAAAAAAATAAGATAAATGCTGGCAAGTATGTGGAGAAAAGGGAACCCTGGTCCACTGTTGGTGTGAATGTAAATTGGTGCTGCCATTATGGAAAACAGAAAGGAGCTTCCTCAAAATATTAAAAAATAGGACTTCCATATGATCCAGCAATTTTACTTTTGGGTATTTATCCAAAGGAACAGAAATCAAGATCTTGGAGAGATACCTGAACTTCCACATTCACTGCAGCCTTGTTCATAGTAGCCAAGATATGGAAATAACATAAATGTTCACTGATGGATGAATATGTTTAAAAAAATGTGGTATATACATACAATGGAATATTATTCAGCCTTTAAAAAGAAGGAAATCCAGCCATTTGCAAAAACGTGGATAGATGTGGAGGACATTATCCTAAGTGAAATAAGCCAGACACAGAAAGACAAATACTTTATGATACCACTTATATGTGGAATCTAAAATAATCAGTCATAGAAGCAGAGGAGAATGGTGGCTGCCAGGGGCTGGGAAGAGGAGGAAATGGGGATGTGAAGGTTAAAGGGTACAAAGTTTCAGTTACACAGGATAAGTAAGTTCTGGAGATTTACTATATAGCATAGTGACTTAGTTAACAATACTCTTTTGTATACTTAAAGTTTGCTAAGGGGGTAGATCTTATGTTAAGTGTTCTTACCACAAAATAATAATAATAACAATAATAAGAATGGAGGTGGAAGGAAACTTTGGAGAGGATGGATACGTTTACTGCCTTGATGGTTTCATGGGTACAGCTTTTTATATGTCAATCATACCTCAATAAAGTGTTTTTTATAACATGTACATAATTATAGTCACACTTACTAAGCACATATTATGGGCCACATACGTCATGTGCATTATTTCATTTACCCTTCACAGGAACCCTAGGACTTAGATGTTAGATGACTATTTCCACTTAACAGTTGAGAAAACTGAGTCTAAGAGAGGCTAATTTACTTGCCAAAGGTTACAGGCCTGGTAAATTCTATAGTCAGAATTTTGAACCCCGGCCTGTCATTTAGTACCAATATCACTACCTCACACATGCAGGACCTTTCACAGCTCACTGATTATCACTGTCATTAACTCTGTGAATTCTCTCATTCCCCAGGTACGGGTGAAGAATGTGAGCCTCACAGAGATTGAGTGGCCTGCCCCTGTCCACAGTTGGCAATCAGTGGTTCTGGGGCTGGAACCCAGACTCTCTGCTCTGCGCTCTCTGTACCACAGCACACTGACACACACCTGCTAAATATTTTGTCCTAAAATTGTTTTCTTTTATTATGACTTCCATAAAACACAACCAAAAAAGGTAAACACATGAGATTAACACAGAGAAATGTTGAATGACTGCCTATAATTAAACTTATTTTTAAGACCCCTTTCCATGGGCCCCTAAACATGATGTAATTGCAGTCCAAGGCTTCCTACACACAGATAGATATCAGCTCCCGGCCACATGTAAACACTAGGCTCTGGGTCCAAATGATCTCCATCTAAGACTCCTGGGGGTGGGAATCATTCAAAAGAGGCCGTGAGGCTACAGAACCCTGCCCAGCTCCCCATCCATACAAAGCAATTTCCTGCCCTCCCTCCTATTTCTTGTCCCCCTGACGGTCCCTCCCACTTTGAGGCTGGATTTGCCCCATGACTACAACTCCCATGCTGACCCCCAACCTAAGTTCTCCTGGGCTGGGGCCCATTAATGATTCCTCTCTGGCCTCCCAACCAGATCTGGACACTGTGCAGCATACTCCCTATAATCTGACCATACTCCTTCCCAGATATCTTGATACCTATAGTCTGTAGTGAACTCAACCCCAGATAAGACACTTTAAAGAATAATGTCATCCGTTTATCTGATAAAGTCCATAATGCATAGAACCCCCACTGAGTAAAAGTGGACCCTTAGTAAAAGCCATTAATTAAGCTGAATTTAAAAATATCGGGACTTCCCTGGTGGCACAGCGGTTAAGAATCCGCCTGCCAACGCAGGGGACACGGGTTCAAGCCCTGGTTCGGGAAGATCCCACACGCTGCGAAGTAACTAAGCCTGTGTGTCACAACTACTGAGCCTGTGCTCTGGAGCCCATGAGCCGCAACTACTGAGCCTGCGTGCCACAACTACTGAAGCCTGTGAGCCTAGAGACCATGCTCCGCAACAAGAGAAGCGACCACAGTGAGAAGCCTGTGCACCACAACGAAGTGTAGCTCCCCCTTGTCGCAACTAGAGAAAGCCCGCTCACAGCAGAAAAGATCCAATGCAGCCAAAAATAAATAAAAATAAATAAATTTATAAAAAAGAAAATCTATATCAAGTTAGCACTCTTTCCAAATATCATTATGAATTAGAGTTCCTTAAATGATTACATTCATTAGTTGTAACAAATTTATTTTGGGATGTCTTAAAGAACAAATTTGAAGATTAATCAACTAATGCTCCCTGATACTGAAACTGCTAAACTTCTCATGGAATATAAAAAGCAAATTTACTTTTAAAACATCCTCTTCCAGGTTATGGGGCTTAGGGCACTGATTGCAAGTGTTACTTGGCTACTTCTATAAAAAGGTTTGTGATATCCAGTAATAGTACTCTTAAAGAATAATTAGCATCCTTAGAATAGGATTCATGAATATTACTCATCGCAGCTTGTGGAATTCAACCAAACCACAGCCAAGGGACCAACGCCTGGTTGATATCCAGAAACAGCCAGACCTCGCAGTCTGGTCTGTGGCGTCAACAGTCCAAGCGAGGAGTGGATAGCACTCAAGGGGGCATGGGAGTAAATACTTCCCACAGCATCCCAAAGATGGTCATCTGGCTCAAGTGACCCTAAAATTCAATTTTTCATTCCCAATAGTGCCTTTTAAAAAATGTCAGGCTTAATTATTATAATAAAGTAATCCAGTTTTGATGCTCTTGTGCCTTATTTAAGAATACTTCCCCACTTTCTGTTTTTATGTGATCTCTATTACACAGTTGAGTTTCACCCATTTTTGGTAGTAATTTCTATCTTTCAAAATATGTGCTGAACCTCTACTTTACTCACAAATGAATGAGAGTCCCTGATCTCCAGGCAGCCTCTCCTTTTACCTCCCTGCTCTGTTAAACACTGCCATTCTCTTCCTAGTCCCTCCAAAGTGGGTTCCACCTAAAGCAGACTTGCTACCCCACCCTCTAGATGAGTCCTCCACTCATTTCTCTACGCATCTCCCACCCACATCCTCATTTCCTCTGTGGACTTCAGATGCAGCTGACACATCTAAGCCCATTCTGGCAGACTGTCCTCAGAAAGGACTCCTTTGATTCTGCTGTCTCCTTGCTGTATCTGGTATTTAGTCTTAATGATTTTCTTTGCGTGTTTCATCTCATTCTATTCACTTCCCCCAACTCCTCTTGACAAGCATCATTTTGGTTTCTCCATCAATCACCAAACTCCTTTAGAAATATAATGGAAAGGAGGCTGGAGTTTCGGGAAGGATGGCTTTTGAAAACCTGAATGCAAATGGCATTGCTAACAAGCTGTGTGACCTAAGGAAAATCACATAGCATCTCTGAGCCTCTATTTGCTGGTCTGTAAAAGGGAGATTATCACCCCAATTAACCAGGGTTGGAATACGATGATCATGAAATGATGAAAGGGATGGAGCTCCACAAATCACAAAGAGCTGTCCAGAAGTAAACTGTTATTCCCCTAGCAACATCCCTGCAGCTGTTAGCAGCTGTATAATTCTTCCAGCCACAGGACCCAATGTTCTCATCTCTTCTCTTGAAAACTTACTCCAGGGAGGCCCGTCCCAATGACCCCAGTTTTAGTTTCATAGAAGGTGCAGCTGGGTCCTCATCCATTGCAGCAAGGCTCTAAGTTTGCTAGTGGTCTGCCACATAGATAATTTCTTAAAACGTCCCCATGGCACATCTTATTCCTTCTCAGTCCCTGGAGAAAAGCACCTGGTAAGTGGTTAATCCGAGCCATCCTCACCACCTTGCCATTTCACACATGTCTAGGGGCAACAGAATGGTGTTGAAAGGGCACAGGCTTTGAGGTTTGATGGGCCTGGGTTTGAATTCTACCATCAACCCTTACTAGCTGTGTGATCCTGGCAAGTCTCTTAACTCTGTGAGCCTCAGTTTTCTCATCTATAAAATGGAGACAATAATATCTCACATAGGCACTCGATAGTAATCATTACAATGATGATTTATATTACAGAAATGTGAGGAATTTAAGGAGCATCTAGTTTTACTGCTACTTTTACTGGGATTGTTCATACTTCTTAATAATTGGTTAACCAAGTCCCAAGGTTTCCTGAAACCACTGTGCCATTCATAGGCCCAAGGAGGGAAACCCTCCAGCATCCCCCTAGATGACCAATTTTTCTCCTAGGACATCTGCCAAGATAAATCCCATTTCTCATACCATGCTCCATATTGCCAGAAAATACCATGCTCCATATTGCCAGAAAATGCCAGAAAAAGACAAATATAACTCTTGGATTAATTCCAAACTGAACCACTCACTGTTCCCCAAATAAGCCCCTTATATTCTTGCCCAAATCCTGCCCATCTTCCAAGTCTCACACTCTCTGCTTCCCCTGGTGTTCTTGGATAACATGTCTTATCTCTATCTCTGTCTTGATACCTCCCAGAGGGCAGAGATCCTGCTACCATCTCATTGGGGAAGTTCAGAGTGGGGCTTAAGGGGAAGAGGAGATGGGGAAGACGGTACCAATGACCTATACAGGAAGTAGAAAGATCAATTACTGAAGTCAGGGAAAATTTGAACCCAAGAGTTATCCTATGTTCAGACAGGATGTTCATGATGGGAAAATGCAGTCTAGTGTAAGAAACCAAATGAGAGAAGAGCTATGGGGACTCTTTACCCTGGAAAAATGCAAAGTATCCTCACAGGGCTTTCCACATACAATGTTCTGTAAGGCCATGATTAAAATCCATAAATAATGAGAAGGTAGATGTGAACACAGAATACACATTATTGTTCAATCAGTGCAGAAATTATCATCAATTAGGCCAACTGGAGAGTCTCAGAACTGTAGAGATGTTCAAACTGTGCTAGAGGTCTCTCCTCCTCTGAATACTTTCAGTGTGTTTAACATTCCTTTTCCCTGCAGGATCCCATGTATTGTAGCTGTCCCCTTCTCAGGCTCCTCAGGGTCAAAGCTGACTTTGATTCCTGCCTGTCTTCTTGGTAACCAGCAGAGGGTCAGCCACAGAATCCTCCTCTATAACTGGGTGATGGACCACATTTCCTCACATCTGAGTAAGCCTCAGGGTCAGGGCTTGAGATGCAGAAATTTGATTGATTCTGAGTCCAGTATCTTTACAAGACAATGCAACCACCATGCTAGCTGAGAGACCACCATGAATAACTGCTGACAGAGACCTGCCCACCTCCTGGCCCCCTCTTCCCTTACCTGCCTAACCCTGGCAGGAATGCCTCCTCAACCCTACCTGTGGGCTCAGCCTGGCCCCTAGCTCTTTACCTCTATCTTGTCCTGAGGTAAAGGGAAGCATGAGGCCTCGGTGTAAGCGTAAGCCAACACGGTGACTGAGCCAACTCAGACTTAATCTCCAGGAGACAAGACCTCCAGTCTTTTTACCATCTAGTCAATGCTGTAACAACAATGGATTTGGAGTGCTATCACCTTAAGAAATCACCTGTTTTCATTTTTCCTTGTTCTAGTACACACATAACTTTTGCATAGCAAAAAACAAAGAAAACTTACAAGTTTTATTTTGCTTCACATTATAAAAATTTGTTTCCATCTTGTTACCTAGTCTCTAGTGGTCTAGTGGCTGCATAATATTTCATCAGGTTGATATACACAATTTACTTAACCAGCTCTCTATTTTGGGACAATTAGTTACTTCCAAATTTAAAATAAACAATACTGCAATGAATACCTTTCTCTGAATTTAAATTTTTTTCAAGGATAGATTTTTCAGAAATGGAATCAATGACTCAAAGAATAAAAGCTTTCAAAGACAATATGGAGTATTTAAAGTTAGTGGAGAATTTTTTTAAAATATCTTTATTGGAGTATAATTGCTTTAAAATGTTGTATTAGTTTCTGCTGTATAACAAAGTGAAATATGTATACATATACCCCCATATCTCCTCCCTCTTGCATCTCCCTCTCACCCTCCCTATCCCACCCCTCTAGGTGGTCACAATGCACTGAGCTGATCTCCCTGTGCTATGCAGCTGCTTCCCGGTAGTTATTTTATATTTGGTAGTGTATATATGTCAGTGCCTCTCTCTCAGCTTACCCTTCCCCCTCCTCGTGTCCTCAAGTCCATTCTCTACGTCTGTGTCTTTATTCCTGTCCTGCCCTTAGGTTCTTTAGAACCATTTCTTCCTTTTTTTTTACATTCCATATACATGCTAGCATATGGTATTTGCTTTTCTCTTTCTGACTTACTTCACTCTGTATGACAGACTCTAGGTCCATCCACTTCACTACAAATAATTCAATTTCATTTCTTTTCATGGTTGAGTAATATTCCATTGTATATATGTGCCACATCTTCTTTATCCATTCATCTGTCAATGGACACTTAGGTTGCTTCCATGTCCTGGCTATTGTAAATAGTGCTGCGATGAACATTGTAGTACATGACTCTTTTTGAATTATGGTTTTCTCAGGGTATATGCCCAGTAGTGGGATTGCTGGGTTTTATGGTAATTCTATTTTTAGTTCTTTAAGGAACCTCCATACTGTTCTCCATAGTGGCTGTGTCAATTTACATTCCCACAAACAGTGCAAGACGGTTCCCTTTTCTCCACACTCTCTCCAGCATTTATTGTTTGAAGACTTTTGATGATAGCCGTTGTGTGAGGTGATACCTCACTGTGGTTTTGATTTGCATTTCTCTAATAATTAGTGATGCTGAGCATCCTTTCAAGTGTTTGTTGGCAATCTGTATAACTTCTTTGGAGAAATGTCTATTTAGGTCTTCTGCCGATTTTTGGATTGGGTTGTTTGTTTTTTAGATATTGAGCTGCGTGAGCTGCTTGTATATTTTGGAGATTAATCCTTTGTCAGTTGCTTCGTTTGCAAATATTTTCTCCCATTCTGAGGGTTGCCTTTTTGTCGTGTTTATGGTTTCCTTTGGTGTGCAAAAGCTTTTAAGTTTCATTAGGTCCCATTTGTTTATTTTTGTTTTTATTTCCATTTCTCTAGGAGGTGGGTCAAAAAGGGTCTTGCTGTGATTTATGTCATAGAGTGTTCTGCCTATGTTTTCCTCTAAGAGTTTTATAGTGTCTGGCCTTACATTTAGGTCTTTAATCCATGGAGAGATATACCATGTTCTTGGATTGGAAGAATCAACATTGTGCAAATGACTATGCTAACCAAAGCAATCTACAGATGCAATGCAATCCCTATCAAACTACCAATGGCATTTTTCACAGAACTAGAACAAAAAATTTCACAATTTGTATGGAAACACAAAAGACCCCAAATAGCCAAAGCAATCTTGAGAAAGAAAAACGGAGCTGGAGGAATCAGGCTCCCAGACTTCAGACTATACTACAAAGCTACAGTAATCAAGACAGTATGGTACTGGCACAAAAACAGAAATATAGATCAATGGAAGAGGATAGAAAGCCCAGAGATAAACCCAAGCACATATGGTCACCTTATCTTTGACAAGGAGGCAAGAATGTACAATGGAGAAAAGGCAGCCTCTTCAATAAGTGGTGCTATGAAAAATGGACAGCTACATGTAAAAGAATTAAATTAGGACACTTCCTTACACCATACACAAAAATAGTAGGGTATTTTTAAAGACTTTATATTACTATAAGCAATATGTAAATAAGTATTTCAGTTTTAGCACAGCATTACCTTTATCAGGTATCATGATTATTTAACATTTTTACTAATTTTATTTAACATTTTTACTAATTTAGAATATATAGTAGTATCTCATTAAAAATTTTTTTGTACTTCTTTGATTACTGGTGAGTTGGAAGGTTTCCTTTATGTTTGTAACTAACCACATTGCAACTTGTATATTTTAACAGCACAAGAATTTTTGCTCTAGTGGTCTAGATGTTTGGGTTCCTGCATTTATAAACTGTTCTCCCTGGCTCTGGCTTTATAACCTATATGCTAATTTTCCTGATACCACTTGATCCGATATTTGTCTACTGTTTAACCAAAGTCTACAGACTTGGGTAGGGACTTATAATCATGGATTAAGACAATGTCACTTGCAGTTAGAAGTTTGGGCTCCAGTATAAACTCTGGTGTTTTTTGTTTTTTAAACTATATGGCATTAACTGATTCACTTTTTCTCTTAGAGCCTCCCTTTTCTCACTTGGAGAAAAGAGTAACACCACTTACTCGCTTACCCCACAGTGTTATATGAGAACTGTGAGCCTTGTAAAGGCAGGGTCAGACAACTTTTTCTGTAAAGGGCCATATGGTAACTATTTTGGGCTTATAGATCATATGGTCTCTGTCACACCTACTCAACTCTGCTATTGTAGCATGAAAGTAGCATAGACAATGATAGTCTATGAATGAGTATGCCTGTGGTCCATCAAAGGTTTTTTATGAATATTGATATTTAATTTTATATTTGTATAGAAACATATCATTTATATGTAGATATATTTATGTATGTAAATAAATTTACATTTTAATAAGTTACATATAATGTATGTTATAACATATATTATATATAACATTTTACATGTTATATATAATATACTTACATTTAAATATGTTATATAATTACATATAATTATATATAAATGTATAATTTAATTCTATAAAATTTTCATGTATCACAAAATATTGTTCTTCTTTTGATTTTTTTCAACCATTTGAAAGTATAAAATGTAAAACGATTCTTTGCTCATGCTCTATACAAAAACAGGCAGCAGGCTGGATTTGGCCCACAGCCTGTAGTTTGCCAACCTCTGCTCTACAGCCCTATCCAACAGCATGAGATCTCACGGGACAGTCAAAACAAATAGGTAGATAGAACAGGACTTTTCGTTGTGAAAACAAGGGACAAAGAAGGTGGAGTGACTTGCCCAAAGCCACACAGCCCTCCAGAGGCGGAACTGGGATTTCAATCAGATCTGCCTGATTCCAAACCCCCAAGCAATGTCTACTGTAGCAGCTACCTCCCCAGTCAGTGATTCCAGCCCTGGGCCAACTCTTTCCTGCCAGAACCTATTCCTGACCTCACCTCCTTCCTAAGCCTGCTCCACACTGCCCCCACCCAAGGCCAGGGACTGCCATGGCAGCATCAGAATTTAAGAGAGAAAGAGCATACCTAGCTCTTCTGGCTTCTACAAAGAGGCCCTTGATTCTCCAACCACAGAGCCATGTATTTGCAGGAATCAAGCACCAGCTTTCCACATTCATGGAGATGTTTAGTGGTATACAGACAGAGTTCAAATCTGCCTGCCACGTTCTGCACTCACTCGCTCGTCAGGTATCTCAGATTATAAATCTTTTCTCTCATGATGTGTGACCATTATCACATCCTTCTTTTTAGTCTGCTTTTGAGAAGTTCTATACTCTTGGAGGACAAAGCCAGTAACAATAACAAAATCACCTCTGTTGGAAACAAGAAATGATACCACGACAGGAACAGGGCTAGGTCAGTGGAAAGAGGACACAATTTGTAAAACGATCACCAAAGTTCAAGAGTTGATTCTGCCATGAATTGTCTCATCACCCTGAGGTTTAGTTTCTTAGCTGAAAATGAGGATAATTAGCTTCAAATGAGAACATATATGTAGTGTGCTTTGTAAACTGTTGAGTGCTATACAAACTTTAGTTAACAATACTATTATCAGGCTTTTACTACTCCAAACACTATCTTGAATCATGATTTTCTCAGCCCTATTTGAAAGGTGATGTTTGTCATCTTCTACAGAAGCTCCAAGGCAATGTTTTCAGATTATTTTCCCCTCAAGCCTTACTTGATTTCTTGAATGAATGGGAAACTGAATTCATTATGAATTCTACTGGCACCAGCACGAATCCAAAGTATATGGGTCTGAAGTGACAAATGATAGGATGTTATTGCAGGGGCTTGTGGGGGCTGGCAGCACAAGTAGAGGAGCAAGCCCCATCTTCCTTGGCAGTGGCATCAACAACCTCTGCACAGCACCAAGGCTGCCGCCTACACTGAGCACATCGCAAAGCTTCCGACAGCATCAACTCTCAGCATGGCTGGGCCCTGAAACCCCAGGGATGTCAGATACACACCTCCCCCCGGCTCTCTGGGGACTCAGTCACCTAGACAAGCATCCTCTCCTTAGGTTCTGATCAGTGCCTGTTAACCCTGCCTCACTTGGTACAATTTATTCATTTTACTTATGGGGAAATTGAGGCTCATATGGTAAAGGTGACCTGCTCCAAGTTATGTAAGCCCTTGTCTTAGCTTTAGGAGACTTTGGTGTAAGTTCCTATTCTGCAACCGACTAGCTATGTGACCTTGGTCGACTTATCATTGGTGAAAGGTGATTAATTCTATCATCTAGCATTTCAATAGCGCTTTAGGGTTGATCAACTGTATTCACAATGTAATCCTTACAATAAGGTAGGCATTGTGGTAATCTGCATTTTGTCTAAGAGGAAAGAGAAGCTCAGAGAAACTAAGTGATTTGCAAAGTTACATTACTAATAAATGGCATCTTCTGGATCCAAATAAAATATTTTCTCTACCAATTCATATGGCTCAAATTACTCAGTAATGAAACAGAATTAAAACTTGCCTTGAAAAACTTACAGGATATATATGAAAGTATGCTGAACTAAAAACTACTCGACCATCGGTTCCCAGCATCTTGAAAATGAGGGCTTATATTAGTTATCTATTGCTGGGAAATAAACCACCCCTAAACGTAGCAGTTTATAACAACATTTATGTTCTCATCCAGTTTCAGAGGGTCAGGAACATGGGAGCAGCTTAGTTGGGAGACTTTGGCAAAGTTGCAGTCATCTCAAGACTTGACTGGGGCTGGAATCCTCTTCCAGGCTGTCTCCTGTGGTTGGTGGCTGGAGGCCACCATTCCTCCCCATGGGGGTCGGGGAGCCATCTCCATAGGCTGCCTGAGTGTCCTCATGATGTGGCAGCTGGCTTCCCTCAGACTGAGTGATCCAAGAGCGAGACAGAGCACACCCAACATGGAAACCACAGTCTCTTTATAACCTAATTTTAAGAGTGACATACCATCACTTCTGCACTTTTCTATTCTCTAAGTCCAACCTACACTCAAGGGGAGAGGATTACACCCATACACATGAATATCATGAGATCAGGAGCATGAGGGCCATTTTGGAAGCCGGTTACCATAAGATACCTTTATAATTCTAAAACCTTTGTTGTCTCTCATGAGATCAAAATCATAATTTTTGTATCATCTGTTTAATTGATAAAATATTAAACTACATGAAATTGCTCAGATTTGACTATTTGTGACTCACAAAACTGGTAATTTCATATGGTTCAGCCTAATTTTTAACCTCTAGAAGTTCTCAGATATTTACTAACACTTTTTGATTAAGTTGTACTTTATTAATTATAATAGCGTATGTGTTCATTGGGAAAATGTTAATATTTATAGTTGGAGGTATGTTATTTAGTCTTTGGACAATGCTTGGTGGAAAATGGATTCATGCTTATCCCCCATCTTTCTAGAATTAATTGCATAAACCCACAGGGGTCTAAACCTCAGAAACTTAATCACTGAACAAGCTAGGTATGACAGTAACTCTAGTAGATGCCAAGAGTCCTTTTTATTATAGCATACTGCCTTTCAGTATGTCTTATTATCAGACATAGAAACAGCCCTTCTGTTAAAAGAACAATTCTAACGAATCAGTTCCGATTTGCCAGTCAGAGGCTTCTGTCATACTTTACAGTCCTGAAGCAATGAACCTAAAGGAATAGTGTCTTAAGCTTATTTATGATTTAGTCCCCCAACTTTTGATAGTCTCTACTTGAAGCTATTGGTCTGTTGCCTCCTTACTGATCTACATGGTTAATGCTGTTACCGTCAATACTACGGTATACAAAGTAGTTGATGCCAACAGTTAATTTAGTGAGCTGCTATTCTACACAGTTACTGAGAAACTTCTATGGGCAGAAACTCATCTAGCTCCTGGAGGTATAGTTGTGAATGAGACAGGCAAGATCTTTCCTCTCATGAACTTTATATTCTAATGGTTCTCAAACCTGGCTTTTTAGAAATATGGATCCTTACGACCCACCCTAGACTTACTGAATCAGGAAATGTGGGATTGAGGTGAGGAATTTACATTTCCTAATGCCCCACAAGTGACTCTGATGCAGCTGAGTCCATGGCTCAGCACTTGGGAACCACTGGTGCATATTTCAGTTCTCAACTGCTTCACCTCCCATTTAGTCCACAGCCCACAGCAATGGTTGCCACTTAACCACTTCACAGAAATTGCTCTTGCTAACACCACCATGAACTCCTGAGAGACGAGTCCATTAATTATTCTAGACTTCTCTTACTTTCTCCCTATGGCATGATGTTGCTGGCCTCACCCTGCTTCTTAAAATCCCCCTGGCTTTTAACAACATTCTCTTTTTGTTCTCCTCCTACATTCACTCTGGTTGCTCCCTTTCAGTGTCCCGCTGTTGATCCTCTTCCTTTCCCACTGGATAAACGGTGGCATTGCTCAGTATTCTGGCTTCAGTCAACTCTTCTCACTCTCCTAAGTGTTCCTGGCTGGTTTCCCCCGTAACCCTGGTTTAAGCAGTCTATGTCGACGACTTGGAACCCTGTACACCAGACCACATCCCCCAGGACTGGCAGCACTCAGCACACAACGCTCAGTAGACCCAATACGTAACCCATTTGTTCATGAAGGATATTAGTAAATATATTCTTACTTAGGATCCAGTGGTCAGAGCTATTTATTAAGCTAAACAAACACTGTCATTTAACTCAAACTACATGGTGAACTTCCTGAGAGCAGGAACTGGGTCTTTTTATTTCTGTGCCCTCACTTATTCAGGACACTTTTTTGAGAATATAACAGAATAACCAGTTGAAAAATTGACTTGTGTCAATCTCAGTACCCAAACCCATCAGAAAAAAAATAGAAAAAGTCTATGTTCCTGCCCCATGAAGTTAACCAGCCTTTTGTTTCAGAGAAGTCACCAGGTGAGTGAGCTTCTCTAAAGATGAGTGCTAAACAATATTTTCGTGTTTTAAATTCTGAACCTGAAAGGGAAGAGGGGATGGAAGCTATTTATTGAAGGCTAAAGGGAAGGGAAGGGCAGGGAAGAAGATAGGGTGGCACAAATGTGACATTCTTTGCACAGGTGTATGTGTGTGTGCATATGCATATTAGCTCCATATGTGGAGATAATATATATGTATATGTGCACATATATTCTATAACACATATATGAAGATCATATATATATATAGTACAATATCTCATATGATTACTATGAAAAGTAAATGAACTAATGTAAATAAAACACTGAGCATGTACCTGATACACAGTAATGGTGCATTCTGCTCTCTCCAAAATCCTACTTGCTTAAGCAAAGACAAAACTACAAAGAATTCTCATTTGAGTCAGACCCAATTGTTAAGCCTAACATTAGGCCAGAGAGTGAATAACTGCACTGTTGAAATTGTATACGTAATTTGCATACGTTTGTTTTTCTGAGGATAGAAGCCATAACTTTCATGAGATCCTCAAAAGAGTCCGTGTCTCTAAAAATTTCTACAAGGTCTAAGAATCATGTGCTGGCCAACATTTCGACAACTGTTATCATTCTTACTTATTCCTGAACATACTACTTTCCCAATCAAGATAAGTATCAGTGACTCAAAGATGCTCCTTTTAAGGAGGCTAATGGAATCTTCATTCATTCATGCATGCATGCATTCATTTATGCAAGAGGCAGTCATTTGTACTGACTCTACATTTGACATTACTAAGCCCAGGGTACAGAGACACACAGACTGTGAGATCATTCAAAAGACAACTACCTAAGCTGTGATGAAGGCTTAGGTAGTGACCCTAAAGTGACCATAAAATCTGAAAAAGCAACATCCCAGAAGCTTAGCAGCAACAGCTTCAAGATCTGCTACTGTCAAAAACAACAAAAATTGTTCTGAGGAAGGGCGATCACTCAGTAGGGCACAGAAATGTGACAGAGAATGTTTTCTCTTTAACTGGACTGAAGCTAAGGAAAGATAATCTCCCAACAGCCCCACCCGCACCCTCCCTGCCTCTGTATTTTCAGGTTTTTTGAACTCAAATTTTAAAATCTCTTTATGTTCTATAGTTTTTCTTTTAGCTTAGTGTGAATTGTGGGCTCTTGGAATCTTTGAAGTGGGAAGGTCCCCAATCTACAGACACGACACATAAATTAGGTATAATCTTGAAAATACCCAAGGACAAGAGTCTTACTACCTTGAGAGATCCATTCTATATTTGAGTGGGTCTAATTATTAGCTGTTTCTTCCTTGTTTTGAGCTAAAATTTGCTCTAATTTTCACCTTAAAGTCCTAATTCCATCTTCTGGGACAATACATGTCTTCTACATCAATATTTTAAATTAATAGGTCATAAAATAAATTTTGGAATTACATCCAGCATTATATTTAATGCAACTGAATAGGATAGAATAGGATAGGACAGAATAATAGAAGAGTAGAACAGAAAATATTAGAGTTATAGCATGTGAGAGACAGGTTTGTTTTTCAAGGTTTTGTTTCAGTTGTTTATAGATGTAAATGTGCGCTAGGTTTGATATAAAATGTCTTTCTTGCTATGGGTTGCCACTGAAAAGTTTGAAAAACACCAATTCCTTCAGATAGGTTAAGACATCTGTGTCATGGACCCCTATGTCTTCTGTTCTCCAGATTCAATATCCCAGTATTCTTCAGTACTTGTCCATTTGTTTCTAGTCCATTCCCTGCTTTGGTCTCTCTTCTCTGACTAGGCTCTCTCTTGAATGTTCCTCTTGAAATGGAAGGCACAGAACCTCCCAGCGAGGACAGGACTGGAGGACCAGGGTACAATACCCACGTTGGGGCAGGAAGACAGGCAGGAGTTCTCCCTGCTTCAATGTTTGCTAAGTCCTCAGATGCCTTCAGCAGTGGAGAACCAAGGTCATTGACCCTATCACCAGAAAGCTTCCAAGAAGGTGTTTTTGGGAGCCGTGGATTCAAAAATACATAGTGCACAGCTGCTCTACCAGGTTGCAGGGTAGTGCCAAGAGAGAAAGAAGACCACCATCCTGTGCACTCCAGGCCCACACACAATTATTATCTCACTGAATCTGTGAGTTACGCAGTATCATTTTCACCTCATTTTATAATAAGAAAACTGAGGTTCGGAGAGAAGATAAGAAACTTCTTGATGTATTTTAGGAGTTATAAAACTTGCAATAAATGGTCATCAGACAACCTGCAATGTGTTATAGGTGACAATGGTGGTAGCTCTCACTTAAATAGCACTTTGTTGTTTTAAGACAGTCTCATATCCTTTACTCCAATCATCCAGGGGTATGTGCAGGGTCCATGATAGGGTTCCTATCTTCCAGATGAGAACATGGGTCCAGGGAGATTATGTTACTTGTCCAAGACCACACAGCTAGAAGGTAGTACAGCTACTTCTAACTTGGGTCGCAACTCTAAATCCAATGCTATTTTCGTGGGCCTCTCTGCCTAATGCTGACAGTTTTACCCAGACCTACAGAAGCAAACTACTCTTTATCTTCCCTGGTCTGGAAATTTACAAAGAGATTCTAGGATGCTAATGCTCTATCTAGCTATCCTGTTATGACCAAGATGGCATTAGCCTTTGTGACTCTAGAATAAGATGGATTCTTCCCGTAAATGGCCAACAAGTTGGGGCCAAGTTGGGGCCAAGTTGTAAACACTATTTACATCAACCTCAGACAGTAGCTGAATCTGTAGTTGGGGTGCCAGGGAATATATGAGAAAATCAGGCAGCCTTAATCCCTGCAGCATGTGTGAGGAAATAAAGACCACCTTGACTGATGGTTGGCTTGATACGTCTGAAGGGGATTAAGTCTGGCTGCAACAGAAATGGCTGGGAAGCCAAAGTGAAGAGAACTCGATGAGGTATGGCCTACAAAGTTTAAACTTCTAATCTCCACGGACCAGAGTGGCTTCGTAAGGAATTCAAGAAGAACGCAATTCGCTCAACATATAATAGGATCCTGAAATCCTAAGAATGTTTTCCTGAGGCCAGAAAAAGGAAAGAAGTGTACTGGTGCCCACTGTGGGATGACTGAAGTCTCAGGCAGACTGTGGCAGTGCTACTTTGATAACTCAGTGCTACAGAGGTATTGCAGGGTTGATGACATTTGCAGGTGTTGACACCTACCCAAACTCATCTTCTGGCTTAACAGATAGAAGCAAGCAGCTAAACATATCCACGCATTCATCCAAACTAGCAGACTGGCAAAGTCAGGCCCAGCAATAAATGGAGTTTAATCTCTGGAATTTAACTTGAAATACCGTCACTGGATTTTTTAGGTGATTCTCTGACCCCCCCAACCCCTGCCCACTGTTTTTCTTCCTTTAGGGGTTTGTCTTTTGATAATAAGCTCTACTTGCATTTGCAAAATATAAAAAGTGAACTTCCAGATGGACTTCTTAAAGTGCAATCCAAACATGAGGGAAACAAGAAATCCAAAAGTCAAAGGCGAGTGGGAGGTTTTCTTCTCCTCCAAATCTCTGGGGAGTCCGATTCATTCAGCATGCTCACATTCTGGTTTAATTTCCATTTTCTATAATAAGAGATGAAGATGTAATATGTCAATGTTGATGTATCAGAGAGATGATGAATTCCAGGCTAAAACACGGCGACATCTGCTTGGAAACGAGATGGAAGAAATTAAGATGCTTACCATGATTATTTTCCTCCCAAGCAAATTTATAGTATCTTTGGTCTCAAGGGCAGAAATTCCAGACAGATTAGCTTTTCATCTCCTAGGTAACTCTCTGAACTGCACAGCTATAGAAATTCTTTGCTTTAACATTGGGTGTCCTTATTAGGGAAATATCTTAAATTCTGTGCCAACAAAGAAACTCATTGACTACTAAGCAATAATCATGAAAAAATTTATGACATGGATTACAAACAGGTGCTCCAAATAGAACAAAAGCTGGGGTTATTCACCACTTGGACTAACTGGAAAACATTATTTACATCTAGCACAGTACATTTTATGCTCTTAGTAAATATTTTTTCTGGGCTATGTGTCCTCATATTCTAGGGAGGGTAAGTTTGCTTAAGTACCAGAGGGAATTGGCGAATGTAAACAGAACTACATAATAATAGGTGCTAGAGCACTAGAATTGCCTATACTATACTCATTCATAAATACAATATGATGTCTGCTTAGTTCAATTTTGCTTTATTTACTTTTTACAAACATCTTAGGAAGCTGTGCAGGCATAAGCATGTCCATTTCATAGATGAGGAAGCTGAGACTTGGTGAGGTCACATACGAGGAAGTACCAAAGTCAAGACTGGTACCCCAACCTTCTTTCTTCAAATCCAGTGCTCTGCCCACTCCCTCACACACTGGCATGATTGAGATGAGACCCAAAGGGGGTTTGGATGACCCAAGGGCAACCACTGAGGGCAACCTCAGTGCCTGAGGACATCAAAACTGGCTTTTGACCCAGTATTAACGTCCCAGTGCATTCCATTTTCATTTTTTATCCAGATGTTTAGCACCGTGTAGACACAGCTATGGTCTCAATCATGACTAAGTGATACTTTTCAGGAATTACTGAAATGCTCATTGAAAAACTACTCTAATTGCATTTTGAAATGATCCAGTGGGGGAAAGTGTTTGGACCTTTTTGAAGCAGTTTCTCTCAGAATTTAAGCAACAGGAGTTGTAAAATATTCCCCAAAATATTGCTTGGCATGACAACCTCTTTCAACACAAATGAGCCATTGATAAAAAGGAATTTGTTAAGAGAGACAGGAGTTGGGGTGAAGCTCATTAGCCACTTGGTTGCCAGGGAAGCGAAGCTGCCAGAGAAGCCTGGATTGAAGATGAACACGGGGGGTGGGGGCCTGAGTACACGGGTCATTTGCAGTCAGTAGGGGGCAAAGAGGACATTTTATAGCCTTATTAGGTACAAATGATTTGGTTTTTTTATACTGGCAGAATCAATATGTGACTACTCCAAAATAACCATGATGAAATGGAAACAACACAATAAAATGGAAATGATTTTGGGGTCAGAAAAACCTAACTTGGAGGATTCCCTTACCTGTTAGTTGTGTGACTTCGGGCAAATCTTTGAACAACTCTGAACTTCCATTTCCTCATCTCCAAAATGAAGATAATCAATCCTATCTCATAGGATGATGAAGGATTTGAAAGCACTTTTTAAATTATAAAACAGTATGTGAATCCAAGTTTTCCTTTTTTATTTACAAGAGAAATTCAAATCCAAATACAGTGTTGAACATCTCTCTGTGCTCAAATATTATTCATCACCAATGCACTCTAACTTCCAGCTGCCCCAGCCTTGGTCACACTCGTGCTGCATCTGTCCTAAGAATGTATATTCAGAGTGCCTTCTGTGGGTGTTTCCCAAGGCTTCAGTTCTGTGATCACAGGCCTGAGAATGTTTGCTGCATCTCTGATTTGAGAAAGCAAGCCCTTCGATTAGTTTTCTAAGCACCATTATACAAAAGGCCACACAGAGACTACATTCAGGTGTCTGACGGCCATCTTGAGCTTGACTCTTGATTTCTAACCTCTCCAGCCTGTTCCTTCACTAGTTCCTCGCACCTCAGCAGACAGCAACTCCATTCACTTTTCCCCATCCATGTCCAATCCATCCCCCAGTCCTGTCACTGCTGTCTTGAAATACATCACTCATACAAGCTCTTCTTGCCTCCTCCCCCAGGGCCACCCTACTCCACCCCCCAAGTACCCTTGGTCTGGAATACTGCCAGTCTTCACTGGTCTTTTCCACCCTTACCCCTTTACAGTCTATTATTCCTGCAGCAACCAGAATGACCCTTTAAAGACATAAGTTAGGCCAATCACAGAGACCCTTTCCTAGCTCATTAAGAATAAGGGCCAAAGTCTTAACCACGGTCTACAAGACCCCAGCTGAGCTGATCTGGCTTCCCACTACCTCTCAACTTCATTTCCTTCCGTCTGCTCAGTTAATCCAGCCACTTTGGTGCTCTAGTCCACCAATACCCTCTTGCTTTGTGAAAAATTTGTGCTTGTCATTCCCCTTGCATGGATTATTTTTATCCCAGATGCTCACGTTTCATTTTTTTCACTTTACCCAAGATTCTGCAACAAACATCATTTCCTTGGAGAAATAATCTCCTGATCTCTTCTGCTGCTTATTGTTCTTCTTAGCACTGGCTTATATTATATTATGTTATATTATACCGTATTATATTATGCCATACCATACTGTATTATATTATTGTTTATTGTTTGTCTCCCTACTGGAATATAAGCCCCACAGGGGCAGGTATTTGGTCTCTTTCATTTGTTGCCATATCACCAGCATTTAGATTAAATCAGTACATTGTAGATGCTTTCAGAGGCTGTGTGACACATCCTTGAAACCATCAGGAGGCCAGGGCTGCCTTTCAATTGTGGGCATACTTAATCCAGCTTGGTCGATGGTATAATCAAGTTTAGAAAGAACCATGTATCAACCAAAAGGTATTCTGCCTGGAGCTGAGGAATAAGGAGTGACTGAAGAGCACGAAAGTCCTAGCTCACAGGAGTTAAGTAACTTGCCCAAACTTACAGATAAAATATAGAAAAATTAATATTTGAACTGAAGGGGCTGAGAACATGTCACCCCAAAATATGCCACTTTGGCATATTGATTATTTTGAGCTGAAGGCACACGCAGGAGGGGTTCTCTGACCTCCCCCTTTTGACCTAAAAACAGGTTATAATATTTCCTGTAAGCAAGGTGACCTCCCTGCACCAGGAAAAGAACATTCTTATCACCAGGTGAGTTGACACCAAAATGGATCTGTACAAACAAACCTACTAAAATAATCCTTATATTCCATTAGTTTCCCCAATATATTTCCTAGTCACTTTCCCACAACTCACTGCCCCTAGAAGCTTAAATGCCTTTTCCTTTGTTTTGTCACTTTTCCACAAATTTATCATTCCTTGTTTAAAAGGGTAAATAAGCTCTTGGTTCTAAGAGCTTCTTAGGGTCTTCATTTTTCTTATGGAGGCTCTTATGTACATGTAAAAATATTAAATAAAATTTGTATGCTTTTCTCCTGTTAACCTGTCTTATGACAGTTTAATTCTCAGGTCCAGCCACAAAACCTAAGAGGATAAAGGAAAAAGTTTTCCTCTCCTATAGAACAATACTGTAGACAATGCTACCTCCCTGATGCATTTAAACTGAATTGAACGTTCCTGCAGTAGCCCCCAGATGTAGGTTGGACCTCTGAGTTAGTTCCTGCAGTCTGAAAAGATACCATAGAACTTCTAGAGCTGATAAGCAGAGACATTGAGCCTGGACAACGATGGCCACTCCAGGGACCTCTGGTGGCTGCTACCTCTGACACCCAGGAAGCTGTGAGAAGTGTAGCCTCCTCTCAGGCCCTAGGAGGGTCTCTAAAAAGAAGATTCCAGCCTATTGGTCCAGCCTGAGCAGGGATCATGGAATTCACCCAGAGAAAAGGTGAACTTTAGCTTGATTAATGATTGTGAAATTCTGGCGTTTGGTTCCTAGCGACTGCTTCTTTCCTCTAATTCTCTTGAAATCTCTCAGCTATGAAAGCTGGTGACCAGGAAAATGTTTGTAAATATCCCTCAAGGGGGCTGTCCTCTGGGCTAGAGACAACATCCTGACTCCAGAGGCTTACCAGGTGCTCTGAAATTGGCAGAGGAGATGGGTCAATGTTTGTCCACATATCTAAGGAAGGAGATGTTTTCATGCAGACACCACTAAACCTTGATAAAGGCACTTCTTGCCTGTCTTGTAAGAGGCTGGGTCCTGTCCCTTCTGTAGCTCCCAAATCCTAGCACACTCTGAAGTGAACTGTCTTCACCAATGGCAGAATAAGTAAAAATCCTCATCAAGACATTTTGATCTCATACAAATATCAGTTCTTATGATCTCCAAAACTCTCTCACTGTGCTTTGCACAGGCATTACCAATAACCAACGATATTGTTCTCTCCCGGGCATGCTGAGAGAAAAAGCTATTTTACTGAAGATCGTTTCTTTGACATTCACGCTCCAACAAGGATAGTCTCTTCTGGGCCTAATTTGACTTCTTTATGTGCCAAGAGGAAACTTTCTATCTGAAGGGCAGGCATACAGATAACTGAAGAGCCTTTAGGAGGTACTTTATAATTTCCTTGAATTTCCTAGAATGTTTGGAGAATAATGTGTATTGATTAGCTGTCTCTTTCAAAATGCTTAAACTTCTCCTATCCTTTTATTTTTTTAAGGGAATTAACAGTGAAGAGAAAAAATAAGAATATACCAACTCACTCATCCATAAATTTCCATGAAATGTAACAGAGTCCATGCAAGGACAGTGGAAGCCAAGCGGCTATTCCTGATGAATTTGGAATTGAGGTCATGGAAATAAGAGAGATGGCAGTGACTCCTTGAGACCATGTTATAATCTGAATCTGACACTAGGATGGCCAGCGTGGTGACTGCACGGCAACTTCAGGAGGCAAGAGTTGAGATCAGGGGCACGTAACCTTCAGCTGCCCGGCACAAAGGGAAGGGGAGTTCTGAGCATACCACAGACCTAGTCTGTGTCATTTAACATGCAGAGCATGACACTTCTAGGGCAACGTTCTCATAGAAAATTCTGCTTCCAACCAATGAACTGGCACAAAACAAAAAAATTAAAGCTATGACCAACGATGTCACATAATAGCAAAACAAGCAAGTCCGAAGGTTTTCTGTTTTTTTTTTACTATAGTGCCCTATGTGCAGGGCTTCTGAATTTTTTTTTCCTCCAGCCTAGGCCTTACCTGGTCACTCCAGGGGATCGACATTTTAGCATAGCGAAGACTACACATTCATGACACATTAATGAGCCATGGCTGAAGTTTTGCTAGTGGAAAGAGCACTAGATTTAGAGATAGGAGACCTGGGCTGTATTCCTGATTGTGGCTACTAGCTGCATAACTTTGCACAAATCACCTAATTTTCTTAGTCTTGTTGCTAAATCTATGGAATGCAAAACCTGGAAAATATAAAGGACTAATCTTATGAAGTAGGCATTATCATCTCCATGTTACAGGTGAGGAAACTGTGGCCACACAGTTAATAAGGAAAAGAACCTAGGCAAGGTAAGATTTTTTAGATTACGTTTCTAGTGTCTGTCTACACCATGATTTCCTGAGCTGGCCTTGACCAAGAAGGAGAAGGAGTGATCAGGAGTGGACTTCACAGTGTGAGAAGCCCAGGAAGGGGTGTTAGCAGAGAGGGGAAAGAATGGTAGTGAAGCTACTGCTTATCCACCCAACACTCAAGTCCACTCATGCTCTTACCCCTTGGATACACCCTCTGGCTTCTAAGGTGAGGAAAAGACCAGTCCCTAAATCTCTGAGGACCAATGCAAGCGGACGTACCTCACAAGTAGAAACAAAGGCCTGGAGTCCATTCAAGGGACTAGAGCCTTTGATTTTATGTTAAATGCATTTTACATTTAATGTACTGTGAGGTGAGTAATTAATTAATGCACAGAGCATTAAAAGTCTCACATTAAACTTCACTGAGCCCAGTTTTGAGTGTGAGGTAGCAAAAAATAACAGCTCCTGAAACCATTTTCTCTTTTTTTCAAGGTGTCCTTTAGGGAAGTTGGAGTTACAACAAAAGAAGTAAAACAGTTTGCTTTGGTCTTCTTTCCAGCTTTCCTGTAACTTCTGGGTCCACCCTCAGTGCCAGCAACAGCCCCACATCCTTTCCTCTGACACGTCTCAGTCACAGTCTCATCTCCTAAGGGAAGCCTTCCCTGGCTGCACCCAGAGTCAGAGGACCTATTCAGTGTTCCCACCCAAAGCACCAGGAATCTCTCCTCTACAGCATATCTCACGCTTCTACTTGTTCCATTAAATTTTGGTAATTATTGGTTGAGTGTCTGTCTTCCTCAGAGACTGAACTTCTTGAGGACAGTGACCATATCTGTTTTGTTCACTCCTGAGTCCACAGAGCCAAGGGCAGTGCCTGGCACACAGCAGTAGGTGTTAGCTGAACTGCGCCCTGTTCATTAGTTTCTCCTTCCACCCCAAGGTCTGAATCACTTACCACCAAAAGCTATTCACAGAGCATGCATGACGTGTGGCATCGTGTTGGGTGACGTGGAGCCCAGGAACTCATCTTCACTCCCGGAGTGAGCTGGCGCTGAGCCAAGAGGCAGCGACCATTGCGGCATCTTGGAAACAACACTGCATTTGTAGTCAGGACACCCTGCTTCAAACTTGTTTCCCCATCTGTAAAACAGGAATACAAACACCTAATACACCTACCTCACAGAGTTGTTCTGAAGATCACATGAGAAAAATAAATGAGAGAAGTTTCTATATCATGCAGCATCTTACCGTGAATGCCCAATTTTTACAAGTGGCATGAGAGGAAGGTGACTTCTCCTAACCCCCACAGCAGAGCTCTCTTGTGGCTCTCTTTATCACTTCCTCCTCTCCAAGCCCCTCACAGGTGTGTGTTCCCAGAGCTCTCATGGCCTACCCCCTTATTTTACAGATGCGGAAACTGCAACCCAGACAGAGGAAGAAGTGACCTGCCCAAAATCTGACATGGAGTCAGAGGCAGAGCCAGGACTAGACCCTGGGCATCTGTGTCCTTTCCACCTATCCACCTTGGGCTGCCTCCTTCCCATGTCTCCTTGAGTCAATTTCCATACCCTTGGATGGCTCCTTCTGCCCCTTTTGAAACCATTCCTACCCTCACTACACAGACTACAGATACACAAAGGTGCCAGCTCAACTGTTTGTTAAACATGAGTTTAGTTGGGATGTATAGTTGTTAGAGGCCCCAAAATATTTTTGCCTAGGCCAGCTTGATCCTTAATACCCCTCCCATTTTCAATTCACTGATTATTTTAATAAGGCACCTGACCAGCATCCCCTCTTACTCTCTCCCTGCAAAAATAAACACATTTTTCCTCTATAGAAGAGAATTTTAGATTCACTGTTACCTGATCATTTCATGCCTGGGAGAGGAGTCTTAGCAGATCAAAGCCCAAGTGTGTGGTGCTGAGGTAGGGACAGGGAGAGGGGGATCACGAAGGAGGAAGGGTAAATAGTGCAACAACACCAACCGAAGTAATGGCACCCATTCATTGCACTTTCTATAGCAGTGCTGTGCTAAGCCCTTAGCCTGTGCTATTTTTGTTCTAAAAACAGACAGTAACGGGGTGTACTATGTTGAATACTGCCCCCCTTAAATTCATGTCCACTTGGAACCTCGGAATGTGACCTTATTTGGAAATAGGGTCCTTAGAGATGTAATTAGCTAAGATGAGATCATACTGTAAAAGAAGAGAAAACAGAGACACAGACACACAGGAAGAACAGCATATGACTACAGAGGCAGAGATTGGAGCGATCCATCTATAAGCCAAGGAATGCCAAAGATTTCTGGCACCTACCAGAAGCTAGGAAGAAGCAAGGGAGAACAGTTCTCAAGAGCCTTTGGAGAGAGTAAGGGCCTGCTGACACCTTGATTTTGTATTGCTAGCCTCCCAAACTGAGAGAGAATAAACTGTCATTGTTTTAAAGCATCTACTTGGTGGTAGCTTGTTACAGAAGCAATAGAAAATGAACAGAGGAAGTATTAAAACTCCCACAACCTAGATAAAGTTAGAAAGTGTTTCAAATCCAGCATCTCTGAACTTGATAACAACAATAGAAGGAAGGTGGGGGATTCCTGTGATTAGTCTCCATTTTATGGATTAGGCAACTGAGGCCAGAGATGTAAGACAAAATGCCACGGTCACATAAGAGTGAGCATTACAGCTGAGACATCCATTTCAAGTCAGGCCCAGAGAGATGCTGCCCCAAAACACAAATACCCTTCCCCTTGCCCATCCTTTGCTCCCTCCTCCGAACAGAGGGGGAAGATCATATCTCTTTCCCAGCATCATCTGGGGCAGGGCACACCTCACAAAAGCATGAGCTCTCAGGCTCCTCCAGCCCCTCAGCCAGGCCTGTTTCTGGGTGGCAGGCCAACCCTTCTTAGATCTAACTTCCTAATTCTGACTTGCAGGGACCAAAAGAGAATCCAAAAAACTCACAGATCTTTGGTAAACTAGGAACATAGACTTGATCTAATAAGACAAAATTGGACTACATTTGAAAAAAGTAGAGCGCAGTCAGTTTGTTATTTGGCCTTGAATGTGAAAACACTTCAACAAAAGTGGTTTCTCCTTATCATTAATTCTCTTAAAGAGAAATTTACCTAAAAGTCATCTCCCTTAAAGTGTTTTGAAAATTAGATGAGATTAAAACGAGGATGTTAAAATGAAATTAAGCCATTGTTTTAGGAGGCAAGATTTTAGCTAACTGACCTGGAGCCTTGAATGTCAAGCTGAAGATTTCTAACTATTCTAGAAGCTACAGGAGAGATCATCAAAGGGCTGTGAGTCAGGAGTGATGTGCGCTCTGGAAAGGCTAACTTGGCAGCCATGAAAAGGATGGATTAGAGGAGAGACTGGACGACAATTTGAGGAGGTTGTGGTAAAGATCCAAAGGAGAGAGCTGAAGCCAGGGCTGAAGTGGGAGGGGATGAATGAAAGGGGAGATTAAAGACACATGGTTGGGCTTCCCTGGTGGCACAGTGGTTGAGAGTCTGCCTGCCAATGCAGGGGACATGGGTTCGTGCCCCGGTCCGGGAAGATCCCACACGCCGCGCAGCAGCTGGGCCCGTGGCCGCTGAGCCTGTGCGTCCGGAGCCTGTGCTCCGCAACGGGAGAGGCCACAACAGTGAGAGGCCCGCGTACTGCAAAAAAAAAAAAAAAAAAAAAAGACACATGGCAGATGTACAATGGCATTTACTCATGGCTGATTGTGGGGAATCAAATGGGATAAAGCCTGGATTTTAACAGTCAATGAAAGTGAAAGGAGGAGAAGGAGCAAAGGTAGGCAGGAGGATGAGTCTGGTTTTGTCAACAAGGAGGCTGATGTGACCATGGGAACCCTGGCCAGTTATTTGAATTGTGGTCTTCTCATTTCTGGACTTTGTTTTAGTGACAGAAATATAAACTCCCATCTTATTTAAGTCATTGATATTTGGGGGTTTCTGTCTCTTGCAGTCAAATATAAGCCTAATATCAATATTGGGGTTCTTTCCCCACAACTACAATCTCCTTTGAAAAGATAACACTTCATCCCCAGAATGTTCATAGTTTTAAAAGAAGCTTCTTCTCCCTCTCAGAGTTCTCATATTCAACCTATCTTCAAAGCTTACAATTCCTCCTTTGAAGATAACTTTTAGATTTGCCTTTCTAGTCTAGCATTCTTGATGATGCTCTTGTCTATGTGACCACTCACCTGGTACAGCATCCTCCTCTCCATCCCACCAATGCAGACACTGCTAATGGCCTGTCGTACACTGCCCTGATTGACAGCCCTACAACCTGCCCCAACAATTCCAAATGCCCCACCTGACTTTCAAGATCCTGCCAAATCTGGCTTTGACTGATCTGACATTATTTCCCACCTTTTACCAACATGAATTTTAGTTCTAATCAGGCCAGTCTTCCTTCCAAAATACTATACCCATTCTGAGCTCCACAATTCACTCTACTTATTCTACATGGAATAGCTTCTCACACTTCACTTGGCTACAGTGTGTATTTAGCTATCTCCATCTTTCAAGGACTTGAACAAATTAGCCACCAGTTAGGAGCAGGTATGACTTGAACAAGGACAAAAATCCAGTAAGGCTACAGGCAAGCTCCCAGCCAGATATCATAAGCAACTAGAAAGCAGAGATCCCATCCAGTACCTCCTCAACGTCAACCCCTTCCCGTAGTTCTGAGAAAAGTGGTCAATACTGAATCTGGAGAGATTCTCCAAATGTGGGAAGAAAAATAATGCAAAATGAAAGTGAAATCATTTAAAGATTTAGAGACAAATAACTAAAACTAAAACTATGTGATAGGCTCCCCCACATAAATATAATTGGATTTAAAAACTAGAATCTACCACCTCATACCCTTTAGGATGGTTACCATCAAAAAATAGAAAATTACAAGTGTTGATGAGGGTGTGGAGAAATTGGAGCCCTTGGACACTGTTGGGAATGTAAAATGGTGCAGCCGCTGTGGAAAACAATGTGGCAGTTCCTCAAAAAATTAAAAATAGAATTACCATATGATCCAGCAATTCCACTTCTGGGTATGTATTCAAAAGAATTGAAATCAGGGTTTTGAACAGATATTTATACACCCGTGTTCATAGTAGCATTTGTTCACAATAGCCAAAAGTTGGAAATGTCCATTGATGGATGAATAGCTAAACAAAATGTGGAATATACATACAATGGAGTATTATCCAGTCTTAAAAAGGAAGTTCTGACACATGATACAACACGGATGAACCTTGAGGACATTAGGCTAAGTGAAATAAATCAGTCACAAAAAGACAAATAGTGTAATCCACTTATATCAAGTACCTAGAATGGGTAAATTAATAGAGACAGAAAATAGAATGGTGGTTGCTAGGGGCTAGGCGGGGGAATGAGCAATTATCATTTAGCGGGTTCAGAGCTTCTGTTTCGGAAGATGAGAAGAGTTCTGGAGATTAGCTGCATAACAATGTGAATGTACTTAACACGACTAAACTGTACACTTAAAAATGGTTAAGATGGTAAATTTTATGTTGTGTACTTTACATCAATTAGAAATAAATGTGTTTTTTAAAAATTAGAATTTATAGTATTTGGTGTTCAATTCTGGAAACACATTTGAATCACCTGGGGAATTGTTAAAACAAGACATTGATTTTTCCCTCCCCTCCCTTTCTCCTCCCCTAGAGATAGTTATCTAATCAGTTTGAAGTAGAGTTGTGGATGATTCTAATGTGTACCTACAGGAATCACTATAGCACAGGAATTAGGAAAAAAATGTCAGTGATCTCACACATACTTTATAGACATGGAGTCTTAGAAGAAATGTGTGAGAGCAACAAGAAAGAGCTTAGACTTCAGTTTAACATACCTGAGGTTGATTCCCACCCTACTACTTCCTAGCTTTGTGACACTGGGCACCTTATGCTTCAGTGCCTGGCAAAGTACTCAGTGTCTAGCCTGATGCCTGGCACACAGGAAGCTATCAATAAATATTAGATTAAAAAATAACACATCTCTCTGGGAGCGTAATGACTATATTGTTACATTAGTCTGAGAATTAGCTACTAGAAACAATAAAGGTAAAGTCCCGGGCTTCCCTGGTGGCGCAGTGGTTGAGAGTCCGCCTGCCGAGGCAGGGGACACCGGTTCGTGCCCCGGTCCGGGAAGATCCCACACGCCGCGAAGCAGCTGGGCCCGTGAGCCATGGCCACTGAGCCTGCGCGTCCGGAGCCTGTGCTCCGCAACGGGAGAGGCCACAACAGTGAGAGGCCCGCGTACAGGGGAGAAAAAAAAAAAAAAAAGTAAAGTCCCAAAATAGCACATGGCACACAGTAGGCATGCAATAAATGACAAATATTATTACAAATATTATGGAAAGACCTTCAGAGATCATTTAATTCAACCTCATTTAGCAGATGAAAACAATGGGGACCAGTTAAGAGAAAGGATTCTTTACCCATGGTTCATTTTATTATATAATAGCCTTCCACGATTTAAACTTCTGTTCTCTGATGTTGCCTACACTAAGACTTCCAAAAATCAACATTGCTGTTCAAACCATCACTTATGACAAGAATTGGGATGTGTTCAGATAAGCCTGTAGGTGCCTTGCTCAGCAATGTTACATGGGCAGAATGTATCTCTTTATGACAATCTGTGGAACATCAAATCTGAGACTTGAGACTCCACAGGTCTGAGTCACTATGTATCGAAGGCAATTTCCCTGGGTTCCCTGGGGAGTAAATCACTCCTTGCTCGTTTTCAAGGGTTTTCTCTAAAATGAGGCTTCAAAGCTTCCAAACTGTCAAGACTTCAGTGACCTACCAACCAACCGTGGTGCTCCATGGCTCTCAGTTATTCACTGACAGCCCCTACAGAGTGTGGTCAGAGGCAGGTACTCAGACCACCTCTGGGGCCCATTAAAAATGAAGATTCCAAGACCTGAGGGTGCAATCCTGCAGCCTCCATTTTGCCAGACTCCCAGGTTACTCTTATGCATGTTAAAGTTGAGAATCATTGTCATTACAGGAACCATCTGGCAGTTCATTCATTCCAGTGTTCAATATTTTACTGAGCAGGTACTCCATGCAGGCCCTGTCTTTGGCACTATAGACAAAGTAAAAGAAGACATTGTTCCTATCCTCAAAGAACTCAGAATCTGCTAGAGGATAGACAAACTACAGGTGATATAGTACAGTGTGGTCATTCAATCATTTCATCATTCACCAAATAAATATCAAGAGCCCACCATATTCTAGGCATAGATTCACATATAGAAAGGCTGTACGGTATAGTGGTTAAGCCATGGACATGGCACCTGCACTGCCTAGCTCTTATACTATCAGCATGACCTTGGGCAAGTGTCTTAACCTTTGTATGTCTCAGTTTCCTCATCTGTAAAATGGATACAATAAGGACACTTCTCTCACAGGATGACTGTGATGATCCAATGAGTTAACAGATGTAAAGCCTGGAATAGTCTCCTGGCACATAGTAAGTGCCGAGTAGATTTCTATAGGAATCTAAGCTTCATGAAGGCCAGGATCTTTGTCCCTTTTATCCCTAACACGTAGAGTGGTACCCGCCACATAGTAGGCAATTATTAAATAATTGTTGAATGGATAAACGAATTTCTGTGGGAGACTGCCATCAACATGGCAAACTGAGCTGTAATTAACTGATTCTTCTCCTCACTTTCAACACATATATGTTGAGAAATATAAATAAACATTTAAAAATACATATATGGTCTCAAAATAAAGATAAATCCTCAGATACTGAAAAATCAAGGAAAGAAATCACAAGTATAAGTGTAAGCAGAAGCTGGCACGTTAGAAGTCTCAAAAATTGCCAATTGTAATGATGGTGGTGGCGATGATGGTGATGATGCTGATGCAGCTGCCTGAAGATGACGGCTGGATGAAGGTAAGTCTTGAGAAGAATTACGGGGCACAATCTTCCTAGACCAGCTACATGGGAAGTCATTCTCCCTGCTTTTGTCTGTGATAAATATCACCCACATATTTACCAAATAGATTTCAACATCCATGAATGTGGAGCTACCTAGCTCATCTCTATCTCAGCTGTTCATCACGTGATCACTGGATTTCATACATTAAACTAGTCTGAGAAATTTCCCTGAGGCACTTTTTCCTGGTCCCGGGTCATCCATATACAAAATTGTAAACTCACAGACTCTAATGTTTAGAAGAGACATAACGTGTCAAGAAGTTCAAACTCTCAGCCAGTGTTTCACTTCACTGCTCACCACAGCTGCTAAGGTTGTTCAGCCTACTGATCATATCTAAGGAAAGGATTCAAACTTTCATGAGTCTGTTAGAAGAGATTAACATTGAGACTTCTTACAGCCTGCTATAACCTGTTCTAGCTCTAGCTGCTTGGGATACCAATCTATAAGGGATGATAAAACATTAGAAAAATAGTAATATGGCACCTGAAAACTCAGGTTTCTACATGAATCCTTTAAATAACTGGCAAAATGTAAGTTGGACCCGCTGAAAACAACGTTAACACATTGGAATAGAAATTTTAAAAGTGTTCTCAACTGGCGTTAACCAATCCAAGGTGAGTATTTTCATCTTTTGCATGTGTGCAAAGTATACGGTGAAGCTACTGGATACACCACCAACTCTGAGACCAGCCAGTTAAGACCAAACAGTTCACAGTGCAGTGCCGTTCACTGGGAATGAGTGATTCATTTTATTATTTAAAATGTAAACACTTGGCCTTTCTCACCTTCTGAGATGGCCCACACTCTGTCTGTGGAGTGTCTTTCTCTCTAAATAAATCCACTTCTTACCTATTACTTTGCCTCTCGCTGAATTCTTTCTGCGATGAGACATCAAGACCCTGAGCTTCATTAAGTCCTGAAACCAGGGGTGTGATCTCAGTTGGAAGACTGTGGGTTTTGGCTGGGTTCGAGTCCCAACAGCGTGGGTTTGAGTCCCAGTCTGGGTTTTGGTCGGGTTCAAGTCCCAGCAGTGTGGGTTTGAATCCCAGTCTGGGTTTTGGCCGGGTTTCAGTCCTGGCCGTGTGGGTTCAAGTCTCAGTCTGAGGTGCACAGTTTCAGCTGGTGACCACGAAGGGACAGTGATAAGGTAAGAAAATGTTTGAGAGTTAGGTCTTGGTCCTACAGAGGCCCATGGGATGCCGCAAACCAGGCACACTGGGGAGGATGCTCTGCTGCTGTCTGCTCATTTTTGACTGGTGGGTCAACCCCGTACACTTATGCACATCCAACAGCAGGTCCAGGACAGAACTGTTAATCTCTATACTCTTCTCCTTGACTCTGAGGTTTTTCTCCTACATTCTTGTGTTCTTATTCATTCCTGCTCTATTTCTTTCTTTCTTCTGTTAACCCCAGAAGACCTGTGTGACCACCAAGGTGTACTCTTTATTGCTTTTACTCCTCTCCCTCTGACCCTTACAAATGCTGACCCTTTATTCCCAACTTATAGCTAGACCAACTCCTGCTCATCGTCAACACTGTTGGGGATGTCTTCTGTGACAGTTTTTTTGCGACTTTTTGGGAACTAACACTGGCTGGGAGACTACCTTGGAAGGGATAGCGTCTAAAATCCTAAGTGCAAATCTTTTGACCAAATTGCGCAGTGGATTTTGACTTAAGAGTGGAATTTGGATAGCCTGGGAGTTAGAGACGTCACCTCAGGCTTGTATGAAGTGGGTCAGGCTGCATCAATCCCAACCAATACCCCTCTGGGCCATATACTCTGGGATTGGGAAAGATGTGGACAATAGGAATTAAAAGGAAAAAACTTATTAGATTATGTAATCAGGTTTGGCCACAATATGAGTTAGGAAATTTAAAATGGAGTGAAGTACCGTATATTCAAATTTTCATGGCCTTGTATCTAGGCAATGAAATCCAAAAGGAATTTAAGGTGTGTATAGCTCAGAGGGATAACTCTAGGAAGGACACAGAGGACATTTTAACTGACCCACCCTACAGGGCCATGGATCCTGAACAAACGTGGATCCCTCCTCCTGCTAGGTACAGGTCCTTTTGACTATGCATTTCATAGCTCAGTCTGCCCCAGACATCAGGCGTGAAATTCAGAAAGCGACTTCTAGTCCTCAGACTCCAGTGATTGTTTTGTCCCAATTGGCTTATTTGGTTTTCAGTAATAGGGATATGGCCAAAAAGACTGAATGCACCCAGAGAAATATGAAAAAGGCCCAAGTGATTGCAGTGGCTTTGTCCACTCAGAGACCACTAAAGGGGAAGCCGGTTTTTCTGGACCAATCTGGCCCTGGCAGACCACAAGGCCCATGGGTACCCAAACAAGGCCAGCATACCCTGTGTGGACAAAAAGGGCACTGGAGTGAGGATTGTGATCGATGTGCCCTTTGCATACAGCCAGGGCACTGGAAGAGGGAATGCCCCAGATGCCAGAGAGCGAAGGGGGCCCCTCGGCTATTGATGGTTTTGCAATCAGAAGACTGAAGGGGCCCAAAGCCGAAAGTGGCTCTGCCTAGAGATACCAACTACATAACTAATGTCGAGCCTTGGGTGGTCATTGATGTGGCGGGCCACTTGATAGAATTTCTTATAGACACTGGTGCAACCTTCTTGGTCTTAACCCAAAGGACTGGAAACTCTGGCAATCATAAGGAATATGTAATTGGGTTGTCAGGGAAGAGACACAGGTACACTTCCCTGGAACCCCTTTTGCGCAAGGTCAACGGCCAGCTGTTTTTACATTCCTTTCTGTTTGTGCCTGACTCTCCCGTCCCTTTAGTGGGAAGTGATTTATTAACTATGTCAGGGGTCACTCTGTTTCTCGAGGGGCAAGGGAACCACCCTCATCACCAAATGGTTCTAACAAAAAGCAAAAAAGAACAGATAAAATCTGAAGCTAAAATAGAAGCCATAGTAGACCCTGGAATGTGGAATATCGAGGTTCTGGGCTTAGCCAAAGATATCCAGCTGGTGATCATTAAGTAAAAAGGGTTACACAGTGTCTAAATATAAGGTACAACTTTCTTAAACCTAGGGAAGATCCTCAAAAATGTTTGTAAGTAGATTATCAAAATAGGAGGCCACTGGTCTGACTAAACTGACCATAGCTGATATTCAGAGCCTGATAGGAATTTTGGAAGAGGCCTTCTCCCCTAAGCTAAATGAGGAAAAGTAAAACTTTTCAACATACGTGAATGGGTATGTCAGTCCTTCAGTATCATTGAGGTAACCACCCAATTCGTTGACAAAGAAAACAAAACTGTCCTTGTCTTACAAATGTAGTCTTTATAGGGCCAGAGGTGTGGCTCCAAAAATAATCCAAAACCCAGGAATCCTTTTACCACTCCTCAAACCTCCCCTATTTATCTTAAGAGGCTTGTAAATATTAAACAAAGGGGAAACAAAGTCATCTTAGGAGGAACTTGCCTGTACCTTTGAGATGCAAATGTCCTATCTGGTCTTCTCTGGAACTCTTCTCTCTGCCATCTTTTTAAACTGCAAATTTTAAGAAGAGGGTAAAGTAATTTAGAACTTGACTTGTCAAGGATAAATAGAAATCTTAAGTGTCTTGTCTGTAAACACTAGTTCCATCTGCTAGATTGATTTGTTCCATCTGCTAGAAGCCCAATTTGAATCCAACCCCTTGTAACTGATGGCTTTTATGTCGTACCTGACTTAGGGCTGAAATTTTGGAATGGGAACCATGAGGCCTCTGTGTTTGTGTGTTCATATGTATCTATATGTGCGTTGTAGGTATATGGTATTGCCAAAAATTAATTCGTAAAAGAGCTCTACTTGTTTTTTAAAAATTAAGCCCTTATGTAAATACTCAGAAATAGAAAACAATCTGGCAAGAATAAATTTCAGGTTCATGTCATCTGGAAAATATTTAACACTAAACTGATATCTGGTATTGAAGGTGGCTTAAACTTGTTGGTTTGATTAATATAGGCGTGTTAGAGTCATCAATGCTAACTATATTACTTCTGTTGTACCTAGGTTTATTAGAGGTCAAAGAAGACCTTATTCTATCTGTTACAAACTTGTCAACAAGAAAAGTAACTCAATGTGAAAAAAACTTTTAAGAAAAGTAAGATATGTGTTTTTAGTAAGAGAAGGTGTGAAGAATGAAAAATACTGAAAAGAGTTACGCATATCAGGATTTTCTAAGATTGGATTGAATTTAGTTGGGTAAATGGATTTTGTTAGGAACGGGCCAGCACAAGACTGGATTTGGTTTCTTCCTCCAAAGTATTCTTGAAATGCTGCTTTTGACAACAGACTGTGTGAGTTTCTTTGCCTTTAAGTGACTTGTATTTGCTTTTGAGATCTTTTGTAACTTTGGTTAAGGAATAAGTATTGTCTCACAGTGACCTATGATCTTATTTGACCAAGTGTTTTAAAACTTTTTGACAAACTTCCCAAATATCAAATTTTAATTAAGTTTCTTTTGATTTCCAGCTAACTTTAGGGTACTTTATAGGTCCCCTGAGGTATCTTAAAGAGAAATATATAACTAGGATTATTTGGTATGTTAAGTTAAATGTAATCATTCGTAATCCTGGTTATTGTGACCAAGTTTCTTTATCGATTACACTGTACTCAGATGTTTAACCATGCCTTTTAAGTCTTTTGTCATTTATAGATATTTTTGCACTTTGATGCTGTTACAAAAAGTGCTTCATCATCAAAGAGATTCACAGAAAGGCTATGGAAACAATTACAACAGTTCCACACCAAGATGACGGTTATGTGAGGATTCCAGCCCATACTGACTTAAAACAAGGAGCTGCCCTGCCCCTGGCGCCCCTAGATCAGGCATCCGGAGATTTTTACTCCCTGACAGACGAGGTTGATGCCCCTACTCAGCCTTGAAGCAGTTACCGAAGACAGACCATCACCCTTCTGCTTCCCATAAGAATATGGGAGTAAACTCTCTGAGGGGGAAATAAAACAGGAGGGAAGGAGGCAGGGCACAACCTTTGAAAGAATGACATAGCTCAAGGACATGACATAAACTGATCAGAACCAAATGGGTCCAAGATGGCGGACAAGTCAACTTCCACTAGACCCTGAGCCTCAGTATACACTCACATCAACAAGCTAAATGACACACCCACAGGTGCCATGACAGTTCCAAGACCAACCATAAGGATCAAAAAGTGGGCGGTGGCCCAATTCCTGGAAATCCCTGCCCCTTCCTAAAATAGCTGGAACACTCCTCCAGCAATTTTTAGCCTATGAAAATAGCACTCATTAGCCTATGAAATTACCCAGTTCTTTAAAAACTGACAACCCCATACCCTGGTGCCTTTCTCACTTTCTGAGATGGCCCACACTCTGTCTGTGGAGTGTGTTTCTCTCTAAATAAATCCACTTCTTACCCATCAAAAAAAAAAATGAACACTTTAATATACCTCCCCCAAAGCTGATCTGATTCTGAACAATCATAATTCCTAGACAATTCTAAATAAATAAAATTGTTAGGATACACTGAGTAGTCTCATTTTTAACATAAAGAGGCACACCATTTTTACTACCAGAAAATCAGTTTCTCCCTGAACCTTCTAAAATATTAAATATTTAGAGATTCTCCTCTTCAAAAGTACCCACTTGTCTCTGTCTAGCCCTCGTTCTGTCATTGCAAACACCCTCTCATTACCTGCCTCCAGCCCCCGAAACATCCATACCCATGCTTGGTCGGCCTCTGAAAACCAACTTTGCTTCTAGACAGTCAAGGATTCCTGGAGGAAAGGTAACTATTGGGTGACCTCAGTTCCCTGCCCACTGGCAGGGGCAGCTCAGTACACTTATTAAGCCCCAGGGTCAGGCTACCTGGGTTTATTGAGGATAACGGGACCCAGATTTCTCACTGTCAGAGAAAAGAGTTTCAGATATGGAAAGGGTGTTGGGTTGGTGGATGTATCAATGTGAACTCATGACATTTCATACAGATCGATATAATTTATGTGAGTCTGTGAAGGTGTGTACATGAATACATTTCCTAGCTACTTCCACCAAGTGGGTCTAGAATCCATGATATACCAGTAGCAATGATCATATTAATATTCTCTGATAAAAGGAATCAGAGCCCATTGGAAAGACAGAGGATTCCAGGGCTAGGACAACGAAAATACAAGCTGAGCCAGGAACATCTTGTGGTTCTAGAAAGTAAGAAAGTGCTCAAAAATCTTGGGGCGTGTCAAAATTACAGAAGGCTAGCTTGAAAGGGTTCCCTCCTTCCACCTATCTCTAGTCTCCCAAACACCCATACCCGTGCTTGCCAAAATCAAGGAAAATATGAGCATCAAAATAAGTATTGACAATCATAGATTATAACTCATTAAATAAAATTATAATCTAGTAATTCATACTGACACAAACGAATGAATAAAAAATAAATGGGAGAGAGGGAAAAACTGTACCTTAGAATACCAACTAATAAATACAGAATAATTAAAGTTAGAAATTGTCATTTGGTAACTATCAGAGTAATAATTCAGGCAAAATGGTCAATGGATGCTTACATTAATGGGTGAAAATTTAACGGGGAACAGGATATTTCATCCCAAGGGATAACCCCATAAAATATTTATCAATTAGTGAATACAAAATACTTATTCATTAACGACAAAATCACTATTAATCTTTTTTTAAACATCTTTATTGGAGTATAATTGCTTTACAATGGTGGGTTACTTTCTGCTTTATAACAAAGTGAATCAGCTATATATATACATATATCCTCATATCTCCTGCCTCCTGCGTCTCCATGCTATCCTCCCAATCCGACCACCCTAGGTGGTCACAAAGCACCGAGCTGATCTCCCTGTGCTATGCAACTGCTTCTCACTAGCTGTTTTACATTTGGTGGTGTATATATATCGATGCGACTCTCTCACTTCGTCCAAGCTTACACTTCCCCGTCCCCCCGTCCTCAAGTCCACTCTCTACGACTGCATCTTTATTCCTGTCCTGCCCTTAGGTTCTTCAGAACTTTTTTTTTTTTAGATTCCATATATATGTGTTAGCATATGGTATTTGTTTTTCTCTTCCTAACTTACTTCACTCTGTATGACAGACTCCAAGTCCATCCACCTCACTACAAATAACTCAATTTCGTTTCTTTTTATGGCTGAGTAATATTCCATTGTATATATGTGCCACATCTTCTTTATCCATTCATCTGTTGATGGACACTTAGGTTGCTTCCATGTCCTGGCTATTGTAAATAGAGCTGCAATGAACATTGTGGTACATGACTCTTCTTGAATTATGGTTTTCTCTGGGTATATGCCCAGTAGTGGGATTTGCTGGGTCGTACAGTAGTTCTATTTTTAGTTTTTTAAGGAATCTCCATACTGTTCTCCATAGTGGCTGTATCAATTTACATTCCCACAAACAGTGCAAGTCAGTTTCTTTTTCTCCACACCCTCTCCAGCATTTACTGTTTGTAGATTTTCTGATGATGGCCATTCTGACTGGTGTGAGGTGATACCTCATTGTAGTTTTGATTTGCATTTCTCTAATGATTAGTGATGCTGAGCATCCTTTCATGTGTTTGTTGGCAATCTGTATATCTTCTTTGGAGAAACGTCTATTTAGGTCTTCTGCACATTTTTGAATTGGGTTGTTTGTGTTGTTGATATTGAGCTGCATGAACTTCTTGTAAATTTTGGAGATTAATCCTTTGTCAGTTGCTTCACTTGCAAATATATTCTCCCACTCTGAGAGTTGCCTTTTCATCTTCTTTATGGTTTCCTTTGCAGTCCAAAAGCTTTTAAGTTTCATTAGGTCCCATTTGTTTACTTTTGTTTGTATTTCCATTTCTCTAGGTGGTGCATCAAAAAGGATCTTGCTGTGATATATGTCATAGAGTGTTCTGCCTATGTTTGCCTCTAAGAGGTTTACAGTGTCTGGCCTTACATTTAGGTCTTTAATCCATTTTGAGTTTATTTTTGTGTTTGTGTTAGGGAGTGTTCTAATTTCAATATTTTACAGGTAGTTGTTCAGTTTTCCCAGCACCACTTATTGAAGAGGCTGTCTTTTCCCCATTGTATATTTTTACCTCCTTTATCAAAGATAAGGTGACCATATGTGCGTGGGTTTATCTCTGAGCTTTCTATCCTGTTCCACTGATCTATATTTCTGTTTTTGTGCCAGTACCATACTGTCTTGATTACTGTAGCTTTGTAGTATAGTCTGAAGTCAGGGAGCCTGATTCCTCCAGTTCTGTTTTTCGTTCTCAAGATTGCTTTGGCTATTCGGGGTCTTTTGTGTTTCCATACAAATTGAGAATTTTTTTGTTCTAGTTCTGTGAAAAATGCCATTGGTAATTTGACAGGGATTGCATTGAATCTGTAGATTGCTTTGGGTAGTATAGTCATTTTCACAACATTCCTTCTTCAAATCCAAGAACATGGTGTGTCTCTCCATCTGTTTGTATCATCTTTAATTTCTTTCATCAGTGTCTTATAGAATTCTGCATACAGGTCTTTTGTCTCCTTAGGTAGGTTTACTCCTAGGTATTTTATTCTTTTTGTTGCAATGGTAAATGGGAGTGTTTCCTTAATTTCTCTTTCATATTTTTCATCATTAGGATATAGGAATGCAAGAGATTTCTGTGCATTAATTTTGTATCTGGCTACTTTACCAAATTCTTTGATTAGCTCTAGTAGTTTTCTGGTAGCATATTTAGGATTCTCTATGTATAGTATCATGTCATCTGTAAACAGTGACAGCTTTACTTGTTTTTTTTCTATTTGGATTCCTTTTATTTCTTTTTCATCTCTGATTGCTGTGGCTAAAACTTCCAAAACTATGTTGAATAATATTGGTGAGAGTGGGCAACCTTGCCTTGTTCCTGATCTTAGTGGAAATGGTTTCAGTTTTCCTCCACTGAGAACGATGTTGGCTGTGGGTTTGTCATATATGGCCTTTATTATGTTGAGGAAAGTTCCCTCTATACCTACTTTCTGCAGGGTTTTTATCATAAATCGGTGTTGAATTTTGTCGAAAGCTTTCTCTGCATCTACTGAGATGATCATATGGTTTTTATTCTTCAATTTGTTAATATGGTGTATCACATTGATTCATTTGCATATACTGAAGAATCCTTGCATTCCTGGGATAAACCCCACTTGATCAAGATGTTTGATCCTTTTAATGTGCTGTTCAATTCTGTTTGCTACTATTTGGTTGAGGATATTTGCATCTATGTTCATCAGTGATATTGGCCTGTAGTTTTCCTTTTTTCTGACATCTTTGTCTGGTTTTGGTATCAGGGTGATGTGGCCGCATAGGATGAGTTTGGGAGTGTTCCTCCCTCTGCTATATTTTGGAAGAGTTTGAGAAGGATAGGTGTTAGCTCTTCTCTAAATGTTGATAGAATTCACCTGTGAAGCCATCTGGTCCTGGGCTTTTGTTTGTTGAAAGATTTTCAATCACAGTTTCAATTTTAGTGCTTGTGTTTGGTCTGTTTATATTTTCTATTTCTTCCTGGCTCAGTCTTGGAAGGTTGTGCTTTTCTAAGAATTTGTCCATTTCTTCCAGGTTGTCCATTTTATTGGCATAGAGTTGCTTGTAGTAATCTCTCATGATCCTATGTATTTCTGCAGTGTCAGTTGTTACTTTGTTTTCATTTCTAATTCTATTGACTCTTCTCCCTTTTTTTCTTGATGAGTCTGGCTAATGGTTTATCAATTTTGTTTATCTTCTCAAAGAACCAGCTTTTAGTTTCATTGATCTTTGCTATCATTTCCTTCATTTATTTCTTATCTGATCTTTATGATTTCTTTCCTTCTGCTAACATTGGGGTTTTTTTGTTCTTCTTTCTCTAACTGCTTTAGGTGTAAGGTTAGGTTGTTTGAGATGTTTCTTGTTTCTTGAGGTAGGATTGTATTGCTATAAACTTCCCTCTTAGAATGCTTTTGCTGCATCCCATAGGTTTTGGTTAACTGTGTTTTCATTGTCATTTGCTTCTAGGTATTTTTTGATTTCCTCTTTGATTTCTTCAGTGATCTCTTGGTTATTTAATAGTGTACTGTTTAGCCTCCATGTGTTTGTGTTTTTTACAGATTTTTTTCCTGTAATTGATATCTAGTCTCATAGCGTTGTTGTCAGAAAAGATTCCTGATACGATTTCAATTTCCTTAAATTTACCAAGGCTTGATTTGTGACCCAAGATATGATCTGTCCTGGAGAATGTTCCATGAGCACTTGAGAAGAAAGTGTATTCTGTTGTTTTTGGATGGAATGTCCTATAAATATCAATAAGTCCATCTTGTTTAATGCATCATTTAAAGCTTGTGTTTCCTTATTTAGTTTCATTTTGGATGATCTGTCCATTGGTGAAAGTGGGGTGTTAAAGTCCCCTACTACGAATGTGTTACTGTCTCTTTCCTCTTTTATGGCTGTTAGCATTTGCCTTATGTATTGAGGTGCTCCTATGTTGGGTGCATAAATATTTACAATTGTTATATCTTCTTCTTGGATTGATCCCTTGATCATTATGTAGTGTCCTTCTTTGTCTCTTGCAATAGTCTTTATTTTAAAGTATATTTTGTCTGATATGAGAATTGCTACTCCAGCTTTCGTTTGATTTCCATTTGCATGCAACATCTTTTTCCATCCCCTCACTTTCAGTCTGTATGTCCCTAGGTCTGAAGTGGGTCTCTTGTAGACAGCATATGTACAGGTCTTGTTTTTGTATCCATTGAGCCAGTCTATGTCTTTTGGTTGGAGCACTTAATCCATTTACATTTAAGGTTGTTATCCATATGTATGTACCTGTTACCATTTTCTTAATTGTTTTGGGTTTGTTATTGTAGGTCTTTTCCTTCTCTTGTGTTTCCTGCCTAGAGAATTCCTTTAGCATTTGTTGTAAAGCTGGTTTGGTGGCACTGAATTCTCTTAGCTTTTGCTTGCCTGTTAAGATTTTAATTCTCCATCAAATCTGAATGAGATCCTTGCTGGGTATAGTAATCTTGGTTGTAGTTTTTTCCCTTTCATCACTTTAAATATGTCCTGCCACTCCCTTCTGGCTTGCAGAGTTTCTGCTGAAAGTTCAGCTGTTAACCTTATGGGGATTCCCTTGTGTGTTATTTGTTGTTTTTCCCTTGCTGCTTTTAATGTTTTCTTTGTATTTATTTTTGAGAGTTTGATTAATATGTGTCTTGGCATGTTTCTCCTTGAGTTTATCCTGTATGGGACTCTCTGAGCTTCCTGGACTTGATTGACTATTTCGTTTCCCATATTGGGGAAGTTTCAACTATAATCTCTTCAAATATTTTCTCAGTCCCTTTCTTTTTCTCTTCTTCTTCTGAGACCCCTATAATTTGAACGATAGTGCGTTTAATGCTGTCCCAGAGGTCTCTGAGACTGTCCTCATTTCTTTTCATTCTTTTTTCTTTATTCTGCTCTGTGGTAGTTATTTCTACTATTTTATCTGCCCGGTCACTTATCTGTTCTTCTGCCTCAGTTATTCTGCTATTGATTCCTTCTAGAGAATTTTTAATTTCATTTACTGTGTTGTTCATCATTGTTTGTTTGCTCTTTAGTTCTTCTAGGTCCTTGTTAAACGTTTCTTGTATTTTCTCCATTGTATTTCCAAGATTTTGGATCATCTTTACTATCATTACTCTGAATTCTTTTGCAGGCAGACTGCCTATTTCCTCTTCATTTGTTTGGTCTGTTGGGTTTTTACCTTGCTCCCTCATCTGCTGCGCCATTTCTCTGTCTTCTCATTTTGCTTATCTTACTGTGTTTGGGGCCTCCTTTTCGCAGGCTGCAGGTTCGTAGTTCCCATTGTTTTTGGTGTCTGCCCCCAGTGGGTAAGGTTGGCTCAGTTGGTTGTGTAGCGTTCCTGGTGGAGGTGACTGGTGCCTGTGCTCTGGTGGATGAGGCTGGATCTTGTCTTTCTGGTGGGCAAGACTGCATTTGGTGGTGTGTTTTGAGGTGTCTGTGAACTTATTATGATTTTAGGCAACCTCCCTGCTAATGGATGGGGTTGTGTTCCTGTCTTGCTAGTTGTTTGGCATGGGGTATCCAGCACTGTAGCTTGCTGGTCATTGAGTGGAGCTGGGTCATAGCGTTGAGATGGAGATCTCTGGGAGACCTTTTACTGTTTGATATTACATGGGGCTGGGAGGTCTCTGGTGGATAAATGTCCTGAAATTGGCTCTCCCACCTCAGAGGCTCAGGATTGACACCCAGCTGGAGCACCAAGACCCTGTCAGCCACACGGCTCAGAAGAAAAGTGAGAAATAGAAAGAAAGAAAGAAAAAATAAAATAAAATAAAGTTATTAAAATAAAGAATTTTTAAAAATATTAAAAATAAAAAAGTTATTTAAAAAAAGAAAGAAAGAAGAGAGCAACCAAACGAAAAAACAAATCCACCAATGGTAACAAGCGCTGAAAACTATATCCCTAAAAACCCCAAGAAAATGGACAGACAGAACCCTAGGACAAATGGTAAAAGCAAAGCTATACAGACAAAACCATACAAAGAAGCATACACATACATACTCAGAAAAAGAGAAAAAGGAAAAAAAAAATATATATATAAAATAAAAAGGAAGAGAGCAACCAAATCAATAAACAAATCTACCAATGATAATAAGCTCTAAATACTAGACTAAGATAAACATAAAACCAGAAACAATTTAGATTCAGAAAGCAAACCCCAAGTCTATAGTTGCTCCCAAAGTCCACCACCTCAATTTTGGATGATTCCTTGTCTCTTCAGGTATTCCATAGGTGCAGGGTACATCAAGTTGATTGTCAAGATTTAATCTGCTGCTCCTGAGGCTGCTGGGAGAAGTTTCCCTTTCTCTTCTTTGTTTGCACAGCTCCTGGGCTTCGGCTTTGGATTTGGCCCCGCCTCTGCATGTAGGTCACCTGAGGGCATCTGTTCCCGCCCAGACAGGACGGGGTTAAAGGAGCAGCTGATTAGGGGTCTCTGGCTCACTCAGGCTCGGGGGAGGGAGGGGCGAGCCTGCAGTGGCAGAAGCCAGCATGATGTTGCAACAGCCTGAGGCACACAGTGTGTTCTCCCTGGGAAGCTGTCCCTGGATCACGGGACCCTGGCAGTGGCGGGGTGCACAGGCTCCCGCGAGGGGAGGCGTGGATAGTGACCTATGCTTGCACACAGGCTTCTTGGTGGCTGCAGTAGCAGCCTTAGCGTTTCATGCCGGTCTCAGGTGTCCACGCTGATAGCCGCGGCTCACACCTGTCTCTGGAGTTCTTTTAGGCGGTGCTCTGAATCCCCTCTCCTCGCGCATCCCAAAACAATGGTTCTTGCCTCTTAGGCAGCTCCAGACCTTTTCTTGTACTCCCTTCCAGCTGGCTGTGGTGCAGTAGCCCTCTTCAGGCTGTGTTCATGCAGCCAACTCCAGTCCTCTCCCTGGGATCTGACCTCTGAAGCCCGAGCCTCAGCTCCTATCCCCCACCCACCCTGGCTGCCGAGCAGACAAGCCTCTCCGGCTAGTGAGTGCTGGTCGGCACCGATCCTCTGTGCGGGATTCTCTCCACTTTGTGCTCTGCACCCCTGTTGCTGTGCTCTCCTCCGTGGCTCTGAAGCTCCCCCCACCCCCGCCCATCCCCCGTCTCTGCCAGTGAAGGGGCTTCCTAGTGTGTGGAAACTTTTCCTCCTTCACAGCTCTCTCCCAGAGGTGCACGTCCCTTCCCTATCCTGTTGTCTCTGTTTTTTCTTTTTTCTTTTGCCCTACACAGGTACATGGGGAGTTTCTTGCCTTTTGGGAAGTCTGAGGTCTTCTGCCAGTGTTCAGTAGGTGTTTTGTAGGAGTTGTTCCACATGTAGATGTATTTCTGATGTATTTGTGGGGAGGTAGGTGATCTCCACGTCTTCCTCCTCCACCATCTTGAAGGTCCCTCACTATTAATCAATCTTAGAGTGGATAACCTTGCAGACACCATCTTAACCAAGTGACAAAACCAAACATCACCAGTAATGGAACAAATCAACATTACATGCCACCTGATGTGTGATGCATGGAACAGAACAAACATGTCAACGCTTTTATGATTTTCCTGACAAACATACATAACCTGAATCTAATCATTAGAAGAATTAGAGAAATCCAAATTGGGAAACATTCTACAAAATTATGGGACTAAACTCTTCAAAAATGTCAATGTCATGAAAGATAAGGGAAGAGTAAAGAACTATTCCAGACTAAAGTGACAAGATGACTAAATGCAACACAAGACCTTGATTGTATCCTGGATCTGTAAAAGACATTATTAAGACAATTAGAAAATTTCTAAAGGAGCCTATGGATTTTGATGTTTGTTTTGAGGGTATGCAGAAGAGTATCCTACATACAAACTAATAGAGAGTGAAAATGTAACAGTAACAATAAAAGAAGTTTGCTAATCCAAAAGTGGGGAAAAAGAAAAAAACAAACATAAAACAGGGAGAATAGAAAACATTTTAATTATAGGCATAAACTAAAATATATATAAATATATAATTTACATAAATATAAATACTTTTATTAGAAGACAAAGATTAGAAACAATAAAAACAAAATATAAAACCTATTCATAGGTGCTTATAAGAGTTTTAAATATAGGTACAGAGAAAGATTAAAGGTAAAAGGATAGAGAAGATATATCATACAAACACTAACCAAAAGATAGTTGATACAGCTATGTAAATATCAGACAAAGTAAAATTTTAGAAAAAAATCATTGCCAGAAATAACAGATACTTTTGATAATAATAAGAGTTTGTTATACCAGGAAGATATAACAATTTCTAAATTTGTATGCACCCAATAATATAGTTTCAAAATAAGGCAAAATTTTACAGAGTGAAAATAAATAGCTAAATGTGCATCATTATGGAAAACTTAATATACTTCTCAGAATAACAAATAGCAGGAAAAAATCAGTAAAAACAAAGAAGACCTAACTAATGCAATTAACAAATTTAACCTAATTGAAATATACAGAACACTGCAGACAAAGATGGAATATACGCTCTTTTGAAGTGCATGAGGAGCAGTTACTAAAATTGACATATGCTAAACCATAAGCTTTAACAAATTTCAAATAATTGAAATAAAGCATGTTTTCTGACCACAGTGGAATTGCGTTAGATATCAGTTAAGAAAAGATGACTCAAAAATTCCCCTATATTTGGAAATTAAGCAATATAATTCTTATAATACTCATGGGTCAAAGAAGTAATGATAATGGAAATTAAAACGTATGTTTAACTGAATGATAAAAATTATACGGCATATGAAAACTTGGGAGAGGTTAAGTTAAAACTACTGAAAAAGAAAAAAAAACTGTACTGAGAGGAAAATAAATCTAAAAGCTTATGTTAGAAAATAATAAGAACTAAACATCAATGACCTATGTATCTATCTGAAGAACTTAGAATAAAGAAGAGCAAAGTAAACTCTAAAAAGAAGGAAGAAAACAATAAAGAGGAGAAATTAATGAAATAGAAAACAAATATACAAAAAACAGAATGAACAAAACCAAAGTATGTTTCCTTGAAAAGACTGATAAAATTGATACACTCCTGGCAAGATTCATTAAGTAAAAAGAAATATGGACAAATTTGCTGTATCAGGAACGAAAGAGAGTACATCACTACTGAACCTACAGGAATAAAAATGATAGGAACAAGGTATTATGAAAAATTTTGTGCCAATAAATCTGAAAACTTTGATGAAATAGATAAATTCCTAGAGCACAGCTTTCTAAAACAGAAACAAAATGAATTTTAGAAATGTGAAAATTCTATTTCTATTAAATAAATTGAATATGCTATTAAAAAATATTCCACAAAGAAAACTCCATGCCCAGATATGAATTATCCTAAACATTTAAGAAAGAAATGACACCAATTTTATATAATTTCTTCTGGTGTGTAGAAAAAGAGATAACACTTTCTAAATCATTTTGATAAGGGCAATGCATCCTTGGTACCTTCTTACTCTGTAAGTCTATGAAATAACTGTAAGATAAATGATAGTTAATAATTTATTAAGAACTCTCCATGATATGCCAGGAACCACTCAGTGCCACTTCAGGAGGTCCCTCCAAGTTTTCTGCTACCCTAACTGTGAGGACTTTTTTTTTATTATTGAATAAAATCTTCCTTTGTGTAGCTTCCTTCCATCATTCCTATTTCTACCCTAAATGTGTGACATTTGGATGAAGCAGTTTAAATTGGGCACAGTTTAATGTAGTTTAAAAAAAAAACAAATTTTCTGCCCTTTTTGGAGAGGAGGGTCAAGTAATGTGCAAAACAGACCATAGATGTCCTTACTCAATCCCTGAGCTTTACACCATCATCAATCCCTGACTCTTACAGTGTCAGCTTAAGGTAAGGAAAAAGCTCATGGTGTCTGTTTTACGTATTACTTGAGAAAGATGCAGCACAACTAAAGAAAGTAAGGAAAGAGCTTCCCAAGTAATAATGGCAACTCTTGGCTGCACTGAACTTTACACTTCACAAAACATTTTTCATTTGTTATTTATAAGAATCCTGGGAGGGAAGCAGGGCACTTCTTATTCCCACTTTACATGGAAGAAAGTTGAACTCAGAAAGGATTAAATATTGGCCCAAGTCACACAGGTAATGAGTGATAAGGTGGGTTTTGAACTTAATGCCTTTGGTCCCTAATTTTATGCACTTTCCACAATACCACACAACCCTCAAATGGCTAAGTAATGAAAGTGATGCATATGGGAATGCTTTAACTATCCAGGGTTATACAAACTGGAAAGATGAACGCTAAAGAGGGATAGACTGAGAGAAGCCAAAGCAAAATTATTATCTCTTGCTGACAGAATGGCTAATAGCCACCTTCTGCATGTGTCCTTCATATAGGCAAGATCCAGATTAACTTACACTTCAAAAAGTAAGCATATAAGAACCTCAGCCTCCAAGATATCTTTCCCACCAGCCTGAAATTTGCTTCCTTATTATGATAGCACTGGAAGCATGGTCTTCCCTGCTGCCCAATATTCTTCCTATAGTTCTGCCTTCTTGGCTCACCATCTGCTCTGTTACAGAAACTACATCAGATTATCTTCAACCACTTCCTCTCTCTTGCCCTCTACAGCAAACATTAAACAACTGTCAATTCTAATTAATTCATTCTTTCAATAAGGGTTTAAAAGCCAGCCATGTGCCAAGCCTACCTGATATACTTCTCGATATACCAGACTACATAGTGATTCGTATTTTACTTGAGCATCTCTCTCAGCAGACTCAGAGAAACTCCTGGGCAGGCCCATATCTTATATATCTCTGCATTCCTAGAACCTAGCACAACCCACAGCAAATAAGTGATCAGTAAATATTTGAAAGAAAAGAAGGAGAGAACTCATCTCCCTTCTCCATGCTAGAGCTATTTACTGATTTCTCCCTGGACCTCTGCCCCTAGCTCCAGGTTTTCCCCTTCTGCCCATCTTACTTATTGCCTGCATTAGAAGGATGTCTGTAAAACACAGATATGAATTCTGTGAATATGTCTGACCTCTACTGAAAAAAATCTTTAAAGTCCTTAGTGTTGTCCCAATTCAGACCAGCTGCAGGCAGGAGCATAAGCACCCTGTAAAAGAGAACTGGCTCTAACATCAGACCCAACCTCCTGGCCACCTTCTCCAACGCTGCCACTCCTCTTGGTTATGCCAAAGTCAGGTCTGGTCCTTTGACCCTCTGAATGGTGGACCTTCTCATGCTGTAACTCTGGGCTTGGGCCTGCCTTACTTCCTGGAAGTACTCTGTGGGCCCTCTCCGCCCCATATCTGGGGGTAGGTCCTCACGCAGCTCTGACATGCAGATCCCCACACCAGGCCCAGGCTCTCAGTGCCCACTTTCCCACGAGGAGAATGCGGGTAAGAATAGCATATTAGACTGATAATAATCTGGCTACAGGTCAGCCTCCTGCCTCATCCTTCATAAAATCTATATTTCAGTCACCTCAGAATATTTACCACTCCCTCAATGCGCTATGTTCTTAAACATATGCTCTTCCTGCTGCCTTAAATGGTTCATCTCATCCTTCCCACACAACCACCTTTTACCTGCCTCATCTCCCTATAAAACTCCTACTCATCCATCAAGGCCCAGCTCAAACTTCATCTTCTCTCTCCCTGAGCCCCAGTCTTAATTAAATATGGTTTTGGTGATTATGCTTCTACTCTAACACCAATCTCATTTTACTCTGACAGCAGTATATGTCTGTCTCTGCCTGCAGACCAGGAGCTCCAGGAAGATGGAGACTTTGTCCTGTTCAGTGTTATATACCTAAAGATTATCTCCATGAATTAAAAGCAGGAACTGTGCCATTGTTGAATAAATGAAGCTGGTAAGCATTAACAAACTGTCTTTTAATAAATGAATAAATGTTTTACAGGTAGCTTCTATTACACACTTGAACACCAATACCCACTATCTCTACCATCATCAACATGAGGGTGTACACTGATAGACTGATTCATTCATTCATTTGCTGAATCCCTCATATTGCAACATAACAGGTTAGATGCTGGGGTCATGGAGGTAAATAAAGCATAGACCCTGTCTTTGGGGAGCTCAGATTCTTCTAGAATGAATTATAAAACAATGTGAAAATGCATTAATAGACATATGCTTAGGGTTAATATATTTCAAAAAAACATATTACTCTTTTAAAACAAAATGGAGTTCACATGCTTGTGACAAATGTTATTTAGTGGCTGATAACAGTGCAGAAATTTTGAAGTGGTTTCATCACCAGCCATTTCATTCTCTGGGTGACTTTGGTTGAAACCAAGATCAAGAAAGCTTTTAAATAATACTTCTTTCAAGCTGAAAATGTGAATGAGTTTCCACCTGAAAGAAATGATGAATCCTTTTCCTAAAACAGAGGTAATTGTTAGCAATTTCAGAAGGTGAACTAGTAAAGGATTCATTCTCACATCATTCTCATCTGTCTGATGGGGATGGAAGGTTTATATAGGCTTCACTAGTCCCCATGGCAACAGCCTTTCTCCTGGGTTACCATAGGAATTGTGAAGGCCTTTATAAACCTCCATTAGCACAGCCTAGGCCGGCAGCAGTCAGAAACATCAGCTGAGGAAGACACTGCAAAGTGTCAGTGAGGGCATCTGGGAATTACTTTTACCCTAGAGTAGCTGAGCAGGTCTGTTTAGCCCCCACCTCTAAAGCTACAAATACAAGGTAACACCAGAATCAGTCCGATGCCTTGAACACTTCACACGAAGGGGTTTTCAAAATACAGACACAGACAGATTTGACCATGTTTCAAAAGATTTTGAGAGACTAGGAAGGAGTCTATTCTGACAAAGCCTCACACAGAAGAGATAAATTCATGCTTTTTTTTTTTTTCAGAAGAGGGCATTAAAACCATATTAACAATTAGTATAGGGATGGTGGTGATGGTTATATAATAATGTTAATGTTCTTAATACCACTGAACTGTACACTTAAAAACTGTTAAGTGTAAATTGTTATGTGTATTTTACCACAACTAAAAATTTAAAAACTGATACAGTAATTATGATACCACCAATATTGAGCATCTGCTATATCACAGGCACTAATGCTAGGCACTCAGATGTTCTACATCACATCATCCCACAAGCCTGTGAGTAATTATCCCTACACTGAAGATTATTATCATCCTTACATCAAAGATGAGGACACTGAGCATAAGAGAAATAAAGTAAGTTGCTCCAGGGTACACAGCTAGTAAGTGGTAGAGACTTCAGTCAAGTCCACATCTCTCTGACTCTGGAATCTTGCTCCTCAACCACACAACTTCAAAAACAATGTCACATTCTACAGCAGCTCATGGATATGGTAAACACATTCTGTTGAACTGATACAAAAAAGCTCTTGTTAAATTCTCTTTAAATATTTGTTGCTTTTTTGTTTTGTTTTGGTTTTTTTTGCAGTACACGGGCCTCTCACTGTTGTGGCCTCTCCCTTTGCGGAGCACAGGCTTCGGAGAGCGGCATGTGGGATCTTCCCAGACCGGGGCACGAACCTGTGTCCCCTGCATCGGCAGGCAGACTCTCAACCACTGCGCTACCAGGGAAGCCCCGTTGCTTTCGTTTTTAAGGCATAAAGGATAATCTCTGAGAGTATGATTGCAGTAGGACTTTTATTTGGATTCTAACCTCTAAATTTTTTTACATCATATATTTTCAGAGAATATAAAACTATTTCCACTTTAAAAAGCTGCAGTGTGTATGTAAAGATCAATAACTCCTAGCACTTTCAAAGAGCAGTCTATATTTTAAAAAAACAACCACTGGGACTTCCCTGCTGGTCCAGTGGGTAAGACTCCTTGCTCCCAATGCAGGGGGCCTGGGTTCTATCCCTGATCAGGGAACTAGATCCCGCATGCATGCCACAGCTAAGAGTTTGCATACTGCAACTAGGAGTCCACATGCCGTAATGAAGATCCCACATGCCGCAACTAAGACCCAAAGCAACCAAAATAAATAAATAAATATTTAAAAATAATTTTTAAAAAAATACCAAAATTTACAGGAGAATTGTACATACGGAGAAATTGTTTAGTAGATAAACTGGAGAACTGCAAATAACTTTTAGGAACTGGAGAGTCCTTTCTCATCAGGGCAAATATACTGACCATGTTTCATGCTTGAAAATGTGGAATGCATGTGATAGCAATCTCCTCTATGGGCTTTGGTCAAGCCGTATGGAAGAAATATGAAAAAAAAAAAAGAGTGTGAATAAGAAAGAATATGAAAAAAGTATGAAAAAATCCTTTTCTGGGAAGAAAGAATTCTAAAACCCTAGGGAATTTCTTCAGTAGCAAGAAGGAAGACGTTAGGAATCAGTTCTTTAAAAATAAGCCTTTGGGGCATGCCACCAGAGAAGAGACACGTCCTCCTCTGAGGTTTCTTCCACGTGCCAGTCATAGCTGTGAAGGACACTAAGTGGGATCCTTCTACCAAGAGTCAAAATTCTGGGTCCCAGCCCCTGAAGCTCTCAATGCTCAAATATGTAAATGGGAGAAGGAATTACATTTTTTCTCTTCAAAGACTTAAGTGGAAAAGAGGATACTAATTAGCAAGCAATGACAATATGCCAAATTGCATCTACTTTATTTTTTGCTTTTGAAGTACAGTTTCTTAAATATCTGGTGGTGTTTCTCTTTAGCTGCTTTGATAATTTTTTGTTTTAAAAAGTAAAACTGAGAGGAAATGAGTTGTTTAATGGGTATAGAATTTCAGTTTTGAAAGATCAAAAAGATTTGGAGATCTGTTGGACAACAATGTGAATGAACTTAATACTACTGAACTGTACACTTAAAAATGGTTAAGATGGTAAATTTTATGTTATGTGATTTTTATCACATTTTTTTAAAAGGTAAAATTGATGACATCTGTCTTAACTCAGGTTGCTATAACAAAATACTATTGACTAAGTGGGTTACACAACAGACATTTATCTCTCACAGTGCTGGAGGCTAAGGGGTTCCAAGATCAAGGTGCTGGCAGATTCCATTCCTGGTAAGATCCCTTTTCTTGGCTTGCAGATGTCTGCCTTCACACTCTCTCAGACAGAGAGAGTGAACTCTGGTCTCTTCCTCTTCCTGTAAATATACTAATCCCATCATGGAGGCCCCACCCTCAAGAGCGCATCTAAATGTAATTACTTCTTGTAGCCAGCATCCAGGAAGAGAGCGCTCTGGGCACCCTTGCCCTCTTAACAGACAAAATCCAGAACTCTCTTGCCTTGCCCTCATGTTAACCTCACTTCTAGTCCTACTTCTGCATTAATTCGTCCTCTGACCTCTTGCTCTGCCTTTGTCCATCACAATTATGATGGACATTTCTTTGACCTTGACCCTTAACTCTTCTCATGGGTCCTCATGTTGAACTTGTCCTCAGGTTAGATCTACTTCTGACCACTCTATAATCTGGGCCCAGGCTTTCGAATCTTACCTCACATGAGGGCTCACCCTGGCCCACCTCAAAAGTGGGATGCATTGGACATGAAGACAAAGGCATTATCAACACACTGGACAAAAAATTATGAAATGACAAGCTGAATTTTATCAAGAATAAATTTAAACTCTGCTCTTTGATTCACTATATTGATTGTTTCAATCTAAGAGTCAAGAAGATGTGGCTTATAAAAAGAAACAAAACTGAGTTATTTGTAGTGAGGTGGATGGACCTAGAATCTGTAATACATAGTGAAGTAAGTAAGAGAAAAACAAATACCGTATGCTAATACATATATATGGAATCTAAAAAAAAGAAAAAAAAATGGTCATGAAGAACCTAGGGTCAAGGCGGGAATAAAGACACAGACCTACTAGAGAATGGACTTGAGGAAACAGGGAGGGGGAAGGGTAAGCTGGGACAAAGTGAGAGAGTGGCATGGACATACCTACACTACCAAATGTAAAACAGATAGCAGTGGGAAGCAGCCGCATATAACAGGGAGATCAGCTCTGTGCTTTGTGACCACTTAGAGGGGTGGGATAGGGAGAGTGAGAGGGAGGGAGAAGCAAGAGGGAAGAGATATGAGGATATATGTGTATGTATAGCTGATTCACTTTGTTATAAAGCAGAAACTAACACACCATTGTAAAGCAATTATACTCTAATAAAGATGTTAAAAAAAAAAAGAAGATGTGGCTTGACAGCAGTTCATATGACATAGACTTTGGGCTTTTATTGACCATTACTGACAAATCCAATGTTAATCAACATTATTCAACAGTGTAAAAGGGCACTAAGATTACTAATATGATGTCAGCTACATCAGAAAGTCAGCGAAGTTTTTCAGTGAAGGGACAGATAGTAAGTGTATTCGATTTTGCTGGTATAGACAATCTTACTTACAAAGCAGAAATAGAGACAGAGGTAGAGAACAAACGTATGGATACCAAGGGGGGAAGAGGGGATGGAACAAATTGGGAGATTGGAATTGACATATATACACTATTAATACTATGTATAAAATAGATAACTGATGAGAATCTACTGTATAGCACAGGGAACTCTACTCAATGCTCTGTGGTGACCTAAATGGGAAGGAAATCCAGGAAAGAGGGGATATATGTATACGTATAGCTGATTCACTTGCTGTACAGTAGAAACTAACACAATGTTGTAAAGCAGCTATACGCTAATAAAAATTTTTTAAATTAAAATAAAAGGTCACTAAGATTACTAATATGATGTTAGCTACATCAGAAACTCAGCGAAGTTTTCTAGTGAAGGGACAGATAGTAAGTATATTAGATTTTGCTAACCATCCAGTCTCTGTCACAATTACTCATCTGTTGTTGTCTATCAAAAGCAGCCAGAAAAAGTGTGTAAAATAATGGGTGTGGCTGTGTTCCAATAAAACTTTAATTACAAAAGGCAGAATTTCATTCTTTTTTGTGGTTAGGGGTAGGATATTAAGAGATACAAAATACTATGTATAAAATAAATAAGCAACACGAATATATTGTACAGCACAGGGAAATACAGCCATTATTTTGTGATAACTATAATGGTATATAATCTATAAAAATATTGAATAACTATGTTGCATACCTGAAACCAATACAATATTTTAAGTCAACTATACTTCAATTAACAAAAACCAGTATTTATACAAACCGGGTCAGTTTGCTGACCCCTGGGCTACAAAATACTGAGCCACGATCAAGTAGTTGATATTCTCACAGTACCCTGCAGGCATCAAGCTATAAGCCAATTCTTGAGTTTATTTCTGGGCTCTAAAATTTAATTGGTCAAAGACAAGAGAATAGAGGTTGGGACTGACATATATACATTAATATGTATAAAATAGATAACTAATAAGAACCTGCTGTATAAAAAAAAAAAGTTATGATCACTTCCTCCAAAGAGAGGGAAAAAAAAAAAAAGACAAGAGAATAGAGCCGTTCCTATTGGTCAGTACTGGCTTATTAGTCCATTAACCTTGAGCATAATTTTTCAAGTCAGCTAAGAATCTACCTAGAAGTACTGACATTCCATTTGAACTGCCCCATCTGGTTCCCAAGGAGAATATGGCTCTCCTTGTCAGAGCCTTGCTGAAATCAGAGCACCCAAGGATACCACAGCCCTCTGCCAATCTAAGAAGTGAGAGGGGTTAGCATGTGGCATGTTAGTCCTAGTAAACCCATGCAGCTTCTGAAGACCATCAGTTCCTTTAACATGTTTACCAGGTGATCTTTTAATAGACTATCCTAGCTTCTTAGCTGCAAGACGGCACATCTATGGGCAAAGGTCACAAACTGGTAGCCTGTTGGCCCTATCTGTCTGCAGATATCTTTAATTTAGCCCATGAGATACATTTTTTACATTTAAATAGCTATTCCCATTTGAAAAATAACAAAAGTTAACATAAAAATGTTGAAGATCTAGCACTTCTGGGCACGGCAACAGCCAGCTGATGCTCAGTAACAGCTGCCCTTTCAAGAGGGAGCCTGCCCTTTCCCGCTCCCTAGAGTCTCCAACTGCCCTACTTGACTCTTTTTAGTTATTTTCTGGTCTCCATAAACATTTAAGTTTACAATCTCTCTACATAACCCACTTTTTCCCCTTTTAGAGAATCATGACTGTGCTTAGCTGATTCCAGTCTCCTGACACACATCCCTCATTTTTCACTCCATTTTTCATTCATTTCACTCCATTTTTCAGCTCCTCCAGGATAACCGAAAATGGCCCAGTAATCTCATTTGCAAGGTCTCGCAGTTCCCTAAAATACAATGTTCCTGGGCAGGAGGTTTGAATCAGCTTTGGGCTCATTAACAGTCTCTTCACCAGTTTGGCCTTCATTGATCTTTTTTATGCTCCTGTTTGTTCTACCCTGTCCATTCATAAGGCCATTGTCCTTGACAGAGCAAACAAAGGCCAAGAGTTTTTAAACGGCTTTGAAAGCATTTACCCAAGGCATTTGCTTTTGCCATTTTTTTTTTTAACTCTTCAGTTTGCTCCAAACAGAATTTTGTGTCTTTTATGACGTACTGACCATTGTCCACAAGTCACAGTTTATCCCGAGCTTTTGCTTTTCTGACGTCATTTGCACAAATCTTCATCAACCTCTGTGCTCATTCTTTGGTTTCTAGTCATGTCCTTTGAATATCTGAGCTCACATAGAGAGTTGCTGTGAAGCCAGAGGATTCTTTCTATTCAGGAACCACTCTGTTTCTTCTTCATCAGGATTGTATGCAATTTCATAGACAAAATGTCCACACAGGGACCTTCCCAACTCTTGTGAGACATCTATCACTTTATAATTTCAAGCTAGCCAAATCTTTTCTCTAGATTTCTTTTTTCCCCTTGGTTAACACAAGCTCTTTCTCTCAATTTTCTCTCCTTTCTGATCACAATTAAATACAGAAGAGGGTCTCATCCCTTTATCTTCTCTTCTTCAAAAGAAGAGAAGCCTTGCATGACTTGTCAGACTCAGTGATGGAGCCTGAGGGTCTGTGAGGAGAGAGGTTCCAAGTACCAAGGTGGGGAGTTTTTACTTCAATCCACTCTGACCCCTCTATCCAGGCAGACATGTGTGGCCTGGAAAGAAGGGAACACTGAGTCAACTCAAAGAGCTTTCTGCAAAAATGGGTTGTGGGCTCCTCTAAGAGACTGAGACATGGAGAAAGGAAAGGATCAGCCAGCTGGAGTAGCAGTGGGCATCAAGTGATGATATATATATAAGAAGGGACAATCAAGATACAATAGACCTGCAATCTGGGTCAGGGATTCATTTCTTCCATCTGGCTGGAAGATCTACAGGATGCCCCGTGTCAATAATAACTTCTTTTCTTTTATACTCCTGCCTTTCTCAAGATTTGACTCAGAGCTCAATGCATCTCTGTTCAATGATTTGTCTTGTGATATGTGGCACTACCATGACTCTTCCGAAAATCTTCTCCTCTTCAACAAAGTGAACACCTCCATTGCCATATTCAGGTATGAGGATCCTCCCATCAAGTCTCTGAGACCCTAAAGCTATATCCCTTCTGGTATTAAAATATCAAAATTATTCTATTTCATAGTACTAAAAAGTCTTTCCAACCCCTTGCCCAGTCTTCACCTTTCATTCCCTGAGATTCCTCCCTTCAGTCTTACGCTTCTGGATAAGTAATAAACAGCTCTACAATTTTATCTGAATAGTCATAGGGACATCATGAGCTTGCCAGTCCTCATGTGATAATAGTTACTACCAATGATGATGACAGGTACCACTTACTAGGTAGCTACTATGTGCTGTTTACATGTATTCTCTCATATATGTATTTTCATCCTCACTTTATAGATGAAAAAACTGACACTCAGGAGCCTAAATAACTTTCTCAAAGTTCCAGAGCTATTAAGGAGCTGGGGTGGTATAACAGGGCCCAGATGACATCCTCTAAAGAGATGATTAAAGAAAGTTTAATGAAGGAACAATTTTAGGGTGTGAGCAGAGTTACAGAAAATCTGCAAGGGGTGATAAAGCAAACCATGGACAGAAATAGCAGAAAGCTTTCACTATCCTTGGGCATGAAGGGAAAGAAGGGTCAGTGGTTACTAGAACCTGAAGCGAAAGCTGTAGGAGAGGGACACCTGTCAGGAGCAGCCACAGCCAAACAGCAACCCAGCAAAGGGGGTGCTGGGATAATAAATATCCTGACCTCACTTCCCACCCTCAAATTACCTGTCAGAACCTCCCACTGGCTAAACCCAACAAGAAGCAAAAGAATAAACTTTGGGTCAGCCTCTCAGCACACAGAGCAAGGTGAAGGGTAGAAAGTGGGTCTGAAGGAAAATGGAGAACATCCATCAGAAGTGAGATTTGAACCCTGGTTTGTCTAACTCCAAAGCCCTTGATCTTTTCAAAATGCCATGACAACTGTATCTCAAACTAAGAGCTCATGATTTCTAATAGTAGATCTCCAAATCCAAATTCCATTCTCAGACATGTCTTAGGCAGTCATTCACCTTCCAGGTAACCCTACTTCTTCCAAGTTATTTTTGCAAATAATGACCTGAAGAAGCAGAGGAGAGAGCTGTGCCAGCACCCATAAGTTCTGCAGTGTCCTATTCAGCACAGAAGAATCCCTGGAGATACTTATGATAACATCTGCCCACACAAATGATTCATTAAGAGTGGGACTCTTATTCAACATAGTTTTGGAAGTTTTAGCCACAGCAATCAGAGAAGAAAAGGAAATAAAAGGAATCCAAATCGGAAAAGAAGAAGTAAAGCTGTCACTGTTTGCAGATGACATGATACTATACATAGAGAATCCTAAAGATGCTACCAGAAAACTACTAGAGCTAATCAATGAATTTGGTAAAGTAGCAGGATACAAAGTTAATGCACAGAAATCTCTGGCATTCCTATATACTAATGATGAAAAATCTGAAAGTGAAATCAAGAAAACACTCCCATTTACCATTGCAACAAAAAGAATAAAATATCTAGGAATAAACCTACCTAAGGAGACGAAAGACCTGTATGCAGAAAATTATAAGACACTGATGAAAGAAATTAAAGATGATACAAATAGATGGAGAGATATACCATGTTCTTGGATGGGAAGAATCAATATTGTGAAAATGACTCTACTACCCAAAGCAATCTACAGATTCAATGCAATCCCTATCAAACTACCACTGGCATTTTTCACAGAACTAGAACAAAAAATTTCGCAATTTGTATGGAAACACAAAAGACCCCGAATAGCCAAAGCAATCTTGAGAACGAAAAAAGGAGCTGGAGGAATCAGGCTCCCTGACTTCAGACTATACTACAAAGCTACAGTAATCAAGACAGTATGGTACTGGCACAAAAACAGAAAGATAGATCAATGGAACAGGATAGAAAGCCCAGAGATAAACCCATGCACATATGGACACCTTATCTTTGATAAAGGTGGCAGGAATGTACAGTGGAGAAAGGACAGCCTCTTCAATAAATGGTGCTGGGAAAACTGGACAGGTACATGTAAAAGTATGAGATTAGATCACTCCCTAACACCATACACAAAAATAAGCTCAAAATGGATTAAAGACCTAAATGTAAGGCCAGAAACTATCAAACTCTTAGAGGAAAACATAGGCAGAACACTCTATGACATAAATCACAGCAAGATCCTTTCTGACCCACCTCCTAGAGTAATGGAAATAAAAACAAAAATAAACAAATGGGACCTAATGAAACTTCAAAGCTTTTGCACAGCAAAGGAAACCATAATCAAGACCAAAAGACAACCCTCACAATGGGAGAAAATATTTGCAAATGAAGCAACTGACAAAGGATTAATCTCCAAAATTTACAAGCAGCTCATGCAGCTCAATAACAAAAAAACAAACAACCCAATCCAAAAATGGGCAGAAGACCTAAATAGACATTTCTCCAAAGAAGATATACAGAATGCCAACAAACACATGAAAGAATGCTCAACATCATTAATCATTAGAGAAATGCAAATCAAAACTACAATGAGATATCATCTCACACCAGTCAGAAAGGCCATCATCAAAAAATCTAGAAACAATAAATGCTGGAGAGGGTGTGGAGAAAAGGGAACACTCTTGCACTGCTGGTGGGAATGTGAATTGGTTCAGCCACTATGGAGAACAGTATGGAGGTTCCTTAAAAAACTACAAATAGAATTACCATATGACCCAGTAATCCCACTACTGGGCATATACCCTGAGAAAACCAAAATTCAAAAAGAGTCATGTACCAAAATGTTCATTGCAGCTCTATTTACAATAGCCCGGAGATGGAAACAACCTAAGCACCCATCATCGGATGAATGGATAAAGAAGATGTGGCACATATATACAATGGAATATTACTCAGCCTTAAAAAGAAATGAAATTGAGCTATTTGTAATGAGATGGATAGACCTAGAGTCTGTCATACAGAGTGAAGTAAGTCAGAAAGAAAAAGACAAATACCGTATGCTAACACATATATATGGAATTTAAGGGGAAAAAAAATGTCATGAAGAACCTAGGGGTAAGACAGGAATAAAGACGCAGACCTACTGGAGAACGGACTTGAGGATATGGGGAGGGGGAAGGGTGAGCTTTGACAGGGCGAGAGAGAGTCATGGACATATACACACTAACAAACGTAGTAAGGTAGATAGCTAGGGGGAAGCAGCCGCAAGGCACAGGGATATTAGCTCGGTGCTTTGTGACAGCCTGGAGGGGTGGGATAGGGAGAGTGGGAGGGAGGGAGACGCAAGAGGGAAGACATATGGGAACATATGTATATGTATAACTGATTCACTTTGTTATAAAGCAGAAACTAACACACCATTGTAAAGCAATTATACCCCAATAAAGATGTTTAAAAAAAAAAAAAAAAAGAGTGGGATATCTGAGCAGACTCTGCCACAGCCCAGACACATGCTTCAAGAAGTCAGTCCTCTTCTGATTGGAGGACTGGCACAACCCACAGTCCCTTAAAACCCTTTACTCTTTGATTTTCTCTTTGGTCTTTATTCTCCTACCCTGTCTACCTCTTTCTTAAGGAGGTACACCAACAGGCATTTCCCAAGCTCTTTCACATTCTCCTCAGTCAGGGAAATCAGTGACTGCTGGTTACTGAGTCATTGTGTAATCAACATGCCCTCATCCATGGATATCTTCTATGACTTTCCCAAAGATGAGGAAATAGTAATTATTGCTCAGTTCCTAAGACAAGAATTGGGCCACTTTTTCAAGCAGGCAATATCATTGCTTTAAAAAACGCCATGTGAAATACAACATAATTATGTATGCAGAAAATCCTAAGAAATCTATAAAAAAATCTTCTAGAGCTAATAAACAAATCTAGCAAGGTCATGGTTATAAGGAAAATATATAAAATCAATTGTAATTTTATAGACTATCAGTGAAAAATTAGAAAACAAAAAGAAACAGTATCACTTACAGTTGAAAACATGAAATAGGAATATATTTAATACATATATGCAAGACCTGTACATTGAAAACTACAAAATGTTGCTATGATAAATTGAGAATACCTAAATTGATATATATATATATGTTCATGAATTGCAAGTCTCAATATTGTTAAGGTATCAGTTTTCTCCAGATTGATTGTGGATTCAGTGTTATCCCTGTCAAAACCCCAGCAGTCTTTTTTTGCAGAAATTGACACACTGATTCTAAAATGTATGTGGAATTGCAAATGATCTAGAATATTCAAAACAATTTTGAAAAAGAAGTACAAAGTTGGAAGACTTACCCTACCTGAGTTCAAGACTTACTGTAAAACTATAGTAATCAAGACTGTGTGATACTGATGTAAGGATAGGAAAATGGATCAACGGACCAGATTAGACAGCTCACACATACATATTTTCAAAAAGGTGACAAGGTAATTCAATGAGGAAAGGGCAATCTTCAACAAATGTTGCAGGAATTACTGAATATCTATACAGGAAAAAAATGAACCTCAACCCTTACCTCGTATCATACCAAAAGTTAACTAGAAATAGATCACAGAACAAAACATAAGACTAAAACTATAAAACTCCTAGAGGAAAACATAAGAAAAAGCCTTTGAGGGCTTCTCTGGTGGTGCAGTGATTGAGAGTCTGCCTGCCAATGCAGGGGACACGGGTTCAAACCCTGGTCCGGGAAGATCCCACATGCCGTGGAGCAACTAGGCCCGTGTGCCAGGGCTGCTGAGCCTGCACTCTAGAGCCTGTGAGCCACAACTACTGAGCCCACGTGCTGCAACTACTGAAGCCCATGCGCCTAGAGCCCGTGTTCCACAGTGGGAGAGGCCACGACAATGAGAAGCCTACGCACCTCAATGAAGAGTGACCCCAGCTTGCCACAACTGGAGGGGGCCTGCACACAGCTGCGAGGACCTAACACAGCCAAAAATACATAAATAAATAAATAATGGTGTCATTCCAGAGGTTCCAAATTCAGATGCTCTAAAAAAACCAAAACAACAACAACAACAACAAAAAAAAACCTTTGAGACCTTGAAGTAGGCAATGATTTTTTTCAAGACAAAGGCTTGAAAACATAGAACAAAAAAACTAATAAATTTAACAGCAAGAGTCCTGAGGCTACTTCCCAGGTGGTTTAGCTTGGCACCTAGATAAGTCCCTCTGCTTATTTTTGCCCTGTGTTAACATGCATGTTGAATTGACCCTTGGCTGAAACTCCTGAGTTCTATATGGCTTGAGGAAAAGTGCTCCAGCCCAGCCTGCCAAAGCTCTCTGTGCTGGATTGGGTCTCAATCCCATCTAACAGTAAAATGTAAGTTTGCCTTTGTTCTTTATAAATGTATATCTTTGTAAATACATAAGAAAAAGAAGAGGCTGAGCTAAGACAAAATTTATGCTTTCCTGGGTCCTAGGCCAAAATAACATCTAACACCGTCAATGGTCCATGCTTAGTACACGCTTCAGGTACTGTTGCCAGGCTCTGTCTCATCTGGTTTAAGAGCCAGTGTCTTAAGTTAAATTAGAATCCTTAAACTTAATTAATTGGCTGCCACCTTTTTTTTACCCTGTCCTGGAGAAGGATAACTCTTTCCAAGAAGATGTGCCTTGCATAACCCTCACTGTCACCTTTGGAATACAGTATATCAGGATTGCTGTGGATATTGTCCCCATTACTGAACCTCAAGCCCCACTAAAGAACCCAGCCTGGGCTTATGAGGGCATGGACATTGATAAAGATATGTCTCTACTTAGAGGACTCAGAGATGTTTTAACTGCTTTAAACTCCCATAAGGTCTCTGAATCCCTGTCCTCAGGGTCAGGACAATGAGATGGGTCATAAAAATCTAAAGATAAAAGCAGTTGAGGCTAAAGACATCCTTTGAAGGAAGAGCACACATCGGTCGTCTCACAGCTATGAATCCCTTGACCCTACCTCTGGCTTTGTCCCTCATTAGCCCTGGACCTGTGGACTTGAGTCTTCATTCTTCTTCATGAACTCAGCAATTTCTGAGTTTCTGATCATGCTGAAACCTCCTCTCAGAACCTCAGGGCTCTAGAAATGTCTTTAGCATCAGAGGTGTTACTGTGGATGTAGTCCCAGGTGACCTGCTTTACCCAAACATTGGTTGCTATTCTGTTCTTTAATAAGAGCACAGAACTGAGGAAAGCTTTTGAGATTTTTGCAGCATCTCTGTCTCAAACTTTTCAGTTCAGCCCTTTTATGGCCCTTAGAGACACAAAATGTTCCTTAACTTCCAGATAATTACCCTCTGGTTAGGGAGAAACTGGAACAAGTCTCATAATTTTTTGAGCTAAGACCTGCCCTGTTGACAAGGTGGGTATGAGGATCAAAAAAGAAAGCGTAAACTACATGTGCAATAAATTCACACACATTCTGCACACAAGGAATATTACATAAAATGTGTCTTCCATTAGAGGATGCATTAATGAGATCCTCAGTCTGAAAACAAAGTACAAAAACTTAATTAGCAGAAACCTTACTTGAGTTCTAGATTTAAATTTAAAAAAATTACTTAAGCAGTGCACTGTCTTGATCTCCTTTATATATCATTAAAGATCGTATTTCAGCTACTTTTTTATGTGTTTGCCCTGTTTTCACTTACGCAAAATGTCCCTTTCGACCAGAACTCTGGACTACTCTTCTAGCCTAAGAGGACATTCTACACTTAATAGGTCTCAGAGATGGCATTGAAATGGGCCCTCTGCCTGTCCCTAGAGCCTTCTTGGACTTTACCATCAGCCTTTCTCTATAAGTACCCTATCTTCAATATAAAATTTAAGTCTTGTAGCTGATACATTGCAGATTTAACTCATGCTTAGCTTTCCACCCTCCTCTTCCTCATGCTACCCCTACCCAGCCTCACTTGTCTCATTTGTGTACATGTCAATCTGGATCTTAACATCATTGCAAAACCAGAAACTATATGTTTCCTTCATCTTGAGGAGGCCTCCAGCATTGTCTAGTTCAATGCTGTGCACACAATAAATCCAAATACACGTTTTAAAATAAATTGATTAATACACTAAGCTTCTCTCAAAAAATATATATATATATATTTCAATATATATATATCCTCGGGAGCTGGACATGACCAGCAAGGACAGTGGGACTCTGGGGTTTGGATGGATATGAAGTGTGAAATGGTCAACAGAGAAATGGGGTTACAAGAGACACTTTTGCCAAAAATTGGAAAGTTGTTAATATGGGCCCAATCTCTCCCAGAGGCACCGCTGGGAACCTGGGGATTACAGACCATTAAGCCTCACCTCGGTATCAGGAAAACAGATGAAGAGTTTAGAGAAAGACAGAATAGTACAACACAGATAAGGTGGATGTGACACTAGGTCTCAGCATGGCTTTCCCTGGGGAGCCTGAGCCTCTATAACCAGGCTGAGTTCTTTGATAAGGAGAACGAAGGAACAGACTGTTCAACAAGGTTGTACGAGGATCAGATTTGCTCATGTTTTCAGCCAGTTTGGGTGGGGAGTAGAACACAGACACTCTAGGAAGAAGAGACAGAAGAGTTTGCATGGGATCCTGCCTGGATTCAAACATCTTTTTAGCAGCAAACAAATGTGATTAACCTGGGTGGCACAGCAGTGAGCTGGAAAGTCCTAAGCAGTCACTTCCAGCCAGGTTTTCTACAGCAGGTGTTTCTGTTGGTGAATCCTACATTCCTACTGATTGTACTTAAAAAAAATCAGATATGGATTCTTTTGAAATAGGAACAAATAGTCCAATGAAGTATACTTAACTATTGATCACAGGGTGCTAGGGAGTTATTATACCCAAATGCCTATTAGCTCTTTCTTCCTTGATAGATTTACCAGCACCTACAACACCTAAGACCAATGCTAAATTACAGACCCTCCCGAACCCACTCCCCTGCCTATGTTTCCTGTGTCCTCCCAGTCACAAAGGTGTGAAACACAGGAGCCATCTTTAACAACTCTCTTTTGCCAGTTCTATCCCAGTAACATCCTTCTTCTCCATCCCCATTACCACTGCCCTAGGTCAGACTTCATCAGGTCTCACTGGATTAAAATGATAGCTTCCTAGCTGGTTCTTCTGCCTCCTGATATTTCCCTTTAATCTCCCTCTATACACTTCTTCCAGATCAATCTTCAAAAAGCACATCTGTCATTGTGTCACAACACACTCCTTCTCAAAACCTTCAAAGTCTCCCCATTGTCTTAACAAAATCTAAACTTTGTAACCTGGAATTCGAGATTGGCATAATCTGGGCCTAACATACCTATTTAATATTTTGTTATTCCCCTGTATTTTCACTTTCCCTCAAATAAATTTAACTTTAATTAAAATAATATCTACTATTTATTGAATATAGACATGGTTTTCTCCCTCCCTCTCTCTCTCTCTTTCAACCACTCTATGAGATGCCTTATGATTGATCCCCATGGGACATATGAGGAAACTGAAGTCCGAACAGATAAAATAACCTGCTAAAGGCTGTCTGATTGGTAGGTGGCAGAGCCAGGTCACTACCTCCAAAGCCCAGGTTTGGGGTTCTGCCTGTCCCCCATAGAACTTACCCCTTTTCTGGGAGCACCTGCACTGCCCCCTCTTCCTCATGAAGGTGAAATGTTTATATTCCTCTTGGCTGATGCTTTTACTTCCTTGAAGTTTTTTGTTGCACAACCTGGAACTAAGAGTTTTTCAGCTCCAATTTTCTATAAAGGATTTGACCCATTAGAACAGATCACTCCTAATGATTGCTTTGTCATTTATTTTTAGTTCCATTTATCTGAATTGGGAGTTGTTCTTGCAGAGTGGAACAGTTTTTCCTTCTCTTTTGCTAAGCAATAAAGAAAGAATTGGATAAACGACATGTATTCACTTAAGGTAAGTCAGGTTGGTGTGTGAAATCTCATCTGAATCATCCCTTCTCCATGGCCTGATTTTCACAGAGAATTGAGAAGCATGTAAAGAGTTGGAAGAGTTGGGCAGAAGGCACAGTCTGAAGGCACAGAGGAAAGAAGATGTGATGCTGTTAAGTTCTTAAGATTGTCAGGAGATTCATGACCTGCTAATGTTGAAGCTAAATTAGTGCTCTTGTCAAGCTTAAGTAATATTAGCTGATTATTTTCGTAAGTCCAATTCTAGTACCTCTAGGCACATTGAAAAGGTTTTTAAAGAGATAATCCCCTCACTGTTCTTTGCAGACTACCACACTGACATAAAAATGCTTATGTAGATTTTTGAATGAATATGAAATCTTGTTAACATTTGTACAGGATCCATAATGTTGTGTTAGATCTTTTCTTCACTATGTATTTCTGCAAATTATATGTATCAATAATAAAGCATTTTCATAGTACTTTGTAGTTTACAAAGAAAATTTATGTTATCTCATTTGATTTTTAATTTTTCCTTGAAAGGTAAGTAGAATAATTATAGATAAGGAAGCGTGACAGACAGGGAAGGAGACTTATCTATGCAACAGGGATAATGCATGGAAAAGAAAGGATTTGATCCCTGGTTCTTAATTCCAAATTCAAAGCTCTTCCCAAGCACCTTCTAGACACCTGGCACTTGACTGGTCAAGAGGGACAGAAGGCTGAATGAGACCTCAAGAAGCTTACAATACAGTGGACGGATGGGCAGAGAAGCCAGTGTAAAGCAATCTGAGAAGATATAATACATAGGGTGTTATGGAAGCTCTGAGGAAAGGCTCATATATCAGTCAACTGGCTTGTGGAGGACTTGTGAGCTGAGTCTTAAAGAATGAGTGGGATTCAGCCAAGCAAAGGATAGGCAAAAAATGATAGGAATTCCAGGCAAGGGAAGAACACAAGCAAAGGCACCGAGGCCTGCATGGTTGGGGTGGTGTCAGGTGTGGACTCTGTGCAGTTAATTGCTGCAGAAGCAAAAACGATCAGGCAGGGAGGCCTGATCAGTGAGGCCAAAGACATCTGCAGATATTAGATCATGGGAGCTCTTGTACGGGAAGAGCCTGGACATGTTTCTATAGACACCAGGGAATTTTTTAAATGTTTTAAGCATGGGCTTGGCCTGGTCAGATTTATATTTCATTAGATTGTGTTGACTATGGGATGAGGGTATACAGGAAGTAAATAGAAATGAAAGCAGGGAGCCTTGTACGAAGGCCATTGCAGCAGTCCAGGAGAAGAGAGATGAAGCCTGACTTAATTGGGCAGGATTTGACCAATGATATCATGTGGCTGGCAAAGGAGAAAGAGAAGTTGAGGGAGACTTATAGGTATCAATAGAAGTAATGCAGGTAGAAGAGCTCACCTTGGGAGAGTGTGAAACAGTGGGCAACTCTCGTGACTTCCAATATGTGAAAGGAAGAGAAACCTACAAAGAAGCAGGGACAGAATTGCCATATACTAGGAAAACCAGAAGGATGATACAAGGGAATTCAGAGTTTCAAGAAAGAAAAAAATGATTAATAATATCAAATAGTAGAAAGAGATTCAGTGAGGTAAAAACTAAAAAACATCTATTGGATTTGGCAATTAGGAAGTTATTATTGATTTCAGGGACAGCTGTTTCAGGGGAGCAACTGGGCAAGAAGCCAGACGGCAGCAGGTTAAGGAGTGAATGAGAGGTAGGAAACTGGAGGCAGTGAGTGCAGGCAAGCTTTTTGAGATATTTGGATAAGATGCTACCCAGTTAGAGGTGAACATGGGGTAAAGGCATTTATGTTTTGGTGAGGTTTTTTGTTCTGTTTAGTTTGTTTCTTTTTTAGGATTGGAAAAACTTGACCATTTTCATATTCTGAGGAAAAAGATTTCATGGAAAGGAATAAGAGGTGGTGACTAGTAAAAAATGTATAAGAGGAGAAAGTGGCATCAAGAATACACATCCTTTGAGGCTGAGGAAGGAAGAGGCAATAAATGGTAAGCTACTGAAAGTTGAGAGAGATCATACCTGAGGGATCAATTTTCTCAGTGGAGTAAGAGACATGATATTCTGCTAGAAATGTAGGGTGCGGGGCATCATGTATGGAACTCAAGGAGAGTGGTAAATGTTCAGAGAGTTACTGAGAAGAAAAGGGTGAGTAATCATGGACTCCCAAGAAGAAGAAAGCAGAAATAAATGTTGGGAGAGAGCCAACTGATGGGGAAAAAATGGAGGGATCAAGAGCCTAGAGGAGGCAAAGGCATGGCATGAGGCTACCAGAAGGGAGTTGAAGACTTCAAAGGGGAAGCCCTTCTTGGTGATGGTCCTTGAGTGACTGAAGTTGAGGCAAGGTAATGGTCTCTGGAAATGGGAGTTCCAGAGTTATCAGACTAGGATGTTGAATAGTGCAATTCTTGTCACTGAAATCTCCTAGGATGGTGACGGCAATTGTTGAGATGGAGAGAAAGATCATGAATCTGGTGCCAAAGTCTTCAATAAATGAACAACAGTGACTGGGAGGCTAGTAGAGGACAGTGATACAGAAGAGAGAGTGTCACTGGCAAAGCTCCTTAACAATTCCTGAGAAATAAAAATAGAACCTGGGTAATAAAATAAAGTCTAGGGGGTGGAGTCAAGATGGCGGTGTGGGAAGACGCAGAGTTTGCATCTCCCCACAACTAGGGCACCTGCCGGATACTGGTGGGGGACCTCGACACCCAAGGAGACGGGAAGAACCCCCAAGCGAACCGGTAGGACGTGGGGGGACTGAAGGGGGAGGAGAAGTGGAAGCTGGACAGGACTGGCAGCCGTGAGGAGTGGCTGAGAGGGAGAAGGGGTTCCCTCGCCTGGAGGGACCCCCAGGGGCTTGGATCAGGGTGGAGCGCACCCAGTGTTTTCCCTGACCAATTAGGCAGGGAAGTCTGACCAGCCCTCGGGCCAGGTCCTATGCCCTCAGAGGTCCCCTCCAGGCTGGGATGGTCGAGGGGGTGTAGGAGGGAGGCCCAAGAGAGAACAGGAGAGGCAGGCCGGAGGGGCCCTCCTGGACTGCAGGAGTGTGAGAGGAGGGCATTTGCCCCGCCCACTCAAGCACAGGAAGCCTGCTGGGCTCCCAGGTGGGGTCCCCCACCCTCTGATACCAGAGGTGGGAGGTATGCCTGGGCTCCTTCTGTTCTGTTTAGTCTAAGGCCCACCCCTCACACTCCCCAGGGTCTTTTCCAGCCCTGTGGGTCCTAAGCATAGGTCCCGCCCACCATTCAAACCTCACCCCTGCTTAACCCCCACCCTCCACAGCCAAGGCCTTTTCCACCTTTTTTTTTTTCTCTCCTCTTTTTCACTGTTGTGGTTCTGTTTTACCTTCCAGTTGTTGTTTCATCTATATTTTTATTTTTACATTTTTTCTAACATATCTGTTAGTTTCCTAGTCTAATTTTATTTTTTACTTTGTTATTCTCCTTTTTTTCTCTTTCTTTTCTTTTTTTTGCCGCTCCACACGGCTTGCAGGATCTTGGTTCATGAGCCAGGGGGTGGGCTGAAGCTCTTGCGGTGGGAGCTCCAACTCCAAACCACTGGAATAACAGAGAACCTCAGATCCCAGGGAATATTCATCAGAGGTCTCCCAGAGGTCCTCATCTCAGCGCCAAGACCCAGCTCTACCCAACAGCCTACAAACTCCAGTATTGGAAGCCTCAGGCCAAACGACCAGTAAGATAGGAACACAATCCCACTCATTAAAAGAAAAGGAAAAAAATCAATGAGATGGCAAAAAAAATATGTCACGGATGAAGCAGCAAGGTAAAAACCTACAAGACCAAATAAATGAAAAGGAAAGAGGCAATCTACCTGAAAAAGAATTTGGAGTAATTATAGTAAAGATGATCCAGAATCTCAGAAACAGAATGGAGGCATGGATTGAGAAAATACAAGAAATGTCCAACAAAGATCTAGAAGAACTAAAGAACAAAAAAACAGAGATGAACAACACAATAACTGAAATGAAAAATACACTAGAAGGAATCAATAACAGAATAACTGAGGCAGAAGAATGAATAAGTGAGCTGGAAGACAAACTGGTGGAAATAACTGCTGAGGAGCAGAATAAAGAAAAAAGAATGAAAAGAACTGAGGACAATCTCAGAGACCTCTGGGACAACACTAAATGCACAAACATTCGAATTATAGGGGTCCCAGAAGAAGAAGAGAAAAAGAAAGGGTCTGAGAAAATATTTGAAGAGATTATAGCTGAAAACTTCCCTAACATGGGAAAGGATATAGTCACCCAAGTCCAAGAGGCAGAGAGAATCCCATACAGGATAAACCCTGGGAGAAACACACCAAGACACATATTAATCAAACTAACAAAAATTAAATTCAAAGAAAAAGCATTACAAGCAGCAAGGGAAAAACAAAAAATAACATAAAAGGAATCCCCATAAGGTGATCAGCTGATTTTTCAGCAGAAACTCTGCAGGCCAGAAGGGAGTAGCAGGATATACTTAAAGTGATGAAAGAGGAAAACGTACAAGCAAGATTACTCTACCCAGCAAGGATCTCATTCAGATTCAACAGAGAAATCAAAAGCTTTTCAGACAAGCAAAAGCTAAGAGAATTCAGCACCACCAAAATCAGCTTTACAACAAATGCAAAAGAAACTTCTCTAGGTGGGAAATACAAGAGAAGAAAAAGACCCAGAAAAACAAACCCAAAACAATTAAGAAAATGGTAATAGGAACATACATATTGATAATAATCTTCAATATAAATGGATTAAATGCCCCAACCAAAAGACACAGTCTGGCTGAATGGATACAAAAACAAGACCCATATATATGCTGTCTACAAGAGACCCACTGCAGACCTAGGGACACATACAGACTGAAAGTGAAGGGATGGAAAAAGATATTCCATGCAAATGAAAATCAAAAGAAAGCTGGAGTAGCAATACTCGTATCAGATAAAATAGACTTTAAAATAAAGACTGTTACAAGAGATACAGATGGACACTACATAATGATCAAGGGATCAATCCAAGAAGAAGAAATAACAATTATAAATGTTTATGCATCCAAGATAGGAACACCTCAATACATATGGCAAATGCTAACAACCATGAAAGGGGAAATCGACAGTAACACAATAATAGTAGGGGACTTTAACACTCCACTTATTGACCACCCCACACCAACTGACAGATCATCCAAACAGAAAATAAATAAGGAAACACAGCTTTAAATGACACAATAGACCAGATAGATTTAACTGATATTTATAGAACATTCTACCCGAAAGTGGCAGAATACACTTTCTTCTCAAGCGCACACGGAACATTCTCCAGGATAGATCACATCTTGAGTCACAAAGCAAGCCTCAGGAAATTTAAGAAAATTGAAATCATATCAAGCATCTTTTCTGACCACAACGCTATGAGATTGGAAATTAATTACAGGAAAAAAACTGTAAAAACCATAAATACATGAAGGCTAAACAGTGCACTAATAAATAAACAAGAGATCACTGAAGAAATCAAAGAAGAAATTAAAAAAATACATTGAAACAAGTGACAATGAAAACACAAAGACCCAAAAACTATGGGATGCAGCAAAAACAGTTCTAAGAGGGAAGTTTATAGCAATTCAATCTCAGCTCAAGAAACAAGAAAAATCTCAAATAAACAATCTAACCCTAAACATAAAGCAACTAGAGAAAGAAGAACAAAGAAAACCCAAAGTCAGTAGTAGGAAAGAAATCATAAGGATCAGAGCAGAAATAATTGAAATAGAAACAAAGAAAGCAATAGCAAAGATCCATAAAACTAAAAGCTGGTTCTTTGAGAAGATAAACAAAATTGATAAACCCTTAGCCAGACTCATCAAGAAAAAAAGGGAGATTATGCAAATCAGTAAAATGAGAAATGAAAAAGGAGAGATCACAACTGACACCACAGAAATACAAAGGATTATAAGAGACTACTACAAACAACTATATGCCAATAAAATGGACAACCTGGAAGAAATGGACAAATTCTTGGAAAGGTACAAGTTTCCAAGACTGAACCAGGAAGAATTAGAAAATATAAACAGACCTATCACAGGTAATGAAATTGAAACTGTAATTAAAAATCTTCCAACAAACAAAAGTCCAGGACCAGATGGCTTCACAGGAAAATTCTATCAAATATTTAAAGAAGAGCTAACACAGATCCTTCCCATACTCTTCCAAAAAATTACAGAGGGAGGAACACTCTCAAATTCATTCTACAAAGCCACCATCACCCTGATACCAAAACCAGAAAAAGATATCACAAAAAAACAAAATTATAGACCAATATCACTGATGAACATAGATGCAAAAATCCTGAACAAAATACTAGCAAACAGAACCCAACAACATATTAAAAGGCTCAGACACCATGATCAAGCAGGATTTATCCCAGGGATGCAAGGATTCTGCAATATATGCAAATCAATCAATGTGATATATCATATTAACAAATTGAATAATAAAAGCCATATGATTATCTCAGTGGATGCAGAAACCACTTTTGACAAAATTCAACACCCATTTATGATAAAAACTCTCCAGAAAATGGGCATAGAGGGAACCTACTTCAACATAATAAAGGTGATATACTGACAAACCCACAGCAAATATACTCAATGGTGAAAAACTGAAATCATTTCCACTAAGATCAGGAACAAGACAAGGATGTCCACTCTTTTTTTTTGCGGTACGCGGGCCTCTCACTGTTGTGGCCTCTCCCGTTGCGGAGCACAGTCTCCTGACGCGCAGGCTCAGCGGCCATGGCTCACGGGCCTAGCTGCTCTGCAGCATGTGGGATCTTCCCGGACCAGGGCACGAACCCGCGTCCCCTGAATCGGCAGGCAGACTCTCAACCACTGCGCCACCAGGGAAACCCAGGATGTCCACTCTTGCCGCACTTATTCAACATAGTTTTGGAAGTCCCAGCCATGGCAATCAGAGAAGTAAAAGAAATAAAAGGAATACAAATTGGAAAAGAAGAAGTAAAACTGTCACTGTCTGCAAAGGACATGATACTATACATAGAAAATCCTAAAGATGCCACCAGAAAACTACTAGAACTAATCAGTGAATTTGGTAAGGTTGCAGGGTACAAAATTAATTCACAGAAATCTCTGATATTCCTATACACAAAAAAGAAAAATCAGAAAGAGAAATTAAAGAAACAATCCCATTTACCATTGCAACAAAAAGAATAAAATGCCTAGGAATAAACCTACATAAGGAGGCCAAAGACTTGTACTCAGAAAACTATAGAACACTGATGAAAGAAATTAAAGATGACATAAACACATGGAGAAATATACCATGTTCTTGGATTGGAAGAATCAATATTGTGAAAATGACTATACTACCCAAAGCAATCTACAGATTCAATGCAATCCCTATCAAACTACCAATGGCATTCTTCACAGAATTAGAACAAAAAATTTTACAATTTGTATGGAAACACAAAATACCCAGAATAACCAAAGCAATCTTGAGAAAGAAAAATGGAGCTGGAGGAATCAGGCTCCCTGACTTCAAACTATACTACAAACCTGCAGTAATCAAGACAGTATGGTACTGGCACAAAAACAGAAATATAGATCAGTGGTACAGGATAGAAATCCCAGAGATAAACCCATGCACATACGGTCACTTAATTTATGACAAAGGAGGCAAGAAGATACAATGGAGAAAAGACAGCCTCTTCAATAAGTGGTGCTGGGAAAACTGGACAGCTACATGTAAAAGAATGAAATTAGAACACTTCCTAACACCATACAGAAAAGTAAACTCCAAATGGATTAAAGACCTAAATGTAAGGCCAGACACTATAAAATTCTTAGAGGAAAACATAGGAAAAACACTCTTTGACATAAACCACAGCAAGATCTTTTTTGACCTACCTCCTAGAGAAATGGAAATAAAAACAAAAATAAACAAATGGGACCTAATGAAACTTAAAAGCTTTTGCACAGCAAAGGAAACTGTAAACAAGATGAATAGACAACCCTCAGAATGGGAGAAAATTTTTGCAAATGAAACAACAGACAAAGGATTAGTCTCCAAAATATACAAACAGCTCATGCAGCCCAATATCAAAAAACCAAACAATTCAATTTAAAAATGGGTGGAAAACCTAAACAGACATTTCACCAAAGAAGACATACAGATGGCCAAGAGGTGCATGAAAAGATGCTCAACATCACTAATCATTAGAGAAATGCAAATCAAACCTACAATGAAGTATCACTTCACACCAGTCAGAAGGGCCATTATCAAAAAATTTAGAAACCATGAGTGCTGGAAAGGGTGTGGTGAAAAGGGAACCCTCCTGCACAGTTGGTGGGAATGTAAATTGAAACAGTCACTATGGAGAACAGTATGGAGGTTCCTTAAAAAACTAAAAATAGAACTTCCATATGACCCAGCAATCCCACTACTGGGCATATACCCTGAGAAAACCATAATTCAAAAAGAGACATGCACCACAATGTTCACTGCAGCACTATTTACAATAGCCAGGACATGGAAGCAACCTAAGTGTCCATCGACAGATGAATGGATAAAGAAGATGTGGCACATATATACAATGGAGTATTACTCAGCCATAAAAAGAAACAAAATTGAGTTATTTGTAGTGAGGTGGATGGACCTACAGACTGTCATACGGAGTATGTAAGTAAGTCAGAAAGAGAAAAACAAATACTGTATGCTAATACATATATATGGAATCTAAAAAAAAAAAAAGGTTCTGAAGAACCTAGGGGCAAGACGGGAATAAAGACGCAGACGTAGAGAATGGACTTGAGGACACGGGGAGGGGGAAGGATAAGCTGGGGCAAAGTGAGAGAGTGGCACTGACATATATACACTACCAAATGTAAAACAGATAGCTAGTGGGAAGCAGCCGCATAGCACAGGGAAATCACCTCGGTGCTTTTTGACGACCTAGAGGGGTGGGATAGGGAGGGTGGGAGGGAGGGAGACACAAGAGGGAAGAGATATGGGGATATATGCATGCTTATGGCTGACTCACTTTGTTGTACAACAGAAACTAACACAATATTGTGAAGCAATTATACTTCTGTAAAGATTTAAAAAATAATAATAAAGTTTAAAATAATAATAAAGTCTAACATTTTTTTTACCTTTGTGTCCACTTCCACTTGCTCACAGGGTCCTTGGTGCAGAGGCCTTGCACCAGGCACTTCCCACCAGAGTTAGCAGTGTGAGACGGCTGTGCGTTCACCTCAGCTCCGGCTGCGAGCAGAGACGCTGCAGAGGAAGCTCAATTCAAGATGGCGGCGGCAGGCCGTGTGCAGAGACGCTGCACAGGACGTCAATTCAAGATGGCGGCGGCGGGCCGTGCGCAGAGACGCTGCACCCGGCACTGCGATCTGGAGCCTAAGCAGCACAGCTGTGCCTGCCCCAGTGGACTCCGCCCCCTCCCCGCTATCAAGAACCCTATAAAGCCTACCTGCTGACTGCCTGTCAGGGGGAGTTTGTACTCTAGAGCATGAGCTTGCAACTCTCTATTCTTTCATCAAAGAATTAAACGTTCGTTTGCTTCTGAACCAAACTCCGTCTCCTTCTATTGGTTTGAACGACACCAGGCAGGAGGACTCTTGTTGGGGCCCAACTGGAAAGGGCCAGTAACAATAGTGGGTTATATAGCCAAATAGAATGAAACAAAATAAACTGCAGTTTTCACTAGAGTGAAAGTGTAATGTCTATAAATGTAAGAAAAAATCCGGGAGTGTGTCAACCCCCTTCCCAGTTTCATAGGGCGTGAAAAATGGAAGAATGAGTAGCTTCCCCTGGGGAAATCCGCAGAGGGCAATCCAGATCTCAGCAAATGAGGGGGGTGGATGGGGAGCAGTCCACCGGGAAGCAAGGACCCAGGGCACAGAGGAGAGAAGTGGGACGTCAACAGTGAGAGGAAGATTGGATCATTCAAGTAATTAGAGGGACACCAACAGGAGAAAAGGAGAGTCAGGTGTGGCCTTTCATCCTGTGATAGAGAATTGCAGAGATGAGAAGCCTGCTTAGAAGATATTCCCCCACCCCACCCCCCATCAAATATTCTAACTGTGGCCCAGACTGGGTGAGCATCTCAGGTAGTGTCTGCCTAGTCTCAGGGAGCCCATGAGGACTGCTAAATGTTTGCAAACAGATTTCCAGAGCTTTCCTCTTGTCTCCTAATACTTGGAGGGAAAAAAAAAAAAGTATTCTTAACTCATCCCACATTAATGTTTTATCCAGAATAAATTTTGCAATTAAAAAAATCAACTCTCAATCTTTTTAAATATGTTCAGTTAAAATGTGCAAAACAACTATTATCTTCTTCTTCTAAAGAGAAACAGAGAAGCCTTTACATCTGCTTTTTCATATTTCACAGGAGAAAAAAAATGGAGCAAATGATGTGATTGAAGCCAAGGTTGTCTATAAAGTGTGAAAGCATTTCCTTTCCTTCCCAGGAGCTAGGGCTAACTCTAGGAGGGAGAGGAAATTAGCATGAAAGTTTTACTTAAATTACAAGATGGGTGGAGACCTTGCCCAAAGACGCTATCTCCCTGTCTCCTGTGACAGACAATGAATGGCTTTCAAGACCAAGGGCATTCTCTTTATTATGTAAATAGTTTCCAAGAAGCTCATAATCTGTTCTATTGGAATAAGTGTGATGGTGCTGAAAGCATGCTGACCCAGGAGTTTAGGGGGTCTGCTGGGTCTGTCTTCACTCCACTACCTACGCATTGTGTAACTTTCAGTTAGACCCTGTTTCCTCATTTTCAAAAAAAAAAAAAAAATCAGAACCTATGCCACAGAGTTGCTATGAGGATTAAATAAGATGATGATAGGAAAATTGCTTTGTAAGATGGAAAGCACCAGATGCATATTTGTCTATACTAGGGTGGGCTGGAACTAATGCTTCTGCATCTATTGTCTAACTCTTGGCCAAAGGAGTGAGCAGAATGCAGTGGGGTAGAAACTTTGGGCAGGCAGGATCCTGAATGCTTTTTGAATCACACCGACGGGAACCATTCCTTTATCTGCCTATAACTGCCCTGATTCATCCATTTGAAAAATTTTCAGAGTAAGAGTAAGAAAATACACAGTTGTTACAATTTTCTTCACAATCTAGTCAAGAAACAATAGAGCTTTTTTTCTTAATCACATTAAAGGTTCATATACATAATTCAAAGGTCATCAGAGCTGTTTCTGCCAGAAACACATACCAATATTACATATATGTATTTATACATACACGTATAAGTATATATACACAGATACATATGTAAATATACACATATGCATACATATACAATTATATGATTATATATTATAATTCCTTATATTTAATTCCTGCTGTACATCTCCATCTGGATGCCCACCAGTTCCTTAAACTCAAAGCCCAAAGTGGAGAATGAAACTTAGTGGTTTAAGACAATGTATTCTTCCTCACAGCTCTGTGGCTTGTCTGGATGGCTCTTCCCGCCTGGGATTATTCATGTGGCCGTGCTCAGCTGGCAGATCTGCTGCGGGCTGGGCTCAGCAGTTGCTGTTGACTGGAGGCCTCCCTTTCCCTCCACAGGGCCTTGGGCTTTCTGATGTGTCTCAAGACACAAGAAGAAGCATTGCAAGAGTGTGAAAGCCTAGACTCTGAAGCCATACAGTGTCACTTCAGCTGCATTCTACAGGTCAAAGCAAGTCACAGGGCCAGCCCAGGTCCAAGAGAGAGAGGAAACAGGCTCCACCTGATGAGAGAAGCAGCAAGTCTCACTGCAAAAGGCACACAAAATGGGAGATGTTGCAGCCATCTTTGGAAATAATTTGCCACATCTGATTCCAGACTTCTTCTTTCCATCCTTCCTGTTCATTAAACTTATAATTACTAAGCACCTGCTATGAGCCAAGCCCTCTTCTAGGTGCCAGGGATGCACTCATGAATGAGACACATGAGACCCCTACCCAGGCAGAACTTAAATTCTAGTGGAACTAAGCTAATAGATGAAGGAGCTCATTTTAGCTTGGGATAAAGGGTGAGGTGAATAAGGACTGAGGTGGGAGATGAGCAGGGCAGAGAGACTGCCTTAGATTGGCCATCAAAGAAGCCCCTTGAAAGAGAGGACATTTGAGCTAAACTTGGGCACAGAGACCCACAAGTACAAAAGCCCTGAGGCAGGAGCAGATTTGGGCATGGCTGCAGCATAGTGAGCTGGGGGAGAATGGCAAAGCGTGTTTTCTTTATTAGCCACAGACAAAACTGGGCATCAAACTTGCAAGCTAGAAATGTCAATGTCATCCTCAATTCCTCTCTCTCTCTCTTATCCCCAGATTCACTGGGGCCGAAATCCAGGTGATTCTTCTAAAACCTCTCAGGTGGGTCTCTTCCTTTCCATCTCTATTATCACTCTTCTTGGTCTCTTTCACCTGGATCTGGGATTCACTCTCTTGCCTGCCTCTGTTCTCTTCCCACTTTAATCCAGTCTTCAAAAAGCTGCCTGAATGATCACTTGAAGATATAGCTCAGATACAGCTCAAAAACCCTCAGTGGCTCCCCACTGCCACTGGATGAAGCCCAAACCTCTTCACTTCTCTTTGGAAGTCTACATAATATGGCCCCCTGTTTACTTTTTGAGCATGTCTCCCCACTCTGTGTCTAGACTCTGTTGTGAGAGGGCCGTTCTTTTGAGGTTGAAGTATTGCTCCTCTCCCAAAATGCAAGTGAAATGAGAACTGAAGCCATAATCTGCCATTGATCTTTCAGCATGCATTAGGAAAGCAGATGTTTCTAAAGCCAGCTCCTCTAGACAGCAGAAAATTGGACCAGAAAGGAATCAAAGTGAAGAGGGAGGAGGGAAGAGATAGGCTCAGTGCTAGCAGTAAGGATCAAGTTTAAGTCTGGACCTGAAGTGAGTAGCTCTTGGGGACAAGTACATGAATAGTGGGGGTGAAGGAAAGATCTAGAGTCATTGACAGAAAGTGGAATGGTAATTCACATATCATTCATCATTCACGGAAGGCCAGAGCTGAAAATGACCTTGGAGGTCCTCAAGTCCCACCCCTTACCACACAGAGGAGGGTAACCAACCCAGAAAGGGAAAGTGTGTTGCGCTTGGTCCCACAGGTAGTCCGTAGGAGATCCAGCCTGGCCCTCAGCCCCCAGACTCCCAGGCTGTGCTGCCTCATCTCACTTCCCTCTAATCCATCCTCCCACCCTTCCTAGGGTGGAATGACCTCATGGAGTCAGGCCCAGAAACAGGGAGCCTGATGTTGCTGTAGAATGTAACAAAAAGCCAAGGGGAGGAGGGTTTTCTCCAGCCATTGGGGTTATACTTTCCCTGGCTTACAATGGAAGCACCCAGGTCCAAAGCGTCTGGGTCAGAGACAGAGGCTCCTTATCTTTGGCTGTGCTGATGTGACACATCAAGAAGCTGACAGGAAAACAACCAAGTCCATTTATTTGACTGCCATGATAAGTGAACTGGATCAGCTGCGCAGCCGGGCCAAGGAATTGCTTGGAAAGATGTCATTAGAGTGACCAAGAGAAAAAAATCACCCCTGGCAGTCAACCTAGTGGCCTCTTACAGCTAAAAATAGCCATAGCATCATAATCTTTCTAAAGTGGTTTCACATCCATTATATCAAATTCACCACCCAACACGTCTGTGGGTAGGTACTATTTTCACTATTTAAGGATGAGGAAATGAGAAACAGAGGGCACACTCAAGGTCACATGAGCTCGTAAATAGAAGAGTTGGAATTTGGGCACAGGTCTTATGATTTCAAATCCACATGACTAATATTATTTAACCTTAAAAAGGAATGAAATTCTGACACAGGTTACAACATGGATGAACCTTGAAGACATTATACTAAGGGAAATAAGCCAGACACAAAAGGACAAAAATACTGTATGATCCCACTTATAGGAGTTACCTTGAGCAGTCAAATTCATAGAGACAGAAAGTAATGTCGTGGCTGCCAGGGGTTGGGAGGAGGAGGGGAATAACTATTGTTTAAGGGGTACAGAGTTTCAGTTGGGAATATGAAGAAGTCCCAGGGATGGATAGTGGTTAAAATGGTAAATTTTATGTGTATACTTTACCACAGTAAAAGATAAAATTAAAAAATATTTTTTCAAAATCCACATAAATGCAGTATTACCTGTCTTCTAACAATTCTATTTCTAAATCATAGTTTGTAGAATGCTGGAACTGAAAGGAGCTCTTAGTTTACGGAAGAGGAAACTGAGGCCCAAAGAGGGCCACTGATGAATGTGGGTCAGTCAGGAGGTTAGGAACAGAGCATGTCCTCCTAGCTCACCCAGTGCTTTCTGGCCTAAGTCACCTCTGCCTGTTCTCAAACCTCCATGGCTAGTGTCTCAGTCAGACACTTGGGCTGCCGTAACACAATGCCACAGACTGGGGGGTTTAAACAACAGAAATGTATTTTCTCACAGTTCTGGAGGCTGGAAGTCCAAGATCAACGTGCCAGCCAATTCAGCTCCTGGTGAGAACCCTCTTCCTGGCTTGCTGATGGCCACCTTCTAGCTGTGTCCTCACATGGCAGAAAGAGAGAGATATCTCTCTCTCCTCCTCCTCTTATAAGTCCACCAATCCTATCAGTTCAGGGCCCCACTCCTATGACTTCATTTAACCTTAATCACCTCCTGAAAGCCCTATCTACAAATGCAGTCACTTGGGGGAAGGGTGGTTAGGGCTTCAACACATGGATTTTGAGGGAAACAATTCAGACCATAGCAGCTAACACTAGGCACTTACCACATGCCAGGCCTTGTGCTTTTGCCGGAGCCTCCTCTCGTCTTTCCAATCTTTCACTGGTGGAGTGCCCCTGGACTCAATCTTGGCTCTCTTCTTTGCCTATATCCACTACCTGAAGTGACTGAGGTCAGTTCCACAGCCTTCTCACAGTTATGTCTCCAGTCCTGATCTCTCCAATGAACTCAACATTTCCTTATGTGAAGATGCTAATGCATCTCAGATTTATATCTAAAACTAAACTCTTGATTGTTCTCCCCCAAACTTGTCCCTCGTTCATTTTTCCCCATTTTAGCAACCCTATTCCACTTGCTTGAAGTCAGCCTTTGACATTTCTCTTTCCATTCCAGGAAATCCATTTGCAAATCCTGTGAGCTCTGCATTAAAATGAGTATTTCTCAATTCTAATTCTGGGTATTTTTCTGAAGAAAATAGAAACATTAATTTAAAAAATATATATACACCCCTATGTTCATCGCAGCTTTGTTTGCAATTGCCACAATATAGAGGCAACCTAAGTGTCCATTGATAGATGAATGGAAAAAAAACATATTCCTCAGCCATAAAAAAGAATGAATCTTGCCATTTGCAACAACATGGATGGACCTTCACGGTATTATGCAAAGTGAAATAAGGCAAACAGAGAAAGACAAATACTGTGTAATTTCCTTTATACGTGGACTCTAAAAAACCAAACAAATGAACAAACAAAACAAAACAGAAACAGACTCATAGATACAGAGAACAAACTGGTAGTTACCACAGGGGAGGGGGTGGGGGGACAGGCTAAATAGGTGACGGGGATTAAGAGGTACAAACTTCCGGGCTTCCCTGGTGGCACAGTGGTTGAGACTCTGCCTGCCAATGCAGAGGACATGGGTTCGAGCCCTGGCCCAGGAAGATCTGACATGTCACAGAGCAACTAAGCCAGCGCCTCACAACTACTGAGCCTGTGCTCTAGAGCCCGGGAGCCACAACTACTGAGCCCATGCGCCACAACTACTGAGCCCATGCACCACAACTACTGAAGCCCGCGTGCCTAGAGCCAATGCTCCACAACAAGAAAAGCCACGGCAATGAGAAGCCCGTGCACCACAGCGAAGAGTAGCCCCCGCTCGCCGCAACTAGAGAAAGCCCGCGTGTAGCAATGAAGACCCAACGCAGTCAAAAATAAAAATAAGTAAATAAAAAAAAAAGAGGTACAAACTTCTAGTTATAAAATAAATAAATCACAGGGAATATAATGTACTGCATAGGGAATATAGTCAATAATATTGTAACAACTTTTTATGTTAGCATTGTAACTAGACTTATCATCTTGATCATTTTGTAATGTATAAAAATATTGCATCACTATGTAGCACAACTGAAGCTAATGTAATATTGTATGTCAATTATAATTCAATAAGCAAAAGATTATTTCTCACCTTCCCTCCTCGAATTCTCCCCATACAAATTATCATCCCTTCTTGGCCAGCCTATTGTAACAGGCCCCTGTCATGGATTCTGTGATGCACTAATCAGGTCCCCCTTCAGGACTGAGGCACTTGTTCCCCCAGCTGCTGGGGGTTCTGGCTGCTGAAGTCTCAGAGTTGCATCCCTCTTTGGGAATGGCCCTCAGAAAGGAGCTGCTTCACCCAAGGTTGCTTTTCTCCCCAGATACCCACCTGGGTCAAGCCCTCATTTAATCCAAATGTCTGTTCAAATGCTATCTCATTACGAAGGCCCTCTGACCACTCGTATGCAAAATAATATCCCCTTTATTCTCTGGCTCCCTGACTCTGCTTTAACTTTTCTTCATAGCATGTCTCAGCCTCCGACCCATATTTATTTGTCTATTTATTTATTGTTCTAGAATTTAAGCTCCAAATACTGGGGGTACGTGTGTCTGTGTGCGCTGGCGACTGCTTAGCCCCAGCACCAAGAACAGAGTCTGGTAGCACGTGGCAGACGTTTGTATCAGTTTCCTCTTGTGGCTGTAATAAAGTACCACAGACCTAGTGGCTTAAACAACACAAATTTGTTATTGTGCAGCTCTGGAGGTCAGAAGTTTGAAATGGATTTCCTTGCTTTTTCCAGTTTCTAGAGGCCTCCTGTATTCCTCGGTTTGTGGCCCTGTTTCTCCATCTTCAAAGTCAGCAGCAAAGCATCTTCAAATCTGTCTCTGACTCGTTCCTGCCCGCCCCCCACCCTGCCTCCTGCCTCCTTCTTCCACTTCTAAGGACTTTTGTGACTACACTTGGCCCATCGCATTAATCCAGGATAATCTTCCTATTTTAAGGCCAGCTGATTAGCAACCTTAGTTCCGTCTGCAACCTCACTTCCCTTTTGCCACACAACCTAACATATTCACATATTCACAGGGGATAAGGACATGGATACCTCCAGGGGTGCCAATATTCAGCCAACCTCAAAACTCAATAAATATTTTATAAATAAATGAATGATTATCTAATTTCACTCATTCAGCAATCCCTTAAAATCAGTGCTACTATTCTCCCTTTTTACAGATGAAGGAAATAAAGCCTGAAATGTTAAGTCACTTGCACTTAGCTAGTTCACCTAGCTAATAAATAACGAAACAGAATTTCAAGTATAGACAGGCTGACTTGAATCAGTCTCTGACTGCCCCCACTTGCTTCATTTTCCTGTAATTGTCAACTCGATCTCCCGCACTAGACTCAGAGATGCTAGAGGGCAGAGACCATGGCTTTGCATATTTGCAACCCCAAAGCTCAGCCCAGGACCTGGCAAACAGCAACAAGAGCAACAACGGTAATAACAGTGGGAATGTACTGAGCACTTGACATGTGCCAAGCACTGTTATAAACATTTTATCTGCACCCCAAAATATTTGTTGAGTGCATGTTGTATGGATAAAACCATCTTTTCTCACTAAATCTCATTTTTAGCCCTATCTAATACTCAAGCTCTATACTAAATGTGCAAATTAAGTCATATTGAATTGGAGAGGCTCTAAAATATCATCAAGAGTAGGATTATTTCTGTCTTCTGGTCTGAATCCAGAATCCCAACTCATCATCAATCAGTCTGTCTAATGAATGAACATTCACTGTGAATAGATTTATCCATTCTAGATTAAGACTTTGATTTGACAAACTAGAAAATAATGACTAAGACACACAGAGGTCTTCCCAGTTCCCTAAGCACGCTCACATATATATTTAACTCTCAGAATGGCATTGTACGTAGGGGAAGAACACATTACTACTCCCACTTCATGATATGAAAGCTTAGACTCAGAAAACCTACGTAGCTAGCCCAAGGTCATCCAAGTAGTGAGGACCGCAGTCCAGATTTCCTCCTTCTAGCTCCACACTTTTCTGCTGCATTGTGCTGCCAAGTAGAACATCATGTGCCTTTTAGAACGGGGACTGCCCATGCAGACTGGCAAAGCTCAGCGCCCATGCGGATTCGCGGGGTCTGTGCCAGCTCCTCGAATCTGGTTTACCCACTCAGATCACCCGGCCCTCCCGATCACGAGGTTTACAATTTCTCAGTCTGCACAATGAAAGAGAGGCCCTATGAATTCAAATCACTCCATAAAATCTACCAAAAAGCAAGTGGGGGAGCAGGGAAGAAGGAACAATTGCCATTGGGAGGGCTTTTATTTGCCCTGAAAATTAATATTTTTACTGAATATAAATTCTGCAGGAGATTCAGGGGAAGAATTTAACAGGTTTAGGAGAGTTCTATTCTGTTTTCTTTTTATCCACTTTTCTAAGCATCCTTTCTATTTCCACTGTGCTTTGAAAAGAGTGCAAGAGGACTCAGGCTCTGGGATAAAGAGAGAAAGAAGAATCCTAGAGTTACGGAGCCTGGCTAACCCCTTTTCTGTGAAGCTCTGTGTGCTCCTTTGTGCAGTAATGAAGAGATGGGAAGAAAAGAATTGTCCCCACATTATCCACCACTAGGCCAGCCAAAAGGACCTCTGACTCAAGGAGTGAACCATACCCACTACAGGCTCATTCCCCTTGCATCTTTGCTGCCAGATGACACTCTCAGAGAACTCTGTCCCCACAGCAATTCTCCATGGTTTTGGGGTCAGGAGCTGCCACGGGAAAAGTATCTAATTCCACTTTCACACACTTGTGGTGTCAGCAACCCAAATATGGAGGTCTATTTTAATCGCATTTTCACTACTCAAAGGCAACAGTGCAGGGAAAGAAGCCCACTTGTCAGAATCAATGAAGAAATCTTCCACTTCATTTCTAGGCTATAATCATACTGAATTCACCTCACCAAACATCCTACAAGGTTTGGTGTTCCAAGTGACTCGGGGGTCTCTAAGTCCAATCCACACTGCATACTCTAGCCAGAGAGAATTTTCTAAAGCACAGATTTCTCACTGTCAAGTCTGTTCTCCGAATTGTCTCCAGAGTGATTTTTCTAAAACATACACTCATTTATTCCACAAGTATATATTCAGTTGCTATTAGGTGCCAGGCACTTACCTAGGTATGGTGAGTGATCAAGGCAGGCAAGTACCTGTGTTTGTCTAGAGAAAGGAGACAATGCTAATCAAGTAAACAGATAAACAAGATTAATCAGATAACTTAGTAATAGAAAGAAATCAAAATAAGTCTTGGGATAGAAAGTGACATGGGTGGAGTGATACTTTGGGGGTAAGTCACATTTGAACCAAGGGCTTAGAGACAAGAAGGAAATTATGCCAAGATCTAAGAGAATAGCATTCCAGACAAAGGAAGGAGGAAATCCAAAAGGTAGAAATGAACATGGTTGTTTGCAGAACACAAAGAAGGGCCAGGAGGCTGGAAGATACAAGTAAAGGGAAAGTAGTGGGAGTTGAGGCAAGAGAAGAGAGGCTGGGACAGTAGTGGTAGAAAAGCAAATACATAGGTAGGCTCAAGACATAGCTTGGAGGTAGACCTCATAGCACTTTCTGATTGATTTGACATGGGACATAGGAAAAACATAATCAACGATGACTCTGTCTTTTGGGGTTTGAGCAGCTGAGTGGATGGTGGTGACATTTTGAGTGGGGACAAGAAGGGAACAAAGTTGGGAAGAAAACAAGTGTTTTGCTTTGTCTGTGTTACGTGTAAAATGTCCACTAGACATTCAAGTGAAAGTATCAAGTCAATAGCTGGATACACAAATCCAGAGGTAAACAGTCTGGGGGAAACATAAATGTAAGTGTCATTGGCATATATCCTTGTTACTTGCAGCAGTGGAATTCCTGGGGAGAAAGGATAAAAAGAGGGAAGAGCAGAGCCCTAGGGCACTCCAATATCCAGAGGTCTAGCAGTGGAGGAGGACCAGCAAAGGACAGTAAGAGAGGGTGGCCAGTGAGGTGGGAGGAAAACAAGGGCAATGCCACACAAAGAGCCAGGAAAAGAAAGTGATCAAGGAGGGAGCAATTAACTGTGTCAAGTGTTGCTAAGCAGTTTAGTTTAAAAAAAAAAAAAAGGAAGAGAAGTGATCAGTGGCTGTAGCAAAATGGAAATCCCTGGTGACCTTGAGAGGAGAGGTTTCAGTGGGATGACTCACTCCTGCCTGGCACGGCACTCACAGCCCAGACTGGGGCTGGCAGATGCCTTCCAGGCTAGTGAGCACATGCTACAGGGTCCTGGATGAAAGGACACATGACAGTACCTCCTGGAGGAGAAGGCTTTATGCACAAGGGATGTCTGAGCTCTTACTTTAAGGTGCAAATGCGTTTACAGAGTGAGGAAAGCATGGGGGTGGCAGACAGGTGGGAGGATGGTGAAGGACATCAAAAGTAGAGGGAAGAAAACCTATGTGAAGAAACAATTGTGAAAGGACTTATATGCCTTGGGATGGTGCAGTGGGTGAACGGTGGCCCCCAAATAACATGTCTATATCCTAACACCTGGAACCTGTGAATGTGATCTCATTTGGAAAAGGGGTCTTTGCTGATGTAATTAAGGATCTTGAAATGACTTCATCCTGGATTACCCTGGATTATTATGACAAGTATCCTTGTGAGAGAAAGGCAGAGGGAGATTGGAGACAGGAGAGAGGGGAAAGACCCACAAAGGCGAGGTGAGGATGGAGGCAGAGATGGGAGGGATGCCACCACTGCAGAGCCATGGAAGCTAGAAAAGGTAGGGACGGATTCTCTCCTAGAGCCTTCAAAGGAAGCACAGGCCTTTCAACCTTGACTTCAGACTTCTAGCTTCTAAAAGTATGAAAGAGTATATTTCTGTTCTTTTAAGCCACCAAGTTTGTGATAATTTGCCTCAGCAGCCCTAGGAACCTAATACAGATAGACAGAAGTTCATTGTGGCAGGCGTTCAGGATGTTTTTCTGGGTGCCCAGCGACCCTTCTGTTACACTTTTCTATCAGATGTGGATCTGAGCCATGCTCTCCTTCCTGGGTAGCAAAGAAAGCAGCCACTTACAGCTAGCCTGGCTTCTTTACAAGGAAAGCCAAGGCCTGTTAGTCAAAACCAGACATAACAGTGAGGACACCTAGGTTTCTAAAAGAGGCAAGGCCAAAATATGCTAATGGAAGGGAAAATCCTTTCCTCTATAGGACTTCGAATGGGGTGGACTCATTTTAAAAACAGACCAAAACCCCACTACTGCCTCGGTGAGGCATATCTGCCTGGTAGGTAAGCATAAAGAAATCAGCCACCGCTCTCAGCAAAGGTGATCTGAACTGGAACTGTGGACTCGCAATCACCCAGGGGACCAGAGCCACCCTTACCTCTCACTCTGGGACCTGCAGAAACCTGAGGTGTCACTCAAATTTGTGAGATCACAGAGAGGTGGAGCAGGTTGTTGGGCAGAGGTGTGCAGGGAGGGCACCAGGCCACAGAGGAAAGCATGTGGGGAAAGGGGACTCCACAGAGACAGGAACCCATCAGTGGAAAGGAGACATCGTCCAGGAGGACTTTAAGGCCCCCTGTGTGGCGTAAAAGAACAAGGAATCAGTATCCAGATTTTGTGGCTTGATACTGTATGTCCCTTCTTAGATCTGGGAAAGAACCTCATAGAATGGCACCATTGTCCACTGTCCGGCTGACGGGTCTGGTGAAGGCTGGTGGGGCAGGCTGGGGAGGGGAACCCGGGGTCTGGTGAAGGCCTTAGGTGCCTCTATTCTCTGGGATGGGAGGGGCGCTGTGTCTTGCACCACCCCACCTTCCCCACCTCCCCGCCCGAGTTCCTACGTGAGAGAAGTCACCTTGGGCGATGACAGCAGCAAAGAAACCCCTCCCCAACTAAGCTGGGAGTAAAACCAAGGTACTGAGGTTTTCCAGCCATGATTAGATTTGCTTTATATAGCAATTACTCTAAGAGCAGTGTGGAAAATGGAGTGCATGGGAAGAAACTGGTAACAGAAAGATCACATTCCAGAATGTTTAAATAACAGTCCAAGAGAAGGATGAAGACGACCAGATGAAGGCAGTGGCAGTGTGGGCAGAAGCGCTCACTGAATAGGGGGCCCTAACTTGGGAGACTGAGCTGAGAGCTGTTCTGTTAACCAAGATGTGGACAGAGGCGAGTGGCAGGATTCTCCACCTGATCCCTATTCCCAGAAAACCGGGCTGTTGGAACACCAGGGCTCCTCAGGGGTCAAGAGAAATCCTGGGCACTTCTGTGTTTGAGGCTTTTGGTGCTTTAAATAAAAAGACAGAAATGCAAAAACAGGGCCAAATAAACCATGGTACCTCTGAAATATTTCCTTTTTAAAAATTATGGCTTGGGGCTTCCCTGGTGGCGCAGTGGTTGAGAGTCCGCCTGCCAATGCAGGGGACACGGGTTCGTGCCCTGGTCCGGGAAGATCCCACATGCCGCGGAGCGGCTGGGCCCGTGAGCCATGGCCGCTGAGTCTGCGCGTCCGGACCCTGTGCTCCGCAATGGGAGAGGCCACAAGAGGGAGAGGCCCGCGTACCGCAAAAAAAAAAAAAAAAAAATATGGCTTTTAAACTGCATGCACGATGCAATGCATGTTTGTTTACTCTTCAAAGGCAATCATAGAAATGATCAGTTTATTTATTATACCATCAGGGCTTTGGTCTCATAAAGAGATGCAATTTTCAGTTGTACAATGAGAGTCTTCTCTCAGTCTTGGCAGTGTCTTGCTGAGACTGTGTGCATAACCCCGATTAGAGATGAGGTTAAAAATAGACATGGGGGGCTCGACATGAATGTGAGACCTAGGCATGCAGTCCTCTGGATAGACACGGGGGCCTGCATGTGGATGTCGAATCCTGAAAAACCGCCCAAAGTAATAATTAATCCAAAGGTGCTGGCTGGAAAGACCTAGAAGCCAGAGAGACCAGGCTGAGAGTAAAAGCAAGAAGCCAAGGGGGTAGAGCCCAGAAGCACCCCAAGACCCACCAGCTGGCAGCCACATGGGTGGGGATATGCTCTGAGACTTTAAGGAGACAGCCTGGAGCTGAATCACTTAGTCCCTCCAGCCAACTGGGCAAGAATAAAAGCACATTTCATAGGAACGCAGAGCTTCTGATCAGGTGGGAATTTGTCTCCCCCTCCCATAGTACTCTTTTGAGACTTAAGTCCACTAGAGTGGCCTTTCTTGATTAGGATTCTGATCTATATTTGCTTATTCTCTTATCTTCTATCTCTAGCTCCCGGCACATGTACGATGGGGCAGTAGAGAGCGGTGAGAAAAGCACTGGCTTCGAGGTCACACAGATCTAGCTTCAAATTCTTGGGCACAGCAGTGCATTATTCTGAGCCTTGGTTTCTCTACTTGTAAAATGGGGATGATAGTAGTAACTGCATAGGATTTGTTGCGAAGATAAACAGATAATGGTTGTGAAGGTGCCTTGTGATCGCAAAGCATCACAGGCACTAGCCCGAAGTGAGGTCATGCTTATTGTAATTGGTGTGGGGAACTCCCCCGGCCCAAGATAGGGGGTCAGGGGCTGTAGCCACAGCAGCATAACTTGCAGCCTAAGGTTCCAAGCAGCCATAGCTCCCTCCCCATGACTCAGTGCCATGAGACGCCTTTCACCCCAACTTCTCTTTCTCTGAGGCCCGTAACTACCTGTTTCACTCCAACTGGCTCTTGCATGGCCTAATTTGGATCTGTTTTTCCATATATATGACTCGAGCACCATCCTGAGCCCAGGTCCCCTTTCACCACCATAGCTGTCCTACAAGGGCCCTTGCTTGGGCACTGACTGTGAACATACCTGGTCTCTATTGGTGGGAGGAGCAGAATGAGGAGGGGAAACGCGATCACAATGACCCTTCACCAAGTATGCCCCCATGGACAAGGCTTCATGTTTCATCCTGGTTGTTCTTCAAAGCCCAGCTAGCATATAACCTCCTCCAGAAAGCTCCTTGATGTTCCAGATGTTCTGGACTCTGAGTCTCATCTGCTTCCTCTAATGGTCCTGAGAACTCTGGGCCTTAAATGATAATGATGTGAATTCATGTAGATATTTCTCCTGCCATACCACGCACTCCTTGATTTATCTATGATTTACAAAGGTATCCTTCACAGTGCTGGACATATAGTGGATGCTCAGTAAAGTTTATTGAGATAATAACAAATCCCCTCATTAAGGTTTTCTATTTACCAAAGGTATCTTTTCCCTGCCACAATGTCAGTGCTTTATAGCAGAGGTCAAGAAACCAAGACCCACCACCTGCTTTTGTAAATAAAGTTTTATTGGGACACAGCCATGTCTGTTTATTCAGTGTCTATTTCTGTTTTCATGCTACAGTGGCAGAGCTGAGAATCATGACAGAGACCTCACAGACTGCAAAGCCTAAAATATTTACTATCTGGCCCTTTACAGTAATTTTGGTCACCCCTGTTTTACAGCAAGGAAGTCCAAATTTTCTCATCTACAACACAGGAATAATAGCAACAAGAACAACAACCGGGCTTCCCTGGTGGTGCAGTGGTTGGGAGTCCGCCCGCCGATGCAGGGGACACGGGTTCGTGCCCCGGTCCGGGAAGATCCTACATGCCGCGGAGCGGCTGGGCCCATGAGCCATGGCCGCTGAGCCTGTGTGTCCGGAGCCTGTGCTCCACAATGGGAGAGGCCACAAGAGTGAGAGGCCCGCGTACCGCAAAAAAAAAAAAAAAAGAACAACAACCAACATCACAGAGCTGTGTGAAGATCAAAAGGGATAGTGGAGGTAAAATTGTTCTGTAGAGGGCATCCACACTGCCCACCACACGGGGTCAAGATGAGGCTGGAAATCTCAAGAGATGATGTGAGAAGTGTGAAGATTCACTTAAGGGATGGCCCGTCCCATCTAAGCTGACACCTGGTAAACATACAGTGCTACACAAATACAGAACTCAAACATCTGCCCATAAGGAATCCAACTCCACCCCGCCCTCCAGGGCAGATTCTCTGCATACGACATTAATTCAGATGGGGCTGTGTCTGCGGGAGAGAATGACATGGGCCCCTGAATGTTCCTGTTCCTCATTTATGATAAATGCTCTGAGAAGTAAGGAAGTCCTTTAATTAATGCCATTGGCAGATTTGCATAACTGCTGGTTGTAGTAAATAAGAATGATTTTTTACTTGATTTGATGGAGCTAACATGAAAACTCCAAAATATTTTCAATTAGCCTCCTAGCTAGTTATCAACATGGATCTCACACATCCTAAGGTGGGCCTCCAAGTCTTGAGGCAGTGGCATGTTTTAAGACCCAGGGGAAGTGTGGGTGATGGGGTAGGCTGGTGGGGACAGAGCCCTGGGTTTATAAGGAGGAAGGAGACATTTTGTTGTGACTGAGATGGAAGAGGTGTTCAGCACGAGGGCAGAGCTGGGGCTGGGATTTGAAGGCCATGCTGTTTCCGGCTTCAGGCTGTCTATGGGCTGGGTTGGTAGGATAGGAGCTATTCTCTTAACAGTGGGCATGGAGCACAGCTGACTTCATCAGGCTGAGTTGTGTCATCCACCTTACTGAGATATGAAGTCTTCCCCAGAAAGGGGAAGCTGTGTGGGGACAAGCTTGAGCCCCAGGCTCCTGACACCCACGTGGCTATCGTCTCCCCACCCCATGCTGTGTCGGTACCTTACTGTCCATCAGACACCTTCACTGCCATCATCCCACTGAACCTGGGAAGGAGACAGGGATCTGAACACTCTGATTGTGCAGAGGAGGAAACCGAGGTCCAGAAAGGAAACACTGCATGCGAGCTCCCACCAGTGGCACACACATATGGGAACGTGGCTCCGGGCCCTGCGGTCTTTTTCTTCACCACGCTGCCCGCTGTAGTAATGGCCTCCTGGCTCTCCAACCCTGACTACAAAACTCTAGGCTGTTCCTTCTGATCCCAGTGCCAGCAGTGAGGCTGGACCTCTGCTAGGACCAGACTTTCTGTCTGAGATGCCCCTACTGGGTACCCCCAAATTCTGCTCCCTGTGTCATGACACAAGAGTCCTACCAGAGCTGGGGCTAGGGCAAGGAGGGAGAGGCAGCAGGGCACAAACTTAAGGAGGTGCTCACTTTCAGGGTCACGCAATTACCTTGTTATGAGGATTAAATGAAATAAAGTGCTTAGAAACAGAACCTGGCACACAGATAGTGCTATAAAACCATTCACTATTGTTAACAGTAGTAGTAGCACTAGTAGGAGTAGTGTTGAGAGAATCTCTGTTTCTTCCTGTGTTAACTAGAGATGAAATTAATTTTTGTCAGTGAATAGACTGTGACTGTTCTGAAGCTATATGAATGTGAGCTATTATTCTTCCAGAAGGCCTTATACTACTTTGGGGTCTCAACTGTCCCTGAATGAGGGACAGTTATCTTTGTCCTATTCATGGCCACAAGTAACCCCTGACCCTGCCCTGCCCATCTTACATGCCAAGAAGCTTGGACTCCATGCTGGAGCTAACAGGAGCCACTGAGGATTTCAAGCTGAAAGTGATATGGCAAATCCATGCTTGATGAAGACCTCTCTGGCGGTGTGATCTTAGGCCAGAAAGGGCCAGACTTGAGGCAGGGAGGCCAGTTAGAGACAAGTGAACAGTCCTGGCAAGAGACAATGAGGTCTGAAGTAGGGCAGTGGTAGTGAGGCCAAGAAAGGACCACGCAAGAGAGTGTAGATGGGGAAGTGAAATATGTTCATCACTCCTGGAAAAACAACTGTGAATCAGTGATACCATCTTTATCCCCCAAAGCAAACAGATCCTTCATTAGTGCTAGCAATTGGGAGCTGTGTGAGGTTTGGTACCCACTAGCTGCTAAACGTGCATATAAAAGGAAGCACACCATATGCTGTGATGAGTTTATGCCAATTGGCCCCACTCAGATATATACAGCTTTAATTTTAACACTTTATTTGAACAAAAGTCTACTTCTAATGAAGCTTAGGATTCCCAGAGTTGCTTCCTGCTGGCCAATTTGACTTGATTTCTTTCCTCAGTGATGAAATGTCTCTTTCAATAAGTATGTCTAGGATTCAGATGTCAACTCAATAGAACAGGAAACTTCATGGACAGATGGAATGAGAGGTCTTTGAAGGTAACGAGCTCCCTGTCACTGGAAGCATTCAAGAAAAAGCTGGATGGCCACTTGATGGAGTAGTTGCAGAGAAGATTCAAACATAAGAAGGTGAGTGGGATGGGGATGTTAGACCTGATGACCTTTAAGGTCTTTAAGAACCATGACATTCTAAGAGGTTGAATCACAAATGTAGTTCTTGGCTGATTAGGGGAAGCCCATAATCACAGCAGAGTCAGAATGAGGATCTAAGATTTTTCAAGCAAATTCATAAGTTATAACCACCTTAGGGAAGAAATCTGGCCAACCCATGGGCCAAGATAGCCCTAGGGCATAAGAATGGAAACGTCAGCGTTCAGTGTCATTCCTAAAGAGCCTGGAACAAATGAGAAATTTCTTTTAGGGATAAGAACTAGGAAAACACTGGTTTTCTCTATGTAACTAACCAGGTGTGTCTTTTCACTTTTGCCATTAGGAAGCTCAGAACTTAATTTGCACATGAAAATAACAACAGTGTAGACCCTTGTATTAGTCTGTCATCAGTGCTCTCTCCTATCCTACCTTACCACCATGCTGGCCTCTTATTTTAATGTATACCTTTCCTAGACCTAATACTGTTTGTTTGTTTTTTAATATTTATTTATTTATTTATTTTGGCTGTGCCGGGTCTTAGTTGTGGCATGCGGGATCTTTGTTGCAGCGTGTGAGATCTTCAGTTGTGGCATGCAAACTCCTAGTTGCAACATGCGTGTGGGATCTAGTTCCCTGACCAGGGATTGAACCCGTGCCCCCTGCATTGGGAGCACAGAGTCTTAGCCACTGGACCACCAGGGAAGTCGCCCTAATATTGTTTTTAATCCATGGTTTACATTCTGTTGCTTCCTATAAACTACCTCAACTGCTCTGAGAAACAAGGAAGGAAATAAATAATAAAATACATAATAAACCACCATCTGGGATGCCAGTTATTGTATTCCACTGATAAATTGTGAGGAAACAGCACAGGGAGCATTAATCTGGGAGCCACTTGAGTTATCAACATTCCTGTGCTGTGGTGGGAGTGAAGTTAAGGTGTTTCCTAAACTCAGTCTCACTTTCTGTAAAATGGGCTGAAGCACTGGCTGGGATTGGGCTTTGGCTCCCAAGATCTCCTTCTCCTAGTGCCCTGCCCAGGTTCCCAAGTGCATCTCCAAATGCTGTCTCTCTGCCAAGTTCAGGCCTTCCCTGGACTTTGAGGTTTCCTGCCCATAAACAACATCCTAGGCTTCTTATTTATTTTTTTAAACAATACATGTATATAGTATTCATTATGTTTCTTGCACTATTTTGCATACTGTAATATAGTGATTAATGTAAATTTCATAATGATTTTATGACAGAGGTACTCTTTATGCCCATTATAAAGAGAGGAAAAACCGAGGCCTTTACAGACAAAAAGTCACTCGTAATTGACAGAGCCAGATTCAAAACCCAGGAAACTAAGCTCTGAGTTCATGCTCTTAACTATATGCTCCTTCAAATCCAGTCATGACTTTGGCTCAGCTCCCTGACCTTATTAAAATCCCTAACCTGGATTATTAGCTCTCCTGGATTATTGCCCTCCTGCCACCCAATTAAGCAAAGATTTTTCTGAGTACCTACTCTTGGTCATGCTCTATGCTGCACTGGGGACAGGAGTCAAACATATACCTCACTCACCAGAATCCAAAGAGGAATTAAATAAATGCTATGTGGAAGTTCTGGCAATGGGCTATGTCAATGGCACTTCCCTTGGTGGAGATGGTGATGGAAGGGGGTGGAGAAGAGCATTGCAGGTGGAGGGAAAAGCGTGAACAAGGCCACTCTGGGCATGAAAGTACATAATATGTGTCCCAGGGTCTGGCTCTTGGCTTTCTCTCCAGTCTGGTCTTGTATCACTCTTCCCGTTCAACTGTTTTTAATACATATTTATTGAGTGCCAACTATTAGTCAGGTTTTGTTCTAGGTGCTGAGGATACAGCAATCAAGAAGACAGCTTCATTCATGACCCCTACAAGGTAATGGAGAGATAGAGTTCATTAACAATTAAAAATTATATGCCACATGGTGGTAAGTGTGATGAAGAACATGCAGAGTAATGGGACCGAGAGTGGTGGAGGGTCACTGTTATAGGAAGAGTGATCAGAGAAGGCCACCTTGATAGGATAACATTTAGCAGAAATTCACATGGAATGAAGGAGTGAGCTGTGAAAATATCTGGTATGATGGTGTCATAGGTAGGAGGGAGAAAAAATGCAGGTGCCCAGAAAATGAACTATGTTTACCATTTTGAAGAATAGCAAAATGAGGTTGGCAGGAGAGGGGAAGGGTGAGGAAATGAGATCTGAGCTGTAGTAGGGCTCTGGACCATGTAGGGTCTTGTTCACTAGAATAAGGACTTGGGATTTTGCTCTTGCAAAAGGAAGCATTACAAGCTGTTGTGCGCCAAGCCATTACAGTCACTTGAACCTTTCTAAATCTCCGTGCAAAGCCAAGTTCTGTCCTACCTCAGGACCTTTACCCATGCTCTGCCCCCTGCCAGGAATATCCTCTCCTATCTCTTTGCTGAGCCATTTCCTATTCCCCTAAATTCAGTCCCTCAGGGAAGCTGGTCCTGACCCTCCCAAATAGATTAGATTCCCCTGCTGAACAACCTCACCATTCTATACTTCCCTTTTGTGGCACTTAGCAAAACTACCATTACATAATATAAACCATTACATAATATAACTTTCATTTATTACTGTTTCTTCCACTAGATAGTCAGCTCCATGAAGAGAAACTGTGTGTCTTTCCTCTTCACCCCTGTATCTTCGGCACCCAGCACAGGGTCTGATTCTTAAGAAGTACTCAATAAATATTTGTTGAATGCATGTAAGAATAAATAAGTGAAAGATAAGGATGAGAAGGCAGGTTGGAGCTTCTAACCCTGGGCTGGGGAGCAATTTAGGCCTTAAACCACAAAAAGGCCACATGGAAAGCATATGAGGGGTGTGGTTCAAGGTACAACTAGGCCAAGCTCTTGATGGCTATGAGCAGGAGAGATGGAAAGGTATTGAGACTGAAGGTAAAACGAATAGAAATCCATTTTTAAAACTGTTTGGTGGACTTCCTGCCCTGTGTAAAATTCTCATATTAAGAAAAAAATATATGTTATAGATGCTTTCATGAATCTGAGGACTCACAAAGGCCTCAAGGTATATCCCATGGGATTCCTCTGTGGATGCTGATAATAATCAGCTAGTAATGTACCAAACAACAAAAACAAGTACCAAGTAGCGGAAATTATACTTTATGGCAGTCAGGAGAACTGGGTTTATTCATTCATTCATTCATTGTTCTTGCAATAAATACTGATTATTGACCACAAATTAGGGGCTAGGCCTTGGACAGGCATTGGATTTAGGCTTTGTTTGTTACCTACAAAATATACAAACTTGGACAAGTCATTTAACCTCTCCATATAAGAAGGAAAACAGCCCTCATTTTTAAGGGAATGGTCATCCCTATTAAAGGGAAGTAAAAAGCCCTCCGGTACTTGAGCTGGGTCTCTATATGGAAAGAGATGATATAATAAAAGCCCTTAATTCTGTCCCTTGAGTTTCCTTTCCCTCTTGGAGTTCTCACTTCGATTCTGGTTGGCACACCCAAAAAGTCTAGAATTGTTGTCAGCATTTGCTTTGTGGCCTAGCAAAATCCCTACTTACTCCTCAAGGCCCACATCAAATGTCAGAGCTCTTGACACCTTCCCTGGCTCCCTACTCCATAAATCCCTGCCATCCTGCCCTGCTTTGAACACTCAGTGCATCTGGTGTTATACAGCTGATCACTCCTTGTGACTTATAGTTGGGTTCATCTGAGAGTGGTGCTTTCTCCCCTACTTCCCCAGCCTTTGGCTAAGTGTCTGACCCAGAGCAACATTCTCTATAGCTCCATGGGTAAAAAACCACCAGGCCAGCAGAATAGCTGACAAACCATGCTGGGATAGGGATAGGAAGAAGTTCAAACAGACTTACTATAACCAGAAAGAGACTTCTCAACTAAACCAGCCAAGAATATCATTTAGCCTCTCCGTATAAGGAGGAAAAGATGACAGCAGCTTACTTAGCCATCTGTGTGGGGATGTGCCAGGTCTCCAGATGGGAGTTTGAGCCTGAGGTGACACACCCTTGATGCCTTTCAGGCCTTGGGCATCTCTGGCTTAGGGTTGCTAATACCTTTTCTAATGTTACTAATTAAGGGACAAATACAAGACACAAATTCTTTTTTTATTTTTTTGCGGTGTGTGGGCCTCTCACTGTTGTGGCCTCTCCCGTTGCGGAGCACAGGCTCTGGACACGCAGGCTCAGCGGCCATGGCTCACGGGCCTAGCCGCTCCGCAGCATGTGGGATCTTCCCGGACCAGGGCACGAACCCATGTCCCCTGCATCGGCAGGCGGACTCTCAACAACTGCGCCACCAGGGAAGCCCACAAATTCTTAAATCGAGCAGTTGTTCCACATATATCAAAACTATGTTATCTCACTATATTGCTTTCACTTTGTCTAAAAAACAGATTTTGTTTGTCGAGTACTACTCTGTGCAGGCATTGTGCTAAGTGTTTTCTGTGTATTATATAAAACCAATGTAGTGGGCTTCCCTTGTGACTTAGTGGTTGAGAGTCCGCCTGCCGATGCAGGGGACACGGGTTCGTGCCCTGGTCCGGGAAGATCCCACATGCTGCGGAGCGGCTAGGCCCATGAGCCATGGCCGCTGAGCCTGCGCGTCCGGAGCCTGTGCTCCGCAACGGGAGAGGCCACAACAGTGAGAGGCCCGCGTGCCACACACACACAAAAAAAAACCAATGTAGTGAAATGAAGGAAGTTGTTCATTTTGTTTTTTTTTAAATTTTATTGAAGTATAGTTGATTTACCATGTTGTGTTAGTTTCTGCTGTACAGCAAAGTGATTCTGTTATATATATTCTCCTTCATATTCTTTTCCATTATGGCTTTTGAATATATTTCCCTGTGCAATACAATAGGACCTTGTTCTTTATCCGTCCTATATATAGTAATTTGCAGCTGCTAATCCTAAACTCCCAATCCTGAGGGAAGTTGTTTTTATATCCCCCCTTGGGACACCTCTCAGAGAGAAAACTTGAATATAATTGTAAGCAATATTTTGATGGACAATTTGAGTGAGAGATGAGACCCCAAAAGACATACTGAAGTAACAACAGATGAGTGCTAAAATTTTCTTCTGATGAAGAGTCAGATGTTCACTTAATGGCAGGGCTTTTGAACTGCTGAGTAGCAAGATGACTCTGGACTGTGTAATGGTGTGCAAGTTTGGGGCAGAACTGAATTGTTCAGAAATCATAGAGAAGAGGCTGAAGACAGTGTTCTGGAGGAATCTTGGGGACTGTGGGATTTCCCATCTCTCCTGGGAAATCACCAGAAAATTCTTCCTTATTCCCCAATGCTCTTAGGACATGAGGATTATTTGACAGGCTAGAAAGAGAATCTGAGGTCAGAAAGTCAGCAGACATAGGGGAATAGTCATAAATCTGGTTACATTTAATCCACAACACCATGAGGCAAAAAGTATCACCCTCATCTTACAGTTGAGGAAACCGAGGCTCATATAGATTAACAAACTTGTCCAACATATACAGCTAAAAGTGGTTGGGCAGCCATTCAAAACACAACTGCTTAATTCCAATGCCTATAATGTTTAACCCTAGGAGACACTTCCCTCTATGGTTTGATGACTGTTCCCTACCTATCAAAAGTTTGATAAGTTTACTGCTTTTATAAGGTTACTGCTCTCCCTAATTTTATTTTAAGCCATATTAATGACCGGAGAAATAGTTGAACACAGAATAGAAGGAGAGGAATGCTTAAAGCCATGGAGTGTAAATAGCCTACTGATCTCCCATCTTCAGAAAGAGACCAGAAGTGAAACTTCAGCAGGAGGAGTAATTGCATGTAAGGGAGGGAGCAGCCTCTTTGCACACATGGGCACACGCTGCTGAAAACGAGATTTGAGTTATCATTGCCATAGTCTCGACAAACGCCCACTATGGAATGACATCACTGCCAAAGCCCAATTAGCTTAGAGAAGACCCTGGCACTGGATGATGTTCCTTCAAGATGGCATGAAATTCCAAATATAGATTGGGTCCGCACTGGGCGATGATTCAAGAAATTGTATTGGCCGGTTCACAGGACAGCTTGGCAACTAGAAATCCTTGAAACAGGCTTTTGAAAGTGTATTACCCTCTAAAAAGACAGAAGTATAATAATTATACCCCAGATTCCTCAGTAAACATCTTGAAAAAGCAATGCAGAGGTTTTCTGTAAATGGTGTGGTTGTATCATAAATTATACTCAGAGAAGATGAAGGAAAAGTTTATCAAGATGCATCATTTTCTGGAGTTACTTTGTGTTTTCAGGAAAACAATTGTTCAACATTTAAAATAGCAAAAATTCCTCACATTTTATAGCTCTTTACAATTTACTGCATGCTTTCATGTACTTTATCTGATCTTACCCTCACAACAACTCCATGTGATTACTGTTGCCATTTTATAAATGAAACCTTAAGTTTAGAGAGGTATATTTTGAGGATTGTTTGAGAACAAGAATGTTGTATCACTCTTCTGTGTTCCATCAGCATGTTTCGTAGGGCCTGACATATCACAAGGACACTATAAATGTGAATGGAATGGAATACATTGGAGTAGAACTGAATGACTCGCCCAAGCCAGAAAGTAACAACAGAACTCATAGCTCAGTACACATTACCTGATGCGCTGCGACATCATTCAACCAAATGTTTACCATGCACCTGTTTTGTACCTGGGCATGTGATAAACGTTGGAGGATCAGAAGAGCATGGAAGAAGGACAGGTGTAAAAGAAGCATAAGACATGGTTCCTGTGAGAAACTGAATATACAAATGGACAACGGCCAGACCACAAATATAGACAGAACTCTGGCCCACAATCTGCAGCCATCAGACTAGGAAGTCAAACAACAACTCCTGCAGCAATCAGCCCCAAATGGCAGGAACTGATTGATAACTGACGGCTTCCCTAATTTTTGTTCTGACTTCCAACTTAGGATCAACCAGAAAAAGCCAAATATGTTCTACTAGCCTCACCCCTAGTTAGCCTGCCTCCAGCTTTCCCATGCCAACAGCCTCCAATCAGGACATGCTTCAAGCCTTTTCTTTTTTCCACTAATAAAGCTTTTCCACTTCCCTGCCTGCCTTTGAATCTCTGCTAAACCCAAGTGATGGTGGCTGTCTCCCTTGCTATTGAAAACTCTGAATAAATAGCTTTCCTTATTCTCATTTGGGTGGGGTGGTCTTTGTTTATTTGTACACTTGTGTTTAAGGCACTTATACTACAGTGAGGAGAGAAGAAAGAACAAAATATATACATAGGAAACAAAACAAGAGTTACAAAACACTGACAAAATGAGTGGTCAATTGCTTGATAAAACAAGGATTCTTAAGTACTAGTAGTGCAAAGAAATCAGTCATAGCGGCCTGGAGGAAGTATTCTATTACCAAAGTTGACTTGTCTCTGGTAAGTGGTATAGAGGTGGCCTGGATGGACAGGGTGTGAGGAATACCCAGTCACGAGATGTCACAGAGATGACCAGGTTTCCTAGGCTCACCGACTACTATGCATATCTATAGATCCACAAAGTATCGAAAAGACCATGGATATTTCTCCTGTCACTTTTAAGTGCTGGATAAAAACTGAAAGACTAGAGGGCCCACGTCTTCTTCCAGTTAAAATGTGTAACCATGAAAGACAAGCAACTATAGGAGGTGGACATTTAGATACATAAGAGGGGTGAAGAGTTAGGTGTTCAGGACCTAACTCTGATAATAACTCTCATTATCTGGTTGATAATGAGCTTTTGGAAAGGTACAAGGGAATCCTATCAAAACCACAAGATTCTTCATCAACCTGATAAAACATTAGTTCATATAATAATTACTGAGCAGTTAAGCTGTGTCAAGTATCCTTCAAGGAGCTAGAGATACAATAGTGAATAACATGGACTATGCCCTCACAGCCCTAACAATCACTTGCTTTAAGTTAAAATTTCAAAGGAAAGGAAGAAAAATGCCAGGAAAATTCTAAATCGGATCATAACAGAATTTTACATAGAAGATATAGGAAGTATCCAATAGTGCTGAGAATCCAATAGGAGAGGCAACCCAGGTATCCTTGCATATCTACACATACCAGTGCCCAGAGTATGGACATAACCAAAGTCACCCTAAAATGTTAACATTGACTAGGAAATATGTAGAACTTAATAGGACTCATATATCAGTCCTGGTATCAACTGGCTTTAAACTTCCATCCTTCCCATCCTCCAAAGGCCATCAGAATAGTATCTTAACTCTAACATAGTTGTGATCACGTCACTCTCTTGCTCAAAACATTTTAGTGACTCCCCATTACCTAGTGCATGTTTTTCAAGGCCCTCTGTTATGTGGCCTCAATAAATATTCCAGTGCATTCTTCCAAAAACCCTATCCCCCAAAGATCCCTTGCTCCATTCATTCTAGATCTGTGTTGTCCAATATGGTAGCCTCTAGCCACATGTGACTATTTCAATTTAAATTCATTAAAATTAAATTAAAGATCCAATTCCTCAGTAGTATTGGTCACATTTAAAGCGCCCAATGGCCACATGTAGCTAGTGGCTACCATGTTGAATAGTACAGATATAGAACATATCCATCATCATAGAAAGTTCTATCAGACAACACCCTTCTAGACTAATCACCAGTCTCTGAACACATTCTTTGATTCCTCACTTCTGTGCCTTTAGTCATTCTGATCCTTCTGTCTAAAATGCCATTCCCCATCTCTATCTAAAAGAATTCTAGACGTTGTTAAATTTTCCATTCAAATGCCACTTCCTCCGGGAAGATTTCCTAAGTAAAACTTAACTGCTGTCCTCTGTGTTCCTTCGAGTTACATGGAACCACTGTTTTGTCATTCATCATACTCTGCCTTGAACTAAGGTCCTTGCGTAAGTAACTGTTTCCTCCAACAGAGAAAAATGTTCTTTTAGGGCTTTGTATCTGGTGAAGAGTCTTACACATAGTTAAGGACCAAAAAACTTTTGGCTTTCTGTTCAATCCTGGCTGAACTGACTCCTGACTAAAACAAAGCAATGGGAAAGAGAATGACAATACCCAAAGGAAGAAATGAGTGGTAGGCAGAATAATGCCCCCACCCCCAAAGATGTTCATGACCTCATCCCCAGAACCTGTAAATATATTAGGTTACATGACACAGGGGGAATTAAGGCTGCAGATGGCATTCAGGTTGCTCATCAGCTGGCTCTAAAATAAGGAGACGATCCTGGATTGTCCAGCTGGGCCCAAAGGACTCACAGCAGTCCTTAAGAGTGGAAAAGGGAGGTGGAAGAGAGAGAGCCAGACAGATGGTAGCGTAAGGATTTGGCCTAACATTACTGCCTTTGAAAACCGGAGAAGGGGTCATAAGCCAGAGAATGTGGGCAACCTCTAGAAGCAAGAAAAGGCAAGGAAACGAATCCTTCTTAGAACCTCTGTCTATCAAGAGCAGCCCTGCTGATACTTTGATTTTAACCCAATGAGACCCATTTTGGACTTCTGACTCCCAGAACTATAAGATAATAAATTTGCACTTGTTTAGCCATTAAATTGTGGTGATTTTTTACAGCAGCAACACAGAGTGGCAAAAGAATATCAGAAGTCAAGATGCATGAGTTTTGCATGGATCAAAAACTGACAGTATTTGTATTCTTCATCTAGCACTTGACCTCCAAACATTTGTCCTATGAGAACAATCAGAATTGTCATGAAGGTTAATATCAGGATGTTCATTTACAGCATTATTTATGCCAGTAAAAAGGCCAGTAAGAAGGAACTAATAGCTAGCCACACAACACAGTATTATGCGGCCATTAAAAAATATCACTTCTTTGAAAATTATTCAGCAACATGGGAAAAGCTGGTGATCAAGTTCAAAAAGCAGGATACAAAACAATATATGATACCAATATTGTAAAAGTTGAAGAAAATGTTAATGATGGATTAAAAAATATTTTAATGTTAGTGGTAGTAATCTTTGTGGAATAAGATTAGGGGAAACTTTTGTTTTTCTATTTATACATTTTTGTATCTTCCAGTTGGTATGAACTTGAATTACTTTTACAGTCAGAAAAATAAGCAATTTTCTTATATAAAGCAAGCCCCTCAAGCAACAAGAACCACAAAATTAATCATGCTTTTGACTGAGTATTCTCATTCATGAAAATGTATCCTAAGGAAATAATTCAAAAGAAGAAAAGAATCTTATAAGTAAAAAGGCTTTCACAGCAATGTTACTTATAAGAGTTTAAAATTGAAAGCCACCTGAATATCCAGCAATTTAATTATGATAAAGCAAATTATAATATATTTGCTTGATAGACTATTTGGGAAGTCATAAAAATAATTAATACAAAGACTATCTAGGAATACAGAAACTACAGAATAATGCAAAGCGAAAAGCTCAAGCAAAAAACACAACGTTTACAATTATAATAACTCCAATTACATGTGGATAAAGATGGGAAAAAGAGATAGGAATTATAAGTAGTTGCTATGTTAAAGAAAAGGGGTTCTGAGTGTAATTTGTATAAGGCTGTTTTGATAGTAAATACGACTATCTGATAAAAACACACAATGGCATGTAAATCAAGAAACCTGAGGAATAAAGACTGGTTAAGAGCACTGAAAAAAAAAAAAAAAAAAAAAGAGCACTGGAATAACAATGATAACAGAAATAGAAGCAATATCTGCAAGAAAGGACACGCGAGACCACCCACACAGGGACATGTATTTTCATTCATCTATCCCGCAAATATTTATTGAGCCTGTTTCCTCACATATGAATAAAACTGTAATGAAAAATGAGGAAATGACAAACGTAAAATTTAGAGTTTGAGTTACTCTTGGGGAATTAGGCAAATTCTATTGAGGAGGGGAACCCAGAGAGTTTCATAAGGATTGGTAATTTTTTAAGCTATTTCTTTTTTTGGCTGCATTGGGTCTTCATTGCTGTGTGCGGGCTTTCTCTCGTTGTGGAGAGCAGGGGCTACTCTTCGTTGCGGTGCGTGGGCTTCTCATTGCGGTGGCTTCTCTTGTTGTGGAGCACGGGCTCTAGGTGCATGGGCTTCAGTAGTTGTGGCACGCGAGCTCAGTAGTTGTGGCTCGCAGGCTCTAGAGCACAGGCTCGGTAGTTGTGGTGCATGGGCTTAGTTGCTCTGTGGCATGTGGGATCTTCCTGGACCAGGGCTCGAACCCATGTTCCCTGAATTGGCAGGCAGATTCTTAACCACTGTGCCACCAGGGAAGTCCCTAAGCTATTTCTTAAATTGGGTACATGGATGTTCTTTTTATTATTCTTCTGATGTTTCACAAGTGCCTACAACAGTGCTTGGCACATACTGACTCACACAAGAAATTGTCGTAGGATGAAACTTTTCAGTGGCTCCCTAAAGAAAGCTCAAACTCTTTAATGTGGTGCATAGAACTGGTCTGGACCTAATTTATCAACACCTATGACATCCCACCTAATCTACAGTTACTCTTGTTCACTAGTCGCCCAAAACACAGGAAGCTTTTGGTGCCTCCGAGAGTTTGTTTCTTCTTCCTGGAATGATCTTTTTCACCTAGAGAGCCCCTAATCTCAGGCCCAGTCCACCATACCTGCTTTGTAAAACCTTGTTGATCTCCCTAATTGCTTTCTCCTCTGTGTCCCTGTGGTGTTTTCCTTATTTAATGCATTAGAAGCTGACTCGCACTAATCTATTTCAGTCTCTCACATTAATGCTATATTGCTTACCAAGTCCACTTAGCTCCATTATATTTGCAATAACACTGTGAATCTTAATTAGCCCACTTAACAGATGCAAAGTCTGAGCTTCCAAAGGTCAAATGATTTGCTAAATTCACAGTTGATAAGTGAAAGAGCAGGACTTGAACACTGGTCTTCAGATCATGTGGCCTCTGAAAGGACAGGGCTATCAGGGCAAGGGAGGGCAAAAGAAGGCTGAGGGGATAAAACTGAAGTCTCTAACAATACAGTCAGCATTTATAAGATGAGAAAGGCCATTTTCATGAGAATTAAGATAGGCCATGAAGATCTAACTCAGTGAGGTTAAGACACTTATGCTATACCTGTTAAAGTAGAAGGTAGAATGGATTAAAAGAATAACCACAAAAATGTTTTTTAATGTCAGATGAATTCAACACAATGAGCCCTACATCTCACCAAGAGATTCCCAAATAGCAGACCAGTCTCTAAATTAGGGAACCATGTCTTATTTTTTCTCTTATTCCAAGTGTCTAGAATAAAGCCTGGAACTAAAAAAGGACTCAATACCTGCCGAATTAATGAATAAATGAAAGGAGATGCCATTACAAAGCACAATTAGTTTTTAGCTTTCCTGCAACTGTTTCTCCTCGGCCACTTGGCCCTTTGAGTTCAGGGGAACTGAACTTCAGTTTCTTAAGCATTAAGTAATTCAGATCCTGAGGCATGTGTCTAATGCTCAAAACCCAATCAAAATATTCATTTGTTTGAACAGGTCAGCAATATTTAGGCAGTAAACTGGATTTAGACAGCAAACACCTGCTCTATCTTCTATACTATCTTTAACATTTAAGACATGTACAATGCCTGATTTGAAATATACCCAAAAGCCACAGATCCAAAGAACAGAAAATCTACAAAGCAAGAAACCTTGACTTGCCGTAGATAAATGGCTCTGATGAAACTAAGAGTAACTTGGAACAAAAAGACCATCGAAAAACTCAAGGGCTTTGAAACCATCCCATCGAGTGCCAGTGGCTATCCACTTTATAAGCTGATCATAGAAAACATGTTTTTGGAAAATTAGTCATTGACAAATCAGCCTTTAGCAATTCTTTTTTTGTGAACTAATTCTTGAAAAATTGACCTTGAACCAAGGCTGGACACTGGGACTAGGCACTGTGCAGGGTTTCACAGCCTGGCCCATGGAGTTAACCCATAGTTCTTGATTGAACATGGTTCTGGGATACACTTCAGGCAAATAACTGGTCTAGGTTCAAGTAAGTTGATTAAAAGGCAGTGTTCTCAATAAGAAAGGATTTAAAGAATGTGCCAAGGAGTACCTCTCCTGGAATGGGTTGAGGGTATTGCCCCAACTGCCTTCTCTCTGTGCCTCACTGTAGGTTATCAATTAGCCACAGGGAGGAAGATGTGGACAACAAGCCTCCTCAAAGAACTAAGGCTGGATCGCCCATATTACAGTTCACATTTGCAGTTACTCTGATGGGTTCTGCCATCCCCAGACCTAAACTTCACTCACTCATTCTCTCATTTAATAAATACTTATCAAGTGTCCATATCCTGTCTGAAGGGCTAAGAACACAGTAATGAACAAGACAGGCAAGGTCTGGGTGCTTACCAAGCTTACATTCTAGAAGGAGGAAACGATAATAAGAAAATATCAGGGACTGTGAAAGTTGAGAGCCCCAAAAGTTTTTGCTACTGCTGTCAACAAGGTGTTTAATCTTTATTCCATGTCCCAGAGACAATAGACAAACATTTGCTGTTAAACTAGACCAAACAGCAGACCTACTCAGATGCTCAGCAGTCCCTGGAAGGATTTGATTACAGGGGATGGAGAGGGGGCAATTTCTCTATTTGGTCCAATTTCTAAATGGAAACTCACAGTGTTTGATGCATAATGAATGTGAATAATTAATGCATCTGAGAAAGGAAAATTTCTTACCTGTCAGTTAGTTATCTTGGAGGTTACACATCCATCACTCCTCCCCTGAGGGGCTACATTTATCTCCATAGAAACTGGGGGCAACCCAGAATGTTAATTATGCCTCAATGCCAGATTTCCCTGCTCAGAACGTGACTCACCAGAAGACCTTCTAGGGCTAAGTTGTTCTGAAAAGTAGAAAATTTAATTTATCTGACATATTTTTAAAGCCCCAAATAATGAAGTGTTTTAATGAGCCTAAGAAATTATCAAAAGACTGACTCTATGCTCCCACACATTTGAGAAAGAATTGCATAGAAACATGCACTTCCTTCTGGGAAAGGCTGAATGGAAGAAATGATCCTTGATTCATTAATGACATCAGTACCAGCACCTAGAACAATGACAAGCACACAGTAGATGCTCATTGAATATTATTCTTATGGTTGAATGTTATGTTGAATGTTGTTGAATGAACTACCAGTTCTGTACTGTGAGGACATAACAATTCTCATTTTATGGTGATATTGTACAGTGTCCTTTTTATACACTTTTAAAAATTTATTCCTTAAAACAACATGAAAAATAGGTACAGGTCCACAACACATTATCCATAATTTTTTAAAAACTCTAAATACCAAAAGTTTGGGAAAACTCATATGACGACAAAGCCTGATTTTATCTAAAATGAGCCTACTCATAGTCTTTATGCTATTTACTTAAATATCGATATATTTTGCTGCATAAATATTAATATGATTGCTTTTGGAGGCTTGAGCAGGTCCTGCTGGGTTTGTGTTAATCTATGTAACATATACAACATATTACCTTCCTAAAAATTCTGAAAAATTCAGGATTCTAAGATACATCTTGCCCCAAGAATTTTGGTTGGAAAGATCATGGACTCACATTGTCATCCCAATTTTATTAGCTCAGGAAAGCTAAGCAATTTAGCCAATATCACAGTGCTAGTAAGTATATACTTAAACCAAAATTCTCTGCTTACACATCTTTTGGGTTTTATTTTCCCCACTACACTAAAACTTCAATTAATCTGAAACTGAGTATTAAGATAATTGTTTATCTTATTAACATAAAAGAAGTAAAAGGATCAGAGGCAGCACACACTTGGTCAGTGAAGCAGAAACTGGGGAAGAACAAACGGCATAGGGTCTGGAGCTAGGTGAGGGTTGTCTCATATGGTGAGACCTCTGCTCCTTGAAGGGGATTGAGTTCTGAAACTCAATCTCATTCTCCACTGCCATTTCAAATGCATGTGAAATAGGAGCTGACCAAGGGTTGTCCTGTAGATGTCTTTGAATAAGTCAGATGTGACCCAACACAATATTATAATACAACATGCATTTTTTTCTAATCATGGGTCTTTTATTTGAAGGTAAATGATACCCAGATCCCACTCTTGGGGAGAGAGAATAATAAGACTAAATTATAACGTTGGTACTTTTATCAGTAAGGATAGTCTAGGTTATGCTGCAGTAACAAAAATTCTCTGTGGCTTAAAATAACAAAGGTTTGTTTCTTGCTCATATTACATGCCCATCAGGAGAAATCTGGAGGAGCTCTATTCAAGGTTATCACTCTGGGACCCAGGATGACAATGCAGCCACTCTCTCAAACATTGCCAGTTGCCTGACAGAAGGAAAGAGAAGGTAACAGAGCATGCACTGGCTCTTTAAGCTTCTACCCAAGCTCGTCCCTTGTTGTCACTTCCACTCACACCGTCCACAGGTCAAAGTAAGTCATTTAGTCACACCTAACATCAAATGGGCAGCAAGAACAAAATTCATAACTTCTGAGATTTTGAATAAATTTCCCTGTTCAATAAATATTTTCTTGAGTGCCTGCTAGTGCTAAGCTCTGTTCTATATACTGGAGATTAAAAAAAAAACTGTGCTGAATGCTATGAAGAAAAGTAAACGAGCATAAAGAGTGGTGAGCAATTAGGTTGGGGAGGAGGAGGTGAAAAGTAAGTCCAGGGAAGGAGTCTCTGAGGGAGAGGGCTGGAATGATTATGGGAGAGAGCAGGGTAAGTGAGATTCTGCTTTTGAGTCCAAAACAAGACACAGGGAACTCAAATCCCAGGAAAATCCACAAGGATTCCTAAAATAGAGACAGAGAGTGAGACATCAACAGTTTGAATCTGTGGGGCTGAAATAGTTGGGCTCTTTCTCTTCAAGCCTGGTAATACACTGCCCCACTTCCTTCTTTTTCTGACTGAAACAACTCATGCAACAAACACTTCCTTTTTTTCCCATGGTCAAGCAACATGCAAAAGTGTTTTACTGCAGGAGAGAAGAGCAATCAGCAAGTGTTCTATAAACAAATAAAATTATCCACCATTTACTGAGCAAAATTTATGCTCCAGGAAGTGTCCTAGGTATTTTAGATACCTTATTTCATTGAATAGGGTGTTGTAGAAAAGGATAAGATGTATAGGATTAGTATTACCATTTCACGAATGAAAAGGCTGTCAAGAGTGGTAACTGAGGGCTTCCCTGGTGGCACAGTGGTTGAGAGTCCGCCTGCCGAGGCAGGGGACACGGGTTCGTGCCTTGGTCCGGAAAGATCCCACATGCCGCGGAGCGGCTGGGCCCATGAGCCATGGCTGCTGAGCCTGCGCGTCCGGAGCCTGTGCTCCGCAATGGGAGAGGCCACAACAGTGAGAGGCCTGCATGCCGCAAAAAAAAAAAAAAAAAAAGAGTGGTAACTGACTTTCTGGAAAGGAGTAGAGATTTTTTGTGGGAAAGATGGAGTCTGACTCCCAAGCCTGCGCTCTAAATTACCATGAAACATAGTAAACTTTAGACTTTTTGGAAGGAAAACTTGTGGAAATCCATATCCACGTGAATTCTTACTTGATAATTTAAAGATGGAATTGCCCGTGTAATAGGAAACGGGAACATTACTTAGGCCTCTTTGCTAAGACATCTGCAAATGATAATCAGGTCTTCCTACAGGTAAGAGTGAACCCATGGCTACTTCCTCACACCTTCAAATACTCATCCAAAGATCACCTTCTCAGTGAAGTTTTCCATACTATCCTATTTAAAATTGCAATGACTCCTCCTCGGCACTTCCTACCTTCCTCTCCTCTGGCTTTGTGACCTTTCTCCTCTGGCATTTATGACCTTCTTATAAACCATATGATTTATTTGTTCACTGCTTGTCACCCACCACTAGAAAGTAAGCCCCATAGTAAAGGAAATTCTTTTCTGCTTTGTTAATTACTTTTATTTCCCCCAGAGCATAGAAAAGTGCCTTACACTCAATTAGTAATTATGAATGATCAAAATAAATGAATGAATGGAAGGATTCAGAGAATGGTCTCTTACTCAAGCAAGAGTCCTTTTTTTAAATTGAAGTAGAATTGACATATAATATTATATTAGTTTCAGGTATACAGTATAAGGACTCAATATTTGTATACACTGCAAAATGATCACCACAATAAGTCTAGTTACCCATCCACCACCATATAGAGTTACAAAAACTTTTGCTTGTGATGAGAACTTTTAAGATATACTCTCTTGGCAACTTTCAAATACGCAATACCATATTGTTGACTATATTCACCATGCTGTATATTACATTCCCATGACTTATTTATTCTATAACTGGAAGTTTGTACCTCTTGACTCCCTTCATTTTACCCACCAGAGCAAGAGTTCTCAATCTGGGATACATGAACAGGCTCAGGGGTGTCTGTTAATGCCTTAAAATTGCATGCAATTGTGTGGGGAGAAAAATGTATTTATGTGTATAGTCCGCATCCCAAAGAAGGCAACAACTCAAAGGTTAAAAAACACTTTGTGTTATATATCCATCCATACAATGGGATATTATTCAGCCATAAAAAGAAATGAAGTACTGCTACATGCTACAACATGGATGAAGCTTGGAAACATTACGCTAAGTGAAAGAAGCCAGACACAAAAGGCAACATATTGTATGATTCCATTTGTATGAAATATCCAGAATAGGCAAACCTAAAAAGACAGAAAAGAGGTTAGTGGTTGTCAGGGGCTGGAGGGGGAGGGGGAAGCATAATGCGAGGAGGCTGTTTAATGGATATGGGGTTTCTCTTGGAGTGATGAAAATGTTCTGGAACTAGTGTTGATGGTTTTACAACATTATGAATATATGAAATGCCCCTGAACTGTACACTTTAAAATAGTTGAAATAGTAAATTTATGTTATACGTACCTTACCACAATTTTTTAAAAAAAGAACCACTTGTGAATGAGGGAAAGAAAAAGATGAGGCAAATCATCTCATATATCTAACAAGATGGATGGTGGAATCTAAGTCTGAAAAGCTGTCAGTTGCAATAAAACATTCTAATAATATATGGAATTGGAAGATTTATAATACTAGGAATAACAACTTATATTTGTATCAGGTTTTGCAGTTTTGAACAAATTTCCCAGTGTATTATTTAAATTCATAGGGAAGAAAAACACTTGTGAGGTTGGCAGGGTAGATACAATTCCATGATTATCTCCATTTTATAAATGAGAATAATGAGGTTCAGAGAGGTTAAGTAATTTTCCCAAAGTCACATAGCTAGCAAAGGGTAAAATGAGGATCTAAACCCAGCTCTGTTTATGCTTTTGGCAATTTGGCTCTCCCAACTCTTTTCAACCTTTCAACATCTTTCCAGAAATCACCAGTGTTCCTGTGGTAAGGTTCCCCAGGTGAGGTCAAAAGCTAAGTTTCTTCTCTGACATCTGGAATTGTATCATCTCAGTGTGGTCACACTGGGTACTTCATTGTGACCAGAAGTTCTGTCTAGAAATGGTATACAAGGGACTTTCCTGGTGATGCAGTGGTTAAGAATCCACCTGCCAATTCAGCAGACATGGGTTCGAGTCTTGGTCTGGGAAGATCTCACATGCCGTGGAGCAACTATGCCCATGTGCCACAACTACTGAGCCTGCGCTCTAGAGCCTGCAAGCCACATCTACTGAAGCCCGCATGCCACAACTACTGAAGCCCGCGAGCCTAGAGCCCGTGCTCCACAACAAGAGAAGCCACCGCAATGAGAAGCCCGCGCACCGCAACGAAGAGTAGCCCTCGCTCACCGCAACTAGAGAAAAGCCCACACACAGCAATGAAGACCCAACACAGACAAAAATAAGTGAATAAATTAATTTAAAAAAAAGAAATAGTATACAATCTATGATATGTGAAAGCACTAGGAAAACCAGATTGTTACTTATGTAAATTTTTGAGAGTGAGAATGTTTTAAAATGTGGGGTCAATGGCAAGAAAAAGAGGTAATCAAGGCTAATGAACGAAACCAAACTTCCTCATCTTACCATGAGGAAACCTTGGCACTACAAGGCTAGTAGCTTGTCTAAAATGACACAGAGAGCCAGTGTCCAAGGAAAGCGTGGAATGCTATGCAAACACACAAGGGTTCCTAGGGAACCAGCCTTCCGAAAGAGTACCTGGGAAGATATCATTTAGTTTGTGTATTTAGCAGTCCAAGAATAAGTTGACATTTATTATAAACACAGAAAGGGGAAGAATTGGAGATTCGGTGATAATAAATGACCTAAATTTAAATAAATGCTTAAATTTAGCCTCAAATGAATCTGTTTTCCACCTCTGTCATCTCCACTGGGCACAATGACATGGTGGCTTTTCTATCTTACCCAGGAGTGGTCAACCAGTCACGTTTTGTAAGCACAGTTACTGGCTGGATGAATAAGGTAGGCCCATAGTGTCACTTTCATCCATGGAGACACAGATGGTCAGAGCTGAAGGGGCCGTAGAGATCTTCCAGTCTGGGGTTTCCCAGCCACAGTGAGCTGGCCTCCCTGAGCCAGTGTCCAACTGCACCTTCCTTCTCAGAGACAGAGCTTATGTTTGGCTCCCCGCCCCCTCCTCACCTTCTGCTCCCTCATCTGAGAGGGGTTACAATAACTGGAGCATCAGCCATCTTAGGGAAGACATGGAGGAGAAAACTTGAAAGAGAAGAAGGAACCTGCTAGAGCAAAGTAAATTTAGCAAAGCTTCTCAGTGTATGCTCTGAGCTGGAAGGAAGATGTTCAAAACCATGTAAACTAAACCTTTACTCCTTCCATGAAGAAATTCAGGCCCAGGGAATGGATGTGACTTGTCCAAAGTCACAAAGTTGAGAAGTAGCAGAGTCAAGACTAGACTCAGATCCTCCAAATCCCAGTCCAGTGCCTTTTCATGATATGTCATCTCAGTCTCTGTCATTCTTTTTAGGTAAAATAATCATGAGCAATAACACACCAGTGCCACATTGGCATTGACTGTACTATGTATTGTTTGCACATTTCACAGGGTATATTTTGACTCATGACACGAGTGAGGTCATGGGTTTCTGTGTTATGCACCTATATCTCTTTGTAACTAGTACGACGTGCCTGTCTCATAGAATGTATGCATGATTTGTTTGACGGAATGGATGCTTTGGATGGGACAGGTGAGACAGGTGGGCTTCTAACATGGTTATTAAGTTCTCTCATGACACACCACCCTTTTCTCAGGTGAAAGCCGTCTCTTCTTCTTCCTTCTCCCCCATTTTTTTCTACCTGTTGAAATGTTTTTCAAGCACCAATCAAAAGCCACCTCTTGTCCTCTTTAGCAGAAAGGGAACTGCCAAAACTCTGGCATCAAGCAGCCTTGGATCTAGATGCTACCCTAACTGACGCTAACTGTATGGTGTGGACGAGTTGCTTAACCTCACTGAGATTTAACTCAGCCAGTTGTAAAAGAGTTAATAATATTGACTTCATTGGATTTTTCTGTGGAGGAAATAATATAATATATGTAAAATTCCTAGCACAACATGTGCTGCACGATAGCTGCCTAACAAATGTTAACTCCCTTTTCCTGGGAGACCCCTCCCCTCTCAGTGTCCGTGGCTTCTGTTTACCCTTCACTAGTTTATTATGCATTATTTTACAAAGTACACATGACTTTAGAATACTTCTGTTTTCCTACTAGATCACAAACTTTCTTAAGGGCATTACTGTATCAGAGAAATCTTCCCATTTGCCCCATCACGACTTCCCACAGCATCCAGAATGATGCTTAGCACGAATGTGGCACACAGAATTTATTTTTGTAGAATTGAATTGAAGTGTATGTGTGTGGGGGTGATGGAGGGAGCACATAATGTAACAGGCCCTTCGGATAATTTGTCTGAAAAGTAACCACTCCTATGCTGGTGTCATGTGTTTCTTAAGCTTATGTCTGTTTCTCCCCCAAGAGCAGGGGGCCAGGTGTTTGGCAATGACGCCTTTCCATTAAAAGTGAACCTCTGAAGAGCTGACACCCCCTCCATGAGTGACTGAGCTGCACTTCTGTGTTGGGTCGTCATGCCCCCACGAAGAGGAAGTGGTACTTCAGGAATGGCAGATGACAAGGTGACGTCACCCATCTCCGTCAGTGCTCATTTCGTTTCTTCAATTTCAACAAAGAGATTATAGGAAAGGTTGTTCCTTTATCACATGGGTGGCCTCTCTCTGTTGTTTATTAAGGAAAATAGGGAAGGTTCTCCCCACTGTGGCCTTCACTACAGAGCTTCCCATTTCAGCACTTACCTCTTGTCTCAACTTTCTAGAAGAGGCAAAAGCCAGTAACTGAAACTTAAATGGTAAATTCACGGATCACATCTATCTAATGTCATAATATAAAAGAATTTAAAAAACAAACAAAAAAACTTTTAATTAGAGTATTGATACCTATGCTATTCCTAACATAATTAAAATTAACAAATGTCTATAAATTATTATGACCAGACAGGATTTATTGACTTCTTGTTAGGATCAGGTCACTGTGCTGTATGTTCAATTACTTTGCCCAGTCCTCAACCAGCCCTATATGGAGGGTAGTATCAGCAGAGAGGCGAGTAACTTGTCGAGGATCCTACATACAGCTAGCAAGAAGCAGAGCTGAGATTTGGACCTACACTTGTCTGACTCAAGAGGCTGCATTTGTAATCATTACCTATACTGCCTCATCCTTCTGCGCCTGGTATTGAGTCACGAGTTAGTAATATGGAAATTAATGATACACAGCCTCCTCTACATATATATTCTTTACATAGAGAGAATATATATATGCATGCCTTCTTTTATTGCACTTTGTTTTATTGAGTTTTGCAGATACTGCGTTTTTTATAAATTGAAGTTTTGTGGCAACCCTGCGGGGAACAAGTCTATCAGCACCATCTTCCCAAGAGCATTTTCTTACTTTGTGTCTGTGCCACATTTGGTAATTCTCACAACATTATTATTATATTCGTTATGGTGATCTGTGATAAGTGATCTTTGATGTTACTATTTTAATTGTTTTTCTGTTTTGTATTTTTAACTAAGATATGTATATTGTTTTTTAAGACATAATGCTATTGCATTCTTAATAGACTACAGTTTAGTGGAAACACAACTTTGATCTGCACTGTGAAACCATAAAAATCTTGTGATTCACTTTACTGCAATAATCACTGTACTATGGTGGTCTAGAACCAAACCCGCAATATCTCTGAGGTATGCCTGTATATAAAATTATATAATTATAATACAGAGTGATTGGTGCTATATTAGCACCATTTAAAAAGGGCTGTAGCAGACCCCAAGAAGTGGAACTAAATTCTAAGTTGAGGTCTGGACAAGAGAGAGAACTGAACATCTTCCAGAGGTTGTTCTAGGTGTTTTCACATAGACGATCTCATATCATTTTATTTAATTATAAAATACTCCTGTGGGATACATGGGTAATGCTATCCCCATTTTACAGATGTGGAAACCAGGTCACACAAGATAATAGCAAACACCTATCTAGTACTTACCATGTGTTGGATGCTATTCTAAAACCTACACATTCATTAGTTCACTTACTCTTCAAAACAATTCAACTGTACAGGTGCAAAGCCCATTTCAGAGAAAAGGAACCTGAGTTCTAGAGTGTTTAAGTCATTTGCCTAAGGTCTTACCACCACTAAGCGGTGAAGCAGGGTGGAGGGGCTCTTGAGTTCATCATGTTACTGCTCTGTAGGGGTTAAGTAATGTGGCCAAAATTACCACCCAGAAAGGGGCAGAGCAGGAGTTCGTCTATGTCTGCCTTTCCGTAATAAAAAAAACGCCCTTTTAAAAAATTATTTAAAATTTTTTATATTAGAAAAATAGAGTGGAAATATAAATTGGAGTAAAATGCCCTGAACGTAAAGAGTTAGAACTCTGTTCCATGGCAAGGGAAACCCTCAAAGGATTTTGAGCAGAAAATTTAAAAAACAATATGATTCAATCTGCATTGAGTAGGAAAAAACTCACTATAATGTAAAGAATGAATGACAAGTGGGTGAGGCAGGAAGTAACCAACCCAATGAAGAGGATGCTGCAAAAGTCCCAGTGATGAAGGTCTGAGAGAGGACAAGGTCATGGTTAACAGAGAATGGTGGTGATGATGGTGGGGGCGGGGGATTCAAGAGAGTTCTCAGAGACTGCACTGGCAGGACTTATCCAGTGTGGAGGGAAAGGGACAAGTCAAAGAGGAACCTGAAGTTTGTAGTTTGAATGACTAAGAGACTGGTGGTGCTCTTAAATGCCCGGGGTAACACGGAGGGATAAGAAAGTTTTAGACATGTCAAGTTTCTGGTACATGTAAACCCCTCTGTGAAGCTAAACAGGAGAGAGTCATTTCAGGAGGTAAGAATTATTTAGTTTCCTGGTCTCTGGCAGTGACCTTCCTAAGTAGCCTTCAGGACTGAGTAAACCAATCTGCTCTTTGTAAACTGTTCTAGCCAATAGAACAGTTCTATTCTATTGCAGCCTCTTTTCTGCAGCAATACATATGAGGGATGCCATTCACAGACACAGCAACCCTTTAACCACACCCACGATGTCTTAGAATCCTCAACTTAAGGGAGACAGGTGGTATATATTGTGTACAATTCTCAGAGGACCAGCTATCATTCCAAATCACAAGGTTTTTTCCTTAAGAATTTCTGGTGACTTAGGAAAATTTTTAGGATGTAATCAGGTTAAGTGGAAAAAAACAAAACAAAAATACATATAGTATATTCAAAAAATATAATATATGTATATAACACACATAGAAAAAACACAGGAAGGAAATGCACCAAAATGTTAACAGAGGTCCTTCATTAAGGAAATCTTTATTGAGCACCTGTCATATGCCAGGCACTGTGCTATTCATTAGGTATGGTAAGAAAAATGGACCTATTTGATGCCCTCATACAGCTCACAGGTTAGGGAACTAATCTAAGCTAAGAACTTAAAGATACTTATGAAGGAAGTGTACAGATCCTGAGAACAAAATCCTTCCAGTCTTTTATAGTTGACTGAGTCCTTGCTCTCAACAATCATGTTACTGTCCTGCAGGAGTAAAGTAAAATGTTCAAAATTACCAGCTAGAAAGGGGCAGAGCCAGGGCTTGAACCATATCTGTTCCACACCCTCACTGACACCAATTCTTTTAGTGGCTAAACATTATCAAGTGTTTCTAAAACATTTCCAATAGAAACAACTCTCTTTTGCTCTCATGTTTCATTTGTTTACATAATATACGATTAAATTCTATAATTACAATAAAAAGTATAAATGGCATTTCCATATTTGTGAATAAATGCAAGTGATTCTTGGTGGGCATGGGCCCATCTGGATGGGGCACAAGTGCCTGAACACACTAGAGAAGAACCCCCAAGAGAAGGCAGACAGCAGAAGCAAGAAGAACTACAATCCTGCAGCCTGTGGAACAAAAACCACATTCACAGAAAGATAGACAAGATGAAAAGGCAGAGGGCTATGTACCAGATGAAGGAACAAGATAAAACCCCAGAAAAACAACTAAATGAAGTGGAGATAGGCAACCTTCCAGAAAAAGAATTCAGAATAATGATAGTGAAGATGATCCAGGACCTCAGAAAAAGAATGGAGACAAAGATCAAGAAGATGCAATAAATGTTTAACAAAAACCTAGAAGAATAAACAAAAAGAGATGAACAATACAATAACTGAAATGAAAAATACACTACAAGGAATCAATAGCAGAGCAACTGAGGCAGAAGAACGGATAAGTGACCTGGAAGACAGAATGGTGGAATTCACTGCTGCGGAACAGAATAAAGAAAAAAGAATGAAAAGAAATGAAGACAGCCTAAGAGACCTCTGGGACAACATGAAACGCAACAACATTCGCATTATAGGGGTCCCAGAAGGAGAAGAGAGAGAGAAAGTACCAGAGAAAATATTTGAAGAGATTATAGTTGAAAACTTCCCTAACATGGGAAAGGAAAGAGCCACCCAAGTCCAGGAAGTGCAGAGAGTCCCATGCAAGATAAACACAAGGAGAAACATGCCAGGACACATAGTAATCAAATTGGCAAAAATTAAAGACAAAGAAAAATTATTGAAAGCAGCAAGGGAAAAACGACAAATAACATACAAGGGAACTCCCATAAGGTTAACAGCTGATTTCTCAGCACAAACTCTACAAGCCAGAATGGAGTGTCATGAGATACTTAAAGTGATGAAAGGGAAGAAGTTACAGTCAAGATTACTCTAGCTGGCAAGGATCTCATTCAGATTCGATGGAGAAATCAACAGCTTTACAGACAAGCAAAAGCTAAGAGAATTCAGCACCACCAAATCAGCTCTACAACAAATGCTGCAGGAAGTTCTCTAAGTAGGAAACACCAGAGAAGAAAAGGACCTACAATAAAAACCCCAAAACAATTAAGAAAATGGTCATAGGAACATGCATATTGATAATTACCTTAAACGTGAATGGATTAAATGCTCCAACCAAAAGACACAGGCTTGATGAATGGATACAAAAACAAGACTCATATATATGCTGTCTACAAGAGACCCACTGCAGACCTAGGGACACATACAGACTGAAAGTGAAGGGATGGAAAAAGATATTCCATGCAAATGGAAATCAAAAGAAGGCTGGAGTAGCAATACTCATATCTGATAAGATAGACTTTAAAATAAAGAATGTTACAAGAGACAAAGAAGGACACTACATAATGATCAAGGGATCAATCCAAGAAGAAGATATAACAATTATAAATATATATGCACCCAACATAGGAGCACCTCAATATATAAGGCAACTGCTAACAGCTATAAAAGAGGAAATCGACAGTAATGCAATAATAGTGGGGGACTTTAACACCTCACTTACACCAATGGACAGATCATCCAAACAGAAAATTAATAAGGAAAAACAATGTTTAAATGACACAATAGACCAGGTAGATTTAAGTGATATTTATAGGACATTCCATCCCCAAACAGCAGATTACACTTTCTTCTCAAGTGCGCACAGAACGTTCTCCAGAATAGATCACATCTTGGGTCACAAATCAAGCCATGGTAAATTTAAGAAAACTGAAATCATATCAAGCATCTTTTCTGAACACAACGCTATGAGATTAGAAATCAATTAGAGAAAAAAACGTAAAAAACACAAACACATGGAGGCTAAACAATACGTTACTAAATAACCAAGAGATCACTGAAGAAATTAAAGAGAAAATCAAAAAATACCTGGAGACAAATTACAATGAAAACACGACGATCCAAAACCTATGGGATGCAGCAAAAGCAGTTCTAAGAGGGAAGTTTATAGTAATACAATCCTACCTCAAGAAACAAGCAAAATCTCAAATAAACAATCAAACCTTACACCTAAAGGTACTAGAGAAAGAAGAACAAAGAAAACCCAAAGTTAGCAGAAGGAAAGAAATCATAAAGATCAGAGCAGAAATAAATGAAATAGAATCAAAGAAAACAATAGCAAAAATCAATAAAACTAAAAGGTGGTTCTTTGAGAAGATAAAAAAAATTGATAAACCATTAGCCAGACTCATCAAGTAAAAGAGGGAGAGGACTCAAATCAATAAAACTAGAAATGAAAAAGGAGAATTTACAACAGACACTGCAGAAATACAAAGCATCTTAAGAGACTACTACAAGCAACTCTATGTCAGTAAAATGGACAACCTGGAAGAAATGGACAAATTCTTAGAAAGGTATAAACTTCCAAGACTGAGCCAGAAAGAAACAGAAAATATGAACAGACCAGTCACAAGTAATGAAATTGAAACTATGATTAAAAATCTTCCAACAAACAAAAGCCCAGGACCAGATGGCTTCACAGGTGAATTCTATCAAACATTTAGAGAAGAGCTAACACCCATCCTTCTCAAACTCTTCCAAAAAATTGCAGAGGAAGGAACACTCCCAAACACATTATATGAGGCCACCATCACCCTGATACCAAAACCAGACAAAGATACTACAAAAAAAGAAAATTACAGACCAATATATCTGATGAACATAGATGCAAAAATGCTCAACAAAATACTAGCAAACAGAATCCAACAACACATTAAAAGGACCATACACCACGATCAAGTGGGATTTATCCCAGGGATGCAAGGATTCTTCAATATATGCAAATCAGTCAATGTGATACACCATATTAACTAATTGAAGAATAAAAACCATATGATCATCTCAACAGATGCAGAAAAAGCTTTTGACATAATTCAACACCCATTTAAGATAAAAACTCTCCAGAAAGTGGGCATAGAGGGGACCTACCTGAACATAATAAAGGCCATATATGACAAACCCACAGCAAACATCATTCTCAACGGTGAAAAACTGAAAGCATTTCCTCTAAGATCAGGAACAAGACAAGGATGTCCACTTACACCACTATTATTCAACATAGTTTTGGAAGTCCTAGCCATGGCAATCAGAGAAGAAAAAGAAATAAAAGGAATTCAAATTGGAAAAGCAGAACTAAAACTGTCACTGTTTGCAGATGACATGATACTATACATAGAGAATCCTAAAGATGCCACCAGAAAACTACTAGAGCTAATTGATGAATTTGGTAAAGTAGCAGGAAACAAAATTAATGCACAGAAATCTCTTGCATTCCTATATACTAATGATGAAAAATCTGAAAGAGAAATTAAGGAAACACTCCCATTTACCATTGCAACAAAAAGAATAAAATACCTAGGAATAAACTTACCTAGGGAGACAAAGACCTGTATGCAGAAAACTGTAAGACACTGATGAAAGTAATTAAAGATGATACCAACAGATGGAGAGATATACCATGTTCTTGGATTGGAAGAATCAATATTGTGAAAATGACTATACTACCCAAAGCAGTCTACAGATTCAATGCAATCCCTATCAAATTACCAATAGCATGTTTTATGGAACTAGAACAAAAAATCTTAAAATTTGTATGGAGACACAAAAGATCCCAAATAGCCAAAGCAGTCTTGAGGGAAAAAAGTGGAGCTGGAGGAATCAGACTCCCTGACTATACTACAAAGCTACAGTAATCAAGACAATATGATACTGGCGCAAAAACAGAAATATAGATTTATGGAACAGGATAGAAAGCCCAGAGATAAACCCACACACCTATGATCAACTAATCTATGACAAAGGAGGCAAGGATATACAATGGAGAAAAGACAGCCTCTTCAATAAGTGGTGCTGGGAAAACTGGACAGCTACATGTAAAAGAATGAAATTAGAACACTCCCTAACACCAGACACAAAAATAAACTCAAAATGGAGAAAAGACCTAAATGTAAGACCGGACACTATCAAACTTTTAAAGGAAAACATAGGAAGAACACTCTTTGACATACATCACAGCAAGATCTTTTTTGATCCACCTCCTAGAGTAATGGAAATGAAAACAAAAATGAATAAATGGGACCTAATGAAACCGCAAAGCTTTTGCACAGCAAAGGAAACCATAAACAAGACGAAAAGACAACCCTCAGAATGGGAGAATATATTTGCAAATGAATCAACGGACAAAGGATTAATCTCCAAATTATATAAACAGCTCATGCAGCTCAATATTAAAAAAACAAACAACCCAATCCAAAAATGGGCAGAAGACCTAAATAGACATTTCTCCAAAGAAGACATACAGATGGCCAAGAAGCACATGAAAAGCTGCTCAACATCACTAATTATTAGAGAAATGCAAATGAAAACTACCATGAGGGATCACCTCACACCAGTTAGAATGGGCATCATCAGAAAATCTACAAACAACAAATGCTGGAGAGGGCGTGGAGAAAAGGGTACCCTCTTGCACTGTTGATGGGAATGTAAATTGATACAGCCACTATGGAGAACAGTATGGAGGTTCCTTAGAAAACTAAAAACAGAATTACCATATGATTCAGCAATCCCACTACTGGGCATATACCCAGAGGAAACCAAAATTCTAAAAGACACATGCACCCCAATGCTCACTGCAGCACTATTTACAATAGCCAGGTCATGGAAGCAACCTAAGTGTCCATTGACAGATGAATGGATAAAGAAGATGTGGTACATATATACAATGGAATATTACTCAGCCATAAAAAGGAACGAAATTCAGTCATTTGTTGAGACGTGGGTGGATCTAGAGACTGTCATACAGAGTGAAGTAAGTCAGAAAGAGAAAAACAAATATCGTATATTAACACATATATGTGGAACCTAGAAAAATGGTACAGATGAACTGGTTTGCAGGGTAGAAATTGAGACACAGATGTAGAGAACAAACTTATGGACACCAAAGGGGGAAAGCAGCGTGGAGGTGGTGGTGGTGGTGGTATGAACTGGGAAATTGGGATTGACGTGTATACACTGATATGTATAAAATGGATGACTAATAAATATCTGCTGTATAAAAAAATAAATAAAATAAAATTCAAAAAAAAAAAGAACCCCCCCCACCCCGGCTACCAGCATGCAGCATGCTGTGGGCCTTGGTTAGCATAGCCACCAAAGTAATCAAGAGAATACATGAATCCAAGAAGTCAATTAAGTGGAAACTGGTTAAAAGAACATATATTGTGTCATATATCTGGTCACACAGCTTGAGATTGCCATAATGTTAGGCAGTCAGTTAAATCATGTTGACTTCCCTGTCAGCTGAAATCTTATTTTCATTATTATTATATCTGCCACTAAGTCACAATTTTGTGTTGTGCTGCAGTGTGTTCCCTCCCAAATTTGCATGCTGAAGTACGAATCCCCAGTACCTCACGATGTGACTTTATTTGAAGTTAGAGCTTTTAAAGAAGAAATTAAGATAAAATTAGGTCATATGAGTGGACCCTAATCCAATATGACTGGAGTTTTTATAAGAAGGGGAGATTAGAACACAGACAACACACAGACTAAGGGACAACTGAGTGAGGCCAAGAAGGTGGTTGTCTGCTAGCCTAGGAGAGAGACCTCAGAAGAAAGCAACGCAGCTGGCACCTTGATCTTGAACTTCCCTGCCTCCAAAACTGTGAGAAAATAAGTTTCTGTTGTTTAAGCCATCCAGTCGGTGGTATTTTGTTATGGCAGCCCTGGCAAACCAATAGAATGCTTATCTCAACAACTGGCACATGGTGAGCGCTCAGGTATTGATTGAATGAATGAGTGAATGAGGATTGTATATGTCCCACATCCTGCATTTCTGTGATTGATTTTTTGAGGACCTTTAAAAAAGAAGTTTAATAAGCAAAGGTGTGCTTGAGTAATCTGCCAGCACTGAGATTTTAAGAAAAGAGAGTGGGCCTTCTCTTTCATCCATTTCTACCTCTGGATCCTAGGACTGGGGAAAGGAGCTCCTATAAATTCCAATTTAAGAACATGTCAAATGATCAGAGGCAAAATCGCAGCACTATTAGAACAGAGCCAGTCCTCAGTCCTCGATGGCTTCAGAGAAGACTTTAGCTCCCTCATGTTGGGCAATGATGTCTCTTGGGGCTTCACTGAGGCCCTTGTGCACACAGACAAAGCTGGGAAGTAAAAACGACCAAGAAAATTGGCAGGCAGCCAAGAAAATCTCCGAGGCCTTTGATACACAGTGTATGAGGTCATGGCAACAAGGCTGAACTTTCTCCCTCTCATCTCCCAAAGGACAAGAATTAAGAACTTAAGAACCTGACACACCACCTGGATGTGCTCTTAGCAATGTGACCTCAAAACTGAATGGTAAATTACCTGGATTGTTATCATTAGCACAGAATGGAGGGCCCACCTGAACTTCGAGGGTCCGTGGCCCAGCCTTCTCATTTTGAAAGGAAGGAAACTGAGGCTCTGAAAGGGGAAAGGTTTACCCCCACTCTTGTCATTGTCATTTCTTAAGCCTTTGCCATAGAAACCAAAGATGTAGCTGACTACTTTCGTCTTTCATATTGTTACTTTAATACTGTATACTGGGAGGATATAAAAGGATTTAACATTCTATGGGGTGCAGGAAAGTCCAAATGTTTAGAGATGTTTAAAAAAACAAATGACTTTATTGGGGGTTTCGTCAAGGCACAAGATACTGTCCTCATAATGGCATAGAATCAAAGCTTCCCCTTTGCCTCTTTTGTTTTGTCCATTTGGGGATGTGTCAGGGAGGGATGGGCTTAGAAAGTGGCAAGAGAAGAATAGGCTCCAGCTCATCTCAAAACTCCAGGAGCGTCTACCTTGACAGAAATAAATACCTTGCTTTCCATTTCTGCACATAAGATTCATGTGAAATGTGAGATCAGATTTAGACAAAAGTCATTCAAGCGATTAATTCAGCAACTGTTCAAGTTGCTGAGGATGTATACTGGAGATGCCATGACAAATAGAGCATACATCGTTCTTGCCTTTGTGGGGCTCATAATCAAATGGTCCTTGTTGCTCCTTCAATTGATTTTGAAAATAGAAATCTTCACCAACTGTAGTGGTGAGGTTGTAAAACAATCAGTCATCCTGCTAAGCATCTTGCTATGGACTGAATGTTTATGTTTCCTCAAAATTCATATCTTGAAACTCTAACCCCCAATGTGATGGTATTTGGAGATGGGGCCTTTGAGAGTGGAGTCCTCATGGTGGGGTTGGTACGCATATAAGAAGAGACACAAGAGGACTTGCATCCTCTCTCTGCTTTCCAACAGATACAATATTCATATCTGTTGGAATACGTATCTGTTATTCGTACTCTGAGGATACAATAAAAAGACAGCCAGGAAGCAGACCCTCATGCAGAACCAAATCACCCAGCACCTTGATCTTGGACTTCCCACCCTCTAGAACTGTGAGATATAAATTTCTATTGTTTTAACTATACAGTGTATGGTATTTTTTTCAAAGCATCCTGAACTAAGTCACATCTGCGTGTGCCCAGCATGGGTACATACCACTGGGGAGGGAGTGATATAAAAAAAGATACATAAGATATGGACTCTATCCACAGTGAGCTCAAAATCTATTTGGGAAAATGAGACACACATGTGAAACTGTTGGCCAACAGCAGTTTAAAATAAAGTGCTGGATTGATGGTTAATAACTAGAAAATGTACAGTAAAATGATAAGGACAACAAATTATGAAGAAGTTTAAGGAAAGATCAATATAGGGTAGAGATACTAGAAAAGCCTTTATCAAGAAAGTGGTGGGCTTCCCTGGTGGCGCAGTGGTTGAGAGTCCGCCTGCCGATGCAGGGGACACGGGTTTGTGCCCCAGTCCGGGAAGATTCCACATGCCACAGAGTGGCTGGGCCCGTGAGCCATGGCCGCTGAGCCTGCGCATCCGGAGCCTGTTGCTCCGCAACGGGAGAGGCCACACCAGCGAGAGGCCCGCGTACCGCAAAAAAAAAAAAAAAAAAAAAAAAAAAAAAAGAAAGAAAGTAGTGCCAAAGTTAGTCTTAATGGATGGGAGGGAGGGGTGGGACTTCCGGGCAGGAATGACACAGAGGCACACAAAAAAAGAACTCGACAGTCACTGGGTAGGGATAACAGAAGAGAACCAATTAAATAACCACAAATTGTGAATGTTATAAAACAAAGCCAAACAATTCCGATCACACCTAACAAACAAAATTATAATAGAAATACCATGTCTGCTCCCCAAACACATGCACATTCTAACACATTCTTGGAAAGAGTGCTGTAACGTTGATTTATATCTGACAGTCCAAGTAAAAAATGAAAGAGCTGCCAAATCTGCCTATATAAATCCCAGTGATTTCACATGTTTTTATCCTATGAACTAAAGACAGAAAAAAAGATTTAAGCCTTTGAGACAGCAGACAATAAAACGGTACCCTAGTGAAGCTTCTCAGAGGAGCCACTAGAATCATATTTATCATGTCCAAGACTGACGTTAATTCTTATGTGCAGACATTCTTCAGCATTCAGATGCACAACATTAAATAACTCTAACAGGTAAATTTATCGTGCTATGCAGAGCTGCATTGAGCTGTACAGAGGGACCGTATAACTACAGTATTACACAGTATCAAACACTCCATAGGATCCATAATAAGCTTCTTCTGTCGACAGCCAGGTGACTGACAAGACCCTCTTCCAAAATCCTCCTGGATGAAACTGTTTCTCCTGTGCCTTGTGGTATAAAACCCTTCAGCCGTAAAAGCCTTGAGCAACTGATCAGAATCCAAACTGCTACCTAAGTAAGACAAGCCTGGGCCATGTTTTAGGTAATCCTGACTGGTCCACGAAAAGGAGGAGTGATCCTCTGTCTTGGTGAGGTTACAAATCCAAATCCCTAACTGTCAGATGAAAACGTCATTGCTGCTGCTTCCTTGCTGCTCTGAAGAACGCCCTTGGGATTTCCCTGGCGGTCCAGTGGTTAAGACTTCGCCTTTCAATGCAGAGGGTGCGGGTTTGATCCCTGGTCGGGGAGCTAAGATCCCAAATGTCTCGTGGCCAAAAAACCAAAACATAAAACAGAAGCAATATTGTGACAAGTTCAATAAAGACTTTAACAACAACAACAAAAAAAATGGTCTAGTCCACATCAAAAAAATCTTAAAAAAAAAAAGAAAGAAAGAAAGAATGCCTTGCCTTCTAGACCTCACTTAAAGAGCCTCAATTATTAGCTTTACAAACTACTGCTCTAATCAAAAGCCTAACAAGAGAGGTAAGAATCCGGGGCACATGGATCTTTGGGGCAGAGCCAGAAATCTGCATTTCTAATGAGCATCCCTAAGTAGTTCCCTAACTTGGTTGATTACCAGAAGCATCTGGGAGCAGTTTCAAAGGGTAGATTCTCAGGACGCCTGAATGGAATCTCCAGCAGTTTGTAAATTGCGATTGAAGTCATGGATCATTCTGCTGTTCAGAATTATTTATATAATGATGAAAGGGAGAGAGAGATTCCAGTTGGTGTAGGTGTCACTTCTTTCTAATTGTTTGCTTCCTTTTACAAGAAAAGGAGAGTTTAGTAGCCCACTGTGTTTCCATTCTCGATGTGGACACCAGGAAACTGAAAGCTGATAGTAACTCTTCCTGGTTTAGATTTCTAGGTACAATTGTTTCCCTTTCTATTATTAGGTTCTTGAAGTATTCTTTTCAAATGTAACTTCAAATTAAGTCACATAGAAATAGTCAACGCATAAATTACAAATTAGTGCAATATAAATAATTCCAATTCAAACTTTACCTTAAATTTCAGAAAGTCACCTTCTCTATTCAGCTTATAAATGGGGGTGAATCTCGCATTTTACAACTTCATATCAATGATGGGGCTTCCGTCCACCTACTCATTGGACAAATGACAGAGGATAAAGGGCCCAGAAGGACTGCTAAACTTGACAAAGTGGAGGAACCAAGGCGTGTTCAGTTGCTTTATGAGCTCACTTGTTCCCTCTCAACCCAATTATCTGCTAAAGAGAGCCAGCTGTGATGTAGTGACAACAAGGCGTGAACCTACAGCCAGAGAATGGGGGTTGGAATCCCAACTCTGTATGGCATTCCATAAGTCATTACCTCTGTGGGTCTAGTTTCCTCATTTGTGAAAAGGGGGTAACAATCCTGACCTTCCCCGTCTCTTGGGGTTATTGCAAAAGTTCTTTGTAAAATGAAATGCTTTATAAGATGTAAATTATTTAACAACTAATGGAAATAGCTCAGAAATGCTAAATAAAATATACTCAAATGTGATAACTGACTCTTCATCAGAAAGTGCTTTCCCATTTCAAGGAACGGTAGGTTTTAAAAAGAAATCTAGAGTATTCTAATGTGCTCCTCAAACAGATGAAAACTTGCAAGAGTGCAGTGTGCAGAGTGAGGTCCCAGCGAGGAGTATGGCTTTTGGCTGTCAGGGTGTTCAGCTTTACACTGTCTGTGCACTGATCAGATAATGCTTGGTGCACTGTTTTCAATCCTTGACAGCTCACTGTAGAAGGCCTTCACCATAGCATGTCCAAAGGAAACCAACCAGAGTATAAGGGGCCTGGAAACAATGTCCCATTAAAAGTAGTTAAAGGAACTTGGTAAACGCAGACTGGAGCAAGTTCAAGGGACAGGCCCCGGTCTTCAGATGTACAAGGTAACACAGAATTGTCATGTAAAAGAGAAGTTTGTTTCTTTCAGTATGGATTCCCCAACGTGTGAAAGTTACTGGAGACAAGATGTCAATTAGGGGAAGACAAATTTCAGAACAGAATACATTAACAAGTGAAACGGTGAGCTGCTGCAACATCAATGGCCAGATATTTCAAAAGGGATTCTTGCCCTTAGTGAGAAGCTGCAATAGGTATTCTTTGAAATGTTCTGACCGTAAGACTGACTGGCTGTAAGCCAGTCCCTTCATCACTGGCAGACACAAAGTTTCTCATTCTTGGTGACAGGCTAAAATTCTTCTGCTAAAGAACATAAACTTGACTTCATAGACCTTGGGAGTTACCACTGAGAAAGCCTTGACTTTGGGACTCTAAGCCCATCCCATGCCCAACTGGTGCTCTTCTACATCTTCTGTACTTACTACTTCACTGTGATTGCTACACTTCTCAGATCAAAACTTGATGCAAGCTCCATCCCCCAAAGCTGCCTCTCTTGGCACCAAGCCAGAAATCCACTGCTGCCATTTGTGTTTTCATTTAGTAAATAAAGATCAGAAATGGCTGCTGCTTTAATAGATTGAAATAGATTATTTGGTCTGCAAATAAATATCTTGGGGGAATTAGAGAAGATTTGGAGAACAACAGTCAATCTCAATATAATTAAAAATAAGCTCTCACCTCCTACTAATTTCCTTCTTGTTTCTTTGCTAACAGAAATCTTTGTTTGAACAAAGAGGTAAAAGGCACAGTTAGAAGCTGTTTACATAGTGCAAATGAGAGTGCTAATTGTAGGGAGCCTGCATGTTAATGAGAAAGAGGTTATTTATCAGTGTGAAATTCTGAGTGCAATAAATTGCAGGTGATATTTCAGGAAACATTCATTTTCTAATGATTTCTTTTCACCTCCAACAGTGGTCCCAAATCAAAGTGCAGTATGTTGTAATGAAATAAGAACTGGTCTGAAAGACAAGAAATCTGGTTATGGTCTCTCTTGAATGAGGTGCTTTCCCTCTCTGAGTTTCGGGCTCAGTATCTGTGAAATTAGACATCTCTAAGTTTCCTTTCAGCTCTGACCATCATAGTATAAGCCCCAGGAGTATACCTACTGCTCCTACAGAGAAATAAGTTTCTATTTCTTGGGATAACCTTTGTTGTTCTGAAACCAACTTACAAAAATACATTCTTGGAAAAGGCCTGGCTTCCTAGCTCCTAGGTTTTCCCCTACCCTGGCTGCTATGGTTCTGCCCAGCTCTTTTTGAGGAACTCACCAAAGATCCCTGGAAGAAAGCCTTCTGGCAGCACCACAATATCACATGCCTCCAGCTGTCCTCAGACCCACTCAGTAGCTCTGAAGATGCTCCAGGACCCCGACCTCCCTGTGACTCATTTTTTCAGCTCTTGAGCACCCACTGTGTGCGAGGCACAATGCTAAATACTAGGAACACAGAATTGTGCAAGGCAAACATAGGCCATGCTTGCATGGGACTATCTAACGGGGACCTCAGATGTCAAACAAATAATTATCCTAAATAACAACGTGGTAAGTGCTAAATGGCAAAAGTATGTCATGTCATGATGGGGGTCCTCACTTACCCTGGATGGTCAAGAAAGGCCATCCTGAGTGACATTTTCATTAAGGGCTAAAGTAGAAGTAAGCTGGTCATGGGAGGAGGAGAGTACAAGCTGAGGAAACAATACACAACATGCTGGGGTAAGGAGCCCAGCACATCCAAAGACTGGAAGGAAGGTCGAAGTGCCAGAAGACTTTGAATAAACAGAGAATGGGCAAACAAAGACCAGAGAGGTAGGCAGGGCCAACTCGTGTAGGATTCTGGAGGCCTGATTAGGATTTTTGGACTCTGCCTCAAGGCAATTGGAAGCCATTAATCGATTTTAAATGGAGAAGAGATGTGACCAGACAGAAGGGTGGTATCAACCCCCCTCAATTGTTGTGTCTAAAGTTAGGTTTCTAAGGCACTTGTCAGAACCCCTGTATCTCTCTTCCATTCCCTCCCAGGGCCACATATATATACCATGCCCCAAGGGAAAAGGGTATCCCAGGGTACCAAAGCAACCAAATATTCCAAGTATCCAAGAAACATGAATCCACAAATAATGCTTTGGTAACCATCCTCACTATGGGAAGAGATTTCAGCAGAGACCTTAGGTAGCCCTCCACCCACCCTCCCTCCAGCTCTCCTCCCTCAGGTGTACCAGGTAATTGGGATAGGTAAACAGGAGGGACCCAACTCCAAAGGGAAACAGCAGGACAGAAAGTGATAAGCAGGGAACCCCAAAGGCCACAGCACAAAATAAAGTGGAAACACAGGAAAGGGTGTAGAAAGAAAAGACACCTGCAGGCTCTGGCCACAGACAAATGGAGTTGTCAACTCCCGCTCCCAGAAGCCTCTGCATAAACTGTCGTCAAGCACTTGTGGGCACAAATGCCTGTCAGGTGAGAGGCAGTAGCCAGAGATGGGTAATAGAAAGCCAGCTCCCTGAGCACATGGGGGATGCTAGAGGCTGAGGCTGAAGGAGACAGATTAATAGCCTTCACAGTGTTTCTTAAAGCATTATCCACAGACCATATGTTTCTGAATCAAAAGGATATGGTGACAAAAGTAGATCCCCCAGCCCCAGAATCAGCCCTCGTGAGTAGTATAGAGGTGGAGAGCAGGATCCAGGCCCTGAAGTCAGACTAATGGTTTCAAATCCTGATGCCACACACTTACTAGCTACGTGAACTCAGGCAAACTGCCTCATCTATTTTAGCCTGAGTTTCCTGGCATGTAAACTGAACATCATATTATAATAGTACCTACTTTATAGGGTTGTTGTGAAGAGGAAGTGAGATAACCCATGCAAAGTACTTAGAATGGGGCCTTCCTGGGACACAGTAAGACACTGATAATTGTTAACTATTAGTATAACTAAGTCAAAATCACTAAAAGTGGGCCCGGGAACCTGTATTTTTATTTATTTATTTATTTATTTATTTATTTATTTATTTAAGTTATCTAGGATAAAAAGTGGTGAAGAAAGGAATGAAACTCCCACCAATTCTTACCATCTATATGCCAGCCTCTGAGCTAAGCCTTTTATGTGTATTATCTCATTTAGTCCCATGACATGGCACTAATAATCCTCTACCTTTCAGATGAGGAAACAGAGGGCTAGAGTGGTTAACTACCTCGCCCAAAGCCGGATGCTGAAGTTCCAGATACTCTTTAGGGACAGCATATTCTACCAAATTGGAGACAGGGCAGTCACAGGGGACCAGAGCAGGCTGCCACTGCTGAGCTCACAGTGGTTGTGAGAAGACTCTGCAGCCTCTGCCCAGTTGGATGGGTTGGGGAGGGGAGAGGGTAGATTTGAGGAAGTGCTGAAGCTGGCCCCCAGAAGCCACGGTGCTTCAGCCCCAGTGATTAAGAGAGCCAAGGAGAAGCGCTCAGCCTGAGTGCTGTTGGGAGTTGGCTCAGCCCGGCCCATCACCCACTGCCAGGCGCTCTCCTTGCTCCTCTACTGCCCCCACTGCCTCACGCCTTTCCAGCAGTTTGCATGCCTTTCTCAAGGCACGGAGTGTGCAGCCCCCACCAAGCCTGACCACCTGACTGAAGACCGGCAGGCTCCGCAAAGCCAAGGGTGATGCCTGGAATATGGAGGCAGGAATGAATGAATGAATCCACCGGGGCAGTGAAGACCCCCCAGATCAAAAGAGTTTGATCCTTCCAGCGGCCAAAAAGATAAGACTGGCAGTCAGGAGTCTTGAATTTCAGTGCCGTCTCTGCCATTTTCTTGCTCTGCACCCCCAGCACATTGTTTAACATCTCAGTATCTGCTTCACTGTCTATAAAATGACTGCTATAATCACTCAGATGAGAAAATGGATTTGGAAGATGCTTGTGAGTGATAAACTAGTGTACCAGGATGACATTTACCCCCTGTGTATAGAAGCATGATAGTGCCCTATCAGATTGGAGCAAAATGTGTTACACACTGAAGAGTTGTTGCCTTCCTGGCAGGACTGGCCCTCCTTTCTTTGTGTCCCACACACTCTCCATGAATGCATGAACGAACAAATGATCCCTCCCCAAAGAGGACCTTTTCATCCCCCAAATTCTAGAGGTAAAATTTCAAAACAATTGCAATTTTCTCTAGATACACAGATGCCAGGCACAGGAACACTAGTCGCAATAGACACCCAGGTGGGGACCTAGCCACTGACAAGTGCATGGCATGTTCCTCATGAATCCCTCCAAAAATCCTGTGGGGCAGGAGCTGCCTTGGTCTGACACACTCTTCTCTGCTCCTACCTGCCTCCCTGTGCCACCCACCCCACTCCCCAGCTCTTCTGCTTCCTCAGTTCACCTTTCAGATCCGATCTGAGCTCAAAGGTCAGTTCTTCCAGAAAGCCTTTATGATGGAGGATCTGAAGGAGCAGGATGCCCAAGTTCTTCCTATGACAGCTCAGCTGCCTATCAACTCATTGCAAAGGTACTGGTCTCCAGTGGAGAAAGAAGGATACTGCAATGTAACACTTACACCCAGGGCCATGTTTACCAGAGGAGGGAAGGTGAGATTGCTGTTGGACTCATTAGAATTGATTACTAGCAAACCATCAGGTTAACAGGAATAACAGCAAAGAAAGGAGAGTCTCCAGGCAGGGTTAAAATCAGCCCTTCTGTAAGACAGGGAACTGAACTGGCAGAGCAGTTTTCTGTGGCAACACACAGGGACATTTTTGGTGGGGGGAGGGCATAGAAGTTGGCCAGCTCACTGTGAAGCCAGAAGAGAAGTGTTCTGTTGTGGTCCATACAACAAATGGTCTCCCCCCACCATCCCCAGGAGTCACAGTGAAGGCTCTCAAAGAAATACCTTCCTGCATATCTGGCCTGTAAGGGAAATTATGGTCAAGAACACAGCTGAGTTGGAAACAAAATTATTCCAAAGAGGCAGGGACTCAAAACCAATGTTGGTAGCCTAAAAAGTGGTGAAGAAAGGAATGAAACTCCCACCAATTCTTACCATGATGGGAATGTCCCAGTTTTCTAAAAAAGGCAACAATCTATATTCCTCGTATCAAATTCAATGAGTCTCAGGCACCAGGAGATAGGAAGAATCTTGTTACCATCCCCTCTAACACACACACACACACACACACACACACACACACACACACACACAAAACTCCTCCCCCCCAAAACAAGAAGTGCCTCCTATACCGAAACTGATGCATCAAACTCCTGGGCCCTACCTCCAAAAATAAGAACCCTGTCAAGACTCAAACACTCAGTCTCAGCAGCTTATAGCGGAAGGGGCTCTGAGGCCATCCAGGCTTGGATCGGAATCACTTTCCAGTCATGCACTGAAAAGCAAATTACCTAACCTTTCTGAGCCTCAGTTACTTTATCTGTGAAGTGGAAAAAGAGTATCTTTCACACAGGGTTGTTATGAGCTTCAAAAGATACGACTAATGTAAAGCACTTGGCATAATGCCTCTGAAACAGTTGTGCCTCAAAGATGTTCTGAGTTCTTCCTCTATTCCTGTAGGTTTACTTGAGAACAAAGAAGTCAGAAGAAATCTGGAGAATGTCTCCATTAGGTAAAGGAAACTAAAAAATGTGGGGAGTCATTTCTTCTTCTAATTGAAGGTTGTGAGGATTAAGAATACCTTCTTTGACCCATCAAAAGCGGGTTAGGGTCTCTCCCAGGTGCCCCTACAGCACCTTCTTACCAACCCAATCACAGAACTTAGGCCACTAGTTGATATATTATGATCACCTACTTACTTGTCTCCATCACCTACTAGATTATAAAGTTTAGAATCTTCTTCATGGATGTTTATCCAGTCCTTTGTGTCAGGACTGAACATTTTTTAAAATTATTGACATCAAAAATTTTTAATTAATAAATATTTATTATTATTTAAGAGAAATATGTAATGTAAGAATATCTTACAGTTAAAATCTGGATCAAAACCTGAAATAACATCTATAATAAGATTGGAGAATGGAAGCCAGGAATAAAAGATGAGTTAAGGAGTGAAGTTCCTTGACTCCAGGAAGAAAAAGTCAAAAGATATTGTTTACTCCCTTCTCTAAAACTTAGACAAAACAAGTTAGAAAATGCTTTTTAGTTACAAAAGCAATGTAGAATTTAAAATAAATACATACTTCCCAAAACAATGGAGAAGCTAAGGAGAAAGAAACAATATACCATAAATAGAAAAGGACCCCCTAAAAGGTAAGAAAAAGTAGAAAAAGGAAAGTTAATGAAACAAGATGATAAAAAAACTATATAAAATATATCTGTTTTAACAAGAATATGTAAATGAGTTACAATGCCCTATTCAAAAATCCTCAGATTGGGGCAAATAACAAAACCTAACTATTTGTTGCTTACCAAATACACCTTAATACAAATTAGCACAAAAATATAAAGAAAAGGTGAAGGAATATTATGTAAATGCTAAAAAAATCATAAAGCATCACTACAATAGTACTATCACATAACATTAAATACCAGGCAAGTGCAAAAGAAACCATCATTTTATATTGGTGAAGGGTTCAATTTACAGTGAAAATATCATTGTCTTGAACATTTATATGTCAAATAACACTGCATTAGCAAATGTAAAGCAAAAATTGTTAGAAATACAATGAGAAAGATGACAGAAATATGATTATATTCAGAAATGCTAATACATCTGTCTTTGACAGACAAAATAAATGAAAATATAGGATATAAAGGTGCTGATTAATCTATTTATTAAAACTGACAATATACGATTTTATAAAAGTGAACAATATTGCACAAACAGAAAATACACTTTCTTTTCCAAGACCTATAGTCTATTTACAACAATTTATCACATATTAGGATATAGAGGAAATTTCAAAGTTCCAAAGCCAAAGTTTCACAAGCTGTATCTCTGAATATGATTTCATAAAATTTTAAATTAATAATGAAAGTTTAAAGAAAATCCCAGCCCCTTAGAAATTTAAAAATCACTCTACTAAACAATTGTTAAAGAGGAAATAGAAATCATAAATGTAGATAATTTTTAAATGAAGATGAGAAAACTATATATAAAAATTTATATGAAATACCCAAACAGTTCTCAGTGAAAGGAGTCCATAGTCTTAAATATTTCAGTGTGTAACATGATGGGGAAAAATGAACTAATCTGTTAATTAAAATCTAGAAAAAGAACAATAGTATAACAGTATAAAAATAGTAAACTTTTTATATTTGAAAAATAAAAGGAATGAATAAACATAAAAGAGCATAAAAAAAGGTAAAATGATAAAAAAAAAACCTAAATACCCAGTACTCAGAATTGGTAAATAAACCCAAGAGCTGGTCTTTGAACACAGCAATAATGTAAACAAGCTTCAACATGTAACTTAGAAAGAAAGGGAGGATTCTGGGGAGATGAAGATGACAGTGGTAGGATCATTTTTGGATATACCCAAATCTCTACATAAAAACAGAGAAACTAGACAGCAAAACCAAAATCCATAGACAACATTTACAACAAAACTAGGTGACAGGTGACTTCATCATATGAAGTTAAAATTTGGTCTTCTGTTTTTCTCATGGTGGTAGGTTGAATAATGGTCCCCAAAGATATCCATGTCCTAATCTCTGGAACCTGTGAATGTTACCTTACACGGCTAAAGGGACTTTGTGATTAAGTTAAGGATATTAAAATAGGGAGATTATGAGGAAGGCAGAGAAAAAGACACAGAAAAAGAGGGCAGTGTGACAAGTGAAGCAAGATGCTATACTGCTGGCTCTGAAGGGGCCATGAGCCAAGGAATGCTGGCTGCCACTAGAAAGTAGGAAAAGGCAAGGAAATGGGCTCCCCCCTAAAGCCTCGATTTCAGCCCAGTGTAGCTGATTTTCAGGCTTATGACCTCTAGAACTGTAAGAAAATAAAAGTGTGTTGAATTAAGCCACCAAGTTTGTGGTAACTTGTTACAGCAGCAGTAGGAAGCCAATACACTTACGAAATCATCTTTGATAATAAAGCAAGTCAGGAGCAATACAGGCGTACCTCAGAGATAATGTGCTTTTGGTTCCAGACCACCACAGTAAAGTGAATGTAGCAGTAAATCGAATCACACAAATCTTCTGGTGCATATAAAAGTTATGTTCACACTATACGGTAGTCTCAAGTGTACAAAGCATTGCGTCTGAAAAAACAATGTACATACCTAATTTTAAAATACTTCATTGCTAAAAAATGCTAACCATCATCTGAGCTTTCAGTGAGTCATAGTAGTAACACCAAAGCTAACTGATCACAGATACTATAATAAATATCATAATAATGAAAAAGTTTGAAATATCATGCCCCCTCAAATTTCATATATTGAAACCTAATACCTAATGTGTTGGTGTTAGGAGATGGGGCCTTTGAGAGGTAATTAGGTCCATGAGGGCAGAGCCTCCATGAATGGGATTAGTGCCTTTATAAAAGAGACCCGAGAGAGCTGCCTTGCCCCTTCTGCCATGTGAAGTTATAGTGAAAAGACAGCTGTCTATGAACAAGGAAGTGAATTCTCACCAGATACCAAATCTGCTGGCATTTTGATCTTGGACGTCACAACTTCCAGAACTGTGAGAAATAAATTTCTGCTGTTTATAAGCTACCCGGTCTATGGTATTTTGTTATAGCAGCCTGAAAGAACTATGACAACCATAGTTGAAATATCATTTGAAATATTCAAATATCATTTCAACATTAATCAACATAAAGAAACTATTAATGAAATATTTGCATTCTTTTTCTAACTCTTTGAAATCCAGTGTGAATTTTTCAATAACAGCACGTCTCAGTTGGGACTAGCCACACATCAAGTCCTCAACTGCCACCTGTGGCTAGAGGTTATATCATATTGGACAGCACAGTTCTAACCTGTAGCTTAATTGTATACTCTTGAAAACTCTAGAAGTCAAATGCATCAAGATTTTTAAACAAAAAGATGAACTGGCTTCTTTAAAGCGGCATATTGAAAGTCTGGTTCACAGGAAAATGTGGGCCCTCTCACCAGGGCAAAAAATGTCCCCTGCTAGGTGGTGGGCATTCAGGCCATGCCACCAGATTGTCCGAATCTGGGAGACCATGCTGATGTGTGGAGCTGTGTGACTGCAGTAGTCCTGACTTTAGGGATGATAAGACAGGCTGCCCGGAACAAAAAGCAACTCCTAATTAGAGTGCCTTGGCTTAAAACCTCCACACTACTCACTTCTCTAGGGTAAGAGATTGCAAGAGGCTGTCACAAAGCAACTCTTACCCAACTCTAATATATTAAGCCATCCTCAGCTAATAAGGCATTTGTTTAAATTTCCTCATCAGATCATGCATTCAGTTTTACAGAACAGAATATCATTGTATGACAATGTAGAGTTTGCAAGTATTTTTCTGTTGTTATTATATTTATCTAATATAATTATATATCATTGCACTGAGGAAAGGAAAAAGAAATCTGTAAGTTTTGATAGGATCACCAGATCACTTTATATCACCTAATTCTAATTAAATGACAGAAACATAAACCATCATTAATATAAAACTTTTTCTCATATATTTATTGAGGTTTCCATATTAGAGGGAAGAAAATATTTCTTAGCTCATTAGCACGTGTTAACATAGCCATTAATAGATTCTTTTTTTTACAGACTTGGTAACCAAAGAGAAGGTTAAAAATAGGTGAAATCTCATGTTAAGTAGTAATATTAAAGTTAAGATTCTCCTTCACAGAAAGTGGGCATTATTCACAGTCATTTTTGCTCTCATCAAGACTGTAGTTCTAAAGTATTTACTCTGTGGAGCAGGTAAAAATGGAAATCTTTGCCTGCATGCTACATTAGTGAGCTAAAACACCCGTTTTCTCTCTGTCACCATTTCTCCATCACCTATTATTGAAGTGCTTAGACATTTTGACAAGGGTGTTATTTCACTCTGAAACCTTACAAAAGGGAGGAACAATATTTCAAAAAATATGATGAAAACATCCAAGGCCATTAAGCTCCTCATTTCCTTTTTTTTTTAATGGTCAATTAACTTTTATTTTTTGCACTGAATTTATTTCCTTTTGGTAGTTTGCTGTGCACACAAAAAAATTTCAATGAGAAGAAATTCAAAGTCTCTCTCCCCCAAAATAAAATCTTTAAAAATCATATCATATACTTCCCCCAGAGGCTTGATTTAAGTAAAACAGAATGGAATGTTCAAAATTCAGTGTAACAGCATCAATCATATAAGTCCTCTTTAATAAAAATTCTGTATGACAAATGTAGCACCTGCATTTTAGAAAGTCTAGCTGGTACAGGATAGTCACCATCTCTTGTAACAGTTATCACCACTTTCATAAATTGTCTCACTAATACCTGCACCTTTCCTTTGGGGCTCAGTATATCTGGCTGCATTTGCACTACACAAACACACACAAATAATTCTTAATAGATGCCTTTTGAAACGTCCTGTTGACTAAGGTCTGAGCAAGGAAGTCCTGAGGGATTGCCTAATGAGAGTAGCCCATGAGAACAGATAGACATGGAGGGTTTAGGACTAGCAGTCTGCACGAAAACCATGCCAGAAATGGGAATGCTTTTTGTTAAATGGGAAGCAAAGCAGATAGGCCATGCACCCCCAAAGTTAAATTTGAGTGGGTTGCCAAATTAGTGTAAATAGAAAGACAAAGAAATGAGCAGGTATCAACACAGAGCAAAATGAGATAAGATCAAGAATCAGGTGAGTTAATAATAGCCAGTATGGGAACTAACCTGGTGAGCATTGTGTCCTTCAGGTAGGACCTATCACTGGGTTGGATAAGAGCATGTTTTTAGAGCAGCATTTTCCAAACTTTAATGTGTGTAGACTTCCATGGGAAACTTGTTAAAATGATCGGAGGCCAGGTAGAGATTCTGTATTTCCAACAAACTCCCAAGTGATGTTGATGCTGCTGGTCTAAGGGCCGAATTCTGACTAGCAAGTAGCAAGGACAGAACCTTGTCATACGTCAATAATAACTGCAGCAGTAACATTTTCCACCTTTGTTTTACAAAATCCTATTTTTTAGAAGCGATTTTTTCTAAAAAAAAACTTTTTTTTTTTTTTTTTTGCTGTACGCGGACCTCTCACTGTTGTGGCTTCTCCCGTTGCGGAGCACAGGCTCCGGACGCGCAGGCTCAGCGGCCATGGCTCACGGGCCCAGCCGCTCCACGGCATGTGGGATCTTCCCGGACCGGGGCACGAACCCGTGTCCCCTGCATCGGCAGGTGGACTCTCAACCACTGCGCCACCAGGGAAGCCCTAAAAATACCTTTTTAATCAATGCTCTTTAGGAATCATACTTGGGTAAAGAATGGGACAAGACTGGATTTGGACAAGGGCCAGGATCTGCCAGGCAAGAAATACTCTGTGTCCTCAAGGAAATCAGGATCTATAGAAAAAGTACAAGGACCTCTTTGAACTCCTTATTTAGAGAGTGATCTAGGGTGCACGTAGTGACATAAAAACGGCCAAAGCCTGCATGAACCTTGAAAACAACATAAAGAGATTCAGCTCTTTAAGGTGACTTGGCTCTGAGTTTCTGCTTAACAGCAACTCCAAGAAGAAAGTAAAACAAGAACAAAAAAATTCCAGGGGCTATCCTCACAACAAACCTGTGTAGTAGGTACTGCTGATAACTCCATTTTACAGATGAGGGACAGGGTTTCAGAGAGATTAAGTGATCTACCACAGGTCATTCTCCTAGTAAGAAATAAACTAGCATCCCCAACCAAGGTTGGTTAGAATATTTCATAATAAAAAGATTTTTAAAAATCAAAAGACTAATTCTAAAGCCAAAATACAATTAAAAATGATCATTATCATATCTTCCCAAGCTACTTCATAAGGTGTTTAAGAAGCTCCAATGAAATGATTCAACATTTGAAAGGGCTTGGAAAATATCTGTAGCAAAACAAGAAAGAAAAACAGAAAGACAGAAAGAAGCTGGCAACAAAGGTACTTTGTAAACTATAGAGGATGAGTTTAGTTGTTGATGTGATTTATCATTATTAGGTCCCAAGATTGTGGAGCCAAGTCAAGGCTGCAAACATAAATCAATGCTTTGTCCAGCTTCAGGAGATAAAAGAACCTCTTTGAACTCTAAACTTCAACTTCTCTTGGCCTTGGTATCACCCTGTGGTAATTTATATAAATGAAGCCTAATTGCGAGGAAGATTATTTCTCTTTCCCCAAGGAAATACCAATGGCATTCTACCCCCCACACCATTCTCTCTCTCTCTCTCTCTCTTCCTCTCCCTCTCTCTCTCTCTCTCTCTCTCTCTTCCTCTCCCTCTCTCTCTCTCTCCCTGTCTCTGTCTCTCTCTCTCTGTCTCTGTCTCTCTCTCTCTGTCTCTCTCTCTCTCTCTCTCTCACACACACACACACACACACAATTAGATATGACTTAACTTCTTCTTATGAAAGCAACAAAAACTGAGATCCAGAGAATAGTGATAAGCCCAAGGTCAATAGGAGACAACAGAAGAGTCAACATTTTAACCAAACATTTGACTCCATACTGCCTCTTCTCTGAAGAGGAACTGGGAGCAGGATGGACTACACCTTCCTTCTTAGAAATTCATTGTTTTTCATTCATTCATAATTCGACACATGTTTGTCAGAGCTAGACACTGTGTGAGTGCCTGGTGAATAAGACATAGTCTACCCTCATAAGTGTTTCTTTGTGCTGGGTACTGCCTTTATTTTTGTAATTAAATTTGCATAGAGATGTGGATCCTGAAGAATGGATAAAATTTTGATAGGAAAGAACAAGAGCAAAGGGACAAATTGCAGATGGTTTTTGCATGCCATTTTAGTGAGTTTAGAATTGATCTTGTAAGCAATGGAGAACTACTAAAAGTTACTGAGCATGGGAATGCAACAATGAATGTAGACTTTAGGAATGCTGCATTGAAGAGAGGGGAGGAGAGATAGGAGGGAGGGAAACCCATCAGGAAGGAGGTAAATATAGTGTCCAGATTTAGAGTCCCAGCATATAGGGCCTCACTGCTACAGCAAGTGGTAAAGAAGTAGGACCTGGATCTGGAAATCTTTGGTTGGGAGGCACATGGTTGGGAGGAGGACTCAAAGAAGGCCAGGATTTGTGTTTGTTTGGGGGGAAAGTAGCAATTCTACCAACAAGATAGATTTGAGGAAAAAGATAATGGGTTTGATGAAACAGATGACTCTGGTGGAGACTTCTGGAAATACTATAACTGGGTTGCTGTTCTAGTGTCATTAATAATTGTCATCATTCATCTTATTCAGTGTTTAAGAGAGCACACATGCAGCTATCTCCTCAAAGTAGAATCAAGCTTCCCATTCATTCTTGGGAGCCCTCTATGACTATTTGGGCCATGATTTTTGATTTGTGGAAATCTCTGCTCTGAACTGGACTGATTTCCTAGAAACAACAATAAAACCGGAAGATAGTTCTAATTTCCTCACCCCAGCTTCATCTGTCCACATCCAAAGCTCCAAAGCCTACCTTAAAAACTTTAACAAAGGCAATTCCAAGCCTCTCTAGTAAAGGATCTTGGGCCTTGGTTGATGGGCTTCCACAGCTTGAATTTTGCATCAGAATCCTTCCAGCATGGCTTAAGTTCCTCCCTCTTCACAAGACTTCAATGAAGACAGCTGATCCTGATCCACCCCTTAATGACTAATCAATCCTAATATTATTTTTGAGGGAAGGTCTGACCTGCTCCTTGTATTCATCTCTTCATCAGCATTCAACGTATCTGAGCACTTTCTACGTATCAGGGTCTGTGCCAGAGACCAGGACTGATACAGAGAATCACGCATGATTCCTGTTTGAGTACCTTAGTTTCTAATATGAAAATAATGCAGTAAAATAACTACAAGAACAAGGAGAAAACACTCAGAGACAGATGAGAAAATTGTTAAGTGCTAAAAATTTTAAAAAGAAAGAGATTACTTTCATATGAGGAGCAAGGAGGCTCATGAGAGGCTTTGTGGATAAAGTCGCACTTAGCTGGGCACAGAAATAAAAGCTTGTAGACGTGCGGACTTGGAGAGGAGCAAAAATGGTCAATCCTTTGAGCCAAAAGACAAGACTCAAGACTAGTTTGGCTGAGGGAGTTTGAGGGCAAGGTGAAGCCAATGAAAGGTGATATATTTAGGGGATTTGCCCTACAGGGAGGAAGTAGTTTGTATTGATACTCAGTGTAGGCTCTGCGCTAACCCATGAGCCTTTTTCCATCTATGGTCAGTCACATGAACCTGGATTCAGAAGAAAAATACATAAAGATTTTAATTTAGCCTCAGAAGGGGAAGTTTCTACCAAAAAGGTGGGGGGGGGGTCGCTGAAAATGGTGAGGGAGGACAAGGGTAGGAAGTTTGCTCTTATCTCAAGAGTGGTACCATGGCAGGGGCCCTAAGGTTTTACTTACATAGCTACACCAAGCGTGTGTTTGGATGAAATATCATGTTTTAGAATGAAGTCTTCCTTAAATGTTAGACTATGTAGCAACACATAGGAAGAATGTCAGTGCACTCGATCAAACAGGGAAACAAGCAAATCTCCTTAAATAGTGAATGTCAGGAAATGGTCATTATCCCTCACTCTTGCCAGGCTGAGTAATGTGCCTGTAAGTTTTACCCAATAACAGCCTCAATGAGAAAAAACACAGAACAATAAAATTAATGAAAGGTCTGGCAACCAAATTAAAGACTCACAGGGGAAAAAAGTCCCCCAAATAAATGTGTTGGAAAACCCACTTTGCTAATCATGCCAAGAACTAAGTCCCACTTGAACTACTGGGGCTTATGTGTGAACCCTCTTTAATGCCATTTTCAAGAGAGTGCACCTAGAAAATACAAGTTTCCCAGGGAGAATCACAATTGTGCAATGGCATTTTTGTTTGTTTAATAAAATGCCTTTTTGTATCTCCTTTATTTGCAGAAGGGGTTTCTTTTTGTTGAGATACTAGATCGTTTCTCAACCTCATGCAACACTGTAGGTCCAAAGCGGGAAAGAAAACATTTATCTGGGTACAAAATTAAGAATAGAAAGCTAGTATCTTGAATAGGTAAGATTGATGGTGAATATTTTAAAACACAGCATAGCTTATTAAGAAATATGGATCAAGGATTCTTTTCAAAGTAAATCACTTTCAGAAAACTAAACATGGTTGCTATAAAAACAGAGCTGCATTTTCATTCAGCAAATAGACCATTTCTGACAAAGTGATCCTATCTGGAAAATACTGGTGATCCCCACTGGAATCAACACAGCTAAATGGGGGTGTTCCAAGTTATTCCTCCCCAGTAGCAGCAAGGCAAGTTGAGCCAGTAGGACTTTTCTTTGCCCTATTTCCCACTAATTCAACTTCTTTAATGAAGAAAGATAGTCAAGGCAACAGGTATCTTATGTGGAGGAAGGCACTGAACAAGGGTATACAAGATCATACAAGCTTGTAAACATTGGCATCTGCCTTTCTGTAAGGGCATGGGGACAGAAAATAAAGCCTTTTAATCACATGAACTGGCTAAAATGGAAGAGAGAAGAGAAACAGAATAAAGGTAATCAGCTCCCACAAAGGATCACTACATATATTTTTGTTTGAAAGTACTAGAAAAGTGTGATCATCAGCAACTAGTATGAGTTCCACAAAAGTTCTGAAGCCATGTTTAAAACGCTAGCACATGCATATCTATCGCACACACTCACTCCCCCCCCCCACACACACGGCAATTTGGCATTTTGAATGCCTATGATATGTTCATCCTACCCTTTTTCCTACATAATCAGCAAAACCATAGACATCAATTCGAAAATATAACTGGGTGAAGAAGGAGTCTCAAAAAAATAAAAAAGGATGTCTTGATTCCTTAAAACTTTTATTCATAGAATAAAAGTTACTTTCTGCACACACTTGTGACTCCAATGAATTGCACTAGCAGTGGCAAGTGGCCACTTTCTCTGCTCTCTGAGGCCAACCTGCAGCTGCCTTTACTCCCCTCTCTTCATTTTGAACAATTAGAAGAGCCATTGTATTTCAAGCTACTCAGAATGAAAACCCTCCAACTCTGCAGAAACTATAAAACCAAGTCACATAAAGAAATTTGCTGGCTTGCCTGGCTCTAGGAAGTAGAGATCTACTAACCACTTCATCAACAAAGCATAGTACCATCCCTGCTGTCATTTCCTTAACTGCACGCTGAATGCCAGTCTCACTTTTGTGGTACTATGGGAAAGAAAGAGGAAATCATCAAGAGTTCCTGAGCATCCACTGAGACATTGCTGAGACCTTATCTTTACCTTACGCAGCATTTTCTCACCTCTGTAGCAAGTATCCTTTTGATTAAAAGTACTACATCTTCCTTGGTTTACGTAATTACTTTGAAAATTGTTTTGATATTGCAAACTCCAAAAGAGCAAAAGGCTAGGTGGTCTCAGGGGAAGACAAATTTGTCAAATGCTATGGCTAGGATTTACTCCCTTAGCAGCCAGGAAAGAGTTAGAAGATGGCAACTGTACTTTGAGCAGAGTCCCCTCTGTGGAACACAGCTGGCATAAGTTCACCAAGAACAAGACACAGAAAATCTCACCTACTTTTTTGATACAGAAGAAGACCACAGATATAAAATATTATATCTCAACCAGTATTATATCTGACCAAGTGTCTCATAATATACTTATATATCGGAAGAAGAAATACAGATTGAATGATCATATAGTTGCCCAATGAGTCTTGTTTAGTGTACTAAGGTCAACCAGAAGAGATAGCTCCATTGGTGTAAAAGATTGTTTAACTAGCTTCAACTCCTAACAGTTCTCTCAGTCCCTAAAAATGTGATACCAACCTGGAGGGATGTTGATAGAATCACTATGTATTGTCTTTCAAGGTTAGTATATTAGTTACACATTTTCTGTGCATGTGTATGGAAATATTTGAGTACCTGACCTGTCATTTTCCCCTGAGAATTTCTGCACTGTCTCCCACTGGCTTCTTCTAGGTCCCACCTACTAGAATCTGTGTTGCTCTTACATTTAGCATTTTTATTCTCCTCTACAATATTTAGTTAAAATCCCTCTTTGTAGGTGAGTCTCCCACAAAAAAAAAGCACTATTTCTTCCATGTCTTTATAAGAGATACTTTGCAATATTAGTTTGAACCACTTTTGAAAATCAAAAGAAATGGTCAAATATCAGCAATTTCATACAGCTCTACATAGGAAACCAAATCCAAAGTCTTCTGCTGAAAATTCATTGCAATTCATCACAATCTGAGGGAGGGGGCACTGCAATTTATAGACATCTGTGAAGATGATATAGGCAAGCATTTGAAGAAGTAGATATTACCACTAATGTCAGCTCAGAAAAAACATTAATTGGACAAATTTCAATGAGCTTCAAGCACATTTTTCTCCTTCTCTTTACAACTCTATTCCTGAAGATGAAAATTTTCTCTTTCTGCTTGATACCATGAAGGTCACTACTTCCAGCAAACTTAAGAATTTACCATGCTGTACTGTAGTGTTGATGATTTTCACTGTCCTCAATTTTTAAGGCTTCCTATAAACAAGGGAAAACAAAGAAATACCCTCTTCCTTAGAATTCAACAGCTAGAAATTCCATTTAGAGCAAAACTGAAAACATATAAAAGGGAATTTAATCATTCCATTTAAAATTCTTAATAGAAACATTTTACACAAATATATCAAGTAAAATTATAAATGAAATTTTGCATAAAATATTTTATATTTGTAAACAAAAGTAATTTTGTAATCTGGAAAGAGTATTTATTTAGTCCATTTTCTAAATTATAACTGCTTTTTTTCAAAGTAAAGTATTTTTGTAATTAAAAAATATATATTTATCTTATGTATAGATTCAAGGTGTTACAAATACTCCATCTCACAAACCTGAATTATAGTTCATAATAATCCTTCAATGAGTTCCCAAAAGATGGACCTGAATTATTATAGAATGTGCCTTGCCATTAAGTATTTCAAATATAATTTTCCCTCACATTTTTAATAAAGAAAAAATTATGACCAGATGGAATAAAATGTAAATGTCTAAAATGCTAACCTATTTATAATATATGACCAATTAAAAAAATGGGAAAGGGGAACTGAGAATATGTTGCCCCAAAAAAAATGACTAAAGGGAGATTTTGATAATTTTTACTAAATTTCTGAATTTGATAACTTTTGTTGTTTCTTAACATCAAAAAAATATGAAAGCATAATTTAATGAATCTGTAGAACACTTAGGAGTGAAGAGATGGGAGGAAGGTGAATGGATATCTATTTTATTCTTTTATATCTAAGAATCCATTACTTAAGCAGAACAGTTCATCGTGAAACAAAAAATGAATGTGAAAATAGTTGAAATAACTAGTGTTAAGCTACAATGATATATATTTTAGGCAGGTGTTATTTCATCTTGCCTAGTTCTGTAAAATTCTCTCATAAAAGTCCCTGACTCTCACCAAAACAGTCAGGACATGATGGAAGAACTCTTTTTTTGAGTTTGTGACTCATATAGTTAAAACTTCACTTGAAGTATCAGAGTTTCAGTTTAAGTTCCTTTTATTTTTTCCTCTGAGGATGTAGATAGTTAGAAGTTATCCAGACATTTCAGGTAGAAGAAATAGATGTGGAATAAAATAATCAGCATTAGCTATGGGTAGAAATAGAAATTACCATGTAAATTATTTATCTGTCTGGTTGACTCCACACGTAACTAAACAAGCCAATTCTAGGCAAGACAACGCTACATGATTCTGAGAATTAAAAAAACAGGCATTTATCTATTTGTCTGTTTTATTTTTGCCTCATTTCACAATGTAAACACAGAGAAATGCTTACAATAGGATTGAAAAATATAAAAATAAAACAACAGGACAAAATAAAATACAAATAAGAGCTATAGGCTAGGGAAAAACAAGCTCAGATAGGCAATCACGATGCCCTCCCACACTGTGGACTATAAAGTTCACTCTAATCTTCTGGAATGCCACGGCAAAAGGGAAGCATTATTTTTATTATTCATGATGCTAAAATGTAGCTATCTTTTTTTATCACTTACCTCTAAAATAAATATCTCTAAATGCGGTTGAGGAATGTGATGTAATGCCGTTAACCATGGTGCTAGCTACTTTCCAGTTCTTCCTCCACCCCAAATTCACTCTCTGCCTTTCTCTCTGTTCTGTACTGCAGGTCACTGTCCCTCCCAGGCTCCTTGCTGGTTGGCTTCAGGTTGGGTTTGGCTGGAGACTGGAGGTCAGGAGAAGAGAGAGGTTAGAGATTCCTTCCCTGCTCCTCTCTGCTTTGGCCATGTTTCTGTTAGAGGCTGCATTCCTTCAGGACCACAAGCTATGTTGGGTGGCACTTCTCAAAACTCCAATAACCCTTCAGTCCAAATTGGTAACAGCCTCCCACTTTGCTAACCTCTAGCCACCTCAACATTTTTTGTTAGTTCTCTTAACTCTATCCACACTTGTCCTTGAAGACTTCCTTTGAAAGAATGGTGTGGCTTTCCTACCAGGACCCTGATTGATACAGATGAATTCCTACAGCAATGCCTTATTTCAAAAGCTTACTTCTCAAAAGAAAAGTCAGAGCATAACAATAGCCCTCAGCCACATCCCAGTAAAAACACCTCTGTAAGAGGTGAGAAATATTGTTCAAGTATACAGAAACAGTCTAGGACAGTGCTATCCAATAGACCTTTCTGAAATGATGAAAATGCTTCATATATGTGTTGCCCAATATAGTCGCCATTAACTATATGTAGCTGTTGAGCTCCTGAAATGTGCGTAATGAGACTAAGAAACTGAATTTTTAATTTTATTTCAGTTAAATTAATTTATACTTACATAGCTACATGTGGCTAGTGGCTACGCTACTGTACAGCACAAGTCTACATTAATCCAAGGACAAAACCTACAGACTATCCGAATTTATGTACAAAAATAAGTATAGTCCCTGCTGATAAAAGCCTATAGTCAAAGAGTGTTAAGAGAAGGCCAGTGATTACTATAATATAAGGAAAATTATGGGAAGTACAATAAAAAGGACACAAAGTCAAAAAGAGGAAAAATTCGTACCAAATCACAGGTATTAAGGAAATCTTCACGGAGGATTTTGAATTTAAGATGAGCCTAGACAATTGAATAGATTTTGTATTAGTTTTCTATTTCTGCTAACAAACTATCACATGCTTAGTGGCTTAAAAGCAACACAAATTTATTATCTTACAGTTTTGTAGGTTAGAAGACCAACATGGCTCTCCCTGGGCTAAAATCAAGGTGTGAGCAGGACTCCATTCCTTTCTGGAGGCCGTAGGGGAAAATCCACTTCCTCGCCTTTCCAGCTTCTAGAGACCACCCTCATGGCCCTCTTCATCCATCTGCAAAGCCAGCAATATAGTATCTCTTTTTACATTCCTTTGACCACAGCTAGAAAAGGTTCTCTGTGATTACATCAGCTTACCCGGCTTATCTAGGATTAATCTCTCCATCTCAAGATCTTTAACTTAATCACACCTGCAAAGTCCCTTTTGCCATGTAAGGTAACATAGTAACAGGTTCCAGAGATTAGGATGTGGATGTTGCTGGGGGTCCGTCTTCTGCCCACCAAAGATTGCCCATAGCAAGAGGTGAAAAGAAAAGGGTTCCAGGAGGAGGTACAGGCCAGGAGCAAGACAGACCAATAAGGATTGACAGGACAATCACTACAATCTGTTAACCAGCTCACCCAGGTAGCCTGTGTTCTCTATTTCGTCTCTAAGACATATTGTAATATATGCTGACTACTCAGGGCTGATAGGCCTCTCTAGGACACCTGCCTACATGTACTTCCGCCAGATGAACTGTATGCTTAGGAAGAGCCAGCTGGGTTTTTTCTGCCACTTATTTAGGCCAGTTGCATTTGTCATTGTAATACATAATTTAATTAAATACTACACAAACCAATATGAATATGAAAAGAGAGTTGTTGTTTCCATGCAAATTAAATTGAATGCTTTGGAAAGACTCTTATTAAGGAACTAAAAACTTCTGCTAACAATTTTGGTGCTCAGCGCTTTGGGAATCACATTCCTCTTACTGGGTATCTGATTTTAAATAGGGAATCTTTGTCACATTCTTCTTTCTCCACCTTGGGACATGATCTGGAGTCCTTGCTTTCTGCCTTATAATGTTTAAGGTTCAGATTACGGGCTCTTTAGAGATTTGCCTTCCCTCTCACTTTCCATCATTCCCAAACCCAAGTTTCCTCCTCTTGGTTACAGTTTGCTTCCTCTGGAGAAACAGAGACTTCCAGGAGTATGGATATGAAGAATAGGGAGCTGGATTTGGTAATTAGGGGATCATTACTGACCTTCAAGAGAATGACCTTATCAGCTGTTTGAGAGGACAACTGAGTAGCTGTCAGGATTGCCACATCAATGATCTCATGGGCATAAAGACCAGAAGAAGAACACAATGGCGCCTATTATAATGGTACAACAACGATGACAAAAGCACTTGCACATGGTTGACAGTCTTTGTCTGCTGGTGTAGCCAAGACTTCGAGAGTGGAGGGCCTCCTCTCTGTCATTTATTATCGTGAAGTAGAGTGTTGCCAAGTGTACACTTTAAAAAAGCACCCAGCTAGACAGCTAGGGATAGCAATAAGTTTAAAAAGAAAAGAAATAACTTTGCAGCCCTAGGACTGAATTCAGAAGTGAGAAAGACACCTCCGCAAATCACTTCACCCTCATGCAAACAAAGCTGAGTACGCCCTGATTTATTTGCCTGTCCAGGGAACTGGCCAGATTTTTTCTAAAACTCTGGAGGGCAGTCTTTGTTCTCATGTTGCCCATGGACATGGCCTGGGAGATAAGCCTCTGACTCTGTTTTAGAGGCAGTTCTAATTCTCTTGGGCTGCTGGGGAATAGCAACAGAAAGTGTTTTAGTACATATGAGCACATGCATATCTGAGTATGTGTACATATGCATCTATCTTATGTGTGTGCATGTGTTTATGCATGTGGACACATTAGCTGATGTAATGCAATAGATACCTAAAAACATTACATACAAAAAAAATCAAAATGGACTATTCCCTATCAAAATAATGCCAATAGAGTCAGGTAGATACATGTGTTTCATTTTTGTTTTTTAAGTCCTGATATTGAACTGCATAATCTTTTACATTTTCATCCTAAGGTATTTCATAACATCTTGTAAAAAAATTGTTTCCTTCTGTTCTTCAGTCTTACAAAGTTCTCACTGACTTTGCTACTATAGTCTGGAACAATTTAAACCTTTAGCATTCCAGTTCTCAAAGAGATCTCCCTATTGACCACACTGAAGGAGGTATGGCATGGTACAAAGGGTCCCAAACAGTGAGCCAAAGGACATGGGTTTAAGCCAGAACTCCACCCATTATGAATTTAGGCAGGAACTTTCATACCCCTGAGTCTATTTTCTCATCTGTAAAATGGGGCTAATAACCCTTGACCAATCTTTCACATAGGAGTTTAAAAAGAGCATCTGGGAATGGGCTTTGTAAACTTTGAAGTGCTGAGTAGAGGAATGAATAGGTATTATTACAGCTACAATTGTTAAAGTAGGTCTCATGCCTGAGAAGCAGCTCCACTGATGAGTTCTCTGGTATGGTGAGACAGGAAGGAAATTATAGGATTCCAACACACACCTGTCCTGTGACTTCATTCATGAAATTCAGGGTGGAAATTTAAAATATCTCCCTAGATTTCCATTAGAATTACATTGGCTTTAAAGGAAGTAAAAGTCAAGATGTAACAAAAATTTTTATTCTAAATTGTTCTGAAGTGTGGGTTTTCAATCATCATGATTCCTTAAATTAGAATAGATCTGCAAAAATAGATACAGGCAAACATTTTTTCCTAGAATTTTTTCATGTAAGAGTATGCAGCCTGCTATGTAATGTCACACATTAAAATAACATTGGCATAGAATGAGAGTAAAACCCTTTCTCTGGAAATAAGCATATGTTATTAAAATTATATACCATTTGTAGCCAACTACTAGAAAAGAATCCACACTGCAGTGCTTAAGTTTAGGATCAACTTGGAGCACTGTGACATTGTGCAATAAGCATAGGACTAAGAGGCAAGAGATTTGAGTTCTACATCCAGATATTCCACTAATTAACCTACTGACTTGAGTAAAGCATTGGCTTCCATACGCCTTAATTCTCTCATGTGTAAAATACATTAACACCGTATGCCTACTTGCCTGTTTCATAGGGTTCTTACGGGGATCAAATGAAAGTATCTATGAAAATGTCTCTGTAAAACTATGAAATGCTGTACAGAAATAAAGAATTAAGAAAATGAGGTTTACATGAAAGCTCCTACAGCATAATATAGCCATTTACCACAGTTTATTGTATGTGTAACCCATAGAGATACATTGGTAATTCTGTTTTTCACATATTAACTTTAATAACAAGGTTACAAAAAAAATAATAACAAGGTTATTGACCTTGACCTTAATAAATCAGCTAAAGGAGAGAGCTAAATAGGCTCTTCATCCATCATTGCTCTCTACAGTTTTTGAAGAGAGCTTACCATCCCCAAGTCATACAAACTTTAGGTGCTCTGACAAAATTGTATATAGAACAAGCCACAAAAATTGCTATTATGAAGTTAATAGCAAGAATGTGAACACCATTGAATATTTCAAAAATCCCATAAACACAATGTAGTTATAGAACAATAATTAAGAAGACAATATCAGACAATATAGAAAATGATGCCCTTGAAAACTCAATGTGTCTACTGAATGCAGCAAAAGTAACTTGCAGAGAAAAAAGTCATGATGTTAGTCATATTTTTGTAAAAGTTAAAGAAAATCAGCTGAATATTTTAAAGGATAAAAGGCAACTCAAACCAAAAAAAAAAAAAAAGGAAAGAAAAGAGAAAAATAAAATTAAATAGCCAAGTTGGAAAATTGAACAGAAATGTAATTGAAAAATAAAACCATGATCCTACTTGCTAAAAACAGATAGACCAACAGCAAGAAGTAAATCAAGAGTAAACTGCAAATAAATTAAATAGAAGTGAGAAAGAATATAAAATCAAAATACAAAATAGAGTAAATACACAGTTGTATGAAAATGAATTCTACGTAATGAATAATTTATTTTTACAAAATATGATAAACAAAAACTGAAAAACAAATTGGAGATAATATCAAAGAAAGCAGAGGGATTATATGAGTTCATAGATAAATTATATAAAATGATCAGGGAATAATATCAATTATTATAAACCACTTTCGAGCATAGCAAAAATGGTAAAACTATAAGTAAACTCTGATCTTGGCTATAAAACCTGATAAAGATAGTACAAAAAAACCCCACTATAAGCCAATTTCATTTATTAATAAACATGTAAAAATGTTAAACAAAATATTAACAGAGAATTCAGCTATTTACTAAAAAATAATACACTATGAACAAGTGGGATTTGTCACAGAAATTTAAGGAATATTCAACATAAGAAAAATTACCAAAACAATATATCACATTAATAGTATAAACAAACCAAAAAAAAGTACTTAAAATATATAAACAGCTCATGCAGCTCAATATTAAAAAAACAAACAACCCAATCCAAAAATGGGCAGAAGACCTAAATAGACATTTCTCCAAAGAAGACATACAGATGGCCAAGAAGCACATGAAAAGCTGCTCAACATCACTAATTATTAGAGAAATGCAAATCAAAACTACCATGAGGTATCACCTCACACCAGTTAGAATGGGCATTATCAGAAAATCTACAAACAACAAATGCTGGAGAGGGTGTGGAGAAAAGGGAACCCTCTTGCACTTTTGGTGGGAATGTAAATTGATACAGCCACTATGGAGAACAGTATGGAGGTTCCTTAAAAAACTAAAAATAGAATTACCATATGACCCAGCAATCCCACTACTGGGCATATACCCTGAGAAAACCATAATTCAAAAAGACACATGCACCCCAATGTTCATTGCAGCACTATTTACAATAGCCAGGTCATGGAAGCAACCTAAATGCCCATCGACAGATGAATGGATAAAGAAGATGTGGTACATATATACAATGGAATATTACTCAGCCATAAAAAGGAATGAAATTGGGTCATTTGTAGAGACGTGGATGGACCTAGAGACTGTCATACAGAGTGAAGTAAGTCAGAAAGAGAAAAATAAATATCGTATATTAACGCATATATGTGGAACCTAAAAAAATGGTACAGATGAACCAGTTTGTAGGGCAGAAATAGAGACACAGATGTAGAGAACAAATGTATGGACACCAAGGGGGGAAAGTGGCGGGGTGGTGGTGGTGGTGGTATGAATTGGGAGATTGGGATTGACATATATATACTGATATGTGTAAAATAGATAACTAATAAGAACCTGCTGTATAAAAATAAAATAAAATAGGGCTTCCCTGGTGGCACAGTGGTTGAGAGTCCGCCTGCCAATGCAGGGGACGCGGGTTCGTGCCCCCGTCCGGGGAGATCCCACATGCCGCAGAGCACCTGGGCCCGTGAGCTATGGTCGCTGAGCCTGCGTGTCTGGAGCCTGTGCTCCGCAACGGGAGAGGCCACAACAGTGAGAGGCCCGCGTACCGCAAAAAAAAATAAAAAAAATTAAAAAAAATAAAATAAAATTCAAAAAAAATTAAATTAAATTAAAAAACAAAACAATAAAAACCCATACTTAAACATATGCTCAAAGGGTTTTCAAAAAAAAATCAGAATTTATTTACTTAAACAGAAAATACAGGAATAGAAAGATATTTCATTATAACCTCACAAAAATGCTATTAAATCCTTACTATGTGAAAAGATATTGAAAGGAGGATCTACTTAAACCCACGAACTAGCTTTCTACATAAAGGAGGAAAACATTAAATATGTTCTCATTAACAACAGAAACAAAGTGCAAATGCCCATTGTCATTGTTTACTAATTAATACTGCATTTCAGATTCTTACAAATGCAATGACACTTAAGGAAATAATTTTAGTTTAGAGAGAAAAAAAGAAAATGTTAATTTCAGAAGTATCATTGTATACCAATATTTTAAAATCAGCTATAAAATTATCAAAGTTATTAAAAGAGTTTAGCAAAATAGTCAGTGATAACATAAATATATAAATCCATAGTATTGCTCTACACCATTTCCATATCATTAAAAGTAGTCAGAAATTAAAATTAAAAACAATTTATTAATTCCAACAATGAAAATGTAGAATAGAGATGTTTTAAAGGAATGCAAAATTTATGCTAAATTGTGAATAGAAAAATAAATATAAATATCACAGAAATGAAAATCCTTCATAGGTTAATTTGTAAATTAAAACAACTTCAAAGTGAACTTCAACTATTCCTAATATAACTTGAAAAATATTTTTAAATTCATTTGCAATGGAATTCCTTTTTAAAATGGAATCAAATTAGCAATCCTTGATGCAGTTACTTCTAGCAGCCCAGTTAAATTACCAAAAAGGAGGATAAGTCCAAAATTAAAAACAACTCTGAAAACTGAGACATGCAGACAAGCTGGATGCCAGAATCTGGGAGGAATTTTCATTATCTATAAGACCTATGGAGCTGGATTGAGAAAAAACAACTGGTGACTTCCTTTTGCTTTACAACAACATAATAGTTTAAAAAGTTCAAACAACATGAAATAAAATGTGAAGACACTTGTCTCTCATTCACAATCTCCTCCCTGCCTCAGAAAACTAGGATCAGGGCCAACCAGATTGTTGAGCATCCATCCTTCTGATATCATGATATTCCTATTTTATGACTTTTCTTTCAACCCTCTCTTCTTTCTACATTCATTCAAAGGAGGTACTTCTAGGAACAGATTGTTAAAAGGGGGAGTAATGTTTCACAAAAAAAGAAAAACTAACAGGGATTATATGCTGAAATGGAAATTCTTCTCAAGAAAAGGATTATATGGAGGTGCAAAAAAGAAAGAGGCCTGGTACAATACAGTTCATTTGGGGAACTCCAATTTTTCATTTATTCCATTGTTTCAGAACATTAGAAAACTTGAAAGAGAGAACAGAAGATAGCACCTCTGGTGAGCAAAGCCACACTACATGAATTCTGAATAAATACTTAGAATTGGGCTCAAAATTGCATGCAACAAACTGTAGAACTATGAAGGGATTTGGCACAGAAGACAGAAGAAGGAGAAGCCATGCCATCTCTCTTTTGTAAAAACTTCCATATGGATAACTCTCTCATTTGAAAATGAGTAAATCACACACATACACACACACACACACATGCACACACACACACAATGAGGACTGTAAAAAAATAATGCAGAAGAAGGGAAGAAGTCCATCATCCTAAAAATGAAAAGAAAAAGGAATTTTCTGAAAATAATCCTCTGTAGGAAGCAGAAGACATCATCAGAAATTTTTGTGTGATATTTGCTCAGATGCAAAAACTAGGTCTCCATGAAGGAGGATCAGAGAGCAATAAAAAAGGGAGGGAAAAAGTAAAATGTTACAAAAGAATGAGAAATAAACCTAAATTTCATGAAAACCATTAAGGACATTAACATATTTCCCCAAATATTGCCCAGTTCAGTTGAACTTATAGGTACATTTTGCCAAACCTTCAAGGAACAGATCATCTATATCTTATACAAGTTTTTTCAAAAAATACAGAAAATGAGATAAAGCAGTCTAACTCATTTTCTAACAGTAATATTGGGTTGGCCAAAAAGTGCCTTTGGCTTTTAAGTAAAAATAAAAGGCACATTTTTCATTTTCACCAAGAACTTTATTGAACAACATGTTCACTGCTTTGTTCCACTACCCTCTACCATTTTTTTCAGGCAACTTCATAATTTCATCTTCCCAAAACATTTTATCTTTTTGAGCAAAGAACTGTTCCAGGTGCCTTTTACAGTCTTCCAGGGGATTGAAATTTTTTCCATTAAGAGAATTTTTTAAAGACCTAAATAAATGGAAATCCAAAGGTGCAATGTATGGTGAATATGGCAGATGAATCATAATTTCCCAGCCAAAGCTGTAACAGTTTTTGCCTTGTCATCAAAGAAACATGCGGTCTTGTGTTATCCTGATGGAAGATTATGCATTTTCTGTTGACTAATTCTGGATGCTTTTCGTTGGCTGCTGCTTTCAGTTGGTCTAATTAGGAGCAGTACTTGTTGGAATTAATCGTTTGGTTTTCCGGAAGAAGCTCATAATCGAGGACTCCCTTCCAATCCCACCATATACACAACATCACCTTCTTTGGATGAAGACTGGCCTTTGGTGTGGTTGGTGGTGGTTCATTTCGCTTGCCCCATGATCTCTTCCATGCCACGTTATTGTACAGTATCCACAATTTGTTTTAAAAAAGGAACGTTTTCATTACGTTTAAGTAGAGAATTGCATGCGGAAATATTGTCAAGAGGGTTTTTTTGCTTAACTTATGTGGAACCCTAACATCAAAGCGATGAACGTAACCAAGCTGGTGTAAATGATTTCCAGTGCTTGATTTGGATATTTTGAGTATGTCAGCTATCTCCCACATGGTATGATGTTGATTGTTCTCAACTAATGTCTCAATTTGATCGCTATCAACTTCAACTGGTCTACCTGACTGTGGAGCATCATCCAGCGAGAAATTTCCAGCACAAAACTTCACAAACCACTTTTGACACGTTCAATCAGGCACAGCACCTTCTCCATACAATGCACAAATCTTTTTTTGCGTTTCAGTTGCTTTTTTACCTTTCTTGAAATAATAAAGCATAATATACCAAAAATGTTGCTTTTTGTCTTCCATCTTCAATATTAAAATGGCTACACAAAAATTCACCTATTTTGATGTCTTTTTTTAAGTGCACGCTGACATGACAGCTGTCATACACAATCTAACAAAATTGTTTCGAATGAAGTTAAAGACAGCTAAGTGCTACTAGAGCCATCTTATGGAAAAAGATGAATGAACCTTTTGGCCAACCCAATATAATCAAACTTTCGAAACTGGATAAGATTGGAACAAGAAAATAAAAATGTTGGCCCAGTACCTCTACAAATAACAGATGTAAACAGTCCTAAGTGAAATATTAACCAACCTGAATTCAAAAGTATATTTAAAAATTATACATCATGATTATATGAATTTTCCACTAGGAATTCAAAGGAAATCTGTCATTGTAATTCAAAATACTAAATAAGTAAAAGAGAAAAATCATGAGTATTTAAAATGCATTTGGAAGAGACTGACTTCCAGAATGATGAAGTAAGGACCTCTGAAAATCTGCTCCTCCATTTTAAAAGCAACAAGAAAACCAGGAAAAAAAGTCAAAATCAACTTTTTCAGAACTCTGGAGATTAACCAAAGATTTGCAACAATCTGAAGATCATTTATTCAAGCAAAATGGCTGAGGCTTAATAAAAACAGTGAGTTTTGTGGTATTTTACTTTGCTCTATTCTCATCCTCCTCTCCCATCTCCATGGTAGTCTTGAAAAGCAACAACCTCATAATCATGGTAGCTGTGAAAAACAGCAGCTTTGCAGCCACTGGAGAAGGCTGACATGTTTGAAGCTGCCCAAAAGCCCCAACTCCAGAGAACTGTTGCTATTGGCCATGTCTAGCTGTTTCCGTAGTAACCCCCATTTTCAAAGCTCATCTTTATACAACTTGATTCAGGGCTTGCTCAATGAGAACAAACTTTTACCTGAGCCATTTGTCAAAAAGTATCAATTGACCATCATCTAACACAATGGCTGCCTGTAATGTTGATAAAAGTTGGGGCCAAAAAGAAGTTGACCTTAAAAAAGTCAAAGGAAGGAAGGGGTGCAAGATGGCAGTATAAGAAGACTGTGAACTCCCCTCCTTCCACAGAAACACCAAATCTATACCTACATATAGAGGAATTCCTCCTAAAGAAGACCCAAGGGCTGATTGAACAGCTTCTATACATAGAAGGACCATGTAGAAATGGCAAGAAAGATGCAGACACAGTATCCATGGGAACCCCACCCCCAACACACTGACCTGCAGTAGGGAGGGATATTGCTGAGGAGCTTTAGCACAGACTTGCTCACCCTGGGAAACAGTGAAAAACAGCAGTTTAAAGGGTACCTAGACTATACGGCAAGGAAACCCATTTACTAACTTTAGGGCTTCTGTCAAATGGGTAGTGAACTGCTGAAGTCCTCTTCAGGGTCAGAGGCACTAGCAAGCACCACTGTTGGATTTCTCCCTGGACTCCCTGCAGCTTGCATCCACTCCAGCTCCAGCTGTCCTGCCATGGCTGCCTTGACGTGATGCTCCCCAAGACTGCCTCCAGCCCATGCCCACTCCAGCTCCACCAAGGCAACCTCAGCACGGCACTCCCAGGTACTGCCCCTGGCCTGCACCTGTTCCAGCTGCAGCCAGCCTGCCAAAGCGAAAAAGCCCAAGCAGTCTACACAGGGGACTCTCCCACACAAACCACTTCTTCAAGACTGGGAGAAGTAGTGTTTCACCTAATTCATAGAAACAAACACCAAAAGTCAAACAAAATGAGGAGACAGTGGAATGAGTACCAAATGAAAGAATAAAATAAAACACCAGGAAAAAACCCCTAATGAAATGGAAATAAGTAATTTACATGATAAAGAGTTCAAAGAAATGGTCATAAGGATGCTCACTAAACTTGGGAGCAGAATGGAGGAACTCAATGAGAACGCCTGCAAAGACTTAGAAAATGTAAGCAAAAATCAATCGGAACTGAAGAATACAATATCTGAAATGAAAATATACTAGACGGAAGCAACAGCAGATTAGATGATATAGAACAATGAATAAGAAATCTGGATGATGAAATGGTGGATATCGCCCAATCAGAACAGCAAAAAGAAAAGATTTGTTTTTAATGAGAAGAGTTTAAGGGGCCTCTGAGACAACATCAAGCATACTATCATTTGCATTATAAAGGTCTCAGAAGGAGAAGAGAGAAAGAGACAGAAAACTTATTTGAAGAAATAATGGCAGAAAATTGCCCTAACCTAGAGAAGGAAACAGACATTCAGGTAAGAAAGCATAAAGAGTTTCAACCAAGAAGAACCCAAAGAGACCCACACCAAGACATATTATAATTAAAATGGCAAAATTAAAGATAAATCACATACAAGGGAAGCCTATACAATTTTTAGCTGATTTTTCAGCAGAAACTTTATAGGCCAGAAAGGAGTGAAAGGATATATTTAAAGGGCTGAAAGAAAGAAAAAAAAAAACTTAAAACCTAGAATAATCTATCTGGCAAGGTTGTCATTTAGATTTGAAGGAGAAATAAAGAGTTTCCCACATAAGCAAAAACTAAAGGAGTTCATCACCACTAAACCAGCCTTACAAAAAATGTTAAAGGGTCTTTTTTAAGCAGAAAAGAAAGGCCACAACTAGAAACAAGAAGATATATGAAAGAAAAAAATCTCACTGGTAAAGGTAAATATATAGTAAAGACAGTGGACCACCCACTTAAAAGCTAGTATGAGGTTTAAAAGACAGAAGTAGTACAATCAACTATAACTACAATAACCAGTCAGAGGACACACAAAATTATAAGATGTAAAATATGACATCAAAAAACATTGGTGGGGGTGGGTAAAATGTAGTGCTTTTAAAATGCTTTCAAACTTAAGTGACTATCAGCTTAAAATCAATGGCTATATATACAGGTCTATATATATAAAGCTCATGGTAACCACAAACCAAAAACCTACAATGCATACACAAAAAATAAAGAGAAAGAGTCCGAGCACTACACTAAAATAATTCATCAAACTACAAGGGAAGAAACCAAGAGAAGAAGACAGGAACTGAGAAGACCTACAAAAACAACAAGAATACAATTAACAAAATGGCAATAAGTACATAAGTATCGATAATTTATTTAAATGTAAATGAAGTAAATGCTCCAATCAAAAGACATAGGGTAGCTAAATGGATAAAAAAATAAGATCCATCTATATGCTGCCTATAAGAGACTCACCACAGATCTAAAGGCACACATAGACTGAAAGTAAAAGGATGGAAAAAGGTATTCCATGCAAATGGAACAAAAAAGAAAGCTGAGGTAGCAACACTCATATCAGACAAAATAGACTTTAAAATAAAGACTATAACAAAAGACAAGGGCATTATGTAATGATGAAGGGGTCAGTCTAACAAAAGGATACAGCATTTGTAAACATTTATGCACCCAACATAGGAGCACTTAACTATGTCAAGCAAATATTAACAGAAATAAAGGTTGAAATAGACAGCAATACAATAATAGCAAGGGACTTTAATACCCCATGTACATCAATGCATAGATCACAGACAGAAAATTAGTAAGGACATATTGGATCAGATAGACTTACTAGATATATACGGAAGATTCCATCCAAAAGCAGCAGAATACACATTCCTTCCAAGTGCACATGGACCATTCTCCAGATAGGTCACATGTTAGGCCACAAAACAAGTGGCCTAACATGCAATCTCAATAAATTTAAGATCTTTTCCAACCACAATGGTATGAAACTTAGAAATCAACTATAAGAAGAAAACTGAAAAAGCACAAACACATGGCGATAAAACCACATGCTACTAAACAACTAATGGGTCACTGAAGAAATCAAAGAGGAAATTAAAGAATACCTTGAGACAAATGAAAATGGAAATAGAAATTTCCAAAATCTATGGGATGTATCAAGAGCATCCTAAGAGGGAAATGTATAGCAATACAGGCCTACTTCAAGAAACAAGAAAGATCTCAATTAAACAATCTAGATGTATATTTAAAGGAACTAGAAAATGAAGAAAAAGCAAAGCTTAAAGTTAGTAGAAGAAAGAAAATAATGAAGATCAGGTAGAAATAAATGAAATGGAGACAAAAAAACCAGAAAAGATCATTGAAATTGAAAGTTGGTTCTTTGAAAAGATAAACAAAATTGACAACCCTTAGCCAGAGTTATCAAGAAAAAAAGAGAGAGACCCCAAATAAATAAAATCAGAAATGAAAGAGGAGAAATTACAATCAACAGCACAGATATACAACAGGTCATAGGCAAATACTATGAACAATTACGTGCCAACAAATTAGACAACTTAGAAGAAATGGATACATTTCTAGAAACATAATCTTCTAAGACTGAAGAAATATAAAATCTAAATAGACCAATTACTAGTAAAATTGAATCAGTAATTTTAAAACTCCCCAAAAGCAGAAGTTGGGTCTAGATGGCTTCACAGGTGAATTCTACCAAACATTTAAAGAAGAGTTAATACCTATCCTTCTCAAATTATTCCAAAAAATTGAAGAGGAAAGAACATTTCCAAATTTATTTTGCAAAGCCAGCATTACCCTGATACCAAAGCCAATGAAAGACATCACACACACACAAAAATTGCAGGCCAATATCCCTAATAAACATAGATGCAAACATCCTTAACAAAATACTACCAAATCTATTTCAACAACACATTAAAAGGATCATACACCATGATCAAGAGGGATTCATTCCAGAGATGTAAGAATGGTTTAACATCCACGAATCAGTCAAAGTGATACACCTGATAAAAACGCTCAACAGAGTCAGTATAGAGGGAACATACCTCAGCATAATGAAGGTCATATATGACAAATCCATAGTTAACATCATAGTCAACGTTGAAAAGATGAAAGCTTTTCCTGTAATATCAGGAACAAGACAAGGAAGCCCATTTTCACCACTTTTATTCAACATAGTTTTGGAAGTCCTAGCCACAGTAATTAGGCAAGAAAAAAAATAAAGGGCATCTAAATTGGAAAGGAAGATGTTAAACTGTCACTATCTGCAGATGACATTATACTGTATATGGAAAACCCTAAAGACTACACACATACACGCACACACACACACAAAAAAACTATTAGAACTAATAAATGAACTCAGTAAAGTTGTAGAATATAAAATTAATATACAGAAATCTATTGCAGGGGCTTCCCTGGTGGTGCAGTGGTTAAGAAACTGCCTGCCAATGCAGGGGACATGGGTTTGAGCCCTGGTCCAGGAAGATCCCACTGCCATGGAGCAACTAAGCCCATGTACCAAAACTACTGAGCTTGTACTCTAGAGCCTGCGAGCCACAACTACTGAGCCCATGTTTCACAACTACTGAAGCCCACGTGCCTAGAGCCCATGATCCACAACAAAGAGAAGCCACCGCAATAAGAAGCCTGCGCACCACAACGAAGAGTAGCCCCTGCTCGCTGGTCAGCTACATGCAAAAGAATGAAACTAGAACACTTTCTAGACAACCATATACACACAAAAATAAACTCAAAATGGATTTAAGACTTCAATGTAAGATCTGAAACCATAAAACTCCTAGAATAAAACATAGGCAGTAAGCTCTTTGACATTAGTCTTAACGATATTTTTTTGGATATGTCTCCTCAGCCAAGGGAAACAAAAGTAAAAACAAACAAATGGGACTACATCAGACTAATAAGCTTTTGCATAGTGATGGAAACTGCCAAGAAAAAGACAAGGCAACCTACTGAATAAAAGAAGCTATTTGCAAATGATATATCCAATAATAGGTTGATATCTAACATATATAAAGAACTCATACAACTCAATATCAAAAAACAAGCAACCCAATTAAAAAATGAGCAGAGGACCTGAATAGACATTTTTCCAAAGAAAACATACAGATGGCCAACAGGCACATGAAAAAGTTGCTCAGTATCACTAATCATCAGGTAAATACAAATAAAAACCACACTAAGATACCACCTCACACATATCAGAATGGCTGTTATCAAAAAAAACCAAACAGGGGCTTCCCTGGTGGCGCAGTGGTTGAGAATCTGCCTGCTAATGCAGGGGACATGGGTTCGAGCCCTGGTCTGGGAGGATCCCACATGCCGCAGAGCAACTAGGCCCATGAGCCACAACTACTGAGCCTGCGCGTCTGGAGCCTGTGCTCTGCAACAAGAGATGCCGCGATAGTGAGAGGCCCGTGCACCGCGATGAAGAGTGGCCCCCGCTTGCTACAACTAGAGAAAGCCCTCACACAGAAACAAAGACCCAACACAGCAAAAATAAATTAATTAATTAATAAGCTCCTACCCCCAACACCTTCTTAAAACAAACAAACAAACAAAAAGCAAGAAACAGCAAGTGTTGCCAAGGATGTGGAGAATAGGAAACACTTGTGCACTGTTGGTAGAAATGTAAATTGGTGCACTCACTATGGGAAATGATACGGAGGTTTCCCAAAAATAAAAATAGAACTACCATACAATCCAGCAATTCTACTTCTGGGTATTTATCAGAAGAAAACAAAAAACTTTAATTTGACAAGATATATGTACCCCTATGTTAACCGCAGCACTATTTATAACAGCCAGATAACATGTGTCCATTGATAGACAAATGGATAAAAAAGATGTGAGATATATATGAAATGAAATCTTGCCATTTGTGGCAACATGGATGGACCTGGAAGGTATTATTCTAGTGCTAAATGGAATAAGTCAGACAGAGAAAAACAAATACTGTATGATTTCACTTATATGTGGAATTCTAAAGACAAAACCAATGAACAAACAAAATAAAACAGAATCATAGATACAGACAACAAATTCCTGGTTGTCAGAGGGGAGGGGGATGAAGGGATGAACAAAATAGGAGAAGGGGATTAAGAGGTATAAGCTTCCAGCTATAAAATAAATAAGTTATGAGGATATAACATAATCATAGGCAATATAGTCAGTAATATTGTAACAACTTTGTATGGTGACAGATGGTATCTGGACTTATTGTGGTAATCATTTCACAATGTATAAAAATATTGAATCACTATGTTGTACATCTGAAACTAATATAATATTGTACATTAATTATAAATCAATTAAAAAGACATAAAAGGAAAATCTGGGAAATAAGATATCCATAAGGGGCTTTGAAAAGCTACAACATATTCCTGGAATCCAGAAAGCTACATGCACACACAGAGCAATGCACATATCCAGAAAAGACCTAAGAAGTCTGTAATTTATCACCTCTGAACTTGAGGTTCTGTGCAAGCAGGAGGTGAAGGCTAAGGCAGAATTGTAAACTGTCTGGCTGTGTTAAAAGTGTGCCCAACACACAAACTGAGTCCCTCAGCAAAGGCTTGGAAAATTATTGGCAAAACATTTAAGGAAATATCTGTCCAAACATTATCTGATCATTAAGCTAACTAAGCAGAAACTTAAGTGGCCACATAAAACAAAGAATACAGACTTCACAGAAATAGTTCAGGAAAGTCACTAAGTAAGCAAACAGCAACAATAAACTCTGGGGGAGGAGGGATTCGATTTCCAAAGTTGCCACATTATATTATTATAAATGTCTAGCTTTAACAAAAATAATTATACTACATGCTAAGAAAGTATGGTCCATACACACACACACACACACACACACACACACACACACAAACTGTCAATAGAAACTGTCCTGAGGAAGCATGGATGTTGGTCTTTCTAGACAAAGACTTTATATCAACTATTATGAATACGTTCAAAGAACCAAAGGAAGCCATGTCTAAAGAACTGAAGTATGAAAAAATGTCTCATAAACTAGAGAATATAAAAAAATAGAAATTATTTTGAAAAACAAATAGAAATTCTGGCTTTGTAAAGTAAAATAACTGAAATGAAATATTCACTAAAGGGGCTTAACAGCATATTTGAACTAGCAGAAGAAATGATCAGTGAACTTGAAGTTATGTTGATTGAAATTGGTCTGAGGAATTGAATGAAAAAAGAACGAGGAATAAAATATCTAGGAATAAACCTACCTAAGGAGACAAAAGACCTGTATGCAGAAAATTATAAGACACTGATGAAAGAAATCAAAGATGATACAAATAGATGGAAAGATACCATGTTCTTGGATTGGAAGGATCAACATTGTGAAAATGATTATATGAAATAAAAGGAATCCAAATCAGAAAAGAAGAAGTAAAGCTGTCACTGTTTGCAGATGATATGATACTATACACAGAAAATCCTAAAGATGCTACCAGAAAACTACTTGAGCTAATCAATGAATTGGGTAAAGTAGCAGGATACAAAATTAATGCACAGAAATCTCTGGCATTCCTATACACTAATGATGAAAAATTTGAAAGTGAAATTAAGGAAACACTCCCATTTACCATTGCAACAAAAAGAATAAAATACCTAGGAATAAACTTACCTAAGGAGACAAAAGACCTGTATGCAGAAAACTATAAGACACTGATAAAAGAAATTAAAGATGATACAAACAGATAGAGAGATATACCATGTTCTTGGATTGGAAGAATCAACATTGTGAAAATGACTCTACTACCCAAAGCCATCTACAGATTCAATGCAATCCTTATCAAATTACCACTGGCATTTTTCACAGAACTAGAACAAAAAGTTTCACAATTTGTATGGAAAATCAAAAGACCCCTAATAGCCAAAGCAATCTTGAGAAAGAAAAACGGAGCTGGAGGAATAAGGCTCCCTGACTTCAGACTATACTACAAAGCTACAGTAATCAAGACAGTATGGTACTGGCACAAAAACAGAAAGACAGCTCAATGGAACAGGATAGAAAGCCCAGAGATAAACCCACGCACATATGGTCACCTTATATTTGATAAAGGAGGCAGGAATGTACAGTGGAGAAAGGACAGCCTCTTCAGTAAGTGGTGCTGGGAAAACTGGACAGCTACATGTAAAAGTATGAGATTAGATCACTCCCTAACACCATACACAAAAATAAGCTCAAAATGGATTAAAGACCTAAATGTAAGGCCAGAAACTATCAAACTCTTAGAGGAAAACATATGCAAAATACTCTATGACATAAATCACAGCAAGATCCTTTTTGACCCACTTCCTAGAGAAATGGAAATAAAACCAAAAATAAACAAATGGGACCTAATGAAACTTAAAGGAAACCATAAACAAGATGAATAGACAACCCTCAGAATGGGCGAAAATATTTGCAAATGAAGCAACTGACAAAGGATTAATATCCAAAATTTATAAGCAGCTCATGCAGCTCAATAACAAAAAAACAAAAACCCAATCCAAAAATGGGCAGAAGACCTAAATAGACATTTCTCCAAAGAAGATATACAGGCTGCCAACAAACACATGAAAGAATGCTCAACTTCATTAATCATTAGAGAAATGCAAATCAAAACTACAATGAGATATCATCTCACACCAGTCAGAATGGCCATCATCAAAAAATCTAGAAACGATAAATGCTGGAGAGGGTGTGGAGAAAAGGGAACCCTCTTGCACTGTTGGTGGGAATGTAAATTGATACAGCCACTGTGGAGAACAGTATGGAGGTTCCTTAAAAAACTACAAATAGAACTACCATATGACCCAGCAATCCCACTGGGCATATACCCTGAGAAAACCATAATTCAAAAAGAGTCATGCACCAAAATGTTCATTGCAGCTCTATTTACAATAGCCAGGACATGGAAGCAATCTAAGTGTCCATCATTGGATGAATGGATAAAGAAGATGTGGCACATATATACAATGGAATATTACTCAGCCATAAAAAGAAACGAAATTGAGCTATTTGTAATGAGGTGGATAGACCTAGAGTCTGTCATACAGAATGAAGTAAGTCAGAAAGAGAAAGACAAATACCGTATGCTAACACATATATATGGAATTTAAGGAAAAAAATGTCATGAAGAACCTAGGGGGAAGACAGGAATAAAGACACAGACCTACTAGAGAATGGACTTGAGTATATGGGGAGGGGGAAGGGTAAGCTGTGAAAAAGCGAGATAGAGGCATGGACATATATACACTACCAAACATAAGGTAGATAGCTAGTGGGAAGCAGCTGCATAGCACAGGGAGATCAGCTCTGTGCTTTGTGACCGCCTGGAGGGGTCGGATAGGGAGAGCGGGATGGAGGGGGATGCAAGAGGGAAGAGATATGGGAACATATGTATATGTATAACTTATTCACTTCGTTATAAATCAGAAACTAACACACCATTGTAAAGCAATTATACTCCAATAAAGATGTAAAAAATAAAAAAATAAAGTAAGAGAGCGACAGGCAAAAAAAAAAAAAAGAATGAGGAAAAATAAGTAAAATTTCAGAGACCTGTGGAATACCATCAAGCCTACCAATATACACATATGAGACTCCCAGAAGGAGAGAAGAGACAGAAAAGAGTAGGAAGAATATTTGAAGAAATAGCAAAAAACGATAATTTACACATTCATGGAGCTCAATGGACTCCAAGTAGAATAAAGAGATCCACACTAAGCTGCATTATAATCAAACTGTCAAAGAAAAGTCAAAGAGGATATCTTGAAAACAGCAGAGAGAAGAAACTATCACATTCAAAATATTCTCAGTGAAACTAACAGCTGATTTCTCATCAGAAACTAGGGAGGACAGAAGGCAGTGGTATGACATTTTCAAGTGCTGAAAGACTGTCAAGAATTCTATATCCAGCAAAACTATTCTTCAAAAATGAAGGGGAAATTAAAACACTCCCAAATTAACAATAACAGAGAATTGGTCATAAGCAGACCTACCTTACAAGAAATACTAAAAAGTCAGTCCTTCAGACTTAAATGAAAGGACACTAGACCATAAATTGAATCCACAAGAAGAAAAAAGGACACAGGTAAAGGTAACTACAGAGGTAAATATAAAAGATACCATAAATGTATATTGTTTGTAAATCTTTTCTTCTCCAATCTGAGTTAAAAGACCAACTGCACAATTTAGAGAAGAGCTAACACCCATCCTTCTCAAACTCTTCCAAAAAATTGAGGAGGAAGGAACACTCCCAAACTCATTCTATGAGGCCACCATCACCCTGATACCAAAACCAGACAAAGATACTACAAAAAAAGAAAATTACAGACCAACATCACTGATGAATATAGATGCAAAAATGCTCAACAAAATACTAGCAAACAGAATCCAACAACACATTAAAAGGATCACAGACCATGATCAAGTGGGATTTATCCCAGGGATGCAAAGATTCTGCAATATACGCAAATCAATCAATGTGCTACACCATATTAACAAATTGAAGAATAAAAACCATATGATCATCTCAATAGATGCAGAAAAAGCTTTCGAAAAAATTCAACACCCATTTATGATAAAAACTCTCCAGAAAGTGGGCATAGAGGGAACCTCCCTCAACATAATAAAGGTCACATACGACAAACCCACAGCAAACATCATTCTCAATCATGAAAAACTGAAAGCATTTCCACTAAGATCAGGAGCAAGACAAGGATGTCCACTCTCACCACTATTATTCAACATAGTTTTGGAAGTCCTAGCCACGGCAATCAGAGAAGAAAAAGAAATAAAACGACTCCAAATTGGAAAAGAAGAAGTAAAACTGTCACTGTTTGCAGATGACATGATACTATATATAGAGAATCCTAAAGATGCCACCAGAAAACTACTAGAGCTAATCAATGAATTTGGTAAAGTTGCAGGATACAAAATTAATGCACAGAAATCTCTTGCATTCCTATACACTAATGATGAAAAATCTGAAAGAGAAATTAAGGAAACATTCCCATTTACCACTGCAACAAAAAGAATAAAATACCTAGGAATAAACCTACCTAGGGAGACAAAAGACCTGTATGCAGAAAATTGTAAGACATTGATGAAAGAAATTAAAAATGATACCAACAGATGGAGAGATATACCATGTTCTTGGATTGGAAGAAACAATATTGTGAAAATGACTGTACTACCCAAAGCAATCTACAGATTCAACGCAATCCCTATCAAATTACCAATGGCATTTTTTACAGAACTAGAACAAAAAAATCTTAAAAATTTGTATGGAGACACAAAAGACCCCGAATAGCCAAAGCAGTCAGGAGGGAAAAAAACAGAGCTGGAGGAATCAGACTCCCTGACTTCAGACTATACTACAAAGCTACAGTAATCAAGACAATATGATACTGGCACAAAAACAGAAACATAGATCAATGGAACAAGATAGAAAGCCCAGAGATAAACCCACGCACCTATGGTCAACTAATCTATGACAAAGGAGGCAAGGATATACAATGAAGAAAAGACAGCCTCTTCAATAAGTGGTGCTGGGAAAATTGGACAGCTACATGTAAAAGAATGAAGTTAGAACACTCCCTAACACCAGACACAAAAATAAACTCAAAATGGAGAAAAGACCTAAATGTAAGACCGGACACTATCAAACTTTTAAAGGAAAACATAGGAAGAACACTCTTTGACATACATCACAGCAAGATCTTTTTTGATCCACCTCCTAGAGTAATGGAAATAAAAGCAAAAATAAACAAATGGGATCTAATGAAACTGAAAAGCTTTTGCACAGCAAAGGAAACCATAAACAAGACAAAAAGACAACCCTCAGAATGGGAGAAAATATTTGCGAAAAGAATCAACGGACAAAGGATTAACCTCCAAATTATATAAACAGCTCATGCAGCTCAATATTAAAAAACAAACAACCCAATCCAAAAATGGGCAGAAGACCTAAACAGACATTTCTACAAAGAAGACATACAGATGGCCAAGAAGCACATGAAAAGCTGCTCAACATCACTAATCATTAGAGAAATGCAAATCAAAAGTGCAATGAGGTATCACCTCACACCAGTTAGAATGGGCATCACCAGAAAATCTACAAACAACAAATGCTGGAGAGGGCGTGGAGAAAAGGGAACCCTCTTGCACTGTTGGTGGGAACGTAAATTGATACAGCCACTATGGAGAACAGTATGGGGGTTCCTTAAAAAACTAAAAATAGAATTACCATATGACCCAGCAATCCCACTACTGGGCATATACCCAGAGAAAACCATAATTCAAAAAGACACATGTACCCCAATGTTCATTGCAGCACTATTTACAATAGCCAGGTCATGGAAGCAATCTAAATGCCCATTGACAGATGAATGGATAAAGAAGATGTGGTACATATATACAATGGAATATTACTCAGCCATAATAAGGAACAAAATTGGGTCATTTGTTGAGACATGGATGGACCTAGAGACTGTCATACAGAGTGAAGTATGTCAGATAGAGAAAAACAAATATCGTATATTAACGCATGTATGTGGAACCTAGAAAAATGCTACAGATGAACCGGTTTTCAGGGCAGAAATTGAGACACATATGTAGAGAACAAACGTATGGACACCAAGGGGGGACAGCAGCGGAGGTGTGGGGGGGGTGTGATGAATTGGGTGATTTGGATTAACATGTATACACTGATGTGTATAAAATTGATGACTAATAAGAACCTGCTGTATAAAAAAAAAATAAAAATAAAAGACAACTGCACAAAGCAGTAATTTGAAAACTGTTGATAGGCTTATAGTGTATAAAGATGTAGTTTGTATGATCATAATAGCACATAGGAGGTGGGGGTGAGGAATGAAGCTATATGGGAGAAAAAAAATTTATACAATTGAAATTAAGTGGGTATTAATCCAGCATGGATTGTTATAACATGTTAATCCCCAGGGCAACCAGTAAGAAACTAATAAAAAATATGCAGAAAAGAAATGACAAAGGAATTAAAATGGTACATTTAAAAATATCTATTTAACACAAAAGAAAGCCATAATAGAACAACAGATGGAGAAAAAGACTTAAACCATGTAGAAAACAAATAGCAAACATAAAATGGCAGACACAAATACTACTGTGTGAGTAATTACAGTAACTATATATAGTTTAAACACTCCAATTAAAAAGCTGGGATCAGCAAAATGGTTAAAAACAAAAACATGAGCCTACTATATGTGTTCTCTACAAGATACATGCAAAGATTCAAAGACAAATAGGTTGAAGAGACAAGGATAGAAAGCAACATGCCATGTAAACAAAGTAGACCTGGAGTGGCTATACTAGTATCAGAAAGAAAAACAAAAACAACAGCTACTAGACTTTGAGTCAAAAATAGTTAATAGAGACAGAGAATAACATTTTTAAATGGGAAAGGGGTCAATTCATCAGAAAGACATAACAATTATAAATACAAATGAACCTAACAATGAATACATGAGGCAATAACTGACAAAGTTAAAGGAAGAAATAAGACAATTCAACAGTATTAGTTGGAGAATTCTGTATTTCAGTTTTAATAATGGATACAACAAATAGACACAAGACCAAAAAGGAAAGAGAAGACTTGAACAACACTATCAACCAACTACACCTAAAAGACATCAACAGAATATACTCCACCCAACGACAGCAGGATATATATTCTTCTCAAGCACAAATTAAACATTCTCCAGGATAGACCATATATGAGGCTACAAAAAAAAAATCTCAACAAATGCAAAAGGATTGAAATAATACAAAGTATGTTCTCTGACCACAATGGAATGAAATAGATAAATATAACTAAATGGAGAATTCAGCAAGGTTGTCAGAAACAAGACCCCTATAAAAATCAATAGCATTCAAATACCAACTATGTGTTAGATAATAATGCAACATAGTTGCAACAAAAGAGCTAAACGGTATCTAGCAGTCAACCTAACAAAGAACAAAGGAAAACTCCAATAAAAACATCAAAGATTTCAGTAAATGGAATGATATATCAGATTCATGGAGAGATGATTAACTTAGTCAGTTCTTCCCACTTAATCTGCAAAGTCAATGCAGTCACAAAGAAAACATCAGCATTTTAAAAACATTTAAACAAATAATCCAAACTCTATAAGAGGTTACAAAAGTCCCCAAATAGCTTATAAATTTTTGAAGAAAAGGAGAAGAGAGGGAGTGATTCCCTCTAACCAGATATTATGACATTCTAAAAAGATAATGGAATTAAAACAATATGGTACTGGTGAAGGTCAATTAGGTCAATGGAATCAAACGGAGAGCTCAGAAATAAATTTATGTTTGTATGGAAACTTGATATATGATAAAGGTGCATTTCAAAACAAGGGGAAAATAATTGTCTAGATGACATTGGAAAGACTGGCTCACTATATCAATAAAAATAAAGTTGGACCCCCTGCCTTACACCATATGCAAAAGTGAACTCAAGATGAATTAAAGACTGTCCTACAAAATATAAAGTTATAAAGCTAACAGAATAAAATAGGAGAATATCTTTGTGACCTAGAGATATGAAATGCTTTCTTAAATAAGATCCAAAATGCACAGACCATAAGTTAAAAAAATATATTGATGGTTTTACTATGTCTAAAAAAGGATTTCTTACTTACAGATAAATCTGAAAAAAAATATGAGCAATAATTATAAAAGCTATTGTTGAGAGAAATTAAGGAAAATTTAAATAAATGGAGAGGTATACCTTGTCCATAAATTGGAAGACTCAACATTGTTAAGATCAACTCTTCCTAAATTGATCTGTAGACTTCACATACTCCCAATGAAAATTCTAGTGTGCTTTTTTCTAGTTATTGACAAAACCAATTCTAAAGTTCATATAAAAATGCAAAGGACCTAGAATAGCCAAAACAACTTTTAAAAAGAGAAAGAAAATTTGAGGATTTAACATTGCCTAATTTAAAGACTTATTACAAAGCCACAGCAATCAAAATGGTGTTTATTGATGAAAAGATAGAAAAGTAGATCAATGGAACAGAATAAAGAGTCCAGAAATGGACCAACATGAATATGGACAACTAATTTTTTAACAGATGCAAAGGTAATTCACTGGAGAAAAAAATCATTTTCAACCAATGGTGCTACAAAAGTTAGATTATATATTTTTAAAATAATCTTTGATCCATATTTTGCACCTTCTACAAAAATTAACCCAAAATGGATCATAGACATAAATGTAAAACCCAAAACTATAAAACTTGGAGAAGAAAAGATAGGAGAAAATCTTTGCGATCTTGAGTTATGCAAAAATTTCTTATATAGGAAAACAAAAGCACAATCCATAAAAGAAAATAATGATAACTTAGACTTCATCACAATTTAAAACTTCTGCTCTTTGAAAGACATTGTTAAGACAGTGAAAAGACAAATCACAGACTACAAAAACATACTTGCAAAGTACTTGTATTTAGGACATACAAGTATATAGGAATACAAACACATAAATACAAGTATACATAGGATATATAAATACAGTTATTTATACAAATACAATATATGATCAAGGACTTAAATCTAAAATATATAAAGAACATTCAGAATTCAATAAGAAAATAACCCAATTAAAAGTGCACAAAAGATCTGAACAATTAAAAAAGATATATAGAGGGAAAATAAGCACACACAAAAAATCCTCAACATAATCAGTTATTAGAGAAATGTTAATGAAAACCACAATGAGATACCATTCCTTGCCTATTAGAAAGGCTAAAATTAAATAAAATGACCATATCAACTGTGAGTAAGGATGTGGAGGAACTGGAACTCATACATCCTGCTGATTGGAATGTAAAATGGCAAAACCACTTTGGAAAACAGTTTGGAAGCTTCTCACTCAACACTATGTATTGTCTGTGTGTGTGTAAAATCTATTTCTATGCTGTATATGTTTAAGTTTATTGATTTTTTTACCACATTGTATTCCATGATACCTATCCATCTTCTGCAGGAAGAAAGTCAAATTTACTTTCAACTTATTTATCCATTCTCTGCAGGAAGAAAGTCAACTTTATCTTCAATTGTTTACTACATCCTTTTACATCAACCCTTTTTTATCTTTGTAGGAATTTATCCAGGAGTGGGATTGCTGGGCCATAGTACATATGTACAATAAACACTGCTACATTGCTTTGTGGAATGGCTGACAAAGGTAAATTCCAACCAGTAGTGCACATGAGTTTCCATCTCCCATTTTTTTTTTGATAATTGCCAAATGGTGATCTTTTAATTACATAATTCTTTCTAAATTTATTACTTGGCATATAAGGGAGAGCTTTTCAATCTCCACCTGCTCATTTAATTATTCATTTATCTAATCAGTATGGACTCATGGATTTCTATTTTATTCAAGGGATTATAATCAATCAAAGTCATTATTTTGATGCTCTAATTGTCCCAGAATGGGAGTCCCTTCAAGCTGGTACCTCTGTCCTTTTGATAAATCTCCATCAGTTTTTTAATAGACTTTTTTAAAGAGCAGTTTTAGGTTTACAGAAAAATTGCACAGAAAGTACAGAGAGTTCCCATATGTCTCTCACCTTTCACCCCTCTCCCCACACAGTTTCTTCCTTGAGGTCAGGTAATGAAGATCAGGTAATATTCAGGGATTCTGAATACCCTAATAAACCAGGAGGCCATTAAATACATTCTCAGAAGTGGAATCTTTCCAATCTTTTGTTGCCAAAATGTCGCCTCATGTAGGCTTTATATATAAACAATAAATTCCATACTCTAAGCTTAGAGATATCTTCACAACCTGACAACACTTTTGTAACACTTCCTTCTAATCACAAAGGAAAAAACAGAATGTTTGGAGCCATTTCTCTATTCCCTGAAAACATGCCCCACGCATGTCATTCCTAATTCCTGTATATCACAAAATTGATTGATCATAGAGCCACAGAGTTAAAACTATCAGAAATTTTTTGCAATCATTATCTTATAGATGGGACAACTGAGGCCTAGAGAGGTGAAATCACTTCCCTTAAGTTCATAAAGCAAATTAGCAACAGTGATAACCAAAGTCTGTTGATTTCTAATCATCTTACCAAATATTCCTACAGTGATAAAAATTAATTCTCCCACCCACACAAAAGCCTTTCATCCACTGGTTCACTTACAAATTGTTCCAGGACCATTGTTAATAATTATTACTAAACATCAGTAGGTTTCGATACTAAGCTGTTAAACAACAGACAGCACCACACACACAATTATTGCTAATGATACATGGTGGACCAGTGTTCTACCCAATCGATAGGTTTCTTTCATTTGTTTTTGTTGCATGTGTGTGTGTGCATTTGCGTGTTTTATTTTTTTCCTCCAGTTTCTGTGAGTATCATATAAAAAGGGAAGTTGGAAATGTGAAGGCTTCTATTGTTGCACAGACATGTGACTCTTGTCAAAATGGCATTAAAGTTGCTCAGACACTGAAATGAAAGCAAATGTGTGTACCTATCACATTATGTAGGGAAACCAATGTAGGCTGAGTTGCATGTCACAAAATGCCCCACATGTGACATACAGGGAAAATGACATAATCCAAGTATTCAGCAAAAGCAGCCCACAGTAACAACTGCATCATTTCTGAAGAGGAAGAGAGAACAGATGGCTCAGCAAGCAATTGTAGAACAGCCAGCTTCCCCCTCCACACCTCCAGAACCAAATTGCCTCCCAGTGTCTCATCCCAGGCCCTGGGGAAACTCAGAGGCAAAACACTCCAGTACCATATTAGCAGCAGCCATGGCAAAAGAAGTCCTAGGTCACAGTGCCCTGGGCTTGGACCCAAAGGACCTATGTTCACAGCCAGATTCTTCTTACCTTCCACATTACCTTAAACAAGTTATTTAATTTCTTTAAATTGTATTTTCTCATCTCTAATACACGAATAAGACAACACTATAAAGTTAAAGGAGATATTGAAATGAAAGTGCATCAAGAACTACAAAGTACTCAACAAGTGTTAAAGCTCGTTAGTTAAAAAATACAGATTAGTTAGAAGCCAAGCTGAAATCTAATGGCATATATTGTATGCAGTATTCAAAGAGCTCTAGTCCTAGTTGATCACAGCTTCAGTGAATTTTGGTTGTCTCTGTGTTAAAAAGTCACCATGACTTAATTCTTATTACAAGAGAGGGATAAACCTGTTTCATTCATTACTCATTTAATAAACATTTATTGAGCATCCACGCTAAGTCATACATGACGAAACATATGGTAGCTGAGGCTCTTTGGCTGTTAATTTTTTTTAAAGATAATTATCTCTTTTTCTTTTGCTGCTATTGCTTACAGGGCAAGCATGGCGGGGAAAAAATATTTAACTACATCAGGAAGGCTAGAGACAGACATTTCTGGATGATCTGTGTATCAGCTTAAGAAATAATAATGACTTACATTCCTAGGGTTAAAAAAAAATGATTTCATAGATGTAAACTTTTAACTCTCACAGTGGCTCTGTGAAGCAGGAATTATTTCCCACTCTTTGCAGCCTGAATGCAAATCTAGCTACTCTGACTTCAAGTACAAAACATCCCCCACTATACCACACCGCCTCTCACTTTAATGCCAAGGGACCTAAGGGTGGGGAAAAGAAAAGTCTCCTCTGGCAAGATAAATCATAATTATTTTCAACACTCTAGTGGATATTGTTGGGTCAGTTTCCCAGAACTTTACTATCCTCAGACTTCATAAATGATAGAGAAAAACAGGTAAAACAGGCGCTAAGAAAACGATTAAAATGAGACTAAGAATGGCCATCATCAAAAAATCTACAAACAATAAACACTGGAGAGGGTGTAGAGAAAAGGGAACCCTCCTGCACTGTTGGTGGGAATGTAAATCGATACAGCCACTGTGGAGAACAGTATGGAGGTTCCTTAAAAAACTAAAAATAGGGCTTCCCTGGTGGTGCAGTGGTTGAGAGTCCGCCTGCCGATGCAGGGGACATGGGTTCGTGCCCTGGTCCGGGAAGATCCCACATGCCTCAGAGCGGCTGGGCCCGTGAGTCATGGCCGCTGAGCCTGCGTGTCCCGAGCCTGTGCTCCACAATGGGAGAGGCCCACTTACCGCAAAAAATAAATAAATAAATAAAATAAAATAAAAACTAAAAATAGAACTACCATAAAACCCAACAATCCCACTACTGGGCATATACTCTGAGAAAACCATAATTCAAAAAGAGTCATGTACCACAATGCTCATGGCAGCTCTATTTACAGTAGCCAGGACATGGAAGCAACCTAAGTGTCCATCGACAGATGAATGGATAAAGAAGATGTGGCACATATATACAATGGAATATTACTCAGCCATAAAAAGAAACAAAATTGAGTTATTTGTAGTGAGGTGGATGGACCTAGAGACTGTCATACAGAGTGAAGTAAGTCAGAAAGAGAAAAACAAATACCATATGCTAACACATATATATGGAGTCTAAAAAAAAGAAAAAAATGGTTATGAAGAACCTAGGGGCAGGACAGGAATAAAGACACAGACGTAGAGAATGGACCTGAGGACATGGGGAGAGGGAAGGGTAAGCTGGGATGAAGTAAGAGAGTGGCATGGACATACATACACTACCAAATGTAAAACAGATAGCTAGTGGGAAGCGGCTACATAGCACAGGGAGATCAGCTCGGTGCTTTGTGTCCACCTAGAGGGGTGGGATAGGGAGGGTGGGAGGGAGACACAAGAGGGAGGGGATATGGGGATATATGTATACATATAGGTGATTCACTCTGTTATACAGCAGAAACTAACACACAATGGTAAAGCAATTATACTCCAATAAGGATGTTAAAAAAAAAATGAGACTAAGTAATTTCAATAATCCTTTTTGTTACTGATTTAATCCCACACATTAATACATAAATTAATACATAAATCCCACACATAAATACATTTTTTATTTGTTTATTCACTGACATTCTGCTAACTGCAGAAGAAACTCCCAAAAGCTGAGACTAGACCAAAACAGTAGAAAACTACTAATTGGCGGATCAATAAAGTACCCCATTTTGTTTGCATAAATAGACATTTTGATGGCAATCCTTTGCTTTGATGGCAACCAAAACAGATTAACTGGATCTTTAATAGATGTATAGAATAAGAATTGCAGACAGTATGCCCTGAAGATCGTCATTCTTGTCTTTAGGCAGATGGTAGAAATGGAGGAAGGGGGAAAAGATGGGAAAGAACTTTCCTAGAGCAGCTGTTGCATGTGGGCACCATGCTGGGTGCGTCACATGTTTTAACTCTTTGAAGCTTCATAATAACCCTCACTACAATTTTACAAACGAAGAAACACTCAGATCAGTTAAGACCCAGTTCCATCTCTTTGCCCCACTGCCTCACATTATCTTTGAAATGATCTGTTGTGGAAGGGCCAGAGCACGTGTATGTGACAGAGGAGCACTTTGGCTCCTGATACCCCTTAGAGAGGTCAGGATTCCAGTGTCATGATTCAGGAATTGGACGTATTGCCAAGGTCACAGACGGTACAGAGTAGTCCCAGAGAGAGAGAGAGACCCCTTAGCCTCTGTACAGAGTAGTCCCAGAGAGAGGTAAGGGCTAAGGATGGAGTCTTAGAAACACAAAGTTGGGAGCTAGGGGGGCAGAAAGAGAAACACAAGATGTGAAAGAATTAGAAAAGCACAAATCAAGTATTTGTTAAAAAAAGAATAGTTGGTCAAAAGCTATGACAATAAGTACAAAACAAAAATGTCAGTAAATTGGGTGGAATTAACTTTTTTTAATGATTGCAAAACATAAGGAACATTTTACAACAGAAAATTGGTAAGTACATAAAAGTATAAAGAACTTGGGTGGGGTGGGGGCGGGGAAATCACCGTAATTCCACCCTGATGTGATTTATTTTTTAATTTTAACATTTCAGCATCTTTTCTTCTAATCTTCTCGGAACTTTTTATACAGTTGAAATCATACTGAATATGCAATTTTGTGTGCCATTTATTTAAAGTTATCGTGAACATTTGCCCAAGCCTTTAAAAACTCCTATATCTGTTTAATCTTGCATTCCACTGAGCCACAGACACCAAGGGTAAGGTCAATGTTTTATTCTTTTTTATATATTTCCGTAGAGCTCAGCATAGTCATTTGCAGAGGAGGTATTCAAAAAATATTTATTGAGTGGAATATGAACACCAGTGCCCTCTCATCACCCCTTAATTTACTAATCCTCTGAAGCCCTATGTCTATGGTTAATTTTATGGTACATTCTGTCTGTTCTCAGGATGCTTTATAATATCTGTTTCAAGCATTTATGCTACCCCTCACTAGACAAAGTGTTTTCTGGGGGAAAAGTTCTTTAACTCCTCTCATATTTTTTGCTTTCCATCTTCACCAACAATGCCTACTACAGTGTTCCTTCCACAGAAGACAATTTAATCTCATTAAATTAAAGATAGATTATAGCTATAAAAAATTCAAAGAACTAGAATACATTTAATTGTATCAGTGATACTGCTAGCACCAAGAGAGCTTTTGTTTTTTCCGAAGTTTCAATCCCTGTTATCAAATCCTCCTTATGCTTTCTTTCTCCCCTTCTTCCGCTTCCAGTACTATATACAGGGGTGTGTGTGTGTGTGTGTGTGTGTGTATGTGTGTGTGTGTGAGAGAGAGAGAGAGAGAGAGCGATAGATCTAGAGAATTCTCTAGCCATGAACCATGTATAAATGAGAAACTAGAACATGATCTTTCTTTCTTTGTACTCTTGACAAGTCATCAAAACAGGATAATTCAAATTTGGGCTGAATTAGAAGAGGTAAAATATCCAGAACAAGGAAGAAAACATTATCCTCTGCTCTGTGATGTTCAGTAATCCCAGGAATACTGTGTTCACCTCAAAAAACAAACACTATAAAAGAAAACTAAAAGGAGAATAATATCCAAATGAAATGCCCAGAAAAGGGATGGGTGTCAAAAACATAAGCAATTATTAAGGGAGCTGGTTTTCATCTAGGAGAAGGATTAGATGATGTAGGGCCTGGTAAGTCATGGGAAGTCCTTGACTTTTCTCTGAAGAAGCTGGTAAGTGGGTTTTGAGCAGAAGAGTGACATAATATGACTTGGGTTTTGGGGGGATCAATTTGCTGACAATAGATTATCAAGAGGCAAGAGTGGAAGCAGGAAGACCAAGTAGGTGGCTATTGCAAAAATGCAGAATCCATGACTCCAAAGGGTAGAACCTCCATTGCGTGGAAGTCGTAGGCAGGCATGTTGTATAGGCTGACTCAGAAGGCAGTGCGCTCTCAGCCATCAAGAGCGTACAAGTAGAAAACCACTTGGCAAGTATATTGCAGCGGTTCGCTTTATAACTTAAAAGTCACTTCCAAAATTGAGACTCCACGGTCATTGCCTACAAGCTACCCATACCTTCAGACAGCTTAATAACTCCATAACCATGTTAACAATTTATTTGTATTATAAAAGCGTAATATATTCACAGTAGGAAATTAGAAAATAGATATACAGGTAAGAAAAAGGAAAAGAAATGAAAATATAGTCCTAACATCCAGAGATACTCATGGTTAGGGCCATGGTATATATTCTTCTATTACATTTTCTTGGCACATATATCTTTAGATAGATAAATAATAAAAAGCAGGGTTCTTTCTAACTAGACAAGATTACTATCTTTACAGTATTTTATAATCTTCTTTTAAAATTCAGTGTATGGTGAATATATTCTGCTGTCAATTTATATATTCTGCCAGAATCAGAAACCCCCTATAGACAGCCCCTATAACAGCCTTGAAGTAATGAGTAATGTAAATAAGCGAGAAACTGGCAGGATACACATAGTCTTAGGAGATTTAAGTAATGAGATAATGTCTTCCTCATGAGTGTCTCCCACCTAGCTCTAAAAGGCATATTTTGAACCATCTCCCATATAATATTTCACAATCCACTGCCAGTTTCAGCACCCTTCCCTCCATCATCATAACAAGTTACATCCCAAGTCAAAAGACAGGAACATAATCAGAAAAGAGTGAAAAAACACCTGTCATCCTAATTGAGCCACAGAGGTCTCATCTTACTTTTCCCTTTTTTACCTCTGGGCATCTTATATTTCAGCAGTCATGCATTCCATGAGCACTTAAAAGTTTCCAAATGACTCTGAGCTTTATTCACCACCTTAGCACCAAAGGTAATACCTTAGTATTTCCTCAGATGCAGCATCTGTAGATTCATTCGACAGCAAATATTTATTGAGTATCTACTATGTACCAGGTACTGTTCTCAACATTTGGGATAAAGCAGTGAACAAAAGAGGAAAAATTCTCTGTGGAGCTTTTATTCTTTTTGGAGGAAATGGACAATAAAAAGTAATTAAATATGTTAGATGGTGATAGCTACTATCAAAAAAAAAAGCAAGGAAGGAGGATAGGTAGTGACATGAAGGAGGAAGGGGACTATGATTTTAAATAGCATGGTCAGGAAAGTCCTTGACACAAAAGGTGGCTTTAGAACAAAGACTGAAGTAGGAAGGGAGTGTACCATAAGGGCAGTAAGGGAAGAGCTTTTCAGGCAGTGGCCCTGAGGCGGGAAAATACTTGGGTGGGCATGTTCTAGGATCAGAATGGAGGCCAACGTGGGTGGAACAGGGTGAGGAGAAAAGTAATAGAAGATGAGGTCAGAAAAGGTAGCCAGAGGCAAGATCACATGGGGCCTTGTGGATCATGGAACATCTTGAACTTTTCTCTGCAGGAGGTGGTAACCATTGGTGAGTGTTGAGCAGAGAAGAGGGGCATGACATGACTGGAGTTTTTGGAACATCATCTTGTTGAGAATAGATTATAGAGGGCAAGAGTGGAAGCAGGGAGACCACGTAGGAGGCTGGAACAATCCAGGAGGTGGTGGCTGGGGCCAGAGAATGGCAGTGTGGGTGGGAAGAGGCAGTCAGATTCTGCATAGATTTTGAAGCTGCAGTCTCAGCATATGGTGACAGTTTTGAGAAAGAGAGGAGAGTCAAGGATGTCATCCAAGTTTTGTCCCTGAAACTGAAAAAATAGAGTTATTGTTTACTTAAAAGGGGAGCACTGTGGAAAGAGCAGGTTTGCAGCAGAGGTAATTAGGAATTCAGCTTTGGACATTTGAGTTGATTAGCCATCGAAGTGGAGATGTCAAATAAATAGTTGGATATGTTAGTTTGAGTCTAGGGGAGAGGTCCAGGTTAGAAATTTGGGAGTTATTAGCACAAAGATGGTATCAGGAGCCATAGACTAGAAAAGACTACCAAGGTAGTAAGGGTAGATAGAAAACAAACAGGTCCGAGAACCAAACATGAGGGCATGCCAGTGTTGAGAGGGCAGAGCCCATGTGGCAGAACCAGTAAGGGGGAAAAAGCGTCACATACCAATATGCATAACACCTTTATGCTAACTCTAGGAAAGGTGTAAGTGAAAAGTTCCTAAGAAAAAGGAAATTACACGTTATCAGCTTAGTGACCCTGAGATACACATAATGATACAGGACTGTAACAGTGTCTGATCCTGGACAAGAAAAGAAACACTGACCAGAAAAGACCGCATCCCTATCACTTAACAGTGACTTCACAACAACTCCGTTAATTCCAACTAAAGCCACTTCTAACAATATTCAACTATATTGTAATTTAAATAATCACTTAATATTCCATTATATGAATATAAAATTATTTATTTATTTAAACAATTTCCTATTTCTGGAATTTATGTTTTTATATATCTTGGCTATTTTAAATAAGACTTTAATAAACATCCTTGTAAACACATCCTTGTAAACATTTGAAGACAACTGTTTTCTTAGAATACTAGACTATAAGTATAATTACTAGACTAAAGGTGACGCACATTTTTAATATATATTTCCAGATTAGCCTCCGTAAAGGTTGTACCAATTTACATTCTCACTAATAGAGTATAAGTGTCTTATGAGAGACATAACAAAGCTAGCCTGTGAAGTAAACAACCCCTTTTAGCAGAATCTGTAGGAACAGCCTTCATCTGATATTTTTTCTAGCTTCTAACATCCAGACACCCCATTGGTTCTTACTCTGGCTTTAGACCTTGGACTTAGGTTTTCAGAGACTCCTTCCCCCTCCACTCCTGATTAAATTGCTTCAGGGCTCTTTCCAGTCCCTAAACCTGCTTACCTTTGGTTACCCAATCCCCATTCCAGACTCAGTGCAATCAAATCCCTATTATCTGTCCAGCACACCTCAGAGTTTTCCCTCATTCAAGCTCAGGAGCACCAAGAAAGAAAACTCACCTAAGACCCCTCCCACTGGGAACAGGGAGAGGTAGTTGGAGACCAACTGTCCTGGTTTCTCACCTTCCTTTATTCTGGCCCAAGAAGAAGAGACTGATTTTCCCACTCCTGTGACCCTGCCCAACCTCAATGATGTGGGTCAAGAATAAGAAGAGAGTGGAGCCTCAATAATTAATCTCACCTGAGACTCACAATGACCCTGTGAAGTACGTATATATCCAATCACATCATGTGCACTTAAGAAAAGCTTCCACTTTTAAATGAATTGTCTTACTCCTTCTAAAAGAACAGTGCTTATTGAGATAAATGAAAAGAGGTGGTTGTTTTAAATCAGTATAACTAATGTTAAAAAACAGCTGTTAAGGAATACTAGGTAATCACATCCACACAAGATACCAACTGGGAACATTACAGTGTTATACCTACCATAATTTAGTTCTCCCTCCCCACGAAGTCACTCAGAGTGGCAGCTGTGATCTTGGGCTTTGCACATTAGAGACCATTAGGAAAAGCAGCATGATTCATCATCTTCTGCTTGTGTTATTTTAACTTAGTCATTTGGGGGCTGATCTTCTGAGGCACTAACAATAGTCTGAGACTAGATTGATTTTCTTCCTTAAATAACTTGTGGATTTTCTTTAACTGTTGAAATTTCTGCCATTTCAGATAAAGATACATAAAATCTTAGAAGTGGAAGAGAACGTGGAGGTCACTTAGAACAATCTCTCACCCTCATCAAACTATTCTCTATTATAATATTCCCAGCAACTATACAGATGGTCCTTGATTTCTCCCAGTGATGGGAAGCTCACTACTCATAAGAGAGGACATTTTGATTTTTCAGATAGCTCTCATTAGACTATTTTCTTTAATGTGTTCCTATATGAATCATTGTGTTTTTTAATATTTCCTTATAGATTAATCCAGGAAGAAATTATGCTCTTATCCACATAATACATCTTCACCAAAGGCAGATTTTGTTTTGCTTCATCTTCTCATTTCTGGGATAAGCATTTGCAGTTTCTCTAAATTTTACTTTATCATCCTCAGTATCTCAGACACTCTCCTTTTATTGAATGTCTCTCTTGGAAAATAGTGTACAATGGTGTAAGAATTTAACACAAGGTTCTAGATGCAATCTAGCCAGGGCACAGTATGAAAGGACTATGTGGGCACAATGTTTCTACAGATGCAAATTTAGGTTTCTTGGAAACCATGTTACACTATTGGCCCATCTAAGTTTACAGTCACAAAGCTCCTGGGATCCTTTGCAAATAGTCTGCTTTGCTTTCAGGATGTCCCTGGTTCTATAACTCAAGGATTTGCTTTTTAACCTAAATCCAGTATTTTATATATTTATAGCTATCTAGTGTTTATCTTTCAGGCTTTGTACAAGTTTTATTTTTGTAGGCCCAACATTTCAGGTATTAAGACCATTTAACTATACCCACTGTCCCTCCCAAATTCTCATTCTCTGAAAATGTGAGGAGTGTCTTCAATGGCTTCATCTTGATGATAGTTCTGGGTATACAAGGATAGAGCAGAGGGGGAGAGACATCAATCCTTTTATCGATGATTTTTGGAGTTTTATAAATCAGCTATTGAACTAGAGCCTAGTGGTAAAAGCAGTCCCCAACTGCCAGAGAATTGTATGTCTTGATGGAATTCTCAAGACCCCTCACCCGCAATTTTCCATAAAATTTTTTTTATAAGATGGTGCTTTGGCCTACACAAAGGTACTTCATAAGAAGCAGCCCTTGAAACTCACCACTGCATTTCATGTAAGGATGTACTGAGCAGGTGGTTTACTATATGACATATGTCCTCTTTAGGAAGAACCCATAGAAGTTTCTTCCTGCTCTCAGTGTTTTTCTTTCTTATAGACACTTTTATTTATGATGTTTTCTCTTTGCTTGGACTGTTAGGAAGCCCACAGCAAAATCTGTAAGCCACCTCTAGAAAAAGTACAGAGTACGGAATAACAGAATCACATGGCATACGTTTTATGGACCAACCACACACTCACGGTTTCATCTTGTTCTCCCTAACCTTGTTTTTCCTTTATCCTAACTTCCTCACCTCACCTCTCCTCTCCTCTCCTCTCATCTCCTCTCCTCTCTCCTTCCTTCCCCTTCCCTCCCCTTCCCTCTCCTCCCCTCCTCTCTCTCGCTCTCCTTCATTTGATTAAATTTTACATACTCTTAAAGCCACCAAAAACTCTTGTTAGAACAAAAATAAAGATGGAACATAGATGGGTAGATAATCCAGATCACATTTCTCTAAGTATTTTATCCACAAGGATATCATGAGAATTTTTTTAGATACTTTGCTGAATCAAAATACACTATGTCTACAGCAGTAATGTGATCCACAGGACTTAACGGTCATTTAAAAGAAAGAGGAAATGTCCTAGTCCTACTGAATTCTAGTGAAACACTAGTTCCTAGCAATCACTGCTTTCTTTTCTAAATGCTTACAAATTGTAAGCGTAGTTGCATTTTTAGAATTTTTCCAGGGATTGATATCAAGCTGGCTACTCTGTCATTTGGTGAGACTGGGGTGGGGAGATACATATTTTGTTCTTCCTTTAGAAATTTGGAATATTTGCTCATTCCAAGTTTTCTGGAATCCCTCCTATCCTCCATGTCTTATCAGAAATCACTGATAATAGCTGTGAATTCTTAACTGCCAGTTCTTTCAGTGTTCTGGGGCAAGTAGTAAATGCAGTGAACTATATACTTAAGTCCAAGAAAAATTAGGCATCATTCTTTTGAGAATAAAGTTTGAAGTATGTTACAAGCTGTTAGATCAGTTAAAATATAATAATTAACATTTTGTGCAAATAATTTTACCTCAATTATAAGCTTCAAAAGAGAGGAATAAGGGATATTAGGGAATTAACATTTATAGAGTACTCACTATGTATAGGTACCATGCTAGGTGGTTTACATGTTTTCTTACTTTACATTCATAATAATCGTATGATTTTAGTTATTGTCCATTTTAGAGATAAGAAAACTAGGTTTTTGAGAGGTTAAGTAGCTTCCCTAGATCACAAAGATAAATTGCAATGGTGGGTCTTGAACCCAAAGCCCATATCTTTCCCCCATATCAGACATGTGAAATTGGGTGGAATAACATAAAAATGGTTAGCCAGACATAACCTTTATCTGATTGAAAAATGACAGCCAGGAGCTCTGTGCCTTCCTTAGTAATCTTGTTCCTTCAGCACAAAAGTCAAGCCTGGAGCTAAGAACACCTATATGAAAGAAGAATTTTGTGTCCCTAAGATTAGTATATGTCAAAGAAAATATTCTCTTACCAGGATACTAAGAGCTGGCAAGGTGATTCATACCAAAGCCTGAGGGGAAAACCCTCTTACTAAGAGTTAAGCCCTCTTGCCTAAATATGAGAAAATAAGACAAAAAGTGTCCTTAGAGCAGAGTGAAGAAAAGAAAAAAACGATTAAAAGTTAGATCAGGCAATGACATTACAATTAAAGCTTAGTTAAGGAAAATTAGTATCTATACTTAGCTGCTTATGTCTCTTTACCTTTACTTTAAATTGCAGCTGAAGCCATAACAGTAGGGTGTATAGGAGAGTGATCCAGGAGGCTGGGGTAGGTTCCAGATATTTCTTCTTTCATAATTCTCTCAAGCTAATTCTAGTGTCCAAACCCGGGTGAGAAGTTTGGGCCATTGATTTTGCACAGAATGCTGTCCCAGCATCTAGGAAAAAAAACAAAGCAAAGATGTCTTCTAAAATTGAGATTAGTGGGCCTTCCCTGGTGGTCCAGTGGTTAGGACTTCACATTCCAATGCAGGGGGTGCAGGTTCAATCATCAGGGAGCTAAGATCCCACATGCTGCACAGCCAAAAAACCAAAACATAAAACAGAAGCAATATTGTAACAAATTCAATAAAGACTTTTAAAATGGTCCACATCAAAAAAATCTTTTAAAAAAAATTAAAAAATAAAATTGAGATTAGTAAATAATTAATATGTAATAGATAATATAACGTTCTGTAGAAGTAACCCATCCTAAGAAAACGTTTATAAATATGTTGCTAAGAAGAAGAGTGATTTCCCAAGTCTCCATCAGATACCAAAGTATTTCACCAACTCATTCATGATGACTAGACTACATTTCTAGGAAGACATGACTAGAATGCAATAGAGGTGAAGACAGTAGTGATATCTGATCATATTATTACTTGCTTTGCACAGGTTACTTCAGAGAAGTGATAAAAGAATGAACTAGATAACAAACATCAATTTATCAATTTTTATCCAGCAGTATACAAGGAAGAGGGTGTTTGCATTATAGATGAGCCACATTGATTCCTTACACAGAACCAGGTAAGGAATGTTATTTTTATGAATGGAGAAGCCATCCCAAGCAACAGAATACCTACCACAAAAGGGGCAATCCAGTCAGATAATTCTGCCTAACAGAAATAGCCCTTTAAAGCATACAACTTTCCGTTCCATTTTTGTCTTGCCCTTCTTATTCCAGCTATTCATAATAGTGGCTGCACCCAATCAGACCCAAGCCTAGTGAGACTTCAGGAGCCTCATCCCGTTGGCTATAGTGCCTATGGAACCCTACTGTATGTCATTCAGTCCCTAGCCCTAGAACTTGGTACCTTTCATCACCATTTTTTTTTTTTTTGGCAGCAGCTACCACTACAAAAGCAACAGCCTTCATATTCTGAGTATCTACAATGTACCAGGCAGGCAGTGGGCTCAGCCAGTTTCATAATCTCAATTACAGCTCATCACAATCATACAAGTTCTATTAATACCCTCAAGTTAAAGATGAGGAAACGAGGTCAGAGAGCTAGTATGTAGCAGAACTAGAATTGAAACCCAGATATGTCCAGTTCTAAAGCCCATACTCCTTCCAATGTGTCACATTGTCCCTCTAACTACAGAGTATCCTCTTCCTCTCCAATACACACTCCTTTCTCTGATCTTTTCTCAGTGTTAAGCACCCTGAATTTTCCATAATATATCTCTGTAATGACTTAGGATGCTTTTGCTGTTACGCTACCGTTCCAAGTAGTAGTAAACCTAACTCAAACTGGCTTAAACCTTCAAGGAAGTTTGTTTTGTTCATGCAACTAGAAAGTTCAGAGGTAGGGAAGGAGCAAGTATGCTCTGCTCAGGACTCCAGCCCCATTTCTCTGACATTCGGTTGGCTATGTTTTACTCTGTGAGTTGGCTTTGCAAAGTGGTTACAAGCAATTGTGTCATTACTCACATCCAGGGAAAAGAAAGTGCCACTTCAGAGAATACCAAACAAAATTATGAAGGTTCACCCTGATGACTCCCTTTAAACCAGTCTCAATGACCAAGGGCAATAATATGCTATGGCTATCTTAGGTCTCTGTTCTTCATCTCCAGAAAAATGCCTGAGCAAAACATCCTAGCAAGAGAGATAAGAATGCCCAGCTTGGTTAGACCAATGGCTCTCAGCCCTGGCTGCATATCCACATCATCTAGTGAGCTGTGTATGCACTACCAATTCTCAGGCCCCACCCTCGATCAATTTGTAATTTTATTAAATTCCCCCAGTAATTGGAATGTGCATCAGAGTTAGAAGCACCTGGTTTACATTAATCAAGCCACACTCCTGGAGTTAAGAGTAGAGTCAATCCCACCCACACCAGTAATTCCCCTAGGGTGAAGAGGAATGGGTGAGATGAATGGGGAAGAGGCAGTCTCCATGCCCTTTACAGCACTTACCATGCTGTTGTAGCTGCTTATTTTAATTGCTTCTTCCCCTATAGACCATAAATCCATGGGGACATAAACTGGGCCAGTATTACTCGTCACTGGATCCCCAGGACCTAGCAAATACCTGGCATCTAGTAGTAAATGCCCACTAAAACTTTTTAATGAATGAATGAAACTCAGACTCTATTGAGCTGGCCTTGCAAAGGAGCCCTATTCTCCTTTAAATGAATCAGGCATCTCCTGAAGATTAATCTCTCAGTGTTCATTATCTCTCCCCAGCTCAAAACTCTCGGGGTTCTCCTCTGCCTTCATCATAACCTCCAGCAACTTTGCCATGTGTTAAAGGTCCCCTACAGTTTATCCTGCCTCTTCCTCTCCAGTATCATCTCTGAGAATCACCTGTACTTAGAATACCTCATGATTAACGAATTCCTCTCAAATGCATCCTATCTACAAGAGGTGCTCTCTTTAATTTTTTTCTCTTTGCCAACATAGAGAATGGCTATAAAATAACCCTATTTTCATAAAAAATTGAACTGATGTTCCGTCCAAAGCAGTATCTTGAATTGTATGAAGGATAATAATAACAACACTAAAAATAATCCTAACAACTAATACTTTTGCAGCTCCTATATAAGCAAGGTACCGCTCTTAGCACTTTGTATGTTACATATTAACTCATTTAATCATCCCAATAAGAGATGGGTGTGAGTATGATTACTACTTTCCCAGATGGGAAAACTGAGGCACAAAAACTATGTGACTTACCCAAAGCCACACAATTAGTGAATGGCAAACCAAGGATTTAAGCCTTAGACATCTGACTCCAGAATCCAGGCATTTAACTGCTACAACTTTCACAGTTATTAAGAGAGCAAGCAAGGTGTCACAAGAGGCTAAACTAAGATGACATCAGTGGAACTGAAGAGACAGGGTCATCTGTGTATTCACAGAGAGATACTATAAATGAAAGAAGAGCAGTGGAAACTCAGCAATACCTTGGCTTACAATAGTGAAAATGAACCCAACCACCATATTATAGGACAAGAGAGAAATCTTGGCAGAGTATAGGTACCTTAAAAGATGAGCTTTTAAACAGAGATTTTATATGATCTGAAGATTAATAGTAACCAGGGGGCTACCTAGAAAGAGTCTGAATGTGAGGGTAGCTGAGGTCAGAAACATGTGAGAACCTGAGGATGAGGGGCCAGATCCATTGTCTAATACCTGAGTCAGACTGAGACTCAAAAATTTTAAATTCAACAACAGAATCAAGGTCTCATCCTCTTGAGAAAGGCCCCTGGATTTCAGAAGTCTAGAAATGTGTATAGAGAAATAAGGCAAAACACAGCAGGTCATGCCAGCTGGAACCTTCTCTGTTTTATTCATGCCTCGTTGGCAGACGGCTGGTTCCCAGGAGGTGGCTGAATCTCACAAGGTTCAGATATTAGAGGAAACAAATAACTAATTGTGCTGAACCTCAGTTTGGATTCATTCTGGGGTGTGGACAAGCGTTTGTGTCTCCAGAGCTTGCAGTGAAGTGGAAAGCATGCATTAGACAGCTTGGTGATCTGAATTGAACAGAATAATTGAACTGCTGCCAAATCTGTGGATGACTAGATGTCCTGTGTGAGCCTGGAAAGTCCTGAGAAATCGTGGTAATTGTTAAGCATGGCCTACACTTGAAAGGTAAGGCATGTCCCTCCTTTCCCCTGGTAACACATTATGCATCTCTCTAAACTGAAATTTAAGTTTGGTCAAATTCTTGTAGAATCTATGTGTATTTTCATCTTCTACATTCTTCTACCTGGATGAATAACAGGTTTGCTCCCTGCTGTGTAAAAGAACGCTTCCCTTTTATTTGCTTTAAAACTACCTATTTGATGCATCGATCCCTGCCCTCCTGTTCTAGTTCAGTTCAGAAAGGCCAGAATTAGAACAGTTTCTGAATGCTCCCCATCTGCAAGAGCTTATGCTCAGAGTTAGGCAGGTAAAAGGAAAAGGATTAAAACGTTGGTTCTTGCCTTCAAGCAACTCCCAAATCATCGGGAATGCAGACACAACTTTTTATAATAGAAACCTGTGACCATGGCACAATTAAAATGACATAAGGTCTCAGTGGTGATGCAATTCATTATGCTGCAGGAATGTGGGGAGGCTTCCTACTGGAGGCAACTCTCAACTTAACTCTGAAGGTGGAGTAAGATTTCAACCAGAATTGAAAATGGTTTGAGTCCTACGAGATTCCTTTAGAAATGAGGTGTGATATGAATACAAAATAAAATAAACATTCAAATTGTTGTGTTTGCAGGTGTCTACATGAAGATGTCTAGGAGGCAGCTAGCAATTCAGGATTGTAAGTATAGACATGAAAGCCACATACCTATGGAGATAAGCAAAGCCATGGAGGTCCATTTGACAGGGCAGAAGTGGAGAGCTGGAAGAGAAAACTGAGCGTGGAACCTTGGGGAATACCTGAGTCTGAGGCAGAGACAAAAGTGGAGCCAGCAACATGGGCTGAGAAGCAGTGGTCTCAAGGGAACAGAAAATTATCAGCATGTCAACAGACAAGGGCCTCTGAAAAATATATCACATAGGACCAAGACTGAGAAGAGGCTGTAGGATTTGATATTTAGAAGCCATTCTCAACCCTCATTAGAGTAGCTCCAGTAGAGCAGGGAGTGCGGAAGTCTGATTGAAATGCACTAAGAAATGAAAGGGAGGTAAGGGAATATTCAGAGCTCTTCTTTTTCAGTAAGTGGGGTAAAGGGGAGATGGCAACTTGAATATAAGACTGGATCAAGAAAAGGATTTTGCTAGTAGCATTGGTTAGGTACTATATGACTTAGTTGAACCAAGAAATTAGGGTTTATAGTCCAAGAGAGAGTGTAATACAAATGCATAAGTTATTTATGGACCTTATGTATGAGTTATGGGTTTATGGTTTTAATAAGTGTTGTACGTTGTTATTGTTTCCTTTGCCTGGCTCTTCTTTTGGTGAACTGAACCTGCTCTAGTAATACAGGTTTAGCGAGGGCTACCAACCTTAATGCACACACATGCCCATGCAGTTTTTGGATCAAATGACGGGCATGTGACCAACTCAGGATTTTTCAAACAGGAGCTAGCAGAAGAGATTGAGTCCCTCTCTACAAGCAAAGTTGGGGCATGAGCATGGAAGCTGCTAGTAGCTGTTACAAGCCTAGTGGAAAAAATTAAGAGTGAGAGAATAAATTCAATACATAGTGAGAAGCAAAGACAGTAGACAAAGAGAAAGAAACATGGAAGCCCCTCAGATGTTCAAGTCCCTGATTCAAGGGGTCCCAAAGGCCCAGCTCTACCCCTGCCCATCTTGCAGTTTTGTGAGTCTTCCAATAAATTTCTCTTTTCATCTAATCTAGATGAGCTTCCATCACATGAAATTAAGAGTACTGACTATTATAGAAGGATTGGTAAGGGTGAAGAAGAGTTTCAAAAGTTGCACTTTGAGATTTCCAATGGATGAAAATATTTTCAATATTTTTTTAGTTGACAGTCGTACAGTGACCTGGAGTTGGAAGAACATGCCAGACACAACACAACTTGGTAGAAAACCTGGAGGTAATATTAAGTATATAATACTTGCTAGAATACCCTCATTAAATGTTTGAGAGGCGGAATAGAGTAGGCTTATGTACCCAGACTTCGGAGCCAGATGACTTGGGGTTAAAAACCTGGCTCCAACTATGGAGAACAGTAAGGGGGTTCCTTAAAAAACTAAAAATAGAACTACCATATGACCCAGCAATCCTACAACTAGGCAAATATCCTGAGAAAACCATAATTCAAAAGGAGTCATGTACCACGATGTTCACTGCAGCACTATTTACAATAGCCAGGACATGGAAGCAACCTAAGTGTCTATCAATAGATGAATGGATAAAGAAGATGTGGCATATATATGCAATGGAATATTACTCAGCCATAAAAAGAAATGAAATTGAGTTATTTGTAGTGAGGTGGATGGACCTACAGTCTGTCAAACAGAGTGAAGTAAGTCAGAAAGAGAAAAAAAATATACCATATGCTAACACATATATATGGAATCTAAAAAAAAAAAAAAAGCTTCTGATGAACCTAGGGGCAGGACAGGAATAAAGATGCAGACGTAGAGAATGGACTTGAGGACACGGGGAGGGGGAAAGGTAAGCTGGGACAAAGTGAGAGAGTAGTATTGACATATACACACTACCAAATGTAAAATAGATAGCTAGTGGGAAGCAGCCGCATAGCCCAGGGAGACCAGCTCAGTGCTTTGTGACCACCTAGAGGGGTGGGATAGGGAGGCGCAAGAGGGAGGGGATATGGGGATATATGTATACGTATAGCTGATTCACTTTATACAGCAGAAACTAACACAACAGTGTAAAGCAATTATACTCCAATAAAGACGTTAAAAAAAAAAAAACCTGGCTCCACCACTTACCAGCTGTGTGATCTTGGGTAAATTTCCTTGTTTATTGTGCTAAAATACATATAACATGAAAATTTGCCACTTTAACTATTTTAAAGTATACAATTCAGTGACATTTAGTACATTCACAATGTTGTGTAACCATAGCCACTATCAAGTTCCAGAATACTTTCATCATCTCAAAAGGAAACCCCATGCCTCCCTACCTCTAGCGAATATTAATCTGCTTCTGTCTCTATCAATTTGCTTATTCTGGACTTTTCATGTAAATGGAATCATATGATACATGGCCTTTTGTTTGTGACTTCTTTCACTTAGCATGGTATTTTCAAGGTTCATCCATCTTACAGCATGTATCAACCCTTTATTCTTTTTATGGCTGAGTAATATTCTATTGTATGGATATTATCCATTTTGTTTATCCACTTTGTTTATTCACTATTTGATGGATATTTGCATTGTTTCTAACTTTTGACTCTTGTGAATAGTGCTGCTATGAATATTTGTGTGCAAGTTTTTGTTTGAACACCTGTTTTCAAGTCTTTGCTTTGTGATACAGTAACTCTATGTTTAACTTCTTGAGACACCCCCAAAATGTTTTCTACAGTGGCTGCACCATTTTACATTTTATAGTGATTTAAGAGTTTTTGCTTTTCCTTGAATACACTTGCCAAAGATGCAAGTGTATTTATTGATTGTTTCTTTAAAAAGAGCTCTTTAATTTATTAAGCAATTCAATAATTTTTCCATTTTACAATTCACTAGTGTTATTTTCAAATTTTAACTTTTCTAAAATTTGAATATATCTTTCAAGAGATGTCAAAGACATTTGGTAATGGCCAATTAGAGGAGCAAGTTGAGGCACAGTTGTAGTTGCTACATACACATGATCCTAACTGTGCATGGAAGATATATTCATCCATTGTCACTTCAGATGAGTTATTTACATTGATAGCCAACATGGGGTTAAATTTTAGCTTAAAAATGATTTCTGCATTTTACTTAAAATGCAGTCCAAAATCACACCATGTAGCAGAGTTGAAAGGAAAATTTTTGTGTATGCAGATGATTTTCTGTCTCATACAAAGCAATACAATTAAAGGTAGTAGAAAATGACAAATTTTTCAGGTAGATAATAAGATGTCCAAAGCTAGGAACAGGAGTGTGATCAATGCTGGCTGATTTCTAGTGATGCTAATTGTCATCCAGCTATATGTACTTCAATTAAGGAAAAAAAATTATTAGTTTAACCCAGTGGAAAAGCAAGTAAACCCCTTTCAGTATGCTTTCAAATTAAACTGTCAACTCTGAAGGTGAATAGTGGTTATGTTCAGAAGAACGGGAATGAAAAGGAGTGTGTCACCATAATGTTAGATAAAACTGAAGGCTGCAAAAAGAGATGCAGGAGGGATTTCAGACTGAGTGTGAAGCTGGCTCAAACTAAAAATTTGGTTGCAATAGTGAAAAAGAAGAAAGTAGTATACAATTGTATTAATGAATTTATACTGTACTGTATTTATTTACAGATGACATGATTGTATATTAGAAAATGCTAAGAAATCTCCCAAGAAGCTACTGGAACTAAGAAGTGAATTTACCAAGATCACAGTATACTAAGTAAATATAAACAGAGTGATCGCATTTCCATACAACAGCAGTTGGGAAATTATATTTTATAAAAACAAGATACAAATATGCAAAATCAATCATATTTCTATATATTAGCAATTGAAAATAAAACCAAAATAGTATCTTTTGCAATAATGTCAAAAGCATATAGTGTTAACAAAAGACATGCAAGACATCTACACTGAATAGTAAAAAATACACCTAAGAAAAATTAAAGAAGAGCTAAAAGTATGAAAAGATAGATTACATTCATGATTTGGAAGACAATAAATATTGTTAAGTTGTCAATTCTCTCCAAAATAACAACTAGGTTTAATGCAATTCCAATAAAAACCTGGCAGGCATGTTTGTTTTGTTTTTTTAAAGAAATTGAATTATGAACCTGCAGCCTGCAAAACGGAGACCCCAAACATGGTAAAATAAGCAAAATGAGAAAACAGAGAAACACACAGCAGATGAAGGAGCAAGGTAAAAGCCCACCAGACTTAACAAATGAAGAGGAAATCAGCAGTCTACCTGAAAAAGAATTCAGAATAATGATAGTAAAGATGATCCAAAATCTTGGAAATAGAATAGACAAAATGCAAGAAACATTTAACAAGGACCTAGAAGAACTAAAGATGAAACAAGCAATGCTGAACAACACAATAAATGAAATTAAAAATACTCTAGAAGGAATCAATAGCAGAATAACTGAGGCAGAAGAACGGATAAGTGACCTGGAAGATAAAATAGTGGAAATAACTACTGCAGAGCAGAATAGAGAAAAAAGAATGAAAAGAACTGAGGACAGTCTCAGAGGCTTCTGGGACAACATTAAATGCACCAACATTCAAATTATAGGGGTCCCAGAAGAAGAAGAGAAAAAGAAAGGGACTGAGAAAATATTTGAAGAGATTATAGTTGAAAATTTCCCTAATATGGGAAAGGAAATAGTTAATCAAGTCCAGGAAGCACAGAGAGTCCAATACAGGATAAATCCAAGGAGAAACACTCCAAGACACATGTTAATCAAACTGTGAAAAATTAAATACAAAGAAAACATATTAAAAGCAGCAAGAGAAAAACAATAAATAACACACAAGGGAATCCCCATAAGGTTAACAGCTGATCTTTCAGCAGAAACTCTGCAAGCCAGAAGGGACTGGCAGGACATATTTAAACTGATGAAGGAGAAAAACCTACAACCAAGATTACTCTACCCAGCAAGGATCTCATTCAGAATTGATGGAGAAATTAAAACCTTTACAGACAAGCAAAAGCTGAGAGACTTCAGCACCACCGAAACAGCTTTACAACAAATGCTAAAGAAACTTCTCTAGTCAAGAAACACAACAGAAGGAAAACACCTACAATAACAAACGCAAAACAGTTAAGAAAATGGGAATAGGAACATACATATAGATAATTACCTTAAATGTAAATGGATTAAACGCTGCCACCAAAAGACACAGACTGGCTGAATGGATACAAAAACAAGACCCATATATATGCTGTCTACAAGAGACCCACTTCAGACCTAGAGACACATACAGACTGAAAATGAGGGGATGGAAAAAGATATTCCATAAAATGGAAATCAAAAGAAAGCTGGAGTAACAATTCTCATATGAGACAAAATAGACTTTAAAATAAAGACTATTAGAAGAGACAAAGAAGGACACTACATAATGATCAAGGGATCGATCCAAGAAGAAGATATAACAATTGTAAATATTTATGCACCCAACATAGGAGCACCTCAATACATAACACAAATACTAACAGCCATAAAAGGTGAAATTGACAGTAACACAATCATAGTAGGGGACTTTAATACCCCTCTTCCACCAATGGACAGATCATCCAAAATGAAAATAAATAAGGAAACACAAGCTTTAAATGATACATTAAACAAGATGGACTTAATTGATATTTATAGGACATTCCATCCAAAAACAACAGAATACACATTTTTCTCAAGGGCTCATGGAACATTCTCCAGGATAGATCATATCTTTGGTCACAAAGCAAGCCGTGGTAAATTTAAGAAAACTGAAATCATATCAAGTATCTTCTCTGACCACAGTGCTATGAGAATAGATATCAATTACAGGAAAAGATCTGTAAAAAATCCAAACACATGGAAGCTAAACAAGACACTACTTAATAACGAAGTGATCACTGAAGAAATCAAAGAGGAAATCAAAAAATAACTAGAAACAAATGACAGTGGAGACACGATGACCCAAATCCTATGGGATGCAGCAAAAGCAGTTCTAAGAGGGAAGTTTATAGCAATACAATCCTACCTTAAGAAACAGGAAACATCTTGAATAAACAACCTAACCTTGCACCTAAAGCAATTAGAGAAAGAATAACAAAAAAAAACCAAAGTTAGCAGAAGGAAGTAAATCATAAAGATCAGATCAGAGGGCTTCTCTGGTGGCACACTGGTTGAGAGTCCACCTGCCGATGCACACAACACGGGTTTGTGTCCCAGTCCGGGTAGATCCCACATGCCACGGAGTGGCTGGGCCCGTGAAACATGGCCACTGACCCTGCATGTCCGGAGCCTGTGCTCAGCAATGGGAGAGGCCACAAGAGTGAGAGGGCCGTGTACCACAAAAAAAAAAAAAAAAAAAAAAAAAAGATCAGAAATAAATGAAAAAGAAATGAAGGAAAAGATAGCAAAGAGCAATAAAACTAAAAGCTGGTTCTTTGAGAATATAAACAAAATTGATAAACCATTAGCCAGACTCATCAAGAAAAACGGGAGAAGACTCAAATCAATAGAATTAGAAATCAAAAAGGAGAAGTAACAACAGACACTGCAGAAATACAAAGGATCATGAGAGATTACTACAAGCAACTCTATGCCAATAAAATGGACAACCTGGAAGAAATGGACACATTCTTAGAATTGCACAACCTACTGAGACTGAATCAGGAAGAAATAGAAAATATGAACAGACCAATCACAAGCACTGAAATTGAAACTGTGATTAAAAATCTTCCAACAAACAAAAGCCCAGGACCAGATGGCTTCACAGGTGAATTCTATCAAACATTTAGAGAAGAGCCAACACCTACCTTTCCCAAAGTCTTCCAAAATATAGCAGAGGGAGGAACACTCCCAAACTCATTCTACGAGGCCCCCATCACCCTGATACCAAAACCAGACAGAGATGTAACAAAGAAAGAAAACTATAGGCCAATATCACTGATGAACATAGATGCAAAAATCCTCAACAAAATACTAGCAAACAGAATCCAACAGCACATTTAAAGGATCATACACCATGATCAAGTGGGGTTTATTCCAGGAATGCAAGAATTCTTCAGTATACGCAAATCAATCAACGTGATACACCATATTAACAAATTGAAGAATAAAAACCATATGATCATCTCAATAGATGCAGAGAAAGCTTTCGAAAAAATTCAACACCCATTTATGATAAAAACCCTCCAGAAAGTAGGCATAGAGGGAACTTTCCTCAACATAATGAAGGCCATATATGACAAACCCACAGCCAACATCGTCCTCAATGGTGAAAAACTTAAAGCATTTCCACTAAGATCAGGAACAAGACAAGGTTGCCCACTCTCACCACTATTATTCAACATAGTTTTGGAAGTTTTAGCCACAGCAATCAGAGATGAAAAAGAAAAAAAAGGAATCCAAATCAGAAAAAAGAAGTAAAGCTGTCACTGTTAGCAGATGACATGATATTATACACAGAGAATCCTAAAGATGCCACCAGAAAACTACTAGAGCTAATCAATTAATTTGGTAAAGTAACAGGATACAAATAGAATGCACAGAAATCTCTGGCATTCCTATACACTAATGATGAAAAATCTGAAAGTGAAATCAAGAAAACACTCCCATTTACCATTGCAACAAAAAGAATAAAATATCTAGGAATAAACCTACCTAAGGAGACAAAAGACCTGTATGCAGAAAATTATAAGACACTGATGAAAGAAATTAAAGATGATACAAACAGATGGAGAGATATACCATGCTCTTGGATTGGAAGAATCAACATTGTGAAAAGGACTCTACTACCCAAAGCAATCTACATATTCAATGCAATCCCTATCAAACTACCAATGGCATTTTTCACAGAACTAGAACAAAAAATTTCACAATTTGTATGGAAACACAAAAGACCCCGAATAGCCAAAGCAATATTGAGAATGAAAAACGGAGCTGGAGGAATCAGGCTCCCTGACTTCAGACTACTACAAAGCTACAGTAATCAAGACACTATGGTACTGGCACAAAAACAGAAATATAGATCAATGGAACAGGATAGAAAGCCCAGAGATAAACCCACGCACATATGGTCACATTATCTTTGATAAAGGCGGCAAGAATATACAGTGGAGAAAAGACAGCCTCTTCAATAAGTGGTGCTGGGAAAACTGGCTAGCTACATGTAAAAGAATGAAATTAGAACACTCCCTAACACCATACACAAAAATAAGCTCAATATGGATTAAAGACCTAAATGTAAGGCCAGAGAGTATCAAACTCTTAGAGGAAAACATAGGCAGAACATTCTATGACATAAATCACAGCAAGATCCTTTTTGAGCCACCTCCTAGAGAAATGGAAATAAAAATGAAAATAAACAAATGGGACCTAATGAAACTTAAAAGCTTTTGCACAGCAAAGGAAACCATAAACAAGACCAAAAGACAACCCTCAGAAGGGGAGAAAATATTTGCAAATGAAGCAACTGACAAAGGATTAATATCCAAAATTTACAAGCAGCACATGCAGCGCAATATCAAAAAAACAAACAACCCAATCCAAAAATGGGCAGAAGACCTAAATAGACATTTGTCCAAAGAAGATATACAGATTGCCAACAAACACATGAAAGAATGCTCAACATCACTAATCATTAGAGAAATGCAAATCAAAACTACAATGAGATATCATCTCACACCGGTCAGAATGGCCATCATCAAAAAATCTAGAAACAATAAATGCTGGAGAGGGTGTGGAGAAAAGGGAACCCTCTTGCACTGTTGGTGGGAATGTAAATTGATACAGCCACTATGGAGAACAGTATGGAGGTTCCTTAAAAAACTAAAAATAGAATTACCATACGACCCAGCAATCCCACTACTGAGCATATACCCTGAGAAAACCATAATTCAAAAAGAGTCATGTACCACAATGTTCATTGCAGCTCTATTTACAATAGCCAGGACATGGAAGCAACCTAACTGTCCATCATTGGATGAATGGATAAAGAAGATTTGGCATATATATATACAATGGAATATTACTCATAAAAAGAAACGAAACTGAGTTATTTGTATTGAGGTGGGTGGACCTAGAGTCTGTCATACAGAGTGAAGTAAGTCAGAAAGAGAAAAACAAATACCATATGCTAACACATATATATGGAATCTAAGAAAAAGAAAAAAGCCATGAAGAACCTAGGGGTAAGATGGGAATAAAGACACAGACCTACTAGAGAATGGGCTTGAGGATATGGGGAGGAGGAAGGGTAAGCTGTGACAAAGTGAGTGAGTGGCATGAACATATATACACTACCAAATGTAAAATAGATAGCTAGTGGGAAGCAGCCGCATAGCCCAGGGAGATCAGCTCGGTGCTATGTGACCACCTAGATGGGTGGGATAGGGAGGGTGGGAGGGAGGGAGACGCAATAGGGAAGAGATATGGGAACATATGTATATGTATAACTGATCCACTTTGTAAGAAAGCATAAAGTAACGCACCATTGTAAAGCAATTATACTCCAATAAAGATGTTTAAAAAAAAAAAGAAATTGACAAGCTGATCTTAACGTTTATACAGAATTGCAATAAACCTAGAATAGTCAAAATAATGTTGAAAAAGCAGAACAAAGTCAGAGAAATTATAATATCAGATATCAAGACTTACTTTAAAGCTACAGTAATCAAGACTGCATGTGGCATTGGTATAAAGACAGCCAAAAAGATCAATGAAACAGAAAAGAGAATCCAGAAACAAACCCACACATGTAGTCAATTCATTTTCAACAAAAGTGCCAAGGCAAATCACTGGGAAAAGAAAAATCTTTTCCACAAGTGGTGCAAAAACAACTAGATATGTGTACTAAAAAAAAATTGAACTTCAACCCCTACCTCACACCAAATGTAAAAATTTATATTAAATAGATAATATACCTAATGCGAAAGACAAAATAATAAACCTTCTGTAAGAAAATATAGAAAAGTATTTTCACAACTTTGGCATAGACTAACACACAAGACACAAAAAGCACTAACCATATAATATTAGTAAATTGAACTTTATCAAAATTAAAATTTATACTTATCAAAAGATACCATTGGGACTTCCCTGGTGATCCAGTGGTTAAGACTTCACTTTCCAATGCGGGGGTGCAGGTTTGATCCCTGGTCGGGGAGCTAAGATCCCAAATGTCTCATGGCCAAAAAATCAAAACATAAAACAGAAGCAATATTGTAACAAATTCAATAAAGACTTTAAAAAATTGGTCCACATCAAAAAAATCTTTAAAAAAAGATACCATTAAATAAAAATAGAAGCCAGAGACTGGGAGAAAATATTTACAACATCTATATATGGAAATTGATTTATATCCAAAATATAGATATGTATTTTTAAATTCCTGTAAATCAGCAGTAAAAGAAATAAATAAAAATTGAGACTTAGAGATACATGAATAGCTAATAAGCACATGGAAAGACGTTCAACATCATTAGTTATCAGGGAAAATATGAATTAAAACCACAACGGGATACCACATCACACTCAGTGGAATTAAAGTTTTTTTAAGTAAATAGCCAATGTTGGCAAAAATGTGGAGTAGCTGAATTCTTATTCACTGCTGGTGCAATTTAAAGACTACTTTTGAAGGTTTTGTCCATTTTTTAAAAAGTTAAATATATACCACAGGTACATAAATTGTCAGAATACATCAAATTATACTTAATATCTGCATACTTTATTGCATGGATAGTGCAATATAAATTTTTTTAATTAAAAGTTGGCCAAATCTTTATAGCTGAAGAGGCCTAACCTTAAAAATTTCAGAAACTTGTTCTAAGCAGTATGGTCTGAAGTTACCGTCTTAATTTCCTGTTTGCCGCATGTATTATTTAGGAGACTGTATTTTTTTAGTGGTTCTCAAATAGATGAATATTTGTTATTTAAATACAGTTGTTAATTTCTAGTTTTTAGTATATTGTGGTCAACAATGTAATTTGTATAATTTCTACTATTGATATTTATATAGGTTTTTCTTTTGGAGTGAATGGATGATGAATTTCCATAAAGGTTTTATTAACATTTTTTTAAAAGGACACCTGAAATATCCAAATAGTTATAAAAGATATAGAAAATAGAAAAATATAATAGAAATGAAAATAGAAAATATTCCATTTTTAATATTTTTCTATATTCTGTCAATGATTAATTTTTCTTTATATTTTGAACAAATTTTGCACTACGTACCTCAAGGGATATTTGGTCTGCTTAAATATATTTTCATTTGGAATTATACCCATTATTAAAATAACTTTTTTCATTTTAAACTTGTATTGCATTGCTTCAGATATATTTCCTACAAACAGAATTTAGATGAATCTCATAGAATGTTTTAAAGCAATCTGAAGGTTCAAATCTTTCATTATGTAGTTTTTATCTCAGTAATTTACAGCTATAATTGATATATCAGATCTTTATTCTTTCATCTTGCTTGATGTTTTCTGTTTTCATGTTTCCATAGTGTTCCCTTTTTTGTAGGGTTTTTCACATGGATCATGTTCCTTTTTTTCCTGCTTTTTAATTCTAATGATTGCTTTTAGTTTTAGTCTCTATTCTCTAGTTGCTAGAGTCAAATATAAAATGGTATCTGCTACCTTTCTCTACTCTGTACGTCTTCTCACAAGTAGTGTGAGAGTAAATCTATCCGTTTATAAATTACTTTAAAATTAACTGGAGTTTTACATCCAGATTATTATCAAATTTATTTATCCATTATAAATCTCCTTTGATAATAATTTTTGACATCTGCCCTCAGTTGTATAGGCAGATTTACAATACTTATTTTTGAACAGTGGTTTTCAAACTTTGTTCCATGGAGTCCTCCGGTTTTGAAGAGGTCCCTCACAGGTTACCTGTGGTTGGGTCTCTTGGTTCTTCATGCCTCTTTAACCAGAGAATGACAGTTATAGGTGTCTCATATTTTGGGTTTTCAAAGAAGAAATTTTTAATCTCCAGATAAATACTAAAATACATTTGATAAACACGGATTTGGACATATCACTAATTTAATTGGTTTCAGACCTATGGACAGCCCTTTTCTAGCCTAAGTTCTCCATTCTTCAGCTTTTCCTTCAAGTAATTTTTTTCAAGGAGGGTATATATTTCTGAGTCCTTGCCTATCTGAGATGTCTTTTTGATATTTCACTAGTTAAAGATGACTAGGCTGGGTATAAAAGCACTAGGTTACAAACTTTGTTTCTCAAAACTCTATATATAATACTCCATTTTCTTCTAAATTTAAGCTTTCAGAGTAAAACCCAGAAAATGGCGAGATTTTTGTTTTTCTTTTCTTTTCTTTTTTTTTTTTTTAGGTAGTCTCTTTCTTCCTCTTATATGCTTGTGGAAGTTTTCTTATCCTTATGAATTAAAATTGTTGCCAGGATACACGCTTATGTGTGTCTTCATGCATTGACTTGTCTGGAACACAATGATTTTTTCAGTATGAGTCTTACTTCTGCTCATGAATTTTTCCTGTTATATCTTTAATTATTGCTTTTTTTCCCATTAGTTTAAGTATCTTCTTCAAGAATACCAATCATCTATATAGTTACTCTCTGTTCTTTAACATCCTTATATTTTGTAATCTATGGAGGAATCCAAATAGTTCCCTGAAATCCTCCAATTTCTGGACACTTCAGTAAATCATTTCAGAAACATGTTCTCCCTCTAGGAAGGACTTCTAGGTCTCCTAGATACACTTTCTTCCCTTGAAGTCTTTTTCACACACTCCATGTAGTTTTTCCCCACTTTATTGATCTTTGTACAAGTGGAAATCTATTCATATTTGATATTTATCAAAAGACAGGAAAGTTGAAATACTCTGAGCTCCACTCTAACTATTAGATGTGCACAGCCTCTGTCCAGCATGACTTCCTCTAATGCACCCTTCTTCTACTGAGGTTCCATGTTGCTCCAATGACAACGTCTAATTTCCTGGGCCTGTGAACCTGCAATGTACATAAAAATCGGCAATTCCCAGCATGCACTGTCACCAGGGTTTTGGTGGTGGTGGTTTGGTTTTACTTTTTGTTTTGTTTTGGTTGGTTTGGTTGTTTCTGACCCAACCTAAACCTAAGGAGCTTTACCTGTAATACATTTTCCCCTGAAAATGCAATATGCCTCCACCAGTCCTCTGACTCGGCCAAAGCTGACCTTGTTTTCTGAGAAGCCAAGCTGTTTTCTGAGAATTTTAATTTCTCTGATGTAGAATGACGTGACAATACTCTCAACCCACATGGGTAAAAGCCCACCTGCCCAGTTGTCTTGATAATGGACAGATGAGAGGACTCAGTGCCTTCCCTCCTCATTTCAAAGGTTTTTTTGTGTCATGTAGTAAAGCTGATTAGGTGTACCATAGAAAAAGACACGGGTAGTTTTATCTCAGTCTTGCTTTACAGTTAGTATAGATTCTTCCCCAATTTTGAGATTATGCTGTCCATGGTTTTTATTTTGATATTTAATGTATTATGTTTTTTTCTTTGTCTTCATAGGCATTTTAGTAGAAAAATTGGGAAAGACTTCACCAGGGGCTTCTAGCCAGGCTCCATTTTTAGCTGGAACTCCTGTAGCTTCTTAATAAATAATTAAAACATGTCTGGGGAGGATATTCAGCAACTAAATCAATTCTAGAGATCATTCACTAAAGATGTGAAATCTCGGTATCTCAATGTGAAAAGAGAGGAAATATTGTTTTTTAGGAGCAAAATAAAATTCCTAACAACTGACTAAGATTCCTTATAGAAATGATGACAAAGAATGGTATTCCCAAAATAAAAGGCTTATGCTGAGAGCTCAAGTTGCTGTCCACCCAAGTAGAATTAAGAGTACCATTCTGCAGATTTGGGATTAATGTCACCACATCTAGCCCTAGCTATAATGCAGGCAATAACATTTTGTAAGAAAGAACACCATGTGGCAGCCTTGCTAATCTTCTGGATGAGAATAAGTTGGAAGTTGGCAACATGTATTGACATGCCTTGGACCAAAAGGAGTACTTAACATGACACTGCAGTTTTCAGAGCTATTCAGAGATAAGAGATATATGGTCAAAAATAGTGTGATATATGGGCAACTGTAAAACAGCTGAATACTAAGCACTTAAGTCAAATGAAATTTTAAAAACGTGTTCAAACAAAAGCCTAGAGGTAATAGGAGACCAGTTATCAACAGTTGATGGCTATTTGAGTGGAATGTGGGGGAAAGGCTGCTAGATGAGGGTCTAATTAAGGTTGAATCTTGTCGTCATTTTAAAAAAGAATTTAGGTTAAATTCTTTAGTTAAAGAACTTAATAAAGAAATGGGTAGATGGGTCATTTGGGGAGTTGAAACTGCTTCCACAAAGAATAAAATGTTCCCCCATGAGAAATATGAGCTGCCCATGTCTAGTGCCCTAAATAAAGAAGGCCCCATCACCTTTCTGAGGTCAATGTTAATATCCCCAACCTTCCAAGAGTTGAATAGCTCCAAGTTCCTCACCAACCAAATGAGCAGAATTTACCAAGAAAGAGCTTGCCTTCACCATGCTAAAGAAAGGCTAAATCTGCAGCCTGCTTAAGCCTAATTTCCCAAGTAAGAAGTACCATAAAGCAAGATAGGAACAGGGATACAGAAAGGGGATGGAAACTGAGCAGCTGAGATTAGGAGGTACACAAAATATATTTAAAAGCAGAATCTCAGTACTCTGGCAACACATAACAAGGAAGCATCTTGTCTGAACTAGTCTGTCCTTGTCTTTCAATAGGAGGGGCCCTGCTAATCCTTGGATAAAATTATTTTAGAACTGAAAGAGAATTTGGAGATTATCTAGTCCAGCCCCCTCACTTGAGGACACTTAGGGCCTGAGAGATTAAAAGGCTTGCTGGGCTCATGCAGTAAATTAGTTGCAGAAGTGGAATTATAACCCCAAACCTCCTGATGCTCACTGAGGTAGTGTTTCCACTACAGCAACAATCTCTTCATGGCTCTTTTTATGAAAATTCTAAGAGAGGAAAGAGATATATCAGATATATTCTGATACAGTGGAAAGAGAACTTTATCAACTATAAATTCTGAGTTCTAGTCTTCTCTCTCCTAGTTTGAATAATAGAATCCTAGAAATCAAGACTTCATTTAGTTCAACTTGCCACTCAAAGAAAGAAACCCCTACATAATATCCATGAACAACTAGGTGGGTGACCCAGCTCTTGTGAACACCTCCCAGGGGTGGATATCTCACTACCTGGGAGGGAGCTGATAGTGCTCGATGACCTGAAATCTTCTGAAGCTTCTCTGAAACTTCTATTTTGACTCCCAAGAAGGGGTTTTTATCTCTTCTACATGTTAGCACTGCTCACTTAGTTCAACAAACATTCACTAAAAGTCCATACTTGCTAGATTCTGGAGCTATAAACTTAGGATTATAAAGCTGACATTGAAGAACACATAATCTAGTCAGGGAGATGATCCTTAATTACTATTAAATATGATAACGCATGCCACAAGTGCCAAGCACATGTAAACACTCAATAAATATTAGACACCATTCTTATTAACTATTACATAGCTCTTTTATCACCTTGTGTTCAGACTACATTTCCACTTCTTTCAAGCATGCAGCATAGAATGTGGCTTATAGATCAGGGTCAGCAAACTTTCTATAAAGGGCCAGACCATAAATATTTCAGGCTTTGAAAGCCATACATCTCTGTCACAACTACTCAACTCTACATTTCTAGTATGAAAGCAGCCACAGAGAATATGTGAATAAATGGGTATGGTGTGGCTGTGCTCCAATAAAACTTGACTTATAACAAGAGGGCTGGCTGGGTTTCACTACAGGCCATAGTTTGCCAACCTCTGCACTGGATGCTTCACTGTCCTAACTACCCTCCTTTAGCCTGTCAATGTCCCTTTTAAAATATGTCATTGAAAGCTAAACACTCTGCTCTAAAGATGGCAGGACCAGTAAAAAATATAATAGGGTTATTAAATACCATGAATAAGATACTATAAGTCAATTGTGGTTCAAAATGGTCACTTTTTTAAATAAGTACTTACATTAATTTATTTTTAGTTTACAATGTACTTTCAGAAATACTCTCATTTAATTTTACTCACTGCATCCCATTATTGGCTTATATTAGTTTCGAGGTCAATTAGAAATCTTGAGAATAGGATGAAGTCTTTATTAAAACAAAGGGAGTAAGTGAAGATCAACAGTCTAAATAGTGCACAACCTCCAGCCCCTCCTTTCACTAATCATCCCTCAAAATTCTGAGAGTGGGACTTAAATCTCCTTCCCCTGAGAAGGGCAAGCGATTGAAGGATTACACTCTTGGGAAATATGCCTTAAAAAAAAAAAAAAAGATACTGACATTTGAGAATCACCAACTAAACAGCTGGGTTCTTTCTGAATGGAGAGTGAAATTCACTTCAGCAATTGTCAAGCTCTGCCCATAAAGATGTAGTCTTCAATTGGCTTTTTAGTGCCTCATTTTAAAATATGAACAGACAGCCAAGGATTACCAGGCATTTCAGAAAAAACCCCAGTCAATATTTAAGCCAGAGACCAATATAAGCATGAAAAAAAAAAGGAAGGAAGGAAGAAATGAAGGAAGGAAAGAATAAAGAATGAAAGTTGAAGAACTAAAAATAATACAAGGATTTCCACTAAGATCAGGAACAAGACAAGGTTGCCCACTCTCACCACTATTATTGGAAGTTTTAGCCACAGCAATCAGAGAAGAAAAAGAAATAAAAGGAATCCAAATCAGAAAAAAAGAAGTAAAGCTGTCACTGTTTGCAGATGATATGATACTATACACAGAAAATCCTAAAGATGCTACCAGAAAACTACTCAAGCTGATCAATGAATTGGGTAAAGTAGCAGGATACAAAATTAATGCACAGAAATCTCTTGCATTCCTATACACTAATGATGAAAAATCTGAAAGTAAAATTAAGGAAACACTCCCATTTACCATTGCAACAAAAAGAATAAAATACCTAGGAATAAACTTACCTAAGGAGACAAAAGACCTATATGCAGAAAACTATAAGACACTGAGGAAAGAAATTAAAGATGATACAAACAGATGGAGAGAGGTACCATGTTCTTGGATTGGAAGAATCAGCATTGTGAAAATGACTATACTACCCAAAGCAATCTACAGATTCAATGTAATCCCTATCAAACTACCAATGGCATTTTTCACAGAACTAGAACAAAAAATTTCACAATTTGTATGGAAACACAAAAGACCCCGAATAGCCAAAGCAATATTGAGAACGAAAAACAGAACTGGAGGAATCAGGCTCTCTGACTTCAGACTATACTACAAAGCTACAATAATCAAGACAGTATGGTACTGGCACAAAAACAGAAATATAGATCAATGGAACAGGATAGAAAGCCCAGAGATAAACCCATGCACATATGGTCACCTTGTTTTTGATAAAGGAGGCAAGGATATACAATGGAAAAAAGACAGTCTCTTCAATAAGTGGTGCTGGGAAAACTGGACAGCTACATGTAAAAGAATGAAATTAGAACACTCCCTAACACCATACACAAAAATAAACTCAAAATGGATTTAAGACCTAAATATAAGGCCAGAAACTATAAAACTCTTAGAGGAAAACATAGGCAGAACACTGTATGACATAAATCACATCAAGATCCTTTTTGACTCACCTCCTAGGGAAATGGAAATAAAAATGAAAATAAACAAATGGGACCTAATGAAACTTAAAAGCTTTTGCACAGCAAAGAAAACCATAAACAAGACCAAAAGACAACCCTCAGAATGGGAGAAAATTTTTGCAAATGAAGCAACTGACAAAGGATTAATCTCCAAAATTTACAAGCAGCACATGCAGTGCAATATCAAAAAAACAAACAACCCAATCCAAAAATGGGCAGAAGACCTAAATAGACGTTTCTCCAAAGAAGATATACAGATTGCCAACAAACACATGAAAGAATGCTCAACATCATTAATCATTAGAGAAATGCAAATCAAAACTACAATGAGATATCATCTCGCACCGGTCAGAATGGCCATCATCAAAAAATCTAGAAACAATAAATGCTGGAGAGGGTGTGGAGAAAAGGGAACCCTCTTGCACTATTGGTGGGAATGTAAACTGATACAGCTGCTATGGAGAACAGTATGGAGGTTCCTTAAAAAACTACAAATAGAACTACCATATGACCCAGCAATCCCACTACTGGGCATATACCCTGAGAAAACCATAATTCAAAAAGACTCATGTACCACAATGTTCACTGCCGCTCTATTTGCAATAGCCAGGACATGGAAGCAACCTAAGTGTCTATTGACAGATGAATGGATAAAGAAGATGTGGCACATATATACAATGGAATAATACTCAGCCATATAAAAGAAATGAAATTGAGTTATTTGTAGTGAAGTGGATGGACCTAGAGACTGTCATACAGAGTGAAGTAAGTCAGAAAGAGAAAAACAAATACCATATGCTAACATATATATGGAATCTAAAAAAAAAAAATTGGTCATGAAGAACGTAGGGGCAGGACAGGAATAAAGACACAGACCTACTAGAGAATGGACTTGAGCACAAGGGGAGAGGGAAGGGTAAGCTGTGACAAAGTGAGAGAGTGGCATGGACATATATACACTACCAAATGTAAAACAGATAGCTAGTGGGAAGCAGCCACATAGCACAGGGAAATCAGCTCGGTGCTTTGTGACCACCTAGAGGGGTGGGATAGGGAGGGTGGGAGAGAGGGAGATGCAAGAGGGAAGAGATATGGGGATATATGTATATGAATAGCTGATTCACTTTGTTATAAAGCAGAAACTAACACACCATTGTAAAGCAATTATACTCCAATAAAGATGCTAAAAAAATAAGAAATAAAAAATTTAAAAATACAAGGAATTTTAAATGGAAACTTCCCCGCAAAATCTGTAATTAATACCTTCAGAGTGATTGTTAAAAAAAAAACTATTAGATTTACTAAGCAAGAATAAAATGCCACAAAAAAAGAACATTCAAATACTTAGAAAATAAGGAAAAGTTGTCAGTATTTAAAATATGATAAAAGAAAAAGTAAATAGAAAGACTGGAAGATAAAATTGAGGAAGTCATCCAGAAAGCAGAACAAAAAGAAAAAGTGAGAATATCAGTAAAGAATATTTAACAAATAACTAATAGGAATTCTACAAAGAAAGAACGGAGATAACGGAGAAGAGGACATTATCTAAGAAATAACACAGGCAAATTTCTTAGAACTGAAGAAAATTAGATTCCTAGTTGAAAAGAGCGCAACACAATGTGCACAGCCCCTTGGCAAGTTATAGCCCAAGTGTTAGAAGTTAATCTGACAACTAAGCTTTATTAACCTGGACTAGGCATTGGTGGTTCTGCAGCAAACAGAGAGATAAACCCAGACTTTGGAGGTTTATATGCTAATGGTGGATCAGTCCCCTACATGTATCCCCCAAAAATCCTCTCCACTAAAAGAAACATTTTTCCCATAGTAAAGAGTGTTTGGGGCTTCCCTGGTGGCGCAGTGGTTGAGACCCCGCCTGCCGACGCAGGGGACATGGGTTCGTGCCCCGGTCTGGGAAGATCCCACATGCCGCGGAGCGGCTGGGTCCGTGAGCCATGGCCGCTGAGCCTGCGCGTCCGGAGCCTGGGCTCCGCAACGGGAGAGGCCACAACAGTGAGAGGCCCGCGTACCGCAAAAAAAAAAGAGTATTTGGCGCTTAGTAAATCGTAAGTCTGGTCCAGATTATCATCCTGCCCCATCATGACTAATGGACCCACTCGTATTCCTGGCTGGTGGAAACTTAAGTTTCCTACCGAAGGAGGTCCTCCCTATCCCCGGTTCTCTGAAGGAGGTTGTATGTAAATATTTATGCTTTCTTGCTGCAGTCCATCCTAACAACCGACCTTCCCACTGAGTTGGCATAGCAGTGGAAACCATGACATCAAAAACAAATGTAATATATATCTGCCTTCTCAAATCCTTTTTGAAAAAAAAATGGGGTCCTACAAAGCAAATGAGAATAAATAGCTATATAAAATTCAGTTTAGCACATTTTGTGGTCTTTTCCATACATTAATTCTCTTTAGAACCCCATTTAATCCTCTTTACAAATGTGTGAAGTAGCTATTCTTGACCACAAAGCTCAGAAGAGGATAAGTAATTTACCCAGGCCCACAGCTAGGGAATGGTACTGATGGAGTCACACCCAGGGTCCTCTGACCCAAATCCCAGATTCTTCCTTCAGTTGTACAAACTTAATTGTACAATGAATGCCCCTCTTAAACTCTTCTCACAGAAACAAACAAAAACCTGCACAAACTTGTGTAAAGCAACATCTATCATAAAATCATTAGTAATCATGAATCGCAAATTAATCTCTGAACTGATACACTAGAACACTTGACGCTGCCATGAAGCATATATGAAATACCAAGACCATAATCTGAGAACTATAACAAACTATAACTACAGCCAACTATAACAGATAGTTCAGTGGCCTGGGGGCTCAGATATCAGTGATAATTCTGTCTTACCTTTCTTCAAACCATATAACCTCTCTGGACTAACTACTTGTCCTTATCTATGAAATGAAAGGTTGAGACTAGGTTAGTGCTGAATTCCCTTCAGCATTATTTCTGAAAATGCAAGACTTTAATGTAGTCTCTATTTAACTACACTTTATTAAATAATTAATAAATATGAAAAATTGTTTAAACTCACTATATTAATTAATAAACATGAAAAATTATTTAGAAATTGTTTAAAGTCATCAAAACCATAAGTCAAATCAAGAGGCCAATTTACCTATCAAATTAGCAAATGTTTTTAACTTTTAATATTCCTTTTTTATTGAAGTATAGTTGATTTACAATATTATATTAGTTATTACAAGGTAATGGCTATAATTCCCTGTGCTATACAATATATCCTTGTTGCTTATATCTTTAATATTTCTTTAATATCCAAGTAACACTCATTCACAGAGAGAAAATTAGAACTAGTGATACAGAAAAGATCCCACCCATAACCTTACCAATTAAAAAAAACTACCATTCACATTTTCATGTATGTCCTTCAAAAACAACATTATGTTATTCTTTTGGTTTCATAACTGATTTACTCCCCAAAACATATTGGGGAGTAAATCAGTTTACTGATTTACTTTTTCATTTCAGTACATAGCTATATCATCCTTTTATGTGGCTGTATCATCATTTATTTGACCAATTCCCTAGTACTGAACATTATTTGTTATTATTTTGCTATTGTAAACAGTGCTGAGGTGAACATCTTTGAATGTACAGCTTGCTTGATTATTTCCTCAGGATAAATTCCTCTATGTGGAATTTCTGGTAAGCACATATTTACGGCTTGTGGCAACTTTTGCTATTGTAAACAGTGCTGAGGTGAACATCTTTGAATGTACAGCTTGCTTGATTATTTCCTCAGGATAAATTCCTCTATGTGGAATTTCTGGTAAGCACATATTTTACGGCTTGTGGCAACTTTTGCCAGACTGTCTCCAGAAGTACAATTCGCTTTCCCACTAGCCCCATTTGAGACTGCCTATTTCCCATAGTTTCATCAACACTGAGTTAATAATCTTAACGTTTGCCAAAATGATGGCAAACCTGTTTAACTTGGACTTCTTTGCTTACAAGCGAGTTAAAACTTTTCACACATGGCTATCAAGCATTTTTAATTATTTATTTCTTTATGATAGTTATGTCCTTTGCCCATTTTTCTATTGGCAAAATGGCTGGTGAGGTGGAAATCACCCCGTTTCCTTGGACTTTTTCACATAAGGAATAGCTGAAGGAAAAGAAGTTTGTTTAACTTGAGGAAAATTAAACTCAGGTGAGAAATGATTATACACTATAAACATTTGAAGAATTCCCCCTGATACACAAGCCTGTGTAGGATACAGAATGCAGACTGCCATTTATTAGGTGTTAAAATATGACAACTGGGCTTTGTACAAACCAAATAGCCTGAGACAGGTCTCAAGCTAGTCTGGGTATCATTTGAAGGTGACTTCCCATCCATCCCTCTTGAATATGGATAGACATGAAATTCTAACCATCCTACCCCAGCCCACAGCAGGGGTCCAGGGTGCAGGCTCCTTGATAGCCCAGCCTTTCACAGTTACTTCAAAAAATCAGGGATGAGTGGAAGTGAATTCTAATCTTGAATAATTACCATATTCAGGAGATAGATGTTAGTCACACCAGAATTGCATTTATCCTACTTCTTATTACAAATAGTGTAACAGAACTCCTGGGGATATTGCAGGGCAAATGAACTTTAACCACAAACTTTTGTCAATGTGTTTTCAGAGACCTTGGGCTCTAGTTTTAAGAGGAGTGTACCCCTTTAGGTTGGAATTCAATTCTATGTGCAACGGTAATTTCACACTCTCACATAATGGGAGGCAACCCCATTCCTGGCTTCTTGCTCTGAGAACACCTACCCAAAGTCCACCTTCTTGGAAGGCAGGCCATGAGTGGCCTTCAAGACCTACTATTAGTTCTGGAGGTAGAATAGTCATGTCCAGGCCAGAGTCCTCAATCCAGGCTGGACTCAATACCCAAAGTAATATGGGAAGCAGGGAATTCAAATATGAACAGCTCCATGTGACCTTCTTGTCCAGGAACAAGGTCATTTACGTGGCAAGCTTTCCCAGCAGTAGCTGTCCATTAATACATTCACTTACCCCCATGGGATTTCAGCTATGTCAGAAGCTACACTGGTAAGAACAGAGCCTAATTTTTAAAATCTGTCCAAGACACTATAGTCTATCAGTGCCATGGTCAGGGGGCAAGTTGCAGTCTCATCATTCCAAAGCCAGTGGAAACACACTAGAGTTGGTTGTCAGCCATGAAAGAAGGGAGGGCACAAAGCTAAACCTGATCAGTTCCCCCTTTAGAGGACAATTCAGAAATTACCCAGCATCTGTAGCTAAGTGGTCAAGGAGTTTAGGATTACTGCAGCTTAGACAGAGCATCATGCTAGTTGCCCATCATTAAGCATGCAAGGAGGGTTCTTCCTCATACAAGGGCACAGACTGTGCCAGGGCCTCAGCAGGTCTGATAAGTTGGAATGGACAGTGGTCCTTCTGTCTTCTTAACCATAACCATACACAAGGAGTCAAGCTTGGAAAGACATCAATGTTACCTTATTTAAGAAGGATCTGACAAAACCCTCCAAGAACTGGGCACCTAAGGGATTAACATCCAAGTAATAGCAGCTAAAGTGACCCTCTCTAATCTCTTCACTCCATTCTCCCTAACCAGAGATGGCAGTTCTACCCATGCCAGGATACTGTACATTTACTACAGCACTCCTACAACATGAGAAGTTCCCGCACACAGGGAGTTCCTTTAGCCTACAGGTGAGCATATTTCTCCACCTTCACATTTAAGAAAAACTGACTTGACTACTTGATATTTAACTCTATAAATAAAATCATAGCCAAAATAAAAGTGCAAACAACCAACTGGGAAAAATATTTACAGCAAAATGAAAGATCATATCATTGTTGTTTGAGAAACTAATTGATAAGAAAACACAAAGTCATCAAAGACAATTAACCAAATAGAAAATACAACTATTATAAAACACACACATACACACACTGTCCGTCAAAAATGTTCATTCAGACAAGCAACAACATTTTACTTATTTCTTGGCCTCTCAACAAAATGTTTTTAATGATATTTCTCAAAGCCTCAGAACCATAATTTCAATCATCCTGAGCATTCCAAGGGAGCTTCTAAAGTCTCCCAAAACAGCTAGGATTGAGGCAGAGTGTGCTCCTTTAGAAGGGATTAGTGACTGATTAGCAACTGGAGACCCTTGGAGCCTCCCTACTACCTCTCCTGGCCCTAGATCACTCTCTGCTTTACTTTTTTCTCTTGGGCCACCAGCCCTCCCTCCCCTCTAGAAGTGAGCTCTCAGGAAACCCTCAGAGCCCATAGGTCCCAATGTGACACATCAGGTTTATCAGCTTTATCTCATCACTGAATACCCCCTATCTCTTTCTCTGGTATTCTTTCATAATGAGCATAGGAAGGGGGAAAAAAGCCTGGAAATCAGGCATCTCATACCTGAAAACACATTGGCTCTTTCAGAAAAAGTAATTCTAACCGTATAGCCCAAAGCAAATGTATAAGAGATTGGAACTGTGTGAACAGATTTCCTAAGGATTCAACTGAATTTAAATTACTAATTCACGCAGTGTAAGAGACAATCATTGAGGCATGTAGAAAGTATACTGCTGATCTAGGACCTACCCTGGCTTTCACACTTTCACAATTTTTCAGAACACAGGAATCGTTCACTAAATAGTGACAGGAATTCTTAGCAAAGAACAGAAGGTCAATTAGAAAAGACCAATTTGTCCTTGCCCTTTGACTGGTCTGTAAGTGGCCAATGGATTCCCCAACTAGCTGGTTTAATTAAACCCTAGGCAGCTGAGAACAACTAGGGGTGATCTGACTCCTAGAAAGAAGGAAAGAGCTCTGGAGACCAGAATGTGTTCCAAGAAGGGATTTTGACTCTAGATAAACTATGTAATCAGGGATTAGAAAAAAGTGCTCACCATAGGCAAGAATCATATAATTTTAGATTGGAGAAGACCTAAGAGGCTGTCATAAGATCCAAGTACCTATACAATGCATGAATGGCTTCTATGGCATTCCAGATAGGTGTGCATGCAGTTCTCCTGGGACTGCCTCACCTTACAATTGAATAGAGCTTCCTTCAATAACCTAAACTGAAATCTACCCCCTGCTGTAAGTTTAACTTTAGACTTAGGTGGTGTTGCACATGTCACTTGGAAATCAGTCCTGGATGCTTCTGTCTAATATGGGATCTGGAAAAGCAGGATGCTACAAACCTGAGATAGTGTAGGGAGTGAATGGAACCCAATGAGTGGGACTCAGCTTCATGCATCCCATCCATCCTTTTTTTCCTTCCCTTTGCCTCAGAATAAGAGGTTTTCTCCTCCCATGAAAAGCTAATATTTCCATCTGCATTCTATCCCAGTGGTTCTCAAACTTTAAGGTACGTCAGAATTACCTGGAAAGCTTAATAAAACATAGACTGCTGCTTACCACCCCAAAGTTTCTGATTCAAAAGGTCTGGGGTATGACCCAAGGATTTGCATTTCTAAATTCCCAGGTTATGCTGTTGCTGCTGGTCCAGGAACCACACTTTAAGAACCACTGCTCTAGATCAGGGGAGAAAAACCTTCTGTCAAGGGCCAGATGTAAATAGGTTAGGCTTTCAGGACATACGGTCTCTGTTGCAACTACTCAGTTCTGCTGTTGTAGTGTGAAGGCAGCCAAAGACACTATGTAGATGAATGGATATGGCTGAGTTCAAATAAAACTTTATTTACAAAACCAGGCCATGGACAAGCCTGCAGGCTGTCATTTACAACCCCCTGCTCTAGACCCTTGCTCAGAGTTCTACTCTCATCCCTTCCTTTCACAGACAAAGTTTCTTGAACAACTCACCACTCATTGTTTCCACTTCTTCACTTCCCATTTACTCTGCAATCCTTGTAATCTGGCTTCTACCTACTCCATTCCACTGAAATTGACCTCAGCAAAGTCATCAGTACTGTCATATGATAGCTTTCAGTCTTTTTCTTACCTACACTTTTCTCTTGCAATGATTGTTGGTTTCATCATCTTTTTGGAACATCTTCCTCCATCAGCTTCTTTGACATCACTCTCACAGCGTCTGTCATACTTATCTTTCTGCTGCTTCTGAGTTTTCCATTTCTCTGGCCAAGACCAGCTTCATGGAGTGAGACCGATGCAGTTGCACAAAACAGTGTTCAGAAGGGCCCCTGCTTGGAGCTTAATATACTATAGTCACTGTCTTGAAATTCTGAATAATTTTCTCTTGGAATTTCTGTTTTGTAAGTTAAGTCCAATGGGACAATGGAACACGCACTGGGCTTGGAGTCTCAGCTCATGTTCGTCCGCCTCCTTCTACCTCCCAGAGATGGGTTTTCCCCGCCCACTGCCATGCCCCCTTGCATGGCCTCCCTCACCCTACCTCTACCCCATTACCATTGCCACTCCCTGAGCCTGGAAAAGGCCTGGGCACCATACTGGGAGGATCAGGGTTGGGCACACATTCCATTCCTGTGCCACACCAGCAGCACCATGGCATGTGTGGCAGGTGACCAACTGGAGGCTGAGTCTTGGCCCATGAAACTCTTGGTACCCCCATCCAGGTCTTTTTTTGTGCTGTGGCACAGAGGTTTGAAGATCCTTGGGGGCCACCCATTTGCCATGAGTTGAGGCAGGAGACCATGCATAAAGGAAATGACTGGCTTAACTTCCCAAAACCCACCATTGGCCAGGGCGTGGTGTGGAAAGTCCACATTGACAGAAGGAATTAGCATTCTTCAGGCCCAAGCAAATGAGTACCCATATCGTGGGACAGGGCCTGCAGTTGACACACAAGCATCCCCTTGCCCAGAAGTACTCCTTCAGCCAGCTCTATGGGGAGGTGGAAGGAAGGAAGAGAATCCCCTCTCCTCCTTCATTCAACCTTCCTGAGTTTGGCTTGAATTTGTCTCTTTTGCCCAGCTCAAGGCACCCTCCATAAATGAGCCATGAAATAATATGAAATGTATTATTTCAGTAATTCCACATACAAGCTAAATGCTCTGATATTTGCATTTAAAATTGGCATTGCTGAAAGAAGCCAGTCACAAAAGACCACGTAGTATATGATTCCATTTGTATTAAATAGACAGAATAGACAGGACTATAGACAGAAAGCAGATTAGTGGTTATCTAGGGCTAGGGGAGGGGGTAATTGGGACTGCTAATGGGTGTGGGGGATTTCTTTCTGGGATGATGAAAAATGTTCTAAAATTAGATTGTGGTGGCGGTTGCATAACTCTGTGAAAGTACTAAAAACCACGGAACTGCGCACTTTAAATGGGTGAATTTATTGTATGCAAAGTACACCTCAATAAAGCTGTTAAAAAAAACTGGCATTGCACAATGTAAAGATTAATGATAAAATTCATGCTAATAATTTAAAAGTTTTAATTTTTCTTTATTGGAATGACATTAAACAGCAAATAAAAGCCACCATGATGTCAAGAGAGAAACCACAGATGAAAGAAAAAGCTATGTAGCACTTTTTTCCTGTGTTTTGAACAATGAGTCTTATATTTTCATTTACGTTGGCTTTGCCTCTGACCTCTTAAATATTGGTGCTTCCCCTGGTTTTACCCTAAGCCATCTTTCCTCACAGTCTCATTCAAGATCCAAATTTCAGCTACCACATGCTCCTTCATGCCTCACAAATCTTTATCTCTGGGCCAGACCACTCTATACACAAATATTCAAAGGCCTGGTGAATATCTCCACAGGTGCTTAAAACTCAACATACATATACATGTACCCATAATCTGCTCCTTCTCTGTATCTCCTATTTTAGTGAAGAATATTACCATCCACTAAATTGCTCAAAACAGAAACATTGGAGTCCTTTTGATATTTCTCCCCACCCCCTTTCATTCAATGATTCACTAAATTCTAAAACCCCAAGTATATTCTAACTTAGACCCTCTTTTAAATTTCCTCTGCTTCTGGGCTGGTTCATATCCTCATCAAATCTTACCTAGACTATTCAAATGGCTTCCTTATGAATCTCTTTGTCTTTAATCTCAACCACCTGCAGTTCACCTTTCACTCTTTCATCTTTCACAGATTTGCTAAAAGGCAAATCTGACCATGTCACTCCCTGGCTCAAAATAGGTATATGTGTCACCATAACCTACATAATAAAATGGAAAATCATCATGGCATACGAGAACCATGCACACATATAGTATTTTTTAACTTTCGTCATAATATTTTTATAGTAGAGAAACACGGGGAACAAGGCAAATGCCCAATAAAAGAGGAGTGGTTAAGTAAATTGTGGTACATCACAATGATGAATGAGTTCATTTAAAATGTTAAAATATTAATTGTAAAATAAATGATGATATGTTCACATGCTACTTTATTATATGATGCAGTCATTTAAAATCAGATTTAGGGACTTCCCTGGCAGTCCAGTGGTTAAGACTCCACGCTTCCAATGCAGGGGGCATGGGTTCAATCCCTAGCCCAGGAACTAAGATCCCCATGCTGCACAGCATGGCCAAACAAACAAACAAAAGGCAACAAACAAAACAAAAATAAACAAATAAAAAAAATAAATAGGGCTTCCCTGGTGGCGCAGTGGTTGGGAGTCTGCCTGCCGATGCGGGGGACAGGGGTTCATGCCCCAGTCCAGGGGGATCCCACATGCCGCGGAGCGGCTGGGCCCATGGGCCATGGCCGCTTGGGCCTGCGTGTCCGGAGCCTGTGCTCCGCAGTGGGAGAGGCCACAGCAGTGAGAGGCCTGTGTACCACAAAAAATAAATAAATAAATAAAATCAGATTTAAAAATAATACTTTTTTTAAAAATTACCACAAATGACCACCAGTTTTAGAAAAAAAAACACTAAAACTGAAAGGTAAAAATGTTTATATCTTCTTAAATTAATTTATGATATGATAAGAAAATAAGATACCCAATCCAAGGACTAAGTGAAAGCAAAAACTCAGAGAAGAAAAGAGAGTGCTAAAGCTCATTTTCATCATAAGAATATTTGCCAAATCAGCTCAATTTGACTTTTAGGTTTTCACAATCCCATGAGGATTGTTCTAGGATGGAAATCTAATGGACAACTCTTCCCATAAAGTTGAAATCTCAAAGGGTAAGGATAAATCAAAATAAACTGACTCCCACCTTCAAAGAACATATAAAGAAACTTTCTTGTGTGAGACCTTCATTATGAGTAGAGTAACAAAACTTAAATCTCCCCTGAGAACTGGTAATTACAACCAGCATTTACTCACGTTTGCAACCTAAATTTATATTACTTGATAGGTTTCAAAGAAATATTTATAAATCTCAAGGTGAGAATTTACCTTAAAATGTCCCTGCCATACAAACACCTGTTACTCCCCAGCCACCTGACAAAAATAGATGAAAATCCTCTGTGAACAAAACCACCTTTATCACAGTCTCAGAGTTTACCCAAAGTTCCAAGGCACAAATCAGAGTCAAAATTCACAAAATGCATAATAAAATAGGAATAAACAATAGCCAGCAGAATAGAACTGCAAATAATAAGTACTGAAATAAATAGACACAGACCAAAAGCTAAGAACATTTAATATTTTCAGGAAATAAGTCAAACAAATTGACTTGAAAATATGAGCAAACAGCAATCAGATTTGAAAAAGAGTAAAAAGAACATATGGAAATTAAAAATATAATCTTTGAAATTAAAATCTCAATAGAGGGGTTTAATAACAGATTAGACAGAGTGGAAAAGAGAATCAATGAATTAGAAGATAGGTCTGAAGGAGTTATTCAGAATGCAGGGCAGAGGGACAAGCAGAGGGTAAGTGTGAACTACAGGTTAAAAAATATAGAATGTATTTGAAACCCGAGTATATATCAATTTGAAGTTCTAGAAGAATACTACAACCTTTTAAAATTGGAATAGTCTTATAACCATTAAAACAATTGAATCAGAGACATATAGCTTCCAAATCTGGAGAAAACTCCAGATTCAGATGATTTCACTAGGAATTTCTACCAAACATTCAAGAAAAATGTAATTCCAAACTTCTGAAAACTCGTCCAGGGAATTAAAAATAAGGAAATACATTGCAATTTATTTCCTCATTTTATAAGTATAGCATAGACTTGATTCTAAAATCTGACAAGGACCTATGACAAAGGAAAAGCACAGGCCAGTCTCAATCCAGAACATGCATGCAATAATCCTAAACAATATATTAACAATTTAACAGTATATGACAATTATCAGTATATACAAAGGAAAATCTATCAATATCAAGTTGGATTTGTGCCAGGAATGTAATATTAGTTTAAACTACAAAATCAATGGAATGCTCCACATTAATAAAGGAGAAAATATGATCATCTAGAGATGATGAAAAAAGTTTTTTTTAATTCAATACCCTTTCACGATTTAAAAAGAAAAAAGAAAACCCCCTGGTAGCCTAAAAAGAGAAGTGAGCTTCTTCTTTATTTTTTTTTTAACCTGTTTATTGGAGTATAATTGCTTTACAATGGTGTGTTAGTTTCTGCTGTATAACAAAGTGAATCAGCTATACGTATACATATATCCCCACATCCCCTCCCTCTTGTGTCTCCCTCCCACCCTCCCTATCCCAACCCGCTAGGCGGTCACAAAGCACTGAGCTGATCTCCCTGTGCTATGCAGCTGCTTCCCACTAGCTATCTATTTTACATTTGGTAGTGTATATATGTCCATGCCACTCTCTCACTTTGTCCCAGCTTTCCCTTCCCCCTCCCCGTGTTCTCAAGTCCATTTGAGAAGTGAGCTTCTTTAACCTGATAAAGGATATAAACAATAACAAGTATAAGCCTAAAGAAATCATCACAATTAATAGGGAAACTCTGAAAGCTTTCCCTTTGCCATAGGAAACAAGACCCCACTATCCCCAGATTTATAAAGTATTATACTGGAAATCCAAACCAGTGTACTAAGGGAAGAAAAGAAATAAGTAATATAACATCTGGAAAAGGAGAATTTGAACTGTCAACTTTTGCACATGATAGAATCCAAAACAATTTATAGGTGAATTATTAGAATTAAAAAGGAAATTTAAGCATTCTTCTTGATACAGTGTCAATCTACAAAAATCAATTAAATTTCAATTACAGAAGAAATGTAATTAGAAGATTTTTTTAAGATGCTATTTTCAATAGCATTAAAAATAAATTTAACAAAAGTTGTACAAATCCTTTATAGAAAAAATTATTTTAAAAAAATTATAAAAAGCCAAGGGGTTTGAGTCCCACAGTGGGCTCCCCAGCACAGGAGTCCTACTCCAGCAAGAAGAGCCCCCAGAATGTTTGTGTTTGAAGGCCAGGGCATCTTTTGGGGAGACCCAGAGGGCTAGAGACTCCACTTTTAAATGGCACACACAAAATCTCACATGCAAAAGCAATAATTTGAAAGGAGCCTGAATCAGACATACCTGATGATCTTGAAGAGTCTCCCGGAGAGGGAGGAGGCAACTGGAAGCAGGAGCTCACCCTGCGGACATAGACACTGGCAACAACCATTTTGCAGAACTCATTCTACCACATGGACACTGTTTGCTGACAAGCACCACTGTGGAATCCTCCTTCTAGGTTATTAGCCTCAGAACTTAGCCCCAGTCCCACCCACCAGCCTGTAGACAACAGTACTGGGATGCCTCAGGCCAAGCAACAAAATGGGCAGGGACACAGCCCCACCCACCAGCAGACAGGCTGATTTAAAGGACCCTGAGCCCACAGCTGCCCTGGACATGGCCCTGCAGCCAGAGACCCTGGGACCCAGCTCTGTCCATCAGTGGGCAGGCACCAGCCCTAGAATCCCCTGGGCCCTGGGCCCACCCAGCCAGTCTACTATAGCCTTGGGACCAGCCTCATCTACCAGTGGGCAGACACCAGCCCCAAGATATCTGCAGCCCTGCAGCCTGCCCTGGCAGGACCCAGCCCAACAACCAGCAGGCCAGTACCAGCCCTGGAACACACTGGGCCCCAACCCCACTGACCAGAGGGCCAACACGAGCTTCAGGACACCCCAGATTCTGCAGCCAGCTGTGTCAGAAACCAGCCCCACCCACCAGTGGTCCAACACCAGCTCTGGGACTCCTGGGCCCTGCAGCCAGTCCCCAGGTCTTGGCGTTGTTCATCTGTGAGACGGCACTAGCCCCAGGACCTGGCTTCACCCACCAGTGGGCAAGCACCAACCCCAGGATCTTCTGGACCCCAACTCTGCCTACCAGTGAGCCAGCACTAGCCCTGGGCCCCCTAGGGTTCCACAAACAGCCACCTCATGACTCAGTCCTGCCAACCAGCAGCCAGCAGCCTCTGCACAAGGGTCTGGCAACCAACAGGACCAGGGGCCAGCCACACCAACCAGAACGTCCACAGTAGTCAGCCTGACACAACAGAAGGACCCACACAGACCACATAGGGGGCACCCTAGAGCATATGGCTCTGGTGACCAGAGGGGAGTGCACTGCTGGGATGCGTAGGACATCTCCTACAGAAGTCCACTTCTCCAAGATAGGGAAACATAACCAACCTACCAGATACAGAGAAATTAAAAAAGCAAGTCAGGCAAAATGAGGCAACAAAGGAACATATTCCAAATGAAGGAACAAGATAAAACCCCAGAAGAAGAACTAATTGAAGTGGAGACAAACAATCTATGTGAGCAACAGCTCAAAGGAATAATCACAAAGATGATCAAGAACTCAGGAGAAAAATGGATGAACAGAGTGAGAAGTTAGTATTTTTTAACAAAGAGTTTGAAAATATAAAGAACAACCAAACAGAGGTGAAGACTACAATAGCTGAAAAGAAAAATACACTAGAACGAATCAACAGTAGACTGAATGATACAGGGGAATGGATCAGCAAGCTAGAAGACAAGAGTAGATTTTACTTCAGTGGAAATCACTGAAGATAAAGGAAAAAAAAAAGAATGAAAAGAAATGAGGACAGTTTAAGAGACCTATAGGACAACATCAAGCATACTAACATTCACATTATAGGGGTTCCAGGAGTAGAAGAGAGAGAAAGGGGCAAACAAAATATTTGAAGACATAATAGCTGAAAACTTCTCTAACCTGGGAAAGGAAAAAGCCATCCAAACCAAGGAAGCACAGAGAATCCCAAACAGGATCAACTCAAAGAGGACCACACCAAAACACATTGCAATTAAAATGGCAAAAATTAAAGATAAAGAAAGAATATTAAAAGCAGCAGGTAAAGCAGGTTGTATACAAGGGAATTCCCATAAGGCTATCTGCTGACTTTTCAGCAGAAACTCTGCAGGCCAGAAGGGAGTGGCATGATATATTTAAAGTGATGAAAGGGAAATACCTACAACCAAGAATACTCTACCCAGCAAGGCTCTCATTCAGACTTGATGGAGAGATCAAAAGTTTTACAGACAAGAAAAATTTTAAAGAGTTCAGCACCATCAAAGCTTTACAAGAAATGTTAAAGGGATTTCCCTAAGCAAAAAAGAAAAGGTCACAACCAGAAGCATGAAAATCACAAAAGGAAAAAGCTCATCAGTAAAGGTAGTAAATCACCAGGTACAAAGCTAGTAGGAAGGTTAAGAGACAAATGCAGTAAAGTCATCTATATCCATAATAAGCAGTTAAGGGATAGACAAAACAAAGAGATGTAAAATATGATGTCAAAAACAATAATTGTGAGAGGAGGAAAGTAAAAATGCATGTTGTTAAAATACATTTGAATAAATACGTTTGAAATTAACAGATCAATAACTTAAAATAATCATATATATTACATATATATTATGTATAATCATATATATATATATGGTAACCACAAACCAAACATCTATAATAGATTAATAATAGCAAAAAAGAGAAAGGAAACCAAACATAACATTAAAGACAGTCATCAAGTCACAAGGCAAGAGAAGAAAAGAAGAAAGGAAAAAAAAAAACTACAAAAAAAACTCAAAAGCAATTAACAAATGCAATTAACAAAATGGCATACATACATATATATCGATAATTACTTTAAATGTAAATGGACTGGGACTTCCCTGGTGGCGCAGTGCTTAAGAATCCACCTGCCAATGCAGGAGACACAGGTTCAATCCCTGGTCTGGGAAGATCCCACATGCTGTGGAGCAACTAAGCCCATGCACCACAACTACTGAGCCTGCACTCTAGAGCCCATGAGCCACAACTACTGAGCCCATGTGCCACAACTACTGAAGCCCACATGCCTATAGCCCATGCTCCACAACAAAAGAAGACAATGCAATGAGAAGCCCACACGCCGCAACAAAGAGTAGCCCCTACTCACCGCAACTAGAGAAAGCCCACACTCAGCAACAAAGACCCAACACAGCCAAAAATAAATAAAATAAATAAATTTAAATAAATAAATGCAAATGGACTAAATGCTCCAATCAATATACATAGAGTAGCTGAATGGATACAAAAACAAGATTCGTATATATGCTGCCTACAAGTGACTCACTTCAGATCAAAAGACACACACAGACTGAAAGCAAGGGAATAGAAAAAGTTATTCCATGCAAATGGAAATCACAAGAAAGCCAGGGTAGCAATACTTATAATAGACAAAACTGACTTGAAAACAAAGACTGTTACAAGAGACAAGGAAGGACATTACATAATGATCAAAGGATCAATCCAAGAAGAAGATATAATCATTGTAAACATATATGTACCAAATATGGGACCACCTAAATACATAAAGCAAATACTAACAGATATATAAAGGGAGAAATTGACAGTAACACGATAACAGTAGAAGAATTTAACACCCCACTTACATCAATGGAAAGATCATTCAGACAGAAAATCAATAAGGAAACACTGGCCTTAAATGATACATTAGACCAAACAGATTTAATAGATACATATAGAACATTCCAACCAAAAGCAGCAAAATACACACTTTCCAAGTGCACATGGAATATTCCCCAGGATAGATCATATGCTAGGCCACAAAACAAGCCTCGATAAATTTAAGAAAACTGAAATCATATCAAGCATCTTTTCTGATCACAATGCTATGAGACTAAAACTCAACAACAAGAAAACAACTGCAAAAAACCCCCACAAACATGGACTAATTACCAGTAATGAAATTGAATGAGTAATTTTAAAACTCCCAACAAAAAGTCTAGGACCAGATGGCTTCACAGGTGAATGCTATCAAACATTTGGAGGAGTTATACCTATCCTCAAATTATTCCAAAAAATAGCACAGGAAGCAAGAATTCCAAACTCATTCTATGAGACCAGCACCATGCTGATACCAAAACCAGACAAAGATATCACAAAAAAAAGAAAATTATAGGCCAATATTACTGATGAACATAGACGCAAAAATGCTCCCAAAATATGAGCAAGCCAAATCCAACAATACATTAAAAAGGTCATACTACCATGATCAAGTGGTATTTATCACAGGGATGCAAGGATGGTGCAATATCTGGAAATCAATCAATGTAATACACCACATTAACAAACTGAAGAATAAAAATCATGTGATCATTTCAACAGATGAAGAAAAAGCTTTAGACAAAATTCAACATCCATTTATGATAAAAACTCTCCAGAAACTGGGTATAGGGCTTCCCTGGTGGCGCAGTGGTTAAGAGTCCGCCTGCTGATGCAGGGGACACGGGTTCATGTCCCAGACCGGGAGGATCCCACATGCCGCGGAGTGGCTAGGCCCATGAGCCATGGCTGCTAAGCCTGCACATCTGGAGCCTGCGCGTCTGGAGCCTGTGCTCCACAACAGGAAAGACCACAACAGTGAGAGGCCTGCATACTGCAAAAAAAAAAAAGAAAGAAAGAAAGAAAAAAAGAAAGTGGGTATAGAGGGCACGTACCTCAACATAATAAAGGTAATATGTAAGTCCACAGCTAATATCATACTCGATCGTGAAAAGCTGATAGCATTTCCTCTAAGATCAGGAACAAGACAAGGATGCCCACTCTCACTACTTTTATTCAACATAGTATTGGAAGTCCTAGCCACAGCAATCAGAAAATAAAAAGAAATAAAAGGAATCCAAATTAGAAAGGAAGAAATAAAACTGTCTCTATTTGCAGATGACATAATACTATACATGAAAAATGCTAAAAATGCCACCAAAAAAACTACTAGAGCTCATCAATGAATTTGGTAAAGTCGTTGGATACAAAATTAATATACAGAAATCTGTTGCATTTCTATACACTAACAATGAACTCTCAGAAAGAGAAATTAATCCTATTTAAATCACATCAAAAAGAATAAAATTGCTAGGAATAAGCCTACCTAAGGAGGTAAAAGACCTGTACTCAGAAAGCTATAAGACACTGATGAAAGAAACTGAAGATGACAAAAACAGATGGAAAGATATACTGTGTTCATGAATTGGAAGAATTAATATTGTTAATATGACCTTACTACCCAAGGAAATCTACTGATTCAATTCAATTCCTATCAAAATACCAAGGGCCTTTTTCACAGAACTAGAACAAATAAGTTTAAAATTTGAATAGTGACACAAAAGACCCTGAATAGCCAAAACAAACTTGAGAAAGAAGAACAGAGGTATTGTGCTCCCTGACTTCAAGCTATACTGTAAAGCTACACTAGTCAAAACAATACGGTACTGGCACAAAAACAGACACATAGATCAATGGAACAGAATGGAGAGCACAGAAAACCTATCCCCTATGGTAAATTAATCTATGACAAAGGAAGCAAGAATATACAATGGAGAAAAAACCATCTCTTCAATAAGTGGTACTGGGAAAAGTGGACAGCACCACATAAAAGAATGAAATTAGAACATCTTCTCATACCATAAACAAAAATAAACTCAAAATGCATTAAAGACCCAAACAGAAGACCAGAAACTATAAAACTCCCAGAAGAAAACATAGGTAGAACACTGTTTGACATAAACCATAGCAATTTTTTTTTGATCTCTCTCCTAAGGCAAAGGAAATAAAAGCAAAAATAAACAAATGGGACTTAATGAAACAACCAAACAAAAAGACAAGCTACTGAGTGGGAGAAAATATTTGCAAATGTTATGACTGATAAGGGTTTAATATTCAAAATAAATAAACAGCTCATACAACTCAATTACAAAAATAACTCAATTAAAAAATGAAGACCTGACATCTTTCCAAAGAAGGCATACAAATGGCCAGTAGGCACATGAAAAGATACTCAACATTGCTGGTCATCAGAGAAATGCAAATCAAAACCACAGTAAGGTATCCCACCTGTCAGAATGACTATCCTCAAAAAGACCAGAGATAACAAATGCTGGCGAGGATGTGGAGAGAAGGGAACACTTATACACTGTTGGTATGAGTGTAAACTGGTGCAGTCACTGTGAAAAACAGTATGGAGATTCCTCAAAAAACTAAAAATAGAACTACCATATGATCCTGCAATCCCACTCCTGGGTGTATAACTGAAGAAAACAAAAACACTAATTTTAAAAGATATATGCACCCTAATATTCATAGCAGCATTATTTACAATAGCCAAGATGGAAGCAACCTAAGTGTCCATCAGATGAATGGATAAAGAAGAAGTGGGGGATGAGGGGAAGATGGCGGAAGAGTAAGACGTAGAGATCACTTCCCCCCACAGATACACCAGAAATACATCTACACGTGGAATAACTCCTACAGAACACCTACTGAACGCTGGCAGAAGACCTCAGACCTCCCAAAAGGCAAGAAACTTCCCACGTACCTGGGTAGGGCAAAAGAAAAAAGAATAAACAGAGACTAAAGGATAGGGATGGGACCTGCACCAGTGGGAGGGAGCTGTGAAGGACGAAAGGTTTCCTCACACTAGGAAGCCCCTTCGTGGGCGGAGACTGCGGGTGGCGGAGGGGGAAAGCTTTGGAGCCGCGGAGGAGAGCTCAGCAACAGGGGTGTGGGGGGCAAAGCGGAGAGATTCCCGCACAGAGGTTTGGTGCCGACCGGCACTCACCAGCCCGAGAGGCTTGTCTGCTCACCAGCCGGGGCGGGCGGTGCTGGGAGCTGAGGCTCGGGCTTCGGTCGGAGCGCAGGGAGAGGACTGGAGTTGGCAGGGTGAACACAGACTGCAGGGGGTTAGTGCACCACGGCTAGCTGGGAGGGAGTCCGGGGAAATGTCTGGACCCGCCGAAGAGGCAAGAGACTTTTTCTTCCCTCTTTGTTTCCTGGTGCGCGAAGAGAAGGGCTAAGAGCGCTGCTTAAAGGAGCTCCAGAGACGGGCACGAGCCGCGGCTAAAAGCGCAGACCCCAGAGACGGGCATGAGACGCTAAGGCTGCCTCTGCCGCCACCAAGAAGCCTGTGTGCGAGCACAGGTCACTATACACACCCCCCTTATGAGGAGGCTGTACAGCTCGCCACTGCCAGGGTCCCGGGATCCAGAGACAACTTCCCCGGGAGAACACACGGCGTGCCTCACGCTGGTGCAACGTCATGGTGGCCTGTGCCGCCGCAGGCTCACCCCGCACTCCGTACCCCTTCCTCCCCCTGGCCTGAGTGAGCCAGAGCCACCGAAGCAGCTGCTCTTTTAACTGCGTCCTGTCTGAGCGAAGAACAGACGCCCTCCGGTGACCTACACGCAGAGGCGGGGCCAAATCCAAAGCTGAGTCCCGGGAACTGTGAGAACAAAGAAGAGAAAGGGAAATCTCTCCCAGCAGACTCAGAAACAGCGGATTAAAGCTTCACAATCAACTTGATGTACCCTGCATCTGTGGAATACATGAATAGACAACGAATTATCCCAAATTGAGGAGGTGGACTTTGAGAGCAAGTTATGATTTTTTCCCCTTTTCCTCTTTTTGTGAGTATGTGTATGCTTCTGTGTGAGATTTTGTCTGTATAGCTTTGCTTCAACCATTTGTCCTAGGGTTCTATCTGTCCGTGTTTTTTTTTTCTTTTTTAAAAACAATTTTTTTCTTAATAATTATTTTTTACTTCAATAACTTTATTTTATCTTACTTTATTTTATTTTATTTTCTTTCTTTCCTTCCTTTCCTCCTTCCTTCCTCCCTCCCTCCTCCCTCCCTCCTCTTTCTTTCTTTCTTTCTTTCTTTCTTTCTTTCTTTCTTTCTTTCTTTCTTTCTTTCTTTCTTTCTTTCTTTCTTTCTTTCTTTCTTTCTTTCTTTCTTTCTTTCTTTCTTTCTTTCTTTTGCTTTTTCTCCCTTTTATTCTTAGCCGTGTGGATGAAAGGCTCTTGGTGCTGCAGCCAGGAGTCAGTGCTGTGCCTCTGAGGTGGGAGACCCAACTTCAGGACACTGGTCCACAAGAGACCTCCCAGCTCCACATAATATCAAACAGCGAAAATCTCCCAGAGGACTCCATCTCAACACCAGCACCCAGCTTCACTCAACGACCAGCAAGCTACAGTGCTGGACACCCCATGCCAAACAACTAGCAAGATAGGAACACAACCCCACCCATTAGCAGAGAGGCTGCCTGAAATCATAATAAGGCCACAGACACCCCAAAACACACCACCAGATGTGGACCTGCCCACCAGAAAGACAAAATCCAGCCTCATCCACCAGAACACAGGCACTAGTCCCCTCCACCAGGAAGCCTACACAACCCACTGAACCAACTTTAGCCACTGGGGACAGGCACCAAAAACAATGGGAACTACGAAACTGCAACCTGCAAAAAGGAGACCCCAAGCACAGTAAGATAAGCAAAATGAAAAGACAGAAAAACACACAGCAGATGAAGGAGCAAGATAAAAACTCACCAGATCTAACAAATGAAGAGGAAATAGGCAGTTTACCTGAAAAAGAATTCAGAATAATGATAGTAAAGATGATCCAAAATCTTGGAAATAGAATAGACAAAATGCAAGAAACATTTAACAAGGACCTAGAATAACTAAAGAGGAAACAAGCAATGCTGAACAACACAATAAATAACATTAAAAATGCTCTAGATGGGATCAATAGCAGAATAACTGAGGCAGAAGAACGGATAAGTGACCTGGAAAATAAAATAGTGGAAATAACTACTGCAGAGCAGAACAAAGAAAAAAGAATAAAAAGAACTGAAGACAGTCTCAGAGACCTCTGGGACAACATTAAACGCACCAACATTTGAATTATAGGGGTTCCAGAAGAAGAAGAGAAAAAGAAAGGGACTGAGAAAATATTTGAAGAGATTATAGTTGAAAACTTCCCTAATATGGGAAAATAGTTAATCAAGTTCAGGAAGCACAGACAGTCCCATACAGGATAAATCCAAGGAGAAATACGCCAAGACACATATTAATCAAACTGTCAAAAATTAAATACAAAGAAAACATATTAAAAGCAGCAAGGGAAAAATAACACACAAGGGAATTCCCATAAGGTTAACAGCTGATCTTTCAGCAGAAACTCTGCAAGCCAGAAGGGACTGGCAGGACATATTTAAAGTGATGAAGGAGAAAAACCTGCAACCAAGATTACTCTACCCAGCAAGGATCTCATTCAGATTTGATGGAGAAATTAAAACCTTTACAGACAAGCAAAAGCTGAGAGAGTTCAGCACCACCAAACCAACTTTACAACAAATGCTAAAGGAACTTCTCTAGGCAAGAAACACAAGGGAAGGAAAACACCTACAATACGAACCCAAAACAATTAAGAAAATGGGAATAGGAACATACAAATCGATAATTACCTTAAATGTAAATGGACTAAATGCTCCCACCAAAAGACACAGATTGGCTGAATGGATACAAAAACAAGACCCATATATATGCTGTCGACAAGAGACCCACTTCAGAACTAGAGACACATACAGACTGAAAGTAAGGGGATGGAAAAATATATTCCATGCAAATGGAAACCAAAAAAAAGCTGGAGTAGCAATTCTCATATCAGATAAAACAGACTTTAAAATAAAGACTATTACAAGAGACAAAGAAGGACACTACATAATGATCAAGGGATTGATCCAAGAAGAAGATATAACAATTGTAAATATTTATGCACCCAACATAGGAGCACCTCAATACATAACACAAATACTAACAGCCATAAAAGGGAAAATTGACAGTAACACATTCACAGTAGGGGACTTTAACACCCCTCTTTCACCAACGGACAGATCATCCAAAATGGAAGTAAATAAGGAAACACAAGCTTTAAATGATACATTAAACAAGATGGACTTAATTGATATTTATAGGACATTCCATCCAAAAACAACAGAATACACATTTTTCTCAAGTGCTCATGGAACATTCTCCAGGATAGATCATATCTTTGGTCACAAAGCAAGTCTTGGTAAATTTAAGAAAATTGAAATTGTATCAAGTATCTTTTCGGACCACAACACTATGAGACTAGATATCAATTACAGGAAAAGATCTATAAAAAATACAAACACATGGAGGATAAACAATACACTACTTAATAACAAAGTGATCACTGAAGAAATCTAAGAGGAAATAAAAAATACCTAGAAACCAATGACAATGGAGACATGACGACACAAAACCTATGGAATGCAGCAAAAGCAGTTCTACGAGGGAAGTTTATAGCAATACAATCCTACCTTAAGAAACATGAAACATCTCGAATAAACAACCTAACCTTGCACCTAAAGCAATTAGAGAAGGAAGAATAAAAAAATCCCAAAGTTAGCAGAAGGAAAGAAATCATAAAAATCAGATCAGAAATAAATGAAGGAAACGATAGCAAAAATCAATAAAACTAAAAGCTGGTTCTTTGAGAAGGTAAACAAAATTGATAAACCATTATCCAGACTCATCAAGAAAAAAAGGGAGAAGACTCAAATCAATAGAATTAGAAATCAAAAAGGAGAAGTAACAACTGACACTGCAGAAATACAAAAGATCATGAGAGATTACTACAAGCAACTCTATGCCAATAAAATGGACAACCTGGAAGAAATAGACAAATTCTTAGAAATGCACAACCTGCCAAGACTGAATCAGGAAGAAATAGAAAATATGAATAGACCAATCACAAGCACTGAAATTGAAACTGTGATTAAAAATCTTCCAACATACAAAAGCCCAGGACCAGATGGCTTCACAGGCGAATTCTATCAAACATTTAGAGAAGAGCTAACACCTATCCTTCTCAAACTCTTCCAAAATATAGCAGAGGGTGGAACACTCCCAAACTCATTCTAGGAGGCCACCATCACCCTGATACCAAAACCAGACAAGGATGTCACAAAGAAAGAAAACTAAAGGCCAATATCACTGATGAACATAGACGCAAAAATCCTCAACAAAATACTAGCAAACAGAATCCAACAGCACATTAAAAGGATCATACACTGTGATCAAGTGGGGTTTATTCCAGGAATGCAAGGATTCTTCAATATACGCAAATCAATCAACGTGATACACCATATTAACAAACTGAAGGAGAAAAACCATATGATCATCTCAATAGATGCAGAGAAAGCTTTCGACAAAATTCAACACCCATTTATGATAAAAACTCTGCAGAAAGTAAGCATAGAGGGAACTTTCCTCAACATAATAAAGGCCATATACCACAGCCAACATCGTCCTCAATGGTGAAAAACTTAAAGCATTTCCACTAAGATCAGTAACAAGTCAAGGTTGCCCACTCTCACCACTCTTATTCAACATAGTTTTGGAAGTTCTAGCCACAGCAATCAGAGAAGAAAAGGAAATAAAAGGAATCCAAATCAGAAAAAAAGAAGTAAAGCTGTCACTGTTTGCAGATGACATGATACTATACATAGAGAATCCTAAAGATGCTACCAGAAAACTACTAGGCTAATCAATTAATTTGGTAAAGTAACAGGACACAAATATAATGCACAGAAATCTCTGGCATTCCTATACACTAATGATGAAAAATCTGAAAGTGAAATGAAGAAAACACTCCCATTTACCATTGCAACAAAAAGAATAAAATATCTAGGAATAAACCTACCTAAGGAGACAAAAGACCTATATGCAGAAAATTATAAGACACTGATGAAAGAAATTAAAGATGATACAACTAGATGGAGAGATATACCATGTTCTTGGATTGGAAGAATCAACATTGTGAAAAGGACTCTACTACCCAAAGCAATCTACAGATTCAATGCAATCCCTATCAAACTACCACTGGCATTTTTCACAGAACTAGAACAAAAAATTTCACAATTTGTATGGAAACACAAAAGACCCCAAATAGCCAAAGCAATCTTGAGAATGAAAAACGGAGCTGGAGGAATCAGGCTCCCTGACTTCAGACTATACTGCAAAGCTACAGTAATCAAGACAGTATGGTACTGGCACAAAAACAGAAAGATCAATGGAACAGGATAGAAAGCCCAGAGATAAACCCATGCACATATGGTCACCTTATCTTTGATAAAGGAGGCAGGAATGTACAGTGGAGAAAGGACAGCCTCTTCTATAAGTGGTGCTCGGATAACTGGACAGGTACATGTAAAAGTATGAGATTAGATCACTCCCTAATGGATTAAAGACCTAAATTTAAGGCCAGAGGCTATCAAACTCTTAGAGGAAAACATAGGCAGAACACTCTATGACATAAATCACAGCAAGATCCTTTTTGACCCACCTCCTAGAGAAATGGAAATAAAATAAATAAATAAATAAATGGGAGCTAATGAAACTTAAAAGCTTTTGCACAGCAAAGTAAACCATAAACAAGACCAAAAGACAACCCTTAGAATGGGAGAAAATATTTGCAAATGAAGCAACTGACAAAGGATTCATCTCCAAAATTTATAAGCAGCTCATGCAGCTCAATAAGAAAAAAACAAACAACTCAATCCAAAAATGGGCAGAAGACCTAAACAGACATTTCTCCACAGAAGATATACAGACTGTCAACAAACACATGAAAGAGTGCTCAACATCATTAATCATTAGAGAAAAGCAAATCAAAACTATAATGAGATATCATCTCACACCAGTCAGAATGGCCATCATCAAAAAATCTACAAACAATAAATGCTGGAGAGGGTGTGGAAAAAAGGGAACACTATTGCACTACTGGTGGGCATGTGAATTGGTACAGCCACTATGGAGAACAGTATGGAGGTTCCTTAAAAAACTACAAATACAACTACCATATGACCCAGCAATCCCACTACTGGGCATATACCCTGAGAAAACCATAATCCAAAAAGAGTCATGTACCAAAATATTCATTGCAGCTCTATTTACAATAGCCGAGAGATGGAAGCAACCTAAGTGTCCGTCGACAGATGAATGGATAAAGAAGATGAGGTACATGTTACAATGGAATATTACTCAGCCATAAAAAGAAACGAAACTGAGCTATTTGTAACGAGGTGGATGGACCTAGAGTCTGTCATATAGAGTGAAGTAAGTCAGAAAGAGAAAGACAAATACCGTATGCTAACAGATATATATGGAATTTGAGGAAAAAAATGTCACAAAGAACCTAGAGGTAAGACAGGAATAAAGACACAGACCTAGTAGAGAATGGACTTGAGGATATGGGGAGGGGGAAGGGTAATCTGTGACAAAGCAAGAGAGTGGCATGGACATATATACACTACTAAACGTAAAATAGATAGCTAGTGGGAAGCAGCCGCATAGCACAGGGAGATCAGCTCAGTGCTTTGTGACCACCTAGAGGGGTGGGATAGGGAGGGTGGGAGGGAGGGAGACGCAAGAGGGGAGAGATATGGGAACATATGTATATGTATAACTGATTCACTTTGTTATAAAGCAGAAACTAACACACGATTGTAAAGCAATTATACTCCAATAAAGATGTAAAAAAGTAAATAAATTAAAATTTTAAAAAAAGAAGTGGTATATATATGCAATGGAATATTACTTGGCCATAAAAAAGAATGAAATTTTGCCATTTGCAACAAAACAGATGGACCTGGAGGGTATTATGCTTAGTGAAATATATCAGGCAGACAAAGACATACTCTATGTTATAATCACCTATATGTTGAATCAAAAAAATAAAACAAGTGAATAATTATAACAAAAAAATTATAAAAAGCATTCAAGAAGACCTAAATAATGAAAACAATATTCCACATTCATTGGACTAGATAACTCAGTATTCCAGAGATGTCCGTTTCTCCTAATTTAATTTATAAATTCAATAAAATTCTAAATAAAATCCCAGCAGGTTTTTTTTCATTGACTTTGCCAAACTTTTTCTAAAAATTACATGGAAGAATAAAGGGCCATGATTAGCCAATACATTCCTGAAGAAAAACAAAATTTGTTTTACCAGATATGAAAACTTCATATAAAGCTGACATAATTAAGAAAATGTGATACTGGCCTAATGACAAATTAGCTAAAGAAACAGATTATATATCCCAGAAATTTACCCAGACATATATGGAAACTTGGTTTATGATAGGGCTAGTATTGCAAATCAGTGGGAAAAGAATGAATTTTTAATAAATTGTGCTGGGACAATTGGTTATCTTTATTTAAAAGAAAAAAGAAAGAAAGAAAATGTACTTTTGCCTCACATCACACACATAGTCAATTCCAGGTGAGTTAAAAACATAACTGTGGAAGATAGAACTATATATAACATGTTCAGAAGACAATGTAGGAGAATACTCCTAACACCTTGGAGGGGGGAGATTTTACTTAACAAGACACAAAGAGAACAAATCTTAAAAGAAATTTTGATAAATTTGACTACATTAAAATTAATATTATCTGTTTACCACCAGACACCATAAAGACAGTAAAACAGAATGGGAGAAGATATTTGAACCCATGTAACCTAAAGAATTAATATCTAGAACATATAAAGAACTCCTACAAACCAATAAGGAAAAGAAAACCCAAGAGAAATACAAGCAAAAGATTTGAACAAGCACTTCACTAGAAGATACACTATATGAAAAGATGTTCTGCCTCACTATCAATTTGAAAACTGCATATTTAAACCCAATGAGAAGCACTTTATACTCACCAGAGTAGCAAAAATTATACCGTTTGCCAATATCAAATTTTGACAAGGGTGTAAAACAACCAGAATTCTTACACATTGCTGGTGGGAGTGTAATTTGGTTCAACCACTTTGGAAAACAATTTGGAATTACCTATTATTTGTCACTCTATGACACAGCAGAGTCACTCTTAGATATACACCATAAAGAAATTCTTGAACAATTGTAATAAAAATTGTGTATTACAATATTTTTTACATTACCATTTATAATGGGGAAAAAACTGGAATAAGCCCAGATGTTCATCATGGCCAATAAGTTGTGGTATATTCATATAATAGAATAATTTACATCATGCAAATGAATACAATGTAACACACAATGACATGGAAAAAAACATAGGTGCTTAATATCGGGTGTAAAAAATACACAGAAAATTCATTCAGTATGAGTCTATTTAAATATAGATAAAAATATTCATAAAACTATATGCTATTTAGGGATACAACCAAATATGTGATAAAATTATAAATAAAATCAAAGTTACAATAAACACAAATTTTAGGATTGTGGTCATGTGACCTTCAGGAGGTAATAAACAGGATAAGAAAGAGGCACACAGGGACCTTCAAAGATAATGGTAACGTTTTTTATCTTAAACTGAATAATAGGCATATGGGTGTTCATTATTTGCCGATTCTTTATAGCCTATATGTTGCTTATAAATTTTTGTATATAGTCAACATTGATTTTTTTTTTTTTTTTTTTTTTTTTGCGGTACGCGGGCCTCTCACTGTTGCGGCCTCTCCCGTTGCGGAGCACAGGCTCCAGACGCACAGTCTCAGCGGCCATGGCCCACGGGCCCAGCCGCTCCACGGCATGTGGGATCCTTCCGGACCGGGGCACGAACCCGTGTCCCCTGCATTGGCAGGTGGACCCCCAACCACTGCACCACCAGGGAAGCCCTGTATATAGTCAACATTGAATAGGTAAAAGAATATATACTGATGTGAAAATGCATATTGAAATTACCATTATAAATTATACTATGTAGCAACATGTAAACATGCTTTTGATATGTTATTTTAAAATTAGAATAGAAGATTACATATCAAAAACTATGTTTACCAATTAGAGATAGATAGATAGATAGAGTGGGTGGGTAGATAGATAGAAAAAAAATACTATGTTTACAACTACACACAAATTATAGTTTTAAATGGATACGAACAAAATACCAGCAAGGGAAAAGAAAAGACACTTGATTTTTAGTTTAATTTTTTTCATCTTTATTTTTATTTTCATTAATGTGGTCATAATTTTGTGCCAATGATAAAATGATACAATTGAAACAGAAAATGGATACTATGAACAGGTCTTCCATTAAAGCTATTTGGACCATAGGCCAGATAACCAAGATACCACTATTCACCTGGTGGCAGCTTATCTCAACTGCAAACAAAATATCCAAGGAAAAAAATCAATCTTATGATTGCTGCACTTGTGAACCTTGCTTTACATAGCAACCAAAACATGCCTCACCAGTCTTCTTCATCCATGTTACCTTTGACCATAATCCTGACAGAAACATGGTACCCAGATAGCTGAGAAAGGACACTGTCACAAAATCTTTCTTAAGGCCAACTCTGTAACCCAATGACCTCATTTTATAAAAGGCATTGATATTAATTCTACAGAAAAGAAACATTATGACCAACTTACTCACTATTAGGGGACTAAGAAGAGGGAATATCATTTAAGGAAACTGCACTGGGTTCTATTTGATTTGCAATCAAAACTGTTCTTACCATCCTGCATTTAAGTATCATGAACAATCCAAGGTTATCAGAAACATTTATTTCAACCATATTAAGAAATAATCTAAATGTCTCTCAAAGAGATATAAAGAAGAAACTTGAGGAGCATTAATATTTTCTGTTGTACCTGTTCAAATGTCTAAAGTTTGCAAAAGAATAGGAAATGAAGTACAAATTAGTGATGGTGTTTAAATGACTCTAAATCACAACTAAAGTGCTCATACCATCAAACTTAGAAGAAAAAAAATCAATACTGCTATACTGAAGTTAAGAATAAATTAGAGGCATGTAAAAGTCTGGAATAACAATATGCTATAAAAATTACTGATATAAAAATATGCCATTTAACAAATTTGATACTACAGAGGCATAAAATTCTACATAGAGTCTGGAAGCAACCATGTGAACATAAGGAGGTAGCTGGGGTAATGCCAACATGGTTAATTCAGAAAGAAACTCAAATTTATAACTGGTTAGGTTTAATTTCTGTTTTGAAGATAAATTACATGCCAGAATCTATATGCTTCAGAAATTTTTCTACTGATATTTAAAGGTAAAAACCGGACTATATAAAAAATACATTTTCAGTAAATATCTTCCCTCTTTTCTCCCCCAAATCTCATGAATAGCTCAGTTTACACACATGTATGCATGAACTCATACACATATTCATATGCACACCTCCTAAACTATATTTTCAACAATTAACAATTCTACGTTACCATCTATAATGAAGTATATAGATATAAAACATTGTAATTGTTTAAAAACTAGCTGTATAATTTTGGTGTTCAATGATTTTTTTAAAGAAATTGATTTAGGAAAAGTTGGAGAAGAAGCCCAAGTTGATTGACAGTTTGGAGTTTGTGTTTCCACCGTCTGATCATAGCCAAATGCAAATGTGATTAAGTTCTGAGAGACAGGAATCTGCAAAGTGTATGCAGCTTATTAGAGTCTTCCCTCTAGGTACAATCCAGCAAGGGCATCAAAGGTGACCTCCCAGCTTGTTGCCTCAGGAGCCCCTTAAAATAGGGAAGGGAAGATAATCTTTACTTCATGCACCAAATCTGACCCATTGGTGGAGCTGTTATTGGAAGGTAGGGTGTCGAGTTTGTACCTGAGATCAAATAGGAAAAACAAACCTGAAACGGTTTGTCTGCCACGGGCACACAAGGAGAAAATGGTGGCAGAGATGTCACATGATTTCCATCTTTGCCCTAAGCAAATTCTGCAACTATCTACATCACTAGGAGGTAAAACATACTCATACACATATACGCATCCTGTTACAAGTGCATTTCTTTATGCTATTAATCGTGTAAAGAAAAGTTGCATAAATATAAACCCATTTTGTATAATCATTCAACAAAGACATTTAGAAAACCCATTTTATGTATACATTTAATAGAGTCATAGTTATATGTACCACACATCGTTCTAGGTACCTGAAGATATAGATTAAGAACTGGTTTGTGCTCCCAACAAATTCACAATCTAGACTAAAAGATATAAAAATTATCATCATACACAATGCCAGTGGAGAAATGTACAAAGTATTAAGAAACACAGAGTAGGAGCAACTAACTCTTCCTAAGGGAACTTATAGAGTTTTCTCAGAGGAGGTGACATGGCTTTTGGTCTTGAAAGACAGATAGGCATCTGTGAAGTGAGATTGGTCAAGGTATTCCATTCATCAGTTAATCAACAAACAGGGTCTTTTAGTTGTGCCAGGTTCTGTACAAGTGACTGGGAATATAAATAACTGCCAAGTCATACCCTCCAGGAGCTGTGGTCCAGAGGTATAGAGGCAGATGAGTAAGATCCAATAGAGAAAGACACTGGAGTGGTAATGGGGAGTGGAATGGCAATAGGAATTGCGATTCAAAGGAATATTACAAAAAGTTATTTTACAGAGTGAAGAATACATTTATAAATCACCCTCTTGGTAGTTCTGTTTCTACCTGGGATATAAAAAGCTGGAAAGAGCTCAGTCCAACCCTAACAACAATAAAAAGCTGGACAGGCTACAAATCATAACTTCTCTTGAACCATCAGAGAGCTGCAGTTGCAAGACAAACAAGCAACCTGAATTCTAAGGAAAGACAGGACCTTCCTAGGAGAGCCAGGACAGGAGAACTGCCTCATCTGAGCCAAGGCAAGAGAAGAAGAGACACTGGGTACCATGTAACGGATAAGAAGAATTCAGCTAAATTTTTAAACTAATTGCAAAAGATCACGTATGGGTTAGATTTTACCTCTTTCAACTCATGGCAGCTACACTGCAAACATTTGAAATAATAGGCTTGAGTAGAAAGACAGCAGCTTACTTGGGTTCAGGAATAGTTGGCTTTTCCAACCCTGCCAGGCCCTACGTTTCTAGACTCTCTCTATTCCCTCTGTTTCTGCTCTCAAATCAGCTAATCTTTGCCTGAACTCATCTCAATCTTGAAAGATGTTGCTGTAAGCAGCAAGTATACAAAAGCCAAAACACAGCAACACTCTGGCTCTTTGTAACCACTTCCCCTGGGCACTCACATGGGAATCAAATAAGTGATCTTGTGTTCACTAAATACACACACACAAAATCTTCAAGTGGTAAAAGATGGTTACTATGGGACTTGTACTCTAATTCACACACCTCTATATACCTAAGAATCTCAGTCTATTCCTATTTCAAAATCATTACCAACACTTAGAAAAGTAAACAAGACCAGAAATAGAATAGAGAATCCAAAAATAGACACATATAATCAAAAGGCACCAAAGCAATTCAGTGGAGAAAGGAAAATACCTTCAATAACTGGGTTAGAATAACTGGATATCCATACCAAAACTGAGAGAGAGAGAGGGAGAGCAAGTGCAAGCCAGCAAATGAAAGAGAGAGAGAGAGAGAGGAGAATGAATAGGAATCTTGACTCCTACCTCACGCCATACACAAATATCATTGCAGAGATGGGTCATAGACTTTGTAAAGGTAAAACAATAAAGTTAGGGGGAAAAAAACTTAGGAGAAAATCTTTACAACATTGCAGTAGGCAAAAACTTCTCAAGAAGGATAGAGAAAGCATGAACCATGAAAGATAAACATTGATAAATGGTATTACCTTAAACTGCTCATCAAAAGACACCATCAAGACAGTAAACAGGCAAGCCACAGACTGGAAAAAATATTCACAATACATATATCTGAAAGTATGTTTAGAACATAAAAATAAATCCTGTAAATCAATAATAAAAAGACAAAGAACTCAATTTTTTAAATGGGCATAAAACTTGAACAGATAGCTTACAAAAGAAGACACACTAATGGCCCATAAACACATGTAAAAATACTCAACATCATTAGTCATCAGGTTAATGCAAAGTAAAATACAATGAGAGACCACACACACACACACACACACACACACACAAACACACACACAGTTGTAATTAAAAAAAAAAAAATTATCGGGCTTCCCTGGTGGCGCAGTGGTTGAGAGTCTGCCTGCCGATGCAGAGGACACGGGTTCGTGCCCCGGTCCCGGAAGATCCCACATGCCGCGGAGCGGCTGGGCCCGTGAGCCATGGCCGCTGAGCCTGCGCGTCCGGAGCCTGGGCTCCGCAACGGGAGAGGCCACAACAGTGAGAGGCCCGCGTACCGCAAAAAAAAAAAAAATTATCAACAATGCCAGATGTTGAAGAGGATGTAGAGAAACCTAAGTTTTCATTTGTTCTGGCGGGAGAGTAAAATAGTACAACTTTGGAAAAGTGCTTAGCGGTTTCTTTAAAAGTTAAAAATACATCTATCTACCTTACAACCCAGAAACACTACTCATAGATATTTTTATTTTCCCAAGAGAAGTGAAAATGTATGTTTAAATGAAGCTTTATATAAGAATGTTCATAGCAGTTTTATTCATAGTAGCCCCAAACTGGAAACAATCCAAATGTCCATCAACAGGGGAAGGAAGTTTTTTAAAACTGTGGTACATTCAATGAATGGAACACTACTCAGCAATAAAAAGGACTGAGCTAGTGATACACATGGCATGAATGAATCTTGAAAATACTATGCTCAGTAAAAGAAACAAAACACAAAAGAGCACATATTGTACGATTCCATTTATGAGAAATTCTAGAGCAGACAAAACTAACCTATGGTGATAGAAAGGAGCTCAATAGTTGAAGGGTGAGTATAGGAACTGACCAGCAAGGGGCATGAGGGAACATTCTGGGCTGATGATAAGATTTTATGTCTTGGTAGGCAGTTGCCAAAACTGATTGAACTTAAAGATCTGAGCATTTCATTATATAAATTATACCTTAATTTTTTAAAAGGTTAATAAATGCTGCTCAAGGTTTATATTTCAGGTGGTACCTCCCTAGATGTAATTTATAAAAATGTAAACTTTTTCTAAAGTCCTGGCTCTGCACTGACTTCTGGCATACATAGAGCTTGATTCTCCTTATACTTCCATGAACCCCTTGCACTTAGGTTGGAGGAGCGGTCACCCCTACCCAGCTGAAACGCTGGCCTCAGATCTTGGCAGGGGAGTGGGAGAAGTAGCATTCCAGAATAAACTCCGAGAACAGAGTGAGACAAATCCCAGGGACACTACAAGAAGAAAGGGACCTTTACCGCCTTACTATGGGACAGTGATCCAGAGATGACTCACCAGGTTCAAAACTCTATAAGGGGGTTATCAAGGAATGATTCTTCACACCCACCCCTCTGTGCACAGAAGCAGAGAGGCGATAACGATGTCTTACCTTAATTTTTCAACTAACTATAAAATAAATGAATTACCCAATTCATTGACTTGAACTTCTCCATTTTGTCTTTTGAATACTCAACTTTGAATATAATCTTGGCTGGAAGAAGCCACCTGATCTTTGCTCTCACAAAAGACTTTCTGAAAAAGGGAACACGATTGACTTTCACTTAAATGTTTTGTCTCGCAAGTGCATTAAGTCACTGATGCCAGGCTAAAGTTGATTTCATATCCAAAAATAACCAGTTTGGCCCATAACTCCTGACAAGAGCTGGCACAAATTGAGCATGCTACCATCCTTCAGAACTAAAGTCTTTGGGCAAACGTGTAAGTGAATGAAAAAGTTCAGCAGAGAAAGTTGGTAACTTCATTTTTAATGTGCTTATTAGGGCTGAGACTAGTGTTGCTGGATTTTAGAGACATTTGGAATAAGAATGGAAGTTTGGTGTTCTTTGGTCACAAGAACACACTGTGACTTAAATATAGAAGCAGATTACTTATTATTTTTGCCAAAGAAAAGTGTTTTGATGATTTTAGGTCTTTGGTCTATTTATTTTACAAATGGATAGGTCTTGCAGAATCCTATTCTGAACCACAATCCTCACTGACAAAAGCTACAACCTAAATGTAGTTTTTCTGCCTGTGATGAGTAGATGCAGGGTTGGGGAGGCCCTAGGCTTCAGCTTGATTTGTATCCATCCCTAAACAAGTATTATACTCTGAAAGCAACCACATTATGGGGACTATAGCATTGCGGTGCACAGAGTAATTTTTTTCCTGGTAGATGTCTATTGTTATTTAATTCAGGGAAGTATATATGAGGTTGTAATAAAAAAGGATGATGTTTAGCGGTTAAATTTCTGATTTTCTTATAATCATACCCTTCTATCTCTATGACCACTTCTTTGTAGGTTCACCTTACCCAGTGGTGCTGCTCTACACAATTCAACTCCTGAACCTTCTATTACTTTTCTTCACTATCCCCCACCCACTTACAGACCCCTCCACTCACATCTTAACTACCACAACTTTATCAATAGTTCCCAATCTTATGACTGCAATCCTTTTCTCTCTCTTTTTTAAATTCAGATCCTACTGCTTACTTTTCACTTGGATAACCCATAATGCCCCCAACACTGCCTATCAAGCCAGCATCACCACCCCCATTTTCTATAATATCCCTTAACTGTATCACCAGGCTGTAAGACTCTCTTTCCAAAACCTTGACTGCTGATTTATTTTTCTCATTTTTTCATCCACATCCTGTCAGTCATCAAGTCCTGGTAAGTCCTCTTTCATAGTGTTCTCTCTCCACTGACATCTCCATTGTCCAATCCACCAGGATCTCTCTCTTGGATGACTGCAGTAGGCTCTTACCAGTTTCCCTGAGTGTCCATCCCCCATCTATTCTCCACATAGCAGCAAGAGTATCCATTTCAAAATGCAAAACTGAACATGTCACCTCCAGGTTAAAATATTCCAATGTTTTCTTACTGTTCTTGAAATAAAAACAAAGGATCCAATACTATCTGCCCCTGCCTTTCTTTTCAGTCTCATGTCAGCACTCTCTACTTTCTTGCCATAGACTAAACCCTACTAATCACATTTCACCATTTTGGATGCATGTTCCCTGCCACCACAGGGCCTTTGCACACGCTGTTCCCATTGTCTAGAATGCTCTTCTCCCTTTCCTCACCTCCCTTTGCAGTTCACTCCTCTTCAGCCTCAGTTCAAAAAAATTTATTTTATTCAGAGAAAACATTCCTGATTTCTAGCGGCCCAAACTAGATCAGATTCCACCCTGCTATACATTCCCATATCATCTTATACTTTTCCTTCAGAGCATTATTATAGCTCGCAATTAATCTTTATGTGATTATTTGATGAATGTCTGACTCTCTCACTGGTCTATAAACTCCAGAATGGCAAGAGTCATGCCTATTTGGCTCACTATTAAATCTCTGGCATGCAGCACATTGCCTTACACTTACAAAAAGCTCAGAGAACATTTGTGAAATTAATGAAAGAAGGTCTTCCATGTTTGCCATTTCCTTTGTCTTCCCATTGCCACCACCGTTCAGACCCTTTTTGACCTCATGTTTAGGTGACCAAAATATTATATGGGTCTCCTATCCCCAACTTCTCTTCTTTCAAATTTAATCTGCATATCCTCAGATCAATCTCTCAAAACATTGCTTTCATTGTGGCTCTTCTCTGGTTTAAAATTATTCAAAGCTTAAAATGGAAAACCCTTACCCTAAACCTCTCATCTCTCCATGATCAGTCTTTTTTCATCTCTCCAGGTTTCTATCTGACTTCTTGACTAAACTCTCCAACTCAGTTCCACTGATGCATACATTCACGGCTGTCCCCATACTACTGTGCAGGTTGTGCACTGAACGAGCCCTGAAATTCTGTCTATATCACAGTCTATGTGAATGATACCCCTGGAGTTATGCACAGCATAAGTATGTGGCAAAACATGTCAGCCCCATGAACATCTCCTTACATTTCTGCTCTCTTACCTCCCACCTTTGATAAAATATTTGCTTTGTCTGGAATACCCTCCCTTGTTCTCCACCAATCAAACTCTAACCCATCTCCATAGTCCTGTCTCCCTTCTGTACCCAGTTACAATGATCTGCATTCCTGAATTCCAATAACACATCTTACCCAGGCAATTCCCTTGATATATACTATAATCTATATATTGGTTTTTAAATTTCTTTAGTGTGATGTAGTAGAAAGAACACTGAAATTAGAGTCAGAAGATGTGCCAAGGTCTACTTCAACAACAGCAAGGGCACTTCAGACAACACAAATGAGTGATCTCAGACAATAGCTTAATGTCCAGAGCCACAATTTACCGTCTGAAAAGTGGGAATAACAGTACCCCACAGGTCGTTGTGAGTGTACTTGAAGGGTCTAATCCCACAGGCTTTTGAAAAGAGAATGATTTGCCTGAAGGCACTTTGCAAACAATGAAGTACTATACAAAGTGTTTGCTGCTAGCTGGTAATTATCTTCCAAATAGACTAGAAACTCCTTGCCAGAAAGTGGCTCTGTGTCTTACTCCTGGGTGTCCCTCAGAGTGCCTAGTAGTGTGTCCTCCACGTGATAAGTAGTCAATAAACATTTGCTGTAAAAGAATGAAGTCAGCCTGGCAGCTGCAGGCAACAGATGATGGTGTCCCACATCTCTGCTGCTCACGGCTTCTGTCAAGACTGCCATTGCTGTGCTCAGCCCCTCCCTCCCTGCTGCACCCACCCCGCAGCTGCACATCCCAGCTTCCCCCAGCAGCAAATTCTCAAGGCAAAGCCATGAATCTAGGGGCTGTGCAATATGGAGCCTGTGACTTGTGGGTGCTTTTCACTTTTTCCACTTTCAGGACAAAGAATGGGAGAAATGATAGAAATTCTGCTGCAACATGTTAGGCACCAAGGGAATTAGTACAGAGTTGTTTCAGGAAGTCATTCAATTCTCTGTGAGTTTTCATGTGAATGGGGTAGAATCACACTTCAGTCTAATCAATAGAGCTCTTACATAATCACTTAAGAGTCTATATCTCCATCAAGAAAGTAGGGCTAAGGGCTGAGGATGGGGATGGATAGGCCATCTAAACACAAAAAAATTTTTTTTCCTAGAATCAGAATTGCAAGAGATCTTTGATGTCATTTAGATTGAATTCCAATCAAATACAATAATGTCTAATATATCTTGTGGCCTCTACTGAAACATTTCCACTGACAGGAAACCCACTGTCTAGGAAGACAGCCCATTGAGAGACCAACTATAATTTCCCCTTTACAGCACTTTAATCCAAACCCTGATTTCACAGATTATGAAATTGAGGCCTGCAGCAGAAGAGACTTGACATCATACAGTAACTTAGAGGCAGAGCTCAAACAGGCTTCTGTCATCCCTCAGCCCATAAAAAAGTTAAAATACTTCTGTGCCCCACCCTATCCCTTTTTATTCCTACTCTTTGCTCCTGGTTCTGTCTCCAGAGCCACAGGGACTCTATCTAATTCCTTTTCCACATGACAACCCTTCAAATTTTTCAAGAAAGCCTTAATTCAGCTTTTGAATCTTTCTCCAAAAGAAGAAGCCACATTCTCTACCCCCATCTTTTCAATTTTTCTTCACTTGGCATGATTCTATACCCTGACCACCTTTAGCACTCACTCTCCCACAGGCTGAAGACACTTTTTTAATTAGAGACACCCAGCACTGAACAAAATCCCAGCAGTAAAGAGTACAGTGGGCCATGAGCTTCCCTTTATCTTGACACCTCATTTCTACCATCATACAGAGAAATGGCTTTACCTTTTTAGCAACCAGATCACACTGCTGAACAAGTTATATTAGTTATTTACTGAGCACTTAATACGTCCCAGGCACTGTTCTAAGTACTTTACATGTGTTTCATTCTTACAACAATTCCAACAATATTAGTTAGAACTAATATCACCATCTTCCTCTTCCAGGTAAGGAAAATAAAACACAGATTTTAAGAAACATACCCTAGATCATACTGCTGGTAAATGGCAGAGCCAGGACTCTCACCCAGACTGATGGCTCCAAAGCCTGCAGTCTTAACTTAATGCCACAAATGACTTAATGAAAAATAAACCTCTGAATAAAAAGTTGTGAATTCCGTTCTTTGCTGTGAAGGGAGATCTTTCACAACCTGTAAAATGGAGTGTTTTGCTTTATTCTGCATCCATCTCTATTAAATTTCAGATTGTGAGTTTGGGTTTCTCCTTTTTTAAGCTTCCATTCTGTAATTCAAGATATTAGCTAGTTTTCCTCAGGTTATGTCATCTTCAGATTTGATTATGTATATGCTTTCTAGCTTTTTATTTAAGCTGCTGGTAAAAGTGATGACTTAGCAAAGGGCCTAGTAATATAAAAACTTAATTGGTAGCAAAAAGAAATCTAAGGGTTTACCCTTCTTTGTTCTTGCTTAGCCACTTAGAAAGCTACATAACTATAGCTATTTTCTGGCCCGCATTTCTTCATTTTTGTCAGAAGGATATGATAACAAAATTTAACAAACACTGTATAAAAATCAGGATATACTAAGACAACAGAACTTCCCAAACCTCTCTGCCTAAGTATACCTTTCAAAAATGGAAGTAAAGCTAGTATGGTCTGATTTGTTCTTTGTGAATCCATGTTACCTATAAATCATCACAGCTTTTGGTAAATTACTCAAAAATCATCTCTTTAATGGTATGTTTTAGAAATGGTAGCTGAAGTTGTCATCAAGCTTACTGACCAATAATGTCCAGTATTTACCTTTTGTTCTTTTTGGGGTTTAGTGGAACTAATTACAGCTTTCTCACTCCACATCCATCCTTAGAAGCCCAATAAAAGTTTCCAACAGTGCCACCTCAAACAAATATGCACATTCTTTTAGTATCATGTGCAGCTGGTCATCTGAACCTAGGAACTGAAACATATTTCCACAGCTTCAGACTCTCACATCCAATTTCCTCCTTGATATTTTGATCTGGACATCTACGAGGCATCTTCAGTTTAATATGTCTCCAGTGGAGCTTCTAGTCACCCCATTCTAAAACCCGCTCCTCCCACAATCTTCCTCATCTCAATAAATGGCTAGGCCACACATCTTAGAGTCGTCCCTGATTCTTCTCCTTCTCTCACATGCTATAGGTAATCCCTTAGCAAATCTTTTGGGCTTTGCCTTCAAAGTTTTCCAGAATCCAACCACTTCTCAACACCTCTACTGCTACACTCTAGTCCAAGCCACCTTCAACTCTCTTCTGGAGTATTACATTAGCTTCCTAATTGATATCTCTACTCCACCCTTATTCCATGTAGAAGTTGCTAATAGCTCAATCAGGCCCTCTGGAATCCCTTTTATCAGTTTGGTTGGTGAGCCCTTCCCTCAGCTGCTGTGGGTACATCAGTGAGAATTGCACTTGGGCAATGGAAGCTACCACACCTGGAAGTGCCTGGAATTTACACTGTCCATACCTTTCCCCAGAGTCTTTACTCAATAACCAGGGTGAAGGTAAAAAGCCTCTCTCCCTTGTCTCAAGTGGGAAAAATTCTAAGGTGAAATTTATGCTCCACAGCTCCCCATGGGATTAGGCTGAAGCTACTATGCAGAACCCGAAATCACATTCTTGCCATTCTTCTTCCTTTCTAGTCCGCTCCCTCACCCCCTACCAATTTCTCTGGAAATCACATGCACATCCCCATCTCAGGCTCTGCTTCTAGGGAACTCAGGCTAACACAGTCCCATTATAGCGGACAGAGTGGTCCTGTTAAAATGTTTACGTCATTCCTTTGCTCAAAACCCTCCACTGGGGCTTCCCTGGTGGCACAGTGGTTGAGAGTCTGCCTGCCGATGCAGGGGACACGGGTTCGTGCCCCAGTCCGGGAAGATCCCACATGCTGCGGAAAGGCTGGGCCCATGAGCCGTGGCTGCTGAGCCTGCATGTCCGGGGCCTGTGCTCCGCAACGGGAGAGGCCACAGCAGTGAGAGGCCCGCGTACCGCAAAAAAAATAAAAATAAATAAATAAAACCCTCCATTGGCTTTGCATTTCACCAAGGGAAAAAAAATTCCAAAGTCTTTACCATGGCCTCAGAGACTCTAAATGATCTTCCCCAGCTAACTTTCTGAATTTAAGTTCTTTCACTGCCCCCTTATCCATTCCACTCCACTCTCACTTGTCTCCTTGATATTCCTCCAAATGCTCTGCAATCTCCTATATCAAGGCCTTTGTACCTATGTTTCCTCCACCAAAAAAGCTCTTCCCCAAGATATCTACTAGGCTTGCTTACTCTTTTCAAGTCTCTGTTCAAATGTCACTTATTACAGAGGCCTTCTCTAACTACCCTATTTTAAAACAGCACACATATCCCACCTCCTGTCACTCCCTTTGTTATCTGTCTCCTCCTATGAGAATGTAAGTTCCCTGAGAATGGGGATCAGTGCTTAGTACATGCTTATATCCCCAGCACTGAAGCAGTGTCTGGCATATTTCAGGCAATAAATAAATTTGTTGAATTAAAGTAGACTATCTTTTGACTTTCTGCACACAAACCACACAAACACACATACACATCCAACAACTATCTTTGATTTCAAAGCCCTATTAACACTATGGTTTCTATTTTTTATACCTTGGAAACCACTACCTGTGATGGCCACAACAGAAGTAAAATAGAAGTCGTGTTGTTACAGCTTTTCGCTGTAATCTATTAATGTTGTTCCACTAGGGAAAAAATGGATAATATGTGGAAGTCAAGAAACAATAGAGCTTTGCAATCCAGAAAGCTTGAGAATTGTACTGTTAGCTCAAATGGCTCATAGTCAAGTTGCTACACAGATAACTCCAAAATATGGAGCACAGTTGCTATCAGCAGTGAAAATTAAAGAAGTGAAATTTAAAGGTAAGAAAAACATGTAGCAAAGATCACTGATACTTAAAACCAAAGAAAGCCCAATAATTATTTAATCATATGAAGAGTGGCTATATTTCCCTTATTACTCATAGGAAGGGTTCTGTGGTAGGTTCTTGGAATGGACAAAAGTAACATAGAGGAATTTTTGGATTTGTTAGCACTGTGAGTTGTAAGTTGACCATGAAAATGAAATGGATATGTTTAAACTATAATTTTAAATGTATAATATTGACCCTGTGGCAGAAGCTGATGGTATGAGAGACACAGGTTGATCTATGAAGGAATGTCACACTTCACTTAGCTCAAACTATAACTCAAGTATCTATAAAAACACTCCTTACCCCACAGCTTAAGATAGCTCCCTCCGCTATCTCAGTACTCTTAATACTCTCTTGTTTTTACAAAAGATAAATCAATCAAAATGTCATAAGAAGTCGGTCTTCACTGTCCATGTATTAGCTAAGGGAACTGTGGGGAGGATTACAGCTTGTTCACAGTTAGTGGAGGGAGTGGTTGTTTCCAGGCTTCCTGCTACCCCAAGCCCAGAGCCTCCACTCCCTTCTTCAGATTCGTGCTCAGCTTTCCAACCCTCTGGGACATGCTGGCTCTACCCTGAGGTCTTCTCACCACTTCTCTCCAGTGAGGTCTCCAGAAATTGTTCCCTCCTATGTCCCTCTGACATAATTGTCTATCCCTTGGTCTGCCCATTCAAACGTCTCCCCAGTGTGCCCCATGCTCTCTGCACCCAGGCTCAACAGCCGTCCCTGCCTACCCTCTGCTCTCTCAACTACCAGGTCCTTTGCTCTGTTTCCTTACTGATCCTAGTCGGGGGAACCTCTCTCTCTGACAGAGTCTTCACTGTCCCCAGAGGGAATCATTATTTATTTCCCAAAGGAGACCTCTTTTACCCTTTGACCTTCCCCCAAAAGCTCCTCTACAATCTGTTGCAGGGCTTTTCAAGGAGTAGTTTCAAACCCCCTGAGTCAAGATCTTGGGTCTGGGCCAGAAATTCTCAGTGCATCGTATGTCATTTCTAATGAGCTTCCTAGGAGATTTTGTTGCACAGGTCAAGTTTAAGAACCACTACATTCATCCACCATGAGAGAGCATCTCTATAAACCTCCCTCCTTCTCTTACAGAAGTCCACCACTCCCCATAGGCAGCATCGCAGGTGGAGAAGGTGTATGGTCAGGGCCTCTCAGAGGCCAGACCACTTCCAATTCCTGAGAATGGCAGTATTTTAGAAAAATGAAGAAATTCCAAAAGAGCGTTACAAAAATTGTGATATATTCTAAATGTTTACACTCAATAAATATATATAGTCCAATATAATTGTGCTACCTGCAGGTTTACAACTTACAAAATTTATCGTACCCAATAGCCAATGTGATCTGATCATAGAATAGAGTTTAAAGTCATGTGTGATACCTTTTAAAAAATATAATTAGATCAGTGTATGTCTGTGGCTATGCTAATCCCATTTGGAAATAACATCAAAAGTTTACATGTAAGACTCTTCGTAAATGTGAGGCCTTGGCAATACGGCCCTCCTGATGCCTACTGTGACTGGCCCTATCTGTTATCACTTCAAAAGTGGCAAGAAGCCCCTTCCCAGGATGCACGTATTCCGAGATGTGTTGTGCAGTTAAAGAAACAAAGATCACTCTCCAGGAAGATGGAGTACAGCCACCGTGAAGTGGAATAAGAATAGCTGGGAGGGTCTGGGAACATTCGCAAGGTGAGTACTCCCCAAGCATGCTCTTCTGCTCAAGGCAAACCCTGCAGATGCTACTGACCTAGCCTGGGGAGAGAAAACTGCATCTGCTGAGCCAGATCAGTGCACTTGTCACTCTCTGTGATTGACAACTCTTTGTTACTCCCATTCTCTTCCCCACCTCAATCCTATAGCCAAGTGTTTATTGAAACTTCCAACCTGGTCTCCACTATGTTACAGGAAATTAAGGAAAGATGTGATGACTGTTTGGAGCAGGGTGACCCTACTGGTGGCCGTGGTAACAAGTAGTGAGATTCCCAAAGAGGAGGCGGATAGCAAGGTCACGGGCCCCCTCACTGCGTCCAGTGACACCCTGGAGGACTGGGACTTGGTTTCAGGAAGGGAGCTGGTGGGGCTCATTCTAGTTGCATAAATTAAAATTTTCCTCCATGCTTACCTTGTTTTAATCATGAAAATCTGAATCTTTACAATCAGTGACACTCACTGGAGAAAAGGAGTTCCATAAGGAAGGGGGTTTATCCTCCTCCTTTGGGCCTCATTCCCACTTCACCCTGAGAAACCAGGATTGAAATTTACAATACTTGGCAGACACTTAGAGTTGGGGGTGTTCTGTTCATCCATTTTCTCCCCAGGGAAAAATAAAAATGCTTTCCACACCGGAAGCCTTTCTGCCTTCCTGCCATCGTACCAAAGTAAAGCAATATCTCCTTGGCAGCTTGTGCCAGGGTAAGAAAACAGTAAACCCCCGGGCAAATGCATCCAGCCGCCTGTCTGCCAGGAGAGGGGTCTGCAAACTTCCTCCTTCCTCCTCCAAATAGGCGATCTGGAGTTACAGTCTACCCATGGCTGTGTGGATTTATTTAGCTACAATGTTATCAACTCCATTGAGCCACAAGTAAGAGACAACTCTCTGCTTTTATTTTTAACCTGAAGAGATTATTTTTGAGTTAAGGCTTTAAGAATTCAGATCTATCAGGAAAGAACAGCTTGTGTAATGAACTTCCTGTTTCCATCATATTTGGACAGGGAGCCTCCTTGTTGCCTGTTATTATTACCCAGTTAATATGAACTGCCTGGAGTTTATTTTTAGCCACGTTGACTCTATTGTAAGGACTGCATAACTGCTTTCAAAATGGGAAAATGTAATTATGGGATCTAACACTAAGTTGGGGATATTCTTGGGTCCTTTCACAAGGCAATGGCTTAAAAAATGAAAATAGACCATTTTAAATGGCTAAAGAAAACACAGTTATTTGATCCAAAATAGCCCATTGATCCTTTTACAAACTAAACACTTTCTTCACAGAATAAAGTCTCATTTCTGTTTAAGTGACCCAAACATATGAATTTATTTCCAAGTTCAGAGTAGGGGGAGGAGAGTGAGGAGGAGAATTGGTGGAGAATAGAGGCAGGAAGGGTGTAAGCACATTGACCAAAAGAGCAAAAGATTAAAACTGTGCCGAAAGTACCAAAACACCTAACCGGTTTCTCAGTTAAGGGCTGGGAATGCTCATCTCAGTGCATACCCGTCATTCTACTGTGTGCACCCAGTGCCTCATCCAGTGGTTCCACGGGCATGAAGGCGGTCAGCATTTGGCAGGCTGCACGGGATTATGCCCTCACACTTGGTGGTCTTGAGTTAGTCACTCACACAGGCCTCTGCCTCAGCGCCCACCTCCTCCATGACTCCAGATACTTGCCTACACGGTTATGCATTTGTTCCACAGAAATGAACTGAGCGCTCAAAATATACTAGACTCCAGGAATGAAATGGGAAATAAGACACTGTCTTTGCTGTAAGTATGATAAGAGTATTGGTAGAGAGAACTCCAGGGGATTCCAGGAGCACAAAAAAGGAGATGCCTAACCTAGCCTGGATGAGAGGAGGAAAGCTTCCTGGAGGAGGTGATGTCTTGAGCTGAGTCCTGAGGTAAAAGCTGGGCTCATCCTGAAAAATGGCATCGTAAGCTGAGGAAGAAGCTGGGACAAAGGCCCAGATGTGAAAGAGATGGAGGCAAGGCCAGGTCGCCTGACTGAAGTGGAGAGTGTAAGGGGACATAAATAGAATGAAAGCTGCAGCGTTAGGTGGGGGCCCCGTAAACCATAGTAAAGCCTTTTAGCTGTATCCTGAGAGTAACAGGGACAAGTTACAGTAAAGTTCTAAGAGTAATAATATTTAATAAATATCATAGACATCAGTGTATGAATGGATAAACAAAATGTGGTATATACATACTGTGGAATATTATTAAGCCTGAAAAAGGACAAAAATGTTGACACATGCTACAACATGGGTAAACCTTGAGGAAATTATACTAAGTGAAATAAGCCAATCACAAAAGGACAAGTACTGTATGACTCTACTTATATGGGGTTTCTAGAGTAGTGAAATTCACAGAGACAGAAAGTAGAATGGTAGTTGCCAGGGCCTGGGGGAAGAGGAAGATGGACAATTAGTGTTTAATGGGTTTAGAACTTCAGTTTAGGGTGATGAAAAAGTTCCGGAAATGGATGGTGATGATGGTAACACAACAACATGAATGTACTTAATGTCACTGAACTGTACACTTAAAAATGGTTAAAATGGTAAATCTTGCGTTATGTATATTTTACAATTTTTAAATTTTTAAATTAAAAAATAGAAACATAACTGCAGTGGCTGGATTTTTATTGATATAGATAGATAGATAGATAGATAGGTAGACAGATAGAGATAAACAGAAAAGTAGAGGTATGGAGACCATTTAAGAGTTTGTTTCAATAATCCAGTGAGAGATAAAGTGGCCTGAACTTAGGCTATGTGAATAAAGAGAAGAAAACAAAGTTAAGATTCGTTTGGACATTAGACTAGGAAGACCTAATACTGATCGGAAGAGAGCACTTTGGGAAAAGTAGGGCTTAGGATAAAGTCCAGATTTCTAGCTGGAGAAACTGGGTGGATGGTGATGAAGCCAGTCACTAGGAACAATGAATGATTGAAAAAAAAGAACTGTTTAATTTCTCATGGAATAATTTAGAAAGTAGATGCAATCAAGTCATTTCAATAAGGAACAAAGGATATTTCTCTGTCCATGGGATAAAAGATATAAATAGAATGTAGTTAAACCTACAACTAAAATGCAAAATTTGCTTTGCAAACCCTCAGAAGAAAGCAAACATGATCACAAGGGATAGTGAGGCTCAAAGTAGAGTGAAGGTTGGAGAGAGACCAGAGTCCAGAGGCTGGAGATGGGGTCAGGGACAGCTGCAACATATATTGCTTGATGGTTTTTAAAATGCTTTATGTTCTGACTGAGTCATTTCACCTCCAGTGGAGCCATGAGAATGTCGTGCTTCATTCCTCAGTCATCATCTCCCAACCCTCCCCTGAATGTTCCCTCCATGTCAGTCTTCCAAACCCACTCACCATTTTCCTAACACACTATGCCCTTAGACGCCTCCATAACTTCTCACAGGTTCATGCCTCTGTCTTGAACGCCCTTCTCCCTCTTCCTGGACCTGGCACATTTCAACTTATTCTTCAAAATTCATTTATTTTGAGTCTGTTAACAAACAACTTTCGACCTGTGTTGGATACTGGGTAGGGACAGAGATGATAAGACAAAGTCTCTGTCACTAAAGAGTACTAGCCAGGCAGAGAAGTAGGCAGTGAGCAGATAATTGCAATAAACCGGGCACTGCTGTAATCAGAAGCGGGTAACAAGTGCCACAGGAAGACACAGCAGAGAGAAATACACTGCCTTGGGTTGGGGGGGTTGAGGGAGGATCACAAGAAACCTTTGCTAGTTCAAATGGCATTTGCCGCAGGAAGAATTTCCCAACTTCCCTGAGAAGTTAGCTGCTCTTTCCTCTCTGACCTCGTGGAACTTTGTTTTTCCAATGCACAGTATTTAACACAGTGTACCATAATGTTAGATAGGTTCTCCTACTCACCTGTGAGCACCTCAAGATTACAGTCCTTCACGGAACCCCTCACTGTTCAGCCCACAGTATGTGTTCGATAAATGTTCATTGGATGGGTGGATGAATGGATGGCTGGCTTAAGAGTGGTTATTAATCCTGTAATTTAACACCTTCTATGGCAAGGAACTCATTGAACCTCTGCTACTAGTTTTCTGTGAAGTCTATAGAAGTAAGAGACATGAATTAACAAGATTTTCTCACTGTTGGAAGTACTCTCTGAAAGCAGAAGACATAACTGTCTTGGACGTTCTTTACTTCTTCCAAACCTCTAAGACATCATTCAGATATTTTGGACTCTAATATGTATTCCTTTTTTTTATTGGAGTATAATTGCTTTACAATGTTGTGTTAGTTTCTGCTGTAGAACAAAGTTAATCAGCTATATGTATACATATATACCCTCCCTCTTGAGCCTCCCTCCTACCCACCCTCATCCCATCCCTCTAGGTCATCACAGAGCACCGAGCTGAGCTCCCTGTGCTATACAGCAGCTTCCCACTAGCTATCTATTTTACACATGGTAGTGTATATATGTCAATGCTACTCTCTCAGTTCGTCCCCCCCACGCCTTCCCCTCCTGTGTCCACAAGTCCATTTTCTATGTCTGCATCTCTTTTCCTGTCCTGCAAATAGGTTCATCAGTACCATTTTTCGAATACATATTCTTAATACTCCAATACCACAACAGTTGACATCTTAGGTAGACTTTATACGCAGGCAGAGTCAGCCATAGACAAAGATGAATTTTTGGTGAATTTTCTTTTCCTCATTTGACAACCTTCTTCCACTCCAGACCCTCAGAATTTCAAGGATTAAACTGGTCCTGTCAATCCAGCCATAATAAGGTGGTAGGCTGGGTATGAACTCACCTTCCCAGTAGTGTTTGCATTTTGGATAAGGATGCCTTGGAAGCAAAATTATTCAACCAAAAAGTATTTTTCTGAGTACTCGTTATACACGAAATCTTGTACCAAGTGCATCAGGGAATACAAAGAGGATAAAAACATGTCCCGGTCCTCAAGAGGTTTATAGTTTAATTTGGGAGAAACTCATAGACCCATGAAATCTTAAAACACAATACAAGAAAAAATATTCATGATGGTGCATTGGTACATGGCATACTTTGGTCCCTAGGAAAAATACACAGAAACAAAAAGAAATGAACCTTAATCTAACCCTCCATCCAGTCCCCTCTACAATATCCTCAGCAACTCTCCAGTCAATACTTCCAGCAATAAGGCATCACTACTTCAGAAGAGAATCCATCCTGCTGCAGAAGAACACAGAAATTCTACTCATAAAAATGTGTCCATGTGTATAATCTTACATTGACCTGAAACCGGGCTTCCTATAACTTCTATCCATCTCAGAGAATGACAGGTAAAGTTCATTTGCTATCCCTTTTCAAGGTAGCCCTTCCAGCATGTAAAGAAACACACCTACCCTAGGACCGCTCTTCTTCATGCTAAACATCTCCGTTTCCTTCAAAGGCTGCTTATCCAGTATGGTTTCCTGTGCTTGCCGTCTCAGTCATCCTCTTCAAAATATATTTAACTTGTTAGTGTCTCTCTTAAAATGTAGTACCACAAACATATTAAAATTTAATATCATTAATAATATATTATTTCTACATATGTATATATAATATTTCTAGTAACTGTAATATTAATTTTGAGTTAATGTTTATATTATCAAACTACCTACTGGATATTACCACTTGGACCATCTCAAACTTAATCTGTCCAAAACCAAACTCCTGATCTTCCTCCCACAGTCTTCCTCATCCAGTGTACGGCAACTCCAGACTGCATTTCTTGAAGCTCTGGCTCAGACCAAAAACTCATCTCTCTTTCGTTAACTCCTTCTCTAATACTCAGCAACCCTAGTGGCTCTACTTTCAAAACAGAATCTGAATCTGACCACTTTTCCCCACTTTCACCACTATAACCTGAGTCCAAATGACCATCATCTCCCAGCTAGGTTTCCTGCTCCCACTGGTCCCACATCTCCCCATCGCAGTCTGTTCTCCACAGTGCAACCAGATGATGCTCTTAAAACATGCAGACCATGTTGTTCCTCCACTCAAAACCCTCCAGTTGTTCCCCGTCTCATTTTTAAAGCCCTTTAAAACGGCCTGCATGCTCTGGCTCCCTCATCCCTCGATGGCCTCCCACCACTCTCCTCCCATCCTCCATTCCTGCCACATCTGTCGCCTCACTTTCCTCAAACACTCCAAGCACAACCTTGCTTTGGAGTTTCTGCACAAACTGTTCCCTCTGCATGGAAACTCTTCCTGGAGAGACATCACTCTCTCCTTCCGATCTATGCTCAGATGCCACCTGGTCACACTATTTAAAATAGCAAATTCCACCCTCACACCCAAAGCACCCTATCTCTCCCTTATCCTCTTGACTTTTCGTCACAGCACTTAATACCAACTGTTACACCATATATTTTTTATTTGTTTTACTGACTGTCTTCCCCCCTCCCCATTAGAATGCAAATTCTATAAAGGCAGGGAATTCTATCTGTTCTGTTAACTGATGTATCCTTGGGACCTAAAATGGCCCCTGGAACATATTAGACTCGCATGTTGAATGACTGAAAGAACGAATGAGTGAATGAATGAATATGTTCCAACTAGATAAACTGGGGTGAGATCTACAAAAACAATTCTACTCAATTGCCTACACTTTTCCTAATAAGATACCATAGTTTCACCCACCATCTTTTATTAATTTCTTCTTAGGATTTGGGCAAAGGTATTGGCTTAATTCAATTATGAACCTTATGTCATAATTTCCACAAATAGTAGAGCTGTAGATGCTATAATAAAATGGACCTCTTCAAGGCTTAAAAAAATCTATTAAGAACATTCTCATCTAATTTTGAATTTTAATGATTAGTTACAACAATGAGTAATTAATTTTGATATTTATAGAAAATGAAATGCATTTTTTCCTTTCTGAAAATCTAGCACTTCAGGAACAGCAAATTCTTGGAGAAAAAAATTCTAATGAGGTCATTAAAATTGAAAGTGTTGTGCCTACCTAAGCCGTAACAGGCACAGCAACTGAATGGGCACCAAATAATATCCTCCTTCTTGTGCCTGACTCTGCTGTCTGAGTTCACCACTTCCTCCAATCTGTACAAAACTGCCATTGGAGGAGTTCTAGGGATAAAGCATGAGCTTCCCGGTACCTAAGGCACAAAGACAAACACCTGGTTTCTAACTTGTGTTACAAGCAAAGCTAATGTTCTAAATCCAGAAGGAATGTATCACTTAATTTTTTTAACAATAGATTTTAGGTAACATGAGGTACAACGTCCTCAGCAATGTTTGCAAGAAAAAATGCAAAAGCATGTTCCCATAGATAATTCTTAAACTGAATCTCATAAAGGCGCAGAGCATAACACTAGATTTTTAACTTGGTGAGAGCATTTCTATCAGGAACAGAGGTTATCCAGCCCAGATATGTTGCTTCCTGATACTACAATGAATCACAAGAACAGAGATTAGAGTCCCTAGAAGAGGAATGGAGAGCTCACCCGTTCATTAAATCGTCTCTCTCCAATATTAGGTGTCTTACGTGAGCCTTTGGCAAGTGCACAGTTAAAGTCACTTCAGGACTGAATTCGCTGACAAGTGCCTGAAGTGCCAATAGTCTTTGATGTTGATTATCCATACACTTTCAACACCAGATGTGCAGGAAGTCAGGCTGACATTCTGTTGTCAATTTTTGAAGAAACTGACTTGTATTCTTGCGATTCCATTTCTACTCAAAGATAAGCTGCAGGGGTTCCTGCAGGTGACACCAGCATTTCCCTTAAAGTGGAGTTTGAATCCACTCACATACTTCGACAAACACTCTTTTAAGGACCCTGAGTTTTTCACTATACTGCAGGTGATTTGGTCCAAGACCTTTCTTAGGACAGGTGTAACCAATCAACCATTTCAACTATTTTTAAAAAAGAAAAGCAACAAAATGAAACACCCTCCTATGGGCCCCGCCGAACTAATACTTGGTATGCCTGCTAGAATGAGTTAGCTGCAACAAATAAAATAAAATAATTTTTAAAATGCTCCTTTGGACCAGAAGGAGTTGACTGCTTGGTTAAGGTTAGCTGATATTATCAACTTTAATGTTGGAGAGCATCTGCCAAATGCAGCGATTTTAGCTCTGACGGAGTTGAGGCTAGGCTGCTCTTTCTAACAATAATTAGTCAGCAGGTTCAGCTGCTTCTGTTCTAGTATTGTTTATTGCAAAACATTACCAAAACATTGACAAAACTCAAAAGAAAGAAAAATCCACCCAAAATTCTGCCATCCTACAAACCAAACTGTTTACATTTTTTTTATGCTCCCTTTCAGTGCCTGTCCATATGCAGACAGAATTGTTACAGTTGTAATCATAGCACAGACACAATTTTGTAGTCAGGTTTGTCTCAATTAGAGTTTTTAAAGCGTTTTTCCAGTTCACTCTCTCATCTTCATTTCTGTTACTAGGAACACTTCACCCCCACCATTCCTAGTGACCTCCCGTGGGATCGTAAGTGTTGAGGAAAGCTGAAAAAGAATAATAATCAACAGAATTAGGGGAAAGGGTTAAGTTCCCTGTGTAAAGGATGGAGTCTCTAGAATTAAACTTGTGTGGAAAGGATTTCTTTCACCCTTTGTTCCCGTAGTTGGAAACCTTTATGAAAACAGCTATATTTCCCCACCATCAGGCATGTTTTCATTATATTAATAAAGAGGCCTCACAGGTATTTTCTCTTTACCTAGTTTGTTTTTAAGGCCTGCACAGTATTTAGGACATAGGCATATAGAGACATCTTTTCTTCCAACTGCTATAAGAATTTATGAAACTTGGAATTTTTTAAGTGTGGCTACTACTCCATGCTATATTCATATGAACATGAAGTGATATACGCAGCTGTCAAAACACTGGATACCTGGATGCATCTTTTTACATTTTAACTTGTATTCTTCAGTCTCTGGCTTCCACACCAGGCTGCAAATCACTCGTCTGGGGGTGGGGAATCAGTAAAAAGAAAAAATACAGACCCCAGGGCTCACCATTGATCAGGTAAAGCAGAATCTCTGGGGCTGTCTTTGGACTGATGTTTGTAACACTGTACGTTTAAAATGGCAAAAAGTGTCTGTCTTTCTTGATGACAGCTCTGACTGTTATGGTTTGTGGATTTTTACGCGGATGGTAGGGAAAAGGACTATAAGGATTTGGATAAAGAATGGAAGAAGAATGCGGTCTATAGATGCTTTGTTGAAATGTCCTTCTTTGAGCTAGGTAGACCCAAAATGTGAATCACCTGCTCGGATAACCCTAGCAAGCATCAAGAAGTAATAGTTTTGGGGCTTCCCTGGTGGCACAATGGTTGAGAATCTGCCTGCTAATGCAGGGGACACGGGTTCGAGCACTGGTCTGGGAGGATACCACATGCCACGGAGCAACTAGGCCCGTGAGCCACAACTACTGAGCCTGCGCCTCTGGAGCCTGTGCTCCGCAACAAGAGAGGCCGCGATAGTGAGAGGCCCGCACACCGCGATGAAGAGTGGCCCCCGCTTGCCACAACTAGAGAAAGCCCTCGCACAGAAACGAAGACCCAACACAGCAAAAATAAATTAATTAATTAATAAACTCCTACCCCCAACATCTTCTTAAAAAAAAAAAGCACTCTGTGTCTGAGAGATCCTGGTGATTTGACCTTGGACAAATAACTTAAAAAAAAAAAAAAAGAAGAAGTAATAGTTTTGTGTTTTTGTGAGCCGACCTAGCCTCTGCCTTCTATACACAATCCTGGAACCCTGAGGAGGCCACAGCCATAAAGGGGGAGGATGTCTGGTGTTGATAATGTTGGGGCAGTATATATCAAATCTCTTTTTTTTTTTTTTAATTAGAATGCTTTGACCCTGGAAAGCTTTCACTTTTAATTCTATGATCTATATTGTTTCAATTTTTATAAGCATGGATTCATGCATTATTGGTTAATTTCTTTTTTAAAAAATTGAAGAGTGGGTTATACCCATATGCAGTCCTTTCAAAGAAATGCTCTCACCTGTTCTCCAATGTGTCCTGGAATCTGACGAATCAGATCACTAGTCCCTCCTCTTCAGAGGAAACAAAGGAGGGAGAGGACATAAGGACAGAATCTTTTCCTCTCTCCCTGCATTAGGCAAAGAAGGAGAAAGGCTTTCCAGGAACAAATAACAAGAAAAACAAAGGAGTGGAGGTACTACATAGGTTGGTGTGTTCAAAGATTTAGTGATTCATTATCCAACTCCTACTTACCAACCAGGGTGCAGTTTTGTCCCCTGGGGGACATTCAGCAATGTCTGGGGTTATTTTTGGTTGTCATAACTGGGAGAAGAGAGTACCACTGGCATCTAGTGGGTAGAGGCCAGGGATGCTGCTGAGCATATTACCATGGCACAGGATAGCCCCGCCCCCCAACAAAGAACTATCCAGCCCCAAATGTCAGTAGTGCTGAGGCTGAGCCCCGGGCTGTAGCGTGCAGTGCTAGGCAGTGAGCAGCTTGTAGGAAATAAACCTGGGAAGCTCATTAAAAAAAAGTCAGATCGGGGGAGGCCTTATATTTTATGCCAAGGAACTCAGGTCTCTCTTTACTGCGGATGATGGAGAGCCAATGAAAGGAAGTTACTTGATCAATTTGGATTTTAAATATATTGCCCTGAAGGGTAAATCAGAGGAGGCCATTACTGAAGGCAGAGAAAGCCCTTAGGGTGCTGCTGTGAAAGCCCAGAGAGGAGTGTGAGAGCCTGGACAAGACATGGCCAGAGGGATCGACAGGGCAGCCAACACACATTTAGGGTGTAAAAGTCAGCAAGTGTTGGGAATTGAATGGATGTGGGAAGGGCAGGGAGGATTCCAGGATAACTCCCAGGCTCCTTGTTCAGATTATTGGGTGGATGCTGGTTAGATACAGAAAGAGATTTAAGGAGGAAAAAATAATATATCTATAAAATATAAAGGTTTTACAAAGTCTCAGGTATTCTCTGGAGGAGATAAATAACAGAATCTACTCATATAACAAATATTTTAATAGCCATTATCTGTAAAAAATTAGTTTATACCTAGAGCTGTTTAGCTCCTTATGCAAGCAAGCTATTAGATTGAGACTTAGTCTTTCAATTTAAGGGAAAAAATGTGATGTTATTTTGAGGAAGTCTCTAAGAGCCTTAATGGTTCTGTGATTTCAGGAGATGGAGGGTTTCCCCTTTTTAATCTAGAGTCAACTACACTTAGAGATCATCATGAGGGAACCATACCTGCGGAGTTAATTAAGGTAAATAGGTTGGCAAGGACTTCAGCCAACTACTCAAGCAAGATCAAAATAATTCTGGCAGCAGAAATTTTCTTCTGGAGCTCTTTTCAGCCTTGAAAGACTGGATTTTTTAGAGCTGATTAAAATAATGGATTCTGGCTATGGAGAACACTGGGGACAACAAAATGCAGAGAGGCAAAGTAGTAATCGAAATGATTTGTTTAGTAATCAACCCATGCACATGATTCTGAATTTCTTCATCCTGAAGTGATATCAAGGAAGATAAAGTCCCCAAATGTGGAATGTTGGTGTCCCTGTGGTCAAGCCCAAAATATTCCAGAATAATTTAATTTTTGAAAAGGACAAGTTGTTTTTAAAATAACTGTAATTTAATGACTCTTTGGATGACTTGATCTCAGTTATATTTGAGATAATATCTTGATAATATGGCCTGGAACTTTTTTTCTTTCTGATCTCTCTTATAAAGCAAGAAATAAAAGCACTTGTTTTTTGAATAGTCCAGCGACATAGTAGTATAATCACAATTTGTTAATATTATAGTTATTCATGAAGACTTCCAGAATAAAATATGTGCCATAAATTCTTTGTTGTCATACATTTATTTTTTCACTTCAGTTTAACTTCATTCCTAAAATCTCACTGATTGAGTTACATGTAGGGACAGATGCAAGGACATTTTGAAAGTTCAGATTAAGTTTAAGAGAAAAATATTTACTTTCAACCAGTCTAAAATATCCAAGTCGAGGTTGTAGATAAGCTCTGAAGAGCTAATTCTTCAATCATCAATAATGCTGCCTCTGGTTGGAAAACTAAGTGAAAGTCCACGGATTTATCCCATAGCCTGCCACTTACCATTATTGGACTATGATTATAAATGGGTTTGATAAGATATTTTCCTCTTTGATTCAGAGAGTTTATCCTGAAGAAGTGCCTTAAAAGGAAGAATTAGACAATTGCAGGTTTCTGATGGATGTAGCTCTGGTGGACCCGCTGCCAATCCTGGCATTCACATCCCCTGAAATTATGTCAGCTAATGAATACTTAGAAAACATAAAGTTCAGAAGGCTGTCAAATTACTGTACAATTTGAAGTACCAGTATGCACATTGTAGGAAAAAACATATATGTTAAAACCTAGATCAGCCTTGTGAGGAGCTGGAGTAGTCCATAAGTTCCATAAAGTCTATAAATTTCATTTTTATTCAGTAGGTGCCACCTAGGTGCTGGCCACCATGAGAGAAGTTTTCACAACAATGTATTTCATCTATCCAACAATCCTTTGAAGTAGTCATTGTAGTCTCCCATTTAGAGATGAAGAAGGAGACCTGAAGTTCAAAGTCATCTTTCTAGTAATTGTTGAAGTCAGGATTTAATCCAGGTCTTCTGACAATAAATCTACTTCTTGGGCATTACACCGTTCTAGCTCTTAAAACTTCTAAAAGCATGATAAACTAAGTTCATCATTTTCCTTTCCGATTTAGCTCCTTCTATTGAAAATTCACCATCCCTCTGTCTCCTCCCCCCAAGGCCAATCAACTGTCAACTCCTCCTATTTTTGAGGGCTCCTATCCTGCCTTCAAAACCCTTGCTATTCAATGTGGTCATGAACCAGCATCATTGGCACCACCTGGGATCTTATTATAAACACAGCATCCCAGTCCCCACCCAGACCTACTGAACCAGAACCTGCATTTTTATAAGATCCCTAGGTAATTCATGTGCACATCTCTAGTCTAAGTGACTAGCCCCTCTCCATTCCTGCTACCACCGTTATACATCAGGCTCTCAGTGTCTCTGATCCTGAGCGTTTACCAATCCCCTAACTACTCTTCCCCTGTTTTGGTCTCTCCCTAATCCCTCATCACCCAATTCCTGTTCATAAACCACCAACACATTGACTTTTCTAAAGAAAAGATTGAGTCACTCTCCCCCACCCCCAACTCAAAAACTTCCACTTGCTCTTCAGGGCCAATGAAAAATAACAATAGTTAACAAGTACATCCTTTGTGCCACATATTTCATAAACCCTTTACATTAATTAACTTGTTCACTCCTTAATCAACCCTGTGAAATTGATACTATTATTAGCTCAGTCTTAGAGATGAGAAAACGGACACTGAGCGAGGTTAAATAACTTGCCAAAGGTCATGCAGCTGGTAAATGGTAGAACCAGGATTAAAGCTTCAGCAAACTCTTTAGCCTGGCATCGAATGGCCTCCGCATTCACATGATAAAGGAAGGGAGGGTCTTTGCCCAAGTACCCACTTTTTGCCGGGAACTTTACTAAGAATTTCCTCTGGATTATACCATTTAAACCTCACAACAACCCTGTAGCAAGGTTTTGATGTTATTATTCCAATTTTTACCGGTCAAACTAGGAATGAGAGAAAACTGAACCAAAATTCAGTTAACTCCAAGCCAATATAATTTCCACTGTAAAGCGCTACTATTCCTTCCACTTGGAAGGTGTTCCCTGCATCTCTGAAGGCCCTAATTTCACTGCGTTTTAAGGCCAGTACAAATCTGAGGCACAAATTTTCCCCTTTTCCTCCAATTTGGATGTACTCTTTCCCTCCTCTGAAATCTTCTCTTTTTTTTAATATTTATTTATTTATTTATTTATGGCTGTGTCTTCATTTCTGTGCGAGGGCTTTCTCTAGTTGTGGCAAGCGGGGGCCACTCTTCATCGCGGTGTGCGGGCCTCTCACTATCGCGGCCTCTCTTGTTGCGGAGCACAGGCTCCAGAGGCGCAGGCTCAGTAATTGTGGCGCACGGGCCCAGTTGCTCCGCGACATGTGGGATCCTCCCAGACCAGGGCTCGAACCCGTGTCCCCTGCATTGGCAGGCAGATTCTCAACCACTGCGCCACCAGGGAAGCCCCCTCCTCTGAAATCTTAATAGCCCTTTACCTCCAATTTTCTTTTGGCACGACTTCTATTTTCTTTTACGGTTATTTTATGGTTATTTTTGTATGTGTGTAAATATGTATATACATGAACCATGATTCAGTAACTGTGATTATTGTTCCTGAACTGTCAGAAGATTAATCTAAGGAAACAAATGAAATTAGAGCCATTATATTAAGAAAATTTAATATGAATTCATGAACAGGAAAAGATACAAGTCTGATAATTGAGAGTTGAAACAAGAATTATTATCCTGGTTAAGATAGAATTTGAGAAACAGACAAAAGTTAATATTTACTACTTAATTTCTTCCCATAAAATCAAGCAAAACTCTGTTATGAGTTGATTTTCATGCAAGATGTTTCTGGATTTTCCACCAGCTCATCAGTTATTTTCTGTCGCTTTGCTTACATCTTTCATTCTATTTTATTTTTCCTGACAGCCATTATCTGTTATAAACAATCATTTCAGATGGCTCCATTTTGATAATAGTTCCAAAATTACCTCAGTATAATTCCAGCCTTTTCTTACTACCTGGCATATATCATCCCACAAATAGCCCACTTTAAATTAAATGGAATATGAAGGGAAAGAAGACCTGGCTTAAATATTCTTTTAAGGACTCCTATTGTGATAATTCCTGTAACACTAATAAGCCATTGGCAAGTAAGTTTAAAAGTTTACCAGTCCACTATTTTTCCAAGGCATATGTGGCATACCATATTGTCAGCCAAGTAATAAAATTTATAGTTTTTACTATTCGTTATTATTTATTATTATTACTGATCCCCAGTAAAGAGATTTATGGTCTTATAACTGCATACAATTTTATAATTCAATAAGTATTTTCATATTGGCCACAACCAAGAAAAGTTTCATTTCCTCTTTGACTGAGACTGACTCCCACAACTAAATAAAGGTCAGTGGTCACTATTCCAGTAATTCTTTTTTTTAATGTGCTTCAGAAAGCAGAGATCTAAAGTGTATTTCCAAAAGCGTTTTAAGATTCACTTTAAGAGGGGGATGTAGTAGGCAGCTTTGGACCTGAATCCTTTCTGGAGAGAGCATCTCACCTGGTTTCCATGGAACACCCTGTAGGACAAACTGAAAGGTGTTTAAGTCAAAGGAATGTCCAAAAGCCCAAAACGAACTTCACACATATCAATTTTTTTCTATTTGATTCAAAAGAGAACTGGAACTAAGTGGAAGTATCATTATACTTACAGTGCTGTAAACTCAAAAGGGCCTTGAAATTTCGATAATTTAACAGCACTAGAATGTACATTTCATGAGGGGAGGCACCTCGACTCTTGCTCATTGCAGATTTTTCCGGCATTTGGCACAGTGTCTGCCATATAATATGTGCCTAATAAATACTTGTGTAATAAGTGAATAAACTCCCCTCATTACACTGATGAGGAAATTGGAGGCCAAAGCAGTCAGATGACCTAACCAAGGTCACACAGTAACTCTGAAGCTGTCCCAGCACTTAGAACTTCAGTCTGTAACCCCTCGTTTGGTATCATTTGTGCTGATTTCAACAGAAGCAAATGCAGATGTTGAGGTGGGGACAGAAGTGAATGAAAAGTGAAAATAAAATAGAAGCCTGGAGACTATTTTCAAACACCTCATCAGAAGCCAAAAATAAAGTTTATATAAGATTGGAAAAGGAGTACACCAAAAAAAATTTTTTAATTAAAAACTCTTCCAAGAATAAACAAACAAAACTCCCACTTTGTCTGATTGATGGCCACAACAATTACAGAGGTTTTAAAAAAACAATTTTTAATAATAGAAAATTAGCCCATTTAAGGAAAACAAGGAAGCCCACAAAACATAGCAGGTTAGCCATAAACTGAAAACTAGACCAAATATAATTTGAAAAGTACTTTGAGAAGGACTCCAAAGGCAATAAAACCCTTTTTATAACACATTTTTTAAGTGGGCTGAAGAATCTACGTAACAATTTAATGATCAGCGTCTAAAAGAGGTACACTCAGGGAAAAAGATCAGACAGCAGTTGAGTAAATGAATCATTTTTCTTGGTCTTCGGGGGGGGGGGGGATGCTAGAGGGGAGATTCATGCATCATAAATGACTTTTGAAACATACAAGTCAGTTCTACTATAGCAAATAGTGAAAATTCTTACTAAAATTCTGCTAACCATCATCAAGTAGAGAAAAACAGGCAGAAAACATTGTCTACTTCTATTTAAAACTAGTTTATCCATACTGGAAGAAAACATACATTTCTGACTAATCACTTTATTCCATTATCTCATTTAAACTTCAAAATAATATGAGGATATAGGTATTACCCCTACAGATAAACAGACTGAAGTTTAGATAGGTTAAGTAATTTGTCCTATTTAACACAGCAAATAAGAGCCTGTATATGAACCAAGGCTGGTCAAACTTCTATATCAAGATTCACATCACACTGCCTTACTCTTACCCCTTCTTTCTTTTTTTTTCCCCCTTTGAATATAGCTGAATTGGTTTGCCCAAATCTCACCATGATATAACACATTAAATTGCCAGGTTTCTAAATATGTGCAAGGAGGGACCTTGTCATATTTGACTTTGTGTCTCTAAAACCTAACCATTGCTTAGCACAAGGTAAATGTTCAGTAGGTGTTTGATAAACTGAAATGAGTTGGATAAATGTAATGCATATTGTAGTACCATAGCAAATTTCTGACAAGAAACACAGGTGGTTATGTCTGGGTTCACAAAGTCTATACTTTAAAAATTGAGACTTAAAGGACTGCAACAGATAAAGGTTAGATTTTCCTACAATCAATATGTTGGCTCTGACATAAAGAAACAGCCATTGTATGGGACCTCCCTGGTGGTCCAGTGGTAAGGAATCCACCCTTCCATTGCAGGGGGCGTGGGTATGATCCCTGGCCGGGGAACTAAGATCCCACGTGCTGTGCAGTCAAAAAAATAAAATAAAATAAAAAAATAAAATAAACAAAGATGTATTCAAAAAAAGAAAAAGAAACAGCCACTGTAGTTGTAGGTATCAGTGGATCACAGAAAATCAGTGCATTAGGCAGAGTTTCATGTTGCAAACAATAAGGTTGACATTGGCTACTGGAAAAAAAAAAAAAGAGAATTCACTGAAAACTACTGGGTAATTCACAGAATCAACACAAAGACGGAAGAACTAGGCTCAAAATATAAGCAGAAACCAGGAAAATATAGGTAACCAGAACCACTGACAAGGTCACATACCAGGAATAGCCTGGTTAGGTGCTCAGCCATCACCGCTGAACTTTGGGTGGCACAGCTGGATCGCCACCACTTACAGCTTAGGGAATTCTGCTAAAACTGCTGACAGTCATCACTGGACTGGACACTGGATGCCACAGCCACCACCACCACCACCACAAGAAATGCTAAACTGTCCCTGCTTCTTTAGGTAACTCACCGCAGATTCAAATTCTTGGGCAGGAGACTATGGCTGAAGTTAGTCAGTCTAAACTTAAGCTGCAAGGGAGAAAAAAATAACTGGCTTTTTTGGCCTCCGCCATGGGTGGGCTCTGCTTCTCCCCAAGTCTACACAAGATTCCACAAACACAGAAAGTGAATTTGAATGCTGGGTGACCACAATAAAAAAGATGTATTTACTACAAAATTAGAACCTGAGAATCTTCTAGCTGAGGGGGTCTCCAAAATCTAGTAACGACCTCCAGGTTAATCCTGTTTAGGAAGTGGAATGCATTCCTAGAAAAGGGACCATGATTTTATCAGCACTGTAGAGGGACATTACCGCAGGGGTTGCATGAAGGCACATTTCCTGCGTCAGAGATTGACAATTATGGTTTCATTCCCTTCAAAGTCCCTGAACTTATGACATGCCTGTGGCCATAATTTCTTACCACACCTGTTCAGACATTTGTTGATTACTTCCTCCTAGGCTACAGTGAGGCTTCTGAAGCCCTTCATAATGACAGTGATGATGGTTACATTTACTAAGTGCCCAGAGCTGTGCTAAGAGTTTTACAGGTACTAAGTCATTTTATTCTCACAATTACCCTATGAAGTAGGTACTATGATTACACTCATTTTATGGATCAAGAAAGCGAGGCAGAGAGGTCACTTAACTTGCACAAGGACACACAGCAGGAAACCAGCAGGGCCATGGCTGGAACCAGGCAGGCTGGCTATAGAACCTCTCCTCTTCACCACCTCCCTTTGAGAGGATTTCCAGCAATCCCTACTGGACTGCTGGCTTATACCATTTATATCCTTGATCAGATCAGCCACTACAGAGAATTAGCATTTTACACATCCAGCGTAGTACTTTTGTGGCACCTCCAACACTTCTACTTGCACACCTTTATCAACCCTTATGGATCAAACCTACTTACCAGAAGGAAACAATGTTGAAAAGGAAAATCAGAATAGAAAGAACAAGCAAAAAGGGTGATGAGTCCCACTCACCAGCTCTGGCTGACTGTGAGCTTTGGATGGATCTCAATCTGCTGCATTTGAACTATGCAGTTAAAATAACTATACAGTCAGCCAACCACATCCACGGGTTTTGCCTCCGCAGATAAACCAACTTTGGATCAAAAATATTCAAAAAAAAATTCCAGAAAGTTCCAAAAAGCAAAACTTGAATTTGTTGCACACCAGCAACTATTTATATAGCATTTACATTGTATTTTTTATATAACCGAAATAATTTTTAATTGAAACGGTTACCAGCTCCAGTTGAAATCACAGCAGTTTCTTAAAGCTATAATGATCTGTCAACTCAAAGAAGTACAATTATTAGCCTATAATTTGCTTGTATACAAGGGAAATCAATCAAGATTGTTTTCATGTCCTCTTAACACACCAAAAACAGGATTTAGATATGAAAAATAAAAAATAGAGAGAGAGGGAGAAGAAAAACCACAGTTTGGGAATAGTAAACTTTGTTTTCCTTTCTTTGGCAAGCTACTTATTACCTGTCAGTAAACAAGGAAGCCAGATGGGGTATTCAAGCCTTGGTGGGGCACCTGGGTCATCAAGGAAAATAACTGCGATAATTTAACGGTCCTTCAAAATCTTTAGGCATTTAAACTGTGACATCTTCAAGACAGGGTGTCTCTACCGTGTCTATTTGTGCCTTCCTTCTGCACCTCCACCTCCATTAGGCCAGGTCTCAGCATCTCCCTCACTAGAATCTCTCAGATCTTTAACAGATGTAGAAATAAAGTTGCTGATAATAAAGTTTTTCCAAAGCAAGTTGGAGCATGATAAACTGATCTTAAAATTCTGAAGAGAAGATGTACAGGTATAGCCTTGAAAATTTTGAGGGCTTATCATTTACTGAGAAGGGAGTTTTCCAATATCTTTGATTTGAATTTGTGTACTCTTTTAGTTATGTCATTCTTTGTTTTATACATTTTGAGGCTGTTATTATGTGCATATAAATTTAGATTTATATACCTTCTTGGTTAACTAAAACTTTTAACATTATGAGGTGTTCCTCCTTGTATTTACAACTATTTACATAGAATTTACATGGTATTAGGTATCATAAGTAAACTAGAGATGATTTAAAGTATATGGGAGGATATGCAAAAGTTATATGCAAATACTAAACCATTTTCTATAAGGGACTTGAGCATCTGCAGATTTTGGTATCCATGGGGGGTTCCTGGAACCAATTCCCCTTGATACTGAGGGACGACTGTATTACCATAGTGCTAAGTGCTGTAATGAACGTATATACATTTTTTTCCATTGCACTTTGTCGCCTGTGTGTCCTTGCCCTGAGCCCATTCATTTCAGGGCTAGGAAATCTCAGGGTCATCCCCCTGCCACATGCCCACAACTTCCAGGCAAACTTCAGCTTCTGAATCTTAGTTACCTTCTTTCAGAAAACGGACATCTGTCCTCAGTTTAAAGAATAAAAATGTTCCATCCATGATCCCTCTCAATTATATTATGTAACAGACAGGGCTCAAACAGGAAAACAGAGCCACACTAAGTACTTAAAGAAGAGGGAAGGCAATGCAGTGAATTGGTTATACAAGTGACAGATGAGCCGATAAGCCAGTGAAGCAACTCAGAGCTTAGCAACAGCAGGAAGCCACTACCACCCCTGGGTGGAGGGACAAAAGAAAGAGGTGGTGACACTGGAGCCTGGGATGTAAGCTCTCCTAGGCAAATGTGAAAACCCCTGGTCTATGTAAACATTTCTATAAAACAATACTTACCACTTCCCCACATTCTAAATCAGTGCTTATAATCTTCTGACAATCTTTTTTTTTCCCCTAGATTATCTGAACTTCAGAGTTCAAACCCCAGGTCTTTCCATTTTTTTTCTAGACAAGATTCTGGTCTTCTGTCTTCTAGAGAACAAATTTTGACCAGCCTTAGATGTGAATCAGCCCTCCTGACCAATCTTCTAGCTCTTCTTAACTCATCTCACTTGTTCTACCTGATTTTCTAATGACATTGTTAACTTGGACTACTCATAGCACACTCGGCAAAAGTGTTATCAATACAAGTCATCTAACAGCTTAAGGACATTAATAAAATAATATTAACAAAATGCATGGAACAGATTATAGAGAGGAAGGATGAGAAAAGTTGCGACTCTTTAGGTTGCAAGGTAACAGAAACCCAGCTTAAATTCAATTAGGCAAAAGGAGGAATGTATTGGTTTGGGTGCTACAAGAAGGGCAGGACTACAGGTGGACCACAAAGACAGAGACTTGAATATAAGCAACCTTGGAACCAGAAACGTGAGTCCCACCAGGATTTTCTATCTCATCATTGCTTTTTTCTGCAAGTTTATTTTATTCATTTAAACTAGCTGCAAGCATATGATGAGGAAAATGGCTGCCAGCACCTACCATACTTCATCTCGGCTTTACAGCCAGAGAAGAACAGCCCATACTTTCAGTAGTCCTTAGTTCAAAAACCCAAATGATTAGCTCTGACCACCCATTCGCCATCAACTGTGACCAGGTGCAAGGTCTGTAAGAACACAGCAGCTCACATTCAAATCAACTGCTTAGAGTGAAAAAAGGAGTATGTCCCAGAAAGGGTGGATGATGTTCCCAGAAGAAAAGGGAAACCTGGTGGGCAGACAAAATAACAGACATTTACCACAAATAGTATAACCTGAGCCCCAAAACACCTATTCCGGTGAAGGAAGAGAAAGAGGCCAAAAGGAAGAGAAAGATTTAGGGAAAACACTTAACATGTGATGATGAGAGCAAAAGCTTATTTATGTGGAAACAGATTTCTTTCCACTGCCTTCTTCTAGATAAGATTTTTAGATATGTAATATTAGTCCTAAAATGTCCCAGCTCCTCACTTCCCATACCTAACAAAGCACCCAGTGCAATACAGACCAAATCCTAATCCCCTTAATCCAGTCTATCCTTACGCTTCTTCTCCTCAACTAATATGCCAAAATACCACACAAGATTTTGTGTAGTCTAACAAGCTCAACCTCCCACTTTCTGACAAAATTATAAGTAAGTAAAAAGATGGAAGTTAGTCACAACTTTAAAACTCATTATTTGATTAAAACAAAAATAACTACCTTAAGGATGGGTTGCATTTATTCTTCAGCGACATCAGCATATCATAAATGATTTGGAGGAAAACAGTTGTATCAACCAGGAATTTGATTTTTAAAATCAAAATCAAAAATTTGAATTTGTAGGAACAGTTGAATCAAACAGGAATTAGGTTGGTATTTTGGCTAAAATTTAGTAATCTATCCTACTCTTAAGTGGTTAGACTAAATTTTAATCCAAAATAAATCTATTCTGGATAGATTTACTGCATTGTATTTCTCCTGTATTGTAAATCCTCAATAAATGCTTATTATATAAGTAATACAGCACCCATAGGCACAGAAAGAAAGAAAAACTTAACTCTTCCTTTAGGGAGGAGGTCAATAAGAGCATCATGAGCTCACTAAGGGGATGGAGTAAGTAAAGGAATTGTAGATAAGGGAAGAGTATGTGCAAAAACAGAGGTCTGAACAAGCAGGAGAATGCCAATTAGTTAACTATTAGAAGAATGGAGAATACAAATGGGAGAGTGGTGAGAGAGGCAATAAAAAAAGTTGGCAGAGCTTGAATCATAAAGGGTTTTATAGTTCATGTTAACTAATTAGATGTTCATTCTGAAAACATGGGAAGACTGAAGATTTTTTAGTTGGGAATGGGTGAGGGAGAAGAAAAATGATCATATTTGCAGTTTTTACATTTTATAATAATCTTGCTGAAAGCACTGAGGAGATAAAATGAAGAGATCTGGGCCAGAAGCTAAGGAGAACCATTATAGGTGAATATTATAGTAATTCATGGGGTAAATAATGAATGCTCCAAATTGAGACATTCTAAAATATTTCATCAAAAGAAATAATAGGATTTGAATCTTGAATATCAGGGAAAAGGCAGAGACTAGGGTTTCAATTTCCCAGCTGAATATGTTGGTGCCACAATCCAAGATCAAGAATATAGAAGGATAATGTTTGTAAGGGGGCAATAATGAGCCCAGTTTAGGACATAGTATGTTTCCTGTGGTAAGTCCAGGAGAAGCTGCCCAGGAAACACTCAAACTTGTATGTTTATCATCTGGGACAGAGGCCTGAGCTAGAGAAAGAGATTTGAAACTATGAGAAGAAAGGTGGTAATTCAAGCCACGCAATTGGATGAAATAATCTAGGGGAGTGTGCAGAATAAAAAAGAGGAGTCCCTAGGACAGAGGCCTGGATTGTATCCAACTTGTTTTTACTTTGGCCTATTTCTCAATTAGAAAATACTCTGGTTTATAAAAATTAAAAATATAAGAAAATTGTACTTTAGTTGAAAAATTGGCATAGGACATACAGGGAAAATTTTTATATGAAAAAATATAAATAGCTAAACATTAAATATATGTATATACATATATATGTGTGTGTATAGATATAGATATATACACACACACACACACATATACACACAGTAGAAGATACGGTTGATTCACTTAGAGGCGGGTAATGACCTTCCACAGAGCAACCCCCTCCAAGGACCTTGAGTGGAAATATTCTGCTTTCAGCTCAAGTGGGTAATGGGTATAGAAATAGACAGATGGCATAACCCACACAGATATTTTTCTTGAAGGCCAAGGGCTAACCTCTTGTACTAGTTCTTTGATAGCTAGAGAGTGTCCTGAAGGCCCTTCTGAATGGCCCGCATTTTGCCCAGGTCATGGAAGACATCCATGATATGAGAGCTGCTGTGATTTGAAGGGAATTAGCAGGGCTGCAAGTAACGGCTACTATGGAACTGAATGCCATAAAGAGTAACAAAAACTCTGGCATGAGAATTCTATGGCAGTAAGAAAGGTAGGTCCCCAAACTTCCTGTGGACTGATATCAGTGGCTTCAATGACAGGTAGAATTGTTTACATTATATAGTTGTAACATTTGGGTATGGACATAAAGCCAACCACCCTTTTACTAACATGATATACCTCTCTGACTTGGAAAATCTCTGAAGGGAAAAATGAGTCTCACCCTTGAGTTCTCAAATACACATTTTTCATAGTTGACTTTGAGATACTATAAGAGGCTTGTAAAAACTATCCAAAGAAGGGACTTTTGTTGACCGTAAATCATAGAAGTATGTCATGTCACCCAAGAAGGCTGATTCCTCAGTCCCAGCAGTCATCCAAGATGTTGTTCAATGGGTGTTGGAAGATGGCCAAGGAGTGCAGATGCCAAACAGCCTTGCAATATATTCAGACTCATCAAAATATGCCTGGAAGGATAGTGTTTACTTGCCATTTCTCCAAAAAACAAAGTTATAACTGCCCTGGCTGTCAAATTTCAGAAAGATTTATGCCCCATGTTCAGGAAGATCAATGATAATGATAATAATAACTACCATTTATTGAGTACCTATCATGTGCCAGGCCCTATGCTAAGACCTATACATATGTTAGTTCATTTAATTCTCACAACAGCCCTATGGTGGATAAGTAATGCTTATAGCAACTTCTTCCAGGTCACATAGTTAGAAAGTGGTAGAGCCAGAAGTCAAACCCAGATCTTATTGATTCCAGTGCCCGTCTGTGGTGGTCTTTGCTTTATGCTATATTGCCTCTTCTACTGAGAGCTGGTACAGGCTGTGTATATGAGCATGTTAAAGTGACAGTTGTCATTCTAGAAAAATTAAACACCACTCTTTTTCTCATTAAAGAGAACCAAGATAGCTCCTGCAGGAGGTGTAGAAAGCTGATAAATCCACCACCATAAGTGTTGTCACACTCGAAAAGAACTTCAGCCTTGGGTTGAAAAGAAAGAACAGCTTTGGTTCTGTGGCAGTAGAAACACCAGTTCCAGCTCCACCATGTGCCATCCTAGTGATGGGCACAGAACATGGGGGCCAGGATAGCTCTTCTGCCTTCCCATTTGAGAATCCTTACCTGTACGTTGTAAAGTTGTTCAGAATCCCTAGCACAGAGGTAGCAAATGGGATGGCACAAGCCAGGTACCAAGGAAATCTTGATGGCAGAAATCTGAAGCGAACTAAAAGGTGTCTGGAGCAGATTTAGGGGGAAGTTAAAGTAACTTGAGATCCAGTGAAAAGTAGCCCCCAGGCAATCTTGGCTTACACTTCAGACGGTTTAAGAGGGGCACTCTTTTTAGAATGTGGCCCAATAAGGACATCCATGGACAGTGTCCAAGTTTTTGAGTCAGATAGGGAGACTGGCCTGCCAAACCAAGTCTTCATCCACAGAACCACCCAATATTTCATCAAAGAAGCCAGATTCTTTAGTTAGGAATACCTCTGAAATGCGGAAAAACCCCTCCTAAAGTGAGACCTAAGAGGTAGTAAGGGTCAGAGGCCAGCTGTCTCGCTGTGGGGTTATGAGTATGGACTGCCAACAGCTGTGGACAGACAGACACACACACACACACACACACACACACATACACACACACACATGTGCGCTTAGGGATAGGTATATCACTGGCTTTGATTCTACCCCAAGGACAAGTTCTACCAATTCAGAAAAGTGTTAAAGGTTTTAGTACCAGTTCAGTGTGAAGGGCTCTTCTGAGGCCTCCTTGGAATTCAACCAATAAAACTGAGTCATTCCATTCCATCTCCTGGGCAAGAGGCCAAAACGATCACTGACCCCACTTCACGCCGAAGCCTATGGACATCACTGATGGCATTCCCATCTGCTGTCACAGCAGGATAAAGTGTAACCAACAATCACAACATGCTCTGAAACCACAAAACTTCCATCTTTTTCTAAAATCGCTTTTAGTTTCAACAACCAAAAAAAAGTGTCTAGAGGATTTCTAGCCAGGAGTATTCTACCTTTTGCTGTGGCAATTCTGTCTGTTCTGTCTGTGGCTATTAAAATTACACAGGAAAATGACACAGAAAAATTGTGGTGTGATCACTTTATCAGGCCCCCTGATGGTGACTATTGAAATTCAATATGAAGCTATTATTTGATCCTGTCCACAAAGACAAATAAGAATATTACTTCACTATTACCTTTAAGGGAATTCAACCTTTCTTGGAGCTCTGCTGAAAAACACAAGTCCTCAGAAATTCAGTCTCATCTTTAAGAAGATTTATAGAAACTTAAGTGGCTAAAGTCTTGAGATCTGGACTAAATTAAATAATTTTTAAAACATTTTAAATAATGTTCTCATTCCATTGCTTAAGATGATTGATTACTTCTGAATGTAGCATACTTTTCCAGACTACCTTCTACAACTGTAGCCTTCACACTGAAAACTGGTCTTTCATTATAGAATGGGCACCAAGACAACTGAGTTTCTTTTAGATAATAAGTTAATTAGCAGTCATTTTGTATAAATCAAACATTTAAATATTTATATGCAAAATCAGAATTATTTAGAATTTTGAAAAAATATTCTTATCCAGCACAGACACTATAGTTTAAGGAATATTCCTGAGTCACTTCCTGTGACTCACTAACCAGCTATCACATTTGTTCAACATACAAAAGCACTGATCTTTGATTGGGTCAATTTTATATTTTTTCCAGAGTTAGAGAGATTTCAGATTTAACCAATTCCCTAAATTAACCTTATAATCAATTGTCACATCTCTTTTCATGCAGAAAGAAGGGGTGGGGGTTGGAACTCCAACAGATCCATGAGTAAGTTGCTTGGAATTAAATTCTTTATTTGTAAAATAGTGTGGGTGGGGGAAGAAGAAACTCTTTGAAATTCTTTGAGTACTACTATTTGAAATAGTTTTCATTTTCTTCATTCATCTCTCACCTCCTCGTCCTTATTTGTCTCATTATTACCACTCAAAAATCCTCTCATTCACCTCAATTCCCTGTTCCATTCCCTTTAGTGGCCTTTCAAAAACTTTCTCTTCCTCTCTGTTCCTAAAATCCCCAATCACAAGACTCTACTTCTAGCCTGTTAATATTCAAGGAAAATAGAATACAGCTGAGGTATTTTTCTTGTTACTTCCTTTCTCTTCCTCTCTGAACTCCTTTGTATTGTAAACTGTATTCCTCCTTTTAATCTTTGGCTCCAGGATGAAATGTCTCTCCTTCTGATTAGGTTATCCTCTTCACCTTTACACTTGATCACAAACCTCCTGCCGTTTCCTTACTTCTTTGCTCCTTCACTTCTCCTCCTTGAATTTTTTAATCTCTCCTGACCAGTCATGTCTTATTCTGCCTACTCAGATAGACCTAGTCTTTAAAAATAAACAAACAAAATTCTTCTCTTGACCTTGCCTTTTCCCCCAGGTTTCCTCCTCTTATCATCTCATCAATACCCAAATTATTAGAAGAGTGGTCTACATTTGCTTCCTACTTTTCTTCACTAGCCCTTACTCTCAAATGCCTTCTAAAATCACAATGACCTCTTACACATCAAATCCAACTTCATTCTCTAAAGCTTTTGCAGTATTTAACACCGTGGATGACTTTGAATCTCCTGAAACCCTTTCTCACCTTGGTTTTCTGATCCTGTACTATCCTGTTTCTCCTAAGAAAGTCCTGGCCATGCCTCCCCCTTGTTCTTCCTTCTCCTGCCCTCTGACACCAGGTATTCCCCATGGTTTTACCCTTGGACCTCCTCTTTACATCCCCTTACTCTATCCTTCGATAATCTAGGTATTTGAGGCTCTTTTGGCATCTGGGTCTCCAGTCCAAAAGCTCTCTCTCAAGCTGCTCCACACATATGTCTCTACCTGACAGACAATCTCATTCATAACACTAGGAGCTCCTCAAAGGCATAAACCATGTTTTATACATTCTTGAACTTCAATCCCCCACCTAAACCATCAGTGCCAGGAACAGGGTAGTAGGAACTCAATAAAACTTATTTAAGCTGAACTAAACAGTACCTCCCATCAACACCTGAAACTGAACAGACACAAAACTAAACAGCTGTCTGGGCCTCCACAACCCAAAACAAGCCAGCCTCCTAACTTCCCTATTTCCCTTAATCACATTACTCACTTCTAACCTCCAAGCCGTAAGATCTCAGCTCCAACTATGACATGTTCTTTCTCCTTGCCCCCTACAGCCAATAAATTACCATGTGTTAGTGACTCTTCCTTTGTTATGTTTTTATATCTGTCTACTCATTTACCTTCTTTCTATCATACCTTCAATCCAAGGCCTTAGTTACCTCCCACATATCTTATTGTAATAGCTTTCCAAATCAGTTTCTCCATCTCTCTTACATACTCCTTCTAGATTAATCTTCATTTAACACACTTCTAATGACACTACTCTGCATCTCAAAAATAGTTAATATGTATCCCTGGCCTAGAAAATTAAAAACGTGTTGCCCTAGCATCCAAAGTTCTTCATAATATGGCCCCCAAAATACCTATATGCTTAGAAAGACTAGAGATCTACTCAAGTTATCTCAAGAAAAGAAAACATTTCAAAGGATACTCACTGATCAACTGAGAGTTGTCAGAAAACAAGAAAGCTCTAACACTCAACCACTCTTTCTGTCAGTGCCTCTGCTTCCCTTTTCAGTTTCCCTTCTCTCTATTGCCCTGCTTCCTCTGGTTATTCAGTTTCCATTCCCTCATAGTCTCAGCTAGCACAATACGACCACTCCCAATATCTTCTAAACCTTGGCAACTCTCAACACCTCCTTGCAGTTTCTGTCTCCACTGCTAATTGGTTCAATCTCTTGATTTCCCAGTTCCAAATCCTACAGAGTCCAGACGGCCTAGTCCACCTTTTCATGCTGGATCACAGGTATGCCACAGAACAACCTATAGATTGTCTACACTTGGATCAGATGCCCATCAATTCCAATCAGATATGAACTAGTCACATGGGGGATGGGCAGGCCAGCAGGTTCAGAGACACCTTGGGACACCTTGGGAGCAGGGCTGTGGGCAGAGAAGATTCCTTTTTTGATACAAATTAAATTCAAAAGATAAAACCAGGGGTTTCCTTGGTGGTGCAGTGCTTAAGAATCCGCCTTGAGTCCTGGTACGGGAAGATCCCACATGCCGCAGAGCAACTAACCCCGTGCGCCACAACTACTGAGCCTGCGCTCTAGAGCCTGAGAGCCACAATTACTGAGCCCACGTGCCACAACTACTGAAGCCTGCACCCCTAGAGTCCGTGCTCTACAACAAGAAAAGCCACTGCAATGAGAAGCCTGCGCACCACAACGAAGAGTAGCCCCCACTCACTGCAGCTAGAGAAAGCCTGCTTACAGCAACTAAGACCTAACATAGCCAAAAATAAACAAATAAATAAATTTATATATATATAAAAAGATAAAACCAGCAGTAAAATTCAGATATAAAAATATAACAGGGCTTCCCTGGTGGTGCAGTGGTTGAGAGTCCGCCTGCAGATGCAGGGGACGCGGGTTCGTGCCCCGGTCCGGGAGGATCCCACGTGCCACAGAGCGGCTGGGCCCGTGAGCCATGGCCGCTGAGCCTGCGCGTCCGGAGCCTATGCTCCGCAACGGGAGAGGCCACAGCAGTGAGAGGCCCGTGTACCGCAAAAAAATAAAAATAAATAAAAATAAATAAAATAAAATAAAAATATAACAGAGGGACTTCCCTGGTGGTCCAGTGGTTAAGACTACATGCTCCCAATGCAAGGCCCAGGTTCGATCCCTGGTCAGGTAACTAGATCCCGCACGCCGCAACTAAGAGCCCGCATGCCACAGCAAAGATCCCGTGTGCTGCAACTAAGACCCAGTGCAGCCAAATAAATAAATAAATAAATATTTAAAAAAAAAATATATATATATATATATGTATATATAACAGACACGCAGGTTGGCTTAAATGCAAACAAGTCTTATAAATTTTAGGTAGAAAAACAATCCTTTTTGTATATACCATTGTCTATAAAGACCTTAAAATTTAAAATTTTGTGAATTCTTATTGAGAACCCTCTGTAAACAAAGTAGGTGACTAGCTGCTATAGGATGTACTAAGAAATATTCTTTTTATTCTTTCTAAATAATAATAATAAAGAAAACAAATAATGTCAACAGTAGAAGAAGTCTCTCCACATGACTCAGAATGTGAGAAAACTGCCTCTGCATAAAAGAAGATCAAGTTTTCTCTCAAAAAAAATTAAAAATAGAGAAAATTAAGATACCAATTCCATAAGGTAAAGTTTAAAAGAACAGTGAATTTTTCCTCAGAAAAACCCTTCCCCTTTTTCACATACCACAGAATATGCTATAGGCAGGCCTCACCAAAATATATGTCAGAAAACTGGAAAAATAAAAGAAAAATTAGGATAGTGGGAATAACTGAAGTGTTAGAAGTCTTAATTCTCAGGCAACTTCCTCACAGATCTTGCTATGTGTCCTTGATAAATGTTTAGTTCTTCTTAGTTCATTTTATTATAAGACCAGGGATTTTCTCAAACCTCAGATAGTACCTTTAGATGAAATCATCATAATGGCACCAGACCTGAATTATTCCCCCTCTTTATACCACTGATTTGCAGGGCACTTGTACAGTAAATAGTGAATCAGGTGAGTCTCCACTGGCAAAGGTTGTTAAGTCTCTGTTTCCATCATATCACCTCCAACTAGTACTCAAAATGGAGCTATTACACTCAGACTCCTGTCTCTTGTTCCCTCCTCACAACCTCTTTCTACCCTCTACCTCTTCTCCACTCCACATTTCTTCTTTAATCTCTCCCTCTCACTCTCTACTTCTTCCCTTCCTCAAACTTCATTTCTGGGTTTTCCCTCTCTCTCTCCGACTACTCTCCTGCCTCTTTCCCCATCCACATAAAAGAACTAAGGTGAAGAAGGATTATGTTTCTTGTTCTTCCTCTGCTTCCCTACTTGAAGAATTACAAATTCTACCTCTAGGTAATCTGGTAACAAAGACATCTAACAAAATGCCAGCTAACATTTTAAGTATACTTCAGACTAAACAATTTGTAAGTTTATCAGAATTTCATGAATAATTTTCTCTTTGCATTTGAGTGGTAGTCCATTTGGGTATATTTATTTTGATTTTAAATGGTAAGCTAAATGTATGTTTTCATTTTCTACATTTATTATACTCCCTTTAAAATGTTTTGTCTAATGACCATCATGTAACTTCAGCATCCACTCACATAGTGCTTCCTTCCCCAATCTTTACCAAAATTTATCCCTCTCTCCCAAATAGTGGGTATTTGGTGAACATTCCCTCTCCTAGTCTGAGCCTCTGAACTGATCAATGGGGGTCTCTGTGCCAAAGAGTAAACAGTATAATGTTCGTTCCTTGGGAGCAGCTACATCCAAATATCATATTGGGAAAAGTTCAAGTGTACACAGTACTCGAACCTTTGAACACTGAAAAATGTGGCTTAGAATCCCAATAAATCTGGCTTTTGGAATGGACATTCCAATTTCCAGTCAGAATGAAGATATTACAAGAAAAGCCTGGAAGGAGAGGATGAGATTTGTCTATCTGATGAATACATCGACTAAGAAATGGAAGAAGATGCCAGAAATGGTTGGCTAAAAAGTAATACGTCAAGGGCTTCCCTGGTGGCGCAGTGGTTGAGAGTCCACCTGCCAATGCAGGGGACGCGGGCTCGTGCCCTGGCCCGGGGAGATCCCACATGCCGTGGAAAGGCTGGGCCCGTGAGCCATGGCTGCTGAGCCTGCGCGTCCGGAGCCTGCGCTCCGCAACGGCAGAGGCCACAACAGTGAGAGGCCCGCGTACCGCAAAAAAAAAAAAAGTAATACGTCAAGCATTTAGATTGTACAAGCAAGTCTTTACAGACAATCTAAATTTCAAAAAAGTATGTTCAAAATTATGCTTAAAGCATAATAAATCCCCCAAATACTACCTTAAAACAGTCATATAAATTAGGATGGCGCCCACAGGTCTAGGACTAAGGCAAAACCTATTGGCCAATATTTGCTGGTGCACCAAACTGCTGAACAGACATAGCACATAAGTACATAAGAACCAGAACAGCTAGGTCAAATGGCTCTCACTCAACACAGTTTTCCTAAGTCTTCTTCTGTAGTGTCATGGGCTAATGAATTCATAATCAATGAAAAAACTTACTACAAGCCTGCTATATGCTAAGCTTTGTGCTAGGGAATTTAGGGCACCCCTCTGCCCTACATGATGAACAAAATATCAAAATTCTAAATAAAGACAGGATTAGTATTGCCTCAGGCTCCAATGCGGCTCGGCATAGTACTGTTACTGATTCTGACTTTGTTTAAAATTTTGACATTTTGTTCATCATGGATTTTTCTCATTAATATTTTTTAAAATTGCATTAAAATGTTATTTAATCTTGATTACTGACTTTTTTGGTGCCCCTTTAAATTTTGCACCTTAGGCAACTTCCTCACTCTCCTCATCCTAGTTCTGGCCCCATTCAGAGTTTACAACCACACAAAGGGTTGGAAATTTTTTTCTGAAAAGGGCCAGATAGTAAATATTTTAGGCTCTGTGGGCCATGTGTTTTCTGTTGCAGCTACTCAACTCTGCAATTCTACAGCTAAAATATCACAGACAATAGTTCTTAAAACAATGTTTGTGACTGTATTCCAATACAACTTTATTTACAAAAGCAGGCTGCAGATCGTATTTGTCCCACAGGCTGTAGCTTGCTAACCCCTAATCTATACTAAATCCTCATTCAGTTGTCAATTCTAGAGAGTGATAAGTTGTTTCTAAATATTTAAAACTTATCCTTTGAGTCAGTGACTCTAATCTAACCAGTTTTGATCAAAATTTTTCTAAAATGAACTAAATACATCACTGCCTCCCTTTAAAAAAAATTGATTTTTTATACATAAAAAAATTTAAAGAAAATTAAAATCACCCACAATCATACTATCTAACATTAGCCACTTTTACAATTTTGATGAATTGCCTTCAAGTCTTTTATATTTAAACATTTAATATTTTAATAAAGAGTATTGGGCAGGATAGGCCTGATTATGCTGTGGTAACAAATTAACCCCCAAATCCCGGTAGCCTAACTCAACAAAAGCTTATTTCTCACTCAAGCTACCTGTCCGTCATGGGTCAGCAAGGACCTTTGTCCATCAAGGACCCAGGCTGATCAGGAAACTCCACCATCCTGTATTTGCATCTGGAATATATGACCTCTTCAGTCACCTTGGGAAAAAAGCAACAGCTGGAATCTTTTACACCACATCTTCTATACTTCAGCCCAGAATTGGCACATAACTTTTACCCACAGCCCACTGTCTGGAACAAGTTACACAGCTATAGGGAGAAGGATGGAAATGTCAAGGATATAAAAAGGAATGTTTGGTGACCACCACTCTCCTTGTCACATTAAAAATCACACACTATATATAAGTTTATTCCTCTCTTTGCCCTTAAAATTATAAGCATTTTTCCACATCATTAAATCTCTTCATAAACATATAGATATGACCCTCTGTTACTTAGTCATTGTTTCACTATTATCAATAATGCTGTGTGCCAGGCACTTTCCTGAGTACTGAATACTTTATATGCAATTTTCTCATTCAATTCTTACAACTAGTGTATGAGGAAGATACACTAGTATAATCACTTTATGATTCTGAAAATGGAGGCCTAGTGAGTTTAAGTAAATTTCCAAGGCCACACAGTAAGTGGCAGATCCGGGACTCATACATAGAACTGTCAGACTCTCAAGCCCATGCTCTTAACCAATGAGTGTGAACTAAAGTACTGCGGTCCAAGTGTGAAACACAACACTGCTGCACTGGGTTATTGACCAGAAACTGCATCATCACAGGAGTGGAAAAAGATGCATAAGACCATGAGGACCTGTTGTTACCAGTAACTTGTAGACAATAGAAACAATGACAGACGAAAATTGGAACCCAACAGAAGACTAATCAAATTTTCCAATTCTTTCTCTTTCTTTCTCTGAGAGGTATTTGGAAAGATGACTGGCCTCTTTGAACTCATTAAGGTCCCTAGATTCTTAGATCATTTTGGAGGGAGGGGGAACCCTACAGATACAATGGACTCCTGCTACTGTGGAAATTTGGAGCTTAGGAAGGTTTCAACTGCAAAAAATAGAAGAGGAGTAAATGTAAGAATCTTCTGAAAATTTAACTATATCTAATCTATCCTTACTTAGTATGTGTTCTCTACTTAAAGCAAGAATTGACATGTACAGGTTTCTGTTGTACAGGGTGTGTAGTATTTTTCATATATTCATATCTTGTCATAGTAATTCTACAAATTATAGTACTTACTATGTATCGTCCATATCGTAAAATTCTTAATGAACTAAATAAGTTATATTTTAAAAGCACTATCAATATAGCAATTAAATATTATCACCACAGCTATATTTTAAGATGGTAATCTAAACCACATATCAAATAGATAAAGAAGATGTGGTGTATATATATATATATATATATACACACACACACACACACACACACACACACAATGGAATATTACTCAGCCATAAAAAAGAATGAAATAATGCCATTTGCAGCAACATGGATGGACCTAGAGATTGTCATACTGAGTGAAGTAAGTCAGACAGAGAAAGACAAATATATGATATCGCTTACATGTGGAATTTTAAAAAATGGTACAAATGAATTTATTTACCAAACAGAAACAGAGTTGCAGATGTAGAAAACAAACTTATGGTTAACAGGGGAGATAGGAGGGGGAGGGATAAGTTGGGAGGTTGGGATTGACATATACGCACTACTGTATATAAAATATTCAATAGATAACTAATAAGAACCTACTGTATAGCACAGGGAACTCTACTCAATATTCTGTAATGACCTATATGGGAAAATAATCTAAAAAAGAGTGGATATATGTATATGTATAACTGATTCACTTTGGTGTACAGCAGAAACTAACACAGCATTGTAAATCAACTATACTCCAATGAAAGTTTAAAAAAACACACACACACACACACACAAACTTAAGCATGCCTAGTCTGTTCAGGTTGCTATAACAAAAATACCATAGACTGGTGGCCAAAACAACATTCATTTATCACAGTTCTGAAGGCTGGAAGTCCAAGATCAAGGCACTAGCAGATTCAGTGTCGGGTGGGGACCCGCTTCCTCGTTCATAAACAGCCGTCTTCTCATATATCCTCACTTGGTGAAAAGAGGGAGAGAAAGCTCTCTGGGGTACCTATATAAGGGAACTGAACCCATTCATGAGGGCTCCATTCTCATGACCTAATTACTTTCTGAAGGCCCCACCTCCTAATGCCATCACACTGGAGGTTATGATTTCATCATATGAATATTGCGGAGACACGAACATTTGGTCCTTAACACATGTCAAGTTTTGTTTTAGTAATAAATCCATTCTCAGTTACTGTGGAGCAGAAAGAGAAATTTCTAATGGTCAAGTTTTATTTATTTAGAAGTTGTATTTTTGTTTCCTATGGCTGCCAAAACAAATTACCACAAACTTGGATGACTTAAAACAGCAGAGACTTATTGTCCCACAGCTCTGGAGGTTAGATGTCCAAATCAAGGTGTCAACAGGGCTATGTGCTATCTGAAGGTTCTAGGGAAGGTTCTTTCATTGCCTCTTCCTAGTGTCAAGTGGTTGCTGGCAATCTTTGTCACTCTATGGTTGGTAGATGCATCACTCCAACGTCTGCCTCCATTGTCATATGGTATTCTTCCTGTCTCTGTGTCCAGATTTCCCTCTTCTAATATGGACACCAGTCAGTGGATTAGAATTCGTCCTAATCTAATATGACCTCACCTTAAATTGATTACAAAGACCCTATTTCCAAATAAAGTTACATTCATAGGTACCTGAATTTTAACATATCTTTTGGGGGGACACAATTCAACCCACAACAGAAGGCATAAATATGTTTTCATGTCTTCCTTAGGGGTGTAGGTAAAGATGGCAGAAGAATTACTCCCCACCAACTCTGGTAGAAGGCTCTGTATTGAGTTTTGATAAATTTTTACCAACAGACCCACATTCAGCTACTCTATCATAGGGTTAAATACACAGAGTTTCAATTCTTGAATGGGTTTTGGGGAGCAAAACTGGATACATATGCCCCATATATAACATGGGGTCACCGATCAATCAATAAAAGGGCTCCCAGTTCAAACAAACTACCTTAAAAACAAAATTTGACAAGAAACGCATCTGAAAGTTAGGAACTTCTTATAATTTTGACCAGTACTCATTTTTCTCTCTTTTTTCTAAGGACAAGGGCTCTGTTATTTGATATATATTATTTGTAAATGCTGTTGGAACTTACAATAATCCATGCACTAAATGGTTAACAACCAATATTAACAGACGATGACAGTGATGATGATGATAATTATGATGCTGTAGATCATGATAGCAATAAATCTAAACTTACATTCCTAAGAACGCAGTAGCCTTCTGTTTTTTATCATAAGAAGTAAAATTTTTAAGTAGATAACTGCATTCAAGTGTTTATTATTTCTTACATAATAAGTACAGATAAAGATCTGGAGCTTATGTTAAAAATAAAAAATTAACCAAAGCTCAAAATAAATATATTCAGTAGGGAACAATAGTCTCGTAACAATGTAGGCTTTCGCAGAGCACCTTGGAGTGATGAATCATTGTACTTGATGATCTTAAACTAGTTTACATATAATTAGAGAGGCATGGAAGTTAGGGGGCTGGTATTGTTGTTTTACACAGAAAGCTAGCACCAGACATCAAATAAGAATTCAGAGGTTTGCATTCATATTATGTAAGAATTACAATAACCCTGACAGAAAAAAAAAAATCTAGTCAAACTGTAAAATGATTTTTCACTTCCGTTTCTGAGTCATTTAGCACAAATAGCAAACCAAAAATAAAAGCACAACATCAGGAAAGGAATCAAGCTAATTTTGTATTATAGATAGATACATACATATATATAAACATACATGCATACATACATACATATGTACATACACATAATACATCTAAACATTCATACTATAAACATGCATACATACATAAACATACATGCATACATACCTCCATGGTTAGATACATAGATGAGAGATATTGTGTCTTAAGCGTGTAATACATACTTATAATTTTATAAATTTTTACAAACAATATTCACAAATATGTTGTGATATTGAAGGGGCTTTTTTTTTAGCTTTTAACCTGTATTATTAATACTTAAATCTTCTAGAGACCATTTTTTTTCCACTGGCACAGGACTGCTACTGGCTGAATAGAGACAGAATTTTACTTTAAATTATCCATTAGATGAATCTAATGGATAATTTATATGTTATATGGGGTTATATGTTATTTCATACATACTACTCTTTTCTTCTAAAAATCAAAACCTTGAACAAGATCCATGCCTCCCAAAGTCCTGTCTTCTTATTGCTACTACCCTATGCCTATTAGGCATAACCTTGCTTAATTCTGCTGATTGTCCAACTTTAATGTAAGTACTGCAGTCCTTTCTACTTCAAACCCTTATTCTTCAGTCTCTAATCCTGGGATCCCATCCCTACTGCCCTTTCTTGGGATTTGACCCTGCTGAGACCTGATGCTTTCAGCTTCAAATGATGACTCTTTCAATGGAATGGAGTGCTGAGTAAGCCCTTAACAAAGGAGAAAACAAACAAAACAAAAACACTCTTCTTTACTAGATCAAATATAATTGCAAGATTGAACTTATGAAGCAATGCATCCCTCTCATTACTTGCTTAGCCGCCCTTCTGGCCATTTCTTTACCAGAGCCTAGGAGCCCAATCACAGTTATATCCCCAAGAGCTGGGAACCATTCCTCCTGGGTTGCTTGGACAGTACAGCTCATACTGCTCATTAGGTTCTGTCTGTTTCCTCCATTCTGTCTTGAACCTACTAAAGGAGGCTTTGATACATAGATGAAGTTATAAAAACCTCTCTGCTCCATGAATCCTAGAAAATAGCCAAAGCTCCATAAATATGTGCCTATTTCTACTTAAATCCCTGAACACTGAACAGCTCTATCTCAAATACCAATTCTGTCTGATTCCTAAACTCCATAAAAATCTGCCTGTTTTACGCAGAAACCTTCTGTTGCTTTTCCTGTAACCTACCAAATCTGCAGGCACTGACTCCAATAAAATATCCTTCCTCCACAGAATCCATGAATCAAGCCTCAGCCAGATTTCCTAACCTACTGGGCCTGGGATTCCTGCTCTGTCTAGTATTATGCTTCTTTCACTGGAATGAAAGAGGAGGTAGAATGGTTTGGTCACTTGGTCAGGTCCAGAAAAATCAGTACACACCACACCAGGAAAATAAGGAAGCTCAGAAAAATTTAAGAAAAAATCAACTAAGTTTTCATGCTGTACTCAGTAGCAATAAACAGTGAGACTATGTTTCTTTGGATCCCTTAGATGTAAGAGAACAAGAATCCAAATGGAAGTAGAAATTCTCTAGGATGGTCAAATCCCCAAAAAGACATGATAGTACTAGAGCCCCCCATTCTATGAGCCTGAACACCCCAGGGTGATCTAACAGTTACTAAACTCAAATGCAGTATCATTAAGCAAGCAGCCCAGAGACCAGCATCTCAAATGGACAACTGATGAACAGTTTCAATTAAAGTATTCTAAAAAAGATCTGAAGTGGCTTAATATTGAAAATATATACCCTCTAAACACAGTCCTATATGTAGATAGACATATCATAGTTAAAGTGAAGAAATAAAATCTATTAGTGAAATTAAGCTAGAGGAATCTTCACCAGTCTTTGCCATGTTCAAGCTCACAGTTCTGACCACTTACCTTAGTGTGATGAATGAGGCTGATAATGGAAAAATTATATTCACCACTAGGCATTATATTCATGAGATTGATGCGAGGGTGACTTTTCTCACTTGGAAAATTAAATTTGCCCAGTTGGAAGGATAGTGTAGAAGGGCATTACTTATAAGAACAAATATGACATAATAACAACTAATGGCTCTACAAATGGTATAGAAGCAGATTTTCTTTTTTAATTCATCTCTCCCTGCTAACGAAACTGAAGATGATATGTATTGTTTCTTGTCAACACCACTGATGTTGAGTTTTGGCCATATGCAGAAAGCCTAATAAATAAATTTGAATGAGCTAGAGTGTCACTTGATAATTATATTCTAAAAACACTGAGTTTACACTAACATGGGATAACCATGATACCCAAAAGAGATGTCTTAGGTAAATACACAACCAGAAGCTCAGCATCCACATTTCCATACTCAAAACACAATGAGGTAAAAGTCCCTTTGATATTCTTGAAATCAATAACAGAATTTACACATAAAAAGGGCTTATTATATATAAGTTTAATACATAATAAAGACCACTCATCAGTGCAGAAGAGAAATAATACACAGTAAATAATGCTGTGATAAATTTATATCTGTAGCCCATAAATAAATTTTAGATGAATAACGGTTATATGCACAAATTGAACTTTATAATACCTAGAAGAAAATATAATTATATGTAAAAAAATGTACGTTGGAAAAGAGTCATGGAAGTCATCTTAAAAATCATGAAAGAGTTTTTAAAGTAATAGATTGTTACACCTTTTTTCTTTTTAAAAAAATCTGAGTGTGGCAAAATATAAATAACATAAAATTTACCATTTTAACCATTTTTAAGTGTACAATTCAGTGGAATTAAGTACATTCACAATGTTATATAACCATCACCACTATTTCCAGAACTTCTTCATTATACCAAACAGAAACTCTACCCATTAAGCAATAACTGCCCTTCCTTCTCTCACTCCAGCCCCTGGTAACCTCTATTCTACTTTCGGCTCTATGAATTTGCCTATTCTGTATACCTTATATATATGGAATCATATAGTATTGTCCCTTTTTGTCTGGCTTATTTCACTGAGCATGATGTTTTCAAGGTTCATCCATGTTACAGTGTCAGAATTTCATTCCTTTTATGGCTGAATAATATTCCATTTTATGTACATTTCAAATTTTATCTATTCATCTGTTGATGGACACTTGGGTTGTTTCCACATTTTGGCTATTGTGAATAATGCTGCTATAACATTGGTGTACATACACCAAATTGAGTCCCTGTTTTTAATTATTTTTGGTATATACCTAGGAGTGGAATTGCTGGATCATATGGTAACTTACGTTTAACTTTTGAGGAAACACCAAACTGTTTTCTGCCATAATATCTTTCTGTTTTCTGTTTAATTTCTGCAATGTCTGAACATAGGTGCCCCTTTTTTATGTTTCAACACATTTTTTTCCAACTTTTTCTTTTTTTCAATTTTTTATTGTGGTAAAATACATATAACATAAATATATTATCTTAACTATCTTTAAGTATACAGTTCAGTGATATTAAGTGCATTCATACTGTTGTACAGCCATCACCACCATCCATCTCCCAAACTCTTTTCATCTTGCAACTCTAAAACTGTACTTATTAAACAATAACTGCCCATGACCCCCTCTCCACAGCCCTTGGCAAGCACCATTTTACTTTCTTTCCTTATTTTTTTTTAAATCTCCCCTTTCCCCCACCCCCTAGCCTCTGGTAACCACCATTCTACTCCCTGTCAGTATGAATTCAGCTTTTTGTGTTTGTTGTTGGTTTTGGTGGGGTTTTTTTTTGGACTCCACATGTAAGTGAGATCATACAATATTTGTCTTTCTGTGTCTGGCTTTTCTCACTTAGCATAAGATCCTCCAGTTTCATACATGTTGCTGCAAATGACAGGATTTCCTTCTTTCTTAAGGCTGAATAATATTCCATTATATGTATCACACTTTCTTTATCCATTCATCAATCAACAAACATTTGGTTGTTTCCATATCTTTGCTCTTGTGAGTAATGCAGCAATGAACATGGGAGTACAGATATCTCTTCAAGATACTAATTTCATTTCCTTTGGTTATATACCTAAGTGGAATTTTCGATCATATAGTAGTTCTATTTTAATTTTTTGAGGATCCTCTACACTGTTTTCCGTAGTAACTGTACCAATTTATATTCTCACCAACAGTGTACAAGGATTCCCTTTTCCCACATTCTTGTAAACAGTTGTATCTTTTAAGTTATCCTAACACATACTTATCCTTGTTATCTTTAACACATCCTAACAGGTGTGAGGTGATATCTCATTGTGGTTTTGATTTGTATTGCCCTGATAATTAGTGATATTGAGTATATTTTCATGTACATATGGGTCATTTATATGTCTTTAGTCCTTAGCCCATTTTCTAATCAGGTTATTTGGTTTTTGCTATTGCATTATAAGAGTTCCTTATATATTGGGGATGTTAACCCCTTATCAGATATATGGTTCGCAAATATTTTCTCCCACTCCATAGGCTGCCTTTTCATTTTGCTGATTCCATATACCCGACAAGTAAAAAGTGCCCCCACTGTACTGAGCTCAGAGTGTTTGCCTGGCCTACCCCGCCCCCATCTTGACATTCTCCCAAAAGGATCTGCTTTTCACACACAGTGAAAGAAGAAAGAAATGAACCTGCAATTGGGGGAAGAGCAGAAGGTGGCCTCCTCCAGACCCCAAGGCCTTTAATCAAAATCCGGGTTTACTTAAGAACCTGTCCCTTGACGCAGGCCCTGTCCCAGCCAAGACAAACCCAAGTCATGTTGATCCCCTGCTTCCTTGGGTCCGGTGTGACTTTATGCAGCACTGACTCAGTGACTCTGAGACTCAGGATGTGAGACACCTGCTTGGCTCTTTCTGTTCTTTCTGTAGGTGGCAGTGGCAGGGGCATTATCCCTTTTCCCCCAGCGTCTCTGGGTGTGATTCTTAGCCCTGTCAATGTTTTACTCAAATGCATCCATTTATCCAATTTGAATGGTTAAGATCTGTGCATATGTATATAAAATATACCTAAAAATTTTAAAACTATAAAGAACAACTTCAAGTGGGGAGGAGTGGGTGGAAGTAAATGGGAAGTGGGTGGAGTTAGATGAACAAGAATGTCAGAAATTGATACGTACTGAAGCTGGGTGATGGGTGCATGGGGGGGAATCATTATAGTCTGGGTTTTTTTAAATATATATTTGAGGGCTTCCCTGGTGGCTCAGTGGTTGAGAGTCCGCCTGCCGATGCAGGGGACACGGGTTCATGCCCCAGTCTGGGAAGATCCCACATGCCGCGGAGCGGCTGGGCCCATGAGCCATGGCCACTGAGCCTGCGCGTCCAGAGCCTGTGCTCCACAATGGGAGAGGCCCGCGTACCACAAAAAAAAAAAAAATTTATATATATATATATTTGAAATTTACCATAATAAAAAGTTTTAAAAAGTTAAAAGATAAATACAAGTGGAGAAAAATACTTGTAGCAAATACGACTGAGTCAATCTATCAAGAGCATGCAAAGATTAATAAGAAAAACCCTACAATTTCAATAAACAAATTACAAATGGCATTAATATATAATTCACAAAAGGAGAAATGCAAACAACTAACATATAAGGGGTTATATGTTAAACTCCACTTATCAAAAAGTAGAAATTTGAATACGATTTTTTTTTGCCTACCCAATTAGCAATAATTTTTTAATGCTCAATTCTACTTCACCCCTACCAGATTTAGTAGAAAAGAAATTAACAGAGGAAATGAGACCTGATGATCATAGGAAAAAATATTTAAGGGATCCCTCTGGCAAAAAGAAAAAAATGCCACAGGAAATTACCTTCTCTCATACCCCAAGCTGGTTTGTTCCAACCTACAATCCCAGGTCGCCCACCCTCTGAGATGTGTTCTGGACTATATCTTTCAAATGCATAACTACCAAGCTTTATCCTTGCTGTGTTATGCCTAAATTTTAGTTCTCCACACACCTTGCCCTTACTCCCTGATCTTGTATCTCCCCATCTTTTAGATGGAGTCCCTAACCTCTGCTGTCTAGTCTTCTAAACTTGACTCCTTTTCCCACTAACATGATATACGTGAAACTTCCTTATATCTAGCAGAATTCCCAGTGTCAGCGCCCCCACACCCAAGCTGATACGTTTTTATTCAAATTATAGTGGAATCATATACTCATAAAGATAACATGGCATTATCTATACCATAAAGATAATAAAAGTAGCTAACCTTATTATATACTTCCTATGATCCAGGCAATCATGAGTGCTTTACATACATTATTCAGTTGAGGCCTCATAACCCTCTCACGTGGGTAGGCAGCAGTATTTTTATTTTGCTTATGAGGCCGATGTTAAGTGACTCATCAGCCTCACAAAGCTGCTGATTCTAGCCAAGCTGATCTGACTCCAGCACACACTCTACTGCCTCCCTGGGCTTTTATGACGTAGAGCACGTCATGAAGACCGTGATTTGACCTACAGAATAAATCCCTATTATAATACAATGTAAATGCAAAGTCCTACTGTATGTATGGCATCTAGCCAAGGAAATCAAATATCTCCTAGGAAACAAGTCACTACTGAAGTAAACAGAGCCTTATTTTTTATAAACCATTATTTTCTATGTCTTTTCTAGTAAAAAGAATTGACAGATACAAAACAAACAAACAAACAAGAAAAACCAAAACACCATACCATCACATAACACTGAAAGGCCACTGACTGACAGGAAAATACAGTCTTATATAAAACCAGATATTAGCATGCCAGGATGCTGAGTGGAACTTTTCCTGTGGCCCAGAACTGATACCGATCTACTGATGAAATCTACAGACACTGAGTCTCCGTATCAAAACGGGCAGACACCTTCCGGCCAGACACCTTCCCTCGAGGCTTACTAGTAGCCAAAACCAACACTATGACTGAGAGCAATCCACTGACCCTCACACCTTTTCCCAGGCCATGTAAGAAGCCTGGGCAGGGAGAGGAGAGTGATCAGGGTCCCCATCCTTGCAGAGAGTACAGTACTCATTGTGAGGAAACTGCCTTTTCCCTATCCTACAACGCCAAGTTTGTTGGAGGGAGGAGGGATGTGCTGCTCCAAGAGTTGGGAGTAACTTGCAGAAAGGGAGACTGCTGGCATCTCACTGTGCCATGAGTAGAGCAGAGGGGAGCCTGGTGAGAGAGTTCTAGGGAGGGCTTGGCCTGAAGACAGGGGCGTGTAATTGAACACAGAGACTTGTGCTCACTTCTCACTGTAGATTTCTGAAGGCAAGAGGTTTCCTGGAGTAGCCGTGTAGCAGCACACTGAGAAAGTGGAGTAGTAATCCTGGGAAGAAAGGATGTGTGGCACCTCCACCCCATTTTCACAGCAGAATGTATGGAAGAAAGCCTCAGTGGTTTCCATCGGTCCACAGAAAGGACTACAGAACAGAGGAGGGACAAAGAAACTAAAAGGGCTAGCCAGATACCCAGGACAAGTGAGGTGACACTCTACCAGAGAGAGGACTGAAGATATGGACCGCAAGAGGGCTGCCCTCTCTAAGGAAGTCCTCGTCGACAGAGTGGACCAGGCTGGCCTGAACAAGAAACCATCATGTAGAGACCATTTTGTCAGCAGAGGCTGCGAGAAGCAGATAAGACCAAAGTGACCAGAGTGAGTATGGATGGGCACCTTCCCACAACTGGCAGGTGGTCAAGTAGAGAGGACTGTTGTTACCTCCTCTATCCTCTATCCAAGCACCCCTTGCCCCAATGCTAGATGGTCTACTTGACAGAGAGTAAAAGAGAAGATATCTTAGAACTCTCTCTCTCTGCCCCTCTCCTTCTCTCCCTCTCTCTTTCTCCAATCCCCCTTCCAGCCCACTTTCTGGGTCCCTTGAGCAATGGTTATGGGGAAAGTTTTAAATTGGATATGATACTGGAGTTTTAAACTGCACTGGACTGAGCTTATGCATCAAAAATGATCAGAATGTTTTGATACTTAACTAAGATGCCATTAAAGGAAGGGAAAAGAAGATTCTACAGAGTTTAGTAGAAAGAATTGACTGGAAAAAAGTTAAAGTGCTTAATATATCCCACCTGTGCTGTTGATAGATCAATTACATTACACCACACTGTACTGGAAGAACTCTTGCCAGATTCTTACCACTTTAGAGCACGATGTGCAAGGATGCCTGAGGTACTCCAGTACCTAACGCTAGTTTTCTAACCTTCTTGTTTAAAAAAGAATCACTTAATACAATTTCCCTTCCATGGCATTCTATCACTAGAAATCCGGGCACCAGGAGTTAAAAAAATCAAGTCAAACTAAAGACATAAGTCACATTTTTGCACATCAGATAAACCTGCAATGGGACCTACAGCCCCCTTCTCTGAGTCATCTTAATACTACGGAAAGCTGTGACCTTGTGTTTCCAGGAGGACCAGTCATGTGGCTCTGCTGCGCAGATGAGTCATAAGAAACCTGGCCAACCATACTTTGACATCCTCAACCTACCTCCTTGGGAGCTGGCCATTTTATTTCCACTCTCCTTTTTTTCCCCTCATATTTCTTTCCAGAAGCCATCCTTATCTGAATTAGTATGACAAGAATATCCAGCCTGTCACCCTATTGAAAGGACAAGAAGAATTTCAAAATTCACTGTAACTACAAAGTGATTCTACTATATGATTCCTACTTTAAAAAGTAAAATAGCTTTTTTTTTTTCTCCACCAGAAAGTGGTCCAGATTCTCAACAGTCTCCAGTCTCAGTTTGGTACCATAATTGCCATAAATAAATTTCTTACGCACTAAAACCAGTTTTGCCCTTTTCCCAGGAGACTTTTGTAAAGCTCAACATAAATTCAGCTATCTCATATGATGCAATTGTGATTTAGAAAAAGCCAAGACCATCATCAATACACAGTTCCATCCTCCCACACCAACAGCCCAATCTAACTGCCGCCAAGTCCCCAAACCCTGAAACTCCCACCCACAAGCTGCCAAACCCTCTGGTTGCCCTATCACTGGCAGATGCTACGATGCTCTGTCAGTAAAAGGTTTGTGAGAAACTGAAAAGTGTACAAAATCAAATAGAATGCAAAGACATTTTTACTGAATTCAGTATTTCAGGATTCTGGAATACTTAATGCTTAAGAATTAAGAGAGATTTGGGGATCAATATCCCTGTGATTCTCTATTTGGTCAACTTCAAAATGGCTACTACCTGCCTACCCCAAAAGGAATCAGAGATGGAAGTTTGCGAAGACTTTGAACCTGCCCCATAAAAAATATCATATACATACAAATCTGTAAATACAAGATATTTCGATCATGAGGAGACTTGTGTGTGCCAAGGTCATTATTTCTATGTTTTGAAGTAACACGATGAACACTCAGAAGTGGAGCAAAGTTATTCTCCTAAGGGGGAAGCCAAACTCCACTGTCATTTACATGCACTGCATTGAGCTATGTCCAAGGATATTGACTTAGTGACACAGTGAGCTGAAACGCCATAACCACAGTCAGGTTACTCGTAAAGAGCTCACTAAGGTCCTTCACCAAATCGTGTAATTTTTATTTGAATCTGGGAAGCAATCTGAGACTCTGAGCCCCTCATCTTACACATGGGAAGACTGACACCGAGGAGATTTGTGTCAAACAGCTCAGATAGCAAAATGACTAAAATCCAGACTCCTTGATTCCAAGCCCTGTACCCTTTCAACTCCTTTTTTTTGTTACCCAGACTAATACAAACCCACTGTTCCCACATACACTTTGCCCATCCAAGTCTCACCTCTATGCTACTACCCATGTACTCCAAATCCCCAAAACTGCTTCTCTGACTGCTTGAGCTGAAACTCTCTTTTCCCAATTCTTAACTCAATCCCTCCTGGTAGCACTGTCCTTTCCCTAAGACCATGCCCCTAAACCTTGGGCTACTTGTCCTTCCCAACGACTACCTCCTGTCTCAGATTTCATTCCACCCAGCCCCAGGACTCTTTCTCTAATCCCTAAACCCCAAGCATCCTTCAATCAATTCTTACTCTGAGACCTTGTATCCTGCAGTAGTATATTAGTTTTCTATTATATTGGTATTTTATTGTGATATAGCAAATTACTGCAAAGTCAGTGATTTAAAGCAACACGGATCTATTATTGTAGAGTTGTATGGGTCAGACATTCTGACATGGATCTCACTGGACTAAATTCAAGGTGCATTCCCTTCTGAAAGTTTTGGAGAGAATTCATTTTCTGGCTTTCTCCATCTTCTAGAGGTCTCCCACATTCATCAACTCATGGACTCCTACTCCATCCTCAAAGTCAGCAACATAGCACCTCTCTGATCCTGCTTCCATCATTACATCTCTTTCCCTGACTCCCCTCTTCTGCCACCCTCTTCCACTTTTAAGGACAATTTTGATTGCACTGGGCCAACCAGAATAACCCAGGATAACCCCTCTTTTTAAAGGTCAGCTGATGAGCAACCTGAATTCCATCTGCAACCTTAATTCCCCTTTGCCACATAACCTAATGTATTCACAGGTTCTGGGCATGAGGACATGGACATCTTTGAGGGGCCATTAATCTTTCCTCTTCCCTTCATCAACCTCTCCTCATCCCTTGACACCCTCCACCCTGATATAGAGAAGAATGGATTCTAAATCGACTGAATCCCCAAATGACCACCGGGGCTTGTGGGGAGAGATGTTCCCAGTGATCATTTGGGGATTCTTTCCTCAGAGACCTGGGAGGGACATGGGCCAGGGCACTCCACAACCCTCTGTCTGCATAGAGCTACAGAGGGCTGAGCCTGGAAATGGAGAAAAGAAAGGTAGGACCTGGCATGGAATCCAAGGACCCAGAAAGACCAGCACACACAGTGCTATTGCTAAGGCTGGCCTTGCTGCTGATCAAACACAACATAAACACACAGGCCACTGAATGTGTGGGCTGAGCCTTCAACTGAAAATTCCTTGGAAACAGACTTCATAGTCAAAATTATGAAAGTCATTGCATTGTCAGGTAATCTACATTTGCTTTAGGAAAAAAAAAAGTCCCAATTCAGACAATTATGGAAGACATTATGGAATCAGCCCTAGAGAGTCCTATTAACCACCTTGTAAAGACTTATTTTTTAATTTTGAAAAAATTCAATATTCATAGGAAATTGCAAAGATAGAATGAGAAATATCAAATATAAACATATATAAACAGAGAAGTGTTTATAGGTCTATGTCATGAGGTTTACACTTTAAAAATGTAACTAGACAAATGTACATGTCTGTGTCTACCACTTGGTCAGAATCCTACAAAGATGGCAGCAGCACTGCATGGAATTGAAGGACTTACCTACCAACAGGCCTTGATCGGGTGGCTTCTACGAATCCACACAACCCTAAGATATAGTATGCAGTGAAGCACAGAGAACTTGACAAGAGCCTATATCAGCAGTGTGAAACCACAGGGAACTCTCAGTCCTTGAGGCATACCTGCTGAAATGGGGAAATTCTCTTGAAACATTTTCAAATGGTTTATGCTCAGTGTATGGGAACTGTCTGACAACTTCAAAGATGCCAGCCATCTCTGAGAAGAAAGATAGGAGAGCTGACTGAAATACAATCTTAAGGTCTCACTTCTCTCCATCCCAGGAAAGAACTCAAGAAAAATCCTCTGAATCAGTCCCACAAAGTATCACAGAATGTTAGACCTACAATGGCCCGTAGAAACTTCCTAGTTTGGTCCAATCCTTTTATTTACAGATGAAAACAACCCTGAGACCTGGGATAGGGAAAGGGCTGCTCAGTCATACAGCTAACTAGCAGGTGTGCCAAGATTAGAACCTAAGTCTTCTATCTCCCAAACTGGCATGTTTTCTTGTGTCCATATTATCCATCTTCAAATATATACTCTGGAAATTCCAACATGATTTTAAGTACGGGGATAATATGATCAGATGAGTAATGCTGTGTGGAATGAATACGAGGGGGGCAGACATTGATAGGAGGAGACCAGTAAAGAGGCTATTGGAATATACTGAAGACTATATATCATGGTGGTTTCAACTAAAGTGATGGTGATAAAAGTGGAAAGAAGCAAAGGGATTCAAGATATATGTTGGAAGTACAGTCAGAATCAGCTGAACTCTGTCATCTGGGTCATCAGTAACAAATTTCTGACCATGAAATAGACCAAGGTGAGTAACCTGTAGGAGGGGTCATACCTGAAAACTTGGCCTTATTGTCACTGTTGTTATGAGGACCCAGTAACAGCTACTTAGTTCAGATGGTCCCACTTGTCTTGGCAAGCAGCACCTACCTGGCTAGCACATTTACAGTCCCAGCTTCCCCCATGCACTTAGACAGGTTCCTGACTAGAAAACTGATACACAGACTGTGCCCCAGGATTAGGTTTAACATTACACTGGGTTTGGGGTACTGGCATCTCTGTCTGTATCAGCTCTGCCTTATCTGCTTGTAAGTTCTTCTACTTGCAGGTTCAAGTCAGCCCAGATTTAGTGGCACATTAAGAGCTTCCTACCCCGTGTGCCCAGAAAGGCAAAGCAACAGCAACCTTGATGCTGGTGTAAACATCAAATGAAACCTGAATCACCCGAACATTCAGCACACAGCTGGTTCAGGAATATACTCCCTCTACACTAGATCCTCTGGTTTCCTGCCAGAGCTGGAATCCTAACCAGTTCACTGGGGAACCTCTGTGAACTAATGACCTCTTCTCTAATGTCTGTAGTCCTTTCCTGAGACTGGCTTTCTACACCCCTCACTCTGTCTCCCATACTCTTCCTGGGCTTACAACCCAGACACACACAGACACCAAGAACAATTACTGACCCAAAGACCTGCTGTTGCTCTCTGCATGTTTCTCTTGGATTCAACAGGGAATCAGATGCGAGTTGGTTTTACCACATTCCCCCAGGCTTAGCTTTGGTTTTTCCATTTAAAAAGTCTGCCTTGTTTGTTTATTTTATAGTGGTAGAGGGAAAAGAGAATGGGCAACTCTCAAGCATTCCTCTTTGAGATGTAAATTCATGCAACCACTTTGAAGAGAAATTTGGCAAAATCTTGAAGAGGTAAAGATGCACATATCCTATAATCCTATCCCTAGGTATATGCCCAAGAGAAGTGGATAATAGACCCACCAATAAAATAGTGGAAGATTTTTCAGAGCCGCTTTATTCCCAATAGCAAAACTGTAAATAACCCAAATGTCTAACAAAAGAAAGGATAAACAAATTGTAGGATAGTCATAAAATAGAATATTAACCAGGAATTTAAAGAAAACTTACTTATATACAATATTAGTGAAGCTCAAAATACTATGTTCAGCAAAATAATCCAGACCCAAAAGGTATATACTGTATTATTACATTTACAAGAAGTTTAAGAATGGGCAAAACCAAATCTAAAAGGTCAAAATAGTGGTTATCTCTGATGGGACATAGAGAATGGGGTTATTGACTGGAAAGGAAATGGGGGAACTTTCTGTGGTGTTAGAAATATTCTATATTTTGATCTGAGTGTATACATATATGAAAAGCCATAAAATTGTACACTTAAATTTGTGCATTTTACTGTGTCTAAATTATACCTCAAAAAGTATGAAAATAAAAACAAATAACAGTAATATGTTATCATTATAGAATGTTTTAAATAAAGATAAGCAAAAGGAGTAAATAAAATTGTTCACTCCCACCAGATATAACTACTGTTAAGTACTTTTTGTAGCCATGGTTTTTTTTGTTTGTTTTGTTTTGTTTTTGCGGTACGCAGGCCTCTCAATGTTGCGGCCTCTCCCGTTGCGGAGCACAGGCTCCGGACGCGCAGGCTCAGCGGCCATGGCTCACGGGTCCAGCAGCTCTGCGGCATGTGGGATCCTCCCGGACCGGGGCACGAACCCGCGTCCCTTTCATCTGCAGGCGGACTCTCAACCACTGCACCACCAGGGAAGCCCTATGTATTTTTTTAATTTACAAATCATGCTGCTTTTTAAATCAGTTGTTTTCTATTGAACATATGTATTATTTAATTGTTTTTATGAGAAGTGATCTTCAAACTTTTTAGTAGCAAAAACCTTTCCTGAAACAAAATTTTATGTGAACCCTCAATACACAAATATTGCTCTGCTTAAAGGATAATTAAGGAATCACACCTGTCTGTGAGTCCTACTCTGTGTCCACCTCTGGCAGCCTCATAGCCATCTTTTTTTTTTTTTTTTTTGCGCTACACGCGCCTCCCACTGCTGTGGCCCCTCCCGCCGCGGAGCACAGGCTCCGGACGCACAGGCTCAGCGGCCCTGGCTCACGGGCCCAACCGCTCCGCGGCACGTGGGATCCTCCCGGACCCGGGCACGAACCCGCGTCCCCGGCATCGGCATGCGGACTCCCAACCACTGCACCACTAGGGAAGCCCAAAGCCATCTTAATAGGACCCCAGCAGTCTGAAAATCACGATCTTGGTTCCATTTGTAATGAATGCATTCCAATTCATGAATGACCCACAGTTTTGGTAACTCACATGGTGATAACACCTGAGTATTACCACTTCTTCTCCTTTAGACCACAAAGAAAATTCTGCAGTTGTCTAATGAGAACCGACCACATTCACTCACATCCCTCAACATGCCTCAAGAAAAGATTGTTTTGTCCAATCCACCAATAAGGCCTTTTTAAGGTAGATAGGTGCGTGAAGCCGAAAAGACTTGTGAGGTCTTACAATGGAAAGGGAGGGAATTGCCAGCTGGGAAATAGATCCAGGAAAGGGAAAGATAGATGGTGAGGAAGAAGATAAAGATATCTTTGGTTTGGTTTGTAAAGATAAAGTCCAAGAAAAAATATGAAAGAAATTCTGGACAAGGAGGTAATGGAGCTAATTGGAAGCGACTGCAGAGGATGGAAAAGATATTGTAAGTTGGAGGAATTTGACATCTTCAGAGCAATTGGAACAGGAAAGCTCCAAAATGCTTTTTCCTAGGTAATTAACTAGGACCCACCCAATGCTATTTCTTTATAATACAGCATCTTTCCTGTTATATGAATTTATAATGAATTTATAACTTCATTATATGCTAATAAATTATATACACTTGTGACTGTTTCTAGACTTTTGATTCTATTCTTGTGATCTGCATATCTATTTCTGAACCAGTTCCACACAGAACAAATCATACTTTCACCATATGTTTTAATAACTTACAGGGCAAGTCTCCCTTCATTATTACTTTTTTAAAATATTTTTTAGATATTTTTAAATGTTTGTAATTCCATCTAAACTTTAGAATCATTTTGTTGAATTCCCAAAACCTGTCCTTTTTATTTTGGTTAGAAGTTATAGAGTAATTTAGAGGAAATTCACATTTTTATCATTTTGACTCTTTTCATCCAGAAATATGGTCTGTCTCTCCACTTATTCAAGTCTTCTCCTGCCCTCGGGAAGTTTTGTTGCTTTCTTCATACAGTCCTGCATATTTGTTAAATTAATTCCTTGGTCTCTATTTTTTATTGCAATTGTGAAAGAAATCTTTTTTTTCTATATAATTTTCTAGCTGGTTTGTGTTGGCATTTATTAGTTTGTATTGGTTCATATATGCATGGGAAACCAACATGCATTATGTATATATGTATACACATACATGTGTATATATGATATGATATGTATGTATATATATGGGCACACACACACTAACCAGACAGCGTATCAAAAATTCATATTAATTCTAAAATTTCTTCATTTGTTTCGCTTATATTTCCTAAGTATTTTCTGGGTAATGATAATTTTGTCTTTTCCTTTCCAAAATATATACTTATTTTTCTGTTTAAAACAATGGCTAGGAACCCCCACAATAATGTTAAATATTTTCAGTGGTATATGGCACCTTTAATTGAATGTTTCTAAGTTCTAATCATTAAATGTTTATTCTTAGTTTCTCATGATTAGGCTTTAGTATGTTAAGAAAATCTCCTTAGTAAGTCCTACCTTACTAAGAGTTTTACCAATAATGGATAGTAAATTATATTAAGTGCCTTTCTGGCATCGTGTTTGTTCCTCTTTTAGCCTATTTAATATAATGAATTATATTAATAAATTTCATGTTGAACTAACCATAAATTCCTCAAATAAGCCCTACATTACATGGTTATAGTATAATATGTTTAATTACATCGATTTTCATAGGTTAGATTGATACAGTTGTGTGTGTACATTAGTTTTGTCAGATTTAGGTATCAGAATTATGTCTGCTTCAAAAAATGAATTGAGGAGATTTCTATACATTTCTAATATCTAAAATACTTACTTAACAAAAGAAATATCTTTTCCTTGAACATTTCCAGGAATTACCCATAAAATCATCAAAGCCTCATGCTTTCTGGGTGGAATAGATCTTTGACAATCTTTAAAATTCCTTCTACGGGTCCTGGTATATGCAGGTCTTTAATTAATTTTGGAAACTTGATTTTTTTTTTCCATCCATTTTATCATGACTTTCAGATCCATTAGCTTGAAAATGAGCATCATGTTCACTTGTGACTTATCTCCCTCACCTCTGTGGTTTCATGCTCATTTACAATTCTGTGGTGCTGGTTTTCCTTTCTTCTTCTTTGGCCTTAGTTAGAGGTTTTGTTTGCTTTTTCTCAGTAGATTAAATGGATTTATCATTTCCCTTTATGTTTGCCAACTCTGTAATTTTTGCATTTAACTTTGTTTCTATCTCCTACATCCTCATTTAATAGAACATCCTCATTGTTCTATTTCTAATTTCATCAATCATTTATTCTTCCCTTTTTCATATATTTATATGTTTAAGGCAACAAATCTGCTAAGTACTGCTTTGGCCATACCCTTAAGTTTTTAGGAGCAGTTTTCATTGTCATTAATATATACATTTTCTCTTTGTCCCAAAAGTGATTTAGGAGAATGTCTTTTGATTTATTCAAGAGTTTAGATTTTTTGGCTTTAATCAATTTCATTGTTATGGTATTGTAGTCAGAGACTGTGGCGTATACATTTTCTGCTTTTAGAAATTTAAGTTTTCTATTTGGCCCATTATATAATCACATTTTATAAATGTTTAATATGGACACTGGGAAACAATGTATATTGTCTCTTTGTTAGGGCATAGAGTTTAATATATATCATTAATTTTTCTCATCTGAATTTTATATATCCTCATTTCTTTATCCATGTATCTTCTCAATTACTGAGTTGCAGTTACTGTGATCATCTCAAATCCCCCTAGTATTTGCAATATTTTGGTTTATGTAGTTCAGTATTGTACCCTCCAGATATAAATATCTCTTATAAATTCTACCTTTTATCACTACAAAATGCATTACTTTATTTAATATTTCACATAATGCTTTTGCCCTGAAATCTATGTCTGATGATACTACCACCCATTCGTTCTTTACTATAATTTTTGCCCAACTTCAAATTTAACACCCCTTGCTCACTGTTATAATGGCATACAGCTAACTGTTGGTTTGGTTTGTATAGAGGTAAAATATACATACAATGAAATGCCTAACCTTAAGTGTACACCTTTTTATTTTTTTAAGTCTACATCTTGATAAGTTTTGATTAATGTACCAATCCATGTAACTACCACACCAATCAAGATATTGAACATTTCCATCACTCCAGAAAGTTACCATATGCCCCCACAGGCAACCACTGTTCTTATTTCTATCAATATAAAATTTCCCTCTTCTATAATTTTATATAAATAGAATCATTCAGTATGTTATTTTGTGTCTGGCTTCTTTCACTGAACATGATGTTTGGGGGATTTGCTCTTATTGCTGCATATATCAGTAGTCCATTCTTTTTTCTTGCTGAGTAGTATTCTTTTATATGAATTATACCATAATTTATCCTTCTGTTGATGGATATTTGGGTTCTTTCCAGTTTGGGGCTAGTATAAATAAAGCTGCTGTGAATATTCTTTTGCATGTCCTTTTGTGGGCATATGTTTTCATTTCCTCTGGATAAATACCTAGAAGTGGAATTTCTGGGCCACAGCACAGGTATATGATTAATTTTTCAAGAAACTGCCAAATATTTTCCAAATGATTGTATAATTTTGTACTCCTGCCGGCAGTTTCTCCACATTCTCACCAGCAGTTGGTGTTGTCTATCTTTTTAATTTTAGCCATTATAATGGATATGAAATGGTATCTCATTGTAATTTTTTTTTTTTTTTTTTTTTGCGGTACGCGGGCCTCTCACTGTTGTGGCCTCTCCCGTTGCGGAGCACAGGCTCCGGACGCGCAGGCTCAGCGGCCATGGCTCACGGGCCCAGCGGCTCCGCGGCATGTGGGATCTTCCCGAACCGGGGCACGAAGCCGTGTCCCCTGCATCGGCAGGCAGACTCTCAACCACTGCACCACCAGGGAAGTCCCTCACTGTAATTTTAATTTGCATTTTCTCTGAAGACTAATGGTAATAAGCAATTTAATGTGCTTAATGGCTATTTGTACACATTTCTTTATGAACTACCTGCTCAAGTCTTTTGCCCATTTTGTATGGAGTTGTCTATTTATTATTGATTTGCAGGAGATATGTATATTGTATACATTTTCACCCAGTCTGTGTCTTCCCTTTTCATTTCTTGTTGTGGTAACTTTTGATGAGCAAAAGGTTTGAATTCCAATTTATCAATTTTTTTTCCTTTCTATTTAATGCTATTTATGCTCTCTCTAGGAAATCTTTGCCTAACCCAGGTGTGTGTTTTCTTCTAGAAGCTTTATAGTTTTTGATTTTACATTTGTGTTGATGATCTACTTCTTAAGTATTTTATGGTTTTGGGGGTTTTCTGATATAGAATTATATTCTTAATTGCATTTTCCAATTGTTTGCAACTGATCTATAAAAATATAATTGAACTTGTTTCTGTGGCCTTTCTAAATTCATTTATAAGTACCAGTAGTTGTTTTACAGATTCCTTAAGATTTTCTAAGTACAGAATTATGCCTTTTGCAGGCTTTATATCTTTTACTTCTTTTTCTTGCCTCATTGCAATGGCTAGGAGCTCCAGTGCAACATTAAATAGAAGTACTAAGAGAGGACATCCATACTTTGTTCTCAGTCGTGGGGAAAGGCTTTCAATATTTCAGTGCTAAATACGATGCTGCTACAGGTGTTTTATAGATGCTCTTCAACAAGTTAAAGAAATTTCTTTCTATTCCTGATTTGCTGAGTCAAAAATTATTGAATTTTGTGAAATACTCTTTCTGTATGTATTGAAAGGATTATATAGGTTTTCTCCTTTATTATGTTAAAATGTGAAATACATTAATTTTTGGGTTAAGCAATTTTGTTTCCTGGACTAACCCCCACTTGCTCATGATGTATTAACATTTTTATACAGTCCTGGATTCAACCTGATGATATTTTTTAAGGATTTTTATTTCTGTTTTGGTATCTGGGTAATGCTTACCTCATAAAATGAGTTAGAAAATGTTCCCTCCTTCTCTATTTTCTGAATTTGTTTAACATTCATATTATTGCTTCTTTAAATGTTTGATAGTATTCACCAGAGAGACCATCTGGGCCTGTAGTTTTCTTAACAGGAATGTTTTTTACCACACATTCAAAATTTTAAATACATATAGGGCTATTCAGATTTTCTATTCCATCTTGTATTAGCTTTAGTAAGTTGTGTTTTAAAGAAATTTCAAAACATCTAATTTCTTGAATTTACTGGCATCAAATTTCCATATTTCTTTATTAATCTTTCAATGTCAGTATGATCTATAGTGATATTCCTCTTTCATTCCTAATTACGGTAATTTCTGTTTTCTCTCCTTATCAGTCATGGTAAGAGTTCATCAATTTTATTGTACTTTCAAAGGAAAAACTTTTGGCTTTGTTAACTTTCTCTATTAATTGTCTCTTTTCTATTTTTCTATTTCTGTTCTTTATTGAGTTGCTTTGGGTTTAATTGGTCTTCTTTTTCTAATTTCTTAAGGAGGTTTGGAGACAGAGCAAGCTATGAACGAGATTTATGTGTGAAGGACACCAAATTCAAGCCTGAGTATCACTTTCTCTTGAAGTCTTGGAGACGACCTCCAGGTGGCAGACACACACACACACACACACACACACACACACACACGCACGATACTTGGTCTCTAGTAGCAGATATTTAGATGTTCTTCATCTTTGGACACAGATTGAGTGTTTCTGCACATTGCAGTACATCGTTTGTAATCCAGGGCCAATCAAAGTCCTGAAGGACCAGTTTGACTGCTTTGAACATGTCTGGACAGTCTACTGGTGCATCATCATGGCCCAGACTAACATAAGTCTGGACTTTCAGGCAAGGATAAGGTCCTAAAGTTTAAGCCTCTGTTTCGCATTTCTAAAGGTTTTCCTAGGAAACCAGTGAAATGAGAGTTGCCTCAGTATCACTGTCTACCTATATTTGAGTTCTTTATAGGTACCAGAATTATGAAGGTTATTTATTCTGGACTGTGGTCCCAGATATCTACAGCTACAATTTTTCAGGTTTTAGCACCCTGATAAACAAGTGATGTCAACCAATTTGAACTAATTAAAATTCTAAAACGTTATCAGGTTATCAGAGTGGTGGGAGAAAAGGTATATGCGAGGGTTTAAGTGAAAGTAAACAAGGGGAAAAGATTATTACAGTTTCAAATATAACTGACGATGTAAGCAAGGGGTTCAAAAACTGGAAACTAAGAGAATTAGATATGCTACCCTCCAGGATGGAAGTCTGTGGAAGCCAGTGATTTCCAAGGAGGCTTTAGACCTAAAAAGTGGGTTGTTTGGGCTTTCTGGATATCTTCTACTTTCCTCAGATTATTTTCTCCTACCCCTTTCCAACAGTAAGTGGTATGTCTTCCTATGATCTATTTATTTCCCTGATGAACTTAAATCTGTGGAAACTTTCCCATTGTAAAGTCATGAAATTGCAAAAGAACTTGGAAAAAATAACCAATCCCATTGGAGATAGACCTGCCTCCAACCCGGAGATCTCCTCCCGAATTTGTGGGGCATCCATTCAGTTTCTTTACCACCAGAGCTATATTCAGGGTAACTGAATAAATCTAGAAGTTGTGGGAGCTCTAATGTGGCAGTGGAGGTGAAGGTGGGGCCCACTTGCTAAGAACAGTCTGCTCTCATAAAACATTTAAAGTAAGGCAATATTTTTGCACATTTTTCTGTAATTGAATATCATTAAGATACTGAATATACAATGCATCTTGTTTTTTTTTTTATTCTTTCAAAAACTATTTATTGAATGCCTACTATATACCAGGCATTGGGTATTGTGCAAGGGATAGAGGGATACAATGGTGAGCAAAGAAACAGAGAAAAGAAAGTTAAAATACAGTCATGAGTAGAAAGGGTAGGAATGGAGGTGGAATGTTGGTGTGCTCCTTTATTACCAAAGACTTTGCATATTCTTGGGTCCTTGAGTCAGAAAAAAGTAGTTACGCTGGATCCCTCTGACATGTATAGCAAGGAGAGAGAGAGTGTGTGTGTGTTTGTGTGTGTGCTTGTGTGTGTGTATGTGTGGTGGTGGTGGTGGATTTTGGAGAAGATGAGGGACCATAAGGAGAATACCTCAATTTCTGCCCAATAGAAGTGGGAGGATGGAATCACTGATGTTCCAGAAGCTAAGAAAGGAAAAATGTAAATTATTTTCTTTACGCATGTGGTTTGCACAACATCCTCCAACATAAGACTCCCACTTGGGTCCTAAAGTTGGAAAAATCTAGGGAGTATGGAGATGGTGAACAGAGCAACAAGACTTGACATGGTATTCCAGGTGTCAGCACTAGTAGACCAACTCCGAGAGTGAGACCTTTGTAAGATATTCTTCAGGTTCATTAGCCATGTGTATTATAAATCTGGAATTAATGTCATTCACCCAAATTATAGAGATGTATTTCTCACGTAAGTCCCTATATGCAGGCAAGGTAGCAAAGAAGAGTTCTTTAAGTGGGGATAATGTGAAGAGCCCCTAAGAAGAATTCCCTACCCTAAATCGTATTTCCCATGTTGAATGAAATTCATTTTGTTCCACTGCTTAGAACCCATCTTTAATCATCTCTCTATAACCACAAAAGCAGTTATAACATAGTATAGTAAAGATTCTGAAATAAGATTGCCTTGTTCACTGTGGGCTTCACCACTAAGTGCTCATGTGAGTCTGGAGTATGTTTCTTAATAGCTAAGAATTACATTTATTGAGCATGCAATCACTTAGCAACTACAGAGCCAAGCACTTTACATGTATTAACATGTGTCATTAATCCTCACAATACCCTGTGAGGTATGAGGTAGGTAACATTATTATCATTATCATCATTATCAGATGAGGAAATTGAGGCAAGTATGTAACTTTCAGGTCCAAAACTAGTAAATTGAGGAGCTGAAATTCAAACTTAAGTAGTTTTAACTACTATACTACAGTTCCCTCACTTAAACCCTCTAAGCTACTATACCTACCTCAGACCATAGTTGTAAAGATTAAGTAAGATAGTGGTTGCAGACTTGATGGAGTGCAAAAAGTGTTCAACACTATTATTATTTCAGATAAATCGATTCTTTAAAAAAAAAAAACTGGAGCAATACCCAGCAAATCCAATTCTACTTTACTGAGCCTCTATTATGTATTAAGCTCTGTATTAGATGCTAAAGTGATATACTGATGTATAAGACTTGATTCCTGCCCTCAAGAAACTCACAGAATTTAAGGCTTACTCACATGTTCCCCACATAAAATCCTTCAGGAGCTCTAAGTTGCTTTCAGAAAGCTCATATCCCTACCTTGGCACAAAAGACCCATCAGGATTCTACCCCTTCTAGCCTCTCTGGCCTCATCTCCTGCCACTTCCCCCATCCACACTTCAGCCTAACTGAGCTACTTATCATTCTTCAGATTCTGTACAAGACATTTCATATCTCCATGACCTACAACATGCTGTCCAAATCTGCCTGGAATCCCCATCCCCTGCTAGATTAGATGCTCCCTCTTTGTGCTCCCACAGAATCCTGCACACACTCGCTGCACCGCTGCACTTATTACATTGTACTGCAACTGTCCTGCTCATCTGTCTCCTCCACTATACTGTAAGCTTCTTGAGGACAGACTGCAGTAGCGGTCTCCTATCCTAGCTCCCAAAACAACATATGCGTGGTAGGCATTCAATGAATGTGTATAGAATGAACACATTAGTAAACTATAATTAGTGCTCTAATGGAGGTATAACAATTTAATGGTAGAGTGAGTAAAGAGTGAAACACATTGGGAGGGTCTGCAGTGACTTCTTTAAAGAGGCGGCATCTGAATTGGCTCTTCATGGGAAGGTAATGCTTGGATCAGTGGATACATGCAGAGAACCTTCCAATAATAAAAGGTTTGAGGAAAGGCCCTAGAAGGAACCTTTGGAGCATAATAAGTAAACCTCTATAACTAGAACATAGGAAACAAACAGAGAGGATAGGTCACTGTGGCAACAAAACTGGGAATTGCAGAGAACCCAGATCATCAAATCTATTCTCAAGAAATTTTCAATTAAAAAAATCTTACTGCTGTACTATAAAACTCTTAGAGGAAAACATAGGAACGCTCTGTGACATAAATCACAGCAAGATCCTTTTTGACCCACCTCCTAGAGAAATGGAAACAAAAATAAACAAATGGGACCTAATGAAACTTTAAAGCTTTTGCACAGCAAAGGAAACCATAAACAAGACAAAAAGACAGGCCTCAGATGGGAGAAAATATTTGCTAACCAATCAAGTGATAAAGAATTAATCTCCCAAATATACAAGCAGCTCATACAGCCCATATCAAAAAAACAAACAACCCAATCCAAAAATGGGTGGAAGACCTATATAGACGCTTCTCCAAAGAAGATATACAGATTGCCAACAAACACATGAAAGGATGCTCAACATCACTAATCATTAGAGAAATGCAAATCAAAACCACAACGAGGTATCACCTCACACCAGTCAGAATGGCCATCATCAAAAAATCTACAAACAATAAATGCTGGAGAGAGTGTGGAGAAAAGAACCTTCTTGCACTGTTGGTGGGAATGTAAATTAATACAGCCACTATGGAGAACAGTATGGAAGTCCCTTAAAAAACTAAAAATAGAACCACCACATGACCGAGCAATCCCACTACTGGGCATATACCCTGAGAAAACCATAATTTAAAAAGAGACATGTACTACAATGATCATCACAGCACTATTTACAATAGCCAGGACACGGAAGCAACCTAAGTGTCCACTGACAGATGAGTGGATAAAGAAGATGTGATACATATATACAATGGAATATAACTCAGCCATAAAAAGAAACAAAATTGAGTTATTTGTAGTGAGGTGGATGGACTTAAGAGTCTGTCATACAGAGTGAAGTAAGTCAGAAAGAGAAAAACAAATACCATATGCTAACACATATATATGGAATCTAAAAAAAAAAAAGTTTCTGATGAACCTAGGGGCAGGACAGGAATAAAGACGCAGACGTAGAGAATGGACTTGAGGACACAGGGAGGGGGAAGGGTAAGCTGGGACGAAGTGAGAGAGTAGCATGGACATATATACACTACCAAATGTAAAACAGATAGCTAGTGGGAAGCAGCCACATAGCACAGGGAGATCAGCTCAGTGCTCTGTGACCACTTAGAGGGGTGGGATAGGGAAGGTGGGAGGGAGGGGATATGGGGATATATGTATACATATAGCTGATTCACCTTGTTATACAGCAGAAACTAACACAACATTGTAAAGCTGTTATACTCCAATAAAGATGTTTAAAAAAAAAATCTTACTGCTGCAAGTAATGTTATCCACTCCCAGTTCTTCTATTTGCATTTCTTCTCATTCATTCATAACCAAACCATGATGACCACATCAAAAATACAGGGATGTGTACAAGGAGGATTGTAGCAAAAGGATAGAAATAGGGAAAGGAAAATAGTTTGAAAAGCAGGAGGAAATGGCACTAAAATTAAAACACCAAGCTGATAGGAGTGTCTCACCTGTATCAGATCAGGGACTATGTCATCAGCAGTTTGATTACTCTTACATTTATTTAACTTTATGTCATTTTTTTACTACATACATTTCTATAACAGGCCCACACTAACTTATGATGCAGAGACAGTGATCCCTGAAGGCAACCAGTATCATTTTAGAAAGGAAACCTTTTGACCCATGTACTCTGCACTCCACCCAATAAGCCACTGACATTACTAAAGAGTCAGTGGATCTGATACAGTATTAAATACAGGCTGCATCATGCAACAAAATTCACAACCACTGTACTCATTGTATTCCCTGCTTTAAGCACCAACTCAATATTTAATGCACACCCGTTAATGGGAAAGACACTGTTGTTGGCGCTGACAGGGATACCTGGATTAATCTGGTATGAGCCAGACCCTTAAAGAATGCACAGAGTAGGTGAGCCAAATGTGTACATGATAATGCAATTCAGAGTGTCATAAATTTATGAAAAATGTAGCACGAAAGCAAAAAAGAAGCATTCATTAATCTTAACAGGAAAAATGGAGGAAGATTTCATGGCAGGGTTAACTGGGACTCCTATGAAAAGTTTTCATTGTTTTTCTTTTTTTATTTTCATAATTTTTTAAAATTACAAAAGTGATATATGTTCATTATTAAAAAAATCAAAAAATACAGATAAGCAAAAACCACAAATAAACCACTATATTTTAGTATATGCCATTTAAAATTTTAATTTATTTATAAAAATAAGAAGATATTTTACATTCTTTTCAGTAAGCAGCTTTCTTCAGGCAACAATATATTACAACCATCTTTCCATGTTATTTACTATACTTCTGCAACTGACTTTTATATTTAAAAGGTGCATATCACAAAAAGAGTACACAGTAAAAGCATGTCTCCCTCCCACCCCACCCCCATTATCTTATAGTTTTAAACAGAAGCAACCACTGTTACCAGTTTCTTGTGATGGTTCCACAAGTAGTCTATGAATATATGAGCATAAGTGTATATATTTCTCTTTAAATAAATGGCAGCAATGCACTCAGCTTTGTACCTTGCTTTTCTCCCCTTAGGCAGTACACTTATCTTTGCCTTGTTCCTCCTAATGGCTGCAAAGTGTTCCATTATACAGATATATAATAACTTATTCATCTAGTACCCTTTGATGGACATTCAGAATATTTCCAACCTCTTGCTATTACAGTATTGCTAGACATATCCTTAAAATGTAAACATGCACACATTTGTGAATATATCTGCAGAAAAATTGCTAGAAGTGGAGTTTTAAGGTCAAAGGATATGTATATTTTTAATTTCATAGATATTACCATAGTGTCCTCCATTCAGATGGTCCTAATTTCTACTCCTGCCAGCTACAAATGAGAATGCCTACCTATTCCCTACCTGTGGCTGCCCAGCAAGATACTATTTTCCATTCCCCTCCCTGACCACACACAGACAGGTGAGGTCACTTGTCTGGTAAATGGAATAAGGAATGTGAACAGAAATGTGTGTCATATCCAGGCCACAGAAACTGAGAAGAGAATATGCATTTTCCACCCTTTCTTTGCTTTTCTACCAGCTGGAAACAGAAGATTTCAAGGCCTTAGGGAAAGAGAGAGCCACATGATGCAAGGAACCCAAGTTCCTGAATCACCATATAGAGAAAAACTGTCTATCAACCAGAAACATCCACATTGGACTATTACATGAGGGAGAAATAAATTTCTATTGCATTAAGCTTCTAAAATGTTGGTGTTTGTTATAATATCTTGCTTTATGCTAACTAATATACCAAGAAATCCCTTTTTATATAAAACACCAGACCCACAGTCCAGAGGAATACACTTGGGAAATGCTGCTTAAGTATTTCAATGTTAAGTATGAAAATGCCTATTAAGAAAGTATCCTTCATTTCCTGGATTACCAAGAGCTGTTTTTTGTTTCTTCTTTTTTTTAAATCAAGAATGGGTATTGATTATCAAATACCTTTACAATGTCTGTGGAAATGACCCTAAGATTTTTTCCTTTTAAAGTGAGATATTGCATTAATATTTCCTAATGTTGAAATAGCCTCACATTTCTAAAATAAATTGGGTTTACTTGGTTATGGTATTTTTATATGATATTGAATGCAAAAAATAACCAGAACAAAATAATATACTGGGAAATTCTTTAAACATGATTTATAAATTTTAAATTTCAATTAAGGAAGTAAAAAGTAGAACAGACCTTTCTGAAGAACAAATTTGCCATCTGGAAAAGCAAGTGAATGAGTTAACATACTATCCAGGGCAAAAATAAAAAGAAATGGAATTCCTGAATGAAAAAAACAAACAAAAAAATAGAAACAGAAGGCAGGCCTAGAAGGCCTAAGCGGAAATAAAAGAAGTTCCAGAGGGAGAGCAAAGACCATACTGGAGAAAGCAATAATCAAAACACAGTACAACAGAATTAAAAAAAAAAAAACAAAAAAAACCCACACAATACAAGAAAACTACCCTCAGGAGGAGACTAGAGTTGTCAGAACAAAAGCATTCACTGATTGCCAGTCAGGATAATTGAAAAAAGGCATACATATAGATATATCCTCATGAAATTTCTGAAGTTTAAGAATAAAGAAAAAAATATAAGCTTTCAGAAAGAAAGAACAGGTTACTTACAAATGAATGAGCACGAGGCTGGCAATGGGCACGGATAAGAACGTAGACTCTGAAGTAAGACTACCTGGGTTCAGATCTTGCTGTGAACTTGGTCAAGTATTTAACTTCTTTGCGCTTCTGTAAAACAGGGATGATGATAGTACTTAGCTTCTAAGGTTGGTTGGAAGCAGTATTTGAGATAACACATAGAAGGTCTGGCACATCATTTGAGTCACCCAATTCCTATCTGTTAACACTGAAAGCTATATCAGAGAGTCAAAACTCTGCACACTTTTGAGAGGACAAAAGCCTGCCCCCTCCCCAGAGCTTAATGTGTGGCACTAATGACCTGAAGAGCTGGCTGGACTAGCCCACCAGAATGCCTCTAGTGGTACCTGAGCTCCATGCTAGTGAGAAGTGAAATGATGGGCGGAAGGAATCTCACTGATTATTGTTTACTGTGAACAAGGCAATGACAACAGGTTTTTGGCCTAGAGCGAAGATTATCAGAGAAGAAAAAGTTGTAGCCTCTGTCAAAAGTAAATGGATTCACAGTAGAATCTCTTGAAGTCAGTGAGGGCTCTCCTACAGTATTACTGTTATTCAGGACTCTACAAAAAGTGAAACAGTATAGGACTTGTGGCTGCCTGATTTAGGTGTCATAAAAAGTTATTTCATTCATTTAGCAAATTCTTTGAGCACACCTATGTGTCAGGAACTACACTGGGGATCTAACTGTGAACAAGACACACCAAGCCCCTTCCTTTAAAGAGTTTACATATATGGGGACTTCCTTGGTGGCACAGTAGTTAAGAATCCGCCTGCCAACGCAGGGGACGTGGGTTCGACCCCTGGTCTGGGAAGATCCCACATGCCGTGGGGCAACTAAGCCCGTGTGCCACAGCTACTAAGCCTGAGCCTGCGAGCCACAACTACTGAGCCCATGCACCACAACTACTGAAGCCCACACACCTAGAGCCTTTGCTCCACAACAAGAGAAACCACCACAATGAGAAGCCTGCACACCACAATGAAGAGCAGACCCCGCTGGCTGCAACTAGAGAAAGCCCGCACAGAGCAACAAAGACCCAACAGAGCCAAAAAAAATTTTTTAATTAAAAAAACAAGAAGAAATAGAAAATATGAACAGACCAATCACAAGTAATGAAATTGAAACTGTTATTAAATCTTCCAACAAACGAAGTCCAGGACCAGATGGCTTCACAGGTGAATTCTATCAAACATTTAGAGAACAGCTAACACCCATCCTTCTCAAACTCTTCCAAAAAATTGCAGAGGAAGGAACAGTCCCAAACTCATTCTACGAGGCCACCATCACCCTGATACCAAAACCAGAGATACTACAAAAAAAGAAAATTACAGACCAATAACACTGATAAATATAGATGCAAAAATCCTCAACAAAATACTAGCAAACAGAATCCAACAGCACAGTAAAAGGATCATACACCATGATCAAGTGGGATTTATCCCATGGATGCAAGAATTCTTCAATATACACAAATCAATCAATGTGCTACACCATATTAACAAATTGAAGAATAAAAACCATATGATCATCTCAATAGATGCAGAAAAAGCTTTTGACAAAATTCAACACCCATTTATTACAAAAACTCTCCAGAAAGTGGGCATAGAGGGAACCTACCTCAACATAATAAAGGCCGTATATGACAAATCCACAGCAAACATCATTCTCAATGGTGAAAAACAAAGTATTTCCTCAAATATCAGGAAAAAGACAAGGATGTCCACTCTCACCACTATTATTCAACATAGTTTTGGAAGTTCTAGCCATGGCAAACAGGGAAGAAAAAGAAATAAAAGGAATACAAATTGGAAAAGAAGTAAAACTGTCACTGTTTGCAGATGACATGATACCATGCATAGAGAATCCTAAAGATGCCACCAGAAAACTACTAGAGCTAATCAATGAATTTGGTAAAGTTGCAGGATACAAAATTAATGCACAGAAATCTCTTGCATTCCTATACACTAACAATGAAAGATCAGAAAGAGAAATTAAGGAAACAACCCCACTCACCATTGCAACAAAAAGAATAAAATGCCTAGGAATAAACCTACCTAAGGAGGTAAAAGACCTGTACTCAGAAAATTATAAGACACTGATGAAAGAAATCAAAGATGACACGAACAGATGGAGAGATATACTATGTTCTTGGATTAGAAGAATCAATATTGTGAAAATGACTATACTACCGAAGTAATCTACAGATTCAGTGCAATCCCTATCAAATTACCAGAGGCATTTTTTACAGAACTAGAACAAAAAATCTTAAAATCTGTATGGAGACACAAAGGACCCTGAATAGCCAAAGCAGTCTTGAGGGAAAAAAAGGAGCTGGAGGAATCAGACTCCCTGACTTCAGACTATACTATAAAGCTACAGTAATCAAGACAATATGGTACTGGCACAAAAACAGAAATATAGATCAATGGAACAGGATAGAAAGCCCAGAGATAAAGCCACGCACCTACGGTCAACTAATCTATGACAAAGGAGGCAAGGCTACACAATGGAGAAAAGACAGTCTCTTCAATAAGTGGTGCTGGGAAAACTGGACAGCTACATGTAAAAGAATGAAATTAGAACACTCTCTAACACCAGACACAAAAATAAACTCAAAATGGAGTAAAGACCTAAATGTAAGACCAGACATTATAAAACTCTTAGAGGAAAACATAGGGAGAACTCTCTTTGACATAAATCACAGCAAGATCTTTTTTGACCCACCTCCTAGAGTAATGGAAATACAAACAAAAATAAACAAATGGGACCTAATGAAACTTCAAAGCTTTTGCACAGCAAAGAAAGCTATAAACAAAACGATAAGACAACCCTCAGAATGGGAGAAAATATTTGCAAACACATCATCGGACCAAGGATTAATCTCCAAAATATATAAACAGCTCATGTAGCTCAATATTAAAAAACAAACAACCCAATCAAAAAATGGGCAGAAAAATCAAAACTACAATGAGATATCATCTCACACCAGTCAGAAAGGCCATCATCAAAAAATCTAGAAACAATAAATGCTGGAGAGGGTGTGGAGAAAAGGGAACACTCTTGCACTGCTGGTGGGAATGTGAATTGGTTCAGCCACTATGGAGAACAGTATGGAGGTTCCTTAAAAAACTACAAATAGAATTACCATATGACCCAGCAATCCCACTACTGGGCATATACCCTGAGAAAACCAAAATTCAGAAAGAGTCATGTACCAAAATGTTCATTGCAGCTCTATTTACAATAGCCCGGAGATGGAAACAACCTAAGCGCCCATCATCGGATGAATGGATAAAGAAGATGTGGCACATATATACAATGGAATATTACTCAGCCTTAAAAAGAAATGAAATTGAGCTATTTGTAATGAGATGGATAGACCTAGAGTCTGTCATACAGAGTGAAGTAAGTCAGAAAGAAAAAGACAAATACCGTATGCTAACGCATATATATGGAATTTAAGGAGAAAAAATGTCATGAAGAACCTAGGGGTAAGACAGGAATAAAGATGCAGACCTACTGGAGAACGGACTTGAGGATATGGGGAGGGGGAGGGGTGAGCTTTGACAGGGCGAGAGAGAGTCATGGACATATACACACTAACAAACGTAGTAAGGTAGATAGCTAGGGGGAAGCAGCCGCAAGGCACAGGAATATTAGCTCGGTGCTTTGTGACAGCCTGGAGGGGTGGGATAGGGAGAGTGGGAGGGAGGGAGACGCAAGAGGGAAGACATATGGGAACATATGTATATGTATAACTGATTCACTTTGTTATAAAGCAGAAACTAACACACAATTGTAAAGCAATTATACCCCAATAAAGATGTTTTAAAAAAAAAAAAAAAAAATGGGCAGAAGACCTAAGTAGACATTTCTCCAAAGAAGACATACAGATGGCCAAGAAGCACATGAAAAGCTGCTCAACATCACTAATCATTAGAGAAATGCAAATCAAAAGTACAATGAGGTATCACCTCACACCAGTTAGAATGGGCATCATAAGAAAATCTACAAACAACAAATGCTGGAGAGGGTGTGGAGAAAAGGGAACCCTCTTGCACTGTTGGTGGGAATGTAAATCGATACAGCCACTATGGAGAACGGTATGGAGGTTCCTTAAAAAACTAAAAATAGAATTACCATATGACCCAGCAATCCCACTACTGGGCATATACCCAGAGAAAACCATAATTCAAAAAGATACATGCACCCCAACGTTCATTGCAGCACTATTTACAATAGCCAGATCATGGAAGCAACCTAAATGCCCATCAACAGAGGAATGGATGAAGAAGATGTGGTACCTATATATGATTGAATATTACCCAGCCATAAAAAGGAATGAAATTGTGTCATTTGCAGAGACGTGGATGGACCTAGAGACTGTCATACAGAGTGAAGTAAGTCAGAAAGAGAAAAGCAAATATCGTATATTAACGCATATATGTGGTATCTAGAAAAATGGTACAGATGAACCAGTGTGCAGGGCAGAAATAGAGACACAGATGTAGAGAACAAACGTATGGACAACAAGGGGGAAAGTGTGGGCGGGGGGAATGAATTGGGAGATTGGGATTCACGTATATACACTAATATGTATAAAATAGATAACTCATAAGAACCTGCTGTATAAAATTTTTTTAATTTTAAAAAAAAATGTGAAAAAAAAACCCCACAATATTGTGGAGAAGGCAGCAGCAACGGCAGCTCTGGAGATGCAGTCCCGGTCCTGGCTTCAGCCCCAGTCCCATCATGGTGGCACTCGCTGAGCTCCTGGCCGCCCTCGTGGCCACAGCCTCGGGCTACTTTGTCAGCATCGACGCACATGCCGAGGAGTGCTTCTTTGAGCAGGTCACCTTGGGCACCAAGATGGGCCTCATCTTCGAGGTGGCTGAGGGCAGCTTCCTGGACATCGACATGGAGATTACAGGGCCTAATAATAAATGAATTTATAAAGGAGACTGGGAGTCCAGTTGGAAATACACATTTGCTGCTCACATGGATGGAACATATAAGTTTTGTTTTAGCAATAGAATGTCCAACATGACTCCAAAGATAGTGATGTTCACCGTTGATATTGGGGAGGCCCCAAAAGGACAAGACATGGAAACAGAAGCTCACCAGAACAAGCTAGAAGAAATGATTAATGAGCTCACAGTGGCAATGACAGCTGTAAAGCATGAACAGGAATACATGGAAGTTTGGGAGAGAATACACAAAGCAGTCAATGACAGCACAAACAGCAGAGTGGTCCTTTGGTCCTTCTTTGATGCTCTTGTTCTAGTTGCCATGACATTGGGACGGATCTACTACCTGAAGAGATTTTTTGTAGTCCGGAGGGTTGTTTAAAAAGCCTTTTCCTGATGGTCCCAAACTCATAATTCACTGTTTACCAAATATCTTGGGCATAATAATGTCATTAGTTTCTATGCTTTTATTTTCTGAACTGTACATTCACAGCTTATGTTTCTTTGTGATTAATAGATATTGGGGAAAAACACTTTTTCAGGAAAATTATAGTGAAAATTTGACATTTGATTGGCATAATTTCGTATTTGAATTCTTCCTCCATTATACAGGTCTTTCCAGAACTCAGACGCTGTAAGTTGAATATAGGTGTATAGTCCTTATTATATCTTCTTTCCTTTTGCTTTCATAATAAAATACAGTTTGTTCAGGATAGTACTTTACTGATAGCACTTTACTAAAATGACTGCATTCTTGGGATCCCTAATCCTGCAGTTCAAGTCATTAAAGGTTCATTTTGTTGAATCTTTATGAGAAACAACAATCTGAATCTTGACATTTTCTGTCCAGCCGAAAATGGCAGAGCCCTGTGACTTAGAGGATGCTACCAGGTGGTATTTTCATACTTTGTCTACCTTGTTTTTGCATTAAAGATAAGTCTTTAACCAACAACCTTTCCCCCCGCTAAAGTTTTACTCTGAACCTTAGAACTCAGTCACCTCCAGTTAAAATTGTTGACACAAGCAGCTAATAACCATTTTTTGGTTTCTGCCTAACCGTGTAAGAAGTCTCTATTAAAGCCAATTCTCTAGGTGTTTCAGCGAACGGTAGTTCTTTTTCTTTCTGTGCTGGCACATCCACTTCTCCACTCTTGGCACGTAGGAGGTATGCATTCAGTACTAGGAAAAAATCTGGATTTCTGATGCCAAAGGGTTAAAGCCTCTTGGATTTCTTTGCAGTGATATACAGCCACTATTTCATTTTTGATCAGTGGCATTTTGGTCACTGTTTAATTAGGGTACTGAACATCACTGTCAGTCCTAGGGTTTTTGTTTTTGTTTTTCTTGGGTCTTTCTACTTTTTGTTTTTCTTTCTTTCTTTTGTTTTACTTGGGTCTTTCTTTTCTTTTGAATTTTGTTTTGTATAAAACGAAATGACTTTCTCTGATGATGGGTTTAAAATTAAAAGAGCATCTAGTTTTGGTGTGGGGATGATCCAAAATTATGTTGTGACTGATGTATATAAGTTACTTGCGCTTTTTTTTTTTTTTTGGATCTTTGCAAGGGGAAAACTACAAGTAATGAGTTTTATATCATTAATTTAAATTTGTTACAGGTTTTCATGTTCAGGATAAACAATTTTTCAACCTTGGGTGAAAATACTTGAAACAGTTTCAGGTGACTGTGTTTTACCTTAGGACAACTGTTGCATTCCAATTTGTGTGCGCATGTGAAAACACTTCAAAATTGAGTTAAAAGATGTAAATTTACAATTGGTTGTGTATCTAATCTGCCCCAGGTTCAATAAATAAACAATTCTCTAAAAAAAAAAGAGTTTACATATATGGATCTTGACTTATATGACCCAAATGAGAATGCCCACGTAATGTAAGAAATCTATCCTACTGATTTAAGCCATTACCAAAACATACACACACACCTTTTAGTCCAATTACACAAGAAACAAAAAAAGCTAACTTTTAATATTGTTAATCATGAATAGTCATATGCTACTTTAACTTAATTTAGTCCCTTTTTTTATAGTTCTGCAAATGCAAAGCTAGCATAACGATTTGGTGGAACTCGTGTTAATTAGTTCAATTCTAGTTACTAAGCACTTAACACCAACCAGAAATATTTTAAATGTTCCTCTTTGTATACTAGCTAAAAATTCCCTAGTCCATTTGCCCACCTTAAGACAGAAGATTATTTCTTCAATCCAAAAGGAAGATATTAAATTAAATGGCATACAATGAATATAGTGGGTTGAATTGGTGGTCCCTGAAAAGATAGGTACATGTCCTAATGCCTGGAAACTGTGAATGTTACCTTATTTGAATAAAGAGTCTTTGCAGGTGTAATTAAAGATCTTGAGATGAGGAAATCATCCTGGCTTACTAGGTGGGTCCTAAATCCAATAACAAGTGGAGTATTAAAGTCAGTCCTTATAAGAATCAGTCCTTATAAGAGTCCTTATAAGAGAAAGGCAAAGAGAGATTTGAGACAGACATAAGAGGAAAAGACACAGAATAGAGAAGGAGGAGGCTATGTGACCACAAAGGCAGAGACTGGAGTGAGGTGACCATAAGCCAAGGAGTGCCAACAGCCATCAGAAGGTGAAAGAGGCAAAGAATGAATTCTCCCCTAGAGCCTCCAGAGGGAGTGAAGCCCTGACAACACCTTGATTTCAGAGTTCTGGCCTCCAGAGCCATGAGAGAATAAATATCTGTTGTTTATGCCACCCAATTTGTGGCAATTTGTTACAGCAACCATAGGAAGCTAATACAGTGAACAAAGGCATTTTGGTAAGGAATCATGGGTTGAAGTCCCACTCCTGTCATTCAGTCCCTATTTGCTCTTTAGTAAGTTGGTTAGCCTCTCTGAGCCTCCATGACCTTATTTGTAAAAATGGGATAATCAAACCTGTGCTTCTATCCCCCAGGGTTCTGCTAAGAATCAGATGAGATCATATAGGTGAAAACATTCAGAACACTGTAAAATCCTTTACAAATATGAATTATTATTCTTATACTTTATCTGGAATTTAATGAGGTTTGGAGCCCAGGCTCTTTATTCAAGCCCACTTGCTGCAACCCTTTACATAAATCAGCACTTGTCTAATTTTAGCAATGCCAACATTATATCAATTTTTTTTTTTCTTTTGGTATGCGGGCCTCTCACTGTTGTGGCCTCTCCCGTTGCGGAGCACAGGCTCCGGACGCGCACGCTCAGCGGCCATGGCTCACGGGCCCAGCCACTCCGCAGCATGTGGGATCCTCCTGGACTGGGGCACAAACCCGTGTCCCCTGCATCGGCAGGCGGACTCTCAACCACTGCGCCACCAGGGAAGCCCTATATCAATTTTTAATATTAAATTTTATTTATAGAATTAAACTATCACTAATATACATAGTACCTCTTTAGTGTTAGGATTTAATGAAGGTCTAATTAGCACTAACCTTATCCATTTCACTTCCCTCCATATATCTTTACTACTGTCACACTTATTTAGAAAAGAGACCATCTAATTGGTTTATTGCCCCCATATACATTAACAAATCAGTTCTAACTGATCTGCCTTCAATACTATCTGTGAACTCACTTAACACAATCATAATTCTTTCTCTAGCTGACCTTAATTATTCCTCACTGAATTTTTCTTGGCTAAGAATGAATCATTAATAACCTCTTCCTCCTATTTTCTGGTTTTCCCCAATAGGTGGATCCTGATCTACTGCCAGACCTAGTTTCACCTTTCCTGAAATCAAGTATATTTATGAAGTATAACCATAACTAAGGATATCATTCCACAAGTTATGCATAAAAGTTTCATAACTCTATAATCTCACTTTATCCATGTACGAGTTTATATTTTCTAGAGAATTTTTCCACTTTTATTTCACAAGAAACATCATCAAACATATTCCAAACTATTGAGAGGCTAGTTCTACTGCAAGCTTCAAATTTCTTTCCTTCAGGGGACTTTCCTGGTGACGCAGTGGTTGAGAATCCACCTGGCAATGCATGGGACACGGGTTCGAGCCCTGGTCCAGGAAGATCCCACATGCCACGGAGCAACTAAGCCTGTGCACCACGACTACTAAGCCTGCGCTCTACAGCCTGCAATCCACAACTACTGAGCCTGTGAGTCACAACTAATGAAGCCCATGTGCCCTAGAGCCCGTGCGCCACAACTACTGAGCCCACACGCCACAACTACTGGAACCCGCATGCTCTAGGGCCCATGCTCCGCCACAAGAGAAGCCACCGCAATGAGAAACCCATGCACCACCACGAAGAGTAGCCCCCGCTCGCTGCAACTAGAGAAAGCCTGCATGCAGCAACAAAGACCCAACGCAACCAAAAAAAAAAAAATTTCTTTCCTTCAGTGCAAGAGTTTGACATTAAAAATAAAGAAATAGTACTCTGATGATGCAGTCTTTATTTTCTTGTGCCATAATCATTCTTTTCTATATCAGAATTGAAAGGTATTCAAATTTTCCTTAGATCTAACACAGAGTACCATAAACATTTTATTCTTTGAAATTTTGTCTCTTCAGAGTAACTTAAAAGAATTTTTCCCAAACAGAAGTTCAAAACAGTAAAACCTTGAGTGGGCTTTTGAGATTTGTAAATGTAATAATCACTTGTAATTATTATTATCAATAACACACATCCTTAAGATGAGATGTCCTTTAGGTGTCCCTACCAAGCCACTGAATTGTGGGCAGTAAGTTATTTTAACATGCTTCACTATGTTTCCACAAACATAGTGAATAAATCATAAATCACTTCCAAGATGTAAATTAAACACTTGGTTCTCAGGATCATCACTAAAAATTTCAAATCAAAAGTTACACTTAGGGGGCTTCCCTGGTGGCGCAGTGGTTGAGAGTCCGCCTGCTGATGCAGGGGACACGGGTCCGTGCCCCGGTCTGCGAAGATCCCACATGCCGCGGAGCGGCTGGGCCCGTGAACCATGGCCGCTGAGCCTGTGCTCCGCAACGGGAGAGGCCACAACGGTGAGAGGCCCGCATACCGCAAAAAAAAAAAAAAAAAAAAAGTTACACTTAGGAAATCCACAACCATTATTTTGTATAAATACAGATGAATACTACTCTATGGCATTATCCATAACTTTAAATATAGGCTTTACCCGCCTACAAATGGGTTTATAAAGGTACCTACTATTATCACTTCAGATCAATAAGAAATTTACTAACAATGGTTTCCTAACTCTCTGGTCTCTAAATGACCTACATAAAAGTAAACTGCGAACCTCTTCCAGCAACCGTTAGCCTCTACATTTTTCAGACAATCGGATCCCACGTGAGACTGCCAAAATACTACTTATTCTGTGAAATGTGCTAATCCTCCTGATCATGAAAACTGGAACTAACTATCTTCATTAAGAATTTTAACTCTGGATCCTCAGAATACTTCTTAAGAAACAAAAAACATCCTAAGAAGCCGTCCATTCCCCAATCACCCATCTTAGCAACCAAGTGTAGAACCTGGCTCCTCGCCACTAGAGGGGGGTGTTTCTTCTATTGGTTTCTCTTTCCCCTAATTTGGCTTACCAGAATTTCTGGTTCAACTAGAAATAAGCCTCAAGATCAACATCCTGACTTTTATTTCCCCTTCATACTGTGTGGCCCTTTCTTTTTATTTCAGGCTGTAAGCTACCACTAAAATATCAATTCAATCCCTGATTACCTGTACAATTATGTCCCATGTCCTATTTCATTGCCTTTTTACTAACAAACAAGATACACAGAGCTGATTCTAGAGACTTTGACATTAGTTCATCTGAAAAAAATCAGAAAATGCAACCAACCTCGCTTATTCTTTTTCAGGAAAAAGGCTTTTTTTCATTTTCCATGTTCACATTATTTCATTTGAATCACAACAAAACTACAGAAAAGAACTGAACAATTAGTAACAAATTCCAAAGAAGAAACTCTATGTCTTTAAGTGACTTGCCCAAGATTTCAGGTAGCAAATAGTGAAGCCATAATGAAGACTCAAGTGCCCTGACCCCTAGACATTTCTGGTGCTACCTGTTCTATGCCATGAGTAAAAGGCACTAGATGAGAAAATGGACTGAGGACTGACCTACTCTTACTTTTGCCATACCAGTCTAGAGCAAACAGCTGTGTGACTACTTAACTCACTATTATTTCTGGCAAAGATTATACACGTCTTAGACTAGCCCCCACTGGCCATAAAGTCACAAAGTGAGACAGGAGTAGATGAGAGAGATAAAGGAAAAGAGAGGCTCAGGGGAGAAGGAAGAGATGAAAATAAATCTATTAAACAATTTTGAGGCCAGGCATAAGATGCTAAGTATGCAAGAACAGGGACCAAGATGCATTGAGGAATCAGAATCAGAATCAGGAAAAGAACAAATGAATGACAGAAAGAAGCAGTCACACCACCAGATATTCAAATGATCCAAAAGGCTCCAGAAGAGGGACTTCTCTGGTGGTCCAGTGGTTAAGACTCCATGCTCCCAGTGCAGGGGGCCCAGGTTCGATCCCTGGTCAGGTAACTAGAACCCACATGCCGCAGCTAAGAGCCCGCATGCTGCAACTAAAGATCCTGCATGTAGCAACGAAGATCCCATGTGCTGCAACTAGGACCTGGTACAGCCAAATAAATAAATAAATGTTTTTTTAAAAAAAGGCTCCAGAAGAGATGATGGCGGCTGGCTGATTCCTTGCTGCTTTCTGTGAAGAACCTCTAAGGGCAGAGGCCCTTAGAGAAGACTGAGACAAGAATTGGCCAGTTAAAATCTGCACCCACTTTCTGAAGCCATAAGACAGGGGAGGGAAGAGCCCCAATAAAAGGAAATCTATCAGAATAAAATCAAAACCGTTTGACATGAATCTGCTTGGGACAAAGTGAGTATACCACTCAGAATGCTTTTGGCTGCAAGTGACAAAATCCCAGATAATGCTGGCTTACACAATAAGGAACTGCGTTATCTCACAGACCTGGAAGCTCAGAGGTAAGGCAGACCAAGTACAATACAATCAGAAGTTCAGTAAGGTCATCAAGAGCTCGGGTTTCCTCTCTCTGTTCTGCCATCTTCTAGATCGGCTTCCTCCAAAGCTAGTTTCTCTCATTACCCTAAGATGTCTTGAGCTTTTCTAGCTATCATATTCAGACATAACAGCATCAGAGGAAGAAGAGGCACCATCTCTTTCTTTTATCTCTTTTTAGGGTAAAGAAAACCTTTCCCAGAAGCACCCCGGCCCTCCACCAGGCTTCCCTTCACATCTCATTGGCCAAAATAGGTTACAGGCCATTCCTAACCCTTCATTAGCAGAGGAAATGGGATTAACCATGACTGCTTAGACTCATCATCTAGGGTGGAATTAATGCTGGGTAGTCAATCACTATGACCATACCACGGGCAAGTTATAATGTTGAGTATTATTGTGACATTGTTTTCACTCCATAACAAACGTATAATTTATTATGTTGCTTCCAAGGTCTTAACGATGAGGCATGTGCTTTGCCCAAAATTTAGATAATTACTCTTTGCTGACATTCCATATTTGCCATCATAAACTTTTTTATCAGTTATAAAACATTTTATTACAATTTTCTTGGCCAATCCACTATTTAAAAAAAAAAACTTTAATGCAATATTTTAGAGCAAGAATGGTAAATAGGTTTGTCACAGCAACTCCAATAGGTACAGCTACTTAGAATCCCATTTCAAGAAAGATCCAAAGATGAGTTTGGATCCAATAAGTAATAGTGCCATGACTGATTAGTGATGTCTACCATGTACTCAGGTTTGCACACAACACATAGCACATATCTGCCAACCCTGATTTAGAGAAAATCTATTTAAATAACTTCCCTCCAATGACAATTGATCTCTCTGCCTTATTTTTATTTTAGTCAGGAGCCAATCTAATTCCTACCCTCTCTTTATTATTCCCATCTAATTTATATATTTATACACATAATATACATCAAGCATGAACTCCAAAAATTATTCTATAGATAATCAGAGCGTTCCACAGGGACCCTTTTGTAAATATATAGAAAGGGTTGGCAGAATGGCTTAATTTACAAACTGTCTCACTTAAATAAAGCAGGGGGGGTATCTCTGGGGCCCAGGCTAGTTGTGGATCTCAGCAGGCTTCAGGGACAGAAGGAAAAAGAGAATGGCAATCTATTCCCAATTAAAGTGGACTGGCCCACAGTTGCAGGTCAAAAGGGAGAAAGGAACCAAAGCCTAAACCTGGACAAAGGTGATTAATCAATAATTGGAGAATGCTTAAATAATGGCAGATTACAAACAGTATGCAGAGTTTATGTGTATAAAATGCATTTGAAAAGACAGGAAAGGACAACAGTGGTTATTCTTGGGTAAATTAATTTATGGCTTTTTTTTCCTTTTGTCCTTCTACTCGTCTACATTTTTCTGAGTGTCCCGTACTGCACATACACTGCCTTTTTAATGAGGGGAAAAAAAACAATAATGGAAACACGTTTTTATCTCATCCCTCGATGTTTTGGTTGTTCCAATTAACCTCTTATTGCCTTGTAGTTAAGATTGAGTTTGTCCAAGTATGCTATTGTTGGGCAGCTAGGTTGTCTTAACCTTTTGGTATCACAAGCAACAAAGTACTCTTGTAGTTGAAAATTAATTTGAAATATAAAAGAAGAAAAATCAGAAAAATCTCTAGAAAATGGACCAAAAGTGTTTAAACACCCCATAATATACTAAAAGTATCACTACTCAAAAATTAATAACTTAGGATATTCACACCAAATAATTGTTTTAACCAAATTGTCCAGTTGACCAGTTTACTTTCAACTAAATTGTATTTGGACAAAATTGATTTTGGCCAAAATAACTTTAAGTCAAATTGGTATCGGACAGAGTATACTACCAGCATCAGAGGAAAGTCTAAATGCAGAGATAAGAAATAGCACCCCCCCCCAAAAAAAAGTTTCAATAATAAGCAACAGGCAAGTCTGAAAGAGAAACATCACCTGGGGCAATGTTTCAAAGTAGAAGGAAGTGTTTATCAAGGAGCTATAAAACTAACCCAAGTAGCTTAGAAAGTGCTAGTAAGGATATCAAGTAAATTCAGTTTCAGCTGCCTGTTTGGACACTCTCCCCTAGGTAGAACAATGCTGGGTTTTCTCCAGGTTCCCTAGATGAAAAACTTAATCTGTTTGGAGTTCAAATTGAGGAAGTATGTTCCCCAAATCCTTCATCCACAATCACTTTCCCAGTAAATGAGGTTCTGGAGCTGGCCACTGCATGATGGGGAATCCAAACCACTTCTTGGGCATATTATGGTTCCCCACCCCAAATTATAGAGGGTAAAAATATCCCATATTGTCAGACAAGCAGAGGTAGCAGATGATGTGAGTTTGCACAGAAAGAAGCAATCCGAACTGGATTGCCGCAGGAGTAAAAGACCCAGGTAGCGGGTTTCAGCTTCTAGAATAGCTGGCTAGCATGGCCAGAGAGAGTTAGAAGACATCTCTGACTTGAACAGTCTTCGAAGGAACCTGATTACAGTTAGGATTTCTTTTTGGCCCATTATTGCTCCATGGAAAATCCTGGAGAGCTTTCTGAGCAGCCTGTATGCATTCAAATATTAACTGGCTGTCAGGCTGCTGGTGTTGCTGAGGTAAGCAGAGAGGTAGCAGGGTAGAAGGCAAAGACATCTGTGCCATTAAAGAAGGGATTCTATAGGAAGGAAAACAGAGAAATGCATTTATATTCAGTCACAGCAAAGAAGGTGTGAAAAAACAAGGTAGATGAATCAATTTGTTTCTACTAAAAAGCAAAACAATGTAGAGAGGGACTATTCACAAATAGTGTTGGGGCAACTGAGTAGCCATTTGGAAAATAATTAAATTTGGACCTATGTCTCACACCATACACTAAGAAAAATGCATCAAAAAACTTAAGTGTAAAATAGAAGCCATAAAAGTAGTAGTAAAAAAAAAAAGTAGTAGTAGAATATGAGAGAATTCTTTTATAACCTTGTAGTGGGACAGGCTTTTCTAACTATGACACAAAACCCAGAAGTCATAAAAGAGAAGACTGACAAATTCAACTACATTTTAGGAAAAATCTACATGGCAAAACACTACAAGCAAAGACAAATGACAAACTGGGGTCGGGGGGGATGATGCAACTCATTTTATAGAGGGCAAACCTCCATATTATAAACATCAGCTACAAGTTGATTTTCAAATGACCGCCCCCCCAAAAGAAGAATATAAGAGATACTTCACAGAAAAGGAAATACAAATGGCTTTTAAACATATGAAAAAATATTCAAACTCACTGTTAAAAAGAAATAAAAATTAAAACCACACTAAGATAACAATTTTCACTCACTGGATTGGAAAAAATCCAAAAGTTCAATAACACATTTTGTTGGCAAGAACACGGGTAGTCAGGCACTCTTATACATTTCTGATGGGGGTATAAATTATACAGCCTCTATGAAGGGTAGTACCTATAAAATCACTATGAGATACACTCTTTGACCACAATTCCACTTTTAGGAATTTACCCTACAAATATATTTGTACAAGTGTGAAATAATCTATGTAACAAAAGTATTTACTGCAGCATTGTTTCTAATAGCAAGAGATTGAAAATTTCCCAAATGTCTATCAATATGGTACTGATTAAATAAATGATGCTATAGCCACACAATGATGTGGAAGAGATCTCCAAGATATACTGTTAAAATGAAATATACCTCATATATTTTTCCACTGTTATGGAAAGAACACCAAGATACACTGTTGAGTGAAAAAGGCAGAATGGAAGCATAAGCTTCCATTTGTATAAAAAAGGAAAGGAAAACAGAATTTATATTTGTATTGGCTTGGGTATGCATTTTAAAACTCTAGGAGGATAGGAACTGAGTAGATGGTGGACAGGAGTGGAAGGGAAACTTTTTTATTTCTAAACATTTTGTTGTTTGAATCATGTGAACGCATTACCTTTTCAAAAGTTAAATCTTAAGATTTAATATATTAAATGTTTAGAAAATATAATTTGAGTTCCTAGATAATATTCTACATTTATGTCCCTCAGTCTATGGGTGATAGATTGTAGACAAGTGACAAGAGGCCTTGAACTGTAAAGCAAAGTGAGGGTTACAGTAGGAAATCTGATGACTAGAAGTGAAGAACTTACCAATGAACAGGTTGTACAGACCCAGGGTAGAGACAGTAAAGAAAAGAGGGAAGGACACCATCTTGTGAAAGTATCAGAGCAAAAGTGCCACATCGAAATAAAGAGATAAGCCAGAGATTAACTCTTGAGGGGGTTTAGGATCAAAAGGTGATATAATTCCTTAGGATACTTGAATTCTTTAGTTCAAACACAGATGTCACAGAGTGCTGTGACTCAGGGGTACTGCCCTCAATATGGACAACTAGATGTGTCTGTAGTCTAGTCGCAATCGAGAGACAGGCGGTTCAGAAGCAGCAGCACAGTGATGTACAGCAGGTCTTCTCTGCTGCTCTCTCACGCTGAACCCCTGAGTGAAACTCTCTCAGAAAAGTTAATAAGGCCACAAGGCTGGTTATGATAAAGAAAATAGAATATTTTGAATAAAGCTTCTTGAAAACTGCTTTCATTCATTCATCAAATGTTTACAGAGCACCTATTCTGTGCCAAGAACTGCTCCATGGGCTCAGTAAATTCATCCTCCCAAATAAATATGTCCAAGATAATTTAAACAAAAAGGCATTTTAAAAGATTTTGAGATAAATAGAAGCTTCTCACACAAAAAAAATTTAAATATAAAAAGTCACTAAAAAGTTAACTGGCAACTAAAAAGTGCCATGAAACTATGGTAAATGGACTTCAAATTGTATACAGGTTATCCTGTTGTTTTTAAAAAGTGAAATTAATGACTTAGCATGAATTTAAAATAAGACAATCATTTTCAGAAATTAGAAATAATGAGTAAAATTTAATAATTTTACTAAACTTAAAAAGTATCAATATCAATCTTTAAAATATGGCTTTCTATTCTCATCACTACAATTGATAAAACAGGAAAACATAACCGGAAAAGAGAACTAATTCAGAACAGATATCAGGGAAGAATTTTTCCAGTAGTGAACTATAAACATGAGTAACAAATAATGAAAAACGTATTATGGCAAAAAATTAGAATCAGTTACTAATTACATGATATAAGTAAGAAAACAGATACCTAATTATGTAGAAGAGGCATTTAAAAAGTAGCCCTAAATTAATGGACAAACCATGTTTTTACTATCCAAACCTAACTCAGATAATACATAAACCTGCAATGTGTTAAGATTCGGGTATTTCCCAATGCCTATAAAGTCAGCTCTCATTTATCCACAAAAATGTATCCAACAGCAAACCAGCAAGTTTGCAAACAGAATTTATTGTATTCTTCCTGTTTGATTTGCTAACATATTTCCAACTTAATACCTACTTGGTACTTTCCTTTTTGACCTGCCTTCTCAATATTTCACTTTCTCTATCTGTTTATACTCTAAAAGGATGTAAAGACTTACAAGCCCACCATCACCAGTCCTTTTCTAGGAAAAAGCAAAAAGGACAGTTCTGCCTCAGCTGCTACATTTAAGAAGAAATGATTCATGCTTAGCATGCAGTGAGAATCAGAAAAGAACAGGAGGAGCAAACAACAGTATCCATTCCAATGAAAGTTTATTAATTTGTATGAAGTCAATTTGTGACTCATCCATATTCAAATGAATGAACAAAAACAAATTCCAAAGCTAAATATAAAATGACTTTTGGACTATCCAGGTTTCTGCTTGTTTCCACTTTATGGACAAGACAAGGCTGTGATGCTGGCAATACACTAACACTCTCAGGCCACCAAGATCCCACTCAGTGGCTACAGTTATTTATCAAGTAGGTCAAAGAAGTTTAATATAATATTACTACAAATATTACTACTATTTGTATAGTATACAAAAGAGCTACTGAACCTCCTGACTACAGCAATCAAGTAGTGACAGGAGACCAGGCCAGAGCTGACTCATGATTTACATTTAACCAGCCTTAAAAAGCATTCAACTTTAGAACCTGAAACATCCTTAAAGATCATAGAGTCAGCCCAACATTATCCTTTTACAGATGATATTTAGGCCCCCCGCAAAAGATTAATTAACTTACCCAAGGTTGGGCAGCTTCATGGCAGCAAAACCAGCCCCAGGCCTCTGAGAAGCAATCTAGTGCTTTCTGTAAAATACAGCATCCCACTCCTGGAGAATATGCTGAAGGAACTGATCTTGTACATGTGAGGCAATTTTTTTTTTTCCAGAGTTGGGTGATAGGAAAGGGCTATGTAGTTATATGTGGAGAGATATTTACTTGCTCCATCAACCCTAGCTAAAATGCAGATCTTATTTCATAGGCATAAATAATATCCTGAATTTATCACACATGCGTAATAACTTTTCTCTCCCAAATCACTGTGGCCTTCCAGAGTTTACCAACGACTGGGGAAAACATGACTAAGCAATAAACTATCTTTTTAACCAGATTGCAAGCCTGTCCTGTTATTTATTAATGGATAGAAAAATATTATTTAATGAGATTAAAAAATAATATTAGCACTTATACTATTTTTTTAAATAAATTTATTTATTTATTTATTTTTGGCTGTGTTGGGTCTTTGTTGCTGCACGAAGGCTTTCTCTAGCTGCGGCAAGCGGGGGCTACTCTTCGTTGCAGTGCACGTGCTTCTCATTGTAGTGGCTTCTCTTGTTGTGGAGCACAGGATCTAGGCGCACAGGCTTCAGTAGTTGTGGCATGAGGGCTCAGTAGTTGTGGCTCGCAGGCTCTAGAGCACAGGCTCAGTAGTTGTGGCGCACGGGCTTAGTTGCTCTGCGGCATGTGGGATCTTCCCGGACCAGGGCTTGAACCCGTGTCCCCTGCATTGGCAGGCGGATTCTTAACCACTGCGCCACCAGGGAAGTCCAGCACTTATACTATTAAGTACTCTTTCCCTCTCTGGTTTTTACTCTTTTCTAAAATTTTCTGTAACATAGAAAGTCTTTCCTGATCTATTATCTACTTTTTCCTTGTTAAACATTAATATTCTAATTCACATGAGCCTTTTTCTAAAACTTCTAAGAAATCATAATTCCAAAATCTCTTTGCCTAGCTTACTTCTGCATATACGTAGTGTTATATAAATCTATTTAAACGTATCTTAGAAAAGATAAGAAACTCAAGAATTTATGTGTTTAACTGGTTATACATAGGTGCCGTGGTTCTCAATTTTTTAAACCTTAAGAAATTTTCCCAAAAGAAGTTGATATTAACATTTCCTAGCTTACAGCATCCCATTCTTCATTGAGAGGAAGCAGCATAAGTGAAAGTACACATAGAGGGGGAAAGACTGTAGAAAAGTCAAACCAAAAGTCTGTCAGGGGAAAAAAAAAATCATAGCAAATCTTCCTACACGGCTATAATAGGTACAGGCCAAGCTGCAATTTCCTTGTATCACCATGTGGCTGGCTGGGCTTGTGGTGGGCACTATACTCAATCAGGAGTGTTAAAAGTTGAGGTAAAGAAAACAAACCACTCATGTCAAAAATATCCTAATCCATATAACTGGTTAACTTATATTATGCCTGTTCTCTCTTCATATTCAAATTTAGATGGGAAATATTTTATGGATATTTACTATCTCTGTTAAACTTAGGTGCCACAGAAATTTCAAAGATATGTGAGACATGCTTTTGAAGCTTATAGTTCAACAGGGCAATAAGCTGTGGACACAAGAGCACAAAAAGAAGGCAGTAAAATAAGAACTTTATGAAAGACTAAAGCACAATCTGAGTTCATTTCTTGAACTAGTTTTAGAGGAAGGGTAAGATTTCAATCAGCAGAGAAGAAGGGAATGCCATAAAAAGGAAAACTATGAACAAATGTGGAAGGGTAAAAGGATGTCTGAAGAAATGTGAGGATAACAGTTTGACTAGGATAGGAAAATTCTGTGGAAATAAAGAGGCCAGGATGTGGAGGCTTTGGGGTTTTATTTTGGAGACATATCCAGCTGCTGAAGATTTTTGAGCCCAGGAGTGATATAACAAAAGCCGTATTTTAGGAAGAATAATCTGGCAATGATAGAATTGATAAGGAAGGGATAGTATGCAGGTAGGTCAGACAGAAAACTACTACCATTGTCCCATGTTCCTAAGCCCAGTAATTTAAGTGTATAAGTCAATGTCAGCCCAAGCTACCAAATTTTATATACATATCTTAAATGTAGTATAGAACTTCTATAGTGATTCAGGAAAACATGGACTTACACACAAGTCTTTTAATTTTCTTTCCTATCTTCACCTTAGGTAACAACTTCTGGCTTGGAATTTTCATTTCACCTTTCCTCACCCAATTTTTGTATCAGCAAGACTCATCATCATTCTTTACATATTAGCAAAATCAACAAGATTTACATGTCAGTGATTAATCAGAAGAGTCTTTAAAGCAATTCTAAATCCCATTTTGTTAAAGTAACTGCTTTATATCACACACAATAAATTTCCCCCAAATTTATATTTTATTTTCCAAGAGAAAGAGCACTTTCTTTCTTGCAGACAGACTACACCTACAAAACCAAAACAAAATGAAAGATAATTATCAAGTGAATCTGTAATAGTTACTTCATAGAAAGAATTTTTAACAGATTGGCTGCCATAAGTATCATGAAAGCAGAAACTAACTGCTTTCTTTGCTTTGGGTGTAAACTAGGCCACACATGAATGTCCCTCTTCTAGAAAAAGGACCAAACCAGGTTAAGTTTTCCACATTTCACAGATTAAGATAGTCTTATTCTATTTGATTTCCCAAAAGAAGAGATTTAATTATAAAGTATTGTTTCATTTGTCATCAAAAAGGTATTTTATATTACTGAAATGGTCATATTACATAAGCCTTACAGAAAATTATGCCTGACTTTTAGTAAATCAGACTTTTGAAACAGTATAGAACAATAGATATTAATTTGAAAATGAGAACGATTCACTTGGTTTGAGGTCACCTAAAGAACTGCATATGACTACAGCCCTAGGTTTACGCAGAGGATGGTGTCCCAGTTTGTAAGAGAGCCTTGTCTCTGCTTCCATGACTTTCCATTTGAGTGCAAAAATGTTGCCACTTATCAGTGACCACTGGAACCTCTCCAACAGTCAGTCCAGCTTCCTACCCAGAGGAGTACTAAGCCAGCTGATTGGCTCAGTGCAATCAGACAACAGCCCTCAGCCTCACAGTAGTCAAGGAACAAAGATTGGTGACCCGATACTCAAGAAGAAAAGGACGTAAAAGGCACAGGAGGGGAAAAAAGAGGCGAGGGAAGCATATAACCAACATAAACGTCCAGAAAGTCACATTCACTCCAAGAGTCAAAGGGAGAAATGCTTTACCTGGAGATACTCAGACAGGGATGGAATTTTTTTTTTAAATGTAACATAAATAAGGAAAACCGGTTTGAAACGGTCACTGAGGAAACCCAATTCATATAAACAAACTTAGCTAGAAGCTTTATAAGTACCTTCAGTGGGCAAGGATCTTTTACATACTAACATTTAAAAATGCAGTTTACTCAACAAATTCACTGAAAGATGTTCTGTTTCCTAAAGAATAACTGTTCTTTTCAGTGATTCCAGTTCTGCACGCGATTTCAAATTGAAGGGGGAATGGGTGGGGTGCAGAACATAAGAAATTTTTACAGCATGGAAATAAAAGTATTTTTAAACCTTCTTGGGGGTGAAAAGTTAGGCAAGAAGTAATACGTGGAAACTGTCAAGTGCTTCTCTACACATCCACCCACCAGATACCATCGCAGCCGGCTAGGGGAGTCTCCCTCTTCTTGCCTGACAGCCTCACTTTCTTTGAGGTCTGGAGCTGGTGATCACACTGGCCCGTCATGGTATTTTCATTTAACAAAGCAGTTACTCAACAGGGGAAAAAGCCACAAAGGAGCAGAGCAACTGCTGCTGCACCCGTGATGCAAGTGCAAGATGAGCCCCGGGCCGCCACCGCCGCCTCGGCTCCTCCGTGACGTCCGGGAGGGGTATCCCCGGCTCTCAGGAAGCGGTGGCCGCGGGCGGCTCCGCCCCCACGCGACTCGGGGCTGGCCGGGCCGCGGGGTGGCTGGACGGCCGGGCCTGCCGACTGGCGGGGATCGCCGTCCCACACCCGCGCACGCCCCGTGGGCCGCGTGTCCCGGGCCCTCCCCCGCGCCACCCCTGAGGGCAGGCGCCGCGCCCTGACTCGCCGTCCGCTCAAGTCACAGCCCGCGCGTCCCACTCTATCCCACAGCTCACACCCACTCACCCCAACCCCCTGCGCCGAGCCCGGCCCAGCGTCGCCGGTCACCAGACTGGGTCGAGCCGAGTCCAAGATGGCGACTCCACCCCCACCCCCTCCGCACTCCCCGCGGGGTCTGGGCGCCCCCTCACGCGGCGAGCTGGCGCCCTAGGCCCGGCTAAAAATAGCCAGGCCCGACTATATTTGGTGCGGCCGGATCCCGGCGCGGCCGCGCGCACCCGGCCCCGCCCCGCGCGCACCCCGCCCCGCCCCGCCCCGCCCGGCCCGGCCCGGCCGAGAGCTGCTCTGAATGGAGAAGGGGCGGGGGTGACCGAGGGGAACCTACTCCGCTATCTGCCGCGCGCTGCGGCGGCGGGGCCCGGCCAACCGCCGAATTTAGTAACATTGCCTGCGTCAATCACGCGCCTCGCGTGCGTCAGTGCCGCGCGGCTCCAGGTCCTGCTACCCCCACCCGCCCGCCTTTGAATGGATGCAATGTAGCAGCGCCCTCCTTCTTTGTGAGACTGGATTGGAACCCGTCGCAGTTCAGAGGCTCTGTTCCTGTCCGCTAGGTCAACTTTCGTAGTACCCTTCCAGGTCTTCTCCACACCACCCTGTCTGAAGCGGAAGTGGAGGCGAAGAAATATACCCATAGCATATGTATAATTCTAGTTTTGTTTCCAAGTTTCTTGTGGTAGCTCGAACCTTCGATTCTGAATTGTGTGCTCCGCCCCCCCCCACACGCAAAGATTGTGACAAGTCAAAGACATAAATGTCACGTCTGATTCAAGCGGACCACATGGGGACCATGTCTGTCTGCATTGTTTCACTCAAATACTTTCTCCTCCTCAAAAAAATCATTTTTAAAAGAGGTTGTTTTCACCCAGCTGCAATCTTTGGAACTAGGAGACTTTAATTCTGATAAAATTTTGTTTTTGTTTTCAGCAAGAAATTCACACTTAAATTCATCACTTCCAGGAAGAAATTGCTCTCCCTAACAGAATCGCCCAGGCTTTCAGCTCACCATTTCATAACAACTGTGTCCCAGGAGACCAGAGCAAATCCCGTAGCGAGGGACTGACTAATAAATCCTGTTGACTGATTTCGAAATGTTTAATTGGGGAGGTGGGAGGGTAGGCCCGTCTACAACCATCAAAAAGTGAAAGTGCGAGCTGAGAGTTACATTTCTGATGGGAGGGGGTGATTTGCAAGTCAGACCCGCTCAGCTGTTCAACACGTGTGTTTGTTTTACACACAATAAGTAGTTTCTGCTGCAGCGCGCGCGGATGACGGATGTGCACTTAGTTGGGTTATAAAGTCCAGTTAGGAAACCCACATTTAAGTGTAAAGAAATAAAACCTTATCTTCCCAGAGCCATCGGTATCCCTGTGCGAAACACGCACCCAGCAAATGATGGGAGGAGGAGAGAGATTAGCCTAGGCGCAGGGAGCCAGAGAGACGTAAACAGCTTTAGAACTGTTGCTTGGGGAAAGAGCAGCACCTCGGGGAGTCTTCGGACTGGTGCCTGACTCCTGCACCCGCTGCCAGGTCACTCGGAGAAGCTGGCTGGCTGAGCCTTCCCTTTCGGAAGAGCTGTCCTCTCTCTTACCCCCTCGCCCTGGCTCCCTGCCTCGGGGCAGCCTCGGAGGCGCGCCAGTAGCACTCCTCCAACTCTACTCCACCCGAGTCTGACAGCTGGGCGGTCCCGCCTGACCCGCGGGCGGGCCGCTGCATCCTCTTACAGAATAGCGCCCGGGCAAGCAGCGCGGTTGCAAACGGGTTGGCAGCGCGGGTCCGAAAGGCCCCCGGGCCGGGACTGGCCGCGCGGCATAGTTTCCATTGCGCTACCCTGCAAATGGCCGGGGAACGCGCGCGCGCGCGCACACATGCACACACACCCCCTCCCTCGCACACGCGGAACCGGCTGGGCCAGGGGAGGGAGGAGGAGGGTGACGTAGCGTCCCATGGCGTCACATTGACGTCTCGCATTCCAGGCACTCTATGGAGAGGCCGCTAGGGCTCCTGTGGCATAAATGACGTGCCGAGAGAGAGAGCGAACGCGCAGCCGGGAGAGCGGAGTCTCCTGCCTCCCGCCCCCCACCCCTCCAGCTCCTGCTCCTCCTCCGCTCCCCACACACAGACAAGCTCACACCCGCTCCCTCACTCGCACACACATAGACACACGCGCGCACACACGCTCCTCACACACACTCCACTCTCTCCCGCGCGCTCACACCCCTCTCACCCTGTGCCCTCGCGGGTGCAGCGCTGCGCGGCAGGCGGACGCCCCTCCCGGTCTCACTTTGCAACGCTGACAGCGCCGGCGGTGGCTGTGGAGGTGGGAACAGAAGCGGCATCCTACCCCCTGGTCGCGGCCCGAGCCAGGACGCCCGCGGAACCCCTCGGCGGCGCTCTCCCATGAATCGGGATCTCAGCATCCCCTGCCAGCAGCTCACTGCCTCTGGGAGCCGCTGGACTTCTACACCGCAGCCCTTCCGGGACGGCAACTGTGACTCCCACCCCCCTCGCCGCCCCCAGTGCAGATTTCGGGGCAGCTTTCTAGAAACTCGCTCTAAAGACGGAACCGCCACAGCACTCAAGTACGTATGAGATTCGCTCGTTAATAGGGGGACTTGCTAAAAAGTTGGCGCGCTGGGAAGCTTAGCTTCTGAAATTGACAACTTTGAGTGTGGGGTTTTCCCCCCTCGCCTCCTCGCTCAGGCTTTGCTCGCGGAGTCGCCGGTGTGTTCTGATCTGAAACTTTTCCCCCGTAGCGGGCCTGCGGGGATCTCTGGAGCTTGTGGGATTCCTCTCCCTACCCAAAGAGGCGAAAAGCCTCTAACAAAGAGGAGGACCGGGATTTGTGCAGTAGCAGCTCCAGCGATGTAATTCAGGGTATTTCGGCTCTAGTTGTCATGGTAATGATGCTCTAGGCGGCGGCAGCGGCAGGGAGTTGCAGCTCCGGTGATGAACGGCAGTAATTTTCCTGCCTTTTAACTAGGGTTGAAAATAGGGGCTCCGGTGGGTCCAAGTTAATATGCCTAATGGTGACTCCGAGATGGTTGACTGGGAGGAAGCTTGGGAGGGAAGGGGCCTGGTCAGCAGCGGCCGGAGTTTGCAGCGGCGCTCCGAGGATCTCAGGAAAGAGGGCGTAATTGTAGGAATGTGGCTTATTGTATTGAAATGAGCCTGGGGCTCCACCAGGCACGTCTGCCTGGCGTCGCCGACTTGCCCGTTTACACTTTTCTCTTCGGAGGTAATCGGGTGTAATTGCCGACCCCAGTGCCCCGACACGCGTGGGAACGGTGTCCGTCTCCTCCGGGCCTTGAGTCGGTATGGGAGAGGCGTGTTTTACTCTTAACTGACAGAACTCGCGCTTTTGGAGAAGTTGCTTGTAGTGTTTTACTCTTCATAGAAATGAAAGTTCTCGGTGGTGAGAGGAGAGCGGTCAAGCGGGCGCAGCCTGCGGAGGCTGACTTCCAAAGGCACCTCTCGAACCTGTTGGAAGCTTGGGTCAGTCGTGAGGGAGAAAGCATTTGTCCCTTCATTCCAAAGAACGTTCTTGGAGATTGTCATTTATTTATTATGCCCACGGATTCTCCAGAGGGAAGAGCTGCAAGGAGTTGGGTAATCAGAAATCTCGGGCTATTATCCCAGAGCCCTAGGGTGCCAGGAGAGAGGTACAGGGCGCCCTTCAGTCATTTCATCGCGAATCCAATCCTGAATCTTCTTTTCCCACGACGGAGAAATATTTTGTAGAACTGAGCTAGGGAAAGGAACAGCTGCCTAACGCGGCTGCTGAGCACAATGAATGAAGTTTGAGTTTCTTCGAGTTCTCTTATCCGAGCAAGACGCTCGTAATGTGAATGTCAAAGACCTCTTAGGCCACAGCAGCCTCCACACCCGCTCTCTGCCCCCGCACCCCCACCCCCCCACCCCCACCCCCGCCCCCGCTTCCCTGGGACCGTGCGCTCGCAGAAATTCTCCCCCGCGGTTTGTCTCCTCTCCCTCTGTCTTTCTGAGAATCTCTGCCTTTGCCTTTCTGTCGGTCTCTTCTCCACTCCTCCTGCCCCCGCCCAACCTCCGCCCCCGCTCCCCAGGGTTGGAAACTCCGTGGAGGAGCCCCGGTCACAATGGTGCGTTTCACGGTTTCCTTCACACACTTCACCACGGGGAGGGGAACACGGGGGTGTTCCTTTCGTCTGCCCACGAGAAAGAAAGGGGCTTTGACAGAGGTAGTTATTTATTCCTAATTTACAACCCCGAGGCTCCGTGCTCCCGGCCGCGGCGGCCGCGAGCGGGAGCGGAGCAACGTGTTTCCAGGCTCTGAGGCTTTGCCTAGGTAACCGGTCGTTTCGGGGCGGGGGGGTAGGGGGAGCGGAGAGAGCCGAGGGGCGCTCGGCTCGGCGGCTGTAGGAAGTGCAGTGTGGCTCTTCCCCGTGAACGCTGGGCGCTTGAGGGGAGCCCCTTCCTTGGGGAGAAGCTACCCTCGCCCACCCCAGTCAGAGGCCTATCCTTGGAGAAAGACTCCGCTTGAAAGGCCGCGGAGACGGGCGGGAATACGGGCACCTGGAGGAGGTGGTGGGAGGTTGCCAGAGACTCCCACTGAAGATGCGGGAGGGACGGGAAGCGCAAGCTACAGCCGTGGGAAGATCCGCCCTTGACTGCGCTAGGGCGAGCGCAGGCTTTCTGTAGTATCAGCTGGGGCTGGGGTTGGGGATGGCAAGGGAATCCCCCATTTCCTGGCCGTCGAGGGCTCCCCGGATCTGGGGGCTCCGATACCCTCTTTCCTTTCAGGCAAGCCCGGGGCGCAGGGGCGGCGGGAGACGAAACTTACCCGACACCCGCGGCCCGCGCACCCCCGAGGTTTTTGGAATTTTGGTAGTTTGGGTTTTTTTATTTTTCGAGTCCCTGTTCCCATCCGTTAAGCTGCGAGTGGGTGCGGGCAAAGGGGGCGCTATAGGCCGGAGTTTGGGGCCGTGGGATCCTTACCCGAGGCCCGCCGAAATGAGCTTCTAGCTACAAAGTTTCGCTAAGGCTTTGCGCAGAGACGCTCACCCCAGAGCCGCTCTCGGCGCCCTCCGGAATGTGCCCCCCTCCGGGTCGCCGGATGGCCCCGAGCCTCGAAGTCGCCCACCCTCTGGGATACCGCCCGCTGGGCGCAGGGGGCCTCCCTCCCCTCTCACCACCAGCCGCAAACGCCAACCGCCTTGTGCCTCGTTTCCAGCGTCGGCCTATTTCCACTGTGTCCTTTTGTTTGCTTGACCCCTGGCCCCCGAAACTCGCGGCTAATAGAGGCGAAGCTCCATTAGCATTTAGAATGAAAAGCGCAGACTTTCTTAATTCCTCGGGGCATTCATGCATTCGTTCCGTACCCTGTGCCTTTCCTATGCAACGTGTAAAATTTGTATTTGAGAGGTGGGGGCGGGTGAAGTTGGAAAATATTTTCCGCTCGTGCACACTCACAGACTCCGATTCGGGCGGAACTCCTTCCTCAAGTGTTCTCCATTCTTCGGTTTTCATGACATCGTTAGCTTGGAACCAATTGTGGGGGCAGATAGATTAATTTCTGGGCGACGACTGGCTGCGCGTTTTTTTAGCCTCGGTTCGGGAACCACAAAACCGCGGTGAGCGCGAACAGCCTTTCCTCGGCTCCCCCAAGGCGCTGTGATGCTTGCTGCCCGGGGACTCCGGTCACCTTAAGCACTGCTTTCTTACCCTTCTAATTCTTTTGTAATTAATGCATTTCTAGAGATCTATTCAACCCTCACCGCCGTACGCCCAGTCCAGGCCGCGGTGACCCAGCGTGGTCTCACTGTGACCTTTGTCTTCTCTCCTGGTGCCCGCAGAGCCCACTGCGGAAGAGCGCAGCCCGGCAAGCCCCAGCCCTGAGACTGGACCCTCAGCGGAGCCGGGCAGCACCTCCGCCGCTTCGCCCCGCCGGACGTCCCCGCCTCCTCCACTCTCAGCCTCCGCTGGAGAGACCCCCAGCCCCACCATTCAGCGCGCAAGATATCCTCCAGGTAGGTCTGAAGGCACGACCCCTTATTCCTCCCGGGCTGGGATATGTGGGTGGGGGAGCCACATACCCAGCAAGCAGGCTGGTCGACTTGCCCAGCGCCAGGACAGCGAGTGACTGACTGCTGGCCGCGAATTTCACGGCACAGGTGGCTTCCTTGCACGAATCTCCTCTGGATACCACACCCTGTTGCTACCTAGTGGAGCAGCCAGATTAAATTAATCGTATTGCTCAAAGATATTTTTCCTGAGAAAAATGCAAATACATCAACAGATTTGGATCTTTTATACATTTTAATGTCTTCATATTTGCTCTATTTTTAATGCTAATGCATTTAAGTTATGGGATCATTTCGAACAATGCAAAGCATTTTTGTTTGTATAAAACGCAAATCATTTGGGTGCAGACATTTGGATTATTGAAGCTCAAAGGGAAAGAGAGAAAGCATTTGAGCTGAAAACCAAGGAGTAAATTTGATTTGGGCAAAAGAAAGGATTGCAGGTTTGGCTTGTAATACCTCTTTATGCATTTGGTAAAGGGATACCAGGTGCCTGGCCAAAGAGATGCAGATAAATAGAACTCAGTCCCAGCAAGCTCATCTTCTATCTGGAAACCTCAGAAAGACACAAAGAAGAGCAATAGGTAGGGATTGGCAAAGAAGAATGATAGAAAAGACTCATGGAGAAATCCAAGGGAGGAGAACAAATGAAACATCAGGCAGTGTTCTTTCTTTTAAATGACTAGCCTTTTATTTCACCCCAACAACTGGACAGCAGGATAAGTGCTCTTTTAACTTCAAACTAATGAGTGTTTGTAGGGTGCTCGGAAAATAAAGGCTTGAACTGGCCTCTCCTCATCACTGCTTCTTCCACCAGGCCCTCAACACCTTTCTACAAGTCAAGATTTCATCCCATACATGTATGACTCAATCAGATTTGGAAATGTGGGTAAGAGAAAGATGTCAAAGGAGATGTTAAGTATTCACTTTTCTATTAGTCACACCTTTTACACCATAGACTCCAAAGACACGTTAAGCACGTGGTTTTCCTTTGGCTCAGAAAAACCAACCACCAGAAACTGCCCAGTTTACTATTTATATTTAGCCATAAAGAAAGGGAAATAATTAGATAAATTATCCGCTAGATCCAATATTTCTTAGGGCTTTCTCATCCAGTTCAACCTCTCTGAACAATAGTAAGCACTCCAGATATCATTGCTTTGGGGGCTGAGATAAACTAAACCTATTAAGAAACTGCTTTCTTTTCTAGGGGTGCTAATTCTTCTGTCATAAGAAAATATGTAGATAACTAACCTATTATGACAACTGTAAACTACTGTTATAAAGCAGCCACTGATATATTTTATTTCTTAGAATGGGGGGAATACACACACACACACACACACACACACACACACACACACACACACATAGCATATATGGCAGAGAGCAGGTTTGGTGGGTGTTCTGTTGCAGCTGCTGATCTTTTTCTTTGCAGATGGCGCAAACTCCCCCGAGTCCATTTCCTGGACCTACGTTCCTACCTCACCACCTAGCTGGCTGAAATCATCAACAGGGGTCCAGTTTGAGCAGGCTGCTAGCCTTTCTTGGAGGAGTAGGGAGAGGGTGGGAGAAAGCAGCCACAATGTGTGTGGGTAGCCTCAGTTGGCACTGATAAAATGTTAGAATGTCACTGGGCCAGTAAGTCCCATGTAGGACACCTTCTTTTTTTTTTCTTTTACTAACTCATAGGTTTACAAATCAAAGCGTGTGAGTTGGGGGACGAGTAGTCTCTTTCACCCAAAAGAAACCAACACGGCATTCACTGGATTTCTTCTTGTCCTCCTAATTTGTGGCCGAGGTCACTTCATTTAATCTCTAGGGCTCAAAACCACTTTTAAAAACACGACTGGGCTTATGAGGGAAGACATCAAAATTCACAGATATAGTGGAGGACAGGGCAAGGGAGGGAAGGTGGGCACAGAAGTCCTCAGGAGGCTGGGTTTTGGCAACCTGTGGCCCCTTTGGCAGTTTGTCAGGGATTCAACTTTCTTCCCAGGGGAAGAAGGAAGGAAGGAAGGGAGGAAGGAAGGAAAGAAGGAAGGAAGGACGGACTGTAAGTCTATGATACTAGAAGGTGAAAAGAATGTCACTTCCTCTCTATTTCCCATATTGGAGAGCGACAAGTCCATTGCTACCTATTAGCTATTAGCTAGGAAGAGTGCCGACTTGCTTCTGAGAGACCTTATTCCTCTCCCTTGCAGATATGCCCTGTGTGCAAGCCCAGTATAGCCCTTCACCGCCAGGTTCCAGTTATGCAGCACAGACATATGGCTCGGAATACACCACGGAGATCATGAATCCTGATTACTCCAAGCTGACCATGGACCTCGGCAGCACCGAGATCACGGCCACGGCTACCACGTCCCTGCCCAGCTTCAGTACCTTCATGGAGGGCTACTCGAGCAACTACGAACTCAAGCCCTCCTGCCTGTACCAGATGCAGCCGTCGGGGCCCCGGCCTTTGATCAAGATGGAGGAGGGCCGCGCGCACGGCTACCACCATCACCACCATGACCACCACCACCACCACCACCACCAGCAGCAGCCATCCATTCCGCCCCCCTCCGGCCCGGAGGACGAGGTGCTGCCCAGCACCTCTATGTACTTTAAGCAGTCCCCGCCGTCCACCCCCACCACGCCGGGCTTCCCTCAGCAGGCGGGGGCGATGTGGGAGGACACGCTGTCCTCGGCACAGGGCTGCATCGCACCCGGCCCATTGCTCGACCAGCCGTTGAAGGCGGTGCCCACGGTGGCAGGCGCGCGCTTCCCGCTCTTCCCCTTCAAGCCCTCGCCGCCGCACCCGCCCGCGCCCAGCCCCGCAGGCGGCCACCACCTCGGCTACGACCCGACGGCCGCTGCCGCGCTGAGCCTGCCGCTGGGAGCCGCCGCCGCCGCCGCCGCCGCCGCTGGCAGCCAGGCAGCTGCGCTCGAGGGCCACCCGTATGGGCTGCCGCTGGCCAAGAGGGCGGCCGCGCTGGCCTTCCCGCCGCTCGGCCTCACGGCCTCCCCCACCGCATCCAACCTGCTGGGCGAGAGCCCCAGCCTGCCGTCGCCGCCCAACAGGAGCTCGGCGTCGGGCGAGGGCACGTGCGCTGTGTGCGGGGACAACGCCGCCTGCCAGCACTACGGTGTGCGCACCTGCGAGGGCTGCAAGGGCTTCTTCAAGGTGAGCACTCGCCCCTCCTGCTCCCTCTCCCCTCAGCAGCCAGCCTCCCCAGACACCCGCTCGAGTGAGCGTCTAAGCGGGCCTTTCCCGGTTTGAGAGGTGTACTGGTTATACTGTGCATTTCAGTAGCCTTTCCTAGCACCCTCACACCCACTTTCTCAGGGCTTTTTAACTTGACGTCCATTACAGGAGGCCCAGACGGGCTTGAGGGGGCTGTGAACTTCCTGACTTGGCGTTACCTCCCGCTTATTTTTCTGGAGAGAGCTTTCAGCAGATTCGCAAAGGGATCTGTGACCTCAAAAATGCAAACACCTCACTGTGTTCCTTTTCTGTCCATCCAGGATGTCTGAGGGAATAGGGTCTGTGTGCCAGGCCCTGGGTATTTGTATCTCATTTAATCCTCCTAGGAAGAGCTAGGACTCTAGACTCAAACAGAACTGATATTGAATTTTGGTCACCCACTAGCTATTTTTACTAACAGCTTCTTGAATGTTTAATTATCCTTGTTTCATAGATGAGGAAATGGAGGCTCAGGGAGGTTAACTGCCCCTGGACACACACTCAGAGAGTGAGATGGAGGCAGGATGCCAACTCATGTTTGCATGCCCTCTTCACAGCTCTGCAGCTGCAGAATAGACAGGGGCAGATGGTGGATGCAGTTTGGGGCAGCTTACTCTGTAGAAGATGGTAGCTGGGGTCTCATCATTCCACTCCACTTCTGTACCACACAGAGTGGGGACACTCTTCATTATCTCAGAGACCCAAAGGAGAATTTTATAGTGGGAGGGTCTTCAGCCTCCCCCTTATTTTGCCCAGGAGGATACTGAAGTCTAGAGAAGTGATTTAGTTGCACATGGGGACAGTTCCAGCTGGTTTCTCCTGACTCTTGAGTTCAGTGCTCTTCTCACCACTCAGGGGGAACAGGCCTTGTTCTCTTGCAGCTCTATTTTTGCTACTGACTCCCAGACTTCTTCAGACACTTAATTCTGTGCCACCCTCCCCACTCCTCACTCCCCTGGCTATTATGTCAGGCATTTGCAAACCCCTGAATGCTCAATAATCACTTCCTAGCCTTCAGTGCTGGGCAGGGTGGAGGGAGAGGAGAAGCTGGATGCTGATTGGATAATGAGGATTTGGGAGGCCAATAGGATGTCTCTGGAAGCATGCTGGAATTGGAGTCAGAACACTCAAATAGGAGTCCTTGATTTGTCACCTACCAATTTTATGATGTTGGGCATGACACTTCCTTCCAGGCCTCAGTTTCCCTATCAGGTGAATAAATTTCAGAGAAAGGCTGTGAGTATTAAATGAGAGAAATGTTTATGAAAGCACTTTATAAGCTTTAAAGGGCCATAAAAGAATAGTTCATTATAAATGAAAATAGAAACATTTATTTAAAAAATGCACATGTGTGCATTGGTATACATACCAACAAGCAACAGTTATTTTTGATCTGGAGATAGGAATCATGTGATTAATTTCTGCAGATAAATGAGAAGATGCTTGTGGAAGGATTTTGCAGTATGTTAAATGCCATACAGGAGGTATGCAGGATTATGATGTTTTAAATGTAGAACCATCGGTTTAGCCGTTTTTTTCTGTCTTAACTACTCAAGCTTTACTTTCAAGTAACTGCATTCCTTTAGCAGATTTGCTTTTTACAGCATTTCAGCGGAAATGCTGAAAGGCAGTGAAATGGGCAGCTGAAAGGGGAAAAAGAAAGAAAAACAAGAGAAGTATAAGTAATCCACAAATATAATCACCCCTGAATTGACCAAAATACAGGAGTGGTGATACATTCCTCGTCTAGAAATGTCAATTAAGTGTTCCCCAACAGCATCCTTCTTCTGCAGCAATATCTTGAAAACAAATCTATACTCGAAAGGGTAGGGGTAGGATAAGGGAGAACCACCCCACAGATCTGTTAATTAAGGGAACGGGAGCAGGTTTTACCCAGTGGCTTTCTACCATTAAATTGAATTCTTTAAAAATGTGACATGAAGTGCAGTTAATGATGGGAATTCAGTGATTGAACCATAACGATCTCTCCCTGTCCTTAAACTATTGTGCAGGCATACACAAAAGTGGGGATGGTTTGAGGTTATTGGGAAAACGTATACCTGAAGCAAAATGCCACCAGCACTGAAACTGGGATATCCTTGAGGACAATGGCAAGAAATAGAGTTTTTTTAATTACTTCATGTTCAATGAAAGAGAGCTTCATTTAGGAAACACAAGTTTCCTACCCTTACAAACTGCTGCGAATTTAAATGGTGGAAACCTCAGAAGTATGTTTGTGTTTTGGCAATTTTGCATTTTAAACTAAAATCACCTGCTAAAGCAGGGAAAATGTATCTGGCTTTAAATTTTATATAAGCAGTTTAGAAATGATCTCTTAAAATGAAATTAAAAGGTGATAGAGTGAAAACTGATACAAGGGGGTTGAGAACTGCTGAAAATTTAAAAAGATAGAAAGTAAATCTATTTAGAATTTTAGACACAAAATAGATCACCAATCCCAAATTACCTGGATTTCTTTTTTTTATGCAGCCCAGGCTTACCAAATAAATTCCAACTTTCTGCTCTATTTGGAGTTGAATAGATACAGGTAATTCCTGAATGAGTGGTAAATACACATCCATTTGCACAAATGTTTTTAATTTTTTTTAAAAAATCAAGCATTCTCTTATATTTAGAGCATAAAATATCCTTTATTATTTCTTCATGTTTCATTTTAAAATTATACGTGATTCTGAAGAATACAACATTATTTTATAACCAGGCCCAAGTTTTATGATACGTCTTTTACAGTATGGCTATTTTGATGTCCGTGTCAATAGTCATTTATGAAATAACCAATTAATGGGAATTTTCATTGAAAATATATGGCTCTCATATTCCTTCTTTTATCTCATTCTTTTTGTTTTTTTGGTTTTTTTTTTTCTTTCTTGGATGTGATAGCGGTTTTTAGTATCCCATTTTACGATTTTGCTTTCAAAAATGAGAAATGGACAGTTTACCATTCTTTTAAAAATAGAATACACTACACAAGCTGATTAAGTGATTTTTTTTGCATTAAAACATTATTTCCTATATGTTATAACTAGACAAGTCCTCGTTTTTGCTTTTTATGATTTCATCTCTATTGGGGAACAAAGCCAGTTTCTGTGATATTTGACTTACAATAGTGATATCCAGCAAAGTACATCCCAGATAATTTTGATTTTATTTTAATAAGGTCAGCAATAATCAGGGGAGTGGAACAAGTAGAAAATTGTTCCCAAAGGGATATTAAAAGTGAAGATAATCTAATCCTCCAAGGTATGATATGTTGACCTGGTAATTTCAGATATGATTTTATCATTCAGACTTGGGTGTCTCCTGAGACTTGCTTCAGAACAATCCGAGATGATTTTCATTGTCAGCAGCTAACACTAATAAAATTGTTTTTCCTGCAGGCTAGCGTGTTAGGAAATTAAATTTATCTAATTATACAAATTGCACTGTCGCTTTTCACATTGTAATTAAAATACATCTTGTCAGGTCCTACCTCTTTCCAGAAACTATTAGTTGACTATCTCTGTATTGTATTTCCTCAGAGAACAGTGCAGAAAAATGCAAAATATGTTTGCCTGGCAAATAAAAACTGCCCTGTAGACAAGAGACGTCGAAACCGATGTCAGTACTGTCGATTTCAGAAGTGTCTCAGTGTCGGAATGGTTAAAGAAGGTATGGGTATAATGCTTTTTGTCCAGCTTGCTTATAAATATTCTCAGATATCACTGAAAAAGTTAATGTTTACATTAGAATGGTGAAGTTTCCTAGTTTCCCTTTCTTTTCAACATTTTATTTTTATGGTGTGTATTTACATTCAAAAATATCTGAGGTCTACTTATTCTAATTTCTCAAAATCAATAGAGAGCCTGTGTACATACATCTTTGTTCTATTTGAGAAGGAGACTTTTAGGGCTAATTCATTACCAAATGTAAGTATGGGGTGGCTTTTATGCTGCTTGTTTCAACTCTTATTAAATCATTGTGTGGCTATTACTCCAAACTTATTGCCACTTTTAAATGGTTGGCATCGGTAATGATTTGCTCAACTGTAAAGTGTTTTGATTCCTTTTTGTGATTTATGGCTGTTCATGGATATCTTTGAAGACATTTTTTGTTTGTTTCTCTCGGTATCAGTCGTCCGTACAGATAGTCTGAAAGGGAGGAGAGGTCGGCTGCCTTCCAAACCAAAGAGCCCATTACAGCAGGAAGCCTCTCAGCCCTCTCCACCTTCTCCTCCAATCTGTATGATGAATGCCCTCGTCCGAGCTTTAACAGACTCAACGCCCAGAGATCTCGATTATTCCAGAGTAAGTTTTATGATGTCTTGCTCTTGAATGAATGATCAGGGTCTCTATTCATGATAATAGTAATAAGAGTGGATTGAATGACTTTGTGCCTGGCACTGTGCTCAACCGTTTTCATACCTTTTCTCTATTTTTCACTTCACTTAGCAATTCCAGTGCATCCATTGCACCAAACAATTTTTGCCTTATTGAATCTCTAAATGCCTTAACAAATGACCCTGACAGTGCTGCACCTGTCATACCCATTGTTGCAGGATTCCTGATGGTTGTGCCAAAGAAAATCTGCACAGGTGAATTACAATTTGTACATTTCTTTCATGCTTTAGACAAAGTGACTACTTTTTTATTCCATACTGTGACCAAACCATCTGGGTAAGCTTCAAGTTATCCTTAAACATTTTACCCAATTGCACCGGCATTGACTGACCTACTGCTTATACCGAGGGATTAAACCATTGATGGAGAGGAGCAAACACTGGCCTTGACATCGGGAGGTGTCAGGAGGACTGGGATGGAATGCTGCCTCTGCTGCTTCCTGCCTGTGTCACCTGGCTCCTGCTCTTGGCATTCTCATCCTTACAGTGGAGATGATTACAATATTTAACCTCAGAGGGATGTTTTGAACATCAGTCACACAGGAATGACGGTTGAGAACACATTTGAAAATTGTAAATGATTACCAGTGTTGTTATTTAAGCCAACCAAAATATATTAACACTTTTATTTCATATGGGATATAGTAAAATATCATCAGTTTAAACCCTGCAAATTCCCAGAAATTTGGATAACACAAAGAAGAATGATGAGGAAGGATTTTCTGAGCAAAGGTATAAACATTACTGGAAGGCAGTTTTAAAAGAGACTTAGAAAAGCAGACTTCTAGTAAGACAGGGTCTCACCAAAGAAGAAAAGAAAGGAAAAAGATCTCAATTATTGAGCAATTTCTACGTGCTAGGCATTGTGGTACTTTGTCTCATCTAACCATTGAAAGAAGCATGAACTGTACGAATGGTTAATCCCACCGTAAGACAAGAAAACTTAGAAACACAGTTTATGCACAGATAAGAGAGATACCAGTCCAGGGATCCCCAGTTGGTTGATTTGGCTTGGCAGCAGCTACCAGATCGCCCTCTCCAGGTCCAATCAGTATTTCAAACTTCTGGTTGAAGAGCTGGCCAAGAGTGTGAGAGTGTCTGCCATATGCCCTCCTTTTAGGCTGCAATGTTGACAAAAGTGAAGGGGTGATTTGTATATCTGCTGTGATCTTCCTTCCCTCATCCCCTCCCTCATTTTAGGTTGTGAAGCCTCCTCTCCACACTTGAGCACAAGACTTCATATGAGAAGCGTGGTAGACCCTTGGCATCAAAGGTTGAGGACTCTTACTCTGATTACAAGTAGCATCTCTTGACTGAAGTCAAGTCTCAAATAATAGTCTAACAGAATAATGCAGTGATTAAGGGCTTAGGTTTTGGAACCATGCAGGCCTCGATTAAAATCCCAACACCATCACGTACTAGCTGGGTGATCTTGAGCAACTGATTAAATCTGTTAATGCATCAGTTTCCTCATCTGTGTTATGGAGTAATAATAATAATATCTACTTCCCAGGGTTTAACAAGTTTAAATAAGATGATACTTGTCAAAGCTTTAGCACAGTGCCCTGTATGTTATCTCCTTGACCAAAACTTCTTATTCTATCCTTTGTTGAATGTCCTAATGAGTATAAACACTACACATGTCAGGTGCTATGTAGCAAAACCACTAAGGTAAGTGTTATGATCTCTCATAGATGAGATTAAAACTGAGAAAGGCTAAAGGACTGACTTGCCCAAGGTCACATAGTAATATGTATCAGAGATAGAATTAGAAGCCAAGTGGGCCCAATTTGGCCCCCAAAGTCTGTGCTCTTAAAACCATAATTCCTTGCATCTCTGGTTTCAGTGAGAGTGGGTGAGAGAAAAGCATTTGGGAATAAAAACTTTTCCATGAGGCAACTCTGGCCTTCCCTTATGCAATTCATCTGAATTAATGAAGCTTCTTGGCACTGCCTTCACTGAGGCTACAGGACACAATCTGACATTGTTCTGGGGCATTTGAAATCACTATTGATGGCCAGTCCAGAGGTTTAGTCCACGAAGTGATTTGGTGGGTTGGGGGGGCCCAAATTATCCAATTATTGGTCTACATGGCCTAATTAGTTATTCAGCAGCAAACCCTACCCCGTACTTTGAGTTGTCCCAGATGGGAACTGCCTCACAGTGAAAAATCAATCCACTGTGTTTGCTTGCTTCTGCACCATTCAGGGTGTTAGGCTGGAGTCATCATCCTCATCAACAAACATTTATCCAATTTAATTGTTAGCTTTGCCCAAAATAACAGATTGACCATGCCAGAGTCTGGGTCACACTGATACTACCTTTGGGGCCTGGCTCAATTTTGTAAAGCGTATTTATTTTAATTGCATTGTTTTGGAATTGGGTTGAACCTCATAGCTTGGATTCTCCTGCTTTTAGATAGCTTTACAAAATTATCAAAAATTGGACCCAAATCAATTAAATTAAAAGTCTTTTTTTAATAAAATACAGTGAGTTTTCATCAAAAACTTGGATGAAGGCAGAGAAGGCATGCTGATCACATTTGCAGATGACAGAAAGCTGGGAGGGATCGCTAATATGATGGATGTCAGTGTCAACATTCAGAGTGATTTCGACAAGCTGGAACAGGATGGGCTGAAACCATCGTGAAGAAAGGTCACAAAAATAAGTGTGAAGCTCAGCATTTAGAATTTTTTTAAATGGGAGAGCCTTGGCCTGTCAGTGGTTCATGTTAAGAAGATCTCAGGAGTTTATTCCATACACATTCAGTAAGAACCAACCAAGTGTGCAGTGGAAGGGAGGGATGCAAAATTAGCTTAAGCCTCAGTAGTAGAAGCATGGGACTAGAACCAAGTTGATGGTGTCCCACGGACTCTGTCAGTCCACACTTCAAGGATGGAGTTCAGTTCCAAGCTGGGATTTAAGAGGATGCAGTGTATGTGGATACACTGTTTCTGGAAACTCGAAAAGGATGGTTGGAGGAAATGGAAATACGTAGACAGAAAGGGAGAAGATTTGGCAGGATTAGGTCACACTTTGGCCCTGTCGTCAAGAGGACTGTTGCTCCCTAGGGCAGAACTAGAGGGTGAAGGAGGGGGCCCTTCCAGCTCACTCTGAGGACAAGGAAGAGCTCTCCTGGCTACAAGAGCTGCTGTGGAAGCGTGAGTTCATCAACACAAGAAGAAACTAAGGAGAACACATAACAGGGTTCCTCACAAGGAGAGAGGTTATTTTGACTGCTAATAATTTCCTTCCAACGCTAAGATTTTATGATTCTAGGGTTTACCTTACTGTCCCTAAATGCAAGTGAATATATATACATATACATATAAGAATATGTGTTGTTAAACAACTTGTTACTTCACAAGATTGAATTTGCTTCGTTCTCTTAAAAAAAAAAAAATTAACATAAAATGAATGAAGCAAAATGAATTTATTGAATGCCTACTTTGAGCCAGGCACCATCACATACATTCTTACATAATTTCACTTAAACCCAGTTTATGTGGTACAATTTATGGTTTCAGTCATTTTTTTAATGTCATTCATTGAAATTCAATTTTCATATTACCTTCTTCTTAAATTTTATTTATTAATTCATAGAACTGGAGGTGATCTTGAGGTCATCTAATCCAAAACCCATATTTCAGAAGAGTAAATAAAGGCTTAAAAAGGCTAAGTGGCTTGCCTAAGGTCAGTGGCAGAGCTAGGGTTAGACCCAAATCTCATCACTCAAAGTAATATGTTTCTCTTTCACCGTACTGCCACTTCTGTTTAATGGCAATATACTAGGTTTTTTTTAATAGAAGCTTTATTAGATTTTAAAAATTACAATAAGAGTAATTTATAAAAGGCAGACCATTTAGAAGTGAATAAAGTGAAAAATGAAAGTCTCTTCTTCATTTATTCCTGCCTAGTCTATATCATAGTGGTATACATAATTTTACCTTTTAAATAAGAATATGCCCTGTCAGTTTTGAGTCAGACAATTGGCTTGACCAAAACAATTTATTAAAGATGCTACCTTCCCCCAGTGAATCAGAGAAATGAGAAAATGTTTTCCAGGCAGGTATGTTCTAATCTTGTACCTGCCTCTGTGCCTTTAAGGTAGTAAGTGAGCATTTTCCTCGTTTGTGGGAAAGGGAGGTGAGGAGTTGTTCCAAGTCACAGAGGGAAGGGGGTTTTCAAGGCCAGAAAGAGGGCTCTTCACTCCGTGAAGCCTTCCTGGCTCTGGGAACTTTTCTTCTCCTTTGGGCCAAACTTCTCTCCTTCAAAAGTGAGCTCAGATCATTGTATATCAGTGCAGTCAAAACATGTCACATTTGATTTGTTTCTCCTTGAAATGTTGCTATTCTGTACCCCACAGTTGCCTTTAATGGAGCATTACAAGTATATATAGATACTGGGCTTGTGTTCAGAGCCTGCATAATTACTAATGAGAAAATGCACTTCACATCCTCATTAGTTGGTCATTTCAAGTATTTTCCAGCAAACTAGGATGTTTTCTGGTAATGGGTGTCACTTAGTATAGTAACAGACTCCAAATACAAGAGATACTGCCCAGATAAAACCAGGCACCAGCAAGTGGCATTTAAATATGTTAACAAGATAGCCTAAGAAACAACATGGTTGACACGTGTTAAACCTACAAAGTAAACAACATGAAGATTCTGCAAAGAGGGTGCTTTCATGAAGCTACTCAGAAGACCCTCTCAAATTGCCACCAACTCACTAGATGATTTCAGGCAAGTTCTGCCCCGCTGTAGGCCTCAGTTTTCTCATCTGAAGGCCGAGGAGATTGGACTAAATGCACTGCCATGATCCCTTCCAGCCTTCTCCTTCCCTGACCCTCTGATTCCCCTATGGGTACAGGTCTGCATTTCCCAAAGTGTGGTGCCCAGACTGCATGTATCAGAAGGAGTCAGCTTAAAATGCAGATTCTCGGGGCCACACGCAGGCCTACTGACTCAGAATTGGGGGACGGGGGAAGGCAGGCAGGAATCTGTATTCTAAAGAGGACCTTGGATGATTCTTTGGCACACTAAGCCTTGAGAACGATCGATATGGTTTAATAAGAACAACTCACTTTTACCTCGTATCTCCTATTTCCCAACTTTCTTGGGGTTGAGAAGGAATGAGCAATAGAGATAAGTTTAACAGAAAGTAATTGATTCATTTAACAATTCTCCCAGAGCAGTGGACACGTTATTGAACAAGATGCAGCTCCTGCCCTCATGGAGCTTACAGGCAAGTGAAGGAGACAGAAAGTAAACAAATATGTAACTGCAGTGATGCCATTGACGGGAGGAGAGGAGGGTTTTTTGGTTTTGGTTTGGTTTTTTAGAGAGGGGAGGCAATTAGATCAGAAAAGAAAAAATTGGGGATAAAATATATTCATTGCCACTTTTTAAAGTGTCACTTTTTAAAGTGTAAGAACCTAAGAATATGTATACATAGTTTGGCTCATAGAATGATAACATCTAAAATATAAAGAAATATAAGGACCCAGGGAAAAGTTACATTCTAAGTGGAAACAAAGTGTTCTTAGGACATTTTACATATTTAGCCTGGACTGACACCAAGGAAGAGCAAATAGCAGATTCCACTCTGCTATGAAAACATCACATTGCTAAATTTTAGGGCTGGTGTTCACCAAGGGTCTCACGTAATTCCCAAATAACTTATTTTAGGCCTAGGTTGTGGCTGAAATCTGACCTGTATAGCCATGGTATTGCCATTTGAAATGTGCCAACTCAATTTAGTTTAAATAGTATTCATTGTTTTTTGCAGCTCTAGATTCTCAATCTAAGTGCTTCGGAGAAATCTGCATTAGACATTAGCTATCAGTAAATGCAATATTGTGTCTTTGACTAGTGGTAAAACCTGATTATTGATTATTCATATAGGCTGGAATAAAAAGCATAAATAGGAAAAAAAGATTCATTTTTAAAGTCTTTCTCTATTTGGCCTATGTCTGATTAGAATGGTCAATAAACAAGTATTTCTAGATTTTTCTTTGGTGAACCCCAAAGCTGCTTATCCCAGAGACAGAGGGATGTAGGGGAGCACAGAGGCAGAGATGGGGGTCTGGTTCTTCCAACTCCACGTACAGTATTCCTTAGCGAGGTGTTTATAAATTGCTAGTCCAGGCAGAGAAAGACTCTAAAATGTTTTGTTCCATTTCTTTAAATCTTATGTTCAGTAGAGGGGATACTTGATTTGTCTTTTCCCCCCAGCAGTTGATGCTGACCCTCCAGTCACCCCCAAGTTACTGATGGCTCAGGCTGAATCCAGTTTGGCTCCAGAATTCTGAAACATGAACCAGAATCGCTGCAGGTGAAGCTCAGAGGGTCTGGCTGGAGTCTGGCACACAGGGCCTGCTGGCTTTCCTCCCTGCTGGACTCTATCAGAGAAAACAGCATACACAGGCAGCAACTGTGTGCAGGATGCATGAAATGTGAGCCCAGCAGGGGTGGAGGCCTGCAGAGGACCCTGGGGGAAAGCTAAGTGCTCTGGAGGATTCTGAGCAAATATTGGAAGCAGGGAGATTATTGAGTTGTGAGCCATGGTTTCAGGGACTTCAGTGCAGGAGAGAGCTGTTAGGTCCCATTCCTTGACATTCTTTAGTCTTTTTTTCTCCATTTAACACACTATTTTAAAACAACAATGCTGAATCAGTATCAAATTCTAGGCAATACCGTCACACCTGGTGTGATTAGCAACATTTAGAATCATCAAATGCAAGAGCCATCACATGGAACATTCACCAGGATAGATGATGATCTGGGCCATAAAACACACCTTAACACATTTAAAAGAATAGAAATCATACAGTGTCTGCCATCAATCCCACAAAGGAATTAAACTAGAAATCAGTAACAGAAAGATAGCTGAATGCAAGAGCCAGAAGGAATCAGCTAGTCTAGTCACTTCCAACTTCAGAGGCAGAAACAAACCCAGAGAAGTTAAGTGCCTTGTCTAGGGCTGCACAGCAAGTCAGTGCCAGAGTCTGGAGGAAGTCCCCATGACCTACTGCCTGATCCAACATTCTTTCCTCAACTCTGAATTACCTGGGAGTTTCACATGTAGTGCTGTCAACTTTCTAAAGGTGGTGCTGCCCTGAATTTCATCCTGCCCCTGGAGAGCATATGGAATTAGATTCATATTAGAAGAGAAAGTTTAAAAATAAAATCTTTTCTTTTCCACTCTCCTCCAGTTAATAGTATGTGTGCTGGAAGGAACTGGTGGGGAGTGTCTATGACACCAGTATCATGCTGTCATCCTTGAATATCTGTGGGAAGGATGACAGCTTCCTTCTCCTGGACTTTGCTTCCATGGTCCATTACAACACAGAACATCCAGGGCTTCACAGAATCCAGGCCCTGGGTAGATTATTGGGAACAGAGGAGCCAGGGATTTGAACTGGACCTGATATTATGGGATCCTAGAAAAAGTCAGGGCTGAAAATTAGAAACCTTTCAGTTCAACCCCTTCCCCCATTTTATAAATATGGAAGCTGAGGGACAGTGATAACTCCAAGTATCAAAACTGTTATCAGTATCATCACTGTCGTAATGTGTCAAACACGTTCTATGCATCAGGTCCTCTGCATGTATTATCACATTTAATCATCACAACAAAATGTTAAGGAAGATATTATCCCCATTTTACAGAGGAGAAAACTGAGGCTCAGAAAAGTGAAGTAATTTACCCCAGATAACTATAGCAGCAGAGCTACATTATTTCACAAATTAGGAGCCTAGACAAATCTAGGATCAAAGTAGCTTGGTTCCTTGTCTGATGTTTCTTTTGTTATTTCATGATGCCTCTTGGGAAAACACAAAGAAAAAAAAAGACCCAATTAAGACAAGTGCCTCATTTCCTCACACCTGTGTAGTTCTAGAGTGAGCACTTGGCTGCTTATTGGCTGTTTGTCCTCCAGCCAGGTTAGAGTATTGTTGCAAACCTAGGCACTCCCCTGACTGTTCTTTCATGGAACAATATTCAACAACAGTTTATTGAGCGTCAATTATGTGCCAGTCACTGTGTTGACAAAATATGGGACCAAATGAATGCATACATGGAGAACTCCAATTAAAGCAAAGCAAAATCCTTTTTAAAACTATCCTACAGGCCACCAGCTAGTAACATCAGACCTATTAACAGCTAGGAGGTGTAGGACTGGAAATCACAGAGCCATGTTTAAGTCTTGGCTGTACCACTGTTGGTTATGTAACTTGGGGAAGTGTATTAACCTTTCCAAGCTTCTTTGAGCCTCAGTTTCCTCATCTGTAAAATAAGGATTAAAATCCATGCCCTTTGAGGATCAACTGAGAGACACAAAAGCACACTCAGCTGTTTTCGTGTGAAGGCAATGACGTGCATATTTATATGAATGTTTTTGCTCATCTCCTAAGTCTGTGTTGTTGGTTGTCCCTTGATTATTATCTCGCTGTATCAATCTTTCCTGCCTGACGCAGGAAAGATTTTCCTCCAGTGATTCAAGCAAAACCCAGACTCTACCAGCATATCTAAAAGCCGTGTCGAGACTTTATCCCTGTTTGTACCTTTCTTCTCCTGGGGCCCTCTAGATCAATGATGTCCAATAGGGTGTTCTGCTGTGATGGAAGTGTTCTAAACACCTGTGACTATTGAGCACTTGAAATATGGCTAGTGTGACTGAAGAACGGGATTTTAAATTGCATTTAATTTTCATTAATTTTAGTAGCCGCGAGCCCTGAGTCTGATGGCACACAGCTGCCTGGGCCCTGCCAAGGACACACTCCTCCCCGACCCCTTCCTTGTTTGTTTTATCCCTCAGAAATCCACCTGCAGCAAGCATCCATCTTCTCGTATTGGTTAATTCCGTGATTCTCAAACTTCACTGTGCATGAGAATTCAACTGGAGGTCTTGATAAAACAGTTTCTTGGGCCTACCCTCAGAGTTTCTGATTCTGTAGGTCTGGGGCAGAGCTGGAGATTTTCAGTTCTAACACATTCCCAGGTGTTGCTGTTGCTGCTGGGCCAGGGGCCACAGTTTGAGAACCAGGGGTTAATTAAGCATATTGTTTGGAGACAGCTGTGCCTTAGGGAATCTGTGGATGCTGGAGGCCCATGCAGACACAAACCCCTGGGGTAATGGTTCTCAACACAGCAGCCCTTTGGAATCACCTGGGGAGCTTTTAAAATTCCTGATGACCAGTCCCGATCCCAGACCAGTTAAATTAGAATCTCTGTGGATATGACCCAGACATGAGTGTTTTTTTAAAGCTCCCCAGATGATTGCAGTCAGGATTGAAAACCACTGCACTAATGGGACTTAAGCAAATTTCATTGCCTATTAAGTGGTAACAGAATCCACTCTATCTATGTCACAGGGCTATTGTGAGAATCCGATGAGTCTGTGAATGCAAAAAGGTTTTATAAACTGTGGCACCTAAAAGTAAGGATTTAGGTGTTGAAAATCTTGGAAGAGCCAAGCTGCAAATGATGCTGTTATCCCTGTTGGATTGAGGTAACGCCGCTATCTGTGGTTTGCATTCTAGTACTGTCCCACTGACCAGGCCGCTGCAGGCACAGATGCCGAGCATGTACAACAGTTCTACAACCTTCTAACAGCCTCCATTGACGTATCTAGAAGCTGGGCAGAAAAGATTCCCGGATTTACTGATCTCCCCAAAGAAGATCAGACATTACTTATAGAATCAGCCTTTTTGGAGCTGTTTGTTCTCAGACTTTCCATCAGGTAATTACTTTTATTTTATCTTCCTCAGTCCACTCCTTCCTTTGAAGAAGTTTGAAACCTGCTGTGTTTGTAACTAAGTCAGCAGTGAAAAGTTTGCTCAAGGTGGACATATGAAATATGACCAGGCATTAAAAAACTGAGCAGTGGGTGGAGCCCTGGGCTGGCAGCCGGGACTCCTGGGTTCTAGTCTCAGTTTTAATACAGACTTGCTCTAAGACCCTGAGCAGGTCACTTGCCTCACCAGAAATTTAGTTTCCTTCTTTGTAACATGAGAATGTTGGGTTTGGTGTTCTCTGAAGCCCCTTGTAGCTCACATTCTGTGATTCCAGGAGGATTCTCATGGTGCATAAAGTATTTCCTGGGAGCAAGTATTTGCTTTGAACATTGCATTTACCTCCCAAGTTTCTATTTAACAAGTTGCTGTTCTCGTACACCAGATGGGGCGCTGAAGAGTTCCCACAGCTTCTCAACCCCCAGTGTTTACTCCAAGAGAATAGCTTCTGGATCAAAAGATTTGGTTCAACTTATGACACTCAATGACACCAAACACAAAAAGGAACTGATTTGTCTAAAAGCTAGAACCTGGGATCTAAGCTTCTCTCTTAAAGTCCACATTAGCATTTTAAATTTCATCTTCCTTGCTTCCTTTTAGTTATATATTTATAGGAGATGGTACCAACATTTTACCAGTTTTATAGGAAAAATCATCACCTTTCCCCTCTTTGTCTTCCCTACCACCCCCTCCCCAGTTTCATACCATACTACCAGAAACTCTCACTTAAAGTGCAAATTCCCATGCCTCATTCCCAGCTATTTCGGTTTGGATCTACCTTGAAGGAAGTCCAGAAATCTGCATTTTTAAGTCATGCTCCAGCGATTCTGATGCCGGTGTTCTGAGGTCTGGGTTTTAAGCCCTGAGGGTGAATCATTCACTCCCGTGCGTCCCTCTGTGGAGGGATCTGTGGGAGAGACTGAGGTGGAGTTACTACTAGACTGCCAGTGGTTAGCATAGTTACAGTCCTGTGTGTGCAGGAGCCACACTGAGCCAGCAATGTGACTACCGTCTATTAGGCAGGCAGCAAAGGTTTAAGTAGGTGATAAGCTCCATGAGAGCAGGCACCATAGAGGCCCTATTTACCAGGTGTTCTCCAGTGTCTGGCTAAGGAACGGCACAGGCTTTGTGCTCAGGAAATACTTCCTGAGTGAATGAACGAATAAAGCTGTTCATCCAAGAAGCACAATTAAAGAGACATTAACTTGTTAATGGAGAAGGCCAAGAGAGAGAAATATGTGGCAAGAGATTTGAAAATTAAAGGAATTTATGAGTAAGGTAAAAGGACCGCCTAGAATTCAGAATTAGTTACACCTGACACTTATAGGCCTCTTATATACCAGGCATTGTGCATGAGCTTTCAAATCCTTTATTTCATTCAATTCCCACAACATTCTTTGGAGGTAGCAATTATAATTCCTGTTTAATAGATAAGGAAGAGGAAACTCAGAAAGATTAAAGGAGTGCCCAAGGCCCCACAGCGAAGCGGTGCTCACTAGAAGTTCCAGGGCACCTTTCATTAGAAAAGAATGGGATGACTATGGACATAATATAAACTATCTGGATGGGTTGAGAAATAACCCTCTACAGCCCCACTGTTTAAAGCAGAGAATGTAATACAAAATAAGGACTCTTTTTATTTTAGACCACTGTTAGTTTGTCATTGATTTCTGGCGCTTGCAGGAACTTGGTGTTTTTAGAGTCTGCACAATGGAATTTTAGTGTCTAGCCTCGGGCCTTATCAGTTTTTGACATTTAAGGAAATGAAAGGGAAGTTGAAGGAGCGAAGTGCGAAGGAGCACTGAAGGGAACAGTCTCGTGTTCACTGCAGAGAGTACTGGGCACTGGGCTTCACTCCCACCATCCATGAGTCCCAGGATGAGCCAGCAACTGCTTGTAGCAATAAGAGAGCAGACACCCTACCCTGAGCATCCCCAGGGCTGAGGCTCACCAGGGAAGTCAGCAGGCACCTGGTGGTGGTTGTTTATCCCAGGAGCACAGTCTTGTTCATGGAGGGCATCTGGGCAGGTTTCACAGCACCACGCTGGGTTTTGGATGCTGCCCCAAGACTGTATGGGTGCCTGTGTGTTATGCTGTTATCCCACTGGACAGACTGAACAGACCTATTTAATGTGTCTCTGTCCCTCACCCACCACGACTTTCTCTCGTAGGTCAAACACTTCTGAAGATAAGTTTGTGTTCTGCAATGGACTTGTCCTGCATCGACTTCAGTGCCTTCGTGGATTTGGGGAGTGGCTCGACTCCATTAAAGACTTTTCCTTAAGTTTGCAGAGCCTGAACCTTGATATCCAAGCCTTAGCCTGCCTGTCAGCACTGAGCATGATCACAGGTAAGCACCACACTGCTGTGACTTGAAGGGACTGTGTCCCCCTCTCTCTCCTTTCCTGGCTTATGGTAGATTCTGGCTTTGGCTGTCACACACACACAAGAAATTAGGAAACTGATTGCCACTTTGCTGAAATCTGCTGTTCACCCTAGTTTAAAACAAGAGACAGGGACTTCCCTGGTGGCACAGTGGTTAAGAATCCACCTGCTAATGCAGGGAACACGGGTTCGAGCCCTGGTCCGGGAAGATCCCACATGCCGTGGAGCAACTAAGCCCATGCGCCACAACTACTGAGCCTTGCGCTCTAGAGCCCGCGAGCCACAGCTACCGAAGCCCATGCGCCTAGAGCCTGTGCTCCGCAACCAGAGAAAGCCCTTGCACAACAATGAAGACCCAATGCAGCCAAATATAAATTAATTAATTAATTAAAAAAAAAACAAGAGACATACACCTGCAACTTATTGTCACGAACTTCCAGGAAAGAGGATTCCCAGTCTATTTGGTTATTGTCAACAAACCCTATATATGAAAATCTAAGTTTCCACAGGACCTCTGTGGGCAGTTGGACTCGCTGCTTCAGGGTTATTTTTACAGGGAGTTTTGAAGGAAGATTACCTTAACCAGCCTGTTCCTGTGGGGCAGAGGGACGAGTCTTCCCCTTTCCCCAGTCCTTGGCTGGTAACCCAAAGTAAAACCAAAGAACTGCACGCACATAAAATACACCTTTATTTATTTACAGCTTTATTTAGCAACTTTGATTGGCAGAGGACTGAGGAAAATGGATATTCATATAAAGCAAAAATGGTTTAACTCAACGATTTTGAAGGGTTAAAAGCAGAAGCCTAAAATATATTCAACTTCTTTGTTATGCCGTTCTCCCCCTACGTGTCTCTCCCTCTCTATCCTTTGGGAGATAAAGGATTCCAAGGCAGAATGAGAGAGAAAGAGAAAGGCACATTGGGTAAGAGAGGGGATACCATCTCCCTGTGGCTGCTGGAGGCCGCAGGCCCCAGCTCCCCTTTGCCCCTTTACACTTTCAGAGTTTCCTGTTCGATCTCATCCTTCTTGATCAAACAGGGGCCTGGTGAGACAGTGACAGTAGATGGAGGCTCCAGAAGAGGCTAGCCAGACCAGGGGTGCACCTCCCATCCTTTTCGTCAGACCCAAGTACGGGCTAGGCCGTTGGACTGAGGATTAAATTTCAGATTCTTGCTACACTCTTGGCCGTGGAAAACATGTTTTTCAGGCAGGTGATGAGTTTCACAGAGGACCAGATGCATCCTGTGGCACAGATGGGCCCTTCTTTCTGATGCATTGTCTATATGCACCTTCTTGGGACATCTGTTAGCTAAAGTGAGATGTGTCTGAGTACCTTAAGAGGCTAAGCTGGTTCATCATTTAATGGTTTACGTGAAGGTCAAGAAGAGTAAAAGCATGTGCCATGGGAGGAATAGGACACTAGCATGTTCCCTTAGTATTCCAAGTGGAACCTGACTCCTCCTGGTCTTTGATCCTAGATGAGAAACTCCCTTCTTTTGTGAGGGTTCCAGAGACTTCCAAGGGAGCCATTAACAAAACAAAAAGAAACTCTGTCTCCAAGAGTATGGATTTGATTAAGGGGGCTTTCAAATGGCAACGTAAGGGAGCACCTAAAGAAAATAAACCCATTTAAGGCACAGACATATTTCTCCAGCAGTACTGAAATGAAATTGGCTCAAAGGCTACCTTTCAACTAAAGCTCTTCAGTTCAATTTTAAAACCATTCACCTCTTCCTAGGACAGTTAAACCTTCAAAACTAGAAAGTATGAAATTTAGTTAATTTAGAAAAACAGACACAAAAAGTAGAGCCAGCCTTTGCTTTCCGTGAATAAAGCCAGCACATTGCCATGTCTCTATGGAAATGGGTTTTGAGTCTAGTATATCAACAAGTGTCCCCTGATCTAGGTACTCTGCTGCAAGTCAGTGGGTTTTCAGAGATGATAACACACATCCCTAGAGGAGATAGAATATGCAAAAGAATCCATGTGATACAAGGTGCTGAGTGCTATGGTGGGGATGTGAGAGTGGGTACAAAGTGCTGAGAGACCCATGGTAGGGGGTGGTCTTCTCAAAAGAGGTAACATAAAAGAGTCTAAAAAAAGAGTGGATATATGTATATGTATAACCGATTTGCTTTGCTCTACACCTGAAACTAACACAACACTGTAAATCAACTATACTCCAATAAAAATTTTTTAAAAAGAAGTAAATATGTCCAAACCAGGGGAAAAAAAAAGAGGTAATGTGAGCTGGTCTTTGATAAAAGCTTAGGATGTCTCCAGGCTAAAATGGAAGGAGTGAGAATTCTAGGCATAAATAAAAATGTGCTAAAGCCATTGAAAATATGGCTGTCATACGTTTCAGGAAGGAAATGTGTAAAAAAATAGAGTGATGGGAAATGAGACTGGTGTGATAGGTTAGGGTGGGGCAGGGCATGAAGAAGCTTTTACACTTAGGTGAGAAGATTGGGGGTTATCTTGAGAGCAGTGGGGGATCCACAGAGATGAGCATCATGGCCAGGCTTGCATTTTAGAAAGGTCTACCCTGATGGCTGGTTTTGAGCACAGATTTTAGCAGGAAAGAGACTAAGAGGGAAAAGGGCAGTCCAGGTGTGAGAGTTGTGGTTTAAGAGGAGGGCCCGAGGCCTACATCTTTTTTTTGTTTTACCCTTTAAGTAGAAATTAATAGACAACAATGAGGTCACAGTATGCAGGTGCCAGGCAATCCCAACCTGGAGAGATCGGCAGTTCAGTGCACGGAATACAAACTAGGAATTAGGAGAAGGTGGTTGCTAGTCTTGTCTCTGCCTCCAGTTTACTGTGTGTCCGGCAGTTATAGCTGCTCATCCACTGCCTATCTATGTAGAGGCATGCTCAGGGAGGAAGCAGTTTGGCATGGCAGAAATTGCAAGGATTTTGGAGACCACCATCCCCAGGTTAGAATCTGGGATCACGTGTTTAATAAGTACGTACTATTGAGAAATGCATTTCTCTGAACTTCAGTTTCCCCATCTGTAAAATGGGGGAAATAATATCTATTGCCTCAGGTGGCAGTAAGGATTACAGAAAATTAGGTTTGTGATGTAGGTAAACTGGATTCAGAATAAGCACTCTTATCCACTTACGTTCCATCCTGGAGGGATGGTAACAGGGACTCCCTCAAATGAGGCACACGCCTGCCCCTTCTGCAAACCCTAGGTGGTCCAAAATCAAACTCAGTGTCATGAGGAATCAGGTGGTGGCCTTAGAAGCAGTGTGTTTGGTGAATATCTCTTTGGATGCTTGAGAGAGGCTCAAAGAAGGACAGCGATATTAAAGGAATTCAGCTGCAGTTACTGGGCACTTACAATGGGCCCGGTCCTTGATGGGCTGTATCCAGATCCTGTGCTCAGTCCTGCAGCCTGTGCAGAGCCGGGTGTTACAGGTGCTGTGGTTATAACACACAAGAAAAAGAAGCCCTCTTCTCTCATTTCTGGATCTCACAGAACTCTCTTTGTGATTTGCTGGTTCGGAGGGGGTTTGAAATGTGTGAAAGCATCAGGAAATGGCAGAAAAGGCAATGCCTGAGCAACAACAGTGCACATTGTTGTGGATATTAATTTTCATTTGAATATGGGCTACCCTGAAATCTTGACTTCTAAATAAGCTCCATTGACCATAACGGTGCTTGTCGAATATCAGTTGGGCTATTGACAGAAGAAAATTCATCCCAAAATCTTCTGCTCCAAACCACACAGAACTCATGAAAAGGAAATGGGGTCTTAGACATTTAACCAGTCTTGCTTTCTAGGAAAGTTATGAGAATCTGGACAATATTGGTAGCTTGTACAAACATGACTTTGTTTCCTAATTCTTTTTTTCTCCTCTTCCTCCACCCCTCTATATGTGCCCTGGTGAAAAACTAGGTGGTGAGGTGGGGCAGGAAATGGTTTCTTTCAGATCACTCTCCTTTCGCACAGTGAAAGGGAATTCCCCACAGTTGTGGTTGTCAAATGTTTTTAGGCCCTCAGTTCATCTACCCTTTTCTAGTGACATATTCCTGACATAGGAGTAATGGAAACGCTTTGCTTCTGATGGAATATCAATGAGGTGGTATCTAGTTGCAGTTAATTATGTATAACAAGTAAGAAGCCCCCCAAATAGAAAGTTAGTGTGGAATTACTATTTTATAAGTATCCATTCACTGAGTAAATACTGAAGACCTACTATATGTGGGGCATGGTGGCAGTCCCTAGGGATGCAAAGATGAGTCATGTGTGAATTCTGCTGTCAGAAAGTGTATGGTCTACTAGGAAGTCATATATGATGATGATGTAGTGAACTCAGTGTGTGGTGGTGAGTGCTCAGGTCCTTAAAAGTGCAGGGGAAGTTCAGACTACTGCTAGCACTTTGCAGGTGAAGAAAAGTGGAGGTGCTGGTCATGAATAGCTTCCCAAGGAGGTGGTATCAAGAAATGAGACCATTTAGAGGAAGGACATTCCAGACAGAGGAAACAGCATAGCAAGGGCATGGCAGTGGAACACTTCAACACATTTTGGGGCAAAGCAAGTAGGGTGGAGTTGCATTATGTATCTTTTAAATCCTATATATAATCTCAGTAGAAAGAACAGAAGAATTAAAAGAGTACAAGTTATTACATTTGATGATTCTATGTCTTTGGATGAGCGTGAGAGAGAAGACATGAATCTACTGTGGGCCGTGGTCTCTCTGCTTCTGGTGGTGAGAGCTGAGAGTGTGTCCTGCACTTTGGGGAAATGTAAAGAATTTTCAGGAGAAAATATTGATTCTATGTAATATTTACCTTATGGCCTAGAATTATGACCTAACCTCAGAGTAAAATGCATTTTCCATATAGTAAAAAGGGAAATAAGATTGGAAAGGCAATTTTGGACCAGATGGTGGAGGGAACTTGAGTGCCCAAATGCCATTTTGCAAAACACTACACTAAAAGAATGTTCCCCGTGGCTTTCTTTCCCTACTCATGTCTTCCGTCAGGTAGAAAATGCTCTTTTCTTTCTGTAGTCTTTTTCTTTGTCTTATTGGAACATGAATTCTGAGACTGAGGAGGAGGCAGAAAGCAATGAAACAGTGACATGGCAGAACCTGGCAGGTGGCTGATCCTGCCACACCCTCTACCACCTGTCTTCCCAGAGCTCCACTGTTCTCTCTAAATGGTTACCTGGTTACTCTGTTTTTATATCACATATAGCCATCGGCTACATTGCAAGGAAAACTAAGTGTAAAACTTGGCAGGGCCATACTGTTTTTTTTTAAAGGTAGTGGAGAAAGGTTATCATGAGGTTTGGAGATTGGAGAGCTGAGTTCAAGTCTTCACCCTGCTTACTTCCTAGCTCTGCAAGTTTGGGCAAGTTCCTTACCCTCTCTGAATCTCAGTTTTGTCCTTTTTCACAGGGATAATAATGTCTACTTGTAGGTTCCTTGTAAAGATTGAATGAGCTAATGTATACTTTGCAGAAAAAAATATTAGACAAACCTTTATTATTATTATCCTAAATGGTAGGAGTTTTACTTCCAGGAAGAGCTAGCTGTTCTAAGAATCCATAAAAATGTTGATGCATCCCTACAATTGTTTATGCACATCACATTAAGCAATTTCTTTGTGTCTTTCTTTTCCAGCTAGACCCAGGGTTTCTTAAGGGCAGGGAAAGTCTTATTCATCTTTAAAATTACTTTAGCATTGAAAGGTGTCTGGCACAAAGCAAATATTGGTTGAATGAATGGGTTAATTGTGAATAGCAGAAAGTTTCCCAAATTAGGAAAATCTGAATTATTTATTTTTAGCTCACCACTTTGTTAGTAGAAAATAGTTAGAATTCCTGAGAACTACCTTATTTCAATTCAGATTGACTCAGTAATATTTATTGAGCATCTTCTATGTGCCAGGCATAAAATCCCTTACCCTCCAAGAGTTTGTGGTCTCCCTGGGGAGACAGACACCTGCTGTAATAGATCAAAGACAGACAGACAGACTGAAAAGCACTATTACAGCCTGAGCACAGGTTGCTGACCGACTTGTGGTTTCCTGATCAGCGTGGGCTCAGTGTCTCTGGGACTGCCTGTCAGTAAAGGATGTTATTATGACATGAGAAGTAGCAGTGAGATGACTTCCCAGAGAAAGAAGTAGAGGTCCGAGCAGGAAGTTCTGTTTGTTAGTTGGTGTTTGAGTTACACACACATCTCTCCCCAGTTGCTCTCCTCTCCTTCTCCTTTGGCTGGACCTGTATTATTGCTGTTGCTGGGTTGGCCTGTGTGGAGACCCGCTCAAAATCAAAAGTTGCTTTTCCTTATTGAGGCTCCTGATGGTATCATCACCCCTTTCCTCATTCCCTGATCCTTGCCATGAGGAAGAGGATTTGGCATTTCTTGTGTGGGTCTAAGAGGCAGATCTGGAAACTGTAGGAAGGCAAAATTTAGCTCAACATAAGAAAAACTTTCTAAAAGACAGAACTATTTGAAATTGGAATAAGCAACCATGGACAGTGAGTTCCTGCCTTGGGGAGTGAGGTTTACAAAACAGAGACTAAATGAACGCTAGTTGTAGACTGGGTCAAACATCTTATGGGGACTGGGGTTGACTATAACAGACCACCTCCAGCTTTCACGTGCATGCAAATCACTGAACATCTTGTTAAATTGAGGGTTCTGATTAGGTAGGTCTCTGCAAGACCTGAGATTCTAACAAGCTCCCAGGTGATGTTGGTGCTGCTGATCTAGGGACCACACTTGGGTAGCAAAGACAAGGGAGCCTACTGGTAATTAGGATTCCATGAAATTAACAATAACTACCATTTTATAATACTCAGTGCGAGGCACTGTGCCAAGGCCTCTGCCTGTGTTATCTGTCTAATGTTCTTTAGTAAGTAGATTTGGAAGGACCTGAGATGGGTTACAGCAGAGATGGGAAGCAGAGAGACCAGTCAAAAGCTATTAAAACAATATAGGTAACAGATATTGAAAACCTGGTCCAGAGGCAGTGAGACTGAGAGAAGATAGGTGCAAGGAACATTGCAGAGATAATAATCAAAGTTCTTGCAGTGGATTAAATATGAGCCGGGGAGAAAAATGGTTAGAGATGATTGTGAGAGTGACGGGGAGGATTGTGGAATCATTAATAGGCCAACTCAGAAGTGGCTGATTTGAAGGAAAGTTGAAGGGAAAGTTGAGCTGGGGACGTGGAAGATACTTGCTAATATTTATTAAGTACTTACTGTATGCCAGGCATTGTTCCAAATACTTCACATGTCCTAATTCATCTAATTCTCACAACAACTCATGAGGCAGGTACCATTATTAGCTCTATTTTATGAATGTGGAAACAGACCCAAAGTCACCCAGCTAATAAGTGATAGAGCAAGGCTTTACATCCAGGAAATCTGGTTCCAAAGCTTCTGATGTGGTAGGTTTTAGAGTTTGTTAAGTTCTTTCCTGTTGTTAGCTTCTTAATAACTCCCAACTTGTATATTTATTCTGAGCAACCCACCTGTTTAGTATTCATTTAATATAGTTTACAGGTCCCTCCATGAACATATTCACTTAACAGATATTTATTGGGTATCTCCTATGTAGTAGGCTTGGTGCTGGAGATACAACGATGAGCAAGTACAGTCTATGCCCCCATGGAGCTTACATTTAATGGAGGAGGAGGCAATTGTCGCAAAAATATCTGATTTCAACCTGATATCATTCAAAGGGAAAAAATAGAGAAAATGCCATAGGAGAACATGATCTAGACTGGGAGTAAAAAGGGAAGCTTCCCTGAAGAATTATTTGATCTGCAATCTAAAGGATGAATAGATGTTAACTAGGTGAAGAGGGAAGAACATGAACACAAACCTAAATAGCTTTATTATTTCACTCAATCAGTCCCTCCCCCTCTCTCTCCATCTCTCTCTCCCTGTTTCCTCCCTTCTCCCTCCCTTCCTCCCGTCTCTCCTCCTCCCCCCTGCCTGCCTTCCTCTCTCTCCTAGCAGAGATGTCTATGGCCTGGATAGCCAGAATGAACAGGAACCCAGCAGTGTCTTTAGATACTAACACCACACAGGTTAGGAGTGTGGTGTGTTGTCTGTCTGCTTTGTTCACTGCTCTAACCCCAGTGGCTGTAACATTGCTTGGCACAGAATACATACTCAAATATTTGTGGAAAGAAGCAATTAGTCAATTAGCTAATTAGGTACACGGAAAGTAGGAGAGAGTTACAGGGAGGCTGAGTTAATCTCAGGAAGAGGAGGAACATTCTAACAGTGTTCAAGGCAACCGGGTACAATAGAAATATCTCTGGACTTGGTGTGAAGGAAATTAGCCACTTGTTCATTTTGACCAATGGGCAAATCACTTAACTCTCTGTGCCTTAGCCTTCTTACTCATTAAATAAAGATCATCTTTGTCCTGCCTAATTCACAGAGTTATTGTGAGGGTGCAGTAAAATAATCTAAGTAAAAATGTAATGTAAAGTGCTATTAAATATATTTTTATTATCAGGGTGTAATAGTGAACTGCCAGTTCAGCTGGTGCCAGGTACTGTCTTTGTGATATCTCATAGTGGGAATTCTTGTCTTAGGAGAAAGTTTGAACTGAATAACTCAAATTCTTTCCAATTCATGTATTCTACGGTTATGACATATAAATCCATTATGTAACCATTTCTATAAGTTGTATTTTAAAGTTTTGAATACATAAAGCTGAGTTAAAATACTGAAGTATTGGGTAAAAATGTTGTAGATCAAAATGCAGAAAATACTGAGAAGTTTGTTTTATTTAGTGGTGGACAAAGATCTTAAGCTGAAATCTGTATATAATTCTCTAGGGAGGGGGAAAATCCGAATGTCTGATTTCCCCTAGAATTTATGAACTCTCTGTATGTCAGCTCTGCAGCCATGTTTACCAAGCTGCAAGATGAAAGGGGGTCCCTTAAACTAAAATGCCAGTGATTGGGGTTTTAAGGAATTTCAAATTACTCGGAAGGTCCCAGACACTTAGTGACTCCCAAGAGATTTGAAAATCTTGCTGACTGCTGGCAGTAGTTTGCCTGGAGACTGAATTTTATCTCAGCCCTTTTGAAAGAGTGAAGAAGCCACAAATCCAGTAGCTGTTCAAAACAACAAAGAAGGTGCCCTTGGCTTCTAACGGGAGTGTCTCTGAATTCCTCAGGGAATTCCAGGCCTAGGCTTGATCCAGCTGGCAGCAGGTATCGATCTCCACTTGAATTCACTGAATAAATAATTGGTTGCCATAGTTATCGAGCAGTCACAACTGGTTGGAGAGCAGGGAAAACTCCGAGGCACCTTCTGTGAGTTTGGCCATGAGAAAGTCTGGTTACAAGGTTCCATAATCAACCCCCTCCTGAAATCCAGCCCACACATTGCTCAGTTTCTTTATCCTGATAATGAACATGGGATCTTGAATATAGTGCAAGGCATGAGGCACAGAAAGGAAGGGAAAGCTTAAATCAATGGATCGGTATTTTATTCTGGGAAAAGCATCTCTCCCTGCATTATGAACCTAATTTGATATATTTCAGTATTTAATAGAATTTGCTATCAGCAAGATGACTGTTTGATCGTGTTACAGCAACTAGAGGGGTTCTCAGAGGACCAAATCCCAGTTTGTTCTCTTTTAACATTGTTTATTATACCAATAGCATTAACCTGGATATTTAAAAGAAAGGAAAAGAGTTATCTGACAATCTCATGAATATTTTCACTTTTCTGTTTCCTTTCATCCTTCTCTATATGCAGAAATACTTTTTACAGGGATGGAATCACAGCTTAGATACCATTTTATATTCTAATCTTTATTTAATGTGATATTATATATTTTGCCATGTCGCTTCACAACCTTCATATTTGTCCTTTTTGATGTCTACAGAATCTTCTATTATGAGAACATACCATTTTTCACTTAACAGTTCCCCTATTCTTCTTCCCTTTATCTTTTTCCATTTTTTAAAATAGGTAATGCTACCCCAAATGTCTTCATGCATATAGTCTTATTCTTCTGTTCAGTGTTTTCTTCAGATAAATTCCCAAGAATGGGATTACTTGGTCAGAGGCTACGAACATTTTATAGCTCTTGAAATTTACTGCCAAATTTGCAGCCAGCTTTTTTGCTTTTGGGGGAAAATAAAACTTTAGGCAGAGCACCATTGCAGTTGAAGTTCACTCTTGAGTGCTTCTTCTGAGACTAAAACAAGGGGACTATGTATTTAGTAAAGATAAACCATAGAGGACAGCTTTGCACCTGGGCTGATTAGTTAATAGCTTCCGAGGGGAAAGCAAAATCCTGCACTGCAAAGCTTGGGAGTCAGGGGACTTTATCTCCTTTGTTTGACCCTGCAGCTGCCAGCCATTTGCCATGTGTCAGGTATTGTCTTAGGGGCTGACTGTGCCACGCATGTAGCACTCTACAGTTGGCAGAACACTTTTATGTAGCATCTTCTTAGCTGAACCTCACAATAAACCATGGAGGCGAGCTTTATTATAATCATACTTTTTCTTTCAATTCATTGTGTAATATTTAAGAAACACAGAAAAGAATGAAGAAGACTACAACAAAGACTTGTGTATCTACCACCCTTTAATCCCCATTTTCCTAGGAGGATGTTGAGCCTTAGAGCAATTAGGTCACATGATTAGTAAGTAACAGAACCAAAAATGGAACCCAGGTCTGTCTGACTCCAAGTTCAGTCACCTTTTCTCTATATTATGTTGCATTGAGATGAGAGACCTGTAAGTTACAGCCCACTGAGATGCTGCTGGCAATTTTCATGGTTGTACTTTAATATAATTACAAATATATACAAATGTGCATCAGAGCTGGAAGGGACCTTAGAGGTCATTAAATCCAATCTCTTCCTTTTCATAGGGGCTCTAGAGAGGAAGGCGCTCCCCAAGTCATACACAACTAGCCAAGCTGGGGAAGAATGCAGATCTCCTGGTTCCTGGGCCTCCTTTTATTTAGGGCAAGAGAAAAAAAAAAAGTGTCTAGATAGTTGCTTCATTTTTCCGATGATTTTGGGAATTAACTTTTCTAACAAAAATATTCCCAACTAAAAAAAAATTAATGTAGGAAAAATTAAAAACTAGTACTTGATTTCCCATTGGATGGAGATCTTCCATCTCTCAAGAATTATTATTTTACATGTAAACATACCAAGAGATGAAAACTTTGACTAAGATAACAGGGGCCAAGCTCTTCGCTCTTTCTCTTCTCTCAGAAAGAGACTCTGATATCTACATGCTGAGGGAGAGCAAATTGATTTGTACTGGATGTCATGCTCCTTTCTGTTTGCAAGGAGATACAACATTGCTCTGGAGCAAGAGGACAGAGTCTGCCTCAGAAGACTGGGTTCAAATCCCAGCTTTTAGCAGCTGTGTGACTTTGGGAAAACCATTTAACCTTATTTACAAAATAAGAGGTCATAATATTTAACATGGGGATTATTTATATATTATTTTATAAAATATAAGATACTGGTGTTCATGTCTTGCCACATCATAAAATGCTTGCGCCACCTCCTCTGGGCCTCCTCTCTTCTCTTTGACTTTTCCGTCTCCACAGCAGAGGAACGTGTGTTTTGTACCAGGTATAGGTCAGGTGTAGGTGTGTGCCAGGTGTAGGTCAATAGGAGTATGGGGCTGGGAGAACAAGGAAAAGAAAATCTGGATTCTTCTCCAGCTGGTTAGCCTGAAAATACAAGAATGCGCTTTGTATCAGGTCTTGCAGGGCAGCCTTTGCGTTAACAAATGGAAATTACAGCCACACTTACCAACCCAGTGTGTCAAGATGGGAACATTTTTTCATTTGCCTGGATGTGTTTCCATGTCACTCTGAAAAAGAGTTGCTTCCTGATGGGGCTTTTGTAAGACCTCAGTCAGATAATGTGTGCAAAATAGTAACCACCCTGTTACTCACTCAGTGTGGCTCTGTGACGGGAACTGTGTACTTCATCTGCATTATACGCCCAAGCTGATCCTCCCAGAAACCCTGAATTGGGTATGATTATTATCTTCATTTTATAAGGAAACTGGGGCTCAGAAGTTAAGAGACTTACTCAAGGGGACACAGTGAGTAAGTGACAGGACTGGGATTCAATCCCTGTTGTTGTTTAATACCAAAGACCATGAACTACCTCTAAGAGAGAGGGCACTTTGACTGTAAAATGCCATCCCAACTGGCAGAACAGGACACAGGCCTCCATTAGGGATTCAGGGTTTGTTTGTTTGGGTTTTTTTAAAATTTATTTTTGGCTGTGTTGGGTCTTTGTTGCTGCACGCGGGCTTTCTCTCGTTGTGTTGAGCAGGGGCTACTCTTCGTTGTGGTGTGCGGGCTTCTCATTGCAGTGGCTTCTCTTGTTGCGGAGCACAGGCTCTAGGTGCGCGGGCTTCAGTAGTTGTGGCACACGGGCTCAGTAGTTGTGGCTCACAGGCTTAGTTACTCCACGGCATGTGGGATCTTCCCGGACCAGGGCTCGAACCTGTGTCCCCGGAATTGGCAGGCAGATTCTTAACCACTGTGCCACCAGGGAAGTCCAGGGATTCTGGGTTTTTTAAGATGTAACTGCCTCCTAAATTTTTCTGTCCTTTACTAACCCTCTGCAGAACGACATGGGTTAAAAGAACCAAAGAGAGTGGAGGAGCTATGCAACAAGATCACAAGCAGCTTAAAAGAGCATCAGAGTAAGGGACAAGCTTTGGAGCCCACTGAGCCCAAGGTCCTACGTGCCCTGGTAGAACTGCGGAAGATCTGCACCCTGGGCCTCCAGCGCATCTTCTACCTGAAGTTGGAAGACTTGGTGTCTCCACCTTCCATCATCGACAAGCTCTTCCTGGATACCCTGCCTTTCTGAACAGGAGCAGCCTGAGCAGGGAGCTGCCTCATCCGCTAGCAGCCGCTTGCTAAGCAGCGGAGGGATGGGTCTGGACACCTACCATTTTCTGTCCTTCCTTAAGAGAAAAAGCAAGCTCCTGTAGAAATGACAGACTTTTTTTTTTTTTTTTTCTGGCACTTTTCCTTACAACTGAAAGCCAGAAAACTTACAGAGTATTGTGTTGGGGTTGTGTTTTATATTTAGGCTTTGGGGTTGGGGTGTGGCGGGGTATAGTTCATGAGGGTTTTCTAAGAAATTGCTAACAAAGCACTTTTGGACAATGCTATCCCAGCAGGAAAAAAAAATAATAATAATAACTGTTTTAAAACTCTTTCTGGGGAATACAATTATAGTTGGTTTGTATTTAAAAACAAGAACAACCAAGGGTTGTTTGCCAGGGTAGGATGTGTCTTGAGATTGATCCCTTTAGAGTACACTTCTTGTATCAAGGGTACGTATGTGGTGCAAACAAAGCAGAAATTCCCTCTTCCTAATTTCTTTCTTCCTTATTTTATTTTAACAAATGGTGAAAGATGGAGGATTACCTATAAATCAGACATAGCAAAATGATAATGGCTGTTCGCTTCCATATACAAGTGCAATTTTTAAAGTGCTGTCTTACTAAGTCTTGTTTATTAACTCTCCTTTATTTTATATGGAAATTGAAAGGAGGCAGTCATGTTAGCAAATGACACATGCTAATTTTCCTAGTAGAGGCTTTGTCCACCTGCCCTTTAGAACCCTTCTGAGGTATGGTCCATCCAAGAATTTAGGCCATTCTTGATGGATACAGATCCCTGCCCTGACTGTCCAACTGTCCTAAAGGGGGCTCAGATTATAAGATGGATTGCATACAGCTTTTTTTTGTCATGTTCGGTAAATCCAGCCGGAGTTCCCTAAACTTTCTTCAATTATAGAAACCGACTGACACATTCATTCAGAAGGCCCAGGAGCATTCAATGAGTTTTAAGCGTTTGAACCCTAGATGAGAACATGCAAATGAGTAGGAATGGATCATACAGGGTAAGCACCAGGGATAATAAGGTTTTTAAAATATATATAATTTAATTTTTGTTATCGGTTAAAGAGACAATTTTGGAGAACAAGCAAGTCTTATTATAAAAAAAAAATAGTGTGAATGTAAGTACTTAGAAAGGATTAGTGGGCTGCGTTTCAACATTCCGTGTTCGTACTCCCTTTTGTATGTTTATACTGTTAATGCCATATTATTATGAGATAATTTGTTGCATAGTGTCCTTATTTGTATAAACATTTGTATGCACGTTATATTGTAATAGCTTTGCCTGTATTTATTGCAAGACCACCAGCTCCTGGAAGCTGAGTTACAGAATACTTAAATGGGGTGTTCACAGTGAACTTGGATACACCAATTAGAAATTAAATAAACAAATATATATATAAATATAGCAGGTTACATATATATATTTATAATGTGTCTTTTTATTAACCATTTGTACAATAAATGTTACTTCCCATGCGGTTATTTTATGGTTCATTTGCAGTGACTTTTAAGGCAGTACTGTTTAGCACTTTGATATTAAAATTTTGCTTATGTTTTGCTAAATTCAAACAATGTTTGAAGATTTTTAGGTCTAAAAGTCTTTATATTATATACTCTGTATCAAGTCAAAATATCTTTGGCCATTTTGCTAAGAAACAAACTTTGAATGTCAAACTGATGTCACAGTAGTTTTTGTTAGCTTTAAATCACTTTTGCTTTAGTCTTTTTAAAGGAAAAAGAACAAAACTATGCTGTTTATATTGTCATTAAATTATACAATCAAACAAATGCCAAATGAATTGCCTAATTGCTGCAAAGGATAGCCGAGATAGCAAATCATATATGTTTTTTTCCAAGAGTCATTCTGATATTTGATCATGTATTATGTTTGTGTGAGCTTTTGTGAGAGATTATTATTTTTATATCAAGATGATAGGATCTGGAATGTTAGGATCTTGGAATGTTATACTTAGAAGGGGCCTGACTTGTCAACTAGTCTGCCCACCCTGAAATTCATGGAGGAGAAAACTGGGGCCCAGCGAAGGGCAAAGAGTTACCCAAGTCAGACAGCTGGTAACAGAATCAAGACTAGGACCTAATTCTTCTTTCCATGGTCTTTTTACTTAATTTACTGCACCTATAGGGAAACAGGCTTTTAGAAATTACCACTAATATTTATTTACATTTTACCATGAAAAAGTAGTACTTTTGCAGTAATTTTTTTAGCTTATATGCAAACATAATAAACATTATTAAATATCAGGAAAGCTAACGTTTCATACAAGGTAGCTTCAGACCAAATTCAAAATGAATTTGGATAAATTAGAAATACTGTGCATACATATAACCCTTTTGTGCACTGTTAGTCTTGGAATGTTAATCCTTGTTTTTTTGTCATGTCTGTAAAGGAAAAACAAAACAAAACAAAAAAACAGAGCCCTAGAGAAATGCTGTCACTTTTCATTTTTACACCCATCAGATTTAAGGAAAAGACTTTTTAGCCGATATTGATTGGTTGGAAGGAATGAAGGTTTTTAGTTATAGGTCCAGACACTAGTGCTGAAAATAAAGATTATAGCTAGTGTTCTTCTGTCTTCCATAGTTATTACAACTATGAGAGCCCTCCACCAAGTCATCTGTCAATTCAAGTCTCTTTTTTTACCTTAATGTTGACACACAAGTTCATACAGAGTGGATGACCAAACTAGCTCAGATGAGGACAGCAAGAATTAAAGCAGGTGATTCTTCCCTTGTGGGAGAGCTCTCTCAGTGCGAACATGCCTTCTGTGGGCGGAAATCAGGAATCCACCAGCTGTTAATGGAGAGTGCCTTGCTTTCATTTCAGAGAGCAGAGTTTTCCAAAGTTTCTCTGCTCCTCTAACAGCATTGCTCTTTAGTGTGTGTTAACCTGTGTTTGAAAGAAATGCTCTTGTACATTAACGATGTAAAGTTAAATGATTAAATTAAATTACATTTTATCAATGGCTGCTGGTGTGTTGAATAAGCACGCTTCATTTAACAGTATTTTCTTAACCATTTATATAATGGTATTTGCTGTGAACTCTTAAACATATCCCAAATGGATTTTTTAAAGGCTTACTAATACTGAAAAATTAATAGGCATTCTGAATTGGAAATATATTAAACCTCACTGATTGGGAAGAAAGACATTCTAAATTCAATAGCCATTTATTGACTACGTCCTGCAGGCAAAGCACAGTTGGGTGCTTTGAGGAGATACAAACATGCACAGTGTATGAAGTTTTTGCTTTCAACTGTATATAACATAAGTGGAGCTAACAATCTGTTGCCTAAGCTTATCATTTAGGGGTATGAAAGATTTATTTCTATATCAAGATGACAGGATATCAGTTGTTTGTGAACCAGAATTTACAAGAATCAGTGTAAGAGTTCGCAAAGATTGATTGGTATTCTCTGCCTTTTTGCTGAAGCCATTACTACTACATTGCTTAGAAACCCCTCTGTGGGCAATGCAAATACAACTTTCATTCAGCTCTACCCCAAACACATATTCCAAGTTAGTACAAATATTTTTGTGTGTGTGCACTGATAGCTCAAAACTAGAAACGTGGGAGCTCTCATGATTTTCTTCATTAGTTCATGCATAAAGTATTTTCTAAGTGCTTTGTGTGGTCTAGGAGCCAAACCCTTCTCCCTGCTTCTTGCCAGTGCCTTCATTTCCTCAACTATAAGATACAGTAAGAAGAGAATGAGAGATACAGCGGAGCACCGTCTTGCATACAAATTCAAATATAGGTGCTTGGCCCAAAGGGAAAAAAGAAAGGGGGAGTGGGGAAGCTCCTTTTTCGGGGACTCTAGTGGCAAAAGTTTGGTTTGAATGGGGAGGGAGGCAAGGAAGATCAGTTCTAGGTAAGGGGCATTTATTTGCCTTCGGTTGAATTTGCATAAGTTAAATGCACAAAGATAACGCAAGAAGCTAATTGTTGACTTTAAAAAAAATTGCGGTAAAACACACATAAAACTTATCATTTTAACCATTTTTAAGTATCCAGTGATGTTGAGTACATCCATATTGTTTAAACAATCTCCAGAACTCTTCAGCTTGCAAAACTGAAGCTCTGTTCCCATTAACAGTAACTCCCCATTCCTCCCTCCCTCAGCCCTTGTAACCAATAGCCTTCTTTCTGTCTCTGTGAATTTCACTACCCTAGGTACCGCACATGAGTGGAATCACACCGTATTTGTCCTCTTGTGTCTGGCTTATTTCACCTAACATAATGTTCTCAAGAGTCATCCATGTTGGAGCATGTGTCAGAATTTCCTTCCTTTTTAAGGCTAAATAATATTCCATACCACATAATATACCACATCTTGTTTACCTATTCACGTGTCAATGGACACTTGATTTGCTTCCCCCTTTTGGCTATTGTGAATAATGCTGGTATAAACATGGGTGTACAAATATTATCTTTTCAAGACTTTGCTTTCAATTCTTTTGGCTAAATGTTGACCTTTGAGTTTAAGTATTATGTAAATTATTTTCAAAGATAATCTTGATTATATGTGATTTTATGGGTTTTTTTTGCCTTAGGCACTGATTTCAGACCCTCCCCATTTCCTTCTCTCTGGTAGCTCCACGAGCGAGCTGCTTATAAACCTTTGTTCTAGGACTAGGAGAAAAATGGGAAAGACTAAAATCAAAAACAGAAAAGACTGAAATTTAAGAGTATTAAATGGTCCATCATCTTGTCCAAATACTTTTCTTTGAAAAAGCCCATACTTTTCTTTGAAAAAGCCCATACTTTCAGCCCAATGGGTTGAAAATCTCATCATGTTTCAAAGAGGATTTTTGCACCTTCTATTATATGACAGCCCTCACCATGAACAAAATTCTTCAAAAGATATTTAAGAAAATTATTCCTCAGGGTCATCGCTGAGTTGTGACACTAACAGACAATACTTTTTGTTTGTGTGTTCTGTTTGGTTAGTGTTGCAAGCACGCTCATTCCTGTTTTATTTTTTTAACTCTGCTCATTTCATGGCTCCAACTGGGAGCCAAGGATCACTGGCCCCTTACCCAATTAACTGCTATGATGCTGGTCGTCCTCCAGGCTGGGGCTCTAAGGGCATTTGATTCAAGGAGAAGAGGAGACTCAACATTTATTAGGCATCTATTATGTGTGCCAGATACTCCAGTAGATATGCTCATACATGATCACATTTAATGCTCACTACTTCTGAGAAGGTGTCATTATTCCCTGTCTGAAAATGGGGAAAGAGGCTAGGAGAGGGTGAGTACCTTGCCCAAGAGCCCAGGGGATTTGAATACATGTCAATATGGCTCTACAACCCCTGGCAGTCTTCCTGGTGCTTGGTCTTTAGACCCCTGCTCCTCTCTGAAGCAGAGAGAGCATTTACCCTCAGTTCCCCGCCCATCAGCAAGTGGTAAGAAACTCTACCCAAGCACCAGAGCTACTAGCCTATAGAGTGACACAACCTCATTTTCTCTTTCTGTCAAATTTATCACCTGTCCTACTAATTCTTCAGATTCCTTGACTCATGTCCCCTACCGTTTTTTTCTCCAGGTACTCTAACTTTGTCCCTCACCAGCCTTAGACCCACAGAGCCTTGGAATAATGAAGCCCTGCTTCGCTTTTGGAATCCCTTTCTGGTGCTTCCCCCTCTAAACACAAATGTTCTCTACACTCAGCGTGGACTGCAATCATTCAACCCCTCACAGCTCTTTCCTGCCCCAGCCAACTTCCCAATTTCCAGCTGATTTAAAACTTACACTGAGGCGCTATAGTCAACAGCTTAAAGGTTGTCCTCCTTCAGGTTCTACAACCTCCTCTCTGTTCCCTTCTGACCACGTTCAGTAAACCCACAAAGACCAGTCTCATCATCCCCATAATCTGCTTTCCTTGTCCCTGCAGAGAGCTGCTGGAGCAATGCAGAGAACCAGACAGTCCTTGACCATCTCAGAGTTGTTCTCTTCCCAGCAGCCTGGCCTTCATTTTGCCCATTGAACATATGAGTCTCCTAACACACTTTCCACCTTTTATTCCTAAAATCCTAATTTCTTCCCCCCGATTATTTCATCCTTGAACATTTTTCTTGCCAGTTTCTAATCAACTGTTCAGAATTATACAAAGGTGTTTTTAAGTATATATTTAAAAAGACACATAAATATACTAACCTAACATAGCTGCTTTCATATGTTTCATTGTCCATATGAACATACTTAGGTTTTTCTTCTTATTTAAAAAAAATAAAGAGTACATCCTTATATATTTGCATTTTTGCTTCCTACATTGCCAAGAGATTCTATGGGAAACTAAAATAATATAAAATTGGAAAAATAAAACCGATTGAAAAGAAAAAAGTAAAATAATTCATATATACAAAAAATGAAACTGACTTAAAACCAAAAAAATAATTATAAAATGATTTATACATACAAAACAATACTATAACCAACACCTATGAACTTACCACCCAACTCTAGAACTGTTGGAATCTCTGTGCTTCCCTAATCGTATTGCCCTCTTCTCCCCAACAGCCTGAATTTTGGTTTATCATTGCATATGTATATATTCCTAAACATTTTACTGTTTAGAGTTACACTTTTAAAATTTTATATTAGTTGTATAATAAGGTATATATTCTTCTGCAACTTGTTTTTCTCTTTGCTCAAAATTATGTTTATCTAATTTAGCTAATTTATGGTTATCGAAGGGGGTAGGGGTAAATTAGGAATTTGGGATTAGCAGATACAAACTACTGTATGTAAAATATATAAACAACAAGGTCCTACTGTATAGCACAGGGAACTATATCCAGTATGCTGTAATAGACTATAATGGAAAATAAGCTGTATATGTATAACTGAATCACTTTGCTCTACACCAGAAACTAACACAACATTGTAAATCAACTATACTTCAATTTTTAAAATATATTTATCCATGATATCATATGGCTCTAATTCATTAATTTTCACTGCTTTGTAGTACTTCTTTTAATACATTATAATTTCTTTATTCACTGTCCTGTCAATGGTTATTTAAGTTGTTTTTAAGTTGTTGTTTTTAAGTTGTTATTTAAGTTTCCATGTTCTTACTATTACAAGCTATAATATCAGGAACATTTTTGTACACATCTCCTGATAAACATAGGCAAGAATTTTTCTAGTCTAGTGGTTTTCAAAGTGTGGTCCCAGGACCAGTAGCATCAGCATCACTTGGGAACTTGCTAGCAATGTAAATTTTCAGGTCCCACCCCAGACCTACTGAATCAGAAACTCTGGGGATAGGGTTTAAGAATCTGTGTTTTAATAAGCCCTCCAGGTGATTATGATGCATGCTAAAGTTTGAGAATCACTGTTCTAGGATTACCAAGAAGTAGAATTGCTAGGTTATAAGGTATGCAAATCTTCTCCTTTACTGGGTATAACAATATTCTTCAAAAGTGGTTGTACCAATTTACACTCTGAACAACATTGTATGAGGGTTCCATCGGTTCTATGTCTTCCCCAACATTTGAATTCATCAGGATTTTTAATTTTTGCTAACTCAGCATTTATAAAATGGCACCATGTTGTGCTTTATACAATTATAAATAGAGCTGCCTATTTACCTACAGGCCTTTTTGTGAACATGCTTCATTTTTCTAGGGTAAATACCTAGGAGTGGAATTGCTGGGTAGGTTTAACTTCATAAGAAACTGTCAAACCTTTTTACATAGGAATAGAATATTTAGCCCGGCACATAGCTACTCAGGATAAACACATTTCTCAGATTTCCTTGCAGCTAGGGGTGGTCTTGGCACTGTGTTCTGGTCAATGGGATATAAGTGAAATTGTCGTCTGGGTACTATGTCCTATATGCCACTCTCTCCTTCCAGATGGCATTTGACAGTGGTCTTCTAGAGACAACATTATTATTGTCTGGCCCCAGAAAGTGGCCTAATGGGTAGAAATTTCAGCTTGGAGAAGAATCAAGAGTAGTATCATAATAGGTGATATTTTAGGATGACTTGTACATAGGGCTGGTCCTGGAATATGTCTGATTGGTATTGTAACCCACATGTTAGCTGGGGCCTCTTCTCCTTAGAATCTAGAAGGGATTGTTTTGAACTCCCTATTCCACAAATAGTGAGGTCCAAAGACCTCCTCAAGATATCTGTCAATTCTGCCAATTTTTACATTAGCTCTGGTTTCAGGTTCCCAGTTCCGTTTGCTTAGCTCTGTTAATGGACTGTCTTGCTGTACTGATGATGTCATCCTTATTTCTGGTGTTGCTCTAGAAGTAGAACCATCTCCCTACCCCATCAGTTAACTGTGGTTGAAGAGGAACATGCATTGACCCTTCAGAAAATATTGTGACCTGAATAGTTTAAATCTGAAGGGGCTGTAAATATAGTGGCGCTGTAACTATCACGTCTAGTGTAGTAGGAAGCTTTACTTGGCTCATGAAGCCATTGTGGAGGGTAGTTTTGGTAGAATCATCCTTAGTACCTAGCACAGTGCCTGGTTCACCAGAAACCCTTAGAAATGCTTACTTAATGAATTCAAGTTAGATATTCATTGATGGAGGTGGGAGATGGAAACCACATCAAATTCCCAAGAGATAGACTATGTCATGATTTCTGAAGTTGGTATCTAGAAACAAAGTGTCGAGTCTCATATTTTTCTGAACTTCAATCCAAAGAGATATAGAGAGAGAGAGAGAGAGAGAGAAAGAGAGAAAATCAACACAACCCCAAGGAAGGTTTGTTTTTTCCCTTCCCTTTAGAAAGCAGCTGTCAGTTTAACTTATCCCAAAATACTGTCAGTGATGAGCATGACTGAAAATGTGTTTTATCTGTAATTAGAGAGATTACATTAAACACTATTATTTGCAGACACACATTGAATTAACCCTAATCGAGGCTAGCAAATAGTAGAGCCTGCCTATTTTTCACCTCAAAATTTTTAGAAAATTGTGACAGTTGACACACGAGGGACAATGCTGACAAGATTTCTTTCCATCAAATGCCAGACAGTAATTACAATTGCCTTTAAAAATGTTTTAAGCAGTTTCGTTAGTAAATCAGAAGTTGCCACAAATCATGCTGATAGTTTCTAAACATGGAGGTTGTTGACTGTGCATTCCAATATGAGTTTAATGAATTGATTTTCTAAGGAATTTAACTTTTCATGTTTTCAGGTGTAATTAATTCACTCTGATTAATGTGATTAGCATAGATATCAGTGGATTACACATGATGCCCTCTATTTATTCACTTATTTTTAGTCTGCCACACTGTCCATTGGGAAATTATATATGTGTCTTTTGGGGGAAACATCTTGCTCACGGCTCTGATCACATTGGATTTCTGCAAAGCAGAATCCTGGTAGGAATTCATTGATTATTTACAGGCTATGCAGCAATGTACTTTTGTTTGAGGGACCTATTAAAGTTTACACAGTTCCGGACTTTAAAGAGCTTATAGTCCAGAGGGGAAGATGAGACAAACATTCCGATGCAAGTCACTCACAAGGAAGAATGACTGTCCTCAAATTCTTCTTTTTCTGAGCACCTCTCCCCTCCTCCCCTTAAATAATGCTATTACTCAATGGCTCTCCTCTTCTCCAGTGCTTCCCACAATCCTGGGTACTCTTATTTGTGGCTTCAACTACCACTCCCAAATCTATATCTCTAACTCAGTCCTTGCAGATGCCTCCAGGTAGCTTCACCTGTATATCCCACAGGTACTCCAAATTTAACATACCAAACCGCAATCTCCATCCAAACATGCCCCTCCTGTCTTCCCAGTCTCTGTAAATGCCTCCTCCATCCATCCAATCAGCCAAGCTATACTATTATTGTGAGTCTCAGGACAAGAAGAAATTCATTTATTCCCCATCGTTCTCAAAATTTAACATTCATTTTAACGTTCATTAGAATCATCTGGAAAGCTAATTTAAAGCACAGCTTCCTGAGACTCGTGCCCAGAAATTCTAATTCAGCGGTCTGGAATGGGATCCATGAATTTGCATTTCTAACAAGCTCACATGTGACACCAATGCTGTTGGACCAGGGGCCACAGTTTGAGAACCATTGCCCTAGATAATGAATATAACATAGACACATTTCCATGAGCCTTCAAATCCCTACTCGGTGAGCAATCATTGCCAGAGAATGAAGGCCCAGGAAGTAAATCTCCACTGGAGAAAGCCTCTCTGCATCAGTCAGAGGCAGTATGAATTAATGAAAAGGCATGTGATTTAATTATTCCTTCATCCATTAACTATGTATGAGTGCCTACTCTCTGCGAGGCACAGTGCAAGGCACTGAGCTATTCTCTGAGATACAGTGCTGAGTAAAACCATGACACAATCCATGTTTTAACAGGTGAACTCAGGCACTCCATTGAGACTTAGATAATCTGTAAAATGGGGACTGTACAGACTTTATGAGAGATATCAAATAGAGGACTAAAGTAAATGCCTAATTCAGCACCTGGCACACTGATTCTCAAAAAGGATGCTGAATAATTGGTAATTAGTTCTTATTTTTTCATGTGAGAATTAGCCACTCTAAAGTGCTATGCAAATGCTAGTTGTAATTATTTTTAGCATTATTTCATAGACTCCTCAATGAGTTTACCCAGGTAGTTTTTGATTTAAAAAGAGTATTGGTTTATTTACTTATGTGCATATACATATAAATAAGTTCTGGAAAGATATATAACAAATTGTTAACGGTATTTATTTCTCTGTGGAATAATTATGATTAATCTCCAAAGAGTAATCTATATTTTCTAGATTTTTTTACTTCTTTCTCTTTTTCTTACTTTTTAAAAATTGAAGTACAGTTGACTTACAATATTATATTAGTTTAGGTGTACAACATAGTGATTCAGTATTTTTATAGATTATACTCCATATAAAGTTATTATAAAATATTGGCTGTATTCCCTGTGCTGTACATTACATCCTGGTGTCTTATTTATTTTTTTATGGCTGTGTTGGCTCTTCATTGCTGTGCACGGGCTTTCTCTAGTTGCGGTAAGTGGGGGCTGCTCTTCCTTGCATCGTGCAGGCTTCTCATTTCTGTGGCTTGTCTTTGGTGCGGAGCATGGGCTCTAGGCACGCAGGCTCAGTAGTTGTAGCTCACGGGCTCTAGAGCGCAAGCTCAGTAGCTGTGGTGCGTGGGCTTAGTTGCTCTGCGGCATGTGGGATCTTCCCGGACCAGGGTTCAAACCTGTGTCCCCGGAATTGGCAGGTGGATTTTTTTTTTTTTTTTTTTTTTTGCGGTACGCGGGCCTCTCACTGTTGTGGCCTCTCCCGTTGCGGAGCACAGGCTCCGGACGCGCAGGCTCAGCGGCCATGGGTCACGGGCCCAGCCGCTCCGCGGCATGTGGGATCTTCCCGGACCAGGGCACGAACCCGCGTCCCCTGCATCGGCAGGCAGACTCTCAACCACTGCGCCACCAGGGAAGCCCCTATTTTTTAACCTAGAAGTTTATACCACTTATTCCCCTTTCTCTGTCTTGCCCCTTCCCCCATACCTCTCCCCACTGGTAACCACTAGTTTGTTATCTATAACTATGAGTCTGTTTCTGTATTGTTATATTCGTTCATTTGTTTCAATTTTTAGACTCCACATATGAGTGAAAAGAAACAGTATTTGTCTGATTTATTTCACTAAGCATAATAACCTCAGGACCATCCATGTTGCTGCAAATGGCAAAATTTCATTCTTTTTTAAGGCTAATATACCATAATATATATATTAATATATATTCCGTTATAGCTTCTTTATCCACTCATTTATTGGTGAAAACTTGGCTATTGTAAGTAATGCTGCAATGAACATTGGGGTGTATATATCTTTTTGAATTTGTGTTTTAGTTTTCTTCAGATATATACCCAGTAGAGGAATTGCTGGGTCGTATGGTAGTTCTATTTTTCATTTATTGAGGATCCTCTATACTGTTTTCCATAGTGGCTATACCAATTTTCATTCTCACAAACAGTATACTAGGGTTTCCTTTCTCCACATTCTCACTGACACTTGTTATTTGTTGTCTTTTTGAGAATAGCAATTCTGACAGGTGTGAGGTGGTGGCTCATTGTGATTTTGATTTGCATTTCCCTGATGATTAGTGATGTTGAGCATCTCTTCATGTACCTGTTGGCCATCTGTACATCTTCTTTGGAAAAATGCCTGTTCAGGTCCTCTGCCCATTTTTTAAATCAGCTTGTTTGTTTTTGTGATATTGAGTTGTATGAGCTTGTTATTAATCCCTTATCAGACGTATCATTTGCAAATATCTTCTCCTGTCCAGTATGTTGTATTTTCATTTTGTCAATGGTTTCCTTTGCTGTGCAACGGCCTTTAAGTTTAATTAAGTCCCATTTATTTATTTTTGCTTTTGTTTCCATTGTCTGAGGAGACAGATCCAAAAAGATATTGCTAAGACTGACGTCAAAGAGTGTACTGTCTATGTTTTCTTCTAAGAGTTTTATGGTTTCCAGGCTTACATTTGGGTCTTTAGTTCATTTTAGTTCATTTTGAGTTTATTTTTGTAGATGGTATGAGAAAATGTTCTAATTTCATTCTTTTCCATGTAGCTGTACAGTTTTCCCAATACCACTTATTGAAGAGACAGTTTTTACCCCACTGCATATTCTTGTCTTCTATGTAATAGATTAATTGACCATAGGTACATGGGTTAATTTCTGGGCTCTCTCTTCTGTTCCAAGGATCTATGTGTCTGTTTTTGTGCCAGCACTATGATGTTTTGAATGTTATTGTTGGTATGCTTGATGTTGTCCCAGAGGGACTCATTTTTTTAAATTTGTTTTTCTTTTTGCCGTTACGACTGGGTGATTTCCACTATTCTATCCTCGAGATCACTTATGCATTCTTCTGTATCACCTAATCTGCTATTAATTCCTTCTAGCTTATTTTTCATTTCAGTTATTGTATTCAGCCTCTGACTGGTTCTTTTTTATATTTTCTAGTACTTTGTTGAATTTCTCACTCTGTTCATCTATTCTTTTCCCGAGTCTAGTTAGCATTCTTATTACTATTGCTTTGAACTCTTTATCAGGTAAATTATTTGTCTCTGTTTCATTAGGGTTTTTTCCAAGGACCTTATCTTGGTCTTTTATTTGAAACATCTGCCTCTGTTTTCTCATTTTGTTTACCTTTCTCTGTTTGTCTCTATGAAATTAGGTGAAACAGTTACCTACCCTGGTCTTGAAGGCATGTCCTTGTGTGGGAGGGTCCCTATGCAGTCTGCGTGTCTCCAGCGGCTTTAGTGGGAGAGCTGGATCTGAAGTGAGCATGGGCCATGTCTTCCCCCCTGCACTGGCAGCCACCACCTTGATGGGAGGTAGGGCTGGAATCAGCGGGGCTGGGGGCAGAGAGCCAGGTGCCAGCACCAGCTTCTCCTAGGCTCAAAGGCAGTCACCGCCCTATCGTGGGTGGGGCCAAGGCCAGAGGGGCTGGAGCAGGAGCCCTGAGGAAGTTGGGTTTCTCCCCAGTGTGATGGAGTCTCCACCTTGGTTGGGAGCATGGTCAGAGCCTGAGGGCTTGGGGCTGCACTTCTGAGCTGGTTCCACTTTTCCCCCAGTGTGTGGAGCTTGGTTAGAGGCTGGGCTGGGGTCAGAGGTGTTGGAACCGAAGGGGTTGGAGACACGCTGTTCATCTGGTTCTGCTCCCTCCCCGGTGTGAGCTCATGATGGCAGTGGCGGGCTCCTGCCTGGCTAGAGGCAGGGCCACACCAAGCTGGTTCATCTCCCTCCAAGTGTGAGCACACCCACTGGCAGTGGTGGCCTCGGCCTTAGCGGGGAGCAGCGGCGGAACAGGAGCCTGGTATGGGGTGGGGGGCAGGCCCTCAGAGCACCAGGCAGTTTTCAGACAGCTGCCTCCACGCTGGGACTGGGAGCAAGCAAGTTCGTGCACGTGACCTTTCAAGAGCTGTTTCTTACAGCCCTCCGGTAAGCCCCACTTCTTTTCAAACCAGCTCATGTTCCTAGTGTTGAACCCCAGCGCTGGGGTGCCTAATGTGGGGCTCGAACCCCTCACTCCTTAGGGAGGATCCCCAAACCTGTGATATCCCTGTGCTGTTCTGGGTCACCCGCGAGGGGTGCAGGTCCTCATTGGATCACTTCTCCTTCCCTCCTACCAGACTCTGTGTGGTCCTTTCGTTACAGCCTAGGTCGTAGGAGAGTCATTCTGCCAGTTTTCATGTCATTCTCAGTGAGAGTTGCTCAATATGTAGTTGTAGTTTTGATGGGTTCGTTGTGGGGAGGTGAGCTCAGGGTCCTCCTATTCCACCATCTTGATCCGGCCTCTTGCGTTTTCTAGATTTTATTAAACAACCATATATGATTGGTGTAATAAGCATTTAGCAAAGGGAGAAAGAGAATGAGTCCCCAGGTCCTACAAGGAACAGGTAAACACGTGGAAGCCCTCAGGCAATGTTTCCAAACTTGGCTGCATATTAGTATCAGCTGGGGAGTTTTTTTTTTGTTTTTTTTTTTTTTGCGATAGGCGGGCCTCTCACTGTTGTGGCCTCTCCCGTTGCGGAGCACAGGCTCCGGACGCGCAGGCTCAGCGGCCATGGCTCACGGGCCCAGTCGCTCCGTGGCATGTGGGATCTTCCCAGACCGGGGCATGAACCCGTGTCCCCTGCATCGGCAGGCGGACTCTCAACCACTGCGCCACCAGGGAAGCCCAGCTGGGGAGTTTTTAAACATCTAATGGCCTGGCTGCCCCCAAGACCAATTCAATATAAATCTCTGGGGCTAGAGCCCAGGCTTCAGTAGTGTTTAAAGCTCCACAGCTGTTTTCAATGTGTAGCCAAAGTGGAGAACCCCTGCCTCAGGAGAACTCCTGCATTTTCTTGTTCTTGGTAGGTCCTGGTAGTCCTGGCTTATGGGGGGCTTCCTGGGTCCCTACAACCAAGCTCATCCCCAAGAGAGACATCAGTGTTCCTTGGCTCCCAGTATGAACATAGTTTTGTTCAGATTTCAGAATAAATGGATGAAGGATGAAATGAAATGGATCAGGGCTAGAAATGACTTTGGCCACTGGATGAATATAGGGACAAATAGTTGAAAGAAGATGTGAGTTAGAATATCTGGGTTCTTTGTGAGGTCTGTCATCCAACAGCTATGTGATCTTAGGTTACTTTTCACTGAACCTCAGGTTCCTCATGGCTCTGCCTTTCTGTGATCTATTAGGATTAAATGAACTAAAACACATGAAAAGAGTTTTGTGAAATGTAAGGTACTATATAAATATTATTATTTTTATTTTGTAACTAATAATATGAAGAATGTGCTCAGAGAAAGATGATATCTGAGGAAGACACGAGAAAGGTTGAATTACCCTCCCATAGGAGACCCAGGCCTCTGGATGGACAGGGAGAACTAAGTTCAAAGCGAATTAAATAAGGGGCAAATCCATGGACTGAAATGAAAAGCAACTTGACACGCTAAACACGAAACACTTCTTTCTCAGAAATCCAGAGAAGAGACTCTGAGAAAGATCTTCCCTTTGCTTTTATGATGGCTTCCAGGAATTTATCCCAAAGTGGTGATGTCTCAGAATAAATAGGTTTTCTTCTCATAATTAAGCCAGAGGTTCTGGAAAAGGGCTGAGCACAAGGCTGAATTCACTACTGAGATTGCTTGCAGTTTAGCTTAGGTCCCAATGAGGCGGTCCCTATGTGTCACCAAAGAATCCTTGCATATAGCTTTTTAAATTGGTGGTGGTTTTCCAGAATCCTTGCATCTGGACAACAGCCTACTTATGTCTCTAGACTGACTTTATTTTCCTCTGAAATTAATTTATTCTTTGAAAATAATAGGCCCTGGAAGGAACTTTACTGCAGCACTCTTTGTGGGAGGAGCTTAGCATTAGAAAGGGTCATCTGAGATATCATTTGACGTGGGTCATGATGAAGAGAGCTGAAAGCCCCTTAAGCACAGGGACCATGACTTTTTCATCTTGGTATCCCCTACATGTGCAGGACCCAGAAAAAGTACACAGTGGATCAATGCCCTGGAAGCATATCCTGTAGGCACAGTCCCTAGTCTGTGGTAGGAAATTAATGAATATTTGTGGAAAGAATAGCATTGTCACCAGGTCTAACACACTGACCATGTCCGCTATCGTGCAAGCATGTTTTCCTTTTGTTCATCTCAGCCCACTATCGGCTGCGACTTCTCCCATGAAGTGGAGACCTATTGCCCCACATTCTCAGGGCTAAGACGGATCTATACTGAAAAGAAACCATAGCGTTGGTATGGCACATTATACTTGTGTTACTTTTTTATAATTATTATAGACATCTATTTAAAATAATACATTTACAGCCCAGATAGTTCTACATTGTATATTCCAGGTTTAACCAATTTCATAAAAATACTTGGAGAACGGCTGCATCCACAGATTTTTAAACTACATGATTATTTCTTTGCCCATTCTTCTCTCTCTTTTCTTTCCCGAATAACCTCTTTCAGATATGGTTCAAGGTAGAATTTATCCTCCTCATATTTTGTCCACTGCTCTTTAGGCAAGATCTGCTGCCTCATGGTCAGGTCCAGTGCTCTCAACGCAGAACACCCTGTTGTTATAAAGGTTCTCAGGAAGCCTTCTTATGGATTCTTTTACATCGTCATTCTCATATGTTGTATCATCTCACATTAAGCCCAGTTTATTGAACCCGGCAGCATTGTAATACCATTCTCAAATACCCTCCAGCCATTTGCTTGACGCTGCAACAGCAGGCTTGCTCGCCATTTTGACCCGAGACCTAGCTGTATTATTGAACTGGAGCTTCGCAACTTGAGGAAGAATGACTGTTGCAATAATCATTGCAGGCAAAAAATAAAGGAAACCTAAGCAAAGAGAGTGACAGGTTTCTGGCTTGGGCACCTGAGTGGATGACAGTGCTATTCACTGAGATATGAAGGAGGTATAGTTTTGAGGGGAAATAGGACACATTTAGTTATAGACCCACTGAGTTGTAGGTGCCTATCATCCAGGTGGCGGCGCTGGGTAGACCACTGAATATGCAGGTATGAAACTTGGGAGACACCTGGATAGATATATTCTTGAGCACTATCAGCATATAATAGTTATAGAAATCCAGGGAAAAAAATGAGTATAGAGAGAAGAACAGTGAGAGCAATTTTAAGGGGAAGGATGTGATAGGCCAGTAGCAGAAGATTGAGGAGAAAGGTGAAAATGGACACAGCATGAAAGAAGAGAAAGTAGTGTGGAAGGGGCCATGAGGTTAAAGGAGAGATTTTTTTTTTTTTTAACATCTTAAGGGAGAGATTTTTAAAGATTGGAAAGACATGTTTAAATGCTAATGGGAAAAGACAAGATGGACCTGCTAGGCACCTCTGTATCTGTTCATCACCACATTTGACCACAATAACCCTCAGAAAGTGTTGACTTCAGCCTTTCAGACCTTTAGCACAAGTTCCTCTCTTAGCCACCTCTAACTCATACAAAAAATGGAATTCTAGGAAATGAAGTTCTCAGTTCATCCAGGTTGACATATCACAATCCAGCATAGTTCATCCCTTGTCAACTTGGTGTCTACACACACTCTTTAACTATATTTAATTTCCAAATAAAACCATCAACGAGACCATGCTTTCGTATAACATGATTAAACTACTCTTCACACGACTGAAAACATGTTAACCCTCTCCTAACCAAAAGATACACAAAGTCCACTTCGTCTATCCTGAAGAGCAAAGTTTTGCCATCCATCAGGCACTAAACTGAATCTTCAAAAGGCTATTACATAATTCAACCAGGTGAGCTGTTTCTAGGTGATGGGAAGACTAGTATTGCCCTCGTTTTCTGTAAAGTGAGTTCCCTGGTCAGCAATAATGCTCTGTGGGATACGATGACGGTGCATAGGGCTTTCTGTAAGTCCATACATAGATGGGTGTTTAGGGAAGAATCACCGAGGAGGGGAAAGCAAATCCATATGCAAAGTAAGTATCTATTTTAGTAAGAACAATACACTTTCCCTTCTATTACGGAAATGGCTCTGTATAATCAGCCTGATGCCAGGTGAACTGAGAAACAATGTCATATATTTGACTGGTGTTGGTCTTTGCTTTTGGCAGTTAGGGACTCAGTAGTGGAGGTAACCAGACTGGCTCTTTAATCAGCAACATGGACAACCTCTATCCCTGTAGCCATGGCCACTTTATTTATGAATGCCTTGGTCAAGGACAGGAGTGACTGGGGAAAGAGGCTGACTGACATCCACAAAACAGGTCATCTTGTCTACCTGATTAAGATCTTGCTCTTTGGTTAGCATTCACCTGGGACACGAATATCATATTCTGTGCTCTTTCAAAGAGGTCTGTCCTCATACCTCTTCTCCAGAACTCACTGCCTCCAATTCTCCGGTCATCTTCCTTCCAATCCAAACTCTTAGTGATTTGCTCATGAATTAATGTAGAGCAATACTTTTGTTCATTTCCTTCCAGGCAAATTAACCAACCAGGTGTACTGCTTGGAGTTTTGACCACCGAAGAGATTTCTCTTCAACACTGTCCTTCATAGTCACACTGAGTGGAGCTATAGTGCTGCAGGCATCCAATTTCAATTTCTGCCAGTATTTTTGGTGTTGATTTGGAATGAGAGACTGAAGAGGGGTGTGAGCTTAGAGAGTAATTCTGGAGGGAGGGGAAAGAATTTTTGAAGAGAAAAGAGAGCTGCTGTCCACAATGGAAAACTGGGGAAAGAACAGAGATATTTAACAGATTTTATTAATGTTTAAAATATAATTTTTCAATATAGAACCTCTTCCCCTAGTCCCACGGGATTTTCGGTAAAATATTCATTTCTCATCCATGCATGAAAGAGGTGGACCTACAGTGGGAATACATCAAAATGCTGAGTGCAGTCTCAATAGTAGGCCTGGAGCAACAGCTATAGCTGCTCCCAGGAAGCCTGCTGCACACCTGTTATACTGGCGAAAACCAATGCAAAGCACTACTATTAGATTGCTGTGAGCAGTTTCTGCCCTGCAAGAATACACTTTGAGGCAGATTGTCCTTTGTCTCAGGAGGCTAAAGTCCTGAACTGGCCCTTTAGTTACCCAAAATTTCTACCTGTTTTTCTTGGGAAGATCTGTTGTGTAACCTGAATGCAGATATTTTAGCCTAAAAAGCTAAATGACTGTGGTATAATATAAATTGTCCTGGCTAGGTTTTAGCAGCCAAAATTATGCATCTACAGATTTTGTTGCTTCTTTTTGGAGAAATGTTTATTTTCTTTGTAGACAATTAAACTGGGTGTTCTTCACCTAGAAGTGGCTACTTACTCCTGTAAAGATGCATGTGCCCTTATGTGCAGAAATAGGAAGCTGTGAGGAAGAGAAAGGCAGGAGGGACATGTAAGTAAGGTCCTCACCTCACCCTGGAATAGTCCTTAAAAGCTGGGCTTGGTTTGATGCATGCCAGCTGTTTAATGTCTTGTACATGGGACATGTGGTTAAGAGCATGGGCTCTGGGGTTAGATCACCTTCATCTGAACCCCCCCTCTACCATTTACAGGCCGTCTTGCCTTGAGCAAATTACCTAACTTCTCTGTTCTTCATTTTCCTTATTTTAAAATTGGAGGTATAATAGTTGTTACCCTATAAGGTTGTTGAGAGGATTGAAATGAGTATGTAGACAGTTTAGCACAATGCTTGGCATATAGTAATATCTCAATAAGTTTTAAAACAATCAAGAAAATACTGATACTGGGCTATCAATGCTATGATTGTTTTGTAGGAACCAGAAGGTGAGGCCACACTCCTTTGGGTAGGCTGGAGTCTCTTCTGGAAAGGTACAATTCCTACTGGCACTCATCCCAAGAAGATGTGGATTCCAGGAGCAGAGGATGGAATGAGAAATCAAGGATAAGTAACATGAGAAATGGGTCAGAAATGAGTGAGGCAAAAGTATTTACAGTGAAGGCCCAGATCTTCTGGGGGAAATGGAGAAACAGTCTCTGAAATTAATAGTGGGGCTTCTGACCAGAAGTAAGACCCCCGAAAACAAGAAATGAAGGCTGTCAAGCTCTGGTCAAGAAAGATGCTTCAAGATGATAAGAAACGTATGTATGAGATAAAGGGGAGTTGGGATCTGCACCCATCTTGGGGTACCCGCTCACGACTTATGAGGAACACACTGAAGAGGATACTTTTTCTGTCAGTATTGCCGTATAACAAACCACCCCAAAACGTGTCATAAAATAATAATTGTATTATACTCTTGGTTTCTGTGGGTCAGGAATTTTGACACAGAACAGCAGGGCTGGCTTGTTTTTGGTCTCTGATGTGTGGGGCCTCATCTAGCAAGGCTTGAATGCTGAGGTGACTTGATAGCTGGGGTTTGGGATCATCTAGAGGTGTCTTCAAAGTTGATGCTGGCTGTGGCTGGGACTTCAGGTGGGCTGATGGCTGGAAAAAATACAAGTGATCTCTCCATGTGGTGTCTCGGCATGAGATAGTTTGGGCTTCCTCATAGCTTGGTGGTTGGGTTCTAAACATGAGTCTCCCAAGAGAACTGGGCAGAGACATGATTCCTTTTTATAATCTAACCTTGGAAGTCACATAGTGTCGCTTCTTTCAACCACAAATCCACCGTTTCTAGGGAAGGGAACATAGATTCCACTTCTCTATGGGAGGACTGTCAAAGTCACATTGTAAATAAGAGTATGTGGAATGGGGGTTATTCTTTTTGTCACATTTAGAAAATATAATCTACCACAGATGGATGACACTACCAAACTGCTCTCTTGCCTGGGTTTTGGGGGAATTCTTTTAACATCCCTCCACACCTGGGACTCAAAAGCTAAATGAGCAAAGCTCTATTTGACAGTCCAATAGGACAGCATTCCTTTAAAAGTTAGAATTGGAAAAGTTGGCTGCATGATATGTTATCAGCTGGAAGGAAAAACCACTTTCAACACAGTGAGTGGAAAACAGGGACAAACACAATTATGGAAAGGCAGGAGCAACAGAAGCAAATCCTGCCTGGAGAAGCAATGGAGAACAATAGTAGCAGGATGAAGAATGAGAAACAGCAGACCAGTGAAGACCATAAAAGGAAAGAATTGTTTCTGCGAAACAAATAAATCTTGGGCAAATTTAGCCAATCTTTTTTTTTTTTTTTTAGATGTTGGGGGTAGGAGTTTATTAATTAATTTATTTATTTTTGCTGTGTTAGGTCTTCGTTTCTCTGCGAGGGCTTTCTCTAGTTGTGGCAAGCGGGGGCCGCTCACCATCGCGGCCTCTCTTGTTGCGGAGCACAGGCTCCAGACGTGCAGGCTCAGTATTTGTGGCTCACGGGCCTAGTTGCTCCTCGGCATGTGGGATCTTCTCGGACCAGGGCTCGAACCCGTGTCCCCTGCATCGGCAGGTGGACTCTCAACCACTGCGCCACCACGGAAGCCCCAAATTTAGCCAATCTTGACTTACAAAGAGTATAAGTTAAATGCCCCCTCCCACTTTAAATTAGGGGGACATTAACTGAGAGAAATTATTTGTTGTTAATGTGTATTAACACTAAGTATTCTGTCGTATTCAGGAGTGACAGCTCAAATGGGGACCGTACTTCTAAGAGGTGGTGACATCTCTTAGCTACATAGTAATCACTACTATTGCTTCTTATAAATTTGTTCTAACAGGTATACCACATTCATTTCTTAAATGATTATATGATATTGAATTAGGGATTTTTCAGTGCTATATCTTTTCTTTATTATGTGAAGCATCCAGTATCCTAATTTGTGTTATCGCTGAGTCTAGGTTATACTTCTGGAGCTTGTCAAACTATTTAGGCATCACTACCTAGAACATTTTAGCACCAGGTGGCAGCAAAATCTGAGAGCTGAGATAAAATTCTTGGCAGGAAAGTAAACAATTAAGCATTTGCCTCAAACCTCAGGATGGTTAATAAGGAGTAACAAATGCATAACTTCCCCCCTCCCCTTGCTTCTGTTTAGAGCTCCTTCTCTCTGTCTCTCTGTCTCTGTCTCTGTCTCTGTCTCTGTCTCTGTCTCTCTCTCTCTCTCTCTCTGTGTCTCTCTCTCATTTTAGTAAGTGATTATCCAAATTGTGCACACACCCTCCCCCTGCCCCCCTTACACTCACTTATACTCTCAAACACACAGAGAAAACAGCCGGTCAGCCAGCTGAGTGGACTGTGCTGGAAATTAGATTCAGAAGGGCAAGAACTAGGATAGCCCAGAGCATAGAAAGCCAGCAGAATAAACCAAATTGGAATCCGTTAGGAAAATCCAGGGTCTAAAGGAACAGAGACTAAGCTCAAACACCAATTCCAGATGGCCAGAAGCAGAACCAAAGTCAGGTAGCTGAATAAAACAAAGAGGAGATGTAAAGCAAGAGCAGGTAAGACAGATAACAGTAATTGATCTTTAGAGGTCAGTAAGGGCAAGTGCTTGGTTATTTTGAGCTAAGCTAAAGAGACAGAGAAGAAACTAGAGTCATTCTCTCTTCTTAAATGTATCCAAGTGTTAATGACATCAACTCTACAAGATTCTCCATTCTCTATGGACTGGCCAAAGAACAGAATTCTGGGATCTTTTTTCGGTTTTACCCTGTACTTGCTGGATGATCCCGACTGGCTGTTTCCAAGCTTGAGGTGACTCCTTCATCAGAAGAGAGTTAGTGCTAATCTAGTCTTGCCAGAAGAGATGGTGGTGATTTGGGATGGCAGCTCAAATTTGCTCTTATTTAAGAAGCACTGCCTTAGTCACTTCAGATTTTTTTCTGGCTAGAGCCTGGTACTTAAACTGCCAAACCAGATAGAAATGCATACTTCTTTTTTTGTAAAAAAATGCATACTTCTTAAACACAAATACAAAATCATTTTAAAGTCCATTAAACAGATTTTTTAGTTGGAGAGTAACTCAAAGTTGTCAAGCAACTTTCCTTTCAGGTGCTTCCTTAATTATGATAAAGTTCCAAGTTGTATTTTTCAATAGTTATATTTTGCCAGTGTTTTTTAAAAACGGGTGTTAGGGCTTTAGGCATTTTTGATCCTTTTTCCTACTTGTTGAAAAGGCCCACAGTTCAGTCCTTGGAACATGTATCAAACTCTCAACAACATTCATCAAACTCTCATCATCGTCTGAAGAATCTCTAAAAGGTTTGGAAGGGACTCTGTTGTAATCTTTATTTCTGAAGCTTCCCACACAATTGCATGGCTGTAAAAATGGATTTTCACATCATATGTCTAAAGAAAAAAACAAGTGTCTTTGTTCCATGGTGCATTTCAGAAGATTAACAGGTGTTAACAGATGGGAGGATTCCAGCTTTTGCTCTTAAGAGTAAAAGGTCTATCGTGGTCAGTAATTGCCTCTTAAGAAGTAGCTGTGTTCATTTCTGGCCTTGCAAACCAAGAGGTGGACTGTCTTTATAGAGCAGGTGTTTGTGGACAACTAGCAACAAGTAGGAATCAAAGTGCCCCATGGTGAAGAGTTGCTAGGTGCCTGAGGAAGCCTTAAAGTGGCAGTACCTCCATGTTCCAGGGTTATACCTCAGGAACCTGATTTTGTAGCATGGTGACAGAGGATTTCTCTCTCTCTCTCTCTCTCTCTCTCTCTCTCAGGTGAACACTTACTAACGAACTCTAAAATATAAACCAGGAAGCTTGTTTATAACTAGGAACTTGGATCCTCTGATTTCTACCTGTGATCTACAGACAGATCTACACAGAAAGCCAAATTATTATCAAAAGTCTGCTGCACATAAGCATAGATTCAGCATAAGGTGAATTAGCACATGATTCAAATGTTTAATAACATTAACTTTGATAAAGCCCAATGTACTTGTCTCCACAAGGAACAAGACACATCAAATCCTTCACTTGTTTCTTTACCTTAATTTGATCTAATAGCTTTTCTAGTTCTGACATTTTATATTCAATTTCAACTTCATGTCCATTTTCTTCTGGTGCAAATGGAAGCATAATAGGAAATCAAAAGAGTCAAGACCAACCACAGTAGTAGAGAACTGTGGCTCGAGATATATGAGGAGGAAGAAAGAGTGCTCTAAATACTCTGTGTGACTTCAAATCTCTAGACCGAGATAAATTCTATTCCACAATGTACAAGAAACACAGACACTGTTTATCATCCTCTGAGGTGTCACAGAGATGAGAAGAGGTGCTTGAACACCAGAAATAATCATATATTTTGACTTTCTAAATAGAGAAATTATATGAGCCTTCAAAGACAGGAAAAGTAAGTCTAACAAAAACCTCTGGAAAAATTCAGGCAGATTATTGAGCATAGAAAAGAATGCAGTGATCACCAGGAAGTAAAATGAGTTCACTACAAATGCATCAGTCATTCAACCAGTTCATCATTTACGTTCCAGGCTGCGTTATTAGTAGATACATTTATGTATTGGTTTATCAGATTTAAGATAAACCCAAATTTAGATCAAAAAGTCAACCGGATGGTACTTAATTTTCTTTCTATGTTCCAAATCAGTTCAGGTAGCAGCAGTTATTCGTTCATCAGAAGTCTGGGTAAAGCTCAGTAGTGAGTCCATCCTGACCATGCACCCAGTCTACCTCCTGCAGTCACCCTGAAGGTAATGTTTTAGTTCTAATAATATTGCCTGCATTTGGAACATCTCTAATTCCACTTTCAGAATTCTCTTCTGAAGTTTACTTTCTGTCTTTACAGGTAGAAAGGCATTGCCCTTTGGAGAATGGGTTTTTAACGTTTTCAGAAATAATCAAGTCTATTAGAAACAAAAAAGGATGAACCTTGATCACCTAGTCAATTGAATGAGGGGGTAGGGAAGTGAGGAAGGCAGAGATTAACTGCCTTAGTTAAGGAAACTGATTTAGTTAGGGGTCTTGTAAATTGGCTTGTAAATTGGCTCTGAAAGCAATCTCTAAACAGGGTTTTTTTTTTTTGAAGGTTTTATTTTTTGGTTTTATTTTTTTAACATCTTTATTGGGGTATAATTGCTTTACAATGGTGTGTTAGTTTCTGCTTTATAACAAAGTGAATCAGTTATACATATACATATGTTCCCATATCTCTTCCCTCTTGCGTCTCCCTCCCTCCCACCCTCCCTATCCCACCCCTTCAGGCGGTCACAAAGCACCGAGCTGATCTCCCTGTGCTATGCGGCTGCTTCCCACTAGCTATCTACCTTACGTTTGGTAGTGTATATATGTCCATGCCTCTCTCGCGCTTTGTCACAGCTCACCCTTCCCCCTCCCCATATCCTCAAGTCCGTTCTCTAGTAGGTCTGTGTCTTTATTCCTGTCTTACCCCTAGGTTCTTCATTACATTTTTTTTTCTTAAATTCCATATATATGTTAGCATACAGTATTTGTCTTTCTCTTTCTGACTTACTTCACTCTGTATGACAGACTCTAGGTAAACAGGGTTTATTTTAATGGAGGAAAATGTCCTTAATACTTTCAAATTCTTAAAGATTGTCTTGCTTTTGAACGTTTAAAAATGCAAGTTTAGGGTTTCCCTGTGGCGCAGTGGTTAAGAGTCCGCCTGCCAATGCAGGGGACACAGATTCAAGCCCTGGTCCGGGAAGATCCCACATGCCACAAAGCAACAAAGCCCGTGCACCGCAACTACTGAGCCTGTGCTCCAGGGCCTGTGAGCCACAACTACTGAAGCCCGCGTGCCTAGAGCCCATGCTCCACAACAAGAGAAGCCACCACAATGAGAGGCCCGCACACCGGAATGAGGAGTGGACCCCGCTCGCCGCAACTAGAGAAAAGCCTGCGCACAGCAACAAAGACCCAATGCAGCCAAAATAAATAAATTTTTTTTAAAAAAAAGCAAGTTTAAAATGATAAGGGAGATTGAATATAGGAAGACATACAGACTTTTCTATATCTTCCTTTCTTCTGATCTAGCAATGTAATTCTAGCATTACAGATATCTTTTAGTAACAACAGGTTTCATTCCATTTCAAATGTATTTTTATATGTATGATTTTTTTAATTGGGATAACAGATTTTATCTTCTAATGCTCTGATAGGCTATAAATCTTAGCTCTTTTATTTAAACTTAAATAGAATTTTTTAAACACACAGGAACAAAGATTTAGGTAGTCTTAAGTTTGTATCTTTTCTTAAATTCTTTTGAAAACAAAATTTAAACTTTAACTCTAAATGCAAAAATATTCAGTTACCAATAGATTCACATTATGTTCAACTGCTATGTTATACAGGACTTAAACCAAATTTTAAAAGTTAGGAGATCAGCAGTAGAACCAGAAAGTAACGCCTGTAATGTTATTTTTCCAATCTGCCTGATCCATGCAAATTTCCCCAGGAAACATTTCAAATACCCTTCACCAGAAGTTAATTGAATAAGAAATTTAAAAATAAGAATGATCTTTATCTATTTATAACTTACCCTTATTCCAGAAAGGATTGAAGATGGTTTACAAAACTACATATAATTCAATTAAGATTTTTATTTTTTTAATTTATTTTTTATTGAAGTGTAGTTGATTTACCATGTTGTGCCCATCTCTGCTGTGCAGCAAAGTGACTCAGTTATACACATGTAGACATGCGTTCTTTTTTATATTCTTTTCCATTATGGTTTATCCCAGGAGATTGGATATAGTTCCCTGTGCTATACAGTAGGACTTTGTCGTTTATCCATTCTAAATTCAACAAAAAAATTTTAAAAGCAAGGGAAGGATTAAAAAGAAAACAAATGTGGGTAAAGTAAGAAGAGGCTGAAGTGAATATTCACATTCATGATTTGAAGTCCGATACACTTGCTAAACTTGACTTAGGCTTTTGAACAGCCGTTGCAAAGAAGGAAACAATCAGTTCCATAATTCATAAAGTTTGGGAGGGGGGGAAGGTCTATTTAGAGGGGGACAACATTCTAGATTCTGAAGCCTGGGGATGGAGGAGCTCAATCATCTGCTAACCTAAAACATTTCCTGGTGGTTGAAAGCTAAACTGGGCATTTTGTCAGGAATACCTGAAATGCAATCACACCATGTCACTCCTCTGCTCTAAAAAGTTCAGGAGCTCTCCATGGCCTATAAATTAACTATACATGTCTTAATCTAGTATTTGAGGCCAAATATCAAAACCAAATCAAGGTGACCTCTCTGAAGGCAGACAGCATTTCTTATTCAATATGGTGTCACAGGCCTTTGTGACAGAGTAGGTATCAACAGACACTCAAAGATGTTATGTAGAGGAACTCTAAACCAGCCAAGAAAGTTGGCAGAAACCTCTCCAGCCCTCACTTCTGTACTTGTAGGGTCTTCCTCTGACAGCTTTCCCTGTTGAATGCTGACCGATATCTTCAAAGTCAATAATAATGATAGCATCTCCATCACCAATAACAGCTACAGTAACATCACTTTGCGTTTGTATAGTGCTCTACAGTTAACAAGGTTCAGATACAAAGATTTTAAAAGTATTCTCACAACCAGTTTGCTTTTTGGTCTGAGTAGGGATCATGGTCCTTCCTACAATGCAGAAACGAAGTCTTGTAGAAGGTATGTCTTTATTAAGTGGTGGATGCCATTTCCTCCTGATTTCCACAGCAGGATGTGGTCTCTTCCTCCCCTTCAAATCCTGGTGGCATTTGGTTTGCACATCTCTTATGACAATAATAACTCCATATGTTTTATATCAGGTGTTACAGTTTGCAAAATTTCTTATGCTAAATACCTGTTTCTTTTTTCATTCTCACAACAATTTCATTTAAGGAGAAAATAATCCTTTACCTTGAGTACCCTGCTACTCTCCCCATACTCTCTAAAAGTATAAAAAGTGAAAGCCACTCTGTAGATTAACACTGCCCATTGCCACCACCATACCATCCTCCAATGGAAACTAACATTTTTTCAGCTCCCTATTCTCTGCCAGATGCTGGGATAATTTTTTATAAATAATAAGTCGGCCTTTGGTATCCTCAGGTTCTGCATCCAAAGATTCAACCAACCACGGATTGAAAATATTTGAAAAAAAATCCCGAAAATTCCAGAAACCAAAACTCGAATTTGCTGCACACTGGCAACTATTTACATAGCGTTTACATTCTATTTTAAATTATTTTTATAGCATTTACATTTATGCCATTTTACATAAGGGACTTGAGCCTGTTTGGATTTTGGTATCTGTGGGGGTCCTGGAACCAATCCCCCTTGGATTCCACGGGAGGACTGTACAGCTTCAATTTATCTCTTCTTTGCCTTTAGATTGTTCAATTTGATTCCCTGCCTCCCAAAAAAAACCCAGCCAAAATCTAGAAATAAAATATGTACTTTCCTTCTCTGTGGATACTCTAATAAGGAAAAAGAAAAGGGGTGGCAAAGCTGAGAAGGAACTGACACCTTTCTGAAAACTTTCCTGCAGTGGCTGATTTAGGGACCAATTCTGTGAATTTCAGCAGGATAGTGTAACACATTGGGTGGATCAAGGCTGTGTTGACAAGAGCTGCCACTTATGGGAATTTCCAATGAAGACATCATCAGGTAGGAAAAGACTCCGGCAGAAGTATTTTGGTGAGGAGGCTCTTCATTCCTCACGTTGGTTCAGAGTAACAGTTCCAAGCCAGAAGAAGGCTGAGGAGAAGAAGCAAGATGGAGGCCACCACCGGAAATCTCCTGGGAGGACAGGAAAAGCCCTGCTCCAAGATGTGGCATTACCCAATTCCAGGGGGCGCCCTTCATATGGAATACAATGTGCATTGTGCCCTTGGAGTTGTGCAACATGCAATCCTCCCCATGGTACCTGGCCCTGTCCTCCCCATTCCACTGAGGGCTATAGGGGGTATCCATGTTGGGGACTGTCACGAGAACTGGGAACTCTCAAGCTTTCTTACTCATTTGATGGTTTGATGCCTGGCATTCTGATTTCAGTTCAACGGGATTCTCTAGATAAGTTGATCAGGACCGTGTAGGCAAGTATCATGTCCAACGTGTGATTCCTCCTACAGAAACTCAGACTCCTTGTGGCAAAGATTTCTCTGGAAAAAAATCAATTTCACGTAAACTGTGTGGCCCCATTCCTTTAGTCATGTTTTTTTCTGGGAAAAGCATCACCATTTGAGAAAAATGAATTAGAAATTATTCTAATTCCTATATGGGGCCTAGTAACTATTTCTCACCTGCCCTTTAAGTCTATGGTTCTCAAAACTGACCACACTTAAGAATTATCCAGAGAACTTTAAAAAACATATTGATGCCTGGTTTCCACTTCAGCCCAATGAAATCATAATCTCTGAAGGTGGGAACCAGGCAATTACATTTTTTAAAGATCCCCAAGTGACTTTGTTGTGTGCCTCAGGTGGTTTTCTTATTCTTCCTCTGATCTCACCCTCACTGACAAGTAGCTTTAAGAAGGCTTGTGGCTGCGGGAACTCAGTTGTGAAACTGGAGAAGACTAATCAGATTGCAAAGGTGATGAGACACACATGTCACTGAAAACAAATATTATCAAATGCCACATTCCAGGGCATGTGCTGGGAACACACAATAAATGACACAAGGTGCCTGCCCTCAATAAGTTTCTGCTCTAGTTGGAAGGACAGATATGTGAACTACTATCCTGCAGAGTAAAATTAAATCAAGGTACTGTGGGAACAGGTGGTGGTGGGGGATAAAGGAAGGTTTCTCTGGAGAGAAGAAATTTGAGGTGTGTCTTCAGGGAGAAGTAAAATTTTGATCAATGGAAAGGAAGCAGAAAACATTCCAAAGAAAAGAACAGCTTGAGCAAAGGCATAGAAGAAAGAAAGTGGATGGGATATTAGGAAATTAGAGGAACCTTGTGGAGCTTCAGAAAATGGTGGGCTATGAAGCTGGAAATTTAAATTAAAACTTGGAGAGCCTCAGAAGCCCCCACAAGAAATCATAAGTGTGTGTAAGATTGTATGATGCGTGTCTGAGAAGGAGGGGGCCACAACAAAGGTTTAAAAGTAACTAGTGCCATGACCAGATCTGAAACAAATAGGAACATGATCAACATGAACTTTGGTAAATACATTTGAGGTAGTTACTCATCCTACCTTCAGGCAACCTTCTCTGCTTATCTGCCCCTGGGACCTGCACTCTGGGAACCTGAACACACCTTTGTTTCATTCTTTGTGCCTTTTACATATTTTCTCTCTGTTCAGAATGCTCTGTCCTCCCTTCTTTGATAATTCCTATGTATTGGCCAAACTCTGAAGTCACCTTCTCTGTGCTTCTTTCTATAACACTTGTGTAGGGATAGCTTAAAAGTGCTTGTTAACTGTATTGTATTCATTGACATGTCTGTCTTTCCCTCCAGAAGGTGAGCTCCTAGAAGACAGAAATGAGATCTTTTTAAACTTTCAATCAGCAGGACTCAGCACAGTGGCTGGCATATTGGCTGTGCAGACTGACTGATTGAATGAATGTGAAAGCACTTACCAGATGTTAGAAAGATTCAAACTTACAATTTATGTCCTGCAATGTTAAAGTACAGGGATTCAGGAACATTTTTTCCATATTTAAAACCCTTTGCTCAGGCTTGAAACATTTATCATCTGAAGCGTTCATTTATATAAGCAAAGTGAAAGTTACTGAACCTATCAGTTTATTTCCATGGAGCAAGCAATATTTCTTTCTTTAGTAATAATCTGCCAAAGGAATATTACAGTTAATGTGTCTTTGGCTAGAGGAAATATAAATACCATTCAAAAAGCTCCTGTAATCCATTGAGGCCTACAAAAGGGAAAAAAATCCCCTAAAGGGTGTGACAATGACATTTGGGCACTTGCTGGGCTGAGAAGAGGGAGGGTGGAACTCTGTGAATTTTGTTGATTTCCAATCCCTTAAATGTATTTCTGCTGGTTGGAGGATTAAAAGGTTTACTGGTGAGAGTGTCAGTTATGAAAGGATCGAGGATAGATTCTATAATCCTGTAAAAGAGAGCCTCGGCAGGTTCTCCAACAGGAATCTAGAAATATTTGGTATCTTGGAAATCATTTTGCGCTATTGTTATATTCTCTTAGTTCTTCTATGACAATCCTGCTGCTCCTGGAAGAAATGGCAACTTTCATGAACTTAATTTTTGTTGCTCTCATACTCTATTTGCAAGGCACTTTATTTTTCCCTGCAGTTCTATCAGGCTTTGCCTCATGTATTTTGGTGCTCTGTTGTTAGGTGCATACACATTAAGGATTGTTACATCTTCTTGGAGAATTAACCCCTTTATCATTAGGCAAAGTGTCCCTCTTTATTCTTGATAATTTTCCTTGTTCTCAAGTCTGCTTTGTCTGAAATTAATATAGCTACTCCGGTTTTTTTTGAAGATTTATTTATTATTTAGTTGGTTAGTTAATTTATTTTTGGCTGCGTCTGGTCTTAGTTGCAGCACACAGGACCTTTGTTGTGGTGCATGGGCTTCTCTCTAGTTGTAGTGTGTGGATTTTCTCTTCTCTAGTTGTGGTGTGCAGGCTCCAGAGTGCATGGGCTCTGTAGTTTGCGGCACTCAGGCTCTAGTTGAGGCGTGCAAGCTCGGTAGTTGCGGCACTCAGGCTTAGTTGCCCCAGCATGTGAGATCTTAGTTCCCTGACCAGGGATCGAACCCACGTCCCCTGCATTGTAGGGCGGATTCTTTACCACTGGACCACCAAGGAAGTCTCTATATAGCTACTCTTGATTAGCATTAGCATGGTATATCTTTCTCCATTCCTTTACTTTTAACCTTTCTGTGTCTTTATATTTAAGGTGGGTTTCTTGCAGAAAACATATAGCTGAGTCATGTTTGTTTGTTCACTCAGACAGTCGTGCTGACAAAAAAAATTGGTGTATTCAGAGCATTCATATTTAAAGTGGTTATTAATATAGTTGGTTTAATATTTACCATGTTTATAACTCTTTTCTGTTTGTACTTGTTTCTCTCCTGCCCCCTTTTTGCACTCTCTGGTATATCAATTATACTTCTTTCTAAACTTTTTTTTAGTAATTTCTCTAGAGTTTATAATGTATATTTCAACTAATCTAAGTCCCCTTTCATATTACACTTACCACTTTATGGGTAGTTCAGTTACCTTAAACAGAGTTTTCCCAATTCCTCCCTCTTATTCCTTAAAACATTGCTACCATTTATTTTACCCAATGTATTGTTACTATTATTACTTTGAATAGTTATCTATTAGACCAAGTAAGAAGAAGAAAAATAAAATATTTTATTTTAAATTTATTTATTCCTCTTCTGGGCTCATCCTTTCTTTACCTATCCAGATTTGTAATCTATTACATTTTCTTCCTCCCTGGAAGAATTTCTTTTAACATTTCTTGCAGAGCAGGTCGGCTGGAAATGAATTCTGAAAGAATTTTTTTTTTTGGTCATCTGAGAAAGTCTTTATTTGTCCTTCACTTGTAAAGGATAAATTTGCTGGATATCAAATTCTAGGTTTGTGTTTTTTCGATTCTTTTTTTCCTAACACTTTAAATATTTCACTCCACTCTTTTCTTACTTGCATGGTTTCTGATGAGAATTCAGAGTATTTCTTATCCTTGTTCCTCTATACATAAGATGTTCTTTCCCTCTGACTTCTTTCAAGATTTTCCCATTGTCTCTGTTTTTTTTGAGTTTGACTATGACATACCTAGGTGTAGATTTTTTTGGCATTTATCTTGCTTGGTTTTCTGTGAGCTTCCTGCATCTGTGGTTTGGTTTCTGTCATTAATTTTGGAAAATTCTCATTCATTTTTACTTCAAATATTTCTTCTGTTCCATTTTCTTTCTCCTCTCCTTCTAGTATGCCAATTATGTATACGTTACATCTTTTGAAATTGTCCCACAGTTCTTAGGTGTTCTGTTCTTTTTTTTTTTCCTTTGCATTTTAGTTTGGGCAGTTTCTATTGCTATATCTTCACACACACTCATTCTTTCCTTGGGACCACGTCCAGTCTACTGAAAAGCCCATCAAAGGTGTTCTTCATCTTCATTAGAGTGTTTCTCGTTCTCGGCATTTCCTTTTGATTCTTTCTTAGAGTTTCCATCTCTCTCCTTCCATTACCCATCTGTTCTTTTATGTTGTCAATTTTTTCCATTAGACTCCTTACCATATTAATCACAGTTATTTTAAATTCCCTGTCTAATAATTACAAAAATCTATGTCATATCTGAGTCTGATCCATGCTTTGTTTCTTTAGACAGTGCCTTTTCTTGTCTGTTAATAGGCCTTGTAATTTTTTGTTGAAAGCCAAACATGTTGTATCAGGTAGTGGGAACTGAGGTGAACAGGCTTTTGGTGTGAGGTTTTACATTAATCTGGCTAGGAGCTGGGCTGTGTTTAATGTTTGCAGTAGGTATAAGAGGCTTCAATTTCCTCTAGCATCCTTGTTGTCTGGATTCTCCTAAAAACTCCTTACATAGAGACTGCACCTTGCAGTTCTTTCAGTTCTAATCCGCTGTGATTATTCTGAAGACCTGTAGATATTGTGCTAAGGTGTAGGGGGAGCAGAAGCATTCAATAATTATGATTTACCTATGATTAATTTTCAGTCTTTCAGTGGTCTTGTGTCTTTGGGCTTTGACCTTCACAAGTGTTTCTCAGCCACTTCGCTGCCTTAGGAGAGACAGGAAGTCTAGAAGGGGCTGGAGTTGGGTAATGCAACCCTCTCTCAGCACCTCCACTCCCCGCCCCCCCCACCATTCATCTCTGGCTATGTAGGCCTTTGTTATAGAGAAGGCTCCATATATTTCAACATAGTTTATTTTCTCCTCCTCTGCCAGAAACGTGAGTTTTTTTTTTCTTGGCTCTTCACCATGAGAACCTGGTGAGCTTCCTGGAGGTAAAGCTCATGAATGTATGCAGTTCCCCCCCTAAGACTGCAGGCCCCAAGAGTTTCTCACTCTCACACTAGTCCACACTCCACCTCCAAGGATTTGTCAAAGTTATCACGTAAATGTTTCCACCAGCTTAAGGCTCCAGGGACTTCTGTTTCAGATAAGCTAATGTTAATTGTGATTCTTTGTATTTGCCGGTCTCTCCAGATTTCGGGGAGAGGGGCAGTTTGCCCTGAACCTCAATTCTTTTATGAGTCAAAGAAAGGTAATTTACTTTAAGTTTGTTGATCTTTTTTCTTGTTGTACGGATGGGGGTGATGACCTTCAAGTTCTTTACAAGTCAGAGCTGAAACTGGAAGCCCTCAGAACTCCGTAAAAACAAATTTAAATAGTGCTTTGTCATTAATCCAATTATTCATTTATTACAGGTACAAGGTATTGAACTAGAATCTACAGGTGGATACTGAGATAAGCAAACATGGAGCCGGTCCTCAGGAAGCTTATATTCTAACGTGGGATGGTACAAGACAGCTTCTCAACCCCTGTGCTTGACTGTGTCATAGGTGTGTCCCAGCTCCCAGTGTAACTGAGCCAGTGGCAGAGGCTCAGAACAGCTTTCTCTCTCAGTGCTTTACAAATATCATTTTCTATTTGTGTCATGACAAGGAAAAGGGTGAAAAACACTGGAGGTGGCAACAAAACACACACCAAATTACTATAATAAAATGCAGACAGTGATGCATCAAAAAAAGATCGGATTATTAAGGTGGGTGTTTATAGAGGAGGGAGGCCTTAAATCTAGAAATTCTAGAAAAATTACAAGAGGTCACATTTGGAGTGAACATGGGAAGATGAGTAGGATTTGAATGTGCAGAGAGGGAGGGGCAATGATGGAGAATATTCCAGGTGTAAGGCACAGGTAGGATTGGGAATAGGATTGGGATGAAGAATACTGAGTTCAATTGGGTTAGAGCAGAGGATGAGTGAAGAGGCATAATGGGAGCTAAAGTCAGAAAGAAAGTTTGGGTGCATGTGGAATATATCAACTTGCACATTTGTATATTTATCATGTGATATTAATTGATATTCATGACAATTCTAAGGTACTACAAAATTCAAGGTGCCTTGTAAATTGCCAAAGTTTAAACAATATTTAGTAAGATTCTAATGCTAAGTAAGTTAACTGTATTTTAGTTGCAAGCATAGTATGAAGTTGCATCTTTTGTTGAAAGTGAGTTGGATGGTAAGGGGTGTGGGTATGAATTAAAGTCATTGATAAAGCAAAAATTACCATGTTAAAAGTACTCTTGAAAATTGCTTAAATTGCCCATAAGGTTTTTTTTTTGTTTTTTTTTTTTTGCGGTACGCGGGCCTCTCACTGTTGTGGCCTCTCCCGTTGCGGAGCACAGGCTCCGGACGTGCAGGCTCAGCGGCCATGGCTCACGGGCCAAGCCGCTCCGCGGCATGTGGGATCTTCCCAGACCAGGGCACGAACCCGTGTCCCCTGCATCGGTAGGCGGACTCGCAACCACTGCACCACCCATAAAGTCTTTTAAGCATGGTTTTATAAATACTACCTTGTGCAATAACTGTTGGGAGCACTAAGTTCTGAGAATTATTAAGATAATTAAAAGAACAAAAAGGTGGGGAAGGAGTCTTTAGAGAGATGTCTGGGCATTTAAGCTATTCTACGTGTTAAATGGTTATCAAATTCCTAAGTAGTGAATGGTTGATAAGCAGAGAATTCTAGTGTTACTGTTTGCCTGCAGAGTTCACTCCTTTTGGTTTGATGTAAGGTCTCTATAATCTTAATATATATGAACAGATTGTTTGGTAATGGTGTATGTGTGTGGTGGCAGGAGCCACTAAAGCAGAAAGTGGAAAGGTTTAAGTACTAAAGCCAGGGAACACTATGTGTAAGTTTAAAATGATATCATAACATAATAGAAACAAATGGAATTTTGTGTTGATAACAGAACTCTCTTGATTGAAAGTAGAAGTTCACTTGAGCTAGCTTAAGCAATTAAAGAAAATGCAGGGTGAGAGCTGGGGTAGGGTGGGGGATTAGGAGGCTTTGGGGTTTAACCAGACCTAAGTGGTTAATGCTAAGCCACTCTAGGGTTAAGCTAAGCCTCAGGAATGAGCTGGAACCAGGAATTTGAATGTGCTGCAAACTCTGTTTCTTTTTTGTGCATCTAATCATTCTCACCTACCTCTCTTTCTATCATGGCTTTTCATTTTATATTCTAAAGGCTGAAGGTCTCTAATAAGGGTAGGGATTACTGCTGCTATTTCACCACTATTTCAGAGACAGGTAGTAGAGAGAAATGCTATTAAAGGAAGTATATATTCCTTGTCTACTAAGAGGTTTTACTTGTTTTAAATCAAGAATTACTAGCTCTTTATTTTCCTTTTTTATTATGGTGTAACTCACACAAAGTATATACACAAATCTTAGGTGTACAGCTCGATGAATTTTCACATATGTAATCACAACGGTTCAATACACAGAAACTTTCCAGCACCCCAGAAAGCTACTTATGCTCTCTCCCAGTTAATCCCACATTAAAGGTAACCACTATTATCACTTTATTTTTAACCTTTCTTCATCTCAGTTCACAAGATTGTTGGAGTGTTAGAATGCACAAAGATAGAATGCATTCAGAACTGCAGTAGATATTTCAATAGTTCATATGCTAGAGAAAGAAATTAGTGAAGGTAGTGGCTTTACATATTTTTTGAACATGACCTACAGTAAGAAAAACAAAAAACAAAAAACAAAACCCCATATTTTTTTAACAACATGGCCTAGGATATACATACAATCATCTCTCCACAATTTCAAGTGGGATCATGAGCAGCATGGCTTCCTCTGATTCAAGGGTCTATGGAGTCAAAAACACAGCCACCAGGAGCTCTGCTGTGAGCATCTTCTCCATTCAAGAAACAAGCCATATTAAAGCTAGAATCCTAGTCCCAATCTCAGATTCCTGGAACAGGTATCTTATTGTTCCAGCTTGGGTCAGGGGTCTGCTCCTGGACCAATTCACTATGGTCAGGAGCATGGGTTCATGCCTGTATAAAATGGCTGCCAGAGGCTCATAACTGATAGCCTGCAGATCCGGTGGGGAGAAGCAGTTCCCAGAAGAGGAATGGACCAGGAAGACAACCTAGGAGGTCTATATTATTGCACCAAATCTGAATTTGATTCTCAGGTTCTCCATATACTTGCTCTATAATACTGGAAAATTATGTCTTAATTCATAGAGTGAATATATATTGTTTCCTTAGCCTGTTCCAAGAATGTGCTACTTTCTAAGCAAATGATAATATACACCTTTCCTCAAGAAAGAGCCTTATTCAGGTATAACTGATATACCATAAACAATATCCATATTTAAAGTGTATAATTTGGTAAGTTTTAACATATATATACACCCATGCAACCAGTACCACAAGCAAGATGATGAACATATCCATTATCCCGAGTTTCCTCGTGCCTCTTGGAAATCCCTCCCTTCACCCCTACTCCATTTAGCTATTATCCTTAATTCTTCAGATAGCTCCCACAATTCCTTACAGACACAAATTAGATTCTGCTATTTGAAAGTGATCTTTTCTCCCATTACAATTTTAAATAGGTGATCGCTGTTTAGGAAAGCTATTGCTCTAGCCATTTTACTGAACGTGTTTCAATTCATTCCTTGGGTTTTCCAAGTAAGCAATCATAGTATCCAAAAAGAATATTTTTCTTTTTCTCCATTTATTTATTTATTACTGTTTGTTTTGTTTGGCCTTCCTGGTTCAGTTAGGACCTCAGGAAAATGTTGGCTAGTAGCAGCAGGCCTGCTCCTAACAATTTCAGTGCCCAGGCAAGAGTACAAAAAGAGGTCCACACACCATATATCTAAATATTTAAAGATTATAAAGCTAACAAACTGTTAGATTAAAACGTTCTATTTAGCTACCTTGAACACACCTAACTTATAGCAAACATATGTATAATAACCTAGAAGGCTAGGTTCAAGTTTAGAATCCTTGAGTGTCACATCTCCCTAGTGTACTTGAGGTAGATTTTTTCAGAGCTTAACTTGAATGACCTTTACTTCAAAAGCTCTTGTTTTGGGGCTTCCCTGGTGGTGCAGTGGTTGAGAGTCCGCCTGCCGATGCAGGGGGCACGGGTTCGTGCCCCCGCGGCATGGGCCCGTGAGCCATGGCCGCTGAGCCTGCGCGTCCGGAGCCTGTGCTTCGCAACGGGAGAGGCCACAACAGTAAGCCCTTGTCTTGCATAAAAATTTTTTCCCATGGTATTGGCTAATACTTTAATTTTTCTCCTTAGAATTAAAATCTTATAAACACCTCATTCCTAGAGTAAAAGAAATCAGCACTCATTATACTCACAAAGAAAATCCAAAACGCTTAGCAGATTTTATGCTTTATTTTAGAAATTACCTTTCAAGGCAATTCTTACAGACCCCTAATATTCATTGGCCCACAATTTCTACCCCTACTCGCACTCCACTGGAAGACCCTAAGAGCTGAGTTTCCTTAGCTATGGCTTGAATACCCTTATGACTTCTAAGGATAGTACCATCAGTGGATACGTTCTGAGCAAGTCATCTGAATATTCACAAACGCATATTAAAAAGGCTGGATCTGGAAGTCAGGCCATCCAGGGAGGAGGACTTGTGACCTGGACAGGGCTTCAAAGCCAACCAACTGCTTGTTCATTGGTATCAGCTGGAAGAACTTGAAAAGGGAATTAGGAAACCCAGTTGAAGTTCCAACTGTGTCACTACATGGCTGAACTGCTAGTGAGTCACTAGAACTCTTTGTTGAGCCTTAGCATCATTATCTATAAAATTGGGATAAGGATACTGGCACTGGGTTGACACTGGTTCAACCCGTTTTTGGGAAAAAGCCCAACTTGTCTGAGTTTCAGTTTCTGTGCCTGTTACAATTAAGACTTGTGCCGTCTACCTCAGAGGGGGGTGTAGATGGAGAAGGCACAACCTCTGTGAGCTTCAGTTTCTACAGGTGTAAAGAGGTAAGAACACCCGGCCAGCCCACCAATAAAATTCCTAGAAGAACAGAGGAAAATGGACAAAAAAGTTGCAAAATGTAGTGGGCTATACAGATGTGAATTGTCTCACACTTAAAACTCAACGAACTGACAGACTTAAAGGGCATTTGTGCGTCTCCTTCCTCTTAGCTCCCTTGTTACAACCCCACAACATAAATCAATACCACTTAGTAAGACGGTCCAGAGCGGCGACCGCGTCTGCACACACAGAGGCGCCAGCCACACCCCTCGAGGCCGGAACTGGGCGGGAGGGGGCGTGGCGCAGCCCAGCCCGCCTATCGCGACGCCCCGTCCCGTCGCGCCCGCGCCTGCGCCTGCGCCGTGCGTACCCACCGGCCTCGAACGTCCCGGCGGGAGGTAAGGGGATCGCGATAGGCCCCCACGGGGGCGTAAGGCCCTGGCTGGCGTCGTGGGCCGGGTGCCAGCCCCGCGCGCGGGAGGGGCGCCCCGCAGGAAGCAGGGCATCAGGTTGTAAGTGCGAACGCTGTGGGAGTTCTTCTCGGCTTGAAGAAGTGGTGGTTTCGGTTTTGGAGGTGCTTTCGAAGCGGATATAGGGAGGCGGCCGACCGGGCGAGCTTGACGGCCTCCCGGGGTCTCAGGGTGGAAAAGTTTACTTCGTCTGCCCTGCGTGTGACGCACCGTGGGTCTTAGGTCATCAGGGTCGCCGGCGTCTCGGTCTGGAGAGGGTCCAGCGCACCCGTTCGGGGGCGGGGGTTGGGGGAGGTGGCGTTTGGTTTATGTGGCCCAGGTGCGCGGTGGGTGACGCTGCGAGGGATGACGCGAGGCTCGAGGGTGTTTAGGGGAGGTCCTGGGGCGCGAGGGGGGAGCCTCCTGTCAGCCATACCAGGGAGGGTGGTTCGCAGAAGGCCCCACGTCTGTCTCCCCTTTTTTTACAATTCGGAATCGGAGGCTCAGAGAGCAGACCGTACGGTAGGTAGGTCCGAGGGCCTTGACTTTTCTTTCCAAATTCAGTACCCCTTGCCCCAGTGAGAAACACGGGGCGACGTGCCTGAGGGAATTCGGTGCCCCAGGTGTGGGGAAATGTGGAAAGGTGTTCATAACATTTTTGGAAGGGGGCGTTGCCAGCGGTATTGGACTTTTCATGAGAAATGGGGCTGTTCACTTATAAATAACCTTAAGTAATTTGGTTAACCTCCCAGTACTTTTTCCTTATTGGAAACGTGAGTAGTATGGTACTCAGCTGGTAATAGTTGTAAGCACTAAAGGTAGTTTGTAAAGCACCTGGCACCCGCCCCGCCCACCCCAAGTGTTAGTGCAGTGAATATGATTGCAATTCTTTGACCTCAAAATATTTGTCCTGTCTTATGGGAAACATCAGTTTACACATTATTTTAAGAGACTTTTTATTTTGAAATATTTTACAATTACAGAAAAGTTACAAAAGTAATACAGAGTTCTCTACAATTTCCTTTAATGTTAACATCTTACATAACTATAATGCAATTATCAAAAGTAAGAAATTAACTTCAGCACAACGCTGTTAACTAAATCACCAACTTTCTTCAGATTTCATCGTTTTTTATACTAAAGTCCTTTTTCTGTTCCACGATTCAATCTAAGATCCCACGTTGCATTTAGTTGGTATGGCTCCTTAATCTTCTCCAGTCTGTGACAACTTCTAAGTCTTTTCCTGTCTTTCATGACCGTTACACTTTGGAAGAGTCCTGGTTAGTTGTTTTGTAGAGTGTCCTTCAATTGGGTTTTGTCTGATGTTTTCTCAAGATTAGAGTAAGGTTGTGTACTTTTGTTGATACCACAGAAGTGTATATGCCCTTCTCAGTAGTTCATATGAGGGGTACATTATATGACACACTGCATTTGATATTGCTCTTGATCACTTGGTTAAGGTGGTGTTGGCTGGGATTCTCTAATGTAAAGTAACTATTTTTCCCTTTGTAATTAATCAGTATCTTGGGGGAGAACTACTTTTAAACAATGCAAATATTCCTGTTTCTCCTCAAACTTTAATTTGTTGATTTTAGCATCCATTGATGATCTTGCCTTCAGTAATTATTACTGTAATGTTCTAATGGTGGTTTTCTGTTTCCCTCATTCCTTCGTAATTTACTAATTGGAGTTTTTCTGTAAGGAAGAGCTGCATCTTCATCCCATTTATTTATTTATTGTTAATTTTTTGTATCTGTATGGACTCATTTATTTTTCTATTGGTTATTTTCCTACACTTTCGTTATTTGTTTTATGTCTCAAATTGTTCCAGCTTCGTCCATTTCAAGTTTTTTCAGGTTGCTTCCTGTGCCCTTTTTATAGGCTCTCATCCTTTTTTGAGAACTTCCTTGCTTTTTGGATGCTCCAAGCTTCTCTTGCATTTTCCCTGCCCTGGAATCCACCATTTCTCCAAAGACCCCTGCTTTCTTTGTTTGGAGAGTAGTATTTAAACACCAAGGATCTGGGCGCTAGGTGTGCTCATTGCTGCTGGGTTATCATTACTTCCAGTGCCTGGCAGAAGACACCTTAGAAGCGTGTGTGTGTGTGTGTGTGTGAGTGTATGTATATATTTCTAGCTGTGTATACAGTTGTCCCTTGGTATCCACAGAGAATGGTTCTAGGACCTGCAGTGGATAGCAAAACCCGAAGCCACTTAGGTCCCATAGTTGGCCCTTTGTATCTGCGGTTGCATATCCACGGATTCAACTCACTGTGGATCATGTAGTATTTATTGAAAAAAATTCACTGTAAGTGGACCCTCTCAGTTCAAATCCATATTGTTCAAGGGTCAACTGTAAATCCATATATTTCATGGAGATACAGGCACACATATGTGTATATTCATGCATCTGCAAAGATTTATATTTATTTTTGTGTTTATCTGTATATATATATATATATACACACACATGTATTTTAGATATATGTCTGTGTATATATATATATATATATATATATATTTTCTAAACTAAAGTTTATCCTGATACTTCTGTTTCTAATACAGTACCACAGGGTTCATTCTAGTCTTGCCTCTTACTTGTAACTTCTTTCTTCAACAGTGAGAAATCTGGCTTTTGTGTTCTACAAAATATTTCCTTATTTGTTCAGTCCTAGTATACACATAAAGTAATTTCAGGATTTCTAACCCATAGTCCTATGAGAAATAAATTTACTAACTAGAGTACAGTATAGTTGTGTGTAATTCTTTTTGTCTTTAGCCTTATAGTATCCAGTTTAGTATCTAGGATCCCATATCTAGACACTAGTATCGAGTATCCAGCATCTGTTTTCCAAAGTTACCTAGATTAGTTATTTTCTTCCCCTACTTCTTTCATTGTGGTTATGTTGTTCATTTGTAATACAGTTAATTTTATTTTTTATAGTTTGTATTTCATTTTGGGTTCCCCCACATCTCGTTGTTTTTGTTTTTTAATATACAAAAATGCACCTTTTGTGGTGTACAGTTCTGTGAATTTTGATAAATGCATATAATTGTTTATCCACCACCATTCTCATGATACAAACAATTCTGTCGCCCCAAATGTTCCATTACACTAGAAAAATAAAGTTAAAAGTAATACAACAACTTTACAGAAGTTTGAGAAATTAGGCATTTTTGTGTGTTTTCTCTTGTTTTTTCATAGACATATTTTAAATACCTGTGATGTTAATGTAAATGTATTTTTTAATCCTATGTTTGAATTATATCAGAAATAATTCCCAGTTTTCTGTCTTAAAAATCAAGAAATGCTGAAATACATTTTCAACTGATTATTTAATCACACTTTTAAACCACAATTTCTATATTGAATTACGACCTTCCCTTAATAGCTTATAAACGTTATTTGAGCTATTTTATGATCAGAGGCACTGTTGGATGACTTTGTTTCAGTAACATCATACTTTAATGCAACTATTCGAATGCTGTGTTCCCTTCTTAGTTTTATATGGGTAATTTATTATGATTTTATAGAAATGGAAATGGTGGAGAGAAAAAAAAATACTCTCTAGAAGTAGACCAAGAGTTGGGAAAGTCTTGGGAGGGTCTTAGGTCAGAATGTCTTCCCCTAGAGATGGCCCTTGTGAGGCAGCAGGTTATTCCTTGAGCACAAAAAGCTGAGGGGCAGAGTCATGCACTCTGACCTGGAAATATTACTTTTTGAATTCAAAAAAGAGAGCTATCATCATAGCATAGGGGAGCAGTGAAAACAAGCCAAATAGTCAATAATTGGGGTTTGTCAAGTACACCATAAACTGATTAGTGGAAGAGAAGGCAGAATCATTTGAGTTGTATCTCAAATGATACATAAAGTTGAGAGGCAGATGGGATATAAAAGAGCATCTAGACAGAGGGAGCATCTTGCAAGCCAAAAGCAGAGATTGGGTGATGATATTTCAGTAGGTTGGGTGGATTACTTATGAACATTTTATTTTCTTGTTCAGATAATAGGGAACCTTAGAAGTTTTTATTCAGAGGAGGAGCATGTTGCCTTTGGTGTTTTAGATATATTCTTTGGTGGTAATCTATGGGGAAAAATTGGAGAGGGGAAAGAGTCTAAACACAGGCCAAATAAGACACTTGTAATGTGCTATGCATATTGTGCTGTTTGACTAGAGTGATAGGATTGGAAATAGTGTAGAAGAGACATGTGAAGAAATGTTTTAGTTCCATTAGCATTTGTTGAATACCAGGTATGTTAAAAAACATTTTGATAGGAATAGTAATAGATATAAAGATAGCTTCTTATATAATCTGCATAGTGGAAGAAAACACAAGAGGCAATGTGACAAACTGGGAACATTAGTGTTAGGGAAATATTGATAATTTATGAGACTATTATATGTTAATATAATAAGAGAAAGACAGTCCCTGTAGCACGAGCAGGCAATTGATGAAAGAAGAAATGCAAATAGAGAATAAGTCAATCTCATTAGTAATATAAAGAATGCAAAATAAAACAATAATGAGATACCATTTTTGTCACCAGTTGAATGTCTTAAGAAGAATGATAATATCAGGTATTGGTTGGAGTATGGATAAATGGACATTTTAAAGTTTTTTAAATTGAAGTATAGTTGACATACAATACTGTATTTATCTCCACTATACAACATAATGATTTGACATTTTTATACATTATGAATTTATCACCATGATATCTAGTAACCATCTATCATCCTACAAAGTCATTACAATATTATCAACTATATTCCGTATGCTGTACCTTACATCTCTGTGAGTTGTTTATTTTATAACTGGAAATGTGCACCCCTTACACCCCTTCACGCATTTCACTCACCATGCCGCCTCCGTTCTGGTGACCACCAGATTATTCTCTGTATCTGTGGATCTGTTTCTGTTCTGTTTTGTTTTTTAAATTCCACGTGTACATGAAATCATACGGCATTTGTCTTTCTTTGGCTTATTTCACTTAGCATAATACCAGATTATTCTCTGTATCTGTGGATCTGTTTCTGTTCTGTTTTGTTTTTTAAATTCCACGTGTACATGAAATCATACGGCATTTGTCTTTCTTTGGCTTATTTCACTTAGCATAATACCCTCTAGGTCCATCCATGTTGTTGCAAATGGCAAGATTTCATTCTTTTTCATGGCTGAGTAATAGTCCATTGTGTGTGTGTGTATGTGTGTGTGTGTGTGTGTGTGTTTATGTATGTATGTATGTATATGTATCACATCTTCTTTAGCCATTCATCTATCTTTGAGCACTTAAAGGTTGCTTCCATATCTTGCTAATGTGAATAATGCTCTATGAACATAGGGGTGTATATATCTTTTCAGTTAGTGTTTTCATTTTCTTCAGATAAATACCAGAATTGGAATTGGTGGATCATATGATAGTTCTGTTTTTAATTTTTTGAGGAACCTCCGTACTGTTTTTCATAGTGGTTGCACCAGTTTACATTCCCACCACATGCACGTGGGTTCCCTTTTCTCCACATCCTTGCCAGCAACCAACACTTGAAATTTCTTGTCTTTTTGATGATAGCCATTCTGACAGGTGTGAGGTGATAGCTCATTGTGGTTTTGATTTGCATTTTCCTGATTATTAGAGATGTTGATCATCTTTTCATGTGTCTGTTTCCCATCTGTCTGTCTTTCCTGGAAAAATGTTCAGATCCTCTACCCAGTTTTTGATTGGATTGTTTATTTTTTTGATATTGAGTTGTGTGAATTCTTTGTATATTTTGAATATTAATGCCTTATCAGATATATCATTTCCAAATATCTTTTCTCATTTAATAGGTTACCTTTTTGTTTTGTTGATGGGTTCCTTCACTGAGAAAGCTTTTTATTTTGATGTAGTCCTATTTCTTTGTTTGCTTTTGTTGCCCTTGCCTGAGGAGACAGATCCAAAAACATATTGTTAAGACCAGTGTCAAAGAGTATACTGCCTGTGTTTTCTTCTAGGAGTTTTATGGCTTCAGGTCTCACATTTAAGTCTTTAATCCAGATAAGTGGACATTTTGATATGTTGCTAGTGGGAATGTAAATAGGCACAGCCTTTTTTGGGACATTTAGAATCAGAAGCCTTAAAAAATGTATGTACCTATTAATTCTATTTCCAGGTATTTACTTTAAATAAATAATCATAGATGGTAGTATGGATTTGTGTGAAAGAAGAGTAATTACACTGTGGTTTAGTTTATAATAGTGGAAAATTGGAAACATCCTGAGTGGCCAACATTAGATGATTAAATTATCGAACATCTGTACAATGTGATACCATGCTGCTATAAAAATACATTATAGAAAAATAATAATTTACATGGAAACATTTTTATTATATTTGATCAGGTTATTCACAATAAATCTTTTATTTGTTCTTCATTGCTTCCTTTATTCACCCAGTAACAGTATACTTTATTATATTTTTTTGCTCCTTGCCATTCCTTTCTTTTGGGTTTATTTTCTTTATTGTTAAAGCATGCCTTTTAGTAGTTCTTTTAATGAAGGACTTGGTAATAAACTCAGTCTTTGTATGTCTGAAAATGATTATTTTACCTTCACTTCTGAATAATAATTAACCTGGGTATATACCAACTCAGCACTTTGAAGATATTCCTATCTTTTGATATGTTGCTTTGATGAAAAGTTTACTGCTTTTGTTGTTTTAGTTTATCTGTCTTTTATCTCCGGTTTGCTTTTTAAGATATTTTTTCTTTGTCCCTAATGTTCTGAAATTTCCCTTCATGTGTTTAGGTAAATTTGTTTTTTATTTATGCTACTTAGTGTTTATGTGCATTTTCAGTTTGAGGCTTTACATCTTAATTCTCAGCATATTCTCTTTGAATAGTGCCTTTTTGCCATTTTATTTATTCTTTCCTTATGGGACTCCTACTTGTTATTGAGCTTGTCATTTTATCCTTAATGTTGCTTATCTTCTTTTTATGTGTCCTTATTCCTCTGTGTTCATACTGATAGCTTCCAATCAATAATTGTCTTTTCAGCTACAAAATTTACTGTTTAACCCATCTTTGGAGGTTTTTATTTGTAGAATTTTTACTTGGTTTATTTTCAGATTGACCTGTTACTGTTTCATAATATTATCTAATTTTTTTTAAGATTCTGTTTCTTTCTTTATATCTTTATTTTGAAATGTACCTATTTTAATTTTATTTTTAGGTTACTTTATTATTTCTAGTCCCTTAGCTGTAAATTTTCCCATTTTGTTGGGTCTGTGGACCAATCTTTTGGCGGTGAACTTCCCCATCATCTCTAATTCCCACTAACTACTGTAGCTGTTAGACTCTTTATTTTTGGTGTCTGGAGATTTTCCTTTTTTGCTTTCAAGCTTAGATTAACTGTAAAGACCAAGTTACTGGTAGATGAGATAATCTGTATAACCAACACTTCAAGATTTTCAACTGTGAAAGAGAGAAACAACATTATTTAGAATAATAGTTCTTAATGATTCTGGAGTGATAGAGCTTTTTGATAATTTCTTGAAAGCAAAGGACTCTGTCTTCTGAAATAATTCAAAAATATATTCATAATTTTTTGTAAACAAACATTCAGGAACTCTCAAGTCCCAACCCTCTATCTCTATGGACCCAAGTCTAAGATACCATAACCCAATGGAATTAACATAGTCAACTTATTTTTAATATGGGAGAGGTTATGGCTAATTAGATGGCATGAAAACATGATGTACAACAGTGGTTTTCAAGCTTGCTTAAGCAGTGGAGCCCTTTATTTACAGAAAATCGAATAAGTTCAAATTTATGAAATAGATATAAGTAAATTTTCTCCAACTGAAGCAGGTGTGGGGTCCTGGAGCCTGTCCACTTGATAACCGTTACCATCACCTACCCTGACCCCAAAGACATAACCCTGGACTCTCTGGAGCACTGCTCAAAAAAAAAACTACTGGTGAATTAGAAAGAGCATTTGATTGAACTCTCAGGAATACTGGGTTCTTATTCCAGCTCTGTCACTGGTTATGTGTACTGATTGTAGACAATGCTAATCACTTTGTAAGAAAGGGAAGATGCAATTTAAAGGACATCAATGAGAAAAGTTGCATTTTATAATATATTTGAAGTATATAATTACATATGTTATATTAGAAATGGAGTTTTTACAGCAGAAATATTAAGAATGAAATTTTTTCTTCCAATTTTGCCATTTGACACTTTTTTAGAAAACATTATTCACTGTCCAGGATACATTGGGAGATAAAGACTTGAACAGTATACTTCTGGTTTTTTGAAAAAAGTTAGTTAATTATATGCATACATATATATATCCTTATATTAAAAAGCCCTGGAAAGACATACATCAAAATGGAAGTACGGGGGTGGGAGGGGGAAAATGGAAAGAGTAGTTAACTATAGGTGAGGAGATGATTGTTGATTTTATTTTATTCTCTTTTTCCTATTTTCTAATCATTCTAAAGTGAATATACATTACCTTTGTAGAGAGAAAAAGATTTTAAAATAAAAGTTTTGTTAAAAAACCAGTCACTGAAGTTCAGCATTAAGTTGAGTATGTGTTTAGAATATATTATAAAATTACCTAATTGTTGGCTTTTAAAAATAATGGAAATTGATTTTTAAAATTCTTAAATAAATATTTCCCTTTTAGGTTTTTCTACATGAGTGGAGAAGGTAGATGTTGCAAGTAGAAGAGATACAACATTTTTTTAGGATGTCTGAAGATGAAGAAAAAGTGAAATTACGCCGTCTTGAACCAGCTATTCAGAAATTTACTAAGATAGTAATCCCAACAGACCTGGAGAGGTTAAGAAAGCACCAGATAAATATTGAGAAGGTGAGTTTTTTTCTTTCTTTCTTTTTTTCCATTTTTTTCTTTTTTTACCACAAGAAACAGTTACATATTCTGATTTATATGTTGTGCATTTCACCTACATTGAGAATATTAGATAAGAGTCTTTGCTAAAACATCTAGCTCCTGTTGATTTAACAACATTATTCATTTTTTCATCTGGTTTTTCTGTTCTACAAATACCCCTCTCACATTATTCCTTTTTTAGGAAGGGATATAAGAATAGAATCAATGCCTTTTTAGTTATACACAGTGATGAATTGAGCAGTTAATAATTAAAATACAAACTGTTTGATAGTTGACTATAATGTGAAGGTGGTGGACTTTGGCTAAAGGGCTTCCCTTAATTTCATCCACCCCATGGCAAGTTTTCTGAACTGTGAGTGTGTGTTCCTGTCCTTTTCAGGTGCATGTAGATTTAAGAGGTAAAATCACCATTTGATATGAGGGAATTTCCCAACTTCACTGCTTGCTTCCCTTTGAGGAAAGCCCAAAGTTGAGAAGTATCAGCTAGAGGTCAGTTTAAGAGATAGGTAGAAGGAAGAACCAGTCTCAGGGACTGTGGTGGTTTCATAGAACCTGGTCTGGCTAGGATCTGATGGAGTGGTTGTGGCATTTATGGGGACGTCAAGTTTACTGAATACTGAGCATTGATTTGGCAGGTTACCTTGTCTTATTTGCTGTGGGACAGGTCAGTGGTATTTGATCCTTCAGAAGAACCTCCCCCAGTATAAATTTTAAGCTGTGTGGCCCTCCATTAATTTTTTTGGGGGGGCGGGGGGAGGGTGGAAGTGGTCATTAAGCCTTTCAGTATAAATAATATTTATCACCCTCAACTACATACCTTATACAAGTAGGGAGAGTGTCAACTTTTTCTCTCATAGATACCAGCTGTCTTCCTAGTACTTAAGTCTTTTGTTAAAGTATAGAAAATAAGTGCCAAGAAAAATAAGATGAAAATTTCAATGCAAATATGAATAGAATTAAAGATTAATATTTAGTCATCTCTTAACGTCTATCTTCTTTATCCATAAGCAATAAGTGTGATGACTTTTAAGGATGGAGGAGTTGTCCGCTAAACTGGTTATTCTTGTCATGAGCAGAAACAAAGTGTTCCATGCTTTGATTAATAAGGAGGGCACTGTAACAATATAGAAATGGAGTTGCTTACTTCTGATTGATCATATCTGTGTTTGATAACGTGTGTGTCAAAGTCCTGAGCTTATGTTGAAGTGCTCAGTTACAAAGATGGTAAGAATTTGGCGAGTGAATTGATTCTGAAAGGAATAAATAGGTGGACTGTGGTCTATTAAGACTCTTTCTTTTATTGTCCTATTTTCCCTTTGGCATTTTCCCTTTGGCAAATTTCCCTTTCCTTGTATTTATTCTATACGAATGTGCTTGCTGTCATTACCTTCAGATCCTAGCCACATGTACCACCCAGTCATCAATGGAAAGGCCAGAACCCTGGGAGAAAGTTGTGGGGATAGAAACAGGTCTATTACTGATTTAATTAGCTGCGTCAGAATTCAGAAGAAAATTATTCCAGAGTTATATAGATCTTTTTCTGCTGGAACATTTTTCCTTTACCGTTTTCTGTAATTTTTACTTACTAAGAAATTTTTAGACAATATCAGAATAATTATAATTTACAATATAGGTGATGCAGTTTGAAGCTAAGCAGTTAAACTCATACTGAGCTATGTTTTATTCCATAATCTTGATCATTCTGTCTCTAGGTTTTCTAGTTTAGTTATGAAAGTAATTTTTTTATCTATGTAAGATTGAATAGCATATTTTAATAGATAGTTTATGGCAATGTAAAAACATTTAAAAGCCACAGTGTTCACTGTGGACAAAAGAGTTAAGAACTAAGTTTAGACTCCAGGTGTCTAACAGTGCCTCATTTTCAAAAAGGCATGTTTTTCCTGGGGGAAGGGTGTAGAAAGATAAAATATTTATTATGTTAGCCATCAGTCATCCAATATGAATTTAAAAGAAGAAAGTCAGACTGAAGGGAAATTGAAAGTAAGCCTTAGTGGAGTGATTCTGCAACATCTGAAAACAATGAGAGTAGTGTGCTGTGGACACCTGGGACTATATTCCATAGGTCCTTCAGCATTACGTTTTATTACACATGATAGACTTGATTAGAATGTAATCCTGAAATTTGAAGTGTTAGCATTCAGCTTTCTTGGCTAATATAAAATAGACTTAAGCATAGTTAATAGGAACAATATCATAAGCTTGGAACATAATTTTCTGTGTTTCATTTTATAGGGGTTTGGGGGAAAACTTACTGTGTAACATGTACTGTATTAGTTAGTATATGGTTAAAATGCAAGTGGCAGAAAACCTAAAAATAGCTTATTATATGAGATGGAGGTTTTTTGGTTTTGCTTTTATTTTTAATCTCTCATAGTTTTGGAGGTGGTCTGGGGCTCCAGTGGCAGCTCAACAGTCATTAAAGACTCAGGCTGTTTTTATCTTTCTTTCCAATTCTCAACTTGTTTCTGTCTTACATGTAAAACAGCAGCTCCAGCTCTAGCTATCACATCCACATTCCAACTAAGATGAAAGAACCAGAATCCTATTTTTTCTGAATATGTTCTTTTTTCTCTCAATTCTCTCTCTTTTTTCTTTTAAAGAAAATCCTCCTGTTCTTGTTTTATGGATGCAGTATCATATAGTCTCTCTATGGTGGTATTATTATTATATTTTTTAAAGTTTTCTTCTTCCTTTTCTGTGTTTCCTTCCTTCCTCCCCCCTTCCTTTTTCCCCCCTTCCTTCCTTCCCCCTTCCTTCCTTCCTCCCTCCCTCCCTCTCTTCCTCTCTTCCTTCCTTCTTTCCCCTTCTTTCCTCCTTCCTTCTTTTCTCTTTTTCCCTTTTCTTTTCTTAAATGTATTCTTCTCTCTCTCCTTTTCTTCCTCCCTCCTTCCTCCCTTTCTTCCTCTCCTTCCTTCCTTCCTTTCTTTGTGTCAGTCTACAGTATTTTAGGCTTTCCTTGGCTAGCTGTCGATATTTAAGAGTGCTAATTGGAAGGGGTGTGTGTGTGTGTGTGTGTGTGTGTGAGAGAGAGAGAGAGAGAGAGAGAGAGAGAGAGAGAGGGAGAATGGGTAGCAGGGCAGTAGTAGGGGCCTTATTACCTGGAGAGGTGAACAGAGCAGGATCTATTTTGATGGGGAACCACCAGATACTCTCCTGGAGTGTTGTCTTCTGTGATGATAGAGGCAGTCCAGTTGCTTGGGCCTATGGAGAGGGCATCTGATAGACTACCTATTCCTTACATAAACTTTCAACTAATCCTTCTGTTTTTAGCCCCACCATACACATCCTCCTGGTTACCTGGTAGCTGGTACCTCTGGTTACTGAATCTTTCTGGAGTAGTGCTATGCATTCATTGGTTTGCTTCTCACTGCCTTTCTCCCCCACCATCCACCCCTTCTGCAGCCCTAGGTTTCAGCTTTCTCTGATCTGCTAAGTTCAGCTGCAACACGTCCATAGTCTTTCCAGCTTCCAAAATTTTGTTAAAATTTCTTGTCCATTGATACCTTCTGTTGTATTCTCATTATTATTGTGAATTTATACCTTTTAAAGTTCTTTACTGTCATTTTAGTTGAGTTTGGGAAAAGAACAGAGATGAACGTGTTCAGTCTGCCAGGTTTAATGAGAAGGGAAATTATTACAGGATATAAATATATGTTAGCGTTTCATAAGTGTTGGTGTTTGCTGTCTCTTATATTGTTAACATTGAAAATTATGTAAAAAATTAGCTTTCTAATCTGCAAGAAGTTTACAGTCCAGTTAAGGAAATAAGCTAGGATATGATGGGGCAACATATAATTAGGTGTGAAAATGAGTGTTCAGGACTGTTCAGGCAGCATGAAGCCTGAACTGTGTGGTACAAAATCAGATATAAGCAGTCTTATTGATTTGTTATGTATTGATTTGGTTTCATTTATTTGTTTTCTTAACTTGTGGTTACAGCAAAAACCTTTCCCATTTCTCTTTTTAGTCTGACAATGTTTATTTCAATCTTACAATCACATTTTCCCCCTCATAATTTTTTTCTGATAGACTCCTGATTCAGTTTGCTTTCTCCTGTGTTATAGGATAGGAAAGCCTCAGCACAGGTGGTGAACTCCTCTCCAACTGTTTGGAATAATAGCCTTTAATAATGTAACCTAATTTAGGTTTAACATTGTGTAGCAAGCATAGAAAGTCTGACCTATTTTATTCCTTATTTTTCTTAGAATTTTATTATTTTAAGACATAAGATCATCTATTCAATCTTCATCCAAGACACTAATCTCTTCTACAACTTACTTGACAAGTGAGCAAATAATAATAATAGTAAAGATAGTAGCTGTTGTGTTTATTTGTTGAGTGCTCTGTAAGGTTTTTATATATATCATATCATTTAATCCTCAGAACACCCCTATAGGTAACCCTTATTTTTGTCTTCCTTTTTTAGGTGGGGAAGCAGACTTGGAGTGGTTAAATTACTTTCTTGAGATCACTATGCTGCTAAATATATTAATCTTCTAATGTTGTGCTTGAAACATAGTGTGTTCTAAGTTTGTTCTTACTCTTTCTTGGTTTTCATTTTCCTCTTAGTCATGTTTGTTGCGGACAGTTCTATTTTATGATGATTTTCCTCAATGAAGAAGGAAGATGTAAAAAAAAAAATAGAGTTGAATACTTTGGCTTTCCTACATCTATTAGCAACATCCACTCCATTTGTTCACCTTTCAAACTTTGTTTTTTTGTTCAGATCCCAACTTAGTAATGTTCTATGGAACATGCCCTGGTTGATTCCATCCTGGGTCAGATATAAATGCACCATCCTCACACAGCACTCTGCAGTAGACCTTAAGGTTCACCACCCCATGATTGATCTTTAGAGAGTTGTAAAGGTAACATTAAAATCTTTCTCATAGAGTTATTCTGAGGATTGAGATATTATGTTAAGAACCCTTGAATGCAAGGTTGATACTTGGAAATGAGTTACTTATAAGCAAGTTATCATTCCCGGGCAGTCAACATTGGTGCTGTCAGTTAATTGTTTGTAATCATTAGGAGATTCACAGCATTCCTGAGACCCTTTGTGTTTGTTTTGGGTTTTTATATTTTTTACACATGGTAGGCACAGTAAGTTGCCTTACATTAGCTACACTATAAGGTAGGTATTATTATTTATCTTCATTACATGAGTAATCCTAAATTTATGGCTTATAATCATTGGGCCATCTATTAATATTATGTAGCTTTACTTTTAGAGTCTTTGATATTTCTCTTTTGTTGAGTTTAATAAAATAAATTTATTTGAATTGAATACTTACACTTTTTATCATCTACAATACTGATTATTATCCCACCTAATTAATCCCCCACAAAACCATCATCTTCCTTACGAAAAGTTCTGTTCATTCTGATCACTGAGATATCCTCTGATACTTGGCAAAAGAAGCCTTCATCTACTTTTTCTGCTTCTTTTCTCATCACTCTTCCCATCATACATTATACCACAAACACATTGATCTTACTTCAGTCCTTTGGATTCCACATGTGACTTTACACCTCAGAGTATTCCCAGGTCTTTTTCTCTCCAATTGAAACCTCTTTTTTCCCTACTATGCTTTGTAAATTCAAATAAATCTTTTAAGTGTCAGCATAAAGTTTAAATTAAAGTGCTTTTATACCTTAAACTCCTAAATTCTGAATGTTCTCTATGTTATATCATCATCAACTTCCCTGAACCTCTAGTGAATAACATTATATAATTTTAGAAAATTATTTTTAATAATTATGAGTAGCTTTCATGTTTGTATACTCTAAGCAATATGAAGCAGAATTATTATTGTTATTCAATTTTGAATCAAAATATTCTGGAAGATGAAATGACATAAAATGTGAGGCTACAAGTATATAAAGTTGATTAAATAAATGGTGGGGTGTTCTAGAGAGAGCTTTTAGTCCAGGAACCACTCTCAAAATATTTGTTCTCTTTGCCCAGCAGGCAAAGCAAAACTGAGACCTGGGTGTCACTGCCAAAGAGCACAAAGGGATGAATGTTGGAAGCCTGAAAACACCTGTGCAGAGGTGTTCATCACACCATGGTGTGGGTTTATAATCAGGGTTATCCAAAAAGATAAAATAGAAGAGTGGGTAAAAGGAGACAACGTATTCACCAGGATGAGAATGGTGAACATGGCTTTTGTCTCACCAGGATAAGGATGTGCTTTTGTCTCATGGGAAAGTCTAGGGGAAAGGCTGTTTCTGTGAATGTTGGATTCTCTGTTTATGCCTGTGCCAGAGGAAAACCATGGCGCCACTGGTAGACCATGGGGCCGTAACATGTCAATGAAGAACAACATGAATGCATGTAGTGAGACAATATGTCTTTCTGAAATGACTGAAAAACAGTATCTATGAATTTTTTCTGTAGTTGTTTTTCCTCTTTCTTGATCCTGTTTATTCATAGCAATTAAAGGTATTTATCAGAAGTTTCAGCATCCAGTGGAGGAAAGAGCAGAATCCAATGCACTTTGGGGATGTCATTCTGAGTTCCACCTACCTTGAAATGTTGGGGCAGAGCTTAATGGCCTGGAAGCCACTCAAGAGCAAGTAGTGCTGAGACAAATCCTTCTGCCTACTCTGTGAAGATAAAAGAAAAGTATAAATCCAACATCATCTAGAAAATATTTCCTTGCAAAGCTGCCATTACCTTTAAAAACCCTGTAGAGAGAAGCCCGAAGGAGAAGCCCTTGGCAAAGACGAGCTATTTTACCCAATCTCTTGACAGATAATCTCCCCGTCATTGCTTTTCAGTCTCTTTGAATCTACTCTTTGTTATTTTCTTTGTAGACAATCATGTGAAGACAGACTGTTTTATTTCTTCCTTTCCAGTCTTTGCCTGTCTGCCCACTTCCTTCCTTCCTTCCTCTCCTTCTTTCTTTCTTTCCTCTCTTTCTTTTGTTTCTTCTCTTTCCCTTCCCCTCCTCCCTCCTTTCCTTCCCTCCTTCCCTCCTTTCCTTTCTTCCCTCACTTCCTTTCTTAACTTATTGTGCTGACTAGGGCCTCCAGTGCAATATTGAATAGGAATGGCAAGATCAGACATCCTTACCTTGTTCCCAGTATTAGGGAATGGTCTTTCACCACTAAGCATGATGTTGACTGTAGGGTTTTTGTAGATGCCTCTAATGTTAACTTCTTTTTTAAGTTTGCTGAGAATTTTTATAATGAACAGATGTTTATCAAATGGTTGTCTTTAAATCTACCATCTTGCTCTTTTTGTCTGTTTGTCCCATCTATTCTTTGTCCCCTTTTCTCATCTTTTACTCCCTTTTGGATTAATTGCATATTTTTTAAGATTCCATTTTTTCTTTTGTTGGCTTATTAATTATACCTCTTTGTATTTTTATTTTTAATGGTTTACAGTTCAGAGTATTCATCTTTAACTTATGACAGTCTACCTTCAAGTAATGTGTTTTCATATATACATATATATATATATATCACTTCACGTATATTATAAGAATCTTGGACTTCCCTGGTGGCTCAGTGGTTAAGAATCCGCCTGCCAATGCAGGGGACACGGGTTTGAGCCCTGGTCCGGGAAGATCCCACATGCCGCGGAGCAGCTAAGCCCATGTGCCACAACTACTGAGCCTATGCTCTAGAGCCCATGAGCCACAACTACGGAGCCCACGCGCCACAACTACCAAAGCCCACACGCCTGGAGCCCATGCTCTGCAACAAGAGAAGCCACCGCAATGAGAAGCCTGTGCACTGCAAAGAAGAGTAGCCCCCACTCACCTCAACTAGAGAAAGCCCGCATGCAGCAACAAAGACCTAACGCAGTCATAAATAAATAAATAGCCTTATAACAGCACACTTCAATTTCCTCTCTCAGGGTCTTTGTAGCATTATTGTAATATATTTTACTTCTATGTAATGTAATTTTTGTTTTAAACAGTGTTATCTTTCAAAGAGATTTTTAAAATAATAAAAAGTATATCTTATATTTATCTGTATATTTACCATTTTTCAGTGCTGTCACTTTTTTGTAGAACCAGGTTTCTGTCTGGTATCATTTTCCCATCAACCTGAAGGACTTCCTTTAACATTCTTGTAGTACAGGTTTGCTGGTATTGAATTCTGCTTGCATTTTTGTGTTTGAAAAAAAAAATGTTTATTTTGCCTTCACTTTTAAAAAATATTTTCCCTGTGTATAGAATTCTAGGTTGAGTTTTAGATTGTTTCAGTACTTTCAAGATGTTGCTCTGGTGTTTTCTGGCTTGCATTGTTTCTCACAAGAAGTCTTCTGTCATTCTTATCTGTGTTGCTCTGTACTTCACATATCTTTTTTTCCTCTTGCTGTTTTTAAGATTTTTCTATCACTTATTGTAAGTAATTTTATTATGATGTGCATTAGTTTAGTTTTGTTCATTTTTCTTATTTATGGTATTCCTTGAGTTTCTTGGATCTGTGGGTTTATAATTTTTACCAGATTTGGAAAAACTTTGGCCACTCATTTTTCTTTTTTTTTCTCGCTTACTGGGATATAACTGACAAACAGCACTGTGTAAGTTTAAGGTGTACAGTATAATGATTTGACTTACATACATCATGAAATGATGATCACAATAAATAGTGAAGGTCCATCATCTCATATAGATACAAAATAAAAGAAAAACATTTTTTTCTTTTGTCATGAGATTTAAATTAGGATTTACTTTCTTAACAACTTTCATATATAACATACAGCAGTGTTAATTATATATATTAATCATGGCATACATTACATCCCTAGTACTTATTTATCTTATGACTGGAAGTTTGCACCTTTTGACCATAAACTGTATGGTTCCTTTATATCTTTAGTTGTGGAAAATCTCTTCTGCTAGTCGTTAAGTCATTCTCATCCATAATTGCTCTGAAATTAGTTGTAATTTTGGTGCACCTATGGGAAGAGGTGAGCTCAGGGTCTTCCTCCTCCACCATCTCAGTCATTGTCTCATTAGTTTTTCAGAATTTTTTTCTCTCCTTCAAGGAACCCAATTGCATACATAAAATGTTGCTTTCAGTTGGCCTGCGACTCACTGATACTCTGTTCATTTATTGTCCATCTTTTTTTCTCTCTCTGTGTTTCATTTTGGATTGATTCTACTTTATATCTTTAAATTTACTATTCTTTTCTTTGCATTGTCTTACCTTCAATTAAACCCATCCATTACATTTTTCATTTCAGATACCTTTTTTAAATTTAGGAATTGAATTTTTTTTTTTTTTTTTTTTTTTGCGGTACGTGGGCCTGTCACTGTTGTGGTCTCTCCCGTTGCGGAGCACAGGCTCTGGACGCGCAGGCTCAGTGGCCATGGCTCACGGGCCCAGCCGCTCCACAGCATGTGGGATCCTCCTGGACCGGGGCACGAACCCGTGTCCCCTGTATTGGCAGGCGGACTCTCAACCACTGCGCCACCAGGGAAGCCCCTAGGAATTGAATTTTTAAAAATATCTTCCATATCTCAATATGCTCATGTTTTTTTCTTTCTTAACAACATGGAATATATCATAATAATTTTTAATATCCTTGTCTATTAATTCCATTATCTCTATCGTATCTGAATCTGTTTCTATTGATTGGTTTTTCTCATTGCAGATCATATTTTCCTGCTTTTTTGCATGCATGGTAATTGTTTATTGGATGCCAGACATTCTGAACTTGTTGGATACTGAATATTTTTACATTACTTTGAGTACTTTTGAGCTTTATTTATTCTGAGACACATTTAAGTTATTTGGGAACAGTTTGATCCTTTTGAGGCTCTTTTAAACTTGCATAGGATCAGAATAGCCTTTATTCCAGGCCTAATTTTTCCCCATGTAGGACAGTGCTTTGGAGTACTCCACCTGATGTCTAGTGTGTTGAGAGATTTTTCCAGTCTGACTTGTGGTCACATGAACTGTTTCTGGCCTTGTGTGATTTTGGAGGATTAGTCTACCTGCTCTTTTCCAGTGGTTCTTTTTCTGACTTCAGGTAGTTTGCTTATGTGCATGTACTGATCTGTACTCAGCTGAAGACTCAAAAGGAAAACCCTGTGGATCTCTGGAACTCTGTCTCAGTATAGTGCTCTCATTTCAGTTATCTCCTCACATGCAGCTTTTTCCTCTCTGATACTCTGCTCCACGATTCTTGCAACCCTGACCTCTCTGGATTTTCAACTGTTTCCTTAACATTATTTTTCTTAAAATAACATGACAGATTAGTATTAAGTAATAAATTTTAAAGTGGCTTATTTTCAGACATGTATCTTTGGCTTACATTCTTTTTGTTAATATCATAACATTAAAGGAGCATTTATACTGGGTCTGATGGCATCAATTAAATTTTTCTTAGAAGCAAAAGTAGATTGATAGTGGTTTTAAATTTATTTGATTGCGTAGTGGTTTTAAGTTTATGTTTGGTAAATATATTCTCAATATAGTCTATTTTTAAATTTTTATTGGGGTATAGTTGCTTTACAATGTTGTGTCAGTTTCTACTGTACAGCAAAGTGAATCAGCTATACGTACACATATATCTGCTCTTTTTTGATTTCCTTCCCGTTTAGGTCACCACACAGAGCACTGAGTAGAGTTCCTTGTGCTATACAATAGGTTTTCACTAGTTATTTGTTTTATACATAGTTTCAATAGCGTATATATGTCAATTCCAATCTTCTAATTCATCCCACCCTCCTTCCCCCTTGGTGTCCATGTGTTTGTCCTGTACATCTGTGTCTCTATTTCTGCTTTGCAAATAAGATCATTTATACCATTTTTCTAGATTCCACATATATGCATTAATATACAATGTTTGTTTTTCTCTTTCTGGCTTATTTCACTCTGTAGATGTAGTCTCTCTGTCCATCTACATCTCTACAAATGACCCAATTTCATTCCTTTTTATGGCTGAGTAATATTCCATTGTATATATGTACCACATCTTCTTTATCCATTCATCTGTTGATGGACACTTAGGTTGCTTCCATGTCCTGGCTATTGTAAATAGTGCTGCAGTGAACATTGGGGTGCATGTGTCTTTCTGAACTATGGTTTTCTCAGGGTGTATGCCCAGTAGTGGGATTGCTCAGTCATATGGTAGTTCTATTTTTAGTTTTTTAAGGAACCTCCATATTGTTCTCCATAGTCTAGTTATTTTTAAGCTTAATGGCTATTGTTTAGTTCTTAGATGATATAAAAAACAAAAATTCAGGAGTATCAAAAGATTTTTTTGCTGCATTATTCACTACCAAATTTAAAAAATATGCAGAATAGGGAATATAAAAATACCCTAGAAAAAATTTTAGTGCTCTACTTTTATAATCTATTTTTCCTTCTATGTGTATATGGGGCATTTTCATGTTCCTGTGCTTTCAGAGTAGTGTGTGTGTGTGGGTTATACCAAAAATGTGTTTAATGTCATTATTCACATCTGCCAACATCTTAATTATTTGGGTTTTTTATTTCAACCAAAAATAATGTGTGACATTTGGTGTTGTTTATATTTTATACAAGTATTCCGTCATAATGTTATCACATTTTCCTGTCAAATGAAAAGTTTTCCATTATCACGCTCGTTAAGTTTCTTGGATGAACTCTGGAAACTAAACATTACCTTGGTAAAAATTAAGACATATATATTAAATGTTCATTCTCATTTTTATATACTTTCTAGTCTGCAGTATCCATGTTACTTTTTCTCAGATCAGATTTTAGTTTTCAATACTTGACTCTATCATTAACAGACATTTCAAAGTCTTCATATATAGTAACAATATCTGATGAATGCTGTTAATCTTTTCATTTTTCACACTCTTTTACATTCTCATTTTTTTCACCTCCAAAGAGTGTGCATTATAGACAAAATACATACTCTTTTTCAGTAAAATAAAGAGTATTTAGTGGGTTTTGTTTGTTTTTACCATTTACCAGAATTTTGTGTGTAATGTTTTTGAAAACTTCCTATTGTATGGACTTTGGACAGTTAATTTCCACTACTAAGTCAGTAAATTTTTTAGCTGGTATGTTTAACTTTGGGTGGGTGAGTGGGGATTTTTGAGGTAAATTGGGAATAATCACTTAGTGATAAAAAAAAATTCAGTACCTTTCACCTTTCTTTCATATAGTATCAGAGGTGCAGAATCTGGGACAAGTTGCATGAAGAGCATATCAATGCAGGACGTACAGTTCAGGTAAGGCTATTTTATTGTTTCAGGTAAAACAGTATGAAAAGACAGTCTTAAGAAAATTTTGCTGGAATATATACCCTTGTAGCTGAATCCTTTTATATGTTATATGTATTTGTAACTATTTCCTTAAGGATACATTTTTAGCAAGAATTATTGAATCAGATGTCATACATATTTTTAAGATTTTGATTCATATCACCAAAATTTTCTCCAGAAATGATACATCAACTTACACTTTCACAATGAATGCATTTTACAACACTAGTATTACTCATTCCTCAAATTTTTGCTAATTAGTAGGTTAAAATAACACTGCTTTGTCGTTTTAATCTGGATTTTTTCTTTTATTGCTTTGAAGGGTGGAAGCTTTTTATATGTACCTTGGATAGTAATGGTTTTTTTTAAATTCTTTATTGGAGTATAATTGCTTTACAATGGTGTGTTCGTTTCTGCTTTATAACAAGCTGAATCAGTTATACATATACATATGTTCCCATATCTCTTCCCTCTTGTGTCTCCCTTGCTCCCACCCTCCCTATCCCACCCCTCTAGGTGGTCACAAAGCACCAAGCTGATCTCCCTGTGCTATGCGACTGCTTCCTACTAGCTATCTATTTTACATTTGGTAGTGTATATATGCCACTCTCTCGCTTTGTCACAGCTTACCCTTCCCCCTCCCCATATCCTCAAGTCCATTCTCTAGTAGGTCTGTGTCTTTATTCCTGTCTTACCCCTAAGTTCTTCATGACATTTTTTTTCTTAAATTCCATATATATCTGTTATCATAAGGTATTTGTCTTTCTCTTTGTGACTTACTTCACTCTGTATGACAGACTCTAGGTCTATCCACCTCATTACAAATAGCTCAATTTCGTTTCTTTTTATGGCTAAGTAATATTCCATTGTATGTATGTGCCACATCTTCTTTATCCATTCATCTGATGATGGACACTTAGGTTGTTTCCATCTCCGGGCTATTGTAAATAGAGCTGCAATGAATATTTTGGTACATGACTCTTTTTGAATTATGGTTTTCTCAGGGTATATGCCCAGTAGTGGGATTGCTGGGTCATATGGTAGTTCTATTAGTAGTTTTTGTTGTTGTTGTTGTTGTTGTTGTTGTTGCGGTATGCGGGCCTCTCACTGCTGTGGCCTCTCCCGTTGCGGAGCACAGGCTCCGGACGTGCAGGCTCAGCGGTCATGGCTCACGGGCCCAGCCGCTCCGCGGCATGTGGGATCTTCCGGGACTGGAGCACGAACACGCGTCCTCTGCAATGGCAGGCGGACTCTCAACAACTGTGCCACCAGGGAAGCCCCTATTTGTAGTTTTTTAAGGAACCTCCATACTGTTCTCCATAGTGGCTGTACCAATTCACATTCCCACCAACAGTGCAAGAGGGTTCGCTTTTCTCCACACCCACTCCAGCATTTATTGTTTCTAGATTTTTTGATGATGGTCATTCTGACTAGTGTGAGATGGTATCTCATTGTAGTTTTGATTTGCATTTCTCTAACAATTAATGACGTTGAGGATTCTTTCATGTGTTTGTTGGCAGTCTGTATATCATTTTTGGAGAAATGTCTATTTAGGTCTTCTGCCCATTTTTGGATGGGGTTGTTTGTTTTTTTGATATTGAGCTGCATAAGCTGCTTATAAATTTTGGAGATTAATCCTTTGTCAGTTGCTTCATTTGCAAATATTTTCTCCCATTCTGAGGGTTGCCTTTTTGTCTTGTTTATGGTTTCCTTTGCTGTGCAAAAGCTTTTAAGTTTCATTAGGTCCCATTTGTTTATTTTTGTTTTTATTTCCATTTCTCTAGGAGGTGGATCAAAAAGGATCTTGCTGTGATTTATGTCATAGAGTGTTCTGCCTATGTTTTCCTCTAAGAGTTTGATACTTTCTGGCCTTACCTTTAGGTCTTTAATCCATTTTGAGCTTATTTTTGTGTATGGTGTTAGGGAGTGATCTAATCTCATACTTTTACATGTAGCTGTCCAGTTTTCCCAATACCACTTATTGAAGAGGCTGTCCTTTCTCCACTGTACATTCCTGCCTCCTTTATCTAAGATAAAGTGACCATATGTGCGTGGGTTTATCTCTGGGCTTCCTATCCAGTTCCATTGATGTATATTTCTGTTTTTGTGCCAGTACCATAGTGTCTTGATTACTGTAGCTTTGTAGTATAGTCTGAAGTCAGGGAGCCTTATTCCTCCAGCTCCATTTTTCGTTCTCAAGATTGCTTTGGCTGTTCGGGGCCTTTTGTGTTACCATACAAATTGTGAAATTTTTTGTTCTAGTTCTGTAAGAAATGCCAGTGGTAGTTTGATAGGGATTGCGTTGAATCTGTAGATTGCTTTGGGTAGTAGAGTCCTTTTCACAATGTTGATTCTTCCAATCCAAGAACATGGTATATCTCTCTATCTATTTGTATCATCTTTAATTTCTTTCATCAGTGTCTTATAATTTTCTGCATACAGGTCTCTTGTCTCCTTAGGTAGGTTTATTCCTAGATATTTTATTCTTTTTGTTGCAATGGTAAATGGGAGTGTTTTCTTGATTTCACTTTCAGATTTTTCATCATTAGTGCATAGGAATGCCAGAAATTTCTGTGCATTAATTTTGTATCCTGCTACTCTACCAAATTCATTGATTAGCTCTAGTAGTTTTCTGGTAGCATCCTTAGGATTCTCTATGTATAGTATCATGTCATCTGCAAACAGTGACAGCTTTACTTCTTCTTTTCCGATTTGGATTCCTTTTATTTCCTTTTCTTCTCTGATTGCTGTGGCTAATACTTCCAAAACTATGTTGAATAAGAGTGGTGAGAGTGGGCAACCTTGTCTTTTTCCTGATCTTAGTGGAAATGCTTTCAGTTTTTCACCATTGAGGACGATGTTGGCTGTGGGTTTGTCATATATGGCCTTCATTATGTTGAGGAAAGTTCCCTCTATGCCTACTTTCTGCAGGGTTTTTATCATAAATGGGTGTTGAATTTTTTCGAAAGCTTTCTCTGCATCTATTGAGATGATCATATGGTTTTTATTCTTCAGTTTGTTAATATGGTGTATCACGTTGATTGATTTGCGTATATTGAAGAATCCTTGCATTCCTGGAATAAACCCCACTTGATCATGGTGTATGATCCTTTTAAGGTGCTGTTGGATTCTGTTTGCTAGTATTTTGTTGAGGATTTTTGCATCTATGTTCATCAGTAATATTGGCCTGTAGTTTTCTTTCTTTGTGACATCCTTGTTGATTTTGGTATCAGGGTGATGGTGGCCTTGTAGAAAGAGTTTGGAAGTGTTCCTCCCTCTGCTATATTTTGGAAGAGTTTGAGAAGGATAGGTGTTAGCTCTTCTCTAAATGTTTGATAGAATTCGCCTGTGAATCCATCTGGTCCTGGCTTTTGTTTGTTGGAAGATTTTTAATCACAGTTTCAATTTCAGTGCTTGTGATTGGTCTGTTCATATTTTCTATTTCTTCCTGATTCAATCTTGGCAGGTTGTGCATTTCTAAGAATTTGTCTATTTCTTCCAGGTTGTCCATTTTATTGGCATAGAGTTGCTTACTGTAATCTCTCATGATCTTTTGTATTTCTGCAGTGTCAGTTGTTACTTCTCCTTTTTGATTTCTAATTCTATTGATTTGAGTCTTCTCCCTGTTTTTCTTGATAAGTCTGGCTAATGGTTTATGAATTTTGTTTATCTTCTCAAAGAACCAGCTTTTAGTTTTATTGATCTTTGCTATAGTTTCCTTCATTTCTTTTTCATTTATTTCTGATCTGATTTTTATGATTTCTTTCCTTCTGCTAACTTTGGGGGTTTTTTTGTTCTTCTTTCTCTAATTGCTTTAGGTGCAAGTTTAGGTTGTTTATTCTAGATGTTTCCTGTTTCTTAAGGTAGGATTGTATTGCTATAAACTTACCTCTTAGAACTGCTTTTGCTGCATCCCATAGGTTTTGGGTCGTCGTGTCTCCATTGTCATTTGTTTCTAGGTATTTTTTGATTTCCTCTTTGATTTCTTCAGTGATCACTTCGTTATTAAGTAGTGTATTGTTTAGCCTCCATGTGTTTGTATTTTTTACAGATCTTTTCCTGTAATTGATATCTAGTCTCATAGTGTTGTGCTCGGAAAAGATACTTGATACAATTCCAATTTTCTTAAATTTACCAAGGCTTGCTTTTTGACCCCAGATATGATCTATCCTGGAGAATGTTCCATGAGCACTTGAGAAAAATGTGTATTCTGTTGTTTTTGGATGGAATGTCCTATAAATATCAATTAAGTCCATCTTGTTTAATGTATCATTGAAAGCTTGTGTTTACTTATTTATTTTCATTTTGGATGATCTGTCCATTGGTGAAAGTGGGGTGTTAAAGTCCCCTACTATGAATGTGTTACTGTCGATTTCCCCTTTTATGGCTGTTAGTATTTGCCTTATGTATTGAGGTGCTCCTATGTTGGGTGCATAAATATTTACAATTGTTATATCTTCTTCTTGGATCGATCCCTTGATCATTATGTAGTGTCCTTCTTTGTCTCTTCTAATAGTCTTTATTTTAAAGTCTATTTTGTCTCGTATGAGAATTGCTACTCCAGCTTTCTTTTGGTTTCCATTTGCATGAAATATCTTTTTCCATCCCCTTACTTTCAGTCTGTATGTGTCTCTAGGTCTGAAGTGGGTTCTTGTAGACAGCATATATATGGGTCTTGTTTTTGTATCCATTCAGCCAATCTGTGTCTTTTGGTGGGAGCATTTAGTCCATTTACATTTAAGGTAATTATTGATATGTATATTCCTATTCCCATTTTCTTAATTGTTTTGGGCTTGTTATTGTATGTCTTTTCCTTCTCTTGTGTTTTTTGCCTAGAGAAGTTCCTTTAGCATTTGTTGTAAAGCAGGTTTGGTGGTGCTGAACTCTCTCAGCTTTTGCTTGTCTGTAAAGGTTTTAATTTCTCCATCAAATCTGAATGAGATCCTTGATGGGTAGAGTAATCTTGGTTGCAGGTTTTTCTCCTTCATCACTTTAAATATGTCCTGCCAGTCCCTTCTGGCTTGCAGAGTTTCTGCTGAGAAATCAGCTGTTAACCTTCTGGGGATTCCCTTGTGTGTTATTTGTTGTTTTTCCCTTGCTGCTTTACTATGTTTTCTTTGTGTTTAATTTTTGATAGTTTGATTAATATGTGTCTTGGCATGTTTCTCCTTGGATTTATCCTGTATGGGACTCTCTGTGCTTCCTGGACTTGATTAACTATTTCCTTTCCTATATTAGGGAAGTTTTCAACTATAATCTCTTCAAATATTTTCTCAGTCGCTTTCTTTTTCTCTTCTTCTGGAACCCCTGTAAGTCAAACGTTGGTGCGTTTAATGTTGTCCCAGAGGTCTCTGAGACTGTCCTCTGTTCTTTTCATCCTTTTTTCTTTATTCTGCTCTGCAGTAATTATTTCCACTATTTTATCTTCCAGGTCACTTATCCGTTCTTCTGCCTCAGTTATTCTGCTATTGATCCCATCTAGAGTATTTTTAATTTCATTTATTGTGTTGTTCATCATTGTTTGTTTCATCTTTAGTTCTTCTAGGTCCTTGTTAAATGTTTCTTGCATTTTGTCTATTCTATTTCCAAGATTTTGGATCATCTTTAATATCATTCTGAATTCTTTTTCCGGTAGACTGCCAATTTCCTCTTCATTTGTTAGGTCTGGTGGGTTTTTATCTTGCTCCTTCATCTCCTGTGTGTTTTTCTGTCTTCTCATTTTGCTTATCTTACTGTGTTTGGGGTCTCCTTTTTGCAGGCTGCAGGTTTTTAGTTCCCTTTGTTTTTGGTGTCTGTCCCCAGTGGCTAAAGTTGGTTCAGTGGGTTGTGTAGGCTTTCTGGTGGAGGAGACTAGTGCCTGTGTTCTCGTAAATGAGGCTGGATCTTGTCTTTCTGGTGGGCAGGTCCACGTCTGGTGGTGTGTTTTTGGGTGTCTGTGAACTTACTTTGATTTTAGGCAGCCTCTCTGCTAATGGGTGTGGTTGTGTTCCTGTCTTGCTAGTTGTTTGGCATAGGATGTCCAGCACTGTTGCTTGCTGGTTGTTGAGTGAAGCTGGTTGCTGGTGTTGAGATGGAGATCTCTGGAAGATATTTGCCGTTTGATATTATGTGGAGCTGGGAGGTCTCTTGTGGATCAGTGTCCTGAAGTTGGCTCTCCCACCTCAGAGGCACAGCACTGACTCCTGGCTGCAGCACCAAGAGCCTTTCATCCACATGGCTCAGAATAAAAGGGAGAAAAAGAAAGAAAGGAAGGAAGAAAGGAAGGAAGGAAGAAAGGAAGAAAAAAAGGCGGAAGGAAGGAGGGAAGGAAGGAAAGAAAGAGAGAAAGAAGATAAAATAAAATAAAGTTATTAAAATAAAAAATAATTGTTAAGAAAATAATTGTTTTTTAAAAAAAGAAAAAACACAACAGATGGATAGAACTCTACGACAAATGGTGGAAGCAAAGCTATACAGACAAAATCTCACACAGAAGTATACACATACACAGTCACAAAAAGAGGAAAAGGGGAAAAAAATCATAAATCTTGCTCTCAAAGTCCACCTCCTCAATTTGGGATGATTTGTTGTCTATTCATGTATTGCACAGATGCAGGGTACATCAAGTTGATCGTGGAGGTTTAATCCGCTGCTTCTGAGGCTGCTGGGAGGGATTTCCCTTTCCCTCCTTTGTTCTAACAGCTTCTGGGGCTCAGCTTTGGATTTGGCCCCGCCTCTGCGTGTAGGTCGCCGGAGGCCGTCTGTTCTTCGCTCAGACAGGACGGGGTTAAAGGAGCAGCTGCTTCGGGGACTCTGGCTCACTCAGGCCCGGGGGAGGGAGGGGTACCAAGTGCGGCGCGAGCCTGCGGCGGCAGAGGCCAGCATGACGTTGCACCAGCCTGAGGCGCGCCATGCGTTCTCCCGGGGAAGTTGTCCCTGGATCCCGGGACCCTGGCAGTGGCGGGCTGCACAGGCTCCCTGGAAGGGGGGTGTGGATAGTGACCTGTGCTCGCACATAGGGTTCTTGGTGGCGGCAGCAGCAGCCTTAGCGTCTCATGCCTGTCTCTGGGGTCCGCGCTTTTAGCCGCGGCTCGTGCCCGTCCCTGGAGCTCCTCTAAGCAGTGCTCTTAATCCCCTCTCCTCGCTCACCAGGAAACAAAGAGGGAAGAAAAAGTCTCTTGCCTCTTCGGCAGCTCCAGACTTTTCCCCGGACTCCCTCCCAGCTGCCTGGTGCACTAACCCCCTGCAGGCTGTGTTCACGCCGCGAACCGCAGTCTTCTCCCTGCGCTCCGACCGAAGGCCGAGCCTCAGCTCCCAGCCCCGCCCGCCCCGGCGGGTGAGCAGACAAGCCCCTCAGCCTGGTGAGTGCCAGTCGGCACCGATCCTCCGTGCGGGAAACTCTCCACCTTGCCCTCCGCACCCCTGTTGCTGTGCTCTCCTCCGCAGCTCCGAAGAAGTTTTCCCCCTCCCCCAACCGCAGTCTCTGCCCGCGAAGGGGCTTCTAGTGTGTGGAAACCTTTCCTCCTTCACAGCTCCCTCCCACTGGTGCAGGTCCCGTCCCTATCCTTTAGTCTCTGTTTATTCTTTTTTCTTTTGCCCTACCCAGGTACGTGGGTACTTTCTTGCCTTTTGGGAGGTCTGAGGTCTTCTGCCAGTTTTCAGTAAGTGTTCTGTAGGAATTATTCCACGTGTAGATGTATTTCTGGTGTATCTGTGGGGACGAAGGTGATCTCCGCATCTTACTCTTCCGCCATCTTCCCCTCGTCTTCCGATAGTAATGTTTTTTGTGTTAATTGCCTTTTCATGTCCCTTGCATATATTATGTTGTTGTCTTTTGTCAGAGTTCCTTATAATTTTAAGATATTGGTCTTCTGTTTATAAGATTGTTTCAGTAATACAGTGCAAATATTTTTTGCTAGCTTTTGGCTTTGTAATAAATTTTAATTATTTTAAGTTAATTTTCAAAAGTCATATATTTACGTAGTTAACATCCAAGTAAAATTAAAAGCCTTATAGAACCCTGTCCTTCTCCATCTTTAAGTCCTACTTTTAGGAAACTACTTTTAATCCTTTTGGCCATTTGCCCTGGTATTTAGCTCTTTATTCCTAAATACCATGTGTAGACTGGTATTTCTTCATTAATCAGGTTTAGGCATAGTCTCTTCACTTCTTGCTATAGGAGACACAGATCTAGCTTTCCACCCTACTCTCCTAATTCCTTCCCCCCATCTATATTATAATTTATAATATATATAATTATATTATATTTAATATATATATTATAATTATATATATTATAATTTCTGGTTAAATTAGTGATCAATATCTCATTATTTTGATTATAAAGGTATTGTTTCTTGCTACGCCAAATAGTGACATACACTACAGCCTTTTGCTTTTTTTCCTTTCAAATGTCACTTTCACTCTAATGACTTTTTAAATATGTTTAGTGTTTTTTGTTTTTAACTGAGATATAGTTGATGTACAATACTATATGATTTATAGGTGTGCAACATAGTGATTCCCAATTTTTAAAGGTTATACTCCATTTATAGTTATTATAAAATATTGGCTATATTTCGTGTTGTACAAGGATATATTTATCCTTGTAGCTTATTTATTTTATACATAACAGTTTGTACCTCTTAGTCCCCTACCCCTATCTTGCTCCACCACCTTTCCCTCTCTCCACTGGTAACCATCAGTTTGTTCTCTATATCTGTGAATCTGTTTCCTTTTTGTTATATTCACTAGTTTGTTTTATTTTTTAGTTTGTACGTATAAGTGATATCATACAGTATTTGTCTTTCTCTGTCTTTTGACTTATTTCACTTATACCCTCTACGTCTATCCATGTTGTTGCAAATGGCAAAATTTCATTCTTTTTTATGGCTGAGTAGTATTCCAGTGTGTGTGTGTGTGTGTGTGTGTGTGTGTGTGTATACACCACATCTTCTTTATCCATTCATCAGTTGATGGACACTTAGGTTGCTTCCATATCTTGGCTATTGTAAATAATGCTGATATGAACATTGGGGTGCATGTATCTTTCTGAATTAGTGTTTTTGGATTTTTTTGGACATATACCCAGGAGTGGAATTGTTGGGTAATATGGTAGTTTTATTTTTAGATTTTTGAGAAACTGCTGTACAGTTTTCCACAGTGACCATGCTAATTTACATTCCCACTAATAGTGTACGAGGGTTCCCTTTTCCCTACATCCTTACCAGCATTTATTTGTGGTCTTTTTGATGATAGCCATCTGGCAGATGTGAGATGATATCTCATTGTAGTTTTAATTTGCATTTCTCTGATGATTAACAGTGTTTAGCATCTTTTCATGTGCCTGTTGGGCATCGGTATGTCTTCTTTGGAAAAATGTCTATTTAGGTCTTCCACCCATTTCTTAATTGAGGTGTTTGGGGTTTTTTTTTTTTTTTTTTTTTGGTACGTGGGCCTCTCACTGTTGTGGCCTCTCCCGTTGTGGAGCACAGGCTCCGGATGTGCAGGCTCAGCGGCCATGGCTCACAGGCCTAGCCGCTCTGCGGCATGTGGGATCTTCCCAGACCGGGGCATGAACCCGTGTCCCCTGCATCGGCAGGCGGACTCCTAACCACTGCGCCACCAGGGAAGCCCTTTGGGGGTTTTTTGATGTTGAATTGTATGAGCTGTTTATCATATTTTCGATATAAACTCCTTATTGGTCATATCATTAGCAAATATTTTCTCCCATTCAGTAGGTTGTCTTTTCGTTTTGCCAGTGGTTTCTTTTGCTGTGCAAAAGCTTTTAAGTTTAATTAGGTCCCATTTTTAAATTTTTGCTTTTATTTCCTTTTCTTTAGGGGACACATCCAAAAAAAATATTGCTACGATTTATGTCAGAGTGTTCTGCCTATGTTTTTTTCTAGGAGTTTTATGGTTTCTGGTCTTACATTTAGGTCTTTAATCCATTTTAAGTTTATTTCTGTATATGGTGTTAGAGACTGTTTTGATGGCCTTCTTTTACATGTAGTTCCAGTTTTCCCAGCACCGTTGATTGAAGAGGCTGTTTTTCTCTGTTGTATATTCTTGCCTCCATTGTTGTAGATTCATTGACCACGAGTGTGTGGGTTTATTTCTGGTCTCTCTGTTCCGTTGATCTAAATGTCTGTTTTTGTGCCAGTACCATACTGTTTTGATTACTGTAGCATTGGAGTATACCCCGAAGTCAGGGAGCATGATTCCTCCAGCTCTGTTCTTTCTCAGGATTGTTTTGGCTATTTGGGGTCTTCTGTGTTTCCATACAAATTTTAAAATTATTGGGTCTAGTACTGCAAAAAATGCCCTTGGTATCTTGATAAGGATTGCACTGAGTCTGTAGATTGCCTTGGCTAGTATGGTCATTTTAACAATATTAACTCTTCCAGTCCATGTACGTGGTATATCTTTCCATCTGTTTGTATCATCTTCAGTTTCTTTCATTAGTATCTTACAGTTTTCCGAGTACAGATCTTTTACCACCTTAGGTAGGTTTATCCCTAGGTGTTTTATTCTTTTCGATGCAGTGGTGAGTGGAATTGTTTCCTTAATTTCTCTTTCTGATAGTTTGTTGTTAGTATATAGAAATGCAACAGATTTCTGTATACTAATTTTGCATCCTGAAACTTTACCAAATTCATTGAGCTCTAGTAGTTTGCTGGTGGTGTGTTTAGGATTTTCTGTGTATAATACCATGTCACCTGCAAATAGTGACAGTTTTACTTTTTCCCTTTCAGTTTGGATTCCTTTTATTTCTTTTCCTTGTCTGATTGCTGTGGCTAGGACTTCCAGTACTATGTTGAATAAAAGTGCCAAGAGTGGACATCCTTGTCTTGTTCCTGACCTTAGAGGAAATGGTTTCCTCTTTTTAGTGTTAAGTATGATGTTAGCTGTCCTTTTGCTTCTTTGGAGTTAATACTTTTCTCACTTTTTTATATTGCCTGGGTTTTTGTGTATTTTTAGTTAATTTTTTTAAAGTGCTCCACATCTCTGCCACATGCTGTCAATATTTTTCATATGTTCAAATAAATCACTTCCATTCTTGATCCTAAAGACTCCCTCCTGAAGCCCTTCTTCCTCCAATTCCAATCTGGACTGACTTTCTAGGCTTGTTGCACAGCTGTTGTTCTAGGACTTCCCTCAGCTCCTCCTGTGTGGGGTTCCTGTTTTTTCTGGCTATCATGTCTTCCTTATTTTGGGCTTACTCTATTATTTTGTTGGAATACATCTTTCAGTAGCTTTCAAATAAGGGTACCTTAGAGGTAATTTTTAAATTTATTATGTGTCTGATAAATACCTTTATTCTCCCATCATATGTGATTGCTACTTTGATTAGGTATAGAATTCTCTTTCAATATTGAAGGCTTTCTAGGCTTTCTAGTTTAGTGTTGCTCTTAAAAAAGCAGATATCATCTAGTTTCCTTTTTGTATAAGACCAATTTTATTCTGTCTTTGGGAACTTTTGTGATCTGTTTATCCTGGTGTTCTGAATTTTGATAATATGATGTGCTTTGTGTTGGACTCTTTCAATCTAAAAACTCATGGCTTTATATTGCAAGGGTCAGCAAACTATAGCTCACAGGCCAGATCTTGCCTGCTGTCTGCCCCATTTGTTTATGTACTGTCTTTGGCTGCTTTCATAGTACAATAGCAGAGTTGTTTGGTTGCAGCAAGAGACCATATGGCCTGCAAAGCCTAAACTATCTACTGTCTGGCCCTTTGAAGAAAAAGTTTGCTGATCCCTATTCTGTTGGATAGAAGACTCTTGGATTGCTTGTCTAATTTTCTGTTCTGTTTTCTGAGAGATTTCCTCAGCTTTATTTTCAGTTCTTCTACTGAATTCTTTATTTCTATTACAATATTTATTTTCCAAGAGCTTTTTCTTTTCTTCTTATTTTTCGTAGCACTTTATCTTTGGACATAAAAATTTTTCCTGCTTTTCTGAGACACTAAAAAGTTGATTGCTTGTCTCTTGGTGGACTTCACCTAAAGGTGCTTTGGTAGGCTGTCATTTTCCTTGGAGCAACCTCCAAGTGTCAGAATCTAGAGGTTGTTCTGGTTTACTTTTCCAAAGAAGAATACTCATTTTCCCCCAGAGTAAGTAGGCACTTATTTCCTAATTATAGAAGCAGCTTAGATGAAGGCTCCTGTGCATTCATTGTTCAGTACAGTCTTTCATATGAATTCCATTTTTCAGTCCTGTGCCTAGTGTTTCTTTTTCTTTTTTTTAAATACATCTTTATTGGAGTATAGTTGCTTTACAATGTTGTGTTAGTTTCTGCTGTATAACAAAGTGAATCAGCTATATGTATACATATATCACCAAATCCCCTCCCTCTTGCATCTCCCTCCCACCCTGCCTGTGCCCCACAAAGCATGGAGCTGATCTCCCTGTGCTATGTGGCTACTTCCCACTAGCTATCTCTTTTACATTTGGTAGTGTATACATGTCAATGCCACTCTCTCACTTTGGCCAAGCTTACCCTTCCCTCTCCGTGTCTGCAAGTCCATTCTCTATGTCTGTGTCTTTATTCCTGTCCTGCCCCTAGGTTCTTCAGAACCATTTATATGTGTTATCATATATGTGTTAGATTCCATATATATTCCATATATATGTGTTAGCATACGGTATTTGTCTTTCTCTTTCTGACTTACTTCACTCTGTATGACAGACTCTAGGTCCGTCCACCTCACTACAAATAACTCAATTTCGTTTCTTTTTATGGCTGAGTAATATTCCATTGTATATATGTGCCACATCTTCTTTATCCATGCATCTGTTGATGGACACTTAGGTTGCTTCCATGACCTGGCTATTGTAAATAGTGCTGCAATGAACATTGTAGTACATGACTCTTTTTGAATTATGGTTTTCTCAGGGTATATGCCCAGTAGTGGGATTGCTGGCTCGTATGGTAGTTCTATTTTTAGTTTTTTAAGGAACCTCCATAGTGAGTGTATCACTTTACATTCCCACCAACAGTGCAGGAGGGTTCGCTTTTCTCCACACCCTCTCCAGCATTTATTGTTTGTAGATTTTTTGATGATGGCCATTCTGACTGGTGTGAGGATTACAACTGGATTGTATAAATATACCTCATTGTGGTTTTGATTTGCATTTCTCTAATGATTAGTGATGTTGAGCATCCTTTCATATGTTTCTTGGCAATCTGTATATCTTCTTTGGAGAAATGTCTATTTAGGTCTTCTGCCCAGTTTTGGATTGGGTAGTTTGTTTTTCTGATATTGAGCTGCATGAGCTGCTTGTATATTTTGGAGATTAATCCTTTGTCAGTTGCTTCATTTGCAAATATTTTCTCCCATTCTGAGGGTTGTCTTTTCATCTTGTTTATAGTTTCCTTGGCTGTGCAAAAGCTTTTAAGTTTCGTTAGGTCCCATTTGTTTATTTTTGTTTATATTTCCATTTCTCTAGGAGGTGGGTCAAAAAGGATCTTGCTGTGATTTATGTCATAGAGTGTTCTGCCTATGTTTTCCTCTAAGAGTTTTATAGTGTCTGGCCTTACATTTAGGTCTTTAATCCATTTTGAGTTTATTTTTGTGTATTGTGTTAGGGAGTGTTCTAATTTCATTCTTTTACATGTAGCTGTCCAGTTTCCCCAGCACCACTTATTGAAGAGGCTGTCTTTTCTCCATTGTATATCCTTGCATCCTTTGTCATAGATTAGTTGACCATAGGTGCGAGGGTTTATCTCTGGGCTTTCTATCCTGTTACATTGATCTTTTTTTGTGCCAGTACCATACTGTCTTGATTACTGTAGCTTTGTAGTATAGTCTGAGGTCAGGGACCCTGATTCCTCCAGCTCCGTTTTTCTTTCTCAAGATTGCTTTGGCTATTCAGGGTCTTTTGTGTTTCCATACAAGTTGTGAATTTTTTTGTTCTAGTTCTGTGAAAAATGCCATTGGTAGTTTGATAGGGATTGCATTGAATCTGTAGATTGCTTTGGGTAGTAGAGTCATTTTCACAATGTTGATTATTCCAATCCAAGAACATGGTATATCTCTCTGTTTGTATCATCTTTAATTTCTTTCATCAGTGTCCTATAGTTTTCTGCATACAGGTCTTTTGTCTCCTTAGGTACGTTTATTCCTAGGTATTTTATTCTTTTTCTTGCAGTGGTAAATGGGAGTGTTTCCTTAATTTCTCTTTCAGATTTCTCATCATTAGTGTATAGGAATGCCAGAGATTTCTGTGCATTAATTTTGTATCCTGCTACTTTACCAAATTCACCTATTAGTTCTAGTAGTTTTCTGGTAGTATCTTTAGGATTCTCTATGTGTAGTATCACGTCATCAGCAAACAGTGACAGCTTTACTTCTTCTTTTCTGATTTGGATTCCTTTTATTTCTTTTTCTTCTCTAATTTCTGTGGCTAAAACTTCCAAAACTATGTTGAATAGTAGTGGTGAGAGTGGGCAACCTTGTCTTGTTCCTGATTTTGGTGGAAATGGTTTCAGTTTTTCACCACTGAGAAGAATGTTGGCTGTGGGTTTGTCATATATGGCCTTTATTATGTTGAGGTAAGTTCCCTCTATGCCTACTTTCTGGAGGGTTTTTATCACAGATGGGTGTTGAATTTTATTGAAAGCCTTTCCTGAATCTGTTCAGATGATCATATGGTTTTTATTGTTCAGTTTGTTAATGTGGTGTATCACACTGATTGATTTGCGTATATTGAAGAATCCTTGCATTCCTGGGATAAACCGCACTTGATCATGTTGTATGATCCTTTTAATGTGCTGATGGATTCTGTTTCCTAGTATTTTGTTGAGGATTTTTGCATCTATATTCATCAGTGATATTGGCCTGTAGTTTTCTTTTTTTGTGACATCTTTGTCTGGTTTTGGTATCAGGGTGATGATGCCCTCGTAGAATGAGTTTGGGAGTGTTCCTCCCTCTGATATATTTTGGAAGAGTTTGGGAAGGATAGGTGTTAGCTCTTCTCTAAATGTTTGCTAGAATTTGCCTGTGAATCCATCTGGTCCTGGGCTTTTGTTTGTTGGAAGATTTTTAATCACAGTTTCAATTCCAGTGCTTGTGATTGGTCTGTTTATATTTTCTGTTTGTTCCTGGTTCAGTCTCAGAAGGTTGTGCTTTTCTAAGAATTTGTCTATTTCTTCCAGGTTGTCTGGCATAGAGTTGCTTGTAGTAATCTCTCATGATCTTTTGTATTTCGGCAGTGTCAGTTGTTACTTTTCGTTTTTCCCTTCTAATTCTGTTGATTTGTCTTCTCCCTTTTTTTCTTGATGAGTCTGGACAATGGTTTATCAGTTTTGTTTATCTTCTCAAAGAACCAGCTTTTAGTTTTATTGATTTTTGCTAATGTTTCTTCCGTTTCTTTTTCATTTATTTCTGATCTGATCTTTATGATTTCTTTCCTTCTGTTAACTTTGGTGTTTTTTTAAATTCTTCTTTCTCTAATTGCTTTAGGTTAGTTTATTTATTTGAGATGTTTCTTGAGGTAAGATTGTATTGCTCTAAACTTCCCTCTTAGAACTGTTTTTGCTGCATTTGTTGTCGTGTTTTCATTGTCATTTGTTTCTAGGGTTTTTTTTTTTTTTTTTTTTTTTTTTGGCTGTGTTGGGTCTTTGTTGCTGCGCGCGGGCTTTCTCAAGTTGCAGTGAGTGGGGGCTACTCGTCGTTGCAGTGTGCAGGCTTCTCATTGCGGTGGCTTCTCTTGTTGCAGAGCACAGGCTCTAGGTGCATGGGCTTCAGTAGTTGTGTGTTGCGGGCTCTAGAGCATAGGCTCAGTAGTTGTGGTGCATGGGCTTAGTTGCTCTGCAGCATGTGGAAATCTTCCCGGACCAGGGCTCGAACCCGTGTCCCCTGCAGTGGCAGGCAGATTCTTAGCCAGTGTGCCACCAGGGAAGCCCCTCTAGGTATTTTTTGATTTCCTCCTTGATTTCTTCAGTGATCTCTTGGTTATTTAGTAGTGTATTGTTTAGCCTCCATGTGTTTGTACTTTTTACAGTTTTTTTTCCTGTAATTGCTATCTAGTCTCATAGCGTTGTGGGCAGAAAATATACTTGATATGATTTCAATTTTCTTAAATTTACCAAGGCTTGATTTGTGACCCAAGATATGATCTATCCTGGGGAGTGTTCCATGAGCACTTGAGAATGTCCTGTAAATATCAATTAAGTCCATCGTGTTTAATGTATCATTTAAAGCTTGTGTTTCCTTATTAATTTTCATTTTGGATGATCTGTCCATTGGTGAAAGTGGGATGTTAAAGTCCCCTATTTTTATTGTGTTACTGTCGATTTCCCCTTTTATGGCTGTTAGCATTCGCCTTATGTATTGAGGTGCTCCTATGTTGGGTGCATAAATATTTACCATTGTTATATCTTCTTGGATTGGTCCCTTGATCATTCTGTAGTGTCCTTCTTTGTCTCTTTTAATAGTCTTTATTTTAGAGTCTATTTTGTCTGATACGAGAATTGCTACTTCAGCTTTGTTTTGATTTCCATTTGCATGGAATATCTTTTCCATCACCTCACTTTCAGTCTGTATGTGTCCCTAGGTCTGAAGTGGGTCTCTTTTAGACAGCATATATATGGGTCCTGTTTTTGTATCCTTTCAGCCAATCTGTGTCTTTTGGTTGGAGCATTTAATCCATTTACATTTAAGGTAATTATTGATATGTATGTTCCTGTTACCATTTTCTTAATTGTTTTGGGTTTGTTATTGTAGGTCTTTTCCTTCTCCTGTGTTTCCTGCCTAGAGAAGTTCCTTTAGCATTTGTTGTAGAGCTGGTCTGGTGCTGCTGAATTCTCTTAGCTTTTGCTTGTCTGTTAACGTTTTAATTTCTCTGTCGAATCTGAATGAGATCCTTGCTTGGTAGAGTAATCTTGGTTGTAGCTTTTTCCCTTTCATTACTTTAAATATGTCTTGCCAGTCCCTTTTGGCTTGCAGAGTTTCTGCTGAAAGATCAGCTGTTAACCTTATGGGGATTCCCTTGTATGTTATTTGTTGCTTTTTGTTGCTGCTTTTAATATTTTTTATTTGTATTTAATTTTTGATAGTTTGACTAATATGTGTCTTGGTGTGTTTCTCCTTGGATTTATCCTGTATGGGACTCTCTGTGCTTCCTGGACTTGGTTGACTATTCCCTTTCCCATATTAGGGCGGTTTTCAAGTATAATCTCTTGAAATATTTTCTCAGTCCCTTTATTTTTCTCTTCTTCTTTTGGGACCCCTATAATTCGAATGTTGGTGTGTTTAATGTTGTCCCAGAGGTCTCTGAGACTCTCAATTGTTTTCATTCTTTTTTCTTTATTCTGCTCTGTGGTAGTTATTTCCACTGTTTTATCTTCCAGGTCACTTATCCATTCTTCTGCCTCAGTTATTCTGCTATTGATTCCTTCTGGTGAATTTTTAATTTCATTTACTGTGTTGTTTGTCATTGTTTGTTTGCTGTTTAGTTCTTCTAGGGCCTTTTAAATGTTTCTCGTATTTTCTACTTCCACGATTTTGGATCAGCTTTACTCTCATTATTCTGAAATACTTTTCAAGTAGACTACCTATTTTCTCTTCATTTGTTTGGTGTGGTGGGTTTTTACTTTGCTTCTTCATCTGTTGCTTATTTCTCTGTCTTCTCGTTTTGGTTTACTTGCTGTGTTTGGGTCTCCTTTTCACAGGCTGCAGGTTCATACTTCCTGTTGTTTTTAGTGTCTGCCTCCAGTGGGTAAGGTTGGTTCAGTGGGTTGTGTAGGCTTCCTGGTGGAGGGGCCTGGTGCTTGTGTTCTGGTGGATGAGGCTGGATCTTGTCTTTCTGGTGGGCAGGACCATGTCTGGTGGTGTGTTTTGGGGTGTCTGTGAACTTATTATGATTTTAGGCAGCCTCTCTGCTATTGGGTGGGGTTGTGTTCCTGCCTTGCTAATTGTTTGGCATGGGGTGTCCAGCACTGGAGCTTGCAGGTCATTGAGTGTAGCTGGGTCTTAGCATTAAGATGGAGATCTCTGGGAGAGCTCTCGCCGTTTGATATTACATGGGGTTGGGAGGTCTCTGGTGGTCCAATGTCCTGAACTCGGCTCTCCCACCTCAGAGCCTCAGGCCTGACACCCGGCCAGATCACCAAGACCTGTCAGCCACATGGCCAGGTACCTGGGGAGTTTCTTGCCTTTTGGGAAATCTGAGGTCTTCTGCCAGTGTTCAGTAGCTGTTCTGTAGGAGTTGTTCCATATATAGATGTATTTTTGATGTATTTTTGGGGAGGAAGGTGATCTCCACGTTTTACTCCTCTCTGCCATCTTGAAGGTCCTCTCTCGTGTTTGTGAATCTATAGTCTTTTTCACCAAGAAATGCATCTCTGGTCGTCTTACATTTCAAAAAGGTTATTATAGCTGCAGTATAGTGAATAGACTGGGATAGAATGAAATGAATGCAAAAGATCATTTAGGAGTGGTTACCGAGATGGTGAAGATAGAGAAAAAAAGATTGATTTGAGACTTAGGTGGAAATTTGACTTGCCTCTCTATATGTGTATTTTATTTCTTGCTACCTAGATTATAGCCCTAAAGATCAGGGACTGTGTCTCCACTAATTGTGTATGTCACAGTACCAGGTGCTCAGCAAGATGCAGAGTTTATTGAGTGGTACTCTACATGTTAATGTCAATGAGATTATTATGACTTTCATTTCTTACCATCTTCACTGTTTAACATGTCATTAAAAATCACTTATGATTTTCTTGAGACAGTGGTATGGTCAAATTGTTTGTTTACTGATTTAAAAAATATATATGTATTTACATTATTGATCTCCTTCTGGCATAAAAGCTTCGTGTGTGCCATTAAAATAATGAGATCGAAACTGTTGTTAGATGTGGGTATTTGCTTAGTTTTATTCATATCTTCCTTGAATTTTTTGTATAGGCTTGTTCTTTGCTAGTTTGTGTAAAACTTATTTTTAGACAATTTCATGAACGGTTACTATAAATTTTCTAGATTTATCATTCGATTTGTATAGTAAGGAGTAAGTATCTTTTTATTTTTGGTATAGCGTCTTTGTTGAAAAGGGGTTCTTAATTTAAATGTGTCAGTCTTTATCTAATTTATCAGTGTTTTCTCTTATGGTTCATGCTGTTGGTATCTTGTTCAAGGAATGTTCTGTATCCTAAGATCAAGAAGATAATTTCCCTATATTTTCTATTGAATGTTTTAAATGTTTTGCTTTTAACAGTTAAGTTGTTAATCCATCTGGTATTGATGGTATGAGATAGATATAAATAAAATTTTGTTTTATTTCTTTTGGAAAACCAGTTATATCTCATTATTAACTGATTTCTGCAGTGTTATTTACATATCACAATTCCATATATGCATAAGTGTGTCTCCATTCTTTCTTCTCTGTTCCATTGGTCAATTTGTCTATTTCTCCACCAGGGTCCACACTATGTTAATTAAGACAGTCTTGTGATAAAGCTTGATATCTAGTTGGATAATATGATTACCTTATTCTACCTTTTCAAGTGTGTTTTGGCAATTCTTGGCCATTTAGCCTTCCATATAAAATTTGGAATCTGCTTTTCAAAGTTCATACACAGTCTTGTTGGAAATTTGGGAATTGCATTAGATTTATCCATCTATTTAGAGACAAATTACATATTTACAATGTCCAGTTTTACTGCCTGTGAATATGGGATAGTCTTATATTTGGTTATGTATTCTTTATTATTTGTGTATCTTAATAGTTTTCTGCATACAGATTGTGGTGCATTTTCTGCATACAGATTGTACATTTTAAAGATACCTGCAAAGTATCTTGCATCCTACATCATCTTCTACAGTATGACGTTGCTACTCACCCACAAACAGTAGCAACAGTGGCGTCTAATTCTCCTTCCTTTGAATCTGAGCTGAGGCAGAAGTAATGCCACCAGACTTCTGAGGCTAGATCAGAAAAGGCCAGATAGCTCCCACTGGTTCTCTGAGGATGCTTGCACTGGGGGAACTTAGCCATCATGTGAAATGTCCAAATATCTGAAGACTCCCACATGGGAGATAGCCACAGCCACAGCTGAGCTCAGAAATTTCCAGCCTCAGGTGCCAGCACATGAGTGAGCCATCTTGGACATCAGTGCAGTTGAGCCTTCAGATGACTGTGGCTTCAGCCAACATCTGACTCAACCGCATGAGAGACCCCAAGTGAGAACTCCTCAGCTGACTTCCTAAATGTCTGATCCGCAAAATCATTAGCAGAATTAAGTGGCGGTTTTAGGCCTTTAAGTTTTGGAGGAATTTGTTATGCAGCAACAGATGACTGGAATACAGGGCTTACACTTAACTTTGTTTCTCTATTTCAGTCTATTTCATTAATCTGTTCTTAAGTACTTCATTGTTTTAGGGTTTGTGTGTGTGTGTGTGTGTGTGTGTGTGTGTGTGTGTGTTCTGGGGAGGTGTTAAACATGTCCTTTTAAATTATGTTTTCTAACTTTTGGTGGTGTATATAGAAATATAGTTAGTTTTCATATATAGATCTTATGGCCAATTATCTTTAAACTTATTATTTCTAATAATTGGTCTAAATCCCTTTGCACTTTCTATTAATAGGGTTTTTGGGGGGAGGGTGATATTTTTCTTCTCTTACAATATCACCCATTTTTCTTTTCTTGTTTCAATTCTTTATGGGTTTTTTTCAATCTGGCTCACTGGTTATTGAAAGAAACAGTTAATAAAGCAACTTGTTCAAATTTATCTTTTAAGGAGTTTTTTTTTTTTTAAATTTATTTTTGGCTGCGTTGGGTCTTCATTACTGTGCTTGGGCTTTCTCTAGTTGTAGCGAGTGGAGGCTACTGTTCGTTGAGGTGCACGAGCTTCTTATTGCGGTGGCTTCTCTTGTGGATCATGGGCTATAGGTGTGTGGGCTTAATTGTTGTGGCTCGTGGGTGCTAGAGCACAGGCTCAGTAGTTGGGCATACAGGCTTAGTTGCTCCGTGGCATGTGGGATCTTCCCAGACCAGGGCTCGAACCCATGTCCCTTGCGTTGGCAAGCAGATTCTTAACCACTGTGCCACCAGGAAAGCCCCAAATTTATCTTTTAAAAATGATAAATGATAACAGCTTATAAATGATAACATTTATAAATGATAACAGCTCCCTCTGCAAAAAACCTCTTACTGCTATTTATATATATTTTTTTCTGAAAGTAAAGTTTCATTCTGTATGACAGGATTGTTGTAAGGATTGTTGACCATTGTAAGGATTGTTGACCATGTGTGCAAAGTGCTTACACGGCTCCTCTCAGGGGAATTGGAGTAAGTTTGATTTGATACTTGCATTTTTAACTGCTAGATCGAGCTAAAAAGATTCCTGGCTTTTTGTTAGTTTAATTTAAAACACATTATAATTGCATCACTTTTTACCATTTTTTTGGCTTGTCATAGAAAAGTACAAAACATATTCTTTAAAACTCAGCTCTCCCTGTCCCTCTCCCCAAACAGTTAACATATGGTAATAATACTAGTTGATAATAGAGGATTCTGAAAAATGTGTCATGGTTTCTGCTTTGAAGAAACTTACCTAGATGAGAATTCATGAAATGTTAAATATTTAAATAATAATTTAAAGCTTTAGTAAAATGTTAGTATAAGTCAGTATATGACTAATTGTCAAATATTTTATAGAGACCAGTAAGTGAAAGAGTGCCAGCTATCTGGATGCTAGATAAGGGCAGTGTTATCCTTATTTTTCAGATAAAAGAAGGCTGAAGAACAGAGAAACTTTGGTGTTTGTCTAAAGCACAAGGCCTTCATAAGTGGAAGGGCAGGGATCCAGTCTGGAATTATTTTTACTATTAACTCAGATGGATAGACAATCCAGGAATATTCTCAGGAATACTGTGCTTAATACCTATATTGTAGGTCTTCATTAGATATTTGTTGAGTAAATGAATGGAGGCCCTTTTCTCCTTTGGTTTTCATTCCTTTTGGTGGTTCATTTAATATTTTTTAAGCTATATGTATTCTTTTTGGTGCCTTCTGATTTTGAAGTAAGTGTGAACTCATTACTATTAATACCTTAGGATAGTAGTTAGGTAATACAAGCAAGGAGAAGTCCAGATTTATTTTAATTAAATAGTTATGACTCTGGAGTCCTTAATGATAAATTATATGACATCTAGAATGTGTTTACTCTAAGTTGTTTAAATGTTTACCAGTGGACTTGTGCTCTGTGTTTGTAAAGAAATTAGATTAATTATTGATACCAAATGTTTTCTGCTGTGTACATTTGCTCTTAAAATTACATGTTGTAAAAACATATTAGAAATCCTTAAATCAATATTTAACAAAGGCAAATATATGTATAGCCTCTCTTCTTTTAATCATTAAATACATAATTGGACATTTTTCAGAATTTTAATTAACTCAGAATAATTACTTTTTACAATTATCAGTATGGATAAGTATTCATTTAAACATATCTTTTAATCTTTAGACAGAAATTTCAGGATATTTCTGGAAGAAGGGAAAAAGCCATAACTAGTTATTAAATTTAGTTTCAAAACTAAAAAGAGAGAGATGTCACCTTTACTGAAGGTTTGGCTATAGTTTGCTGTTTACTGCTTGCATACTGCAAAGTTTTTTAATTACTGAGTTGGTATACTTTCTTTTTTTTTTTAAACTTCCTTGGTTATATACCATGTATCAAACTTGATATTTTTGCAGATTTTCAGAACTTGGCATATTATCTTCCTTTCTGACCTGATTATTAGAAGAACAGAAACATTTGAATATTTACTACATCCTAGATACTATTCTAGACACTGGAAATATAGCTGTGAGCAAAACAGAAGAAAATTCTTTTCTCATTGAACTTATATTCTGCGGGCGGGAGTGAAGAAAACAGAGACATTTTTTAAATAAATAAATATGTAATATTTAGATGGCTATAAGTACCTTGAAATAAAAGCAAAAGCAGGTTAAAAAGAACAGAGAATCACAGAAGGTGATGAGTGTTCTTTTATATAGGGTGGTTATGGAAGGTTTCTGATGCCATTTGAGCAAAGACCTGAAGGAAGTGAAGGCATAAACCATTGGGAATAGACTTCTCCAGGTAGAAGGGAAATCAAGTGTGAAGACTCTGAGGTGAGAGGATGCGTGGCATATTCAGGGAGTAATAAGGAGGTCAGTGTGGCTGATTGTGAGCACGGGAGAGGAGGTCAGAGAGATCAGCTGGGCCTGATTACGGAAGGCCTTGCAGAATATCATAACAAAGTTGGATAGAAAACCTTTGGAAGGTTCTGAGCAGATGATAACCTGATATGATTTAAAAGATCACCTTGACTATTATGAAAAGGATAGATTCTAAGGGAGCAAGGATTGAAGCAAGAATACCAGGTAGGTGGCTAATATAATAATCAGGATACTATGGGTCTACTTTTTAGAAAAATGCAGAAACACCAATGTACAGACAATTTTGTGTAGAATGTCAGGGGCCTAGTATGTTATATTTTTACCTACTCTCTGTAGCCCTAGGAAATGGTTCTGAACTTAAATGCTTGAGAGAGGAATAAGGAACTACCCTGACAACAACCTTAACATTGAAGTACCTTTTTCAGAAATTACACACACACACACACGCACACACACACATACACACATTTCAAATGTACAAATATGTAGGAAATAATAAAAATAATATAACACTCATCACCCAACTTTGTCAACTCTTAACATTTTGCCACAGTTTCATCCCCTTTTTTGGAAGAAAACTTTAAAAATACCACTGAAGTCCCTTGTGTACCCTTTCTTGATTCCATTTACTTTGTTCCTGTCTGCATCTGAAGGAAATCTTTTCCCCTGTTTTAAGTATTTATCATTTTTGTGCACATAACTATATATAAATAATATATGATATTGTTTTGCAGCTTTCTTTCTGCTTTTTTCCAAACAGCTTTCTTGAGGTGTAATTGACATATAATAAACTATACAATTCGATAAGTTTTGACATATGTATACACCATGACACCATCACCACAATCAAGATAATGTGAACCCATCACCAGTGAACCCAGTTAAGATAATGAATATATCCATTGCCCCAAAAAGTTTCCTTATACCCATTTGTAACCTTCCTTCTGGCTTCTCCCTCCCACATCCTCCCACATGCACATACACCCTCACTACTCAAGCAACCATTGACCCGCTTTCTGTCACTATACATTAGTTTGAATTTTCTAGAATTTTATATAAATAGAATCATATAATACATACTTCTTTTTTGTCTGGTTTCTTTCACTCTGCATGTATATTTTGAGGTTCATCCATGTTGTAATGTGTATCAGTATTTCATGGCTTTTTATTGTTGAGTAGATACTCTGTTGTATGGATATACCACAGTTTGTTTATCCATTCGTCTGTTGATGAACATTTGGGTATTTCCAGTTTTGGGCTACTACAAATAAGGCTACTATGAACATTTGAGTACAAGACTTTGTATGGAAAAAGGATTTCATTTCTCTTGGATAAATACTTATGAATGGAATGACTGGGTCATATTCTTCACCTTTCTAAGAACTGCCAAGCTGTTTTCCAAAATAATTGTACCATTTTATATTCCCACCAGTTCCTTCATATCCTTGCCAACACTTAATATGGTTAGCCTTTTTAATTATAGCCATTTTAATAGGTCTGTAGTGGTATCTCATTGTCATTTTAATTTTCATTTGACTAATGATGTTTCTGATTCATATTGAATTAATTCAGTATTTTTTATTCCATTTTGTCTTCTTTCTTGTCTTGCTGGCTTTAACTCTTTGTTTTTTTAGTGGTTATTTTAGGGTTTATAGTATACCTCTTATTATAGTTTATCTTCATGTGAGATTCTACTATTTCACATATGTTTAAGAAATTTACAGTATACTTCTCCCCTCCCAGTCTTTATGCCGTTGTTGTCATATATTTTACTTATACGTGTGTTATATACTTAATAATGTTTAAACAGTCAGTTGTGTTTTTCAAGTGATTTAGATATTAAAGGGGGAAAATCTTACCTATTTACTTCTGTCATTTCCATTTTTGGTGTGCTTAATGCCTTTGTGTAAGCCCATATTTCCATGTGGTGTAATTTTCCTTTTGCCTGAAAGACTTCCTTTAACATTTCTTAGAGTGCAGTTCTGCTGTTGATAAATTCCTTTGTGTATCTATCTAAAAAGGCTTCATCTGGCCTCTGTTTTCAAAAGGAATTTTTCTGTATATAGAACTTTATATTGAGTTTTTTCTTTCAGTACTTTACAGATGTTGTTCAGCTGTCTTTTCAGTTGCATTATTTCCGATGAGAAATCTGTTTTATTCTTATTTTTATTCCTCCGTATGTAATATGTCTTTTTCCTCTGCGTACTTCTACATTTTCCCTTTATAACTGGTTTTGAGCACTTTGATTATTATGGGCCTTGGTGGAGTTTTCTTCATGTTCTTGTGCTTTGAATTTATTGAGCTTCTTGGATATCTTGTTTTATAGTTTGCATCAAATTTGGAAAATTTTGGGCCATTATTTCTTCAAATATTTTTCTGTCCCCTCCAATCTCTATTCTCCTTCAGGGACTCTAATTACACATATGCTATGCTACTTGAAGTTATCTCACAGCTCACTGATGCTCTTTTAAATTCTTTTGGATTCTGTTTTCTCTGTGTGTTTCATTTTCTATAGTTTCTTTTTCTATGCCTTCATGCTCACTAGTCTTAGCAGCAGCCGTGTCTAATCTGTTATTCCATTCAGTGTATTTTTCATCTCATATTGTAATTTTCAACTCTAGAATTTTGATTTGGGTTTATTTTAATATCTTCCATGTCTCTACTTAACTTTTTGAACATATGGAATACAATTATAATAGTTTTAATATGCTCTGCTAATTCTAACGTCAATGTCAATTCTGGGTCAGTTTCAATTGATTGATTATTGTCTTCATTATAAGCCATATTTTCCTCTCTCTCTGTATGTCTGGTGGTCTTTGCTTGGGTTACCTTTCCATGGCTGGATGCTAGATATTTTCATATTCCTATAAATCTTCTTGAGCTTTGTTCTGGAATATAGTTAAGTTACTTGGAAACAGTTTGATCCTTTTGGGCCTCACTTTTATGATTTATTAAGCTTGATTGGAGCAATGCTTGTCTAGGGCTAATTATTTCCCCACTACTGAAGTAAAAACCTTTCTGAGTGCTCTATCTAATGCCCTATGAATTAAGAGTTTTTCCAGTTTAGCTGGAGAGAACAGACACTCTTTCCAGCTTTGAATGAGTGATGGGCACTGTTCCCTCTAATCTTTTGGGATGATTTTTTCTCCAGCCTTGGGTAGTTTCTTCACATACATGTTCTGATCAGCTCTTTGCCAAATACTTGAGAGTTACCCTTCTGTGTATCTCCAGCATTCTCTTTCTGTACAGCTCTCTCCTCTCCAGTACTCTGTTCTACAAACTCTGCAGAAGCAGAAGTCTATCTATTATTACATTTTGAAACTGCAAGTAGAATAGGTTTAACAGTTTTATTCTCTGAGATAAGAAATCATTAGGAATAAGAAAGATTTTGTGATCACATTTTGAAACAGTGAAAAAGTTGAAATTGTGACTACTGTAATAATTGAATGAAGAACATTAACTTGGCTTTTATAGGAACTTGGTCAGCCTAGCCTCTGTAGCAGTGGTGATGCAGAGCTTGCTGAGAACACAGATTTCTGGGACTTACCTTAAAGATTCTGATTCAGTAGATGTCAGACCACATTTGGAAAGATACTGCTCTACAGAGTCTATCCTAGTTCCATAGGTAGTGTAAATACAAAGAAAGTCAGACATGGAACTGGTAGAAGTAAAATGTGACTTTCATGATTTTACTAGGAGAAATATAGAATACTTGAGCTACTTTTAAATTTTTTAAAAGAAAATTTTAAAGGGAGAAGCAATAGAAAAGAGAGGGAACAAGGAGGAGAGAGGAAGTGAGGATAGTAGACAAAAGTTAGGAAAAAAGAAGAAAAGATTAGAGAGAAGCAAGGCCAGGTAGAGAACAGAAGAGAAGATAGAAGAGTAGATTCCAAAATGAATGCTGTTAGGAGGTGAATTGTTTTAGGTTATTATGACTTTAGAGGAATTTAAACTTAAATTTTGCCTTTAAATATTTGTGAGCCGATTAATCAGGATTTAGGATCCCGCCCCCCCCTTTTTTTAAATAGGTATAGTACCTATGCCTCTACTCTGATTGGCAGAGTATACCTATAGTACCTATGCCTTTACTCTGATTGGAACTATAGAACCTCAGGGAGAAAATTAAATCTAAGGTACCATCACTTGTAAGATACACCAGTATTTTGTGTACCTCAGAGAGAAAAGTGCTACCAGTTAAGTATAGCACAGTGCTTTTTTTTAACCATCTGTTTTAAGATACATTCCAATTTCAGAGATGTTAAAATGTGGGAAAGATGTTGTGTCCTCAGATTGATGAAATACCGTATTTAGAAGTCTTCTACCTTTCTACTCCAGCTCTGTCTTTTCCTGATTTATTCTTTCTAATTAGTAAGTTCTATTTTTTCAATATTATTCATCAGGAGTGGCTCAAATCTCACCTCCTTCATGAAGTCCGTGTAGATCCTTACAGTAAGATGTTTCAAGTTTCCTTTGAGCATGTTTCTTATGCCCCTTTCAATTTTGAATATTTCTTCTTAATGGAAAAGCAAAATAGGGGTTAAGTAGTTCTGCTTTCTCTGTATTGTCTGCTAACATTATACCATCTGCCCCAAGCAGCAGGCCTGTACCTTCTTTCTTGTTCCTCTTGCCCTACATGCATTTTTAAAAATCTTTTTTATTGTTAACATTTTTCGCCAGCCTCTGCTCATTCTGGGCTCTTACTTACATGGTTCTGCTCGTTTCACATCACTCTTTTGTATTCATCCTTGTTTACTTACCTTTCTTTTCATTCCTTTTTTTTTTTTTTAAAAACAAGTATCTTAAAATTCTGAACTTATACCACACCTTACCCAATCATATTGGATTTTTTTAAGATGTCACTTTCCTTCCTTATCCGATTAACTTTTAACTTTTTTTTACAGTGTCAGAATTTTTACTTTTTAGAAACTCTCTTTTAAAAAAGGTTTTCCTATTACAATATAATCTCTGCTATGGCATCATACAAGTATTTTCTCTAAACTTGACTCACTTGCCTAAAGTATCACTGTTTCCAGTATTCCTTTTTGTAACTATTATGAACACCAAGATGGCAAGGTTGCTTTCTCATGGTTTTCATTTCCACTTTACTATTTTTTGCTTCTGTGTCAGAATTAATTCCCCAAAAGTAGTTCCTTTCATTATTTCTTCCAACTAATGGAAGATGAAATGTTTCATATGCTAGTGACTTACATTATGCTTTCCTTGGCAAGTTCTAGCTGGTTTCTTGATAGTTGGAGATCCCTGTTGTTGGACCACCACTTTGCTACTTTGTGGAAAATATTATAACAAAAATTTCTAAAACTATTATTGTAACTTTCTATTATGAGATATAATATACATGCTATAAAAATTCATTAAGCATAAATATAAACTTGAACAAGTTATTGTACTGTGAATACTCATGTAACCACTACTCAGATCAAGAAATAGACAATTACCAGCATCCTAGAATCCCCTCATAGCCTCTTCCCACTTATAAACACATGTCTCCCTGCAAAAGTAATCACCGTCTTGATTTGTATGGTAACTGCTACTTAGTTCTTCTGTATGGTTTTACCACCAAAATACATAATTAAGACTATAGTTTAGGGCTTCCCTGGTGGTGCAGTGGTTGGGAGTCCACCTGCCGATGCAGGGGACACGGGTTCGTGCCCCGGTCCGGGAAGATCCCACATGCCGCAGAGCGGCTGGGCCCGTGAGCCATGGCCGCTGAGCCTGCACGTCCGGAGCCTGTGCTCCGCAACGGGAGAGGCCCCAACAGTGAGAGGCCCGCGTACCGCAAAAAAAAAAATTTAAAAATAAAATGAGTTAGAGAATGTTCTCTCTTTCTCTTGAATAATTAGTGTAATTTCCTTTAACTCTTTGGAAGATTGGCCAGTGAAGCCACCTGTGCTGGTGTTTGTTTGGTTTTGTTTTTGTTTATGTGTACAGGGAGGTGGGGGAGTTTCAAAATGCACATTTAATTTTTTAATAGTTATGACTAGTCAGATATTTTTCTTGTCAGTTTTGGTAAGTTACAGTTTTCTAGTACTTTATCCATTTCATCTAACTTTTCTAGTTTATTGACATGAATGTATTCATAATATCCTCTCGTTACCTTTTTTTTTAATTTAATTTTATTTTTGGCTGCATTGGGTCTTCGTTGCTACACACGGGCTTTCTCTAGTTGCGGCGAGCGGGGTCTACTCTTCGTTGCGGTGCGTCGGCTTCTCATTGCGGTGGCTCCTTTTGTTGTGATACACAGGCTCTAGGCACGCGGGCTTCAGTAATTGTGGCACATGGGCCCAGCTGCTCCACAGCATGTGGGATCTTCCTGGACCAGGGTTCGAACCCGTGTTGCCTGCACTGGCAGGCAGATTCTTAACCAGTGTGCCATCCCCTCTTCTTATCTTTTTAATATCTGAAAGATCAGTAGCAATGTCCCCTTTTTTTCATTTCTGATTTTGGTTATTTGAACCGTCTTTATTTTTTTTAACTACTTCTGAGTGAATTTTACCAACTTTATTAGTCTTCTAAAACTGAAAATTTGGCTTTTTTAACCTATTGTATGCTTGCTTTTTCTATTTAATGAAATTTATGTTCACATATTTATTATTTTCTACTTTCTTTGCATTTCTAAGTTCCTGAGATGGATGTTTAGTTTATTAATTTTCAGCCTTTCTTCTTTTCTAATATATATGCATTTAGAGTTATACATTTCTAACTACTGCTTCATCTGCCTATAAGTTTTAGTGTGCGTTATTTTTCTAATGCAGTTCAGAGCATTGTAATTTCCATTGTGGGGACACCCCTGGTGGCACAGTTAAGAATCCACCTGCCAATGCAGGGGACACGGGTTTGATCCCTGGTCCGGGAAGGCCCCACATGCCGCGGAGCAACTAAGCCCATGTGCAACAACTACTGAGCCTGCACTTTAGAGCCTGCGCGCCGCAAGTCAACTACTGAAGCCCACAAGCTCTGGGTCCCGCGTGCCGCAACTACTGAGCCCGCATGCCTAGAGCCCTGTGCTCTGCAACAAGATAAGCCACTGCAATGAGAAGCCTGCACACTGCAATAAAGAGTAGCCCCTGCTCGCCACAATCAGAGAAAGCCCACGCACAGCAATGAAGACCCAACACAGCCAAAAATGAAATAAATAAATTTATTTAAAAAAATAATAATAATTTCCATTGTGATCTCTTCTTTGCTTTGTGGATTATGTATAAGGGTTTTTATTTGTTTCCGGACATGTAGTGTTTATGGGTATATTTTTGTTAACGGTTTCAAGTTTAATTTTATTATGATCAGAGTACATGGTCTTGAATGATGTCCCTTTTTTTTTTCTTACTTTTATTTGCATTTATTTTTTGTGACATTTACTCCTGGGCCGTAAGTTTTTGTTTCGTCAGTTTCTTCTGGGATGGGATATCTTTTTCTTCTGGGCAACCTCCTCTTCTGGTTTAGGAATAATCTGTTTATTTTCAGTAAGGATCATCTCAATGTAGCAGGGAGAGCTCACGTATGGGTTGATCTGACTATGAGCTCTGTAAGTCCTGTGCCACATCTTGGGGGCTTTGTTCACCTAGATGTGGTTAATGACCAGAGAATCTACATCTAAGCCCTTCAGCATTACTCTCTGCACTTCTGAGCATGTGCTGTAAAAGTTCAGCACTCTTCTTGGGCCACTGACCCTGCGTCCAGCCCAACTGTTTGACCTGGACACACCTACCAACTCCACCATTGTAACGACAGAATGTCACACATTGCTTCTTTAACGTGACATCCTTCAGATACTTGGTGGCTTTTCGGATATGCATACCCTTAATGGCCTGGGCAGTTTAACGAGTGTTCTTAAAGTGAACATGAAGATTTCAGCCTCTTGACTTGCATGATTTTGTGGGTTTTCTTCTGGGTCAAGTGAATAGCGAACCATTTTTAGAGGTCACCTCAGACCACTTACTGGAAAAGTCAATTTTTTTTTTTATTATAGTTGATTTACAGTGTCCTGTTCATTTCAGGTGTACAGCACAGTGATTCAGTTATACACACACACACATACATATTCTTTTGCAGATTCTTTTCACTTATAGGTTATTACAAATCATAGCGTATAGTTCCCTGTGCTATACAGTATGTCCTTGTTGGTTGTCTAGTTACATATAGTAGTGTGTGTATGTTAATCCCATCCTCCTAATTTATCCCCCTGCCCCCCGCCCTTCCCCTTTGGTAACCATAAGTTTGTTTTCTATGTCTGTGGGTTTATTTCTGTTATATAAAGAAGTTCATTTGTATCTTATTTTTGTTTCAGATTCCACATATAAATGATATCATATGATATTTGTCTTTGTCCAGCTTACTTCACTCATTATGACAATCTCTGGGTCCATCCATGTTGCTGCAAATGGCATTATTTCATTCTTTTTATGGCTGAGTAATATTCCATTGTATATATGTACCACATCTTCTTTATCCACTCCTCTGTTGATGGATATTTAGGTTGCTTCCAGGTCTTGGCTATTGTACACAGTGCTGCAATGAACATTGTGGTGCATGTATCCTTTCAGATCATGTTTTTCTCTGGATATATGCCCAGGAGTGGGATTGCAGGGTCATATGGTAGCTCTATTTTTAGTTTTTAAAGGAACCTCCATACTGTTCTCCATAGTGGCTGTATCAATTTACATTTCCACCAACATTGCCTTTTCCCCACACCCTCTCTAGCATTTATTGTTTGTAGACTTTTTGATGGTGACCATTCTGACCGGTGTGGGGTGATACCTCATTATAGTTTTGATTTGCATTGCTCTAACATTTAGTGATGTTGAGCATCCTTTCATGTGTCTGTTGGCAGCCTGTATATCTTCTTTGGAGAAATGTCTATTTGGGTCTTCTGCCCATTTTTGGATTGGGTTGTTTGTTTTTTTGATATTGAGCTGCATGAGCTGCTTGTTTATTTTGGAGATTAATCCTTTGTCTGTTGCTTCGTTTGCAAATATTTTCTCCCATTCTGAGGGTTGTCTTTTCGTCTTGTTTATAGTTTCCTTTGCTGTGCAAAAGCTTTTACGTTTCATTAGGTCCCATTTGTTTATTTTTGTTTTTATTTCCATTTCTCTAGGAGGTGGGTCAAAAAGGATCTTGCTGTGATTTATGTCATAGAGTGTTCTGCCTGTCTTTTCCTCTGAGTGTTTTATAGTGTCTGGCCTTACATTTAGGTGTTTAATCCATTTTGAGTTTATATTTGTGTATGGTGTTAGGGAGTGTTCTAATTTCATTCTTTTACATGTAGCTGTCCAGTTTCCCCAGCACCACTTATTGAAGAGGCTATCTTTTCTCCATTGTGTATTCTTGCCTCGTTTATCAAAGATAAGGTGACCATATGTGTGTGGGTTTATCTCTGGGCTTTCTATCCTGTTCCATTGATCTATATTTCTGTTTTTGTGCCAGTACCATACTGTCTTGATTACTGTAGCTTTGTAGTATAGTCTGAAGTCAGGGAGCCTGATTCCTCCAGCTGTGTTCTTCTTTCTCAAGATTGCTTTGGCTATTCAGGGTCTTTTGTGTTTCCATACAAGTTGTGAATTTTTTTGTTGTAGTTTGTGAAAAATGCCAGTGGTAGTTTGATAGGGATTGCATTGAACCTGTAGATTGCTTTGGGTAGTATAGTCATTTTCACAATGTTGATTCTTCCAATCCAAGAACATGGTATATCTCTCTATCTGTTTGTATAATCTTTAATTTCTTTCATCAGTTTCTTATAATTTTCTGCATATAGGTCTTTTGTCTCCTTAGGTAGGTTTATTCCTAGATATTTTATTCTTTTTGTTGCAATGGTAAATGGGAGTGTTTTCTTGATTTCACTTTCAGATTTTTCATCCTTAGCGTATAGGAATGCCGGAGATTTCTGTGCATTAATTTTGTATCCTTCTACTTTACCAAATTCACCTATTAGTACTAGTAGTTTTGTGGTAGCAGCTTTAGGATTCTCTATGTATAGTATCATGTCATCTGCAAACAGTGACAGTTTTACTTCTTTTCTGATTTGGATTCCTTTTATTTCCTTTTCTTCTCTGATTGCTGTGGCTAATACTTCCAAAACTATGTTGAATAAGAGTGGTGAGAGTGGGCAACCTTGTCTTGTTCCTGATCTTAGTGGAAATGCTTTCAGTTTTTCACCATTGAGGACGATGTTGGCTGTGGGTTTGTCACATATAGCCTTTATTATGTTGAGGAAAGTTCCCTCTATGCCTACTTTCTGCAGGGTTTTTATCATAAATGGGTGTTGAATTTTGTCGAAAGCTTTCTCTGCATCTATTGAGATGATCATATGGTTTTTCTCCTTCAGTTTGTTAATATGGTTTATCACATTGATAGATTTGCGTATATTGAAGAATCCTTGCATTCCTGGAATAAACCCCACTTGATCATGATGTATGATCCTTTTAATGTGCTGTTGGATTCTGTCTGCTAGTATTTTGTTGAGTGTTTTTGCATCTATGTTCATCAGTGATATTGGCCTGTAGTTTTCTTTCTTTGTGACATCCTTGTTGATTTTGGTATCAGGGTGATGGTGGCCTCGTAGAAAGAGTTTGGAAGTGTTCCTCCCTCTGCTATATTCTGGAAGAGTTTGAGAAGGATAGGTGTTAGCTCTTCTCTAAATGTTTGATAGAATTCGCCTGTGAATCCATCTGGTCCTGGGCTTTTGTTTGTTGGAAGATTTTTAATCACAGTTTCAATTTCAGTGCTTGTGATTGGTCTGTTCATATTTTCTGTTTCTTCCTGATTCAGTTTTGGCAGATTGTGCATTTCTAAGATTTTGTCCATTTCTTCCAGGTTGTCCATTTTATTGGCATAGAGTTGCTTGTAGTAATCTCTCATGATCTTTTGTATTTCTGCAGTGACAGTTGTTACTTCTCCTTTTTGATTTCTAATTCTATTGATTTGAGTCTTCTCCCTTTTTTTCTTGATGAGTCTGGCTAATGGTTTATGAATTTTGTTTATCTTCTCAAAGAACCAGCTTTTAGTTTTATTGATTTTTGCTATAGTTTCCTTCATTTCTTTTTCATTTATTTCTGATCTGATTTTTATGATTTCTTTCCTTCTGCTAACTTTGGGGTTTTTTTTTGTTCTTCTTTCTCTAATTGCTTTAGGTGCAAGGTTAGGTTGTTTATTCTAGATGTTTCCTGTTTCTTAAGGTAGGATTGTATTGCTATATACTTCTCTCTTAGAACTGCTTTTGCTGCATCCCATAGATTTTGAGTCGTCGTGTCTCCGTTGTCATTTGTTTCTAGGTATTTTTTGATTTCCTCTTTGATTTCTTCAGTGATCACTTCGTTATTAAGTAGTGTATTGTTTAGCCTCCATGTGTTTGTATTTTTTACAGGTCTTTTCCTGTAATTGATATCTAGTCTCATAGCGTTGTGCTCGGAAAAGATACTTGATACAATTTCAATTTTCTTAAATTTACCAAGGCTTGATTTTTGATCCCAGATATGATCTATCCTGGAGAATGTTCCATGAGCACTTGAGAAAAATGTGTATTCTGTTGTTTTTGGATGGAATGTCCTATAAATATCAATTAAGTCCATCTTGTTTAATGTATCATTTAAAGCTTGTGTTTCCTTATTTACTTTCATTTTGGATGATCTGTCCATTGGTGAAAGAGGGGTGTTAAAGTCCCCTACTATGTATGTGTTACTGTCGATTTCCCCTTTTATGGCTGTTAGTATTTGCCTTATGTATTGAGGTGCTCCTATGTTGGGTGCATAAATATTTACAATTGTTATATCTTCTTCTTGGATCGATCCCTTGATCATTATGTAGGGTCCTTCTTTGTCTCTTCTAATAGTCTTTATTTTAAAGTCTATTTTGTCTCGTATGAGAATTGCTACTCCAGCTTTCTTTTGGTTTCCATTTGCATGAAATATCTTTTTCCATCCCCTTACTTTCAGTCTGTATGTATCTCTAGGTCTGAAGTGGGTCTCTTGTAGACAGCATATATATGGGTCTTGTTTTTGTATCCATTCAGCCAATCTGTGTCTTTTGGTGGGAGCATTTAGTCCATTTACATTTAAGGTAATTATTGATATGTATATTCCTATTCCCATTTTCTTAATTGTTTTGGGTTTGTTATTGTAGGTCTTTTCCTTCCCTTGTGTTTCTTGCCTAGAGAAGTTCCTTCAGCAGTTGCTGTAAAGCTGGTTTGGTGGTGCTGGACTCTCTCAGCTTTTGCTTGTCTGTAAAGGTTTTAATTTCTCCATCAAATCTGAATGAGATCCTTGATGGGTAGAGTAATCTTGGTTGCAGGTTTTTCTCCTTCATCACTTTAAATATGTCCTGCCAGTCCCTTCTGGCTTGCAGAGTTTCTGCTGAGAAATCAGCTGTTAACCTTCTGGGGATTCCCTTGTGTGTTATTTGTTATTTTTCCCTTGCTGCTTTTAGTATGTTTTCTTTGTATTTAGTTTTTGACAGTTTGATTAATATGTGTCTTGGCGTATTTCTCCTTGGATTTATCCTGTATGGGACTCTCTGTGCTCTCTGGACTTGATTAACTATTTCCTTTCCCATATTAGGGAAGTTTTCAACTATAATCTCTTCAAATATTTTCTCAGTCGCTTTCTTTTTCTCTTCTTCTGGAACCCCTGTAAGTCAAATGTTGGTGCGTTTAATGTTGTCCCAGAGGTCTCTGAGACTGTCCTCCGTTCTTTTCATTCTTTTTTCCTTATTCTGCTTTGCAGTAGTTATTTCCACTATTTTATCTTCCAGGTCACTTATCCGTTCTTCTGCCTCAGTTATTCTGCTATTGATCCCATCTAGAGTATTTTTAATGTCATTTATTGTGTTGTTCATCGTTGTTTGTTTCATCTTTAGTTCTTCTAGGACCTTGTTAAATGTTTCTTGCATTTTGTCTATTCTATTTCCAAGATTCTGGATCATCTTTACTATCATTATTCTGAATTCTTTTTCAGGTAAACTGCCAATTTCCTCTTCATTTGTTAGGTCTGGTGGGTTTTTATCTTGCTCCTTCATCTCCTGTGTGTTTTTCTGTCTTCTCATTTTGCTTATCTTACTGTGTTTGGGGTCTCCTTTTTGCAGGCTGCAGGTTCGTAGTTCCCGGTGTTTTTGGTGTCTGTCCCCAGTGGCTAAAGTTGATTCAGTGGGTTGTGTAGGCTTACTGGTGGAGGGGACTAGTGCCTGTGTTCTGGTGGATGAGGCTGGATCTTGTCTTTCTGGTGGGCAGGTCCATGTCTGGTGGTGTGTTTTGGGGGTGTCTGTGGACTTATTATGATTTTAGGCAGCCTTTCTGCTAATGGGTGGGGTTGTGTTCCTGTCTTGCTCGTTGTTTGCCATAGGATGTCCAGCACTGTAGCTTGCTGGTCGTTGAGCGAAGCTGGTTGCTGGTGTTGAGATGGAGTTCTCTGGAAGATATTCGCCGTTTGATATTATGTGGAGCTGGGAGTTCTCTTGTGGATCAGTGTCCTGTTGGCTCTCCCACCTCAGAGGCACAGCACTGACTCCTGGCTGCAGCACCAAGAGCCTTTCATTCACACGGCTCAGAATAAAAGGGAGATAAAGTAGAAAGAAAGAATTAGTAGAAGAAAGAAAGAAAGAAAGAGAAAAGGGAGGGAGGAAGGAAGGAACGAAGGAGGGAAGGATAAAAAGAAGATAAAGTGAAATAAAATAAAGTAAGATAAAATATAATAAAGTTTTTAAAATAAAATAATTTTCAAGAGAAGAAAAAGGAAAAAAAAGTTTAAAAAAAAAACAACGGACGGGTAGAACCCTAGGATAAATGGTGGAAGCAAAGCTCTACAGACAAAATCTCACATAGAAGCATACACATACACACAAAAAGAGGAAAAGGGGAAAAAATCATAAATCTTGCTCTCAAAGTCCACCTCCTCAATTTGGGATGATTCGTTGTCTAAAGGAGGGAAGGAGGGAAAGAAAGAAAGAAAAGTAAAATAAAATAGAAGTTATTAAAATAAAAAATAATTATTAAGAAAATAATTTAAAACAAGCAAACAAACAAAAAAAAACTGGATGGATAGAACCCTAGGATAAATGGTGGAAGCAAAGCTATAAAGACAAAATCTCACACAGAAGCATACACATACACACTCACAAAAAGAGGAAATGGGGAAAAAATCATAAATCTTCCTTTCAGAGTCCACCTCCTTAATTTGGGATGATTCGTTGTCTATTCATGTATTCTACAGATGCAGGGTACATCAAGTTGATTGTGGAGCTTTAATCCCCTGCTTCTGAGGCTGCTGGGAGAGATTTCCCTTTCTCTTCTTTGTTCTCACAGCTCCCAGGGGCTCAGCTTTGGATTTGACCCTGCCTGTGCGTGTAGGTCGGCCGGAGGGCGTCTGTTCTTCGCTCAGACAGGGCAGGGTTAAAGGAGCCACTGATTCAGGGGCTCTGGCTCACTCAGGCCGGGGGGGAGGGAGGGGCATGGAGTGCGGAGCGAGCCTGCGGTGGCAGTCAGGCGTGACATTGCACCAGCCTGAGGCCCACCGTGCGTTCTTCTGGGGGAGTTGTCCCTGGATCCCAGGACCCTGGCAGTGGCGGGCTGCACAGGCTCCCCGGAAGCGGGTTGTGGATAGTGACCTGTGCTCGCACACAGGCTTCTTGGTGGCGACAGCAGCAGGCTTAGCGTCCCATGCCCATCATTGGGATCCGTGCTTTTAGCCGCGGCTTGTGCCCGTCTCTGGAGCTCCTTTAAGCAGCACTCTTAATCCTCTCTCCTCGTGCACCAGGAAACAAAAGAGGGAAGAAAAAGTCTCTTGCCTCTTTGGCAGGTGCAGACCTTTCTCCGGACTCCCTCCCGGCTAGCCGCGGCGCACCAACCCCCTGCAGGCTGTGCTCACGCCACCAACCCCAGTCCTCTCCCGGCGCTCCAACCGAAGGCGAGCCTCAACTCCCAGCCCCGCCCACCCCGGCGGGTGAGCAGACAAACCTCTCGGGCTGGTGAGTGCCAGTCGGCACCGATCCTCTGTGCGGGAAACTCTCCACTTTGCCCTCCGTACCCCAGTTGCTGTGCTCTCCTTCGCGGCTCCGAAGCTTCCCCCTCCGCCATCCGCAGTCTCCGCCCACAAAGAGGCTTCCTAGTGTGTGGAAACCTTTCCTCCTTCGCAGCTCCCTCCCACTGGTGCAGGTCCCTTCCCTTTCCTTTTGTTTCTGTTTATTCCTTTTTCTTTTGCCCTACCTAGGTACGTGGCGGGGGGGTTCTTGCCTTTTGGGAGGTCTGAGGTCTTCTGGCAGCGTTCAGTAGGTGTTCTGTAGGAGTTGTTCCACGTGTAGGTGTATTTTTGGTGTATCTGTGGAGAGGAAGGTGATCTCCGCGTCTTACTCTTCCGCCATCTTCCCCAGCAATCTTCGCATGTATCTTTTCAAATTAATGTTTTTCGATTTTTTTGGATATATATCCAGGAGTGGAATTGCTGGGTCATATGGTAGTTCTATTTTTATTTTTTTAAGAAACCTCCATACTGTTTTTCACAGTGACTGTACCAAATTACATTACCACCAACAGTGTACAAAGATTGTGTGCTGTATTTTTAAATGATATTCATTCTTTTCTACAATCTATATTTTGCCTTTTATGGTTTCCAGTTATCTCCTGAATTTTCAAGCTTGATACTTATATCTTGGAACAAAATAACCATAGTTTTATAAGTTACATTTGCTAATTCCCCTATTAGATGTCCCTTTGGATGTTTCAATTGTCTGTTGTTTCTTCATTATGTTGTGTATGTCCTCATGTGCTTGATTGTCTTTGATTGGTGGACATTATATTTGAAAAATTATTTATGGAAGTTATTGATAGCTAGGTGTGACGTTATTTTCCTCCAGAGAGGATGTTCATTTGCTTCTTCTAAGCCTCTGGGGTACTAACTTCCAAGATTATCTTTATACTATTTCAGAGATAAAGATTTATGTTAGCTACACAAAAGACAGGAAGCCAAACTGCAGTTCATGCAAGGGCTGATTTATTTCAGGATCACCTGTGCTCCTAGGGTGCAGTTCTTTTAAGATTCCAACCCAAGGTACCATAGTGCTTATCTGTAGCAGGTCCTGGCATTGGATATTTTACCCTGAGATTTGTGAGGCTGTCAAGGACTCTGGTAATCAGATACTCTCAAGCAAATGTGACCTAAATTCAGGACTCACGTCTCTGGATTTCCATCTTTGCCCAATTCTTGGCCTACAAATTTCTCGCTATCTTGTTTGCTTTTTTTTTTTTTTTATAAGTGTTTATTTATTTTTACTTGTTGACAGTTTGCTTTATTTATTTATTTATGGCTGTATTGGGTCTTCGTTTCCGTGCGAGGGCTTTCTCTAGTTGTGGCAAGCGGGGGCCACTCACTATCGCGGCCTCTCTTGTTGCGGAGCACAGGCTCCAGACGCGCAGGCTCAGTAATTGTGGCTCACGGGCCCAGTTGCTCCACGGCATGTGGGATCTTCCCAGACCAGGGCTCGAACCCGTGTCCCCTGCATTGGCAGGCAGACTCTCAGCCACTGCGCCACCAGGGAAGCCCTTGTTTGCTTTTTTGATGCTTTTGAATTTATTTTTCTTTCGGTTTGTTTTGTGATTTATGTTGCTTTCATCTTTTTAAGTCGTCATTGATGGGAGGGTTATTTTAATTATCCAGCCTGCTATAGCCAGAAGCAGAAACACCTACTTTATATTCTTCACATATTAACTTTAGAAACACTGTAGCTATATAGTAGCTGTCCAATATAGTAGCCCTTAGCCACATATAATTGTTGAGCACTTAAAATGTGGCTAGTTTGAATTGAGATGTGCTGTGAATGTAATATATATGCCAAATTTCTAAGACTGACTACAAATAAAATCATGTAAAATATTTCATTAATAATTTTTATATTGATTACATGTTGAAATGATAATGTTTTGGATGCATTGGGTTAAATAAAATATATTAAAACTAATTCATCTCTTCCTTTTTACTTTTTTAATGTGACTGTTAGAAAATTTAAAATTACATAGTGTATGGCTTGCATTTATGGTTTGTATTGTATTTCTTTTGGATAGTATAGCTATATAGTAAAGTTGTTGAGAGCACATGCTCTATAGCCTGAATTTGATTCCTGGCTTTACTTTTTACTAGAAGTGTAATCCTGGGATATTTTCTTAATTTGCTTTTAATTTTCTCTTCTGTAGAATGAGAATAACAGTAATATCTATTTCAAAAATAAATTGTGAAGGTAAAACAAGATAAAGAAGGTAAAGCACTTAGCATAATGGACAACTTACAGTAGTGTTGATACAAATTTAGCCATTATTTGTGTTTTTGTTATTATAGTATCAGATTTTATAGTTAAATGGGTATTTCCTTTCTCTCCCTTAACATTTTTCCCTTCACCCATAGTAATAAAGGGTTCTTAAAGCTAGACACCGTAATTTGACTGGGGATGTAACATATGTACAGATTCTATAAGAGGGGAAGAATATGTCAGAGGCAAATGCTCATTAGCTGCAGAAACTTCTTAATGCTTCTCCAAAGTAACATCGCCTAAAATACCTCTATGAACTATGTAGCAAGTACATAACCAAGTTATAACTGTAGTCCAGAAAGGAATCACACAGCCAAGAGGTGTGTAGGAGACAATATTTTTCCAGGACTTGAGAACTGGACTCTAGTCCTAATTCTGCCACTGTGTTCAGCTGGACTCTAGTTTCCATATTGTAAAATTGTGAAGTTGAATTGAATGATCACATAAGCCCCTTAGGGTTCCATGAATTTTACATCTAAAATGCTTATGTATCACATATTTTTAATCCACAGTCCAATTATCTTTAGGTTTTCCAACTCACATGGGGATGATAAGAGTGGACAGAAAGTTAAATGAAGCATGGAGTCATGATAGGATAGAGGTACAACTTTTTTTTTTTTTTGAGGTACAACTTTTTGATTCACCCACAATATCTTACAAGATGCTCTAGGTGGTAGCTAAACTATTTTTTTTCCAGAGTTAGCTTTAATTTTAGTAGAATACAATAGATCCTTTAGATTGTATTAAGGTACCGTATAGCTAGGAATTATGGTTATAGTTTAATAGAAAGGTTGCTGGACTTGTAAGAATACCTGGGTTTTAACCTGAGTTTTGCTGCTAGATAATTAAGTAAATCCTGAACAAATTTTGTTTTGATTTCTCTATGTGTAATAATGTGGAATGTAATAATATGGACTACATCACCTCACTCAAAGTAGGCACTTGAAAAATTTAAGAAATCAGTACTTTTTGTTCTGTCTCCTGTACAGGATTTGCATTAGTGTCTGTGAAAGTACATTAGGGGAAAAGAATTTAAAATATTATATGACTAGAGATCTATAATTTTAAATAAGCATCATATATAGATCATTCTTACAAGTTTTGTTTAATTGTAAAAGAAGAATTGGTTTTTATGTTTTTCAAAGTCTAGACCACTGAAAAAGATGAAAAGCTCCTCAGTTTATTTTATGAAGCTAGCACAAACTTAAACCTGTTAGAATAAGTTTAAACCTAGTGAAGATAGTATAGACACACACACTGTTCATGTGTGCATCCATGCACACACATTCACATACTCATACAGATGTACTAAAATTCCAAATAAAATATTAGCAAATTGAATCCCACAGTATATTAAAAAATTGTATATATTGACCAAGGAGGGTCTATCTCAGAAATATTAAAATGGCCCTATACCATGAAATTTGCCCATAATTTATTATATCAACATTAGAGAAAAATTTATAAATTATGGCAATAGGTGATTTTTAACAGCAGAGAAGATCATTTCATAAAAATCTAGCAACTTCAGAGAGCAATTCAAAGTAAAACAACAGTGAGATAACATGTAGTACTGGCAGTATATGGGGAAATGGGAACTCAGACTTTAGTGGTAGTGTGAGTTGTTAAGCCTTTTGAGGAAGAACTGATAATAGCTACTGAAATAAAGATACATATTATCCTTTGAGTGAGTAGCCTAACTTTGGGGAATCATTCCTACAAAATGTAGTATAATAGTATATGCTAGAACACTAATATATACTGTTACCATACATTAGGGTTTACAGTCTAGTACATTTGTTTCATAGTTTGTAATAACTAAAAACTGGAAACAACATGAATGACTTTAATCACTGGAGGAGTGATCGAATAAATTATATTACATCAGTACTATGGAATATGGTACAGTCATTGACCAGGAGGGATATCCATTATGATATTGTTAAGTTGGGGTGTGGAAGTTTGTCAATTGTAGATTATTGTGCATAATGTAATTTGTTTTTTATAAAAAGAAAAGCTGTATATGCTAATGTTTGTATGAGCAATAAATATGTGAAAGGACTGAGTTAAGAGAAGTGGTAGGATTGGTGAAGTGGAGAAAACTAACACAACATTGTTAATCAGCTATACTCCAATATAAAATAAAAAGTCATTAAGTTTTTCTTGATGTGTTTCTGCATTGTTTCATTTGTTATGAAGAGCATTTGTTACCTTTGTAATAATCACATTTAATGAAGGAAAAAATGCTAAATAAATTCAGAGTATGAGGATGTGAGTTCTAAAGAAGCTGGATTTGGCCAGAGACATGAAAAAATAGAAAAGTATTAATACATACTGTCTGTTGTAAAGAATACTTCTGATTTCCATTGAAAGCCATTATCACAAATTACCTCTGAAAATAAAGATATTTTATATTAAGAGATGGTGGCTTTAAAGATTTTTTTTTCTTTTACAGCAACTCCGCTCCAATATCCGAGAAATGGAGAAGCTTTGTTTGAAAGTCCAAAAGGATGACCTTGGACTTCTGAAGAGAATGATAGATCCTGTTAAAGAAGAAGCCTCAGCAGCAACAGCAGAATTTCTTCAGCTCCATCTGGAATCTGTAGAAGAACTTAAGAAACAATATAATGATGAAGAAACTTTATTACAGCCTTCTTTGACCAGATCCATGACTGTTGGTGGTAATGTACTAAGTCTTATTCTTGATCATAGTATAGTAATGCAGTTAATTAAGTTTACGTCCTTGTATTGATATTGCAGATTATATATAAATCTCCAGGGATCACCTCCTAGTCCAGTATGCTGAATTCTTGGACCCTGAGTGTGCTTGGAATTGCATATCCTAAAAGTTTTACAGGGTAAAAAAATTGAGGCTATGCTGTATAGTGAGGAACTTACAGGCTTCAAGTACCTATTTGTGCATATATTAAAAATAAATTTTAAAATATTTCCTAAGGAGAGTGTCATCCTTGTCTGCAGAGTACTCCTCCCTCATCTCCAGGTGCGGGGGTGGCCTAGGCAGGCATGCTTCTTTCTTAGGCATTCTGGTTTTCAGAGGGCATGTTAGATCTGTCTCCCAGAAAAGTCTGCATTGGGGGTCATGCCATTAACTTTTATGAAGTGATACTCTAAGAAAGAGGCCAATGAAACTTGTCATGATAACTCTTCTAAGGATGTAATTGATAATTGTTGATTGCATTGTATAATGTCTGTGTAAGGAACCCTGAAAAAAATTCTTTGTTTAATAGGTAGTAGTACTTCAAAGCAATTAATCTTTTTTTTTTTTTTTTTTTTTGCGGTACACGGGCCTCTCACTGTTGTGGCCTCTCCCGTTGCAGAGCACAGGCTCCGGACGCGCAGGCTCAGCGGCCATGGCTCACGGGCCCAGCCGCTCCGCGGCATGTGGGATCTTCCCGGACCGGGGCATGAACCCGTGTCCCCTGCATCGGCAGGTGGACTCCCAACCACTGTGCCACCAGGGAAGCCCCAATTAATCTTTTTTATTCTTCTGGGTATTGAATGGCATCACTAATAAGATTTCTCTACTTGAATTGTTTACTGGAATACTTAAATCTACATTTTTTAATTTGCAAAAGCCCAAATTTTGAACTTTCCTGGCTTTGTTTTATAATTGCTGTCCTTGTATTTCCATTTTTGTTTTAGAGTTTCTCTTTTTAATTTATGCCATCTTATTACAGTTTATATATGTTCTAAGCCACCTTAAAACTTTATGGAAAGGATGCAGTATAAATAAATTACAAATTAGAATACAATCTGAGAGATGTTACAGCTGACCCGTTTTCCTCTTTTTATTTACCTAGGAGTTAGGAGGTTCCTGTATCACTCCCTGTCTCCAAAACCAGATTATTTTTAACGCTGTATTTTCAGTGCTAATGATCCAGTTTTACAGGGAAATTTTTTTTTAAAATAGAAGAAACATTTAGGCCATCATCCAGAGTTTCTGGGTAATCTTGCTTTTATTGCCTCCTTAGTACCTAAGCACATAATACATAGTACTTGGCACATAGTGGATTATTAATATATGTTTTTGAAATATGAATGAATAAACATCTTTTTAGAGACAATTTTATAATTTCAGATGTGCTCTAATCACTTCACTCTGTCGATAACCACTACCTAGCAACACTGCCTAAAGTGTTGTTCTGGGGAGAAGGAAATGTTAGCACTCAACCTTGGTCGAAGAGTGTTTGGGAAGAATGCTTTTTGATAGTTTGTAGTTACTGTTTACATCATCTTGTTCATGTGTAATTATCACCTCCATAATGATGCAGCTGAATGCTGTTCTTACCATGTAGTGCAAACCTATACTTTGTTTGTGTATAGAGAAACTGGGCCTTATAAGTTCCATGAGATTAAGGAGTCATCTTATCTACCAGACATTGTGACAGTTGTGATGACAGTAATAACACTGATAATGTTGGATTTTCTTGTAAGAGTCACTGGCATCAGTCTCTTCTGCTATTTAGGTTTTTTGTTGTTGTTGTTTTGTTTTTTGGGGGTTTTTTTGCGGTACGCGGGCCTCTCACTGTTGTGGCCTCTCCCGTTGTGGAGCACAGGCTCTGGACGCGCAGGCTCAGCGGCCATGGCTCACGGGTCTAGCCGCTCCGCGGCATGTGGGATCTTCCCGGACCGGGGCACGAATCCGCGTCCCCTGCATCGGCAGTCGGACTCTCAACTACTGCGCCACCAGGGAAGCCCTGCTATTTAGTTTTGAATCGCTGTCACCAGCAATTCCTTAGCAAACAAAACTTTTGAGTTCTATTTAAGTATTCTAGCTTTAATTTGCATTTTAGTATTGCATTGTTTGTGTTTCTACCAGTAGGATTGTTTGGGCTCAACAAGTTTGGGTTTATATGTCATCAGAGGAATTGGGTGATTATTAGAAAAAGGTAGTTTACCCAGTTTGCTGGCAATTAATTTTCTCTGTAGGGAGCTGACTGGTGTTAAAAAAAAAATGTTGGCAAAATTTGAGGAAGCATGTGTACAGAGGAAGTGAAGAAGATTGGGGCAGAGCCAGAGGATAAGGGAGAAGAAATTAAGAAGAAACTCTGTTGGTTCTCAAACTTCTCAATTCATGGAATACCAAATTAGCTAAAGAACTAATCACTTGCCACTGAGAGAAACTACAAAATTAACTCTCTGCATCTAGTGCTGATTTAATTGAAACAGTCATTCTATTTATAAAATCAGATACCTAAATTATACCTAAAACAGTGTGTATAGTTTCAAATTCTGAACTGTCTGCTGGTCAGATTGTGCTTTGACTTTGAATCCATTGCCAACATTAGCAGTTAAAATTAACTGTCTCACCCAATGCCTGAGTATTTCACCAAATGTGAAGTTTCTGTTAGGTTGTGTTAAATCCATAAATATTATTAACAAGTAATTGAGAGGGTGGGAAAGAAGAATAATGAAAAGAGAGCAACTAATACATAAGACTTTAATAGTGGGGTAAGAACTGGGTTTGCTCCATGTGTGGTCTTCTTCTAGCTGTAGACTCTTTTCTGTCATTCTACATGTTTTTATACTGTGCTCTCTGTTTTTTTCTTATTTTTGCTTTAGGTACTCATAATAGTAATGACAGCCTATACAGAAAATATATGTTTGATTTGCACAGAAATTAAGTGCCTTAAAATACTTTTGCCTTTAAAAATTCAATCTGATTATAAATAAATTGGTTGGAAACATCAAGATTCAGGAGCAATGTTGCCACATTTCCATGACTGAGATCAAAATACAAAAATAGTTTTTCATTTACAGATAGAAATAACAAGTAGAATAGAATGTTTTATGTTCTCTGGAGAATGAAAGAAGCTTATTAAGTTTAGGGGGAAGCTGTGATGATTTTGCTGTTTCTTTTGTCCAGATTCTGAGAGTTCCTAAAGCAAATCTTCTCTGCCGATCTTGCCTGATCTGAGAAACTCCCTTCTTTCTCTCCTGTGTGTCTAGTTCATTTTTAGCATACTGCCTCCCACCAAGAGAAGTGATGAGCCTACACATTTGTTTTGTATTTAGAAAGGTGTATCAAGGCATACAGAACAAACCAGTGCTTCTCTCTTTCTTTCTTACTCCCCATCCAGCACACACACTTCATCAGTGCAATAGAAACAGAATCTTATTACATTTTAAACAAATATTCACAAAAGGAAAGAATCCAACCTTAAAACTGCTGGGAACTTCAGACCAGCATATTGAATTTAATGAAATATTAGATATTATCACAGGTATATATATACACTTGTATTGAACAGTTTTGTAAATCATGTAGATACTTTTGTATATTATTCAGAAGATGTGTTTTGTATTGGTTTTAATATTCTTAAAAATTCTCCTCTGCAGCTTAGTTAAGCCATGACTTAGAAGTCATCTTATTTCAATGGGTAGGTTTATGTAGATGATCAGTAAAATAATGTCACTATGTTAAAGCTGTTAGAACATGAAAGAATTCAGGAAATGCTTTTGAATTAACTTAGATTTATAATGGAACTTTTTCTAATGTAGTAAAATTTAGTAGAAATTCCTTAAATATGTGTTGTAATTCTTACTAGAATCATTGCCCTTCGTGATGTATGGAGAAAGGTGGGGGGGCAGAGAGAGAATATGTTTAGACACATAGAGAGAAAGGAGGAGTCTTATGTCCATGTTATTAAGCTTATTTTTCACATGAATTAAAAATATCTTAATGTTTATTTGAGTTTATAGTCAATAATGTTTTATAAATAGAATTTGAAAAACACTGGTGAGTGATACGTATAGTCCACGTGCCCTTTACACTTGCAGTTGTTTGCAAGTGGATGGAACTGAGATTGTTATGTCCTGTAAAACAATAGCAATTTTGACTTCTGTGGACAGGATAAGAACTCTTTAGCCATCTTTCCTGCAGCTATAATCTATCTCTGTGTTTTGCCTCATCATGTCTGTAGCAACTTGTAAAAGTTCAAAGTCAATGGATGATCACTGAGATATAGTGATTTTTAATACAAGCTGGAATAAATGAATTACGGAAGTTGTAGAAATTAAAAGATTCCTTTCTCAGTTGTTAGTCACGCCTCGAATTGATTAGTGATGTTCCGAGTTGTAAGTTTACAGCAGGATTTTCCATGGAAGAGAACAGATTTCTTTGTTCTAAGACTCCATTTGAACTAAGATGCATACGCAGTTTGGTTTCAAGTGAAACATAAATGACTTAAACATTTTTTATTTTTTCACTGAGGGAAATCTTTTGTGTTTGCTTCAAATGTCAAACATTTCCCATCCCTTCATTTTTTAGGTCAAGAATTTATGTAATCAAGATAATAATAATTATTTTGTTATACGTCCTGGCATATTTCATTGGAATCTTCTCTAACAGAACGAAGATTATGGCTAAAAAAAAATCTTTTGAGTGGTGTTATGTTTATAAAGTTCTGCTTTACATTTGATCTGTTAATGATAACAGTTATCATTATTCATCATCCTATTAAAGAAGTTGGGAGCTCTTATTACAAAAGCAATATTAAGTAGAAGAAAGATCTTAGAGTAATTAATTACTTTGAGAAGTATTTTTATGTGATAACTTAAGACAGGGTAAATAACTCTTTTAAGCATTTGTAAAAATCAGAGCTTTTAAAATGTTGGATATTTGCTATATGTTGTAATGTAAAACATATTTTGTATTTGAAGTTTTTGCTCTTCCTTTAAGGTAGGGAAATGTACTCATTTCAGTGAAGATTCAAAATTAAAAGAACACTGTCAATTCTAATAAGCCTACATATTAACTTTTAATCAACTGACTGTGCCCTTCCTAAACAATTCAGATGGGTTTTTTTCCTCAAGAGGTAAAACATTCTCAAATTTTGAAAGTAAAATAGTAATGCAGTTTTATAAAATACCACTTTTATATTGTATGTCTTTTACTTTATGCTTTGGCAAGACCAGACTGCTGATTTTATATTACGCTATATTGGTTGTTGTTTTTTTTTTGAGGACCCTTTTCATGCTGGTCTCTCCACCTAGAATTTATATTCCTATCTTCTTAGGCTAGTAGAAAAGATCACCTTTTTTAGTTTGGTGCACACCACGCCAAACTAGGTCAGATGCCACCCCCAGCTTGAAACTCCCATAAATACTATATGTATCTATATTTAGCTAGATATCAGTGCACTCTCTTATTGTTTTAGGATTGTCTCTTTCTATGTCTTCTCTGCTAGAATATAAGTTCCTTGAGAGCAGATACTTTGTATTCACTTTTTTTATCCCTGGTACTCAACACAATACATAATGGGTGCTCAGAAAATATTAAAGTGGTAGGTGTTTTGAGCTTGCAGTAAGGAAGACAAAGGGAAGTAGACCTTCAGATCTCTTCTTTCCATTTCCACTGCCACTATCCTAGAGCACGCCATCATCATTTTGCACCAGACACATTGAAAAGCCTCCCAACTGGTTTTTCACTCTTTAAGTTTTCACCTTTCAACTCCATCCTTAATCTGTTGTTCACACTACAGCTGTGGTTACCTTTCTAAATCTGAAATCTGATTATGGCACCCTCAGCTTCCCAATAGTCTCCCACTCCTTTTAAAAGTTCCATATTGATCTTAAGAGAAAGACAAAACTCTTTAGTATAGTTTACAATGCCATAAATGATGTCATCTTAGATTTCCAGCCTCAACCTTTGCTTTCTCTTGTTATAGTCTATGCTTCAGTTATACTGACTCCTTTCAGTTCCCAAACTTATGCAAATATTATTCTCCCTAGCCTGAATACTTTCTCCTTCCCCCTCTACCCTTGCCCCAGTTCAGCTATATAATTTCTGTTCATCCTCAGGCTTCAGCTTCAGAACCTTCTCAGACCACTCTTCCTCCACAAGTCTAGGTTAAATACCTTTCTTTGGTGCTCACATAGCATTCCATGCTTACCCGTATCATAGTTCTTATCAGACTATAGTGAACTTGCCTGTTAACATGTCTATATCACACATTATATAGTAAGTTCCATTAACAATAGTGGCAGTAGCAGTGACAGTAATAGTAACTATTAACCACTTGTTCTTAATAGATAAGCCAGCCACAGTGCAAAATAAATACCACCTCATTTTACAAATGAGGAAAATCAGTCAAAGAGGTGAAATACCTTCCCAAGTCAAAGAGCTAGTAAATAGCCAAACTAGGATTCTAACCCAGATCGTTCTGACTAGGCCCATACCCCTAACCACTATGACTTGGAACTGTTTTGTGATTTACCTTAGCACACTGATTGGCATATAGTAGGCATTTTATAAATATCAGTTTAATGAATGGATTGGTAAAACCAATAGAAGGAAATAAGAAAGACTTGAAAGTGGAGTTTGGAGTATAAATTAATTCATCTTTATAGCAGTGTTTAATGAGGAAAGCCTTAATGGGTTGATGACTTTTTAAAATCCAGAAATGACATAGAAGCAGTGGAGGCATGGGCCAGAAAAATTACTCTGAGGAGAAGGATGGCAATATGTACAAAAAGATACATATGGTAAGAGATGTTAGTTTGATGACAAATTTATTGTTACCAAAAATGACTGATTTTCATTGCTAAAAATACATCACTTCCCTACTTTTAAAATCTTGTGAATCTGATGTTTATTACTAAAATAGCCAAAGAAATGTTAATGATTTAGCAATGAAAAGTGTTAAACATATCTACTGGGTATCTCTTCATAGAACATTGGCCAAATAGAATAGTTCTACTTTGTGCTACTTCCACATCTAGCCCTAGTTATTCAGATTGGGTAAGTTGTATTTGTAGCAATTTTTTTAGATGACTTTGTAGAATAATTAAAGAAAAAATATTTGTTAACTAACTTGCCCATAGATATATAATCAATTTACTTTTAGCCTGAATTCTGTTAGTTAGCATTTCACATGGTAGTTGTTTTACGGAATTGATTCATTCTACCATCTTTCTAACAAAGCAGATAAACTCTAAACATGAGGCTGTGTTCATCCAGGAACATTTCACACTACTGAAGATGAAGCTGATCCTCAGAGTATGACTCAGATATATGTGTTGCCTGAAATTCCTCGAGATCAAAATGCTGCAGAATCATGGGAAACCTTAGAAGCGGTATGTTAAAAATGATTTTCCTTTTGGTAGCTGTGAGGCATGAAAGTAAGTAACTTCCTCTTTCTCTTTCTTTTTAAGGACTTAATTGAACTTAGCCAACTGGTCACTGATTTCTCTCTCCTAGTGAATGTAAGTATATAACTGTTTTTGGCTCAGAGATGTTAGATTAATAGGATAAGAGACTTTTATCAATCACTAGGCTTCTGATCAGAATTTTAATAGAATTTACAATTTTTTAAAAATTAAGGCTCTTTATTCTTTTTTAAAAAATTAATTAATTTTTTATTTTTGGCTGCGTTGGGTCTTCGTTGCTGCGCACAGGCTTTCTCTAGTTGCAGCGACCGGGGGCTACTCTTCATTGCGGTGCGCAAGTTTCTCATTGCAGTGGCTTCTCTTGTTGCAGACCACGGACTCTAGGCACGCGGGCTTCGGCAGTTGTGGCACGTAGGCTCAGTAGTTGTGGTGCATGGGCTTAGTTGCTCTGCAGCCTGTGGGATCTTCCCGGACCAGGGGTCGAACCCATGTCCCCTGCATTGGCAGATTCTTAACCACTGTGCCACCAGGGAAGTCCCGAATTTACAATTTTTAAGACTGGTATTGAGCCATGGACAGAAGTCTAACTGTCGTCAAATCCCAGTTCAATTAAAAAAAAATTTATTAAGCACTTTTTACACAAAAGGTACTTGGTATTGGGGTTCTGACAAAGTTGGATATAGAAATAAATGAAGCCTGCTGTCTGCCTTTAAGGATTTACAGTGGGTGGCCATAAGCTTGGACTCACCCAAAACTGAAATTTCAAGCATTATTGTTAAATGCAAAAATAAGGTGTGAAAAGAAGTAGTATTGGCTCCAAGGAGAATTGTTTAATTCCAAGGGAGGGAGCCAGGGGTTGTGACATAGAAGCATTAAGGATAGTGTCACAAGATAGGTAGCATTTGCTTGAGCCTTGGAAAATGAGTAAAATTTCCACAGGAGGGAATGAGGGGGTGCATTTGAAGACATTTAAACAAAAACATGGAGTAAAGAAGGGTATAGCCTTTCAGGCATGACAAGAACTACAGTGTAACCAAAGCATAAGATACCATGGGCAAACTAAGCAAGGAGATTGAGATGCCATTGAAGGCCATACCAAAGAGTTTGAACTTTACTTTGTACGTATCAAGGAGCCAGCAGATTTCTGAGCAGATTAGAGTGATGTGATAGCCTGTGCTTCAGAAAGATCACTGTTAGTGTGAATAATAGCCCTAGGGAGGAGGAGATTATAGGTGGAAGGACCTTAGGAATCAATTGCAGGAGTTTAACTGAGAGCATGGCAATACAAGTATAAAGATAAAAGACAGCTGAGAGGTATTTCTGGGGTAGACTTAGTAGGAATTGGAGGAAGATGGAAGAGTCAAAGAAAATAAACATTAAGGCTTTATTCTGTGTAACCGGGTAGCCAGTGATACTATTAACATAGACTAGGGAACATAAAGTAGATTTGGTGGGAAAGATAGAACAGATTTTGTCATTATTTTTATAAGTTATTCTTATTTTTCCTTCCCAGGAATTGTGGGAAGGGGTGTGTGTGTGTGTGTGTGTGTGTATACGTATGTATATACAGGTGCAAGTCTGTTTCTGCGTATGCTTCTGTCTGGGTTTAGTTCATTGTTCTTGATCAAACCATGATTTAGGGGTTGTACATCTTTGAGTTATGGTTTCCCTGACATCTGGCTTTAAATTAGAAGAAGTTCCTAGATCACACAATCTCAGAATTGTCCTTTTGGAAAGGACTTAGGAGGCCTACTAATCTAATCCTTCTACTCTTGCACCAACTTCTCAAATGGATGATCTTTTGCCTCTTTTTGAACAATAACAGTGCAGGGACACAACCATTCCATCTGGAGTCTCTAACACTTAGAAGTTTTTTCTTATGTAAAGTAAACTCTACCCTTAATAACTTCCCTCTAGTACTTTTGCCCTCTGGAGCCATATCCTGAAAAAGTTTGGTCTTTTTACCATATAAAAGTTTTTCACCACAGCCAACATAATACTCAGCGGTGAAAAGCTGAAAGCCTTCCCACTAAAATCTGGAATAAGACAAGGATGCCCACTCTCACCACTTCTAATCAACATAGCATTGGAAGGCCCAGCCACAGGAATCAGACAAGACAGAAATAAAACATATCCAAATTGGAAGAGAAGAGGTAAAATTGTCAGTGTATGCAGATGACATGATATTATGTCGATGGGCATTTAGGTTGCTTCCATGTCTTGGCTATTGTAAATAGTGCTGCTATGAACATTGGGGCGAATGTATCTTTTCACATTACAGTTTTCTTCAGATATATGCAGAGGTGTGGGATTGCTGGATCATATGGCAGCTGTTTTCAGTTTTTTGAGGAACTTCCATGCTGTTTTCTAGAGTGGCTGTACCAATTTACATTCCCACCAGCAGTATAGGAGGGTTCCCTTTTCTACACCCTCTACAGTATTTGATATTTGTAGACCTTTTAATGATGGTCATTCTGACCGGTGTTAGGTGGTACCCCATTGTAGTTTTGATTTGCATTTCTCTAATAGCGATATTGAGCATCTTTTCTTGTGCCTATTGGCCATCTGCATGTCTTCTTTGGAGAAATGTGTTTAGGTCATCTGCCCATTTTTGGATTGGATTGTTTGTTTTTTTGTTATTGAGTTGTATGAGCTGTTTTATATTTTGGAAATTAATCCCTTGTTGCATTGTTTGCAAATATTTTCTCCCAATCCATAGGTTGTATTTTCATTTTTATTTATGGTTTCCTTTGCTGTGCAAAAGCTTATAAGTTTGATTAGGTCTTGTTTGTTTATTTTTGCTTTTATTTCAATTGCCTTAGGATACTGACCTAGAAAGAAAACTTTGCCACAATTTATGTCAGAGAATATTTTGTCTGTGTTCTCTTCTAGGAGTTTTCGGGGGTCAGTCTTGCATTTAAGTCTTTAAGCCATTTTGAGTTTATTTTTGTGTATGGTGAGAGGATGTGTTCTAACTTCATTGATTTACATGCAGCTGCCCAGCTTTCCCAGCACCACTTGCTGAAGAAACTGTCTTTTTCCCATTGTATATTCTTGCCTCCTTTGTCGAAGATTTGACTGTAGGTGTGTGGGTTTATTTCGGGGCTCTCTTTTCTGTTGCATTGATCCATATGTCTTTTTTTGTGTGTGTGCCAGTACCACACTGTTTTGATTACTGTAGCTTTGTAGTATTGTCTGAAGTCTGGGAAGGTTATGCCTCCTGCTTTGTTCTTTTTCTTCAGGATTGCTTTGGCAATTCTGGGTCTTTTATGATTCCATATAAATTTCAGGATTATTCGTTGTAGGTCTGTGAAAAATGTCATGGGTAATTTGATAAGGATAGTATTAAATCTGTAGATTGCCTTGGGTATATGGCCATTTTAACAATATGAATTTCTCCAATTGAAGAACATGGGATATCTTTACATTTCTTTGCATCATCTTCAGTTTCCTTTATCAGTGTTTTATAGTTCTCAGCTTACAGTTCTTTCACCTCCTTGGTCAGGTTTATTCCTAAGTTTTGTTTTTTTTTTTGATGTGATTTTAAAAGGGATTGTTTTTTTACTTTCTCTTTCTGATATTTCATTGTAAGTGTAAAGAAATGCAACAGATTTCTGTATGCTAATCTTGTATCCTGCTACCTTGGTGAATTCATTTATCATTTCTAGTAGTTTTTCTATGGAGTCATTACGGTTTTCTCTATACTACTCAGCCATAAAAAAGAATGAAATAATGCCATTTGCAGCAACATGAATGAACCTAGAGATTATCATACTAAGTGAAGTAAGTCAGAAAGAGAAAGATACCATGTGATATCACTTATATGTGGAATCTAAAATATGACACAAATGAACTTATTTACAAAACAGAAACAGACTCACAGACATAGAGAACAGACTTGTGGTTGCCAAGGCGGAAGTGGGGCTAGGGAGGGATGGATTGGGAATTCGGAATTAGCAGATGCAAATTATTATATATAGAAGGGATAAACAACAAGGTCCTGCTGAATATAGTTCCCTGTATAGCACAGGGAACTATGTTCAATATCCTGTAATAAACCATAATGGAGAGGGAAAAAAACCAAAAAGTTTTTCACTTCTTTGAGATCAACATTATCCTTCCTAACCCTACCACACCTCAGCATATTTTCTTCTCTTAAGAACTCTTGATTCTCTAATGTGTTCTTTCTAGAACATGATTTCTCAGCTTTTCAGTACTAGCGACTTACTCTGCTTGTTCTCTAGTTTGTGGATTTTTTTTCTTGGAATGTAATGCCTAAAATTGAGTACAGTAAATTGTTAAAAGCATTTTCCTTTTTTAAATGCTTCTAAATCAGAAGCAGCAAAATGTTTGAAATTTCTGAATTAGGTATCTGTATAGTGTGTTAATATATTTGCATATAAAAGGGAATAATACAATATAAATCCCAAAATATTTATTGTTTTTACAATCAAGATTTATTCAATAATTGTAACTCATAATCCGATCTAATGCAGTTTGTAAAATCTATACATAGTTTGTAAAATCTGTATGGTTACACATATATTTACATTTGCCAAAAGTCATCGATATGTACATGATAACATGGATAAGTTACAATGTATGTAAATTATACCTCAAAGTTGATATAAAAAACAAACTAAACATGTACAAAGTTCTTCTCATTCAAAAGGAATACATTTCTCTTCCAATGGAATAGGCACATGAAAGGGAAATTAAGGGTTTGTGGCCATTTAACAAGTTGTATTTCTGATTACATTATGTAAGCAGCTCCTAGCCCCTAATCTGAGGAAGATTTGTGCAGGAAAACTTTGGGTATAGCCATGGCTGTAAACAAATGTCCTATTTATAATAGTCTGTGTAAGGACATGAGACAGAATGCTATTAGGCAAAAGCTCAAGGGGAACCCCTGATTACTGTTCCCAGGGTGAGTGAGTTCTCATGACCACATTGTCAAGCACTCAACAGAAACTCCATTTAGACACCATATGATTTGGGAACGTAACAAGACTGACCACATCCTCTCATTATCATCACATGGTCATGATAGTATCTAGGCTAATTAACCATGTATTTATGGAGTGCTTTCTATGTGCATAACACTGTGCCAAACTCAATGAAGAATAGAGAATAGTATAAAAAAAGAACCTATAGTTTAGTCAAGATAGTTACACAACATTGTGAATGTACTTAATGCCACTGAATTGTACACTTAAAAATTGTTAATTTTATATATATTTTTTACCACAATAAAAAAGTACTTGCAAAGCCATTGAGAGATCCACATGTGGTCCAATAAATGTTAATAAATTAATATCTACTAGGCACCCTGCTTTTTTCTTCAACCTTATTGCTCAAGTGTCCTCTTCTATTCCTGTAACTGTGGAACCAACCCTATTTCTAGTCAAGGGGAATTAGAAGAACTCTGGGCCATTCGCTCAACAGCACATCACCACTGCTACTAGTCCAGTTTTGTCTCTACCTTTTGTCTTATTCCTTATGGCTTTTATAATCAAGTTTTAGTCCCAATGCGTAAAAACTGGGTTGTAATAGATTAGATCAGATTCCTCCATTTATTACCAATGCGACCTTGAGGATGTTAACAACACTAGCTTTGTAAATTGGTGGGAAGACTCCATGAGATATTTTCTATTATTTCCCACTCCCTTTCCTACCACACTGACCCACTGCATTCTTTCTTTTGTCCCTCCCTTATTAGATTCCCTCTTTGCTTGGTATTCTGCTTTGCCACCACTAATACCTTTAGACATTTTAGAGCTATGGTTCCTATAGTCCCTTTTCTATTACTAAAATCTCCTAATGTCAACACCATACTTACCTACTCTGTTTATTGCCTACTGTAGGACAATATACTCTGCCTGTATATCATAGTGTTTGTTTCTGGGCTTTTCTCTGTATATGATTGCATGTTAATTAAGGCATATAGATTATGTATCTTTGGAGTTCAGAACCAAGATAGCTCACTTGGTTGGGATCTAAGACTAAAGCTGGCCTTGAAAGCTGGCTGGAATTTAGAGAGTGAAGAATAAAGGAGCATACCTGGAATTTTGGCATTAGCTTCTTAAACCTGTAGCTTTCCAAGCACACTGATTAAACTGTACAACTACCAGCAAGGGAAAAACAATTCTTCATTAGTTTTGACTTCAAATGCCTAAATTGCATTCTACTTGACAAATATTAATAAATCACATTTTTTCAGACTCTTAGGTGCTCCTATAACTACTTATTAAGATTCTGTTATTTTTTTCAGGCAGACAAGGAAACCTAATTCAGTGTTTCTTAAAATCCATAGACATATTCTTAGAGTATTTCGAGAATTGTTTTCCTTTAAAAAGGGAAAAGTCTGTACATTACTCTAGTTTAAGAAAGCTACAGTGTCCCTCATAAATGGTTTTAACTCATTGTTAAAGGGATGTTGAGAGCATATATGAGGTGCCAAATGTTAAAAAGGAAGTTTAATGGTTGTCAGATTTGGGAGGCCTAGGAGATGAAAGCAAACATAAGCAAATCAGAAGCAAAAAGGGACGGCTGGTAGATAGTGGTGTGTAGGCTTCTGAGCTGCCACTGTTGTTAGGACCTTGGTGTGCTGTACCAGGATAAAGTTATGTATGTATTGTTTGGCCCAGCATAAAGAGCCAAGGTCATAGTGGACAAGTGGTGACCAGATTCAGCTCTGAATGGAGTCTAGTTTGGCATTCTATGGACAGTGATAGACAACTCTGACACCAATTTGCTGCCTAGCTATAATTGTCTAACTATATCACTGAGTCCTCCTTACTCAAGGAATAGAATTTGAAGATATGGGCAAAATTTGAGATTCAAATCAAGCAAAATAGGGGAAGAAGAAAGTATAAAAAGAAAGAGGGCCAACTGTTTGTTGATCCCAGGAGAGGGGCTGGTCTGTGCTTTGCTTTACCTCCATGCCATTATTTAAGCAAGCTTCCTGATATCAGTAAATATGTCTTTACAGGTGTGGACTACTGTCCAGGGTGAGATAGGCTTTATCAAGTACTGGTGATTGCGGTGATGGGGAATATTACAGTTCAAATAATCAGTGATCTCAGGCTTCATTTTGTTTTGTGGTCCTTTCTCCAATTTTTCCAAAGGATTTTTGTGAAAAAAAATTTTTTTTAATTGGAGTATAATTGCTTTACAATGTTGTGCTAGTTTCTGCTGTACAATGAAGTGAATCAGCTATATGTATACCTATATTCCCTTCCTCTTGGACCTCCCTCCAACCCACCCTCACCCCCCCACCATCCCACACGTCTAGGTCGTCACAGAGCACCAAGCTGAGCTTCCTGTGCATTATAGCATGTTCCCATTAGCTATCTACTTTATGCATAGTAATGTATATATGTCAATCCTAATCTCCCAATTCGTCCCACCCTCTCTTTCCCCGCCTGTGTCCATGTGTCCATTCTCTGTGTCTGCATCTCTATTCCTGCCTTGCATATAGGTTCATCTGTATACCATTTTTCTAGCTTTCACATATATGCGTTAATATACGATATTTGTTTTTTTGGCTTACTTCACTCTGTATGACAGACTCTAGGTCCATTCACATCTCTACAAATGACCCAATTTCGTTCTTTTTTATGGCTGAGTAGTATTCCATTGTATATGTGTACCATATCTTCTTTATCCATTCATCTGTCATTGGACATTTAGGTTGTTTCCATGTTCTGGCTATTGTAAATAGTGCTACAATGAACACTGGGGCACATGTGTCCTTTTGAATTATGGTTCTCTTAGGTTGTATGCCCAGTAGTGGGATTGCTGGGTCATATGGTAGTTCTATTTTTAGTTTTTTAAGGAACCTCCATACTGTCCTCCATAGTGGCTGTATCAATTTACATTCCCACCAACAGTGCAAAAGGGTTTCCTTTTCTCCACACCCTCTCCAGCATTTATTGTTTGTAGATCTTTTGATGATGGCCATTCTGACTGCTGTGAGGTGATACTTCATTGTAGTTTTGATTTGAATTTCTCTAATAATTAGTGATGTTGAGCATCTGTATATCTTCTTTGGTGAAAAGTCCGTTTAGGTCTTCTGCCCATTTTTTAATTGGGTTGTTTGTTTTTTTGATATTGAGCTCCATGAGCTGTTTGTATATTTTGGAGATTAATCCTTTGTCAGTTGCTTCATTTGCAAATATTTTCTCCCATTCTGAGGGTTGTCTTTTTGTCTTGTTTATGGTTTCCTTTGCTGTGCAAAAGCTTTGAAGTTTCATTAGGTCCCATTTGTTTATTTTTGTTTTTATTTTCATTACTCTAAGAGGTGGGTCAAAAAAGATCTTGTTGTGGTTTTTGTCAGAGTGTTTCCTATGTTTTCTTCTAAGAGTTTTATAATGTCCAGTCTTATATTTAGGTCTTTAATCCATTTTGAGTTTATTTTTGTGTATGGTGTTAGGTAGTGTTCTAATTTCATTCTTTTACATGTATCTGTCCAGTTTTCCCAACACCACTTATGGAAGAGGCTGTCTTTTCTCCATTTTATGTTCTTGTCTCCTTTGTCATAAATTAGGTGCCCATATGTGTGTGGGTTTCTCTCTGGGCTTTCTATCCTGTTCCATTGACCTGTATTTCTGTTTTTGTGACAGTACCATACTGTCTTGATTATTGCTGCTTCATAGTATAGTTTGAAGTCAGGGAGCCTGAGTCCTCCAGCTCCGTTTTTCTTTCTCAAGATTGCTTTGGCTATTTGGCATTCTCAAGAATGACATTGGTAATTTGATAGGGATTGCATTGAGTATGTAGATTGCTTTGGGTAGTATAGTCATTTTCATGATATTGATTCTTCCAATACAAGAACATGGTATATTTCTTCATCTGTTTATGTCATCTTTGATTTCTTTCATCAGTGTTTTTTGTGTGTTTTTTTTGCGGTACACGGGCCTCTCACTGTTGTGGCCTCTCCCGTTGTGGAGCACAGGCCCTGGACGCGCAGGCTCAGCGGCCATGGCTCACGGGCCCAGCCGCTCCGCAGCATGTGGGATCTTTCTGGACCGGGGCACGAACCTGTGTCCCCTGCATCGGCAGGCAGACTCTCAACCACTGCGCCACCAGGGAAGCCCCTCATCAGTGTTTTATAGTTTTCTGAGTACAGGTCTTTTGCCTCCTTAGGTAGGTTTGTTCCTAGGTATTTTATTTTTTTATTGCAATGGTAAATTGGATTATTTCCTTAATTTCTCTTTCTGATTTTTCATTGTTGGTGTATAGGAATGCAAGAGATTTCTGTGCATTAATTTTGTATCCTGCAACCTTACCAAATTCATTGATTAGTTCTGGTAGTTTTCTGGTGGCATCTTTAGGATTTTCTATGTATAGTATCATGTCATCTGCAAACAGTGACAGTTTTACTTCTTCTTTTCCAATTGGTATTCCTTTTATTTCTTTTTCTTCTCTGAGTGCCTTGGCTAGGACTTCGAAAACTATGTTGAATAAGTGTGGCGAGAGTGACATCCTTGTCTTGTTCCTGAGCTTAGTGGAAATGCTTTCAGTTTTTCACGATTGAGAATGGTGTTTGCTGTGTGTTTGTCATACATGGCCTATATTATGTTGAGGTAGGTTACCTCTATGCCCATTTTTGGAGAGTTTTTAACATAAATCAGTGTTGAGTTTTGTCAAAAGCTTTTTCTGCATCTATTGAGATGATCACATGTTTCTTTTTCCTTAATTTGTTAATATGGTGTATCACATTAATTGATTTGCATATATTGAAAAATCCTTGCATTCCTGGGATAAACCCCACTTGATCATGGTGTATGATTCTTTTAATGTGTTGTTGGATTCTGTTTGCTAGTATTTTGTTGAGGATTTTTGCATCTGTGTTCATCAGTGATAGTGGTCTGTAATTTTCTTTTTCGGGGATATCTTTGTCTGGTTTTGGTATCAGGGTGATGGTGGCCTCATAGAACGAGTTTGGGAGTGTTCCTCCCTCTGCAATTTTTTGGAAGAGTTTGAGAAGGATGGGTGTTAGCTCTTCTCTAAATGTTTGATAGAATTCACCTGTGAAGCCATCTGGTCCTGGGCTTTGTTTGTTGGAAGATTTAATAACAGTTTCAATTTCATTACTTGTGATTGGTCTGTTTATATTTTCTAATTCTTCCTGGTTCAGTGTTAGAAAATTGTACCTTTTCAAGAATTTGTCCATTTCTTCAAGGTTGTCCATTTTTATTGGCATATAGTTGTTTGTAGTAGTCTCTTATAATCCTTTGTATTTCTGCATTGTCTGTGATTTCTCCTTTTTCATTTATAATTTTATTGATTTGCGTCCTCTCCCTTTTTTTCTTGCTGAGTCTGGCTAAAGGTTTATCAATTTTGTTGATCTTCTCGAAGAACCAACTTTTAGTTTTATTGATCTTTGCTGTTGTTCTCTTTGTTTCTGTTTCATTTATTTCTGCTCTGACCTTTATGATTTCTTTCCTTCTACTGACTTTGGGTTTTCTTTGTTCTTTTTTCTCTAGTTGCTTTAGGTGTAAGTTTAGATTGTTTATTTGAGATTTTTCTTGTTTCTTGAGGTGAGATTGAATTGCTGTAAACTTCCTTCTTAGAACTGCTTTTGTTGAGTCCCGTAGGTTTTGGGTCGTTGTGTTTTCATTGTCATTTGTTTCTATGTATTTTTTTTATTTCCTCTTTGATTTCTTCAGTGATCTCTTGGTTATTCAGTAGTGCACTGTTTAGCCTCCATGTATTTGTGGAGTTTTTTTCCTGTAACTAATTTTTCCTGTAACTAATTTCTAATCCATAGTATTGTGGTCAGAAAAGATGCTTGGTACGATTTCAGTTTTCTTAAATTTTCCAAGGCTTGATTTGTGGCCCAAGATGTGGTCTGTCCTGGAGAATGTTCCGTGTGCACTTGAGAAGAAAGTGTATTCTGCCACTTTCAGGTGGAATGCCCTATAAATATCAATTAAATCTATCTGGTCTATTGTGTCATTTAAAGCTTGTGTTTCCTTATTTATTTTCTGTCTGGATGATCTGTCCATTGGTGTAAGTGGGGTGTTGAATTCCCCCTCTCTTATTGTGTTACTGTGAATTTCCCCTTTTATGGTTGTTAGCGTTTGCCTCATGTATTGAGGTAGGTGCTCCTGTGTTGGGTGCATAAATATTTATAATTGTTATATCTTCTTCTTGGATTGATCCCTCGATCATTATGTATTGTCCTTCCTTATCTCTTGTAACAGTCTTTATTTTAAAGTCTATTTTATCTGATACAAGTATCACTCCTCCTGCTTTCCTTTGATTTCCATTTGCATAGAATATCTTTTTCCAACCCTTCACTTTCAGTCTGTATGTGTCCCTAGGTCTGAAGCGGGTCTCTTGTAGACAGCATATATATGGGTCTTGTTTTTGTATCCATTCAGCCAGTCTGTGTCTTTTGGTTGGAGCATTTAGTCCATTTACATTCAAGGTTATTATTGAATGTATGTTCCTATTACCACTTTCTTAATTGTTTTGGGGTTATTTTTGTGGGTCTTTTTCTTCTCTTGTGTTTCCTGCCTAGAGAAGTTCCTTTAGCATTTGTAAAGCTGGGTTCGTGGTGCTGAATTCACTTAGCTTTTGCTTCTCTGTAAAGCTTTTGATTTCTCCATTAAATCTGAATGAGATCCTTGCTGGGTAGAGTAATCTTGGTTGTACGTTTTTCTCTTTCATCACTTTAAGAATATCCTGCCACTCCCTTCTGGCCTGCAGAAAAATCAGCTGGTAACCTTAGGGGGATTCCTTTGTATGTTATTTTTTGCTTTTCCCTTGCTGCTTTTAATATTTTTTCTTTGAATTTAATCTTTGTTTGTTTGTTTAATATGTGTCTTGGTGTGTTTCTCCTTGGATTTATCTTGTATGGGACTCTCTGTGCTTCCTGGACTTGGGTGACTATTTCCTTTCCCATGTTAGGGAAATTTTCCACTATAATCTCTTTGAATATTTTCTCAGACCCTTTCTTTTTCTCTTCTTCTTCTGGCTCCCCTATAATTCAAATGTTGGTGTGTTTAGTGCTGTCCCAGAGGTCTCTGAGATTGTCTTCAATTCTTTTCATTCTTTTTTCTTTATTCTTCTCCTCAGCAGTTATTTCTACCATTCTGTCTGCCAGCTCACTTATTCGTTCTTCTGCCTCAGTTATTCTGTTATTGATTCCTTCTAGTGTATTTTTCATTTCAGTTATTTTGTTGTTAATCTCTGATGGTTTGTTCTTTAGTTCTTCTAGATCTTTGTTCTTCTAGATCTTTGTTAAACATTTCTTGTATTTTCTCGATCCATGCCTCCATTCTATTTCAGAGATTCTGGATCATCTTTACTATCATTACTCTATCTCATCTTCACTATCATTACTCTATCATTACTCTGAATTCTTTTTCAGGTAGGTTGCCTATTTCCTCTTCATTTATTTGGTCTTGTAGGTTTTTACCTTGTTCCTTCATCTGTGCCATATATTTTGTCATCCCTTTTTTTTTTTTTTTTGGACGGGTGGGATTGTGTTCCTGTCTTACTGGTTGTTTGGCCTGAGGCTTCCAGCACTGGAGTTTGTAGGCTGTTGGGTAGAGCTGGGTCTTGGTGCCAAGATGAGGACCTCCAGGATACCTCACTCTGTTGAATATTCCCTGGGGTCTGAGGTTCTCTGTTAGTTGAGTGGTTCAGACTCAGCGCTCCCACCGCAGGAGCTCAGGCCTGACCCCTGGCTTGTGAACCTAGATCCCACAAGCCGTGCAGGATGGCACAAAAAAAGGAGCAGAACAGTAAGAAAGAGTAAAAAATAAAATAAATTAGAAAACTAACAGATATGTTAGAAAAAAATTAAAATATAGATGAGGGTGTTCCCTGGTGGTGCAGTGGTTAGGAATCTACCCGCCAGTGCAGGGGACACAGGTTCAAGCCCTGGCCCGGGAAGATCCCACATGCCACGGAGCAACTAAGCCCATGTGCCACAACTACTGAGCCTGTGCTCTAAAGCCTACGAGGCACAACTGCTGAGCCCATGCACCACAACTACTGAAGCCAGTGTGCCTAGAGCCCCTGCTCCACAACAAGAAAAGCCACTACAGTGAGAACCACGCGCACTGCAACGAAGAGTAGCCCCTGCTCGCCACAGCTAGAGAAAGCCCACGTGCAGCAACAAAGACCCAATGCAGCCAAAAATAATAAAATAAATAAATTTATCAAAAATATATATATAGATGAAACAACAACCAGAATGTAAAACAACCACAATAGCAAAAAAGCGGAGGAAAAAAAAAAAGCCAGAAAAGGCCTTGGCTGTGGGGCATGGGGCTTAGGCAGGGGCAGGGTTTAGGTGATGGGCGGGACCTATGTTTAGGGCCCACAGGGCTGGAAAAGGAGGGGCCCAGGAGTGCCTCTGGCTTTGGAGGGCAGAGGACCAGGTCCAGGACCCCAGCAGGATCCCTGGGCCCGAGCGGGTCGGGGATATGCTAGGCGTGTTCCCCCATCCTCCGATCCCAGAGCTTCCCTCCCTGTTAGCCTCTCTTCTTCCCCCCCACTCCTATGCCCCTAGGACCCATGTGGCCAGAGGGTGGCCCCAGAAGGCAGGGAACCAGATGTGGAAGTTCAACAGGCTTCCCAGGGCCGAGTGGGCAGGGGAAATACCTGCAGCACTTCCCCTGATCCTCTGGTCCCAGAGGGTTCCCTGTCCACTGTCCACCTCTCCTCCTCTTCTCCCCACTCCATCCCTCCCACACCCCTAGCACCCATGCGGCCGGAGGGGGCACCAGAGGGCAGAGGACCAGGCTCAGGAGCCCAGCAGGCTTCCCGGGGCCCAAGTGAGCAGGGGAAACGCCCACCGCGCCTCCCCTGGTCTTCCGAGCCCCTGAGGGTTCCTCCAGGCATGGGAACCCCTCCCCTCACCCAGCCACCCCTCATGGGCACCGGTCCTGTCCAGCCTCCACTTCTCCTGCCCCCTCACTCCCCCCCCACATCCTACCCAGTCACTTGGGGGTTCCTCCTCCCATCTCCTTGGGCTTCAAGGTCCCCCACCAGCGTCCGGCAGGTGGTGCCCTAGTTGTGGGAAGATGCGAACTCTGCGTCCTCCCGTGCTGCCATCTTGACTCCATGCCCTTGGAAAAAAATATTAAAAACTTTTTAAAATTTCACTTTATTGAAAAAAGGTCATAGAGCTTCAGTATCCAACCTTTTTAGAAAAAATCATTAAAAATATTTTTTCTCCTGAGGTCTTGAAATCACTCTTGGAGTATAGAAATGGCAATAATCCTGGCAGCCTGTACCATCGTGGCAGAATTATTTTGGGGCTGAGAGAAAGGAGACATGTTGCCTTTTCCCTCTACTCCTCAACTAGTCAAGATATGATGGTTGATATTTTATACCTGTGATTGATCTGCTAGCATAAACTTTCCAGCAAGAACTGAAAATGTTGGGGGTGTCCCAAATAGAAATAACGACAGAAATCAAGACAAGCTGAATGTTACAAGCACTGGCACTCGATGCCTCTGTGGGTTGGAAAAAGAAAGCCAACATAAAAGAAGTTTTATTGTCTGAGGAAAATACAAATTGAATGAATGAATGAGTGAATGCTAGGAGAGATTCAATGTTGTAGTGCCCCAGAAATTTTCAAGCATCACAGGAAAAAGTTTGATATATTTTTTGATAGAAAAGATGGGAGTTAAGCTTTCTTGGGAAGACAATGACTTTTCAAATTTTTACCCTCATACTCTACAGACACTGTCTCATTTTATCCTCAGTTCAGCTGTGTGAGGTGTAAGGATCATTATCCTCAGTTGGCAGATGAGAATACTGACACCTAGAGAGCTTGAGTAATTTGTCCAAGGGTGCACAGTGATAGTGCTGGGATTTGAACACAGGACACCTGACCAAAGATTGTGCCCTTAATCCTATGGTGTATAGATACTAGTGGTTTTTAAAGTATGAGAATCATGGAGTTGCACCATCAGCGTCACCTGGGAACTCATTAGAAATGCAAATTCTCAGGCCTTATCCCAAGCCTGCTAAATCAAACTCTGGGGATGGGGCCCAGCAACCTGTGTTTTGAGAAGTCCTCCAGGTGATTCTGGTGCACACTCATGCATGAGAACCACTGTTGTATTTGCTCTGACAGAGATGTTGGAAGGAAAACTGATAAAGAACTTTTTTAGGGATTGTGTTAGAGATGTCAAGATAGTAGTGGAGAATACGGGAATGAAGGGATACCATGTAAAGCTCCAGTAGTGAAAAGGATATGAGAAGGGAAAGAATGTCATTGATACTGGTAGGAAGCAACTGTGGAGAAAAATTAGATGTGTTGTTTGGGTTTCATGTTCTCAAATGAAATGATTGGAATTAGAACAGTGTGTTAGTTATAATTGCTTCAGTATAAATGAAGAGGTCAGTTACATAAGGGCAATCAAATACTTCAGGATTAAAGTTGAATTATTTCACAGTCATTGTAGAAGTTGAAATTTAACTGGGATCAAAGAGGGATTCTCTTCTTTTTTCTGTGAATTAAAAAAAACAAAAACTAAATAGTGTATATGTTGATGTGATCGTGGTTACGTGGGTTTATACATTTGTCAGAACTAATCAAAGTATATGCCCTAAAAATTGGCCGCGTGTTATCATATGTAAATTCCGTATGAATAAGTTGATTTAAAAATGGGAGTGTGGGACTTCCCTGTGGCACAGTGGTTAAGAATCCACCTGCCAATGCAGGGGACACAGGTTCGAGCCCTGGTCCAGGAAGATCCCACGTGCCACGGAGCAACTAAGCCCGTGCACCACAGCTACTGAGCCTGTGCTCTAGAGCCCGTGAGCCACAACTACTGAGCCCGTGTGCCACAACTACTGAAGCCCGTGTGCCTAGAGCCCATGCTCCACAACAAGAAAAGCCACTGCGATGAGAAGCCCTTGCACCGCAACGAAGAGTAGCCCCCCGTCACCGCAACTGGAGAAAGCCCGCGCACAGCAGCAAAGACCCAAAACAGCCAAAAATAAATAAATAAAATTTTAAAAATTTTTTAATAAATAAAAAATAAATAAAAGTGTGTTCCTGTGTCAAGTAGTGAGTTCCTGTCACTGGAGGTGTTTGAGCAGAGATTCAGTAGCCACTTGTCAGAAGTGTAGTGAGGCTTCACACAGCTGAGGGGAAAATTGCACTCAATGACCTAAACATTCCTTCTACCCAGAGATTCCATGAGTTTCTGTTGTGTCAGCACAGGTGTTGCCTTTTTATGTAGAATGCTTTATTAATATGTTGGATCTGAAACATTTTAACTTGTCACGATTTTAAAATGTACTAAAGTGTACAGGTGTAAAACATGGGCCAAAAATAAAACATGGGACAGTAAATTCATTTACTACTCCCTAGTGCATATCACAGGTGGAACAATTTCATGGCAGATCAAGCCATATTATATTCTTATTCCTAAAATATAATAATTTGTGTTTATTGGATCAAGGGCATTTAACTCCTAGGGAAGTTTGCCTGTTTTAAACTGAATCTTCAAAGAAGGTAAGTTAGAAAAGGCTTTTTGGTTTGATTTTGTTTTTGTTTTTTTCTGTAAAACCCAACATGACACGTAAATGCTTATTTAGATATTTTTCCTCCTGGAAAGTAGATTCATTTGGAGAATAATATGTTTGTATGTTTGATTGAATTTTAGTGTGAGATGCTTTTTCCTATAAAGGTGCCACCCTCATCTAATAATTAAGTTACCCTCCTTTTTTCATGAGTGAATTTTACTTTCGACATCGTTTATCAGATGCTATTAAGACTGCAAGGCTGTAGTACCCAGGGCTCTGATTACAGGAATTAAAATAGTGTGTATTGGCTGACTGCTGCTGCCCAGCAGGGACGCTCACTCATAATTCCTTTGCATCTAGTCTCAGCAGGAGAAGATTGACAGCGTTGAAGACCATGTCAACAGTGCTGCTGTGAACGTTGAAGAGGGAACCAAAAACTTGGGGAAGGTAAGATTCTGCTCCTGCTGACAAATCAATGGTACTCTGGCTCTCAGGAATCCCTAGTATTAACCCAATTGATTTGCTCTCTTTAATGTTGAGGGAACCAGCAATTAAGAAAATAAGGAAGAAATGACACATAGGTAGTGTGAGAAATCAATGGCTCTTGTAATATTCTGCTCTAAGATTCATTCTGTTGGGAGAGAAATTTTTTCAAAGAGAATAAACTGAAGCCCTACTTTAAGGCATTTGGTGTTACAAGGGGATATTTGCAGGAGTTCAGGGAGAGGCATAGAGAGGGTTCCCAGAATCCAATAGGGGCAAAATTGTAAGGACATGACAGCACACATGGAGTGGGTCCATTTGTTTCCCATAGAATGTTGCTTTTAACCCCAGGTATTCACACGAAATAATCTCTGCAATTTAAAAGCTTTGGGAGTATCTGTGGCTGCTGAAACTGTTTAAATAAGCCAGCTAGATAGTTAGTGGATTGATTGTTTTGCAAGTAAAATCAATTTATAGCAGTCTACTCTTTGTAGCTCATTTCTCTTAAGTTCTGAGATCTGGATCAATTGTAGTACCTGTGGAATATTTTCTCCCCTCCCCTGACCCCAGAATGATCTCTAAGGTTAATTATGTACCACGAGTTAAAGAGGCATTGCCAGGAGTAATGAGAGGAAAATGCACATCACCACAGGGAGATATTCTCAACTCAATTTCTAAATTGAATTTTTTTTTTTTTTTTTTTTTTTTACAGGCTGCAAAATACAAGCTGGCAGCTCTGCCTGTGGCAGGTGCACTCATCGGAGGAGTGGTGGGGGGTCCGATTGGCCTCCTTGCAGGCTTCAAAGTGGCAGGAATTGCAGCTGCACTTGGTGGTGGGGTGTTGGGCTTCACAGGTGGAAAATTGTTACAAAGAAAGAAACAGAAAATGATGGAGAAGCTCACTTCCAGCTGTCCAAATCTTCCCAGCCAAACTGACAAAAAATGCAGTTAAAAACCAAACTTCAGTATTACTGGCGCCAACATGTCTATCCTTTGCTGCTGTTGGACACTCAGTCAGCTTTTGGAACATGATTATATCAAAATAGTGGCTACAGATGCTCAAGTGGGATTGAACTGTGATAAGTGGATATATTTTGTTGTTTACTGGGGTGTTAATGGGGATGTTAGAGATTGAGGAGCCTGGACTGAGGTTGTACAGTGTTTGTCAGGTAAAGTTTAAGGACTGCCAGGGAGCAGATTTTTTACCTGGAAATGTGAAAACCCAACCATAACTTTGATAAGGATTTGTGATGTGTGAACATGTTGGGTTATGGAAGGATAGTTTTCAGAACAGTTTCTTCCATAACCCTGACTTGGAGACTCCAAGGCTAAGTATATTGTAAATATGCTTCTTTATCTCCTAAATATAGTTTTTTTAGGCATTTTAGCCGAGAAAAGAATAGAAGTTCAGCAGCTTTTCGTACCAAATAGGGAAATCAGGACCTAGCAAGGTGCATGAGTAAACTGCATAACGGAGTCCGTTTGGTGAGCCCTATTGCAATTTGGTCTAACAATATTTTCAAGTGAAGGAAACAAATAGTGTAAGAAAGTGGAAAGAGAGGCCCAACTTCTCTTTCATATATCTTAATTTATGACCCTGGCTTCTGCTCTGAACTCTTTTTTCTGCCTCTCTGTAAATAAAGAACACAGAGTCTCAAGTGGTAGACTTACAAAGCCAGTCACTAAGCTTGCTCTGTCAGCCTGTCTCTTAACACCTCAAATATCTAGTCCCCTCTGCCTTCCCTCCCTTGTAATTTTGAAAAGCTCTTTGACTTATGGGGTGAATTCTACCCATGTGTAATGCAGACTTCTCTCATAATCTGTTTTGGTTTTTTTTTTTAACATCTTTATTAGAGTATAATTGCTTTACAATGATGTGTCAGTTTCTGCTTTATAACAAATGTTTGGGTTTTTTTGTTGTTGTTTTTTGTTGTTTTTTTTTTTGGTATTGGCTGCCATCTTTGTTCATCCTCTACTGTAACCTCTAGGTAAAAGAGAAAGTGAGAGAAAGAGGAGGTGTCGATTTCCAAATACTTCCACCGCTGTTAGACTTTGAGCTAAAAAAATAAGCACGGGGGGAACACCAGATCATTTCTTGGGGCATCCTACAATTTCAGGGGGCTCATGTACTTGCCGTGCAGGGAGTGTTTGACCCTAAGTCTCTTAAGCTGGCACTTGGAGGAGCTAAGAACTAGCTTTCTACCTCACTTCTGTTGCTACCATCCTTTTCCCCAGGCTTTGCTATCTCCTGTGATTCCTTCACTTTGCACAGCTGCTGTTTCTTCCCAAGAATGGCATTCATGCTCGCCTTTTCTCACATTCAAGGTTGATGATGGACAAAGCCTGATGCCAAAACTCAGTCCTGGTGGATGATTTGTGGTGCTAATCTCAACACTTGACATTGACAGCAAGCATGGCTCAGCCCAACCCACTGTCTATCTCAAATAGCAGAAAAGTTTTAAATTTAGGAAAAAAGAACTTAAGATTATATAGGCAGCCTCATCCTGTACCCTCAACTGATTTGAAATAGGAAGGAACCACCTTTTGCCTTATTCTTTATTTTCTGAGGACAGAGGAAAGGGCACCTACACCACAGAAGATGTGAACTCTCTGCTCAGGAGCCAAATGGATTCATCGAGTAGTTGAATGGTTTATCACTTCTCTCTTGCTGAGTTTACTCTTAATAACTTTTATTGATTGCTACCTTTTACTTCTGTATCTAATCTAAAGAGACCTTTCTCTTTCATACTTTTTGCTTCTCACCAGTGAATTCCAATGAGGCAACCCACCATTTCTCATTGTTCTTAAATAACTGGAAAACATCAAGTATTGCTACCTGCTGACTCATATCTTAAATATAATACCAAGAAGGCAAGTACTTTGAGTAAGTGTCAGATTCTGATCCAGTATTTGATATGTGATCTTTATCCCAACCTGTAAGGTTGGGATAAATACTTTTGGACTCCTTCTTTCTATATTTTCTGATCCTTGCTGTCCCTTTAACACAGGGCGTTCAAACCAGAATGAGGATCGGAATTGCCCAGGGTGCTAATTTAAAACAAAATTCCTAAACTTCAGTCCCATGGGTTCTAATAATAGCCAATCTGGCCTGGTCAGCTAAAATTATAAATTTAAGATACAGTTATATCAAGATTCAGCTGTATTGTTGAATTCTGTAATTTCTAATATTCTACCCTTCAGCCAACCTAAAATTCTTATTCTGCCAACCTAAAGTTGACTAGCTCACCATCTTAACAGCAGTAGGGACTCATTATACTGTCAGGCTGGTTTTACCTCAAGACGTGAAGGAGAAAAGAGGCCTGTTATTGACCCTCACAGTTTGTTTTGGGAGCTCTCCTTTTTACTGAGCCAGTGTGGGACATCACTGTGGTATATGCTCATATAGGCCTTTGATTTTTACTACTCATCAGGATTTGAATATTACTCTAACAGTCTTCATGCTTAGGCAAGTTACAATCCTTTTAAAAAGTTTTATAATTTAAAATTATTTAGAAATTGTATCTAATTTCCCCATAATAGAACCTAATAGCCAACTTTTTGTAGAAATTCTAGATGTGCTTAAACAACTGTAAATGATATACCTATAAACTATAAAGTGTTTAGAAGTATAAATTAGTCAATATAACACAGAAACCAATCTTAAAATAGAATTTAATGCCCTACAGTATCAGATTAAATTTATCTTCTCTATGATTCATGTCTTATTTTTATTGCAACAAGTCAGAAGATAAGGAACACTTTAAGTTCTTAAAATTTACAGGGTCTCATTTGGATAAAGGCAGCATTCCTAAAGCCTTTTTAATATAATAATCTGAGAATTTCTCTGTAGAGCAGAGACTTTGAAACTTTTTGGTTGTAATCCACAGTAAAAACTGCATTTATATCAAAACTCAGCATGTGCATTATGGAACAATACTTGCCATTATGTATAGTGTACTCTGATGTTTTTTATTGTTTCAGTTTTTTAAATATTCTAGTTGTAACCTACTAAATTGATTTCATAATCTACCAAAGGGTTTTTTGACCCTTAGTTTGAAAAAAAAAAAAAAAAAAAAACCCTTATAGAGGAACTGATATTTATGGAGTATTTTCTGTTTGCCAGGCACTTCACTAGGCATTTTACAGGTAAGGAAACTGGGCCTCAGAGAAGCTAAATAATTTGCAGAGGGTTATTCAACTACAAAAGGGTGAAGCCAGGATGTAAACTAGGTCTGTTGAGCTACAAAAACTTCTGTTACTCTCATACTTGTTGCTTCTGTATATTAAAATTGAGACGGGCTATTCACTCTGCTTCACCCAAACACCCATATATTCTGTAAGGCAGGCTTGCTTTGAAATTACACATGCCATTCATTTGCACTTTTCTTAAAATCTTCTGTTTCCTCACCAAATGGCCAGCAGCCTCGAAGTTTTTAATGGTGGCCAACGCAGAAGTACGTAGTGCTGAATTTGGTCCTTAGACTATAAAATTAATAGTGTTTCCATCCCATCCTACAGATTTCCTTATATTTGTGAGTCATAGCCATCACTTAAGCAGTGCTTTTTATATTGAATTTTAAAATAAACTTTAATATTTTTTTTTTTTTTTTTTTTTGCGGTACGTGGGCCTCTCACCGTTGTGGCCTCTCCCATTGCGGAGCACAGGCTCCAGACGCGCAGGCTCAGCGGCCATGGCTCACGGGCCCAGCCGCTCCGCGGCATGTGGGATCTTCCCGGACCGGGGCACGAACCCATGTCCCCTGCATTGGCAGGCGGACTCTCAACCACTGTGCCACCGGGGAAGCCCCATAAACTTTAATATTTTTTAAAACAATCATAACTCATAGAATCAAGTGATTATCCTTTAAAACGGTACCCTTGGGAGGCCATGCACTTACTGTAGTGATGCTAGTATTACTTAGAATATTTTTGAAACTCTTCTTTTGGAATTGCCTCTAAAGACATTTTACAAATCACATAAAAAAAGCCATCTCAGTGTTTATCAGTCACAGACTATGCTCCCTTGTCCTTATGACCTCTTCTCTCTTCCTTCCTCAGTTTTGCTTTCCTTCTGCTGATTTAGCTCTCCTACCCACCTAAGCTGGAGCCAATAACCTAAGAAGCCCCAGAAAAGGGGTGTGCTGGCCAGAGTTCCTGGAGCAAGAACTTTCAGGTTATACTGAAGCCGAGTGCTGTATAGGGAGAGTTCTGTGAATCCAAAAACCTTCCTCTGTGGGCTGCCTGCCTGCCCGTAAGTGCCCTAAAGTCGTTTGCACAGGAGTAAGGACTGAATACTGGCGTTCTCTATCAATCATAAGAAGCTGTACATGAAATGTACAACATTTTTCTCCAGTGAAAGTCACAGAAGCCAAACCAAGCCATTCTTTGTGTTAACTTAAAAACAGAGAAGTCATTTTCAGGGTCCCCCTTGCCCTTCGTTGCTGCCACATGAAATCTTTGGGAGGAGGGATGAAGAAAAGCATGGGGAAATGGTTCTCCTGTGAAATGGGACATTTTCTTCTCATAATAAAGTATAACATGGCGGTGGCTATCAGGTACTTATGAGTGCTAGAAACTCTTTTTAAGTAGTCAGAGGCCTAATAAAAAGTAGGGAGGCTTCCCCCTAGCCTAAATTAATGTGAACAGTTCAGGTTCTGTTTGTGTTTTTATTAACATTTCATGTTGTTTCTAACAAGATGTTCTCAACTATTTATATTCATTAATTTGACACCATTTTACAGAGACACTTCTTGGGTATTGTAAACAATCAATGGTAAAAGATCCACATATAGTCCATATTACTGCCCTCAAAGGAATTATTTATTGTGAGAGACAAGAAAAACGTCTGTGCAATATTAACAAAAGAAATAAATTCATATAGAAATGTAAAAGGTGTCAAAGGCAAATGATTTGCCCAAGATTAAAGCTAGTTAGCACAAAAGCTAGAATTATAGCCATGGTCTAAGAAAAAAAAATCCACAAAGTAATTTAACTGAGTTTGTTACACCATATCAGGTTGCCCGCTGAAGCCTGTGGTCTTTCAGACCAGCTTTAACATTCCAAATCAGTCAACAGCTATAGTGGAAAGAGAATTGGATGGGGAATCAGGAGATCAGAGTTTTGGCTTTGTCACTTTTACTCAAGCGTGGCTCCTTTCTCCCATTCTAGCCAGGGATTCTCCATTCTTTATATCTAGCCTCTTACTGGGTCTTGTTAATTGTTTGAATATTAGTTGCGTTCATTTCTTAAATATATTCATAACCATCACTCTAGTAAAAGACTTTTTTACCTCACATCCCCTACCTCATCTTCCCCAACTTTAGGCCATTCCTCACATCATTGCCACAAGAACTGTCTTTCATTTTTCTGCTGAAATATTTTCAGCAGATCCTGTTGAATACCTGATAAAGTTCAGCCTTCCGTATACTGGCATATTCACTGGCCTCTTCATATTCACTACTCAACCATCTGACAATGCCACTGAAAATCAGACATTCCATAAGAATGATTTTAAGCTTTTTCTATGGTGAAGGTACAAATAATAAACTATGTTTACGTTTTTTTCCAGACTAAAGCAATTTCTGTAATACTACATTTTACAAAACTAGTCAACTGAGTTTTGTTTAAGCTCTTGAACAAGTCTAGAAGTTGTTTCCTAAGGAGAAGAAATCTTGTCCCCTCAGAGGAAATTATATTCAATTTCTTAACCTCCAAAACAATGTCAGTCTTGTCACCTGTACATTGGATAGCCAAAGCATGAAGATTTTAATTTAGCAGCATAGATACTCCAGGCTTGAATGGACCATTGTCCAGCTCCTGTGAGAAACTTGACTAATAAATATTTGAGGAAATTACTCGAGTACATACATACATGTTATCCATACATTCCTCAAGTACTTGAGATTGTCTTTTATTAAGGTTAATCACTAAAAAATATGTTTACCAAGGTTTCTTTAACCCCCTAAAGATGTTTTCCATTTTATTGTTAAAACCCTTGGTGTTAGCAAGGTTCAGCACAAAAAAAAGGCCCTATGGTGAGAATTTCTACAAATTATGTAAAGCTTACTGAATTCGCTTTTTATGTTGCTGAGTGGTGCTTATATGAGGAAACATGCAATAAATTCATTCAACAAACGTTTAACTGAATGCCTGTTGTATGTTGAGTGTCAGTGCCATACGCAGAAAAATATTAGACCTGTAGGATCTACCCATGTAAACCATTCAGGCTAATGAATTCAGATACTCAAAGCAAGTAAATCACAGTAAAACATGGTAAGTACCCTAAAAGAAGAGCAAAGTAATATGAGGACACAGAGAATGGAGTGACTCTTTCTGCCTGGAAAAGACGGGAAGGCTTTGTGGAACAGGTGGTATTTGAACAGTACTCTATAAAGAAGAATCTGCCTGACTGAAGACCAGGTTTGTGAGCTTTCAAGTGCTAGAGGAATTGCTCGTACAAAGGGTTCAAAACATGAACGAATATTCATGTTTTAGTGTGCTTAGAGAAAACAAAGGAATGGGAGTGATGAAGCTGGTTAGATGAAAATACAGGCTATGGTAGTTTTCATACGTGTATGTGTATATTTAATATGTATATATTTTTGTATGTAATAATTCTTTGTTTAAAGGGATTAATGTATTGCTTTGTGTCAAATAAGTCTGTTATAAGCCTCTGAGTTCTTCCTTTTGCCTTCGTTGCCAGGGAAGTTAGTAATAAACCTCACATTTGCCTGGACTCTTGGTATATTTGGCATATTTGCTTTTCTTTCCCACATGTAAGAAATGATTTGTGCTTTCTTGCCTCTGCTGTAAGATCCCCTGCTTGACATTGAATGCCTGCTTTCTTCCTATCCTGTTATTCATTCCATAAATATTTATTGAAAACCCACTGAGAAAATAGTCATGAAATTTACTTTTGCCTTTTAGTGTCCAAGACCTTCATGGTCCAGTTTTCCATCTCTCTATGAATATTTCTTGACAACTGCAATTCAGTGGCTTCCATTTTCACTTGGGGCTAATTCTGCAATGTCTTACAACTTCACAGGTATAAAATTCTTTCATTTGTGCTAGTGTGATCTCCATAACTAGAATGTAAGCTTCTTGCAGGGCAGGGGCCTATCATCTGCTGCTGAGCGTATCTGATAACACTAAGTACAGTGAAGAGAAGGGGAAAAGAAGCTGCACCCGTTAGTGACTCCCTGATGGTGAGTGAGACGGTCATGGCACGCGTGTTCTGCTGTTTTCAGGGATACGTACTGAAATGTTAAAAAGTTTTCTAAGACGTATCAAACCTTTGCTCAGTCCTCACTTTTGTATATTAACATAGGAATGAATGAAGCAAAAGAAGAAATCTGGATAACATCTCTAAGACTTGGAAGTCATGAACTGAAAATTTCAGAATTTGGAGGTAAAGATATTTCAATCTCTTTTTCCAATTAAAAGTCATGACTTGGAAGAGAGAGGATATGAATCACTGAAGAAATGATGTGGAAAAATTGTGTTATTTTCTGTCTTACCATAAGATTAGTGGGCTCAGAATATTAGGGACCCAAGAAGGCTTTATAATCTGATGGTCTAGTATTGAAACAGAATAGTGGCAGGAATTTAAATGGTTTCTCAGGCAAATAGATTGGAATTAGGCAAGGGCAAGGTTCAAATTAAGAGGTAGGCACTTGACAGGATTTGAACCAAGTTTTCTAATACTCAGATTCATGTACTTATTCCACCAAACAGTCTCTCAGTGAGTTAATAGGAATGAAAAGGAATAAAGTGTTCGTCACTTACTAATTCTCCATAGAATTAGTCCATAGGTGTTATTTCCCTTTCTTTCCTCTCTAGGTTTTATTTTTCATAACAGATTGCTGCCTCTTATCTGGGTGAGGATGGGGGCCAACAACTCAGGGCTTCCTTAGTGTTCCCCTCCTTGCATCCCCCTCCCCATTGGTACCTTACCCATCTTACAGGGTAGTCATGAAGATTTAAAAAGTTATACATGTTAAGTGCCTAAATGGAGCCTGGCTCATAGTAACTGTACAAATGTTAGTTGCTGCTGTTACTGTTGTAACTATTACTATTATTTTTCCCCAAAGTTTAAACAAAAGGCACATTAATGAAAAATTATGTACCTACAAGAATAGTGTTAGGGAGACACCTAAAATGAGTGGAGACTTGATAAAAAAAATAGCAAGTATTCTTAAATTTTTTAATAGGCTTAGTTATTAAGATGGTGGTATAATGGTGACAGATGCTTGGTGGAAAGTAAATCTTTTTTATCTCTATTAAGAATGCTACCCAAATATAAAAATGTTTAAGATCTGGTTAGGAACAGGGTGATGATACATCCCATCTTGTCTGGGACAGTCTTGATTTACATCTCTTGTCCTGGTCAAATTATTACTTAATGCTCCCTTTCACTCTCAGATGTCCTGGTTTGGATGAAAAAAATTACACGGTCACCCTAGTTACACAGGCAGTGGAAATAAGTGTGGGGTTACCAAAAAAAAAAAAGCATCTATGTTTTAAAATAATTTATAGTTTCTAGGCTCAGAGGAAAAAAAAAAACATCCTAAGGTTCGTAGGAACTTGTAGATGTGATCCTGAAGTACTACCAGCAATCTTCGAGGAACCAGGAAACAGAAGGTGCCAGAACACTGAGCTTGGGCAAAAGTCTAAAATTTAAGGAATAAAGTTGCATTCCAGAAGCCAGAGAGCAGGGACTTCACCTTCTAATCCTAGAAAATTTCTAAGTGGACTATTCAACAATATTTTAAATCAGAAAGCCATGCTCATTATGAAGGCGGAGAATTATGCAGAACTGATAAATCAGAAGAGAGGCCTTGTTTTTTTCCCTATGTGCACAGCCAGGGATGCCCTGCTCTATTCCTCTGCTTGGGCAATGGTTAGGGCAAGAAAACAATCATAGTATCAGGCTTCCAAGACTGATCTGATCTTCCCTAGGCAAGTTTACACACGGCATCATGAGAGTGGGCATACAGCTTCCTCCCTGGCATTCATCCCAGTAAGTAAAACACATGAGAGACAGCACAGATGGGCAAGTATGTGATCTTTTAGCTGAGTGGCTGAGTTGGGAAAGAAACAACAGGACAGCAAGGCCTAGCAATACTTTGCTATTAAAGTAAGATACTAATAGAGAATAAAAATAGCCTCTATTAATGTAATTCTCCTGGAGGGGAGAAATTTAGGAAAGTATAGCTCTTTCTATTCCTATGCAAGAAAACCACTTCTTGTGGGAAGGCTCCCTTGACCCCCCCAGCTGCACACACACCTCCAGGCGCCTGTGGTTAACTCACAGCACGGCACCTACAACATTCTATTATAATCATCTTTTTACCCGTCTATTTTGCTCCTTCGCTCAACTTTGAGCTCTCTGACAGTAGGGGCAGTCTTGTTCACTGTTGTATCCTTAGCCTGGTAACAGTAGATTAATGCTTGCCGAGTGGTAAATGTATGGTGTTTTGTAAACCACATGTGGTATTCTGTCAACTCACTGTAGTCTGTCCTTCCACAAGGCTGAGTGACTAAGCTAGGGGTCAAATCTGCCTCACAGAAAATGTGTAGTGTTCATGGGAAAGTTTCCAGCACTTCTGCAGGACGCTGCACTGCCCAAAAGAGCACTCCAGTATCATTCTGAAAGTTATGCATCTCTGGGTTGGTGTAAGATTTTAATCTATTCTAGACTAAAACTCTTAAGACCCCGTAATCAATTTAGGGTATAGGATTAAATGTGACTAGATATCAGATAATTGGGATTCACAGATGACCGAGTCCATTCCAGTTATGGTGATGCTTTCTTGTCCCTTATTCATTTGTTCATTTATTATGTAATTTGGCTTTTTTTTTTTTCCATCAGAGACTTATTTATCATTCACAGTGCTCTAGGTTGCTGGAAATACAAAGATGGAGCAGTTCCTGCGTCCAGAGCATTCACATGGTGATAAGGAAAAGGGATACATATACTTCCAATTTTCTATTAGACTGGGTATTCTAAAACATATAAATAAAGGGCTGTGGGACCACAAGTGGTGATAATTCATCCTGGGCATTGAAGGATGGACAGAAGGAATTTACTAGGCAAGGTAGGGGAGAGGGAATAAAGGGAGCATTTTAGAGAAGCAATTTGTAAGCTGCACTTTTCCTCTTCCAGTGACTCCAAAACCTATTCTCTAAGGGCAGGCCAGCCCTTCCCCAGTGTGCTGTGCAAGAGGGACCTTTGACGCTTCAGCTAAAGGCTAGGTTTGAGTTATCTGCACATGGATTCATATAGCTTCCCATTCTGAGTCATGTACTATTAAATAATCTAAAATATAACTTTAAAACTGGAAAATCTTGCGACTCTGGTCATCTGGATTCTGAATAAAATGTTCATCTTTATGACAAATTGAATTAGTAAAAAGTCTCAAATATAGAAATAATTTATAAATATAGTTTTATTACTTGGAAATACATACAAAAATTCAAACACAGCTAAAAAACAGTTGCCAAGCAGCAGTCCTATCCAACCTGTTTTAATGAACACATAAAACAGTTATAATCAGCATAAGACAATTTAAGTCCTAAAACAACTTATTGTCTTCAGGGTCTTTAAATATTGGGCTTAAAAACTGATTATTCTTTACAGTTATTTAAATCATTCCCCCAAATATAGACTACTAACATTTCAGTTTGGTTCATATTTTATTTAGAAAATAGCAAAACCCTTTAACTAATGATTTTGAAAACTGGAATACTATTTGTCCATTTCTAGTCTTCTGTTACTTTATAATCTCCATGGTGTCTCAGAAATTCCCAACAGTTGCTAACAGAGCATTTGCAGCTCTCTGCGATACTGAATTTTGGGCCTAAGAATCCTAAAACTATTCAAGGTGACGATTTTTACTTCTCATTTTTGCAGTTTTGCTTATGTCATTTTATTTTTGTCCACGCAGACTAGACCTCCTTGTCAGAGAAAAAACAAAACAAAACACTGAATTATTCTGCTTTTCTAGATTGTTAATCCAATATACTCCTTTTCTATTCTTTTTGCCGATTCAGGTTTTTAATTCTTTCTTGGCAACTTCAGCATTTTCTGCTGAATTTTTTTTTAAATTTAAGCTCATTCTGAGCTTTAACATTTCAAACACTGATTTTTATATTTCACTTTGCTCTTTTTGGGCTTTATCATGCCAGTTTTTCCTTCTTTTATATGTGATCTTGACAAATTGACTTCATCAAAGAGCTCTCCATGAGATGCTTTAGATGCCCATTGTCTGTCTTCCTCTCTAGGTCCATTTAACTTAAAAAAGGTTCAGAATTTCATCTAAAGTAAGTTTTCACCCTTTTATGGTCCCCCTCACTACTGTAACACTTTTTGAAAAACTGGGAAAAGGTAGTGGGCTGACAAGCAGTCTAATTTTGGTTTTACAACTCGACTATGTTCTTCAGTCTAGTCTAGCATCCCTTCTCTTCACAGCTAAGGAGCCTGAGGCCTGGAGTAGATTGGATAAAATTAGAAGACTTCCACCTGTAATATTCTCTGATTCGTGCATGGTTCAGAGGGGAAGAAGTCTAAATTGTGAGTTCTAGATTCCTGGAAGTTCTCTCTTTACATCCAACTGATGACAAATCCCTATGGAATCTCTTGTATTTGTTCCTCTCCATCTCTGCTGTTACTGTCTTAGTTCTGGCCATTATCCCTCCTCTACTGGACTCAGTTTAATCATAACCTAGACTTGCTGCTACAGTGTTCTTTCTCAAACTTAAATATGAACATACTTGCCTGCTTAAATTTGTTGCTGGATCTCTACTGGCTATGATACAGTAAAAACCCCTTCCTTAGCTTGGCATACAAGGCCCTGCACAATCAGCTCCAACTTTCTTTCTCACTGCCCTAGCCACAGGCCTTCTCCCCACCCCGACCCTGCACTAGCCCTGTGGCAAGAACTTATTTTATCTAGTGCATTTTGCTGTTTCGCACTTGAGCTTGTTAACTTTTTATGAAATTGGGCACCAAGTCCTCATGAGTGCTGAGCCTTTCAGGGATACAAAATTACCCAAGGTCACTGCATATCTCATTCATTCAATAAACATATGATGATGACTACTAAGTGTCCAGAAATGCTAGGCACTGGAGACGTAGGCATACAATTCAGTATCCTTGTCCTCAGTGGCTTCACACTCTAGAGAAGACAGTGATGATAGTGGCAGGGCTAGAGCTTAAGTCCCCATATGCATGAATGCTAAATAAAGTCTCAGATCCACTCACTTTTTTTTAACAGGCACTCAGTTATCTTAGATCACATTGAACATGTGCTCCTTGAGGCCTTTATCATAATAACTACTCTAAAACCAATTCTGTGCAACACAATTCTTAAGTGTTATCTTTTGTTTACTATTTTTTAAAAGCCAATTACAGGATTACAAATTTATTCCAGTCAACTGCAGGTGCTTTTGGTTTTGTGTGCTAGTTTAATGTTTGTAAATTTTCATTCTGACCACCTCACATTTGGTCCATCTTCTGACCTGAAGACTGTAGCTCTGATTTCAAAGTTAATGATTAAAAGCAATGAAGAGAACAGAACTAAGGCCCAACCTTTAGGAAGCTCTGTCCTGCTTTTCTAGCATCTTCTACTAAACATGCCCCTTACTACCTTGTTAACAACATTTATTATTCTAAATGAAATGATGGGTAAGTCATGCATAACTAAGAATTTTAGGCTGATTTTTAAAAATAACAATCATTAAATATTTATTATAAATATTTATTTTAAAAGAATTGGAAGATGTTACATATATTACATACTACATATAATGGCACATGTCAGCCTTTTAAGCTTAAAAATAATCTTTCCCCAAACTGGGATTGACTTAGACTCCAAGTATAAAATGACTCTTGGCCTATAGCACCAACCCAGGCCCAGAGGAAAGCCAATTTTGAACCTGTCCTCTGGCATTGGGCTTCCTGATATGACGCTTGAGGGTCCTCTCCCTCTGGTTTTGTTCCCTGGCAGTATTGAGGCCTGGCACAGGGACCCATTTGACTACACCGCAGGCCTAGGAGATCAGGGAATCTATAGGGCTAGGGTCCTCTAACAATTTTACAATGGAAAAAGCAAAACAAAACAACCTATGTGCCTTATTGTCTTCATTTTTGGTCTATACAACTAGAACAAGACTACAAGATAGAAGAAGGTTAGAATTACTGAAATACATTTTCTCTGCTGGTTTTTCTCTTTGGAAATTTAAGTATCATGATAGGAGGAGCCTTAAAAGTCATCTAGTTCAATATTGGTAATCTGTTCCACTAGTATCTCCTTTTCCCAGATTTAGGTATAATTCAAAGTTTTAAATGCCATCCATATGACACTTTGTTAGACAAACACATAGAAATTTAATAACACTTTTCATTTTCTTTTTCTTAATTCATAAGGACAATTCCTGCCAAATGTTCTGGCTTATGGCTCTCCTCCTCTTCATAGTATGTTTAAGTTACACATTAAGAATCCAAAAAAACCCACTATGGAATTTTCATAAGCAACATCCAACCAATCAGTAAAACACAGTACACAGTGTGAAAATTTTAATTTATTCCCCCCCCCAAGTATCCAGAATACGTACCCCCTTAGCTTTGAGAAATGTGATAACTAAAATAACCAACAGAGGTGATCATATATAAAGAAGAGAAAGAAAAGCACATACTACACAAGAAACATCTCTAAGTCCTCCCCAACCTAGTAGTGCAAGTTAATGGTATATTTCTGGCAATGTCACCTTTCACTTGATTTATAAAAATTTTACAAGACAGATGTAAAGCAAAGATAGACCTCAGATTTAAAGTAAAGATAGGCCTCTGATTTTTATTTTTTAACCCTAGCAGATTTTTTAAAAGAGGCTGTATTAAATGACAATACATTTTGAGTCAGGGAGAAAAAAAAATTAAAAGCCCAAAACTTCTTTCAGTTTATTCAAAATAAAAATACACATAGAATTATGAAAATATAGGTTTACTATTTCCACCATGTAAGTTGATGCTGCTGTTTGAAAGGCTTGCAAATTGTTTTTCCAAGTTTTTAAAGCTCATCTCGATCCCTCAATAAAGTATACCTATATTCACTGGGTGCTAGTTTCTGGAAGGAGCTCTCAGGTGGACTGCTTGCTACATCTTGGACTTCCTACAAGGGAAAGAATAAAACATTTTTACATCAGTATATTTTATAGTTATAATATTTTAAGAGTATTAGATGAATAGTAATTGCCCTTTAATTATTTGCTTAATAATCAATAAAATATAGCTACTATATACCAAGGACAAGAGTTAAGTTTGAAATCTTGCTTTCCCCATTTCAGATGCCCTTAACTCAGATTCTCCAAGGCAGGGCTGCCACAGAGCCATTAACCATGAACCTGATGACAGCTCTGAGGTGTGGTGGAGAAACAAAATACCTGACGCCTGGTTGCTTTCCTAGAATATTCTGTAGAGGCAGCATAACCCTAAGTTAGCCAGAACCCTTCCCTCTTACAAATGACCGCTAAGATTATTAAAGGCACCTACTCTGAAGATAGAGACCTGGATGCCAGCAATTATCAAAACTCAGTTGACGTAAGGAAGAAAAACACTTCAATACTGCAAGAAATTAATTTCTGTAGTATTTTACTTGTACACCAACAGTACATAAACATATACAGTGGAAATATGAGTGACTTCCAATAATTTCAGAGAAAAGACAGTGTAGCCTATCTCTACACCATGAGCTCCTCAAGAACAAACATGATTATTATTGTTTTAGTATTTCCTGTAGTTTACATAGGCACATAGTACATATAATAGTACATGATATATATATATATGTGTGTGTGTGTGTGTGTATAAAAAGCACATTCCCATTATAATCGGAAGCAGTGTGTCCACAAACTTCCCTTATTAGTCATGTTCCCTTTCCCCAATATATTATTTTTTTGCTGAGATGTTTTGTTTAAGCTGAAGCTATATTACTATGAAACGAACATGTATTTGGTGCCAACTATGTATTAGTATGCAAAGATGAATAAATACAACGAGTTCAGTGTCTAATGGAGACGCTGAAACAAATCAGGATAATATAATAGCAAGCTACATCTTTTCTTTATCTGATAAAATACTAAGCAGGCCTACTTTGGGATACTGCCAACAAAGTTTTCCTGCATCTGTAGTTGCTTAATTATCAAAGAAAATCTGACCTCAGATTTCAAGGAAAAAGCATGTCATCAGATTCCTAAAAGGAACTCTTAACGCTGAACTTAATTTGACTCTTAAAGAAAAATTCACTTAGTTTTTATTTTTCTTTTACATGTGGTGGTTCTTTGGACAAAATAGTGGATTGAAGTTCTGGGCATAGGCAATAAGAGTTTTGGTATATATCATCTTCCCTCTCAGTATAATGGTAATAGATGTGATATAAATCAATAATGCATCAAAATGCAAATTTAGGAATATTTAAGCAAAACTTATACAGAAGTTTAGAAAGTTACTTGTAACAAATTCTCAGGTTAAAAAATATATATCTATATATCAAGCAAATATAAAGTTGTGCTGATAAATAGTTGTCCAGCATTCTAAATCTCAAATGGAAAAGCTGCATTAAACTGTAAGTTTTGAGCATTATGAACACTGTAGTGATGAGGGCTCTTAGGATATCAAATCATTATTTTCTTTATACTATGGTCAATCTCTCAGCCACAGAGGAAGGCTTGAACAATTAATGGAATCCACTGATTCTTCACTAATTACCTGCTTCTAATCCCTACCTCCTACTTCTGTATGAAGCCAACTGTATTTAACCCTCTCATAGCCATTTTCCACAAAGGACTTACTCAGACAATCTTCATTTATATGATCAAGAAACTATATTGTAATATTCTTGCAACTTCTCTGAAGGTTTAAAATTTTTTAAAGGAACATAATTTGTATATTATCCAGAGTTTGTTCAGAATTACTTTACAAAGACATTCGGGGCAGAAACTCAAGCCTATGCAAGAGCTTCAGAGTCTCCTCAAGACTAATTGAAAAAGAAAAAGAGTTCCCACTGAAAAACAAACAAGAGTCCTACCTGTCCTGGGGCTGTATCAGTTGGGTCAGGACCATGATGGAATTCTCTGTGTAGTTTTCCAGAATGTAAGTCAAATACGAACTGCTTGAGTTTTCCAGGAATTCTAAAACCAAAGTAAAATAAAAATTTAGCTTAAATTATTTAAATGGACTTATATCTCTTTTACCAACTTCACAACATTAAAAACAATTTTTAAAAAAACTTACCTACAATTCCACCATCCTACCATAACTATTAACAAACAGGCCAGGTACATGTCAAACATTTTGACACAGTTGTAATCATGGTATGTAGATACTCAATTTTGTCTTCTAATGCTTGCATTTGTTTTATAGACATTTTTCTATGCTTATTGTAACAGATGCATCAGAGTCTATCAAGATGCTGTCCTAAGACTTACTCCCTTACTGTTGGGCATTAACATATTTTCCTTAATATATGTAACTGCAAAACTTTATGTTCTGCAGAATTACACTAAAAATAATAGGGGCTCAAGGGAAAAATAGTGTTAGGGACTAACCACTTAAAACTATGTAGCTTTGTAACCAGAGTACTACTAAGAGCGTAGAGCAAAAATATTGGCACCCTTCAGCCTCCTCCAGCATTTGAGCCCTGTGTCAGCCAGGTGACCCTATGTAACCTTAACCTGGAGCTTAGCAGTCCTCTTCTGAGATGTATGTAGGTCCTTGAGGGCATTCACTGCCAGCACAACCAATTTTATCAAAATAATCTAAACCAGGGTGTAGCTTTTTCATGTTTTTCTTAAACAGAGGAGGAAATTTCTTCACAACTTCTTCAACCACACAGACGGTTCCACAGTGTTCACAGCTTAACACTGTGAAAAGCAAAGCACTTCTCAAGGCCATGAAAGTGGCCTTTTTTTTTTTTAATGTCTTCATATACCACTAAGGCATTGTCTTTTATGGTGAAAAAGGTTTCTTTGGTGGCTTCATACTATTCTGAGGAATATAACATGAACCAACACAACTCACTATACACTTGACATCATTCGCATAATTCCCAATCATTGTAATGAGCAAATCTGCAGTACAGAAACATGCACTGTAGCAAAACAGACCAATATAAAGCTAAGCAGATTTATATATCAGCTGTTTTTTCTTCATAATTGTTTCCTCAAGTTGTATCTGATAAAGTTAAAGAATAAGAACTTTAAACAAAGTGTGGGCAAATTATAGGCACAAAACATCGATATCTACTGCTACTTGTCTACCTGTTTGTTCTCTGAAGTCACCACATCTGTCTTTATTAAAATTTGTTTCACTAATTTGATAAGTAAAAGACACCAGCATTTTAATTTCCATCTCTTCAGAAATTAAGCATTTTTTCCATTGTTTTAATTTATATTTCTGCTCATATGAATTGTCCTCTACCGAGATCAATTAAAATTCATTATATTTTTAAATAGAAACACTTTGTTTTCCATATCCATTACAAGAATTAAAATGCACGTCCACAAACACTTTAATTCCTTCAATAGAACTGACTTTTTAAATCACTACTTTTTTGGTAGCATACCTGGCTTGGGTTAATATTACCAGTTTCTTTTTCTTTTTATCCTCTCCTGAGGTCCTGCAAGTGCTGTTTCTTCTCTTCAATAACTCCCACTGAGATGTAACAGCCAATAACTTCATTGTACACCCATTTTGGCTCCCCACTAGCTCCAGTGCAACAGAGGCCAGCAGGTGCCAAATGCACAGTTTACAAATACAAATGACTGTCAGGTAGCTGTATTGACAGAATGCCTCTGAAAGGTTCTCTGGTACAGAAGAAATTGCATATGCACCAGAGATAAACATTGAGAGGATATCAATTTAAATTTAATCTGACATCATCTACTGTCACCCACAGGAAAGTGCTAAAATATATCCATTCAATTCAAAGAACTGCAAAGAATCTATAATGTTTAAGATAAAGCCCCTGCTAATCTGTTATTTTACAACGTTCAAAGATGATCACAACCAATACAGTGTGAATTGCTTCTGCTAGTCGAGCAGTAATTTATAATTAGATCTTAAGTGTAACAAATTCATAGAGTACACTCAAAACAGATTTTTCCCCAGCTTGAGTTTTTTCCCCTTGTCAACATATGAGAGAATTGTGAGCAAAAAGCAAAGACGAGAGATAGGATGAATCTGAATTGATGTGGTAGAAAAGATTACAAAAGAACTCTTATCTAGCTTGTGGCTAGAAATTATCCATCATTATTAGATAACAATCAGTGAATAAACAATATATTGTCAAGAAAACAGACAACATGGTTATCCGCTAAAAAAGGAGAATAAATGGACCCTTGCTGTAATAAATTCAATTATACTTTCACACTTTAAGGTATACTTTTTCTAATCAGAACACCTAAGTGTTTCTCTCCCATCCTCCACTTACTTTTTTGTTTACAGTATTTATTTTTAGGTGATGCAAAATTTATACAGTGAAATGCACAAAACATGTTAAGTGTTTCATTTAAACGAGCTTTGACAAATGCATACAAGGTGAGAAGTTTTTATTATTTTAAAAAATTTACATAGAGTAGAATTCATTTGGGGGGCTTAAGTTGTATGAGTTTTAACATAGGCTTATAGCATCTTGTTACCACCTCCACAAATAGGATACAGAACCAACACCCTTTTTTTTTTTTAACTCATATCTTCCTCTTCCCCTTAACTCCTGCTGATCTGTTCTCTGTTCCCATAATTTGCCTTTTCCAGAATGTCACGGACATGGAATCATACAGCATATAATCACGAGACTGGCTTCTTTCACTTAACATACTACATTTGAGATTTATCCATTTTGCTGCATGCATAAAAATGTTTGTTCTTTTATTTATTGAATAGAATTCCACTGAGTGGATATACCACAACTAGTTTATCCATTCACCCACTGAAGGACTTTGGGTTCTTTCTAGATTTTGGTGATTGTGAACAATGCTACCACAAACATTTGTGCACAGGTTTTTGTGTGAACGTAAGTTTATTTCTATAGGAAAAATACTGGATTACATGGGTGGTGTATGTTTGACTTTTTAAGAAACTGACAAATTGTCTTCCAGAGTGGCTGAATCATTTTGCAGTCCCACCAGCAATGTATGAGAGTTCCATTTGCTCCATATCCTCATGAACACCTAGTATTATCAGTATTTTAATTTAGCCATTCTGAAAGATGTATAATGGGATCTCATTCTGGTTTTAATTTGCATTTCTATAATGAATAATGATGTTGAGCAATTTTTCATGTGCTTATTTGTCATTCATATATCTTTATATTCTAACAGTATCTTTTGTGGAGCAAAAGTTCTTAACACTATGAAGGCCAGTTCATCAATTGTTTTCTTTTATGGATGGTCTTCTATCTAAGAACTCGTTGTCTAACACCAGGTCATGAAGAGTTTCTCCTACATTTACTTGTAAGAGTTTTACCTTTCAATTTTGGTCTGTGATCAATTCTGACTTAATTTCTTTTTTGGTATGAACGTGTTCTGGTGGTCCAGCACCATTTATTGAAAAGATTATCCTTCTCCACTGAATTGTCTTTGCACCTTTAAAAACAAATCAATTACTATATTTGTGTGTCTATTTCTAGATTCTCTTTTCTGTCCCACAGCTCTATGTACCTACTTTTTCACTGATATTACACTGCCGTGATTATTTTAGCTTACAGTGTATCTTAAAATTGGGTAGTATGAGTCTTCCAACTTTGTTTCTTTTTCAATAGTGCTTTTGTTATTCCAGTTTTACCTTGCCATACAAATTTTAGAATCAGCTTTTCTGTATCTACAATAAATCTAGCTGAGATTTTGATTTAGACTGCATTAAATCTATAGGTCAGTTTGGGGAAAATTGATATCTTAACAGTACGGAGTCTTCCAATCCATGCACACAGTATGTTTCTTCATTTCTTTTGGTCATCTTTGATTTCTTTCATCAGCTTTTTGTAGTTTTCAGCATATAGATCCTGTACATATTGTGTTAGACTTATACCTAAATAGTCCTGTAAAAATATTTTCCTTTGGAGCTATTATAAATGATACTTCAAAAGTTTAATGGTTTCCAACTGTTCTCTGTTAGTGTATAGAAATAAAAGTGATTTTTAAAAAGTTGACCTTGTATTCTGCTAAAAGCACTTATCAGTTCTAGAAGCTGTTTTGTGAATTCATTGGGAGTTTTTACATACATAATCATGTCATCTACAAAGAAAGATAGTTTCTTTCCAGTCTGAACACCTTTTATTTATTTTCTTGTCTTATTGTACTTGCTAGGACTTCCAGTATGACATTAAATAGAACTAGTGGGAGTGGGCATATTTATCAAAAACAAGAAAATACTTAGGAAGAAATTTAGCCAAGGAGGTAAAATATCTGTACACTCAAAACTATAAAACACTGATGAAAAATGACATAAATAAATGGAAAGATACCCTGTGTTCATGAACTGGAAGAATTAATATTGTTAAAATGTCCATACTACCTAAAGCAATCTAGAGATTCAACACAGTCCCTATCAAATCCCAATGGTATTTTTCACAGAAATAGAAAAAACAGTCCTGAAATTCATATGTAACCACAAAAGACCCTGAATAGCCAAATCAATCTTGAGCAAGAACAACAAAGATGGAAACATCACACTACCTGATTTCAGCATATACTACAAAGCTGTAGTAATCAAAACAATATGGTACTGTTATAAAAACAGACACATAGATCATTGGAACAGAATAGAGAGCCCAGAAGTAAATCCAGACATTCATAGTCAACTGATCTTCCACAAAGGTACCAAGAATACACAATGAGGAAAGGGTAGTTTTAATTTTAATTAATTTATTTATTTTTGGCTGTGTTGGGTCTTCATTGCTGCATGCAGGCTTTTTTCTGGTTGTGGCGAGTGGGGGCTACTCTTCGTTGCAGTGCGCAGGCTTCTCATTGCGGTGGCTTCTCTTGTTGCGGAGCACAGGCTCTAGGCGTGCAGGCTTCAGTAGTTGTGGCTCACGGGCTCTAGAGCACAGACTCTGTAGTTGTGGTATAAGGGCTTAGTTGCTCCAAGGCATGTGGGATCTTCCCGGACCAGGGCTTGAACCCGTGTCCCCTGCATTGGCAGGTGGATTCTTTTTTTTTTTTTTTTTTTTTTTTTTTGCGGTACGCGGGCCTCTCACTGCTGTGGCCTCTCCCGTTGCGGAGCACAGGCTCCGTACGCACAGGCCCAGCGGCCATGGCCCATGGGCCCAGCCGCTCCGCGGCACGTGGGATCCTCCCAGACCGGGGCATGAACCCGTGTCCCCTGCATCGGCAGGCGGACTCTCAACCACTACGCCACCAGGGAAGCCTGGCAGGTGAATTCTTAACCACCGTGCCACCAGGGAAGCCCAAGAAAGAGTAGTTTTTTAAATAAATGGTGCTGGGAATCACATGAAGAGGAATAAAACTGGACCCCTACCCAATTTTATTTTGTGTATCTCTCTCACACCATATACAAAATCAATTCAAAATGGATTAAGGACTTAAATGTGAGACCTGAAACTGTAAAACTCCTAGAAGAAAACATAGGCATAAAGTTTCTTGACATTGGTCTGGGCAATGACTTTTTGGATATGACCCCAAAAAGCACAGGCAATAAAAGCAAAGATAGGGCTTCCCTGGTGGTGCAGTGGTTGAGAGTCCGCCTGCCGATGCAGAGGACACAGGTTCGTGCCCCAGTCCGGGAAGATCCCACATGCCGTGGAACAGCTGGGCCCGTGAGCCATGGCCGCTGAGCCTGCGCTCCGCAACAGGAGAGGCCACAACAGTGAGAGGCCCGTGTACCGCCAAAAAAAAAAAAGCAAAGACAATGCAATTGTTTCAAACAAAAAAGCTTCTGCACAGCAAAGGAAACAACAGAGTGAACAGACAACCTACAGAATGAGAGAAAATATATGCAAATCATACACATGGTAAGGGTTTAATATCCAAAAACATAAGGAACTAACACAACTCAATAGCAAGAAAACAAAAGCCTAATTTAAAAATGGGCAGAGGACATGAAGAGACATTTCTCAAAAGACAATATATGAAGGGCTAATGGGTACATGAAAAGGTATTCAACATCACTAGGCATCAGGGAAATGCAAATCAAAAACCACAATGATTTGCAAAATGCACAATGATTTTACAAAACTCACACCTGTTAGAATGGTTATTATCAAAAAGACAAAAGATAATAAGTGTTGGCAAGAATATGGAGAAGAGAGAGCCGTTGTATGCTGTTCATGGTAATGTAAACTGGTAAGGCCATTATGGCAAACAGTATGGAGGTTCCTCAAAAAATAAAAATATAACTACCATATGACCCAACAATCCCACTTCTGTGTGTATACGCAAAGGAAATGAAATCAGTATCTTGAGATATCTGCACTCTCATGTTCAGTTCAGCATTATTCACAACATCCAAGATAGAGAAATAACCTAGTGACCATCAATCAATGAATGGATAAGGAAAATATGGGTAAGGTTTATATACACACACACACACACACAATGCAATGTTATTCAGCTTTAACAAAGAAGGAAATCCTGTCATTTTCGACAACATGGATGAACCTGAATGACATTATGCTAAGTGAAATATGAAAAAACAACTCACAGGAGCAGAGGACAGACTGGTGGGCACCAAGGACTGAGTGGGTGGGAGACATGGAAAAGTGTTGGTCAAAGGATACAAAGTTTCAGTTATGCAAGATGAGTAAGTTCTGGAGATCTAATGTACAGCATGGTGACTACAGTACTAATATTGCATTGTATATTTGAAATGTGCTAAGAGAATAGACCTTAATTGGTTTCACCAAAAAAAAAAAAAAAAGTAACTACGGGAGGTGATAGGTTAATGAACTTGACTGTGGTAATTATTTCACAATGTATACATATATCAAAATATATCTTAAATATATGCAATTTTGTCAGTTATACCTCAATAAAGCTGGAAAAAAAAGTGGGGGGACATATAATTTGGAGTGGAGAGGGAACCAATCTATGTGTGTTGAGCCAATCAGATCCTGGAGGATGTGAACTAAGAGATACAAGGAACACAGATGATTTGATTAGAGTTACAAAGTCATATAGAGTTACAAAGTCAAAGAGTTATAAAATCATATAGAGTTCATGCTAAGTCCTGTCATGATAAATCAGAACCACAGCCATGGGGCCTCCCTGGTGGCACAGTGGTTAGGAATCCACCTGCCAATGCAGGGGACATGGGTTCGAGCCCTGGTCCAGGAAGATCCCACATGCTGCAGAGCAACTAGGCCCATGCGCCACAACTACTGAGCCTGCGCTCTAGAGCCCGCGCGCCTAGAGCCGGTGCTCCAAGATGAGAGAGGCCACTGCAATGAGGCCCGTGCACAGCAATGAAAAGTAGCTCCCGCTCACTGCAACTAAAAAGAAAGGCCATGCACAGCAACGAAGACCCAATGCAGCCAAAACTAAATAAATAAATTAAAAAAAAAAACAAACACACATCCATGCAGAAGTTATAGCACAGCAGCAGAAGAAGCTGCTATCCTGAGAGAAGGATGGAGCACTTGTGTGAAGATGGAAAAATATTGTATATCTATGCTGTCAAATACAGGAACCACTACCCGCATGTCGCCACTGAGCACCTCAAATTGGGTTTAGAGTGCCTGAGAAACTGACTTTTAATTTATATCATTTTAATTAATGTAAACTTAAGTATTCATATAGGGCTAGTAACTATCATATTAGACAGCACAGCACTATGATCATTATTACAAAGGGTGAAAGACAAGCACAATCAGTAAAAGACAATGAACGCACCAAACAACGGGAAAACAAGGGAAAATCATGATGGTGTCACAGAACTCAAAGTGTTCCACAGCACCCAAAACTATAAGAATGTTAATGAGGATGAATCAGGTAAAGTCCCATTACTAGCAGTGTTATTTATTTTTTCATGGGAAAAACCTGGATTTCAAACAACAGGGGTTATTTAGACAAATCATGAAACAATCCATTCAAAGGCAAGCTATCTGACCATCAGAAATAACAGAAAAATATTAATGACATGGGAAGATGTTTATGTGGATAAAAAGAAAATTCATAAAATAGCATAGCTCTAATTTTATAACACATGTATAGATCTCTTGTGGATTTATGGGTGATTTTTAATTTATTCTTTGGCATTTTATCAACTTTAAGAATTATACACAAAGAAGATAAAATTTTTATAATCAGAAATAAGGAACAAATGATATACTTAACACACACATACAAAGAGAGTAGACATCTTTGCCTGGTTCCTGATCTTAAGGGGAAAGCATTCAGTCTTTCACCATTAAATATGTTATTAGCAGTAGGTTCTTTGTAAATGTCCTTTATCAGATTGAGGAAGTTTCCATATATTCCTAGTTTGTTAAGCACCTTTGTCATGACGGATATTGAGTTTTGTCAAATGCTTCTTGCATATGTTGATGTAATCAGTATTGCTGAATTACTCTCATTGATTTTTGAAGGCTGAATGAGCCCTGCACACTTGGGATAAAGCCCACTTGGTTGTGATATATTATTCTTTCATACACTGCTGGATTCAATTTCCTAATATTGTTTTCTACTTTTTGACTCATACAATAATGTAGTTTGAACTCATTCAATGTATTACAGTGTAAAAACACTGTATCTTGCCATTTAAGTTACTTAACGTCTTTGAGCTTCAGCTTTCTGATATGTAAAACGAGAACAACTGCTTTATTTAACTATTGTTTTTATAGTCCAACAGACTTGGATTTGAATCCAAATATATTATTGCCTATAATAATCATAGCTAGCCTTCTAATAGCACTGACCATGTATCACTGTTCTAAGAGCCATAGATATATACATTCATTTAATGCTCACAACAACCCTATTAAGTAGATGCTATTATTATTCCTATTTTACCGATGAGGAAACAGAGGCATAGAGGTGGTAAGAAATTGCCCAGGATGATATAACTAATAGGTAACAGACTGGGATTTAAATCTAAGCAGTCTGGATCTAGAGTCTTGTGCACCTAACCACTATGCTATATCGCCTCTATAGTGACTCCACTTCAGTAAAGTTTATAAATCTCTCAGAGCTTAACTTCTTTATTGTAAAAGTGGAAATAATACCTATCTTCTAAGCTTGTTACAGATTAACTGAAAACACATACAAAAGTATAAAGTAAGGCTGGTACAGTGCCTGGCTCTGTCAGTGTTTGATGTCTATTTTGCTGGCAGGACCAAATAAGGTAAAATATACTAGAATGATTTGTAAAATAAAAAGTACTTATAAATACTACGTATCAATATCAGTTGTATGATAAGTACGGTATATGAAAATAAAAATGGTGTTTAGGGACCTGGACCACTGTGTATATTGCCCAGTGGTTGAGAGGAGAGACACATTCAGAGAATCAAAAGTATACAGATAAATAGGAGAGGTGGGGAATAGGGAGGGCAGATGGGTAGTTGATAAATATTAGGATATATTCCAGATATATACATTCAAAGTAGTCAAACTCTTAATCTTGTAATAAGCAGATGAAACTAAAAGCAAAGCACTGGATGAACATCTACTAATGCCATTACAAAGCAGTTAGTATAGCAAGAGATAATAAAAGCTAAATAAGGTTTGCCTTTTAAAAAGATTTCTCATGAACTCGTTTGCAGGGCAGAAGTTGAGACACAGATGTAGAGAACAAACGTATGGACACCAAGGGGGGAAAGCAGCGGGGGTGGCGGTGGTGGTGTGATGAATTGGGCGATTGGGATTGACATGTGTACACTGATGTGTATAAAACTGATGACTAATAAGAACCTGCTGTATAAAAAATAAAATTTAAAAATTTAAAAAAAGAACAATAAAAAGATTTCTTGGCACCATTTTTTTTCAATCAAGAAAAGCCTGATTTGGGTAAAAAAAAAAGAACCCCCTAGACAATGAAGAACAAAACCAGATTCTCAGGGTTAAAGGGGAACTTAATGGTGACCTGATTTTAAACATTTCTCTTACCTGTCCCTCCAAGTTCTTTACCATTTCATTCAGTTCCTGGTTGGTTCCCTCTAAGTTCAATGAGACAGGCTAGAGTTCATCGTGGCAGACAAGCAAATTGCTGAATTAGGGAGATAGCCCACCCCTGTAGTTTCAGTCTCGTCTCAGCTCACCACAACCACCCTCACCTGAGTACTTCAAGGAATTACGATCATAATTCTCAGTGATTTAGTGATTTGGAAGAAATGACCTAGAGCCCAGAGTTGGGGAACTCATTAGCATTAGAGTAGCCTGTTAATTTTCCTAGGAGTGACCTGAAGTCTGTCCTGCTGCTTTTTCCCATCACTGGGGCTCCAGTGGCAGCTTACATAAGAACCCTTAAGCAAAGGAACAGATGGTAGGGTATTTGCAGGCCACAGTTTTTTAGAAGATAAGATTCTCTAGAAAGCCCTTCCACAGTCTTATACCAGACCCCATCATTTATTCTCTTCTCTCGGGACTGGAGAACATTTCCTAGACCTACCCTCATGTGTTCTTGGGCTTCAAAACTGCCCCCCATTCCCATCTCCATATAAAAGTTTTTCCTTTACATTTGGCAAGAAAACAATCTGGTCAATCTATAGAAAAAAACTAAGGATTTAGAGATCTGTGATTTAGTTTCCGGTACTAGCAATACTGTCTCTTCAAACATCTTTCACATTCACACTTACACTGCTTTTATATATACTGAAAATGTAACTGCTTTGGTATCAAGTGTTATGAGCTTGGGATTTGGGGGTTCAGTATACTCTGACATGATTCCTAGCCCTGCCACTAATTAGTTGTGCGGCCTTGCTGGTTACCTTACCTCCCTAACCCTCATTTTCTCTGCAAGAAGAGATGAATACAACACTGGTTAGCACCTCGCCCTGCCCCCACCATGCTACAGTGCCTGCCTCTAGCTTGGGAGGAAACTGCAGCATAAATCTGCTTTGTCTCTCCTTACCACAACCATACGTCCCCCGCTTAACCCCAGAAATGCCATGCTACTAAGCAGAAGTAATAGTAATTACACTAATTTATGGAAACTGTTGATCTAAGCCTTAATTACCATGCAGCACAATGACAATTACACAAGCCATTAAATGTGTCTGATTCACTTTGCTGCATGTTTTGATTTTTAACACTTATCTATTCACATAGGCTCAGTCTGTAGCTCACACAGCATGTGCCTCTTTACAATTAAAAAAATATTAGAGGAAATAGTGCCTAGGAGGGGAAATCAGGCACCTAAGGGAGAAATTAAAGAAGTAATTTGTTTCAGAGCTTCAAATACAGTCACTTCTCTTATCTCCGTCCCTGCTCACAGGACTAACCACTTGCAGGATGGGAGAGGATCATTTCCCATTTCCATATTTCTTTGGGGAATCTTATTGACTCAGTGTCTTTTGGCACCAGGGCACAAGCAGAATGCTGCCAGCTGATAAATTAGCTTTTCTTGGTCAAGTGCCCATCTCTTGGTCCAGTGAACTATGGTTGGAGGATAGGGGGACTGGGTCATGTGATAAAGAATATCTTAGTTTGGATAGTCTAAGAAACAGACACCAAGATGGGATTGAAGTGCTAGAGTGTTTTAAACCCGACTTCAGAACTGGAGGAAAAAACTTAAGACAGCCAAGATGGAATTCGTCACAGGTTTCCCTTCACGTGTAACAACATTCCTAGGAATAAAAGCCAAAGTTGGGCATAGTTTGGTTGCTGATTGGTAAACCTAACCTGAGTCAACATCCTATTGACTTCCGCTAATTTGAGACTTCATAATTAGGGCTGTAAAGTTCCAGTGAAAGGAAGAAGTAAATAATCAACCCAAGATTTATCCACTACCAAAGGTAGGGAAATGGCCTGATAAGACTTCATGCAAATGACCCATGAATAGGGCAGCATTTTAATGCCAAGCACAGTCACTGCCTGGAAGCTCCTGCAGCGAACTCAACTACTAGAACAGCTGCCCCCTCTCCTAAAAAGTTTGTTCTTTTATCTTGAGCTTGCAGCCTCTGGAGGCAAGCCAATGAAGTAAGAGGAAAAGAACATGCAATCAGCTAAGACATTTCTGTCTAGCACAACAGTCAACGCTCACACAGTTGCTAAGCGGACTGTATGAGTTCCAATTTTTATCCAAATAAATGCCGGATTTTAGGGAGATCTGGATCTTTATGGTGGATTTCTGGGAACAACTACTCTTCCTTTTTAAATCCAGCACAGTCCTGCCCTCTCAAACTATCCCCCAGCTCCTCACTCAGCAAATGATCTTGCTTCCTTAGCCATAGTTAAAAACAAGAATCAGACAGGATCCTCAGCAGTTTTCTGCTGCTGTCACTAACACCATAATCCCCAAAAAACCCAAAGATATGCTGCACCCTTCCTTCTCTTTCTCACTAGGGAGGGTAGGTTATTTCCTTTCCTTTGCCCCTCATTCCCTCTGTGCTCCTTACGACTTTGCTTTATCAGTGAGCCCCTCTTTTCCCTATCTCTTCAATAAATCCATTTGATTCTGTCCCACAAGCATTTAATCATATTTAGTTTCTTGTTACCCTAAGGGGGGTGGGGGGAAGAAAAGCTAAAACTTTACTTCACCCTGTGTCTCTCTGGAGCTATCTCCCTATTTTTCTTTCCCTTTAGAGGCTAGCTTCTTGCAAGAATCTTCATGTCAAATCTTCATTTCCTTACCAAACACTCTTCAATTCATTGCAATACAGCCTTTTGAGGGTCAAATCTAACAGATGCTCCATCCTTATCTTCTGGTTGAGCATTCCTTCCTGCAAGAAGTGCTCCTCCCGCAATTACCATATTACTCTTTTCTGTTTTTTCTTTCACTTCTTTGATTCCTCCCCCTCTTCGGTCTTCTGCACATGTTCCTTCTTCTATCCTCTCCTTAAATGTTGGTATTCATCAGGGTTCCATTTTCAACCCTGTTCTAGGTCATCTCATCTGTTTCAGTAACTTCAACTACATCCCCATGTGTTCAAGACCCAGCCCTTATCTCACCGTTGAATCCCAGAGCCATATAAACTCCGTTCTGGACACTCTTCTCCTTTGTAGCCCACAAGCACCTCAAATTCAATATGCCAAGAAAGGGAACTCGTCATCTTTACCACAAGGCTGCTCCTCCATTAAGTTCCCAGCTCAGTTAGTGGCATCACAACCCAGTTAGTTGTCCAAATCAGAGTCCTGGCCATCAGGGCTAGCCTCGCCCCTCCCCCACAAGTCCTCCTATTCCACCTAAAAAAAAGTCTCAAGAATCCTGCTTCTCTCTAGCTTTACTTAGTGCTACTGCCAGAATTTTGGAAATTCATTCATTTAAGTATCTATCATCAACTCTTGCCTGGATTACTGAACAGCCTCCTAGATCCTATTTTGACTCCCTCTAATCTATTCTCCAGTTTGCATTCAGAGTGATCTTTAAAAAAACAATCCCCTGATTAAAATCCTTCATTGGCTCTTCACAGTTTTCAGGATCAAACTTCCTTAACACAGCATGTAGGGGCTTTCATGAACAAGCTCCTATTTACTTCTCTTGACCGCATCCCTCAGCGACACCCCTGCTGTTCACTCATATTCAGCCAAGAGACTCTGTACTTGTTTCTACCAACATCACCTTTCTCCAAGCCCTGTCTCCTTCTCACTTCCATGAAAAACTTCTAGAGAACTTTAGGTCCTACCTTAGGCATTAACATCTCCAGAAATCTTGAATCAGGTGCCCCTTCTGCTGAACTCTGTCAGAGCACTTATCACATTATAAAACAACTGCCTGTTACCCAGCTTGTCTTCTTTTTCTACCTGGTTGTGAGTTCTTTGAGGGCAGGGATCCAGTCTTAGTAAACTTTAAACCGTTGGGGTTTTTTGGTTTTTTGGTTTTTTTTTGCGGTACGCGGGCCTCTCACTGTCGCGGCCCCTCCCGCCGCAGAGCACAGGCTCTGGACGTGCAGGCTCAGCGGCCATGGCTCACGGGCCCAGCCGCTTCGCGGCACGCGGGATCCTCCCGGACCGGGGCACGAACCCGTGTCCCCTGCATCGGCAGGCGGACTCCCAGCCACTGCACCACCAGGGAAGCCCTAAACCATTAGTTTTTATATGACTTGGTTTATGTTATACAACTGTCGTATAGAAGACCCGGATAAATTTTCAATGAGTTAATATGCTAAGTGGTATTCTTTTGAGTACAGGTAAAATAAAAACAGTATCTGTAAGTACTTTAAGGTTCATAACACAGCCATCATCTTGTTAATTTCTGTAACAATCCCATTAGGGAGGCTGGACCACCAACCATATTTTAAGTGTAAAGAAACAAGAACAGAGAAGTTAAGTGATTTGACCGAGGTAGGACTCAAATGTAGGCCTCCTCTATATGAGGACTGAGAATCTTCTATCAAACAACCACATCTCTATTAAAATATTTAGAAATGAGTGAGGTAATTCATCCTGCAATAGGACTTCAAATCACCCTCTAACTGTGAAATTTAATCTTTGGACATTAAAAAAGAGGTTATTTAAATGAATTTTGAAAAGAAAAGGTCTAGTTTGAATTAATACCTGTATTGCTTAAATTTTTCATATATGAAGAAACATTTCCATTTTTAATCACTGTATTTAACATCTCAGAAAGCTGATAAAAATTTAATATCTGTGGTAGTTACAAGGTTTATATGTTTATTAATACTGTGGAAAGGTGAGAATAGAGTCAGGAAGCATATCCGTTCTTGGAAAGGTCCCTAGCTGTATGCCCTTACAAATGCCTTGTCACAGCCATCTTCTGGGTCTTAAACACCACTAATGTTCTCGGTAGACACAGTCACAAATAAGCAGCAATATTACCCATTTCCTTTAACCTACCTAGGATTAACCCACTTTCCTCGATGTGCTGACAAAGACCAAACTCAATTCAAAACGAATTTCTCATAGGTCAAAAATTTTCTTTCAGAGATGAATTCCCAAGCATTTAGGATCATCTAATGCTGGCATTTCTATAGGGATATATCATAATTCTCATAGTCAGTTAACATTTTCTTTTCTTTTTTTTTTTTTTAACCACACTGCTCAGCTTGCAGGATCTTAGTTCCCCGACCAGTGAAAGCGCCAAGTCCTAACTGCTGGACCATCAGGGAATTCCCCACAGTCAATTATACTATAACCTGGAGTGAAAAAAAAACTCTTCCTTTTGAATAACAAAGTATTTCAACATAGGGTTATTTAAAATATTCAATTATTTTAAGTTCATTTTTGAGACATATATCAGTAATTTTAAAAAACCAAAATGAATACTTACAATACATCCCTGAAGTCTCCAAACACATACATATGCCTAAAGCTGTCAATAGCTATTACAGGGCAATCTGCTGGAGTCTTCTGTATATGCAGAAGAGGATGTCTAAATTTGTCACAGTCAGCATGTAAAAAGTTTATGGTACCTTTAAAAGAAATAGAATTTGGAGAGGTAGATTAGAATATTCTTTTGAGGGTCAAAAGAGGAAGAGGACATGCAATCAGCTAAGACATTTCTGTCTAGCATAACAGTCAGCGCTCACACAGCGTATTCTCATAAGTTTGCAAGTTCATAAAAAGTGACATACTAAAAAAACCCAACATGCTTTAGAGTAATGTAGACCACAAAAACTAAAGCCTAAATATTACAACACTTTAAAAAGGTAGGATCTTAATTTTTAGGACAGAGAGTATAATTTCCTTAAAAATTATAGGAACTCAACCCAAATTCAAATGCTATAGTGAATTTTTAAATTTTCTTTAAGTGGGTAATCATTTGCTCTGCAGATTACCCAGGTCTGGGGAACAAGTTCCAGAAACTGACATATGATCTGTTCTCATAGGATCACCTTCATTTCATCAAGGATGCCCTTCCAGTCCCTACTGGTTGATTTTTAATCCAATTCAACCCCAAAAATATTTACAGTGACTAATATGGGCATGGCTCTACACAAAGCCTTCAGTTTATTTTGTTTGACTTTCTTCTCTAACTACAGAGGGAAAGCTGGTGATACCTCAAATTCCTTTTTGATGCTTTGGAGAAGTCTGCAGAGAACTACTCAACTTTTTTTCACTTGGAAATATAGTAAATGTTAATCTGACTGTGTAAGTTCTCTCCGCAGTATTTCTGGGACTATTAGAAAAGGACCAGAGAAGTATCAAGGTGCTGGAAGGAAGTGCCTAAAACTAACACTGTCCACCCATGACCCCACTTTTCATGCTGTTTGATTTTAGAGAGCTAAAAGAGTCAGGGTTTGTTTTTTTTTTTTAAAGCTATTGCTTCATATTATCTCTACTGACACCTCCCATCCCCATGTTTTCAATGTAAATTCAGGAGTTGAGTAGAGTTAAAATAATTTGTTAAGTTTTTAACCCAAATATGTTTATGTGAGTATTAACGTAATGGAAAAGGGAGAAGGTACAAAAATAGAGAAAGGAAGGATATAAACAAACACCTTAATCTGTCTACCTTTTTCACTTATTAATTGTCGGGCTACTTCATTCTGGAATATTTCTAAACTCTCTGTATCTTCTTTCATGTGGAAGAGTATGAGAAAAGGCAGTCCTTCTTCTGTCAATTCCTGTATAGAGAAGTATTCAGTGAGAATTATCAGGCCTCTCCATTCAGCTCTAGCTATTTTCTAGGTAGGAACAATTTTAAACCCAGCCCACATAACATGCAACAGCTGCAACATCCCAGGAAAGAGATCCAATGGTGTAAATAAATGCCTTAATCGAAGAAGGAATGCATGCCCTCCACCTTAAGTATCCAAGCACTCAGAGGACTCACATGTCCTGCTGTACTGTAGATGCTGACCTGCCTTAAAGTAACCACTAGGCTGACCTGTTAGCTAGTATTGGATGAAGCCATGACATTTAAAACATGAGTTGACCAAAGGAGGAACTATGCTGATTCTTTTTCAAGATGTTGATTTTACGAGGGGATAAACAGTCTTCACGGATAACACTGAAAAACTGAGTGTACCAGCAATAAATAAATCTAACTGATTTGCAAACTTATGCTTATTCTAAGGTTTATTGCAAAACCCACTCCACTTACATGAGACCTACCAAAAGCTGAAAAGTGTGATTCAGAACAAAAGAAAAAAACCCCATAACATAGCCAGTTTTCAACCAATACACAATTTATCAACATTATTAACAAATACTTGCCACTATATATGTGTATGTTTATATACCTTGTATGTATACATACACAAGAACATCTTGAAATTTCTGTTACTTAAAAAACTTTTATTATTGTTATTGGAAAATACAAGAGAAATGTGATAAGTAGACAGCATATTTTGATCATTTATTCTCTCTGACAAATGCTAAGTTCTGACTCATAAAAAAAGTCCAGAAAGGGCCCCATAATAAAATCATTTCCATTAACAATTCTTTTGCTTATCTCTCTATAACTCAGGAACTGCCTCAGGAGAAAGCACACATGTCCTTATCCTAAAAAAACTGAAACTGGAACCTATTTTATAGGATAAGAGTTTTCTTCTGGTTCCTGTCTCCATGTTTAAGACTGTTCCACTCACACATAGGATAAATGATTAAGCTTTTCATCAAGTTCACCTTTTTTTGTTAATTGAGATATATAGTCGGCCTTCCATATCCACAGGATCCACGACTTGGTTGAATCCATAGATGTGGAACCCAAAAATACTGGAGGGCCAACTGTAAGGGACTTGAGCATCCGAGGATTTTGATATCCGTGGTGGTCTGGGAATCAATTCCCGGCAGAAAGCAAGAGATGACTGTAATTCAAATACCATAAAATGCAGCATTTTTTGAAGTGTACAATTTGGTGGGTTTTATTATATTCACAAGGTTGCAAGCATCAACACTATCTAATTCCAGAACATTTCATCACTCCTAAAAGAAATCCAGAGTCATTAGCAGTCACTTCCCATCTCTCTTACCCCCAGCTCCTGGCATCACAATGATGTTTTAGCAAACAGATTTAGAATTTCTTCTTCCTCACTTTTTATCTCTTGTGCTCACATTTTTTCTTTCCCAACACATTAATTGCAACTACTCTTCCATGGTTCTGTCTTTGGACTTCTCTGCTCTAGCCTGGCAACTTCAACTAGGTCAACAATCTCAGTCACCAACTCAAATTGGTCCCTTATCTCCAAGTCCAGTTCCAGTACCTTCAATGCTCAACATAAATGCACTGTCCCCTCCTCTTAATTCCCTATTTCCATTAGTACTTCTCTTTCTCTTTTATCCCTTTTCAGGACTGAAATGCCTCTTTTAGAAAGCCATTCCTGATTCTATCCCATTTCTGCCAAAGGTAGAACTGAGTTCTCTCCTCTGAACTCTCAGAACATTTTCTCAGTGCCCCTCATGTGGCATGTGGCATGGGGCATGTCTTTATATTGTCTGTACATGTGAACTACTGGATTGAAAACCCCTTAAAGACAGAGAATCTTATTTCACTTCTCCTTTGCTCACAGATTTTTGTACACAATATGGAATCAACCTATGACTGAATAAATGAAGACACAAATGTTGCTGAATAAATACTAATTGGGAAAGAAGACTCAGCAGTTACCTTTTAGAAAATTTAAGAGCTAAGAAGTTAAAAGTAGAAACAAATATATTACTTTATTAGTAATAAACAAAATTACTAATTTTGTAAGTAAACAAAAAACACAAATATGGATGAAATAACAGCTGTTAAGAGGCAAGTAATAGATTAATAATTCGAAACTATGTGAATCAGTTTGCTAAACTAATTTATCAGTACATACATTAACATAGTAGCTGGTAGTTTATGCTGCTAGAGCTTCCAAGTGTACCCATGTCCACATCCATACCAACATATTCTTTACCCAGCAGGTATTAAAGGATTCAGGAGAGGGAGAGCAAGACAACCAGATTCAGAGGTTAACAAATCTTTCCCCATAGTTTAAAGGATTTATGGGTAGTTGGTTACAACATGTAATAAATCTAAAGATTATATAAAGGTGCCAACTACCGTAGCGCGGGAGGTAGGGCTGGGGGAGGACGGACAGACCCTGTTTAATTGTTTAAGATTTTCCAGATCCATAACTTTCAATTCTGTTTTGAAAGTATCCCTGTAAGAACTGTCAAAGCAGGTGAATAATCGTGACAGGTTACTAGATCTTTCCAAGCCTCTAAGGACTAAATGATACAATAAAAATGTAAGTTAATTCAGCTAAACATACCTGAAACCCTGAGAACTGAGAAAAGTAGAAGGGATGTTCATTTGATAGAAACTAAGACAATAAGCATGCAAGCAAGCTTTACTGGAACACAACCATACTTATTTATGTACTATCTAGGGCTGCTTTTGTGCCACAACTGCCAAGTTGAGTAGTTGCAGCAGAGACTATATGAACTGCAAAGCCTAAAATATTTACTGTCTGACTTTTTACAGAATTGCCAACCTCTGACTTGGTGGGGCTTATATGGGTGTGTTTACTCTGTGATAATTTCTTGAGTTGTGTATTCCATACCTGAGCTATGCACTTATAATTCTTTGAAGTAAGTATGCATAAAGAAAGGTTTTTTTTAAACTTTTTTATAATGCTTTTTAAAAATTACATTCGTAGACTGAGGGTTTTGGAAATGAAGGAACAAAATGAAATGAAAGATATGTTTCAAATACAGTAAAGAACAGAGAGATGCACCTCACAGACACAGCTCTCTGTACTTGCTCCTCCAACTTCTTAGGTTTTTGTGTTTTGTTTTTGTGGGAGTTGTTCAGAGTTTGGGATGGGCCTTTTTTCAGCCGCATGGGATCACTGAGGACAGTTACATGACAACTGATAATTGCCTTCATTATTTACGATGGAAAAAGAACACAGTTTCATTCTTTTAGGATAGACAGGAATCAGAAAAACCTTTTTATACCAAATGATTATTCACTGTATGTAATTAATTGTAACTAAAATCTGCAGAGCATTGCTTCTAAAGCAATCCCCTTAAACAAGGATCTTCAACCAAGGGTGGGATCAGAATCACCTGAGAGGCACTTTCAAACTCATTTTCAAGGCTGTCATGAACCACTGCTATTGCACGAAATATACAACAGTGGGGTTCTGGGATAGCAGAGGTGGAGAACCATTGGCCTGTATTATGGAAATAGCTATATGTACTTATGTTCACTGTATGATTTTTATAACTGATAAGTTCTGTGGTAAAATAGTAAGATGGGTGGAGGAAGCTTACTCTTTCGGAAATCTTAATTAAAACTAACAACACACATTAGAAAGTCCGTACCTCTCCATTTTCAAATGTTATTTCTCGGACAAGAGGAACACATTTATCTTGAATCCAATTGTAAGTCCCATCAAAATTTGTCATAGATCCCAAGTACACCATATCTGGAGCAGAATGCTGTTATAAAAACAGAGAAAAAAAGTAAACAAATCTAACCTGCGCTAGCAAAAACGCATTATTAAAGCCATCTATGAACCCAGAAAATCTATACAGGATACAAAAGAAACAAAAAACATGGAACTTCTGAGAAAGAGGGCTATAGATGGTAATAAGCTGATAACTCTGTGATTATCGGGGACCTGATTATCCAACCTGTGATGTGTAAGCCTTCTGCTTTCCCTTGGATTTGCGTCAATTAAATGTTTACCAGTATCTTCATCAATAGCAGGCAGACATTGTGAAAAGAAGAATTATCCTAATGATTTAATTTAGCTATCTCTCCCTTCAAAAATGTTAGAAGAAAATTTGGAGACTTCCAGTGAAAAAGCCTTGAAAAATACATGATACTATATAAATCTAAGGCATGGCTATCTCTAAAATTAATTAACTGCAGTATCTGTTTCCACATTCACTCAAAATTGTATCTATGAAGTGCCTAAAATGATGGTAAATAGCTAACATTACCTAAGCCAACTTACTGTGACCAAGCACTGTTTTACCACTGTAAACACCTTGTATGTGTTGACTCAATTAATCCTCAAAACATCCCCATAAAGCAGGTACCAGTATTATCATGGCTGTTTTTACTAATGAACAAACTAAAGCGCAGAGAAGCTAATAAACTTTCCCAGAGTTATACACCTAGGAAGGTAGCAGATTCTTTTTTTTATTTTATTGAAATATAATTGATTTACAATGTTGTGTTAATTTTTTCTATAGAGCAAAGTGACTCAGTTATACATATATATGTATAAGAATGTATATATATTCTTTTTCATATTTTCCATTATGGATATTGAATATAGTTCCCTGTGCTATACAGTAGGACCTTGTTTATCCATCCTATATACAGTAATAGTTTGCCTCTGCTAATCCAAAACTCCCATTCCTTCCCTCCCCTACCCACTCTCCCCCTTGGCAACCACAAGTCTGTTCTCTATGTCTGTGAGTCTGTTTGTAGATATGTTGATTTGTACTGTATGTTAGATTCCACATATAAGTGATACGATATTTGTCCTTCTCTTTCTGACTTAACTTCCCTTAGTATGATAATCTCTAGGTCCATCCATGTTGCTACAAATGCCATTATTTTATTCTTTTTATGGCTGAGTAATACTCCATTGTATATATGTACCACATCTTTATCCATTCATCTGTTGATGGACATTTAGGTTGTTTCCATATCTTGGCTATTGTAAATAGTGCTGCTATGAACACAGGGGTGTGTATATCTTCTTGAATTATGGTTTTGTCTGGGTAGATGCCCAGGAGTGGGAGTGCTGGATCATACGGCAACTCTAGTTTTTGTTTTTTAAGGAACCTCCGTATTGTTTTCCATAGTGGCTGCACCAATTTACATTCCCACCAACAGTGTAGGAGGGTTCTCTTTTCTCCACACCCTCTCCAGCATTTGTTACTTGCAGACTTTTTAATGATGGCTATTCTGACCAGTGTGAGGTGGTAAGGAAGGTGGCAGATTTGACATTAAAACAGTCTCATTGCAGAGCCTGTGCTCTTAACAAGAAAGCTACACTGAGAGACACATAGATTCTGATAATCCAGAGATGGTCACACTATGTAAGCTATTATTAAAGAAATACAATTGCAGAGAATACAGGCAAATACCTATATGAATTCAAAATAGGAAATGAGCTTTCTAAGCAAAAAGTTCATTCATATGACTATAGAAAAGTTAGCAACTTCAGTGTGTCAAAACACCACAAAAAAAAATTAAAGTGAAAACTATGAATTAAAAAAAAATCCATAGATTTCTATTTGTGTGTGTGTGTGAAAATTGCAATGACAGACAGTTACGTCAATTTGGGGTGACAATACTGTGATTTCTGTCTTTTTTGTGGCTACCATCACCTGGGCCTAAACAGCTACTTCTAAGTTTAGACACACCTAACTTCTTAGCCAAGGGTTAAAAACAACTTAGCACTCCTTAGTATCTGGCAAGTACCAGGTGAACTTATACCCCAGGAGATTTGGGAGCTTGGCTAGTCTCACTCAAGTTGGAGTGATGATCACAGACCACTGAAGCCTTTTTTTTGAGTCCTAGGCCAAAGGCAAAACAGAAAGGTGAAAAAGGCCTGGGGATCAGGGGATCTCTAGTCCCAGCTCTGCCACTAAATGCCCGAGTGACTTTAGGCTTGTGTCCTCATCTTTACTTTGAAAGGTTTAGATTAGCACAAAATGATGCCTTAAGGTTCCTTTGTATATTAAAACTTTATGATTCTGTGAACATTAACATGTACAAAACTACAGATTATACTATATATGTATTTAAATTATATTAAAAATTATACATTAAGAAATAGCAACTTACCCCTGGTGGTTTGTAGATTATGTTGTCTCCACTGTATCTTTCTGGTTTTGAAACAGCTCTAATGGAAAGAGAGAAGCAGTAATAATATTTTTTGAGAAAACTAATAGCAGCAATATACCTGCTGTATAGCAACATATGAAGCTGTTTTGCAACATATGAACTGTAACAACTTGAAATATATACTCGTCCATCTTCTTTTCTACTTATAAGATTATGCAATACCGGGCTTCCTTGGTGGCGCAATGGTTAAGAATCCACTGGACAATGCAGGAGACACGGGTTCGAGCCCTGGTCCAGGAAGATCCCACATGCCACGGAGCAACTAAGCCTGCACGCCACAACTACTGAGCCTGTGCTCTAGAGCCCACGAGCCACAACTACTGAGCCCACGCCCCACAACTACTGAAGCCCGCACGCCTAGAGCCTGTGCTCCACAAGAGAAGCCACCTCAATGAGAAGCCCGCGCACCACAACGAAGACCCAACACAGCCATAAATAAATAAATAAATAAATAAATAAAGATTATGCAATACCAACAAAAGCATACATTTAAAGGAAAAATTTAATATGAGGCAGATTTTTTTAAAGGGAAATTTTAGTTAGCTGTTTTTGTGACTCAGTATTTTATCTGTGGATTGGCAGTTTTGGCACTAAATAGCTGTTTTTGACCCCATTAACTGAGGATCAAGGTCATTGATGTAGTCACATAAACCAGTCACACAAACATATTATCTGCTTGTTAAGTCAGACTCAACCATGAATTCTCTTTTTTATTTTTAAAACCAAAACTTCTAAAAAAAATTAGATGAAATGAAATAACCTATACATCATTAGAATACAGTTCCATAAATAACTAATTTTTTGTTTATTTGTTTACTATTTCCCATGCCTGGTACAGGCACATAATGGGTGAATAAATATTTGGTGAGTGAATTCTACAACAAATTCTAAGTCAAAATGGGTAACTTTTTCCTCTCTCTAAATTATATTTGGATTAATTGAACCCTGATTTATCTCCAGGTTCTGACTACAGTAGTCAGGAGACAGGGGCAAGCAGTACTAAGCTAGATTGATGACACTGGAACAGAAAGGAAGAACATGCTCCATTCATTCATTCACTATTTGCTATGTGCTTCCTTTGTACCAGCTATGTTCTTGGCACTTGGTACACAGCAGTGAACAAAACTGACAACATCCTCTCATGGAGCTTCCATTTTTGTGGGGAAAAACAAACAACTAGATATTTTTATCTTGGGTGGTTAAAAACAAACAAAAAAAGGTGCTATGAAGAAAAATAAGTGGATAAAGAATGACAAGTTGGATGATGATAGTTCTATTTTATATACAGCTATCAGGAAAGATCTTTCTGATGAGATGATATCTGGACAAAGCACTCTGGATAGAGACAGTAAGGGCAAAGGCTCTGCTGCGGAAGTGGGCTTGCAGTGTTTGAGGAATAGCAAGGGGCCTGCATGGCTGGAAACAGTATTACAAAAAGCATGGGGGAGAAGTTCATTCGTTATTTACTCTCTACAACAATCTTCAAAAAACACTGATAATGTTTACAATAAAACACACATAAAAAACCTATAGAAGCATTTAAAACAAGGAAAAAGGTCACAAAATGAAGAGGACATACTATGCCAGAAATCTGGGCTCTACTCAAGATAGGTACCACAATAGAGTCTACCAGTTATAGGCCAAAGAAAAGAGAAAAATAATATTGTATAACATCAAAGGATGGGGGAAGATAACCTCCAATGAGAAGAAAGAGTCAAACACAGAACCATAAGAATGATTCCATTTTGAAAGAGAAAGAAAAAAAAAAAAAAAAAACAAGATAAAGCCAGAGAAGTCAGAAAGGTAAGGATCAAACCAGGGAGTTCAACATAAAGTGTAGACACAGCAGAAAAAGGACAGGGCAGGGGCTTCCCTGGTGGCACAGTGGTTGAATCTGCCTGCCGGTGCAGGGGACGCGGGTTCGTGCCCCGGTCCGGGAGGATCCCACGTGCCACGGAGCAACTGGGTCCATGAGCCATGGCCGCTCAGCCTGCGCGTCTGGAGCCTGTGCTCTGCGGCAGGAGAGGCCACAACAGTGAGAGGCCCACGTACCGCAAAAAAAAAAAAGAAAAAGGACAGGGTAGTTGAGGGTCACATCCTTCAGAGATATTGAAGAGGATTAAGATTGAAAAAAGGCTACTGGATTTGTTCATTAAGAAGTCACTTCGTGACTGTGTAGACAGAAGTTTCTTTAGGGTAATGGAGGTAAAAGTTAGCTTCCAGGAGGTTAAGGTATTTTAACTGGTTAAAATATGAGAAATTCAAGGTAGCCAAGCAAAACTAATCTCTGAAAAAAAATTGAGAATGAAAAGAAAGAGATGAGATTATAGCTCAAGAGATAGAAGGGACAGATCAGGAAAGAGAATCATGTTTTTGGAAAAGGAAAGGAGTTCATGAAAAGGGTCAGGTTGAAAGCATGAGAAAGCAAGGACAACTGATGGATCAAAGCCCCAGAGGATTTTGAAGGGACAATTACAAGGAAACAAGTAAAGAGGTTAGCCGTGGAAAGGAGCATTGTTCCTCTGAGACAGGGAAGGCAGAAGAAAAGGTGGTGGAGAGCCAGAGATGAGTAAAGATGATGAAGTTCACGGTCATTAATGAGAAACACTGTGTTGTTTCAGTTTGGAAACCCCACAGGTTAATAAGCACTTTTTGTGACACAGGATAGTGTTAGTAAATGAGCTGAACAAAAGTATGAGAGTTAACCTGTCCAACCTTTTCCTCTTACCCACATTTTGAAATAGAATATAGTACAGAAAGAATAATTAACAGACTTAAACTCTTAGAAAGAGGTCAGAGATAGGTGTAAAAATTTGTTGGTGACTTTAAGAGGACTGAGATAATCTTTGGAGAGGTCATCTTCAGAAAACGACCACACACAACAAGAATTTAACACGACAGCTGAGCTGACCCGACCCACTAACACACTCTCAGGCTACTTACCCAAATGCAGCTAGAAAGGCACAATCATCATGCAAAATATTTGCTACTCTTTCAAAAACTCTATAGTTTTCTGAATCCTTCTGCTCAAAATATCCAATGATATTTCTTTTGCTGCGCTGTAAAATAAAGTATGTAATTACTTTATAAACATATATAGTTCTTTAAGAATAATGTTATTGCATTTACCCAGCTGCTGTTCAATTATCTCCAAATGAAGTATGACTATAAATGCATAATTGGCTTTTAACACCTAGTCCAAAACTATTAAAGATTACATTAGGTTGAAAACAGTCTTAACTATCATCTAATATAATAATTTCCTTCCAATATTTTATTTTAAAATTTCAAGAAATACATAACTGTTTAATCAGTGACAGTCCTTCCTAAATAAGATGACTGATTCTAAGATGTGTTAAAATAATACATCAATTCGTAATGTGTGACTGTTGGTAGAGACTCCACCGTGGGTCTCTCACGCTTCTACATAAGGGTCTCCACTAAGCAAACTATGGAAACTTTGTTTGTGTATGCCTGACATTAACTTCTATTTCTTCATAATTCAGGCTACCCTTTACCCTCAATTAATTCAAATTAGTACAACTTTACTGTATTGCTATATACATTTTATCCAAAGATTCAGTAAAATATTAGCATTTCCCTTGAGAATTCAAGAAAAATTCAACTTGTTAAGTATGTGTGTGTGTGTGTGTGTATATATATATATATATATATATATATATATATAAATCCACTACAATGAACTATAAGAAAATGCCAGATTCTTTGATTGCATAAGAATTTGTTTACATTAATCAGGCAGACTTCATTTGATCCAGCAAAAGTTAATGACTTACGTCAAGAGTGGTGACTTCTGCTAAGTCATGAAGTTCTTGAATGGGGTCACTTTTTTGTTGCCTGATGTAATCTGCAAGTGCTTTCACTGATCGCTGACCCCTGTATTCTCTCTTCATCATCATCCCATTACGAAACAATTTGAGGGTTGGGTATTTGCTTATCCTATATCTCTGGGCTATATCAGCTAAAAGAATGAAAAAAAAAAAGTAACGTCACCCTCAAACTTAGTCTGAGTGGGCCCATTAGCCCAACAGTCAAAAATCTTATAGTTATTTAGGGAGAACATTTTGGTTCATATAATTCTTTTCCAGTATTAGAGAAAAAAAGAGTTTATACTGGTTAAGAGGCCAGGCTCCAGACATGTATTACCTGGTTTAAATCCCAAAGCTATTTACTGTATGTGTGAACTTGTAAGGTGCATCAACTCTCCATGCCTTAGTTTCTCATCTGTAGGGATAATAATTTCTACTACATAGAGTTGTTTTAAGGACTAAATGAGACAATACAAATGAATGACAGAGTAAACTCTAAATAAATGTCAGTATTATTATAGATACAGTCTAGAAAAAAATTGGAATGTACAAAATTCCAATTTTGAAAACAGTCTTTCAAATCACTTTATGTTGTGAGGATCTCTTACAGTATTTAATAAAAGGGAATTAAATGTAAATTAAAATCACTCTTAAAGGCTAAAATCTAATATTAGATTCTTTGCTAGTAGAAGAATTTATAATCCCACATATGCAAATTTTGTGTAAGCTAATACAATTAAGAGCAAAACTCAGCAGTATACACTAAAAAAAAAACCCCTTTATTATGACCTATGGGTATACTCTCAAATCATTAAAATTAGGATTTATAGCCTCAAAATAAGAAACTTTAGTAAAAGTGTATGCTGATCTCACTTTTAGGAATCACAATTATTAAGATACTGAGTCAATCAGAATGGAAAAGCCTTTAAATTTTTCTGCTGTTATTTCCAAGAGGTAGCAAATAGGAGAAATCAATGGTTTCTAGACATTGGTAAAGCTCATATGTCATGCTAGTCACATGTATGAGAATAAAAGATACACTACATTTTTAGAGTGAAGGGGACCTGAGAGAGCACAAGTAGCTTAAAACAGATGAAAAAAAGAATTTTTTAAACTGAGTTTTAAAATGAGGGCAGAATTCTAAAACGGTGGCAAAAAAAAAAAAAAAACACACATGAAAATTCTCTAGCCCTACCTCCATTCCTAGTAGTTACAAAACAAAAACAAAACAAACAGAACTGCAATAAACTGTTAACCATCTTAATTTTCTAGGAGATTAGATGGTAGAAACAACTGTACCAGAGGGTATATATATATATATGTGTGCTGACAGCTTCACAGGTGTATACATAGGTCAAACTTAATTTGTACATTTTACAGTTAATTCTAGGTTAGCTATACCTCAAAAAAGATTTTTAAAAATCTAAATGAATACTGACTATACAAAACAACAATAATTATGCCTTATGGAGTTTGACACAAATTAAAATACATAATAACAACAACATATAAACTGGGGGAGGGGATGTAAGCAGAAGGTTAATGATTCTAAGTATTCTAAGGTCTTCACACTGCCTAGGAAGAGCTAAAAATACTTATACTATTTCGATAAGTCAAGGTTGCATCTTTTCCTAAGATAAGAAATCAAAGAATACTAAAACGGTGTATTAGAAGTTAAGGATGGAATATGGGCTCTCAGAAGGGGGTTTGGAGAAAAGACTATGTAATTAAGATCACATAACACTTTGTTGAACTCCATGGAGGATTTATAAAGGGGAAATATACTTGACTATTAAAATTCTTTAAACAGAAGACAGATATGAGCAAACAGACAGAACCACTGGTCATACATGAGATCGAGGAGAATATTTTATTCACCAAATCACAGAAATCTGAAATAATAGTAAGATACCTTAATATACAAGTATTTAAATAGACATTAATCTGTTTGGTTTAGGAGTTAATACTTTTTGGAGCAGAACACTAGTGGATATATCAGCCATAAGCCCTTTTTCAACCTGATAAATTAATGAGAAAACGTGTCTTTGAGTTGTTGTAAAAATGGTGGTTCTATTACCTGATCAAGGAATTAATTAGATTAAACTGGTACCAGAAATTCAGGGGTAAGAGTGGTTGTATCAGCACGTAGAAGTCTTTTAAGATAAACAGAGGCACCTCTTATAAGGCAAAGGCCACAAAGGCTTAGGCTTAAACTACTTAGTAGAAAATCAGCCCAAAGAAAAAGTAAGAAGTACAGAACTTTACCTTCCTAACTAAAAAACTCATTCAGTCACCAGAACACTACACAATGAAACCTAGCATACTGTAAAATGAATTTTTGCAGTGATATATAAATGAAAAAGGTTTTAATAAAAATGTTGTTAAAATTAGGTTAAATAGTTCTATAATACTAGCCAATGCTACAATGCTGTGGTCTGGAATGTGGAAAATGTCTTTTTAGAAGTTCCTATTTCCCCCAAACATCCATCAGTAGGAGACTGGTTAAATGAAGTACGGTACACCCATACAATGAAGTACTAGGCTGTTATATAAAGGAATGAAAAAGATCTCTTTGTGCTGCTAAGGAGCAATCTCCAAGATACACTGTGTTAAGTGAAAAAAGCCAGGTGCAGAGAAGGTGAAAGAAATATGGAGAAGAAACTTGGAAAATAAGTAGGAATATATATATGTATATATATGTGTGTGTGTGTGTGTGTGTGTGTGTGTATATATATATATATATATATATATATATATATCTTTATGATGCTACCTCCTCCAAAAAACAACATCAATGGAAGAGAATGGAAGGAGAAGTCAGGAATGGAATTCATATCTCCCTGACTATACCTTGGTTTTACAGTTTTGACTTGGGACCAAGGAAATGTTTAATAGTAAAACAAAATTAGATTAAAAAATTTTAATACTGTAATTGTTATTTTGAACTAAACACGCACAAATTATAGATAAAGCACATGAGTAATCACGCTAATGCTATTAAGAATCAAGATTTCAGCATAACGAAAAAAGATACAAATATAAAATTGAGGGAATTAAGTAAAAACCCTGTAATATTTAGTTTGAATTGAAACTACTAGCAAAAATTCATGATCTGTTTTTCTCTTTCAAAAATACATATTTCTAAGCTCTTTCCACTGAGAGCTTCATTGGCTAATTCTACCAAATATTTAAGGAAGAAATAATTCCATTTCCACACAAATTTTTCTTGAAAATTGAAGAGAAGGAATTACTTCCCAACTCATTCTGTGAGGCCAGCATTATCCTTATACAAAAACCAGACAAAGACATTATAAAAAAATTACAGACCAATATACCCAATACACAAAATTAGAGGACCTACACTAGTGGACTTCAACACTTACTGTAAACCTACAGGAATCTAGACAGTGTGATAATGGCATAAAGACAGACGATAGACAAATAGATCAATGGAAGAGAGTCCAGAAACAGACCCACATATATATGCAGAAGTGATTTTTGACAAAGGTGCAAAAGTAAAATCTAACTATATACTACTTATAAAATATACATCTAAACATAAGGATAACAAACTTTAAAATTAAATAACAAACTTTAAAATTAAAAGGATGGGAAAAAATATTCTATATAAAACTAATCAAACAAAATCTCATATAGCTATATTAATAGTAAATATGTACATATTAAGGCAAAAAGCATTACTACAGATCAAGAAGGTCCCTTCATACTAATAAAAAGTTCAATTCCCCAGGCAGATGTAACAATTTTGAATTTCTATGTGTCAAATAAAAACCTAAAAATACATAAAGTAAAAAATGACAGAACTACAAGGAATATCTATAATCATGGTGGGAAATCATTATCACACCTCTTATAGCAACTGATATAACAAATAAAATCAATAAAATATAGAGAATTTGAATAACACAACTAAGAAACCAGAATTATTTGACAGATATATTATTCACTATCCCAAAGCTGCAACATACATATTTTTTGCAGGTATATATATCATATAAAAAACAAACATATGATGAATCACAAAAAAAGTCTCAACAACTTTCAAACGATTTAACTCATAATGAGAATAAAGTAACTTCTACATGCCATGGATCAAAGATGAAATTACAAAGGGAAACTGGAAAATATTTTGAACTGAATGATAATGAAAAATACATATCAGAACTTGCAGCGTACAGCCAAAGCAATGCTTAGAATGAAATTTATAACATTAAAATGTATATGTTAGGGGGAAAAGGCTAAAAAACAAAAAAGTATTAATCTAAAAAAAAATCATAAAAGAACAACAAAAACAAAGAAGAAAGGAGTGAATGAAAAACATAAAAGTAGAAATTAATGAAGTGGAAAATAAATATACAATACAAAAAACCAAAAAAGCTAAAATCTGGTTCTTTGCAAAGACTAATATAATAAAATCAATAAAGCCCTGGAGAGACTAACCCAGGAAAAAAAAAAGAGAAAAAACACAATTTCAGGAATATAGCGGGAGTCTGCAACTCAGATAATAAGAGAATATTATCAATAACTTAATGATGGTATGGAGATTTTGATAAAATGCAAAAATTCTCACAAAACCACAACTCACCAAACCAACACTAGAAATATAACTGGTCCTAAAATTAAGGAAACTGAACCCATAATCCAAAGCCTTCTCACAAGGAAAACTCCATTCCTAGAAAACTTTACCAGCAAATTCTACCAAAATTTAAGGAACCAATAATGCTATTTATACAACCATTCAGAGAAAACAAAAAGAGGGGACATTTCCCAAATATGAGGTCAACATAATCTTTCTACCAAATCTGACAAGGAAATGATGAGAAAAGAAAAATACATGTTAATCTCAATCAAGAACATTAAGATGCAAAACTTGAAAAGAAAGTATTAAAGTGAATTTAGCACTGTGTACAAAAGATAATACATCAAGCTGGATTTAGCCTAGCACTTCAGTTTAATGCTTGAAAATCAATCAATGTATTTCATGACATTAACAGAATGAAAGAGAAAGGTTCTACTACTTCTCAAAAGAAACAGAAAAACATTTGGTAAAATCAACATCTACTCACACTTAAAAATTTTGTCAAACTAGGAATAGAAGGGAACTTCCTTAATTTAATAAAGGGTATCTAAATAAACAAATACCAAACAACTTGACAGTAAAACACTAAAAGCTATCCTGCTGATATCAAGAAAGAAATAAAAATGCTTGCCATCACTTCTACATAACACTGTACTGGAGTTCTTAGTGTAATAAGAAAAAGAAATAAATACACACACACACACACTGGTAAAGAATTAAAATGTCATTATTTGCAGACAATCTTACTGCGTTCACAGAAAACCCAAAAGAGGATCTACGAAAAGATTTCCACTTCCAAGCAGGATATAGTAGGTAGCAGAAATCTACTGCTTCTGCACATCACAAATGCTGTAATGACTAGGAAAAAAAATGACTTTTTTTTAAAGTCACATTAATTCCAGAAAGGAAAGGACCATTCCTAAGTAAGCAAAAGCTCACTCACTGGCATTTATTTTTCTGCTAGGTTTCCTATGCAATATTCCTTTTAGAAATTAAATCTGCAACTTGTGCAGATTTAGGGCCAAGGATTACACCTGCATAGGCAGAGAGAAAGAGAAATCAGTGAAGCTATTTATAGTACCTGGGCTGGAATGGTGGACTGAAAGGGACCCCTGAAACACACAGGAAGTTTTCCCCAGAGGATATTTACTGAGTACAGGGGTGGCATAGGAAGCTGGGGACTGAGCTAAAAAGAGTAAAATCTCCCATGGCCTTGTAGTGCTTAGGATATACTGTCTAATTGTATAAAGGCCTGCATCAGCATCAAACATACAACCAAGACGTTTGCCAGATTTTGAAGCTGCCTAGGCAAGGAAGCACCTAGATGTTGAAAACACCATTAATTTTTAAGACAAACAGGAAGAAAGATATTGGTGACATATATGAGACAAATTATTAATATTCAGAATATATAAAGAACAGTTACAAAAGGACCATCAAAAAGATAAATGGGCTAAGATTATCAGTCAATTTATGAAAGAAACACAAATGGCCAATAAACATGTAAAAACACGCTCAGTTGTAATTAAGAAGTAACAAATTAAAACTACCAGAGAACACATTTGGCCCATCCTATCGGCAAAATAACAATAACTTTTTAAGAATTTTTTAAATCAATATTATCAAGCCCTACAAAGGGAAAATATATCCTATTAGGTCCAATTTAGGTGCACATTCAATGTTAATAAAGCTAAACTAGGGACTTCCCTGTTGGCGCAGTGGTTAAGAATCCACCTGCTAATGCAGGGGACACAGGTTCGATCCCTGTTCTGGGAAGATCCCACATGCTGCGAAGCAACTAAGCCCATGCGCCACAACTACTGAGCCTGCGCGTCACAAATACTGAGCCCATGCACCACAACTACTGAAGCCCACGTGCCGCAAATACTGAAGCCAGCGCACTCTAGGGCCTGTGTGCCACAACTACTGAGGCCGCATGCTGCAACTACTGAAGACCGCACATCTAGAGCCCGTGCTCCAGAACAAGAGAAGCCACCGCAATGAGAAGCCTGCGCACAGCAACAAAGAGTAGCCCCTGCTCGCTGCAACTAGAGAAAGCCTGCGTGCAGCAACGAAGACCCAACGCATCCAAAAAAAAGAAAAAAGGCTAAACTAGACTAGCTGGTGCCTGATTTGCCAAGGAATTTAATCCCCAAAGGATTTGGCAGAAAAAATATGCAATAGACCCAGAAAGAAATGAACTAGTGTAAGACGAAACATCCATTTTCTATTTGTGGCCTAAGGATCAGTATGAAATTGGACAGCAAGAGGCACTGCTAGAGACAATATAATGCTTTCAACTTCCTTAACTTGGTGAATTAATGGGCATAATCGGAAAACAGTGTGCTAATAGCAAATACGCATAAACTAGAAGTGAAATAAATGAGGTTACAGATGGACTCCAGAGAGTCTTAAGTGCTAAATTAATGGTATTTGAATTTTATCCTACATGTGATAAGAAGACACTGAGCAGCAAAGCTGGGCTTTAAAAATTTTCACCTAACAGTGGTAGAGAACCAGGGAGACTGGTAAGGAAGTCACTATAATAGTCCTGGAGAAATGAGAGTCTGTTTACCAACTTAAAAGTACAACCTTTAGGTTGCCTTAAAATTCTAGTTATGGGTAGAAAAAGATTTAACACTTAAAGACTATTAGAGGAATAGATACTTGCTTGCTTAATTCTCAAACAACATCATGACAGCAAGAATACTGCATAATGAAGTGGTTTTTAATTATTAAGAAGCAAAAACCTGGGACTTCCCAGGTGGCACAGTGGTTAAGAGTCTGCCTACCAATGCAGGGGACATGGGTTCAAGTCCTGGTCCAGGAAAATCCCACAAGCCGTGGAGCAACTGAGCCCATGTGCCACAACTACTGAGCCTGCGCTCTAGAGCCTGCGAGCCACAACTCCTGAAGCCCGCATGCCTAGAGCCCATGCTCTGCAACAAGAGAAGCCACCGCAATGAGAAGCCCATGCGCCACAATGAAGAGTAGCCCCAGCTCACCGCAACTAGAGAAAGCCCGCGCATAGCAACGAAGACTCAACGCAGCCAAAAATACATAAAAATTGTTTTTTTTAAAAAGAAGCAAAAACCTTAAAATTGGGCTTTCTTGGTGGCGCAGTGGTTAAGAGTCTGCCTACCAATGCAGGGGACATGGGTTCATGCCCCAGTCCAGGAAGATCCCACATGCCGCGGAGCGGCTAGGCCCATGAGCCATGGCCGCTGAGCCTGCGCGTACGGAGCCTGTGCTCCGCAACGGGAGAGGCCACAACAGTGAGAGGCCCGCGTACCGAAAAAAAAAAACACCTTAAAATTACATTGATCAATAATCTCAGACATAAAGGTGACTTTTTACAAGCTTTGGTCAAAAGTGATTTTAAGATAATTACAATGTGACATTTTGACAGTATAACAAAGAATGACTTAAGGGGTATAATAAATGGAGGGGTTTTTTATTATTATTAACTAGATGGATCAAATGTTAAAATGGATGTCAAAGGAATTATAAATTTAAGAAGGTTAACATCTCGCTGACTGGAAAATTAGCACGTACTTTTGCTTCAGTGGTCACTTACTTTGCCTTGATGGGTTCTGCCTGCCAGCCTGCCTGCCTAATGCCCAGCAGGGTTCCAAATGGGAAAATGCCTCTCCTCTTGTCTCAGCAATGTCCCTCCCTGCTATGATTATCCATGTCAGATAGTAAAAGAGGCAGATGATTTCAACAGGAAGGTCTTACTGTTCTGGTTCCAGGATAAAGACCACTGCCGCCTATGTACTTTTTCCATTCCCAAACCATGCCCTTCCACAATGTGGTAAAAAAACAAAACAAAACAAAACAAAACAAAAACACAACAGCAAAATAAAACCCTAAACAGAAAAATTACAAACAAAGCCTATAAGCTTACTCAGGATTCAGACTAAACCTGCTCATCCAAGTTCTAGTTTATGCACATGAACTCTTCACTGTATATTTTCTCGTTTTTTTTTTTTACTGAAATATAGTTGACATATAACATTGTATATAAATTTAAGGTGTACGTGTTGATTTGCTACATTTCTATATTGCAATATTACAATGTGATCCTCATTGTAGTGTTAGCTAGCACTCCTATCATTTTACATAATTATGATTTTTTTTTGTGGTGGGAATAATTAAGATCCAGTCTCTTAGTAAGTTTGATGTTAATACAATATTGTTGTCTATAATTATTTTCCTATTCTTAATGTCTCATTTGTGTATAGCTCTTATAAAAACTTCTCAATTTCTAATGTGGAAGGTTCAAGTTGCATTGGAAGGCAGACAAGTGTGAGTAACTCTGGTATTTGGGAGCAAGTGCTGCCTAATTCAAGGACAATTACAAAGTACATTCCTAAAAATGTTAGTGGGAGTCAGTGTTCTGCACTGGCCAGCAAATAATGTAAGAACGTCTCTTGCTCAGTGCTATACAGCCTATAGCCACTGGAGGGCAGCACAGAACCTGGTCCCACCAGGGGCAGACGGATGGGACTTTCTACATCTAAGGCAGCATTGACCACCAAGAGTGATGAATTCTACTCTCAAACTCTCCAAAAGAGGCTGCATAAGATTAGATAAAGTGATATCATGATCCACAGTTGAAGCAAAGGCAAGTTTTAATTGTGTGTGTGTGTGTGTGTGTGTGTGTAGAAATTTTGGAAAACAAAGACAATTACAAAAAAAGGAAACAATCATTTGTAATCCAACTACCACTGGGGAAAACCGCTATTAACATTTTGGTTATATCTTGCTGACTTTGAATAAAAGCTGCTTAACTAGCAGTTGACATGTTTCAATTGAGAAAAAATGAACTCTAAGGTTAGTCAAACAGTAAAGTCTCAGCATCAATACTTGCAGAATGGGTATGAGCAGCTTGGAAGAAAATCCTAGAAAAAGTACAGTAACATTCTTTAATCAAGAGTGTTACCAACACTCTTAATGGCACAGAAGTCAATAAATATTGTGTGGAAAACCACAGAAATCAATGACTCAGAAATGGTAAGTGATTGCACAAGAGTCAGATTCTGAAAGTGAAACTGTTTCAGGATTACTTGAATAAATTACTTCCCTTTTTAGGTACACAAATGAATGATATGACAAAAAATCTGTATCTAAGTAATTCTAAAATAGTTCTTATGATAGACATAAAAATCCTAAGTGATAAGAAAACATTGTGCTAGGGCTTCCCTGGTGGCACAGTGGTTGAGAATTTGCCTGCTAATGTAGGGGACATGGGTTCGAGCCCTGGTCTGGGAGGATCCCACATGCCGTGGAGCAACTAGGCCTGTGAGCCACAACTACTGAGCCTGCGCGTCTGGAGCCTGTGCTCCGCAACAAGAGGGGCCGCCATAGTGAGAGGCCCACGTGCTGCGATGAAGAGTGGCTCCCGCTTGCCACAACTAGAGAAAGCCCTCGCACAGAAACGAGGACGAAACACAGCAAAAATAAATTAATAAACTCCTACCCCCAACATCTTCTTTAAAAAAAAAAGAAAAAGAAAGAAAACATAGTTCAATCTTTCTGTTTTTTTTTTCAGTTACAGATAAAAATGTGCCTTATAATCAGTGACAAGTAAACTTGACAAAATACTGCAAAAAATACTTTACCGTATGTTGAGAGATAATGATATAACCTATTTAAAGTATTTAACAAAGCACCTATAAAACTAATAGTTCATAAATGCTGGCTACTATTTATCCATCCATCTATTCAATAACTATAAATAAACACAGATAATGTGCTAGACACCCCAATCCAGTGCTAGGGATAGAGGGGTAAAAAGATAAGGTTCTTGCTCTTATAAAGCTTACATTTTATCATTATTATTATTATCATTAATATTACTACTGCTGCTGCTGCTACTTCTAATTGTTTCCACAGACTAGAATCTTAAATGAAATTCTTAAAACTCTTAATGTATAATACATGTAACAAAAAGATATACCAGTTTGGATTCCCTAAGATCAGTATAAAAGAAATCCTCTAATAAGTCCATAATAAATATGTCTTCACCAGAGATGTAGAGATTCCTTTCATGGGACCCCCCGCTGGGAGAAACTAAAAGGGCAATTGTCAGATCTGTGACAAATATGAAACACACTACCTGTCCTCTGCAGGATAAGTGGGGGCACAGCGGCAAATGCTCTCTGGGCTGTAGGAGGGAGCTGCTCCTCTATGTGTAACTTGAGTCTGTCTCTTTAACTGCCCTGAGTTCCTTTCACTTTTTCTCTTCCTCTACTTCTCTTCTACTTTGTCTGTTCCCTACCTTAAATACAACAGATGGAGAACTTAGGGGCTTAGGAGGTGAACTAAATTTTACCACTAGATGAGGGTTTTTCAAGCTACAAGATTTACACTGAGATTTCAAAAAAATATAGCTAAGCTTAAATAGTTGGAAGCTTCCTGATGTCATTCCAGCAACAGTCTAAGTTTAAAATTCTCTTACAGTTTCCAACCTTTTTGGGGGAAGGCGGTAGAGTGGGGAAGGGAAATCAAAGCTGCTGCAAGCAGCTCATACACAGAAACAAAAGGGCTGACTGAGTGAAATGAGCCTGTTATATCCACTCTTGCCTTCTCTCCTTCTCCAGTTCCAAGTTCTCAGCCTATTTACCTGAACCTTTCATCAAATAGAGTCCTAGGAAGGGCATATAACGAAGTGAGATAAAGGTAGGGCAGAAAGCACTCCATGGGATGCTGCTACGTGGAAGAGACAGAGATAGAAAGAAATGCGGGCAGCAAACCTAGAATTATGTACTGAGATAACTTTTCCTGATCAACTAGTAAACTGGCATAGAGGACAACTCCAAAAGGAGGCCCAGCAGGTTCTAAGTGATGAGCACATGCATTGCCTCCCACAGGGGCTGCTTTGAAAATACTCGGCATGTTTTATGAAAATTAGTGCCATTACATTTTTATATTGTTATGTAATTATGTTGTTTGTTTCTTCACTTTATGGTCTCACCTCATCCTCAATTCTTAAGCAGTGCTGATAAAGAAAAAAACTATAACACCACACTGGCAGAAATTCCCAAATGCACAATATACCACATTTGTGGCTAAGATAGACTCACAACTAAATTCAGACATGTGTCACACCTCAGTTCGAGCTTGCAAAATGTTAAGAAGCAATACATAGTCATTAAAGATTTTAAAAACTCAATGCAAGCAAAGGATGGCTCATTCATTTTGCCACATTAATTTCTTCCAGGAACCTTGTTGGGTTTTATCAAGTCTTTCAGCATTTATTGATAGGATAAGCTGGTTTTCCCCATTTTAGATACTGATGGGATTTATTCTATTTCCTAACATTAAGCCATCTTTGTGTTACTGGCATTCTACTTGGTAATGGGAGAATATTCACAAAAGGTACATCTACCTTCCATAGTACCCAGTGGTAACGCAGACGTGCTGCTGTCCAGGAGATGGCAACTTATGAGAGAAGGCAGTTCATGACCAACAAAATGCCTTCAACTGCCATCCCTGCACACAGGAGGTTTTCACTAAGAAATCGAGACAGCCACAGAGAGAACCAGGGCTCAGTTTCCAAAAGCCATCAAGTGGCTCTAAGTATTCCTCAAAATGCCAGTAAAAGTCATCCAAGGAAATTCTCTTTAAATTCAATAATCACGTTGAAGGTTACTTATCATAGTGAAAGTAACAGAAATTACAATTAACAGTATCACAGTACACCTGTATAGTGCAGATGTCAAGCTTCTTTCACACATATTCTCTCAAAAACTCTAAAGCAACAGGGCGCTCCTCCCTCTTTTCCAAACCAGACAAATTACAGGTTCAGTGACTTTTTATAACAGCTTTCTATTTTGAAAATTTTCAAACTTAAAAGAAGTTGAAAAAGTAATATAATGAGCACCTGTATGCCCTCACCTGGATTTAACATTTTACCACATTTGGTTACCATATTCCTCTTTCTCACCACACACACACACACACACACACACACACACACACTTTTTATGGTGAGTCCTAAATCAAGTTTAGCAATTTTTTTGTTTTTTTAGATAACTTGCCCAACTGTATATGACTTAGTAAGTAGTAGGCCTCTGGTACCAGAACAAAGGATTCTACCTTAGTAGAGGGCTGGGCCACACAGTATAGAAACAATAATACCACATATAAGTAACTACATTTTTGTTTATATACTGACCCAGTAGGGATAATTTAAACAAACTATTACATTATTCATAACAAACATTTTGTCTTTTTTTTTTTTGGCCATGCAGCGCAGCATGCTGCATCTCAGTTCCCTGAACAGGGATCGAACCAGCACCCCCTGCAGTGGAAGCACAGAGTCTTAACCACTGGACTACCAGGGAAGCCCCCTTGACTCATTTTTATGCAGGAACTGGGTGAGTTCTCAGTTTCTATGAGAAACCTCAATTTAAATTACTTTACTTTGGCCTTCAAAATAGTATAGTTACCTGATAAAAGCTGTATACTGCTGGTGACAAGTCTGGCTCCCCCCATTTACCATGTAACCTTGGTAAATCACTCAGCCTCTCTAAGTCTTTCAGTGTCTTCATCTATAAGATGATAATATACTCCAGCTCTCTGAAAGTCCAATGTTCATTACCACCTCAGAAACTTCACACCTACTCCTCCATTTGTCTGAAACACTCTTCTTCCCTTTTTTCCCTTAAAAACTCCTACTCTTGGGCTTCCCTGGTGACGCAGTGGTTGAGAGTCCACCTGCCGATGCAGGGGACACGGGTTCATGCCCCGGTCCGGGAAGATCCCACATGCCGTGGAGCGGCTGGGCCCGTGAGCCATGGCCGCTGAGCCTGCGCTTCCGGAGCCTGTGCTCTGCAACGGGAGAGGCCACAACAGTGAGAGGCCCACATACTGCAAAAAAAAAAAAAAAACTCCTACTCTTCCTTCAGGTCTTGTATCATTGCCTCAAGAGAGGACCTTCCTATGCCCCTAGACTAAGTCAGACTTACTCATAGCACCCAAAACCTTCCCTTCAAAACAGTTATCCCAATAAGCAATTGTGTATTTATTGCTCTTGCCTTTCTGGGTGTGTTTGGCTCACTGCTATATCTCTAGACCCTCCCACACTGCATTCTAAAGGGCAGGCATATTAAAAAAAAAATGTTGTGGAATAAATGCATAACTGTATCTCAGTGGTGAAGATAACTGAAATAATACATTCAAAAAGCATGCCTAACTCCAAGTAAGCACTACATCAACAATAGTTTTTCCCAGCAATTTGACTAGAAACTTTTTACAGGACCTTTTCCAAGAAATCACACTATTACTATGAATGGAAGTTCTGGGTGACACACTGAGCCGGAAACAAGAGAGACAGACTTAAGTATCAGAAGGCAGGACAGAGTGGGTTGCCACAATGCCAGACAGGTGATTAATAAGAACACATATGTGAGCAGGATGATATCTTGATTCTGAGGTCACCTTCTGGTTCTGCTAGGAAGCTTCATAGAGAACTTCTGCCTGACAGAAACTAATCCTGAAGCAGCAAGTAGGTACACTTGGCTGGAAAGAATACTGTAAGGAAATAAAGACCGTAAGTAGTAAAACTTTTTATTTGCAAACAGTATAATTGCCTAAGTAGAAAATCCTATGGGATCTACACAAAACTTATTAGAACTAATAAGTACCAATGTACAAGATCATTATACAAAAATCAATTGTATTTCTATATACTAGCAACAAACAACAGAAATAAAACAACAGAAATAAAAATTTTAGTTTTAACAAATGTACCATGGTAATGTAAAATGTCAACATTAGGGTAAACTGAGTAAGGAGTATAAGGGAACTCACCGTATTATCTTTGCAAACTTCTCTGTATCTCTACATTTGTTCCAAAAATAAAAAGTTTATTTTAAAAATATCATTTACAACAGCATCAAAAAATAAATAGTGATAAATATGACAAAGATGTGAAAGACACGTAGACTAAAACATTGCTGAAAACTGCAAAACATTGCTAAGAGAAATTGAAAAGACCTAAATAAATGGGGAGATATACAATGTTCATGAATTAGAAGATTCAATAGTGTCAAAATGACAGTTCTCCACAAAGTGGTCTAAGGATTCAAAGTAATCCCAATTAAAATCCCAGCAGTCTTCCCCCGCAACACCCCCTTTGGCTAAAAATTAACAAGCTGGTTCTAAAAGTCATACAGAAATCCAAAGCAACTACAGTAACCAAACCACTTTGAAAAAAATTGCAAAGACTTGCAAAGTCTTGAAAAAAATTTCAAGACTTATTTATAAAGCTACAGTAATCTAGAAAGTGTGGTATTGGTGTAAACATAGACAAATAAACAAATAAATCATAGACAAACATATCCAGTACAGAATAGAGACTAGAAATAGATCCATATATATATGGTCAGTTGATTTTAACAAAGATGCAAAGTTAGTTATTGAAGAAAGGATAGTCTTTTCAATAAATTATGTCAGAACAACTTGATAACTATTTGCAAAAAATGCATTCCAATCCATACATTGTGCCACATGTAAAAATTAACTCCAAATGCATAATAGACCTAAATGTAAAACTTAATAGACCTAAATGTAAAATGTATGAAAGAAAACACAGCAGAAAATCTTTGTGATCTTGGGTGAGGCAAAGATTTCTGAGATACAGAATTTAAAAATATAATCCATTTTATAAAAGGACAAATTGTACTCCATCAAAATTAAGAGTATATGCCCTTCAGAAGATACTCTCAAACAAAACTGGAGATCTCACACTTCCTGATTTCAAAACTTATTACAAAGCTACAGTAATAAAAGCAGTGTGGTACTGGCATAAAGATAGACATATTGACCAATGGAACACAACAGAGAGCCCAGAAATAAACCCTCACATATATGGTCAAATGAATTTTGACAAGGGTGTCAAGTCATTCAATAGGGAAAGGACAGTCCATCAACAAATGGTGTTAGAAAAGCTGAATGTCCACAAGCAAAAGAACGAAACTGGATCCTTACCTTGCACCATATACAAAAATTAATTTGAAATGGGTAAAGACCTAAACATACCACCTAAATGATTAATACTCTAAAAAGAAAATAGGGGAGAAAAGATTCATGACATTGGAGTCGCAATAATTTCGTGGATGTGACACCAGAAGTAAAGGCAACAAATGTAAAACCAGATTAACTGGACGTCAAAATTTAAAACTTCTGTGCAAAGGACATAATCAACAGAGTGAAAAGGCACCCTATGGAATGGAAGAAAATATTTATAAATCCTATTATCTGATAAAGGGTTAATGTCTAGAATATACAAAGAACACCTACAACTCAACAACAAAAAATAAACGGATTAAAAAATGAGCAAAGGACTCAAACAGATTTTTCACCAAAGAAGGTATACAAACGGCCAAGAAGCACATGAAAAGATGCTCAACATTACTAATCACTAGGGAAATGCAAATCAAAACCAGGATGAAATATCACTTCACACCGTTTAGGATGGCTGTTATCTCAAAAACAGAAAATAAGTGTTGGCAAGGATGTGGAGAAATTAGAACCCTTGTGCACTGCTGGCAGGAATATAAAAGTTGGTACAGCTGCTTTGGAAAGCAGTATTGTGATTCCTCAAAAATTAAAAAATAGAACTATCATATGATCCAGCAATTCCACTTCTGGGTATACATCTGAAGGAAATGAAAACAGTATGTTGAAGAGATATCTGCACCCCTATGTTCACAGCAGCATTATTTACAATAGCTAGGACATGGAAACAACCTAAGTGTCCATTGATGGATAAATGGATAAAGAAGTTGTAGGATAGCCATACAACAGAATATCATTCAGCCATCACATGGAAGGAAATTCTGACACACGCAACAGCATGGAAGTACCTTCAGGACACTATGCTAAGTGAAATAAGCCTGCCACAAAAAGACAAATGCTGTATGATTCCACTTTTACCAGGTATCTAGAATAGTCAAACTCAGAAAAATAAAGAGAAATGGTGGTTACCAGGAACTACGGGGAGGGGGAAATAGGGAGTTGCTTAATGAGTATAGCATTTAAGTGTCACAAGATGAAGTTCTGGGGACTGGTTGTACAGCAGTGTGAATATATTTAATGTTAATGAACTGTACAATTAAAAATGGTAAAGATGGTAAATTTTATGCTCTGTGTATTTTAGTACAATTAAAGACACTCTTAAGAGAGTAAAATGGGAGAAAAAGATCTGCAAATTACACATGTAAAAGAGAACTTGTAAAAAGAGTTCTCAAAACCCAGTAAGAATTTATTATAAGAAGTTATTACACCTGTTAATAATTTAACAGATCTGATAAATTTAAAAGATTGACCATACCAAATGTTGGCAAGAATATGGAACAACTTGAACACTCATACACTGCTAGTAGATGTGTAAAATAATACAAGTACTTTGGAAAACAGTTTGGCAGTTTCTTAAAAAGTTAAATATACACCTACCATAAGACCCATATATTTCACACCTAGGTATTTGCCCAGGAAAAATGAAAGCATGTGTACAAAGAGTTGTATCTGAATGTTCATAGCAGCTTTATTTATAACAGCCCGAAAATGGAAACAACCCAAATGTCTGTCAACAGGTGAATAGTTAAACAAATTATAGAATATAGCCATACAATGGAATGTCACTCAATAATAAAAATGAATAATACATGTAACCATCTCAAAATAACCATGCTGAGTCAACAACAACACACACACACAAAGAACACATGATGTATGATTTCACTTATATAAAATCCTAGAAAATACAAACTAGTCTATAGTAACAGAAAGCAGTTCCATGGCCCCCTGAGGATTGACAGGGGAAGAGAGGGACCACAAAGGAGCACAAGCAAAATCTGGGGGATGACAGATATGTTGACATCTTGACTGTGATCATGGTTTCACAACTGCATACATGTGTCAAAACATTAAATTGTATAATTTAAGCTTGTACAGTTTATTATATGTCAATTATACTTCAATAAATCTTTTCTTTTTTTTTAAAAGCAAATCCTACCAAAGAACAATGTGCCTAACAGGCATTTCTCTCCAGACCACAGGACTCTTAAGGTCCTTCCAGTTCAAAACCTCTATAATTCAACTGGCACATGAGGGGTTACCCAAAGTACAGTCTGTCATACAATCTCAAAGAAAGAGTGGAAAACATGAACAAATCATCAGTAAGGATTTCATAATGTCACTTTAAAAAGTGAAGAATTACACAGAAGGGAAAACATATTTAGGGAAAATACACAATGTCTCAGATATAACTTTCATTAGTAAAAAACTAATTTTGTAGATATCTCTGGTGGATCAAAAAAACATCTTAACTATGGCTATTTACTCCCATAAAAAGAGAACTTAATTACTAGCCATGATGTCAGATTTATCTCATATGTTAATATGTCTAGAAGTAGAATAAATGATATGTATTGTTCAACAATAGTTAATTTTTCTTTCTAATAACTGTAAGCTTGAGAGCATAATTTCAGATCTTATACTCCAAATTCAGTGAAAGTAGGCACTGTTGTCTGTACTTTAATGTCTAATTAAATACATAAAGAATAGAAAAATCTGAAATGAGAGTCCACACCAAAAACATCATGTTCTCTGTCAGTGAAAGGTGGGAGGAAAGATGCAGAAAGCAGTGTGGAAATGCAGGCCATGCTTGCACTGACAACCTTTTATTGCTCCCTTCATCATATCTAGTTATGAAGCACGGCAGATAGAAATGTGGGGTATGGCTTAGAAGATTTTGAAATGCTCTGCTGTTAGCCGTTTCTGGGATTTTTTTACCAGAAAATCCCCAAAACGTTTGTCGAATTGAACAGAAAAGAAGCAAATAGGTCTAGGAAGGCATTTGGTCAGGAGTTCTGGATTCTAAGCCTGCCATGACTAGACAGTAGGCTGTATGACATTGGTTAAGCCACTTTATTTCCATTTCCTCACCAGCAAAGTGAAAAGTTAGTGTACACACACACACACACACACACACACACACACACAGAAATTCTACTTGTCAGGTGAAATGTAAAGGATAGGAAATTTGCACAATGGGAGTTTTCCATAATTCAGGACAACTTATCAATAACTCAATGCAACAAGCTTCCATTTTTTTATTATTTTTTTTAATTGGAGTAAAATTGCTTTACAATGTTGTGTTGGTTTCTGCTGTACAGTGAAGTGAATCAGCTATATGTATACCTATATCCCCTCCCTCTCGGACCTCCCTCTCACTGCCCTCCATCCCACCCACCTAGGTCGTCACAGAGCACCAAGCTGAACTTCCTGTGTTATACAGCGGGTTCCCAGTAGCTATCTATTTTACACATGGTAGTGTATTTATGTAAAACCTAATCTCCCAATGTGTTCCACCCTCCCCTTCCCACCCTGTGTCCACATGTCAATTTTCTACATCTACGTCTCTATTCCTGCCCTACAAATACGTTCATCTGTACCATTTTCCTAGATTCCACATATATGCGTTAATATATGATATTTGTTTTTCTTCACTCTGTATGACAGACTCTAGGTCCATCCACATCTCTATAAATGACCCAATTTTGTTCCTTTTTATGGCTAAGTAATTTTCCATTGTATATATGTTATCACATCTTCTTTATCCATTCATCTATCGTTTGACATTTAGGTTGTTTCCATGTCCTGGCTATTGTAAATAGTGCTGGAATGAACACTGGGGTACATGTGTCCTTTTGAATTCTGGTTTTCTCAGGGTATATGCCCAGTAGTGGGATTACTGGGTCAAATGGTAGTTCTATTTTTAGTTTCTTAAGGAACTTCCATACTGTTCTCCACAGTGGCTGTATCAATTTACATTCCCACCAACAGTGCAAAAGGGTTCCCTTTTCTCCACACCCTCTCCAGCATTTACTGTTTGTAGATTTTTTGATAGTGGCCATTCTGACGGGTGTGAGGTAATACCTTATTGTAGTTTTGATTTGCATTTCTCTAATAATTAGTGATGCTGAACGTCTTTTCATGTGCCTCTTGGACATCTGTATGTCACACACACACACACACACACACACACAGAAATTCTACTTGTCAGGTGATACATAAAGGATAGGAAATTTGCACAATGGGTGTGTTCTGTAATTCAGGGCAACTTACCAATAACTCATTGCAACAAACTTTTAATCAGTAACTACAGCAAATTACACCTCAAAGACAGTCTAAGACAATCTTAATATAATCTTTTAAACAACAGAAACCACCCCAGACTCTGAGATTGTTTTATCTGAAATTACTACAAATAGTATTTTTGCATGATTCTAAAACTAACAGAAATCCTTTTCTTTCCTAAAACTATATTTCAATTTTATTTATTGATTTTGGTATTTGCTTTGGTAGAAAACCAAAATGATTTACTACCTCTATGCTTGCACTACTATATTTTAATGAAAAAAAACTTTTTTAATCCCTCACACAGGCAGAATGGAAAGTAGTGTTTTAAGTACAAAAAGATTAAATATTAACATTTTAACCAAGGTCACTAGGACATTTTGGCTTGTTCTCTACTTAAAACAGAGCATTAAAAAAAAAAAAAAGTGTGTGTGTGTGTAGGAGAGGTGGGGACAGGACAGTTTCTTCCAGACTTCCTATAAGGTACTTACAGTGCTGATCACAATCAACTCTGGCAAACACTACTTGATTTTCATTTGGATATTCTTCCTTAATGACATTGGAAGCTTCCTCAAAAATTGGGTGCAACATCTGGCTGAAACGACACCTATGCACAGAGGAGGATACCAATTAAAACTGAAAATCAGAAGCAATAAAATTTTATTGATATTTCTGTTGTTATCCATTCATATTTAGCATATAACAATAAACAGAATTAACAATCACACTGTTAATTCAGGAATCCTGATGTCATTCATTGGAGAGGAAAACAATTTTGAATTCAAAGACTATTCCATTTCAAAGACTGGACAAATAATTTAAAGATTCTGGTTTTTTTCACTGGAAGAAAATGGCCAATATTATGGAGCACAAAGCTAAGGACCTCTCACAGCGGCAATGAAACAAGTCTGAAATAAGCCCTCTAAGATGTATCTACTTGGACTTGTAACTACTAAGACTCAGGCATTTATGAAGGAAATTCGTTTTCTCCAAATAACATATCTTTAGACTACAAAATCTTTAAAATGGTAAGTTTATTGCAAATATTAGACTGATTCACCTGACAAGTTCAGTCAAATCTCATAGGCAAGTTAGCATACTAAATAAATTTTATAAAAATGATATATGGGGGCTTCCCTGGTGGCGCAGTAGTTGAGAGTCTGCCTGCCGATGCAGGGAATGCGGGTTTGTGCCCCGGTCTGGGAGGATCCCACATGCCGCAGAGCGGCTGGGCCCGTGAGCCATGGCCACTGAGCCTGCGCGTCCAGAGCCTGTGCTCCGCAACGGGAGAGGCCACAACAGTGAGAGACCCGTGTACCGCAAAAAAAAAAAAAAGAAAAAAGAAAATATATGGTATAGAGTGAATTTCCCCCTCAAAATTTACCTCTGGTTAAAATGGGCTTTTGTATCTATAAACTCTTAAATATACTAAGTTCAGGAGCAAAATTTTTTAATCCCCAAATGAGACTTTCCTGTCCATGTTTCCTTTGTCTGTAGTTTTTGTTTTGCTTTTACTTTTAAAGGGGGGCACAAACCCCACAATATTCCGGAAACTTGACACCTCTAATTCTGACTGCCCCTTAATCAGGCCAACCACTTCACAAATATATTCTATGGGTCATTAAAGGGACCTGATAAGAAAGAGAAGAATAAGAATCAGCACACAAGCAGCTGGGCTAGAATGGTCATTCTCATATGAAAAAGGTACGCAGTATTTGTTAACAACAACAACAACAAAACTATAATTGCTACTATTGCTTCCTGAGCCCTTTGCCATCAAGAAATTTACTTAAATGAAGCCAGTGAGCTCTTTAATCCACATGTGATTAGGTCATACATATTAACTATAATTCAACAAAAATATTATTAAAGCCTGTGAAAGGAAAACAAACTTTATACTTCTTCCCTATTTCTTTCTGTATGTAACTCTTCTAGCCCACTCACCTGACCTCCTAAGGAGATGTCCTAGAATATACCAAGGAGACACAATCTGTATCTTCAATCTCTCGCTTTCAAGTGGCTCTTTCCTCTTTTAGCATTCTTAAATCTCTCCCATCTGGGATAGGTGGGTGGGGTCTGTGGATATCAGGGACCGTGTCTTATTTGACTACATATTCTAATAAGCATTTCAGTAGATGTCTGTTAAATGAATAAACTGATAGACTGGAGGAACTGGAGAGGCTAGGACCACAGGTTTGTGGGTTCTTACAGTTTGCTGAAGATAGCGTTCTAGAGGGCCAGGGAGGCAAGGGGTAAGGACTGATTAATGGTTTCTTGAAGAATTAGGATACGGCCTAGTAAAGAATCAGTGGACAGGCTCCTGGCTTATGGGCAAGGTAAAGACAGATATTAACGGCTCCTTTCTGGATTGTCCAGTTTGCTGCCCAGCAAGCACTTAAGCACAGATTCATGTTTAAAATAGGATCGGTTTTAATACCAAAATGTGAAAGGGGAAGATGAAATAAAAATTCAATTGCAATATTACTGTACCTGCATACATATGGAAAGTTACATTTATAAAAGTAACACAACCAAAGCAAATAGATCTATTAACAGGGCCTTAAGGGTCATCAGAATCCAATCTCCAATCTAGTACTTGAATCGACCCTTTACAAATCAACCAAATGGGTAAAAGTCTCTCTCTGCAGGGACAATTTAGGGGCACCTGCTAATAGTATAACCTAGTGGGGAAAAAAATAAGCTTTGGAGTCAGACATACCTGAGTTTAAATCCCAGTTCCACCACTTACTAGCCGTCTGACCTTTCTGAGCCTCAATTTCCTCAACCTAAAATGGAAATTATAATACCTACCTGCAGGGTAGTTCTGAGCATTAAAAGCAATATATGTAAAGAGTCTGGCACATAACAGCATTATTAAGTTCCTACTATGGTTTATTGTCCTCTCAGGTATATTTTTAGGCAGATCTATTAGAGAATTCTTCCTTAAACTGTACCACATCCATAACTTCCAGAGGGAACTCAGAATCCAGCCTTTGAGGCCACACAGTGTAAGTCTATGTCTTATGGCCAGTTACCCAAGTTTTTTCAGTTGAATAAAAGAGTATTAATTTATGAACAATTCCAGGTATTCTTTGGTAATATGTTTCTCAAATAACTGCAGTTATCCCACATTTCCAATTCACTTTTTGCAACAAGGTCGGTGGCATGTTCTATTTCATTTTCTTGTAACACACAAAATCCCTCCATCAAAATAACTGCATTCTAGTTTTAACTCTGCCATAATCTAGTCAGGTGATTGTGGGGAAATACTTTACTCCTCTGGATCTCAGTTTTTTCTTTAAAGTGGGCTGAATTAAATAATCTTCTACCAAATGTTGTGGCTAATGTTACATCTGGATAATCTTAATTTACCTCAGAAAATGCTTCCTTTTGTTGTACATTTTATAAATGGTATTTTCTCTGTATATCTTCAACATTTTACTGAAATTCTTCAAGTACAGATACTATACATCATTCATCCAGTAAATATTTATTGTTAATAAATATAATAAATAAATAATATAATAATATAATAAATAAAATAAATATTTATTTATTATGTTAATACTTATCTGCCAAGTATTATGCAAAGTGCTTGGGGATTCATGTTGAAAAAAGATAGATATGGTAACTTTTCACAAAGCTACTAATATAGTAAGGAAGTACCAACTAAACCACAGCATACAAGTGTTATGACTGGGTAAGTATGTGGTGTTATGAGAAGATATAAAAAGGGTTCCTAACCTGACTTAAGAGTAGGGGTAGGGGTACTGATGTAGGAAGGTGACCTGGAGAAAGTGGCATCTAATCCAAGACTTGAAAGATGATTCAGACTTAAGGAAGTAAACAAGTGGGTAAGAGAAGAGAGATCCATTCAGACAGAGAAAATACCATGACTAAAGGTCCAAAGATGAAAGAATACAGAATATTACATAAACTGAAAGGCATTCAGTATAACAGAACAGAATGTGGGAGTGGAGAGAGGCAAGAGATATAGCTACAGAGGAAGGAAGGGACCAGGTCATCAGGGGCCTCCTAGGCAAAGGTAATAGAAAACATTTAAGGGTTTTAAGATGAGGTGTAAACTAATCCAATTTGCACTTTAGGAAACATACTCTGGCTTACTTTGTAGTGAACAGAATGGAGACACATAGGACTAGAAGCACAGGAAATAAACTAGGAGACTGTCACAGGAATCTAGGTAAATTGCAGGACTGTGGCCTGAAGTAGGGTAGTGGCATCTAATAGGTAGTAAGCCAAAAAGGGTCATATAAGATACAGATTGTCTAGGAATAAGGATCATGTGAGAGTTTCAAACTTCTCTCCAGCTGAAGCTCCCTTCTTCCGATCCCCATGCCACATTCTTTAACATCTGCTACATATTATGCCCTTGTAGATGCTGGGAATACTAAGTAAGACATCTCTGCTCTCAAACTCTGTTTGCTAGAGCACAAAGATGAAAGACAAGACAAAACAAACAAACAAAAAAAATGGTTCTAATGAACCTAGGGGTAAGGACAGGAATAAAGACCCAGACGTACAGAATGGACTTGAGGACACGGGGATGAGGAGGGGTAAGCTGTGACAAAGTGAGAGAGTAGCATGGACATATATACACTACCAAATGTAAAATAGATAGCTAGTGGGAAGCAGCCACATAGCACAGGGAGATCAGCTCCATCAGCTCGGTGCTGTGTGACCACCTAGAGGGGTGGGATAGGGAGGGTGGGAGGGAGACGCAAGAGGGAGGAGATATGGGGATATATGTATATGTATAGCTGATTCACTTTGTTATAAAGCAGAAACTAACACAACATTGTAAAGCAATTATACTCCAATAAAGATGTTTAAAAAAAAAACAATGTAGCAAGAAAAGAATGTGGTACATAGGGAACTATATGAACACATAAGACAGAATCCAATTCAGACAGGGAAAGGAGTAAAGGCTTCCTAGAAGTAGTAAGTAGTAGTAGATGGTATATGTTATAAAATGTCAACATTATTTTTCCTTCTAAACTTGCCACACCCACATCCTCACCTCCAAACACTGCCTTACTCCTCAGTCAGGAAAAATAGAGAATTGCAATACGTAATTGTGTGTGTGTGTGTGTGTGTGTGTGTGTGTGTGTGTATGTGAGAGAGAGAGAGAGAGAGAGAAAGAGAAAGAGAGAGAGAGAGAGAGAGACAAAGAGGGAGAGACAGAGAGATCTGAGTTTTTATGTTACCTGCTTTTATTTTAAAATGTGGGATAATGGAATCAGGTATATTTTCTCTCAAAACAAATGCTCACCAAATTGAGCTGCTTCATCTTTGAATGAACCTTAATTGATTTTTATATATGGAATATTGTCTCACAAAAAAAAGAGGCTTCCCCACTTACTCCTTTCTAGCAAAGAAAAATCACCTCTAGAAAGTTTAAAAAAAACTTAATGATGCACTCCCCCCCGCCAAAAAAATAAGATATTACTTACCAATCAGCATAAAAATTTACTAAAGCAACATCAGCATTGTCTGAAATTGAAAAACAAAACCAAATAACCTAAGTTACTCATGCCTACATAATTATGACATAATTAAAGATATGGTTTTCATCATGGTCTTTTTCCATTCTTAAAGGCTCACTAAAAATACACAGTAACTTATCTCTCACTCAGAAACCCATACAGAGAGTCATGGACAGCTTATATAATTTGTGGGAGTCCCTGTTCCTTTTCTCTATATCGTCCTCCATCTTAATACCTCCACTGAATGAATATAAAATAAACAGAGAATCAAACCCAGATCAAGCAAGTAAGCTTCTAAATAGCTTACTGTCATAAAAAGTGAAGTGGAGTGATTAGGATTTTAATAATCCATTTTTTAACCTTCCATATTCATGAATAACCGAGCTTTGCAAATAAAATCCTATTTCAGAGAACAGACTTGTATAACTAATCTATTTCTAAAACTCAGATGCCACCTAGTTGCAACAAGTAATCTACAAATAACAGTGTTGCATAAGATGTACCTTTTCTGGTTCCTACCCATTTAACAGTTATTCTCTGTTGTAAAATATAACAGTATTATTTGCATATCCGGATGTGAAGACATGAGAAAGATATATCTGTTCCTAACAAAGAGAAACTTAAATAAACTCAAGTACTCAGTACTCTCACACACACACACACACACAGACACACACACACAGAGACCATACCCACAAAGATACTCTAGAATTTGAAAGATAAAAGGAGTGAAGATGATTTGCAAGTTTCAATTCTCTTTTTCCTTTGTTTACCTTCAAAACACTTTTTCTCTACTTGCTACTTACTCTAAAGCAGTGTGGTTCACAAACTGTGATCCCTGGGACCAGAAGCACCTGCATCATGCTGGAACTTGTAGAAATGCAAATTCTTAGGCAGGGTCTAGCAATTTCTATCAGAAACTGGGGGCAGGCCTAGCAATACTGACAATAAGTCCTCCAGGTGACACTGATACAGGCTAAAGTTTATAGCACCCTTTCTCTAAAGAGATACCATAATATGGGAACAGACTTCCTAGCATTTAAAACCAGTTCCAAGAACACGAAACAATATATGATGGTCAATGAATAACTCCTTTTAACTCTTACTATTTTTAGTTTTGCCCAAACCAGTGGGTGAAATGGAATGCTTAAAAAAAAAAAAGACATCATTTATCCACACTACATTTTCTTAAAACTCCTAAGTTGTGATTTTTCTATCAACCACATCTTCACCTTCCCTCTACTACTTTTAAAAACAAGAAATGTTTTCCCCCAAGTTAACTGTATCTACAATCACATTGTCAGCAAACAAGCAAAACAATTATTGAACTTAATTGGACCAATGACAATAAAAGAGATCAGAGTAGGTGATTTAGTTAAAAGCTAAAAAAAAGACAAAAAAAAAATTGTAGGCTGGGTCCTAAGGTCATTAACATGTAATACTGCACAGTGGAAACTGCTGGCCTCTAAGCAACAAAATACTCTGAATTGTTAAGAGTGGTATTCATGACAAGGCAAAGAAACAAAACAAGACTAAAAGTTTACTTGTAACACAGGAAAGTAGACTTACGCATTTCAAGAAACTTTACTAAAAACTAAAACCAAAAGTGCTTAGTTAATTCCCTATACCATGGAATTAATCAGAATGCTGGCTCCTCAATTGTTCTAGATAACTGAGATTTTATTTTGTTTTTGTATATAAACTAACTCTTTAGAGAGAAGAAAGTATACTTTAAAAATATCAAGGTACTTACTTAAAATGTCATCTATATTCTCTGTATCAAGACTTGTTATTTCAGTTGTTACAGGGGTAAGAACCCAAGTTACCTGGAAATTTAAAAAATGTGAAATTAATAAATGTTTCCACAAAAGGCAAATAATGCTGAAAGTCTAAAAAGAAAATTTATGAATTAAGTTGGTTCCACTATTTAAAAAATTATCCATCAGTTGGTTTTAATCTTTATTATCTATTCTAACCCTTCACAAGATCAGTGAAGTAGAAGTACAATTTCTCAAGCCTAGAAACTGGTTCAACAGATTTCCTATACTTCTAAATACATAAAAGAGATTGTTTCCAAACAATTTTCAAAATTAAAAATGTACTCACTGTTTTAAATTAATATTCTCAACAACTTTACCTCTGGTGCCACAATAAAAATTTTGCCAGATTATTAACAGTTTTGAAAGAATATAAAACCAAAGCTAAGTTTGCTGATTCTATCCCATTATGTCTCTAAGACAGAACAAAATAATAAAAAGAACAGTTCAAGAAAGACTTTTCAAATTGTTAACCAAAAGCCCTTCTTGCCTGGTCTTCACTTACAGGTGGTTACGATGTGTTAGGTGAGAGGTTATTAAAAAGAGAGTTAAGAGCAGTAAAGTGCATCCACTTTAACGTGTCTAAAACACTAAGTTCATCAAAATCTTAGTGTTTCTTAGTGTTCAAAGAAAATCTCAGCTTGCCATCTGCAAAATAAAAAGGCACGATTTTAAACTAAACTAACAACTGCTTACTTATTTTAAAAAGTAATATTTAGTGTATTTTATTTTTAGGTTCCATCTTTAATACATTATGTGTTTTTTTGTGGGTTTTTGTCTTTTCTGCACTCAGAAAGTTTATCTAATGGAGAAACAAGCATTAAGTTACAACAACAAAATCAAATAAATCGTGTATTGTCTCTAATACAGTAAGTAGTTTGATAATATCTAATACAACGAGTGAAAGAGAGATGTTTCAGCATCGTATTTCGTGGGACTGGTGAACAAGGCCATGAAAAATAAAATCAAGCAAGGAATGAATACATACAAAATCAGCATAGAGGATAAAGGTAGAAACTAAGTATTTAATTTCAAAAAGAGACACACATCTGCTTTGGCAGCAAGCTATAAGATTTGGAATTTACATTTGGCCCAAAAGTATAAACAGGATTACCCATGTTGATGTTGCTATTTGTTTTTTGTTTTTGTAAATTCTTATTGGACTATAGTTGATTTACAATGTTGTGTTAGTTTCAGGTGTACAGCAAAGTGAATCAGTTATACATATACATATATTCACTCTTTTTTAGATTCTTTTTCCATATAGGTCGTTTCAGAGTACTGACTAGAGTTATGCAGTAGGTCCTTATTAGTTATCTATTTTTTCTTTTCTCTCTTTTTTTTTGGCTGTAGCACGCAGGATCTTAGTTCCCCCACCAGGGATAGAACCCGTGCCCCCTGCAGTGGAAGCGCGGCATCCTAACCACTGAACCACCAGGAAATTCCCTAGGTTTCTATTTTGTATATAGTAGTGTGTATATGTCAATCCCAATCTCCCAATTTATCCCCCACTACCCGGTAACCATAAGTTTGTTTTCTACATCTGTGACTCTATTTCTGTTTTGTAAATAAGTTCATCTGTACCATTTTTTTTGTTCCACATATAAGCAATATCATATGATATTTGTCTTTCTCTGTCTGACTTACTTCACTCAGTATGACAATCTCTAGGTCTATCCATGTTGCCACAAATGGCATTATTTTGTTCTTTTTTATGGCTGAGTAATATTCCATTGTATGTATGTACCACATCTTCTTTATTCATTCCTCTGTTGATGGACATTTAGGTTGCCCATTTGATGCCTGGACGGTTTTTTGTTCAATCCCGTTTATATATGGAAATCCATTCGCTGAACCACTGCTCTTTATCAAGTGACAATTAACATTAGGCCCCGATCAAGGTACTGAAGACACACCTCTGCCCACTCATTTCATGGATACTTTTGGTACTCACAACAGTTACAACTCAAAATTTTATAATTCACCAACAATTCAATTTCTGAATAGTATAAAGAGACATGTTGATGCTGGTAGGTAAATAAGCCCAGCTAATTATTTGAAATATTTCTATAAATTCATTCTTTTCTTAGAAAAAACCTAAGAATAATACCAGTCTTATTTTCAAGTTACCATAATAGTGTAGCCAATAGCTGACATTATTTCTGTTAGCAACCAGTAAATTATACTCTCCTAAAAGTAAGCTAGATAACTTAAAATCCCTGAATATTTTACTTCTGTAACTATTTTCATTATTTTCAATACCTCAAAAATCAACTGGAAAGATCAGACTTCCCTCACTAGTCATTACTTACTACCCATACCTCAATTAACAGATCCTTCCCACATCAGTGTATGACCAGCTCTAGACAACTATATAAACTTTCAGAAGATAAACTGAAGCGTATTAAAATGTTTAAGGGTTTATATGAGCAGAAATCGATTTGAAGCACACAGCATCCAATCTAGCAGATAGAAAGGAGCTCCAAGGAGCTGTACAAAATATCAGACTTTTATAGGCAGAGGGGAGCAGGAACAAGGACGTTATACTAGGCAAAAAAATTGGATTGGTTATTGCAAAGTTAATTTCCTTTAGAGGATGGCAGGGGTCTTTCTGGCAGATTACCTAACACGTGCTGATCAGGAGACTCCTGATTGACTGCTTTAGATTCCATTTCTGGAAGAGCCTGAACTGTAAGTTAAGCCTCAGTTTGGTGATGTGGGGCTTAGCATAAGCAACTCCATTTGGGGCCTGTTGTCTTGTTTCTAACAATTATATTGATAAAGGAGGATTTTAGAGTGGATCGTATGCTGAAGAAAAATTCAAGAAGACCACGTAAAAATAAAGCAACAAATTGGTCATTATCAAACTCAAGTCATTAAATAACTTGACAGTCATTTACAGTGTCTGCTAGGTACTGAGGGCACAAATGCATAAGGCATAGCATGCATACTCTATCTCAAGGAGCTCAAACTAGTGGTGGTGGTAAGGAGGGGAGAAAAAAGTGATAAATACAGATATGATCGTGGCCTTCAGCTGTATAATCCAAGGAAGTCCATTTTTGAAGAGTTACTGCCTATCAAAATACATGTTTCCAGAGAAGTATATTCTAAATTTAATTGCTTTTTACATATTAGATAATGACAAAAATGAGGCACAATCAATTTGGCTGTATTAAACATAACCATTATGTAAGAAACATTGTGCTAATAAGCATGCAACTGGTAAGAAGGATTCTGTTAACAGCTGTGTTTAAGAGGGCCCAAAGCAAGAAAACTGTCTCTGACCCAATAATCTCTCCTCCCTGTAGGGTGTAAAAGAGGCAGTTTATCATTAACATTTCTATTAATATGCAGTATGAAGGGAAAGACAGGTTGTTTATTAGAATTGTTAGCAAGCTCCACTAGTCTGACAAATCGTTTCTTTTCATGTCAGCCCCGGGCAGAAACAATATTCTCCTGGGGAAACACCTTTATGTGTCAAATGCTATAGTGCTTAAGTAAAATAAAGACAAGTAGCTCTAAACCAGGAAGGGAGGAGGTAAATCATTTAATTTTTAAATTTAAACTTGAAGTAAACTTTTAATTTTTTTTTTAAAGAAACAACAAAAACCTACACAGAAATTTTCCGTAGATCTTAATAGTCATGGAGAATTTAGCCTCTAATGATGGAATATTACAACATATGTAAATATACAGACATAAACTTATGAAATATTTTACAAACTGGTCACTCTCTTCAGTTCATTAGCTCATTTTTTTGCCAAGAAAACCGAGAAGCATCTCCAATAATCTTCTATAATTCATTAGATAATTCCTTCCACATGCATTTACTGTACAAAATATTAAACATTTCAGTCTGAGATTATGTCTACATATGATCTTATATAAAAGGCACATAGTAAATGGTAAACACTGCACCCAAATTCATTTAAAAATAAATAAATAAAGTGAAAGGCTAGCTTTAAATAGGAGCTTCTTCAGACTCAGCAGATATAGAGAACAAACTAGTGGTTACCAGTGGCGGGGCTGGGGGGTAGGCAGGGCAATACAGGGGTCGGGGAGTGGGAGGTACAAGCTATTGGGTGTAAGATAGGCTCAAGTATGTACTGTACAACACAGGGAATATACCCAGTATTTTGTAGTAACTGTAAATGGAAAGTAACCTTTAAAATTTATAAATTTTTTTTAATTTAATAAATAAATAGGAGCTTCTTTAGCAAGTAAGTATATTTTCTTCCAGTAGATGGTTTTTAAACATTGAGATATCTTTGGGAACTAAAAAAGCTTTCCTTTCCTTTAATTTCCCTGTATCCTTCATGACCACCTAACTGGCTGGTGATGCCAGTGCACTAGCTGTATTTCCACAGCATTTTTTAAGCCACCCAGTAGCCAGTTGCTTTTCCCAAAATATGCCCCCCAATTCTTCTGCTTCCTTCTCTTTGCATACATGGCCTCCTCTATGTGGAATGTCCTCTTCTCCACTACTGCATAATCAATCCTTCAAGGATTGATCCCCTCTTCCATGATGCTTTATCTGGTTTTCCTGGTAGAAAATGCCTTTTCTTTCCCAAGAGCCCACCTAACTCCATGAGGATAGAAAATGGAAAAATGTAGGTTAGGGAAGTGGGAGTTACTGCAAAATCAAAATTCTCTCTAAATTAGACATCAGTTTGAAACAAGATACAACGAAAAGTCGGTTACATGATTTTAAAAAAAAGTATTTTAGAAATAAATCTTGGGAAGATTTTTTACTATGCACTCTCTCTCAATGTTAGGTCAAACTTTAATTGTTACAATATTAACACATAGACATGCTATAATACGAACACATACAATATGCTCTGGCATTCACTGCTAAGTCCCAGTGCTATTCCTCTTTTGAAAAAAACATTAGTTGAACAAAACACCAACCTAACAGGATCTTTAGAAGTACGAACTAAAATCAATAATAACACATATTGGAAGCGAGTTGTTAAAGCTCTCAGCATAATTTTTAAAATAAATAAATACATTTTCCTAGTACATTAAGACCATTCGAGTAGTTACCATTTGAATATACCCTTAAAGGGGAGTACTATGACACTCTCTGAATCGATATCTCCCTTTAATCCAACCTGCCCACAGAGTCCAGACTAGTCTTTTCCAATGCTGCTTTGCATATATCGATTCCTCTGCCCCTAAAAAAACTCCAAGCATTTTTCGCTGTCTACAGTATAAAAGCCTAGCTCCTTAGCCTGCATTTAGGACCACTCACAAACTAGCCCGCACTTGCCTTCCTAAATCACATGGTACTGCTCCCCATCCATAGTCTATACTCCAACTAACAAGAACTATAGTTAGAGTAACCATACTTTCTAGTTGGTCATATACTCTAGCTTGCTTGAGACAAACCCAGGATATGCCTGTTGCCCTGGAATATTATTAACAGCACCACTCTCTTTCAAAAGGGTCCCAGTTTGGGCAGTAAATTACATATATGGTCACCCTATTTGCAGTAGGCTCTTGGCAACTGAGAGGAACCATAACAATCTCTTCACAAATTCTAAATTATTAATAAGCATATGGTGTCCTCCCATATAACATGCGGTAAAATGAGAATGGGATGAGAATGAATAGAGAAAAATAAAGACGGACGAAGATATGAATGCTAAGCTAAACCAATCACTAGCCTCAGTCATTGACTTGAAACATTAGGCTCTTAGGAAGGGAATAAAATCAGTAACTCATAAAAATTACTACATGACCCTTCAAGGGTCACTCACAAATGGTCCAAATCCTCTAAGTTACAAATCCAAGAATGCAAGGGGTCTTAGTACTTGCAATTCCTAAAATGTATCATCTTAGTCTCGTGCCTCCATACTTGGCTCATGTAGTTTCCTCTGCTTGAAACAGCTAGGGATAGTTTTCAAGACCCAATTCAAATGCTATCTTTTCTATGAAGCCTTTCCTGATGGTCCCAGACAAGAGTGATTAATTTCTCTCTCCTCTGAACCTCCAGAGCACTTTCTTAGGGTGTTAACATATTATTTTTCACACAGATTATTTGTGCCATCTTACCTCCTCTAGGAGACTCTGAGTGCCTTGAAAGTAGAGACTGTTCCTTATTCAATTTTGTACCCCGCATATCACCTACTACAGTACCCTACCAGTACACAATGAGCACTCAAAGATGTACTAAGTGAATGAATGGGTGGATTATGGTAATACACTAAGAATTTAGAGGGAGGGTGTTAGAAGTAAGAAATAAGGGAAAGGGGTTCAGAAATGGGAATAGTCCCCCCATATAAATATAAATAAAAATAAATATTTTTAACATGTTTGAGGAAAATAAGGTTATCAAATAGGAATAAAGTCTGCATTAAAATTTGTTTTTAATAATGTAATGATGAAAAGCGCAATACTAGGTGATGATTCATAGACTCAGATTTAGAGGGAATCTCAGAAGTGATCTTCCCACCCACTGCAGAAACCCCTCTATATTGCTGTCTAAGAGCCGTCACGAATCCCCAGCAATACCTTCTTCCAGTTCCCCAAGCTATTCCTTGGTATGACTTCCAGACACTTCAGCACATAGAATACCCTCACTTAAAAATAGCCATGCTACGTTAGTGGATAAAAATCCAATACGTCTTGTATTGTTCCATTGTAAGGTTGTTAATTCAGTCATGAAAATAAATGAGTTCCGACTTTCAGGACCAGAAGCTAATAAAGTACCAGGAAGAAGAGGTTATTAAATATTATTTGATAGCAAGATTTACAGTCACAAAAGCATTTGCTAGGCCTTACTTTAAGTGTTTTATTAGAATATCTTAGTATAAATGAGTTTAGAAAACAGAAAGTCGGTGAGTTTGTTTCAAAACTGAATACTTAAAACCTTGCATTCAAATGGTGGTCCCTGAACCAGCAGCGCTGGCATCACCTAGGAGTCTGTGAGAAATGCAGGCCCCACCCCAGACCTACTGAAACGGAATCTCCATTTTTATAAGATCCCCAAGTGATTCCTATGCATATTAAGTACCACTGCCTTAGAGAACAAAACTCTTGACTCTACAAGCATGTAAATTCATTTTAAACCTTGTACAATGTTTCTGGTCCTCAAATATGAATACAGTAATACTCATTCGTGAGAATTCTGTATTGAGATGCGTAATACTGTGATTTTAGAAAAATGTGGAATCTAAAATCTCATTAGAAATCTACATTGATGTTAATTTTTCAAAGTATACTGCCTTCTGCTTGAATAGATATTTCTACACGAAAATTATTGGCAAAAAATAGAAGCTTCAAAGGGGATGTTTCCTTCCCTACAGCATTACTGTTCTCAACTGCCATTACATCTGCTAGGAGTTCTGCAGTAACAGCTTAGTGTATTTTTGCCAAATCTATCATTTACGTGCCTTTCTGCTGGGAGATTCTCAAAGCCCTTTACAAACTATGTCTCTTCTATAGCAACAAATAAGTAATGTACCAGGCAACAGCTCCCTTCTATTTCTAATCCAGATTGACAAATCGGCCTCCCACCTGAAGTCCCAATGCCATGGGACCCAGGCAGCTTCTCCTCCCTGGGGCCACTACTCTCACTCTCCGTTTTGCATTAAGCTGGCAGGCAGGCAGCAGAAACATAGAGGTCTGCGGTTAGCTGCAAGGAGCTAAGAGATATGAAAGGTCCCCAGAGAAAGGCTGACAGGCACTGTATTGAAGCTCAGTATCAATCAAGGCAAATCTCACTGTTCGTATTCCCAGAAGCATTATAATGAACCAGAAGTTCAAAGAGAGGGGAAAAATAGGACTAAGTATAGAATAGCACTGGAAAGCCACTTTAACCCTTAAATTGCTCAGTGATACAACCTTCCTATAATATCAGGGCAACCCATTTTGGACAAGTCAGAACCAATCTGCTTTTATAAAGAAACATTAAAACAGTCACAACCTTCTTCATTAAATAACTCAAAATATGGTGGGCACAGACATGTTTGGGAAAACAAATTCTATGCAAAAACAAATAATTCAGATATGAATAATATAACCCCTAAAATCAAATTCTGCCAGTAAAAACAACCATAGAAAATAAAAAGAAAAAAATTGTTGCAATTCATTCTTTTTCTTGAATATTAGTTATTAATCATGCATGGATTTCCATTAAAAATTGATGTCGTCTGTGTTTTGTTCTTCACTGTAACCTAAAAATGGGATGAATTAATTTACCTGGAATAGACAGTGCACTTCTCCGACCTTCAGGAAAGAATGCTCTTATTACAAAAAGTTCTTCACAACTGGGAATGAGCTTCTCAATGTGTGGAAAGGATTTTTCTGTTAAAACGACCATCTCACTAAAACCCAGACCTAGCAATGAAAGTACTAACAAAGCATAGGAACTGGGAGAAAATTCAAGATGAGAATTGTTTTCTTCTTTTTCTGAACACCCTCTGGGACCCAGGGCTACGGGGCGGCGGGGGGGGGGGGGGTATGTGTGAGACAATGTTCCATTCATCACTGTCTCCCGATTAGTACCCGGCACTGGATCTTGTGAGTAATAGTCCAGAACAAACATTCATACATATATACCAAGAGAAAATTATGACTGCCCGCCTTGTGCTACACTGTAATTCTTCCCCAGGGTGCCTGATGAAAGAAAGTTCCCTTAAGAGAGTCTACAAACAAGTTGGTACATGCATTCTTTTGTTAGGTCATTCCACAAATCTTTCACTGAGTCATCTATTACATGCTAGGCACTGTCCTAGGCACTGGGGAAAGGGGTGTGAATAACATTATATAGATATTTATATTACACCTGGCAAGATCATCAAACTTAACAATTTCACTTTCATATTAAAAAAGAGAAAGAGAAGATTCTCTCTCAAGTATTTTAATTTAAGAGTCACCATAATTCCTGCAAAGTCATGATCTATTCCCAAAACATAACTGCTGGGCACTGAACAATGAGAATTACACAGTATGTCATACTCCCTTTTTGCGTAGGTTTCAAGAATCCTTGAGTTAATCTTAATGTGGAACAACTGCATCAACACTGTCACTGAACAATCTTAACATCACTGAAAGTGGGACAACTACATATTATCGCCTGTTTTTCTTTCTTCCTGTTTTCTTGGGATATGATTGACATACAGCACTGTGTAAGTGTTAGGCATACAGCATAATAATTGGATGTATACACTCATGAAATGATTACCACAGTAAGTTTAGTAAACATCCATCATCTCATGTAGAAACAAAACAAAAGAAAAAGAAAAATATATATTTTCCTGTGATGAGAATGCTTAGGATTTACTTTCATTACAACTTTCATATAGCATTCAGCAGTGTTAATTATATACTAATGCTTCTTGATAGGATGCAATAGGAAATAAAAAGCACCACTTATTAAGTAATCTTAACCCCCCAAAACTGAACCTGACCACAGTCTAATCAAGCCCAAGAACTAGTGTATAGGAAACAATGAATACAGAGGAACATGTAAAATGACACCATGAAGATGCAAGAAGCCATGCCAAAATAAAGGGAATTTTATAGGAAAAATGACAGCCTATCTTCATTTGGGCTCCCGCCAGAAGTGGATCCCTGAGACAAGTGGTAAAGTACAAGCAGTTTATTTGGGAGAAAAAGCAAGGACCCATAGAAAAATGGGGAAGTAGGATGGGAAAGACAGCGAATATATAATATAATATAGTGAAATAAATACCAATGTTTTCACTTATGTAATTTAAATTCTTTAACTCTCTTATTTACCAGATTCTGCTGGTACCATATGCATTTCTACAATGCAGAATATGAATATGAAGGAAATATCTCCTACATATGTCAAAGAATGCTTTTATTTCACTATTAAACATGTGAACTTGACTTTTTTTTGGTGAGTCAACAGCCTTCAATGAAAAACTGTTCTTCAGTGAAATCTCTGGTTTCCTACTTTCTACATTCATTTAGTTCAGGAATGAACTCGGGCTTTCTAGTTTCTTATTCTTCAGTACTATGTTCTAGGGTAAAGATATTTTTATTACCAAATCCAAGGATGATTCCATTATTATATAGGCCTAATGTATTAATCCACTGCTTACTTTAAAAACATGTTACCTTAATGACTGTCCTGTTACTTCTAACCAAACCAATTCTAAATGTCAATCAGAAGTAGTCCTTGAAAGGCCATATACTTTGTTTTTTTTAATTTTTAATTTATTTATTTTTGGTTGCATTGGGTCTTCATTGCTGTGCGCGGGCTTCCTCTAGTTGCATCGAGTGGGGGGCTACTCTTTGTTGCGGTGTGCGGTCTTCTCATTGCAGTGACTTCTCTTGTTGTGGAGCATGGGCTCTAGGCATGCGGGCTTCAGTAGTTGTGGCTCTCAGGCTCAGTAGTTTTGGCTCGAGGGCTCAAGACTACAGGCTCAGTAGTTGTAGCGCACAGGCTTAGTTGCTCCATGGCATGTGGGATCTTCCTGGACCAGGGAATTGAACCCATGTCCCCTGCATTGGCAGGCAGATTCTTAACCACTGCGCCACCAGGGAAGTCCTGAAAGGGCATATACTGCTGAGACATCTAAACTAATTAAATAACCATTAGAAGAGAGACTCTTTAATGCTGCCTCCTATGCCACATACTGTTTTAATTAACTCTGTAAAGTAAATGGGTTTGTCTTTCCCTCATTTGGTCTTAAACTCCCCCAGAGATGATCGCAAAGCTTTCATATATATTAAGGGTCATTATCTCATGACCTCCATCACTACCATGTTGTATGTGTCTACCAAAATATTAATCAGGAAATGACCACGGTTTGCTAAAAGGAAATCTGAATTTAGGAATCTATCTCCTTTGTGCATTTTTGTCTCCCTTTTCTTAACTGCCATGAGATAGAGGTAAAGAAAGAAGGAAAAAGCATTGGCATAATTAGGAATTACAAACATTAGAAATGAATGAGGGGACATCACTACAGATCTCATGGACATTAAAAGGATAATCAAGGAATATTAACAACAACTCTATGCCCGCAAATATGATAACCTAGATGAAATGGACCAATTCCTCAAACCAATTCCTCAAATGACACAACCTACCAAAACTCACACAAGAAACAGACTATCTAAATAGACCTATACCTATTAAAGAAATTGAATCAATAATTAATAACCTTCCAAAACAGAAAGCACCAGGCACAGATGGGTTCACTGGTGAATTTTACCAAACATTTAAGGAAGAAATACCTATTCTCTACAATCTCTTTCAGAAGACAGAAGCAGAGGGAATATTTCCTAATACATTCTATGAAGCCAGTATTACCTTAATACCAAAGCCAGACAAAAACATTGCAAGAAAATAAAACTACAAACCAATATCTCTCATGAACATAGATGCAAAAATCCTCCAAAAGATATCAGTAAATCAAATCTAACAGCGAATAGAAACAATTATACACCATGACCAAGTGGGATTTACCCCAGGTATGCAAGGCCAGTTCAACATTTGAAAATCATTTAATGAGCTCATCACATCAATGAGCTAAAGAAGAAAAGTCATATATGATCATATCAATACATGCAGAAAATGCATTTGACAAAATCCAACACCTACTCATGATAAAAACTCTCAGTAAACTAGGAATAGAGGGGAACTTCTACAACTTGTTAATGAACATACAAAAAGCTTACAGCTAACATCATACTAAATGGTGAAAAACCTGAAGCATTCCCACTGAGATCAGTTATAAGGCAAGGATGTCTCCTCACACCATTGTTTTTCAAGATCATACTGGATATCCTACCTAATGTGATAAGATAAGAAAGGGAAATAAAACATGCAGACTGGGAAGGAAAAAATAACTGTCTTTGTTTGCAGATGACATGACAATCTATGTAGAAATTCAAAACAAATGACAAAAAAACTGCTGGAACAAATAAACGATTATAGCAAGGCTGCAGAATACAATGTTGATATACAAAAGTTAGTTGCTTTCCTAAATCAATAAACAAGATAAATATGAAATTCAAGATACAGCATCACATTGGCACCCCCCATAATGAAACAGTATAAATCTAACAAAATATGTACAAGATCTATATGAGGAAAATTTCAAAATTCTGATGAACAAAATCAAGGAAGAACCAAATACATGGAGAGTTATTCCATGTTCATGTACAGGAAAACTCAAAATTGTCAAGAGGTCAATTCTTCCCAACTTGATCTACAGAGTTAATGCAAACCCAATCAAATTCCCAGCAAGTTATTTTATGGATATTGAGAAAATAATTCTAAAGTTTATACACAAAGGCAAAAGATCCAGAATAGCCAACGTAACATTGAAGGACAAGAACAAAATCGGAGGACTGACACCACAGATTCAAGACTAACTATAATGCCACAGTAATCAAGACAGTGTGGTATTGGCAAAAGATCAATGGAAATACACAAATAGATCAATGGAAAAGAATAGACAGCCCAGAGATAGACGCAGATAAATAATACCAACTGATCTTTGATGAAGGAACAAAGTCAATACAATGGAGAAAAGACAGCCTTTTCAACAATGATGCTGTAACAAACTGGACATGCAAAAAAATGAATGTAGACACAGACCACACACCTTTCACAAAAAATAACTCAAAATAGATCACTAACCTAAATGTAAAACACAAAACTATAAAACTTCTAGAAGATAGGAGAAAATCTAGATGACCTTAGGTTTGGTGATGACTTTTTAGATACAACAGCAAAGGCATGATCCATGAAAGAATGAATTGATAAGCTGGACATCATTAAAATTAAAATTTTCTGCTCTGCAAAAATTTTATTTTACTTTACTATTTTTTAGTAAAATTTTATTTTGCCAATGAAGTGCAGTTTTTATACTGTTTTATTCATTTACTTGGTAGAGACTCCACAATGTTTAATGAACAAAGGGATTAAACAAGTAGCTTTAAAATTCTTCCATGTTTAGACATTCTACAATTCTTTGAGACCTCAAGAGAAGCCCAACTACTTAAAGCTGGGAGAGGACATGAATGACATTTGCTTTGCTGTTAGAAGGCATTTTCTGAAATCTTTGCTTGGGGACTAGAACTCAAATTATGACAGTGAAAAGGATCACTTTTAAATAGAAAAAACATATAATTCATCAAACAGCAATAATTCTAGAGACCTCCCACCCCCAAATAGACTTGAGAAGAACACTTGGCCTGCCTTAGGACAAACTAGCAAGTAAAAAAGTGACAAATCAATTCACAATCAAATTAAGAGAATGAATCACCATTGGATTCATTTAAAAAGAGAGAAAAAGGCAAGTTTCAATCAACCGAAGTTCACATTCTCTATCCTTGCAGGAAGGAGTATAATTTTCCTATTTATCGTAATTAAAATGAACACAGCAGTTACGATGAACATTTTGTTTTCAGTAATTCAAAACAATAAAGCTTTCAGATAAAGCATCTACATAGGCTAGACAGTCTTCTAAATAGAACTCTCTCAGTAGTCAAAGAAATAACCAAATGTGAAGGCCACAAAAATATATTTTGTAATTTTGAATTTTCTTTTCAACATCACGAGATGTAAAGAGAGCGCTGAAAAACGGGTCTATAAACTACAAAGATTACTCAGCTATAAATTATAAGTATTATTTTTTAACTTCTTACCATTACCTTTGTCAATTCCTCAATTCCCATCAGCCTCTCTGGCCTCTATTTTATCAGGTCAAATTAGTACTTATTTAGAATTACAAAGTGAAGGGGGCACTAGTTTATCTGATTGAATAATACCCTCCCCCCCTACCTCGTGCAGGACTCTCCTTGACAGCATCCTTGGCAGAATGACCATTTAGCCTTCAACTGAACACTAGCTATTATAGAGAACTCACAGGACGAACCAATACACTTTAAAGTGGAAAGTTTTACCTTACTGGGCTGAACATCTACTCACCTTTACCTTCTACACATTCATCACAACTCTATCATGTACAGCTCACCAGGAACACATCCACGTGCTCTCCCACAAGCTCACCGAAGTCCTTCGATGAGAACCTATGGGGATGGAAGCACTGAACCAGGTAGGGCCTGCAGGGAATAAAAGGCACATTCTGTCCTTCAAGAGATTCATGACCATGCATGAAAAGTTAGCCTACCAAGATGTATGACACAAGTACTGTAAGGCTTACAGAAAAATTTAGAGAGAGGGCAGAAAAAAGGCAGAGAATGCTGTATCGGTTAAATGAGCAGAGTAGTTTCTATAGATGAAGTAAGTGAAGAGAAAGCCTGGCTAAGGAAGTTCATGTAGTGCAGTAGTGGGAGATGAAGCTGGAAGGTTAGGTTGGGGCCAGAATGTTAAGGAAAAAAACCAAGGTGTTAGCAGAGTAAGTATAATACCCTTGAAAGCCAGATAGAAGAACTGATATCTGCTGTAGCAGAAAGTAAGAAGCCATGGGAGACTTCTCAGTAAGGGGGGAGTGCTAATCTTTAAGTCTTGAAATTACTGTGCTCCTCCCTTTACTGGGGAGAAGTAAGACTATACAGCTAAGAGTGAAATGGTAATACAAGGAAGGAAGGGAAACAAGGGCTGGACTGAGGTGGGGAGATTTGGAGAAACTTTCAAAAGAAAGACAAATGGGTCATGGTGACAAACTAAAGGGCTGCAAAAGTAAATGAGCCAAAGCTATAAACCTAGGTGACTAGAGGAACTGAAAGGAGAGTAAGACTATTTTACAGAAAGAATTACTATGCAGTCATTGATCTACTTCAATTTCACTAGTTATATGCCTTGCCCAGTCAATGAGAAAACAGCTGACAGAAGATGAATTGCCTTCTACCAACTAGCAGAAAGAGTCTGGAAACTATTTGACTACTTTTCACACCAAGGACTAAAACACCAAGAAAGCAACTGCGCCCAAGGCACTAACAAAACACTAAAAGACTCCCAAGCTACTCCAGTCTTTAGAGGCAATAGGTAAGGCTGTGAGTTAAAATGACTGGATGACAAGATGTGATGGGAAGGGAGAAAAGAAGCTCTTAGACAGTACATTTACCTCCTTACTGTCCTTCTGTCACTTAAATGTAGGCCATTTCCCTTTCTCCAGCCAGTGAGCGGGAGGGGGGACAGAAAGAGGAACAGAGAAAGAGAGAAACAGAGTGAACCACCGGAGCATAAAAGAAGCAGGGGGAACACTATTTCAAGAAGAAAATTTCACTTAGAGTGAAATTTTATAAGGGTATAAGTGAGAGACTTACCAAAGGGTAGTCTAATTCACAATTAGGAGGCTACTCTGACCTAGGGAACACATCACAATCATCATTTTTAAACAGTTAAATCATGTCTGGTAGCCACCAGTAAGGCCGACCCAGCTCCTCTACTTAAAACACTTTCAATCTACAAATTTAAAATTTGCTTTCACAATATTCAAATCAAACAAAATCACATAGGCTCTGCCTGCCACCAACAGATGAAATTAGCGATTCCTTGTATGATGTGTCACTCTGGACTTATGAACTAGGCATAACAAACATCATTTCAGAAGCTAAACAGAAAGAGAAATGCTTCTTTATATTTTTTAATGATTTCCAGCAAAAAAAAAAAAAAAGGGACACATTCACATATATTTGGCTTGTATGAATGAAACTGACTTTAATTACCTAAAACAACTTACTGATAGGAATTACCCCAGTCCTGACAATGGGATAATAAACTTTGATAGTAATACAAGTGTCCTGTATTTCTCTTAGAAGAAAATGTGCCCAGAAGACACCCTCCTTCCTTAAACTAAAAATCATTTAAACAACCTGAATAAAAGTGCATTTTAAGCCATTAAGAAAATATTTTCTATCCCATCTTTAGACTATTCAGGGATATTTATTAACTTAGTACTTCAAAGTAATATTCCAAAATAGTATACTCTTGGAAAATCAACTCATATAGGAATATAGACAAACTCTCTGCTAATTTCCTCATATATCACAATCTATTTTGCATTAGAAATAACAGCTAAAGGTGATCAAGGGAAGTTAGTACCACTGTACATATAAGTATTCCCCAAATAATGTAAGCTAAGAAAGACTTAACATTAAGGCATCAAACACTACACTTTAAGTACAATTAACTACTTCAGTGATGGTTTCTCTTGCCTCATGGGCCAAATGAGAAAAAGAAGACTGAAAATCTGATTATTTTGCCACAGAATATTGGATACTTCTCAGAATTAAAAGCTATTTCTTGAGGGCTCATCTTATTATATATTTACCTTAACCACTCTTTTGTTCCAGACAATAACCAGTGTATATGAAGGAGGTCCTTATAACAGTGTTGTGGACTGGAAAACACAATTTACCCTCCTCTTCTAACGAAGTACCCATCTTCCCAATGGAAGGGGTTTGTAGATGTATTCATGAGATTAGAAAAGGAAAACCGTACGATGAGCTTTTCTTGATCCAAGCTGAAATTCTCATTATAAACTACCTTATATGCCAATAGGTTCTTACCAAATACCTTCATCACAGTATCTAAATTCAAGAAGATCTGTTATATCCTCAGTTTTCATCAAATCTATAAGCAGATTTAGATTAATGGCCAAAACTTATTAAAGTAGTAGATATCATACATGCTTATGTGTAAGTAACCTCACACCTCACTGGAAGCAATATTTAAGGGATAACTATGGTATATGTAAGTTAAGCTTATAGGAACATATGAAACTATATAACCAGCAATTTGAAATCTTCCACACTTACACAAATAGGATTTTTACATTTGCATCTTTTCAGTGACCAAAATATGCTATAATTCATCTTCTCTTCCCTAACTAAATTCTACTAGAGAAAGATTATATATTTCTAAAGAATCATCATCATTTTCCAAATGTCTAGTCAACTACAACAGTCAGGGATGTATTTTTTGAATGTACAAAGTAAAAGAAATGATGCCTTTCTATGTGGAGCAAATGATATCTTTCAAATAGCAAAGCATAAAGCATGTTTCCCACTTCCATTTATACCACTTACAAGAATTTATTTGCTTTTGTATTAAAGGCAGAAATGCATATCAAGTTAGATTTTTATTTTTATCAATCACAGTTACATTTGTCACTATTTTGATAAGACTATGCCATAACTTACCAGGGGAAAGAGACAAGTTGATAAGCACTTTAAGAAACCACTAATATTTAGAATCAGACTTTTAAAATTAAAAGTCTCATCCATTTACTCATTTCAGAAGGTCGAAAAGGCACTAGAAGCACAGAGAGATTGTCAGAACAAGCGCAATCCTCCTCCAAGGTACTTCTTCCATTTTATAATGACAACTCTATCCACTTGGCAACCTTTCCTTCTCTATTCATTACCTTACAAAACAAAAATCTCTTCTATACGCCAGACATGATGCAAAGTACTTAATATACATTATATCTTAATCTTACAACCTTGCAAAATAATTATCCCCACTTGCAAAATAGGAAATTGGAGGGTCAGAAAGATAAAGAAATTTGCTTAATATCACACAGCTACAAAGAGGTAGAACCAAGAATGAACTAGGTCTTTCCAGCTTCAAAGTCACTCTACTTCTACTATGGTCAGTTATCCCGGAAACTCAGACCCTAGAGCTATTTCCATAATGCATCAACTCTCCCTGAAAGGGATGAACTACATTGCATACCTAGGCTTCTGAGGGAAAAAAAAAATCTGAGTAACAAACATGTTTGAAGCACACAGAATATTTCAATGTAACAACATATATATTTACTATTTACAAACACATATCTCTTTTACATCATCACATCAACTCTTGAAGCTGAAGTAGGAATTATATTATCCCTATTTTATAAATGAGGAAAATGAAAGTATGCAGTATGTGACATATAGTATATGCAAATATTTGCTAAAGGATTAAGACTCAAATAGGCTAAGTGACTTGTGCAAACTAGTGGCAGAACAGGGTTCAAAACCAGGTCTCTTTTAATTCTAAAACCAGTGGTCTGTACAACAAAATACAACTGTTTTCCATAAACTATTTTCATCATTATATACTGAGTTTAAGTACAGTTATAAAACAGAACTAGACAGATAATTTATTCACTTCATGGTCACATTTTTAAGCTGTTTTTGTTAGTATAATACTGACAGTGCGATTATCATCAGAAGACCACAGGGGGCTGGAAGCTAGTCACGCCAGCTCATTACTTCAGTGTACACAATTTTAATACCACAGGGTGGACAATTTGAAAGTTACCCAAAACAGCAAATGTATTCAATCATTCATTCACTCACTGATTCCTTCATCTAAACATTTATTGAACACCTATGATGTGACAGAAGTCAGAAAAGTTTAAGTGCCTACAATGTACCATGGACACGTTCATAAACAGTCTCATTTTGTCTTCCCAGAATTCTTCAAAAGAGGGCTGTATCCTCATTTGAAAGGTGAGAAAAAGGAAGCTCAGAAAGGTAGAGTAACTTTCTAAAGTTAAGTGGTCAAGCTCAGTGCCATTTCCAAGTTCTATGAGTACAAGCACAGGTATCACACGGGCATCATCTTCTGTTCCCACGTAGCTGACAGTCTACCACTCTACACCACAACCAAACAAGAGTGAGAGGCCAACCCTACATTGTTCAAAACATACATTTTACTGTTAAAAGTCCTTTCAATATGCACACAAAAGAACTGGAAGGATATTCATTAAAATGTTATCAGTGGTAGGGGTATGTACTTTTTTTCTTCATTATGCTTTTCTGTACCATGAAGGTATACTGCTTTCATGAATCAAAAAATATGTCAGGAAATCTTTTGTTTTCACAGTTTAAGTTATTACAACCACAGGTTGTGACCCATCCTGTCACACATAGGGAATATTTTGAAAATAGCAAACTGGGGGAACACTGGGGTAAACAGCCAAGGCAACTCCCAGCAGAGCCAACTGGTCCAGGGCTGAGGAGATCAATATTGCCAGCAACCCTGTTATGGAGTTCTACCTTATTGGGTCAGATCACCCGATTTTTTTTAAAAACAAAGCACAGAATAGAAAACAAGAAAAAAGAAAACATCAGCAAACAACATACATAGTAAGTACAGTTTTGGAAATTGTGTTTTAGCTACATGACTTAATTTTTTTCTTTTTTGGCCCAGCCACGTGGCATGCAGGATCTTAATGGAAGTGCAAAGTCCTAACCACTGGACCGCCAGGGAATTCCCGACTTAATCTTCTAATACGCTGCACATTCTTCACAGCATGACAGCTATACTGCCCTCCTTGCTGCTCCTTGAATATGCCTGTGACACTTAGGAACTTTGCACTGGCTAATGCCCTTGCCTGGAAGGCTCTTCCCCCCAAGAAATCCAAATGACTAACTTCCTCACCTAGTTCAAGGCTCACCTTCTTGGTGATGCTTACAAACTCCCACTCCCCTGGGCATTCCTGATCCTCCTTACCCTAGCTGTACCTTTTCTTTTTTCCATACACGCAATAAATTATTATTAAGCACTTAACCTGTGTAAGGTATTGTACTAGAAACTAAGATCTAAGAATAAGAAAGCGTGATACCTTTTTAACACTTTTTGTTCCACAAAATCATAGAAGCATGCAAATAACACCTCCTATAAGTCAGACACAAAAGCTGTATTATTCAGACACAAAACCTGTATTAAGTCAGACACAAAACCTGTATTATTCCTCAGAGGTTAACAGGCAAGACAACAAAGGTTGAAAAGCAGCAGATCCAAGATTTGAGCCCATATCTCTGACTCCTAAATTAAACATTCTCCTAAAAGTCTTCTCTTTAGTTGATATATTTTCAAGTTATTATTAATGGAAAACATTGGGTGGGCCAAAAGGTTCATTTGGTTTTTTCCATAAGATGGCTCTAGTAGCACTTAGTTGTCTTCAACTTCATTCAAAACAATTTTGTTAGACTGTATTGTGACAGCTATCATATCAGCGTGCATTTAAAAAAAGACATCAAAATTGGTAAGTTTTTGTGTAGCCATTTTAATATTGAAGATGCAAGAAAAAAAGCAACATTTTTGGCATATTATGCTTTATTATTTCAAGAAAGGTAAAAACGCAACTGAATTGCACAAAAACATTTGTGCAGTGTATGGAGAAGATGCTGTGACTGATTAAACGTGTCAGAGTGGTTTGCGAAGTTTTGTGCTGGAGATTTCTCGCTGGACGATGCTCCATGGTTGGGTAGACCAGATGACGTTGACAGCGATCAAATCGAAACAATAATTGATAACAATCTTCTTATACCACACAAGAGATAGCCGACATACTCAAAATATCCAAATCAAGCGTTAAAAATCACTTACACCAGCTTGGTTATGTTCATCGCTTTGATGTTCGGGTTCCACGTAAGTTAAGCAGAAAAAAACCTTCTTGACCGTATTTCCCCATGTGATTCTCTACTGAAACATAATGTAAATGTTCCATTTTTAAAACAAATTGTGACGGGTGATGAAAAGTGGATACCGTACAACAATGTGGAATGGAAGAGATCTTGGGGCAGATGAAATGAACAACCACCAACCACACCAAAGGCTGGTCTTCACCCAAATAAGGTGATGTTGTGTATATGGTGGGACTGGAAGGGAGTCCTCTATTATGAGCTCCTTCCGGAAAGCCAAACGATTAGTTCTAACAAGTAGTGCTCCCAATCAAACCAACTGAAAGTGGCACTTGACGAAAAGCATCCAGGATGAGTCAACAGAAAACGCATAATCTTCCATCAGGATAACGCAAGACCACGTTTCTTTGATAACCAGGCAAAAACGGTTACAACTTGGCTGGGAAGTTCTGATTCATCCACTGTATTCACCAGATATTGCACCTTCAGATTTCCATTTATTTCAGTCTTTACAAAATTCTATTAATGGGAAAAATTTCAATTCCCTGGAAGACTGTAAAAGGCACCTGTAACAGTTCTTTGCTCAAAGAGATAAAAAGTTTTGGAAAGATGGAATTATGAAGTTGCCTGAAAAATGGCAGAAAGTAGTGGAACAAAGGCTGAACACGTTGTTCTATAAAGTTCTTGGTGAAAATGAAAAAAATGTGTCTTTTATTTTTACTTACAAACCCCAAGGCACTTTTTTGCCCAGCCAATACTTCACTTTACCTCTGGAAGATACTCTATAAGACCAGAATACAGGCATAATTAAATAATAAACAAACTGGACAATTTCTAAAACAAATAAATAGAACATGCTTTAAAATGTAGCACAGTTTTTATAGTTCTAAAGCAAAATTAGGGTATATGAAACTGTTCATTCAAAGATTAAATAAAGAAGCAAGTATTTTGCAACACTGGTACTTGTGTTAATTGTGAACAGATCACAAGACTTCCTATGAGAATTAGTATCCATTCTTTTTTTTTTAATAACTTTTTTGAAAATTTATTTATTTAATTTATTGTTTTTGGCTGCGTTGGGTCTTCGTTGCTGTGCGTGGGCTTTTTCTAGTTGCGGTCAGTGGGGGCTACTCTTCATTGCAGTGCATGGGTTTCTCGTTGTGGTGGCTTCTCTTGTTGCAGAGCACAGGCTCTAGGCGCCTGGGCTTCAGGAGTTGTGGCTCGCAGGCTCAGGAGCGCAGGCTCAGTAGTTGTGGCGCACAGGCTTAGTTGCTCCATGGCATGTGGGATCTTCCCAGACCAGGGCTCGAACCCGTGTTCTCTGCATTGGCAGGAGGATTTTTTTTTTTTTTTTTTTTTTTTTTTTTTGCGGTACGCGGGCCTCTCACTGCTGTGGCCTCTCCCGTTGCGGAGCACAGGCTCCAGACGCGCAGGCTCAGCAGCCATGGCTCACGGACCCCCAGCTGCTCCACGGCATGTGGGATCTTCCCGGACCGGGGCACGAACCCGTGTCCCCTGCATCGGCAGGCGGACTCTCAACCACTGCGCCACCAGAGAAGCCCCGGCAGGAGGATTCTTAACCACTGCACCACCAGGGAAGCCCAGTATCCATTCTTAGAGTAAGAACTGGTGCTAGAAACTGAGGAATGAGTCAATTTGAGTAGTTGTTTTCAAAGAATTATTTTGACTACAAAAAAAAAAATGTAGCTCTTTTAGAATGTGAAGTCATTACAGAAACGTGAGCTTTTACCAGCTAGCTGGGATTTTACTGCAATTGACCCAGAACCATAGTAATAAAATGAAAGGAATTGAGAAATATCCAAATTTCTCTCTCAGATCAGATTCACAACTGAAACTGTTCTTTACTCACAGATAGACTTTAATGTTGTGTCAGTAATATTTTAAGAGTTGGCATTTCCCCCTACATTTTACAAAACTTCAAATACAACAAAACACCTAAACAGCAGGCATGTAAATATGAGTATCTTGTCCAAAGGGCCAAGAAATTTTAACTCCATTTAATATTTTACCTTATAAACTTATTCATGATCTCTACTCCATCACTAAATCACACTTTCTTCACATTTTGGAATTGGCTCAAATTTAGAAAACTGCTATATGTATTAAAGATTAGCCTGTCTTCATGAGCTCATACAACTTCTGGCCTTTTTAAAGTATGCAAGAAGAGAGATGCACAGTAATTTCTGAGTTTATCAAATTAGAAGATTAAGTTCCTGGCAAAGGTACCCTTCTGATACCTGAGGCAAACAAAATGTATCAACAGGCCATCTTTTTACAGGTAATTTTACTAACTAAAAATGTAGGTATGTACTTAATAAAATTTTCTCTATATCATTTCTAAAAATGAAGACTTCAAAAGAGACTTTATCACAGAGACAAACTGTAGGCCATCAAGTCCCAACGTCCCAGTCACATTCCACTGGAAGGTCTGCTAGACTCCTCCAAACAGTCTATGCAATCCTACTCAATTTTCAGTTGAAAAACTAGGGCCTCAAGAAGGAAAGAGATTTGCCCTAAATGACCTTGTGAACTAGTAAAAGAAAAATACTAACACTCCAACTCTTATTTTCAAGTTTTAACTAGTATTCTCTGGTGCCTCCCTAAATTTCCCATTAGGCAACAACCAAAAGCCAAGTCTGTGCTAATAAGATTACTGACGCTTTTTTCCAGGTTATTGCTATTCCTCGGACAGGTAAAATATGTGTCCCTCACAAGCCGTGAAACACTATTTGAGGCATTTTCCTCATTCTTTACCTCACCTTTGTCTTGGTTTCTGAGACAGACAGCAAGAGCAAAGCTCTAGACCAGCCCTATCCAATGGCACTTTCTGCAACAATGGAAATGTTTCAGCACCTGGATTGTTCAATACAGTAGCCACTAGTTGCAAGTGACTACTGTGCCCTTGAAATATGGCTACTGTGACTGAGGAACGGAATTTTTTATTTTATTCCATTTTAATGAATTTAAGTTTACAGTACAATTCTAGATAACTATAACTTCCGTCATTATACTGCCTGAGACCCAGTAATGGTTCTTATATCCCTTCCCGCCTACTGAACTGAGCAAAACACTAACGATAGAGTCCCATAGAAATAAAAAGGCCTCCAATTCCTTTTTTCCAGGGTCAAAAATTCTTCTGATTCCTAAAGACCTTTTTCTAAAATCTCTTAAATCCAGTTACCAAAGCTTCCACCACTAGACCCTTATAATCTTGAGGAAGAAATGGGTAAAGTATTGGCACTCTACTATTCACCCTGCAGTTTTCTTTAGCTCCAATACTAGCATGTTTTTCTGAGATGATTTCTTCCTTCATTTTCATTGTTTTTCTCTATTATTTTAGTAATGTTCATGTCTACAAACTCAGGTGCCTAAAAATTAGATACATTAAAATATAATGTTGGGGCTTCCCTGATGGCGCAGTGGTTGAGAGTCCGCCTGCCGATGCAGGGGACACGGGTTCGTGCCCCAGTCTGGGAAGATCCCACATGCCATGGAGTGGCTGGGCCCGTGAGCCATGGTCGCTGAGCCTGCGCGTCCAGAGCCTGTGCTCTGCAACGGGAGAGGCCACAACAGTGAGAGGCCCGCGTACCGCAAAAAAATAATAATAATAATAAAATATATGTGTATATATATATATATATATATATATATATAATGTTCAAGGTTCTACATAACGAGAAAATCACAGAGCTAGAGGGATCAGAGATCTTGACCACAATATTACCGTGGGAATCAAAGCAGTTAGAATTTGACTGCAATCTTTACAAGAACAGAACCAAGACCTAAGATCCATGGTATTACATAAGAAACTTCTCCAAAGTCCCTTTTTTGTCCCTCTCCTCTTGAGTGGAGTAATCAGAAAGCTGGTGAGAATCCACTAAAGATCATGATTTTTATTTTGGCTAAGATAATAATGAGCTGTTCTAATGGAAACTGGCCAAAGGGTTTGCCAGCTTCTTTAGGGCCAAGTCTGACATCTGGCCATGTCAGCAAGCCATACAGCAAGACTCCTTAAAAAAAAATGAAACCAAAAAAGCACGTATCCAATTCACGTTAAAGATTTATTAAGTTATTGAAGGGTACAAGCCTTCTTATTCATTCCACTCAAGCCTGAAAATTAACCCATCAATTTAACCTTTCAAGGCTCTACTCTTATCTTCCTTCAAGAAGATTTCTCTGATTCTGCCAATGAGAATAAATTTGCTTCTTTTCAAACATCTACAGCTGTACTTCTCATACTTTAATGGGCATATACGAATCAGCTAGGTACACTGTTAAAGTGCAGATTCTGAATCAGTAGGCCTGGGGTGAGGACACTGGAAGAAGATCCCAGGTGATGCCCAGGCTCACCGCCACATTTCTCTATAGCAAGATCTACAACCCACTTCTACAAATACCTTAAGGGCACCTATCACTTTCATTTTGGAATTCTAATTATTTACATACACATCTCATCTCCCCCACTGAATTATAAATTCCTTGGAAGCATGATATGAATCTCAATTATATTTTTCTTTTCCACAGCAGACAGCAAACAGGCATTCAAATGCTAGGAGTAAAGGAAAGAATAATACCAAAGAAAGTTCCTGCAGCCTGGGCCATAGGTAGTTCCTCTCTATGGAATCAAAGATAGGTTAAAGAGCACTGAATTCTGTGAAAAGTCAAACTGTTTTTCATTTACTTGGTTAAATGAAATACAGTGCAGTAATATCAGAAAAGCTGTGGCCAAAGCATGCTATTCCTTATACTGGATAGCAGAGTGATGGGGCACAGACCTGCAAAGCTAGCAGATTTTTTGAGGAAATACCCAATCAAATAATAAATTTATTAATTAGGGGAGTTACAGGAATATCCTTTTTAAAAAACATAATACACTACACAAAGAATCACTGAATCATCAAATCCAGTATGTTTAACTTATAGACTAAAAAATTTAGTTAGGTGATTTATCCAAAGATACAAGTATATGGAAGAGGTGGAACTTGTACATAGATGCCCTGACAGCTAGTCCAGTATTCTTTGCACTATGCTACCTCATGAATGGACACTACATGAAGAAATAACACTTTCCATCATTCTTAAACTGTATCTTGTGAGCACATCTATTCTGAATTACTGGAAGAAGAATGAGTAAGCAATTTTTTGAAAAGGGGGCAACTAACATAAACACATACATACATACTCAAGCAGGAATATAAATGGTTAATAAATATGAAAAAAATCAACTTTGGTTGTAATCACAGAAATGTAAATTTAAATCAGATAATATTTTTGGTCTACTAAATTGGCACAGACTACAAAAAACACCCACTGTAACTAGAGTGTAAGGAAGTGGGCATACTCATACAGTTTTGTTTTGGGGTTTTTTTCCAGAAAAATTGCTTTAATTTGTTTGCATAATACCAAAGTGTTTCTCCCTTTTTAAAAAAAATACATCTTTATTGGAGTATAATTGCTTCACAATACCGTGTTAGTTTCTGTCGCACAACAAAGTGAATCAGCCATATGCATACACATGTCCCCACATCCCCTCCTTCTTGAGCCTCCCTCCCATCCTCCCTATCCCACCCAGGTGGTCACAAAGCACCAAGATGATCTCCCTGTGTTATGCTGCTGCTTTCCACTAGCCATCCATTTTACATTTGGTGTGTATATATGTCAATGCTACTCTCACTTCGCCCCAGCTTCCCCCTCCCCGCCATGTCCTCAAGTCCATTCTCTATGTCTATGTCTTTGTTCCTGCCCTGCCACTCATACACTGTTGACAGAAATAAATGTCTGTACAACTTTTCAGTAGGGCAAATTTGTACAATGTATCAGAAATCCTAAATAAAAGCTATACCATAGGATCTAAGAAATACAATTCTGGAAAATTAACCTGAGGATATATTTGGAGATCTGCAGTGAACATCATTGTATATGTATCATTTGTACATTTTTTTTTACAATTGTGAAAAGCTGGAGATGACCAATAACCATATTTTATATTAAAAATACCATAATTTATATTAAAATAATAGTATTTTAACAAACGATGAAGTAAGATATAGTGCATCTAAAAGTTGAGCTACTATAGTGTGGAAAATGTTTTCAATAACTGACAATCAGACATCTTTTCCAAGGCTTTTACAAGTTTTAACCCAACAGAAATATTACTGAATAAAGTAATATATTCCAGTGCTTCTGAATCTGGCTGCATCCTTGGATCAACTAAGGAGATAAAGGGTTAAGAACTCCGTGTCAAAGAATGCAAATAGCCTTTACACAGAAAAAAGCTCATATGAAAAGAGAATCAAGTTAAAATGCACTGAGATAGGGCTTCCCCGGTGGCGCAGTGGTTGAGAATCTGCCTGCTAATGCAGGGGACACAGGTTCGAGCCTTGGTCTGGGAGGATCCCACATGCCGCGGAGCAACTAGGCCCGTGAGCCACAACTACTGAGCCTGCGCGTCTGGAGCCTGTGCTCCGCAACAAGAGAGGCCGCCATAGTGAGAGGCCCGCACACCGTGATGAAGAGTGGTCCCCCTTGCCACAACTAGAGAAAGCCCTCTCACAGAAACGAAGACCCAACACAGCAGAAATAAATAAATAAACTCCTACCCCCAACATCTAAAAAAAAAAAATGCACTGAGATACCATTTCTCACCTATCAGATTGACAAACACCCAATCATTTGACATCAACCTTATTAGCAAGGATATGAGAAAAGACTGTTACATTGTTGGTGAGAACTCAAAACCACAAAACTCCTTCCACTATCTAGCAACATCTACAAAGTTACAAATACATTTACCATTTGCCTGAGCAACGTCAATTACAGGAATCTATCTCAAAGATATACTAGCAAAAGTAGTTTTGCAAAGTAGTTTAACACATTTGTTAAAGCAAAAGAATGGAAACAATAGTAGCACATCTAACCAGAGGAGCAATAAGCAGTTTAAAAGAAATAGGGAATATTTCTATTCTGATCTCTAGGATACACTTTATAGAGTTTTAAAGGGGAGAGAAAGAGGTGGAGAGAGAAAGTATGAATATGCTAGAGTTTATCAAGGGGAGGGAGAAACAAATATACACAAATATATAAGTACAAGTAGATTGCTTACATTTTCTTTTTAAAAGGAAGAATTTTTTAAAAAATTTTTAATTTTAAAGGTCTCTTATATTAGGAGGAAGTTAAGACAGTAGAATAGACAGGGATAGAAGTTGGCCTGCTGTAATCATAGTTTGCTTTAAAGATTTGCTTTGGAAGCAGTAAATTTTACATAATTATACATTAGAAGATTTTTTTTAAAAACTGAAAGCTAAATGAACCTAACCATATATTGAGTTGATGGTTAAGCCCACATAAATTTAATTACAAATTTATAGGGAACAAAAGGAACAGAGAAACATGAAACTACACTATGAGGATCCAATCAGCAATATTCAGAATGTGGCAAATTCTACAGAACAGAGGACCCAGTTTCCCCAACAATAAATTACAAGGAAAAAAAATGAGATGGAGAGTGAGCCTATAGATTTGTAAAGTTTTATAAGAGACATATAAGCCCATTGGGATGTATGAACCTTATATAGCTCCTGCTTTGAACGTTCAATTTGTTTAAAAAAAATTTTTTTTTCTTTGAAACAGTCAGGAAAATCTGAACATTGACTAGATATTTGATGACATAAAGAAATTTCAGTTACTTTTTCTAGATGTGATAATGGTATTCTGGTTTTTGCTTTGTTGTTTAATTCTTATCTTTTAGAGAGACATACTAAAGAAAAAACAAATGACCTGGGAATTAAAAACAAACAAACAAAGAACAATGTTTGGATACCACAGATATAACTAGCCTGATATAGGGCCTACACATTATTGTATTAAAACTGCCCCAGGCAGTTCCAATGAGCTGATCCAATGAGATCAGTTTTGTAAACCACTGATCTGGGGCAAGTCATATCAATAGGATAAATAACTCACTGAGTTATGAATGGAACTACATGTCTCCAAAAGTACTCTTCTTGAAGGTAGGAATCAGTATTTATCATTGGCACTAATGGCTAAAACTGACATCTCTGAATTCTACTGTACTTATTTTTAAGGTACTTATAAAGTTAAATAAATGTTTACTTAGCTCTCTGATTTAGTTTCCTAAGCAAACTTTTCTTGGCTTCTTATACATATTGAACAAACCAGGAGCAATAATGGTAAAAGCCTTAATGTCCAGGCACAAGGCAATTAGAGCTAGTAACAACTTATGATCTATAAACATAAACCATTAAGTGATTAACAAGAAAGCATTCTCAATAAAGCAACTGGGGCAGGTTACAAACCTCTGAACCACAGAAGGTCATTTAGGCTATATCAGACAACTTCATTCCAATTTAGTATTATTTCTCTTATCTCACCTTTTCAAAACTTTTGTATACAACCAATGCAGGACGAACTGCTAAGAAATAATTAATTTAAGGGGAAAATGATCACTTTTAATCCTGAATAAACCCATCTCAGGTAGAAAGATAAGCAGAAAAGGGCTAATTAATAAGTAACTGATCCTTTGGTTAGTGATAAATGAAATGTCCCTTTAACTTATCCTATAAGCTGCCAAGTAATGACTGTCACAAAGCAAAATTAAAAGATAATGCCGAGGGCTTCCCTGGTGGCGCAGTGGTTGAGAGTCCGCCTGCCGATGCAAGGGACACGGCTTCATGCCCCAGTGCAGGAAGGTCCCACATGCCGCGGAGCGGCTGGGCCCGTGAGCCATGGCCGCTGAGCCTGCGCGTCTGGAGCCGGAGCCTGTGCTCCGCAACGGGAGAGGCCACAACAGTGAGACGCCCGCGTACCGCAAAAAAAAAAAAAAAAAGATAATGCCGAGATACATCTGGCCAGGTGCTTTCCTCAGATTCAGGCAGCTCTCCTTAAAAGAGCACACAATTGGGAAAGAATTTCCCAATCCAGACATTATATACATGGGGTTTTAGCAGAGAAACATTGCTGTCTCCAGCATTCCAATCATCTACAAAATATGATGAACAGTTATGGAGGCAGAGATTATACAGTTTAGAAACTAAAGTTGTAATCACATACCTAATGGATCAATTCAAACCGTTACAGAAACAATAAATATTCATGAGGTACAGAAAAGGTATCAGGAGAATTATGCCTCTTTGCATTTGCCAGGTGACTCAAATTTTTCTTCAGATTTATCCAAAATCAGTGCACCCCTATATTACCGCACTTTGTCCAAGACATGCTGCAAATTCAGTGGAGTTTAAAAATAATTTAAAGGCAATGGGGGTGTTTCAAAAAGCAAGCTTGAAATAAAAGAACTCATTCTCTAAGACCCTGACTTTAAAGATATCTATACATAAAAGCTCAGGGGGAAAAAAGTTATCACACTGAACTTCTGTGTTTAGTTACCCATCTCAGAAAGGCTTTTTAGGAATAGAATGATATGTCCCAACATGATTTTGAGATCGGGGGAAAAAAAACACTACCTGCCTACAGAAGTTTAGGATTTTATGTTCCTGCTGTTATCTTATGAACACCACTAACTCTCAATAGATGTAGTTCTTTAGGGCTGAGGTAGAGTTTACCTGAAAAAAAAAAAATTATTGTGGTAAGAGAATATATGACTTCTTATAGCAGGCCATTTAAGGAAAAAATGACCTCAGCTAGGGGGAAACTTGGATATTCAACGGCTGTATGTGGGAGGGAATAAACTTGAAGTCTGAGAGGGAAAGTTAGAGGGAGGAGGAAGAAAGCACATTGGAGAAGATAAAGGGTATATTTTTAGACAGGTGGGATACTGAGTAAGCAGTTTCCATCAATAGAACAGAACTGCCAGTTAGATAAGTATTTCAAACTGTGATCAGACAGATGTTCTATAAATATTTGCTAACTGGTATATGACTATTAAAACTACTTTGGTAAATACTGTGTTCAAACTGAATCTAGCTCGACTTGTAACTCTGGCTTACTAAACCTTTTCTTGGGCTTTATTTTCCAGCCTACTAACCTTTACAGGTATTCTCGAAAATGTCTTCTATTCCTCTACATTTACTCAGAGAGATAAGTATACAAAATGTTAACTAGATTTTAAAAGTATTAGAAAAAACTCTTTTTTATGCTTAACAGGGTTTGTAGGTTTTCTATAAAAAGTATGAGTTATTTCAAAATAAATTCTTTTCTCCTTCTTAAACTTAGCTCTACAACCAAACAGTGCATCTGATGTAGTTTTCCTATTCAGTATTTCAACTTTTCTTTCCAATCTCTTAAGATTTTTTGCCCTTCATATTTTGTGTAACCTAAAAGTAATTTCTGGCAAACAACTCATAATTCAGGCCATGTTTATGGACATGGAAAGATTAGTATCTATTATCCTTAAAGAGAAAGTGGTATCTGATAATAATGAGTATTATTCCAGTACTGCTAGAAGGAAGAGAGCCACAGAGTATAATGCAATTACCAAGAAACAGCTCTCTAAAGAGTATTTTCCTCTATACAGAAGCCATTCATTACCATATAATTATAAGAAGTCCCAATAAGACACTTCATCATTTAACATCACCATGTTTATATGCAACTTTTAGTTCTCAAAAGTACTTTGACATTCCCCTTAGTTTTCATAGCACTTATCCTCTGAAAAGGTCCAAATACTGTGTATGGCCTTTGAATATGACTTGAAAATCACAAAGAAAAGAGAGGGGAGAGAGGAAGGAGAGGGGAGAGAAGGGAAAATGGGCAGAGAGGGAAAAGAGAGAGGGAGAGAGAAACTATTTCAAACACAAATATTAAAAATGTAACGTGATATGGCAGAATAAGCACTGCGAGTCAAGAGATCTGCTTCAAATCCCAGTTCTGCTGGTAACCAGCTATACGCCTTCCTCTGAGTCATTTAATTATATTTTTTTACATTGTCAAGACTGATTTTGCCTTAGTGTTCACCTTAAATTTAGCTTTTTAAAAACCTACTACAATTAAAGTACTTCAAATATCGTATTATAACACTAGCTCAATTAAAGGTCCATCATTTTACCACCTGGAGTTAGTCCTTCACTTTTGTCTCAATTTGACCTGCAGCCTGGATTACTTAGGCTGCACCCTCAAGATGTATTTGGAGGAAGAGGGGCTGTAGGAAGATTCCTTTACAAGATGGGATGGTGCTGAGCCGGTGAGGAAGTTAAGGAATAAGTGCACATGCACGCAGAAAACCTGGTCATTCACAAATCAGGAGCACTGAAGAACAACTCTGTTTAAATTTCGGGAGGTATAACCAGATTTGAGGACGGCTCTGAGCTGAGGCTTTCTGGTAATCACAGCCTCCACCCTTCAAACCTTTACTCCCCCAGTGGACACCAAACCAATTTCCAGTTCCGGGTTCCCAACCAATCGTATCAAGCCACAACAGAGGGCTCCGCCGACCCGGGCACCGTTTTAGGGCTCCAGAGCGAGATGTACAAGACCCCAGCACCTGTCGGCCTCACATTCTTCCCAAAAAGAGGGGGTGGGAGGGAACAGTAGGTCTATGCCCCGACCTTCTGTACTCAGGCTACCGCAAAGTCCGTGAGCCCTCTGGACTGAAACAACCTCCGAAATCCAGGGGAAGGGGCGCTGCTCGCCGTGACCCTCCCACAGATCCTTCTCCCAGGGCTAATCTCCGGTTTATAGGTCCCACTTCCGACCGTGGTTTCTCAGGCCTCGGGAACCCCGGGCCTGGGAAGCTGACGGACGGATGCCGAGAATGAAGGCAGCGGGGGAGGGTGCACTCCTCGCCACCAGGGGAAAAGATAGGAAAGCAGGGGTAGCGGCAACTGAGCGCCCTCGGCGAGGGCGGCAGGCCATCCGAATGTCTGCCGAAGGGTCTGTCATTCCTTTACTCACTCACCAGGAGCAGCAGGGAGCATCTGAGGTCGGGTAAGGATAGGAAGACGGCAGGACTCATGGTAACGCCGGGGTCCGCGGCAGGGACTGGACAGGGTTGGGTTGGGTTAGGAAAGGGCTGGGCTCCGGGAGCCGGCGGCAGTGGAGGATTCTCCCGGCAGCTGCACCTCGTCCTCTCGACCCGGAGCTCCAGCGGCGAACACCCGGGACAACTTCCAGAGAGGCCTTGCACACCCTCACTTCCGGGTCCTGCCTACCTCGGAGCACATCGGAATATGTAGTCCTACCCCATTCTCAAAGAGCACGTCATTGGGCACCAAGAACTCTTTTCCCATCAGGCTATCGGCCCTGGTCCACCGAGCCCGCCGCGCGCGGGGCTCTGTGGGATAGAAAGGGCGGAGGGCGGGAACTACAATTCCCAGAAGGCTGTGCGGTCGAGCGTCTCGGGCGGCCTTCCGAGGGGCTCCGCCAATTTCAGCGCTCAGCGCGGTGGGCTCTGTCCCAGCCGGATGTAGTGGCCTGACCTGGCAGGAGGGGCGGCCCAGCGGGGGTCGTGCCTCCTGGAGCCGCCCCCAGGACTTGAGTCCTGGAGGAGGCGAGGGTGAGTAAGAGGGGGCCTGGCTGGGGAGGCTCCTATCGATCTGCACTGCTTGGCCCCTGCCTCAAACTCACGACCCTCCTGTGCTGGGCTGTGGCCTGAACCTCCCATCACTGGCCTCCTCGCCTGCTGCCTCTTCTCTCTGCGCTAATTCTTGCATTATAAAGCCCGAGCCACCCCTCTGGGTTTCAGTGGAATGTGTCAATGACTTACCCCTAATTGTCTCTTTGGGCTCCTGTAAGGAATAGATGTGGGCTGGACTGGGAAAGCACGTTGTAAACTGAAAAGCTCACCGCGAGAGTGATTGCTACTAATGCATGGATCACACCTGCAGGATAATTTAAAAATTCGTTAGCCAAGCAGCTGAGGAACAACCTGGCTGCCCCCGTTAGCTCTCCAGTCTCATCTACGAACACCCAGCCAGGTTCACGTGCCCCCAATAGTAGCCACACAAATCACAACTAAGTAGCCGTGAGGCATTTAACTCTTCTGTGGTTCTCCCTACTCCTTGCCTTTGCTTCAGCTTCCCTGCTGCCCGGAATGGCCCTAACCCCTTCTCTACCTGGATAGCCATCTCAAATGTCGCCATCCCTGAGAACGTCCCAAACAACCAACCATTTGGTCCTAATCAAAATTACTCTTCCTTTGCTTATGACTACAGCACCACTAGTTTTCTATGGTTTTAATTATTAGAGCATTTATTACACTGGCTTGTTCTATAATTAGTTAGTGATGATTATACCTTTGCATTGTATAGTATTTCATAATTAACAAAGTGGTTTTGATTTTCATCTGTAAAAAATTTACAAATAGCATTAGCGCTAAAAAAAAAAATACGTATGCGTTTGAGCTTAAAAACAAGGGAGGGGACCTTAAAGAATGGATTTCTCAGGCTGACAAAATTAAACAGTGATGGAGCCAAGATTTTTATTTAGGTCTCCTCTCTCCTAGTCCAGTGTTCTTATCTCTATACCACTCAGCGACCTCTCTGACAGAGAGATAGAAATGAGGAATTAAAAAAGAGCAGAGACTCATGAGTATGAACTCATTACTCCAAGAAACTAAACTTTGACCCTGCTCACCCTCTGGACTTAGCACTCAGCCTATGACTTTTCATTCAACAAACATTCACTGAACACTAGCACCTGTTACTGTGCTAAATGCTAAGAATTATGAGATGAAGTATATATAAATATATTGGGCTGGCCAAAAATTTCATTTGGTTAGTGAATACGTTTTTCAATAAAGTTCTTCGTGAAAATGAAAAATGCCTTTTATTTTTACTTAAAACTGAACGAACTTTTTGGCCAACCCAATATATAACATACAATTTTTAGTTTATTTTCAAAAGTTTTTTGTGATTCTGATGTGCCTAAAATTCTGATTACCTAGAGTCTAAAGTGATAGGCATTAGAGTTCAGTACAGTGCCTAGCACATAGTTGGCACTCAACTTGTTGAATGATCAACTTGGTCTACCAATTTCATGTTTCATATTTTACAGAAAAGCAGAGCTGAGGCAGCCTAAGTGTTCACTCCATATTATTAACAGAACTGGATCTTGATCCCAAGTGCAATTACTCCTTTACCATGTTTCCACCTCCACCCCTGTTTTGTAGCTTCTTTCAAGTCACTTTAATATAATCCTGCATATGACTGGTTTTTCTGACATGACAGACATGCTCAGACATGACAGAGTCTCTCAAAACGCCCATTTCTGCCAAGATGTTAACTCAAATTGTCAGCAAAATAAAGCCATGAAGAGCTGACTTTACCAAAATTAAGAAAATGCTTTCACTCTAAGGCAGAACTTGAACCAAAAATCTTCATCAATGACAGCCAAGTACTAGCTCATGAGTTGTGATAAATTTATTTTACAAAGCTCTCAGGTCCTTGGGAGTCACAGAGATTGGAGTGTCAGTTTCTGGTAAAATCAGAAGAGGGCTTGCTTACCCTTATTGCAGATACTAACTGTAGCTAATTAATAGCTGCTCCCTTTAGATAGGTACGTATGCTCCACTTTGCCATGTTCCCCATGACTCCCCGTGTTTCTTGCCCTTGTTACCTCCCTGATCCTTGTAGGCATTCAACTTTGGAACTTTGATATAGCATCTTTGCTTTAGGATGGAAGTTTAAGATCATCGATGAAACTACCCCTCTTTCCTTCCCATCAGATGCTTGAATTCTTCCTGCTGCATTTCTGACATAATCCAGCCTCTGCTTAAACACTCTTATGATAAGGAACTCACTATTTTCCTATGCAGCTAATGCATTTCTAGAAGGTTCTATCAAACCATATGAGACTACCAGTCAAAGCAAAATTTTTCCTTAATGAAAAATGGTTTATCCTAATGATGTGGTTTCCAAGTTAAGTTCCTACGGTCAAGATCTCTAACTAGGTATATTTCCCTGGTGGACACAAGGGGAGAACAAATATAAATTCCTCCTTTTGTGGGCATGAGAGAAAGAATGAAGTACCTTCTAATTTAGTGCTTAAATCTAGGTAATTCTAACCTGACAATTAAGCTCACATCATACCTATTTTGTGGCTTGGTCATCACCTTTATTCCCAATATCAATTCTAATATTTAGTATTATGTGGAATCAAATCACCTGTATTAACTTAGCAAGTCACTGTGACTTTTGGACCCTGTGTCTAATGTTAAATATTCAGCCTTTTTTTTTTTTTCCTCAGCCCCTGAGAAGGGTCTTGAAGCATCTAATCCTTTCATTTTACAGATGAGCAACTTGTACAAGGGGTCACCTAATTTACTCCATTATGGCAATTCTAAGACTAGGACTGTAGACTTTTTGAATCCTGGTGAAATATTTCTAGTAAACCATGTTTATAATGTACCCATTTAGAACTGATGAGATGGATTTCCTACAGATACTTATTGGTTGCATCATCATTTCAGGTTGTTCCAGTTGTTGAGAAGACTATGAACAGGTCAGAGAACTTGTTCTTTCCTGGTTCCTCATTAGCATCCCAAGTTCATGCTGCTGCTATTAATGGAGATAAGGGTGCTCTTCACAAGCTTATCATAGGTAAGCTCCAAGCTCCCCTTAAGTACAGAAACTTTAAAAAGAACTCTTTGTCCTAAGGAAGTTTGTTAATCTGTCTTAATTTGCAATTTACTTACACATTTTAATGGAAATACATTATTGTTTATATTTGGTTTCAGGACTTGGACAAGAAAGAAATTAAGTCCTGAAACTTAAAAATACAGGTTAAGATTAGATGAAAAGTACTTGAGAAGTATCTGTGTGTTTGGCATTGAATCTGGATGTGTACTTTAAGGTGCTAAGAGAATTAATTCATCTTTGTAACAGCAGAGATCTGGAATGAGATATTGGCTAGTGAGCTATAACATTTAATATATACCCAAAGTACTAATGTTTACAAATAATTTAAATTTTAACGATTTAAAAAATTTTTTAACATCTTTATTGGAGTGTTATTGCTTTACAATGGTGTGTTAGTTTCTGCTAATGATTTAAAATTGATTCAGTGTTCTCCTTATCATTGATTCAGTTGATTGATTGTGTTCAATTAAATTGATTGTGTTCACCCTATCTTATAGTGAGAGAAAGGTCCAATATGGAGGCTCTAGAAGAACTTTCTAGAGAAGTTCTAGAGAATAAAGTGAATAGGAGAAAGACAGTGGGTAAGAATATTCCAGAATTGTAAAAATCACAAATCCACATGTTTACAAGTCATTAGTCCCAAAGAAAAGAAATAAAATAAAAATTTCTGTTATTTGTAATCTCTATACATACCAGTGTCTAGTGACATTATGATTGACAACCTGGGCTTTAAAATCAAGTCAACACTACTTGAACTTCCATACCTATTCTTTCAGAATTTATTTTCGCCCTACATTTCCAGTTTCTCCAGGAACTACCCATGCACCCTAACTGCTGGCTAGGCTTTCTACTCCTCAGTATGCCATGAATTTTGTCTTTAGTTTTCTCTATACATCTGTCCCTTCTACCCCCTTACCTTCTTCTCTACAAAACAAACTCCAATTCATCTTCAAAGACAAAATTCTTTTAACCACATTCTCTGTAAAGATTTCTCTTCTCTATCAGAGATGTGATCCTCACATTACCTCAGCTACCTACATTCAGTTACTGCTTGGAATTTGACATCTTCAACCACCTCTGAATCACTCATTCAAACATCCACCATTCAACTAAAACTCTGTTAGTTCCAGCTTATTTGCTAATGAGAACAGTAGTTTTTCCATGTCACTGAGACCCCCTATCCATTATCTTCTCCACTTTCGACCATCAGTCTCCTTCTGTCTTTACTTTCGTCCCTATTCAGTCCTGATTCCATGGTCTATTACTAAAATCCTTCCCTTGGAAAAACTCCCTTTTCTTCTCACCTGTTACACCTGGCTGTTGCAATCCCAGCTTTGGATGGACCTAATCCATCTACCTCTGCCAAGCCCTGAACAATTTAACCTGTCTGGAAGATTTGTAACACCCTAAATTTAAGACTACCCATTTCATAAAGGCACTCAACAGTCTCTGCTCATCATACTACATTTCTCCATAATTACTGTTCCATACCTTCTGACTCTACCAGAACTCTGACTGCCGCTTCTCCCTCCCTCCCTTCTCTGCTAATGCTTTATGCTTCTTACCAAAAATGAAAACACTAAATAGGAACTCCCTCATCTTTCAGCCTGATATCTACAAATCAACCTACAGCTACACCCGTCTTCTTCTCTCTCCCTGCTAAAACAGAGCAAATATCCCTTTCTGTCAAAGATCAGTTTTTCCACACATACTCTGTATTATATTGCTTCCTATCTTCTCAGGGATCTTGTTCCATTTTTTTTAAACCTCTGATTACTATATCATCAACCTTTTCTTCTATTCTATATTCTTTTATCAACATTTAAACATGCTCTATTGTCTCCATTATTTAAAAATCCCTTCTCTGTTCCTTCATCCCCCTCAAGGTATTACCATATCTCTCAACTTTCCTTTGTGTAAGTGTATCAGTACATGGGCTAAACTGCTATAACAGTGACTTAAATAAGATAGAGGTATGTTTCATTCTCATAACAGTACAAAGGTAAGTGGGCAGCCTAGGGTGGATAAACATCTCTGCTTCATAAAATCGTCCAGGGATGCTGCTAGGGCTTAGCTTTGCCATTCTCAACATGTGGCTTCCATCTCTGGGTCAAAGGCAAATTCTTCCACTGTAGTCACAGCCCAGCCAGCAGGAAGCGGGAAGGAGAGAGTGCAGAATAGCAATTTGTCATTCTGGAAATGGGTGGACTTAGAGCCACACCTAGGACAAAAGAGGCTAAAAAAAATCTCTCTCCCTGGATGGCATCATGCCCAGCTAAAACGCAGGGTGTTCAGTTCCCAAAAAGAAGAATGAGAGAATGGATATGGGGACAATTATCACCCTCTGTCACCAAAACCAAGCCTCTTGAGCCACCTGCACTCATTATCCCCACTTATTTATCTCAATCCATATTTTTCTGAAAGAAAATAAAACATGCTTTCTTATTTTGAAATATACATATAGTGAAGTCCATAGAACATAAATGTTCAGTTTAACAAATAAATATAAATCAAACATCCATGTAATCATCACTAGGTCAAAGAACAGAACACTGTTCCCCCAGAAACCCCACTGCATCCTTCCCTCCCCCTTGGACTAATTTGCTGTCTTGACGTTTACGGTAATAATTATATTGTAGTTTTACCACCTAGTTATATATCTTAAACACTATAGTTTAGCTTTGCCTTTTCTGGACTTTTTTGGCTAAATGTTCCATGTTTACTTGTACTAAAAATTGTGTACTCAGTTATGTCACTTTCATGCTCAAAACTCTTTAATTGCTTCCCATTGTACCTGGAATAAAATTTGAAAGTGTACCTGTACCTCTTTCCCTCTCCAACCTCACATTTCACCACTCTCTTCCTAGAAAAACCTGCTTTATTTTCATTTCCCAAATCTGTAAGCCCTTTTCCATCTCAGGGCTTTTGCCTGAAATACTATTCTCCCCATTCTCTGTCTGACTGACCCTTACTCATTCTTCATATCTCAGCATTAAGATCACTTATTCAAAGAGGCCTGGTCTGCCCATCCATTCTCAGTGAAATCTGTTCATCGTGTCCTGTCTTTGAACTCTGCAGTTTTCCTTCACAGAATTTATCTCAGATTGTAATTCTGTGTGTATATGTATGACTATTTTAATGTCTCTCTCCTCTGTAAGCTAAGAGCCTCCATGAGTATAGACTAGGTCTGTTTAGTTCATCATTATATACACAAAATCCAGCACAGTGCTTGGCACATAGTAGCCACATGAGAAATATTTGTTGAAGGACTAAATAAATATTATAATCATTCTTTAAGTATCTTTCCTCCCAAGAAGTCTATAATCATCTAGAGGGCTGAGATTAAATCTGAATTGAGTTGAATTGAACTGAGAGACAAGTTAGGACTAAATTCCATTGGAAAAAAAATTTAAGTCAGAATTCCTCAAGAAAACATATCTTATAAAATAAATCTTTTATTATTTTAACATGAAATATAATCTTCAAAGGGAACAAAGTGTGCAGTATGTTGTAAATTCAAAACACTTATACAGGCTCAATCATATAAATTAATGTGTTACATAATAAAACTTGAAATATTCCTATAATTTTATATCCCCAAAGAAAAAATTCCTTAGAAACAAAGAAGCAATCATTATGTGAAACGAGTACAGAGCTGATAAATGTATTTATAAATTGGTCCCCTATGTTTTCTGTCATCTTGTCTAAGGAACACCTTATTCATTAACTGACTTTGAGCTGTAACACTGTTCACCTTTTAAGAATTCTGCCATTTTTGTCTTCCGTGCAAAGACAATAATACCTTTGCTCTGTGGTATTTCCTAACATTTGTATATTCCTATCAAATAATGTGGTTTTTTTTTAGTATTAAGATACATCTTAAATTTCAATGCATCTTGTACCTTCTTTTATATAGCACGAGAGTGCCTATCTCTAAATATATGCTATTTCTCTTTTCTAAACTAGTCACATAGTACTACAAATGAGATATATTTTTTCTTCAATCTTTGCTCACCAATTGCTCAGTGAATTCATTCACTTTAGCATTTTCTGTTTTCCCTTCTCCGTTTCCATGGAGAAGGATGTCGTGATGTGTTTGACTCCATGGAAACAGATGAGCATCTCTTTCTACATACACAACTAATTAAATCGAACACTTTCTGTGCTGCCCATTGTTCAGGAGGAGGAGTGAAGAGGCTTTCCCTGAATGAGACATCATTTTAGTAGCAATTCTTAGTGTTTAGTGTAATACGATGGATTAATGTTTTAACATAACTCATTACATCCTAGATTCAGATGAATTAGGGCTCAGTCCTGGGCCCTAAAAACATAAACATGCATAGTAAAATCCTTACATGCTATGACTATCATTTATACATAAGTAGATTTTTCTTGTAATATCCATCTCAAGTAATTTAATTGAATACCAGAGACATCGTTGATAATATATTCTAGTAGATTCACTTTAATACTATACAATGTAATATAGTAGAAAGGTTATAGATTTAGAGTCAGATAAACCTGAGTCTTGAATTTTGGCTTTGTCATTTATCAGTTGTATTACCTTGGCTTGAACCACTTAATCTTTTTGAGCCCTCAGTTTCCTCATCTGTAAACTATAGATTATAATACTTTGCCTGTGGGACAGTTAAATTAGATAATGACTGTAAAACATCTAGCATCGCACCTGACACATTGTAGACAATAAATAGAACCTTATTACTATTATTATATCAGGTTGGATTTCCCGTAAAAGAATCCAATCTTACATAGTTTCAGAAATGTCTCAAAATGAAAAAGCTCTAAATGCTAAGAAAAAAAATGATGCTGCTTTCTTTGTGAAAACCAAACAAAATAACTTGTAAATATTCACTGTGTAATGATGGTTCCTGGCATTACTGCTAACAGTGTTTGGGGCATTTGCAGTGGTGAAGTGACCAAGCAGCACCATTTCTGATTCTACTACAACTTTTGTTGGCGTGTCCATGTTCTACACTAATATAAATCTCTCTGAATCATTGTCTCTCTTTGTTTATAACATCTCCCAACACAGTAGTTGGGTGTGGCAAGGAGCCTCATAAGTGGTAGAGCAGTGACATTATTTCAGGTTCCTTCTTCCTTTACTTCAACCCTGTCACTGAGGGTTAGGGTCATTGAATGTTTTATAAATGCTTGCTTATATACATGTATTTACAAATATACTTACATGCATATGCATCCATACTAATAATAGCAATAAAATGAGCCAACATTCATAAAGTTATGTTATATAAGCACTGTGTTAAGCATTTTGTAACTTATGAACTCATTTAATAGCAAGACACCGCAAAGAGTTTTGGGTACTCTCATTTCCCTCATTTCATAGGTCAGGAAACTGAGATGCAGACAGATTAAGTAACTTGTCTAATAAGTAACAGAGCTGAGATTGAAGCCTGCAAGACTGATTGTAAAGCCTGTGCTTTTAACTACTAACATATGGGACCTCCATGTGTGGGTGGATATGTCTAGTATACATGCACATTCGTATGTATGAGTACATAGAGAATGAGAAAGACAAGAGAGATGATTAGGTCTAAACCTTGACAGATGAAATTCATGGTTATCTAGTTGGAACTTTTCTGAATTTTTTTTGTGCTATGAGCCCTTTTGGCAATCTGGTGAACTTCATGGACCCCTTCTCAGAAATATATATTTTAAGAGCTTAAATATAATATAATAAGAATCCAAAGAAAATCAGCTGTATTGAAATACAGTTATCAAAGTATTTTCAAATTATGATGTAGCAATATACTTGCAATCATTTTTTTAACACAGTAAATAGCAAGATCTAGTGGCAGATCTAACAACTATGATAATTTCAAAGTAGCAATGAGTGTAAATGATATTTAAGATACCTCAACAATGATAATGAGATGTGTAAAAATATTTTCTAAAATCTCAAGTACCCTCAAAATATAATATGTCCCATGTTATTATTATTATTCTCATTTTAAATTAGGACACTGAGACTCAGAAGTTAAGCAGTTTAGTTGCATAGTTAATAACTGCAAGGTTGAAACTCAAACCAAGTCATTGGATTATGTATCCTATCTTCTTTCCATTGTTCACATGTTGCCTCTATTACAATAAGCAGATATTTTTAAATGACCACAGATGATGGTGACAATATGAAAGGTGTGAAGTAAGAAGTAGATGAAAACAGATAAATGCATCTTTGATGGCACACAAAGGTAACATTTTAGAACAAACAAGATATCAGTAGAGAATGCTGGATTTACTTGTGTTGGACAGTATGGCACCATAGCTATCGTGTAGAGTGTCACAACTCTCACTACAAGTGACAGTTATTTCCTCTAACTGCTAGAGCTGGAGCTCTGGTTTCTACACATACATACAGAGACTCTTCTGCTTCAACTAGCCTTAAAATAACCGAATGCAGCAGAGCAATCATGGTTCCACCTCAGCTTTCTGATCTATGTTCAGACTGAGCACAAGCAGAATGCCAACCCCCCTTGGTCATGGATTAGAGGCTACCTCCACAGTTGCCAGAATAATTAAAACAACACAGCACACTAGCCAGCTGCATCCTATATTAGCTGTTCCTGACAGGAATGCAAATTTAAATGCACTGCCATCCAGTGAATATTAGTTTACATCATAAGCCCCACATGTGTATAACATGTTGCAGTGCAGACACAAATGATAAATCATTTAATTCATTCATCAAAATAAGCTATGGTGGAGACTGGACAGGTATTGGCTGAATGTTGTTAACTGAGGAAATGAAGGAAGGGAGTAGGGTAGCTAGATAAAGAAGCAGGCCTTTCTCAGTTACTCTCGTTCAGGAAGCTCAGAACTTAATGGGACACTCACCACTCAGAAACTAGCCATAGAACCACTATCTCCCTAAAAGCAACTCAAAACAGGACCCAGGTGAGAGTAAGTGCTGCTTTTTCTAATTATGACTAGGGGATACATGCTTTCAGCTACCTCAGATGCAGAAATTTTCCTTATAGGCACAACATATTGGATGGTGGTGACATAACCCAATTAAATCTGTTGGGAAGTATAAATACCCGTTACACAAAAGCAAAGTATGTCAGGGATTGAAGAGGAGGCTTGAAGTTTCCCTGTATCTTACAGCCGACTTGGTAAGAGTGGAGCAGCCGGTGTCTTGGGAGGTAGAGTGACCTATTACCCCTGTGGTTCTGACTGCACTTTGGCCCTGAGAAACCTAATCAGTTAGGATTGTCCCAATGTGTGATGATTGCCTCCATTTATCACATTTGTTCTTGTGACCACAGGTCCTAAATCCTCTCCTTTACTCAAGCTTCCAAGGAAGAATCTCACTGGATTTAACATTTCTTAAATGTTTTTAATAGTCCATTTTAATGTGTATGTAGCGGAGTGTTCTGTAACAGCTTTATTGAGATTCACCATACCAACATACCATACAATTCACCAATTTAAAGTGTGCAATTTAGTAGTTTTTGTATATTCACAGAGTTGTGTTGTACAAACATCACCATAATTGATTTTATTTCATTAGCCCCCCAAAAAACCCTGTACCCTTCAGCTATGACCCCTCAAACACTCCTCTTTTCTCCCTACCCCTGACCCTATGCAAGCACTAGCTATAAAATTCTGGGTTGACAGTTCTTCCCCCTCCCCTCAACACTTGAAAAATGTTGTGCTATTGCCTTATGGCCTCCATAGTTTCTTATGAGAAATACACTGTAATTTGAATTTAGTTTCTAGAAATTTCATTTTGATTGACTCAGTATGGATTTCTTTGGGTTTATTTTGTTTGAGCTTTGTTCAACTTCTTAAATTTGTAGCTTTGTGTCTTTCACCAAATGTGGGACATTTCTAACCATTATTCCTTCAAATATGTTTTCAGCCTTTCATTCTTTTTCCTCTCTTTCTGGGACTCTGATGGTATAAATGGTAGAAACTTTGTTATTATCCCACGGAGCCCTGAGACTGTTGATTCTTTTTGTTTCTATCTTTTCTATCAGTTGTTCAGACTGAATAGTTTCTATTGGTCTGTCATCAAGTTCAGTGATTCTTTCCTCTGTCATTTCCATTACGCTATTGTGCCTATTAGGTGAGATTTCTATTTTGGTTATTTTATTTGGTTTTTTCCTTTTTTTTTGGCTGCATTGGGTCTTTTGCTGTGTGCAGGCTTAGTTACAGCAAGTGGGGGCTACTCTTCATTGCGGTGCATGGGCTTCTTATTGCAGTGGCTTCTCTTGTTGTGGAGCACGGGCTCTGGGCATGTGGGTTTCAGTAGTTGTGGTGCACAGGCTCAGTAGTTGCAGTGTTCAGGCTCCGTAGTTGTGGCTCACGGGCTCTAGAGCACAGGCTCAGTAGTTGTGGCATATGGGCTTAGTTGTTCCGCATCATGTGGGATCTTCCCAGACCAGGGCTTGAACCTGTGTCTCCTGCATTGGCAGGCAGATTCTTAACCACTGTGCTACCAGGGAAGTCTGGTTTTTTACTTATTTTTAAACATTTATTATTCTAAATTTTTCACTGGGTTCATCTTTATATTTTCTCTCTTTGCTGAGACTTTGGATTTTCCCATTTGTTTCAAGAGCATTCATAGTTGCTCGTCAGAGCATTTTTATGACCATTGCTTTAAAATCTTTGTCAGGTAATTCTAATATCTGTATCATCACAGTTTTGGTGCCTGCTGATTGTGTTTTCTTGTTTAATATTTTCCTGGTGTTTGGTTTGTCTAGTAATTTTGGATTATATCTTGGACATTTTGTGTATTATCTTATGAGACTCTGGATCCTACTTTAAATCTATTTTAGTACACTGACAATCTGTTTAGGTTTAGAATGAACATTTTGGTCCAATTTTGTAGACTATGGTTCAAATGTCAAGTTAGCTTTGAGAGCTCTTGTGAGTTATTTTCTGGTCTGCCCCATTTTTGTGCTACCCAGGCCAATTTAGAACCTAGGAAGTATCCCACCAAGAGTACCATTCTCAAAGCTTTTGCTATTTTGACTCTGGTCAGTTTCACATATGGGCTGCTCAGTTATCCATGGCATCATGCACTGATTTAAAGAATTGCTTTCTCTAGCTTCCTCCTCTCCATAACCTTTCCCCACTCTCTAGTTGGGAAGGGGTAAGATACCACCTTGTTGCCATCCTTTGCCTAATTCAGGGCACAATGCTTCATAGGGCTCCTCCCCACAGTCTCTGCAATATCCATTGGAGAGGAAAAGAGGTACAATTTGTTTTGTTGTATGTGCTTTTTTTTTTTTGCAGTATATGGGCCTCTCACTGTTGTGGCCTCTCCCGTTTGCGGAGCACAGGCTCCGGACACGCAGGCTCAACGGCCATGGCTCACGGGCCCAGCCGCTCCGCAGCATGTGGGATCTTCCCAGATCGGGGCACAAACCCGTGTCCCCTGCATCGTCAGGCAGACTCTCAACCACTGCGCCACCAGGGAAGCCCTGTTGTATGTGCTTTGAGTAGCAGAAGTATAGTCAAAAGAGTTCACTCCTGCAGAGCTACTCCCTTCCCAATATTTTGACTGGAGAGAGCAGGCTTCTTGGGGAATTTTGTGTATGTGCCCGCTGGTATTTCTGATGAGCTACTTTAGCACCCAGGCTGGCTTTACATAGGAGGCAAAAAATAAATAAATAAATAAATAAATCAGGGAACGCAATACCAGGTTGTTCCTGAAGTTTCATAGTCCCCTAAGCAATTTGCCTTCTTTTCACCACCTTTCATTTATTTTGCCTGGGGTGTTTAGTTTTAAGTAGCAGGAGGATCATGATAGTATGCATTTGCTCCACATTGTCTAAAACAGGAAGCCAACCATGATTCATTTTTGTAGATCTCAAAAACATACCACAATGCCTAGTGTATGATCTACACTAAGTATTTTTTCACAAAAGGAGTAAGGGAGGAAAAAAATAACCTCACTTCTCAAAATGTTAATTTAGTATGACAGAGTTGTTAAGAACATACCATTTAAAGTCAACAATCAGTTTGAATTTTAGCTTCACCACCTACTGTTATTGTAATGTGTACAAGTTACCTAACTTCTCTAAGTCTCAGTTTCCTATACTATAGGGACAGTAATATCTATCTCATAGGGTGAGTAAAAATGAGATAATATATTTAATGCATTTATCACAGTACTTGATAAGAAACAACTAGTAAATATAGTTCATAGTTATATTAGTAATAAAAACAATAATTATCAAATATCACTATCTGTTTCTTATCCTCCTAGGAAATTCTGCCGTTAAAGACAAAGAAGATCAATTTGGGAGAACACCACTTATGTATTGTGTGTTGGCTGACAGACTGGATTGTGCAGATACTCTCCTGAAGGCAGGAGCAGATGTTAATAAAACTGACCATAGCCAGAGAACAGCCCTCCATCTTGCAGCTCAAAAGGTGAGAAGTAAAACTACCGTGAAGAGTAAACCTTTTATGTGGTATTTGTTAATTGATTAATGGAACTGTGAGATGGACAGATGGTAAAGAAATCACAAGTATATAACTCGTAGTTTCGTATGTTTTCTCTAAAAACTGTAATCTTTAAACTGCAGAGAGTAAGCACAGATAACCATCAGTGGCTGCTTTCACTTATCCAGGTTCCTCCAGCGATGAAATTTATTTTCTGATCTAAAGTTAAGTTGGGAAAAAGGAAATAAAATTATATGTATTAATATGATTAAACTGTATTACAAATCAATTTATGCATGAGAAAAGGCAAAGAAAAAAGAAAACCACCACACACTAAATTGTCAATAGTGGTTGGATTTGGGAATTTGCTGACGATCCAGTGGCTAGGACTCCACGCTTCCATTGCAGGGAGAATGGGTTCGATCCCTGGTTGGGGAACTAAGGTCCTGCAAGCTGTGTGGTACAGCCAAAATATATATATATGAAATGTATATATATCTCAATAGTGGTTGAGTTTAAATATTGGGAATATATATGAATTTTGGTACTTTTCATTGTTTAAAATGTTTTCCTTAATGCGTGTTACTTTTACAATAAAAAGTTGTAGTTGCCCATAAAGTATGTGGCATTAGGGAGCATAAAAGAAATTTATTTTCTTTTTTTTTAATGTATTTATTTATTTATGACTGTGTTGGGTCTTCGTTTGTGTGCATGGGCTTTCTCTAGTTGTGGCAAGCAGGGGCCACTCTTCATCGCGGTGCTCAGGCCTCTCACTATCGCGGCCTCTGTTGTTGCGGAGCACAGGCTTCAGATGCGCAGGCTCAGTAATTGTGGCTCACGGGCCCAGTTGCTCCGCGGCACGTGGGATCTTCCCAGACCAGGGCTCGAACCCGTGTCCCCTGCATTGGCAGGCAGATTCTGAACCACTGCGCCACCAGGGGAGCCCAAGAAATTTATTTCCTGAAATGTATTTTCAAATTTTTAAAAATCTGAATCTCTATTGCTAGTATAAATGATTTCAAGTTTTTAAAGGCTTGTTAAGAGCTCAGTTTTTTAGGATTAAACATATCAAAAAACAATAAAATGGGAAGCTTCTAAATTTATTTGAAAACTTATTTATCTGAAAATGATTTTTCTCACCATAAAATTTTGGTCTATAAAATATATTTCCAGTGCCTGATATTTTTCTCTTTGTTATTTTAGACTTATGTATTTTGGGAATAAAAAGCAATGAAAATTGGTTAGATACAGCAGAAACTATTAGAGTTATTTCCCATTAAAAAATGTGAACCAGATATAGCTGATTAATTGAGGGGTTAGAAAAATACCTTTTCATTAGTTGAAAGCATAAAAAGAGACTGACATTAAGATATACTTCTGAATATGCTAGTTATATGCTCTTATCAGTTAGGTCTGTCAGATTATTTCCAAAGTTATTGCTCTTGAATTTGCTTTTCATTACAGTAATTTTTTAAAAAAATCTCTCATTTTCAATCTCAGTTTTAACTACTGCTCAGGTATTTATAACCTTTCACCTAGGCTTGTCAGCTGTTAAAATTATTTACTAAGGAAGTGTAACTCCATTTAACATGTTATCATAAAAAAGTAAACATTTCAGATTGGGAATAGCTCCACTACTAAGAATTTGACACACTTTAGATTTTTTCATTGTGATTCACTTAGGTTTAAAACTCAACTTTAAAAATGTAAGTTGGGGGAAACTAACTGCACATCAAGTGGATCATGTGAGGAAAGAAAAAGAATTTAAGTTGATGATCCAACAGTATGACATTTTTGTAGAGGTATAATGTGAAAAAGGTTGAGAGAAGGGGAGAGCACAACCAGACATGTGAGCTGCTAAGTCTCTCTGTGAGATGCAGTGCGTTGCTTCTGTTTGCTTTTTGTTTCTCCTTTATTTTTTTAAGCAGTGATTTCTTTAGTGTCAAAGAATAAATAGAACTATGATTTACATGTCACAGTTTACATAGCTGATAGTTGTTGCAGAGCACGGGCTCTAGACACATGGCCTTCCGTAGTTGTGGCACACGGGCTCAGTAGTTGTGGTTTGCAGGCTCTAGAGCACAGGCTCAGTAGTAGTGGCACACGGGCTTAGTCGCTCCACGGTATGTGGGATCTTCCCAGACCAGGGCTCGATCCCGTGTCTCCTGCATTGGCAGGCGGATTCTTAACCACTGTGCCACCAGGGAAGCTCCTTTAAACTTTTTGATGATGGCCATTCTGACTGGTATGAGGTGATATCTCATTGTAGTTTTGATTTGCATTTCTCCAGTAATTAGCAGTGTTGAACATGTTTTCATGTGCCTCTTGGCCATCTGTATGTCTTCTTTGGAGAAATGTCTATTTAGTTGTTCTGCCCATTTTTGATTGGGTTGTTTGTTTCTGGCTTAGGCTTTTAAGCACTCAGGTCACATTTCCCCAGCCTTCACCTCAGGAGCCATCTGGAAGTATCTGTGCTCTAATCCAGTGGTTCTTAAACTTGAGCAAGCAGCAAGATGGCCTGGGGTATTTAGTGGGTACTTCCAGGCTTCTCTGTGGCTGTATTCACTCAGTCTGTTTAAAACCAATTTAATAGCTGCTCACTCTGCCACAAACTGTGTTGCCAGAGGATATCTGAAGAGTGAGCAAGTGGGGTTTTAGATTTTGGTGTGCTTCTAAAAGAACGCACCAAAAGACGTTTGCAGTGCCCACATTACCTAGAAATGTAGGAAAGTCTGAGCATATGAAACCCTTATATTCTGGAATTTTAATGATCTCTCAAGACATCTCTGGACTGAGAGGGGCTATGTTAGACAACCCTTGCAGTTTACCCCATTTGACTTCAACCTTAGCTAAGCTACCTTTTCCAGGCAGACAGAGTCTTAGTCTGAAGAATATTTGCTTCATTACATTCTAACTTCTGAGGTTTTCAAACTAGCATCAGTTTTGTCCTCTTCTGAGTATTTAGAAACTATATCTAAACCTGCCCTCTGGCTTTCCAGTTTAGACCCTGGTTTCAAATAATTAGGGTCTTACATTCAAATGAGTGTTCCAACCAAAACCCAGATTGGTCTATTTTTAAACAAATCTGAGAATTGAAATAAAAACCTGTCCATTCTTTAATACTTTGATTATAGTTAATGTACTTCCACCTGCATAGATGAAATTTATAGTCACAAGAAACAGCATGTCAGCAAATCTTAACTGAAATCACTACTTTGAGTTGTAACATAGTTCTAGTAAGAAAAAAATTACTTAATTTCATAGTAGCTTCTTAGCAGTTAGAATAGTAGAATGTTAACTATTTTCTATAGAAGTAAACTGAGGTCTAGTTTGAGTTCTTCAAGGCCACTTCGTCATTTGCAGAGTCAGGAATTATCTCGGTTTTTTTTGATTCCCTGCTCAGTGCTCTTGATCATGCTCCACTGAAAGAGAAGTTACTCTTCTGCAGCTTACTTCCTCAGGCCTCTGGTTCTTCTGTCTTAGAGTAATTCTCAGATCCAGTCAGTTTCCCTGTCAACTCCCCAAAGAAATACCTAAAGGTTTCTTTCTTTTCCTTTCTTCGTCCCTTCCTCCTTCCCTCCCTCCCTCCCTCCCTTCCTTCCTTCCTTCCTTCCTTCCTTCCTTCCTCCCTTCCTTCCTTCCTTCCTTCCTTCCTTTACCTTCTTTCTCTCTCCCTCCCTCCCTCCCTTCCTTCCTCTCCTTTCTTGACAAAGCGAAGGACTTTATTGGAAAGGGGTGCTCAAGCAGAGAGCAGCAGGGCAAGGGAACCCAGGAGAACTGCTCTCCTAAGGGCTTCTTCCTTATGGGCCAGATTCAGAATTTGAACCCAGAGCTAATGCCTTTAAGTCCAGTGTTTTCTTTCTTTATGATATAATACCTCTCAAACACAGTAGAACTGCCTTGCAAGATTGTTTTTAAATCTACGTGGCTTGCAGCATTTTGTTTTGAACATGATCATGTTTCCTACAACCATATTCATTTTCTAATCATCTTTATCTCTTCGCTGACCCCCACTTTTACTGTCATGAAAATTCAAGCGTCTGCTTTCCATGAATAGATTAGAGATCCCCACAAGCCTAGATTCCCATGGAAACCAGTCAAAAACTAAATGGAAAAGAAAGAGTATATATTGAATTTCCCTGAGACCTACAGCTTGTTTGTCATTAGACTCATGCTGATTTCTTTTAAACTCTGGGCACAGGACCAGTGAATATTTTTACAGCTGATAAAAAGGAACTTCAGATCCATTTACTTTCATTTAAATGTCTAAAACTTAATTTTGTATATAACATCAATTCCAAAGAAAATTTGAGCATTAATTTGCTAATTACCTTCTTATGTCATAGAACTGTATTTGTTCATATCATGTCCTCTTCTTGTCTTTTTCCTACCTATATTTTACTATTCAGAGTTGAATGAGAGGAAATCAGGGGGCTTATTATTCCTATAGTATGAATATTGTCAGCCCCTGGGCACAATATTTTCCCTGTGACCAATCATAGGATTCTTTCTACCTCTTTTGACCGTTAAGATTTTACAAAGCCCAGATGATCCCTTACTAATATAATAACAGAAATACAACAAAAATGCCAAAGTAAGGGTGATCAAGAAAGCCAGGGAGAAGGCACCTGGGGAGGGCAAGTTAGAATTTTAAATAAGGTAATCAAGATAGTCTTCATTGAGATGGTGACATTTGAAGCAAGACTTGCAGAAGGTGAGAAAGTTAACCATGTGAATGGCTGAGGGAAGAACCTTCTTTCATTCCAGGCTGGAGGAACAGTCAGAGCAAAGGCCTTAAAGTGGGAGCATGCCTGGAATGTGTGAGGAGTAACAAGGAGGCTAGTGTGGTTATAATGAGTGAGCAAGGGGAGAGCAGTAGGTGTTGAGGACAAGGAAGAAATGGGGGCCAGACTCAGTAGGGCCTTTTGGCCATTGTCAGGAATATGTTTTTACTCCGAATGATAAAGGAGGCATTGGAGGGTTTTGAGGAAAGGAATGACATGATCTGACATGTCTTAATAAAAAATAATAATTTTGGCCAAGTAAAGAAATTTTTCTCCAGTTTTACCATTATCTATTCCTTCATTCCTTCTTCATATGTTTTCAAGTTTCTGTTCCATCCTGATCCCTTTCACTGTATATGTACACAGTTGCCTAAATCCCCCTTAAAATAAGACACCTAGAATGGAATGCATTGCCAGTTTGATGAGCACAAAGTATAGCATGACCTTCATCTTTGGCATTTTGGCAACCAAATATAGCTGATTCATGTTGAAAGTTTTTCAAACAAAACCTCTAAAGTCTACTTTATACTTCCTACTGCTTAAATTCATCCTGTATTCATATTGTTGTGGTTTTGGACTCAAGTATAGCATCTTATCATACCTATATTTAATCATTTCTTTGAACTTCCCAGACTGACTTAGGTAGAGTTTACCATTCCCTCCTTTGTTCCTCCAGTACCTGTGTACTCAACTACTGTTATATCACCTACGTACCAAAAGATATTTGTTTACCCATTTGATTTCCCCATGGACAGTAAGCATCTTAATATCAGGAAGAGGGCCATAGTCATCTTTTTTATTTCTAGTGCCTAGTACTTAACATATACTCAGTTAATGCTTGGTGAATTGAATTGGGTTCATCGTGCAACCTGTCAAGGTCCTCTTGGTTCTTGAATCTCTCATCCAGTATAGTTGTCATCTCTCCCACACATGAGTCACCAGATTCTCGTCCTAATCTTTAATATCAAAATAGAACCTGCCTGCAGAAAAGCTTAATCATTGAAACACTGCTACTAAAATTAACTTCACCAATTTAAAAGATTATTTTATTCTTTCCTTATACTTGTCTAAACTATGTCATCAGTGGTAACCAGGCTTTTTGAAAATTTTTATATAGTCTATCAGAGTGTACTTGTTTGCCACTCCAATTCTGATGCGTATGTAATTCATTCATTTTGTTCAACAAATAAATTTTTGTTATTTAATATGTTTGAGGCATTGTGCTATATATCTTGAAGTATTTAAATTCAACCTGTCTAAATATTTAAAGTATTTCAGATTCTGAATCATCATAAAGTTAACATCATAGAGCTAAAATAAAACTACTCATTTTAAGGAAATTTACTGAGTATACTCAGTTTATCCCAAACAATTTTGGATATCAGAAGATACAGTTTGTATTCTTTCAATTTTTTATTCAAATCCTTTCTATCTCTTTGTCATTCATCCAACTGACTCTTTGCAAACAATTTGTTAGGAATTTGGGCTAAAATATCAGACTACACTTTGAAGTAATGACTATAAATTTCTAACCATGTATGTAACTGGTCATTTCAATGCTGTACTGATTGTAAACTAGTAAAATCTGTGTGTGTTTGTGAGTGTGCAAATATTTGCACCAGGTGTGTGCTTTAAATTGTTATTTAATTGAATGGTAATCTGTATACATATTATAAAACGTTAACAATACCATGAAGGTTTACAGTGCACAATCTGGGAATAGGGGAAACCTATCTCTGAATCAAAATAAAGAAGTGATAGGAAAAAGATTAATAAATATAGCTACATAGAAGTAAGAAAGACTTTTCCCCCTAGAAAACATCATAAGCAAAGAAAAAGAAAGAGAAACTGAGAAAAAATATTTGCAAGCTATGGCATTAACAATAGGTTAACATCCTGACTTCCCTGGTGGTACAGTGGTTAAGAATCCGCCTGCCAATGCAGGGGACACGGGTTCGAGCCCTGGTCCGGGAAGATCCCATATGCCATGGAACAACTAAGCCCGTGCGCCACAACTACTGAGCCTGCGCTCTAGAGCCTGTGAGCCACAACTGCTGAGCCCGTGTGCCACAACTACTGAAGCCTGTGTGCCTAGAGTCCATGCTCTGCAACAAGAGAAGCCACCGCAATAAGAAGCCCGTGCACCACAACGAAGAGTAGCCCCCGCTTGCCGCAACTAGAGAAAGCCTGCGTGCAGCAACGAAGACCCAATGCAGCCATAAATAAATAAATAAATAAAATTAAAAACAAAAAAAACAATAGGTTAATATCCCTAATGTATAAAATGGAGAAGAAAAAGACCAATGATTCTATAAAAAATGAACAAGAGATATGAATAGATAGTTCACAGAAAAGGAAATGCAAGTGACCCTTAAATATGGGAAAATGCGCTCAGCATTGTTTATCAAAAGACAAATGCATGTTAAAATTACAATAACATGTTTTTCGTATGTCATAGTGGCAAAAGTCAAAAAGTTTGACAGTATGCTCTGATGGCAAAACTGTTGCTAGAGGGAATGAAAAAAAGTACAATCCCTATGGAGGAAAACTAAACAATATCCAGCAAAATTAACAAGAATATGCATTTACCTTTGACCCAACATTTCCACTCCTAGAAATCTATCCCAAACATACACTGGTAAATATAAGAAATGGTGTATGTGCAAGACTATTAAATTGCAGCAGTATTTGTAATAAAAAAAGCATGAAGGGAAATGTCCTTTTAAAGGACTGATTGAATGAACAAATGTATGTCCACACAATGGAATGTTATGTAGCTGTAACAAATAATGAGAAGTATTTTTATATAATGTTTTTAAATGATCTCCTGGGGTTAAAAAAAAATGTGAAATGTTATGTGTGGTCTATCAGAAATGGAACTTGTAATTCAATTGACAGTGGACAAGCTAGACTTGGAGTACCTGGGACTGAGGACATCACTGGGATGGGCAGAAAATGATGGAAAGTCTAGCCAGAAATTATGGGTGGTATCCTAGAGTACAAAAACACACTGAGATGTGGAGACAGGAAAGTGGGTAATTTGTCAGTGACACCTCAGCCACAAAATTGGAAGAGGGGGTGAGCCATGACAGTACACCATCCCCTGGGAGAACTCACAAAGGACAAGGCTTGAAGAAATATGGATACTAGGCAGGTTTGTAAGTTAGTATATAAAGAACATAAACTAGAGCCCCAATACCTAAGACCATAATACTGTTGAGTGGATAGATGGATAGATAGGCATCCCTTTGCTAGACCTGGAGGTACCAGATGGGACTAGATCACAGCAACAAGACAGAAAACTGAGTTATGCTATCCAGATCACAATATTAAGGCATCCAGGCTGACTTGACTCTCACTGATCTCACCAATGAGCTAAGCTTAAATTTTTCCTGGGGGAAGGGTAGCACACGGACCACAATATCTAGAATCAGAAAAATTGAACATTCTTGTCTTTTTCACCTTTTCAACATCAAGAAAAACCTTTCCAGAAGCCCTGTGGCAGACTTTCCTTCTATCTCTTTGACTCTCTAGGCAAGGAGAATAAAACTGCCATGATTGTTTAAATCAATCAAAGCCACTGTCTGGATTTGGTCAGGGCCCAGCCTCCTCTGAAGGACAAAACCACTTAAAGGAGGATCAACAAAAATCAGGGTTCTGTTAGCCTGGAAGAAGATGGGTGTAGATGTTAGGCAGGCACGCTACCGTGTCGGCCACAATGTTCTTTGGACACTTAACAGAGCTTTGTGGACCTATAACTACTATGTAAAGCAATGACTGTAGTCCGCCTTTGTGGAATTCCAACCCATGGCACCGCCCTCCAGCTTTAGGTTGTATTCTGCTTACAACAGGAGTGGCTTAACACTTACCCTACTTTTTTTTTATGATAAAGAATATCTTTTTATTTTATTTTATTGGAGTATAGTTGATTTACAATGTTGTGTTAGTTTCAGGTGTACAGAAAAGTGATTCAGTTACACATATACATATATTCATTCTTTTTCAGATTCTTTACCCATTTAGGTTATTACAGAATATTGAGTAGAGTTCCCTGTGCTATACAGTAGGTTCTTGTTGGTTATCTATTTTATATATAGTAGTGTGTATATGTTAATCCCAAGCTCCTAATTTATCCCTCCCTGCTACATTTCCCCTTTGGTAACCATAAATTTGTTTTTGAAATCTGTGAGTCTGTTTCTGTTTTATAAATAACTTCATTTGTATCGTTTTTTAAAAATTATGTTCCACATATGAGTGATATCATATGATATTTGTCTTTCTCTGTCTGACTTACTTCACTTAGAATGATAATCTCTAGGTCCATCCATGTTGCTGCAAAAGCATTATTTTATTCTTTTTTATGGCTGAGTAATATTCCATTGTGTATATGTATATTTGTACCACATCTTCTTTATCCATTTGTCTGTCGATGGACATTGAGGTTGTTTCCATGTCTTGGCTATTGTAAATAGTGCTGCAATGAACAGTTGGGGTGCATGTATCTTTTCAAAGTATGGTTTTCTCTGGATATATGCCCAGGAGTGGATCATATTGCTGGATCATAAGGTAGTTCTATCTTTAGTTTTTGTTTTTGTTTTTGTTTTTTGCGGTACGCGGGCCTCTCACTGCCGTGGCCTCTCCCGCCGCAGAGCACAGGCTCCTGACGCGCAGGCTCAGCGGCCATGGCTCACGGACCCAGCCGCTCCGCGGCATGTGGGATCCTCCCGGACCGGGGCACGAACCCGCGTCCCCTGCATCGGCAGGCAGACTCCCAACCACTGCGCCACCAGGGAAGCCCTATTTTTAGTTTTTTTAAGGAACTTGCATACTGTTCTCCATAATGGTTGTACCAATTTACATTCCCACCGACAGTGAGGAGGGTTCCCTTTTTTCCACACCCTCTCCAGCATTTATTGTTTGTAGACTTTTTGATGATGCCCATTCTGACTGATGTGAGGTGATACCTCATTGTAGTTTTGATTTGCATTTCTCGGATAATTAGTGATGTTGAACATCTTTTCATGTGCTTTTTGACCATCTGTATGTCTTCTTTGGAGAAATGTCTATTTAGATCTTCTTCCCATTTTTTATTAGGTTGTTTGGATTTTTTGACTTAGAGCTGCATGAGCTGTTTGTATATCTTGGAGATTAATCCCTTGTGGGTCACTTCATTTGCAAATGTTTTCTCCCACTCTGTGGGTTGTCTTTTGTTTATGGTTTCCTTTGCTGTGCAAAAGCTTTTAAGTTTAATTAGGTCCCATTTGTTTATTATTGTTTTTATTTCCATTATTCTAGGAGGTGGATCCAACAAGATATTGCTGCGATTTATGTGAAAGAGTGTTCTGCCTATGTTTTCCTCTAAGAATTTTATTGTGTCCAGCCTTACATTTAGGTCTTCGATCCATTTTGAGTTTAACACTTAGCCTACCTTGATGTCCTTCCTTTTTTTTTTTTAGCAAATATGGATATCTCCTCCCAAAGGCTCCCAAATAAGAGAATAGTCAGATCACTTAGCTTTGTCAGTAACAAATATAGGCACCACCTGTCGTGTTAGCCCACCCTTCACCCCACAAGCTTAATTGAGAAGTGTGGTTGTGAAGAGCACTGGTCTGAAAATCAAAGGATTCATTTAGTGAACAGATATCTATTAAGCATCTGCTAACCGTAAGGTGCTCTTTTATCTGTTTGGGCCATAGCGGTGAACGAGACAAAGCAAAACCCCTGCGTTCAAGGGGCTTATATCTTGTTGGTGGAAGACAAATTAATAAATATTATAAAATAAGTTATGTCAGATGGGGATACATGCTACGGAAAAAAAATAAGGCAGGTGAAGGAGATAGGCAGCCTAGGGGTTGCAAATATAAAGAGAGCGATGGGGATAAACCTCACTTAAAAAAGTAACATTAAGCAAACATTTGACATTTAAGTGACCTAAAGGCAATGAGAGAATAAACCTTTCAGGGAGAGAGAATGCCATGTGCAAAGATCCTGAGATGGAGCATGCTTGGTATTTACCAGGATCCATCAGCAAGGAGGCTAGTGATGTGAGGAGGAAGTCAGAGGTCAGGTAGGGCCAGTAGGATATTTAAGAATTCTGCTTTTCCTCTGCATGAGAGAGGAAGGTTATTGAAGGGTATGAGCACAGAAAATATAATCTAGGTTGTATGTTGAAAGTCTTATTCTAACTGCTGTGCTGAGGATAGATTGTCAAAAGGATGAGGGCGGAAAAAGGGAAACTAATAGGAAGCTGAGAGATGATGTTGATTTGGACCAGAGTGGAAGTGGTGAAAATGGTAAGAAGTGGTTCAATTTTAAACATTTTTTGAATTTACTGATGGATTACAGATATGAGAGGAGAAGTCAGTGAATTTGACACTAAGGTTTTTTAAGCCTCATATCTTTTAAAATGTTTTATTAGGGAGAACTTCTCCCCTTCCGATGTTGAAGCAAATCCCAGGAATTATATCATTATATTCAATATTTATTTATATAACAATGATTTTTAATATAATCATTGTGATACTTATTAAAATTTAGCAAGAATTATGTAGCATAGTATCATAAAATAGCCCATTGATATTCAAATTATGAATTGTCTAATAAATGTTTTTGTTTGTTGATTTACATTTGTTTGAATTAAGATCCAAAAAGGGCAATATACTGTGATTTGTTTATGTCTTTTAAGTCTTTTTTAATCTATAGGTTCTCCCTTCATCTTTCTTTCTTTTTTTTCTTACAGTTTTTTGTAATTGTAGTTTAACTCCTACCCTAACTTGATATCTTGGTCAGGACTGATTCTCTCAGTCTAGACTATGTTGATTCTCTCCCTGGGTATAGTTAACTTATTCCTCTGTCTTCTGTATTCCCTATAAATTAGTTATTTTATCTATAGGCTTCATCTGATTCAGGTTCAATTTTTTTGGCTAAACCACTTCATGGTTATGATACATTTCTCATCAAGAAGACACATAATGTTTCGTTGTCTCTATTTTTGTGATGTTAGCAGTTATTGATGTTCAGTGCCCAAAGCCAGTTGTTTATTAGGTGTTGCAAAATGGTGATATTCTAATTCTACCATCCCTTCTGCAGTTATTAGCTGGAATAATTCATCAAAGAGAAACGAGCCCTTATCTGCTATTAGATTACTCAATGGTATATATAGTTCATGTAGAAAAGGAAGAATAAATCCTTAATTCTTTCTCTTTACTAGTTTTCAAAATGAGTTGATTTCCTGAGTGTCCCCATGATGACCAATTAAGCTTTTTCTTTTTAATATCATTATGAACAAGGCATAGGATTCGATAGTATCATTTTTTTAATATAATTTTTATCTTCCTTATTCCTGCTGGTTATGCAGGCTGTAACACTGGTACAGGCGTGAGAGCTCTCCTTCAGGCCTTCCTGAATCCATTTTATTTATTTATTTTTTAAATTAAAAAATTTTTTGGCTTCACAACACGGCATGTGGGGTCTTAGTTCCCCGACCAGGGATCGAACCCACACCCCCTGTAGTAGAAGCGCAGAGTCTTAACTACTGGACCGCTAGGAAAGTCCCTTTAGTATCATTTTAACATATTTGCTATATCAATCCAGTGACGTTATTATCCTTAACTGATATTCAAATTACTCCATCTTTGGTTGAGAGAGGTCCTTCAAGTTGGTTCCTAGATCCTTTTGGCATGATCCTATGAGGTGATAGCTCCCTTGCTATCTGCTATGACCAAATTTTCCAAATATTTTTTGCTCCAGATCTGGAATCAGCCATTTCTCCAAGGAACTGCGGTTCCTTATAGCAGGAAAAAGTATTTGGAGACTATAATCTAAAGTCTAGAGGTGCTCAACAACCCGTTGTTACTGGGTTGGTGATTGTTTCTAAGCCTTTACAGTGGACACTGCTTGGAAATATTTTTCAATAAAAATACAATTTTATCACTTCCTATTCTAATTCAGGACTAAGATTGTTTTTCTGTTGTGGTTGTTTTTTGCTTTTTTAGACTTACCCTCTTTTATCTTACATCTCTACTCCTTTTTCTCACTTGGCTGAGAATGATAGAGTATCACATGGCATAGATGAAGAAACTGAGACTCAAAGAGTTTGAGTAATTTTTCACTAAGTGGCAGAGCCAGGATTCAAACATAGATCTATGTGACTCCACAGTCTTTGCTTAAATTTGTCTTTTAGAAAATTTGACTTGACACTCTTCCCTTGCTTCAAAGAAGAGCATTTTTTTTTTAACATCTTTACTGGAGTATAATTGCTTTACAATGGTGTGTTAGTTTCTGCTTTATAACAGAGTGAATCAGCTATATGTATACATATATCCCCATATCTCCTCCCTCTTGCGTCTCCCTCCCACCCTCCCTATCCCACCCCTCTAGGTGGACACAAAGCATCGAGCTGATCTCCGTGTGCTATGTGGCTGCTTCGCACTAGCTATCTGTTTTACATTTGGTAGTGTATATATGTCCATGCCACTGTCTCACTAGAAGAGCATTTTTCTTTTTTTTTCTTTTTTTTTGCAGTACGCGGGCCTGTCACTGCTGTGGCCTCCCCGGCCGCGGAGCACAGGCTCCGGACGCGCAGGCTCAGCGGCCATGGCCCAGAGGCCCAGCCGCTCCGCAGCATGTGGGACCTTCCTGGACCGGGGCAGGAACCCGTGTCCCCTGCATCGGCAGGCAGACCCTCAACCACTGCGCCACCAGGGAAGCCCAAGAAGAGCATTTTTAAATGAACTTCCAGGTATAGAATTTAATTCAACTAACATGTATTGAGCATCCATTACCGTGCAGAGTCCTGTTCTCTTGTGTAAGACTGATGTCAATCAGCAAATCTTGTCAGCTCCACATTCCAAAATGTTTCCAGAATTCAACCACTTCTCAACACCCCATCTGCTGCCACCCTGGTAGTAACCAGCAGCATCTTGGATTGGATTAATGATGTAGTAGCCTTGCTTGGATTATTGTAGCAGCCTCCTAACTGGCCTCCTGGCTTGTGCTCTTGCTCCTACAGTCTATGGTCATCACATCAGCCAGAATGACCCTTTAAAACCTAAGTCAGGGACTTCCCTGGTGGTCCAGTGGTTAAGACTCTGCACTTCCACAGCAGGGGGCACGTGTTTGATCCCTGGTCGGGGAGCTGAGATCCCACATGCTATGCAGCACAGCCAAAAAACAAGAAAAAAATCATGTCACTCTTCTGCTCCAGACCCTCCAAGCATCTTCCACCTCAGAGTAAAAGCCCAAGTACTTCCTATGGATTATAAATCCTTATATGTTTTGAATCCCGTTACCTATATGACCTCATTTTTAATCTTCCTCTGTTTTCTCTGCATAAGCCACTCTGGCTTCAGCACTGTTCCTCTAAGAAGCAGAGAATGCTGTTGCCTCAAGGTTTTTGCATTTGCTCATTCCTCTGCTAGGAGTGATATCCCAATAAGTGTCTCTGTGTTCAACTCTCTCACTTTCATCAGTTCTTTACTCAAATATCACTGTTTCAGTAAAGCCGCCCCTGGCTCTCCTATCTAATACCTCCTCACTTCACACATTTTATTCCACCTACTTTGCTTTCTTTTTTTCCTTAGCACTTAACACCATCTAAAATACTATATGTTTTACTTGTTTACCTTGTTCATTGTCTTATACTCCACTGGAATGTAAACTCCATAAAGTCAGGGATTTTTTTGGTCTGTTTTCTCCCTATTGCCTAGAACAGTGCCTGGTACATGGTTCGTGCTCAGAAAATGTTCATTAAATGAATGAGTATACTTCTAAAGTTACAGCTTCATTAACTTTCCCACGTGGCCCAGCATTTCCTGCATTGTGCATGTATTCTCAACTAAAAACGTATGGTGCCATTCCGGTTGTCTTATATTAGAATACTTTTTTAAAGGAAGAATAGCTCTGCTTTGCTATCTCTCTTTTTCTCATACAACCCTTTACCCTCACCCCAATGCCTCCTGCTTGTTCTTCACAGAATACTTCCTCTCTTGGGACTGTATATTTCTTTTTCTTTTCTTTTTTTTTCTTCTGGTTAAATAGCCACAGACTGTCTATTTGAGCTGACTCTGGTTGGAAAGTGAGTCAGTGCAGCCTAGTGGAGAGCAGAGGCCTGAGCATTTGCGTCTCCAGAATGTTTGTATTGACAAATGGCAGTCAGTTATTGGCATTTATGTCCCTTGGTGATACTTCAATTGGCTTATCTTTGCTGGTCAAATGCCTTAATTGTTCTGGCCTTTAATTCAGTCAAAGTTGGAGCTAGAGCAGAGGGGAAAGAGAAGGAGCAAGCCTAACAGAACATCAAGCTTGAGCTGGGAGGCTGCTGGCAACGATCAGCCTGTCATAATGTTATGATTTGTTCATTTTTATACCATTTATTAGCCTTTACTTGTTGTGCCATTTGGCCTCCAGGGCAGATAAAGTGCTGTCTAATTTGGTAGGTTTGCCTCTGTCAGAGCAGCCTCAACAGGGAAGGTGTTAGCTGCAGTGACAAATAATCAATAGCTGTCGTTGTCATGAAGAACGTGAGCAGTTGGGCCTTTCATCTGGAGGATTAGAGGTCTAATTGGATTGAGAATAGGGAGGGTGGGCTGTTGGGTAACCCTGTCAGCCTTGTGAAGCTGTCAAATGTCGGCCTTATTCATGGTGAAGGGAATAGGAACCGTGTGCTTTCAGAATTGAGGAGGAAGGCATGTTAAAGCCCTTTATACAAAGGAACAGATCCTGAAGTCGACTCAGCTAACATATGCTCCCTTTTTTATTTAATTAGAGATCCCTTAGGATAATAAATCTATGTAACTTTAAATGATATCTTCAAGCCTAGATGTGCAAAACACACACACGTACACACAATACAAATCTAGATTCGTTCTTTTTGTCTTTGGTCATGCTACAAGGTAAACCACTTAAATGGAGATTAAGAATGAAACTATAGGGGAGAAATTGCATAAATTGTCATCTCATTGTCAGAACTAACAAGTGATAATCATTTTTAACTATTATTAAAAGAAAATAACTGAGACATTAAATTAAAAGGATAGATGAGTTAATAATGAAGTATGGATATTTGACAGTATTTTTCTCCCATACTCATTTAGAAATGGGGTTCCTTATAAAACAAAATCTTTCTTTTACCCCAACATGAACGAACCCAAAGAATGAAGAATTATGCATTGGCTAAATTGTTTCTTCAAAAGGATGCACAATTCTTTATTTCTTAAAGAATTAGAACAAGTGACAGGATTGGATTTAAATGATACCAATGCTATCGTATAAATTCAGGCTGAAAACCTCTTCTCTTCTATATCCCTACATACTTATGCTAGTCCCCTATACTCCTGTATCCTTATGCTATCATATTTATAGTATGAATGGAGAAGTTGTTTGAAAACAATGAGTTGACTTATTCTCTAGTACGGAAATCTTAATACTGCCTCTTCAAGACCAAGTGAATGATTTTAAATTTCAGTAAATTCTATGGAACAAACTTAATGATGAATGCTAAACACAATGTGTAAACAAAATTTATGTTTCCTTATGTATACACTCTCTATGTACAAATTAAATTCAATGCATTTTTGTCATCCAAAAGCATACATAATGTTTTAAATACTTTTACAGTACACTAGGTACTGTAAGCATCATTTATGCAGTGTATCTTGATGAAAGCCTTGAATAAAGGTGAATTGACAGTAATGTCAAGAGTGTGTGAATAAGCATTCCTAGGTAATGGATTATGTGTTCAGCCAATCTCTATAACCCCGTGGTCTCTTTTTGATAGTCATTCAAAGCTTTGCTAACTAATTTGAAATGACTCAGAAAAGAATGCCAAAAGAACTGGATGATATACAAACTAGACACTGGATGGATGAACCGAGTGACCTCATTGGGTCCTTGAAACTCTGAGATTCATTATCATTACAAGTATTTCATTAAGTTCTTTCTATATAAGTGCTAGCTTGAAGATTCTATTATAGTCCATAAAGATTCTATTCTTTTTTTGTTTGTTTGTTGCGGTACGCGGGCCTCTCACTGTTGTGGCCTCTCCCATTGCGGAGCACAGGCTCCGGACACGCAGCCTCAGCGGCCATGGCTCATGGGCCCAGCCGCTCCGCGGCATGTGGGATCTTCCCAGACCGGGGCACGAACCCGTGCCCTGCATCGGCAGGTGGACTCTCAGCCACTGCGCCACCAGGGAAGCCCAGGTTCTATTCTTTATAGTACATAATGAAGATTAGGAAAGTTCTCAATACTGCTGACTAAGCATTTATTAGAATTGTTATCTAAAGTACTCGTTTTGCTTGATCTAAGCTAGGAAAATTTAAAGTTTCAAAACAACTCTTCAAGGTTGCAGAAATCTCTCAGATTTTATGCAATTCTTCTACAGTTACATCTGTGAAAGTATAATTTCTTCTACAGTTACATCTGTGAAAGTATAATTGTGACCAAATTTTCTTAAGCAAAATTGCTCACAGGAAATGGTAGAGGGAAACTTGATGTCCTTGTAAAAGAATTTCAGTGTTTAGGTAGCTAGATTCACATTAGGGTGTTTGATCAGAACATACTGTCTGTGACCTATAAGTAGAGTCTTTGCTCTTGAAGTGACATTAGAATATTTTGTTGCTTTGTTGCTTTGTAACTCCTCATAAGCTTTTTCATTCATTCATTTAACAAATGTTTATGCAAAAGCCACTATGCTAAGTTTCAGAAATACACCCATGAACAGGGCGTAATCCTGCCCTCAATGACTTCATAGTTTAATGGGGAAAACAGACAAGGCAAATTGTAATTAGACTATACTATTCTTGTGTTAAATCCTAGAAAAGGAGTAAGCTTAGGGATATCATGGAGAAAAGTAGGAGGGGCACCTAAGCCACCCTGGAGTGCTGTAGTCTGGAATGACTTCCTTAAACAAATAGCATCTATGCCAAGTGGAGAGGTAAAAGAGGTGGGAAGGTCACTCCAAGAATACCTTGGAGTGTTCTTGTAGTACTCTCAAGGAGAGAAAGAATATGTAGTTTAATATGTATGGATCATTGAATATGAGGTATACAATATGGAGAGATGATATTGGGCAAGTAAAATGGGGTCAAACCTTGAAGGGTCCTACATGGAGAACAGTGAAAGGATTTGAAATTTTATTGAAGGGTTATATTTAAAACTTGAAAATTGATTATATTGGGCTGAAGGAAAGGGATTTGTAGCTAACTCACCAATGCCTTTCTGATCACCAAATTCAAATACTTTTCCTAAGTCCTAGTCTTCCTTGACTTCATTGGTACATTTGACCTTCCTTATAACCCTCTCCATGAATTTCTTTCTTTTCCCTGAGGTATATTACCTGTAACAGTGGCAAAAATATTGAACTAGATTTGGAAGTCAGAAGACCTAGATTCATGACTTAGGTTCTGCTTCTTTCTAACTAAGTGATTTGGGACAAGTTTTGAGCATAAATGTTCTGGGCTTCTGTTTCATGGTCTTTAAATCTGATAATACTGATCTCAAAAGGTTCTAATGGGGGTTAAATAAATTCCTGGATTTGAAAGGACCCTTTGTTTCTGTTAAGGGACATATAGTCTGAAGAGCCCTGACTTGGATCCCAAAATGATAAGCCTGTTGAGTAAGGAAAAAAGTATATTCAGGCAGATTAAATGAGTCACTTTGAAGCTAAAATTAAGAAGCAACAACTAAGATAATCAAGTAACAGTTCTGAGAATATTTTATTAGATCTTCTCTTATGGACCTTAGCACTTTTTATCCTGTATTATGATTATTCATGAACAAATCCACTCCTAGTGTTCTGTAAGCTCATGAAGTACAGAGTCCTATCAAATTTATCTTTGTATCCCCTTGCAATTCATTGCACAAAATAGGTGTTAAATAAATATCTGTGTGTTAGGAGGAATGAAACAATGAATTATTGTGCTAGTATTGGCAGAATTCATTCTGGATACAGTTTCATATCCAACATCCTTGAATCTATTTGTTCTTTCATTTTCAGTTTTGCAGAGATGTTAAAAATAGCATTTGCTCTATTATTATCCAAAATTTGGGATTTATTAACAAAATATAGCATGCTCACTTTGGCAGCGCATATACTAAACAAAATATAGCATTTGACTTATAGTGAGAAAGGACAGAAGTGTGATACTGACCTCACCTGCTTGGACAAGGACAAATCTGAGAGAAGTTGTGTTACCCAGCTTGTTGTAGGGGTTCAGCAGGAGGGGATGTTGAATTGTGTAAAGATTATAGTTTATCTTTAATCAAGTATTGCTATTGTCAGCACGAGATGCAAAATAAAATAGTTAAGTGATACTTATGAGGATGGTTGAGTACCTAAATACTTCTTCTATCATCAGGTTATTGTGAGATTTTTAAACATAACAATGCCTTTACCATTTACAGCAACATGATGGACCTAGAGATGATCTTACTAAGCAAAGTAAGTCAGAAAGAGAAAGACAAATACCATATGATGTCACTTATATGTGGAATCTATAATACGACACAAGTGAACATATCTACAAAACAGAAACAGACTCACAGTTATAAAGAACAGACCTGTGGTTGCCAAGGGGGAGGTGGAGTGGGGGAGGGATGGAGTGGGAGTTTGGGACTAGCAGATGCAAACTATTACATATAGGATGGATAAACAACAAAGTCCTACTGTATAGCACAGGAAACTATATTCAATATCCTGTGATAAACCATAATGGAAAAGAATATGAAAAAGAATATGTATGCATAACTGAATCACTTTACTATACAGCAGAAATTAACACATTGTAAATCAATTATACTTCAATAAAAAAATATTTTTTGAAAGAAATGAAAAATTACAACACCTTCTGTTAATGATGGTGTAGCTCATTTTGGATCATCCCTCCCACAAATTTTATTTTAAAACTATGGGCAAAATTTAAAAACAACTACCTGGAGCAACTGAAGAGTAAACAGATGCAGGCAGAAATTGGAGAGGAATAAATTCTTGGAATAAGAGAAGATAAGGATGACATTGCATGGGTTTCCACTTTTATCACAGGGCCTAGTCAGTTCTTCAAGGAGAAGGAAAATTGAATAGAAGTCTGCACTGTTACTTGTGAGGAATCAGAGGATAACATTTGGGGCAATGGCTCCAAGTCAAGAAAGATATTGCAGAATAAAAATACCCCAAATTCTACATATAAACTCCCGAAATCTCTGGCTGACCCCTTACCAAAACGTACATGGGGAAAACTTCAGGTACCCAAGCTAAGGCTAAAATAACTCATCAGAGATTTTAGCTGCTGCCTGCCTATGCAGGAGAAACAGTTTGGAGTTTGAGTTCAGTCAAGTTAACTGCCTACTTAAAAAGAAAAAAAAAAAATCAGTACAGGCATACCTTGAAGATAATGCAGGTTCAATATCAGACTACTGCAATAAAGTGAATATCATAATAAAGCAAGTCACATGAATTATTTGGTTTTCCAGTGCATATAAAAGTTATGTTTACACTATACTGTAGTCTAAGTGTGCAATAGCATTATCTCTTAAAAATGTACATACCTTAATTAAAAAATAATTTAGTGCTGAAAAATGCTAACCATCATCTGACAACACAGGATTGCCACAAACCTTCAATTTTTTAAAAAATGCAACATCTGCTAAGCACAATAAAGTGAAGTGCAATAAAATAAGTTATGTCTATAATCTTTAATGTAACATACAGAATCCAAAGTCTTATTTACAGTGTTGAAAATATTATCCAAAATTACTAGATATGTGGACAAATGAGGAACTGTGATCCATAATCAAGAGAAAAGGAAATCTTGGAAAACAACCCAAGATGATCGAGATGTTGTAATTAGCAGATGAGGATTTTAAAGCAGCTATTTTAACTCTGCTCAAGGATGCAAAGAAAAATATGCTTATAATGAATAAACACATAGAAAGTATCACAGAAAGGGCTTCCCTGGTGGCGCAGTGGTTGGGAGTCCGCCTGCCGATGCGGGGGGCGTGGGTTTGTGCCCCGGTCCGGGAGGATCCCGCGTGCCGTGGAGCGGCTGGGCCCATGGGCCGTGGCCGCTGGACCTGCGCGTCCGGAGCCTGTGCTCCGCAGCGGGAGAGACCGCGGCAGTGAGACTCCCGCGTACCGCAAAAAAAAAAAAAAAAAAAGAAAAAGAAAGTATCACAGAAAGTAGAAGCTGTAAAAAAATAACTAAACGGAAATTCTAGAACTGAAAAATGTAATATATATATAAATATTTTATTGGAAGAACTTATCAGTAGATTGGAGATAACAAGAGTCAGAGGATTTGAAGATAGATCTATATAAAGTGTGCAACCATAAACATGAGAGGAATGTATTAAGAAAAACATGGTGTCTCACTGCCTTGCGGGACAATATTGAAAGATCTAACATACTTGTAATGAGATTATCAGAAGGTGAGGAGAGAAGAAATGGGGCAGAAAAACGGTGACCAAAACTTGCCCAAACTTGGTGAAAAACATATATGTAAAGATTCAAGAGGCAAGTGAATCCCAAAAAGATAAATACACAGAAAACCTTACCTAGAAATACCATAGTCAAACTACTGAAAACCAAAGATAAAGAGAAAGTCTTGAAAGCAGCCAGAGAAAAAGACACAACCCAATATGGTAAACCATGAATACCATTGACAGCATATTTCCCAGAAACAACAGACACAAGAAGACAGTAGAATGATAGCCTTAAAATGCTTGGGGAAAGAAAACTATCAACCTAGAACTCTTATGTAATAAAACTGTCTTTCCATATTAAAATTAAAATAAGGACAAACAAAAAATAAGAGAATTTATTTCAAACAAACCTGCATTTTAAGAAATACTAAAGGAGGTTCTTCAGGCTGAAAGGAAATGACACCAGATGGAAACTTACAGTATTCCTGCTGTACCATCTACTGTTAAAGCCAAATTTTATGGCAGCTGGCACAGGAGAAAATGGTTATAAGGTCTGGTTCCAGTATCATAAAACAAGGTAAAGAAGAGTTGATTTGGAGTTGTAAGGCAGATAATTGATAACTGCTACACTGATTGAGGAAATTTATTTTGATTCTAGTTTGCTGAGAATGTATACCAAGAATGAGTGTTGAATATTATCAAATGCCTTTCCCTCATATTTTTGTTCATTATGACCATTTTTTTCTGGTAAGCTGTTATAATAGCCTCTATTATTTTTTATTGAAATATATATTTGATTTACAATGTTGTATTAATTTCTGCTGTATAGCAAAGTGATTCAGTTTTACATACATATACATTGTTTTTTTATATTCTTTTCCATTAAGGTTTATCATAGGATATTGAACATAGTTCTCTGTGCTATCCAGTAAGACCTTGTTTATCCATTCTATATATAATAGCTTACATCTGCTAACCATAACCTCCCACTCCATCTCTCCCCCAACACTCTCCCCCTTGGCAACCACAAGTCTGTTCTCTATGTCTGTGAGTCTGTTTCTATTTTGTAGATAGGTTCGTGTGATATTTTAGATTTCACATATAAGTGATATCATATGATATTTGCCTTTCTCTTTCTGACTTACTTCACTTAGTATGATAATCTCTAGTTGTATCCATGTTGCTGTAAATGGCATTATTTAGTTCTTTTTTATGGCTGAGTAGTATTCCATTGTATATATTTACCACATCCTCTTTATCCGTTCATCTGTTGATGGACATTTACGTTGTTTCCATGTCTTGGCTATTGTGAATAGTGCTGCTATGAACATAAGGGTGCATGTATCTTTTTGAATTAGAGTTTTGTCTGGGTATTAGCCCAGTAGTGGGATTGCTGGGTCATATGGTAATTCTATTTTTAGTTTTCTGAGGAACCTCCGTACTGTTCTCCATAGTGGCTGTACCAACTTACATTCCCACCAACAGTGTAAGAGAGTTCCCTTTTCTTCAGATCCTCTCCAGCATTTGTTATTTGTAGAGTTTTTAAAGATGGCCATTCTGACCGGTGTGAGGTGTACCTCACTGTAGTTTTGATTTGCATTTCTCTAATAATTAGAGATGTTGAGCATCTTTTCATGTGCCTGTTGCCCATTTGTGTTTCTTCTTTAGAGAAATGTCTATTTAGGTCTTCTGCCTAAATAGAAATGTCTATTTAGGTCTTTTTCGATTGAGTTGTTTGTTTTTTGTTGTGGAGTTGTATGAGCTGTTTTATGTTTTATGTTTTATGGAATTTATGAGCTTAATTATGGAAATTAAGCCCTTGTTGGTCGTGTCATTTGCAAATGTTTTCTCCCATTCTGTAGGTTGTCTTTTTGTTTTGTTTATGCTTTTCTTTGCTGTGCAAAAGCTTGTAGGTTTGATTAGGTCCCATTTGTTTATTTTTGTTTTTATTTCTATTGCCTTGGGAGACTGACCTAAGAAAACATTGGTACAATTTATGTCAGAGAATGTTTTGCCTATGATCTCTTCTAGGAGGTTTATGGTGTCATGTCTTATGTTCAAGTCCTTAAGCCGTTTTGAGTTTATCTTTGTGTATGGTGAGACTGTGTATTCTAACTTCACTGATTTACATGCGGCTATCCAACTTTCCCAACACCGCTTGCTGAAGAGACTGTCTTTTTCCCATTGTGTATTCTTGCCTCCTTTGTGAAGATTAATTGACCATAGGTGTGTGGGTTTATTTCTGGGCTTTCTATTCTGTTCCATTGATCCACATGTCTGTTTTTGTGCCATTACCATACTGTTTTGTACAATAGCTGCTCTAAAGTCCTTGTGTGTTAATTCCAACATCTTGGTCATCTTGAGGCCTATTTATATTTGTTTTTTTCCCCCCTATTTTTCTGTTTCTTTGCATCTGTAGTCATTTTTTATTGCATACTCAGAATTTCAGTTGGTACAGTATGGGGACTCTTCATTCTGTTGTCTTCCACTTAAGAGTGTTGATTTTTTATTTTATCAGGTAGTTAAAACTGGCTAATTACACTGAGCTTATTGAGTGTTTTAGTTTTTTCTCATAGTCTTTAGTTGAATCTCTTAGACCTGACCCATAGTCCTGGTATATAATCTATGCTTTTAAGGCATGGCTCTTGTGAGATTTCAGTGAAAAGCCTGAGATGTGTACCAAACCCTCTAACTAGGTGAGACTAAAACTCCAAATTCTGTCTCCTCTCTGTTGGATAGTAGCTGAAATCTCTGATCAACTTTTTCAACCTTTAGTTTCTTAGTTTCTGCAGACTTCTTGGAGTTTCTACATGCATTTGCAATTCAGGGGTCAGCCAAGGATTTTCAGAGAGTGCATATGTATATCTGAGGTTTCCCCACTTTGGCTCTTTTCCATCTCTGTTATTCCATCATTCTAATCCAGTCCACCATAATTTAATGTCTAAAAAATCTAAAGTAGCCTATCAGTATTCCTGATTCAATTCTTCCTCTTCAAACCATTCTCCATGCTGCAGACAGCTTTTATTCATTCATTTACTCATTTGTCAAATAGTTGATGAGCACACACTCAAAAGACAATATAGGGCTTCCCTGGTGGCGCAGTGGTTGAGAGTCCACCTGCCGATGCAGGGGACACAGGTTCGTGCCCCAGTCCAGGAAGATCCCACATGCCGCAGAGCGGCTGGGCCCGTGAGCCATGGCCGCTGAGCCTGCGTGTCCAGAGCCTGTGCTCCGCAACGGGAGAGGCCACAACAGTGAGAGGCCCGCGTACCGGGGAAAAAAAAAAACAGACAATATAGTCAAGCAGTCACCCTATTACAGCTGTTAGGTTGGCTTGCCACATAGATTCATCAGGTAAAGAGACCATAAGACCAAATTTATTTAGGTAGTTTGTTATTCATGCTACAGCAGGCAGCATTGATTCTCCTTGCCCTCAAGTCCTATAGTGGTAATGCAGAAGGAAGTCCAGGTAGATGCTGCACAGGCAGTGGGACTGTGTCACATTTGAGGAAACTTGAGCTTAGAAGTCTTACTTCAGGAACATGAGCACACCTGCCCAACCAAGAACAAACCAAACTTACCTTAGGTTGAGCTTTGAGAGTGATTTCAGAGATAACAGAAATGTGTCTGTCTGTTCCCCTAAGCCCTTTTATCCTTCTCCTTTCCATCTGCAAAGGAAAAAAGAAATCTCAACCACATGCTAATTATAGGCTTAAATTTCCACAATAGATTTTAAATCTTTTACCCCACAACAAGATATAAGGCTGAAAATTAGAATTATCTTGGAAGTTTTGGACTTATACTCTTTTACACTAAATTGGAAAGGTGTGGTCTGCAAAGGCAGTATGTTTACAATTAGCAACTTATTACTACTTTGAACAACTATCCAAAGGAATTGGGTTAGTTTTGATTGGAGAAGGAAGAAATTCGAGATATATGTCATGATGCTAGCTACAAGGGCCTTATACCCAAGATAAGGAGAATGGGCTTATACTTGAAGAGGGTATTTTTTTACAAGACAGTGTCGGTATACCAAGTGTCCCCCATAAGAAAGTCAGCCTGTAAGGGCTTCTCAGGTGGGAAGCTTTTCTGCAGCGTTCCGGTTTCTGGTGTTCTTCCTCCTAGGTACTGAGAGGCAGTTATTATAGCAGCTTTTTTCCCCTGACTTCCTGATGCAGCTACAGACTTGCATTGAACTTAATACGGTAGTCACAATGGTAGCTTTGCATTGTTCAAGGAGTCAGTCCTTGAAGCCTAGTTAGAATCCTTCTGATTATTTTATAAGCATGTAAAATCCCTGTATTAAAAATTCTTCCTGTGTAAAATGGCAAAAATAGCTGTTTCCTGTACTGAATATCCCTAATACGTGGAGGGATTGAAATTTCAGGTGGGCCTTAATGAAATGGTTAAACTTAGACAAGGATTGGGAATGGGGGATAGAACTTCAGGTAGAGGGAATAGAGTGAGCAAAGATTGAACCACAGAAATGGCCATAACATTTTTTTTTGTAACATTGAGGAAGTTGATTATAGAAGAAAATGAGACATGAATTAGTTTTCTATTATACAAATATCTTTCTTTCCTGTCTAATCCTAATTCTTTTCTTTCTCTTTTCCCATTCCACTTTCTTTCTTTCTTTTTTCCCCATCTTTTCCTTCCCTGTTTTACTTGTCTATAGCGTAAACTTTTCAGTTTCATACAGTAGCATCCACAGACATTGCTTACTTATTTTGGTGGCCTTCAGAATTAAAGTTGCTGCATGTCCAAAGTTTGTCCTTTCCATTGAATATTCCACTGTTAGGTCAGCAGAGTCATTCTTGAGCTTGGCTGTATTACTGAGCAGACTTATTAATAAATTTAGTCTCCTTGGACTAACTAGATTTATTATGGGCTACCAGAAATCCTCTTCAGATGTGCATGACTGCCCTTGGAAGCTCTGAGCTTTACAGCCCTGTTTACTGCCATTTCTTCTAACCAAAGCAATATCTCTTATCCATTGGCAGAGTAGAGTTAAGGATGTGATTGGGAGTTTGAGGATGAAAGTAATGTGATGGGCTTGAAGAGGGTGAATGCAAGGCATGCTGGAGGTAATAAGATAGGTATTTCACCATAGCTCTAGGCAAATTCTATCTCCTAAGGTACAAAACATAAAGTCCAATATACACTTGATGTTTAGCATCTGTAGCATTTGGTGAGCCATTGTGAAGGACATATTCCTTATTTCTGATAAAGTAGGTTGAAAGGAGACTTAATTGGGAATGATCTCTGCTTCAAGTATTTTGGGGGTTTTGGGGTGATTTTTTTGAATTTTGTTTCCTGCTACGTTCCTGGCATTTATTCTCGATGTTTTATATTACCCATTACCCAGTAGCTTGATTTTTATTGTTGATAACTATAGTCTCAAGTAACTTTCTCCTTGCCTTTGTGAGAGTTTTTTTCCTCCAAGCATATTTCCCAAGTTTATTCTATCCAAGAAAAATGAGGGTAGTTATTAAGCTGCTGTATGTTTCTTATTTTAAAAAACAATAAAAATTATGAAAGCTTAAAAGAACCTTGAAAATCATTATCTACAGCATTTCACAAAGCTTCTTCCTTAGGACAGTAGTCTCATGAAATGTGTGAAAAATGGGTCTCATGGTCAAATAAGTTTGGGAAATACTGCATGCTCTTTCTTGGAAATTCACAATGCATATTAGCATCTTAAAGGCTCTGAAAAGTCATACAGTAAAGAAACCTGTGTATTTTTTTTAATCCAGGATTTTTTCATAATCGTTTGATTTCAGCACTTTTTTTTTTTTTTTTTTCCGGTACGCGGGCCTCTCACTGTTGTGGCCTCTCCCATTGTGGAGCACAGGCTCCGGACACGCAGGCTCAGCGGCCATGGCTCACGGGCCCAGCCGCTCCGCGGCATGTGGGATCTTCCCGGACTGGGGCACGAACCTGTGTCCCCTGCATCGGCAGGCGGACTCTCAACCACTGCGCCACCAGGGAAGCCCTCAGCACTTTTTTTTTTAAAGCATAAACTAATAGCATCTTAAGGAACTGGTCAAACACTTTGGTAAATACTAGTTTATAACTTAATCGAATATCTTTATTTCACAGTTGAAGAAACTGGGGCCCAGAAAATTGTCTTACCCATCACATCTAAAAACAATGCCTTACATCCACAAAGTAGATAATAAATAATGATATGCTCTTGTTTAGGTAACTAGTTAGAGCCAGGACCAAAACCCATATGTCCTGACTTATATCTCATAGCATTTAATAATGATAATGCATTTAAACTTATATTTGCTACTATTTAAGCTGGTGATAAATAAAAAAGATTTTACATTGCTGTAAAATGTGACATGCTAGCTAAGAAGGAAAACTAAAGAGTGAAGTCGTTTACTGATGTTTTCAATAGTTTTCCTGTCTCTTTAGTCTATAACAATGTCAAATGTTGGTCCCTTGAAATTGGTTAGAACACTCTGGGTTTTGAAAAAAACAGTTCAAGTCTGTCTAAAGGCATCTGACAGGGGAATTTTCTGAAGCATTTTCTATCCCCATGATTCTCACAAAATTCTCCAATTCATTCTAGTCTAGAAAATAATAGATCTTCCCTTAAAGAACTGCTAATCCCATATATGTGGAATCTAGAAAAATGGTACACATGAACCGGCTTGCAAGGCAGAAGTAGAGACACAGATGTAGAGAACAAACGTATGGACACCAAGGGGGAAAGCGGGGGTGGGGGGGGTGGGATGAACTGGCAGATTGGGATTGGCATGTATATACTAATATGTATAAAATAGATAATAAGAACCTGCTGTATAAAAAATAAATAAATGAACTTTTAAAAAAAAGTGCTAATCCCATGGTGATCACAAAAGATAGATTTTCCCACCTCTGATCAGGTTTCTTCTTTTATTTTGCTGTATATTTTTAGCATGCTTGATAGTTTATCCCCAAGATGTTTCTTTTTTCATAAAATATTGTACAATATATAAGAAACGCTCTTGGAATTTTTATTTTTCAGGACTCCATTTTGGCATAATATTTTTTGGTCATTACCATACTTAGCTAAGTCATATCTCACTATCACCAAAGAAGATATCTTAGAATTAAATTCTTGAATTGCGCTTGACCTTACTGATTGGCAGTCAATTTAAATTAGATATTATCTCCCATCATCTTAAAACAGATTATCTCTTAGGAATGCTTCCATTTGTGGAGAAAGAAACTGTAACAATAGGAAAGGGATGTGGGGTGAAGAAAAATGCCTGTATCGTTTGTTTTAGCATCAAAAAAATCTGTGAATAGCTTTTATTGCTGGAAATAAATGGATATGATGAATGGTATGGGGGTTCACATTAGTATCAGAAGTTTTTATGGGCGCTCTGCTAGTTACTTGATGCAGACCTGTATATTGTGCTGTGTTTTCTCAACTGCCTTTGTAAACACCATAGCCTTAATAGATCATTTTGAAAGAAGCTACCATCCTGCCACATCCGTTGGTAGCCTTCTTTCAGGTTTCTGACATATCCTTAATCTGATGCTCAGCCTTGTCATTTGGATCAATAGTAAACCAGATAAGATGTCTTCTACTTGCAAGGCTATGACTATAAAAGGTATTTGAAAAATAAATTCACTTTTTATGTCCATGCCACAAACCTGGGGAGTACTAATTTGTCATTTGTCTCTCCATCTGTCTGTAAACAGTCAGTTAAATTGGTTATTGATGAGAATAAGGTGAATTATACTTGAAACAAGAGTAATATAGAAATAAACTTCATAGTAAATTTCTTAGATTCCTACAAAAAGGTGACATCTCTTTTTTTTAAGAGGTGGCATATCTTAACTTTAATCTCTATTTCAGAATGAGCAATTTGTTCTATATTGTTTTCTATTCCAAATCAATAATAATAATAATCAATTATAATTACGTTATACTTTACAAAGCACTTTTATATACATTATCTTATCTTCATAACCTCTATAACATAATACTCACTTTATAATTTGTAATGCATTTGTTATTCATTCAAAAATATTTATCTAGTACCTACTACATATAAGGCACTATGCTAGGCACTGCAGATTCTGCATACAAAAAAAAAATGTTGGTGATAATAGAAGAGGTTAGAATTGTAACATTTTAGTGTTAGAAGGAATCCCAAGAATCATCTCCCAACTTATCATTTTTCAGGAAACTAAATCACGGCCAGTTTGTGAATCATGGTCAGCCAACTATTTAGTGGCATTATTTTTTTTTCTGTTATATGATATAAACTGATATTCTAATGTCAACCCATAATTTAATCTTTTTGAATCTGTGTTTCTTAATCCATGAAGTGACAATAATTCTGGCTTTCACAACAGGGATATTGTGAATATTGATGAAGGCATGATTATGGAACATTTCAAAATTTAAATGCCCATCTGAGGGTAAGAAACATTCCCCATAAATAAGAGACAGAGAGTATATCCAAATGTAAACCATGGTTTCCCAAGGTTTGTGAGATGCAGGCTGCTCATTGTTTTCTTCTTTATATTTTTCTTTATTCTTGAAATTTCTTTAATGAATATCTTATTACTTTTATAATAAATTTTTTTTCCTCTTTTTCCTCTAACTTTATATTTTGGCATAATTTCAGATTTACAGAAAAGTTGTGAGAATACTGTAAAGAATTCTCATATACCCTTCACCCAAATTCCCCAGATGTGCACATTTAACCAGATATGCTTTATCCTTCTCTCTCAGTATGAGACATTGTCTTCTGAACCAGCTGGAGAAAGCTGTAGACATGATACTCCTTTGCCCTCAAATCTTTAGTGCATATTTCCGATAAACAAGGACATTCTCTTAAATAACCATAGTTCAATTACCAAAATCAGGCAATTAACATAAATACTATTATCTAATCCACAAATCTTATTTAGATTTTGCCAATTGTCCCAATAATGTCATCTACGTAAAAGAAAATCCAGGATCAGGCATTTTATTCAATTATTATGTCTTTTTAGTTTTCATTAATCTGCAACAGTTCCTCAGTCTTGTGCGTGTGTGTGTGTGTGTGTGTGTGTGTGTGTGTGTGTGTGTGTGCGCGCGCACATGTGACATTACATTCTAAGTGTACAGACCAATTATATTGTCTTTCATTTTGGATTTGTCTGATGTTTCCTCATAATCTAGGTTATGCATTTTTGGTACGAATACCACAGGAATGATGTTGTGTTCTTCTTAGTGCATCATGTCAGAAAGCACATGATGTTATTTGTCCCATGATTGGTGATGTTAACTTTGATCATTTGGATAAAGTGGTATCTACCAGTTGCTCCACTGCAACCTTACTTTTTTTTCCTTTGTGATTAATAAGTATTTTGTGGAGAGCTAATTTGAAACTATGTAAATATCCTATTATTCCTCAAGCTTTCACCCACAAGTATTAGCATCCTCCGGCCACTTCACCTGAGTCAGTTAATATTATGATGGCTGCCAATGGTAAAAGTTATTTTTAATCAATCACTGCTTATTCTAGATATGAAATTAGATGAATGGTCTGATGGAAATTGTAAAAATCATCTCTCACATTAAATAAAAAAGCTAAAAAAGAATGGAAGAGATTGTACCAAAAGCTTGTGTTAGACTTAGGATAATGGAATTATAGGTGATCTTTTTTCTTATTTTCCCAATTTTCAATAATTTTCCAAATTTTTCAATACAGATGAAATATATAATTCATAATTTTTGAATCCCTTTCTAAAATGTATATTTGTTTATATCTAATTGGTCCACAAAGAGCTTGAGGGAGACACTAAAATGTTGATTTAAGAGTTGTGATGTGCTTGAACTTAGAAGAACTGTTAAACTAGAATTAAAACATAGCTGTGGCAAACAGACACCTACCTACCCTGGGATAAGTTACCAAATGGCACAACTAAAATAACCTTTGATCTGCAACTCTTTCTTCCCCACTCTAACCACTACTAGCATTATTTTTTACTGACTCAGTTGCCTCTTTCTTAGTTTCAAAGAGAAAAGGTCCCAGAACAGTGAAGGAAAGGTGAGGAACAGTACAGAGTTCAGGGATGGATTTGTAGATGGAGGTGGTTTGTGATATGATTTTTTGAAGATGGCTAGATTTGAGACTAGAAGATACATGTTTGAATTCAAGCATCACTATCCATTGTGAGGACTTTGGCTACCGTTTTGAAAATGGGTAATGGTTACCAAGTCAGATAACTACTTAGTGCTCAGCATTTAATGAAAACCTTTAATGCATACCCTGAATGAGGTTCACTAAGGATTTCTGAGTTTAATTGAACTTATTTACACATTTATCTGTCATTTGTCTTTTTCACTATCTAAGAAATCACATCCATAGTGTGGAACTGAAGTAGAGAAGGCAACAGATGGATTCAATCAGTTGTTTGCAACAGTTTCCCCAAAGGCACATATCTAAGCCAAGTAGATGAATTGATTTTTTTTAAACTGCATGTTAGGATCAATAAAACTAAGGTACACTGTTGAAAAACTAAAGATGGAGCCTACTGCAAGACTTGGGGTGCTTCAAAGGAACCGGGTGTTAAACAAGATTTGTTTGGATTTAGTTTCTGAACTTAATGTTGAAACATGATTTTTTAAAGTAACTACTTGCAGTGCAACCCAGAAGACTGGTCAGTGTCAGTGAGGAGAACAGACCAGGCAGGTTATAATGTTCATCAAGCAATGAGAACACTAGGAGCAAGTACTTTCTTTTTTTCTTTTTTTTGTATCTGAAACAACAAATATGGTCAAATAAAAAATGTTTTGTTTACAAGGACTACTTTTATGATGAGAGGAGAACCATAATGGTATCTGAGAAAGAAACCAATATTTATTAAGCCCTTGCTGTGAACTGGTCACTATGGGTTTTGGGGTGTTGTTTTTTTTTTTCTTTTTTACCAGTGGGAAATCTGGGGCTTTGAGAAATAACATGCTCACAGTTAATACAGCCAATGAAGTACCCAGATCTGACTGGTTCCAAAATACATTCTCATTTAATTACACCATGCTGCCTCCCCATGGGTAGCATTTCTGGCTCCCCTAAAGCTTGAACTTCATTATGCTAGGAAAAGGAATTTTTGTATCTGGAAAAAGGAAATAGACTCAAAAACTATTACGCTGTGCTTAGGAAAAATGAAAATTATTAGAAATTTAGGTTATTATTGAGGCAGCTAGAATAAAAAACACTTAGTTTTGAAGTAGCTATAAAAACTGGGTCATCTGCTTCTTAGAATCATAAAGTCAAAGAACATTAAGCTGGGTAAGCCTTTAGATCATAATCCAACCTCCTTATTTTTTTCATGTGGGAAGAAACTGAGGCTGGGAGAAAATCAATAATTTGCCTTTATATGTGAGGTTGAGCTGGCTGAGACCCTCTCATGTCACTGTCTTACTTAAATTCTTCAGTACTGCTTCAGAAACCCTAAGGAAAAAGTGCAAACTCCTTAGTCTGGCACATTTCATCCTCTAGTCCTTGCTTACCTTTTTGGCTTCAGCTTCATGTGTCTCCCTTTCTACTCTATTTAAAGCTTTTATTCTAATCACCTCTTCCTCACCCTCATTCTCCATGCACAGTGCCCTTGCACACTCACTTCCCACTTAATTTGGCTTTAAATACAGCTCAGGCACTGTTTTCTTCAAGAAGCCTTTACTGACCCCTCAAGGCTGGGTGAGGTACCCCTCTTTAGAGTTCTTACCACTGTCCTTACATAGGGCTGATCTCATTCATTGTATTACAACAGTGAGCAACACTTGCAAATGGCTTCACCATGTGTTACGGCCAGAGTGAGTGATAGTGTGGGATTAACTGCACCATGTAATAAGTGAATATGAGAGACTTGCTACATACAACTTAACTAATGTTGGCTTCAGAATTTCTCCATAGGAGGAGCTTATGGGGACAAATTGATCGGAAGGGGTGGGAATAAGACTCAAAGCTATCTTTGTATAGCACTTCGCATAAAATTCGGAAAATATCTATTGTCCCTATCAAAGAAATGGGGAGGAGAGAAAATATGGAGACATGGAGAGATGCTAAAGTATTGGTGATCCCAAATCAAGATCCAGCTCAACTGCCATGTCCTTCATGGGGTCTTTCCTGTTCTAACATTTCCCCTCCCCATAAAGGGCTGAAAGTACATCCTCATCCAACCTGCCTGGTCTATTTTGTATTTTTTATGCACTTGCCCCTCCTTGCTTGTACTACATCATAGTGTATAATGAGCATACATCTCTATTTTAATTATTTTTAAAGCTTCCAAAACCCTTAGCATAGTGTCTGATTCAGGATAATTACATAGTAAGTAACTGTTGAATGTGGAATGAATTATTGAATTAGGTCAGCACATCTCAATCTTAATACCATTTTCGAATCACCTACAGAGCATTTAGGAAATATTAATTCCAAAGCCTCAGAAATTCTTCTTTTTTTGAATTATTTTTTTGATGCAGCAGGTTCTTATTAGTTATCTATTTTATACATATCTGTGTGTATATGTCAATCCCAATCTCCCAATTCATCACACCACCACCAGCACCACCCCCCGCCCCTGCTTTCCCCCCTTGGTGTCCTTACATTTGTTCTCTACATCTGTGTCTCTATTTCTGCCTTGCAAACCGGTTCATCTGTACCATTTTTCTAGATTCCACATATATGCATTAATATATGATATTTGTTTTTCTCCTGATTTACTTCACTCTGTATGACAGTCTCTGGGTCCATCCACGTCTATGCAAATGACCCAATTTTGTTCCTTTTTATGACTCAGTAATATTCCATTGTATATATATACACACCACATCTTCTTTATCCATTTGTCTGTCAGTGGGCATTTAGGTTGCTTCCATGACCTGGCTATTGCAAATAGTGCTACAATGAACATTGGAGTGCATGTGGCTTTTTGAATTATGGTTTTCTCTGGATATATGCCCAGTAGTGGGATTGCTGGGTCATATGGTAATTCTATTTTTAGTTTTTTAAGGAAGCTCCATACTGTTCTCCTTAGTGGCTGTATCAATTTACATTCCCACCAACAGTGCAGGAGGGTTCCCTTTTCTCCACACCCTCTCCAGCATTTGTTGTTTGTGTATTTTCTGATGATGCCCATTCTAACTGCTGTGAGTTGATACCTCATTGTAGTTTTGATTTGCATTTCTCTAATAATTAGTGATGTTGAGCAGCTTTTCATGTGCTTCTTGGCCATCTGTATGTCTTCTTTGGAGAAATATCTATTTAAGTCTTCTGCCCATTTTTGGATTGGGTTGTTTGTTCTTTTTAATATTGAGGTGCATGAGCTGTTTACATATTTTGGAGATTAATCCTTTGTCAGTTGCCTCATTTGCAAATATTTTCCCCCATTCTGAGGGTTGTCTTTTTGTCTTGTTTATAGTTTCCTTTGCTGTGCAAAAGATTTTAAGTTTCATTAGGCCCCATTTGTTTATTTTTGTTTTTATTTCCTTTTCTAGGAGGTGGGTCAAAAAAGATCTTGTTGCAATTTATGTCAAATAGTGTTCTTCCTATGTTTTCCTCTAAGAGCTTTATAGTGTCTGACCTTACATTTAGGTCTTTAATTCATTTTGAGTTTATTTTTGTGTATGGTGTTAGGGAGTGTTCTAATTTCATTTTTTTACATGTGGCTGTCCAGTTGACCCAGCACCACTTATTGAAGAGGCTGTCTTTTCTCCATTGTATATCCTTGCCTCCTTTGTCATAGATTAGTTGACCATAGGTGCATGGGTTTATCTCTGGGCTTTCTCTCCTGTTCCATTTATCTGTATTTCTGTTTTTTTGTCAGTACCATATTGTCTTGATTACTGTAGCTTTGTAGTATAGTCTGAAGTCAGGGAGTCTGACTCCTCCAGCTCCATTTTTTTCCCTCAAGATTGCTTTGGCTATTCAGGGTCTTTTCTGTTTCCATACAAGTTGTGAATTTTTTTGTTCTAGTTCTGTGAAAAATGCCATTGGTAGTTTGATAGGGATTGCATTGAATCTGTAGATTGCTTTGGGTAGTATAGTCATTTTCACAATATTGATTCTTCCAATCCAAGAAGATGGTATATCTCTCCATCTGTTTGTGTCATCTTTGATTTCTTTTATCAGTGTCTTATAGTTTTCTGAGTACAGGTCTTTTACCTTCTTAGGTAGGTTTATCCCTAGGTATTTTATTCTTTTTGTTGCAGCAGTGAATGGGATTGTTTCCTTAATTTCTTTCATTGTTAGTGTATAGGAATACAAGAGATTTCTCTGCATTAATTTTGTATCCTGCAACTTTACCAAATTCATTTATTAGCTCTAGTAGTTTTCTGGTGCCAAAGCCTCAGAAATTGACTTCATTGATCTAGGATGAAACAGGCATTCTTTTTTTGGTAGTTTTTGTTGTTTGTTTTTTTTATGTTCTTCAGGGTTGAGAACTCTGTTATTAGATTCTTTGTTTAAACAATGATTCTCAAAGTGTGAACTCCTGGACGTATCAGCACCAGTGTCTCCCAGAAACTTGTTTGAAATGTAGATTCTGGGACCCCACACCAGAGTTAGTGAATGAAAAACTCTGAGGGAAGTCCTCAGCAGACTGTGTTTTCCAGCTCTCCAGAGATCCTGATGCATGCAAGAGTTTGAGAACTACTGATTTAAGATGAAATAAATGTTTTCCTATAAATAAAATGTCAAACTATGAGAAACAAAATACATTTTATAATCAGCCCAAAAGGTTTTGCCAACTCAAAACACCACTCTGAATAAATGAGGGTAGCTCACAAGCACAAGAGAATTGTACTTGTGGAAATAAGCATCACGGCGTTTTATAACTTTTAATATTTTTTGTATGAAATCCTCTCCACTGAAGGGACTAATTTTCATAATAATCTTTAAAAAAATAGTCTATGTGAGGCAGGAAAAGCACATGAAAAATCCAGCACTGGGTAAGGAAGCCTCAGAGTCAAGGATATATTTTCATAGTTTCTTTTCTTAGAGAAAAGTCTGTCTACTTTTTTTTGACAGTAACATTTTCTCGTTCTGTTGTGCTGTTTGACTATGTGCCACTTGATAGTTCTGTCTATTCCTATGGAAACCAAGTTAGTAGATGGAGCCAAGGCTTGGAGGAGGCATTGAGGAGAAATATTAGAAGAGTTCAGCCACAGAGCAAATAAAGATGTTGCCTTTCCTTCAGTCAAATCCTCTCTGAGAGCCAGAATCTGTTTCAAGCCAGAGGGATGTTCTTGGCTGATGTATTGTCTAGCTGCTCTGCCAGATGGATGAACATCTTAAACTTGAAAAGCAACAAATAGAGCTCCATTCTGCCTTTGAAGTACCATTCTTAACCTTTGCTTAGAGAATTGTCAAATAGCTTTTTAAAAACATTTTTTTCAGATTTGCATAAGATGACAGGTTAGTGATGTGGTTACCATCATAATTGTTGAGTAATTAGACATTTTAGCCGTAAAACACAGTATTTAGGCTTGAAATCAGAAATTTAAGAAAAGAAAGAGAATGTCTGTGATTGGGAAAAGCAATGCAGATTTGATTTCATTTCTATAGCTCAGTAATTCATGTCATTCAAAAATGGTTTTTGTAACTGTTTCCTGTAAAGATTCACATTAAATTTAAAAAAAGAAGAAGAAGAAAAAAAAAAAGCAGGAAACCAGAGTACAATGAGACACCTAAATCAACTGGGATCAAAGAATGATCCAAGCAGACAAGAATAATGAGGAAAGGCCCATCCTTTTTCCAATCCACTTATACTCTATATTTGATATGGTAGTAGTATCTCATGGTCTAGGTAAAAGAACAGTATGGATTGCATTGTACTGAGCTATTTATGTGGATATTTAAATCATGTTTTTATTTCAGCTAAGATGTATAGATTCATTTTTCCAGTTTCATGTACTTTAATTTATGCCAGAAATTATGTCTTTAGATAAAATAGTTGAACAGCTATTAATATAGATGATTCCTAACCCTATATCTTGAATCTAGCTGTCTCTTCCAATCTTCAGATCCATATAGATTCTTTTTTCTTTCTTTCTTTTTTTTTTTTTGCTAGATATCTCTATATAGATTTCCCTCAGACACCCCAAACTCCACATGTTAGAAAAACAGAACTCAAAATCTTTATCCTTAATCCTATTTCTCCTTCTGTCCTTTCAGTTGTTGACACCACTCTCCATTTGTACCCATTCAGGAGGCCTCTTACATATTTCACAGTCTGTCCCCTTATTTCCACTTAGCTCCCATCATTTCTATTCTGGATTGCTGTAGTAACCCCCTAACCAGTCTCACTACCAAAGATTTGTTTCCCTCAAATCAGTACTTCACACAGCCTCCAGGATATTTCTTAAAAACATAAATCCACTCATGTCATTTCCTCCTTCAACTCTTCACTGGCACCCCATTACCTATATGATAAATTTTAGACTCTTCGTCATACTGTATTAGACTCTCCATTTTCTAGCCCCTACTCACCTCTCTAATCAATTTTTCACTTCTTATATTCAATACTTCATTTCATATTACAATAATATAGAACTATCTTCGAGGCTTGAGATTTTGTCTCACCGTATATGCAAGATAAGAAGTTAGTCTGTTACTGCTTCATGGATGTTGACAATAGACACAAGCCTCTAGGGTCAGGGACAAAGAAGTTTATTATTCACAGCATAGCAAAAAGCATCAGCACCTATATGTTTGTATTGATTTCCCTTTCCCCCAAGAACCATGGGAGAGTCACAGAAGGCCCAGATGGATGCTGCACACACAGCAGTTTTCCATCATAGCACAGAGGAACACTGAACTTCAGGAATCTACGCTTTTGTAGTGAGCAGCTAGTAAACCCAGAAGAGATGACCTCACGCCTCAAATTGATTGCAGCAAACACAACCCAGAGAAGTTGCCTAGGCCAGGAGTGGTCAAGTCTCTGCATTTTTGGCATAAGAACATGCAGTGATGATTAGGGCCCATGGTAAATTGCTTCTCCCAGCAACCCGTCACTTAGCCCTACATGTTCTTGACATGAGCATGCCATTCTGTCCGCTACTCTGATTAATCTGACCAACAGAGGCTGGGAACAAATCTGTTTAATGTGTCTCATACAGCATTTAAATAATAGAACTCCAAGCCGCAGGATGAGAACAACCTGCAATATTGACTTCAGTGTCCTGGATTAAGTCCACTGTGAATAAGTACCAGGGGAGACAGTAGGTCTTACTTTATACAGCGAAGATATACTCTAAGGCTATTCTGTTATCTATTATGACCCATGCAAGGGAGTTTGACTGACCTGCTGATCTTTGGTGTTATTACCAATAATTACATGAGGCACTAGGGGCTGAAAAGCAACCCCTAAGCCCAATGGAGAACTATTTCTTGGCCCTCTTTCCCCCAGATACAAACATATAACCTGAAGAGGCACAAGTCACTTTAGTTCAGGATTTGTTGTTAAACGTGGATCGCCATTTCATTGTTTGGCTAAGCCACATGGGCAGTATCACCAAGTAGTTACAGCTTTGATTGTCATACATGGCATAACCCAAGGCTTCTCATGCTGCCATTGATGGCATCAAGCATGGCAGAAGAGTTCAGGTCCATCCATGTCCACATGAATTTTTCTGTTTCATAGCACATGGATGGGGATGACAAACACAAAAGCAGATCAGATTGCAAGCCTCAGCTGCTATTTGATTCAGGTAGTGAAAAGTAATTTTGTTTTTTTCTGGGACACAGTACTGGATCCAGAGGACAAAGAGAGCATCAGTTGTCCTCTTCCTCCCTGTACCTCCCAAGGTGTCCCCTTCCCAGGTGCTGAAGTTGTTGCATTCCCTCCTCAACCACAAAATCAGTGTGTCCCACCCTAATAGCTAGAACTCCTCACCTTTTCTCTCATCATCTCCTACTTGCACCCATACCTTTCACCTAGAAGGGTAGATACATATAGGACAAATTTACAGAGACCCATTATGTCCCCCACTTTAGCCCACGTGGGCATTTAGGAGGACTTTGTGAGTAGTGTACTCAAGCAAGTGGTCATTATGGATGTGTATAATGTAGGACCATGTCGATCAACAAACAAATTCAGGTGGCTGAACCAGAGTTAAGTTTGAATCTCTAAGCTCCCTTTTGGTTGGGCTGCCACCAAGAGGGTGTACCAATGAGGCCAGCCTGGGAGTACTCTTAGGGGAAAGAAAGAAGCATCATAACCAGGGATGGACAGGGCGGAACCCCAAATTTTCAACATAGGTGTATATGATTCCCCATTCCTTCTGTCCTGATTACTTCCCAGGAGGCTGCCATAAGGAGATGAGCTCTTTCTGCGGGTGGCCACATACAGTAACCAAACTACCCTACCTCTCTCAGGTGTGTGGATCAGGAAGAGGTAACTGAGGTGGAACCAGAAATCTTTCTGAGTTTATTTTCAAGGAGGCCATGGCTGCTCTTGATAATTTCAGATTCCTGAGGACAGCATGGGGCATAGAATGCCCATAGAATGTAGAGGGCTGACCTGCCCTGTACACAGTCGGTCTTCCAGAGTTGTCATGGACGTTGGACTGCCTCCCAGTGGTTGCCATCAGGTTTTAACTTAGCCAAATCATCAGTAAACCAGGACAAGGCATTCAGGGGAACCTCTGAGCATCAAGGGCACCATTAAACCAGCAGTTTGCCTCAGACAGTGGCCATCTCCACGCCCAGTTCTTTGTCCTCATTGCCAGACAAAGCAGACTATAGCAGGGATCAGGTACATGGCGCAGTTGGCTCTGTGTTATCAGGCAAGGCTTTGCATTCACTTTCACTTTTGAGCAGCTGCCCACTCATGTCTCAGCCAAGGGAACCTCTGCTGTTTTCAGTCCACCCAAAATTCTGTATCAAGTAGCAGGGTCTCATTGCTTTCTGCATTGGTTTCCACTTTGGAGATTCCTTGACTCAGCGGCCACAACTACATCGCCTTTCAGCTTGCTGCCCCATTGTCATGCTTTCATCCCTTCCTCTGCTTGCCCAGGGGAAGGTGAGCCAAGACCAAGGCATCATTTGGGTGGCTTGTTTCAATCCTGCTCTTCCTCACTGAGTCATTAACAGGACAGTGGGTTCCCTTATCTCCCCAACCTTGCCCACCGCTTGGGTATGATCACATGGAATCTTCTCATCCCTGAACCTGACCTGCAGGGCCCTGGTCCTTACTCTTCAAGAAAACTATGTCTCCGTCAGTATCCCCTCCTCATTTCCTGTACTGTCAGGTCTTGGATTTAATTTACCCTACTTTTTTCTTTGTTTATGCCAACTTATTACAAGGTAATAAATTGGTTCTGAGTACTGGCAGAAGACATAAGACTACCATCAGAGACAAAAAAAGCTTTATTACTGATGGCAAAAGCATGAGCACTTGCATTTTTGCATCCCTTACCCCCAAGAACCAGGAGGCAATGCAGAGGTCCCAGATGGACACTGGGGTTCACATGGCATCTGAGGAATGCTGAATTTGGGGTAGCTCCAGACTTTACTACTTACTTTAGTAAGTAGTAAGCAAGACTCTTTATCTAATGTCCTGGGAGACATTAATGTCCCTTAAGACTGCTTGATACAAACCCAACTCTGAGAAATGGCCCAGGTAGAGGAGTCGGCTTTGCATTCTTGGCATATTTAGTAAGAACATGCAGGGACACTCAGGGCCCACGGCAGATTGCCTCTCCCAACACTATTGTGGTATTTCTAAGACTTATTTGTGTCTGCAACCATTACAGGAAAGATTGAGATAAAGAGGTTATTGATATTTGTGACCTATATACTTCCTAGAGTTAGTGATTCTTTTTAAAAATTAACATGGTAAATGCCTTGAGAGTTTATAAATATGTAATTACATAGATAGCATTAGACTTTATAGTAACAGATCATGTTTCTATTATTTCCATTTCAGTTTTAAATAATGTATCTTTTGGTATGTAGTATGATTAAGATTTAGAATAAAATATGGCAGAATGCCTACCTTACATTTATTTGTGCTATTATACATATAATTATAATACTTCCAGGACAAAATTATACACAAACCTATAAATGAACAAAAAAATAAATTAACATTTGGTGGACAATTGTTTTCTCCCCAGCTACAGTGAGAGTAAATTAAGTGCTGAGGACACAGAGAGAACAAGAATGCAAAGAGATTCATCAGAAAACATGTAGGTTTTGAGAAAATATCTAGTCTCTTCAGTGTCCCAGTGGGGCAAAGGACTGCTACAGGCAGTCCTATATTCACACTAAAGCCAAGAAACTACTTAGAATTTGGGAGTATTCTTTGCCTTGATATGAGGCTATAGCTTTAGAGGAAGCTGTTTTAGAGAAGTGGCAGGAGCAGGACAAAGATAAGCCTCAGGACCAGGAAGCTCCCCACTAGCTCAGTGACAGTAACTGTGATACCCCTAGTATCACTAGACATGGGGCTGCGAAACATCATTATAAGTACAGATTCTTGTAATGGACCAGGAGCTGGATGTTAGCAGCTATAAGGGTGAGCAAAGAGAAAAAAAGAAAAAAAACAAAAAATAACAAAAAATAACAGCAAACAATCCTCTCTTTAAAATGAGCCCTCAAACAAAATATATGAAGAAATCTCATGCTAAGAAAGCTACCAGTATCATCATTCAGATCATGAATTCATTCCTAGCAGAAGAACATAAACAAAGCAAAAAGAAAAGCCACACAAAGAGAGAAGATATTTGCAAAACAAGCTAAGAATTAGTATCCAGAATATGTAAATAACTTCTATAGATCAGTAAGAAAAAGACAAATAGCTCAGTTGCAAAATGAGTAAACAGTGCAAAAAAGCTCTTCACAGAAGAAGAAACAAATAGCTAACAAAGACGGTCCACTTCAAGAAGGGAAATGAAAATTAAATCCATGGTAAAATACAATTGTATACCCATCATATTGGCAAAAGTTAGCAAGTCTGACAAAACCAAGTGTGGAGAGGATGTGGCGAAACAAGCATTCTCAAACATTACTGGTGGGAGTGTAAATTGGAGTAACTACTTGAGAGAACAGTTTCAGCCCAGCAGCTTCAGAAATTCTGGCACATGTACTAGGAGCTACGAGAAAATTCATTACAGTATTGTTTGTAATAGTGAAAAATGAGAAACATGCTAAGTATTCCCTTAGAGAATAAATAAATATAACATTATTTTCATATGACAGAAAGCTTTCTTCAGTGAAAATGTATGAACCAAAGCAATTTGGATACATCTCAAAAATATTGCTTTGAGTTAAAGGTGGCAAGTGATTCATGTAGGGCTACTTTTATAAAGATTGAAAACATGTAAAATAATGCTATGTAGTTTATGAATACATTTATTTGTAAGAAATAAAATGTATCAAAACATTCACTGGAATGATAACCACCAAGTTCTCCAAAGAGAGAAAAGGTAATAGAATTGGGGAAGGACACAAAGGGAGTATTAACCATATATGTTATGTTTTATTTCTTAAAAATGAAAAATCTAAAACAAAATATCAAAGTATTTCACTCAGAACTTCCATATCATTGTTATTAAGATTAAATGACTTTTCCTAAAAAAAGGAGTTCATCTTAGCAAGTTGGACAGACAAAAATATGAGCTTAAGTGGCATTTTGAGTTGATTTGTTCCCAGATTCATTTCAAGAGCTGTTCTCCAGGTCAGAGAGCTTTTTCATTCTCTTTTACCCTTTCAGATATTATACTCCTTTTCATGTATTTGGGGAAAATCCAAATGTCATGATCACTTACATTACAGACAAAAGAAGCTCATGGTGTTAATAATTACAGGAAGATTAAGATGAGGATTATTAGTACCTAACAACAACGGCAACAACAAAACACCAGAAACTCAGAAACGACGTCTTATTCAATGTTTCAGAGACACTAGGAAATATTTTCACATTTCACCGGCATAATAGACCTCATCATATCAGAGTTAATGTCCTTTTAGTGATGAAATCAGGACTTTTTTGTAACTTTAGCTCTCATTTCTGCTCACTTACCACCGGAATTTTCTTAAGGATATACACTCTTTTGATCTATTATCTCTTTTGATCTTATACTATTTCCTACCCAGTCAGAAATTATAAAAGCAAATTCCAAAACAGTCTTCACCTCAGGATCATGTTCTGTGTGGCCCTAAGATATGATACTAAATTGTTAACTTCCAAATCATCCCCAAAGTATTTGTGTTATAATAAACTTGAAAACTTAAGAAGTCCAAATTTCAAGCAATAGTGAGGAAATGTTTAGACATTTTGTTTGTTTGCTTTTGTATTGAGGAGGCTTTACGGGAAACAAAGTAGCCTATAACATGTGTCCCCAGGGTCATACAGTCTTCAGGGGGTTATCAAAATAGCTTGCTGCCTCAAACTAGTGTTGTCCTCTTTTCCACTGATATTACAAATACTCTCCTGATTTTAGCTCAAAGGTTGTCTGTCCCCTCTGTTCAGTCTCAGAATTGAGTTTGCATACACTGGGCATTTAATAAATGCTTGTTCATGAGACCAAGGAGGTTGACCTTGGTCCAAATGGATTATATTGTTTCTAGTCCCAGCATTCGTCAGTAATATCTGATGTGTCTCTGTCCTTTGGAATAGAAGAAGCTGGCCTGATCATATAGCTGACCCCTCCTCAGGGTACCAGCTAAATTCCTATTGGGTATGTTCTTGTTGGTACTATATCACCTTTATCCGTAGGTAGAGTATAGACATCTTTCTCAATGTAAAAAAAAAAATCAGAAAAGCCATTATTTATAACATTCCAACTATTTTTACTTTTACCTGTTCCTAACCTTGGTTCTCTCCTTAATCAGTAACTGAACTATGTATACCATGTTCAGTTAGATCTTTCTATCTACATACCCTCTGTCATGGGCCATTCTTGGTTCCACTTGACCATTTATGTTTTATTGCTTCCTCCACATTGGAAAACTGTCCATAATAAAGTTAGCAAACATTACTGAGCATTTGCTTTGTGTACTGTTCTAAGTACAGAGATTACCTTTATCATTTCATATGCATGATAATCTCAGGTACTATTATTATTCCTGTTTTACAGATGAGGAAATTAGAGTCACAGGAAGATACTTTAATTGATATGTAAAAATTACTTCTGTGAGGAGCAAAGATGAAATCTATGTCAAAGAGCTTTGTAATAAGTAAAGTACAAACATTTTACTCCTTCCTGCTTTGTAACAAGATTCAATGGATGTTTGTTGAATGAATGGGTGATTATTACTGAGGTGTACGATGTTTTCTGTAGGTAGAATCTGCAGAATAATGTGAAATGTAAATATACCAAGCACTATGTCTATAAGTCAGTAGCCACCCCCAACACATTCTAGTTTCCTCCTTCTCCTTCCCATTTCCTCTAAATTTCAAATTCACAATGACTGATTGAATATCTTTAAAAGTCATGATGAATTATTCTGTAATATTTGAAATGTTATGCTCAGAAAGGTCAAACCTTATTTTTTTGGTATGAAGTACCACATATGTTTATTTTTCCTGGGTATTTTTCTCTTTTTCTGAAAGAAAAGATGGCAAGAGATTTAGAGCAGGGTGCCCTCTTGAGGAAATTTTAGTACCTTCTCAAAAACTTGCATTGGGTGAAATCAGAAAATCCAGATAAATGATGTCCACTATGAATGAAGCTCAGATAAATAAAACATTAAAAAGTAATAGTAACCAAATTCCAGATATTTGAGAGTTAATATTCTTTTTTTTTTAATATGTTAGGGGTAGGAGTTTATTAATTTATTTTATTTATTTTTGCTGCGTTGGGTCTTCGTTTCTGTGCAAGGGCCTTCTCCAGTAGCGGCAAGCAGGGGCCACCCTTCATCGCGGTGCGCGGGCCTCTCACTGTCGCGGCCTCTCTTGTTGCGGAGCACAAGCTCCAGACGCGCAGGCTCAGCAGCTGTGGCTCACGGGCCTAGCCGCTCCGCGGCACACGGGATCCCCCCAGACCAGGGCTCGAACCTGTGTCCCCTGCATCAGCAGGCAGACTCTCAACCACTGCGCCACCAGGGAAGCCCCGAGACTTAATATTCTTAACTGTTATGATCTAATTTAGCAACTGTAAATAAGAATTTTTAAATAAAAACAAAAACCTCTAGAAGATATTTCATTTCCTCTTATTCACTCAGTCCTTCAAGTAATATTTATTAAGCACCTATTATGTGCCAGGAACCATGCCGAGCACAGTGGTCAACAAAACATAGTCTCTGCCTTCATGATGCTTACTGCTTATGAGGGAAATCTCAGTGAAGGGAAATAAAAACATATGTAACTACAAACTGGGGAAAGTACTATGAAGGAAATGAAAGGGTACTGCAATAAAGAAGAACAAAATAAGTTCTGCTTAGGGTGGTCAAGGAAAGCCTCTCTGAAAGGAAATAAATAAGCTGCATTCATTTGTTTTTCAGTCCATTCCAAGTTTGTCCATCTAGTATAGACAACCTTATGACCCTTTTCCTAGCCTTGTTCTCCCTTATCTCTGCCCCAGCCCTGGAGCTGAGTTGAATCCTGTCTTTGCCCCTGCAGGCAAGCAGGCAAGTCTCATTTTTCCTTCTGCACCTCACTGTTGCTCTAGCTAGTTCCCTTTGCCTTACTTAGAGCCTCACATGCATCACAGTGGGGAACCTGCTCAATCAATAAATGTCTTCCTTACTAATACCAATAGCTCCTGATAGTAGAACATTAATGCATTGTAATTATAATACTTAAAGGTCACATTTCCAACAATGTTAAGGATGTAGAGGGTCTCAGAAGATGAAAAAGACAGGTAGCCCTGCCTGCCACTATGCTTTGAATAGGGAAAGAGAAAATATACATGAAGTAGGCAGAGAACTTGATCATGCAATGCAGTTTGTTCATGTTGACTTTGAAATATCTGTGATACCAAGCATATTGAAGTCTCCAATCAGAATTGGAAATATGGAGCTAGATCTCAGGAAAGAGCTTAAAAGAACTACGGAATTTTTTTTTATTTTTATTATTTTTTTGTGTGTGTGGTACTTGGGTCTCTCACTGTTCTGGCCTCTCCCGTTGCGGAAAACAGGCTCCGGACACGCAGGCTAAGCAGCCATGGCTCACGGGCCCAGCCGCTCCGTGGCATGTGGGATCTTCCCGGACCGGGGCACGAACCTGTGTCCCCTGCATCAGCAAGCGGACTCTCAACCACTGCGCCACCAGGGAAACCCAGAACTATGGAATATTTTTGTTGTTGTTGTTGTTTTGTTTTTGTTTTTGTTTTTTTTGCGGTACGTGGGCCTCTCACTGCTGTGGCCTCTCCTGTTGCGGAGCACAGGCTCCGGACGCGCAGGGTCAGCGGCCATGGCTCACAGGCCCAGCTGCTCCGCGGCATGTGGGATCTCCCCGGACCGGGGCACGAACCCGTGTCCTCCGCATCGGCAGGCGGACTCTCAACCACTGCACCACCAGGGAAGCCCCTGGAATGTTTTTCAAGGGTTTCAAAGCTCACATAGACATACTATAAAATGGTCGACCTGAGTCCCCACCAGTGTATTACTCTAGCCCTTGTAGCTAAACTTCTTTCTCCAGATGGGTTGGTTCTGCCAGATTGGAGGGTTTAACTGGTGTGGAGAGCACTGCCTGCAAGTGGGTGGCCTACAGTGATTTCTAGGTTGGTGTTTGTGTGAACAGATGAGTCTGGGACCTGAACTTTGAGGAAGCTGCTTCTACCTTAGTTGTACCTGTAAATAGCTCTCATCAAGAAAGCTAACCACCTTTTCCTTATTAACCAAATGACTGTGAACAAAATATGTAACCCCTTTGAATCTCAATTCCCTCACCTGTAAATTGGGGTTTAAAATCTCTACTTATTTCACAAAGTTATTATACTTTGAATATAAATAATATGTGCTGTGCTGGTCAGATTGTGCTGAAACTAATACATTCACACATTGTTGCAACTAGATAGCAATTTGGAAAATACACCAAAAACCATAAAATGCACAAACTCCTTTGACCCAGTTATTTGGTTCCTGATAATTTATTCTATGGAAAAAAATATGTGAAAAATCATGTACATTGTAGCATTTTCTATTAAAAAAATATTACAAGCAATAATAGAATGATTAAATAAAATGTCTTGCCTTAACACAATGAAATATTGACCAGCCACTGAGTAAACTAAATGCATATAGAAAGCGGTTGGAAAGAAACATGAAAAAATAAAACAATTGCTAGAGTAGTAGAATTATAAGTATTTTCCTTTTGTTAATTTATCTGAATGTTATTATTCTAGCAGAATAATTAAAATGCTTAAAACATTTTAAAATTTAAAAAAAAATTTGGCTCCAAACTAAATTTCTTCTTACTGTCTCTTATTTTTTATTTAGGGAAATTATCGTTTCATGAAACTCTTACTTACACGCAGAGCAAACTGGATGCAGAAGGATCTAGAAGAAATGACTCCTTTACACTTGACTACACGGCACAAGAGCCCTAAGTGTTTGGCGCTTCTGCTGAAGTTTATGGCACCAGGAGAAGTGGATACACAGGATAAAAACAAGGTAACGGACTGTCAAAATCGAAGACAAATAGAGCAGAAAGCAAATGCTTTATTTTATGATGTGAAATCTCAAGGAAAAAGGCCTAAATGACCACTCGTGCATGGTAGAACAATTCCAAGTCTCCACACACCCCAGTAAAGTATTTCACTTAAATTCTGTCATTTTATCCTCCCAGCAACCAGGTGTGGTGGGTAGTATCATCTTTTTACATATGGGAAAACTGAAGCTCAAGAAGATTAAAACTCCGCCCGAGATCCAATTGGCAGGACTGGAATTCAAACCAGGCCTGTCTAACTCCAACTCAGTATTTGACTGCTAGTCAAGATAGTTGCTAAAGGTAGTTAGATTTGTGGTGGCCAGATGCCCTGGGTAATGTACTAAGTGCATAGTGCTTTAATGGCCTGGGCTTAGGCATCATTCTTCTTGGGTTTCAGTGTAAAAACCACCACTTGTTCTATGTCCATTGAATTACTTAACTCCTCTATTCCTCAATTTTCTCATATGCAAAAAGGGGATAAAGGGTTGTTGAAGATAAAATGAGATGATATATATGAAGTGTTTAACACAATGCCCAGTGCATAGTATTCTCTCAATAAATATTAGCTTAAAATTATTATTATTAGTTCATTTTGATTCTAACATCTGCTCTGGCATTCTTACTAGGGTCCATTATCTTCCCTGCTCTTGAGTTTTAACATAGTGGACCCATTGGTCATTGTTTTGATCAACACTCTGATCATTCCTTACAGGAAAAAAATGTGGTCTTTAGTTAGACAAATGCAATCATCCTCTTCCTTTTCATCAGGCACTAATCATAGAGTCTTGCTAACTCTAGCAGTCTCATGTAATTAAAACTCTTATAAGTCATTCACTGGGTTTATATTCAATAATCTTTTCACTCCCATAGTATTCTTTATGTGATTTTTAGATTTTGTGTAGTAGTAATTCACATAACCCAGAGTTCTGAAATCAACTTTAACTTTATTTTACAACTTGTAAATTAATATTATTCCTAACTCATAGCATTTATAGTGCTAATATTTCACTGAGAATTCCCTGGTGGTCCAGTGGTTGGGACTGTGTCTTTTCACTGCTGAGGGCCTGGGTTCATCCCCGGTCAGGGAACTAGGATTCCACAAGCCACGTGGTGTGGCTAAATAAATAAATATTTCACTGAAAAAAGCACAAGACCCATTAATCACTTGAGAAGCTACAACTGTCTTTGGGCTTCATGTCTTCCCCAATATATTCTGTGAACTTCCTGCTGTCTTCCAGTCCCTGTATGTTCTTCTGTTATTGAACGGGGATGGGAGGTTATTCAGTCAGAGAGATGGAAAATGGATCTGCATAGTCCAGGCAGCCACAGAGAAGAAAGAAGGACAAAAGCATAGAGCACTGAGTCTCAAACCATCTGAGGTGAAGGATCGGTTTTTGTTTTAATTTCTAATCTGTCACAGACCAATCATATTATAAAATACATTAAAAGTGAGCAACAAAAAACCAAACAACTCAAAAAACTGGCAAAGGACTTGAATAGACATTTCTCCAAAGAAGATATACAAATGGCCAATAAGCACATGAAAAGATGCTTAATATAACTAATCACAAAAGAAACACAAATCAAAAACCACAGCGAGATAGCACTTCACACGCTTTAGGATAGCTATTATCACAAAAAAACAAAAATAACGTGTTGGTGAGGATGTGGAGAGATTTGAACCCTTGTGCACTGTTGGTGGGAATGTAAAATGGTACAGCCACTGTGGAAAACAATATGGCAGTTCCTCAAAAAATTAAACATAGAACTACTATATGATCCAGTAAATCTACTTCTGGTTATATATCCAAAAGAATTGAAATCAGGAATGCGAACAGATATTTGTACATCCATGTTCATAGCAGCGTTACTCAAAATAGCCCAAAGATGTTACTCACAAACCTCCCAAATGTCTTTTGATGGATAGCTGGATTAAAAAAATGCAGTATATACGTACAGTGGAATATTATTCAGCCTTAAAGAGGAATGGAATTCTGACACATGCTACAATGTGGATGAACTTTGAGGACATTATGCCAAGTGACAAGTCAGACACAAAAAGACAAGTATTGTAAGATTCCACTTACGAGGTACCTAGAGGAGTCAAATTCGTACAGACAGAAAGTAGAATGGTGGTTGCCAGGTGACGGGGAGGAGGTGGGAATTGGGAGTTATTGTTAAATGGGTATGGAGTTTCAGTTTGGGAAGATGAAAAAATTATGGAGATAAATAGTACTGATGGTTACACAACAATGTGAACATACTTAATACCACTGAACACTACACTTAGAAACAGTTAAAATGGTAAATTTTATGTTATGTACATTTTACCACAGTCAAAATAAAAAAAGAATTACTAGAAAAATAAAAAACAAAGATGTAAAAAAAATGCAACCCCAAACTTTTTACTGTTAGGTTCAACAGCATAATATATTTCAGTAAATATATTCAGAACAGGGACTTCCCTGGTGGTGCAGTGGTTAAGAATCTGCCTGCCAATGCAGGGGACACGGGTTCAATCCCTGGTCCAGGAAGATCCCACATGCTGTGGAGCAACTAAGCCTGTGCCCCACAACTACTGAGCCCACGTGCTGCAGCTACTGAAGCCCACGTGTCTAAAGCCCACGCTCCACAACAAGAGAAGCCACCACAATGAGAAGCCCACGCACCACAACGAAGAGTAGCCCTGGCTCGCCGCAACTAGAGAAAGCCCACGCATAGCAGTGAAGACCCAATGCAGCCAAAAATTAATTAATTTTTTAAAAAAGGACAAATATAGGAAAAGAAAAGAACTACAAAAACTGTACATGTTGTTTACTGAAAATGTGGTTTTAGGCGATTAACTGCTTTGATATTTGTGACTTTTTTGTTCTGCAGTTATCACTAAACAAATAGTAATGGGTTAATAACTACATGTTAGACACCTGTAGGTTCACTTTGAATGAATACCACATATGCCAACATTTTAAGTTTTTAATGTGACAATTGAGCTTGGTTCCTGCTGTTAAATGATCTCATTCTAGATTGGATTCATGGCAGTGCTACTCTCAAGACATAAAGTATATCTAAACAGTTTCTCTGTGGTTTCATTAATAGTTCTCCTAATAGAGAAACCAGTATGTTGATGAGAATGGCAGAAGAGATTTTTAAAGCAACATTGGCAAATTCAGCATGTTCATTTTTAACTTTATCTAAAAATAAAGCAAGTGTTGCTGTATTTTCAAAATATATCTTAACAATTTATCCTGTAAAATTATAAATTTAAATTTATCCTTTGATATAAAAAATGGATTCTAGATCCATGATTTCCTATGCATGGATCTTTTCTGACAGATATTAAAATATAAACCTTCTATCAAATTCTTAAGGTGCTTAGTACAATATCAAGATGATCACTTGGGGCCTCCCTGGTAGCGCAGGGGTTGAGAGTCCGCCTGCCGATGCAGGGGACACAGGTTTGTGACCCAGTCCGGGAGGATCCCACGTGCTGCGGAACAGCTAGGCCCGTGAGCCATGGCCGCTGAGCCTGCACGTCCGGAGCCTGTGCTCCGCAACGGGAGAGGCCACAGCAGTGAGAGGCCCTCGTACCGCAAAAAAAAAAAAAAAAGATCACTTGCTTTGTTGATAATTATTCATAAAATATTTCGCTGGGTTTTTCTTTCTCAGTATTATCAGTTATTAGTACTTGATGACCTAAATCCCTGCCATGGTTAAGATGTCAGATTCTGGAGTCAGACTGCCTGGGTTTAAACTCTCTATTCAGCCACTTGCTACCTTCACACCCTTGAGCAGATTACTTATCCTCTTCGTACTTAATTTTCTTCATCAGTCGCATGCAAATTCAAGAGTACTCATTTCCCAGAGTTGTCATGATATAGACTACATGAGATAAAATATATAAAACTCTTATGACAGTGCCTGTCACACACTGAAAGTTTGGGAGGAGTTTGTTGTATTTTCACTGTTACTGTAGTTATTGTTATTTTGAGAATCTCTCAATTTTGCAGCAAACAGCTCTGCATTGGAGTGCCTACTACAATAACCCTGAGCATGTGAAGCTGCTCATCAAGCATGATTCCAACATTGGAATTCCTGATGTCGAAGGCAAGATCCCACTTCACTGGGCAGCCAACCACAAAGATCCGAGTGCTGTTCATACAGTGCGATGCATTCTGGTGGGTATAATGGATGGCCTTTCCAAATATATATATACATATATATACACACACACACACACACACACACACACACACACTATATATATATATATATAAAATGAAATATCCAATATATGCAAAAGCATTTTTATGACACACAACCAAATTATGAAGCAAAAGAGTATAACAAACATGTGAGCTCATCACCAAGAAATAAAACATTTTAGTACTGTTATTTAAGACCAAATAGAACTTTCCTATGTGCCAGTTTCCAAATACATTCTCTCTCCCTGTGCCATGCTCATTCCTGTCCCCTATCAACTACTTTTCTGAGTTTATATTTATCATCCCTGTCTTTGTTTTATACTTGTTCTTATTAAATAGTAAATAGATGTAAGTGAATATTTATATAATACATTTAAGATATATAAGGAAACAACAAATACTCATGTACTCATCACTGAGTTGAGGAGCCAAGTACATTACCATTGAAGTTCCCTGGATACCTCCCAGTACGGTTCTTTTCTCTCCTTTCTCAGAGTCAGCCACTATCCTCAGTTTTGTGATTATCATTCCACTGGTTTTCATTATAGTTTTGACATGTGTTTGTATCCCTAAAAAATATATTGTTTAGTTTTTAACATTTTTGAATTTTATATTCATAGAATCATACTGTATGTATTCTTCCGCAACATACTTTTCTCTTGCTCAGTGTTAAGCTGGTGATTTTATCTATGTTGCTGTGTGTAGCTGTAATATATTACTTTTTACTGCTGTATAGTATTCCATTTTATGAAGATTAAATGACACACATTATTCAGTCTGTTATTGACTGACATTTGGAACTGTTTCCAGTTTTTTGCTATTTACAACAGTGCTGCTCTGAACCTTTTGTAAAAGCATATCTAGGGTATCTAGGGTATGTATTTAACTGGTTGTTGCAGGTGTATAGAAATGCAGTTGATAGTTTGGGCCATTAATTATATATTTAACCAACTTGCTATACTTTCTTATTAATTTTGAATATTTATCTGTATATTCTTTGAGGTTTTCTAATCACTCCTTCCCAAATTCCAACTTACAGGCTATGGTAGTCTAATATTTAGTCCTATTTGCTTATAACACACAAATTAGACTTTAAAAGATATTATTGTTTTATTTGTACAATGAAAATTTATTTCTACTTGTGTGTTAACTAATTTCTTTGCTCTGCATTTCTTCTTGAGTCTCAAATTTTCCTTCTAGAGTTATTATTATCTTACTTCCTGAAATATAATTCTTAGAACTTCCTTTAGTGTAGATCTATGGTGGTAAACTCCCTGATTTTTTTTTTTATAAACTTATTTATTTGTTTGTGTTTTGTTTTGTTTTTTTGGCTGTGTTGGGTCTTTGTTGCTGTGCACGGGCTTTCTCTAGTTGCGGTGAGTAGGGGCTACTCTTCATTGCAGTGTGTGGGCTTCTTTTGTTGTGGAGCACAGGCTCTAGGCACACAGGCTTCAGTAGCTGTGTCACGTGGGCTCTAGAGCTCAGGCTCAGTAGTTGTGCATAGGCTTTGTTGCTCCATGGCATGTAGGATCTTCCCAGCCCAGGGATTGAACCCGTATCCCCTGCATTGGCAGGTGGATTCTTAACCACTGCACCACCAGGGAAGCCCTCCCTGATTTTATTTGTTAAGAATGTCTACATTTCTACTGTGCTCTTGAATATATAGTTTTCCTGTATACACAGTTCTAAGTAGTTACTTTTCTCAACTCTTTCAGACTGTCATTTTGCTGCTTTCTGCCTTTCATTAATTCCTCTTGAAGAGGCTGTTATTGGTCTATGTCATCCCTTTATAGATATCTTTTCTCTCAGGCTGCTTTTTAAAATTTTTCTATATGGCATACTACAGTTTTACTACAGTTTGTCTAGGTGTGCCTTTTTTTTTTTTTTTCCTGTTTGGTATACATTCTGATTATTGCATCTCATTTCTGGAAAATATATAACCATTATCTCTTTAAATATTGCATCTCTTTTATTCTCTCTACTCCTGCCTATGGGGTCTCCAGGAATACATATTTTAGACCTTTCCATTTTACTTTCCATGTCTCTTAACTTCTCTTTTACATTTCTATCATCTTGTCTCTTTCTACTACATTCTGGGTAATTACATCAGATCTGCCTTCCAGTTTGCCAGGTCTTTCTTCAGCTACATCCAATCTCTTGTTTACCCTATTCATTTAGTCTTCAATCTTAGTGATTACATTTTCACTTCTAAAAGTTCTACTTGGTTCTTTTTCAGATCTGCCTGATCATTTTGAGAATTTTTGTTCCTTGCTCACCTTTTATTTCATTTTTTATTTTCTTACATGTTTCATAGATAGTTATTTTATATTCTTAAAGTGTGAATTCCAAGATCTGAAGTGTTTGGAGGATGATTCTCACTCATAATATCTTATTTCCTCACAGATTTGGCTTTTTTTTTTCTCCCTTATAAATGCGTCTAGGTCCTTGGGAGACTCAAGGCCCTAGAATACCATTGTGGTAATATTCTACTTCTTTTTTCAAAGTGTTTATAATACCTTTAATCCTCTTTTTTGTAAAATAGCCTGACTGTATAGACAGCTCTAAATCTGGGATGGCCCTTCAGAGAGTTCTTAAATTTGGACAAGAGAGCTTGGCTTTGGATATGACCTAATCTGAGAAGGGACCTGACCATGGGTGAGGTAACTCTCTTTACCTGAAGCAATTCCAAAAGGATGACAGTAGAAAAGTCATTTGCTGGCAGCACTTGCAGCAGCTGGGGAAGTAGGTCCTTTAGTCTTGAAGGGGGACCTAAGCAATGCATCATATCTGCTACAAAGATCCAGTAGAAAAATGAATAAATGTTGTGAACTATCAATTTAAACCGAATATCCAATAAACATATGATTAAAAAAAACTGTACCTCATTCATAAAAGAAATACAAATAAAACATCAGTGAAATGTTTTTCATACCTATAAGGGGGAAAATGTTGTAAGTTTGATAATACTAAGTGGTTAATATGTACCAGCATGTGGGGAAATAAAAGCTTTTACACATCGTCATGGATGTGTTAATTAGTACATCCATTTAGAGAGCAGTTTGACAATACTAGCTGAAGATACAAATATCCTTCAACCCAGCAATTTCCCATCTGGGTGTCTGGGCTAGAGAAAAATCACATGTGCCACAAAGGGACATGTAAAGGAAGCGTGTTCATTGCAGCATTATTGTTAATAGTGGGAATAAATGTAAATAACCTAAATATCCCTCAGTAGGAGAATGGTTAACTAAATTGTGGTTTAACAAATGGACTAGTATCATCATAGATACCCAAATGTATTGTGTTGAAATTAAAAATTCAAAAGTATAATTTTGAAAGAAAAAATTCAGGGATATGTATGGTATAATACATAAGTATAAATATTGAAAACACACATACAAAATTTAACTGTTGTTTATGGATGTATATATATGAAGCAAAAATACAAAACATATGCCTTTAGCTGAATCTGTAAGAGATTAAAAAAAAGCACATTAGGCAAAATGTTGATCCCTATTTAATCTATTGATAGATGGTACATGTTGTTTATTGTATCTTTTCTGTACTTTTTATAGTTAAATATGAAATTTAATTTTTAAAGATTTAGACTGTATACTTTTTTTCTGAATGTATCACTTCTGCTGAGAGAGAATATGTAGGTTTCAAAAATTGCTCAGTTAATACTATGTCAAATGTGATTTAGTAAGGATTCCATGTATGTCTCTGGTTCCTTAAAAATAGGATGCTGCTCCAACAGAGTCTTTACTGAACTGGCAAGACTATGAGGGTCGAACACCTCTTCACTTTGCAGTTGCTGATGGGAACGTGACAGTGGTTGATGTCCTGACCTCATACGAAAGCTGCAATATAACATCTTACGATAACTTATTTCGAACGCCTCTTCACTGGGCAGCTTTACTAGGTGAGTTGAATGTGAAACCAAGGATCAACAGCAAGAGGAACTGCATGAGTATAGGAAATTTTCCATGGCTTCTCTCCCCTTGTCAGCTCCCACCTCCTATTTAATTGTTTTAGTTTTTAATTGATATGTGGCACTTTATACCTAAATCCCTCTGTTGTATGCTTAAATTTTAGCAATATAAAATGTATCCTCTGTTACATATTAATTTCAACATCATGTCTTTTCATTTTTATTATAAAAGTAATGCACATTTGTTGACAAATGTAAATATAAAATAATCATCACATTCAATGCCTTTGCTTTTTTGGAGAAGGGCTTTAATTTTATGTGTGAGCTAATACTATGATATTTGATTTCCTTTTCATCATATTTCCTGATATGCCTTTGACTTAATCTTTTTGGGGATCACTCTTTTAGATGAGAGAGTATATATGTGTATGTGTCTGATTTTTGGCAATCTGAGAGTCTTTCTCTTTTAGTGAAGGAGTTTTACCCACTGATAATCATTGTTATAAATTGTATAATTTGATCTTTTTTCTGTTATTCTGCTCTTTGAGTATTATTAGTGTTTTGGCTTTTTTCCTGATTCCTTTGTTTTCTGCCTTGTGGTGTGTGGATTACATTCGTTGTTGTTTGGTTTTGAATTGTCTAATGTTTTAGGAGGATTTTTAGGTTCTACTGGTAGTTACTTTTAAATTTGTAAGCCTAAGTCAGAGTCCAGAGCAAAACTGTGTCTATTGATTCCCATCTATTTAAAATGAGGAATTTAGCACACTTTCACTTATCATTCTTTGGGTATTTGTAAATAGTCTGATAGTAATTATTAATTAATATTAATAATTATAATAAACCATTATTATTATGGACTTAGTTTTTAAATTACACATTATCTCTTTTTTAAATGATTGCATTCAGTTTTGTAGTCAGATTTATAATTATAATTTAGACTTCATTTCAAGGTGCAGTTTCATCCCTTTTCCTCTGCATTCTAGGAGGACTTTGCAAATTTGTCTCCACAGCACTAAACTGACTTGTGTTTCACAAGTTCAGCTTTCTTTCTGCCTCTTATAGATTGTATTTTAGGTTATATTTTGATTTCCTTCTCTCATCCATATTTCTTTTTATCTCAGCTTTTTTCCTTTTTATCTCCTTCCATTACCTTTTCATTTTAGATTATTCTCTTCTTAGGATATTCTGTTTCATTTCATAGAGGCCATCTCTTTGCAAAAGTCAAGGATGCCAAACAGTTGCCTGAAATTTTCCTCTGGATCCTTCTCTAGATCATTTTCTGAGGTATGCTCTTCTTCTTTCTGATGGTGTTCCTTTCTCCCTGTCCTAGAGTATGTTTTCATATAGCCTTTTCTGAATTTTTCTCTTTATCTTTCAAACAAGAGATATTTAGGGCTTCCCTGGTGGCGCAGTGGTTAGGAGTCCACCTGCCGATGCAGGAGACACGGGTTCATGCCCCGGTCCGGGAAGATCCCACATGCCGCGGAACAGCTGGGCCCGTGAGCCATGGCTGCTGAGCCTGTGCGTCCGGAGCCTGTGCTCCGCAACGGGAGAGGCCACAACAGTGAGAGGCCCGTGTACCAAAAAAAAAAGATATTTAGATTGACTATGTGCATAGATTGCCTTTTATCCTGTTTTTGCCCATTCATGTTATGGAGAACTCCATCTCAAACCATAGCTGGAGAGCAGGTAGACGAGCACAACTCCCACTCAAATTCCTTTTTTTCTGCCTGGCTTTCATGTAGTGTATTCTTGCTCTGCTAATGTGGCATCTTCTTCAGTGCCTCATTCCCTATACACTGAAGCAATGGCATGTATGAAATTCAGGTTTCCTAAATATACTATTACCAGGCTTATTTATTCTTTGATCCTTTCTACAGTTCTTCACTTGTGGAGACCACATCCACATCCTCCAAAGTGTACTCAGAGCATGTTTCTCTACTACCACCTCATCATTCCTGCCACTTGTTTTCTGGGATTTGAAATCACTGCCTAGATGTTAAAAAATTGGGGGAGGGAGGTTAGAGGGGATGGATAGAAGGCCTCAGAGGTCACAAGAGTTTGTATTATAGGTTGTCCTCCTGAATAGCAGAAGAGGACAACTGTGCAGTTCTGATTGATGGTGCAGTGGAACCTGGAGACTAGGGACACTGATGGCTGAGATGGGCTGGCTTCTAACGTGCCGCCTTCTGTTTTTATGAGCAGTTTTATAAGGTGAAGCCAGGGGATGCAGTGAGCTGATACCTAATACAGTTTTTTCTCAATCTGGCTATTATAGTTAGTCGTTTCCTTCCTGGTGGAAGCATTAAGTTTTTAGTGTTGTAAGTTTTTGCCTTTATGCTACATAATCATGTATTTTCGTGAGAAGTTAGAAGAGGCTGCACTGGGCATTGTGAATGCTGGTTTATGTGCTAATGATTTTTCTTACCCCTTTCCTTTAAATAGATTATAAATGAATCAGTTCTTTTATGTGGTAACTACCTTGTGTCTGCTTTCAGGCCACGCACAGATTGTCCATCTCCTTTTAGAAAGAAATAAGTCTGGAACCATCCCATCTGACAGCCAAGGAGCAACACCCTTGCACTATGCAGCTCAGAGTAACTTCGCTGTAAGTAAACCATGACAATTATCTTTTTTTTTAATTAAATTTTTATTTTGATATAATTGTAAATTCACATGCAGTTGTAAGAAATAAAACAGCAAGATCCCGTGTACCCTTCATTCAGTTCACTCCAGTGGTAACATCTTGCAAAAGTATAATATAATGTCATAAACTGGAAATTGATATTGATATAATCCACTGACCTTATTCAGGTTTCACACTGTTACATGTACTCATTTGTGTGTTTGTGTAGCAATTATTTTTTAACAATTGCTGATACTGTTCACCCTCTGATTCAGGTGATAGTCTGAATTTTTATAAAGTTGTTAGTCACATGGGAAGTTTTAAATAATTTTTATTTTAACTGTTCAGTGTAGCATTTTGCTTTACTGTAAGTGTACTTAATCTTTTTTGTTAATTGTAAGGCACTAAAGACAATCTGGTGTTTGGCAATCTATAATTGTCCTGAAGGCAGTGGGCAAGGCTTTAGAACTAGATAGACCTTGGCTAGAATCCTGACTGTGCTATTTGCTAGCTGTATGACCTTGCATAAGTTCTTAACCTCTCTGAATCTTAGTTTCTTCATATGTAAAATGAGAATAATTATACCTTTTCTTTTAGGATTATTGTAAGGATTAGAGAAAGTTTATGACCAGTGCCTAGTGTAATACTTGGCATAGAGTAGGTATTCAAGAAATAGCATTCATTGTTATTATTATTTGTGCTAATAATTTTGTATATTGTACATCTGAGAAAGCAAAAATATGAATTATTGATATATCCAAAGATATTAACTATTATTAATAGTTCCTTCCTGCCACCCTTTACAGTTTACAAAGTACTTTCTCATCCTTTATGTCACTCAGTCCAGCCAGCAACATGATAATGTCTAGGCTGCTTCAGCCTCCTGAGTATGAGTGGCCACTAAGAACTAGAGACATATCCAAGGAGGCACACATTAACGCAGTCACAGTGGATTTTGCTGCCTTCTACATGAGAGTGCATAGTGAAACACCTGGTTTCATTAAATTATGAGAATGTTATCACCAGCATAGTATAATTCCATCTTCCTGACCTCCCCAAATGCACTGTTGAATACACTGGATTCTTGGATTGAGAAAACATCTTATTTTCCCACTTTCCTTTCTCTCTGATACCCAGAGCAACTATAGCAATCATCCCCCTTCTTGGCATTCCTAAAAGTCTATTCTATATATCACCTAAAGTTTTGGTAAACCATTATCTTCTATTATCTCCCAAGATCTCAGAAAAATACAGAGTTTTTGAGGAGGAGTTCATTCTTATGACACATAGATAAGAAATCCAATTGGCCCAGTCTAGTCAACCTATGGAAATCAGAATTCAATCCATATTTCAACATAGGCCTATGAAAGGACATGTTATCCCTACTTACAGATGAAGAAACCAAGGCTCCAAGAGATTAAATGATTCGCTCAAGATCTTGAACCCAAGTCTTAGACTCCAAATTTAACCTATGTACAGAAACCGGTAATTAAGTAACTGTGCTAATGCAAGTAAGAAAGAATGCTAGAACATTATAGATGTTTATTCAAAGAAACAATTGCTTTAGACAATCTGCCAATTACAGAAATAGTTTTTTACGTTTTTTAATAATTATGCAAATTTTATAGGCTCAGTTTCAAGTCCCTTGATCTCCTGGGACTCTACTAATTCACAAAAGGTTGAAATTCTCTTTTTAAAAAACATCATCATCAACAACAACAGTCCCATAAAACCCTTGCAAACATTCATCATTAAGAAAACATACTCAACAAAGAAATGTTTGCAAATTATTAAAAGAAACCCCCCAAATCACCAACATTTTAAAATTTTATTTTTTTTTTATAAATTTATTTATTTACTTATTTTTGGCTGCATCAGGTCTTCATTGCTGCACATGGGCTTTCTCTAGTTGTGGCGAGCAGGGGCTACTCTTCGTTGCAGTGTGCGGGCTTCTCATTGCAGTGGCTTGTTGCAGACATGGGCTCTAGCGCACGGACTTCAGTAGTTGTGGCACGTGGGCTCAGTAGTTCTGGCTCACAAGCTCTAGAGTGCAGGCTCAGTAGCTGTGGCACACGGGCTTAGTTGTTCCGCAGCATGTGCGATCTTCCTGGACCAGGGATTGAACCCGTGTCCCCTGCACTGGATTCTTAACCACCACGGAAGTCCCAAAATTTTATTTCTTTATTCAAATCTACTTAATAAGGACATACACTAGATCCTAAGGAGAACTAAGCTGTAATACCTCAGTAGCTCAACATCTAGTTTTAAGACTAGGAAGCAGTGTGTGTTACAGTGGAAAGAGTGAAGTGATTTAACCCTGCATTCTACTCCTGTTAACTGCTACCAATGCTTATATGACCTTGAGTCTAAATATCATCTGTAAAATGAGGAGCTGGACGAGATGAGCCCTTAAATTTTTTCTTGCTCTGAAATATTGATCATCAACATTTTGTACATTTTTGGCCAACTCACAGCCTCCAGAAATTGTTTTCTTCTGAAACTATTTTATTTCCATTCAAGCAAAAGTTTCTATGATCTTCCTAAAAGCTTGTAAGCATCTGAGTTTTGAGGAAAGATGCAATTTTAAATGCTATGAATATTAACCCCCCATTAAAATTGTTAAACACTATTAGAATTACTAAGGGTCCTAATTTTTGTATGATTCTATAGAGGAAGGACCTTGAATGTAGGAAATGCTGAATAAATATTTGTTTAGATGAATTGAACACTGCATTTCTCAGTAACCACCCATAATTATTTGATAAATGCAATATTTTTAAAAATAACAACAAAACATACAGTGAGAGAATGTATTAGGCTTCTCTGCAGTTGAGTTTTTAAACTTAATTGAGGATGATCATTCTCAATTATTAGAATGTTGAATGAGGGAGTTAGGTTATATTTTTGAAGTGCTATGAAAACTAAAACCAATGTATAAGGACAGAAGATTGTTACTTTCAATGGAAATTGTAATTTCGTTATTCATAAAAAGATAATTTCATTTGATTCAAAAGTAGAGGAAGGGGCTTCCCTGGTGGTGCAGTGGTTGAGAGTCCGCCTGCTGATACAGGGGACACAGGTTCGTGCCCTGGTCCGGGAGGATCCCACATGCTGCGGAGCGCCTGGGCCCGTGGGCCATGGCCGCTGAGCCTGCGCGTCCGGAGCCTGTGCTCCGCAACAGGAGAGGCCGCGACAGTGAGAGGCCCGTGTACCGCAAAAAAAAAAAAAAAAGTAGAGGAAAAAATACTTTGCTTCTTAGTGGAAGTCACATATAACACTGGCTTTCTTACCAAAGAAAATGCTACTCTCTTGTCTCAAATTTTTAAATGAAGTTTTCTTACAGGAAACAGTTAAAGTGTTTCTAAAACATCCTTCAGTAAAAGATGATTCAGACCTTGAAGGAAGAACATCCTTTATGTGGGCTGCTGGGAAAGGCAGTGATGACGTCCTTAGGACTATGCTGAGTTTAAAATCTGACATTGACATTAACATGGCAGACAAGTATGGAGGTACAGGTAAGAACTGGCAGACATATTCAGTTTGCTTTCATTCGAGCTTCAAAGTGTAGATGGTGCTATTTTGCAAAATAGTAAGTTGAAACCATTGTTCCTAATCTAATATTGTTTGACTTTCATCTTAACTTTTTAAGTTTAGGTTGCCAGGACATCACTCCAACGGCTTTATTTCTTCCGAGTATTATGGCTAAAATTAGCCTATGTTTCTACCAAGTGAATCTTGGCATTTGATTTACAAGCCTTGTTGCTCCTTAGACATGATTGCGGGAACTCTTGGTCATATATCTTTGTGTAAAACAGAATTAACCTGCATTTTAAAACTATACATACCTAGCAATTATTAATTATATTTTCAAACATTTAGAATTACATTTTAGAGAACACACACATCTAAGTATGTTCTCACCAGGCTCATTTAATATGCTCTTTTCTCAGTTTTGAACAGCATTGCTGCATCCTGAATCTCCCATTTCAGAGTTAACTTCCCATGGCTCTAGAAGCTTCAAAGCTTCAAAAGCACTTACTAGGTGCTTCCTTTAATCTCTTTTTCTAATAAGAGAGCCCTCTAACTATGTGTTGATTAGTAAGAGAAGTATAAGTTTTTTAACACTCATTGTCACCTTAGAGGTCTCTTCCTTATATACTGCAGTCAGCCCTCCGTATCTGAGGGTTTTGCATCTGCGGATATGGAAGCCTGACTTGTATTCACTGTACTATACCATCTTATATAAGGGTCTTGAGCATCTTCAGATTTTGGTATCTATAGAGGCTCCTGGAACCAATCCCCCACAGATATCGAGGGGCACCTGTATATCCAAATTGCAAGTCAGAAAGAGAAAGAAAAATCACACAACAGCACAATAACACTGAACAGAACAAAACCTCAGCTATGAGCTTCTCAATGTTATGTTTTTTTATTTGTAGAAACATACTAGAGCTGTTTGCACCTACCTGTTATCCTGGATAAGATCTTTCTTGACCACCGACACTATTGATGTAGCACTTGGGGGACAGAGGGGAATGGGGTTGCTACACCTCATATCTCCCTCCCTATACCGAGACCATCTCACCTTCTAATTTTTTAAAAAGAGTTTTTAGGTAATATCAATTTTGATAAAGGCTTTAACTTTTGAAAGTATTGAATATTTCTATACCAAAGCTTCATAGTAGACCTTAAGCTTCTTAAGGAGTATTGTACAGACGCATAGGACACTGCGTTTATAAATGATCTGAATATTTAATTTTTTTCTCAAACTTGTATTAGTATGCAGTCTTTATCACTAGCATCACTCTTTGTTTAACTTTTCATGTATTTTAATAAAGTATGGGCTAGGATACTTGCATTCTGTCAACCAAAGTTGCCTTTCCAATGTGCATCATGGTTGGGGTTGAGACATAAATTCCTCTCAAATTCATTCATTCCCTGGGCTCTTTATCCTAAGGAGATTTTATTATATGTCAGAGATACCTTCCTGACATTTCTCTTCTATGCAGGTGAGTTCCTTTCTATCATCCCTCTACAGAGTTGTTTTGCCTTAATTAAAAATGAGTTCTTATCAATAGCAATATATGGGTATTATTTGGATCTTGATTCAAATAAATAAATTACAAAAAAATTATAAAGCTCTCAGGAAAATGTGAACACTATCTGGATATTTGATATTACAACACTTTTGTTAATATTTTTTAGATATGAAAATGGGCCTATGTTTTCTTTGCATGGCTGGGGCTGGGGCTCTGCAAACCACATTCCCTCTTTGCCAGCAGGGGAGTCAGCCCATAGGGGGCAGTACAGGGAGACTGGAAAGCTGGAAGAGGAGCAGGGGAGTGCATCTTCCTGTTTGCTTCCTATTCTTGTTTTTGTTTCCCGTTCCTGTCAGCATTACCCTAGTAAGTCTCACACAACAGAGTACTGAGAGCTTGTTCCAGTGGCAACAGTTAATTTCACTTTGCAGTTTTTCCAGCACTCACGGTAGCAGCCAAAGAGCACCCTCCTCAGAGATACCCGCAACAGCCAAGCAAAGCCCCTCCTTTGAGGTCTGAGCTTCAGCTCTGCTGGGTGCCTCTTCTGAGCGTTTAAAGTTGTAATAATTCCATCCTCTTCTTTTTGTTTCCTCAGTCTTAGAATTGCTCGCCGTTTTCTGCATTTACTGCCTCTGTGATACCTTAGTGTTCCCTTTTTGCTTTTTCAGTTCTTCAGTACAAAGGTAGCAATTCTTCATATTGAATTCTATCTGTTAGAGTTATATGAGAGATACTCTGACTGATACAGTGGTTGTGTTTAAAAAAAGAATCCTTGTCTTTCAGACATACTAAAATATTCACAAACGGAAGCATATGACTCTAGAATTTTCTTCAAAAAATCAGAAGTGGGGGAATGGATAGCAGTTAGATGGAACAAGGTTAGCCAACACATAATTGTTGAATCTGGGTGATGACAATATTGAGTTCACTGGACTATTATTGCCTTTACTTTTGAATATGTTTGAAATTTTCCATAACAGAAAGTTATTGAAAATAATTTTTAAAGCTCCTAGGTAAACTTGTGGTACTTTTTCAAAGAGGGAGCAGCAATAGTAGTCTAAGATTGTTTTAAAATAAATGAAAATAGTCAGAAATGGGGAATTTCCTTTAATATTATTAATTCTATCTTATGCTTAATTGAAATTTTGTCTGTTTTTTAAAAATTTGACATTGATATTTGTCTGAAGATTATCCGTTGCATACTTGAAGCCACATTACATAATTGTAGAATTTCAGAATTTAAAAGTACCTTAAAATTAAATCTAGTCCAGGGTTTTCCAAACCATGTTCTTCAAAACAACACGTTCCTATAGAGGTACCTGAAATGTTGCTGAGGGGTAAATGCTTAAGTGAGTAACCCTCTACCCCTACTTTAGTCAGAACCACTCAACTCTTAACTATTTTATATGTTGGATGTTGTATAAAATTTCATCTGGGAGAAAAAAAAAAGCATTCTTATGCTCTTAAATGTGAAAATCACAGAACTCTCACAGATATATCATGCCTTAATTTGCCTTATAACATTCTCACCAGTGTTTTTCACCAAAGACATCTCCCCAGTGTCTTTCAGCCTCTGGTTGAACAGCTCCAATACAGAGAACCCATTACTTCCATCTTAATCTCACTCTATCAGGGTGCGCTTCCTTATACTGAGCCAAAATTTGTCAAACTGAATGTTCCACTCTGCGTTGTCTTCCATATGACACACTTCAGATTTTTGAAGTCTCTCACACCCAGCTGAATCTTGTCTAGGCCAAACTAACATTCAGCCGTTTAGGTCAGGCTTTTCAAACTCAAGTATGCATGAGAATTACTAGGGGTGTTCCCAGACTATATAGAGATCCTACATCAGATCCTGTCAAGAAGTCCTGTTGACTCCACCTCCAAAATATAATCTAAATCTTTCTGCTTCTCTCCATCTCCATTCCTGTCACCCTAGTTCAAGCCACCACTGTTTTCACCCAGTCAACTGCGCTAGTGTTAACTGGTCTCCCTGCTTACACTCTAATTTACTATAATGCATTCTCAAAACAGCTAGAGTGATCTGTTGAAAGCATAAATCGAATATCACTCACCTACGTAAAGCCCTTCAGTGTCTTCCATCACTCTGACCTGTATGGCCATTTATGATCTGGCCTTTTCTACCTTTCTGACTTACCTCATTCTCACTCATTGTGCTGCAGCTTCTTTGCCTTCCTTAAACACATAGATTCATTCCTACCCCTGTACTCGTTGTTCTCTTTGCCCAGACTACTCTCCCTTGAGATCTCTGCTTTGCTGTCTCTTTTTTATGATTTACTCTCAACTTAAATGTCAGCACCTTAGCAAGGCTTTCCCTAACCACCAATCAAAAGTAATCCCCCAGTCACTCTATATATCAAAATACTTTTTACTTCTTTAATTATACCATCCATCACCATCTAATACTTAAATGTTATTACTTCGGTGTTCTTGTCTTGTTTTGTTTTGCTTCCTCTATGAGAATATAACCTTAGCTATCTTGTTCCCTGCTGAATTCCCAGCATTATATTAGTACCCAGTCCACAATAGCTTCTCAACAAATCCCCAGGAATCTGCATTTCATAGGCATCCCAGGTTTGGTCCATGGATCACACTTTATGAAAGAAACATTATCCTAGACAGTATAGAGCCATAACCCTTAGAAAGAATTGACCCAGGCCTCTAGACAGTTATCCTGAAAAATTCAGAATTTAGAGTGATGAATTAAATAGAATTTCAAGAGTAATCTAAAGAGTGATGACATAAGCACTAGAGTGGAATAATGTAGGCAGGGATCAGCGTAATGTGAAACTCACACATAGTCAAAATTACTCTTTCAAACCCCTTACCAGAGAGGAGACTACATTCCATCTCACTTTTTTCTCCAATCTTGAAATGAATTGCTGTTTTTGAAATTGCGCCCCGAGGAAATAGCTGACTTGCATTTGGAGTCATGTTGTATGAAAAATGCACTCAGTGCAGTAAGATACACAGACTCTCAGTACCATGTGGGTACACAGACCAACTGCAGGAATAGCACAGGTAACCAGCTAAAGGAACAGTAGATTGACGGTCCCATCACACAACCCCTCAGGGACATATACTAATTGAGTGGGTTTGTGGGCAGAATTGCCTGCATCATTTAAATCATTTCTCTTTGTCATTTTTTTGTTCTCTTACTCTCTTAGAAAGAGGAAAAGATAATAAACTAGTAACTGAGGAGACCATTTCAGAACAACAGGATGGAAAGGAAGAAAACAGTGAGATGAGAAAGGTAGAAGAAAAGGGGAAAAGTGTGAGTAATACATATGAATAGAAAGGAAGATAGAAATCTGTTAAAGTTAAAAAATAGAGAATCCTGAAGATTAAATTGCATTTAGCCAAAATGATGAGAAAATCAAAAGTGAAGAAGACACATAGTATAATAAAAAGGTAAAGCTGTTATTTGGAAGCTCTTCACTTTCTTTCGCTCCCTTTTTAGCTTTACATGCTGCCGCCCTTTCTGGCCATGTCAGCACCGTGAAGTTATTATTGGAAAATAATGCTCAAGTAGATGCTACTGATGTCATGAAACATACTCCACTTTTCCGAGCCTGTGAGATGGGACACAAAGATGTGATTCAGACACTCATCAAAGGTTAGTAGTTATAAAGAGTGCTCCTAACAAGTCACTCTCAAAAGGTAGGATTTCTTGCATTCACCTTATTTTTTAATAGATTTATTTTATTTATTTATTTACTTACTTACTTATTTTTGCCTGCGTTGGGTCTTCATTGCTGCATGCGGACTTTCTCTAGTTGCGGCGAGTGGGCTACTCTTCGTTGCGGTGTGCGGGCTTCTCATTGCGGTGGCTTCTCTTGTTGCGGAGCACGGGCTCTAGGCGCACGGGCTTCAATAGTTGTGGCTCACGGGCTCTAGAGCGCAGGCTTAGTAGTTGTGGCGCACGGGCTTAGTTGCTCCATGGCGTGTGGGTTCTTCCCGGACCAGGGCTCGAACCCGAGTCCCCTACGTTGGCAGGCGGATTCTCAACCACTGTGCCACCCGGGAAGCCCCTCCATTCGCCTTTGAAATATAGCTTTACATGGCAGAGAGCTGCCTGGGTAGAAGGATGGAGGGAAGAGCCTGGCATCAGGAAACTCAAGGTTCACTGCTAGCTCCACCTGTTAGTAGCTGTTTGATTTGCGAAAAGTCACTGCACCTGCCTGATCCTGTTTCCCTTTATGTAAAAGGAGAAGGAGTCCTACCCTGACCAGCTCACAGGCTTATTGTAAAAATCTGAAGTAGATGATATACATGAAAGCTTTTTGCTGAGAGTAAAGCGTTTAAAGGACTGTTGTTATATTTTTTAAACTTCTTTTTGATAAATGCTCTCTGTATTAGACATTTTCATTATATTTTTGCTTTTTCAGGTGGAGCACGGGTAGATCTAGTCGACCAAGATGGACATTCTCTTCTACACTGGGCAGCGCTGGGAGGAAATGCTGATGTCTGCCAGATATTGATAGAAAATAAGATCAACCCAAATGTGCAGGATTATGCAGGAAGAACCCCACTGCAGTGCGCTGCATATGGGGGATATATCAACTGCATGGCCGTGCTCATGGAAAATAACGCAGACCCTAACATTCAAGACAAAGAGGTAGAAATTCTACGTCTTTTTTATATTGTCTGCTCCAAAGTGTTTGGAGCATTGCCTCTTTGTTAACTAAAATTAAGGAAGACAACAATTTGCCAAGTGAATTTAGCCAATATTGACATATTTTGCTAGTTTACTTACTTTAACTCTTTAAAAATACTAGCATATTATGTTTTCCAAGTCAGAAAATATATTCCCTATTAATTCATTGAATAAGTATTTATCAAGATTGTTACTATATGTGAAAGTAACATAATGAAAAATGTGTAAAATATGGTCCCTATACCAATGTTATTAGAAATGCATCTTTTATACTTCGTTGTACCTTTTACATTTTTTTTTACAAGTTCATACATAAGTAGTATATTACTTATGTAAGCTACTTCCCACTTCTGTTAGTTTTCATGTGTATTATTTTGGACTATCCAAATAAACAATCATGCTGTCTGTGAACAATAACATTTTTATTTCTTTCTTTCCAATTCTTATGACTTTCATTTCTTTGTCTTGCCTTATTGAACTAGCTAGGACCGCCAATGCAATAGAACTGGTGATAGCTGACATCCTTAAGTCATTCTGGCTTCTCAGGGGAAGCTTTAAATATTTCACCATTGAATATGATGTTTGCTATAGATTCTCTTACATTTTTGGTTGCTAAGAGTTCTTCTAAATCACAATTAGCTGTTTAATTTTCATCAGATAACGTATCTGCATCTATCAACATGATTATGTTATTTTTTCTATTCTTTGCTATTAATGTGGTGAATTACATTGATTACATTGTCCTACTTATGATATATTTTTGAAATATATGTATTGATGGATTTTTTTTGCTAATATTTTTGCATTTATGTTCATGAGAGAGATTGACCTATAATTTTCCTTTCTTACATTGTCAGGTTTTGGTAGCAAGGTTACATTGACCTTATGAAAAGAGTTAGGGAGTAGTCCCTCTTTTCTTATTCTCCTAAAGAATTTGTGTAAGATTGTGTTAAATTCTTCTTTAAATGTTTGGAAGAATTCCCTGCTGAAGTCATCTGGTCTAGGGGTTTTCTTTGTGCAAAGGTTGTTAATAACTGATTCAGCTTCATTAATAATTAAAAAGACAATTCAGATTTTCTAATCATTTTCCATTCAGCTTTGGTAAGTTACATTTTTTTTTGAGAAATTTATCCATTTTATTAAAAATGTCAAATGTATTCACATAAAGTTCATCATACATTCTGTTTTCTATTTTATGTCTGTAAGACCTGTAATGATTTCCTCTTATTCATTCCATACATTGGTAATACATGTTGTCTCTTTTCCTTTTTTTAAAAAATTTCAGTCTTGCTTATTCATCTCTTCAAAGGACTCCAGTCTTTTTAAATTTTCTATATTTTAAGTTTTTCACTATTTCATTGGTATTTACTCTTATCTTTATTATTTCCTGCCATCTGCTTCCATCAGATTTAATTTAATATTTTTTAAAAGATTCTTTTGATGAAAGTTTAAATCATTGATTTTTTTCAATTTTTTTTTCAGTATATGTATTTAAGCATGTTTCTTATTCTAAGCATGCTTTAGCTCCATCTTACAAATTTGGATAATTTGTACGATCACTGTCATTCAACCCAAACACTGTCTGATTTCCATTTTGATTTATTATTTGACCCATAGATTATTTAGAAGTGTATTATTTAATTTCCAGGCAGCTGGGCATTTTCTCATTATCTTTTTGTTTTTGATTATATTGGTTTCCTATTGCTGCTATAAAAAATTACCAGAAGCTTAGTGTCTTAGAACAACACAAATTTATTATCTTACTGTTCTGGAAGTCTGAGTCCAAAATGTCCTAAAAACCAAGGTGTTGGCAGGACTTCATTCTCTTTGGAGGCTCTAGGAGAGAATCTGCTTCCTTGACTTTTCCAACTTCTAGATGCTGCCCACATTCTGTGGCTTGTGGCTGCATTCCTCACAGCTAGCAGTGACTGGCTGAGTCTCACTCACGCTACATCACTCTGACATTCACCTTCTGCCTCTCTGTCACTTATTTATAAGGACGCTTGTGGTTATATTGGGCCCACCTGGATAATCCAGGATAATCTCCCCAACTCAGAGTGAGCTGATTAGTAACCTTAATTCCATCTACAACCTTAATTCTCCTTTTCCATTTAATACGACATAGTTTCAGATTCCAGAGATTAGGATGTAGACATCTTTGCAAGGGAGTTCCTTATTCTACCTACTGCACTGATTTGTAGCTTAAATTTTACTGTAGTTAAATAACATACTCTGAACTATTTTAATCTTTCAAAAGCTTTTGAGGCTTTCTTCATATCCCCACACTTGGTTGATTTTGGTAAATGTTCTATGTATACTGGAAAAGGGTACTAATTTTGTCACTGTTCGATGCAATGTTTTATATACATATCACTTAGTTCAAATTTTACATTGTATTGTTCATGCCTTCTATATCTTTACTGCTTTTTTATCTATTTGTTCTATCAGCTATTGTAAAGATGGGTTAAAAATCTCCCACTGTGATTATGGATATGACTATCTCCCCTTTCAATTTTGTCAATTTTAATCCTGTATATTTAGAAGCTGTGCTATTATGTGCATACAGATTTAGGATTGTGATATCTTCCTCTTTGACGCATTTAACACTATGAAGTATTCCTTTTTATCTCTAGCAATGCTTCAAGCCTTTTTTATCTTTCATGACATTGAAATGTTTTAAGAATACAGGCCATTTATTTTCTAGAATTTCACTCAATTTGAGTTTGCCTAATGATTCATCATAATTAGATTCAAGTTTTACAGTTTGGGTTGGAATATTTCATAAGTGATATTGAATTCTCAGGGTATCACTTCTGGAGACATTTGATGCCTCTTAACATAGTATTAATTTTGATCATTTGGTTAAGATACAGTCCATTTTCTCCACTGTATACTTAATCTTTTCTCTTTTTGTAATTAAGCAGTTTGAGAGAAGTGTTTATATATTTGAGTCATCATAAAAAACTATGTGTCCAAAAATACCGACACCAGATGTACTTGATTTTTCTTTATGCTTGTAGGGAAGGACAGCTTTGCACTGGTCCTGTAACAATGGATACCTTGATGCCATTAAATTACTACTAGACTTTGCTGCTTTCCCTAATCAGATGGAAAACAATGAAGAGAGGTAAGCCATTGATAAAAGGAATATATTGTTGTTCATCTCACATCCTTTCTAAATCTCAAGTTTAGATATTGGTTCAGAAATAAGTATATTCATAAGGAAACACTACACTAAGAAATCCTGAACCAGAAGAAAAGAACAAAAGTTCTATGCAGTGTTGATTTAGAATCATGGGATTTTTTTTTTTTACATCTTTATTGGAGTATAATTGCTTTACAATGGTATGTTAATTTCTGCTTTATAACAAAGTGAATCAGTTATACATATACATATGTTCTAGAATCATGGGATTTTAAAGCTACTCAGAACTTTAGATATTGCCTAGGGCAAGCTCACATTTCCCAGATGAAGAAATTAGGGCTTCTGGCTTTTGGCTGGTAGCATCAAGTCAGGGGAGTCCTGACTGACCAGGACTACGAATTCGGTTAGACCAGTGGAATGTGTTATATATTCAAGAAGTTTCTCTTGATGAAGAGGATATTATCAGTTAGTGGACAGAGGTGCCACCATGCAGCATGAAAAAATAAGGAGAAACTAAGATGAAAGTTTGGGATTTTAATTTAAATACAGATTTCTTGAATAATATGAGATCCACAGATTTAGGCTGGAGTTGTTGTCCAAGAACCCAGGCCCAATAAAAAGGACTAGACACAGTGTGAAGTCTAAGCAAGAGAGATTCTTGATGGTCTTGGACCTAGGAAGATTCTAGTAACTTGTAGGTAACGAATAAGATGGTAATCAGATTTCCATACCTGAGTCCCCCCAGCCCAGGTCTGTGCTTTAGTTTTCATTGTTCATGGATGCTGTCATTAAAATGGCCCTGCAGTGACACCGTCCCCGCACTCTTGGTCACCACCAGCTCTTTCTGTCAGGAGATGGGAAACTCTGTAGGAAAGAGGGTTTCTCTAGGCCTGCTGTCTTGGAGGAAACATGGGGCCTTCATCTTTCCCACTTCTTTCAGAACCTTTCCCCATTAGTTATACCTCCATCTGTTATTCTCCAGTTCTCTTTCTTCTGAAGTTTGTCTTCTTTGCTTTCTCTCACACTGTCTTCCCTGCCTGCATTTCTTTATCATCACATTTAGACTGAAATCTGTGTCTGAATGGTCACTGACAAATTCCTAGTTGATAAATCACATGATGTCTCCATGATGTCTTCTCTGCCCACCCTCATTGGCCGTTCTTTATCTCCTTTCTATTGCCTCCTCTTCTTTACCTTATTGAGCCTATATCTTCTCTAAGCTTCTGTGACAGTATATTTTCTTCTATTTTATTTATTTATTTATTTTGGCCGTGCCTCACAGTTTGCGGGATCCCCAACCAGGGATCAAACCCTGCAGTAGAAGCACAGAGTCCTAATCACTGGAACACCCGGGAATTTCCCCAGTTCTCTTCTTTTATTATTATTTATTTATTTATTTATTTATTTTTGGCTGCTTTGGGTCTTCGTTGCTGTGCGTGGGCTTTTCTTTAGTTGTGGCGAATCGGGGCTACTCTTCGTTGCGGTGCGTGGGCTTCTCATTGCGGTGGCTTCTCTTGTTGCAGAGCATGGGCTCTAGGTGCGTGGGCTTCAGTAGTTGCAGCATGTGGGCCCCAGAGCACAGGGGCTTCAGTAGTTGTGGCACACGGGTTCAGTAGTTGTGGCTCTCAGGCTCTAGAGCGCAGGCTCAGTAGTTGTGGCGCACGGGCTTAGTTGCTCCACAGCATGTGGGATCTTCCCGGACCAGGGCTTGAACCTGTGTCCCCTGCATTGGCAGGTGGATTCTTAACCACTGCACGACCAGGGAAGTCCCCCAATTCTCTTCTAATCATGCGCCTTCTCCATTTCTTTGGCTTCTGTTCCATTTTTTATTTTTTAAATATAAACAGTCTTCAAGGACTGGATCTCTTCTCTCAGCCTATCTCCTTTGGGGACCTGACCAACCACCGAGGCTTCCGCGCTCACTTGGGTGCTGGTAAGTTCTCAATCTCTGTTTCAGACTCAGCACCCCTCCTTTGTTCACACTGTCATCTCCACTTCATTACCAGCACCATTGTCTAGATCTTGCCCTCTTTGACTCTTTCTGGGATTATCGCAATGCCTTACTTGTTTTCCTTCCTTTGATCTTTCCCTCCTTCAATTCGTCACCTTCCAAAGTAGCCTTTCTAAATCATATCGCTAATTGTTAATCATGTCATTCCCCTGTTCAAATGCAGTCTCGTCTAAGAAGATCGTTCTGCCCCACAGTCATGTGTCCCAAACTGTGTTCTCCCTACACTGTGAATCTTTACAGCACTTGGCACATTTCACATTATGTTATGATTGTATGTAATCTGTCTTCCCTATTAATGGAGAACTCCTGAAGATCATGGTCATCTCTATATTGCTCACAGTGCCTTTCATGAAGTAGATGCTCAGTAAATAACTGTTGAGTTGTCAAATCGGTGTTTTCAGGCTCCTAGGAGCATCACCCTGCTTCATACCAGCCTTAGAAACGTCTGTGGAATTCTTAGACCATGTGCAGACTTAGATAAAGCAGACTAGAGTACCTTACTTTGGGAGTGATAAGTAACAGGGAAGAGCTAAATCGGACTCCACATTGGATCTGTTTCTTTGACTTTAACCTTTGCTTTTCGTTCCTTTTGTTACTATAATCATACATAATGGCCTGCCTCAGGGAACGCGGCCCACCTGTGAATGGCTGCAAGAAAAAGGAAACCAACACATCCCCTCACCGAGGCTGGCCATTGCAGATGTTTTGCAAGACTGGTTGCCCTTTTATTTTACTTCCTCACTGCCTCTTCCTCTCTGATTCTGTAAAAGAAACTGGCATCCAGACCCAGATAAGATGGTTTTTCAGAGACACTAGTCTGCCATCTTGGTCTGCCGGCTTTCCAAATAAAGTATTCCTTGCCTCAACACCTCGTCTCTGATTCATTGGCCTGTCGTGCGGTGAGCAGAGCAAGCTTGGACTTGGTAACGATTATATAAAGAACTCACTGTCTCTATTATAGTCAACTGACAATTGCAAAACAAAAAAAGACTTGAAGATTTAGGTATTTGAACACTTAAGGAAACTGGAAAGCCAAGTGAAGTCCTCAAGGCTGAGGTTTTGACACTAAAACAGATATGTGGGGCTTCCCTGGTGGCGCAGTGGTTGAGAGTCCGCCTGACGATGCAGGGGACACGGGTTCGTGCCCCAGTCTGGGAAGATCCCACATGCCGCAGAGCGGCTGGGCCCATGAGCCATGGCCGCTGAGCCTGCGCGTCCGGAGACTGTGCTCCGCAATGAGAGAGGCCACAGCAGTGACAGGCCCGCGTACCAGGAAAAAAAAAAAAAAAAAAAAAGATGCTCAACATCGCTAATTATCAGAGAAATGCAAATCAAAACTACAATGAGGTATAACCTCACGCTGGTCAGAATGGCCATCGTTAAAAAGTTAATAAATGCTGGAGAGGGTGTGGAGAAAAGGGAACCCTCCTTCACTGTTGGTGGGAATGTAAATTGGTGCAGCCACTACGGAGAACTGTATGGAGATTTCTTTAAAAACTAAAAAAAACAAAAACAAAAACAGATATGTGAGGGTGCTGAAGGTTTCTCCCTTTGAAACCCTGAAAAAACAAAAGGGAAAGATAAGGATGTATTCTATAACAGTGTTTACTGCCTGACTGCTATTTTTTAGGAAACAATAAAAAAACGTAATATTTTGTAATTCAATTTCCATTTATATGCTAACCCTTGAATTTCAGACCTAAGTAAGCATGTGAATTAAGGTGCTTACTGCCTGCTGGAGTAAACATATGTTAATTACAGACCAAAAGACCAAAGGAAAGAGCCTCCTAAGTGTACTTGCCAGTCTACAGGTAAAAAGAGACAGTGGCAATATCCCAATCTCCTTTAATGTTTCATCAGCCATGCACCTTGATGTACAAATGTCGGGACTTGGCACTGCCTTTTATATTTATTGACATTCCAGTGTAGGCATTCTACTTATTCCATCAGACCATTCCCACATGGCAAGTCCAGTTGAATCTTGTCGCTTGTCTTTATCTACATTGTTTCCTGACTGGTTACCATCAATGTAGTGCTAATTTTTACTTCACGTGCATTGACACAAACCACTTGATGTGCACTATATAGACATAATTTTTGCCAACCACTGCTGATTTTCAGTCAATAACTATCTGACAGCCATACTCTGACATAGATGGGAGTATTCACAGCACTAGAATGTTTCTAAATTGAGTTTGGGATGAAGAAAAATTCAATAGTAATAATCACAATATGGTCAGTTGCTTAAACACTAGGTACAGATGTCAATCTTAAACCTTGCTAGATATTTGGATTGTGTCTCCCTGAATCAAAAATTGACTGAGAATTGTAATTTGAATAAACCAATTGTTAAAAAAAAAAGACATTTTTGAGAAAATCAGGAGAACATGTATTTAGAGTGGGCATTAGATCTTACTAAGGAATTCCTGTTAATTTTGTTAATACAAGGACATTGTGGTTATGTTCACATTATTTATAGGTGAATCTAAAATGCAGAGAGATTAAATGATAGGAGCTCTGGGATTTGCTTTATTTGTTTGTTTGTTTGTTTATTTATTTATTTGCCGTGCCGCTGCTCGGCTTGCAGGATCTGGCAGTGAAACCGCCATGTCCGCCAGGGAATTCCCCTGGAATTTGCTTTAAAATACTTGAGCAAAAATAAAAAGGAAGGGGATAGATGAAGCAAATACGGGAAAAGTTTTGCTAATTATTAAATTTGGGTAATGAGAATATAAAGCATTATTATGCTATTCTCTTTTATTTATGCTTGAATTTTCTCATAATAAAAATATAATTTTTTTGTAATAAAAATATTTAACATATTTGAAATGCAACTTTCTATCCACAAGCAGCCTGAGAGATCTAGTTCTTCTTCTCCCCTTCCTTTCACCTTTTACAGATGAGGAAATAGAAGCTCAGAGAAGTGAAGAGAATGCCCAGGGGTCTGCTGACTTCCAGTTCAGCATTCTTAAGGGTATATTATGCCCATGTCATTTCTTTTTGTCATATTTGTAAGTAAATGCATAATTTGGGCCTCATTTTCATAAGCCATATTTTGATAATACTGTTTGTATACTATGTGAAAGACACTATATATTAGTAATTATAGAAAAAATGATCAAGCTTACTAAAAATACATATGTTATTTGCATTTTGATTTAGAAGCAGTTTCATTCTATAGGAGACATATATATTCAATAATTGATAGATGAATTATGGAAGGATTACTGTACAGGGATTCATATGATTTTAGTCCTCATCTAGATTTTGCAGGTAACTAGTAACTTGACCTTCAGTAAGTTGCTTAATCTTTCTGAGCCTGTTTATTCATTTATGAAATGAAGGTGTTAAACTAAACCTCTAAAATTCAGTTCAGCTCTACTCTTGTGTGGTACTATGACTCTGATGATTTTTTCTGTTGGGGAAAGTACAGTCATGAAAGGCATTTTTTTTTGGCTGTGTGGGGTCTTTGTTGCCGCACACTGGCTTTCTCTAGTTGCAGCGAGCGGGGGCTACTCTTCATTACGGTGAGTGGGCTTCTCACTGCGGTGTCTTCTCTTGTTGCGGAGCATGGGCTGTAGGCACGCGGGCTTCAGTAGTTGTGGCACACAGGCTCATTAGTTGTGGCGCACAGGCTTAGTTGCTCCGCGGCATGTGGGATCTTCCCAGACCAGGGATCGTACCTGTGTCCCCTGCATCGGCAGGCAGATTCTTATCCACCGCCGCCACCAGGGAAACCCCTGAAAGGCATTTTATTAATAGAATATATAGTAAAATTTGTGAAAGTTCTTCTGAATTTACAAAATGCTATTTACGTATAAATAATGTTTTAAAGTTTATATAGGCACCTCTACTTTATGGCCTTCTGGTTTCTGAACAGTAGTGGCAGATCAAGCTGTCCTAAAATGGGGGTTCCTTAATTTTAGCATTTAGGACTTCCTTCTGATCTTATAGTTTCCTTACTAAAGTGATCAAATCACCCTTTGCTTTTACTGAAAACCTCTTCCTTTTATATCTTACTGTGACTGTTAGGTGAGTTTTGAAGAGCAAGTTTCTTTTCTATAACCATTGGATGATTTTCTGTGTCTAATCATTCATCCATATAATCATCATTTTTCCACCTCATCAATCAACTGATTATTTCCTCCCAACACCTCTGACCCACTAACTCAGCAACAGTCACACAGAGGGATCCGATCAGGTGGTTTTTCAGTAGTCATAAGTTCTGGTTTCAGTCGTATGCAAATAATATTCGTGATAAGTGACTGTGCTATCACCAACTGTGCTGCAGTGTATGTCCTGTAATATCAACAATCACAGCTGACTTTTATGAACTGCTTCCTTCTTGCCAGGCACACTGCTATCTTCCTCACATTGATTATTTCATTCTCTCTTCATGCCAAGTCTGTGATTAGGAAAAGCGGGGCTTAGAAGCACCAAGTAAGTTGGTTAGGAAGTGACAACCATCATTACCATTGTTGGATGGTAGAATTTGGGGTGTTTACTTCAAAGTTTTGTACTTTCTGCATTGTTTGAATTCTTAAACTATGTGTCATTTTTACAAAGTAATCATTTTTCTTTAAAAAAGGAAAGCATACTTGCAAAGATATTAACAGTGGCTAATTCTGAGTGTGGGAGTATAGATGACTTATTTTCTTCTGTGTATTTATCCAATTTGGTTTATATTTCCAAAAGTAGAGAAGATTTTTTTTTTCTTTTTTTGCTGCATTGGGTCTTCATTGCTGCACGTGGGCTTTCTCTAGTTGCAGTGATCAGGGGCTACTCTTTGTTGCAGTAAGCGGGCTTCTCATTGCAGTGGCTTCTCTTGTTGCGAAGCATGGGCTCTAGGTGCACGGGCTTCAGTAGTTGTGGCACGCGGGCTCAGTAGTTGTGGCTCGTGGGCTCTAGAGCACGGGCTCAGTAATTGTGGCGCATGGGCTTAGCTGCTCTGCAGCATGTGGGGCCTTCCCAGACCAGGGCTCGAATCCATGTCCCCTGCGTTGACAGACAGATTCTTAACCACTACACCACCAGAGAAGTCCCAAGAGAAGATATATTTTTTAAGGGAATCTTCCTAAAATCACACATCTAGAAAGTAGTCAGTTGAGATTCAAATACAAAACTATATGACACTAATACCCATCTTTTCTAAATAATATATTTATCAAAAAGGTATGCACATTGTACAAAATTTAAGGGCATTTAGTAAAACTAAGTGTCCCACTTAACCCTATCTCTGAGGCAACTAGCTTCCTTCCCAGAGGCATCACTGTCACCAGTTTCTTGGGAAACTTCTAGAGATATATTTTACATAGATGAGCACACAGGGATGTGTTCTTTTTATATCAGTGGAGCACACCATAATACTGCTCTGTCTCTTACTTTTTTCTCTTTTCCTTCATTGAACAAGTCATCCTGGAAATTGTTCGTTATATATGCATATACCACAATAATGGCCGCGTTATGCAGATGACTTTATTACATGGATGGCCTGTACTTTATTTAACCAGTCCTCTGTTGATGGAATTGAGGTTGTTTCTGTGCTTCTATGAATATCCTCGTACATACAGCATTTCACACAGGAGAGCATATCTATAGGATGAACGCATGTAAGTGAAATGGCTATGTCAAGGGCAGATCATGAATAATTCCTGTATATCGTGCCAAAGTGTCTCCCCAAAGATTAAGGTAGCATACGGAAAGCCTGTCTCCCTCCACCCTCGCCAGCAGAGTGTGTTATTAAACTTTCTGATCTTTGCTAAGCTGATCATTAGATTAAAGGGCTCACTCATATTAGTCTTAATTTGTATTTCTCTTAAATGAGTAAGGTTGAATATATTTTTATATGTTAGGAGCCACTAGTATTTCCTGTTTGAAGAACTTTTATCTTTGTTTGGTATTTTTGCCTTATAAATATTTGTTATTTTTATGTAGTTGGATTTATCAATCTTAAGGTTTCTGAATTTTTGTATCTTTTTTTGGAAAAAACTTTTCACTCCAATATTTTTAAAAATCTTCCATGATTTCTTCTAGTACTTTCATGGTTTCTTTTTTTTTTTAATATTTAGATCTTTGCTTCATCCATTTTGGAGTGAAATGTGATGTAAGAATCTTTTTTTTTCCAGATGGTTGCCCAGTTGTCCCAACTCTATTTAATAACCCATCCTTACTGTGGTGATTTAAAGGGCCATCTTTATCATAGACTAAATCTCTCCATTTGGAGGTATAGTTTTCATTTCATAAGCATTAACTATCAGTGATCATGGGCTCAAACTTATGAATCTCACAGAATATTATTTGCAGTGCTTTCTTCAGATAGGAGCAAGGAATTACTTGGAACATGGGGAAGAAGAAAAGTGATCATGTGTTCTGATTTGTGAGCAAGTTAGCAAAACTGAGGAATAGACGTGGTCAGCAGCACAAAGCACCTGACCCCAGCTTCACCCTTGTTTTGTGTGCTTCAGAGAAGAAAGGAACAGTCCTGGAGTACAGAAGATAGCTTTGCCTGAGGAACTTTTCCACATCTTAGAATGAGTTTTCCTTCTGCTGCGTAATGTTGCCAGTCTAACGGTGCCCTGAACTACATTCTGACACTTGAAAAAAAAATCTCCCTGCTTCAGGTACACTCCCCTTGATTACGCTTTGCTTGGTGAGCGCCATGAAGTGATCCAGTTCATGTTGGAGCACGGCGCCCTGTCCATCGCAGCCATACAGGACATCGCTGCCTTCAAAATCCAGGCTGTCTACAAAGGGTACAAGGTCAGAAAAGCTTTCCGAGACCGGAAAAATCTCCTCATGAAGCATGAACAGTTGAGAAAAGATGCTGCTGCCAAGTAAGTATGAGATCTAGAGACTGTTCTCAGAGTCAACGTGGAATGGGGCACCATGGTGGGAGTGGCCAGGAGGGAGAATCAGGAGGGAATCTGAAGTCACTGTGATCCTTGTACCCATGTCACCTTCCCACTTCTGCTCACCAGCCCTTCAGAGGAGGCTAACAGGAGGGATAGCGGCCTAATCTCTACTTGGTGGCTGTTCCTCTAGGTTAGTCCTTGACCTTCTAACTCTGGAACAAATCACCCACCCATGGCAAGGAGTTGGGGGATGGGGGTGCCCCCTGCAGTAAGCTACGAAGGGATAACTGTCCTCTCACCTTTCCTACCTTTCCACAAGAAACTTATGCCAATATCTAGCCTACTTTCGCTAGACTAAGTCTAGTTTTGATTTGATTGAAGCAACCAACCTGCATAAATAACTTGCTTTCCCCCACCTATTCCTTAACAAATCTGTACTAGGTAATGTAATTTATTCAAGAAATATTGATTGAATTCTTACTACACATACAAAACTCTTGGCTTGAGCCTAAGGAGAAAATAGTACTTGCTTCGAGGACCTCACACTTTTTTGGATAATGATATATAATATGCAAAATAGTCATTTTTGCCTATTATACATTGTGATTATTTTGCCATAAGTAATTGATTCTAGATTAGGCCTTGGTTTGCCTTTTCTTTGATACTTGTTTTGGGTATTTTAAATAGCAAGAGAGTATTGCGTTAGCAGGTGTAATACCGAAACCTCTGATGAGAAAGATACGGATGACAGGCAGATTCTTGAGGGATGACTTCCTGGCTGTATCTTGAGTGTTTCCAAATCTTGAGTCCTTCCAATTCTTGAATCCTACCATATCTTGCCCACAAGGAGGAAGCATAAGTGTAATAAGTAACAGTTAAAAATAATGATAAAAGGCAAGATAAACTACGTTAGTAAGAAGTTGAATACCACTATGAGCTGGAATGCTAACCATCTTGTCAATCTTCAAGACAAGATTGACGGGAACACATCATTTTCTGCGACTCTGAAGCTACTGAAATAGTTGATATCTTGGGAAGTATTATTTTGCACTCTTCTCATAACAAGGCTCTTTTCACTTTTACCAAAGAATCCAGCATTAACCTAAAGCCTCTACGTGCCTCTTTTGCAGCCTTCTCATAAAAGTTCTCTGCATGTGAGTGACAACTGTAAGTGGGTAGTGCATGTGACAAATTATCCTGAGTTGCAAGTAGACATTCTCTGCAAGGGAAGGAATATTGTATTTCCGACTACCGATGTGTCTATAAACTCAAGTTTAATGTGTGAGGATCCACTTTCCGAATTTGAAGTCATATCTACCTGAATATGAGGTGGGGCTCTACAAAGCCACCATGGCTGACTTTCTATGTTCCCAAAAAGGAGTGTATTGATCCAGACACATTCCACTTTGTTACTGGAGAGAGGGGCCCCAGAGTTCTCCCCCCTCCCAAACTCCCTTTCCAGTGGAATAGAAGGATTGTGGTTGAGTGAAAAGGAGACCTGGGTTCAAATCCAGCATCTGATATTTACTTAAGATGAACTGAACACAGCATTTCTCTCTGGGCCTCAGTTTCTCTATCTATAAAACATGACAAATTAGACTAGCTGATTTTAGGCACCCTCCAGCTCAGTGGAAGCCCCTGTCTTCGTTGTTAGCGACCTAAGCCTCCTCTTCCTCTCCTTTTCCAGTGATGCTGCCCAGAGGCTGTATGCCTGGGGCCAAGAGTTCCAAGTCAGTGTATGCTGGGAACTGAAAATACATTTATCAGGAGAGCTGTACGGAGGAAGGGGTTTCAAATAATGCCATGCTTAAAAAGAGTACTGGTTTGTAGTATTTTTTCCCTAGCATGGCCTTTTGTAACTCCAAGCCCAGAGGGTTTGAACCGACAAGGAGATTTAGGAGACATCTTTGTAGTCTAACCCCCGCCTTCTACCCTTTTAGTTGTTATCCTGATTCGTTTCAGTGTTGTGAAAGATAGGCCCTCTTCGTTCTTAATTCTTAGTTTCTGAAATTGATTTTTAAAAACACTTTTAAATGGTAGCTGTGCTTACTGTGATAATCATTGAAATTACCAAAACTGAAAATCTCCTGTACTTTTTCTCGGTCACAGTCTTTCCTTTATTGGTCCTCATTATTGGGAGTGAACAAGTTTCTTACACTTCCTAACCATCACCTCCTACAGACATTGTAGCATAGATCTCCAAGAGAAATATTTAAATGGAGAAGTAACTGATTTAAGTTGTATTAATTTTATTTCTCAAAAGTTATTTATGAAAATCTGAGTCAGTGTTTTAGTTTTAGATTTGGTTTTAAGAAACAGAAATCAGAATGTTAAATTCAGTCTTTGCTGCTGCTGCCTCATTGGCCCAGGCACATCATGTTGCCTCAACGTACCTTTCCCTATTTCTCACGTTACGATGGCAGAAATCACCTTCCTTAAAGTAAGGATGTCGAAGAAACTGATTAAACTTAAAGGGATTACTATTTTACTGGTAGAGAAATTGGGAGAGAGAGAAGTTTTAGTCATATTTTCTAAGTCTTTTTTTTTTTAGAAAATACTATTTAGGAAATACCTATAATCCATTTAAAAGCACTTTACAACTCATACTGCACCTCCTATGAGGTTGCCAAAATGCACATTACTGTAGTTTCCCTGCCAAAGCACAGAGTTGAATGCACATGAAAATAAGACTGTGTTTATGTTGATCACTCTTATTCCTTGAAGCTCCCTTTTTCCCAGGTTTTTATTTCGCTGTCTAGTCTCAGATCTCCTCTACGTCCCTGAACTCTCCCTTCTCACATCTTCTTAATCATTACCATTTCCACACTGAGGTCAGCACTGCAGGCTAACTCCTCAGACTTCTATTCATGCTGTACTTTTTTCATTGAAAATATATCTACTCTGAAAACTTAAATTACTTCATCTCTGTAGATAACCCCTTCATCTCTCTCACATCTTGAGCTCCTGGAACTCTAATCCCAAATCATCCGTTGCCTACCAGGCATTTCCACTTGTTACTTGCCAGTATGTCAGATCATTGGACATTTCCATTTGCATGTCCTGTTGTCACTGTCACTTCAGGCTCACTGTGTGAAACCTACAACTCATCACAACCTGTCTCCCCTGGCCTCCTGATTTCCCTACCAGTGCTGCTGCCACTGATTCTGCTAATTCCTCTTTCTGAAATGTCCTTTGCTTCAGTTCTTCTGTCCCACTGCTCTATAGAGGCCATCATTCTTGAATACATCCGTGATACTACATCAGACCCTTCAACATTTGACTTCCGCTTATATCTCCGAGTCTCATTTCTCTCCATTAGTTCCACCCTCCCACCCCTCACACTCGAGGCCTCAGCCATCCTGAACTTTTACCACTTCCTCACTTACCACCACGCTCTCGGGAGACCTGAGCTTCCTTCTGACTAGTGCATGAGACTGAGTATGACTCTTAGAGTTACATAATCAAGTCCAGTTTGGGTCACCCACTTCAAACTCTTGTAATGCCAAAGTCCCTTGCATGGGAAGTTGCGCTGTGTCCTCAGAAAGTCAAGTGACAAGTTCTGTGCCTCTCAGGCAGCACATTTCATTAGTGGGCAGTTCTGTCTGGCAGAAGTTCTTTTCTACCTTTTGATCCTGAGCTACCCTTAGAAGCAAAAGAGAAAAGTCTATATCCTTTTCTATAAACCAACTGCCAGATAATTAAAGAAGGTGCTCATGATACTCACACTCGTACCCCAGCTCTCCTTCTCACTTTGTAATAGATCCCCTTGCAGCCAGCTCCCCAGACATGTTCAGTTTGTCAATGGCTTTCTTCAGGGTTGACCCATAGGTCTGAATCTTCTGCTCATCCAGTGGTCTGATCCATGGGGAATCACTTCCATGATTCTACTCCATACCATTCCACTTCTCTGAGCCTCAGTTTCTCATCAGTAAAATGAAAAGATTTCCTAGTCCAGGACAAGCTTTGGGGCTCCATGAGTGCCCTGAAACTGTAGGCAGTATTTTGTGTGTCATGAGCATATGTGCATTTGGTGGGGGGCGGGGGGAGAGGATCTTTGGATTTTTATTACATTCTCTAAGAGGGTTCGTGAATCATAGAAAGAAGTTTTTTTTAAATCGCACTAAATGATATCTGAGGTTCCTCCCAGCTCTAACATTCTGTAAGTCAAAGGTCCCAAAATGTGTGACATTTTCTCATTCCCTCGAGAGGAAGTCAAAGACCAAGTATTACTAAGCCTGTTATTCAGCGACAATGAAGAGATAGAATCTGACAGACCCCTACATACAATGCAATACCACCTGAAAAGGTTAGAGCTAAACCTTTTCTGCCTGGTGAGGTAATGTTTTCTCTCACTGGAAATGTTCCAGCAGAAACTGAATTGTCATCTCTCCATTATAATATATAGGGAATTTTTAAAAGTATATGAAGAGCTGGTCTCTCAGATCTCTTCAGAGTCAAAGATTCTGTGAGAGCTGTGCCCTCCCATCTGCCTGAAATAACCTATTCTCACATCCCTCCTTTCTCATTTTGACATTACTTCTATGTAGCCTTTTTTTCTCTTCTAGTTTAATTAGTCTCCCATATCATCCCTTAGCTCTAGGTAGATATCTCTATGTCAGCACGCATCACATCTCGAACTCACTACCTGCAGGAGGTATGGGTGTGATTCCCTATTAGATTGTCAGTTCCTGGAGAGCAGGGATTATATTATGTACCTCCATACTTCTGGTGCCTTAGAGCCCTTGATATATAGCAAGCATTTAATAATATGTGTCCAGTAACTGCTCCTACAGTGGGTCTAAGACCTTACCTAAGTCGTTCATCATTCTGGGCCTTAGTTTCCCCCTCTGTCAAATGGAAGGGTTGGACCAGGGCCTCTCTGAGGTCTCCTTCAATCTCTGTAAGTGGACCAATCACTGTAACTTGTCTGCCTTACTCAGGCAGCAAACATATTTATGTACCATTTATCCTCATAACACACACTGGCACTTGTATTTGTGCATTTGGTTTTCCAGCTCCCTCCATACTTATCATGAGCAAATTACCATTTGACAGGTTTATGATTTTAGAAAGAAACCTAAGAGCAATAAGGTTTATCACTGCATATACTTGAACATCAGACCCCACTATGTGGCTTCCCCAGAGAGTTGTATTTGCCCAGTTTTGCCAAGAAATTAGTTCTATCAGACATTGTAGTAATAAGCAGGCTCTTTCCCATTCCATGAGCATTCAAGTTGCTATTTGCCATGAATACAAGACCTAAGAGAGGCTTGAGAGATGTGGTTAAAATAGCTTCTACAGAAAAAGGATTTGTGTGGTTTCAACAATGAGCATTTTCTGAAAATATCAATAGGCCCAGCCCTGTAACTCCTAGATGGCGAGGCACTCATGCCACACCCAGGTTTCTTCACTTCTAACCAGATGCATTTGCAGCTTAACAGCTTTACCTGTTAATAAAAGTAATAATGATTACTTATGTTAATATAGTGCTTTATAGCTTACAGAATTCTTGTACATTAAATTTGTACAAAACCCAATGAAGTAGACAGGGCAACTATCCTTAAACCCATTTCATGCAGGGGAAAATGACACAGAGAGATTAACTTGCCTGAAATCACACAGCTAGTAAGTGAGAGTTGGCACATGAATCTCAGTCTTACCCAAAGCCAGGGCTCCTACCATTGCTTGGTTCAGGGGAATCAGCCCTCCAGCCATGCTTATGCTAGAGGCTCTCTCCAGATGCCAGCACCATCTGATAGGCCAGCATGGAACAACCTTGCTTCTTTTTCCTGACTTATATGCAACATGTAATTGTTGGTGGCAAAAGTCTCCAGGCCCCCAAGTCAGCTTTTGTCCTAACTCAACGCTTTTTCAGTTGTGCCGTGTCATTTCCAGTGATTGTTAAGAGAGTGGTACCAAGCCACCAGAATCAGTTCTGCAACATAGTTCAGGAAAAATCTTCTTGTTATTCTCCAAGCTAACATAGCAGAGCATACCAGTATCCTCCTAAATCCTTGAGAAAGTTAAGAAAATTAGTTGGCCCCAAGCCTACACCAGGACGATGAACAAGAATGGCACTAGGGCAAAGCTGGGATAACTCGGTACAACAGCAGGACACACTAACTTAACCTCCCTCTTCTGTGGAAACCATTTTAATCACATCTCGCAAACCTCTCTTACTCCTGTATTCATGGCAATGGCAACTTGAATACTCATGAATGAGAATGAGCCTGCTTTATTTCTGCAGTGTCTGACAGAATTAATTTCTTCTTGTTAAAAATTGACAACTAAAACTCTCTGTGGAAGCCACATAGTGGGGTAGGGAAAAAATCCATCAGCTTCCAGGACTTGAACTTTCCAGGCCCAGAGGCAGGTCTGTGCCGTATTGCACAAACGGACGCATTCAGTGCTGAGATGCTGAAGCCATGGAACATTCAAGTCTTTGAAGTTACTGCCCTTGATCTGGTTCTCTGCACATCAAGCAAACTTTTGATCACTTGGTTTCTTACTGGCCTTTTTTTTTTTTTTGCAGTGGTTATCTAGGCTTCTCATTTGCAGAAGTCTCCATTCTTGGGTCTTAGATCTGGCTTGGGAGGGCTTCAGGGTATATCTCTGACCCACAACAGCCCTTCAGAGATTTGCACCAGCAATGTATGCCTTGGGTCTTTTCTTCCCTGGGTGAAACAGCCCCGTTCCTCCAGCCCATCCTTTGGAGACCCTCTTTACCCTGTGGTCCATAGGACCCAAAGCAGAGGTTGTCAAAGATCTGATCTCCAGTTGGCTTTCTTACATTTTTATACTGTGAGCCTCTGGGGAGCTGCAAAAATTGCTCTAGAAGAGACAGTACAAACCAGACTAATTGGTAGCCCATCAAAAGCTGTTGTCTGGCTGATTTCCCTTAAGATAATAGAAAAAAAAAGGGGGGAGGAAAATGTGGGACTAGTTTATACATTAAGATTCTGCTATCTTAATAAATTTCCTGCTAAAATATTGCTTGCTGTGTCATGGACAGGATTTTTTTCTCTTTAAATTTTCATGTAAAGTAGAATCACATTGGTTCTTTTTCTTGTATTTGTTTCCTAAACTTTACAAAAATAGGTCAAGTGTATAGCATGGCCTACCATGAAGATTAAAGATCTTTGACATTCCGTAATAAATTAGTTGTAGAAAAAACACTTAAATTTTAGGACAGTTATTGAGTCTAAGGGTTCAGGACTAAAAGCTATGCTAGAAGCTAGCTTGAAATGCTGTTAATGTTTACTTTAATGTAGTCTTACCACTTTTTTCATATGACCCAATTCACTTTTTTAAATGATGGAAGAAGACTGAGTAAAATTTTTAAAAATGATTTGTGAGATGAATTTTACAGGAAGAAGTAAAGCTGCTGAATTCCAGCTCAGCCCTGTGTATAGAAAGCTGTTAGCACGTAACCTCGGATAAGTCACTAAGCTCTCTGCCTCAGTTTCCTTATCTACCAAATAAGTGCATTGCCTTCATTAAAGTGAGATTCCTTCAAGTTCTTAGATTATGAGCAGTGGTTCTGGACCTTTTCCCCCAGGGAAACACACAAACACACACGGGATCATAGTCTATTCTGAGGAGCTGTATCCTCTGTGTGTGTGTGTGTGTGTGTGTGTGTGTGTGCGTGTGTGTGTGTGTGGTTACTTTTTGTTTCAAGGCAGCAGTACAGATAAAATAAGATGCAGCTTATGCATAATTCCCAGTTCTAATCCCTTTTCCTCAGTGATCACTGCTTTTACATTCAAGAACCACAGCTCTGGAGATCTGCACATTTGTGGGCTGTGTGCCACCTGGAAGATTTTTTTAATGCAAAATGCATCCATTTTTTAAAAACATTAATTTACTTCTGTTCATCAGCTGAGTGTGTAGTTATATATTCTCATGATTACATTCTTTCTCCCGAATCTGCTTACTGAGTTCCATCAGAATGAAAAAAATAACCCCTTGCAAACCTCCCCCCTCCAGAAAAGTCTTCAGAAGGCAGAGCTCCCTTACCTGCTGGCCATCTTGATCACTCTAAAGGGCTAGATCCCCTGTTTGTCCTGTGACTGCCTTTGTGGGAGGCCCAGAAAGGTCTTCAGTGACAAGGTTTGCCCAGGGGCTGATTGCACAGTGGCTTCTTGGAACTGAAAAGGAAAGGGGTTTAGTGTCCTAAAAAGAAGGAGAAATGACTGCTCAAATAACAAAGTCTAGGCTATCACCTCAAAGCCTCTTTTGATGGCAATGATATCCATGCAAATGCCAAGCCAGGCGACCCCACACGCCTGTCTGTCTGAAGGACCAATATATTCTCTTAAAGCACTTCTGTTCATCAGTGTCAGTAAAAAGAGCAGCTCTCCCTCTGCCTGCCAGGAGCACGGCTATTAGATCAATTAGCAGCACCTCAGCCACCCAGATGCTTCCACCTTCTTCTGAAAAGCAGCCTTCCCACAGACAGATCACGCTGAAATGGCACTTGCTAGCATCCGTATGAATCCCAGGCACTGATGATGACAGGCTGTCCAGCTCGCCTGTCGACTGCAACGCAGTGCACACAAGTGTCAGCATTTGGCAAAGCCTGTAACAAGGCCAGAGTCAAATGAGAACATTCGAGCTGTACAGGAGTCAGCACGAGCCATCTGACCACTTTCTCTGGGATTGCACTCAGTGGGAACCTATCAGAGAGGCAAGCTTGGACCCCAGATCAGGGGCTTCACCACACAGGATGAAAGACCTTCAGAAGGGGAGTTAAGGGACTTCCCTGGTGGTCCAGTGGTTAAGACTCTGTACTCCCAATGCAGGGGGCCAGGGTTCGATCCCTGGTTGGGGAACTAGATCCCGCATGCACGCCGCAACTCAGAGCCTGCATGCTGCAACTGAGAAGTCCACATTGCCACAACTAAGAAGCCCGCATGCTGCAATGAAGATCCCGTGTGCCACAACTAAGACCCGGCACAGCCAAAATAAATAAATAATTTGTTTTTAAAAAAAGGTAGGGGGGGAGTTAAGTTGACAAGGCTTTATATTAAAGTGTGACTCAGATATCTGTCATCTGGGACTTTCCTCTCCCTTGAGATATAAATAAGCTTTGCTTCAGATTGCACAGTCTGTGGAAATCTGAATTCTGTGACTTCTTGGGGGCTTGGGGTCTCTGCCTCAGCTCTTGGTTCCATTCCTGGGACCGTAGCCCTACAACTTGTCAGGTTGCCTATAAAAAAGCATGTGTGAGCATGGGAGGCCTTCCGAAAAGCTGGTGTCATTGAGGAGACTCACACTGCATATCCTCTAATGGCATAGTTAACAGGCCACACGAGACTTCCCTATTCTCTTAAGCTTTGCTACTCAGGACCAGTAGCACCTGTAGGACCTGGGTGCTTGGTAGAAATGCAGACTCTTGAGCCCCACCCCAGCCCCAGTAAATCAGAATCTAGGTTTTAGTAAGATCTCAGGAGATTCCATTCATTAAAGTGTGTGGATCACAGATCTAAAGTCCTTTTCTGTCCCCTCACCCTGGACGATTCTCTACCCTGCCCTTGCTCCACGCAGTACCCAATCTTTCGCCTTCTCTTTCTTCCCCCTCCCTTCTCTCCTGTTCTTTCATCTCTCCCCTCCCTGTCAGGAGATACAAACAAATTCTTTGTGTCCTGACAGAGCAGGCCTCTTTTCTGGAGCCTCAAAGCCAGTCACCACCTAGGCCCTGAGGGTCTCACCTTCTACCAGCCCTCAATCCTGTCCCCAAGCTTACTGAGGTATTTGTCTAAACAAGGTCCCCCACTAAGAGGGACCCTGATACCAGCTACTCCGATAAAAGAAATCTCTCCATCCCATTACATAACACAGCCCCGATTATTTATAAAGACATTCCAAACAGACCCTTAAATCAATTCAGGATTATTAACCATCATGTAAGTGTTAGACCTGGGGAAACTGAGTCTTCGGCAGGAAAGTGACTTACTCAAGGTCTTTTTGTGGTTGCTGGCAGAGGCAGGACCGGAAGAATTCTTAGACTCCCCAGTACATTGTTCTCTTCACTATACCTCTTATTATTCTACTTTAAACTGCACCTGTAAATGGCAACCAAATTCTCTTCCTGAGCAGCAAATGTGTATTGGGTGCCTGCCGTTTATAGCAAGTGTTGTTTAAAGGTCAAAAGAAGCAAAACAGACCCAGTTTTTCCATACTCGCTCCTTTGCCCAGACTTCTCCCTCAGACTAACATCCTCATTCCCACCTATCTGCCTGGCAAAGTCCTACACATCTTTGAGAATCAACAGTTGGGACCTTCTTCCAGGTTCCTCCACAAAATTAATCACTACTTCCTCTGTGCAAGCACGTTACTATAACATTTCTTCCATCATATGTTAAGCCTCTGTTGTCCTAGCTGTTCCACTCTGGGTAGAAGGTTCTTCAAGGAAGGGCCGAACTCTGTGGTCCTCATCACTGTATCATCAGTGCCCGGCACAGGAGAGGCGCAGAAGATGTTCGTTTTCGTCCTCTTTTTTTTCCCTTGGATATCCCTACAAATTAATGACATCAGTCAAACAAATCCTGTCCTTAACTCAGCCACTTCGTCCTTAAGCACCTGACCCCTTTCTGGACCTGCGCTACCTCGGCCCATCTGCCTCACCCGGCCACTCATTTCTAGTCTTGGCCTCCCCTGTCTATTCTGTTGCTAGCCAAAGGTTCCAGCTTAGCCAGCAGCTACTTGTGTATGACTTCTTGAAAATCACCTGTTATTGTAACAGGTGATTCTGGACCTCATCTGCAAGTTGAGTGGGTTTGACCCATAAGCTAAGAGCTCTTGATGGCAGTGTTACGAGATTATAACACACCTCACAGGTGTGTTATAATCAGTTGTGAGGTGCTTTGTAATTTTTTCATGTAATCGTTAAGGTTTACCAGTGGTCTTTTTAACAAATAGAGAAGATTAAGGGTTATCCCTCTGACTATCATTCTCAGTTGCATTCTGATGTGCTTTCTGGAATAGGAGAAAAGGGGTGTAGTTCCAGGGATCACACACACTTGGGGCACACACACCTGGGATCCTCTTATGTCTCACCAAAAAGTTCCATATCATGTGTGTCTCAACTGGGCACAGGTTGATCTATAAGATTCTTTCTGCCTCCATCATCCTTTGAGCTATAAGACCTGGATAAAAGACAGGAAATTGTGAAATTGTGAAAATTCTGAATTTCCAAATCCCCCCTGTGTTGTGGTAGCTCCTTTTAAAGTTCAAATCTCACTCAGGAACACTTGAACAAGTAATGAACGCTCTTAATTTTTTCCTCTTCCCCTTTGGCTTTGCTCCCAGGAAGCGAGAAGAAGAAAATAGGCGAAGAGAGGCAGAACAGCAGAAGGGAAGGCTGAGCCCAGATTCCTGCAGACCCCAAGCTCCTCCCTGTCTGCCCAGCACCCAGGCTGAGCCCCGCAGGCAGAGCTGGGCGCCCAGCAAACAGCCTCCCTGCAGCGACAAGGCCCAGGGCCCTGAGCGGAAAGCCTGCAGACGGTCTCCAGGCAGAGGGTCTCCAATCAGAGCTCCCCAGAAGGAGCAGCATCTCTCCTCAGACTTGCAGAGAACAGATCCCAGAAAACCAAATGGTAGGTGTATTGCCTTGTTATTCAGTGCTAACCTATGGACTGTGGGCTCTTTTGATTCATGTATTTAGACCATTTACATTTAAAGTAATTATGTCAGCACTTAAGTCGGCCATTTTATTATTTATTTGCTCTTTATTTCCTCTGTTTCTCTTTTCTTCCCTTCATTAACCAGACCCTCATGATGTGACAGCCCTGTTGTATTTCCTCAAGTTCTTTCTTAGCTTGGGACCTTTGCATATAACAATCCTTTTATCTGTATGGACGAAAAGTACCTTTTATTTTTCAGCTCTCAGAGTGAATGCTCCTTCCTCTGTACAGCCATGCCTTCCCACTAAACAAGGCTTTGTTTTTCTGCTATATGCTCCCATAGCTTTCCTGTACTTCCCTATTATAAGGATCAACACCTTTCACTGTTATTACTGGCTTACTTGTCTGTTTTTTCCACTAGACTATAAGATCTGTAAAATCAGGGTTGCTTCAGTTATCTACTGCTGTGTAACAAACTACACTAAAACCAAGCGGCTTACAATAACAGTTTATTATTTCTTATGATTTTGTGGGTTGGTTGGGCCGTTCCTCTGCAGGCTTCTCCTGCTCTCACTCACGTGGCTACATTCAGTTCAAGGTCAGTGAACTGGATGGTCTAAGATGGACTGACTTGAATGTCTGGCAGTTGACGCTGGCTATCAGCTGGGATTCCTCGACTCTGTTTTACCTGGCCTTTCATCCTCCCATAGGCTAAACTGGCTTTCTTACACAGTGGTCTCAGGACATTATTCTAAGAAAGCACAGGAAAAAGCTATAGGACCTCTTGAGGAATAGGCTCTAGAATGTGCACGCTACATTCTGTTGATCAAAGCCAAGTTATATGACCATCCCAGACTAAATAATATGGAGAAATAGATTCCATCTTTATGCGTACTAGGATGGGAGTCATTTGGGGCTATTAAACAATCTATCACAGTTCCTTCTGGTCACAGATCATTCACATTTCTCCCACATGCAAAATATTCTCACCCTCATCTTAGGACCCCAAAATCTCATGCCAATTATCACATCAAGTTTTAAGTCTGGGATCTTGAGACCAGTGTCGTGTCCAGATGTTGTTGAGGTTCCCCAGGTGTGAATCTTTCTGATTCAGAGACCAACGGACAAAACGCACATCAACCACACACACATCCAGAAAGCAGTGGTGAGACAGGCACAGAATAAACCACAGGAGACATTCCTGTTCCAAAAGGAGAGAAATAGGAGGTACATAGCAGTCACTAGTCCATAGCAATTCTGAAAGCCAGCTGGTTATACATTAGCAGAGCCCCTACTCTGAGGTATGAAATGTGCCTTCATTAAGGTCTGGTTTTACTCCTGTGTGTGTTTTCTATTCCATTGTTCTCCTTGGCTCTGGGCTCTGCCACCTGGGTTCTTGGCTCTACTCTCTGAGAAGTCTTCCTTTTCCTTGAGACATAGCCCATGTTTGCAGCTGAGTAGACTTCTTAGCCTGTTTCCTGCATATAGGAAACTGGGGCCCCAGAGGCTCCTTTTCATTTGGGACCGCCTCAGTAGTTCAAGCCGGTGGCACTCTCAGTGATACAATTATCTCAAACACTTCATGGGTCTCCTATGAATCTGACTGGGTTCACTCCATGTTCCAAAACCACATCCATTAATTATCTTTCAAATAGGCCTCTCTCTACTTTGGGTGGCTCAGGCTGCTGTGGAACAGTGCCCTTGAGATTCTTAGAAGTTCTTTTGTCTAGCTGAGAGGCCTACAATGTACCACCTTTAATATTTTTGAGGTCTTAATAAAGGGTTGCACAGCCATACTCTTGATTTGATCTTTATCTCTAGGTCATATCTTACTATATGAGACTCTTTTGTTGGCAAGAAAAAAAAAGAAAATTTAAAACAGTTTTCTAACCCAGCACACTCTGTGCTCTTTATATTTACTCTAAATTCTGCCTGCAAGCTGAGTAGTTCTTTGTTTCTTTCTCCCCATACCTTAATCATATGCAGCTAAAAAAGGCCAGTTGCTATTTTCTTCAACATTCCACCTAGAAAGCTCCCAAGCCATATCTGCAAGTCCATTAGGTGTATTTTCTATCTTCCAAGTTACTGCAGATGACAATTTTGCCAATTATCCTGCCACTGAATTACACAGTTCACTTTTCTCCAGACTCCAATAGCAACTTCTTCTCTGCTCCTCCAGACTTCACTAATAGTTTCTTCACTGCCTTTCTAGCTTCTGCTCACCAGCCAGTTCCAAAGTCAATGCTCTGGTTTTTTGTTAGGCCAGCATGTCTCTTTTTTAGGTATCAGTTTCTGTGTTATGCCGCCCCCCAAACTAAGTGGCTTAAAACAATGGTTTATTATTTTTCACAGTTCTATGGGTTGGTTAGGCAGCTCCTCTACTGGATCAGCTGGGCGTACTCCTGTGGCTGCTAGAAGTTTGACCAGACTAGAAAGTCCAAATGGCTTCCTTCACATGTCTGGTAATTGGTGCTGGCTGTTGGCCAAGGTGTCTCAGTTCTCTTCTGTATGACCTTTCATCGTCCAGCAAATTAGACCATCTTCCTTGCATGTTTTTCTCAGGGCAGTGCTCTGAAGGAGAGAAGGTGGAAGCTACAGGTCCTCTTGAGGCCTGGGCTCCAGAACTGTCACATCACTTATACCAGATTCTGTTGATCAGAGTAATTCGCAAGGCCAGCCCAGCTCCAGAGAGTGGAGACGTAGACATACTGCAAAATCACATTTGAAAGGTGATCAAATGTGGATCCTAGGGTAGGAAGAATCTTTGACCTGTAAACAATCTCTCAGAAGGAGCAATATGTCTCTTACTTCTTTATCCCAGCAGGTGTCTGGCACATAAGAGATATAATAAACATTTGTTGAATGTACACTAGCTAAGTGCTTGATGTTTGGAGATTGTTAAACATGACACAAAAAGTATTCATTGGGTAAACACATTCTCTGTAACAGAGTCCCATTTTTATGTCAAAGCTTTGCTTCTACTTAGTTCACCAAATCAACTTATGCATGCATTTATTCAACAGATATGTTTTTGAGCCCATACTATGTGCCAGCCATACTGAATTATAAATAAGACTAAGGACCATACCATCAGCATTTTCTTACAGCAGTGAGCACAGTATTGGTTACATAGGTAAATATTTCTTGACCTGACTCCTCACTTAGAAAGCACCTGTTGAAAGTTTGATTGGTTTTGGGTTTACTCTGTACCCCAAGAATTATACTTAATTCCTGCAACTTCAAATAGACAATGGTTTTCCCCCAATCCAGTGCTCTACAGAGCAGAGAGAAGGGGGAGCACAGTTATTTCAGACTACTTACAACTACACAGGGTAATTGTGGCTTGTATTCACCTTACTATAAAATACCTTGAGACAGTTATGCTGCAAAGCTTGTCACATCTGCTGTGGACCTGGTCACATTCATGTAGTTAGCTCACATCCTGAGAAGCCCATGAAGATTGGGTTTTTTCATAACCAATCCTTTTGTCCTTAATTTACTGACACTACTGATAGTTAGACTTCCTCCCCTCACTATTGGTTTAAAGGTGAACTAGTGCATGGTTTTATAATGATTTTCAAGCCATGTAGGGCTCATGAAATGAATTCAGTGGATTGGACTAGGATAATTTTCATGAAACAGACTTCAATAGAACCTATCAAAGTTCATTGCACATTATAAAGGTAATAAGTTCTGTTGCAGTTATATGTCTTTGTACATAGGGGTGTGTGTGTGCATGTGTGTGTGTTTGTATACATGCAGGTGAGTATACTGGGCCACAATTTAAGATTTATTTCTTGGTATGGGTTATTGTCAAAAAGTTTTGAAAATTAGTGTTCTAGAACAGTTGAGAGGCAGGAGAGCTCCTCATTCATTTGAGGGCAGGAAGTGGTGTCCTGAATAAGGGACCTCTGGGAAAAGCCAGATTCAGATATGCAAACAGGCTCAGAGAAGCCCAGCATCCAGACTTTGGGGAGAGTTGGAGGAAGGGAGGCCCGTGAACCTGATTCAGGTGTAAGGAGAGGCAGCTCCAGTTTCACGGGCAGCCGTTGCCCTTGCTGACCTGCCCAAGAGGCCAGAGTACAGAGGAAAATAGGGAGATACTTCTAAGAATCAAGACTGGACATCGACCAGGGCTTCTCCAGTATAGTGTTCCCAGGAAACCCAACATAATTGGGCAAAGGACATCCCAAGCCACATTATGTTTGGCCACATAAAGAAGGGTCACAGCTGCCTCAGCTGATCAGTGATCAGGCAGTATAGCCTTTGCAGCATGGGCATCCTAGCAGGAAGCCAGAGAGGGGAAACGTTGACCACTTCTTCTTCCCCATTATCCTATTTCATAAATTAGAGCCTGAGGGTTGTTAGAGAGCATCTAGTTCAGCCTCCTCAAAACAAGTCAGCACCCTGAGGCCCTGAGAGAAGGGCTTGCCTAAGGTCTCTTAACAGGTGATTGCTTTCTTCTTCCTTATTCTTCCCTTTTTGTTGTTTACAATGTGTATAGAGCATAAATGGCTAAGTGTGTAAGCTTTAGACCCTACCACTTACTAGCTATACAACCTTAAGCAGGTTACATAGCCTCTCCAAGCCTCCTTTTCTTTATTTGTAAAAAAAAAAAAAAAAAAAAAAGAGAGAGAGATAATAATGCCTGTCTTAGAAAATTGTGACCATTAATGAGATAACCCATGTAAAGATTTAAACACAGTGCCTAAAGTACTCTATAAGTATGAGCTGTTACTATAATTAACCTCATTACTATTTCAAAGGGGGGAAGGAAAGAGAGGAAGGAGACACTATTTAGAAAGACCGCTGTGACTGGGTGGAGGATGGATTTGGAGGGCCACATAGGGCCTATACTAAGGCACAGTAGCAGCAGGGTGATGAGAAGCGGATGGACTTGAGAGGTAGAATTGCAATGACTTGGCAGCAGACTGCTTGTGGGAGGTGGTGGAATAAAGCTGTCTTTGAGTCAGTGTGGTTCTCAGGAGAGTCTAGCGGAGGAGAAACTCACTATTTTAAAGGCCATCCCTGATGTTTTCTTATTCTCACCATATGGGCTGCCAGGGCTAGTGGGTATGATTGGTGGGAGTATCAGGGGGCCCTCACATTTGGCACATGTGCAGTGTCTAAGGCAGCAAACTCTATTACCGTCTAGATACCAGAGACTCCTTGACGTCTTTTCCTTACTCCAATTATGTATATTCAGCTATTTACTATGTCCTCATTTAGGTGTCCCAAAGGCATCTCAAACTCAACCTGTCCAAGACAGAACTGATCATGATTTCATGTAAAACTACTCCTCATATTGGTTAATATCCAATACTTATCCATCTGTATGTCCATCCCAGGAGTAAAAATCTGATCATTATCTTCTTTTCTTTTACCACTCAAAATCCAATCTGTCACTGGGTCTTGTCACCTTTACTTCCTAAATAGCTTTCAAATCATTCTTTGTATCTCATCCACCACCACCACATAGTCTACCTAACATTTGCTTACCTTCATCTCTAACTTGGACTGTTGCAGTAGCTTCCTAACTGGTCTTACTTATCTACTGTGACTCCCCTAATCCATTTTCCTCTCTGTGAGCATATCGGTCCCTTCAATATGAAATCTCATCATATTCCTCCCCTACCCAAGGCCCTGGAATCAACCACTTCTCCAAGGAACCTGGTTCCTTTTGTTGGAGATGGTATTAGAATCCAAGATCTGAGTGCTAGGTGTGTATACTACTCTTGGACTGTCATTGCTCCTAAGCCCTTTCAGCAGAGAGATCTGAGAAATATTTATATCTATTTGTGTACCTATCAGTGTATATGTGTATTACACACACACACACACACACACACACACACACACTGATTTCAAACTGTTACCTCCAATTCCATCCAACACCACAGGGTTTATTCTAGCTTTTATCTTTTTATTTGAGATTTTTTTCTCCAACAGTGAAAGACCTGGCTCCCATTATCTACGATATATATGCTTATTTGTTCAATCCTAGTATACACGTAAAGTAGATTCAGAATTGCCAGCCCATACCCCTTTGAGAAGTAAATTTACTGAATAGAGCATAGTATTTACATACATTTCTTTTTGTCCTTAGTCTTACAGTACTCAGCCAAAATACGATTTTATAAAGTTACTTGGGTGAGTTCCCTTCTTCTCCACCTTTTTAGTATGGTTACCTGATCTAATTTTGTAATAGTGTTAGGTTTATTTGTTATTGTTTTTATTCCATTTTGGGTTCTTTCCCACATCCTAGCTGATTCTAATTGCTGTTCATTTTTTTTTTGGTAGTTGGGTACCTTTTATTTAAACAGAAAATGACATTTTCTCATAATTATAAAATTACTTAATGTACATTACCAAAAAATTAAAATCAGAGAAAAGAACAAAGAAGAAAAAATTAAAATCCTCCTTAATCTTAAACTATACAAACCCTTCTACTATAACTTTTTTTTAATTCAGAAAATTGTGGGCATCCTGTTTTGAGATGTTCTTACATAATTTCTTTGTTTTCAACAAAAATGTTACTAGCTGCTTAGCATTATATCAGATTATGAATACAGCATGCTTTGTTTAATCGTGACTGTGTTGGACATATAAACTAAACAGCCTTTCATATAAGTTTTTGCATATACCTCTAATTTTTATGGCCCTTTAAACATGCTGCCAGGGACTTCCCTGGTGGCGCAGTTGTTAAGAGTCTGCCTGCCAATGCAGGGGACATGGGTTCAAGCCCTGGTCCAGGAAGATCCCACATGCCGTGGAGCAACTAAGCCCATGTGCCGTGACTACTGAGCCTGCGCTCTACAGCCTGCGAGCCACAACTACTGAGCCCACGTGCCACAACTACCGAAGCCCGCGCACCTAAAGCCCGTGCTCCACAACAAGAGAAGCCACCGCAATGAGAAACCCGCGCACCGCAATGAAGAGTAGCCCCTGGTCGCCGCAACTAGAGAAAGCCGATGCGCAGCAACAAAGATGCAAAGCAGCCAAATAAATAAATAAATAGATAGATAGAAAATTTAGAAAATAAATAAAAGATAAATAGAAAATAAATAAAAGAAAATTTAAAAACAAAAACCCAAAAAAAAAAAACATGCTGCCAGATTTCTTGGAATCCAGGAAGGTTTCAGACGTTTGTTTCACCCTTTCAAAAGCAAAAACCAAAAAACTCTCTCCAAACACTTAGGCAAATAATGGTTTTACTAAATTCTAGTTAGTAAGATGGAATTTTGTCGTATTTTTATTGGCTTTGTGTATCTATTTTCTGGATTATTCACTGATGTCCGCTGTCAATTTTTTTTTTTTTTTCTTTTTGCGGTACGCGGGCCTCTCACTGTTGAGGCCTCTCCCGTTGCGGAGCACAGGCTCCGGACGCGCAGGCTCAGCGGTCATGGCTCACGGGCCCAGCCGCTCCACGGCACGTGGGATCTTCCCGGACCGGGGCATGAACCCACGTCCCCTGCATCGGCAGGCGGACTCTCAACCACCGCGCCACCAGGGAAGCCCTCCACTGTCAATTTTTAAATTGGTTTTTCATTTTCTTAGTATTTCTAAAAGGTCTTTATGTAATAAGGATAGTAACCTTTCTCTGTCATATATAATGAACTTTTTTTGTTTACCTTTTAATTCTGTTTCATTTTTTTCTTCTGAGATTTTTTTCTTTGTGGTTTTATGCCAAGAAAAGCTTTTTCCCACTTTAAGATCTAATAAATACATATATTTTCTAATTTTTACTATCTATATTTCGTTATATAGTGAGGTTGGAATTGAATGATTTCTTTTTAGAGAATAAGCAGTTGTTCTAGCCATAAACATGGAATAATCCTGAGCTGCAGTGCTGGCAGTAGGCTTGTGAATAATGGCTTCTGAAGGAGTATAGCATCACTCTCTGGGGTCATACCCAGGGCCTGTGAGCACCTCATCTCCTGGGTCCACAAATTCAAAATGCTATCTTTATTGTTTATTTTCATATATGGGAGTATTTTTAGCATTCTATTCTTTCTCACTGATCTATCTCTACTAATACCTAAATCACATTATCTTTATCATTACTAGCTATTAGTATCTAAGGATATCTAGCCATCTCTTTATTATTTTTCTTTTTTCTCTTCTTTTTAATAAAGTTTGCTTTTTAGAGCAGTTTTAAGTTCACAGCAAAACTGAGCAGAAAGTACAGAGAGTTCCCACATACTCCTACTCCCACACATGTACATACTCCCTAACATCAACACCCAGCTTAGCACGTTTGCTACAATTGATGACCTACGCTGACACATCATTATCACCCAAGTCCAATTTACATCAGGATTCACACCTGGTGTTCTACATTCTGTGGGTTTTCACAAATGTATAATGACTTGTATCCTGCATTGTGTCATACAGAATAGTTTCACTGCCTGTATTAGGGGTCTCCAGAGAAACAGAACCAGTTAGATAGATAGATAGATAGGTAGGTAGGTAGATAGATAGATAGACAAACAGACAGACAGACATATCGGGAGATTTGGTATAGAAATTTGCTCACTTGATTATGGAGGCTGAGAAGACCCACAGTCTGCCATCTGTAAGCTGGAGACCCAGGAAAGTTGGTGGTGTGATTCAGTGAGTCCAAAGGCTTAAGAACAGGAGAGCAGATGCTATGAGTCTGAGTCCAAAGGTTTAGAAACTGAGGGGCTAAGGGTACAAATCCTGGTCCAAGTCTAAAAGCCTGATACACAGGAACACCTGTGTCCAAGGGCAGGCGAAAATGGATGTCCCAGCTCAAGCAAAGAGCACAGAATCACACTTCCTCCACGGTTTTGTTCTATTTAGGCCCTGAACAGACTGGACAGTGCCCACCTGCCTTAGCGAGGGTGATCTTCTTTACTCAGACTACCAACTCAAATGCTAATCTCTTCTGGAGACACCCTCACAGACACACCCAGAAATAATGTTTTATCAGCTATATGGGCATCCCTTATACTAGGCAAGTTGACACATAAAATTAACCATCACACTGCCCTAAAAATCCACTGTGCTCTGTCTATGCGTCACTCTCTTCCCCAAACCCCTGGTAACCACTGAGCCTTTTAGGATCTCCATAGTTTTGCCTTTTTCCAGAAGGTGATATAGTTGGAATTATATAGTATATGGCCTTTTCAGAGTGGCCTCCTTCACTTAATAATATGTATTAGTAATATTCTTGCAAGTAAAGTAATATTTCACTTAATAATATTCTGCATGGCTTGGTAGCTTATTTCTTTTTGGTACACATTTCACTTTTAGCTCATTTTCTTTTAGTTTATTTCTTTTTATTGCTGAATAATATTCCATTGTCTGGGGACTTCCCTGGTGGTCCAGTGGTTAAGACTCCGTGCTTCCACTGCAGGGGGCTGGGGTTCGATCCTTGGTGGGGGAACTAAGATCCCACATGCCATACGATGCAGCCCAAAAAAATAAAATTCCACTGTCTGGATGTACCACAGTTTATCTGTTCACCTACTGAAGGACATCTTGGTTGCTCCAAGTTTGGACAATTATGAATAAAGCTACTATAAACATCCATATGCAGGATGTTGGGTGGACATAAGGTTTTAATTCATTTGGGGAAATACCAAAGAGCAAGATTGCTGGATTGTATGGTAAGAACATGCTCAGTTTCATAAGACACTGCCAGTCTTCCAAAGTGGCTGCACCATTCTGCATTCCACCAGCAATGAATGAGAGTTCCTGTTGCTTGTCACCCACATCAGCATTTGGTGGTGTCAGTGTTTTTGATTTTCACCATTCTAGTAGATGTGTAGTGGTATCTTGTTTTAATTAATTGGTTTTTAATTTTGTTTTGTTTTGGTGTGTGTGAAACATTATAATGGTTATAAGAGTCAGAGCTACACGGAAAGGTTTACTCAGAGAAATGTTGCTCCCTCCTCATCCTACTACTCAGTTTCCATTTCCCTCTTCTTTCTTTCCCTTTCCCACTCCATCCCCATAAGGATCCAATCTCTTCAGTTGCTAGATTATCCTTTCTATATTTCTTTTGTACAAATGAGAAGATACAAGTACATTCTTTCTTTTTTTTTAAAACCATACCAGTTTTTTTGGTTTGATTTTTTTTTTTTAGTTTGGTTGAGTCAGGTCTTAGTTGCAGCAGGCGGGCTCCTTAGTTGTGGCATGTGGGCTTCTTAGTTGTGGCATGCATGTGGGATCTAGTTCCTGGACCAGGTATGGAACCCAGGCCCCCGGCATTGGGAGCGCAGAGCCTTAACCACTGCGCCACCAGGGAAGTCCCAGGTACAAGTATATTTTCTTATATCCTCTTGTTTCTTACATGAAGAGTAGAATAGTTTATATACTCTTTTGCACTTAAGAATAGTTATTTTAAAGTCTGTTTCTGAAAACACAATGTGTGTCTGTTTCATTGTCTATTCTCTCTCCCTCCCTCCCTCTCTCAATTTTGTCTTGTCTCATCTCCCTGTATATTTTTCACTAAGGACTGGATCACTGAATATAAAAAATTAGAGAAATAACTAGAAGCCTAGCATGATATTAATTCCTCCAGGGAGGATTTACATTGGCTTCTCTGAGGCATTCAGGAGCAAGAACAATCCAAGGTCACCTTAATCCAGTTTCCAAAACTGAGATGATATAGAGCTGGGCTTCAGTCCCTGCAAGGTCAATCCATGGCCAGTGGACCCTTTTTCCTAAGACATAGCCTTCCAGAGTCCCAGTCCAAAACAACGCTTCTTGGCAGGATCTGGACTCCAAGTTTTGTCCTCCAAACCTCAAGGAGCCTCATTTCCCCAGGGATGTGTGGCCCCAAATGCCTTGCTCATCTCCTGGTTGCCTGATACGCTTGGATCTTGGCCCCATATTTTTTTCTGCCTTGTTAGCTCTTTGATGCCTTCAAACAGGTAGTTTGTAATATTTTGTTTAACTTTTCTATTGTCCTTTTGGGTGAGTATGCTTCAATTCTGCCATTATGGAAGCAGAAGTTCCTTCACTGTTTTTCACATTGAGACTAAAATTTTTATATGTTGTATGTATATATATATATATTCTTTTCTCAAATTCTAAATTTCTTTTATGTGTTTAATGAGTGCGTGTGTGTGAGTGTGCATACACACTGTCCTATTAGCTAAAATTCTTGTTGATCTAATCTTCCTATTTTCTCTATTAACTGTTCCTCATGGTAGATTGTTTCCTTGTGTATTTTGTAATTTGGGATTGTGAAGTTATTTTCAGGAGGTCCCCTCTGTGCAGCCTGAGTTGAGGTCATGCCATCCTAAAGCAATACTGTGTTTGCTTCTAAGAGGCACCCTGTGATACCGCCATCCTGAGACTAGTGTTTTTTTGTTGTTTTTTTTTTTTTGCGGTACGTGGGCCTCTCACTGTTGTGGCCTCTCCCGTTGCAGAGCACAGGCTCCGGATGCGCAGGCTCAGCGGCCATGGCTCATGGGCCCAGCTGCTTCGCGGTATGTGGGATCCTCCCGGACCGGGGCACAAACCCGCGTCCCCTGCATCGGCAGGCGGACTCTCAACCACTGCGCCACCAGGGAAGCCCCTGAGACTAGTTTTTATATTAATTTTTCCTATGGGTTGAGAATAAATGAATACCAAACCCATGTGAGGCACAGCACTTTGGTTTCAAATTCCCATGCATGACTCTTTACCCCATCCTGAACCTAAGCTGAGACAAATTTCCTTGTCATCTCCCAGTGCTGGGAAGATATTTTATCTGGACCATCATTTCCCAAGGGTCTACCACCTCAAGAGTCCTGGCTTCATGCAGGGTCCTGTTTCCAGTTAACTTTCTGCCTGCAAGGTTCATTCTCTGTTCTTATCTGGATGTTAAAACAACCAGTTATTTAATAAGGCCAGCCGTTGCCCCACTTCACCGCTACCACTTGCCCGACAGTCGCTGGACCAGCTCACAAGCTTATCACTTGGGTTCTCAGTTTTCCCCTTGTTTTTGGCCCCCAGGAATTTCCTTTATTTTCTTGAAGGCACTGTGGTGCTTTTAAAGTAATGTTTATTATAAATATTTTAGTCAGCATTTCTAGGTACTTTTTTATAATATCTTTTTTTTAAATTTTATTTTATTTTTGGCTGCATTGGGTCTTCCTTGCTGCGCATGGGCTTTCTCTAGTTGCAGTGAGCAGGGGCTACTCTTACTTGCGGTTCTTGGGCTTCTCATTGCAGTGGCTTCTCTCGTTGCAGAGCATGGGTTCTAGGCGTGCAGACTCAGTAGTTGTGGCACACGGGCTCTAGAGCACAGGCTCAGTAGTTGTGGCGCACGGGCTTAGTTGCTCCGTGGCATGTGGGATCTTCCTGGACAAGGGGTCGAACCTGTGTCCCTTGCATTGGCAGGTGGATTCTAAACTGCTGCGCCACCAGGGAATAGGTCTTTTTTTTTTTAATATTTATTTGGCTGAACCGGGTCTTAGTTGCGGCATGTGCGGGATCTTTTAGTTGCGGCACGGCTCGAACTCCGGCCCCCTGCATTGGGAACGCAGGGTCTTAACCACTGGACCACCGGGGAAGTCCCATTTCTAGGTATTTGTAGGGGAAGGCTTTCAGGTTATCTAACCTACTGTTGCTAGAAATAGAAGTTAAACAATTTTTTCCTAATCGTAATCAGCACTATCATGGTGATACAAGAGGACAAGTCTGAATTTTTTTTTTTTTTTTTTTTGTGAACAGTGAGCAGAACTGCCCTACTATGCAAGTTTTGGACAATAAAGATTCTTCCCCTTCTTCCTTGTCTCCCCAAGAAACATCCAGAGAACATTCTAAAGGCCGATCTGCCTGTGTCCACTTCAGCCCCAGCGAAGGCAGTGATGGAAACAGGCGTCCAGGAGCCTCCTCTGTCGAGAAGTCCAGAGGTGAGACAGTTGGCGAGCAGCAGTGTGACAAGGGGAAAGGCTCCTTGAAGCAGCCCTCCTGTGTCAGGGCGTCTGGGCCTGCTGAGGAAGGAGAGGACCCCAGTTGGGCAGCTGCAAGCCTTCCACAGCAGGACGGCCACTGGAAGCCCAGCCGGCGGCAGGATGCAGCACCCAAGGCCAAATGTGCCTCCCAGAAAAGGCGCAGCCAGGAGCTCAGAGGAGGGAGGCGCTCCCCGGCTGGGTCCAGCCGGCCTGGCAGTGCCAAGGGGGAGGCCGTCCATGCTGGGCAGAGTCCTCTCCACCACCGGATGCCAAGAAACACAGTGACGCAGGACAAGCTCGCAGGAGGGAGCTACTCAGATTTGCCATCGAGCACAGAGGTGTTGAGGTCAGGAGTCAGGAAGCTGGGTACATCCGCCCTGTTGGAGGACACTCAGCTATCTAAGGAGACTGATCCAGCACGTGGTCCCCCCTCTGGGCAGAGTGTGAATATTGACCTTCTCCCCGTAGAGCTGCGGCTGCAGATAATCCAGAGAGAAAGAAGCAGGAAAGAGCTGTTTCGCAAAAAGAACAAGGCAGCAGCGGTCATCCAGCGGGCCTGGAGAAGGTAGGAAGATGGGATGCCACAGCATCTTTTTGGCTCTGTGTCTGTCCTAATACCCCTGATGTGATACCCCCTGTGCTCTGTGATACTTTCTAGTGAATTCCATGTGCTGGCATGACAAGGCCAATTTTATTGAGCCAACCCATGAGAGTCACACATGTGTATATCTTAGTAATTTATATTGGGTAAGCTATTTGGAAGGTGTTTTTACCCAGAAAGATAGGAAAGTACCCAGGATAGCCTGGTGTAAATGAAAAACCATGAAGCCTAAGTTTCAGGTGAAGCTCTAAGAGGTTATCTGACCTTGAGCAAATCATTCAGCCTCCCTGACCCTCAGTTTCCTCCTCTGTAAAATGGGATTTAACAGTTGCCACACCCGTCCTGTTCATGTGACAGGTTGCTAGAATGAGATAACGTGTGCTTTGTAAATTCTAAAGCACTACACATTTAAGGTATTTCATCTTCCTTCTTTACTACACAGGAATTAGATACAGTGGATTAAGTGACTGAAATTTATCACAAAAACCTGTGTGAGCCTCAATCAAGCTCAGAATGTGGGGTAGGAGCTGGGAGTGGTGGAGGAGGCTTACCGAAACCCTGAGGTGAACACCCTCAGGGGGTAATTCTGGGAGGACTGGAAGAGTGCTGTGCTACAAGTTTTCACATATCTCACAGTCTCCTTCACACTGCAGGCCCCAGGAGGGCCTCCATCCAGATTAGGCCTTTCAGTGATGACCACGCCCAGGGGAGGGCCGGACCGTCGGCCCCAGGTGGGGGTCATGTGGTCTCCATCTCCGGAGAGAGGGAGTTTTACGGGGGAACAAAGCAAGCAGATCACTGCGAGTGCAGGTGTGCCTCTGTCAGGAGATAAAAGGGCCAAAGAAACCCTGCTGTTGGCAGAGGGAGAGCTGAGCGGCTTGTGAGGTCCAGGGAGAGGCCTCAGGGACTGTCATGCCAAAGTCTCCTAACCCAGAGCCAAGCGACCTGCACGGCCTTCGCTATAGTGCATCCTCACATCTGTTCAGGCTCGTGGCTGTTTACAAAGTCGTCTCATGCCTGACCCCTTTGCTCTCCCAACCAGCGCCAGGAAGCCATCACGATAGGGATCAGCATCCCTGTTTTTCAGACAAGCAATGGTCTCAGGAAAAAAGACCTGTCCTGATGGTCAGACCCAGCACTCGAAGTTCTTTCTGACTTGAGTCCAGGGGCCTTTCCCTTACATTCTCAGTAAAGGTAGTGCCTGCTGTGGTCAAAATAATGGAGGCGGAGGCCGACCTTGCACTCTGGAGGACAGGCTGCCTGGATGGTCTCTCATGCATGAAGGTGATGTTGTTATGGGGGATGTTGTTGTTAGCACTGTTACTGATACTGGTAGTTGAATTCGTCAGGCACTTGGGCCGGACACTGATCTAAGCAGTTGTACGTGTATTAACTCGTTGAAATCCTGTCACCCTGTGAGGGATACAGGGATTACTGTTCTCTCCCCATTCCACGCGTGAGGAAACTGAAGCACAGATAGGTTCATCAACCTCAGGCTCCAGAGACAGCGCTGGCCTGCAGCTGAGACCGTCGGCCTCTGAAGCCACAGATGGGAAGGGCCCCTGCTCCCCCTCCTTGGGGCGTTCTGCCGGGACGTGCACCGGCTACCATCCCAGAGGAACTTTTTGTGAAGTATTTCAGCTGACACCTGGGGTCCAAACAAGCCCACGAGGTTTGCCACGTCAGGCCCCACAGCTGCTCCCCAGCTGCAGTGCCTCCCCATCACACTGTCCTTTGACTCCTTTGAAGAGTCAGCAGCTGACAGGTCCTGTCAGTAAGTGTCCATAGCAGCAAATGAGCCTTCAGTCATTCCCCCCAAGAACAGTGGACTCATAGTCTGTGCACCTATCTGGGGAGGCAATTACACAGGCCCCCTCTGGCTGCACCACTGTGCAATTCCGAGTCCCGGGACATCGACTCCCACAGGGTTTCTGGGAAGCTGCACACCGTGGCAAGTCCTGTGTCTGGTGACAGTAAAAATCCGTTTATTGATTCTGCTATGGCCATATATGTCTTCCATTTGAAGCACAGGAGCCCTAAGTGCTGTCCGGGGACAGTGTGTGGTGTCCGACAGCAAACCTCAGGGGCACCGAGGGCTGGAGCTGGGAACGGGGCTTGGCACACGACCTCCCACAAATGCAGGCCGCCATCACAGGAGACGTGCCCGGGGGCGGCGGGGAGGCAGGCTGACTGGAAAACGCACAGGATGGGGTGAGCAGATTGAACCTGGGGCCCAGAGAAAATGAAGCTTTGTCTAAGCGTCTGAGTTTTATTACCAGTCAAGACTTGACTATTTTAAAGGTTGAAACTGGATACTGGACAAGCTAGGCTGGGCTGGAAAGTTGCTGTGGTGAAGAGGAGTTGCTGTGTAAGGCAGTTCCCATCGGGTCCTCTCCAGCATGTTCTGAGGTGAATAAACAAGGTTAGGCTAGACCATAACAAGCGCCCTGCACCCCGGGCTGAAAGGGATGATTGGGTGTGCTCGGATTCTCCGCAAACCAGGCGCGCACATTCTCCCTGAGAAGGGGAGAACAGAGGCTGTGACTGACCACTAGGACCGTGAGACACAGCCTCGGTCTCCATACCAGGGTCGATGAGGTGGCAGCTGTGCCCCCCGAAAGCCGGAGCTGTTAGAGCTTCAGCCAACAACCCAGGCTTCCTGACAAGTCCTCTGCCCACAGAGCGGGGCTGTGGAAGAACTGACTGCAGAGCGGTATTGTCCTGTTAACTCTCGCTTCTCTCTACACTTGGCTTTTTGGAAATGTGGTACATGTTCTAGTAAAGGGGTGCCATGGTTTGTCACGCTCCAGGAAAAGAAAGGAAGAATTATGTAGTTCGACTGAAATCAGCCTTTAGAGCAGGCGGGAGGGGCTGCCCCAAGCACTGCAAGGAGCTTCGAGCATTTGGGAAGAAGGTTATGTCCCGGTTGGTGTATTGTAAGATCAGGCACAGGGCCTGCTGCTCTCTGCACCCTGTAGGCTCACCAGTAGTTAATCAGCCATGGATCATGAACACTGGTGCAGCTTTCCTTAGGAGGCTCCGAAACATCTGTGCTCAATAAGAGGTTTGGGAGTGCACATGGGATAAACACCATCACAAAAGCATTAGAGGTAAATATAGCCATCATCCTGGTGCCCCTCCCCTCTCTCCCACCCCAGGCTCTGCCCTCCAACACATTGATCTTAGTAAAATTCAGCTCTTACATTTGTCACTATTCTTAAAACCCCCTGATCATCCCCACCAAGTCCTCAGCAGTATTTGGCTGTTGGACCAGACAGCCCTGATTTGGAAAGTTGGCCTCTCCTAGCTCTAGCTGTTCGCCTTTTCCCCCCAATTTTTATTGTGATAGAATTGACATATGGCACTGTATAAGTTTAAGGTGTACAGCATGGATTTACATATACTGTGAAATGATTACCACAATAAGTTTAGTTAACATCCGTCATCTCACACAGATAAAAAGGATATTCTTCCTTGTGATGAGAACTCTTAAGATTTACTCTTTAACAGCTTTCATATATACCATAAAGCAGTGTTAGCTACAGTCATCATGCTGTACGTTACATCCCCGGTACTTATTTGTCTTACAACTGGAAATTTGCACCTTTTGATCACTTTCATCCAATTCCCCTCCTCTAATAACCACAAATCTGATTTCCTTTTCTATGAGTTTGTTTTTTTTTGGTTTTGTTTTTGAAGATTTCACGTGTAAGTGAAATAATACAGTAGTTGTCTTTCTCTGATTTATTTCACTTAGCATAATGCCCTCAAGGTCCATCCATGTTGTTGCAAATGGCAGGATTTCCTTCTTATTTTAGGCTGAATAATATTCTACTGTGTGTATATATAAATATATATAATAATCTAATGTGTGTGTGTATATATATATATATTCCACAACTTCTTTATTTGTTCATCCATCAGTGGACACTTAGGTTGTTTCCATGTTCTGGCTATTGTAAATAATACTACTATGAACATAGGGGTGCAGATGTCTCTTCATTTCCTTCAGATATATACCCTGTAGTGGGATTGCTGGATCATATGGTAGCTCTATTTTTAATTTTTTGAGAAACCTCCATAGTGGCTGCACCAATTTACATTCTCACTAACAGTGCAGGAGGGTCCCGTTTTCTCCACATTCTCACCAGCACTTTTCTCTTGTCTTTTTGATGACAACTGTTCTAATGGATGTGATATCTCATTGTGGGTTTTTTTATAGATTTACTTTTATTTTTGGCTGCGTTGGGTCTTCATGCTGCACGGAGGCTTTCTCTAGTTGCAGTGAGCAGGGGCTACTCTTCGTTGTGGTGCGCGGGCTTCTCAGTGCTGTGGCTTCTCTTGTGGAACCCGGGCTCTAGGCACACGGGCTTCAGAAGCTGTGGCGTGCGTGCTCAGCAGTTGTGGCGTACAGGCTTAGTTGCTCCACAGCATGTGGGATTTTCCTGGACCAGGGATCAAACCTGTGTCCCCTGCATTGGCAAGCAGATTCTTAACCACTGCGCCACCAGGGAAGTCCCTCTCACTGTGATTTTGATTTGCATTTCCTTGACGATTAGTGATGTTGAACACCTTTTTATATACCTGTTGGCCATCTTTATATCTTGGGAGAATTTCTATTCAGGTTCCTTGCACATTGGATTATTATTATTATTATTTGCTATCTAGTTGTATGACTTCTTTATATACTTTGGATATTAACCTCTTATCATATACATGGTTTGCAAATATTTTTTTTTGCATTTGTAGGTTGCCTTTTTTATTCTGTTGATCATTTCTTTTGCTGTGCAGAAGCTTTTTAGTTTGATGTAGTCCCACTTATTTTTTATTTTGTTGCTTATGCTTTAAGTGTTGTATCTAGGAGATCACTGCAAAGACCCACGTTACGGAACTTTTTCCTGTGTTTTCTTCGAGGAGTTTTGTGGTTTCTGGTCTTTTATTTAAGTCTTTAATCCACTTTGAGTTAATTTCTGTGAGTGGTGTAAAATAGGGTTCTAGTTTCATCCTTTCACATGTGAATATTTAATTTTCCCAGTACCATTTACTGAAGAGACTGTCTTTTCTCCATTGAGTATTCTTGGTTCCCTTGTCAAATATTAGTTGACTCTTTATATATGGGTTTATTTCTGGGCTCTAAATTCTGTTCTGTTGGTCTATGTGTCTATTTTTATTCCATTTATGCTGTTTTGATTACTATAGGTTTATAGTGTAGCTTGAAATCAGGAAGTGTGATGCTTTATTCTTCTTTCTCAGGATTGCTTTGGCTATTCAAGGTCTTTTGTGTTTCTATATAAATTTTGGTATTATTCTACTTCTGTTTTTTTTCCCATATTTATTATTTATTTATTTGGCTGTGCCGCGTCTTGGTTGCGGCATGCAGGATCTTTAGTTGCAGCATGTGGGATCTTTAGTTGCGGCATGTGGTATCTTTTAGTTGCGGAATGCAAACTCTTAGTTGCGGCATGTGGGATCTAGTTCCCTGATCAGGGATCAAACCCGGGCCCCCTGCATTAGGAGCGTGGAGTCTTAAGCACTGGAACACCAGGGAAGTCCCTCTAATTCTGTTTATTTTTTTTAAAAGCCATTGGAATCTTGATAGGGATTGAATCTATAAATGGCTTTGGGTAGCATAGATATTTTAACAATATTAATTCTTCCAATCCATGAACACGGAATACCCTTCCATTTATTTGCATTTTCTTTTTTTTTTTTTTTTTTTTTGCGGTACGCGGGCCTCTCACTGTTGTGGCCTCTCCCGTTGTGGAGCACAGGCTCCGGACGCACAGGCTTAGCGACCATGGCTCACGGGCCTAACTGCTCTGCAGCATGTGGGATCTTCCCGGACTGAGGCACGAACCCGTGTCCCCTGCATTGGCAGGCGGACTCTCAACCACTGCGCCACCAGGGAAGCCCTATTTGTATTTTCTTCAGTTTCTTTCATCAATGTCTTGTAGTTTTCAGGGTAGAGATTTTTTCACCTCCTTGGTTAAACTTACTCCTAAGTATTTTATTGTTTTTGATGCTACTGTAAATGGAATTCTTTTATTTATTTTTCACATCACTCTTAATGTATAGAAACACTACTGATTTTGTATATTAATTTTGTATCCTGCACCTGTACTGAAGTTGTTGATTAGATCTAACAGTTTTGTGAAGTATTTAGGATTTTCTATATATAAAATCATGTCATCTGCAAATGAAGACAATTTTAATTCTTCGTTTCCCATTCTGATTCCTTTTTTGTTTTTCTTGCTTGATTGCTCTGGCTAGGACTCGTAGTATTTTGTTGAAAAGGAGTGGTGAGTGTAGGCACCCTTGCCTTATTCCTGATCTTAGAGGAAACACTTTCAACCTTACCCCATTGAGTATGATGTTAGCTGTGGGCTTGTCATATATGCCTTTTATTATGTTGAGGTATGTTCCTTCTATACTGAATTTGTTAAGGGTTTTTATCATGAACAGATGTTGGATTTTGTCAAATGCTTTTTCTGTGTCTTTTGAGATGATCATATGATTTCTTTCATTCTATTAATATGATATATCACATCGATTTATGTGCGTATGTTGAACCATCCTTGCATTCCAGGAATAAATCCTGCTTGACCATGGGGAATGATCCTTTTAATTTGCTGCTGAATTTGGTTTGCTAGTATTTTATTGAGAAATTTTGCATCTGTATTCATCAGGGATATTGGCCTATACTTTTCTTGTAGTGGAATTTTTTTCTAGCTTTGGTGTCAGGGTAATGTGGGCTCATGAAGTGAGTTTGGGATTGTTCCCTCCTCTTCAAATTTTTTGAAGAATTTGAAGGATTGACATTCTTCTTTGAATGTTTAGTAAAATTCATCAGTGAAGCCATCTGGTCCTGGACTTTTCTTCATTAGGAGATTTTTGATTACAAATTCAATCTTCTTACTCTTTATTGGTCTGTTCAGATTTTTTATTTCTTCCTGATTCAGTCATGGTAGGTTGGTTGTTTCTAAGAATTTCTCCATTTCTTTTAGGTTGTCTAGTTTGTTGGTATATAGTTGTTTACAGTAGCCTCTTATGATCCTTTGTATTTCTGTGGTATCAGTTGCAGTGTTTCCTTTTCCATTTATGATTTTGTTGCTTTGAATCCTTTTTTTCCCTTCTTGGTTTGTATAGCTAATTGCCAATTTGGTTCACCTTTTCAAAGAACCAACTTAGGGGCTTCCCTGGTGGTGCAGTGGTTGAGAGTCTGCCTGCCGATGCAGGGGACATGGGTTCGTGCCCCAGTCCGGGAAGATCCCACATGCCACAGAGCGGCTGGGCCCGTAAGCCATGGCCGCTGAGCCTGCGCGTCTGGAGCCTGTGCTCCGCGATGGGAGAGGCCACAACAGTGAGAGGCCCGCGTACCGCAAAAAAAAAAAAAAAAAAAAAAAAAGAACTTAGCTTTTTAAATCCTTTCTATTGTTTTCCTGTTCTCTATGTCATTTATTTCTGCTCTAATCTTTATTATTTCCTTTCTTCTAACTCTGGGCTCAGTTTGTTCTTGTTCTAGTTCCTTAAGGCATACAGTTAGACTGTTTATTTGAGATCTTTCTTATTTCTTAATGTAGGCATTTATTGCTATGAACTTCCCTCTTAAAATTACATTTGCTGCATCTCCTAAGTTTTAGTATGTAGAGTTTCTATTTGCAATTTGTCTCAAGATACCTTTTAAGTTTCCCTTTCAGTTTCTTCTTTGATCCATTGGTTGTTCAGGAGAGTGTTTAATTTCCATGTATTTATGAGTCTTCCAATTTCCCTCCTATTATTGATTTCTAATTTCATACCATTATGATCAGAGAAGATATTTGGTATGATTTCAATCTTCTTGAATTTGCTAAGACTTGTTTTGTGGCCTAACACATGATTTATCCTAGAAAATGTTCCATGTGCACTTGAAGAATGTTTTTTCTGATTGTTGGATAACTATTCTCTATATGTCTGTTATGTCCATTTGGTCTATAGTGTTCGAATCCACTGTTTCCTCTTTGACCCTTTGAGTGATTTATCCATTGCTGAGTGTAGGGTATTAAAGTCCCTAGCTATTACTGTTTATTTCTTCTGTTAGCTTTGGTAGTTTTGCTTTGTATATTTAGGTGATCTGATGTTGGGTGCATAAATATTTACAATTGTTATATCTTCCGGATGGATTGACCCCTTTATCATTATGTAATGACCTTCTTTGTTTCTTTATAACATTTTTTTTTTTTTAATGCGGTACGCGGGCCTCTCATTGTTGTGGCCTCTCCCGTTGCGGAGCACAGGCTCCAGACGCGCAGGCTCAGCGGCCATGGCTCACGGGCCCAGCCGCTCCACGGCATGTGGGATCTTCCCGGACCGGGGCACGAACCCGTGTCCCCTGCATCAGCAGGCGGACTCTCAACCACTGCGCCACCAGGGAAGCCCTCTTTATAACATTTTTAAAGTCTGTTTTGTCTGATATAATTATAGTTACCCCTGCTTTTTTTGTTTTTGGGTGTGTTTTTTGGTTACCATTTGCTTGAAATATCCTCATTTCTTCACTGTGTGTGTGGGTGTTTAAAGCTAAAATGAGTCTCTTGAATATAATGTATCATTGGATCTTGTTTTTTGTTTTTTTTAATCCATTCAGCCATTCTGTCTTGATTGGAGGAATTAATCCATTTATGTTTAAAGTAATTATTGGTAGGTAAGGACTTACTATTGCAATTTGTTAATTGTCTTCTGGCTGTTCTGTTGATCCATTGTTCCTCATTTCTTATCCTGCTATCTTTTCTGTGTGTTTTGATGCCTTTTGGTATCAGTCTGCTTTGACTTCTTTATCATGTTCTTTGGTGTAATTAGTACAGGTTTTTCCCTTGTGGTTACCATGAAGCTTACATAAAGTATCTTAAAATATCTTAAAATAACACCCTATTTTAAACTGTTAACTTATCTTCAATAGCACTGCTAAATATTATACTTCTCCCTCTTCACATTTTAGATTATTTATGTTACAGTTTACATAAATATTTCTTATATTGCACGTCCAATAAAGCTTACTGTCATTATGGTTATTTTTGCTACTTTTTTTTTACTTTTAAACTAGAGTTGTATGTTAATTATGCACCACCATTACCATATTGCAGAATCTAACTTTGACTGTATGTTTACTATTACCTGTGAGTTTTACACTGCTTTAAGATGATTAATGTCCTTTTACTTTACTCCCTTTAGCATTTTCTGTAAGGCAGGTGTGGTGGTGATGAACTCCCTCAGCTCTTATTTGGGAAAGTATTTATCTCTCCTTAATTTCTGAAAGAGAACTTTGTTAGGTATAGTATTCTCGGTTGATAGTCTTTTTCTTTCAATGTTTTGTTTTGTTTTTGCAGTACGCGGGCCTCTCGCTGTTGTGTCCTCTCCCGTTGCGGAGCACAGGCTCCGGACGCACAGGCTCAGTGGCCATGGCTCATGGGCCCAGCCGCTCTGCGGCATGTGGGATCTTCCCGGACCGGGGCACGAACCCACGTCCCCTGCACTGGCGGGCGGACTCTCAACCACTGCGCCACCAGGGAAGCCCTCTTTCAACGTTTTGAACGTGTCATCCCATTCTTTCCTGAAAAGTTCCTGACAAGAAATCTGTTTATAGTCTTATGGGAGTTCACTTGTATGTAACTTCTCTTTTTTCTGTTTGCAAAATTATTTTTGTCTTTGACTTTTAATAATTATAATGTGTCTCAGTGTAGTCCTACTCTGGTTCAACCTATTTGAGGTCCTTTGAGCCTCATGGGTCTGGATGTCTATTTCTCTTCTCAGGTTTGGGACGTTTGCAGCCATTATTGCTTTAAATATACTTTCTGTCCCTTCTGGAATTCCCATAATGCAGATACTGTTTCTTTTGTGTCCCATACGTCTCCCATAGGCTTTTTTTACTTCTTTTTTTCTTATTGCCTTCTCTGGATAATTTCAAATGTCCTGTCTTCTAGGTCACTGATTCATTCTTCTGCATCGTTAAGTGTGCCTTTGAAGCTATTGATTTCTTCAGTTCAGGCATTTTATTTTTCAGCTCCAGGATTTGGCTTTTTTTTTGATAGTTTTTATTTTTTAGAACTTTTTCTCATTTTGTTTATGCATTGTTTGTCTAATTTTGTTTAGTGAACTATAAGATCACACAGACAACTAAACTTGTTTAAGAGAATTCTGAATTCTTTGTCTGACAGTTCACAGATCTCCATTTCTGTAAGGTCAGTTTTCAGAGCTTTTTAAAGTTTCCTTTGGTGTCATGTTTACCTGTTTTTGTTTTTTCATTTTTTTGTATCCTTGATTCCTTATGTTGGCATCTGTGCATTTGAATAAGCAGGCTCCTCTTCCAGGTTTGCTTTGGCAGAGAGCAAACTGAACTCTTCAACAGTCAGCTCCGTTTGGGTTTCTGGATGTGTCTGCTGGTAATGTATTTGAGCAGGTGGGGCTTGCTGTCTCTTTGGGGGCAGGGCCACTGCCCAAACTCTGAGGTTGTGGAGCAGGGGGTGGGAGGAGGAGGGTGCTGCCACTGCTGACTGCGAACAGTTGGACAGGACTGTTGGTTTGGTTTCCTCCTCAAGTGAGGCTACAGGATGGGCTCCGCGGTTGCCCGGGCTCTCTGATCAGGCTTACTTAGACAGCCGGGACTGGGCACTACACTCAGCAGTAGGCAGGGGTATGATTTAGTTTCCTTGCTCTGGTGGGACAGCAGGACAGGCCCAGGGCCTGCATAGCTCATTGTTCAGGGACCCAAATTGGGTAAAAGACTGTGCACTGAATTCCCTGGCCAGACACAGCCACTAGCTCTATTCTGGGGCGGAGTGGGGGAGCCACGGGCTGTGCTCTCTTCAAGTGCTACGGTAAGAAAGGTTGATGGGTGGGCTACAAAGCTTCTTGTGTGCTCTGGTGAGCTTCCCTGCTTGGACAGGCTGAAGGCTGTATTCAGCAATGGCTGGGGCTATGAATTACTTTTCCTGCCCAGGCAGAGTGGGGGAAACTGGTTCCAAAGGTGGCGAGCCTCTTTGTTTGTGGTCTTGATTCAAACTGGCCTGCTTCCCCAAGTTTCCTGGCTGAACAATGCTATTGGCTTTATTCTGTGGATGATCGGCTCTGCCTACTGTACACCCTTCCTGAGCACTGCTGGACGGGCTACGCAGCTTCCAGGTGGTCTGGCCAGCCTTCCTGATCAGGTAGGGGCCAGGTAGGAGCTACACTCAGCCATGGGCTGGGCTATGACTCAACTCCCCTGACACAGCTTCCACAATGTAGCCCAGCCTCCCATCCTCCTTCCCTTACCAAATACATAATGCTTCACACACATCTCACTTTAACATTCCTGCACAAATGCATCTACCTCTGCTCATGCCAGTTCTGCTACTTAAAATGCCCTTCCCTGCCTAGCAAGCTCCTACTCATCCCTTAAAACCCAGCACAAATATCAGCCATCTAGCTCTTTGCTCTCACATAGTACTTCTCATACTGCATTTGTTTACACATTGGCCTGTCCCACTTTGAGGGCAAGGACCCATCTGATTGATTCCTAGTTCAGGAAGTACTGATGGACAAAGACAGAATTCAATATTCAACATACTGCCAGTGAAATTAGGAATGGGAGCTTGACTGAATCTCCCAAGAGTTCAGCAACTACTCTTCCTATAGCTTCTAGGAACTTTAAGGAACATTGGTTTTCTCAATATTGTGATCTTAAAGTCTCTCCCCTCCTCTGACCCCACCAGCTACCAGCTCAGGAAGCACCTGTCCCACCTTCTGCACATAAAGCAGCTTGGAACCAGAGATATGGACAGATGGAACCGAGAGTACATGGCTTTGATCCTCCAGGTTTGGAGGAAGGAACTGGAACTGAAACCCCCAAAGGCCATGGCAGTAAGCAGGACCACCAAGAGTCCACCCAAGGGCAGCTCAGGCACCAAGCCCACCAGGCACTCAGTGCTCAAGCAGATCTACGGTAACTGTCCTTCTGGGTACTTTGTAGTTTACAACAAGCACCCCCAGAGTGTGTCACATCAGAATTTGAAAACAGGATTTAATTACATTGGGCAAACCTCCATTCAGGTAGGAACTTTATTAAACTTCCAGGCACCAACAGAATTCTCATCATTATTAGTGCCTCCCTTCCAGCAATTCTGGGTCAGAATTGGTTTCATGAGGTATTCTGGTATCTCACCCGAGAAAGCCTTACAGCCAAGAGATTGTCTGCTGGGCTTCATGACTGAAAGCCTCACCACAGCAACCACTCTAGGCTGCTGCCTGTTTTCCCTAAAATTCTCCATTTAGAGGACTCCAGGCCCAGGCAGACCCTGCCTGCCTCACACTGACCTTCCCTATGCTTAGATAGTACAGAGTGGCCTGTCTGTGGGAATACCCCAGATCCAAGCCCTACAGTACATACTTGTTTAGCAGATGAACAGCTGCATACTGAAACACTTTCAGCTCTGCAAAGTGCCCATCCAAATAAACTCAGAGAACAGGACTGGCTAGCTCCCCAGTGGAAAAAAAAGTTAAGTCAGGGCACCCTTACAAACAGATCTGTGGCCCTGGCAGCAAAATCTGCAGACTTGGCCCGGGCAGGCCTATGTAGTTTTTCCACACCATACCTAATCTATCTTGGCAGACACCTGCAAGCTCAAGCCTTCACCTTAATTAAGAATTCAGAACTTGGTCAGGCCACAGTTGTCATTGGTCAGAAATAGATGATCACTGTTGGTTGATTTCAGGTTCTCAAGAAGGAAAAGTACATCAGCCCACAAGATCTTCAAAAGCCCATTCTGTGCTGGGTCTCAACTCAGGTAAGGCAGCCACTGCATGGGCAAAGCAGAGTGGGGAGACCATGTGGGGAAACAGTTCCTTTTTGTTTCATCCCCAAAGGTGGAAGACAATAGAACAGACTGCCAGGGGTTCCAAGAGTCATTTGATTTCAGGATTACATGTGTTCTTCATCCCCCTTTCATGGAATTACCACTGTAATAAACATCTCTTCTCCATAAGAGGCAAGTTATTTTTGCAACCAAAAGCTTAATAACATTACCTCCAGCAGAAACAATACGTGGCACCTATTACTGATCACTGTTACATACTTGTTCACATACAGGAGGGGGAAACACAAATACTGTCATTCTTCAAAGTAATATCTTGGGAGTTCTTGCTCTGTTTTGGTTTCACATTAAGGTCCTCCATCTCCTTCCCAAAGATGGGAAGAAGCCCCTTGACCATAGATTCTGACTTTTGCCTTTTAGGGCCCCCTAAGGAGGCATTTAATATTTTAATATTTAATAGCATGTCCAGCTCAGGCTCAACTGTGCACACTTCCACTCATACAGGAGCAGCTCAGGGAACTTTCTTTTTAGCCACAAGACAAGGCTGTTTTACTCAGGGCCCCTTCATTCATGCCAGAATTAAATTTGGGTGATAAGTTCAGTGCTGTCAGCAGTTAATGCCAGGTCCAGTGTTTCTCATGGGTGGTTATGGCAACACACTCCCCCCAGTCCCTGATCCACAGTCATCCTGCAGGAACAGAGCACAGCTGGGAAGGTGAACAATGACTGTCAGCGTGAACTTTAACATTCATTTATTTTTGATGGGGGGAAAACCAAGAGGTGGGGGGACAGTAAGTACTGCCAAAGCTTTAATAAGAGTTGGGCAACTCATGTAATATAGACAGGCTAATCAGGGGCAATTAGAGACTTTCAAAGGAATCAGGCCCATGGTTCTAGGTTTAAAACAAAACAAACCTCTAGTGACACTTGAGTGAATTAAAGAATAGTTTCAAAAACACACTGTCAGATAAAACTACTTAAGAAGTAGCATTTAGATAATCAGATATTAAAATGAGATAATCAGAGCATTTTTTACTTTGTCTCAAAAGTCCAGGACTATCAAATCTTTAAAAATGAAGGTGATTAGTGGCATAAAGGGTTTTAGTTAAAGGACTCACAGTTAAAGGACAGAATAAATAAAAGAAATAATGGTTTCTTAGGACGTCATATAAACTATCAGCTTGTTTGTCCTACACTGGCTTGAAAACAGATGAGGACCAAAATCTTTTCCTAAACCTAAGCTTGGGGGACAAAGGTTTTATGAGGCCCACCTACCCACATTAACCATTAACCTGTGACTAAGTCTTGATGGTCACCAGAGCTGCTAGCTAGTTAGCTGCAGCCTGTGTTTTATACAGAATACAGTCTATAAATTTCCATGAAATGGGCATGACACGGACATACATATAAGGAAGTTTCTGCAGTGCAGAATCACAGACGGCAAATGGAACCAAGGACAAACCATTCATTTGTCTTTACCTTGAATAGAAATTTTTGCTTTGAGAATCCCACGAGGTTAAGGATCTTTGGATTTTGCTCACTGTTCTACTTAGCTTTAGTACATTGTTTGGCACATTGTAGGCGCTCAAATATTTGAGCGAAGATTGTGGCTCCTAACCCCTTCAATCTGGGGAGAGACTTCGGTACTGCCTTTACCTCTTATAACAAGGAGCAGAAAGTGAGCTGGTTAGAGCAAAGTAACAAAGTCCTTGGACTGTTTCTCTACCTGCATCCAGGAGGCAAACAATCACATTCTCCTCAGTCTTCTACACCCACCTGCAAACCACCCACACCCACAGAGAACAGCAGCAGAGTCATGATCAGAGAGCATATATATATACCAATGTCCTAAATCTGGGGGCCCTTCTTGTTAAAAATAAAAGAACTTCCTCTAAAAAAAATTCCATTCCAACGAATGGAATAACCATGGCTTAAGTGATTACTAAAAAATGGTACCCCCTGTATGAATGCAGAATATTCCTGCCCACCTACAGAGGGGTATGCAGATGACAACTCAAGACTTGATAACAAAGGCAGCCACAAACACACCAGAGTTCTGAAACAGTTCACTTTAACTTTATTGAAGTAACAGTAATAAAACCAGATGAGAGAAAGACATATTTTTGTAACTTTTTTAAAAACTACTCACCTTTCATGTTTGCTTCTTTGCTCCACTTAGGAGCGACATCCAGCAGTACGGCCTCGGCAAGTTCTCTTAACTGGTCGGGGGCTCAGTATCCTCATTTGTTAAGTGAGAGGGTTGAGCGCACCACTAAAATTTTTCAACTGTAGCATCCTGTAACTCTGTGATTTCAAAGTCATAAAAAGGCCTAAAAAAAAAATCCACTTTGTTTGATATGCCTATTATTCTATCAATCACCTGAATAGTTTTCAAAGGAACCTATTTTCTAGAATGGACTATAGCCAAGTATGTGGCACAGGGAAAGTTAAATGATAGATATGTTTGTGTTATGTTACAGAGATGCACAGAGAAAGCAATATCATACCAGTTATTCCAGGCAGACTGAAGACCTAAGTTCCAGTCCTACCTCCTCAAGCAGCTGCCCCCTCATAGTCAGGGCTATTCCTTAAAGATGTCAGGTATCTTTGAGAGGATGGAAAATGGAGGGCTGACGTCCTCCTGTCTCTACAATAAACTAGCCATCACCTTATTCAGCCCCATAGATAATCCAAACCTAAACCCTTCTTCCTCCCCACCAATCAACTCTGTCCTTCAGCATTAAAATTAATAATCTAAATATCGGGACTTCCCTGGCGGTCCAGTGGTTAAGACTCCACACTCCCAATGCAGGGGGCGCAGGTTCGATCCCTGGTCGGGGGACTAAATCCTGCAGGCCGCACGGCGTGGCCAAAAATAATAATAATAGTAGCAATAATAATAATCTGAATATCTGGTATTTGTTTTTAACAGTGAGCAACTTGCAGTGTATACACCTCCTTGAGAACAGTGGAAGATCAAAGAATTTTTCTTATAACCTGCAATCAGCTAACCCATCAAGAAACAAAACAAAGCTTCGACTGCCTATGGAGGAAGACTGTGCCCGGAGGGGGCGGTTCTAATAGCTAGTACAGAATTCTCTGATTAGCTTTTACACTTTGGGAAAACTTTAATATCCATACCTGAAGGCTTATTAGCCTGAAAATGTGGTAACAACCGAGAGAAATGTGTTTTCTTTCTGCTCTTACACAGCACTGTTTTGTAAATTCTTAGCCAGTGCTGCAAGGACCAGGGTAGACTATACCTGTGCAAAACTGCCCGTGTGCCTACACGTCCGTGAGGACGACTGGAAAAGAGTATTTCTAATAAGTCTAAGTAAAACTAAGGAAGTGAGCACTAAAGACGCTGCTGGGTTGGGATTTCTCCTCAACTGGTGCAAGCCTGGTTTGTTGGCTCCAGTGAAGAACCTAAGCGAGATGGGGAAGAGCCTGTCCCACAGCAGATGCCTTCAGTTCACTACTTTTCTGGAAGCTAATGCAATGGACTTCATTACAGACACCACATCCTGTTATTCCAACATCATCAGTTTTAATTTTTAGACCAGAGTCATGACCCAGTGTTTTGCTGTTAGACACTGTAAGACTGTAATAGGTATACTGTTGATTGCTTACATTTTACGGTTGCCGTGTCAGCCTCTGAAGGCCACAGGCTGCTGCCACGTCCTGTGAATGGCGTTCCTTCTGCTGAGCACCAGCAGTAGCACAGCACCAAGGCCTCAGTCGGGAAGGTCTACAGACCAGACATTCATGCACGGGGTGCCAATTCAGGCCTTAACCTTCCACGTGTATTTTCTGCTTGACCTGCAGAGGTGAGCAACCTTGTCAAAATGCTTTTCCTTTGGCATGGGAAACTGTGCTAATAACTATGCATTCTAGCTCTCTAAGAACACGTGGTTTAAATAAAATCCAGTGATTGTGGGCTTTTTCACATTTTTTAAGGGCAAAGCTACTAGGAATGTAGACAGGCAGAAACAATGGCATATTAGGCTCACAAATATTTCTAGAACTGCTTGCATTTTAAGATTACTGCCACCCCTGTCCTGACAGTAAGAGATTGGAAGCAATGAAGTGTTATTTAATTACCTGGATTTTTTACAGTTGGCTAACTAAATTACTTCATTTTTATGAAAATGATTATAACATAAATTAAGAACTCTTATAATGGATCACTAGTAGAAAACCATTTTGTACGAGCTCAGACCAACGACCATTTAGGTACAGGTAAATCCACAACAAATGGGAGCACTGTTTTGAAATCTTGCTAGACATCCTCTGGAAACACAACTCCAGAGTGAGAAGCAACCACTCCCAAACAAAACCAAACCAAAAACTAGTTTAGTTTGTTGCTGTCTGAATGAACTGGGGCTGAGAACAAAAAGAATAAAGTTTGCCTAGACGGGACCACAGAGACTGAGCTTATTTCTTACTATACAGTAGAAGGTACCATATTATCGCTTTGTATTTTATATATACTTAGCTAGGAAATACAGAATACCTGTTACCACATATCACATGCTAGTCCAGGAAGCCAGCCTGTGCATCAATGGGAACTCCCAAGCATTATTTTCCTATTTCAGTGCAAAGGAAGGTTCATAAACAACTTCTTTAAAAGTTCAGCTTTAATGACAAACATTTATTACATCAGTCTCTTCAAAATTAGATGTGAATAAACGATTTCAAACAGAGGTGCCACAGCGCCTTTTCAATACACTGTACTCAACATGCTGGGTCCCTGGGGATGCCCAGTGACGTACACATTGAAGCAATAATGTAAGTCTGTAAGCCACTGCTCCTGAACACCTCCACTCTTCAATGTCTGCAGAGAAAAACAAGAGTAATATGAGAGTGGTACCAAAACTGCTTCCTCATGGTTTTCTCCCCCACCCAAACAAGATCTCAAACAGTCCTTGCGACAGTATCCTCATCTATAAGTTATCAAATGAAATCTCACTGAAAAAAGGAACCTATTAATCAGGTATTATTACCACAGGTAGTTAAAATTCCTAGTTTCATCCTCAAGTATAAAGTGCTACCAGTTTCTTGTTGGGTCTCTTCCCTCCCACATTTGCTAGGGACTAATGAAATTTCTCCATTAACCACCCCTACACTCTGTACTTCCGCCCCTTCGCATTGTAGAATCTCGTAACATTCACTGAGAATAATGATTCAACAGGTCTCAATTCGTCATTCTTATAGAGATTGGCTGATTCTCCAACCTCGGAATGATCCAAGTTCTTAACTTTTCTTCCCTTCTACTATTTCTGAATTCTGCATCCTCTTCCATTACTGAGAAAATTCAGAATACATCTTTTGTTATATGTAGGTATAAGCTCTATTACTCTGAAGTATTATTACATATACCAATTAATAACCCCCTCCAATCAAAGGCCTATACAAAAAAACCTCACTTTAACTCTCCCAAACCAAAAACACCAAGGGAATCCTTAATACACAGAACTGCCCGCCCCAGGTGAACACAGAGAACCAACCATTAGACAAAGCTGAAGCCTGCAACTTCCAACTTCTTCCGCCTCTCCAGTGAACTAAGTGACTAGAAATAGGCCTTAGTTTATTCCTGCTAAATTTCCTTAATGACAGCTAACATTTGTTGGGTGCTTAGTAACTATCAGTTACAGTGTAAACCTTACGTGGACGATCTCATTTAATGGTCAACAAAACCCAACAATGTTGCTATTATTCCCATTTCTACAGCTAGGAAAACAAAGCTCAGGTAAAAAAAAAAACAAACCCCACACAACGTGCCAAATTATCACAGTTAAGCAATAGAATCTGTATCACAAAACAGGTAGGAGTGACTCTGATGCCTGTACTTTTTCCAACTAAGCTGCCTGCCACCTTAATTCAGTTTGAGTATTTTACGGTTTTTAGTACTGATTCTGCAATCAAAGTCACCCCGCTGGTTAAGTGACAGTCAGTTACTAGACGGCAGGGGAAGCCCTAAGAAATCACCACACTGGGCTTAATTCCAGGAGTCCGTCAACGCACAGAAACACTGGCCTCCCAAGAGCACCTCCATGCCCATGAATCTAGTATGAAAGTACAAAGCCCTTGCTCCATGTTTCTTACTGTGATATTCTTGATGATCTGCTGCACCAAGATGGCATTGGTCAACATGTGAGTCCTGAGGGGTGCGTGCTGCAGCAGCAGGCGAAGCAGCTGGCCCACAACAGGCAGCTCCTCAGGTCCAGCTCTGCTCACCCGCAGGCTCTGCAGCATCAACCTGAGCACTCGAGGCAGGAGTGCCAGGATGGAGACACAGACGCCCCACAGCTTGTCCCTACAAAACAGAAATGAGTCAGCGAACCAACGCATACAGGAAAAGTGCCCTTTCCATACTTCCCAAGACTGAAAATGTCCTTTTAAGAAACGCGGTGTTTTCTGATAAAACCCCAGAAACCAAAACTAATAAGAACTGGGTTTCATCAGAGCTAAAAAAGCAAATGCAGTGAAGCATCAGCTGCTTTCCCCTATTTTACAGGTTTCAGGAAGCCTAGCAACCAGCGTTTCCCTGGGCTTAACAAGACATTCTTGAAGCCCTAGTGATCATACTTAACACAGAATTCACCACAGAATGATCTATACATGCGTACTATTCTCTACCAGTGGACATTATTCAACTGTCTATTACACAACACCAAATGTCAAAAGAGTAAGAATGTCCCAATGGCAAAAAGGGAAGAAAAGAACTTCATGAAACTCTAAGCCTCTGACCTGGATTATGAGTCTCTTCAATGTGTCAGAACAGGGCAGCTTTCCAGAGAAAGATGTGCTCACAAGGAACCAAAGGGATTTGAGAAAACAGCCAGTAAGGGAACTATTACAGGCCAGAGATGGTAAATAAATCCAAATTTCAGTGAGCATCATTCTTTCAGTATCTTTATACAACAGGAACAAAAATGTTTTATGATAGAGGTAAGTGGCCTAACCACATTCTAGAAGTGTGTCAATTAAATGGAGCAATATCCTTTTGGAGGAAAAGTTCACTGGCTGCTAAAGGCTCTGACCTTAGCCTGTTACAATTTCTCTACCAAGAGTGCATAATCCTCCCAGTCCCAAGTCTTTCTAAGAAAGCCTACCTCCAGACCTTTCACCATCTGACCCCCCTCCCAACTCCACATACAGCAATTGCATCAAAGGTAGATACCAAATCCATTAAGCCAAACAGATCCTCTTATTTGAAGAGACTTTATTCAGCCTGTGGACTCATGCACAGCCAGGTTAGGACAGCCATGTGCAAGGAGGAAAGAGAAAGCCAGACTGTAGACATAGCTAATGAGGAGGCAAAGGCACAGAGATTAAAGACCACAAAACTTAGAAGAAAAAAGAATAGAGGAAGCTGCTTTGGTTCCTGCTGGGTTTCAAATTCCTACCTCCACAATTCCTACCCCTTGGGTTTTCTTTTTAATAAGTTACTACTGTACTGATCCAATATATTCACTCTCTACTTGAACTTCAGTGGATTTCAAATAACTGTGGATCAAAACTGCTAAAAGAGCTTATGGATTCTACATTACACCAAATACAAGTATACTGAATGGGTGAGTAAAGTTTAGAATTCCACCTTCACACACCACAATTAAAGAAAACTGTCAGGCCAAAAAGAAGAGAGACCTGGGTACCATGAACGATGTAAGCAATACCATTTGAAGAGCCATTCTTAGGGTTTTCTAAGAGTTGTCATGCACAGAAATAACTGTACCAACTCTATATAAATTGTTATGAAGCTGAGATTTTAAGGTCAACATAAAGCAATGGTTCTAAACCACTCTAAAGGAACTGATGAAAGTCCAATATTTCACAGATAATTTTCAGGAGTTCCACTAACTCTGCAAACTTCTGATGTATTCTGGTCAGATAATACCAACCAACCCCCCTCCACTCCCCAAACACAGGGAAATACAGATAATATACTTTAAAAAACAAAACAAAAATACAGCCAAGCTCAAAAGCCAGAATGGGTGATATCTCTAGGGGCCAGAAACTATGCCAGAACTCACGAAGATACACAGGAGCACAAAACTGGATATGGGATTTGGGGGCTGGGTATTCAACAGCCAACAATGTTGGAAGCTGAGGCTTCAGCCCCAGGTATGGAAAGCAGGGAGCTAGAACTGGGCTCCCTGCACAGAGCTGGAAGCCAGGAAAATGCAAATGTGAAACTGCCCCATGGGGAGGTGTCCACAACCTCCACAAACTCTCACAAAAGATGCATTCAGAGAAAGTTATACAATCCAAAACATGAGCTTGTTTGTTCAGCCCCACTAGAGACAACCTCCAGAGCCCCACCTGCTCCCCAAAATGAGAGAATTCCCACACCAGAGAGAGAGAGAGCAAACAGAACAAACTGACAAGACCTTTAACACCAATAAAGCAAGAATGACAAAGAGCCGAGTAAAAACTCAAAATAGATGAAAGAGAAAACAATAGCTGATACAATAAAAACTCAATAGAAGGATTAAACAAAAGAATCAGAATGAGAAACTCCCTATGTTTAAAAGGAGTTTTTAGGGGAGAAAAGAAACAGTGGGGAAGATAACAGAAATAAAAACACAGCTGAAGAAAAAACATTAAGTCTTCAGATTAAAGGAGTACACTAAGTCTCAAGCAGGATAAATAACAACAAACCTATACTAGGATACACCCTGATTTGCAATGCAACAAAGAGAAAACAGTGAAACCATAGAAAAGAATAGATTACTAACCTAGGGGCAGGACAGAAATAAAGACGCAGACCTACTAGAGAATGGACTTGAGGGCGCAGGGAGGGGGAAGGGTAAGCTGTGACAAAGTGAGAGAGTGGCATGGACATACATACACTACCAAATGTAAAACAGCTAGTGGGAAGCAGCCGCATAGCACAGGGAGATCATAGCACAGGGAGATCAGCTCGGTGCTTTGTGACCACCTAGAGGGGTGAGATAGGGAGGGTGGGAGGGAGGGAGATGCAAGAGGGAAGAGATATGGGGATATATGTACACATATAGCTGATTCACTTTGTTATAAAGCAGAAACCAACACACCATTGTAAAGCAATTATACTCCAATAAAGATGTTAAAAAAAAAAAAAGAATAGATTACTACCTACGAACCAAAAGGGCTAAGTTGAACAGCAGATCTTTCATTACTAACAATGAATCCAGAAGACAACAGAATAGTTTCTTCAAAGTACAGTGGCCACTCAAATGTGAAAACCTCAAATTGGTCAAGCCCGATTTTTTGGTCAGCACTTGTGAAATCAAAAGCTCCCAGTAGTTTGACTGGCACTCTCATTATTTGTAATCTCACAAACACCTTCTCTAGGAGGGTAGGAGCAGCCCAAAAGGGAAACTTAATTACCTAAGACTCTGACTGCCAACACTTCTTTGTGACTAATGTCATCCTGAGAGATGCATATCAAACTCAATACACAGTACAAAACACTTTTAAAAACAGAATTTTACAGAGGCAAAATGTATTAAATACAGTGAATTTTGTTCAGTCCAACCATATAAAATCAAAGCAGGATGTTTTTCTATAAGAAACTAAAAAAGATCTTTGAAACTTCTTATCAGAGTATATCACAAATGGGCTACATTTCAAGTGACAGGAAATGACAAACAGCAATATACATATTTCATAAATAAAATTTTTAGAACCCCGAGAAGTTCCTTGCTATTTACAAAGCCTTTTCTTGAACTATCAGGCCCGAAAGTGTGATGATGGTAAGAAAAGCACCATCAAATCTACGCTTGTTTATGTGTAAATTTTACAGGATATTAACAGTGAAATGTACAAAGTTTTAAATACACACACTTAATGGAAAAAATCCAAATGTCTGTTGACAGTAAAATGGATAAGTTACAGTACATTCATATAACAGAATATTACAGAGCAGGGGTACAAGACCACAGCCAATCCAGCTCACAGCCTGTATTTGTAAACAGAATTTTACTGGAACACAGCTACACCCATTCTTTTATGTATCATCTAATGCTGCTTTCACATGACCAGGGCAGTGCTGAGTAGTTCTGACAAGAGACGTTATGGTTTGAAAAACCTAAAATATTCACTGACTCCTTACAGAAAGAAGTTTGCTGACTCCTGGTATAGAGAAACAAAAATGAATGAAATACATCTTCGAATCAACATGAGTACTCTCACAAATGATGATGAAAATCAAGTCACAAAAAATACATATAGTATAATTCCTCTTATATATCAAATTCTTAAAATATGCAAAACAAAAATGAAACTGCTTATAAATGCACATAAAATTTTTAAATAAAAAGGTAAGGAAGTGACTAACACAGAAGTGATCTCTGGGGATGTAGAAGAGAAATGTAACTGTGGAGAAAGTGTGCTGACGATGTTCTATTTCTGAACCGGGAGGTCGGTTAAACAGGTGTTCAGTTTATACTCTAAACTACTGAAATGTTTTATACAATCATATGTATATTTTGGTGACATTTAAAAGCTCAAAAAAGGCAAATGTCAAAATGTGATAGAATGATTTTTATTTTCTTATATTTGCTCATCTGTTAGATTTTTAAAAAACCTTCTGCAATGAATTGTTAACAGCATACCAATGAGAACATAAGCATGAGAACACTCTGAAAATTAAAGTGAAATCTTCTATACTATCCTAGAAGCTTTAGTCTAAAAATTATATAGGAGCAAAAGTACTAATTAAAAACACTAGCATCTTAGAACAATTTCCTTAAACCCAAGAATTTAAAAATCCATGCTGGCAGGCTTCCCTGGTGGCGCAGTGGTTGAAAGTCTCCCTGCCGATGCAGGGGACACGGGTTCGTGCCCCGGTCCGGGAGGATCCCACATGCCGCAGAGCAGCTAGGCCCGTGAGCCATGGCTGCTGAGCCTGTGCGTCCGGAGCCTGTGCTCCGCAACGGGAGAGGCCACAACAGTGAGGGGCCCGCGTACCGCCAAAAAAAAAAAAAAAAAAAAAAAAAAATCCATGCTGGCTAGTTCTAATGAAGCCCAAAACAAAATACAAAGGCTTGTACTAATAGTAAGCTCATCTTTCTAAAAGTAGAATTTTTTTTCTTGCCAGATCTATAGCAAAGTTAATAAGGAAAGCTCTCAGGAAACTTTCTAATGCCATCTAACTTTTCAAATTTGTAGCTTAAAGGAAAAAAAAAAAAACTAAGACTGCTCACCATCACAAAGGGGATTCATAAAAGAACAAAGAAAAGCTAGCTAGGTTTATACAAACTCTAAAAGAGAATTAGATTTTGGAAATATCTCTTACAGATTGAATGACTGACCGACTGCCTGACTGATTGAGGGGAGTTGAACAAGTAGGAAAAAAATTAAAGTTTAAGAATACAAAAACTATTACCTCTTTCTTAGATGTTCTGCTTCTCCTTTCTCTAAAGTGAGCAGAAAATAAAGAAGACTGTAGCAACAAGAAGCCAGAAATGGCAGCAGCGTCTCACTAAGTACACACGTATGATCCAGGAGCTTACAGATAACACCCAAAACACAGCCCACCGTGCTGTCAGGAATTACAGTCAACCCAACCTAGGCAGAGAAAAATGAGATTAATGACCTCTTCACAACAGCCCCTCTCCCCAGAATAAAACCAAACACCACTATCTGGAGAGTTAACCTTCCATCACTACTGGTGGAAACTTGTATATACATAATACATGCCATGCCACCAACCACACCTTAAGATCCTGTTTTCCTTTGAGAATTTAGTTGCTACGTTAAATGACTCTGAAAATACGCAAACTCAAGAAATACTATTAACCCAATCCACTGCCTCCCCTTCATGACAAAGTCTCCTAAAATTTTCTAGACGTTACAATTTCTACTGATGGACAGAAATACTATTATTTAAAAGGATTATTTCATACATCCAAAGAAGATCGTGATACCAGCAATCACATTTACATGATCTTCAGATTATTCAGACCAGTAAGCTCTAATATCTGGCACCACCCCCACCCCAGATAATTAAATGTACAAACCACAGTTCCTTTTTCAATTATCCTTCCCCTGCCCTTTGATTTAACCAGTCATTCAGACATAACTAAGGAAAATACCTATAATGGAGTAAGATAATACTATACTTACACTTGACTGCTTCACTGTCCCAAAACCCAGATAAGGGACATCATGGTATGCTAACTCACCTGGACTCTACTGTATAAATTGTCATTAAGGTGGACTCTAACTTGTAACTGCATGTATATACATGGTTTAAATCTCCTGCAAACTACTGCTGAGTTATCTTAAACTCTGTAGGTTCTGAGGTCTTAACCTTTATCCAGGCTGTCTGAAAAAAGTGGCCAGATCAACACTGGAATGTTGATCTTTTACTAGAATAGTGAATGTAGTCAAAGGGCATAAATTTCTGGAGTGGAAGTAAAAAAAAAAGAAAAGAAAAAAGATGGGGATCTTTGGAGACACAGTGTATAAGGATTAGAAGTTTGATAGCAGGGAGAAAAGAGAGTACTGAGGATTCAAAGCGGTAATCTTCCAACTCGAGGGAAGTAAAGAAAAGGCGGTGTAGATATGCCTGTAAAATTATCCAAACAAGTGAGAATCCCCAGAAGATAAAAGTTTTGGAGTCTCCCCTCACATCATTATAGTAAAAGCCAAAGGGCAAAGTGTAAATGTTGGAGGAAGTTAAAAGCAAAACCTAGGCATACCTAATGAGAATTTAATGCCAATGGGAACGAGAGACACCCACTGGCCAAAAGACAAGTCAGTTTCATGGCTGAGCTCACGGCTTCCAGTGACCAGGCCTTGAGCCTGTGAGGTGACATCCCTACTTTACACCCCAAACCTTCTGGGTGGAAACTGAACCCCAGTACAGATGCTGGATTCCCAACACAATGACACCTGGCACATGTTAACTAAAGCATTTTAAGTCAGAAGGACCTGAGGTGTAAGAGGTCTTTCATTGCTCAGATATAAAAGTAAGGTCCTGGCAAAGAGGAGATTTTCCCAAGGTCACAGAATTAATTAGTAACAGCCAGGAAAAACACCAAGGTTTCTCAGTTCTCACCTCAGCATAATGAAATTATTAAGCTTAGACTTCTGGACACTCACTCTCTCCTTGGTTATGGCAAACTCAATCTTAACCAATGCTATGCTTTTGTGTAACAGAAAAAAATTTTAAGTATATTTACCAAATGCTTACTGATGGCACTTTGCAGGATGTCAAAGCTTTGGCTTCGGGCAGGGATAACCAATAAATTGTGACAAACTGTCTGTCAGAAAAGGAGAAAAGCAATACCAAATCAGAACATTTTAAGTCAGAAACAAGTTCAGTAGTTTTTTAAAAAATCTACTTGCTCTATATATTAAAAGGAAACTTAACAAAAAGTGACTTAAAGGTACAGATGTCAAACAATCAAGCCTCATATAAATGGTCCAGTTTTCCAAATAATTCATTTATTAAACATTTACTGAGCACTGAGCTAGGCCTATTAGGTGCTATGCATAGGAATGAAAGAAGAGAAACTCTTCTGTCTCACAGCCCTCAAGGAGCTTACAATCTACCAAGGCAGAGACTACATTTCTATTAAGTAAGTGCTACAATAGGAGATCTCAGTGACATGAACAAAGGGCAGACAAAAGCCTTTCTCCCATTTGGTGGAAAAATGTAACACTGAAAAAACTTATAATTCAGAAAATACCAATACCATGTTCAAATTAATTATAATACTGCCTCTTATTCCCTAAAGGTAAAAGGAAAATAGTCTATAGGAAAAGAAGAAAAATATGAGTGAGATGGGAATCAAATCTCTAGTATTTTTCATTTTCTAAGTTCTCAAGAAAACAAGAAGAGGGAAGGACAGCATCAAGTCCTTCAAAGAATCACAACACAACTCCAGAAGCTGATGGAATTCAGTACCAAAAATCAAGTATGCAGAAAAATCCCACGGAAAGACAAAGATAAGACTGGTGGAAAGAATATCACTCTAGGAAGAGAATGAATAGTCAAGATAAATTCAAGAGGACTGTCCTCAAAAAATCAACAGCTCTATGCATTATGTCGCTATAAAACCTCTTGTAGAGTGACCACCCAGAGTTTTCACATGGCAATTGTCTTATCTTTTTTTTTTTTTTTTTTGCGGTACGCAGGCCTCTCACTGTTGTGGCCACTCCCGTTGCGGAGCACAGGCTCCGGACGCGCAGGCCGAGCGGCCATGGCTCACGGGCCCAGCCGCTCCGCGGCACGTGGGATCCTCCCGGACCGGGGCCGTCCCCTGCATTGGCAGGCGGATTCTCAACCACTGCGCCACCAGGGGAGCCCACAATTGTCTTATCTTTTAAACCTATAGGTAACAACGGAAACAACATATTTCCAATGCCATCTTTCTACTTCGAAATGAGTGTAATGAATATTTTCACTCATAAATGATAAATCATATTTGAAAGGTCCATTCAATAATAAACGATCATTCAATCCCTTCCCTTCTGCCTCCCCTCCCCTTCCTGAACAATTCAGTTCTAAAGACACTGCATGAGGCGAAGCTAGACATCACCACTAGAGTGGGTGGGAGAGCTTCAGTGGCCCAGAGCAGGCTACCCATTGACAAATGGAGGCACACTGTCCCCAAGAGTTGGAGTTCAAATGTGATAAGGAAGATGCCTGCATGGGAAAGGGGTGGCGCCAAAAGGAGACTGATTACAGGCAAAGTAACTGATGAAGTAGGTAAATATATTAAGCAAAATGGAAGTCAGGTTTCCCACCATCAGAAAAGGCAGGTACAAGAGAAAAGGAGACAGCTAGAATGAACCCAGGGGTGTTGTGTTCCTGATTTCTGTTCACTGATAGGGCACGGGAACAGCAACAGCTAATAGCAATGACCACACTTAAGAGTCCAGAAGTTGGTTTCTAAAATCCATTCTCCACTTAAAGGAAAACTGGGCTTCTTAAAGAAATACCTGATTGCAGGGCGGGAACAGGGAAAATACAACATGAATCTGTAACAATTTGTGGTACAAGAAAGTAAGGAAGTAAGCTGACCCTTGAACAATGTAGGGGGGAGTGGGTAGGGGTGCCGACACTCCATGCAATCGAAAATCTGCATATATCACTTCATAGTCGGCCCTCCATATCTGAGGTTCCTCGTATCTGCAGATTCAACCAACCATGCGTCATGTAGTACTGTAGTATTTACTACTGAAATAAATCTCCAAATAAGTGCGCCTGCAGAGTTCAAACCTATGTTGTTCAAGGGTCAACTGTACTCCGAGAAAAATGAGGATGTATCAAAAGAACAAAGAAGCCAGCTTTCAGGAGGTAACCATGGCAAACATGAGAGTATCAAAATTAATAAGGATAGTAAGGAATTTTAACCCACTGGAAAATACAGGAAACCATACTAACAAAAATAAATAAATGAATAAATTCGAAGACCAAAAAGGAATGGGATATTTACATTGTTTCAAAGTATCTCCTCATAAAATATTATTAATAACTAAGAGGAAGAAGTAAAAAGTGGAGAACGTGGACAGATACCACTTACTCAAGTGATCAAAGTGAACGTCTAATGGGACAAATCAAAACCACGCACCACCTGACAGGATGCAATCAGAAAACCACAGCATCACTCATGTCATATTCCTGCCAAATTTGTATAACCTGATCTAACCATGAGAAAATAAATTAAACCTGAATTGAGAGAAATTTTACAAAATAACCGTCCTGTGTTCTTCAAAAGTGTCAACGTCAACGAAAGACAAGGAAAGACTGAGGAACTATTCCAGATTTTGAAAAAGACTAAACAGACATTACAACTAAATGCAATGAATCATTTCAGATGGATCCTTTAAAGTACATTATTGGGACAACTGGCAAAACACGAGTAAAGTCTGAGGATTAGATGACAGTAATATACTAATGTTAATTTCCTGATTCTGATGGCTATATTGTGTTTACATAATGGAATGGTCTTGTTTAAGACAAATACAGGCATACCCCAGATATTGTGGGTTCGGTTCCAGACCACTGCGATAACATAAATATAGCAATAAAGCAAATATCACAATAAAGCAAGTCACACAAATTTTTTTGGTTTCCCAGTGCATATAAAAGATATGTTTATACTACACTGTAGTCCATTTCATGTACAAGAGCGTTGTCTATAAAAACAATGTACATATCTTAATTTTACAATATTCCACTGCTAATAAATGCTAACCATCATCTGAGCCTTCAGTGAGTCATAATCTTTGTGACAGTGCAGGGTCCTGCTTTGATGGTGATGGCTGCTGACTGATCAGGGTGGTGACTATTGAAGGCTGAGGTGGCTGTGGACATTTCTTTTAAAATAAGACAACAATAAAATTTGCCACATAGATTGACTCTTCCTTCCAACAGCACTTTACCCAAAATGGAACTTCTTTCAAAATTGAAGTCAATCTTCTCAAGCCCTGTCACTGCTCTATCAACTAAGTTTATGTAATATTCTAAATCCTTTGCTGTCATTTCAACAATCTTCACATCTTCACCAGGAGTAGATTCCATCTCAAGAAACTACGTTCTCTGCTTATCCATTAGAAGCAACTCCTCATCCATTAAAAGTTTTATCATGAGATATCTACAATAAAAGTCACACCTTCAGGCTCCACTTCTAATTCTAGTTCTCCTGCTATTTCCACCACAGCTGCAGTTATTTCCTCTAATGAAGTCTTGAATACCCTCAAAATCATGAGGGTTGGGATCAACTTCTTCCAAACTCCTCTTAATGCTGATATTCTGACCTCTTGCCATGAATCACGAATGATTTTTTTTTTTTTTTTTTTACGAATGATCTTAATGGCATCTAGAATGATGAATCCTTTCCAGAAAGTTTCCAATTTACTTTGCTCAGATACGTCAGAGGAATCACTATCTATGGCAGCTATAGCTTTACAAAACGTGTTTCTTATATAATACGACTTGAAGGTCTAAAAGACTCCTTGATCCATGGACTGCAGAATGGATGTGTGTGAGCAGGCATGAAAAAAACAATAATCTCATTGTACATCTCCATGAGAGTTCTAGGGTGACCAGGTGCATTGTCATGAGTAGTAATATTTTGAAAGTAATCTTTTTTTCTGTGCAGAAGGTATCAAGAGTGGGCTTAAAATCATCAGTAGACCATGTTGTAAACAGATGTGCTGTCATCCAGGCTTCGTTGTTTCATTTACAGAACACAAGCAGAGAAGATTTAGCATAATTCCTTTTTTTTTTAACTGTTTTTTTTTCTGCTCACTTCTCTTTTTCAAAATAATTTATTTATATTTTATTTTTGGCTGCGTTGGGTCTTCGTTGCTGCGCACAGGCTTTCTCTAATTGCAGCGAACAGGGGCTACTCTTCACTGCGGTGTGCGGGCTTCTCATTGCGGTGGCTTCTCTTGTCGCAGAGCACAGGCTCTAGAATGCAGGCTCAGTAGTTGTGGCATATGGGCTTCGTTGCTCCGCGGCATGTGGGATCTTCCTGGACCAGGGCTCGAACCCATGTCCCCTGCATTGGCAGGCGGATTCTTAACCACTGCACCACCAGAGAAGTCCATAATTCTTAAGGGCGCTAGGATTTTCAGAACGGTAAATGAGGGTTGGCTTCAATTTAAAGTTACCAGCTGCATTAGCCCCTAACAAGTCAGCATGACCTTTGAAGCTTCGAAACCAGGCACTGACTTCTCCTCTCTAGCTATGAAAGTCCTAGATGGCAACTTCTTCCAATATAAAGCTGTTTTGTCTGCACTGAAAACCTGCTGTTTAGTGTAGCCACCTTCAATAATATCTTAGCTAGATCTTCTGGATAATTGGCTGCAACTTCTCCATCAGCTGCTTCATCTTGCACTTTTTTGTGTGTGTGTGTGTGGTACGCGGGCCTCACTTTTGTGGCCTCTCCCCTTGCGGAGCACAGGCTCCGGACGGGCAGGCTCAGCGGCCATGGCTCACAGGCCCAGCCACTCCGCAGCATGCGGGATCCTCCCGGACCAGGGCATGAACCCGTGTCCCCTGCATCGGCAGGCGGACTCTCAACCACTGCACCACCAGGGAAGCCCCATCTTGCACTTTTAATGTTATGCAGACAGCTCTTTTCCTTAAACCTCATGAACCAACCTCGGCTACCTTCAAACTTTTCTTCTGCAGCTTCCTCATCTCTCTCAGCCTTCACAGAATCAAAGAGAGTTAGGGCTTTGCTATAGATTTGGCTTAAGGGAATGTTGTAGGTGGTCTGATATTCTATCCAAACCACTCAAACTTTCTCCATGTCATCAATAAGGCTGTTTCACTTTCTTATCATTCCTGTGTTCACTAAAATAGCACTTTTAATTTCAAGAACTTTTCTTTTGCATTCACAATTTGGCTAACTGGCAGAAAGGTCTAGTTTTCAGCCTATCCTGGCTTTAAACATGCCTTCCTCACTAAGCTTATAATCATTTCTAACTTTTGATTTAAAGTAAGAGTTGTGCAACTCTTCCTTTCACTCGAACACACCTATAGGCCATTGTAGGGTTATTAATTGGCCTAATGGCAGTACTGTTGTGTCTCAGGGAACAGGGAGAGAGATGAGGGACGGCTGGTTGGTGGAGCAGTCAGAAGACACACATTTATTAAGTTCACCGTCTCATGTGGGCATGGTTCGTGATGCCCCAAAACAATTACAATAGTAATGTCAAAGATCACTGATCACAGATCACCATAAAAAATACAGTAACAATGAAAAAGTTTGAAATATTGCAAATATTACCAAAATGTGACACAGAGACATGAAGTGTACAGATGCTGTTGGAAACACGAACACCAACAGACATCCTCGATGCAGGGTTGCCATAAATCTTCAGTTTGTAAAAAACAGAGTATCTGCAAAGTGCTTTAAAACAAAGTATGCCTGTATGCTGAAGTATGAGGTATGGGCACTCTGTCAAATAGTCTAAGAAAATAGTTCTTTGTCCTGCAGTTATAATTTTTCTCTAAGTTTGAAAATGCTTCAAAATAAAAGTAAATAAAAATATAAACACATAGATGTATACACACACATAAACATACACAAATACAGGCAATCCTCACTTCTGCAATTACAGTGTTAACAAAAACTTGCACACTTCAGAACCCTGACCTCACACTGCACAATTCCAGAACAGGCATGCTAATTTAATACAATGTGGAAATTAAGGGTTTTTTAAAAATATAAAACTTCATTTTTCTTAAGAAGGTTTTGTACATTTAATTTCTACATTGAAGTATTTTCTACCTAATTTTACCAGGAAATAAACAGAAATGTCATGCACCTAACACTTTTTATAAAATCATTTTATTGCTATATTAAAATGTTAAAAAGAGCAAGTAAAAGAAAGAAATTATAATTATTAAAATACTAAAATTCAGATTTAGAGATTCTTTCACTTCCCAATAAAATTACATCACGGAATATATTTACAGAATGAAAATTTCCATATACTCACACTACAAAACAGGGCTCAACTGTTCTAAGAAAGTGTCGTCAAATTTACCTTTGGCAGATTACATTTTACCTTTCCCCTGTTGGCCATGTCTCAACTATTATCAATGAATAATAAAAACGGTAAGAAAGAGATAGACAACCTGCCTCTATTCTGGGGCTCTTTCCTTACCCCAGTATTTCTTTACATACATGCTTTGTGGGGGGAACAAACTCACTTCAACCAAGCTGCCTCTAAAGACCACCCAAGGGTTCCCTAGTATTGGAAGCATGTTTGTGTTCAGAGTCCTTTTGTGCCCCACTTGCTTTTTCCTATTATCCCAACTGCTTAATTACCATGGCTTTGTAAAAGATATTTGATAGTACAAGCCCTCTGGCTTTATTTTCATTCAACACTTTCTTGTTATTCTTGTTCGTCTGTATTTCAATATAAATTTTAGAATCACCTTTTCAATTTCCACAAAACCATTTGCTCTAATTTTGATCTGGATTACACTGAATCTGTACTATAGATTAATTTAGAGAGAGCTATTATTTGTACAATATTGGAGTCTCCCAATCCATGAACATTATATATCCCTGCATGTATTTAGGTCATCTTTAATATCTCTCAGTAATGTTTTATGGTTTCCAATGTTTTCAGAGGTCCTCAGCAATTGTTTCGTGAAATTCTCCTTTAATCTATATTCATGTTATGTATGTGTGTGTCCCCATTACTAAGGTACAGCCTTTAAGAGTCTGCAATGAGGGGCTCCCCTGGTGGTGCAGTGGTTAAGAATCCGCCTACCAATGCAGGGGACACGGGTCCAATCCCTGGTCCGGGAAGATCCCATATGCCGCAGAGCAACTAAGCCCGTGTGCCACGACTACTTAGTCTACTCTCTAGAGCCACAACTACTGAAGCCCGAGTGCCTAGAGCCCGTGCTCCACAACAAGAGAAGCCACCGCAATGAGAAGCCCGTGCACCACAACAAAGAGTAGCCCCCGCTCGCTGCAACTAGAGAAAGCCCACACACAGCAACGAAGACCCAATGCAGCCAAAAATAAATAAATAAAATTAAAAGAAAAAAAAGAGTCTGCAATGAGAGCTTATGTGTACACTGAAGACCCAACCCACTTCCAGGCCAGCAACTTAAACTAATCATTGTTTCCTTAGGACCATGAGTCACAGAGGTTACTGGCTTAGCTTTTAAGCCCCTCTGCTTTTGCAGCTTAAGAATCTGGGAAATGCTGGAGGGGATCAGGCCCCTCAGAGGCCTCTTGAGTCTCCTATTTTCTCAATTCAGCTCAGCAAGATGGTCAAAAGGTTGAATGGATTCTCTGTCCTCCAAGAGGGGCCATTTGACAAAGCCAAATTCTTATCCTTTTTGCCTGAGAGACAGCTCCAGTCTCCTCAGATATGTTGATGAATAAAAAGCTGTACATGCGCAAGGTGATGAAATTCCACATGGCCAAAGAAGCAGCAGAGTTGTGAGCAAAAGAATTCCCAAAGCTCAAACAGGGAAGAAAGATGTTTGAGTTCTAACCAGCCAGCATGGAGTGTCTCCATAGAACAACCAGGTCATTCAGATGATACTCAGAAAGAGAACCTATTAATAGTAGGGCTAAATTAGCACTAGGGCAGGAGTTAGCAAACTTTTTCTATAAAAGGCCAAAGAGTAAATATTTTAGGCTTTGAAGGTCACATACAGATTCTGCCACATATTCTTGGGTTTTTTTCTGTTTTAACAACTGTCAAAAAAAATGTAAACAGGGACTTCCCTGTCCAGTGGGTAAGACTCCACACTCCTAATGCAGGAGGCCTGGGTTCAATCCCTGGTCAGGGAACTAGATCCTGCATGCACGCCACGACTAAGGGTTCGCCTGCCACAACTAAGAAGTCCACATGCCGCAACTAAAAAAGATCCTGCATGCCACAACTAAGACCCGGCACAGCCTAAATAAATAAATATTAAAAAAAAAAAAAAAAAGTAAACCTTGCTCTTAGCTCAAGGATGGCACAAAAATAGGGCCACCAAGATTTGGCCTACAGGGCTGTAGTTTGCTGATCCTTGCTTTAGTAAAGGTTACTTGCTCTAATAAACCACCCCAACAAAATTTAAAAACAAGACACTAAAGGATAAAGGTGATAACTCAAGTAACTTGACTGCCTGCCAGAACAAAGCAAAACACTCTTTAAAAAACAACAAAATCCACCACATAAAATTTCCATTGTCCAATATACACTCAAAAACTACTAGACATGCTAAAAACACGAAAATGTGCCACATAACCAGGGGAAAAAGCAATCAAAAGAGATGACAGAATTAGCAGGCAAGAACTTTAAAACAACTATTATAAATATATTCAAGTAGTTAAAGAAAAATGAATGTAAGAGAAACAGAAGATGAACCAAAAAAGTTGAGATTAAACAACCCATTATCAGACACAGACCTACTAGAGAATGGACTTGAGGATATGGAGGGGGGAAGGGTAAGTTGGGACAAAGTGAGAGAGTGGCATGGACATATATACACTACTAAATGTAAAACAGATAGCTAGTGGGAAGCAGCCGCATAGCACAGGGAGATCAGCTCAGTGCTTTGTGACCACCTAGAGGGGTGGGATAGGGAGGGTGGGAGGGAGACGACACAAGAGGGAAGAGATATGGGAACATATGTATATGTATAACTGATTCACTTTGTTATAAAGCAGAAACACACCATTATAAAGCAGTTATACTCCAATAAATATGTTAAAAAAGAACCATTATCTAAAATTTAAAATTCATTGGGTGGTCTTTGTTCACAGCTCACATGGTCATCTCTGTAGAAAATCTGAAACAATCAATTATAGCAAGGTTGCAGAACACAGCATTAATATATAAAAGTCAAACCGCTTCCCTAAATATCAGCAATGAACAAATGGAATTTGAAATTAAAAACATAATACGATTTACATTAGCACCCCCAAAATGAAATATTTAGGTATAAATCTAATAAAATATATATATGGTCTTATATGAAGAAAACTAAAAAACTCTGATGAACAAAATCAAAGAACTAAATAAATGGAGGATATTCCATGTTCATGGATAGGAAGACTCAATATTGTCAAGTTGTCAGTTCTTCCCAACATGATCTATACATTCAACATAAATCCAACCAAAATCTTACCAAGTCATCTTGTGGAGATCCATAAACTGATTCTAAAGTTTACACAAAGGGGCAAAAGATCCAGAACAGCCAATATATATTGAAGGAGAAGAACAATTTGAAGGACTGACACTAACCAATTTCAAAAATTACTATAAAGCTACAGTAATCAAAATAGTGTGCTACTGGCAAAAGGATAAATAAATACATGGAACAGAAAGAGACCCACATAGTCAACTGATCTTTGACAATGGAGCAAAAGATTGTCTTTTCAACAAATGGTGCTGTAATAACTGGACAACCATATGAAAAAAAAATGAATCTAGACACAGACCTTCAACCCTTCACAAAAATTAACTCAAAATGTATCCCAACAGACCTAAATGTAAAACACAAAACTATAAAACTCTTAGAAGATAACACAGGAGGAAAAATGTAGATGACCCTGAGTATGATGACTTTTTAGATACAACACTAAAGGCACAATGCATGAATGAAATAACCGATAAGTTGGATGTCATTAAAATTAAAAACTTTTGTTTTGTGAAAGACAATGTCAAGAGCCTGAAAGGATAAGCTACAGAGTAGGAAAAAATCCAAAATATTCAAAGAACTCTTAAAATCCAACAATAAGAAAATAACCTAATTTTAAAATCAGCCAAAGACCATAACAGACACCTCACCAAAGAAGACACATGACAAATAAGCATATGAAAAAACATTCCACATCACATGTTATCAGGGAAATGCAAATTAAAACAATTATGAGATACCACTACACACCTATTAGAATGACCAAAATCTGGAAGACTGACAATACCAAATACTAGCAAGGATGTGGGGCATTTACTGCTGGTGGAAATACAAAATGGTACAGCACTTTGGAAATATGTTTGGTGGTTTTTTACAATATTAAATACACTCTTACCATATGATCCAGCAACTGCTCTCCTTAGTATTTAACCAAAGGAGTTGAAACCTTATGTCTACACAAAAACCTACACACAGATATTTATAGCAGCTTTATTCACAACTGCCAAAATCTGAAAGTAATCAAGATGTCCTTCAGTAGGTAAATGGATAAACTGATATAACCAGACAATGGAATATTATTCAGTGCTAAAAGGAAATAAGCTATGAAGTCATGAAAACACATGGAGGAAGCTTAAATAAATATTACTAAGTGAAAGAAATTATTTGACTAAGCAAATAATTCCTCCTGCTATCTTCCTAACATCATTCAAATGTATTTTGTAAATTATACTCTTCCTGGAATTATTAAAATAATCTAATTCTGATTCTAGTTACAGCTGTCACTTAATCTATTCCTGATAAATTGTCACACTTGTAACTTTGTTCTTTTTCTCGGTTTAAAATTGCACAATGTTAGTGAAATGTTTAGACAAGTAACCTTATGAAGGAAGAAGTGTAGGTTAAAATAAATGTAACATTATATAATTTTGTGTTGTCTCTGCAAATAGTTTAAAAATAAAAGAGAACAAAATTACTCATTTGACATTTCAAAGCACTGAAAAAAGGTATTAATATAATCAAACTGCTGGAAAAAAATGTGATAAAAGGAAAAATCTCTAAAACTTATAAAAAAAAGCATGTAGAGAAAAAAAACACACATTACATACAGAGAAACAAAAATAAGAATAACCTCACACGTCATTACACACTACATTATGGCATGAAGCAGTACAGTATAGAAGGCAGGTTGTATTAACTTGAAGAGCAAATGGTTAAAAACATAAGAGGCAAAGCTAACATGACAAAAGTGGAGATAAAAATGGAATGATTAAAAATACTGAAACTATGAAAAAAAATACTCAAACTATGAAAAACAATCAATCATGATATCTGATTACAATGGAATGCTACATAGCAATGAAAAAGAATGAACAACTGCTTACACATTAACATGGGTATCTTAGTATACTGAATGAAAAAATGGAAATTACTAAAAAATATTTCACTTTTAAAAAGTTCAATGACATGTAAGACTAAACAATATGGTTTGGAATTACATGCTAATATGGTAAAACTATAAAGGAGCAAGAGCATGATAAAATTTAAGACAGTGTTACTCTAAAGGGACAGGGGAAAAGCACATAGGAGTTCCAAAAATAATGAAAAACATTCTATTTCTTAAACTAGATTAATGTTTTATTATTATCCTTCAGAACTTAGTTAAAAAATAACTTTTAAAACCATTCAAAATTTTATAAATCACAAATAAAATTAACCTTAAAACCTTTCATTGGCTCTGGAATAGACATCTCCATTTGGAAACAGTATCTCTGTCTAGAGATTCCTTTTCCCTTTGTGATCTTTCCCTGTTAATTACTATTTCCATCATTAACGGCAATGTCATACAATTCTTTCAGAAGAAATGATCGCAAATATACTAAGTGTGGGACTTCCCTGGTGGCACGGTGGTTAAGAATCCGCCTGCCAATGCAGCGGACAGGGGTTCGAGCCCTGGTCCAGGAAGATCCCACATGCCGCAGAGCAACTAAGCCTGTGCGCCACAACTACTGAGCCTGCGCTCTAGAGCCCACGAGCCACTACTGAGCCTGCGTGCCACAACTACTGAAGCCCGTGTGCCTTGAGCCCATGCTCCGCAACAAGAGAAGCCACCGCAATGAGAAGCCTGTGCACTGCAGCAAAGAGCAGCCCCCGCTTGCCACAACCAGAGAAAGCCCACGCACAGCAACAAAGACCCGATGCAGCCAAAAGTAAATAAGTAAATAAATATTAAGAAAGTTAAAAAAATATATATATATACTAAGTGAAAACTGTGTGATCCAAATCAGTGTACAGAGTTATGTTATTTCTATAAAAGGAGAAAACCAAAAGAATACATGTAATCATTTGTGACGACACAGAAGTTACCTAAAAGAATACATTTAGATGAGCTATCACCTAACACCGGTCAGAATGGCCATCATCAAAAGACCTAGAAACGATAAATGCTGGAGAGGATGTGAAGGAAACCCTTACACACTGTCGGTGGGAATGTAAATTGGCACAGCCACTATGGAGAACAATATGAGGGTTCCTCAAAAAACTAAAAACAGAACTACCATATGACCCAGCAATACCACTCCTGGGCACATAGCTGGAGAAAGCCATAATTCAAAAAGATACATGCACCCCAATGTTCACTGCAGCACTATTTACAATAGCCAGGACACGGAAGCAACCTAAATGTCCATCAACAGAGGAATGGATAAAGAAGATGTGGTACATGTATACAATGGAATATTACTTAACCATAAAAAGGAACAAAATAGTGCCACTTACACAGACATGGATAGACCTAGAGACTGTCATACAGAGTGAAGTAAGTCAGAAAAACAAATGTATAATATTGCTTTATGTGGAATCTAGAAAAATGGTACAGATGAACTTATTGGCAAAGCAGAAACAAAGACATGGATGTAGAGAACAAACTTAGGGATACCAAGGTGGGGAGGGAAGGTGGGATGAATTGGGAGATTGGGATTGACATATATACACTACTGTGTATAAACTAGATAACTAATGAGAACCTACTGTATAGCACGGGGAACTCTACTTAATGCTCTGTGGTGACCTAAACGGGAAGGAAATCTAAAAAAGAGGGGATACATGTATACGTATAACTGATTCACTTTACTGTACAGCAGAAACTAACACAACAGTGTAAAGCAACTATACTCCAATAAAAATTAAGAAAAAAAAAGACTACATTTAGAAACTAGGGAGGGAAAACAGATGGCTGGGAGATAGGGAATGGAGGAACACTTTTTACTATTATCCTTCTATTCTTCTAAATTGTACTTTGTGATAATACTCCAAAAAAAAAAATTAGAAAAATAAATTTTTATACTAAGGCTGTCAAAAACTATATATTTCAAGTAATTTCACATGAAGAGGCCAACTTAAATATGGCAAATTTTATCCAAAATAAAACTGAAATCTTCATTTAAGAACTTCAAAAACTAAAACCAAAACTTTCAGATTTTTCCTAATGTATGTCTTAACATTTCAAAGACAGCAACCTTGAAGTTCAATACATGTTCTTGCCAAATGTACACTCAGAAATATAACTGATCACATTTTCATGACAATTGTGTCTTGGCTTTACACAGATAATTTAATTGTCAGAGGAAGATTAATGGAGTTGTCCAAGTTACCAAACTAGACACTAACAAATCTATGCCGGGAATCTGGGGCCCACTTATCCCCATACAATGGTTTTTCCAATACAGCATGATACAGTTGAAAAACATTAGAAACAGTCTGTCCTACAAAACAACTACCAATACGACTGTTGGCAAAACTAAACTTCCCAATGTAGTTTTTTTCTGTTTGTTTGTTTGTTTGCGGTACGCGGGCCTCTCACTGTTGTGGCCTCTCCTGTTGCGGAGCACAGCCTCCGGACGCACAGGCTCAGTGGCCAGGGCTCACGGGCCTAGCCGCTCCACGGCATGTGAGATCTTCCCGGACCGGGCACAAACCCGTGTCCCCTGCATCGGCAGGCAGACTCTCAACCACTGCGCCACCAGGGAAGCCCCCCCAATGTAGTATTCAAGGCCTCAATCTCAGTCTTTCTTAGCTCTCTTCACTTACTATGGATTAATATAAAATTTCAGATATTAAATAATTAGGTTGGTTACCCAATTCATTATTTTTCACTTTTTAAAATCCACTATTTTTTGAGAGCCTATATATGTTCATATATATAGGCACCAGGGTAATAAAAAGAACAAAGTGTCATTGGCATGACTTAAGTACTGTGATCAGAGTCAAACAAAACCATGAGAGAAATGTGTTAAACATCTACAAAAGGTATAGCCCTAAGGGACAGGAAGAAAATGAAGAGTATTCAGGAACAGAATGAAAGAAGTAGTAAATAGATCAGTTGATTTTAATAAAATCAATTGGTATAGCAACAAAATAGATGTAGGTTCTAGAGACTACCTTGTTGAGAACACTGACAAAGCAGTTAAAAAAAAAAAAAAAAAGGCTTATGGCCTAGCAATTAGGAGTTACAAGAAAAGAATATATAGTCAGTGTCCTAACCAAAAACCTTCTGAATCATTAAAAAAAAATTGGCCAGCAGAGAACGTAACCTCAGAATTTGCAAGGTTCAAACCAAAATTATTTGGGATGACACAATGACATTCCTACTGGGCAAGTACCTTTCCAATGCAAAGAAACAAACTGAAGAAATAAACAGAAATTAACTAATAGATACATGTTTTTAGAGACTCAAATCCTTAGTATTAACAGTTAGGATGTTTTTACATATTTAGTTTACATATTTGTAACACAGAAGACAATTTTGACTATTAGGGTAAAAGGTCAGCCCTGTAATTCCAATTTAAAACATATCAATAATTAATTTAGACTTGTGGTTTTAATTTGAATTTCACTACAAACAGTACCGAAACTTAAAGATATTAAGATTTATCAAACTTATATAAATTTATTAGATATTTAAGATTTACTGTAACATTTGTGAAGGTTTGTCAAAAAACTGAACTACTTGACGAATAGTGATTAAGTTATTTAAACAGTTTTAAATAGTTTGTAAAAGGAATAAAATATAATCAAAGTCTCCCTTTAAATTTACTATATTTATCTAAAAGATATTCTTAAAACCAAAGGAAATGCCGAATAATCTTTTCTGATTAGAAAAACCCACCTTCAGGATACCAAATCCTACCCTAACTCTTATTCATCCTTCAATACCTAAGTCAAATTCTTCCTTTTCTATGTAGCCTTTCCTCTTTTCCATAGATGGATCCATCCTTTCTTCCCTATGCTAGACAAGAGAAAATAAATTTGTCTCTATCGTTCAAACTGCTAATTTATTCTATTGTATTGGCATAACTTATAATGAAAATACTTTTAGAAACATACATCTTCTATCCAAGGATCACAAGCACTTTCAGAACATGGATTGTGTTTTATACTACTCTGAATCTCTGAAAGTATCTTACACAAGGCAACCCTGACATACAGCAACTGTTGGTGGTTGATTAACTGAATTCTAATAATTATGAGTTTCTTTTAAAATGGACAATTACCTCTGTTACGTCCCAATGGTGTAAAAATTGATCCAAGTCAGTAAGGTAAAGCAGCACAGGGGAAAGCTGTGTCTGGATGACATGAGGAACTCCTCGAAGGCTCTGAAGCCAAGTCAGCTCCTCTTTTGAAAACCCTAATTTGGGTATAAAGAAAGCCAATAAATAAATAAATCACAAGGCAAGTGACTTCTTTTTTTTTTGCGGTACGCGGGCCTCTCACTGTTGTGGCCTCTCCCGTTGCGGAGCACAGGCTCCGGACGCACAGGCTCAGCGGCCATGGCTCACGGGCCTAGCCGCTCCACAGCACGTGGGATCTTCCTGGACCGGGGCACAAACCCGTGTCCCCTGCACCGGCAGGCAGACTCTCAACCACTGCACCACCAGGGAAGCCCGTGACATTCTTTATTAATTTTTTAAAAACAGATGACATGTATCTTCAAGTTAAATTCTTCTTTAAGCTACCTTGTCTCCTCTGAATTTCTGTATTTCATGTGTAGTATTTTTAAAAATAAAATGCTAGCAATGTAATGTAGTAAAATTCATATAATTATGTTCACAAAGGATGTAACCTGACTCAATCTGTAATATAGCAAGAAACAGGTTTTACCCCTAATACTGGGGGCATTACCACCTTTACTTAAATAAAGGTGCCTGTGAAAGGCATCATCGTTCTAATTAATGGTAGGTTTAAAAAAGCTATTGAACAAGTAAAATAATATACTCATTCATACATATACCAAACTCTATATTCTCTTACATAATAGCCCTTCAAATGTTTTAAAACTACTCCATCCCTCCTAAGTCTTTTTTTTTCAATAATGCAGTTCCTTCAACTATACCTTACATAATAAAATTTCTGATTCTCTTACCACCTCTATTACACTTGGCCTGACCTATACAGACAACGTGCCAAAGTCCCTCCTGAAAGATAACTCTTGGAATGATCAGAATACTTGCAATGTGGTCTGACCCCAGCTACCTGCTTTGATGTTTTCAGATAACTATATTTCCGTGAACATGCCCTAGAGAGTCATCATCTAGTTTGGAAGCCACACCCCACTACTGATTCCTAATGAGTTTCCTAAAACCACTAAACCTTTTGACCAGTACTACTATTAAAACATAAAGCCTTCACCTCCATCGCAAATGTGTACATCCAAAACTATCAAATAAACGTGTAGGAGTCTACTTTTATCTTTTACACAATATTTATCTTGCTAGATTCAGCTCCTTATCAGAACCTGTCAAGATTTTTTTGGATTCTGACTTAACATATTAAGTCTCCAAATTTCAAGTCTTCAGAAAATTTCAAAGATTCTCATCGTCATCATCCAAGTACAAAACAAAAATACTGAGACAGTACATCATTTAAAACAATAGTAATAATACTTAGAAATCGAACTTATAACATTTCTAGACTCATTTTACTAATTTTGCTTTGAGGTCAATGGAATGCAAAAAATGGCTAATTGAAATCTGATATCCTTCCTATCATGTTAAACATTTCAAACATGTTTAAAATGGCTATTCTGTTCATCAACTTTTTCAAGTATGCAATGGGGTTCAAATCTTAGAGCCAAACAAGTATGAGAGTAAATCTCAGAAGAATCTTCATACTAGGCTTTTTTCCTTTCCTTAACTTGGCAGATCAATGTGGTTACCTGTAAGTGTTGAAAATAAGAAGCTGAAATAGTCCACATCACTCATCAACCAGTCTTTAACTGAAGACTTCCATCCAGAAAATGATGATCTATAATAAACAATGGGAGAACTATTACGAGAAGTGACCACTTGAAGACTCAAGAATAAAAGCACAGTATATATAACCATTTTTCTTTATTGAAAACAAGTCTAATTTAATAGCTTAAACAAGATCCACAGTACGTATTAACTTTATATATAAGGGTTCAAGTACCACAATATGGAAAATGTAACTTCTAACTTATTTATATTTATGTAAAGTTTCACTGAAAAGCATAATTGGTCCACAAATATCGTACAAACTTAAAAAATTTTCCACACCACTTGAAAATCAGACTCAAGGAGCCAAGATAAAGTTTTGCTTTTCAGTAGTATGTTCAGCTGCTATGTATTTACTGCTTGATTTTTATAAAGTCTTACCTTGCTTACATAAATGAGTTAAGTTTAAACAAGTTCCTGCTTCCTACCTAAGCAAAAGTATCTTAATTAGGCAAAGAATACTTCAATTTAAAGCCACTCTAAGATAACTATGTGTTCCTATTCTTTTCAAAGTTGTAACTAGGTCTACTTCACAATATTGTGGCTGAAGTACTGGTAGGGGACTCCAGGGAATAGCTAAATGTACAGCAGCTTCTCATTAAATGAGGATTAGTTGGTTCCTGCTATAAGATCAGTTTCCAGTGACTCCTTTAAAAACTCTCTTCAAGGTAAGTCTAAGAAGGAATAGAGCAAATGTCAACCATGGATATAGCAAAAAAAAAAAAAAAAAAAGCTGAGAATGATCAGATCCAACAAGCTGAGACTACTAATTTTTATCACAGAAATCTGAATAAATGTCACACAAAATTAGGAATTTCTAATTCAACTAAAAGCACTAAAAACTTTTTACCTATGAAATAATTGTATTTATTAACATTCTTAAAAGTTGGGGAGTTAAAAATAATGGAAACACTCTTCTGATTATCATTCTCACAATAAGCAAAGGGCTATGGAGGGAATATCGCAAGCTAAGAGTCTATAAAACATCAGAGATGCTCAATGGAAAGGAGTACAAAATGACGATTAGAAAACAAACTAATATCCTCTTGAACCCAGTGAAAACTGTGCCATCCAGTGGCTAAAGGGGGTAGGAAATCCATTTAAGAGTCTAGTTTGGACAAAAGACAAGCAATATATCACGCTGTCCTTAAAACTATGATGAATATATATACTGTCCAAGCCAGAACACTTCTGAGAGTAAAAGGGGATGCTATTACTAAACATGCTGGGACAAAAGAAGTAAACTAGAACTGTTCCTGGCAGTCCAGCTCACATATTCACCCTACTTAAAAACCAAGCCAGGGGCTTCCCTGGTGGCGCAGTGGTTCAGAGTCCGCCTGCCGATGCAGGGGACACGGGTTCGTGCCCCGGTCTGGGAAGATCCCACATGCCGCAGAGCGGCTAGGACCGTGAGCCATGGCCGCTGAGCCTGCACGTCTGGAGCCTGTGCTCCGTAACGGGAGAGGCCCGCGTACCACAAAAAAAAAAAAACCAAGCCAAATTTCTCAGTCCAAGAACTTCTCCCTTCTCTGATATTTTTATCTAACAGTGTACATTACCTTTCCACATTTACGTCTTATGTTCCCCAACCCAGCTGTAAATAAACTAGGAGCAGAGAGGATAAGGAATGAGTAAAGGCCAGTAGAACAACACAGATGGGGGAAAAAAATCAAACTCAACAAGCTCTAAATAGATGGTAAAAAAGGTAGGAGCAGGAATTCTAAGTACACTTTTTAAAAGATAAAATGAAGACCAACGGTTTTTTAGCTGATGAGTTTTTCACACATGGAACACAGATATTCTTTGCTGGTAACCTGCTCTTAAAGTCTCTCAGATACAGACAGCAGAGCAACAGAACAGTACCTGAAGTGAACTAGATCTCACAGTCCAATTAATGTAACAGATGAAAATCAGAAATTAAAGGAACATTTCAGGAAAATTAATCTGGCAACAATGCACAAAATAGATGGGACTAAGAAGCAAGACTACTTGCTGTAATAGTACAGGTGGGAGATAATGAAAAAGCTGGCTAGTTTATAGTCATGATCAGGGACAGAAAGGGATATTTTGAAGAGAAAACTAAACATATGAAATAACCCAGGTTATTTCTAAGGAAATATTAAAATTCTTAAATTCTAAATCTAGGAAAAGTGATACAATAATAATGCCACTGGCCTGAGAAAGCTGAAAAGTTCCAATTTTGTTTTATTTTTTAAGAGAGATTAATTTGAATAGGAACAATACATCTATAGAAAGAGAAGTCTACTAACAGACTCTGTGCAAATACTAAAAAGCAAAATTTAGCTTAGTGGACTTTTAACTACAATGACATTCTGCTCTTAATAATTATAAACCCCTATGACCATTATTTGTAAATTAATAGATTTTCTCAATACTCACCACAAATCCACAAAAAGTAAAAAAAACTTTTGAAAAAAATCCTTGACAAAAGTTATTAAGCATAAGTCAATCATAACTGATAAAGATATTAAATACAGCTTCCAAAGAGAATCAATTTCAAGAAGTGTTCAAAAGGTGCTTTTAAATGAATGTTAAAACAGAGCCTCCAATAGTTATATCAAAGGAACAGTGCCCTCCACTGGAAGTTTTATTAACTTGAAACCACTTAAGTTATAAGAAAAGAAATAATATTTCTTTAAAGGCCTAGCATTACGTGCTGCACTAGACAAAGAGCAGGGCTTTGGTTTTTTTTTGTTTTGTTTTTTAATTTCTAAGAAAGGAAAACATGGGAAACTAATAAATGTTTAGAGTACTTCAAATTAAGACCAAGTCTTTCTTTAATGCACATGAACACAGAAATAAACCTTGAATTTTCACATACAAACAACACAGTGCAAACAGCTCTCTTTTGCTAAAAGGAAATGTTATCAGTTATGAAGCACATTCTAGGTGACAACACTCAAACGCATGTCCTATACTGGTATGAAGAGACTGGCAAACAAAGCCAAAGAAAATCTACTAATAACGTGAGCTACTCCTATTGAACTGGGATAGGGGATCTGTACAAGAAGCCACAAGGAAGCTAGGCTTTACATTTTCAGTTCTGCCTAAAACCGTATCAGACCCTGTCCATAGGCCACAATCATTAACAAGTATTGCTGAATACTAAAGTACCATACCTGATGCAGACATGAAATTTTTAAAAATATTCTGAACACTCGCAATACGAAACACTATTAGTTATAAGACCTTTCAGAGTAAAATGGTACAGTCACTATGGAAAACAGTATGGCAGTTCCTTGAAAAATTAAACAGATTACCATATGATCTGGCAATTCCACTTCTGGGTATATAGCCAAAAGAATGAAAAGGAGTCAAACAGGTATCTGTACACCAGTGTTCACAGCAGCATTATTCACCACAGCCAAAGGGTAGAAACAACCAAGAGTCCATCAACAGATGAATAAACAAAATGTGGTGTAATGGAATACTGAATATTCAGACTTAAAGAAGGAAACCGTGAAACATGCTACAATATGGATGAACCCTGAAAAGTTACACTGAGTGAAATTAGCAAAACACAAAAGGAAAATATGGTATGATTCCATTTATATGAGGTTACCTAAAATAATCAAAATCATGAAGATAAAATAGTGGTAAACGGGGGCTGGGGGAAGGGGAAATGATTAGTACAGAGTTTCAGTTTGGGATGATGAAAAGTTCTGGAGATGAACAGTGGTGCTGGTTGCACAACAATATGAATGCACTTAATGCCACTGAACAGTTTTAACTGTATACCTAAAACTGGTTAAAATGGTAAGTTTCATGTTATGTATATTTTGCCACACACACACACACACGCGCGCACACAAAGATATTTCAAGTGATTCCTTGTCTGAGTCTACAAACTTATTTCGTCAGCTACATTAAATTCTGAGCTCCCTTCCAGAAAGGAAGGTCTGTACTGCCATTTTGTAACACCAAAGGTTTTAAGCACAGTGCTCTCACCTGCCACTGAACGCTTACTGCATACTTTTTTTTTTTAACATCTTTATTGGGGTATAATTGCTTTACAATGGTGTGTTCGTTTCTGCTTTATAACAAAGTGGATCAGTTATACATATACATATGTTCCCATATCTCTTCCCTCTTGCGTCTCCCTCCCTCCCACCCTCCCTATCCCACCCCTCCAGGCGGTCACAAAGCACCGAGCTATGCGGCTGCTTCCCACTAGCTATCTACCTTGCGTTTGGTAGTGTATATATGTCCATGCCTCTCTCTCGCTTTGTCACAGCTCACCCTTCCCCCTCCCCATATCCTCAAGTCCGTTCTCCAGTAGGTCTGTGTGTTTATTCCTGTCTTACCACTAGGTTCTTCATGACCTTTTTTTCCCTTAAATTCCATATATATGTGTTAGCATACGGTATTTGTCTTTCTCTTTCTGACTTACTTCACTCTGTATGACAGACTCTAGGTCTATCCACCTCATTACAAATAGCTCAATTTCGTTTCTTTTTATGGCTGAGTAATATTCCATTGTATATATGTGACACATCTTCTTTATCCATTCATCCGATGATGGACACTTAGGTTGTTTCCATCTCCGGGCTATTGTAAATAGAGCTGCAATGAACATTTTGGTACATGACTCTTTTTGAATTATGGTTTTCTCAGGGTACATGCCCAGTAGTGGGATTGCTGGGTCATATGGTAGTTCTATTTGTAGTTTTTTAAGGAACCTCCATACTGTTCTCCACAGTGGCTGTACCAATTCACATTCCCACCAGCAGTGCAGGAGTGTTCCCTTTTCTCCACACCCTCTCCAGCATTTATTGTTTCTAGATTTTTTGATGATGGCCATTCTGACTGGTGTGAGATGATATCTCATTGTAGTTTTGATTTGCATTTCTCTAATGATTAATGATGTTGAGCATTCTTTCATGTGTTTGTTGGCAGTCTGTATATCTTCTGTGGAGAAATGTCTATTTAGGTCTTCTGCCCATTTTTGGATTGGGTTGTTTATTTTTTTGTTATTGAGCTGCATGAGCTGCTTATAAATTTTGGAAATTAATCCTTTGTCAGCTGCTTCATTTGCAAATATTTTCTCCCATTCTGAGGGTTGTCTTTTGGTCTTGTTTATGGTTTCTTACTGCATACTTTTGATAATTTTAACCCTTGTTCCAATCCTCCTACACAAGTCACTAAACAAATAATGTGAAACAGTCTTACTCTAGTGAACTTCCTCTATCTAATAAGAGTATCGACAGTTTTAACTGTTGCATTAAGAGCAAATGAAGGGAGGAGCAGTATTTTAAAAAGCCTCTATAGTTCATGAATTGCCAGTAAAAGGACAGAGGGTGGGGGGGGGAAGATTATACACTTAAAATACAGCTCACTTGAGCGTGCTACCTCATGTGCAGTATCCCGATAAGCATGGCAGCCAAACTTGAACTGAGTCTTCCCATAATACAGCAACGACTTAACCGAGAAAGCAAATCAGCAGGCAGACTGGGTAGAAAATATACAAGCTGGACCAAAAGCTGTTGAGACTCTGCTGGGAGAACCACCACAGTGCCTTCTTGTGGATCTAGTGGGGTAAGAAGATAAGTTAAACTAAAAAAGATATACAAACCAGAGTTAATAAAGCAGATTAAGTGATTACTTTCACTGTGTTATGTTGAATTCTAATACATCAATTACATGGAAAAAAGTTTTTTCACAAAGCATGTATGTATGGCTTAAGGTACTGTCTAGAGTAAAACACTGAATACATCATTATTTAAAGATATGTTTAACACTCTATTAATTTCATAACATTCAAATGTGTTATTTGAAATAAAAACTATGATATGGTTAACGGGATTGGAGACAAAGCGAAACAGTAAAAAACAAGCACTTCTGCCAAACAGTGACAATTATAATATCGACTTAAAGCCAAAGACCTATCTGTGTACACACACACACACACGACCCCACATATGAGCAATACCGAAAAATACAGATTTTAAAATATTACCCACAAAAGGTGGAAACAAACCAATGTCTATCACCTAATGAATGGATAAATATAAGTGGTATATCCACACAATGGAGTACTACTCAACATTAAAAAGAAATAAAGTACTGATATATGCTATAACATAGATGAATCCTAAAAACAGTATATTAAGTGAAAGAAGGCAGACTCAAAGGACCCATATTGTATAATTCCATCTATAAAAAATGTCCAGAATAAGCAAATACACAGAGACAGAAAAGAAGATTAGTGGTTGCCAAGAGGTGGGGAAGGATAAAGTAGGGAGGGACTTACTAATGGTACAGTTTCTTTTTGGGGTGATAAAAATATTCTGGAATTAGATAATGAACACTATTGCACAATCATGGGACTATGTTAAAAAATCAAAGAATTGTACATTGTAAAATGGCAAATTTTATGGTATATGAATTATATCCCAATAATAAATATAAATTATATATATGTATATATCCTAGTATGCTTTATTGATATTTTTGCTTAAAAAATGAAAGTTTCAGTGATGAATAAAAAAGTTATTAATAGATGAAAGTCATACAAGATATCCATTATGGTTAAGTAAGTAAAATTTGCCACCAAAGCTTCAAAGGAACTTTATAAAAATACCTGATCAGTTTTGAATTTGTGAGTAACATGTGGCTTAAAAGACAATTTAAGGGGCTTCCCTGGTGGCACAGTGGTTAAGAATCCGCCTGCCAATGCAGGGGACACGGGTTCAATCCCTGGTCTGGGAAGATCCCACATGCTGCGGAGCAACTAAGCCCGTGCGTCACAACTACTGAGCCTGCACTCTAGAGCCCACGAGCCACAACTACTGAGCCCGAGTGCCACAACTACTAAAGCCTGCATGCCTACAGCCCGCGCTCTGCAACAAGGGAAGCCACCACAATGAGAAGCCCGTGCACCACAACGAAGAGTAACCCCTGCTCGCTGCAACTAGAGAAAGCCCGCACACAGCAACAGAGATCCAAAGCAGACAAAAATACATAAATTTTAAAAAAAGAATGCAAGAAGCATCTATAACCATTAATTTCTAGTACTATTCTAATAGATAATACTACTGAAAATGAATTTACTGTTTGATGTTTTGTTAATTTTCCCATGGTATAATTAATTTATAATAATTTAAAGGAAAAGCAAACCTAAAGAGCTCCCCCTTTGAAACGTCTCTCCTAAATTGGGATAGACCAATTATTACTTACATAGTTAAACAAAACTCTTACCATAGATTCGGAGAGCAGTAACTTGTAAACTTTTTAGTAATTCTTTATTTGCTCGTGCTGCAGCGGTATGGATAATGTCAATAAGCTGTGTTGAGAGCTCAGGGTTTCGGGAGCCAAGATGAGCAAGTTGCAATGGTAAACCAGCCAACCAACGGGATAACACTTTACTACGATACCTAAGGTCAAGGAAAAATGAAAGTGTAATTTTCAAAGACAATGGAAATTAATTTAAACAAAGAATATTTTAATTTTAAAACACCACACAAAGTGACAAATCATCTACCAATAACACCACATTTACTTATTTAAACACGTGAGAGCCTACAAGATGGCCGGCATCATTTATTTCACTATAGCAGTTTCTAAAGTTTTACCCACTATATTAAAAGTTCATGTGATTTGCGGCAGTATGTAAACTGTATTTTTATCTTAAAGGACACAGACACTACTTAACTCTTCGTGAACTATTTATACTAGTTAGCGTTAATTATTACACTACATTAAGTCATTGATGCATTCAGTGTAGGGTGCCCCCACATTAAATGACTTCAAACTTGTGTTATTTCATATTTCAGTTCTTTTATATACTTGCTAATGCTCTAATGTCTCCTTACTCAGGTAACAGCAATCACTTTTGCTGTCCCCCTTAGTGACTTAACTAAGCATGACCTTCGTAGTCAGACAGACCTGAACTTAAGTCTCGGTTCCACTGCCCTTAGTTGCATGACACTCACCAGATTATTTAACCTAAGAATCCGTTTCCTTCTGTTAAGACAGAAGCCAATAGTACCTACACTTCAAATATGAGTATTGAGAGATTAAGAAAAGCACCTGACTTACAGTAAAGACTCAAATACGTTCTAACAACCACCTATGTATCCCGAATCTCTACGTTCCACCCAAACACCTCTTCCCGACTATCCCAAATAAACCTCAAACTCACCATATCAAAAACCTGATTCCTTAGTTCTATTCTTTGTGTTGTCTATTTCAGCTGGTAGCACCAAACTAAGCCAGAAACCTTCTCATCTTTTACTGCCCTCATTTTTTAAAAATCTACTGAAATATTTTTAACATACAGTATTATATGTTAGTTTCAGGTATATACTACATAATAATTTGACATATGCATACATTACAAATGATCACCATGATAAGTCACCATTTGTCCCCATACAAAGTTATTACAGTATTATTATTCCTTATGCTACATATTACATCCCCGTGGCTTATTTACTTTATAACTAAGTTTGTAGCTCTTAATCCCCTTCACCCATTTCACACCTCCTCTTCTACTGCCCTCATTCTTATACCGTATGTCTCAAACATGTCACTAAGGACCAGCTCCTTAATTAAACCTCCATAATTTTTATGGGAGGCAAAAGAAAAGGCTGAGGCTGCTACAGGTTGTTCCAACTGCCCTTTAGCTGTTAAGTGGACAAGTGGAAATATATGCTCAAAGAGACTTTTATCTGCTCAGTTATGCATATAAAGATTACTGGCACTATTATGTATGCTTCTTTATAAAATTAAATTTCTTCTCTTTTCTTAAATGCAACCAAATAGGATATAAAGAGTGAATTTCTCCAAAGATTTAATCACCCCATCTAGTCTATTATTTAAAAAGACTACAAAATAACTTGGTGAGAAAAAGAAAAGCAAAATAACAAAGGAAACTTTACCTGACTCTGTAAGATCTCAGTTCTTCTTTTTGATAGATTTTACTGAAAAACTTCAGTAACAGAGTCCGAACTGGAAGGAGAAGGCCTCTCTGCTGATACAATGTATAAACTGCCTTAATAAGAGACTCCGTAGCCTCTAAAAAAAAGAAAAAAACTGCATATGATTCAAAAATGTTTCTTCAACAGCCCCCTAATTCTAAAAAGCACAAAAGTACTTTACTTTGCTCCTATGACAAAGCAGACCTTAGACACAAACTGATGACTACTGTCAAAATCCTACAGTAACAGCCTGACTAATACGAAAGTCAAACCAACCAGAGACTGCAGAGTAAATTTTCCTAAGAGACAACAAACCTAGGCAGGGATGACAAAAACCAGACTAGAAAGGTGGATAAGCTGGAAACCAAACAGGAAAGCTCTGTTTCTGAATGAAAAGAATTAGTAAGTCACACTAAAAACTGACTTAATGCAACATAACTTCAAGCTACAAGAAAGGTAAAAAGATAAGCAGGATTCATCAATTTCTAGTCAAATTACATCAGAAGAGAGTATTTCTTCATCATTAGACTGTCATTTCATCTTAATAACACCTACCTCCTTTCACTCCAACTCTGTAATCTAGTAGAAATCCTACCAATTAACTTCAGAGTGGACCTACTCACTGAGAAAGGGATGCTCTGAGCCATAAACGATTTCAGTGTTCAAGTAGATATTCCTTTATAATTATGCTAGCTACCTTTCATGGCTTGAATGTAAATAATTTGACTACGTGAAATGTTTGAAAGTCATTAACTCAAAGCTAGACTCTAAATAGCATGCATAAGAGCTCCTCTTATATAAGGACAAAGCAGTAACACCTACCTCTGTTTGGTTGTATCTGCATTAACCTCCACGAGACCCCAAGCAATCTGTTCAGCTGCTTACTATTTAGCCTAAAGCCATCTTCAAGGGTCTCTGTTACAAATTTCCTTATCATTTCTATCCAATTGGAATCCTTCTGCAAAGTTGAGGCATTTGCCAGGGAGACCATGATATCAGACAGTGTTAAATTCAGTAAGAGATGATCTACATTATTGGAGAGAATCGTGCAATGCTTGATGCTAAAAACAAACAAAGACACACACATCTCTAAGTGTTATATCTACCATGCCTGCTTCACTTAGAATACTTAAAATAATCAGTGGGTCAAAAAATATTCCTCCTAGGATAAACTGCCAAGAGGTCGGGAATATAAAGCCACTGTTTTGTAAATAAACCATTCATTATGAAATCAGGCTTGTTAAGACATAAAGAATGCATATTGTTCAGTTCATTACCCAAGCTGCTATTCACACAAAAAGTACAGGCTCTTGTAACATTGCCTGGTAATCCTAGATGTAACTTGGAGGTAAGAAGACTTGAAAACCTCAACACACTTGGAAGATTTTCTTTAAGCAGATACTTATATTAGGATGGAGGTCACAGTAGACCTTGATTTTGCTTCTAACTCAGTTTGACTTAACAGAAACACTAATTTCTCCCGGCCACAATTTCCTTATGTGTGAAATAGGAGACTGGTCCAGATAAGCACTATTCTGAAACAACTTAATTTTATGACTCACATATTAAAATCACTTCTTTCTAGCCAAATAAAACACATTTCTTTCATAGCTTCAAAGAAATTTCAAAAAAAAAAACTTTAAATAGAATATCTTAATAAAATTTGCAACTTAGGATATAAATACTTATTTCAGGCTACAATGTATTCAACAGTATTCAATTCTGAACATTTTCATGTTCAGAAACATGTACAGTTGATTAAAGTTTTTAAAAACCTCAAACTAACTTATTTTAAAAGAAAAAGTTAATCCTGGATTAGGCATGCAAGGACATAGTAGTAAGGAACCACAAATACATGGGAAGGAAAATTTTAAAAATCTGGTGCTATCGGGATCAAATGTAGGGCTAGGAATGACAAATGAGCCTAAAAAAGTAAAATGGGACCAGATAACAAAGAGTTGAAGGCTAAGGACACTGAAATCAACTCTGCAGGCACAGGAGTAACATGCTTGAAAAGTTGTTTCAGATGGATAATTCTGCGGATGGAAAAGAAAAAATCAGAGTTACAAGACTCTAAACAAAGAAGCAGTTGTATGTCTATTTGAGCAATACAGGCAAGACACGACAAGTGCAAGAACCAATGTTGGTACAGATTGGGAGAAAGGGGGACATTTAGGAAGAATAAAAATTAGCTGGATTTGAAGTCTGCTTAAATGTATACATGTATGTGAGTTTTGGGATGATGAGGATTGGAAGAATCGAGGGTTCTAGCACTGCTGACTGGGAAATGGAGATGAAGTAGCAGAGAGGAGCAAATATCTAGAAAATAAATTCTACCTTTAACATGTTGAGCTTAAAGTGTCTCTGGTATAAATCCAGGCAGAGATGGCCATCAAACAACTCAATGTGTAAGTCTGACACTGGAGGGAGGAGTCGGAGCTATTCAAATAGAAATTACCCACATGACCACTCCTAACTACAAAAGAAGTTAGGAAATCTAGTTTTTATTTTGTGTAGTCATATGCCCAGCTAAAACCTGGAAATTCCATCACTAAGAGAGGGGAGAATGAATGAAAGCTGAGACAGACAACTAGCAATCTATACCACAAACCCAAAATTACTAGTAGGTTCTCTTTGGCAAACTGCTCAGCGCCCAAAACCAAGGCACATTTTACACTAACTAGACCACACAAAAACTCAATTGCAGCATTTCTTCAACAAAGGTAGAGCTTTCCAAGATCTACCTAAGTTTACCTCAAGCAACATAATCTATTACTGTCTGGAATGTCTCAGTCGACACTGCAAACTTGGGAGAATTCATCCTGCTCCTCCAATAATTTATACAAAATTTTAAAGTCTAAATAAGCCGACCACCAATTCTATAAAAGGGAGGCAGGCCACTGGGGAAACTCTCATTTTCAATGACACAGCAGGTAATTAGAACTAATCCCCTTCCTGAGAATAACTTTTAAAAGCTGGATGAAATAGTTTTTAACAACTCAAAAGCATTCAAGAGCCAACAAGATAATGAACATTTACTGGGTCCCCAAATCTAAAATAAAGCAAGACCTGAGGGCAACTGCCAATTCCAAAGAAAAGGCTGGAAAAATGAAGTAACCTTTTAGAGGCCTCACAGGGAAAAGTCAAACAAAGCCCAGGGCCTGCCAAACATGGGGACTTTCATATATTACCCCTACTTCAAGCTGGACCCTTAAGGGCCTCCCTTCCAGGGTAAAGGTGAACTGGAAGTAAAAACAGCTCTTACATAAAACTTAATCCCAGTTTTGCATCATCTCAGCAGCCAAAGTAACAATTTTTCCCAACTAGATCTATAGAGTCAATGCAATTCCAATCAAAATCCCAGCAAGTTATTTTGTAGTTATCGACAAAGTGATTCTAAAGTTTATACAGAAAGGCAAAAACCTAGACTACCCAAGACTGAAGCAGAACAAAGTTGGAGGACTCATACTACTCAATTTCAAGACTTACTATACAACTACAGTAATCAAGACAGCATGGTATTGGTGAAAGAACAGATAAATATAGGTTAATGGAAGAGCTCTAAAATAGGCCTACAAAGTATAGTCAACTGATGATCTTAGACAAAGGAGCAGAAGCAACCCAATGGAGAAAGGATAGTCTTTTCAACAAATGATGCTGGAATAACTGCACAGAAAGTCTAAAACTGAAAATAAAAACAGAAAACAAATTCAACAAATATATGTTTGAATACAACTGAACAAAACTAAAAAAATTAAAACCTGGAAGACATGAGATAAAGACAAGAGAAATAAGTAAAAAATTCAGCAAGCAGGTCTAACATACATTCAGTTAGAGTCTTTAAAGGAAAGGAGAAAAATGGCACTACAGCAATTTCTCACCTGTGGTCTATTAAATGTGCAATAGCATCACGCTTTAAAAAAATGTACATAGCTTAATTTAAAAATACTTTATTGGTAAAAAATGCTAACCACCATCTGAGGCTTTAGTGAGTCACAGGAGTAACATCAAAGATCAGTGATCACAGATCACTATAATAATAATGAAAAAGTTAAAAATATTCCAAGAACTACCAAAATGTGACAGAGAGACATGAATGAAGTGTGCAAATGCTGTTAGAAAAATGACGCCAACAGACTTGCTCAATGCAGGGTTGCCGCAAACCTTCAATTTATAAAAAATTACGCACTATCTGCCAAGGGCAAAGAAGCAAAACAAAATAAAACGAACTACGCTTGTACAATACATTCAACAAATTTCTTTTTACCAAGTAACCTTTTATACTGTTCCAGATGATCTTTCCTTTTACCTTAACAAACATTTCTGTTCAATTACAGGAAGCCCAGATTTCTTCTATAGATGAAACTGCAAGTCAATTTCCTTTTGATTTCTGCTTAAGTACAGTTAACCCTTGAACAACATGGATCTGAACTGTGTGGGACCACCTATACACAGATTTTTTTCAATAAATACGAACTACAGTTACTACACAATCCCCAGTTGGTTGAATATGAGGATGTGGAACCAAGGATATGAAGGGCTGACTGTAAAGTTCTCTGCGGATTTTCCACTGCACAGAGGGGTCAGCACCCCAACCCCAGGGCTGTTCAAGGGTCGACTGTACTCAATTCCTACTGCACTGTCTTTCTCTGGGGCTTATTTTATCCTCGGGTTCCCACAAAGAATCTATTTGTTAGCACATTTTTCTAAAATGTAATCATTCACATACTGTCTGAACTATTATTTACCCACTATGTTTAATATAGCTCACTTTTTAAAAACAAGTATTTCGGGCTTCCCTGGCGGCGCAGTGGTTGAGGATCTGCCTGCCAATGCAGGGGACACAGGTTCGAGCCCTGGTCTGGGAAGACCCCACATGCCGCAGACCAACTAGGCCCGTGAGCCACAACTACTGAGCCTGCACATCTGGAGCCTGGGCTCCGCAACAAGAGAGGCCGCAACAGTGAGAGGCCCGCACATCGTGATGAAGAGTGGTCCCCGCTCGCCGCAACTAGAGAAAGCCCTCGCACAGAAACAAAGACCCAACACAGCCAAAAATTAATTTTAAAAAAATAATAAAAAAAGTATTTCTAAAAGAAACTTTCTATCACTACCATAAAGAGAAAATCAGCCTCTCCCAATACACTTTGCAATAGATCCCAACCACCCAACCACCACTTAGTTGATCTCAACTTGCTAAATGAATCAAAGCAATCCCTCTGAAAAATAAATTTATTTTCCCAGCACACTGGAAAATCTTCCCAACTATTAGGCTACTCTAGTCAGCAGTGAACTTTTCCCTATCACAAGCTGATCTGTAAGCCAAAGGCAAGACTTAGCTGTTATCTGTTCCCAGCACATATGCGAATTACCTGATTAGAATAATCACCGTATAAATTAATAAAGGATGAGTACAAGAAGAAAGCTTTCTTAAAGACCACTCAACTACAATGAATTTTAAAAATGCCACTATTTTCAGTAACGCCAAAGTTATAACCTTTGATACACACAAAAGAACTGAAAGCAGGGATTGGAACAGCTATTTGGAGACCAATATTCATAGCAGCATAATTCACAACAGCCAAGAGGTAGAAACCACCCACATGTCCATTGACAGATGAATAGATAAAATATGATGTATACATACAATGGAAGATTATTTAGCCTTAAAAAGTAATGAAAACGTGGAAGCAACCAAGAGGTTCTTCAGTAAGTGAATGGATAAACACATCCATATAATGGAATATTTATTTAGCACTAAAAAGAAATGAGCTATCAAACCATGAAAAAAACATGGGGGAAGGTAGGATGAATAGGCAAAGCACAGAGGATTTTTAGGACAGTGAAAATATCATGTATGATACTATAATGGCGGGTACGTGTCATTACACATTTGTCAAAACTCACAGCATGTACAATACCAATAGTGAACCCTAACATAAACTATGGACTTTGACTGTTAATGATGTGTCAACATAGGTTCATAGATTACAACACATATGTAACTGTGGGGTGGGACGCCAACAATGAGGGAGGCTATGCAACTGTGGGGGCAGGAGTACAGTATATGAGAACTTTATTCTTTCTCTTCAATTTTACTATGAATCTAAAACTGCTCTAAAAAATACACTCCATTAAAAAAAAAAAAAGGAATGAAATGCTAGTAGTGCTACAACATGAATAAACCTTGAGATATCATGGTAAGAGAAATTAAGCCAGACACAAAACCATATTGTATGCTTCTACTGATATGAGGCACCTAAAAAAGTCAAATTAATAGAAGCAAAAAAGTAGAAGAGTGGTTCCCAGGAGCCGGGGGAAGGGGAGCATGGGGAGTTACTGCTTAACGTATACTGAGTTTCAGTTTGGGAACATGAAAAAGTTCTAGAGATGGATGGTGGTGATGGTTGCACAACAATGGGAATGTATTTAATGCCACTCAACTATACAATTAAAAATGGTTAAAATGCTAAATTTTACGTTATATATATTTTACCACAATAATAATAAACAACATCCTTTGTAACGCTGCATTTCAACCTAAGATTTAAAAAATTTAGACATCAGGTCAAATATTAACTGGGAGTACATGAGCAAGTATGAAGACCACTGGCCTAGACCATTGTTGGCTCCCCTAACTTTAACTCATGTTGCCCTCCACAGGCTATCTGCTAAATATTCAATGCACTTCCTTATGGAAGTATTTTGGCCAACTCAATACAGTAGCAGCCTGTGCTCCCTAAAAACAAATCACTGGGGAAATTTACGAAGAATAAATTATACTGCCAACTCACTTTTGTTAAAAATTCCACAGTTTCACCACCTCAGCCTCTTCATATCCTTTTTTCACCTTTTATATCTTGGCACAAACCACTTTATCAGGGCAGCGTTCCCTAGGACTCTATTCCCCCCCCCGCCCCCTATGAAAGAACAGCTTCTTATCATATACTCTTATATTACCCTACATTCTTTTTCACTGATCTTATCACAGTCACTGAAAAGAATCATAGAAATAAAGTCTCCCTCACTAGACTGTACTCCATGAGAACTGGCCTACCTATCTCCTTTTCCACTAAATGCTCAGCGCCTGGTATAGTAACTGCCTTAAACATTTTAAGTGTCCAGTAAAGTGAATAATGACAGTATACCAATATACTCTTGAATAATTTACTTACATTTAATGGTCTACCAAATTCCAAACATCCTAACCATTATTCAATCTCATTTTGATGAAAATTATATCTGAAACCTCTTACTGGACAAAATATACACACACACAATTCAAGAGTTCAAGGATATTCTAAAGCTTATCCACACACCTGATTAAAAACTTTTGCTTTAGTAAGAAAATTGTATCTGGAGGAAACAAACCCTAACAACCTACTTGCTCAAGAAAGTATCTCCCTATTTGATTCTCTGTCCCCTCCAACTCCAGAAACTCTAAATTAATATTCCTAAAACGTGGTTTTGATCCAACCAATAGTCTTCAATGCCAAAAGGATCAAGGATGAAAGATAAAGGAAGTTTAAAGACAAGAAATGACTTTCAGCATCAAGGCTAGTCAAGAGCAGAAACCAGATTTGACCCAGATCGGTCCCATGTTCATTACCTAACCCTACAGCTTTCTCATATGCTATCTCCTCCAGTTAGTGTAATCTCTCCTCCCTTGCTTCACTTCTGCCTGCTAAAATCATATCCATGCTCAAATACTACCCTCTAACACAGCTTTGTCTGTTTATCCTAACAAGGATGTCTCTTCCTATGAATTCCTACAGCACTTAATTGTAAAGTTCTAATGACACTTACATACGCCTTGTGTTAAATATGTAAATTCACTTTTTCTTCTGCAAGTTATTGAGCTATTGTTTCTCAGCTTCAAAACCACCCTTCTACACTCTGCTTTGTGATCCTGGAACTGAGCCACATTTTTTCCTTTACAGCTGGCTTCTTGTTAGGCTCTGCCAATAAGGGAGTACTAGAGACTGGAAAGCTGCAAGAGGAAAATGGGACACTTTCCTTTCTGTTTGCTTCCTAGTCCTACTTTTGCTTCCCTTTGCCACCAGTGCAACCCAACAACTCTTCTAGAAGCCAGCAGCAGTTCATTCTAGTAGCCACAGTTGGTTCCACTTTGTGGTTTTTCTGACACAGAACCAGCATCATCATGCCCCTAGAAACACCAGCACCAGCCAGCCAGAACCCCTGTTGCCAAATCCTAGACCCCTGCCCCACAGGGCCACTCTTGTGATCTCAAAGACATTAGCACCAGCTGAGCACCAACCCCTTCCTAGAGGTCTGAGCTTTGGCTCCAGACAGGCTTTCCTCCAAACTTCTTCCCCTCTTCTCTTTGTTCTCCCAATCTAGAGGCAGTAGCCGCTTCCTGTAGGCGCTACCTCCACAATACCTTACTGTTCCCTTTCGTCTTTCCACTTCTTTAATACCTAGTTAAAAACTGTTTGTAGGGCTTCCCTGATGGTGCAGTGGTTGAGAGTCCGCCTGCGGATGCAGGGGACACAGGTTCGTGCCCCGGTCCGGGAAGATCCCACATGCCGTGGAGCAGCTCGGCCCGTGAGCCATGGCCACTGAGCCTGCGCGTCCGGAGCCTGTGCTCCGAAACGGGAGAGGCCACAACAGTGAGAGGCCCGCATACCGCAAAAAACAAACAAACAAAACAAAACAAAACAAAAATTGTTTGTATTAAATTCTCTGTTAAAATCACTGGTGTGATTTCCATCTTCTGACTAGACCATGACACACTCTTTTATCAATTTTAAGACTTTGTACCGATTTTAGCAATTTATGAAATCACTTAAGAGAACAAGGAGTATACCTTAAGACATCTGATTATCTGTCATAATACTTTGCAACCAAAATAAGTAGTGAATGAATGAAAAGTTCATCTGCCTACAATAGACTTATCTCTAGACTTATCACTTCTGAGCATATCCTCTGAACTCTGCTCCATGAGCCTGATACTCCACATAGTTTCTTCCTTTTGATAAATTTAAGAACCTTCTGACAGACTTCAAGATCCCTTCAAGTGTTTGCTCATGGTGGGGAACTGCACCTTTCGTGTTCTAGCTTGTATCTGTTTGTCAATTTTTTTTTAAAAAACCTGTAGATTTTTTTTTAAATTTCTTTATCTTACTTATTTTTCACTGTGTTGGCTCTTCGTTGCTGTGTGCAGGCTTTCTCTAGATGCAGCAAGCAGGAGCTACTCTTCATTGCGGTGCGCGGGCTTTTTATTACAGTGGCTTCTCTTGTTGCAGAGCATGGGCTCTAGGTGCGCGCGCTTCAGTAGTTGCGGCTCCCAGGCTCTAGAGCGCAGGCTTGGTGGTTGTGGTGCATGGGCTTAGTTGCTCTGCGGCATGTGGGACCTTCCCAGAGCAGGGCTCAAACCCGTGTCCCCTGCATTGGCACGCAGATTCTTAACCACTGTGCCAACAGGGAAGCCCTGGTTGTCAAATTTTATTAGACAATTTGTTTTTACATTTATCTGCTCTCACTTGAGGTAAACATTTTAAATAACTTCCAGTCTTACATTTTTTTTTAAACTCCATCTTCTAATCCATAAATTTTTTTTAGAAAAGAGAACTATGCTTCTCCAATTATCCCTCTTCCTTCTGGATACTGATATTAGTTTCATTACCAGTTTCCTCATGTACAAATGAACTAATGACCTTTAAGATACTCTCTCACCTAAAGATTCAATAATTACACAGTGCCTCTCACAAATAAACCACCCACCTCAGCAAATTTTATTAAATTCATATCTGCAATTTGATACCTGACACTCATTTAGCACAAAACATTCACTTTAAAGATTAAAAAAATAAAAGTAAGTAAAATTGGAAGTCCCAGGGCTTAAAGTGACTTGTTCAAGATCAGCCATACTACTGTTTTTATCTCTATTTGATAAAATCTAGATTAAAAACACCTCACAGTATAGAAAGTTCCAGTTTAAGGCTAATTATTTTCTGATAATTTTAGGTTAACCAGTGAAAAAGAATGGCAGTACCTTTTGTTTGTCTCTTTCCTTCTGTGCTTGGTTATTTCTTTTAAGGCATATGGAAAATTACTCATGAAATGGTGTCTGAAATCAGTAAGATAATTCTTTCGAAGCCATGACTCCTAGTAAAATAAGCAAAGATTAGAAAATCTATAAGAAACAATAACTTAAAATGACAAATAAGACTTTAAGCAGAAATCTAACAACTTGTCAATATTCAACTATAAATTTACCATTATAATACACCTTCTGCTAATGATACAATATGTAAATAAATCTTAAAGTCAGAATAAACTGTTAGGCCATCCAATTTTCATCTTTTTGGTGCTTTTATTTAATTATTTTTACTTGCATTTTATCTGTTTAAAAAGGAGAAAAAAGGGAGGAAGTAAATAAGATTTAAGAAAATTCTGAATCTGAACTAATACAATATTTACAAAATATACAAGAAAGTCTTCAACCTAGTGTTCCACTTAACTGTAACTCCATTCCCTAGCAATTCTGTTGCCCATTAAAGGTATTTAACACTTTCACAAAGCAACGCACTTCTCTAAAATTCCTCAGCAGTATTCGTCTGTATCATTTTCTCCTACTTGAAACACTGTCTTAATTTCAGATTACAACACTCTTATTTCCTGCTATCCACAGAGCCAATCATTCCATTTTGCCAGGGACTGAGGGGCTGCTTGGCTTATGGGATTTGAGGTGTTAAAATAGCTAGTCACCCTACATCTCCTTAGTTACCTTCACTGGATTCTTCTCTTCTCCCCAACCTAAAAATGTGTACTTGACAACTTGTCTTGGACTTCTAACAGGCATCTTAAATTTAAAATGAATAAACTGAACTCTTCTCACAGGTAGTCACACTGTCATTTGAACCATAACATAGGGATCACCCTTGCTCCTCTTTTCTTCACTCTGCACACCATCTGTCCTGTTGGCTTTATCAGAATCCAGCTGTTTCTCATCACTTCAACCACTAGCTACCATTCTACTCCAAGCCACCATTACCTCTTACCTAGATTACTATAACAGCCTCCCAATGGTCTCCTTTCTTTTCGTCTTGCTCCCCCTAAACACAATAATCTACATAGCAGCCAGGGTGATCTTTTAAAACATAAATCACACTTCAAAATAATATAGGAAAGGATAAAGGAAATAGGTGTGTATGTAGGACACGACTAGTCATCCATGGGATCAATGGTCTGAGTTTGGCCTCCAGTTTTGCTAGAGCTGGATAGTGAGCACATGGGAGTTCATTAGTGTTTTATTTAACTTTAATATGTCAAATTTACAAATAAACATAATTTAGATCATGCCACTCCTCTGCTCAAACCCTCCAATGTCTTTTCACCACACTCAGGTTAAAATCCAAACTCTTTTTACCACAAGGTACCATATGATCTGGCTACTGTCACTTTTTCTCCCACATCATCTACCATTTTTCAAGTACCTCACTTGCACAGGACTTCCTGCCATTCCTCAAATATGTCAAATTTGTTCTCACTTCAGGGATTTTCACTTGCTGTTCCCTGTGCCTAGAAGGTCCTTCCCACAGGTCTTCACAAGACTTGGTCCTGCACTTCATTCAGTGACATTTAAATATCAAGAAAGCATTTCCTGACCTCCTATTTAAAACAGCTCCCCCCCCCACTGTTCCATCGTATGTTCTCCCTTTACCCCACTTTCATCTTTATTCCTAATAACAACATCATCTATTTGTTTACCATCCATCAACCCCAAGAGCTAAGTACTCACCTTGTCAGTCATGTTCATCTCTGTATTCCCAGAGCCTAGAACAGAACCTGGCACACTGCAGAGCAGTGCTATTCAAAAGACCTTTCTGCAATGATGGAGTTGTTCTATATCTATGCTGTCCAGTACAGCAGCCACTGCCACCTGAAGCTACTGAGCACCTGAAATGTGGCTAGTGTTTACTGAGGAACTGAATTTTAATCAATTTAAAGACCCACATTTATACATGCTCAATAAATCTTTGATGCATGACTGCAACTAACTTTTCTTCACAAATTCTAATTTTCATGGTAAAAAGACAATAATGAAACATTTGGGCAAAAAGTAGCAAGCATTAAAATACAAAGCTAAGACACAACAAAATTTCTATAGTGTAAAATTATAATACTGACCTGAAGCTATTAATACAGGACTCCAAAAACCAAAGTTAATTAAAAAGTTAATGTTAAATTGTATTTCATTTTTAAAACTAGCTATATATTAAGGATACACACAGTATATCAGAAATAAGCAACCTCAGGAAGGATCCGAGTACTCAACCACTGCAAATAAGATTTAATGTAACTTGAGATTTGTTTTCAAAGCAAAGATGAAAGATTTCAGATTCCTAAAAAGGTTTAAAATAATACTACTTGGATAAAAATGAAATTCCTCAACTTTGCAGCAAAATACGAACACACTACATGCATTTAGCAAAACCTAAATGTAAGTGGTCAGTGACCCTAAGGTTGCACCTAATACAGACACCAATTTATCAACAGGAAACCTACACATTTTCTGAGAGAAAACAGCTACAATTCAGCCTGTGGTACATAATTAGAATTTAAGATCTAGCAATGCCACTTCATTCCTCCTAAAGTCTGAGCTGTTACAGGTCACCCAATACCTTAACTACTAAGCTATAACTGAAGGTGAATGAGAAAGAGGAACTAACAGTGGGAATGGTAACAAAAAATAAACGAATGTGCATTTTAATGTCACCTGATATAACTAATATACATACTTATACTTTGTCTCTAAGATAATAGATCTTACCTTATCTAGTTTGAAAATAACAAATTTGCCAGGGTAAATTAGCAAATTCTACCTGTGGATGCTTTTAAATACTATTCCTATTTGAATTAACCACCTCGGTTTATTTCAATTTTATACAGTATCCCAATTCAGTATTCTATATAACCTTCAATAGTCTAGGCAAACCAGTCTTCTGAACTTAGTATCCTATGTTAATGGACTGCTAATAAATACAGTCATAATACCACAGAATAGCTACTGAATATAGCTACTTTAAACATCCATAAAATTAAGGCAGTGTTTAGATCCTTTGTCAGTATCATCTGAATGACAGCAGATGATCCAAAACTAGCACAATTAATGAATTTGCATTTAGTGCTACCATTCTAATTACAAATACTATTACTAAAGCAATAATAAACACTAACCAGTGCCCAGGAAAAAACAAACACCAAAATGCCTGGAATTTTATTTTTCAGCTTTCTGAAAATGAAAAAAAGCCTAGTACTTAAGATCACACTGAATATCATTACTTTTACTTCTTATCTTAGCCTTTCAAATGAAAATACAGCCATTCAAGACTCCAAATAATGTATATATTTTCTAAGAAGCTGCAAGCATTATTACTGTGACTAGCCTACAATCACAAATTAACTGCCATAAAGGAGAACAAGCTTCACTTTCATAAAATCATATACAATACCCCAATCATGATCATTTTCTTGCCAATTTATGCAATAAATTATAAAACAGGCTCAAAATTATAATCAACAAAATGCCATCCTATTTGAGAAAGCAATTCATAAAACATCCCTACAGAATGATGGGTAATGGGTTAATAGCGATACAGTAAGCTATTTAAAGAAACACACACCTTAGTACAATTCTGTAACGCTCTTCAAGATTATGAAATACTATTATAATTTACCCCAGTCTTATTTTATGTGTCTTACTAACTCGTGAGCTTGAATGAAATAAAATGAGCTAAATAAAACTAAAAAACTGCCTTGCCAGTTTTGGACGTATGTAGGCAACTTCAAGGATTCACACCTGCCTTGTCAAGTCCTTGCAGAAATTCTTCTGTAAAACAGATGCTTCAAGCTTTAGTATTGTTCCTGCAGCTACCCTTTTTAAGATTAACCACATTAATCCAGCACCAATTAATCTTAGAGCTTGTTCTTCCTTACTTGCTCCATGCACTATATATTATATTCACTACAACATAACACTAAAAAAGCCACCAACACTCAATTCTCCCCAAACAGGAGGTAAATTTACTCATCAAGAAATATGTCTTTGCTGTCAGCTTTCTAGCAAGAAACTGTCCTATGACTTGGAATTACTTAGGTTAACTTCACTCACACCATACCTACAACTACAGCTTACCTACAGTAAAGGTAACTTTAAGAAATGTTTTCAGATCTTACATCCTTTATCAAGAGAAAACAAAAAAGCATACACTAAGCAAATCTGTGTGTAGCTTCTTCCCTACAATGTAGTAGTTTAAAAACTTCTCTGGGTTGATTATGAGATCTTCAGTTTGGTCCATTTCTTGCCATAAACTTGGTAACATGGCACAAACTGGAAGAGACTACTTAATAAGCCACTTTTTAAATCCTGTAAAAGGTCTCCAGAAACTAGAATATTCCTATATAATCAATCTGCCATAAACAATACATTGTAACTCTATTGTGAATTATAGCTAATAAAAACAAATGAAATCAAGCACACTGTTATGCATTCCGCTTAAAAATTTAAACATACAGATAATAAACTCGCAAAACTGTTTTCATTTGTAGTTTTGAGCAAATGTAAGAAGTAAGTTTACAGTTAAACCCTGGGAATGTTTTGGAAAATGCATAGCCAATTAATAGTAATATGCCGATTTCTAATTTGTCATGATAAAAGGCATTACTCAGAAAATAAAGAACCTATTAGTTCTCACCAATTTATGGGTCTCATCCTGCTGTTTAGAGAGTTTCCACAGAAGGGAAATAATGTTAAGAACTTGCTGCATAATCTGCAGGGATTCTCGTTCTATACCATTTCCAACAGAAGCAGCTAGCTGTGGAGGCATAGCTTCAATCCAGCACTCAATTAGCAATGGAATTATTATCTCAATAAATCCTTTCAGGTTTTCAGGAGATGGCAGGCCTTCATCCACACTGCCTAGTCCTCCAACCAGGTACCTAACAAGGAAAGGTAAGAATAAAAAAATTTTTTAATTTAATTAAAAAATATTATTCCTTGCTTAATTTAAACCTTAAAATATAAAGTACCAGCAAAATGAAGCACCATGAATTGATAATTACATTGATCAACACTAGGAAGAAAAGCAGAATTCTAAGATGACAAAGCCAAAAGACTATAATTTTTTACTTTTCATTAGGCTTTGCTACAAATGAGTAAATTAATAAACTTTGAAATGACTCCTCCCATCAGTAAATAAAATCAAATTATGAGTAACTATATGAAACTACAGAAGACAACTGCATGTCTTCCCACCATTAGCCATCAACGGTCAGCAGTTATAATTCAATATAGGAAAACTGAGTGTGGACATAACTGAAATCCTTCTTACCGTAGCCTGAACTGTGAACTGACATTTGGCTGTGAACCCCCATTTTCATAAACCTGGATGTGTTGCTGGTCGTTGGCATGTTCCTTCCAGTTGATAAAAATGGAGTTGCTAGTGGCATGGGGATTTTCTTTTTGTTCCTGAAGTCCTTCACTTTCTCTCACCCTACTGGATCCATCTGCCAAGGCCTGAAGGAATTTACTGAGTCTCACTAAGACTTTCAGCCTCCACTGCTGAGAAGTGAGTCTCCGATTAGGATTTACAGAAAGCATCCAGGACTGGGATCTGTCTCTATTTACCAGTCCTTTGGACAGCTGCTGATGAGAAATAAGTTCTACAAAATTCTTAAGCAATATACTGCTACGGCCAGTAATTAGAGCTGGGTACTGTTCCAGCAGAATGTCCAAAACTTTTAAAGAGTCCTCCTGAATTCCTTCAGTAATGTGAGTCATGGCACTAGAGAGATGGGCACTTACCAAAGGAAAAAATGGAGAAATTTGTTCAGCTCGTATTTTGGGGGCCAGGAATTGAAGAAGTTGAACTGCTGCTAATCGTACATTAGCATCTTTATCTGTAAACACAGCAGTCACTTCACTTAATATGTTTGAAAGGTGTGCATCAATTATAAATGGGTATTGAGACAAAAGGTCTTTAAGTCCAAGAAGAGCACTTTGTTTAACCCCAGCATTGTAGTGATGCATCTGTGACAGCAAATCCTATAAATAAAAATAAAAACACAAGCTTTAGGCATATACATACACATTATATCATTTTCTAATAAGCATGCTAACTAAAACTATGCTAATAAACTGACACTCCAGTGGGGGTGGGGGGTTGGAGACTGCTTTGGTAAGTATTTCTAAATGTTACTTTTAGAAAAATGAAGCTTTTGTTAAGATCAGAAAGTTTTATCTTAGCATAGCTTTAGCTGAATAAAAGCATAACATAACTTTCAGTCAGAATTTTCTTTCTGAAACTACGCAGGATTAGGCACACTATCATTTAAAATGACAGCATCATTACCACCACTTAAAGACCTACTATATACCAAATATGTATTTATACCTATATTCTACCTATTTTAAGTGGTCTTTCAGAGTGTCTGTGTATTTTATTCAGAGTACAACACTTGGCAATTTTATTTGTGGAATAATTTATATAATCTGTAAAGCAACAATAACTTCAAATACCTTCTGACGTTATTTAACCTTCAGAGATTAAAAAGCAAAACTAGAAAATGTATATCTTCACAAAGATTTGTTCACAAATGTTCATAACAGCATTATTCATAAGAGTCAGAAAGTGGCAACAACCAAATGCCCATCAACTGATGAGTGAAAAAATATGACATAGCCCTGCAGTGGAATACTATTTGACAATACAAAGGAATGAAGTACTGTTCTGATACGTGCTACAACATGGATGAACCTCAAAAACATGCTAAGTGAAAGGCCAGTAATAACAGACATTTCGTATGATTCCATTTATATGAATTGTCTAGAATAAGCAAATCTTTACAGATAGATCAGTGTCTGTCTAGTGAGGGGAAGGAATGGAGAGTGACTTCTAATAGGTATAAGGTTTCTTTCTGAAGTGACAAAAATGTTCTGAAATTAGATTATTGTGATAGTAGCATAACAATGTAAATACATTAAAAACCACTGAATTGTCCACTCTAAAATGATAAATTTTATTATGTGTAAATTACATTTCAATAAAACTGTTAAATTTTTAAGCAAAACCACTGCTCAAATTTCAATTAACTTCACACATTCACTATGAATCTGGAATAAACTACATACTATAAGGGTTCAAAAATGGATAAGACAGGATCCTATCTTAATGTGCTATAAAAACAGCTAAAAAACTGTCACATCAAAAACTTGATGCATCAAAAAGTGAAATACAGAAATTATTTCCAGATGACATATTAAATCATCAAATAAATATACAAGGGAGAAATCACTTTGACTTTAGCTGAGCAAGTCTTTCTGGAGGAAGTGGGAAAGCTGCAGTGGCAACATCAGATCTGGGTAAGAGATAAACTCCAACCTTTAGCCATTAATAAACCCTGAGTTAAAACAACTTTTCACAAAAATATAACATTCTAGATGATTTCAAGGAAAATCCTACTTTATCAAAATAATATTTACGATTTACCTTAATGTTAAGTTTTCTGTTGTTTGTTGGAAGTGTTCCATCCTCTTTGAGCTGGTCAGGCAGATGTATAGTCTTCGTTTTAAAGTTTGTAACTGTAGCATTTTCTAACCTGGGCTTCTTTTTACCAACTTTTAGTTTTACTTTTTGAAAATCATCTTGGCGTTTTCTTTTTTTAGTCATTCTTGAGTGCTATGATAAAAGAATTAATTTAAAAACAATCAACAAAGATAAATCACCTTTAGGAAGTAAAAAAAAAAATCAGTTTAGTCAAGAGATATTTTGGCCATGGAACTTTTTGTCAAGCAATGTTCTAAACAGGACTTTTGGTTGGGCAATGTGCTAAATAGAAAACTTTTGTATACTTCAATTAATATATATACTTCAATTAAAAAAAAAACTTCTGAAAAAATTTTTGTGCCCATAGGATGAGGGGGAGGCAGCACAGAGTTGCTATAGATACACCTTGCACGTGCGGGGAAGCTCCTGGCCCCCAGAAGCCCCCAAGAAACCCTAGCAAAACAAAGTCTGAAAACCAATGTTATTATTTAATGCAGCCTGTAATAGGAAGTTTCATGAACCTAAGCTGGGTGCTTGAAAATGGGTAAGATTCAGATATGCATCAAGGACAGTTAATGAGCATTTCATGAGCAAGGAAAACAAGAGTATGGATCAGGAGTAGGGATAAGCCTGGTATAGGCAAAAATGAAAGTACCAGCACTGTGAACACCAGGAAAAGTTCAGACTAGATATAAACAGTAAACAAAAATGCAGGAGAAAAATCAGTATAAAAGGAAATACAGTGTAACAGAGGAATAAGGAACAAAGACCAGCTAGGCCACTATTATAATAAATAACTCAGGTATAACCCTGTCATCCTGCACTTCCCCCTCTTCACCACATTCTTTGAACTTACATCCAAATCATCCCAATTACACAAAAAATCTTTGATCTGTGCCTCCTACCCATTCCCAGGCCCCTTCTTAAGTCCTTTATCTCTACCCAAGACTGTTAACAGTTCCCCCGCCAGAATTCTTGTCTTGTCTCTAGTGTCTACCCCATGGTCCATTTGGTAGAGAATCACCAGGGGGCTCTTTCTAAACACAGATCCGACCAAAGCTCAGGAGCTTTCAGCTGCTCCTTTTACTCGCTTACACTAAAAACACCTTGTCTTGACATATTCGGTCCTTCCTAACTTCCTCTCCAGCTTTATTTTTCCACAAACTAACCTCTATCTAAAAAAGAGCCTCCTATACCTGGAGTTAGCTCAGCGCTTCTTGAAGCCTTTTCCACACACTACAAAAATACTGAATTCTGCCTTGCACTGTACACCCACTGCAGTACGTATCTCTGGAATAAATAAAACTTCTCCTGATCTGTCATAATTATCTTATCCCTAGCTATTTTTTTTAAGTTACAATGCTACACATGGGAGTCCAAAAAATTTGACTAAAATGAAGGCTTGCATTATTGTGAGATTAATAAAATGGCTGGTGTAAGACCAGACAGCTCAAATTCTAGGAATCCAGAAGCCAATCACCTATGACATTATATCCAAATTCACATGATTGCAAGGTTTTACTACATTAGAGCCCCATGATCTAGGGTTTGGCTACACAGGTTAAGAGCAGATTCAAGACTCAGAGTGACTAGGTTCTTATCCAGACTCTCCCACCTTCTAGCCATAGTTAACCACCGTGCCTCAGTTTTTATCTATAATAAAATAATAATAATAATAATAATGCTTATCTCATACAGTTGTTATGAGGTAGGATGAATGAGGAGCAAATGAGCTCATATCTGTAAAACACTCTGAACTGTGCCTGGCACACTTACAGATATGCTATAAGCACATACATGTATATTTTCTTAGTCTCAGGACCGGTAAATACCAAGCATAATATTAGATGCACCAATAGCTTTCAATTCTCACAAGACCATGTGAAGAAGGTGGTACTAAAACCATTTTAAAGACATCGCTCAGAAAGGTTTTGTCAGTCGCTTATTAAGGAGTTGAAAAGGGATTCACAAACAAGACTGAACTCTGCAAAACCAACTTTATGTTATATATACTGGAACTCAGGTGAGGATTGGAAAAAAGTGGCAAAATGGCTTGCCTTATTTATCCCAATGCTAAATTTTCATCCCACCCACACCTCTAGTTACTCTAGTCTAAAAAATGAGTAAGTGAAAACTAAGGCCCTAATACTCACCTGGTCTCTGTTAATTAAGCAAGCACATTTTGCAAGTTTTCCCTACAATTTTATTACTAGCTAGTACCAGAGATGAAAATAAATGGAAGACATTCAGAAAAATCGATGAATTAACCCTCCACCCCCCAACTCTCTGTGCTATCTTTAGCCACTAACTATCTAATCAGTGTCCAACATACAGTCTACTGTCAAGCTTATGCCATATTACCCACCACTTTGTATTAATCACTCGACCGTTCTCCGTTAGGAAAAGTGGGCTTATCGCCCCTTCGTGACTTTTCAAGCTAGTAAGATTATTTTTATGGTACACAGGGAACATCTTTATACTAGGAACTAAAAGTTCTATTTTCGCTTAAAAATAAAGATTTTTCATAGTACAGCAAATCAAACAGTCCGACTAAGCCACTTTTATAGTAGCTGGTATCGAACAAGAAGGTAGGAGGTCCAGCCTCAGAGGCTGAGCTCTCACATCACTGGATCAGGTGAGCCTCAAAAGCTTTAAACCTGAATTTCATAAACTCCAGCTGCAGGCCTTCTAATTTCAACAAAAGGGAGATTCTAGCCTATCAGGATTTCGACCGAACCGAATCCCAGCTAGTTTGTCTGCCACCTCATTACCTTCCCGATTTCCAACTTCTTTCCCCTGCCAAAAAAAGAATCAAGAAAGCACACTGTACTCGGCCTTTAGTACTTTCCTCTCCAACCCTTTACGCTCACGAGTTCCTCCAAACTCTACCTAGGGGGCCAATCGGAGGCACCGGACTTCCCAAAAAACAAATACCACAGACTGGGGCGACTCGAGAGGGCCGATGGACGGAACCGGCTTCATACAGAGCGCTTAACCGCCCACACCTGGGCGGCGAGAGGGCCGATTAGGAGACGGCTGCGCAACCCCACCCCCAGACTTTGGTCCCGCAACCCAGAAGTGAACACCCCGCGGTTTTAAGAAACTATCTTTCCTGCTCCTTCCGGAGACGGCGGTCAGGACCACAGTCGGGGAATTGGGGCCCAATCAACGTACCCCGGCCTAAAAGTCTCCTAGACCCGAAACCGCGCGAACCCGCCCCGCCCAGTCACTTGAGGCGCTTCAAAAGCCCGCGGGGCGCCCCGCACCCGCACAGCCCCTCTCCGCACCGAGGGCCGGCTCTGCAGGGGCGCAGACTGGCCCCAGCCGGCCCTGCCCGCCTGGGCCGCGGACCGGGGGGCGACGGCCCCACGAGCCGTTCCGCTCGCCGTCCCGCTCCCCGAAGAGGGCCCGGCCAGACCGGCGGCGGCAGCTCACCTGAGGGCCCGGCCGGGACCGGGACACGGAGGCAGGTGGAGAGAGCGTCCGAGAAGGAGCCCACCGGGCGACGGCGTGCGCCACCGGCCTCAGGCTCTCGGTCCCGGAGTGTGTTTTCAAATCTCCTCGTCTTCACGCGGCCGCGTCTCCTTCCGCCGCCCGGAAACCAGGGCCCCTCCCCCGCCGCGCCGCGCTCACGTGACCGCGGCCCGCAGCCGCGCGCAGCCGGGGAGGCGGGAGCGGGAGCGGTAGGCCCGGCCCCCGGAGGAGGGGGCCGGCGCCGAAAGCCCCCTGCGCTCCGGGAAGCCAAGAGAGGAGAGCGCCCGGTCCAAGGACAAAGCTTGGATCCAGGTCCAGCCCTGAGCTTCCCGGGCTGCGTGCGTTTCTGGGGGTTGTCGCCCTGGTTACAGATAGTTGGGAGCATGCCTTTTCTCTCCTCGCTAGACCACTGTTATTCAGACCTGGAGACGTTCAAAGAAGAGTATAAATTGAGCTGAATTGAGAGAGAAAAGTTTAGGACAGCAAGGACCTTAGAATTCCTGGGAACTTTAACCTGGATGGAGCAATTAAGAACTAGTTGACGACAGGGGGCAAAATACACCTAGTAGCTGGAGCCAGAAAGTCTTAGGTGAGGATTTTCCCTAATATTTCAGTTTCTCAGCACTGAGGTTCCTGCTACTGAAGTCAAGTGGGCCCAGGGAAGCTAGAGAGAAATTTAAATGCCTAGAAAGGGGATGAGAAAGCAAAGAGAATGCGTCTTTGGAAGATAGCCTTGTCAAAGACTGGCAGGTGGCATGGAGGGAAGAGCCCCAGGTATGGATTTTAGAACTTGATTCAAATTTGTTTCTGTAGTTTACCAGATTATAAGGCTCAGTAAAGCTGACAAGGAATGAGCCTCAGTTTGCTGGGTAGGGATTCAGAGCAAGGATGTCTGAGGTGGGGAGAGACCCAAGCACTGGGACTAAGATCATGCATATTCTATGATCAGAGACAAAGAGGCAGTCCCAGGCACCCTGGCAATACAGCCATACTACCACAATCTGCCTGTTTTTTGTTTTTGTTTTTTTGCGGTATGTGGGCCTCTCACTGTTGTGGCCTCTCCCGTTTCAGAGCACAGGCTCTGGACGCGCAGGCTCAACGGCCATGGCTCACGGGCCCAGCCGCTCCGCGGCATGTGGGATCTTCCCGGACCGGGGCACGAACCCGTGTCCCCTGCATCGGCAGGCAGACTCTGAACCACTGCGCCACCAGGGAAGCCCTGCCTGTTTTTTAAATAAATTTATTTATTTACTTTCTGTGTTGGGTCTTCGTTGCTGCGTGAGGGCTTTCTCTAATTGCGGAGGCGAGCGGGGGCTACTCTCTGTTGCGGTGGCTTCTCTTCTGGAGCACAGGCTCTAGAGCGCAGGATCAGTCGTGACGCACGGGCTTTGTTGCTCCACGGCATGTGGGATCTTCCCAGACCAGGGATCAAACCTGTGTCCCTTGCATTGGCAGGCAGATTCTTAACCACTGCGCTATCAGGGAAGGCCCAACAGTCTGCCTTGATTCCAACATAAACATACGTACTTGGTAGTCATCAGCATTATGTGGCATTATATGTTATTAAAAGTTATGAGACCAAGTCAGAAGAGGAAAGGTTGATTGCCAGCCAGACATGTCCTCTGAACTCCAGACTCATATCTGACAGCTTTCTCAACATTTTCTTTGGACATCTGCTCTACATCTCAAGATCAATGTGTCCAAAATGGAATTCCTGATTTTCCCCCTGAAATCTAATCTTCCTACAGCTTCATCTCAAATGGCAACTCCATCCTTCCAGTTACTGAAGCCAAGACCTTTGGAGTTTGGGCCTGGCTTCTTTCCTCCCTTCACATCTCACATCTAAGCCATCAGGAGAATCTGTTGACTCTACAAACACATCCTGACTTTCACCACTTAACACACCTCCCTTGCTACCATGATATTAGAAGCCATCCCATGATCACTGTAAAAAGCCTCTGAACAGGTCTCCCTGCTTCCACCACTACAGTCTAGTGTCTTCCCCCTACAGTCTAATCCTAGCAGGGCAGTTGTGTGATTATTTAAAAATCTAAGTCAGATCTTTTTCTCAAAACCTCCCAATAGCTCCCCATTTCTTTTGGAGTAAAAACCAGAGTCATTGATGGCCTCAAACTGTGCCATGTTCTGACACATCCTCTTAACCTCTGGGCATTCCTCCTACCACTCTCTCCTTTTTTGCTCTGCTCCAACCACTCTTGCTTCTTTGCCTGTGGCAAATTGGGCCTGGTGATAATGCAGCTGACAGAAATGTGGCCTGGCTAAAGGAAGCAGGTTTTCAGCAATAGCCAGCTGTTGCCATGAGGGAATGCATATCTCATTTTCAAGAAAAAATCAGAAATCCAGAAGTGTTTATAAGAAAACTGATCTTTAAATACTGGTAAGCAAGTACATCTTTTTCCTGTTTTAAAACACTGGGTGGGGGGCTTCCCTGGTGGTGCAGTGGTTGAGAGTCCGCCTGTTGATGCAGGGGACACGGGTTCATGCCTCGGTCCGGGAAGATCCCACATGCCACAGAGCGGCTGGGCCCGTGAGCCATGGCCGCTGAGCCTGCGCGTCCGGAGCCTGTGCTCCGCAATGGGAGAGGCCACAGCAGTGAGAGGCCCTCGTACCGCAAAAAAAAAAACAAAGAAAAAAAACAAAAAAAAAACTGGGTGGGCCAAATGAAATACTTACAAGCAGGTTGCCAGTTTACAACCTCTGGGGGGTTTTTTTGATTTTTTGGGGGGTTTTTTTTGCCCTAATGATCTCATTTTAACTTGACTACCTCTGTAAAGACCCTATTTGCAAATAAGGTCACCTTCTGAGGTACTAGTGGTTAGGACTTCAACATATCTTTTCAGAAGGACACTATTCAACCCATAACAGTCACCAAGATCTATGTCCCGGGAATTCCCTGGTGGTCCAGTTGTTAGGATTCCACACTTCAACTGCAGGGGGCACAGGTTTGATCCCTGGTCGGGGGACAAAAATTCCACAAGCTGTGTGGGGTGGCCGAAACAAAAACAGATTTGTGTCTAGAAATGTCCATATTTCACCATTTGAACATCTTCTCTTTTTTTGTCTATGCTGAGAAGCATCACAAAATTCTAACTTAAGTAACTTATTACCACACCGTCTACCTAAACTTTGCAGCTTCTCTGTTCTTTATACTGGGCTTCCAGTTAATATTTGCTTTGGAAATAGGATACCACTGCTAAAAAAAAAAAAAAAAATTGAAACCTCTGTTAATCTAATAGACTTGATTTTATAATGTCAAGACAAATAATAAAAGCATAAACATATTAAACTGGCTTTTACATTTCAGAGCTACTACTGACATGGAAAGCAGAGACTCTTTGAAGAAAGGTAAAAAGATGAGTTCAAATTTGGCACTATAACCAGGGACAAGAATTCAAAGTGCATTCTCCAGAAATCTCTTGCATTCTTCCTATATACTAACAAAGAAAGATCAGGAAGAGAAATTAAGGAAACAATCCCATTAACCATCTCAACAAAAAGAATAAAATACCTAGGAATAAACCTACCTAAGGAGGTAAAAGACCTGTACTCAGAAAACTATAAAACACTGATGAAAGAAATCAAAGATAACAGAAACAGATGGAGAGCTATACCATGCTCCTGGATTGGAAGAATCAATATTGTGAAAATGACTATACTACCCAAAGCAATCTACAGGTTCAGTGCAATCCCAGTCAAATTACCAATGGCATTATTCGCAGAATTAGAACAAAAAATTTCATAATTTGTATGGAAACACAAAAGACCCCAAATAGCTAAAGCAATCTTCAGAAAGAAAAACGGAGCTGCAGGAATAAGGCTCCCTGACTTCAGACTATACTACAAAGCTACACTAATCAAGACAGTATGGTACTGGCACAAAAACAGAAATACAGATCAATGGACCAGGATAGAAAGCCCAGAGATAAACCCATGCACATATGGTCACCTTATCTTTGATGAAGGGGTCAAGAATATACAATGGAGAAAAGACAGCCTCTTCAATAAATGGTGCTGGAAAAACTGGATAGATACATGTAAAAGAATGAAATTAGAACACACCCTAACACCATACACAAAAATAAACTCAAAATGGATTAAAGACCTAAATGTAAGGCCAGACACTATAAAACTCTTTTAGAGAAAAACATAGGCAGAACACTCTATGACATAAATCACAGCAAGATCCTTTTTGACCCACCTCCTAGAGTAAGGGAAATAAAAACAAAAATAAACAAGCGAGACCTAATGAAACTTAAAAGCTTTTGCACAACAAAGGATACCATAAACAAGATGAAAAGACAACCCTCAGAATGGAAGAAAATATTTGCAAATGAAGCAACTGACAAAGGATTAATCTCCAAAATTTACAAGCAGCTCATGCAGCTCAATATCACAAAAACAAACAACCCAATCCAAAAATGAGCAGAAGACCTAAATAGACATTTCTCCAAAGACATACAGATAGCCAACAAATACATGAAAATGTGCTCAACATCACTAATCATTAGAGAAATGCAAATCAAAACCACAATGAGGTATCACCTCACACCAGTCAGAATGGCCATCATCAAAAAATCTAGAAACAATAAATGCTGGAAAGGGTGTGGAGAAAAGGGAACTCTCCTGCACTGTTGGTGGGAATGTAAACTGATACAGCCTCTATGGAGAACAGTATGGAGGTATGCCGGGAAGCCTGGCAACAGATATTTTTATTGATGAGGTATCATTGGACCCTATTTGTGCAAAATGAAATTTTTAGTCAAGTTTCTTAGGTAAAGGAACCAGTTCTGGCTTTAAATTAAAAGGGTTTTATTCAGAGAATATTGAGTAACACAGAAAGGCGAGGAAGGATGCTGACCCAGGCTTGTAAAAAAGACGGGAAGGAGGCAGACCAGCCAGGAACTAGGAGTACAACAGCTGTTATACCACAAACTCATTCCAAGACGTAAGAATTGAAAATGAAGAAATAAAATTGTCTACGTTTCCAGATATAATTATATGCCTAAAAAATCAACTGGAAAGCTACTAAAAACAATAAGAGAATTCAAAAAGGGTGAGGCAATATAAAATTAACATTCAGGGCTTCCCTGGTGGCTCAGTGGTTGAGAGTCCGCCTGCCGATGCAGGGGACACGGGTTCGTGCCCCGGTCCGGGAAGATTCCACATGCTGTGGAGCGGCTAGGCCCGTGAGCCATGGCCGCTGAGCCTGCGCGTCTGGAGCCTGTGCTCTGCAACGGAAGAGGCCACAACAGTGAGAGGCCCGCGTATAGCAAAAAAAAAAAAAAAATTTTTAAATTCATATTCTTTCAATCTAGTAATCCCATCCCCCCAGAATTTATCCCATAGATATAAAAGTATCAGTCCAAAGTACATATTTATAAGATATTTATTACAACAATATTTGAGTAACAAAACACTAGGGAAAAAAATGAATATCAATCAAAAGGGGAATAATTGAATAAACTGTGATACATTGACACTTACGGTGCCATTAAAAAGATTCAGTTTCATCTATACCAGTTAATTTGAAGAGGTTTTTTTCGCAATGTATTTTCAGGTAAGGAAAAGTATATATAGTCTAATTACATTGTTATGAAATAAACCAAAAATGTAAACATCGATATATGTCTATACTTCTGTGTGATCACATAAACATGGAGAAAGCTATGAAAAATAACGTCTGAATGTTGTTAGTTACCTGGGAGGAACAGAAGGAAAGAGGGGTGTGTAAACAGCAGAAAGAGAAGATTGAAAGGATGGCTATCAAAAAGTAAAATCAAATAATATTTAACACCCTAATATCAAGCATTGTTTTTTATTTTAACATAGTACATTGCTGAAACCAGGAAATTGAAGTTAGTACAATACTATTAACTCATGTGTAGATCATATTTGGATTTCACCAGTTTTTACTACAAGCATTGATTTTTATTTTTTACAGCTTTATTAAGGTGTAATTGACATACAAAACCCTACACTTATTTAACGTATACAATGTGATTAGTTTGCATATATACATGTACCCGTGATACAATCACCACAAGCAAGGTAATAGACATATTCATCACTTCCAAAAGTTTCCTTGTGTCCCTTTGCTTTTTTTTTTTCAAATTAAAAAGCAATTTTATGGTAAGGACAATTAACATGAGATCTGCCCTCTTAACAGCTTTTAAAATGCAAAACACCAAATTGCTAACTATAGGCACGATATTGTACAGCAGATCTCTAGGACTCATCTTGCATAACTGTAACTTTATACCCACTGGCATCACTCCCCATCTCCTATTCCCCCCATTCCCTGGCAACCACCATTCGATTTTCTGCTTTTCTAAGTTTGACTATTTTCAATACCTCATGTACGTGGAATAACACATTATTTGTCCAAGCACTGATTTTTAAATGCTTACTTAACCATATACCAAAACTTGCGACATTAACACACCCTGTAATAACACACCTGTAAGTCCCATCACAAAGTTCTGAAGAAGGTTCACCTTAAGCAGTGAACTTCAATATTTTGTCTCCTAAAAGCTAAAAAGCGTTTACAAACAACTTATATAAGGAAGTACGTCCTTTAACAAATCTTTTTGAAAAAGTCATGTGATCATCACAGACGTTAAATTGCCAACTTGCAGATCCTACACATATTCATAGTCTCTGTAAATATTTTCCCACATCTCAATGTCGCTTTATCCCTCTCATCAATTCTGCTAAACAGGAAGACTGACAATTTCCACAGCTAGAGAGTGAATAAAGGGCTCTGTAGGGATTCAGATAGGCATCCTTGATCCCACTATGAGAGTCAGAATGTATAACTACCAGACTGATATCCTTATTCCCAAGGATGATAGGATGATCGCTCAAAAGTTTTAACAAATATACAGCTCAGCACCAGACAATCAGCACAGAGGCCAGCTTTAAAATACCAACACAGCCATCTTAGTGCCTCCTAGTTGGACACCAGCCCTGAGGAAACTAAGGTGCAAGGATGCGCATGTCTAGGAAACTATAAACTCTGAATGCAGATATCAAAACCCCTACATTTACAGGGAAAGAAGTAAGACAGTCTTCCTACTATAGCCAACTAAAGAAAACTTTAAAATTAGAAAATGGCCATTGCAGAGCCTGGGGCATTATTTCTAAAATACTATCCTTAAAACAGCATTTTGGGGTTTTCATGGTGGCACAGTGGTTGAGAATCCTCCTGACAATGCAGGGGACATGGGCTCGGGCCCTGGTCCAGGAAGATCCCAGATGCCGCGGAGCAACTAAGCCCGTGCGCCACAACTACTGAGCCTGCACTCTAGAGCTTGCGAGCCACAACTACTGAGTGCACGTGCCACAACTACTGAAGCCCGCATGCCTAGAGCCCATGCTCCGCAACAAGAGAAGCCACCACACTGAGAAGCCCGCACACCACAACGAAGAGCAGCCCCTGCTCAATGCATCTAGAGAAAGCCTGTGCGCAGCAACGAAGACCCTACACAGCCAAAAAAAAAGGGCAGAGATCTGAATTTTACTGAGATAGTATTGTCTTGTGCTTTATTAATAATGAATTTCTGTTTAGTAAATGTCCCATAATTATGTCCCAGACTTGCTTTCCTATAACCTAGTAGTGAGGTTAAGAAGGCATAGTTAATCTTCATCCACTCTAACTAATAGATACTTCACTAATCTACCAAAAAGGACCTTATAACTGTGCCTGAAAAATTGGCTTAGGGCAGCTCTTAGTAGGGTGTTTGGGGGGAACACTAAACCCCAAGAGGCTCATTTGAAGAAAGAAGACTTGCATGATTAAATAAACGTAGGAAATGTTGCATAGCTCATTCCCCTCTTAGGAGTGTATATTACCAATTTAAAGGCTCTGAGAAATTGTGGATAAAGAAATATATTTTATTTTCATTTAGTCCAGCATTTCCCAAACTTATTTGATTAAAGATTTTAACATTTCATGAGAATAATATTTTGTGGAATACATACTTAGAACAGAATTTCCCAGTGCTCTGGTGAAAATCTTAGCTGTGAAGGGGAACTTTAGGGTAAGTAGGCAAATCAGTTTGGCATTTCTGACTTCAAACTTACTTTAACCATATTTACTTGTACTATTAAATGTAAAGAATTTGAATGGATTTACCAACAGTCATCAAGGATTGTCAGAAGGTATTCAAGTTCCTATTTGAAATTTTAGCTGCATTTGACAGCTCAGTCAGCAATTCTTTTTTTAATATTTATGTATTTATTATGGCTGCACTGGGTCTTATTTGTGGAATGCGGACTTCTTAGCTGCGGCATGCATGTGGGATCTCGTTCCCCCACCAGGGATCGAACCCAGGCCCCCTGCATTGGGAGCTCGGAGTCTTACCCACTGAACCACCAGGGAAAGTCCCTCAGTCAACAATTCTTTTTTTTTTTTAATTTATTTATTTTTGGCTGCGTTGGGTCTTCGTTGATGCGCGTGGGCTTTCTCTAGTTGTGGCGAGCGGGGGCTATTCTTCGTTGCAGTGCACCGGGCTTCTCATTGCAGTGGCTTCTCTTGTTGCGGAGCACGGGCTCCAGGCACGTGGGCTCAGTAGTCGTGGCTCATGGGCTCTAGAGCGCAGGCTCAGTAGTTGTGGCACACGGGCTTAGTTGCTCCGCGGCACGTGGGATCTTCCCGGACCAGGGCTTGAACCCGTGTTCCCTGCATTGTTAGGTGGATTCTTAACTACTGTGTCACCAGGGAAGCCCTCAGTCAACAATTCTTTACCTAGAATTCTCTTAACATAATTCTTAGCGAATGAAACATAGGTTCAAACATCTGCATGTTAATGTTAAGTATCAATTCTCTGGGACATACCGCAGTAAATGGAAAGACCAAGCTCTAGAGTTAAGCTCTCTGGGTGGGAATCCCAGTCCACAACTTTTTGGCATTATGACTCTGGGTAACTTAACCTCTCCAGGTCCTTGGTGTAAGTGAATACTGTTTGAAAGACCAAATTTCTGAGACAAAAAAGAAAGGGGGCGTTAATTTTAAATGTTAATTCACACTATTATTACATTTTTCATTTTACCTAAAATTACCATTGCACTTCCAAGTAGCTTCTGACAAATTTATTTTTCTCCAATGAACAAACCGATTATTCTTACACAGAGTATGATTTATTATAAAAGATTCAGATTTTAATATTATCCTTTGGGATATATACATATAATATATATTTTAAAAATAAAATTTCTATATAATGATTGTAAAATAAGTGTTGCTATTTCTCATCTTTTCATTTCAAAACACTTAAATGATTTTCAAAAACTTGCCTCTCAAATAATTGATTTCTCTGTGGGGTTTTTCATAGTTTTCAAGACTTTGAATATTTCATCAATTTTATCTTCAGCTAATTTTTAAAACCATTTTAGAGATATGGTTTCTCTTTTCATCATCAGAGGCCATTCCAACTGCAGGATAGAAAGATATTTTAAAAGAGCAGAAGAAAATTATTTGAATTCCTATTATTTTGATTCTGTGAAGTAACAACTGGCAACCTTTTTTCTTTTCTAGGAGAGGAAAGCTCTCTATAAATATTATTTCACTCTATTTCAATGGATTCATGAGATGAGCAACAACTGCATTGATGTTTTGAAAGGAAACTGTGATTCAGAGGTCTTTGGAGGGAAAAATGCTGGTAATTTGTGCCAGTACCTTGGTAACATTACTAACGTGCCTACAGGGTCTGACTCTTATCCCCTGAAGGCTTAAAGGTTAGCTTAGGCAGGCTTAGAGTAAGCTTACATTAACCAAGCTCAAAGGAGCTAGTGCCCAAAGGCTGAGTGTCAATGTTTGGATTTATAATAAAAATACACCTGCTACAGAGACCAGAACACTCAGGGCAATAAGCCTAGCACATTTGCCTCTAATAGGCACACTTCCATGGGACAAAAGAAAAATTATGACCACAGGCCTGAATAGTGGACATGGAAATGGAACAAAAGGAATAAGTTAACTTGAATGATTACTAGTAAGAGACCTAATATAGCCACTTTCAAAATTGGGTTAGATTTGCCACTGGGAAAGTGATTTCTGAAATTTTCCAAGTAAGTTTCTTCCTCTGAGCCGTGTTAAATGAGTACAGCCAAAATTTTCTTTAGGAATTCCCCTTTTCTTTTTCTTTTGTTAAAAGAACCATTGGGCTTCCCTTGTGGCGCAGTGGTTGAGAGTCCACCTGCCGATGCAGGGTACACGGGTTCGTGCCCCGGTCCGGGAAGATACCACATGCCGCGGAGCGGCTGGGCCCGTGAGCCATGGCCGCTGAGCCTGCGCGTCCGGAGCCTGTGCTCTGCAACGGGAGAGGCCACAACAGTGAGAGGCCCACCTACCGCAAAAAAATAAAATAAAATAAAAAACCCATCAATTCCTCTTCTGACTGACACATTCTTTCTTTAGCTATAAAAATAAATTCAATTTAGCTTCAGTCTCGCAATGCAGAAGCCTGTCTTTCTTTTTAAGCGTCACATCCCTAACTCAAAACCAGTAGATGGTTTTTGTACTTTTAAAAATGGAATGTTGGGCTTCCCTGGTGGCGCGGTGGCTGAGAGTCCACCTGCTGATGCAGGGCACGCGGGTTCGTGCCCCAGTCCAGGAGGATCCCACATGCCGCAGAGCGGCTGGGCCCGTGAGCCATGGCCGCTGAGCCTGCGCGTCCGGAGCCTTGCTCCGCAACGGGAGAGGCCATAGCAGTGAGAGGCCCGCGTATCGCAAAAAATATAATAATAATAAATAAAAAATAATAAAAATAAAAAGATGCTCGATATCACTAATATAGGGAAATGCACATGAAAACCACAATAAGATACCTCCTCACATGAATTAGAATGGCTACTATTAAAATAAAAAATTTTAAAAAGCCCAGAAAATAACAAGTGTTGGTGAGGATGTGGAGAAATTGGAACCGTTGTGTAGTTAGGAATGTAAAATGATGCAGTCACTATGAAAAACAATATGGGAATTCCTAAAAAAATTTAAAATAGAATTACCATATGATCCAACAATTATACTTCTGGGTATATACTCCAAAGAAATGAAAGCATGGTGTCAAAGAGATATTTCTACACCCATTTTCATAAGAGTATTATCCACAATAGCCAAAAGGTGGAACCAACCCAAAGTATTCATCAATGAATGAATGAATAAACAAAACGAGGTATATACATAGAATGGAATATTAATTATTCAGCCTTAAAAAGAAGGAAAATTCTGACACATACTCCAACATAATGAACTTCGAGGACATCGTTAATTGAAATAAGACAGTCAAAAAAAGAGAAATATTGTATGATTCCACTTACATGAGGTACCCAGAGCAGTCAAATTCATAGAGACAGAAAGTAGAACGGTGGTTGCTGGGGGTGAGGGGTGGAGTGGGGGTGGGGAGAGAAGGGAATGAGGGGTTGTTTAATGGGTATAGAGTTTCAGTTTTGCAAGATGAAAATCGTTCTGGAGATCAGTTGCACAACAATGTGAATGTATTTCACACTACCGAACTGTACACTTAAAAATAATTAAGATGGGCTTCCCTGGTGGCGCGGTGGTTGAGAGTCCGCCTGCCGATGCAGGGCACGCGGGTTCGTGCCCCGGTCCAGGAGGATCCCACATGCCGCGGAGCGGCTGGGCCCGTGAGCCATGGCCGTTGAGCCTGCGCGTCCGGAGCCTGTGCTCCGCAACGGGAGAGGCCACAACAGTGAGAGGCCCGCGTACCGCAAAAAAAAAAAAAGATGGATCTGGAGAAAGGGTTTAAATCCCTTGACTTTTGCCTGCAACCTGCCTGAGGCTTGATTGAAACAAGTGTCTGCACCTCTTACTCTACAGTTCACTTCCTCTCCTTTCTCAGGCATCAAATTGTGTTCCTTTCAACTTGGGTCATCCAGGAGGGTTGGATGACTGGGTGATAATCATATGTGTGCTTAATGCTCGCTGAAATTTTACTTCTTTAAATAAACCAAAAAATACCACATGCAATAAGAAAAAATCAATATAATATAGAGGAGAGAAGAAGGAAGGAAGGAAACTGACATTTGCCAAGAGTGTACTTTGTGCCAACTTCCATATGAGAATCTGCTTTATTTATTTTTTAAATATTTATTTGGCTGTGCAGGGTCTTAGTTGCGGCACATGGGATCTTCGTTGCCACATGCGGGATCTTTAGTTGCGGCATGCGAACTCTTAGTTGTGGTATGCGTGTGGGATCTGTTTCCCGACCAGGGATTGAACCTGGGGCCCCTGCATTGGGAGCGCAGAGTCTTAGCCACTGGACCACCAGGAAAATCCTGAGAGTCTACTTTAATATGGAGTTATTGTCATGTAACTCTTTAAGATTAGAATGCTTGTTTCCTCGTTTGGTGTAGAAATTTTTATCTATTCCTTCTAAATGTATTAAGGGAAATCAAACAAATTTATTCATAAATCTTGAAATATTTAACTAGCTACTATGACTTTACAGACCCTGGTTATAATTAACACAATCAATATAAAAGACTATGAGGAGGAAAGCACCATATTTCTTTTAAAATCAATTATGGTGCACATAGGGACTTCCCTGGTAGCTCAGTGTATAGGACACTGCACTCCCACTGCGGGGGGCCCAGGGTTCGGTCCCTGGTCAAGTAACTAGATCCCACATGCATGCTGCAACTAAGAGTTCGCATGCCACAACTAAGGAGCCCGCCTCCTTCAACTAAGACCTGATGCAACCAAATAAATTAAAAAAAAAAAAAAGATGGTGCACGTAAAAATAAATGATGATTATAAGAGAAATATTTTCTCTTTTTTAAAATTTATTTATTTATTGTTTATTTTTGGCTGTGTTGGGTCTTCATTGAGGCACGTGGGCTTTCTCTAGTTGCAGGGAGTGGGGTTACTCTTCGTTGTGGTGCGCGGGCTTCTCTTGTTGCAGAGCACGGGCTCTAGGCATGCAGGCTCAGTAGTTATGGCACATGGGCTCAGTAGTTGTGGCTCGTGGGCTCTAGAGTACAGTCAGTAGTTGTGGCGCACGGGGTTAGTGGCTCCGCAGCATGTGGGATATTCCCAGAGCAGGGCTTGAACCTGTGTCCCCTGCATTGGCAGGCAGACTCTTAACCACTGTGCCACCAGGGAAGCCCTAAGAGAAATACTTTAAAACACATTATAGAACTAGATTTCTGTGACTGTTTCCTGAACCCACAACACTCCCCAGCACAATAAACTTATCTACTAACCCTTATTTGAAATTTGTTTAATTATTTCATCACAGAATTCTTGTAGCAAGTATTTTAATGAAGTAGGAATATTGCCTTTCAATGATATTTATGTGACAATTAGGTGTTATCTGGGGTATGCTAATGCAAATACAACCTATTTTTTTGTTACAATTAAATATTCACCATAATGGAATTTAAAATGTAGCTTGAAAAAAAAAAACTCCTAAATGTAAACTATTTGTGCAATAATTTTCTAGTACCTCCCTCCTCAGACTGATAATGGCCACATTAGCATGTCTAAAACAGCAGCCTCCCAAGTTCTTTTTGGGCCTCTTGGGAAACACACAGTTGTATTTTTCACTTAGAAATCCCATTAACCCAACTATATTATAGGATTTTTACACTGTCCCATTTCAACTCCCTTGCACATTGTACAAACATTCACAAAATGAACAGAGTATATCTATCTTAAATTTTAAGCTTTTGACTTTTACAAAGCAATCATATGTGGTATATTTACTAATACCTGATATTAAGCATTTTTAAAAATATATTTATTTATTTGGCTGCACTGGGTCTTAGTTGCGGCACGCAGGATCTAGCTCCTTGACCAGGGGTCAAACCCAGGTCCCCTGCATTGGGAACATGGAGTCTTATCCGCGGGACCACAAGGGAAGTCCCTGATATTAAGCATTTAAAAAGTATTTTTTGATGACTAGATATTGTAGAGAATCTCTCGTGGAACATAGTTATGGGCCAGGCCTGCAGGAAGTACACATTACTTCTGAAAACCTAAGAGTAAATACGAATCTAAAATTTTTTAAAATTGATTTAATTTAAAAATTTCACTGGTACCAAAAAGGAAAAAGAAATTTCCCCATCTTCCTTCATTTTAGAATTTCCTTTAGAAAACTTGAAGCTGTAAATGCTTTCTCTGTCTCCTAGAGATGTATGTAAATCTTTTTAAAAGCTAAATAAGCTTCTTGCCAGTTTTGCATCTCAGGAACCTCTTTCTTGGAGCCAACTTTTCGAAATGTGAACCTCAAAGAGCATGATTTCCTAGCTGCCTGTTCTAGCCCAGCTGCTTGGCTACAAGATGTGACTTCCCAGTTGTTGAAAAGATTTGAGATGTTTTATTTTCCCCTTTGATAAGGATAATTAACATGTGTATATAAAAAGACAAGAATTCTTTTTGATTTTGCAATCTATTTGGCCATTTACTGTGACAAGCATGGCTTAATGCTTATTCAATAATAAAACTTTTTTCTTTCTGAAGTACCTTTGTGAGATGTTTCCTGGATTGACAGTAAAATTAATTTTAATTATTTCCTCAACACTCATGTTCCATTGGCTAGTACACAGTCACAAGGCCACAGCTACAGGAGGAATATGAATATAGCTAAACTGTATGCCCAGGTAAATAAGGGCCTGGGTTTTGCGGGGGAGGAAAACTTCTCTACCAATTTAGGTCTGACTGGTTACTGGTTGGGGTGGGACTTCAAATTAAATTAACTAACAATGGACAGATTAACAAAGAAAAGTTTATTTTGCCTCAAGAGTACTCAGCAGTGAGTAATTCCCTGAATAGTCAGAGATAAATGTTTACATACGAGCTTTAAAAAGAAGGCTGTTTTAGGGCTTCAGTGAGAAAGTATGTTTCCCACTAAAAGGAAGGTTCTACTGGATTTTTTGATATTAATGACAGCTGAGTTTATGCTTCCTAATGCTAAGGGTCAGTCTTTTTCCAAGAAGGAAACTTTCTCAGAGGAGGGTCAATGGCAGCTGTATTTTCTAGAGGTTCTGCTTAAGTTCAGATAATATTTCTTTCTGTGGCCGCTGATTGCTCAGATGTTTCCAGTTTAAAATAATTTTCAGACCATTTTCATACTACTTTGGTGAGCTGTTAATTCCTCTAGTTTGATAAACAACTAGCTAGCTTCTGCATCTGCTGAATATGAGATTCACGTGTTCCCCAACACAGGACACTCTCAACCCTTATCCAGTGAAGAAATCCTAAAGTTCCATCCAGTCACGGCATTCAGGAACAGAGTAACTTGGGGCATAGTCCCTGTTGAAGATCTTGACTTCTCTCGGCAACAGATAACCCAGCACAGGTGTTAGATTTGTATTTACCCTTACGTAAGCAGAAGTAATGTACACCTCCTTTCAGGCCCGGCCCACAAAAATGTTCCACGAGTGATTCTCCATACCCTTTCTCCTTCTAACATCTTGATACAGAGGAGCTAGATGCCATATTTATATGGCTTTTCCGATTGTTTGTTGCTAATATATGGAACACATGATGGTTCAAATAGGTTAATATGCACATGGGCAAAATTTTACACACTCTTATACCCAGAGTAGAAACATTAATTTGAAAGGGGCCATCTGCTGTTCTTGGAGAGCCTCCCAGAAATGAGAGAGGCAACTGGGACTCCCCTGGCCACATAGACTCTGGAGGCAACTATTCTGGGGGCTTGTTCCACCATGAGGATACTGATGCCATTAAGAGCCATTTTGGAATCCTCCCTCTAGTTTATTAGTGCCGGCCTGGCATTGCCCATTGGGCAGTTAGCACCAGTCCTGGGACACCCCAGGCCAACCAGGCAGGGATATAGCCTCACCTACCAGCAGACAACCTGCCACTGAGGCCCCAGCCACCCAGGGAAGAAGCCCCCCCACCAGCGGGCCAACACCAACTCCAGGAACCCCAGAACCCTGCAACAAGAGACCCCAGGACCCGGTTCCATCCACCACTGGGGAAACACCAGTCCTGGGACTATCCCAACCCCTCAGCCAGCCATCTCAAGACCAGGCTCACCCACCAGCAGGCCAACGCCAGCCTCAGGACACCTTCGGCCCCTCAGTCAACTGCCTCAGTGTCTGGCCCCACCTACCAGCGGGCTGACACCAGTTTGGGGACACCTCAGAGTCCACAGCCAGCTGTGTCAGGAACCACCCCCACCTACCAGCAGGCCGACACCAGCCCCAGGACACCTGTGGGCCATGGCCTCACCCACCAGCAGGCTGACACTAGCTCTGAAACACCCTACCTTGCAGCCAGCCATCCTGGGATCTGGCTCTGCCCACCAGTGGACCAGCAATAGCCCGGGGACCCCCCCCCCACCAGGGCATTGCAGCCGGCTGCCTTGTGACCCAACCCCACCCAACAACAGGCAAATATTTTATAAGTTTCAGGTGTATAACATAGTGGTGGGTGGGGTTGGTACTGACACATAGATCAATGGAATAGAATAGAGAGCCCAGAAATGAACCCACACTTATATGGTCAATTCATCTATGACAAAGGAGGCAAGAATATACAAGGGGGAAAAGATAGCCTCTTCAGTAAATGGTGTTGGGAAAACTAGACAGCTACATACAAAAGAAACAAACTGGACTACTTTCTCACACCATATACAAAAACAAACTGAAAATGGATTAAAGACCTAAATGTAAGACCTGACACCATAAAACTCCTAGAAGAAAACACAGGCAGTACATTCTTTGACATAAGTCATAGCAATATTGTTTTGGATCTATCTCCACAGGCAAGGGAAACAAAAGCAAAACAAACAAATGGAACTACATCAAACTAAAAAGCTTTTGCACAGCAGACAAAATGATCAACAAAATGAAAAGGCTGCCTACTGAATAGGAGAAGATACTTGTAAATGATATATCTGATAAGGGGTTAATATCCAAAATATACAAAGAACTCATGCAACTCAACATCAAAAAAACAAAAAACTGGGCTTCCCTGGTGGCGCAGTGGTTGAGAGTCCGCCTGCCGATGCAGGGGACACAGGTTCGTGCCCCGGTCCGGGAAGATCCCACATGCCGCGGAGCGGCTGGGCCGGTGAGCCATGGCCACTGAGCCTGCGCGTCCGGAGCCTGTGCTCCGCAACGGGAGAGGCCACAACAGTGAGAGGCCCGTGTACTGCAAAAAAAAAAAAGAAAAAACAAAACCTATCAACCCAATTTAAAAAAACGTGCAGAGGATCTGAATAGACATTTTTCCAAAGAAGACACACAAATGGCCAACGGGCACATGAGAAATGCTCAATATCACTAATCATCAGGGAAATGCAAATCAAAGCCATAATGAAATATCACCTCACCAGCATGGCTATTATCAAGAAGACCACAAATAACAAGTGTTGGCAAGGATGTGGAGAAAAGGGAACGATCGTGAACTGTGGATGGGAATGTAAATTGGTACAGCCACTATGGAAAACAGCATGGAGGTTCCTCAAAAAATTAAAAATAAAACTACCATATGATCCAGGATTGCAAATCCTGGGTATTTATTCTAAGAAAGCAAAAACACTAATAGAAAAGATATATACACCCCTATGTTCCTTGCAGCGTTACTCACAATAGGCAAAATACAGAATCCAGTTAAGTACTCATTGGATAGACGAATGGACAAAAAAGATGTGAGATATATATATATATTTATTTATTTATTTATATTTTTTCAATGGAATTTTACTCAGCCATAAAAAAAGAAAGAAATTTTGCAATTTGTGACAACATGGATGGACCTTGAGTTTATTATGCTAAGTGAAATAAGTAAGAGAAAGAAAGATAAATACTGTATGATTTCACTTATATGTTGAATCTAAAAGAGCAAAACAAATGAACAAAATAACAAAACAGAAACAGAGTCATAGATACAGAGAACAGACAGGTGGTTGCAAGAGGGGAAACGTGAGGGGGTGAGTGAAATAAGTGAGGGAAATTAAGAGGTACAAACTTCCAGTTACAGAATATATGAGTCACAGGTATGAAATGTACAATATGGGGATTATAGTCAATAATTATGTAATATCTTTGTATGATGACAGATGGTAACTAGACTTATTGCGGTGATCACTTTGAAATGTATAGACATATCAAATCACTATATTGTGCACCAGGAAATAACATGGTGTTGCAGGCCAATTATACTTCAAAAAGTAAACAAACAAATCCATAGAAAAGGAGATCGGATTTGTGGTTACCAGAGGCAAGGGGGAGGGGGAGGGGGAATTGGATAAAGGTGGTCAAAAGGTACAAACTTCCAGTTACAAGGTAAATAAATACCAGGGGAGTAATGTACAACATGGTTAATATAATTAACACTAAGGTGTGTTACACATGAAAGTTGTTAAAAGAGTAAATCCTAGTCAAATAGAGAAAGACAAATACTGTATGTTATTTATTTGTGGAATCTAAAAAATAAAACAAACAAATGAATATAACAAAAGAAGAACAGACTCACAGATATAGAGAACAAACTAGTGGTTACCAACAGAGGAGGAGGAAGGGGGAGGGGCAAATTAGGGGTAGGGTATTAAGAAGTATAAGCTACTATGTATAAAATAAATAAGCTACAAGAATATATTGTACAGCACAGGGAATATAGCCAATATTTTATAATAACTTTAAATGGAGTATAATCTATAAAAAATTTGAACCACTATGGTATACACCTGAAACAAATAAAATATTATAAATCAACTGTACCTCAATAAAAATTAAAAAAACTTTTAAAAAGAGTAAATCCTGGGGTTCCCCTGGTGGTGCAGTGGTTGAGAGTCCGCCTGCCGATGCAGGGGACACGGGTTTGTGCCCCGGTCCGGGAAGATCCCACGTGCCACGGAGCGGCTGGGCCCGTGAGCCATGGCTGCTGGGCCTGCGTGTCCGGAGCCTGTGCCCCACAATGGGAGAGGCCACAACAGTGAGAGGCCCACGTACCGCAAACAAAAAAGAAAAAAACAGAGCAAATCCTAAGAGTCCTCATTACAAAAAAAAACCATTTTTTTCTTTTATTTTGTATCTGTATGATATGATGGATGTTCACTAAAATTATTGTGGTAATCATTAAAAACAACAAGCAAAGAAAACAAAAACTCAGGAAGAAATCTAAACAAAAGGGCAAGAACCTATATTTACAAAAACTGTAGAAGTTGGCCAAAGGATGTAAATTTTTTTCCTTCTAACTAAATGGAGAGAAAGACATTCTACGTGACCTTCTTTGGAAGACCCAAATATAGTGATGTTTCTTTTGCCCAAATTAAATCTATAAATTTCAAGGCAACTCTCCTTAAAATCCTGGTTGGATTTTTACAAAATAGAACTTGATAAGATGATTCTAAAGTTCCTTTGAGGGACTTTCCTGGTGGCGCAGTAGTTAAGAATCTACCTGCCAATGCAGGGGACACGGGTTCGACCCCTGGTCTGGGAAGATCCCACATGCCGCAGACCAACTAAGCCCATGTGCCACAACTACTGAGCCTGTGCTCTAGGGCCCGTGTACCACAGCTACTGAGCCCATGTGCTGCAACTACTGAAGCCTGCGTGCCTAGAGCCCATGCTCCACAACAAGAGAAGCCATTGCAGTGAGAAGCCCGTGCACTACAATGAAGAGTAGTCCCCGCTCGCCACAACTAGAGAAAGCCCACACGCAGTAATGAAGACCAACGCAGCCAAAATAATAATAATTATTATTATTATAAAATAAAATAATGTTCCTTTGATTCACTGTAGCATTGTTCATTATAGCAAGGGACTCGGAACTACTTAAATGTGCATTGGGAGGGAACAATAGGATGCTAAATAGTTATTAAAAAGAATGAGGCAGAACTATAAATATTGACATTGAAAGCTTTCCAAGATCTATTGTTAAATGAAAAAAGCAAAGTACAGAACAGAGTGCATACTACGCTACAATATGGACCAAGAAGGAAGGGATATGTATAGGAATTGATACCTATTTATATGTATACACACACACACATGCTTGTGTATATCTAGGATGTTTCTGGAATGATATAGAAGAATCTAGTAAAGATAGTTTCCTCTAAGAAGGGAATTTCTGGAAGTGAGGGTCAGAGATGGGAGGGGAAACTTACTTTTTACGTAGCCTTTTGTCATCATGTGCATGCTTTAATTAAAAAGAAAATAATCTTGGGTTTCCCTGGTGGCGCAGTGGTTGGGAGTCCGCCTGCTGATGCAGGGGACACGGGTTCATGCCTCGGTCCGGGAAGATCCCACATGGGCCCGTGAGCCATGGCCGCTGAGCCTGCGCGTCCAGAGCCTGTGCTCCACAACGGGAGAGGCCACAACAGTGAGAGCCCCGCATACCGCAAAAAAAAAAAAAAAAAAGAAGAAGAAGAAAAAGAAAAGAAAATAATCTTTATGAAACAAGTTCAGTTGGAAGTATATGCACAAGAATAGACAAAAATATTCTGACAAAGAAGACAATGTAGGGGATTTATTCAACTGAATTTCAAAATATACCATAAAGCTGTAATTATGGTAATTACAGCTTTACGGTATATTTGTAATTAAAACTCTGTGAGGGACTTCCCTGGTGGCGCAGTGGTTAAGAATCTGCCTGCCAATGCAGGGGACACGGGTTCGACCCCTGTTCTGGGAAGATCCCACATGCCACGGAGCAACTAAGCCCGTGCACCACAACTACTGAGCCTGTGCTCTAGGGCCCGTGAGCCACAACTACTGAAGCCCACGTGCCTAGAGACCCTGCTCCGCAACAAGAGAAGCCACCACAATGAGAAGTCCGCGTACCGCAATGAAGAGTAGCCCCCCCTTGTCACAACTAGAGAAAGCCTGCGTGCAGCAACGAAGACCCAAAGCAGCCAAAAATAAATAAAATAAAATAAATTTTAAAAAAAACTGTGATAACAGACCTAGAACAGAGAAATAGATCAATGAAACAAAGAGACCCATGTGTACAGTGTTAGTCCAGATCCTCTGAAAACCAAAATATGAGCTGTCTCCCATCTACTGTGGGAAATACCTGCGAGGAAAAATTAAGAGTGAGGGAAGAGGACCGGGAATGCACAGTCAGACAACAATGCAGACCACCCCCATCCCCCCGCCCTGGCAAAGAGAGAAGGAAGGGAGGAAGGTCTTAGCCTGCAATGCAGTTCTAAGAAAGCTTCAGAGAGTGGAATTGTGGATTACCAGGGGCTGCGGGGGTGGGGGAAATAGGGAGAAGTTGATAAAAGAGTATAAACTTTCAGTTATAAGATGAATAAGGTCTGAGGATCTAATGTAGAAAATGGTTATCTATAGTTGATTATACTGTACTGTATAACTGAAATTTGCTAAAAGAGTAGAACTTAAGTGTTCCAGTCAAAAAAAAAAGTAAATATGTAAGGTGATGAATGTGTTAACTCAATGGTGGGAATTCTTTCCATATATACATATATATAATACATATTTTTTATGAAACAAGTTCAGCTGCAGGTATATGCACAAGATATTTATTATATAAATTATTTTATTTATTAATTAATATATAAATTAATAATTTATATAAAATTATTATTTATATAATAATCTTATTGTACACTTTAAACATATTACAATTTTATTTGTCAATTATACTACTATAAAGCTGAAGAAAAAGAAAAGGTTTTGACAGGCCGACAGGGAGTCTTCCAGCCAAAGTGACTTGTCAGAGGCATCTTATCTCCCAGAAATAGACCTACCTTAGTAGATACTCAGTCACTAGGAGCAACCCATGGGAAGTGAGGCCTCAGAGCAAAAAAGATGATGGATTTCAGAGTGTAAGAGGTAGAGATGATTCCAGCTGTAAGAAGCTGGAAGAAGGACCTCGGTTCTTGTCTTTTTTGAAGAAAGAATTCAGGAGAGAGACTAAGATTGTGAAAAAAGCAAAAGTGTTTATTAGAAGCAAAATACTTGTAGAAGAAGAAAAGTATGTGTGGAAGAGCACACAGATGAGCTCAGAGTTGCCTGCAATAGGAGCAGCTTAAGTTGCTTATATAGGGGCAGTTTTCCAGGTTTTTTTCTGGCCAATTATCTCCATATTTGGTACTGGGCATCTCTCAGCCAAGATGGATTCCAGTTGGCATCTTCTCCCTCCTTCTGTCCTTCCCCTAGACCTAGGGCCTTCTCTGCACATGTGTTGGACTGGAAACCCACAAGAATGCACCCAATCAGGGCCCAATGCCCCCACTGGTATCCCACCTGGAAGCATCAGCGTGAGGCCAGCTGCAGCTGCTCAGCCTGGGGCCTATCTCTTACCTCAGAGCTGCTGGTAATTACTCTCCTGCAGTAAGAGATCTGAGATCTCACACACACACACAGATATATATACACACATATATGTATATATATGCATACTTGTATAGATACACAAATATGTGTGTATATATATCAGAATTTAGTACATGATGAATGTGAAATTTCAAGTCAGTGAAGGAAAAGATGATTCAATACATAATGTTGGGATCATTGGCTATGGATTTGAAAGTCAAAATTTTATTTATATCCCAACCTAACATCTAAATTTTTTTTTAAAACACCTTAGAAAGAAAATATAAAACAATATTTTCTTGGCCATGTAATGTTTAAGAAAATCACTAAACCCTAAATCCATAATAAAAAGATTGATCATTAGATTTTATAAAAATTTCAAGCTTTGGTGTAGTGAAAAGATATCATGACAGATTAAAAAAAAGACAATTATCAGATTATACGCACACACACACACACACACACACACACAAAGTAACCAAAAAATAGTCTTGAAAAAGACACTGAAATGATCATTAAGCTATGAAATATTGTCCCTCTTACTAGTAATTAGGAAAATGCCATTTAAAATAATGAGATCTCATTTTTAGTTATCCATGCAGGTGAAGATTTTTTTTTTCATTGATAATACCCAGTATTTATGGGAAGTGAAGAAAAAAAGCACTCAGATTCTTTGTTAAAGGAAGTGTAAATTGGTGCAGCTTTTTGGGAGGGAAATTGGACAGTGGTCATCAAAATTTTAAGTGCCTATATACCTTAACTCAATTCAAAATCTAGAAATCTGTCCAAGAAAAGTATTCGCACATATGCACAAAGATATATGAACAAGGATGTTTAGTGTGGGCAAAGCTTGTAGAAGCAAAACGCTGGAAACCACCTAAAAGTTGTCATTAGAAGAATATTAACGGAACGTTAGAGGATGTAAGTGATTTTATATACAAGGTATTCCATGTAGAGTAAATGGTTGTACTTATTATGTACAATACATTACGTTTTATGGAATATTATGAATCCATTAAAAAGAAAAGAATACTGGGACTTCCCTGGTGGTCCAGCGGTTAAGACTCCATGCTGCCAATGCAGGGGGCCCAGGTTCGACCCCTCGTCAGGAAGCTAGATCCCGTGTGCTGCAACTAAGTGCCTGCATGCCGCAACTGACAAAAAAGATCCTGCAAGCCGCAGCTAAGACCTGGCACAGCCAAATAAATAAATAAATATATATATATATATTTTTTTTTAAAATAAATGAATACTATAGCTTTACATATACTAATATGTAAAGATCTCCAAGGTATACTATTAAGTAAAAAATCGATGTGTGGAGCAATGTTATAATGACTCCTTTTCTGTTAACTTTTAATTTATTTATTTTATTTTTATTTATTTTTGGCTACATTGGAACTTCGTTGCTGAGCATGGGCTTTCTCTTGTGGCGAGTGGGGGCTACTCTTCGTTGTGGTGCGCGGGCTTCTCATTGCGGTGGCTTCTCTTGTTGCGGAGCACGGGCTCTAGGCGTGCGGGGTTCGGTAGTTGTGGCACGCGGGCTCCAGAGCGCAGGCTCAGTAGTCGTGGCTCATGGGCTTAGTTGCTCCGCGGCATGTGGGATCTTCCCGGATCAGGGACTGAACCTGTGTCCCCTGCATTGGCAGGAGGATTCTTAACCACTGCGCCACCAGGGAAGCCCCCTATCCAAGTTTTTACTCCGTTGTACTCATTTCAGTGCACTGTTAATGCTTGTCCCTTCTACACCTACAGACGGGGACAGGGAATGCAGCCTTCTTGCTTCCTGGGGGCTTGCAATATGGTAGACACTAATGCATCTTTCTTTTTTTCTTTTTTCTTTTTTTTTTGCGGTATGCGGGGCTCTCACTGTTGTGGCGTCTCCCGTTGCGGAGCACAGGCTCCGGACGCGCAGGCTCAGCGACCATGGCTCACGGGCCTAGCCGCTCCGCGGCATGTGGGATCTTCCCGGACCGGGGCACGAACCTGTGTCCCCTGCATCGGCAGGCGGACTCTCAACCACTGCGCCACCAGGGAAGCCCATAATGCATATTTTTTGAATGATTAAATAAAAAGAAATATTTTGAACTGAAGCTTTATGTCATTCCTTCCACATGGAAGCTTGTCCCCACCATTCCTCAAACCCGAAGTCACCCTGTAATTTCAGCCAGTCTCTGCCCACTTTCCAGCACTCCCCCGTGTTCCCCAGAGAGCTCCCTCTAGCACTAGTGGGTATGGAAGCATTTTACTTTAGATTGTGGTGATGGTTGCTCAGCAGTATAAAATTACTAAAGTTTATCGAACCGTACACTTACAATGGATGGATTGCATGGTCTGTAAATTGTATCTCAATAAAGCTCTTAGAAGTTAAAAAGAAGAGAGGATTATGAATAGATCTGGGGGCCAATCTATAGTGTCTACCACAGGCTTTTTTCCATAAATGGAATTATATTTTATGTATTTTTTGTAAATTGTTCTTTTCATATAATAGGTACCAGAAGAGATCTTGCTGAATAACACACATATTTCATCAATTTTAAACATACAATTTTTCACATTTTAATGTGAACACCTCTTACAACTGACTCTACATGGGTGTCAAAACCTTAGAATGAGTGTCAGTGGCTTGGTAGAAAATCCTAGAAAGTATAATAGAGGAACACTTTTTTTTTTTTTTTTTGCGGTACACGGGGCTCTCACTGTTGTGGCCTCTCCGTTTGTGGAGCACAGGCTCCGGACGCGCAGGCTCAGCGGCCATGGCCCACGGGCCCAGCCGCTCCGCGGCACGTGGGATCCTCCCGGACCGGGGCATGAACCCGAGACCCTGCATCGGCAGGCAGACCCTCAACTACTGCGCCACCAGGGAAGCCCTAGAGGAACACTTTTTAAAGAAATGCTGATCAAAACTACAATGAGCTATTACCTCACATTGGTCAGAATGGCCAATGTCAAAAAGTCTACATTTAATAAATGCTGGAGAGGGTGTGGAGAAAAGGGAACTCTCCTACACTATTCGTGGGAATGTAAATTGGTGCAGCCACTATGGAAAACAGTCTGGAAGTTTCTTAAAAAACTAAAAATAGGGTTACCATATGATCCAGCAATCCCGCTCCTGGGCATATATCTGGAAACGTCGAAAACTCTAATTTGAAAAGATACATGCATCCCAATGTTCATAGTAGCACTATTTACAAAAGACAAGATATAGAAGCAAACTAAGTGTCCATAAACAGATGAATGGATAAAGAAGATGTGGGATATATATACACACAAAGGAATACTACTCAGCCATAAAAAAATGAAATATTGCCATTTACAGCAACATGGATGGACCTAGAGATGATCATACTAAGTGAAGTAAGTCAGACTGAGAAAGATAAATATCATATGATATCACTTACATGTGGAATCTAAAAAACATGATACTAATGAACTTATTAACGAAACAGAAATAGACTCACACACTTAGAAAACAAACTTATGATTACCAAAGGGGAAAGGAGGGAAGGGTAAATTAGGAGTTTGGGATTAACTGATACACACTACTATGTGTATAATAGATAACCAACAAGGACCTACTGTATAGAACAAGGAACTATATTCAATATCCTATGATAAACCATAATGGAAAAGAATATGTATATATATATATATATATATGTATAACTCAATCATGTTGCTGTATAGCAGAAATTAACACAGTATTGTAAGTCAACTATACTTCAATAAAATAAAATTTTTTTTTTTTGCCTTTCTCTTTTAATCCCCTCCCTGCTCCACTTCTAAAAGGAAGTACCCAGAAATTAAACACAAGGAAGCTCAAAGAGCCAAGGCAAGCCAGCCCAATAGTAGCAGGCTCCCTCCCACAGGGGCCAAAGTCTGGATGCTGGGGTCTCCACTCAGAGCCTGGTAGTAAAACGTGGTGCAGAATAAGGTAGTTCCAGAAGCTAGCAGTAACCCGGCCCAGAGGGGCTTTCTGCACAGGGGCACCCCTAACAGGGCTGGGCTGTGTAAGAAGTGGTGTTTGTTGGTCTTGTCAAAGAGCTCCTTCCCGTAGGCATCCGGAAACTGGGCTCCGTGCGCCCCGTAGGAGGCCAAGCCTAAGGCCCCAGCTCCGGACAAGGCGCCCAGGCAGACCCCGGACCAGCCATGGCAGTGGACTAAAATAAATTTTTAAAAAAGGTGGTCTTACGATTTTTTTTTTTTTAGAAGGACAATACCATTTATAACAGCTCCAAGAAAATAAATACTTAGCTATAAATCTAACAAAACTTATATAGGATCTGTATGCTGAAACTACAAAATGTGATAAAAGAAACCAAGATGTAAATAAATGGAGAGATGTCATGTTCATGGATTAGTAGACTCACCATCATAAACGTGAACTCTCCCCCGGGTCTTACATTTGATGTTATAGTAGATTTAATGTAATACATTATTACTTAGTATGGTTACTTTATAGCTTTTTAAACACCATTTATCAACATGAATGTTCCAGTTACTCTCTCATATGTGCCTTTTGGTGCACAAGTGTAAGTATTACTCTAGAATAGATACGTAGGAGTGGAACTTCTAGATTGAAAGGATTGCATAGTTAAAATTCTAACTCTTAGGTACTGGTCTCCAAAAAGGTTATATCAATATAAACGTGCACTAACAATGTACTGAGGTATCCATTTTGTCACACGATGGGTGTTTTTGACTAATACATTTTTGCTAATCTGGTCCTGAAAAATGGTATCTCATTGTTTTAATTTGTTTGTCCTTTAACTTTGCTTATGATCTCATGCAGAAGACAATTTTTACATAGTTAATTGTCAGTCTTTTGCATTTGCATGAAGTATTAATCAAGATTATAAACAAATTTCTTATATTTGCTTTTAGTACTTGTATAAATCCTTATTGTTAAGCTCTATAATCCACACAGAATTCATTTTTGTCTTAGTGTATGGTAAGAATTTTATTTCTATTCTAAATGGATAGATAGCTGTTTCAATACCATTTATGGACTTGTAAAGCCTTTCCCCCTGGTGCTTAATATTTCTATTTATGCTTGAACTCTATTTTGTTCCTTTGTTAAAATTGTCCGTTTCTTCACAGAAATGTACATTTTAAATTACATATCTTTAACATCTTGTAGAGCAAACTCCACCAATCTGTTCTTTGCAAAAGTCTCTGGACTATTCTTGAGCAAGTCTCCTTTCAGACAAACATTAGAATCAGCTAGTCAAATTGCATGTAAAATGCTGTTGGAAATTCAACTGGTGTATATTGATCCCTCCTCTCCTATCTCTCTACACTCTCTCTGTGTGATTTTATCCATTCCCAAGGCTTTAAATACTATCTGAAGATTATGATTACATGTACAGAATTCTAGGAAAGGCAAGTTTAATAGGGGTATAAATGTGAAAATAAGCCTATAACGTTTCTAGGAGAAAACATAGGGAAATGCCTCTTCATGACCCTGGGGTAGGCAAATAAATATTTCTTACAATGCAATTAACTAACTGGACAAGAAATCATTGATGACTTGGACTTCATAAAAATTAAAAATTTCTTCATGCTAAATGGTACTTTAAAGAAGTGAAACAGCAAGCTACAGACTAGAATATGTTCACAATAAATACATCAAAGGACAGGTTAGTAGAATACATAAAGAACTTTCACAAATCAGTTATAAAAATGCAACACAATTTTTTAAATGGGCAAAAGATTTGAATAGAGACTTTCCAAAATAAGATATCTGAATGACTACTAAACTTATAAAAACATGCTCAACAAGTTGAGATCATAATGAGATACCACCCCATACACACCAAAATGGCTAAAATTTGAGTGGTAATTCTAAGTATTTGTGAGGACGTGGGGTAGTGGAAGAGAGCCTAAAATATAAGAACCACTTTGAAAAATTGCTTGGTAGTTTCCTACAATGTGAAATGTGCAGCATAATAAAGAAATTCCTATGATAAAGCATTTCCTCTGCTAGGCATATCCCTGAAAGAAATGAGTGCAAAAAAGGACTTGTACAGGAATGTTCATAACAGTTTTATTCCTAATAGCCCAAAGTGGAAACAACCCAACTGTCTATCAAAAATTGTGGTATATTCATACAGTAGAATACTACACAGCAATATAAAGGAATGAAAAATGGATATACATAACAGTATAAACTATATGATTCCGTTTACGGGAAATTCAAGAACAGACAAAACCAAGCTATGAAATCAGAAGAGTGGTTGTGTTGTGCCATGGCAGGGGGTCAGGGGAGGGAGGTTGCAGGGCACGGAAAGACAGGAAGGCTCATGAGTGAATTTTCTGAGGTAAAGGACTATTGACTGAAAGAAAATTGTATAACGTAAGAGTTGTGAGCTATGTTTCATTTAGGTTCTTACTGAAAACACTAGCCTGGGAGACAGTCTTTCAGTAGCTCTGAAACTGCAGGCCAGTTTATATATGATTTTTGGCTGGGGAATGCATGCAGTCTACTATACATCTTGGTAACAGACTACTGCTAGTCACCCAGAACAGATATATATTGAGTTAATGATTTTGGTGCTTTTCTATGTATGGGAAGATGCAAGAAGCCTCATTCACTAAAATTCTTTCTGAGATACATCTAACTATCTAAGGGCCTGTTTGTCCAGAGCATAGAGCGTCCTGTTATCATTTTAATTTCCTGTCTGAAGCACAGAGTGCACTGTCAGACTGCAGCGGGTTAATCTTTGCAGAACTGGGTGATAAGCAACACTGTCTTTCTTTGTTTATAGAACATTTCTTTATCTTGATCTAGACAATAGTTGCACAAGTATATATGCTTGTCAAAATTCATTAAACTTTACACTTAAACCTGTTCATTTTTTCATATATAAAGTATGCTTCACCAGAGCACTGTTAGGATAAAGAGTTGGAGAAAGGTGACAATGGATGTTTGTGTGATTTCTGAAGGGGAGTACAAGACATGTTAATGGGCTCTAAAAGTTGATAGCATTCATTCTTTTTTAAATTTAATTTTACTCTGAAACTTTTTGATTTCCTTTTACTGTGTTCTAGCACTAGGACTCATTTCACCCGATTAGTTCCACTTCCAGAACAAAAATAGAACTGAGACAAGGAGAGAGAAGAAAAAATTGTACATGATGTACTATGATAAAGATAGAAATAGACTTAATTACTTAACACAAAGCCTGTAATAGAATTAACTAAGTCGTGAGTAGTGACAAATACAGGAAAAGAAGTATTTCTCCAGAGGGAAGGAAGGATGTCTTGGAGGAAGTCTTTAGAGAGAGGGTGAGCTGAGAGCACTAATTAGCTGTATATGACCTCAGGGAAGTCACTTAATCTCTCTGGGGATGATTCCATTTTATACATTTTCTTATATGCTAAATGAATTATTAATATTTCTGAGTCACTCAGAAAAGGCTAATTTCTATTCTCTGTACTTAGTTTCATAAGGTAGAGAAATACATAAAACATGATTTGTAATAATAAGTTATAATTGACATATTGAATACGTACTCTGTGCCAAGTAATAGGCACGTATCCTAGGCAATATACTTTCTGTCTTATTTAACTTTCATTTTAATTAATTAGTAATTTTATAATTTGCATTGGATCAAGTAAGATGTTTTAAAATAACATATATATATTTCATCATCATAATAATGTAGCATTATTACAGACAATGGGAAAAAATAGAAAATCATAAAGAAAAAATCCTGTCACTCTGAAAGCAACTATTACCATTTTGGAACATATCTGTTGAATCTTTTATATACACACATTTGTTTTAGTTTGTTTTCTTTGGTTTTATAAAACTGAGATCAAATTCAGTATATGCTTTGCATCATGTTTCTATTTTTTAAAAACATGATTTTTCAATAACCAATAGCATTCCATTTTGTAACTATAATAGATTAGATAATCCCTTACTGTTGACCAGAGGAAAAGTTTTGACACCAATAATGTAAATTTTAGTTACTCGAAAAATCCCCAGGGGCAATGTCTCTAACAGGATCCCTGGGGGAAACAGATGGCACACTTTGAGAGAGTAATTTGAGGAGTGCTTAACACAAGATCTGTTTACAAAAGAGTGGGCAGGGATTAAAGAAGCCACAAGTAATAATGTAGTATGTGACCACACTGCTGATGGCACCCATTGGCCTGAAGTGGCAAGAGGAGGGAGGAGGGGCAGTTAAGGGAACCTAGAAACCAAGAAAGCTCAGAGAAAACCCCTGCCTGACAGAAGCTTAGTAAGTACATGGTCAAGGGAGCAGCCAGTCTGCAGGGACCCCAAAGGAGGAGGCAAGGGGATAAAAGCCAAGACACCCCCTGGCTCTGAGCTCCTGCCTATGTGCCCCACTCAGACTGTCAGAAGCCATAGGGCCAGGGAGACTTTGGTGTGGCCCGCACAGGTTGGCCCCCTTGGGTATAACGCAAGGTAAAGAAAAGTGAAGAGTGCATCTGGAAGAGCAAATGGAATTCCAAACACATGCACTTTCTTGATTTAATCATGCTTACTTGCCAGAATTTATCCTTGTAATGACCTGGTCTGGGAATCAGAGAAATTTTCTCTTGAGAAGTGATGTTGAATCTGAGATCTAAAGGATGTGCAGGTGTTTAGAATGTGATGAGTTCAAAGAAGACATTCAAATGGCTAATAGGTATCTGAAAAGGTGCTCAACATCACTAGTCATCAGGGAAATGAAAATCAAAACCACAATGAGATATCACCTCACACATGTTAGGATGGCTATAATCAAAAAGACAAGAGATAACAAATGTTGGTGTGGATGTGGACGTAATATAAACTGTTGGTGGGAATGTAAATTGGTATAGCCATTATGGAAAACAGTATGGAATTTCCTCAAAAAGTTAAAAATAAAAGTACCATATGATCCAGCAATCCCACTCCTTTGGTATATATCTGAAGGAAACAAAATCGGTATCTCAGAAAGATATATGTATACCCATCTTCATTGCAGCGTCATTCACAAGAGCCAAGATATGGAAACAACCTAAGTGTCATTGATGGATGAATGGGTAAAGAAAATGTGGTCTATGTAGACAATGAAATAATATTCAGGTATGAAACAGAAGAAAATTTTGTCATTTGTGACAACATGGATGAAGCTGGAGGTCATTATGCTAAATGAAATAAGCCAGAGAAATACAAATACTGTATGGTATCATTTATAGGTAGAATCTTAAAAAAAAAAGCCAATTTCATAGAAACAGAGAAGAGAATGGTGGTTGCTAGGGGTTGGGGTGAGGGGGAAATGAGGAGATATAGATCAAAGAGCACAAACTTTTGGTTATAAGAAGATTAAGTTCTGAGAATGTAATGTGGAGCATGTTCACTATAGTTAATAATATGGTATTATATACTCGAAAATTGCTGAGAGAGTACGCCTTAAGCATGCTTACCAGAAAAAAAAGTTAATTGTGTGAGGTGATGGATGTGTTAATTATCTTGATCTTGGTAATCATTCCAATCATTTGATACAATGTATCAAATCATCTCATTGTACACTGTAAGTATATACAAATATATTTGTCAATTATTCCTTGATAATACTGGGAAAAATTTTTAACTAAAAAATAATGCTATAAGTAAGGAAAAGAACACTCTAAGCAGAGGGAATAGCATGTGCAAAGTCCCTGAGGTGAAAGCATATTCAAGGAACTAAAAGAAGGCCAGTGGGTGTAACAGAAAGACAAAGGAGAGAGCAGAGTCAAAGAGAGTAAAGATTTTGACAGGGTCACATTGTAGGTCGCACTAAGGATTTTGGTTTTTATCCTTAAAACAAAGGTAAGCCAGTGCCCAGAATCCAATGACAGATTAGATTTTGTGTCTCAAGCAAATCACTCTACTCTGGGGAGAATGGATTAGCCGGAAGGGAAAAATGAAAGGGAGGTGGGTATACCAGTAATTCATATGAAAGCTTGAATTAAGGTAGTGGGTGGACATGCTGAGACAGAGAAAAGTTTGAGAAATTTTAGGGTCATGAAACTGACAAGACATATATATGGGATATAACAGTGTAGAGGTGATCGCAGTGACAAGGAATGTACTAGATTACTTGTAAGACCGAATGGAAGAAAAGTGTTTTTGGAATTGGGAAATTACAAAATGATTAATAATAATTAATCACATGTTAATTATTAGAGGAAGGTGGAAGGCATAGAAAGGAAAACCTGGGAGGGAGGGATCTTTATTTTATTCCACTGTCCGCTCCGCCCCGCCCCGCCCGTACACTTTTTCTTTCTTTAAACATTGTGAGCTTCCTGAGGGAGGGCCCACACTTTCCCAAGTATTATGAACACTGGGTCTATCATTACCTAGTTCCTTTGAACCACAGTGATAATCCTAAAGATCGTCTGCCTTCTACAGACCCATCCCTAGCTACTTGCTCCTCTTTTGAGTGTCCCCTTTCCTCATCTTATATTATGGTGGAGTGTTCTAACACCGCTACAGTGTAAGCAGGGCTGACAGAACCTTGACATAAGGGCGGGTGGGGTAAGTACAAGTGTCTGGGAGAAAAGACGAGCATGGAATGACAAGCCTAGAGACAACCTGGGGGCCATTTCCCAGGTAGGTGCAGACCTGAACCCTGATCTGGGCCGGCTTTTCCTCCTACAGTATTAGGAATTCTCCTGTGTGGATGCTGGAGTGTGGGGGTGAGGTTCAAGGAACCCCGCTCTCGCACTTTCTCTAGTATCTATCAAGTGGGGGAGCCCCGGGGGGACAGTAGCCAAGTGGGTACCCGCACTCAGTAGCCACTAACACATATTTCTGGAATAAATGGATGGGTACATGAAATACTCGTGCAATGGAAACTTCTTGTGGCTCCTCCCTGGCGAGAAGTATAATCCGTATAAACCCCGCCATCATTAGCAAATCCAAAGCTCGCGTCACTCTGCCCATTCCACGGAGGCCCCACCCACCTCCGGGCGCGGCCCCGCTCGGCGCGCTCCCTCGGCTCGGCATGGCTCCGTAGCACTCGGGGACAGGCGGGGCCTTAGTCAAGTTCCGGGCCACAGTACGCTTGCGCAGAAGGTGCTACAGGCTAGTGGAGGGGCGGAGCCTGCGGAGCTCAGGCGGCGGCGGTAAGGGAAACAAGGAAAGGATCGGAATGGCAGTCAACTCTGGCTAAGTGGGGCAGCTTAGTGAGTGTTTGAAGTGTACGCAAAGAGAACCTGTTGGGGACTGACCTGAGTTTACACTTTTACTGATTTTGCCTTTTTTTCAATTAAGCTTGGTGGTCAAGAGCTGGTGCTTTGCAGGTCGCAGTCTGTTCTGACACCGCGTGCCTCTGTGTGGCTTTGGGCAAGTTACCTGCCCGAGCTTCAGAGTCTATCTCTGTGAAATGGAGCTCACGGGACTTTTGTGAAGATGACATTAGACAGTGTGTGTAAAGTGCTTAACACAGTGCCTTGCACAAAGGAAATGCCCAGTAAGTGGTAAGTGCCATTACTATCATGAACGTTAATAGCATAAGAATCATCATAATGTGTTTTTTTGTGTGTGCCAGGATCTTTTGTATGCAACTATTATGCTGGTAGTCTTTGGGAAATATCAGAGAACATGAGCAGTAACAGGAAATTAAAGACTGGAAAATGTGCTGATTTTAGAAATGAGAAAAAAGTAGATCTTGAAAAATGGACTCCGGTAATCTTGACTTTTACTGAGCACCAATCAAACCCAGGATGGATCATATCAAAGGTAGTTTATGAGGGGAATTCCCTGGCGGTCCAGTGCTTAGGGCGCCGCGCTTTCACTGCAGAGGACGCAGGTTCGATTCCTGGTTGGGGAAATAAGATCCCCACAAGACACGCGGCCAAAAACAAGCAAAAAAAGGTAGTTTGAGAGCCTTTAGAAAAGGAACTAGTATGCACTATGAAGCAGTCTAAACTCTCTAAGAACAAATAAAGCAAGCCAGCTTAACCTTTTTGAATGGATAGTAAACTGATAGCTCAGTGGAAAAACTTTTTGTCTTTTCTGGACCTAAGTCATTTGAACAAAGGTCTCGGCCTGAGATGCTACCCCATTGTAAGCGCCTTTCTTGTCAGCGAGTCTCTTTCCATTTCTGACATAAATCTTACAAAAATAATTCTTTTAGCTACATAGGTAATATGTGAATACCTTTATGTTGTAAAAAATTACAAAACTAAAAATGAAGGGAAATTCCCCCAACATCCCCTCCCAATTCTATTCCCAACTCCACTCATCAGTTTACTGTGCATTTTGTTCAGATACTTAAAAATCTAGCCCTACCCTGACTTGTAGCAGTTAGGACCTTATTCTGCCAACTGAATACCCAACAAAAGGAAGCAGTTTATTAGTCTCATTCGAAAGGAAGCCCAGGGGTAGGAGTGCAGAGCCAGCAGGCTCTTTCTGTCTTGGTTTCACCATCCACAGGTTTGTCCTCATGGTCACAAGGTGATTGCTGCTTCTCTAAAGGTGAGTCCACATATTAGCAGGAAAGGACAAAAGCCATCTTGTGAAGTTTTATATTTTAATTCAAGAAAGGAAGCCTACCGGGCTTCCCTGGTGGTGCAGTGGTTGAGAGTCTGCCTGCCGATGCAGGGGACACGGGTTCGTGCCCCGGTCCGGGAAGATCCCACATGCCGCGGAGCGGCTAGGCCCGTGAGCCATGGCCGCTGAGCCTGCGCGTCCGGAGCCTGTGCTCCGCAACGGGAGATGCCACAACAGTGAGAGGCCCACTTACCGCAAAAAAAAAAAAAAAAAAAAAAAAAAGAAAGAAAGCCTACCAGAACGTCTGCCCACAAGTCACTGGCCATACTGTATCACATGACCCCTCTATCAACAAGGGAGTCTAGGGAAGTAATTTACTTTTCAAGTATCTAAACTACAGAATGGCACAGTAAAAGCGAGTTGTGAATATCTTTTGGGTAACCGAATTTTCAGTGTCTGCCACAGAAATATAGAGTTTCCATAAATGAACTCACACTATATATTTTTTGCAACTTGCCAGTTTTCCTTGGCGATATGAATGAATTAGAACTTTCCATGGTGGTCTGTGTGAAACTTCCTTGGTTGCTTTAGCTGCTGCACAATACCCTCGTTTCATTATTCTAAGGCACACTTTTTCATTCACATGTTATTATCTCTAAAATTAGTATGCATCTTACAATTGCTGTCAGCTAGGCAGCAGTAGTGATGTAGCTGTCATCACCTGCTGGAGATGCTTCAAAACTTGCAGAATGGATGTTAGCAGCCTGGAATATTGAAGATCCTGAGTCTAAACATGATTCAGATGGTTCAGACTCTGAGAATAAGATTTATATATACTTTAATCAATTTATTTGATTAATACTTTCATTTTAATGTATGCATGAGGATGATATGGAGTTAAAAATCCATGTCTTAAGTTTCATGTGGCCTTCTGAGTAAGTATAAAATAAAAATTATAAATGATAAGAAAGCTTTATTTGTTTATTTTTTAAAATTTATTTCATTTATTTATTTTTGGCTGCATTGGGGCTTCGTTGCTGCGCGCGGGCTTTCTCTAGTTGCAGCGAGCGGGAGCTACTCTTCGTCGCAGTGTGCGGGCTTCTCATTACGGTGGCTACTCTGCTGTGGAGCACGGGCTCTAGGCGTGCGGTCTTCAGTAGTTGTGGCATTTGGGCTCAGTAGTTGTGTCTCGCGGGCTCTAGAGCGCAGGCTCAGTAGTTGTGGCACACGGGCTTAGTTGCTATGCGGGCTGTGGGATCTTCCAGGACCAGGGCTTGAACCTGTGTCCCCTGCATTGGCAGGTGGATTCTTAACCACTGTGCCACCAGGGAAGTCCCTGTGTCATAGTTTTATTAGGGGCGTTTTTCTTTTTCAATGATACATAAAATAATGATGTCTATAATTATGACATCCTGAAGTCAATGAAATATGATGTACTACACTATGGCTATTCCGTAGTTTAATCATTTTCTTATCAATAGGTGTTAAGTTTTCACTTTTTTTTTCCAATAATGCTTCAGTAAACCCCTTTTCATGCCTTTTTTTCCATATGTGCAAATAGTATTTCTCAAGATTCCTAGAATTTCATATTTAAAATTCTAATAGCTACTGTCCTCTCCCAAATCCATAACTCCAGCCTAATACTGGGAAAAACTGAGGAGCATCCTATAAGATACCTGACTGATACTCCTCAAAATTGTCAAGGTCGGGACTTCCCTGGTGACGCAGTGGTTGAGAATCCGCCTGCCAATGCAGGGGACACAGGTTCGATCCCTGGTCATTTAATTCCTTGGCCAGTGAGCACAGTTAAATGATTTCCAAATTTTTACATTTCTATTTTACTGAAATTATAATTAATAGAATTAATAGGATCAATTCTTTTCTATGAAAATTTTCTATTTTAAATTTAATTGATTAGCTTTTTTGCCATTTTGAGTGCTAGTTTGTGAACAGTGTTTCTAGCAAGTCCTGTTTTCCCAAGTCAAGGTTAGCAGATCTGACATTTGCCACGTGCAGTTTTAGCCTTTGTCAATTTTATTTTGTACTAATTATTTCTGCCAGAAATATTTATTATGAATTGGACAAAATACTGACATCTTATACTTAATTACTGATTAATTTATGAGAATGTTGTAAGCAAATCCTTTCAGATACTCCAGAAGAATAATATTTCCTTGTCATCTTTCATTGACTTATTGCTTTTTTAGCTTTGCCCATAGTAATACTAACTACTCATACTTACAGTAGAGTTAAGAGCAAGCTAACTCTTTGTTGGATCAAAATGTCCTTGGTGAGAATATGCCCAGGACTAAAATGTTGACCAGGTCTAAAACTGTGGAGTCAAAATGGCTGCGTAAAATAAAACAAAAGAAAAATAAGCAAACAAACACATCATACCCTGCTTGTCAGTCCTATGAAGTACCATAGTTTATTGAAGCATTCCCTATTGATGGACTTTTAGGTTGCTTCCAGTGATTTTTCCCTTCTCTCCCTGCCCCTCCTCCTCTTTTTTTGTTTTTTTGGATTTTTGGCCGCATCGCGGGCGCATGTGGGATCACAGTTCCCCGAACCCCAACCCCCTGCAGTGGAAGCGCAGTCTTAACCACTGGACCACTGGGGAAGTCCCCTCCCTCCCTCCCTTCCTCCCCTCCCTCCCTCCCTTCCTTCCCTCCCTCTTTCTTTCTTTCTTTCCCTCCCCCTCTCCCTCTCGCTCTTCCTCTCCATCTCTCTTACTTCGTCTCCTCCCTATACCTTACTTTATTTTCCATTATCAAAGCTGCAATGAACATGCCTCTTTGTAATCACAGGCAAATGTTTTTCTAGGAGAGGACCTAGAAGTGGAATTGTTGAGTTAGAAATTTGACAGTGAAAAAAAGAGAGTAGTAGCAACTAATATTGAAGCTACAATTAGGGATCTAAACCAAACTCTTCATTTTTCAGACACTAAACCTCTTCCCCAAGATTTCACAGCCTATTAGTAGCAAAGTAGGTCTAGAAATGTAGAACAGGGACTTCCCTCGTGGTCCAGTGGTAAAGAATACGCCTTACAATGCAGGGGACACGGGTTCGATCCCTGGTCAGGGAATTAAGATCCCACATGCTACGGGGCAACTAAGCCCGTGCACCACAACTACTGAGCCCATGTGCCTTAACTAGAGAGCCTGCGTGCCGCAAACTACAGAGCCCACGTGCTCTGGAACCCACGTGCTGCAACTACAGAGCTCACGCACCCTGGAGCTTGCACGCCACAACTAGAGAAGAGAAAACCCGCCCGCCACAACTAGAGAGAAGCCTGCGCGCTGCCACGAAAGAGCCCACGTGGCACAACTAAGACCCAACACAGCCAAAAAATAATAATAATAATAAATAAATAAATCTTAAAAAAAAAAGAAATGTAGAACAGTTTCAACCAGCTCTATGAAAAGTAACACAGGCTTGTAGCTGTGTCTTCAGACATTTAAAAGGAGTTAGACCTCATGCAACTGTCGCAGCTGGTGGAACAGTCTATGTAGGCTGCTGTTGCCTCGAGTTTAGTGTTAGCCTGAAGTTGCTGTAGGTCGGCCAGATTGGCAGTTGGGAAGGAAAGCTGGATGTGGACAAGATCAAGGACAAACTAGAACCTTCCAGGGCAAATTTGGGCCCATAAAGAACACTGGGACACTCGAGGACAAACTGGAACCTGCCTCTTGCCCCAGCTGACATCGTGACTGTGACCTTGTAAGAGACCCCAAGGCAGAACTGTTTAGATAAGCTGCCTCCTGACCCACAGAAACTGTGAGATAATACATGTTCATTGGTTTAAGCCTCTCAATTCTGGTAACTGGTTACACCACAGCGAGTAACTAATAAACCTAGATACTGATAGTGTGTTCATCAAAACTGCCTCAACATCAAATTGCCGTGGCACCAGCAGTACCAGTGGCCAGTAGCTTGCAAATCTAGCCACTTTAAAATAGACAGGGTGGGTCTCATGGAAAGGTAGAGTATAGGCATTTGAAATCCATGAGTTCTGGAATTTTCAAGCAGCCTGGATTTCATTCTGGCCCTGATAGCCCATCACTTTCTGACCTGGCACTCTTCTAGGTTGCTCCCTCAGCAGTAGCTTTTGGTCTCCTAACGACTCCACCTGTACGCTCTTGTTCAGCACTCCCAGCTCCTCACCCCTCATTCCTTCCCTGGACAGCTGGATCCTGTAAGTTGAGGCATTTTTGTTTTTCTCCATGCCCATGTCTTACAAAAGATATTTGGATCTATCTAGCCATCTGAAGAATAGTCTGCCCTTCTCCAATTTAGGGAAGGGGATGTTCAGATAAAAAAATCAACTCTAGGGCTTCCCTGGCGGCACAGTGGTTGAGAGTCCGCCTGCCGATGCAGGGGACACGGGTTCGTGCCCCGGTCCGGGAAGATCCCACATGCCGCCGAGTGGCTAGGCCCGTGAGCCATGGCTGCTGAGTCTGCACGTCCGGAGCCTGTGCTCTGCAACGGGAGAGGCCACAACAGTGAGAGGCCCGCGTACCGCAAAAAAAAAAACCCAAAAAACAAAAAAATAAACTCTATGTACTTAGTGGTAAGCATCACTGCCAGCCTCTGAAGCTTCCTAAAAACTATCCTCCTGCTTGTCTGGTGTTTGATGTTATGTTTGAAGAGAAATGTGCAAAGAGACAGATTGTCTAGCAGCCAGAGATTGCTTAACAGGATAGCTGTATCTTGGTGGGGTCACCATAGATTAAGGGCTATCCAGTCTTCTGTTATGTGATAATAACATTTATATAGGAACTACTAAAGTGATTTATATATGTAACTCATTTAATCCTCTCAACAATTCTGTGATGTAGGTATTCTGCTTTATAAGATCACTCACCATCTTACGGTGACTAAGATTTTTCAGGAAAGTCTCAATTTCAAAAGTCTTGGTCTGTTGTCATTAGCTATCAAAATGCTTCAGAAGTTCTGAGATTTCAGTATTTGAACTATACCTCAGACTGTCTCTACCATTAGAGAGTGGATTGCAAATACTTTTTTTTTTTTGGCCACAACACGCAGCATGAGGGATCTTAGTTCCTAGACCAGGGATGGAACCCACGCCTGCTGTAGTGGAAGAGTGGAATCTTAACCACTGGATCACCAGGGAAGTCCCTGCAAATACTTTTTATACTATTTATTCTGACATTTGGTTCAGAAAGTATGGTCATATTAATAGAATGATTTCAGTGCATCTACCCACCCATGCCAGCTTCTGGTGAATACCCCTACTCCCAGTCTCTGCTGTGTGGGGTGGTTATTTTTGTACCAGATGATACCTCCCTTCCATCTCATAACAGCTGATTGAGTGAAAGTGGACTTCTAGTCCAGAAGCAATCAATTCATAGGCTGCCAGCCTGCATCCTATATTGAAGTGATGAGCTGGGCCAATCACATTTTTTTGTGTGGGTAAATATGAACCAAGAGGTGAGCAGGAGGTTTCTACCCTAGGCTGGGGAGTCCATGATGGCCAGGTGCAGGTGAGTAAGCAAAGCGAGCACGCTGAGAGGTAGGGAAGAAGGAGCATATATCCAGAGAGAGACAAAGGTGTAACAGGACAAAGAGGGAGACGGAGAAACAAAGAAAGTAGAGGCAGAGACATAGAAAGACACACTGACCTCAAATGAGAGAGAGAAAAATTGGTTCCTAGTGGCTCTTAGGTTTCTGTGAGGTACTACATAACTTGGATTGTTCCTGTACTTCAAATTCACATAAAATTCAATAAACACCTTTCACTTTAGCGAGTTTGAATGAATCTCTTCCAGGGATTCCCTGGTGGCGCAGTGGTTGAGAGTCCACCTGGCGATGCAGGGGACACGGGTTCAGGCCCCGGTCCGCGAAGATCCCATATGCCGCGGAGCGGCTGGGCCCACGAGCCATGGCCACTGAGCCTGCGCGTCCGGAGCCTGTGCTCCGCAGCGGGAGAGGCCACAACAGTGAGAGGCCCGCGTACCGCAAAAAAAAAAACGTTGTAAAGAATGAATCTCTTCCTTGCCACTAAGAAAGCCTGATGAAAGTTGTCTCTAATGTCCATACTTAATTCAATTTTAGGGATTCTGGATCTGAGCAGTCAAAATGGTTGGATAAACTAAACCTCAATGTATTAAGAGAACTGTACTTTCTCAAAACTGTGGAGTATTCAGGTTGGATGATCAGTGCATTTTCCCTCCCTCAAGAAAACTTATGTAACAACCAACTCCTATGTCAAGTCTGCTTGGTGAGACTGGATCTGAACAAAGGAGAAACTGTTTTCAGAGTTATTCTCAACTAGCTATCAGGGTGCAATGCATCACTCACCTCCATCACTGGAATGGCCCTCCTGCTCTTGAGGAAGGGACAAGTCACACAGACGGGTTCTCTTGAAAGGCTTCCTTTTATTAGACTCTGTGTAGGCTCCACCCTTCTATTGACTCTTTCTACAGAGAAGTTATAGCAACTTTATTATTAATAATAATAGATAACATTTATTGAGTGTTTTCTATGTAACTTGCTCTGTACTCCTTTATAAATACCTTACTGAATCCTCAAACAACCCTGTTAAGTATGTATTGTTACGTCACTTTACAGATAAGACTCAGGAGGGTTAAGAAGCTTGTCCAAGGGCAGGGAACAAGGAGGGAAATAAGGGAACAAGGAGAGAGCTGGGAGGGCAGTGACCACATTACACACATTACGAGATGCCCTTGTCACATTAGTTTTGGAGATAGTTTACTCTCTTTTATTTATTTATTTATTTATTTATTTATGGCTGTGTTGGGTCTTCGTTTCTGTGCGAGGGCTTTCTCTAGTTGCAGCAAGTGGGGGCCACTCTTCATCGTGGTGCACGGGCCTCTCACTAGTTTACTCTCTTGATTTGAGGAGGAGACACATGATTAGATAGGAGTTTCTGTTTCCTTAGCAGGATATCTGCATGTGGCTCATGTCAATCATCATTATTTTAAATATTATTATTTTAAACAATAATAACAATACTGACAACATGCAGTAATAATAATGATATTAATCATGTATTAAAGTCAAGACTAGAAGCTTTCATCACCCTGCCAGGTAAGTATCATTATTCTCACCTTAGAAATGAAAAACCTGAGATTCTAAGTGGTTAACTTAGTTCACAAACTATAAGCAGTAAAGTCAGGATTCAGGCCCCTGTCTGTCTGTTAAATTCATTGCTTTCTTTTCCCTCACTGTACCACCTGTCAATCAAATTTCCAATCTGAATTGACTATTTTCACACCCCAGTAGTTTTCCCTTGGCTGTATCCTCATTTTAGAAGGAAATCTTCATAGACATCTAACATGGCACTAGGGTAGAAAACTCGAAGTGGAAATGGTGTACTGCCTTGGGTTCCAGTGGGGTGAGTGTCATAAATTTTGCCAATAGTAACTCTCTCGGGATGGTCTTAGTTTCCGAGTTCTCTGGACAATTTCAAAGCTTCTTGGACACCAGACAAATTATTGTTAAAATAATGAACAAGGAGCAGTATAACTCTAAGTTATAGTAAGGGTCTTTATTTTTATTGGTGCTTCTGACCCCTAGAAGTGTTTGGGTGTTTCTTTGTAGTTAAAAGACCTGGCTCAGTCTCTCAGCCTCTGAGCCAAGTGGGTCTGTGGGTCATGGGAGCTGGGAGGGTGGCAGTAGCCTCACATATAATCAAGACATTTTTACAAAATGAAAAAATAGCGAGTGTTGGTGAGGTGGTGGAGAATTTGGAACCCTCATACATTGCTGATGGGAATGTAAAATCATTCATTTAGCCACTATGGAAAATCTTTTTGGCAGTTCCTCAAAAAGTTAAACATAGTATTACCATATGACCCAGCAAGCCCACTCCTAAGTATATACCCCAAAGAACTGAAAACAGATACACAGACAAATACGTTTACAGGCATGTTCAGAGCAGCACTATTCACAGTAGTCAAAGGGTGGAAATAACACAAATATCCATCAATGGATACACGGACAAACGCACTGTGGTATACATACAATTATTTAGCCATGAAAAGGAATGAGGTACTGACATGCTACAACCTGGATGAACCTTGAAAACATCATGCTAAGTGAAAGAAGCCAGACACAAAAGACTACATATTGTATGATTCCATTGATATGAAATGTCTAGAATAGCCAAATCCAGAGAGACAGAAAATAAATTAGTGGTTACCCCTGGTTGGGGAGAGGCAGGGATAGAGAGTGACTGCTTAATGGGGAGGGGGTTTCCTTTTGGGGTAATAAATGTTTCACAAGTAGAGATGGTGTGGTTGCTTAACATTGTGAATGTAATAAAAGCCACTGGGTTGTTGACTTTAAAGTGGTTATTTTTATGTTATGTGAATTTCACTTCGATAAGAACAAGAGAAAGTTCAGCAGCCCTCTGTGCCCTTCTGAGCTTGGAATCTTCCCAGTGGATACAGGGCAAAAGAAACACCTAGCCCCCATCCTTGTGGAGGCACTATAAAAGGTGCCTTGTCCTAGAGTGGCATGTGTCGTGCTTTCATTCATCCGCGCACAAATTCCCACGTACTCGGCGCACAGTGTCTGAACCAGGTCCTGGGGTGCAGACGGTAGTCTCTGCCCTCGAGGTGCGCAGCCTAGGGGGAGACATCCCGCAAATTAAAAAAACAAAACAAAACACAACTCCGTGATGAACCCAGCCAAGGAGCGTTGTCTACTCAAGTAGCAGGGTGTCCCGAAGGAAGGGGCCTTTCTCAGGGGGTTTGGACTGGGCTATTTCGCGTCCATGGCCGCCAAATACCTTGCGACAAATTCATTCTTTTGTTGTTCATGGAAATGAAACAGTTTTTCAAGTCCTTCAGGAGCTCGTCCGCAAAGGTGGGAAGAGGGAACTCAGCACAAGAATGTCAGCCAGGAGGGAGAGGGGTGGGTAGGCGGAGGACCCCCTGCGCCCCGCCCCGAACCTCGGGGGAGGCCGGCGACCAGGGCTTGGGGAGGTGGGGACTGCGCGGGGCCGCGCTCCCGCCCTCCTCGGCGCCTGCGGACCCGCAGGCGGCGGGCGGCCCGCGAGGGGGCGGCGGCTCCCGGGCTTTGTGGCCGCTGCGCGCGCGGTGGGGCCTGACCGGCCGGGGGCGCGCCGCCGCCGCCCGGCGCTCCGGAGCCCGCGGCCCTCCCGGCCGCCCAGCCTGCGAGAGGAGCCGAGGCCGCTCGCGCTCGCATCCCGCCGGCCCCTCCCCCGATCGCCGTGGCCGCTGCGCCGCCGCTGCAGGTAGGAGGCTGGCCCGCCGGGCGGGCCGCAGCGACGCGGGGGCGCGGGCGAGGGTCAGGCGGGAGGCTCGGGCCAGACGTGCGGGGGCCGCGCGGCCGGCAGGGCGGGCTTCCGGCCCAGGCGCCACGACCCCTGCCCCGCAGGCCCGGCTGCCACCTCCGCGCGCCGCGATGGGACTCGGTGAGTGGGGCCGGCCTGCGGCGTACAAAGCCCCACGGCGCGGACCTCGGGGAGATTCAGCGTCGCACCCGGGGTCGGGGGACTCTGGACTCCGGGAGTGGAGGAGCCGCTTGGGAGGAATCCAGATGACTCGCAGTGCCGGGGTCTCCCCATCCCGGGGTCCCCACTGTATGCCGGGCACTGTGCTCGCGCTTTTCCATACTCGTCTCCTTTAAGACCCCTTGTGTCCCTTACAGGGGTGTAATGGGAGGGGTCTCTCACCCAGAGGCTGAGGGCCGAACATCACATCGGTGCCCTCCTGACCTTGGGAAATCTCCTTTGCTCTGAGCCTTGGCTCCTGCTTCTGTAAATGGGGGTGAGATGGGGGGAGGGATGGTGGCAGGGGAGTGCGTCGTTTAATGCCTACCCCCAGGTGCTATTGTGAGAGATAATGTACGTAAATGATCATAGCTAAATATTGAGCACTTTCTATATACCAGGCCCTAGGTACCAAACAGTTGGCATGAGTTATCTAATTAAGTCATCACACTGGCGCTGTGATGTAGCTACTATAAATTGCACGAGTAATTTTTATTTAGGAGTAGGAAATAGAGAAGATTATTTAGTCTCCCTATTCTGATTCAGGAGATTGGGTGACTCTTAGGTATAGTAACATTTAAGATCACAGATGTTCCTGCAGTGTCAGGAGAGTGGTTATAGGATATATTTGTTACACATTTAAAACTGGGAGGTAGGATAATATCAGGGCCAGGGGTGTGCATTTTAGTATGTCAGATAAGTCAATTGTGTTACCAAGGAAATTGTTGAATTCAAAAACATAGTTTCTGAGTTAGGACTGAGGACTGCTAGGGGAGTTCCGGGCCAGAGAGACAAGGGGTGGAGGGGGAGGAGAAGGGAGGATTCTGAAGCTCTGGAAGAGGATATGGAGGAAGGGACCAGCGTCTACCACCCCAGCAGTTTTCTGGACCAGGATTCCATCCTGCCCTTAGAGACCAGGCATCCTGTCTGGGAGGAGAGAGGGGGAGGGATCCTGGGGTGAGATCAGTGAATTGTCTCTTATTATTCCCAGGACACCCCAAAAGTATTCAGATGGGTTGAGAGCCAGGTGACGGGGCCTCCTAAAATGTCATGGTCGCTTCTCATGATTCTTGAAATTCTTTTACTATGTTTGAGGCGATTGGGATGCTCAACAACCCTGAAGATTGGTAAGGTGCTTCAAATATCAGTACAAAGACGGAACTGATGTAATGAAGGAGTGTGTTTGAATACAGTTCCCTTGGTTAGAGAAGCAATGGGCCTGAGGAGATTATTTTGGGGTTCAGTTTGAAATGGGGAGAACTGGAAGGCTTTGGACCCTGAACAAGGAAGAGAAAGGCAGGAAGGGCCAGGCATTGCACCCAGGGGCAGGGGGTAGAAGGAGAGCTGAGGACCCACAACACCATCTGAAGAACACCCACCCGGCCCGCTAGTGCTCGGCTACCCAGAAGGCACCCCTTCCTCTCCCGACTGTGACCGTGTCTTACGTGAGTGTTGTTTAAGGTCGGGGCTGAACTCGGGCTGACTTTTTTCCTGAGTGAGCAGGAAAGGCTTCTTAGAGAAGGGTTGTTTTAAAACCAGGACTTGAAGAAGGGGGTGTTTGGGCACATAGTGATGGTGAAAGTAGGGAGCCGTGTGCCTAGTAAAGAAGAGCAGCTGCTTTGGAGAGACAGACAGTGGGAGGTTCGAATCCTAGGTCTGCTATTTCTCCGCCATGTAGTTTTTTGGTGAGGATTAAAGAATGTTTTTTCAAATGCCTGGTAGGGAGCTCAACAAGCACTAGGACCTTTTTCCCTGTCCATGGTGACAGTTGTTTAATTCTTGTCTGCTGAGCACCAGTCTTATGCTGAGTCATATGCTTCATGCCTGGGAGAGAGATGAGTCAGAAATTATGTGTTTCCCTTAGGAATTTCCCAGCCTAGTGAGGGAGATGGACACAATGAGCAAATCACAGAAAATATGGGAAGTACAATCATATACAACTGTCAGTGAGATCAGAGAAGAGTAACTCATTCGTTCTGGATAGAATACTCAGGGCTAATCTACCTCTAACGAGATTTAACAAGATGAGACGTTATAGAGGTTTTGAATGCTACACAAATTCCTAACTTCTATCTTTTTTACCTCTGTCTTGTCTTTGCCCTGATATCCTCTCTCTTAAAAAAAATTCTAGTTTCAGTGTGTACGTAGTTTGTAAACTGCCTCAAACTCATTTTAGGAGGAAGCTGTTATAAATAAAATAAACATAATAGCCTGGTTATTAGTTGAGGAAGGCTTCACAAAAATTTCATGAGAGTTGGACTTAAGGGTTAAAGATGAGCCCTTGGTGGATCTTGGGGTAAAGAATTCCAGCCAGAGGAGGCCCCATGTCTAGAGGCATGAGAACACAGTAGGTTCAAGGGCACGAAGGTGAGTTTGGTCTGGCTGGGTTGAAACATACATGGAAAGGGTGGTTTGGGGTGGGGTAGAGGGGGCACTGTAATTGGGGCCAAATCTGGAAAGGCCTTGAATGCCTTGTGAGCAGTATGGACTTTATTGCTTAGGCAGTGGGGGAAATGTCAGAGGTTTACACGCAGGACTGTGGCATCATCACTGTGTTTAAGAAAGATCCCTCTGGTGGCTGTGTGGAAGAGGAGCTGGAAGTTTGGGAGATCATTTTGGGAGACTAGGGCTTACCTTGGACATAGGCAATGAGGATGGGAGCAGAGAGAAGAGATATTGAGGTAAAATATGTAGAAGTGGTAAATGTGATGAGTGGTACCATGTGATTGAAGAGCACGCTGAGGTTTCTGCTTTGAGCCAAGTTAATGTGGCTGAAATGATCAGAAATCAGGAGGTCTGGGGGTAGAGGAATAATTCATTTGCTTTTGGAGATTTCTGAGGTACCCATAATGGACAGCTAGATAGAGGTGGCTAGGAGACAATTGGAAATGTGTGTGGTGCTGAGGAGAGAAGATGGGGCTGGAGAGAGGTTCTCCCTGACACCCCTACTTTCTTTTGAACAAACACTGAGAGTCAATTGTGTGCTCAAGATACAAGTAAAATGTAGTTCCATGCCTCAGGAGCTCAGTTAGAGGAGCCCCTCAAGGGTATGGATAGATTGCAGTACGGAGTAATTCTGAGGGCTGCAGGAAAAGGTAAATTCTTGAGACCCTGGGCCCAGAGATTTTTTGGGTTTTTTTAATAAATTATTTTTTATTTGTGGCGTGCAGGCTCAGTAGTTGTGGCTCGCGGACTTAGTTGCTTCGCGGCATGTGGGATCTTCTCAGACCAGGGCTTGAACTTGTGTCCCCCGCATTGGCAGGCGGATTCTTAACCACTGTGCCACAAGTCTGGGCCCAGAGATTTGAGAGCCGTTGATGCTGAAGTGGTGGGCCTAGAGGAGAGAGTCCTCACAGACAAGAAGCAGGCTGGAGCAGGAACACCTACATAAGGGGACTTTCTGTATTGTAAAAGCACTTTCTGTGGAGGGTACTTTAATAATGACTCCAAGGGGGCTTCCCTGGTGGCGCAGTGGTTGAGAGTCCGCCTGCCGATGCAGGGGACGCAGGTTCGTGCCCCGGTCCGGGAAGATCCCACATGCCGCGGAGCGGCTAGGCCCGTGAGCCATGGCCGTTGAGCCTGCGCGTCAGGAGCCTGTGCTCCTCAACGGGAGAGGCCACAACAGTGAGAGGCCCGTGTATCGCAAAAAAAAAAAATAAATAATAATAATGACTCCAAGGGAATTTTAGGGAGACTGGGATGGGGGTGGGGAGATGGATTAGGAAGGAGCAGTGGGGGAGGGGAAGGAAGGGGTCAGGACCTTTAGGAACCTGCCTCTGGTTCACAGAGGGAACTGTGAGGGAGGGGGGACGGGAGGGGGGAGCTCTTGCCTTAAACACAAGGCTGGTTCTGCTCACAGTCACCCTCAGACGCAGATGGTAAAAATAAACACTTCCCAGTTACTTGGCTGCCTCGAGTGGGTGGCCAAGGGAAAGGGGAGGGAGAGCACCGGAGGAAGCAAATTTAGTGCTAGGTTTAGACTGGAAGCTCCCCTAAAGGAAAGAAAGAAGACAGAGAGGGCGCAGGTGAGTGGCCATCCTGAGTAGACAGGTCTGAACTTGTGAGAGCAGGTACACAGCCAGGTGTGCACGGGGACAGTAATGTCTGACTGTTGCTACCTCTGTGTCAAATGGAATCACAGAGGCATCATAGCTGTAGAAATTTGTTGTATCATGTTGTAAAAAATTTGGCATACAACAGTATTTACAAGAAGAAGCCAGGAAATGATTTTTGTTTTGAGAAATCCTTTATAGAAGAAGAAATTTAAGATAGTAGAACATCTAGATATAATTAGTAAAAAATGTGAATGGCGAGCAGGTTAGTTTCAACGTATATTCCACAAATATTTATGGAGTACCTTCTGTGTACCAGGTGGTCTTCAAGGAGCTGGGGCTACAGTAGTGAAAGAGAGATCCCATCACCTGCTTTAGATGTTTCACTTGGAACTACTTAACCTATAGAGTTAAACCTGGGCGTGGGCCTTAAATCCTCTGAAGTGCTGAGATCATTTTATTCTGTGGCAATGTTCTCTTTCTTTGGCTAGTAGCTCCACTAGCCTCATAAATAATCAGAAAATACCATCTATGCGTCTTTGGCAGAGAACTGTGGAAATTAGGTTGCAGAAAAACCATTGTAGCAGCAGTGCTAGTATGGACTGCCAGCACCGGATGGGGCTTTAGAGAACACCCATTGCAGCTTTATTTTTTAGAGATGAGGAATCAACAGTCAGGGGGGAAAGGGGACTTGCCTGACGTCACAGAGTGAGTGTCAGACTTGAGAGCAGTGCCCTCGAGTTTTCCATTGGGAAAGTGGGGAAGGCAAAGTGATGCTAGTGATGGTACCTAGCAAAAGGGCATCTTGATGACGGGAGGGTTCCAGAGAAGAGATGTGGGGGGAGGGGTTGAAAACAAATAATGAAGCTTCGCTTTTAGGCCCTCCTCTGTTACTGGGACCCCAGGAACCCCCGTAGTTTGCTCTAAGCCTAAGCTTCCTCATCTGTAAAATGAGAGGATTGGACTGAAGTCCTGTTTTAGTTATAACATGTTAGGATCTATGTTGTTTCCAAAAGAAGTTGTTTGGGGGATGTGGAGTCAGGAGACAGAGTCAACAGACCAGGATAGGAAATAGGCTTTCATCTCTTTAGAGCAAACTGATCACCCATAGCCTGTGGCCAGGCCTCCCTTCAGGGATTGGCTGCCACATTTCCTGCAGCTTACTCACCAGTTCTGTATTTGTTCTTTCTTTCAGTCTTTCCAAAGTGGCCCTGCTTTGTTCTAATGCTAATTCTATTTACAGTCTATTCTGATAGGAATTAAGGTCCTTATTCTTAATCCCACCCAATCCTGGAGTAACATCCCTGGGCACATCTCTGTGACTGTGCTTATCACACTGCCTTGTCACCAGCCCATCCACAGTACACTGTGTTGTGATATGTCTTCACTGGACTGTGGTCTCCTGGATCTTAAGGAATACCCCTCCCTCCAGTGCCTGCGCATATAGGTGCTCTAGGTGCTTGTTTAATCCTCCTGTATCCTCTTTGCCTCTACTTTCTCTTGATCCCCCACCGTAGTGTGGACACACACACGTCCTGGTCATTTCTCACTTTGAAACAGTCCCTGGCATGCACCGCCTCCTTTCCATTAACATCACCACCACTCAGAATCCAGGTCCTTTCTTATCAATTATTTATCTGAATGATCTCCTTCAGCCCTCTCTGTTCATATCCTATACATTCTTAAAGATCTAGCTCAAATGTCCTCTTGTTCATGAAGAGTGCAAATTAACCTCTTCTCTGAGCACCCAGGGTGCTTTGTCCTCTGTTATGGTGTCCATTCATTGTACCTTTCCTTTTGGTTGTCAGTTTCTGCATGCCAATGCTCCTTCAGCTTGTCTTTGTATCTCCCACATACTCTAGGACAGTACTGAGCCTTTGGCAGGAGTCCATTACATATTTGTTGAATTGTATGTCTATGAATAAAAGAGCCAATAAGTATTTGAGTATATGCTGTATTTAGACCACTGTTCTACTTTTGGAAGCAGTTCAGTATGGGTGAGCGGGGTGCAAAGAACTAAAATTTATTGAAGATCTAGTCTGTGATTCTTTACTCCCATTGCAGGATAGTTGTGTAGAGAGAATAAAGCAGAGTAGGGAGTATTAACCCTGTTTTACAGAGGAAGCATTAGAGGTTAATTGACTTGCCCAAAGTCACACAGCTAGGTGAGTGCTGAATTCAGGATTTGAACCCAGGTTCTCTGCATCTACTGTCTTGGTTATTTCACTTCACTTGAGCAGTAGTGCATTAATATCCTAATATCTGTCTGAGATCTCAGTGTCACAGATTTTTAGTCATGGTTCCCATCCTGAGTGTTGACTTCAAAGAACTCCCTTTTCTACAAATAGCAGTAGAAGTAAAATCTGGCCAACTTTCTCTGGTCTTTGCTCAAATTTTAGGACTTAGTTTGACCCTTGGTGGACTTAAAATATCATTAGGTGATGTGTTAGTCAGCTTGGCCTGCCATAATAGAAGACCACAGACTGGGAGGCTTAAACAACAGAAATTTATTTCTCACAGTTCTGGAAGCTAAGAAGTCCAGATCAAGGTGCCGGCAAGGTAGGTTTCATTCTGAGGGCTCTTCTCTTGGCTTGTAGGTGGCTGCCATCTCTCTGTGTGCTCACATGGCCTCTTTGTAAGCCCTGGGGTTAGTGCGGGGAGGGGCAAGCTCTCTGTTGTCTTTTCTTCTAAGGGCACTAATCCTCTTGAACCAGGGCCCCATCCTTAGGACCACATTTAATCTTACTTCCTTCCTTAAAAGCCTAATCTCCAAATACAGTCACCCTGGGAGTTAGGGTTGCAGCAAATGAATTTTTTTGGGGGGGAGGATACAAACATTCAGTCCCCTAACTGATGGATTTTTAAGGTGCATATTAAATGTACTTATTACAATCTTCTGGTGGTTTAGTCAGTGTTAGTGTTTTGGGAATTGTGCTGATTATTTCCGCTTTGTTCTTTTATGGTATTGGAATCCTGCTATTTTATTTAGTCTTGTCTATGGGTCTTTGCTTAGCCCAAGAGGAACTTCCATTGCATTTGGATTTTGCTATTTTATTTGACCATTTTTACTTTAATGCAGCTTTTTGGTGTACTGATTGTTTTACTATGTATGATACTCATTCTGTGCATGGTAGACAGTTTTATGACTAAATCAAAATACATTCATTCATTAAATCTTGCTGAGGCTCACTGTGGGGTCTCTGGGCTGCTTGTTGTTCTACAACCACGCATAAGAACAGGTAGCACTCTGTCTAGCAGAACAGCAGCCAAAAAAGATGATCCGTACAGAGGGGAGTTGGAGTTCCCTACAAGGGAAGGGCAGTTTCTAATAAAGGCTAATGTAGCAGAGAAGGCTTGTTGTGTTGTCATCTATAACCAGTTATGGACGTTCCTAAGCAGTTTTAAGCTATAATGTGCTTTCTAGCCTCTAAGTTTCTATTAACAAGCTTGTCTTGGAGATCTCTTTCTTTGGGAAGTGTTTGTTTACTTAGGACTGTCAGGTGCTCAAGCAGAATGTCAGCATCCAGTTCCCCTTGAGGTGTGGACCATTTTAAAGCTCTATGTTATTGCTACAGTTACTTTTCAAACATACATTCTTAACAGATCAACGGTGGAAATTATTTCAGAACCCTAGTTAGAGTGAGAGGGGTGCATCTGGGTTGGGGTGGGGAGCTGTGGACCCCAGGTTTGAGACCTAGAAGGGTGGAGGTGATGGGAGTGGGGAAGGGAGGGGAGGAGCCAACAAATGGAGATGATGGAAGCTGGCACAGCTCTTCCTAGGTTGTCCCTGCTGACAATCAGATTGCTAATTGATATGTAATTTGACCTGGGGCACTAGAGGCTGTCATTAGGTCTGAAAGAAGAGGGCTAAGCGGATCAGAGAGCAGCCTGGGCTTGGAGTCAGACCTGGGTTTGAATCCTAGCGCTGCTACTATTTGTGTGATCACCGGCAAGTTACGGAGCCTCACTTTTCTGATCCAGGAAATAGGAAAAATAATTGGTTTAGTGGGGATAAACAGCCTGCTTCAGGAGGCTGTTGGGGATCCATAGGGGACCTTTGGGGTACACTGTCTCACACCAGAATCCCTTTATAGCCCGGAAGGATGCAACCACATGGCCGAGGGAGGCCTGCTGTTCTACAAAATTAAGCAAAGTAAATTGGTAACTTGGATTTACTTAGCTAGTGATTAAATAATAGTTTAATTAATAGGCTATTAATGGTCCCCAGGTGTTGGTAATTCTGAGTATTTGCTTTTGAGAGTTGTATAATTTCTTCTGGTATTTGTGATACTTTCATAAAGTTTTGTGGGTTTTTTTTTGTTGTTGGTTTTTTTTTTTAACAGTGTAACAAATGATGCTCTCAGGGGCTATTTTTGGGAAGATTAAATGATACAGTGCATATTAAGCAGTTAGTATTGTGTCAAATTCACAGTAAAGGCTCAATAAAAATTATCTGCTGGGGCTTCCCTGGTGGCACAGTGGTTGAGAGTCCGCCTGCCAATGCAGGGGCCACGGGTTTGTGCCCCGGTCCGGGAAGATCCCACATGCCGTGGAGCCGCTGGGCCTGTGAGCCATGGCCGCTGAGCCTGTGCTCCGCAACGGGAGAGGCCACAACAGTGAGGGGCCTGCGTACCAAAAAAAAAAAAAAAAAAAATCTGCTATTGTAATTATTGCTCTTATTAGAGACTTAACTGGCCGCACTTAAGATCCTTATGAATTTAGACAACCCCCCAGCCCACCACCACCTGGTGGCAGTTAGTGGTACTGCACACATTGTGAGGAACAAGTATTAAATTGCTTGGAACTAATTCCATGTAGTTTCATTTCCACTAAGTATCAAAGGGACTTTGTTCAGGCAGAGTATGGCTTATTTGCCGAGAGCTGCAATTCATATATCACTAAACAATGAAGGGACATTTTTTCACTGCCACAGTTGGCACAGATTTAAAAAATGTTAACAACAGAAGTCAATGAAGTGGGCATGTCAATTAGTACACCATTTCTGGAGGGCAGATGGTGATGGAACAGAAGTCTTGAGTGTTTTTATATTTTGTGGCAACCATTCCTCTTCTGGGAATTTATCTTGAAATAATCAAGGATATAAAAAATATTTATTTAAAAAGAAAAAATATATAATGTATAAAATAGCATTAATATATAATGTATAAAATAGCATTACCTTTAATAGAATGAAACAGGGAACAATTCCTTTTTCATTTGTGAATCAGATTCCCGATCCTTATAACAGTGATTTTTTTTTTTTTTTTTTTGCGGTACGCGGGCCTCTCACTGTTGTGACCTCTCCCGTTGCGGAGCACAGGCTCCGGACGCGCAGGCTCAGCTGCCATGGCTCACGGGCCTAGCCGCTCCGCGGCATATGGGATCTTCCCGGAGCAGGGCACGAACCCGTGTCCCCTGCATCGACAGGCGGACTCTCAACCACTGCGCCACCAGGGAAGCCCCAGCAGTGATTCTTAAAAAGAGTGGGTAGACATCTTCTGGGGGCAGAAGAATTGGGATGGGCTTCAGATCAGAATCTGCTCTGGGGGCTGTGTAGTTTAAGAACATTCAGTATACCTATTGATTTCATAATAAAAACTATAGAATATAAAGTTGAACGTAGTCATCTTGGCAGATAGAGATCATATAGAAGAGATATATTATAGGGAGGGTGTGTTAATAAATTTCAGTTTGGGAACACTGATTTATAGGAAATAGGAGTATTGATGAAGGCAAAAATTAATTTTGGACTTTTGGGGAAGAAGGGGCCTGGATTGGATCATTGTAGGAACATTAGAGCAACGTGACTGAAGCGTAGGCCTGATAATTTAGGGGTACAGGGACACATCTCCAAAGATAAATTCCCCCTCATTTCTCTTTGCCCAAGACCTGAGGGCCAAACCACCTTTGACTTGTCTAAATCTCTCGATTTCTGATACTGATGTGTCCATGATGAATGTGAGGTACCTTGTATCTGGAGACACTGATCACACTAACTTTAACTTTTGGGAGGAGGTCGTACATAGTGGGGGACCCTGAACAGGCTCTGTTGCCCCCATGTAAAGCCTACATTCCTTGGCCTCTATTTCAAGGCTCTCTGATCTGGCTGGGTCCCCTCCAGCCTCAGATCTAACAGATTTCAGTTATTTACAACAATAGTAACCCCTCCCCAGGCATAGTAGGTGAAGAGCTGACTTGTAATGGTGTGATTTTAAATCAGTGTACCATAAATTTAAAAGTCACAGCCTCCCCCCACCCCCCAGCTTTGTATTGTGGAACTTTTCAAGTGTGCACAAAGATCAAGAGAATAATTTAATGAATCTTTGTGTACCCATCACCCTTGTTCAAATGTCCCATTTTTGGCCAGTGGGACTCCTTTCAAGTTAGTTTCTAATTCTTTCAATACAGGTTGGTCAGGGTTTTTTTGTTTTAATTAATTAATTTATTTACTTTTGGCTGTGTTGGGTCTTCGTTGCTGTGTGTGGGCCTTCTCCAGTTGCAGTAAGCAGGGGCTACTCTTCGTTGCGGTGCGGTGGCCTCTCCCATTGCAGAGCACGGGCTCCAGGCACATGGGCCTCAGTAGTTGTGGCTCGCGGGCTCTAGAGTGCGGGCCCAGCAGTTGTGGCGCATGGGTCCAGTTGCTCCGCAGTATGTGGGATCCTCCCAGACCAGGGCTCAAACCTGTGTCCGTGCATTGGCAGGCGGATTCCCAACCACTGCGCCACCAGAAAAGCCCGGTTGGTCAGTTTTAAATGGACTATATCATCAGTATCTTGATGCTTGCCTGTTATTCTGAAAAATCAGAGGCCTAGAGAATGTAAGGAGGACTGGGCATGTTGGCCCTTTCCACGAAGGGGACATGCAACGCTTGCTTTATTGCTGCATTCTCTGTTGCTTAGCAACATTCTTGCCATAATGTAACTGAGAGATTAATTTGTAGGAAGTTTCCTGTGATTAAAAGATGTGGAAAACTGTGCAGTCATAAGACACACATAGGTTCAGTGGAATAAGACATTTATTAAGCATTTATTGTGTGAAAGATGCTGGCTCAGCACTGGGGAGGATGGCAAGATGACCTAGGGAGTCATGGTTGAGTAATTTGGAGTCACCCAAGGTGAGAGCTCAAGAGATAGTTGTGAAATGATACTAAGAATACCAGGCTATTCAAACTCACAGAAGCAGAGGGTAGAACAGTGCTTACTGGGGGCTGGAGATGGGGGGGTGGGGGAAACGGGGAGATGTTGGTCAAATGGTACAAAGTGCAGTTATGTAGGATGAATAAGTCTAGAGATCTAGTGTACAGGAGTGATGACTGTAGCTAATAATATTGTATTGAATATTGGAAATATGATGAGACTAGATTTTAGGCGCTCTCGTGAAGCATATAAAAGGTAACTGTGAGGAGATATGTAATTTGTAGTACTAGCTTATTTGTAGTGATCATTTCACTATGTATGTTAAATATATACAATTTTTATTAAAAATATAAAAAGGTATGTAGACTATAATAATGATAAGGGAGAAAATGTAATGTCATTTCAAAGTTTTAAAATAATATAAAATTGGTAACTTTTACTATAATATGTGAACAAAGACTTTAAACGAATATGTGTTAAAAAATGGCTATTATTTGGTGTGTTTAAAGAAAAGATTACCAAACTATCAGGGCAGTCCAGGTTCTTGACTTCTGAAGTCACCATCTTTGTGATCTTGTACAATCCATTTCACCTTACTGGCCCTTAGTTTAGTTCCCTCAGTTGAAAAGAGGGATAAGGAAAATGTGGTATATAGGTACACAAAGGAATATTATTAAACCACAAAAAAGAAGGATAGCCTGCCATATACGACAGCAGGGATGGACCTTAAGGGTGTTATGCTAAGTGAAATAAGTCAGACAGAGAAAGACAAATACTGTATGATCTCACATGTATGTGGAATCTAAAAAAAAAAAAAAGAAGAAGAAGAAGAAGGAAAAAGAAAAAGAACTCATAGATACAGAACAGATTGGTAGTTGCAAAAGATGGGGAGTTGGGGGGGGCAAAATGGGTGAAGGTGGTTAAAAGGTACAAATTTCCAGTTATAATGTAAGTTAAGTCCTGGGATGTAATATACAGCATGGCAACTATAGTTAATAGTATTATATTGTATATTTGAAAGTTGCTAAGAGAATAGATCTTAAAAGAAAAAAATTGTAACTGTGTGGTGATGGATATTAACTACATTTATTGTGGTGATCATTTCCATATGTGTGTATATATATATATATATATATATATATATATATATATATAAAGTGGTATACCTGAAACTAATGTAATGTTATATGTCAACTATATCTCAATTTTTAAAATCCATTAATTGGTAAATGGATATAGACTGTGCTACATCTATAAAATGGAATACCATTTGGTAATAACAAGTAATGAAGTATTGATACATGCTACAATATAGACAGACCTTGAAAACATTATGCTAAGTGAAAAAAACAAGTCACAAAAGACCTCATATTGAATTATTCCATTTATATGAAATGTCCAGGAGAAAAAAAAAAAAGAAAAGAGAGGCACTGGACTCAAGCTCTAAAGTGTCCAGGCCCTTGCACTTCTGAAATTATATTAATTATTTACACAGAACTGTACACTTTTAAAAGTGGCCCGCCATTGTAAAGCAATTATACTACAATAAAGATGTTTAAAAAACAGAAAAATAAATAAAATAAAATAAAAGTGGCCCTTAAACCTTAAGGATCACAGACTCCAAGCCCTCATTTTTAAGATAAAGAAACTGAGGTTCTTCTAAGAGCATGGACCTAACGAAGGTCACAGACATAGTGATGGAAATGTCAGATCTTCTGGGGTGATTTCTGGATGATTCTGAAATCTTGGTAGTATTTACTTTATCTGTTGTATTAGATCACACAGTGGCTTCTCTTGTCTTAAGCTGTGACAAAACTTTGAGAGACCCGTTTAGTTTAAAAGCTGCCTAACATGAATTTGGGGAATTATCTGTTCCTTAATATTAAGCAGAAATAAATGAACACATTAGAGTTCCACATAGATGTTCAACTTTTTTTTTGCTGTCCTGTACCAGATAATCACAAAATGGTCAAGACCTACAGCAAAGGTCCTACCTGAAAATCTACTTTTAAGTAAAAACCCCATTCCTTGTAATCTTCTGAATGTTTTCTTGAGAATACCACAATTCAACATGAGTGGAAAAGAAAGTACCGTTTTCAGACCAGGGAATCAAGTCAGGGATAGAGCGTGAGTGATTCGCTGACTTGTTTATTGCTGGAGTTGGTACTGATTGTTTCAAACTTCCTGTTCCAGGATAGCTAACAGCCAGGAGAAACGTAGTGGAAAATGCAAAACAACGAAATCATAAAACCTGCCAAATACTTCTCAGAATTGGAAAAGAGCATCCTGCTGGCTTTAGTAGAAAAGTACAAGTATGTGCTGGAGTGTAAGAAAAGCGACGCGCGAACTATTGCCCTCAAGCAGCGTACCTGGCAGGCGCTCGCCCATGAATACAACTCGCAGCCCAGCGTGTCGCTGCGGGATTTCAAACAGCTGAAGAAGTGCTGGGAGAACATCAAGGCTCGGACCAAAAAGATTATGGCCCATGAAAGGAGAGAGAAAGTGAAACGGAGCGTCAGCCCCCTTCTGAGCACCCACGTCCTGGGGAAGGAGAAGATCGCCAACATGCTGCCCGAGCAGCTGTACTTCCTGCAGAGCCCTCCCGAGGAGGAGCCCGAGTACCATGCTGATGCCGCCACCCAAGGTATCGATGCCTGACACCCGCTTGCGTGTTCTCCTTGGGTACCTGTTTGACATTGCGATTTTCAAGTCCTTCATTTTGAGGGAATTTATAAAAAAGTAACTTTCATATCAAACGACTTTCTCAATACAAAATTTCCCAATTAGATAGGACATTCAAGTCGTACATAAAAACAGAAGCTCTTATCTCATGTCTTTCTTAGAGAGATCTCACTTATCTCTGTTATTACTTAAGAAGGAAAAATAAGGGGCTACATTAATATAGTTATTAATGAAATATCTTAGTTGCTTATCTCAATCTATCTCAAATATATTAAAGAGAACTGGAGAATGTATATTCATTCACACTATCGTATTTTTTTTTCAAAAAATAGTTTTTGAGGACCTATTATGTGCAAAGCTCTGCATTAAGTTACTCAAAATGCCACATTAAGAAAGTGAACTATTTCAAACTTAGGAAAAGTACAGAGACTAATATAGCAAACACCCATTTAGCAGTCACCCAGATTAAAAACCAGCATTTCTACCCATTATAAAATTGTGATCTATAGTTTTGGTTTGTGCACTCTAGGAAACTTGAGAAATAATGGAAACAAATCATTTTAGTTTTAATATACTTCCACTGAAAAGAGAAAAATGTCATACATAATTCTTGGGGAAGGAAAAGAATGTCATATAATCAAGGCTGTAGCGATAGTGTGTCATGGCTTTAAAAAGTTGGAATTTAAGGGGCTTATTGAAATGTCTCCAGGCAAGGGCAGGGTGAGGATGCATATAGATAAATTGCCAATAATTCCTGTCTCTTTTAAGGTAGGAATGACCAGTTTATATAAAGATTGCAGTTTGCAGAAAATATACTTGAAGCAGAGGAAGATTTCTGGGAAGGCCAGAGGGCTGTTCATAAGGTGCTTCAAGGACCCAGGAAGCAAGCATTTGCCTAGGAAAATCCGATTCTTGGCTTGCAGGATGAGAAATTCACTTATTGGTGTCCCCAGAGTAAATTGAGCTCTGAGGGACTGGTTAATTAAAAGTCACAAGAAATTGTCTAAAACCAAGAATGTTATCCATATAGAGTGGAAAATATAATAACCAAGTGAACAGAATACATGTTTTTGATTAGCACTTTTTTTTTTCCCGTCGGCCGATCATCCTGGGAAGCTAAATTATGATCAAATGTTTGTTTTCTGATCATTTGGCCAAGGGTAAGTCTAGGGAGCCAGTTGGGCAACCATAGTGGTGAATGTCAAGAAACTCATGTATTGTTTCTCAGGGTAGGAACCCTGTGTCTGAGTTTTGATTCTTGAGCTCCCTAGCCAGGGCAGCTCCCAGAAGAGGGTGTTGATATGGACACTGCCAGCTCTCTCTCACCCCTCCTTGTTGCTGCTTCTGTGGTGGAGGGGGCCCGCTGCTAACTGAGTGTCCTTGCTTTGGAGATGTTTATAGCTTCAGCCTGTTCCTCTCCATTATGCTGGCCTTGGAGCGATTGCGTGTCTGTGAGGCAGTGAAAGGAATGGTGCTAGGGGAGGGAGGGAGGTGAATCAGCAAGGGCTGCTTTTCAAATTGCTCATATTCCCTGGGAGATGTTGCCGAGGAAGATGCTGGTGTGGACTGCATACAGTTTACTTCGCAAATCTGTGATCTGGATGATTGTGTATTGATTTCATAGACTTATTTTAAGGGGACAGTCTTATTTCCCCATTTTCAAATTCTAGGGTAGGATCTAGAAAGTCCATTCCACAGATTTTTTTTCTCTTGCTTTTTAGAGGAAAGAATGTAGGTTCATTTACTCATAAAAACAATTTCTAAATTTCTCTTGCTTTTTAGAGGAAAGAATGTAGTTCATTTACTCATAAAAACAATTTCTAAATTTCCAAGAAAGCAATAAATATGGATTCTCAGTGTCCTTGCTGTAGTGACATTTGCTAGAGGCTCACTTGTAAAAGAGATTTATTTTAAATTGGATGTTTGCACATATATGACACATGAGACTTCTCTTTGTTGGTGATTATTAAAGTACAGCCATATGCTGCCTGGTTCCTGTTTCCAGGTCAAATGTGGAGGGCGGTGGAGAACATGCTGCTTTGTCAGTTGGGAACTGTGTCCAAAGTATCTGTAAACTCTAGTAGTTAAGGTACTGGAACGCTTTCCATGCATTTAAACAGCTTTGAGGTTACCTCACTCATTTTGCATTTCAACTTAGTTTTAAGAAAGAAAAAGAAAGCTGGTATTGTTAATCATCCCTTCTGGGTCTTTCTGGGGAAGAGGTTGAAAACCTGCTATAGGGTTATGGCTCACATTCCACTGTGTGTATTTTGACACATGGACTCTGTGTGTGTGTGTGTGTGCCACATGAGGCTGGTAAGCACTTGAAATGTGGGGAGACTGAATTGAGATGTGCTATAAATGTACACACTGTATCTCAAAGATTTAGTACCAAAAAAGAGTGTATCAATAAAATATCTTACTAATAATGTTTATTTTGATTAAATGTTGAAATGATAATACTTTAGATATATTGGATCAAAAATATATTACTAAAATTAATTTTACCTCTTTTTACTTCTTTAATGTGCCTATGAGAAAAAATTTTAATTACATAAATATCTCATATTATATTTCTATTGGCCAGCTCTGTCCAAACACCTTACAGAATGCCTGTGACAGAATTAGGTGCTAAAAGATTTGTTGGAACTTGTTAAACAGGAAGGAGCCTGACAGATTCCACTAGAGGCCTCCCTCCAACTGTTTCTTGTGTGAGATGGCTTCAGCTGTGTCATCTTTTTTTTTTTCCAGATTCTTCAATAATCTAATGTTCTATGCCCTTCAGGCTGTTAGACCTTAAGGTATCCGGGTCTGGTTATGTCCCAGTGATAACAGAGGGCCTGTTGCATGATGTATGCCAAATACACAGTAAAATCCAGAAATTCCAAGTGCTTCTTCATTTGAACCTATTTGGCTTCTCTCCTTTGTAACAGGGGTTTGATTTTCCCAATAATGAATGACTTAAAATAAGGTGCTTAAAAATTCCACATTGAGTCTCAAGATAGTGAACAAACACTATTTTAAAATGCCCTCTGAGCCTCAGTTTCCCCTTCTGTAAAACGAAGGAGTTGGGTTTGAGTTAGTTTTGCAGACCATGCCACGGATGGGTGAACTAAATTTGCTGTCACAATCCCCAGCAGTGAGGAAGTGAGGGGAACCCAGCTGCAAATGTGGATTTGAGAGTGGGGTGGAGGGTTGAGCCAGGGCAGCAAATGGTTGGAAAATTGGCCTTCAAGAGGTCAATGTCAGCTTTGAACTTTCAAGCCTGAAAAGTATGTCTTTGTCTTTTGATCTGATGATTTGGTCTAATATGATTGTCTCTCATTCCAGTGTATGTACTCACTGTAGATTTATGTACAGAACTAAATATCCCATTTATTCATGTATGAACCATAATAAAACCAGTCAGATATTTCCCCTCACCAGCAGATTTTGCATTGGAAAAGGAAAACAAATATACAAATTTCAGCAACCTCAGAAATTTCATTAAACCTGCATAGAGGCATAGTTCATTTTAGAGTTCAATTATACGTTCAAGGAATCAGTTCCTATCATAAAGACAACTACTGTAATGTCTGTGCCGTGCAAAATTATCCCCATTTATTGTGGTTCACCTGCAGACTCTACTGCCTCTGGTGAAGGCACTCAGCAAGTTCTTTTCACAAATAACACCCTTCAGGACGGCCCCTTCCTGTTTTACACAGCATTGTCTCAGAACTTGTGGCCAAAGTAATTCAAAAGCAAGCTAACGACAAACAGGGACTCCTGAGGCCAGTGGTATTGAATTAACAGGCCAGAAGGGGACCCTGTGACCTCTCCAAGAGCTGCCCATTCATAAGCTGACAAAATGTAACCTCTAAATACAAAATTCCAATTATCAAAAACAGCTGTGTCATCTTGATCACCATCCCCTGCATGCATATTCTTAGCTTTGTCAATGACTTGCTCGAAATGTACATCTGTAGTTGAACACAGTAGTCTTAAAATTTAACACTTAGGAATGTATTTGTAAAAAAAACAGTATTTTCCCTTTAAATATATTAAAACAATTTATACCCTGTAGGTTTATGATCTGTGATAATTTGCCTTTGACACTTATCTTCCATTATCTTTGGGGAAGAGGTTTGCAGAACAAACTAAGGGAGCCAACAAAATTTGCTAGGGGTGGTCGGGAGGGAAGGATGGCCAAATGTCAAATACACTTAGGAAAACTAAGCTTTCAGTAGTACTCAAATATCTTGAGAGAACTTACACTTAATTCATATGCTATTATTTCTCTACTATAAAGCTATAATCCAGTAACACAGACATAGGTATGCAAAGCTATATTAAATAATGCAGACATTTCTTAATAATTTCCATTATTATCACTGTTTAGACCAATCCTATTCTTTTGGGGTGGGAACTCCAGTAGAGGGGACTGACATATTTCCAGTCACGGCACACTAGCATCATTGGTCTGGAAAAGCCCTTTTTTTGTGTGTTACTTACACATTTATTACTTTTTTATCCCCATTCACCACTTTCATTCTTTTCTTCTACACCTTGATCATTCTAAGGTGCTTGTGTATTCTCTCACATGTTCTTGAAAGCATGCGTTGGTGTCGTGTGTGCCTATATTTTAAATTTACATGGATTAAAAATTGTGCAGTAGATACCTTCCTTTTCCTTTTGCTGCTTTTCACTTAGAATGTTTTAAATATCTATTCCCATTGCAGTGTGTAAGTCTAATTTGTTTCTTTTCGTTGATGGATAATATTCCGTAGTATGCATCCCCCACATCTTATTTATCCGTGTTCCCAGTCCGTCCTGTTTCCTTTGTTCTGCTAAGAAGAGCTGAGCTTTGGCCTGTACACAGTTTCCTTCCCATCCTTTTACTGCCTTAGTAGGTTTTCCCGATGAGCTTAAATGTACTCAAATTGCCCAAGTGGAAGAATACCTCCTTGACCGTGTCCTCTGCTCCCAGGAAAGCTTTCAGGCCTTCCTATCCATTTTGCACAAGATTGAATTGTTTTCTACTTCAGGTGGCTTTGTTTTACCTGGGAGAGAGATTGCATGGTGTGTGTTTGCAGCAGGTTGCCATGCCCAGGATAGTCTTTCTCTAATTAAGAGGAGATTCTCCCTATCTGAACACTAGCTTCCATTCATTGGAGCTAATATGTGTGTGAAAGTTAATTACTGCATTGAGCTTCTCTAGTTTTAAGCCCCAGCTTCTGCCAGAGTCTTAAGAGGCCTGGCTTTTTACATTTAAAATGTGTTTGTTAGCACACATTTAAACTAAAAAAATTAGTTTTAAAGTAGAGTCATTTCTCTGCTCCTGGACATAAACATGCTGTCTTCACGTTCACAACTCTAGAGAAATTTGGAGATCAGAATTTAGGATATACACCCATATTCTTAATAATAGATGGTTTTGTAGTTGATACAACTTGGAGATTGCCTTTTAAGATACACAAGTGATCAGCTGAGCAAGTGACACAGTGAGAGGCTAGGTGCTGTAGTAGCTGAGCTTGGATTTTGGAGTTGTACAGACCTGGACTGGAGTCCTGGTTCTTTGAACTAGCCAAATGACTTTAGATGTTGTGTTTGGTTTTCTATACTAATACCTCCCTCAGAGGGTTGCTGTAAGGATTAAATGAAGTAATGCTGCAAAGCACTAGCCTAATGCCTAGCTAGCTACTCAGAAAATGGTAGCTGCTGTCGTCATCGTCATCACCATCACCATCACCATCATCAAAAGGCTCCTAAAGCCAAGAATTACTGAGATAAAAATGAGCATTTGGAAATTGGGAGAGATGAGTAGCATCATCAGGGCATGAACTTTAAAGGCTCAGAGGAGTATTCAGAACTATCCTCTGGAATGAAATCAAAGAGAAAAGAGGCTAAAGGTACCAAAAAACGTCTAATGTGTCCAGTCTTCTTTGAAGAAGTTTCAGATCTGAGACTAGAAAGGAAACGGATGAGGTAATCCTCTTTGCATCTGATCCCATCTGAGGGATCCTATTCTCAGTGCCAAGGCTTTCCTGTTCCTTTGTCCTGTGCCTCAGCTCTCCACTCAGAACACTGTTCTTTCTACACAGTTGTGCTGTGTTGAGAGGGATGTGACCTACTGCAGCCAATTCATCCTGCACACGTTTCTTATATGCCTAGCAGTGTGTCAGGCCCTGTTCTGGGTCCTCCAGGAGGATGAACTAGAGGCAGTCTCTGTCTTCAAAGTAATCAGAGACCTGAAGGGGAGGTAGTTAAGCCGCCAGTTTTAACAAGTGCTCTGCCAGAGGTAGGCTTAGGAACCAGTGGGAGCATGAAGGAAGGACATCTAATTGAGGCTATAGCCGCTGGATTTGGGAAAGATTCCTAGGGAGACATTTTCATTATCTCTGGATGACAGAGAAGTCCTTTTAACCTCCTCTTTCAAAAGTAAGGTTTTTACCTTTTCTTTTATCTTAATTAGGGACTAGTTATGGTTGTTACCTAACCCCTTGGAGTGAAATAATCTAAATAAACAGTAGCCATTTTCCTTTTATTAACAGACTATTATGAGTTAGGTTTCCCCCAGTAGCCATTAACATTCCCAGCATCCCATCTTCTGGAATAATGGAGTGGATGCAATAATGTAATCAACTCTGTTAATAAATTGATATTATTTTTCTCCAAGGAGAGGATTCTCATTATTGGAAATATAAAGCTTCCCAAGAAGGCATTGGAGTCACAGCTAGAAGACTCCATGGGTTAGTGGGGTTAGTGGTTTCCTTATTGAAACTTCCTAATTGATACTTGTATCATTGCCCAATAAAAATACTAGTGCAAACATGGCACCACCAAATGTGGCATCCTTTTATATCCATAAACTCTTTTCCCCTTTTGTTCAAAGCTTCAGCCCATAAATATTCACTAGGCATCCACTAGGTACCAAGCAAAATAATTGGTGCCCAAGGATAAAAGAAATGATTAAGGCATGGTCCCCAAATAATACTAGAATGTGTTAAGTGCTGTAACAGAAGAGTATGTACAGAGAAAGGAGAGGGCTGAGGTTTCACAGCAAGTGGCATTGATCCTGAATGAAGTAGGGGTTAGGAGGGAGGTTGAAAAGGGAAACTGGAGTAAGAGTGTGTGTTTGCGTAAGGGAGTCGGGACAAATAGTGAGCCCAACTTTAGCTGAAGGAGCAGTGAGACAGAATTACGGGAGAAAATAAAGATTGTGGTAGGATTGGAGGGTACGCGGCGTATTTTGAAGAGTAAGACAAGGAAGATAAAGGAAGGTCGGAACTAGATTATGAGGGTTACTTAGGGTGGATTGGAAACAGAGCCGAAGATAGGAACCCCAGGGGAACATTTAATTGTGAGTCCTGACAGGAGACTTAAAGAGCAATCAGAGAGGAGGCTGTAGAAAACTTAGGAGAGACCAATGGTTCAGAAGCTAATAGAGGAAAGAAGTGTCAAGAAGGATTGTCAAGTGCTAGGGAGAAGTTACATACGAGGGACGTAGGAAAGTGTCTTTGGGATCTGAATATTGACCCCCAGATGGCAGTGCTTGAGGCAACAGCCAGATGTAGGAGACTGAAGAGAAGTCTGAGGAAGTTAAACCAGGGAGTGTAGGCTCATCTTTCAAGGAAGAACCTTTGTTAAGATGGCTATCCTGGGTAAGGGTTAAGACCTGTGACCAGGACCCACAGCCAAGGCGCCCTTGTGGAGACTGAACTTCAGTGTTCGTGGCTGAATGAGAGTCAGAGAGGGAGAGAGACTGAGGGAGAACTTAATCTGAAAACCCACTGCTGGCCTCACACTGTGGTCTTCTGCTCACTGGGAGTCATGCACATGTCATGTTAGGATTTATATCCACATAACCAGGTCTCCAATTCTTGATAAGCACAATCTCTGACCACTGTTCCCGTAGTTCGAAGTGCCAGAAATGACATAATGAAACCCTTTATCGTTACTTCTTCAGGGAAAATTGCTCTCGATTTATGGGTTTTTGAGAAGTCAGGTGGGGCAGGGGTACCTGTGAACATGCAGACCAGAGCAGATGCTACTTCAGATCATCCTGTCGTGGGGGACCCTGTCATTTGAAATAGGATTGATTTACTCTTTGCCTGTAAAATCTTTGAACATGTTTTCTGCTACTGTTTTTCAGAATCATTTGCTGTTTCAAATAGAGAACTGTGCGATGATGAGAAAGAGTTCATACATTTCCCAGTATGTGAGGGGACCTCTCAACCTGAACCCTCGTGTTCAGCTGTCAGAATAACAGCCAATAAAAACTACAGGAGCAAAACCTCTCAGGAAGGTGCTTTAAAAAAGATGCATGAGGAAGAACACCATCAACAAATGTCCATCTTACAACTGCAGCTGATACAGATGAATGAGGTGCATGTGGCCAAAATCCAGCAGCTAGAGCGAGAGTGTGAGATGGCAGAGGAGGAACACAGGATAAAAATGGAAGTTCTCAATAAAAAGAAGATGTATTGGGAAAGAAAACTGCAAACTTTTACCAAGGAATGGCCTGTTTCCTCATTTAACCGGCCCTTTCCCAATTCACCCTAAGACGGTGGGGTGTGGCTCCCTCGTAATTAATCTGTGTTGGCAAAGAAGGCCTGGAACACGAACTTGCGGTCGGTAGCCTGTCACAGAGCTACAACTAGGAAGATGAGAGTGGTAGTAGTCACTTATTTAAGAATACATTCAGGTAAACAGCTGCACCCTGTGTACCCCTGAAGTGGCAAAGAAGCTGTTCGAGTCTTCTGAAAATTATCACTATGAGTGCTATCATTCTGAATGTAATGTCTCTTAATTAGAATTCATACAAGAACCATGTGTGAGTGTTGTTGTTGTATTTTTTTAATCAAATGCAAGTGTGACTATAAAGGAGTGTGGCCGGGTTTTGTGGGGTTTTTTGTTTTTTTTTTTTAAACAGACGTCAGACCTTGTCTATCCAAATGAACGCCCTCCCATTGAAAGTGGCTGTCCTGGGAGGACAAACGTTTCTCCAGTGGTGATGCTGTTGCTGAGAATTTGCTAGAGGTCTTTCGGAGCCTCCACAAGAGCTACAGCACACTTTTCATTTTTTCAATGTCATCTTTGGAGTGTGGATTTTCTGTTTTTAAACAGCCGAACATAATGGAAGGCTCTTTTCTAATGTGGCTCATAGGCTGCCTTTTAAGTCCTTCCTTTCCCCAAAAAGGAGTTCCGAATAATGTCTCCAGCAGGTGTAGCTTTGTTGGAACTAAGGATGTGACTACTTTGAGGGAGAAACGTTCGTTTAGAGCTCTACATTCTGTCATGCTTGTTTTATTAAAAGACAAGACTTGTGATTTTATAGTCACACTGTGTATGTTTTTGAAAGGTGCTGCCCGCCCCCACTGTGCTACAGTTTTTGCCTTCCTGCTGTAGTTTCCTACCGACTTTGTACTACTGAGTAAATGGTTGCCCTTGTTTTTAATCTTTAGCCACCTAAGGCAAGGCCCTTCCCTCGCCATGCTCCTGGTGCTAGCTAATAGTGATGCTACATAGTCTGCATAGTATGCAGTTAGTATTGAGCTTTTGCAGAATCCATTACCAATATATTTGGAAACGTGGATTGATAAATGGATATTTTGACTGAGCTGTGATATAACTTCTTCTCCTGTAGCCTAGTGTGAAAAACAGCCTTGGGAGTTGGGCATAACAGTAGCTGGAAGAAGCAAAGTGACAGTTAAGTGCCGAGGCAGGTCAGCAATTTCTGAGAATGAAAGTTCAAGGCTATGTGGTGGGGAAGGAGGAGTGTGTGTGACAGAGGCTATATAGGGAGTGTAGGACGAGGAGTCAGGGCTTGAATTCTGAGCTTGGCTCTGTCTCAAGTGCTGTGTGACCTTAAGTTACTCCATTTAGCCTTTGGCCCTGGTGTTTCCCATCTATAGAACAGGAGAGTTGGTCTAGATGATGGTTAGAATCTGCTACAGCTCCTTGACTGTGATTTGATCTGCACAGTCTTGGATGAGTACTGCTAACATCATAATTGTCCGGAGGACGTGGGTCAACAGGGAGAGTTTACTGCAGTGGCTAAGCTTCCTTCCTTTCATAATTTTGGAATTTGGGTCCTGGGGTCTGTATATACTAATATACTAATATATGCACTGCATAAAACTTAAGTGGATATCAATTTATTTTATACACTGATCATATTTTAAATATCTTAGGGGAACTGGTTATTTGAAGGAACCCTGTGAAGACTAGTCTTCTTTCAAAGGAAGGATGCTTTTGTAAGGATTTGCGTTCTTAATTTAGTTTTTACCAAATGGACCCTTTAGAGAAGCAGCATCTGGAAAAAGTCGCAAGCGTAACTGATTTATGGGAGACATTAGGGCAGAGAGTGGCAGGTCCTCAACACAGATGATGTGGACTGAGAAAAGTTTGCCTTTGCTTCACCTCTTGAGCCATCTGGAAATCTCCTTAATATGCAGATTCTGGTGGGGGGGCCCTGAGATTGTGCATTTCTCACAAGCTCCCAGGTTATGCCAGTTCTGCTTGTCTGGTCACCACAATTCTGTGTAGCAAGGTTTTAGAGGACCTGTGAACCTTTTACCTGTTCTTAAAAAAAAAAAAAAAAAAAACCCATTAGGTTAGGTACACTTTTGTGTACAGCATTGTGCTGGATATTATTCCTCTCTCAGAATTTACCACCTAATCACACAAATAACAATGTAGAACAACACAAAAAATGCTCACACACATAATGGAACTATAAAAGCATCGAACTAATTCCTAACTGAACAAATAAAGGATAATTAAACCAGCAGGCTAAAGCACCTTGTTCTACTGTTAACGGTATTTACGAGTTTATAACAGTTTTCAACCTTGAGTATGCATTGGAAACAGTATTTTATAAAAAATTAGTCCCGCTGGGTCCCACTCCCAGGGGATTCTTATTCAGTTTACCTGGGTTGAGGCCTGGTCCTCTATATTTTTTGGAAGCTTTACAGGGAGTGATGATGCCCAATTGGGATTGAGAACCACTGGTGTAGAGTTCACAGATGTGTCTCATTTGGTCCTTAGTTCTGTGAAGTCCTGCAGAAGTGAGGAAATGATGCTCAGAGAAGAACCGCCTGCACCAGGCTGAAACCTAGTGAACAGCAAAGCAGAACCTCAGTCCTAGGTCTCTCGACTCAAAAACAAATAGGCCCACCTGCCTTCCCCCACCCCATCCCTCAAAGCTATATTGTGGATTTGCTTTACCCCGAGAGCCAGATCACATCTATAGGATACTTGTAATGCCTCCACTCATGAACAGGTACATCCCAATTCATTCCACTTTTGAGTAGTTCCTTACCTGAGGTGGAAATGCAATAATCATTTCTTGGTAGATGCTGTAGAGAATTGACAGATAAATACTAAGACACAGTTCACCATCCCCTGACCTGCCAAATAATGGACACAGCCCAGTAGGGGACATAAGACTTGTATACAGCTATCATGTACTTGATCAGGCACGTCTTCTAAAGGATTTGAAGCTCAGCAGAGAGTGAAGAAGCTTGAAGGAAAGCCTGGAGGAGGTGGCATTTGAGCTAAATCTTTAGAGTTGGTATTTTGGTAGGTGCAGATTCAGAAAGGAGAGGAACTTCACTAGATGCAAGGTCCTGTTGAAGGTTCAAGATGGTGAGACACATAATTGGGAGGACATGGGAGAATACCCCAATTAGGCAGTAACATGATCAAAACTGTGCTCCAGGAGGAAGATTAGAAGATGGAATTGAGTTTAGAGAAGACTGGAGTTCAGGAGATGAGGTAGGAGGGTTTGGTTAGGATGAGATGATAGGAGCACCTAGTAAAAAACGAGGGAGACCAACGTGAAGGGCGTTGCCGAAGTGGAATCAGTCAGGCTTGGCAGCACATTGCTTTTGTTGGAGGGGATGGGTAAAGTTTTAAAGCTAGATGCCGGAAAGAATGATGCTGATTGAAATAAAGAACGGATGCATTTCTGGCTGACGTGTCCTAGGAGAGGCCTAGACGTGAACTAGTGCAGTTGTTCCCACCCACTCAGCCTCAAACACCAGCACCTCCTCCCGTCTCCTCTTTGGCTGTCACCTCTTTGCTCTGGCTTCTGCCTCTTCAGCCTCCTGTGCTGCCTCTTGCACCTGTTCATCTGACGTTTTAACCCCTCCCTGCTGGGTCCGTGTCCCCCGACTCAGTTTGGTGCTCCCTCTGCCATCAGTACCTCCAGTGCAGCTGGTGGTGCATCAGTCACCATCTCTTATATATAATGGCTTCACACTTGAAAGAGCAGGAAAGACTATAGTTGATGCTTAACAACCAGGGGGCTAGGGGTGCCCACCACCCCCAGCTGTGGAAAATCCGCTTATAACTTTACATTCAGCCCTCTGTATCTGCAGTTCTGCATCTGGGGAGTCAATCAACTGCGGACGGTGTGCTGTAGTACCCATTTACTGAAAAAAAAAATCTGAGTATAAGTGGACCAGCACAGTTGAAATCCATGTTGTTCAAGGGTCAACGGGATTTCTTTTTTTATTCTTTTAAATATTTATTTATTTAATTTATTTTGGCTGCGCTGTGCCAGGTCTTAATTGCAAATTGCAACATGCAGGATCTTATTTTTTATTTTTATTTTTTTTTTACTTGTGGCACGCGGGCTTCTTAGTTGCGGCATGCATGTGGGATCTAGTTCCCCGACGAGGGATCAAACCCAGGCCCCTGCCTTGGGAGTGTGGAATCTTACCTACTGGACCACCAGGAAAGTCCCTCAACTGGCTTTCTTTATCTTGAGCTTCAATTCTTTTCTAGCTGGCATCCACAAATTTCAGGGTATTTTTTAAGTGTCCCATGTTGTGTAAAGGTACACTGGCTGAGAGGGGATGTTAATTCCCATGTATCCCTATTACAGTCCGTTTCCAAAAATCAAACATAGAATCCTACCTTATTAATGCATTAAAAATTAGCAAATATTTTAGGAACTTTTCAGGGAGAATCTTAAAATGCATTGGCTTTTTTTTTTTTTTTTTTTTTAAGAAGAAAGAGAACAGAAGAAGAGAGGTATGGTGGGGCAGTGCATTTGAGTTGTCAACAGCTTCTGCAGTGTCAGGTCAATTACATCAACACTTGGTCTGGACCAGGGGAAAGGAATGGTTCTGCCTCCTGGGAATGTCAGAAGGACCTGATAATTATATTTGGCAAAGCCAAGAAGAGTGGCTCTGTAATGTCATTGCTAAGAATTACCCTTTTAATAGTATCTCTGGATGTCTGAGCTGTTCAAATGGAATGACACTTCTTTTCTGCTGTGGCTTTCATTTCTGTTGGGCTGCTTCCCAGCTGGTCCTTTTGTTCTTCCTTGCCCTTTTCTATCTTCTGCCTTCCCAGCCCTGTTTCTCCAACCCCTCTTTCTGCACCCACAGCAGTTTTCACTGTCCCCCCTTTTACAGTTGGAGTCATGTGAGAATGTGTGTAAGGGAGATACTTGCCCAAAACCAGCATATTCAACATGTGGTACCAATAAGGTGAAGTGTAGCCTTGGACTAGACAAAATATCGACCATCTGCTTCCTTGCTGCATCCGCTACTTTTGTGTTGGTGGGACTCAGAAGTCATGGAAAAGGTCACCAGTGATTCATGTCTGCAACAAATTCTTTTCTAATTGTGCCGTATATTATGCCCTTCAATACAACTTACTAATCTCTGCCTCAGTTTTTCCATCTGTGAAAGTGGTGTAATACTTATCTACCTCCCTTGAATGTTGTAAAGATTAGTCTATGTTAGTAAAGCACTTTTGAAATAAAGAGTGATGTAAAGCATTTTAATATTATTGTTGTCATTGTGATATGGATGCCCCCCTGTAGAGATGCTGCTCTGTAGGGGAAGTACCCCATGGATACCATGGTTTAGGAACACCCAGTACAGAAAACTTCCATAACAGATACAACAGTGATTTCTTGGTGTGTGTGAAAGTTTTCAACATAGTATTTCCTTAAACAGCCCTTTGGTTCATTTAGAATGAGATTTGATTATAGAAGAGTGATTTATGTAAGATTTTTAAAGAACATATCTATTGAACCTTTATTACCCAGTATAATAGGGTTTGCAAGCCGATTATTAACCTAACAGTGCAGTTTGTCAACATTAGGTGGAAAACTTCCATTTCTACATTATCCAGATGCCCAGATTGTGCGTGAAGGTTTTTTCACTGTTGACACTGATTAGAGTGGACAGAATGGGGATCCTGCTACTTCTGAGTGAGGGGATCGCAGCTCCAGTTCCACTTGCAAAATATTCTCACAGCACCTCTAGTGTGGGGGGAAAAGACTCACCATGTGTGTTCATCAGAGTAGGGGGTTCTCTAGGCATAAACTTGGGCTCCCTTTCTTAACTCCTGATAACTGCTAAGAGATTTAATTAGGTTCTGGTCTGAATTTTCTCTTTGGTGGGTTTGTTGGGGGGAAAAAATTCCAAACCCTGTTATTTAAGAAATCAGTTATTTTTAATGAAAAGGACACCTGTTACAGTGGAACTACTGTAAATAGTAGCAGAAGTTAAGGTTCCGGTTCCTTTTTTTTGCGGTACGCGGGCCTCTCACTGTTGTGGCCTCTCCTGTTGCGGAGCACAGGCTCCCGACGCGCAGGCTCAGCGGCCATGGCTCATGGGCCCAGCCGCTCTGCGGCATGTGGGATCTTCCCGGACCGGGGCACGAACCCGTATCCCCTGCATCAGCAGGCGGACTCTCAACCACTGCGCCACCAGGGAAGCCCCCGGTTCCTTTTTGTCTCATCATCTGGTTTAGCTTCCAGAGTAACCAAGAAGGAAACTCACACTGGTGCTCTGCTGGTGAGGTGCATGTGGTTCTAGATTTTTATCCTTGAGTCTCAAAGAGTTTTTGGGTGGGCTGGTGTTACACTTTCTGCAGGAATGGAAGATGGTCACTCTAGTCACTCAGCCTTTGGGAAATCTGGGCGGCTGCTGGGGCCCATCTGCTCTCATGTGGTCACACTGAGCCCAAGGCTGCAGGGGCAGGAACTGCCCAGGGGAACCCCTTCTCATGGTGACGGCTGAAGTACAAGAGGGCAAGCGCACCTGTGGAAGCACATTTCAAGTTTCAGTGTCATATCTGCTAATATCTTCTTGGCCAAGGCAAGTCACGTGGCTGAGCCAAAGGTCAAGGGGAGGGAAGTAGACTCCTCTTAAGAAGGTGAGGGGAGGGTGTGAAAAATTTGAACAATAATCTCATTTACCACAGTGTCACAAGTGGGGAGGCAATGAGTGGAATACCAAGGAGTTGAGATTATATTATTAATTGAGGAACAGAGAATCTAGGGGGGAACTGCATCCCTGTTCCTTCCTCTCTTTCTTTTTTTGGAGGGGGAGGCTTTAAAATAGTGATAATAATAGAATATATGTCATAGGGATGTTGGATTAAATGAGCAATATGTATTTAGTTATATGTATTTAGAACAGAGCCTGGCACACAAACACTGTAAGTTTTAGCCACTATTTTTTTCTCTTAAGGTCATATGGCTTCTAAATGGGCCAGGGATATTTGAACCCAAGTGGCCTGGCTCTGGAGCTCATGCTTTTAAGAATCAGAATGCACAGTGTTTCTATTCAGAGCCTGAGTTCACATCTTTGCTTTGCAAAGAATGTGGCCTCCTGAATATTAGATCATCATCTGTAAAATACTTTCCAAGACTGCTATAACGATTACCTGAGAATATACATATGAAAGGGCCACATAAACTATAAAAGCACCCCCCCCAAAATCCCTAAACCTTTCTTCTGATATTCTGTGTTACAGGACAGTCCAAGACGCTCTTCTCCCATTGCAAAACTTCACCTTAATCTCTTCCTCCAGCCTCCCCACTCTGTGACAATCCCTGAACTCACTTATCATCTTGGTTTCAGAACCAGGCTCTGTGAAATTACTTCTGTTGATCCCTCTAACTGAAGTGCTCTCAGCATCTCTACAACCCCTTCCCATCACCTGTGCTGCTGAAGTGTCACCCATCCTTCAAGGTCAAGTGACACCAGGACACACTCCTGTAACCTGGACTCTGGTCCCAGCTTTGCTGGTAACTCATCACTCTCTGGATTAATATAATTTCCTTGTTTGTAAATTAAGGGTGTTGGAGGAAAGGATGTCTAGATTCCCTCCCCCTGTTCTAATTAGTCTAATTCTGAAGTTAAACTAATCTTTTCAATTTACTGCATGTAACACACAAGTTTTCAATGTAGCATTCTCCTTAAAAGATAATGTGTACATAAATGGAATTCTAATCATGCATCCAAGTAGATCAGTCCCAAGGTTGAGAGTGCTGTTTGTGAAAGTTATTGATATTAGCATAATGATTGTACTTAAACTGTTTCTAAAACAATCTAAATATAGGCAACACAAGAATTTCTATATAATGGGCACAGAAAGGTTGTTGCTTCCCAAAATGTAATTTTCCCAACAAGTTGTAACTGGCTGCTATTTACTTTAGCTCTTTTAAGTTGCCCATTTTTATAGATTATAGAATACTTCTATATTACAGATTGCCCTATTCTAAGGCAATAATGTGCCCAGAATATGTAGATTTTTGTATTTGTTTTTAAAACTTTATCCGTTGATTTCAGTAGATGGTATCTGTTGTAAACATCCAGGGCTGCCTGAAAACCTACTTCAAATGGAAGGAAGTTAGCATTTATTGAATATTTTCTATGGGTGCTAAGAACATTCATATATTATTTCATTTTAGTCTTAAAATACTCTGTAGGGGTAGGTAATATTATCCATGTTTTAAAGATAATGGAATGAAGCTTGGAGAGGTTAAGTGTCTTATTCAAAATCACATACCCAAAGTTTTGGAGATGGTTGTACAACAATGTGGATAAACTTAATGTCACTGAACTTTACACTTAAAAACAGTTAGAAGGGTAAATTTTGTGGTATTTCACCACAGTAAGAAAAAAATCACATACCTAGCTTAACTAGATTTAGATCCCGGGTTAGTATGCTCTGATTAGTCTGCTTATGGCTGGTTATGATGATCAACATCTGCTAGGACTGAAGAGGACAGTCGAGAGAAGCAGAGAGAAGAGCTAAGTGAGGTTAAAGGTGTCAGCAACGGCAAAGGTGGTACCCAATTCTGTCTGACAGCAAGCTGAGAATCAGTGACCAAGGCAAAAAAAGAGAGGTCACCCATCAGTCTTGCCATTTAGTGCTTCTCAAACGTTAACGTGGATAAGAATCACCTGAGCATCTTGTTAAACATGCAGATTCTGATTCAGTAAGTCTGGGCTAGGGCCAAATTTTACATTCCTAACAAGCTTCCAGGTACCAGTGATATTGATGATCCATGGGCCAAACATTGAGTAGCAAGGATTTTAGATCACAGGAACTTCCAGGGCAGCTCTCTAAGTGTTTCAGATCCCTTGCATCAGAGAATCTGGGGTGCTTTCCCAAAGCAAGTTCTGCGCCCCTGCCCAGACCTACTGAAATCAGAATCTCTGAGGGCAAGACTGGGAATCTAAACTTCTAACAAGCTTCCCTGTTGCTTGGTAGGTGTAATAAAGTTGAAGAACCACTGCTAATAGGACATCACCATAGTGTGATAACAAAAATCACTTTGTTTCCATTCCCATTTCCAGTTTATAAAGCCCTTTTATATCCTGTTCCTCCTGTGCCTGTACAGCAGGATAATGAAGGCGATACAATTAGCCCCGCTTTGCTGATGAGGAAACGGACACCTCCGGTGGTTAAGTGCTAGACCCAAAGGTCTTCAACTCCCAGAAAGTTTTCTTTTTATTATTTCATGGCTCTCTCTCCCACTTTACCATATCTTCACTTATAGTCCTACACAAATGAGAAGTTCTTTTATGTCTAAAAAGCTTTGCAGAGCAATTTTCTTTCTATGATGCTTTTAAAGATTTCAATCTAATTTAGCATATTAAGATGCACAGTTTATGCTTAGAAGCATGAAGCTATCCAAGGTCATGGCAAAAAAAATGTTTGAAGTAATGAAATAGATTGCATGGAATTTTTAAAAAATCCTTTTTTTACCCCTCACCTAGATTCACCAATTGTTAACAGTTTGCTTTTCCCTCTCTTTGAACCACTTGAAAGTTGCAGACTTTGACACTTCATCCCTAAATTCTTCAGCGTGCATATACTAAGAATAAGAACATTTTCCTACATCCACAATCCCATTATCCCACGTTTCTCCATTATCACACTGGAGAAGATTAATATTAACTCAGTAATATCTTCTATATGTAGTCTACATTCAAATTTATCCAGTTGTCTTAAGAATGTCTTTTATTGCTGTTTATTTTCTCAGATCCAATCAAGGTTTATTGCGTTTGGTTGTTTTGTGTCTTTAGTCTAATTTAATCTAGAAGAAATCTCCCTCCTTTGTTGTTTTTCATGACATTAAATTTCTTTTAAAGTCCAGGCCTCATCAATGTGCCCCACATTCTGGATTTATTTGATTACTTCCTCGTGATTAGGTTCAGGTTAAACTTCTTTGGCAAGACTATCTTATAGATAACTTCAGGTACCTCCGTTTACATAGTTTCAGGAGCCACATGGTTGAAAGCTGCCCCACCATTGGTGAGGCTAAATTTGATCACCTGGAGAAGGCAGCATCTGCTAGATCTCTCCATTATAAAGTTACTTCCTTTCACTCATAGTTAATTAGTTATATGTGGGGTGATAGTTTAAGTCTCTCTGAATATCCTGTCCCCAGCCACATTTCACCCCATGGTTTTAGCATCCATCAATGATCATTACTCAAATCAATTATTTCATGGGGATTTCAATGGTGATTAAACCAATCTTGGCCATTTGCCAGCATTTATACAGAAAGAAGGTATGCCAGATTGGAGAAAATCTGAATTTAGGTCACCTCAAGTCACGCCTGGCTACTCAGAAAGCATAGGGTCCACTTTGCTCCAACTCTCATAAGAGGCCATCTTCCTTAGAACTCCCGAGCCAGAGGTGAGTAGTAAGAGGTGTTGTTTCCTTTTTCCAGTGCTAATAAATGCCCACTTGAGAGGAAAGGCTCCTGATTTCCTTCTAAGCACGCCTACTCCAGGGTCCCTCTCGTGTCTGCCTCTGGTGCTGTCTCTCTCTCCTGAGCGCTACTGGGGAAAATCATGTGCTTTCTCTTCCTTTATCATCAATGACCACTTCACAATTTTCTCTTCCTTCTCAAATCTGACCTCAAATTGCTGTGTAGTAGGGACTTGGGGCAGTAATCCAATTGAAAGGGAGGGGTCAGTGTACTTGATCTGAAGTGGTATCTGTTGTATATATTGCATGTCAGAAGTCAGTTTAAAGAGAAAGTAACCTTTTACATAAGATTGAGAGACTGCAACTGCTCACAGCAAAGATGGTAATGAAGATTAGGGTGGAAAGGCTAAGAGGGAGTTGATGGAGATTACAGGGGGCCAAAGCTGCCTTCAGCTACCTTTCGATGCAGCCACTCCCCCACCCACTATCCCCACTCCACGCTGCCCTCCTTGCTCTTTGGAGAAAGAGACCCTGAAGCCAAGATCCAGGATGTTCCTCAGTGTCTCAATACCGTACCTACAACCCCCAACCCTACCCCCATATCAGCCTCCACTCTTCCCTCTTGTTTCAAAGAAGAAAGTGTCTTCCCTCAAAAGTCAGTCCCTCCATCCATGCTTTGAATTCCACGCCTCCTTGTCTTCTCAAGAATCTTACACATCTGATTATCCTTTTTCCTGTGTTGTATAGTCAATTCCCCCATCCCAGGATCTTTTCCATCAGTTTAAATATTTTACAGTCTCATCTCAAAAAGTCCCTCCTCCACCCAGTCACCTCTAGCTTTGTTTCTCTTCTTCTCTTCACAGCCAAGCTGTCCAAACGTTCTGTCTCCACTTCCTACTTCCTACTCATGTCTCAGGAGGCTCCAATCTGGATCCTGCCTCTACCACTTTACCACATGGCTCTTGCTAAGATCACCGATGACTTCAAGTGACACTATCCATTGAACACTATTCAGTACTCGTCTTGCTTGACCTTTTAGCAGCATTTGACCAGTTAGCCATGTCCTTCTTCTTGAAACATTTTTGTTCCTTGGTCTCTGTGACCCTGTTCTTTCCCTGGTTTTCCTCCTAATTTTCTGGCAGTTCTTTCACATTTCCCTCCATTGGAATTCCTCAGGGATTCAGGCTAGACCCTCTTCTAATTTTATAGTACAGTTGACCTTTGAACAACACGGGGGTTAGGGGGACCAACCCTCCTCACAGTTGAAAATCCGAGTATAACTTTACGGTTGGCCCTCTGAATCCACAGCTCTGCGTTGGAGGAGTCAACCAACCTCATAGGGTATAGTACTGTAGTACCTATTTATTGAAAAAATTGAGTGGACCCTTGCAGTTCAAATCCATGTTGTTTGAGGGCCAACTGTATCTCATATACTTTTAAGTTGTCACACCCACTTCTATGACTTCAATTAATTTTTTCTCTGAAGAATCCCACACTTACATGTCCATTGTAAATCTCTTATGAGCACCAGACTTATACATCCAACTGCTACTGGATGTCTTGTTACAGATGCCTCAGTGGCCCCTCAAACTCAGTGTGCCTACAACTGAGCTTCTCATCCTCTCTCCAAACTGGCTTTTTCTCCAGAGGTGGCTATTTTAGTAAACACCCTTGAACCTAGGGATAACCATGGCTTGATACGTTCTCTCCCTCAGCTCCCACATCTAGTTCGTCATCAAATTCTGTTGATTTTACTTCTTTAACCTGTCTAATTCATTTACTTATCCCCATCTTCCCTAGTTCAAGCCACCATCATCACTTACCCAGACCACTAATAACTCTCCCATGGTTTTCTTGGGTACATTTTGGCTTTCCAATCCATTCTGCACACTACAGCCCAAGCTATTTTTCAACAGTGTCATTGAGATACAATTAACATACCTTACAGGTCATGCATATAACCAAGTAATCTTTTTTTTTAATTGAAGTATAGTTGACTTACAGTGTTTCATAACCAAGTAATCTTCTAAAAACATAAATCTGAGCAGGTTATTCCCCATTCATAATCTTTGGATCAAATCTGAATCCTTATTCTGGCTTAAAAGGCCCTGTGTGGTTTGGTCTCTAACTTCATCCTTTGTGTCATCTGACTCCTCACTCTCCAGGCTTCAACCACAGCTGCCTTTTCTCTTTTTTTTTTTGGCGGCACGCGGGCCTCTCACTGTTGTGGCCTCTCCCGTTGCGGAGCACAGGCTGCGGACGCGCAGGCTCAGCGGCCATGGCTCATGGCCCCAGCCGCTCCGCGGCATGTGGGATCCTCTCGGACCGGGGCACGAACCCGCGTCCCCTGCATCGGCAGGCGGACTCTCAACCACTGCGCCACCAGGGAAGCCCTTCTCTGTTTCTTAAACTTGCCTTATTCTTTATCATTCTTACATGTTGAACTTTCCTCATAGAATACTGTCCCCTCTCTACCCCACTCTAACTCTTCAGCAGTCTCCCAGGTTTGGCTTAATATCACGTCTTAGGGGAAGCTTTCCTTGATACTAGTACCCAACCCCTAGGAGTTAGGGGTCCCTGTCTGGTGCTTTTACACCTCCTTTGCAAAACCCTTCATAACTGTAATTGATTGTTTAAAGTCTGACTTCCTGTTAGACAATAGGACAGGGACTGTGTCTATCTGATTCACATCTGCATCCTCACTGCCTAACACGGTTGCCTGGCACATAATGGGCAATCTCTACATATTGTTGGATGAATGCGGCTACTGTCACTGCTTTCCATGCCCTGCCCTGACCCCTGCTCCCATTGTTGTTGAAGTCACCACTATCAGAGCTGCCCAAAGTCTCATCACTATTGTTCTGCTTTGAGAGAAACAGCTTTAGAATGTGGTCTTGCTGTTTCACCTTTACAACTCCCTTAATTAGGAACCCAGATTAAGTGCCAGGTCTAACTATGTTGACCCTGATGCTGAGTCCCAAGGCCATCAGACTGTAGGGAATGATTTTCAACTGTTTGCCAAGGGAGAAGAGTTAGAAAACCACCGACTCAATTCAAGTTCACATGTACATGTACTGATGAGTTGCTGTATACAGTAATGTGTGCATGGATACACACATTTAAATGTGCTGCATGTACAAATACAGGGTCCAGCTGTCACACTCAAATATGCAGACATACACACTCTCCCAGAGGCAACCTTATATATACTCATTCCCTACATATGCACACAGAGAGTAAAAGGACATATGCTTGGCACTTATGCATATGTACAGAGGCAAGCTGATATACTCATTACATATATATATACACATAGGCAAATGACATATGCTCAGTACATATGTGTACATACAGAGTCAAGCTGACATACTTAAACATACACAGTGGTAAAATAGAATTATTTAGCTCCATTTGACTCACTCTAATTCCTCCATGTACTTAACTCCTTGCTTTATCTCTCCTTCATGATTCTTAGCCCAATGGATGCCATTCTCAAGTTCCCAGGCTCTTGCCTGTAACCTCGTGTCCCTTCCCTTTGACCTACCTGGCTAACTGTCACAGCTTGCCCCTCCAGTAGCTTGGCTGCCCCTGCTAGGCACCAGGCTGCCCTCCTGCAGGTCTCTCTAGTAGCCAGCCAGGTCAGATGAGCTCCTTTGACTGCTGACTTTAACTCTTAAGGTGACCATAGGCTTTGGAGTCAGACAGACCTCGATTTGAGTCCCAGTCCTACTGCCCACTAGCTGTGTAACCTTGGACAAATAATTAAATGCTCCAAACCTCAGTTTTCTCATCTACAGAATGAGGATAATATTATCATAGCACCCTCCCCATTAGGTTTCTGGGCGCATTACATTAGATAATACAAGTGGCGCTCTTAGCCTAGTATATAAATGCAGTTAATGGCTATTGCCACTCATAACAGCTTACATTTATTTGCTTCTTATGCCACTACTACCTCTAGCCAATTACTTATTGAATACTTACAATGTACTAAGCATTGTTCAAAGCACTTTACCTGTGCAAACCCATTTTATCCTTACAACAACCCTATGAAGTAAGTAAAAATTCTGTTTCCATGTTACAGATTATGAAACTGAGGTCCAGAGAATTGAAGTAACTTATCCAAGGTCATTAAACTAGCAAGTGGCAGAGTCAAGATGCAAAACCAGATGCTTTGGTTCCAGAGCTTACACTCTTAATTACTATGCTATACCTCTTACTACAATTTATGTGTGATTGTCTTTGTCAGAGAAGCTATTTCTTTGGTACAATCCTTTATGAGTTAAACCCTTGGAGAAATTTTTGAATTGCAGCTGAAAATTTCCATTTGCTGAAAGATGGAGAAAATCTTCATTCTGTATTCAGCGCAATACTGAACAATTGAATGACAAGAAGACCTGCAGGCAAAACCCAGAGATACCTCTTCAGTCTCTCTACCCACTCACAAGGACTGTTTGGGTGAGAAGCCTTTCATACTGACAGAATTATAGTGCTGAAGTCTCTTCTCCTCAGGCAGAGTAAGGCTACTCTTTGAATTCCTACAGCACTTTTTTGTTCAGATGTCTGTAACCCTGGCCTCCTTGGCTTCTGCCCATCTACAGAATTGAGGACCATTAAGGCCATGTGGGTAACAAGAACGGTGCCTTCAGCTGGAGTTGTAATTACAAGCAATGTAATCACAATAATCCCTGCATGTAATCACAAGAAGCCCCAACAAAAGTCTCCTGACGCGCTGGCAGGGGGCTCAGGATGACTTGTGCACACCCCTTGGTGGGTGTGCTATTAGTGGTGCCAGTCTTTGCTCCATCTTGTATCAGGTGATGATGCCTCTCCACCTGCTCATGCTTGTGATGTGGTGGGGCTTTGGAGTCAGATGGGGCCAGGTGACTCCAACTTCCTAGCTTTGTTGTTGAGGTAGGTTACTTAACCTCATGAGCCTCGGTTTCCTCATCTATAAAATGCAACTAATACCTACCAGCAGGGTAGGTGGGAAAATCAGTGACAACAAATAGGAAGTGCCTGGCAGTACCTGGGATGTAGCAGGTCTTCAGTGAATTATAGTTACTATTGTCATGGCTCAACCCAACAATTATTCTCTTCCACCAATATTATTATGGGGTCTCTCTGACTAGACTATAAGTTCTGTGAGAAGCAGAGACTTTGTTTTGTTCAGTGTTGTTTCTCAGCATCTAGAACAGTGCATAGGCCATAGTAGGTGCTCAGTAAATATTTGTTGAATGAAGTTTAAAGCCGGTTGATCTTGTTCTCTGTCCCCACTATGCTGGCCAGCATTCAGACCCTCTTGTTCACAGGCCCTTTGCTCTGATGTTCCCTCTGCCTGGAACAATCCTTCTTCACCTAGTTAACTCCTACTCATCCTCCTGATCTTAGCACAAGTACCACTCTTTCAGATTTTGACCTTCCCTTTCATAGCCTCTGTCAACATTGTTGCAATTTTACTTTTTTTTTTGCGGTATGCGGGCCTCTCACTGTTGTGGCCTCTCCTGTTGCGGAGCACAGGCTCCGGAAGCGCAGGCTCAGCGGCCATGGCTCACGGGCCCAGCTGCTCCGCGGCGTGTGGGATCCTTCCGGACCGGGGCACGAACCCGTGTCCCCTGCATCGGCAGGCAGACTCTCAACCACTGCGCCACCAGGGAAGCCCCGCAATTTTCCTTTTATTCGTATAACTGTTTGATTAATATTTGACAGTAAACTTCATAAGGACAGGGACCAGATCTGTTGTACCCATCACTGTATTTTCAGGGACTAGAAGTAGACTTTCGGTATAAATTTGCTGAATGAATGAATGACTTTATCCACTCTTTCCATTTTTTTTTTTTGTTTTTTGTTTTTTTGGTTGTTACTGTTGTTTTTGAGGCTTGTGGGATCTCAGTTCCCCCACCAGGGACTGAACCCAGGCCACGGCAGTAAAAGCCCAAAATCCTAACCACTAGGCCACTAGGGAACTTTTTTCATTTTTTAAAAAGACCCCCCCCTTCTCTAGGAAGTGGGGTCCAATTTCTTGAGTTGGGTCAGAGGTCAGTCCCAGGCTTGCACTGGGGCTGCACCATAAATCATTCCAGTGTTTCTGGACTGAACTCAAGTACTGTGATCCTCTCCTACCAGGGCCAATTTGTCAGTCCCAGAGTTCTCATTACTGCTTATCAGGGCTTCATTATGCAGCTAGACCCTCCAGCAGGAGATCCAGCAAGGCCAGAATTTTGGCTGGGTTGGGAGTGTGAAGTAGGATTTGCCACTTACTCCTCCTCTCCGCCCCCACTCTATGTCTGTTTAGTGTTTATCACACTGAGTTGTAATGATTAATTTTTAGATGTACGCCCTCCCCCTCCCCCAGCAAGGAAGGACTATCTCTTTCTCCCAGAGGCTATTGTGATGCCTAGCATGCAGCTGATGCTCACAAAGATTTCCTGAAGGAATGCAATGTTTTCCATGAATGAAGCTTTACTGGGGACAAAAACCAACTCACAGGAGAGGGCGCTACCTCTGGCTTTTTTTTTTTTTTAAACCTGAGCCAATAAATCTCTTTTAGTTTAAGTTAATTTGGGTAGTGTTTGTTTTCTATTACTTGGAACTGAAAACATTCTGATAGAGCATAACTAATGGTGTTCAAGTATGGGATCTCTGATAGATTATTGTTAAAAAATATTCATTACATAGTCACTCCTTCTTACCTCCATAAAAAGAATAGACTTCTCTACCCCTTTGTCTTTGGGCTCAGCTATGAGACTTGCTTTAGCCAGTGGGATGTTAGCAGACATGTACAAACAGGGGTGTGAAAAGTGCTTGCACAATTGGGCATGCCCCTTGTACCACTACCACCTCCATAAAAAGAGGTTCCCCCAGGTAGCTTCTGCCCTTTCAGCTGGGACCCCAAAGTGAATACTCCTGGAGAAGATCAGAACTCAACCTGTACACAGGAGCCAAGACAAGCTGAACCTGTAGTTTAGAGCAGAGCCATCCAGCCAAGCCTATAGTCAACCCCCAGCCCTATGAGAAATGAGTGTTTACTATAGTACATTGCTGACATTTTGTGGTTGTTTGTTATGGAGCAATAACTGACTAATAAGGTTAGCCCAGGGGGTTCCAAACTGGCAGTGTATGTGAATTACTTAGAGAACTTTAAAATAAATAAGGGATACTTGAGCTTCCCCCAGAATGTCTGGAGTGGTATTCAGAAATCTATATTCTTTTAAAATTCTCTGGGTGGTTTTTATGTAGTGAGTCCCCCACTCTTTTGTTATCTGACATTTTGGGGTCGCCAATATTAAAGCATGTGATGGGGGTTCTATTAAACGACCACTAAGATTTTTTTAATTTGGGAGGTTGGGATTGACATATATACACTAATATGTATAAAACAGATAACTAAGAACCTGCTTATAAAAAAATAAAATAAAATTCAAATAAAAAAAGCAATAAAAAAGAATTTTATTGAGTTATAGTTGATTTACAATGAGTTTCAGGTGTACCACATATGGATTCAAAATTTTTATAGATTATACTCCATTTAAAGTTGTTATAAAATGTTGGCTATACTCCCTGTGCTGTACAATATATCCTTGTAGCTTATTTATTTTATACATGGTAGTTTGTACCTCTTAAGATCTTTTTTCGTCTCTGAGACTGGATGATTGACGTCAGAGAACTCCTGTTTCTGAAGTACAATCCTTTTCAGTTTGAAAACTTTTGGGAAATCTGTGTTGAATTTTTCTTAGCTGATTTGGAGAAAGATGCAGAAGTAAATTAGCTGTGATTTATGGTCATAGGAGTTTTGTTTTTTATTTAAGGATTGTCTCCTCTTAGTATTTCTGCCTGGGCTATGGTTAGCAGTCAAATGAAAATTAAAAGCAGAAGACTGGGGCTGGGTGAGTCAAAACACATGGCAGGAAAAAAATCACTGGTGAGGTCAAGTTTAGGGGAGAAGCTGCTGAAGGAGTGGTCTGAGAGGAGCCTTCAGCTGTGGCTTAGCAATTAGGAACCTGAGATCACACCTGATGCAGAAGCCAGTTGAAGTTTAGCTGAATAATTGCCATGCCACTGCCCAGTTTAGAGGTTTGAGGCAATCTTAATAAAATGTTACAAATGTGAATTTATATAAAAAGCATGATAAAAGTATAATTTAAAAGAAAATAGCTTTTTAAAGTTATAACAATAAAAATTTTCATTGACAAAAATTCGAACAATATAGAAAAGTATAAAGAACAGGAATCTTTTTCTTATAGTTTTTTTTTGTTTGTTTTTTAATTTTATTTATTTATTTTTGGCTGTGTTGGGTCTTCGTTTCTCTGCGAGGGCTTCTCTAGTTGCGGCAAGTGGGGGCCACTCTAAATCGTTGTGCGCGGGCCTCTCACTACTGCAGCCTCTCTTGTTGCGGAGCACAGGCTCCAGACGCGCAGGCTCAGTAATTGTGGCTCACGGGCCTAGTTGCTCCGTGGCATGTGAGATCTTCCCGAACCAGGGCTTGAACCCGTGTCCCCTGCATTGGCAGGCAGATTCTCAACCACTGTACCACCAGGGAAGCCCCAAGAACAGGAATCTTTTATTCATAAGCCCACCTTTCAGAGATAACCACTGCTAATATATTGCTGTGTACTCTTCTGAACGTTTTTCCTATGGATGTGTACACACACATGCCTATTTCAGAAAAATAGCGTTTTCTTATACATACTCATTAGTATCATTTTTTTCCATGTCAGTAAACACTAACCAATCATCACTGTTAAAACTGCATAATACTCCATCGTACAAAGAGGTACCATACTGGGACTTACCTGGTGGCGCAGTGGTTAAGAATCCACCTGCCAGTGCAGGGGACATGAGTTCGATCCCTGGTCCGGGAAGATCCCACATGCTGCGGAGCAACTAAGCCTGTGCGCCACAACTACTGAGCCTGCGCTCTGGAGCCCACGAGCCACAGCTATTGAGCCCGCGCGCATAGAGCCCACGCTCTGCAACAAGAGAAGCCACCGCAATGAGAAGCCCGTGCACCGCAATGAAGAGTAGCCCTTGCGTAGCAACGAAGACCCAACGCAGCCAAAAATAAAGAAAAAAATAATTAAAAAAAAAAAAAAAAGAGGTACCATACTTTAGTTCCCACAGATGGATATTTAGAGTACATTTACTATTATAAAAAGGCTGTGGTGGGGCTTCCCTGGTGGCGCAGAGGTTGAGAGTCTGCCTGCCGATGCAGGGGACACGGGTTCGTGCCCCGGTCTGGGAGGATCCCACATGCCGCAGAGCGGCTGGGCCCGTGAGCCACGGCCACTGAGCCTGTGCGTCTGGAACCTGTGCTCCGCAACGGGAGAGGCCACAACAGTGAGAGGCCCACGTACCGCAAAAAAAAAAAAAAAAAAAAAAAAAAAAGGCTGTGGTGGATATCCACACAGACATTTTGTGTACTTGTCCAGTTATTTCTTTAGGCAAAATTCCAATATGTGTAATTGCTAGATTAAAGGATAAGCATTTTAAAGGTTTTGATACATAGTCGAATTGCCCTCCTCAAACATATAAATTAATAATGCTAGGTTTTGTCATTTCTTTTAACTCGTTAGTCATCAACAGGAAAAAAAAGTTGTGTAAGTTTAATCTGCCTTTTACTAGTAGTGGGTTTAAGTATCTTTTCATATATTTATTGTCTGTATTTTATGTGAATAAGACATTAGCTTCCCATTTTTCTACTGTATCAACTTTTTCCTTCTGATTTATATTAAGCATATTGTCTCCTATTTATATTGAAGACATTATCCCTAATGTGGCTTTGCTTGTAGTGGCTTTCCACACATTAAAAAAATTTATGAGTCAAATTTATCAGTTTTTCAATGAGATTTTAAAATTCCTTCTGAGGTGAGAGGCAGCATAATAGAATGAAAAAAGTAGAGGAATTTCAAACAATTCAGTCCATACTCTTACTGCCTGTGGCTGGGTCTCATTTTGCACAATGTGGTAGGAAGAGCACTGGATTGGGAGTCATCACTTTACCTCTCTGTGTCTCAACTTCCTCCTTTGTAGAATGGGGATGAGAATGAAAACTCCCTTGCAGGCTGTAAAAAAGAACTGGAGGGGATTCATGTAAAGTACGTTGTCCAGGTCTCGTATGTAGCAAATCCTATCTAAATATTAGCTATTATTAGGGGGAGAGGGCAGTATAGAATTTTAAAAACTATTTTAAATTCATTTGGCGTTTGTGGGAATAGGGTAGGGATGAGGATCCGAGTACTTTAGCCATTTATCCCCATCTCTAAGAACTACAAAGCTGGAGTCAGAACTTGAGTTCCAATTCTGGGATCCTGCCCGTTTCCTCGTAGGTGACCTTGTACAAGTCACCTTCACTTCTCCGCGGCTCAGTTTCTTCACCTAGAAAATAGCTATATCATAGACCACCTGCCCTTTTGCTGGGCCAAAGAAACGCTTCAAAAATGCTCACAAAGGGCGGCAAAAACGTCTGTTAGGGTAATGCTTTCGGAGCCTCCACGGCGCCCGCCAGCCCCCCGTGGCCGGACCGAAGGGCGACAGCACCTCCCACCCCCCGCGCTCCTGCCCCGCCGCAGGAACAATAGCTCCCCCGGAGGCGGCGCCGGCCGCGGGCGGGGGCGGAGCTGCCGGCGCGAGCGCTGGGGGTGTGCGCGGGGCGGGGTCGTAGCCACCCCTCCCGCCGGCGGCTCTGTCACGCTCCCCTCACCGGGCGGGCCGGGGTCTTTGTGACGCGGCGGCGACGGCTGCGGACACAAAGGGAAGGCAAGCAGGCGAGCGAGGGGCTGGGCCTGCCCCCGCCCCGCGACCCCCGCCCCACGACCCCTTCCCGCCGCGCGCGCGCCCGCTCTTCCCCCGGCCTCGGTCTCCCCGGCGCGGGCTCGAACCCTCGCGCGCGCCCGTCCCGACGCTCCGACTCCGTCCCGAGCGCGGCGGGCCAGGGCCTGGTGGGCGCTGCGGGTGGGGCGGGGATGCTGGGGGACTGCTACCGGGCGCAGCGGCGCGGCTGGTAGTTGGCGCCGAGGCAGCGGCGGGGCTCCCGGCGCGCGGCTGGATGCCCGGGGCCTGCGCTTCCCTGCGCTTCCCGCCGTCCAGGGGCGCCAGTCATGGGCGCCGCGGCCGCTGAGGCGCCGCTCCGGCTGCCGGCCGCGCCCCCGCTCGCCTTCTGCTGCTACACGTCGGTGCTTCTGCTTTTCGCTTTCTCTCTGCCCGGGAGCCGCGCGTCCAACCAGCCCCCGGGTGGCGGAGGCGGCGGCGGCGGGGACTGTCCCGGCGGCAAAGGCAAGAGCATCAACTGCTCAGGTAGGACTGGCCGGAGCGCGCCCCTGCGGCCCCTCCCTCCCTCCGCTCCCGCTGCCGCCTCCCTGCAGGTCCCCGCGACCCGGCTGGGCCGGGCCCGGGCGTGGGGGTCCCGGGAGCTGGGCCGAGGGTGAGCGAGGGCGCGGGGCAGGGCGCAAGCGCGCGGTGCGGGCTTGGGGACCGGCGTGGGGCCGGGGAGTGGCTGTGCGTGAGTCCGTGTGTGCCGGGTGGCTGGGCGCGGGCGGCCGGGAGTGTTGGGAGGAGGTGAGGCCCGGCCGGCGAAGGGGAGGCAGCGGCCGGGGCCCCCGGTGTGATCGTGGGTGTACACGCGGGAGCGCGTGTTTGTGTTGTGAAGGCTCAGGGGAGGGAGGGCGGCCCCAGGCAGGGATTTTCTGTGTGTATGTGTGACGGTGAGGGGCCAGGGGAGTGAACGTGAGCTGGGGAGAGTCCTTCTTCGGGCACTCGGGTCTCAGAGGGGTCGTGTGGGTAAAGGGAACGGGTGGCCCAGAGGACGCAGATTGACCAAGTAGAGTGATAGTGTGTGTGTGTGTGTGTGTGTGTGTGTGTCTTTTGGGTTGAGAGGTGGGCGCTCGGAGCTTGTAGTGACCCCGGGTCTGTGCATATGAGCAGGGAAGGTCCTGGGGCCCGGGAAGTGACCCTCTGCTTTTGTGTGTTGCGCTGGGTGAAGCCAGGAGCTCAGGGATGTGCCGGGGGTATGCACTGAAGAGGAAGGGTGCGGGTCCTGGGGTGAACCTCGTTTGTGTCGATTCAGAGGAACGTTAGCTAGGGAATCATCCTGTGTAGGATTTAGCTAACAGAAAGAGGCAGTTAGGTCTCAGGGAGTGCCTCTGTGTAGCAAGGTGTGAGCCTGGTTAAGGTGGTGTGGAAAGAGGGAAGCGGTTCCGAGGGAGTGATCGTGTGCATGCGTTTGTCTGCTTTGCGGGAGGGCCTGGAGGTTGGCAGCCACGGGAGCACGGGAGTGACCTCTCCCCTCTCTCCAAGGCCGTCTGCACCCCCGCAGCTGCTGGAAACAAAGAGCCTGCTGGGGACGAGACTGGAGGAGGGTATCCTGGCCGTGAAGTTCCCTTTTCCTTTCACAATGGGTCCCAGAGGAGCCCTGGGGCAAGGAGAGGCTTCCAGGTCTCATTTAGGGGTGGGTAGGTCCTCCTGGAGCTGGCCTGGCAGATGCTAGTGATCATAAGCCACAGCCTTGCTAACTTGCCCTTTTATCAGTTCTCATTCTCCACTTGTCTTCTTTGAACCAAGGGTGGGAGAAGCAGCATGGGGGGGTGGGGGAGAGGGGGAAAGAGAGGGTGGACAGGCCACAGGGAATCCGGCTGGTCTGCCTGCCAGACAACCTTTGTACCCAAAGGGCTCTTGAAGGGGCATTTTTTTGGGGGGAGTGAGGAGGGAGCCAGAAGGCCTCAGCACAGATGCTTATGCTACCCTACATGAAGAAAACCTTTGGCCCGCTGTTAAGGTTTGAAGGTCTAAAAATCTTTTAATAATTTTCATAATGACATGTTTTATGATCGGGGAGGGGTTAGCATAGTAAACAACAGTGTGTCCATTAAAACTTTTCCACCCATGAAATAACTTTTACTTTTCTAATTAAAAAAAACTTTATTTATTTTTGGCTGTGTTGGGTCTTCGTTGCTGCGTGTGGGCTTTCTCTAGTTGGGGCGCACGGGCTTCTCTTGTTGCAGAGCACGGGCTCTAGGTGGACGGGTTTCAGTAGTAGTGGCACGCGGGCTCAGTAGTTGTGGCTTGTGGGCTCTAGAGCGCAGGCTCAGTAGTTGTGGCGCACAGGCTTAGTTGCTCCACAGCATCTGGGATCTTCCCCGACCAGGGCTCGAACCCGTGTCCCCTGCACTGGCAGGCAGATTCTTAACCACTGCGCCACCAGGGAAGTCCCTATTTTTCTAATGTTAAGTGGAATATGGGATAATATTTTAATCATTAATCACACTTTAATGGTTAAAAATAAAAGTCATTTGTATATTAGAGTGCCTTTTTGTAACAAATACTGGTTATCAAACTAGTAAGTGATCACACCATGTCAAAATATTTTATGGGCTAATGTGCTGTGGTTATTTGTTCTTGCCGAGATAATTTGTCCTTAGCAAAATAAAGTGTGTATTGACGGATGTTTTTGTGTATGCATTCTAACTCTTTATGGATAGTACAAGTTTTAAGAAAGGACATACAGGGCTGGAAACCACAGAGTGTGGAAAAAAGGGACTGATTTGGGGATTTTGGCCCTTGCTAAGCAACTGTGTGATTTGGAGCAAGTTACTTAATTCTTCTTAGTTTCCTCTTTTATTAAAAGAGGGATTTGGATTTAATAATATCTGAGTCTTCTTTCAAGGGTATATTGATATTTTGAAATATATAACAGTAAATTAGGCTCATCAAATAAAATGTTTCCTAATGCTAAGATATACTTGAATAACTGGGTCTAAAGCTAGAGTTTTAACTAAATGATATTTGTAGATTCTTGTCATAACTCTTTCTAGGATGAAGATCTGGGAATGATTCATATGAAAAATAAAATTTTAAAAAATAAATTTATTTATTTTTGGCTGCGTTGGGTCTTCAGTGCTGTGTGTGGGCTTTCTCTAGTTGCGGCGAGAGGGGGCTGCTCTTTTTTTTTTTTAATAAATTTATTTTATTTATTTATTTTTGGCTGCATTGGGTCTTCGTTGCTGCATGCGGGCTTTCTCTAGTTGCAGCGAGTGGGGGCTACTCTTCGTTGCGGTGAGCAGGCTTCTCATTGCAGTGGCTTCTCTTGCTGCAGAGCAGGGGCTCTAGGCACATGGGCTTCAGTAGTTGTAGCACGTGGGCTTAGTAGTTGTGGCTTGCGGGCTCTAGAGTGCAGACTCAGTAGTTGTGGCGCATGGGCTTAGTTGCTCCATGGCATGTGGGATCTTCCTGGACCAAGGCTCGAACCCCTGTCCCCTGCATTGGCAGGCGGTTTCTTAACCACTGCGCCACCAGGGAAGCCCCGGGGCTGCGCTTCATTGCGGTGTGCGGGCTTCTCATTGCGGTGGCTTCTCTTGTTGCGGAGCACGGGCTTTAGGCGCATGGGCTTCGGTAGTTGTGGCATGTGGGCTCAGTAGTTGTGGCTCGCGGGTTCTAGAGCACAGGCTCAGTGGTTGTGGTGCACGGGCTTAGTTGCTCTGTGGCATGTGGGATCTTCCCGGACCAGGGCTCGAACCCGTGTCCCCTGCACTGGCAGGTGGATTTTTAACCACTGTACCACCAGGGAAGCCCTGGAAAATAAATTTTTTTAAGTTGATTAATTAGAGAGCTATAATACTCCAGTCTGAACATAGGCATCTATTAATGCAGGTTGAGATTGTGCATAGACTTTTTTAGTAGCTTTTGTTACCCAGGTATTTTCCACAAAGTTTACTCCTTTACATGTTTGAGTTTTAAAATCTAAATGCTGGCCTTGACTCCCTGTTGATTTTCATTTTGGGTTTTGGACCGTCATTTCAGGCTACTCTGACCTTTCTGAAGCCGGATTCTGTCTGGCTGTGTAAGTTGGGTCACTCACAGCTTTGTGGCCCTTGTAAATGTGAAGAGCAGATCTGTGGCTTTATTAAATTAATGGAAGTTGTCTAGATTGTGGAAAAGAATGGAACTATGTGATATTTTACAGCTGACTTGCTTCTAAATCGGTTGATGTTGATACATTAATCAACCAGATGTTCAGCCAGCTATGCATCCTCCTAGTTGCATTTGACAGATTTTTGAGCTTCTGCTGTTCAACATTTTCCCATTTTGTTCGCCAGCCTATCATTAAAAGATTCTGTCAGATTGTCTTGTTTGAATCAGTATATATATATGTCTGTATCATCCATTTTCCATTTTAGTAATCATATCAAAAAGCAAATGTCATATAGTCTGCCTTAATCAAGAGCACATGGTGGCTTTTTCTTTTTATTGTGTTCAAAAACTTATTTACCCATTCTACAGTTTTTCAGTGGATATGTGGCAACTTTACTTATGGATTTTTTTCCTGGATTTCCATTTCTCCTTTTTTGAAAATTGAGAATGCATTCTCTCATTTCTGGTCTTCTGGCACCTTGCCAAGATAGCTTAGATAATTAGCAGTCAGATCTTAAAGTTTTTTCAGTACCATGGAGTATGATTTGTTTGGATCAGAAAGCAAATTCTTTTGAACTAGCTCTCTATTCCATTACTGTCCACTTTCCATGCCACTTACCTTAGATGTTAGCTTTGTTTTATCAGAGTTCTACCTTTCCTAGTTTGAACATCATGCTCTTTGGAGAAGATTATGTAAACAAAGAAGAAACTGAAAGGATCTGTATTATCCCTGTTATTTCTTGATATTACAACATCTTCCCTAAGCAGTGGGCCCTTTGTTTATCTCTTCTTGTTCTAAACAAGACTTAAAAAAAAATTGTCCTCTGTCTCAGTTCTCCACTCATTGTGGACTTTATACTTATTGTTTTGATTTTATCTTTTTATTTGTACTTATTCTTTTAAAAAATCTAACTTATCAGAAAGCTCCATGTTCATCCAAAGAGAAAAAAGTCTGGAAATACAGGATTTATGTGAAGAAAAATGAACCTTGAACCCAGGAGACCAGGTAACCTTAGACATGCCCCCCCCCTTTTTCATTTATAATGTGGAGATAATGATAATAGTCTTTTTTGGCTCTAGGGTGTTAGAGAAGAAAAAATGAGGCTAAATGTGAGACATAGATGTCTTAGGGAATGGGGTTAAAGAGAAAGAAAAACATTCAGAGAGATCAACAAGCCGCACTGGTGAGAGACGTAAGGTGGAGAATTTGAAGTAGGTTTTTAAAATATCACGGGAATTAGAAGTGGATCCTCTGGATTGTGGTGGTGGTAAGGATGATATAAATGGATGATATAAACTTCAGATTAAGAGAAGTGCCTTGTTGAGAAATTAAGGAAACACTCCCATTTACCATCACATCAAAAAGAATAAAATACCTAGGAATAAATCTACCTAAGGAGGCAAAACACCTGTATTCCAAAAACTGTAAGACGCTGATGAAAGAAATTGAAATGACACAACAGATGGAAAGATATACCGTGTTCTTGGACTGGAAGAATCAATGTTGTTAAAATGACCATACTGGGACTTCCCTGGTGGCACAGTGATTAAGAATCCACCTGCCAATGCAGGAGACATGGGTTCGATCCCTGGTCCGGGAAGATCCCACATGCTGTGGAGCAGCTAAGCTCGTACACCACAGCTACTGAGCCTGCACTCTAGAGCCCATGAGCCACAACTACTGAAGCCCACATGCCTAGAGCACGTGCTCTGCAGCAAGAGAAGCCACCGCAATGAGAAGCACATGCACCACAACGAAGAGTAGCCCCCACTTGCCACAACTAGAGAAAGCCTGCACACAGCAACGAAGACCCAATGCAGCCAAAAATAAATAAATTAAAAAAATAAAATAAAATGACCATACTGTCCAAGGCAATCTACAGATTCAGTGCAATCCCTATCAAGTTACCAATGGCATTTTTCATAGAAATAGAACAAAAAATTTAAAAATCTGTATGGAAACACAAAAGACCCTGAATAGCCAAAACAATGTTGAGAAAGAAGAGCGGTGCTGGAGGAATTATGCTCCCTGACTTCAGACTATACTACAAAGCTACGATAATCAAAACAGTATGGTACTGGCACAAAAACAGACATATAGATCAACGGAACAGGATACAAAGCCCAGAAATAAACCTATGCACTTATGGTCAAATAATCTATGACAAAGACAAGAATATACAATGGAGAAAAGACAATCTCTTCAATAAGTGGTGCTGGGAAAACTGCACAGCTATGTGTAAAAGAATGAAATTGGAGGGAATTCCCTGGTGGTCATGGTTAGGACTTGGCACTTTCACTGCCGGGGCCCAAGTTTGATACCTGGTCAGGGAACTAAGATCCTGCAAGCTGTGTGGCATGGCTAAAAATAAACAAACAAACAAACAAATAAATAAAAGAATGAAATTAGAACATTCTCTAACCCCATGTACAAAAGTAAACTAAAAATGGATTAAAGACCTAAATGTAAGACCAGATACTATAAAACTCATAGAGAAAAACATAGGCAGAATACTCTTTGACATAAATTTGAAGCAATATTTTTTTGGATCCATCTCCTAGAGTAATGGAAATAAAAACAAAAATAAACAAATGGGACCTAACAGAAGTGCCTTGTTAGTGGCAATTCAGGATTTTGGGGAATAAAAAGTGAATTTTTCCTAATTAGTATAAAATCTTGATCAGGACACTTCTAGATCCCTGGTATGTAATATGTGGGTGTTTATTAACTTATTTAGTGAAACTTGATTGAATACCTGCCTAGTATAACCTAATATACTAGATATTAAGGGAATATATGAGAGGTCATCTCTGCCTTCAAGGGCCTTATGTTCCAACAGAGGTGGTTAGTTAGCCTCTTATAGATATACACAGGAAATTTCTATTTACTAGACCTGGGCTTTCTCCCTCTTCCCTCCACCCCACTCAAAAGTAAGCATTTATTGAACACTGACAGCATTGGAATTTTTAAAAGGTGTACAGTTAAGTGATTTTTAGTATAGTCACGAAGTTGTACAATCATCACCACTATCTAATTCCAGGACATTTCACTCCAAAAAGAAATCCCACACCTATTAACAGTGATTCCATGTTCCTCTTTCCCCCCAGCCCTTAGCAACTACTAATCTTATTTCTGACGTTATGGATCTGCCTATTTTGGACGTTGCATATAAATGGAATCATACAGTATGTGGCCTTTTGTGATTGGCTTCTTTCACTTAGCCCGACATTTTCAGGAGTCATCCATGTTGTAGCATGTATCAGAACTTTATTCATTTTTATGGTTGAGTAATATTCCACAGTATGGATGTATATGGCACATTTTGTTTTTCTGTCAGTTGATGGACATTTGGGTTGTTTACACTTTTTGGCTTTATGAAAAATGCTGCTGTGAACATTCATGTACAAGTCTTTGTGTGGACATATGTTTTCAATTTTCTTGTTTAACTCTAACATTTTGAGGAACTAGCAAACTTTCCTAAAGGAGCTGCAACCATTTTAGGTTTTCCCCAGCACTGTATGAGGGTTCCAATTTCTCCACATCCTCTCCAACACTTGTTACTGTCTTTTTGATTATGGTCATCCTAGTTGGAGTCCTAGTTGAAGTTGTGGATCAATGTGGTTTCGATTTGCATTTCCCTAATGATGTTGAGCACATTTTTTTATGCGTAACGGCCATTTATATATCTTGTTTGGAAGAATGTCTATTCAGATCCTTTGCTGGGCTTGATTTTAACTTTCTGTATTAAACATTCCCTTAGTAAACCATACTGTCCAAATCCCACAGCACACAGATGCTCCAGGGGTAGGTTAACTCTGGTTTGTCTGTGTATCATTTGATTTCTCTGCTTACCAAGAATCAGTTGTGTTTGTTCTCAGATTTACTTATACCACTGGTAGTTGTGAGTATAAATTAGTAAATATTACTCAAATAGATGAAATGTGAATGCACGAGGAATTGTTTTTATGCATTGCTTTGGAAAGACTTGATAAAGGCATGAAGCTGAAAGAATTGCCTTTCAATGAATTACATTGTGGTAAAGACAGCTGAAACAGATTGGGGAAACCTTATAAATCTCTGGAAGGACTCTGCTCCTAGCAAACTTTGCAAGTATTTTTAAGTCCCGTTCTACTGTAAAAGAGAGGAAAACGGACATTGTAGATAATGGACTATGAGTGTGGTTTATCCAAGGAAGGGGGGAGCTGCATTTGGCAGACCCGAAGGTCTTGATGGCACATGGGGAAATGAATGTACATTTATATGTTTAAAGTTAAAAATGGTTATAATATGTATGTGTCATTTTAAAAAATGATTCCTTGCTCTACCTGACTTTTATGATTAATTCATCAGTGAGAGTTTCCACTATGCAAGGTGCCCTAAGGAAGATACAGATACAGTGTTGAGGGAGTGAATAATTCTGATTTCTAGGCATCAAAACAACACTTTCTCTGAATAAGTGGCACTCTAGCTGGGTTTTACAGGCAGAATGTGAGCCTGAAACACCAGCCCCACTTTTGCCTGAGGTCTTTGCTGTTGATGTTCCTTTTGCTTGGAAACTTCTTGTCCCAGTTGTTTATCCCCTCATCTCCTTCACGTCTTTAATATCACTTGCAAAATGATGCCCTAAAATTGCACGCTTTTCCACCTTCCACCCCTTCTGCCCCTCTTCCACTCTAATCCTCATTTATGTTTTCTTCCTGCTCCAAAGCACCTTTTCCTGTGTGACCTGTTATACATGTTACTTATTCTCCGACTCCTCTGTGTAGATCCATGAGGGCAGGGATTTTTGTCTGTTTCTTTCATTGCTGTGTTATCTGTGCCTAGAACTGTGTCTGGCACAAAATTAGATGCCCATCTCATACATTTTTTTAAATTAATTAATTAATTTTATTTATTTATTTTTGGCTGTGTTGGGTCTTTGTTTCTGCGCGCGGACTTTCTCTAGTTGAGGCGAGCGGGGTCTACTCTTCGTTGCAGTGCGTGGGCTTCTCATTGCGGTGGCTTCTCTTGTTGCGGAGCATGGGCTCTAGGGCGTGCAGGCTTCAGTGGTTGTGGCATGCGGGCTCAGTAGTTGTGGCTCACGGGCTCTAGAGCACAGGCTCAGTAGCTGTGGCGCACGGGCTTAGCTGCTCCGCGGCATGTGGGATCTTCCTGGACCAGGACTCAAACCCGTGTCCCCTGCATTGGCAGGCAGATTCTAAACCACTGTGCCACCAGGGAAGCCCCCCATCTCATATTTATTTGTGGAATTAATGACTGAATGAACGTAGAAACTGAGAAGAGTTGGAAGGGGTATTCTCTGGGCCATGGGAATGCTGTTGGAAAAGGTACAAAGATGCGACAGTGAGGGGAATATTTGGGGATACTGGGATGTGGGGATTAAGGCAGGAGGTGAGTTGCACAACTGCCACCATGTTAGAGGAAGGCCTTGAAGGCTGAGCTGAAGGTTTGGCACTTGCTCTGAAGACAAAGGGAAACTTAAAGGATTCGAGTGACATTGTGGTTTTAGAAAACAAAGTCTGGAATTGTTGAAGATGAAAGGGAGAAGGGAAGAGACTGGGAGCATGGTGAAAGATAACAGTAGTGGAAATGGGGAGAACTCAGAGGACTTGTTTGGCCTGCACTGTATTTTTAAAAATTGCATTGGTTGTTAACCATTAAAAATCTTGAGGTGTCACTTAAATATCTGGATTGTGGTCTGCCCTTCTAAACTTGGAGGTATTGGTAACATTAGGCTCCTGCCACGTGGCAAAAATCCTCCAGAGTTGTCTAGTGGGGCATCAGCTGTTCACTTTGTTAGTCCCTACCCAGCCATCCTTTCATTGACCTTTTTCTCCCTTAGCTTCTGGATCACCTGCCATAGGAGGCGGGATGAACTGTGATGCTCTTGATTTGGGATGGAGAGCCTGTTTGGAGGAGGGTCAAATTGGTGTGTATTCCTTCCCTCATTCCTGTTACTCACCATCACCAACTTAAATGCAAATCCTTATTTCTGCAGTTTCAAACCCTTACCATCTGAGCACCTCTCCTGCCTGTACTCCTTGCAACTTCTGCTGTATTGTTCTTTTTTTTTTTTTTTAACATCTTTGTTGGAGTATAATTGCTTTACAATGGTGTGTTAGTTTCTGCTTTATAACGAAGTGAATCAGCTATAGGTATACATACATCCCCATATCTCCTCCCTCTTGCGTCTCCCTCCCACCCTCCCTATCCCACCCCTCTAGGTGGTCACAAAGCACCAAACTGATCTCCCTGTGCTATGCGGCTGCTTCCCGCTAGCTGTCTATTTTGTATTTGGTAGTATATATGTCCATGCCACTCTCTCACTTCGTCCTAGCTTATCCTTCCCCTTCCCCGTGTCCTCAAGTCCATTCTCTACGTCTGCGTCTTTATTCCTGTCCTGCCCCTAGGTTCTTCAGAGCCATTTTTTTTTTGTTAGATTCCATATAATAGTTTTAGCATACGGTATTTGTTTTTTTCTTTCTGACTTACTTCACTCTGTATGACAGACTCTGGGTCCATCCACCTCATTACAAATAGCTCAATTTTGTTTCTTTTTATGGCTGAGTAATATTCCATTGTATATATGTACCACATCTTCTTTATCCATTGATCTGTCGATGGACACTTAGGTTGCTTCCATGTCCTGGCTAATGTAAATAGAGCTGCAGTGAACATTGTGGTACATGACTCTTGTTGAATTATGGTTTTCTCAGGGTATATGCCCAGTAGTGGGATTGCTGGGTCATAATGGTAGTTCTATTTTTAGTTTTTTAAGGAACCTCCATACTGTTCTCCATAGTGGCTGTATCAATTTACATTTCCACCCACAGTGCTGCACTCTGTTCTTTTCCTTCTCAACCTTTGCCTTGAATCCACCTCCTACCTCTTCGTATTTGAAAGCTACCCTGCTATCTCTGACTATACGATTTTCCTTGAAACACTCTCTAACGATATTTTTTATCATATTTAGTTTTCCTTTATTAGTTTTATATCTTAGTTTTAGTACTTTCTCTTTTTCAACTTTCCCTTTTTTTTCTTTCTAAATTCTTGAGGTGGAAACAAATCATTGTTTTTCTTTTCCCTTAAGACCACAGGCATTTTTGATAACATTCCTTTCATCATTGTTGTAAAATTTATGAATTTAGATATGTTACAGATAAACTGTTTTGTGGTTTTGCATTATGGTCTAAGAATGTGTCATAGAATTTCTAGGTTTTCACATTAGAACTGGCTGTGTCTCTGCGTTCTAGTATGAGAACACATTTTATGAAATATACCTCAGAAAATAAAGTGTTATTTCCTTGGCTTCTTAGTCTCCTATTATATAACTTTTTTAAAAAAATTAATTAATTTATTTAGTTATTTTTGGCTGCGTTGGGTCTTCGATGCTGCACGTGGGCTTTCTTTTTTCTAGTTGTGGCGAGCGGGGGCCACTCTTCCCCGCAGTACGTGGGCCTCTCACTGCGGTGGCCTCTCCCGTTGCGGAGCACGGGCTCTAGGCGCCCGCGCTTCATTAGTTGTGGCATGTGGGCTCAGCAGTCGTGGCTCACGGACTCTAGAGCGCAGGCTCAGTAGTTGTGGTGCATGGGCTTAGTTGCTCCGCGGCATGTGGGATCCTCCCGGACCAGGGCTTGAACCCGTGTCCCCTGCATTGGCAGGTGGACTATTAACCACTGCGCCACCAGGGAAGTCCTCCTATTATATAACTATTAATTTTACTTAAACTTAAAAATTTTTTTTGAATTTTAAACTTTGAGGTAAGTTGATGTAGTATACCCAGGTTTCCCAGTTAAGGTTTCACCACATTTGCTCTATCATAGTCTCTTTCTGTATCTAAGTCTATCTATCTCTATCTCTATCTATATGTATGTATATCTCTATCTACCTTACATCTATATCTATATCTATATTATATCTATATCTATGTATCTAAATCTTTCTTTTCTGAACCTGACTCTGCCAGGTTGGCTCCTACCAAGGGAAATGGTTTAATTTATGCTTTATATCAGTTCTGTACTTTTAATTCTTTGTGTAGTCGTCTATTGTTAATGAAACATTGAAGCCTCCAGTTATGATACAGGTTTACTTTTCACAATTTTTCTTATATTTTTGTTATTCTGTTAGGGACATATACATTGAATAGTTTTTGTTTCATTTTTTGTTGTACTTTTTATTTTTGTGCAAGGCAGATTTAAAGAATCTCCTGAAGTCATAATGTTGCCCATTCCTTTTTGGATTTGTGTTGTTTTTTAGTTTTTAAGTGTTGGGATTTGTTTCCCAATGTATATGTAGACCATTCTGCTTTCATAGGTATTCAGCCCATTTACATTAAGTGAAGTAATTATGATATTTGTACTACCCTCCATGATCGTGATTATCTTTTAAAATGTAAAATCCAGTTGTTTTTAGTATAGCCACAAGGTTGTGCAACCATCCACAATCAATTTTGGAACTTTTTTGTCCTCCCCAAAAGAGACTTCATATTCTTTAGCAGTCACTCCCCAAACCCCACTCCCACAGCCCTAGGCAACCACTAATCTATCTTTTGCTGTAGATTTGCCAAGTTTAGACATTGCATATAAGTGGAATCATACAATATGTGGCCTTTGGTGATTGGCTTCTTTCACTTAGCATAATGTTTTCAAGGTTCATCCATGTCATAGCATGTTTCAGAATTTCATTCCTCTTTATGACCAAATAATAGTTCATTGTATGGATAATACCACATTCTGTTTATCCATTCATCACCTGATGGACATTTGGTTTGTTTCTACTTTTGAGCTATTATGAATAATGCCGCTATGAACATTCATGCACACGTTTTTGTGTGCACATATGTTTTCAGTTTTCTTGGGTACATACCTAGGAGTAGAATTGCTGGGTCACATGGTAAGTCTATGTTTAACATTTTGAGGAACTGCCAAACTGTTTTCCTAAGTGGCTGCACCGTTTTACATTTTCACCAGCAATGTCTGAGGGTTCTAATTTCTCCATATTCTGGCCAATACTTGTTACTGTCTTTTTTATTATAACCAACCATCTTTTAAGTTCATATATGTTATCCCTCATTTCTCCTATATATGTGATTTCTCTAATGGCGTGTAAATTTTCAATTAAAAAAAATTAATTAATTAATTTTTGGCTGTGTTGGGTCTTTGTTTCTGTGCAAGGGCTTTCTCTAGTTGCGGCAAGTGGGGGCCACTCTTCATCGCGGCGCATGCGCTTCTCACTATCGCGGCCTCTCTTGTTGGGAGCACAGGCTTCAGACGCGCAGGCTCAGTAGTTGTGGCTCACGCGCCGAGTTGCTCAATGGCATGTGGGATCCTCCCAGACCAGGGCTCGAACCCGTGTCCCCTGCATTAGCAGGCAGATTCTCAACCACTGTGCCACCAGGGAAGCCCTCAATTTTGTAAAAGCTGAATTCGGAGATAATGTCAACCCATTTACCTCCTCCTTCCCTCTCCCCCCTTTTTTACATTATTAGAAACATTGTTTTAGCAGAACTATTTTCATTATTCATACTATTAATTCCATTATTAGCTTCTCTCATGGGAGAAATGAAGCATTTAGGATTTTGCATATTTTTCTTCTCATGTACTTTGAAATTCTATGTTTAGATCTTAAAACTCCCTCAGTATTTGCTTTTAGTTTATTAGATGATTTACTGTTAATCTTTTGTTACTATTTGAATCTATTTCCTTTTTACAAGTGTCATGTATTTTTCATGGCTCAGTAGTTTCATCAGTTTTTGAATTCTAAAGTTCTTAACATATTCTTCTGCCTTCAGAAACTTTTCAGCCATGGCGCCATCCCTCTCATTTTTGTGCAAATATTCTGAGTCTTTCTTTTCCATGGTTTAAAAAAAAAAAAGCAAAGAAAAGAAAAAAAAAGGAAAAAACAACCCACACCTTTTTTCTTTGTTATAAAGGCAGTATTTGTTTGATATAAGAAATTTGAGGAATATGGAAAAATGTAAAGAAGAAGTCTGTGTTGATTGCCATTCTCCTCTGCAGTATCGTAATGTTTATGCTGAAACTACTTCAATTTATACCAGAAAAAGTTTGAACTTTTTCCTTGATATGGGTGTTTGCTTTGGCATATCCTGTTTAACCTGGAGCCACTATTGTTCACAGGACAGATCTTTTGGAATTTTTCAGTTTACCTTATTTTGCCTTGTCAGCTTTCGTATAATACTGTTTTACAAGTGAATCTAAACTGCTGTTATTTCTATTTCAATTCTGTTGTTTATAGCCTTATTGTATATTTAGATCCTCTATTGTTCACAAGTCAGCTCAGTCTTTGTATAGTGTCTTGTGTTCATTTTTTCATAGTTTTTTTCACTTTAAAGTAGTTTGAGATATTTTTTAGGTGGTGCCATTATGTTTACCATTGTTTCCTTCTCCATGTTCAGATCATAAGTGCTTCCTAATTACCATTTAATTAAACTTAGTTTTTAAAAAAATTATTCACTATTTTATAACAGTTTGCCATGGTTTAAGGTTGTGGTTGTATCAGAGTTTCTGTCCCAAAGGGGAGAAGTAACCTTTACAGTTTCCAGTGGTCTTTTGTAAAGATGTCATTTAATCTTTGCAACCCTCAGAGGAGTGATTATTATACCCATTTTTACTCTAGGGAACTGGGATTTCTCAGAGAGATTTAGTGTTGGCCAAGATTATATAGTTACTTAATCAAATAATCAAAACTCTGAATCTGGAGCTCTTTCTAATGCACCAGAGTTTGTGAAGTCCTTTTAAAGTTCTCTTTTAGAATAGTTAATATCAGTTTCTTCCGTGCCAACTTGCAGGTTGTTTTGTAGATTTCTGTCCTTGTGGGTGACTTCTGGTTTCTGGCTACCTCCCATTCCATTTGGTATTGCAGACACTAAGGAATAGTGGTTTGAAATAGAGCCAGAGATGGGAATTCCCTGGCGGTCCAGTAGTTAGGACTTAGTACTTTCACTGCTGTGGACCCAGGTTCGATCCCTGGTCAGGGAACTAAGATTCCAGAAGCCGTGTGGAGCGGCCAAAAAAAGAAAGAAAAAAAAAGAAATAGAACCAGAGGGTGTTTTTTTGTATTTAGATTTATTTACTGAGATTTTAAATTTTTTGATGGAGGAAATACACTAAATATAAATGCAGAATTTTAAAATACTTATGTAAACATGTATATGTTGCAAAATATAAATTGCATTATAACTATATAGTTTATTTTTCTTTATTTTTTTGGCTGCGTTGGGTCTTAGCTGTGGCATGCAGGATCTTTGTTGAAGCATGTGGGATCTTTCATTGCGGCGAGGGCTCTTCGTTGTGGTGCGTGGGCTTCCTTCTAGTTGTGGTGTGTGGGTTTTCTCTCTCTAGTTGTAGTGCGCGGGCTCCAGAGCTCATGGGCTCTGTAGTTTGCGGCATGCAGGCTCTAGTTGAGGCGCGAGGGCTCAGCAGTTGTGGCGTGCGGGCTTAGTTGCCCTGCGGCATGTGGGATGTTAGTTCCCCGACCAGGGATCCAATCCGCCTCCCCTGAATTGGAAGGCGGATTCTTTACCACTGGACCACCAGGGAAGTCCCTATATAATTTTATAACCTGCTTTTTTTCACTTCATAATGGATTTTGGTCTTTCCATATCAGTGTATGTGTTTCTGCTGCATACTTTTATGGCTGCATAATATTTCATCAATAACTTATTTAATTAATTCCCAACATATGGACACTTAGGTTTTTTTCCACTTTGCTGCTATAAAAAAAAAAAGCTGATGTTACCAATCTTGTACCTACATTTTTATATGTTTTGTCTTCTATCCCTATCATAATTTCCTAGGAATAGAATTGTGGGGTTAAGGCATAGAGACAATTAAAATTTCCATGTATACAGCCATATTATCCTGTGAGAGGTTCTGCCAATTTATACTGTTATAGTTGGTTTGAGTGCTCATTTTCCACACCTTCTCCAGAGCTGGTGTTAATAAAAAAATAATAGCAAACACTTAACATAGCACTTATGACGTGTCATGCACTGCTCTGAGTGCTTTCCCTATCTTTATTTAATCCTTCATCAACATTGTGAGATGGGTACTGTTATTGTCCCTAGTGTTATTGTCCCCACTTTACAGATGAGGGAACAGAGGCACAGAGTGGTAAATTACTAAGGTGTCAAATAGCTGATAAGTGACAGAGCCAGGATACTGATCTAGGAGGTCTGATTCTAGGGCCTGCCTCTTAAACACTGAATTATAATGCCTGTTCATTTTTTTTTTTTTAATTTAGGTAACATGATTATTTTTTCTGATTCTTAAACTTTTAAATTTTTTATTGAGATATAAATTCACATAACATAAAACTCACCATTTTATACAATTCAGTGTTTTTTTAATATATTCAGTATGTTATGCAACCATCACCACTATCTACTATCTAATTACAAAGCATTTCCATTGCCCCCCAAAAGAATTTCCATACCTATTAACAGTCCCAATACTCTTCTGTCCCTGTCCCCTGGCAACCATATAGGACTTCAGTTTATATATCTGTGAGAGTGAAGCACACAGGTTTGCCAAGCTAGTGAGAAATAGTAAGGGAGAGAGTGTTGAAGTTCGAGATCTTTGAAAGGGCTAGAAAGACCCTGGGTACCATTAATGCCCAGCTCAAGATCTAGGTATTTCTTTCTGATCCTGCAATAGACTGTCCTCCCCATCACCTTGCCTGAAGCATACTGACATAGAGGAATTTAGAATTGAAGTAGGCAGCAGGGAATGATTGTAGGTGTTGGGGTAGAGGATTGACATGATCAAAGTGGTGTTTAACAAAGGGTGGTTTGGCAGTGGTGTGCAGAATGGGATGAAAAGTATTGGAGTCAGATAATTATGTGGCACATGTGAATTTCTTTCGTTAAATATAGCTTAGAGAACTTTTAGTCATCTCTGCTGTGGATGCTGTTTAATATTAATGTAAACTGCTTTTGGTTTTATATCATGAAGTATGAGTGCAGTTTATTTTCCCCCTCATATCCTTATAGCAGAAAATCAGTAATGTAATATGGTTAATTTAGTAAACAAGTTGAAGAGAATTTAATTCCTAATTCATCTCATTTGCTGAAACTGAAGTCAACATTTTTTTAAAAAATAAATTTATTTATTTATTTATGGCTGCATTGATGTTCGTTGCTGCGCGCGGGCTTTCTCTAGTTGTGGTGCACGGGCTTCTCATTGCGGTGGCCTCCCCTGCTACAGAGCACAGGCTCTAAGGCTCTAGGGCACCCGGGCTTCAATAGCTGTGGCACGTGGGCTCAGTAGCTGTGACGCATGGGCCCAGTCGCTCCGTGGCATGTGGGATCTTCCCGGACCAGGGCTCGAACCCGAGTCCCCTGCATTGGCAGGCGGGCTCCCAACCACTGCACCACCAGGGAAGTCCCTGAAGTCAACATTTACTAGATAGACCTGTTGTTTGATTTTCAATGATTTGTGTCATTAAAGGTATCTCTCAAACTGGTCTGGGGAAAGAGAGGAAGTGAATCTTTGTTGTATACCTACTTGTTCTAGGTACTGTTGCTTTTTAATACATTATCTCATCTAATCATTACAATACCTAGGGAAGGTGGTATACTCTACAATGTGAAGCACCAACATGTGAACCTGGCCCGTATTGACCCCCAAACTCACACTTTGTCCATTGTATGGCAAGCTGTCTCTGGGGTTGTTTGAAATCACATTGAGTCTTTTCCCCCATTAAATATAACTGGTATAGAAACTTTTAAAGAGAAAAAATCATCCATGTTCAACTGGTGCAAACACAGCCCCTGTTAACCAACTTTTGTTTTTTCCTGGCTGGATTTTCCTATATGTGTTTTTTTTTTTTTTTTTTTTTGCGGTACGTGGGCCTCTCACTGCTGTGGCCTCTCCCGTTGCAGAGCACAGGCTCTGGACGCGCAGGCTCAGCGGCCATGGCTCACGGGCCCAGCCACTCCGCGGCATGTGGGGTCTTCTCGGACCAGGGCACGAACCCGTGTCCCCTGCATTGGCAGGTGGACTCTCAACCACTGCGCCACCAGGGAAGCCCCTTATATGTGTTTTTTATACATTAGCTTGGTGTATGTGTATAGCTTTGTCTTCTGCCTTTTCACTTGACATTCATCAGCTATTTCCACATTGCTATATAATATATACAACCTTTTAAACAGCTGTTTAATGTTCCATGGCTGTGTCACACCATTTCCTGGTGATATTTTAAAGTTTAAATATTTAATATCTAAACATTAAATATTCTTAATATTTCCACTGTTTTCAGTGTAGAGATCATGGAACTGTCTTGTAGGCAGTTGGATATGGGGTCGTGAACAAGCTGGGGTTTTTTTGGGAGTGAAAGCATCCTACAGGGGTCCTGTAAGACTGGATTGGTATGCAGGTTTTCCCAAATACTGTTAACATCTAGAGAATGAGAATAAACCCATTGAAATTTTCTTAAGAACGACGTACAGAGTTTGAACATGTCCTGGAGGGGAGTCAATAAGGAATCAACTGGCGATGAACTGAAAATTTCCACGTGTTGATAAGTACTTAAAGAATACTTATTGTTAAGTATTATTTAAGTATTCATTTATAGGACTTTGCCCAACAATGCTCTGAAGGCTGGAAATAGCACTGGCAAAAGCAGATGAAGTGGCTTTAATAAGGTTGGGGAAAAGCAACTGAAGACTTGAGTGGTGGGAGCGCATGAGAATGCTGAGAGAGAAGTAAAGTGAGATATCACAATGGGATGGCTGAGGGCAGAACATTTTTATATATGGTAGGAGCCGTCTTGTCTCAGTGCTTTAAGATTCTGGTAGTTGGTTAATCAAAGTTTTTTAAGTGTGGAGTCACAAAATAATTCATAAATGCATGAAGCGTTTTAACTTAAAAATATATATTTATTAAACAGTATTTTGAAAGAGGGCCCAGAATTTTTCTTTGAGAAGAGCTGGAATTTCCCCTTTCTTGAATAAACCAGATTCATAATGCATTGAGTACACATTCCAGTTTTAATGTCTTTAAAAAGGAACTTAAAGACTTGTGGATACAAAAATCTAGGTTTTTATCTTGCCTACACCTAAGGCAATAGCTATTTGTAAAAAGCAACTCATCTTAAGTCTTTCTGTAGCATTCAATTTTGCTTTCATAGAAACAATTTATTTTCACTCTTATGAAGAGTTGAAACCAACAGAATTACAATAACAAATACAGTTGGCATACACAAGCTGTATAACATACATAACTGACTCTTGAAGCACAAGAGCTGCTCTCCTGGTTGGAGCTAAAGTACTCATGAATGTTCTAGAGAGCGACCTAGTAGCCTTGAGGATTCATTGAGCCATGGGCATTGGTTTGTATGTTTTACAGAGAAAAGCACACTTTGGTTAATCTGGAGAGTTGATTAAATTGGGAATAAATTCTAAGAGTGACATGGACTGAGCAGTAGGAGAAGGGAAAAGAAGTGATTAAAAGGGAAGTGGTCAGAGAGTTGGGGGGATAATCAAGATTATTCGTTTGGAAAAAAAAGAAAAAAAGATTATTCGTTTGGAAGGGGAGACCAGGTGTGTCAACTGCTGTAGAAAGGTCAAGAAAAGAGTTGTAAGACTAAGAATCTTTAGATTCTTTAGAATAGAGGTCATGTTGACCTTTGATAGAGTTTTGATATGAAGGGGGAAGAAGCCAGGCTTTCTAGAGGTTAAGACATTATTAAAGGAGGGGCACCCACTCTGAGCCAGGACTTGACATAAACTTGGAGGCAATATGTTTAGGTCCTCCTATTGAAATGAAAAACAACCGTAGTAATGTGCAGAGATCTTGCAGATTGCTGCTTATTTGACTCACTTTCTTTATAATGATTGTGTTAGAGAATTAAATGTAAAGCCTTTCATTTTACCTTTTATAGTGGATCTAACCCGGGGGTGATTTTGTTCCCTAGGGGACGTTTTGTAATGTTGAGACATTTTTGGTTGTTACAGCTGGTCCTACTGGCGTCTAGTGAGTGGAGGTCAGGGATGTTGCTGAACATCCTGCAGTGAACAGGATAGCCCCCGCCCCCATCAAAGAAGTAGCTAACCCAAAATGTCAGTAGTGCCGAGATTGAGAAGCCCTCAATTCTGTCGTAACATTTCCAAAGTTAATTCACTTTTGGCTCCTGTAATTTCTAGCTAACTCATAAGATCCTCCAACTACCTTCTGTTTAATTGGAACGGTGGTAGGAAAGTCACATCATTCTGGAGTGCTAATAGGTCTCATTTTGAACTGCAGCCTGAACCTAGTTAGTGCTGCCAAAAGTTGGAGATTCTGGCAGTTCAGGTTCACAGTAAGTAGGGTTCCTTCGCTTACCGTGTATTGTTCCCCAGCTTTGAAATGTTAATGAAAATTGAGACAGGTTTTACATTTAGAGAATTATATGTCTGGCACATTTGTAACCAGAGCAGAGTATTTCTGTTTTGAGCCACTCTGCTGAGTGATTCCTTGTGTAAAATATTTCTATTTGGAGAACTGAGTTTTGAGGGCCTTAGAAATGGCTCATCCTTTTTGCTGAATTTCCATTTTGGGCTCAGGAAGGCAGGTGTGTAATTATCATCATCACTGACAGGTAGTAGAGTGCCCTGTTGATGCCTGGTACTGAACAGAATACTTGAAAAGAAGTAACATTCAGAAGATGATCCCAATATATAATTCCTACTATACTGAGTTTGAGCTAAGGCAGTAGTTCTCAAATTTGGGAGGAGTCAGAGCACCAGAAAGTCATGATGCTCTTGATAATGTAATTTTATCATGTAAACTGTGATGTAGCACCAGATTATTTAAGACTTTCCTTAGAAATGTTTATCTTAAATTTACATGCAATCATTATGTCAGGATTGTCTTTAACTTAGATGTATCAGTGACCTGACAGTAGTGGCTTAAATGATAAGGACTTTATGTGTTCATTTCCCGTAACAGTAAGTCTGGAGGGATGAAATCCAGGGTGGGTGTGGTGATTCCATAATTCTCTCCACACTCGTGCTCCTGTCTGTCTGGTCTACCATCTTTAGCTCATAGCTTTCACCTTCATGCATGTAAGATGGTTTCCACAACCTTAGGCAAGAGGTTTACTTTCCAAACAGAACAAAGAATGGAATAAGGAAGGAGGAATGGACAGTGCTTATATATCAACTGTGGTACACAGCAAGGGATTTGGGGAAATAGATTACTTAGCTGAGTACCTTGTTTCCCAGAACAAAATTGGGGTTCCCTTACTAAGTAAGAAGGAGAGAATAGATCCAAAGTAGGCAATTAGCCACGACGGCCACAATGACAAAACAATTTAAAGTGTATGTTCATGAGCTTGTGACATTCATGATCTTGTGTTCTCATAAAACACTGTTGGAGGACTTCCCTGGTGGCGCAGTGGTTAAAAATCCACCTGCTAATGCAGGGGACACGGGTTCGAGCCCTGGTGCCGGAAGATCCCATGTGCTGCGGAGCAGCTAAGCCCGTGCGCCACAACTCCTGAGCCTGCAGTCTAGATGCCATGCTCTGCAACAAGAGAAGCCACCACAGTGAGAAGCCCACGCACCGCAACAAAGGGTAACCCCCCCCGCTCACCGCAACTAGAGAAAGCCTGTGTGCAGCAGCAAAGACCCAATGCAGCCAAAAAAAAAAAAGATACATTAAAAAAAATAAAACACTGTTGGAATTTTTCTATTAATATTCTTTACTTATTTGTTGAACATTGGTTTTGTTGACAGCTAGCAAGGAAGTAATCTCACATAGTGAGGGTTTAAGAAATCTAAGTGAAAAAAAAACTCACTTAAAATGAGAAAATTCTCTCCATTGAAGCTTTTCTTTTTCAAATGAGTAACTGAAATTCTAGATTTTAATGAAGGTACATTATAGTCTAGGACACGAGTTTTCCTAAGGAACATGGTTTGGGAACCACTGATAATTAATATTTATGCGTACTATTAAATTATTTGTGTCTCTGCTTTCACTCACGTTGTTCACAGATAAGAACATTCTTTTCTCTCTCTTTTAATATTACCACATGTTGTGGGCAATTAAAACAATGCCATTTCTAAATTTTGTGTAATGATCCTATCTATATTAGTTTTATAATCAGAAAAAGTCTTACTAATTTTTCAAGGTCAGTGAAAGTCTTGCCATCTTTGACACTGCATCCTACACTTCAAATCTATTTTTATTTCCTACTTCTTGAAACTCCTAGAGCAAACATAGTCTGTACAACACAATTTCCGCCTTATTATAGACTATATTTATATTGAATTAATCACTTATTGTTCCATATGTTAGCAAGATCATAAGCTCCCTGTTATGTTCTTTCCAGTGTATCCCAAATTCTTAGCATAATATTAGATACATAGGAGATACATAATTGCTTCCTGATCAACTAACTACATAATCACATTTACCACGTTAACACACATGAAAATAGCATGGATTTGTTAGCAGGATAGGTGTAAAATAAAACTGACAAGTAACCAGTATAATCAGAATTTTATGACTTTTCACTCTTACCTGTTAATGTAGGACCTCTAGCTCCCACAGAATGCCTCCTTGCCAAGTTTATTTTTGGAGTTACCCAGGGGTGTACCATGTAGGCTCACTAATGTATTCTGGCCGCTGCCACACAGCATGTCTTGTTTTTCTTGTGATGTTAGCTGCCCCTGAAGTTGCGCATTGGTACCTGCCCCTAGATATCAGAGGTGTACCTTGGAGCCTGACACCACTATCTCCTTGGCTTTGTGCTGGCCTGCGCAGGTGTGCTGAGCCAGGGATGGTGAGGTGTCCTAGCCCCTTTTCTACCCCTCTTGTATCTTGTCATGTGGGTATCAAAGTGGAGCTCTTTGTGTCTTGTTGCCTCAGAGCTTTTTTTAGTTTGTTTTTGTTTTTAATTTTTATTGAAGTATAGTTGATTTACAATGTTGTGTTAGTTTCAGGTGTACAGCAGAGTGAATTAGTTATACATGTATCCACTTTTTTTTTTCTTTACATTCTTTTCCTATATAGGCCCTTACGAGAGTATTGAGTAGAGTTCCCTGTACTATATACAACAGGTTCTTATTAGTTGTCTATTTTATATATAGTAGTGTGTATATGTCAATCCCAATCTCCCAATTTATCCCTCCCCCCATCCCCATGTAACCATATGTTTGTTTTCTACATTCGTGACTCTACTTCTGTTTTGTAAATAAGTTCATTTGTGCCCTTTTTTTTTTAGATTCCACATATAAGCGATATCATATGATATTTGTCTTTCTGTGTCTGACTTACTTCACTCAGTGTGACAATCTCTAGGTCCACCCATGTTGCTACAAATGGCATTATTTCTGTTCTTTTTTATGGCTGAGTAATATTCCATTGTATATATGTACCACATCTTCTTTTTCCATTCCTCTGTTGATGGACATTTAGGTTGCTTCCATGTCCTGGCTATTGTAAATAGTGCTGCAGTGAACATTGGGGTGCATGTATCTTTTTGAATTATGGTTTCTCCAGGTATTTGCCCAGGAGTGGGATTGTTTGGGTGCTTCAGAGTTTTTAGTGAAAGGCATTCTTTAGTTTCTCATTGTTAGCCTCTCTGTCTCCGTCATGATGACCCTTTGGGGCAGTCCGGATGAGATACCACCCTGTGCTTGGGATCACTCCTCCTTTCCAACCAAGGCTTTGTTTATCAGGCTGAGCTTTTCTGCCTCACTTTAGTAAGGATGATTATTCTCTAAAAATGTTCCTTCGTCCCTCATGCAAACAGATGCTTGAACAACTCTCACAGAGATGTGAGAATCTTAGTGGCAGGGAGGGTTTAGGCTCCAGATTGCAATCTTGTGCTTTTAAAATGCAACAGGTAAAACATTGCAACTCAAAAGAATCTCAAGCCAGGATAGCAAGTCTTAACTCAGAGCATGATCTTGACCCATGGACAAAATAAAAACTTTATTCTTGTTTGGTATGTGTGATTGTATTGGAACCCAGTGTGAACTTTAAGGCTACAAAGAAAAGAAATAAGAGAAATACACTAAATTTTATTTCTCAAATTGTGCAATTGTTTTTATTTCTGTGGTCCCTTAAATTGATGAAGCCTGTGGTTGAGCAAAGATATTATGCATTCTTATCTTCTTTTCCAGAGCAGTTCTTTATTAATGTATAGTTATCTTCTTTGGGTTTTAAAATGTACATTAGACAGTAACTGGAACCCGGACCTTGTGCAGGTTCCCAGTAGGAATGTAGGCAGATTGAAAAAAGCACCCCCCACACTTAAGATTGAGCCTCAGGAGCTAATGCAAGAGGTTAAGTGGGGAAGAGAAGAACAAGCAAAAAGTGGGAGATGAGGAAAACCGAGAACATAAAGCCTCCAGAGCCAGGATGAAAGAATAGAAAGATGGTCATTTGTGCCTTGAATAGTGAGAGAAACAGAGAGAGCAACAAAACAGCTACATTAGTTTCCTGTAGTTTTCATTTCTACTCATCTTTTTTTTTTTTTTTTATTTTACACATAGCTTGAACTTTAGAGCAATCCAATTTTGTGCACCTGAGATCCATTTAAGGAAAAGAAGAAAAAATTTTTGTAATCAATAGTTACATAGACATATGCTTACTTTAGTGCAGTGCTTGGTGCAGAGTGGTTTCTCAAATAAGTACTGTGACTATCAGCTCCTTGTGTATTTAGGTACTTGACTGCCAGCTCGTTGGAGGGTCAACTAGGAGGAGGAGACTTGAGACACATTGCAGAGCATTGAGGCCAAGTGGGGCAGAGAGAGGAAATGATGGTCAACCAGGACAGATGTCACTAGATAGAGAAGTAGAGTGTCCTTGACTCAGTCCACCGAGTCCTGATTTGAAGTCTAGAAGTAGAAAACAACCAGGGATGAAGGATTGCTGGAGAAAAGCTCGCTGAGATCTGTTTGCCAAGACCTTGTCTCCATCTAGAGCTGCATGAGATCTTGTGCTCTTTCCAGAGTCTCTCAGCTATTGAGCCACAGGGTCAGAAGCTAACTTAGGCCTCTCTGCTCCCAGACTCATGAGTTCACCTCTACACTGGGATGAATTTTTAAGCAACCATTTGTTTACTGTTTGTATAAGTGCATTTGTTGTTATCGCTCTCATTCCCAGAAGGGAGGATATGAAAATTGTCTTTGTAGTGGTTTTCACCCAATTCCATGTGATTGGGTGCTTTACTTAGCATTAACCTGGAAGCAGTTTATTAGGTTTCCTAGAGAGATTATTTTGATAGTTCCAGAATAAGACTGACAGTTTTGGAACAGGCACAGAATGACCACAGAATACTAGTATTATTGATAGGCTCTGCTTCCTGTGGTAGTAAAATTAAATCAGTCATTTAAAAAATTTAAGTTGAGAAAGATTTTGAATCTTTCTTTGCATGTAAATGCTCCATATGTACCTGTTGTATGAGATTCAAGCTTACTTCATAATTCTTTTGTAATTAAAACTGTTTATTTGTTCTAGAGTGAATAATGATCATCCAAAACTTATTTTGGGTACCAGAAGAATCAAGATTCTTTTTAGTTATTATTTTTTATCCTTAAAAGTAACTTAAACACTAGAAAAATAATCTAAAATGTTAAGACAATAGTAAGAAGACTGTCTTAAGCTCTTGGCAGGAAAAATATAAAGATTCTTTGGATTTATCTTTGGGAATTATATGAAATCCTGAAATTTTGAGTTTTATTTTTCTTTGCTTTTATATACTTTTAGGCATATTATTATGTAGGACTCTCTTTGCAGAATCTTGAACATTTTGTGTCCAGTAGAACTTGTTTTTTGTGTGTTGTGTCTTATTATTATACTTGTGAATGAGGTGTAAAGATTTTTTCTTTTATTTATATATGTACCTTTGGATAAAAAAGACAAATATATATGAAACAATGTTTCCTCTTTTACAGAATTAAATGTGAGAGAATCTGATATAAGAGTTTGTGATGAATCATCGTGTAAATATGGAGGAGTCTGTAAAGAAGATGGAGATGGTTTGAAATGTGCATGTCAATTTCAGGTAAGGAAATCAAATCTCTTTTCAAAATTTTACATTTGTCATGTTTTGTAATTCCACATTTTTCAAATTAAAAGGCTTATTAAAACACCTTGAACCCCACAAGAAATTTGGGTTGACAGCCCACTGATTCTTTTTTGTCAGATGAAGCGCTCTTATTTGTACCTTCCATGCTTCTTTTCTTGAATTACGGGGGCAGACTGGCTCTAATAGAATGTGAAAATGCCTCAGGGTAGATCAGGGTTAGTGATGGACTAGAAAGGGGAACCTCAAACCAAGTGTGAATATCTTTGCTTTTCAAATGCTGTTTTAGTTGTGATTTTGTTGTTTAAAAAAACAAAAGGAATGGAAATGAAATGTGTTACATTCAATTCTTCTTCTTCTTTTTTTTTTTTTTGGCTGCACCACCTGGCTTAAGGGGTCTTAGTTCCCTGACCAGGGATTGAACCCGCACCCTAGGCAGTGAAAGCACACAGTCCTAACCACTGGACCGCCAGGGAATTCCCTCAATTCTTTTTTTTTATTTTCCGTGATTAAGTTATAATCTGGCTTCAGAATATTGTTCACAAGATGGTCCCTTATTAAGGATTTGAGATGAGACAAAGAAGGAACTAGAATTTTTTAAACTCATAATCTTATTCTAACTGTACCCACCATTTTGGATTTTAAAGGTAGGAAAGGGAACAGATCAGGAATAAAAGCATAGGATAGTCAGTTACTTCTAGTAACCCTATAACTTCAGGCATGTTTTTGTATTATCCATCTGAAAAGAGAAGGCATATTTCCCACCCTTTCTTATGATATTGTAATGAGAATTAAAATCAGAAAGGGAGCTTGAATATGAAGCCTTTTTGAAAACTATTAACTATCATGTTTATTTTCATTAAAAGAAGTAGAAAGTTTAAGTAAAGGAGGAGGGGTTGGGGAGTGTACTGTTGACCAGCCAAAAAGGTTGTTCTTGGTCAAAAGGGACTTTACAATCCACTGTTTATTCACACTAGCCACCTTTGAAGTCACTTAGCTAACCTTGTGCCCACCCCTCCATGGTTGCTCATGTAACAATAGTCAGGCAAGTGTAACTACTATATATAAAATAGATAATCAGCATGGACCTACTGTATAGCACAGGGAACTCTATTCGGTAATAACCTACATGGGAGAAGAATCTGAAAAAGAATGGATATATGTATACGTATAACTGAATCACTTTGCTGTACACCTGAAACTGACACAAAATTGTACATCAACTATATTCTAATATAAAATAAAAATTAAGTTAAAAAATAGGTGGTGATGTGTCTGACTGCCCTCCTTCTCCCTAAACCTTCTCAAAAATGATAGTAACTAATGTGGGCTTCTTTCCTTAAAAGAAGGTGTTGGTGTACATGGTGTATACCAAGCCCTCGTGAACTTTTACTTCTTCCTATTCTTCATGTTATATAAGTTTTATTGACCTATCTCAAGGGTCACTAATCCTTTCTTCTGTCATCTCCATTCTGCCCATCCAGTGAGTCTTTAATTTCAGATATTTTATTAAGAATTTATAGTTTCTATTTATCTGAGATTTCCTGTCTTTTCATTCATTACAAGAATATTTTCCTTGAGCATAGATATTGCTGCTTTAAAAATCTTTGCCAGTTTCAACGTCTGGGACATCTTAGGGATCATCTCTGTTGATTGCCTTTTCATTTGAGAATGCATTATATTTTCTTGTGTTTTTTTTCATATTTATTTTGAATATATCCTACACATTGTGAATGGTATGTTTTCGAGTGTTTGAGTTATGTTCCTCTGAGTATTGTCATTTTTGAAACAGTTAAATTGGCTGAACTTACACTGCAGACTCTGTTTTTCCCGTTGGGGGTAGAAACACAAATATCATTTCTTTTAGTCTTAGCTGGGCTACTTGGAGTGTGCCTCATGAGTGCTTGGTTCAGAGGTCAGCCACAGAATCTGGGACTCTGTGCTCCCTCTCTCCTTTCTGGGATTTTCTCTCTCACTTTCCAGTGGCTTTGGTTCTTCATGCCACAAAGATTGCAGGTTTTTGTTGGTGTTTCAGGCATCCTGTATGGGGAAAACTGGGGCTGTTCCCTTCTTCCAACTGTCTTATATTTCCTTAGGTTAAATTCTTTGACGTGGAATTGTTGGGCCAATGAGATGTTCATGTACAGATTAACATTCTCACTAAGAGCAGTGTATCAGGCTGCTTGTCTCCTTTCAACCTCTTGGTAGTGGATTTTGTCAGTCCTTTAAAATTATATAAATCTGAAAGGGAAAAAGCTTTTTTATTTGCATTTGATTACTAGGGAAATTGGAAATGTGCCATAAACTTATTGACCATTTTTTGTGAATTAATATTTCATATTCTTTGTTCATTTTTAGTGTTTTCTTTTTCCCTTGTGTTGATTTGGGAAGACATGTGTATACACTATATATAATATACTATTTGTGTCCTTAAAATATTGCTTACTGTGCTTGAGCATTTTATATCCATTGACTATTCTAAATATTTTATATATATATATGTATAAGTTTACATAACTCATAAACTCTCATGAGAACCTATGATGTAGGTACCATTTTGATACATTTTTTAGAAGAGTGATATATGCCCATAGTAAGCAACTGAAACATTTTATAAGATATATAATATAATGAAGAAATGTCTTCCTTCCATTCTAGAATACCAGTTGCAACATCTGTTAATTCTTAAACTTCCTTATAGAAATATTCTGTTATACAAACACATAGGTGTTTTAATTTCTCTTTTAAGTACTAAATCACTTAATAGTATTTACCTTGGAGATGGTTACTTTTAGTTTATATAGATTAATAAAAAGAGTTCTGTATTTTAAAAAAGTTATCCTAGTGTCATTTTAATTTTCATTTTGTTTATATTTTCTGATATAAAGAAGTTTAAAATTTTCATTTCATATTTATATTTGTCTTTATGATTCTGCTGTTCATTCTTTGAAAGTCTTTCCCTGCAACTCTAAGATTATGAAGCCTTTTTGACCTTTTGACCAGCTAGAGAATCTTCTCATGATCTGTCTGGAATCCCTTGTATTCTTACCTTGTGGCAAAGCAAGAAAGGAAAATAAAAGTTAGTTTAGATCGGTAGTCATTTATCCAGTGCTTACTTTGTGCTAGGCACTAGGCTAGGTGCTAGGGATATAAGGATGTTTAAAGACAAGTTGCTTGCTTTGTAGGAGCAAACTGCCTAAGGGCTTATAGTGTGATTTGATCCTGCTGCTGAGCGAACCTTCCTTTGACTCCCCTGCCTTCTTACAAGCTTATAAATCTGTTCAAGTTAGACTTAGGTTCGTGCCAGTTTAAGAACAATGACCTCACATGCCCACTAAACACTACTCTGCCGGATGCTTTAGCAGCATCTTTCGATTCATTTAAAAACCTTGCTTATGAGGAGATTGGTTCAAGATGTCAGAGTAGAAGGACGTGTGCTCACTCCCTCCTGCGAGAACACATGAATCACAACTAACTGCTGAACAGTCATCGACGGGAAGACACTGGAACTCACCAAAAAAGATACCCCATGTCCAAAGACAAAGGAGAAGCCACAATGAGATGGTAGGAGGGGTGCAATCACAATAAAATCAAATCCCATAACCGCTGGGTGGGTGACTTACAAACTGGAGAACAGTTATACCACAGAAGTCCACCCACTGGAGTGAAGGTTCTGAGCCCCACATCAGGCTTCCCAACCTGGGGGGTCTAGCAACGGGAGGAGGAATTCCCAGAGAATCAGACTTTGAAGGCTAGTGGGATTTGATTGCAGGACTTCTACAGGACTGGGAGAAACAGACTCCACTCTTGGAGGGCACACACAAAGTAGTGTGTGTATCAGGACCCAGGGAGAAGGAGCAGTGACCCCACAGGAGACTGAACCAGACCTACCTCCTAGTGTTGGAGGGTCTCCTTCAGAGGTGGGGGGTGGCTGTGGCTCACTGTGAGGGCAAGGACACTGGCAGCAGAAGTTCTGGGAAGTACTCCTTGGCATGAGCCCTCCCAAAGTCTGCCATTTGCCCCACCGAAGAGCCTGTAGCCTCCAGTGCTGGGTCACCTCAGGCCAAACAACCAACAGGGAGGGAACTCAGCCCCACCCATCAGCAGACAATCAGATTAAAGTTTTACTGAGCTTTGCCCACCAGAGCAACACCCAGCTCTACCTACCACCAGTCCCACCCATCAGGAAGCTTGCACATGCCTCTTAGATAGCCTCATCCACCAGAGGGCAGACAGCAGAATCAAGAACTACAATCCTGCCTGTGGATGAAAACCACATTCACAGAAAGACAGACAAAATGAAAGGCAGAGGACTATGTACCAGATGAAGGAACAAGATAAAACCCCAGAAAAACAACTAAATGAACTGGAGCTAGGTAACCTTCCAGAAAAAGAATTCAGAATAATGATAGTGAAGATGATCCAGGACCTCAGAAAAAGAATACAGGCAAAGATCGAGAAGATGCAATAAATGTTTAACAAAGAGCTAGAAGAATTAAAGAACAAACACCTAGAAGAATTAAAGAACAAACAAACAAATGAGATGAACAATACAATAACTGAAATGAAAAATAAAATAGAAGGACTTAGTGGCAGAATAACTGAAGCAGAAGAATGGATAAATGACCTGGAAGACAGAATGGTGGAATTCAATGCCATGGAACAGAATAAAGAGAAAAGAATGAAAAGAAATGAATACAGCCTAAGAGATCTCTGGGACAACATGAAGTGCACCAACATTCACATTATAGAGGTCTCAGAAGGAGAAGAGAGAGAGAAAGGACCTGAGAAAATATTTGAAGAGATTACAGTGGAAAACTTCCCTAACATGGAAATAGCCACCCAAGTCCAGGAAACGCAGAGAGTCCCAGGCAGGATAAACCCAAGGAGAAACATGCCGAGACACATAGTAATCAAACTGACAAAAATTAAAGACAAAGAAAAATTATTAAAAGCAACAAGGGAAAAATGACAAATAACATACAAGGGGACTCCCATAAGGTTAACAGGTGATTTCTCAGCAGGAACTCTACAAGCCAGAAGGGAGTAGCACAATATATTTAATGTGTTGAAAGGGAAGAACCTACAACCAAGATTACTCTACCTAGCAAGGATCTCATTCAGATTCAATGGAGAAATCAAAAGCTTTACAGACAAGCAAAAGCTAAGAGAGTTCAGCACCACCAAACCAGCTCTACACCAAATGCTAAAGGAACTTCTCTAAGTGGGAAACACAAGAGAAGAGAAGGACCTACAAAAACAAACCCATAACAATTAAGAAAATGGTAATAGGAACATACATATTGATAATTACCTTAAACATGAATGGATCAAATGCTCCAACCAAAAGACACTGGCTTGCTGAATGGCTACCAAAACAAGAGCCATATATATGCTGTTTACAAGAGACCCACTTCAGACCTAGGGACATATACAGACTGAAAGTGATGGGATGGAAAAAGATGTTCCATGCAAATGGAAATCAAAAGAAAGCTGGAGTAGCAATACTCATATCAGATAAAATAGACTTTAAAATAAAGAATTTTACAAGAGACAAGGAAGGACACTACATAATTGTAGTAGGGATCAATCCAAGAAGAAGATATAACAGTTATAAATCTCAGTACATAAGGCAACTGCTAAAAGCTATAAAAGAGGAAATCGACAGTAACACAGTCATAGTGGGGGAGTTTAACACCTCACTTACACCAATGGACAGATCATCCAGACAGAGAATTAATAAGGAAACACAAGCTTTAAATGACACAATAGACCAGATAGATTTAATTGATATTTATAGGCCATTCCATCCAAAAACAGCAGATTACACTTTCTTCTCAAGTGCACACTGAACATTCTCCAGGATAGATCACATCTTGGGTCACAGATCAGCCTCGGTAAATTTAAGAAAATTGAAATCATATTGAGCATATTTTAGGACCACAATGCTTTGAGATTAGAAATCAGTTACAGGGAAAAAAGCATAAAAAATACAAACACATAGTGGCTAAACAATACGTTACTAAATAACCAAGAAATCACTGAAGAAATCAAAGAGGAAATAAAAACATACCTAAAGACAAATGACAACAAAAATACGATGATCCAAAACCTGTGGGATGCAGCAAAAGCAGTTGTAAAAGGGAAGTTTATAGCAATACAATCCTACCTCAAGAAACAAGAAAAATCTCAAATAAACGATCTAACCTTACACCTAAAGGAACTAGAGAAAGAACAAACAAAACCCAAAGTTAGTAGAAGAAAGAAATCATAAAGACCAGAGCAGAAATAAATGAAACAGAAACAAAGAAAACAATAGCAAAGATCAATAAAACTAAAAGTTGGTTCTTTGAGAAGATAAACAAATTTGATGAACCTTTAGCCAGACTCATCAAGAAAAAGAGGGAGAGGACTCAAATAAATAAAATAGGAAATGAAAAAGGAGAAGTTACAACAGACACCGCAGAAATACAAAGCATCATAAGAGACTACTACAGGCAACTCTATGCCAATAAAATGGACAACCTGGAAGAAATGGACAAATTCTTAGAAAGGTATAACCTTCCAAGACTGAACCAGCAAGAAATAGAAAACATGAACAGACCAATCACAATAATGAAATTGAAACTGGGATTAAAAATCTTCCAACAAACAAAAGTCCAGGACCAGAAGGCTTCACAGGTGAATTCTATCAAACATTTAGAGAAGAGCTAACACCCATCCTTCTCAAACTCTTCCACAAAATTTCAGAGGAAGGAACACTCCCAAACCCATTCTATGAGGCCATGATCACCCTGATACCAAAACCAGACAAAGATACTACAAAAAAAGAAAATTACAGACCACTATCACTGATGAACATAGATGCAAAAATCCTCAACAAAATATTAGCAAACAGAATCCAACAACACATTAAAAGAATCATACACCATAAGGTTGCAGGATGCAAAATTAATGCACAGAAATCTCTGGCATTCCTATACACCAACAATGAAAAATCAGAAAGAGAAATTAAAGAAACACTCCCATTTACCGTTGCAACAAAAAGAATAAAATACCTAGGAATAAACCTGCCTGAAGAGGTGGAAGACTTGTACTTAGAAAACTATAAAACACTAATGAAAGAAATTAAAGATGACATAAACAGTTGGATAAATATACCATGTTCTTGGATTGGAAGAATCAATATTGTGAAAATGACTATATTACTCAAAGCAATCTACAGATTCAGTGCAATCCCTATCAAACTGCCAGTGGCATGCTTCACAGAATTAGAACAAAAAACCTTACAGTTCATATGCAAACACAAAAGACCTCGAATAGCCAAAGCAATCTTGAGAAAGAAAAATGGAGGTGGAGGAATCAGGCTCCCTGACTTCAAACTATACTACAAAGCTACAGTAATTAAGACAGTATGGTACTGGCACAAAAACAGAAATATAGATCAATGGTACAGGATAGAATGCCCAGAGATAAACCCATGCACCTGTGGTCAACTAATCCATGACAAAGGAGGCAAGGATATACAATGGAGAAAAGGTAGTCTCTTCAATAAGTGGTGTTCCGGGGAAACTGGACAGCTACATGTAAAAGAATGAAATTAGAACACTCCCTAACACCATACAGAAAAATAAACTGAAAATGGATTAAAGACTGAAATGTAAGATGAGCACTTTAAAACTTTGAGAGGAAAACATAGGAAAAGCACTCTTTGACATAAACCACAGCAAGATCTTTTTTGACCCACCTCCTAGAGTAATGGAAATAAAAACAAAACAAACAAATGGGACCAAATGAAACTTAGAAGCTTTTGCACAGCAAAGGAAGCTATAAACAAAATGAAAAGACAACCATCAGAATGGGAGAAAATATTTGCAAATGAAACAACAGACAAAGGATTAATGAAACAACAGACAAAGGAGGTCAATATCAAAAAAAAAAACAAACAACAATCCAGTAAAAAAATGGGCGGAAGACCTAAATAGACATTTCACCAAGGAAGACATACAGATGGCCAAGAGAAATATGAAAAGCTGCTCAACATCACTAATTATTAGAGAAATGCAAATCAAAACTACAGTGAGGTATCACCTCACGCCAGTTAGAATGGCCAGTATCAAAAAGCTAGAAATAATAAATGCTGGAAAGGGTGTGGTGAAAAGGGGACCCTCCTACATTATTGGTGGGAATGTAAATTGATACAACCACTATGGAAAACAGTATGGAGGTTCCTTAAAAATCTAAAAGTAGAGCTACCATACGACCCAGCAATCCCACTACTGGGCATATACCCTGAGAAAACCTTAATTCAAAAAGAGACATGTACCCCAATGTTCATTGCAGCAGTATTTCCAATAGCCAGGGCATGGAACCAACCTAAATGTCCATCAACAGATGAATGGATAAAGAAGATGTGGCACATATATACAATGGAATATTACTCAGCCATAAAAACAAATGAAATTGAGTTATTTGTAGTGAGGTGGATGGACCTAGAATCTGTCATACAGAATGAAGTAAGTCAGAAAGAGAAAAACAAATACCGTATGCAAACATATATATATGGAATCTAAAAAAAAAAAATGGTACTGGTGAACCTAATTGCAGGGCAGGAGTAAAGAGGTAGACATAGAGAATGAATTTGATGACATGGGGTGGGAGGGTGAAGCTGGAGTGAAGTGAGAGTAGCATCGACATATATACACTACTGAATGTAAAATAGATAGCTAGTGGGAAGCAGCAGCACAGCACAGGGAGATCATCTCGGTGCTTTGCGATGATCTAGAGGGGTGGGATAGGGAGGATGGGAGGGAGGCTCAAGAGGGAGGGGATATGGGGACATGTGTATGTATATGGCTGATTTGCTTTGCTGTGCAACAGAAACTAACATGGTATTGTGAAGCAATTATACTCCAATAAAGATCTATTTTTTAAAAAAAAGGATCATACGCCATGATCAAGTGGGATTGATCCCAGGGATGCAAGGATTCTTCAATGTATGCAAATTAATCAATGTGATACACCATATTAACAAATTGAAAAATAAAAACCATATGATCATCTCAATAAATGCAGGAAAAGCTTTTGACAAAATTCAACATCCATTTATGATAAAAACTCTCCAGAATGTGGGCATAGAGGGAATCTACATCAACATAATAAAGGCTGGGCTTCCCTGGTGGCTCATTGTTTAAGAATCTGCCTGCCAGTGCAGGGGACATGGGTTTGAGCCGTGCTCTGGGAAGGTCCCACATGCCGTGGAGCAACTAAGCCCATGTACCACAACTACTGAGCCTGCGCTCTAGAGCCCGTGAGCCACAACTACTGAGCCTGAGTGCCACAACTACTGAAGCCCGCACGCCTAGAGCCTGTGCTCTGTGAGAAGAGAATCCACCTGATGAGAAGCCTGGGCACCGCAATGAAGAATAGCCTCCGCTCGTCGCTTAGCCTGTGCGCAGCAACAAAGACCCAATGCGGCCAAAAATTAAAATAAATAAATAAAATTAAAAACAAAACAAGACAGAAAAACATAATAAAGCCCGTATACAACAAACCCACAGCCAACATCATTCTCAATGGTGAAAAGCTGAAAGCGTTTCCTTTAAGATCAGGAACAAGACAAGGATGTCCACTCTCACCACTATTATTCAACATAGTTTTGGAAGTCCTAGCCAGGGCAATCAGAGAAGAAAAAGAAATAAAAGGAATACAAATGGAAAAGAAGTAAAACTGTCACTGTTTGCAGATGACATGATACTATACGTAGATAATCCTAAAGATGCCACCAAAAAAACTACTAGAGCTAATCAATGCATTTGGTAAAGTTGCAGGATACAAAATTAATGCACAGAAATCTCTTGAATTCCTATACACTAACAACGAAAGATCAGAAAGAGAAATTAGGGAATCAGTCATATTCACCATTGCAACAAAAAGAATAAAATCCCTAGGAATAAACCTACCTAGGGAGACAAAAGACCTGTATCTAGAAAACTATAAGACACTGATGAAAGAAATGAAAGATGATACAAACAGATGGAGAGATATACCATGTTCTTAGATGGGAAGAATCAACATTGTGAAAATGACTATACTACCCAAAGTAATATACAGATTCAATGTAATCCCTATCAAATTAACAATGGCATTTTTTATAGAACTAGAACAAAAAAATCTTAAAATTTATATGGAGACACAAAAGACCCCAAATAGCCAGAGCAATCTTGAGGGACAAAAATGGAGCTGGAGGAATCAGACTCCATGACTTCAGACTACAAAGCTACGGTAATCAAGACAATATGGCACTGGTATAACAACAGAAATATAGATCAATGGAACAGGATAGAAAGCCCAGAGATAAACCCATGCACCTGTGGTCAACTAATCTATGACAAAGGAGGCAAGGATATACAATGGAGAAAAGGTAGTCTCTTCAATAAGTGGTGTTGGGAAAACTGGACAGCTACATGTAAAAGAATGAAATTAGAACATTCCCTAATACCATACACAAAAATAAAATCAAAATGGATTAAAAACCTAAATGTAAGACCAGACACTATAAAACTCTTAGAGGAAAACATAGGAAGAACACTCTTTGACATAAATTGTGGCAATATATTTTTTGACCCACCTCCCAGAGTAATGGAAATAAAAACAAAAATAAACAGATGGGACCTAATGAAACTTAGAAGCTTTTGCACAGCAAAGGAAAGTATAAACAAGACAAAAAGACAACCCTCAGAATGGGAGAAAATATTTGCAAACGAATCAATGGACAAAGGATTAATCTCCAAAATATATAAACAGCTCATGCAGCTCAATATTGAAAAAACAAACAACACAATCAAAAAATGGGCAGAAGACCTAAATAGACATTTCTCCAAGGAAGACATACAGATGGCCAAGAGAAATATGAAAAGCTGCTCAACATCACTAATTATTAGAGAAATGCAAATCAAAACTACAATGAGGTATCACCTCATACCAGTTAGAATGGGCCTCATCAGAAAATCTACAAACAACAAGTGCTGGGGAGGGTGTGGAGAAGAGAGAAACCTTTTGCACTGTTGGTGGGAATGTAAATTGATACAGCCACTATGGAGAACTGTATGGAGGTTCCTTAAAAAACTAAAAATAGAATTACCATATGACCCAGCAATCCCACTACTGGGCATATACCCAGAGAAAACCGTAATTCAAAAAGACACATGCACCCCAATGTTCATTGCAGCACTATTTACAATAGCCAGGACATGGAAACAACCTAAATGCCCATCAACAGACGAATGGATAAAGAAGATGTGGTACATATATACTGTGGAATATTACTCAGCCATAAAAGGGAATGAAATTGTGCCATTTGCAGATACGTGGATGGACCTAGAGACTGTCATACAGAGTGAAGTAAGTCAGAAAGAGAAAAACAAATATTGCATATTAACGCATGTGTGTGGAATCTAGAAAAATGGTACAGATGAACCAGTTTGCAAGGCAGAAATAGAGACACAGATGTAGAGAACAAAAGTATGGACAGCAAGGGGGGAAAGTGGGGGGAGGGGGGTGCTGGTGGTTTGAATTGGGAGATTGGGATTGATATGTATACAGTAATACATATAAAAGAGATATTAATAAGAATCTGCTGTATAAAAAAAGAAAATTCAAAAAAAACCCCTTGTTTATGATTCCTCATGCTTTCAGTGTTTAATATAAGCTTTCTGGGACATAATTTAAACACATTTTAACAGATAATAACAGGATTTTAAATTCTAAAATTGTTTTGTTCAGCCTGTTGATAAGAGCTATTGCATCTTGCCATAAAAGCTACTTTTATTAATGTTGAACAAAGAAAAATGATCAGTATTGCATCTTTTCATTAAAACCTGGGTAATATATACAAAGAGGAGTGCATATGGCTTTTCCCCTGTTTTGTTTCTTCCTCTTTGTTCTTCTGACTGGAGTTCTTGGGCCTATGTCTTTTTTCCTGACTTTTTTAGTTTCTGCTCTTGCTAGGTACTGTGTCCACTTATTAGACCTTTGTATTAGTCAGAGTTCTCCAGAGAAACAGAACCAACAGGGTATATATTTGGAGAGAAAGAGATTGTAAGGAATTGGCTCACTCAATCATGGACACTGAGAAGTTCCACAATCTGCAGTCCGCAAGCTGGAGGCCCAGAAAGACTGGTGGTGTGGTTCCAATCTGAGGCTGAAGGCCTGAGAATCAGGGGAGCTGATATATAAGTCCCCGTCTGAGTCCAAAGGCCTGAGAACCAGGAGAAGACCAAGGTCCCAGCTCACCAGTCAGGCAGAGAGCTAATTCTCCCTTCGTTCACCTCTTGGTCTATTCAGGCCCTCAGTGGATTGGATGATGCCATCCACATTGGAGAGGGCATTTATTCAGTCCACTGATTTAATGCTAATGTCATCCAGAGACACCCTCACAGATACATCCAGAAATAATATTTAATCTAGGCACCCTGGGGCCCAGTCAAGTTGACACATAAAATTAAACATCACAACTTTGTTAATATTATTTATTGTATCCAGCACAGTTCCTGACACACAGTAGGTACACAATAAATGCTTGAATGGATGTGGCTGCAGAGTTGTACACTGCTGCACCTTTGTAAACTACTTCAAATCACTCTTGCAGCTAAAGAGAAGGTGTAGGGGAGAGTTCTTTCCCCTAGCAAGAGTGGCAGCGTAGAGGAGGCAGACCTTAGGTTAGAGTCAGTTCCCAAGTCAGAAGTTGTATGTTGTTAAAATTGCCGAAATCCCTTAATTTTTCCATAGCATAATGAGAGGCTCTTAAAAGAGACTTCTGGAAACAGGCTGGCCTAAGAACTGTAGGTCTGCTTTTCCCATCTCATGCTCACTCCTTGGTATGTGCTCGTTAGGTTGCATTTCAGGGACATTGCCTACACTGTTTTAAGCCCCCTACTCACTACCACCAAGTGACATATGGTGAGATCCTGCTGAAAAACTGGTGTGTAGTGGTTAGAGAACATCACTTGTCAGGAGTCGTGGGTCTTCCATTTGTTAGCTGTGACCTTGGGCAAGACTTAAGACTCAGAAATGATAATAGCAATAGCAGAACCAGCTGATGTTTGTTGAGAATTTACTATGGCTAGATGTAAATGCTAAAGATGGATTTCTCTTATTTAGTCCTCATAACAATTTTATCAGGTAGATACTAGTATAATTACCATTTTATAGATAGGGGAAATGGCACTGGTGCTAGCCCATAGTCACATGGATGGTCGACCCAGGATTTGAAATTGGCATTTTACTTCAGAGTCTCAGCTCTAAGCACTAAGTCATGTGCTTCGCAGGATTGTTATATTTAAATTAGTTTAGGACATTTAAAGTTGTAGCCAGCGTTTACTAGATAGAAACTCCTCAATAAATCTTAGCTATTACCATATAGATTCTCAGCCCTATCAGACTTAATAACCCTTTTTTATAACCAATAATTTATATTCCATTTCTTTTTCTAGTCTTAAATGAAATTTGTATATAATGTAGCCTACATAAACACATAATTAAAGAAATCACTATAATATACACTTGCAATGTAAAGGAGAAATGAAAGTAATTTATAGTAAAATAAGTATTTCAAACTGTAAATGTTTGGGCATGATTACACTAGAAGACAATATAGTAGATGCTTATACTTACTTATAATGAACATTTGGATTTTTAAAAAGATCATCAGCAGCAATTTCATACTAGTAGTATTTGAAAACAAAGAAGTAGAGGTATGGTGGATGCTAGAATAAAAGCTATTAGGAGAAGCTAGAACAGTCTTATTTGTATATGACCTTACCATAGTTCCTACATGAATGGCTAGAGATGCATTCAGAAGTTGTATGGTATGTGTGTTGTGTGGAGTTGTATGGTATGTATGTTGTGTGGAACTATCCTTTCCTTTGCAGTACATCGAGCACCATTGGAATCCATCTGCTAAATGACAGTAATGTCCCTTTCTCATTATGACAACCAAAAATGCCTCCATAGGGGCACCCACCCCTAGGGGGCGATATTAGCACCTTTGCAAGCCCTACGTTAGAAAGTTATTAAATGTTTGTTCAGTGAAGAGTTGGCTTGAGAAGTCCATAGACTTAGCATTTGACATCTTGGAGCTTATGGTCTTTTTTGCTAATTATACATTGTATAATTACAGAGTAACATTGATTCCTGCAGACATCATACAAGTTATTGTGTACATTTTAGGAGAGAGAATATAGTAAGTGATCCTTGAAGAATTAGAGGAGTATAGGAAGGCATCCTAAAGTAAAATTTTAATTTTAACTAAAGTTGATGTAGGAGTCTGCTGATATTGTATAGCAAATCAACTTGGTTACAAAATATTTTATTAGAAATTGTTTTTACCAGTGTTTGACCTGGGGTAGCATGCCATATTTATGATTCATAAAGTAAGTTGACCACTTTTTAGAAAGTAAATAAATGATAAAAGTAAGCCTTGTTCATTGCAGAAAAATTGAGAAATACAGAAAACCATATACATGGAAATAAAAAACTCTGGTGACAAGTAATGTGAAAAATTTATTGGTGCTTTCTTCCAGGATTTACTCTATGAATATTTATTTTTTCTAAATAATTGAGATATATATGTGTATATATATGTAATTTATTTTCTTGCTATATTTTTATTTTATATTATCGAATTATTTAAGAAATTTGCATTCAGTTTTGTGGACTAGATAATACATTTAAAAATGGCAGGGACTTCCCAGGTGGCGCAGTGGTTAAGAATCCGCCTGCCAATGCAGGGGATACGGCTTCGATCCCTGGTCTGGGAAGATCCCACATGCCGTGGAGCAACTAAGCCCGTGCGCCACAACTACCGAGCCTGCTCTCTAGAGCGTGTGAGCCACAACTACTGAGCCTGCGCTCTAGAGCATGTGAGCCACAACTACTGAGCCTGTGCTCTAGATCCCGTGCTCCGCAACAAGAGAAGCCACCAAAGTGAAAAGCCTGTGCACTGCAATGAAGAGTACCCCCCGGCTCGCCGCAACTAGAGAAAGCCCGCACGCAGCAACAAAGACCCAACGCATCCAAAAAAAGAAAAAGGGCACAAAATTCTCAGAAGTTACATATATGGTATTATCACCTACTTTTCACCTAACATTATCTTTTTCTGTCACACAGTATTCTTATAAAGGGTAATGCTCAGTGACTCCTTGAACAGGTATAGCATGGTTTAAATAAATATTGCCTTGTTGGATATTTAGGTTGTTTCTGTGTTTTAGATATGAATACATTTCTATTTGAAATGACTGTAATAAATTTTCATCTACAATAATTTCCTTCAGATATATCCTTAAATGTGTAACTCTAGATAAAAAAATCACATTTCTTCTTTAGAACTCTTGAAATGTATTGTTAAATTATGTTCTCAAAAGATTGAGCCAGTTTAAATTAGCACAACAGGTATATTGGTATGTCCACCAAATTGAATTTTTTGTTTGTCTAATGACCAGCTTTATAAGCTAAAAATAGCATCGCATTTTCATGTACCACTCTGATTGCTAGTGAAACTCAGCATTTTTTATATATTAATTGACCATTTGTTATTTTTTGTAAATTTATCTTTTGTATTAATTTGTACTGTCTCTCTTTTAGTAATAAGTTATGTCATATTATACTATTTTCCCAAGGTTTTAAAACTTTAGTTCTTTATGATATTTTTGACATTTAGAAGTGTTAAAGTTTTTTAAACATACCAATTCAGTGTCATTTCTCCAACATGAATCATCTTTTTTCTTTTCATCTACTAATCCTTCAAGGCCCAGTTCACATTTCACTTTCTCTGAGGAGGCTTTTCTTGAATACTTCAGTTTACAGTAATAGGTATTAGATATTACACTTATTGTCTACACTTTTGATTTAGTACATGATCATATATATGTATTTCCTATTTATATGGTTCACTAACAAGATCGTAAGGTCTCTGAGAACAGAGTTCATTTTTCTACTATAGCATTTACCTTAAGACTTTGTGTACTAGACGTATTGAATAAGTGAATTTTGATAATAATGAAATGACATTACATCATTAGTGCTCATGACAAACATTGGCAAGCATTTCCTTTTATATTATCTCTCTGGATCACAAGCAAATGATGTAGATAGGATAGGGATTTTCATTCTCATTTTTATGGATAGTTGATAGTTAATTTTCATTATGAATGTGAAAAAAGGTATGAGAAAGAAGCATAACTCTTCTTTTTAAAAACCAAATAAAAGAACAAACTCTTTTGTAGTAGAAGTATGTCATAATACTATGGTATTGCATTCATGAATATGAAATGAACTATTAATATTCATGCCTAGTCTGAGAATTTATTTTTGTTTCTTTTGCAGTGCCATACAAATTATATTCCTGTCTGTGGATCAAATGGGGACACGTACCAAAATGAATGCTTCCTCAGAAGGGCTGCTTGTAAGCACCAGAAAGAGATAACAGTAGTAGCAAGGGGACCATGCTACTCTGGTATGTGTGATATTCTTTTGAAAAAATGTTAGAAATGGTTCTGCCATACTTTTAAGAGGAAGTTTCCAGTCAGAGGTTTATTCCCAAAACTGCTGTATGGATTGGTGATGATTATGTGGGGAATGGGGGAGCTCTTTTTTGCCTCCATTTCACGTTGCTTTTTTTTTTTTTTTTTTTTTGCGGTATGCGGGCCTCTCAGTGTTGTGGCCTCTCGCGTTGCGGAGCACAGGCTCTGGACGCGCAGGATCAGCGGCCATAGCTCAGGGGCCTAGCCGCTCCGCGGCACGTGGGATCTTCCCCGACCAGGACACGAACCCGTGTTCCCTGCATCGGCAGGTGGACTCTCAACCACTGCGCCACCAGGGAAGCCCTCACGTTGTGTTTTAACCCCAGGTAGTCTTGTACTGACTGTTACTTCTCAGGACGTTTTTAATGCTTAATGCTTTTTTTTGGTGGGGACTTTGCATATCTTTTGCCTTATGGTTTGAATATAAGACAGGATAAGATTTGGGGTGGGAAATGCTATGGGATCCATTTTGTTGATTTTTATCTTGGGGGGTGGGGAAGGAGTGGAGAGTATCCATAGGAAGTCATTGGTGGCATCCCAGGATGTGTCTCTGTCCAATCTCTTCTCTTTTTATATCTTCTCATTTCTGTTTGCTAGCCCTAGTCATCCACGTCCCCCAATTGTTTGTATTTTCTTCCTTGTCTTTTCCTTCCTGAATTGGTAATGGTTAATTTTGGAAGGCATTAATATTAGTATCTTACTTGCGTTTGTATTTGGGGGCAGGGATGCAGAGTGAGGTATTGTAATAGAATTATTGTATGAAGGTTAGCAGTAAAGGTGGAGACTATTCTTATACGATTACTCCATTTCCTTTCTCTCCTTGTATATTACAGTGCCTATGTTTTTATTGGGGCTCCATTACATAAGCGTAATTGATTGATGGTCCATGTGGTTGATCTCAAACTCTGGGTACACTAATACCACATGACTCAAAGCCCCCACTCTGAACTGTGTGGTTGGTATTTCTGGTGTGGCCAGCCCTTGCCCTAAGAGTATTGAGTGTGGCTTGTCCCACCCTAAGGTCTGATGTGGTCAACTCCCTTCCTAAACATCGATTGCCTTCTAGAAGCTGAGGGCGAAGGCCAAAACTCTCTTTGGGCAAGGCCAAATTCTTTTCCATACACTAAATAATTAGATGCTCTTAGGCCAATAGACTATCATTTGATGTGGTTCTTATGCACTTCTCTAAGTGCATTATGTTTCACAGACTTAATTTAGTAACTAAAAAGGAATACGGAGTTCTTTATAATCCCAAATTAAATGCATCCTTTATGAGAAGTTTAAGACACGAACTGCTTTGATAAGCAGTGAATATTAAGCATTGGGAGGCAGAGTGGAAAGAGCTGGAAAGAACACTGCACTAAGGTTACAAGACTTGGCTTTAAAGTAACTCCAGCTCTTGTTTACTGTATGACCTTACACAAGTCACTTAGCTGCTTTGAGCCCCAGTTACATACCTAAATTGTGATGGATGTCATCTCCTGGGGTTAAGTGAGAATTGAATGAGCTAAGCTGTAAGGTGCTATATTGATTTTGTTATCTTCTGGCTGGGGCCAGGGTTGTTCATGTCATTTGGTCTGGTGTTGGTCCTATTCCCTGTGCTAGGAACAACATTCTCCTTTGCTTATTTGAGAACTTTTTTACGCTTTAAGATTGAGCTTAAGCCTTTTCTACTCTGTGAAATCTTTCTTCTCTGGTATCTCCTGGCAGAGTTTATTCACACTTTGTGCATATCTCTATGTAAATATCGTACTGTATTTCATTTATCTAACACATCTGCCTTTGGCCAGATCCTGTTTCTCAACAGGAAAGTACTATATGCTGCCTAGGGAGGTATATCATAATCCCAGGGTTGGGGCAGGGGAAGGCGTGTGTCCAGTGAAAATATGATTGACAAGAAGAACTCAACCTCATTATCAGAATAGTCACAGTATATTTAATTTATTTCAGAATTTTAAATGACCCTTAAGGAAGGTGTGAGATATTATATTTATTAAAATTGGACATTAGTTGGAAAAAAGATCGGGAGTAAGTATGTCATGCACTGGAACTGTCTTATTTATCAGTTTATATCTACCTTTTACTTATTATGTGTATGTTGTCTAACACATACATAATAAGTACCCAGTCAATGTATTTGGAATAGAAGGGAAAAAGAGAGTTTTCCTAAGCAAAGTTTGGTAATAAAAATACTTTTGAGTTCCCTTTTTCCTTGTCTTTTTTTCTACTCTTTTACTCTTTCTTTTCCTCTTTACTTTCTTAGAGAAGATATAATTATTTTATGGTTGATCAATCAAAATGAATACAATGTAAGACTTTGTATAAAATCCCATGAAGAGTTGAAGTGGATGCTACATAAAATATGTATTTTTTTTCCAGTTCTTCCTGTTTCTACCACGTTTGGGACTTTTATTATAGTCTGCAGGAGATTGAAGGGAAGTGGGGAAGGGAGCGATATTGTTGAGGGTGTCTCCCACTCTAGAGAACTATTTGAAGAACTGGAATGGATTCTCTAGGAAATCCTCCTCCCTAGAAAGTGCTGGGTAAAGTGTCAAGTTCATCACTTGCCATCTCTGTTCCACACTTATGATACCACACCATTGCCCTCTTTTCAGCATGCTCTGCGCCATATGTTGGTTCTTTTAGGATTATAAAATACATATTTTAAATTAATTACATTTTACTGTGGCTTCTTGCTGGTAACTTTGAGGGAGGCTCTTTAATTTGACTAGTAACAAGTTTCTCACCTACGCCTTGGTGAGATTCCTTCTGGTGAGGTTTCCTAGAGGAAGTTAATTTCATCAGTAATATGAAAACCTCAACCTTGAGGTTCTTTCCTTCTAAACCTTGGGGCTTTTCATATCTTTTGGCTTTTGGCTGTTATCCACAGATTTATGAAGAAGATTTTTGGAGCAAGACCCAAAGCACTTCTCCTCCCTTTTTAATAAAAGCAGTTTATTCTTTATTCCTTTCAAGCTTTAACAAAATTAAAAATTTCTTCTACCTTTTAAGTGAGTTATTTAAAGTTATTTCTATTTAGCCATTTACTTTATAATATTTATTGGTTTTTACTCTGTACAAGGCACCTGGGTATTTCCTGAATGGGCTACAAAGATGTATGAGGTATGGATTATGTGTCCAAGTAATTTATATTTGAAGAAAGGTACAAAATAAGTATATAAGAATAAACTGTTAGATATCCAGAAAAAATGAGAAAAGGGGCTACATGAGAATGGATATCACAGTTTGATTTTATTTATTTATTTTTGCGGTACGCGGACCTCTCACTGTTGTGGCCTCTCCCGTTGCGGAGCACAGGCTCCAGATGCGCAGGCTCAGCAGCCATGGCTCACGGGCCTAGCCACTCCGCGCCATATGGGATCTTCCTGGACCAGGGCACGAACCCGTGTCCCCTGCATCGGCAGGCGGACTCTCAACCACTGCGCCACCAGGGAAGCCCCACAGTTTGATTTTTGATAAGAAATTTTACTACTTGATAAATATGAGATTTCCAGTAAAAGTATTCATATTCATTCTTTATTTTTCTTCTCAGATAATGGTTCTGGATCTGGAGAGGGAGGTAAGTTTCAAATACCCCTTGAAAAAGTATTTTTTTTCTTTCACTTTTTAAAAACAGCCGTATTGAGGTAAAATTCACATACCATGCAGTTTGCCCATTGAAAGTATGTAATTCAGTGGCTTTTAGTATATTCACAGAATTGTACATTCATCACCACAGCCAACTTTAGAACATTTTCATTACCCCGGAAAGAAACCCTGTACCCCTCAGCTATCACCCCCAATCCCTCTATCCCCCTTAGCCCTTAGCATTCTTTTTTTCCTGCATTTATTTTTCATTATAGGTTTGTTGTCAGACAAAGGGGAAGTGTTGCTCCTGTTAAACTGAAGTTACACCAAGGTGCCCTCCCCTTAGGATCATCCCCAGATGATTTTAGCTTGGACCAGAGTATATGTAACACTCTCCCATCCCTTGCTTACAAATTTTTGCTCATAAGGAATTTTCAAGGTACAATATTTAAAAACAGTTTGAAAAACTAATATTTGGTAATTCAGTTTACTCTGAATTATTAGAATTGAGAATGACTGATCTATTTCGTGGTCTAATGAGGCTGTAATTCTTAATGAGTATCCACTGTATGCAAAGTAAGTTTGAGGTGCTCTGGGGATGCACTAAAAGAAGAAACATACTCTGGTAAAATTCACACTTATGCAAATGAAAACTACAGTTGTGATCCTTTCAGTACTATCTGAAACCTTACTCCACCCTTCTACATTTCATAGAATCCTAACATTTTAGAGTTGGAAGGGACTTTGAAGGTCACCTAGAGAGTAGAACTGTTCTGAGAAAGAATTTCAAGGATGACAGTTAGACCTTAAAAAAAAAAAAAGATTTAAACTGTCCAACAATAGAATTTAATTTAAATGGACATGTTCAAGCAGAAACTTCGTGATCATGTGTGAAGGATGAGATCATAAATTCTAGATCTTAAAGCTGGAAAGGACTTTAAAGGATCATGTGGTCCAGCCCCTGTGGTCAGATATTCAGTTAGGAAACTGTCATTGTTACTATGTTAAAGAAGTGGAAGTTGATCTCCAGATTTGCTTATATGGTACAAATACTGGATATCTTGCCCTGAGGATGTTGGTTGTTGGCAATTTTTTTTTAGGGAGTATGAGTTAGAAAGGCTAAGTGGTTTGCTCAGATTAATATACAAACTTTAGTGAGCTCATGGTGGCTGTATGATTTCTAGATCTCATTATGTTTCTGAGGCCTTAGAAATACTTAGGATTATGCTCCCTGGAATTGTTTCGGGAGTATTCATTAGAATTTGGGGAGGATTTCTACTTAAAGTGTAGGCAGACACACAAAATGGCCAGTTTGGTAATAGTACCAAACAGGCACTTAGGTTTGTGTGTGCTTTCCTTACAACATCTTCTCCGCTGATTGACACCCCCTCAGTAAGGTGTGCTTTCCCAAACCAGACTGGGAAATCCCTTGAGTAAACTGTAATCCCTAAATTGGCTTCAGAACTGATCTCCCTGCCCAGTTTGAGGTTATCAGGATAGGATCCACTCTAGTTAAGACCCAGGAGTATAGGGTTCCCTAAATGTGGGATATGAGCTGACTTGGGGGCTGGTGGTATGCACTGTTGTTTTGTGCTGGGTCATAGGAGATGCATACCCTTCTGTATTCTGGGTGTTGCTGGCTGTGCTAGGTGGTAAAGTAGAAAAGGGCAAGTCCTTTGTAAATAGACCCCTTTCATCTTCAAAATTTGGAGATAATTTTTAAGGCAAGTGTGAAACTGATGTGAGGAAAAGGTAGTGGTTAGACTCTGCTTTGTTTAATCACTTATTTGCTAACCTGGATTGCACAGGCTATTTCAATAGGGTAATTGCTGGACTAAATTTATTGCTCATGTTTTTTTTTTTCCTCTCTCTTATTTGATGTTATGGTAATTCTTTTAAAGAATCAACCAAATCTAGCATACTGTTCCGTTGTACATAGGTTAAGGGATTATTTTTCTAGCCCCAGTACTTTTTTTTTTTTCACAGAATATGTTGTACTCTTGTACTGACAACATTTTTGGACTCAAGCATTGATAGATTTTTGGAACTGATTTTTTTTCAAGAGCTTGGGTACATTTTCCCCAGAAATAGGATAATGGCTGCTGAAAACATGAAGCATATCTGGAAAGGATCCCAACTTTTGGTTGAAAATTTAATTTTTCTTTTTAAACAGAAGAGGAAGGGTCAGGGGCAGAAGTTCACAGAAAACACTCCAAGTGTGGACCTTGCAAATATAAAGCTGAGTGTGATGAAGATGCAGAGAATGTTGGGTGAGTTGATTGAGGGAAGGGGATACACTTACTTGGAGGTTAATTATCAGCGTTATTATATTATAGAAAGGTATCATCTAATTTGCTTCTGTGTATTTTGTGTGTGCCTTCTATTTTTTTTTGTTTAATGCTAGTCTACTGGCTTTTAAATTGATATAATACTATAGCTATTTAAGTGTTTTAGAATGGAAATCCATTTATAATTTTTTTCATTTTGCCACTGCCTTTTTTTCACTGATAGTTTTACATGTTTTATACCAAGTGCTAATTTTATTCATCAGAATTGCCCTTATTTGGAATTATCTTACTATTATATTTTTAACTAGTATCAATGATAAACAGTTTTTCTTAACTTGCATTTTTATACACAAACTTTTCATGTATTTCAGTGTATTAAGAAAAATTCAAAACATTCAAAATTTTAGAGATAGTAAGTAAATATTATATAATAAGTAAAAATTATTTCTGGAAATCTCAGCTGCACTGATTGACATTTTGTTTTATTTTCTCACTCATGTTCAGCCTTCACTAAGGTGGGTTTTGTAGCTGGACAGCATTGTCTGTCCAATTTCCTGTGCACTCCCTGTGAGAAGGGTGTTGTTTGGTGGAGTAGTAACAATATAGACCTCGTCAACACAGTTATGTTTGTTTCTTCCTTTCATCAGGTTCCTGTTTGTTTATTCCCAGTCTCAACCTTCTTTCAATTCTCTGTGGTGCTTGCTTTTTGCATAGTTGATTCTAAAAGCTTTAATGCTGTCTTTAGGACCTTATGTAATACAAATGGATCTTCTTCACTTCCTCAATTTTCCCTTAGTGCATATTCTACAGCACTTATTTTATAGAGATTTGCATGTTCTTTCTTACTTACATGTATTTTCACTGTGAATTTCCAGACTCATGTTTTATTCAGCCCTTAAATGCCTATTTGAGCCTTTTACTGATCAATGGTAGTATGGTTTAATTAGCATTTATGCCCGGAATGAGTTTTACAAATCAGGGTAACCATATTTTCAGTATTTTGGTACAGAATCACCTATTTGTCTGGCACTTGGTAAAATTAAATGTCTGATAATTTACTTGATATATGTTTGAAAGTAGGTGAGAATTGGCAAAAGACACCGTCAATAAAAAGTGAATTCAGCAAACCCTGAGTTTGCTCTGTTTCTGCATATTGGTCACTTGGATTGACATGTCCCTCTGTTTCAATCAGAGTGGATTGATTTGTAAGAACATGTTTTCCAAAGTAGATTTTGGCCTGTAGAACATGAGAGAAATGATAGCAATGGGGACTTGCAGAGAGAACAGGTAATAGGTATTATGTTCTCTTCTTCTCTCTTTGTACTGATGATATGCATGATGAAACACCAGCATTTGTGTGTGTGTGTGTATTTTTGTAGATATTTGGTTCCTTTCAGTATTTTTCCTCAGGACTGTTCTATAATAGTGTTCAGATTCAGAATAGCTGTCAGTGATTGATTGGCTTGATCAGTTGATCTGTTGTTATTCCTTTGACAGTACCTCCTCAGTCCTATTTTTTACATTTCTCTGCTTTCATTTTTCATCCCTTAATTGAAAGAGATAGAGAGCTTTTGCTGGGAAGTAGAATGGATTCTGTGTAGTTTCAGAGGTGGCCCCAAGCATGACATCTATATGATAAAATACACATCTTTCTGTGTACCCCTTTTCTTGATGGAATATGTAGCCTATGCCCAATCAGAGCAACTCTGTTGTATATACTAAATTCATTTTGTGTGTGTCTATTTGAGAACTTGTAACTGCTGTTCTTGCGGGTACAGGCTCTAAGCATAAGAAAGTGGGCATAGACCAGGGAAGGGCTTACCAATAGTAAGGAGCATGCAGGCTGAGGAGCTTCCTAAGGAGCACATGGATAGATTGGGACAGGCAGCCAAGACCAGGCCAGGAAATTGATGCAATAATAGGAGAACATTAAGGAAGCAAACTGTACCTTTACCTAGAAAATAAGTACATATATACATAGTAATAATAGATATTAAGTAAAACAAAATTCTATAAAATAATACTTAACCTTTACTAAAAATAATGTATTCTAATATTTTCCATACTGATTATGACCTACAGTTAAAAAAATTGCTCTGTAATGTAACTATAATAGATATTTTATTTCATGTTACATTTTTAGGTATGGGTATTCATTTTCATTAAAAAAAATATTTTATCTTTTCTCATTTTGAAATGTCTTTCCTATGAAAAGAAATGCTATATATAACCTATCTGGTTTCCAAAGGGCAGCTAATCTTTTTTTTTCCTTTTGTAGTTGGTTAATTTATTATTATTTTTTAAAATTTCTTTTTTTATTGAAGTATGGTTGATGTACAATGTTGTGTTAGTTTCAGGTGTACGGCAAAGTGATTCAGTTATACATATATATATCTATCCTTTTTCAGATGCTAAAATCTTTCTCTTGCTTTACAACTCTTTCTTTTCTTTTTGCTAATAGTAGGAAAAAAAACTGGCTATTTGGGGGAGGGGATAAATGGTACCATGTAAGTTAATTTTCTGCTATTAAGAGAAGTGTAGTTTTTTATTTAGCCATTTAAATAGAAATTGATTTAAATATATTGTCTTAAACAGTATACAAAACATATTCTAACATATTCTTAGAGTCATATATTGTATAGTTTGTTACATTTTTCAAATGCTGTTATATAGATTATTTTTTCAGCTCTTTATGGCAGTCTGTCCAGTGGGTAGGGCAAGGAAGTATTATCCTGATTTTACTGGGGGAGCTGAGCTCAGAAGAAGCTGAATGGCTGTGATCAAGCAGCAGAACCAGAACACAGGTCTCATGACAAGAGATTTATCCATTCTGTTGTGCACACACATGTGTAATACGATGATCTTCTCAGAGGCCACTGATGTTTTTAGTGGTAGCTGTTTCACGCCTACTAAAGGCTCCATTCTGCTTTGTGTTTTGGGTTTTACATTGTTTTATAAAAATGATTTTTCTTCTCCCATGTCAGGCTCTTCGCTGTTGCATCTGAGTGCTGTCAGTATGCCTTGTCAGTGATTCTGACTGTAGATGACTCCAACTTATTAATTGCCTCTCTGCTTCCCTGAAATGGGAAACAGTATGCTTGTAGAAACTATATCTAATGTAGGAATAAATTCTAAATGTAAAATCAGAGTAAATAGGTTCTTAGTGGAGTGTATGAACTTCAGATACTGCATGAATTTTGTCTCTCTTGTCTGCTCAGTGGCTATTTTATTTATAATTTAAATTGTTTTTGCTTATGAGAGGCTTTTTTCCTCTTTCTTCCCGAAGCACACTGTGTCTCTCTAATGGCATCGTGGGGCTTTGCATGGGTTTGTGATGGCTATCTTCATTGATGCTTACCTTTTGAATTTATACCTAGAGCGAGGTAGTTGAGGTTCCAAGAAATTTGACTCCCACATGGGTGAGGTTTCAGTATTCCACTGCGACCGTTGTGACATACAGTGGCTAGACTTTCTGCTTAGCCTTTTTTTTTTTCTGCTTAGTCTTAAAACTTGGAAACAACACCTGCTTTACAGAAAATTGTATTTCTTAAACTACATAATCGTAGCAATCACACCCCCTCTTTATCTAAACAGTATTTCTAACCTGTCCAAGGCTGAGGTTATTGCTGCAAGATAGCCCTCAGCTGTTTGTCTGGACAGTGGGACCAGATAATCATAGAACTCCTTCAGCCAGGTAGACCTTTTATATACCTGACCTAAATCCCTGCCATGAACGATTTGAATAGTCTGTAAAATCATCTGGCATAATGTCAGTACAGGCGAGTTATAAAAAACCTCCAATTATTCCTTTGAACTTTGTCTGCCATGTGCTTTATGGAAATTGTCCCTGCTCTTCTGCCTCTTTGATGTCAGTCATTTTGGAGATGCTGTTTCCCTTTTCCCCTGAGTGATGTAAGCTGTCAGAGTTGCTCAGAGAAAGAATCATGTAGGTGTGCAGTATGACAGACAACGTTGAGAAGCAGTTAATTCACCTGTTGGACATCTTTGTCATTTATGGTACCATTTTCTGTTTGGACACAGTTACTGGCCACTATCACAGTCTGATGAGTCTCTCCCTCAGAACGTGGAATGAAATTTTTTTGTTGTTGTTTAAACAGAGAGAGTAATGCTGTACATCTGTCGTCTCCATTAACGTCCTCCTTTCTGGAAGTTGCATATACTTTTTAAAAAAAAGAACAACCAAAGGAGTACTTTTCTACTGTTATCTACTCTGCGCTTCTGCTTTCCTCCTAATCAGAGATGACAATAATTTTCATCATTTAACATTGCCTGACTCTGGATATTTGGAATCTAGACTTCTAAAACTACTTAGGTTTAATAAATTTCTACCAAGGCCCCTTAGACTATAATGGGAAAATAATTGTATGTTGTCCATTAGGCTCTGATAACAGGAAATAAACACTATTAAACGTTATTTTATACCAAGTATAACCCAGATGTTAATAATGACAGGCTCATTTGTCCAGAAATGCAGAACACAGTATCCCCATGGCCTCCTGCAGTTTGCTGAATGCTCTGTTACTCTTTGATGATTTGCCTCTGTTATTCTGTCTGCCTGAAGTCCCACCCCTGTATACCTACTTGTTTCATTCCTACTCTTCCTTCCAGCTTGGATGAAGTAAGACTTTAGCACCTCTTCCTAGCAGCCTCCCTTGCTGTTTCTGCAGTCCCTATGAGTTAGGTGACTAACTCTGTGTTCCTCCCTTGGTCTTGAGAAAAACAACCTCCACATAGCGCTTATACTGTTGGGATCACTAACAGATTGTGGGCTCCCTGAGTACAGGGACTTTGTCTTGCTGGTTTCTATGTTGGATTAACTTGCCATAAGGTTGGGTATCTTAGGGTCCCTCTATAGGTCTTGTTGAACTCGTGGCAGTTCACACAGGGCTTTCCTGTTGACTTAGAGGCACACAAAGGTTCATTGTGATGGTTTAACGTGTGAAAAGGACTAGTAGTATTGTGAGGAATTTGTAGCAGGTGAACTTGTTGCAGTCTTCATTAGGTGTTTATGAAATCTAAATAACTTCACATGAATTAGTTTAAGCCAGTGTTTTCCTAACTGCTAAATAAAACTTACCATATGGAGAAGGAATGACACTTTCTATGTACAGTAAGGGGAAAGGAAGAGACAGGATAGATATTTTTCAATAATAATACCTTTCAGATATACATAGTATTTGATGATTTCAACGGGCTTTTTACAAAAGCTTATTTGATTCTGTCACCAGTGTTTGAGGTATTATCACTATTACTATTATTAAAGACTCAGAGTTGTGATTTGCCAAAATCCTAGAGCTAAATCAGAGAAGTCATTGAATTTATTCATGTATGTATGTATGCATTCATGCCTTTGAAATTCATAGTGTTAGAAATTCAAAAGCTTTAAAAGGCTTTACAGTAAAAGGTCTGTTTCCCACCCCACCCCGATCCTCAGTTACCCAATTGTCTTCCCTAGAGGCAGTCACTGTGATCTGTTTCTTAATCTCCCAGAGGTATTTTTTGCATGTACAAGCATGTATGTACACGAATTCTCTTTCTTTCCTTTTTTTAAACTAATGGCAGCGCACTATACATACTGCTCTACTCTTTATTTAAAACTTTTTTTGTAAAATGTACATTTTGCATACAGATGTGTTTAAAACATACACATGCAATTTAGAGAATACTACATCTATATACCTAACACCTAGGGTACAAAATAGAATATTGCCAAATTCACAGTACCGAGTGTTGACTTAGCCGGCACTGTTAGATGAAGGCTTACGGAAAAAGACACATTGAACAGTCTGTGTCAGAGTCTGACTTTTGGCTTCCTGGTTTACAAGATTCCCTTCTGGGGAAGTGGGTGGGCAAGACCCTGAGTGTTATGGGGAATGTCATAGGGCTCATAGTTGAGACATCTGGTAGGATTCTCATGTCACCAGGTATGGATGATTGGCAGAAATGTGGTCAGAGAGTGGACTGCTCTGTGTTTTCTACTTCCAGTCTCACTGTAGCTGACCTCCAGCTCTCAGAAGCACGTCAGTTAAATGAGTGTGCTCGTTTGGTTCAGGTAGTTGACATGAAGGGGAGAGCAGGAACTTCAAGGCAAGTACAATTAAGAATCTGAGCCAGGCTTACATGGGCATTCTCTTCTCTGGCTAAAAAGAGGGCAGTAGGCATCTTGGTAATGGCATCTAGCAATACAGCTGTCCACAGAGTGAAATTATCAATATTTCAGTGTGGGCACCTCCCTGGTGGCTCAGTGGTTAAGAATCTGCCTGCCAATGCAGAGGACACGGGTTCGATCTCTGGTCCGGGAAGATCCCACATGCCATGGAGCAACTAAGCCCGTGCGCCACAACTACTGAACCTGCACTCTAGTGCCCGCGTGTCGCAACTACTGAGCCCCCGTGCCGCAACTACTGAGCCCCCGTGCCGCAACTACTGAAGCCCGCGTGCCTAGAGCCCCGTGCTCTGCAACAAGAGAAGCCACTGCAATGAGAAGCCCGCGCAGTGCAATGAAGAGTAGCCCCCACTCGCCGCAACTAGAGAAAGCCCGTGCGCAGCAGTGAAGACCCAACGCAGCCAAAAATTAAAACAAACAAACAAAATTCAATGTGGACTGGTTGCCCTCTTAATATAGCTGTCATCTTGGAATCTTCCTTCAATGTTGTGTCTTTTCCAACAACAATCAGTTCTCCATTTCTCCTTCACCAACTGGGTGTCCTACAATTCATTTCTTTATGCACTTCTTGGAGTCAGCACAGACCCCACAGGGTAAGGGCTTAGACCCACAAATTGCCCCCGTTTTAGACACCAGCTGCAAACGAGGTTCCCTGCACTTCTGCCCAGGATACTATGAATCTGGAGGTTCCTAAGACCTCCCTTAAGGTTCTATAATTTGCTAAAATGACTTAGAATTAAGGAAAGAGCTGAGTCATCTCATTAGCATACAAAAGACTCTTTTGTCAAAGTTCCAAGGGTTTTAGGAGCTCTGCCAGGAACAGGGGACAAAGACTAAACATACATTTTTTTTTGCGGTACGCGGGCCTCTCAGTGTTGTGGCTTCTCCCGTTGCGGAGCACAGGCTCCAGACACGCAGGCTCAGCGGCCACGGCTCACGGGCCCAGCCGCTCCGCGGCATGCGGGATCCTCCCGGATCGGGGCACGAACCCATGTGCCCTGCATCGGCAGGCGGACTCTCAACCACTGCACCACCAGGGAAGCCCTAAACATATTTTTTGTTATACCACAAGCATCATCCTAGAAATTCCTTTACCTCTCTCCTACATAGGATATCCTGTTTCTTGCATTTTTTACCTTTAACTTTTTTGTTTTACTCTTCCATTTTAGTATATCTTTCAGTAGCTTCTTGAGAAAGGGTACAAGGTGAGACCTTATATTTAAGGTGTTTTTATCCTACACCTAATACTTGACTTATAACTTGGGGAGTGCATAATTCTAGGTGGCAGATAATTTTCCCTCAGAATTGTGAAAGCATTGCTCTGTTGGCTTCTAGCTTCCAGTTGAAGTCTGAAACCACTCTGATTCATGGTCCTTTGTATATGATTTGTTTTCTCTCTACCGAAGCATGTAGAATCTCCTTTTGGTCCTCAGTATAACGAAATTTCACAGTTCCTAGAATCTTACTGACTTCTGATTTGAGAAATTTTCTTCAGTTAGTTCTTTGATGACTTCCTTTCCTCTCTTTTCTATTTCTGGTACTTCTGTTATTTGGATGCTGGACATTCTGGACTAGTCCTTTAATTTTCTTTTCTCTCCTATTTTCTATTTAGAAAAAATTTTGCTGTTTTTTTGAATTTGTCATTTCTCCTGTACTTTTTAATTTCTAAGAGCTCGATTTTGTTCTCATGGTGCTCCTTTTTCATAGCATCCTATTTTTGTTTTATGATGGCAGTATGTTTTTGTGGCTTGCATTATTGGTATTCTATCTGCTATAAGTATGAGGTTTTCTTTTATTCATTTTTATTCAGTGAGTTTTAATCTGTTACTTTAACTTGTTTTGGGGGTTATATGGCCTTATAAAATGAATTAGTAAGTGTTCTTTCTGTTCTCTGGATGATTTTGTGTAAGAATAGAAATGTCTATTTATTGAATGACTGGAATGAATGTGTTCATGAACTCTTTTTTAAAAAACACCTGAAAAAAAAAAACAAGAAACAAACAAACAAAAAAAACAAAACACCTGGATCTGATGCTGTCTTTGAGGGACATTTTTTAAACTGATTTCTTTAATGATTTTAGTACCATTCAGCTTCTATTTCTTTTTTGGTCAAATTTAATAGTTAATATTTTTTAAAGGTTATTCATTTCACCAGAGTTTTCAAATTTGCTGGCATAAAGTTGTTTACAATAAACTTTTATTATCTTTTAAACCATAATCTGTAGTCTTTTTAAGTCCAGATACTGTTTTTTCTCTCATCCTGCTTTGTTGATTTGAAAGTCTTTTCAAAGGACCAACTTTTGGCTTTATTGATCTTCTCTGTTGTAACTTTTCTATTTCTGTTTAGATGTATCTATAAATCTATATCCATATCCGTGTCATCTATATTTTTCCCCTTCTTTTTTTGTTTTCACTGGATTTATTCCATTGCTCTTTTTCTAATTTCTTAAATGGATGCTTAGTGATTTAACTTTTAGCTGTTCTTTAATATTTTGAGATAAAACTTGAAAAAGGCGAGGGATCAAACCGAGTGGATGTTTGAGGGAAAAGTGTTCCGGGAAGAGGGGAAGCCCTGAGGCAGGAGTGTTCCTGGTGTGTTTGAGAGAAAAGCAAGACCAATTTAGTTAAAAGATTTTTCATGATATAAGTGTGGAAAATAACTACTTATCTCCTTTCATCTGTCACTTTCCTTGCTGAGATGTCTGTTTTATGTGACAACTGTGATGAGTGGGGAGAACACCATCTCAGTCACTCATTAGATTTGTGATCTAAGGGTTTTTAATGTCTTTCATATTCAGCTTCCCTGTTCATAATTTGTTGTCATGATTAAAGAGGCAAATGTGACTATCCCTGCACAGTAGGTGCAGAGTAAATGGTTGTTAAATGTTTTGAATTTGACGTGTTTGCTGAAGCGATTTCTTTCCATTTTAGTGCACACTCCTGTGCTTGAGCATCCTGCCCTCTGCTGCCATTGCCAGTCTGCAAACACGGGGAACCGCTGTAATCAGTAGTGTCAGCAGCCTCTAGGGTCTGATACTGTCCTCCTCTCCTCACTGTTTCACTGAGCTGGACGTTCCTTGAGATGGTGGTTTCATTTTCTTTTGTCACGTGCTATTGAAAACATTAGCAATGGTTGTTCTCACAGCTCTTGGTCTTACATGGACCTTCTCTACACGTGATCAAGGAGGTTCCTGTTGAGCTGCAGTGCCCTCTTCTGAGTCCCTCGTTTCTCCTTACTAGATTGGTTCGGGATCTTGCCTTTGTTGCTCAGCCTTTTCTCATCCCTGAAACTGTTCTGTAATACTTTCTTCCATTGGCCACCATTTATTCCTTAAACCTGGAGTTGGCAAAATTTTTCTATAAAGGACCAGATGGTAAATATTTTACATTTTGGGGGCCACATATGGTCTCTGTCACATATTCTCCCTCCCCACCCCTTTAAAAATGTAAAAGCCATTTTTGACTTGTTAGTAAATATTCTTATGAATTTAAAGTTTTTTTTATGGTGCCTTAATTCTTAAATTGTGAAACAGCATATATTGAAAAGTTTATGAAAAACTTACACATTTAGTTTAATGTGCAAAAATGAAACAAATTGTGACTTCTGCCTTCCAAGCCAAGAAATACTTTAGAGCTGTCCCCAGCCCTGTGACCCTCCCCAGCTGCATCTTTCTTTGATCCACCCACTCTATTGCATTTTGTGGAAATCATTCCTTTGCTTTCCATATAGTTTTATCACATGATAACCCTCCTAATAATATATTACTTGGCTTTTGTTTGATTTTGAGTTTTGTATAAGTGGAATCATACTATGTGTATCTTCTTTTGCTCAGCATTATGTTTTTAAGATTTATTCATGTTAATGCTCATAGTTGCTTAGTTGAATTCAGTTGCTTAACGTTTCCGCATCCTTTTATAGTCCATTTTAATGTTGATGGACATTCGGATTGTTTCCAGTCTTCTGTTCTCATGAGCAATGTGAACATATGCATGTCTTCTGGTGCACATGTGTAAGAGATTTTCAAGGGCCTTACTCAGGAGTGGAATTATTGGGCATGTGCATGTCTAGCTTTTCTTGGTAATGCCTGTTTTCCAAAGTGGTTGTACCAGTAAGTTCTCCCTTCAGCAGAGGATAAGAATTCCCTTTGCTCCCCATCCTTGTAAACACTTGGTATTGTTCTCTTAATTTTTGCTGTTTAATGAACGTGATGGTATCTCATTGTGGTTTAAATTTACATTTTTTTGATTATTGAGCAGATTGAACACGTTTTTACATATATTGTTTTTATATGCTTCCAAGTTCTATGTCATTTTTTAAATTAATTTTTTTTTTTTTTGCGGTAAGTGGGCCTCTCACTGTTGTGGGCTCTCCCGTTGCGGAGCACAGGCTCCAGACGCGCAGGCTCAGTGGCCATGGCTCATGGGCCCAGCCGCTCTGCGGCATGTGGGATCTTCCCGGACCGGGGCACGAACCCGTGTCCTCTGCATCGGCAGGCGGACTCTCAACCACCGTGCCACCAGGGAAGCCCTAAATTAATTTTTATATGTATTCTGGATACTGATTATTTCCTGGTTACATGGGCTGTAGTCTTTTTGTTTGTTTGCAGATTGTCGTTTTTATTCTCTTTGTGAGGTGTTCTTTATTTCAAAGTTAAATTTATTGGTCTCTTATGTTTGATCTTCTAAGTCTTTTGTAGTTTTGCCTTTCACATTTAGGTCTTTAATTCACCAGGAATTAACGAAATCTTCAAACATGTAGAAGAGGAGAAAAAAATAAAGTGGACCCCTCCTCATATACCCATCACTCAGTTTCAGTTAGTGTAAAAAATCCAATTTTGTTTTATCTCTTTTTCCCTCCACCTTTTTTTTTTTGGTGGTACGCGGGCCTCTCACTGTTGTGGCCTCTCCCGTTGCGGAGCACAGGCTCCGCACGCGCAGGCTCAGCGGCCATGGCTCACGGGCATTTGGGATCCTCCTGGACCGGGGTACAAACCCATGTTCCCTGCATCGGCAGGCGGACTCTCAACCACTGCGCCACCAGGGAAGCCCTCCCTCCACCTTTTTTGGGGGAAGTATTTTAAAGAAAATCCCAGCATTATGTCCTTTCATCTCTAGTTATTTCAGTTTTACTGATATTTTATCTGCTTGATATATGAGTTACAGAGAGATGCACGTTCAAATCTACTATGGTAGATTTGGCTGTTTCTCATTGTGATTTTATCAGTTTTTGCTTTATAGATTTTGAGGCTGTTTAAAAATATTTAGAATTATTATATCTTCTTGGTGAATAAAAGTTTTTATTTTGAGGGATCTTCTTTCTCATAAATGTTTTCTGCCCTGAAGTCTCTTATGTTTGACATATATATAGATATATAGACAAGATATATAGCCATACTAGGTTTCTTCCATTCCAGGTATGATATATCTCTCACAATTCTTTTATTTTGGTACAATACACATAATAAAATTAACCATCTTAACTATTTTTAAGTGTGCTGTCCAGTGGTATTAAATACATTCATAATGTTGTGCTATCATCACCACCATCCATCTCCAAAACTCTTTTAATCTTGTAAAACTGAAACTATATCTATTAAACAGTAACCCCCCCATTCCCCCCTCCCCCAGCCCCTGGCAACTACCCATATCATTACAGTTGAATATGTACCTTACAAGCAGCATATAGCTGGCTTTTGTATTTTTATCCAGCCTAACTATCTTTGTATTTTAACTAGAAAGTTTAGTTCACTTAAATATATTATAGGGAATTCCCTGGTGGTCCAGTGGTTAGAACCTGGCGCTTTCACTGCCTTGGGCCCAGGTTCAATCACTGGTTGGGGAACTAAGATTCCACAAGCCCTGTGGCATGGCCAAAATAAATAAATAAATAAAGGGTAAGAATTAAAAAAGATATATATATAAAATAAATACTGATGTACTTTGATTTTTAAAAAATCTTATTTTTTACTTTTGTCTTGCTTTCTGTTTGTTTCTCCTTTCTTGCATTCTTTTGAATTTTTTTTTCTCTATTAGTTTCAGTGTTATACATACTCCTTTTGGTGGTAACCTTAGCATTAACATGCTTATTCAACTTATCGCAGTCTAAAATTCATCAATATCTTTGCTCTTCTTAAAATACTGTAATTTCAGTCCCTCCCAATTTGTATGCTATCAATATTTTAATTTACTGTTTTAAAAAAAATTTAGCAGCACCTAGCATTGTTGTCATTGTTTTATATTGTCAGTATTTTGTTAATATTACCTATATATTTACACTTTTGTTCTTCATTTATGTTTGCATCTCAGATCTTACTTGTAGGATCATTTTTCTACTGCCTTTATAATTTCCCTTATTGACAGTTGACAGGTGACAAACTCTAAATTTTTACTTCTTCCAAATTATTTTTATTTTACACTCAACCATGAAAGATAGATCTTTTTACGTAGAATTCTATTTTATCCCAGCACATTGCAGGTATTATTTCACTGTCTTTTGGCTATAAATAAACAATTTGGCTTCAGTATTGCTTTTGAAGACACCTGTCTCTCTTCTTGCTTCTTTGAATATAATCTTTCTCTTCTTTCTGGCTGCTTTTAAAATATTATTTTGTTGCTGTTGTTACAGAAATTCCACTGTGATATTTCACTGTCTGGATTCCTTTTTAATAATCCTGTTTAGAATTTATTAAGCTTCTTGGTTACTTAGATTAGTATCTTTCTTTAGTTTTAGAAAGTTTGAGAAATTGCTGAGAATATTGCCCCCACCTTATTCTTTTAACTCATCTGGAACTCCAGTCAGATTTTTATTAGCTCTTGTGACTCTGTCTTCCATGTCTCTTAATTTTTTTTCATATGTTCTGTCTCTTTGACTCTGCCATGGTCTGGGTAGTTTCCTCTGACCTGTCTTCCAGTTCACAGATTCACCTTCAGTTTATCTAATCTCCTGTTAAATCTGCCCATGAATTTTTTATTTCTAACAGTGCATTCTTTATTTATTAGAAGTTCTCTTTGTTTCTTTTTCATATCAGCTTGCTCTGCCCATGGTGTTTTATTTCCTTGTCTCTTGTGGGTATGGGAGTGAGTGAGCATGTGTGTGATATACTTGTTTTGCTCAGAACTGTATCTTGGAAATGTTTGAGGTCTAGGATAATAAAGTTGGGTTTCTCCAGAGAGGATTGCATTTACTTTTGTCAGTTGTCTAGGGCCCCTTCCAGTCTTTGACTTTTAAAATAAATTCTGGACTTGAGGTTTTTCAGAACACCCAAGTAGTATTTTAAGTTGTAATTACTCATGTGAGGGCTGGCTTATACTTTTGAATTCTTGGGGAGATGTTTTTTTCCCCCTCTCTTCAATGCTGTATAAACCACAGCAGAATATTTTTTTCCTTTAAAACAGTCCCCTTGGAATATGGCATCTCATTTATACTCTACCCTCATGCTTTTCTCTAGGGTCTTTAGACTCTCTACCTTAGGTAGGTCAGTATTATTCACCTTCTGTTCTCAGAGGCCTACAAAACCAAAAAATTGATAATTGAATTTACCTAGTTTGGTGAATGCCTTCAAGGTGAAAATCAGCTTTAGTAAACTTAACTGACCTTTCTATATTCCTGTCTTCATATAACTTTTGTCTTAAAATTCCTTGCTTTCTTTTTTTTTTTTTTTTTTGCTGTACACGGGCCTCTCACTGTTGTGGCCTCTCCCGTTGTGGAGCACAGGCTCCGGACGCGCAGGCTCAGCGGCCATGGCTCACGGGCCCAGCTGCTCTGCGGCACGTGGGATCTTCCCGGACCAGGGCACGAACCCGTGTCCCCTGCATTGGCAGGCGGACTCTCAACCACTGCGCCACCAGGGAAGCCCTCCTTGCTTTCTTGACAACTTATGGATGCATTTGAGGACGTTTTGAAATATTTCGTCCAGTATTTTTTGTTGTTTTCATTAGGAGGATTAGTACAGGTTCTGAGTTCACCATGTTGCTGGAAGCAGGAGAGTCTCTGTGTTTTTTATTTTTATATTCCCAGTTAGATTTTACTGTCCTTGAGAGGAGTGATGATACCTTGGACTTTCTTGGCCTTCTCTATAATGCAGTCTCAGTGTTAAGTGGACACTCAGTTTTACAGGTGGATGTGCAGCTAGGAAACAATTTTGAGGGTCTTCTATTTTACATGTTTTATATCTATTATGTTTTTTAATCTTCCCAATTATTTGGTAAGGTTACATATATTATTACCTCTGTTTTACAGATCAGTAAACTAAGACTTAGAAGGAGAATATGGACACAAATCTGGTTATTAGTTGGGCTAGGATTTAGATTCATGACTTTTTAAATAAATTTATTTATTTTATTTATTTTTATTTTTGGCTGCATTGTGTCCTTGTTGCTGTGTGCAGGCTTTCTCTAGTTGTGGAGAGCGGGGGCTACTCTTGGTTGCAGTGCACGGGCTTCTCATTGCAGTGGCTTCTCTTGTTGCGGAGCACGGGCCCGAGGTGCGCAGACTTCAGTAGTTGTGACTCGTGGGCTCTAGAACGCAGGCTCAGTAGTTGTGGCACACGGGCTTAGTTGCTCCGTGGCATGTGGGATCTTCCGATACCAGGGCTTGAACCCATGTCCCCTGCATTGGCAGGTGGATTCTTAACCACTGCGCCACCAAGGAAGACCGATTCATGACATTTGACTTATAATTCTGTGTCCTTTCTGCTATACCATGTTGCTTTCTAACTAATGTTGTTGACATTTGACATTTCTTGATTATTATCTTTAGATATGAAAATTTTAGAGAAACCACTGGATTAATAATATCTGTATGAAATTATCTCTAAATTCTCACCTGAAAGAAATTGTTAGCTGAGCAGTCACTTTGCTTAAACTTTTATCAGTGACTTAAAACAATGTATTGACTTCTGTTACAGAAAGCAGAAAAAGAGAATTGCTTACAAACTACTATGTATAAGATAAATAAGCTACAAGGTTATATTGTACAGCACCGGGAATATAGCCAATATTGTATAATAACTTTAAATGGAGAATAATCTCTAAAAATATTGAATCACTGTGTTGTACACCTTAAATTAATGTAATACTGTAAACCAACTATACCTCAATAAAAAAGTTAAAAAGTAAAAAAAAAAAATAATTGCTCATTTTTGCTGTTACAGCATTGTGAAATACTTTCGTTGTAAAATATAGGTAATTTTTGTTTTTTTCCAACAGGTGTGTATGTAATATAGATTGCAGTGGATACAGTTTTAATCCTGTGTGTGCTTCTGATGGGAGTTCTTATAACAATCCCTGTTTTGTTCGAGAAGCATCTTGTATAAAACAAGAACAAATTGATATAAGGCATCTTGGTCATTGCACAGGTAAAATTCATTCTACTTATCTAGAGACCTGTCTTTAATATTGAATATCACATTTCTGCAGTCTTATTTGTACATTTTGGTAGTGTTCCAAATTTGGAAAATGAGAAATCTTTGATGCTTTATTTTTTTATTACTATATATTTTAGAATTTCTTTGTTCTGTCACTAACTTAGCTTTTTTTCCCCCACTTACTTTCATTATCTCAAGATACAAACAATGGTCTTGGTTTACTTATTTAGTTACTAAGCTGATCCTAACATGGACTTGTAGATATATTTATAGTTCTTGAAAGTTGTCTCAAATTTGTAATGATTTTAGTTGTTTAAGAATTAGCTTATTTTAATTATAGTAAAACTATAAGTATTACCATATTTTTTTTCTTTGGCCGCGCCACGTGTCATGTGGGATCTTAGTTCCTGGACTAGGGATCAAACCCGTGCTCCTTGCAGTGGCAGCACAGGGTCTTAACTACTGGCCCACCAGGAAAGTCCCAACCATATTTTTTTTCATCTTTTTTTCTAGAGAATAATAGTTTACTTTGTTTTCACATTTTCTCTGTAGTTTTTGCTCCTACATATTATATACTGTTAGAGATTTTGGCATGAAGTTATAGAGTATAAGGAAAAATTATTACCTTCAGTTTAAAATTCTTTTTCTCTTCTTGCCATCATTTAGAAGCCATGATACCAACTAAGAATGAATTTTGGTTTCTTTTCCTACTAGAAGTATCCAGTCACTAAAGGCACAGTTTTTCAACCTGTTCCCTCAGTAATACACACATGGGCTGCAATAATATATCATTTCCTAGTAACAAACAAGGGCCCCACACATTCTCATGGCCTAGGCTTGTGCATCTTTCCTGCTTACGAGGCCTAACCCACCCTCCCTCTAGGCCCCATCCCTTTTTTGGACTTATTAAAGGGATATGTTTTTATCTGAGCTAAGGGAAGAAAGTTGCAAGCCAAAGTTTGCTACTTTATACTGATAGCAAGCTATTTGTGAAATACTGAGCAACTGATGGCAGTATCTGTGGTCTAAGCTACCGAAGAATGCCCAAGAAGCTCATCATAGGATTGCCACGTGGGGGTCAGGTGTGCACATGGTACAGGAGACTGCTGATAGGGACCCCTTACAGGTGGAAGAAGTAGTATGGTTTGCTTTTCTTTCATGGGGTGGCGTTTAGAGTGTAGGTAGGTTAAAGAGTAGCTTAGAGAGAGAATATCTTTTCTGAGGAACTGGTACGTGATTGAACGGTACTGTCTGGAATTTCAAATTCAGAACAGTTGGTCATTTGAGGATTTTGTTAATTGAAACTCATGCCGATTTAGAAGTGAGTTTGGAGTAGCTGGTCCTTAATTTTTGTCTTGGTTCCCATTTACACCTGAGTATTCCTCCCCACCCCCCCACCCCCCCGCCACCCCCACTGCTAGTACTGGGAAGCTGAAGCTTGTGCTTCTCAACAGGTGTTTATGGTTCATGTACAGTCTTTCTGTCCTACTACAATTAATCAGTCAGTGGTCATTTTTATAGTAAATTTTGTCTGATAACACAGTTGAGGTTCCACGTTTATCTTAGTCTGATATTTTTCCAGGGAAACTGGTGGGAGAAGGTAAATCTTGAGACCATTGTCCCTTGGAGAAAGGGCTAATCCTTTCTCTTCAGGGTATGTGTTATTTCAGTTAGCACAGGGAAGACTTTTTTTTTTCAGGGAAGACTTTTTAAGGAGATGATATTTGAGCTGAAGTCTGAGTGAAGTTAGACTTCATCATGCAGAGTGCGTTTATATCTGGGATGCCTTGAGGCTGAGATAGAAGTGGCACAATAGATCAAGAGAATGGTAGAAAATGTGAGCAGGATAAGTGGAGAGAGTTGGGAAGGACCTGGAGCATTTGGAATATTTAGGAGTTTCCTGGTGTGACTTAAACATCATATGTATCTTAATTTGAAAACTTTTCTCTTACAGACGCAGATGACACTAGTTTGTTGGGAAAGAAAGATGATGGACTACAATATCGACCAGATGTGAAAGGTACTGAATCAGTTTCCCAAATCTTGGCCAACTACTGAAATATGGTCACTAGCTGTCCTTAGTAGTTCTATTTCCATTATAATGACTTTTCTAACTTTGCTCTCTGTAGCAATATACAGTTGAATATTAGTAATAATACTGAAATAGTTAAGGTACCTTTCAGTTTACAGAGTACTTTCACATATGCTTTTTTTTAATTGACATTTTTGTTTTTGTTTTTGTTTTTTTTTTGCGGTACGCGGGCCTCTCACTGTTGTGGCCTCTCCCGTTGCGGAGCACAGGCTCCGGACGCGCAGGCTCAGCAGCCATGGCTCATGGGCCCAGCCGCTCTGCGGCATTTGGGATCTTCCCGGACTGGGCCACGAACCCATGTCCTCTGCATCGGCAGGCGGACTCTCAACCACTGTGCCACCAGGGAAGCCCTAAATTGAAATTTTTATTGAGATAATTGTAGATTCACATGCAGTTGTAAGAAATTATACGGAAAGTTCTCTTATATTTGCTTGTAAAATCCTCTTTACCTCTCTGGAATCTACTGTTAACACTTACCCTCCGTGCATGGGTCTTTGAACCTTGTTCCTTCTGCCTGGAACTCTTCTTTGCCTAATATTCATCTTTCCAGTCTCACCGTAGAAGTCATTTCCTTTTGGGAACTATCCCTTGACCCTTAAATCTAGATTAGGTGCCTCTCCTGCATACTCCCCTCTCCAACCCCTTAACTTACTCTAAGTATAACTGTCTGTTCTACTCATCTGTGTCCCCCTCTAGGCTATGAGTTCTGTGAGGACAGGAGACTGTATCTATCATGTTCACTTTGGGATTCCTAACACTTAGCAGAATGTCTGGTACTTACATGGCTGCTCCACACTTGTCAAAAGAATGGATGCAGCTCAAAGAAGCTGTAGGATTTATTTGTACAAAGTCTTACATATAGTAAAGGTCAGATTCTTAGGTCCTTTGACTGCAGGTCCAGTGCTCTTTCACTCCTCATTTTCATATTCATTATTTCATTTGATTCTTACAACTACTCTGAGGGGTAAGGACCAGTGGGAACATTGAGGCTCAGTGAGGTTATATCTAGTGAACCAAAGCAGGTCTCCATCTTGGGATCCTAGACCAAGGCTTCTGTATAATTGCTTTTCCACGTGTGCATCTTCTACACATTTGGTTACACTAATGGACAATTTTTTAAAGATATGTGATCTACCTTTTATGCCTAATTTCTAAAAAATATATAAAATGAGAATAACAGGCCCTATTTCATGGAGTGTCATAAAAGTTAAATGAGATAATGCGTGTCAAGTGCTTTGAATAGTATCTGACATACTCATAAGTGTGCAAGAAATGGTAGCTGTTATTATCTTTGAATAATTTGTTATTTCTGTCACTTGAATCAGTTATATCCCATGAGCCCCTGACATATCAGTTTCCTCTGTTGATACAAAGTGCTATATTTAAAATAAGAAGTCTCTGTATTCTCATAGGAGACATAATAGACCGGTGCTAGTTTTATTCTTTATACTGATAGTACATGACCAGAATAGGAAGGCTCTTTTTCAGTAGGTAGAAGCTCCTACTTAAGGCAATTTGGGGAATTGTGTATACCCAAAATACTTGTCTGCCTTTGATAAAATTACAGGGATAATTTAGTGCCTAAGCAATTTTTGAGATACTGAACATTCTTTGCACATAAGAATTTGTCTATAATGCAAATGAAATGATCGTAATCAGCAGATATGATTTACTAAGTGCCTACTTTATACTGGTTATTTTACTAGGAATTATTGGTGGATAGAAAGATATCTAATACGTGACATCCATCTTTAAAGAGCTTGTGATACAATAAGAAATGAATATAACCTAATTCTAACAAAGTAGAAATGGGTTATTGTCATAGATGTTGTGCTGTTGAAAAGTGCAGTGAGAACTCAGAAAAGAAGAGATTACTATTTGGTGGGGGATGGTGAAGATCTGAGAAACTCATGAAAGAGGCGGAATTTGAGCTGAACCTTGAAGGATGGTTAGGATTTGAACAGAGGTCAAAAGGGTATTTAAGGAGGATGGAAGAGCATGAGTAGAGGTATGGATGCAGACAAACATTGTGATAGAGAATGTATTGGAGAATGATAAGGAATCCGTTTTTGGCTGGAGAGTAGGGGGCTTAAGAGGCAGAAGTGGAAGGCAAGACTGGAAAAGTAGCTTGGGGCCAGATTGTGTACAGCCTTTTTTTTTTTTTTGGCTGAGTCCTAACCCCTGGACTGCCAGGGAATTCCCATGTGTAAAGTCTTGAATGCTGTGTTATCCTAGGGCGTTTAAACTTCATTTGTGGGCAGTGGCAGAATCATTATATATTTGAAAAAGGCAAGACAACAAAGTTAACCAGTTGAATGCATTATATCTGGCAGGAATTGTGCTTATTATGTACTTTGGACTAGAGGCAGGGAGATCAGTTAAGTAAACTCAGAAGGAATAGATTCCTGCTTAGATATGGGGGATAAAGAGTTCAAGCTCAGATGACTTAGTTGATGGATTCTGTTTATAGAACTAAGAATGTTGGGAGAGGAAAGGTGTTTGGGGTAAGGTAAGGGAGGAGTTGACGGTGGAGGTGATTTATTTTGTAGTTTGAGTTGCTTGTGGAACTCACCCAGGTGACTTTGCTTATTAGCATAAATTTGTGAGCCAGTCGAGGTGATAACCGAAGTCATGAGAACAAGTGAGAGAGATTATAGAGCTGTATTGTCTAGTGGGGTAGCCACTGGACACATGGCTATTTAAATTTATTAAAATAAAATAAAATTAAAGGTTTTGTTTCTCATTTATACTAGCCATATTTCAAACGTTCAGTAGCTCCATGTACCCGTGGCTACCATATTGGACAGCATAGAAATAGAAGATATCAAGAGTTGCAGAAAGTTCTGTTGGACAGCATTGTTGTTTGGAAAGGAGAGGAGGCTAGGGACTTCCCTGATGGTCCAGTGGGTAAGACTCCACGCTTCCAATGCAGGGAGCCTGGGTGTGATCCCTGGTTAGGGAACTAGATCCTGCATGCATGCTGCAACTAAGAGTTTGCATGCAGCAACTGAGAAGTCCGCATGCCACAACGAAGATCCCGCATGCCACAACTAAGACCCAGAGCAGCCAAAAATAAAAATAAATAAATAAATATTTTTTTTAAAAAAAGAAGGAAAGAAAAAAGAAAGGAGAGGAGGCCAGGATGAAGCAGAAAGAGGATCCAGAGGAAAAAAATCAAGAGTGCAGTGGCACAGAAGTCAAACAGAAAGGTCGGCTAGTAGTTTAAAACGCTGCATAAAGGACTTAGATGACAAGCATCGAATTTGAAGACAAGGGGATCATTGATAATCTTGGACCAAGGAGTTTCTAAAGAGTTGTGAAGATGAAATCCAGATTGTAAGAGTTAACACATGTGCTAGTAGTAAGGAATAAAGGTCAGAGGTAACTCTATTTTGTATGTTTACCCCATTTGCTTTTGTTTTTTTTGTTGTTGTTCTCACAAGCATTTATAGGAGCCCCTTAGTAAATATTCGTGTCCCCAGTACACAACCAAGACTAGGTAAGCAGGATCTAGGAATGGAGGCTACAAAGTGAAAAGCAGGGACACAGCATCAGCAAGAAAAATTGGAAGCTAGTGCTCAGTAAGAATGTTGTATAGCTTAGCTCTTGGAGAAGGGTGCTCCCAGAATGGAGTATTTGAATGTCCAGCATGGTGGCTGAATTAGTGCTTTTCTTGGGCTGTTGGAAAACCTGTGGTAAATATTGAAATTGCAGTGTTAGAAGCTTGGTTGCAGATGTTGAAGTCATAAAGGGATATGATGGCAGAGCATGAGGTGTGTGGGAGCTGGGTATGTGACATTTTAAAAACTTGATTGTAGAAAATTTCAAACATGAACGAACAGGATAGTATGATGAAACCTCATGTACCCAACCACCATCAACAGTTAAGAGCATTCTGTCTTTCTTGTTTTGCCTATATATCTCTACCCAGTGGATTATCATTATTCTTATTTTACAGCTGTTTTTTTTTTTTAGGTGTAATGTACATACACTGAAATGCACAAATGTTAGCTATCAGTTTTGACAAATGGATATACCCCATCTGCATTATACCTTATCATAGTCTATAACGTTTCCATCTACCCAGAAAGTTCCTTTGTGGCAAATGACATTTTAATGTGGCCATTTTTATCCAAAGATATTTTCATACAGCCTAAAATCTAACCATATTAATACAGCTTGTTTGATATGCCCTTTTAAAAATGGTCTTGATAAATTTGCCTCATCAAACGGTAAGCCTGAGCCAGCTGCTAAAATCATTGAAGGAAGGTGAGAGTGTGTGTTGTGGAGCATGGTGGAGAGTCATGATGAGGATGGTTAGAAGGCTGCGTAATGGTACAGACCCCCACGGGAAGGTGGTCGTTGGGAGATGAGAGTGGGATGCTGATCTGGAGGTGACAGGTGGTGAGCACAGCAGGGAGAGATGAAAGGAAGGGGGATGGAGGAGTAATGTGATTTTGGTATATCAGGGAGATGAAAGGAGTACTTCCTAAGCAAACAGCTGTGGAGATGGATGAGTTTATGTGCATTAGAAAACGTGTTTCACTGGGCAGAGTAGAAAGACTAGGAAAGAAAGAGTTAGGGTTGATAAGGAAAAGAGTGGGATTTAGACATGAGAGAATAGGGGGTGTTGGAGGGTAGGTAAGAGTTTCTACCTAGGTAAATAATTCTCTGTTGGGGTCCAAGGAGACTTGGGTTAGGGAAGGATGTGTTAGTGATGAAGCTTGGGGTGCAGGGTGGTATAGGGGAAGCAAGAAAGAGTATACTGAATTTCTTAACTGTAGGGATTTGTGGAAATAATGAGCCCTAGAGTTACCTATGCAGCATTGATGTTGTTTCTGCCTCAGCAGCACCTTCTAGGTGCATGTCTTGGTTGTTAATAGCAACTCCTGATGCTTTATTTGAGTGCGGCATGGATGGACCAGGACAGGTTGCTGTGAAACATGGCTTTGCAGATAAGCCATCTGGAGCTGGGCTTTCTTACAATATCATCACTTAGAACCATACTCCCCTTTGTATTTGAAAACATTGCTGCTGGTGGCAGATTTGTTTCTGCATGCCTCTGTGGGTGGAAGGAGCCGATGGGTGACCAAGCACACTTTTTATAATTGTTCAGAGACTAACAGTTGCAGCTGTTGTTCATGGAGCCTGTCACCACTTGCCCGAGGGCATTGTTTGTTCAGGACTGTGCCCAGTTCTTGCTGTGTGAGGCTACATCTCTGCTGTGGTTTCTGAAACTGTGCTTTATTACATCTTTAATGCCTTTTAATCTTTCCTTTTTGAAGTTATCTAATTTACTTTGCCTAGAGAACAGGTGCTTGGACATTCCACTTATGTCCATTCCTTACCCATCTCCCAGCGTAGCTTGGTGAAGTAATAGTGTGATGGTTAAGAGCTTGTGCTCTGAAGTCAGACTTGGTCTACACTTTAAAGGCTGTGTGGCCTGATTTCTCTGAGCCTCAGTGATCACTTCTATAAAATGGGGGCAGTGATATCTACTACCTAGGATTACTTTCAGTATTAAATGCTGTGTCACTGAATTCCTTATCAATGTTATTATGGTGATTGTAAATATTTTTGTTTTCTAATTTCATTGTTAGAAGCCTGGCTGTGTTAAAAGTTCTTGCCATTGGTGAGTCTACCTGTCTATAGCATGTTTCATGTGGTTCATGAGTGACAGTAGGGTGTTCATCCACTCAACAATTCTTAATCAGCACCGCCCTACTGTGTGCCAGGTGCTTACGCATATTTAATCCTCATCACAGCCATATTATTGTCATTTTGCAGATGAAGAAGCTGAAACTGTGAGAGTTTGTGGCTCATGTAGAATGGCAGAGCAAAGATCAGAATTCAGACTTTCTGACCCTAAGCCCTGGTGCTCTTTCTCTTGTATCACAACTGTTCCAGAATTCTGCATATTAGAAAAGGTGTTTCACTGGGCAGAGTAGAAAGACCAGGAAAGAAAGAGTTAGGGTTGATAAAGAAAAGAGTGGGATTTAGACACAAGAGCATAGGGGGTGTTGGAGGGTAGGTAAGAGTTTCTACCTAGGTAAATAATTCTCTTTTGGGGTGTTAGTGATGAAGCTTGGGGTGCAGGGTGGTATAGGGGAAGCAAGAAAGAGTATATTGAATTTCTTAACTGTAGGGATTTGTGGAAATAATGCCTGCTTTCTCTTGCCTAATTTTCTTCAGAATATTTAATCTGCCCTCAGCTATCACCTTGGCGAACACTTGTTCTCTAGCTTTAATCTTTCTCTAAGAACTAGTTTCATACGTTCAGCTGCCTAGTGGGTCTTTGCACTTACGTTTTGTTTGAACTGCCATTGCCTGAACCTCCAGGAACTACCGTCTTGCCTGGAACATGATAGGTGCTTAATAAATACCTTTCAGAGGACTGGAGGTTTAAATTTGAACTCAGTTTACTACATTCTCTCTCCTGTCGTTAGGCTCACATTAGAGTCATTTTTGCAATTTTTTTATTGTGGTGAAATATATATAACAACTCGTACCATCTTAACCACTTTTAAGTGTTTAGTTCAGTTGTACTAAATAAATTTATGGTGTGGTGCCACCATCACCACCATCCATCTCTAGAAGTCTTTTCATCTTGTGAAACTGGAACTATATCCATTAAACAACAACTCTTCATTTTTCCCTCCCCTCAGCCCTTGTAACCACCATTCTGCTTTTTGTTTCTATGATTTTGACTACCCTGTATACCTCACATAAGTAGAAATCATACAGTGTTTGTCTTTTTGTCACTGGCTTGTTTCAATTAACATAATGTCCTCAGGGTTCATCCATGTTATGACATGTCAGAATTCCCTTCCTTTTTAAGGCCGGAATAATGTTCCATTGTATGAATATACCACATTTTGTTTATCCACTCATCCATTGATGGACACTTGCGTTGCTTCCTGTTTTAGCTATTGTGAATAATGCTACCATGAATATGGGTATATAGCTATCTCTTTCAGACCGTGCATTCAGTTCTTTTCGGTATATATCCAGAAGTGGAATTGTTGGATCATAAGGTACTTCTACTTTCAATTTTTCGGGGAAGCACCATACTGCTTTCCCTGGTGGCTGTACTGCTATATATTTTCACCAACAGTGCTCAAGGGTTACGATTTCTCTACATCCTTGCCAATACTTGTTATTTTCTGGTTTTGGGGTAGTAGTCATCCTAATGGGTGTTAAGGTGCTATCTTGTAGTTTTGACTTCCATTTGCCTAATGATTAGTGATGTTGAGCATCTTTTTGTATGTTTATTGACCAATTGTTTATCCTCTCTGAAGCAAAGTTGTCTTACACAACTCTATATTAGGAGCATCTTCAATAAAGAGGACAGTTCTGTTTTAGTAAGCACTTAAATGTTAGTGAGTTTGTTGTTGCAGACTATATAAAGGGTGGAACTGGGGAAGTTTGACCTTAAGAAAAAAAATTGGTAGGCAGTGGGTTAGGTGGTGAGCAGACATGGGGAAATCCACACAAAGTTAATGAGAGAGAGATTTCACTTAACATGAGGAGAATTTGATAGTATTGGAATTAACTGTATTATGTTGAGTTCCTTATCTCTGGAAGTGTTTAAGTAGAAATGGGATTTCGAGGCTATAACTAAAGAAATTCCTTCATCAGACCAAATGGCCTCCAAGGACCCTTTCAGATCTGAGTTTCTGAGCTCATTTACTTTCCAAAGCATCTTCCAGCCATATTTATTTTTTTCTGTGTTTCTAATATCTATTCCAACTTCTGAGCTCAAGCTTTTCAGTGCCACAGTTTGGATTATGTAGTAACCTCCTAATTGGTCACCTGGCTTTACCTTTATCTTCCAATTCTTAACAGCTTTTTGAGATATAATTTACATACTATTAAGTTCACCTGTTTAGAGAGTGCAATGCAGTGGGTTTTTTTCAGTCTATTTGCAGAGTTGTACTAGCATCACATCATAATCTAATTTTAGATCATTTCTCATCACCCTCAAAAGAAACCTCATACCCATTAGTCACTCCTCATTGCCGCCGAACCACCAGCCCTAGGCAACCACTCTCAGTTAACTTCTTTTGTAAAACGTGGCTTTCATTGTGTTGCTTTCCAGCTAGGAGGAGTTCAGGGTCCTCCCTGTCCATATGATTAAGAAAATATTTCTCATCTGAGGTTCAGATTTTTCCGTACTCTGATTTCAGCTTATTTTTCCAACTTTGACTTACACCTTTCTCCAGTCTGAATGTACAGCTCTTGCTAGGTCCATTTAACTCTCGTTCTTGAGAGTGAGAACAGGTGCGTTATACCTGTCTTTCGGTTTCCACCATTCCTCTATCTAAGCCTGTCTATGCTTTGAGACCTAACTTGAGTCCTGCCTTTTCTATGAATCCTTCCCTGGGTTATCTTGCCTAAAATGAGTTCTCCTTTGCATATGAACTTCCATAGCACCTAGTATTATAAAACCTTCTTTTGGTAGTTTGTTGTACACTCTCATGTGGGACCCCTTTCCTTTTGTTGTTCAGCTTTTTGTGTGATTCCCTAAATTGATTATAAGCTTCATAAGGGTAGGGACTGTGACCGCTTTTTCTTTATACCTTCTGTAGCTTAGCTGAGCATATGGATGTGCACAGAAATAGTATGTAAGTGTAAAGGAATGAATAGTGCCGGCACTGAGCAGAATGCTGAATTTGGACTCTGGAATAGACACAGATTTCAAAGTCTTAATAGATGTGTCCATGTTTTATATGGCTTTGCTTTGTCTAGAGCTTGATACCACATTCTTTATTAATTCATTCAATAAATGCCATTGGTGTCATACTTTGTCTATTAATTTCTCAAAACCCATTATTAATTTAGTTAACTTTTTCTTATTGCTATCGTGCATATGAATTCTCTGATCGCTTTCAGCTCAGCATTATTCTTGAAATTTCCTGCTGTTTCTAGGACTCTCTTATGGTAGATTAGTACATTACCACAGCCTCTATAGACCAATATGGTCTTTTTGTTATACACTTTATAGGACTTTGTTATTATAGGTTAGTACATAACCTCAGTCTCTATAATCCCATTATTATATACTTCCTGGTGTATCATACCATGAAAATATCATGTTCTGAGAAGTTGCAGGGTGGTGATAAGCACTATGGGAGACAGTTGCATTTCTCGAGTCACTTAATGGCTTGATTGCGAAGGTAGAATAGTACTTTTCGCTTGATACCATAGCAGGAAAGTACTACATGCTAGGTGTCAGGAGTTATACAGAAATGAGTAATACAAGCATCTAGATTCTCAAGGAGCTCACAGTCTTATGGCAGAGACTGATTTAAAAAACCTAAATAGTTATAAGACAATATCGTGAGTATTGTCGTACAGAAGTGGGTGCTAGAGTTATAGCAGCCCAAAGGAGGGATTGATTTCTTTTGCCACAGCAGAATTACAGTTTGGGAGCTGGAGGAGACCCTATACGCCCTTTGCGGACAGGATATATCTTAACCGTTTTTCTATCCCTGGCACCTGGCAGAGTCCCTGACATATGGAAGGTGATGAATGACAATAAATGAGTAAGTCATCTATTCTGTGCTGTCCAATACGGTAGCTACTAGCCACATGTGACACTGTTGAGTATTTGAAATGTGGCTAGTCGGAATTGAGATGTGCTGTGAGTGTGGAGTGCTCATCAGATTTTGAAGACCTATTTGAGAAAAAAGAATGTAAACTATCAAAATTTTATGTGTTGATTATATATGTTGAAATGCTATTTATTTGATATATTAGGTTAAATAAAATATATGATTCAAATTAATTTATCTATTTCTTTTTACTTTTTAAAAATATGACTACTAGAAAATAAAAAATTATGTACATGTTTTGTATTATACTTCTGATAGACTTTGCTGATCTCATTCAACTCTCTTAGAAATGATTTGACTAAGGTTACAAAATAGCAGAGATACCCTTAAAATTGAGACTTTACGTGTTGGATTTCTCCTAGTTTAGTGCTCTTCCTAGGCATAAATTAGTATAATGTAAATATATAAAATTTGAGGTAAAGTGACGTAAGTTTGGTCTTGTTAAGGATGACGTGATACTCTCTGCTGTAGTTATCATATCTTTGAGCTTAATAGTCATTAAATTGTTTTTCCTTTTGTATGTAAACCTTGATCTCCAGAAAACTCTGCATGTTCAGTTCTCAGTTTTTTCACACTTAGTACTTCTATTCCCATTTCTCCCTTGCTTTTCCTCTCCCCACGCTTGTATAAACAGATATACACATAGCCTCCTATTTATTCCTTCTTAATTTGTCTCCATTAACTTTCTTCAGATTATATTAACACTTTATTTGTATTTTGGGGAGATAAGCCTTTGCTGTTGCATGATCTGGTACATGGAGAGCTGGTTGGTTTAGTGGTCTTGTACGTACATTAATTATCTCACATAATCCTCTCAAAACTGCATTAAGTATAGTCCTGTTGTGGTCCTGACTTTACAGTTGTGAAATCTCAGGCTTAGAGAGGGTGGTATGTTCAACGTCACACAGCTAATTATGCACAGAATCTGTAAGCTGGAACTGTACGAAATGGCAGGAAGCCTGGGAATTTTTGCTACACACGGACAGGCCTGTAAACATTGGGGAACTCTGGGTCCATAGAGCTGAGGACTAAAGTATTAAGTATATGCCAGAAAAAAAAGTTAAAAAAAAATCGATTCCAGATTGTGTATGTGAATGAGTAGGTGCGTATGTAACTATATGAGAGAAAGAGACAAATAAGGATAGAGAGAGAAATGAATGAATGAATGAATATCATTGATTTAGAAGACTGGGTCGCCATGCTTTCATCTTTCCTGCCCTTTTCTATCTTTCCTTCCTGACTCTCTTCCCATTTCTGATAGTGGTATTACTCACCACCCTTCTTATTTTCTTCAGTTCAACACAGTTCAGTTCAAATCAGTATGCCTAAGTCCAAACAGATGTTCATTAACATGTTTACAATGGTTCTCTTTGGTTAGAGGGATTTCAGTTGATTTTAAATTTCTTTTTTATTTGTTCTCTGTATTATTTGAATTTTTTTATAGTAACGTATACAAAGAAAAACTATATAAAAAGAACAACAAAACTATTTTCATTTGGGAAAAAATCAGTATGCTGGATAGTTTTCATACCAAAATAAACCTTTTATCCTAAAATTTCAGAATCTCCTACTTGTTCTCTGCCATACCAGTGTTCTTTGGCCTCAGTTTCATAGCCTCAAGGTGAATGGTTACAGTAAGTCAGCTTTCCAAAAGCCAATGCTGTATACACCATCTCTCTGTCACAGAAGTGAGATTTCTTTTAGAAGTAACATTTATTTTTATAGCAAAGATGTTGAAGGTTTGTTGGTTTTTTTTGTGTTTTTGTTTTTTGGCAGATTGTTTTTAAACAGCAGTAGCTCACAGTGGTCACATCCTGCAAATATTTTTAAATGCTTTGAGTCTAAAGAGCCTACCTGCTGTGTTTGTGGCATAATGAGACCTTGGTTCTTGTCCAGCCTCCTATCTGATACATTTCCTTTCCAAATTACCCAGCAAGGGGTGAATTTATTTGTTGCCTTAGAACCTTTGAAAAGTCCATATTTTTCAGTTTGCTTTTCACTGTTTATTGACCTGTTTTATGTTCTTGTAAGATGCTAGTGATCAAAGGGAAGATGTTTATATTGGAAACCACATGCCTTGCCCTGAAAACCTCAATGGTTACTGCATCCATGGAAAATGTGAATTCATTTATTCTACTCAGAAGGCTTCTTGTAGGTAAGTCAGAGTACCTCCAGATCAGAGGTGAGACATTTTTTCCATCATTGGTCACTGCTCTATAGAAGGCAATGAAATGTGGATTAAAAATATTACTAAAAGGTAGTATTTATTTGCAATTGAGTTAAAAAATAAATTAGCAGCATCATTTGGAAAAAACTGGCAAGTAATATGCAAAAACAAAAACAGATGTTCTCTTAGGGTTTTGAGATGGACTTAACATTTTTAATATTATGCTATGTATTTTTTAATATAAAAATATGCCATAAACCAACATTATTCTGGTTTTTAAGCAGTCTATCACAGAGTGGTTTGAGGGACTAGAGAATGTGTTAAGAACCGAGGACGTGAAACTCAAATAAAATTTATAGTAAAATAGATTTCTAAAAATAAGGGAATGTGGATGTAGAATCAGGTGTGATATGAGAGATGGAAACAGAAAGGGTGTGAATCTTTAACTGTGTGATTCCAGAGAGGTTATGCAACTTGTTGAAACTCAGCAGCAAGTTAGAAATAGAGCTGAGACAAAACTAGGTCTCAAATTTCCTGATACTCAACCTGATGATCTTTGTGCTTTTTGCTCTTCTGTGTCTGTACTGATAACACTTCTTGCCGCTGCTTCTGGGAGCTTGTCTTCCACCTCAGGATGGTCTAGTGGGCCAGGCAATGTTTCCAGACTGGGGGAGATTGCTCTCATTCTGCTCACTCCTGCCCCCCTGCAGTTTGGCCAGTGAATCTTTCTCTCAAGAAGTAAAAGAAAGCTGTGTGAAACCAGGTCTCCTGGTTCCTCTATTCCTTTAGCTCCATTCTCCTGACTCTTTACCCCCCTGCCCCACTCTCCTCCTACTTAAAAAATAAAACAAAACACTATAAACTGTTTTAATGGTTACTAAGAATTCTTTGTTAAGCTTTCTGCTTCTTCCTGATTGAAAGGTTTTCTTGTCTTTGAAGGAGCTAGCACCAGCCTCCCCCCCACCCCACCCCTTTTCCTGAACATTGAAAAAAATACAGCCATGCTGTGGTACATATATGCAATGGAATATTACTCAGCCATAAAAAGAAATGAAATTGAATTATTTGTAGTGAGGTGGATGGACCTAGAGTCTGTCATACAGAGTGAAGTAAGTCAGAAAGAGGAAAACAAATACCGTATGCTAGCACATATATATGGAATCTAAGGGGAAAAATAATGGTTCTGATGAACCTAGGGGCAGGACAGGAATAAAGATGCAGACATAGAGAATGGACTTGAGGACACGGGGAGGGGGAGGGGGAATCTGGGACGAAGTGAGAGAGTAGTATTGACATATACACACTACCAAACGTAAAATAGCTAGCTAGTGGGAAGCAGCCGCATAGCACAGGGAGATCAGCTCACAGGGAGATCAGCTCGGTGATTTGTGACCACCTAGAGGGGTGGGATAGGGAGGGTGGGAGGGAGGGAGATGCAAGAGGGTAGAGATACGGGAACATACATAATAACTGATTCACTTTGTTATAAAGCAGAAACTAACACACCATTGTAAAGCAATTATACTCCAATAAAGATGTTAAAAAAAAATACAGCCATGCAAGGGAGAACAGGCCAGTTTTAAAATAAAATCATACAGTGGATTCCTCATACTTGTCTCACAGTGACATACATACCTTGAAAGAAGATCAGATCGTGTTGTCCTCTTAGGATAGAGTGTCTTTTAAGATACCTAACATTGAGGGATGAGAGAGGATGATGTCCTGATAATGAAGTGATACCAGGTCACTTTGTAGTATTTTACTCATTGACAGTAAGAAGACTGAATGGGGGCTTCCCTGGTGGTGCAGTGGTTGGGGATCCGCCTGCCAATGCAGGGGACATGGGTTCGAGCCCTGGTCCGGGAGGATCCTACATGCCGCAGAACAACTAAGCCTGTGCACCACAACTACTGAAGCCTGCACGCCTATAGCCCGTGCTCTGCAGCAAGAGAAGCCACCGCAGTGAGAAGCCCGTGCACCGCAGCGAATAGTGGTCCCTGCTCGCCGCAAGTAGAGGAAGTCCCGTGTGCAGCAACGAAGACCCAACGCAGCCAAAAATAAAAATAAATAAATAAATAAAATAAAAAAACAAAAACAGAAAAGAGAACTGAAGAATAGACCAAATTTGTTTAAAAAAAACAAAAGAAGACTGAATGGTTTAGTAGTTAAAGGCTTTGGAATCAGATATATCGGATTGGCCAGTTTTTGGCTATGCCCTTTGGAAGTTACTTAAAATTTCTAAGCCTCATTTTCCTTATTTGTAAAAAAAATAATAATGGTACTTGTTTCCTAGTGTCGTTAAAATTAAATGAGCTAGTGTATGCAAAGTGCTGAGCACGGTGCCTGTTACACAATGTGTGTTTAAGAAATAGCAATTGATGTTATTAGACTGTACACACCATTAGGTTTGGGACTCTGCTCTGCCAACCACTCTCCCCCTAGTGCCTAGCATAGGGCCACTTCCAGTAGCTACTCAGTAAATAGTTTTTGAATGACATGTGATGATGGCCAACTTTTCCCTCTTCTTCAGACCAGAGGTGTTTCTTAAATGCTACAGAATCTCTTTTCTGCATTCTTGTAACTCCAAAAAGCAGGTGATCTTTTGTTTTTTTTGTCTAAGCATTTATAGTGTCCACAAGAACCAGGCCATAGTATCACGTGCATTTCCACTGGTAGGTGTATGTGTTTGAGTAGCAGGAAACAGGCAGGGATGAACACCCTTTAGGCACAGTCCTATTATTAGGTTAAAATCTTTTAGCATTGTCCCATCATTAGTTTGTTTATCTATTGCCTATTTGGTACCAAATCCTACCTGGCACTGGGGTCTCAAATTCAAATATGACGTGGATCTAGCCTTCAAAAAAACATACAGTCTGGTGGCCGCGACTGACAAATAATACACAATTAAAATATAATATGAAAAATGCTATCATACATAGATATGCATGAGGTGATTTGGGACTTCAAAAAAGCACTTCAACCTGAAGGGGGCATGGAGGACATTGCAGGAGGAGGGACAAGTCTTACAGGGACATTTGTGCCAACCCAGGAGGTTGTCCTCTGTCTTAAAGGCAGTGAGAAGCCATTTAAGGATTTAAACAAGAACGATGTGGTCAGATCTGAAAGCCACCCTGGTGGCTTGGTGAAAAATGGATTAGAAGACTGAATGTTAGGAGACTGTGTATGAGTGAACAGTGAGAGCCTGAGCCAAGTGAAGAAGTTGTAGTGGGAATGAGATGAGGAGATAAGTTGCAGAGAGAAAATAGGTGGCTGAATCCATAGGTTTTGGTGACCAGTTGGGTATGAAGATGGGAATGTGGGAGTTGGTGGAGGGTCATGGGAAGGAAGAATTAAGAGTCTCCCTGGTTCCTGGCTGATGCAGAATTGAGTGGGGAAGGAGAATGGGGGCAGGAGGTTTGCGGGGACATGATGTACTGAGCTTAGTAATGCTTGGCCTCAGGTGCCTGTGGGCTATCCTCTTACCTAGTAGGCTACTGGGTATCTGTGGTTTTGGAACTCATGAGACAGATGCACATTGAAGGTGTGTTTGGGAATCATTCCATCTCTAGCGTATCCCTTCTAATTCCTACTCAGCAGTCCTTCCACCCCACTGGGCCTCCAAGTAACTGATCTCTCACCCTGCATGTCCTCATCGCCTCCTTACTCAGCTTAACTCGTGGTCAGTCCTTGCAGTCCGTCTCTTGCTTCATCATATACTCACTTGACAAAACTATAATCCAGGTTCATTCCAGCTTCCCGCCTGCTGTATACCTACACTCACCAGACTGACTGGTCTCACTGACCTTTATACTCAGTGGGCTCTGTATACTGCCTGCAGTCACTCTATAACTGTGGTCCATTCATCCTCCTGTCCTAGATAAGGTGACTGCTTTATACCGTCACCCCTCTCTTCAGACTGTCAACACCTCCTCTCTCATCCTCACTGTCAGCTGATGATCTTGTTTCCAAGTTCACTGAGAAAACTGAAGCAATATGAGGAGAATTTTTACTATCACTGCCAGCAGTGCTCCCCCCTTTTCTTCTTATCATATATTCTTGTGTACATATATTTTTTAATATATTTGTAAATATATTTTTATTTCTTTTACCTTGAAAGATATTTGTCATTCTTACCTCTACCAGCTGCTGTCCCATTTCTGTCCTTTCCTTTGTAGAAGAACTCAAAACAGTTGTCTATAATCTGTCTTCAGTTTCTCACTTCCCATCTCTCATGAATCCATCCCAATAGGCTTTTGCCACCTAGCACTTCACTGAGACTGTTCTTGTTACTAAATTCATTAGTCAATTCTCAGTCTTAAATTACTTTTGAACGATCAGTGGCGTTTGACCTCCTGTGTGATAGACATTCTTCACTTGGCTTCCAGGACGACACTCTCTTGGTTTTCTCCTACCTCACTGGCCATTCCTTTCAGCCTTCTTGCCTGGGTCCTCTTTTGCTTCCTGGTCTCTCAGTGTTGGTGTACCACCAGGATCCAGCCCTGGTCCTTTTCCTTAGTGATTCCATCCAGCCTCAGGGCTTTACATGTCGTATTCCATGACCCCCAGACCTCTCTCCTCAGTGTGGGACTCACAGATCTCTCTCCCTCACTGCCATTTTCACATGGTTGTCTGACACCCCAAGCTAACAGGACCTAAGCTGATCTGATCTGTCTACCCTCCCGTAAACCTGTTCCATCTATAACTTCTCCATCTCAGTTGATGCCAACTCCATCTTTTCATTGGTTTAGACAAAACACTTCTGATACATCTTTGACTTCTGTCTGTGTTATACTCCATATTTAGTCAGTTGAAGAGTCCTGTTCGCTCTATTTCAGAATATATCCAGAATTTGATTACTTCTCATCATTGTCACTGCCATTCCTAGTCTAGGCACCATTTTTCCCCTCTGGCATTATGCAGTAGCCTTCCTGATTGTATCCTAAATAGTCCATATTCAACACAGCAGCCAGAGTGAGACTTTTAAAATAAAAGTCAGTTCATGTCCTTCTTCTGCTAATGCCCTTCCAGCAACTCCTCCATCTTCTGAATGAGGAGAACTTCACAGGTGGGCCCCTTTACCTCTCTGTCTTGGTCCCCTGCTTCCCTTCGGCTGGCCCACTCCAGCCATACTTGCTATTTCTTGGACACACCGTGCACCTATGCTCCCACCTCAGGACCTTTGTGCTGACTCTTCCTTTGCCTGTTATGCTGTCCTCCCACTTGTCCACATGGCAAACTCCCTGACCTCTTTCACATCCTTATTCACATGTCTCTTACTGAAGCCTACCTTGACCACCTTACTTAAAGCTGCAGTCCTCCCTTCCTGGCCCATACCTGGCATTCATGTTATCCCTTAGTTCTCTCTCTCCTCTCTCTTGTGTGGTACACGTCACCTTCTAACATAACCATTTAATTTGCTTAGCGTGTTTCTTGACCCTCCCTCCCTGACTAGAGGGTAAACAGGCCAGAGATCTTTGTTCACTGATGTAACCCAAATGCCCATTATAGTACTTGGCACATGTCAGGTTCTCAATAAATGTGTTAAATGGATGAGTGAATGAGTCAGCCCATGAGGCCATGGGAGTGAATGAGATTACTATGGAGGGTATGGGGATGAAAGAATAGGCAGTAGAGGACCAAATGTCTGGATCTGCCTTTAATCAGCAACAGAAAAAGTAGTGCTAACCTAGAAGTTAATACTCTGGGTATTTGGAGAGTATAACCCTAAAGTCAGGTGCAGAAAATAATGTCCAGGGAGGATTGCCTGAATCATATATGGCCTATACATTTTTTTTGATATTCTGATTTTTTTGTGTGTGTGTGTGTGTGGTACGCGGGACTCTCACTGTTGTGGCCTCTCCCATTGCGGAGCACAGGCTCCGGACACGCAGGCTCAGTGGCCATGGCTCACGGGTCCAGCCGCTCCGCGGCATGTGGGATCTTCCTGGACCGGGGCACGAACCCGTGTTCCCTGCATCGGCAGGCGGACTCTCAACCACTGTGCCACAATGGAAGCCCGATATTCTGATTTTTAATCTTTGGGTTAAGCTAAAGTGTCAGAGAGCTGAATAACTAGGACATTGTTATAGCTCCCTATGGAACTATTTTTATTTCACTGAGCTTTGAGTTTTGGCTGTTAGCCTACCATGAAAGGCATTATTTTAAATAATCCTATGAGACTTCATTATTGAATTTATTGCAGCTATATTATTGAGGGAAGTTCCCTGTATGAGAAAGTATCCTCCTTTTTTTTTTGGTCACACCACGTGGCTTGTGGTGATCTTAGTTCCCCGACCAGGGATTGAACCTGTGCCCTTGGCACTGAAAGCACCTAGTCCTAACTACTGGACCGCCAGGGAATTACCAGAAAATACCCTCTTTAAGTGAGGACTAATGAGATAAAGTTCCCTTAAATTTATTAAAAATAGTAACTGTGATTCTTTATTTTTTTAAATTGAAGTATAATTGATTTACAATATTATATTAGTTTCAAGTATACAGCATAGTGTTTCAGTATTTTTATACATTATACTCCATTAAAAGTTATTACAAAATAAAGGCTATAATTCCCCGTGCTGTACAATATATCCTTGTTGCTTATCTATTTTAACCATAGTAGTTTGTATCTCTTAATGCCATACCCCTATCTTGCACCTCCTCCCTTCCACCTCCCCTCTGGTAACCACTAGTTTGTTTCCTATATCTGTGAGTCTGTTTCTTTTTTGCTATCTACATTCGTTTTATTTTTTAGATTCCACAAATAAGTGATATCATACACTATTTGTCTTTCTCTGACTTATTTCACTAAGCATAATATTCTCTATGTCCTTCCATGTTGCTGCAGATGGCAGAATTTCATTCATTTTTATGGCCGAGGAGTGTTCCATTGTATATATATATATTGCACATCTTTTTTATCCATTTGTCTGTTGATGCATACTTGGATTGCTTCCGTATCTTGGCTATTGTAAATAGTGCTGCTATGAACATTGGGATGTATGTATCTTTTCAGGTTAGTGTTTTTGTTTTTTTCTGGATATATGTCCAGGAGTGGAATTTCTGTGTCATAAGGTAGGTCTATTTTAGTTTTTTGAGGAATCTCCATACTGTTTTCTGTTTTCCATAGTGGCTGCACAATTTACATTCCCACCAACAGTGTAGGAGGGTTCCCTTTTCTCCACATCATTGCCAACATTTGTTATTTGTGGACTTTTTGATGATTGCCATTCTGACAGATGTGAGGTGATATCTCATTTTTTTTTGTTTTACATTATGTTAATAAATAGAGATGTTGAGCATCTTTTCATGTGTAAGCCATCTGTGTGTCTTCTTTGGAAAAATGTCTATTCAGGTCTTCTGCCCATTTTTTTTTTTTTAATTTTTAAAATTTATTTTTATTTTTGGTTGCATTGGGTCTTAGTTTCGGCACGCAGGATCTTCGTTGAGGCATGCGGGATCTTAAGTTGTGGCGCGAGGGCTCCTCGTTGCAGTGCGTGGGCTTCTCTATAGCTGTGGCGTGTGGGTATTCTCTCTCTAGTTGTGGCACACAGGCTTCAGGGCACGTGGGCTCTGTAGTTTGTGGCATGCAGTCTCTCTAGTTGAGGCGCGTGAGCTCAGTAGTTGTGGCATGTGGGTTTAGTTGTCCCATGGCATGTGGGATCTTAGTTCCCTGAGCAGGGATCGAACCTGCGCCCCCTGCATTGTAAGGCGGATTCTTTACCACTGGACCACCAGGGAAGTACCTTCTGCCCATTTTTTGATTGGTTTGTTTTTTTGATATTGAGTTGTATGAGCTGATTATATATTTTGGGTATTATCTCCTTATAAGTCGTATCATTTGCAAATATTTTCTGCCATTCAGTAGGTGGTCTTTTTGTTTTGTCTATGGTTTCCTTTGCTGTGCAAAAGCTTTTAAGTTTCATTTGGTCCCATTTGTTCAGTTTTGCTTTTATTTCTTTTGCCTTGGGAGCTATATCCAAAAAACTATCGCTACGATTTATGTCAGAGTGTTCTGCCTATGTTCTCTTCTAGGTGTTTCATGGTTTTCAGGTCTTATGTTTAGGTTTAATCCATTTTGAGTTTATTTTTGCATATGGTGTGAGGAAATGTTGTAATCTCATTCTTTTACATGTAGTTGTCCAGTTACTGTGATTCTTTTGAACAACTGGCTTGATTTTCTTTTGTGGAGATTGTATTTTGTATCAGTGATTTTCTCTCTTTTCCTTTTCCTTTTCCTTTTTCATTTCCTTTTCCTTCTCCCCTCCCCTTTCCTTCTCCCCTCCCCTTTCCTTCTCCCCTCCCCACCCCTCCCCTTTCCCTCCCCACCCCTCCCCTTTCCCTCCCCTCCCCTCCCCTCCCCTCCCCTTTCCCTCCCCTCCCCTCCCCTCCCCTCCCCTCCCCTCCCCTCCCCTCCCCTTTCCCTCCCCTCCCCACCCCTCCCCTTTCCCTCTGCTCCCCTCCCCTCCCCTTTCCCTCCCCTCCCCTCCGCTCCTCTCCTCTCCCCTTCTTTCCTTCATCCAATGGTTTTTAGTGTATTCACAGAGTTGTGCAGTCACCACAGTCAGTTTTACATTTCATTACCCCAAGAGGAAACTCTATACCCTTTAGCTATTACTCCCAAATCTCCCCATCCTCCTCAGCCTTAGACAACTAATAATCTACTTTGTCTCTATAGATTTATCTATTCTGGTCATTTCATTTAAGTGGATTATATTCATATAATATTTGGTCTTCTGTGTATTTCACTTAGCATACTGTTTCCAAGTTTTATCCATGTTGTGGCATATATCGGTATGTTGTTCCTTTTTGTGGCTGAATAATATTTCATTGGATGGGTAATGCCACATTTTTTAATACACTTACCAGTTCATGAATAGTTGGACTGTTTCCACTTTTTGGCTATTAAGAATAATGCTGCCTTGAATAATTTTGTGTTTTTGTGTGGACATATGTTTTAATTTCACTTGGGTAATTGCCTAGGAGTGGAATTGCTGGGCTAAATGCTAACTCTATGTTTAACTTTTTGAGGAACTGCTGGACTATTATCAAAAGTGGCTGCATCATTTTATGTTCTCTAGAGTAACCTTGCCATCACTTGTTATTATCTGACTTTTTGATTCTAATGGGTATATTAGATACCTCATCGTACTGTGGTTTTGATTTGTATTTCCATGATGACTAATGATGTTAATGCTTATTTGTCATTTATCTATCTTGTTTGGAGAAATGTCTATTCAGATATTTTGCCTATTTTGTATTTTTTGGTCTTTTTGTTAATGAATTGTAATCGTTTTTTTATATATTGTAGATACAGTCTCTTATCAGATATATAGTTTGCAAAAATTTTCTCCTGTGGGTTATCTTTTCACTTTCTTGATAGTGTCCTTATGTACAAAAGATTTAATTTTGATTTAGCCCAATTTAACTTTTTTGTTGTTGTTTTTGTTGTCATATGAAGAAATCATTGCCTCATCTAAGGTCATGAATATTTACTTTCCTTTTTTCCCCCCAAAGAGTTTTGTAGTTTTAGCTCTTACATTTAGATCTGTGATCCATTTGACTTAATTTGTGTATGTTGTGAGAAAGAGGTCCAGCTTCATTCTTTTGTATGTGGATGCCCAATTGTCCCAGCACCATTTGTTGAAGAGACTGTTCTTTTCCCATCAAGTTGTCTTAGCACCCTTGTCGAAAATCAGTTGATCATAGATGTATGGGTGTATTTATGGGCTCTCAATTATGTTTTCTGATCTGTATATCTACTGTACTACTATTTTCTGTCTGCTAGGAAGCTTAGAACCCAGTGTGCAACCTTCTGGCAGGCGGCTAGGAACTTCAAGGGTAGGAATGGTGGACTCACGTCACCCCTGGCTTCCCCTGTTTACTTCCAGGTTTCTTTCTTGCTATGTGTGTTTTATTAAAAACTATTTTTTTGTAATGAAGTGTGGGTCATTAATAAATATCCTTACACGTCAGATGTTTTATTAATCAGTTCTAACTGAAGGCTGGCTAATTTACACATTTTGCTTCTGTCAACTAAAAAATGGGAATTTTCTATTAAGTATCTTAAATGTTTCCCCCTGTCAAGTTACTATCATCACCTGATGTTGCCTTTTTATTTACTCTTAATTGGAATTCAGATAATTTCTAAGATTCACACCTATTTGACTGCTTGGCTGTGTTTCTGTCATTAATAACTTATTTTCATCTCCCCCCCTGCATTTTAAGTGATTGTATTATGTGTACTGAAAAGTATCTTGAATATAATTTGGTGTTATGTTCAGAGAACTGTAAATGTTTATATCTATTTATTCAATAATCCCACTTCCAAGTATCTAGCCTGAGGGATAACACTAAATATAGAAAAGTGCACATTCATCATAATATCCACCACACCTAATCCATAATTCTGAAAAATGGAAAATAACTGATACGTCTAAGAGCAAGGAATAGATAAGTTAGCTGTATTATAGCCACCGAATGGGATATTGTGAATCCATTTTTAAATGGCAGTAATAAAGTAGTATAAAGACTACTTAGCAGCTTTAAAATTAATGTGATATAATGATAAGTGGAAGAGGCACTTTATACAGTAGTCATATTAGAAAGAGTAGAAGGAAATACAATGATGGCAATTTTTTTTTTTTTTTAGATGGTGGGAGAGTGCCTGATTTGCTGTTTTTGTTAAGTTTGTCATTCTTTTGTATGTTTTAATTTTAAAACCTGGAATTATTGAAATTTATAGGAATGCTTTTTTTTCCCTTTTTCAGATGTGAATCTGGTTACACTGGACAGCACTGTGAAAAGACAGACTTTAGTATTCTCTATGTAGTGCCAAGTAGGCAAAAGCTCACTCATGTTCTTATTGCAGCAATTATTGGAGCTGTACAGATTGCCATTATAGTAGCAATTGTCATGTGCATAACAAGGTAGGTAATGGCCTAAGAAACACCAACTTTCAATTAGAGGTGGGTGGCTGTTAAAGAAGAACCTTGAAACACTCAAAATGATAGGGACTTTATGTCCACCAGCCTATTAGGAAGAAATCCTAGGATCAGTTCTCTAAGGTTTCCATGTAGGTCTGACCTCTCAGTGTCTTGCTGCTTTAGAATTTGGTCAAGAACTCACTCCCAGGGTTACAGGCTGCAAGCAGAGGAAGCGTGAGGATATTCAGTGGCATAAAGGAATTTCGAGATCTTAGAACTATGTGTGTGCTTCAAGCACTGAATTTAGGGACAGCGATGGTAGCAGAATGGTCTGCACATGCACGTAAGAGCCATGCAGAAACTTTTTAAGTCCTGCAGAACTGACTAGGTCTTATGCCCTAGGAATATACTTTATCCATAGTAAATATAATAAGGGAAGAAATCAGAGGTTAAAGAAAACCGCTTTTTTATATGTTGTCTTAACATTACTTCATTTTCTGGAATACAGTCATAAATATTAAACTTCAAAATTCTCTTATCATAACTAAAACTGTTGGAGTTTATCATAACTAGCCCCCAAACTAAAGGATGTATTTGGAGTGCAATTAGCCTAAAAATGGGTGTTTTCCAGGCTGAGTGGAAATATGTAAGTCAGAACTGAACTGGACCTGGGAGAAGTAAAAGCAAATTAAGTTCATCTTGTCTTTATGCTTCCCAGTCTCATGTCTTTTCTTCTTGCTTGCTTTGTCCTACCTCCTTTAAGGCTTGGTTCAGAGTCCCATAAACATCATCTCCATACTCTTCTGTATTATTCTGGGCAGAGGGCTGGAATTCATCAAGTGCAGATATTGGCAGGCCGTGATGGATTTATGGCTCTTCTATCCACAGACAGGATAGAAGCAGATCATCAGTGGTCTCAGCCATCTGGAGCTAAAATGATAAATCTAGAAATGATAAAAAATATTCTCTGAGAAGCAGGTATTTTTCATAAAATGTAAGCACTAAAGCCAGTGGACTTTTATTCTGTAGAACAGATGATCTGCCCTTAGGCAAGACTACTGAGTATAAAATTTGACAGTAGATTAAAGTAGAGACATAATATTATAAAAAATAATGACAGCACACAGAGAAAATAGAAAAAAAAAACTACCATGTAACAGCAGGGCTGCCTGTGGCTATTTAACATAGGCTCAGAGGTTAAATAATTTGCCTGTGGTCATCCAGCTAGCAAGTGGAAGTGTCTGGATTTGGATTTGGTGCTGCCTCATTTCCTAAATCATTCCTCTTTCCACTGAACCACCAAGAGGAAGAGGGTCTGTGTTGAGTCATCTTGGGAAATATATTTGCCAAGTATGACCATTGCATGGGAGCAAGGTTCAAACTTGATTTTGTAGTGGTTCAGGGTTTTTGAACAGGGGAGGGACTTGGTATGAACCATTTTTCCAGAGCATTAATCCGAGGGTCATCTGAAAAATTCACCAGAGGAGAGAAAATGTGAGGTTGGGGGAGACCATTTAGGACATTATTAGAGTAAAGCAGGAGTGGAGTAATAGATGATTTTGAAGATGAATGAAAGAAATAAGGTAATTAGGTAAAGGGAAGGGAAGATTTTGAGACCCAGTGACAGTGCCATCTTTAAGATCAAAGGATGTTAAAGTCAGCAGGGAGTTATTTTGCATTCAACCCCTTCATTCTAGAGAAGTGAGGAAACTGGAGCCCTGGGATGGGAAGTATCTTAGCCAAGATCACAGAGATAGTTCAGCCCTTTTACAGATCCTATCCAGCCTTTTGTCCAGCTCTCTGCTTTGATTCTCACTGTGCTGTAATCCTCAACGACTAAATTAAAGATACCTGGCAAGTAGTTTTCAAGGTAGTACCCCCCCCCCCCAATTTATACCCCAAATGCATTTGCTGCCTTCACAGACATGTCAGCATTGCCATATATTTATTTTTAACTGTGTTACAGTGTCTTCACTGCCCTCCATCTCTATGTCTGAAGGGTCATCTCATTGATTTTATCATAGATCTCTCCCTGAGGGCTTTTTATTGTGGCATTTTCTCCTCTAGAACGTCTTGCTTATGTGGATCTAGGATATTATAATTATGCGCCTGGACTTATCTGCATTGCATTTTTAAGGAGTGCCTCTCCCACATAGTCCATTACAGGACAGCTGTTCACTTATCCTGGGGTGGCTGTTACATATGAGGAATCTTCCTTTAAAAGGATGTTCTCACTGACCCACTTATCAAGACTGCATAAGTGAAATTTTCTTCTTTTATGCTTGTAATCTTTCATGTTGAACATCACCTTAGCCAGGTCCCTTTATTGTATAGATGAAAAAACCGTGGTCCCGGGAAGTTGGAACTTGTCCAATGTCAAGGTGAGCTTGTGACAGTTGCAGAGGCTTGCTTGCCCTCTCAACCAGTGTCCCCATTTATGAAATGGAGATGATTCCATCACTGTCTACCTCCAAGTGTTTTTATGAGGGTGAGTAAGATAAAATCTGTGAAAAACAGTTATGTAAAATGGAAGCATTACCATCAAGGCTTTTAAGTCAAGACAAAGTAGTGCTCTTTGAAACTGAATAAAAACCTGGAACCTTACAGTAGAAGCACTCATTCTCTCAAGACTTTCTTTCCATTAGATTATAAGTTCCTTGCTGGCAGAGATTTTAGAGGTTAGTCCAACTTTAATATTTGCTTATAGGAAGAGGAGGTTGCACAGCTAGTTTCTAGCAGAGCCCAAACTCAGAATTACTGGAACTCATCTCAGTCCCTTTATTCCATGTTGTGTAGCATAGCACTTTGTGCACAGTAAGAGCTGATATGTTTGCATTCTAGTGGGCAGGCACAAGAGCAGTGACGGCACGATGAGCTTTATACCCCCGCGGAGGAACATGTACGGAACAGTGAGAGCAGAGTCGAGGAATATCCCTTATGCCTCGGAGGGCAGTTCTATTCTGGATTCTGTGGTGTGCCCTAGAAGGGTGTGGAATGACTTCTTCTTAGTTACTGTCTAAAATTGCTAGGCATTTCTTGTGTATTCTGATCTGAGGTTAATAAGCACATTTCTTCCTGATTTCTCCTTCATTTAAGCTGTCCTTGTCATTTTTGGGGGTGTCATCATGCTCAGGGAAAGTACATAAGCCAGGAGCCTTTCTACTGTCACAAGTTTATATGTTAGCAGTCACTGTGTCTTGGGAGCTGCCAGGCCAGAAGAAGGGTGGGGATTCCTCTTGGGGATGCACATGCACCAGGGGAGACTCCAGGAGTGAGTTCCATTTGTATTCATACCTGCATTATATATCTAACCCTCTTACCTCCCAGCTTTATAGAGAAGATGGCAGTCTGACATGTTGGTCTCTCATCAAATAGCGTCTGTTTCCCTTTCATGTGGTCACATGCAGTATGGCTTTACGTGTGAAGTGTGTGTTACTCTGGAAACATTTGAAATATCCTAAACAAAATGACATTTTTCTTTCTTTTTTTTCTTAATTCAACAGAAAATGCCCTAAAAACAATAGAGGACGACGACAGAAGCAAAACCTAGGTCATTTTACTTCAGATACATCATCCAGAATGGTTTAAACTGATGACTTTTATATGTACACTGACCATGTGATGTACATTTGTCTTTTTTTAAAGAATGGAAATATTTATTTCAGAGGCCTTATTTTTGGACATTTTTAGTGTAGTACTGTTAGCTCGTATTTAGAATATTCAGCTACAACAGTTTTGGACTGTTTAGTAGTCTTTGTTTTATGTTTTTAAATACAGAAATTGATTTCACAAATTTGTACCACATGGTAATTCTAAGACTTGTTCTTTACCCATGGAATGTAATATTTTTGCAAAGATGGACCACTTCACAAATGGTTATAAAGTCAGACCCACTTCTTCCACAATGACCACAGCAAATGACCAAGCATGAACTGAAGGTAAAGATGTTTACAGATTACTTTTCTTACAAAAGAAAATCTAGAAGACTCTGTGTTTAGACATTTCAATGTTTTTGAGATTTATTAACCGATTTTTTAGACACTGCCTATTGCATGAATTGTAAAGCTGTGTGTGTTAGATGTAAAATATTTATAAGGTGTATGGACTGGAATTTGATCCTTTCTCTCCTTGAAAAAATAATTCTGAATTTTTAAAAGTATATGGAAGCAATGATGGAACGGATCACTGAAAAGTAGATTTAGATGTTGTGAAAATAGTCTGTTTAACAAACAGATTGGAATAAAGCCTACTCTATCATTTAAACTACTTCTGTACACATTCATTTTTAAAGAAATATTTGTTTTAACATAAATAAACCAATTGTATCAGTGTTTGTGAATAAATGCAAAAATGATTGTTAACGATGGGTGCTCTTCACATGAGCTTAAAAATCATCTAAGACCTCTATCCAAATTTGTCCTGTAGTAATAGCTATACTAATAGATTGTTGGTGTTTAAAGATCTGAAGTGTGAATAGAATGTATTCAGCTGTTTAACATGTAGTTTAGGTATTCAGAAGTATGCATGTAGAATTTAAGAATATGTTCAAAATATTAATTTTAATATTTGGTTTGGAAAAGCATGTTATAATATAATGTTTTCACTATACGGCCTCTGTTTTGGTGTGTTTATTTACTGCATTCTTTGATATTGACATATCAGTATGTTTATATGTGAAATTAATAGAAAAAGCAGATTTCAGTTCAAAATTCCCATTTGCTTTTACAAATACTGCTTGAAATTGTCTAAAGATAGAAGCTTCACCCAGCGCTTGGAGTTTGCTTTTTTGGTTATTTGGCTTCGAGGCTTAATATTAGTAACATGGTGGCCTTAGGGAACTTCTTTTTAAAAAAGCTTTCCTCTTCTACCCACACAGTCTTATTTGAGTCCCTTAGTCATCAGTAAGCATGTTTGGAACAGCACCCAGTGCTTTTGCAAGGGTTCATATTGCAGAACAGTCACGTATGGGTATTTGTAGTTACAAATACTTGACCAGTCTCCAGGGGTGGGGTTTCCAACCCTTTAAACAACCCTGTTCCCTGTTATCAAGCTAACTTTTTGCTCTCAGTGCCAGAATTGATTGCGCTAAGACATCTTTCACTGAGAAATAAATAAAATGGAACATAATGGGTCTGCTTCAAATGCTGATAAAATCCACCAGAATCGCCTGTCGAGTGTGACAGAAGATGAAGACCAAGACGCTGCTCTTACCATCGTGACTGTGCTGGACAAAGTAGCTGCCATCGTGGACAGCGTGCAGGCCAGCCAGAAGAGGATAGAGGAGAGACACAGGGAGATGGAAAATGCCATGAAGACCGTCCAGATTGACCTGCTGAAGTTTTCGCAGTCACACAGCAACACAGGTTATGTCATTAACAAGCTGTTGGAGAAAACGCGAAAGATCAGTGCTCACGTTAAAGAAGTGAGGGCCCGAGTGGAGAAGCAACAAACTCACGTCAAAAAAGTTGAATCCAAGCAAGAGGAAATAATGAAGAAGAACAAATTCCGTGTGGTAATATTCCAGGTAAGCTGGCACCTGTGTTTAGCTCGATTACTGCTATCTCTTGCGTCCTTTAATGGCCAACAGGTCTTGTCAGACCTGTCACATGGTAACTATTGTGTATATGCGTGTGGTGGAGTTCTGTATCATCAGAGATCTCAGGATAAAAGCATTTCTATGTTAACTGGTATACTATCATGTCAGTGTTTTGAGCTTCTCAGCCGTTTCATGTAATATGAACTGTGGATCATAGCTGAGTCTATTTCTTGCCTTTGAAACTTAATATTGGTAAGCTGCTTTCGGCATATTAGCCGTATTAGCATGATGCCCTCTCAAAGCCTTTGAGAAGGTTAGGACTAGAAGATATCTAAGAAGCCTCCAGTTTAAAACACCTCTTTGTTGTAGAAAAAAAGAAACTGAGCACCTGTAGCTCTGCAAAGTGGTTCTTTCCCTTGTTATGGAGAGCCCAGAAAGCCCTAAACAGTAAAATGTAAACTTTTCAGAATATAATTTGTCTATTGGAATTTTTACCTATAATAACGTATAAGTCACAATAATAAGACAAACGGTCTATTTCTTAATGAACAATCAGACAGTTGTTCTTTTTCTTATAGTTATATAAATGTAGGAGTCACATAAGTAATTCCTTGTATTTGATTACCAAGTCTTTACTTAGCTGAATTCTTTTAGCTGCACTGCACAGCTTGTGGGATCTTAGTTCCCTCATCAGGGATCGAACCCGTGCCCTCTGCAGAGGAAGCACAGAGTCCTAACCACTGACCGCCTGGGAAGTCCCTACTTAGCTGATTTTACATGATAGTTTTTGTGTGGCGTTGTGTGTTGAGCTAATAAGTTCCTATCTTACTCTGCACTTGATACTCATATTTTTTGAAATAGGAACACATCCATGGCAAATGCCTAATATCTATAATATATTTTAAAACTCTTACAAATTAAAAGGGAAAAAGTTGAACTTTCATGGTAGAAAAATTGGAAAGTCATTATCAGTCGGTTCACAAAAGACAAAGTAAATGAGCAAAATTCCATTTTCACCTATGTAAATATTTGCAGTTACTGAAACATTCGCAGAGTTTAAGAGTAGGAAACAATAAGCACTTTCATATTCTGCTGGTAGAATATTAAATGGTACATTTCTGGAGGGCGGTTTTGGTATTATGTGTTAAGAACCTTAAAAATTCGCAAACCTTTTGGCCCCAAAATTTAATGTCAAAGAATTTGTTGTAAGCATAAAATCAGGAATGTGTGCGGGCATGTTCACTGGTACATATATGCAGTGTTATCACACTGTATTTTTAAAATTAATGTATGCCCATATGCATAGGGAAAAGGCCTAGAAGAATAAAAACAAATTGAAATAGGAACACAGTTGGTAGGTAGTTGAAAGATACCAGGGATGTGGGCCATAACTCCCGGGGCATTCTTTACACTTCAGTCAATTCTCCGTAGCCCACTGTTGGCTGATAAGGTTACACGGGGATGGCAGAGTGGTATTTTGGATCTGTATTTAAGAGCCTGTTGGTTATTTAGGAGGAAGAATGGGAGGAGAGAGTGGGTTGCTTACTTCAAAGGTAGTCAAGTTCGACTATGCCATCTGAAGGCCTTTACCATTTCCCTCTCCTCCCAGGTCCCTAGAAGTCCTTCTCCAGACTTAAATTTTTGAAAAAAAAAAAAATCAGTCATCTTACTCTCAGAAGCCAGTTGTAGTATATGTAATGGGGATCTAAATTTAGTACTGGAGAATGTAGTATCCATTCTTGAATTCGCTTTTCCATGGGCATTAACAGTTCATTGCAGCTCTATTTACAATAGCCAGGACATGGAAGCAACCTAAGTGTCCATCAACAGATGAATGGATAAAGAAGATGTGGCACATATATACAATGGAATATTACTCAGCCATAAAAAGAAATGAAATTGAGTTATTTGTAGTGAGGTGGTTGGACCTAGAGTCTGTCATACAGAGTGAAGTAAGTCAGAAAGACCATATGCTAACACATATATGTGGAATCTAAGAAAAAAAAATGGTTCTGATGAACCTAGGGGCAGGACAGGAATAAAGATGCAGATGTAGAGAATGGACTTGAGGACACGGGGAGGGGGAAGGGTAAGCTGGGACGAAGTGAGAGAGTAGTATTGACATATACACACTACCAAACGTAAGGTAGATAGCTAGTGGGAAGCAGCCGCATAGCACAGGGAGATCAGCTCGGTGCATTGTGACCACCTAGAGGGGTGGGATAGGGAGGGTCGTTGGGAGGGAGATGCAAGAGGGTAGAGATACGGGAACATACATAATAACTGATTCACTTTGTTATAAAGCAGAAACTAACACACCATTGTAAAGCAATTATACTCCAATAAAGATGTTTAAAGAAAAAACAAACAGTAATGGGTATAACTCACCCTCCACTTGCATGGGGCATGCCAGGAAACATTCTTGGTATCCAGCATTTCTCCTGAGAACCTTTGTGTGAAGAGTAGACCAGGTTAACAATCAAGATTTACAAAGGCTAAAGAAAGCAGAGGAGTTTCTGAGAAGTTCTAATTGACCCTTTTTTGTCTATTGACATAATTCTTTTTTTTAAAAGTTGTTTCTATATTCACCTGTTTATTCCCTGAAAGTTGCTATTTTTTTTCTTTGAGCACCTACAGTTATTTGAATAAATAGAAGATGGTATGAAAAAGGAAGCGAGAGGCACTAGTGAGAGACATAATGCTATGAAGAGTCTGTGAAATTAAGTTGTTCAGAGTAAGCAGCACTTTATCAATAAGCAGTGGCTATCTCTTGTAATGGGAGAGCATGTAAAGAAAAGTTAAATACCAATGGATTCAATGATTCATGAGATATTAGAACACTGTATACAGCATTCATATGGGTTTGTTTAACAGTTAGAAGTCATATGCTTAACAGTTAAAAGTCATATATATATATGTGTGTGCATATATATATATATATATATATTTTTTTTTTTTTTTTTTTTTTTTTTCTTTTGGCCAAGCTGCACACCTTGCAGGATCTCAGTTCCCCAACCAAGGATTGAACCCAGGCCACGGCAGTGAACGCTCCAAATCCTAACCACTAGACCACCAGGGAACTCCCAAAATTCTTATAATTCATTCTTACAGTTAATATGTTTAAGTGGCTATATTGAGATTGCGCCTTCTACTAAAATTAACTTGAAGCTGAGTAATTCAGCTGTAGTATACTTTCATTTCGATTTGGGTTTTTCCTCAAAAAGATTTCCCTAGATATATCTTTTGGTGGCAGTGTTTATCGCTATTTTATCTCCCACCGTTGTGTACGGCAGAGCTTTCACCTAATTCTGGACATTGGCATTGAAAAAAATTATCTGCTCTTTATCATACAATTATGATTTCTCCTTGAACATGCTTTCACCTTAGCGACCTCCTCACCATGAAAGAAAGCCAGGAGGCTTCCCATATCTTCTAACAATTTTGCTTACTAACCACGTGCCCGTGCCTCCCAAATGAGGTATTTGGCCATTCCCTAATGATAAGTCCCGGACTTCTAAATATTCGAAATTCTCTTAGCAGTATTACTTTGATAATCAAGGCCATTATACTCTGACTCGTAATACTCATTTTGTTACAAAAATCATCTTTTTACCTAGAATTTTACATGAAAAAATGTATAATAATTGTATTTGGAAATCAACTATAATTCAGCCCTATAATTTCCAATTATTATTACAGTGTATTCACCACTAACTCATGGTATCTTTGACTCAGAGGAGTTGCAACAAATAGATTTACATAGCAGGTACTTTCTCTGTCTCTACCCCTGTTTTGTTTTGTTTTTAAGCCTGAGTTTGTTGTGCAGTTGAAGAAGGGTTTGTGATTCTTGAGTTAAGCCATAACTGATTTCTTCACAGCAGGATTGTGAGGGTTTTTCCGTATGAAACAGTAATTATTGTTTGGCTCCTTTTCTAATTATACCTACTCAGTCCATACCCACCCACTCAGTGCTGCTGAAGCTACTCCCTGTAGTAGGTGTCAGGAAAGGAGAGGAATAATGTTGCTGCTTCTGAGATACCCACTCTACCTTTTTTTTTTTTTTTTTTTTAAGTTCCTAGACTCTCCAATCCTGTAGCCAAAGAATTTAATTTTAAATAAGTATCCGGAGAAGTAAAGTTCTGGGGATACGTTCTTGACTATCAGGATGATAGGTTTTGGAATACGTATAAATGTGTTTCTTACATAGTAAATTTTTTGGTTGAACGGATTTAATCTGGATCTCAAGTAGGAGCACAGTTTCTTTTAGAAATTTCAACTTGTGGGTTCAGTTAAAAATCTCATGATCTTTAAAGTTTTTCCTGTTTAGTTTTAGAAATAATCCCTAAATAGCAAGTTGGGGTCCTTTAGCAGCCATGTTTCTGGCCTGGTTCTCAAGGTTACCAGTGTCTGCCATGTTCCCAAATCCAACTTGATGAGTCCTTACCCTTTTGACATATTTGACATAGTTGGTCCCTCCCTCTCTTCTTGAAACTTTTTTCCCCTTGGCTTCAGGGGGTGCCTCTCGCTCTTGGATTTCCTCCTGCCTCACTGGCTGACATTTATCCTTTTTGGTTCTTTCTCATCTCTTCCTTCCTCTTCTTCTTTTTTAAAAAAATTTTTTAATTTATTTATTTGGCTGTGCTGGGTCTTAGTTGCGGCACATGGGATCTTAGTTGCCCTGTGCGAGATCTTTGTCGCAGCATGAGGGATCTTTAGTTGCAGCATTCAGGGTCTTTAGTTGTGGCATGTGAACTTTTAGTTGTAGCATGTGGGATCTAGTTCCCTGACCAGGAATTGAACCCGGGCCCTCCTGCATTGGGAGTGTGGAGTCTTAGCCACTGGATCACCAGGGAAGTCCCTCATCTCTTCCTTCTTATCTTCAGGTCCAAAATCCATTTATCTATCAATAACACCAAAATTCAAAAATCTGTAAAAATAAAATTTTTATCGTAACTTATTTGGCAGCAAGACCTAGCTTTACCTGAACTCAGTGGATGCCAAAACCCAACCTCAAGTAGCATGAGGCTGTTTATACTCTTTGTCCCACCTTAGAGTGAATATTTGTATTTTTTTGCCACAAAAAGGTTTCTTCCCAAGATCTCACTGGGAATGTTATGTAATATATTATTTTCCCCAAATCTGAAATATTCTGATTTCTGAAAGGTAGCTTGGTTCCAAGGAGTTTTGAATAATTGGAGTGTAGACCCATTCATTCAATCTCTTGGTGATCTCTTTCATCTGGCCTCATGATTTTTAGTTTCATCTTTATGTTAATGATACCTAAATTTATCTCTAGTCCAGATCTCTCTCCTGAATCCCAGACTTATGTACTCAGCTGTCCACTCAACATCTCTGCTTGGATGTACAGTGGGCATCTCAAAGTCAGCATGTTCAGATCCCATCCTTTCCCATCTCAGTGAATGGCTAATCTGTCCTTCAGCTGCTCAGGCCCTGGACTAGAGAATCATCCTTGACACTCTCCACATCTCAATCTAGCAGCAGCAGATCCTGTTGGCTCCTACCTTCAAAGTGGATCTGGAATCAGGCCACTTCTCACCACCACCTCTGTCCACACCCTGATCCATCTCTTACCTGATTGAGCTCAGTGGTCTCTAACTGCTGTCCCTGCTTCTTATCTTGCCCTCGATAGCCTCGTTTCAGCAGGGTGACCCTTTTACAACATAGGTCAAGTCATGTCACTATCCTCCTCAAAACTTTTTAGAAGGCTTCCTATCGCACTCGGAGTAAGAGCCACGGTCCTTATGATCAGATACAGAGCCCTACGTGAGCTGGCCCTCCCACTACCTCTCTTACCCTCTCTCCTCCTCTTGCCCCTTGGTCACTCTGCTTCAGCCACACTGCCTTCCTTGCTGTTTCTCGTTTCCTCCCAGTTATATGCATTACCTTCAGGTCTAGGCTTGGATGTCACCTTATTAGTGAGGCCTTTCCGAGCATCCTCCCCAGTCACTGTGTATCCCCCTGCCCTGCTCTATTTTTACCTTAGCGCTTATCACCATCCAACATACTATGTAAGTAACTTGTTTATTTCTCTCTTCAAGAATACAAGTTCTTTTACTCTGTTTTTTTTTTTTTTTTTTTTTGCGGTACACGGGCCTCTCACTGCCGTGGCCTCTCCCGTTGCGGAGCACAGGCTCCGGATGTGCAGGCTCAGCGGCCATGGCTCACGGGCCCAGCCGCTCCGCGGCATGTGGGATCTTCCCGGACCAGGCCACGAACCCGCGTCCCCTGCATTGGCAGGCAGACTGCCAACCACTGAGCCACCAGAGAAGCCCTTTTACTCTGTTTTATTCAAAGAGGGAGGTTCTCAGTTCCTAGACTAGTGACTGGTGCATGGTAGGTGCTTAGTAACAATTTGTTGAATGAAGGCGTATGCTTCTTATTTGTTCCAACAGTCATTTGTTGAGTATACCTACTATGTACAAGGCACTCTGATAGATGCCAGGCATAAGACATAAATAAGATACATCTCTGCTTTCCTGGAAGCTATTATTTAGTGAAGGCCTCAGGGAGACATATATAAATGAGTAGAGTTCTGATTCAATTCAGACTGTGATAAATGTTATAAGTAGAGGAATGCATGTGTCATTTTGGTATAGATTGGAGACAGGTTTGACCTCTGGGGGAAGCTGGGGATATTTGAATTGACTCGAAGAAAGATTTTATTCACAAAGCTGGAAAGAGGTGAAAGGTAGCAAAAACCACGTTTATAAAGGCATGCAGGGATGAAAACAGTATGTGTTTAAGGAACTCAGAGGGGTTGTATTGCTGGACTGGAGGAGTGGGAAAGTAGGTTTTGCTCAAATTGAAGAGCCTTCTAATTATACTGAAGAATTTGAACTCTATCCTTTGAGTATTGGTGAGCTCCCCAATGTTTTAAAGTAGAGAAAGCATGTGATCAGAGCTATGTTTTAGAAACATTTCTCAGGAAATACTTTGGTGATGTTTTAGAGGTATAAGTATTGCACGAGTTCAGGCCTGAGATGACAGGGCTTGAATTAAGACGTTGGTAGAGGCAAGGAGGAAGGAGGCGGGAACAGAAGAGTTAGTAGTTATTAAGCAATATTATCGACAGCGCTTAGTGACCAGTTGGATATGGGATGAAGAGAGGGAATATTTGGGACCATGCTTCTGAGGTTTTTCTGGGTGGCACCTGGAGGTATTGGTGCTGAGAGGTCCAGGAAAGGATGATGGCTGGGCCTTGATTTTTGGATATGTGAAGTTAGAGGTTCCTGTGTTACATCTAGGTGGAGAAGTCTTTCAGACATTTAGAAATGGGTTTTCATCTTAGGGGAAGGGGAGAGGTGAAGGTAAAAGATTTGTGAGTCTGCTTGCCTGGATTTGAAGGTAGAGCAGTGGATAAGTTTGCTCGGGGTGAGCTTGGGAGATGAAGAAAAAGAAACCCTGAGAAATGCCAGCATTTAGGGAGTGGGGGGAGGATAAGCAGCCCGTGGAGGAGATTGAAAAGGCGTGGCTGGAAGGTTAAAGAACCCATCGCTAACACGCTTGCTTTCTCTCTCCTTCAGGAGGATATTCAGTGTCCAACGTCCCTGTCTATCATGAAAGACAGAAGCTTGACTGCTGAGGGTCCAGAGGAGGAGGACGATATCTTCGATCCCCCAGTTGATCTGTCTTCGGATGAAGAATATTATGTTGAAGAGAGCAGATCTGCCAGGCTTAAAAAGTCAGGCAGGGAGCGCATTGATAATATCAAAAAGGCCTTTTCCAAAGAAAACATGCAGAAGACACGGCAGAATTTTGACAAGAAAGTGAACAGAATTAGGACTAGAATAGTGACACCAGAGAGGAGAGAGCGGCTAAGGCAGTCAGGGGAGAGGTTAAGGCAGTCAGGGGAGAGGCTGAAGCAGTCAGGGGAAAGGTTTAGGAAATCTATTTCTAATGCAGCTCCTTCAAAGGAAGCTTTTAAGATGCATAGCCTTCGGAAAACTAAAGACCGTACTGCGGCCGAAGGTCCCGAAGAGGTCAGGGAGATAGGGGTGGACATCATTGCCAGGAGCGAGTCTCTGGGCCCCATCAGTGAGCTGTACACCGAGGTGCTCAGTGAAACAGACCCCGAGGAGGCCAGAGCCTCACATCCTCCCCGAGAAGGTGGGGAAATCTCGACCTCCGAGCCTTTAAAAGTTACTTTTAAACCCCAGGTGAAAGTAGAGGATGACGAATCTCTTTTGCTAGATTTAAAGCAGTAATTATAAAGAGGAATTAAGTATATTATAATTGTAAGTCTCCTGAATCACACAGTTTTAGTTTAATTAGCATAGTCATTTACATGTATATGCCATATAGGAAAACATAAGTGGTATGGCTGTCTCATTTCTTAGGTTTAAAATTTTAAAGGTAATACAATTATTAATATACATTTGCTTAATTAATATACACTTCCTGGGGAATTCTTTTTTTTTTTTTCCCCTCCCCCAGGACTTACATGATTCTATCAGCTTTCTCTCTTAGGTCACCTCTCATGGCAGCTGTGGATTTTTAAGTTCCTTTCTCTTGCCCATCAGAAAAATAGTTTCCTAGTGAGGCCCAATTAGGTGTTCGGTAGTCTACAATAAATGAAGACCAAATTTATGGCCATCATTTATTTGCAAGTGAACTCTCGATTTTGGTCTAGATTAATATTGTGGCCAAGCTCAAAGGGGAATAAGTCACATGTGGATTTTTATCTATATGTTCACATCAATAGATTTTTTAGTAAATTAGCAGTCACACCCCTTTTTGATGCCTTTGCATAAAAACGTTGAAGTGCTGGACTTGAGCATTTAGTTTTGGCATCACAGCTTTGCTTACAGGGAGCCACTTGGCAAGTCGTCTAATGGTCTGGTTAGTACAACAGAGAGGGTTCGCCTGTCCTACCCTTCTCAGAGGACTGTTGTGAAGATAAGGAAATGTTATACATTCTGGGAGAACAAGAGCTATTTCCAGAGAAAACAAACCCCACTGGTTCCCCAAAAGCAGAATCGAAATAATTCCATCTTCTGAAAAAGTCCTGAGCTCCAAGCAGTGAGGACCTAGGTCGGACAGACACTAAAGTTGGTCTTCAGAAGCGTTTTCACAGAATCAGGAATCAAAAGTCAATGTTTGGGTGACATCTTTTTTGTCAAAGACTAAAACCAGACCTTGGGTTTGAGTTGGGTCTTAAAACGTTTCCTGGAAAATTCTTTTCTGATTTTCTTCTGATTCAGATCTCTGGTGGACTGGAGCAGCATGGTTTTGAGCAGCATGAAAGCTGCAACTGTGGCTGTGTCTTCCAGAGGCCTTTCTAAAGTCAGCCCTTGTGCAGTGCTTGGAAATGACCTCAGATGCTTCTGATTTCCAGAGTGAACCCCTCAGGGTCCATCCATCCAAAACAGTATTCGTGGGTGTTCATCATAACTGCTCTGAGAGGAAGCCAGATTCCACTTATTTGTTAGCTGTAGATCTAGCCAATCTAGAAGTAGATATTATTGCTAAAGAAAGAGAAATGGTCATACTGGTCCTGCACTTGTATATGTTTAAATCTTCTGGTTTGTAAAAGGGAAGAAATGATGGAATTGTGGAATTTGAAGAGTTTGGACAGCAGTCAGCTTTCAGTCAGTTTTGGATGCTCAAGTAGTAATTAAGCATTGTACACACACACACACACACACACACACACACACACACACAGAATCAGCTTTAAAATATTTAACTCAGTTACCCAGCTGTTTGGATTTGGGAGTTTGATTCAGCATCATTTCCTCTTCACTCTGCCTGAATACATAAAATCATGAATTGTTAATCTCATTATCTTTTTTTTATTGAAAACTAAAGTGTATACAGCTTTGAACAATACTTTAAAAGGAATAATTTTTAAAATGTTAGAGTTTAGAAAGAGCTTGGATGCCTAATCACACATTTCCTTAAAGCCATAATAAATTTGAATTTAAAAAAGACATTATTACAAAGTTTGATGTCAGTGTCCTTTTTGTAAATATTTTTACTAATAATGAATGCAAACAGTATGGCATGTATTTGATATAGTAACCCTACTCATAATAGATATGTTTCTAGGTTAAGCAGAATGTAAAGAAGTTATATGCTTTTTTTTTTCTGGCCCTACACAGTCCTACAATTGAGCAAAATATCACTGTCAAGGAATTTTTGTAAAGTCCATTTGCTTACTGACCCATTATATAAGCAGACTTGATATGTTATGGAACATTTCCCACATAGGTACGTTTGAATTTTGATTTAGAAGGCATTATAGCCTGGCCAGCTCTTCATCATGGTAGACTCTGAACAATTTCATGTTCCCAGAGGTTCATTGTAACTTACACTGCTTTCTTGGTACTAGGATTTTCCCCTCCGTGTCACTTCTGTCTCTCAACATTTCCCCCCATGTTTAGAGCGTTCCTCAATTCCACATTCATGATTTTTTTCTCCTTTCACCCCATTCTCTTGACATAAAGAATGTCTTTATTATAGGCTGCAGAATCATACATCTTCATTTAATGCAAGGAATATAGTCAACATTCTCTATTTTTAAAGTTTCAGACAACACAGATTTTCTCCTCATTTTACTCTTCTGTGTTTTTGAAATTATATGCTAGATTTTAAACAGTTTATTGAAATAAAACCATTAGCAGGATTTATCCCCTTTTCTTTCTGTGAGGCAGAACTATGCGACATCCATAGATACCCAGGGCATGGAGCCCACTCTCAGGCTCTACTATAGAATAGACAGACGAGAAGAGGGAAGTGCAACTCTGTCTCCTGCACATGATGGATCCAGAGGCTTTCCTCTCAGGGTCTGTGGCGGCCTGGTTCTGGGTCATAGGTTAGAGAAAAGGGCCCAATGTGAATAGTGATAAGAGGAGCATGAAAATTCAGCTTGTTGAGAGCGTATTTGTGGTGTGTGTAAACTCCCTTGAACAGGTTTTCATAAATTAAAACTACAAACCAAACTACAGTATTTCGTTTTGACTTTATTGTTTACCTTCCATGTACGTATAAGGGTTTGGTTCAGAACAGTCTGAAGTTCACTGTGATTCTATCAGCTAGAGAGCATGGGTCATGTTATGTAAAATATTTCACAGAATCACTGTTAACTCTACAGTCCCCAAACATGAAATTATTGGCCCTGTTTTTCTTCTGAGACATGTTTTCTATAGCTTTTATTGAACCCTACTAAAAATATTATAGGTTACAATCCCCAAATAATTGCTGTGGCGTATCTGAGTCAAGACTAGGGAAATGACCACTGTGGTATCGTCCTCAGCTCTGCTGGAATTTGGGGCACGCTAGTATCCGGTCTGTAGCGAAAGAAAAATGAATCAGCCTTAGTGCTGAGTTTTGTGTGTCATTCTTGTGACCACTTCTGAGTTATGTGATTTCTGAGGATTTATATCTGTCCTTAACAAGTCAGAATCCTTCAGTGTATTTCTTGGGTGGATAGGAGATCTAGGATAACTAGCTCTTCACTGTGAGCCTCTTAGGACATCCAAGGTTCCCCAAGAGAATAGCTTGGAGTGGCAGAACATCCTCAGGCTTTGAGTTTACTCTGGGCATCTTCCTAAACTCAGCTGTGCTTGTCAGGGGCTGTCCTAGACTGCTCTGCCACTTGATGCCTTTGCTCATGCCGTTTGTCTCTCTTGTGGTTTGGGAGATGAGTTTCAAGTTCAGTGATAATGTCCGTTTCCTTCTTTTAGCTTCCTTGGTTACCTCCCGCCCCTTAGGAAGGGTGTGATTAATTCCATATAGTCAGTACACACACAGCACCTTTGATCTGCCAGATTCTGTGTGAGGCACTGAGAATTCAAAGACGAATAGAACATAGTCCTTGTTCCTTCCCCTTCCCCCTCTCCCCTTTTCTTCCTTCCCCTTTCCCAGCCCTGATCTCAGACTCACTGTTTCTAGGAGTCCGTCAAGCCAAAATTCAGCAACGTGACTAGTGATGTGTATAATATGATGGAACTGTAGAGATGGAAGGCGTTGATATAGAATTTAGATTATACGTCAGTCATACCACTTATCATTACATTTTAGTTCATTTGTGTGATTGTCTTCTAGACTAGACTGTGCAGCTTAGGGGCAGGAACTCTATTCTATTCATCTTTGGGTCCCCAGCACTTGGGAGCCTCCCAAGGGCTAGGCATCATTAGGTATCATGATATATGAAAAATATGGACCCTGCACTTAAGGAGCTTTTCCTCTGGTGGAGAAGACAGACATGTAATCCAACATCATTGCATAATGTGATTGGAGCCTCATGTCTAAGAAAGGATGATGGGAGCGTAGAGGAAGAGCGTCTAACAAGCTGGGGAGGGGGTGTCAGGGAAAGCTAGAGAAAATGGTGCTTCACTTGGCATTTGAAGACCAATCAAGAGTCAGCTAAATAACAGAATTCAAGGCAGGATGCAGCTGGAGAGGTTGTATGAAGATGTTTTGGGTTTTATGTCAAAGGCCATAGAGAGCCATTGAGATCGAAAGCTGTGGAGTGCCATGACTGATGTTTGTGGAAGGATGTTCTGTTAACAGCAGGGGCAGTGAGACCAGTTACTAGGCCCCTTACGTTTTTCCAGATGAGAATAGCACCTGACCTCAAGCATTAACAGAGCTCTGCACGGGATAAACTTAGATGTGGCTTGTGACAGGGATCAAATGATAGCCAGGTTTCTGACTTGGGTGAGTGGTCCTGCCATTCACTGAGACAGGAAATGTGGTGTCCTGTCTGGGGACTCTTAGACAGCACTCTCCTACTGCCCCTCTCACGCTCTGCTCGGACCGCCTTTGTTGCCGGTCCCTTGCATAGCCTGAGAAACAAACAGGAGCCATGTGTGTACTCCAGAAGCTCCCACACTAGAGGTCTGCCTAGTCTAGCCATTGTGGCTCTCACCCATGCTTGAAGAAAGCCTCGTTTGGAGTGATCCTTTCCCGGTTCTAGCAAGTGCCTTGCCCTCTCCACCAGGACTCCAAAGTTCTTGGGAAGCAGCATTGCCTTTCAGATGTAAGGCCATTGTGAGAGCTTCTCTCCCATCAGTATCTTTGTTCAAGGCCAGATTTTTGCTTGCTCATTGTATGGTCCAAAGAAAAGCTGCCCTTGATCTTAGAATGGATGCTTTTGATTTGTTTATTTCTCTTTTTATAATCTCAGCTGTTGTTTGGCACCCAAGGGTTCTAGCCAAAGCTGTGCTTGGTATTGCAGCTGATACTACAGTAAAAGCTGCTGTAACTTGGTATCTTGGCCAAGGCCAGTCACACAGGTTCATGTAGCTACTCGGCTGCTGGGGCTACAGTAAGAGCCTCGATCTCATCATGGGTGCTTTGGTTTCAAACCTCATCCCTTGGTGTCTGTCACATGAGATCTGAGTCATGGCATCACAAATGTATTAGGGGTTCAAGATGGGCTTTGATGCAACCCATTTTTCTTCTTTTCCAAGGTTCTGGCTGATGGAAGAGTTCGTTTAAGGATCACCAGCAAAATGGAGACCAAGGTGTCATCTTATTACTGGCTGGGCAAATGTCTAGTACTTCCCGCAAATGCAGAGCATCTGGTGGATTCTGTTGGAGAATGTGGCTTAGACTTAAGACGGGAGAGAGAGAGAGAGAGAGAGGGAGAGAGAGAGAGGGAGAGAGAGAGAGACATACATCCTGCTGTGTCCCTGGGGACCTGCATACTTTGTGTAGCAGTAGAGAGAGCAAGGTTTGTGGAGCAGAAGCAGGGTCCATTTTATCAGCTAGCAATGAAGCCCACAGGCCGGCCTCACATACTCAGCCAGAGGGAGCTGGGGATGGAGGGACCCCCTCCGCCCCCTGGCTCAGGTGGGCAGGTAGTAAGGAGATGGGAGGCAGGGAGGCTGGGGCTCCTGACCCAGAAAACCCACCATCCCAGAATGAAGGGTCTGATTTGAAGCCATAGCCTGGCTTGTGCTGTCGCCTCATGTGCAGAGTTAAACCTAGCCCACGGAAGGTAGCCACTACCACTGAGGCCTATTTTGGACACAGTAAATTGAGGACCACGAGGAGGGCAGGCAAGTAGATACTACAGGTCCCAGACCGAAGGAGAGGGCTGGAGAAACGCACTTGTTAGACGAAGCACAGGTAAGTGAAATTGTGGGTTTTCATGAGAAAGTTCTGGCAGTTTGACTTTGAAAGAAACAGTGGATAAAGATCCTTCTAGAAAGGAATGGGTAAAGAAGTTGGCTAACTTGTAAATTCAGCTTTTCTTCTGAACAATTCTTCGTGGGCTCTTATTTCAAGAACTTTCTCCTGGTCAGTCTATTAACTACCTTCGTAAGGGCAAGAATTCTCTGTTAAACACTGTCTGGTTTCCAGACCTCCCTGATACAATTCACTTTAGAATAAGAGAAGGACTAAATATTCTAACCTTAAATTTAGAACTACAATGAGCACCACAGTCTGGAGGGTTTTGTTCAGTCTCTTGCTGTTAGTCCATTAAGGTATTACTTAATGGCTAAAGTTTGCCTACAGCATAATATTACAAAGCAGCCAAGTTACCTGTATAATCTCATGGGCTAATATTCACACCTTATCAGAGTCTCATTAGGCCTTTTATCTGAATAAGTTTCAAATTCTCAGACTGGTTATGTAGATATGTTGTTTTAGGGTAAAATAAAATCCATTGAAATGAGTCTTTCACTTTAATTGCATTCGTACCTTTCAAGTGGCCACATTTATTTGGAAAGTTTCTGTAAGGAGAAGAAATAAATTAGCAGAATTATGCACGGCATGTGCTTGGCTCTGGTTCAAAGCAACGGAGAAGATTTCAGAGGGAAACATTCGTATGCTTGTCAACTGTTAAGAAATAGGACTAAATTTTCTTCAAGAGGAGAGAAAATATCCTGTTAAACCATAGGTTGTAGATGCATGAGGAGAGTGCACCCAAATGTTCTCTACCTGAAACTCATACATCTGTCTCACATAAAAAATCACCAACCTTACAGGCAAACCTGTGTTGGAGAGTAAAATCACTTAAGATTTACTCGTTATTCTCCCATATTCTTAAATAATCGTCTTCCAGTGATAATCTACTTCAACATCTCTCTCCTTGTTTTTCCTCTCCAGAATGACAGCATCTGTGAGGGTAGAGAGGCTGGAAAGAGACTAAATCATTGGTTATAGGGACCAAAGGAGCCTGAATTTACTCCTATGGTTTGATGGAGGCCACATATACATATGGTGGATTATGCTTCTTGACTTTCTCTCAAAATTTTGTGCCGAAAAGGCAATGATTATTACATTTTTTTTTCCAGGGGCAGACGATATAGGAATGGAGAGAATGGACATGGAAATCATGAAACTTAGTCATGAGTCTTCTGGGCAAAAAAACAACTCTCTCAGCTACAAATTAAAGATCAAAGCCAGGAACACCTTGAAATAGTACACGCTGAGGAATAAGGGTAAATGGGTGGTCTCCATTGTCCTTGAGGACAAAGCAAAATAAATGGGTTTCAAATGCAGGGGATTTCCACAAAGAAAGGCCCCTACTGTGCAGAAACATTTTCAAAGGGTTTAAGAATTGAACCCTCTTCTGTTTTGAGGTAGGGTAGCAAATGAAGTGCCTAGAGATGAATGCATGCATCATATTTTTGTTGTGCCATAGTTTCTTACAATGTGCAGCCATGATTGTCATATTCATATTATTCTTTTTGTAAAGCCTCTTAAAATATTGTTCATGCCTGCTTACTGGGATTTTATGAGTTAAGAGCAAGAGACTGTTTCCCACCAATAAGATAATGTCTTGTATCTCCCATAATTCAGTGCTTTCTTTATATTAGGTATTTACTAAGTAGTTACTGAATGAAAACAAATGATTCTTTGAAGTATGACATCTTTTCTTAATATCTTTGAATTAAGGTCATTTATTTATTTGGTATTTATTGAGCATCTCCTATAAGCCTGGCACTTTTCTAGGCTCTGGGGGAAAAAAGCAGTGAACAAGACAAAAAGTTCCTGCTTTCAAAGGGAGCTAAACTAATATTCCAGAGGGAGACTAATGATAAGTAAGTAAATGTAATATGTTAGGCGGTGAAAAGTGTTAGGAAAAAATAAGTCAGGGTAAGGAGGTGGGACATTATGGGTGGGGTGGTGCCCGATGGGTGCTGTTTTACAAAGCGTGTCCAGGAAAGCCTCTCTTGAGAAGGTGGCCACAGTCAGTGTCCTGAACCTAATGCAAGAATTTCTGGGGAAAGAATTTCAGGTGTGTTCAGAATCTAATGCAAGAATTTCTGGGGAAAGAATTTCAGGTGTGTTCAGAATCTAATGCAAGAATTTCTGGGGAAAGAATTTCAGGTGTGTTCAGAATCTAATGCAAGAATTTCTGGGGAAAGAATTTCAGGTGTGTTCAGAGGACAGAGTGGCTGAAGTGGGTGAGGATGGAAGAGTGAGACCAGTGGAGTGTGATTTTTACTCTGAAGGAGAAGGGGGCATATTAAGCTTGTTGAGCAGAGTGACAAGATGTAATTTATTGATCTGTTTGTACTTGTTGAAAAGTCAAACCATTGTGTTCATACAAAAAGCTAACTAGGGACTTCCCTGGTGGTGGTGCAGTGGTTAAGATCCGCCTGCCAATGCAGGGGACACGGGTTCGAGCACTGGTCCGGGAAGATCCGACATGCCGCGGAGCAACTAAGCCCGTGCACCACAACTACTGAGCCTGCGCTCTAGAGCCCGTGAGCCACAACTACGGAGCCCGCGTGCCACAACTACTGAAGCCCGCGTGCCTAAAGCACGTGCTCCACAACAAGAGAAGCCACCGCAATAAGCCTGTGCACCGTAACGAAGAGTAGCCCCTGCCCGCTACAACTAGAGAAAAGTCTGCGTGCAGCAACGAAGACCCAATGCAGCCAAAAATAAAAAACAAAAAAAGCTAACTAGAGTTCCTGTCTTAGTTCACAGTGCAAAGGAAAAATCATCTAAACTCCAAACACTTTCCGTTCTATGCTCTCCGTAATAGTTTAGTCCTTTGCCACATCCCAGGAACCCCATTGCAGCTCAAGGCTGACATCTAGTGGATATTTTCACAATTGTTTATAAGCCTGCAAATTGGAACATTCCAGCTCTTGATTAGAAATAGAAGGTGAGCTTTAATGTAAAAATCACAAACAGGATGATAAAACAATCATAATAATCTTAGGAGAAGATTACAGTAGATTTTCCTCCTTGTTTTTCTTTGGATCATATTCTGGTGAGTTTGCATTCCTCTAACAAGTATTTGTTAAAACTGGTAGGTTTAGCTGCCAGAAGATTGTGGTAGGAAAATCATGGGCTGGTAAAGGGAGAATAAGTCAGCACTGGGTGGAATCACTGGGAGAAAGTGCTCTGGTTCTACGAGTGCCCTTCTAGCCTGTGGTTTGTTGTGTGGTATCTAAGGGTGTGTGTGTTCCAAACCTGAACTGGAGTCAGGTTGACACTGATTTACAAAAGGGGTCTGAGCTCATGTGCAGGGCATGATGGGAGGAGTTCAGGGCAGTGGGGAAATACTCAAAGTCAGGTGCAGTTAGGTGGTTCCCAACGCTTAAATGGGGTATTGAGTGCAGCAGTCAAGAGCTTAGCTTTATAATTGGACATCTGGCTTCATGTCTTACGCTGCCATTTACATACTGACTGTAAGAACTTGGGCGAATTGCACTCTCCGTATCTCAGTTTCTAAATTGTACCCACTTTGTAAAGGTGTTTTATTAAGTCAGGTAATTTATGCAAAGCACCTAACATGCTGGCACTTAGTACGCAGTCGGTAGCAGCTAGGTGTTATTTTTCAGAGGAACCATGAGTAGCCATTAGAGGTAGAGAAGCAGGCTATTGTAGTAATAATAGTACCGCACTAAAAAACTTTTTTTTTTTTTTTTGCCCCCAGCACTGAAGATTAGCAGAATTGGCCTTCCCTGGTGGCACTGGTTAAGAATCCGCCTGCCAACGCAGGGGAACATGGGTTCGAACCCTGGTCTGGGAAGATCCCACAGGCCGCAGAGTGACTAAGCCCGTGTGCCACAACTACTGAGCCTGCGCTCCAGAGCGCACAAGCCACAACTACTGAAGCCCGCGAGCCACAACTCCTGAGCCCGCGTGCCACAAATACTGAAGCCTGTGCGCCTAGAGCCCGTGCTCTGCAACAAGAGAAGCCGCCACAATGAGAAGCCCGTGCACCACAACGAAGATTAGCCCCCGCTCGCCGCAACTAGAGAAAGCCTGCGTGCAGCAACAAAGACCCAACGCAGCCAAAACTAAATAAATAAATATAAATTACAATTTTAAAAAAGATTAGCAGAATTTAGGTTTTAACTATTTCATATATCTATATGATCCATTTTATCTGCATTGATTGGGGGTAGTTGAATATTCTGCCTAACTAAGGTATATCATTATACTACATAAATATTAAAATTGTTCAGTGGCTTTCATTACTTTTAGGGAAAAAGATCCAAATATTTAGCTCTGTGGGACCTGGCTCCTGCCTGCCTCTTCAGATGATCTCTTACTACTACTCCCCCTCAGTTTCTGCATACCAGACATTCTGAGATGTGCTGGCATTTTTTTGGGTCCTCCAACACCTTGTTCCACCTGTCTCAGGACCTTTGCACAGGCAGTCTCCTTAGCCAGTCCACATCTCTCCCACCCTACCCACCCCAACAACCAAGTACACACCTGCTAATTAATGCCCACTCATCTTTCCGATTCCAGCTCAAATGACACTTCTTCAGGGAAGCTTTCCCAGCCTCCACCCCACTCCCAGGCTGGGCAAGCCTCCCTTGTTATAAGATATCATAGCATTCTGCACTTTTAGTTTTTCTTCAGAACACTTACAGTTTTAAAGTATATATTTATTTGCTTCCCAACTAGACCTTAAGCATCTTAAAAGCTGGAATGGTGTCTGCTTGACCCGTCATTCTGTCCTTGCCAGAGTGCCTGATACATTTAGACTCTCAGATATTTTTTTGAATAGTAAAGAGAGTAGTGTGAAGGAGGTGGGATCTGATTTGAATATTAAAGTGCAGAAATAGGTAAAACGGTTGATGACTAACTCGAGTGTGAGGGGTCTAGTGGGTACTGTGGTGTGATGACCAGGTTCCCTCTTTAAGACTGGGCATTCATTCCTCCAGGGTGCTGGGAGTTTTGATGGCTGATGGCAGTCAGCCTAATCCCTCCACAGGAATTACCCTCAGCAAGGAGACCACCTCACCTAAGGTCACACTCCCTCCTGAGAGCAGCTCACCACATCCAGTGACAGGTTGATTGGGGGGTATGTGTTCCACCCCTTGCCTAAGTCTGGGACAGTTTTGAAGGGCCATTCCAGGTCCAGAGCTCACCACAGGATTGGCTGAGGCTACCGTGAACAGTTCAACTCCCTCCCCGGATCCTCCCTCCCTCAGCCCTCACAGGTGCTGTTTCTGAGGGCACTCCTATACCCCCAAACCACTTGCACGTAAGTCTCAGCGTCTGTTTCCTAGGGAAACTGATCCACAACTGGGCGTGGAGGAGAGGGAGGAGTCTAAGGTAGCGCCTCGATTCCCGGCTTGAGGCAGCAAATGATGCCATCCACCGAGATGAGGAACACAGGAAACGATGTGAAGTTGAAGCAGGTTTTCTGGAAAAGATACGTTTTGGAGGTGCTAAGTCAGAAGTTCCTTTGGGATAGCCAAGAGTCTGAAGCTCAGAAGAAAGATGTGGGCTAGAGGTATGGATTTGGGAGTCATTGGCACAGCAAAACAATGACATGAGACGGCTCACCCATGGGAGTGTGGAAAGTGACACAGAGGACTAGTGTGACCTGGGAAGCAGCAGAGGGAGGCAGGGCAAGGAAGACAAACCCCTGGCAGATAAAGAGTGATCAGAGGGGCAGGAAAACCTCTCAGGAGTGTGAGCGCCATGGATAGCAGAGGGAGCAGCAAAGGGGTTTACAGCGAATACAGGCAGATGTGTCAGGTGCTGTAGGGAACGCAGCACGGAAATGTCCTTTGGATTTAATGATATGGCCACTGAAGACCTTGCTGAGGACAGTTTTAGTGGAGTGAGTAGAAGCAGCCAGATTCCAGTGAAGTAGATGGGCTTGGAGGGACAAAGAAGAGACAGACGGGGTAACTTTGGTTTTCAATAGACAGGAAGAGCGACAACGGAGAGGTAGATAGAGCAGTGAGGAGCTAAGAGAACAGGATATTTGTGTATAAATGATGGGAAGACGGGCTGAAGGAGAAGGTTCAGTTAGAAAACTATAAAGTGAAGGCCACAGGAGTGACTTAGAAGTTCTTGAGAAGGTGAAAGATGATCGAGCGCGCAAGAGGAATCTTGGGAGAGGTGGAAATAAACTACTACTGACGCTGGAAGGAAAATGAGTAGCCATGGAGGCAGTAACAACAGCTACAAGTTATTTATGCTCTATAAGCGTCAGGAACTTTTAGTACTTTCTTTAACGCTCACAAATCTTTCAGTACAATACCACGCCCCCTGTCCCAACAGGTGCTGCGAAAGGGGCGGGGCCTCGACTCTGATAGGGTTCCTCCCTGCCCGGGGCCCCGCCCGGTCCCCCGGATTGGATGGTGAGCGCACGCTTCCATTAGGGCAGGACGTAGGGGGCGTGCTCTCCAGGACTGGGCGGTTTCAGAAGCCACCCCTAACAGTCTGGAAACGGGTTCCTCTAGGAAGCAGGAGGAGTGAAAGCTGAATTTCTGGAAGGAGGCCTACGGGAGCCGGGAAGATGGATGTGAAAAAGCACTGCCTGGGTGATACATGCGCGCGGCAAGCGCGACAGTGAAGGGTCGGCTCCAGTGCGCAAGCGCCGAGGCCTGCTGGGCACGGCGTTTCTCTTCTGGTGCGTTAGAATCCCAGCTCTGCGCCTGCCTGGAGTCCCACGTGACTCGGCATTTTGGTTTCCAGGAATTGCGTTAATAAAATAAGTTGGTAATAATCGAACCGTCTAACAAATAGGGAATTTGTTAATTAAAATATAGTTATGTACATAGGGTGGAATATTTTGTAGCCCCACCCATGCAAGCCAGAAATCTAAATTGTGTGTGTGTGTTTTGGTCTCTTTGCAGTGGAAGTACCAATATTCTCTCGTTGAATTGTTATTAATGGCTGGTGTCCAAGCTGTTAATTCAGAGCTTTGAGGGTGAGACAAGTGCACTTTCTTTCCCTGGGTGGAATTAGATTATGAACACGTTGTTATAATGAGAGAAGGGCAATGATGAGTGAGTTTTCTCTGCGCCATGTGGGTCTGTGGTAGGGAGCTGGCGCTGAGGTCACTTGGAAAAGAACTCTCCTTAAGGGCATTGCTCAGAGGTGAGGAGACCTCAGCAGAGGGCCTAGAGCTGTAAGATTAGATGCGGAAGTTGCGGAGGGTGGTGGGGTATAGTCAGGGATTTGCTGGAGGAGAGGCATTGCAGGAGGAACCTCTGAAAGACCACAAGAAAAAGAACCAGCCACCTGTGGAAGGCACCACTGCTCTCCAGATTTCCCAGGTGGGAGTAGACAGCGATCCACTGGGACTCCTGAAGTGTAAGCTCTTTGGGTGGTCTTGCAGAGGTCCCCTTGCTAAGCTTGAAGTTAGAAAGGCAGGGCTCTCACACCCACCACCTCTGGTTGGAGGATCAGCAAGGCTCTCTGAAGAAATCCTCCAATTCCCTTCCAAACTTTACTCTTACCCTTTTATATTTTCTTTATGGGCAGGATGATGGATTCAAGAAGTTTTTAGCTGAGTCCTTCTTTGTAATTGCACCAGGATGGTCTGTTTCATGACTGATTCATGCTTCAAAATATTTTGATATATCGATTCACGCCTCCGAAACAGGAAGAGTTTTGGTTTGATGCTGCAGCATTATCAAAATTGAACTGCAAGAAGCAAGCAAAACTTTCCTGGAATAAAAGAGCTTGCTGGTCTCTATCTCAGGAACCAAGGCTACCCCTAGATTCAGACTTGTCCAAATCCTAGTTCCACTGAACAAGCAGAGCTTTATTCTACATAATTCTTTCTCAACGCTAGGGGTGCAGTTGTATTGAGAGCTGGAATCAAAGGGGTGCCAGCAGAGGGAAACTGTTCTTTCCCCACTGATTATCTCAGGCGTATCCTATAACTTCTTCTTTTTTTTTTTTTTAATAGAAGGTAACTTAATTTTATTTTTAAAATCTACAAACGTCATACAGTAAACACCACACTTAATGATGAATTATTGAAAGCTTTCCTTCAAGAACAATAATGTGACATGGGTGCCTAAAGCCATGGCTTCTATTCAATATATATATATATATTTTTTTAACATCTTTATTTGGGTATAATTGCTTTACAATGGTGTGCCAGTTTCTGCTTTATAACAAAGTGAATCAGTTATACATATACATATGTTCCCATATGTCTTCCCTCTTGCGTCTCCCTCCCTCCCACTCTCCCTATCCCACCCCTCCAGGCTGTCACAAAGCACCGAGCTAATATCCCTGTGCCATGCGGCTGCTTCCCACTAGCTATCTACCTTACTACATTTGTTAGTGTGTATATGTCCATGACTCTCTCTCGCCCTGTCAAAGCTCACCCTTCCGCCTCCCCATATCCTCAAGTCCATTCTCCAGTAGGTCTGCGTCTTTATTCCTGTCTTACCCCTAGGTTCTTCATGACATTTTTTTTCTTAAATTCCACATATATGTGTTAGCATACGGTATTTGTCTTTTTCTTTCTGACTTACTTCACTCTGTATGACAGACTCTAGGTCTATCCATCTCATTACAAATAGCTCAATTTCGTTTCTTTTTAAGGCTGAGTAATATTCCATTGTATATATGTGCCACATCTTCTTTATCCATTCATCCGATGATGGGCACTTAGGTTGTTTCCATCTCCGGGCTATTGTAAATAGAGCTGCAATGAACATTTTGGTACATGACTCTTTTTGAATTATGGTTTTCTCAGGGTATATGCCCAGTAGTGGGATTGCTGGGTCATATGGTACTTCTGTTTGTAGTTTTTTAAGGAACCTCCATACTGTTCTCCATAGTGGCTGAACCAATTCACATTCCCACCATCAGTGCAAGAGTGTTCCCTTTTCTCCACACCCTCTCCAGCATTTATTGTTTCTAGATTTTTTGATGATGGCCATTCTGACTGGTGTGAGATGATATCTCATTGTAGTTTTGATTTGCATTTCTCTAATGATTAATGATGTTAAGCATTCTTTCATGTGTTTGTTGGCAATCTGTATATCTTCTTTGGAGAAACGTCTATTTGGGTCTTCTGCCCATTTTTGGATTGGGTTGTTTGTTTTTTTGTTATTGAGCTGCATGAGCTGCTTGTAAATTTTGGAGATTAATCCTTTGTCAGTTGCTTCATTTGCAAATATTTTCTCCCATTCTGAGGGTTGTCTTTTGGTCTTGTTTATGGTTTCCTTTGCTGTGCAAAAGCTTTGAAGTTTCATTAGGTCCCATTTGTTTATTTTTGTTTTTATTTCCATTACTCTAGGAGGTGGGTCAGAAAGGATCTTGCTGTGATTTATGTCATAGAGTGTTCTGCCTATGTTTTCCTCTAAGAGTTTGATAGTTTCTGGCCTTACATTTAGGTCTTTAATCCATTTTGAGCTTATTTTTGTGTATGGTGTTAGGGAGTGATCTAATCTCATACTTTTACATGTACCTGTCCAGTTTTCCCAGCACCATTTATTGAAAAGGCTGTCCTTTCTCCACTGTACTTTCCTGCCACCTTTATCATCCCATAACTTCTTTAGCCACTCTCAGATAAGAAGTCCTCTGGTCACTTTCAGACTCAAGAGTAATCTTTGAGTAATTACAATTCCAGTCCAATGTCATAATCTAACAACTTTCTCTTATCCACTGGAAAGCTTCTCTCCACTTTCCTCTCAGGCCTGGTTAAAAAAATATCAAACCACATAGAAGGGTTTATTTAAAAATCACTGCCCCACTCCCCTCCCCATCCTCAGTCTCACCGCCCAGAGGGATCCATTATACACAGTTGTTTATCTTTGTGTTTAGTAAATTTTAGTTGTTGAGAAATTTACCTCAACCTTCGCTTCCCAGTTGGTACTCAAGTTCTACTACTTGGCGATGTTAATGGTTTGGAAAAATGAGGGGGTGACTCCTTACAGACAAGCTGTGGCACTTTACCCCCCTCACCTGGACCCTGCCCCCCTGATGATCTTGACAGTGGGTAGATTCAAGATCTGTATGAAAGACCAGAAAGTCAGGCTTGCTGGCTGTTAAAAAAGACCACTCATTTAAAAGCTTTTTAAAAATGGGAGTGGATGGTTTGTCACAAGCCATGCATACTCTTCTCTAGTAACTTATGAGACCCAAAAGGCCTGCTCTTGCAAGCCCGGCTGTGGTAGTATTTGCATGGATTGGGTGCAGCTTTGATTGCACCTGATGTGTTTGTTAAGCCTGGCAAGTCTGTCTCTTGGGAGCAATACTACTCCTGTGCCTTTTGTATAGAAAGAGTTGCCTCAGTAGGGCTGGTGCTGCCCATCTCTTGTCCTGGGACCCCTGCCAGCTGACCCTCCTTGTTCTCTTAGCCATGATTTCTGAGGCAGCATTTCTGCAAGTCCATTGAGCACAAGGACATAAACTGTGCTTTTTTGGTGTCTTTCCTGTAGCCCATGGGGGACTTGCAAGTGTATTTTGTCCAGCACCTTATAGATTATTACCACTTTCTCTTCTCTCTCCTGGACTACTTAAGTACCTCCTAACTGGTCTGTCTGCTCCTCTTTTAGAAGGCTCACCACATGGAGGCCAATGTGTTCTGGTTATCAATTTATAGCCTCTCAGCTTCAAATCCACTTGCATTGCCTGCTCTGCTGGGTCCTTTAAATAGTTTTCCTTTGCGGGCTGGCGTGATGCTAAACTTTGTCAGTAGAGGGCACTAGAGAGACACTGTAGGAGGAAGTTTTTTTTCCTCCTTGGGATGTCCTGCACTCTGCAGGTTCCGCGGTGTGCACGGCTTCTCCAGCCCCAGGATCCTGGGCCCAGCTCCTGTAGTGCACAGTGTCCAGGAGCACCCAGCAGCCAGAAACTTCTCGTGGTGCCCCCTTTGGGTGGCTTCATAGCAGTGTGCCTTCAGAGAGTTCCTGCCCTTTGAACGGCTTCCCTTGGCACCCTAGAGGGGGATGGTGACCGGTTTCCAGCTCTGCAGCTTCTCTGCCATCCAGGGAGCCACCACAGAGGTTCCCTCTCCAACAAGGTCTGGGTCTCAGCCCTGGGAGTGGGAGGCCCTCCCTTGGGGTGTGGCTCTTCCTTGTAGCTGCTACACCTGTATTTTTTAGAATTCTCTTCCTGTCTTACAGCCCAGTCCCTCATTACTCTGACCTCCTGTTAAAGAGTTAATAATTCCTGATATTAAACTTTCCCTCTTCAAATTACTGTGTAGTTTCTCTCTCCTGATTGGACCCTGACTGATAACACAGTGTAATCGTTGTGAAATGTAAATCTGATTTTGTCATGCCTCCTTGTTTAAAACCATTTTATGGTTTCACTCTGCTTATAAGATAAAAAACTCCCCTCCCTCATTTTCATGGTTTCTGAGGCCCTGCATAAGCTGGCCCCTCTTTACCTCCCTGGCCTTATCTCAGACCAGAGTCCCCCCTGCTTTCCTCCTGCTACAGAGCTTTTACAGACACTGTTCCCTTTCTCTGAAATCATCTTCCCTCACTTTTTTGCCTGGTAAATCCCTACTCACTTTGAGTTAATCATCCCATCTTCAGGGAAGCTTCTCCACCTTCCCTGCCTCGGTCGAATCCCTTTTATTTACTTTCAGAGCACCTGTGTAAGGCTCCTTCAGACCATTTTTCTTGGTTGTAATTTTACATATGTTTGTGCAATTTAAAAATTAGTATTTATCTGCTGTCTTACAGACCGTAAGCTCCTTGAGGACAAAAGACTGTGGCTCTTTTGGTTCTCTGTATAGCCGCATGTCTAGCACATGTTACAGAGTGGCTGTTACGAAGCAGGCATGTCACCTCGTTGCCCTTGTCTTTTTTGTTTTTAATTGAAGTATAGTTGATTTACAATGTTGTGTTAGTTTCTAGTGTACAGCACAGCAGTGATTTAGTTATATGTATGTATATATATATTTATATGTATTCCTTTTCGGATTCTTTTCCAGAAACTGAGCTAAAGGGAACTGTTTTCAATATCTTGTTGCCCTTGTCTTGGTCCAAGGATTTCCCTTTGGAAATACTCCAATTCGCCACAAGATGGCAGGCTAAGACACTCTGGTACTTAATTTCCTTTGAGAAAGAAGTGGTGTTTCAGGTTAGAAGGAAGGCCTTTCTCTGAGCCAGAAGAGGATCCCTTTGAAGTAAGATTGAGTCACATATTACAGAAGATTTCTCTGAAAATTTTCTCTGCATCTCCACTTCTTCACTGACTCGGAAGAACAATCTGGGATACTAATAAGCAAGACAAAGGAGAGATTCTCCGCTGCTTGCCTGAGGGGCTACTGTGCTATTTAGAGAACAGTTCTAGGGAGACACAAGGACCCTGAGCTCTGATTCATCGGGGAAAATAGGGACCTGGCAGTGCGTGTGGAGGCGACAGGAATATTTATGCCCCTCTCCTCAGTCTTTGTTTTGCACTAACTGTGAGTTCGAGAGGAAAGGTCTAGAGCAAGGGGGTCAACAAACTGTGTCCCTAGGGCCAAGTCTGGCTCTCTGCCTGTTTTGGTAAATAAATTTAATTGGAACCCAGCCATACCGATTTGTTGATATACTGTCAGTATTTTGTACAACTATGAATACTCTGACAGAGACCCTGTGGTCTGCAAAGTCAAAAATATTTACTGTCTGGTCCTTTAAGACAAAATTAGGGGATATTTGGTCTAGAGGCATGTAAACTTTTTAGAAGCCTTGATATCTGGTTAGCATTTAGCTGACATTCCATTAAAAGTAGTGATTTGAACTTGTGGGGGAAAGACTTGTCTTTCTTTACAAGAAGTAAACATTCTGGGTGGAAATGATATAGATTCCTTGAGGTTACTTATAGTGGTACCCATATAAGTCGGAAATATATTTATTAATTCATTTCAAGAGTTGCACATTTAAGTGTGCTACATCTTTTCTTTTTTAAGTGGAAATGTGGGCATACATGATGTAATGCTTACCATATTTTCCAACAGCAGGATTAGTAAGTCACTGTTATGCTAATTACCTGTACTTCATTTTTCATGGTACCAACCAAAGGTCTTGTAGCTATTTACCTTTCATTCAAGAAATATTCTTGGCATGGTTGTTGTGGCTTATTTATGAATTTGTAAGCGCTCAGACAACGCTGAGTCAGAATCACATTAATTCATTTTGCAAGTTTTAAACAGTAAAATACATTTGCTACAAACCCAGAGCTGTATTTATTTATGATTTAAATTTAAGGAATTTCTGTGTGAAACTTCTTTGCTCTTCTAGAGTTCTTTGTAAAATTTTTTTATTATTTATTTTGGCTGTGTTGGGTCTTTGTTGCTGCACGTGGGCTTTCTCTAGTTGCGGCGAGCAGGGGCTTCTCTTGTTGTGGAGCTCGGGCTCTAGGCGCGCAGGCTTCAGTAGTTGTGGCACGTGGGCTCAGTAGTTGTGGCACGTGGGCTCAGTAGTTGTGGCTCATGGGCTTAGTTGCTCTGTGGCATGTGGGATCTTCCTGGACCAGAGATCGAACCCGTGTCCCCTACATTGGCAGGCAGATTCTCAACCACTGCACCACCAGAGAAGTCCCTCTTCTAGAGTTCTTAATGTTGATTTATGCTTCAGTATGCTGATTTCTTCAAGCACTTTTAATAATGAAAGTATGTGTGTTCCATATTTTTTATATGTGTCTGTACCTTTACATGTGTGAGAATATCCTTGTGTTGTTTAGAAAAAGTGGGCATAAACATTTGATGTAAAAACCCATTTTGACAATGGGTTTTTTTTTTTTAAAAAAGACTACTAATTATAGTGTTGAAGATACTTCAAAGAAAGTGGAATCATGATTTTCATACAAATATAAAATGAAATGTGTATCAAGATTTTATTTAGCTCATTAGTTAATAAGAGAACCAGTAAGATATTACAATTGGTTCAAAGGAAAATTCAAAGAACCACATATTATATAGGCAAATAAGGAATGCTGGAATGAATCTACAAAGAGATTCAAAAAAGGTCTATTGGGGACTTCCCAGTGGCTCAGTGGTTAAGAATCCACCTGCCAATGCAGGGAACACGGTTCGATCCCTGGTCTGGGAGGATCCCACATGCTGCAGAGCAACGAAGCCCATGGGCCACAACTACTGAGCCCGCGTGCCACAACTACTGAAGCCTGCATGCCTAGAGAGTCTTTGCCAATTTTTCCTTACAATAATAACAATTAATAGTATTTAGTATGTCTGGTATAGTTATAAATATATTATATACACTAACTCAGTAAATGCTCACAAAATTAACTTCATTTTACAGGTGAGAAAACTGAGGCATTGAAGTTTTAATTTGCTTGTGGTAAAATGGAAGACCCAGAAGTGAAAAAAATAACATGCGTACTATTCCAGCTATATAAAATTATACATATATATTTGCACAAATATATTAGAATGAAGAAATTTGACCTTTATCACTGGCTGATATGTCCATGCTTTGTGTTAAGAGAAAAAGGGAAGGTGTAGAGTAATGTGTATAGAATTATTTTCTTTCTTTCTTTTTTTTTTTTAGTATTTATTTATTTGGCTGTGCCAGGTCTTAGTTGCAGCACACAGAATCTTCGTTGCGACTTTCGGGATCTAGTTCCCTGACAAGGGATCGGACCTGGACCATCTGCATTGGGAGCGTGGAGTCTTAACTGCTGGACCACCAGGGAAGTCCCACACACATTGATTTAGACCACCCACTTCTGCCATCTTTGCACTGCAGCCAAAGTGATCTTTATAAGGTAAATAATCACCTCTCGTTAGTTTTCCCATTGCACTCGGAATAAAATGAACATTTTTTTTTTAGCTTGGCTTCTAAGGCCTTGGATGGTTCACCCCCTGCCTCTCTCTTTAGCTTTATTTTAGAACATTTTTCTTTTCTTTCTTTTGCTTCAGGCATAATGTTCTCTCAGTTTCTACAGAATGTCATGATCCCTCCTGCTACAGACCTTTGCCCAGGCCATGTTTTCTGACTGGAATATTCTCTCCATCACCTTCCATCTAAGTTGGGTGTCTTTTCTGTAAGCGAACCATGTTCTTACTGATCCAAGTTTGTGGCCATTAATTCATTAATGTGATTATTTGGTTACATCTGTATTCCGCAGTCAGGTTGTACATTATACAACATATATGAGTGGTGGCCCTTCCTTTCTAGAACACAAACTTCCAGAAAGTCAGGACAATATCTTTCTGTACCACTTTATGCCCAGCACATAGAAGAACTCAATATACATTCATTGATTGAATAAATAAATGGCTACCAGAGCTGTCTCTCTCTTTTAAAAAAAAATTAATTAATTAATTTTTGGCTGCGTTGGGTCTTCGTTGCGGTGCGCAGGCTTTCATTGCGGTGGCTTCTCCTGTTGTGGAGCAGTACTCTAGGCACGCGGGGTTCAGTAGTTGTGGTGCACAGGCTTAGTTGCTTTATGGCATGTGGGATCTTCCCAGACCAGGGCTTGACCCTGTGTCCTCCGCATTGGCAGGCGGATTCTTGACCACCACACCACCAGGAAAGTCCCCAGAGATGTCCCTTATTCAGGCTTGTTTCTCTAGCTTAAAAGAAATTAAAGATCCTAAAATTTCTTTGACTCATTTATGTATATCATCCATTCTTGTATCTTCTATAAGGTTGCCTCAAACACTGAATTAGTGAATACTGCATAATTGCTCCTAAGGGAAGTACAGGGTTAGGTTCCTGAGAGCCTTTGGTCACAACATTTTTGTTAACTGGTCAATATATAACCAGTTGTTTTATGTGTGTTTCTACTTAAAGACACTTTATTTTATTTTATTTATTTATTTTTTTGCGGTACGCGGGCCTCTCACCGTTGTGGCCTCTCCCGTTGCGGAGCACAGGCTCCGGACGCGCAGGCTCAGCGGCCATGGCTCACGGGCCCAGCCACTCCACGGCATGTGGGATCCTCCCGGACCGGGGCACTAACCCGTGTCCCCTGCATCGGCAGGCGGACTCTCAACCACTGTGCCACCAGGGAAGCCCTAAAGGCACTTTATTTAATATCATTATTGATTTATTAATATTGAACTCATAGCTAGCAGCACTATAACTCATGCGTGAGCGAAGCTTATCTAACACACGTATTTTCTCTGTCAGCCACATCAGAGCCTTCTTGCACTTAGGAAACTAGACGGCACTTCAGCGCTATGCTTGGGGCTCGTGTAGGATCACCAACTAAAAGCATAAAAATGTGAGAAACGTGGCACTAAATAAACCATGAAAAGGACATTTGTTTAAGTAGGAGAGCTGAAACAAGAAGGTAGAATGTTGCCTTGTTCAACTTCAGCTGAGAAAGAGGGCATTGGGCAACTCAAAATTTTCCCTGCTTTTCAGATGTCAATGAATGAGACTGCAAGGGTGCCATGAGGATTGATTTTGGGGTTACAAATAAGTTTTGGCAAATAGACAGAATTGCAAATATGAAATCCAAGAATAATGAAGATCAACTGTATATATAATAAAATGTATACTATATAAATGCATTTTACATATCTTTATATTTCCTATATAAATAAGAAATATATAAAATACATAATAACACAATTGTTACTATCTTATATATAGTGTCACACTACTTGGCAATATATTGTATGCATGTCAGTAAGCATATTTACAAATAGATTCCAAATCGTTTCCCAGACTAGCGTTAAATGTGTCTTGGGTTATAAGGATTCTATGAGAGATCAGTTTGCCAAATGCTGATATCAAGAAATCCTCTAAGTGTGTGGCATTTGAAAAAGGCCTGGGACTTCCCTGGTGGCGCAGTGGTTAAGAATCCACATGCCAATGCAGGGGACACGGGCTTGATCTCTGGTCCGCGAAGATCCCACACGCCACGGAGCAGCCAAGCCCGTGCACCACAGCTACTGAGCCCGCATGCCTAGAGCCCAAGCTCTGCAACAAGAGAAGCCACTGCAATGGGAAGCCCGTGCACTGCAACAAAGAGTAGCCTCTGCTCGCCACAACTAGAGAAAGCCCGTGCATAGCAACGAACACCCAATGCAGCCAAAATAAATAAGTAAATAAATTTATAAAAAAAAAAAAAAGAGAGAATAGCCTGTTCCCCAGATTCTTATAGTTATGCTTTGACAGGAACAGGGGCACATGTGCCAAAATAGAGGCTACAGTCAGTTTCCCTTTTACAGTTGTATATTTTACGCATCTTTTGTTACTTTGCTTTTCCAAGCTCTCATAGACCATTATACTGTGTATCTCATTGGATAGGGCCTTGTTCTGGGCTTCCTCATGTCCTATCTCTCTAGGCATCTAACAGGAGCTTAATTTAACAAGAAGCCGTGGCTGTCCTCAATTGAAATAATTTCAAAGTCTCTCATCAGATGGCTCTTTTGGAAATGTCAGCAGTTTTTAAACTGTCAGTGCTACAATATAAACAATGCTACATACACTGTTAATCATGGAAGTGATTTCTGGTTTCAGTAAAACAGACCCCAGGGAAGTTTTCTGTGGTGACATATTTTTCACTTGAGATTGCTAAAGACTCAACTACAGCTGGTGTCTATCCACAGCCTGGCATTGAATTGTCTCATTTCCTGAGACCTAAGCATTATAGGTTACATCTGGTATGTTAAAACATTATTTGATAATGGGTGCAATATCATTTCAACTACATACAACTTCTGCCAGTGAATATGTATAATTTTTGCTTTTAGAATTTATATTCTCTCCCTGCTCCTGTATTTCTTTTTAACCTTTGAATTGGGAAGAAGCCCAACCACTCTAATTGAGAATATCCTCATAGTATGGTTTTTATGTGCTTTGTTTAATATTCTATTATTATTAAAGAATCAAAACCTACCAGATAATGTGAACGGTAATTGTGCTGTCCTGATTTTGTTTTTTCTTATATTTATGTACTAAATCCAGATACTATGAAAAACAAATTGCAGATGCAAAAATTGAGAACATAATGATGATGAGAAAACTCCCTGTAAGAACCGTAGGATATGACCGAAATTGCAGTCAGAGACAAATTCATAGCCTTAATCCTTTCACTGTTAAATGAGAATGAAAGTAAATAAAACCTAAGCAGAATTAAAAGGTAAACCACAAACTGTATAAAGAGCTCTTATAAATCAATATGAAAAAATACAATATCCCAGAAGGAAAATGGAGGAAAGAAGGGCCGTCAAGAAGAAGGCCCATGGGCAAACAAGTTTTGGTTCCCCAGGAAGGGAAGACTAGCTAAAAAATTTTCAGGTCGTATTATTTGGAGAAGGTAATAGAGAGGACGTGACCGCTGGTTGACTTGTGAGCTATACTTGGGCAGTCAGAGGCTCCTCATCCCTCCCCTGTCCTTGGAATGTATGTTCCGCCCTCCGTTCCCACGTGGGAGCGTTTTCAAGGCTGTAGGCTTGGGAGAGCAATGTGTTGCTGAGACCATCTGGATGGTGTACGCAATCGAACCCCAAGAATTCCATATAAACTTTCTGGCGGGCAGTACAGAGGTCTACTAGTTATGCAGCCGCCCAAGAGAACTCTCCTGAGTAAGTCCCCTTGCTGTATAAACCTGCCCCCACCACGCTGGAATGCTGTGCCTCTTCAGTCTCTGCTCGCCCTCTACATGCTGGGGCCAGTTTGCAAACCAATGTGTAGTTGCCTTGGGGCTCTTGACCACCAGGACTTTGTGATTTGCCAGTTTTCCTCCCTCTCTTCTGCTCTGGTGAAAGATAGGAAAAGGCAGTTTATGAAAGCCAAATTACATGTTTAATAGTAAATAAAATGCAAAATACATATAATACTGATCTGCCACTTTGTCCTGCCAAATTGGCAAAACTATAAAAGGAAAATATCAAAGTGGACAAGAGTGTAGGGAAATGAGCACTTTTATACTGTTTTTGGAAGTGTAAGCTAATTAAGGTTTTCTGGACAATGGGCCCTGTGCATCATGAATCTCTTTTGGTCCATCAATTTCACTTCCAGGATTTTATCCTGAAGTAATTAGGGATACGTATAAAGATAAACAGGATTTTCTTATAGTGTTTATTAAGTGCACTTCTTTTTTTTTTTTTTTTTTTTTTTTTTTTTTTGCGGTACGCGGCCTCTCACCATTGTGGCCTCTCCCGTTGCGGAGCACAGGCTCCGGACACGCAGGCCCAGCGGCCATGGCTCATGGGCCCAGCTGCTCTGCGGCATGTGGGATCTTCCCGGACCGGGGCATGAACCCGTGTCCCCTGCATCGGCAGGCGGACTCTCAACCACTGCGCCACCAGGGAAGCCCTCTTATAGTGTTTATAAGAGGGGATGATAGGCTACTAGGCAGTCATTAAACATACTCATTGCTATCCTTATCAACATTTCTTAGATCCACACATTGTACTAAGTAAATGAAATATCCCATCGCTGGGGTGAGTATTTTAAAAAAATTGTGGCATAAAAAGTTTGTAATAATTTATTAAAGGTCACATGGTTAAGAATTAATAAAGCTTAAATGAAACCCCAATCTTAACTAACTGCTATAATTAATGTCCTCTATAACTGAACAAGTGACATAAGGAAATGTTTATATAATATATTGCTCTATGAAGAAAAGCAGGCTATATTCAATCTCTCTAATGGATATAGGCCTATGCAGATTTCTGATGCTTTTGCTAAGTTATGTTTTTCTAAGGACTATTTATCATTTCAAATTTATCGGCATAAAGTTAGTAATATCCACTTATATTTTAATGTCTGTAGACACTGTAGTTGATGTCCTGTGTAACTTCCTTTTTTGCCATTTTTCTTGGTCTTGGCAGGGGTTTGTTAATTTTATTAGGGCTTTCAAGGAACCAACTTTTTGCTTTGTTGATTCTCTCATATGGATGTTTTTTATTTAATTCATTTCTGATCTTATCTTTACTTTTTCCTCTCTTCAGTTTTCTTTGGATTTAATTTGATATCCTTTTCTCTTTCTGTCTTCTTAAGGTGAGTGTTGAGATAATTGATTTTTAGTCTTTCTTGTTTAAAATATGCACATTTAAGACCATAAATGTTCTTCTAAGTGTGGCTCTAGTTCTTCATCTGCAAAAATGCATATGTAGTTTAAAAAAAATTATTGTCATTCACTTCAAATATTCTCATATTCATTATCTTATTTAACCCATGAACTATTTAGAAGAGTACTGGTTAATTTCTAAACATATGGGGATTTTTTAGTTATCTTTTTGATATTAATTATTACTTAATTCCACTGTGGTTTGCTAGGACATAAACTATATTATTTAAATCTTTTGAAATTTGTTTGGGTTTTGACTCAGATTTTGGACAGTTTGGTAAATGTTCTGTGTGGCATTTGAACGGAATGTATATTTGACACTAGGAGTGCACTGTTCTATATTTGTCCATTAGGGTCATTTGTACATCTTGTTCAAATCTGTATCCTTACTGATGGTATATTTGCCTTTTCTATTAGTTACTGAGAAGGATGTGTTAAAGTCTCTAAGCATGATGTGAATTTTTCTATTTCTTTTTTTATTTCTGCCAGTTTTTTGTTTTATATATATTTTAAGGTAATGTTCTGAGATTCATACATATTTAGACCTCTTGTATTTTCCCTTTAGATCTACTCTTTTATCATCATAAAATGTCCCTCTTTATGTCTGTCTAGTAATGCTTCCTGCCTTAAAGTCTGCTTTGTCTTATAGTAGTCAAGGCATACCAGCTTTCAATTGGTCAGTGTTTGCATGGCATTTATACTTTTTCTATCCTCATTTTCTTTGGGATTAAGTTACTAGTTTTTTTTGTTTTGTTTTTTTTAAAAAATTATTTATTTATTTATGGCTGTGTTGGGTCTTCGTTTCTGTGCGAGGGCTTTCTCCAGTTGTGGCAAGCGGGGGCCACTCTTCATCGCGGTGCGCGGGCCTCTCACTATCGCGGCCTCTCTTGTTGCGGAGCACAGGCTCCAGACGCACAGGCTCAGTAGTTGTGGCTCACGGGCCTAGTTGCTCCGCGGCATGTGGGATATTCCCAGACCAGGGCTCGAACCTGTGTCTCCTGCATTGGCAGGCAGATTCTCAACCACTGCGCCACCAGGGAAGCCCAAGTTGCTTGTTTTTAATCTGACAGTCTGACAACCTTTTCTTTTATCTATGTATTTGATCTATTCACGTTCAATGTATTATTGATATATTTGGGTTTAAACTTATCTTAATACTTATTTGTCCTACTAGTTTCTGTTCTTTTTTTCTCCTTTCTTGACTTCTTTTCTTTGTATTTAATTATATAAACTGTTATTCAGTATACATAATTTTTTTCACATGCTTCTTTTATTCAAAAATAGATTTATATCTAAAATACTTATAAAATACTATATAATATTCCAAAGTACAAATATGTCAGTTTAGCAGTTACCTTCTTAAAATTTTTTTTTGTTTTTGTTTTATTTCTTCAGTAAAAATCCTGTTTCAGGGGCTTCCCTGGTGGCACAGTGGTTGAGAGTCCGCCTGCCGATGCAGGGGACACCGGTTCGTGCCCCGGTCTGGGAAGATCCCACATGCTGCGGAGCGGCTGGGCCCGTGAGCCATGGCCGCTGAGCCTGCGTGTCCGGAGCCTGTGCTCCGCAACGGGAGAGGCCACAACAGTGAAAGGCCCGCGTACCATGAAAAAAAAAAGAAAAAAACAAAATCCTGTTTTACATCTTGTAAAAGTGCGTTAATACTTTTCTAAGGAAGGTGCTTCAAAGAATTACTGGATCATGTGGCATTTGTACTTTGTATTTTTTTTTTTTTTTTTTGGCCATACTATGCAACTTGAGGGATCTTAATTCCCCGACCAGGGATTGAACTAGAGGCTACGGCAGTGTGAAAGTGCTGAGTCCTAATCACTGGAACCCCAGGGAATTCCCTGCCCTTTGTATTTTGATAGCAGCTCCACATTGCCATTTAATTTCCCTGTGCCACTTTCCCCTCACAGCAGTGTGTAGGAGTTTCAGTTCCCCAACAAACTCACCAAGACTTGATATTACCAAACATTCGAATGTCTGCATTCTGATATGTGAAAAATGGTATTGTTTAATCTGATTTGTCTGATTGCTAGTAACTTAGAAAATCTTATTAAATGTAGTATTACAGCTTTTTTCTTTTTTTGCCTTCCTTTTGATTAATCAAATAATTATCTAATTATTATATGTCTTAATACTTTTAGTAGTTCTGAATAGTGTAAAAATGGTAGACCAGCCCCTTCCTGCCTTATGTGCTATGAATGTCAAGGATATTAGTGATATATTTTAAACTCCATATGACATTGTTACTATTATTTTGTAGTCGATTTTACTTAGCATAACTGACATATTTACCCTTTTTATTGTTCTACATTCTATTCTGTATCTTGGTGGTTCTTTCGGGGATTATTTTCCTTTCTCTTGAATTGTATTTCCATGAGTGTATTTGTGCTAATCACAAATCTTCTCAGTTTTTGTGTTAAGTGTATTTTGCCTTAAACTTTGAAGTATATTTTTGGTGGATACAGAAGTCTGTGTTGGGAGTTATTTTCTTTTAGCATTTTGAAGGTATTATTCCGTTATCTCCTTGCTTTTTTTTCTTTTCCTGTTGAGAAATCAGCTGATGGTTTGTGTTGTTCTTTCAAAGGTAATATATCTCTTTACCTCTGGGCGACTTTAAGGTCTTCTCTTCGTTTTTCAGTAGTTTGACCATAATGTGCTTAGGGCTGGTTTTATTTATATTTATTCTTCTTGGAGTTTGTCGTACTTCTTGGTGTTTTGGTCATTTTTGGGAAAATTTTTGACAGTACTGTTTCTTCAAAAATTGCTTCTGCTTTAATCTCCTCTCTAATTCTTGGACTTTTCACCATGTCCCATGTGTCCTTTATGTTCATTTCTGTATTATTTCCTCTCGATTTTCCATGTTCCAGCATATATGTTTTAAAAAAATATTTTTTTGAATTTTATTTTTATTTATTTTTTTATACAGCAGGTTCTTATTAGTCATCCATTATATACATATCAGTGTATACATGTCAATCCCAATCTCCCAATTCATCACACCACCCCCCCCACCCCCGCCGCTTTCCCCCCTTGGTGTCCATACGTTTGTTCTCTACATCTGTGTCTCTATTTCTGCCCTGCAAATTGGTTCATTTGTACCATTTTTCTAGGTTCCACATACATGCGTTAATATACATATTTGTTTTTCTCTTTCTGACTTACTTCACTCTGTATGACAGTCTCTAGATCCATCCACGTCTCTACAAATGACCCAATTTTGTTCCTTTTTATGGCTGAGTAATATCCCATTGTATATATGTACCACATCTTCTTTATCCATTTGTCTGTCAATGGGCATTTAGGTTGCTTCCATGACCTGGCTATTGTAAATAGTGCTGCAATGAGCATTGGGGTGCATGTGTCTTTTTGAATTATGGTTTTCTCTGAGTATTTGCCCAGTAGTGGGATTGCTGGGTCGTATGGTAATTCTATTTTTAGTTTTTTAAGGAACCTCCATACAGTTCTCCATAGTGGCTGTATCAATTTACATTCCCACCAACAGTGCAAGAGGGTTCCCTTTTCTCCACACCCTCTCCAGCATTTGTTGTTTGTATATTTTCTGATGATGCCCATTCTGACTGGTGTGAGGTGATACCTCATTGTAGTTTTGATTTGCATTTCTCTAATAATTAGTGATGTTGAGCAGCTTTTCATGTGCTTCTTGGCCATCTGTATGTCTTCTTTGGAGAAATGTCTACTTAGGTCTTCTGCCCATTTTTGGATTGGGTTGTTTGTTTTTTTAATATTGAGCTGCATGAGCTGCTTATATATTTTGGAGATTAATCCTCTGTCCGTTGATTCGTTTGCAAATATTTTCTCCCATTCTGAGGGTTGTCTTTTCATCTTGTTTGTAGTTTGCTTTGCAAAAGCTTTTAAGTTTCATTATGTCCCACTTGTTTATTTTTGTTTTTATTTCCATTACTCTAGGAGGTGGATCAAAAAAGATCTTGCTGTGATTTATATCAAAGAGTGTTCTTCCTATGTTTTCCTCTAAGAGTTTTATAATGTCTGGTCTTACATTTAGGTCTCTAATCCATTTTGAGTTTATTTTTGTGTATGGTGTTAGGAAGTGATCTAATTTCATTCTTTTACATGTAGCTGTCCAGTTTTCCCAGCACCACTTATTGAGGAGGCTGTCTTTTCTCCATTATATATCCTTGCCTCCTTTGTCATAGATTAGTTGACCATAGGTGTGTGGGTTTATCTCTGGGTTTTCTATCCTGTTCCATTGATCTATATTTCTGTTTTTGTGCCAGTACCATATTGTCTTGATTACTGTAGTTTTGCAGTATAGTCTGAAGTCAGGGAATGTGATTCCTCCAGCTCTGTTTTTTTGCCTCAGGACTGCTTTGGCTATTCAGGGCCTTTTGTGTCTCCATACAAATTTTTAGAATTTTTGTTCTAGTTCTGATAAAAAGTCCTTGGTAGTTTGATAGGGATTGCATTAAATCTGTAGATTGCTTTGGGTAGTATAATCATTTTCACAATATTGATTGTTCCAATCCAAGAACATGGTATATCTCTCCATCTGTTTGTATCATCTTTAGTTTCTTTCATCAGTGTCTTATAGTTTTCTGCATACAGGTCTTTTGTCTCCCTAGGTAGGTTTATTCCTAGGTATTTTATTCTTTTTACTGTAATGGTAAATGGGTGTGTTTCCTTAATTTCTCTTTCAGATTTTTCATCATTAGCGTATAGGAATGCAAGAGATTTCTGTGCATTAATTTTATTTCCTGAAACTTTACCAAATTCATTGATTAGCTCTAGTAGTTTTCTGGTGGCATCTTTAGGATTCTCTCTATATAGTATCGTGTCATCTGCAAACAGTGACAGTTTTACTTCTTCTTTTCAAATTTGTATTCCTTTTATTTCTTTTTCTTCTCTGATTGCCGTCGCTAGGACTTCCAAAACTATGTTGAATAATAGTGGCGAGAGTGGATATCCTTGCCTTGTTCCTGATCTTAGAGGAAATGCTTTCAGTTTTTCACCATTGAGAATGATGTTGGCTGTGGGTTTGTCGTATATGGCCTTTATTATGTTGAGGTAGGTTCCCTCTATGCCCACTTTCTGGAGAGTTTTTATCATAAATTGGTGTTAAATTTTGTCAAAAGCTTTTTCTGCATCTATTGAGGTGATCATATGGTTTTTATTCTTCAATTTGTTAATATGGTGTATCACATTGATTGATTTGTGTATATTGAAGAATCCTTGCATCCCTGGGATAAATCCCACTTGATCGTGGTGTATGATCCTTTTAATATGTTGTTGGATTCTGTTTGCTATTATTTTGTTGAGGATTTTTGCATCTATATTCATCAGTGATAGTGGTCTGTAGTTTTCTTTTTTTGTAGTATCTTTTTCTGGTTTTGGTTTCAGGGTGATGGTGGCCTCGTAGAATGAGTTTGGGAGTGTTCCTTCCTCTGCAATTTTTTGGAAGAGTTTGAGAAGGATGGGTGTTAGCTCTTCCCTAAATGTTTGATAGAATTCACCTGTGAAGCCATCTGGTCCTGGACTTTTGTTTGTTGGAAGATTTTTAATCACAGTTTCAATTTCATTACTTGTGATTGATCTGTTCATATTTTCTATTTCTTCCTGGTTCAGTCTTGGAAGGTTATACCTTTCTAAGAATTTGTCCATTTCTTCCAGGTTGTTCATTTCAGTGGCATTGAGCTGCTTGTAGTAGTCTCTTATGATGCTTTGTATTTCTGCAGTGTCTGTTGTAACTTCTGCTCTTCCATTTCTAATTTTATTGATTTGAGTCCTCTCGCTCTTTTTCTTGATGAGTCTGGCTAAAGGTTCATCAATTTTGTTTATCTTCTCAAAGAACCAACTTTTAGTTTTATTGATCTTTGCTATTATTTTCTTTGTTTCTATTTCATTTATTTGTGCTCTGATCTTTATGATTTCTTTCCTTCTACTAACTTCGGGTTTTGTTTGTTCTTCTTTCTCTAGTTCCTTTAGGTGTAAGGTTAGATTGTTTATTTGAGATTTTTCTTGTTTCTTGAGGTAGGCTTGTATTGCTATAAACTTCCCTTTTACAACTGCTTTTGCTGCATCCCATAGGTTTTGGATCATCATGTTTTCATTGTCATTTGTCTCTAGGTATTTTTTGATTTCCTCTTTGATTTCTTTGGTGATCTCTTGGTTATTTAGTAACGTATTGTTTAGCCTCCATGTGTTTGTGTTTTTTTTACAGATTTTTCCCTGTAATTCATTTCTAATTCCATAGCGTTGTGGTCAGAAGAGATGCTTGATGTGATTTCAGTTTTCTTAAATTTACTGAGGCTTGATTTATGACCTAAGATGTGATCTATCCTGGAGAATATTCAGTGTGCACTTGAGAAGAAAGTGTAAACTGCTATTTTCTGATGGAATGGCCTATAAATATCAATTAAATCTATCTGGTCTACTGTGTCATTTAAAGCTTGTGTTTCCTTATTAATTTTCTGTTTGGATGGTCTGTCTGTTGGTGTAAGTGAGGTGTTAAAGTCCCCCACTGTTATTGTGTTACTGTCAATTTCTTCTTTTATAGCTGTTAGCAGTTGCCTTATGTATTGAGGTGCTCCTATGTTGTGTGCATATATATTTATAATTGTTATATCTTCTTCTTGGATTGATCCCTTGATCATTATGTAGTGTCCTTCCTTGTCTCTTGTAACATTCTTTATTTTAAAGTCTATTTTATCTGATATGAGTATTGCTACTCCTGCTTTCTTTTGGTTTCCATTTGCATGGAATATCTTTTTCTATCCCCTCACTTTCAGTCTGTATGTGTCCATAGGTCTGAATTGGGTCTCTTATAGACAGCATATATATGGGTGTTGTTTTTGTATCCATTCAGCGAGCCTGTGTCTTTTGGTTGGAGCATTTAATCCATTCACGTTTAAGGTAATTATCGATATGTATGTTCCTATGACCATTTTCTTAATTTTTATGTGTTTGTATTTGTAGGTCCTTTTCTTGTCTTGTGTTTCCCACTTAGAGAAGTTCCTTTAGCATTTGTTGTAGAGCTGGTTTGGTGGTGCTGAATTCTGTTAGCTTTTGCTTGTCTGTAAAGCTCTTGATTTCTCTGTTGAATCTGAATGAGATCCTTGCCGGGTAGAGTAATCTTGGTTGTAGGTTCTTCCCTTTCATCACTTTAAATATATCATGCCACTCCCTTCTGAATTGTAGAGTTTCTGCTGAGAAATCAGCTGTAAACCTTATGGGAGTTCCCTTGTATGTTATTTATCATTTTTCCCTTGTTGCTTTCAATAATTTTTCTTTGTCTTTAATATTTGTCAATTTGATTACTATTTGTCTCAGCGTGTTTCTCCATGGTTTTATTCTGCCTAGGACTCTCTGCACTTCCTGGACTTGGGTCGTTATTTCCTTTCCCATGTTAGGGAAGTTTTCGACTATAATGTCTTCGAATATTTCCTCGGGTCCTTTCTCTCTCTCTTCTCCTTCTGGGACCCCTATAATGCGAATGTTGTTGTGTTTAATGTTTTCCCAGAGGTCTCTTAGGCTGTCTTCATTTCTTTTCATTCTTTTTTCTATATTCTGTTCCGCAGCAGTGAATTCCACCATTCTGTCTTCCAGGTCACGTATCCATTCTTCTGCCTCAGTTATTCTGCTATTGATTCCTTCTAGTGTATTTTCCATTTTAGTTATTGTATTGTTCATCTGTTTGTTTATTCTTTAATTCTTCTAGGTGTTTGTTCTTTAATTCTTCTAGGTGTTTGTTAAACACGTCCTGTATCTTCTCGATCTTTGCTTCCATTCTTTTTCTGAGGTCCTGGATCATCTTCACTATCATTATTCTGAATTCTTTTTCTGGAAGGTTTCCTATGTCCACTTCATTTAGTTGTTTTTCTGGGGTTTTATCTTGTTCCTTCATCTGGTACAAAGTCCTCTGCCTTTTCGTATTGTCTATCTTTCTGTGAATGTGGTTTTTGTTCCACGGGCTGCAGGACTGTAGTTCTTCTTGCTTTTGCTGTCTGCCCTCTGGTGGATGAGGCTATCTAAGAGACTTGTGCAAGTTTCCTGCTGGGAGGGACTGGTGGTGGGTAGAGCTGCATGTTGCTGTGGTTGGCAGAGCTCAGTAAAACTTTAATCCGCTTGACTGCTGATGGGTGGGGCTGGGTGCCCTCCCTGTTGGTTGTTTGGCCTGAGGTGACCCAACACTGGAGCCTACCTGGCTCTTTGGTGGGGCTAATGGCAGAGTCTGGGAGGGCTCACACCAAGGAGTACTTCCCAGAACTTCTGCTGCCATTGTCTTTGTCCTCACGGTGAGACACAGCCACCCCCCACCTCTGAAGGAGACCCTCCAACACTAGCAGGTAGGTCTGGTTCAGTCTCCTGTGGGGTCACTGCTCTTTCCCTTGGGTCCCAATGCACACACTACTTTGTGTGTGCCCTCCAGGAGTGGAGTCTCCATTTCCCCCAGTTGTGTCGAAGTCCTGCAATCAAATCCCACTAGGCTTCAAAGTCTGATTCTCTAGGAATTCCCCCTCCTATTGCTGGACCCCCAGGTGAGAAGCCTGACGTGGGGCTCAGGACCTTCACTCCAGTGGATGGGCTTCTGTGGTATAAGTGTTCTCCATTTTGTGAGTCACCCACCCAGTAGTTATGGGATTTGATTTTATTGTGATTGCGCCCCTCCTACTGTCTCATTGTGGCTTCTCCTTTGTCTTTGGATGTGGGGTATCTTTTTCGGTGAGTTCCAGTGTCTTCCTGTCAATGATTGTTCAGCAGTTAGTTGTGATTCTGGTGCTCTCGCAAGAGGGAGTGAGCGCACGTGCTTCTACGCCGCCATCTTGAACCAATCTCTGCCATCTTGAACCAATCTCTGCCATCTTGAACCAATCTCCCAGCTTATATCTTTTCCTCTGATGTTTTACCTTGCTAATTGTCTCTTCAGTTGTATGTAATCTCTTATTCATTCCATCTCTTGTCAATTTACATTGTTTTGTTTTTCAGTCCTAGACTTTCATTTTGATTTATTTTCTGCTTTCCAGCTCTTTGCTGAAATTCTCCATAGGACATTAAAATTAGTGTATGTAATAAGATACTAGTAGCAGCATTAATTTAAAATTGTTTAAAAATGTTATTGTAACAATAATAAAAGATATATAAACCAAAACATCACAGATAATTCCCTCACTAAACTTGCCTCCTTTATTTTCCACTCTGTGCCTTTATTTCATATACAGATAAAACAGTGCACATGTTAAGTGAGTGTTCAAACATTGAATTTTAATGATATACTTTGTTAAAAAATAACCTCTGTATATTTTTTCTAATACCACATTTCTAATTGTGGTCTAACATCTTATCATTCTTTGCCCAGAATTATAAAGATTGGCAATTTAAAGATTTCTTGTTCTGCCCATTAGGTATATAGTTAAGGTGTCAAATAAAATGGTTAAAAAGGTTAACATCACCAGAAGATGTATATGTTATCTTTCTACAGATATTTTTCTTTTCAAATAAGAGGAGACATAGGAGAATTTTGCTTCAGAATATTACATTTGACTTTGCCTGCCTTTAAAAGCTTTCTTTCAACCTGGATAGATTAGTTTCCATTCTTCTTTATTTAAAATCCATTTATCAAACTCCAGATGTATTTCCCTTCCCAGAACAATGCCTTTGTGTCATTAATGGTGACAGTATTGATCTTTAATAATGCTAGACTCTGAAGACTTGAAATCTTTTGATGATATCTCTATTATCACATATAAACTTTTACAAAAGCCAAATTATTAATAGATTCACATTAATATTGGTACATTTATAGGCATCTTAAATGAAATTCATGACAGTGTAAGAGGAAGCTAAATTTTAGTTGAAGATTGCCCTTAAAAATGGAAGAATTTCAAGAATTTTGATAGTTAGATAATATTAAGTAGGTAAAAATAGGAAATAAAAATGGACTTTTTCTCTGAAATAAAAAAAATTTAAACACTACTGAACTGAAAGACAGTATTCTCTGAAAATGGTACTAATAATTCTAGGTTCATTTAAAATATCAGTCATATTATGAAAAAACATAGGGATTAATCTAGCCCAGATATCTATTCCCTTGAAAACACGGTGACTATAAGCTATGTATTGAATCTTATTTTTATGAAAGGCTCCAGTAAGGAATTCATACAGAATGCCAGCTTTGGAAACTTACTTAGAGGCCATAGAACCTTAGCCTCTCATTTTCTAGATGAGCCTAAAGGAGTTGTTTCAGACATCAAGTTGGTGGGTAATTTCATGAAAATTCCTAGAACAGTTGGCGTTTGGCCTAGAGCATATGTTCTATAAATATTTTCTTTTTCTTCTTTTTTTCCTAGAACACAGAAACCTAGTTTCCCTGTTCTTGGGATCATTATGATTTGTGTGTTGCATTAATCATCTAACCTGTGATAAGAAGCAACCCCCACATCTCAGTGGCAAATAACAAATTTTTTCTTTGTCTCATTGCATGTCCTCTGTGGATGGGCTTAAGAGCTCCCCTTTTTGCTATAGGTTGCCTGTGGTTGCAGCTGTGGCAGGGGCTCTGTTCCATATGGCTCTTTTCCATGAGTCTTCATTTTGGAATCCAGGCTAATGGAGCATCCCATCTACGATAAGCTGTTCGTCAGTTAGAGATGAAAAAGCAAGAGCAGGCCTCTTCAAGAAGCTCCTGCTTGGAGCGAGCACACTGTCATTTCTGCTGACATTCATTGAGTAGTCAAGTCCAAGGCCAAGTCTGACAATATGCAGTAAGATGTGCTCCTCTGGCAGGAGTCATGGCAAACAACAAAGATGTTGCAGGGTAGGGAGCAAATAGTTGTCAACATTAATATGAGCTACCCCACGATTGATGATTATTTTAACGTGGTACCTTTATTGGGTCTACTATTCCTTCTCAATTCCAACTTGGGAGAAACGCAAGGTACTGGCTCTTGCTACATTTGCTATGGCTGAGCTGCGTTCTAATTTTTTCACATTAGACTCACAATGCAGGTCACTTTTTGGTTACTCAGGAAGAATATTTTCAAAGCTGCCACAGAATTTGAGGACCAATTGATTTTCCTTTGAATCAAATTGTTCTTACTAAACTTGAGGATGTTTATTTTATTTAAAAAAAAATGCTTGATGGAAGGGGGACATTGTGTGCAAGAGGCTGTTGTCATTTATATTCTGAAAGAAGACTTACAAAGCCTTCAACTTAATCCTTAGAGAAAGTTTAAACTTTAGGTGGTTTAGTATTGCTGGTGTTACTCATATAAAGATAAAAAGCCATGGGAAGGAAGGGTATGTTTTCATGAAGTCTTTTAAAAATGTTTTAAAGCTCAATTTAACAATCAGTAGGGTCTTAACCATCGCTTTAGAGCCTTCTTCAAAATTTATTTTTTTTTTTTTTTTTTTTTTTTTTGCGGTATGTGGGCCTCTCACTGTTGTGGCCTCTCCCATTGCAGAGCACAGGCTCCGGACGCACAGGCCCAGCGGCCATGGCCCACGGGCCCAGCCACTCCGCGGCATGCGGGATCCTCCCAGACCGGGGCACGAACCCATGTCCCCTGCATCGGCAGGCGGACTCTCAACCACTGCACCACCAGGGAAGCCCCAAAATTTATTTTTAAGAAGAGGAAGGCTCTGTGTAAAGGAATGGGGAAGAGAAGGGAATGAGCTATTTAGATTTTATTGTATATTTCTCTTACACTTCAACAATGTACTTGAACTTCACAACAGTCCTTTAATGGATGGACAGGTGAAGACGGGAGTTGAGAGTGAGAGGCGGGAGAAGGGTCACCTTCCTCCTGCCAGAGACTTGGATGATTTTTTCAGTAAAATCTGTCCATCTATCAGGTATCTGTCTATTGAGTGTGAGAACATTCACTTGTAGATTCTTTCCTGAGAGAGGAGACAATAGAACCTCAAAAGATGTAAAAGGGACTATAAGAAGAAGTCTTCTTGACTATAGGGAGGAGTCCGCCAGCCACCCAGTTCCCTTCCAGGGAGGCAATCTGTGTTGTCTGTTTCTAGAGTATTTTAGGCATTTACAAGTAAATACGTTTAACTAGATATTTCTCCCTTTTGTGTACAAAATGTATCTGTTCTACACTTAGCTTTCACTTAATATAATTTGGAGATCATTTCATATAAATATACGAGTCCCCTCCCCATACCCTTACGTCCTGTTTTTGTTTAAAGGCAGCTTAGGTGTTAACTTTGTAAATTATACCATAAGCTACTAAATTGTAGTGTGTTTCTTCTTTCTGGAAATATATGTTAAGTCTTCTCTGTCCCCAGAACGGTGCCACCCAGAGGACACTCACTAGGGGACCTCAGGAGTCTTATCAGTTTGTACCTTACGTTTATTTTTTTTTACTATGGATAACTCCTGCTTGTTTTCCCAGAGTGATAAACAGCAAGACCCTCAAGAACGCTCCTCGGACTTCCTTTGCGAGATCATACCCAAGGGAAGGGGAGGGACCCAGGAAACAGAGTCCTGTACCGCAGCACAAGGGGAGAGGTTCCCTGAGGAGCGCTCCAGGTGATAGTAGCTCTAAAATGGGAAGGAGAGCAGGCGAAGCCCTGACATGGAGGTGAAAGGGGCTCATAGCGGTGGAGAGGGCAGAGTGATGATAGGACAAGCAGCTGAGGCCAGAGGTCCTTGTGGTTCCCTAGTACGCTCCCCTTTACTGCATACATTATCATTATGATTCATCCTTCAGAAGAGCCATTCTGGTGGAAAGAGAATGTACTGTGATCTTGAATGTAAATGGGAAACGTGTGTCTGTTCAGAGTGCTGTTAAAAGGAGAATCACATCAAATTACGGTATGAAGTGGTAACTCATTTGAGGAATTACCTGTTAAATGTCAGCCATGACCTATTAATACGTTTTTCTTCATGTGTAAGGCAATGGCACTCCTCTGCTATCAGTAGGGCTATTTCCTCTCTCTATCGTACTTTGTCCCCCTTGCCACCAGCTGGGGTGAGGTGCCAGCTGGAAGTCATGAAACCCAGTGACCCTGAACAGCCTTCCTAAGGACTGACACTTGGCCATGGCTTCATTAGTACCTTGTCCGGTGTTCTCCTGCAATTAATCAGCCTCAGACAGTAATCCGATAGTTTAATAATTACATAATGCTTATTTCAGTAATACTCAAGAGCACAGGTTATGAAAGAATGTATACAATTTTTTCCCTTAATTGTTCTAGGAAGAACCTTTATAGATGGCAAATAGTAATGTAAACAGTTAAAATGAGATTTTTCAAGGCTGAATAACATTCAATTCAGATGAAAGAATTTTACTATATCCCATTTAGTCTGAGTTTTTGAAAATACCTTTTCTTTAGAAGAGGTTGCATCTGCTAGTAAGTGGTCACAAGCATCCTTGATGTTTGTGGGCACTGACCATCTATCTACTTAACAACTTAAAAAGTACCACTCAGGAGCTTATTCCCCAAACTACCCTTAGCTTATCATGCTTTCAGCTCAAAAGATCTTCTGAACTTGTCTTCTATGTAAAATCCAGAAAATATAAATTTTATAGAGCTGTGTCCTCCAGACCTATGTAGTGGCATTTTTCAAACACCACGGCACGCTGTGAAAATCCTGATTTCATCATCCTAATGAAAATTGTGCACTAGATGGTGGGCTTCAGTGTATCAGCGAAATTTGTGTAACCATACTGGCTTCTGAGCTTCCCTGGCTGCTCCTATTGAAACCGCACAACTTAGGTGGGACTCGAACCCAGCCAAAACCCAGACTGGGACTTTAAGCCACTGCCTTTTAATTGTGATCGCACACCTGGCCTCAGGACTTGCTGAAGTTCAGGTTCTTTTTGTCTCAGCACAGAAGGAATTCAGCGACAGGCAAAGTGATAGGTAAGAAGCTGATTTACTGAGAGAGATACATATTCCACAGACAGAGTGTGGTTCATCTCAGAAGGCAAGAGGCCTTGGGAGATACATTCCATAGACAGAGTGTGGGCTATCTCAGAAGGCGAGAGGTCCCGAAATATGGGGGTGGTTAGTTTTTATGGGCTGGGTAACTTCCTAGGCTAATGAGTGGGAGGATTATTCCAACTATCTGGGGGAGCTGGCGGGGATTTCCAGGATCTGGGCTACCGCCCACTTTTTGGCCTTTTGTGGTGGGTCTCAGAACTGTCGTGGTGCCTGTGGGCGTGTCAGTTAAATATACTAATATATTACAGTGAGCACATAATGAGGCTCAAGGTCTGCTGGGAGTTTAATGTTCTGCCATCTTGGACCTAATCGGTTGTAACCAGTTTTTGTTGTATCCTCAAAGGCTATGTCATTCTTTTATTATTTTTTATTTATTTATTTATGTTTTTTTGCCGTACGCGGGCCTCTCACTGTTGTGGCCTCTCCCGTTGCGGAGCACAGGCTCCGGATGCGCAGGCTCAGCGGCCATGGCTCACGGGCCCTGCCGCACCGCGGCATGTGGGATCTTGCCGGACCGGGGCACGAAGCCATGTCCCCTGCATCGGCAGGCGGACTCTCAACCACTGCGACACCAGGGAAGCCCGTATGTCATTCTTCTAAAAGTTGTGCCCTGCCTCCTTCCCTCCTGTTTCACTACCACAGATTTTCTGACTTTATTTTCTCCTTCAACGCCCTACAGCTGGGCTCTTGAAAGCCCAGGATTGTTCCAGTGCCCGAGCCTATTCCAGTGGCGGTATGGGACCAGCTGCCTCAGCTTATCTATTTTGTGAAACTTGGGATTAAACCTTGCTTCAGAACAGACCTTGGATATGTCCTCCCCGAGGTGGGTTTCTACAGCGGCTCATCTACTCTCAGCCTGTATTTTATGTTCAAGTGATTAAGGAACTTCAGGATCTCAGTCAAGTCTCTCTCCTTGTTGGTCTTGTGTTGTTATTTTTGCTTCATGCCTGAGCCTGGGTGTTTTGAAATTTATATATCCTAGTGGATAAGAGTTTGGGTGCTGCAGTCAGGATTGCATGATTTTAAATTCCAGTTCTACAGTTTACTAGCAGAGTGACCATGGGAAAGTTACCAATCTCTGTACAAGCATCAGCGTTTCTCATCTATAAAATGGGGATAATAGTAGTACCTCCCTTTGGGGGGTGTTGAAGATTAAGTGAAGTAATGCGTGTCAAACGCTTGGTACCCAGTGATTGTTCAGTAAGTGTTAGCTATTATCATTCTGACTAGGATGTTGACTATTGTCTCCAACCAGCACTGGTGGATGTGATTCTAAAGCTTCTTGAGGGTAGAGACTATGAGAGGGCCACCTGGCATATTAGTTCGTGTTTGTTAAATGAGTAAATCATGGGAATGTTCTTGTTATTTAGTTAGTTAGCTCGGAAATTAGAGATGCCACTAAACGTCCGCTTGTAATCTAAAAGTACAAAACACGCATGGAAACAATTCACCTGGAGTAAGAGTCACCAGAACAATAATTAGCAGAATTAGAACTTCAAGAATTTGAATGATATAGTTATTGGGTACAAAATAAAAAATAAGATGCTTTTTTTAAAAAAGGATGGAATAGAGACCATGAGAACGAAACAAGATGTGATCATAGTATAGTAATTTTCTACAACCTCCTTCTTCCCCCCTTAAAATTTCCTGAGAATCATTTTTCCTCCTAAGAGAGTGCATGGCCAGGACATGGTCAGCTTATCACTTCAGCATCATATAAACAAGAGAAAGGGGAGAGAAAGTGCACTCATATGCTGACCCTTTTATGCATGGTGGCTTCACCCACTAGCAGATGTGGTCTGATCTGTATCTTGGACTATGACTTAGAATTTCCCCTCTTTGGAGAGAATGGGGTGTGAGGAGGGTACTGGAGGTAACAGAGATACCTAAAAAAGTATGTCTTCTCATAAAAGACCACAACATCAGAGAATGTGTTTAGGGAAAATAATGATTTCATTGAATTGTTTAATTTTAATGAATTTATTCTTGCTGTTTATGTTGTAATCATGTTAATTAAAAAACAATTTCAAAGTGTGTTTCAGTAATGAAGACCCTGACCTGTTTATGTGATGATTAAAAATCAAATTATCTATAGTGCCCATTTGCAGAAGTCCTCAGGAGTGCTCAGTTTGAGAACTGATAATAATGAATGTTTCCCAGCTTGTGGCAATACGAGGAAACTCCATGTTTGAGCGTTATACAGCATTGACTGCTGTGTGTTCCTTCCAGTCTAGGGTTTCTGCTCATCCTCTCTTGTGTTGCTGACTTGGTTGTTTTTTTTTTTTTTGCTTGTTTCTTTTAGCTTTTTATTTTAACATAACTTTTTTTTAATATAAATTTATTTATTTATTTATTTATGGCTGTGCTGGGTCTTCGTTTCTGTGCGAGGGCTTTCTCTAGTTGCGGCGAGCGGAGGCCACTCTTCATCGCGGTGCGCGGGCCTCTCACTATCGCGGCCTCTCTTGTTGCGGAGCACAGGCTCCAGACGCGCAAGCTCAGTAGTTGTGGCTCACGGGCCTAGTTGCTCCGCGGCATGTGGGATCTTCCTGGCCTAGGGCTTGAACCCGTTTCCCCTGCATTGGCAGGTGGATACTTAACCACTGCGCCACTAGGGAAGCCCCTTAACGTAACTTTTGATTTACAGTCAAGTTGTAAGGAATTCCCATATATCCTTCACCCAGATTCCCTGTATGTTAAGAATGTAGCACATTTACTTTTTCTCTCTTGACATATTTCTCTTAACGTAAGTTTAACAATAATTTCTTAATATTTATACTAATAACATTATACATTAAGATATACAATACTAACAGTAAATATAATCTAATACAGCATAGTAAGCTTAGTACATTAAATAGCCTTTCATATTTCCTGTCCATATTTCTCTGGTCATCTTGAAAAATTTTTCAACATAACATAACAGACCATACTTTGCAACTTGCTGATGTTCCCCTAAGGCTTCTAAAATCTAGATCCTCATCCTGGCTCTCTCTCTCTTTTCCCCTTACAATTTAGTTGAGTGAACTGGTCATGTGTCCTGTAGCATGCCCACAGTCTCTGCTTACTGTTTGCATCCTCGTGGTGCATGCAACCCATTCCTCTGCCCCTCTTTATTCCCTAAAGACTGGTTGTTCGATGTAGAGGCTTGATCAGATTCAAGTTTGATTTTCTTGGTGAGAATATTTCATATTGTTGGATTCTAATTCTATCGTACTTTCTTTAGTAGCTGGAATACTTCCATAAGGAGAATATCCATCAACTATTTTGTCATGTTGTCTAGATTTTTTTTTTTGCGGTATGCGGACCTCTCACTGTTGTGGCCTCTCCCGTTGCGGATCACAGGCTCCGGACGCGCAGGCTCAGCGGCCATGGCTCACGGGCCCAGCCGCTCTGCGGCATGTGGGATCTTCCCGGACTGGGGCACGAACCCGTGTCCCCTGCATCGGCAGGCGGACTCTCAACCACTGCACCACCAGGGAAGCCCTGTCTAGATTGTTTTTAACTTTTGCAGAAAGGAGTCAATGAATTCTGGTACCTAGCTCAATAATTAAAAGTCATTTGGGCTTTTTATAGCTTATGAAGAACAACATCCGAATACCAAGCAGGAGTTCGTTGGAAAATCAGATTTACTGGAAGTGATTCACAAATATCATGACTAAACTATTATTATCTCCCTCACTTAGCTGTGCCTCATGACTTCTCCTATTTAACTAAATCCAGTTCATGATTCTTGGCAAACTTTAATGTATTCATTTAAAATGAGTAATGAAATAATTTAACAGTGAATCACCTTTAATTATTTATTTTTATATTGAATAGCAGGAAACCAACAGAAATTTGTCACTTTTGTTTGAGAACGCAGTTAAATTTATTATTTGACTCTTTCACCCTGGTTAATTAACCAGTTATGTTTAATTTGAAAGCTTATAAAATTAAGTTTCTTATCAGCATAGAACAAGGCCTTTTATAATACAGCATCTGAATTTAAAAGTGCTGACTTGGTTTTTGATCCCTCAGAAGAGAAAAGGCACTGCTTCGTTGCCATGGGTATTTCTATTCTGCATGGAGGTTTAGGAAAGCTCCCTCATCCCTTAGGAATTCATAAATATGCTGGTTTCTTGCTGCCGAGGTCTTTCTTCCCACTCCAGGTGACTCTCTTGGACAATATCTAAGAAGACCTATGTTAGCTCCTGTGCATGGTCCCATCTGGTCCACAGGAAATAGTCACATATCCTTTGTTCCACAGACTCTGGGAACATAGGCTGCCCCATGCAGCCATCTCACATTTACTTTTCTATCAAAGCCTCTAGCCAGCTGGGTCTCACCCTTTAGATATTTCAGGTGGGAGTCAGTCTGTATATTACCATCTCTAGAGGCCAAATATCAAACTCTCTAAGTGCTCTCCTTAAAGCCCCTCTATTTTGATTTGCAGGGATGTGGGAAACACCCCTTAGTTTACTACCTTGGGAGCAGGGTTGGATCTCTTGGTACACCAACAGCTTTCTCCAAAATCTCCTAATCTCTGACTTCTGACCCTTTTATATCCTGATATAGCTGAGGAGGTAGGAGACATGTAACTCTTTTAAAATTAAACTTTAAATTTGACACAGTTATAAATTTACATGCAGTTGTAAGAAATAATCCAGAGAGATCCCATGTACCCTTTACCCAGTTTCCCCCAATGATAGCATCTTCCCAAACTGTAGTATAATATCACAACCAGGATTCTGACATCAGTACAGTTAAGATGCATTAAAGTTCCATCCTTACAAGGTCCTTTGGCTAGAGAGAAAAGGCTCTTGGGGAACTTTTTAGTCTGTGCCCTGGGTTTCTGGGTGGCTGGCTTCTTCAGCCCCTACTCTGGGATTTATGAGGCAAAAAGAAAAGCCAGGAAACTCACCACTGTGTTATTCCCTAGTTTGTCTATCTTCTTTTCTCCAACTTTCAGCGTCTTCTTTCATTCGTTTTATATGTAATGTCCAGGGTGTTTGGTTGTACTTAGTGGGGAAGACAGGGAAAAGTATGTCAACTCCACCCTCCCAGAAGTGGAAGTCTATGTAACTGTTTTTTGATCACCTCTTCTGCAATTTCTCAGCATAGCTTTGCACTTCACTTGGAATTTGAGATTGTCTTGGTGCCTCAGCTAAAATTTCCTGTTAGCATTTAGTCATATACATGTGAAGAAGAAAGGGTTACAAAAATACATTCTCAACAGTCATGATTATAAAAAGTACCTGGGTTTTCATTGTTTTAGTAACAACATGTAAACATGTTCCTAGATGATTCTTCTGGCTTCAGGGAGATCATTCTGGAAAAGTAGGTCTTGGGAAAACTATTAAAGAAATGACTAAATTCCATTGTTGAAAAGATGAATATTGTTACTATGCATTCTCTTTCACTTGTTATAACTAACTGGGGAGCTATTTATTGCTTCTGGTAATGGGGCAGCCAGAGTATAGTATATATAGTGGTGGGCTGGAGTCAGTTTGTAGTGACTTGTGAGAGGTGATTGTTTTCAGGAATTCTGCAAGGTAATAAACATAGCTGTTGTTAAAAATTAAATTGTATAAAATTTCAGTAAATTGTATTAAAAACAAAGGTAACAAATACTCAGTATTTACCACTTTCTAGTTAGTTTACTATTATCTACGTTCTTGAGATTATTTATGTCTATTGTATATGTGGTGGAAATACTGTGTAATGGCTTCCTACTGTAGATCTCCCTCAAACTCTATGTTCAGTGATATCACATTGGTAGCTTGAAATCAGTCATGGTAGGAATATTTACACCATAGAAACTGGAAAATTCTATAAATCAGGGCTTTCCCCTGGAGAGCCTGTTGTTAAACAATTTCCAGAATACCACTGAGTATAAGCCATTTTCCCAGATTCTCTCTATCCCTGAAGATAATTGTTCTTATTCTCCAATAAGAACAGTCTCCTATCTCAGGAGCTTTTGAATTTCCAGACCTACATTACTTGCATTTTATATAATGCAATGGCAAGATAAGAGCAAGTATTTCTTCATCCCTCACAATCCATAGTGGGAAACAGATATGTTTCCTATTATTCTGCCTTTTGAGAAGCCTTGACAATGGTGCTGATGCTATGTTGAGATTAACTACGTGAGCAGAAGAAGTGTGGCAAGGGAGAAGACAAACGACTTGTTTTTTCAACACAGTTGCCCTAGGTATTGTCTTTAATTACACTCCTGCTTGACTGATAAGGGAGCTGGCTTCTGACAGCTGTGAGGAGCTGCAACGCCACAAAGCCTAATATTTCTTTTGGGGCGTAAGTGATGTCTTGTGCACTAAGCAACATAGACATGAATTATTTTTGAGGATCGTGATTGGCATGTTTCTACTATGTTTAGGGCCTTAGTTTTCTTAAAGCTACATGGCCCACATTTGGAAGTTTTCATATTGCATTTAGTGAGGCAGGAGATTTTAGCAGTTAAAACATAGATGCGTTTTTTCAAGATTTTCAGCATATTCCTTATTCATATGCCTTTTTACTCCACATTTAAACAATAGGCTGATATCTGCTTGAAGGCATGATTGATAACTATCCTGATACCTTTTAAGTTTGGCCAGAATTCACCCAGGCTGTTCTGAATGTCCCTATACTGTGAACCCAAAGCAAAGATATATGATGTAGAGACCATGTGACATTTAATTTTTTGGGGGGAGGCAGGGGAGGAAAAAAAAATAGCAGAACTGCTTTTCAATCTTTTACCTGGTTGTCCTCACCTCCTTTGTGGTAAATGGCCAAATGCCAAAGCAAAAAGCAGTATAGAAAAGACACGTGTTACTGTGTGACGCAAGTGCCGAGAGAGTATGAACTGGAGAAAAGATGCAACTGGTACTCTTGTTGTGAGCTGCAGGGTGGAAATTCTAAAGCAATGAAGGTAACTGATGATTTCATTTATTAAAGTGTTTTCAATTTAGAATCTATTAAATGTGATTAAAAAGCCCTGCTCCCTATTATAGTATTCTAGAATAATCTATACAAAATTGGGCGTGAAGTAATTGAACATTTTACGTGGGGTCTTAAATAGTGTTTCTGTCCAATGAGGGCATCATTTTAACTTTCCACTTCAAGGAGAGATATACTCTTCATGACAAAGGCCTTTGAAGTATGCTAATTCAGTTGCTGGAACTCAGCTATGGGGTAGGGAACACCCATGCCAAGAGAGTCAGCTGCATGGTACACAGTGTGGAGGGACAGGGAGCTCCAGCATCAAGCACAGCAATACCTAGAATCTGTGGGAGCACCGAGCTGATCTCCCTGTGCTATGCAGCTGCTTTGCACTAGCTATCTGTTTTACATTTGGTAGTGCACATATGTCCATGCCACTCTCTCACTTTGTCCCAGCTTACCCTTCCCCCTCCCCGTGTCCTCAAGTCCATTCTCTATGTCTGTGTCTTTATTCCTGTCCTGTCCCTAAGTTCTTCAGAACCATTTTTTTTTAAGATTCCATATATATGTGTTAGCATACGGTATTTGTTTTTCTCCTTCTGACTTACTTCCCTCTGTATGACAGACGCGGGGTTCATCCACCTCACTACAAATAACTCAATTTCGTTTCTTTTTATGGCTGAGTAATATTCCATTGTATATATGTGCCACATCTTCTTTATCCATTCATCTGTTGATGGACACTTAGGTTGCTTCCATGTTCTGCCTATTGTAAACAGAGCTGCAGTGAACATTGTGGTACATGACTCTTTTTGAATTATGGTTTTCTCAGGGTATATGCCCAGTAGTGGGATTGCTGGGTTGTGTGGTAGTTTTGCCAGACAATTTTTAAAGATCAGGGCCCATAGCAGTGAAAAAGACAAGGTCCCTGCTCTCATAACTTTTACATTATCCTTGGGGGAAACAGGATACATGCTAAAAGAAAAAATATCAGATAGGAATATATACTGTGCAAAAAATTGAAATAGGGAGATGATTTGGGGGAATAGTTGGTTGACTATTTTATATAGGGTAGTCAGGAAAGACTCATTGAGGAGGTAACATCTGAGATGAGACTTAAAGTTTGAGAAAGAAGATTAGGGGGAAAGCATTTTAGTTTGAGAGAAAAGCCAGTAGAAATGTCCTAATGCAAAACGGAGATTGGTATGTTCAAAAGAAGCCCAGCATGGCTGGCACATGGCAAGCCAGGTAGGGAAAAGGATGGAGAGCTAGGAAGAGGCAAGAAAGTCTCTGAAAGCCAGCAAAGGAGATTGACTCTCATTCTAAGTGCAAAGAGATGTCACTGATGGGCTTTAAGCAGGGGAGTGACATGGACTAATTTACATCATAAAATGCACTTCTGGTTGCTGTGTGGAGAATAGATGATTGGAGGTGGTTGCAATATTCTATGTGAGAGATGGTGGTGGTTTGGATTGCAGAAGAAGCAGTAGATGGGGAGATAGAAATGCATTTGGGTGTGTTTTTAAGATAGAGTTGATAGGATTTGCTTATAGGCTGGATGTGTGGAGTGAGGAGAAGAGGAATGCATGCAAGGTAAGCTCTTAGATTTTTGGCATGAGCAACTGGTGATGGTGCAGTTGACTGGGATGAAGAAGCCTGGGAAAGGAGAGCAGCATGTTTTTTTTGGGGGGAGAGGGGCAGATGCTGGTGTGTGGGATGAAGTGGAGGATATTAGGGGGCCCCAAATGGCAGTGTGGTGTTTGAGATATCCTACAAGATGGAACATGCCTTATCCACTTGTGGGACTGACATAGCAACTGGCACATTGTAAGTTGGGTCAATAATGATATTTGGATGAAAGAATGAATGAGTGAAGTGGATGGTATCCTGCTCTGTCACATCCTCACTATCATCAGATGCTGCCTCATCACACACAGGGAGCACAGAAAGATACAGACTAATTCAGCAGGTAACACGTTCAGGCAAAAATAGGCTCGATAAGGCTGCATTTTGTAAAAGGGCTGCTACTTGTTTCTTCTCCCTACAAGTAGTAATTTGGATATACTAATCTGGAATCCTGGGGAGAGGTCAGATTTGCTGAGAAAGATTTGGTAGTCTTGGAATATAGATGTTTTTTAAAGCCACAGGATGCCTTGGGGTTCCTTTGGAAGAGCATATAGATAAAGGAATGGGGCCTGGATTAGTGTCTTATTGTGACTGTAACAAATTACTACACACTTAGTAGCTTAAAACAACACAGATTTATTATTTTATGGTTCTGGAGGTCAGAAGTCAAAACTGGGTTTTACTGGACCCAAATCAAGGTTTTGGTTGAACGCTCTCTGTAGGCTCTAGGACAGAATTCGTTTTTCTCCCTTTTCTAGCTTCTCAAAGCAACCTGCTTGCATTTGCTTGTGGCCCCTTCCTCATATTCAAAGTGCAGCCAACCTCTGTTTCCATTGTCACACCTTTTTCTTTTTTCTTTCTTTCTTTAATTAATTTTATTGAAGTATAGTTGATTTACAATGTTGTGTTAATTTCTGCTGTATAGCAAATGACTCAGTTATACATATGTATTCTTTTCCATTATGGTTTATTACAGGATGTTGAATATAATTCCCGGTGCAGTACAGTAGGACCTTGTGTTTATCCATCCTATATATAATAGTCTGCATCTGCTAGTCCCAAATTCCCAATCCTTCCCTCCTCCATTCCTCCCCCCTTCCTTGGCAACCACAAGCCTGTTCTCTATGTCTGTGAGGCTGTTTCTGTTTCATAGATATGTTTATTTGTGTCGTATTTTAGGTTCACATATAAGTGATATCATATGATGTCTGTCTCTTTCTGACTTACTTTGCTTAGTATAGTAATCTCTAGGTCCATCCATGTTGCTGCAAATGGCATTATTTCATTCTTTTTAATGGCTGAACAATATTCCATTGTATATGTATACCACATCTTCTTTATCCATTCATCTGTTGATGGACATTTAGGTTGCCTCCATGTCTTGGCTATTGTAAATAGTGCTTCTATGAACATTTGGGTGCATGTATCTTTTTGAATTATAGTTTTGTCTGGGTATGTGCCCAGGAGTGGGATTGCTGGATCATACGGCAACTCTATTTTTAATTTTTTGAGAAACCTCCATACCGTTTTCCAGAGTGGCTGCACCAATTTACATTCCCCCCAACAGTGTAGGAGGGTTCCCTTTTTTCCACACCCTCTCCAGCATTTATTAGTTGTAGACTTTTTTTCAAAAACATTTATTTATTATTTATTTATTTTTGGCTGCGTTGGGTCTTTGTTGCTGCCCGCAGCCTTTCTCTAGTTGCAGTGAGCGGGGGCTACTCTTCGTTGTGGTGCGTGGGCTTCTCATTGTGGTGGCTTTTCTTGTTGCGGAGCATGGGCTCTAGGTGCATGGGCTTCAGTAGTTGTGGCACGTGGGCTCTAGAGCGCAGGCTCAGTAGTTGTGGCACACGGGCTTTGTTGCTCTGTGGCATGTGGCATCTTCCTGGACCAGGGATTGAACCCGTGTCCCCTGCATTGGCAGGCGGGTTCTTAACCACTGTGCCACCAGGGAAGTCCCTGTAGACTTTTTAATGATGGCTATTCTGACTGGTGTGAGGTGGTACCTCACTGTAGTTTTGCTTTGCATTTCTCTGATAATGAGCAATGATGAGCATCTTTTCATATGCCTATTGGCCTTTTGTACATTGTCACAATTTTCTCTGCCTCCTGCTTCCCTTTTTCCTTTATAAGGATTCTTGCGATTTTATTGGGCCCATCTGGATACTCCAGGATAATCTCCCATCTCAAGATCCTTAATCATATCTGCAAAGTCCCTTTTGTCATCTAAGGTAAAATATTCACATTCTGGGGATTAGGATATGAACAACTTTACAGGTATTATTTTGCTACTACAGGGACTAAGACTGATCCTTGGAGTATTCCTAGGAGGCTGAACAGAGAAGATCCAGAAAAGGAGAAGAAGAGGAAGGTCCAGTAAGAAAGGAGGAAAGCCAGGAGAATGTGTCACAGAAGCCAAAAGTAGACAGTTTTACCAAAGAGGGAGTATAATTGTATCAGTTAGCTTTGAGTTTGGCTGTAAATAATGGAAAACCCTATTACAGTGGTTTACCCAAAGAATGGGTTTATTTTGGTCCTATAACAGTAAGTCTAGAAGAGGCCACCCATGGCTGGAGTACTAGCACAAGGTGCCTCTGTTGTCCTCCTCTGCTGCGTTTAGTGTGTGGCTTCACATTTGCAAGATGGTGACTGTATCTCTAGGCTTTGAGTTTGCCTTCAGTCAGAAGATGCGAAAGGGTAAAGAGAAAAGGTCAAAGGGTAAAAGGTCAGCTGAGTGTGGTTCCTTTTTTTTTGTGGCTATTTTGGGTCTTTGTTGCTGTGTGCGGGCTTTCTCTAGTTGTGGCGAGCAGGGGCTACTCTTTGTTGCGGTGTGCAGGCTTCTCAATGTGGTGGCTTCTCTTGTTGCAGAGCACAGGCTCTAGGTGCATGAGCTTCAGTAGTTGCAGCATGTGGGCTCAGTAGTTGCAGCACATGGGTTCAGTAGTTGCAGCACGTGGGCCCTAGGGCGCATGGGCTTCGGTAGTTGTGGCTTGTGGGCTCTAGAGTGCAGACTCAGTAGTTGTGGCGCACGGGCTTATTTGCTCCGCAGCATGTGGGACCTTCCTGGACCAGGGCTCGAACCTGTGTCCCCTGCATTGGCAGGCAGATTCTTAACCACTGCACCACCAGGGAAGTCCCGAGTGTGGTTACTTTTTGAGAAACTTTCTCAGAAACACCTTCCGGTCACTTCGGCCTACATCTCATTGGTCAGGTTACGTGGCCATCTCTAGTGGCATGAGAGGAGTCTGTTGGCCAGAAAGGGGAAGAATGAATATCAGGTAGGCAGTTTACAGAGTCTGCTGCTGTAATATTTGTTAATCATAAAATTTTTGTGAAGAAAAAGGCATCAAGAGGTCTTTCATTCACAATCACTTCTTCCAAGGGGGTTGCGGCTTTAAAAATAGACTTAACTCCTTTTTAAAGGACTTTGATGATTGCTGTTCTATAACCTTCACAGAAATTCTTGTAACGTTTGATTCATACACTCATGAAGCTTTTTCCTTCTGTCTCAGAATTTCCTCTCAGAAGTGATTTAATCCCATTTCTTTTTGTTCACTCTTCTGGAGAGATGGCGTAATACCAGTCAGCATCAATCAATTGTCTGGACCCTTGAAATAGTTTGAACTAGCAGTCCTCCAATGAATTAGTGGAAAAAGGCATTGGGGTGAAATACAGGTGTAATTCTGTTAGAGCTTATTGAGGAAATTAGTGACATACAAAGTGAGGGAAAGTACACTCAGTTTTTACTGGGAAAGAACTGGCTGAGTGAATTTTCATACAAATTGGAGGGAGAGTGTTATATACGGTCTTTATTGATGAGGATGGAAATTTGGATACTTAAAAATGGAAATGTAATAAGTACTTTAAAAGACTGCAGAGAGCTGATTGCAAGGCCAGAGAGAATTGTTGGCTGTGCTGAAGTGTCACCCCCAGGGGAAGGGAGAGAAGAGAACATGGTGCTTCGGTGAAGGCACTTCTGTGCCTGAATTAACTCAAGTTGCCGTGTGTCAGTCTCTTTTGAGTTGGTGTTTTTCTGGTTTGGTGGGTTTTATCTCCTGTGTGTGCTCATTGGCAGGATGAAGGCTAGTATTGAGCAACCATTAGAAAGGAGAAACATTTTAAAATGTCATCTTTTGGTGAGTTTTCCTATTATGCCTTAAAAGGTGGAAACAAATGTGCTTTGAAGTTCGTTTTTTTCCTTCACATGCTATTCTTGGCCAGCCTTCCAGGCTAGAAAATTGCTACTGTCTCCCCTCACCACCAGTGATCCAAGCTTCAATTCTGGAACTTTTAAAAAATGTTATCAGTGGTTCCACAATCCCAGAAATTTCTTCTCTTCAGTATGTGTTACTCTCCCTCATTCCCCAATACACACATGCACACACACATGCTGAGTGCTGGTTACATTAATCTTGAATCGAAACCCCATGTCTCTCTCTCTCTCTCTCTCTCTCTCTCTCTCTCTCTCTCTCACACACACACACACACACACACACACACACACAGAGTTCTGTGTTAGGATGGAGTTGATGGCTCTTGTTAATGAGACTCGCTCACAGTATATCCTAATCAGAAGGCCAGTGAGTAACTGATGCTTTGATTTTTGATTGATTTGATAGCAGAAACTAAAATGCCTGAGTATTTGAAAATATAAAAGGGCTTTAATCTTTAGTATTCAGCACACTGATTTTCATCATTGATTGTAACTTCATGGCCCAGAGAAGGTGGTATTTGAGTTGGTGTTGAAGGATTTTGATGAGAGGAAAGGGAAAAAGAGCATTTCAAGCTAAGGGCACAGTGTGAGAATGGGCAGGAAAGCAAGACACGGCATTGTATACACAAGTGGCAAATAATCTGGCGAGGCTTGTGCATGTAGTTTGGGTAGTATTGTGATGGGACATGAAGTTGGAGATATACTTCAGAACCATGTTTTGAAGGCCTTGAATGCCAGACTCTGGGGTTGAGTTTTATCCGTCAGATTTTTTTTTTTTTTAGGCAAGGAGATTTTTTGAATGGGGAAATGATCTGATCTGTGCCTTAGGAATATAACTTATAAAATAATAAAAGTAATTTTAGGGTACAGAATTCTCATCGGTATACAGAGTTCTGAAGTTTACATAGCTTTTCCATCTAACATGTGATCCTATAGAATGAAGCACATGAAGAAAGCAACCCCGCTACATAGGTCATTACTATGAAAAAATTAATTTGACTTGAGAAAAGGAGGCCAATATCCTTACTCTTCATTAGAAAAGACATTTAGATGATTCCAGTTGTCAGAAAATGCAAGGGCATATCTTTTGCTGCTGTGAACTCCTGTGACTGAAGGTGTGCAAGTTCAGACTATATAGTCCTGTGATTATCAGTCTAGAATCACTCTAAATTATTCCTTCTCTCTTATCGACCCTCTTCTATGGCAATGGTCCAAAGTGATCATTAATGAAAATGTGCTATTTTACTGATGACAGAGAGATGGTCATTTGATACACATGGAATATGTGTGAAAAAAAGAAACTTTAAATAATCTCAATAGGCTATAATTAGAAACAGTAAGGAGGCTTATAAGAATTGGTAAAGAGAAGCACCACAAAGAGAAACAGAAGCAACCACAAAAGCAGAAAGGATGGAAACCAAGAGACAGAACAGGTCACTGGGGCTTCTGATACAGATATGCCACAGTATTAATTGCTTTATTAGAAGAGGAACGGCCTAAAAATATGTGAAGGAGGCTGGGCCCTAGAGGTACCAATGACAGTGGAAACCGTTGCCATGACAAAGGCAAGGAAAAGTCAACCAAAGGAATTACTAATCCATATGAGTGTAAATGTGTCTGACACTGAATAATGTGAGCTGATTCCTTGGCAGATTCCAACACTATTTTTGAACCTGAAAAAAAAATGTTTCAGCATTTGTCACATGCAGGTTTAATTTTATGGATTTCACAGTAAGGAGTAACTAACTTTCTCATAAGAGGTGGGCTTTGATTTTAAAATGACTTTTATTATAAGAATATCGTAGGAACATTGAAAGGTATTTTCAAAAGAAAAAAGAAAGAAATTGCTTATCATCCTCCCTATCAATACAACAGCTTGCCTTTTCCTTCTCTACATCCAGTTGCATGTTTACATATCTGTAATCTTAGTGTTCTGACAGTTTTGTATTCCACGTTTATTATTTAACCTCATGTCTAAAGCATTTTCCATATTTTAAAATCATCTTTGTAGTTAACAATGAAAATTTCTGTGCAATAATTTATTAATTGCATTGTATCATTTACTCAACCATTCACCTGTTGGAAGGAATTTATGTTTTATTCACAAGTTGCGTTATAGGCAATGTAGAGGGAGTAGGTAAAGTTCAGATTAATGTTACTAAAACACTGGCTTTCAACATTACATAGAGTTGAGTTTGGGCCATGGTGCATTACAATACACAAATAACTGCTAGCTGGAGGGCGGGAGGGGTCAGTAATTCTTGATTATCAGGTAGTGCCAACAATTAATAGGATAGGGAAGAATGCTTTTCTCATTATGACACATATTGCTTTATAATGCACACCTGCTCCCATACCCTGGGCTCTGCTGCAATCCCCCAGTGTTTTTCTGAAAGACCATTTCTTACCCCAAATGAATCTGTCAATAATAATTATTATGGTAAAAGTGAAAAACCCAGATAACATGATTGAAACATTTCCTGGTAGTCTGCAGTGAAGAAGAGTAACTGCATCACAGGATGACAGTTGTCTCTTGCATTCATGGTAAATCAGGTGTCTTTTTCATCCTGTATTGAAAGGCATTCTGCTTGGCCTCATATACTATACCATTCATCTTGTTCTGTGTACATAATGGTGCTACTGGCTCGGAATGGCTGTGCCAGTGTTTCAGGTTGTTAGCGGAGCTGCTTGCTTCTGTGAGGATGCCTTCTGAATGTTATGTCTATTCTACTGTCAGCCTGCATGGTTAGCAAATCAAAGGGCAGCCCCGTAAGTCACTATGTAGAGGTGCTGCTTGAGCTTGGGAAATTCAGTGCAAGCTTAATGCCCCAATGATGGATTAATGGCAGATTGAAAGTGGAAACAGTTGTTATCCAAACTACTGTTTTGATGACCATTCAATTACTGAAGAGTTGCACTAATTTAAATTGATTAAAGGACGTTGGTTTTGTGTAATTGTCATTAGAAATAAATGCTGAAGGGTTGTAAATCAGCATTTTGTGTTCCAGTAAGTTATCTGGCTGGAAGGAAGAATAGAAGGGTTTGAGGAGGTAAAGGAATAAGTAAGAAGGGGTTGGGAGAATGGAATAAACACAGGAAAACCAATAAACAAACAGGTTGAGGTGATTGATCCCAATCACCAGACGCTCTCACTTAGGAAATTTTTTGGATACTTAGTTATTAGCAAACCACCTGGTCAGAGGACTGTTCTGGGCTTTCTTCTATGTTCAGAATTGCCAGGGGCAGCATTTGAGGGTCAGACTAAATTTCTGGCACTTAACTTAAAACACTTTGAAGTGAATAAGTTCTAGGTTTCTTTTTCCCAAGTCAGAAAGGGCCACTGAAGAAGAGTTTATTTTCTTGTGATGAGTATATGCCTAATGTCTCTGCCAGGAAGCTAAAATCCCAAGGAAAGGGGCATTCCACTTGTCATTGCAAGAGGAACAAAAAGGGTGGAAAGGGACCTCAGAGATCTCAGAGGACAGGGTGCGAGGAAGGAGGGGTTAGTGCAGTGACTTTCAAACTTCAGCCCCAACTGACTGTAAGAAACATATTTTACATGGTGACCTAGCGTGGGTGTGCATAAGCATGCAACACCAGACAAGCTTTTTATAAAACGATGCTTATACTTACTGTGCAACACTGACATCTTTTCATCAAAAGCATCACCAGCACCAGCCTACTGATAAGACAACATACATTAATTCATCTAATTTAGTCCTCACATTAGCACTAAGCAGGTACTCTCGTTACTGTTTTCTAGATGAGGAAACAGGGCTTTGAGAGCTGAAATCACTGGCTATGTTCATGACAGTTAAGTGGAGGAGCTGGGACATGGGCATGTATCTGAGTGATCAGAGCTGAGCCATTCTCCTCTGTGCTAAATGGCCTTTCCTCAGGAAGCACTAAAAAGTGGTCCTGACTTCCTTAGCAACTAAAGAAAGGAGAGAAAGATGATCAGTGAAAAGGACTGTAATATCCCAAGAAGTGCTCAGAAACCTAGGCTTTCAGAGTCAATATGGCATCAGCAGAGCCCTGTGATTCAAAGCGTGGGCTCCATGGGTCAGGCAGCCCAGTCTGACTATTGCTGCCCGACACTGACCAGCTGTTGCACTTGGGCAAGTTAAAACTCTCTAAACATCACTTTCCTCATTTCTAAAGTGCTAATGTTAATAGTGGCCTCCTTGTAGGTTTGCTATAAAGAGTAAAAGAGAGGACCCACAGAAGGATTTAACATGGTATTGAGAACAGATTTGGCATTCCATAAATGTAGGTGTTACCATGGACATAGAGAAGGTACGTGAGTGTGTTAGAAACCCCTTCATTCAAAGTCAGGCTACTTCAGCTGTAAATCCATAACTTTTTTTTTGTTTGCGGCAATCCAAATCCTACTGAGAAGCCAAATGTGTTATTTGAGCCAATTAGGGCTAGATGGAAATTTGTAATAAACATTTGCTAATCACGCAAAGACCCCTAAGCAGTTCCTGAGATGATGGGGACAGAATTGCCTCTAGGTCATTACTTTCATTATAGCTCCTATAATCCTGACTAAAAACAACCATGAGTTCTCTTGTTGATAGCCCCATTTATATGAATTAGTGGCTTCAGTTCAGTTTCCATTACCTACGTCTCTCAATCACCAAATTATAGATTCCAAAATTTGAAACTTATATTCTAAAACGAATGGAGTAAACTTAGAAAGCTTGGAAGAAACTTAGAATCTCCACCATGACAAATTGCTACAAGAATTTGTTTGTAAGATATGCTGTTAGAACAGCAGAGGGGTGATGTTCTTTTTTTTTAAAAATTAAATTTATTTTATTTATTTATTTTTGGCTGTGTTGGGTCTTTGTTGCTGCGCGCAGGCTATCTCTAGTTGCGGTGAGCGGGGGCTATACTTTGTTGCAGTGCGCGGGCTTCTCATTGTGGTGGCTTCTTTTGTTGCAGAGCACGGGCTCTGGGTGCATGGGCTTCAGTAGTTGTGGCTCAAGGGCTCTAGAGCACAGGCTCAGTAGTTGTGGCTCATGGGCTTAGTTGCTCCGTGGCATGTGGGATCTTCCTGGACCAGGGCTCGAACCCGTGTCCCCTGCACTGACAGGCAGATTCTTAACCACTGCACCACTAGGGAAGCCAGGGTGAGGTTCTTTGATTTGGACTGTGCCATAAATACCTTGTCAAGCTAGGCACGTGTCCCAAGCATTAGAGGAACTTGGACAGAATGCAGAAGTGAGAACAGTATCTTTCTCTCTTGTTGAAGCACCTCCAGTTTTGTCAGCTAGTGACAATCCAGTCCACAAGGTATGGGAATTATCATCAAAAACTGATAAATAATACTGTCATTGTTCAAAAGGAAACCAAGCTATTGAGATAATGCTGTGCGTGAAGTTTCATTTTGTGAGCTAGATCTTATCAGATAATATTCCCACCCGTGCCTCCATCTTGGGTAAGTTGTATAAAACTTGGCGAAATCTCTGCTCATGATCTTCTCAAATTCTTGGAACAAGTTATTTGGGACTTGGGTAACTTCACCAATGAGGGCCTCTAATGGATCTACTATTTGGAATGAATTGCAGGGGGACAAGTGCAAAGACTGAATCCATATGAGTGGTTTGAATCTTGTTATGCTCTCATGATTTCCAGAACATGTTATGTCCCATGTAGATGCTTTTTCTCCAAATACATACTGTGTGGCATTGATAGGCTCTTAAAATATCAAGAATTTATATTGGTGATAATAGTGGTTACATATTTTTGAGTGCTTACTGTGTGCCAAGCTATGCTAAGTACTCTACATTCAAAATTTCATTTCCTATTCACTGCAATTTTGTAAGGTAGGTCCTACTACTATCCCCATTTTACAAATGAGAAAACCAAGGCACAGAGAAGTTACTCATTGCCCGTGGTCATGCAGCCAGCTCTGTCTCATGTTGACAAGCTATCAACAGTGCTTTACCTCCTATTTCTCATCTTTGATTGACCCTTAATACATCTTCTGAAAAATAACAACACATTGCAGTGGTTCCTAGTCACCAAAAAGTCTTCCAAAATATATTTTATCTTTGCTTTTTTACTGTCACATGGATATTGCTAACAATTGTTTGTGGATGAAAGCCATAGCCTGAAGAAGCCATTGGTGCCAGGGCTCCTGTTCCACCAGCTTCAGTATTTGTTGACATGATCTTCTGCCCCTGCAAAAGCATCTCTGATTCTAGAACCCAGAGGCCACTGATCCTACAACAATAGATAAGCCTATGTGCACAGAAGTGCCTCAGTGACCTCTGTACCCACCAAGATCGTACCTGGAGTGGCTTTCATCTCCTTTCTTTTAAGACCCAGGCAAGGGACTCTGCCTCTGTGAAACCTTCCCTCACCTCTCCACATCTTCCCCGGCTGAGGTGGCAGCGTGCACTTCAATAGGCAAGTTCAGGGCAGCTGTCTGGTATACCTGGATCCTAGGGCACTTGGTGGGGGTATCAACAGAAGGGGAGGAGACTTATTGATTAGGGAGGGCTTTGAATGCTGTTCTAGGAAATTGGGATTTCATCCAGAGGGCAAGAGGGAACCACCGACAGGTTTTAAGCAGGGGAATTGACAGAAGCATATTTGCATTTAGGAAGATCATTAAGGGAAGGTGCACTGACAGGGAAGGAGGCAAGACAGGAGACAGGGAGATAAGCTAGGATGCTATTGCAATAAAGTAGTAGTTCTCAGACTGGAAGCCATCAGAACGTCCAAGAGAGCTACCCCAGAGTCTGGGTGGGGCCTGAGAACTTGCATTTCCAAACAGTTCTCAGGTGATGCTGATGTTACTGGTCTGGGAGCCCCACTTTGAGAACCACGAGAACTAATGATTTGAATCAAGGCTGTGACAGGTTAGGGATGAGGGGATGAAATAATGATTTGAATTCAGACTGTGACAGGTTAGGGATGAGGGGCTGCATTTAGGAAGTATTTTAAGAGGTAGAACTTGATTGTGTTGGTGATGAAGTGGAGGGAGGTGAAGAAGAGGAGGGTTTTGAGCTGGGTGACTGGGTGGGCAGAGGTGCCACCAGTGCGCTGGGGCCTCAGGAGAAGCAGAATCCTCACAAGTGCAATCCTCTCAGGGTTAATGCTTTTTGCCTTATCTCACATTGAGGGCTTCCTTTTAAGGATGACTCCATTTTTCCACTTCAGCGACTTCTACATTTCTAAGCATTACGGAAATATTTTATGAGGGTCTTTCAATAAATTTAGGGGCTTCTGTGGATGGTTTTATGTTACAAAGTAGGAATGTGTAAGGGAGAGGAATTCCAGGATCTATTAACCGGGCTGTCAGAGGGGATGTATATGTTTGGGGCTACATCACGTTCTTTTCTCCTCGTCCCCTGCAGTGCTGTGATTACAGCGGCAGTAGGAAATACCCACAAACAGATTCTCCTGATCAGCAACAGTGATGAATATTATCACTCAGCAACCATGAAGGTTGTTCACCATTTTAAAAATTACTAACCATAATTTATTTTTCAAGTATGGTGCAATGGAAACAGTGCTTGAAAGGGGAATCATTAAATGGGAATCGAAGTCAGCAGCAGTAGGATTTCCCTATGTTTGCAACCAAGCAGGAAGGAAAGAAAACCCTGTTCATCTTGGCTTTGAGAAAAGAACATAAATACACTGCCTGGTAAACTCTCAGGCAAAGGACTGGTCAGCAGACATAGGAGCTCTTTTCACCCAGTCATTTCCACTGGAGGCGCCACCGTGACTACAAGTGAGAAAGGATATGCTCATGGAAAGATGTTTGTCAGCCAAGCTGGCCATAATTCATGCTCCAGCGACGCTATGCCTGAAGCAAGGGGAATGAAACATTTATGAGAATGGCTCTTCCCAGCCGCATATCATGTTTGTCAAAGGGAAGAAGGCAAAAAAGCAGGAATCATCTCCCAAGAAAGATCATGCTGGTTTTGATCTGTTTGTATCTTTAGGACTAGACTGTATGTCTGAGGTTTTGAATGTGAACCACTGAGTGGTTCATATCCTTGACTTTACTGTTTCACCACATCTCAAAACATCCTCCTGAACTACCCGTGAGGGCAAAGAGAGTGAACTTCATCTCCAGAGTGTGGAGGTGTAGCCTGAAGCATCCACAGCAGAAGTGAGAAATTTCTTTGAAATGTCACTTAACCCTAAAAAAAAGCATGCATATTTTCCATTCTATCTCACGATATCCCCACATTTGTTGTAACAGCAACAATCATCTTACTCGCCCACTGGAAACATAAAATTGAAGACACTCTCCCCAGGTGACACTAAGGCAATAACATCCTGCAATTCTTCCTGCCACTCATTGAGCAATCAGAGGCGTTTTTCTGAGACTCATGGTAATTTTATCCAAGGAGAAGGCACAGTAGTTCACTGTAAGGGGTAGAATCCAACTCTGGTCAGAAAATAACGAGGTCTGCTTTGAATAAGAACAGTGGCTTAATGAGCGTCGGCCCTGTGCGCACGCAGGTTTGCTGACCCTTTTCCCTCAAGTAATTTTAACAATGCTCAAGTTTTCTGGTATTATCTGAGAATGTGTGGAAAGAGCACTGGGTTGGCAAATGAAGTGCTGTCATGAATGAGCCTTGTGCCCTCTGAAAGCCACTTCACCTTAGTCTTCTCTCCCATAAAATGAGAAGCTTAAACTCAGCGATCTCTGAAATCAACCCCAGCTACCAAATCCCTGTTTTCAGAATAGAGAACAATGTTAACTGTCCACAGGCACTGACTGTACAAATACTTGGTGAAAACAGTTGCAGGAAAAAAAGCAGGTTCAAGAGTTGGAATTTGAGCTGTATTTTCTTATCTGTTGAATGATGAGGCACAAGTATAGGGCTTGAATAATACTTATTTTTCAAAATCTTTAAATTGAAGTATAGTTGATTTACAGTGTTGCGTTAGTTTCTGGTGTACAGCAAAGTGAGTCAGTTGTACACACACACACACACATATTGTTTTTCAGATTCTTTTCCATTATAGGTTATTACAAGATATTGAATATAGTTCCCTGTGCTATACAGTAGGACCTCGTTGTTTATTTTATATATAGTAGTATGTATCTGTTCAACCCAAGCTCCTAATTTATCCCTCCCCACCCCTTTCCCCTTTGGTAACTGTAAGTTTGTTCTCCAAGTCTGTGAGTCTGTTTCTGTTTTGTAAATAAGTTCATTTGTATCATTTCAAAAAATATTTTAACAAATATTTAGTTAGTGCCAGGTACTCTTTGAAGCTCTTTACAAGTACTGCCTCATTGAATTCTTATGTTCTTGCTGTGGTAGGGGCTGTTATTGACAGATGAAGAAACTGAAGCATGGAGAGGTTAATTAACTTGTCGAAAGTACAACAGAGTGCTCGGAGTGTAGTAAGTGTAGTAAGCAAGTAAGTGGATCCAAAGCTCAGGGATTTCCACCTGAGTTGAGTATTGCCTAGAAGGGAGAGTTAACACATTTGTATTATTTAAACATTCTACATTAAACATGTATTTCTTTTATAAAACCAAAAATAAAGCTATGCTATTTTAAGGCACAATTGTTCACTTTTTATTTTTATTTATTTATTTTTTGTTCAGTTTTTAAAACGTCAACTTTTCCCTGTTCTTTTAGAGAAATCAAAGCTATATTAAGTACATGGCTTTCTTAAAACATGGGATTTGAAATAAAATTCAAGTCCTCCTCTCATTGCCTGTATGGCCTTGTCTTTTCTGGGCTTCAGTTTACTTTCCTATAAATTGGAGATGGTCATAACTACTCTGCTAGCCTGATGGAAAAAATAAATGAGTCAATGAACATAAAATAACTACCACAGCTTGACACAGAGGAGATGAATAAATATTATTTCCCATCCCCTCGCCTTTGTAAAATAGTTTCCCCACATATGTTGGGTCAAATCTTGGATCATTTACTTAAGTGGTTGAAGAGTGCTGAGAGCATGGCTTCATGACCACAGATGAACTTGTCCTTAGCCACTCAGCTCCTGTGCTATCAGCAGGTACATGAGACGCAGGTATCTTAGGTAGACTCTAATTAGCCTTCTCAGCTTGGTATAGCTCCAGGAGAAATCCTGACATACAGCCAAGAGCACTTCTTCCAATATGTGGGGGGGCTTTCCTGAGCCCCATGCAAAGCAGTGACATAAGAGAAACATAAGGGCGCAGTAGCAGTAGTACCTGCTCTGTTAGATGCCTGTGCACATCTCTCAGCTCTCTCCCTCACAGCAACCCAGGAATGCCCCAGGGTCCTGTGCTTATTGAGTCAACTTCTGTTGTCTTTTCACAAGACTGCACTGCAAAAAGATGCATTTGATTTCCTGTTTGTAATTATCCACCTATTTTCTTTACAGTTATTTTGCAGTATGCTCTTAAAGATTGATATGGTCCAGGCCACCCTCAGGGGGACTGCTCTATAGCCTCCTCCTGCAGCCCTCCTCTTCCCCATGAGCAGCTCTCCACCCTGAAGCCTGAGTGATCTTTAAGAAAGCCTCACCCTGCTTAAAGCACTCCAGTGGCTGCACATGCACTAGAAGAAAAGCTGAACACTCCACCCTGCCTTACAGAGCTCTTCCCGAGTTCCTTTAGCATTATCATTTGAGAAGTTGGAGCAGGACAGTGGTTGATATTTTTTACCCTGTACAATAATAAAATACAAAAGTTGTTTTTCTCCCAGAGTAAAGATGGTTTTTTGAAGTGACATGTTTCTCTTGAAGAGTCTACTGTTATGTTGGACAAGCAGAAGGAAGCTCTAGACATAGAAAAGAAAACACATACACACATTTCTTTGACATAAAATTACTCATGAGGTCCTGTTAGGATGACCTTATAGAAGGTCAACATTTAGAGTATATCACCAAAGAGCGGGTTGTGACTGCAGTAAGATGTGTGTTTATGAAACCAGATGTAGAGGGCTGTATAGATTGCCTAAAGAACTGCCAATAACAAAATACTGCTTTGTGCTTTAGCTGATAACGTTGTGAAGTGTGTGATCTTTGAACTGTGAAGCATTCATTGAGTTCTTACTTTATGTGACGTAGGGAAATTGATCCTATGGGGCAGTGGAAGGGAATGTGTCCGGAAGATGGAACAGGTGCTTTCCTGAAGGTATTTATAACTAAGGAGAGATAAAATATAGGTGCACCCTAAGCAGGTGGAGAACAACCATAAAGAAGGGAGACGAGAAATTTCAGGGCGACGAGCACAGACCTAGTGTGTATGTGTTGAGGGGTGAAGATAGGTGGGGAGGGATGGCTGGCTGCTGGGGAAAGAGTCTCACAAGAGGCGAATTTTGAACTGGGACTTAAATGATTCAGATTGTTGTAAATGATTGTTCAGGAGGTCATCTGAGAAGGCGGTAATGGCTTGAGCAAAGATAGTGAGAAGGATCTTAGGGAGATTCACATAGGAGAAAGCTCAGAAAGACAGAAGCTGGGGGGAGGGCTATGTTGGCAAAGAAAGTTGTGCTTTCATAAACAACTGTCCAATATCTAGATAAAGATGAGCATTATGGAGACAAATAGAAAGGTACAAGAAATATACCGGTACTTAAAAACAAACGAGTGACTTTGGGCTTCGAGTATTTTGCAATATAATTCCTGGGAAAGAGATTCTGAGTTGCTTTGCTGAATCATTCATTGCTCCAGCGTCTGCTGGGTACTATGTTCCAAGCCTCAGGTTAGGTGCTCCATCCTAAAATATCACATAAATACAAACCTGGTTTTGGAACAAGGAATGGAGCAAAAGACAAACGAATACTCACACACCCTACCATTGGTAGTAACGCATTCATTTCCAGAGTAAAGTGCCTGTGTGAATAAGGAAGAAATATATTTTTAGAGAGCGTCCTTTCCTCTTTTGGAATATGGGGACAACACCTGCCAAATCTGGTACAGCATGATCATTGCTCCCCAGCAGACATGCACTGAACAACTGACTCAGCCGTTCGGGGCTGTTTCAAAACCGACAGCAATTTCTGGGCATAGGATTTTGGCTCCAAGAGCCTGTGGTAACCCTGTGCTAATTCCTTCAATATTTTTAGTAACTTGTAGTTGCAAGTACAAAACTGTTAGTAGCAGGAGCATAAAGGACAGGTTTTATGATGACCCCTGGAAACTGAACAGTGCAATTCAGTTACTGAAGAATCAAGTCAAAATTTTTTTTAGAGAATATTCTTTCACAGGCTACACTTAATTAAGCTGTAACATTTCACCAAATGACTTGGAAGAAGTAAAATGCATATTTTGGTCCATTGTATTTAGTTCATTAATGAATGATTCTCATCATTTACTAGTATGAGCTGTTAATTTATAACCCAGATCACATTCTGCTCTCTCAGCATTCCTTTTTATTGAATTGATATTTTCAGGAAGAAAATTGTAAAAAGCCCATATAAATAAAGATAATTATACCAGCAACCATGAAAAGAACTGAGTGACACTAGGTCTTCTCTGTCACCTTGAATTATAGGCTCTGAATGATCTTTCCTTCAGGTTAGAGGAAGTGTTTGTCCTTATGACAAAACTCATCCTTCGAATTAACCTCAAATTAATGCATTTTAAAACTGTGGCTGTTTGTAGCAATTTATCCCCATTTGACCTCTGTGAGTTCCCAGGTTAGTGTGTCTATAACCTTTGCGGAAGAGGCTCAGGGGTAGGAGAGGGGTGGGAAGGTCAGCATGCACCATATATTTCACTGGCTTTCACAGACCCTGTAATTGGCCTAATGATAGAAAACTGTAATGTTTGAAATGGTATTAGGTTATCAGTCTCTGACATAGCTTTTCCCAACTTTGCATGAAAATGTCTATGAGGGCACAAAAAAATCCTAAAACTGTATTATCCCACCTAAAATATTAAAGGAAAAAAGCTTGTTAACTGAGGGTGAATTAAGAAATACCTCATCTTCCTGTACTGGCACACTCATGCCTAACCTTATGAAACAGACCTTATTTGGAAAAAGGGTAAAAAAGAGAAAAATTCTGTGATTCCTTCTATTTACCATCTTCCTTGTCTTAGGGACTCAGTGTTTGTTCTTCTTTTCTTCAATAAATGATTTTTTAGATGACAAAAGTATAAAATTTTCTAATTTTTCTACAGTAAGAATGGTGCTTGGTGGTTTGTAAGAGGACCGGATGTACATGTGATGACTGAGAGGCAGAGCATGGAGGTTAAGGGGATTTTGGTGCCAGATGACCTCTGTTCCAATCCTGGAATACTTCCTGTGTGACACTGGACAATTTAACCTAAACTTTATGTGCCTCAGTTACCTGATCTTTATAATGAGGATAGAACCTACCCTAAAGTTGTAAGGATTAAATGTGTTAATATATATGCATGGCTTTTAGAATAATGCCTGCTCCATAGTGAGCACTCTAAGTGATAGCTTTTATTTTCTAAGACCTTCCTGGTTTCAACATGATGCAATTCTATGGAGGACTAGAGAGTGAATGGGACCTAGGAGCGAGCTACGCCTTTCCCAGTAGAATAATTGACTTCAGAAGAGGGAAACAGATTGTAACAAATTGTGCTTTTAGCTCAAGGCATAAGAGAAGCCTGTAGTTCTAGGCACTAGTCAAATGTGGCCAGCTGTTAGAGCTAAAATTACATTACTGACAAAAGAGGAAACAGAACAAGAGATCAGTATCTTCCTTTTATTATCTGCATAAGCAAACCAAATATATAAAATGACAGCATGAATTGTGTGGAGGTGGGAGGGAGTAGGTGAGGAGACAGGTTCTCTTTGTTCTCACACATGGACAGTAAATGCAATTCCAGTTTCCCCTAATTTTCTTCTCTACGTGAAAGCTGAAATTCTGGATATACCTGCTGCAAACGACTCCTTTTCTCAACTTAGTTTGACTCTGTGGCAGTGTTGATGAGCTGCTTCATTTTTTCTCCATGGTTGCCCATATGACACACACCTACCAAAGCTGTGATGAAAATAATAGATGGGCTGAGGAGAGGGCCAGTAATTGTAAATGCGCCATGTCGCATGATATCTGCACTAGGGAAAAGAGAAATAGCAATTAACTGAAATACAGCTGTTTTGAAGTTGATTGAGAAGAAACATGACTAAAATACATACTGGGTGTAGAGGCTCCCCCTTTTTTTCTTTTAAAATTATTGTGTTCTTTTCTTAGTACAAAAGCAACATATGATAATTGTAGAGAAAGAAAGGAAATACAGACAAGAAAAATATCATTACCTATAATCCCAACTCCCAGTCTTGTAGAGGATTAAAGAATGAATGGGTACAAAGAGCAAACTGCTCTTTTAAGAGTAGAATATTTTGGTGTATATCCCTCCGATCTTTTCCTTCATCTTTTTACAAAAATATAGTCAAATGATATTTGGTGTTTTATACTTCTTTTTCACTTAATATATTACAAATATAAAACAATAGAATTGTAAAACATTTATGAGCCAAATTTTAATAGCCACATAAAATTCTGTTATAAAATCTATTATAGGGCTTCCTTGGTGGCGCAGTGGTTGAGAGTCCGGCTGCCAATGCAGGGGACACGGGTTCGTGCCCCGGTCTGGGAAGATCCCGCATGCCGCAGAGCGGCTGGGCCCGTGAGCCATGGCCACTGAGCCTGTGCGTCTGGAGCCTGTGCTCTGCAATGGGAGAGGCCACGACAGTGAGAGGCCCGCGTACCGCAAAAAAAAAAAAAAATCTATTATAAATATCATAATTTATTTTACCTATTTTCTGATTTTGACATTTAGATTACCTCTGTCCTGTGACTATTGGTGTAGAGAAATCTTTGGGGACCCTAGTTGTTTCCTTAGCATAAATTCTTAGAAATTAAATTGCTAGTTTAAAGTTTGTATATATTTCAAGGAACTTGATCCTTTGTCAAACTGCTCTGAAGAAGGTACTATCAATATATGATTTACATGTATATCCCAGCTTATATAAGAATGCCTAATTCTCCTTATCTTTGACAATTCTAGGTGTTGCAATTATTTTTTATGTTTCCATTCTGATTGGACTAGTCTTGCCCACACAAAGATTTCTAGTGGTTCTGGGAGAACCGATTAAACACATGGAAAAAAATGAACATCAAGGCCTACTTCACACTATAAACAAAGCTTAATTAAGAATAAATCATTGACATATTTAAATGGTAAATTATAAAGTTTCTAGAAGAAAACATGGAATATCTTTGTAAACTCAGAGAAGACACAGATTTCTTACGAAAATCACTAACTATAAATAAAAAATTGATGAGTTAGACTTTATTAAAATTAAATATGCCTTCTTATTAAAAGACATTGTGAAGAAAATGAAAAGAAAAGCCTGAGATGCGAAAGTGTGTTCACAATACATATATCTGTATGTATTGTATATGTGTTTGTACATATACAAAAGGGCTGTATCTAGAACATTTAAAGAACTTCTATGACTCAACAATGAAAGACAAGCAACCCAATTTAAATGGTATTAAGGACATGAAAAGAGGTTCAGCATCATTAGTTATTGGGAAAATGCAAATTTATATCACAGTGAGAAACCATTTCAAACCTACTGATGTAGCTAAAATTACAAAGGCTACACCAGATGCTGGCAAGGATGTAAGGCAACAGGAACTTTCATATTTTGCTTGTGGGCGTAGAAAATGGTGTAGTCGTCCTGGAGAAAGTTTTGGCAGTTTCTTAAAAAGTTTGAATCTTCACCTACCCTGGGATGTGTCATTTCTACTCCTAGGTATTTCCCTTGGGAGAAATGAAAACTCTATCCTATTTGTCCAAAAAAAGATGTGCATGTGAATGTTCATGGAAGCTTTATTAATAAGATCTCCAAATTGGAAACAACCCAAATGTCCCTCAACAGGAGAATGCGTAAACAAACTCTTATACGTTTATACAATGAAATACAGCTTAGCAATAACATGGAAAAAATCTCAGAAACATTCTATTGAGTGAAATAAAATAGACACAAAATAGTTCGCGTTGTATGAGTCCTTTAATAGGAAGTTCAGTGATGGGCAAAAGTGACATGTGATAGAAATCAGAACAGTGGTTGTCAGTGAGATCCACTAATTGATGGCAAGAGCCACATGAAAACTCATTGCAGTGATGGAAATGTTCTGTATCTCAACGGGTTTTTGTTTGTTTGTTTGTTTTTAAAATTTATTTAATTAATTTATTTTTGGCTGCATTGGGTCTTTGTTGCTGCATGTGGGCTTTCTTTTTTCTAGTTGCAGCGAGCAGGGGCTACTGTTCCTTGCGGCGCACAGGCCTCTCATGGCGGTGGCTTCTCTTGTTGCGGAGCATGGGCTCTAGGCGTGCGGGCTTCATTAGTTGTGGCACGTGGGCTCAGTGGTTGTGGCTCACGGGCTCTAGAGCACAGTCTCAGTAGTTGTGGTGGACAGGCTTAGTTGCTCCGCGGCATGTGGGATCTTCCCGGACCAGGGCTCGAACCCCTGTCCCCTGCATTGGCAGGCGGACTCCCAACCACTGCACCACCAGGGAAGCCCTGGGTTTTTGTTTATATGGATGTATACATTTGTCAAAGCTCCTAGAATTGTACTCTTAAGATCTGTGTTTTTCTCTGTGTGTGTATTTTTACCTCAATAAAAATGCATTTCTGATACATTAAAGATTTCAATGTAGAAATATGAAATAAAGAAATTTAGAAGCATATTTTCATAACCTTGGGTAGGGTAAACTTCCTAAGCAAGACAAGAAACCCAGTTGCAATAAGAGACTAATATATTAAACTTTGAAAAACTTAAAAATGTTTATGTTTAAATGTAACATAAATGAAAGCAAAAGATACAAGATGAAAGGGAAACAAATATTTCAGCATCTGTGATGGGCAAAATTTAACAGCCCTAATAAACAGTGACTTCCTATAAATGGATAAGAATTAGGCAAATGACTTAATAGAAAAAAATTGGTAAAGTATATGCACAGAAAATTCACATAAAGAAGGATGCAAATAAAGACAGAAATTGAGACACAGATGTAGAGAACAAACATATGGACACCAAGGTGGGAAAGCGGGAGGGGTGGGGGGTGGTGGTGGTGGGATGAATTGGGAGATTGGGATTGACATATATACACTAATATGTATAAGATGGATAACTAATAAGAACCTGCTGTATAAAAAATAAAATTAAATTAAAAAAAGAAGAATGCAAATAGCCAGTAAATACATGAAAAGATGCTCTGTTTTACTAGCACTCAGGGAAATAAAAATTGAACCATTAGTGAAGTAAATACAGGATATTTTGGAAACACTAAGTGTTGGTAAAAATGGAAAATGGGTAGTCATACATTGCTGGTTGGAATTTGAATTGCTGGAACTTTTTGGGAAAGCATCTGGCAATATCTGTCAAGACAAAATACATCATATCATTTGATCTTGTACTCCCTTTTTGATAATCTCTACTATGGAGCAAAAGCACAAGTACTTAAGGATATATGAATAAGGACGTTTATTTAATGTTGTTTGTAGTGGTAAATAAACAAGCTGGGAACAATCTGAACGAACGTTAATAGGAGACTGGTAGAATAAATTATAATAATCTTTACTACAAAACTGTTATACCAAAATTAAAAAGAGTGAATCAGATTTACATATATTGACCTAGAGGGATTCCAATGATATATTATTAGGTGAAAAAAGCAATTTGGAGACCAAAGTCGAGCATATTATCCCATTCCAGATTAAAAAAAAAAGAAATGCAAATACAAATATGCACCTTGTTGGAGCATAAACATGTAATGCTTCTGTTTTCTACAATAATTGTCACTTTCATATCTTTTTCAAATTCCTCCCTGCAGAGTAACAGAAATGTTTAGCAATAATACTCAGCCAAATTCCATAACTTTTCAGTTTTTAAAGTCTCATTTTGGTTCTCAAGACTCAACCAAAGATATATCTGAGCTGTGCATTTTACCCCAATTCCAACAATCGGATAAGACGCTCCTCCTCTCTTCCAGAAGATCAAGAAGGAAGTATGGTTGATGGAAATTTCTCAAGAGGGTGGATGTGTTGGTGAAAGTTCCTATTTTATGAATTGACACAGGACTTCAAGGGAAGAAAAGACTGGCTCACCCTACACTGATTCTCATCTCTTGTTGAAAAAGAATTACTAGATTGCTGCTAGTGATCATTCCACTTGCTTTTTCACTATATCAATTAAATTAGTTCCTCGCTAAATTGAGATTATCTATAGTAGTAAAAGATAAATATCTTCCTGGAAAGATAGTCCCCATGGGTGCATTATATGAAAAAGACTATTTGGTAAAAAGAACATCTAGTGAAGTAAGTTAATAAAATGTCTACCTTTGTAAACCTGCATAGAAATTATGACTCCTAGCTTCCAAAGTCTGTCTGTCCAGTAATAGGGGCACATTTGTCCCCTGGGGGCTCCCAAAGACTCACAATTGATCTTATTATTATAAATTCATTCGTCTTTCTCAGGGTATTTGGACTACTTTTAAGAGAGTTAGGCCTGATATATGGATGCAGGAAGTCAATTACATATGCTTCTTTTCCATCTAATCTACTTTCCTTGGTTCATATGAGTGTCCCTATTCCTTACCCTACTGTATGTAGCAATTGTCATTCTCCACTGGACCTATATTCTCAGACCAATGCTGGGATATCTTTGTTGACTTCTCTTGGGTCTCTTCTGTTCTTCCTTAGTCCCAGGATAAAGCCTTCTCTATCCCAGGTCTTTGCTTTTATTCCCTTTGTCCATAGTTAAGATTATTTACTCTCCATCTCCTCACATGGCTCAATGTCACTATTCAAAGTAGCTGAGAGCTTGGCGCAGTAGCCTGGCCACCTGATACTGGCCCTGGCCATAATTCTGATTTCTGATGGTGGTCCATAAAGCTGGCAGGCTACATGGTGCTGAGGATTTGCTGCACATAAAAAAGTCACATACAGGACATCTCTGTATGAGCAGTTGCCTTCACTTTCGGCCTGATCCCATTAGCACAATACCCACTGCTGCTGCCAAAGAGAAAAATATTTGAAATGTTTATAAAAAGTCATGATTGGTAAAATGCAAATTATAAAGAAAAGACATTTAGAGCTGGAAGGGACAGAAGCCAAGCCCTCTCGTTTTATAGTCAAGGAAGGACAAGCTCAAGTGACTTGTCTGAGGTCACACAGCTAGAAGAACTAGGAGTCACATCTTGGAACTTGCTGTTGGTGAGCTATTTACTTGTGAAACTGAAAACAGAAACAGTATAGGAAAGCAAATCCTGATAGCCCACGTTTTTTCCTGCTCACTTAATACCTCCCCAAACAACCTGAAAGTTTAAAATTGTACTTAGTCACATTATCTGTTCCATCAATTTGAGAGCCATAAGAAGAAATCCCAGGGGCTTCCCTGGTGACGCAGTGGTTGAGAATCTGCCTGCTAATGCAGGGGACACGGGTTCGAGCCCTGGTCTAGGAGGATCCCACATGCCGCGGAGCAACTAGGCCCATGAGCCACAACTACTGAGCCTGCGCGTCTGGAGCCTGTGCTCTGCAACAAGAGAGGCCGTGATAGTGAGAGGCCCGTGCACTGCGATGAAGAGTGGCCCCCGCTTGCCACAACTAGAGAAAGCCCTCGCACAGAAACGAAGACCCAACACAGCAAAAACTAATTAATTAATTAATAAACTCCTACCCCCCAACATCTTCTTTAAAAAAAAAAAAAAAGAAGAAATCCCTTTGTAAAATACTTGGGTCTTTTGTGTGTTAAGGTGCTCCAGGTCTTTCAAAGATATTGGAAATTAGCTCATTAACATTTCTGTCTTGCTAACACCTTGCCCTTGTCATTTAGGGAACAGTAGGTAATTTTGTAATACGCAGATACCGGGTTGCACATTAGAATCATTTGGGGGCTTTTTAAAAACTATAAATGTGGCCAGGTCCCACCCTTAGAGATTGTGATTTGATTGGTCTGGAGGGAGGGCCAGGAATGAGTATTTTTTTTTAATTTAGATTTTTTTTTATATTGGAGTATAGTTGATTTACAATGTTGTATTAGTTTCAGGTATACAGCAAAGTGATTCAGTTTTACATGTACATATATCCATTCTTTTTCAGATTCTCCATATAGGTTATTACGAATATTGAGTAGAGTTCCCTGTGCTATACAGTAGGTCCTTGTTGATTATCTATTTTATATATAGTAGTGTGTATATGTTAATCCCAAACTCCTAATTTATCCCTCCCCCTGACCTTTCTCCTTTGGTAACCATAAGTTTGTTTTTGAAATTTGTGCGTCTTTTTCTGTTTTGTAAATAAGTTCACTTGTATTATCTTTTTAGTTTCCACATATAAGTGATATCATATGATATTCATCTTTCTCTTTCTGACTTACTTCACTTAGTATGTTAATCTCTAGGTCCATCCATGTTGCTGCAAATGGCATTATTTAATTCTTTTTTATGGCTGAGTAATATTCTGTTGTATGTATGTACCATATCTTCTTTATCCTGGAATGAGTATTTTTAGAAAGACCCCTAAATAATTCCAATGTACAGCCAGATTTGAAAACTCTAATTCTAGAATAGTGGTTCCCAAAGTGTGGTCTCTGCTCCAGCAGTTTTCCTATCACCTGGAAACTTGTTTGAAAAGTATAAATCCCCAGACCCATTCCTAAACTTTCTGAATCAGAAACTTTGAGGGTGGGGACCAGCAAGCAGTGTTTTAACAGGCTCCCTAAGTGAAGCTGATGAACGTTAACATCTGAAAAAAAAAAATGCTGGTCTAACCCAGGATGGGCAAACTATGTAGTCTGTTTTTGTAAATAAAATTTTACAGGAACATGGCCACACTCGTTCACTTATATATAATACAATGACACAGTTCAGTAGTAGCGACGAAGACTGTATGACCCACAAAGCCTGAAATATTTACTATCTGGCTTTTTAAAGAAAAAGTTTGCTGACCCCTGAACCGTGCTTTTCAAATTTTACTGTACAGACGGCTCACCTGGGGATCTTGTTAAATTGCAAACTCTAATTCAGTGGGCCTGCGATGAGGCCTGAGATTCTGCTTTCTGCTACCAGGTGATCCTCAAGTTACTGGTCTGTGGACAACACGGTGGATAACAAGAGCCTAAAGCAATGCTGCCCAGCAGAAATACAGTGCGAGCCACAAATGCGAGCTGTGTATATAATTTAAAATTTTCTGGTAGCCATGTTAAAAGATTTTTTTTAAAATGAAGCTAATTTTAATAATATATTTTATATAACCCAATGTACCCAAACTATTACCATTGAAACATCTACTTAATGTGCAGACTATCGAGATATTTTACATTCTTTTCTTGGTACTAAGTCTGAAATTCAAGTGCTCAATTATTACATGTGACTAGTGGCTACCAAATTAGATAGTGTAATGTACAGTTCAACTGGTAGTTGGGGCGGTGGGGGATTTTAGACTTAGGTGAGTAGGAGGGCAATAGCGAGACAAGACTAAGAAAAAAGATGCCAAGTACGACTTAACTCCCTGCAGAATTTTGCCTATGTCTGAGCATGTTAACCTCTTCCTCTTTACTCTTTGCCCTGGAATACGGGGGCATTCTATGCTTACTAATATTATAGGCAAGTGATGTGTTTTAAATGGACTGAGCTGGTACACTGTTATGTATAATATTATTACAGAAAAATGTGATATGAATTTGAATCCCCAAGTAATTCTGTTAGGAAGGAGGATATATTCCAACAATGCACTTCATTTTCATGCTCTTTAAGTATTTGGATTCCTTTGTAGTTGAGCTGAGAAGGGTCCAGAGCAGTGGAATAAGGGCAGTTTCCATGAAATGGGGAGAAGTTCTAGGGCTGGACCAAGGGGAGTTTTAGTTGTGAGTTACCAGCCCATGGAGACACCATGGCAGGAATGAGCCTGCTAGATGGAGTTTAGAAAACTAAGCCAGGAGGTCAAGAGCTAAGAGGCCAAACTGGTGAGTGAGTTGGGCTGCGGGAGGGGGAGATGGCGAATGAAAATGGGGTTGGCAAAAAGGAGAGAGTTGGAAATGGGATAGCCAGAGGCAGGATGAGGTACTGATAGATTAGAGGGAAGCTGAAGTTTATTTTAATAATCTGCCCTGGTTATCCCGCTGCCTCTTTCACTTTCAGTGAGAACGCAGAGTACATCGAAGAGTATCAGATATAACAATAAGATGGAGGGATAGGAGTCTGTTCCAAAATGTGGATGCCTTGCTTGCTCTGCCTTGACCTTCCATTCGTCATAGAATTGAAGTCAAGGTTTTAAGTGAAAACACTTAAACACTTTGGTTTAAAGAGCCTGGTTACATAACTTTAGGCAGGGATGTAGCTGGTTGGAAAGAGAGAGGAGAATTTGGGCAGAGGGAGAATATGTGTTACTGAGGAGATTGGAGGTATATTAGTTTCTTACTGCTGCTGTAACAAATCACCACCAACTGAGTGGCGTAAAACAACACCCATTTATTATCTTACAGTTCTGGAGGTCAGAGTCTGAAATGAATCTTATGGGGCTAAAATTGAAGTGTCAGTAGGGCTGTGTTCCTTCTGGAGGCTCTGGAGGAGAATCTGTTTTCTTGCCTTTTCTACCAGCAGTTAGATGCCAACTGCATTCCTTGGCTCATGGCGCCTTCCTCCATCTTCAACCACTGCACTGTCCTCACATCTCCTTCTTTTGATTCTGATCCTCTTGCCTTCATCTGATAAGGACCCTTGTGATTACACTGAGCCCACACAGATAATCTAGGCTAATCTCCCCTTCTCGAGATCTTTAACTTAATCAAAACTGTAAATCCCTTTAACCACGTGAGGCAACAGTCACAGGTTTTGGGGATTACAATATGGACATCTTTGGGAGCCAGTAGTCAGCCTGCCACAGGAGGTCAGTACTGAACCTGTTTCAGTTATCAGTCCTCTGGTCAGTGTTATGGACATGTGTCTGGATCTCAAGGAGAGAGCCTACAACAGGGGGCTTAAACTCAGAAGCCTGTAGGAGTCAGGCAGGTAATGAAAACGTGAGACACAGAGGGTAAGACAATAGGGAGTGGTGAGGACTGTGCATGAACTGGAGACTGTGTGCCTGTCTAAAGGGGACAAGACATTACTTCAGCTCCAGCCAACTCCAGTTATTGGGTGGCTGTATAGGTACAATATTACCAGATTTGACTTTTCAAGAGAAGCCTGAAAATGAGGATATTATAAAATGTTGTGCTGGTGTTTAACAACAAAAAGTGTGTGTGTGTGTAAGTATATATATACATATACAAATAAATATACATATATGATACATATTGTAAATTTTACTGATATAAAGAATATCTAGTAGCATGCAACTTGCAAATACCCATAAAATTTAACATACTCTGTGTGACTTGCTATTTTTTACCACATCCTCTCTCAGTTTTTATAATTTTATCACCAACAATAGGGTAAAAAATAAGACTATGAATACAAGCTTGATTATGAGCTTAATTCTGACATATATCTATGTTTCAGTTTTGTCTGACTTGTTATGGTAAATGAAAATATCAACCAACACTCGTAAGTACACTTGTTCATCAGTGATGTGAGTGACTTCTGAATTGGATAACAGTTTTCAAACACTGGAAGAACATTTCCTCAATTTTTGGTGCTATTCACAATGTAAAGACTACAGGCACAACACACTTTAAAGTTTTATCTGCATTATTAACATTTTTCCCCCATTATATTCTTAAGTCTAGACAATCAACAAACAATGGACCAAGGCTTGAGTTGAAATATTTGCCTATTTCTACTGTGTTATAATTTCATCATGGCTTATTTCAAGGGATGTTACAGAATGTGGAGCTGGGAAGAGATGAGCATTCTATTAGATGACATTTCCACCCCACAGATGCAATAGATGTAAATAACTTCAAGAGCGTAGATCATAGTAAATTGTAATAATATAATTAAGAAGTAATGACTTTTGAGTATTTATTACCTTTAAAATTTTTCTTTTCTTTCTTTTTTTTTTTTTTGGCTGCACCGTGTGCCATGCGGGATCTTAGCTACCCAACCAGGGATCGAACTCATGCCCCCTGCAGTGGAAAGCACGGAGTCCTAGCCACTGGACTGCCAGGGAATTCCAAATATTTTATTTTTTAATAGCTTTATGGAGGTAAAATCTACGTACCATAAAATTCACCCTTCGTATATTTTGTGTCCATTTAAGTTTAATGAATTTTTATATGTTTTCTGAACTGTACAACCATCAACACAATCTAATTATTGCCTTTGTTTTTAATAGAATTTATTTACGTGTATGTTAATATAATTTAAGTTTTAATAATAGCTGTGTTTAACAATTGCTCACAAAATTGTTGAAAATTTAACATTCGGTTTTTACAAGCGGTTCTTTTACAACAGGGATTTTCAGTGAAATCTCCTAATTTTATTTTTTTCATTACTGACTTTATTGATTTGGGCACTCTCTTTTTCTCTAGGAGTCAAAATCTCCTCATTTTAAATTGTTGCCCAACATGAAAAAAACAAAAAACGTGGTGAAAGAAGCACACCTGTAACCTAGGTTGGCTGACAGGCCGTCATTTTGTGGTGTCTGTAACAGGGGCATGAGCAGTAAGAGGAGGTGTTATGCGAGAGAGACCTCTGGGAGTTGCTGCGAGCCTGGCCTCACGCTGCCCCCCAGCCTTCTGTGAGTGTGGCACTGGCAGGTGTGTGGGATTCTCTGCCTCCATGATGCAGAATCGGGGGTGGTTTGGGTTGCTGCTGTGCCAGGGCCACTGTGGCGTCATCCACTGGCAGCCCCTTCGGTGGTGGGAGGTGCAGGCGCTGGAGCGAGGGGTCTTCTCTCAGCTTCTTACTGTGAAGAGAGACCTGGGGGAGGCAGCGCAGGAGAGGAGGAAAAATGGAAACTGCTGTGTGCAGGCTGAGACACTTAGGAGACGGTCCAGTCGGGAATCTTAAAATAGCATGGGGAGACTTTAGTGGGGAAGAATCTACAAGTCCTGAAATCTTTGGTGAGGGTGTGTTAAAGTCACATTAGATCTGGAGGGGACTTTATAAAGGGAGACCGTATATTTTATATCCCAAACTGGGACACTTTTGAGAGTGAAAGGGAATGTTATTAATAAAATAGAACTACAGGTATAAGTTGAGACTGTCCCGGACAAACTTGGTGTGTGTTCACTCTGCTTATAAAGGATCTAATCCAGTAGTCATTGGAGAGGGTGTGCTACAGCCTGTGAGGAATTTTTTCCCCAAATGAACATGCAGTTGGGAATGGGGGAAGAGTGGGGTGGAGAGCAGTTGTTTACCAGAATTCAGTGACAGGAAGGGTGTGTGGTTTACAACAGCTCTCCAGGTGACTGTCTTGTCCCCTCCACCCTGAAACCCACACTGAGGATCACAGAGGTATTCGGGTCACAAGGTGGCAAAGGAAGGACTTGAACCCAGAGCTAGCACTGCGCTTGGCACAAATAAGGTTATGATTGTGCATTGACCGACTGACAGAACTCCCGTGTCTTGGTTTCTAGTTCGGTCAATTTCGGGAGCAAAGCAGCTTTTGTGTGCGCGTGTGCGTGCGTGTGCGCTTGCGCAGACTCCAGGGAGGGAAGCGGCGCTCCCAGCTTCCTCGAGGCAGTTTGCTCCTCAAGCTGTGCCCTTGCCTTCCTGGGAGTCACCTGTGTAAGTTCCTGAGAGGGACACAACCCCAACCCCACAGGACCAGGCAGCCTTTGTTAGAAATTGCTTTGCTCGCGGAGACTCTGAGGACAAACCTGTTCGTAAGCTTGTCCTGGTAGCCCCATGACTGAGGTGCTGGGGGGAAAGCCTGCGTGAGAGCGAGGGTGGTGGGAGTGAAGGACCGGAAAACAGCACCTTCCAGCCACAGCCTAACGACCCACGTGGTGCCGGGCAGCCAGCGCCATACAAGGGCCATATTTTCTGGGTCTAGTCTGTCAGTAAATAATATGGCACAGATGTTGCTGAATATTTTATGGTTAACTTGCCCCAGGGGTCTCTGAATGTTTTATAATTTCTGGGTAAAGAAAGCAAGCATCCACGGCTGTGTGCTCTTAGCAGCTGGTTCAGCGTTGTTATAATGTCTCAGATAGGAGACGTTCCTTCTTCCCCCAGTCACACTTTGAAAAGACAATAGTTTTTCAAGGTTAAAGCTTCAGTTCAATGTGAGCAGTGCGAACACAGGAAATTAACATTGAACCGGAGGGGTGGAGACTATTTTCAGGACATTGCAGTGATTCTGTGGCTTGATTTTGGACAAAATCTTGAAAACTGAGATTGATGTTTCTTGCTTGTTTGGGTTGAAGCCTTTTGGGATTGACCTATGGAGCAGGAGTGTTTTCTTTATGGTGGGGAGGTACAGTTGTTTGTTTAAAAAGGACAAATTCGTCTCAAGTTTAGGTCAGCTCTGTATAAGGAGGCCCTCTGAAGTTTCCCGGTCCTCTGTTCCTAACCCACTTTGGCATCATGAGCAGCAGAGGGCGCCCTACTGACAGCAGTCTGAGAGATCGCCCAAGTGAGGAGCAGGTGATCTGAGGTTGTGTGCCTGTGTCTACTCTTAATTGACTTCTTCACATACCTTCAGTGAACTCCAGGTGGACTCCTGCTCCACAGGTCAAGGTGGGGAGTGTGGGGGTGTGGGAGGGAGACAAGATCTAATTAGAGAGTGGGGATGAATGGCGGTACGGTGTAGGGAGATGGTGAAGCTCACGACCTTAGGAAACAGAACTTCAGATTCTGGTGCTGCTTGTTACTAGCTGTGTCGTTGAGCAGTTATGTTTCCTCTCTGCAGTTTGCTCATTAATAAAAAGGTGATAAATACTAACTTATTTGAAATAAGTCTTTGGCAAAATGCCTGGCTCGTAGGACATGCTCAATAAATAATAGCTTTAAAAAGAAGCACGCAAGCAAACAGACATTCTCAGGTTCAGGTAGGGGAAAAGAGAGGCAGAAAATGAGTAGGGAGCCTGCTCATCCACCATGCTGGAATAACACATTTTGGAACGTATAACAAAGACTAAGGTTTTATATATACATGCCTATTAACTGATTGATTAAAAACAATCCTTAATGAGGTGTGGATAAGTTTTGCCTATTCATGTTGGCTTTCTGTTTATTTGGGAGGTGCTGGTTTTCTTTCACATCTAAATGATTTGACAGTGTGAAATTCTAAAATAGATGTTTGCAGTTGTTCTCTAAAATAATCCTATAGGGCTTCCCTGGTGGCGCAGTTGTTGAGAATCTGCCTGCCAATGCAGGGGACATGGGTTCAAGCCCTGGTCCGGGAAGATCCCACATGCCGCGGAGCAACTAAGCCTGTGTGCCACGACTACTGAAGCCTGTGCGCCTAGAGCCCGTGCTCTGCAACAAGAGAAGCCACCGCAATGAGAAGCCCGTGTGCCACGACAAAGAGTAGCCCCCGCTCGCCACAACTAGAGAAAGCCGGCGCGCAGCAACAAAGATCCAACACAGCCAAAAATAAATAAAATAAATAAATTTATATAAAAAAATCTATCCACCACGAAATTTTAAAAAATATAATCCTATGTTGTTTTAGGGAGAAACTTGATATGCCCAAGAATAAAACCAACTTGAAGAATGATATGAACTGTTTAGAGGTGCTTTCCAAACCTCGTTCCGGATTTGGGGTCTGAAGATGCAAAGGAAATGGCTTTTACCACATTTCACTTCAGATGGTAGGAACCTTCTTTGACACAGTTGATAGAATTTCAGAGCCAGAAGCGTCCTTGAGGTTATCATACTTTAAAAAATACCTTACCTGCCTCCCTCCCCCAACCCAATTAAATAATCTCTTAGCAGTGAGGCTAGGTTAGCAGAACTTTTACAAGTGTCTCAGGTGATTCTCATATGCAACCAGCATTGTGAACCCTTGGTCTACACCAGCTGATTTTACTGATGGGGAAAGTACTTTTTGCTGGTGGGGAAAGTATTGATACTTGTCCATCTTCCCTGCAGCCTCCAAAATATAGAGGCTTAAAATAGAAATTCAATGAGTTAAAAACCTTCAACGACTCCCCCCCCACCCCTTTCTGCCATTTCCCTTCAGTTTTCAGGACAAAGTTCAGGATCTTCAGCTTAGCTCACAACTCTTTTCAATATTTGCCTCGCGCTACACATCTCACCTCAAGTTTTCTATGCCCCTACTTCTCCCCCTGCACCCTTTGTCTAGTCATGCCCAACTGCTTGCATTTTTAGAATGTGGCATGATGCTTCACAGTGCCACACTTTAACACATGCTTTTCCTTCCTCCTACTGGGCTGCCTTTATCTGTTTCCTTATTTTCAAAATGAAGTTCAAGCTGAGATTCTCAAGTAGAGAGGCAACAGGGGAGCATTAGCTGTGGCTGCCTGGGTCAAAACACTGTAGGTTCTTTTAAAGACTGGGAAAGACTCTTTAAGAGTCTTTTATTTCAAGCTCGAATGCTTTCAGGGCTGGATTGGTATCACAGATATATGAAGGAGGACCAGGTATGAGATAAAAAAAAAATGACAGGGCCCTGGCTGCCTGGAGAACATGTATCCCATTTAAAGATGACTAAATTCCACTTTTTGAAAAACACAGAGCAGTCAGCACAGGGGTTGCCAATTCACAACTCTTGCAATCACCTTGTTTTATAGATGCGATCGAGGCTGGATGTTTCCTCTGCCCTGTTAGCTACTGTACTGGCTGAGTTCTGCAAGCTTCCTTGCTAGGAGAAAGGTAAGGCTTTATTCTGACACATGAACACCCTGGGGCCATTTGCCTGCTTCAGGGGTCATTGTCCAACCTAAGGTATGGAGAGTACCTGCGTCTGCTTTGGCTCTTCTAGATCTCTCCTAACTCTGGGTTTCTATACGTCTCAAGGGACAACTAAAAAAATAGCTTTGTTTGCTGCTTTGCCAAGAGACTCACTGTTGGAGATAGAGGTAAGTCTTACATATCATGCCATCAACAGGGATGGGAACGAGCAGAAGTAATAAGCTGTGAAAGGTATAGTGTGTAGGATAAAATCATGCCTCTTAATGGATCAGGAGATGGCACAGGTTTGGAGAGGAGAGGCTGGGAGTTTGGGATGTCCATTGTTGGTCAAGATGACAACCCTTTGCACCCTACATTAAAAGCATCTCACAATAGATGGGAGGTTTCCTTCTTAGTTCCTGGACACTTGCCATTTCTCTGTCTTGCTCTTGTGTTGTTGTGACCCATAGTGGCTTATGAGATGCAGGCAACTTCCTGGGCCGGTTTTGCTGAGTGGCCAAGTGTGTCTTCATTCATGCTGTGGTCACAGAAGTGATAACTCTTCTTCCAAAGCAGGAAAGTCTGTATTTAAGGCAAACTTTCCTCAGTTAATACACGTTCTCACCTTAAAAGTCTTGGTTGAAGAAAGATAAATTTTTACAATAAAAGGAAAAATATAAATGTAAAATAAAAATAAAACAATAGGAACTGAGGAACAGTAAATTATTTAGCACTTAATAAAGGAGAAGGGCCAAGTCATAGGTTTATTTTATTCATTTATTTTTAAAAATAGATTTATTTATTTATTTTTGGCTGCACTGGGTCTTCGTTGCTGCATGTGGGCTTTCTCTAGTTGTGATGAGCAGGGGTTACTCTTTGTTGCGGTGCGCAGGCTTCTCATTGTGGTGGCTTCTCTTGTTGCCTAGCATGGGCTCTAGGCACGTGGGCTTCAGTGGTTGTGGCACGTGGGCTCAGTAGTTGTGGCTCGTGGGCTCTAGAAAGCAGGCTCAGTAGTTGTGGTGCAGGGGCTTAGTTGCTCTGCGGCATGTGGGATCTTCCCAGACCAGGGCTCGAACCTGTGTCCCTTGCATTGGCAGGCAGATTCTTAACCACTGCCCCACCAGGGAAGTCCCCACGGGTTTATTTTAAATAGCAAGGTCTCCAATAATTTTTAAACATTTCCCTTTATATACAGCTTTTAAAAAATAATGTTATTTTATTTGTATATTATTTACACTCTTCTCACTGTTCATTTTAAATACAAAGCAGATATTGAGATATATAGAAACCTAAGCCATCTTTAAAGATGAGAAAATTCATATTTCTAAAGGCCTTTCTATTGTGATTTTATGATTTTCATAATTATAACTAAATGATATGTTACATGCCATGGTTACAAGTTTCAGACTTGTATCCATAACTTGATACATTTGTACTTAGACATCGTAGTTATGCAGTCTAGTCCCTGTGTTGCAGTGTCCTTACTTATCTGACACTATGGCAATGACATTTTCTGGATTTACTGCTGGAGATACCTGTCCTCACAGTCCAGTTCTTAGAAAATTTTTAATATTCAAAAGGAGCTAATGAATGGGAGGCATCATGTTTGTTCTTTAAAAGATTTTAAATAAGAAATTAATCCATTAAACAATCTGCAAGGAAAGCTATCTCTCTTGGTGGTTTCCATGTTCGTAAAATTCCCCAAATGTGCAGTTTTTCTTTGGTAATTTAATTTCTGCTGCAGATGTCTATCCAATTTATTTGTGATTTATCATAGATTTTAATTTATAGTGAAAGTGCTGGGCCAGATTTGCAGAGATAATTTTTTTCCTAACCTCATTCTAGTTTTAATGAATAATTCATTTTCTCCATTATTATTAATTTATCTTTGGATGTTAATGCTTTTGGACAATGACTAGCTTCACAAAGTTCTTCTCCAGCTGTTATGTTGCAGACCTAACACACCTGGAACCTTCTCTTGCCAAAGTATTTTTATCTTAATGGAAAATTTTTTCTAGTCTTAAGACTTTGAGTCTCTCTACGTTAAGAATGAAGTTATAGAATCAAAGGTTTGAAAAGAATCTTAGAGGCAAATAAAGCATGTAATTTATTTGATTCATAAGTGTTACCTGTGTTGTATCTGGAATGTGATCACCTAAGCTCACTCTGATCTTCTTCAGAGATAAGGAACTTACTCCTCGTTGCAGACACCACCATTCAGTCTTAATATTCCCAAAATAGAACTTGTGAGTCCTTGAGCAGGTTGCTTACCCTTACATGAGTTGCAGTATTCTCATGTATATAGTGAAAACGTAATGCTTGCCCGGCCTACTTTAGAAAAAAACTGCATAGCCTGCTGATTGAGAGAAATGAGCTCTGTGGACAGATGGACCGGCGTTTAAGTCAGCTCTGCTACTCAGTACAGTGTTATTCTGGGAAAGTGACTTAACCTTTCTGAGCCTCAGTTTCCTCATCCAGACAATGGGGAAAATATTAAAACCAACCTATGGGGTTGTTATGAAGACGGAATTCAATCATGTATTTTCTTTTTTCTTATAGCTTCGATAATCTAATATATATTTTTCCTTTTTTTATTTTATATTTTAAACTTTTAATTTTATATTGGAATATCGTTGATTAACAACGTTGTGATAGTTTCAGGTGTACAGCAAAGTGTTGATCATGTATTTTCTGTGCTTAGTGTAATGCTGGACATATTGTAAGTTTTCTCAATTAATTGTGGAATATTTGTGCATCTATAGGTATATGTTTGTGAAGATCAAATAAAATACACACAAAAGTGGTTTATAAGTGTTAAGGAGCTATTCAGATGTGTTGACATCATTATTTGAGCATTTTAATATTTTTTTGAGCCTGGATCTCGAGTTACAAACCTTCCAGAGCCTGAATGAAGCAACCACTGAGCCACAGGAAGGCCAATCCTTATCCACTTTTTGTCTCTGGCCCCAGGTAGCACCTGCCAGCTATTACGCAGTCACTGTATTCCAGGTCCTGTGCTTCGCCTATTATAATTAACCCTCCTAACAATCCTCCAAGGTAGGTGCGATGATTCACCTTCTATAATATAAAATAAATATAATAACTTCTTTAAGGTTTGTCTTAAACAGCTCTTAACTTGGAGAATTAAACCCAAAACCCAAGTTTATCTTGTTTTAAAGTACATGGTGGGGGGACCTTCAAGATGGCTGAGGAGTAAGATGTGGAGATCACCTTCCTCCCCACAAATACATCAGAAATACATCTACATGTGGGACAACCCCTACAGAACAACTACTGAACGCTGGCAGAAGACCTCAGACTTCGCAAAAGGCAAGAAATTCCCCACATACCTGGGTAGGGCAAAAGAAAAAAGAAAAAACAGAGACAAAAGAATAGGGATGGGACCTGCACCTCTGGGAGGGAGTTGTGAAGGAGGAAACGTTTCCACACACTAGGAAGCCCCTTCAATGGCGGAGATAGGGGGTGGCATGGGGCAAGCTTTGGAGCCATGGAGGAGAGCACAGCAATAGGGGTGCAGAGGGCAAAGTGGAGAGATTCCCGCACAGAGGATCTGTGCCGACCAGCAATCATCAGCCTGAGACACTTGTCTGCTCACCCGCTGGGCGGGTTGGGCTTGGGAGCTGAGACTCAGGCTTCGGAGGTCGGATCCCAGGGAGAGGACTGGGGTTGGCTGCGAGAACACAGCCTGAAGGAGGCTAGTGCACCACAGCTAGCCGGGAGGGAGTCCAGGAAAATGTCTGGAACTGCCTAAGAGGCAAGAGACCATTGTTTTGGGGTGCGTGAGGAGAGGGGATTCAGAGCACCGTCTAAACGAGCTCCAGAGATGGGCACGAGCCGAGGCTATCAGCGCGGACCCTGGAGATGGGCATGAAATGCTAAGGCTGCTGCTGCAGCCACCAAGAAGCCTGTGTGCGAGCACAGGTCACTATCCACACCTCCCCTCCTGGGAGCCTGTGCAGCCTGCCACTGCCAGGGTTTTGTAATCCAGGGACAACTTCCCCTGGAGAACACACACAGTGTGCCTCAGGCTGTTGCAATGTCACGCCGGCCTCTGTCACCACAGGCTTGTCCCTCATTCCAATTATGACTACTGTACCCCTCCCTCTCCCCGGCCTGAGTGAGCAAGAGAGCCCTAATCAGCCACTGCTTTAACCCCCTCCTGTCTGGATGGGGAACAGGTGCCTGAGGGTGGCCTACGCGCAGAGGTGGGGCCAAAACCAAAGCTGAACCGCAGGAGCTGTGTGAACAAAGAAGAGAAAGGGAAATATCGCCATGCAGCCTCAGGAGCAGTGGATTAAATCCCCACAATCAACTTGATGAACACTGCATCTGTGGAATACCTGAATAGACAACGAATGTTCCCAAAATTGAGGCAGTGGACTTTGAGAGCAACTGTAGACTTGGGGTTTGCTGTCTGTGACTTATTTGTTCCTGATTTTTATGTTTATCTTAGTTTACTTTTTAGTGCTTGTTATCATTGGGGATTTGTTTATTGGTTTCGTTGCTCTCTCTTCTTTTTATTTTATTTTTTTACAATTTATTTATTTATTTTTTATTTTATTTTTTTACAGTTTATTTTATTTTTATTTATCACATAAAAGGGAATCCCCATAAGGTGAATAGCTGATCTTTCAGCAGAAACTCTGCAAGCCAGAAGGGAGTGGTAGGCCATAAAGTGATGAAAGGGAAAACCTACAACCAAGATTACTCAACCCAGCAAGAATCTCATTCAGGTTCGATGGAGAAATTAAAACATTTACAGACAAGCAAAAGTTAAGAGAATTCAGCACCACCAAATCAGCTTTATAACAAATTGTAAAGGAACTTCTCTAGGCAGGAAACACAAGAGAAGGAAAAGACCTACAAAAACAAATCAAAACAATTAAGAAAATGGTAATAGGAACATACATATGGATAATTACCTTAAATGTAAATGGATTAAATGCTCCAAACAAAAGACATAGACTGGATGAATGGATACAAAAATAAGACCCGTATGTATGCTGTCTACAAGAGACCCACTTCAGGTCTAGGGACACATACAGATGGAAAGTGAGGGGATGGAAAAAGATATTCCATGCAAATGGAAATCAAAAGAAAGCTGGAATAGCAGTTCTCATGTCAGACACAATGGACTTTAAAATAAAGACTATTACAAAAGACAAAGAAGGACACTACATAATGATCAAGGGATCAATCCAAGAAAAGAAATAACAATTGTGAATATTTATGCACCCAACATAGGAGCACCTCAATACATAAGGCAAATGCTAAAAGCCATAAAAGGGAAAATCAACATTAACACAATAATAGTAGGGGTCTTTAATACCCCACTTTCACCAATGGACAGATTATCAAAAATGAAAATAAATAAGGAAACACAATCTTTAAATGACACATTAGACAAGATGGACTTAATTGATATTTATAGGACATTTCATTCAAAAACGAGAATACACTTTCTTCTTAAGTGCTCATGGAACATTCTGCAGGATAGATTATATCTTGGGTCACAGATCAAGCCTTGGTAATTTAAGAAAATTGAACTTGTATCAAGTATCTTTTTTTTTTTTTTTTTTTGCGGTACACGGGCCTTTGACTGTTGTGGCCTCTCCCGTTGCAGAGCACAGGCTCTGGACCTGCAGGCTCAGTGGCCATGGCTCACGGGCCCAGCCGCTGTGCGGCATGTGGAATCCTCCCGGACCGGGACACAAACCCACATCCCCTGCATCGGCAGGCGGACTCTCAACCACTGTGCCACCAGGGAAGCCCAGTATCAAGTATCTTTTCCGACCACAATGCTCTGTGACTAGATATCAATTACAGGAAAAAATCTGTAAAAAATACAAACACATGGAGGCTAAACAATACATTACTAAATAACCAAGAGATCACGGAAGAAATCAAAGAGGAAATCAAAAAATACCTAAAAACAAATGACAATGAAAACGCGACAACCTGAAACCTATGGGATGCAGCAAAAGCAGGTCTAAGGTTTATAGCAATCCAATCCTACCTCAAGACACAAGAAACTTCTCAAATAAACAACCTAACCCTACACCTAAAGCAATTAGAGAACGAAGAACAAAATTCCCCCAAAGTTAGTAGAAGGAAAGAAATCATAAAGACCACATCAGAAATAAATGAAAGAAATGAAGGAAACGATAGCAAAGATCAATAAAACTAAAAGCAGGTTCTTTGAGAAGATAAACAAAATTGATGAACCATTAGCCAGACTCATCAAGAAAAAAATGGAGAAGACTCAAATCAATAGAATTAGAAACGTAAAAGGTGAAGTAATAACTGACACTGCAGAAATACAAAGGATCATGAGAGATTACTACAAGCAACTACAGGCCAATAAAATGGACAACCTGGAAGAAATGGACAAATTCTTAGAAAAGCACAACCTTCCGAGACTGAACCAGGAAGAAACAGAAAATGTAAACAGACCAATCACAAGCACTGAAATTGAGACTGTGATTAGAAATCTTCCAACAAACAAAAGCCCAGGACCAGATGGCTTTACACGAAAATTCTGTCAAACATTTAAAAAAGAGCTAACACCCATTCTTCTCAAACTCTTCCAAAATATAGCAGAGGGAGGAACACTCCCAAACTTATTCTACGAGGCCACCATCACCCTGATACCAAAACCAGACAAGGATGTCACAAAGAAAGAAAACTACATGCCAATATCACTGATGAACATAGATGCAGAAATCTTCAACAAAATGCTAACAAACAGAATCCAGCAGCACATTAAAAGGATCATACACCGTGATCAAGTGGGGTTTATCCCAGGAATGCAAGGATTCTTCAATATACGGAAATCAATCAATTTGTTACACCATATTAACAAATTGAAGGATACAATCCATATGATCATCTCAATAGATGCAGAAAAAGCTTTTGACAAAATTCAACACCGATTCATGATAAAAACTCTCCCAAAAGTAGGCATAGAGTGAACTTACCTCAACATAATAAAGGCCATATATGACAGACCCACAGCCAACATCATTCTCAGTGGTGAAAAAGTGAAACCATTTCCTCTAAGATCAGGAACAAGACAAGGTTGCCCACTCTCACCACTGTTATTTAATATAGTTTTGGAAGTTTTAGCCAAGGCAATCAGAGAAGAAAAAGAAATAAAAAGAATCCAAGTCAGAAAAGAAAAAGTAAAACTGTCACTGTTTGCAGATGACATGATAGTATACATAGAGAATCCTAAAGATGCTACCAGAAAACTAGAGCCAATCAATGCATCTGCTAAAGTAGCAGGATACAAAATTAATGCACAGAAATCTCTTGCATTCTTATATACTAATGATGAAAAATCTGAAAGAGAAGTTAAGGAAACACTTCAATTTACCATTGCAATCAAAAGAACAAAATAGGTATAAACCTACCTAAGGAGACAAAAGACCTGTATGCAGAAAACTATAAGATACTGATGAAAGAAATTAAAGACAATACAAACAGATGGAACATATACCATGTTCTTGGATTGGAAGAGTCAACATTGTGAAAATGACTATACTACCGAAAGCAATCTACAGATTCAGTGCAATTCCTATTAATCCACCAATGGCATTTTTCACAGAACTAGAACAAAAATTTTCACAATTTGTATGGAAACACAAAAGACCCCAAATAGCCAAAGCAATCTTGAGAAAGAAAAACAGAGCTGGAGGAATGAGGCTCCCAGACTTCAGACTATACTACAAAGCTACAGTAATCAAGAGAGTATTGTACTGGCACAAAAACAGAAATATAGATCAATGGAACGGGATAGAAAGCCCAGAGATAAACCCATGCACCTATGGGCACCGTATCTTTGATAAAGGATGCAAGAATATACAATGGAGAAAAGATAGCCTTTTAAATAAATGGTGCTGGGAAAACTGGACAGCTACATGTAAAAGAATGAAATTAGAGTACTTCCTAACACTGTATAGAAAAATAAGCTCAAAATGGATTAAAGACCTAAATGTAAGGCCAGAAACTATCAAACTTTTAGAGGAAAACATAGGCAGAACACTCTATGACACAAATCACAGCAAGATCCTTTTTGACCCACCTCCTAGAGAAATGGAAATAAAAACAAAAATAAACAAATGGGACCTAATGAAACTTAAAAGCTTTTGCACAGCAAAGGAAACCATAAACAAGACAAAAAGACAGCCCTCAGATGGGAGAAAATATTTGCTAACCAATTAAGTGACAAAGGATTAATCTCCCAAATATACAAGCAGCTCATGCAGCCCATATCAAAAAAACAAACAACCCAATCCAAAAATGGGCAGAAGCCCTAAATAGACATTTCTCCAAAGATGATATACAGATGGCCAACAAACAATGGAAGCATGCTCAACATCACTAATCGTTTGAGAAATGCAAATCAAAATTGCAATGAGGTATCACCTCATACCAGTCAGAATGGCCATCATCAATAAATCTGCAAACAATAAATGCTGGAGAGGGTGTGGAGAAAAGGGAACCCTCTTGCACTGTTGGTGGGAATGTAAATTGATTCAGCCACTATGGAGAACAGTATGGAGGTTCCTTAAAAAGCTAAAAATAGAACTACCATGTGACCCAGCAATCCCACTACTGGGTATATACCCTGAGAAAACCATGATTCAAAAAGAGACATGTACCACAATATTCATTGCAGCACTGTTTACAATAGCCAGGGCATGGAAACAACCTAAGTGTCCATCAACAGATGAATGGATAAAGAAGATGTGGCACATATATACAGTGGAATATTACTCGGCCTTAAAAAATGAAATTGATTTATTTGTAGTGAGGTGGATGGACCTAGAGTAGAGTCTGTTATACAGCGTGAAGTAAGTCAGAAAGAGAAAAACAAATACCATATGCTAACACATATATATGGAATCTAAAAAAAATAAAAGAGGTTCTGAGGAACCTAGGGACAGGACAGGAATAAAGACGCAGACGTAGAGAATGGACTTGAGGATACGGGGAGGGGGAAGGGTAAGCTAGGACAAAGAGAGTGGCATGGACATATATACACTACCAAATGTAAGATAGCTAGCTAGTGGGAAGCAGCCGCATAGCACAGGGAGATCAGCTCGGTGCTTTGTGACCACCTAGAGCGGAATGGTAGAGAGGGTGGGAGGGAGGTGCAGGAGGGAGGGGATATGGGGATATATGTATACATATAGCTTACTCATTTTGTTATACAGCAGAAACTAACACAACATTGTAAAGCAATTATACCCTAATAAAGATGTTTTAAAAAAAAAAAGTACATGTACTTTTCACTATAGCATGTCTTCAGTGGGAGTGTAACAGTAATTGTGCGTCAGCCAGATTTATACCTTGTCCTGGATCTGCCACTCAAAACCCCTGTGTTCTTAGGGAACTTGTTTTACTACTCGAGCCTAGGTTTCTTCATCTGTAAAAGAGCAATAGGTACCCCACAGGAATGTTGTATGTATTAAATTAGAAAGCATATAGTAAGTGACAGTAAATAATAGCTGTCCATATTTTGTCTTCTGGTGCATTCCATCTCCCAAGGGGGTGCTGCAGAGCTGTTCCTCCCTTTCCAGGCCAGCAGGGGGCAGTAGAGACCATAAAGGATAGGACCAAACCAGGGCTCTAGCCTTAAACAGGCCCCAACTCGTGTCCACCTAGCAGTCTAGGCAACCCTGTGTCAGATCAAGTTAGTGGTCTTTGATTCTGGCCCTTAGAGGGAAAAAGAAGGAACAAAGCCCCGTTGTTATACACAATAAATAGACAAAACCACCACAGCAATCATAATCCCTAGCATTTGCATAGGACTCAGAATAGATGGTTTTATATTCTACATGAAGCCATTCACAGTTGGCCTGTGTTAGCAGTTTCATTAACCTCATGAAGACATTAATATCATTAGGAAAACAGAAGGAGAATACCTCCAACTCCTCCATTTGACCCAATTAGCAGAGCACTGCAGCACAAAGGGGGTTCACGCCATGCCTGTCTGTGTTCGTGCCCACAGCCGTTGTGTTCCCCGGTAGATTACCACTCATTGGAGTCATTAAATTAGCCTCATTTGTGATATGGAGGCATCCTTCCCAAAATAGGTTGCTTTCAAGAAAAGAATATTGGTAAATGATAATGATGATAAATTAACACAAGATGATACAGTAAATGCAAGACAGATTGGACCAAACATTGATAGATGGAGTGGGGGTGCTGTATCTCAGTTGCTTTGAAATGTTATTTATTCTTTCTTCATTTCTTATGACAACCCCATGAGATCCTTATTATTTTTATTTTTACTCTGGCTTCTCTGGCTTGCTCCCACTTGCTGTCAGGAGCCCCTGCAAAGTCCTCTATGTTTTTCTGGTAGTTCTCCAAGGTGGTAGTGGGGTGGGGTGTCCCACATGCTCCGTGAACAATTACAGCTGGTTTCCACATGGCATGTGCAGTGTTATTCCCCTTTCTTCTGCTCTCATATCCCCATATGCCAGGGTGAGTTACTCCCACTGGCCACAGTTCCCTCTGCTCTGTGACATGGCTCCTTGCTGCTGGTTATTACTGTGGGTGCTCTCCAGCTCTGGAGGTGCCATACTGTGGTGTTTATGTTCAAGTGTGTATGTGAAAGTGGTACCTCATTCTTTTTTTAAAAAAATCATGTCCTATTACACATTGTCAACATGGTACCAAGAGGCCCCTGGATCCTTTATGAAAACAGACATCTTTTGGTCCATCCTGCCAATTTCTTATCCTTCCAGATTGAGCTTAGGTGGCCTGTTTTCCAGGAAGTCTTCCCCAAATCCCAGGTTGCTCTGTGAGCATCCCCCACCTCTCTGATCCCAAAGCACCTTGCTTACCACTGTCTCAGCACTATACATCCACCAAAGCCTAGTGGCACAGATGACATGTGACTCCTTATTCACTTTTGTGTCCCCAGCACCTGGAACAGTGCCTGGTCCATGCTTATGGAGTGAACCTAATCTCCTCTTTGGTTTTGCTCCTGGTCTTGTTCCCACCACCCTTTTAACTTTCTCTAATCAGCTCTCTTGCCTCCCTTCTTTGGCGTCATACCTTGAGAGCCTCTTTTTCCCTAGGCTTCTGGATTAGTGGTCTGATTTTCAATGGTCCAGTGGGTTTTTATTTATTTATTTATCTTTCTGTCTATCTATTTATTTATTTATGGCTGCGTTGGTTCTTCATTGCTGCATGTGGATTTTCTCTAGTTGCAGCAAGTAGGGGCTACTCTTCGTTGCAGTGTGCAGGCTTCTCATTGTGGTGGTTTCTCTTGTTGCAGAGCATGGGCTCTAGGCTCTCAGGCTTCAGTAGTTGCAGCGTGTGGGCTCAGTAGTTGTGGCACACGGACTTAGTTGTTCCATGGCATATGGGATCTTCCCGGACCAGGGCTTGAACCATGTCCCCTGCATTGGCAGGTGGATTCTTAACCACTGTGCCGCCAGGGAAGTCCTGGTCTACCAGGTTATGAACCAATACTTTCTTTTCTTTTCTTTTCTTTTTTTTTTTTTGTGGTACGCAGGCCTCTCACTGTTGTGGCCTCTCCCTTTGCGGAGCACAGGCTCCGGACGCGCAGGCTCAGTGGCCATGGCTCACGGGCCCAGCCGCTCCGCGGCATGTGGGATCTTCCCGGACTGGGGCACGAACCCGTGTCCCCTGCATCGGCAGGCGGACTCTCAACCACTGTGCCACCAGGGAAGCCCCCAATACTTTCTTTTGATGTTGCATTAGTTCCCTGAGGCTGCTGTAACAAAGCACAACAAACTCAGTGGCTGAAACACCAGAAATTTATTATCTCACAGTCTGGAGGCTAGAAGTCAGAAATCAAAGTTCAGTAGGGTAGGTTCCTTCTGAGGGCTCTGAGGGAGAATGTGTTCCATGCCACTCTCCTAGCTTCCAGCCTCAGACATTCCATAGTTTGTAGATGGTGTTTTCTCTGTCTTCACATCATCTTCCGTCTGTAAATGTTAGTCTCTGTGTCCAAATTTCCCCTTTTTAGAAGGACACCAGTCATATTGTATTAGTCCCTTCCTTCCCTCAATGACTTTGTCTTAACTTGGTCATCTGCAACTATTCAATACTTTCCATGAGGTCACATTCACAGGTACTGGAGGTTAGGACTTCAGTGTCATTTTTGGAGACACAGTTCACCCATAATGGATGCCTCATCTGCTAACACCTCGAGAGTAGATAGCACCATAGCTCCCCTAGGTTTGGCCAAAGCTTCCCATAGCAGCTTCTCTTTTCCAGGAGGCAGTTCACACAGTGTCTCATAGTTGCTAGCTCGCTTTCCTTTTCTACCTTCTCAAGGAGAGCACAGAGCTCAGACTAGCACCTGTTTCTTATTTTTCACTCTTAAAGTGAACTGGGCATTTATTTTGGGAGGTGAAAAAAATTGCCCATGCTAATCAGCATTGGCACCCAGCCAGTTAAACTTAGTAATACCTTGTGCTGTTCAGGGTGTCTGCCCTTATAGCCCATTTGTGGAACGACAGTGTATTATTAACTGTAATGTTACAGCAGCCAAATATTCCAAAGTTTATATAGTTTGCTACCTCTGAATGGATTGGGAATCCTCTGAATAATCCCACTGAGGCAGGGTAATCTTAGGAACTATTTTAAGAACAGTGAATCCATCAGAGAAAGCTTGTTTGGCACAATCCACGAGAATCACCTCTAGAGAGACAACAAAATCAAAAACAGCAGAAATAACTGAGTGGGGGAAATGAAACCAGCGGAGGATTTAGCCAATTTCCATTTTAAGTTTGAATTCCAGGTTTAATCTTGGTTATTGTTCTTAAAGTTGCCTGCATTGCTTTCCTTTCATTGTGATGTTCAGTTTATGAACCATCCTTCCATTTCCTGTTCACTCTCTCTGGCCTTTACTCCCTGGAATGATGATCACTAGAAAAGTTACAGCAGAGGTAGGAGCCTCTTCATAGTTGATGCAGATGCATCCAAGTTTGGGGTTCCTTACTAAAAGTTGTGACTTTGCACTAGCAGCTCACAATCCTGGCTGCATTCCCATAGATTCTGCTGCAGTTTGTCTGGGTGGCCTGGGTGTCAGCGCTTTCAAATAACTGATCAGGTGATTCCATTGTGTAGCCAGTGTTGAGAACCACTGACTTACACCTTTCTGGTTTGTTTGATTTGAAAGACAGAAGGGCAAAGTTAGGGGACTATTTGGAGTGTAATGTCTGCCTGAATCCCTTGAGGCCACATCTTCCCCTGGGCAGCTCCTATCCGCAGTTAGGTACCTTGAGGCACAATCCCACCCCGGCCCCTGATGGCGGCCATGGCCGTGAGAAACCATGCAGCTCCATGAGAGTTGCTTAGTGCCCACAGCTCTGAATCCATCTGGTAGTTTGATTCCCTAGACACTGGGTTTTCAGTTCCTGGTGAAATTGCCTTCTACTTCATGTCCTTTTGGCTGCCTTGGTAAGTCACGTGACCACTTTAAGCCTTTTTCCTTATCTGGAAAGCAGAAACAATTGGCCTCTTCCCTTGTATTGTTGTAAAATGAGTACAAATATCCTTGCAGAAATTGCTTGAAACTGTCATCTTCCATTCCCATCAACAGACCTCTGTGAGCCTGGTTTTTCTGCTATGAAAATATAGAAACAGTTTAGGTATACATACCCCCTCGATTATTGTCAGTCCAGTCTAGACTAGATAACAAGGAAGCCAGTTCATTTGTTTCAATAAAGTGTTTAAATGTTGATGTACACTGAGTTGGCCTAAAGGTTGCAAGGAGGATTTTAATAAGGAGAATCTCTATTTCATGAGGATTAATGAGATGATGCATGTGACTGTACCAAGCACAGTGTCTGATGTTGAACAGGTGATTGTTGCATGTGTGTTATTCATTTATTAACTTCTGGACCAAGAGTCTCGGTGGGTATGGCTTCCACACAACATGCTGGGATCCTTGAATATGTCAGTGAAGGGGTATGACCCATTTCACTGATAGTGGGTAACAGTATGTTCTCATCTTTTATTTTCCTGGTAACTGCTTAAGAATGCATATGCTCTATTAGCAGGAAGTGCAGAGTTTCTACTGATCTTTATTACTTAAACATATTTTTCTATTTATGAAAAAGTGTTAAAAAGTATCCACTTCCATTAATGGATGAATGGATAAAAAAGTGGTACATATATAGTGGAATATTATTCAGCCTGAAAAAGGAAGGAAATTCTAGCATATGCTGTAACATGGATGAACACTGAAAACGTTATGCTAAGGACAAATATTGTGTAAGTCCACTTATATGAGGTATTTAGAGGAGACAGAAAGTAGAACAGTGGTTACCAGGAGTTGAGGGGAGTGGGGAAGGGAGGTTACTGTGTAGTGTGTACAGAGTTGCTATTTGGGATAATGGAAAAGTTGTGGAGATGGATGATGGTGATGATGGTTGCATAACATTGTAAATGTACTTAATGCCACTGAATTGCATGCTTAAAAATGGTTAAAATGGTAAATTTTATGTTGTGTACGATTTACCACAATAAAAAAAAAAGAGCACCTTGCTGACTATATCCTGTGGGACAGTAGTGACTCTCTGAAAAATAAAAGTTATTTGTAGCATTCACTGATTTCTGTGGTATGAATGCTCCCCTCCATGGCTGACTTCAGGCTACTAATATGACTTTGAACTTGGAGTTGGTGAGAGAGGAGCAACATTCTGAGCCTTTTCCTGCCTGTGGAAAATGAGGAACTCAGTATGCCTTTACTTCTTCCCTTTTCTCCCCATTTGCTGCTTTTTATTGTAAATTCAGATTGTTAGACAATTACTATTTTTATGGTGGGCAATATATAGCCTCTAAATGATAATTTGACATATGCATTAATTTTGTGTGTGTATATGTTAACTGTTTAGAATATATTTCATGAACCATTTTCTTTCATAATCTCAATTTTCCCTTTCTTGAATTTTTGGTATCTTTTAGTGGTATATACTCTAGACATTTTTTTTCATCAAGAGTTCATGTGTGTTTTAATTTCAGAATATTTAAATGTCTGAAATTTCTTTTTTGCCTTTGAAGATAACTACTTGAGTAGATACGATAAACTTTTTTCCCTCAAAGTTCAGTTGATAAAGACTGTGACCAATCTGATATTTGTTCTTTGCACATCGCTTTCACTTCTGATTGTATTCTTGCATATTTTCCCACTAATCTTTTTTTTTCTTTTTTTTGCGGTACATGGGCCTCTCACTGTTGTGGCCCCTCCCGCTGCAGAGCACAGGCTCGGGACGCAAGGGCTCAGCGGCCCTGGCTCACGGGCCCAGCCGCTCCGCGGCATGTGGGATCCTCCCAGAACGGGGCACGAACCCGCGTCCCCTGCATCGGCAGGCGGACTCTCAACCACTGCGCCATCAGGGAAGCCCTTTCCCACTAATCTTGAAGTTCAAAATTTTATCTAGATTATGTCTAAATAATTTTGCCTGGTACTCCTTCAGGCTTTGGGATTTGCAAAATCAATTCTTCATCTTAAGACATTTGCTTCTAATTTTAAAGAGTTATTTCTTTCTCTCTCTCTTTGTTTTTACATCTGACATTACTTTGTAGATACAGTCCTAATCTCCCCATGTATCTTATCTTTTCTTTCATTAAATTAGCCTGTTAGCCAATTTCTTTTCTATTTGTGGGAGAATATTTTGAGCTTGACGCCTGTATAATCCCGATGACATTTTTAGAAGGGTCCAGTCAGCTGTTCACTGTATCCATGGTAGTGTTTTCACTACCATGTTGTTTTTTCTGATGCCAGGCTGCTGTGACTTCTTGATAGTCTGTTGTGGTTTCATCTATGTGTGCTTTTTTTCTCTACTCTTCTTTTGAGATCGTGTATTGGTAAATGTCTAAAATCCTCTCCTGTTCTTTGTGGTCACATATTTCAAAGGGGTGCTCTTGTTCTGATTCCCCAGGTTGTTCCTTTTCATTTGATTTGCTTTATTGCATTACATGTTTGGTGATATTTTCCCCCCTGGTTTCTATATCTTACAGAGGAATGTCAATACCTGTCTTCTACTGATAGTTGAAATGGATCTGATGGAACATGGATCCATGTTTGAATATTTCAGGCACAGATAAAGAAGAAAGAAGAAAGGAACAGGTTAGGTGGTCTGAAGCTTTGAGCTGCCAGCTAGTCTAGAGATCTAGCATCCTAGTAGGGAGATAGTGGGAGCTAGAACCAGCGTTTATTTCCATGTTGGTTGTGGCAGTCAGATTTCCACAAGGGCAGTGTCACTTTTCCTGGTGTGTCAGGGTTGCTCTCAAAATGAGCTCACTATGGCAGTGCCCCTGTCTGTGGTCAAGCATGGCAGTCTTCCCTAGATGGGAGCTAGGAGTAAGCCCCTCCTGAGGTCCTTGCCTGATGTGGTCTCTAGCATCCATGCTTTTTCCAAGGGCTCAAGTGGGAATTCATTATGACACGTGATGGCCCACAACCATCTTTGCCTCCCTCAATTGCTTTTCCCTTTCAATGGGTTCTACGGAGTTCTCTTCCACTTACTTCATACGTAAATTTGTCCAACACATGGGAGAAGTCATGGGAATGGTCAGCCCTTCCTTCCATCTAGTTCCTTCAGCAGAGTAGTTTGAAATATCTCAGTGTTTTTTGTGTGATGATGTCACACATTTTCCCGTACTAAATATTTTTTTTTATAATCTAAATTGGCACCAGGAATGAGACATGCCCAGATTTTCACCTTATCTGGAAATCTAACATAGAAGATAATAAACTAAGTGTCTGGGTTCAGAAGGTAGGCACTCTGTGTGTTGAGAGATGCACGTTTCCCGCCAGCACAGCTTCTTCAATAGGCTAACGTTGCCCCTTCTTCAAGCTGGGCTGTGTGGATCCTGCCTTTGCATCAGCATAACCAGTATAGCTTACTTTTTAATTCAGGGTACAAATATGGTCATATCATCCTAATTTTGTTAAGTTTACTGGATAAGACTTCACGTATTCTAGTAGGAGGATGTCCAGTGTTTGCCTTGAGGGCTATACTCCCATGTAAAAGTTTACGAGAACTCTGAAGGTTTACTTTGTCCAAATTGGAGAAAGGATTATTTCTCCTTCTAATGCCAGAATCAGAGGGAAGTGGGAAGTCTGATATTCATTTGATATTAACTCGTGGCACTGCTGTTGAAGCTGGGTCCTATAGTGTCCCATGGATGCCGATGTTTCCCTTTGCAATGTAATAATGTTCCAGGTACCGGTATAAAACACTATGGTCGTTCATGACTGGGCTCCAAGATCACTGTTACCTTAGTCTACACTCAGAGGTCTCCTAAACACAACATTGTGCAAGAATGGCTGGGTCCTCAGAGACTTCCGTTGTCAGTGTACATTGTGCCATTACCAGGCCTCCTGGCTTACAGATTTCAAGCCTATCAAGACTAGATCGCTAACCTAGACTACCCCTTCCCACAGGTAATTTTATTCCAGAGGGCTTGTCTTTGTTTCCTATGGGCCTTATTCTGGACTACCCTGGTCTGCCCCCATGGGTCTTCCTGACTTTGAGTCAGGGAGCAGGGTTTGGGGGATTAGGCCATCCTCTCTTGGAATATGCAATATGCAAATTGGTCCACCTTTCCACCCAGAAACCAGCCCTGGTTGCCAACAGATATTTTGAGGGGTCTGACTTGGTAAAACACAAATGTTTATATTATATTCTTCTGCCAGAGCAAAGGTGCAGGCTCATCATGAGAGAGACTACTCAAATGATTCTTTGAAGAACAGATGTCTAGTTCAAAGTGCCATACTGCTTCTGCCAATATTTAGAAGCAGTGACTTTCAGTGACAGTGCTTCAGTGCAGTGACTATGAATATGAAAGCAAATGCAATCCCTGTTTCTCTTGGTATTATTCCATAATTCTGTTTATTTGGTAAGATAGCATGACTAATGAGGATATAAAGAGTCACAGAATCAGAAAAGGCAAACAGGTAAGTGGTAGAGCCAGAATTTGATTCCATCTCCTTGACTGTAAAGCCAGTGTCTGGTCAGTCAATCAACAGCCATTATTGGGCATCTGCCATGTACCAGACATGTGCTTGGTAGGTGCTGGGGATACAAGGATAAGTAAGGCATGGTCCTGGTGAGGGACTTAAACAACAAGAAAGGTTTAAGTGCAACCTTAGAGATATGAACAGGGTGTTGTAGGAGCATGTGAGAAAGGGCACTGGAGGGATTGTTTCCTGGAGAAGAAGATGTCTAAGCTGACTCTGGCAGGAAGAACTGGGGAAGGCAGGTAGAGGGAGAGAAAATACGTTCCTTTGGTTAGCTGAAGCAGTAAATGGTGACTACAGAGCTTTCTAGTGACCAGATACACTTCTTCATATTTGGGGTAGAGAGTACCTGCTATGGTAAAGACTTTCTAAGGGATCCTATTTTTTTCTTCCTTCTTTTCTTAAAAACAGCTTTACTGAGGTATAATTGTTGTACCCAAAAGTGTATGATTTGATGAGTTTGAACCTATGTATCCACTCTGAAACCATCACCACAAGCAAGGTAATAAACATTCCATCACCTCCAAAAGTTTTCTTGTGTCCACACCTCAACATTTATTTGGTAGTTAGAATACTTAATATGTTATCTTCCCTCATAACAAATTTTTAAAAATTGAAGTATAATTGATTTACAATGTTGTGTTAGTTTCTGTACAGCAAAGTGATTCAGATATATGTGTGTGTGTATAATTTTTCATATTTGTTTCCATTATGGTTTATAACATAATATTGAATATAGTCCCATGTGCTATATAGTAGGTCCTTGTTGTTTATTTTATATATAGTAGTTCATATCTGTTAATCCCAAACTCCTGATTTATCCCTCTCCTAGCTTTCCCCTTTGGTAACCATAAGTTTTCTTTCTATGTCTGAGTCTGTTTCTGTTCTTTAAATAAGTTCATTTAGGGCTTCACTGGTGGCGCAGTGGTTGAGAGTCTGCCTGCCGATGCAGGGGACACGGGTTCGTGCCCCGGTCTGGGAAGATCCCACATGCCGCAGAGAGGCTGGGCCCGTGGGCCATGGCCACTGAGCCTGCGCATCCGGAGCCTGTGCTCTGCAACGGGAGAGGCCACGACAGTGAGAGGCCCGCGTACCGCAAAAAAAAAAAAAGTTCATTGAAATAATATTTTAGATTCCACATATAAGTGATATCATATATTTGTCTGACTTACTTCACTTAGTATGATGATCTCTAGGTGCATCCACGTTACTGCAAATGGCATTATTTCATTCTTTTTATGGCTGAGTAATATTCCGTTGTATATATGTACCACATCTTCTTTATCCATTCATCTGTTGATGGACATTTAGGTTGCTTCCATGTCTTGGCTATTGTAAATAGTGGTTCTGTGAACATTGGGGTGCTTGTATCTTTTCAAATTAGAGTTTTCATCTTTTCCAGATATAGGCCCAGGAGTGGGGTTGCTGGGTCATATGGCAGCTCTGTTTTTAGTTTTTTGAGGAACCTCCATACTGTTTTCCATAGTGGCTGCACCAGTTTGCATTCCCACCAACAGTGCAGGAGGGTTCCCTTTCTCCACACCCTCTCCAGCATTTGTTATTTGCGGTTAGCAGATTTTTTAAGTGCACAACACAGTGTTATTAACTGTTGGCACTATGTTGTCCAGCAGAGCTCTAGAACTTATTCGTCTTGCATAACTGAAACTTTATACCCTTTGAACATTAGCTTCCCACTTCCCCCTCCACCCAACACCTGGCAACCACCATTCTACTCTCTACTTCAATGAGTTTGATTATTTCTAGATACTTCATATAAGTGCAGTGTTTCTTTATAAGGACAAAGTTGTGCTTAATGGGAATTAATTTATTGTAACAAATTACCGTTTGAACTTATGGGATAGCCTAATCTGGGTAAGACTAAAACCCAACAGTTCTGAACCCATCATTGTCTGGTTTTCATTCCCATTCTTTAAGTCCCATATGATCAAAGTTGGGATGATATATTAATAGTTGTTTTAACATATTTTTGAGCAGTGTCCATAAATGAACTAATGCTGGTTGAGTACATGCCATGTATTAGACTGTTTATATCAATGTTCTTATGAGGTATTATTATCTTTGTTTATAGTTAGAGAAACCAAGTCTCAGAGAGATTAAATAATGTGCCAAAGGTCACTCAACCACCAAATATATAAGCTGGAACATAAACCCAGGCCTGGCTCACTCCAAGGGAATAACCAGAGCTCTTACCACCAAACTCTCAGTTGCCGAAAGTTTGAGTTACTGGCATAGAACGCAATTAATTACACATGCATGTGTAATTAATTACACATGCATGAAAATAGACGGGGGACATTAGGTAGGTGTGACTATAAAAACTGCTCAGTTTCAGTGGATTTCATTGTTTCCCAATATTGGCTTGAATTGGTTGTGAGCACACTGATAGAAGGTAATCAAAGAGCTGAATGAACGGGCTGTTGTAAACAGAAGCACTGGGTCCCCATCGGGCCAGCAGAGAAGTGAACGAGTCCATTGTTTTTAATAGGCCAAATGCTTCTCTCTTGTTCCCTAGGAGGCAATTGGAAGAGACATGCTGATAGCTCCCCTTGGGACATTAATTGGAGTCAGATTAGTGAAGTGAAGCTTAAGTTGGTCATTTTATTCCCACTTCACAAAAACAGAAAGTGAATGGTAGTGGGAGCAAAGACACATTTTCTAATTTATCAAAGATTGCAGATGGTATTAGTGTGACATTTTCATTATAGTAATTACTTTGTGGGCATAGTAGTAGAAAAGTATCACTTCAGATAAATTCCCATTTTTCTGCTTGGTTTCCCATGGTTCTTTTAAGGCATATCTTTTCTACTGTAATGATAATCTTAATAGCCAACACAGACATTATACCCTTGCTTAGGTTACTGATTCCCATGATCTACATTCAGTTTGTGCCATATAGGTGATAAGCAACACTGCCCTGTCTGCAGGACATGGATAGCCTTTATGAGAGCAAAGTGTGTATACCCTCATCAACTTTGGGCCCATATGTGTTGAGTGCCTTATGGTCATGACTTAATTTTCAAGACATCATTTGAAGAGTCAAAGAAGAAAAGTCAACTTATCCCATTTGTTCCTTTAATATTAGTTTTCTCAAGATAAAGACAGAGAAGTTGAAATATCATAAATCAGAAAAGAAGTTCATGGGCAATGGGAAGCAGTTTGGGGATATTTGCATTTTGGGCATTTAGAAATGTTTGATGTGCATGTGTTTGGGACATCAAGTTGCAACCAGTAGCAAACCTCTAAGAATCCGTGTAAACAGAGGCCTGAGAAGAGAAACAAGACAGGCTTTTAGTGCCTCAGTGCACTGTGTATTTTTCATCATCCACTAAATTATGAATTTAATGAAGTTACTCAGATACCTATGAAGTCAAATGAGAGTTCAGTGTATTTTTCAATTGAATTATCCAGCTTGACTATTGGCATGTACCATATTTAATTTAATTTATTGCTGCTTATATAGTTATGGACACTCAGTATAAATGAAAACAATAAATTTGGTTGCATTTTCAAAGCAGTAGCCTCACTTGGGAATATGAACAATAAATAAATGTGGCAGCTCTCAAAGGAAAGAAACTTTTTTTCATGGATATTCCAATTCATGTCATAACAGTATTTATATAACTATTTAGTTGAACAACCATTCATTTTTAGAGCTATTAGCACATTCCTGGCCTTGTGCTAGGTAGAGTCTGAGGTCCCCAAAATGAGTAAGATAGTCCCTTGCTCTCAAAAAACCTTATAGTTCTTTATTTAAAGACTGAATTATTTATCTTTAGTAGATTGAAATGTCTTAAACCTGTTAACACGGCAATGAATTAAGGTTCCGAGTGATAACTTATTTTGTAAATAAAGGATTATTTTTGTAAAAAGAAGAGTTATTATACATTGATCTTTTAATATCCTGTCTCTTAATGTGGGGGCCTATCTCTAATGTAGTGGCCTCTAAACAGGTGTTTCAAATGACGAGATGGGGGAACTTCAGACTTGCTGAGCTTTCAGTCTTCTGGCCACTTATCTTCCCACTTTCACCGGACCCTCCACTTCAGGGGCTGCTTCCTTTATTGGTTCTCACACAGCTCTTTCTCATCTTCCTTGATAATTTGCTCAATATGTTCCCTTTCTCCAGGATTTCTTTTCTTTGATAATACAAATCTTTCATTGGTTTTAATGTTTAGTTCATTTCCTCTTCCTCCTTAAAGCTTTCCCTACCCTTATCCAGAACTCTTTATTTTATTCATTGAATTTTGGGAGCTATCAATACGTCAGACTGATTTAGCACTTGGTCAATATCTAGTGTTTTAATAATATTAATGAGGACAAAAACAAGAACAACTTTTACTAAGTGTTTACTGGGAACCAATGTTACAACCACCTAACATGTAGGTACTATTATTATCTTCATTTTTATAGATGGGAACATTGAAGCCCAGAGGACTTTAGTAATGTAATCAAGGTCACCCGGCTGGGAAGGGGTGGAGCTGGGAATCAAACCTAGACTGTTTAACTCCCAAGTCTGAGCTCTCATCCACTGGCATTTCTCAGTGTGTGGTCTTCTAACCATGGGCATTGATTAGAAACACCTATGTGGGTGCTGTTAAAAATGCAGATTACTAAACTCACCCCAGATCTTAGAACCCATGGGTCTAGGTGTGGAGCCTGGGAATGTGAATGGTTAACAAGCTTTCTGAGTGATTCTTACAAATTGTACTTTGAGAATCACTGCACACTTTTCTGGGTTATCATTTTTGTATTTACCTCTATAATCAGACTGTAAACTTTTTGAGATCAGAGATTATGTTAACTACTACCTTCTGAATCCCAAAGTCTACAGTAGACATCTAGACACTTATTATGTGCTTACTCAATACTTGCATTTTTGATGTAGGCAGCAAAATTAAATGTATGCATATAACATTCAATATGATAGAACTTCCCATTAAAGCATCTGGTAATAATTGAAGGCCCCACAGAATTAGGACCCAATCTCATGAATACTTCTCTAGGTTCTGACACTGACTCACTGCATCTTTATTTCCTGCTTCAGTTTGCCTGCCTTTAAAATTGAGGCAATTTTAATAACAAACGAACGGAGATATGGGTGGGAGTTAATGATTGTAATTAGAATATAGTATTTTTTTTCACTGTATCATTTTTTATTTTGTTTTGTTTGTTATGCTTTCTTTTTTTTTAACATCTTTATTGGGGTATAATTGCTTTACAATGGTGTGTTAGTTTCTGCTTTATAACAAAGTGAACCAGCTATACATATACATACATCCCCATATCTCCTCCCTCTTGCGTCTCCTGCCCACCCTCCCTATCCCACCCCTCTAGGTGGTCACAAAGCACTGAGCTGATCTTCCTGTGCTATGCAGCTGCTTCCCATTAGCTATCGATTTTACATTTGGTAGTATATGTAAGTCCATGCCACTCTCTCACTTTGTCCCAACGTACCCTTCCCCCCTCCGCATCCTCAAGTCCATTCTGTACGTCTGTGTCTTTATTCCTGTCGTGCCCCTAGGTTCTACAGAACCTTTTTTTGTTTTTTTAGATTCCATATATACGTGTTAGCATATGGCATTTATTCTTCTCTTTCTGACTTACTTCACTCTGTATGACAGTCTCTAGGTCCATCCACCTCACTACAAATAACTCAATTTCATTTCTTTATGGCTGAGTAATATTCCATTGTATATATGTACCACATCTTTATCCATTTGCCTGTCGATGGGCATTTAGGTTGCTTCCATGTCCTGGCTATTGTAAATAGAGCTGCAATGAACATTGTGGTACATGACTCTTTTTGAATTATGGTTTTCTCAGGGTATATGCCCAGTGGTGGGATTGCTGGGTCGTATGGTAGTTCTATTTTTAGTTTTTTGAGGAACCTCCATACTGTTCTCTTTAGTGGCTGTATCAATTTACATTCCCACCGACAGTGCAAGATGGTTCCCTTTTCTCCACACCCTCTCCAGCATTTATTGTTTGTAGATTTTTTGATGATGGCCATTCTGACTGGTGTGAGGTGATACCTCATTGTAGTTTTGATTTGCATTTCTCTAATGATTAGTGATGTTGAGCATCCTTTCATGTGTTTGTTGGCAATCTGTATATCTTCTCTGGAGAAATGTCTATTTAGGGCTTCTTCTCATTTTTAGATTGGGTTTTTTTTTGATATTGAGCTGCTTGTAAATTTTGGACATTAATCTTTTGTCAGTAGCTTTGTTTGCAAATATTTTGTCCCATTCTGAGGACTGTCTTTTCATCTTGTTTATGGTTTCCTTTGCTGTGCAAAAGCTTTTAAGTTTCATTAGGTCCCATTTGTTTATTTTTATTTCCATTTCTCTAGGAGGTGGGTCAAAAGAATCTTGCTATGATTTATGTCATAGAGTGTTCTGCCTATGTTTTCCTCTAAGAGTTTTATAGTGTCTGGCCTTACATTTAGGTCTTTAATCCATTTCTGAGTTTATTTTTGTGTATCGCGTTAGGGAGTGTTCTAATTTCATTCTTTTACATGTAGCTGTCCAGTTTTCCTAGCACCACTTATCGAAGAGGCTGTCTTTTCTCCATTGTATATTGCCTCCTTTATCAAAAATAAGGTGACCATATGTGCATGGGTTTCTCTCTGGGCTTTCTATCCTGTTCTATTGGTCTATATTTCTGTTTTTGTGCCAGTACCATATTGTCTTGATTACTGTAGCTTTGTAGTATAGTGTGAAGTCTGGGAGCCTCATTCCTCCAGCTCCATTTTTCTTTCTCAAGATTGCTTTGGCTATTCGGGGTCTTTTGTGTTTTCATACAAATTGTGAAGTTTTTTGTTCTAGTTCTGTGAAAAATGCCAGTGGTAGTTTGATAGGGATTGCATTGAATCTGTAGATTGCTTTGGGTCGTGTAGTCATTTTCACAGTGTTGATTCTTCCAATCCAAGAACATGGTATATCTCTCCATCTGTTTGTATCATCTTTAATTTCTTTCATCAGTGTCTTATAGTTTTCTGCATACAGGTCTTTTGTCTCCTTAGGTAGGTTTATTCCTAGGTATTTTGTTCTTTTTGTTGCAGTGGTAAATGGGAGTGTTTCCTTAATTTCCCTTTCAGATTTTTCATAATTAGTGTATAGGAATGCAAGAGATTTCTGTGCATTAATTTTGTATCCTGCAACTTTACCAAATTCATTGATTTCTGGTAGCAACTTTAGGATTCTCTGTGTACAGTATCGTGTCATCTGCGAACAGTGACAGGTTTACTTCTTCTTTTCCGATTTGGATTCATTTTATTTCTTTTTCTTCTCTGATTTTTCTAACTGAAATTTACAAAACTATGTTGAATAATAGTGGTGAGAGTGGGCAACCTTGTCTTGTTCCTGATCTTAGAGGAAATGGTTTCAGTTTTTCACCATTGAGAATGATGTTGGCTGTGGGTTTGTCATATATGACCCTTATTATGATGAGGTAAGTTCCCTCTATGCCTACTTTCTGGAGGGTTTTTATCATAAATGGATGTTGAATTTTGTTGAAAGCGTTTTCTGCATCTATCGAGATGATCATATGGTTTTTCTCTTCAGTTTGTTGATATGGTTTATCACATTGATTGATTTGCGTATATTGAAGAATCCTTGCATTCCTGGAATAAACCCCACTTGATCATGGTGTATGATCCTTTTAATGTGCTGTTGGATTCTGTTTGCTAGTATTTTGTTGAGGATTTCTGCATCTATGTTCACCAGTGATATTGGCCTGTAGTTTTCTTTCTTTGTGACATCTTTGTCTGGTTTTGGTCTCAGGGTGATGGTGGCCTCGTAGAATGAGTTTGGGAGTTCCTCCCTCTGCTGTATTTTGGAAGAGTTTGAGAAGGATAGGTGTTAGCTCTTCTCTAAATGTTTGATAGAAGTTGCCTGTGAAGCCATCTGGTCCTGGGCTTTTGTTTGTTGGAAGATTCTTAATCACAGTCTCAATTTCAGTGCTTGTGGTTGGTCTGTTTATATTTTCTATTTCTTCCTGGTTCAGTCTTGGAGGTTGTGCTTTTCTAAGAATTTGTCCAGTTCTTCCAGGTTGTGCATTTTATTGGCACAGAGTTGCTTGTAGTACTCTCTCATGATCCTTTGTATTTCTGCAGTGTCAGTTGTTACTTCTCCTTTTTCCTTTCTAATTCTGTGGATTTGAGTCTTCTCCATTTTTTTCTTGATGAGTTTGGCTAATGGTTTATCAATTTTGTTTATCTTCTCAAAGAACCAGTTTTTAGGTTTGTTGATCTTTGCTATTGTTTCCTTCATTTCTTTTTCATTTATTTCTGATGTGATCTTTATGATATCTTTCCTTGCTTTAGGTGTAAGGTTGGGTTGTTTATTTGAGGTGTTTCTTGTTTCTTGAGGTAGTATTGTATACTATAAACTTCCCTATTAGAAATGCTTTTGCTGCATCCCATAGGTTTTGGGTTGTCGTGTCTCATTGTCATTTGTCTCTAGGTATCTTTTGATTTCCTCTTTGATTTCTTCTGTGATCTTGGTTATTTAGTAGTGTATTGTTTAGTCTCCATGTGTTTGTATTTTTTACAGATTTTCCCCTGTAATTGATATCTAGTCTCATAGGATTGTGGTTGGAAAAGACACTTGATACAATTTCAATTTTCTTAAATTTACCAAGGCTTGATTTGTGACCCAAGGTATAATCTATCCTGGAGAATGTTCCATAAACAATTGAGAAGAAAGTGTATTCTGTTGTTTTTGGATGGAATCCTATATATAGCAGTTAAGTCCATCTTGTTTAATGTATCATTTAAAGCTTGTGTTTCCTTATATGTTTTCATTTTGGATGATCTCTCCATTGGTGAAAGTGGGGTGTTAAAGTCCCCTACTATGATTGTGTTACTGTCCATTTCCCCTTTTATGGCTGTTAGCATTTGCCTTATGTATTGAGGTGCTCCTATGTTGGGTGCATAAATATTTACAATTGTTTTATTTTTCTTTTTGCCTTGATCCCTTGATCATTATGTAGTGTCCTTCCTTGTCTCTTGTAATTGTCTTTATTTTAAAGTCTATTTTGGCTGATATGAGAATTGCTATTCCATATTTCTTTTCATTTCCATTTGCATGGAATATCTTTTTGTATCCCCTCACTTTCAGTTTGAATGTGTCCCTAGGTCTGAAGTGGGTCTCTTGTAGACAGCATATATATTGGTCTTGTTTTTGTGTCCATTCAGCCAGTTTATGTCTTTTGGTTGGAGCATTTAATCCATTTATGGTAATTTAAGGTAATTATCGATATGTATGTTCCTATTACCATTTTCTTAATTGTTTTTTGTTTGTTATTGTAGATCTTTTCCATCTCTTGTGTTTCCTGCCTAGAGACATTCCTTTAGCATTTGTTGTAAAGCTGGTTTGGTGGTGCTGAATTCTCTTAATTTTTGCTTGTCTGTAAAGGTTTTAGTTTCTCTGTTGAATCTGAATGAGATCCTTGCTGGGTAGAATAATCTTGATTGTAGGTTTTTCATCACTTTAAATATGTCTTGCCACTCCCTTCTGGCTTGCAGAGTTTCTGCTCAAAGATCAGCTGTTAACCTTATGGGGATTCCCTTGTATGTTATTTGTTGTTTTTCCCTTGCTGCTTTTAATATTTTTTCTTTGTATTTAATTTTTGAAAGTTTGATTAATATGTGTCTTGGTGTGTTTCTCCTTGTATTTATCCTGTATGGGACTCTCTGTGCTTCCTGGCCTTGATTGACTATTTTCTTTCCCACGTTAGGGCAGTTTTCAACTATAACCTCTTCAAATATTTTCCCAGTCCCTTTCTTTCTCTCTTCTTCTTCTGGGACCCCTATAATTCGAATGTTGGTGCATTTAATGTTGTCCCAGAGGTCTCTGGGACTGTCCTCAATTCTTTTCATTCTGTTTTCTTTATTCTGCTCTGCAGTAGTTATTTCCACTATTTTATCTTCCAGGTCACTTATCCGTTCTTCTGCCTCAGTTATTCTGCTATTGATTCCTTCTAGAGAAGTTTTAATTTCATTTATTGTTTTGTTCTTCATTGTTTGTTTGCTCTTTAGTTCTTCTAGGTCCTTGTTAAATGTTTCTTGTATTTTCTCCATTCTATTTCCAAGATTTTAGATCATCTTTACTATCATTATTCTGAATTCTTTTTCAGGTAGACTGCGTATTTCCTCTTCATTTGTTTGGTCTGGTGGGTTTTTTCCTTGCTCCTTCATCTGCTGTGTACTTCTCTGTCTTCTCATTTTGCTTAACGTACTGCGTTTGGGGTCTCCTTTTTGCAGGCTGCTGGTTCATAGTTCCTGTTGTTTTTGGTGTCTGCCCCCAGTGGCTAAGTTTGGTTCAGTGGGTTGCGTAGGCTTCCTGGTGTAGGGGACTGGTGCCTGTGTTCTAGTGGATGAGGCTGAATCTTGTCTTTCTGGTGGGCAGGACCGCGTCCAGTGGTGTGTTTTGGGGTATCTGTGACCTTGTTATGATTTTAGGCAGCCTCTCTGCTAATGGGTGGTGTTGTGTTCCTGTCTTGCTAGTTGTTTGGCATAGGGTTGCAGCACTGTAGCTTGCTGGTTGTTGAGTGGAGCTGGGTCTTAGTGTTGAGATGGAGATCACTGCGAGAGCTTTTGCCATTTGATATTACATGGAACCGGGAGGTCTCTGGTGGACCAAAGTCCTAACCTCGGCCTCCCACCTCAGAGGCACAGGCCTGACATCTGGCTGGAGCACCAAGACCCTGTCAGCCACACAGCTCAGAAGAAAAGGGAGAAAAAGGAAAGAAAATAAAGAAAGAGAAATAGTTATTAAAATAAAAAATAAAAAAAATCATTAAAAATAAAAATGTTTAAAAGTAATAAAAAAAAAAGAAGAAAGAAAGAGGGAGCAACGAAACCAAAAAACACATCCACCAATGGTAATAAGGGCTAAAAACTATACTAAAAAAAACCCCAAAATGGACAGACAGAACCCTCATACAAATGGTAAAAGCAAGGCTATACAGACAAAATCACACAAAGAAGCATACACATACACAGTCAGAAAAAGAGAAAACGGAAAAAAGAAATATGTATCTATATATATTAAAAAAAAGAGAGCAACCAAATCAATAAAAAAATCTACCAGTGTTAATCAACTCTGAATACTAAACTAAGATAAACATGAAACCAGAAACCAGTCAGTTGCATACAGCAAACCCCAAGTCTACAGTTGCTCCCAAAGTCCACTGCCTCAATTTTGGGATAATTCGTTGTCTATTCAGGTATTCCAGAGATGCAGGGTACATCAAGTTGACTGTAGAGATTTAATCCGCTGCTCCTGAGGCTGCTGGGAGAGATTTCCCTTTCTCTTCTTTGTTCGCACAGCTCCCGGGGTTCAGCTTTGGATTTGGCCCCGCCTCTACGTGTAGGTCGCCTGAGGGCATCTGTTCTTCGCTCAGACAGGACGGGGTTAAAGGAGAAGCTGATTCGGGGGCTCTGGCTCACTCAGGCCGGGGGGAGGGAGGGGTACAGTGTTCGGGGAGAGCCTGCAGTGGCAGAGGCCGGCATGACATTGCACCAGCCTGAGGCGCCGTTTGTTCTCCCAGGGAAGTTGTCCCTGGCTCCCGGGAGGGGAGGTGTGGAGAGTGACCTGTGCTTGCACACAGGCTTCTTGGTGGCTGCAGCAGCAGCCTTAGCGTCTCATGCCTGTCTCTGGGGTCCGCGCTGATAGCCACGGCTCGCGCCTGTCTCTGGAGCTTGTTTGGACGGTGCTCTGAATCCCCTCTCCTCGCGCACCCTGAAAAAATGGTCTCTTGCCTCTTAGGCAGTTCCAGACATTTTCCTGGACTCCCTCCCGGCTAGCCGCGGCGCACTAGCCCCCTTCAGGCTGTGTTCACGCAGCCAACCCCAGTCTTCTCCCTGGGATCCGACCTCCGAAGCCAGAGCCTCAGCTCCCAGCCCCCACCCGTCCCAGCGGGTGAGCAGACAATCCTCTCGGGCTGGTGAGTGCTGGTCAGCACCGATCCTCTGTGTGGCAATCTCTCCGCTTGCCTCTCCGCACCCCTGTTGCTGTGCTCTCCTCCATGGCTCCGCAGCTTCCCCCCTCCGCCATCCTCCATCTCCACCCGCGAAGGGGCTTCCTAGTGTGTGGAAACCTTTCCTCCTTCACAGCGCCCTCCCACTGGTGCAGGTCCCATCCCTATTCTTTTGTCTCTGTTTTTTCTTTTTTTCTTTTGCCCTACCCAGGTGCGTGGGGAGTTTCTTGCCTTTTGAAATCTGAGGTCTTCTGCCAGCGTTCAGTAGGTGTTCTGTAGGAGTTGTTCCATATGTAGACATATTACTGATTTATTTGTGAGGAGGAAGGTGATCTCTACATCTTACTCCTTCGCCATCTTGAAGGTCTCCCCCAGAATATAGAATTTTAAAAGTGATAAGACTAACATACCATTTAGAAATTCAAGGCAATAAATGAAATTAGCTTATTATTGGAGTGAAAACATATGGGGGCCAGGAAAACCCTCTTCTAATCCATTGTGGTAAAACTTCCACATCAGTTCAATTAGATAGATATTGGGGGCCACACAGAAGCTTTCCACACCCTCTGACAGTTGTTGGGCAAGACACTAGAGGCTTCTTGATTCTGTGTGGGGACAGGCACTCTCCTTGCCCACACCGTTCAGTCCAATCCAGCCTCCTTGTTTTTTGTTTTTGTTTTTTTGCGGTACGCGGGCCCCTCACTGCTGTGGCCTCTCCCGTTGTGGAGCACAGGCTCCGGACGCGCAGGTCCAGCGGCCATGGCTCACGGGCCCAACCGCTCCGCGGCACGCGGGGTCCTCCCGGACAGGGGCACAAACCCGTGTCCCCTGCATCGGCAGGCGGACTCTCAACCACTGCGCCACCAGGGAAGCCCCAGCCTCCTTGTTTTAGAGATGAACTATGTAATTTCCCAAGGTCAAGAATTTTAACCTAGGCCTTAATGTTCCAAATTCAATGTTCTCCTAGTACATCATGCTGCCTCCTTTGCAATACATGTTACTGAATATTTGAATCAAAGAGTAGCTTAGGTAAGATCCAAATAAGATCAGTACCACAGACAAGAGAAGACTTACTTTGTTCCCCATTTGTTTTTGTCAACCAGTCTCTCACGTGGCATCAGCTCCTGAAGGATTGTTGAGAGTGTATTAACCATTTAAATCTTATGCACTTACACTCAGACTTACGAAAATTCAAAACTTTATTTTTAATCTAAATGCTAATTATCATCACTAGGTACTTGTTCCCATTAAACCTTAGCAACAGGCTAATGTCCAATTAATAATTTAAACCTATGGAACTTTGTGGATTACTGTCCTGCCACTTAGGATACAGCACTTAGTGTTGCTAATTTTTATCAAAATCTTGTTTAAGGAATAGTTTTTGAAATAACAAGTGAAAAATATGAACATCACCTTCCATACTCCATTGAGGATGGAAAACATGTAATATTTATTTAGAGATCCAATGGACTGGGGATAGATTGTCAGCAGTTAGCCTCTACATATGTGCCCTTTTTCTTTCTGGAATTCATTTGTTAAGTTTTTGCCATGATGTCTCTGTCTGCCACCTGCCTGTAACTATGTTTTCACATTGACTTCAAAGAAGCAGTTTAAACATAATAAAAATATGTAATTAAATAATTTCTTAAGGAAATACTCCAAAAACCTGCTGTTCTCCTTAGAGACATCTCAGGATGAGTTAGCCAGTGTGAATGCTTTGTTGAAGCCCATCCAAATGAAAGATGAAATTGGCAGCCTTGTTCCTTTAATGGCCTCCTGCCCACAATAAGACTGGCCAGCAAGCAATATTTATCTTAGCAATGCTGCCATTTTGTATCACAAAGTGACCATGTAGTCTCATAAACATAGTCTAAAAGTGCTGACTTTTAAAGGCAGTTGATTTTTTAACTTGCTACTGTTTTATAGCTTTGTATAAAATGCTAATGCCATGACATTTGTGGAACTATTAAATCATTTTAATGAAAAAGTAACAGTTATACACTAATTTGTTTGAGTGCATTTCCCTTGCAGAATCCTTTAGTAGTTGATTGTAAAAGGAAGGGACATTTTTAGCTCAATAATTTTGTTCTCCCATGGAACCAAATCCCGTTATTTTGGTGTGCTTTGTACCCAAGTCTAATGGAGACAAATCCATTGACAGAATTTGTTGTCCCAAATCTGGGCTCATTTGCTTCCTGGCCCCCAATTAATTTGATCTAGTGTCTGCGCAAGCCAAGTGTGTTTTCTTGAGAAATAGGGCTTTCTGTTTCCCTTTTAAGTGTTTAAGGGTAAATATATAGTCATGTATTTTCAGCTACTGAAAAATGATCTCAATTGCCATAACGCCAAATCAAGGAAAATATTTGGGCTTTAAAAATTATCTTGTGATACATCAGAAGACAGCTGGGATTGATTCTAGTCCTGGGCCCACATTTCCTTGTTAGTAGCCATCCCACTCAGCATATGCTGTCATACTGGGGCCTCTGTGGGAGGAAATGGCTGGAAATTCCTTGAGACATGAAGCACTATGAGTGGTAGAATTAGACCTCCACTGCCCAGTAGATCACCACTGTCTGAACCTGCAGCTTTTTTCTAGAGTGACAATGATTCTTGTTTCCCTCTCTGTCTTTTCAAAGCCCTCATTTGTAGAGAATTCTTATTTCTTGAAAGTAAATTTTCTTTCAGGAAACTGCATTCCCTGGCACCCTCAAACGCTTGGGAGATACAGAGAATTGACTTCACTGTCAACATATTTTTTGCCCTTTATGAACGTGCATATTCTCGTGAAATGTGGGATCCTGCATTTACTTTGCTTACCCTGACTATAAATTTTTGTTTACTTTTCGTAGTTCTGATTTTCTTCTGAACTAACTAATCTCATTATCATTCTACTATGAGTTAGAGAGTTTTACTGTTAAAATGTTCAACCATTTGGTCATATCTTTTTCTTCACCTTAGGTTTATCTTGAGCACAGATGTAAAATATTGCATAGAGAGATGTGGGAACTAGAATGTATTCCCTCATGATGAACTGATTCTTTATTCAACCTAGTATCTGGAACAACCATGCTCTTCTGCATTTTTATCTAGCTTTGATTAATCATTCTGGGACAGAATTTTCTTCTAAAATAATGCCCATTCAATACCATTCCAAGAATATAACAATGAAATTGATGTCTTTTTGATTTTCTGATGTTCAGTAGTTTTACTATTCACACAGTGTTATTGATTAGATGAAACACATCTGTTAAGGCTCTCATTGGTAACCTAGTTTACTGTATTCCATTACTTATAGTGAGTTGCTGTTTGTATTTATGTAGGTGCTGAATTGAACGTGAACAATTTTATGAATATTTTTCAGCTAGCTCATCAGGATACAAATTTTGTTTGTTAAAATGTCACATTTCTTTGGGTTAATGTCATAATCATTTACCATTTTTTATTAGCTGTAGTAAAAATGAAATGAAATTGCCATTTATTCCTATATATCATTAACTATACGCTAAACTCTAGAGGTCTGATACTACTAATAACAGCTAACAGTTATATAGTAATTGAAAGTTTATAAAACACTTCCACAAATATTTGACCCTCACAATAACCCTGTAAGGTACATTTATAATCCCAGCTTTACTATTGAGAATACTGAGGCTTCTAAGCATGTAATCAACTGGATGTTTTCCTGTTTCTTTTTCCAGTTTTATTGAGGTATAACTGACAAATAAAATTGAATATATTTAAAGTGTACAATCTCATGCTTTGATATATGTATCCTTTGTGAAATGATTATCACAATCATATTAATTAACGTAGATGTTGGTTCCTGATCAGTGTAATAGAAGAGGTCATTTACTATATGTTGCTGAATGACCTAAAAAGTTACATTTAAATTGTTACTAGAATTAAGGATGAATATAAAGACAATTTGCATGGGGGTATTTTGGCCACAGGAGGACTAGTAGTGTGTTTCCAAAAAGTTGTCATCCAGGTCTGCAGCATAACATCAATGGTCAACTTGGTTACTACGAACTCAGATGCACCTTAGGTAGCGACTGACATTGCCAATCTAGCACCAGCCCATGGAAAGGCCAGGATTCTTTAAACAAGATATAACTTATCTTGTTAACTTATAACAAGTTAACAGGTACTTCCGAGAGGAGAGCGTTATAGGACTATAGAGTCAAAGACTAGAAAACACCCCACAGACCACTATCACTTTCTCATTCTTTCAAGAAGACTTAAGGAATGTAGCTGGCAGTCAATGTGGGTACGTTTGAGTGCAGAGGACTTTTACTACTTTTCAGTACTTCTTCCTTAAGCATGATCTGTCCCTCTCACCCTCACCTATTCAAATATACAAATCACTCTCTTGGATATTACGCATTCGGCTGAAATGTCTGCATAGTCACTTTCCTAGTCATGACACCTCTTTTCATGTTAGATAAATGTACTCTTCTGCAGGTCTGTCTCTTCCTCCTCACCACCCCCTACCTCCAGACATTTTCCCTGGGTGATTTTGTGAATTCCCAAGTATTCAAATATTACTAATATAGTTGATTTAAAATTCTGTAGCACAACCTCATTCTGATGTTCCAGGTTTTTTGTTTTTTCATTTAAATGTTTAAATGTTTTTCATTTAAATCCGATTCATAATCTTGTCCCCCAAATCTTCTCTCTTTTTTAAAAAAATTTCATATAATTTTTAATTTCATATAAATGGAGACATACATAAGGTATTCTTTTGCGTATGGCTTTTATCACTCAGCACTTGTTTAATGTATCCACTTTGTTGCATGTATAACTAGTTTATTTTCTTTTTTAAAAAAAATTTTAAATTTAATTAATTTTTTTATACAGCAGGTTCTTATTCGTCATCAATTTTGTACACATTAGTGTATACATGTCAATCCCAATCTCCCAATTCATCACACCACCACCCCCACCCCCCTGCCGCTTTCCCCCGTTGGTGTCCATACGTTTGTTCTCTACATCTGCGTCTCAGTTTCTGCCCTGCAAACCAGTTCATCTGTACCATATTTCTAGGTTTCACATATATGCGTTAATATACGATATTTGTTTTTCTCTTTATGACTTACTTCGCTCTGTATGACAGTCTCCAGATCCATCCACGTCTCAACAAATGACCCAATTTCGTTCCTTTTATGGCTGAGTAATATTCCATTGTATATATGTACCACATCTTCTTTATCCATTCGTCTGTCAATGGGCATTTAGGTTGCTTCCATGACTTGGCTATTGTAAATAGTGCTGCAGTGAACATTGGGGTGCGTGTGTCTTTTTCAATTATGGTTTTCTCTGGGTATATGCCCAGTAGTGGGATTGCTGGATCATATGGTTATTCTATTTTTAGTTTTTTAAGGAACCTCCATACAGTTCTCCATAGTGGCTGGATCAATTTAAATTCCCACCAACAGTGCAAGAGGGTTCCCTTTTCTCCACACCCTCTCCAGCATTGGTTGTTCGTAGATTTTCTGATGATGCCCATTCTAACTGCTGTGAGGTGATAACCTCATTGTAGTTTTGATTTGCATTTCTCTAATAATTAGTGATGCTGAGCAGCTTTTCATGTGCTTCTTGACCATCTGTATGTCTTCTTTTGAGAAATGTCTATTTAGGTCTTCTGCCCATTTTTGGATTGGGTTGTTTGATTTTTCTAATATTGAGCTGCATGAGCTGTTTACATATTTAGGAGATTAATCCTTTGTCAGTTGCCTCATTTGAAAATATTGTCTCCCATTCTGAGGGTTGTCATTTCGTCTCATTTATGGTTTCCTTTGCTGTGCAAAAGCTTTTAAGTTTCATTAGGTCCCATTTTTAAGTTTTTTAATTTTTCATATTTTTGCGGTACGTGGGCCTCTCACTGTTGTGGCCTCTCCCGTTGCGGAGCACAGGCTCCAGACGTGCAGGCTCAGTGGCCATGGCTCACGGGCCTAGCCACTCCGCGGCATGTGAGATCTTCCCGGACCAGGGCACAAACCCGTGTCACCTGCATTGGCAGGCGGACTCTCAGCCACTGCGCCACCAGGGAAGCCCCCATTTGTCTATTAGTATTTTTATTTCCATTACTCTAGGAGGTGGATCAAAAAAGATCTTGCTGTGATTTATGTCAAAGAGTCTTCTGCCTATGTTTTCCTCTAAGAGTTTTATAGTGTCCGGCCTTACATTTAGGTCTTTAATCCATTTAGAGTTTATTTTTGTGTATGGTGTTAGGGAGTGTTCTAATTTCATTCTTTTACATGTAGCTGTCCAGTTTTCCCAGCACCACTTATTGAAGAGACTGTCTTTTCTCCATTGTATATCTTTGCCTCCTTAGTCATAGATTAGCTGACCATAGGTGCGTGGGTTTATCTCTGGGCTTTCTATCTTGTTCCATTGATCTATATTTCTGTTTTTGTGCCAGTACCGTATTATCTTGATTACTGTAGCTTTGTAGTATGGTCTGAAGTCAGGGAGTCTGATTCCTCCAGCTCCGCTTTTTTCCCTCAAGACTGCTTTGGCTATTCATGGTCATTTGTGTCTCCATACAATTTTTAAGATTTTTTGTTCTACTTATGTAAAAAATGCCATTGGTAATTTGATAGGGATTGCATTGAATCTGTAGATTGCTTTGGGTAGTATAGTCATTTTCACAATATTGATTCTTCCAATCCAAGAACATGATATATCTTCCATCTGTTGGTATCATCTTTAATTTCATTCATCAGTGTCTTATAGTTTTTTGCATACAGGTCTTTGTCTCCCTAGGTAGGTTTTTTTTTTTTTTCCCTAGGTAGGTTTATTCCTAGGTATTTTATTCTTTTGTTGCAGTGGTAAATGGGAGTGTTTCCTTAATTTCTCTTTCAGATTTTTCATCATTAGTATATAGGAATACAAGAGATTTCTGTGCATTAATTTTGTGTCCTGCAACTTTACCAAATTCATTAATTAGCTCTAGTAGTTTTCTGGTAGCATCTTTAGGATTCTCTATGTATCGTATCATGTCATCTGCAAACAGTGACAGTTTTACTTCTTCTTCTCCAATTTGTATTCCTTTTATTTCTTTTTCTTCTCCAATTGCAGTGGCTGGGACTTCCAAAACTATGTTGAATGATAGTGGTGAGAGTGGACATCCTTGTCTTTTTCCTGATCTTAGAGGAAGTGCTTTCAGTTTTTCACCATTGAGAATGATGTTGGCTGTGGGTTTGTCATATATGGCCTTTATTATGTTGAGGTAGGTTCCCTCTATGCCCACTTTCTGGAGAGGTTTTACCATAAATGGGTGTTGAATTTTGTCAGAAGCTTTTTCTGCATCTATTGAGATGATCATATGGTTTCTCTTTTTCAGCATGTTAATATGGTGTATCACATTGATTGATTTGCATATATTGAAGAATCCTACTGTATCCCTGGGATAAATCCCACTTGATCATGGTGTATGATCCTTTTAATGTGTTGTTGGATTCTGTTTGCTATTATTTTCTTGAGGATTTTTGCATCTATATTCATCAGTGATATTGGTCTGTAATTTTCTTTTTTTGTAGCATCTTTGTCTGGTTTTGGTATCAGCGTGGTGGTGGCCTCATAGAATGAGTTTGGGAGTGTTCCTTCCTCTGGAATTTTTTGGAAGAGTTTGAGAAGGATGGGTGTTAGCTCTTCTCTAAATGTTTGATAGAATTCGCCTGTGAAGGCATCTGGTCCTGGGCTTTTGTTTGTTGGAAGATTTTTAGTGACAGTTTCAATTTCATTATTTGTGATTGGTCTGTTGATATTTTCTGTTTCTTCTTGGTTCAGTCTTGGAAGGTTATACCTTTCTGAAATTTGGCCATTTCTTCCAGGTTGTCCATTTTATTGGCATAGAGTTGCTTGTAGTAGTCTCTTAGGATGCTTTGTATTTCTGCGGTGTCTCTTGTAACTTCTCCTTTTTCATTTCTAATTTTATTGATTTGAGTCCTCTCCCTCTTTTTCTTGATGAGTCTGGCTTATGGTTTATCAATTTTGTGTATCTTCTCAAAGGACCAGCTTTTAGTTTTATTGTCTTTGCTATTGTTTTCTTTGTTTCTATTTCATTTATTTCTGCTCTGATCTTTATGGGTTTTGTTCTTCTTTCTTTAGTTCCTTTAGGTGTAAGGTTAGATTTTTTTATTTGAGAGTTTTCTTGTTTCTTGAGGTAGGCTTGTATAGCTATAAACTTCCCTCTTAGAACTGCTTTTGCTGCATCCTATAGGTTTTGGATCGTTGTGTTTTCATTGTCATTTATCTCTAGGTATTTTTTGATTCCCTCTTTGATTTCTTCAGTGATCTCTTGGTTACTTAGTAAGGTATTGTTTAGCCTCCATGTGTTTGTGTTTTTTACGTTTTCTTCCCTGTAATTCATTTCTAATCTCATAGCATTGTGGTCAGAAAAGATGCTTGATACGATTTCAATTCTCTTAAGTTTACCGTGGCTTGATTTGTGACCCAAGATGTGATCTATCCTGGAGAATGTTCCATGCGCCCTTAGAAGAAAGTGTAATCTGCTCTTTTTGGATGGAATGTCCTATAAATATCAATTAAATCTATCTGGTCTATTGTGTCATTTAAAGCTTCTGTTTCCTTATTTATTTTCATTTTGGATGATCTGTCCACTGGTGTAAGTGAGGTGTTAACATCCCCAACTATTATTTTGTTACTGTTGATTTCCTCTTTTATAGCTGTTAGCAGTTGCCTTATGTATTGAGGTGCTCCTATGTTGGGTGCATATATATTTATAATTGTCATATCTTCTTCTTTGGTTGATCCCTTGATCATTATGTAGTGTCCTTCCTTGTCTCTTGTAACATGCTTTATTTTAAAGTGTATTTTATCTGATATGTGTATTGCTATTCCAGCTTTCTTTTGATTTCCATTTGCATGGAATATCTTTTTCCACCCCCTCACTTTCAGTCTGTATGTGTTCCTAGGTCTGAAGTGAATCTCTTGTAGACAGCATATATATGGGTCTTGTTTTTGTATCCATTCAGCAAGCCTGTGTCTTTTGGTTGGAGCATGTAATCCATTCATGTTTAAGGTAATTATCGATATGTATGTTCCTATTACCATTTTCTTAATTGTTATGGGTTTGTTTTTGCAGGTCCTTTTCTTCTCTTGTGTTTCCTGCTTAGAGACGTTCCTTTAGCATTTGTTGTAAAACTGATTTTGGTGGTGCTGAATTCTCTTAGCTTTTGCTTGTCTGTAAAGCTTTTGATTTCTCCATCGAATCTGAATGAGATCCTTGCTGGGTAGAGTAATCTTGGTTGTAGTTTCTTCCCTTTCATCACTTTAAGTATATCATGCCACTCCCTTCTGGTTTGTAGAGTTTCTGCTGAGAAATCAGCTGTTAACCTTATGAGAGTTCCCTTGTATGTTGTTTGTTGTTTTTCCCTTATTGCTTTCAATAATTTTTGTTTGTGTTTAATTTTTGCCAATTTGATTATTATGTGTCTTGGTGTGTTTCTCCTTGGGTTTATCCTGTATGGGACTCTCTGTGCTTCCTGGACTTGGGTGGCTATTTCCTTTCCCATATTAGGGAAGTTTTTGACTGTAATCTCTTCAAACATTTCCTCGGGTTCTTTCTCTCTCTCTTTTCCTTCTGGGACACCTATAATGCGAATGTTGTTGTGTTTAATGTTTTCCCAGAGGCCTCTTAGGCTGTCTTCATTTCTTTTCATTCCTTTTTCTTTATTCTGTTCCGCAGCAGTGAATTCCACCATTCTGTCTTCCAGGTCACTTATCCATTCTTCTGCCTCAGTTATTCTGCTGTTGATTCCTTATAGTGTATTTTTCATTTCAGTTATTGTATTGTTCATCTCTGTTTGTTCTTTAATTCTTCTAGGTCCTTGTTAAACATTTCTTGCATCTTCTTGATCTTTGCCTCCATTGTTTTTCCGAAGTGCTGGATCATCTTCACTATCATTATTCTGAGGTTTTTTTTTTGGAAGATTGCCTATCTCCATTTAATTTAGTTGTTTTTCTGGGGTTTTATCTTGTTTCTTCATCTGGTACGTAGCCCTCTGCGTTTTCATCTTGTCTGTCTTTCTGTGAATGTGGTTTTTGTTCCACAGGCTGCAGGATTGTAGTTCTTTTTGCTTCTGCTGTCTGCCCTCTGGTTGATGAGGCTATCTAAGAGGCTTGTGCAAGTTTCCTGATGGGTGGGACTGGAGCTGGCTGTTGCTCTGGTGGGCAGAGCTCAGTAAAACTTTAATCTGCTTGTCTGCTGATGGGTGGGGCTGGGTTCCCTCCATTTTGATTGTTTGGCCTGAGGTGACCCAACACTGGAGCCTGCAGGCTCTTTGGTGGAGCTATTGGCGGAGTCTTGGAGGGCTCACACCGAGGAGTGCTTCCCAGAACTTCTGCTGCCAGTGTCTTTGTCCTCATGGTGAGCCACAGCTGCTCCCCGCCTCTGCAGGAGACCCTCCAACACTAGCAGATAGGTCTGGTTCAGTCTCCCCTCAGGTCACTGCTCCTTCCCCTGGGTCCCAATGCGCCCACTACTTTGTGTATGCCCTCCAAGAGTGGAGTCTCTGTTTCCCCCAGTCCTGTCAGAGTCCTGCAATCAAATCCTGCTAGCCTTCAAAGTCTGATTCTCTAGGAATTCCTCCTCCCATTGCCGGACCCCTAAATTTGGAAGCCTGACGTGGGGCTGAGAACCTTCACTCCAGTGGGTGGACTTCTGTGGTATAAGTGTTCTCCAGTTTGTGAGTCACCCACCCAGCAGTTATGGGATTTGATTTTATTGTGGTTGTGCCCCTCCTATCATCTCCTTGTGGCTTCTCCTTTGTCTCTGCATGTGGGGTCTTTTTTGGTGAGTTCCAGTGTCTTCCTGTGGATGATTGTTCAGCAGTTAGTTGTGATTCTGTTGTTCTCGCAAGAAGGAGAGAGAGCATGTCCTTCTACTTTGCCATCTTGGTTCAGGCTCACCCAAATCTTCTCTTATTTCTTTGTCTTCATCTCACTTATCCACTACCATCTCATTTATCCTCAGTTGCTTAAGTTAGGAACCTCAGTGTTTCTCTTCCTCCATGTAAAGTAGGTTATTAAGTTGTGTTGATTCTGCCCCTCAGAGACCCCTGAAGCTGTCTCTTCCTCTCCCTCCCCATAACCACTGCCCTGCTTTAGCCACTCATCATCTGCATGGATTGTCATAACTGACCTTTGATGAACCTCGTCTCTGTGCTGTGGTTCTCTCCTTCCAGTCCATCCTTTGCATTCTTTTTTTTATGTTTTAGTATTTCTTTCTTTATTTGGCTGCGTCGGGTCTTGGTTGCGGCATGTGGGATCTTCGTTGCAGCATTCAGCCTCTTCGTTGTGGCGCATGGGCTTCTCTCTCTAGTTGTGGCATGTGGGCTACAGAGCGTGTGGGCTGCAGAGTGTGCAGGCTCAGTAGTTGTGGCGTGCAGGCTTAGTTGCCTTGCCGCATGTGGGATCTTAGTTCCCTGACCAGGGATCAAACCCACGTCCCCTGCATTGGAAGGCGGACTCCCAACCACCGGACCACCAGGGAAGTCCCCATCGTTTGCATTCTTATCACTGATTTTACAAAACTGATTGTGCCTCTCTGCTTGATTAAAATCTTTAAATGGGTTTCCTTTAGGTCAAGTTCAGTTCCCTAAAGGTTATAGTCAAAGACCTTCACAATCCAAAGTTTAACAACAACTGTATATGTGTATGAGTGTAAGTGTGTGTGTGTATGTGTGCATTGCTATTTCCTACCATGTTGCCTATATGCTAATCACACTGGACAACCCACAAGTCCTAAAGTACAATGTATATTTTTAAGACTCCTTGCCTTTGTTTTGCTGTAACCCCTGCTTGGAATGCCTTCCTTCCTATATGGTCAGCAATCAAGCTCAAATGTCATCTCTTTTCTGTTGAGTTTTCCTTCTCAATTCCGTGTGCAACCTTCTGCTCCCAGGTGGAACTAATCTCTGAGCATACCCCTCCCCCATATAATGGACTTGAGTGTTGCATCTAGAATGGATTTGGTCATAGCAGTCCTCCCTATACGATAAATATGCCCTCTCCCAAAGGAGGGGAATAATCGAGCTTTGTTCATGAACTTGGTCAGTGGTCTTCTTAACCTTAGCCCCTCAGATGCTGTCCAGTTACTCCTTCTTTGAATGTCACATCCCTTTCATTCTCAGACTCATGTGGTTAACCACACCTGGACAAAACTGTGCCAACTTTGGCGAGGGACATTGTTCAGCAATCCAGGCCCTTCAGGTAAAATTATTCAGTTTTTAATTAATTCCTTATTTCTCAGACTTGATATTACTTGTTTTCTGACCCTGTGCCTGACCTAACTTAAAATAGCTGAGCCTGTGCCATAAGCCACCTGCCTGGTTATTTTCTCCTGTCAGTTAACTGCCATCTGAATCCCTAGGTACTAGACTGCTGCCATCTGTACCTGCCATACCTTTTGGCCATCTGCCAAGCTGTCCAACCTTCTGTGCTTTTGAGGTCATCTGAAATCCTTTATCCTGACTCTCCTTGTTCTGACCAGTGACCTCTAACTTCCAATCTTGGGAGCCAAAATGATAATTTGTTACCTTTGAAGGGAGATATGCTAAGGCACTTATAATTAGACTATTTTGTGGATTATTTTTTTGTTGGAAGTAAAAAATATGAGAAAATGAGAACCTGGACAGATAATTTTGATAGGGACAAAAATGAGAATGGGAAAGGTCTGGAGTTTAGGGGTTTCTGTATGGGCATGTCTGGGTGATACATGACAGTAGTAGGGTATCTAGAGAGAGGTACCACAGAAGAAGTGAAGAGATATCAAAGACAACTGCAACTATTTCAGGATTTGGCGTATGCCTGGATGAGTTCCAGCTGTATATGCCCTCATTATGCAATGCAAAACAGAACTCTCTTACAGCTGTGGTAGATATAAATTTACTAGACAATTTATTCAAACTTTTGAAATAGGGACTAGGTCTAATTATTTAAATACATAATAAAAGTTCCATGTATATCCTTGCACATACCATCACACCTTCCAGAATCTTGTACTTGAAAACCATTAAAAATAATAGTCTCATTGGAATTTTTAATTTCATAGAAAAAATTCAAATCTAATTGCATACATTAATATTATGCAATTTATTATTAAGGAGTTGTTTAAGGTGGGACAGTGTTCTTCCTTTTCATTGGTACGATTAAGCATTCAAAGATTTACAGTGAAATAACATGACTCAAGTAGACATGGTTTGGGTATACTAGGTATTCAGAAATACTGGGCTATCAGGGAGGGAGTGGGATCTGTTCCCCAGGATACAAGACAGGGGCTGGAGAAGTTGTCCAGTGATAGAGGTGTGGCCTGGAGCAAACACCTGGGCTGCTCAAACATGATAGTCTCAAGTTCATTCTGGAAGGAAAAGCTGGGCATAGCTCCAGGTAATCCAAAATCAATGCAGAGTATCCACTACCATGTGTTTTGGGAAATCTTCCCATATCCATATGAAGAAATTGGAGATAAATTCAGACTCTAGGGGAAGAGACTGGAAAGAACTAGAACCCAGGAGGCAGTATGGTGCAATGCAAGGGTATCACCTTCTTACTAGTAGTGTGAACTACTAGTAGTGTGAGTACATTTCTTCAGCTCCCTAAGCCTCAGTTTTGTTATCTATAAGATGATGATAATAGCACCTCATCTGTGGTGTTGCTAAGTTAAAGGAATAATATGACATATGTATTAAATATATGAAGAGCTTAGCATAGTACCTTACTAATAGTAGATTCTCTCAGTAAATCATTCGCTATCCATACCACCTAACCATCCTCAAGTCTTTTTATTGAGCCTGGAAATCAAAGTCACCTTCATTTAATAGGACTCTAGCCAAAAATAATGGAAATATGGGCAGAGCTCCAGTCCTAGAAGCAGGTGTGCACCATGGAAAGGGTAATAGGTCGGAATGAATGGGACAAAGGTGGGTGGCCCATAGCTGCCTGAGGCTTTCATAATGTGCTGGTTTCTGTTTCTGGCTAGCAAAATGAAGGAATCAGAAAATAGTTGATCATAAAAAGATAATTCATATGATTTATGGATGCCAAATGTGCATAGGAGATTATCTCTTTTTTGGGAATGGAAATTTTTAATACTTATCTAGACATTTTTATCCCCAAGTCCCCTTGAGATTTCTTTTTAAAAAATAGAATAGTAATAATAATGACGATGACGTTGAAATGTTTCCTTCGAGAATTTACCATGGTGAGGTGAGGCTGTGGAAAACGCTAGAAAGAAGAGGTTGAGAATCAGATGGTCTTGCCTTGGAAACTGGCTTGGTCACTTAACTGTGGAAGGATCTTAGTTTCTTCTTCTATACAGTGGGAATAATAGTAAGTACTGACTTCCTAGGAGTGTCATGGCATGAAATGAGATAACGTGTGCAGAGCATGTAGCACAGTGGCGGCTTCACGGTATCTACAGTAATGGAGATGGCTTTCTTACTACCATCCAACTTTTGAGATGGAAGAGCAAGCTGATGTAAATCTCCCTAGTGGTGGTGATGGTGGTGGCCCTGTGTGATGGTTCTGACCCAAGTGTGGGGGAAGGAGCATGTCTGCCACCCTTGGAGACAAGCAGAGCACCCATCTTGCTTTCTCCAAGGAGCTGCACCTCACCCAAGAGCCTGGGGCAGGAGAGGCACAAGGCTGGCTGAGCTGTTTTCTGCTCATTTCCCATTAGCACACCTGGGATAGCTGCCTCCCCATGCCTAGAGATATTTCCACCTCACTGTAAAAAATGTGGAGAAATGCATGTGAAGCCAGAAATCTGCAAGTACATACTGAGATTGAGGCAGCAACAGAGGAAGGGGGAGAAGTGCTTTCTCTTGGGCAGGAGATTCTTAGAACATGAGAGCAGCGAAAGGGACCTTTGACGTCAGTGTTATCAGCTCCCTCCCTTAAGGAACAAGGAAACTGAGGCCAAGAGAGATGGGGTGGCTTCCCCCAAACCACACAGCAGGTTAGGCACCATGCTTTCCTATCAACCACACTGCTTCCATAGGAGATGATCTTAATAAAGACAATAATTGTCAAAAATGGCCACATCATTCTTTGGAGTTATATTTCTGAGCCTTAGAATGAAAAGAACCATCATTTTTTATACTCTATATATAATGTCTTGTTCTTTTTGCCAGGAATGATAAAACAATTTTTTCTATTTAATGCTATTATTATTACTATTATTAGCATTCTCATGTCCCATTAACTTCTTTATGAAAGAGGACACTGTGTACATCTCTAGTGGCCAGACTAAACTCAGGGAAGGCACTAGAGATGTCTAAAATTAGGTCAAAGAATGCCTTCCTTTATTACCCTGCCAGAGTGCTTATGTGACAGGAGGAGAACAGCCATGATGGGGTGATCTCTGGGGGAAGATAATAGGGATGAGCACAGAAATGAGTGGGGTACTCCCCTGTGTTGTAGATGCAGTGTCCATGGGGATTATCAGTTTCATTGGAAATGTGATTTCAGATCATAATGCATTCATGGTAATGCTGCCTATTGTTATGAACAAGGCTGATTTTCCCCATATAAAGGAAAGCAGGGGTTAAGAAATTTAGAATCACTTACTTTTAAAGCAGTGCACATTGGAGATTCTGTTGAACACTATGTTAGAAAGAACTACTCATGAAACATTAGTGAGGTTTTGAAAGTTTCTATTTGCTTATCCTGTAAGATGGACTTAATCTGGTGACTGAAGCATGCAGGGTAAAACAACAGGTTTCATTTACTAATGGCTTGTGGGCCAAGTCTGGCTTGCTGCTTGTTTTTGTATGGCCCAAGGGCTAAGAATGGCTTTTACATTTTTATATGGTTGAAAAAAATACCAGAAGAATATTTTGTGACATCTGAAAATTATATGATATGCAAGTTTCAGTGTCCATAAAGTTTTATTGCAACACAGTCACATTAATTAATTTTCACCTCATCTATGGCTATGTTTGTGCCACGATGGCATAGCTGAGCAGTTGCAACAGAGACCTTATAGCCTGTAAAACCTAAAATATTTGCTTTCTGGCCCTCTACAGAACAGGTTTGCTGATCCCTGATATAGATTTCAGTATAGCTAAAATAACATAACAAATCATAACTATTTTACTGTCTCCCAGGTATAAAAAATATAGATCCCTAGAGTTTGAAGTACATTGGATGACAACGACTGACAAGTATCTGCACTTATCAGTTGAAAATGTGAAATGACAGTATGTGACACATAGTGGGTCTTTTAACTATTATTATTGAATGAATGAAATGACCATGACTTTTGAGGCAGATAACATGCTTATGCTAAATACTAAAGTATGGTTTTGGTAATAGGAACGGGAATGGAAACTGGATCATGATATATATATTCTTATGCTGTTTATCTGGGGAGATGATATTATGCTAATATTTCTTCCTTGGAATGGTGATGGAAACCAAGACAATGTGTAATAGTCCTGTTAAATAATGGTGGTGTTCTTAATATTAAGAAATGACCTGGGACTTCCCTGGTGGTCCAGTGGTAAGACTCCGTGCTCCCAGTGCAGAGGGCCCGGGTTAGATCCCTGGTCAGGGAACTGGATCCCACATGCACGCTGCAACTAAGAAGTCCACATGCTGCAACTAAAAAGATCCTACGTGCCTCAACTAAGACTCAGCACAGCCAAAATAAATAAGTTAATTAAAAAAATATTTAAAAAAAGAAACAATTAAGAATTACCTCCAGGGACTTCCCTGGTGGTGCAGTGGTTAAGAATCCACCTGCCAATACAGGGGATACGGGATCGAGCCCTGGTCCGGGAAGATCCCACATGCCGCGGAGCAACCAAGCCTGTGCGCCTCAACTACTGAAGCCTGCGCTCTAGAGCCCACAAGCCACACTACTGAAGCCTGTGCCCCACAAATACTGAAGTCTGTGCGCCACAACTACCGAAGCCCACACGTGCCTAGAGCCCGTGCTCCGCAACAAGAGAAGCCCCAGCCATGAGAAGCCCGCGCACAGCAGCGAAGACCCAACACAACCAAAAATAAATAAATAAATTTATAAAAAAAAGAATTAATTTCATTTGTTTTGCAAGTGATGCATACACTCGCAAACCAAAAGGCAGCTAATCCTTCCCCCAGACCTACTGTATCAATAAGGAATATGTTCTGCTGCAACTGCTGACAGCCTGGCCAACAGAGGCTTAAACAATAGGTGTTTATTAGTTTGTTTATTTATCTTTTTTGACTCAACTATGTTATTAGGGACCTCAGCCTTTTCTATCTTTTCCCCCTTTGTTCTTGGTATGTTGACTGGTAATTTCATGGTTGCACTATAGCTATTGAAGGTTCAGACATAATATGTGTGTTCAGGGATGGAAGAAAGTGCTATGGGGTGGGTTGGGATGGGTTTGGGATAAGTCCTGGGGAATGTATAAATCTCATCAGAATAAGCAAAAGTTCCCAGAAGCCACTGTCTGACTTCTTTTTATGTCCCAGTGGCTAGAATTGTGTCATGTGGCCACTCCTAGCTTCAAGAATAAGCTGGGAATGTACTGAAACTTAAATGAAGGCAGGCAGGTGGAAGAGGAATGGCAGGTAGGAATGGCTGTTGGGCTTATCTGCTACACCCACCCATAAATGTAAGAAACATTTTTTTTTTTTTTGCGGTACACGGGCCTCTCACTGTTCTGGCCTCTCCCGTTGCGGAGCACAGGTTCCGGACATGCAGGCTCAGCGGCCATGGCTCACAGACCCAGCCGCTCCACGACATGTGGGATCCTCCCGGACCGGGACACGAACCCGTGTCCCCTGCATCGGCAGGCGGACTCTCAACCACTGTGCCACCAGGGAAGCCCAAGAAACATTTTTTTGAGAAAAATTGTTCCATTTTTTGTTTTGTATAAATACACTTGAAAAAGATACAAATATTCTTAAAGGCCAAAGCCAAAAGGGGAAATAAGCACAGCAAGATTCCACAAGCATCTGCTGACTTAGATACCAGTGGTAGCTATTTCAGAGAATATTGTCCATGTTCGTCTCCAGATTATCCAAAAACACCATGTTTTCTATATTGTACAAGCATAGTTAATAGTTGTATACATTTGGAGAGGAAAGAGGCATTGAATCATCTTCATGACTTCTGCAAGGCAATTAAACATTTTTGTGCAGAAACATTTCACAGGAAACTGGGACTGGGTGTGAAAAATGTTCATCTGTTTCCATTTTAATTCTCATTCTACAATAAAAATGTAAATCACAGAATGTTGGAGCAAGTGGGCGGGCCTTCACTGATTGTGAAAGCCCTCATTTGTGATTCAAAATGGGCCCCCTTGTGCCAGCCCTATGGGAAGATGTCTGTATCTTACCCAGGACAACAGGACAGAGATGCCTGCTCTTTTACTGTTGCCTTTAATGACTTCCCTGAGTTGATACACAATATACAGATCAGTACTTTTCCTTTCCTGGGAACCTTCCAATGTACAGCAGCTGGAAACCTGTGGAATACCAAATATTTCTTTCTTCTGTTTTTGCTTCTCTGTATCCGTTTGAATTGTGCCCAGGTGCAAGCCCTACTGCTGCTCTGGAATCACTTTTGAGGTGAGGAAACTTTTTGTGTTACCTCTAATCTGATTCACAGGAAATCATAGATGCTAAAGAAATTTAAGAGATTATCCAGTAAACCTCCTTATTTTGGGGGATGAAAAAAGAGAGTCCAAGGTTCGAGTAACATATTTTAGTACCAAATATCTAAGGGTGACACAGATATTTAGTACCAGAATACAAATTTCTGGTTTCTAACCCAGTGCTCTTCTCATTGTACCATGTTAGAGCAAAGACTGTATTATTTGAGGATGTACATAGAAGCAAAGGCAAAACCAAACAAAATGAAAAGGGATCTTGAGATATAGGACCAAGATGAAAATCTATGCTTTTGTCTCAGCCGCCCTTTTAGAAATGGGTTTACTGAGGTATCACTGACGTACAATAAACAGCACATATTTCAGGTATACAGTTTGATAAGCTTTGAGTTGCGTGCCCAACCACACCACCACACCTAGCCATGTATATATAATACCGTGTGAGGTGATAGCTTGAAGCAAGACAGTGAAAATATCTATGGCCCTCAAGAGTTGCCTAGTGCACCTTTGTAAATCTCTCTCTTTTAAATATAATGTCTTTTTTTTACTGACTACTCTAAACTTTGTCTTTTTCACTTTTTTTGCAATTTGATTCTGATGTACTTTGGTATAATTTTGTTCTCATTTCTTTTATCTGGAGTTCATTGAGTATCTGGGATGTTTGAGTTGATAGTTGTTTTTTTAAATCAAACTTGGAAAAATTTCAGCTACAAGTTTTTCAAACATTTTTTTGTCCTCTTTTTATTCTCCCTCTTTTTCAGGGCCCCTAGAAACACATATATTAAGGACACTCGAATTCGTCCTTCAGTTCACTGATGCTATGTTATTTAAAAAATTCTTCTTTTCTCTTTGTTTTTCTTTTTGGATATTGGTATGTCTTCAAGTTCACTAATCTTTTATTCTGTAATTTCTTTTCTTCCATTAATCCCATCAGTGTATTTTCATTTTATGCATTGTAGTTATAATCTTTAGAAATTCAGTTTGGGTTTTAAAAAATATCTTCTATGTTTCTACTTAACTTTTTAAATTTATGGATTACAGTTTTAACTCTTTTAATGTCCTTGTCTACTAATGCTAACATTTGTGTCAACTCTGATAGATTTTTCTCCTCAGTTTAGATCATAGTTTCCTGTTTTTTGTAGGCTTGGTAAACTTTGATTGTATTCTAGAACTTTTGAATTTTATTTCGTGGGTTCTGGGTATGCAGTATGTAATTTGTGGAGGTATACTGGCTAAAGAATCAGTGAAACCATCAAAACTTAAATATCATTTACATGCAGGATTTAATAACATTTGCATTCATCAAGAATATGTGTAATTTGCACATGATGGTGATAAGAAGGAAAAATTAGCATATTTTTTCAGCTTAGTTGCCATCAAACATAGTGAAATCATTACACTGTCAAAAATATGGTTTGGAGTTAAAGTTTTTCATAGGAGTATCTTCTGATGGTTCAACTACAATGACAAAAATATTCTGCAGTAGTTACTCAGATTGTATGAATTTATATATTATATGTATATTTATTTATTTTTCAGATAAACATGTTGACATCACACTGTACCTATAGTTTTTTAGCCTTTTTTTCCCACTACCAAGATAGTAGTAATTTACCAGTATTATATTGGCATCTTTCTTTGTCATCAGAATTTATTGTTGGAGGAGGTTATTGAGAGGATGTGACCACTAATTGACCCTCGAGCTAAATCTGGGCAATTGGAGGCTCCTTACCTCTTTCCTTGTCCTTGGAATGTACATCCCATCCACCATTCATAGCCAGAGCTGTTTCAAGGAGGTAACCTTGAGAGAATAAGGTGTCTTTGAGACCATCCACTGAACCCAGTTAAGGACTCTGTATAGACTTTTAAGATCCTGGTGGGCAGGTATGGAGATTACTGTCTTGCAGCTGCTCAAGGTAAGCCTCATAGGTTCCCTTGCTTATTAAAACTAGCACCAGCCAATCTGGAATGGTCTGCCTCTTTCTTCAGTCTCTCCTTGCCCTTCATGTATGGAGGCCAGTTTATGAATCAGCATTTATAAAGGTTGTGTAGTAGTCCACTGTAGGTTTTCTCTTATTTATTTAAGCAGTCTTGTATTCCCAAACAAGTTTTGCCCTTTAAATTGTTTTTACTCTTTTAAACAGCCCTATAATGAACATCCTTATACATATGTCGTTATATTCTTATCCAATTTATTAGGCTAAATTCCCATAAGTTGGGGAATGAAGCCAAACGGTAGGATATATATTGCCAAGTGTGCCTGAACACCCTCTTAGACAATGGGAATTATTTAGTTTAAACTTAACCCACATCACAAGAAAAATCGATAGCTCATAATTGTTGTAATATTGGTGGCCTTCATTAATTAGGATGTTGCTTGCTTTGCATGGTTATTAAGCATTTGTTTTCACTCTTTTGTGAGATGTCAGATCTTATGGTTTGCTCATTTAAAAACTGGAGTCATTGTCCTTTTAATTTTGATTTGTGTGAGTTCTTAAATTATCTCCTGATCATTTATATTGCAAATATGTTTTACGTGTGTTACTTTACACTACCTTTCTTACATCTTTGCCAGTTTTTGATTAGCACTAAACCAGTATTTTCCTTTGTGATTTCTGACTTTGCCATCATGTTAGAAATACCTTTGCTATCAAAAATTGTCAAAATTTTGCATACATTTAGACAATTTTGTCAGTTTAGTTTTATATTTAAGTTTTAATAAATCTGGAATTCAAAAAATGTAAAATGTAAGATCTGCCTATTTATTTTTAATTAGTGTCTGGCCAGTTTTCCTGATAATCATTTATTGAATAATACATCATTTCTCCTCATAATTTGAAATGACATTTAATATATTCTCAACTAGGTTTTACAGTAAATGTGTGTTTAAGTATAACCATATACTTCCTAATATATTTTCTCAACATTTCTTCTCAGACTTTCTACCTGGGATTGTCTTCTTTATGATGAAGTAAATCTTTTAGAGTTTTAAAAAACTTTCAGTCTTTGAAGGTAGTCTACTTATTTTGTTACATGTAGAACTTTGCTTTAGAAAGATAGTTCCACTGGTTTTATATTACTTGAATTTGGCAGTTGTTTTCTCTTAGCATGTTGTAATTATGTTCTGTAACCCACTGTTGTTATTGAAAAGTCAGTTGTCAATCTGATTATCATTCCTTTGTTGGTGCATTGTCCTTTCTTTCTGGCTGTATTTAATTTATTTTCCCTCTTCATGCTCTGTAGTTTCACTGTGATGTATCTGGGAGTGTTTTATTCTGGGAGTGTATGTGAACATGGAGTACACTAAGCTTTTTGGATCTGAGAAGTGGAGTCTTATTTGGAAAAATATTAGCCATTTCCAGTCCAAAATGGAACTTGCTTGGACATATATTAGACCCTCCCACTGTATACTCCATGACTCAACCTTTTAAAATTTTTATTTTCTTGGAAAAATTCCTTTGTCATATTTTTCCTAACTTTATGAGATATTATATAATTGACATATAACACTGGGTATGTTTAAGATGTACAATGTAATGATTTCACATACATATATATTGCAAAATGATTACCACAATAAAGTTAGTTAACACATCTATCACCTCACATAGTTACCTTCTTTTTATTTTTTTGTGGAAAGAACTTTGAAGATTTACTCTCTTAGTAATTTCAAGTATACAATACAGTATTGTTAAGTATAGTCATCATGCTGTACATTAGCTCTCCAAAACTTATTCATCTTATAACTGGAAGTTTGTATTCTCTGACTACCTTTACCCATTTCACCAACCCCCTTGTCACCAGCAACTACCAATCTACTCTCTGTTTCTGTGAATTCAGATTTTTGGACTCCACATATTCAGTATTTCTTTCTCTGATTTATTTCACTCTGCATAATGCCCTCAGGGTTCATCTATGTTGTCCCAAATGGCAGGATTTCCTTCTTTTTAATGGCTGAATAATATTCCATTGTATACGTGTTCATTTTCTTAATCCATTATCAATTGACAGATGCTTAGTTTATTTCCATGTCTTGGTTATTGTAATAATGGTGCAATAAACATGGGAGTGAAGATAATCTCTTAGAGATAGTGATTTCATTCCTTTGGATATACACCCAGAAGTGGAATTGCTGGATCAAATGGTAGTTCTGTTTTTAATTTTTTGAGGGACTTCCATACTGTTTTCCATAGCAGCTGTACTGGTTTACATTCCCACCAACAGTGAACTAGGGTTCCCTTTTCTTCACATACTTGCCAATACTTATCTCTTATCTTTTTGATAAGGTGATAGTTATTCTAAGAGGTGTGAGGCGATATCTCACTGTGGTTTTGATTTTCATTCCCTGATGATTAGTGATGTTGAGCACCTTTTTATGTACCTGTTGGCCATTTGTGTATCTTCTTTGGAAGAATATCTATGCAGGTCCTTTGTCCATTTTTAATTAGATTATTATTATTTTTAAATTTTTTGGCTATTGAGTTCTATGAGTTCCTTATATATTTTGGATAATAACCCCATTTCAGATATACGGTTTGCTAATATTTTCTCCCATTCCATAGGTTGTCTTTTCATTTTGTTGATGATTTCCTTTGCTGTGTAGAAGCTTTTTAGTTAGATGCAGTCTCACTTGTTTATTTTTGCTTTTGTCGCATGAGCATTTGGGTTAATATCCAAAAAAAATCATTGCTAAGACTAACTTCAAGGAGCTTTTTCTGTATGTTTTCTCTAGGAGCTCTGTGGTTTCAAGTCTTGCATTTAAGTCTTTAATCCATTTTGAGTAAGTTATTTTGAGTGTTATAAGATAGGGACCCAGTTTCATTCTTTTGCATATGGCTATCCAGTTTTCCCACCATCATTTATTGAAAATATCTTTTTCCCATTGAGTATTCTTGGCTCTCTTGTCAAATATCAATATTAGTTGACTGTATATGCAGTGGTTTATTTCTGGGTTCCCAATTCTGTTCCACTGATCTGTGTGTGTGTTTTCATTCCATTGCCACATTGTTTTGGCTACTGTAACTTTATAATATAGTTTAAAATCAGGAATTGTGGTGCCTACAGATTTGTTCTTCTTTCTCAAGTTTTCTTTAGACATTTTGAGGCTTTTCAGCTTCCATAAGAATTTTAGGATTGTTTTTCTATTTCTGTGAAAAATGCCATTGGAATTTTGATAGGGGTTGCATTGAATCTATAGATGGCTTTGGATAGTATGGACACTTAAGCAATATGAATTCTTCCAATTCATGAGCATGGGATATCTTTCCATTTTTCTGGCGCTTTCTTCAGTTTCTTCCATTCATGTCTTACAGTTTTCAGTGTAGAGATCTTTCATCTCCTTGGTTAAATTTATTCCTAAGTAATTTATCGTTTTGATGCTATTGTAAATTGGATTGTTTTCTTTATTTTTTTCAGGTAATTCATTGCTAGTGTACAAAACACAGCTGATTTTTGTATGTTGATATCGATTCCTGCAACTCTACCAAATTCATTTATTAGTTCTAATAGTTTTTTGGTGGAGTCTTTAGGGTTTTCTATATGTAAGATCATATTATCTGAGGACAGAGATAATTTTACATCTTTCTTTCTGATTTGGTTGCCTTTTATTTATTTTTCTCTCCTGGTTACTCTGGCTAGAACTTCGAGTATTATGTTGAATAGGAGTGGTGAGAGTGGGCACCCTTGTCTTGTTCCTGACCTTAGAGGAAAAGCTTTCAGCTTTCCACCATTTAGTATGATATTAGCTGTGGGCTTGTCATATATCACCTTTATTACGTTGAGGTACATCCTTCTGTACCCAATTTGTTGAGAGTTTTATCGTGAAAGGATGTTGAATTGCCTTAAATGCTCCCTCTGCATCTATTGAAATAATCATTTGATTTTTATCTTTCATTCTGTTAATGTGATGTAACACGTTTATTGATTTGTGTGTATTGAATCCTTGTGTCCCAAGGGTGAGTCCCACTTGATCATATTGTACGATCTTTTTAATGTGCTGTTGAATTCAGTTTGCTAGTATTTTCATGGGAATTTTTGTATTTGTATTCATCAGGGGTATTGGCCTGTAGTTTTCTTTTCTTGTAGTGTCCTTATCTGGCTTTGTGTTCAGGGTAATGCTGGCCTCGTAAAATGAATTTGACTGTATTCCCCACTTTATAGTTTTGAAAGAGTTTGAGAAGAATATTGGTATCTACTCTTTTTCAAATGTTTGGTGGAATTCATTAATGAAACGTCCTAGTCCGAGGCTTTGTTGTTGTTGGGAGGTTTTTGATTACTGATTCAGCTCCTTACTCATTATTGGTCTGTTCAGATTTCCTGTTTCTTCATGATTGAGTCTTTGTATGATTGAGTAGGTTGTATGTTTCTAGGAAGTTTTCCGTTTCTTCTAGGTTGTCCAGTTTATTGGCATATAATTGTTCATAGTAGTGTCTTTGATTTTTTGTATTTTTGTAGTGTCAGATCTGAGCACTGGTTGCTATAAACCCTGTCCTCTTCCATGTCTCTATCTGATCCCCAGTGCTTGGGTCCAGCAGGTTCCCCCTGCTTTGTGAGACCTGAGTGGGCCTCCTGGAAAGTGTCCTGCAAAGCTGGGGAAGTCACATATCCACTTTGGGATCTCTTTTAACAACTGAAGAAAATGTAGGCCCTCTTAGTGTGATGCTGTGCCAGCCTGAGGGAGGGGCAATGTGTTCAAAGTGAAACCTCTCCTCTTACCCTTCTAAGGTGGTCTTTCTTGGTCTCTGTGGTCCAGGGGTGTGTTTCAGCCTTACCCTCAGGGTTCTGGGTTTTTCACAATGGCAAGCTATCTATGGATAGATGCTAGATGGTCTTCTTGCGTCAGGGACTGAGGTTAAGAACAACCTATGTCACCATCTTGATGATGTCATTAACCTGGTTTTCATTATTTTCATCTCTTATCTCTCTAGATTTCATTTTAGGTCATTTTAAGTATCTATTTTGTTGTCCACTAATTCTCTTTTTAGCTGTGTTTTATCCCTTCATTGAAGTTTTAATTTCATTTATTTTAATGTTTATTTCTAGAATTCTACTTGGTTCCAATTCTGTGTGCCTAATTACTCTTTCTGGGCTCTTGTTTCTCATAGTTTCAAGCCTCTCTTTTATTTATTTAAATTATATTCAATATGGTTATTTTATTTTTGGTACTTGGAGAATACCATTTGCAGATCTTTTTTGGGTCTGTTATATGTTTCTCACTCATAATGCGTTATTTTCCTTGTGTGTTTAGTAACTTTTCTTTCTACTGTGGTCTCTTCGTTTTCTTTGGAATTTTATCTCTGGGAAATAGATGAGCTCTGGATTGACACTGGGTTCCTCTAGGAAGGATTAGCATTGGTTTCTGCCAGTTGCTTAGTGGAACTACCAAATTGGGACCACCTTGAGTTAAATTCTCTGCTTGAGGATTTTTGTTCTCAAAGGTGGTGTGAATTCGGACTGTATATAAACTCATGTGCAAACTAGCTTGTTATTATCAGGGGATTTTTTTTACCCCCTCTATCTAGTAATAAAGCAAAAACAGGCAAGATTTGGCCATCCCTTTTTGTGCGGTGGGGCTCATTTTGCTGAGACCGAGGTGTTCCAGCTTTATGTGTAGTTTTACTTGTTTACTCATTTTTAATAAGTTATAATTTATTTACAACGGAATGGGCATTGATTGCAGATCAATTGGGAAAACACGGTGTTTTCAATAAATGGTTGCTGCAACAATAGGTTTTCCATTCGTTACATTCCATAATGTAATGAGATCTTATATCACAGCATAAACAGTAGACCCTAGGAATGAGCTTCTTTCCATTGAGATCTATGTGGTCATCAGAGCGGATGCTTAAGGTCCCTACGGTTCAGCAGAAACCTCAAGATAAAAGCCAGTTTTTTTTTAAAACATCTTTATTGGAGTATAATTGCTTTACAATGGTGTGTTAGTTTCTGCTTTATAACAAAGTGAATCAGCTATACATATACATATACCCCCCATATCTCCTCTCTCTTGCCGGTCAAAATCCCAATAGAGAGTCTCATGAAATACCACAAGCTGATCTTAAAATTCTCACAGAAGAGCCAAAGATTAAGAAGAGTTATGGGGGTGAAATATACAGCATAAGAGATATGGTCAACGACATTGTAATAACTTTGTATGGGAACAGATTGTTACTATACTTATAGTGGTGATCATTTTGTAATGTATTTAAATGTTGAATCACTATGTTGTACACCTGAAACTAACATAATATTGTATGTCAACTATTATTTCAATAAAAGAAAAAGAAGAGCTAAGATAAGTTTGAAATACAAAAAAAAAAAAAGCCAGTTTTGGTGTCTGCTTATCTGCCTAAGCCTCTTTTCACTGCATTTTTGGGCTTTGTATCTTACTTTCTTACCTTCTCAGTTTTACATTGAATTACATTTAAAAAATATTTCATAATTTTATCCAACACGTTACTGTTTCAACCCTGAGAGGGCTGTTCATCCACTCTCATCCACCATAGTGCCATAAATGGAAATTCTAGTTACCTTTATTTACTCTTTAATCTTTTCCCTGTATTTTTGACATTCACTTTGATAATAAGAAACTTCAATGCAACTATAAAGTGAGACTTTCTGGTGTTTAAATGCTAAATGGGAATATTTGAAACTTATGGAAATAACTTTATGTTTGAACCATGATAATATTTTAAAAATAGATGAGTTTCCAGCCCCTAGCTCTCTTGGTAAACTTAACATTGACTTCTAAATATTCATTTATTTCCATGTTGACTTTCCATTTCTTTCTTTTTTAGTATTAACAAATGATTTGTTTTAAGTTTATTTATTTTATTTATTTATTTTTGGCTGCATTGGGTCTTCGTTGCTGCGTGCAGGCTTTCTCTAGTTGCAGTGAGCAGGGGCTACTCTTCGTTGTGGTGCGTGAGCTTCTCATTGCAGTGCGTGGGCTTCTCACTGCGGTGGCTTCTCTTGTTGCGGAGCAGGGGCTCTAGGCGTGTGGGCTTCAGTATTTGTGGCATGTGGGCTCTAGAGCACAGGCTCAGTAGTTGTGGTGCACGGGATTAGTTGGTCCGCAGCATGTGGGATCTTCCTGGACCAGGGCTTGAACCCATGTTCCCTGCATTGGGAGGTGGATTCTTAACCACTGTGCCACCAGGGAAGTCCCAACAAATGATTTTTCATTAAAGATAGAGAGCATCCATCTTCCACTAGCTCAATCCTTGATGAACTTTTGTTTTCCCTGCCACACAGTCATACTTTAATGCTAACGATTTTTATTATTTAGGCAGGAGAGTTAAAATCATCAGTTCCCTTCAAAAGACCTCATTTAATCAACTGCATTAGTAACCTACTTAATGCAATCATAGGCTAATTGAGTGAAAAAAAGAAAACCAATACATTATGCTGGTTAAGCTATTAAAATCTGTAGGGTTTGATGGGAAAACAGAATTAAATTATAAATTCTTTGTTATATACTCTACTTCAGTTCTTTCTTCCCCAGTGGGAGAGAATCTGTATTATAGCATTATTAGTATGTAAAATACTTAATGGTGCCTGTAAGGTACTGTAAACCTTAATGGTGCCTGTAGGTACTGTAAACACCTACATTTACAGTATTTTTATTCATGCTATACTTTGGCGTAGGCGTAAAGAACTATCTACATTTAAAAACATATTAAAGATAGTTTAAGACAGGAGATTAGAAAGACAGTAAGCTGATTAGATTCTTTTTCTCAAGAATTGTTTTTCAGGTCACACTGGGAGAAGGTATATTTGATCTTTTCCTCCAAACTATCAGGTTATTTTAATATTAGGTTAGCTAATTTTTCATAGGAGTACATCTTTCTTAGGTGGTCAAAAGCATCGTTATATCACTAAGCACATTACTATAAAGTGAAGAGCATATTAAAGTTTGGGTATCTTACTGTTCTGATACATTGAGCTAGTTTAGCACAAACTTCCAGATAGATATGAAAGGCCAGAGGAAGGTTTTCTCTACCTGCCTATGGTTTTCACCCAAAGGCCTTCAACGTTGGCTTTGGTATTGCTTGAGAAGGTATTTCAAATGCTACCCTTGCCTTGGAGAGCCATCTGAAACATTTGCAGAGTGGTCCTTTTGTTCTGCATGTAATCTAGTCCGGACATGGTGCCCCAGCTGGGTTAGGTGATCTTTTGTGCTCTGTAGCTTCCTATAGGAAGCACGGGTCATGTAGTCCTGATTTCTAAGTGTCTCTCCCACTAGATTACAAGGTCCTTTGCTCTGCAAGGTATCATGCACATAATAGGCATGCAATAAATGCCTATTAAGTAACTGAATATATGAATGCTTAGACTTTTTTGGGGAATGGGTTTCCTGTAGTCTTTCTTTTGTCTCTCTCTTGTCCTTATCTCAGAATGACCCCTAAAGAAAACTAAATCTAGAGAAATGCTTTATCATTTTCAGTATGGATTTGCTGGCCAAAAGAGGGTTTCAAACTCAGATTTGTGCCTATTTCTTGGAAACTGGCATTTGACTCTGCATTAATACTCAGTTTTGGCTTTTGCAACATGTAAAACTAAAACCACATGCCAATTCTTCACTTGGTGAAAAAGGAGCTGTGCTGTCATATTATTAAGGCCCTTTACAGTTAGGTTTTATAAGTTTGTTTTATGTGATGAATCTTGACTCTTGCTTTAACTTTTTTTAACTCGCACTTCGATTCTACACATATTTTGTCATGCATGGAACACTGAATATTCCATGTGAGACATGAAGAGGTAAGAATTAGACTCTCCTTATTCATATTTTAGAACTAATGGACAAGGAGGTGGTTGAAGTTTGAGCCAAGGTAGAGATGCTCTCTGGAAATGAAGGCATGTGTTTGTCATTAACCTGTTATAATTAAAGCACTAGGGAGGAGCCGGTACTCTTTTTCCACCTGTGAACACCTTTATCCCAGAAGGCAGGGCTAGGAATTTCCTAGGTTGTTTAGGTTTCTTTGTTCCCCTATTCAACAAATATTAATTGAACATCTGGCACATGCTAGGACTGTGCTTGGGGCTTGGAATCGGTACTTCTGCAGTTGTTTTCTCACTGCTGGGGAAGGGTAGACATCGTTACCACAGTGTCTGGCATATGGTAGAAACTCCATACATATTAGTTTTTGTGATTGGTATTATTCAAGTAGTCCCACATTGTGCACAGCCCAACAATGTCAGTTATACTGTGATTCCATCTCAGAGGCTTGGACAGAGGGTAACCAGATTTCAAGAAGAAAATGTGGGAACTCCACTGTATTTATTTATTTCAAATTATTTATTTCAAAGAGAACCCCTGCCCCAGGAAGAGCAACAACACACATTTGCTGAGTCATTGCAGCAACTTCAGGGGAAGTCCAGTAAAATTGGGGGCCCCTTGGGGGCCAGTCCACAGCAGGAAGTGTAGTAAGGATCTTTGTAGACAGTATCATCCAGCCCTCCTCACTGCTGCTCAGCTGTGCAGGGCCCCTCATGCATTCATTGCAGGCAATAGCAGTAGGTGTCCTGGCTCTCTGTCCATTTCCCTGCTCCCTGCTGCCTACGTCTCATAGTAGCCCACGCTTCATCCAGGTGGTCTAATATGCTTTAGTATATTTTAGTATCTTTGTTTTGTTATTACTCATTTCTCTTTTAGGAGGTGCTCTTACTTACTTCTTTTGGGAGATCTTTTCTTTTCTTTTATACCTTGATGGCAAATTGGAATTCCAAGACCTGATTCAAATTGTGATACTGGTGCCTTAATTTATGAGCCTCCCACTTTAATAGGAGCATTTGGATTCTGTATGGGGCTACCGTCTTAATATGAATATTTTGGTTCTGAGATGCTGCCCTGAAAATCATACCAGTGTGCTAAACTGTTAGTGATGTTTTAGGCATGCTAATCTTGGTTTATGAATTGATGTCACAGGAAAGGAGTGAGACAGATTCCGGTCACCACTTTTTCATGTCTATAGTACCTCCTATGTAGTGTTCCCCCACACATGACTTTTCATTGTGAACTTTCAGAATAAAGTCATGTTCTGCTTTTTTTTTTCATTTGAAATAAACAAAAAACCAATTTAGCAGTAGGGAAGAAACTTTATTAATGAAATGACAACATATTTTTTAGAAGGCTCAAATTAAGGAAAACTGTTGGATACACACCAACCATAGTGATGTTCTATCAAAAAACAGAGTGAATTAAAATTATGATCATATTTTTAGCACATTATCAGATATGTCATCTGTAGGGATTCCCATGTGCAGAGGTGATATTGGCTAATAAAATATGTCACTTTAATATGTTCTATATTGTTTTAAGTAAAAACTTGTTTAAAAGAAAACATGCATGTAATCTCAGCATTTTCCTGCACATTTTTAAGATTATCAAATTTTCAAGTCACTCCACCTGTCTTTATTTTCAGTATTAAATGCCCTTGTTCAATTTAATTCAATCAAACATTGATTACACATTTACTATGTGTCAGTTATATCTTTCTCCCTTTTCTAAGCTCCAATACAACGTGCTGTCTGAACCACTTATATGGCACTGATTGATGTATTTTGGTTTTTTGAGTTTAAGTCTTATCTGCTCGACTACATTTCAAGATCTTGAAGGTTAGGGAATTATATATTTTTTATTCCCTTTACAGTGTCTAATACTTATGTACACAGTAGGCAGTCAGTAAATATTAGGTGATTGGATTAAATGAGTTAATCTGTGTAACAGCACTTAGAACAATTCCTGGGACGTGATAAACAATGTTTGTGACTGGTTAGTAAAATATGAAATTATTAACTAAATAAAAAATATTTCTAAGGCTGGTATATTTTGGTAAGTGTAGTTAGGGTCTGACATGATGTTGGGCACACAGAATGGACAATAAATTTTTGGTAAATTATTCAACTGAAGATTCATATAAATCTATATAGTAGTAAGTTCACTGAGAGATTAGATCTGTTAGGAGATCTGTTTGGAGTCAACCAGACAGGACTTCAGTCACTTGGTAGAAATATTTGGGCCAAGGAAAAAGTATAGTGGGGATTAATCAGAAGGTGTTAGGAAAAAGGATAATTTATCCTTGGCTGAGCATATGTTGATAAGAGTAAGGGATGTTGGAATGAACTAGAGAGGAGGACTGGGTTTCCTTCCTGGTTAGGACAGGTGGGTGGGTGGGTGGAGAATCAAGTGCTGGGAGGTAGTCAGTTCTACCTACCAATGTTCAATCTTAGATTCTATCCAGTAATGACTCTCAGCTGGCATTGTGGAGGAGGGGGTAAGGAATCTAATGCAGAGCAGAGCAGGACCAGATGCCCGAGGGTACCCCAAAATATAGTCTCAGTTGCAAGGGTAGAGTCAGATCTGGATGCGGTCATTCTAGTTGGCATCTGCTGGGGAAGTTGGTCCCTGTGCTCGCACCATCATCTTTTTTGGAAGAGCTCAGTTCTTATTATTTATCATAAGTTAACGTGTCCTGAGGCCTGAAGGCATCAATTGATGGACACCACAAATTGAATCAGACTTTCATATTCAGAGTAGTTGGTTACCAGCAAAAACAGAATCTGATACAAATTTTAACGTCTAACAAAATTCTTTTCCATTTCCTTGGTGTTAATAGATGTGGATATATTGAAGGCTAATACGATTCTCTCTCTCTCTCTCACACACACACACACACACGTGTGTGTGTGTACATGCAAATCCAACAAATTTAATTTTTCTTTTTTTTTTGTGGTACGCGGGCCTCTCACTGTTGTGGCCTCTCCTGTTGCGGAGCACAGGCTCCGGACGCGCAGGCTCAGCGGCCATGACTCACAGGCCTAGCCGCTCCGTGGCATGTGGGATCCTCCCAGACCGGGGCACGAACCCGTGTCCCCTGCATCGGCAGGCGGACTCTCAACCACTGTGCCACCAGGGAAGCCCCAACAAATTTAATTTTTGTTGAGCTTTTTTGTTAGAGCTTCAGCTGCAGCACGTTTGTCTTTGAAATTGAATGCACTGCTTTTTTTTTTTTATAAATCCAAACTAAAATTAAAATTTCCTTTTATACTTTTAACTGGTTATGTGCCTCATCTGTTTGTGAGAACACGTTTGCATGAATATCCTATATTCAAAGTCTTTATTACTTCTACTCTGGCTTCCAGCAATAAATACAGTCTTCACCATGTTCTTTGGAAACCCAGATGCTAAATCCCGTACTAAAAAATCTGTCCTCTTGTCAAGCCATCTGGCTTTGGAGTTTTGGCCTCTCTGTTGCTCTGTCCATAAGCCTTTGCTCACTCTGCTTTAGGTCACCATAAGATTCCTGACTGGCAGCTTTTGTTTTACTTCTTTGCATGAGTATGGGCACAAGCCTTCCCCAGAGTGTGTTGCTGTGAGACGGCTGAGGCCAGACCACAACACTGACAAAACTAATGATGTTTCAAAAACAGTGGAAGGGAAGTTTTCAACATGGAGTGTAACCTAAACAACTTCTAGATGAGGATTTTCTTATCTTCTGTAGGCCTGGCGGAGTGGTGGGTCCCTGATGGTGTCCTCAAGGCTGGTGACACTTTGGAGGCCAGATCTAATTTCCAGATAGATAAAGGATTTTATCTTTGCCTCACTTCTCAACCCTCATTTTCTGCCCCAGGATCTGCTCTTTCTGTGAACAATTGGCAGCTAAAATATTTACTCCTTTTAAGGAAATCCCAAAGGCAAGTGATCTTGACCAGTGGCTCTCACCAGGATAATTATACCAAATTACAATAGTCCAGCATCACCACACATAGGGGTTTTCGGGTTTAAGTAACATGGCATATCAGAGGAAGGTGTCCAGATTGAGCCGTGCTGAGTTCAGTTTAATTTGCTTTTAAAGCAGTTGAATATCATGCCTGCTGCCTTTCTGCTGTTGTGGGAGTCTCATATCCTTATCTACATAAGCAATTCTCAGTACACCTGCCTTTTCCTATCCCTGAACCCAGCCATTTCCCTGGGAAAAACAATGATATTATTTAAATCCATGTATAGGAAAGAAATAGTACTCTAAAAATAAATAGTAAAGCCTTAGACACATAATCCTGGCAAAGCCATTTTTACAATAATCCATATCACCAATAGAAATTGTATCTTCTCAAACTAAGTATCTACATTTGTGTTATTTCACCATTTCCCCCAAGCATTGTGCGTGAGAGCATTTATTTAACCAAAGAGCTCATCTGAGATTATTTTTCCTTAAAAAAGATAGAATCAATCACAAAGGTGAATTCAAGTCATCTTTAGAGAGACCAGGATGACCTGCAGCTACTTGACCAGCTCTTCTGTTTTCCTTCCTCCTTTTCGCTTCTTTCTGCGTTCGCTTTGTCCACTTTCCCCCTGTGAACTTCCTGTCCATCCATGGATTATGTTAATGGGGACTAAACTAAGGGACCAACTTGCCACAGCAATTCTCTCTCTCTTTTGGATCTTTTTATTATGGAATATTTCAGGCATCCATCATCGAATAGTAAAATGCACCTTCATGTACTCATTAACCTTTGCTCATCTTATTTCATCTGTTCTCCCCACATCTTTATTTTTTGGTAGCATATTTAAAGCAAATCCATATTATTTCACCCATAAATACACCAGTATGTTTACAATAGATAAGGACTTAAAAACACTGCTACACAGTAGCAAAATTTTATATTATCTGAAACAATACCTCTGAAAAATTTCATATTTGTCTCCAAAGTGCCTTTTTACAGTTGTTTTATTTGAATTAGGATCCAAACAAGGTTCATAAGTTACATTTGTTTGACATCTTTCTGAAGTCTCTTGATCTCTAAAAGCTGCTACTCCACTTTTTCATGCTGTTTATTTCTTAAAGAAACCAGGACATTTTTTTTTTTTAACATCTTTATTGGGGTATAATTGCTTTACAATGGTGTGTTAGTTTCTGCTTTATAACAAAGTGAATCAGTTATACATATACATATGTTCCCATATGCCTTCCCTCTTGCGTTTCCCTCCCTCCCACCCTCCCTATCCCACCCCTCTAGGCTGTCTCAAAGCACCGAGCCAATATCCTTGTGCCATGCGGCTGCTTCCCACTAGCTATCTACCTTACGCTTGTTAGTGTATATATGTCCATGAGTCTCTCTCGCCCTGTCACAGCTCACCCTTCCCCCTCCCCATATCCTCAAGTCCGTTCTCCAGTAGGTCTGCGTCTTTATTCCTGTCTTACCCTAGGTTCTTCATGACATTTTTTTTTCTTAAATTCCGTATATATGTGTTAGCATACGGTATTTGTCTTTTTCTTTCTGACTTACTTCACTCTGTATGACAGACTCTAGGTCTATCCACCTCATTACAAATAGCTCAATTTCGTTTCTTTTTATGGCTGAGTAATATTCCATTGTATATATGTGCCACATCTTCTTTATCCATTCATCCGATGATGGGCACTTAGGTTGTTTCCATCTCCGGGCTATTGTAAATAGAGCTGCAATGAACATTTTGGTACATGACTCTTTTTGAATTATGGTTTTCTCAGGGTATATGCACAGTAGTGGGATGGCTGGGTCATATGGTAGTTCTATTTGTAGTTTTTTAAGGAACCTCCATACTGTTCTCCATAGTGGCTGAACCAATTCACATTCCCACCAGCAGTGCAAGAGTGTTCCCTTTTCTCCACACCCTAGAAACCAGGACATTTTTACTGGGACATTTTTCCTGTACAGTTTTTCTTATTTTGAAGTTGGCTGATTGCATCCTCATGCCGTCATTTAACATCATCCTCAATCTTGTTTTTTGTAGACTGGTAACTTGATGTAGAGGCAACTAGATTTAGATTCAATTATTGTGCAAGAATAATTCACAGATGGTGAAGCACAGAATGACTGTTTTTTCTACTTTTCATAGTATTTTAAGGTTGGTTACTGGGTTCAGGTGATTTAAACCAGAGTGTGTATTGTAAAGTTCACCATCAACCTGTCACTTAATGGTCTTAGCTTCCATTGGTAATTGAGGTTCAGACCCTTTATTCATTATTATTTACATAAAAGGTGATTTTTCTAGTTCTGCTATTTCTTTTGCATTATTAGCAGGTATTCTTCTGTGATGAAGAACTTTCCTTCATCATCTCTTTGGTTTATAAAAACATTTACTGATCTAGATGGAGCATATAATGCCCTTGCTACTGGCAGGCTGCCTCTCCCAGAATCTTCTCTGAAGGCCCTTCCCAGCTCAATGAGCCTGATGGAACACACCAGCTGCTACCTCACATCTCACCTCTGATCAGTGGTTTCCCTCCTACCACCATATTCTATTCCTTGGCAGTCTATTTTTATAACCAACTGGTGCTCAGAGGGAAGCATAGACCCTTTTGACAGAAGAGGCTTTCCTAGCCAAAACTATGGGGTGGGACTTCTCAAAACACTCTCACACCTGTGAAGATTGCCTGCATTCGTTTTGTTGCCTGCACATTCTTGACACGTGTGTTGCAGTCCCCAGCATTGGGTGTTTTGTGAATTTTCAGGGAGTTGCTGGAGTAGACAGGCGTGACATGAACTCTGCATCATTGTTTAATACTGTCTGGAAAGCTCCCTGCTCAGGAATCCGGAGCCGAGCCTGTCAGCCTTCTGCTTTGTGATTTCTCTATGTGGGAGGACTCCATTTGCTGTGGGCTTATAAAAAGTACCTCGATCTGCAGCTAAAGAGAAAATTCATTGCTCTATTAACAAGTAAATGTGACTCATAAACTCATATTCTGTATTGGTGCAAGTAAAAAAGAGGACAAAAATCTGTATCTTCAAATTCAGCTGCTAATTTCATAAAGTCCTTAAGAATATTTTTTTTCCCTCCAGAATGGAGCAATTAACAAGGAACTCTCTGAAAAACAACTGTTAAGTTTTTATCCAGATTCTTCCCCAGTACACTGGAAAGCCACAGCATATTTCATTACAATTCCAGATATTCTGACATTAAACTCCTCTCTTCAAATTCTCCCTTTGAAAGAGTGGTTGAAAGACTTGCTGTACAGAGATGAAATCCTCTCTCGTATCCCTGAATCAGTTTTATAGAGTTTGCTCCATGGGCAAACTGAGTTCCACCTTTTTATGCTCTAGGATCGCTTTTAAAACATGAGCCCCAGGGTTTTCAGTGCACTTATCCATTGCTATATTTGAATGAAATTGAAAAGAAATTCCAAGAATTTTGATTCCTATGTGTTTTTTAATATTTTTCTGTGAATTTATTTAGGTTAACACTTAGTATGAGTTGAGAAGGATTGATGGCTCTGCCATTGCTTGACCAATAATTATATATGTTGAAAGCCTTTGAGCAAGGTAAATGTCTTCTTTTCCAGTTGCCTTTTTCCCAGAGTCTCCCCATCTGAGACAGTTGGAAAAGGCATGAAAAATGAATGTGACAGGAAGTGGCTTAGCTCCCTGACATGCCGATATTCTGGAACTGCTTGGGATTTATTGAAGCAGAATCAGTGGCAAGAAGTATCCAGTGCTGCCAACATGTCCAGTGGGCTAAGGTCCTATAAATCTATGGAATAAATAGCTGCATAGTGGTATTTTTTCACCTGTTTATTAACTGGTAGATAAGTCTCTGTTGCCATGGCAACGTGAGAGTGGAGAAAGGAAATAGTTGGCAGGTTGTTACAAAGTATCAAACTTCTTTTACTCCTTCCTACATTCAATTTTTTTCTGTTTTGTGGGCTTGGGGCTCTACTGGCAATAGTGTATTTTTGAAAAAGGCATTATTTAGGAATTCTCAGTGTCACCTATGGCATCTGAGGGGCTCTACAGAATGCCCCTAAATACTGAAGCTCTTACCCTATAGGAGCTCACATTAAGAGCTGTGAGAATTGACATCTCACAAGACAGAGAGGGACCTGGGAGGATTACTTAGGGATAAAAGAAATTTTCCTTTGGAAATTGTCCTTTGATTAAGAAAAGAGAAATGGATTTTCTATAGCAGAGTCCTAATACCTAAAATTGGATTTTCCTAAATACAGTAGTATTAGGACTCTAATTTATAATAAGAGTGTTCATGTATCCTTCTCAAAGAACTTTCCCATCCTCTTCCATACTAAGCTTTTCTAAATCCACTATGATAAAGGTAAGCCTTATCTCTACGTTTCAGACAGAGATGCTGAAGCAGTAAGTGTAGATGAGTAGATACAGAGCTACAAGCATGATTAGTGTTTTCTGTATCTTAAACCTGGGCCCAGTCTGTTAGGATTTTCTTGTTCCCTTCTTCCCAACCAGGATACACTGAGTATAACTATTCATTGGTGATGCTGAATAAATTTTGAATGGTTTACACAGGGTGTAACTTTCGGTTATGTTTCAATATCCAGTCACACTCTATGTTCAGTTTCCTCTGACTCACTGTAAAAGACTGGATGCACTTGTAACCTCATAGTTTTTTGTTTGGTTTGTTTAAATCAAGGTTCAACAATTCAGATGCTTACAGGGGCTGAGGCTGTGTAATTGAGTGTAATAGAGTGGTTGTGTGGCTTGTGGCTAATTGGCATCTCTACTTAGTATTCAAATTAAAAAAAAATTAGAGCAAGGTTCAACCCTTTTTCTGGGTTGAATTCAACCAGCAGTTTCAAGACTGGCATCTCCAGAAACATTTAAATGCTTGAAAAATGATTTGCTTAACAAAAAAATATGACTCAACTACTTATATTACTTTCTTAAACATTGACAATTATACTTGAATTGAAATTATTGGAATATTTGAAATATATAATTTACTTAAATCTTGAGAGCACACAATTAATTATGCACTTTAAAAGTCACACATTTCTTGCAAATCAAAACTACAATGCGATATCATCCCACACCGGTCAGAATGGCCATCATCAAAAAATCTACAAACAATAAATGCTGGAGAGGGTGTGGAGAAAAGGGAACCCTCATACACTGTTGGTGGGAATGTAAATGGATACAGCCACTGTGGAGAACAGTATGGAGGTTCCTTAAAATACTAAAAATAGAACTACCATATGACCCAGCAATCCCACTACTGGGCATATACCCTGAGAAAACCATAATTCAAAAAGAGTCATGTACCACAATGTTCATTGCAGCTCTATTTACAATACCCAGGATGTGGAAGCAACCTAAGTGTCCATCGACAGATGAATGGATAAAGAAGATGTGGCACATATATACAATGGAATATTACTCAGCCATAAAAAGAAATGAAATTGAGTTATTTGTATTGAGGTGGATGGACCTAGAGACTGTCATACAGAGTGAAGTAAGTCAGAAAGAGAAAAACAAATACCATATGCTAACACATATATATGGAATCTAAAAAAAAAAAAAATGGTCATGAAGAACCTAGGGGCAAGACAGGAATAAAGATGCAGACCTACCAGAGAATGGACTTGAGGATACGGGGAGTGGGAAGGGTAAGCTGGGACAAAGTGAGAGAGTGGTAGTGTATATATGGACATATATACACTACCAAATTTAAAATAGATAGCTGGTGGGAAGCAGTCGCATATCACGGGGAGATCAGCTTGGTGCTTTGTGACCAGCTAGAAGGGTGGGATAGGGAGGGTGGGAGGGAGGGAGACGCATGAGGGAAGAGATATGGGGATATATGTATATGTATTACTGATTCGCTTTGTTATAAAGCAGAAACTAACACACCATTGTAAAGCAATTATACTCTAATAAAAATGTTAAAAAAAAAAGTCACACATTTCAGAGGGAAATACATGACATGCCTCAGTATTGGGTATAATAAGGCCAAGTGCTTCAGTCTTTAAAATTATTCTAAGAAAATTACTTAAGAAAATACTGGTTATTATTGCCTTGAATTTCCAAAATTTTCCTAGTCTTATACTCCTCCATCCCTCCTTCCCTTCTTTTCTTTTTTCCTTCTCTCTCCCCTCCTTTTTCTCTGTCTTTCCTTCCCTTTTCCTTTCCTTTTCCCTCCCCTCCCCTCCCCTCCCCTTCCTTCCTTCCTTCCTCTCTCCCTCCCTCCCTTCCTGTAGTAAAACTACTTTTAGTACTATTTTTCATAAACACACATCAGATATTCTAAGATGTCTTTCCTGGAGCAATCCATATAACTTGGAGACCCCAATAATCTTGCAGTAAGCTTTAGGCAGTAGACAAATGTCATCCTGGGACATTTCTTTGTTGCTCTCATGTTGGAGTCCTTATATTCTGTATCCTGTGTTTTCCTATTTTGGGGCTAACTTTCTTGTTTTGCTGGAATATATTTTCCAGTAACTTCCTGAGAAAAAGTGTGTAGAAGGTAACTTTATATTTTTGTATATTTATAAATGCTTATATTCTATCATCACACTTAACTGGTAATTTGGCTAGTATAGAATTTACATTTGGAAATAATTTTCCCTCAGAATTTGGAAGGCACTGTTTCATTAACATCTAGTTTACAGTATTGGTCTGGAGAACAAATCTGATTTCTGAGGTTTTGCATGTGACCTGTTTTTTCTCTATTCAGTGTTCTAAACTTTTGGAATGGTGTGCCTTGGTGTGGTTCTCTTTCATTTACTGTGTTGAGAACTTGGGTGGGCTCATTCACTATTAGAAATATTCTTATTTATTCGATAACTTCCTCTCCTTAATTTTCTGTTTTTATTTTCCTGGAAAAACGTTAGAGGTTGTACTTCCTAGAAAAATCCTTTTCTTAATTATTCTTTTGTGTTACCTGCCCACCCATCCCTCCTACCCCCCACTCTCTGGGAGAGCTCATTGACTCCATCTTCCAAATTTTCCATTGCATTTTTCACTTCTGCTTCGTATTTTAAAGTTTTTAGAATTCTTTCTTGTTCTCTGCTTGTTCCTTTTTTTGGGTTACATCTCCTGTTTATTCATGGATGTAATAATTTAACCTTTCTAATATATTTGAGGATATTAGTTATACTTTTTTCCCAAAGTTTTTCTGATGCATGACATTTTTCTGTTGCTTCCATGCTCCTTTTATCTGTTTGTTTATGATCTTCCTTTTTTGTTAGAACAGCATTTTTCAATTTTGTTTTCTCTGAAAAAATCCTTGAAATAATTTTCAGGTCTCAGGGAACTTCTGCATAAAATTATTAAATCTTCAGCTCAAGATATATAACATGACCACTAAATTTTGGATATAATAATTCAATAATAATTTCCAATGCTCTTTTGAGTAGAGGATAATATTTTTCCTGCAAATTTGCTTATTTTGTTCAATATATTAGCTAATTCTTTTTGTGTAGTGCCCTTTCCCATATAGGATGTCGACTTTATGTAAGTCAGTAACATAGATAGTGGTAACTTCAGATTTTTTTCTTTAAACATTTCCTACTAGATTTTTAAAACTTTATCCAAGTAGCCTAAAGTCTTATTCAAATTTCTGCTATATAAAATCCTAATGAGTTATGATATGTGGTATAACATGTATGGAAGAATAGTTTTCCTCCTATTTTAAACTAGAAATGGCTATTTATCCAATATTTTTTTGAAACAACTAGGTAGTAAAGATGAGCTTATCTTTCTTGAAATTAATATTTTTCTCTTTTTAAAATAAATTTAAAAATCACATGAAGCAGATATAAATTCTATTCAATAACTGGTTTAAGCCAATGTGGGATTTGATTTTTCTAAATATGAGTTTGTAGATTTAAGAAGAGGTTATGTATATGTATAGCTGATTCACTCTGTTATACAGCAGAAACTAACACACCATTGTAAAGCAATTATACCCCAATAAAGATGTTTAAAGAAAAAAAAAAGAAGAGGTTATGAATTGATTTTAAATAATGGTATTTACAACATGAAAATTTATTGACAATGATGAATACTGATGCCATTACAACCATAAGCAAAAGCAATATGAATGAAATGCATTGTAAGAAACAACTGTATATAAGACTTCGAAAAAATATTTTCATATTGCATTCATGAACAGGATTAATTTTAATTTTAGCAATTACAAATTATTATAAATATGTGTTGGTTTCTGTTTCTCTCTTATGGAGCATATAGGCATAAAAGAGTAGTATTTTTGAAACTGAAAATAAAGAATAAAATTTACCTAATTACTTTGAAGCCTGTGCTTCTTTCTTCCCACACAAATACTGAAGTCTGGGTCAAATTTAAGATAAGCACACATGTGTTTCATTTTCACTCAAAATGAAATGATCTCTTGGTGATAGCTAAATAAGAAAAGTTTGCTCAGACATGTTGAAAGTTGAAAACTAGAGCAACATATTCATTGTCTTTCTCTGAGTGACTGGCCTTTTTTTCAATCACCTGTTGCACCATTGCAGTGAAATGAATCTTGAGATTATAATTCTTTATCCCTCATTTATTGGAATTGCCCATTGACAGGTTAAAATTCTTCTTTTCTAAATCATACCTCATCTTCAAAAATAACCATTTTGAGCCATCAGATATGTTTGTTAAATATAATGCTAATAAAGTATAGGATAAAGACAACAAATAACTATACAAAGTATCACGAAAAATGGAAACTTCACAGTACAATTTATTTCTAACCTCTACAACCCACGTTTTGCATGTTTAAAATAATAGCAAAATGACAGGGAGGCAATTGAATCACAGTACATAAAAATTTGTTCTTTAGAATGAAAATTTTTCGATAATTATTTTATTCACAAGCAGAACTTATTTATTCACATAAGCAGCCCATAAATAAAGATGGTTGAAGTAATTTGATGTCATCAGCCTACCATAGTCACCTCCATGCAGTGTAGTACTCACCAGTTATCAACAGCCTTCTCTATTTCATGTCAAATACTGAGAATGGGCTTAAAGCAATAAACATGATCCTATACTGCACTGCTGAAAGATCTCTTACTAAATTGCTAATGGAGCTGTTGGGTCACTATCCATCATTTTTTCATAAGGCATGTGAAGTTCAAAACTGCTGTTTATTATTACTTTTTGAATCATGATCTTTCACAGAGCCCCTAGAGACACTTTGTAGAACCCTACGGTTCCTTGAGAAATACTATGTTGGAGATATTTATCTTCTCTTTGAGGTTAATTCTATATAAAGTTTCCGTGAAGTATTATTGGTTGGGACCTTTCTTTTGTTGGGGATCCCCATGTGTCAGTACCTATGTCTTTTCTTGGGGCTATTCAGGACCCTCAACATTTCTGCCTGGAGATTAGTGGTTATATGCTTGGCTTCCAGTACTCTTGGATCTCAGCCATGCAAGGAGATGGATGAGAACATCACTATTCAGAATGTAGACTTTGCACTTACGACCCTTGTTTTTAGCATGGTACCTCTTCCCTACCTTCCACTGTATCTAGTGTATAGATTTGGAGAATCTCTTGTTTAATTTCTTCACAGATTTAATTCCCAGTCTGACCACTCCTTGTGTAGATGTTCAGCCAATGCGATTTTCAGTCCCAAACTTCGTCTGCAATTTGGTGCCACCAATCCCGAAGTTTTTATGGGGCTTATGGTATGAATTGGTTTATTTCTCTTCTCCTTATCACCCTCCATTGCAGGTTTTTTTGTTTTTTGTTTTTTTGTTTTTTGAGGTCTTTTTTGTATTCAGCTTTCTCAGCTATGATAAATCCTCCATTCATTTTCCATCTGCCAAAGGTTTGTTGGCACCTCTCATCTGTGTTGTCTCCTTTCCTGTTGTCTTTATTAATGTGTTTTTCTCTACTGTTCTCTTAGTCCTTATGGGATTCTACCTCTTTATTTCTTTATTCTCATCAGTGGAGTTCCAGGAAGGAATAGAGGTAAGAACATGTGTTCAGTATTGCCTTGATTAACCAGATGTCCTTCATTGAAAGTCTTAATCCCTTTCTTGTGGAGGAACAATTCAGCAAGGCAAAGGATGCTCATGAAAAGTTTTGGAACTCAAGTGAAAGAAGTTCAGGCTTAGGCTCAACCCAGAAGTAGAAAACCGTCAGCCTGTAGGTCCAGAACAGTCCCCAGATGTCTTTTGTTTAAATATACAAAGTTTGTTCTTTATTTAATTAGTACTGTTTTTTAAATGGGGGAGAGTTCACATTATAACCAAGAATTCAGACATCTTTGAAACAAATCAGAAGATCTGGTTGTACATTATTGCGTGGTAACAATTGACTAGGTGTGAGGAGTAAATGCATTCGCTCACTGGCTTGCTACATTTGTACCCAAGTCGGCTCCAGTCATAACTCTGAAGTGCTTGATTTTGACCTGCCCCCACTGCAGAAGAGTATTTCTTGGATTTAGGAAATCCACCACAGGTTATACATTTGTTGTGTTATCTTCTATCTACTGAAAAATGTCATCAGTAACCCTTTTCTCTGAAAATATATCATTTCCTCCCTCATTTTTTCCCCAAATATAATATCTTTTCTTTTCCTTTTTTAATTAATTTTTTATTGGAATATAGTTGGTTTACAATGTTGTTAGTTTCTGCTATACAGCAAAATAAATCAGTTATACATATACATATATTCACTCTTTTTTAGATTCTTTTCCCATATCACCCTCATTCACTTTATTTTTTTAATTTAAAAAAATTTTAACATCTTTATTGGAGTATAATTGCTTTACAATGGTGTGTTAGTTTTTGCTGTATAACAAAGTGAATCAGCTATACGTATACGTATATCCCCATATGCCCTCCGTCTTGCGTCTCCCTCCCACCCTCCCTATCCCACCCCTCTAGGTGGTCAAAAAGCACCGAGCTGATCTCCCTGTGATATGTGGCTGTTTCCCACTAGCTATCGATTTTACATTTTGTAGTGTATATATGTCCATGCCACTGTCTCACTTTGTCCCAGCTTACCCTTCCCCCTCCGTGTGTCCTCAAGTCCATTCTCTACGGCTGAATCTTTATTCTTGTCCTGCCCCTAGGTTCTTCAGAACCATTTTTTTTTAACATTCCATATATATACGCATACGGTATTTGTTTTTCTCTTTCTGACTTACTTCACTCTGTATGACAGAGTCTAGGTCCATTCACCTCACTACAAATAACTCAATTTTGTTTCCTTTTATGGCTGAGTAATATTCCATTGTATATATATGCCACATCTTCTTTATCCATTCATCTGACAGTGGACATTTAGGTTGCTTCCATGTCCTGCCAATTGTAAATAGAGCTACAATGAACATTGTGGTACATGACTCTTTTTGAGTTACGGTTTTCTCAGGGTATATGCCCAGTAGTGGGATTGCTGGGTTATATGGTAGTTCTATTTTTAGTTTTTTAAGGAACCTCCGTACTGTTCTCCATAATGGCTGTATCAATTTACATTCCCATTAACAGTGCAGGAGGGTTTCCTTTTTGCCACACCCTCTCCAGCATTTATTGTTTCTAGATTTTTTGATGATGGCCATTCTGACTGGTGTGAGGTAATACCTCATTGTAGTTTTGATTTGCATTTCTCTAATGATTAGTGAGGTTGAGCATCCTTTCATGTGTTTATTGGCAATCTGTATATCTTCTTCGGAGAAGGGCTTCTGCCCATTTTTGGATTGGGTTGTTTGTTTTTTTGATATTGAGCTGCATGAGCTCAATATATATTTGGAGATTAATATATTTTGGAGATTATATTTTGGAGATTTTGGAAATCCCTGGGATAATATATTTTGGAGATTAATATATTTTGGAGATTAATCCTTTGTCAGTTGCTTCATATGAAAATATTTTCTCCCATTCTGAAGGTTGTCTTTCTGTCTTGTGTATGGTTTCCTTTGCTGTGCAAAAGCTTTTAAGTTTCATTAGGTCCCATTTGTTTATTTTTGTTTTTATTTCCATTTCCATTTCCTTTTTGAGGTGGGTCAAAAAGGATCTTGCTATGATTTATGTCATAGAGTGTTCTGCCCATATTTTCCTCTAAGAGTTTTATGGTGTCTGGCTTTACATTTCGGTCTTTAATCCATTTTGAGTTTATCTTTGTGTATGGTGTTAGGGAGTGTTTTAATTTCATTCTTTTACATGTTGCTGTCCAGTTTTCCCAGCACCACTTATTGATGAGGCTGTCTTTTCTCCACTGTATATTCTTGCCTCCTTTATCAAAAATAAGGTGCCCATATGTGCGTGGGTTTATCTCTGTGCTTTCTATCCTGTTCCATTGATCTGTATTTCTGTTTTTGTGCCAGTACCATACTATCTTGATTACTGTAGCTTTGTAGTATAGTCTGAAGTCTGGGAGCCTGATTCCTCCAGCTCCGTTTTTCGTTCTCAAGATTGCTTTGGCTATTCGGGGTCTTTTGTGTTTCCATACAAATTTTTTGTTCTAGTTCTGTGAAAAATGCCATTAATGGCTTAATAGAGATTGCATTGAATCTGTAGATTGCTTTGGGTAGTATCATCGTTTTCACAATGTTCACTCTTCCAATTTAAGAACATGGTATATCTCTCCATCTGTTGGTATCATCTTTAATTTCTTTCATCAGTATCTTATAGTTTTCTGCATACAGGTCTTTTGTCTCTTTAGGTAGGTTTATTCCTAGGTACTTTATTCTTTTTGTTGCAGTGGTAAATGGGATTGTTTCCTTAATTTCTCTTTCTGATCTTTCATTGTTAGTGTATAGGAATGCAAGAGATTTCTATGCATTAACTTTGCATCCTGCTACTTTACCAAATGCATTGATTAGCTCTAGTAGTTTTCTGGTAGCATCTTTAGGATTTTCTATAGTATCATGTCATCTGCAAACAGTGACAGCTTTACTTCTTCTTTTCCGATTTGTATTCCTTTTATTTCTTTTCTTCTCTGATTGCTGTGGCCAGTACTTCCAAAACTATGTTGAATAATAGTGGTGAGAGTGGACATCCTTCTCTTGTTCCTGACCTTAGAGGAAACGCTTTCAGTTTTCACCATTGAGAATGATAAGTGCTGGGGTTTGTCATATATGGCCTTTATTATGTTGAGGTAGGTTCCCTCTATGCCCACTTTCTGGAGAGGTTTTATCATAAATGGGTGTTGAATTTTGGCAAAAGCTTTTTCTGCATCTATTGAGATGATCATATGGTTTTTATTCCTCAATTTGTTAATATGGTGTATCACATTGATTGATTTGAGTATACTGAAGAATCCTAGCATCCCTGGGATAAATCCCACTTGATCATGGTGTATGATCCTTTTAATGTGTTGTTCGATTCTGTTTGCTATTATTTTCTTGAGGATTTTTGCATCTATATTCATCAGTGATATTAGTCAGTAATTTTCTTTTTTTTGTAGTATCTTCATCTGGTTTTGGTATCAGGGTGATGGTGGCCTCATAGAAGGAGTTTGGGAGTGTCCCTTCCTCTGAAAATTTTTGGAAGAGTTTGAGAAGGATAGGTGTTAGCTCTTCTCTAAATGTTTGATAGAATTCACCTGTGAAGCCATCTGGACCAGGACTTTTGTTTGTTGGAAGATTTTTAATCACAGTTTCAATTTCATTACTTGTGATTGGTCTGTTCATATTTTCTATTTCTTCCTGGTTCAGTTTTGGAACGTTATACCTTTCTAAGTATTTGTCCATTTCTTCTAGGTTTTCCATTTATTGGCATAGGGTTGCTTGTAGTAGTCTCTTAGGATGCTTTGTATTTCTGCGGTGTCTCTTGTAACTTCTCCTTTTTCATTTCTAATTTTATTGATTTGAGTCCTCTCCCTCTTTTTCTTGATGAGTCTGGCTAATGGTTTATCAATTTTTTTTATCTTCTCAAAGGACCAGCTTTTAGTTTTATTGATCTTTGCTATTGTTTTCTTTTTTCTATTTCATTCATTTCTGATCTGACCTTTATGATTCCTTTCCTTCTACTAACTTTGGGTTTTGTTCTTCTTTCTCTAGTTCCTTTAGGTGTAAGGTTAGATTGTTTATTTGAGATTTTTCTTGTTTCTTGAGGTAGGCTTGTATTGCTATAAACGTCCCTCTTAGAACTGCTTTTGCTGCATCCCGTAGGTTTTGGATCATCGTGTTTTTGTTGTCATTTGTCTCTAGGTATTTTTTGATTTTCTCTTTGATTTCTTCAGTTATCTCTTGCTTATTTCATAACATATTGTTTAGCCTCCATGTGTTTGTGTTTTTTACGTTTTTTTCCCCTGTAATTCATTTCTAATCTCATAGAGTTGTGGTCAGAAAAGATGCTTGATATGATTTCAGTTTTCTTAAATTTGCTTGCTTTGTGACCCAAGATGTGATCTATCCTGAAGAATGTTCTGTGCGCACTTGAGAAGAAAGCGTAATCTGCTGTTTTTGGATGGAATATCCTATAAATATCAATTAAAACTATCTGGTCTATTGTGTCATATAAAGCTTCTGTTTCCTTATTTATTTTCATTTTGGATGATGTGTCCACTGGTGTAAGTGAGGTGTTAAAACCCCCCACTATTACTGTGTTATTGTCGATTTCCTCTTTTATAGCAGTTAGCAGTTACCTTATGCATTGAGGTGTTCCTATGTTGGGTGCATATATATTTATAATTATTATATCTTCTTCTTGGAATGATCCCTTGATCATTATGTAGTGTCCTTCCTTGTGTCTTGTAACATTCTTTATTTTTAAGTCTATTTTATCTGATATGAGTATTTGTATTCCAGCCTCTTTTGATTTCCATCTGCATGGAATATGTTTTTCCATCTCCTCACTTTCAGTCTGTATGTGTCCCTAAGTCTGAAGTGGGTCTCTTGTAGACAGCATATATATGGGTCTTGTTTTTGTATCCATTCAGCAAGCCTGTGTCTTTTGGTTGGAGCATTTAATCCATTCACATTTAAGGTAATTATCGATATGTATGTTCCTATGACCATTTTCTTAATTGTTTTGGGTTTGTTTTGCAGGTCCTTTTCTCCTCTTGTGTTTCCCACTTAGAGAAGTGCCTTTAGCATTTGTTGCAGAGCTGGTTTGGTGGTGCTGAATTCTCTTAGCTTTTGCTTGTCTGTGAAGCATTTGATTTCTCCGTTGAATCTGAATGAGATCCTTGCTGGGTAGTATAATCTTGTTTGTAGGTTCTTCCCTTTCATCACTTTAAATATATCATGCCACTCCCTTCTGGTTTGTAGAGTTTCTGCTGAGAAATCAGCTGTTAACCTTATGGGAGTTCCCTTGTATGTTATTTGTCATTTTTCCCTTGTTGCTTTCAATAATTTTTCTTTGTCTTTAATTTTTGTCAGTTTGATTACTATGTGTCTTGGTGTGTTGTCCCAGAAGTCTCTTAGGCTGTCTTCATTTCTTTTCATTCTTTGTTCTTTATTCTGTTCCATGACAGTGAATTCCACCATTTTGTCTTCCAGGTCACTCATCCATTCTTCTGCCTCAGTCAGTCTGATATTGATTCTTCTTGCTAAGTCGTCACTCCTTCGTGTAGGCGTTTATTGGTCGCCTACTGTGTGCACGTCACTGTGCCCTACTGCTAGTGTTGGAGGGTCTCCTGCAGAGGCGGGCAGTGGCTGTGGCTCACTGTCTGTTGTTGTCTTCATTATTGGTACTGGGATACAATAAGTGCATCTTACTTAACCTAAAGCTTTTGTTGTACAAATTTTACAATGTTAGGTTTTACATTTATGTCTGTTTTGAGTTAGTTTTTGTATGTGGTTTAGTTATGGATTGAAGGAAGGTCTCTTTTTCATATATTCTTTTCAGGATTGCATTTGCATCTTTGTCAAAAATCTACTAACCATATATGTGTGCATTTATTACTGGACTCTGTTCTTTTTTACCTATATGTTTCTCTTCATGCCCACACCACACTGTCTTGATCACTGTAGTTTTATAATAAGTCTTGGAGTCAGGTAGTGTTAGTCTTCTTTGTTCTTTTTAAAAAGTTGTTTTGGCTATTCTAGGCCATATGCATTTCCATATAAATTACATGATTTGGCTTTTCAAGTATTGATATTACAAAAGAGTCCTGGAATTTTGATTTGGATTGCCTTAAATCTATGGATCAATTTGGATAGAATTAACATTTTAACAATGTTGATTCTTCTGATCCATAGACACAGCATATCTGTCTATTTACTTATGCCTTTTTAACGTTTCCAGTAACAGTGTTTTGTAGTTTTCAGTATCCAAGTATTCATTACCTATCTTTGATCAGATTTATCATTTCATATGTATACAAATACAGTTGGTTTTTGTATTGATCTTGATAAATTCACTTAGTAGTACCTCCCTCTTCTTCCCTCCCTCCCTCTTCCTCTCTCCCTCCCTCCTCCTTTCCTTCCCTCCGTCCCTCCTCCTTTCCATCCCTCCTTCTTTCTCTCTCTCCTTTCTTTCAATGCATTGTGATTTCCTACATAGACAATCATGTTATCTTTGGATGAAGACAGTTTTCCTTTAGTTAGAACCTCTAGTACAATATTAATAGATGGGGGTGAGAGCAGACATCCTCATTTTATTCCTGGTTTTAGGAAGAAAGTAATGATGTTTCCTTTGTCATGGAATTTACAAAAGTTGCTTATTTTGGAGAACCTCTTGGAATCCCTGGACATAAAACCCGTGAAAATGTGGTGGCTCTTCTAAGATTGGGCCCTAAGGGTGTTTAACACTAAAGTTAGTCCACATTTGGCCTCCAGCAGTTCACCAGCATTATCATTTGTGTGTGTTCCTACCAGTTACAGGCTCCAGAGGTGTCTGTTCCAGTCTTTTGTGGAGTCCTCTCCTACGTTGACTCTTGAAAATCCTCCTGTGCTATTGGGAGCTCTTCTTCCACCATATGAAGAAGACTTGCTCGCTTGTTGAAGACATGGGGATCAACCCAGAGCCAACAGCAACCAGTAGACACAAAATAAAATTAAGAGAGAGCAGACAGCAGAAGCAAGGAGAACTACAATCCTGCAGCCTGTTGAACAAAAACTACATTCACAGAAAGATAGACAAGATGAAAACGCAGAGGGCTGTGTACCAGATGAAGGAACAAGATAAAACCCAAGAAAAACAACTAAATGAAGTGGAGATAGGCAACCTTCCAGAAAAAGAATTCAGAATAAAGATAGTAAAGATGATCCAGAACCTCGGAAAAAGAATGGAGGTAAAGATCGATAAGATGCAAGAAATATTTAACAAAGATCTAGAAGAATTAAAGACCAAACAAACAGAGATGAACAATACAATAACTGAAATGAAAACTACACTAGAAAGAATCAATAGCTGAATAACTGAGGGAAAAGAACGGATAAGTGACCTGGAAGACAGAATTGTGGAAGTCACTGCTGCAGAACAGAATAAAGAAAAAAGAATGAAAAGAAATGAAGACAGCCTAAGAGACCTCTGGGACAACATTAAACGCAACAACATTCGCACTATATGGGTCCCAGAAGGAGAAGAGAGAGAGGACCTGAGCAAACATTTGAAGAGATTATAGTTGAAAACTTCCCTAACATGGGAAAGGAAATAGCCACCCAAATCCAGGAAGCTCAGAGAGTCCCATAGAAGATAAACCCAAGGAGAAACACAAAGAAACACATAGTAATCAAATTGGCAAAAATTAAAGACAAAGAAAACTTGTTGAAAGCAGCAAGGGAAAAATGCAAATAACATACAAGGGAACTCCCATAAGGTTAACAGCTGATTTCTCAGCAGAAACTCTACAAGCCAGAAGGGAGTGGCATGATATACTTAAAGTGATGAAAGGGAAGAACCTACAACCAAGATTACTCTACCCGAAAAGGATCTCATCCAGATTCGATGGAGAAATGAAAAGCTTTAGAGACAAGCAAAAGCTAAGAGAATTCAGCACCACCAAACCAGCTCTGCAACAAATGCTAAAGGCACTTCTCTAAGTGGGAAACACAAGAGGAGAAAAGGACCTGCAAAACAAACCCAAAACAATTAAGAAAATGGTCATAGGAACATACATATCGATAATTACCTTAAATGTGAATGGATTAAATGCTCCAACCAAAAGACACAGGCTTGCTGAATGGATACAAAAACAAGACCCATATATATGCTGTCTACAAGAGACCCACTTCAGACTTAGGGACACATACAGACTGAAAGTGAGGAGATGGAAAAACATATTCCATGCAGATGGAAATCAAAAGAGGCTGGAATACAAATACTCATATCAGATAAAATAGACTTAAAAATAAAGAATGTTACAAGACACAAGGAAGGACACTACATAATGATCAAGGGATCATTCCAAGAAGAAGATATAATAATTATAAATATATATGCACCCAACATAGGAACACCTCAATGCATAAGGTAACTGCTAACTGCTATAAAAGAGGAAATCGACAATAACACAGTAATAGTGGGGGGTTTTAACACCTCACTTACACCAGTGGACACATCATCCAAAATGAAAATAAATAAGGAAACAGAAGCTTTATATGACACAATAGACCAGATAGTTTTAATTGATATTTATAGGATATTCCATCCAAAAACAGCAGATTACGCTTTCTTCTCAAGTGCGCACAGAACATTCTTCAGGATAGATCACATCTTGGGTCACAAAGCAAGCAAATTTAAGAAAACTGAAATCATATCAAGCATCTTTTCTGACCACAACTCTATGAGATTAGAAATGAATTACAGGGGAAAAAAACGTAAAAAACACAAACACATGGAGGCTAAACAATATGTTATGAAATAAGCAAGAGATAACTGAAGAAATCAAAGAGAAAATCAAAAAATACCTAGAGACAAATGACAACAAAAACACGATGATCCAAAACCTACGGGATGCAGCAAAAGCAGTTCTAAGAGGGACGTTTATAGCAATACAAGCCTACCTCAAGAAACAAGAAAAATCTCAAATAAACAATCTAACCTTACACCTAAAGGAACTAGAGAAAGAAGAACAAAACCCAAAGTTAGTAGAAGGAAAGGAATCATAAAGGTCAGATCAGAAATGAATGAAATAGAAAAAAGAAAACAATAGCAAAGATCAATAAAACTAAAAGCTGGTCCTTTGAGAAGATAAAAAAAATTGATAAACCATTAGCCAGACTCATCAAGAAAAAGAGGGAGAGGACTCAAATCAATAAAATTAGAAATGAAAAAGGAGAAGTTACAAGAGACACCGCAGAAATACAAAGCATCCTAAGAGACTACTACAAGCAACCCTATGCCAATAAATGGAAAACCTAGAAGAAATGGACAAATACTTAGAAAGGTATAACGTTCCAAAACTGAACCAGGAAGAAATAGAAAATATGAACAGACCAATCACAAGTAATGAAATTGAAACTGTGATTAAAAATCTTCCAACAAACAAAAGTCCTGGTCCAGATGGCTTCACAGGTGAATTCTATCAAACATTTAGAGAAGAGCTAACACCTATCCTTCTCAAACTCTTCCAAAAATTTTCAGAGGAAGGGACACTCCCAAACTCCTTCTATGAGGCCACCATCACCCTGATACCAAAACCAGATGAAGATACTACAAAAAAAAGAAAATTACTGACTAATATCACTGATGAATATAGATGCAAAAATCCTCAAGAAAATAATAGCAAACAGAATCGAACAACACATTAAAAGGATCATACACCATGATCAAGTGGGATTTATCCCAGGGATGCTAGGATTCTTCAGTATACTCAAATCAATCAATGTGATACACCATATTAACAAATTGAGGAATAAAAACCATATGATCATCTCAATAGATGCAGAAAAAGCTTTTGCCAAAATTCAACACCCATTTATGATAAAACCTCTCCAGAAAGTGGGCATAGAGGGAACCTACCTCAACATAATAAAGGCCATATATGACAAACCCCAGCACTTATCATTCTCAATGGTGAAAACTGAAAGCGTTTCCTCTAAGGTCAGGAACAAGAGAAGGATGTCCACTCTCACCACTATTATTCAACATAGTTTTGGAAGTACTGGCCACAGCAATCAGAGAAGAAAAGAAATAAAAGGAATACAAATCGGAAAAGAAGAAGTAAAGCTGTCACTGTTTGCAGATGACATGATACTATACATAGAGAATCCTAAAGATGCCACCAGAAAACTACTAGAGCTAATCAATGCATTTGGTAAAGTAGCAGGATACAAAATTAATGTACAGAAATCTCTTGCATTCCTTTAAACTAATGATGAAAAATCTGAAAGAGAAATTAAGGAAACACTCCTATTTACCATTGCAACAAAAAGAATAAAGTACCTAGGAATAAACCTACCTATGGAGACAAAAGACCTGTATGCAGAAAACTATGACACTGATGAAAGAAATTAAAGATGATACCAACAGATGGAGAGATATACCACGTTCCTGGATTGGAAGAATCAATATTGTGAAAATGACTATACTATCCAAAGCAATCTACAGATTCATTGCAATCCCTATCAAATTACCAATGGCAGTTTTTACAGAAGTAGAACAAAAAATCTTAAAATTTATATGGAGACCCAAAAGACCCTGAATAGCCAAAGAAGTCTTGAGGGAAAAAAGCGTAGCTGGAGGAATCAGACTCCCTGACTTCAGACTATACTACAAAGCTACAGTAATCAAGACAATATGATACTGGCACAAAAACTGAAATATAGATCAATGGAACAAGATTGAAAGCCCAGAGGTAAATCCACGTATCTATGGTCAACTAATCTATGACAAAGGGGGCAAGGATATACAATGGAGAAAAGACAGTCTCTTCAATAAGTGGTGCTGGGAAAACTGGACAGCTACATGTAAAAGAATGAAATTAGAACACTCCCTAACACCATACACAAAAATAAACTCTAAATGGATTAGAGACCTAAATGTAAGACCGGACACTATAAAACTCTTAGAGGAAAACATAGGAAGAACACTCTTTGACACAAATCACAGCAAGATCTTTTTTGATCCACCTCCTAAAGTAATGGAAATAAAAACAAAAATAAATAAATGGGACCTAATGAAACTTCAAATCTTTTGCACAGCAAAGGAAACCATAAACAAGACGAAAAAACAACCCTCAAAATGGGAGAAAATATTTGCAAACTAATCAATGGACAAAGGATTAATCTATAAAATATATAAACAGCTCATGCAGCTCAATATTAAAAAAACAAACGACCCAATCCAAAAATGGGCAGAAGACCTATATAGACATTTCTCCAAAGAGGACATACAGATGGCCAAGAGTCACATGAAAAGCTCCTCAGCATCACTAATTATTAGAGAAATGCAAATCAAAACTACAATGAGGTATCACCTCACACCAGTTAGAATGGGCAACGTCAGAAAATCTACAAACAACAAATGTTGGAGAGGGTGTGGAGAAAAGGGAACCCTATTGCACTGTCAGTGGGAATGTAAATTGATACAGCCACTATGGAGAACAGTATGGAGGTTCCCTAAAAAATTAAAAATAGGCTTCCCTGGTGGCGCAGTGGTTGAGAGTCCGCCTGCCGATGCAGGGGACACGGGTTCGTGCCGCGGTCCGGGAAGATCCCGCATGCCGCAGAGTGGCAGGCCCGTGAGCCATGGCCACTGAGCCTGCGCGTCCAGAGCCTGTGCTCCGCAACGGGAGAGGCCACAACAGTGAGAGGCCCGCGTACCGCAAAAAAACCCAAAAAAACAAAAACCAGAAATAGAATTACCTTATAATCCAGCAATCCCACTACTGGGCATATACCCAGAGAAAACCATAATTCAAAAAGACACATGCACCCCAATGTTCATTGCAGCACTATTTACAATAGCCAGGTCATGGAAGCAAACTAAATGCCCATCGACAGACAAATAGATAAAGAAGATGTGGTACATATATACAATGGAATATTACTCTGCCATAAAAAGGAACGAAATTGGGTCATTTGTTGAGACGTGGATGGATCTAGAGACTGTCATACAGAGTGAAGTATGTGAGTAAGAGAAAAACAAATATCGTATATTAATGCACATATGTGGAACCTGGAAAAATGGTACAGATGAACCGGTTTGCAGGGCAGAAGTTGTGACACAGATGTAGAGAACAAGTGTGTGGACACTAAGGGGGGAAAGACACGGGTGTTGGTGTTGGTGTTGGTGTTGGTGGTGTGCTGAATTTGGCGACTGGGATTGACATGTATACACTGATGTGTATAAAATTGATGACTAATAAGAACATGCTGTATATTAAAAAAAGTTGCTTATTTCTAGAGATCAATAATTAGGTCACACTTTAAGCAACAAATATATTGTTTAATAAAAAATAGCTTTCAAACCAATTTTACTATAATTTATATGAGTGTATGTTGGAGTTTCTTCCCTTTCAGGATCTAAGAGAATACATGTAAATATTTAAGATTAGGAAGGTGTCATAGTAACTACTTTCCAGTAATAAACATGTCTTTCCTATTTAAAATTTAAACAATGTTTGAAGGGACCAGTAGCAACATCTTAATAAAGTGGTGTTTGTAGTAGCTGAGGAACAGCTAGAGTTGGATAAGCAGTGCTGGTTCTTAGGAGATTAGCAGAAAGTTTTCTTTGTAACATTCAGACTGTACTGGACAAAAGATAGTAAGATTTTCCAAACCTTTAAAGCCGTTCTTTTCTATGCTACATACTTCAAATGCTGACCATGGTAGCAGAGCCTGATTTGAGCCTAAAAAAAAACTTAATCATGAACCTTGATGGGAAAAGCCTACAATCATAAAATTCATCTTTGTCCTTGGGATTTTGCTGTCAGACTCAGCGGAGTTCAAACATTTACTGAAGACCAAAAGAGTCTTCATCCTTGGTAACCATGGGGGTTGTCATCTAACAAGTAGAATTGCTTGAGCAGCCCTTGAAAGGGGTTTCAGTCCCAGAGGATAAAGAGGCTCTTAAAAACACTCTGCCCAGAATTCATCATATTTACTTGAAACTTCTGTTAGTTCCAAGGATTATTAAGAGTGCTGTCAGAGATCTCCAAGGAGCTATAAAACACCTTGTGTAATATAGTATCTGTACCAGCTAAAATGGTTACAACTCTTAGAAGCTCACCTATTGGGTCTGAGAATGTTAGTTGAAGGTGTGGCTGTCTTTTATGCCAGAAACAAATAAAACGAGCCATGCTGTTTCCTCTCCCCATCCCACCCTATACTTTGCCTTTCAACTCTTACTCATCCTTCAGGTCTCTCTGCACCCTGCTCCTCACCCTGGGTTAGATGTCCCTACTTTCTGTTCTGTTAGCACTGTGTACTTCCCCTAGCACACATTTATTGACTGTATTGTGATTGCTTTTTAACTTGTTTGAATGTTCCACTAGGTTATAACCTCTGAGAGGGCCCCTACTGTATCCAGCTTATTCATTATTATGTCACCAGCAGCAGTGCTTAGCCCATAGTTGGGACTCCTAGACATTTGTTGGATGAATGTATGAATGAATAAATGCATAGAGCAGACCCTGAGTGGGTAGGAGTATTTCAGTGCCCAAGTAAAAATAATAAGACAAAGGTTTCCTTGTTAATGGATTGAATTGATGAAAGACCAGGGTTTGAAAAGTAAATGAAGGAATAAACCCAGAGTTTTAGGAAGAGAGGAAGACAACCATTGCTATATAGATTAAAGGAGCCTAACATAGGAACCTGTGAAGGTCTGGTAGTGAGGTTACCCGCTTGTGACTAGGGGTCTGGAGCATGATGTAGGCACGGTGTCTATGAATTTGATGTTTAGATAGAAGTGTGCTCTTATAAAGCAGGTTGATGCATGGATGTGGGTCACTATGGTAAAGACTCAATCTGTTATGAAAATTTAGAATACTCTGACAAAGGGGAAGGGGATGCTGCTTGCTCTTACTTGTATGTGACCATTTGTATTGATCCTTGAAATGTTTCTCACTTTTTCTGAATGCTGCCATTGTAGTGGGGAGTCATAAGATAGATAACTGGTGCTCTTTTGGTATCTTTATGTTTCCTGAAATGTTTATGTGTCTAGTTTTCTTTTACCCTCGTTTTCCTTTAGGTTTTCTCAACATGATTGGGTTCTAGCTGGGGAGAAAATGGATATAACTGGCATATACAAAATTTATCATTTAATATATATATTGTTTTTAAAATAGCTGTATTACTGAACTCTCCTTTTAATTCCAATATTTATTTCAATTGATTGTCTTGGATTTTTTTTCAGGTAGATATATTGTTATGTGAAAATAAGGATAATAGTTCCTTCTCTTTCCTAATATTTTACTTCTTTTTAATTCTAGTGTTTTTTGTTTTTGTTTTTTGCGGTACGCGAGCCTCTCACTGCTGTGGCCTCTCCCGTTGCGGAGCACAGGCTCCGGACGCGCAGGCTCAGTGGCCATGGCTCACGGGCCCAGCCGCTCCGCGGCATTTGGGATCTTCCCGGACCGGGGCACGAACCCGTGTCCCCTGCATCGGCAGGTGGACTCTCAACCACTGTGCCATCAGGGAAGCCCTCTAGTGGTCTTATTCAATTGCTTAGGACTACCAGAAGGATGTTCAAATACTAGTTGTGATGGTGAGCATTTTTGTCTCGCTTTTTATATTAATACAAATGTCCATAGTGTTTTTCTTTTAAGTATTACATTGCCAATTAATCTGACTACAGATATTCCATATCACATGAAAGAATACCCTTCTATTTCTAGGTCATAGATTTAAAAGTTTATCACTTGCTTTATAAGAAACATCTATTGAGGTACTCAGGTGGCTTTTCTCCTTTGACCTATTAATATGATGAATTATAGATTTCCTAATATTGGCCATAATTGCATTCATTCCTGGAATAAATCCTACTTTGTCATGGTGTATTATTCTTTTAATATCCTGACAGATTTGATTTTCTAATGTTTTATTAATGATAAATGTATTTATAGTTACAGTTGAGATTGCCTAGGAGACTGTGAATTTGCCTCACAGTTACTACTCCCTGGCCAATTCTTGCTTCCAACCCCTGCAGTTCTGAGCTGGGGTGGGGAGGCTGTTTATGACTTTTTCCTTGGGTTCTGGTCACTTTCTTCTCAGCTAGATTATGTTCTTATCCTTCCTTTATTTTGTCTTTGTCTATTGTCTTTGTAGTAGAATTTGCTTGAATCTTCTCTCCTGATTTCCTCTAATTTAGATTGCTTCTCTTTTTCCTTTCTTTCCTATTTTCCTCTGGATTTTATTCATCAGACACTGGGAAAGTGAGGGGTAGGCAAAACACATTTTATTAATCCAAAAGCCCCGATCTTGTGCTTCAAATCTCAGAGCAATATACAAAACAAAATTACACAGTATTTTCATTCAATTCACATTTGAGACTGTAGCATTTCTAAAAATCTGGTATTAGCTTTCAAAATTTCATAATAGTAAAGTGTCTGCCTCAGGGAGGGGACAGTTTCACTCAACTGCTTCCCTAGGAGTTGGGAGTGTCTCAATGGTTGGCTCAGGATTGAAGCTGAGGATGTTGGCGTTACAAATCTTGTACGCTAAGCCTTGTGCCTTGAGGAGTATCTTTAATTGTGAAGGCTTTTGTGTAGGTGCAATAGAACATTTGGTTAACTCTGGTAATTGGAATAAGATGCATACTTTTGCTTAAGACCAATAGACTTTTTTGCTTTAACTGTGCTTTGGGAGACACATTCTGAATCTTGTGTATATTTGCCATTAAGCCCTGCGATATCTGGAAGAACATATAAGCACAGTCCTCAAAAAAACCACTCTCACACCGGCAGCCAATTGCAAACACCAAGGGTGTACAGAGGTTGTGCTAAACAGCACTTTGCCCATCTGTGTGGTTCACCTGGGGGATGGTCCATACAGTGGATGCTGCACTCGAGAGTCCTTTCTCAGCAGGGTCTTTCTCCCTTTTCCTTTTCTTTCTCCAAATCCTCCACTGGGGTCATACTTTCTTCAGCTGGTGCTCCTTGTAGTCAAGGTCAGAAACTTTAATTCTAAATTCCATCCTGGGAAAAGATTGAGGCTCTTCCTGACTCAGGAATTTGAGGTTCTTTGGGGTAGACCATAATTTTGACAAACAAACCCTTCTCTGGTCAAGACTGATTCTTTTTCGGTGATGCAAATCTGTTGTTTAGCCAAAAAAAGATCCCCTCTCCACCAGAAGTGAATATCTGGAGGGATGAAGGATACAGAGGCCCTTCCTGTCACATGTTTTAAGTAGTATGAGCCATTTTGACAGCGATTTTACAGAGCGTGGCTAGGCTGACTAAATGGATGTTTCACCCATGGGTCTTTGAGCCCAGGGTGTTGAATTTGTTTTTGCAGATCCAGTAGTGGGTAAGCAGTCTGGGCAAGAGTTCCAGGGCTATGGTCTCTCCAAGCCTCTGTGTCCCTGAATGACCTTAGGCAAATGCATTAACTTCTCCCTCTGTAAAAGAAAGGTGATTGTGCTGTCTCCTCCATTCTAGAGCTGATGGGAAGAAGAATGTGAATGTGACAGTAAAAACCTCTGAGCTTTCCTGAGAAGGGTGCCACGTAATCACAAGGTGTTACTATCACCATTTCTGTTAGGTGAGTTGAGATTGTATGGCTGGAACTAAATCAGTTGCACTTGCCTGTCTTTATCTGCATCTTTAATGCTTCTGGTCTCCCACACAGCCTATAAGCACATAAATATTATTTTCCTAGTCAGGCTGCCTTCCAAGGAGCCAGGGCTGACTCTCACCTTATACCCTCGAGCCTGGTCTCTTTGGTTGGGTATATAGTGAAGTGGATTTTTTTGTTGGCCAGATAGCCCCTGTCTCACTGCTGTTGAGCAGGGTGACCTTGGACCTTTACTAAACCTCTCTAAGGCTCTGTGTCTTCACCAGTAAAATTGGGTGACTTAAAACTATTTTATGGATTAAATGAGATTAGTTCTCTAAAACTCCTGGCAAACAGAAGATGCTCAATAAACGTAAGTGTTTTGAAATTTTATTTTCTTTTATTCTCTCCCATTTTGGCCCTGACATTAATGTGACATGTGCACTGCCATCCCAGCATCTTGTTTTGGGTAGCAGTAGATACTTTGTGTGCTTTGAGATATGACATCATTATTTCTGAAAGACTTCATTTTGAACCATGTGTCTTCATTCTCAATGTCTTCAAAGCAATTTAAACAAACCAAATGTATAAAAGCATTTACTTTGTGACATTTATTTTCTATAGCTTGTGAGCCCTGACATGCTCTTAATAGAAAGTGAAAGCTGCAAAAGCTGTTCTGGCTGTTAGGAGGTGCTATTTAAAGCCTTAGTGGGCCAGAAACGACCATTTTGAAATTGACTCTGGAGTGTGACGATGCCAAGTACTAGCAGACGCTCAGGAAACCTGTCACATTTGCCATGTGTTACCAGAAATCTCAAGAGTCTACAGAGGTTTTAGAAGAATTTTTGTCTTACGAAGCTTTTGCCATCTTAATCTCTAGATTTCCCTTTTGCTGTGGATGGAACATGCTGCAGCAAAGGAATCTCAGGCTGCAAACCGGGGTCTGTGGATAGGGAGGGTGTCCCCCATGCAGAGATATTTGTAGGCTTCCAGCTGAGCTTAGCTACATGACAGCTTTATGCCTGGGAATTAGTGATTTCATTGAAAAGTGGCTATTTCTGCTGCACCCAGTTGTTTTACAGTGGTTTAGAGGTCTGCTCTGCCTCTGACTGGCTAGGTGACCTTGTAGGGTTATTTAGCCCAGGAGTCTCAATTTCACTGTCTATAAAATTGTGATAGTGGTACCAACCTTGTGGTATTTTTATACAAATTTGTTGTAATGTATACAAAGCTCCTACATTGGTATTTGACATTATAGATGGAGTGTCAATATATTTTAGCTATTATTTTTAATAAAACCAATGAAAAATAATCATTGTGGTAGGCTGAATAATGACCTTACAGAGATATCCTCATCCTTGGAACCTGTGAATATGTTACCTTTCATGGCAAAAAGGACTTTGCAAATATGATTAAGGACCTTGAGATGAGGAGTTTATCCTGGGTCATCTGGGTGGGTCTAATCTAATCACTTGAACCCTTAAAAGGAACATTTTCCTTTTGTGGTCAGAGAAAAAGACGTGACAGCATAAGCAGGGTCAGCAACATGCTACATTGCTGGATTTCAAGATGAAGAAAGGAGGCCACAAGCCAAGGAATGCAAGCAGCCTCTAGAAGCTAGAAAAGGCAAGGAAACAGATTCTCCCCTAGAGACTGTAGAAGGAACCAGCCCTCCCAACACCTAACTTCAGTCCAGTGAGACCCATGTCAGACTTCTCACCTATAGAACTGTGAGAGAATAAGTTTGTGTAGCTTTAAGCCACTAAGTTTGTGATAATTTCTTATATAGCAATGATGGAACACTAACACATAATTGAAGAGAATGTCAAGGACTTGTGCAACTGTAGAAAGGATGAGGCCCATGATGCTCTGTATTTGGATAAGCTATTAGGGTATATGTGCTAAATTCTAGTCTCCTTGAAATCCTATCAACTTCTCTTCTGGGCAGGAGACATGGCTTGCTTCACAAGAATTGAAGTGTTTTGTTATACCCCAAAAGATCTGAATCTAGTCTGAAAAAGTTGCATTAATTATATTTGAATTTTGGAACTACTGTAATTGCACAAATGCCTTGTTTCCTCTGAATAAACAGCAAAAGAGTTTTGCTATACCTTATTCTGTGGAGGGAAGAACTTAGAAGTCAAAGTCAGAAGATATGGGTCTGAGTCCCGCTATCCTGAAAAACAAATCATGTAACCTCCAAAATGGATCTGTAGAATAGAGATGATAATACTTGGTTTATTTACATGTCGTGTGGGTCAAGGAGATAATGTGAGTAAAGAGGCATTGAGAACTGGCCCGCTGTACAAATTTCAGGCGTAATTATCATTATATTTGTTGTTGTTATCATCACGTGACAGAATCATGGAATGTTAGATCAAGAAAAGGCGCTAGAGATCATTTAGTCTACTAGCCTTGGAACTTGGGTCAGGAGAGGCTAAATAACTTGCAAATGTTCTCTTGGCTCCCTAATGTCCAGCCTCTGACATGGCCCGGATAATCACATGTAGATGGGCCAGGCTGGGAACTTTATCTCATTTGAGTGATACAGGCCAGAGTGGGAAAGGATACAGCTGTAAGAATTGAGAGGCAGAGGGATCCGGTCATAAGAACTGGTGATGAATTGGGAGGGATTGGCAATGGGAGAGGATATCGAGGTGGGCCCTGGGAATTTGGGGAAGTAACAGGGTGGCGTGGGGTGAAGTGGCACCATGCTGAGCTGGTGGTCAGAGATGGCCTTATAGTTAATGAAAGTAGGAATGTAACTTCAAGCTTCTGACTAAAGTCTTGTGTTCTTTCCACTATACGTATTGGTTTTGGTCGGGGGGAGGAGAGGAAACTGCCTTGGGTCTTTGTGTGTGATTCATCGTCCGACTTTTGGAAGGAACCCAAGATGGACTTACTTTGAATTCTGCTCAAAGACTAAGATATTGCAATCAGGTCCATTCAGACCACTGAACAGTCTCCTTCACTATGTGATAGGCTCACATTCCCAGAACTTGGATCTGTAATTATTGGTCCCGAAAGTTTAATATTCAGACTCATCATGGGTAGTCAGGTAAAACAAAACAAAACAAAATAGAACTCTTTATAAGGCAATAGCAATTCTAAATTCTTCTCTGGCTCCCAAGGTCTCCTGAATGTACACATACTCAACCAAACACATACTTACACACATCATACATGTGGACACAGCAGTCATACCGTACTCACACACACAACTCACACCACACTCATTGCACATGTACACACACTCGCACTCAAATACACACACATACCACACATGAATACACATTGTTAAAGAGAATTATACTACCACTGGTTTCAGGATCTTTTGTATATTTTGTTTCCAAAGTAATATACTGAATTTTTTCCCACTATGTGCTATATAGAAGTGTGACCTATATACAATATATTTTCTTGGATTGTATTAAGTGACCATTTGCAAACAAAGAATGGATTGGAAGTGGAAGAATGAATTGACTACCCCTAGATTCTAATCTAACAGTAACAGTTCTTTATGGTTTTATATGGAGGTAGAATTCAGAGAGCTTTCATATTCTCCAGCGCATTGTATCCCCCAACAATCTTGTGAAAGAGTCAGGGAGGTGTCTTTATTCCTGTCCCACAGATAGCACTCAGAAAGGTGGCCTGAATTGACCAAGGTCAGAGTTGGGTCTAGAAGAAAGGACAGGTGGCCACTTTTCTGTAACCATGAAGCTGTTTCCCTCATCTAGTTGCTGAAGAACCACAGCAATAAAGAAATTTTAAATGAGGTTTAAAATTGATTTTAAAATATAGATTATTTAAAGATTTTCCCAATCTAAGTGTTAAACATGTTTGCTATGCAAAATTTCAAAAACTTAGAAAAACGGAGGGAGAAAATTACATTTAGAGATGACTATTGTTAAGATTTTTGGTATATTTCTTTTTCTTTTTTTTTGTCTCTGCTGCATGGCCTGCAGGATTTTAGCTCCCCAACCAGGGATTGAACCCAAGCCCTCAGCAGTAAAAGCTCAGAGTCCTAACCATTGGACCACCAGGGAATTCCCGTGGTGTATTTCTTTTAACATATTTTCTATTCAATAATCTTCTTTGTCATTTGATTTGTTTACTTAGCAGGGTAAGACTGAGTTATAACCTTTCTTATTTTTTTCATAAAACACTTGTCATATATTTTCTTGTATGTATCTTACAATCATATGAGATATATATATATATCTTATATATGTATCTTATATAATAATTGCGAAGTACTCCATCAAGGGGCTGTACCATAGTTTATTTAGCAATCTCTGTCTTAGGATCTAGTTTGTTTCCAATTTTTGGCATTTCCACATTTGATTTAATTTTTCAGGGTAGATATCAAGAATTCGGATTATCAGGCTAAAACAAATTGGATATATATTTGCCAAATTACTTTCTAAAAGTGTTATGCCAATCTATCTTTTGTATTACAGAAATGAAATGAACTTAAGATGGAGTACTGTTCTTAAAAGACTTCCAGGCACAGGTAATTTCTAACTGGCCGCCTTGCCCACAGGAGCCAGCATCTGGCTGTGTTGTTCAGCTCCGTCGCTCCCTTCTTCAATCCCATTTCCAACCTTTCACTACTCACCCCATCTCAACATTCCATTCATTTCTGAGGCACAACAGTTTGGTTTTGCTTTTTCCTTACATTATAAGCTCTCAGGAACCTCATCTTTCCCTCAGGACCTCATCTTTGTCATCTAAAATGGCTTATCAAAGTATTTTTCTAAACAAAGTTAGCTCCCTCCCTACAAAAGTCTCTGGAGTCAGCTGTAAAGATAAATTTTAAAAATTGAAGTATAGTTGATTTACAATATTATATTACTTTCGGGTGTACAACATAGTGATTCATTATTTTTATAGATTATAAGCCATTTAAAGTTATAATAAAATATTGGCTATATCCCCTGTGCTGTACAGTATATCCTTGTAGCTTATTTATTTTATACATAGTAGTTTGTAACCCATAATTCCCTACCCCTATCTTGCTCCTCCCTGCTTCCCTCTCCCCACTGGTAACCACTGGTTGTTCTGTATATCTGTTGTGTTATATTCATTCATTTGTTTTATTTTTTAGATTCCATGTATAAGTGAAAGCATACAGTATTTGTTTTTCTCTCTCTGACTTATTTCACTAAACGTAATACCCTCAATTTCCATTCATGTTGTTGTAAATGGCAAAATTTCATTCTTTTTATGGCTGAATAATATTCCATTGTGTATATATACCACATCTTCTTTATCCATTTAATGGACACTTAGGTTGCTTCCATATATTGGCTATTTGTGAACAGTGCTGCTGTGAACATTGGGGTGCATGTATATTTTCAAATTAGTGTTTTCGTGTTCTTCGAATATATACCCAGCAGTGGAATTGCTGGATCATATGGTAGTTCTATTTTTAGTTTTTTGAGGAACCTCCGTACTGTTTTCCATAGTGGCTGCACCAATTTGCATTCCAACCAACAGTGTAGGAGGGTTCCCTTTTCTCCACATCCTCTCCAACATATGTTGTATATAGACTTTTTGATGATAGCCATTCTGACAGGTATGAGGTGATCTCATTGTGGTTTTGATTTGCATTTCTCTGGTGATTAGCAATATTGAGTATGTTTTCATGTACCTGTTTGCCATCTGTTTATCTCTGGAAAAATGTCAAATCAGGTCTTCTGCCCATTTTTTAATCAGCTTGTTTGTTTTTTTGATATAATGTTTTTAACACTCTATTTCACTTGTCAGTGCTTGAAAAACATCTATTTATTTCTTTGAAAAACATCTGTTTATTTGTTTGTTTGCTTATTTAGGCTGATGGATTTCAGGATCTCAATAAGGATGAACTTTGTAGTTATAACAGGTGTCCTAAGGAGAGAGTGGCTTGTAGGAAGTGACGAGTTCCCTGCTATGGGAGATGTCCAAGCAGAGGCTAATGATCACTTGTCAGGACAATTGTAAATGAAATTCAAGCAACAGCTGACCATCGGGTTAGAATAGATGACCTTGAAGACCTCTGTAATCTTGGGATTCTGTGAATCCACAATTTTCACCTTCTCTAAATATTAAAACATTATTTATTAATGATCCATTTTAAGGCCTCTCCCTTTAATAACAGCAAGCATAAATTGTTGAGCTAATGGGTCAAACACCTATGTCATGTTGCTTCCTCACCTGTGATTCAATGTGATTAGCTCCCTCTGGCAAGGTTCCTCTCAGTGGAATCCTTTTTTAGGTAATTTTTCTGCCTCTGAGACATTTCAGCCCTTTCACTATTTTAGGAAAAGAGTGATATGGCTGACACAAAGGCCGTAACACCTTGCCAAGAGGAATTCTCCATGAATGGAATAAATTAAGAGAGAAAGCCTGTGAAATGCGTGTCAGTGCAGCTGTTCTGACTTCCCCAAATTCAACACAGCTTGAGGTTGAGGATTGCTGATACTCAGGGCCAGATGATGCTTTTCATATCTGGAGTTAGTTATATCAGAAGAGCGCTGATACCTCAAGTAGCCTGGGCTTGGAGATGCTGGTGTGGTCGCCAGCCCTTGTCCACCAGCAAGTCACCTTTCATTTCAACATCATGTTGCTGTTCAGAGTGGCTAAGGAGCACATTACCCTCACTTGAGGTAATTATTCTACTTTGCTAAGAAACAATCTCCTAGGCCACTTTCATAATAAGCCAAATGTTAAATATTGCAAAGAACTCTGAGTGATGTAAGTACTGAGATTTAAAATGTACCAAAAGGTTTAAGAGTGAATATACATTTTATCCCAACAACTTCATTTCTTTGTAAGGAAATAATGAGAGATATGTTCAAGCATGTCCAATTGCAACACTTTATAGTATCCATATCTGGAACTTTCCTAAATGTCCTCGAATATGTAAATGAGGTACATCCATACTATTCAGAATCGTGTTGTAGGAAAAGATTTAGAGGTATGGAGATGTTTATGATACATTACTTAGTAAAAGAACCAGGTTAACAAATAATCGACTTTTTTCTTTTTGTTAAAAATATATATGTATTAAAAAAATTTACTTATTTGTTTATTTATTTTGGCTGTGCCAGGTCTTAGTTGCGGCACGAGAGATCTTCGTTGTGGCACGCACGCAGAATCTTTTAGGTGCAGCATGCGGACGTCTTAGTGCGGCATGCATGCAGGACCTTTCCCCAACCGGGGATGGGACCTGGGCCCCCTGCATTGGGAGCACAGAGCCTTACCCACTGAACCACCAGGGAAGTCCCCCAAAATATATATGTATTTTTAAAGAGTGTGTTTGATACAGATATAATAATAATAGTTAATATTTACTGAGTGCATACTGTATGTCAGGCACTGTCCAAATTACTTTACATGTATTAACTTATTTAATCCTTAACAAAATTCTGTGAGGTACTATTATTCCCTCTGTTAACTAACTGCCTTGAAGGGACTGAACATTGTGATAATGATAATAATAACAGTAATAGTCACAACAACAATAGCTAACACATATAATATAGTGTTTTCTATATGCCAGACAGTGTTCTAAATACCTTACATATGCTAACTTGTCTAGTCTTTACTGTAACCCTCTGAGGATGACTGTGGTAGGCTGAAAAATGGCCCCCAAAGATGTCTGTGTCCTAATCTCTGGAGCCTGTGAATATGGTACCTTACACCATCAAAGGGACTTTGCAGAAGTGATTAGATGAAGGACCTTGAGATGAGGAGATCATCCTGGATTATCTGGGAAGGCCCAACATAATCACATAGGTCCTTAAAAAGATAAAACCTTTCCCTGCTGTGGTCAGAGAAAAATATGTGAAGACAGAAGCAGGGTCAGAGAGAGATTATGCTACTGGCTTTGAAGATGTGGGGAGGGGAGCCATGAGCCAAGGGAATGCAAGGAGCTTCTAGAAGCTGACAAAGGCAAGGAAATTGATTCTCCCCTACATCTCCAGAGGCTCTAACCCTGCCTACCTCTTGATTTTAGTTCGGTGAGACCCACTTCAGACTTCTGACTTCCAGAATTGTAATATCATAAATTTGTGTTGTTTCAAGCCGTTAAGTTTGTAATAATTCATTACAGCAGCAGTAGGAAACTAATACAGAGGATGACTGCCATGTTAATAGATGAGGAGACGAAGACTTGGCAAGGGGAAGAAGCTTGCCGAGGTTTGCACAGTAATAGCTGGGAGCCCAGCACAGCTAATCTGATTCCAGAGCCCATGCTTCTCACCACTCTGCTGTACTGCCTATGAGAAAAGGAGGCCTGGCAGTGACTGTCCCCACCGCCTATGCTGATGTGAGAAAATGGAACTTGGTGAGCTACTGGTAAACAGTGGCTCAAAAGGGAAATAAACACTCATATAAGCTCCTCGATCTTTGTCATACCAAGTTTTAAACTCTTAAACTCTGCTGAGAACTTTGAGCCTGTGTTAAAAGTTGATCATCCTGACACTTTTGAACTTAAATTCCTATTTGCTTATTCTGCCAATGGGTATTTTTTAGTCATCCCTTTAAATTTTATAATCTCTTTATGGTTTACAAAACACATTAGTCTTTGTTACTTATTTAATTCTCATAATAATCCTGTGCGGTAGATAAAGTAGATGGCTCTGAAGCTCAGGAAGTTTATTTTGCACCAAAGCCGAACAACCAATAAGGGTCAAAGCAGGAATTCTGGAGAATTCATCAGAGCACATTTTTACCCCTGCCTTGCTATGTTCAGACCTCACATTCATCAAAATATTTTAATGGACTAGAAAGACTTCTTCACATTGTTACTAGCTGAATCTATTCTGAATCATCAATTTACTAACGTTCTCAGGTTAGTAAAGATCCTAATCTGTCCACTGAAGAGTTATGGCTCACACCCAATTACCACTTTCCTTAGCATTTTTATCATTTTCTACAAAATGGGAAAGACTCTCCTTTGCCCCTTTTGTTAAAACAGAGAATATCTTGTTCCTTTATTCTTGTCACTCCTATTATTTCAGAGGCTGAGAATAAGCTGACTGCAGGAGATTATATAGACTTGCTCTTTTATGTCTGTTTGAAGGAGAGTGAGAAATGGAAGTAGAAAAAACTTATGTAGTATTATTTTGTTACTTCTTTTTTATGTGCCTTGCATGTCCAGTTGCCTATGCCGTTTCCACTTGGATAGCTCATAGGATTTTCACATTCAATGTGTGCAAAACTCTGCTTATCTCCCTTATCCCCGAACACAACCCAAAGCCTGCTCCCTCTTCAGTGGTCCTGAATTCAGGAAATACCACCACTGTTCACCACCCAGAAAACTAGCAATCATCCTTGACACTGTTTTCTCTCTCAAACCTCTCATTACCAAATTCTATTGAGTATATCTCTTAAATAAATCTCAAATTTGTCACATTTACCCACATTTACTGCTACAACAACCACCTAAGAGATAACTCCGTAAAGAATCTTTTGGTAGCACGTAATAGAAAACAGCCTAAACAGTAAAGGACTTTCATTGCCTTATATAATTGAAAAAGCCCAGAGTTAGGATTGGCTTTGGGCAAGCCTTGATTGAGAATGTCAGTAAGGTCACCCAAATCCTGGTTTCTTTCCATTTCTTCTTTCTACCTTCCACTGTGTTATCTCCCTGCTCAAACGGGATCACCCTGTCAAATAAGGGGGCTGTCAGGAGGTCCTAGGTCCTCATGCTTCTTTGTTCATGATCTTTGGGAAGGGAAAACATTTCCCCCAGTAGCTCTCATAGAAGAGTGACAAGACTTCTTTCCCAGTAGTCTTTAACCCCCTCCCCCCCAACTCATGGGTCACATGTCCTTCCCTGAATCAATCACCATAGTCAAAGGGATGGATTTTGTTGATTGGAGGTTTACACTAAGGGTTAAGGGGAGATTAATCCCATTCAAACTCCAAGGCAAAGAATGTCACAGGGGAAATAACTTGAAGGAATTTGGGGGACTTGTTAACTGAGAAGGAAAGTAAAGTAAAGCACATATGAGTTATCCATGACACCACATTCACTTTTGCTTCCCTCTAATCTTTTACCACAGTGCAGGCAGTACAGTCTTTTAAAAAAAGAAATGGTGTTGTGCCACTTCATTATTTAAACCCACTTTGCTCCTTGGATAAAGATAAAAATAATCCTTAACATGCCTTACAGGTTCCATCTGGCCTTTCCTGCCCCTCCAGCCTCATCTGTTACCACTCTCTGCTCTTGATCGCCATCCACTCACACCCCTGGCTTTTGTTCATTTTGTTGGATTACCTGGCTTTTTCCTATCTCAGAGCCTTCAAATCTGCTGTGCTATCTACCTAGAATGATCTTACCCACACTCTTCACATGGACAACTCCTCTTCACTTATGCTTCTCTGTTGTAGTCCCTTTCACTGTTTAAAATAAATTGTAATGAGATTGTCTACCTAATGCTTATTTTTTCCAGCTAGTCTGTAAGCATCACAAAGGTAAAAGTAGGGCTTGTACTTGTAAAAAGCACTGTGTCCGTGGCATCTAGCATAGCTCTTGGACCTTGTTCAGCAAAGACATATCTAACCTGGGAAAAAGATATTTACCTCTTAGGATGCTATAAAATTAAAGTGTGTATAAATACTTAGAGCACTCGGTATAGGCTGATGAATAATTGCGAACTTAAAGTGGGAATATTTATTTGGAGCACTTTCTACCAGGTGGTGTCTGTCCTAGTATTAACTTCTGGAAAATAACTGAATGACCCTTGGAAAGCTATTTTGCCATTTATCTTCATAAATATGTGTTGAAATGTGTGGCGTTTTCCCAAGCTATTTAGGGACAAGTGAGAAAGGGAATCTGGAAGACAGAAGAGATACTCTCCAGAGGTGCTGGTCTTATTTGCACTTCATCCCAACTTGACATTAATATACACATTTTGCATTGAGATCGTTTTCTGTTATTGAAACCTGAGTTTCATTATATACCAATCTACAGGGTCTTTGTAAAGGATTTTAGTTCTTTGCTCTTGTTTTTGTTTTTCAGGTTGTATTTATGTTTGGCGGGATGTATTCTTCAGATGTGCTTTGTTAAAGGTGCTATCATAAAACATAATCATTTTTATATGAATTATAATTTCAAGAATGGATTTCTTAACCTATTCCTAAACACTCACTAAGGAGATTCCTAGGAAAGGAGTGACTAATATAGCTGGGCACCTTAGCATTCATTATGTCATTTCATCATTTTAAAAACTTACCTTTTATTATAAAAACAATTCACATTCACTATAGAAAATTTGGAAAATATAGATACGGAAAAAAACAAGCATTTGAAATCTTACCACCCAAAGAGATAACCACTGTTGACATTTTGATGGTCTCATCCTACACATGCATGTGCATACACACACATGCACACATGCACGGACCCTATTTCAAATGATCAAAAAAAGTCAAAATAGTCATCAAGTGTTTTAATGTTTTCCAGTTAACAATAAATTGTGATCTTAATTAACTCTTTTATCAGTTCCTGTAGTTTACCATTGATTTTCTTGCATTTGTCAGGTAGACCTATCACAAACAAATAATATTTTGACCTCATTTTTGCAAATACTTATACTGCTGATTTTGTTTTCCTGCCTAACTGCATTGAATTTCCAGAACAATGATAATTAATTTTGATAGTATTAGCTTATCATGTTCTTGACTTTAATGGAATGGTATACAACTATGTGTATATTATGAGTGTGTGCATGTGTGTGCTGTATGTGTGTGTCAGTGTTGATGATATTACATGAAAGGTGTCCTGAGAGTCTGTGGTTGGTGGGGTGGGATAAGTAACCATCAATACAGTTTAAGGGACTGAATAAATTTAGAGGAAACAAATTGTTCCAGCTTTGGGGAGTTAAAAAAGGGTTAAAGATGGAAAACTAAAGGCTCACTCACCACTATACTTTCTAAGACAGTAGCAACTGGTAGAAATTCACTTATATGCCATTTTTTGGGGGAGAGGAATGGGTGAGTTGGGATATAGAAAGGGAACAAACCACCTAGACTCCCTTTTGCTGTCCTGGAGCAACAACGCTTGAAAGCAACCCCAGGATCCATGCAATAGCTAAATCAAGCACAAGGCTGGCAGCACGGCAGGGCTTTTGCACCCAGCAAAAGGTCCAGAAAGGAGGCCTTTGAGGGCCAAACCATGTAATTGGCTCAGAGGCCAGGCTAAGCATAAAGCTTTTAAAAGAAAGCTGGCCTCTGTCACAGATGTGTAAGCAAACACAAGGAAGAAAAGACACACGAAGTTTCCTTGCTACAGCTGCCATTCATTCACAGAACTGTTATGTAAAGCTGTGTAAAACAGAATTCATACTTAAGCTCGAAGAAAGTCCAACCACAGCCAGATAGGCAGTGAGGGAAAACCTAGGCCTTGGCAGACCTCTTCTAATTCCAGTGTGAGCAGATAGAGGAAAACTAATATGGGATTCTTCAAAAAAAATAGGATGGTAAAACAAAGATGTTATAAATTCAGAGGAAGCACAAACTTTTTGAAAAATATTTGCTATGGGATTTATAAAGTATTTTGATAGCCTCTGTTTATGGGATTAACTAAATTTGTAGTGTTTCATCAAGTTTATGATGAAAGGTGAAAGACAATATAATGAGACAGCCTATTCAGCTGAACAAAGAGCTTCTTGAAAGGCATACAGAAATAAAGACCTGGCTTAGAGCTTAATTAAATTAAAAACATAATCTCAGATTTAAAATCAGAATTAGGAACACACAAGGCAAAAGAGATTTTAGGAACTTACATAAGATATGCAGAAGACAATTTTGAAATGCTTTTTTGGAATATAGAGAAAAGGATATGGAAATGTGAAGATGACAGAAAAATCAGAGGAGTGGAAAATAGAGCAGGTATTAAAATATGAATAAATGCCATAGAAAGAGATCAGAACAAATGAAAAATAAGTTGCTTTAAGAATTTTTTACCTACTGGAAAACCACCTGAGTTTGCGGGACTCACTGCGCCTAAAGTGACAATCCTGGTAAGATGAATAAATTTTATGGATAAAGGAAGACTCTCTAGTGAGGGCCATGCCACCTGGAGCTCCTTTTTTCACTATAGATCAGTAACATTTGGAAGCGGCTCTGATGGGGCTCAAACAGTACTATTGTCATACCAAATAGGAAGACAGCAGGTATCAGGCCTTTGCTTGGCATGACTTCTCACTAATAAGATGGTCACTCCGAAAATGATGGGCAGTAATGTGAGGAAGAATGAGTACAAGGAGTAGAGAATCAAATACGGACAGGTGGCTATGGCTTCTCAACAAAGAAGTGATTACCAAAAGATAACTGCTGAGACTCCCCCACAGTCCCAGATCTCTTCCTCAGGCTACTAGATTATGGAACTTTCCTTCATTTTGGGATTTAAGAGGAATTTACTGGTGTCCAGGGAAGGGACTCAGGGAGAAATTAACAAGATCATCTTAGGGCAAAGAACAGTTCAGGTTAAAGTTGTCCTCATTCAAGGATGAAAATAAAGCAAAACAAAACGGTTGGAACCTGACAGAAATTATGAAATGATTATAAGAGATAAACAAAGAAAATAGAAAGGGATAGAGAAAAAAATACTTTTGAGAACAAGTTTTAGCAAGAAACAATGTACCTATACTAACTATGAGTTAAAGAAAACATGAGATTTTGAGACAAGAGTTAATTGATGAGATATTAGAACAAGGAACTGAATTAAAAATGGAGCCATCCCAGCAAAGCAAAGAGTATAGGGAAATGTCCCAAAACACCTGTTAAATTGTAATTAGAGAAGTACAAATTAAAACCACAATGAGATATCACCCTCTAGAATGGCTATAATCCAAAAGACCGACAATATCAATGGAAAATAAGTTAAAATTGAATTTTTTTTTTTACTCACTGGAAAACCATTTGAATTTGTAGGTCAAAAGGACTCACTGTGCCTAAAGTGAAAATCCTGGTAAGATGAGGGAATGAATTACTGGTGGGAATGAAACGTGGTGTAGCCATTCTGGAAAACAATTTCATGGATTTGTAAAAATTTAAACATATTTTCCAGATGTCCTAACAGTTCCACTCCTACGGACCTATCCAAGGAAATGCTTGCAGATGTTCATAGTGGCATTATTTGTAATAGTTCAAAAGTAGAAACAATACAAATGTCTGTTAACTGATGAATGGATAAACAAACTATAGTATATACATACAATGGAATAACACTCATAATAACAAAAGGAAACAAGCTACTGATACATACCACAGAATAGTAGGTGAACCTGAAGCACATTATACTCTCCTGTCCCTTGTCCTTAGAATGTATCTGTCAGGGGCAAAACCCCAACACTAGATGAGCCCACTGTCTGCCTTTGCCTTATTTGCACTCAGCTTTCTAGTCCTGTGAGTAAAAAAGGACTGATCTGATCAAATTGGTGTCAATATAAATTTGTGGTTACGAACCTCCACTGGTCTGTGTTTACTAGTTTCCTCAACAGCTCAAACTCTAGCCCTCCACAACTGTTTTATACTTTCTCCCTTCTCCTCAATTCTGACACCTTTTCCCAATTCTCCTTAAATTTGCAGCAGATTAAATTACTGCCTACTTCACAGAGAAAGTAGATGTTTTCAAATAAGACTTCTGTAAACCTCCCTTCAGTGAGCTTGTTAACCTGTAATTTTCCTTTTCCTTTTATCTCTCATCCTTCCCATCTATTTGAAGAGTTGTCTTGCATCTAATTTTTCCACCCTTGTGCTAGGAATTGTAGCGAACAGATCTTTGCCTATATGGAGCTTACCTTCCGGTGGGAGGAGAGAGTGTCAGTTCTTTGGGGAACCCTTTTCTAAATCATAGACTATATAAATCTTTGATTGATGCACCCAAAGTATCCAGAATCACCACGCTGGAACTATTGATCAAATTTTCAACTACTTGTTCAGTGTCGTTCCTTCCTATCGCACCGTTAGCTTCATGAGGGCAAGGGTTGGTCCCTGTTTACTGCTGTATTTATTAGCACTTAGCACAATATTGTGTATATGGTAAAGTCACAGTAGAATTTTACTGAATGACCAACCGAAATAAATGTCTTTGTTAACCATGATTATTTCTAAGTGATGGAAGTACTGCTGATAATTTATTCATAATTTAAAAATGTCTCTACATTTCCTTTAGTTTACATTATTAAATTAACATTTTATATTAAAAACAATAAACAAAACATAGTTAAAAACCAGTGGATTTGAATCCAAGTGATTTTTGCCTACATAATCTTGGGAGGAATTTCTTAGAATTATTTTGTGTTTATTCAAACTGAAAAAGCAGAAGCTAACTAATCTGCTTAGAATTGAGAAGCAAATTTTTGATGGGTTGTTAGGTAGCAGAATCAGATACAAAAATCCAGTAATCTTTCTACCATTAAATGATAGAAACTTGCATTTAAACTTCTAAAGGGACTGTGAGGTCATGCATGCTAATTGGCTTTTTAACAATTTGTTGCTTATTAAATATTTAGCAAGACTCTGAGGAGGCCTGCTGTGGTATCATATGAGTGGCTTTCAGACTTTTGTCCATAAAGTTGAAGAGTTCAAAATGATCCTATATGACAATGATGCTGCAAAGAGTTAAGGTTATAAATATGTATAGTACAAAGGTCTTACCACTGAAGCGCCAGAGCAGGCATTCAGGAAATGCTGCAGTGAAATACTGTAGTTTTGCCTACTACTAATATCATTATTTATAGGTGAATTAACTTTTAATTTCATTATAAAATTCCCTTATTAAGTACCAACAATTTCTCAAAGCTATTTATTCGTTTGCCTAGTTTGTTTTTATACAGTATCTAATCTCTGATTTTTGTTAATGACTTGACATTGCTATAAACTGGATCACTTAATCAGTGGATGGCATAACATGGAAAATCATTCTTCATGCTGCATTTCCTTTTGCGATTATATAACTCTACAGGGTCTTTTAGGGCAAATAAGAAAGCCAAAGGGATAAGGATTATCAAATATATATTATGAACAAGAAAGAAGTCCTTCAGTTTCCTTCAGTGTATAGTGCTCTTTGAATTACTTTTCAGATAAGCTGTACTGAGCCCTCTGCTTACACCATCATGGTAACAATATATTTTACTATATTATCTTTGGCTTTAGTGTTATTTTGAATCCTCCTCTGTTATAGAATAGGAGCATAGAGTAGACTGTCATTATGAATTATATGTATCTACATATGCACTCACACAGAAATACATTTGTGATGTCAGCATCACCACTTTATTACAATGTCATATCTGCATACATTTGACTCTTTTTATGCTGTAGCATCAGGAAAAAGTATGGAGTCAAAAGAGTTGTGTTCTTATCCCCAATCTACCATTCACCGGCCATGACTGGGTACATCAACATGCCCTTCACTTTAGATCCCAGAGAAGGGATGTGATCAGCGTCCAAATGTACAATGAACAAAGTCAAGGAAATAAAGAAAAAAGAACAAACCAAACCTGTCTGTTGACAAACATGCTGTCTGGGCAGACTGCTTCTCATTTTATGATGAAAACAACCACTACCGCCACTTCAGCAACATCTGCCACAACAACATGAAGCCAATGGAAGAACTGCAGCAGAGCCTGGTAGAGGAAGAAAGGATGCAGCCTGACTCGGAGGCTGAGGCTAAAAGTTTTGTATATCTGTAAATTATGAAGCTAAAAATTATACATATATGTATTTATATATATACACAGACATTTTAGACAACTATTTGTTAATAAGATTTATAGCTGTTTTGAGAGAGAAAAGAATAGCATAAAGAAAGAATAGACATAAATAGAAACAGAAGCAATAATGGGGACATAAAAGTGGAAAAGTTTCCTGAAAGGAATCTATAAAAATGAAAAAGAGAATTAAAAAATAAAAAGAATCACACCTGCATATTTACTGGCAAAATGTACTTAGATGAAGAGAGAAATCTCAATGCAGATAATGTTTACCTGTGAAGGAATAAAGCTCTGGCTGGCTCAGAATTCTCCTTAGGAATGATAAATGCTAGAGAACAGTGGAGCAATGGGTTAAAATTTCTATGAGGAAACTCTTGAGACCTCACAAATTTAATACCTCTTTGTTAGATTTCATGTGTAAAGGCAGGAGAAACACATTCTCATATATGCAAAGCATTGAGAAACACTTAAAGTTATTGGATGTTTTACTCCAATGGCCCAAGAATGAGCAAAACATGGTATAAAAGAACTTGTGGTTATTTGAAACCAAACGCAGGAGTAAGCCAAATATTTATAGTAAAATGAGTTTTTTAATTAAATGCAAATTTGAAAATTTTTCTTGAAAGAGAAAAGATGTACTCTTACAATTTTATTAACAATAATTTGGACCTAAGATGTCACGTAAGGTGAGGGTGTATATGGTGAGAAGCATTCCATATTTTACACACACACACACACACACACACACACACACACACACACACAGTTCTTATGTACTCAGTTGCTGAATGCAGGGATGGTAGTTGGTCAGCACACATGCACCAGGTGCCCCTTGCTATTATTCCATTTGTTTATAGTTGGTATCTCTTCTGATTGGCCGAAGTGTACCTTCTGATTGGTTGTACCATACCAGTTGTTAAATGTTTTGAATATCAACCAGGTTGAATGAATGAATGGATTACTGAATGATCAGAGATGATCTCTTCTTTTATCCTTACTCCTATATTGTTTGGGGTATTTTTACCCTCACATTTAAGAATCTTTGAGCAGGTGTATATTTTATTTATACTCAGTAAAATTCTGCCTCTCCTTCCTTTACATCAACCACAATATTCCATTTGTGTGCAGCTTCCTACCAAGTCTGAGGACAACAATAATGTTGCATTTGACTTTTATTATTTTTTTTTAATATCAAGATTTCTTTGTTCTCTATCCACACTCCCCATAATAGTGTATAATCATCTGAGACTGTATTATTTCTGAATCTATTCTTAGTTACAGTATTGTGTATACCACTGGGTACCTTGGGCATTATTGTAATTCCTTCTATGTCATGCCTGCTAGGACTCCTTAGTAAGTGGATCCATACCTCACTTTTTCATTTTCTTGTCTCCCTTTAGGGATACCTTTAATATTAAGATTAAAAAAAGGTTAGAAAGGCTCGTAGGCATTGTATTGTCGTTTTAAAAGTGACTAGGATGAAATGGGTACTATGATTTGGTTTAATTATGCTTAATTAATGCAAAGCTTAAACCAGCGTCCAGATCTCCTGCTCCACTGCTTTTTTTTTTCTTTTTAACATCTTTATTGGAGTATAATTGCTTTACAATGGTGTGTTACTTTCTGCTGTATAACAAAGTGAATCAGCTATACATATACATATATCCACATATCTCCTCCCTCTTGTGTCTCCCTCCCACCCTCCCTATCCCACCCCTCTGCCCCATGGCTTTTAATCAGGGTAGATCATTTTCGGACAAACATAAGCATTCTTGTACTACTAACATGTGCTGCATTTCTAGCCCAAAGCTTTATCATTTTGCTGTTTTAGATTGTAGTCCAGAAACCTAAATTTTCTTCTTTGACACCATCTGCATAGCTAGTCTTTCACCTCCCATAGCCTCCTTTCTCTTTGAAACTCCCAACTGTTAGTTGGAAGAATCAATGACAACACCACCTGTACCCCCACAGATTCCTAAGCCAGACTCTCCAGTTCCAAAAGATGTTTCCTGGAGACTCCTTTATTGCCTAATTAATTAATTAATATTTATTGAGCAGCTATTGTGTGCCAGGAACTGCGCTAATTGGTTCTTTCCCAACTGAATAGTAATTGAACTGATAATGAACTTAAGGGGAATTTCTATTGCAATATGCAAACAAATAAGTTGCCTTTCTCCCCACGAAGGGCATTTCTGTCTTGTTTTCCCCTTAAAATTCTAGAGATACACTTAAGATATCTTACAGTAAAATTTCCATTTCATTTTTTAAGCTTCTATTTTTTTCATTTTTAGGGAAGGTATGTTCATTCAGACACATTAGAAAATTCAGATTAAAAGCAAGAGGAAAACTGGCCAAAAAAAAAAGGAAAATGCATTAAAACGATCTGAAAGAATGTACTCTTCATGGAACCTCTCTGCGAAATGAGACTCGAGACAAGGAGGGGAGGAGGCTGGAGAAGGTATTTTGCTTTGTTCCCTTATGTATGGCTTGAATTTTTATGATCATATATTGTTTTTATAATTAAAGATCTAAGTGCAGATATGAAACAAAAAACATCAAGGTCATCTAGAGTTGGCAATCTTTCTACTACAGTGGCACATGGGAAAATAAAGGAATAAACTACACTTACATCTAATTGTTAGGATTTTATTAGATTCAGAATGTGGCTTGTAATCTATTGATGATGTCTAGATCTTGCCTTGAGGACACTATTGAGAGACAGTTCTGAAGGGTGCTGGTATCATCTAAAAGATGACGTTGGAGCCCTAACCCCCAGTACCTCAGAATGTGACCTTATTTGGAGATAAGGTGTTTACAGAGATAATCAAGTTAAAAAGAAGTAATTAAGGTGGGTCCTAATCCAGTGTGACTGGTGTTCTTTTATTTATTTATTTTTAAAACATTTTTATTGGAGTATAATTGCTTTACAATGGTGTCTTAGTTTCTGCTTTATAACAAAGTGAATCAGCTATACACATACATATATCCCCATATCTCTTCCCTCTTGCGTCTCCCTCCCACCCTCCCTATCCCACCCCTCTAGGTGGTCACAAAGCACCGAGCTGATCTCCCTGGCAACACAATTTTTTGAACAAGAAAAAAACTTATTATTTTTTGGGAAAAGCAAGGGCCTTGTTTGAATCCCTGATCATATCCTTGTGAGATATATCTATATCTATATATAGATATATAGACGTGTGTGTGTGTATAGCCATTTAATGATAGCCATTCTTACAGGTGTGAGGTGATACCTCATCGTGGTTTTGATTTGCATTTCTCTGATGATTAGTGATGTTTGGCATCTTTTCATGTACCTGTTGGCCTTTTACGTGCATTCTTTGATTTTGTCTGTTTTATTTACTTCTGTATGCTCAGGCTTAGAGTGGAACCTGGCATATAAAAGTTACTCAATAAATAGTTGTGGGAAAAATAAAGACCATGTGTTAGCATTTTAAAAATACTTAGGTGATTCTGATTCAGGTGGTTCTAGGAATATTCAACTACTGGTTAAAATTATAGAATATTTAAAAGAAATTAAAACTATTTGCAGGGACAGATAATTAATAGATCAGAGGAAAGATTTATTATCTGATTTGCTTCAGAGATGGATATGATTTCTTAAAACATAAAAAGCATTACCCATAAAAGTGGTGGATAAATTCAGTTACCTTAAGATGAAGAACTTTAATTCAACGACAGACACCATGAAGAGGATGAAAAGATAGGTCACAAACCAAGAGATGTAATTTGCAACACATGTAACTGACAGAGGACTAGTATCTGCAAATAAATAAGATTTTATTTAGAAATAAATAATACCTACGAATCAATAAGAAAAATACAAGCTGATATAAAATGAACGAAAGGCCTGGATAGACATTTCCCAAAAGAAATCCAAATGACCAGTAAACGTATGATAATGTGCTCATTTTACTGGTAATTAAGAATTATAAGTTAAAATCATGATATGACATTACACATTCATTAAACTGACAAAATTAAAAAGACAAATCTGCCAATATTGACTATTGGAGTAGATATGGATCAATGGAGAATTATACCTTGCTAAAGGAAGTAAATATTGGTACAGCCACTTTCAAAATGATTTTTAGCACTATCTTTTAAATTTGAACATACCCCAGAACCTGGCATTTCCTTTTCTAGGTATATTCTAGAGAAACTCTTGCATATAAACACCATACAAATGCAAGGATGTTCATAGCTGTTTAGCATGTTATTTGTGATAGAAAATTATTGGAAATACCCCAAATATCCACCACCATGACAATAACTATATAAATAAAATGGAATATTATATGTAGTGAAGATGAAGAACTCACAGCTACACTGCTATAGCATGCCTGAATTTTGAAAACATAATATTGAGTGAAAAAAAGCAGGTCACAAAAGAATCCACACAGCTAAATACCATTTTTAAAGTTTATAAACAAGTGAAACTTAATTTACTATTTAAGAATACATATGTATGGAGTAATACCATAAGAAAAGCAAAGGAATGATAAATACCAATTTCAGGATAGTGGTTAGTTCTGGTGGGGGTGTAGGAAGAGGCAGCAGAGGGGATTAGAAAGGGGCATGTGGATTAGTACAGGGATGTTGGGAATATTCTAGTTCTGAGGATAGGTGGTAAAGTCATGAGGTAATTATTTTTATGCTTCACTATTTATGTGACCTTCTTTTGTATGCCTATTAGATAATTTAAAAATCCAATCATAAGAATGATTTTTAACTATGGAAACTTTTAGTTTGTACTTACCAGATTGTAAATTCCTTGAGTGTACCTGTTTGGCACAAAGAAAATATCAACAATGATTTGATGAAGGAAGATTTTTGTAATATGTGTATACCAATACTTCTTGAAAAAAAGTAGTTAGAAGAGATTGAAGACTGATGTCCTCTGTAGTCCTCTTATCACTTTGTCTTAATTTGCTTAAGATAGTCATTTTTTTTCACAGAATATAGCTAAATCACCATCCTACTTCATGAGAATATCAAATTAATGGGATCTGAATGAATGTGGTTTTACTAATCTGTATAAAATTGATAATTAGCTTGTGTGGAAACATCATTTGGTCTAGCATATGCAATTCATGTCTTGAAAGGTGCTGATGGAAGGAATTAGAAGATTTAATTTATGCTGTGAAAATGTTCTTTCTGAGCCCTGTTTATATGATGCAAAGATTTCTTAAAGAATGTTTTATGATTATCTCAACCTTGGGATGGAGTGTAGGGGGATGGGTCATAAAAAGGTAAAGCTGTCTAGGATTGAAATGAAAATAAGAAGGTAAAATATTCTACTCCTCACCAAATGCATCTTTTGTTTTTATGTTCTGGGTTTTTGCTTCACTAACTAAGCAATAGAAAACAATTGAAGTAATATGAAGAAAGCCCTGCTTCAGGTGACTCTGTCTTAGAAGGGAATATGGTATTTAGAAAAGGGATTCTATTCATGTTCTCTGGGTTGATGCTGACACTTGACACCCCTACCTTGGATGAGCTCCTGAAGTTGGAACTTCATGGCAGTTGAGCTTGGTTCAAGAAGGATCATCAGCACTAGATGCACTACAGTTTATGTCCATTCCTAGGGAGGATGCTTGGACCTAGGGAGTGTACTGCTCTGGGGTTAGTGGAGATGGATCCTTGGAGGCATCATTGTTTTTTGGACTAGAGTCTTCCAATGTATAGGCCTTTGTTTCAAGATCCAGGGTGTCTTAGGTATTCAGTTGGCTCAGGTGGGTCAATTTAAGAGGCGTGATAGAAGATGCTCCCATTCCCTCTAGGTAACTCAGTAACCAGAAGAATGATTCTAAGCATCAGACACCAGGAAGGAATAGCCTGAAGGCCTCTGAGGCAATCACTGACATCCCCAAATTAGTTTGGGAGCAGAAGACATAGGTAAGGAAAAAGAAGCAGATCTGTAAGAAAACTTAAGACCCTAGTTATAAAGTATTAATCTAATCTTATTCAAATTCTTTCTTAAAAGAAATTAAAGATGATACAAATAGATGAAGAGATATACCATGTTCTTGGATTGGAAGAATCAACATTGTGAAAATGACTCTACTACCCAAAGCAATCTACAGATTCAGTGCAATCCCTATCAAACTACCACTGGTATTTTTCACAGAACTAGAACAAAAAATTTCACAATTTTTATGAAAACACAAAAGACCCCAAATACCCAAAGCAATCTTGAGAAAGAAAAACGGAGCTGGAGGAATCAGGCTCCCTGACTTCAGACTGTACTACAAAGCTACAGTAATCAAGACAGTATGGTACTGGCACAAAAACAGAAATACAGATCAATGGAACAGGATAGAAAGCCCAGAGATAAACCCACGCACATATGGTCACCTTATCTTTGATAAAGGAGGCAAGAATATACAGTGGAGAAAAGACACCTCTTCAATATGAGAAGGTGCTGGGAAAACTGGATAGCTACATGTAAAAGAATGAAATTAGAACACTCCCTAACACCATACACAAAAATAAACTCAAAATGGATTAAAGACCTAAATGTAAGGCCAGACACTATCAAACTCTTAGAGGAAGACATAGGCAGAACACTCTATGACATAAATCACAGCAAGATCCTTTATGACCCACCTCCTAGAGAAATGGAAATAAAAACAAAAATAAACAAATGGGACCTAATGAAACTTCAAAGCTTTTGCACAACAAAGGAAACCATAAACGAGACGAAAAGACAACCCTCAGAATGGGAGAAAATATTTGCAAGTGAAGCAACTGACAAAGGATAATCTCCCAAATATACAAGCAGCTCATGCAGCTCAATATCAAAAAAACAAACAACCCAATCCAAAAATGCACAGAAGATATGTCTAAATAGACATTTCTCCAAAGAAGATATACAGATTGCCAACAAACACATGAAAGAATGCTCAACATCATTAATCATTAGAGAAATGCAAATCAAAACTACAATGAGATATCATCTCACACTGGTCAGAATGGGCATCATCAAAAAATCTACAAACAATAAATGCTGGAGAGGGTGTGGAGAAAAGGGAACCCTCTTGCACTGTTGGTGGGAATGTAAACTGAAACAGCCACTATGGAGAACAATATGGAGGTTCCTTAAAAAACTACAAATAGAACTACCATATGACCTAGCAATCCCACTACTGTGCATATACCCCGAGAAAGCCATAATTCACAAAGAGTCATGTACCACAATGTTCATTGAACCTCTGTTTACAATAGGCAGGACATGGAGGCAACCTAAGTGTCCATCGACAGATGAATGGATAAAGAAGATGTGGCACATAGATACAATGGAATATTACTCAGCCATAAAAAGAAATGAAATTGAGTTATTTGTAGTGAGGTGGATGGACCTAGAGTCTGTCATACAGAGTGAAGTAAGTCAGAAAGAGAAAAACAAATACCGTATGCTAACACATATATATGGAATCTAAAAAAAAAAAAAAAGTGGTCATGAAGAACCTAGGGGAAAGACGGGAATAAAGATGCAGACCTACTAGAGAATGGACTTGAGGATACGGGGAGGGGGAAGGGTAAGCTGGGACAAAGTGAGAGAGTGGCATGGACATATATACACTACCAAATGTAAAATAGATAGCTAGTGGGAAGCAGCTGCATAGCACAGGGAGATCAGCTCGGTGCTTTGTGACCAGCTAGAGGGGTGGGATAGGGAGGGTGGGAGGGAGGGAGACGCGAGAGGGACAAGATATGGGGATATATATATATATATGTATAACTGATTCACTTTGTTATAAAGCAGAAACTAAGACACCATTGTAAAGCAATTATACTGCAATAAAAATGTTAAAAAATATTTTTTCTTAAAACAGAAAGGTAGTGATTGAAGATTGATTACAAATGCAGTTTAGGATCTTAAATCCAAGATTTGTAATTGCTAGAAGCTGTCATGTCAGGAAATTTCAATATTCCAGTCTTGGGAGAAAAGATCGTCTTTCCCCAGGTTTAATCTTTTCCACTTGAAGACTGCTGTTATGAGCACGGTTCCTGGTCCTTAGGATACAATGATGGTCTTGTAATCTCATCCCACTTGGTCACAGGACCTCTACAGTGGACCTGACAAAGCACTGAATAGATTTAAATAAGTTTTGCTGACTGCACAGTAAAGAAATGATTAATAGCAAAACAGCCAGATACGCCCAAAGTGATTGCACCATAGCTCATCTTCTCAGTTTCTCACATTTTTTATTAAAATGGCAGATTGATTTTTCTGCTTTCACAGCTTCTTCAGTGTAAGATGATGCATGTTTTGCCTGGCATCAGCAGCAGCCTGCAATTGTAAGGCTGAGCTCCTGTTACTGTGTGTGTGTGCACGCATGCATGGGCTATAGTGCAAAAGTTCTGGACTGAGTGTTAGGACGCCCAGTTTTTATTTTTGCTTTCTGCACTCACAATCCAGATGACTTAGTGAAAACCACTACTCTTTGAACTTTTAAATTTTGCAACAGCAGCTTTTCCTTTGGTTCCTCAGAGGTGTGTGAGAGTGCTTTGTCATGGTTGCTGGGTGAGCCCACGAGGCACTGTGGTGCAATGCTTAGGTTCACTGGTGCTGGATGCAAACAGATCCTGTTTTGAATCCTGGTCTTGCCACTTACTCTGTGTGAGTGTAGAGAAATTGCTTCTTAGTGTTTTCTCATTTGCTTGACTATGGCTATTGTGAGCTTTAAGTGAGAACCTGTCTGTACCAGAAAACCAACAAGCGTGGTGACAACTTGTCTTCTGACAATTATGAATCTTGATGCTCTTTTGACATAAGATTATACCTGGTAATACATCTGACATTAATCTCTAATTACTACCTTTCTGGTTCAAGAGAGAATTCAGAAGAGCTCAGTTAAATATCTTAAAGGTAGGGTTTAAATTGTATGTATGTGGTTCTGGTCCTCTCTTTTTTCTGCCTTCTAAAATTCTTGGGGTCTGCAGTGGGCCTCAGTGACTGACACTGGAGACTTTCAGATGGACCCTGCATTTGTGGAGTAGATAAATTCATTAATATTGCCACTGTACTATCAGTCAACAATAAAGCCTTGATGACGCATCTAATCTCCAAGACATATTCCAAGTATCCATATTCAGTCTTTGTTCCTGACCAACTACGGGGACTTTTATTTTAAAATATTCTCTGTCATTGCAACCAGCTTCTGTTTTCTGGGACACAACCCCCTCCCCAAAGCTTGCATTGGTGCTTTGAGGAATTATTTATGTTCTCCCCAATTTTCCACGAAATAAGAAAAATGTACATCATAATTATCTATTATAACTTTTTCCCAAAATGTAGCAGTATTTTTTTGCACTTTGGACAAAGAGGCATTGCTAAACTTCTTTTTCCTTGTAATTATGGAAAGCAGTAAAAACCTTACAGAGAGTAAATAGGATTTGTTTTCTCAACAGTGGCTGTTACTCAGAGTTAATGACATTTCATCATTATCACTGCATTTGTAATACGGTGCTTGATGGTTGGTGTTCAGTTAACAACGGAAAATACCAGGTGTGAATAAAGTCAGTAAAAAGAAGATATTCACTATGAGGAAGCTAATTATTTAACAAAAATGTGTTTCACGTCTAATAGGATTTCTTGGCAATCTCAATGCAAGGACCATTTTGGAGTTTATATCAGGAAAAGAGACCACATTATGAGAGACAAAATAAGTAAACACGTTATCTGGTCATTCTTTGATGTTTAGGTTATTTATATCCTGCCAGGTTCTTAAAATGACTTAAGGTATCTTACAAAGATCCATATATGGTAGCAAGATAAAATAAATTGAAAATGAAAATGAAAAATGAAGCAAAGGAAAAACTAAAGATAGGAAGGTACAGTGGAGCCTGGAATTACCTTAGTACAAAAAGACAAGCTGTGAAATCCTACTTGCCAGGGAAGGCCCCGAAAGTTGGCTTAAAGCTTCCTGTTGGCCAGTGTTAAAGGGAAATGTGATCTACCTTGCAGTTCACAGTATTCGTAATATAGTGAGACATTCCTCCCATGGATATTTATAGAGAGGGCATTTTGAAATCTAGTTAACAACATCCTCAGCAACAAGATAAGAAAACACAATTTAAAAAATTGTGACAAAATACACATAACATAGAATTTATCATTTTAACCATTTTAAAATGTACAATTCCGTGACATTAAGTACATTCACATTGTTGTGCAGCCATCACAACTATCTAGTTCCAGAATTTTTCATAAAATGAAAACCCCATACCCACTGAGTAGTCACTTGGCAACCACCAATCTCCTGTCTGTCTTAACAACATTCCTATAGTAAGCATGATAAACACTTTTATAACCCTATGCATTATAATGCCACAGGTAGAAGTGGGTGACAACATACTGTTTTTCATATTTATGTTTGTCTTCTATAATTTTGACTTTCTAGAAAAAAAGAAAACTGACTTGACAGAAGAGAGGTTAGATAGCCTCCCTCACCTCTGAAACCACCAGGAAGAATACCTGGAGAGGACTTGTTCCACCTAATTGGTTGGGTTGGAAGAACTTCTACAGAGAGACATTCACCAGGATACTAAAGAGGTTAGTTTGGAGGAGGAGAAAGGCTTGGATCAAGTTTGTTGAGGAGTGACTTATAGCCAAGAATTACCTAACTGTCTTAGCATTTATCACAACCCTAAGGGTCAATTGAATTCCTCCTGTTGGAGGCTAATCTAGCATGAGGGAGAGAGGGAAGCCATATTTGTTGCCCTGAAGGAAAAAGAAGTAAAGATTTGGGAAGCTGGAGGTGAAACAAGTATGATTCAGCCCATTGAGCTAAATTCTAGATAAGCAAGGTTTTGGGGAAGGGAGATGGGATAGATGGGATTAGTAACCTTTAAAATCATTGTGGGACTCAATTTGTAGATTGGATTCCTTAATTTCTGCTTCTAATGTGCTATGAAGAAAGACTGGTTGATTTTGCCTTGCTCCAGTATTTAATTCAAGTTTTGAATAATAAGTGGGCATATGAGTATGAAAAACAACATGAGTCAAGATATGCAGGCATTGCATTTTGGGCTGCACTCAGAATCATCTTTGATTCTTTCTCCTTGCTTCTTTTCAGCCACACATCCAGTCATTTGAAGAGTTCTGCTTACTTGATGTCTTCAGTGTTTTTCTTACAACTCTCTTCCATTCTTAGGGTCATGACCCTCATTCAGGACCTTATTAGCCTCTTTTGTCTGGATGACTACTATAGTTTTCGAACTGGTCTTACATCTGTTAAGCTCTTGACCATTTAATTCATTTTTCAAACTGTTGCAAGAATAAGTGTCCTAAAAGGCTATTTAGATCAGTACACTCATATCACTCTTTTCTTCAATATAAGAAATAAATATATGATAATGATGTCATCACGATTAGCAGAGAAAAAAGGATTATTCAAAAAGTTGAGCTCAGGCATGAGTATTAATGAAATAATAAAAGCACTCGGAGAAGATATAGGTGAATATTTTTCTGATTGAAGGATAGGTAAGAGACTAATGGGAGAAACCACAGAGAAAAAAAATGATTGACTTGACAACATAAAAATTTTAATTCTCTAGGTCAAAAATATAAATGAAAAGATATGCTCGAAGCTGGTCAGAATGCATAATGAATATGAGAGATCCCTGCTTTTTTTTTTTTTTTCTTTGCGGTACGCGGGCCCCTCACTGTTGTGGCCTCTCCCGTTGCGGAGCACAGGCTCCGGATGCGCTGGCTCAGCGGCCATGGCTCACGGGCCCAGCCGCTCAGCGGCTTGTGGGATCTTCCCGAACCGCGGCACGAACCCGTGTCCCCTGCATCGGCAGGCGGACTCTCAACCACTGCGCCACCAGGGAAGCCCCCTGCTTTTTTATTCTCTAGTTCCAGTCACACTTACCTTGTGGCAGTTACTAGAAACAGTCAGACACCTTTGCATGTGTTGTTCCTTCTGCATGGAATGCTCTTCCTGAACATCCTCCCGTGACTGGTGCTTCCTAATTCTTTAGGCCTAGGTCAAATATTCTCTTCTTAGAAAGGTCTTCCCTGTTAACCTTCTGTAAAGTAACTAGCCCTCATTGTCTCACCCTTTATGACCTTGACTCTGTCACATTACTTGTTTCGTGTTCTTCATAGCTATCATCACTGATGGAAATCATCTTATTTGTTAGTGTTCTCATTTGTTGTCCTCTAGAATGCAAGCTGCATGAATGTCTGGATCTCATCTGTCTTGGTCAGCAGCAGCTAGACTTCTTTTTGAAACAGAATAGGTACTCAATAAGTGTTTGTTGAATGAATAAATATGTCTATATGTAGATAAAAAGATTGGAAGGATATGTAACAAAATACAGTAACGGGGTTATTTTTAGGTAGAATTTTGTAGATGATTAATTTTTTCTTTTTTTTAACTTTTCTGTCTTTCCCAAATTTTCTAAAATGAGTGTGCATTACTTTGATTGTCAGAATTATAACTAAATAGTATTTAATAGAAGTCATATTTTATTAAACAACAGCAGCTATAATGTTAGATCATTAATCTCCATTAGCATTGACAAAAGATGATAAACTATGCAGACTATAAAGAACAAATTTCCTAGAAACAAAAGTGTCAGCTTGCATCCTCTTAAAGTATTCACACATTTAACACATCGAGTTAGCATAACTGAATAATGAGGAAATCATGCCAAAAAGTACCATCCAAATTGGATCTTCTTTTAAGATTCTAAAATAAAACTCTTTAAATAAGAAGAAAAATAATTTAAAAAAAAACAAGTACCACTTCCTAGTTTCAAAAAATAATTGTCAGGGGTTTAGTCTCCCTGAATCTACCAGACATTAAAAAGGGCAGTTGAGGAAAAGACCTGAATATAAAACAGTTTGAAAAATAGCACAGTGGAACTATCTACATTGCCATCTGCAGAGATACTATGACTCTGGAAAGGTCTGTTATAGTCTTTTACCCATTCTGAGCAATTCTTTGTCATTTATTAACATTGTTTAAACTGATCAGTTTAACATGGGGAAAAAAGCATCAGTTTTTTTTTCTCCAGAATGCAAATTTTTTTGGCCATGAGTGAGACTTGGTCGGGTTTTTTTATATAAAGCGATTATACTTTAAATGACCTCAAATGGTCAAGTTGTTAGGAGCAAAAGTAAAGCAAGATATAGCAGTCCTGTGTTTCATTTATTCACTCACTCATGAAATCTTTATTCAGCACCTAATATGAATCAGGCACTGTTGGGTATTGGGAATGTGATAGTGAGTAAGACATATGATACTTGTCCTCAAGGAGCTTACCTTCTAGTGGAGGGAACACAAGTAAACCACATAGATACCAATTGTGATAAGTTTTGGAGGAGTAATAGTTCCATAAATAATAAAAGGGTAAGGAGCAATAGACAGATATAGAAATAGGGAAGACTTCTTCAAGGAGATGACATTTAGGCTGGGACCTAAAAGGATGAAAAGGAGTTTGCTACGTGAAAAGCCAAAAGGTGTTCATTCCCAGTTCAGAGATGTCTAGGAAATGTCAGAATCCTGCACGATCAAGCAAAGTGAGCAGTCGAAACGTGAGATGAAGTTGGAAATGTAGATAGAGGCCAGGTCACATTGGATATTGTAGTTTTTAATTTTAAATACCGTAGGAAGCCACTAAAGTATTTTAATCAGGGAAGTGACAGGATTTAAAATACCATAGGAAGCCAGTAAAGTATTTTAATGGAGAAATGACAGAATCCAATTTTAAATGATCATTCTTGCTATTACGAGGAGATTGAGTTTTAAAGGGACAGAAGTAAAAGCAGGAGGACTAGTCAGGAGACTACTGTAGTCATCCAGAAGAAAGGCTAGGGTTGGACCATAGTATTAGCAGTGGAGATGGAGAGAAGTGGATAGATGTAGGATATATTTTGGAAGTATACTCAATTGGAATGCTGTGGGATTGGATACAAGAATTTAGAAAAAAATCAGGTTGAGTCCCAAGCTCTGGCTTGATCTTCTGGGGGCAAAGCATAGGATGAGAAGATTGGCAGAGAAACAGAGCTTTTTGTGAGTGTGGTGGGGAGTTAAGATTTCTAATTTTGGTACTTTAAAATGAAGATGGCTTAAAAAATATTCAAGTGAAGATACTGATTAAGCAGTGAAGATACCAATTCAAATGGTCAAACAAAATCTTGGAATTTTCAGTAATATTTTGTCACAGACACTGTTAACCCTTCACCCATATTCTCTTGGATCCCTTTATGGTTTTTTGAGTATAATGGCCCCAGTGTACTTTCCCTCCCAACAGCCAGCACTTGGATCCATTTGTTGGAGGGCTGCCCTAAGGCTGCTGGAACCTGCTTTGCCTGGCCAGATGGAGAGCAGGGAGTGCCTTCAGGGGTCAGATGGGGGCAGCCTTAACCAATAATTAAGCCATGCGGAACTATAAATATTCCATCTCTATTTCTTTGAATTGGGATGACTACACTGTCTCTAGAATTCCCCCATAGCTGGAGCTCACTGCAGGACTTTCCTTGATATGGTAGCCTTGCTTGGCTTCCTTTGCTCTCTGATCCCACTTCTCCACTCTTCTACCAGTTTTCCTTGAGAAATTCCATAATAAAATACTTACCCACATATCCTCATCTCATAGTCTCCCTCTGGAGAGCATAACTTAACTGAACATCGACCTGGTCTATCATTGTCCAGCCTCACTGTGAAACAAAAACCATGGTGCTCAAACACGGTCTGAGTCATTTATGACATATTCAAAGTGGTTTTCTTTGCTTTATTTGGTTTCCATTAAATGAAAAAATACATTTAAATGTGTATGAAAAATTGATCGTATTCATTATATACCTCAAATACATTTTCTTAATTTTTCCTGAAATGGAGCAAATTAAGGAAAGCAGAAGTGGAAGAATAACTAATGTATTTTAATAGTAAACATTTCTGCAATTATGCATACCTCTCTAGTTTACTTGGTTGAATTTCACATATTTATCGTTACTTTAGATTTGGGCTTTATTTAAGCAAATAATTCATTTCTCACTCTTCAACTTATTTAGAAGCTGAGTTCTGATGTGTTCTAAGCCATTCGGGATGCTGTTAAAGTTGGCAGGTGCCACGCCAAGAGGAAAGGCTGCCTTGGCTCTGTTGATGATGTCATCATCGCTGTGGTCAGTCAGTCTTAAAACCTTGACATCCACTCTCCTTCTAGTCAGTCACTGAGTCCCATTCTTTATATAATGACATCTCTGCCATATTTGTCTTTTTACCTCTCCCAACTGGCTCCACCCTATTTCAAGCCCATACCTCTTAGCCAGACTTTCATAGTAGCCTTCAAATCAATTCCCCTTCATTCAATCATTTCTCTTTCCCATCTCACCTATACTGGAGGTCGGAAGGGGCTGAATATTCTTCCGTATCTCACTTCCCAGGTCAAAGACCTTCACAAACTCCCCACTGTCAGCAGAGTAGAATCACTTCCCACACCAGTCAAAGCCCTGGATCAACTTATGTATTGACTGAGTTGTTGGACCAGGTGCCCTCTGAGTTTCCTTCTGTATTAGTTTCCTATCCCTGCTGTAACAAATTACCACAAACATTGTGGCTTAAAACAACACACATTTATTTTCTTATAGTTCTGGAGGTCAGAGGTTTGAAATGGTTTCATTGGGCTAAAATCAAGGTGGTGGCAGGGCTACATTTCTTCTGAAGTTTCCAGGGGAAAATCCATTTTCTTGACTTTTCTAGCTTTTAGAGGCCACCTGCATTCCTTGAATTGTGGTTCCTTTCTCTATCTTCAAAGCCAGAAATGTCAGACTAAGTCCTTCTCATGTTACCATCTCTCTGGTTTTCCTTCTTTTGCTTCCTCCAGGCTGACTCATATGCTGACATCACGTAATCTCACTTACCCTTTCCTCCAGGTTAGGTTAAGGGGAGGCTCCAAGAGGAGATGCAATGGTGAGCTTTGGGTTTTTATTTTTCTCTCTTCCTTCCTGCTGGGTATCTGTGGATTGGGTGTCACTCCTCTTCCAAATGCCAGCTCTTGTGATGTGGCCATCTCCATACTGCTTTCCTCTCTGGGTTCTGGTAACCACTCTCTTCTCATGTCCCTTCAGGCCTAGGATACTAATGGTTCCTGGTTATAGCTGAGTGTGAACAACTCATCCTGGGTTTGCCTGGTACTTTCCAGGTTTTAGCACTAAAAGTCCTGAATCCTGGGAAACTCTCAGTTTCCCACTGGGGCAGTCGGCTGCCCTACTTTTAGTAGACACTAAATCCTGCCCACTCCTTTGAAAATGATTTTTTTTCATTATATTCTCAATTTTCCAGTTTGAATGTATCATGAGTTTCCTGCTGGGACCCTGATAAAGCCGTGTTTGACATGTAAGGTATTTGGAATTTATCCTTGACTTCTTCACTTTAGAAAGACTACTCTGGCTGTAATATGGAGAACCAAATGAGGGAGGTTAGGGTGGATGCAGGGAGACAGAAAGTTGTCAGAGTAGCCAATAAGGTGTCGTCATGCCTGCACTAAGGCAATGGGAATGAAGAGGGAGAGGGTGGTGGTGGGGGAACTGAGAAATATAAGTAAGGCAGGTATATCAGGGTAAAGCAATTAACTGGATGTGGGGGAACAGAGGTAGGGAAGAGACAAGGACGACATCCAGCCGGTTGCTGGGACACTTGGATGGACTGTGGTGCCGCTCACTGAGATAAGAAACACCAGGGAAGGGTTAAGGCTGATTGCGAAGACTAGACTATGAGTGTAAAGCTTCTCTCTGTGCAGCTTTTATTTTCACCTTATTAAACAAGTCTCTGTTAGGGATTTTGTTCAATTAAAACCTTATGAATTTGTTAATGTCCTGAGTTTGCATGTGATAGAAAGTGAACATAACTGTCATTATTAGTGCTATAAAAGCCAGCAAAACCTACTCTTTCTGGAGAAGCTTTCACCACTTTGTGAGTTTCTGGAGGTCTATCTAGCAGATTAGCCTGTACTTGATGAGGGTAAATGTGAAAGACCAAAGTTGGAGTGGGCCCTCCCTTTGAAATCAAAAGACTTTAGACAGAATCTTATGAGGAAGGAAGATTCCATGAGAGAATGAATCTGAGTGAGCTGCTGAAATTCTCCCTTCAGCAGTCTGGCTAAGCAGGCAGTGAATAGAAACTTTTGAATTGGTGTGTGACCTATGAGCATGTGTAACAAATGACTTTGTACATCTTGGAAACATTTGGAATGCTTGAGTGTCTGTGTGTGACATTTAAATGTGAGGAACACTTGAGTAAGTCTCAGAGTTAGCTGGAGTCAATAAATGCTTTAATCAATATGCCGTGGCATGTATAACTAGTACTGCAATTCCTCCTAAATCTCTAGGTGATTGTGTCCTGTAACACACCACTTCCATGCTTTTGTTCACATGGTCCCAGCTGCTGCCAATCTCATCTGGAAGCAATTTCTTTTTACTCTGCATTTTCATGGTATTCAATTTGTGTATTCCTTACAGTGTACATCATGTCTTGCCTTTTGTGATGGAGGCAATTTGTATGCATACCTTTTCCCCCAGAAGATGTAATAACTGTCAGACTCTGAGCCCACAGAGATTCCTCATGAATTCCTGGGAGCCTGTCTCTGAGTGGCTCATAAATTCCCATTGGCTATTATTGAAGTCTTCTCTGTAGCTTCTGGTGTCTGATCTCCATTCCACCACCTGGAAATCTTGGTATCCTACTTCTCTTGCTCTGACCCAGCTACTCCTAGTAGGCCTGTTGATTCCAAAGAGGGCCATTATACTCTCTCTGCCTTTTATAACCCTCTTTGGATGTTTGGAATATAAGGCTTGTATCCTTGAGCCAGCTGGGAAGGTAATCTATAGTCCTCCACAGTACCTTACCTCCAGTAGTTCTTTCCAAGTCTGGTATCCCATGTCCCATGAATGATTTCCAGATAAGTGTCTTGCATTCTCCTGTTTTTTTTTTTCAGTTTTTTCTTAATTGTGATAAAATACACATAATTTAAAATCGATCATCTGAACCATTTTGGGTGTACAGTTCAGTGGTATTAAATATGTTCATATTCAACTATCATGACCATCCATCTCCAGAACTCTTTTCATCTTGCAAAACTGAAACACTGTACCTGTTAAACAAAAACTCCCTATTCCCCCACCCTCACCAGCCTCTAACAACCACCATTCTACTCTCTGTCTCTATGTATTTGACTACTATAAACACATAAATTGAATCATATAGTGTTTATATTCTTATGACTGGCTTATTTCACTTAGCACAATGTCCTTGAAGTTTATCCATGTTGTAGCATGTGTCGGAATTTCCTTTCTTTTTAAGGCCGAGTGATATTCCATTGTATGTATATATCATATTTTGTTTATCCAGTCATCCATCAGTGGACAAGTGGGTTACTTCCATGTTTCAGCTATTGTGAATAATGCTGCTATGAATATGGTATATCCTTACATTCTGTCTTATTTTAGGTTTGTTTCTTTTTCCTAAGAGACTAGATTTATTCTATTTCGATCTCTGTCAATAAGACTCAGAAGAGGATTTGCATGTAAGTGATTGATTAAGGAAGTACTCCCAGGAGACTTAATAAGGCACTGGGGGATGTAAAACTGGGAAGAGGACAAAGCCATCCCTGTGTGCAATTTTAGGGAGTCCCACAGAAGGTAGCATCAGCTCAATCCCCCAGGAGAACTTTTGGAATGTAAATTATGCTTTGGTGCTTTTACTCAAAACAAGAGCCCTGAGTTTCATACTCCTATACCCTCGGTCATCCTCTTTGGGGATGTAAACTCCCAGGCACTTCTGGCTTTCTGTGTGCTTGGGCAGAGTGGCTCCAGCAGTCCCAGGGAAGTTCTCCAAATTAACATTGCAAGTCTGGGCTGTTGGAAGCAAAAGCACACCAGAGCTTTTTGGGAAAGGGGCACGCAGAGAGAGCAGAGGAGTCTGGGAGGATCAGGGTAGAGCACCAGCAATGTCCACTTGAGCTTCTCACTGGGAGTTTATGTTCCAGTGTCTTGGGCACAAACCATCATTTACAATGCCCTTTCCGTAGCCTTTCCAGGAAGCCCCTTGAGCATTCATAAAAATATGACTCCTAGTCACCTTCTCCAGTATACATTTCTGAGAGCATTTCTGAACATCACTACGTAAGCCGTTCGAGAATAGCAATTATGTATTTTCAGTTCCGAGAATCCAACCTCTTGACAGCGCACCCTGAATTCAAATGAATTTCTGCTTTTCTAGGCGTAGGATCAACTAATTCAATAGCACATGAGGGAAGCCCCAAACAAAAGCAAAATTAGGAAGAAAAATTAGCCCACGTGTGCTTACTGGACTGAAGGTCTATTTCATGCGTTGTATTTCTCGCTTTGAAACCAGGCATTAAGGAAAACAACCTTCTTGGGGACTCCAGGCACATTCTGCTTCACATGGGTGAGATCTCCTTGAGCAAATGATGTGGTCATACTTGGGACTTTTCTTGATATTCAGAACTGGGAAACCGCAGATCTGATTTTCTAAAGCACTCCTTAGAGGCCCATTATTATCTTTGGAAGCCTGCTCCCATTGAAATTTGTTTTGAAGGTTGTTCACAAAGTTATAAGACTGATTTTCCTCTTACCAGCTGTGGAAGGAAAACATTTTGGGACAATATGGCAGACAAGGACATAATTAATGTTACTTTACAAACTCATATATATAACCTTGATTATATGAATACACATTTATACCAGTGTTCATGTTCCAGTGACTTCCTGTTGCTGGTAGTGCTGCATGGAGGGGAAGGTGTTATTAAAATCCACAAATTCATCTCTCCCACCGTGAACATAACTTTTAATTTGACACTCATAAAAGTCATCAACTATAACCATAACCACCATTTTAAAGATAGAGGAAGTGAGGGCTTCCCTGGTGGCGCAGTGGTTGAGAGTCTGCCTGCAGATGCAGGGGATACGGGTTCGTGCCCCGGTCCGGGAAGATCCCACATGCCGCGGAGCGGCTGGGCCCGTAAGCCATGGCCGCTGAGCCTGCGCACCCGGAGCCTGTGCTCCGCAACGGGAGAGGCCACAACAGTGAGAGGCCCGCGTACCGCAAAAAAAGAAAAAAAGAAAAAAAAAAAGATAGAGGAAGTGAGACAGAGAAAGTTAATGGCATTTCACTGAAGTTATATTAATACAGTGGTAGATCTTTCCATGATCTAAAACTTATTCATTTTCAGTCAAAGATAAATTTCTTTCATGGGACATGACTATTATTGATTAACAGTATGGTTTAACTTTCCTCAAAAATGTGTCTCCTTTCTAGCCTCTGTGCTTTCTATTTGCCATATAAATTTTAGTTAATCCAAATGTGTTTTGAAACTCAGTGGTGAGATTGTGCTTTGTGCCATTGGAGCCTAAGGATCTTTGACTTTTGTAGTTCAGGATATGGAAATAGAATTGCACTGAGTGAAGTTTAAATCAGATTTAGAGTCAACCATTAACTGATTTCTCTGTGCCTTGATCTCATCCATCTTCCAGGTATTATTCGACTTAATCCATACAACACTCTTATGAGAAGAGGTTATTGATCCCAATTTTACAATTGAATATAATAGTTGATCTTGAATACGGTTATAATATATAATCATTTTATCGCAGTATTCAGCAACATCATTTTCCTAAGTCCCATGATCATGTGGAATTTCTCATTTAAGAACCACATAACTGGTACTTATTGATACTTTGTCAAAATGGGTAAAAAAGATTAAGAAAAGTGATGACCTGATACTAAAAACAGTCCTTAAATATTATGAATATTACAAGCGGTATCTATAGGATTGGGACATTTCTAAACATATATTTTGGAGAATAAGAGAAGGTAGGAATAAGTAGAGATTATGGGAAAAGATATCAGACTGTGTAAGGACTTCCTAGTTAGCTCTTGCCAATGTAACTGAAGTTACTAATGGAATGTAAAAACAGTGTAACTGTGATATTAAACAAGCACAGTGCATGGCATATAATAATAAATCAGCTGTATTTTAGAGTCCTAGTGTATCTTATGAAGAGAATTCTCACTGGGTGAAAACCCTCGTAGGACCCATTGCTTTTCTAGTTACCCTTTGGTAATAACATAATCCTAAGGTCAGTTTAAGACATAAAACACAGTTCAACAATTAAAATATCTAGTCTGCTATCATGCTAAAAACCTCATACTTTAATCTTGAAGTAGTAAAATGTCATACTTCAACCTTGATTTAAAGTTGAGACTTTTCTTCCTCCACAATTAGGTATTTTTAAAGCAGAAAAACTGTAGTTGGGGAAGAGAATCTTGTGCTGTTTCTTTCTTTCCCCACCTAGCACATGTGCTTCTATTTTGCTAACCTTAGTTTCTGAGCACTGCAGATTGGACCACGAGGAGGGACGTGAGATTGGAGAAGCAGTAAAGTTTTTAACTAACTGAATGGCACTGTCCTGGTGATCTAGCATCTGCATCACATAATATGGGCCTAAAGTTGACTCTTAACTCTCATGGGCACCTTCATGGCTTCTTTCATGGCTTATCTTCCCCTACTGCAAGAAATTTCTCCCCTGTAATTCCCATGCGGAGGGCAAATGCATGGCTGATAGCTTACTTTTTTGATACCTAGGCATCTGGCAATACCTGGATCTTCTATAAGCCAAGTTTCAGCAAAGGTAGCCACATTAATTATTTTGAGCAGTAACGTGTTTAATATAGGGAATTATTGCTTTAAAAATTGTTGCAAGCCTTGAGAGAGAAGATTCTAGCTTGAACGTTTAGGAATGACCATCAGGAAAATAAAGAACTGACTCACCAGAAGAGCTACTACCTCTGATATCACTACTGGAGCTATGGAGGAATTCAGAACCAACTGCTGCCATTGAGTACTGAAAAGGCCTTTAGGAGCACAGGGAACTAGAACGTGGACATTGTAGCCTTGACCATGGGTCAGCTAACCAAAGCATAACATCAGTGCTGCCACTTCAACCACCTCTACAACTACTCATTAACAAGGGAACTGGAGAATGGACACTGCTGCAGAGAAAACTCATATTCCCATGACTGTGCTTGCTAGCTGAAACAGCCAAATAACATACAGGAAAATAGATTCTGCTTTACTCATGCCTTCCAAGTCTCAAACAAGTGTTTCTAATCATCAGAAACACATTTATATACAGAAATGTAGCTCTAAGGGAGTCTGGGAGGTGATTTTAGCTTTCTGATTTTTCTAACGTGTGTGTGTTTGTGTGTGTGTGTGTGTGTGTGTGTGTACTAGTTTTTCCCCAGCTTTATTAGGTATAACTAACAAATAAAAATTGATATTTTGATATACATATACACTGTGAAAGGACCACAATCAAACTAATTAACATATCCATCACCTCACATAATTACCCCCCTTTTTCTTTTTTGGTGTGATGAGAACACTTGAGATCTATTTTGTTTTTAGCAGATTTCAAGTATACAATACATTAACTATAGTGACCATGCTGAACATTAGGTTTCCAAAACTTATTTATTTCATAACTGAAAGTTTGTATCCTTTGATCAATATTTCCCCTTTCCCTCATGCCCAGCCTCTGGTAACCACTATTTCTACTCACCGAAAACAATAAAATATTGATGAAAGAAACTGAAGAAGATACAAAAAGTGGAGAGATATCCTATGTTCATGGATTGGAAGAATTAATATTGTTAAAGTGTCCAGTATACCCAAAGTGATCTACAGATTCAGTGCAATTCCTATAAAAATTCTGATGGCATTTGCCACAGAAATAGAAAAAACAATCCTAAAATTCGTATAGAACCACAAAAAACCCTGACTAGCTAAAGAAGTCTTGAGCAAGAAAAACAAAGCTGGAGACATCACATATCCTGATTTCCAATTATATTACAAAGCTATAGTAATCAAAAGAGGTTGGTATTGGTATAGATACAGCAAAAATATTTAATGATGAAAGAATTGATGCATACCCCCTAAGAATGGAAAAAGAGAAAGAATGTTAATTCTTACCACTCCTAGTCAGTATTGTACTCCGGGTTCCAGTCAGTTTAATACGGTAAGACAAATAAAAAGCATGCAGATTGGAAAGAAGAAAATAAAAATGTCTTTATTTTACAACCTGATTGTTAGTGTAGACAATCCCTCAAAATCTTAACAACAAAAAAAAAGCTACTAGAACTATTTTTATTGAAGTATAGTTGATTTACAATGTTATATTAGTTTCAGGTGTACAGCATAGTGATTCAGAATTTTTATAAGTTATATTCCATTCAAAGTTATTATAAAGTGGCTATAATTCCTTGTGCTATATAATATATCCTCGTTACTTATCTATTTTATACATATCAGATTGTATCTCTTAATCCCATGCTCCTATATTGCCCCTGCCTACTTCCCTTTCCCCACTGGTAACCATTACTTTATTTTCTATATCTGTGTTTCTGTTTCTATTTTGCTGTATATGTTCATTTGTTTTATTTTTTAGATTCCAGGTAGAAGCAATATCATACAGTATTTGTCTTTCTCTGTCTGACTTACTTCACTAAGCATAATATTTTCTATGTCCATCCACATTGCTGCAAATGGCAGAATTTTATTTTTTTTAATGGATGAGTAATTTTCCATTGTGTATGTACACTACATCTTTTTAATCCAGTCATCTACTTTTTTAAATTGAAGTATTTACAATGTTGTGTTAGTTTCTGGTGTACAGCAAAGTGATTCAGTTACATATTTATAATATATATATTATATATATATAATTTTAGATATTTTTTCCATTATAGCTTATTACAAGTTATTGAATATAGTTCCCTGTGCTATATATAGGACCTTGTTGTTTATCTATTTTATATATAGTAGTTCATATCTTCTAATCTCAAACTCCTAATTTATCCCTTCCTCACCCCTCCCCCACCCCTTTCCCCTTTGATAACCGTAAGTTTGTTTTCTATGTCTGTTAGTATTTCTGTTTTGTAAATAAATTAATTTCTATCATGTTTTATTTTCCACATATAAGTGATATCATATGGTATTTGTCTTTTTCTGTCTGACTTACTTCACTTAGTATAATAATCTTTCAGTGCATCCATGTTGCTGCAAATGGCATTATTTCATTCTTTTTTATGACTGGGTAGTATTCCATTGTATATATATACACCACATCTTCTTCATCCATTCATCTGCTGATGGACACTTAGGTTGCTTCCATGTCTTGGCTATTATAAATTGTACTGCTATGAACACTGGAGTGCATGTATCTGTTTGAACTAAAGTGTTCGTCTTTTCTGGATACATGCCCAGGAGTGGAATTGCTGGATCATATGGCAACTCTATTTTCAGTTTTTTAAGGACCTCCATACTGTTCTCCATAGTGGTTGCACCAATTTACATTCCCCCCAATAGTGTAGGAGGGTTCCCTTTTCTCCACACCCTCTCCAGTATTTTTTATTTGTAGACCTTTTAATGATGGCCATTCTGACCAGTATGAGGTGATACCTCATTGTAGATGTGATTTGCATTTCTCTAATAATTTGTAATGTTGAGCATCTTTTCATGTGTTTTTTGGCCATCTGTATGTCTTCTTTGGAGCAATGTCCATTTACGTCTTCTGCCCATTTTTTGATTGGTTCTTTTGGGTTTTTGTTATTGAATTGTGTGAGTTGTTTGTATGTTTTGGAAATTAAGCCTTTGTTGGTTGCATCATTTGCAAATATTTTCTTCCAGTCAGTAGGTTTTCTTTTCATTTTGTTTATGGGTTCCTTTGCTGTGCAGAAACTTATAAGTTTTATTAGGTCCCCTTTGTTTCTTTTTGTTTTTTTTCTATTGCCTTGGGAGACTGACCTAAGAAAACATTGGTATGATTTATGTCAGAGAATGTTTTGCCTGTGTTCTCTTCTAGGAATTTTATGGTGTCATGTCTTATATTTAGGTTTTTAAGCTATTTTGAGTTTATTTTTGTGTATGGTGTGAGAGAGTGTTCTAACTTCATTGATTTACATACGGCTGTCCAGCTTTCCCAACACCATTCCAGTCATCTGTTCATAGGCACTTGTGTTGCTTCCATGTCTTGGTTATTGTAAATAGGGCTGCTGTGAACATTGGGATGCATGTACCTTATCAAATTAGTGTTTTCTTTTTTTTTCCAGATATATACCAAGAGTGGAATTGCTGGATCCTATGGAAGTTATATTTTTAGTTTTTTGAGGGACCTCCATATTGTTTCCCATAGTGGCTGCACCAATTTACATTCCCAGCAACAGTGTACAAGGGTTCCCTTTTCTCTACATCCTTGCCAACGTGCGCTATTTGTAGATTTTTTGATGTTAGCCACTGTGACATGTGTTAAGTGATATATCTTTGTTGTTCTGATTTTCATTCCTCTAATAATTAGCAATGTTGAGCATCTTTTAGTGTACCTGTTAGCCATCTGTATGCCTTCTTTGGAAAAAATGTCTATTCATTTTTTGATTGGGTTGTTTGTTTTTTGAATTGAGCTGTATGGGTTGTTTATGTATTTTGGATATTAACATCTTGTTGGTCATATCATTTGAAAATATTTTTTCCCATTCAGTAGGTTGTCTTTTTGTTTTGTTGATGGTTTCCTTTGCTGTGCAGAAGCTTTTAAATTTAATTAGGTCCTATTTGTTTACTTTTGCTTTTATTTCTTTTGCCTTAGGAAATAGATGCAAAAAATATTGCTATGGCTTATGTCAAAGAGTGTTCTGCTTACGTTCTCTTCCCATTTTATGGTTTCAGGTCTTACATGTAGGTCTTTAATTCATTTTTAGTTCATTTTTGTATATGGTATGAGGAAATAATCTAATCTCATTGTATTACATGTGGCTGTCCAGTTTTCCCAGCACCAGTTATTGAAGAGACTGTCTTTTCTCCATTGTATATTCTTGCCTCCTTTGTTGTAGATTAATTGACCTTAAGTGCATGTGTTTATTTCTGGGCTCTTTATTTTGTTGCATTGATCTATGTATCAGTACCATGCTGTTTTGATTACTGTAGCTTTGTAGTGTAGTCTGAGGTCAGGGAGGGTGGTACCTCCAGCTTTGTTCTTTTTTCTGAAGACTGCTTAAGCAATTCAGGGTCTTTTGTGGTTCCATATAAATTTTAGGATTATTTGTTCTAGTTTTGTGAAAAATGTCATGGGTATTTTGATAGGGATTTTTATTAAATCTGTGGATTGCTTTGGGTAGTATGGCCATTTTAACAATACTAAATCTTCCAGTCCAAGAGTATGGCCATTTTAACAATAGTAATTCTTCTAATCCAAGAGTACGGCATATCTTTCCATTTCTATGTACCATCTTCACTTTCCTTCATCAGTGTATTGTGAGCAGAGTATGAGTGCCTACTTCCCTACCCATTTGCCAATACTGAGTATTAGATTTTTAAGAATTTAAAAATAAAATTTTAAATAAATAAATTATTATCTTAATAAATTATAATAAATTATTTAAATTTATAATAAATTGTAATAAATTATTTATAAATTGTAAATTATTATAAATAAATTTATAATACAATATAATTATATATAATTATATAAATAATTTATAAATTTATAATAGTTTAATAAATTATTTAAAATAAATTATTTAAATAAAAATAAATTTTTAAGAATTTTGATTTTGTTCTCAAATTGTCCTCCAGAAATAACATAATCCATAATCCAGAAATAACATAATTATCTTGTGAGCAGAGGATGAGTGCCTACTTCCCTACCCATTTGCCAATACTGAGTATTAGATTTTTAGTACCCATTTGCCAATACTGAGCATTAGATTTTTTTCAATCTTTGCAATTTAACATGCGAAAAGTGGCATTTAATTTTTAAAATAAATTTTATTTTTAAATAATTTTTAAAAAATTAATTAATTTTTGGCTGTGTTGGGTTTTTGTTGCTGTGCATGGGCTTTCTCTAGTTGTGGTAAGCGGGGGCTACTTTTCATTGTGGTGCACGGGCTTATCATTGCGGTGACTTATCTTGTTGTGGGGCACGGGCTCTAGGCGCCCAGGCTTCAGTAGCTGTGGCACACGGGCTCAGTTGTCATGGCTCATGGGCTCTAGAGCGCAGGGTCAGTAATTGTGGCGCACAGGTTTAGTTGCTCTGCGGCATGCGGGATCTTCCCAGACCAGGGCTCAAACCCGTGTCCCCTGCACTGACAGGAGGATTCTTAACCACTGTGCCACCAGGGAAGTCCCAATCTTATGCTTTTTATACCCAAATGTTACATGTTCTTCAAAGAAACCCTAGAAATTCAGATAAGAGATGAAATTAAGAAAATAAAAGCACCCATAATCCTGTACCTAGAAAAAGTTATGGTGTATATTTATATTCTAAGCTTTATTAAAAGGTGGTATGTATTTGGTCATATTTAAAATGATTTTCAGATTTCAGTAGCTCTAAATCCTGCCCTTTATCTGCCTATATATGAAGTGATTTCTCTCCCTAAACATTTCTAAGAATCCCCAAGATTACTTACACATGTAAAATAGCTGTTTCTCAACTGTGTCACTTACCTTCTGGGATTCTCTGACAGAAGGAAAATGTATTCTTATAGGAAATCAAAGCTTCTGATGCGAGCACTTTGCTTTCCTTTTATTACCATGTTCATTGGTCTCATTTGTCCCTAAGCAGTGCCCAGAAACCTGCTGTTGCTCTTCTGCTCTTGGATTATTTACCTCACTGAATGCCTCTCACCAGACCTCTGACCCCTGACTGCCTTGCCACCTTGGGTTGTTAGCATTGTGCCACCTCCTCCAATCTTGTGAATCTGGGCTGCCGTGGATTGCTGTCCTCATTGTTGTGCTTCTCTAGCTGGTACCAGTCTCTCTTGCTTCACCAAACCTGTTGTCCCTTGATTTTCATTGCTCACCTCTCTCACCAGCCAGGAGGACAATGCCTTCACCTTCTTTTCTTGTGTTCAACTCTTTTCAGAGTGGCGTCCCCATAGCAGAGTTGTTTAGATGTCCAGTACATAACTTTTATTTCTACCACAGCCCTTTCCTTTCTAGGGGTTTTGGGCTCTCTGGGCTTGGGGGAAGGCTGGGGAAACTAATGGGAGTGAGGTCAGGTCTTTCTGCCCTTCCTTCCATTGCCCCTTCTAATTCCTAGGACCTGCTGCTATTTCTGGTGCAAGGTGCCAGATTTCCTCTTTCATGTTGATATATTCTTTGGACCTCCGCGTTCTTTCTTATGTTGAGTCTGGCCTGGCTTTTCTCAGGTCTTCTCTCCTCACAGATCCTCTCATTTATGTCTACATATCTGATGCCCAATTTTAGACAGAGTTTCAGTTGTTTTCTGTGGGTCCAAAGAGCAAGGGACCTCTTTAAGGTGCCTAAACATTCCATGAAGGTTAAGCAGTTTTCCAGTATTCTTTGACAGTCTTAATCAACAAGTGGTTTGAGAAATTCTGAGATCTAGAGAAAGTGTCCCAAGGAGTTCATGGTATCAAAAGCAATAATGGTGCCTGCTTACATTTATATTAAAGATCAGCAGATAAAATAATTGTTTAAAAAATATCCCTTTAAAAGTGGACATATAGTTCTTCAATATGTAGTTAGTGCACAACGTGGAGATCAAATGAGTGTGCTTGTGACTCAGTCACTTAGCCAGACACAGTGAATTGAATATCAACCACCAGCCATTGCTGGACTTGGCCATCACACAGCTGTAAATTATTTTTATTCATAATTATAAAATTATTATTAAGGCTAGACAATTATTTGAGACCATGACATAAGGAACACAGAAACTGCTATATATCAAGTTAATGAAGAATATAAAATATTAATTCTCAGATTTTCTTCAATATGAACATCACCAAATCTGTAAGCTGCATCCATTAGATCAAAATTCTCATGTAGCACATTAGGAGATATAAGAATAATTTAAAAATTATTATTTAAATGGAGAATGTTAGAAGACTTTTCATGTGTGGGAATAAAGACTTTTTAACCACATGTGTTACAATTAGGAGAGTGTGCATAAATAGATAAATGAAAGAAAATATGAAAATACTAATTGTATTTTTTTGCATGTAAAATATAAGAATATCAGACATCCATAATAAAATAGTTTTTAATTTATTTTATGCTATAATTCATAGTTAAATTTAAATTTTATTATACTCTTGGCTCCCAAGTATCAATATAGTATACTTTAAAAATGATACTTTTTCTTACATAATTAGTCTACATTAACTGGCATGTAAAAAGTCAAAACTTGTTTTTGTACATAGTGGGTATATATTATATGTAAATGTACAATTGTTGAAGATTGCATTTAAATGGAATTTATAATACATTTTCAACCTAAAATCATGTCATTATAACATGCAGTACAAAAAAATGGCAGACCCATTAACAAATATCCAAGGGATTGAAGACATTCTATCTCTGTACTGTTCAGTGTGGTAGCAACCAGCTGCATGCAGCTATTACAATTTAAATTATTTAAAATGAAATAAAATTAAAAATTTAGTTTCCTATTTACACTAGCCACATCCCAATTGCTCAAATAGTGCATGTGACTGGTGGCTATCATATTGGATGGTGCAGTTGTATGACATTTGCATCATTGTTCACAGAAAATTCTATCTGACAGTGTCGATCTATATTATTGTGAAAGGGATTTGTTAGCTAAAATAGTAGGAAAGGCTGCTCTATGTGTTAAAGTTATTCTTGCTAATGTCTTTTTCATGATTATAAGTATTTAGAGAGTAGAATTTATGCCTAACCAGGACTGGTCCATGCTGGACACTAAATACATACAAATACACTTATTGTATCCCAGTACCAATAATGAAGACAACAACAGACAGTGAGCCACAGCCACTGCCCGCCTCTGCAGGAGACCCTCCAACACTAGCAGTAGGGCACAGTGACGTGCACACAGTAGGCGACCAATAAACGCCTACACGAAGGAGTGACGACTTAGCAAGAAGAAAGCCACCTTCTACCACGCCTGCCTTCCCCAAGAACTACATTTCCCGGTACGCTTGGCGCCACGTGCTCTTGTGAAGTATAAAGAGAGGCAATTACTTCCTACTGCCCCTATCCGCCTTCGCCTGGCGGTGCCACAGTGTTTCCTGGGAAAGGTAGTTGTAGTGTTGGTGGTCAAGCCCCAGCAAAGAGCGCGCAAACTAAACTTCCCAGCAAGCAGCACGCCGGCCTGGGAAGAGGGGAAGATGGGGGACGCCAAAGATGGTGTTTTGTGGCCTGCGGGAGCCTCCCGTGCCCCAATTTCATTCAGCTTCAATCGCACGTCTGCCCGGAGATGGCTGGAGGGAGACGCGGCTCCGGAGAAGGATTTCTTGAAGACCGAGAAACGGAGGGAGCTACAGAGTGTGCAGCCCTCAGAAGCCCCCAAGGAACTTGTCATCCCTTTGATCCAGAATGGCCATCTTAGGCAGCCACCGACCCAGGCCCCTGGGCCATCCACACATACTGAGGTCTTGGTGGATGGGATGCTGTCCCAGGCTGTGAAGGAGCTCATTGAGGAATCCACGAAGTCTCTGGAGGAGAGAGAGAATGTGGGTGTCGACCCCACGCTCGCTATCCCCATGATCCAGAAAGGATGCACCCGCGACGGGGAAGGGGCAGACAGCGAACCCCGGGCTGAGACAGTGCCGGAGGAGGCTGATTATGAGGCAGTCCCTGTAGAGGCCTATGGGCTGGCCATGCTGCGGGGCATGGGCTGGAAACCTGGCGAGGGCATCGGCCGTACCTTCAATCAAGTGGTGAAGCCCCGTGTCAGCTCACTGAGGCCCAAGGGGTTAGGGCTGGGCACCAACCTGACTGAGGTCCAGGCCCTGGCCCCCACCGGCCCCCACCACCTGCTGAGGCCAGATGAGGAGCAAAAGAAGGATAAGGAAGACCAGCCTCAGGGACTGGTGCCTGGAGGAGCTGTGGTGGTTCTTTCTGGCCCTCACCGAGGCCTCTATGGGAAGATGGAAGGCCTCGACCCTGACAATGCTCGGGCCATGGTCCGTCTGGCTGTGGGGAGCCGCATGGTGACTGTTAGTGAGTACTGCCTGCGGCCTGTCTCCCAGCAGGAATTTGACAAGAACTCCTTGGATCTGAGCCAGGTGAGCAAAACTTCCCCAAGGCAACAGAATGGAGCAACCTCATCTTGGAAGGCCCTTCAGGATCAGGACCTCCACGTCTGGCAGGAGGACTCAGCCAGGAAGCGGAAACACCATCCAGACTGGTGGGACCCTGAGCATCTCAGATGGAGACAGGATGGGCCTGCAGCCAAGATTGAGAAAGCAGCTCCCAGGAGTCAGCACTGGCTGCACAGGGACCTGCGTGTGCGGTTTGTGGACAAGCTGCACAAGGGTGGCAAGTATTACAACACCAAGATGACAATCGAAGATGTCCTGAGCCCGGATACCTGTGTGTGTCTGACAGATGAAGACCAGGTCCTGGAAGGCCTGAGGGAGGGCATGCTGGAGACCCTAGTCCCCAAGGTCCTGGGCAACCGGGTGATGGTGGTGCTGGGGCCATGGGCTGGAAGGGTGGGCCGTCTGCTGGACTGCGACAGAGAGCAGAGCCGGGCACTTGTGCAGCTGCAGAGAGAGAATCGGGTGGTGGAGCTTCACTATGATGCCATCTGCCAGTACGTGGGCCCCAGCGACTCGGAGGACTGACCTGTGGACACACTTCCATCACCCAGGTTGTTACCAATCCCATACAGTGTGAAAAGCCTGCCTTCACGAAGGTGGTGGGGGGGTCATGGTTCCTCCCTCCACTTGCAGTGCAGCCCTGGGACAGGATGGACCAGAAGGGAGGCTAGAAACAAACCCAGTATTTACCAGAACTTAGTATATAATAAAAACCAGTTCAAATGCTTTGTAAAAAAAAAAAAAAAAAATACAACAACAGCAGAAAGAGTAATGTCACCATATATTTTGATACACTTTATGTTGTATGAAGTGCTTTTGTGTAAATGTTCTCATTTGAGTTTAAAAACAGTTTCAGGAAGTTGGCAGTGATTATTACTCCCATTTTACAGTTGAGAAGTCTGAAATTCAGGGAAGTGAATGGACTTTTCTAGATGATAACAGCAATAATATTAACAGATGTTTTTTGATCATAAATTTTAAATGGTTGTTAATAGCTAATGTCTATTGACAGTTAATATTATTAGCTATTGATATCAATAGATAATGTTTCTTGGCCCCTCAATGAATTATGTAATTTAATTATCAGAAACCTCTGATTAGGTACTACTTTTACATTTTCCTATTTTACAGATGAGGAAACTAGGGCTTGGGGGAGTTAGGCACCTAGCTCAAAAGTCTGGGATTTGAACTCAGGTAGTCTTCTATGCTTGTATGTTGGGTTAGATTCATACTCTGGCTTTTCCTCTTCTCTAGCTTTGGCCTTTGAGATCTAAAACAACATGAGCCCACTTGGTAACTTGGTGGTCCCAATTCGACCATCTTGTAAAGAAAGAAAATTTAGCAACTAGCATTGTGTCAAATAATCCCACAATATACATTATATTGAATGTAGCCAACCTTGAGATGCTGTGTACTGATGGCATCTTGATGGGACAGAATGAAGCTATTGATCAAAGGAAAAAAAGACACGTGCCTCTTTAGAGTCAGCCTTACATTTGTTTGCAGCTGGAAACAATTATGAGTTTCTGCTGCAATAGAGAAGACTGACAATATGCTGTCAGCCAAAGACCTAGAAATCTCACAATTAAGCCAGTCTCAACTTGGCATTGAGATGCCTCTGTAGTCATGGGTGAGGACCTCCAGGTGTTTACATCATTTTCAGCCCAACATTTTCGGGTACTTCATGTGACTCCAGCTCTGTGACAAATGTGAGTTAAGTTTTCTGAGTCTCGGGGCTTGGGCAGAAATGAAGGTATATAGATGGAGGGCTGATGCAGAATTTGAAGTATTGTCACGTTTGTGTCAATGGCTGAAAAAGTTTCTGCAAGCAGTCAGAACATGTTGCTGCACGTCAATTAGATAAAAAAATTGCTGAGTTTCAGTAAAATTCTGCTGGCCATGAAGGTGAAAACCATATTGTCAGAGCTTTTTGTCATCTATAGGACAAATACTAGGCTTCTTAAGCACTGTGTGTCTGTGTGTATGTGAGAGAGAGAGAGAGAGAGAGAGGGAGAGGAAGAGAGAGAGAGAGAGGGAGAGAAAAAGAAATTTCACAAACAAGATAATAAGTCTGTGGGTATATGTGTATATTGGCTGTAATCTCTCAGTTGCAAAAGTCAAACTCAATTCAGGCTGGTTTAAACAAAGAAACACAAACTGGAATCCATTGGCTCATGTAACTGGTATTTTCAAGGGATCAAGCTATATTTAGAAATGGCTCAATTATGAGATTAGATTAATATCATTAAGAAGCTTTCTCTTTTTCTTTGTCTTACAAATTGAAAAATATACTATTTTTAAATTTGAATTCATTTCAGGAAGGCTCTCTTCATATGGCTACAAAGCTGTCCTTAACCACATCATCTTAAATGGTTCTTAGCCTCTATAATCCTATAAAAGGGACTACTTCTTTACCTGTAGTTCAGAAGAAGTTCCATGGAGGGCTCTGCTTAGTCTGATGTGGGTCATCTGATCATCTCTGAACCATCTTTTTTTTTTTTTTTTTTTTACATCTTTATTGGAGTATAATTGCTTTACAATAGTGTGTTACTTTCTGCTTCATAACAAAGTGAATCAGTTATACATATACATATGTTCCCACATCGCTACCCTCTTGCGTGTCCCTCCCTCCCACCCTCCCTACCCTACCCCTCCAGGTGGTCACAAAGCACCGAACTGATCTCCCTGTGCTATGCGGATGTTTCCCACTAGCTATCTACCTTACGTTTGGTAGTGTATATATGTCCATGCCTCTCTCTTGCTTTGTCACAGCTACCCTTCCCGCTCCCCATATCCTCAAGTCCGTTCTCTAGTAGGTCTGTGTATTTATTCCTGTCTTACCCCTAGGTTCTTCATGACATTTTTTTTCTTAAATTCCATATATATGTGTTAGCATACGGTATAGACTCTAGGTCTATCCACCTCATTACAAATAGCTCAATTTCGTTCCTTTTTATGGCTGAGTAATATTCCATTGTATATATGTGCCACATCTTCTTTATCCATTCATGTGTCGATGGACACTTAGGTTGTTTCCATCTCCGGGCTATTGTAAATAGAGCTGCAATGAACATTTTGGTACATGACTCTTTATGAATTATGGTTTTCTCAGGGTATATGCACAATACTGGGATTGCTGGTTCATATGGTAGCTCTATGTGTAGTTTTTTTTTTTTTTATGGTACATTTCTTTTTTTTTTTAACATCTTTATTGGGGTATAATTGCTTTACAATGGTGTGTTAGTTTTTGCTTTATAACAAAGTGAATCAGTTATACATATACATATGTTCCCATATATCTTCCCTCTTGCGTCTCCCTCCCTCCCACCCTCCCTACCCCACCCTTCCAGGTGGTCACAAAGCACCGAGCTGATCTTCCTGTGCTATGCGGCTGCTTCCCACTAGCTATCTACCTTACGTTTGTTAGTGTATATATGTCCATACCTCTCTCTCGCTTTGTCACAGCTCACCCTTCCCCCTCCCCATATCCTCAAGTGCGTTCTCCAGTAGGTCTGTGTCTTTATTCCTGTCTTACCCCTAGGTTCTTCATGACATTTTTTTTTCTTAAATTCCATATATATGTGTTAGCATACGGTATTTGTCTTTCTCTTTCTGACTTACTTCACTATGTATGACAGACTCTAGGTCTATCCACCTCATTACAAATAGCTCAATTTCGTTTCTTTTTATGGCTGAGTAATATTCCATTGTATATATGTGCCACATCTTCTTTATCCATTCATCCAATGACGGGCACTTAGGTTGTTTCCATCTCCAGACTATTGTAAATAGAGCTGCAATGAACATTTTGGTACATGACTCTTTTTGAATTTTGGTTTTCTCAGGGTATATGCCCAATACTGGAATTGCTGGGTCATATGGTAGTTCTATTTGTAGTTTTTTAAGGAACCTCCATACTGTTCTCCATAGTGGCTGAACCAATTCACATTCCCACCAGCAGTGCAAGAGTGTTCCCTTTTCTCCACACCCTCTCCAGCATTTATTGTTTCTAGATTTTTTGATGACGGCCATTCTGACTGGTGTGAGATGATATCTCATTGTAGTTTTGATTTGCATTTCTCTAATGATTAATGATGTTGAGCATTCTTTCATGTGCTTGTTGGCAGTTTGTATATCTTCTTTGGAGAAATGTCTATTTAGGTCTTCTGCCCATTTTTGGATTGGGTTGTTTGTTTTTTTGTTATTGAGCTGCATGAGCTGCTTGTAAAGTTTGGAGATTAATCCTTTGTCAGTTGCTTCATTTGCAAATATTTTCTCCCATTCTGAGCGTTGTCTTTTGGTCTTGTTTATGGTTTCCTTTGCTGTGCAAAAGCTTTGAAGTTTCATTAGGTCCCATTTGTTTATTTTTGTTTTTATTTCCATTTCTCTAGGAGGTGGGTCAAAAAGGATCTTGCTGTGATTTATGTCATAGAGTGTTCTGCCTATGTTTTCCTCTAAGAGTTTGATAGTTTCCGGCCTTACATTTAGGTCTTTAATCCATTTTGAGCTTATTTTTGTGTATGGTGTTAGGGAGTGATCTAATCTCATACTTTTACATGTACCTGTCCAGTTTTCCCAGCACCACTTATTGAGGAGGCTGTCCTTTCTCCACTGTACATTCCTGCCTCCTTTATCAAAGATAAGGTGGCCATATGTGCGTGGGTTTATCTCTGGGCTTTCTATCCTGTTCCATTGATCTATCTTTCTGTTTTTGTGCCAGTACCATACTGTCTTGATTACTGTAGCTTTGTACTATAGTCTGAACTCAGGAAGCCTGATTCCTCCAGCTCCGTTTTTCGTTCTCAAGATTGCTTTGGCTATTCGGGGTCTTTTGTATTTCCATACAAATTGTGAAATTTTTTGTTCTAGTTCTGTGAAAAATGCCAGTGGTAGTTTGATAGGGATTGCATTGAATCTGTAGATTGCTTTGGGTAGTAGAGTCATTTTCACAATGTTGACTCTTCCAATCCAAAAACATGGTATCTCTCTCCATCTATTTGTATCATCTTTAATTTCTTTCATCAGTGTCTTATAGTTTTCTGCTTACAGGTCTTTTGTCTCCTTAGGTAGGTTTATTCTTAGGTATTTTATTCTTTTTGTTGCAGTGGTAAATGGGAGTGTTTTCTTGATTTCACTTTCAGATTTTTCATCCTTAGTGTATAGGAATGCCAGAGATTTCTGTGCATTAATTTTGTATCCTGCAACTTTACCAAATTCATTGATTAGCTCTAGTAGTTTTCTTGTAGCATCTTTAGGATTCTATATATATAGTATGTCATCTGCAAACAGTGACAGCTTTACTTCTTCTTTTCTGATTTGGATTCCTTTTATTTCCTTTTCTTCTCTGATTGCTGTGGCTAAGACTTCCAAAACTATGTTGAATAAGAGCGGTGAGAGTGGGCAACCTTGTATTGTTCCTGATGTTAGTGGAAATGCTTTCAGTTTTTCACCATTGAGGAGGATGTTGGTTGTGGGTTTGTCATATATGGCCTTTATTATGTTGAGGAAAGTTCCCTCTGTACCTACTTTCTGCAGGGTTTTTATCATAAATGGGTATTGAATTTTGTCAGAAGCTTTCTCTGCATCTATTGTAATGATCATATGGTTTTCTCCTTCAGTTTGTTAATATGGTTTATCACATTGATTGATTTCTGTATATTGAAGAATCCTTGCATTCCTGGAATAAACCCCACTTGATCATGGTGTATGATCCTTTTAATGTGCTGTTGGATTCTGTTTGCTAGTATTTTGTTGAGGATTTTTGCATCTATGTTCATCAGTGATACTGGCCTGTAGTTTTCTTTCTTTGTGACATCCTTGTCTGGTTTTGGTATCAGGGTGATGGTGGCCTTGTAGAATGAGTTTGGGAGTATTCCTCCCTCTGCTATATTTTGGAAGAGTTTGAGAAGGATAGGTGTTAGCTCTTCTCTAAATGTTTGATAGAATTTGCCTGTGTAGCCATATGGTCCTGTGCTTTTGTTTGTTGGAAGATTTTTAATCACAGTTTCAATTTCAGTGCTTGTGATTGGTCTGTTCATATTTTCTATTTCTTCCTGATTCAGTCTTGGCAGGTTGTGCATTTCTAAGAATTTGTCCATTTCTTCCAGGTTGTTCATTTTATTGGCATAGAGTTGCTTATAGTGATCTCTCATGATCTTTTGTATTTCTGCGGTGTCAGTTGTTACTTCTCCTTTTTCATTTCTAATTCTATTGATTTGAGTCTTCTCCCTTTTTTTCTTGATGACTCTGGCTAATGGTTTATCAATTTTGTTTATCTTCTCAAAGAACCAGCTTTTAGTTTTATTGAACTTTGCTATCGTTTCCTTCATTTCTTTTTCATTTATTTCTCATCTGATTTTTATGATTTCTATCCTTCTGCTAACTTTGGGGTTTCTTCGTTCTTCTTTCTCTAATTGCTTTAGGTGCAAGGTTAGATTGTTAATCGAGATGTTTCCTGTTTCTTAAGGTGGGCTTGTATTGCTATAAGCTTCCCTCTTAGAACTGCTTTTGCTGCATCCAATAGGTTTTGGGTCGTCGTGTCTCCATTGTCATTTGTTTCTAGGTATTTTTTGATTTCCTCTTTGATTTCTTCAGTGATCACTTCGTTATTAAGTAGTGTATTGTTTAGCCTCCTTGTGTTTGTGTTTTTTACAGATCTTTTCCTGTAATTGATATCTAGTCTCATAGCATTTTGGTCGGAAAAGATACTTGATACCATTTCAATTTTCTTAACTTAACCAAGGCTTGATTTGTGACCCAAGATATGTTGTATCCTGGAGAATGTTCCATGAGCACTTGAGAAAAATGTGTATTCTGTTGTTTTTGGATGGAGTGTCCTATAAATATCAATTAAGTCCATCTTGTTTAATGTATCATTTAAAGCTTGTGTTTCCTTATTTATTTTCATTTTGGATGATGTGTCCATTGGTGAAAGTGGGGTGTTAAAGTCCCCTACTATGAATGTGTTACTGTCGATTTCCCCTTTTATGGCTGTTAGTATTTGCCTTATGTAATCTTGGTTGTAGGTTTTTCTCCTTCATCACTTTAAATATGTCCTACCACTCCATTCTGGCTTGTAGAGTTTCTGCTGAAAGATCAGCTGTTAACCTTATGGGGATTCCCTTGTGTGTTATTTGTTGTTTGTCCCTTGCTGCTTTTAATATGTTTTCTTTGTATTTAATTTTTGACAGTTTGATTAATATGTGTCCTGGCGTATTTCTCCTTGCATTTTTCCTGTATGGGACTCTCTGTGCTTTCTGGACTTGATTAACTATTTCCTTTCCCATATTAGGGAAGTTTTCAACTATAATCTCTTCAAATATTTTCTCAGTCCCTTTCTTTTTCTCTTCTTCTTCTGGAACCCCTATAATTCGAATGTTCGTGCGTTTAATGTTGTCCCAGAGGTCTCTGAGACTGTCCTCAGTTCTTTTCATTCTGTTTTCTTTATTCTGCTCTGCAGTCGTTATTTCCACTATTTTATCTTCCAAGTCACTTATCCGTTCTTCTGCCTCAGTTATTCTGCTATTGATCCAATCTAGAGTATTTTTAATTTCATTTATTTTGTTTTTCATCGTTGCTTGTTTCATCTTTAGTTCTTCTAGGTCCTTGTTAAATGTTTCTTGCATTTTCTCTTTTCTATTTCCAAGATTTTGGATCATCTTTACTATCATTATTCTGAATTCTTTTTCAGGTATACTGCCTATTTCCTCTTCATTTGTTAGGTCTGGTGTGTTTTTATCTTGCTCCTTCAACTGCTGTTTGTTTTTCTGTCTCATTTTGCTTATCTTACTGTGTTTGGGTCTCCTTTTTGCAGGCTGCACGTTCGTAGTTCTCGTTGTTTTTGGTGTCTGTCCCCAGTGGCTAAGGTTGGTTCAGTGGGTTGTGTAGGCTTCCTGGTGGAGAGGAATAGTGCCTGTGTTCTGGTGGATGAGGCTGGATCTTTTCTTTCTGGTGGGTAAGTCCACGTCTGTTGGTGTGTTTTGGGGTGTCTGTGGACTTATTATGATTTTAGGCAGCGTCTCTGCTAATAGGTGGTGGTGTGTTCCTGTCTTGCTAGTTGTTTGGCCTAGGGTGTCCAGCACTGTAGATTGCTGGTCGTTGAGTGAAGCTGGCTGCTGGTGTTGAGATGGAGATCTCTGGGAGATTTTCGCAGTTTGATGTTATGTGGAGCTGGGAGGTCTCTTGTGGACCAGTGTCCTGAAGTTGGCTCTCCCACCTCAGAGGCACAGCACTGACTCCTGACTGGAGCACCAAGAGCCTTTCATCCACACGGCTCAGAATCAAAGGGAGAAAAAGTAGAAAGAAAGAAGTAGTAGAAGTAGAAAGAAAGGAGGGAGGGAGAGAGGGAGGAAGGAAGCAGGAAAGGAAGGAAAAAAAGAAAGAAGGTAAAGTAAAATAAAATAAAGTAAGATAAAATAAAGTTATTAAAATAAAAAATAATTATTAAGAAAAAAAATTTTTTAAAAACCACAAAAAGAACGGACAGATAGAACCGTAGGACAAATGGTGGAAGCAAAGCTATACAGACAAAAATCTCACACAGAAGCATACACATATACACTAACAAAAAGAGGAAAAGGGGGAAAAATCATAAAAAATCATAAATCTTGCTCTCAAAGTCCACCTCCTCAATTTGGGATGATTCGTTTATTCACGTATTCCACAGAGGCAGGGTACATAAAGTTGATTTTGGAGCTTCAATCCGCTGCTGCTGATGCTGCTGGGAGGGATTTTTCTTTCTCTTCTTTGTTCTCACAGCTCCCGGGGCTCAGCTTTGGATTTGGCCCCGCCTTTGCATGTAGGTCGCAGGAGGGCGTCTGTTCTTCGCTCAGACAGGACGGGGTTAAAGGAGCAGCAGCTCACTTAGGCTGGAGGGGAGGGAGGGGCACGGAGTGCAGGGCGAGCTTGCGGCAGCAGAGGCCAGCAGGACGTTGCACCAGCCTGAGGCGCGCCGTGCATTCTCCCGGGGAAGTTGTCCATGGATCCCGGGACCCTGGCAGTGGCGGGCTGCACGGGCTCCCCGGAAGGGGGTGTGGATAGTGACCTGTGCTCGCACCCAGGCTTCTTGTTGGCGGCCGCAACAGCCTTAGTGTCTCATGCCCGTCTCTGGGGTCCGCGCTTATAGCTGCGGTTCGTGCTCATCTTTGGAGCTCCTTTAAGCAGTGCTCTTAATCCCCTCTCCTTGCACACCAGGAAACAAAAAGGGAAGAAAAAGTTTCTTGCCTCTTCGGCAGGTCCAAACTTTTCCCCGGACTCCCTCCTGGCTAGCCGTGGTGCACTAACCCCTTCAGGCTGTGTTCACGCCGCCAACCCCAGTCCTCTCCCTGCTCGGACCAAAGCCCGAGCCTCAGCTCCCAGCCCCGCCCGCCCCAGCGGGTGAGCAGACAAGCCTCTCAGGCTGGTGAGTGCCGGGTTGGCACTGATCCTCTCTGCAGGAATCTCTCCGCTTTGCCCTCTGCACCCCTGTAGCTGTGCTCTCCTCTGCGGCTCCAAAGCTTCCCCCCTCCGCCACCCGCAGTCTCCGCCCACGAAGGGGCTTCTAGTGTGTGGGAACGTTTCCTCCTTCACAGCTCCCTCCCACTGGTGCAGGTCCTGTCCCTATCCATTTGTCTCTGTTTATTGTGTTTTCTTTTGCCCTACCCAGGTACATGGGCAGTCTCTTGCCTTTTGGGAGGTCTGAGGTCTTCTGCCAGCGTTCAGTAGGTGTTCTGTAGGAGTTGTTACAGGTGTAGATGTATTTCTGGTGTATCTGTGGGGAGGAAGGTGATCTCTGCGTCTTACTGTTCCGCCGTCTTCCTGGAACCCATCTTTGAAGTAAACTGGAAGGATGGACGCTGAGATTGACTAGCCTCAGTCACGTGCTCACCTCTGAAAAGAGACGGTAGAGGCCACCCTCCTCAAACCACATAGACTGAGAGTATCGGAGAGGTGTTTCGTAAAATGAAAAATGTGTTTCTGATAGCAGCTAACTGAACAGATGGTCACTACTTTTGTGTGTGTCAGTGTGTTTGTTGTGTTGTGTTGTGTTGTTTAAGGCCAAGCCCTAGCCACAGTTCATCAGTGACATTATGAGATTCGATTCAAATACCATTTATAACTTTGTAATCTTTTGTTAGTTTAGAAAGTTTATGCTTAGCTACAATTCCAATGTAAGAGATGAGTGACTGATCTTGGATTGCTGCTAAGAAGTGCTAGAAATGAAATTCAAATGTCATTTTGAATTCATATATACCAGCTAGTATTCAAGTAAATTATTCACTTTTTTATACAGATAACTTAAAGTATAATAAAATAGTTAACTTTGGTAATATTAACATAACGTTTAGATGTTCAGTATATTATAAATATTTGTTGACTTCTGAATGAACACATAAACAAAATCCTAGTTAGTTTTTCTCTATTGTCTCATGCTCTTAAAAGAATTTGAAACCAGAGGGCAGACAGCAGCAGCAAGAAGAACTACAATCCTGCAGCCTGTGGAACAAATACCACATTCACAGAAAGAGAGACAAGATGAAAACGCAGAGGGCTACGTACCAGATGAAGGAACAAGATAAAACCCCAGAAAAAAAACTAAATGAAGTAGGGATAGGCAACCATCCACAAAAACAATCAGAATAATGAGTGTGAAGATGATCCAGGACCTCGGAAAAAGAATGGAGGCAAAGATCGAGAAGTTGCAAGAAATGTTTCACAAAGACCTAGAAGAATTAAGAACAAACAAACAGAGATGAACAATACAATAACAGAAATGAAAACTACACTAGAAGGAATCAATAGCAAAATAACTGAGGCAGAAGAATGGATAAGTGACCTGGAAGGCAGAATAGTGGAATTCACTGCAGCGGAACTGAATAAAGAAAAAAGAATGAAAAGAAATGAAGACAGTCTAAGAGACCTCTGGAACAACATTAAACACAACAACATTCACGTTATAGTGGTCCCAGAAGGAGAAAAGAGAGAGAAAGGACCTGAGAAAATACTTGAAGAGATTATAGTCGAAAACTTCCCTAACACGGAAAAGGAAATAGCCACCCAAGTCCAGGAAGCACAGAGAGTCCCATACAGGATAAACCCAAGGAGAAACACATAGAGACACATAGTAATCAAATTGACAAAAATTAAAGATAAAGAAAAATTATTGAAAGCAGCAAGGAAAAAACGAAAAATAACATACAAGGGAACTCCCATAAGGTTAACAGCTGATTTCTCAGCAGAAATTCTACAAGCCAGAAGGGAGTGGCATGATATACTTAAAGTGATGAAAGGGAAGAACCTGCAACCAAGATTACTCTACCTGAAAAGGATCTCATTCAGATTCGATGGAGAAATCAAAAGCTTTACAGACAAGCAAAAGTTAAGAGAATTCAGCACCACCAAACCAGCTCTACAACAAATGCTAAAGGAACTTCTCTAAGTGGGAAACACAAGAAAAGGAAAGGACCTACAAAAACAAACCCAAAACAATTAGGAAACTGGTAATAGGAACATACATGTTGATAATTACCTTAAACATGAATGGATTAAATGCTCCAACCAAAAGATACAGGCTCACTGAATGGATACAAAAACAAGACCCATATATATGCTGTCTACAAGAGACCCACTTCAGACCTAGGGGCACATACAGACTGAAAGTGAGGGGTGGAAAAACATATTCCATGAAAATGGAAATCAAAAGAAAGCTGGAGTAGCAATACTCATATCAGGTAAAATAGACTTTAAAATAAAGAATGTTACAAGAGACAAGGAAGGCCATTATGTAATGATCAAGGGATCAGTCCAAGAAGAAGATATAACAATTATAAATATATATGCACCCAACATAGGAGCACCTCAATACATAAGGCAACTGCTAACATCTCTAAAAGAGGAAATCGACAGTAACACAATAACAGTAGGGGACTTTAACACCTCACTTACATCAACAGACAGATCATCCAAACAGAAAATTAATAAGGAAACACAAGCTTTAAATGACACAATAGACCAGATAAATTTAATTGATATTTATAGGACATTCCATCCTAAAACAGCAAATTACACTTTCTTCTCAAGTATGCATGGAACATTCTTCAGGATAGATCATGTCTTGGGTCACAAATCAAGCCTCAGTAAATTTAAGAAAATTGGAATCATATCAAGCATCTTTTCTGACCAGAATGCTATGAGATTAGAAATGAATTACAGGGAAAAAAAAGTAAAAAACACAAACACATGGAGGCTAAACAATATGTTACTAAATAACCAAGAGATCATGGAAGAAATCAAAAAGGAAATCAAAGAATACCTAGAGACAAATGACAATGAAAACACAATGATCCAAAACCTATGGGATGCAGCAAAAGCAGTTCTAAGAGGGAAGTTTATAGCTATACAAGTCTACCTGAAGAAACAAGAAAAATCTCAAATACACCTAAAGAAAGAACTAGAGAAAGAAGAACAAACAAAACCCAAAGGTAGCAGAAGGAAAGAAATCATAAAGATCAGATCAGAAATAAATGAAAACGAAATGAAGGAAACAGTAGCAAAGATCAACAAAACTGAAAGCTGGTCCTTTGAGAAGATAAACAAAATTGAGAAACCATTAGCCAGACTCATCAAGAAAAAGAGGGAGAGGACTCAAATCAATAAAAATGAAAAAGGAAAAGTTACAAAGACACCGCAGAAATACAAAGCATCCTAAGAGACTACTACAAGCAACTCTATGCGAATAAAATGGACAACCTGGAAGAATTGGACAAATTCTTGGAAAGGTATAATCTTCCAAGACTGAACCAGGAAGAAATAGAAAATATGAACAGACCAATCACAAGTGATGAAAATGAAACTGTGCTTAAAAATCTAACAAAGTCCAGGACCAGATGGCTTCACAGGTGAATTCTGTCAAACATTTAGAGAAGAGGTAACACCCATCCTTCTCAGACTCTTCCAAAAAATTGCAGAGGAAGGAAAAATCCCAAACTCGTTCTATGAAACCACCATCACCCTGATACCAAAACCAGACAAAGATACTACAAAAAAAGAAAATTACAGACCAATATCACTGATGAATATCGATGCAAAACTCCTCAACAAAATACTAGCAAACAGAATGCAGCAACACATTAAAAGGATCATACACTGTGATCAAGTGGGATTTATCCCAGAGATGCAAGGATTCTTCAATATACGTAAATTAATCAATGTGATACACCATATTAACAAATTGAAAAATAAAAACCATATGATCATCTCAATAGACGCAGAAAAAGCTTTTGACAAAATTCAACACCCATTTGTGATAAAAACTCTCCAGAAAGTGGGTATAGAGGGAACCTATGTCAACATAATAAAGGCCATATATATTTTTAAAAAAAAGAATTTGATTTATTTTGTAAAATATTCCACATGTTTGCCAGTGTGAAATAAAACTAGGCTAATGATCACTAGATACTGTTTATTTTATTTGACTCCCATCGTCTTTCGGTTGTTGAGCTCATGAGAGGAAAGACTGCTTTTCCAAACAAGAAAAGAATTCTTGGTGGATAGAATTAGGATTCACTTAATCATAAAATATGAGCAAAGGTAACTGATGGTGATCAAGATGTCTAATTTTCTTTGAACAAGGAATTATTTTGCGGCATTCTTTAAATTAAATCCATAAAATTTCATGCTAATTATGCTTGAAATGTGAATTTTGATGTGATTTTAGGAGGTACTACAGCTTTATTCTGTAACATGTTTCTTTCAAATTGCAATCATAAAACGTTGAGACATTTTCAATATAGGATCTTATTTCAGAAATCAACAGCATCCAGAACGATGGCTCATTGGAAAAGAAAATTCATATTATTCTGTGATTTAGATTATTGAATTGGAATGAAATAATGTTCACTTCTCTTAAATATACTATTTTTTAATTAAAGAAAATAGCTAGAGTTTCAGAGTGCACAGCCATAGAATTGTGTCTTTTAAAATTTGTTTGTAACTATCCCTATTAAAAGATCATACCACTATGGCCTTCTGCACTCCTTTCTATTTATTGTTTTTGAATGCTGTTCTCCTCAAATTACCCTATGATGTATAGTGAGATGAAGTTGCTAGTGTGTAAAATTTGGTATCCCAAATGGTAAGTAAGCTGATAAAGTCGGGGTATCTTCCAGAAAGTGGATTATATTTTTCCCCTCAGGCAGCATTCCATAGGAGCACCACATGACTATTTTATTTAGGCACCTCCAAATGCTGTCAACAGTATCCTGTCTACCTTGACCCTAGGCTGTCATCACACTTGTATATAGAAAATCTCAAAAAACCAGTCAAGGCCTCCCAGTTCTTTACATGGGGAATGCTCTGGAATGCCTCCTTGGTTCCTGCCTCTGCTCCTTTGTAGCTGCTCTATGAGCTGATTCAGCCACTAGCCTTTTGGCCTGTTTTTCACTTTCAGCTCCATCAGCCCTTGGATCTAATTGCACAGTTGCGTCTCTGATTCCATTCTCTTCATTCTTTTCAGTGCCTTGTGGCATGCCACTAAAACTGTCCTTGGTAGACAACAGTCTTTGAAGTTTATTAACAACTTTGGGTATTAACTATTTTCATCTTAAGGCTAGTCGAAGGCAGAGAGATCAAGGGGCAAAATCTAGAGATACTAAAAACTCAAAATCAAGAGCTGATAAGAAATGAAGGGGCAGTGGAAGGAGAGGAAGTTTGCATCACAAACTAGATTTTACAGTCATAGAAGTATTAATTCTATGGAGACTCTGGCGGCATGGGCAGAATCTGAGAGGGCAGTTCAATTAGCAAGCTGTGCTGAAAGCTGATGTCAGGAATTAGCAGAACAAATGTAATGGGGATCCCATTGGAGCGGTGCCACAGGCCATCAGAGTCCGGATGGACTTGCTCAGAGAGCCAGCCAGGTTAGTGTTGGAACTAGGACTTCATCCCACGTGTTTTTAAAATCTGCATTGCATCCACATGTGATGCAGCCCTTTCTGCCCTCACCTCTCAAGAGAGTGAGTAGGTGTTCTTTGACAGTGTGATAATTCAGCCAGCAACTAATGCATCCAGTTGCAATGGAAACCAAGTAATATTTCTCTGTTCTGTTTGCAGGGATATTAGGAGAGGCTTCATCAAATGCTCTGCTTATCTCCAGATAGTTTATGCCTCACATTTCCCTAACCTACGCAACCTATTTACTGGTCAGGATGACATTTTTTCTGGAGAACTGATGTTTGTCCCTAGTGATCACAGTTATCAGTTTTACATTGTGATGTTCTTCATTGAATATTGGAATTATATTTGTTCCACCTCCTATGTCCTGGAACGTTTTCATTCTGTGACTCATCAAAGATTACTGAAATTACCTGATTATCTAATTCAGTATCCATGAATATAGTATATCTAGGCTAGGAGACGTAGAGTAATATAATGCAATTGATGTTTCCTTATGATTAATTTATCTGATTTTATTCATGTTAAAAATTGGCCCAAGAAGACAAATGGAATATAGGAGCTAAGAAGTTCTGATTTTTAAAAAACGTCATCCAGCATCATTGTACCATTGACCACATACTGAGTCTATCACTGCTTTCATGTTTGTACTAAAGAAAAAAAAGTGAAGTAGAGAACCAGACCCTTTGTTGAGCTTGTCTTCTTTTCACGTGTCATCAGGTCATGGGTCTTTAGTTTCCTAGGAAATAGTCTTGCATATCTGAGCTGCCTTAAAGATGAGTATCACTGTAAGGAGTGACTGGAAGACAGTGAGAATTGCCCTAGCATCAAAGATATTTTGCTGAACTATCACATGTAAGCTTCATTTCTGGAAAAAATGTGAAAATTTATAAATCCTACTAAATTTAAAACGTTAATTAATAAAGTAATTTTTGTTTTGAACAATACATGTTCCCTAGCCCCATCTCTTTTCATTGTAAGGTAACTAGAAAATCAGAACCCTTGGCCATGTAATCAGTTACATTAAAAATATTATATTTTGTAGAGGCACTGAGACCATTATTGGTACTTCAAATATATATACATTTTTTTAAAACATCTTTATTGGAGTATAATTGCTTTACAATGGTATGTTAGTTTCTGTTGTATAACAAAGTGAATCAGCTATACATATGCATACATCCCCATATCTCCTCCCTCTTGCATCTCCCTCCCACCCTCCCTATCACACTCTTCTAGGTGGACATAAAGCACCGGGCTGATCTCCCTATGCTATGCGGCTGTTTCTCACTAGCTATCTATTTTACATTTGGTAGTGTATATATGTCCATGCTACTCTCTCACTTCGTCCCAGCTTACCCTTCCCCCTCCCCATATCCTCAAGTCCATTCTCTATGTTTGTGTCTTTATTCCTGTCCGGCCTCTAGGTTCTTCAGAACCTTTTTTTTTTTTTTACATTCCATATATATGTGTTAGTATACGGTATTTGTTTTTCTCTTTCTGACTTACTTCACTCTGTATGACAGGCTCTAGGTCCATCCACCTCACTACAAATAACTCAATTTTGTTTCTTTTATGACTGAGTAATATTCCATTGTATATATGTGCCACATCTTCTTTATCCATTCATCTGTTGATGGACACTTAGGTTGCTTCCATGTCCTGGCTATTGTAAATAGAGCTGCAATTAATATTTTGGTACATGACTCTCTTTGAATTATGGTTTTCTCAGGGTATATGCCCAATACTGGAATTGCTGGGTCATATGGTAGTTCTATTTTTAGTTTTTTAAGGAAACTCCATACTGTTCTCCATAGTGGCTATATCAATTTACATTCCCACCAACAGTGCAAGAGGGTTCCCTTTTCTCCACACCCTCTCCAGCATTTATTGTTTGTAGATTTTTTGATGATGGTTATTCTGACTGGTGTGAGGTGATACCTCATTGTGGTTTTGATTTGCATTTCTCTAATGATTAGTGATGTTGAGCATCCTTTCATGTGTTTGTTGGCAAACTGTGTATCTTCTTTGGAGGAATGGCTATTTAGGTCTTCTGCCCTTTTTTGGATTGGGTTGCTTGTTTTTTTGATATTGAGCTGCATGAGCTGCTTGTATATTTTGGAGATTAATCCATTGTCAGTTGCTTCATTTGCAAATATTTTTTCCCATTCTGAGGGTTGTCTTTTGGTCTGTTTATGGTTTCCTTTGCTGTGCAAAAGCTTTTAAGCTTCATTAGGTCCCATTTGTTTATTTTTGTTTTTATTTCCATTTCTCTAGGAGGTGGGTCAAAAAGGATCTTGCTGTGATTTATGTCATAGAGTGTTCTGCCTATGTTTTCCTCTAAGAATTTAAGAGTGTCTGGCCTTACATTTAGGTCTTTAATCCATTTTGAGTTTATTTTTGTGTATGGTGTTAGGGAGTGTTCTAATTTCATAGTTTTACATGTAGCTGTCCAGTTTTCCCAGCACCACTTATTGAAGAGGCTGTCTTTTCTCCATTGTATATTCTTGCCTCCTTTATCAAAGATTAGGTGACCATATGTGCGTGGGTTTATCTCTGGGCTTTCTATCCTGTTCCATTGATCTATATTTCTGTTTTTGTGCCAGTACCATACTGTCTTGATTACTGTAGCTTTGTAGTATAGTCTGAAGTCTGGGAGTCTGATTCCTCCAGCTCCGTTTTTCTTTCTCAAGATTGCTTTGGCTATTCAGGGTCTTTTGTGTTTCCATACAAATTGTGAAATTTTTTGTTCTAGTTCTGCGAAAAATGCCATTGGTAGTTTGATACGGATTGCGTTGAATCTGTAGATTGCTCTGGGTAGTATAGTCATTTTCACAGTGTTGACTCTTCCAATCCAAGAATATGGTATATCTCTCCATCTGTTTGTATCATCTTTAATTTCTTTCATCAGTGTCTTACAGTTTTCTGTGTACAGGTCTTTTGTCTCTTTATGTAGGTTTGTTCCTAGGTATTTTATTCTTTTTGTTGCAATGGTAAATTGCAGTGTTTGCTTAATTTCTCTTTCAGATTTTTCATCATTAGTGTATAGGAATGCAAGAGATTTCTGTGCATTAATTTTATATCCTGCTACTTTACCAAATTCATTGATTAGCTCTAGTAGATTTCTGGTAGCATCTTTAGGATTCTCTATGTATAGTATCATGTCATCTGCAAACAGTGACAGCTTTACTTTGTATTTTCTGATTTGGATTCTTTTTATTTCTTTTTCTTCTATGATTGCTGTGGTTGAAACCTCCAAAACTATGTTGAAAAATAGTGGTGAGAATGGACAACCTTGTCTTGTTCCTGATCTAAGAGGAAATGTTTTCAATTTTTCACTTGAGAACGATGTTGGTTGTGCGTTTGTCACATATGGGCTTTATTATGTTAGGTAAGTTCCCTCTGTGCCTACTTTCTGGAGTGTTTTTTTATCATAAATGGTGTTGAATTTTGTTGAAAGCTTTTTCTGTATCTATTGAGATGATCATATGCTTTTTCTCCTTCAATTTGTTAATATGGTGTATCACATTGATTGATTTGCATATATTGAAGAATCCTTGCATTCCTGGGATAAACCCCACTTGATCATGGTGTATAATCCTTGTAATATGCTGTTGGATTCTGTTTGCTAGTATTTTGTTGAGGATTTTTTTCATCTATGTTCATCAGTGATACTGGCCTGTAGTTTTCTTTCTTTGTGACATCTTTGGTTTTGGTATCAGGGTGACGGTGGCCTCGTAGAATGTGTATGGGAGTGTTCCTCCCTCTGCTGTATTTTGGAAGAGTTTGAGAAGGATAGGTGTTAGCTCCTTTCTAAATGTTTGATAGAATTTGCCTGTGAAGTCATCTGGTCTTGAGGTTTTGTTTGTTAGAAGATTTTTAATCACAGTCTCAATTTCAGTGCTTGTGATTGGTCTGTTTATATTTTGTATTTCTTCCTGGTTCAGTCTCGGAAGGTTGTGCTTTCCTAAGAATGTGTCCATTTCTTCCAGGTTGTCCATTTAATTGGCCTATAGTTGCTTGTAGTAATCTCTCATGATCCTTTGTATTTCTGCAGTGTCAGTTGTTATTCTCCTTTTTCATTTCTAATTCTGTTGATTTGAGTCTTCTCCCTTTTTTTTCTTGATGAGTCTGGCTAATGGTTTCTCAATTTTGTTTATCTTCTCAAAGAACCAGCTTTTAGTTTTATTGGTCTTTGCTATCGTTTCCTTAATTTCTTTTTCATTTATTTCTGATCTGATCGTTATGATTTCTTTCCATCTGCTAACTTTGGGTTTTTTTTGTTCTTCGTTCTCTAATTGCTTTAGGTGTAAGGTTAGGTTGTTTATTTGAAATTTTTCTTGTTTCTTTTGTGTGTGTGTGTGTGTGGTATGCGGGCCTCTCACTGTTGTGGCCTCTCCCGTTGCGGAGCACAGGGTCCAGATGCGCAGGCTCAGCGGTCATGGCTCATGGGCCTAGCCACTCCGTGGCATGTGGGATCTTCCCGACCGGGGCACGAACCCATGTTCCCTGCATTGGCAGGCGGACTCTCAACCACTGTGCCACCAGGGAAGCCCTCTTGTTTCTTGAGGTAAGATTGTATTGCTGTAAACTTCCCTCTTAGAACTGCTTTTGCTGCATCCCATAGGTTTTGGGTCGTTGTGTTTTCATTGTCATTTGTTTCTAGGTATTTTTTTGATTTCTTCAGTGATCTGTTGGTTATTAAGTAGTGTATTGTTTAGCCTCCATGTGTTTGTATATTTTACAGATTTTTTCCTGTAATTGATATCTAGTCTCATAGCATTGTAGTTGGAAAAAATACTTGATACAATTTCAATTTTCTTAAAATTATGAAGGCTTGATTTGTGACCCAAGATACGATCTATCCTGGAGAATGTTCCGTGAGCACTTGAGAAGAAAGTGTATTCTGTTGTTTTTGGATGGAATATCCTATAAATATCAATTAAGTTCGTCATGTTTAATGTGTCATTTAAAGCTTGTGTTTCCTTATTTTTCATTTTGTATGATTTGTCCATTGGTGAAAGTGGGATGTTAACGTCCCCTACTATGGTTTTGTTACTGTCGATATCCCCTTTTATGGCTGTTAGCATTTGCCTTATGTACTGAGGTGCTCCTATGTTGGGTGCATAAATATTTACAATTGTTATATCTTCTTCTTGGATTGATCCCTTGATCATTATGTAGTGTCTTTCTTTGTCTCTTGTAATAGTCTTTATTTTCAAGTCTATTTTCTCTGATATGAGAATTGCTACTCCAGCTTTCTTTTGATTTCCATTTGCCTGGAATATCTTTTTCCATCTCCTCACTTTCAGTCTGTATGTATCCCTAGGTCTGAAGTGGATCTGTTGTAGACAGCATATGTATGGGTCTTGTTTTTGTATCCATTCAGCCAGTCTATGTCTTTTGGTTGGAGCATTTAATCCATTTACATTTAAGGTAGTTATCAATATGTATGTTCCTATTACCATTTTCTTAATTGTTTTTCATTTGTTATTGTAAGTCTTTTCCTTCTCTTGTGTTTCCTGCCTAGAGAAGTTCCTTTACCATTTGTTGTAGAGCTAGTTTTGTGGTACTGAATTCTCTTAGCTTTTGCTTGTCTGTAAACGTTTAATATCTCTGAATGAGATCCTTGCTGGGTAGAGGAATCTTGGTGGTAGGTTTTTCCTTTCATCACTTTAAATGGGTCCTGCACTCCCTTCTGGCTTCATATATATTATTAATGATTTTTTATTTCTTAACCATAAGTGGTTACTCACCAAGGGTCAATCAAGTCTAATTTTGGGAAAAAACCTCAAATAAGTTGGATATCTGTGTCTGTATGACAGGTTTAAAAACTTCTGGAAAACAGATATATAAGGTAAAAAGTGTTAAAGGGTAATCTGAAGCAGGTTTATACCAATTTAAAACAAATCCTTAGCTAGTTTCAAAATTCAGGGAGTCAGAACATTCTAGAAAATATGGTCAAAAGAAACTCATACTACCAGAGATACTAAGTTCTCTTCTCTGTTTATAGGATAAAATATATATGGAAATTACAATATGACATGGAAAAGGTTTGTTTCCTGTTTGTGGAGCACCAGCTTCTGAGATCACCCTGCCATGTGTTCTCGCAGCTTCCGGGATTGTACTGAGCTGATGGCACACAGCTATTCCTCCCCGGGAGCTGCTTCAGTCAAAGAGAGCTATCTTTCCTAAGGTTATGCCCTCACTGGGGCAGCCCACATCCAATAAAAGGTCATGTGGAGTTACAAGGCCTGCCCCTTGCCTCATTTTCAGACAACTTTGAAGGGCCATCCTCTCTCCAGAGTTCCCTATGGGGTTAGTGGAGGCCTCTGCTACAACTGCATTTTGCATCACAGTTCAGCTTCTCCTGCTACCTAGTCCTCACAGGTGTCATTCAGGAAATCCCTCTCCAATAAACCTCCTACATGCAATTCTTCACTCCAGAGTGTCAGGTAACCAAACCTATGGTGGTATAAGAAATGGTTTTAGGGAGCTCTCTGTATAATGCAGTTCTGGAGATGGATGACTCATAACCCATGATGGGTAGAGTACCAGTAACCTCTGGCAGGCTGGTATCCTGCCATTGTTAAAATTTTCACTGGTGGTAAAATGGGATGAGATAATATGGGAAGGGAATGCATTAGCTGGTGCGATATGTCAGGCATTGAGAGTTGTGGGAGAAATAATTATTAAAGGAATTATGAAATTGAACATCTATTGCTGGGTAATATTGATGCATTAGAGAAGACAATGAAAGGCTGTAGGTTGATTTAGACAAAATAAGAATATCAGTGGGCCTCCCTGGCAGTATATAAAGAGACTCTTTTTCTTGTAGCTGGAAGGGCAGAGAATTCTGGGAATCAGATCTAAGACTTAATTATAAGAGTAGCAGGACTCCAGAGAGATTTGAATTATCTACTCTAACAAGTTGGCGATGCCAAAGTCAGGGATCTGATCAAAAAGTTGTGGGACTCTGAGATTTGGAATGAGGACATATGGATTACTGTACTCCGTAAATTTGAAACCTCAGATCCCACTGCACCTTGTGGGCCTGCATAAGCGACCCCTCCTTTCTGTTAATGGCAATAATCACTCTTGCTTAAAGACAAAGTAGAGACCTCTGGGCTTCCCTGGTGGCACAGTGGTTGGGAGTCCGCCTGCCGATGCAGGGGACACGGGTTCGTGCCCTGGTCTGGGAAGATCCCACATGCTGCGGAGCGGCTGGGCCCGTGAGCCATGGCCGCTGGGCCTGCGCGTCCGGAGCCTGTGCTCCGCAACGGGAGAGGCCACAACAGTGAGAGGCCCGCGTACAGCAAAAAACAACAAAAAAAAGTAGAGGCCTCTGCTTGGCAGGTCAGTACATGTCCCTATGAGGACATATCCTCTACTCCCCCTCCTGGCCACCGGACCCATGGCTAGGCCCAAATCTCAGCACTCAAGTGGGGAGTGCCTGGGAAGGAAGAAAAGAGACGAAATGCTAAATAAAAAAGGAGTTGCAAGCTCTAGACAAAATGTATCAGGGCATCTAGATAAACCTTATTAATTAAAATCTTCAGCTCCTTTATATCTTTACTTATTTTTTATTCACCTGATCTATAGAAAGCTTTCACTAGTGTCTTTTTTGTCAATTTTCAATACATTTCCAACAGATTTTCCTTTAAAGATATTTTGAGGCAGCACTGTTCGGCACATAAAGTTTTATTATTATGGATATATAATTTTCTCCTTATATCAGCAGCTTGGAGAATTTGCACCTGACCAGCATAGCTCTTCTTTATTTAGATAAGTAGTGAAATCAGCTTTGTGATTTTTATTTCAGGTATTGAGTCATGATCTCACCCTTTAATAATACTTACCTTAACTCATTGGGTTATTGTGGAGGTTAAAGTGAAAGTAGTAAACACTCAAGTATTAGCTATTATTTTTTTTAATTGGGGTATAGTTGCTTTACACTGCTATATCAGTTTCTGCTGTACAGGAAAGTGAATCAGCCATACATATACATATATCCCCTCTTTTTTGGATTTCCTTCCCATTTAGGTCACCACAGAGCACCAAGTTCCCTGTGCTATACAGCAGGTTCTCATTAGTTGTCTATTTTATACATAGTAGTGTATATATGTCAATCCCAATCTCCCAATTCATCCCACCCCTCCCCTTCCCCCTTGGTATCTATATGTTTGTTCTCTACATCTGTGTCTCTATTTCTGCTTTGCAAATAAGATCATCTATACCATTTTTCTAGATTCCACATATATGCGTTAATATACAATATTTGTTTTTCTCTTTCTGACTTACTTCACTCTGTATGACAGTCTCTAGGTCCATCCATGTCTGTGAAAATGGCACAGCTTCGTTCTTTTTACGGCTGAGTAATATTCCATTGTATATATGTACCACATCTTCTTTATCCATTCCTCTGTTGATGGGCATTTAGGTTGCTTCCATGACCTGGCTATTGTAAATAGTGCTGCAGTGAACATTGGCGTGCATGTATCTTTTTGAATTACGGTTTTCTCTGGGTATATGCCCAGTAGTGGGATTGCTGGGTCATATGGTAGTTCTATTTTTAGTTTGTTTGTTTGGCGGTACGTGGGCCTCTCACTGTTGTGGCCTCACCCGTTGCGGAGCACAGGCTCCAGACGCGCAGGCTCAGTGGCCATGGCTCACGGGCCCAGCCGCTCCGCGGCATGTGGGATCTTCCCGGACCGGGGCACGAACCCGCGTCCCCTGCATCGGCAGGCGGACTCTCAACCACTGCGCCACCAGGGAAGCCCCTATTTTTAGTTTTTTAAGGAACCTCCATACAGCTATTATTTATTCCATGCTATGTTACTTAATACATAAATGTTTAACATAGCTTGAATCTTTTTATCAATACAAGATAGCCATTTTTGCCCTTCAGGGCTTTTAATTGCATTTTTGTCTTATGCTAGTATTACAACCCTTCCCTCTTTCCTTCTTTCCTTTCTGAAATTGCCTGAAAAATGTTTTGAGCTTTGCCAATTTGCTTGCCTTTAATCCTTTTGCTTTTCTTATTTTTGTTCACAAGAATCTTTGAGGCAGAGAGTCAACTTAATAATTAATATCTTATTTTAATTGAATATTTTGTTACCAGTAGAGTTACTTATTGTGTTCATGCCTAACTTCAGGTCCTTCTAGGGAGTTAATTCAGTTCACACCATTATTAAAAATCTTCTAAATCTTCAAAGCCAGGACATCAGTATTTTAATTTAGATATTTAAAATAGGAGACGGAAATGGTGAGGTGAGAAGTTGACAGTGACTGCAGTAGGAAGAAGGTGAGGGCTGGTGTAGATTCTATAATTATGTGTCTGGACTATAATATTCTACAGACCTGGGACCTTACTGACCAGAGTTTTGGGATTACCTACATTTGGTTTGAGACCAAATGGGAGTACTTTCATTCTCTTATTACCTGAAAGCCAAATAGACCACCCATCCTATGGTTTTTGATGCTTAGCAAATGGAGCCTTTTCTCTGTGAAATAATATTGTGTATGAAACCAAACAGAGGTCTGATAATTACTTGGTAAGTACACAGACTGTGAAATGAATTAAATGTGCAGGTTGAGACCTGTATAAGTCTATAGTAATGGTGCAGCTGGACACAGTCCTTTCATTCTTGCTTGTATTGATGGCATACCTTCTAAGATTCTCTCCCCAGTTTTCAGTATTTGAAAGTAATCTCTGTTTTTCCTGAGTGACATCAAATGACTCCCTCTGTCATTAGGTGAGCCTTATGTGCCCCAAGTGCCTTATGTGAGCTCCTATTTTATTTCAGTAGAGTATCTTTATTTCATAATATATATTTGATAGCCCTTTTTACAAAAAAATATAGGCTAGATCAGGGTTTCTCAACCTCCGCATTCTTGACAGATTGGGCCAGAGAAGTCTTTGTTGTTAGGGCTGTGGCTCCAACACTTTAATGGCAGATGTGATCTTATCTTTTTCTAGCATCTCCCCCAATTTACGAGGAAAGATGCATTCACTGATTATGTCATATGAATAAGTGTCAGAGATGACAGGAGCTGTCACAGTGCTTCGAACCCGTAGGGAAAGTACAGGGGTCAAAGATACCAAACCTTGGTTTTAACTCCAGTTTTGCTGTGATGTTGGACCAGTGGTTGGATTCTTGGTTCTTTCAGTTTATCATCTGTCATATGGTTGATCGCTGAAGTTGCCTCTAGTGATGTGAATTATTCACCTTTAGGTCCCCAGTACCTCCTATGCTGTCTGGTGCATAGTAGGCACTTCATGAGGTTTATTGAATGAATGTTTTGTGAGTCTAAGATTGTGTTTTCACTAGCATTCAAAATTATAATATATATATACTTATCTTATTCACCACTGTATCCCCAGAATCTACCACAATGAGAGTGTAGGTACTTGGTAAATATTTATTTGATAAAAGCATGAAAAAATATCATAGAATTCTTAGATTAAATTATCACTGACAACAATATGAATCCCAAAACTTTATCATATTACTTTTATTCAAACATCTCTCAGTGAAGGACATCTGCAACAAGATATACATGTATTTCCACTCAAGTCATTGTATTATTCCCACACAAGCCATGGTATTATAATACATGTTTGTCCACAAAGTGAGCATTAAATTTTACCTTGTCTAGGCAAATTCCACCTCCTACAGCAAGCTATATAGTTGCTCAAAGACACTTTCCTTGGTCTTGGGGAGAGCCTCTGTTAGAAGCTAGCCAAATTTTGGTCCCATAAGTCAAGATGACACAGAAAGATATAAGCGGAAAATTCCCGGACTTTAGCATTAGAAGGACTACGGTTTCAGATTCATTTGTTCTGCCTGCTAGGGATGTGTGTTTCAGGAATTTATTGTCCAGTGTGAGCCTCACTTTTTTCATCTGTTAACTAGGGATCAGCAGTACTTGCTTCATTGACTTGTCAAGGTACATGAAAGAAAACAATAGCATTAATATCCATTCCTTTTTAAACAAGCCTACTGTTTTACTTTGTAGTACCTAATGGATGTGTTCCAAAAATTGCCGTGTGTACCCAATCAGTTTTCTGGGAATTGTATTTAATTTGTTGGGAAACAGAGAAATTTTCCTTATAAAAGTATCCTGCTGCAACACCTTTTGAAATTGGGAGTAGGATGCCCCTAGTTGGTTTTGTTTGAGATTTCAAGTTTGGGTATAAATAGTTTTACAGCATAAATTCTCAGTGTTCTCCACTAGCAAATAATCCTTTTAGATTTGTATTCACTGTAGATTGAAATAAATTTGGCTTCTTGGCCTCCCAGTGAATTCTGGTCCCCAGACCTTTCGTTGTACATATCAAAACAAGTCAGTATATCATAGTGATTAAGATCACTGGAAGCAGACTCCCTGGGCTCTTGCCCAGCTCTGGTCTTTGTGGCATTGGGAAACTATTAACCTTGTTGTATCTCAGTTTCCTAATGTGCAAAGCGGAGATAAAAATATTACCAACCTTATGTTATTATTGTAAGTCTTACAATGCCTGTAAGTGTCTTGTGTATGATAAGTGGTAAAAATATTTAATTAATTAATCTCTAAAATCTACCCTGGAATTGATATGCTTGTAGATTGTAAAGGTGGAGCTAGCAGACGGCATCCAAAGCCTGGGTTAATTTTTTCAATTTACTCAGAACACTATTCACAAAGCAGTTGTTTAAAATGGGGCTCTCAATAGTGTTTTTGAGATTCTCTGGTGTATATTTAATTTACTGCTCTTCCTAAGTGCTTCTAATGCACTTAGATGGCTTCACAGTTGAATTTTTCTCTCATCTGTTGTGGAATTCACTAAAGATAGTATATAACTATAAATAAGCCTACCCATGCAACTGTAACCATGGCAACCACCAGCCTTCAAATGGGGAGAGTGGGGCTCACAAGGCTGGTCTCAACTTCACAACAGCCTGATATGTCCCCTTTCAAATTAGACAGCTCAGAATTGTGCTTTGCACACAACACAGCCATTCATTGCTCTCTATTGAGTGTCCATCATTTACTTCAATCTAATGCAATTCATTTTTGACTCTTACACATTCTTTGAAAGCACTGTACTAGGTTCTGGGGGGATAAAAAAAATGACTTAAGCTAAGTCTTTCCACCCACATACAGTGTCATCTTCCTAACATTTATATATCTTAGGTTACTCCCTCACTAAAACCTCTTCAATGGCTCCCTGGTGGATATAGAATTTGGCCCTTGCTTACTTTTTAGCTTCATTTATCACTCTCTTTCCCATAGCACCTTAAACTTCAGGCTTTGTCTGAAAATTCTATGCTCTCCAATGCTATTCTCTCTCTCTCTCTCTGAAATTTTCTCCCAACTCTCTTATTTGCCTTTCAATTTTTTACTTTTTTTCCCATCTCAGCTCAAGTGCTTCCCCTTGTAAAATTTTCTGTTATGATGTGCTCTTAAGATTAATTTACATAGGGCTTCCCTGGTGGCGCAGTGGTTGAGAATCTGCCTGCCAATGCAGGGGACACGGGTTCGAGCCCTGGTCTGGGAAGATCCCACATGCCGCGGAGCACCTAGGCTCGTGAGCCACAACTACTGAGCCTGCGCGTCTGGAGCTTATGCTGCACAACAAGAGAGGCCACGACAGTGAGAGGTCCGCACACCGCGATGAAGAGTGGCCCCCACTCGCTGCAACTAGAGAAAGCCCATGCACAGAAACGAAAACCCAACACAGACAAAAATAAATAAAATTAAAACAAAAAAGATTAATTTACATAGAAGTCAGTTAATTCTCCCTTGCTCACATGAATGAGTCAATGGGATCAAGCACTTACCTTACTAGGTACCAGTAAATGAAAAACAAAAACAAAACAACAAAAAATTCAAAACCTCTTTTATCAAAAAGAATGGAAATGGCAAATGTTACTTAGGCTAGTCTCAGCATATAAGATGTTCCTGATCTGATATTCTTCTTTAAATTGATATGGCTGGTAAGAGTTGTGAATGCAGGTATTTGGTGAAAGTCGTTGGGTGGGCATTGGTGATAGATGCTCAGAAAAAAAGGAATTCATAGAATTTGACTGATTATAAATGAGAGGTTAGAAAAAGAGGGAAGTAAGATAATTGTAAGGTTCAGGTGACTAAGAATAATGATGCCATTATTATAATACTTATTTATAGTTATATATTATAATAATAATGCTGTCTCACATTATTGGGACAGGAAGCAGAGGAAGAATATATTGGGTTGGCCAAAAGGTTTGTTTGGGTTTTTCCATAAGATGTTATGGAAAGAACTTTTTGGCCAATGCAATATTTGGGGGTGTAGTTATATTTGATTTTTGACCCATTGCATTTGAGATATCATTAGAACATAACATGTCTAGTACAAGATTGGAAATTACTGCTTAGACCTCAGGAGCACGTCAGAACTAGAGATTTAGATTAGAAAATCATCAAAATATAGATGGAAGTTTAAGGCAGTGGCATGAACAAAACAGCTGAAGGAGAGTGTAGATTGAGAGGAGACACCTACATTCAAGAAGGAGACAGAAGGAATCACTAAGAGAGAGACAAACGAAGGGGCAAGGGGCCAGGCCAGGTGAGTAGGAGGAGGCAGTCTGCCTTTGAGCCAGGTGGGAAGGAGCGGAATTACATGGGAGTACAAACATTGTCCTCTCTCCTCTCTGAACAAAGTAGGAGTCAAAGCATCTGTGGAGAGTGAAGGATGTGGGAGCAGGTCCGTCACCTTGATAAGAATAGAGAATTGGAAGTTCGGCTATGGGAAATGACTTAAGAAAGGAAGAAAATAACTAGGTGGATTAAAGCAGCTGAGATTCGATAATTTATCTCTGAGTAGAGACCATCAGTTTATATGATTTCTTTCATTGGGATTTAATAGCTTGGGAGTGAGAATGAAAATGAATAAGAATGAGGAGATGACCTTCTCTCCTACTACTTGATCTCTCACTTGCTCCATTCCAGCCACCTTGACCTCCTTCCTGCTCCTTGAACACACCTGGTACACCATCTGTTTCCTCTGCAGGCATGCTGTTTTGCACATAAGCTAACCGCTTGGCTTCTTCACTCCTGTCTTTCCTCTTGTTGGGCCTTCTCAGTGATGTCTACCCTGACCATCCTGTTTAATACTGTAACGGCAACCCTCTGCATCTGTGATCTCTCATCCCTCCTGTCCTTCTTTTGGCCAAAGCACTTACCTCCTAACATATTAAATAATTTACTCATTTACTATGTTTACTATTTTTTGTCTGTCACCCTCCATTTTTTTTTGTCTATATCCCTACTCACTGGTATTGAGTTCCCCAAGGACACAGATCTTTGTTCTGTTGTGATGTATCCTAAATGACGAGAACAGTGCTTGTTGGCACATAACAGTAGCTCAATAAATACTTGTTAAATAAAATTAAGGTGACTTAAGAGGTGTGGGTCTCAGTGAAGACATATAATGGGTATTAGTTTTTACTGAACCAGAAGCAGAAAACCCATAAGAAAACTATACTTTTCATGGTTACTTTTTGGATTTAATTTGTAACAAATTTCTTAGGTTATGAAATTAAATTATCCCCCCTCCTTCTTCAGGCACCCACTTCTCTTATCTCCTTCCATATACAGTTGTAGTTATAACCTACTCTGATAGATCATTCACTCACACCTGGAATAAAATCCTCTCAATATATTTAAATCTCATATAGGCATTTTACATTTTAAATTTCTGTTTCTCTCATTTATTGATTTAATTAAGAGACCTGGGTTAGTTCCAGATGTCTAGAAAGTCTCTGAAAGTTGGAGGAGATATATTTTTTGGTAGTAGTCAAGGAAGGACCATGATTGTGGCATAACTAAGAACTGCCTCTTCTGCCTCAAGGTGAAATGGCTCAGTTTTCCACCACGCTTCTTTTTTTTTTTTTTTTAACATCTTTATTGGAGTATAACTGCTTTACAATGGTGTGTTAGTTTCTGCTGTATAACGAAGTGAATCAGCTATACATATACATACATCCCCATATCTCCTCCCTCTTACGTCTCCCTCCCACCCTCCCTATCCCAGCCCTCTAGGTGGACACAAAGCACCGAGCTGATCTCCCTGTGCTATGCGGCTGCTTCCCACTAGCTATCTATTTTACATTTGTCTACCACACTTCTGTATGGAGTGCTGATACTTACCCTAGAAAAAGATTCTCAGTTTTTCCCAAAGAATTTTGGGTAACCAAGTACCTCAACTCAATTGCAAGAATCAGTGAACTACTTTCATGTTTTATAGAGTTATTCCATACATTTACCTAAAAAGTAGCTTTGAGATTGTTAGATAATATAATTTACCTTTCCCCATATTTGAGAATCTTGTGAAAGTGATCAAGACAACTTTAGACCAAAGCTGGTTTCTTACAACTTAAAAAGAGCAGTGACTTTAGATTGAGAGATGGGGACTCTGCTCAGTCGAGCACAGTAAGCTTTCCTGCTCTCTCGCAGCAGCAGAAGACTCTGCCTCTTACTCATGAAGCTTCTGGATCAATGGAGATTTGCTCTCATTCTCTTCTTTACCCTTACACTTAGGTATGTCTTTACCACAGAGGTGATCTCTTTGAACTCTCCTCTCCTGCCTCTAATCTTTTTCATAAACATTCCATGGAGATCAGGGGAAACGAGTTTGTGGGTGAATGCAGACTTCCCTCTCATCTGGGACTCCCAGACATTCTAAACCATCTCACCAGCCCAAACCTGTCCCTTAACATTTAATTAAAATCTCAGATGTTTTCTTGCCCATTTGTGTCGTGGCTTCCTACTATCTCTACTGCTCTGTCAAAGACAAAACAATCGTGGGATTCATTTCTCCTTGGAGAACATTGCCATCATTTTGGGTTTTAGTTCAGTAGCTCACATTGTGACCTCAGCTCTGTGAGGGGCTCAGACATGACTTTTATAGCTGATCTGACCTGTTCCCATTGTTAGGGTAGGAGCTACTTTCTCTGCTTAATTTCTGTATCCTAGGTGGAAGATATTTTTAATATCTGGAAGGATTATTTGGTTCTTTCCCCAGTCCCTTTGGTTATTTCTAAATCTCTTGGTTTCCTACTCACATTCTCAAGCCTTTTTTTTTTTATTCTTTAAACATATCAGACACAGTCATTTTATATCTTGTGCCTAGTAATACCATTATCTGGAATCTGTGCAGATCTGATTCTGATGTCTTATTGTTTTTGGTGTCTCTCCGATTGTTCTTTGTGCTCTTGTATGTTTTGGTATTTTAGATGGTGAGCTCGTATATTTTTTGAATGTTATCTGTGGGAATTCTTTGAAACCTGGATTGAAGGTGAATTCCTTTAGAGAGGATTCATGTTTACTTCTGCATGGAGCCTAGCCAACCATTTTATATTAAATTATTTGATTGAGGTTTTTCATACTACACTGGTAGCATGAGAGGTATTTTGTGTTTATGTATTCTTAGGGAGGGTATCTTTTTTTCCTTTACCCAGCACCAAAGCCAAGACAATTTGATTTCTTTATCATGCCATTTTGGAAGGTGGATTTACTTTTCATTCACTATTTTACTTACAACCCAGCTTTATTTGGGGTGGAGTTTAGCCTAAAAGAGCTTAGTCTAAAACGTGCCATAATAAATATTAGCCACTATCAATAGGCAAATTAGTTGTTGCCTTTGGGTTCTGACATTTATTATTTTTTAAATTAAAATTTAACTTAGTTATAATCTTTATCACACTGTGCTATGGTTCTCAAAGGTATTTGTGTATTCCTCCATCCATAGATTGGATCATCCTTGGGAGCAGCCTGGTCCTAGCACTCCCTGCCCCTGGCTTCCTATTCCATTAGAGTTATCTCCTGTTCACATTATCTCTTGGACAAAACATAGTTGAAGAACTCAGTCTGTCTTTGGAGGAAAATTGCAGAAACCTCTTAACTAATCTCCCTTTACCCAGGGTCTTCCCTGTCAACTGTCTCAAGCAACAATTTCTCACTTTTTTCTCTGTTGCTAGAGACACTGCAAAAACTTGTTATGAAATGATTCTTTATTTACAAGTTCAGCTCGATTTTAGACTATGAACTCTTTTGAGGGCAAGGTCTGTGTCTCATTTCATTTGCACATCTGGCTTCTTTTCAGTGTCTGGGAACATAGTAGGTGCTCAGTTTGTAGGGAGGAAAAAAAAGGAAGAAAGGAAGAAAGAAATTTGGAGAGAATTAGATGGTATTTTTGAGGCTGTTTTAAAAGTGTGATTGAAAGCAGCCTCCAGTTTCAAGAACCGTTGCAGAGCACAGGCTCCGGGCCCTCAGGCTCAGCGGCCACGGCTCACGGGCCCAGCCACTCTGCGGCATGTGGGATCTTCCCGGACCGGGGCACAGAACCCGTGTCCCCTGCATCGGCAGGCAGACTCTCAACCACTGCGCCAACAGGGAAGCCCGCAAGAATTTTGATAGAACAGAAGGCAGATACGAATATTCAGAAAATTTCAGAAAACATAAATTTATAAATCATGTTACAGCTGTTAGAGACTAAACTGGAGGAGTTTTTGAAGCTTCAGTATTAATACTCTAATAATTTCTTAAGTTCTCAATAAAACTTTCTAATTTCTTCCCATTACTTCTCCTTTCCAACTCCCATATTTGCTATTTCCCTAAGCAACTTTTATGTCATGCCTCAAGGTTGGAGCACCATAATTGGGTTAATTTCTTACACACAGAATGTTGGTCACAGTGTTCCTTGGAAAATAGAAATTTGAGAAGATAAAGAGAGATGTTAAATTCTCTTTGTCAGAGTGTGATGAAGAATGTTTCTAGGGATAAAATAATAATGCTGAAAAGAGATATGACTATACAAAGATGCTGAAAAGAAATCTGAATTTAATCTGTGCATTCTTTATGATTAAATGGAAAATTAAAACCAGCTTAATAGTCATGCTGTTCAAGTGTTTTGTGACGTTTTAATAGCATATTTAAAATTTTAGTACTAAACTCATTATAAAATATTTCAAATATCTACATTTTACCATAACTACAAGATCATTAGAATGTACATTGTTCTTCCCCTGTGGGAATTATATACCACCTCTTACTTATTAGCCTGGGGGCATGTTTCAGAGTACTTAGTACTACTATTTATCATCCAAAGGAGACAAAATAAAAATGAACTACAGTCTCTGCTACTTGTAAAATTTGGATAATGTTGTAAGGTACTTTTTATTTCTGTTTCTTCTTCTCTTTTAAAAGAAACAACATCTATCTTGTTTCTGTTTAGAGAAGTAATGTAGGCTAATTACTTAACACTTTGAAAGCAAATAAGAACAAAACAAAGTAAATGAAAATCTCTCATAAGCTCATGACCCAGTGATGATGACCAGTGACATTCTGTTATTTTATACTTTAGTTCAGCCCTTTTCTCTGTGTGAAAATATATTAAAGGAAGTATCTTACAGATATTGTTACATACCTGCAAGTTGAAATTTTAAAAATGTTTCTGCAGCTTAATTTTTATGTTCATTGGTTGCTTCAGTGGAAGTTGGGGGAAAAGGTATAAGACATGTATTATCCTAGCACCATCTCATCCAGAAATCTTCCATAACAGCTTTTGAACAAATGAATTGAGAATGAGAAGGAACCAGAATCTGGCTGCCACATGAAAGCTAGGAATACAGGGGGAGATGGGGGGGTCAATTTGGCTAATGTGAGGAACAGTGGAATCAGAAGTAGGAAGAAAGGTGAGACCCATAGGTCGGAACAGGCAGGGCCAGAGAGGCAGATCCCAGATAGAAAAGGGAGTCTGAGGATCCTACATCTTTTTTTAAATTCTGTCCTATTTGACATTAACTGCAAGAAGAGAGTACGAGAGACAAACTGTCATTCTCTTTCTCTGTGTAGATTAAAGTGCAAATACTCTAATCACTCACTCCTCATCTCTACAGTGTCTTTATTTCTGAAGGCAAAGTTTCATTGTTTTGACCTCCAAGGAAATAAGGGGCTTGGACGTGGGAGGGTCAAATGTCCAGTCAGGATTAGGTGGAGGTGTGAGCTCCACTGGGGTAACTGATACTTGATGCTTTTGCAGCTCTTGGGCAAAACTGTTGCCTGTTTCTTCCTCTGTATTAATATCTCATCTAATTAACTAGAAATCCCATGAGAGAGCTATCATGGGCGTCATTTACATCCAAGGAAACGGATGTTCAGAGAAGTTAAATTGTTTGTTCAAGTTAATACATATAATGATTTAAATTCAGGTCCATTGACCATGAAGGATGGTGTATGATTTTTAAAAATCTTTGAAATCATTGAGAGGAATTCTGGAAGAGTAAAATCATGGGAACTCTGTAAGCTTTAAGGGTGTGAACAAAATCCCTTAATGGGAAGAACAGCTTCAAATCATATATGTGGAACTCATTTCCTCTAGACATAATATTATCTAAGAAGATGAATCTGTTCAAGAAAGATTATCAGAAATCTGCCATAGGAAAATTATAGATGTTTGGATACATTTCCAACTTCTAAGGTTTTGTGTTCTCGGGAGTGAAAAAAAGGCTTTGTCCTCTCACAAAATTCTCTGTGAGACAGTAAGGTACACCAGAAAAAAATGTGAACCTTGGAGACAAATGGACTGAGGTCCAAATTTCAATAGCACTCAATACCTAATTATTTTTAGGTATTGAGCACATTAATGTTTCTGAGTCTGTTTTAATTTCTACATTTGTATAAGGGAATAATAATTACTTTCTCATAAACTTGCTATACTGAGTAAATGAGATTTTAGATTATGAAAAGCTGTTGGCTGTAAACAGCTATTACTATACAGTGAAAAAAATCATTCTTCCAAAAAATGCCAGATGTTATTCTTGGTTGTGTTTCAAAGAGCACCAAATGTGATTGCATCCTTGGGTGATTGCTTTGTAAGCCAGGTGTGAAAAGGAGGCACTTTACTAGAGAGTTTCAGTAGTCATACCAGCCAGCTCACGTAATTCTAGACCAACTCAAGATACCATGTGGACCTGGTATCCATCTGTTGTTTGAGAATCATCATCTCAGATGATCATCTAATTTCTATTTGCAGTTAAACAAAATAGACCAGAGCATCTACCATTGCTTATTCATTGACAGTTTGTCTTCTCCCTGTATGATTATAACATCTCAGTTGATTGTCTCTAAATCTCAGCTTGGAATAGCCCGAAATGAATTTCTTTAACCTTGGCCAAATATTGAAGGAGTTAATAGAAAATGCAGATCTACTTTTACCTAGACACTCAAGTAACCTTGTATTATATCTGCCTGACCTTCACCTTCCGAAAATATTCTTTTTTTTTTTTTTTTTTTTTTTGCGGTACGCGGGCCTCTCACTGTTGTGGCCTCTCCCGTTGCGGAGCACAGGCTCCGGACGCGCAGTCTCAGCGGCCATGTCTCACGGGCCCAGCCGCTCCGTGGCATGTGGGATCTTCCTGGACCGGGGCACGAACCCGTGTCCCCTGCATCGGCAGGCGGACTCTCAACCACTGCGCCACCAGGGAAGCCCCCAAAATATTCTTGACCCACAGAATAACATCGAAGCTCCTCAACGGTGTACATAAAGGCATTCACAGATTAATCTGTGCTGTTTCTGCGCCATATTCCCTCCTCTTCTCTCCATGCTTTCTACTTTCTAGTCACAATGACTTCTCAGAGTCCCCAGCTGCCTCCTGCTTTCTCTTTCTTGGTTGTCACACCACCTGCGATAGGTCATCCCCTTACTTTCAAACTTGGATGAACATCACACCCCAGTGTGGGATCTGGATTCTTGATCAGCTGTCAAGGGGCCAGCTGACCCACTGTGGGGGGACCTCGACTGTTGGGAAAACTGACAGATAAATTTTTTTCCTTTCCCTTATTTGTGAACTACTCCCAGGTGTGGTTCATCTGGAGAGGTACTGAGGGAACACGTTTGCTGAGTGACGTGCTCTGTGTCTTTGCTGTAGCTATTGTAACTCATAACATCCCCTTGTATTGTATCATCCTTTGTCTCCTTTCTTTTTTTGTGTGTTACTTTTATGGTCTTGGGCTTGTACTTCCCAAATGAAGTATTAACTCCTTAATTCTCATTTTAGGTTCTACTTGCTAGGGGACCCAGGCTAAAACACTATCATTCCTCAATCCACCACACTCTTCCACATTTCCATGTTTTGTGCATAATCTGCTTGGAGTGTTCCTCCACTCTCTGTTATTCTTAAAGATCCAGTTCAGTGGCCGACATCTCTGTGCTCCCAGGGTACCTGGCACCTCTACTACTGCTAAAGCATGTGTCATGCTGTTTTGTATATATGTAATGGTGGACCTGTTTCCCTTAACAGACTGTAATCTCCTTGAGGACAGAAGATTGTCTTATTTTTCTGTGTACTTCTTGCATTTAGAATAGTGCCTGTCACCTATGTGATGCTCCATAAAGTTGTTTAAGGAATGAATTGGACCAGTTCAGTTCTGTGTTTGCTTTGGGTTCTCTTGAGCATGATGGTTTAATGCTAAGATGTTTTAATACCTTAAGGCATTTAACTTAAGGTAAAATAACCTTGAAGGATTTAACTATTTTAATCTAGTTTCTTTGGGACAAATTGGTGAAAATGATCAGTGCATCTCTAGGTGGTGTTACCATAAAATCCTTTGTGTTGTGTGCAGTCTTCTGGGATGCCTGACTTGCTGGGATTCCGTAGCTAATCTAAGGACAAAACATGGCATTTTTAGAACAGTAGCAATTCAAATGGGTTTATGTGATGGATCTGGAGGTTAGAAATTTAAGAAGGCTTCAGTGGGGTTGGGAAAGTATTTTATATTATTTAGATAAGCATTATGGGTCTGGAATTATAGAAGCTCTAGAATTGGGTAAAGCCTACCATCTTGAATTTCCTTATCTAATATGCAGTGTTCTCTGATGATACCTCCTGCTTCTCTGCCTTTCCCCACGCTGATATGTAGGATATATGAAATTAGGGTATTTTCCTGTTGATCCAAAGATGCTGGACAAGAGAGAAGGACCCACAACCAACATGCTTTAGTAATTGTCTTTATGAACAGATGCTAAAGACCATGAAATGCCAATAAATAATGGAAAAATATGGACACAGATCTCTTAAGACAAAGGATAAGGGTCCATCTCTTCTCTCTCTAATATATTCCCTCCGTAGTCCCTCCTCTTCCCCTTGCTGTCTCCTTTTGTCTGACCTTCATGTTGTCTTGGAGGGTTTGATTGCAAAATTCATGTGAAAATCTTTTACTTTGAGTTAAGCTAGTACAGGGGCATTCCTTAACTCCTCTAGTGTAAGGTACAGCAGGTATCAAAAAAACTTCCTAAGATTTTCCCAGCCCAATAGTGTTGACCATTTATAGTTTTGTATATGATCCCATGACCCCTCAAGGAGCATGGATACACAGAGAAGTGGATTCTGGTAATTGTTGGGGCAGGGTTTACGGGAGGAGATCATGAGTCAGAACCAGGAGGGAGGTACTAACATTTATTGAATGCCTAAGTACTATTCTAGGTGTTTTATATATGTAATTTTCCCAGAAGCAATATTGTAAAGTAGGCATTATCTCTTCATTTTACATATGAGGAAAATGAGAACCCAAAAGGTTTTAGTAACTTGACCAGTGCTGCACAGCCAAGAAAGTACGGAATATTAAAGATTGTCGTTTGCATACCTGCTGGCATCACCCTTTTCATATGTGGTGTGGCGAGGGCTCTCAGGAAGAAAACAGTTTTACTCTTTAGATGAATTCGCACCCTTTGCTACCATCTGTTTCCACTTTTGTAGAAGTACTCATTCTATATTAAACTATTTCAGGCACAAAGGGAGCCATTTCTCATATAACTCTTCTGGGTGGCTAAGACCATGAAGGTTTAACAGTGATAGCTGAGACAGGCAATTCAACAGTTAATGCCTGGTGGCATAAAGCATCCCATGGAGATGAACAACGGAGTGAGAATTTCAGCATATTGGACTTCAGCAGGCATAGAGTGCAGCAAATGAGCCTCTTGACATATGAAGGCATCCTATTTGATTTGACATCAATTGAAAAGCCTAAAGAATGTTCTAAACCTTTCCAGTCTCTTCTCCTGCAGAGATAATATCACATCATTTCTGAGGAGAGCAGAAAGTTTATTTTGTGCACTTTTCAAATTTAAGAACTCACACACAAATTTTTATAATTTTAATGGTTCAACAGAATGTTCAGATGAAAGGTTGTGAAAACTTTTTTACCCCCGTTGTCTTTTAGTGATTACTGTTGAGAAGCCACTTTAAGAGAAAGACCTTTCTTTTCTCTTTTCAAGATAAGACTCAAGCCCCCAAAATCCACCAAAATAAATTATTTCACATAATGATTTATTCAGAAAAGAAGCACATGTGAATATTTCTTAATCTTCCACAAAGCTCTCCTACTTCCATAAAAAAGGAAGTATTAAAATGAAATAATAAAGAGTTAGAGCCCAACAAATTATGGTTGTTGAGAGAAAAATATAAAAGCAGAGGTTTTCTCCAGGTGGTTCCATTTCAGAGCTCTCTTTTTTAATGGCATTGTTTTTCATGTCTATTCGCATGTATTCAAGAGAAGCCTTTCTCCTTATCTACTGTCTGTCCGCCATGTTTTGGTTTCTTTTAAAATTTAACATGACTGAAGTGGACTGCATCTACCTTACCTGAAAGCCCACTTTAACTCATGACCCCCCACCTATTTTTAAAGGAATGGTCTTTTTTTTTTAACATCTTTATTGGGGTATAATTGCTTTACAATGGTGTGTTATTTTCTGCCCCATAACAAATTGAATCAGTTATACATATACATATGTTCCCATATCTCTTCCCTCTTGCATCTCCCTCCCTCCCACCCTCCCTATCCCACCCCTCCAGGCGGTCACAAAGCACCGAGCCGATATCCCTGTGCCATGCGGCTGCTTCCCACTAGCTATCTACCTTACGTTTGTTAGTGTGTATATGTCCATGCCTCTCTCTCGCCCTGTCACAGCTCACCCTTCCCCCTCCCCATATCCTCAAGTCCGTTCTCCAGTAGGTCTGTGTCTTTATTCCTGTCTTACCCCTAGGTTCTTCATGACATTTTTTTTCTTCTTAAATTCCATATATATGTGTTAGCATACGGTATTTGTCTTTTTCTTTCTGACTTACTTCACTCTGTATGACAGACCCTAGGTCTATCCACCTCATTACAAATAGCTCAATTTCGTTTCTTTTTATGGCTGAGTAATATTCCATTGTATATATGTCCCACATCTTCTTTATCCATTCATCCGATGATGGGCACTTAGTAAAGGAATGGTCTTATCCTTATGCAATTCAAGAAGCCATCTTGAAGTCCCCTTCTCTGTGAGATTGCCTCTCCAAATCATCACCCTTCTTAATAGCCATTGTACTCTCATGAGCTTTTGCCTTCCCATTCTCCAAGCCATCATGCTCTTTCAGGCCATTCTCACTTCACACATAAATCACTGCCACGGTCTCTTAGTTGAGTTCCCCTCATCTGTTCCAACCTTCACTGCTTCTCATGGCTTCTAGTAGATGATCCCAAACTCTAATTTTCATTAACTAACCCTACTGCCTATGGGACTTCATGATCCCTCATTTCGAGCCAGGCAGTTTCATTCATGGTTTTCCCAAAGCATAATGATTTCCCAGGCACTATTTTAAGCACTTTTCACATACCATCTAATTCAGTTCTCACAGATGTATAGTGAACAAGAGTGCTGGTTGGTTGCATTGGGCCTTGAACTTGGGCAGGTAATATAATCCATTGTATGAACTTGGGCAGGCAATGTAACTGCACCATGTGTGTGCTTCCTCATCTGTAGAATGAGGATAATACTAATAACGCCTACCTTACTGAGTTATTGTAAGGATTTAATGCAGAGACATATTAAGAGTGCCTAGCCTACAAAGCATGTTCAGTAGATGTTGGCTGTTAGTATCATATCATACAGAAGGAGACACAGACAGATTAAGGCACAGACAGATTAAGCTATTGTCAATGTGCTGTAACTGTTAGTGAAGTTGGAGTTTGAACAAATCTGACTTCAGAATGCACGTAAACATTACACTATGCAGCTTCTCTTCACACCATTTATACCCACAGTCCCTCCTCAATCTCTTTCCTTTAAGGAATAGCTGAGACCTCCAGGGCCATTAGTAGCTGCCTCTACTCTGAGATGCCATGGAAGCCATGGGGAGGGAGCAGGTGGCTCTGTGTGTGCCTCTAGCCACTTCATCTTGACTCCTGGCCAGGGAGCTGTGATTGCCATCTGCTGATCCCTCTTGTACTCTGAACACTTTGAGTGAAAATGCCTGGTTTGGGCAGAAAGTGTAAGTCTCTCGGGAGTAAGATGCTGGATTGAGACCCTCATTGAGGGAAGCAGATCATTGCATTATTTTCATATCACAGGAAAGACTTCTAAAGAGGTGCAGCCTGTACTTTAGGATGCTAGAACTGGCTGAGAGACCCGGTGCCCACCTAAGGATCATCCTCTGGTGAAGAGAGTCATTTTCAGTGCATAGGTCATGTTTATGGCTTGAAGATCTCTATTATACACCTAACTAGTCAATTCCCAAACAGGAAAAAAACTCTTGAGATTCATAATTATTAATGTAGGACCAGGTTAGGTTTAGGCAGAGAAAGATCCCTAGAGTGCTAGAGGAAAGAAAAGAAAGGATGACACTAATATTTTATTATATGAGGATCTCTTCTGTGCCAGCCACTATTCCATACATTGTCATATATTCAAGAAATCAGTTTATAAAATTTTAATGAGCACTTTTTATGTGTCAGGGAGGCACATGATACTTCCTGGGGCTCTGAGGTTAATACGGCAGACATGCTCCTTGCCCTCATGGAGCTTACAGTCCAGCAGAGGGAAAGATGTAGATCAAACATTTATTTATTCTCTTCTTCAACTCCTGAGAAGCAGGAATGTATTTCCATTTATAAATGTGGAAACTGAGGCTCAGAGATGTGATCCATCTTGCTTAATATTGCAGTTCCATTAAGTTAAGAAGGGGAGTTTCATACCCAGTTCTTTCTAGACAATTAATTTTGATATCCTCCCATTTGCCACAGAATCTCTTCTGCCATTAACTTTATGGTTAGCTTTGTAGCTAACATTAGGTTAAACAATAAATTTCAGAGGCAAGCTTGTGAGATTTTGACTTATATTGGATTGTTCTTCAGGAGATAAGCCAAATCCTTTTATTCAGCCTACAAAAAATTCTCAGCATCAGAGTTGTGACTATTGACTCTTTTGCTTAAGCACTGGGTATATCAGACATAATTATTTCTGAATAACTCAATAACAATCAAAAAACTTTCTACCTAATCCCTTAAAAGGTATATATTGATTGCAAATAAAATTAGGTCCAGGTTAAAAAGTGGCTCGAATGGTAGTATTAAATCCTCCTCCTCTCAGCCCCAGCCAATAGATTCCCACTGAAATGCCCAAAAAGATATAAAAATAGAGAACATTTTATATCTACCCTGGGAAACAGGAAAGGATGTGTGGTAATCAGAATAAGTTTGAGAAGACTTCTCTCATGCTTGTCTGAATGTCTGTTATAGCAAAGGTTTATTCCTCAATCCTTCTCTTTTCACATCTTTATTTGAATATTACCTTTCCAGTGAGATCATATATGCAAATTTTCATAGCCCTCTTCCTCTGATGCTACATTTTTTCTTCCCTGTCTTATTTTTCTCCATAGCTTAAAATAATCACCTGCCATACTATAAATTTAGCTTTTAAATTTTATTGTATATCTTCCTGTTTTGTACAACTAGAACATAACCTCTATGAAGGAAGAGTTTCTTCATTTTCCATTGCTATATCCCTATTGCCTAAGATCCTGGTACATAGTAGGCACTCAATATTTCTTAAATGAAGGAATCCCTGTTTTACTGATGAGAAAACTGAAGTTAGAGAATACTATCTTTCTGCTTCATTTCATGTTCATCATTATGTTTCTGAGATTTCTCCATGTTGACATACATAAATCTAATTAATTCTTCTTGGCACAGTATTACAGAATTCGGATGGGTCAATCCTAGTTTTCTATTCCCCCATGGATGGGCATTTATGCTGTTTCCAATACTAATATAACAGCTTGGTGATAGGTGTTGAGCTGGGTGTTTCCAGTTGGCTCAGAAATGCAGAAATCAGTAAAGGTCTAAAGCTAAGGACAAAAGGAACTAAGTCCTCCATATTCTATGTGGACAGAACTGTCAGTCACAGGTGCCGCCTCCCCCTCTGCAGGGCTTGCCTCTCCCAACTGGATATAAGAAGAGGTGTGCGAGGGGGAGGTGGCCTCTTGGCGAGTATTGTGTTCACCGAGAAGCTCTCTCCTCACCTACCCGTGTGTGGGGGGGGGTGGGCGGCAGGGGGCATGTGTCCCTTTCCTGAATCCCAAGGAAGGAGTTCCAGGGTGCCCAAACTGTCTGCCCTACACTGCAGTTTTGAGCTCAGGAACTTCTCTTCTGAGAGTTGCTAATGCCCTGAGATGTTGGAGAAAGGGGCAGGAGAACGAAGACAGCTCCAAGAGAAGGAACGCCAGGAAAGCCACCTGAATCCCTTTTACTTGGCGTGGCAAAACTGTGTGCTTTTTCTGTCTTTTAGGTGATGGGGACATTTCTTTGAAAGAGTTGAGTTGAAATTTGGTACATTCACTGTTGGTCTTTCATCTCTCATCATTGACATGAAAGTTGTTTTCTCTCTTCTTATTTTAACTATATTCTCCTAAAGGCCCAATGTTTCAAACAAAAGCGCTGCTGTTAAACGACTTCATGTGTGGTTGTGTAACTCTTACTGTGAAGACACAATGCCTTTAAATATATCGTGCTGTATTCGGGAGTTCCAATGGGACAGAAATAATTTTTGGTTGTGCATAACAAAATAGTACTACTCGAGGGCTTGAATAACTTAGAGTAGACGCCTAAATAGATTTGATCATATCTTCTACCCAAGGTCCCTCCATGTAGAATATCTTGTCATCATTATGTTTTCCTCTAGTGCTGGGACAGTTAATGTTTGTTAAAAGACTGATAGTTTTTATTAAAGTTATACTGAACTGAAATCATGCATTTAAAGACTGACTGTTCACACCGTGGTTTCTTCTCACACTTTTCCAAATCTGCTTATTGCATATTGTGTTTGAATTGGTTTTCATTGCCAAAGTTTTGATTAAGTAAATGCCATCACTAGAAATTAAATTAGAAGCACTTATCAAATTGCAGCCAAGTGATATCGATCTCTAAGTGTAACCTATATATTCAATGCAGCGGGCAGGGCGTGGGCTTGCTATCTGTGAAATGAACTGTAGTAATAAATTGGGTATACTACATTCCTCATCATGCTTTTAGCATCCATTAACCAATTACTAAAAAGTGGGAGGGGGATGGGTGGAGAAAGAGGATGTGAACGCTGCAGAGTTTTAAATGTATAGTACCAGCAGTGAGGAGAGGGCTTTGCACTATTCACTTCTTCATGGTTCCTTCCGAGGAATTCTTTCCTAAAGTGTTTCTTTACTGCCCATCATCAGATTGTTGGGTATCTCTAACTTACTGTATGCACTCAGGGTGGTTCTTCTCTGGAGAAATGCAACTACAGGCAGAACTTCTTTCACACTACAGCTCCTTGGGAGATTCTGTCCACTCACAAGGCATTGGCAGAGCTGCTGCCAGTATTCCTCCACCAACCCCTTGCCTATCACCTTCAATTAGGGAGAACAGGCGGCGTCCCAACAGACAGCTGTAACTGCTGAGGGGGCCTCTGCAGCTGCCGGGTCAGTGGCAAGATTCTGCAAATGAATGGCCAGATTGCTGCCTGAGGGTGTGGAGATTTAGGATTTCCTCTGCAGGGGCAATTGCCTCCAACTCAGAGGTGGAAAGAACTTCTGTTGAGGCTTTCTCCCTTAAGGGAAGGGATGCCAGCACACAGTGAAGCCCTGAATTAATTGGATGTCAGCCCTGACTTTGCTGTCCGGAGGACTGTGATAACTGGGTCATTCTTATTTTAATCCCAGCTAAGGAAATTGCGGGATTAAAATAATTGCATGGATATTTCTAGGGCAAACTAGAGTAGCAACTGAGGTTCATGGATAAGCTATCTCTTGGCTAAGTCTCATCTTATTCTCACTTCATTCTCTTTCTCTCTCCTCCTTACCTCCCCAGCCCCACCCTTTGCTCCTTTACTTACCTGCAATTTTGGATGGTAGTGAAAAGAGCTTTGGAGTTAGATTTGGATAACATTCCCAATTTTCTGCTTATTAGCCAGTGTGACTTTGGACAAAATGCTTTATTTGTTGATCCTCCATTTTCTCATCTACCAAATGGGTTGCTGTGAGAATTAAATACTGAGTTAAATGATGCAAAGAGTCTTGCACCTGGTACATCATTGGCACATCACTGAGGACTAACTCCTTTATTTTCCCCAATATTATTTCTCCATTTTATTCATACTGGGGATTCACAGCTGTAGTCTACAAAGCTTTAAAGCTTTTCCTGATGCTCTGAGAACATCTTGGATTGTTAAAATAATAATCCACATCAAGTACTGTTTAATTCCAGGCCAAATTAACTCCATGGCTGTCATGTCGCTCATTGACTAATTGGTTGATTGATTGATTCATTGAAAACTTGTCTCATAAGCAACACTGTATTCCGGATGATGGCTGTACCAGGAGGTGGGGAAGAGGAAGTCTTTTCAAGGAGATAAATGAGAGTTAAGTCTGGGAAGGTAGAAAATGTTCTCATAAAAAAGAGAAATGTGCTATGCATATATGGTATTTTAGTTAAGACTAACTTTCTGTGAAATAACAATAATAAAATCCTACCCCAAATGATTTGTTTGGTAATTTTATATTTTCTTCTCCTTGTCTTTCTCAAGGTGGGTATCTACCTTCATGCAGGGTGTAGAGGTTATGAGCACAGACACATAGACTGTAGTCTAGAACTAGACTTGCTGGTTTTACAATTCAGGCTCAGTCACTTACTGGTTACATGACCATGGGCAAGTAACTTAGCCTCTCCCTGCTTCAGTTTCCTCATTTGTAAAATGGGGTCTATAACAGATAATTACCTGATAGGGTTGTTGTGAGGATTAAATGGGCTAGTATTTGTAAAGCATTCAGAATGGTGCCGGGTACACAGCCCTAGAGTATTGATAGTTAGCCTAGAGTTACCCCTAGAGTATTAATAGCAGTGTAGAGCAGTGTTTTTAACCCATGGTTACACTGCGTCTTTTCTGTATTCTCACTAGTCCAGAAGATTTTGTCCAGATTTGCTTTCCTTAATTTGTATTATAAAACAAGAGGATATAGAATACTCTCTTCTAAATTACACACCTGACCTTAAGATTCCTATATACCTTCTCTACCCCTTTCTCTAGCTGTCCTCTATTAGGAATCATAGAATAAAATCAGTCAATAGATAATAAATGTTGGGTATTTGATGGGCTGTGGAGGGTGGTTAGTTATATATCTAAAAGCCAAAATGATGGAGTGAAATTGGCTGGATTATTCCTGTAAGAACTTTCCCAGCATTAATGAAATGCAGTGGACCCATTTCCCTCTATAGAACACATCTGGTGTAATTTCCTCTTTGGCCGTAAATTTCTGCAGCCACAGACATCTGAGCAATAAATTCTTTGTTTAATTTCTCATAGCCGCCTGTTGGGAAGGGGTTCCTTCACATGATTATACTTGATGTGAAAAAGAAATGACAATGTTCCTATTTGGTTTTAATCAGTTTGTTTCTCTCTGTGTTATATATAATGCTTAGGTTATTTTTATGCACTTAAGCATAATGGGATAATTAAATAGAGTTCTAATGGTTTTAATTCTCCCTGTCTTTATAAAATTGTATTTCTTTTAATAGTATTGAGTTTGAGAAAATGAAGGCATATATTTTATGTAGTTACCTACTTTTGTGATTTGTATTTATGACATTAGGTAGCCCTTAATACTCATTAACCGTATTTTCAGGTGCAATATTGCTCAGGGTCAGGGAAGGATTTAACTCCTGTGTCTTAGGCTGTCATATGCTCTCCCTGGAAGATGGTCCACAGCAACGGGTTCGAGCTGATGGAGTTAATGTCATTCTCCCAGTTCTCTCTCTTCCTTTATGTAGAATTAAAGCTTCCACTCTAATCATTCTTCATGAATTTTATTTGGTTTTAATAAGTTGAATCTACAGTGCCTTAATTTTCATAACTTCCAAGTTTCATTTAGAATCCTTTACAGTAAGCATTGTACGGTAGTGCACCAGTACATGGATCTCTGGGGGGAAATGCCTTGGTTTGTAGCGAATGTCCCCGTGATATAAATACTCCCATCATGGCTGATTTCAAGATGCTGACATGACATCACTGAATGTAAAGATGGGAAGAGATGTGTACACTTGTGGCTTGAGAGCCAATGAGGCAGCTCCAGTACACCACAGCCTCTATAATTAACAGCATATTTTAACCAACAAAATGAATCAGTATTCCAAAATTATTCTACACTAGTTGAAAGACATTATATATACATATGTATAAATGTATGTGTGTATATGTATATGGGCGTGCATATATATGTGTATATATATGTATACAGGATATATTTTATATCTCTATATATCTAAATATCAAAATCTCCTTTTCTTTTGTAGCCAGAATTTTAGGCATTTTGATTTCCTTGGCAACCGGGTATCATGTGACTGCAAGTGAAATCCAGCATAACAGCTTTACTCCTTTGGATAAAGCCTAAATGAATAAGGATATTAGGTATAAAAACTCTCCAAAATTGGAGAGATGCCTTCTTCTCAGGTTGCTTTTCTAACAAGCCAGGTGTTCTTAGACTAAAAAAAAAAAAGAAGACAGAGCATTGTTCTGTTAACCTGGTTTTTAGTTTAACTCTATTTAAACGAATAAAAGGTCTAATCAAAGAGGCATCTCCCTTTACACTTACTGAAAACAGACCCAGATTGCTGTAAATTGTGAATTTTTTTTTTGATCATTCAAGTACTGCTCTCCAGGGAACTTCTCTTAGGCTGACTGAGGTTACACCTGGGATGGGCACAGCTTGGGAAGCTCTCAAGTGCCTTGAGAATTCTGTCTTTATTATCCTGAATGCACTGGAGTTTAGTAAAGGAGTTGTGCATGGTGCCTAGGAATATTCAGCTGGCTGTGGTTGTGTGTCCGACCAAAACCTCCCAGTGTAATGGTCCCTTGGACTTCTCTGAAATTCGGTTTACCATGTATGCAGTCATAGGTGTGGTGGTTGGAAGAGATAAACTGGCTTTGCTGCACTGAAAAACTAGACCTGATAAAACACTGAGGCTCATTCTTGTTGTCAATAGGGTTTATAATGTCAGCAGGGCTGGCTACCTGATTTACAGGGCCTAGTACAAAATGAAAGGGTGGGTCCCTTTGTTAGAATTGTTAATAATTTTGAGGCAGTGACAGCAGAGCATTAAGGCAAGTGTGAGGCTCTTCCAAGTGTGGGTGAGTGACTGCACTGGTCATATGTCCATGAAACCAACCCTGGATGTCAACATGGTTCCTCCACATCTTCTTTCCACCATCCCTTGGAGTCCCTGTGATGATGGAGCTGGACAGTTTCAGGAGGGACAATATGTACCTGGGTTATGGGAGGCCTCCATCAACATGGACAAGAAAGTTTCCAGCCTTTAAATGAAAAATGGGAGTCAGCATTTCCTTCCGAAGACAGCCTGGGCAGAGAACTACGATATACAGCACCAGAATCATCAGTCAGTAGAATTTCAATAAAAAGGGAATTGCGGGCTTCCCTGATGGCGCAGTGGTTGAGAGTCCGCCTGCTAATGCAGGGGACATGGGTTCGTGCCCCAGTCCGGGAAGATCCCACATGCCGCGGAGCGGCTAGGCCCGTGAGCCATGGCCACTGAGCCTGCGCATCTGGAGCCTGTGCTCCGCAACGGAAGAGGCCACAACAGTGAGAGGCCCGCGTACCACAAAAAAAAAAAAAAAAAAAAAAAAAAAAAAAGGGAATTGCCATGATGTAAAGTCCAAATGGTAAAACTTGGGGCTTCCTTAGCCAAAAGGAGTCAGAAACCTTAAACCAAAAAATGAGATTGGTTTTCAGTGAGAACACTGTGCGTAACCTGCCATCTAAGCAAGAATGACTAAGCAGAGAAAAACAGGCTCATTTTCTGCTATGATTTCTATAAAAACAGCACTAAAACAGGACTATAAAATCTGTGAAACCAGCTGCTAACTGACTTGGTGGAAAATGCTTAATTAGTAACATCCAGAGGTTAAAATACAGTTTAGACTCTCTTTTAAAACAAAAAAAAGTCAGTGTCCTCTTATGGCCAATGCATTACACAGATCTATTGGGAATGATTTTTCCCACTATAAAAGGATTCTCCAGAGCAGAATTGTGTCTAAAGCCTCGCTGTCACTTAAAAGTGTAAACAGGGCTTCCCTGGTGGCGCAGTGGTTGAGAGTCCGCCTGCCGATGCAGGGGACACGGGTTCGTGCCCCGGTCCGGGAAGATCCCACGTGCCGCGGAGCAGCTGGGCCCGTGAGCCATGGCCGCTGAGCCTGCGCGTCTGGAGCCTGTGCTCCGCAACGGGAGAGGCCACAACAGTGAGAGGCCCGCGTAATGAAAAAAAAAAAAAGTGTAAAGAGTTGACAGTTCTTATTCTTCTACCTTGATATAAATGACAGTTGGGGACGGCACTAGAAAATGTAGAGGCAGGAGACTGTAGCTAGCTGAGTGAGAGCCTGGATATTAGGGGAGATAAAGTGTGATGAAGCTTGTCCAGAGTTGAATAGGGTGTTAAGAAATAATCAGGTCTATTGCAGGTTCATAGACTTGTTAACAGATAAACTGAGGCATATTAAAATTTTTAACAGTTCATTTAAGCAAAAATCAATTGGAATCAGGCAGTGCCAAACTAGAAGTGGTTAGGAGCATGCTGCTGATAGGAGCCAGGAGAAAGGTTTATAAAGAGAAATTGTGGAGAGAAAGAAAGGAAATATTTGATTGGCTATAGCTTAAAGCCTGTTGGCTGTGTGTGAGTGGTTGTCCTCAGTGTTTTGATTTTGTAACCTTGAGGCATTTATGGGCTTAGATTATTTTTTAATATCTTTATTGAGGTATAATTGCTATACAATGGTGTGATAGTTTCTGCTTTATAACAAAGGGAATCAGCTATACATATATATATATATCCCCTTATCTCCTCCCTCTTGGTCTCCCTCCCACCCTCCCTATCCCACCCCTCTAGGTGGTCACAAAGCACCGAGCTGATCTCCCTGTGCTATGCGGCTGCTTCCCACTAGCTATCGATTTTACATTTGGTAGTGTATATATGTCCATGCCACAATCTCACTTCGTCCCAGCTTACCCTTCCCCCTCCCCATGTCCTAGACCACCACCACAAGTGCCATGTCAGTCTAATGGCCTCCCTGTTTAATTAGTTTAAGACTGTATTTCTTGCACTACACAGCCTAGGGGATGTGGTTGTCTTCCATGGCTTCAGCAAGGTCCTTGAGGCTGAGGACTTGCAAAGGTCTGGCTCTAGCCTGTAGCTCTTTTCTGAGCTGCAGACTCAGACCTCATCCCCCACCCTGTTCCCAGGGACACTGAACTTGTGGGACTTACACGGTGCCTTTCCCCTTGCTGTGCCCTCTGCCTGTCCTTCCATCTCGGACATTCACCACCAACATCCCCACCATACTGTCTTTCTAACTTGCTGATTCCTTCACATTCTTCTAGACTCAGTTCAAATGTAGTTCTTCCTGGAAGCCTCCCTCACTTCTCTTTCTGATTTTTATGTCCTTCCTCCAGCATCCTTCGCCACTTCCTTCTTACCTACAATGCTTATGGCAAATTGTGGGTTAATTAATTGGTCTCCTTTCCCAGAGCTAAAGCTCCTCAAAGGGCCAGAACCAATCACATCATGTTCTTTTTATATTTTCAGTTCCTTAGTCCAGTGCCTGAAGCAGTGTGTGTGCAATAATTACATGTTGGATGGATGAATGAGTGAATGAATAAACAAATAAATAGACATTGTAATTCCAGAGGGGCAAGTGAAGAAGTGGTTTCTACATTCCGGGCCCTTTGTCTAAGAAAAATTGTTCAGGAGTGGTTAGTGGAGAGGTAGGAAATGTAAGCATTGTTTACATGTAGCTTAACTAGTAGGTTGCTACTGAGAACACGCTTAGGTAGAGTAAACCTGGAGCTTGTTTCCTCACTGCTTCTGTAAGGGGTGATGGGGAGAATTGTTTCACGTTCCTGTGCTGGCTGTATATCAATGTGGCCTTTAGTTGTGACTCTGTTCTGGCCAGGCGTTCAGGGTACGTACTCACAGCTGGGGCCTTCGTATTCATTCACTCCCTTGCTCCTTCAAAAGTGTTTCTCTCTGCGCCACTTTTGACTATATTCATGAAATTGCTATGATGGCTGAAGGGGATGGAATGGGTTCCTGCTGTGTGATCTCACTGCTCCCAGGGTCATGACGGGGCTCTGGGAAGCAGTGCGGTTGGTGATTGGTTGGCTGCTGCCCGATCTCATCTCACCTTCCCTGCTTGACACTGACTTTCGCCACTCAAGTTTTTTGGGGACAGCCAAGTCCTCGGTGCTGGGTTTGCTCCCTGCTGAAACAGCCCCAGAAAAATGGGACCACCTGCCTCAACTGTGCAGTTGCCCTGAAAGGCTAGACCAAGAGACCAAGTGGCAGATAAATGAGAAGGTGATGGAGTGAGTTAATTTAAATGACCCAGGAGACCCACAGGGTCAGGGTCACCTCCTGTGGGAACTCCTGCTTCTTGGTTTCAGCACTTGCACAAGAATCTTGGCAGTGGATATACAGGTGATTGACAGGCAAGCATTTCTAATTTTCTTGTGTTCTCCCCACAGTGTGTTAGAAAGAAATATACTTAAAAGGAAATAAATTTGTAAATCCTGCAAGTTATGAAAGAGGTAGCTCTTGAAAGTCCTGCTTTGTAGACCCACCCGATAAGCACCAAAGACTGTGAGGATGAGAAGGAAATTTGAAGAAAATCCAACCCCTTGATTTCTTAGGTAATCATAATAATTAGCATTCCTTGAGAATTTACTGTATACCAGCATAAGTATCATCATTCTATTATCTCATTTAATCCTCAAAATAACTCTGGGAGGTGGGTCTTATTATTTTCATTTTAAAGATGAAGAAATTGATGTTCAGAGAAGTGAAATAAATTACTTGATATCACGTAACTAGTGGGCAGTGGAGCCAGAGTTAGGACCCATAAGACCCTTAATTTTACATCTATAATATTAGCTGCTATTTATTTTTTAGTGTACTAGATACTGGGATGAGCTCTTTACAAAATCATTGTATCTTCATGAGTTTGAGAGACATATGTTGTTATGTCCACTAGACAGACTAGGAAACTGAGATTCCAGGAGGTTAGGGGGTCTATTAAAGGTCAAGCAGCAGAAATGGACTAGAAATCTAGGCCTTCTTTCAGGGAAGTGTTCTTTTAATTCTTTCAGGTTATGTCGATGTCTTAAAGTTTAGAAGGAATTTTTGACAATATTATTTTCAGATCCTAGGACGGAAGGTGGGGGAAAGTTAACGTGCCAGATTGCCTATTGGTATTTCGCATTTTTCCTGCCCACCTATGTTCTCTCCCAGGTATCAGAGGGGTTGGAAGTCTGAAACTACATTTCCCAGAATCCTTTGCCAGCAAAGTTCTACTACTTTAGATTCCACAGGAATTTGCAGATTTGGGAAAGGAAGAGAAGCAGCAGTCATTATCCCACTTCATTTCCCATCTCCTACTACTTCCTGTCCCCTCATTTACTCCACTCTAGCCCTCTCATCCTCTTTGCTGTTTCTCAAATAACTCCAAGAATACTACACTGTCAGAGATTTTGCACTTGATTATCCTTCCACCTGACTGTTCTTTCCTAAGATATCTGCATGGCTTTCTCCATCACCTCTTTCAGGTCTTTGTTCAGATGTCCCGTACTTACTGAAATCTTCTCTGAGCACCTCATTTAAAATTGTAAAATCCATCCTGGAAGATGCTGTCCCCCATTCCTTGCTTCAGTTTTACTCCTTAGCATTTATCATCATCTGATATTTATTTTACTTTTTAATTTATTTCAATCAATTTCCGCTAGAAGGTAAGCTCCACAAAGGCAATTATTCATGTCTGTTAATTACTGATTTCCTAGACTGGGAACATATCTGACTCAGATTAGGCACTCAGTAAATATTTTGCAAATGAATGAGAATAAATACTGCCACTGACAGGTGACCACAGGTGGTGACTCTATGCGTGGGGCACTGACGCGATCCTGACGCCAACTGTAGGAGTCTCATTTGTTGTTTTGATCCAGAGCCTGCCCTTACCTTTGCCTTTACTTTTGCTCTTTCTTGCTACTCTGATCTGTGAGGGCATCTATGTTGGATAAAAGATCCAATTTTCCATAAAAAATGCAGATGGCATTATTAGGAAGACTGTGCACAGCAGGGAGCTTCACCCTGCCAAGCATTTGTAAGGTCTTTATTGTGGCAGTCAGTGATGCACCAAAGGGGAGGCAGGAAGGCTGTTTGCCCTGATGGGGAGGGTATTTCATTACTGACGTTGTTTAGAATTGCCAATGCATGGTGATAATAGAAAGCTGACTTTTAGTTGGCTTTATTTATAGTCTTTTACAGAAAAAGTACCCTGTTATTGCCTTCACAGGAAATAGACCACTTCCACTGCCCTACCCTTGGTACACTACAGATAGCAGCATAGAGGTGGCTGAGGGTCTGAAGCTGACCTCTAGCTTGTATGCCCACAATGATTGGGAGCTCACTGTGGTAATACCTCTACTACTGAACACACTGTTCATTTGCGAGGAAGGTTAATGTGGGCACTAATACACATCTTGAATTTGTTCAATTTGTTCACTGCTTCCTGATAGCCCATTCTTATTTCCAAGTCCTGAATTTCCATGTAGGGGGAGGTTTCTAAGTGTATTATCTATTGCTTTGTAACAAATCACTCTAAAACGTAATGGCTTAAAACAACATTAATTATCTCAGAGTTTCTGAGTGCTTGGAATCCAGGCAGTTTAACTGGGTCTTCTGTTTCAGGGTCTCTCTGTGGGTGACAGGCCTTTCTGGGATCTTAATTGTTGGAGCCTTGTTAGTATCATACTTGGCTGTCAGGAGACGGAGATGAGTTATGAGTTACTGAGACCAAATATGTTAATAGAATCAGATTACACTACTAGGCTGTGATCAAGGTGTAGGCAGGGGTTGCAGTGTTATCTCAAGGTTCAACTGGGGAAGCATTTACTTCCAAGCTCACTCACATGGTTGTTGGAAGACCTCGGGCCTCAGTTCCTCAATGGCTATTGGCCAGAGGTTGCCCTCAGTTCCTTGTCGTGTGGGCCTCTTCATAGAGCATCTGACAACATGGCAGAGTAAGCAAGTTAGAAGGTAAGAAAGAGCACCAGCAGGAAGGAGAGGACTAGCAAGACAGAAATCACAATTTTATAACCTAATCTTGGAAGTGATATCCCATCATTTTTATTGTATTCTATTAGAAGCAAGTCACTAGGTCTGGCACACATACATACATGGGAGGGAATTCCACAAGGGTGTGACTATCAAAAGGCAGGGATTATTGGGAGTCATTTCAGATGCTGCCCACCACACTGGATTTCTTTATCAGCAGTTACTCCACATATTTTAAGTATTCAATCACTGGACCTTGGGAGTAGTATTTTTCTTTCTATAAGCCAGGCCCTATTATTGCTATATCTTGTAGAAATTCCTTGAAGTATCTGGCTGATTAATGGGTTTATTTTCTGGGTTACACTGAGGATGAAAAGTTTTCCTGCTTTGAAATTTCAAAGGGATCAAATATTATTATTATTATTATTTTTTGCGGTACGCGGGCCTCTCACCGCTGTGGCCTCTCCCGCCGTGGAGCACAGGCTCCAGATGCGCAGGCCCAGCGGCCATGGCTCACGGGCCCCCAGCTGCTCCGCGGCACGTGGCATCCTCCCGGACCGGGGCACGAGCCCGCGTCCCCTGTATCGGCAGGCGGACTCTCAACCACTGTGCCACCAGGGAAGCCCCAAATATTATTTTTATGTGGAAATTTTTTACTATTCTTTAAGAAAAGACAGGTGCACGGGCAATACAGTGAGGTCTTGCATGGGAAGATATCTTGCTGTTAACGTTTATCCATAAAAGAGTTGTGTGGATATCAAATACAGCTGTCCCTCAGCATCCACAGGGGATTTGTTCCAGGACCTCTCGTGGTTACCAAAAGCCACAGATGCCTAAGTCCGTTATGTAAAATGGCATAGTATTTGCGTATAACATACACACATCTTCCTGTATACTTTAAACATCTCTAGATTACTTACAATATCTAATATAATGTAAATTCTATGTAAATAGTTGCTCTCGTGTGGCAAATTTTTGTTTTTTGGAACTTGCTGGAATTTTGTTTTCAAATATTTTTTATCTTCAGTTGGTTGAATCCGCAGATGCAGAACCCATGCATGTGGAGGGCCAACTGTATTGATACATATTCATTTCTCCTCAAGACTTTGCTGGCAGTAAGTCACTACCTTCTATCATTTTTGTTATTGTCATTGTATATCTTTGGTCATTATTAGTAGGTGATTTCAGTGCCATCCTCACATCACCTAAGTATTCACCATTTTAGTTTGTGCCAATGGTGTCCTACTACAATCATCTGTGACTCTCTGTCTGAGGGCTTTGCCCAGCATATGGGCTGAAGATGGATGGCAGTTCAGGATAACTATGCCAGCTTCCTGGCTCCTTAGGTGGATAATACTGAGGTGTGCTCTATATTCCTAGATTTCTCCATTAGGACTGAGCCCCTGTTGGCCATATCTGTAACCAGCTCAATAAAGATCCCTTTGAGGATTCCTTTCTCTGCCTTGTCTCATGTTCCATGCCCCTACAAGTGCTTCCTGGGATCACCAAACCCCTGTTTTAGCATGTGCTTTTGGGGGAACTCACTGGAAGACAGATCTTTATAGATGAGTTTGTTCAGGTATGGGTAACCTTGTTTAGATGTTTAAAAGATTTTAAAATTTGTATTTATCTTGATTACTCAAAATTTTGTCAGTTTGGAGGTTGTGTTCCTTTAACTCATTTTTCCTGGATTTAGGAGCCCTTTTAAAAATTTTTTTTACTTTGTTAAAATTTTATTTATTTTTTTGGCTGCGTTGGGTCTTCATTGCTGTGAGTGGGCTCTCTCTAGTTATGGAGAGTGGGGGCTACTCTTCGTTTTGGTGCACGGGCTCCTCATTGCGGTGGCTTCTCTTGTTGCAGAGCACAGGCTCTAGGCGTGTGGGCTCAGTAGTTGTGGCTCGCGGGCTCTAGAGCACAGGCTCAGTAGTTGTGGCGCATGGGCTTAGTTGATCCGCGGCACGTGGGATCTTCCTGGACCAGGGCTCAAACCCATGTCCCCTGCATTGGCAGGTGGATTCTTAACCACTGTGCCACTCGGGAAGTCCCTAGGAGCCCTTTAAAAAGTATAGGCACTGGTCTTTCCTCAGCTCAAAGGTTTGATTAAGCTCTAGCTTGGATGTTGTTTTCTTTTTCAATTTATTCTGATTTAATCTTTATGAAGTTCAATTTGTTCTGGTTACTCCTCTACTATCACTAAACATCACTAAACATCTGAATATTCTTTCTCCTTTTTCTTCTTCCATATCTATAGTTGTCTTTCTCATTACTTGCCTATATTTGTTCTTATCCCCTGCATTCTAAGAAAGCTTTTCAAATTTGTTAACCACATTGTTCCTTCAGTTTTCTGCAGCATAAGTTCTGCTCTTTACTCCCTCAATGTGCTCTTAAATTCTGCTTCTGTGTTTTTCCAGTTCCTCATTATCTTGTACATATCCCCCTTTCATCTCATCTCAACTTTTAAAATGACTTGTTTTGTTTCATATATGACATAACTTTTACACTTTACTAAAATTTTCATTTAGATCATACATTTAATGATATTTAGAGCTATGCTTCTCTCTAGGTCTTCTGGGTGCTATTTTCCCCTCTTGTTCTGTAGTTTGTATTGAGTTTTGTTTCATATTGACATTTATTCTCAACCTTGGTAAAAATAACATCTATCTAGATTTAGTGTTTACCGACAAGTAGGGAGATTACTTTGGCCTATGTGCTTCTTTGTGCAGAGATCAAATCCCTTTCTCAGATCCCTGTTGGAAGAGGGAAGGTTCATATCCACAGGACCTAGAGAAATTTCTATTTTTCTAGCAAGCATGAATCCAGTGAGGGCTTCTCCTTTATTGCCTAATTTTCTGGGGTGTTAAAAAGCGTAATTAAATTTCCTAGGATGCTCCATGCCATTTCTAATTGTGCCCACTCTTAACCCCTCCCCCTACTTCCTGCCCCGTTATTTTCTAGGAGTTACAGACCCTGCAAGGATATAGGGGAATACCAGTAGAGGTGGGAAGGAGTAGTTTCGGGAGTTCAGAGATCTCCACACTGCACCATGCAGTGTTCTAAGCATTATAGAGGGATGATTTCTCAAAGCAGACCTTACATGTCTGTCTAAGAAGCATGTTATATTGCGAGGTTATAGTAGACTTTTCCTACCTTATTTTACGTGGTCCTTTTTTCATAAAGCAAAGCTGGTTAATGCCATGTCCATATTTCATGTAATTGTTACTAGTTTATCCCAGATTTTGGCATTAGAGTGTATGACAGCCTTCATTTCTAATGACCTTATGAATTATCTTCTTTTAATATGTTATCATTAATATTTCTGTGTAAGATTGGGAGATACTGGGTAAGTATTAACTAGACACTTTTTTTAAAAACATTTAATTGGCATATGTATATAGGATTTTGCTAATTAAAACTTGTTGTACAAATGTAAAGCATTTTTCCCTTTACTTTTTTTTTTTGGCTTTATTTATTTATTTTTGGCTGAGTTGGGTCTTTGTTGCTGGATGTGGGCTTTCTCTAGTTGCAGCAAGCGGAGGGTTACTCTTCACTGTGGTACACGGGCTTCTTATTGCAGTGGCTTCTCTTGTTGCATAGCATGGGCTCCAGGCATGCGAGCTTCAGCAGTTGTGGCTTGCAGGCTCTAGAGCGCATGCTCAGCAGCTGTGGCACACGGGCCCAGCTGCTCTGTGGCATGTGGGATCTTCCTGGACCAGGGATCGAACCCGTGTCCCCTGTATTGGCAGGCGGACTCTTAACCACTGCACCACCAGGGAAGCCCTAGACACTTTTTTGAATGAGAACTCTCACTTTCATGTATGTTACAATAAGTGCATAATAGATTTTGTCTAACTAGTTGAACATGATGTATAACAATAAGGCTTTGTGACTCTTGTGTTTTAAACGTTACTTATAGGAAACATTGTTTTTCTATGATGGGATTAAAATATCACCTATGACAAATATCTCTATAAGCCTGCTTTGTATAGCCTATAAATGTCTACCTTAAAATTATTTTTGAGGTAACCACCACAACTTTAATCTATCTGCCAATCTTGAGGAATATTGCTATCAAATCTTATGACCAGGTACCCCAAAGTGTACATATTCATGGCTGTTACTTCATGTCTGTTACTCAGAATTCATGATTACATCTAACCCAGTGACAGAAACTCCGGGGAAGAGATCCAAGAAAGCAAAATATAAGCCATGCAGAGTACGTTCCCCATCTTTATCAGCTGTTAAAAACATCAGCCTAAGAGTGCCTGATGAGCAGGAGGATATCATAAAAGTGCAAGCTTTTGAAGGCGTTTTCTGATATGCTGCAAATCAAAAAAGTGGAAAGCCAGACTTCAGAATTCATGTGCTTGTTCATCTGAAGTTTAAACTTTGGCCCTGGCCACCTTTGATTAAGATTAACCATAGAACTACAAGACTTTTCATGGTATAAATAAACACACCTGTGGACCAGAGATCACATGTTGCTCAATCTATTGATAAGTAGAAAAATCTGCACATTTATTTATTTTTAGGAGTGTGCTGGAACAGCTTTTATTGATTCCTGAGAACCAGTTGTGTGGGTCTCTTCCGAACTCTGCATTCAGTGACATCACAATGGTAGCCTGAAACTGACCATGTTAGGAGCATTTATGTCATACAGATTGGCAAATGCTATAGTTGGGGCTTTTTTTTCCTCCAGAGAGCCAGTTGTTAAACATTTATTAGCACACCACTATTATTAGGGCCCTTTTTATACTTTCTTTCCTGGTGATTACATGATTATATTTAGTTATTTATATTAAACCTGTCAGCCTTCATTATAGCAATTGACTCAGCAAATGGTATTGAATTTGAATTTTCATAAATTTGCTTTTATACAAGAGCAGAAATGCATATCCAAGCAGTGGTTTTGTACCTTTTTCATAAGGAATTGTTGGTTGTGGCTAAGAATTACAAAAAGGCAACAACTGTAAGCTAGGTCCTCTTTGATTTTTTTTTTATCATTAATCTTTCCAAGCTAAAAGATGCACTTCTATTTCAGTTTTACTTAAGCTTTAATATCAATTAGAAGTTGAATACCTCCATTTACATTAATAAGGGACTTAATTTCATTTTCCCTAGAGTGTGTTTTATAGATGAGTGCTCCTAGCTTAGGGTCCTGCTTCCATTTCTACTCCATCACCTGGAGCATGGAGGCCCTATCACCCTGGAGTACGGGGGCAGGTTGTCTGAGAGGAGCACCCTAAGAAGTAAGGAAGCAGGGGTTCCAGGAAACTGCTGGCCTTGGCACTGCTGTCCCCTCCATTTCTCTCGACCGCCTCTATATTTCTTTCTTTCTCAACCTTTCCAGTCTCTTTTCATCATAATCTAATTGATCGTTCATTGTACTTATTAGGTTGCATTTATATCTCTGACTTTAATTTAAAAAAAGAAACAGTTGATGGGAAAGACAGCTTGTACAGTCATGTGGGTAACCTGGGTGAGAAAGCAATTTGTCATCGCTTTAAATAGATATTTAAAAAAATGCATGTTTAATATTAATTTGAGGACGAGGGAATGTCAGCACCTGTTAAGAATCCTTTGTTGTTTCAACATGAAATCACTATTCTTGTCTCTTCTACAGGACCAATTTACATGTGGTTAGCTGTGAAAGGATCTGAGGACACAGGGTTGAGTTAACTGGCACCTTATTTCAAGTTAATTCAGTAGTATTTTAATGTTCCTTAGAGAAATACTTCTCAAGTTATCATGTGCATATCTATCACCTGGGAATCTTATTAAGAGCAGATTCAGGGAATTCTGATTCAGTCAGTCTGAGGCAGGGCCTGAGATTCTGCGTTCCTAACAAGTTCCCACATGATGCTGATACTGCTGGTCCAGGAGCCACACTTTTGCAGGGGTGGGTGTGAGGGTATGTGTCACATCCCCTTTGGCTCAAATGGAAGGGTCAGTATTTCTATATGAAAAGTGGGTGGGGGGGAATGTTAAGCTAGTTTTCTTTTTTTAAGCTAGTTTTATTTATTTTTACTTACGAATCCTTAAAACATTTTTTGGGGGGTGAGTGGTTTATTGGCCCTCCCATTAAAGAAATTCCTAGCTTATTTTAGATATCTTGCCAAAAACAGAGGTTTATCCTCTTAGGAGAGAATTATATGATTCTGTGATTTTAGAATTTACATTTCAAAGTTCCTGCTTAGAACATGAGATATGAAAGCTCTGATAGGCCTATACTTGTGACTGTTTTAAAAATGACAAAATTTTGATCTACTCAGTGGGAATCGTTGTGAAAAAATTCTTTTAAAAGGAGTAATAAAGGGCATTGAGACTGAAAAACATGAAACATAAAGCCCACCCTTTGTGTGATGATTTAAAGTGAACACCTAGTTATCTAAATGGTGATATTTCCATAAGAATTTGTTATGATGAGCATGTAAATTTACATCTCCATGTACTAGGGCATTCTGACTTATGACTGTGGGGATATGAAGTTGCCATATATCAAGCAGATTCCCCACCCCACATGCAGATTTCAAGTCTATAAATCTGAGCAAACCACAAACCATATTAGATGCCACAAGCATCTAATATGTGTCCTTGCCAGGTACATATTAGATGCTCAATAATTACTTGTTGGATGAATTGAATCCAAAGGAAACTTACATGCGTAACTTGCTTACCAGCCTGCACAATTTAAACAATACCTGCCACAAGCAAGTGCTTCAGAAATGAATCCTCCCATACTAACCTCTTCAGACCTGGAAGATGAGCAACATTCTTTTGTTGGTCTTTGTGATCTGGTGCTACCTGTATCTACAAAGCTCCCCTCGATCACTTCAGCCAACACTGAGTTTTTCTCATGTAAACACCCACAGTACTTAACCTAGTTCATATTTCTGCCATTTGTACTTTGAAAATATTGCATCTCCAAAAACACTGTGAAATTCTTAAAAGCAGAGATAATGTCCCGTTATTCTTGTGGGTTCCATTGTATGTATCACAGAGCAGGAATTCAATAAAAAATTTATTAAATTGATTTTCCTGCTTTGATAGGTGATTGTTGATAACAGTTTATTTGTTAAATATTTCTGTCACATATTTCAGGCAAGGCTGAAACCTTCCAGACTCAGCCAAACAAAATATGTCATTGCTTTAAGAAATTTTCTTATGACAGCCTTCGAAACCCCCATAATATATCTCTCGATAAAAAAGGCATAGGCATGTTTCTCCAAGGCTCAGCTAGGCATGGTTGTCACTGTATTTCCCCAAGGTAGAGGTGAGAATAGCTTTTGTTATAGTTCCATCAGGTACTTCTGGTTGATATTTTTTCTCTATTTTTTTAAGGGTCAACTGAGCATGATTTTGGCATGATTATTTCAACCAATCAATACTCTGAGAACAACCCTTCTAAATCATGAGGAGACATAAGTAAGTATTTTTAAATGCATTTAATAGCTGATATTCCTGGAAGTTTAATCTGGATCATATCCACTTCTAGGTGCTTCAGTGAAAGAGTTTATTTTATCTTTGCAGCAGCACTGTGAGCTAAGTAATGTATTACATATAGATATAGCGAGAAACTGAGGCTCAGAGAATTAAAGACTTTCCCAATGTCATGGGGCCAGGAAACGCAGAGCTGGGACTTGGACCCAGACTGTCTCTAAAACTATGCTAATACAATAGCCACTGGCTATATGTGACTACTTAAATTACAAAAAATAAAAAATTCAGTTTCTCATTCACACTAACCACATTGCAAATGCTCAGTAGCCACGTTTGACTAATGGCCGCCGTATTGGACAAAGCAGATATAGAACATTTCCACCACTGCAAAAGTTCTATTGGACAGCACTGCTGTAGTGCCTCTACCTGCTGGTGGCTTGCTGGCCTTGTGCCTCTTGAGGAACTCACCACAGAAGGGCCTGGAAGCTGGAGAGGGCAACTTTTGGACAGGTGTGTGTGTGTGTGTGTGTGTGTGTGTGTGTGTGTGTGTGTGTGTGTGAATGAAGACGTGAGCAGTAGAGTGGGTGAGGAAAGGAAGAGCTCTAGTACACCCTGGACCTAGGTTGGTGTCCTCAGTAGGGACTGAGGTCTCCCTGGAATAGACCGTGGAACAGCTGCAGTGGGGGAGGATCTTCCCGTCTCCCCACGAGAGAGGTAGGGAGTCTGGGGAGCTAGTTTAAAGGCTAAGTGGCTGGGCTGGAGAGAGGAAGGAAAAAAGAAGAAAGCTGTACATCAGATAGCAATAACCGTCCACCCCCACCTGGACTATGTCTGTCCTAAGGGCCCGCTCCCCCTGGAGAAACACGATTTCACCCAGGCCTCTGGGAGGGCGCTGGAGAAGTGTGCGAGCACAGCATATACTTGACAGCCTTTGACTGACTGACCTCCTTGGGTCCACTGGGGCTTGGATGGCCTGACCACTGCAGAGCCACTATCTGAATTCCTGACAGACTCTCAGGACTGATATTCTGATTGCTTTACACATGCTGACTAGCATCCCAGTACAGACCGACCGTCTCAGACACAATGACCACTCCAGATATGCACTGAAATAAAAATGACAACTATGGCTTACACTCAATACGTTCCAGATACTAAGTCTAGGTATTGTAAGGTAGTAAGTATAAGCTGTAGTTATCATTTTTATCTATTTATATTTTATTCATATATATTCTTTGAATTTCCAAAGAATTTTATTGTTATCATCATACATATTTTATACACGAGGAAACAGGCACAGTGACTTGATAACACAGCTACCAAGGGGCAAAGTGGCAGGTGAGCCTGGTCAGCCTAGGCCCTTGGTCCACATTCTTAACTACGCTGAGCTGCTTTGCTGGCCCAGCGCGGATATCACTCCAAGTTGCAATCCTCTATGTGCTTTATCTGTAAAACACTGGGTATTCAGTGTGGCATGGTTTTTGTGTGAGTACTCCAGCTACAGACAGGTATCCACTGAGCTTCTAGAAACTTATTTTGATTTAAAAATACCAACAGTGGTGACAAGCATTTAGTAATTGGCAGAATTTTCATCTTTATTTTATATCAGACTAAGAAGTTCTACCCTGTCCAGTGGTAAGTAATTTTTTACTTATTTTGAATTTTGTATAGTGCTTTAAATAAATATTTATAAATGTATATATTTTTGAGTTTGTCTCAGGGGCAAGAGTTTGAGTTCAATTGTTTATCTCTCCTGATAGCTGTTTTTAGTCACCAACAACTGGGTGCTATTCTCTCAGCAGCATAATCATTAGGTCCAGGAAGCATTATCTGAGAATAATACAAGTAGTAATTAAAAAAGTAGAGTGCAACCATTAATATTCCATTAATTGTTATTAATGTAGGCCTTGCCAGTACGGCTAATATAAAACACAAAGGGCTAATTTTTAGAAAATTAGTACTACAGTGTCATGAACATAAACAAACTGGAAAAACAAAAACCTAGAGGCTTCTTTAGATTGGTTGAGACAGCTGAAAGCTATCAGTTAATTCTACTACATAAGTAACACTCTTGTCAGCAATGTGTTGAAGACCAAAGAATTTGGAAAATGATTAAAAATTGAAGAATGTTCTCTGAGCGTATGGTAGATGTGGCATCAAACTCAACGCCAAACACAAGTCTGTCAAGTAGGGGCAATTTCGTACGTATGAGGTGACTGGGAAACTTAGACCAACTCCAAGTTGCCACATTGGGGGTTTTTGAGTCGTTTCATCAACCTAAATAAGAGGCCAAAACTAAGCTGCAATTTTGGGGAAGTCTATCAGGACCTGAACGAGGCCATGGGTGGAGAACAGATTGCAGCAGTGATAAACCAGTTTGTACTGCATGGGCTCAGATGGGGCTAACCCAAGAGCAAGGACAAGACAAACTTATAAGACCAGCTAAGTTATAGCTTCAGACAAGGCCACTTTGTGTAAGTGTGACTGGGAGGATTCAAAGGCTGAGGGAAGCCTCTGAAAACAGCACTGGTGGTCATAAAACAAATGCCGTCTTCAGTAGTGGTGATGAATCATGTGTGACAGCCACACCCGCACGAGCCCTCAGCCTCATTCCTCAAAGGAGGGTGAATGAGCTAAAGATGTATAATGACTCGTTTCAACTTTAAGCATGTGTAACATTTAATAAGGCTGATGGGGGTTATACCTGCAGAACATTAGTCTTTTAAATGTGTCTTTTGAGCTCTAAGAAACCTAAATATCTTGGAGGTTGGTTTGGTGTTTGTTTATTAAGAATCTGGAGAGGCTTAAAATAAGAATGTAAATAAATTATGGTAAAATTTAAATAAAGAATATAGGAAGGCAAGAGCAGGATAAATACAGGTATGCTTGGAAAAACAAGTGAGATTTTCTCTAGGCTGATCTCTTTGTTCCTGTAGTCCTCCTTACAGTGTAGGCCCCTGCCCAGTAAAGCCTGTTTGACAAGCGACAAAGGGTGGTTGGAATGAGCAGGTCATGTGGATTGCCACATTTGGCTTGAAATCCAGAAATTTAAGCAATGCCACTCACAGAAGGCAATAACCAGCACTCAGCCGCCACACATTTATTTCTTCCTGTAATAGGTGTATTTATCATATAGCATAGAACAATCTGAAAAGTTACACTCTCTCATGTGACTGATTTTATACACGGTAGAAAAAAGTGCCCTTTGAGCCAAAATTTAATAGATATTAATTATATAGGAAGTAATGATTTTAAGAAAAATGCCCACAATTAAAAATTAAATTGGGTTTTGTTCATTTCTGGTTCTGCATGGAAGAGCTTAGAAGTCACCACACTGTCCTAACGACAAGTGAAAAGCTGAACAGACTGAAAAAGATCGACTTTTCTTGAGTCCATAAGAGAGGAGAGGACACAGGGCTAACCACTGCCCCAAAGATTGGAGAGACAGACCTGCGAATGCTGGTCGTTAGGGCTTCCCCCAGCAGAGACTCAGGAGTGGAAATGGCCAGGGGAACCAGTGCTGCTGGGGTAGGAAAACCTGAACTGTAGTTGAGGAAATGCTGGCCGCTCAGTGCAGCAACTCTGAGAGTGAAAAACTCTGGGAGGACCCAGTCGCGGAGCCCGGGAGGACTATTTTGTGAGATTTACCTCCAGGAGTTTGACCAAGTTCTCACAGTAAAAATGAGGAAAATCCCCTCTTGTTTGCAGCAGGGGGTGGGAAAGGAAGCCTTCTGAAATCCACCAGTTCTTAAGGAGGCCGGCCCTCAGGAGAAACTAGTTAACTAGAGCCAACTTGTTGGGGCATTATCAGAGAGTAACCCCCCAAGGGGAAGGGAAATCCCCAACTCCAGCCCACTCTAGCCATCCTGCACCACCTGAGGGAGGAGGAGAATACTGAGAAACACTTGAGGGAAGTCTGCAGAACAGAGGCCTAGTCTCACTAAAAGGACCTAAAACTGCTGTTAAAAAAATCAAGTATAAAAAAAAATCAAGTGAGTTGCTCTTTGACTGCCCAAACCAGAATCCAACTGTCTTTTTTCCTTCAAAAGGTAATTAAAAATCCTATGGGCAATAGTCTCTTAAGCCCAGGGAATCAATGATTTTTCAAAGGAAGGCTTTTGAATCTCAACAATATTTGAATAAATAAAGAAGAGGTGGAAAAATTATGTTCTTTCTTTTTTTAATAATATAAATGCATTTATTCTACATCTACTACTATTCTGAAGGGAAATGTAAGACAAGACTTTGCATAAATGAGTCTACCTACTTCCTTGAAAACTCTTAGGGTAGTCGTGCTCTGGATTTTCCCCTAGCAGAGAAATTGGCTGATAGAGTTTTCACAAGGCTGCGGCCTAGCCAGATAATGATTGCTATCAAGGAAGAGGGAGTTTGGGGGACATAAATGACAGAAGTTGAAAAATTAAATTACATTAAAAATAAATATAGTCAATTTGAGCTTTGCAAATAATTCAGTTCATGGATTTGATTTACTTTGACGAGAGATCTATTTACTTAGTTTTTAAGAAATGAAGGGTTTTTTTTTATTTCCAAATTATAGCTATAGAAATCAAGGGTTGCTTACATTACTCAGCCTCCTAGAAAGTAGCGAATGGTATCAACCATGATGTTTTTAAAGTGGAAAAGAAATCAAAAATTCTTTCTTCCTTCCCTCTCTTGCTCTCTCCCTTCCTTCGTTCATTTCTTCCTTTGTTCCTTTTATTAAATCAGTTTATTTTGATGAATTTATAACTACTGATCTCTGGTTAGAAAAACTAATTTGTGAAATACACGGTTGGGAAAATGGTTTACTCTGATGTCCTACTTAGTTTTTTACTCGTCCTCTCAACTGTTGGTCTACAGTTACATCATGTCTGTGGGGTGCAGGGGTGCAGGTCCCTGGGGAGAGGCCAGAGAGTGGGGCAACTGGATGTAGCCTGGGAAGCTGAAGGAGACTGACTAGTCTTTCTACTCCAGGGCCTTCCAACAGCAGGCTGATGGATGAAGTTGGATTAACAGAATGACAGAGAACACTTCCCTGTTTGGTCTGCTCACCGTTTGTAGTTTTGCATTTGACTGTCCCAAAGTGGAAAATCTAATGAAAACATTTGGAGAGAAATGTGAGGTGCATTGTTCCCCCCGACACCCTTTCTTACACTACCTGTGCTCCCCGAAGTATTCTAAAGGGATAAATGGGTTGAGATTGGTCTTGGCAGCATGTCCTCATGCTTATATCTCTTCTGGGTTAACGTGTTATGGGAGAAAAGATGGCGTCTTTTAACATGTGACTCAGTGGGGATCTATTTTCATTTTAGGGTCTTTGCATATCTAAAAATCTCTAATGTTGAAGGCCATTGCTTGGGCTGAAGTGATTGGAGTGCCAGAACATACAAAGATCTGAAAGTAGCTCATTCATTAATTTATTTATTCATTCAACATGTATACATATATACCCATTCTATGACAACCACTGTTATAGGCAAACTATTAAAAGAAGAAGCCTTCTACCCAGAGAGTAGAAGATGAGTCCATTGTCCAATGGGTTGTCCACCTAGGTGATATTCAGTTATATACCTAGATCCCGGACTTCCAGTCTCGGATTTGGCAAGTCCTAGGTATGGTTCATTATCTTCAAGGGTGCACGAGAACCATGGTTATGAACTATCAGATGATTTCTTCCTTCAAGTTTTACACCTTTTCCCTTCGTTTATCGTTATCAAACTTCTTGAACAATGTGTTTTCAGACAAGGGGTCCTACCTGAGAATTTTAGCCAAATCCAACATTAACACATATGCAGTATAACTTTAACAACACAGAACAGTATTTAAAATAATCTAACAAACACTCCTTACTTGTAGCTTTACTGAGAAGTCCCATGTATCTAATTTCAGTTAGGGACTCTGCTACAAAACCTTAGTACCGCCTACTGGGGCTGAATTGAGAAACAGATCTGAAGGCCCAGACCAGGAGGTTAGGAAGAATATACAGCCTTCTTTACATAATAATGGTAACAAGGAAAGATATCATGTACTGAGTATATACTAAGTGCCATATGTGAATTATGATCTTGTCCATCTTTCAAGTTTGGAGAGGAAAAAAAGAGCCATTCTAGAAGCCAGGAAGGTGTGCTTGTTTGTCTTTCTGAGTATAAATTTGTTTGATGGTTACACATAGGTCTACTGAAGCAATGTTGTACTTGGACAAATAATAGCCCAAATATCTCAAGATATGCAACTAAATACAGCTCTGCTTCCACTGATCAGGAACTGAAAAAGCTGCATTTATTTTCAGTCAGTTGTTGTTGTTGCTCGTTTTCTGTTTAAACTACAAGAACAAAAGGAGGATCTCAAATAAAGATTGTTGGGTTCAGCTCTCAAATCCCAAAGAGCTGACAAAAACTAGAATCCCTAGATTCAACCATACCTGCTAATAGGAATACAAACCAAGAGCTCGTGGGGCTCCCACAAGGACTCCTTGGAGAGTATATCAAGAGTTTGTGCATGCATAAGTCCTTGAATCTGTAGACTGAGGATTAGAAATGTCCTTATTTATTTGTTCAACAGTATCAGCAAAGTAGTCCTTAGAGTATATTGCTATAATAGTACCAAGGCAGCTGTAAAAAAATCACATCAAGATGAAAATGCTGACGATTACTGACATAAGTATTATGTGTGTAGTGTATCTTACCTTCACAGACAAATCTAAGTGTTTGGCTTAAATAATTGCAAGACTTTCTAACTCCTTTGACTTGAGGAAAGGAAAAATTAAGTATCAAGTGATCCTTGTCACAGAGGAGGGATACGCTACTGTAAAACACAGAAACAAAGAACTTTCTGGCTTTTGTTTCCAAAAACCTAAAATTTTAGGAATCTGTAGAGGCATAGACAAAATATTTGAGAATTTTGAGAGAGAGGGTTCCCTTCCTCCATCTCCCAAACCAGACTAGAAAATGTTTCTTTAGAAGAGTAGGGGGTGTGGGGGAGTAATGGAGGGGAAGTGAAAGAGTAGAGGTGTTGAGGGTTTGCAGAGAGTGGGCTTGTATCCTGCTCCCAAGGCAGATCCTGAAGCTGGGACATTCAGTGATTTCCATCTCCTTGTCCACTTGGTTCTGCAGTGACAAATCAGAGTTAATCTCGAGACTCCTGTGAGTAACTCTGGAACAAAGGCTCATTCTCTCCCTTTGGAGAGTGTGATGAACCATTTTCGTCAGCATGAGGGAAGCTGCCTTCAACCCAGAGCTGACTCACAAATGAGAGAAAAACCAAGGCAAGTTCAGCACACCATTGGAGCCCTGATCGCTATCAAGAACTGATGTGTTAAATTGCATGTGAAGCCCACTCTGTCTTACCATTTTTCATCTACGTAATATAGCTCCCTTATTATTAATTAAGCCAATCTGAATTAGGTATTCGGTTACTTGGAATCAATAGTATCTAACCTGGAAAGCCAAGTTCTATTTTTTATGTACTTTCTGTGTGTGTCCAAAGCTTTAGACATAAACTCAATCTCCGTGCTGCTCTGGGAAGTGAACATCATTAGCTGCATTTTACAAATCATAAAAGCCAAGACTCAGAATCATTGCTTAAGGTGGCAGAGCAGGGACTTGGATCTGGCTCCGTCAAGACCAAAAGCCTAGACTCTTTCCTCTTTTGTCATATTCTATCCCAATTATGGATCCCAGATCACCTGCAGATGTTTCATTAAAGTTCTGTGTTCATTGTGTTACATGCCTTTTCTGACTTCTCTCTGGAACGACTTCCAACAACCAATGCTTTTGAGGTACAGGGCACACAAAAGCACTTTTTCTTTCTTTTTTTTTTTTTTTTTTACTACCAAACCCCCGAGGAGATTCAGGAAATACAAATCAAAGTTGTAATAACGGATTAGAATCTATTTTGAAATAGACTCAAGTATTTAGGGAGCAGAATTGAATGCACTTCTTTTAAAGCCTGCCTGAAATGGCAACAGGAAGTAGCAGAAAGGGTGGGCGTTTGGAGTTAGATAGACACGGGTAAAAATTCCAGCTTTAGGACATACGGGTTTACAGGTGGCAGATTAGGTGTGCCTAACAGATATGCCATCAAAATCCCATTGAAAGTCCAAAAGAATATGAAAAAATAGCAAAATTAACAATAGCAATGACAATTAAAGAAGAGACTATTGTTCAAACTCTGACCTGCCTTTTCTTAACTGCATCATTGAAGGTGAAGGATTGAGAAGCACTTTCCTAGAAGACATACCATGTGCTCTACCTAAAATAGTCCCTCCAGAAGGTATTGAAAAACTCGAATCGATCCTCCCTCTATACACCTACTCCAGGATAATGAAGGGTCACACAGTCAGAAAAACTCAGAGCCATTATACAGTTATGCATGAAATGTCTTCTAAGCCAGACTAAGCAGGCTGCTAGGCTCTTCCCCACTCTGACAGTTTCCCAGCCTGTCAGCCTTCAAATGGTGAGTCCCTCTCTAATCCACGTAGTGTGTACAACTCCAAAGGCACCATATTGCAGGAGGGAGAGAAGCCTGGAGAAAAGTACGTTGTATGATGCACTATGAGAGTAGTCTCTTGTGTGGATGTTTCTTTCAGCCAAAGAAATGAAAACAGAGGTGGAGACAGAGTAGTGAATACAGGGCGCTGAGAGAAACTACTGGATTAAGGAAGGAGAGATCCAACCTCAACCTAGTGGACCATCACTAGATGAATACCTGCTAGGAATCATACATGAAGCTGTGGGCTCTGTGCAAACCTTCAAGCCCTCTGTTTAGATGTGTGAAGGAAAGTGGCTGCATCTGGATGCGTAGTAAGGGGAAGGAGTGACAATCGGGCAAAGCTGTCTCATGACAAACATTGGTTTTGGATTGAAAGATGAGTAAACAGAAAAACAAAACACACAAACTACAGGAGGCAATTTAAAAAATGTTGACAAGGGATGGATATTCAATAAATGTGAGTGTGCTGAAATAACATTTTGAGATATTAACCTACTTTTTTTTCCCCCTGATACTTCACTTTTTCCTGTACCTTCCACCGCTACCCCATTCAAGGAGCTGGCAGTTCTGTGCTCTTTGCTCAGGGCAGGGATGGGATAGGGCAGAAGACAGAAACAAGGGAGTATTATACCTCTGTCTCCAAGAGCCTAGGCCCTTAGGGGACTGGAGAAGACTTTAGGCATGGCCGAAATGTTAGGGTTAAAGAGAAAGAGGTCTACCTTTCCACCCCAACTACAGGAAGGGAGATGGATTGTCTCAGGGAGATGGACCCTCTATCCTGCTTTCTGGAGGAAGCCTAGGGTTCAGAGAGAAAATAGGTGTGGTAAATTTAGGGGGAATGGGTCTTGGCCAGTTGGGTACAGATTTTGGTGTCCTAACGTGATAGGGAAAGATTCAAATATATTTTGTGCCTGTAAACTGAAGGGAAATAGGAGAGAGAGCCATTAGACCTGAAGGGGGCAGGTGGGGAGAAGCTCGTGATATTTCAGTGGTGACCTGTGCAGATTAATGACAGAGAACCAGAAGAGGTAACAGCTACCTCAGGAGAAATCTGCATGGACATAGGACATTGAGTACCAGATTAGAGTACCGCCCCTTTCATCAAATGCCATGGCACTGTGTAAGTTACTTAAAACTTTTAGACACAACTCTAAGGCAGGGGAAGGGAACCCCAAATTATCTGAGATTAAGTTTCTGCCATCTTGGTGGAATGGGAAATAGGCATTAGGTCAAGTTTTTAATAATTATTATAAAGTTATATTTATTTTCACATCTGAGATATAAACTGAGATACATATTAACTACCTTGGCTATAATATTACTTTTATATCACAGCCTTCACGTGAGTGCATTCTGTGCTCAATAAAGGCAGTCTTTTAAAATAAGGTAAATAAAACCAAATTTTATTGATAATATTATGCCACTTTTTGAGGTAACTGGAGATTTCAACTTAGGTTGTAATTTGCTACATAATAAAGACTTCAGACTTAATCTAGAGACTTAATTCAGGTGGTTCAGCAGTTTGTTGACCCAAGAGTCAGTAAAAAATGTAAGTGCAAACTTGACTTCATCATTTCTCACTCTTGTGAGTCAAGTATATATACCCAATGGTGTAAAATCGGAATTCCTCTTAATGTAATACATTTGCATACCAGTTCCCTGACCTTGGGCTAAACGAGAGCAGTAGAAAGCTCATTTATATAACGGAAAACCATCTGTAAAAGCAGCCAGCTTTTAAGCTGCCTTTAGATCAAAGTGGATATTTGGAGAGAAGCTGCTTATAGGTCCATAGAACACTGATGTTGGTCGTTTTCTCCTTGAGATTGGAGCCAGCCAGCCTCTGAAACCCCATCCCAGCATCTCTACTGTTTAACTGGCAGGTAAACTTTTCAAGTAACCTTGTGAGACAAATAATTCATATGATGACGTGTCACATTTTATTACTGTCTTCCAAAAATAAAAGATAGAGAAGTATATTTGCTGCCACAATTTCCAAATAACAGAAAAAAAATATAATCTGTTTCTGATTTTTATTCCATTGTACTAAAAGCTTCAGAAGAACTGTGTGCTGATCTTTTAAGCTGTCTATATAGTGTCATTTTGTGTACTTTGGACAGCTTTTCTCATTCCTATTTTTCTTTATAAATCCTCACAAATATTTCACTTGGAAACGTTCTATTCAGTTGCTTTTTTCATTTTATAATTCTAAGTGCTTCCTATGTGCTAACCACTGTGCTTTATGCTGACTTTGTGGAAATAAATAAGACAGTCTTTTCCTCCTTCAAGGAGGAAAGAGGTTCTTGGGGGACGCAACGGGTGCACACATCATTACAATTCTGTGATACAAGAATTTTGATAAGGACTTGGAGTCAGCACACTTTGTGTGTGGAATGGCTAAGTGGGAAAAATCTCAAACCATCAGTGTTGGCGAGGATGTGTTATGACAGGCAGAAAGAGCCGGACTCAGCTGCCTGTGCCCATTTGTAGCTCTAAGTCCTATCAGAGAGTTACTTTTCTCTCCAAAGGAGCTACTTTTCTCACCTCTCCCATCCCAGTAGGGCTGGTAAAAATGTGTGCGGTATGCCCAGGGGCAGAATTCAGGACTCAGAGGTTCTCACATGGGAGAAGACAGGCAGAGTCCCAGACAGTGCCAGGCAGCAGAGTGAGAGAAGTCATTACCGGAATCAGGGAGGTTCCTGAGAATTTAACAAGCAGGGGAACACACTGGGAAATTACCTTGTGTTTTGTTTTTCATTGCTGTGGCCTCTCAGCAAGAATTGAGAGTCCTGTGGATTACCACCTTAAGAGGTTAATGAAGGCATAGCATGCGTAAGGCCCTGGCTCTCCTTACCTCTAGAAAAGGCAAAAAAGCTTTTAGGTAGTCCTAAATCCTGCTGGCCACATCAAGATGTTTCTGGCGATAATCAGGGGCTGTTATGGGAGAACAAGAGGTAAGGACAAACCCGTTGTGTTTCAGACCACTGGTACCATGTGGCCACGAGGAGGGACATCAAGTAACCACAGACTGAGAGGCAGGGCTCCCTACCCCAAACTGGAAGTCTCGTGGATTTCTCTTCAGGCTCATGTAAAAAGGGAAGAGAGGGAAGGGCGAGAGAGTCCCTGGGTGACCAATATCAGTCTTCTCATGAATCTTGACAGGTGACTCTCTGAGTTGGTTATAAATCAGACTTAGCCTTGGAACTATTGACATTTTGGATGAGATAATTACTTTTTGTGGGCACTATTCTGTGCGTTACAGGATGTTGAACGACATCTATGACCTTTACCTGTGGGATGTCAGTAGCACGCACCCCACCAGTGTGATCACCAGACAGTGCCAAATGTCTCTTGGGGTTCTTCAGTTGAGAATCATTAAATAAATATGACAAAATGGGAAAAAGACATTATTTGAACATGAGCCCTGTAGAACAGGTCAGATCCATTACACCTGAGTAACAAGTAACGCGTGGCAGACATTTTGTATACTTACTGGCATAAGCAAACTTCTTTAGCAGTGATAGAAGAGGACATTAAGAGACCCCAAACAAACAGAGACATCTCAGTGCAGTCAGGGTTGGATTTGGGGAAAGAAACCAACAACACATATACAGTGAGAAAAAATGAACCAAACCAGAACAGAGCAGAAGCCTTTAGTTACATCGGTGAAGCCTTTTTACCAGGTACCTAATGAGGAAGAGTTCAACATTTATATCAATTTCCAAATAAATATTCTTTACAATTTTTAAATAGAAGTTACCCATAAACCATGTGTGCAGAGTTTTTATTGCAGAACACCTGCATTATCAAGAACACCTCTTGTTTTCCTTATATAGTCCTTGATCAAAGAGTACATTAGCTAGTTTTGAATCCTGAGTAAGCCCTAACTGAATACTAGAGTCAGGTATCTGGTGCTTAGGCTTGTTGGGGTAAAGCTAGGTGAGCTGGGAGAGCCTTTTAGAGGGCGTTGCTTCTACCTTGCTTCTCTGAGTCAAGAAGGAAGGAGTCAACACATCCAATTCCTCATCCAGACATTCCTCAAGCCTCCCTTTTATGACTTGTTTCCTTTTTTCAAGCTGCCTTTGGCGTTTATTAGAGAATCTCAATGGGGCCCAAAGTAGGTGGGATCCACAGGATTTTGTGGCCCCACTGTGAGGCCCTCCCTGGGCTCTCTCTGAGCTGTGGCACCTGATTCTCTCATGATGTCCTTTCTGAGATTCATTCTCCTGAGCCCATCTTTATCTCGTCCAGGATATATACTTTTTATCTCCACTGTCATTTATTGCTTCTGAATTATTATCACAGAATTTGAGGATGGGAATTAACCTGAAAAATTATCTAGTTCAGTATCTTTTTCCCTTCACGTATGTGTAAACTGAGGACCAGAGAGGCAGCCTAGATTAAGGAGAGTATACAGGAAAGAGGGGTGAAACATCAGGAACACCAACATTTAAAGGACAAGAAGGCAAAGCAAGCTAAGGAGAGTCAGACACGTTGAAGGAAATCCAGGCTTGAGAAGTGATGCGGAAGCCGAGGGAGGAGTGCAGGTCAGGAAGAAGGGAGGGGCTGAGAGCCCAGTGCTGTGAGAGGGGAAAGCATGCTTTGGACAGGACCTTATGTGGGGAAAGCCAGGTTGCAGGGTTTGAAGAAAGGTCAGAAGGAAACTCAGGAGTTGAAGTAACTTTGTCTTGGAAAGGAGGGAGGATTTCACTCTCCACTTACCTGTCAGAATGCTCTTGAACACCTGGAGCATTTGGTGGGCTTCACGGCAGTGTAAACAGCAGGAAAAACTGACTAGCGAGACTGTGAACAGCTGGCCTTGACTGCAAACCCTCCTTGGGAACTATAGGATTCTTGTGGGGTAGAGGAACGGACTGTGGAGAGCAGGGGGGCAAAGCAGAAAGAGTCAACTTTCATACTTTTAGGTCATTGTTTTTTTCGTGGAGCACAATAGACTCCACTCTTTTAGGGAAATTGATGCTTTTGCAATATAATTTAATGGTTTTTTTTCAAATTTCTGTAGCTTTCATTTGAGTAGTTGATGAAACAGACTACCTGCTAGTTACATGTTACAGGATTATTTTTCTGCCTGGGGGTGATTTTATTCTTAGGGGAAAAGGATGCTGTTTCCGTAAATCTCAGACATTACATGCATCAGAGAACTCAAGGAAAAAGCTTTTATTCTCTTGAGACAAACACAAATAGCTCCAGTTTCTTCTACCTCTTGTTTGAAGCCACCTCATAAAGTGCTATCACAAACAAGCTCCAAGGATGAATTGTTTAGTGCTATAAAGTTTATTTGTGTGCAAACACACACACATATCGCATTTATACTCCACATGTAGTTATACTCTCTAAGAGCACTTTAGAAGACTCAATATAGATTTTATTCTGTGGAAAATAATAAATACAGACAAATAAGAAACCCACATGTTAAGATGTAAACAAATGATGGATATAAAAATTTCAAAAGTTTCTACTGAAAGACTGAAATCTAGCCATTTGGTAATGGAATGCTGATTTCCTACTCGTGATGTTTTCCCTCTTTAAACCAGATGGTATTTCTCAAAATTCAGGTTATAAAGGCATAGCACAACTTGCATTTTTTTCCTTTTTATGTTAAATGGTAAGTTTCACATTGGCAGAGTGACACCTCTGATGGCCTTCTTATGGGAGAGACTTCTCATTCAGTACATGTGACCGTAATCTCTTACACAAGGGAATTAGGTCACCTCATTCCATCTCCACTTCAAATACCTTTTGTTAAAAGTCTTCCACCAAAGTGAACATCGTTTTTTTCCTTCATATTTTCTACATAGTCTTCCTTGTGAAAATTCTTCAGCTGGGAGTTAGGATTCCATCAATATCCCCAAGGTGGGTGGGGATAAGAGTGAGCTTAGGAGAGTTTGATAGGCCCACAAGACCCAAACCGATCAGGCAACTTCAAAACTAAGACACTGTCTATTTTGCACATTCAGCATCAAACCTCACATGTACTTTTAATTCCAGGTATTGTCTTATTTTTCCTGCTTTATTTCTAGGCCCTAGCAGAGTATCTGGCAGGTAGTAGACTTTCACTAAATAGTTCTTGAATAAATAGATGAAAGATAATTCTTCTGCCTCCAAGAAACAAACATTTTCAAAGAAATGAACATATTCAGTTGAGTCTAAGTGGCTGATTTTGTCAATTTTGTTCCCATTCCAAAGCAAAGCATTCCATTATTTGGCCAAAAAAGAAAATACACACACACACACACACACACACACACAAAAGGAGAACAATACACAGGCATTCAGAGCTAATAGCCATAATGTAGGTGTGTGGACGATTGGGTAGCAATACGCCTTACTGTGTTTAGGAGTAGGGCTTATCCAGCTGATGTCAAGAAATTGGGGTGCCAAAGTGAGTCACTCAGTCTTCCTGAGGTCACAAGGTTTTCTTTTTTTCACAGGTTTAGGTATACATGGTTATGTTCTAGCCTGTTCTATCAAAGCAGAAGATGAAACAGTGGAAAAATTGCTACATGTATGTGTAGATGACCTGGGGTTTGATCTCACTTCAATTGCTAAATTCCTCCTGCTATCTCCTCTGCCATCCATGAAAACTAAGGGAGAATCTAATGTTTCACAATCGTAAAACTTCTTACGGGGTAGAGAGTCCCCATATTGGAAGGTGTCTTTTGCAAAGACAAAATCATAACTGCCTGAATTGTAACAGATGTGAGGATGTATGTAGTCAGTACAGAATTTACAGCCTGGAGTACCCAGCATTGGCGTGGTCACAAAAATAAATAAACCCCCCCAAATCAATTCTTACGTGAGCCAGTGATTTAACGTTCTTTCAATCATTCTCAAAGCTATGGGTTAAATAATATGAAGACCTGCTCCTTCAGTGAATTGTTCAGTGTCTTTTAGGAGAAAAATAGTAATCCAGCAACAACGAAAGTATAATAGCAAAGCATTGTCCACGAGAGTTGTCAAATAATTTCCCCAATTATCTACTTCATTTGTCAGTGGACATTTAAAATAGCCTTACAAATGATTGGCAGTGTTCCATGATATGAAGAAATGACCAGCCAGCATAAAATTTGTAGATTAAATTTTGATTCAACAACTAGTTCAAATGCCTGCTTTGAGGTAACCATTGTGCTCTCAAGAATGACACAACAGACCCTATAATAATGTACTTGTTATAGAACTTACTTGGCCACGTAGCTACGTGGGGAGCCCCTCGGCTTGTAAAACCCTGCTCAGCGGCAGCGCTGAGGCTGTTTGGACATTCTCAGAGTCTCTTGTAAACTGTAACTAAAGTAAGGTCAGTGGTGGCACTGAGGCAATATAGCCGACTGCGTTGCATCAGGGCCCCTTGGGCCATGAGGAACCTTTGTGACTTGACAAGTTTCAAATGGTAATGAATGTGGCTATTGAATAGTCTGTCTGGCTTATTCCCGTTTTATCCCTGAATCTAACACACTGCCTAGCTTGTAGTTGCTGCATATATTTAGCATACATTTGTTGAGTTAATGTATTCAGAGCTAAGCAAATTGCGGCAAGGAACATGCAGAAAAGAAGAAAAAGATCATCCTCTGCCCAAATAAGTTTGTTTGTTAAATATTCAATAAAGTTAACAAACTTCTTTTTCACTCTGGAGCAACAAATCTTTAGTTTGTATTGTGAATCTTCAGGAGAAGGATTTATTTAGCAAAGCAATTTCCGAAGCTTTTTTTTTTTTTTTTGAGTGTAAAAGTTCTCAAAGTACTGATTAGCCTCTCTCTACAGTACTTGGACTAATGCATTTATAAATCAGTATGATATAATAAGAAAAAAAAAGAGCTTCAACTGAATTTTGTTTGCTACTTTTAGAAGAACTGTGTGTGTGTGTGTGTGTGTGTGTGTGTGTGCGTGTGTGTGTGTGCGTGCTGGGCCTCCATGACAGTAGAATACGTAAATTCTCTAAATATTTGAATGTATCTATGACACCTATAATGTATTCTGATAATGATTGAAGTAATAAATTATTCTGTGAGCTCTGAAGTAACATAAGTCCTGATTTAATCTGCTCTACACTTGAAAAACCAAATTATGTTATACTGAAGATTACATAAGCACTGGGTAGGGAGGTGGTGGTCTGGTGTGCGTCTACATCCAAAACACTAGGGGGATTTGTTAATTGTTAAAGATCACTATGCCCCATTTCCCCTCCAGAGTTTCTGGAGACAGACATAGGGAGGCCTAGGAATCTGCATTTAAAAGGATCCTAAATGATTCTAAAGCAGTTAAGTCAATGGACAACAGTCTGAGTAATACTTATATAAACATCACAATATACCATTATGCTGGTCAAATGTATTGCTTTCCTAATCCAGGATTTCCCTCTTTTGCTGGTTCATACCTTTTAAACACTTATATGTCCTCTGGTTTTGGAACAAATTATAGGACCCCTAGATTATGATACACAGATTTATGTCCTTACAGACAGAAGGAAAGTCTAACTCAGACTTTTCTTTGAGTCTTATTTTTACTAGTTATACTTATTTGTAAGAGCTTGTTTTAGCAAGGATTGGTCTTATAGATTGAGTTGGAAGCTATAGGAATGGTGGGGAGGGGAGGAATGCCATCTAAGCAATGGAGATTGGGCAGATCCCCTTCAAGATCAGACTCCCTCATGCCTGTCAGGTTTACAAAATGGCAGAGTTAAGGTTTCTGTAAATGATATAGCCCCATACCTGGCATATAGTAAGCAGTTAATATTAGCAGTTATTATCTTGAGTGGCAGTGGTCTATAGCTCCTCCATTATAATATTTGCCATCTTAATTGAATCCAGTGATAATGATGATGCTGTCATTAAAAATAAAACAAAACTCTATAATCTTACATGGAGTATACAGCCTTGGATCTCAGTAAATTCGGGATTGAATATTAGCTCCATCCCTCAAATTTACAAGTTTTATGAACTTGGGCAAATTATTTAACTTGCGTTAACCTGTTTCCTCACCAGTAAATAGGGATAGAGTACCTAAGGATAAATGATGCTGTCATCATTGCCATTAACTCTGAGTTACTTAAGTACTTGGCAATTCAGTGTCCTCATGAGATCAATGTAAGTGTTCCTGAATTTTTCTAAACTTCATTTCACTACATTGAGTTCATTGAGAAGATTCCTTGACTTTCCCAACAGAAGTAAGAGAATGCCCAGAGCTCAGGGCCAGCTGGATTTCCAGGATCCACTCCAGTCAGGGAATGAGTGAGAATAGCAGGCATCTGTGAGGTGTGGGATGAAGAGGAACCTGATTCTAATCCAAGGCAAGGATGAGCTCAAGTAGAAAGAGAAGGTCCAAAGTGTCAAGATCAAGGTGGGACTGAGGAGAGAAAGCAATGCATTGAAGCAAAAGTTTGGAAACAGTGGTTAGGCAAGGCAAACTGAGTGTGTCCCAGAGGAAATATCTGGAAATATTCCCCCAGGCAACTCGCCAGCATGGGAGGAGCCTTTCAAGAAAGTGCTAGATGCAGCCCTTGGTAGATAAACTGTTAAGGGAACCATGGCAGTTTGGACAATGCCAAGTAGTATATAAGTTATCATTACTCTTACTTTCCGTGTTATACTGTGAGCTCCTTGAGACCAGGACCTGTGTCTAATCCCATTTTGAACCCCTGAATTGCTAGAAGTCAGAGAGTAAATGTTTAATATAAATTGGTTCAAAGAGATCAAGGGTTAGCCTTATATATCCCATTTCCTTCAACATCTAGGCCACTTTTTTAAATATCTAGGACTCCTTAAGCTTGATTATAGGTTTTGAGAAAGTTTTTCGTATTTTAATCAGTCCAATATTCTTTGTAATAAGAACACAAATTTATTTTATGTATCTAGAATAGTTATTGGGCCAGAATATATTTCCTATTTAGTAATAGTGTGTATATTGTAACAGCAAGGGAAATCTAGGAGCATTTTGGAAGCTTCAGTGTTTTCCATAACTTTTTTGTTTTACAAAGGCTTATAAAGATATATGAAAATAACAATGGAAAAAGTAATTATTACTTTTCCTGATAAAATCTGTATTATTAGTTTGATGTGAACTTGATAAATTTAAAACTTGGCCCAAATGAGGAAGTACAATTTTGGATTGCAGTGACCATGTTCAAGGATTTCTTATAAGTCAACAGGTGTGCAATAGGGAGGCATATATTTGTGATATCACTGATGGAAAATGAGAAAATGGGTGGTACTTAAAAATAAAGATGTTTGGGCTTCCCTGGTGGCGCAGTGGTTGAGAGTCCGCCTGCCGATGCAGGGGACACGGGTTCCTGCCCCGGTCTGGGAAGATCCCACATGCCGCGGAGCGGCTGGGCCCGTGAGCCATGGCCGCTGAGCCTACACGTCCGGAGCCTGTGCTCCGCGACAGGAGAGGCCACAGCAGTGACAGGCCCACGTGCTGAAAAAATAAAATAAAATAAATAAAAATAAATGAAAGATGTTTAAAAAAAAAAAGGAAAGGAGATTAGGAGACATTTCGTACAAATCTCATCATTGTCTCTTAATTTTCAAAGAAAGTAATCACAGGAAAATTTAGGAATATTTACATAAAGTTTTAAAGAACTGGATTATATTATAATATCTTTTCAAACATCAACATACTTCACAACCTGGAATATCCTTAATCAGAGAAGATTTCTTTTTCATTCTCTTGGTTGGGAGCAGCACTTAGATGCAGAGGTTTAATTCTTGATAAAGATTCTTGATAAAGCAGACACTCAAAGATAGAGTCTGTGATTAGCAGCTGTCTGCTTCTCGATTCTGAAGGTGGGTTGCTCTGGACCCTCCAGATTGTAACTGAGGATGGAGAGTGTACTTGGCTTTCTGGTGTGTGTTTAAATTGGAAAGAACTCTTGCCGTGATAGTTGCCAGAATAAAGATGGTTAAAGTTAATTAATGTTCAATTCTGATATAGGAAGGATTGCATCTTTCTTTTACTCTTTTTGTCTTACATCTTTTAGCTCTTCTCTATTTTAGAGTACATCATCACCATTATCCTTAAACTCACTAAAAATAGAGCCTGTCATGTACTGAATTTCTACAGTAGTTTGCCCTCAATTTTGGTTCTGCTTTTCTTTGCCATTAACTGTAATAATAATTTTTTAAAATATTTATTTATTTATTATTGGCTGTGTTGGGTCTTCGTTGCCGTGTGTGGGCTTTCTCTAGTTGTGGTGAGCAGGGGCTACTCTTCGTTGCGGTGTGCAGCTTTCTCGTTGCGGTGGCTTCCCTTGTTGTGGAGCACAGGCTCTAGGCACACGGGCTTCAGTAGTTGTGACATGCAGGCTCAGTAGTTGTGGCTCGCGGGCTCTAGAGAGCAGGCTCAGTAGTTGTGGCTCATTGGCTTAGTTGCTCCGTGGCATGTGGGATCTTCCCGGCCCAGGGCTTGAACCCACGTCCCCTGCATTGGCAGGTGGATTTTTAACCACTGCGCCACCAGGGAAGCCCAAATGTAATAATAATTTTTTTTTAAATGACAGCTATCGCTTATTGCATATTTACTCTGTTCCCAGCATGGTGTTAAGTAGCACATACATATTCACCATTACAATCACCTCTCTTGTAGTCATTCTAAATGGAAAAGATTACTAACTACACTGAAACTACGAGAAGACTTAGTCCTTGTTTCTGACTCAGGAATCTTATGATTTTTCAAGGCCTTTTTCCCCTTGTGTTTACTGCTTTGTAGTGGTGGTTACTGAGACCCCTGATAATGCTGCAGTCACTTCTCTAAGCCTTTGGTGGTTCTTGTCACCTACAGTTCTCCTTCTTATCGTTTTCTCAAGGAGCAGGATGTCTCTCTGGATCTTATTCAGCTTTGGATTCTACTATTTTCTTCTCCTTTTAATATTGTTGGTATAATTTTGTGTTTCTTGTTTAAAGTTTACAGTTGAAGCAAAAAAATCATCATCGTTTTCAGACTACCCAAACTTCTTTATCTCTACAAGCAGGTTATTCTGTCTTACATAAATGCCAACTTTTCATCTATAGTTATTAGGTAAGAATATTAATAGTTCTGGGCAGATATAAAACTAGCTGAACTTCCATGAACATGACCGTATTTAAAGTTTGATTGAATTTTGTGTCGGGCAGTTCTCTTTTGTGCCAGCATTCCCACTGCCATCAGAGCCATGGCTGAGCACTGGGCGCTTGGCTTTCAGTTCATTTTCTTCTGCCACTACAAGTTTTCTCACTTAATATTTACAAAGTGTTTTAAAGTCACAAAATACCCTATAATAACCAAGACTTTATCAGGAGACTTGCTTTATGAATGAAGGAGGGAGAGCTGCACATCCAAGGGAGCACTGATGTCTTCCGATTCAGAGGCAATGGACACAGCACCAGGTACAGTAGTTTGTCCAGTTCATCACCCTGGCCGAGGGAGCAGGTGAAGCTGCCTTTGAACATTGAGATACAGGAGTCACAACTGTGCCCGCAGATCTCAGCTGCCTTTGGAACGCATTGTGACTGTTAACACAAATGAGCGCGTTTCTCTTCAGTGTGGCAGCACTTGTGCAGCTGAGCTGCAAAAACACATGAGGTGACTGGCCTTGGTCTGGGATGATCATGTATTCTAATCAACGTCAATAATCTTTGCTCCAATTTTAGACAGACTCCCCTGACCCCTCCTTGCCCAGGAGGAATGGACACCTCTGGTTTCATTTCAGCAGGCAGTGCTCCAGGTCCTAGAAGAGGAACCCATGTATTATTACATATATACATACCGCTAAATATATGGTATATTTGTAAATGCATTGACAAATGTCTGGAATTTTATCCAAGAAGATCTTAAGACTGGTAGTATACATACATATAAAACCACACTCATATAATCTTTGTGTCATTGAACCATGAAATGCACACTGCTTTGAATGCCCTGCAAGAGAGCTCCTGTACAGTTACCTAGTGCTTACTCTGGGAAGAATGTAAGCCCTATCAATCCTGTCCATCTCTTTAGCCTCACACAATCCCAAATGCCTATTTCTACAACCTTCCAACATTCTTCCATGGAAGAGGGGGAGGTAAAGGTGATAGGACTTTGAGCCAAGAGCAAGAAGTTTAAGGTATTTAAGAAATGGCCCTTGTGATTTTCAAAAATTTGAGACTAAATCTATTATTATTTAGTCAAAAACTAAAATTTTACAAATCATTTAAAGATACACAATAAATCAGTTGTGTGTTGTAATGGAACCAAGTAGCTTGGGGACAAAAGTATGGGGACTTTTCATGTACACATTTTCAAATCTTTTGAATTTTGAATTATGTGAATATACTGTCTACTTTTAACGCTAATGAAAATTTAAAATCTTTCCAAAATCTTTTCTGCCAATTATTTTACATTCCCCTGCCAAAAAATCAGTGTGTGGTGTGCTGCACAGTGGGGCCTCCAAAGATGGGATTCAGGGTCCGAACAAAAGTTTGAAAACAGTTCTGTTACTATTTCGACTGAATTTTTGAGGGACACCTCCAAAATAAAAGATTAAGTGACAATAAAGAGAAGGAAATTTGTGAAAGATGGTCCAAGAGTTCTCTCCTCTGGGCCCAGATTTTTTTACAACTGAGTTTTAGCCAACCTTTTAAATGGGTTATTTCTATGCTAGTTAAACTGTTTCTGTTTATGGAAAAAGGTGTTCTTCAATCCATTTTAAAGGATAACTCTGACATCAAAATCTGATGAAGACAGCGTAAAAAAAGAAAAATATCTGACAATTTCCCCTTTTTATGAACAGCACAAGTTTTTCATACCTTCACTGTCCTGCTGTATGATCGCCCACCATTGAGAATGAAATTTAGAAGGGTCTTTCAGAGATGCTGTGTGTTAATGTCTACATTTTTTTTTTAACATCTTTATTGGAGTATAATTGCTTTACAATGGTGAGTTAGTTTCTGCTTTATAACAAAGTGAATCAGTTATACATACACATATTTTCTCATAACTCTTCCCCCTTTCATCTCCCTCCCTCCCACCCTCCCTATCCCACCCCTCAAGGTGGTCACAAACCACCGAGCTAATCTCCCTGTGCTATGTGGCTGCTTCCCACTAGCTATCTACTTTACGTTTGGTAGTGTATAGGTGTCCATGCCATTCTCTCACTTTGTCACAGCATACCCTTCCCCCTCCCCATATCCTCAAGTCCATTCTCTAGTAGGTCTGTGTCTTTATTCCCATCTTACCCCCAGGTTCTTCATGACCTTTTATTTTTTTCTTAGATTCCATATATATGTGTTAGCATACGGTATTTGTTTTTCTCTTCCTGACTTACTTCACTCTGAAAGACAGACTCTAGGTCTATCCACCTCACTACAAATAACTCAATTTCGTTTCTTTATATGGCTGAGTAATATTCCATTGTATATATGTGCCACATCTTCTTTATCCATTCATCTGTTGATGGAACTTAGGTTGCTTCCATGTCCTGGCTATTGTAAATAGAGCTGCAGTGAACATTTTGGTACATGACTCTTTGAATTATGGTTTTCTCAGGGTATATGAGCAGTAGTGGGAATGCTGGGTCATATAGTAGTTCTATTTTTAGTTTTTTAGGGAACCTCCATACTGTTCTCCATAGTGGCTGTATCAATTTACATTCCCACCAACAGTGCAAGAGGGTTCCCTTTCCTCCACACCCTCTCCAGCATTTATTGTTTCTAGACTTTTTTTCTTTTGCGGTACGCGGGCCTCTCACGCTTGTGGCCTCTCCCGTTGCGGAGAACAGGCTCCAGACGCGCAGGCTCAGCGGCCATGGCTCACGGACCTAGCAGCTCCGCGGCCTGTGGGATCTTCCCGGACCAGGGCACGAACCCGTGTCCCCTGCATCGGCAGGCGGACGCTCAAACACTGCGCCACCAGGGAAGCCCCTGTTTCTAGATTTTTTGATGATGGCCATTCTGACTGGTGTGAGATGATATCTCATTGTAGTTTTGATTTGCATTTCTCTAATGATTAATGATGTTGAGCATTCTTTCATGTGTTTGTTGGCAATCTGTATATATTCTTTGGAGAAATGTCTATTTAGGTCTTCTGCCCATTTTTGGATTGGGTTGTTTGTTTTTTTGTTATTGAGCTGCATGAGCTGCTTGTAAATTTTGGAGATTAATACTTTGTCAGTTGCTTGATTTGCAAATATTTTCTGCCATTCTGAGGGCTGTCTTTTGGTCTTATTTATGGCTTTATTTGCTGTGAAAGAGCTTTTAAGTTTCATTAGGTCCCATTTGTTTATTTTTGTTTTTATTTCCATTTCTCTAGGAGGTGGGTCAAAAAGGATCTTGCTGTGATTTATGTCATAGAGTGTTCTGCCTATGTTTTCCTCTAAGAGTTTGATAGTGTCTGGCCTTATATTTAGGTCTTTAATCCATTTTGAGTTTATTTTTGTGTATGGTGTTAGGGAGTGTTCTAATTTCATAATTTTACATGTAGCGGTCCAGTTTTCCCAGCACCACTTATTGAAGAGGCTGTCTTTTCTCCACTGTATATTCTTGCCTCCTTTATCAAAGAAAAGGTGACCATTAGGTGCATGGGTTTATCTTGGGGTTTTCCACCCTGTTCCATTGATCTATATTTCTGCTTTTGTGCCAGTACCATACTGTCTTGATTACTGTAGCTTTGTAGTATAGTCAGAAGTCAGGGAGCCTGATTCCTCCATCTCCATTTTTTGTTCTCAAGATTGCTTTGGCTATTCGGGGTATCTTGTGTTTCCATACAAATTGTGAAATTTTTTGTCCTAGTTCTGTGAAAAATGCCAGTGGTAGTTTCATAGGGATTGCATTGAATCTGTAGATTGCTTTTGGTAGTTTAGTCATTTTCATAATGTGGATTCTTCCAATCCAAGAACATGGTATATCTCTCCATCTATTTGTATCATCTTTAATTTCTTTCATCAGTGTCTTATAATTTTCTGCATACAGGTCTTTTGTCTCCTTAGGTAGGTTTATTCCTAGATATTTTATTCTTTTTGTTGCAGTGGTAAATGGGAGTGTTTTCTTAATTTCACTTTCAGGTTTTTCATCATTATTGTATACGAATGCAAGAGATTTCTGTGCATTAATTTTGTATCCTGCAACTTTACCAAATTCATTAAATAGCTCTAATAGTTTTCTGGTAGCATCTTTCGGATTCTGTCTGTATAGTATCATGTCATCTTCAAACAGTGACAGCTTTACTTCTTCTTTTCCAATTTGGATTCCTTTTATTTCTTTTTCTTCTCTGATTGCTGTGGCTAAAACTTCCAAAACTATGTTGAATAAGAGTGGTGAGAGTGGGCAACCTTGTCTTGTTCCTGATGTTAGTGGAAATGGTTTCAGTTTTTCACCATTGACGACGATGTTGGCTGTGGGTTTGTCATATATGGCCTTTATTATGTTGAGGAAAGTTCCCTCTATGCCTACTCTCTGCAGGGTTTTTATCATAAATGGGTGTTGAATTTTGTCGAAAGGTTTCTCTGCATCTATTGGATGATCATGTGGGTTTTCTCCTTTAATTTGTTAATATAGTGTATCACGTTGATTGATTTGCGTATACTGAAGAATCCTTGCATTCCTGGAATAAACCCCACTTGTCATGGTGTATGATCCTTTTAATATGCTGTTGGATTCTGTTTGCTAGTGTTTTGTTGAGGATTTTTGCATCTATGTTTATCAGTGATATTGGCCTGTAGTTTTCTTTCTTTGTGACATCTTTGTCTGGTTTTGGTATCAGGGTGATGGTGGCCTCATAGAATGAGTTTGGGAGTGTTCCACCCTCTGCTATGTTTTGGAAGAGTTTGAGAAGGATAGGTGTTAGCTCTTCTCTAAATGTTTGATAGAATTCGCCTGTGAAGCCATCTGGTCCTGGGCTTTTGTTTGTTGGAAGATATTTAATCACAGTTTCAATTTCAGTGCTTGTGATTGGTCTGTTCATATTTTCTCTTTCTTCCTGGTTCAGTCTCAGCAGGTTGTGCTTTTCTAAGAATGTGTCCATTTCTTCCAGGTTGTCCATTTTATTGGCATAGAGTTGCTTGTAGTAATCTCTCAAGATTCTTTGTATTTCTGCAGTGTCAGTTGTTACTTCTCCTTTTTCATTTCTAATTCTATTGATTTGAGTCTTCTCCCTTTTTTTCTTGATGAGTCTGGCTAATGGTTTATCAATTTTATTTATCTTCTCAAAGAACCAGCTTTTAGTTTTATTGATCTTTGCTCTTGTTTCCTTCATTTCTTTTTCATTTATTTCTGATCTGATCTTTATGATTTCTTTCCTTCTGCTAACTTTGGGGTTTTCTTGTTCTTCTTTCTCTAATTGCTTTAGGTGCAAGGTTAGGTTGTTTATTTGAGACGTTTCCTGTTTCTTAAGGTAGGATTGTATTGCTATAAACTTCCCTCTTAGAACTGCTTTTGCTGTATCCCATAGGCTTTGGGTCGTTCTGTCTCCATTGTCTTTTGTTTCTAGGTATTTCTTTATTTCCTCTTTGATTTCTTCAGCGAGCACTTGGTTATTAAGTAGTGTATTGTTTAGCCTCTATGTGTTTGTATTTTTTACAGATCTTTTCCTGTAATTGATATCTAATCTCATAGCGTTGTGGTTGGAAAAGATACTTGATACGATTTCAATTTTCTTACATTTACCAAGGCTTGATTTGTGACCCAAGATATGATCTATCCTGGAGAATGTTCCATGAGCACTTGAGAAAAATGTGTATTCTGTTGTTTTTGGATGGAATGTCCTATAAATATCAATTAAGTCCATCTTGTTTAATGTATCATTTAAAGCTTGTGTTTCCTTATTTATTTTCATTTTGGATGATCTGTCCATTGGTGAAAGTGGGGTGTTAAAGTCCCCTACTATGAATGTGTTACTGTCGATTTCCCCTTTTATGGCTGTTAGTATTTGTCTTATATATTGAGGTGCTCCTGTGTTGGGTGCATAAGTATTTACAATTGTTATATCTTCTTCTTGGATTGATCCCTTGATCATTATGTAGTGTCCTTCTTTGTCTCTTCTAATAGTCTTTATATTTTAAAGTCTATTTTGTCTGATATGAGAATTGCTACTCCAGCTTTCTTTTGGTTTCCATTTGCATGGAATATCTTTTTGCATCCCCTCACTTTCAGTCTGTATGTGTCCCTAGGTCTGAAGTGGGTCTCTTGTAGACAGCATATATACAGGTCTTGTTTTTGTATCCATTCAGCCAGTCTATGTCTTTTGGTGGCAGCATTTAATCCACTTACATTTAAGGTAATTATTGATATGTATGTTCCTATTCCCATTTTTTAAATTGTTTTGGGTTTGTTATTGTAGGTCTTTTCCTTCTCTTGTGTTTCTTGCCTAGAGAAGTTCCTTTATCATTTGTTGTAAAGCTGGTTTGGTGGTGCTGAACTCTCTCAGCTTTTGCTTATCTGTAACCGTTTTAATTTCTCCATCAAATCTGAATGAGATCCTTGCTGGGCAGAGTAATCTTGGTTGTAGGTTTTTCTCCTTCATCAATTTAAATATGTCCTGCCACTCCCTTCTGGCTTGCAGAATTTCTGCTGAAAGACCAGCTGTTAACCTTATGGGGATTCCCTTGTGTGTTATTTGTTGTTTTTCCCTTGCTGCTTTTAATGTGTTTTCTTTGTATTTAATTTTTGATAGTTTGATTAATATGTGTCTTGGCATGTTTCTCCTTGGATTTATCCTGTATGGGACTCTCTGTGCTTCCTGGAGTTGATTGACGATTTCCTTTCCCATATTAGGGGAGTTTTCAACTATAATCTCTTCAAATATTTTCTCAGTCCCTTTCTTTTCCTCTTCTTCTGCTGGGACCCCTATAATTCGAATGTTGGTGCGTTTACTGTTGTCCCAGAGGTCTCTGAGACTGTCCTCAGTTCTTTTCATTCTTTTTTCTTTTTTCTGCTCTGCAATAATTTCCACTATTTTATCTTCCAGGTCACTTATCCGTTCTTCTGCCTCAGTTTTTCTGCTAATCATCCCTTCTAGAGTATTTTTAATTACAATTTATTGTGTTGTTCATCATTGCTTGTTTCATCTTTAGTTTTTCTAGGTCCTTGTTAAACGTTTCTTGCATTTTCTCTATTCTATTTCCAAGATTTTGGATCATCTTTACTATCATTATTCTGAATTCTTTTTCAGGTATACTGCCTATTTCCTCTTCATTTGTTAGGTCTGGTGGGTTTTTACTTTGCTCCTTCATCTGCTGTATGTTTTTCTGTCTTCTAATTTTGCTTTTCTTACTGTGTTTGGAGTCTCCTTTTTGCAGGCTGCAGGTTCATATTTCCCGTTATTTTTGTTGTGTGTCCTCAGTGGCTAAGGTTGGTTTAGTGGGTTGTGTAGGCTTCCTGGTGGAGGGGACTAGTGCCTGTGTTCTGGTGGATGAGGCTGGATCTTGTCTTTCTGGTGGGCAGGACCACATCTGGTCCATAATAAAATCATTATTATGATTTTAGCCAGCCTCTCTGCTAATGGATGGTGCAGTGTTCCTGTCTTGCTAGTTGTTTAGCATATGTTGTCCAGCATTGTAGTTTGCTGGTCGTTGAGTGAAGCTGGCTGCTGGTGTTGAGATGGAGATCTCTGGGAGATTTTTGCCGTTTGATATTACGTGGAGCCGGGAGGTCTCTTGTGAACTAGTGTCCTGAAGTTGGCTCTCTCACCTCAGAGGCACCGCACTGACTCCTGGCTGGAGCACCAAGAGACTATCCTCCACACGGCTCAGAATAAAAGGGAGAAAAAATAGAAAGAAAGAAAGAAAGAAAGAAAGCGGATAAAATAAAATAAAAGATAAAATAAAAAAGTTATTAAAATAATAATTATTAAGAAAAAAATTTTAAGTAAAAAAAAAGAAAAAAAACGGATGGACAGAACCCTAGGACAAATGGTGAAAGCAAAGATACACAGACAAAATCTCCCACAGAAGCATACAAATATACACTCACAAAAAGAGGAAAAGGGGAAAAAAATAATATATCTTGCTCCCAAAGTCCACCTCCTCAATTTGGGATGATTCGTTGCCTGTTCAGGTATTCCTCAGATGCAGGGTACATCAAGTTGATTGTGAAGATTTAATCTGCTGCTCATGAGGCTGCTGGGAGAGATTTCCCTTTCTCTTCTTTGTTCGCACAGCTCCCGGGGTTCAGCTTTGGATTTGGCCCCACTTCTGCATGTAGGTCGCCTGAGGGCGTCTGTTCTTTGCTCAGACAGGACGGGGTTAAAGGATCAGCTGATTTGGAGGCTCTGGCTCACTCAGGCCGGGGGTGGGAAGGAGGGGTACGGATGCAGGGCCAGCCTGTGGCGGCAGAGGGCGGTGTGACATTTCAGCAGCCTGAGGCGCGCCGTGTGTTCTTCCGGGGAAGTTGTCCCTGGATCCCGGGACCCTGGCAGTGGCGGGTTGCACAGGCTCCCGGGAGGGGAGGTGTGGATAGTGTCCTGTGCTCGCACACAGGCTTCTTGGTGGCGGCAGCAGCAGCCTTAGCGTCTCATGCCCGTCTCTGGGGTCCGCGCTGATATCCGCGGCTCGCGCCCATCTCTGGAGCTCCTTTAAACGGCGCTTTTAATCCCCTCTCCTCGCGCACCAGGACACAAAGAGGGAAGAAAATGTCTCTTGCCTCTTTGGCAGTTCCAGACTTTTCCCCGGACTCCCTGCCGGCTAGCTGTGGTGCACTAGCCCACTGCAGGCTGTGTTCACGCCGCCAACCCCAGTCCTCACCCGGTGCTCCACCGAAGCCCGAGACTCAGCTCCCAGCCCCCGCCTGCGCCGGCGGGTGAGCAGACAAGCCTCTCGGGCTGGCGAGTGCCAGTCAGCACCGATCCTCTGTGCGGGGATCTCTCCGCTTTGCCCTCCGCACCCCTGTTGCTGTGCTCTCCTCTGTGGCTCTGAAGCTTCCCCCTCCGCCACATCCCCGTCTCAGCCCGCGAAGGGGCTTCTAGTGTGTGGAAACCTTTCCTCCTTCACAGCTCCCTCCCACTGGTGAAGGTCCCGTCCCTATTTTTTTTTTTTTTTTTTTGCTGTACGCGGGCCCCTCACTGTTGTGGCCTCTCCCGCTGCGGAGCACAGGCTCCGGATGCGCAGGCTCAGCGGCCACGGCTCACAGACCCAGCCGCTCCGCGGCATGTGGGATCTTCCTGTACCAGGGCACGAACCCGTGTGCCCTGCATTTGCAGGCGGACTCTCAACCACTGCGCCACCAGGGAAGCCCCTGTCCCTATTCTTTTGTCTCTGTTATTTTTTTCTTTTGCCCTACCCAGGTACGTGGGGAGTTTCTTGCCTTTTGGGAGGTCTGAGGTCTTCTGCCAGCGTCCAGTGGGTGTTCTATAGGAGCAGTTCCACGTGTAGATGTATTTCTGATGTATCTGTGGGGAGGAAGGTGATCTCCGCATCTTACTCTTCCGCCATCTTCCTCTGCTTCTGTCTACATATTTTACAGATTCAACTTTAGATGCCGATAGGAAGGAAGAACAAAGGGTGTGGGGGGAAGTAGATCACCTCTAGCGAAAGATTAGACTTCCGTTTTTTTTTTTTATTACTGTTACAAACTAGATTCCAGTGGAAACTTCCCTGCAATACACACATGAGTGCACACACACGCCATACATACATCACACCACATGCAAAACCCACTTCTCTATTTGTTTTATTCATTTCTGCTTGTCCACATCTCTGTAGTGGTCTTTGGTATCGGATCTGTGGCTGCCAGTCCACAAAATGCTTCTGTTGGTGCATTTCTCACCAACTCCTCAGTCTACCCTTGTCCTCAAACTCTTACCCTCCAATCTGGGAGCTTTCTCTCATTTTCTTTCCAGGTATGCTACTTCTCAGTAACCCACCTCATGTCAGTTTTCAATAGGTTCCATTAATCTCGTTCATTTAGTACTATTCTCTCAGGGATCCATTCCCATTTTCTTATGTGTGGATCCTTTTTGTACATCTTCTTGGGAATTTGGGGAAAGGCAGCCCTTGCTACCATCTTGTCTGGAAGTATCTTTACAGCACTTAATTAAATAACGTACCTATACATTTTACTGAAACTGATTCTTAGATTCTCTGTCTGAAGCATCCCTCTTATCATGAAATGAGAAAATGAGGGCATGCTTTTTATCTTTTCATAGTACTTTTTATTGTGAGAGCAATTTGATTTTACTTTGAATGGAATTTCCTTCTTATAGGATTAAAACTAAAGAAAAAAATGTATTTCATCTATTTCTTGCTTATGTGTCTTGAGTAATGCTGTCTCATATTTGTCTTCCTCTTGCATATCAGGCAGAACAATTAGCTGTCTCTGTACAATTATTCTTGCTCCTGTGTAAAGAATTAGCAGTGGTTCCCATGCATTTTTGGAATTCTGTTTCTTATCTTTTGTACCACACTACTCTCTCATAACCAGTTCTAGCTGCAAATCTATTATGAATTATTTTACGGGCAATTTATTCTTTTCTTTCCAGAGTCTAAGTATGATTTTTTTCCCACTACAATGATGTGACAAGTGTTTCAATTTATAATTTCCCAGGAATTCCTTTAATGTCCAAAGTATCTGATAAAATACACATGGGCTCTCAAGCTTCCATTTCCTTCAGTATATTTTCAGTTATAGATAGTGAAGCACTTGGACTTCCTGAGCTCCCATATATAATCTCCCATAACTGCTGCAGATCTCCAGCTGCTTCCTTCATCACTCAAACTGGGGGTCTCAGGTGGATCGGTGTGCAAGGTAGTCCATGTGGGATTTTAAACTGCGTTTGTTTAGAATTACAGATTGATGCTTGCCACCACTGCCTCTCGAACACATTCAGAAAGAATAATAAAAGCTCTAGCAGCCTGGTTTATTTTCCCATCCACCCCGACATAACTACTGGAGAGGAATCATCATGGTGAAGTGGAAATATTACAAACTCAGAGTCAACAGAACTGGACTGAATGAGGCTTTACCACTTATTACATGCATGACTTCAGACAAGGCACTTGACCTTCCTGAGCCTCAGTAAAATGGGGTTGATATTAGAAGCTCCGTCAGAGCCAGGACTCTTCTGAAGATTGAAAAGATAATGAAGGAGCTTATAAATGAGAGCTTTTTTTTTTACTCTACAGTTGACATTTTATTTATTTATTTATTTATTTTAACATCTTTATTGGAGTATAATTGCTTTACAATGGTGTGTTAGTTTCTGCTTAACAAAGGGAGGCGATATGGGGATATATGTATATGTATAGCTGATTCAGTTTGTTATAAATGAGAGCTTTTGAAATAGGGCGAAGTGCAGCAACGCTCTGACTTGTGTTGAAGCTTAAATAATCAAGATCCATAGGCCCAGGTTTTAAAGGCTGGTGGTGAGAGCAGCTCTCTCCCTCTTCCCCTATTCCGACTCCCATCAGTCACTGTCACTTTGCTCTGCCAGCAGCTTATTGGCTCATGCTTGAGGACAGGTTTCTCCTGAAACAGAAAATGCACCAGAGTGCCTAGGCTGAGTCCAGGGGCGGGCTCACCCTTAGCACTGCTCTGCTTGGGGCATGTTAATTTCCAAGTAGAGGAGTCCATTGGGCAGTTAGATTTAGAAACAGGGAGCATACGACCCAGCAATCCCACTACTGGGCATATACCCTGAGAAAACCATAATTCAAAAAGAGTCATGTACCACAGTGTTCATTGCAGCTCTATTTACAATAGCCAGGACATGGAAACAACCTAAGTGTCCATCAACAGAAGAATGGATAAAGAAGATGTGGCACATATATACAATGGAATATTACTCAGCCATAAAAAGAAAGAAAATTGAGTTATTTTTAGTGAGGTGGATGGACCTAGAGTCTGTCATACAGAGTGAAGTAAGTCAGAAAGACAAAAACAAATACTGTATGCTAACACATATATATGGAATCTAAGAAAAAAAAAAAGGTCATGAAGAACCTAGGGGCAAGATGGGAATAAAGACACAGACCTACTAGAGAATGGACTTGAGGATATGGGGAGGGGGAAGGGTAAGCTGGGACAAAGTGAGAGAGCGGCATGGACATATATACACTACCAAACATAAAATAGATAGCTAGTGGGAAGCAGCTGCATAGCACAGGGAGATCAGCTCGGTGGTTTGTGACCACCTAGAGGGGATAGGGATAGGGAGGGTGGGACGGAGGGAGACGCAAGAGGGAAGAGATATGGGAACATATGTATATGTATAACTGATTCACTTTGTTATAAACCAGAAACTAACACACCATTGTAAAGCAGTTATACTCCAATAAAGATGTTAAAAAAAAAAAAGTCAACAGTGAGGACTCGAACCAAGGAAATAATCCCCAAAAGAAAATAAGCCTTTTGCATTAGTATACCTGTATAGTATTCTTTACAAAAGAAGGAAACAATTAGAGCCCACCCAAACATCCTGTAATAGAGGATTAAGTACACTGAAAAAAAATCACTTGGTGATACTATATACAATTTTAATGGTTATATTTATGGATACTTTAGGCAATTCAGAAACTATCTAGGTTGTAGTGCCTAATAACAAACCAAAATGAAAAACTAAATATACAGTTTGATCTCAGCTATGTAAAAAAAAAAATTGTAAAAAACTATTTCACATGAAATACACCAATGTGTTAATAGTGATTGTCTCTGGATTGTGAGTTTAAGGTGATTTCGATTTTCTGAATAATTTTCTATAATTTTAGGTCTCTAGTCATGGCCATATGTTGTAGGCAGAAAGGGTGGTTTTGCTAGAACAGTGGCTGGGGTTTTATGAGGGGCATTGTCTTAGAGAGTTTGCCTGGCCGGGGTCAGCCCCTCAGGCTGTCACCTTCCAGTGTTATCAGAAGGTCGCTAGCAAATGAAGGTGGCTAGTTGAGAGATATTTTATCATGGTTAAAGGGAAAGGCAATAAATCACCCCTGCCCACAGCGGAAATCACCTCCCCAGTGAGGGAAGCTTGGGCTCCTCGGCCTGAATAGTGGTGAACAAAACACAGGCAACTTCTGGCTCTTGGCATTTCCCTTTTCATGCATTATGCTGACCCTCCTCTTCACATGTAATTAATTAGACTTCCACTTACCGAGTAGTATCACAGTCCAGGTCTGCGTCCCCGTGTTTACTCCCAAGTCACATCTGTGTCTTTCACAGGCATTCTTCTGGCTCACTTCCATCGTTGATTATTCATATCCATTGTGTGTGAATTTTATTTCTAAATTCCTAAAAAACACTTTAGCATCATCCTAATGTACTAATAATGGCATACGTTCATTTCCACAACTGGAAAATAACTTTTGAAAAGGTGCAGAGACTGGTTTCTTTGTTTGATTGTTTTTTAAACACTCCCATGAATGCACCTAGTTGTGTGTTTTTAAAGTAATCATTCTGGGGGGCAAATGCTATTGTCATTGCCAAAAGCATTCTTGAGTTTGTCCCTCTAGCTTGATCATCTGCCAAATTGTCCAAATTCAAAAATCATTTTTGACAGTTTCCAAATTACTAATTGACCCTCAGAGGGCGTAGAAGCTGTCCTGAAAAATCTACAAGAGACTCTGGAGGCAAGATCCACAGAGGAGACCCAGAGATTACTTGTGCTGGGTTGTGACAGTTTCCCTGGATCGAGTGTCCACTTGGAAGAGTAATACTTTCAGGATCCACAAGCCCCAGAAAGTCAGCCGAAATATCAGTTGGTAACTTAAGAGGCAAATCTCATTATCACTCAGAGCTTGACTTAACCCCAGCTTCAGGGGAAACTAGAAGTCGCCGAGTCCTGGGTTCACTTCTAGTGTATAGCAAATGAAATTCTTCTATGGCCTGTAAGAAGGTTTTTATCACCCTCAATCCCATAGTTCCAGAAAGTTAAGAGGAAGAAGGCTAGGATTTGATGGGTACCATTTGATGAGCAGCACCTACCATAGACAAGATATAATGATATATGTATTTGTCAATATGTAATATTTTAATTTTCACAGCAACCATCAAAAATATATTAACATCCATATTTTACAGAAGAGATAGAGGTTTGTCAAAGGTTATTTTTAGAAAATGGTTGTGCTAGAATTTGAATCTAGTTTTCTATAGCCCAAACTTGCTTTACTACCCCATAAAGTAGAATTCTCACAAGATTTATTCTTGCTCTTTGGGAAAGGGCTTTATTTTCTATTTTGGGAATCTGAAAATTAGTGCATTATACAAAGGAAATTTGTCAGAATAAAATTGGTCCCTCTGGTTCTTTGGGGAGTTACGGGCCTGCAGCACCAGAGAGATAGTCCAATGTTAATAGGGTGACCTTTATGAGATTCTTGGAAAGCAAGGATGTACTCTTCCCAAGTACAGATTTCTACTTGACACTTTAAGAAAAGTGCAGACAGCAACAATAATGATAATAATAGCTTACACTTATTGAGGGTTTTCTCTGCACCAGGCCCTGTGCCTAGAACTGCACATGCAATGGTGGTTAAATGTGGGCTTTCCTCAGCCAGAAATATATCTTCCCAAGGGACAAAGTATCAAATGTGTCTCTTGAGGGCTTGCTTAAGAACAATATTTAATTATGGAAAATAGCACTTTAAATAATTTATATATATGGGTGTTTTATATGTATATGGAAAATAGCACTGTAAATATTTTATATATGTGTTTTATATGTATATGGAAAATAGCACTGTAAATATTTTATATATATGAATATTTTTACAGTATATTTATGTATAATTGGAGACTGGGGCATATGCCTCTCTCAAGACAGTGTTAAGGAATCACTAACAGTTTCTCCAGGAACATTTAACTGATCTTTAACTTAGCTAGTTATGCTCTGAGAAGTGAATGAAAGCTGTTGGAAAGAGAGTGCAAATTATACAGATTCAGGCCACTTGTAGTGATAAGCATAATGGATCTGGCAATAATGAGTGCAAATTGCATGAAAATATAAATTCTTATGAATTAGAAAATGATGCAGAATTAGGCTATGAAGGTGAAGATTTCTCTTTGTTTCTGTGGGGTTTTTTCTTTTTGTGAGCTAAGGCTAATGTTTCCCCAAAGTATCGTGGCTCCCACCCATTCCTTTCTCATATTGGCGGCATTTAGCATCGATACGTATATACATATACTTGTGGGCCATATAAACAGCACACGACTCAGATAAGCAGTAATAGTTTATCACTTTTCTGTCATGCTAGATTTAACAGTGAAGAATCTCCTCTAATTTTAAGGGACTTCAGTCCCATAAAGGTTCTCTCGTGTTTTCTAGGGCATAATTCTTCTACGCAGTCTACATTTTCTGTTCTCTGTGACCCCGATGCTACATTCTTTCCTCAGGCATATGTCTTATTGATCGTACTCAGGGTTTTGCTTAACCAGGGAGACCAGGGTAGCCCCTGGGAGTGTGAAATCAGTGTATTCACAGCTCTTGTGTCTCACTGTGACTCTATTAGACCATCCCTTTAGAGTCTTAATTAAGTAAATCTATGATTCTGGGTAAACCATGCTAGTGAGAGAAAAGTTACTATATACACTGTCAAGACACTGGGACCTGTTGATTCTAATATTAACAAAGTACAATGATTTTCCAAATTATTTTTATTATAACTTCAATGACTTCTATTTTTATAGTTCCATAGATTGTACAAAATACTTTCGCATATGTCATGTCATTTAATCTTTGACACCACATGAGTTATTGTTATGCTCATTTGGCTAGTGAGAAAATTTAAACTCACGAACGTTATAATTTATTTGTCATCACAGAACCATTAAGAGGCAGAGCCAGAAGTACAACTTGGATCTTTTTTTTTTTTCATATCTTTATTGGAGTATAATTGCTTTACAATGGTGTGTTAGTTTCTGCTTTATAACAAATTGAATCAGCTATACATATAGATATATCCCCATATTTCCTCCCTCTTGCGTCTCCCTCCCACCCTCCCTATCCCACCCCTCTAGGTAGTCACAAGGCACCGAGCTAATCTCCCTGTGCTATGCGGCTGCTTCCCACTAGCTATCGATTTTACATTTGGTAGTGTATATATGTCCATGCCACGGCCTCACTTTGTCCCAGCTTGCCTTTCCCCCTCCCCATATCCTCAAGTTCATTCTCTAGTAGGTCTGCGTTTTTATTGCCGTCTTGCCTCTAGGTTCTTCATGACCTTTTTTTTTTTTTCCTTAGATTCCATATATATGTGTTAGCATACGGTATTTGTTTTTCTCTTTCTGACTTACTTCACTCTGTATGACAGATTCTAGGTCCATCCACCTCACTACAAATAACTCAATTTTGTTTTTTTATATGGCTGAGTAATATTCCATTGTATATATGTACCACATCTTCTTTATCCATTCATCTGTCGATGGACACTTAGGTTGCTTCCACGTCCTGCCTACTGAAAATACAGCTGCAGTGAATATTATGGTACATGATTCTTTTTGAATTATGGTTTTCTCAGGGTATATGCCCAGTAGTGGGATTGCTGGGTCGTATGGTAGTTCTATTTCTAGTTTTTTAAGAAACCTCCGTACTGTTCTCCATAGTGTCTGTATCAATTTATATTCCCACCAACAGTGCAAGAGGGTTCCCTTTTCTCCACACCCTCTCCAGCATTTATTGTTTGTAGATTTTTTGACGATGGCCATTCTGACCAGTGTCAGGTGATACCTCATTGTAGTTTTGACTTGCATTTCTCTAATGATTAATGATGTTGAGCATCCTTTCATGTGTTTGTTGGCAGTCTGTATATCTTCTTTGGAGAAATGTCTATTTAGGTCTTCTGCCCATTTTTGGATTGGGTTGATTGTGTTTTTGATATTGAGCTGCATGAGCTGCTTGTAAATTTTGGAGATTAAATCTTTGTCAGTTGCTTCATTTGCAAATATTTTCTCCCATTCTGAGGGTTGTCTTTTCGTCTTGTTGATGGTTTCCTTTGCTGTGCAAAAGCTTTTAAGTTTCATTAGGTCCCATTTGTTTATTTTTGTCTTTATTTCCATTTCTCTAGGAGGTGGGTCAAAAAGGATCTTGCTGTGATTTATGTCATAGAGTCTTCTGCCTATGTTTTCCTCTAAGAGTTTAATAGTGTCTGACCTTACATTTAGATCTTTAATCCATTTTGAGTTTACTTTTGTGTATGGTGTTAGGGAGTGTTCTAATTTCATAGTTTTACATGTAGCTGTCCAGTTTTCCCAGCACCACTTATTGAAGAGGCTGTCTTTTCTCCGCTGTATGTTCTTGCCTCCTTTATCAAAGATAAGGTGACCATATGTGCGTGGGTTTATTTCTGGGTTTTCTTTCCTGTTCCATTGATCTATATTTCTGTTTTTGTGCCAGTACCATACTGTCTTGATTACTGTAGCTTTGTAGTATAGTCAGAAGTCAGGGAGCCTGATTCCTCCAGCTCCGTTTTTCTTTCTCAAGATTATTTTGGCTATTTGGGATCTTTTGTGTCTCCATACATATCGTGAGAATTTTTGTCCTAGTTCTGTGAAAAATGCCAGTGGTAGTTTCATAGGGATTGCATTGAATCTGTAGATTGCTTTTGGTAGTTTAGTCATTTTCATAATGTGGATTCTTCCAATCCAAGAACATGGTATATCTCTCCATCTATTTGTATCATCTTTAATTTCTTTCATCAGTGTCTTATAATTTTCTGCATACAGGTCTTTTGTCTCCTTAGGTAGGTTTATTCCTAGATATTTTATTCTTTTTGTTGCAGTGGTAAATGGGAGTGTTTTCTTAATTTCACTTTCAGGTTTTTCATCATTAGTGTATACGAATGCAAGAGATTTCTGTGCATTAATTTTGTATCCTGCAACTTTACCAAATTCATTAAATAGCTCTAATAGTTTTCTGGTAGCATCTTTCAGATTCTGTCTGTATAGTATCATGTCATCTTCAAACAGTGACAGCTTTACTTCTTCTTTTCCAATTTGGATTCCTTTTATTTCTTTTTCTTCTCTGATTGCTGTGGCTAAAACTCCCAAAACTATTTTGAATAATAGTGGTGAAGGTGGGCAACTTTGTCTTGTTCCTGATCTTAGTGGAAATGGTTTCAGTTGTTCACCACTGAGGAGGATGTTGGCTGAGGGTTTGTCATATGTGGCCTTTATTATGTTGAGGTAAGTTCCTTCTATGCCTACTTTCTGCAGGGTTTTTATCATAAATGGGTGTTGAATTTTGTTGAAAGCTTTCCCTGCATCTCTTGAGATGATCATATGGTTTTTCTCCTTCAATTTGTTTATATGGTGTATCACATTGATTTGCGTATATTGAAGAATCCTTGCATTCCTGGGATAAACCCCACTTAATCATGGTGTATGATCCATTTAATGTGCTGTTGGATTCTGTTTGCTAATATTTTGTTGAGGATTTTTGCATCTATGTTCATCAGTGATATTGGCCTATAGTTTTCTTTCTTTGTGACATCTTTGTCTGGTTTTGGTTTCATGGTGATGGTGGCCTTGTAGAATGAGTTTGGGAGTGTTCCTCCCTCTGCTATATTTTTGAAGAGTTTGAGAAGGATAGGTGTTAGCCCTTCTCTAAATGTTTGATAGACTACACCTGTGTAGCCATCTGGTCCTGGGCTTTTGTTTGTTGGAAGATTTTTAATCACAATTTCAGTTTCAGTGTTTGTGAGTGGTCTGTTCATATTTCTCTTTCTTCCTGGTTCAGTCTCAGAAGGTTGTGCTTTTCTAAGAAGTTGTCCATTTCTTCCAGGTTGTCCATTTTATTGGCATAGAGTTGCTTGTAGTAATCTCTCAAGATTCTTTGTATTTCTGCAGTGTCAGTTGTTACTTCTGCTTTTTCATTTCTAATTCTATTGATTTGAGTCTTCTCCCTTTTTTTCTTGATGAGTCTGGCTAATGGTTTATCAATTTTATTTATCTTCTCAAAGAACCAGCTTTTAGTTTTATTGATCTTTGCTATCATTTCCTTCATTTCTTTTTCATTTATTTCTGATCTGATCTTTATGATTTCTTTCCTTCTGCTAACTTTGGGGGTTTTTTTGTTCTTCTTTCTCTAATTGTTTCAGGTGTAAGGTTATATTATTTATTTGAGATCTTTCTTGTTTCTTAAGATAGCATCATATTGCTATAAACTTCCCTCTTAGAACTTCTTTTGCTGCATCCCATAGGTTTTGGGTTGTCGTGTTTTCATTGCCATTTGTTTCTAGGTATCTTTTGATTTCCTCTTTGATTTCTTCAGCGAGCACTTGGTTATTAAGTAGTGTATTGTTTAGCCTCCATGTGTTTGTAGTTTTTACAGATCTTTTCCTGTAATTGATATCTAGTCTCAGAGCGTTGTCATCGGAATAGATACTTGATACGATTTCAGTTTTCTTAAATTTATGAAGGCTTGATTTTTGACCCCAGATACGATCTATCCCGGAGAATGTTCCATGGGCACTTGAGAAGAAAGTGTATTCTGTTGTTTTTGGATGGAATGTCCTATAAATATCAATTAAGTCCACTTTGTTTAATGTGTCATTTAAAGCTCGTGTTTCCTTATTGATTTTCATTTTGGATGATCTGTCCATTGGAGAAAGTGAGCTGTTAATGTCCCCTGCCATGATTGTGTTACTGTCGATTTCCCCTTTTATGGCTGTTAGTATTTGCCTTATGTATTGAGGTGCTCCTATGTTGGGTGCATAAATATTTACAATTGTTATATCTTATTCTTGATCGTATCTTCATAATGATCTGTTGATCATTATGTGGTGTCCTTCTTTGTCTCTTGTAATAGGCTTTGTTTTAAAGTGTATTTTGTCTGATATGAAAATTGCTACTCCAAGTTTCTTTGGATTTCCATTTGCATGGAGTATCTTTCTCCATCCACTCACTTTCAGTCTTTAAGTGTCCCTAGGTCTGAAATGGGTCTCTTGTAGACAGCATATATACGGGTCTGCTTTTGTATCCATTCAGCCAGTCTGTGTCTTTTGGTTGGAGCATTTAATCCATTTACATTTAAGGTAATTATCAATATGTATGTTACCATTACCATTTTCTTAATTGTTTTGTTATTGTAGATCTTTTCCTTCTCTTGTGTTTCCTGCCTAGAGAAGTTCCTTTAGCATTTGTTGTAAAGCTGGTTTGGTGGTGCTGAATTGTCTTAGCTTTTCCTTGTCTGTAAAGGTTTTAATTTCTCTGTCAAATCTGTATGAGATACTTGCTGGATAGAGTATTCTTAGTTGTAGGTTTTTCCCCTTCATCACTTTAAATATGTCCTGCCACTCCCTTCTGGCTTGCAGAGTTTCTGCTGAAATATCAGCTGATCACCTTATGGGGATTCCCTTGTATGTTATTTGTTAATTTTCCCTTTCTGCTTTTAATATTGTTTGTATTTAATTTTTTTTTTTTTTTTGGCAGTACGCAGGCCTCTCACAGTTGTGGCCTCTCCCGTTGCGGAGCACAGGCTCTGGACGCACAGGCTCAGCAGCCATGGCTCACGGGCCCAGCTGCTCTGCGGCATGTGGGATCTTCCTGGACCAGGGCACGAACCTGTGTCCCCTGAATCGGCAGGTGGACTCTCAACCACTGCACCACCAGGGAAGCCCTGTTTGTATTTGATTTTTGATAGTTTGATTAATATGTGTCTTGGCGTGTTTCTCCTTGTATTTATCCTGTATGGGATTCTCTGTGCTTCCTGGAGTTGACTGACTATTTCCTTTCCCATATTAGGGAAGTTTTCAACTATAATCTCTTCAAATATTTTCTCAGTCCCTTTCTTTTCCTCTTCTTCTCTGGGACCCCTATAATTCGAATGTTGGTGTGTTTAATGTTGTCCCAGAGGTCTCTGAGACTGTCCTCAATTCTTTTCATTTTTTTTTCTTTATTCTGCTCTGCAGTAGTTATTTCCACCATTTTATCTTCCAGGTCACTTATCCGTTCTTCTGCCTCAGTTATTCTGCTATTGATTCCTTCTAGAGAATTTTTAATTTCATTTATTGTGTTGTTCATCACTGTTTGTTTGCTCTTTAGTTCTTCTAGGTCCTTGTTAAACGTTTCTTGTATTTCCTCCATTCTGTTTCCAAGATTTTGGATCATCTTTACTGTCATTATTCTGAATTCTTTTTCAGGTAGACTGCCTATTTTTTATTTATTTGTTAGGTCTCGTGGGTTGTCACCTTGCTCCTTCATCTGCAGTGTGTTTCTCTGTCTTCTCATTTTGCTTAACTTACTGTGTTTGGGGTCTCCTTTTCGCAGGCTGCAGGTTCGTAGTTTCCATTGCTTTTGTTGTCTGCCCCCAGTGGCTAAGGTTGGTTCAGTGGGTTGTGTAGGCTTCCTGGTAGAGGGGACTAGTGCCTGTGTTCTGGTGGATGAGCCTTGATCTTGTCTTTCTGGTGGGCAGGTCCATGTCTGGTGGTGTGTTTTGGGGTGTTTGTGGCCTTATTATGATTTTAGGCAGCCTCTCTGCTAATGGGTGGGGTTGTGTTCCTGTCTTGCTAGTTTTTGGCCTAGGGTGTCCACCACTGTAGCTTGCTGGTCGTTGAGTGGAGCTGGGTCTTGGCATTGAGATGAGATCTCTGGGAGATTTTCACTGTTTGATATTACATGGAGTTGGGAGGTCTCTTGTGGACCAGTGTCCTGAGCTTGGCTCTCCCACCTCAGAGGCACAGCCCTGATGCATGGCTGGAGCACCAAGAGCCTGTCATCCACACGGCCTAGAATAAAAGGGAGAAAAAAAAAGAAAGAACAAGAGAAGAAGATAAAATAAAATAAAGTTATTAAAAGAAAAATAAATATTAAAACATTTTTTAAGTAATAAAAAAAAAGAAAGAAGAGAGCAACCAAACCAAAAAACAAATCCACCAATGATAATAAGAGCTAAAAACTATACTAAAAAAAAAAACCAAAAAACGGACAGACAGAACCCTAGGACAAATGGTAAAAGCAAAGCTATACAGACAAAATCACACACAGAAGCATAGACATACACACTCACAAAAAAAGAAAAAGGGAAAAAAAAATGTATATCGTTGCTCCCAAAGTCCACCTCCTCAATTTGGGATGATTCGTTGTCTATTCAGTTATTCCTCAGATTCAGGGTACATCAAGTTGATTGTGGAGATTTAATCTGCTGCTCCTGAGGCTGCTGGGAGAAAGTTCCTTTCTCTTCTTGGTTCACGCAGCTTCTGGCATTCAGCTTTGGATGTGGCCCCACCTCTGCGTGTAGGTCACCTGAGGGCGTCTGTTCTTTGCTCAGATAGGACGGGGTTAAAGGAGCAGCTGATTCGGGGGCTCTGGCTCACTCAGGCCAGGGGGAGGGAGGGGCACGGATGCGGGGCGAGCCTGCAGCGGCAGAGGCCGGCATGACGTTGCAGCATCCTGAGTGTGTTCTCCCGGGGAAGTTGTCCCTGGATCATGGGACCCTGGCAGTGGTGGGCTGCACAGGCTCCCGGGAGGGGAGGTGTGGATAGTGACCTGTGCTCGCACACAGGCTTCTTGGTGGCAGCAGCAGCAGCCTTAGCATCTCATGCCCGTCTCTGGGGTCCGTGCTTTTAGCCGCGGCTCACGCCCGTCTCTGGAGCTCCTTTAAGCGGCGCTCTTAATCCCCTCTCCTCTCGCACCGGAAAACAAAGAGGCAAGAAAAAGTCTCTTGCCTCTTCGGCAGTTCCAGACCTTTTCCTGGACTCCCTTCCGGCTAGCCGTGGTGCACTAGCCCCTTTCAGGCTGTGTTCACGCCGCCAACCCCAGTCCTCTCCCTGGGATCGGACCTCCGAAACCAAGCCTCAGCTCCCAGCCCCCGCCCGCGCCGGCGGGTGACCAGACAAGCCTCTCACGCTGGTGAGTGCTGGTCGGCACTGATCCTCTGTGCGGGAATCTCTCCGCTTTGCCCTCTGCACCCCTGTGGCTGCGCTCTCCTCCGTGGGTCCGAAGCTTCCCCCCTACCACCCCCCTGTCTCCGCCAGTGAAGGGGCTTCCTAGTGTGTGGAAACCTTTCCTCCTTCACAGCTCCCTCCCACTGGTTCAGGTCCTGTCCCTATTCTTTTGTCTCTGTTTTTTCTTTTGCCCTGCCCAGGTATGTTTGGAGTTTCTTGCCTTTTGGGAGGTCTGAGGTCTTCTGCCAGCGTTCAGTAGGTGTTCTGTTGGGGTTGTTCCACATGTAGATGTATTTCTGATGTATTTGTGGGGAGGAAGATGATCTCCACGTCTTACTCCTCCGCCATCTTGAAGCTCCTCCCTATTTTTAGTTTTTTAAGGAACCTTCATACTGTTCTCCATAGTGGCTGTATCAATTTACATTCCCACCAGCAATGCAAGAGGGTTATTTTCTCCACACCATCTCCAGCATTTATTGTTTGTAGATTTTTTGACGATGGCCATTCTGACCGGTGTGAGGTGATACCTCCTGTAGTTTTGATTTGCATTTCTCTAATGATTAGTGATGTTGAGAATCCTTCCATGTGTTTGTTGGCAATCTGTGTATCTTCTTTGGAGGAATGTCTATTTAGGTCTTCTGCCCATTTTTGGATCGGGTTGTTTGTTTTTTTGATATTGAGCTGCATGAGCTGCTTGTAAATTTTGGAGATTAATCCTTTGTCAGTTGCTTCATTTGCAAATATTTTCTCCCATTCTGAGGGTTGCCTTTTCATCTTGTTTATGGTTTCGTTTGCTGTGCAAAAGCTTTTAAGTTTCATTAGGTCCCATTTGTTTATTTTTGTTTTTATTTCCATTTCTCTAGGAGGAGGGTCAAAAAGGATCTTGCTGTGGTTTATGTCGTAGAGTAGAACTTGGATCTTATGCACCCAAATCCTGTGCTTTTCCTAAAGATCACGCTGGCTCTTTTGCAAAAAGGCTTTAAATTCAAGTAGACCTGCTGATTTTTTCCAGGACGTTTTGAATTAGGCAATAAAATAATAAATTAGTAAGTGCAGTATGCATATTGCCAAGGAGAGAAAAAAGCTAGTTTGATTGATATTCTGTGAGATTAGCCGTTGTTATTTATAGGGCTTCAAGAAAACATTCAAAGTTTTAACCTTATAGACTTTATTAGAAACTTCTGGTTGGCTTCTTTGAATGCAGCTAAATGGGTGGTTGTAGAGCCAATAATCAGGGGCTGCTTTGACCCCTCACGCCATGCTTGTATTTATTGAACACTGACTATGTGCCAGGCCCTGTGCTGGCTGTTGGGAAGAAAGCCGTTGAAGAGAAATGGTCTCTCTGCTTCTGGCTTTTTCTCTCCCTTTCCTCAATCCGGTTTATTCTCCACAAGTTCCACAGAGATCCAGAGCCATCTTCTTTTTTTTAAAATTTATTTATTTTATGTCTTTATTTTTGACTGCGTTGGGTCTTTGTTGCTGTGTGCAGGCTTTCTCTAGTTGCTGCAAATGGGGGCTACTCTTTGTTGCGGTGTGCAGGCTTCTCACTGCGGTGGCTTCTCTTCTTGTGGAGTACAGGCTCTAGGCATGTGGGCTTCCGCAGTTGCAGCACATGGGCTCAATAGTTGCGGCTCATGGGCTCTAGAGCGCAGGTTCAGTAGTTGTGGTGCCCAGGCTTCATTGCTCTGCGGCGTGTGGGATCTTCCCAGCCTGGGGCTCAAACCCGTGTCCCCTGCATCGGCAGGTGGATTCTTAACCACTGCACCGCCAGGGAAGTCCCCAGAGCGATCTTCTTAAAATGTAATCCTGACCGTGTCCTGTTAGTGTCACCAGGCTGTACAGCGACAAGGGGTCACATCAATCTTATGTACCATTATATCCTCATTGTACACGTGATGGATTAAGTCCAAGGACCTGCACAACTTGGCTCCAGCATCCCTCTTCCAGGCCCATCTCTTTTTCCTCACCTTTTACTCTGCACTCCAGCCACACTGAATTGCTGTAAGTGGACCAAGGAATGTGCCAAGTTCTCTCTCTTCTCAGTGATGCAGTGCTACTCCCTTTGCTTTGAGGCCTCGGGCCGCAGTCTCTCACCCTGCCCTTTCCCCTTCTTCTCCAGGTAACTTCTACGCATCCTTCTGCCTCAGTTCAGAACTCACCCCCACTAGAAAACTTTTCAGAACTGCCCCAGTTCTCTCCTTTTCGTTCTGCTCTTATGCCAACATAGCATGTACCATATGGTACATGACCTGGTACGTAATCTATAAAATTATATACCAGTTCCTTAAACAAAATTTTTAAAATATAATATAGTTTCTAAAGGAAAGGACACATTCCTCAAAAGGGGAGGATTTCAGCCAACATCCATGTTCTTTGATAAGTTCTAAGATCTTCAGCATATAGGGCACTATATTATTTTCAGAGCGTTAGCTGAGAATAATTCATAAGCATGGTGTTTTGCATCACAATCCTCATTTTTACAGTGGTATTTCCGTTATCTACATGCTTCTTTACTTGATCAGAATCCTACCCTACTGATGACTAATGGTACCACAGAGGCAGAAGATGGAGACATTGAAGGAGCATTTATACATTTTATAGCTATAAAATTTTCCCTGAAAAGTTGAATGCTTGAAATAGAGCACAAATATAATTGAAAGCTTAAAACAGAACACAACAAAAATTAGTGCTAGAGTGGGTTTAGTTTCCAAAAAATATAAAAATTATTTAGTTTAAAATGTTTGGGATAGAAATATTAATTCTAGGTTGTGATTTAAGAATGCATTTAAAAGATGCAGACATAGAGAAAGGACTTGAGGACACAGGGAGGGGGAAGGGTAAGCTGGGACAAAGTGAGAGAGTGGCATGGACATATATACACTACCAAATGTAAAATAGATAGCTAGTGGGAAGCAGCCGCATAGCACAGGGAGATCAGTTTGGTGCTTTGTGACCACCTAGAGGGGTGGGATAGGGAGGGTGGGAGGGAGATGCAAGAGGGAGGAGATATGGGGATATATGTATATGTATAGCTGATTCACTTTGCTATACAGCAGAAACTAACACACCATTGTAAAGCAATTATACTCCAATAAAGATGTTAAAAGAAAAGAATGCATTTAATAAGAACTGAATAGCTAGAAGTATAGTTCAGATAAGGTATAAATGTTCTATATGTGAATCGAAAGCAAGTTGTGTTGATAATGTTTAATATTCATGCTATAATTAAAATTAATCAAGAAATGTATCACATTCTTTTATAAAATACATTAATTAATGGGATTTAAAAATTAAGTTGACGGACTTCCCTGGTGGTCCAGTGGTAGAGAATCCGTCTTCTAATGCAGGGGACACAGGTTCAATCCCTGCTTGGGGAACTAAGATCCCACATGCTGCAAGGCAACTACGCCCTCACGCCACAACTACTGAGCTCACATGCCTCAAAGAGAGAGCCTGCGTGCCGCAAACTACAGAGCCCATGCGCCCTGGAGCCCACACGCCACAATTAGAGAAAGAAAAACCCGCATGCCACAACTAGAGAGAGGCCCGCGTGCCGCAGCTAAGACCTGACGCAGACAAAAAAAAAAAAAAAAAAAAATTAAGTAGAGTTTAATGGCAAAATGTAATAATAATTGTAATTGTGAGTAGAACTCAGAATATGAAAAGGAATATATTTGCTGGACATAACCTATATTAATTTTGAGCTGCCTGAACTGTACTAATGTTTTCCCATGTAAACAGCAGCTTGTATTCTAATTTAATAATTTGAAAAAAGAAAATTACTGGTTGGCCTTAAACATGTATGAGGCTTCAAATTTAGCAAATTTGGATCATTAGTTTGAAATAGTTACTTTATATCTCACAGTCTAGTGAACAAATAATTGTTCTAGATAAATAGATCAGTGGAACAGAGAGCCCAGAAATAGACACACATAAATATAGGCAACTGATCTTTGACAAAGTAGAAGAGGCAGTACAATGGAGCAAAGATAGTATTTTCAATAAATGGTACTAGAACATTTGGACATACACACACACACACACAAATGAATCTAGACACAGACCTTATACCCTTCACAAAAATTAACTCAAAACGGACCACAGACCTAAATGTAAAATGCAAAACTATAAAACCACCAAAAGATAGCATAGGAGAAAACTTAGATGGCCTTGGTTATGGTGATGACTTTTTTAGATACAACACCAAAGGCATGATCCATGAAAGAAATAATTGATAAATAAGCTAGACTTCATTAAAATTAAAAAACTTCTGCTCTGTGAAAGACAATGTCAAGAGAATGAGAAGACAAGCCACAGCCTGGGAGAAAATATTTGCAAAAGACACATCTGATCAAGGACTGTTATCCAAAATATACAAAGAACTTTTAAAACTCCACAATAAGAAAACTAAAGAAGATTTACAGATGGCAAATAAGCAAATGAAAAGATGCTTAACATTATATGTTATCAGGGTAATGCAAATTAAAACAAGATATCACTACACACCCATTAGGATGGCCAAAATCTGGAACACTGACCAAATGCTGGTGAAAATGTGGAGCAATGGAAACTCATTCATTGCTTGTGGGAATGGAAAATGGTGCAGCCTTTTTGGAAGACAGTTTGGTGGTTTCTTACAAAACTAAAAATATTCTTACTGTACGACCCAGCAATTGTGCTCCTTGGTTTTTATTCCAAGGAATTGAAAATTTATGTCCACACAAAAACCTGCACATGGATGTTTATAGCAACTTTATTCATAACTGCCCAAACTTGGAAGCAACAAAGATGGTTTTCATTAGGTGAAATATATAAACAAACTGGTACATCCAGACAATGGAATATTATTCAGTGCTAAAAAGAAATAAACTATCATGCCATGAAAAGACATGGAGGAATCTTAAATGCATATTGCTAAGTGAAAGAAACCAATCTGAAAAGGCTACATAATGTATAGTTCCAGCTCTATGATATCCTGGAAAACGCAACACTATGGAGACAATAAAAAGATCAATGGTTTCCAGGGGCAGGGGTTGGGGAGGGATGAAGAGGTAGAGCACAGAAGACTTTCAGGGCAGTGAAAATACTCTGTATGATGCTATAATGATGGATTTATGTCATTATATATTTGTCCAAACTCATAGAATGCACAACACCAAGAGTGAACCCTAAGGTAAACTATGGTCTTTGGGAGATCATGGTGTGTCAATGTTGGTTCATCAGTTGTAGCAAATGTACCATTCTGGTGGGGGATATTGACAATGGGGGCGAGCTATGGAAGTGTGGGGCCAGGTGGTATAAGGGAAATATTTGTACCTTCCTCTTGATTTTGCTGTGAACCTAAAACTGCTCTAAAAAATACTGTCTTAAAAAAATCATAGTGGGGGCATGTGTGTATGTGTGACTGATTCACTTTGTTGTAGGGAAGAAGCTAGTGCACCGTTGTGGAGCGATTATACTCCAGTTAAGATGTAAAAAAAAAATCATAATCTTTTTTTTTTTTTTTTGCGGTACGCGGGCCTCTCACTGTTGTGGCCTCTCCCGTTGCGGAGCACAGGCTCCGGACGCGCAGGCCCAGGGGCCATGGCTCACGGGCCCAGCCGCTCCGCGGCATGTGGGATCTTCCCGGACCGGGGCACGAACCCGTGTCCCCTGCATCGGCAGGCGGACTCTGAACCACTGCGCCACCAGGGAAGCCCCATAATCTTATTCCTGTTCTCATCTCCATGTTCTGGTTTTCTGCTTCCCATTACCCTCAGTTCATATCCTTCCTATGCAATAAAATTATTGCTTTCTCTTCAAGTTAAGAGTAATTTTTTCTGTAAGACCCTCTATATTATAGCATAACTGAAAATATGTTCTTCAGTTGTATTGTGGCTAGTTCATAAGATTTTTTAATATCAAATTTGCAGCATAAAAAGGTGAGAACGTCCTGAAATTTTTGTATGTGATTAGATATTTACCCCCGTGGATTTTCCTGAAGTCAGAAGAGTGCGTCACAGTCATCCTCAGATCTGAAATAGTATCTCACACACATACACTGAGTAATGTGACACACTGAGAAATAGAGGATCTGATCAGTAATGCATGATCAATAATAATAATAGTAATAATAACTGTGTTCAGCATGTCAAGATACCACTCTAAGTAGCTTACATCTGCTGAGTCATTTAGTCCTCAGAAGAACCTGATGGGGAAGACAGTGTCACAGTTCTCCCTGTCTATTTCAAAGGTGAGGAAAGAGGGGCCCAGGGAAGTTAAGTAAATGTCCCAGGGTCACAAAACTACCAAGAGCAGTGCTCAGAATTCTAAACTGGAGGTAGTCTAGAATCCGAGTCTTACAGTTCTCACAGGGTCTTAACCTGCACGGTGACCTGCACCCCAGGACTTAGTCAATGGCAATCACTGGAGGTGGGTGGGCATCTGTATTGATAAGCATCCCTATAATTGATCATGATGTATTGGTATATTTTTGAGTTGGATAAACTAGGGCTTGAATTCTGACTTCCACATTTACTGGCTATATGAAATTGTGCAAGTTATTTAATCTTTTGGAGTCTCGATTTTCTTGTAACTAAAATGGGAGGATATTTACTTTAGTGTTGTGATAAATGAGTTATCATATGTGAAGCACTGGTATAGAGTACCTGTTTAATAGAGAGAAGTTATGGTTACTATTCTAGAGAGTTTCCCAAATCTTTTTATGCTCAAGTAACACTCTTTGAGAAGCATTCTTTGGAGGCTGTGTGTGTAGGGGGAGAGGTGTCATTATATCTGTAGCTTTTTGTTTGGGGTCTGCTTTGGAATTATGCTTTTTCATTAATTCAAGAAGAAATACATGTATAGTCTATGTTTTATTATGACTTCCAATAAATGCCTTGACATGATTACAGGAAAACTCTTAAAACTACCTCACAGAAATACATTGCTTAATGTAACACACTGTATGATAGAGAAAATGCCAGTGAGTCCTGGCTCTCTCCTGCTCCCCTTCCGAATGGGAAGAAACAGCTTAGCCCGTGAGCAAGTCCTTGAGCAGAAGAGATGAAAATCAGAAGGCTATCACCTCATTCTGGGACTCCTGCCTATTAGAAAAGACTCCAGAGAGCACTGACTAATGTCAGGAGATAATATATTGGAATATGCCAGTGCACTCATATCCTGTATATATCACCTTTCCCTAGTTCTGCTGAGACACTCATTACTTTGAGAATGGTTGGATTATCATGAAAGAGAAACTGTTTAATTTTTATCTTCCAAATTTGGCTTTTGCAGTCCAATGCAGAGAAACAGTTGTGAAAGGTGAAGCTATTGATGTGTAAGACCCAAGCTCTTTGAGAGGAGAAAAGCATTTCAAAAATCCAAAGGGAAATCCCGGAAGGAGCAGTGCCTAAAGTTAATCCGACCACAGTAGAAATGAAGAAGAGGATAGATGACCAGTCATAAGTCCCCACCCTGGGGGATAAAGGGAGCGCAGGGCTGGGGGAAGCCCACAGAGTGAAGAGAGGAGAGAGACTGGGGAGGAGGCCAGTGGACTCCATGTTTGGAGCGTCCTCATGGAGGGGCGGGGTCAACCTGACGAAAGGCCCATTCTCTGCCCGAGTGAGACTTTGCATGGCCAGAGCCATGAGGCTGCAGGGCGTGAGTCTCACTGGCAGACTTTCCATCACAGTTTGATGGCTGCTGCTGAGGTGCTGTGTTAGCTCCCTTATTATGTCTATGAGGGCTCCCTACAGAAATGGCCTTCGACCCACTGGCAGGAGTGATGCTGTCTGCCTTGACAGTTCACCTGACCCATCTAGAGTAAGCTGTGTGGCCAATCCTCCACTTTACAGCACAGGACCCTCAACAGCAGCCCCTGAACAAAAGAATGGGGTCCTGAACTTACCACTGGGCGTGCTGGCCCCAAGCCCCAACATCTGGACCTAAGAGGTTGAACAGAAAAGGCTTTATTTTTCGCAATGGGAAAAATAGCCAAACATACTGCCAGTTTATTTTATATATATACAAATTATAGCCATAACTCTCTGTGAAGAATAAACATAATATACTCTGTAAGCATGATATATGTCCTGTTTTTCACATTAAAGTTGGTCACTTTGTTTATGAGTAAATAGTAGGAAAACTGTTGAATAGCAGAGACTGTGTTTAATAAGAGGCAGCTGAGTCTTCAGTGGGAGGAAAAGCAGAGGTAATAAAAGGTGGGTTATTTGATTTTCCATTCCAGAAATCATTTTGAGACAAATGCTGCTTGCAAGGAGATCATCCTTCCTATTTAACTTGTAGTATGTTACTTAGGAGGTTTGCTGGACTTGGCTGTATGGATCGTTCAGCTTCAAAGTACCTTCATAGGTATTATTCCATTTGCTCCTTTTTACCCTCATGAAGAAGGAAAGCAGATATTAGTAAATCCTATTTTACAAAGAACAAAGTAGGGTTTGTAGGGTAGGGAAATTGAGAAACAAAGGAACTAAGTGATCTTGGAAAAAGCTATTGCCATGGATCCCTTTTGACACCGACAAGGTGGTGTTGACAATCATTTGGTAAATGGAGGTATGAAGAAAATGTATATTGTTCTGAAATGAATGTTTTCAAATCTTCCGGGAGCGTTGCCGAATCTGAATTTCTCCAGGAAATCGTATATACTATTCCCATGCAATTTAGGTACTTTGGAAGGAGAACAGCAGCTTTGATTTTATAATAATACTGTTAGTTCCTTATTTTTTTTAAGGGGCTTCAGGTGGAATTTGAAGGGCTCTTCCTGACCAAATCAAAGCTATTTAGGTAAATAATTCTTCCCTAATACTTCCCAGCAGTAGTCACTACATCAATTCTTTATGTCTTAGAATATTTTATCTTCAACTTCCTTGGCATAGACACATAGGACTTAATTAACTTTCTATTTGTCTGATTTGCAAATGCTGGATACTTGGAAGGATGTTGGTGCCAAAAGGCAACGAAAGCCAGAATCCCTCTGGAGACCTTTACATACTGTCTGCCACAAGAGACTGATGAATGAAGAAGGTAGGACACTTGTCAGGACAAACACCTCTGAATTGGGAGTGATAGTTTTCGTTGGTAGATTCATTCCTCCAATATTAACCCTGCTGTTTATCACAGGGTGTAATTATGGTGATGTTGGTAGAGGTCAATGGCAGTGTGAAAACTAGACTGAAAAGAATTTTAATGGCTGATGTGGGTTTTTTGACACATATAAGCCTAAGTTTTAAAAAAAAAAAGCACCCATTGCATCTCATCAAAATCTATGGAAAAGGTAAGGAAGGTATTATTATCTCTATTTTATGAATGAAGAAACTGTGGCTCAGGAAGGTAAAATGACTTGCTCAATGCCATATACTCAACCATCCATATGTCTCCCTGTTGCAGAAAATATAACATTGGATTCAACGTGAGAATTCCCCAAGAGATAGTAGAAGGTTTTGGTAATACTTACCTGTAATTCAGTTTCATTGCATGATTATGGGGGAGGCAACACTTGAGGCTTATTTTACTTGCTGGGGCAATGGAGTCTCCAGTGATCTTTTTATTGTGAGTGTAAGTAGGAAGGAACCGCAAACTCAAGGTTAAAGACCACTGTTGTAATCTAACCTTAACATTAAGTGGCCTGGGAAGGAGAACTCAGCTGGTGCATTTTAACATCAGCACAAACACCTGGAACAGACACACTGAATCAGCTGAGGTCCAAGAGAAATGGGGCTCACTTACCTCAGCAATCTCTGAGATGTGAGAGAAAAATGGACTCAGCAGGATTTCAGGCAGAATTAAGCAAAGGAAGTCCTCGGGTCTTTGGTTCATTTTACGTCCCTCACCTACCTGAGCTGCCAAAACGCTACTGAAATGATTTCTGCTGCATTTGCCATTATAGTGACTCCCCTTGATTTTAGGAGAGACTCTAAACCTGAAGTTGGCAAACACTGGGCCATGGGCCATATCTAGCCCACTGCCTACCATTGTAAATGCAGTTTTATTGGAACACGATCACCCCCATTTGTTTGCGCATTGTCTGTGGTTGCTTCTGTACTACAAATGCAGAGTTGAGTAGCTGCAACAGAGACCGTATGGCACACAAAATAAAAAATATTTACTCTCTGGCTCTTTACAGAAAATGTTTTCTGATCTTTGTCCTGGACTGTTAATGGCAAAATGCTTTAATCTTGATGCCAGCTCTAATTAGTTAGGACTTATTGCCTGGACTACTGTGTTGTTGAAAACTCCGAGATTATGTCACTGATCAATGAGAAAGAGTGCTGAGCTCAATTAGCAATGTCTGCTATTGACACAGAAGCCAGGATTGGTGGCACTTGTGCCAAGTATTATTTGTCATTCCCTACTACAAGCTTTCGTTTCCCCGCACTGCTGTGATACCACCCCAAGCCAAGAGATTCCCTGATGCCTTGAGGACTGTCCTTAATAGAAGGCAGAGCAGATGACTTTAAATATAAGGCAAACCCAGCACCTTCCTGAATACATTAATTAAAATAACCAGTCATAGATAAGACTTGAATGCCATAACTTTGCTCTGTGCTTTACAAATGCTTAGTTGTCCCTACGAATCTGGTGGAAGGTAGATATTTGTCTTTATTTTGTGTCTGAGGAAATTAAGATACAGGGAGATTCAGTAACGTTTAGTGTTGAAGCCAAATATGGTCCAAAATAGTAATTTCATATATCTGTTATGTTGAGTTAAATTTGATAGAGATCACAATATCATTACCAGCCTTTCCTGCTGCATAAAATTCAACAACTAGAAATTAGAGCTGTATTTCTAAGAGAAATATCCCTGATATCTAAGAGGCTTAAGCTATAGAGCATTTACACTTTAACGTGTAAAACCTCAATAAGACCACATTACCTCTTAAAAAGAAAAAACAACTGTAACCTTGAACATTGTATAAAGGTAATAGGAAGTTGTTTATTGGTGTTTTTTGCTTGCTTGTTTGTTTAGCAGAGAAAGTGAAGTAATGCTGGAGTATGAGGGAAGCCAGAATATTCAGAGATCTAATGTTCACAAAGGGCTGTTTGAGTCATAGCTGGAGTCCAGTGGGTAGGTATGAGATAAATTATCTCTGGCTAGTGTTTTAGTCAATGTTTTGATTGCAAGTAGTGGAGACTTTTCAGAGCTAATTTATGTGAAGGGGTATTCGTATGTTTTCTCATGGAATTTAAGGGCAGAAAAGTATAGCTGGTCTTCAAAAGGAACTTTATCTACTGGATTCTCTCTCTCTCTCTCTTTCTCTCTGTCTCTCTCATTCTCCCCTCCCAAATCCCTCCGCACCCTACCCCCCTCCACTGCCTGCTTTATTCTTCATTTTCTCTGTGTTTGTGGTAGAAAAATAACTGTCTCAGATAGGGACGGCATTACTTTTCAGACTTTATCATGGATCCAGTGTGGGGAATTAGATGCTAGGTCAGGACCTTAATTCTCAAAACATGACCAAAGATGAAAGGACCAGCAACTTATTTAAGGCAAAGTTTCAAATAGTCCTGAAGAGGGGACAATTTCCCTGGAACCTGAAGAGAGACTAAAATTATATACATGCATATATATATATATATATATATATATATATACACACACACGCACACATATATTTAAAAAAACAACTTTCTGAAGCTCAACATTTTGAAAGTGAGTTCAGTGTCTTGGGGTTGGTGAGGAAATGAGGATGAGTGTGGCAAGGTGCAACCTTTTCACAGATCCATCTTATCATATCCTGTTGGCTCTTCTTGATTAGGAGGTAGAAATTTCATGCATTACCAATCCTTGGAGACACTAGGAATGAGGCTTCTCAGGGTTAGTTTCCCTTGCTAGATCAAAGCTTCTTCAAGACTCAAGAATCTACTTCTAATTATTCTCTTTCTGCTTCACACCATTCTGGGATTCAAGGGCAACATTGTAATAGCTGTTATATCAGCCATTAAGTCAAGTTCCCCAGGATGAACAATATTAAAGAGAAAAAAAAGAAGGCAGACTCACCCATGACTTGTTCATTCAAACATTTCTACTTTTTGTTTTAAGCTTCTTTTGCACAGCCTTCTCCTGGCATCTCCTAATTCAACCAGTGATCAACCACACCATTGCCATTTTCTCTCCTTTTCACCCTCATTCTTTCTATCCTCAACATGTACAATGAAATATTGAAATCTGACAAGATAATAACAAATAATATTTATAGATATTCAAGAAAATAAGACCACACATAAATTTAATTGCTTAAGGAAAGAAAGAAATTGAAGAAAAACTTCTATACCTATGGAAAAAATTCTAAAATTTACATGATATACTTCTAAAAAATTATTTATAGACTGTTTAACTTATGAGTTCTCTCAAATTATGAAGCAACAAATAATTCCCATCATATATAAACTGTTTCATATGTGAAATAGATGGAAAATTTTATTTAATCCATAACAATATTACAAAAACAAAGCAGATTGTAACAATGAAAAAAATTATAGATTAAACTTCTCTGACTGCAGAGACAAAAATTCTTAATAAAATACTAGAAGGTTGAATTCAGCAGTGTATTTGAAGTCCATCCATAATTAATAGGATTCATGTGATAATTTCAAGAATGATTTAGTATCAGGCAATCTATTTATATAATAATTTGAATAAATAGGTTCAATTAGAATAAATAAATTTGAGACTATATATATTATAATTTTAATTCAATCCAAAAATGCTTTTGATAACACACAGCATCCATTCTCATAAAACAGTCCCAAAAGCTAGGAGTATTTATTAATATAATAAAGATATATATGAAACCGATAATCAAAATTTTACTTTATATGAAACACTGAAGACCATACAAGAAACTATATAACATGCTTGGGTTTACAGAGGGGAGCAAAACAGACATCAGCCCTTCTCCATATCACAGTACAGCACTCCAGTAGAGCATATACAAGAAGTAGGGAATTATACAATTTTCATTTTGCATATGTACCATTTTCATTATGAGAAGTACTATAAACAAAATTAGCAGGATGACAGGATAAACTTAATGGGAGGTTTGTAGGATGCTACATAGAGATTTGGTCAGAGATTCTCGCTGAAGAGGTTACATTTACACTAAGATTGGAAGGATGGGAAAGCAGACCTATTTACTACTATTTTTTTTTATGATGGCCATTAACCATAGCTCTTGAATTTAAGGGAAGAAATAGATTTAAAAGTTATAACCCTTTAAAGGAAGAGATAAAATTGTTATTACTTGTAGATAATATGGCTATATATGCACAGATATAGGAAGAAAATTACCTAATTATTAGCATCAATAAATATAATTCAGTGAAGTAATCAGACATAAAATAAGCTTTTTGAAAAAACTGGCTTTCCTATATACCAAAAATAAGCAATTAGAAGATTAATGGGGATCAAGTTTCTCATTATCAATAGTGATACAAATCAGAAAATATTTAGTAATTATTTTTACAAAAAAAGTGTATATGAAGAAAACTATAAATCTTTACATGAAGGTATACAGAAATACTTGAATTAGTGGGGAGTTATACCTATTTCAGAAGAGAAGACAAAGTATCTTAAATGTATCATTTCTTCCCTAATTTATAGGCTTACGGTCATTCTAATTAAATGTAATTGTTTATAACATGAAAAATAATCCAAAAATCAAGATTAAAAATATGCATTAAAAAGGGAAGAACTTACTCTACCCATTATTAAAGTGTATTATAAAATTATAGAGGTTACAACAGTGTGGGGTTTGTGTGAGAAATACCTGCCTCATCAATGGAGCAGTAGAGTTAGTCCTGAAAGAAATCTCACTGTAGATAAAAATGTAATATATTATATGGTAAATATTACAAAACAATGAAGAACAACTTATTCAACAAAAGGTATTGAAAACAGTTTGATTTTAACTTCATACTATATAGATTTAAGTATCTAAAAATAAAACCCAAAACAATTAGATGTTTTTATATATAAGTATTGAACTGATATTGAGATATAAAACTACATATTATGTACAAAACCAGTAGAAAATATTAACTATATAAAGTTATGTGCTTAAAGTAAACAAATATAAAATACTCTTGGCAAATTGGGAAAAGATTTTTAGGAAATAATACAGATATATTTTTAAAATCCCTACATCTGTGAAGCCCAGAAAAAGAACAGGACGATAGCAAGCAATAGACAAAATGGGCAAGGAAGATGAACAGACATTCTAAAAGATACTACATACCCAGAAAAAGCTTATCATTATTAATAATTCAGGAGTACATATTAAAATAATAACATGCCCTTTTCACTTATCAATTAATAAATGCATACTTTTTAAAGGTTTAAACTAAATGCAGTGGCAGATATAATTTAAAAAGTATTCTAATATCCTGTTGTAGAAATGAAAATTAGTATGACCTTTCTGCAACATAATTTGGTCATATGAATTAAGATTTTTTTTAAAGTTCATATCTTTTGGTTTAATAATTACAGTTCTAGAAAACTTAGAACAAGTTAAAGATTGTAACAATGATTTAGGTACATGGATGCTAGTTATAGCATTATTTATAACCAGAAAAGTTTGAAAACAACTAAAATATGCAACAATAGAGGATTGATTAGATACTATATTTATATGAGAAGTGTTTCTCATAAATTAAATGTATTTTTGAATAATAATTACATGAATAACATTCATGAAATTTTAAGTATGAAGGAAGATAAAACAGTATACAATATCACCAAATTTTGAAAAAACATAGTGTGTGTGTGTATGGATATAGATATAAGGCGTGCATAAGAAAAATAAAAATATTAATTAAACAACGATTACTATTTCCAGATAATAAGATTATGAATATTTTTTCTTTGTTATATTCTTCTGTACTTTCTAACTATTTAAATCTTTATCATGTATTTTTTGATGTTCAGGCAAGTCATCCAGTAACAAATAACATTAAAAATAAGAATGGATAACAATAAAGATTTTGCAACAGTAGTCATTTTATTTGTAGGCTCAAATGAGTATTCCATGTGTACATGATGAAATTTAAGAGGAAATAGAGGAATCAGAAGTTTTTATTGCTAATTTTATTAACCATAACACTTCAGCTAAGCAAGTTTACAACCACAAATGCTAATAAAAACTGAGTAAATATTTACAAACCTTTTTCTAAAGACAATTTCTCAAATTTTTTTGACAGAATGGGGTTATGCCAGGTTTTCAAAAAGCATATTATAAATGAATTCATATTTAAAAATACCAACCAGCTTACTATGAATTTCACAACGTTATTACAAGAAATCGATACAATGCCCTTCAGTTTTGATGCTATCAGTACAACAGAAGTTCTTTCAGGATTACCCTCCCTCCTTTTTCTGTGTATGTAAATTATCGAAGTCTTGCTCCTGGGTTAGTGGTATTTCCTTCTGAAACACAGACAGAAAAATCCTTAATTCTAGTGAGTAGTCTTCCACTGCAGTCTGTTCTTCTATTTTAACAAGGAACTGCATTTTCAGGGTTGAGTCTTTTCCATTAGCAGTAAGAATGTATCTTTCTAATCTTCTGTAGGAAAAAAAAGAAGGAAGGGAAGGGAAGAAAAGGGAAGGAAAGGGAGGAAAAGAAGGAGGGGAGGAGGGAGGGAGGGAAGGAGGAATCCCTAACATATCATGATGCCTAGCATGAAATTCCTTTGAATGCAATTGAAAGCAAAAATCTGAAATTGATTTCTTATGGTATAGCTCTTAGTATTTTTTGTTTGTGTTTTGTTTTTTGTTTTTAACCCAAATGTCTTGGTCTGAGCTTTCCCCAAGTTGCTCGAAGATTCAGGGAATGGACCTGAGGCACCTGAAGCTGATAAATATGCTCGTATCTGATTTCTGACATGTCTCTAGGAGATGGGAGGATGCATTTACCTTTAAAGTTTAAACTAGCTTCACCACTCATAGGCAGTTCTCTTTACCCTGGAACACTCTTGTCATCATATAGAGAATAAATATTATAGATTCTCTATGTCAATTCTGGAATGAATGGATAATTAGAGATTAATATGAATATTTATCATTCAAATTTAACCTTGTCAAAGAGTAGTTCTCAGTTTTCATTCTGAAATAGTTTAAAAAATGAATATAATTTAAAACAAGGCTTAATAATTTACACATTTCTTCCACATGTCATATCAATTCATTTTCTTACTGAACAAGTGACGTAGGTAAAGTTGTATCATGATCATCATTCTCATTTTATGGAAGAGAAAAGAGAGGTTCATTGCGTTGCTCAAAGTCACATAGTTGAAACCTACAAGAAAGTATTCAAATCCAGGCCTTCTGACGCTTTCCACTGTACAACGTTGTTTATTTATTGGACACCAAAACATCCAAATGTAATTGCCCAGGTAGAAAATATCCACTGTGGCTCCTTTTGTAACTCACTAATACTTCTTGTAGAAGAAGAAGAAATCCTTGACTGTACCAAATCCCTGGATACCACATCACAAATCAGTAATTTTTAAGAAAAAGCTTAATTTATGCCAAGTATTTATATTGATGCCAATTTGCATTTTTGTGACTCATTTCACAAACCATGTCATCCCTTTGAATCTGGAAAGCCTAAGAAGAATATTTATGAAAGGCATTTAGCTGCATGGAATCAAGGGAATGACCCAGTCCCTGGATAACTGCAGGATTCAATTCTACAGAACTGTTACTGGTAGTAGACTCTGACCTTTAATTCACTGTTCCTAAATAGAGTCCCAAAATGGGAATATAAATATAAAAAATAAGTTCCAAGGTACTATAGAAAACTAGATTGATGGGGGAATATAATACAAGAATATGAGAGAAATTTCCACCAAGACAGAGCAGGATTGAGAAACAACCTATTCAGTCTTCACCTCTTGAAAGAGACCCAATCTAAGAAGTTAAGAAGAAACTTTGTACTTCTTCCTTCTGTCTCCTGAACTAGGGAACTAGCAGCTAGGCCAATGAGTCAGAAAACTTACCATTGTCCCTGATTATAGGTGCTTCTCTGTGAGATGGCTAAAATACTATACCTCACTGTTGTATATTTACTTAGAAAAAGTAAAAAGTGAGAGATGTAAGAACTTTAATTGCAGTAAGTGCTTTGAAAGGGATTTTTAAATTCTAAATTTTAAATTCTTTCAGTTCAGAATCAGAAAGAATGAAGCAGTTGGGATAGGATATTTCATATAAATAGAGCAAAGATGCACCAGAAGATGGAAGAAGCCGCTGGAAAATTTGACTTGGAATGCAAACTATGCCACATTGGGCCCTCTAGTTGAGGATAAATCTGGTTAGCAGGTTTGTTGTTTTTTTGAGAAGCGGGGCTAAAAACAACCAGTTTATCAAGTCTGGATAGACTTTACCTAGTTGGAAGATAAAGAGACAGAAACAAAACTAAATAAATAGGGGCTGTAGTAAACTAATAGAAAACAAGGGGAAAGAAATTTTATTCAGAGGGGTCAACGATAAGTTTGTCTGAGGCTATACTTAACTGTAGGATTCGGAAGAATATTTCATAAAACCCATCTTCTTCATTAGAAGGCAAGAGAGCATAGTCCCTAAGAGACAGAGTACTATAAAGAAAGCTGAAAAGAAGCTATGAGTGATAAGGAAATCATAAGGTCAACACAAAAGAAGACAGAACAGGATATAAAGGAATATGGATAATAAGAATTTGGAGGCAACAAAAATTCAATAACAGCACTGAAAATACGCTTCTGGTCATAGTGGACCAGATTGCTTGGATCAGTCTTCTTGCTGAGGACAACTGGAAAAGCTAGATGAAATATAAACAGTATTTGTTTGAAGGCATTAGAGAGCTACCGAAATAGGTATTTTCAGGAAACAAGATCTGGGCAAGAAGCAAATTGCTTTTCTCATCAAGAAACTTGCTGATTCTGAAAGTGTTAGTCTAGAGGTTGAGAAATTGATCAGAGTTTATGGAGGATTAACAGGGCTGGTGGTATGGAAAATGAAGTTCAGAGTCCACCCAAGCCGGGAGGACCTGGTCCACATACTTGGCTTTCAGGAAGGATCATGAAAGGCTACAATCTAGGAGTAAGAATAAATCAGAGAGAGAAAAAGAGCAGCCTTCTATATTGGGATCAGCGAATTTTAGACTTTGGGGGCCATACAGTCTCTGCTGTTACTCCTCAACTCTGCTGTTGTAGCATGAAAGCAAACAGAAACAATATGTAAATGAATGGGCATGACTTTGTGTTCCAATAACATTGTATTTACAAAAACAGGCATAGAACTCTGTTCTTCATTAACACCTGGTATCATGGAGTAAATACTGGCCACGATGCCAGGATCAAACAAGCAGCTGGAGTTGGACACCTGCTTCCTGAGTGGGAGGAGAAGACAAGGGGAGGATTCAGGTAACCTCTGTAGCAGTGTGGGATTACTCCTTGTGTAGTAGGCAGAATAATGCCCTGACCAAAGAGGTCCTGGATCTAATCCTCAGAACCTATGAATATGCTTTTTTACTGGCAAAGGGGAATTAAGTTTGCAGATGGAACTGAGATTGCTAACCAGCTGACCTGAAGATAAGGAGAGTACCTTGAATCACTTAGATGGGTCCGATGTAATCACAAGGGTCTTTCAAAGTAGAAAAGGAAGGCAGAAGAGTCAGTCAAAGTCAGAGAAGGAGATGTGACTATGGAAGCAGAAATTGGGATTGTGCAATGTGAGAAAGACTTGATTGACCGTTCTAGCTTTGAATATGGAAGGGGGCCACAAGGCAAGGAATGCTGGCAGCCTCCAGAAGTTGGAAGATGCAAGAAAATGGATCCTCTCTTAGGTCCTCGCAAAAGGAATGCGGCCTTGATTTTACCCAGTGAGATTTAGCATTTCAGATTTCTGACCTCCAGATTTATGAAAGAACAAATGTGTGTTGTTTTAAGCCACTAAGTTTGTGGCAATTTGTTACAGCAACAATAAGAAATGAATACACTTCTCATACCTGGGAGTGGGGCTGAAAATGCAAGTTGGGTGCAAGGAGTCCCATGTATCAGGAGAAGGAGGAATGCAGAGATGGAGAAGGAGGCTGAGACCAGCATAGCTCACTTCCTTTGCAACTGAATTATGCAAACTAACAAGGTGTCCGTTCTCCAAGCTCTATATTCTAGGAATTAAGATCAGGAGCAATTACTCAGCTATTCATAATCCTTCATAATTCAATGTTTCTTTAAAGTGAGCAAGTCCATAATTAACTCAATTATTTATTTATCTAGCTCCAGTTATTTCCACCCTGCTGTTTGTTTGATTAGAACACAACTGATGAGATTGTGACTTATAAAATTCACAAATCAGTATTGCTTCTATAAAAAAGTCTGTATGTGTGACATGAAACTGGATAAGTATTATTACATATAAGTTCATAAAGGGCAATAGTGGCAGGATTTTACCTTTGTAGGCACCAGATGGTGACTGAAGGACAAGAGGGAGAAGCATGAAGGTTACCTTGTAAAACTCCTTCAATTAAGAATAAAGGATATTAACATGGGATGCATCCTCTCTAGCTTTTGATCAAGGCATAAAGACAGTAGATAGTACGTTCCAAGGTGACTGGTTTTATAGAACTAAACAACTCACACATATTGAGACTATAAGAGGGGAATGTTATTGAAGGCTGCAGAAAATTTTGTTGAAATTTCTTTGTATAGACCTGATACTTAACTCAACCGAAGGGGTGGGGATGCATGGGAGGACTGTATTTCCCTCGCCTCAGGTCTAATGAAGGGGAAGATTCGTTCCTGCATTTTGACACTGTGGACTGATGTCTGATCCATGCGTGAGAATACCAAAGAAAGATGATGTCTGAAGCTACTTTCTTGTAGTGGGAGGCAGAATAGAGGCTGCATCTGGAAAGCAATGCATTTCCCTTCAGTAGTAGGCCAGAGGTACCGAGATCCTGAGGAAAAGGATGGACTCGTGTCCATCATAAGAATGTTGGCCTGGGATCATTTAAAGAGACATTCTGCCCAAAAGGGTGTCTGCCAGAGTACAAGATGGATCTCCACAGATAGAAGTTGAGGGTGAACCACTGGGTACAGAAGTTGAAGGGTATTTGTGATGGCCAGCTGATGGAGAGCCCCTGCCATGTCAAGAGAATTGTGGTCAGGAAGGTCCAGCAGGAAGTCATCAACAGATCAGAAAAGTACCCCAAGAGCTGGAGTCATTTTTGAACATCTTCCAGGTCCAATGAAGGCTTTGTGTCCCCCACACGTCACCCCCTGACTGCTTCTTTTGCCTCTCACTGCTCTGAACTTAGAGGGCCAGGAAAGGAGTAGTAGCTGCCCCTTCAATCTGGTCAGAGAGTCTTCAGAGGGACACTCAGAGAGCCCGATATGGCTAGAGGCTATGGTTACTGGCCTGAAGCAGAATAGAGGGAAAGGGAGAGGATAAAAGGCTAGCCCGGAGTTAGAGCTGTACATTTGAAGGTCATGGGACATAGCTGAGTGCATGGGACTGTGCAAGATTCCCCAGGGAACCTTCTCCCTCCCCCCAAAATAGGAATATGGAGAATGAATCTGTGAGAAACACCACCAATTAAATGGTGGGAAGTAGAGGGGATTGTTTTAAATACTAAGAACAGCTCCTCATCAAGCCCTTTTGGTCAGAGGCCCCCATTTATGACACCTCTTCCTGACATCAAGGCTTCTGTCTGTGATATAAGAGGTCGTGGGTAAAAGGTCACCTAGGAATTAAATCTGTAAGCTTGATGTTTGTTCAGTCTGTAGAACTAATCAATGGAGCCATTTAGTCAGAGATGTAAAGGGGAATAGAGCTACTATGAAATGAACTTAGGGTTATTTATTAGACCTTTGAATCACACTCATATTTGCTCTTATATATGAATAGTAATATTGCTAGTAGTATCTTCTAGATTGCAAGGAAATGATAACAACTTTTGTAGCAATAACTTCGATTTACTGGGCTACACTGTTCGAGGCCCTAACTAGGCCTTTTTTGCACAATGTTGTTAATTTTCCCTGGAACAAAGAAGGGAAAATGTATTGGCCAAGGACACAAATTAGGTCATGGCAGAGAATTCTTATTTCCCATGCATAGCATCAGTGGATGATTTGTTCCAGCCTGTTAATTATTTAAATGGTTATTATCTGTGTTTGTCCTTCTTTGAAGTGAAAACTGCTGATCTAAGCTTATCCACATAACGTCTTGTAGCAATACAGAGAGTGTGTATGGGATCGTTTTTTAGCAGAGAAGAAAGAGGAGGGTGAATGTTACTATGGGCTGGGCAGCATGCCAGTCACTTTCACATACATTATCTCATTTAATTATGACCACAAACTTGTAAAATAGGTATCGTACCTTTTTTTTTTTTTTTAATAAATGCAAAGACCAATATCCCTAAGTTAATCAGTGGCAGGGCTCAGGATATGATTCCAGTGTCTGATTCCAGACCTTAGAGTGTAGAATTAGGCCCTGTATTCTTTCCATGATAACGTTCTGAAAGTGCTTTATATGTCATATCTCATTTTATTTCTCCACATACCCATGAAGTAGGCAAGAATTAATGATATGATGCTGATTTTACAGACTGAGCTTTTGTAGAACTAAGCATAAGAGCCAGCATAGGGAATCCAATGAGTCAATGGATTTTATTTTATTAAAAATTTTTTTGATTGAATGATTTATTTTATTGTTAAATAACAAAATGGTGATTTTCTAATTCTAAATTTCCTTCTACTTTTTAAAAATATCTTTATTGGAGTATAATTGCTTTACAATGTTGTGTTAGTTTCTGCTGTACCACAAAGTGAATCAGCTATACGTATACATATATCCCCATATCCCCTCCCTCTTGAGCGTCCCTCCCACCCTCCATATTCCACCCCTCTAGGTCATTACAAAGCATCGACCTGATCTCCCTGTGCTATGCAGCTGCTTCCCACTAGCCATCCATTTTACATTTGGTACTGTATATATGTCAGTGCTACTCTCTCACTTCGTCCCAGATTCCCCTTCCCCCCTTGTGTCCTCAAGTCCATTCTCTACATCTGCATCTTTATTCCTGTCCTGCTACTGGGTTCATCAGTACCGCTTTTTTAGATTCCATATATGTGCATTAGCATACGGTATTTGTTTTTCTCTTTCTGACTTACTTCACTCTGTATGACAAGACTCTAGATCCATCTACCTCATTACAAATAACTCAATTTCATTTTATGGCTGAGTAATATTCATTGTGTATATGTGCCACATCTTCTTTATTTGTTCATCTGTTGATGGACATTTAGGTTGCTTCCATGACCTGGCTATTGTAAATAGTGCTGCAATGAACATTGCGGTGCATGTGTCTTTTTGAATTATGGTTTTCTCAGGGTATGTGCCCAGTAGTGGGATTGCTGGGTCATATGGTAGTTCTATTTTTAGTTATTTAAGGAACCTCCATACTGTTCTCCATAGTGGCTGTATCAATGTACATTCCCACCAGCAGTGCAAGAGGGTACCCTTTTCTCCACACCCTCTCCAGCATTTGTTGTTTGTAGATTTTCTGATGATGCCCATTCTAACTGGTGTGAGGTGATAGCTCATTGTAGTTTTGATTTGCATCTCTAATAATTAGTGATGTTGAGCAGCTTTTCATGTGCTTCTTGGTCATCTGTATGCCTTCTTTGGAGAGATGTCTATTTAGGTCTTCTGCCCATGTTTTGATTGGGTTGTTTGTTTTTTTGATACTGAACTGCATGAGCTATTTTTATATTTTGGAGATTAATCCTTTGTCCACTGATTCGTTTGCAAATATTTTCTCCCATTCTGAGGGTTGTCTTTTTGCCTTGTTTATAGTCTCCTTTGCTGTGCAAAAGCTCTTAAGTTTCATTAGGTCCCATTTGTTTATTTTTGTTTTTGTTTCCATTTCTCTAGGAGGTGGGTCAAAAAAGATCTTGCTGTGATTTATGTCAAAGAGTCTTCTGCCTATGTTTTTCTCTAAGAGTTTTATAGTGCCTAGTATTACATTTATGTCTTTAATCCATTTTGAGTTTATTTTTGTGTATGGTGTTAGGGAGTGTTCTAATTTCATTCTTTCACATGTGGCTGTCCAGTTTTCCCAGAACCACTTATCGAAGAGACTGTCTTTTCTCCATTGTATATCCTTGCCTCCTTTGTTATAGATTAGTTGACCATAGGTGTGTGGGTTTATCTCTGGGCTTTCTATCCTTTTCCATTGGTCTGTATTTCTGTTGTTGTGCCAGTACCATATTGTCTTGATTACTGGACCTTGTAGTATAGTCTGAAGTCTGGGAGCCTGATTCCTCCAGCTCCACATTTTTCCCTCAAGATTGCTTTGGCTGTTTGGGGTCTTTTGTGTCTCCATACAAATTTGAAGATTTTTTGTTCTAGTTTTGTAAAAAATGCCACTGATAATTTGATAGGGATTGCATTGAATCTGTAGATTGCTTTGGGTAGTAGAGTCATTTTCACAGTATTGATTCTTCCCGTCCAAGAAGATGGTATATCTCTCCATCTGTTTGTGTCATCTTTGATTTCTTTCATCAGTGTCTTATAGTTTTCTGAGTACAGGTCTTTTACCTCCTTAGGTAGGTTTATTCCTAGGTATTTTATTCTCTTTGTTGCAATGGTGAATGGGATGTTTCCTTAATTTCTCTTTCTGATGTTTCATTGTTAGTGTATAGGAATGCAAGAGGTTTCTGTGCATTAATTTTGTAACCATAACTGAGGAAGAAAAACAGATAAGTGATGTGGAAGACAGAATGGTGGAATTCTTGCCGCAGAACATAATAAAGAAAAAAGAGTGAAAAGAAATGAAGACAGCCTAAGAGACCTCTGGGACAACATTAAACACATCAACATTCACATTATAGGGGTCCCAGAAGGAGAAGAAAGAGAGAAAGGAGCCGAGAAAATATTTGAAGAGATCATAGTTGAAAACTTCCCTAACATGGGAAAGGAAATAGCCACCCAGGCCCAGGAATCACTGAGAGTCCCAGGAAGGATAAACCCAAGGAGAAACATGCCAAGACACATAGTAATCAAACTGACAAAAATTTAAGACAAAGAAATTTATTAAATGCAACAAGGGAAAAACAACAGTAACATACAAGGGAACTCCCATAAGGTGAACAGTTGATTTCTCAGCAGAAACTCTACAAGCCAGAAGGGAGAGGCACGATATACTTAAAGTGATGAAAGGGAAGAACCTACAATGAAGATTACTCTACCCAGCAAGGATCTCATTCAGATTCAATGGAGAAATCAAAAGATTTACAGACAAGCAAAAGCTGAGAGAATTCAGCACAACCAAACCAGCTCTACAACAAATGCTAAAGGAACTTCTCTAAGTGGGAAACACAAGACAAGAAAAGGACCTACAAAAACAAACCCAAAACAATTAAGAAAATGGTAATAGGAACATAAATATCGATAATTACCTTAAATATGAGTGGATTAAATGCTCCAAGCAAAAGACACAGGCTCGCTGAATGGATACAAAAACAAGACCTATATATATGCTGTCTACAAGAGACCCACTTCAGACCTAGAGACACATACAGACTGAAAGTGAGGGGATGGAAAACCATATTCCATGCAAATGGAAATCAAAAGAAACCTGGAGTAGCAATACTCATATCAGATAAAATAGACTTTAAAATAAAGAATGTTATAAGAGACAAGGAAGGACACTACATAATGATCACGGAATTAATCCAAGAAGAAGATATAACAATTATAAATGTATATGCACACAATATAGGAGTATCTCAATACATAAGGCAAATGCTAAGAGCTATAAAAGAGGAAATTGACAGTAACACAATAATAGTGGGGGACTTTAACACCTCATTTACACCAATGGACAGATCATTCAGACAGAAGATTAATAAGGAAACACAAGCTTTAAATTACACAATAGACCAGATAGATTTAATTGATATTTATAGGACATTCCATATGAAAACAGCAGAGTATACTTTCTTCTCAAGTTCACATGGAACATTCTCCAGGATAGATCACATCTTGGGTCACAAATCAAGCCTCGGTAAATTTAAGAAAATTGAAGTCGTATCAAACATCTTTTCTGATCACAATGCTATGAGATTAGAAATCAATTACAGGGAAAAAAAACGTTAAAAAGTCAGACACATGGAAGCTGAACAATACGTTACTAAATAACCAAGAGTTCACTGAAGAAATCAAAGAGGAAATCAAAAATATACCTAGAGACAAATGACAATGAAAACATGACAATGGAAAACCTATGGGTTGCAGCAAAAGCAGTTCTAAGAGGCAAGTTTATAGCAATATAGTCCTACCTGAAGAAACAAGAAAAATCTCAAATAAACAACCTAACCTTACACCTAAACGAACTAGAGAAAGAAAAACAAACAAAACCCAAATTTAGTAGAAGGAAAGAAATCATAAAAATCAGAGTAGAAATAAATGAAATAGAAAAAAGAAAACAATAGCAAAGATCAGTAAAACTAAAAGCTGATTCTTTGAAATGATAAACAAAATTGATGAACCTTTAGCCAGACTCATCAAGAAAAAGAGGGAGAGGACTCAAATCAATAAAATTAGAAATGAAAAAGGAGAAGTTACAGCGGACACCACAGAAATACAAGGCATCAGAAGAGACTACTACAAGCAACTCTATGCCAATAGAATGGACAACCTGGAAGAAATGGGCAAGTTCTTAGGAAGGTATAACCTTCCAAGACTGAAGCGGGAAGAAACAGAAAATACGAACAGACCAATCACAAGTAATGAAATTGAGACTGTGATTAAAAATCTTCCAACAAACAAAAGTCCAGGACCAGATGGCTTCACAGGTGAATTCTACTCAACATTTAGAGAAGAGTTAACACCCATCCTTCTCAAACTCTTCCAAAAAATTGCAGAGGAACGAACACTCCCAAACTCATTCTACAAGGCCACCATCACCCTGATACAAAAGCCACACAAAGATACTACAAGAAAAGAAAATTACAGACCACTATCACTGATGAATATAGATGCAAAAATCGTCAACAAAATACTAGCAAACAGAATCCAACAGCACATTAAAGGGATCATACACCATGATCAAGTGAGATTTATCCCAGGGATGCAAGGATTCTTCAATATACACAAATCAATCAATGTGATACACCATATTAACAAATTGAAGGAGAAAATCTATATGATCATCTCAATAGATGCAGAGAAACCTTTTGACAAAATTCAACACCCATTTATGATAAAAACACTGCAGAAAGTAGTCATAGAGGGAACTTACCTCAACATAATAAAGGCCATATATGACAAACCCACAGCCAACATCGTCCTCAATGGTGAAAAACTGAAAGCATTTCCACTAAGATCAGAAGCAAGACAAGGTTGTCCACTCTCACCACTAGTATTCAATACAGTTTTGGAAGTTTTAGCCATAGCCATCAGAGAAGAAAAGGAAATAAAGGGAATCCAAATCAGAAAAGAAAAAGTAAAGCTGTCACTGTTTGCAGATGACATGACACTATTCATAGAGAATCCTAAAGATGCTACCAGAAAATTACTAGAGCTAATCGATGAATTTGGGAGGTTGATAATATCTACTAAATAGAATTGTTTGCATAATTAAATGAGATAATGCAATAATAATGTAAAGTACTTGGCACAACAGTTGGCACATGGTAAACATTCAATAAATGCTAATAATAAGAAAAAGAATAAGAGCCTAAGGGATATGCAGAAAAATATAAAAAGTAATAAAGTTATCTTGTTCTGTTATAGGTCTAAGAAAAAAGTTATAGGAAAAGGCATAAAAAGAAAATTAATAAGGAATGACTTTTCTGAATCCCTATTTAGATGATTTTGAGTTTGCTAAATTAACATTTCTCAAGAATATAGATGAAAAAATTGTAAACAAAATAATAGCAAATTCAGTCAAGAAATATTAAAAAAAATAATAATACATCGAGATTGTGGTGCTTCTTCCAGTAATGCAGAATTGGTTTTATATTAAAAATTCAACCAATGTAATATACCAAATTAAAAGAAAAAAAGATAAATTTTCTTTCTTTCTTCCTCCCTTTCTTTCTTTCTTTCTTTCTCTCTCTGTCTCTCTCATTCATTCTTTTTTCATCTTCCTTCCTTCCATCTTCCTCCCTCCCTCCCTCCTTTCTTTCTTTCTATTGAGGTATAATTGATTTACAATTTGTGTTAGTTTCTGCTCTATAGCAAAGTGATTTGGTTATACATATATACATATTCTTTTTCATATTATTTTCCATTATGGTTTATTATAGGATATTGAATATAGTTTACTGTGCTATGCAGTAGGACCTTGTTGTTTATCTATTTCTTATATACTAGTTTGTATCTGCTAGTCTCAAGCTACTAATTTATCCCTCCCCTACCCCCTTTCCCCTATGGTAACCATAAGTTTGTTTTCTATGTCTGTGAGTCTGTTTCTATTTCGTGAGAAGGTTAATTTGTGTCATATTTTAGATTCCACATATAAGTGATATCATATAGTATTTGTCTTTCTCTTTCTGACTTACTTCACTTAGCATGATAATCTCTAGGTGCATCCATGTTGAGCCAAATGGCATTACTTCATTTTTTATGGCTAAGTAGTATTCCACTGTGTATATATACCATATCTTCTTTCATCTGTTGGTGGACATTTAGGTTGCTCCCATGTCTTGGCTATTTTAAATAGTGCTGTTGTGAACATTGGGGTGCATGTATCTTATTTTTTTTTAATTTTCATTTTCTTATAACTTATTTTTTATTTATTTTTTACTTCTTTATTGGAGTATAATTGATTCACAATGGTATGTTAGTTTCTGCTTTATAACAAAGTGAATCAGCTATACATATACATATATCCCCATATCTCCTCCCTCTTGCATCTGCCTCCCACCCTCCCTATCCCACCCCTCTAGGTGGTCACAAAGCACCAAACTGATCTTCCTGTGCTATGTGGCGGCTTCCCACTAGCTATCTGTTTTACATTTGGTAGTATCCATAAGTCCATGCCACTCTCTCACTTCGTCCCAGCTTACCCTTCCCCCTCCCCATGTCCTCAAGTCCATTCTCTACGTCTGCATCTTTATTCCTGTCCTGCCCCTAGGTTCTTCAGAACCCTTTTTTTTTCTTTTTTTTTAGATTCCATATATATGTGTTAGCATAAGGTATCTGTTTTTCTCTTTCTGACTTCACCCTGTATGACAGACTCTAGGTCCATCCACCTTGCTAAAAATAACTCAATTTCTTTTCTTATTATGACTGAGTAATATTCCATTGTATATATGTGCCACATCTTCTTTATCCATTCATCTGTTGATGGACACGTAGGTTGCTTCCATGTCCTGACTATTGTAAATAGACCTGAAGTGAACATTGTGGTACATGACTGTTTTTGAATTATGGTTTTCTCAGGGTATATGCCCAGTAGTGGGATTGATGGGTTGTATGGTAGTTCTATTTTTAGTTTTTTGAAGGAACCTCCATTCTGTTCTCCATAGTGTCTGTATCAATTAACATTCCCACCAACAGTGCAAGAGGGTTCCCCTTTCTCCACACCCTCTCCAACATTTATTGTTTGCAGATTTTTTGGTGATGGCCATTCTGTCTGGTGGGAGGTGATACCTCATTGTAGTTTTGACTTGCATTTCTCTAATGATTAGTGATGTTGAGCATCCTTTCATGTGTTTGTTGGCAATCTGTATATCTTCTTTGAGGAAATGTCTATTTAGGTGTTCTGCCCATTTTTGGATTGGGTTGTTTGTTTTCTTGATATTGAGCTGCATGAGCTGCTTGTAAATTTTGGAGATTAATCCTTTGCCAGTTGCTTCGTTTGCAAATATTTTCTCCCATTCTGAGGGTTGTTTTTTCATCTTGTTTATGGTTTACTTTGTTGTGCAAAAGCTTTTAAGTTTCATTATGTCCCATTTGTTTATTTTTGTTTATATTTCCATTTCTCTAGGAGATGGGTCTAAAAGGATCTTGCTGTGATTTATGTCAAAGAGTCTTCTGCCTATGTTTTCCTCTAAGAGTTTTATAGTGCCTGGCCTTACATTTATGTCTTTAATCCATTTTGAGTTTATTTTTGTGTATGGTGTTAGGGAATTTCTAATTTCATTCTTTTACATGTAGCGGTCCAGTTTTCCCAGCACCACTTATTGAAGAGGCTGTCCTTTCTCCATTGTATGTTCTTGCCTCCTTTATCAAAAATAAGGTGACCATAGGTGCATGGGTTTATCTCTGGGCTTTCTATTCTGTTCCATTGATCTATATTTCTGTTTTTGTGTCAGTACCATAGTGTCTTCGTTCCTGTAACTTTGTAGTATAGTCTGAAGTCTGGGAGCCTGATTCCTCCAGCTCCATTTTTCTTTCTCAAGCTTGCTTTGGCTATTCGGGGTTTTTTGTGTTTCCATACAAATTGTGAAATTTTTTGTTCTAGTTCTGTGAAAAATGCCATTGGTATTTTGATAGGGATTGCATTGAATCTGTAGATTGCTTTGGATTGTATAGTCATTTTCACAGTGTTGATTCTTCCAATCCAAGAACATGGTATATCTCTCCTACTGTTTGTATCGTCTTTAATTTCTTTCATCAGTGTCTTATAGTTTTCCGAGTACAGGTCTTTTGTCTCCTTAGGTAGGCTTCTTCCTAGGTATTTTATTCTGCTTGTTGCAATGATAAATGGGAGTGTTTCCTTAATTTCTCTCTCAGATTTTTTGTCATTAGTGTATAAGAATGCAAGAGATTTCTGTGCATTAATTTTGTATCCTGCTACTTTACCAGATTCATTGATTAGCTCTAGTAGTTTTCTGTTAACATCTTTAGGATTCTCTATGTATAGTATCATGTCATCTGCAAGCAGTGACAGCTTTATTTCTTCATTTCTGTTTTGGATTTCTTTTATTTCCTTTTCTTCTCTGATTGCTGTGGCTAAAATTTGCAAAACTATATTGAATACTAGTGGTGACAGTGGACACCTTATCTTCTTCCTCATCTTAGATGAAATGGTTTCAGTTGTTCACCATTGAGAACGATGTTGGCTGTGCGTTTGTCATGTACTGCCCTTATTATATTGAGGTAAGTTCCCTCTATGCCTACTTTCTGCAGGGTTTTTATCATAAATGGGTGTTGAATTTTGTTGAAAGCTTTTTCGGCATCTATTGAGATGATCATATGGTTTTTATCCTTCACTTTGTTAGTAGGGTTTATCACATTAATTAGTGTATATTGAAGAATCCTTGCAATCCTGGGATAAACCCCACTTGATCATGGTGTATGATCCTTTTAATGTGCTGTTGGATTCTGTTTTCTAGTATTTCGTTGAGGATTTTTGCATCTATGTTCATCAGTGATATTGGCCTATAATTTTCTTTCTTTGTGACATCTTTGTCTGGTTTTGGTTTCATGGTGATGGTGGCCTTGAAGAATGAGTTTGGGAGTGTTCCTCCCTCTGCTATATTTTTGAAGAGCTTGATTAGAATAGGTGTTAACTCTTCTCTAAATGTTTGATAGAATTCACCTATGAAGGCATCTGGTCCTGGGCTTTTTTTTGTTGGAAGATTTTTAATCACAGTCTCAATTGCAGTGCTTGTGATTGGTCTGTTTATATTTTCTATTTCTTCCTGTTCCATCTCAGAAGGTTGTACATTTCTAAGAATGTGTCCATTTCTTCCAGGTTGTCCATTTTATTGGCATAGAGTTGCTTGTAGTAATCTCTCATGATCCTTTGTATTTCTGCAGTGTCAGTTGTTACTTCTCCTTTTTCATTTCTAATTCTATTGATTTGAGTCTTCTCCCTTTTTTTCTTGATGAGTCTGGCTAATGGTTTATCAATTTTGTTTATCTTCTCAAAGAACCAGCTTTTAGTTTTATTGAACTTTGCTATCGTTTCCTTCATTTCTTTTTCATTTATTTCTGATCTGATATTTATGATTTCTTTCCTTCTGCTAACTTTGGGGCTTTTTTGTTCTTCTTCCTCTAATTGCTTTAGGTGTAAGGTTAGGTTGTTTATTTGAGATGTTTCTTGTTTCTTGAGTTAGGATTGTATTGCTATAAACTTCCCTCTTAGGACTTCTTTTGCTGCATCCCATAGGTTTTGGGTCATCGTGTTTTCAGTGGCATTTGTTTCTAGGTATTTTTTGATTTCCTCTTTGATTTCTTCAGTGATCTCTTGGTTATTAAGTAGTGTATTGTTTTGCCTCCATGTGTTTGTATTTTTTACAGGTTTTTTCCTGTAATTGATATCTGGTCTCATAGAATTGTGGTCAGAAAAGACACTTGATATGATTTCAATTTTCTTAAATTTATGAAGGCTTCATTTTTGACCCAAGATATGATCTATCCTGGAGAATGTTCCATGAGAACTTGAGAAGAAAGTGTATTCTGTTGTTTTTGGTTGGAATGTCCTATAAGTCTCAGTTGAGACCATGTTATTTAATGTATCATTTAAAGCTTTGTTTCCTTATTTATTTTCATTTTGGATGATCTGTCCATTGGTGAAAGTGGGGTGTTAAAATCCCCTACTATGATTGTGTTACTGTCGATTTCCCCTTTATGGCTGTTAGCATTTGCCTTATTTATTGGGGTGCTCCTATGTTGGGTGCATAAATATTTACAATTGTTATATCTTCTTGGATTGATGCCTTAATCATTATGCAGTGTCTTTCTTTGTCTCTTCTAATAGTCTTTATTTTAAAGTCTATTTTGTCTGATAGGAGAACTGCTACTCCAGCTTTCTTTTGATTTCCATTTGCATGGAATATCTTTTTCCATCCCCTCACTTTCCGTCTGTATGTGTCCGTAGGTCTGAAGTGGGTCTCTTGTAGACAGCATATATACAGGTCTTGTTTTTGTATCCATTCAGCCAGTCTATGTCTTTTGTTTGGAGCATTTAATCCATGTGCATTTAAGGTAGTTATTGATATGTATGTTCCTATTACCATTTTCTTAATTGTTTTGGGTTTGTTATTGTAGGTCTTTACCCTCCCTTTATTTCCTGCCTAGAGAAGTTCCTTTAGCATTTGTTGTGAAGCTGGTTTGGTGGTGATGAACTCTCTCAGCTTTTGCTTGTCTGTAAAGGTTTTAATTTCTCTGTCGAATCTGAATGAGATCCTTGCCCAGTAAAGTAAATTGGCTGTAGGTTTTTCCGTTTCATCACGTTAAATATGTACTGCCACTCCCTTCTGGCTTGCAGCATTTCTGATGAAAGATCAATTCTTCACCTTATGGGGACTCCTTTGTATGTTATTTGTTGTTTTTCCCTTGCTGCTTTTAATATTTTTTCTTTGTATTTAATTTTTGATAGTTTGATTAATATGTGTCTTGGCGTGTTTCTCCTTGGATTTATCCTGTATGGGACTCTAGCACTTCCTGGAGTTGATTATTTCCTTTCCCATATTAGGGAAGTTTTCAGCTATAATCTCTTCAACTATTTTCTCGGTCCCTTTCTTTTTCTCTTCCTCTTCTGGGACCCCTATAATTCAAATGTTGGTGTGTTTAATGTTGTCCAGATGTCTCTAAGACTGTCCTCAATTCTTTTCACTCTTTTTTCTTTATTCTGCTCTGCAGTAGTTATTTCCACTATTTTATCTTCCAGGTCACTTATCCATTCTTTTGCCTCATTTATTCTGCTATTGATTCCTTCTAGAGAATTTTTAATTTCATTTATTGTGTTATTCATCATTGTTTGTTTTCTCTTTAGTTCTTCTAGGTTCTTGTTAAATGTTTCTTGTATTTTCTCCATTCTATTTCCAAGATTTTGGATCATCTTTACTAACACTACTCTGAATTCTTCTTTAGGTAGACTGACTATTTCCTCTTCATTTGTCTGGTCTGGTTGTTTTTTACCTTTCTCCTTCATGTGCTTTGTGTTTCTCTGTCATCTCATTTTGCTTAACTTACTGTGTTTGGCGTCTCCTTTTCGCAGGCTGTACGTTCATAATTCCCATTGTTTTTGGTGTCTGCCCCCAGTGGCTAAGGTTGATTCAGTGGGTCATGTAGGCTTCCTGGTAGAGGGGACTAGTGCCTGTGTTCTGGTGGATGAGCCTGGATCTTGTCTTTCTGGTGGGCAGGACCGTGTCCAGTGGTATATTTTGGGGTGTCTGTGAACTTATTATGATATTAGGCAGCCTCTCTGCTAATTTGTGGTGTCGTGTTCCTGTCTCGCTAGTTGTTTGGCATAGGGTGTCCAGCACTGTAGCTTGCTGGTCCTTGAGTGGAGCTGAGTCTTAGCGTTGAGATGGAGATCTCTGGGAGAGTTTTCGCCATTTGATATTATGTGGAGCCGGGAGGTCTCTGGTGGACCAATGTCCTGAGCTCAGCTCTCCCACCTCAGAGGTACAGGCCTGACACCCAGCTGGAGCACCAAGACCCTGTCAGCCAAATGACTTCAGGGTCTTTTTCATTCGCCCTCCTTTCAGCCTCCCTGGGGTGCATGTATCTTTTTGAATTATAAATTTCTCTGGATATATGCCCAGGAATGGGGTTGTTGGATCATATGGTAACTCTGTTTTTAGTTTTTTAAGGAACCTCCATACTGTTCTCCATAGTGGCTGAACCAACTTACATTCCTACCAACAGTGTAGGAGCATTCCATTTTCTCCACACCCTCTCCAGCATATGTTATTTGTAGATAAAAGATAAATTTTAAAAAGATATATAAAAAGCGCAGGGGGAAGGGTAAGCTGGGGTGAAGTGAGAGAGCGGTATGGACATATATACACTACCAAATGTGAAATGGATAGCTAGTGGGAAGCAGCCACATAGGACAGGGAGATCAGTTTGGTGCTTTGTGACCACCTAGAGGGGTGGGATAGGGAGGGTGGGAGGGAGATGCAAGAGGGAGGGGATATGGGGATATACGTATACATATAGATGATTCACTTTGTTATAAAGCAGAAGCTACACACCATTTTAAAGCAATTATACTCCAATAAAGATGTTTAAGAAAAAAGTAGCCTTAAAATTATCTCAGTAGTTACAATAGAAAAACTATTTGACAAAATTTAATACCCTTCATGATAAAATTCTTAGCAAACTAGAAATACAAGAAATCCTCAAACCGATAAAGAGCTCTTTTGAACATCTACAGATGATATTGTACTTAATTGTGAAACATTAAACCCTTCTTTCCTCTAAAATTTGAAATAAGAAAAGGATGTCTTCTCTAATCACATCTATTCAGCATTTTACTAGAGGTCCTATCCAATGCAATAAGGCAATTAAATTAAATGAATGGCATAAATATTAAGAAGAATAAATTAAAGTGTTGTTTGCAGAAAAACAACTAACTAAAACTAAAAAATTTAACAGGGTTGCAGAATACAATGTCAGTATGAAAAAAGGTGTATTTTTATATAACAGAAGTGAAAAACTGGAGACATACTATTTTACTGTAAGACTTACTATAAAGTGTGAGTAATTAAGACAATGTGATATTAGTGTAAGGAGACTTAGAGTCTAAAAATAAACTTACATATAAATATTTCATTGATTTTTTTTTGACCAAGGTGCCAGGTCAATTCAATGGAGCTAGAAAATTCTTTTAACAAATGTTGCTGGGATACCTGGATATCCATATGAGAGAAAGAGTCTCAGTCCCTCTCACATCATATCAAAAATTAATTTGCAATAATAATAGACCTAAAAATAAAACCCAAACTCCTAAACTTCTAAAAGAAAGCCCAAGAGAGTATCTTTAGGCTCAAGGTGTCAAAATTTTTTTTTGGAAAAAACACAAAAGCAATGATATAAAAGAAAAAAATTGATAAATTTGATTTGGCCTAATGAAAAATTTCTGTTCGCCAAAAGATACCATTAAGGACATAAATATACAAACCACTAAGTGGGAAAAAATATAGCATATAAATCTAACGAATGGCTTATAAGCATATGTAAAAAAGCCCTATATATCAACAATAATTAGATGAACAACCCAATCAAAAAAATGGGCAATAGCCTTGATCAGATACTTTACAAAAGAAGATATATGAATGACCAATAATCACATGAAGAAAGGACCTTCATATCATTAGTCACCAGGGAAATGCAAATTAAAAACTACAATAAGGTATCATTAGTACCCAGTAGAATGGCTAAAATAAGAAAGCTTGACAACTTTGAATGTTGGTGATAATATGGAGCAACTGGAATATTTACTAGTAAGAATGTAAACAGATACAACAATTTAGGAGAATTGTTTGCCAATTTCTAATGAAGTTAAACATCTATATCTATATATCTATATTTATATTTATATCTATCTATCCTAGGATTCAGCGACTTCATTCCTAGTTATTTACTCAAAAGAAATGAAAATATATGTCTACAAAAGACTTGTACAAGATTGTTCACAGCAATTCTTTTTTTCTTAATATCTCCAAACCAGACACAACCCAGTTGTCCATCAATAAGAAAATGGATAAACACAGTACAATATATTCATTCAATTGAATAATATTCAGCAATTAAAAATAAACTACAAGACACACATAATTTAGATAAATATCAAAATCATCATATTATGCAAAAAGAGTCATAAATAATGATTCCAATGATTTGAGAATGGGTGAAACTAATCTATAAAGGTGGGGTGGGAGCTTGAGGTTGATTGCAAAGGAGCTCAAGGAACTTTCTGAGGATTATGGAAACATATATCTGATTTGGGGTGATGGTTATGTGGGTGTATACAGCTGTCAAAATTCATTGAACTAAACCCTTAATATCGGTGCATTTTAGTTTTAATTATACCTCATTAAGAATGTAAAAACCAAATATTTACTGGGATCAGTCTTTTAAAAATCTCACAGAAATACAGTGATTCCTACTTTGCTATGCTTCTGCAAAGAAATGTGTGAAATAAGCAACACATATTGAAACACAAATTCTTTTCCTTTTTATAATAGAAATCAGTCTTTGCATATGTTGCTGTAGTTTGAAGGGACCGTTCAAGAACAATGTATTAAAATTAATGTGAATGCTTTATTTCTCTTAGATGTTGGAACTTTCATTTGCCATTATTCCATTGTTGCTCCACTGTGAGGGTAGAACAGTCAGGATCACTAAAAGATATGTTTCTGGGGAGCTGGACCATGACACTAGACTAAGCTCAGACATAGGTATGGATTTCCTACCCAAATCCATAGAATAATTGAAATACTATATGAAAACTAATATATAGCATCCTGGCAAACAGGAAAATGTGTCACTAGACTAGAGATAATTAAATAGATAAGAAAATATGGCTCTGAATTGATGGAGAAAACTGCAGCTCAAAACACACAAGAGGAAGAAGACTCGTGTTTCTGGGGGTACTCCAAGATTAGAAAAAATGGGCAAAAGAATTGGAGGAGTTTTGGGTGCTTGGGGAAGAGCATTCAGAGCTACCTAACAGGTTGATTCCTGTCCCATCACCAACTTAGGTTGAGTAAGACGTATTTATCCACGTGCTCAAGCAGGAAATGTGGATAGCTGGGCTAGAGAGACATAGCATCACCCCAGTAGCCAGGGAAACACAAAAGGAATGTTATTGACATACTGCATCCTGAAGTATATCCTTCTTCTTTAACATTATCACAAGAAGCAGGCACTATATGCCAAGGGTATCCATAGATGAATGAGTAAAGATGATCAATTATATATGAATGAATAAAAATGATCAATTATATATGAAAATGAATGAATAGATGATCAATTATATATGAAGACAATCAAAAATCATCAATCATTTGAGGAAAAAACATTACCATGAAAGTTAGGCACTAAACTCAACCAAAAGAAGAACTAATACCAAAGAAAAAACAATGGAGAAAATACTTCTACATATGTATAATTAATATTTTTATAGAGATACAGGGACAAGTAATTATGAAAAGAGTCCAGTGAGAGATCTTAAAAATTAGTGACATATCAAAATTTTAAAAGTTAAATCAATCAAAAGTAAAATCAATGGACTGACTGGAAGAATGGATTTAGCTAGAGTGAATTATAGAACTGAAAGAGCTGAGAAATTCTAGAATTTATTATCAAAAGACAAAAAATAGCATAAGAAATTTAAGCAAAATGGAATATTATATAGAATTTCTAAAATGTACTTATATGAGATCAATCAAAGATAAAAGAGCATTTTATATAGCTGAATAAAAACACAGACTTTTAAGTAGAAAGGTCTCCCCAAGAGACAAGTGGTATTAAAAAAAAAAAAGGAACCATAGCTTGTTTTCTATGTCTGTGAGTTACAGACATAGAAAACAAACTTATGGTTACCAGAGGGGAAGGGTAAATTAGGAGTATGGGATTAACTGATACAAACTACTATACATAAAATAGGTAAGCAACAAGGATTTACTGTATAACACAGGGAACTACATTCAGTATCTTCCAATGACTTAGAAAGGAAAATAATCTGAAAAAAATACATACATGTATACATAACTGGATCACTTTGCCCTACACCTGAAACTAACACAATATTGTAAGTCCACTACACTTCAATAATTAAAAAAAATAGACCCATAGCAAGTTTCAGGGCAACAATTTAAAGAAAATACCGATTTCTTTTTTTTTAAAAAAACCTATGAAGTATTATTATTTAATTAATTAATTAATTTATTTATTTTTGGCTGTGTTGGGCCTTCATTTCCGTGCAAGGGCTTTCTCTAGTTGCGGCGAGTGGGGGCCACTCTTCATCGCGGTGCGCGGGCCTCTCACTGTCGCGGCCTCTCTTGTTGCGGAGCACAAGCTCCAGATGCGCAGGCTCAGTAGTTGTGGCTCACAGGCCCAGTTGCTCCACAGCATGTGGGATCCTCCCAGACCAGGGCTTGAACCCGTGTCCCCTGCACTGGCAGGCAGACTCAACCACTGCGCCACCAGGGAAGCCCACCAATTTCTTTTTAATTGCAGAGAAATATATTTCCTACAAAGGAACAGAAACTGGGTCTATAGCATACTTTTGAGATTCCAGAAGCCAATGGAGTAATGCCTTTAAAATTCTTAGGAAAAATGATTTTGAACCCTTAAATAAGGTAGTGTGGACAGTATTATGTCAATAAATTTGAAATGTCAGTGAATTGAAATTTCACTATAAAAATTCAACTTACTAAACTTGACACAATAAGAAGTAGAAAGTCTGAACTGTCCTTTTATTGGTTTCTTTAGCAGTAATGTTTGTTTTAGAAATGAATTACATTATCCTGTCTATGCACATAGCAGCTACATAGAGGGGACTATTCCTATGGAACCAAGTATGGTCCTATATGGTGAAAAATTCAAGGTCTTCTCCCTTACATTTCCTTTCAGACTATGTTTAAGAAACTTCCCCATTATGCTATAAAACCTGTGAATAAAGTGGTCATTAACCCCATCCTGCCCCCTCTCCTGCATAAATACATGCTGATTGCAATGTGGGTCCAGGCAGAGTTATATAAACCTTGGCTGGAACAAGAGAGAGGAAGCATTCATCCAAATAAATACTCAGATGAGGTCTTATTCTTCCCATTTTCCACAGATTGACACTAAGGCAAAGTGGAGACTTTTAAAACATTATTACATAAAGAGATCATAGTGATATTTTGTTTAAAACGAAGTAATTTATCATTCTCTATACTAACACTGTGTGTAAAATGTATTTTGCCTACATTTTTTAGACATTTGTAAGAATACTCCTTATTAAATTCATCAATATAATATTGTTGAAACTGAACAGGCAACTTACATACCCAACTTAGCAGGGCATGGGTTATAAAAGTTTACTGAGAAATAGCTAAGTCAGCAGAAGGTCATCCTGGGGTATATGTAATCCACGTTGGATGGCATGAGCCATGCTTCCCACTCTAAGTAGAAACTACTGTTTGGCCCTTTATTTTAGTGCTCATCTAACCACTATAGTCATACAAGTAATAGTAATAAATTACAAAATAATAAAGTATCAGCCAAAGCTTTGTATCTCTGAGAAACTGGTAGGCTTCCTATCTTTTCTATGGTGTGATCTTTCCATGTTTTGTTTTTCACTCAGGCAATCAGGAAACATTCAGAAAAGTTTGAGTCTCAGTTCCAGAAATTTTACTAATCCTTGTATCTAATATACGTCCTTCCTTCTATCTTCTATGATATTGGTGTTCTCTTTTCATTCGTATTTTGTTAACTTTTTTTTCCACAATAACTGTTCTTCGTTGGAAGGTGCCTCAACATGAATGCATAAATGTGTAACAAAATAATACAAATTATGGCATTATGGGAGAAAATTTACAGTAAGATTCAACTAATTCCTTTTATTTATCCAGATTCTCCATTATATCCCATTGACCAAAACCCAATTTATTATTTTATAGGTGTATTAGTTTGCTAGGACTGCCATAACAAAGTACCATAAACTGAATGGCTTAGAACAACAGAAATTTATTGTCTCACAGTTCTGAGGCCAGAAGTCTGAAATCAAGGTTTCAGAACAGCCATAATACATTACCTCTGAAGGCACTAGGGAAGGATCTGTTTCAGGCTTCTCTCCTAACTCTGGTAGTTCCTTGGCTTATGGCAGCACATTTCCTGCCCTAAGAGAACACATGGTGTTCTCTCTGTGTGAGTGTCTCTGTGTCAAAATTTCCCCTTTGTATAAGGACATCAGTCATATTTAATTAGGGGCCCACCCTATTCTAGTATGACCTTATCTTAATTAATTATACCTGAAAGAATGCTATTTCCAAATAAGGTCGCATTCTGAGGTACTGGGGTTTGGGATTTCTACATATGAATTTTGGGCAACACAATTCAACACATAACAATAGGTTTCCACCTATTCTCCAAAAGAAGCATTCCATTAATATGTTAAATTGGAGCTTGTAGCCTCTAGAATGGAAAGCATAAATTTCAATATTTATTAAAACATAGGTAGGAAGAAATCTATTATTTCTCACAAAACAATACCCTGTCTTCTCATTGGCAACTCCTATAGTTCGTAGCGCAATCATTCAGGTGTCTGAAGAGAGGCCATAAGAAGTGGACACCACATCAATTGTTGCCTGTTGGGCTAGTTTGTTCCCCTTGAAGAATACACATGGCTGGTGGCCAGTAAGGAATTGTCTGTTGTTTTAATCTTTTATTTGCAGACATTTATGATAGATCATCCATGAACCAGTCATTCAAGTAGACTGGCCTTGAAGACTGACAGGAAGTACGAGTACACACACATTGAAATTGACAGGCAGACAGGCTGACAAATTCAGAACTGCCCCTATACAGCCTCCATCTATTCAACTGGAGCTGATCAGACTCCAGATTCACATCAGACTCCTTTGCAAAATGTCATTAAGTGTTTGTTTCTTCATTTTTATAAAGATCTTGCACAGGCAGTAGGGAAGTGAAATATGTCAGATACCTTAAAAGTGGTGATAGTCTCATTTTTCTGCTGAATTTCCCACTATGGAAAGGACTCAATTATTGGCAAAGAGCACTCTACTGAGGAGGTGCCCTGCTGCCCCTCACCCCCACCCCAATGAAGAATTCTAATGAGAGAAGCTGCAGGAGGCAGCAGTGCAACTGAATTTTCCAAACCCGTCCTCTCAAGCTAATACCAGTGGCCCTTTCTTCATTAGCAATCTGCAAACACATGGGGCCAACCCACCGCAGATGACTTTTGTGAGGATCCAACACTGAGTCTGTTAGATGCTATGAAATGTGTGTGAAAGGGAAAGTCTATGCCTGCATGGGGCTTAACTTCAATAATAGTAATAATAGAATATACTATTGGCTAGACACTATGCTAGGTGCCAAACATAGCTTATTGTATCCTTTCAACGGTCTTACAAAGAAAGCACTATTTTTATCACCATGTTACAGATGAGCGAACCAAGCTAGGTGAATTGCAGTTATTAAGAAGTCTATGTTTTCTAGCACAATGCTCTTTCCATTCATCTACAGTACTTTATTGAGTTGGCTGCATTTGTTTCTACCTATGTAATGCCATCCACACTTAGTCTTGTGTATGTGTGTATACATGCACAAGTACTTCTAAGCTCTTTGATCTGCATAGGAAAGCCTTCATTCACCCCATCATTCACCTTACTGCCCCTGCTTCACAAGAGACTGTATCCCAAGGTATTACTGCTCATTTCTTATAGGTCTTAATGCCCCTCATATTTTCCTGGTGACTATAACATCATCCAGCTACCCACATGCACTAGCATGTGCCTTTGTGTGGTCTATGACCCCACATAAAGTTAGAGATCTCTGAGGAGTGACAGAGAAGCTCCACGTTAGAAGATGCACACTGGCTGCCTAGAGGTTGAATCCTGCTTGCAGATGTGATTTCTTGGCCAACACAGTGTTTCTTTGTTTGCATTTTCAAAAAAGTTGTATTCAACTTAAAAAAAATCAGAGATTCCATGCAGAAACCTGATTAGTAGCTTCTCTTGAAAAATAAAGAGCCATAATATTTTGCCCCTTTCCTGCACGACAGCCATCAGCTGCCCCCTGTGGAAGGGCACACACTCTCTGGTCTACTCCAGACCCTTTCGCTCAAAGGTCTGTATCTGCATCTGTACCCAGAATAGATTCTCAATGATTCTCATCGCCTACCTGACAGATGTTTTGAGTTTGCCCATTCCTGCTTTACTTGAATCATGACTACCATCATCTGGGGTGCTACTAGCAAGGCATCTGTTGAGAACTAAAACAGCCCTCTGGGTGGTGAGGCTGTGAGTGACTTTTATTGGTAGCTTGGCAGTAGTGACTGCCCCCATCACTCACAGCCAGCAAAGCCCTGTGCTGCTAGCAGTCAAGGCAGAATCCAGCTCACCACTCCCTGTGGCTTCTTCACCCCTCAGCTTCCTCAGGGTGTATATAACACAGAACTTTATGGGACTGTGGGAATCTGTGGGGACACCAGGAAATGTGATTGCTGCTTCAGAACCTTGAGGCATCTTTTTCGCTAGAATAAAGACTCAGGTCCTGTATATTTCTTTCCACCCAGCTGCAAACCATCTGGTGAATGTCAACCCTTTCCCCCAAACTGAGGAGAATCATGTGGAGAAAACAAGGGTTTATCCGTTTATCCTGGCAACATTTCAGTTCTGTGTACGAAGCTAGAGATCTTCCTCTTATATTTTGATTCAATAGATATTTATTGAATACCTTCCATGGATAAAGCACCGTGCTGTGCAGAGTAGCTGCTGCTCACGCCGCACGTTTGTAGAGCGCTGCTATGCATGATCTTATCTACTTCATGTATTAATCCAATAAGGTGTGTCTTTACTGTGCCTGTTTTACAGACAATGACCCTGAGGCTGAGAAGGAAATTACTCAATATCAGTGAGAAATAAAGAGCACAACCAAACTTTGAACTCAAGGTTTGGGGCTCTATTTCAACACAGTCCCTAGATTTGCTAATGTTATCTTAGGCCATACTAATTTAGAGAAAATGGTCTCACTGAAAAAAACCAACAGTGTTCCTCCGACTTCTTCAGTTTGTAATGGTGCATCAAATGCGGTCACAAGTATAAATGAAGAGACCTTCTTCTCTACCACATAGAAACAACCATTTTCCTATTTAATTCCGGCTGCTGGCCAGGGAAAATCATTACACTGGAAGAGGGAGACTCGACATCACAACTGCTGCTGCTGGCCACCATCATTGGCACAGATGCTGATCTTTGAGACAAAACTGGTACATTGAGCCGACATTGCAGGTGCCACTGAAGTCCACTGCCCTCAATGCTGCTGACACTCATTAATGTAGGCATGAGGTGGCACAGCAGCCACTTGCCATGTGGGGGGAACTGGGACCACTGATGTGCCAAAGCAGGGCTACATTTCCTGGTGCTCTGTGCACAGCCATGATATGCTGCTGTTTGGGGAGTGGGCACAGAGCTAAAAGTGATTTAGTTCAGTGAAGGTGGTGATGGGATGCTCCAGAGTCAAGAGTTATTTTCCATTAGACCTAGTAACAAGTGGAGGAAAACAGTGGCAAGAGTCCTCCTGCTTCTTCTATGTCCAGACCAGCACAATCCACATTTACTCTGAATCAGGCACTCCTATGGATGAGCAGAAGAAGACAGTAACATTTTTTTCCTGAGATGAGATACCCCTTAAGAATCAGGCATTTGCTGTCACATTTGATGACCTAATTCCAATCGGGAAGCACAGGTATTCATATGCCATTTATTCGCCCAACAAACATAAGCTAAGCATCGAATATATACCAGGTAAAAAACATAACTCCTGTCTTCAGTTTGCTCACAGGTTATAAAGGGAGTCACAAATATGAATGTGTAATTACAATATAGTATGAGAAGTGCTGGGCTAGAGGTAAAGTCAGGGTGCTCTGAGAACCCATAGGAGGAGCATTTTACTTCCTCCCTCCTACCTTGGGGGATTCGGAGGAGTTTTCTGGATGAGACAGTGTCTGACTTGAAGGACACTTGAAGAACAAATTAGAGTTAGGCAGACACAACCATGACGGGGAAAGTCAGAACAGTATGTAAGAGGTACTGGGGGGGAGACACCTGACACACTTGGAAGGGTGGGGTGCTGAGAAGATTTGGGGGTGTTGTGAGTAATAAGATTTGGGGCTGATATGTATGAAGTCTTTGTCAAGATCATGAAGGACCTTGAACATCAGGCCAGGGAAAGCCACTGAGGAGTTAAACCAGTGAGTGACATGGTCAGATTGCCTTTTAGATCACTTCTGGATGCAGATTAAAAGGTGAACCTGGGGCAAGGGACAAACAAGAACATTCCTCTTTCTCTGGGAAATTGATGCTTGTGAACTGAACAACTTTGGGAGCTGTGGGGAAGGAGGGAACTCCCACCAAGCCAGTCAGATCGGCCTGGCAGTCAGAGGGGTGACAGCTGTTCCACCTTCTTTCCCTGACTACCCCTGCAGTGCAGGAGCCTCTGGGATAGCAGGCAGCTTCATCCTGCCTTAGTGCCAAGGGACACCTGTCCGACCACGCAAAGCTGTGATTGGCACATGTACCCATCAGACCTGGGAGGAGCGAGGAGTCTCCAACACGACTGTCATCTTCTGGAACCTAGAGAAGCTGACAGTAAGGAGAGCTCAGAGCAGCCTTAGCTAGATATTGACAGCAGCGGTGGTTGTAGAGTAGGGCTGGGCCTGAGGCCAAATGAGTTGGCAGAGTCTGCCTGGCCTCTGCCTTACCCCACTCAGCTCCATCTGTCTAACAGTGGATGTCAGCCTCGAAGAGTGCCAGCCTTGGAATCTGGTGACTCAGAAAACGGGAAGAGGACACACAAGATATACGTTCATGGGTGGAAGGCTACCTAAAATGTTCAGAGCTAAAAGTCAGTCACAGTGTGGCCAGATATCCTTTAAACACTGTTCCCATCTTTTGCTTGCTTTCCCTCTTGTTTGTCATTATTACTTAAAGAGATGCCATAATTCTTGTATCCATAAAGACATTTTCAGTGGGGCCAGGGAATGAAAATCTAATTTAAAATGCCTTAAACAAAAATGAATTATTGATTAAGTAACTGAAAAGTTCAGTGATACTTTAAGGCATGGCTAGGTTTAAGGATTCAAAAACGTGTAAACGTCTCTCTCCTGGCATTCCTTGGCTTAAAAGTTTTTAAATGCTTAGAATCCCCAGTAAAAGGAGACATTTTCTTTCTTTCCTTTTTTAATTCTTTATTGAATTTGTTACAATATTGTTTCTATTTTATGCTTTGCTTTTTGGCCGTGAGGCATGTGGGATCTTAGCTCTACCACCAGGGATCGAACCCATACCCCCTGCATTGGAAGACAGAGTCTTAACCACTGGACCACCCGGGAAGTCCCGAGACATTTTCTTTCCTGTCAGTAAAAGTCCTGGATTTTAACCTAATTCTCCTGGTATGGACACCACAAGGCTAGGGCAATGGGAGATTCTGATTAACTAGGTCGGGGTTCTATGCCCATGCTTGGAAGTGGGAGAGGTTTTTCAACCCCAAACTCCACATGGATTAGTAATTGAAGAATGGTGGTTTCTTGGAAGAAATATGGATAGCGTTGCTGGTCAGAGGGGGCATACTGCAAGGCAAAATAACAGATAGCCAGCCTCATTGAATCTTTGGTTTACCAAGCAATGTAGACTAAAGGTGACTAATTCTGATGACGATTATCTGCAGATGCTTTCGCTGGTGATGTTAATTATCACTGGCATTTTGTGAAGATATTTGTATAGTGTGGTATATAGTTCAGTAATCTTCCCGAGTTTTCCTAGTCAGAAGAGTGGTTTAGGTACTTTGTTGGGTTAATGTATTGTTTACCAATTATAAGGGCTATAGGATGATCCAAGGACTAGGAGACATATTCTTAAAAAGTTTCATCAAGTGACTTTATGTCATAACTCATGTCTACATCAAAGTTAGATGGTTAAAACAAAATTTTCATGTGATTGTACTGTATTATTCCAGTAACACCTTAAGATTGTTTTGAACTAAGTCCTCAAGGCATTTCCTTTATTCCTTTCATGGAATTGTTATTTAACAAATACATTTGTAATTTAAAAGTAACATAAATACACAGTCAGAATATTAGGTATAATTTCCTCAGAGTACTATCTGGAATTCTTGACATCAAATTCTCTGATTACATTGGCACCAAATATTTAATTCATATTGGTTAAATAAAAGTAAGAGTGAATAAATGACTCTTACCTGGTATGTTACCCAGGTATACATCCAGGATGACATACCCAGGTATATACCCAAAAATGGAATTGCTGGACCATATGGTAATTGATAGTTTTAATTTTATGAGGACTTGTCATACTATTTTCCATAGTGACTGCACCATTTTATATTCCCACCAATAGTGCACAAGAGTTCCAATTTCTCCACATCCTTACCAACAGTTGTTATTTTCTGTTTCTCTTTTTTTCTTTTTGATAATAGCCATTTTCGTGGGTGTGATGTGTTATTGTGTTTTGTTTTGTTTTTTTCTTTTCCATGAAAATCACATTTTATTATCTTTTACTTCTTGTAAGCATTATTTTTATCATTGTGGTTTTGATTTGCATTGCCCAAATAATTAGTAATGTTGAGCATCTTTTCATATGCATATTGGCATATGAAATATTGGCACATGGGATGTTATATATCTTTCCTGGAGAAATGTCTATTCAAGTCCTTTGCCCATTTTTGAATTGGGTTGTTTTGTTGTTGTTGTTGAACTGTAGGAGTTCTTTATATGTCCTGAATATTAGCCTCTTATCAGATACATGATTTGTAAATATTTTCTCCCATTTCATGGATTGCCCTTTTATTCTGTTGATAGTGTCCTTTGATGTACAGATTTTGTTTTCTGTAGTGCAGTTTATCTACTTTTTCTTTCGTTGCTTGTGCTTTTGGTGTCATATCCAAGAAATCATTGGTAAATCCAGTGTCTTGAAACTTTTCCTCTTTGCTTTCTGCTAAGAGTTTTATAATTTTATATCTTATGTTTAAGTCTTTGATTCATTTTGAATTTATTTTATACATGGTATAAGGTAACGGTCCAACCTTTGCATATGGCTATCCAGCTTTCCCAACACTATTTGTCGAAAAGACTCCCCTTCCCCATTGAGTAAGCAGTCTTGGTATCCTTGTTGAAAATCATTTGACCATACATGTGAGGATTTCTGGGCTCACTATTCTGTTCCATTAGCAATATGTCTGTCTTTATGCCAGTACCACACTGTTTTGATTACTATAGCTTGTAGTAGGTTTTGAAATCAGGAAGTATGGGACCTACAACTTTGTTCTTTTTCAAGGTTATTTTGGCTATTTCATGTCCCTTGAGACTCCATATGAATTTTAGGATGGATTTTTCTATTTCTACAAAAAGACCACTGGGATTTTGATAGTGTTATGGCCTATATTGTGTCACCTAAAAATTCACATATTGAAATCCTGACCCCCAGTACCTCAGAATGTGACTGTATTTGGAGACTGGCGCTTAAAGGAGAAATTAAGTTAAAATGAGGTCATTAGGGTGGGCCCTAATCCAGTACGACTGTTGTCCTTATAAGAAGAGGAAATTTGGACACAGACATGTACAGAGAGAAGACAATGTGAAGCCAAGGAGAAGACGGCCATCTACAAGCCAAGGATAAAGGCATCTGAAGAAATAAACCCTGCCAACACCTTGATTTCCAAAACTGTGAGAAAAGAAATTTCTGTTGTTTTAACCACCCAGTCTGTGGCCCAATCAAACAGATAGGGATTGCACTGAACCTGTAGATTGCTTTGGGGGAGATGAAATTTTTAGATAGGCTGAATTTCATAAGTTTGGGCTGACTGTGTGAAAATGCTCAGCCAGCGGCCAAATTTGTATAAGTTCAACTCGGTAGAGGCATTGCTCCTATACGGGGACCTGCATAAGAAAGTATTCTGTTTTATTGGGGTTGAGTTTATTGATCTTGGAGAGGCAGTTTTCTTAAGGTGCTAGTCATAATTAGAATATATTTACCTGCCCTATTTTCACAGGCAGGAATATTGTGCTCACACTATTATTTTTTTCCCCATTTTTCTTTAAAATATTCCTCTCATTAGGTTTCTAGGGCTGCACGAGTCAGTTTTAGGCTAAAAATAGTATCGTTGCTGTTGCTGCCACTGTTCCATGTGGAAAACATAGCCAACTGCTTTACAGAAAAGGAAAAAAATAATTTTCTAGTGTATTCTTAAGATAGCATAAAAGCCACACTGACAAGGAGCCCCTAAATTGCCAGTGGACTAAGGTTTCCTGCACCAATTTCATGGCTTTTATTATTTTCCTACCGGCAGAACAGAAAGTAGGATTCTTCAGGTTCCTTCTACCCAACACATTGCTTGTGAAGGGCAGAAAATGAAGAATTAGCCTCAAGGTTGGCAAACTATAGATTGTGGGCCAAATCAGCACACCACCTGTTTTGTAGAAAAAGGAAAAAAATCGGAATGCAGCCATTCTCATTCTCAGCACTGTCTGTGGCTGCAGAGTTGAGTAGCGGCGACAGAGATACGGTCTGCAAAGCCGAAAATGTATACTATCTGGTTCTTTACAGAATAAGTTTGTTGGCCCCTGAACTAGACTATGAATAAGTGATGACTGAGTAATTTATTCAGACCTGTCATTTTAAAGACGAGAAAAATGAAGACGCTAATGTTATTGAGAGCAAAGGATTCCATGTTGGCAGCTTAGGACAGACTGAAGAAGAGAAACTGATGGACTCTGGCAGACTCACCTCTCCTGGATTGGGGCAGGGTCAGCAGACAGGAATTGCCAACAGTGGAATGTCTACAATATGTGAAGTACAAGGGAGGTAGAGTCATGATTCTAACAACTTCTGATGTGGGGGAGATAACAAGGATGGCACCAGGGGTAGAACCAGAGAGTAGGGGGATCGGTGATAAGTACCTGAGTCCCACCTGTGAGGACATGGAGAACTAGGTAGAATTTCCGGCAACAAAGGTACATAGATCCTGGGGGCTGAGCCTTATGAGGTAGTAACTCAGAAGACAAATCATGGTATATAGGGGAATCCAGAAATCAGAGCTGATGAAGTAGTAACAAGCATTAGGTTCAATGTGGGTGAGATGAGTCCATAAATAAGAAAGGAAGTTCTTGAAATCTGTATCAGTCAGGGTCCCAGCGAGAAACATAGGGCACCCTCAAATAAAGATAATCTGAGGAGAGTAGCAGGACTAGTCTGTGTGATGGATAGAATGCGGCAGAAGTGATGGTGTGCTGCTTCTGAGGCAGGGTTGTAAGGGACTGCGGCTTATGTCTTGGGATCTTTCTCTCTCCCTGAGCACATTCTCAAGAAACTCTTACTGGGTTCATGAATACAAGAGAAAAGATCACTCTGATACCAATCACCTGGTGCCCCCATTCTTCTACACCTGTCTCAGGGGAGTTGTGATCAGAGCTGAGACCTTTTACAATTTAGTCTCCCCCCTCCCCAGCCACTCCCTGTCCTTAGATTCCCATCCACGAAAACAGAACCAACTTCTTATTGGTTCCGTTCACTCAAGACAATAATGACAGGAGTGCTGGGGATGAGATCCTGGGGGTGGTCCTTTTCACATTTTGAATGATTTCTTTTGAAGAGAAAGAGTTCTAAGCACTATTGCCTCAACTATTTCATCCTACTTAGGGCGAAAGTTAAATAAATTAGAACATTATTCTGGCTGGATTAATTTGGCCAGAACAAAGCTATCCTTTGAATAATAATGCACTTTTGGCCAAAATGCATTCTCTTTCTGAACCAGAAAAACTAGGATGGGCTTGATGTATATGTTTCCAAGGGGATAAAAACTATCTCCAGAAAGCTGTTTTGCCTTTCTCATCCAACTGCCAGTTTTAGATAATCACATACACAAAACCTTAAGAAACTGTGTCTTTTGACTTCATCATCTATGAAGAGTACCAAGTGTCACAGAACTTGGAAGTCTTTTTTCAAAGTCAACATTTTAGGCACAGAAATTTATTTTGGGCTGTGTATTTATTCATTCACTCCTTAAACATTTACTGAAGGTATACCACTTGCTTCCTTTCTTGAGGCATCAGGGGCATAAAAAAGAGTAAACCCCTGCCCTTGAATGGCTCAAACCAACCTAGGTGGTGGCAAGTCAGACATAAAAAAGGACTTGATGTGTTAAGAATGACAATAAGAGTACTTGGAAAGGGTTATGGGGATAGTCTTATGACAGTTTTTGATATTCCTGGACACATTTTGATTCTTATAATAATCACTAGTTTAGCCCTTACAGTTGTGGCTTAACATTTTTAGTGAACCATATATGGAATTTTTACAAGAAGAAAAAATATAAATCTGTTTGTCTCAGGGTGGTATTTGAAAATGACCAAAATTATAGTTAGAATGCAATTCAAACACTGTGTCTTGTAATTATGAGACAATATTCAGAGCACAACTTATGCACATACTGCATCACCATAGAGTTATTATGTTATTTCAGCAATACCTAACCTAATGGAATTACTTTCATATGACTTTCTAAGAGCTGAGATATCACTGTAGCATTCATAGTTTGGGAGAGTTTTAGGTTCAAACATTATATCTATTACTGGGTTTTATTAATTTTGAATTTTTTGTATTGATACTATATTCTAAACAGCTAGTTCTCTTAAAAATTTAATAGCTAGCTCTCTAAAAAATTTCATACATAGCCAGGCCACAATACTAGGTTATTTTGCTGATATAGGAGGTGAGGCCATTAGACGTGTTTGTCTGTTGGTAGAGAGAGGTGCAAAGTTTAGGAATTGTGCACTAGGTAGGGGGATGAATGCTAAGTCTGAAATCTGAACTTAAGGAGCGTTGAAAATACCTGCAGCCTTTGATATTCTTACCATTAATTTCTTTCAAAACCATCTGAGCCACAACTACTGAGCCCATGTGCCACAACTACTGAAGCCTGCATGCCTAGAGCCCATGCTCCGCAACAAGAGAAGCCACCACAATGAGAAGCCCGCGCACAACAACGAAGAGTAGCCCCCACTCACCGCAACTAGAGAAAGCCCACACGCATCAACGAAGACCCAATGCAGCCAAAAATAAATAAATAAAATTTAAAAACAAAACAAAACCATCTGCAGATGTGTGCATATTAACTGGCTCCGGGCATTCTATTACCTAGGAGGAGTAACACATTAGATGGCTAAAATTAGAAGGAAAGCAAAAAAAAAAGTGAAAACACACAGCCTGGTGAGCCAATGTCCCTGGGGCTTTATAGCAAGAGACGCTGAGTGCCAGGCAGGAGGGGTCCTTAATCCCTGTGAGGTGTGAGTGGCAAAAAGTGCTAGGGGGGGCGTGTGTTACTGCAAACACTTGCCGTCTCCCACTTGCCTCCGGTCCTGAGTGTGGAGGGTGAGAGTTGGGGTTATTCACCATTCACACTGCCACACAGCTTTATAGCACGCTTTTCATTTCATGGATTTGAATACATCAGTGATCAGGGTGATGTGTGAGGGGCCATGGAGGAAGCCACAAGGAAAATTGGAAGGCATCTGGGTTTCTTCTGTTTTATTTGTTTAAGCTTAGGAAAAAGGGGAAAAGATCGTAATAATGAAAACGTTAACAACCAAATTAATAAAAGTTACAGAGAGTTGCTATGCAATAGGCACTGTGATAAGTGTTTTATGTACATCATCTTATTTAGTGTCCCCGGTGCTTCCCCCACTCTCCACAAGCAGTAAAAATCGCTTCCTGAAGTGCAGTTCACCCTCTTATAGCGGCACCATAAAGGGATTCCACCTAATTTGCAATTCCAAATTTATAAAGTCTCCTTGACCTTGTTGGTGATGATAGTGTCCCTGGGCATCGAGGGGAGTGGCGTGCCTTTCCTCCTTACCCAAGGCCGGGCTCAGACAGAGGAGAGAGTGCTTCTTGGCCAGGTAGCCCTGGACAGTTACCGTTGTTGGAGGAAGAGAGCCTCAGTACTGTCTTACTGACAGAGCCACAGAGTTGAGACCTGCACTCACCCCCACCCCACCTCTCTGTTCCAGGTCCACCACTTCTTGGATTCAGAGCTCTCGCTCATCTCGGGCTTACACAATGCCAGGGCAGGGAGAATGGCTTTCTGCCTCAAGGCCCTGCCTACACCAACACCATGAAATTCCAGTGAATGCTATTCACTGTTCTGAAGGGAAAGTGGTAACAAGCAGATCTGTCTTGGATGCTTTCCAAGAAGCTTGGTGCCCAAGGGAAGGCCTGAGATAAAAACAGGCATGGAAGTAGGAGCCCCAACAACTGTGAGTGCTTCACTCTAGGGACTCTGCTGTTTTTCAGAAGAACCTGATCTCCCCTACCTGGTAGACACTCAGACTCACTGTTCTTCAAGCAAAGAGATGCTGCAATTCTACTCCTTTCAAGGAGCTGTGGAGAGAAGGAACCAACCACTAACACTCAGGGCACTTGCACTTTTTAAACCTTCCCCTTTCTCATCCTTATTTTCCTTCCTTTTTCTCTGTCTTTTCTCCTAAACTTTGCTTTTGTTGGTGGTATTTAGACACACTGTTTTCTCTCCTCTGGGTGTGCTCTAGGGTTTTATCTAATTGTCCTGCTGTTCTAGTGTCACTTGGCATTATTATTGGGAAGATGAATGGGACAGGAGTCAGAGTTCAGCAGGAAGGCATCTGCTCGTCTGCAGTACATAGTGGAAATGCTCAGAGGTGAACTTTAATGAAAGCTTGGAAAGGATTTGCACAGAGTAGGCTGTCTTATATCCCACCAATGCTGGGGTGACCAAAAGGTAGTCCTTTTCTGGAGGGACCAAAACTGAACAAACAGGAGGTAATAATATCTTTACAGGGAGTTCCCTGCTTGGGATGGCTTTTCTTCTGTAGGAGAGAAAATGGGGTGGGGGGGAAGACAGGGTGGTCAGACACGGAGGAGGCTGAAAACGGAAGTTCTTGAATGTGTCCTAACCACTGGCTTGTTTTTTGCTCATAGAACAATCTCACCAAAAAGAGTTTCCACTTCACTCGCAAAGCCTCTCACCCAGCAAAGCCTCTCAGGCAGCATCTCCCCTGGCCTCAGGTTACTGCGCCATCGCCATAGCGGGCTCAGGTTCTCTTACTGGACTTTCTTCGCGTTGACAGTTCTTCCACTTTACCAAGTAGCCAGAATCCCCACTTGCGAACGATTGCTTTGGCGCTTTGGCATTCGAGGCAAGGGGGACAATGGCTCTATTGTTCTTTTGGCCTTCTTGAATAGAGCAAATGTCTCTTCCACCTAACCCTGTCACCAAAAGAGACTGAGTATGGAGCCCTCCAAGACTCACCTTCCTTCCACTTCCGCTTTGTTCTTGGAAGAGGGTTTTGTGGGCCCCTCCTCACCCTTGCCCCAGCAAACCTGTTTTGGGACCCGAGGAGACAGTTGCCTCTTTCTGCTCTTCACAGAGTGGAAGTTGGGAGAGGGAAAAAAGAAGCGCGGATCAGGAAACTGGTTTTAGTTCAGATTCGACCTGCTGCCTGTGGTTCCTCCTGGACTACTAGGGACACGCACCCGGGTGCCCCGCAGCGCAGAGGCCACAGAGCGGTCCACGGGAGCCCCGGCCAAGCACTAAAAATTCACGGAGAGGAGAGCCAGGCGTTGCGAGGGCTCGGAGCTGAAACTGTCTCCAAGGATGGGTCGGGATCCCGCCACCGGCTTCCGGCACCGCGGGCGCCAGGGAGTCCCCAAGCAGGGCGCACCTTTGCGGTTGGGTTTCCCAGCTGCCTTCCGGGAACCCCGCCGAGCCCCCTGCGGCTCCGGGGGGCAGAGCCTAGCTCGCCTCCAACCGAAGCTCGCCTCACTCTGCCTGCGCTCGGGAGTGAGCGCTCAGGGTCCCCCTCTGAGCATGCGCAGCCCGGCGCCCTCCCCCTCCTCTCTCGCGCCCCCCTCCGCCCCCCTCGCCCGCCAGCCTTTTGCTCCTTCCTTTCATTAAACAAACAGGAGATCCTGAAACCTGGACCCTGTGCTAGCTGCAGCTCAAGGAGGAGGCGGAGGAGGAGGCAGAGAGCGGGATGGGCGCTGAGGGGGATCCGTGATCCCGCGCTCCCCGCCCCACGCGCGCGCGCACACACACACACTCTCTCACACACACACACACACACACACTCGCACAAACACACGCGTACACGCCCGCGCCGCGCGCTCGCCGGTTGGATCTCCCACGCAGGCGGAATGCAGCAGAGCCCGGGGAGCGGGTCTCCGACCGCTGCTTGAATGCACCTCGCTGCCGGGAGCCGGACGGCCCAGTAGGGCGCACGGGAGGAGGGTCCGCCGAGAGAGGTGAGTGGGGCGCCCGCAACCGCGGGCAGCTCCGGGACGCCGGGGCGGCCGGGTCAGGTTCCCCGCTGGAAGCTGCGGCGCAGGTGGCCCAAACCCAGCTTGCGGGCATTAAGGTGCAGATGAAGGCGGCGCAGGGGCGGTGCAGGGGAAGAGGGCGATCCCAGTAAGGGTCGTCTCCTGCGAGGTGTCAGATTGACCCAGCGGAAAGCTACACCCTCCCTGCTCGTAAACTTTCCTCCCCTGTCATTTGGGAAACGTGGAGACAAAGGGGGCGTGGAAGCTCCCTCCGTCCCGTTCCACCCTCCTGGCTGCGTTACAGGCTGCGCCGGGAGCCGGCGTACGGGCGGGGGCGCCCTGCAGGTGGCTGGGGCCAAGTCCTCCCGCCCGGGCGGGGGTAGGGATTTCTCAGCCCTGGCTGTAAGCGTGGCCTTTGATTTTTCCTCAGGCGTGGGCACCTGTCATCCTTTCCTCCTCCCCCACCCCGCAGCCTAGGCGCCTCGTAGTTTGGGGGGGGGCGGGTGTCGCCTGGAGAATTGGAGGGGCAGCCTCTGGCTTTCTCATTCAGCACCAGTGCCACGGGAGCCGGGGGGAGGCTCGGGCCAGTGCGGGGATGAGTGATGAGTTACTAAAAGGCTTTGCCATAATCACCTTCTGGAAACGCTGGGCGCCGGGATCTCTCCTCCCTCGGGAAGGTGCTGTCTTCACGCACACCGAGGTGGCAGCCTTGGGAGCTGGGCTGGGCTGCTGTGGCGTGGCTGGGGCTTTATTTTTGCCACGGGCTTTTATGACACAAACATGTGGAATATGTGGAGGATTCTGGGTTATTTTTCTTTGTGGGGATACCGTATTCCCTTTTAACCTCTTTCGTGGGAGAGATTCTCTGTAGCCTGGTATCTAGCTGGTGGACAGGCACCGTTCTGAATCTCTCTTCGGTCCCAGGGAAGAGGTCCTGAGAAAAGGATTCCCTAAAATGCCAGTTGCATTGGGGTGGGGTCTCAGAGTGCGGAGCGCCTGCTGGCACCTGGGAATCTCCTCAAATCTAATGGTCCTTTGAAACAGCAGAGCCTGGTCAGTGTGTGAGGAGTCCAGGACTGGGACAAAGGGGATTGGAAGAGGGCCAGATGATGGCTATTTAGGAGAGGAGCCACTAGAGGCCAATTGAGGCGAGAAGAGGTCGAGCGGGAAGCAAGGTACCCTTGCAACCTTCACTGAATTCCTCAACCCCTTCTCTTACTTCTCCTGTGTTTGGTGGCTTTTATTCATCGGGTGGGACTCTAATTTGGAGATTTCTGGAACGTCACATCTGGAGAATAGAAGACTTGACTATTCCTGAGCTAACCTTGAGCAAATTAGTTCTGTAAGTCTAGGAAATACCATGTTCAATTCTGTTTTGGCGTTTTATTCACACCTGGAAGGTGGGGTAGGCAGACAGGTATATTTGGGGGGTGGGTGGGTTCTGTACCTTAGGAGGCTTGAATTTGTAAGAGACGTGTGTGTGGGGAGCCTGGAAGCCAAGTTGATGCTGACAGAAGGAAACACTAGAAGCTCAGATCCAGTACTTGTGACTATGGGTTGCCAGAGAGTATTCTCTTCACTTCAAGATGACTTGCAGAGTCCATCTCACTGCTGCTCTGGGGACCTTTTTTAATTTTAAACATTTTGTAACTTCTTTTAAGTGGGAGAAAGCGTGATATACATGAGGTTAATTAAGAAAGTTCACTTATGAGAGAGACCTTGACTTGTAAGTCAACATTGCCAAAGGTGAAGAAGTTATTGAGAAAAGAAAAAAAAAAAAAAGAGGGGAATTGGAAAGGGTTGCATATTATTAAAAACAGCTTCACTTTTATAAATTTTAAAAAGCATTCAGTAAGATGGAAATCTGAAGTTTTTTTTTTCTTTTTTCAAACAACTGGTGAAGTAAAGACCTTTCCAGAAATATTTTCAAGTGGAAATTGGCCTAGTGGGGGTTTAAATATAATTGTCAGCATATGTCCCTTTTTATTGCATGGTGAATATTCACATCATTTTCAATGCAAATCTTGGCAAGAAAAGATTAAGATTTTTTTTTTTTTTTGCTTTTTACTAGAGCTCTATTTTCTTTCTTTATGATGTATTTCCTCTTCCTACATCTGCAAGTTCAATTCATTTTGATTATATTCAGAGTCTATTTTCAAGTTTTTATTGACCACCTATCCCATATTTAGCATTGAAGTTCATATAATAATGTATAACATCGTTCTGGCCCCTAAAGTGTTTATAATCTAGATGTCAATACAGAATTAACACATATGAAATAACTAGAGAGTAAGATAGGTTTGTACTGTCCTGTGAGCTCTTAACATGCATGGCATATACTCCATTGTCCCTCCTGGCCTTTTCTCAACATTCAGAAAACACACATCAGCACTTACTATGTGCTGGAGTCTGGAGAAAGAAAAACACGAGGAAGTAAAAAATAGTCCGAGCTTTCAAGGATGAGGAAACAGGTATTTAGCTAACTATGATGCAATCTGATTAACTGTTATAGTTGTAGGGTAAATCAAGTGCAAATAGTAGACATGCAAGTGATTTTTTTTCTTCCCCTATGGGATTTGACCAGACGGTCTTTGAGATATTTTTGAAAAATGAATAGTTTTTACCAGGTAGGGAAGGATAGAAAGGACATTCCAACAGAGGAAACGTGAGTGTGCCTAATGAGTTAGGGTAACTATGAGCCGTCCCATGTGGCTAGAGCACAGGGTACTAGAGTGTGGATACAGAAATGAACAGCAGCTAGGTGACACTAATTAACAACTAATGCTGTGGAGTAAGTGTTTGGATAGGGATATGCCCAAGATGCTATGGAAGCACAAAGGGAGGGCATCCACCTAAAGGAAATTAAGAAGATCAAGAAGGTTTCTTAGGGTGGTTGAGGTGACCTACGTCTTGAAAGACAAGAAGAGAAGGGCTTTCCAGGCAGAAAAAAAGCTATCTGAGAACTGGAAGTTGTTCTGTGTGGCTGAAGTGAGAGATGTGGGTTCTTAGCTCTGTGGAGTAGCAAACCATCAGGCCAGAGAAATAAACAGAGATCAACTGTGAATGGAAATATCCCGAGCAAAGGAGCTTCAGTTTTATCTGAAAGGCTGGGAAAGAGTTTGCAGGTTGGGAGAGTTTGAGACATAATCAGATTTGCATCAGAGAAAGATAGCTGTGACCACAGTGTGGAGGATGGATTGGAGGCGGTGAGACTGGAGGCAAGGAGCTTATTGTGGAAATACAGGCGTGAAATGATGAGGATGGTGGCAGTGGGGGTGGAGAGGAGAAGATATGTCCGGGAAACAAGTGAGAAAGTCAACCTTGCTAATCTAAGAGGCCTCCTCTGTGTGTTCCCATACTACCCTCTGCTTTTCTAGAATGCACTTGCGTAGCTCTCTTTCCTGTGTTTGGAAGGAAAGACATTCACAGCTGCATCTCCAGCATTCATTACAGGCTTGGTACAGAATAGGGACTCAATAAATATTTGTGGAATGAATGATTAAATTAATGAACGAGGAAATCCAGTCATGAAGCAATGATTCCTGCATTAGAACAGTAGAAGCTAAATCATGGCTTCCATTTCTCCAAGGTGATCAGCATTTGGGAGATCAGTGACAAAATGACCCAGGAAAACTGCCTTTATGAAAAACTGTCCTGTGAAGTGTCAATAAGAAAGCAACATTGTGACATCACATTTTTTATATCTAAACATTATATTATTGGCTCATCTTGGTAGCAACAGCATTTAGCACAGTTCCTGACTCATAGTAAGCTGGAAGAAAATGTGAATTCTCTTTTTCTCCCCCTTTACTTGTCAGAATGTCCTGATTTCATGTGCTTTGCTCAAACTTTTAAGATAATCTGGGGCCCGGGAGTTTGGAAGCCACAGTGTCTCATTTAAAGAGCTCGTAGCATCTTGGCATCCTGGGATAAGGGCCAGACTACCCGTGTTCCCATCTTCAAACATGCAGCCCTAGGAACTGGTCCCTTACTGAGCCAAACCTGAGTGTATTGAGTTCCAATCTTTTTTTTTTTTTTTTGTCAGTGCAAAAAATAAATTTTTTGTTGTTTCTTAATTTTTTTGGAAGTGGAAAATCTTAAATGTACAGCTTCAGCTTGTTGAGTTGCCATCTTAAAATTCCAATAAGAGATTTCAGAATGGATAAAACATGAGAATTTGTTTCAGGTTGACTCCAGGGATGAAAGAGGGGTACCAAAGATAGCACTTTGGGTTTGAACTTTGGTAGCTGGATGAAGGGTGGCAGAGGAATGAGGAGAGAGGTTAGCTCAGAAAAGTGAAAGGCTCAATGCTGTTTTGTGGGGAACTGATTTTGGGGTAACACTGGAACATCCTGGAAAGCACATAGTACAGATTCCAGCATGTACTGATTTCACAGTAAATACCAACTACTGTTTTGATTAAGGGAGAGGATGGGGAGCAGGGGACCATAGAGCCAAAGACTAAATCTCAGCATTTAGCAAAATATAGGGGTTAAGGAGAGAAACAGGTACCGTAGAATGCTCAGACAATATGGGAAGGAACTGGAGTGAAAGTAAAGGCCTCAGAGAATCATGAGAAGGAGTGGTCAGACTTCACAGAAGCAATCCTACCTATGTGCCAGGCCTTGTGTGAGTGCCTACATGTGGAATCTCATTTAATCCCCACACCACCTGCAGTTCTCTTCATTTGACAGCCAAGGCAGCCCAGACAGAGAGATTCCAATAGCTTGTCCAAAATTACCAGACCGGGAAGTGGCAGAACCAGGTCACCAAGCCCATTTTAATAATCCTACAAACTCCTTCTCCGCATCCAAGGTATAAATTACCAGGATGATTTTAAGTGCAGAGAGGTTGAAAAGATTGAAAGTAGGGAACTGGAAAAAAAAAAGGCAATGAAAAGGAGTTTCCCGGTGACCATCGAGAAAGCAGTTTTAGTACAGCACATGCTCAGAAGCCGTATCTCAGGGAATTCAGTGGGGAACGGGAGGTACGAAGATCCAGGCAAGACGTACCTGTCAGTCATTTATGAAGTCGGGTGGGGAAAGGAGTTAGGATACCATAGGGGGAAGGAACAGCGAGCCTCAAATGCAGTTTTTATCAATGGGGAGCAGATGGGTAGAGCTGGTGTCTGAGGAGAAAACGTGTGGGAAATGAGAGCAGGAGAGAAGAGATGGAGGAGAAAGGATGCCTCTCTCCAAGAGCATGGAAAGATGGATTCATGCTCTTCTCCCCCAGAACTAAATGACGGAGGTGCTTACCAAAGCACAGAGAGTTCAGATCTTTGAGAGTCCTGGAAACATAAGGAGCCTCTGAGTGCCGCGCGCTAAGCTGTCACTGGGACGTGTAGATGATGAACCTTGTTTATGTAGCACAGTGGCCAAGGGTGCAGACTCTGGGGCTAGATAGGTTCTATTTGAATTTTGGCTCTACTGCTTATCAACTATGCAACTTTGGGCACACAGTTTACTTCTCTGTGCCTCAAATTACTCTTGCTCTTAAGACGGAGATAACCATCTTAACACATCACATAGAATTGTGGGGATTATATGAGTTAACATTTGTAAATCTTGGCACAGAGTAAGTGCTCAATAAATGGTAGGTATTATGTGTGACAACAGTCAGGTTAAAAATAAAATTTTGACTTTATTTTCAGGACTCTAGAGATTGTGTGCCTCAGTGTTTGTTTAAAAAGTTGTTTTGGTTGGTTAATAAATAGCTGGCTCTAATCCTGTTTTCCTAAGTGCAGGAATTAAATCAACCGACACAAACATGGCAGGGGCAGACCAACTCCACCGTCATAAGCCTAGGTGTGTCTGCCTATAACATTTGCCTAGTTGCCTCCTCCTTGTGCCTGTCTGGGAAGATGCAAGTTTGCTTGCCTTAGGCTGGTCCTCTCATTCTTCAGCCTCAGCTCATCACACAACAGGTACTTAGCTGTTTAGCAAGTTGTTTTCAGGGAAGTGACTACATGTATTAATTACAGCACTGCTTTGGTACTGGGGGATGTAAACTCTAAATATCTCAAATGTGAGGTTTGCATCATTCTTTGGGAGTTAAAAGCCTTTCTCCTTCTTAGAAAAGTTTGTACTGTGTTCTAAAATAGAATCCCCAGTGGATATGGAAGCCCCATCATCTAGCTAGCTGGCAACAGGTCAGTGACTAGAGCTTAGATTTGAACATAACCCAGTGCTTTTTGCATTACACTCTGCCAAATACTTTTATTATTGCTCTGTAATCAAAGACTGATTTTTGTTTGCTTGTTTCATCCATCCTATTTATGTTTCAGCCAGATTAAATTTATTACATTTCCCCAACTGAGATTTTTCTTTCTCACCTTTTGGTCTTTGGCCATTGCTATTCTCTCTTTCTGGAATTTCCTCCTTGCCTTCCCCTGCCTAACTCCTTTGGTCCTTTAGGTCAAAGTCACTTCCTAGGGAACGTAGTCCTGACCTTTGGGCAGTAAGTAGGGTTGGCTTCCCTTTCTATGTATTTCTATTGTCCTCAACTTTGTATTTTTAGCACCTTTCATAGTGCTTGTCACATAGCAATTGATTGGATTGATTGTAATTCATTTTTGGATTGAATGACTGACAGTGAATGAATCTTGTCCTCTTGAGTCATTGCTGATGCCCCAGTCATGCAGCTTCACGTTATAGAAAATCATAGAATTTTCAAGTTCAGAAGTTCACTGGAAATTTTTTAATCAGACTTTTAAGTGAAACAAGATGAGGAGACTGAGAACCAGAGAGGTTCAGTGACTCGCCTGAGCTAAGTAGTGTGAGAACCAAGACCAGAACCCCAGCTCCCGATTTCAGATGCAGCGTCTACCCAGGGCCTAGATCAGGGTGAGCTGAGGGAGGCAGAGTCATGTAATTGCAGGGTTGGTTTCTGTCTTTATTTAAAATTTTGAGGTTTTATTCATCGTGGATTTTTTGCATTAATTTAATTTTGTAAAATATTGCATTAAAATATTGTTTATCTTGATTACTGAGTTTTTGGTCACCCCTTTAAATTTTGTGCCCAATGTAAGTACCTTTCTGGCCTCACCTTAGTCCTGGCTCCGTTATTTCCACTTCCTAGCCTTCATCACTGGTGTAAGAGTGCAGTTACACTGTGGAAGGCAAGGGCCCTAACTGAAAATATCAAAGGAAACAACATTTAACATGGTGGTATGAGCTGTTAATAAACATTTCATGACCTGGCTGATCTGCTAATTAGTAAATGTTACATTCACAACATAAAAGCAAGACCAAAAGGAAAAAATACAAGTTGAAAGAAGCTCTATCATCTATCTATCTATCTATCTATCTACCTCAGGACCAAGGGACAATGTAGAGATTGTCTTCATTTATAAGTTTATGTATGTGGTTGTTTATATATGTCTATATTTTTGATTTTTTTGAAGACACAAAATGGAAAAAGGAGAAAATTATTCTACTCATCAACATGGTGGGTCTTGGCTTATGGCACTGCTGTCCTATTTTGAAGATTTGAAGTCAGACGGTTAAAAAAATTGGCCATTTCTGCCCCAAAACTAGGAAAGGAAGGAAAAGAAACATTAATGGAAAGGAGAAAAAGAGATAAAGAGAGGAAATTTTGAGGGAATATATACTAAGTACCATCCAAGGCACTGCTCTCAAGTCTAGAATGGGCTTTACATATATTATTTCATTAAATTCTACAGCATGCTGGAATAGGTATTCATCTTTCCATTTGACAGCTGAGCAAAGCAAGTCTCAGAAAGGTGAGTTAGTTTACCCAAGCTCTCAAAGCTGGAGCTGGATTCAAACCCAGGTCTGAGTTCAAAGACTGTGCTCATCCCACTTCATCCTTCTGCTTCTCCAAGGCTTGGGATGACAGATCACCTTGTCAACTCCTGCCATCACTGAAGCCTTAGGTGCAGGGCTTCAGCGGCTTGTCTGGGTTTGCTGAATGGAAAATCAGCAGTTAGCTCCCATTCCTGCTATTATTTCCTCCTTGTATGGTACATTTATCTTTTCCTATTCATCAATAACAACAGAAAGCAGAGGTGTATACGCATAGGAAATAAATACCCCTCTTTGTGTGAATATCATAAATTTTTACATGACATGAAAGCACATATTTTATATTACCTTCATTATGTTAGAGAAGGCGTTTTCTTTGGGTATTATGGCATCAAGTGCTCCAGAAATGCTCACAGACACAGACTGATGAAAAGGTGATCATAATTACTGGAGCAAATCTGTCATGATGAGGGGTAGTGTATTTGCACAGCTGACAGGGTTTCGGGGTGTTTTTTTAAAAATAAATTTATTTTATTTATTTATTATTTTTGGCTGCATTGGGTCTTTGTTGCTGCGCGTGGGCTTTCTCTAGTTGCAGCGAGTGGGGCTACTCTTTGTTGCGGTGCATGGGCTTCTCATTGCGGTGCTTCCCTTCAGTAGTTGTGGCTTGCAGGCCCAGTAGTCCTGGCTCGTGGGCTGTAGAGTGCAGGCTCAGTAGTTGTGGCGCAGGGGCATAGTTGCTCCGCCGCGTGTGGGATCTTCCCGGACCAGGGCTCGAACCCATGTCCCCTGTGTTGGCAGGCGGATTCTTAACCACTGCGCCACCAGGGAAGCCCTGGGGTGCTTTTTTTTATTGACGTTTCTGATGAGTAGCGTGGAGCCCTGACCCCCACGCCGAACATGTTAAATTCAATGAAATCAGCAGTCAAGTGGAATCAGATATAATTAACAAGAAATAAAATCTGGTTGAGAGCAATGCTGTTCAGCTCAGAGCTCTACAAGCTGAGCATGCTTTATCATTATTCCCATCTCCCAGTCTTTGCTAGCGGTCGCTTCCAGGCAAACCCACACACTCAAATGCTCTAATAATCAGCCCACAGCCTTCTCTCCTGGGGGTCACAGGAACTGAAAAAAAATGTAAGATCTTTTCATTCACACTTGTACTAACTGGAAAAAAACCATTATCTGTCTTTTTTTCCCCTCATTGTAAATGTAAGGCAATATCTCTAGGTTTGAGAAAATCTTTTGGGTTTAGTGTTTTACATGGGCTGACTTGTAACATGTGACACATTTCCTAGCTGGGCTAGTTTGGAGCAATTAGAGTATTTTAGGAATCAAAGAACCAAACCAATTATATATGTACTGCAGTGTTATACAAAATGCAGATATAATGAAGTGCATGGTGTAGAAAGTAAAAATCAGTCATATTTCTGCCCCAGCCTCTTCCCCAGAAAACCACTGTCAGTTGTTTAATGTATGTTCCTCCATTCTTGGTCCATTAACATTTACATATGCTATTCTTTTTTCTTTAAAGGTGGGGTTATACTTTACATATTATTTTATCATTTACTTTTAGTTACAATTTCAAATGAAAACAATTTCTTTAGATTAATAAGCATTTGGTAAATATTACTGTTGTATGAATAGGATGAATGCTGCTTTCCATCCTAAAATAGAGCTCAGCTGACATATCCTAGGGTCCTTTGGCCATCTGTCCTCATATGTATTTTGTAGATACAGTCAATGAGGAATTTTCTGAACTCTTTCTAGGAGCCACCAACTATACCATGTGCTTTTCTGGAGCTCACCGTCTATCTAGCAAGAGATAAAATAATGAGGGGACTTAATTTGAACTTAATAAACGGCAACAGCTGTAAATTCTCCTTGATTCACGGAATTGCTGGAAGGGCTAGTCTATTTCAATTGTTTTTATTTTTCTAGATGAGAAAATTGAGGTCCATCGAGGTTAAGTGACTTGTCCAAGGTCCCATAGCTGGTGATTGGAGAGGCTGGGAGGACAGGCTGGTTTCCAACCTATTAAGCCAGTGCTGATTCCATCACACCTGACTACAAAACAGCCCTCACATCCAGAAGAGGGAACAAGGGAACTCACTTCACGCACACTAGCTTCACCAGTGACTCTCTAGCAAATTGAAACTCATGCTTTATGTAAATATGGTCACCCTCAAGCTGCTGCGGGCACTGCCTCCCCACCCTCATCCTCCCTGCCTGTCTAACCCCTGCCCGAGCTCCATCTTTGCCTCCTGCATGGCCTGATAGTCTCCCCTTTCAGTAACACTTTGAAGTTAGGCAACAGTCTGACCATGTTGAGATGGGATGGCGGCCACATTACCTAAAGAGAGTGTTCTTCTATAGACATCTTAGCAGAGATTTAATTTTCAGTTTTGCTTCTTGCCATCTTGAACTTTAAGGAATGAGTTCCAAAATAAGTGCATTTTACCTTCCAAGTTTAATCAAGGCATGAGCTCTTCCTTATATTAACTGATGATTCTTCTCCATGATGGGGGCATGAATACTCTAATTATCCTTCACTGCTATGGTGGCAGGGTCACGTGGTGGGTTAACAGCTTGGACTATGGGGTCAGATGGACCTGGGTTCTAATTCCAGCTCTGCCATTCACTTAAATTGTGATGTCAGGCCAATCCCTTGGTCTCCCTTAAGTCTCAGATCTCTCATCTGTGAAATGGAGATAGTAAAAGTGCTCTGGCCCCAAAAGAGATTTTGTAAGGAATATATGAATTACTTGCTTTAACATAGAGTTTAGGACATAATAAGGACTAAGGAAATTGTAGATACTATTATTCATTATTTATGATACACAAGATGTATAACAGATAGAGCCTTCAGAACCACTTAGATGTCAAGCTTTACTGGGCTGTCACATTTTCTTTCATAACACTCTAACCTTCTTTTTAAACAATAAGACTTAAACCAAACATCTGAAAATATGACTCATTATGCCGGTAACTCCCAAACTTTGTCAAGTCTTTGTCATAATATCACCTTCAGAGGTGAACCATGGAATTCTGGAGAATAGCAAGAGGTGGGAAAATGGAGGGGTTTGGTCAGTACGTTGAAGCCCTGCTTTAAATAATAAGTGTTAGCCCTCTTTCTTTGCATTATTCTACTTTCATGGAAATGCTCGGGAATTGATGAAAATGTGTGCCTTTTTGAAACATGAAGACAGCATTATTAATCACTCCTAGTTAAATACATGCTTTAAGTCTCACTTTCCTCAGCAGTACTGGTAGATTATCTAGATGTAGACATATATGTATGCTTGCATAGACTCATAGAACCTGAAGTGTGGAAGGCAAGAATCCAGTCACTCACTCAGTGCTGGAGTCTCCCCTTTCACACCATATAACAAGAAGCTGTCCAGCCTCTCCTTTTTTTTTTTTTTTTTTTGTGGTACGCGGGCCTCTCACTGTTGTGGCCTCTCCCGTTGCGGAGCACAGGCTCCGGACACACAGGTGCAGTGGCCATGGTTCACGGGCCTAGCCGCTCCGCGGCATGTGGGATCTTCCCGGACCGGGGCACGAACCCGTGTCCCCTGCATCGGCAGGCGGACTCTTAACCACTGCGCCACCAGGGAAGCCCCAGCCTCTCCTTTTCAGCACCAGGGCCCCATTCCTTCCTCTTGTTGGTGACCATAATAGATGTACCCAAGATAGAATCTGATTGGATCTGAGCTGTGGTTGGCCAGGATCATGAGAGCTGAGGCAGAGAAGGTAACCTTGGTGCGTATCAAGCACTCAGATATACTTTCATCTCAGGACCTTTGCACCAGCTGTTAGCTCAGTCTGGAATGCCTGCTTTGCAAAAATCTACATATCTCTCTTTCTCTCCACTTCATACACCTGCTCACATGTCATCATATAAGCCTTCCCTGGTCGCTTTGTCTTCAATACCCAGCCCATTCATCTTTAACGCTTTATTCTGCTTTAAATGTCTTCATTAGTATTGATTACCACCGTGCTTGTTTTTAACCACCTTGCTTTTTAGTATATGTTTACTTGTTTATCTGTTTGTAGTCTGTCTCCTACTAGAATGGAAGCATCACAAGATGAGGGATTCCGCATGTTTTGTCCATTTTCATATCCCCAAGACTTAGAAGAGTGCCTGTCACACTCTATAAATTTAATTCAAATTTACTGAATAAATGAATTAAAATGTAAAGAATAAATTAGCACCTTGAGGGTAGATCTAAGAAACCAGTCGAAATCAAGTCCAAACCAAGTCCAAAAGGCAGGAGAGTGAGAAAACATCTCAAAATGTGAGATAGTTCCAGAAACCCAGAGCTGGGCAGATCTGGGAATGTACGCTGGGAAACGAGGCCCAAGGTAGGGAGTGGTCGAAGAGGATTGCTCTGAACGAGGCAGAGATGTCTCAGTTGCAACCACTGGCTCTCAGACACAGGGGGCTCTGGTGGGCGGGGCACATGCCATTGAGCTTACTTCTGCAGGAAAGAGATCATTTCATTGCAGACAACTTGAAACATTAAACAGATTGAGCCAAATTCTGCCTCCCTTTAGCTATGTGGGGCCAGTTGGCCAGGCTAAGGGGTACGGCTCATGTGGAAGAAGACGAAATTAAGTGATGCCCAAGAAATCTATCTTCATTTTATATAGAGACTCGTTTGTATAGCTCTACAACAAAATGAGCAAATTGGACGCAGACTGTGTACTTATAAGGAAAATAAGGTTGGAAAACTAAAAGTATTTAGCATATGCACCTTCTTACCTCTATATGTGACCCACTATTGAAGAAATGTACATTTGTATAGGAAATCTTGTTATCTTGGGATCTTTAAATGTGAAGTTACTTCTGATTACTAGGTTCGGTTCTGAGTACAATGCTGACAAGTGTTTTGTGTGGTTTGTTGCATTTGTGTGATCTGGGGCACAGCAGCCAGAGGCAGCTCTGTGGAGGACAGGATTGCCCTGAAGTTGTCCCGGAGTTTCTCTTGGAGAAGCTGTAAAAGGTGTGGCAGTATTGCCTGAACACCCAAGGCCAGGTCTTGATCTCTGTGGATTTCCTTGGAGAACAATTATTGGATTTTTTATAGTTCTTTTGCTTTGAGCAGAAGTTTTCACTCACGTAATTTCACTCACGTAAATACCAACTATGTAGAAGAAACTTACCAAAACTAATTGAAAGGAAATGTAAAATTCTTGGAAAGTTTAACTATGTAAAAGAGAGTATGCCAGTTAAAGGATGTCATTCTGTGTGAGTCTTCAGGACAAGCCAGCCTTGAGGCAAGTGATAAAAACCTAAACTCTATACCTTTATACATGGAGAAAATAGAATTTATAGGAAAAGAACTGAAAGAAGAGAAATCTAAACATTCAGAACTGAGTGAACTGATTGTCTGGTGTTACAAGAAGGGTAAAGTCGCTAGAGAATAAATCGGAATTTATCGTATCACTAGTACCTTTTCTAACAGGGCATCTGGCAGAGAAAATTCCCCATAGTCTTTCACCAAGAGGGGATCTTTCCCCTCTCTTCCTCTCAGATCTCACTTTTGCTATAAATCTTTGTTCCTCTGCCTTTTCCTTGAATTCAAGATTCTCTGTTGTTAGTGGACCCAAGGGGAAGATTCATGAGACTAGGGCTTATTTTTCCTCTTGTTCTCACGGAAAGCATGTAGGGCCACCCCAGGGAAACTTTCTGTCAAGGAATTTTTCTGCACTGTCACATCCTTCAATAACAAAGAAAATATCTACCCACCAAGTTTTCCTCATTTTTCTCTCCCTGGTGTTAGATCCACTCCACCTCCATCCTAAAAATAACGATAAGTTACCTTTAAGGTAGATTCAGCTTTCAAGTAAACTTGCTCCTGAACATCCAGAAGGAAGAAATGAGAACTTTTCTTTTTCTTCAAATCGAGAATTATTTCTCAATTTGTGTTTAGGAAATGGCTGTAACTTCAGTGATTATACTTTTGACCAAAAAGAAGTTTTATCAAATTACAATTCCTTGGGTAATATTTTATAAATCAAGGTGATTTAAATATTGTTAAAACATGGGTTAAAAAGAATAATTGTTCCATTATTATAGGAGATGAAACATAAACTTCCCCTTAACAGTTATTCCATGTGGACTTCAGCTTGGAGTTTCTCCTCTGACAGCTTCCCAGGCTTCAACCCCTTTTCTCCAGACCTACCTTTCCATTGCAGTTGTCTTTGTCTGCCATCTTTCCCATTTTAGACAGTTCTTGCTGTGGTCTTTACTACCCAACTCCCCCCCCTCCCCCCAGACAACTTTACAGCCCATTCCCACCCCCAGCTCCTGAGAGAGAACATAAAGATCATTTGGAAACGGTGGAATGTAGTGGAAAGTATGAGATTTCAATCAAAAGGTCTGAGTTTTAGCCTTGACTACATCACTTACAGTGTGACATGAGAGTTTTCTTAATCTCTCTAGATTTAATTGTTTGTTTGTAAAATGAAGACAACGGTAACTCATAAAGAATTGTTCTGAGATAATTTGTGAGAGGGTAAACTCTAAAACTCTGCAAAAGTGTCTTATTAGTATATTATTTCTAATTCAGCGCCATCAGCCATCATTTTATAGAAAATGAAGGGAGATGAAGTAATTCTTCCAGGGATGCAGGGCTCAATTTTTTACTATTCATTTGGCAATTGAAGAACAAAGCATGTAGTATCAATCAGATGGAAATACACGTGCTGGCTGAGGATGTAAATCACCCAGTGTGATTCACCCAGATGTGTTTCTCTTTGGGATGACTCTGAAGTGTTCTATTGTAAACAGAGTCCACGTTTGGCATTCATACAGGGAATCACTTTACCTCGTTTGCCCCAAATTGCTTACCTAAAGCTATTAAGCTTTATGCTTTCTATGTTCCCATTTTAATATGTAGTGTGTCTGAGATTATCCAGAGGAGTTGAGAAGGTTCTCATTCTTGATTTTTAAAAAGTAGGTGGGTAGAGGGAGGGGCTGCTTGCAGAAAAGGAAAATGGAGAGGACAACTGAATAAGGGGTCTGAGCTGATCCAGAAGGAATCGGCTGTTTCTCATGAACCTAAAATAGAAGGAGAAGCTTTGCCAGATAGGGCTGTGTGGTTTGAAATCATCAAATTCAATAACAAAGTAAGGGTGTCATGCCCTTTATACCTCTGTACAGTTAGAGAAACCAAAACCATTTTGATGGAAATCACCAGGAAAATTCAACTGGATGAATAGGCAAGACTTGGACAGGCTGATTGAGGTCTTAATGACTGTTAGGCAACAGCTGAAACTAGACACATTCCTTTTCTTTAATAATTAGACATGTTTCAGTATACAGGAAATATTTGTTGAAGGGGTGAATAAATGGAAGAGTAAGTGAATGAGTAAGTGAACCAAAAGAGTCATGAGTCGGATGGAGCAACTTAGTTGGACATTGGAAGCAAAAGGATGAGCCAAAAATGTGCTGGGTTAGAGATTCCAAATGATTGCTCTTGGGCTTCCCTGGTGGCTCAGTGGTTGAGAGTCCACCTGCCGATGCAGGGGACACGGGTTCGTGCCCCGGTCCGGGAAGATCCCACATGCCGCGGAGCGGCTGCTCCCGTGAGCCATGGCCGCTGAGCCTGTGCGTCTGGAGCCTGTTGCTCCTCAACGGGAGAGGCCACAACAGTGAGAGGCCCACGTACCACAAAAAAACAAAAAACAAATGATTGCTCTTAAGAAGCATATTTTAGCAAGACAGGGTCAGATAAAAGGCTTGCCCCAAAGGATTATGCCACTTGATGCTTAAAGAATGTGATATCCTGGTACTGCCCCAGAGACGCAGTCTAGAATAATGAGCTGAGCGTGGGCTCTGGGGTCCAGCAGATGATTTTCAGTTCTGCTTTACTAGCTTTGACATGGGCAAAATATTTAATCTCTCTCACCTTCAGTTTTCTTCTCTGAAAATGGGCTAATAACACCTACTTCATATGATTATTGTAAGGAGTATCTGAGCTGTCTGTAAATCTCCTGGCGTATTGTTTATTCTCAGTAAATGTCAGTTGCCTTCTCTTTTCCTTACTCTTGGACAAAACATCAGAACCGCCCATCAGAGGCAGACATGTTAAAAATGAACAGAGAATCATAGCTCTTCCAACACTGGTTACTTCTACAAAACCCAATGTATACATTCTTAAGCGTGTCTCCAAATACATCTGTGCTGGAGTTTGTCTTGAATGTTGTCGTACCTTGGAGCAGCCCTGCCACTTCTTTTTCTTCTCACTGCTTTTGATTACTCTGTGTTTCTTTTTCTGAGACTACTGATTTTGACTAAGATGTTACTAAGATCTTTAGGAACTGAATCTTTATTGTTGAGGGAGGTCCTTTAGCTTAGGGGACTGTTGTGATTCTCCTCAAATTGTACCGTCTTGGTAGGTAGGCACCTAGGCTGTTCCATAGAGGAGACTCAGTTAATATTTGTTGATTAACTGAGCGAACCACCTGCCCCTTCATCTTATTTGTCATGCTCGGGAAGCCATTTGGCCCAGTTTCACTCATTCTTTTTCTGTTTCTTGAGAACTGTGTCAAGAGAAATGTGCCAGAGAAACAGGTCCATAAATAGATCATTACTCACAGGGAGAATTGCCAAATAACCTTGTTCTGTGTCCAGGAAGACATCGGGGCTCCTAAAAAGCAAACTGAAAAATGACAACTGAGCTTACCATTTCATTGGAAAGACAAAAGATATAGACATGAGATAGCATAGTCCTTGATCTAGTGAGTGTTTGAGGTAAGATACACCTGGCATATCTCGAGCTAATTGAAAACTACAGGGATCCTAGAGCCTTGGAGGTACACACTTCTTACTGAGTCTAACATATTTCTATAAGGTGTCAGAGAAGACAATGCTTTGGGATACAAGGCTGTCCTGGAGAAATGAGACTCATGATGAGATAGTGAATGAACCAGATATTCCTTTTCAGAAAAAGCTTTATTCTTCTTAAGGTAAAGAATGAAGATTGATGTGGTGCTGTCTCATTTCAGGGAGATTCTTAGAAGCATTGATTTTATAATAGGAAACATGCATATCTCCTAATGCATTGGCACTGAATGGCGATTCATCATCATACATCAATAGCCACAAGTCCTCAGAGGCCGGGAAAGATTTTGATTCAGAGCCACTGTCTAAAGAGTCACTGTTCATTAGTACATGGATAATAAAGCCTTGAAGGATAGGAAAATACTAGGAGTACAAATGGCATACAGTGGGTTAATAAACATACAGTTAAAGAGCACTACAAAATGATAAGAAATAGACAATAGTAAAATGAGCAAAGGGTGAAAGAAGAAACTCGTAAAAGGTAAAATGCAAATGGCCAATAACTATATCAAGGGAAGTTCAGTTTCATCGGTAGATGCAGAAAAGCAGGTAAAAACCAAGATACCATTTTGAAACAATCAGACTGGTAAAATGTTTAAATATTGTTTTTACTCAGTGGTGGCAAGTGTGTGTGTGTATGTGTGAAAACACTTTGTACACTGCCGATGGTTGTGTGACTGATTACAACAGTTTTAGGACTTAATTGGTAAATATTCTCAAAACTGAAAATGCACACTCCTTGTCACTCAGTAATCTGACTTTGGAGAAGATAACCTAAGGAAATGAGGGCATGCATTTTTAAGGATATATATATCCAAAAATACAGCATTTAGTAGCTAAAACATGGAAACACATCTGAATACTTATCAATAGGGCATTGAATAAATTATGGAACACTAAATAAATTGGAATATGCCACTTTGCCATTTTGAAAAATATGCATTTATGTTTATTCACCTGGAGTGATATCCTTTATCCTTTTGCAAGTGGAAAAAGAAAATTAATAATATTAGCTAAAACATATATATATTGTTTACCATGTGCCAAGTATTATTCCAAGTTGCATGTGTCATTTCATTCAAATATCACAGTATCAATTCACAGTTGAGAAAATAAAACAGAGGCTAAATGACTTCCAAGGCACATAAATACTCAGTGTTAGAACTAAGATTTAAACTTTTGTGAGTTGGCTCCAAAGTTGGCAGTCTTAATGACCATGGGGTAATTTTTCTCAAGTGATGGGTATTATAAAATCCAATCTTTGTATTAAAAAGAAACAAAAATAACCATATGTATATGTATATATGTACATATCGATGTATATACATTTAAAAGTGGTGCTTCTAATAAGAGGCTTAATTATTTTAAGAAACAAGATAGTGAGATCCGTTTGCCTTTGAGTTTATCACACCCAAACAAACAAAATAAAACCTTCCTTAAAGATTCCAGGAAATTCCAGAAGTTCTGTGATTTCCACATTGATTTGAATCCTTCTCAGTATCTTTTTTGGCAAAAGACTTATGTACTGAGAGAATTTATGTCCACTCTGAGAGGTGGAGGAAAGTTACAGATCAGGTTGTATTTTAAACATATAGTCATGAATTTTTAAGACAGAAAAGCAATGAAAACTAAGTGTATTTGAGCTCTCCAAGTAAGGCTTGGGTTTAATTTTTGATATCCTGATATGTATGAGGAAGATATCACAAATGATTAAGTGCTGTGTTTTCTGGAAGGTCCTGGAAGAAACAAGTGTGGAGGGATAGCGTCAGAGATGGAGGATATTGTAAGAATACTTTGAAGTATTGTGGAGTAGGATAGAAGAAGGATCCCAGAAGATGAAGAGAAATCACTCAGTGGATCTTGTCTCTCTATTGGTAGTGCTAAATCGATAAAAACATAATATTTATGAGTCAAAATTGGTCCAAGTTGACGCTTATTAATGATGGTGTTGATTGATTCTAGACAAACTAGAACTATTGCACTTCTAAAACATGAAATTCTGAAACAGCCATGTGACCACAACCTCAGCCTTTCATTTCACTGTCTCTGCGCTTGTCCATCCATCCGTCACCTTTTTCCTGGACTCCTTAGCCTTCTCTTTATCAATAGAAGGTTTCACTCAAACTGTACTGTCACTCCAGATTCACTTTGTCTCCTCCCATGGCTTCCTTGACATGGTCCTTTCCTAGTTTTTCCTTTTGTCTCCATGGCTTCTTATTTTCAGTCTGCTTTTCTAGCTTCCTTATTCTGTCTTCCTGATGTTGATGAACTTCTATCCTCTGCTTTACACAATGCTCTTAGCATTGTTCCTGTTTTTGCTGTTGTCCTAATTAGAGCTGTCATTATTTTCGCTTATACTTTTTCACTCGTATCTTAATTGGCCTTTTATCTCCACTCCCTCCAATCCATTGTAACTACTATTCATGTCTGATCTATTTATATAAAATTCATCTCTAGTCATATCACCCCATTCCTCAACAATTTTCAGTAGCTCGCCATGAAATTCAGCTTCTTCATTCTGGAACTCAGTATTCTTCAATATTAGGCCCCAGACTGTCTTCCTTATCTTTTCTCCTACCTGCTCAAGCTGCATAAGACTTCCTGCCTTTCCACAAGCATGCCTTGCATATTCCTCCTCCATGTCTTAAACCTTCTTATCCCATGCGTACACTCAAAATTTTAGCTATCCTTCAGAACCTTCTAAAATCTTCCCCCACCTTCTCAGATGCTCCCAGTCAGAAATAATCATTCTCCACTTAACGTTCATGTTTTAGTCTGTTCGTCTATTAGTGCTCGTTTCATTTTTGTTCTTGCTTTATAGCTATTATGTACATGTGTTAGTCTCTTCCATTCACTACGCACCTCCTTGAAGAGAGGTAGATGTATATTTTTTAATTTAGAGATACAGAAAGAGTATAAGGAATTCCAACACCCAGACGGTGATAACCATGATTAACATTTTGGTGTATATCCTTGCAGGCTTTCTTTATGCCTACATACAGTGCTCCTTATTCTAAAAAGTAGAACAATATCACGGTATACATATTCTTTTATAACCTGTTTTACTGTCTAATGAGAAGTCAGAATTGAATGGCTTGGCTCCAAAAGGTAGTTAAGGAGTTGTACCAAGAAGAGACTGCCTGAGTTAAATCCCTGCTTCACTACTTACTAGCTGGGTGAACGTAGGCATAATAGTTAACCTTTCTTTACTTCAATTCCCTAATCTGTAAAATATAGATATTAATAACACCTACTTCTTACGCCTATGGGAAGGATTAAATGACATAATCCACGTAAAATATTTACCCTAGTATGTATGACATAATAACCATATAATAAATGTTGCTTGCTGTTATTATAAAAACTGTATCTTGAATATATCCATATGACAATAAGTAAGTATAGTCTAGAATTCCTGCTGAACACCTTGCAGTACACAGGACAGCTCTGCACAACAATGAATGACCTGAGCCCAGATGTCAGTAGTGGCAAGGTGGAGAATCCACAGCCCAGGGTGTCCAGGGCCTCAGCTGGCATAGCTGAGATGGCTGAGGTGACCAGGTGGCTGAGGCTTCTCTCTACATTGTCGTTCTTCCTGTAGGAAACTAGCCTGAACTTGTTCACATGGTGGTGGAAGGTTTCCCAGCAGTGAGAGGGTAAACCCCAATGTAGTACTGAAAATACTTTTCAATCTCTGTGTCATGTTTTCTAAAGTCCCATTGGCCAAAACAAGTTCTATGGCCAATTCCAGATTCAAGAGGTAGAGAAATAGACTACTTTTTGATGGGAGGAGTTGCAAACCATTCTGGCTTTAAAAAAATCTACTACATGGGTGGACACACTTAACTGAGACTCATTCTGCTCAGCGGCCCTCCAGGAAGGCTGTACCAATTTACTCACCCAACAGTTGTCTATATTTCATTATCTCACAAACACTTCTAAGTTGGTGTTAAGGGGTCTTTGATCATTCAGGTGAAAGTAAAAGGGCAGGATAGAAACAGAACAAAATAAAAACTTTCTATTAATTCATTTTTGATGTTTCTGCTCAGAAGAGCCCAGATTCATGTGTTAAACAGCCTGGTGGCATCTCAGCTTGGATGTCACATGGTTTCTAAACTGGAAGGCGTAAAATGGTTTATTTTCTCCCACAAACCTGCTTTTCCTACACTTCCCATTTCAGTTAATGGCACCACCATTATCCAATCACTTGACCCAGGTCTCCTCTTGGAACCTCCCTCTCCCTCAATTCCCTGACTTTTTTAATCAGTCACCTAGCCCTCCATTAATTTACCCCCTAAATGTCTCTCATATTGATTCCGTGTTTCCCATTCCCATCACCATAGGGTGATTGGTTAATTTATACTCTTGTTATCCCTTGCTTGGATTGTTACAATATCCTCTGTGTCCACTATCACTTCCCCTACCACACCCTACCCACTCTAATGCCTCCAGAGTTATCTTTCCAAAGTAAAAATCAGACCAAGTCAATTCCATGACAAAAATCCCTAGAATTTTTGTGTACTTTGTGGACTCTCCATGTCCTTCAGGAATTAAGTTCAAGTGCCTTAGCAGAGCAGTCACATGCCTGCTCTAGGAGAAATGATAAGACTTCACCTGTCTTACAAGCTTGTTTAGATAAATAAAGGAGATGCTGTGTGTATACTGAATAAATGAATGAGTGTATGAATCAATAAGTGAATCAATGAATACAAAAGAAGTCCTTCTGTCTGGCTGGAGTAAATGATTTGGAAGTTGTAGCGAAAAGATGCAGCTTGAAGGGTCATCAGGGACTTGATTATAAATGGCCTTGTGTATCAGGCTGAGAAGACAGGATTTCATTCTAGAAGGAACCAGGAACATATGATAGCAGCTGCTACTTCAGATAACCTCTAGAAAGGGAAGTATCTAACCTTATTTACATTATATTTCAATGTCCAAAAATGATTAGTTTGAACGTTCTGGTCCATGTTGAATCACAATTTCCTGATGAAACTTAATCCTCCTAAGTAGCCTGAATTCTATGACCTGACTTTCAGTAAGTCTTCAAATTCACAAGGTAATTTCTGGAGCCCCTTTCATGCATTCATTTCTTTGGACATAACCTTTGACCTCTATTAGAAAATGGTCCCAACAACACTTCTGAAGCATGTTGATGACACAGTCAATTGGAACAGAATCCAAAATGGTTTCAGTTTACTGGAGTCGAGGTGTAATATTCCTATTAGGCCTTCCCACCTGTCTTCAGCTGTGCTCTGCACAAACCCAGTAGCCCTCTTTCAGGCAGGATTTGTTCTTCACAAAGACTTATTGCTTATTATCCAGTGCGCTGTGATCTCTGAGGATATTGAAAATTGATTTCTTCCAGTGCCTTTCCCTGGTGCCAGCCACTGAAATCCTTGACCATCGACGGATGGAGAGAATTACAAACAAGCCAATAAATAAATAACAGGAGCCTTCTTTGTTTCAAGTCTCTGACTTCTGCTATGCTGCAAACCTCTTCGTGTGCATTTGCTGTGTCAGCTCAAAGTGAAGCAGACAGAATGGGCATTGAGGAAGGCCACTGGGAGGTGAAGCAGCAGGAGCCTGATACGGAGAGGCCCTGGCCCTGCTGTGAGTATAAAGGCGGGATAGTCTGCGGCAGGAGTTGAGCAGGGGCACTTGTTTCTCTGCTCCTGGGAAACAGCATGGCCACTTCATAAACAAAAGGCTCCATGTGGACTGCTTAACCTGAGCTCATCAGTTCAGTCTGGGATTGGGAATTCCTTTTAGTGGGAACCTACAACTGGATAAAGAGGTTATTATTGGAATGGGGTTTTTCACACTCTGAATAAGATCAATTTCAATTTTTCCTTGATGGATCTGCATTCTGTACAGGATCATCTTTACATTAGTTTGCTTTTGAGTTTTTATGCTAACAATGAAAAGATCTAAATTTATTAGTTCTTCCTCTCTTATGCTAATCCAGGAAGCATCCTTTTGATACCCAGCGAATAAAGACAATCTCTGAAACCAAATAATAGGCTGAAATATGTTATAAGTTCTTATTTCATTCAAGACAGGGGTTACCTTTAATTCTCCAGTTGAGACAGTTGTGTTTGTCTTTCTGAAGTCAGTTTGGTCAAGTGTCTCAAGTAAATCAAAAGATTAGCTAATTAATTCCTTATAGATTGGGTTAGATACTCTCATTTCAAATGGCAGCTTTATGCTTACTCATTGTCTTCAGCAGCCTTAAATATTGTTGCTATCTTCCTGCTCCATTATTTATGTAATCACTAGCCCTTGGTCTTCTGCTTCAGGTCATATAAAATCACTTACAGATACTTTCAACATGCACACAGAGGCCCTTTATGTCATAATCCAATTTAATGGGGTTTTTTTTCCCCTGCATTACGTCATGTGGGAATTCTTGTTTAAACTTTATTGATCTGTCTGGTTTATTGTGCTGGGCTATACAATTCCACATCACATGGGCAGTATGGAGAGGTACAGTGAACAGACTTACGCATTTTGAGTCTTCTCTTACCAGTGCACACAATTACTTCCTCTCTTTTGAACTGTCAGAGTCATTGTTTGCTCGCAATACATTTGCTTAGAAATAAACATTGTTTACACAATGTAAAAGCTATCTGTGTCCTCTATCTGTAGTTGGCAACTTCTGCTTTACACCAGTTATTAATACAAAAGCAGTAATAGTAACAGCTTTCATTTATTGAGTCTTCTTAAAGTGTCATTCTGTAAGTGCTTTATATACATTATCTCATTAATCCTTCAGTATTCCAGGAAAGTCTGCACTATTATCCATAACCTTCAGGTGAGAAAGGAGAGGCCCACAGAAGTTGAGTAACACAACTAGTACATGTTAGACGTTAGGATTCAAATCCATGGTTTTCTGACCCTCAGGACTATGCTCTTAATCATATTATTATATATGCTCCAAAGGTAACCTGTTCCGTTTTTCAGTTGTTGAAACATTTTATCTTAAACGTCTGAAATCTGTCTATAGCTTTTACTCACTGGTCTTATTTTGACAATTTTGGCTAGGTGAAGTGGCTTTCAGTTCTCTCTCTGGATTATTTTTAACAGGCGAAACATTTCTAATTCTTTCTGGAAGTATGTACTGGGCACTTGACCCATAGGGTTATATATTCCCATGAAAGAGTTTTTCATTCCTCAGAAACATGTAACTTTTTATAGAGACTGTTTTTAATGTCTCTCCTTCATCCTGGTATTTCAAAAACACTGTCTTGGGTTACTTCTGTCCATAATTCTTCTTTCTGGTCACGTGTCTCTGTCAGATCTGGACCAGGCTGCAGCCACAGCATCCTCTGTGTCTAAGACAAAGGCACCTTCAAGTTGCAGCCATTCCCAGGTCATCTGCAGATTCTGAGGTCAACTTATGGAGTCAGGACAACTTGTTGGAGGGCCAAGGGATCCAGTTTGATTTGGGAGATGAGGTTCTCTCATTGCCGAGTAGAGCCAAGATCTTATACCTACCCATATGTGCCTGAACTTCCCAACTAGGATTAAATTAACAAGTTAGAATTTCTGTCCTTGACCCTAAGGACTATCTGAAGTAGATCTATGATAGATCCTTATAATACCCTAGCCTCGTTTTGATTTTGAAGATTTCTAAGGCTGGTAAAATTTTGTTTTGACAGAAGCCTCAGGGTCATTGAAGATCTCTTAGTCTCGTCTCTGAGGGGTCATGCCGCTCTTGGTTATACGACTCAGTGCTGAGCTGCAGAATGGTGGCCCCTGTTGCTTCTCGGCTCAGTTAAGAAGAAACAGCTTCTGGTAAATGTTATACCAGACAGGGTCAAAGGGCTTTTGTACTTAGTCTCTTGTGCTCACATTATCCCAGAGAGAAATGTCCAGTTCAATCCCTTCTTCCTTTTCCTCCCTGGTCACTTGTTAGGACATCTAGAAAGAAATTTGAAGGTCCCAGATCTCAAGTTCCCTCTTTGTTTTCCTTTGGGCCATATGCACCGTTGCCCGTTTAACTGAGGAAGAAAGGAAAGAGAAGAAGCAGAATTACTTAGCCAGAATAAGAAAAAGAAGAAAGATTCTAGATACATTAAAAAGAAACTGCAGAGCAATAATGACCCCACCTATCAATATTACAGCACAAAAGCCTGAACCACTTTACCTCTCCAGGTTATAACCCTCTCCTCCATCTAGCCAGAGTCCCCAGGCCCTGGGGGGAGAGAAGGCAGGGAATGTTTCTTACTTTCTCAACACCATTTTTGTTTAATATTCCACAAATATTTTGTGATGAAGAGAGCCAGAGAGAAGCAAGGAGAGCTTTGCTGAGGATTGGACCTGAGGAAGGGCTCTGCACCTTACTCGCCCAAGCAGAGACTGGGTGGGGCATGATAAAGAAAAGATAGGTTTGGGGATACAGAGCAGAGGTGACTCACCTCTCTTTTTTTAGTTAGAACCTGGGAAGGAGCTCGATTTCAGAATTCCTCCATGGTGCACAAGGCTGCCAGGAATTGGTTCAGGCCTTGGTGAAAACATTTTTGGGGCCCCCCCAGCAAGGGTGAGATTGTGTTGACATCCAGCATAGTTGGACTCTGGACCCCCTGCTGGACCACTAGCCCTGGTCATTTGTATTGGCTTCCCCTGTCCTCACCAGCCTGATTGTTGCAGGAGAGCTGGGTAGGAGAGGAAGAACCCAACAAGGGCCACATGATGCCAGGAGCTAAAAGAGACATGGTGAGCACACATGAGATACCTTGTGGGGACCATCAGACACATACCTGAGTGAGACTCTGAGGGTATGGGGAGTGGGGTTGCTTTCCGTCCCGCGTGAAGAGACAGGGCAGGAACCACTGAAATTTGATTTAGTCTACCAACCATGACCCCATCTTCTGGGGAAGCCTGGAGAGACACAACCACCGCAGATTGAAGTTACCAAACCCCTACTGCTACCAGAGGAGATGCAAGCACTCGTTCAGTCTGTAATGGCATGGAGAATAAGGCATTTTATTTTTCTTTGTAATGCAGATAAAATAGCATTTTGTGTGTCACAATATCCAGCATTGCCTAGCATTGAAACGTCCCTTAAACTTTCTACATCATCTCATTTACTTCTCACTGATCAACTAGGTTAACAGTCCTGTTTTACAGGAGAGAAAAGTGATGCACAGGAAAAAAAGATACTCAATTTGATAACTATATTAATAACAACTAACTGTCTCAGGCATACTATGCTAAGAAAGTTACATGCACTCTTTATTTAATTCTTAAAATTACTTTGTGAAATGAACATTGCTATTATTTCCATATTATTGATGAATAAATTAAGGCTCAAAAGACCTTAATTAACCTGCTCAAGGTCACACAGCTAACAACTGAGTCAGGTTTTAAATCTGTATCTTCCCCACCTAAAAGTCCAGGCTTCTAGCAACTTGCTGTTCTGGGACTGGCAAAACTAGAACTCAGATGTGATTAACTGTAAAGTAACCATTCTGTTTTACCTGCAGGGAGTTTCTCACTGCATGTGAGACGGATAGCTTCTCAGATAACTATTTTTGTGTGTGAGCGTTTCATTAACATGCATCAAATAGATTTTCAGATGGATTCATTTCTCATTTCCACTGTTTTCATTAATTTGAATATCAAAGCATTTGCTTGTTTATACACACTGAAGAATGAGCACTCTAAAAAGAGACAAAAGCAACTCTCTGAAAAGGTTTTGGCATGTTTTTATGAGTGAAAAATAGTTTGTGTGAGTCATTCAGGGTTTGTGTGTATTACACACAATAAACCAAATGAGTGTAACCAGTTAAATTTATGAATTAAAGATCTGGTAATTCATCAGCCACCTGTCTGCAAAGGACTTGAATTCAGTGTGTATAAAATGCTTCCTCTAATCACATGGAGGGAATATGCAGTACGGCTATAAAGTAATAAGATTTAAAATATACAAGGATTTAGATAACCCTTATCACATATGATTTTATTTAAAATGCATTAAAAATTGTGTATTGAGTATAAGCTGTCCACTCTACAGCAAGCTCGGAGGGACTTTACATATCTCAATGTGTGTCCTCCTCTGTAAAGTAGTCATTTTAGAGTCTATATATATTTATTCCAATAATACTGCGATTTCTTAAAACATTTGGAAAACTCCCCTGAGCAAATTTCCCCCAGAATCAGTTTATAAGGTGTATGAAAGTAATTTTCATTAACTTATAACCACCCTCCCTTCGTTAACAAAAAGTGGTGATTCTCCATCCTATAATCTATCTGATGTACCAAACCGGGCTCTGAACTGCTTTTGACTGTTTCTCAAAACCAAGCCCTGTGTCTCAGTGTCACCACTGAAGAGATCCAAAGGACTGTGGAGGAAGTTCCCAAAATGTTGGGAATAATGTGGTAACTTCCCAAGACAGGTAATACCCTGATTGGGCCTACATGCCTTTGAATGGACACATTCAGGTCTCCGCTTAAAAAATACAGTGTTACTCTGTGGCCTCACGTATATAACTCCGTGATCTCATTTTGCCATTCTAGTATCTTGATTCTTCAATGAAACCAGAAGCAGATTTCTAGCCAGTGTGAGGTGTTCTTTTGAGCTCTTCATCCTATTAAATTTCAATCAAGACATCTTTTAAAAAATAACATTTTAACTAAGATATAACTTGCAGCACATGTTACATTTTTTTTCTGAGGGGGGCTTTCAATAATTGGAGATTTTGGCTGCAGGATATACTTCTGACACCTGATTAAGAAACAGCTCAGCCAGACATCTTGATTATGGAGCACAGGTCACATTTGAAACAGTTGATGCATATTATGTTGAGTTCCTCTTTTGGAGTTGCAGTAATTCACACAGGCTGGTATGAAGTTTCTTTTTGTATTCTCTCAACTAAAAAGTAAAAAGGAGGGGGAGAAAGAGAGAGAGAGAGAGTGTGTGTGTGTGTGTGTGTGTGTCTGTGTGTGTGTGTACCTTTTTGTGTGATTGCAGTAGCTATAATAGCTTAGGTAAAGGAGCAGTTTGTTTTACCGGTTTTGGAAGAAGGCATCATCCTAAATAAAAATAATGAAGTAGGTGAATTTCATCATTGATGTCTTCCTCTTGAAACTTACAGAAACCCTCTCCTACCTCCTGGAGCCCCTGACATTCCTAGAGTCTAATTCCCACAGTGCATTGTTCTCATCTAATCTTCACCACCGCATTAGAGGTTATTGTGCCAGAAGCATTTATAAACAAGTTAATTTCAAAGCAGTAGGTTTGTGTTGGTGGTATTTCAGGCACTGATAATATATAGTAATTGGGGACAGAATCACTTTCCACAAAACCACAAACCCAAACACATTGATGACTATGAACCCCAGAGCTAGCTGGACAGTGGAGGCTAACTTTACAAAAAACTTTGAATCATTAAAGGTGGGACCTTTATTGGTAATGAAAACTTCCCATCACTGCTCCTTTTTTACCGCCATTCTCCTGAATTCTCTGGAACCTCTTTTCAGTTAGCAGTAAATATTTATTTTCCATCTTTTCACAGAAATACTCCTTCTACCTTCTTGCCTGAGATATATTTACACATTGCCCCAGCCCTGTGTTAAAATTGCAACCGTGCCCTGTCTCAGTGGAGGCTCCTAGGCCCTCTGATCTCCTGCACCTGGATTTCCACCTGGGTTCTCACTATTACTTCGGACCATTGTTTAATCATCTTCTTTTACCAACGTAACTTTATTTGAAATCACTGTCTCTTCCAGACTCTGTGCCTCCTCTAATGCTGTTACTATGGTGATACCTGATGGCTGGATTCATAGCTCCTCCTTCAGTCTTAGGTTTGTTTCACCTTTCTGCATTGTTGAACATCATTAGTCAAGCTCTCCTTGAAACTCTCTCTTCTCCAAATTCTCTTACCTGTCAACCTGTCCTTCAGTCTTTTCAATTCCTCTTCTTTCTCCAGTCTTTAACAACTGTTGTGACCCCATGCTTTGCTCTTTCTCCCGCGACATTCTCCTCAGAAATGATCTAATCAACATTTAATTCCCCAAACTCTCTTCAGTGTGACTCTTCTTTATTTCTGTTATCGTTGCCCTAACTCTGGCACCTGCCCCAATGGAAAAAACTCCTAAAATATGTCTCCTTATCTTAATGTCTCCCAAATTCCTACTGAGTCTCCATTATGTCTCCAGCATCCTCTTTCTGAAACATAGATCCAATCAAAGCATTCCATTCTTCAGAAATTGTTAACGAATCCTGTTACCTCCAAAAACTAAGGGCACCGGCTGCTACAGGCTTATGAGAGAAAAGGGAGATGAGGAAGAAAGGAAGGAGCAGCAGTATAAGAAGATGTGTGATGCTCTGGCCGCTGCCTCACAAGAAGCAAGGAAGAGATGGCCAGGTGAATGGCCTGCCTGTCTACTTGGCCGCACGGGTTATCTTTGGAACAGCCCATTCATAGGTCTTACACCTCAGAGCGGGCTGTGGAAAGGAGGGAGTGGCTAAAATTTATCTTCCTGGATCCCCAGCCTCCCCTGGTTCTCTGCTGTCCATAGTTAGTCTGAGGAAGCTTAACTCCTCTGTGTGGTGACATTCAGCTCTTTCAGTAGTCACTCAGAAGGATCCTCTGCCCGTGGTGTAGTGTTTCACTTCCCTGCAAGTGTCAGGAGGAGTCAGAGAGCTGGCTGGCCCGACTACATGTTGGTGGGCCAAGAGGGAGTCCTGTATTCCTGAGCAAGCTGCTGGGCTCTGGAAAAGCAGTGACTCCGGGCATGTGAGGTGCCTTGGTTGCTGCTACAGCAGAAGCAGAGTGAGCAACCAAGAGCCTAGGAAGCCAGCAAGGTCAAGAGATTAGGGACACAGATAAGGTGTGTCCAATATAATACCCAAACTCACTACTCATCAGGGAATCAATAATGAGATTCCGTTTTTCACCTGTCAGATTGGTAGAAGCCAAATCGATCGTTTCTAGGGCTGGCAGGTTGTGGAAAAATTGGTGCTCCCCCAGAGAGCAGCTGGGTACCCACTCTGGAGAGTAGGAAGTGTACCCATACAGAGGAATGCAGAGAGCATCAAAGGGCATGGTCTAGTGTTTATATATCAATACACTGCATTAAAAAATACTAGTAATGGAAAATAGCAGGTTGCAGAAGAATACACGTAGCATTTGAATTCAAATAAAACATAAGGAAATGGAGAGAACGTAAAGGCAATGGGTGTCAAGTGTGGTCACTGCTGCTGAGAATGAGCCCTATGGAGAAAGAGATCATGGGCAGAAGCTTTAAGCTGCTTAGATGACTGGAAGACCAAGTATGGCACTGGATATGAGAGTGGCACGTCCTCCGCTCAGTGTCACAGCAACAGTGACGTGCCCTTGCCTATCAACGACAGAGCGTGAGGGAGGCTGTGATGACCAGTGGACGTAGAGGCCCAGTGGGAAAATGGAAAGATTATATGCAGTGCCCCCTAGAGGCTCTGTGAAGTATTAAGGGAAGGCTTTCCTCAAGACTGGGGTCTCGGAGAGAACATACTCCAAGCAAAATATGAGAATTCATGTTAAGATGAATTCATTTGACTACTGAAGCCTGAGGTCATTCAGGCAGAGTTAATTGTCCCTTGTCTATGTTCCCCAAACATATATTGCATTATCTTAGAGATTGTTCTGTTCTCAAGGGTAAGGATAATGTCATATTTATGTAGGGTCCTCAATATATAGTATCATAACTAGTACATAGTGAAGACTCCTTAATGTTTGTGGATTGGATGAACAAATGATTGGTCAGGGTCTCTGGAAATCAGTTTGAGCTATGATAGCTCCTTTCAAATCTGAATGAAATCTTCAGGTGAGAAAAATCAAGAAATACTGTATGGCTGGCTTGAGTCTAGACTCGTCAAGAGAGACAAGAACTGTCATGCCACTTTGGAATCACTTTGAATATTTGTGAACAGCTGCATATTTGTCCTTCAGGTTCATGCAATTTCATGGGTCAAAGCCAAAGAATTAGTAAAAGCCAAAAATGGTTAATGTATACAGTTTCTAGCTGTCAATCAAAAATCAAATTCTGGAGCACTCACAGTTATGACAAGGTTTGATGTGTGTGTGTGTGTGTGTGTGTGTGTGTGTGTGGTGTAGTTTCCTTCATGAAACCTGAGGATTTCATGCAGATCTCAAAGACCACGTTAAAACATTAACCACACAATATAACAACAAAAGTCCCATCAAACTGATACATATTCTCTGAAAGAAGATAATTTAAACATACATATATATTTTTTCAGATAATAAATGTGTAAATTGGACTCACTGATGCCTGGATTTATTTCAGTTTAATACTTCTGAGGGCTTATATAGGCTTAAATTCCTTTAATATTGGTAGCCCAGAGTTTTTCTGTGTAAGAAGCCTTTTGATAGACTTTACATTTAAAATTTAATCATAGGGGCTTCCCTGGTGGCTCAGTGGTTAAGAATCCACCTGCCAAGGCAGGGGACACGTGTTCGAGCCCTGGTCCGGGAAGATCCCACATGCTGCAGAGCAACTAAGCCCGTGCGCCACAACTACTGAGCCTGTGCTGTAGAGCCTATGAGCCACGACTACTGAGCCCGTGCACCACAACTACTGAAGCCCGCATGCCTAGAGCCCATGCTCCGCAACAAGAGAAGCCACCGCAATGAGAAGCCTGTGCACTGCAACGAAAAGTAGCCCCGGCTCACCACAACTAAAGAAAGCCCACGTGCAGCAACGAAGACCCAACACAGCCAAAAAAATTAATTAATTAATTTAAAAAATTTTAAGCATAAAAAAGCAACAAATTCTCTGCTAGATTATAGGCATAGTATATTTTACATATTTTAGACTATAGTTTCAGACTGATTTAACCCATTCCATTTGGAGGAACATGTTTAGAATATCTTTTGACAAATTATAACAGTGCATTGAAAGCATTAACTCACGAAACATAACTAAAATCATCTGAACGTTGTATTTGGCCAAAGATTCTTTCTCAGAAAAGACTCTAATGAAAGATCCAGTAGACAGCAATTGTAAGAGAAGGCAAAAAATAATAGATCCTGTATTATCGTACGACATTATGCTTCTTTGCCTGGATAAACTTGTACTCAAACTCTTGGTCCTCTGACTCTGCCCCCTCCCCCCATTACACACCCTCCCAGCCAACTAGGGTGTTCTGTCTTCTCTGTTCCCACTGGGCTTGTGTTAGGAAGTATCCTGTACTTGAATTATTTATTCGTCATCGTGTCTACCAGCTTTTTTCAATCCTCATAGTGATGGTATCTTAATTTGCTGTAGAGTCTCAGGTCATGCTCAGAGTTTGATTTTAGGAGCAGCAACATATGGTTTGGCTTGATACAGATCACACTGTCTTTGTGTGGCCTCAGTTAATTGTTTTACACATATCTCAAGCGGTGAGGAGCCTGATGTAAACTTCCCTTAATAGGAAAGATGGTATATGAGTAGATTATGTTTTCCAAAACATATGTTTATTAAGAGTTCCAGAACGGGCTTCCCTGGTGGCGCAGTGGTTGAGAGTCCGCCTGCCGATGCAGGGGACACGGGTTCATGCCCCGGTCCGGGAAGATCCCACATGCCGCGGAGCGGCTGGGCCCGTGAGCCATGGCCGCTGAGCCTGCGCGTCCGGAGCCTGTGCCCCGTGGCAGGAGAGGCCACAGCGGTGAGACGCCCGCGTACTGTAAAAAAAAAAAAAAAAAAAAAAGAGTTACAGAAAATCTAAAAGCTGCTAGATCATGTACAAATCACCCTCTTGAACTGGATGATTATTCCTTTTCATTTAAAAGAAATTCTCATTCTTCTGGACCGAGCTGAGAGTTCTCAGTTGACAGAACATGGGGCTTCCATGTCTTTACTTCACGTTGAACCTTTGTTATAAGCCACCACAGAGGGTTTACTCTTTTGCCTTCTAATCCAATGTCCACAGAGACTAGAATGATCTTAAAACATAAATCAGGTCATCTCATTTTCCTGTATACAATAATGGGTTCTCAGTGCTCTTAGAGGAAAAATCAAATTCCTCACCATGTGATCCAACCTCTCATGATGACTTCCAGCTGAATCTTGTCTCACTCTCCCTTATGTCAGTTAAGATAATACTAACTGCCCTAAAAGCTCAACCCTGAGCTCTCAAGCTTAATAGCAGCAGAGGTGCATTTACTTGTGTAAATCCAGTGGGTAGAAAGAAGAAGAGAGGATGGGCCTTTGCTCCATGCAGTCATTCAGGGGCTCAGATTGACAGGCATATGGCATCTTTACATTTGGTTCTCTATGACACTCTGGGTATTAACGTCCAACTGGCACTTAAGAAGAGAGTGGAGGGTTTGTACGGGCCATATCTAGTTGTTGCAGTCCCATCTAAATTCTTTTGACCAGGGATCAGTCACATGGCTATGCTTGTGTGCAAGGGGGTAAGGTTGAGAAATAAAATCTCTTATTGGAAAGCCACTCCCTCCAAACAACCCTACAACACAGAGGGGCATTCTCTGGTGAAATGCTAGCTGTCTCTTCCACACTCCTCTTACACATTAAGCTCCAGCCACCCTGACTTTACTCTGGTCCTGGCATATTTCTACCCCAGGGCCTTTGCGCATATTGTTCCTCTTCTAGGAATATTTCTACTGCTCTTAACATGACTGGTTATTTCTTTACTTTTAGTTCTTATCTTCAATGCCATTTCATCAGAGAGACTTTTCTTTCTTTTTTTTAATTTTAACATCTTTATTGGAGCATAATTGCTTTACAATGGTGTGTTAGTTTCTGCTGTATAACAGAGTGAATCAGCTATACATTTACATATATCTCCTCCCTCTTGCGTGTCCCTCCCACCCTCCCTATCCCACCCCTCTAGGTGGACACAAAGCACTGAGCTGATCTCCCTGTGTTATGTGGCTGCTTCCCACTAGCTATCTATTTTACGTTTGGTAGTGTATATATATCCATGCCACTCTCTCACTTCGTCCCAGCTTACCCTTCCCCCTCCCTGTGTCTTCAAGTCCATTTTCTACATCTGCGTCTTTATTCCTGTCCTGCCCCTAGGTTCTTCATAACCAATTTTTTTTTAAAATTCCATATATATGTGTTAGCATATGGTATTTGTTTTTCTATTTCTGACTTACTTCACTCTGTATGACAGACTCTAGGTCCATCCACCTCACTACAAATAACAGAGAGACTTTTCTTAATCGCCTGTCAAAAGTAGGATTTTCCCAAGCACCTTGCTGGTTTCCTTTATAGTAGTTAACATAATCGGTAATCATTAGTTCCTTTACTTGTTTTTGTTTGTTTCTCCCACTAGAGTGCAAGCTCCAGGAAACTATGTATATGTCTTTTATATCACTGAATTCCTAATGTCTGTTATTGTGCCTCACACATAGTATATGCTTAATAAATATTTTCTAAATTAAGGCAGAGGCTCTGGGTAATAAGTAAATCATTACATATTGAACTAAAACACATTACTTATCATTAATATAGATTTATGTATTTATGATTCTATGGCCAGGTTTCACACAACATAGTCAATGAATCATGATTGCCCTACACTGACACCTTGTTATCCCAACTCTTTCTTGAACAGTCATAAACTATTCCAGTTAGCTATTGCTGCATAATACATTAGCTCAGAATTTAGAGAATTAAAACAGCAACAATAATTTTATCATCTTTCACACGTTTTTGTGGGTCAAGAATTCAGGAAATATTTGACTAAATTATCCTGGTTCAAAGTTTCTCATATGGTTATGGTCAAACAGTGGGTGAAGCTAGAATGACAGTGGGACCAGAGCAGACCTAGAGGCTGAAGGTTTCCAGATAAAGTGTTCCTGTGAGCAAAGCAGAAGCACTTTTGTGTTTATGATCTAACTTTGGAAGCATTGCATCCTTTCCGCTGTGTGCTATTGTTGGACGCATACAGTTTCAAGCTTAGAGGACATAGACCCCATCTCTGGCTAGGAGGAGTGCCAATGAATTTGTGGATGTATTTTTAAACTATCACACTGACCAGGAAGGAATGAATAGAATCCTTGAACTTTGCAGAGTATTTTAAGGCATTGTTATTACCAGGCTTTCTCTTTCATCCTATGTTTTACACGGGCCACCAAGGAATTCCATGGCACTTAATTTTCTTCCTGCACGGACCTCTTTAAGATATATATATATCTTAAATATATATATATTCAGGACCTCCAATTTGAAAAGTGCCTTCTCTGCTCATGTAATGAGAGCACTGACATTGAATTGAGTACCTGCTTCTTTTTATACCATTGGAATTAGACTGCATTGATCCTTAACGTTGCTTTGGTACATTTGTGGAAAAGAGCTTTTCTCACAATAATTGGTCTTGGATTCCCAGCCTTCATATCCTACATAACACATTCTCTGTTTTCATTAAAAAAATTTTTGTTTTAAACAGTAAGTCAAATATTCTTTACTCTGGTCAGAATTCCAGAGGAAGGAATTACCATGAGTTCTAGGATCCTGCTTTATAACCATCTCTCTAAACTTACTTAATGGGATGTTTTAGAAGGTGGATAATTTGGATTAGAAAACACACAAACTGCTAGATTGGGCCAAGCTCCAAAGTGCACATTAATCAACGTAATCCTTTTACTATGAAAACTTACTTATAGTTAGAAAAATTATATTGTTCCAAGTATAACCTTGAACAAGGGTTCATTGACTTTTAAAAAGTAAATGTTTTATTTAAAGAAGAATTTTATATTTACGGAAAAGTTGCAAGAATATTATAGAGAGTTATTGTATAACTCATACCCAGTTTCCCTTATTGTTAACGTTACTTTGGTTCATTTGTCACAACTGAGGAATCAATACTGATACATTATTATTCACTAAAGTCCATTCTTGATTTAGATTTCTTTAGTTTTTACCTAATGTCTGTTTTCTGCGCCAGAATCACACATTGCATTTACTTGTCATGTCTCCTTAGACTCTTCTAGACTGTTACAGTTTTCCACACTTTCCTTGTTTCAGATGAGCTTGACAGTTTTGGGTTGAGAACAGCAAAAAGGCACAAGGAAGACCAAGCGCTGTTCTATTAGGAAGTTGAGCATTGTGACTAAGAGAACAAACTCAAGGACAGAATAGCCATGTGTGTGAATTCTAGCTCTGGCACATACCAGCTGTATGCCTTTAAGTTCCTTAACCTACCTGAACTTCAGTTTCTTTACTGTTTAAGTGAGGAGTAATAGTACCATCTTTCTAGGGCTGCTGGGAGAATTAACTGAGGTAAAGCATACAAAGCATAATGCTCGATGCTTAGAAGGTGCTAGATTGCTCTTTAAACGTATCTAAAATAGAGGTCAGCCCACAAAAGCCTTTTCGAAGTATAATATAGCTGACCTATTTTTATGGCAATAGTTATAGTTATATTAATGCCAAACAGGTATTGCACACGTACCATGCATATACAAGTCACTATTCTAAGCACTTAACATACATCAACTGAATTAATCGTACTATTAATATTACTAAGTCCAACCATTTTAATAATATTATTTCTAGGGAAAATACTTCTCACATTTTAGATGTGGGAGAGAATAAAGAGAACATTCCAACGTGAGTAAAGTCATGACAGTCGATATGTGTACGTCAGTATATGGATGGAAGCTGAGGAAAGTGAACCGAGCAGACAGGTCTGGGTGTGGGTGTCTTAAACAGGGGTGTATTGGAACAGGATGTTAAACCATTATTGAAGGGTTTTGACAGACCTGAATTTATGGTAAATTTTTCCATATCTTCTTTCTCAAGACTTGCTAGCTGGGCTGGTGGCGGGGGGCAGGGGCAGAATTTGAGGACTGCCCTTATGTTCAGACATTTGGTACGGATGAGATTTATCAACAGAAAGGAGGGAAAATGCTCTCACTTCTCAGGGTGCCCATGGCTTAGAATAAATGGAAACCTGGCCTCACTGTCTCCATGATCCCCTCCCCAAAAACCGAGAGACAAATGTGCTCACGACTTACTGATTAGGTGGAACCACTGTAATGACTTCATTGCTGTTGCAGCTTCCACCAAGAGAGTGTTTGATTCATGTAAGGCAATCAGAACTGTAATCCACTGCTAGCAGAAGAAGACAGACAAGAACGTTATTCCTAGTGAATGTTTGCTTACTATCAACAAGGGTGACAGGGGATAGGAAAAAAGGGTCTGTGTGCCAAAAGCGTGCTTAGAATTCCCATCTGTTATCATGGGCAAATGTTTCATAAAGTAAAACAGTGGTTTCCTCTCAGAATAGCTTTGGGAGCTGAGGACAGAGGAGGAAATTAACTACTGAAAAGTGTTCCCCTGATGACGCTTAAGCTGATCCCAGCTTCCCTAGTGGCTGTTGTTATTTTCCACGTGGATGCTCTTCAGGAGGAAAAGCAAGAAGACAACTAGCATCTTTGTTTAAAAAAACCCACCAAAACCTGCAGTGCTGCAAAATCTCATGTTTAATATCAACAGCAGTCTCAAATTACTGGCACCTGCAAAGTGCTGCCGTAATCACCTTTTTAAACCCTTCCCTAGTCCAACATGTTAGATATAGTGACTTTCATTTTAGAGATGAAGACATTGAGGCTGAGAGAGGTAAAGCACCTTGCCCAAGGTCAAATAACAGAGCTGGGACATGAACCCACACCTGTCATTTCTAGAGCTCGTGATCAAAACCACAGTACTACAGACCTGTGTCTAGAATGGCAACGTCTGTGTCTTGCCCAAGCAGTGTCAGTGATGCCCGGTCTGGAAAGGTCTAGCCAACCCAGTGATAGGTTTCTGAGTTAGAAGAGATTTTAGAGACACCACAGGTTCTCAACCTGCCTGCACATGGGAATCACCCAGACACTTGAAAACATACTGATTCCTGAATCCCAGTCTCACACCCTCTGATCTGATTGGTGTGATGTGGCATTGTTGTGCAGGGGGAGGGATTTAAGAGTTCTCCAGGTGGTTCCGGTATGATCCAAGGCTGCGAACCACTGACCTAGACCAACCCTCCATGACTGGCTGCTCCTGTGGCCCAGGGACCATCAGCGTCAGTACACCCGGGAGTTTGTTAGCAATGCTGATCTGTATGCACACTGAGGTTTAAAAGAGTGGCAGTGCCCAGCTAACCGCTAAAGGATGAGGAAGAGTTACATAAAGAAGGAAAGGAAGCGCATTCTAGACAGATGGATTCATATGCACAGAAGAGGGAGAATGGCGCATTCAGGAACTAGAAGTTGGTTATAAGATCACCCTTTTCATACAGGCTTCTGCCCCAGGACTTGGCACTGGTCACCTCCTCTATCTGCATGGTTCTTTCACCTCAAATGATCCCAGTAAGGGCCTTCTCAGTACCTTCTCAGTAAGGGCCTACCACGAGCACCTCATTTAAATTGTAATCCTTCTTCTAAATCTACACTCCCAGATGCCATTATTTGCTCTATTTTTTTCATAAAACTTGTAACCGTCTAACATGCTAAATGATATACTTACTTTTTGTCTTTATTTACTGCCTGTCTCCACACTAGAATGCAAGCTCAGTGAGTGCCCAGATTTTGTTTGGTGTCTACCAGTGCATCCTTCAGCACCGAAAACAGTATCTGGCACTTAGAAAAGCTGCTTTCTATAAATATGTTGAGTTAACGCATTAATCAAGCTGTGAAGGGCTGAGTAGGTCGTGCTTACTTTACCTGGAACTTCATTGTGAAATTCACCGAGAGCCTTTTCAGGACTTTAAGTGGGTAAAGGACAAAATCAAATTTTCACTTGATTCTAGAAAGACCACCCGGCTGCTGTTTAGCTAGTGAACTTTGGGTACAGGGAAGTGGAAGGCTAGTTTGGTGACAGTGGCACCCTGCACTAAGGGAATAGGGGCTGGAGAAGACGGGATGCATTCCAGGCCGGCTTAGGAAGTAGCATCAGCAGGGATGGCTAAGGGGGTGAGGGAGAGAGAAAAGTCATCCTAGGTTTCTGGTTTAGGCAAGGAGAGGGGTGAAAAGCCATCAGAGAGCGCTGAGGAAGAACCGACATTTGGAGGGAAAGAGTAAAGCTATTGCGAAGTATTGAACCCTAGACTGGTAACCCGGAGGAAATTTGAACTGTACATTCACTAAACAGTGATATATATTTAACATTGGCACTATGCTAAGCCCCCGTGTGTAAGTGATATTCATTCAAAAAAGAACCTACTGTGTGTCAGGCATGGTGCTGGCTCCAGGGGATACAGTGATGGGTAAGGCAGATGTGGAATTTATAAACAGAAATAGATCAAGTGGTATGGGAGTTAGAGGACGGATGTAAAAGAGAAGGGGAGAGAGAGAGAGAGAGAGACCTAAAGAGAGATTCCTTTGATCTGGGAATTCAAGGAGATGAACTTTCTGGGATTGTTAGCATTTACACTAGAGCTGAAAGTAAATGTAACATTTAGAAAGAGAGGACAAAGGAATCAAAGGCATGGAGGCAAAAAAAAAAAAAAATTCTAAATCATGTCAGGAATAGCAAATAATTTAGATTGTTAGGAATTTAGAGACAAGGGTTGGGGGGTGGTATAATGAGAGGCAAACTTGTAAACACAGGTAGAGATCCCTGAAAGCCAGGTGAAAGATTTTCAACTGTAAGATTCTATAAGAAATTAGCCTGAAACATCATAGGAGCTCAGTGTGTGTCTATTCAGTACATCTATGAATCATTTTTTTAAGGGAGGTGATGGTTACAAAGTGCTGTTTGGGGCAGATAAGCATGATTTCAGCACAGATGTTGGGTTATAAGGGGAGAAGCTGGGAAACGAGGCTATTTTAGTTGTGCATTAGATAGGCTATTTACTGTCAAATAATCCCCATGTTTTAGTGTCAGCACAATGAAAGTTTGTATCTGGTTTTTGTGAGAGTCCACTGCAGGAGTTCCTGGTTAGGTGGCTCATACAGACAGATAGCTCTCCTCTAAATTGTAACTCAAGCCCCCAGCCTCCTTATATGTTGTAGTTTCACCATCCTCTAGGCCTTTGGAGTCTCCTCCATTCAACTCATGGATTGCAAAAGAGAAAGAAAGATACTCTTGAGAGGATTCTATGGGTCATCCAGAAGGAGCAGACAACACTTCCATTAGCCAGAATGCAATCCCATGGCGTCAGCTAACTGTAAGAGAGGCTGGGAAGTAGGCTAGCTGTGTGTCCAGAGAAAAAGGGCTCCACCACAGTAATGAAGGTGAGAGATAATAAAGGCTAACTGAGGGAATAGAGAGGGAGATACGCATTCAGTAGATACTGGGAAAGTAGAATTGATGGTAAATTGCTACTGATTGGGCACAGGATGGCAAAGGGTACATTCTCCAAATGTAATTGCCACGAGTAAAAAGGTGTTTCCATCACAGGCCTTTGAATTATACATTAACTTGTCCCAGATGCTTTCTATTTGAAGAGACAATGTAGCAACTCATGAGAAGATTCACAGAGAAGAAGCTCTTGCTTCAGTATGAAAGCTTTTTATTCTCTGTTTTATTAAAGAAAATAAGTTCACCATGAATGTGTACTGTTAGTTAAAAGTTTAAGAAAGCATGCATCCAAATCGCTGAGTTTTAGGCATGCTTACTGGTTTACTAAAGGATAAACAATGCATAAACACAGTGGGGAAAACCTTTTGTTTACATGTCTCTACCTTGACAGATTGTTCTGAGGATTGTAGAGAAAATATAGGTAATGAACCCAGTACAGTGTTTAGCTCCTAGAAATAAAAGGTAGCTGCTATTATTATGTGGATATAACAAAAAGACAATTATGGAGGGATGGGTCTAGGTCAGGTGAACTAGGCACCAAGTAATAAATCCTGGCATGCTCGTATAGCATGGTGATACTTTACAAGTCTAATTTTGCTGGGTTATTTCTCAAAGGAACTTCCAATTCAATAGCAGCTCACCAGTGTAGGAGTCTCAGCTGAAATTTGCTTTGCAGCCGATCTATTGCACAAATTGAGGCAGCTGTGCACAGCATGCTTTTCATTTCAATGACTATATCTTGAAGGGTGTTATGCAAAAGGCCACTAATCAGGGAAAAGGCTCTCTTCGATTGGCAACTTCTCAGGGCCTCATGCAAAGGAAAATTTGCCTGTTTCATTAAGAATGAACCAACCTATTGGTTTGTGTACAACCTGGATCATTTACATTTTCGGTTAAAAAAAAATGCTTAGATGTTATTTCCAGTCCCGTGTCTTCCCTCTCAGTTCATTAGCCTGAATAAACTAAGTTCCCTTAGTGGAGAAATTGATTGTAGAACCGTAGGTTTCTTGGGGCTGGTTGTTGCAGCATACCCAGATAACCTTAATAAGATTAGCCTTGTCTTTTCCTATGGGCTTTGATGATGGAAATCTACCAGTCTCCAGTTAAAATCCTTGTCACATTTGACTTTTGTTTTGCTTAATTTTTACAATGTATATTCAGCTTGAAGAGTAAAAGTAGATTGATCTGTTTCACTCCTAAGTTGTTCCTTACACGGATTTCCATGCCCTGGTTCATGTTTTGTGGGTCTGCAGTCAGTGTATGAAGCAGACGGTGCTAATCTATATAATCTGATTTATGGAGAAAGAAGATGAGACCATGAATATTAATATCCTATTTTCGTGTGATGGTATTCTAAACATATACACTATAAAAAAATTCTCAAAATATGAAAGGAAATGATCCCGGGGTCACCTGTATAATTTCTATCCCAAAGAAATGAAGCTGGGAAAGAGCACATAAACAAAGTATGATTCCAGGCCTTGCCATGGAACAAACTACGGCTCTGAGGCTTCAAGTCTCTGTTCAGTTGTGAAGTACTAGGTGGTGTATTGATGTATCGGGGAAACTGAACACAGCATCCAGTGTCTTTGTGGATCAATTAAGTGCAAGACATTAGCTTGATGGTTTGTGAATGCTCATATTTCAGTTTAGGTGATTAGCTGTTACAGAAATCAAGTATGATATTGGGATGTAGCATTTTTCCTTTTTCCTGGAGTTATTGGAAATGGATCTAGTATTTGAACATTGGATTTTGGATCTCATATTCTTCTTAACTCCCTAATTTTCCCCAAAAGAAAAGTGAGGTCCAGAGAGATGAAGCAGCTTGCCCAAGATAACCCAGCAAATTAATGATTACATTGCCATATCATATGATAGCCCATTGGCGGTAACAGGTGTCCACAAATGTTCCTTTCTTTGAATAAACATCAAGGCTCTGTCTATTCTTAAAGAAAATATTTTCTCTGAGATCATGATCATGGTAAAAACAGGTTTCCTTTCTCTAAGTATGACTTTATGCTCCTTTTCTCTTTGTTTGCTATATTGGTTATTCATTCATTAAGTAGCCACTGAATATTGTCATGTGGTTGGTATTCTGCAAGGTTCAGCAGGACAGCAAGAGAAGAGTGAGTATGCTTATATACTGAGTGGAGACAAGCACTGGGCTAATTATCAAGTAATTAACCAGAAAAAAAGTCCACATAATAGAAATGCACTTGTTACAATGACTATGAGAGTGGAAGATTACAGATAGAAGTTTATGAAGTGCCATTAAAAACCCTCAGCAGTGATCTGATTCTAAAGTGCAGTGTTTTACTTCTCTTCCGAAAGAAAAGATATTAAGGGAGATCACGTAACTGTGAGCCGCTGAATTTGAACCAAACGTTACACGTCTCCTAGAGATAAATTTTCATGGCCAACAATTGGGAGAAACCACTCAAATGATGTAAAAATTAAGATCTTTGTAAGAGCCGAGGGAACAGACAGTTGTTAAATAATCTAGTGTCTAAGAGAAGTGATGTTTTATGTTTTTGTTTAGTTTGAAAACTGAATTACTCAAATGGCTCTAAAAAAATTTTTTTAACCTTGAAAATCATTATTTCCTTTTACAGATTTTCAGTTCTGGTGATTTGTCAAGGGTTATATGCCTGGGATCACAGATTTAGCTTCACGTCAAACTCAATTTTAGTTTTGCTTCATGTTAAAATGTGCAGTTTGCTTCTAATACCTTTCCTCTTTTTATAAAATAGCTTGATTATTTTTTCGTTAGACTAGGGCTAACTTTATTGTATCCCTGCTTAGCAGAACTGACATTCCACCAGCTTTGTGCTAAGTTATACCTCCTGGTCCAATTTTCTAATTACAAATGACATGTGGAATAAATTTTCTAATTACAGATGACTTGGGGGAACAAAATGTTCTTGGATGAGAGTGATGGAAAGATACCAACTGATGGAGCATTGTTAGGTGTCTGGATAGTGATGAAAGTCTTCTTATGACTAGAACTCTCAAACCACAGATCTTATCTGTTCCATAGATTTACTTGTTCATCTAAACATTTATTTATCGTTTGCCTCCAAGTGCTACAGATAAACCAGAAAGCCAGAGAGGTCCCTGCCCACATGGAGCTTCCTCTGTGTAGAGAAGACAGATAATGAGCAAATAATTATCACATACCTTCAGATAGAGATAAGTGCCAGTGACAAGAAAATGAAATAGGACAGTGGTGTAGATGGAGAGTGGTGAAGAGTTCCGTTAGCTAGGGTGGTTAAGAAGGCCCTTCTAAGAAGATGAAGATCACGGAGAGATCAAGGAGGAACGAATTTAGGCAGAGGGAGCCATAAGTGCAGAGACCTTGACCTGGAACCAGCATGAAGTGTTGAGGGTCAGAAAGGCTGGAGTGGCTGAAGTATAATATCCGAGAAGGAGAGTGGTATTAAGAGATGGAGCTAGAGATTTGACAGGTACGTGGGCAGGGAGAGCAATAGTTCTCAAAGTGTGGTCCCCAGACCAGCAGCAGCAGCATCGCCAGGAAATCTGTGAGTAATGCACATTCTCAGGCCCCATCCCAGACCTACTGCATCAGAGCCTCGGGGGCAGAGCCTGGCATCCTGAGTTTTTACCAGTCCTCCCAGTGATGCGTGCTCAAACCCAGGACCTGCTGATCAAGAGTATTGTTTTCCAGGATAAGGAATTTGTGTTTTATTCTCCACTGGATGGTTCTAAGCAGAAGAGGGAAATAATGTGATTTAGGCTTTGAGTAGATAACTTTGGCCTTTGTGAGAAGAATGGACAGGTAGGTACTCTTTTACGTATCTGTTCTGACTAAAAATTGTAGCTCAGCAGGAAAGAACAATTAGCAGATTCATGCTGAGCTCTGTTTACTTTTATTGTGAAGGATAATTGTGTTCAGTCTTATGCCTGAATTCCAGATGTCAGGTACCTGAAAATGCAGTTAGTAATTCCCTACTGTGAGATGTCAGGGCACTGAAATTCAAACACAGTTGTGGAAACGCAAACCCATTATCAATTGTCTTCGGATACTAATGTCTTAAGTAGGGCAGATTTTCTAGTTGAAAACACCAATTGGCTTTTGCAATGAAGTATAATTAGGACAGTTGTAAATTAATACGCTGTCTGTTTTACTCTGGATACCAGCCCAGATTTGGTAGGGTGTGTGTGTGTGTGTGTGTGTGTGTGTGTGTGTGTGTGTGTGTAAAACATGCTTCCTATGTGGGGACTTAACCTCCATACCATAAAATCCCTCTAGATATTTATGGAGTCTTCAAGGGATGATCCAAGACCGTTCTAGAACAAATCTTTTCAACCACCATTTAAATCTGCCATTGTCTCTTCTCTCTTGTTCTACTTTACTTTCTTTCTGAGATATGCTTAGTAAAGTCATATGACGTTATTTGTACCACAACTACCACAGGTATATCTATACCATCTCCCATTACTAGAGATGTTGCCTTTTGTAATATGCCCTCTTGGCTCTGTCAGCCTCCCAGTTAGGCTAGTGCTAAAGCTGCTCCATCGAAGGGGCAAATCTCACACACGCTGTTGCTGCCACAGCCAGACAGACTAAGCCCCAAGAAGTGCTGCCTCCAAATCTCACAGGTGTTGTGAGAGAAAGCCACTCTTTCAATTCCTGCTTACGTTTCCTCTCTCCTTGGGACTCAGACAGAATGCTGGTGACTTCTACCTCCCCAAGGGCATCCACTTTCTGTGTTTTGGAATAAATTTCCTCCTGGCACTTTCTTTCTTGTTAGGCAAGATTTCCATGTTACATTCTTGCAGAAGTCTTTCCTAGAGTCTTCTGACCTACCCCAGTCTGGTCTGGTGACTCTCTAGGCAAGCAGCACACTTTCATCACTGCCATCACTCTTGACTGTCACCCTCAGCCTTCACTTCTCTGCTTTCCCGTATAGGATCCTGTTTCCTGAATTTCATGATTTCCTCTTTCTTATTTCTTTGTTTTGGAGGAGCACATCCCTCACTTCCTAAGAAAGGGTGCACTAGAGGTGAAGTTTTTGTTTTTTTTAGAATTTTCATGTCTGAAATTGTCTTTTATCCTCACACGAAATAGTGATAGTTGGACGTATGAAGATTTCCAGATTAAAAATCACCATTTCCTTAGCACTTTGAAGGGATTGTACCATTGTCTTCTCATTTCCAGTGACATTCAGATTGTTCATTCTCTGTATGAAAACTTTTTTTTCTCAAGAATCTTTTCTTTCCCCTAGAATTCTGAAATTTCACTGTGAAATGCCTTGGTGTGGGTGTATTTTCACCTATTATGCTGGTCAGAACTTTAAACCTGAGATTCATGTCTTTCATATGTAGGGAATTTTCTTGAATTATTTCACTGGTGATTTCTTCTCCTCCATTTTCTCCATTCTATCTGGTGGTTTGATTTGATTTTAACGTGAAGCTGTTTGGAAGCTCTGGGCACTAGAAGAGGTTTGTTGAATCTGGTCTTCACTGTAGGGTAACTGGATGGACTCCTTTATTTGGGAACTTCCGATGTCAATATCTTTAGAGTTTTCTCTTTGGTTACAATCCCCAGGGAAGACTCTTCCAATCCCCTGTCTGGCTGCCAACCTCTGGGAGTTGATTAGATGTGAAAAAGGGCTGAGGTCTGAACATTCAGTAAGTCAGTGCTCTGTCATTGCATTGTTTTCAGTACGGTGCCCAAGTCTCAACTGGGCCTGGTGCCCCCCAGTTCAGAGAAACTCTGTTCCCTTTCCTGAGAACAAAGCTCCAGGATCCTACCAGGATGGAGGAAGAATTGGAAAAGACTTTGGGGAGCCAACTGCTTCTTAAACATTCTTTTAACAAGTCTTCCTGTTGCTGGCCTCATCTTCTCTACCCCTTCCAGAAGTATTTGGTGCATTGATTCCTGAGCCCATTGGGAGTTCTGCAGTGTAAAGCAGACTGTTCTTGCCTCTCCTTGCTGCTGATTTAGAACTTTGGCTTTTTGAGTCTAAGGCGGTTTCTACCCATTCATCTACTTTCTAGCCCTTAACATTTTGTTTTATTGTCTCCTCTCCCATTTTCCTTTGTGAGTTCATACATTAAAAAAAATTCTTGGGTTTCCCTGGTGGTGCAGTGGTTGACAGTCTGCCTGCCGATGCAGGGGACACGGGTTCATGCCCCGGTCTGGGAAGATCCCACATGCCGCGGAGTGGCTGGGCCCATGAGCCATGGCCGCTGAGCCTGCGCGCCTGGAGCCTGTGCTCCGCAACGGGAGAGGCCACAACAGTGAGAGGCCCACGTACCGCAAAAAAAAAAAAAAAAAAAAAAATTCTTTACTTGAGATTTTATGGGATTTGAGAGGGAGCAGAATTAAATGCATGTGTTTAATTCACCATTTAAAATCAGAAGTGCTTTCAAACTTATTTCCTCCCCTCTAGTCTCTGAACTGGATTGGAAGGAGTGGAAAGTTATATGAATTATGGCACCTTTATCCCTACACTCCCCAGTTAGAAAGCAGAAATAGATACAATGGATTTAGATTAAAAAGTTTTTTTCCCTCTGTGTTACATATGGACATGGTCCAATTCTATTTCTGCTTAAGATAAGATGAGCAGGGATGTATTTAAATTTCAGAAAGAGGAATGGAGATTAGATAATAAAATCTCCTGACTGTGTGGGATGTTGAAGTCGGTTATCAGGGGAATCCTCTGAAGCTTGTGAGTAGCTGAGTTGACAAAGAACTAGGAGCAAAAGCATGGATCTTAACTTGGCTGGCATTCCTTTGTGAGGCACAGCAATTAGCACAGAAGCAAGCACGCTCTTCTCTTTGTCTGGATGAAGAAATATCTGCAGTTTTAACCAAATACAATGTTCTTATTGATGCATGTTTGGATATTGCAGAGTTGTCCCTGAGATCAAGTTACTTACATCCAATTAGTGCCTGGGCATCATTTTTGAGAGTGGTGGGCATAGCTGCTGCCAGATGGGCAGTGACTCAGTGAGGATGGTAGAGGGGAGGAGGGGGATGTAGCAGCTGCTCTGAAAAATACCACATACGACCTACTCATTAATAATATATTCTCCAGTTTATTGTTTGAGAAGTGATAGCTGATTACCTCTCTACTTTCGCAGAGTCTTTCGGTTTACCTGCTCTGCCTTTTATTTTTCTTTTCTGTTATCCTTCATGTTACTTACAGACATAATTTCATCGGGATGTTTTCTGGTGATTTTTTTTTCTGTTTTACTTTGAGGGTTGGGGTGTTGCCGTGAGCAGGAAAGCTTTCGTTTTTTCAAGAAAGGGATTACGGAGCATGGTTCACCCATGTGAAGTTCCCTTTAGGTGCGTGTGTCACTGTATAGTGTGAAACCAATGCTGCAGGGAGAAAGCTATCCTAGCCCTGCCATGAAATTGGGTTGGATTTATGTTTGGCTGCAGAGTCAAAATAAAGAAAATAAAGGTGTCATTTACTACGTTGTACTGGAAGCTTGGCCACTCCTTGCCGTTTCTGGGTTTTGAATTTGCGGGACAACACTGATACAGTGCTTATTTATTTGACCCGGATTTTCTAATCCCACATTTCTAAAGGCAGTGTTGCACAGGAGTAGAGTATGGGTTTTGGAGTGAGACAGACCTGCGTCCAGATGTGTGTGAGTGACTTTGACCAAGCTAGTTAGTCTCTCTAAACCCCAGCCTCCTTATTTGTAAAATAAGAATGATGTTTGTGCTCTTCCAAGGACCACTGTGAAGATTAAATGAGCAAATATAAGTAAACAGCTCCTGTCATTGCCATGATTATTATTGCTGTCATTACTATTCAAAGAAAGACTGGAATCATCATTAGGGAAAAAGTGGGAAAAGGCATTTTAGAAGTGACTTGGGGGTGAGCAAAGGCCAGTGAGCTCAGCCTACTCCTCCTGCAGAATCTAGTGGAAGATCTGCATAAATGTGGTTCCACAGCACAGACTAGAAAATCAATCTTGCTTTATCGAATGTCCACTAGTTCTACCTAGAATTTATCTTATCACACACCAGACATCCTTGTTAGGCCCCAGGAAAAAGCTCGGTAAATCATACTATTTCAAAGTCCCATTTACAAGAACGCTTCTTCCTTACCTGTGTCCAACTTCAACAGGCAGTGAACATTGATACTGTTGAGAGAATCCCAGTAGAGCAATAAAAAGCCTTAAATATATTGTTTTTAACTAAAAATTTTTTAAATTAATTAATTTATTTATTTTTGGCTGCGTTGGGTCTTTGTTGCTGTGCGCGGGCTTTCTCTAGTTGCAGCGAGTGGGGGCCACTCTTCATTGTGGTGTGCGGGCTTCTCATTGCCGTGGCTACTCTTGTTGTGGAGCACGGGCTCTAGGCGCACGGGCTTCAGTAGTTATGGCACGTGGGCTCAGTAGTTGTGGCTTGTAGGCTAGAGTGCAGGCTCAGTAGCTGTGGCACACGGGCTTAGTTGCTCCATGGCATGTGTGATCTTCTCTGAACAGGGCTCGAACCCGTGTCCCCTGCACTGGCAGGTGGATTCTTTTTTTTTTGCGGTACGCGGGTCTCTCACTGTTGTGGCCTCTCCCGTTGCGGAGCACAGGCTCTGGACGCGCAGGCTCAGCGGCCATGGCTCACAGGCCCAGCCGCTCCGCGGCATGTGGGATCCTCCCGGACCAGGGCACGAACCCATGTCCCCTGCATCAGCAGGCGGACTCTCAACCACTGCGCCACCAGGGAAGCCCTGGCAGGTGGATTCTTAACCGCTGCACCACCAGGGAAGTCCCTAACTAAAATATTTTAAAATGTCCAAATATTCATATGAGTAGTTGTACAAAGTAGTAAATGTGGAAAATTATCCGAACCTTCTAGCTGACACATTTTCGGAGTTGGAGAGAGTATAAAATAAAAAAAAAAGTGAGCTTGAAAAATAAACAGGATTCAAAGGATCCGTGATTCAGAACTGGGTTTCCTGCATTAAAATACTTAAAGTTATGCAAAATTGACTGTGGAAAGAATAACACTTAGTAAATGAAGGCTTTTCTTTTTCCTGTGTATCAAATCAAATGCATTTCATAAAGGAGCAGGAACCTCTTAAAATAAATACAATGAAGCCTCCTTTAAGCATGCACTCTAGGGACTAACAAAAATCAATTGCCTCCTCAAGTTAGATCTTTAATAAAAGATGGAATCAAAATGGTATTGGAAGCTGCGTCCACATTCTGAAGAAGTGGCCCCTTAAGACGGCTGACTGCCCACCAGGCAGCATCTTTAGTACAGATTCTGTTGTCTTTTTTAAAGGAGATGGTTTGATTGAGGAATGCCGTATTGAATACAACGTCTAGTCCTTGCCATATTGAATATAAGCTTTAGCCCCTCACCTGTTTACTTATTAATGATCAGATTCATTATCTTAAATAGCAGAGAGAAAAAAATATCTCCAAGCCTCATAATAGCAAGGGGGCGTATATTTATTTGTACTTCTCAAGAGAACTCCGCTTGGCTGATATCACCTAATTAATCTTTACAGTTGGTCCGTAAGGAGGATGCAGTTTTACTGTCCCTCAATCTGTAGATCTAATAACTGTGGAACATAGAAGATAAATTGTATTTGCCCTGAATAGCTGGTTTTAAAGGAGTCTCTACAGTGCCAATAATGAAGCGCATTCTAAGCTTTGTACACAAGGGGACTTTGACTCAGAGCTTCCTGTATGGGATGCCTGGAGACTGTTGAAACAGCGAAAATCTGTTAGAAATGTTCAGGTGGTTCCAGTTCTTGGAGCAACACAGTCTGTGCTATGCCTTTGGGACTTACTAGGGCCTCTTCTCTTTCCTAAATTTTGGGATCTGGGTGGGTTGGGATGCTGTGTGCAGTAAAGTACACAGTGACAATTCCTACCATGGGAGAGAAGGATTAAAACGTTGTCATATGTCACTTGATCCACGTGGATGGGGCAGTGAAACAGTGAAAGCGGAATGGCTGTAATGATGACGATGATGAAAATAAGGACAGTGTTAATGACTTATTTTATTAAGTGCTACCCTGTGCAGGCCCAGAATCAAACATTCTACTTACTTTATTTTCTTTAATCAACACAATACTCTATGAGGTTGGTATTATTATCATACCAGGTTTACAGGGAAGAAAATAAAGTGTCTGACTTCTGTTAATAAAGAAAAATGTGGAAAATCAGAGCTTCACAGGAGTCATTTTCTTAAATTGAAATATAGTTGATTTACAATATTATATTAGTTTCAGGTGTACAGCGTGGTGATTCAGTGTTTTTACAGGTTATACACCATTGAAAGTTATTACAACATGATGCCTATAATTCCCTGTGCTGTCCAATATATCCTTGTTGCTTATCTAACTTATACATAGTAGTTTGTATCTCTTAATCCCATACCCCATCTCCCCCCTCCCCCCTTCCCTCTCCCCACTGGTAACCACTAGTTTGTTTCCTATATCTGTGAGTCTGTTTCTTTTTTGCTATCTACATTCATTTGTTTTATTTTTTAGATTCCACATATAAGTGATATCATATGGCACTTATCTTTTTCTGTCTGACTTATTTCACTAAGCAAAATATTCTCTAGGTCCATCCACCTTGCTGCATATGGCAGAATTTCATTCTTTTTTATGGCCAAGTAATGTTCCATTGATACGTATACCACATCTTCTTTGGCCATTTGTCTGTTGTTGGATCCTTGGGTTGCTTCCATATGGTCCAGTTAGTTTTCAGTGAGAATTGTTCCACATGTAGATGTATTTTTGATGTGTTCACGGGAGAACATGAGCTATACATTTTCTTACTCTGCCATCTTGATTATCTCCCTGAGGGAGTCATTTTTCCCTGATGCAAAAGATGGCAGTTCACTTTGCGATGCTCCATTGGAGCAATGCTCCTCTATACAATTCAACTCAATTTTTGATTTGAGGATATCTTTGGGATACTGTGTGCAGGGTTTGGGCTGGGGACTGAGCATAGGGAAATGAAAAGGGCACAATGTTTGTCCTTAAGAAGTTCAGCCCAAACTGGGCTACAAACTCAAATTCTTTCAGGGGCAGCCATGCAGCATGACACCAATGAGTATGACAAGGACTGAGGCCAACTGGAGATGTTCCAATTAAATGGCATTAACAACAAAAATTCCTGCTGTATGACCAGAACCCCTCTCTGGGCTGGATTAAGTCTGGCATTATTTTGCAACTCATGGACTAGCTATATTCTAATTTATTGATCAATATCATATTTTCTCTGTGATTTTTCATATTAAAATTAAAACATAGGACCTTTACCTCTGTGATATGGAAATTTTGATATGGAGGCTTAGGAACTACTGACGGCCATGCTCTGCTTTGAAGGATGCCACTGTAGTGAGAATGGAGTAGGCTTGCAGAGAGAAGCAGAGACAAGAGATGAGGTAATGGAAAGTCCAGATGGCATTCATATCCCCAGTTCCAGTTACCCTAAGGCCCAGTGGTACCTTTTCTGTGATTTGTTCAATGATTTCTTCAGTTATAGAAAATGATACTCTAGAATATCCTTCTAAGATATTTCTCTTTCTCTTTAAGCCAGACCTAGTTTAAGGGGTTTCTGCCACTTGTAACTAAAAGTGACTTGGTTGATTCACAGGGCTGCCTGTGAACCCAGTAAGGGAGACGAAGGAGGTAGAAAGTCAAAGATGAGAGTATTGCAATCCATCCAGAGAGCACACAGCCAGCGGGGGCCATCTATACTCATAAGCCTAAACATAGAGACACGGGTACTCAAAACCCAACAGCTGGAGTCAAAATTAGAAGACAAAAGGATACTAAGGGAATTGGGGGGAAAAATTTGATAAGAAAAAAAATTCAGTTCCTATTTGGAGCTGAAGCCAAAGCCATAATTAATGAGCTTTTGCCTGAAAGCTGTTGGAAAATGGATTCTGGTATTTCTCAGTAGGTCAAAGACAGGGCTCTTAAAGGAGGGGACGCTGGGACTAGTTTTCAAAAGGAGGAGGTGAAGCTGGAAGTACTGGGGCAGTCTGTAAAGTGGACTCACTTCTTTAGATTGTCTCAGAACCTACCCTGGCTTCTTAGGGGTCCTCTTCTCTCATTGGAGGTGGACCAGGATGGCTATACTGGCTTCATCTTCATCTGGATCTGAACTCTAAGGGTACTGCTACCTTCTTAGTATCAGGGAACATATAACACATCCTGAACATATTCTGTGAACGTCTTCCATGCTTTCTATTGCCAGCTCTGTTTAAAAAAACAAACAAACAAAACAGCTTTATTGAGATATAATTCATGTGCTAAACAATTCACCATTTAAGGTATGTGATTCAATGCCTTCTAGTGTATTCACAGTTGTGCAGCCACAATGACAATATATTGTAGAACATTATCTCCAACCCCAAAAGAAATCCTGTCCCCATTAGCAGTTACTCCTCATTTCTCTCTCAACGGTCCCACTCCCAGCCCTAGGAAACCACTAATCTGATTTCTGTCTCATTAGATTTGCCTGTTCTGGACATTGCACATAAATGGATTCATATAATATGTGCCTTTTGTGATTGGCTTCTTCCACTTGGCATAGTGTTTTCAAGGACCATCTATGTTGTAGATATATGAATAATTTGTGTCTTTATTGCCAAATAATAGCCCATTGTAGGGATATACCACATTTTATTTTTCCATTCCTCAGCTGATGGACATTTGAATTGTTTCCACTTTTTGGCTATTTTATGAATAACAGTGCTGTGAACATTCATGTACAACTTTTTGTGTAGATGTATGTTTTCATTTCTCTTGCATATATACCTAAGAATGGAATTGTTGGGTCATGTGGAAACTTTATATTTAACATTTTGGGGAAATGTCAAACTGTTATACAAAGTAGCCACACCATATTACATTCCCAGTGGCAAAGTATAAAGGTTCCAATTTTGCTGTATCCTCACCAATGCTTGTTTTATTAAATGTTTTTTGACCGTAGACATCCTAATGGTTATTAAGATGTATCACATTGTGGTTTTTATTTGTATTTCCCTCATGGCTAATAACATTGAGCATCTTTTTATGTGCTTATTGACGACTTATATATCTTCTTTGTAAAGATATCTATTTAGATTCTTTGTCCTTTTTTTTTTTTTTTTTTTTTTTTTTTTTTTTTTTTGTGGTACGCGGGCCTCTCAGTGTTGTGGCCTCTCCGGTTGCAGAGCACAGGCTCTGGACGCGCAGGCTCAGCGGCCACGGCTCACGGGCCCAGCCACTCCGCAGCATGTGGGATCTCCCCGGACCGGGGCACGAACCCGTGTCCCCTGCATCGGCAGGCGGACTCTCAACCACTGCGCCACCAGGGAAGCCCTGTCCATTTTTTTTTAAACATCTTTATTGGAGTATAATTGCTTTACAATGGTGTGTTAGTTTCTGCTATATAACAAAGTGAATCAGCAATACATATACATATATCCCCATATCTCCTCCCTCTTGCATCTCCCTCCCACCCTCCCTATCCCACCCCTCTAGGTGGTCACAAAGCACCGAGGAGCAGATCTCCCTGTGCTATGCAGCTGCTTCCCACTAGCTATCTAGTTAACATTTGGTAGTGTATATATATCCATGCCACTCTCTCACTTCATCCCAGCTTACCCTTCCCACTCCCCATGTCCTCAAGTCCATTCTCTACATCTGCGTCTTTATTCCTGTCCTGCCCCTAGGTTCATCAGAACCTTTTTTTTTTTTTTTTTTAGATTCCATATATATGTGTTAGCATATGGTATTTTTCTCTTTTTGACTTACTTTACTCTGTATGCCAGACTCTAGGTCCATCCACCTCACTACAAATAACTCAATTTCGTTTCTTTTTATGGCTGAGTAATATTCCATTGTATATATGTGCCACATCTTCTTTATCCATTCATCTGTCGATGGACACTTAGGTTGCTTCCGTGTCCTGCGTATTGTCAGTAGAGCTGCAATGAACATTGTGGTACGTGACTCTTTTTGAATTATGGTTTTCTCAGGGTATATGCCCAGTAGTGGGATTGCTGGGTCATATGGTTGTTCTATTTTTAGTTATTTAAGGAACCTCCATACTGTTCTCCATAGTGGCTGTACCAATTCACATTCCCACCAGCAGTGCAAGAGTGTTCCCTTTTCTCCACACCCTCTCCAGCATTTATTGTTTCTAGATTTTTTGATGATGGCCATTCTGACCAGTGTGAGATGATACCTCATTGTAGTTTTGATTTGCATTTCTCTAATGATTAATGATGTTGAGCATTCTTTCATGGGTTTGTTAGCAATCTGTATATCTTCTTTGGAGAAATATCTACTTAGGTCTTCTGCCCATTTTTGGATTGCGTTTTTTGTTTTTTTGTTATTGAGCTGCATGAGCTGCTTGTAAATTTTGGAGATTAATCCTTTGTCAGTTGCTTCATTTGAAAATATTTTCTCCCATTCTGAGGGCTGTCTTTTTGTCTTGTTTATGGTTTCCTTTGCTGTGCAAAAGCTTTTAAGTTTCATTAGGTCCCATTTGTTTATTATTGTTTTTATTTCCATTTCTCTAGGAGGTGGGTCAAAAAGGATCTTGCTGTGATTTATGTCATAGAGTGTTCTGACTATGTTTTCCTCTGAGAGTTTTATAGTGTCTGGCCTTACATTTAGGTCTTTAATCCATTTTGAGTTTATTTTTGTGTATGGTGTTTAGGGAGTTTTCTAATTTCATAATCTTACATGTAGCTGTCCAGTTTTCCCAGCACTACTTATTGAAGAGGCTGTCTTTTCTCCATTGTATATTCTTGCCTCCTTTATCAAAAATAAGGTGACCATATGTGCGTGGGTTTATCTCTGGGCTTTCTATCCTGTTCCATTGATCTATATTTCTGTTCTTGTGCCAGTACCATACTGTCTTGATTACTGTAGCTTTGTAGTGTAGTCTGAAGTCAGGGAGCCTGGTTCCTCCAGCTCCGTTTTTCTTTCTCAAGATTGCTTTGGCTATTTGGGGTCTTTTGTGTTTCCATACAAATTGTGAAATTTTTGTTCTAGTTCTGTGAAAAATGCCATTGGTAGTTTGATAGGGATTGCATTGAATCTGTAGATTGCTTTGGGTAGTTATAGTCATTTTCACAAAATTGATTCTTCCAATCCAAGAACATGGTATATCTCTCCATCTATTTGTGTCATCTTTAATTTCTTTCATCAGTGACTTATAATTTTCTACATACAGGTCCATTTCTTCTTCCTCTTCCTTTTTTTTAAAAAAAGTTTTCTTTCTCTCCCTAGATGATCACCTGTACTTGGCAGGTAAGTTACCACATATGTTAATGACTCTAAAATCTGTATCTCTAATCTAGAACTCTTTTTTGATTCTCCAGACTGACACATTTACCTGGCACCAGTATTGAAGAATCCCCACAATCAGTGTGTTCAAAAGTGAATCAACATTTATCTCCTTAACCTCTTCCTCCTCTTCCTATGTTCCCTAGTGGAAGCACCATTCCACAATGTTGTCAAAGACAGAATCTTGGCATCATCCTGGATCTTTCCTCTCTGTCACTGTGTTAGTTTCATATTGCTGCTATAATAAATTACCACAAATTTAGTGCTTAAATCATACAAATTTAGTATCTTACGGTTCTGGAGGTCAGAAGACCAAAATGACTCTCACTGGGCTAAAATCAGGATATCGGCAGGCCAGCATTTCTTCTGAAGGCTCTGTGGGAGAATCTATTTCCTTGCTTTTTCCAGCGTCTAGAGGCTACCACTATTTTTTGGCTCGTGGCCTCCTTCCTCCATCTTCAAAGCCAGCAAGGTCAGTCCTCACACTGCCATCTCTGGTTCTCTTTCTTCTGCCCCCTTTTCCACTTTAAGGACCCTTGTGATTCCACTGGACCTACCAGGATAATCTAGGATAATCTCCAGGTTTAAGGTCATCTGATTAGCCGCTTCATTCTATCTGCAACCTCAATTCCCCTTTGCCATATAGCCTAACATATTCTTAGGTTCCAGGGACATCTTTGGGGGGCTGTGATACTGCCTACCACACCTTACTTAGCTAATCAAACACTAGGTCTAATAACTTCTGCCTCCTAAATATGTCTCAATCCCATCCAGTTCCCTTTTCCTCATTTGTCTCCAAAATAATTCAGATCTCATCAACTGTCACCTCAATTATGCTAATAGTTTCCTAACTGGCCTCCCAGTGTTTGGCTTTCTCTTTCCCAATCCATTCTACACAACCCTTTCCCTCAGGATGTGGGCTATACTTCTTAACATGGAGTATGGGTCCCTTCACGATATATCCCTTGCTTACAACCTCACCTCCATCTCTTGCTAGTATCTCCTTGTACCTTTTATTTTAGCTACTTCTGAACTTCTGTCATCTTCTTCCAATGCAAGGTACTCTCTCTTACCTCCAGGCCTGCATACCTGCTCCTTAAAACTGCAATAAGTTGTGTTTCAGTTTTCACTTTGCTAAAGTCTACTTTATTTCTCTTTCAGGACTCACTTAAAATATCCCTTCCTTTAGGAAGTCTTTTGCTCTTCCCCATCCTCCGGAAGTTATGTGTCCCTACTTCCCTATATCAGCACTTGTTATTTTTGCATTGTAAGCATCATATCTGTCTTGCTTATCATCCCTGGTGTATTTTTAGTGCCTAGCTGGTGCCTGACATATATTAAATTCTCAATATAAATGTGTTGAGTTAGAGAAAAAAATCAGTATGGTCCTTTATCAAATAAAGTGGCCTTGCTTGGTTCAGCCCTGCCTACCTCTTGAAATTCATCCTGCCTGTCTCGCACTCTTCCTTTCTGTGATCCATGCACACTGGCCTCTCAGTGCTGCCAAGGGCCCCTGCTCCATCATGCTGTAGGAACATTGCCTATGTTGTACCTTCTCCCTGGAATGAATTCCTGTGCCCATACCTCTCCTGCAGATCTCAGCCCAGGGATCACTTCTTCAGGGAAATTTTTCTTGACTGTCCCCCTTTTATAGACTAAATGTTTGTGCAGCCTCCCCATTCATATGTTGAAACATTAAACTGTGGAGATCAGGCCTTTGGGTGGTAGTTAGGTTTTGATGAGGTCATAAGTGTGGGCCCCATGATGGGATTAGTGTCCTTATGAGAAGAGGAAGAGACTAGAGCTGTCTTTCTCTCTTCATATGAAGACACAGTGAGAAGGCAGCCATCTGCACCCAGGAAGAGGGTCTTCATCAGACACTGAATTGGCTGGTACTTTGATCTTGGACTCCCAGCCTCCAGAACTGTGAGAAAAAAATGTCTGTTGTCTATGGTATTAAGCCCCACAGTCTATGGTATTTTGTTATGGTTTACAGCAGTCTGAGCTGACTAAGACACACCCCATCCCCTTTCCCAGTCAAACTCTCTTGTTATATATTCTTCAAAAACACTTACGTTAGAGCCATTATCTCAGTATTTATGCATTCATTAGAGGGGATATTTAATTAATGTTCGTCTCACTAACAGACTAGGTTCCATAAGAACAGGAACTATCTATTTTGACTTATCATTTTATTCCCATTCAGCCACCAATAAATATTTGTTGGATAAAAAAAAAGCAATGAATGGATCCTTTTATCCTCTGAGTTTCTCCCTTTTTCTGTCCCTTACTCCTTTTCTCTACTCTTCACTGTGCTAGCTAGGGCAACTTATCATAAACACATGAGCACAAAAGTGTTTCTTTGTCTACATTGGAGTAGCTATATAAGACTCGTGAGATTGTCTGGACCAATCTCCATACCAGGCAGAAGTTCATTCACCCAGCCTGAGGCTTGGGCTGATAACTTATGAACTTTTTCAGTTGCTGGCAGCTCATGACATTTGAATTTGTTATAGTTTTCAACAGCTCTGATTGTTTGAAAACTCTCCATTTACCAAACCAACAACCATCTTCTTAAATTCCTCCCATTCATCCCATTTCAGCCCTCTGCAGCAATACATGATAAAGTTATTCTCTCTTCTACGTGACTCCCTTCATATTTTTAAAGGCAGGTATTAGGGACTCTCTTCCGTTGCCCAAGACTCTTGTTTAGGGTCCATTCCTTTCAACCATTGCCATTCTGTTTGTGTTTGGTGGCTCTTCTCTTACTTCTTTCCCTATCTCCTTCCTTCTCCCACCCTTACTTCCTTCTTCCCATTTTTCCTTTCCTCTTCCCTTCCTCCCCATTCCCTCCTCTCCTTTTCTATTTTCTTTCTTTCCTTCCTTTCTCCTGTTTCCTCTTCCCCTTGTCCTTTTGTTTCCCTCTGCGCTTCCCTTCCCTCCTCCCTTTCCCTACTTCATTTCCCAAATAATATAAAGCAACTAGGTGATCTCTAGTTCTCATTTTTCTCTTAAAGATCAGACCTACCCTGATCATCACAGTGGACAGGGAAGGAAGGAGAGAGGGACATCCCCAGCTGTGGGTTATTTTGGTAAGAGTGACAGTTGTGCTTTCATCCAAACTGTGGTCGAAAATGTTGAACAGGATTGAGCTATGTACAGAAACCTGGGAATCCTACTAAAAGTTCCCTTCAAGTTAATACTGATCCATTAATTAACACCCTCAGTTGTTAATATGCTGTCACCAGAGCCATGTGGAAAATGTGACTGATAATGTAATCACCAGGAAATCTTGAAAGCTAGATTTAATATGTCAGAGAAATCCATTCATTCATTTATTCACTCAATTGAGTGCCCACTTCCTATGTAGCCCTGACATTTTAAACTGAATATTTTGGTAATGGCAGCTATAATAGAGCTTTGAAATTTCAGAATGTCAAGCTTCTGTCCACCCAGAAGTCATGTAATGAGTTTCTTGTCTGTTTGGATACATTCAGAAAATATACCATAGTCACTGATCAATTTTGTATTTGATCCTGGGTCCTTCTGCTTTAACCTTAGAAGTTCCATTCATCGACTCATCTGACATGTAAGTGCATTGCTGTGGTGGGTGCTCCCATCTTCTTGGCTAACTGAAATGGGTGTTGTGACTATCTCTTTTCATTAGGTCAGCTATGCTGCTTTAGCATCCCAGAAGAAGCAGTCAAGGCTCTAGAGTGCATGAATGATTGGAATCTGTGAATCATCGTCAGTGTTCCTGGATCTTTTACCGAGGGGGTGGCCCTGAACAAGTGCCAGATATCAGCGCAGATCAGTTCCCAGCTGCACTGGGATACTTTACTTAAAACTACGGTTTTTCTGTAAGTGCGATAAGGACATATTTCCTTTCTTTCCAACCCCCCCTGTTCAAGTGATCATCAAATCTTGTCATTTCTTTCCCTACCTCTTAACTCTCTTTGGTGTTTGTCCTCCCATCTCCATCCTTCTTGCTACTACTTTATCCAGATCATCATCATCTTCCATCTGAATTGCAGATTCTTCCTTCCTCCTGCCTTGCCTTCCTCCTGATATCGTTCACACTGTAGCAAGAGCGATGTTTCTAAAACATAAATCAACTCAAGTCATTCTCCTGCTCAAAAACCTTCAGGGGCCTCCCCGGTGGCGCAGTGGTTGAGAGTCCGCCTAACGATGCAGGGGACACGGGTTCCTGCCCTGGTCCGGGAAGATCCCACACGCCACGGAGCGGCTGGGCCCGTGAGCCATGGCCGCTGAGCCTGCGCGTCCGGAGCCTGTGCTCCGCAATGGGAGAGGCCACAACAGTGAGAGGCCCGCGTACCGCAAAAACAAACAAACAAACAAACAAACAAAAACCTTCAGTAGCTCCCTACTGCCTACAGATTTAGGCCTAATCTCTTATCAAGACATTCAAGGCCATTTGTGATTTGGTTCTAACCTTCCTCTGTTGCCTGACCTTTCCCCATTCTCTGTATAGTTCCTTTGGCTCCCTCCATTTCCTTGAATGTATCACCTTTGCACTTGCTAGTGTTCTGTCTGAATACCCTACTTTCTCCGTCTTCTTGCTGACTACCCAAGAGTCCATGCAAACACATCAGAGATGCTCCCTGCGACACCCCTGCCTCACCAGACCCAGGCAGAATTGGACATTCCTCCCTTTTGTTTTTATGTTTCTTTAAATTAGGTTATTAACAGATTATTTCTGTCTTGAGGTAAGGGGTTATGATTTTATTTTGTCTAGCCCTAACAATTGAAACATAGCAGGTGCATACTATATATTTGTTGAGTTAATTCGTAAATACCATCACACTAGGAAACACTTATGTGGTCCTTATTCTGGATCAGGCACTGCTCTAAGCACCCTATACATGTTGCCTATTTAAGGAGTGAATGTGTACAGCCTGGTGGCCTTTTTGGTTAATATGCACTGCCTTATGACTTAAACGTCACAGAAATGTGAAACCCACTCTAGCAGCCCTTCTGTCACCAATTTGGACCCCCATTTCCTTGCTTCTACTTTTCTCAGCTCACTGATGACATCCCTGCATGCTTCAGGCTATCTCAGTTCTAAAAACAATCTGCTATTAAGGCAGGAAGTTTCAAGAAGCCCCAGTCCTCCTCCCCAACGAGTGGTAGTGTCAGGCCCAAGCAGTGACCACAAGTTCCAAGCCATGCTGTCAGTGGCTTTGCAGCTTATCTGACTCAGAGTGTGGTATCTGAACAGTGACCCTATAATCCGTGTTTATCAAGCTCTCTATTCCTTTCTCAGACCTTGAAACTGTCCATCCTAGAATTGTCCCCTTGTACCCAGTTTTCTAACTTCAATATTCCCTCATCCTCTATTCCTCAGGTGCCTCAATCAGTGGGACTAAACTTCTGACTTAGTCACTATTCCAAGGGACTTAGTCATTAAATGACTTTCTCAAGATCACATAGCCAGTAAGTGGTAGAACCAAGATTCAAATTAGTTAACATTCTGATTCCAAACATAAAATAGCTTTTTCTCTGTAAATTGGAGGAAGAAACACTTGGGACAAGCACAGAAGTGTTTCTGGGCCACTAAAGGAGGTTGAGTTCATGCTAAGTGCTCAATGAATACTCCCTGTTTTGGATGTTGATCTAGTGTCACTGCATAAGCCTCTCTTATTGATTGCGGCCAAGGCAATGATAAAATTATGAAGTGGAACCAATCAAAAGCTTCTCTGAACTTGGAAAGCCTTGTAGGTATATAACTGGGGGTTGCCAAAGGTGACAGAAGATGTGGTTAAAAGCACATTCAAACCCAGTGAAAGGCTGACAGTTGCTGGAACAACTTTCCCCAAGTAGGTGAGGGTATTTGAGTGTGGGGAACAGGTATGAATTCCGTGTAAACAATGGTGAGCTTGAGCTACCCTGAGATCACAGAAACTGTGAGGAAGCTGATGAGCCAGGAGAGTCTACAAAGGGAGAGACACAGCAACAGCATCAGGAGAGAGGGCAGGTGCCACAGGAGACCAAGTCAAGGGGAACCTTTCTAAAGAAGATACCATCCTCGAGATGGGAAATGGCTAGAGCAGAATATAACCCTTCATCTGTAGCAGGGTTTGGTTAGCAGTGCATACGGGGTGGGCAAGGCAGTTTCTGAATGAGTGAGCATACAACTGAATGGTCCCATGGACGTGAAAGTGAGCACGTGTGATCTGAATAAGCACCTTTAATATCAGAATGGGCTTGTGAAACATCTGTGTGCGTTGTGAAACATGTATGAACATGTGTAAGGTCTGAGTGAACATGTATTGATATATTATCTGCAAAAGGGTAGGTGGCATCTAAATAAACACGTGAGTGTGGAAGATCAAAATGAATAGTTATGTAAGATTTAGGTAAGCATTTTTAACAACACAGCAAACATGTGTATCATCTCAGTGAGCATGTGTAGTGTCTGATGAGAGTTTGTGATGTCTCAGGTGTGACTTTCTGAATAAGCATGAGCATGATCTGAATATCAGTGTGTAATGTTTGAGCTATTTACTATCTAAATGAATCTGTTTTTAAAACAACTAACATGTGTAACATTTTAGTGAACGTGTGTGTCACCTGTGTTAGTAGAACATGTGAATGAGGATGTGTAACATCTAAGTTGGTGGGTCTCAAACTTGAGCGTGTGCCAGAATCACCTACAGGACTTGTTAAGCACACATTGCTGGGAACTCTTCCCCAGAGTTTCTGAATTAGAAGGTCTGGGGTTGGGCCCAAGAATATGCGTTCAGATGATCCTGGTGCTGCTGGTCTAGGAACCACATTTTGAGAACTACTGTTTCAAGTATGAGTGATGCCTATGTGTGGCATTTCAGTGAGCTGATAAACAGCTACACTGGCACGTGGCAGATCTAAGTGAACACAGGTAACATTTAAGGGACATATGTATCACCTGAGCAAACACTGTGAAAGCTATACAAGCCCATGTAACATTGGAATGATGTGTGAGGAACATAAGTGAACCTCAGTATGTTTGCAGAAACATCTGAATAAGCATGTATAAATATGAGGACACATGGAATATCTGAAGGAGTTTGAGTACCATCTGAGTAGATATATCTAGATGGTGTGTATGTGTTTTACATCTGAAGGCACTCATTGTCTATATGACTAGACAGACATCTGTACAAATAATTACCGTGCATCCTGGAAAATGCAGCAGTGAGTGTCCAGGGAATAAAGATGCACAAGAAGCAATAGCTACACTAGGAGCAGAAGCTACTAGAGGAGAATGGAGGTGGAAGATGACCTGTGAGGTCTGTTTTAAATGCTGATTAGGTCTATAGCTATGCCACCCTGAATGTGCTGCTTCTCATCTGATCTTAGAAGCTAAGCAGGGTCGGGCTTGGCTAGTATTTGGATAGGAGACCAACTGGGAATGCCCAGTGCTGTAAGCTTTTTTTTTTTTTTTTTTTTTAAAGCTGATTAGGAATTCTCTAGAATGACAGGAGGAGGTAGGTGGGGAAAGTCTTTCTGTAAGAGAGCACAGCATAAGCAAAGGCATAACACAGAATAGCCTGGTGTGTTTAGGGAACTAAAAGTGGTTTGGGGTTTTGAGAATAAAATATGATGTGGGAGCAGGGGCTGAGGCTAGAGGGTTCCCAATGGATCAGATCATGGAGATCCTTATGAGTCATGATATAGAATATGGTGTTTTTTTCCTCGTGGCAAATGATACAAAATCAATGAATTGGTTTTAGGCAGGGGATTAATGTGATGGGTTTATGTTCAGAAATATCACTCTGGAGTGTGAATGGAAGATAGATTGGGAATGGAGCAGGAAGTCTACTGCAATATCTGTTATATTTATGACAGGTGATGAGGTCTTAAGCTACAAAAAATGCAGTGGAAAATAAGGGACAAAATTAGGATCTATTTTAGGAGATAAGAGTCCACAGGACTTGTGGACCTGGTGGGTCACAAAATTAGGATCTATTTTAGGAGATAAAAGTCCACAGGACTTGTGGACCTGATGGGTCATGAGTCTCAGGTGGAAAGAATGGGAGAGACGGAATATGGATTGGAAAGAATCATGTATTTAGTATTAGATACCGTCAATTTAGGTGCTTCTTCGACATTCAGAAAGGGATGTTATACACTTGGGTCTGGAGCTCAGGGGACAGTCCAGGCCAAAGACAGAAATTTGGAAATGATTAGTTAGTGATAACTACACTCATGGGAATGGCCAGACGTTGGTGAGAAGAGTAAAGAGTAAAGAGGCCAAAGATGGGGAAACCTAGGATCATCAACATTTGAGGGGTAGGCAAATGAAGACTCAAGTAAAAGGAAATTAGGTGGAATGTTAGAAAGGTAGAGGCATGCAGAATCATGTGACCTCGTGAAACATTGAGTTCCTTTAGAAGTTGGGGGAAATCCATTTCATTTAAATGATTTGCAGATGGTTCTGGATTGAGAGTTGGCGGTTCAAGAGGGAGTCCTGCGTTCCATCCTGGCTGTGCTACTAGGTACTTTTGTGGCCTTGGTTCATTAATTTGAGTCCCTGGGCCTCAGTTTTAAAATATGAAAAATGATAAGGCAATCTTGACTGTGAGAGAACAAGAGCTTGGTAGTTTCTGTTTTGCCTGTGAACAAGAGTTTAAAGACTGTCCTTGGAACTCTTGTTAACAAGGGCAAGTTCTGGAGTTGCTCAGTCCTGGGTTAAAATCCTGAAGGCATTCATTTCCCAGTTCTTTGACCCTGGGTAAATTACTTAATCCCTCTAAGCCTCAATTTCCTATAAAATAAGTCAAACAGTAGTGGGTTGTTTTTGTGTGAGTATTTAAAGAGACAAGCCACTGTACACTGCTTAGCACAATGCCTGGTTCAGAGTAAGTGTTCAAACAAACAAACCCATCAACAAAAGCCACGAATTCAAGATGATGGAGGAAGTTAAATTAGATCATCCCTGAAGTCTTTTCCAGCCCAACACTCTTTGTGCTTGTTTCTCTTTTTGACTGTGATCCTGGGGTGAGACACTCAGTAGACATTTATGACCTAAATATTGACTAGGAAGAAGGATTTGGTTTCTGATTTCTGACATATATTACACAGTCAAGAAAAAATAATTCCGATGGAAAAAAAACTAACATAAAATGCAAATACACTAAAAAAAACATATATGGCTCGCCAGACAGTGCCCCTCCTCCTCTCCCCATCAGGCATCTGAGGATCCTGTGCTACACTGAATCCAAAGAGCATCTTTCACTAATGACCCGTAATAAATTGTTTCCTTGATGCATTCACTGGGACGGGTGATTATTTGTTTCTCAAAATATAGCAGTAAAATAAGAAGGAGTCATGGGCTTGGGGAGAATGTGGTGGCTGATTATTCCTCTTCCTTTTTTTTTTTTTAACATCTTTATTGGAGTATAATTGCTTTACATTGTTGTGTTAGTTTCTGCTGTATAACAAAGTGAATCAGCTATACATATACGTATATCCCCATATCCCCACCCTCTTGTATCTCCCTCCCACCCTCCCTATCCCACCCCTCTAGGTGGTCACAAAGCACCGAGCTGATCTCCCTGTGCTATGCGGCTGCTTCCCACTAGCTATCTATTTTACATTTGGTAGTGTATATATGTCCATGCCACTCTCTCACTTCGTCCCAGCTTACCCTTCCCCCTCCCCGGGTCCTCAAGCCCATTCTCTACATCTGCATCTTTATTCCTGTCCTGCCCCTAGGTTCATCAGAACCATTGTTTAAAATTAGATTCCATATATATGTGTTTTTATTTTTCTCTTTCTGACTTACTTCACTCTGTATGACAGACTCTAGGTCCATCCACCTCACTACAAATAACTCAATTTCGTTTCTTCTTATGGCTGAGTAATATTCCATTGTGTATATGTGCCACATCTTCTTTATCCATTCATCTGTGGATGGACATCTAGGTTGCTTCCGTGTCCTGACTATTGTAAATAGTGCTGCAGTGAACATTGTGGTACATGACTCTTTGAATTATGGTTTTCTCAGGGTGTATGCCCAGTAGTGGGATTGCTGGGTCATATGGTAGTTCTATTTTTAGTTTTTTAAGGAACCTCCATACTGTTCTCCATAGTGGCTGTATCAATTTACATTCCCACCAACAGTGCAAGGGTTCCCTTTTCTCCACACCCTCTCCAGCATTTATTGTTTCTAGATTTTTTGATGATGGCCATTCTGACCCATGTGAAGTGGTACCTCATTGTAGTTTTGACTTGCATTTCTCTAATAATTAGTGATGTTGAGCATCCTTTCCTGTGTTTGTTGGCAATCTGTATATCTTCTTTGGAGAAATGTCTATTTAGGTCTTCTGCCCATTTTTGGATTGGGTTGTTTGTTTTCTTGGTATTAAGCTGCACGAGCTGCTTGTAAATTTTGAAGATTAATCCTCTGTCAGTTGCTTCATTTGCAAATGTTTTCTCCCATTCTGAGGGTTGTCTTTTCATCTTGTGTATGGTTTCTTTTGCTGTGCAAAAGCTTCTAAGTTTCATTAGGTCCCATTTATTTGTTTTTATTTCCATTTCTCTAGGATGTGGGTCAAAAAGGATCTTGCTGTGATTTATGTCAAAGAGTGTTCTGACTATGTTTTCCTCTAAGAGTTTTATAGTGTCTGGTCTTACATTTAGGTCTTTAATCCATTTTGAATTATTTTAGTGTATGGTGTTAGGAAGTGTTCTAATTTCATTCTTTTCCATGTAGCTGTCCAGTTTTCCCAGCACCACTTATTGAACAGGCTGTCTTTTCTCCATTGTATATTCTTGCCTCCTTTATCAATGATAAGGTAACCATATGTGCATGGGTTTATCTCTGGGCTTTCTATCCTGTTCCATTGATCTATATTTCTGTTTTTGTGCCAGTACCATACAGTCTTGATTACTGTAGCTTTGTAGTACATTCTAAAGTCCAGGAGCTTTATTCCTCCAGCTCCGTTTTTCTTTCTCAAGCTTGCTTTGGCTATTTGGAGTTTTTAGTGTTTCCATACAAATTGTGAAATTTTTTGTTCTACTTCTGTGAAAAATGCCATTGGTATTTTGATAGGGATTGCATTGAATCTGTAGATTGCTTTGGGTAGTAGAGTCATTTTCACAATGTTAATTCTTCCAATCCAAGAACATGGTATATCTCTCCATCTGTTTGTATCATCTTTAATTTATTTCATCAGTATCTTATAGTTTTTTGAGTACAGGTCTTTTGTCTCCTTAGGTAGGTTTATTCCTAGGTGTTTTATTCTTTTTGTTGCAGTGGTAAATGGGAGTGTTTCCTCAATTTCTCTTTCAGGATTTTCATCATTAGTGTATAGGAATGCAAGAGATGTCTGTGCATTAATTTTGTATCCTGCTATTTTACCAAATTCATTGACTAGCTCTAGTAGTTTTCTGGTAGCATCTTTAGGATTCTCTATGAATAGTATCATGTCATCTGCAAACAGTGACAGCTTTACTTCTTCTTTTCCGATTTGGATTCCTTTTATTTCTTTTTCTTCTCTGATTTCTGTGGCTAAAAATTCCAAAACTATGTTGAATAATAGTGGTGAGAATAGTCATCCTTGTCTTGTTCCTGATTTTAGAGGAAATGGTTTCAGTTTTTCACCATTAAGAATGATGTTGGCTGTGGCTTTGTCATATATGGTCTTTATTATGTTGAGGTAGGTCCCCTCTATGCCTACTTTCTGGAGGTTTTTTATCATAAATCGGTGTTGAATTTTGTTGAAAGCTTTTTCTGCATCTATTGAGATGATCATATGGTTTTTATTCTTCAATTTGTTAATATTGTGTATCACATTGATTGATTTGCATATATTGAAGAACTCTTGCATTCCTGGGATAAGCCCCACTTGATCATGTATGATCCTTTTAATGTGCTGTTGGATTCTGTTTGCTAGTATTGTGTTGTATTCCTCTTCCTTTTATCACACTTGGTCAGAGTGTCTCATTACTTCCTTTATGAGAGTCACATGGTTGGCATTTTTTCGTATGTACATTATCTAGAAAAATGTGAGATGGACAAAAGTGGGTTATTAACATGGATCCCCGACTAAATTTAGGACCCAGCAAGGTGGAAAGATAAAGAAGTCTGACTCAAAGTCTGTGGTGCAGGGAAATTGAGAAGATGAGATCTCACCTTTGTGGTGACAGTGTCTATTTTGCAATGCAAAACCATCCTCACCTCCATGAAAAGGGAGGCTAAAGTGACCAAGTGGATTAAAGGCTGCACCCAGGAAAGAAGTGAGAGTTGGGTTTTGCCTTCTGCTCATTTTATTTTTATTTGTAAAAAAACCTAGAATTTCATTTCAAGGTATTATTTGAGTTGCTTGCCTCTGTATATGTCCTCCACCCTAATTCCTCACACTTTGCCCTGCTTACCTGCTTGAAATACAACCTCATTGCTCTCAAACCCTGAAAACACTATAATTATTATGTAAATGTATTTTAGAACACACATTTTTATATGCTAGCATTTAGGAAATTTTAAGGAACTATAGTCTGATAATATATGGGATAGACTTAAAGACAGTTTGTCAGAGATAATTTACTCTTTGTTCTGTGTGTGTGTGTGTGTGTGTGTGTGTGTGTGTGTGTGTCTGTGTTTAGTTTTGATCATAGTTCACATTTATTGAGCATTTTGAATCCCGGTGCTTTTCCAAGTTCTTTATCATTTAATCCTCACAGTTAGGACCCCATTCTTTTTTTTTACATCTTTATTGGAGTATAATTGCTTTACAATGTTCTGTTAGTTTCTGCTGTATAACAAAGTGAATCAGCTATATGTATACATATATCCCCATATCCCCTCCCTCTTGCACCTCCCTCCCACCCTTCCTATCCCACCCTAGTTCTTAGGTGGTCACAGAGGTGGTCACAAAGCACCGAGCTAACCGCCCTGTGCTATGTGGCTGCTTCCCACTATCTATTTTACATTTGGTAGTGTATATGTGTCCATGCCACTCTCTCACTTTGTCCCAGCTTACCCTTCCCCTGCCCCCGTGTCCTCAAGTCCATTCTCTACGTAAGACCCCATTCTTAAGACTCCTTGGATACTGTTAGAGCCCACAATTAGGACAATTATTTCCCCTATTCTGTAGTTGAGAGAACTGAGGTTAGTGATGCAAAGTTATTCACCCAAAGTCACAGAACTAGATAGTGGTGGAGTAGGATTTGAACAGAGGTCTGCCTGATTCCCAAACCCACTCTTTGAGCCACTGCACAGTACTTGTGTTTACACAAAAGCATATGCAAGTAAATTAAACCTTAAGAAATGTACATTCTTTTACCCATTGCTGCTTGTGTTTTGCTTAGCTTGCTGCAGCCACTTTGTGCATTCCTTTATTATAATACTTATTGCTTTGTATTATAATTAGTTTATGTTTCTTTCATTCTTTACTGGTGGTTCTTGACTTTTCTTGTGTGGTAAGAGATGGTAGTGGCAGTCATGAACCCCTTTGAGGACTTATCAATGTTAGGAACTCTCTCAAGCAAAATGTGTGTGCATTTAGACTGGGTTAATGCTCTAGTGATTACTTATGTAACATTATATATTTCCCCCATCAAAATATAATTTGAATGTTCTTAGATTTTCCAGACCTATGAGATCACTCTTTTATTTAGTATCTCAATACTAAATACTTCATAAAGGAAACCTAGTCCCCTTCTGAAAACATCTGAGTGTTTGCTATAAATGCTTCTGAGTTTTTGTTGTCATATGTCACCTCTGGGTCCAGCTGCATGAAGCTCCAGAACCAGCTTTGGAGAATGGTTGACATGCTTAGTAAGGACCTGAGGATAGCTTGAGGTAATTTAAGAAGGGACAAAAAGGAAAAACTAATAGTTGGGCATCAGACACAACTCTTCCTCAAATTTCTTATTGGATACTTTACCTGATATATGGCCACCTTGTTGAGTAAACAGAATAAATGGATGAATGAAAGAATAAATCTATAGACCCTTTAGATATTAATGAACTGGGTAGTTCCAACAAAACCTTACACAAGACTGTAAGGTCCTTAAGGGCAAAGATTTTTTCTACATTCTTCACCACTTTATACCCATAAACTGATGCTCAAAAACTATTTGTTAAATATATTAATAGAATAAATTCACGAACCCACATACACTGGTACACTAAAGAGAAGATTAGCTCCTTTTTTTTAAACTTCTTCCTTTAAAACCAGGCTAGAAGCCCTTAAAAGAATATTTCCAAATACAAGAGCATTATTCCTCCCAAAGAGAATTCTGCCATCACCTCTTTAATGCTGTTTATAGAATACCACTCTTTCCCACTTATCACATTTCTAGTTATTCTATCTTTTCCATAGACTATAAGCTTATAAACTTGATGAGGGTAGGAACCACTTTTATCTGTATACCATTGTATTTCCAGGTTTTAGATGGAGATAATAAATATTTGTTGAGGGAGACTTATTGCATCAATGAATGGATGATTAAATCAACCAGTTGATCCATCCATGAACCATGGGATGGCTTAGATTGTAAACATCTTGCAAAGGCTTATTCTGTTTTGTATTCCTGACCTATACCATAGAATCTGGCACAGAGGAAGTGTTCGATAGATGCTTGTTGAATGAAATAAACACATGCATAAATGACAGTCTTGGATAAGTAGTGTGACTCGATAATTTATTGTCCAACTTGGGACTCTTTGTTCCTGAAGGCGGGCACCATTTGTAGTTATGCCAGGATATCAGGCATAGACCAGAACTTCCCAGACACACTGGGAAATTTGGTCACCCTATGGATCAAGATGATACAAACAAAGTAGATTTTTGTTTAGGGAAAATAAAAGCCAATTCATTGCAATGCAGTTCCCCTGAACATTTTTAAAATACCACCCCATGCCATAAATTAACTCTAAATAATTAAGCTACACATATTATTTACTTTGGAAGTCCCAAGATCCTTCCTAACTCCAAGAGGTCCTAAAAACTGGAGGGCAGGCTCAAAACATCCCAGAGAGCAATTGGGCATTTGCCTGCTGGCTGGAGGGGTAAATTGTTGTAACGATTTGCATTTTTGCTTTTTTAACCTATGGAAAGAGAATAAACATTTCCCTGGGAATACTGCTCTCCTAACCCTCTTGCTTACCACAAATGTTCCCAGCCTGCTTCGGTCTGAAGTTTCTCCCTAAGGCATCTCTGGATCGTAGTGCAGCCTTCACTTCTATCCACTTTAGATTAGATCCATTTAGGTAGCTCAGACTAGAACTAGCTAGTCTCCAGAGCCCGTGGTGTTGGGAATGAACTGGGGCTACAATTGCATTTATGGGCTTCATCTCCTGTTTGTGGATTGCAGAATCCTCTGGTCAAACTAACTTTCAGGCAGCGTGGAAGAGTGACTTTAGAGTTAGAAGAAAAGGCTGTGGGCTAAAGTCATACTCTGCTCTTCAGATGTCTGTGTGAACCTGAGGAATTCATGTAACCTTTCTGAGCCCCTTTTTACTCCTATGAAAAGAGGTTATGTTGTGAAGGTTACAATATTAAGGGAAGCTTAATGTGAAGGTGCTTTATAAACTGATAAGGGACAGTACAGAAACTGTGAAGGCCTAAACAGATAAACATCTTGTAGCTGCTCTGGACATCATGAGTGATAACATTAGGATGCTGCCAGGTTCTACACTACTGTTTGTCCTTCTCTTTAGAAAACAGTTAATAATGTCAGTGAAGTCCAATAAGTTAATTTTGCCTATTTTTTAACTTGACATTAATGAAATTATATTGTACATATTCTTGGATTTTATTTCTTCTTACTGTAATATTCCTGTAATTTAATTATATTTCATATTGCTCTGTATGGCCAAAATTCACCCATCTTCATACTATTAAGTATTTCATGGCTTTGTTTTCTTTTTTGTTATTGTTATTACACACAGCAGTCCTATGAACATTCTTTTACTTGTGTCCTTGTGTGAAAGTGCAAGAATTTAAGGGAAAATTTTGAGTTATAAATAATTCACATCTTTAGTTTTACTAGGTTATGTCTAATTATTTTCTTCAATGGGTAAAATAAACTGAAATACCACTAGGAGCATGTGAATTTTCTAATTCCTACATATCCTAGCCAACAATTGATATTGTTCAGCTTTTAAATATTTGCTAATCTGGTGGTTATAAATGGTACTGTATTATGGTTTCAATTTATATTTTACTGATTACAAAGAGTGTAATTATTATTTAATACATTTATCCACTGTTTGGATTCCCTACTCTGAAGTACCTAGTCACATCTTCTGCCTATTTTTCTACTTGATTGTCTTTTTCTTATTGATTTGTTGGTATTCTTTATATATTGGGGGCACTAATGAATTGTTAGTTATATGTGTGGCAAATATCTTCTCTCAATTTGTGGTTTGAGTTTCAGCGCATTTTAAAAAAATTTTTATGTTGGAAGAAGTTTTTTTTTCCCCTCCGTGTGATCAAAGTTAACTATTTCTTTTAATTGTCGACCCATTTGTGTCATATTTAAGAAAACATATACTGCCTTGGCTCATAAAATATTCTCCTGTATTGTCCTCTAAAAGCTGTAGAATTTTGCCTTTTGCATTTAAGTCTTAAATCTACTTGGAATTAATTATGGTGTATGATATGAGATGGGACAAATTTAATTTAATTTTTCCTATGGATAACTAGTCCAAATGCCTGTTTTATGGAAAGGCCATTCTTTTCTATAGATTTTCAGTGCAGGCTCAGATTTCCATGTATCTGTGGGTCTGTATTTCCAAGCAGCATTTTAAAAAGAGAAACAGAATCATCCTCATTGAAGCTCTCATTTACTGAGAGCTTAGTTTGGGCTAGGAACTCTGCTAAAAGCTGTTTATATGCATTGTTTTCTTTGCCCTTCAAATAATCCTGTTGCAATTGGTGGGCGCTACTCATTTTATCCCCATTTTACTGATGAGTAAACTGAATATCATACATGAATTATGTAAATTAAGTAATCAGCTTTTCGTGCTAAGGAGTAGAGACTAGCAATGAACCTATATTAAAGACTTGTTTATTTTGCAAGGCACCATTTTGGTTTGAGAAGCCAGAATGTATCCTTAAAACCCTGAGTTTTCATTTGTTATCTATTGAGAACTTACTGTATAGTGCAGGCAACTCTACTCAGTGCTCTGTGGTGACCTAAATGAGAAGGAAATCCAAAAAAGAGTGGATATATGTATACGTATAGATGATTCACTTTGCTGTACAGTATAAACTAACACAATATTGTAAAGCAACTATACTCCAAAAAGAAAAACAAAAACCCTGAGCTTTTAAAATGTCTTTTGAAGCTTTAAATTTTATTTCAAATACAGTTGGGAAAATGATGATAAGCACACTTCCAGCTCACCTCTGCTCCTGCCATGCCATCTCAAAAAGCTTTTTATGGAGTATTTTGCCAGAACCTACTCCTTTTATAAGGGTTAATGCATTCATTCAACTGTGCAAACAGACCATTCTCTGATGTAAATTCATGTAAGGAATGAAGAAAAATTATTTATTATTAATCACATTTACATTAAATGAATGTGCTTCTTAATGCCTGCAATCGGGTGATCCAGTCAGCTTTATAGGGCTTTACTATTATTTTTAACATAGGTGATGATTAAAAATGTATTTAATGTATTCATTTCAACCTAAGGCTGGTATATTCAATGTAACATATGTCTAAAAACCCCACTGGACACCAGAATTCCTTTATTATAGAAATTCCCCCTGTAGAGGAAATGCCTGATCACTAGGATTGTTTTCTATTTAGAGAGATCTCATCTGTTTATGAAATGACTAAAGTGTGCCCTATAAATAAAATCTGAATGTTCGTATACTTTTGTGTACACACACACACACACACACACACACACACACAGAATTCCTGCCTCTGGTTAGTTATTATGGCTAAGTAACATTTTTTGTACCTTTTATACACCTTACCCTACCCACAAAAACATATAGAATAAAACAAAATCTTAATTGGCCATTAAATTGGAGATTTGTAATATATGTATAACCTTCCTTTTCAGGAAGGTCAGTTGAATTTTGGGAGAGAGCAAATTCCAGAAGACAAAAGCTTAGAGAAAAATTTGCTGTTTTTGGTATGTTTTTCCTGTTAGATCTTAGTTTGCTGCAGTTTTTTTCTATATTTTTCATTCTGGCATTTTTTAAATGGGGAGAATCATACAGTCATAACATGTCAGAACTGAATGAGACCTTAGAAATCTTCTCATTCAGAGATCCTCAAAGTATAATTCGTGGATCCACAAGACCTTTGCAAGGGGTCCACAAGGTAAAAATTATTTTCGTAATAATACCAAGATGCTACCTGCATCTTCACTCTCACTAGTGTAAAGTGAGTTTCCCAGAGGCTACGTGGTATGTGTTATCACAACAGATGGAATGTAGACATAGACAAGAGAATCTAGCTGTCTCCCACTTACTAAACATAAATACGATTTGCAGCATTGTAGGAGAGCTGCTCTTATAGTTGTTTTCTGTTTTGGAAAATCTAGTTATTTTTCAATAATATGTTTTTATGTTAACCTGCATTGGGTTTATTAATGTTACCCTTGAATTAATAAATAGTTTAAAATTTTCTCAGTTTTAATTACCAACATAGTAAAATTGATTGAAATAACCCACAAAACAAAAGCTCTTTTGGGTCCTTAATAATTTTTAAGAGTGTAATGGGATCCTGAGACAAAAAGAAAAAGGAAGAAACTTTCATCTACTTTAGCTTAATGCCATCATTTTGCAGTAAAGAAATGGAGACCTAGACTTCCTCAAGGGTGTAGTTGTTGCATTTAAATCAGCATTTTTTCTCATCTCCCTTTTGACATTGCTAATCATTTCTCTTGCAGATATGTATCTATGGCGCTGCCATATGTACTTCTGGTCTGGAGCACAATTATAGCTTCACAGAAAGTATTCAGATATACTCATTGAATCAATGGTTATTATGAACTTTTAGAAATCCTTCTAGTATGTTCTACAAGGGGTATAGGTAGGAGGTTCCTACCCAGAGCACTTGGTGTTGATGTTTTAGCATTTCCACAGAAAGATTAAGTTAGTAATCTGCAATCCTACTACCCAGGCATAATCACTGTGAACATTTTTGAGTAATTCTTATTTTTTTAGGTGTGGTTTTGAGAATTTGACTACTACCTTATATTTTAATGAGTTTTAATCATAATTAACTAGCCATATATAATATATATGGTGGTTTACTCGTGACAGCACTTTCAAAGTTACTTTGAAATCTTGGCACACGCAAAAGGCCATTATGTGGAGCTGAGTGACTCTGCTTTGGGGTGGGAAAAGTGGGAAGACTTTGTGTTAAATGATTCTCCCAGCAAAGTATCCCAAACATGTAAACAGTTTGGCCCTTGTTAACAGTGCCAAGACACAATAGTTTTTGTTATTGTTTTAAGTTATCATATATAAAAGCAGGAAGTGAAGGATATAAATCACAATACAGTTTTTTAGCTAGTGAATTAGTTAGTTGAAGAACGGCAGGGGCAAGATTTTCCCCAGTCTTCAGAATCCATATGATGATTCACTTGGAATTTAGAATTTGAGGTCCAGATTGAATAAGTGATTGATCTCACTCATAATTAAAGAAATACAAATGAAAATACAACATAAATAATGCAGGGTCTTAGCTTTCAGGGTAGCAAGGATTAAAAGATTGCATAATAGTGTTGCTAAGAAATGTAAATAAAAATAACCATTTAGAAAAGGCAATATGATGATGTCTAGAAAAATTAAAAGACATATATCCATTTACTTAACAAATTCCCTCTATACCGAAACATCTACGTAAGTTTGCAAAATACATGTACAAGGATGGTATATCATTGTTTGTAATAGCAAAAATTAAATGATGGAAATATGCATCAATGGGGACCATTTTTTTAGTAAGTTCTGATATATTCAGGCAACCAAATCTAATGAAATCATTAAAAGAACTGAGGTAGAGATATAGGCACTGATCTCCAAGATATCTTGCTAAGATATAGCATGCTTCCATTTGTGTAATGGTGCATTTGTGTAATATGTATAAATTGCATATATCTCTGTGTATGAATATAAAATTTCTGGGAGAATAAATAAGAAATTGTTTGCAGTAGTTACATCTGAAGGGTGGACTGTAGGTTGGGGTCAGGGAAGAAGGTAAAAGAGACTTTTGCTTTTTGATAGATTATGTTCAAGTGTTACTTCTATAATTAAAAACATTTTAATAAAAAGCCTTAAAATTCTTATCTTTTTTGATCCAGCAATACAAATTTAAGGAATTAGTCTTATAGAAATAATTATGTATGTATGCAGAGCCCAGGTCCTAAGATGGTCTTTTGGCATTGTTAATAAGTAAAGGATTCGAAGCAATATGTGACCAGTCACAGAAAATGGGTTACATGAATTATAGTGTGTTACTAAAAATGATATTGTGAGAGAATATTTATACTATATTGTTAGATGGTGCCCCTTAAAGTATGTGCAGTATAACTCAGATATCTGGGATGAGATGTATCAAAACATGACTAGTGGTGGAATAATGATTGATTTTTATTTTCTTTTTTTAAAAAAAAAATCTGTATTTTCTAAGTGCTTAAAAAAAAACACAACCCAGGTCATTTTAAGAAAATAAAAATCAAGGCTAAGACATTTAGATATTCCTGCTAAGAGTAAATTAATCTCCTCTTAGCATTGTTAGAACATGTGATTCCATATTTTCATAACCCAACTATTTTCTTCGTTTAGTAATGCTACTTACTGCTTGGCTTACATGCAGTGGAATTCCCATATAACTGATGCATTTATAAGACCTGTCTATTCAACAGTCAGTTCCTTTCATAAAAGTATGTTGGAGCTTGTGTAGTGAAATATTTGAGGGACAGTATTTTCCTGTTGTACCTGTATTTGTGTACCTAAGCTATATTAAATGAGCAATGAGATTCGATATGGTTTGTCAATATTCTGTTGATGATACTCTGGCATTTTATAAATAGATTTTATTATTATTTTTTGGTTAGATAGAAAAAACTATGAAGCACTGTCATTTACTTTGTGAAAATTCAGATACTAGGTGGTAAAACCTTAATCGCACAGTTAAAAAACTGTACCTTATGAGTTTCTGAGTCTCCCTGACCACAGAGTATTGCCAATGCATGAGCTGCTCTCTACTTGGCTGAACTGAACTGTATCATTTTAAGGCATCTGCCAACCCAACCCACCACTGATAAAGATACATTTACAAGTGCACCTAAATACTAGAAAGTCTTTGTAGTAGAAGAAATGAATAGAATTTATTCTCTCAAATAAATGAGCTGCTCTCTGCTTGGCTGAACTGAACTGTATCATTCTAAGGCATCTGCCAACCCAACCCACCACTGATAAAGATACATTTAAAGTGCACCTAAATATTAGAAAGTCTTTGTAGTAGAAGAAATGAATAGAATTTATTCTCTCAAGTAATCTTTTAAAATACATACAGCTTTGCTTCAACCTTAGCTCCTCCCTCCCAACTTCATAAGGTGCTTTATTTTTTTATTATTATTATTTTGCGGTACGCGGGCCTCTCACTGCTGTGGCCTCTCCCGTTGCGGAGCACAGGCTCCGGACGCGCAGGCTCAGCGGCCATGGCTCACGGGCCCAGCCGCTCCGCAGCATGTGGGATCTTCCCGGACCGGGGCACGAACCCGTGTCCACTGCATCGGCAGGCAGACTCTCAACCACTGCGCCACCAGGGAAGCCCTTAGCATAGTTTTGATTTGAGTAAATCAGAACTAATACTGAGGGTTCTGAGGGGGGTGGGCAGCAGGGGAGGGAGTAAGATGACAGACAATAGGGGCAGTTTGGGTGGCACCACAGGAGATCAAGTAAGGCGTCATGGACGTGTCCTGAAAAGTGGACAGGAGCCTGAAATCAGTACTGTTGACAAAATCAGCAATGCAAACAGCAGCATCAAGAGCAAGGGTTGAGCGTCTAGCAATGGCTTCCCATTGCCCATGGGAAAAAAATCCAGTCTTTACCAGGCCTGAAAAGTCCTACGAAATCCGGCTCTCACTTTCCCCTCAAGCCCCATCTTCCTCTCCACTCCCCTGTTGCTTGCTGTGCTCCAGCAAATTCACCTGCCTGTGGTTCTTCCAACATTTCAAGCTTTTTCCCTACTCAGGGCCTCTCCACATGCTCTTTCCTCTGCCTGGAATCCTGTTTGCCCCCATACTTCCCATCCACTGTCCTCAACTTGGCTGACTCCTATTTCTTCAAGTTTCTGCTTCAGTGTAACCTCCTTCAGAGAGGTCTTTCCTGACTTTCTAATTTATAGGACCCTTGCCAGTTACACCATGTCTGGAGCCCTCTACCTGTCACCTGTGTGACCGAGGTCCTACCATCCTCCCCAACATAAATGGCTACCTGAGGCCCAGAGAGGTCGAGTAAGTTGCCCAAACTATCAACACATACTAGCAAAGGGTATATCAGCCAGGATCCCAGCAAGGGAGAGACAGTACACTTGGATTTGCCTGATTTAAGGAGCCCTTAAACTTAAAGATCCAGGAAATAGGGCTGTGTGGAAGGGATCATCTGTAAAAGACTGAGACATAGGTGAGGAATGTAGCAGAGAGGGAGGCAGGAGGGGAGGAAACCATACCACACTCTCCTTTCTCCCTTATCTCCTGCTATAGTGCTCCCTGCTGGGAAGCAGGAAGGCAAGGGAGCCAGTGATGTGATCCGCATAGATCAGCCCTTAGGGACACAGAACAGGATAAGAAAGGTCCATGTGGAGGCAAGCAGCAATGGAACCGGGATTTGAACTTAATCTGGTTCTGTAACAGATGCTCTTAACAATGACACATGTTTCTGTCTCTGGTACATAGTGCTTAATCAGGGCTGGTCCTGATGTAATGAAGACCTGAAGGATCAGCGAGAGGTTGCTGTTTTCCCTGCATTCATTGAAAAACAGAGTAGGTAGATGTTGCTGAACCTCCTTCTCTATAGGGGAGAGCTAAGGACCATTTATTAATTAACCTAGTGCTTTTCAGAGGTGGAGGAGAGGTCTCCTTTTTATTTTGCTACCTCTTGTAGTTAATTATGTTTCTTAGAATAGTCTGAGTCTTGCAGCTGCTGGAGATGACTCTCCAGGTAATTTCAACATCACACTCTGGGGCCAGCCTGTGTCTGATTCTGCTGCCTCATCACGTTCTGTCCAATCCCCGCAGAACAGGAAGGACATTCATTTAGGAGACCTCATTCCATTCTCCCAACAGAGCCCCAGTGAGAAAAAGCGCCCAGTTCACTCCTAGGTCTTTTTCTTCCTTCCAAAGGGAGCTTCAGGAACATATGGGAAAAGAGGCAGCCTAAACGTTTGCATATATCTGTGCTCCAAGGCTGATTCACGTAGAGGATCAGCAACCTGCATAAATTTAGCCTACGAGGGCAGCTGTGATAGTTGTGGGAATGAACGGTGACTGATTTCAATTATGCAATTATTTATCAAGTGCTTACCAGGGGACAAACACTTGGGGCTACTATGATGAACAAAACAGACATGGTGTCATCGTACTTTCAGAATTTCACTTTTAAAAATACAAATTACCAGTTGAGATTGAAGGATGTGTCTTTCCCTCCCTTAGGGAATATAAGAGACGGCAAAGAATAGAGCTTAAAAAAATCATAGATGTGAGAGACATAAAAAACCATATTGCTTAATAGCCTTTTAAACAACCATTACATAAAACCTGATGGTAAGATATGCATATATTCCATATGGCATGTGTGCATTACGTTTTTTATCCTACAACTTGAATGTACACTTAGCTGCATCCCATCTTAATGAGAGGGATTTCTTTCTTTGTACTCATAGAACTCCCTCAGGTTTAGCTAGGAGAGCTAATAATAGCAACAGTAGGTCACCTCATTAAGGACAATCACTTTTTGCTGAGTTTCGCATCATTCTCATTACTTAGCAGTGGCTCTTGGAATTTACTCAAGTCCTCCCAGTTTTCCAGAAAATGAAAAGGAAGCTTCTGTAGAAACACAAAACTTTGAAGATTCTCTAGGAATGACCACAAATCTCATTGTGGCTCTGGGGCCAAATGCCAGTATCATCTAGACAATCTAATAAACAGCTATGGAGTGCTTACTATCTGTAAGGCAGGGAACCAGGAAAAAAACATGTGGTTAAGAGTGTAGGCTCTGAAATCAGATGTGTCAAAACCTTAGGGAGGTTATTTAATCTCCGAAGTCTCAGTTTCCTTCTCTTTAAATGGAGATAATAAGAACATCTTCAAAATTTAGTTGTGAGGATGAAATGACATACCTCGTATGGCGCCTAGCACAGGTGAGCACTCAGTAGACATCACCTAATCCTACCAGTATTCTTATCATTACTTTCGTTATATCTGATTCCCTCTTCTTAAATAAGTAGGGCTCCAGGATATTGGGAATTTCCTACCCAAGGGCTGCTTTGTCAGATGCCATCAACAGAGACAAATTTTCTATCAGCAGTGGTTTCAAGGGGGAAAGCATAAAGGAACAATCCAGAGGGCAGCCAATGGAGGAAAAAAACAGATAAGATCAAGTGTTCAGAGGAGAAGTTAGAGGCTGAGTCCAGAGAAATTACCTAAGACAGTGCAGCTGTATCAGTTTTGATTCATTACTAACATCCTAGGACATGGATGGGCAAGAAGCCAATAGAAGCAAGCATGACCTGCCCTGGGCAGTAATAGTCAAGAATCTTAAATTTCACCTCACAGACAGGACACAGGTGCTGCTCGCTGGGGTTCTGGGGAATCTGGGTTTAGTGGGGCTGATACGAGAGAGACAAAGAACATTACTGCCCAAGAGTGAATGTGTCTGTACTCACATGTTAGAGACTAAATTTGCTTTCTGGGAAACAGGGTCTAAAAGAGAGAGCTGAATGGAACATGAGACGAAGTGAAGTTGAGGAGGAGTGAAGCACAGAGGATCTAGGACTTGTCCCATGAACTGCAAGGGGATGCCTGGCACTCTCTCTGGATTCCAGCTTCGAGCGGTTTGAGGTAAAGATGCGACTTCAGCTGGAGCAGCAGATGTTAGAGAGTGACGAGAGAGGCTCTAGGGCAGGTAGGGGGAAGATTATGAAGCCTACTCTAGACATTCTCAGGGAGTTCATTCAGTCTGAGCCTATGGACAATGGAGAGTCATAAAATTCCTTTCTTATTTTCTCTTGCTTTTTAAACAAGCAAGTGGAGTGATGAGATTTCTGTTTTAGGAAGGCCACGGTCTTCTTATACCCACAGTCCTAATTGCCGCTTCCTCCTCACTCCCACGCAGCTTGGCTTTTGCCACATCATGATTTATGTTATAGTTATTTTTTTCCATGACTGTCTTCCTCCCAATTGTGAAATTCCTTGAAGACCTGTGTCTTAGATTTTGATCCTTTCAAAAATAAAAAGGGACAAGGACACAAGGATAAAGTGCAGATCTGGATGACATCCCATGAGAAGTTTGTTTCCAGAAACTCCCGAAGGGCTTGGGCTTGGGGCTCAGGTAGTAAGTTACCACCCTCCTGCACTAGAATTGGGCCCCTGGGAATGGGCAAGCTGTAATTGGGCCTGTAGCACTGGAAGCTTCCTGAGAGTCCTTTTTTCTCTTTTTCGTGTCTTCTCAGTCTTACCATATGCTCAGCACACAGCCCTCAACATGTGTTTAATAGGTGAAAGACTGGTACCTCTTCTTTGAAGGATAGCCACAGATGGGGACTTCAGAGTGGTGCTTTCCCCAGTGTTATGGTATCCTTGGTGGTGTGCTGCTTTGGCAATGTGGCAGCCCTCCTGGTCTCCTGGCAGATGCTTGGAGTAAAACCACTTCACATTGTACTGCCCAGAGCTGAGGCACAAACCCTGGCCATCAAGTGTGGCCGGTGGAGGGCGCTTCTCAAGGGAACTTCCCTCTAGAGTCCACTGAACCACAGATGTCTTTGGGCAGGGGAACTGAGAGTGCGCAGGTGACAGGGAAGGGCTCATAAACAACCAAGAGGAAGAGTCAATAGCACCTTGGGAGCAAGGTTGGGCTGTAGGGAAACTGAGAAGCTGCCCCTTGAAAGCCTTGAGCTAGGCTGGGGACTACCAATGGGAAACTAAAAACCTTAGCTGAGCACGTGGAGAAAGGCACAGCTAGCACCACTGTACAATCCCTTTGTGTTCTGCACACCACCAGAGTCCTTGGTGAGCTGGATGAGACACATTTTCCAGAGGACCTCAAAGAGAACCGCAGATGACCTCTAGGCCCTTTACTTCCTTGGAGAATGCAGTGGCTCTGGAAAAATTCCCTCCCGATACTCTTTTCCACATCCCTCCCACCTAAACCACTCATTTCTGTCTCGTGTGTTTCTTCTTTAGCTGGCTGAGGAGGCTGGTCCTACACTGAAGGGAAAACCTGGGTTTTCCTTGGCGTCTCTACAGCCTCACTAGGGGGGCAGTCTGCCTCAGTTTACTACCATGACTAGCAGAACTTAGGAGATGTTCTTCCCTTCTTTTAGCCTGTGCTTTACTGAGTTTCTGCTTACTGGCTAGGCAAGATCTCTGGGTTCTTTCTGGTGGCTGATTTACCCACGTTTTCACACCTGACGTAGCGTTCCAGCCTCCTCCTACTAAGGCTTCCCAGGAGAAAAAATGTCCTTACACACACAAGAATAAAAATAATCATCCACAAAGTGTGAGAAAAGAGGTACGGAATGAGGTGTGCTCTCTCGAAATTCCTCTTTTCCTTTGTTTTCTTTTACCCTCTACCCACCTCACAGCCAATGGAACCAATTGTGAATTCCTTTTGTTAGTTTTGATGGTTAGAATTACTGACTGTAGGCTTTGTGGCTTATTTAGAAGAGATAATGTTTGAATGTTCCATTTACTTTTTTCCAAGTTTATTGGCCGATGTATCTTATCAATGTCTTTGTGGGGTTTTTTGTTTTTGTTTTTGTTTTTTTTCAGTACGCGGGCCTCTCACTGCTGTGGCCTCTCCCGTTGCAGAGCACAGGCTCCGGACGCGCAGGCTCAGCGGCCATGGCTCACGGGCCCAGCCGCTCCGCGGCATGTGGGATCTTCCCGGACCGGGGCACGAACCCGTGTCCCCTGCATCGGCAGGCGGACTGTCAACCACTGCGCCACCAGGGAAGCCCTGTCTTTGTGTTTTTATCATCTAAATTTATTGTTCCTCAAAGAAGCATCATAAATAGCCTTACTGGCTCGAACTTCATTCATTGCCTGGTATCTTTCTAAGTGACTTACTCATGCTCTTCTTTACATAGTCGGTTAACACGTGCTATTCAGTTCGCAATAGGTGCTACTGAATGAATGGTTGGGTGAGTGCCTATTATATGCTAAGTACCATCCCCTTATTTTATACTAGGACCATTCTGTTTTTTAAGCTGAACAAAGGAAATAGTTACTTACGGTCATATTCTTCCCTCTTTAAATAGATATGTGTAGGGTCATCAGCAAAGGAAAAGTTTGAGAATCAGTTAGCTCAGCCACCAATCTCTCTTGGCTTCAGAATCTCTGTACCTTGGGAAAGAATATGACCCTGTGAGGCCTTTCCTGCTCTCTTAGTTCCAGGATTTAGTGGCTCTTCCCTCTCATCACCACAATCACATCCCTGGCATTGGAGTTACTGGAATTATTCTTGATGGCTTAGAAGACAGAATCAAAATCCATCACTGGGTGATTATTGCAGTTAAACAAATATGGGCTCAATTTAAATAAGCATTTTCTAACAGTTGAACCTCCCAAAGACAAATGAAGCTGATTCACAAGAGGATGAACACCAGTCACTGGGGTTTTAGGTAGAGGGTGGAAGGCCACTTGTTAACACCAGTTCTCTCTCATGTTCAGATTGTTTATAGCCTTCAGGACACATAATGATCATGGCCTTCTAGAATGGGTTTCTTACAAGTTCCTATTGATGCCTGAATCTTAGCCAGTGGAATAGTGCAGTGCGTCTTAGAAACAGTATCTAGCTTCTTTTTAGCAGACGAATAATACATTTGCATTCATTGAGTTACTATATACTGTGTCAAGCACTTTTCTTTTTATTCTTTTCATTCCACAGGTAAGGAAACTGAGACTCAGAGGGTTTAAGTCACTTGATCAAGTTCACATCATAGCAGAGCCCAAATCTGGAGCCGGGTCTGTCTGAAAGTCTGTCTTTTCAGTACACCAGGCCACCTTTAATAAAGAATTGAAAGCTACGCTTGCCAAGGCTCTGTCCTTCTGAGTATACCATGCATTTTAGTCACAAGTAACAACATTTACAACAGTAATTTATGATCAAGGAGCAGTTTGTAATTTTTTATAAGTGACTGCAGGGTAAACATAGCTCAGCTTCATTCTGCATTCACCTCACAACATGTACACAGTCAGTTTGTTCTCACATTTCATGTCAGCAAGTGCAGTGGATGTGGTCCTCAAGGAAGGTGGAAAATGATTGAATGCCTTAGATTGACAGGAGTCGCAAGATTTTTATAACTGGTTATGCTGTGAGAATGGTGCGTGTGGGCAGGTGAGAACAGTGAATTCTTCCAGAGGGTAGCAGCTTTTCCCCTTGCTGTTATACCGGCTGAGTCCATCTCCTCTTTTTTAGATATAGGACGTGCACTCAGCTAGCTGCTTGAGGGCTGATCACAAATGTGACCATGACAGTACGGTTGAGTCCATTAATTCGTGGTTTGCAGAACTAAGACCAGAGTCACCCCCAGGAACATGGCTGGAGCATTTCCCAATGCTCTGGAAGGCTGGAGCCATCCAAACAGTCAGCCTTTTGGTATTTATTTCCTTCATATAAAAACAAACATTGAACTTGCTTTGTATTCATTTGTTTTCCAGGTTTGCTCTTGCAATTCTCTTTGAATGTTCAGAGAGGGATTTTTCAGAGGTAGCATCTGAACCATAACAAGGAATCTTATCTGGCAGTCTTCCCTGATCTGTCACTGAAAGCTAATCTCACTATAGGAACACTGTCATACATCATAAAGATATATACCCTTTTCCAGGCATTTAAAAACTTGTTCATCTTCCCATTGTTGTACAAACACTGCCATTGTCGACAATTGTTGGTTTTCATAATACTACTTGCAAACACTTAATTGCACTTGCTATGTGCCCAGCACTGTTTTAAGAGCTTTTTATCTTACAGCAACTTTGTGATGATTCTCATCTTACAGAGATAGAAACTACATCCAGCTTTTTTTTCCTTAATAGACTAGGAAAAAAATTAAAAGTTGAAATAAGAATCCCTGCTAGCTTTAAAGTAGATATTCAATTTAAAACTAAACAAAACACAATCAATTTCAAAGATGTGTATTCTAGAAGTTATTTGTAGAGTCATATTTTTTACTGTTCAATCTTGTTTAATAATTTCTGTAGTTAATAAGAGTCAATAGCTCTACTTAATTAAATATATTTGAGACAGTTGGTATCCCTGTGAAAAAATAGCCTTTTTGAAGACAGACCCAGGGTAAACTCTGAATTGGAGTTGTTGCCTTTTGTATACTACTTCCATCGCTGCCAACCCCTAAACCGTATTCCTTCTAGTACCTAGTCAGCACCTGGTTACTCTCAGAGACTGCTGGCTTTCAGGTCTGTCCGTAGAAGTTAGGTCAGAATTCTTCTATATCTGTTTCCACAATTGCAAAGTAACATTGAATATAAATGGCTTTATCTTAAGTGCAATGGTTAAGGGCCTCATAACAGCATTCGTTCCCTTAGACCTGAATTTAGTTTCAGTACAGTAGATTCACCTGGGCTTATGCCCAATAACTGGTGTTCCTGAAGCTCCTCCAAGAATTTGTTGTGGATGGTTCCCTGTAAGCCAAATCAATGTATCTATATATTTCTAAATCCCTAAATTAGGGGTCCAGACTCTAAAATTGAGACCAAACATTATAAATCTGAAAGTCCCCCAAATTAGAAATGTTGAATAGCTCTACCTTTAAGTCCATCACAAGGCTTTTGAGACACTAAGAAATAGAGCATCTTCACAGTGAGGCCTCCAGGTTTTGAAATCAGACAGCTTGGGTCTGGTCCCACCAGTAAGGGCAAATGCGGGTACCATAAATGTAACGTGTCTGGTGATGGCTGGTGCACGTGAGGGGCGGGGTGGGGTATAAGTGGAGTGAGACCAAGTAGGTAGTTGGAGTATCATTTCAAGAGAATCACTTAGGGAGGGAGAGGAGGAAGAATTAAATCACATCAGGCAATGTAGGGGATATTGGGCTGGGATGTGGGTGGAGATAAAGGTTGACAGAATTCCTAGAAAGAGTAGTTCAGAGAATCTAGAAAAGAATAGGTACTTTGGGATAGTGGGAAGTTTCTTTGAGAACCTGGGTGCTATGTCTGGAGATACATTAAAGGAAAACCTGGGACCTCTATTATTGAAGAACCAAGAGGTCTGCAGCTCACATGGTACGACCATCAGAACATCCAGTTGTAAAGAAATTCCAAGGAAGAAAATCCCCACTGGAATCATGATTCATCCCAACCTACCATTATAGCCTTTTGTTTAAATTCTGAGAAGTTGTTTCCTTAAAAGAATGAATGCTTTTTTTTTTTCTAAGTGAAGAAATCATTTTTCCTTTGAGATGTGATGATGATCTTATTTACTCCTGCCAAATCTTTATATTATTTGAGTCAGTCTGTGGTAGACAGTTTACTGAGTGCCAAATTCAGTTTCCATGGAAAACCCACACTCCCTTCAAAGCAGTGACTGGATAGTTTTTGGCACGCAGTACAGCACAAGTTTAATGTGACGGGAGGGTGGCATTTTTTTCTGTTGACGTGCCCAAGTTAATCAGTGCTATCTCTCAAAATATGTAGGTAATTATTCATTTCTTTGCCTGAGCCCATGTAATGTGCAGGGTTGACACACTTCTTTGATGAGCACTTTGGAAGGAGATGATTTCATAGTCCTTTGTCTTGTGGTTTAATTTGGGTCTTTTGCATGATAACCCCCTGTTATGAGGGACAGAGAAGTTAAATAAGTGACCCATGTTAGCCTGTCAATAGAGGATTCTGAAACACCATCTTTTTCTTCTAACAGTATAAGTCCTGTGGTTCTCTCAAGGTTGATACAAAAGTTATCTTTCACCAGAAGCAACACCTGGCCAACTATACGTAATAATGTTATGCTCTTATTTTATATTCCCGCTTGAATACTTTTCATCATGTTTAGATATCCTATCCTATCCTATTAATCCTTCTTATTAGCTAGCTAGCTATGCAATTATACTAATCGTGCTCTAACTACTTCATTGTCTCCCCAGGGAGACTTTGAGCTCTATGAGACAGAGTCGCTAGTCCTCTAATTCCTCAACCCCCCCATGCCCTCTTGCACAGTGCAGAAAACACTCTAGGAACCCAATAATTCCTTGCTGAAAATATAGAAGACTGACTATACCAAATGTTGGCAAAGGTATGGAGCAACTGTAACTCTCTTTCACTACTGGTGAGAATATAAGGTAGTACAACCACTTTAGAAGAGAGTCTGGGAGGTTTTTTTTTTTTAAGTTAAACATATATCTACCATATGACCTAACCATTCCATTCCTAATTATTTATTCAAGAGAAATGAAAGCATACATCCACACAAAAATTTGTACAAAAATACTCATAGCAGCTTTATTTGTAATAGCCCCAAACTTGAAACAACCAAAATGTATGTCCATTAGATGAAAAATGCAATGGAAAAGCAAATTGTGGTATATCCACACAATGGAGTACTACTTAGCAATAAAAAGGAACAAACTATTGATATAGACAACATGGCTAAATTTGAAAATAATTATACTGAATGCAGAAAGCCTCACCAAAAAAAGAGTACATACTGTATGATTCCATTTATATAAAATTCTAGGAAGTGCAAAGTAATGTATAATGACAGCATATCATGTTGTTGCCTGGGGATGGGAGAGCAGGGTGCGGAGATTATAAAGGCAATGAGGAAACTTTTGGGTGTGATGAATATACTCATTATCTTGATTATGGTGATGGTTTAATAGATATATACATATGTCAAAAGTCATCAAATTTACATTCTAAATATGCCTGGTTTATTGTCAGTTATGCCTCAGGAAGCTAAAAAAGTACTGAAATTACCAAAATTATTCTACATGCATCATTTTCCCTTCAGTATCTCTCTGCTGTGTTTCCATGGCAGGAAGCTTCCTCTTTGAGACCAGCATGCAAGATGACATGAAGCAGATCGGGGCATTTAGGTCAGACAGAGCTGGTGTGATCCAAGATGTGCCTCTTACCAGCCGTATAACCCTGGGCAAGCTACTCAGTGTCCTTAGACCTCATTTTCTTCCTCTTCTAGAAAATGGAACGAATAATATACCAACCTCAGAGGAATGTTATAAAAATTAAATTAGATAAAAGACTTGGCACTTCATAAATGGTAGCTACTATTTATTATAGATTGTTAAGAACCTTATTTTTTACAAGACTGGCACACATTTATTGAGACCTTTCTCAGCTTGATTTAATTCTTATTGATGCCTAACCAATTACTAAGAATAAAGCAACTGACAAAGAGAGAGCAGATTATGCTTGAAAATATAAATAATACAAAATCACTTCTGGGCCCCTATCTACTTAATCCTCCATCATTTGTGCTAAGCTGAATTACCAGCATATGTGTAAGTGTGGAGAATAGGATAATACAGAAAATGTGTATCAGGGGCAAAGTAGGAATTGATAAACTGAACAGCATGGAGAGGTACTTGAAAGACTGGGGGTTTTGGTTTACACAGTCTGACTTTAAATGTGAGCTCAGCCACTTACTATTTATATGTGACACCGTGGATAGGTTATTAAACTTCTGTGATCCTCAGTTTATTCATTTGCAAAATGTAGATAAACAGTTCACACATCACGAATTTGTAGTGACAGTATTTATACTGATAATCAGAAATAATTTCAGGAATAAATATATGTGTAATGGTCCCTATTCCCCTTCTCATTCTGGATAAGGCCAACTGTGTGTACTAATGATAAACAAGTGATGTAACCTGGCCTTAATGGTATTTTAAAAACAATACCTATTAAAAGTCCTTTGTAAACTCATTCTGGGATAATTGTGTGTGTGCGTGTGTGTGTGTGTAAATGTGATTACCAGATCACTTGAATCCTTCCATTAATACTTTTTTTAAGGAGAAAATTTTATCACATTAAAACCTTCTAAGTGCAGGAAGGCAACTAAAGCAGTATTTTTGGTTCAAAGCAGTGAAGCAGGTGCCCAAGCCAAGCCTCTAATTCCCAAGGCTTGCCCACGTTCCGTGGCCCAGGTGTATCTGCATGGCGCCATCAGGTTTAAAGGGACCACCTGAGAAGGAGCAGCCCTCAGAAGCTCAGTTGGGAAGATGGAAGCAGAAGGGAGCCTGGAGGAGCAGGGATGTGGACTCTTCTCCGGGCGGGAAGCCCTGTGACCTACTCTGTGAGTGTTCTCCCTCAGACACCAGCGTCTGCTCCTGGGTATGAAAGGTTCATCACCACTTACCTTCTGTTTCTTAGCTCACTTTCCATGGGGTCTTGAAAGTTTGAGAAAGGTACACATTTTAATCTAATTTTGCAAATGGGGAGCCAAGTCCTAGAGAAACAAGTAGTGAAGAACTTTGCTTCGAAAGAAATTTTTAGCCAAGAGATTAAAACTATAGACTCTGTACTCAGGTTACCTGGGCTTAACTTTTATCTCGGCTACTTACTAGCTGTGTGATCTGGGACACGTTACTTAACCTCACGTTGACTTGGTTTCCCTATGTGTAAAATGAATAGTAATAGTACCTACTTCATAGGGTTGTTGATCGAATGAGTCAAAGCAAAGTGCTCAGAACAGTACCTGGCTTATAGGAAGTGCTGCATCGATGTTGATTATTGTTTTTTGAACCATTGCTTAGTCGGTTTCATAAGAAAAGATTTGGTGTAGTGGGATTGTTCTGGCTTTCCATAACTCTATTCCTCCTAGACTGTTTGGCCAGTAGCATCTTAAGACACTGCAGCTTTTTAAACAGAGTTTTGAAAACAGAGATAGTTTGGAAACTGAGGGGGCTGTACACAGACAACTCCTGAAAGTGTTAAGAAGAGATTAAGATCCATCAGCACCACTAAATCCCTAGAAATGAGCGGGGTACAGGCCCTAAAGAATGAAAAATGCGATGGGGAATTCTGGTATTTAGGTGGCTTTTTTTTCACTCTTTTTCCATCAGTCTCTGGAACGTTTTCTTGTCTTGAATGATTAACCAAGGATTATGGTTCGTGTTATTTCACGTCTAAGTTTGACCACTGGATAGATGCAATCATGCTACAAAACCATGTAACTGAACTAGTGTTTAGCTGTGGTATAAATCCCTTGGGATCAAGCTTCAGTTAGGAAACTTACAGAAAGATAAGCTTGAGTAACAGTCTTAGAAATAACAAAAGTGTTCCTTTATTTTCATCTGTATGGATTGTCTCCACCAATACCCTTTACTGCACATGGCACCTGTCTCCTTATGTAACACATGCTTTTGAAAACTATCTTATACTTTATTACCATTACCTTTAAGAAGTGTAGTGTTTACTGCCAGGTGGAATGGATTTAACTCTTTTCCCCTGATTTTATGTTCATTAAAAAGGAACACTTGTGTTAAATCATAGAAGCACTATAATAGATAATACGAGAAAGCAGGATAGTTTACAGGTTGAGTTTGGCCTCTAGTATCAAAAGGGACTGAGTTTGAATTCTAACTTTACCATCTAAAAACCTTTGACTTTGGATAAATTATTGAACTTAAGCTTCAATTATTTTATCTGTTTTTTTAAAAAGGAATCATTTGTATCTACTATACATGATATTTACATATTAGCCTTAGGCGATCAGGATTAAATAATATGACATGTGAATGCTTGTACTCGTGTCTGGTATAGAGTGAGCAGCAAATTGTAAATCACTGTTATTCAATGTTTTCAGCTTGAATAATAGGAAAGTTTCATACTCGAAGAAGGATGACTATTTTATGCCTACTATTCTCAAGTTTATCCCTGTAAGGAAGTGAAGGAAACTACAGCAAAGCGAAATCATACTGAAGCCATACAGTAGTATTGTATGGTGGTTATAAACCAGGCTCTGAATTTAGACAAGCTGGGCTCAAGCCCCAGCTCTAGCCTTTATTTCTCTGTGGGTTTGGGCCAGCTGCTTAACCTTGCTGGTGCTTCATTTTCTCCATCTACAAAACTGGATCAATAATATACTACTTTACTGGGTGGCTGTGAGAATTAAGTGAGATGATACATGTAAGGCATTTAGAATATAGAAAACGTTCAAAATATTTGAATTACTAATATTCAAGAATAGTCAAGGAAACTGCGGAGTGCAAACAACATAACTAAAGTCAAGTTTAGGTCTGGAGTTCTAGGAAATGTGCAGTTTTGTTCTACTCTATGAAAATGAGGCTGGTATCCGTTCAGAGTTTCTACTTGTGTCAAACTAGGTAGACAATATCTCTGTATTAAGCCTTATTGACTAGTTATGTACCATAAAGAATATAGAAGTTGAAGAATTAAGGAATTTGATATATTGTTAAAGAGACAAGCCTAAGTCATAGAAAATAATTTGAGGACAGCATCAGATAATATAATCAAGTGCTAAGTGATATGTTGTGGTCTGTAAGAAGAGGAAAATTGCAAAGAATGACAGGTATCAGAGGAGCTGGGAATAACTTACTCTTATGGTAGAGTTTGGAAGGGAGTAGGGATGGATTCAAGTTCTAGTTCAAGAGGGCGGCAAAAGCAAAGGGGAGGTGGTGGGACTGGGCATGGCATTTGTGGAGGGGGGAAGCAGAGGAATGAAAACCCCAGAGGGTGTCTATGAGCAAATAATGAGAACTGAGTATGGCACACCAGGTAACAAGACCTCTAAAGAGTCAAGTTTATGGTTTAACTTGCACCCCTCGTTTTATAGATGAGGTGACTGAGGTATAAAGAACACCAAGTTACGCTTACTAGCTGGTATGAGACCCCATCAGCCCTGACTTCTTGGCTAGTGAACTTGCAACTGCATCACTCTGCAGGGTCAGATGACAGAGATCCTTAAAAGGACTGAAAAATTCCCTAGATGCTTCCCACATGGTCACAATACTAATTTTGTAGATTAATTGATGCCCTTTTTTCTGTCCATTTTTCCTAGAGTGAAAAAAGCAAATATTAATTCACAGGCCACCGAAACGAGGGCTTCATCAGTTTCCACTTGAACACCCACCCTAAATAGGTAATTTGAGTATTGAAGCATTGTCTTAGAACCCAGATCCGATTCCCAGGGCAGAGTGCTTTCCGCTGTATCCCACCACTTGTACTAATTTACTATGATTTCAAACCCTTCTCTTAAGGATCTCCTTATTTCGATCCCTGCCAGGCTAAATGACTCAGGGTTTTGGTTTTGATCTTTTCCCCTACAGAGTGTGATTGTTTTCTCACTTTTACCACCACCTTAAGATCAATGAAGTGTTGTCATCTGCCTAAATGGAGCCTCTAGGATTGCTCTGCCTGTCGCTCCCTGAGATCTGCTGAGCTGGAGTCTATGTTCTGTCGTTGTGTTCCTGAATCTTGTAGGTCATTAGATTAGAATGATGTTTTCCTCCTCCTCTGAGTTATCTCTGGCTTGAAGGTTGCAGGTCCTATTGCCGCAGGAGTCCTTTCTTGATAAAAGCCAACACATACATCCTTGGGAGATCCCTGTTTGCCATTATATGCTGGTGCAGTTGTTGTTGTTTTTTCTTAACATCTTTATTAGAGTATAATTGCTTTACAATGGTGTGTTAGTTTCTGCTGTATAACAAGGTGAATCAGCTATTCATATACATCTATCCCCATATCTCCTCCCTCTGGCGTCTTCCTCCCACCCTCCCTATCCCACCCCTCTAGGTGGTCACAAAGCACCGAGCTGATCTCCCTGTGCTATGTGGCTGCTTCCCACTATCTATCTATTTTACATTTGGTAGTGTATATATGTCCATGCTACTCTCTCACTTCGTCCCAGCTTACCCTTTCCTCTCCCCGTGTCCTCAAGGCCATTCTCTACGTCTGGTGCAGTTGTTTTCACCTTCCCATTTTTCAGTTTTCCCCTCCTGCCACTGTGTGCCCAGCAGGCTGTCAATGAGGAAAGGAGCAGCAGGGGAGTCAAGTCAATCATGTACGTTAACACAGCCGTGGTTTATTTCAGATGGCTGTTCGGGGAAGAGGAGACAGGCCAGAAACTCTGCACATAAAATACAAAGTAGATAGTATGTGCTGTGACTGAGGTTGCAGGGATTTAGGGAAGTTTCTCTGCTATTTTTTTAATCAGCTTCAATTCCTCCCCTTCACCTCTGAGTGGGTGTAAATTACTTCAGAGTTCTTTTCCCACCCTCACCTCCTCCTCCTCTTCCCCTTCCCTCTATTTCCTTTCACAGCCCTTAGTGACAGGTGAATCAGAATTAGTGGGGGAATAATTATGTTCTCTATCACCATTTATCACCAGCCCACTTCCCTTTAAAACCTGAGATACTGCTTGCAGGTTGCAAAGTACCCAGAGTGCCCTGAAGAAACATCATGTTTATAGGAACAGCTTTTACTGCCAGCATTAGAGTTGAGAGAATATGTGCAGGTCTGTACATCAAATCGGAGACCTATCTTACTGGATGAGTTAAAATCTGGGAACAAAAATAGTCTTCTGGGTTCTCCTTTGCTGATCGTATTTGACGCCATTCAACACGTGCTTTGCATGACGATGTTCTCTTTTCCTCTGACATTAAGCTGCTTTTATTGCTCTAGTGAAGGTTCCAGTTTCTCTACATTTACTTATTACTATTGAATCGTTCACTCATAAATCCCTTGCTCCCTATTCAGTTTTTTTTTTAATATATATATTTATTTATTTTTGGCTGCGTGGCATCTTCGTTGCTGCGCGCAGGCTTTCTCTAGTTGCGGCAAGCAGGGGCTCCTCTTGGTTGCGGTGCATGGGCTATAGGTGTGCGGGCTTCAGAAGTTGTGGCTCGCGGGCTCTAGAACACAGGCTCAGTAGTTGTGGGGCACGGGCTTACTTGCTCCGCTGCATGTGGGATCTTCCTGGACCCGGGCTCGAACCCGTGTGCCCTGCATTGGCAGGCGGATTCTTACCCACTGCACCACCATGGAAGCCCCCCCACCCACTCAGTTTTTAGTCACTTAGGTATACGTGTGGATTGCACGTATGGATTTATGGATTGCATTTATTCTGTTATATTTGCTTTTAAGAGCTATATGTACTTCTATGTGTGAAAATGGGTTGTGTGGTAACTTTTATGTCACAATTGCATGGTGAGGATTTGAATGTGGTTACTGGGTTTCTTAGTGACAGTGCCTGGCTCTCCTCATAGCACCCGTTCCTTTAGGCCTGAAGGGCAGTCCAAGAGGTGACATTTTTTGGCAGGCTGGGTGGCAGATGGGATGGAGGGATGTTCTGCACATCGGGCTTGGTAAATACATACAGGCAAGAAAAGTGACTGGCAGGGAGAAGTGCTGTGTTGGTTTAAACAAGCTGTTGGAAGGACTTCCAGGTGAGAAAATAAGTCAGGGAGAAGAGAGAAGAGCACAGCCCAGAAGGAATGGAAGTTGGAGGGATAAGAAATAAGAATTATTTGGACAGAAGTAGATGGAAGATGGTTAAAGGAGAACAGAGTTTAAGCAAGGACACTGCTAGCCCATAACTCTGCCTTGGGGCAACATTAGAAGAAGGTGCTGGTTCCTCTGGGTAAAGGTGGTCCAGTATTTGGGTGCATGGCTTGCCAAACAGAGAGTAGGCTGAATTTTAGTCACTGTTTGCCTCCTTGGTTCAGTGCCCTTGGGCAAGGCACAGCCTGCATACTGTCCATGGCAACTCTGAGTGTAGATCGAGAATATCCTCTAAAAAGCAGTGGTACAACTTTTAGTATGTATTACCTCTGAAGAGAAAACAGTCTGCTCTGAAATGGTCATATTCTAATATTCCTTTCAATAATGTAGTAGGATTTACAAAGTTCCTGAATCTCCCTGCCTCATTTGATCCCTCACATAGCCCTGAGTATCCTGTTATCCCCACTGTGTAGATGGACAGGTTTAAAGAGATCAAGTTGCTCACAGAGGATACATGACATCAAGTAAGTGGCAGAGTCATGATTTAAATCAAACCCTCTGACTGTAAATGCTGAGCTTTGCTGCTGTGTCAGGCTACCCACATTGACTGCATACAGAATAAATGAGGCTGTGTTTGTGAATTACCATGACCACTCCTCATGCATATGCAGTAATTAAGACAACTGTGTCATCTTGTCTGTACCAGTAGAGCTGGTAGATTCTTGCCACCAAGGTAACTTGGAGAAATGAATTCCTGTGCCTCAGTTTCCTCACATGTAAACCGAGGCCAGTAATATCTACCCCATAACTCACTAGGTTGTTAAGAATCATAATTACGATTCTGAATATTGAATACCACAAGACAGGGCTCTGTCTATTTCATATACCACTGTGTCTCCAAAGACAAAAACAATACCTGGCACAAATAGCTGCCCAATGTATATTTTTTGAAAGAATTAATGGATATTACAGTTTACTGAATGTTGGGTGCTAGGCTGGGCTAAGTGCTTTGTAAACATTACTTATTCCTCACCACAGAGCTGCAGGCCGGGTGTGATGACATCCATTTTACAGGTGAGGAAATCAAGGCACAGAGAGTGAAGTAACTCATAAGAGGTCACACAGCAGAGCTGGGATTCAAACACAGGATTGTCTGATCCTAAAGCTTATGCTCACAGCTACTAGAATTGTTGTAAGAAGTAAACTGTCATTTAAAAGTCAGGGCAAATAATAATATGAAAAGTCTAAGAGTTGAACACCAATAATCTTTCTGAAAAAATACAAAATAATGTACTATAACTAAAAACAGAATTTAAGAAAGAGGCTCATATAATGAAAAACTGTGAGCAGATAAAAGGTAAAGCCTGCAGTTAAGTTCAAGTAGCAATTGACAATTGACTCTAAAGTTAATTCAATTGCCAAGAAATGATTCATCAGCGATCGGAAACACAATGATAGAAGAGGATGCAAATACACCCAGATCAATCCAAAAGGATTCCAGAAAATCTTCAAATGTAAATTGGTGATGCAGTGCATTGTTAAAGAGAAAGTAAGCTAAGGATTTGTCTGCTCTGGGAGACAGAAGAGATTCTGATTAATTTGTCTGCTCTGGGAGACAGAAGAGATTCTGATTAATTCTTCATGTTAATAGAAAAGTTGGTATCAGTATGTAATTATATATGCATCAATAAAAGTGTTTTAAATTTTAAAAAAAGAATTGTTGTAAGGACTAAATAAAAGTAGGTACTGGACCTAGCACAGTATGTAACACAGATGCTTGATTAATGAGAATTTCCTCTTCCAATTGTAAATCCAAAATTCATGACCACTTTTAAAATGCCTCAAGAATAAATATCATATAAAGGTTTCAGTTGATAAATAACTGGAAGCCTAATTTCTGAAGACTGACTAGCCAGCTTCTTTCCCCCATCATGCTTTCAGTGATGACAATTTCTTAGGGCACCAATAGATGATTTTTTTCTCCTTTAAACATAACCCTCGGGCTTCCCTGGTGGCGCAGTGGTTGAGGGTCCGCCTGCCGATGCAGGGAACACGGGTTCGTGCCCCGGTCCGGGAAGATCCCATATGCCGCGGAGCGGCTGGGCCCGTGAGCCGTGGCCGCTGGGCCTGCGCGTCCGGAGCCTGTGCTTCGCAACGGGAGAGGCGGCAACGGTGAGAGGCCCGCGTACCGCAAAAAAAAAACAAAACAAAACACAAACATACCCCTTATTAGATCTGGCGATGCATGTTCTCACAGGTCTCACAGCACGAGAGACATTGATGCTGGCTTCTTTCCAAGGATGTAGAGGAGCAGCCAGAAGTGACTAACATCCCATATGGTGGTGAACACAGTTCTGTCTTTATGATGTAGTCATCCCCAAAGGCCTCATGGTAAAGCAATTAATATCGCAGTGGGTAGGGGTTTTTACTCTATTTGTTGTGAAAGCTATATTGCTTCACCTTTCAGAAACAGGAAAAATATTTAGAAAACAGTAAATAGTTATAATGAGTTCTAATAAAAATAGAGTTGCTGGAGGCCCGCCCCCGCCACCCCTGCTTAATATGAAATGCAGATGACTGGGTGCCAGCAATAGAATAGGCACCCAGATATAGTCACAGTTAATAGAGGCAGCCCCAGTCTTACCAAACCCCACTACAGAGATAGCCTTCAAAATGTGAACTTTGAAATAAAAATAAATACACAGGTTCAGATCCTAGCTCTGCCACTTCCTAGCTTTCTTGTCCTAGGTGAGGTGTTATCTTCACTGAGCCGTGGCCTTGCTCTCACAGGAGGGTGAGAATTCCTGCTTCGCAGGCACTCCGTGAGGACGAAAGGAGACCGCAGATGGAGCAGACCTAGCAGAGTGCCTGGCACGCATGGGAGCTCCTCCAAGATGAGTTCTTCTTCCCTCTCAGGGTTAACAGTGCAGCGAAGGGGTTGGTCGGAGAACATGCGAGAGGTGACTGCAGAGTGAAGACAGTGTGTTGTACTCGCATGAGAAGTGGCATCGTTATATTAATTTTTGTAGGCATGGAAATGTAAACTAAAGATTATAATATAATTAGAGTTGGTTAATAAAATGGCTATTTTGAAGTAAAATAGGTGGGTGTCAGGCCAGAATCAAGGGCTGAGGAACTGGAATCTAGATCCAGATCTGTATCGGCTGGAGAGCTTTCCCCTGCCGTGTACCTCAACTGCTCCCCTAACAAATGGAGTAAACATCTACTACACACAGGCTGCTTAATAGAACGAATGAGGCAAAACCTGTGAAGTTGTGGTATCCCAAATGAGAGGGATAATGTGAGTACAGAAGGAGTTAGAAGGAGGTCATTGCCCCCTCCTTTTTTACCCTAAAGGGCTAAGACTGTATACATTCTCCTAAAAATTACTTTTGCTGAATGGGTTTGGCTTTTCCTAGAGACACAAAAACAAGGTTAAGAGATAGGAAAGAAATAGATTGCCCATGTGGATTAAAGCTAAGTTTAAGTTTCATTCATTCAAGTGTTTGAGGTCTACTGTATACCAGAATCTTCACTTAGTACTGCACATAGGAGAAACAGGTATTTTAAACACCAGCAAAAACAAAACAGCATAGACCCTGTTAGCACAGAAATCACTGGGTGTGTAAAATGTTCTTTGCATTCTACGTGCATTGGCAAGTGCTTAAAAGTCAGAAGGAGGGTACCTTATATATTTACAGACCAGCCCCTTTCTTCAGGGACTTCCCCTCATTTAAATAGCTCCCCAACCTCATCTGCTGTGGGATAAATGGCTCCTTCTAGAGGGTACAGTATGAAAGCTGTTTAATGACATACGACATAACAGAAGAAACCAACAAGATTGTCATACCCCTTAGAGACAGTGAGGGAAAACGGGTCAGAAGATAGCAGCCGGTTACCTACAGTAGAATTTGGCCCAAGTGTTGTAAGGAAGATTGTCTTGGTGGACTGTGTAATAAGACATACTGAACCCCACAATTTGATATGTGTGTCCTCTTGCTAGCCAAACAGCAGGAATAACTCAGTACTAGGATGAGAGAATAAAATAAGCAGCAACACAAGACCCAGGCAAACGTGAGAAGAGGTGGAGAGTGTGCTCCACAGGTGAGTGACCTCAGAGCCTGTCAGTAGGTAATATTCTGCTTAGAGGTGTCACAGGGATGACACCTGGTAGGAATCCCATGAGAAAATGATCCAACTATGGAAGTTTCTGTCTGGAAGAAAACGGCACTCCTATATCCCTGTGTAGGAGTGTCATAAGGAATAAGGATTCTTTGAATAGAAAAAAAGCATTAATTTCCAACCACAAAGGACATGGCGTCCTCTTAGACACTGGGAGGACAGATGGGTCTCCTAGGAGAACCTATGGGAATCTCCTCTGGCAACAGGGAAGATTCTAGTCGGTGAAAGTATTAGCTGTACTGTCTCATTTTATTTAATCATTAACATCGTAAGTGCTTAGGCACTATGGGAGCTGATATAGCAAATATAGCCATACTTTATTGAGCATCTACTCTGTGCCTATCACTTGGGGGAGGTGAGCGGGGGTAAGCCTTTTGTGTGAATTACTTTATTTAATTCTCATGATGATTTATGAAGTAGATAGTGTCCTTGCCAGTTTTCAGATTAGAAACTTGAGGATTAGAGAGATTAAGTACATTGCCCAAACAATCACACTTTATGTGGAAAATCTCACTACTCCTATTAGATGGAATTGAACTCAGGTCAAAGCCCAAGTTCTTAACAATATCTTGATGGATTTTTCCTAGCACAGAATGAGCAAGAGGATTCTTGGTTGTATTTGGATGAACAATTTTAAAACATATATTTACTGAACGAGGATTTTAAAAGAATCTAACCCATGATTTCATTGTTCTTGTTCTTAGAATGAGACTAAGTAAAAATGGTAGACTTTAAGGTAATTTTCTAGCAATAGGATGGACATGGGAAAGACATGAATAAGTATGTAAGTAACTGAAATTGGGAAACTGCATTAGGACACGTATCCTTACCTGGTTCTTGAACGTCCATCACCAACATCCTTTATCCCTATGTGCTCTGGAATTTCAGTTCCTCTACCTACTCCGTGATTCCCCACATCAGATCAACTTCATTGCTGACTTTCTCTGCTCCTGTTCCTTTGATACCTAACAGTACAGGTGGAAAAAAAGCATAACCCTGCTAATTGGCCCCATCACTGCATATTTATCATTCGCAGCCCCGACTTGTTTCTCCCGATTGGTCAGCAGTTCTGTTCTTTGTCCTGCAGTGGCTCTTCCAAACCTTTACCACATTTCTCAGCCGAACTCTATCTGAACATCCCTCTCACTAGATGATCCAAGCTTCTCCTTCACCAAGAAAACACCTCGTAGAGTTTCTTACATAGAAGTAAACCGAGGCACAGGAAGCTTAAGTAACTTGCCCCAAGTCTCACTGCTAGTGATGGCAGTTCTCAGTTTCAAACCTTCTCAGTTGGCTATAGACTTTGCCCTAGTAACCACTATGCCATATTGCCTCTCTGGTCATATATTTTGGATGAGTCAATTAATCAACGAATGGATGGATTCAAGACCAGAATTTGAAACTTGGCCTGCTCCTGGCCCATAGTAGCCACACCATCTCTGCTTGTACTTCTGAAGCTTACTGATAAGGTTAACTTTTGTATTGGGACCCACTAAATGGAGGCCACCTTAGTAGCCTGGTCCATGTCACAAAAGTAACCCTAAGCCAGCCTGCACTTACAGGGAATGCCTGTCAAGGAAACCTGACGTACACCAATCACAGTCCTCCAACTTGGCTTTAGCTAGCTCACCTTTTACCCTAGAAAATAGGACCTACCGGCCTTGTAAGGAAATCCCTGACCTCCCAGCCACTCATGCCCTGTTTCCACATTGCCTCTTCTAATGCTCTATGAACTCACTCTTGCCCAAAATCCCTTGGGAAGAATGCTCCACTGCTTCTGAGGCACTGCACTCCCCCAGTCCATGGAGTATTTTCTCTTGAATAAAGGACATCGGACTCCTGACTTGTTTTAGTTTTGTCACTTGACATTAGGCTTGTTCTAAACGTGGCCTGACTCCACATGCCTTTGGACTTGCTTTTACTGGGCTGGTTCTTCCCCCGAGACCACAGGCACTCCTACCAGGAACTTCCTCCATGACTTAGTTTTCCCTTTGCCCCAGCATCCTACGTGGCCAGCGTGGCTGCTCCACTGACTCTTTCCTGGCCTCAGCTAGCTCTTCTCCTATATTCCCTGTTGCCCTTAAGGACAACCTTCCAGATGGAATCCAGGAATAGCCTAGAATCCTTCCCATACTCTCCTAAAGCTTTACCTCTTGACTCTGTCTCCTCTCATTTTCTGTTGTCACTTCTTTAATTCCTTCATGTAGCCCTTTTTTTTGGCATTAAGATTTCAGTGAGGAACACGACTTAACAAGGCTCCAACCTCAAGAAGTTCTCATTGTAGGGAAAGAGATTCTAACCAAGATCCAGATTCTGATAAAGGAAAAGAATCAAACTTGGGGGTAGAGAGCATAGTGGGGTGGTCTGATGGTATCTAAAGCATCTGTGAAGTTGGTGCTCATGAATCTATTGTGAAACCAGTGATCCCAGTTGGGTATTTTTTTTTCTCCTGTAACTTGCCTGCTTGGATGAGGCATGGGCAAGGTGGATAGATGACTTTCTTCACTTCTTCCTCATCTCTTATGCAGGTCACTGCAAAAGCCTGCTGAGTGGTTCCCCTTACCTCCAGTTCTCACCTCTACCCAACTCCATATCGATGCTAGCATGTTCTCTGTAAACACAGGGGTGCTATACTGTTGCTCTGACTAGAGATCTCTGATGCCCCCTCTGCCTAACAGTGATTCTCGATCCTTAATGTATGACAATCACCTGGAGAGTTAACCACACTGACTGCTGTCTCCTCCCTCACTCTCATCACCTCCCTACCAAAGTCTCTGATGCCGTAGGTCTGGAGATAGGTCTGGGGTGGGGTCTGAGAATTTGCATTTCTAACAAGTTTTCAGCTTATGCTGATGGTCTGGAGACCACACTTTGAAAACCACTGGCCTGAAGAACTCTAACTCCTTCATAAAGTAAGCCCGCCTATTTCCAACTTCACTTCTCCACTCTCTCATTCATTTAGATAGTGTTCTAGCCAGACTGTTTGCAGCACTTTCAACATGCCAAGTGCTTCATCACCTGTTACCTCTGCTCATGCTGTTTCTCTTGCCTTGGACGCTCTTTCTTTTCTCTCCTTGGTGAAATCCTCATCCTTCGAGACTCCGCCTAAACACAACCACAGCTGGGAATCCTTCCCTTATCCCATCATTTGAGAAAAACTAATGACTGCTTCCTCTGGGCTTCCAGAGCACGTTCATGCTATCTCTTTCTTTTCTTTCTTTTTTTTTTTTTTTTTTTTACATCTTTATTGGAGTATTATTGCTTTACAATGATATGTTAGTTTCTGCTTTATAGCAAACTGAATCAGTTATACATATGTTCCCATATCTCCTCCCTTTTGGGTCTCCCCCCCTCCCACCTTCCCTATCCCACTGCTCTAGGTGGTCACATAGCACCGAGCTGATCTCCCTGTGCTGTGCGGCTGCTTCCCACTAGCTATCTATTTTACGTTTGGTAGTGTATATGTGTCCATGCGACTCTCTCACTTTGTCACAGCTTACCCTTCCCCCTCCCCATATCCTCAAGTCCATTCTCTACTAGGTCTGTGTCTTTATTCCTGTCTTACCCCTAGTTTCTTCATGATATATATTTTTTTAGATTCCATATATATGTGTTAGCATACGGTATTTGTGTTTCTCTTTCTGACTTACTTCACTCTGTATGACAGACTCTAGGTACATCCACCTCACTACAAATAACTCAATTTCGTTCCTTTTTATGGCTGAGTAATATTCCATTGTATATATGTGCCACATCTTCTTTATCCATTCATCCGATGATGGGCACTTAGGTTGTTTCCATCGCCAGGCTATGGTAAATAGAGCTGCAATAAACATTTTGGTACATGACTCTTTTTGAATTTTGGTTTTCTCAGGGTATATGCCCAGTAGTGGGATTGCTGGGTCATATGGTAGTTCTATTTGTAGTTTTTTAGGGAACCTCCATACCGTTCTCCATAGTGGCTGAACCAATTCACATTCCTACCAGCAGTGCGAGAGTGTTCCCTTTTCTTCAAAGCCTCTCCAGCATTTATTGTTTCTAGATTTTTTGATGATGGCCATTCTGACCAGTGTGAGATGATATCTCACTGTAGTTTTTTTGGGGTTTTCTTTTTTTTTGCGGTACGCGGGCCGCTCACTGTTGTGGCCTTTCCTGTTGCAGAGCACAGGCTCCGGATGCACAGGCTCAGTGGCCATGGCTCACGGACCCAGCCGCTCCACGGCATGTGGGATCTTCCCAGACCGGGGCACGAACCCGTGTCCCCTGCATCGGCAGGCAGACTTTCAACCACTGCGCCACCAGGGAAGCCCCGCATCGTAGTTTTGATTTGCATTTCTCTAATGATTAATGATGTTGAGCATTCTTTCATGTGTTTGTTGGCAATCTGTATATCTTCTTTGGAGAAATGTCTACTTAGGTCTTCTGCCCATTTTGGGATTTGTTTTTTTGTTATTGAGCTGCATGAGCTGCTTGTAAATTTTGGAGATTAATCCTTTGTCAGTTGCTTCATTTGCAAGTATTTTCTCCGATTCTGAGGGTTGTATTTTGGTCTTGTTTATGGTTTCCTTTGCTGTGCAAAAGCTTTTAAGATTCATTAGGTCCCATTTGTTTATTTTTGTTTTTATTTCCATTTCTCTAGGAGGTGGGTCAAAAAGGATCTTGCTGTGATTTATGTCATAGAGTGTTCTGCCTATGTTTTCCTCTAAGAGTTTGATAGTGTCTGGCCTTACATTTAGGTCTTTAATCCATTTTGAGCTTATTTTTGTGAATGGTGTTAGGGAGTGTTCTAATCTCATTCTTTTACATGTGCCTGTCCAGTTTTTCCAGCACCACTTATTGAAGAGGTTGTCCTTTCTCAACTACATTCTTGCCTTCTTTATCAAAGATAAAGTGACCATATGTGCGTGGGTTTGTCTCTGGGCTCTCTATCCTGTTCCATTGATCTATATTTCTGTTCTTGTGCCAGTACCATACAGTCTTGATTACTGAAGGTTTGTAGTATAGTCTGGAGTCAGGGAGCCTGATTCCTCCACCTCCATTTTTCGTTCTCAGGATTGCTTTGGCTATTCGGGGTCTTTTGTGTTTCCATACAAATTGTGAAGTTTTTTGTTCTAGTTCTGTGAAAAATGCCAGTGGTAGTTTGATAGGGATCGCATTGAATCTGTCGATTGCTTTGGGTAGTAGAGTCATTTTCACAATGTTGATTCTTCCAATCCAAGAACATGGTATATCTCTCCATCTGTTTGTATCATCTTTAATTTCTTTCATCAGCGTCTTATAATTTTCTGCATACAGGTCTTTTGTCTCCTTAGGTAGGTTTATTCCTAGGTATTTTATTCTTTTCATTGCAATGATAAGTGGGAGAGTTTTCTTAATTTCACTTTCAGATTTTTCATCATTAGTGTATAGGAATGCAAGAGATTTCTGTGCATTAATTTTGTATCCTTATACTCTACCAAACTCATTGATTAGCTCTAGTAGTTTTCTGGTTGCATCTTTAGGATTCTCTATATATAGTATCATGTCATCTGCAAACAGTGACAGCTTTACTTCATCTTTTCCGATTTGGATTCCTTTTATTTCCTTTTCTTCTCTGATTGCTGTGGCTAAAACTTCCAAAACTATGTTGAATAAGAGTGGTGAGAGTGGGCAACCTTGTCTTGTTCCTGATCTTAGTGGAAATGCTTTCAGTTTTTCACCATTGAGGACGATGTTGGCTGTGGGTTTGTCATATATGGCCTTTATTATGTTGAGGTAAATTCCCTCTATGCCTACTTTTTGGAGGGTTTTTTATCATAAATGGGTGCTGAATTTTTTGAAAGCTTTTTCTGCATCTATTGAGATGATCATATGGTTTTTCTCCTTCAATTTGTTAATATGGTGTATCACATTGATTGACTTGCGTGTATTGAAGAATCCTTGCATTCCTGGGATAAACCCCACTTGATCATGGTGTATGATCCTTTTAATGTGCTGTTGGATTCTGTTTACTAGTATTTCATTGAGGATTTTTGCAACTATGTTCATCAGTGATATTGGCCTGTAGTTTTCTTTCTTTGTGACATCCTTGTCTGGTTTTGGTCTCACGGTGACGGTGGCCTCGTAGAATGAGTTTGGGAGTGTTCTGCCCCCTGCTATATTTTGGAAGAGTTTGAGAAGGATAGGTGTTAGCTCTTCTCTAAATGTTTGATACAATTCGCCTGTGAAGCAGTCTGGCCCTGGACTTTTGTTTGTTGGAAGATTTTTAATCACAGTTTCAATTTCAGTGCTTGTGATTGGTCTGTTCATATTTTCTGTTTCTTCCTGATTCAGTCTTGGCAGGTTGTGCATTTCTAAGAATTTGTCCATTTCTTCCAGGTTGTCCATTTTATTGGCATAGAGTTGCTTGTAGTAGTCTCTCATGAACTTTTGTATTTCTGTAGTGTCAGTTGTTACTTCTCCTTTTTCATTTCTAATTCTATTGATCTGAGTCTTCTCCCTTTTTTTCTTGATGAGTCTGGCTAATGGTTTATCAATTTTGTTTATCTTCTCAAAGAACCAGCTCTTAGTTTTATTGATCTTTGCTATCATTTCCTTCATTTCTTTTTCATTTATTTCTGATCTGATCGTTATGATTTCTTTCCATCTGCTAACTTTGGGGTTTTTTTGTTCTTCTTTTTCTAATTGCTTTAGTTGCAAGGTTAGGTTGTTTATTTGAGATGTTTCCTGTTTCTTAAGGTAGGATCATATTGCTATAAACTTCCCTGTTAGAGCTGCTTTTGCTGTATCCTATAGATTTGGGGTCATCGTGTTTTCATTGTCATTTGTTTCTAGGTATTTTTTGATATCTTGTTTGATTTTTTCAGTGATCTCTTGGTTATTTAGTAGTGTATTATTTAGTCTCCATGTGTTTTTTATTTTTTACAGATTTTTTCCTGTAATTGATATCTAGTCTCATAGTGTTGTGGTCGGAAGAGATACTTGATACGAATTCAGTTTTCTTAAATTTACCAAAGCTTGATTTGTGACCCAAGATATGATCTATCCTGCAGAATGTTCCACGAGCACTCGAAAAGAAAGTGTATTCTGTTGTTTTTGGAATGAATATCTTATAAATATCAATTAAGTCCATCTTGTTTAATGTGTCATTTAAAGCTTCTGTTTCCTTATTTATTTTCTTTTTGGATGATCTGTCCATTGGTGAAAGTGAGATGTTAAAGTCCCTTACTATGATTGTGTTACTGTCGATTTCCCCTTTTATGGCTGTTAGCATTTGCCTTATGTATTGAGGTGCTCCAATGTAGGGTGCATAAATAATTACAACTGTTATATCTTCTTCTTGGATTGATTCCTTGATCATTATGTAGTGTCCTTCTTTGTCTCTTCTAATAGCCTTTATATTTTAAAGTCTATTTTGTCTGATATGAGAATTGCTACTCCAGCTTTCTTTTGGTTTCCATTTGTATGGAATATCTTTTTGCATCCCCTCACTTTCAGTCTGTATGTGTCCCTAGGTCTGAAGTGGGACTCTTGTAGACAGCATATATACAGGTCTTTTTTTTGTATCCATTCAGCCAGCCTGTGTCTTTTGGTTGGAGCATTTAATCCATTTACATGTAAGGTAGCTATTGATATGTATGTTCCTAATCCCATTTTCTTAATTGTTTTGGGTTTGTTATTGTAGGTCTTTTCCTTCTCTTGTGTTTCTTGCCCAGAGAAGTTCCTTTAGCATTTGTTGTAAAACTGGTTTGGTGGTACTGAACTCTCTCAGCTTTTGCTTGTCTGTAAAGGTTTTATTTTCTCCATCAAATCTAAATGAGATCCTTGCTGGGTAGAGTAATCTTGGTTGTAGGTTTTCTCCTTCATCACTTTAAATATGTCTTGCCAGTCCCTTCTGGCTTGCACAGTTTCTGCTGAAAAATCAGCTTTTAACCTTATAGGGATTCCCTTGTGTGTTATTTGTTGTTGTTCCCTTGCTGCTTTTAATATGTTTTCTTTGTATTTAATTTTTGACAGTTTGATTAATTTGTGTCTTGGTGTGTTTCTCCTTGGATTTTTCCTGTATGGGACTCCCTGTGCTTCCTGGACTTGATTAACTATTTCCTTTCCCATATTAGGGAAGTTTTCAACTATAATCTCTTCAAATATTTTCTCAGTGTCTTTCTTTTTCTCTTCTTCTTCTGGGACCCCTATAATTCAAATGTTGGTGCAATTAATGTTGTCCCAGAGGTCTCTGAGACTGTCCTCAGTTCTTTTCATGCTTTTTTCTTTTTTTTTCTTTTTTTGTGGTACACGGGTCTCTCACTGTTGTGCCCTCTCCTGTTGCGGAGCACAGGCTCCGGACGCGCTGGCTCAGCGGCCATGGCTTACAGGCCCAGCCGCTCCACGGCATGTGGGATCTTCCTGGACCGGGGCACAGACCCATGTCCCCTGCATTGGCAGGCAGAATCTCAACCACTGCGCCACCAGGTAAGCCCTCATTCTTTTTTCTTTATTCTGCTCTGCAGTAGTTATTTCCACTGTTTTATCTTCCGGGTCACTTATCCTTTCTTCTGCCTCAGTTATTCTGCTATTGATCCCTTCTAGAGTATTTTCAATTTAATTTATTGTGTTGTTCATCGTTGCTTGTTTCCTCTTTAGTTCTTCTAGGTCCTTGTTAAATGTTTCTTGCATTTTCTCTTTTCTATTTCCAAGATTTGGATCATCTTTACTATCATTATTCTGAATTCTTTTTCAGGTAGACTGCCTATTTCCTCTTCATTTGTTAGGTCTGGTGGGTTTTTATCTTGCTGCTTCATCTGCTTTGTGTTTTTCTGTCTTCTCATTTTGCTTATCTTACTGTGTTTGGGGTCTCCTTTTTGCAGGCTGCAGCTTCGTAGTTCCCGTTGTTTTTGGTGTCTTTCCCCAGTGGCTAAAGTTGGTTCAGTGGGTTGTACAGGCTTTCTGTTGGAGGGGACTAGTGCCTGTGTTCTGGTGGATGAGGCTGGATCTTGTCTTTCTGGTGGGAAGGTCCACATCTGGTGTGTTTTGGGGTGTCTGTGAGCTTATTATGATTTTAGGCAGCCTCTCTGCTAATGGGTGGGGTTGTGTTCCTGTCTTGCTAGTTGTTTGGCATAGGATGTCCAGCACTGTAGCTTGCTGGTCGTTGAGTGAAGCTGGGTGTTGGTGTTGAGATGGAGGTCTCTGGGAGATTTTCGCCGTTTGATATTACGTGGAGCTGGGAGGTCTCTTGTGGATCAGTGTCCTGAAGTTGGCTCTCCCACCTCAGAGGCACAGCACTGACTCCTGGCTGCAGCACCAAGAGCCTTTCATCCACACGGCTCAGAATCAAAGGGAGAAAAAGTAGAAAGAAAGAAGTAGTAGAAGTAGAAAGAAAGAAAGGAAGGAAGAAAGGAAGAGGAGAAAATAAAATAAAGTAAGATAAAATAAAATAAAATTATTAAAATAAATGAAAAAATTATTCAGAAAAAAATGTTTTTAAAAAGTAAAAAAAAAAACAAAAAACGGACGGATAGAACCCTAGGGCAAATGGTGAAAGCAAAGCTATACAGATAAAATCTCACACAGAAGCATACACATACACACTCATAAAAAGAGGAAAAGGGGGAAAAAGTAATAAATCGTGCTCTCAAAGTCCACCTCCTCAGTTTGGGATGATTCGTTGTCTACTCAGGTATTCCAGAGATGCAGGTACATCAAGTTGATTGTGGAGATTTAATCCGCTGCTGGGAGAGATTTCAGTTTCTCTTCTTTGTTCGCACAGCTTCCGGGGTTCAGCTTTGGATTTGGCCCTGCCTCTGCGTGTAGGTCGCCTGAGGGCGTCTGTTCTTCGCTCAGACAGGACGGGGTTAAAGGAGCTGCTGATTCGGGGGCTCTGGCTCACTCAGGCTGGGGGGAGGGAGGGGTACGGATGCGGGGCGAGCCTGCGGCGGCAGAGGCCGGCATGACGTTACTCTAGCCTGAGGCGTGCCGTGCGTTCTCCCGGGGAGGTTGTCCCTGGATCACGGGACCCTGGCAGTGGTGGGCTGCACAGGCTCCCCGGAAGGGAGGTGTGGATAGTGACCTGTGCTCGCACACAGGCTTCTTGGTGGCGGGAGCAGCAGCCTTAGCGTCTCATGCCCGTCTCTGGGGTTAGCCGAGGCTCGCGCCCGTCTCTGGAGCTCCTTTAAGCAGCGCTCTTAATCCCCTCTCCTCGCGCACCAGGAAACAAAGAGGAAAGAAAAAGTCTCTTGCCTCTTCGGCAGCTCCAGACTTTTCTCCGGACTCCCTGCCGGCTAGCCGTGGTGCACTAACCCCTTCAGGCTGTGTTCACACCGCCAACCCCAGTTCTCTCCCTGCGCTCAGACCAAAGCCCAAGCCTCAGCTCCCAGCCCCGCCCGCCCCGGCGGGTGAGCAGACAAGCCTCTCAGGCTGGTGAGTGCTGGTCGGCACCGATCCTCTGTGCGGGAATCTCCCCGCTTTGCTCTCCGCACCCCTGTTGCTGTGCTCTCCTCCGCGGCTCCGAAGCTCCCCCGCTCCGCCACCCGCAGTCTCCACCCGCGAAGGGGCTTCTAGTGTGTGGGAACGTTTTCTCCTTCACAGCTCCCTCCCACTGGTGCAGGTCCCGTCCCTATCCTTTTGTCTCTGTTTATTCATTTTTCTTGTGCCCTACCCAGGTACGTGGGGAGTTTCTTGCCTTTTGGGAGGTGTGAGGTCTGCCAGCGTTCAGTGGGTGTTCTGTAGGAGTTGTTCCACGTGTAGATATATTTCTGATGTATCTGTGGGGAGGAAGGTGATCTCCGCGTCTTACTCTTCCGCCGTCTTCCCACAGTTTTCTCTCTTTCTTCCTCATAGCATAGCATGACTCTTTATATGTCTCTTGCTTTGAGAAACCACAGTTTATTTATCTCTGTACCCCCAGTGACAGCACAGGTCCTGGCACATAGCAGATGCTCAAGAATCATTTGCTGGCCAATGACTGGTTAGGTAGGTGGATGCTTACGGTGGTCAGAGAAGACCTCTCAGAGCAGTCTTGAATAAAAGTAGGAAGAATACCTGATAATGTGCCAATGTTAAGCCTTGCTGGACAGGAGCCTGTGAGGCAGAAAATGAAGGTCCCTCAGAAGCCCCCACCGGTTAGCCCACCCAGCCAGTCAGGTCAATTAAAGAGAAGAGATCTATTGATTATGCAGAAAGAGATGTTTGAAAATCCAAGCTTGAATTGCCTAGACGTTACATCAACAGAAACCAGGGAAACATCACCAGTGAAGGTACCACTGAATAACCTGGGGAAACAGTTTCTGAGCCTGAGGCCTCAAAGGAGTGAATTCCCTTCCTCCCCAGCAGAGGACGGAAGGATCTCTTCCTAAACCTCCCCTCCCCCAAACTAGGACAGAATCCATTGTAAGCTCTGAGCTCACAGTGATGACAGACCCTTATCCTAGGGCCAGCAGGCAAGGTCTGCGCCTTCAAGAAACTTAAAATGCTGCCCAGAACGCTTGGCATTAGCACACAGAGGAGACAGATGCTTTATTTGTTAAAACTGATACTTTGCGATTTTCAAGCCGTTTCAATTCCACGCAGCATTAAGAATTGAAAGAGGCTTCTGTTTCCGGTTTATCTTGCTTAATAAGAAAGGACTAGGATATTGTAAGATCACGTTGTTGGGCAAAAGGGCACTTCAGCAGTTCTGACAGTGTGGTCACAGTCCAGCCACCTGATAACTTTAGAACTAAATAGGAGCCACGTGTGTGGCTCAGAGTGGCTCCCATCCTCACCCCACAGAATAGGTGCTGTGCCTGGAATTACCTTTTGGTTGGTTCAACGGCCTCATGTGAACTTCACTGAAACATAGCTCTGTGGCTCAGAGCAGAATCCTACCCAGTCCCTAGTGGTCTAGTATATTTCCCATGTCTGCATATTTATAATTTGTGAGGAATGTCTTGTATTCATCCACAGTAAGGCTTTCTGTGGGAATTACCACAGTTTTGTGTCTTTGGGTGGGCTTTCGAAAAACAGTCCCTCTCTGTCTCTGAAAGACGCCCATTTCTTCCTAATACTAGGGTATGATATTCACAACTGCTCTGCAAATCAAGAAGGAGATGAGTTTTTGTACTAAGTGCCTTTGGGGCTCCTCCTGAGTCAGTCGTAACCTCTTAGGAGGGAGGAGAAGAATAGCAAAAAGCATAAAGAGACAGATGCTCAAATTAAGAATAAAGAAGAGCAAGACTTAGGAGGAGGAAGAGAGACCAAATTCCTAGGAAACAGGACAGAGAGAAAAGTGTCCCAGGGAAGGAGAGGGAGAGTGGAGGACGTACAGGAAGAAGATAGAAGATGCCGCTTCAGGAACTGGAGGTGACTTTGCAGAAAACCAGCAGGTGATGCGGTAGGTACACTGGGAAGCATGGGGTGAGGGGTACAGGGCGCTCATCTGCTAAGTGTTGAAACGTGTCAGGCTCTTTGCCATCCACTTTTATTATCTTGTGACATCCCCATAAGAACCCTGTGAGGTGTTACTATCCAAGCTAGCTCAGTGAAGTTACATCACTTGCCTAATGTCACTAGGTGGCAGAAAGGGAATTTAAGCCCAGGTGTGTTTTGCCCCCAGAGCCCATTCCTAATGGTCCCAAATCTGAGGCACCATCTTTCTCCTGGCTCAGGGCGCTCTGCAAACCGTGGTCATAAAGGCAGTCAGATTTGGATGCCCACTCACCTGAGAGTGGGTGTTGGGAGAGGGTCCTCTACATGTGCAGTTGGGCTGGCACCAAACTGCCTCACAGTCTCCAAGTGACCTCTGCTTGGAGTGGACTGACGGAGTCCCAGGTGCCCAGGCTCCCTCCCTTGGTGTGACTGCGAAGGGGGTAGTGTCTTGCATTCTCTCTCCTCAGGGGCCCTCATAGAGTAAATGCCCAGATCTTTTCTCCAGTCTCGTATTTCATTGCCTCTGGATTAGGAGAGTTTCAGGTGCTCCTGATCTGACTGTAAACCCTGCCATGGGCTCATTTGCCTCGCAAGGAAACTGCTAGCAGCTCCCAAGTAACCACTTGAGGTTTGGGTTCTGCCCCTCCTTTCTCTCATCTGGCATTTTCATTTTCAGCCCTTTGCCCAACTTGGTTCTCTGCTGCTTCACCCCCAGAATGAATCTCTAACGTTCTCTCCAGCACTGTGTTCCTACTTCCACTGTGTCAGGCCAAGTCCTCCCAGTCTTTTGCTAAACCCTCCTTTAGCCCTGTAATTGGCCCCCCGCCTGTGCTCTCTCTGTTCACTTTATAGATTTTCTGCCAGATTAATCGTCCCTAAGTGCAATGTTGGTTTTGCTCTATGTTGATTCAGTAGCACCTCACTGATCACAGGATGAAACTCCAACGCCATGGTCTGACCTTCATGGCCCTCTACTGGGTCCCACAGAGACTCATCCCACCTTACTTTCTAGGGTCCCCACCCAACATTCTCAATTCCAGAACACATCCAGAACTTTTCCCACTTCTGTGCCTTCATTCCCACAATCCCCCCTACTTGGAAGTCATTCTCCCTCATCCCCAAGGGTCAAAATCCATCTGTAATTTAAAGCCTGGTTCAAGTACCAGTTACCACAAAAACCTTCTGTTAAAGTCCTCCTCCCCCTTTCTGCCTGACATGACTATCTCCCATCACTGAACTCCCATCACAGAGCATTAAACCGTTTTAGGGGTCTTTACATTTAAAATTTTGTATTAGAAATATTTAGGTAATAAGTACCTGTGTTATGTGCCCTTCTAGGAATTTGCTTCATAGAATTGACCAGTTGACATATGCTTCCCATGTTTCCTACACAGTTCTCAGATAATGGGGAGACACTCACCAGAGTTATGGTTAAAAGGCGTGATTGCTATGAAGGACTACTGATCATATACTTAAAATAAAGCATGTAGGGTATAGACACTGGAGTATAACAGGGACTTGATGAATATTTGTTGGATAAATGAATGGCTAAAATAGGCAAATTAAAATTTCTTAAGCTCAGCTTTTAAGTAGGAAAAAACCCTGACTCTACTCGTGACCGTTACCACTTCATACACTTCTTGGGCTTATCTATGAGTCCTCAGAATTCTAGAAGGCCACACAGTCTTCCAATTATCTGGGGTTACCTCTTTGTGTATACAGTCTTGGACCCACAGTGAGTTCCTATGGCTTGTCCTAGAGGCAGTTAGGAAAACAAGAACAGTTTTTCTGGTTATGAAATTCTTAGGTCACATTTGCTTTAGAATTTTGTCCATATCATTTCACTATTCCATATTTAATGTTGTTAGAAAGAAGTCAGAGGCAACATAATTTTTTTATGCTGTTTTTCACAGCTGGATATCTATAGAATTTTTTTTTTATCTTTGGAGTTCAGCAGCTTCCCTAGTACTTGATCAGGTTTTCTTAGGAAATGGTATGTCTTTTTATCTGCAGCTTCAAGTCTTTAATCCAGGATTGCTTTCTTCTTTAATATCTTTGTTTTTATTCCATTTTTTTTCTGTACTCTTTTTCAGGAACACCAGTTTTAGGGATGTCAGATTTCCTTTGCCTTCTAATCCATCATTTTCCTTATAATCATGTTAATATCTGTGTTCTTGTCTTATGTCATTTGAAGCCTCTCCACTGTATCCCCAGCTCTGTTTTCAGTTGTTCATTTTATATTTGTTCTTTTAATGAGGCTTTCATTTGTCAAGCTTCTACTTTACTTTTGCATTTTATTTTTATTTTTGGCTGTGTTGGATCTTCTTTGCTCCGCGCCGGCTTTCTCTAGTTGTGGAGAACGGGGGCTACTCTTTCTTGCAGTGTGCGGGCTTCTCATTGCAGTGGCTTCTCTTGTTGCATAGCACGGGCTCTAGGCACGTGGGCTTCAGTAGCTGTGGCACGCAGGCTCAGTAGTTGTGGCTCGTGGGCTCTAGAGCGCAGGCTCAGTAGCTGTGGTGCATGGGCTTAGCTGCTTGTGGCATGTGGGATCTTCCCAGAGTGGGGATTGAACCCATGTCCCCTGCATTGGCAGGCGGATTCTTAACCACTGCGCCACCAGGGAAGTCCCCTGCATTTCTTTCTTGAGCGCTGCCAACTTTTAAAGTCTTCTATAATCTCAATAATAATTGCCTACTTAAAATCCTGTATCTCTTCTTTGAGCTCTTTCTACAGCTCTCTAATATTTTTGTGTCTACTGAGATTCATTGGTCTAAACATTTTGTTGGTTTCTTTTTCTGTAAAATGGCCTTAATCTCATTTTTCCCTCTCTTCCTGTTGTGGGGTTTTAGTGTTTAATTGCTTACTTTAGTTTTGTAGCTTTTATGCATAGGTCTCATTTCTGATTATTATCTTTGATTTGGGCTACTAGTTTCAGAAGAATATTTCAGAGTGGAGTGAAAGAGACCTTTTAAGTTGGAGCATTGTACAATTTTGGTTGAGACTTGTCTCAAATACCTTTTCACAAAATCTCTTATCTCTTTTGCTTTATGCTTGTTTATCTTACACTCAGGGCCCTGACTAAGTTTTTGTCATTCAGAAAGCTGGTGTCATTTTTAGCGAAACCTCTTGACAGGCTGTCAGTGTCATGATCCGAGGACTGCTGCCTCTTATCCATCCACCACCCTGTTCGTCTCTGATGGTCCCTATCAACTAGATGGTGATACTGTGGACTGTAGGAAGAGCCACTCAGGTTTGGTTCCTCTTCAGATTCCCTTCCTTGCAGATCTGCAGTGATTTGACCTGCCTGGGCTCCCAAATCTCATTGCTTCAACAAAATGACTTTTCAAGGAGTCTTTATGGCCATGCCTCCTGCTCTTGGTGAAATCCACTTCCTGCTTGCATTTTGAGGGGTGTATTCATTCTCACACATGCAGATTTCACAGTATTGGTCAGATATGCTTTATAGTTGGGACAGCATTGCCATTTCCAAATAAATGGAATTTTTTTCCTTGATAGCTTTTGTGTGTGTGTGTGTGTAGTATTTGAGAGAATAGAGTCAAATAGAAACACTTCTACATCTTTAAGCAAAGGTCCAGATAATGTCTTTAAAGACCAAATCAGATGAAAAGAAAGCCATGTGTGGCTAGTAAAAAATATTCTATTAATTAGATAACACCAAAGTAATGGGTGTTTGCTGCCATTATGAGTTGGCTGTGTAATTCTTTGGAACCCTTCTCAGATGAAGTAATGGATGGGAAACATCTTTAAAAATATTAGACAGTGTTTAAGTGTAAGGTAATATTCATTATAGAACAGAGTTTATACAAATCTGGGTCATTTTAAGAAATTTACTGGTTGGAATACCCTAAGGCCTTTTTATTGATTTGGCATCAAATATTTGTATTTATTTTAAAAGGAAACTATGTTAGTGTTCTTTAAGCAGGGGAAGGCATCAGTTCTTGCAGAAGTAAGAGATAAGGACTTGTTGCTTTAAAATATTATTCAATCAGACCACATAGCACAGCAACATGCTAATAAGTAATGAGTTAATTGTCAGGTTCCCTGACATTCTGGATGAATGCTTGAGCATGTACAGTGAAGCCTTTTGTGTGGCTGTAATATTGTTACCCCTTCTTTGGTTTATAAAGGGATGGCAACTATGTAGCACACATGCTGCTGCTCCCCTCTTGCTGAGCCCCTGACTGAGTGCTAACTTACCATCTTACACCTTACACTGAGATCAAACATGGCATCAGTCCTTCCCATCACTATGAATTTATTCAAGATGGCAAGACAGAAGCAGTCTGCCTACCACCCCTGCTCTAACTCACCACTGGTCTTCTTGATTTGATGATACTCCCAAAATAATGAGCAGGCAGAAGTGTGAAATTATGCGAAGAAAATGAGATTTCCTGACTATCAGAAAACATTCCATATGCTTGTTTTCTATGATGCTTGGATAGGGTGCTGAAATTCAGTTCAGAAACTTACTGATGCCTGCTCTGGGTGCTATTTGAACTGGGGTGAGTTGAATAAAATTTAGGCCCTGTCTTCAAGAAGTTAGCCAGTTAGTCCAAATATTTATTAAACAATTCCTTTGGCAGATGCAATGCCTGGTGCTAGGGTTACAGCAGTGAACAAAACAAACCCTGACTTTGCCCTCATGGAACACGTAGTCTAGAAGGGAAGATGGGAAATCAAAACATATAATGGTTAGCTAATTACAAGTACATAATGTGCCTCAGCGTTGTAGAAGGGCACTACTCTTAGTGTTTGATGGGGGCTCTGAGTTTGTAGTGGGTGAAGGGGTTTGCCATCTAGTAATAGAAATAGCCACAGAAGCAAACAAGTAGAACTTGATATGACACGAACAATAGAATAGCTACGTTCAAGGAATAGAAGCTGTGCTAAAGACAGAATGATTAATTCCATTTTGTGGAGTCAGGGAAGAACACATAGGGAATACCCGAGGGAGGCTGTAGTGGATTGAATAGGGTGTCAGTGGGCAGGTACACACAGAGGGAGGCTTGCCAGATGGAGGTAATAGCCAGAATTCGAAAGCGAAGGAGAGCCGCTGCCTAGTGTTTGCAGGGAGCTATAAGAGATTCTGAGTGGCAAGTGATAGCCTTTAACACAATAAGGATCCCTCTATGACATATAAAGAAGCTTACACTTTATTATTGATTTTTGTACTGATTAGACCGACATTGACATGGTCCCACTTGTTACAGAAAGATCATTTCGTGGCAGTATTGAGGATGGATTGATGGGTGAAGTAAAGCCTGGAGATAAGGAACACAAATAGGTTATGATACCATGTGAGGGAGCTAATGAGGAATATTATAATGGCAAATTTGAAATGCCCAAATCCAAATACCTAATCCATTTTACACTTTTTGTTTCCACTTTACTTTTTGTGTGATAATGGAGAAGAAAAGGGGAGAACACATATGAAAAATATTTAGGAGGTAAAATTCACAGGATTTGTTAATTTTTAGGTCATGATCCCTGGGAGAGAAGACAGGTGATTGAGCTTATGGAGGTTTTACTGAGTAAGATGCATATTGTAGGAGGTTTGGGCTAAAAAAATGATGAACTCAGTGTTGGATGTATGAAACCTAGATGCCTGTGAACATTCAGTAAATATGTCCAAAGGGATATATGGATCTAAATTCAAGAGAGTTGTCAATCCTAAAAATTACGGATTTCAGCATTGTTGGCATATTATGATGGTTAAAACCAGGGGGATAAATGAAATTACCCAGAAAGAGCATGTGTGGTAAAAAGAGAACCTGAGAAGAGAGCCCTGGGGAGCATCAACATTTAGTTTGCAGAAGAATAGAATCCAAAGCAGTCTGCAAAGGAGTAGTCATATATAATATAAGAGAAAAATCAAGAGAGTGAGGTCACAAAAGTCAAGGTTAATGAAATTTAAAGAAGATGGTTTCTTTTTTTTAAAATTAATTTATTTATTTTTGGCTGTGTTCGGTTTTCGTTGCTGTGCGTGGGCTTTCTCTAGTCGAGGTGAGCAGGGGCTACTCTTCAATGTGGTGCGTGGGCTTCTCATCGTGGTGGCTTCTCTTTGTTGCAGAACACAGGCTCTAGGCACACTGGCTTCAGTAGTTGTGGCACACGGGCTCAGTAGTTGTGGCTCACGGGCTTAGTTGCTGCGCGGCATGTGGGATCTTCCTGGACCAGGGCTCGAACCCGTGTCCCCTGCATTGGCAGGCGGATTCTTAACCACTGCGCCACCAGGGAAGTCCAGAAGATGGTTTTTGTAATGTAGAGAAGTGAAGTAGGGGCATAAAAGTGTTAGGTTTGGCATTCATAAGGTCACTGCTGACATTTGGTGAAAAGAGCTTCAATAGAGATGGATAAAGAAGGCAGATTGCAGTTGGTGAAGATGAGAAAGTTACAACATATAGGGCACTCTTTAGATTGGATGAAAAAGAAAGGGGGAGGAATTAGGATAACAACCAGAAGGGGATGCAAGAGGGTTTCTTCATAGAGTGAGAGAAAATCGGCTCCTAGGAAGAAGAGGAAGTCAATGGAGCACAGAGTAAGATGGGAAACGATAGGAACAGAATTCAAGTGAAGGAGCTGGCGTTCATCTTAGTTTGGATCTCTCTAGAAACATGCTGAGACAAGAGGGCAAGGGCAAGTAGTTTCTTCAAGAGTTCAGGAAATAACAGTAGGAAGGTAGAAAAGTAGGACAGGGAAGGAAGAGAGCCAATAAAGGATAAACTCTCAAACCAGCCACCACTGTGGGTGACTGGAGCTTAACCCCATGGAGAAAGTCTAGGAAACAGGGTGAAGTGCGTGCCACAGAGTTTTCTCATCCTAGTGATGGGGGAATCTTGGGCATTTTACTCTGACTACCATCAGACATTGGTTGAGGAATTGCCGCTTCCAGGAGTTTTAATTCCCTGGCACTTCCAGCCTGCATTGCAGGTGGCTGAGCAGTTATCTTCTACTTCTGGTAAAATATCCCCAGCTGAAGAGATGTTGTAGGTGCTGCAGGTTGTGAGTTGGGCCAGGTCAACTGAAATACTAATACTCAGGAGGTATGTGCTGGGCAACAACAGCTTCTCCTACAGCTTGGAAGATTGACTCTTTGCTGAGTAAATGAAGGCGTGGGATTGAGTGGATTCTCCATTACATTTCATGTAATTGGTGTGTGTATGCTAAATTTAGCTAATATCTTCATCATATAGCAATTTTAAGAGTTAAAATTATGTTTGAATAGTAATCTGTAAGGTAAAAACCTTTTCCCCCGTCTTATATAGATAATTAAAAATCTTGATGTAAGACTTCATTCTCAATCCATATAAGATGGTATTTGATTTATTGTAACTGATCTTGCAAGAGCACCTGGAAACGGAATTTTACTGTGAAAAATCAAGTTTATGACTAAGTACATAGAAATTCAAAATCATCAATGAGGTGGGCTAGGTATTTAAGGAGTGAGATTGAAGGTGCAAAAGACCCCACAGACTTCATAACCTTAAGATAAGTCATATAATATTTGGGCTCTCTTATAGAGACAAACATAGGCATTGACCTCAGATTTATTTTATTTTGAGTTGTCTTGCTGTGAAAGATATGAGCGGTAGTTTAGGCTGTGGTGATATGTTTATTCTAGACTTCTCTTAGATTTTGATCAAACTGAAAATGATTTTTCCCATACATAATGATACTAATCACTTTATTTTCCCTTTAATATGTGAATCTAGTCACTAAATATGAGAAGAAACAACTAAAATGTTTCAAAGTAATTGCCTCTCAAGGATGGGACATCAGGGTGAAGAAAGGCAAAATGGGAGACTGCTAATGGGGTCATAAATTGCTAGTTTTACTTGACCTTTTAAACTTGGCACATACATTTATTTTTTCATAGAAACCTTTAAAAATGTTTTGTGGAACAAAGAGGCTAAAAGAGATAAATGGAAAGAGGTGGTGTACCAGAACTGTAGTGCAGAAGAACAAAGTTCTGGGAGGTGAGGATGATAAAGTGGCCGCTTCCACACGCAAGCACAAAGAAGCATCATGTGAAACACATCCACAGAGGGGAAGAGGGCATTGGTGGGGACTGAGCTGGTTAAAATGAACAGGCCTCGTGTTCCAAGCTGTGTGTTGATATTATAGCCTTTACATCTCACTTTTCAGACTGTAACTTAAGATTCTTCCTCAAAAAGGTATTATTTTGCTTCTTGTAACATGATGGTACCCAAACAAAATGCAAGTCTTTCTGGGCCAAGAAAAATGTGGTGGCGGTGAGAGCATTACCCTTAAGGGATAAGATGTTGGAGTGAGAGTGCTAAGCATCAATGAAAAGGCCTCCTGAGAACCTGTTGAGATTCCTAAAGTGTATGCCTGGGGAGAACATGAGCCTTCTAGAAATGGGCAGAACAAGGACAGAACCATCTATTCCCTTCTGGGTAGTTGTGAGCTGCCTTTCTCTGTAACTATAAAGCAATGGTGTTGCATCTGAGGACTGGCTCGAGAACTGTTTCTGCTTAGTTGCTACATGATACTGAATAGGTTACTCAGCCTTTCTACTCCTTTGTTTCTTTCATAGTAAAATAGAATGGTAGTCTCCACTTCCAGGGGTGGTTGTGGGGAATCACATGAAGTCATCTATGCAAAAGGCTGCCTGGCTGATGATATCAAGTGCTGATTTGTGCTTTTTGCTCTTTTTTTTGGGGGGGGGGCAGTTGGTACTTTATTACTCTTTGATCAGAATGAATGCTTTCACATGAGAAATCCATTTTATCATGGTATTTGGGTCTTCGAACGTTTGTCTAAAAATAAGGATTATAAATTTCATGATGTATGCATAACAAATGTGAGAATTTAAAATATAGCCTTTAAGGATGTTAAAAACAATTGCTTATTTAACATGGACAAAACCAAGATCAGCAAAGAGCTCGGGTTTCATGGAGAGCATAAAATTGGACAAATTCCTAGATAAAAAGCTTATAATCCAATTAGCTGTCAGGAGTCCATAAGTGTTTATGCAAAAATCATAGGACTGGAGAGGTTTTCAAGTTAAATGCAAATGTGATTTCTAAAAAAGTCCTTAACTTCCTTGTTCATTCTAACCTCTTATGTGCATTCAAAATGTCATTGAAATACTAAAAAAAAAAAAATTTAACCACTTTAGTGTGACAAGTTGTCTGTAGCTAGATGGTTGACTGGATATAAAACATTATTCCCCTTCAGCTATTAAAGCTGTTCTTGAAAAAGAATCTCTCTCAATTTCCTTCAAGATCACTTGTGCTTCAATGAATAGTATTAAACCTCTTTGCTTTGGTAATGTCACTTCATCAGCATGATTTTTTGCCCTTGACCCCATGAGAGATACAAGTGAGAGGTTCCTAACTGAATTGTATTGTCAGCTGAATATAAGTATGATTTTCTGATCATCAGAGCTGCTCATAGATGGAACAAGCTATAAGTGTTTTTGTTCACTGGAGATGTTCAAATACAGGCTCAGTAAGTGGTAGGTAACATGTTAGCTCAGTTACCCCAAGATGTTTTGACCCTAGGAAACCAGAGAGAAGTATTTGGACATGCCTTAGATGGAAGAAAGTATTGGGTTATTCGCCACCTGTCCACAAACTTGCAAATAAGCACAACTGTCTACTGATATCAAGCTAGAGAATAGTAACAGGTCATTAGGTTTACTTCTGTATGTCAGTGTGTGTCTCCACATACCTTGAAGACCACGTGAATAAACTAGGTTTGTATCCTTGTACTCAGGCTTACTTGTTGTGCGACAAGTTATGCTATGGTTCTAAACCTGTTTCCTTATCTGTAAAATGGGGATATCAATGATACGCTGCTTTATAAGATCATTGTGGGGATTCTGAAGGCAGTGTTGGAGCTTAGCGCAGCCTAGCACATGGGAGGCATTCAAAATATATTATTTATTAAAAGGAGGAGAAAAGAGTGTCTCATAAGGGGATTTTCCCAAACCCCAAGACTACTCATCTCTCTGGAAAGTTACTACCTTATTTCAAACTATGTAGAAGTCCTCTTCTGAAAGTCTAAGCATAGGATGGGTTCTTGGACTAGATGACTCATGAGGTAGCTTCCTACTCTGAGACTCTGTTATTTTGAATATTTGATTCATAGTATTCACTTAGGGTAAACATTTCAATATTTATTTTCGCCAAATATCAAGAGCCTGGCTATCCTGGGTAAGCATTGTGTAGGATGAGGAACTAGCATGGTGGAGTGGAATTCAGTGGACTTTGGAGCCCTGCGGACCTAGTTTAAATCCTAGCTTCCAATACCTGTTAGCTGGTAACCACCTGAGGCAAGTTCCTTAACCTCTCTGAGCCTCAATATCCACAACTGTAAAATGAGGATAAAATAATATCCAGAATATCTGGAATGAAGATGTAATGAATTAGTCCATGTTATATCGTATACTACTGGGTATCCAGGAAACAATTTTTCTGCTGACTACAATTTTCACTTTTTAGCCAGGTGTGCCTGCATGATTAAACACAGCCTGACAGTGTTTTATTCCCACTCTCTAAACAGTAGGAATATCTTCTACCTTGCCCAAATGTTAGGATGTAAGATTTTGAGATTGCACCCAGTTTGTGTTAATATAAAGGCCTTAAATAAAATGCTTTGGTTAGAAACAGTTTTGGCTCGTCCACAAACCAGCGACAAAAGTGCCTGGCATCCCAAGGGCAAAGCAAATGATTATGTGACTGGCTTTATTCGCTTAGGGAAGAACTTGTGAAATTTTCTGCCAGCAGCTTAAGTACATGTTTCTGTGGCTTTCGCTTCCCGTTTTGTAGAGCTGTGGTGGCAAGGTTTTCTTAGCACGATGTGCTGAATTTGAAGAACTGGATGCATTAGTTCATGAAGTTGAGCGCATCCTAGCTTCAGCCTCACCACTGCTTTTGCTTTGGGGGTTTGGGGGGCTTCTATTATGTTCAGGGTTTAACCTACCACTTTGCCAGCATTGACCTGTCACTGAGCTCTACATGCTATGTTTTTATTTCCTGGGTTGCCCAGATGGGTTTGCTCTGTGTTGTGGAGAATGTGGTTCATTAAGAGCTTCAGGCACAACCTGCAGGTGCTTTTTAATTTTTCTTGCTGTTTGGTTCATCGCTTCCTTTTTTTTTTTTTTCACATGTTTATTGGAGCATAATTGCTTTAAAATGGTGTGTTAGTTTCTGCTGTACAACAAAGTGAATCAGCTATACATATACACATATCTCCATATCTCCTCCCTCTTGCATCTTCCTCCCACCCTCCCTATTCCACCCCTCTAGGTGGACAACAAGCATTGAGCTGATCTCCCTGTGCAATGTGCTGCTTCCCACTAATTATCTATTTTACATTTGCTAGTGTATATATGTCCATGCCACTCTCTCATTTCGTTCCAGCTTACCCTTCCCCCTCCCCGTGTCCTCAAGTCCATTCTCTACGTCTGTGTCTTTTTTCCCGTCCTGCCCCTAGGTTCTTCAGAATCATTTTTTTTTTATTCCATGTGTATGTCTTAACATGTGGTATTTGTTTTTCACTTTCTGACTTCACTCTGTATGACAGACTCTAGGTCCATCCACCTCGCTAAAAATAACTCAATTTCATTTCTTTTTATGGATGAGTAATATTCCATTGTATATATGTGCCACATCTTCTTTATCCATTCACCTGTTGATAAACACTTAAGTTGCTTCCATGTCCTGGCTATTGTAAATAGAGCTGCCATGAACATTGTGGTACACGACTCTTTTTAAATTATGGTTTTCTCAGGGTATATGCCCAGTAGTGGGATCTCTGGGTCATATGGTAGTTCTATTTTTAGTTTTTTAAGAAACCTCCATAGTGGCTGTATCAATTTACATTCCCACCAAGTGCAAGAGGGTTCCCCTTTCTCCACACCCTCTCTGGCATTTACTGTTTGTAGATTTTTTAATGATGGTCATTCTGACTGGTGTGATGTGATACCTCATTGTAATTTTGATTTGCATTTCTCTAATGATTAGTGATATTGAGCATCCTTTCATGTGTTTGTTGGCAATCTGTATGTCTTCTTTGGAGAAATGTCTATTTAGATTTCTGCCCATTTTTGGATTGGGTTGTTTGTTTTTTGGTATTGAGCTGCGTGAGCTGCTTGTATATTTTGGAGATTAACCCTTTGTCAGTTGCTTCATATGAAAATATTTTCTCCCATTCTGAGGGTTGTCTTTCTGTCTTGTTTATGGTTTCCTTTGCTGTGCAAAAGCTTTTCAGGTTCATTAGGTCCCATTTGTTTATTTTTGTTTTTATTTCCATTTCTCTAGAAGGTGGGTCAAAAAGGATCTTGCTGTGATTTATGTCATAGACTGTTCTGCCTATGTTTTCCTCTGAGAGTTTTATAGTGTCGGGTATTACATTTAGGTCTTTAATCCATTTTGAGTTTATTTTTTGTATGATGTTAGGCAGTGTTCTAATTTCATTCTTTTACATGTAGTTGTCCAGTTTTACCAGCACCACTTATTGAAGAGGCTGTCTTTTCTCCATTGTATATTCTTGCCTCCTTTATCAAAAATAAGGTGACCATAGGTGTGCGGGTTTATTTCTGGGCTATCTATCCTGTTCCATTGATCTATATTTCTGTTTTTATGCCTGTACCATACTGTCTTGATTACTGTAGCTTTGTAGTATAGTCTGAAGTCTGGGAGCCTGATTCTGCCAGCTCCATTTTTCTTTCTCAAGGTTGCTTTGGCTATTCGGGGTCTTTTGTGTTTCCATACAAATTGTGAAATTTTTTGTTTCAGTTCTGTGAAAAATACCATTGGTAGTTTGATAGGGATTGCATTGAATCTGTAGATTGCTTTGGGTAGTATAGTCATTTTCACAGTGTTGACTCTTCCAATCCAAAAACATGGTATATCTCTCCATCTGTTTGTATCATCTTTAATTTCTTTCATCAGTGTCTCAAGTTTTCTGCATACAGGTCTTTTGTCTCCCTAGGTAGGTTTATTCCTAAGTATTTTATTCTTTTTGTTGCAATGGTAAATGGGAGTGTTTCCTTAATTTCTCTTACAGATTTTTATCATTAGTGTATAGGAATGTAAGAGATTTCTGTGCATTAATTCTGTATCCTGCTACTTTACCAAATTCATTGATTAGCTCTAGCAGTTTTCTGGTAGCATCTTTAGGATTCTCTATATATAGTATCATGTCATCTGCAAACAGTGACAGCTTTACTTCTTCTTTTCCGATTTGGATTCTTTTTATTTATTTTTCACCTATGATTGCTGTGGCTAAAGCTTCCAAAACTATGTTGAATAAGAGTGGTGAGAGTGGGCAACCTTGTCTTGTTCCTGATCTTAGTGGAAATGGTTTCACTTTTTCACCATTGTGAACGATGTTGGCTGTGAGTGTGTCATATATGGCCTTTATTATGTTGAGGTAAATTCCCTCTATGCCTACTTTTTGGAGGGTTTTTTTAATCATAAATGGGTGCTGAATTTTTTGAAAGCTTTTTCTGCATCTATTGAGATGATCATATGGTTTTTCTCCTTCAATTTGTTAATATGGTGTATCACATTGATTGACTTGCGTGTATTGAAGAATCCTTGCATTCCTGGGATAAACCCCACTTGATCATGGTGTATGATCCTTTTAATGTGCTGTTGGATTCTGTTTACTAGTATTTCATTGAGGATTTTTGCATCTATGTTCATCAGTGATATTGGGCTGCAGTTTTCTTTCTTTGTGACATCTTTTTCTGGTTTTGGTATCAGGGTGATGGTGGCCTTGTATAATGAGTTTGTGAGTGTTCCTCCCTCTGCTATATTTTGGAAGAGTTTGAGAAGGATGGGTGTTAGCTCTTCTCTAAATGTTTGATAGAATTCGCCTGTGAAGCCATCTGGTCCTGGGCTTTTGTTTGTTGGAAGATTTTTAATCACAGTCTCAATTTCAGTGCTTGTGATTGGTCTGTTTATATTTTCTGTTTCTTCCTGATTCAGTCTCAGAACGTTGTGCTTTTCTAAGAATGTGTCCATTTCTTCCAGGTTGTCCATTTTATTGGCCTATAGTTGCTTGTAGTAATCTCTCATGATCCTTTGAATTCTGCAGTGTCAGTTGCTACTTCTCCTTTTTCATTTGTAATTCTATTGATTTGAGTCTTCTCCCTTTTTTTCTTGATGAGTCTGGCTAATGGTTTATCAATTTTGTTTATCTTCTCAAAGACCCAGCTTTTAGTTTTATTGATATTTGTTATTGTTTCCTTCATTTCTTTTTCATTTATTTCTGATCTGATCTTTATGATTTCTTTCCTTCTGCTAACTTTGGGGGTTTTTTTGTTCTTCTTCCTCTAATTGCTTTAGGTGTAACGTTAGGTTGTTTATTTGAGATGTTTCTTTTCTTTTTTTTTTTTTTTGCGGTACACGGGCCTCTCACTGTTGTGGCCTCTACCGTTGCGGAGCACAGGCTCCAGACGCGCAGGCTCAGCGGCCATGGCTCATGGGCCCAGCTGCTCCGCAGCATGTGGGATCTTCCCTTGCCCCCCACATCGGCAGGCGGACTCGCAACCACTGCACCACCAGGGAAGCCCTGAGATGTTTCTTGAGGTAGGATCATATTGCTATAAACTTCCCTGTTAGAACTGCTTTTGCTGTATCCCTTTTGCTGTAGATTTTGGGTCATCGTGTTTTCATTGTCATTTGTTTCTAGGTATTTTTTGATTTCCTCTTTGATTTCTTCAGTGTTCTCTTGGTTATTTAGTAGTGTGTTACTTAGCCTCCATGTGCTTGTATTTTTTACAGATTTTTTCCTGTAATTGATATCTAGTCTCATAGTGTTGTGGTCAGAAGAGATACTTGATACGAATTCAGTTTTCTTAAATTTACCAAAGCTTGATTTGTGACCCAAGATATGATCTATCCTGCAGAATGTTCCATGAGCACTTGAAAAGAAAGTGTATTCTGTTGTTTTTGGAATGAATGTCCTATAAATATCAATTAAGTCCATCTTGTTTAATGTGTCATTTAAAGCTTGTGTTTCCTTATTTATTTTCTTTTTGGATGATCTGTCCATTGGTGAAAGTGAGATGTTAAAGTCCCCTACTATGACTGTGTTACTGTTGATTTCCCCTTTTATGGCTGTTAGCATTTGCCTTATGTATTGAGGTGCTCCTATGTAGGGTGCATAAATATTTACAATTGATATATCATCTTCTTGGACGGATCCCTTGATCATTATGTAGTATCCTTCTTTGTCTCTTGTAATAGTCTTTATTTTAAAGTCCATTTTGTCTGATATGAGAACTGTACTCCAGCTTTCTTTGATTTCCATTTGTATGGAATATCTTTTTCCATCCCCTCACTTTCAGTCTGTATGTGTCCCTAGGTCTGAAGTGGGTCTCTTGTAGACAGCATATATACAGGTCTTTTTTTTGTATCCATTCAGCCAGCCTGTGTCTTTTGGTTGGAGCATTTAATCCATTTACATGTAAGGTAGTTATTGATATGTATGTTTCTATTCCCATTTTCTTAATTGTTTTGGGTTTGTTATTGTAGGTCTTCTCCTTCTCTTGTGTTTCCTGCCTAGAGAAGTCCCTTTAGCATTTGTTGTAAAGCAGGATTGGTGGTGCTGAATTCTCTTAGCTTTTACTTGTCTGTGAAGGTTTTAATTTCTCTGTCGAATCTGAATGAGATCCTTGCTGGGTAATCTTGGTTTTAGATTCTTCCCTTTCATCATTTAAAATATGTCCTGCCACTCCCTTCTGGCTTGCAGAGTTTCTGCTGAAGTATCAGTCGTTCACCTTATGGGGATTCCCTTGTGTGTTATTTGTTGTTGTTCCCTTGCTGCTTTTAATATTTTTTCCTTGTATTTAATTTTTGAGAGTTTGATTAATATGTGTCTTGGCATGTTTTTCTTTGGATTTATCCTGTATGGGACAATTGTGCTTCCTGGACTTGATTGACTATTTCCTTTCCCATATTAGGGAAGTTTTCAACTGTAATCTCTTCAAATATTTTCTCAGCCCCTTTCTTTTTCTCTTCTTCTTCTGGCACCCCTATAATTAGAATGTTGGTGCATTTAATGTTTTCCCAGAGGTCTCTGAGACTGTCCTCAATTCCTTCCATTCTGTTTTCTTTATTCTGCTCTGCAGTACTTATTTCCACTCTTTTAGCTTCCAGGTCACTTTTACATTCTTCTGTGTCAGTTATTCTGCTATTGGTTCCTTCTAGAGAATTTTTAATTTCATTTATTGTGTTCATCATTGTTTTTTTGGTCTTTAATTCTTCTAGGTCCTTGTTAAACGTTTCTTGTATTTTCTCCGTTCTATTTCCAAAATTTTGGATCATCTTTACTATCATTACTCTGAATTCTTATATAGGTAGAGTGCCTATTTCCTCTTCATTTGTTTGGTCTGGTGGGTTTTTATCTTGCTCCTTCATCTGCTGTGTGTTCCTCTGTCTTCTCATTTTGCTTAACTTACTGTGTTTGGGGTCTCCTTTTCACAGGCTGCAGGTTTGTAGTTCCTGTTATTTTTGGTGTCTGTCCCCAGTGGGTAAGGTTGGTTCAGTGGGTTTGTGTAGGCTTCCTGGTGGAGGGGACTAGTGCCTGTGTTCTGGTGGATGAGGCTGGATGTTGTCTTTCTGGTGGGCAGGTCCACATCTTGTGTTGTGTTTTGGGGTGTCTGTGGCCTTATTATGATTTTAGGCAGCCTCTGTGCTAATGGATGGGATTGTGTTCCTGTCTTGCTAGTTGTTTGTCATAGGGTGTCCAGCATTGTAGCTTGCTGGTCGTAGAGTGAAGCTGGGTCTTGTCGTTGAGATGGAGGTCTCTGGCAGATTTTCGCCGTTTGATAGTACGTGGAGCTGGGAGGTCTGTTGTTGGACCAGTGTCCTGAGCTTGGCTCTCCCACCTCAGAGGCACAGCTCTGATGCCTGGCTGGAGCACCAAGAGCCTTTCATCCACACGGCTCAGAATAAAAGGGAGAAAAGAAAGGAAGGAAGGAAGAAAGAAAGAAGATAAAATAAAATAAAGTAAAATAAAGTTATTAAAATAAAAAATAATTATTAAGAAAAAAATTTAAAAAGTAAAAAAAAAAAACGGACAGACAGAACCCTAGGACAAATAGTAAAAGCAAAGCTATACAGACAAAATGACACAGAGAAGCATAGACATACACACTCACAAAAGGAGAAAAAGGGGAAAATATATATATATCTTTGCTCCCAAAGTCCACCTCCTCAATTTGGGATGATTCGTTGTCTATTCAGATATTCCACAGATGCAGGGTACATCAAGTTGATTGTGGAGATTTAATCCGCTGCTCCTGAGGCTGCTGGGAGAGATTTCCCTTTCTCTTCTTTGTTCGCTCAGATCCCGGGGTTCAGCTTTGGATTTGTCCCCGCCTGTGCGTGTAGGTTGCCTGAGTGTGTCTGTTCTTCGCTCAGACAGGACAGGGTTAAAGGAGCCGCTGATTCGGGGGCTCTGGCTCACTCAGGCCAGGGGGGAGGGAGGGGTACGGAGTGCGGGGCGAACCTGCGGCGGCAGAGGCTGGTGTGACGTTGCACCAGCCTGAGGCGCGCCGTGTGTTCTCCCGGGGAAGTTGTCCCTGGATCCCCGGACCCTGGCAGTGGCGGGCTGCACAGGCTTCTGGGAGGGAAGGTGGGGATAGTGACCCGTGCTCGAACATAGGCTTCTTGGTGGCGGCAGCAGCAGCCTTAGCGTCTCATGCCCGTCTCTGGGGTCCGCGCTGATAGCCGCGGATCACTCCCATCTTTAGAGCTCGTTTAGGCGGTGCTCTGAATCCCCTCTCCTTGTGCACCCCGAAACAATGGTCTCTTGCCTCTTTGGCAGGTACAGACTTTTCCCCGGACTCCCTCCTGGCTAGCTGTGGTGCACTAGCCCCTTTCAGGCTGTGTTCACGCCGCCAACCCCAGTCCTCTCCCTGGGATCCGACCTCCGAACCCTGAGCCTCAGCTCCCAGCCCCCGCCCGTCCCAGCGGGAGAGCAGACAAGCCTCTCGGGCTGGTGGGTGCTGGTCTGCACTGATCCTCCGTGCGGGAATCTCTCCGCTTTGCCCTCCGCACCCCTGTTGCTACGCTCTCCTCCGTGTCTTCGAAGCTCCCCCCTCTGCCACCCGCAGTCTCCGCCAGCGAAGGGGCTTCCTAGTGTGTGGAAACCTTTCCTCCTTCACAGCTCCCTCCCACTGGTGCAGGTCCAGTCCCTATTTTTTTTTTTTTTTCTTGTGCCCTACCCAGGTACGTGGGGAGTTTCTTGCCTTTTGGGAAGTCTGAGGTCTTCTGCCAGCGTTCAGTAGGTGTTCTGTAGGAGTTGTTCCACATGTAGATGTATTTCTGATGTATTTGTGGGGAGGAAGGTCATCTCCATGTCTTACTCCTCTGCCATCTTGAAGGTCTCCTCCCATCGCTTCTCTTCTCTCATTACCTACATTTCTCCTCCAATCTCAAGAATGAATTTCCTCCTTATAAAGCCCCACCGGCTGAGATGTAGCTTGCGTACTGCTACCTGCTTGACTGCCCTGTGGTTTCTCTATGAGGGCAAAGAAAAATAGTGAAATTAACTCATTCAAACCTGAAGGTTTTCTGAAAATAGGTGTGAACAAATTATGTGTCCTAGGAATTAGCCAAAGCTCAGTAATTAATAATCATTTTATCTGGGTGAATAAGGAGAATGTTTAATAAGTATGGCTAATGTTGTCTACAAACAGTCCTTTCTCATTAAGAGGAACAGTATAGCAGTGTTTCCCTCATTGGTGATGTCTGGCACTGAAGGACAAAAGTAGAAAAGTGACTATGAGTGAGGGGTGTAGCGAGATTTCATTCAACGAATGTTACAGAACACCTGGCATATGCTAACCACTGCACACATCATGTCATTACCCCTCACAACAGTTACCCCAGTGCAACCACAATTGTACCAAGGCATAGAAAACATGGCAAGCCACAGGGACTTAATCTAATTTACTTACTTTGGTTCCTTGTGACCTGGGTCCAGATCCACACCCATCAGACTCTAAAGCTAGTGCTCAAGGCCATGGAACTGGGGCTTTTTCATCTAGATGCAGAGTTACATTTACTCATGTGATGACGGTTGGTGCTGTCCCAGGAAGGAAATCCCTGTTCTGGTGGCATTCTACTGGGGAGGTTGGTAATGAACCTGCCCAGGTTTCACTCTGTAGGTTACATGCCAGCAAAGTGCAGAGAGAAAGGAGGACACTTGGTGAGAACACTGGAACAGGTGTTCACTTCATCCCAAAGCGTGTTTATAGATACTGAATGTTTCATCAGCAAACAGGTGCGTTTGAGGGGCTAACGTTTATTCTTAGGCAACTTTAGATTGGGCCACAAAGTAACACCAAGTTCCTGGAATAATTTTAGGATCCTCTGAAGTGTGGAATTTCAGTGAGACAGAAAAGAATGAGAGGTCTCCTAAGTACAGTCATTGAAGGTATCTTGGTCCACAACTTGTGGAAGTTCATTTAAAATTAGGGAAAACTTGGGAATCACAGGGAGTCACATCAGGGAATCACAATCCTTGGATGTTTATTGGACGCTGAAAAGAACCAGTGCATCAGAGAGTAAACTGACCATTAGCTAGCAGGCTGGGACCAGGGGTTTAGATTAAGCCCTTTGCTTCCTTTTTCATTTTTCTGGAGAAGAAAGTGATGCAGTGACTGAGTACAAAAACTTTAGGGTCAGGTGCCTATAAACCCCAGCTTGGACACTTACCACCTATGGGATCCTGGGCGCTCTGCTTAAATTCTCTGTTTTCTCCCCAAAATACAATTCATAATTGGATCTAAATATTTCATAGGTTGTATGACTGTTAAGTAAATGCTGTATACATTTTGCTATTGCCTTCATCCCTTTGATCCTGGCCTTTTGACACCTTTATAAATGTTTCCACTAAAAATGGAAAGGCAAAAAGGAAAGACAACTCAAAGTACTTAATGTTTTGTGTTTTTAAGTAATTTTAGCAAAAGGACAGGTGAGTCTATTGATCTGAAATTAGATCAGTAGCTTGAGTTCATTCATTTCCCTTCTAATATGAATATTCATGAATTGACTCTGCTTTAATCATCTAGTCCTCACAGAAGATCTGACAGTGTTATTACAGCCAGCATGTGCTGGCTGCCCACTCGATGCCCAGCTGGGCATTATTGTAGAGGTCCGGGATGTGAGAGGAGAGGTAGCTGGAGCTAAGTAGTAGTCACCTCCTGCACAATTCTCTTTGAAATAACCATACTTTCCATATATTGTCATTTAGCACTGGGCTAGATGCTGTGAGGGACACAAAGACTTAAAAGTCCGATCACTCTTGTAGTTTATAATCTGTTATAAACAGATCATAACAGATTATCATCTGTTTGGACGTGTTTGGACGATGTAACCCATTTGCCCATAGACAGTTAACTAAGAACTTTGGAGTTTGAAAGATGAAAATGAGAATACAAAAGGGAACCGTGGGCTGGGAAGGGTCTAAGACATCGCCTTACCCTATCCTACCATCGATGTCCTAACGTTGCCTGTGACTAAACACTAAGTCAATGGCTCGGGTAGTAAGCGTGCACAGCCTATGGGCAGATCAAAGCAGATTGTTGTGAACGACTGACTAAACTAAGGCAGTTTCCTGGCAGAGGCAGAAATTGAATTGTGTTCTGAAGGATACGTAGGAACTGGAAAGACAAAAAAAGAAGGGTATTTGTGTATGTTAAAGGATCCCAACTTATTTGAGGAATGAATTTACAATAAGATACTGGTTTTGTTGTTTTTCTTTAAATACAGCATTTCAAAAGGAGATATTGTGAGGTGATTCTCAAGAATAGTCTGTTCCATGCTGTGCCTAATTCTGGGCCAGTTGAAGGATGAGAGGACATGGTTGGGATTCATGAGGAAAGATTAAAGGGGAGGCTGCAAGTGATTTAACAGGAGAGTAAACAGAAAGCTATTCATCACTACTGGAGATAGCACAAGTAAGATACACGGTTTAGTTTGAGGGATTTAAATAAATAAGAAAAGACATTTTAATATTCCCCCCACTCCTACTTTAATCAATTACTGAATATTATTTGCTCTTCTAATCTTTTGAATTTACTGACCTGTCTGTCTCTATTGCCTTAGCCTTAACCCAAGCCACCTTCTCCTCTTGCCTAGATGATAGCAGGACCCTTCAACTGGCCACCTCACCATATTCATTCTTGTCCCACTCTCCCAAACCACTCTCTATATCCTGAACAATCTTTAGTAAAAGCAAATCAGGGCGTGGCAGGTTTGTTCCTTAAAGCCTTTCAATAGGTTACTATTGTTCTTAGAACTAATCGCAAACTTTTTAACATGGCCCACCTGGCCCTGCATTGTAAGCCCTCTCTTCCCAGGCCTCAATATGTGTCTATTGCCCGTGCTCTGTATGTTGCAGCCATATGTGTTACTGCTTCTCTCATTTCAGGAACTTCCCATGTGCTGTTCCCTTTGACACGAATACAGTTCCCCTCTCTTTTATGTAGCCAAAGATTGCTTCCTCAGGGAAGAGTTTCCTGGCCCCCTAGACGAGGTTAGGTCCCCCATTAGGTCCCAGAGAGACATTATTTTTATCTCACTTGTAATTATTTGATGTCATCTTTCCAAGAGACACTTGGGGTACAACTGGTGAACACAATAGGCGAGGCTCATGACACTTACATTCTGGCCGTTGGAGGAAGATAATAAGCACAATAAATAAATCATAGTATGCAGGATGATAAGTGGTATAGATAAAAGAGAAAGTAGACTAGAGTAAGGAGGATCAGGAATGCTGGGTGAGGGAAGCAGGCTGCAATACTGAAAAGACTGGTTGGCATATCTCCATACCATATGCAGGTTAACTCAAGAAATATTATAGTGTTAAATGTAAAAACTAAAACCATAACCCTGTATAAAGCCTGGCATGGGAAAGTCCTCAATACATATTTATCAAGGTGACTAGTGGACAATATTATCATTATTATTATACGCATGCAAAATTCTAAGTTTGGGTCAGTCACAGAATACATGCAATCCTCCCTTGGTTGCACAGCAGGCAAACCGAGGCTTACGCCAGGGTTGTCTAATCCTTCTCTGAAATCTCCTGTGGTGAAAGGGAATTCCTTTCACTGTTTTTCCTGTCTCCTGTGAGACTCTAGCAGGGTCCAACAGAGCTAATTAATTACCCTGTCATGAGGGCATAGGGACTTCCTGGCTGTGATTTCTGAGGGCGCCCGAGGATTGAGGATCTAATGACAAAAACAGAATCACTCTGTTCCAGAGAGTTGATATGAGGATAGATTTGGTATCTCAACCCTTGGATGTTTCTGTCTGTGTCTGTCTCTCTCTCTCTCTCACACACACACACACGCACACACACACACACTCTCTCTCTCTCTCTCTCTCTCTCTCTCTCTCTCTCTCTTTCTCTCTCTCCTTGTCTTCTGGAAAACAAACCGCTTGGCTCCTGGGCAGCTTAGCTTTAAATTGGAAAATGCAGCCTTGCTTGGCAAAACAACAGTGTCACAGCCTCCCCACTGCTCAGAACAGCTTGTGACATACACCCCTGCAGGCAAGACCATAAAGGGCTGTCTAACATCCTGGAACCACCAGTCCCCAAAAGGACTTTCCTGTGCAACTTCTTTAGAATTCTAGTCTGTGGGACCTGTCTTCTCTTCTCTGGCAGTTTCTCACCCTGGACTTGAACTTTTGCTTCGTTTCTCTCCATTTAATTAGTGACCCTATCTCTTAGAAGAGATCATTAGAAACCCACGGTGGCCCTGGAGATGCGAATCAGAACAGAATTCAAAGGGAAATAGAGGAACCAATGACTTGGAAGTCTGAAAGAGCACTCTAGTCCCTCTGACCTTCATAACATAACAAGTTCCCTTCTAGGCCACTTTACAGAGGCCCCAATTCAAACAGGTGCTCCTATTTACCTCTTCTCCCTGTTCATCTCAAATTAAAAAAAAAACTAGATTGAAGCCAGTTCTTGCATGGTTCTGATTATGTCTCACCTAGATGGTGGTGGCCCCTCATAAATCTTGCTAACTCTGGTTTCACCCACCCACACCCATCTTACATTCTGTAAGCCAAACCAAATGGAGAGAATCTAAAATCCTTAGCTTGCATTCAACAACCCAGCCCCAGTCCTCTAGCGATACCCAATGCTATTTTCATCTCCTACATGCTGGCCAAACTTGCCTAACCGTAATTCCAGACCATAGGTATGGTCGGGGCTGTTCTACTCCATACTTTGCTCATTCCAGTCCTAATGCCTAGAAATCCATCCTGGGCGTGTTGATCACTTACCTGTCCTCACTGGTCCACCTCAGATATCATCAATGGAAACAGCCTCTCCTTCCTATGAATTCTCATCAATTATATCATTTTATAAATAGACTGCATTTGACTGCATTTGCATTCGTACTAGGTTGTAAGCTACTGGCTGTCAATGACTGACTTGTATTTGCATCACTCAGAGCTTAAGGCTTTGCACTTAGTATTTAATAAAACCTCATTGATGGGTGAATGGACAAAATGGCACCTCTTCTCAATGCCTGTCTTCAAAATAGTTTAGTAAAAAGGCATTATGGTACTAGGTACATCAGAGCCTTTCCAAAATATGGCTCATTTTAGAACAGACTTTAACATAGTACAAGTTTACCTTAAATCTTATCAATGGGCATTTTTCATTGGAACGGTGTGAAAGACCATAATAAAACAATCTTTACCTTTAATATAGTCAGTCCTATAACACAGATCATAACATCATTATAAATTTTGTTAACTGCAATTACTTTTGAAATTATAGTTGAAATTTTATAACCAGAGCCAGATACAGGAGAAACACTCAGTCCCCAACTTAATATGGTTGGACTTAAGATTTTTCGACTTTACAATGGTGTGAAAGCCATTCAGCAGAAACCGTACTTCGAATTGTGATCTTTTCCTGGGCTAACATATGAGGTATAGTACTCTTGTGATACTGGGCAGGGTACTGAGCTGCAGCTCGCAGCGGGCCACGTGATCGCAAGGGTAAACAACTGATACACTTATAACCATTTTGTACCCATACAACCATTCTGTTTTTCACAGTCAGTACAGTATTAAATAAATTACCTGAGATAGTCAACACTTTATTGTAAAACAGGCTTTGTGTTAAGTGACTTTGCCCAACTGTAGGCTAGTTGTAAGTGTTCTGAGCATGTTTAAGGTAGGCTAGGCTAAGATACAGTGTTCAGTAGGTTAGGTGAATTAAATGCATTTTTGACAGGATATTTTCAGTTTATGATGAGTTTATCAGGATGGAATTCTACCAGGATATTTTCAGTTTACGATGGGTTTATCAGGATGGAATTCTACCATAAAGCAAGGAAGACCTGTACTTAATTATATTTAAGATCACATTCACTACTTTTTAATTAAGAGCAATTCAGCATGTTCTCTGCCTATTTTCTCCCCAGACTTTAAGCTGAGCACAACGCTGCCTGAGGGGCAACGTTTACTACCTTTAAGCATTTCTGAGGGGGAGGGGTGTGTGTGTGTGTGTTTGTGCGTGCACACGCATACTTCTGGTTCTTGCTCCGATGCTTCAAGGTTTCAGTTTCATGGAGCATCAAAACCTCATTTCCTTCTAGCCTTTGATTTTATTGAAAGAAACATTAACTCACTGCTTCATAATTAAGAAAAGCTCTTTGTGCCTGCTACTTCCCGCTTTGTTTTTTTCTTTTTCCTGGTATAAAATTAGGGGTAAACAATATCAACAATTGAAAAAGAAATTGGGGAAACACCCTGCTGGTTTGGGGACTGTCTTCCTATTAAGTAGTTCTCCTGGTGGTGGCCCATCCGATGGTCCTAGGTACTCCTTCCCATCAGCTATTTCGACATTCATATGCTTTCTGCTTTCTTCCAACTGTCTCAGGTCACCTGCTGAGCTTTGTAGTCTGCGTCATCCTTGTGCTCTTTGTTTATAGAAGATCAGTCTCTAACAGAGACAGCTTACTTTTAGGTAGACTTCGACTCTTTTTTTCCAATTTAAACTTTTAACTTTAAGGCATATACCTTGTAAAGCAACAATCTAAAGCAATTTTTTTTAACAGTCAAAAGACCCCAGAGGTAGAATCCAGCTGAATAATTTCCCCTTTCAGTTTTACATTTTGAAATGTGTTCTGGCTTACATTTTGATTTCTAGGACTTTCAGACACCACTCTTCATTGTTCTTTGGGTCCAAGGTATAGAGGGTCTTAACTGGTTGGGGTGGGCAGAAGGGCTTGACCCAAGACCTACATTAGTACCATATTGTTCAGTTCATGCACGACCTGGAAAGGATTGACCAAGACCTAGATTAGGACTGCGTCAGGAGTAAGGAATGGACCCAGAGCAAATGTGAAATCAAACGATGGAGCTGAATGGCTGAGGCACACTGTTAGTGTCAACATTTACTGTGTACCTACTATGTGCTTGGCACTGTGCAAAGTACAAAAGTTGCAGTGCTGAGCAAGACAGACAAACATTCCTAGAAAAGGAACAGATATTAAACAATTACACAATAAATACTCTGAAGGAGCATGATAGTGTGTAATAGAACTGAACCAGTCAGGGCAATTAAGGAAACTTACCCATTGAAAATGGCATTTAACTGCAGATCTGAAGGAAGAGCAAATAACGGAGGAGGAAAGAGTTCTCCAAGATGTAGTACAAGAGAAGGCCCAGAGGTAAGAAAGATCTTGGCATGTTGCAGAAACTGAGTGAGTGGCTGGAGTGCCAAGAGGCTGGGGATGGGCATGGGGTGGAGATGGTTGCAAAATGGGACTGGAACAGTCTAAAAGTTATAACAAGCTCAGACATTAGCCAGGCAATCTTGTGCCTTAGCTGTGAGAGGTCCAGCAACAGGGATCCTAGCTAGATGCAAGGGGAAATGGCTGTCTGCAGACTATCCATTCAGGCTTAGGGCTGAAGTATGAACCAGGCATACTTGTAGGTTCAAAGGACTCACCTAGATAAATGAGCATCTATCTGAGTCCTAGTTACTGAGTGCAGTCCACATAGGACTGCAGGCCTGGAAAGAGACTGAGGTATGAGTGAGTCATCAGATTTAAGCAGTAGGAACCAAGCTAATGGCTGGTCATAGAGACCAGGCCAATGTAATATGGGAGCCCAGAGGGAACCTGGAACTATCCCCGGGTCTGAAAAGCCACTCAAGAACAATGTGGGGCCCTGGTACCTTCACAGGGCCCCTGAGTCTTTATTTTGTAAAGATTTGACTGAACTCTAGATTTTCCTGGATCGTGGGTCTCATGCTCTTTGTATCTCTCTGCCTTATTCTGGGCTGACTCAAGGGCTGAGCCATGGATCTAGCTGTGAGACACTGTGGAGGGGAGAGACTGGACCAAAAGGTGGGGGGGTGTCAATGCTACTCTCCTATAATGTGGGGCTTTCACACTGTCATTCTTTACAAGCTTTGAAAAGCATCTTTATAAGCTTTGAAAAGCATCTCTGAAATTGAACAGAGTAAAGCATTTCTCTTGAAAGCCTGAGTAGTACTGTCCTAAATCCCACACCATCTTGTGATGAAATCTCTTTTGCACCCATCTACGATCTCTTTTGATTTTTTCCTATCTCTTAATGTTTTAGTTGCTTTTAAAAAAAATACATAGTTAGGTTTCCCAGCTTTGGGAAATTAAATGCACACTGTGATCCTGGTTGGAGGTAATGCACTGAATAGAAATGATCCAGAACAGTGAGGGGTAGGTCAGTGCCACCAAGGAAGTTAATGCCTATTTAACATGTGTTAAAGATGAGCTGGATTTGGGGATTACAGCTCACCCTGAGTACTGGGGAACAAAATGAAGTGTAACTCTCACGACTCATTTTTCACCTTTTAATTTTCCCTTTTCTACTCCAATCCCCACCCCCCTTACCTCCAATTAAGATGTGGATCACATAGAAATAAGCCCTGTTTTTCCCCTTGCTAGACATAATCTCATTTCAATCTTACACCAACCCAATTTTGAGGAAATCCTAGAAAGTTTGTGTTGTAAAACTCATGTCAGAGGTGCCTTTGATGTGCCCTGGGTCGTGGATTATGCAACATATTCTTGCTTCTGGGGCCCCCTGACACCAGGGAAAAGCACATCACTCAGTGGCCCAGAATCTCAATAAATACTCGGTATCCTGCAACAGACAAAGAAAAAACAACTCTCTAGGAATACTTTTGGTCCCTGGATGAGAAATGTTTTAATATTGGAGTAATTAGTTAACCCAAACTAAAGTCTTCTGCCTGCTATCTGGTGAGTTAGGTGTCTTTTAACTTGGGTTGGTGGGAACAGAAAGTATTCTTAGTCTCCTGTGAGCCCTGATGATGATTTTTCTCTAATCCTTTTGGATGGTTTCACTCCTGGCCTTAGCTAGTTTCTCCCGTGCTCATCAGTACTGTGCTGAAGACTCGAGGGGACTCTCTGCAGGGCAACCCAGCTCCATCTGTGCAGAATTCTCTCTGGTTCTCTGCCTTGTGAACTCCAGTCCCTTGGGCCTCCCCACATTCCTATCTCTGTCTATTCAACTCAGGGAGGTCACGGGCCATTCTTCTGGGTTCCCCTCTCTGTGCCGCGTACTGGAGACTCTCTCCAGGCAGTAAGCTAGGGCAATTGTAGGGCTTTCCTCTGTTTGTTCCCATCTTTCAGGGATCACTGCCCTTCATTGCCTCACATCCAGTGCCTTGAATACCATCGGCTCATTTATTTTGTCTGTATCTTTTAGTTGTGCCAGGCATGAAATCCAGTCTTAGTTACTTTCACTTGGCTGAAAGCAAAATCCCTCCAGGGCTATTTTAAGGTGGTTTAACCTTGTTTTTGACACTCACTTTTTGAGGCCCCACTCCATATGAAGGTAAACACATAATGAGTGATCTGACAGTAAATCTTTATTTTGCATGAAAAGATTTTTACGGCTTTTCTTTTGAAACTATTAATTTACAATTATTTAAAGTTTCTTAGCAAAGGAATTTTTAGAATTAAGAATTTCACCTACAAATCACTTTCAGATTAATTGTTAACACTAAATTGAGTAATGAAATTGCAAGAATTTTACATTTTTAGGTACACACTTACATACTTATTCATTTGGTTTTACATAGTTTTGCTGCCTTTTTAAAATTTCTTATATATTTTCAGGGGCTGTTAAATAGCTCACAGGCTCTAGGAATTGGGCCTATAGTCCCCAGTGGGTGAAACAGCCCTGCTTTCTTTTGAGATTCAAAGTGGTAGTAACTACCACTTATAGTACCTTTATTATCACCCCAATCATGGTCTCTGAGCATGAGATGCCCTTTGTTTCCCCAAATGCCAGTAAGGCATCTTGACAATTTCCATATTTTCCTCTGTTAGGTACTAGGCAGGAATAGGTTTGTCCCCTTGGGCAAAACTGTGGCCTTTATCCCTGGTGAAGCAAGTTCTTCACCAGCTCAAAAGTTCTCATGTCCTAGGGACTCTGCTTTCAATCCTTTGAAATTAGTGGTTCTCCCCCAAGGCTATCTCCATCCCCTGCTCCTTCCCACCTTGAAGGCGAGTATCTGGCAATGTCTGGAGACATTTTTAGTTGTCACAGTATTGGGGGGAGGAGGGTTGCTGCTATTGGTGTCTTGTGGGTAGAGGCCAGCGATGTAACTAAACACCCAACGGTACTCAGGACAGCCCCTCACAATAAAGAATTTTCCAGCCCACAATATCTACAGTGATGGGGTTGAGAAACACTGTCCTAAATCAGTGTGGCCTCAGAATGCAGAATTGTTGGGCTTACTCAGAAAAGCACCATTTCTGCTGGCCTTGTTGCCTGTTTGTTTTTTAGATTTTTGTCTTAGTGAACTCGATTAATTCATATCATTCTAACTTTGAAGGGAATCACCATGGTATTTTTAGCAAAATTAGCTCAAAATATTCTACAGAAAGAGCAAGCTCTAGCTTCCCTAAAATCATAGACTCTGGGCCCCCGAGGAGGGCCACAGGCTGTGACTTTGGCCACTGGAAATACTAGATTCACACCAAGGCTGGGCAGAAGGTCCACTGAAACATGGTGACTCTTTCTCAGGGCATTTTTTTCCTTGCTACTTCATTGACTGCTCAGCTAGAGCCAACTTTGCATAACTTAGAAATCAATGAATTTGTCCCCATCTAGCTATGACCATGCTCCATCACCATCCATTTTCAGTCTCACTAAAACAGATACTTTATAATCAGCAATTATTTTTGTATTTGTTCTGGGGTGAGTAGGAATTGTTACACTTCTTATGAACAAGAGGGAATTACATGGAAAATCCAATGGAAATATATGAGATGTCATTGACTCCTTTATTAGCCAGGTCTGATTTATAATATACTTACCTGCCTAGAAATGAAGAGCTCTGTCTGAGGTAATTACTAGGAAACAGTACTGTCTGTCAATATTCTCTTTTTTTCCTATATTCTTATCTAATACGGAAATGAACCAACCTTGTATTTCTTATCCTTGAGGTGTTCTGCTTCTGAGTTTGTATATAAAACGCTATGTGTATTATACATAAATTTTGGTAACATCTATACTTATCCTCGAATGTTTTCATTTGAGCTGGTAGTGATTTTAGTTTCCCAAACATATGTTAGGCCAGCTTATATCTTTGGAACCTTAGCTCTTGCTGTTCCCTTTAGCTGAAATGCTTCTCTTGTCCTCCTCTTATAGGGGAGCAGCTACCTTTATTTTAATCAACTTAAATAGCTATCTCCTCTAAGAAACCTTTCCTTAACTTTCTCCCAGCTAGGACTGTCTTATTACTTTTGTAGACTTTAATAAATTTTGCCTTTGTGGACCCTTTTCTCTATTAAAGTTAAAATTTATATTTTCTAGTTGAATTAGTATAAAACCGAATTTAATAATATATTAAAATATTTTTGTACCTAACCTAAAAATTTATTATTTAAAAAAAATTTAAAATGTTTTCAAAGGCCCCTAAAAGTATTATGGGTCCTAGACAGTGTATCTGCTATGCCAGTTGGATAAGAGATCCCTGACCTCAAGAGTTAGAATTGGTCAATTGTGCTGCTATTGAAAAACAAATATACAAACAAGTATAGCAATCTATTCTTAATGACTATTAGTCCCTTAAACACAGGGTATTTGGCTAATTCATTGCTTCTAGTTGTGTCTAATGGGATACCTGGCATGAATTAGGGACTCACAAATGAACAAACAAATAATGCTATTCTGGTATTTTGAAACCTTGGGCACCAAAAGACTCAAATTCATGAGAACACAGCGGGGCTAGCCTATATGAGAACCTTGGTCACTGCCATTTGGTACTCTTTTAAAAAGACTTCTGGAGGCTTTTGCTTCTGAGAGAATGGAGTAAGATGTACGTTCCCCATCCCTCCCACTAAATCAACCAAAAATCTTGGATGTTACATGTAAACAAAGCTCAGACAAAGAAAAGGTGGACTGGCTGGGGACTTCACATAACAACCAACACAATATTGAGTTCCCAGGATTTCTTTTTACCTCATATCTCAGACTGGATATTGGAGAAGCTGGCAACCTGGGATATTGATACTTGCAGACAAAACAGCCCCAAGAAAGCCTGCCACCTCTGTAGCCAAAGGGCCTGGAAAAGGGCAGCCTAGCAATGCAGCAAACTTTTAGAAAATAACCCTTTGACTATATCCAAAAAGCACAGAAAAACTTCAGTCCTATTTCTGTCTCTGTCAGCGAAGACCAAGTGGGGACCCTGGACTTCTACCCTTGCCACGCTATAAGGAGGCTCCCCTAGACTCCTGCTGGGGTCATATCAGAGAAGGCCGAGTAGGGAACCAGGACTTTAGTTCATGCTGGGCAGTAATGAGTAGGCCTCCATCCCTGCTCTACAGTATCAGGGGAAAACATGGGGGGGAGCCTAGACTTTTACCCGCTTTAGGCAGTAATGAGGCATCCCTACTTCCTCCTCCCTGGAGTGGTATCAGAGGGGGACTAGTGGAAATTCAGTTTTATTATTACACAACAATAGCAAGGCCATAGTGTCAGTGGAGGCCATGCGGGGAGCCGCAAAGAAGTACCTAACCCCCTCCCCAGCCAGGGTGGTATCAGTGGGGCCCTATTGAGGAGCCTGAACTCTACTTCTGCCCAGCAAAAGGGGTCCCTCCCCAACTAGCTGTCATAGGAAGCCAAGTGGAGAACCCGGACTTCTACCTTCACATGGCACTAACAAGGTGACATTCCCCATACCTACTAGAGGAGTGTCAGAGGAAGTATGATAAAACATAAGCTTTAAACAGGATCCTGAGTCTTGTAATGTAACAACCCAAGGTCAATCGAAAATCACTCGTCATACCAAGAACCAGGAAGATCGCAAACTGAATAAGAAAAGACCATCAACAGACACCAAAACCAAGATGATATAAAATTATCTGACAATAATTTAAGTGGCCATCATAAAAGTACTTTAATAAATACTTATAGACATGCTTGAAACATGAAAAAATAGTCTCAGCAAAGAAATAGAGTTTCAGCAAAGAAATAGAAAATATAAAGAAAAAGCAAATATAAATTTTAGAACTAAGAAATATAACAACTAACATAAACTCAGTGGATGGACTTGGCTCAACACCATAATGGGGATGATAGAGGAAAGAGTCAGTGAACTTGAGGACAGAATAATAGAAAATATCCAATCTGAACAACAGAGAGAAAATAGACTTGGGGAGGGGTGATTAAGAGTGTCAGGGACATGATGGGCTATAACAGAAGATCTAATATTCATGTCACGGGAGTCCCAGAAAGAGATGAGAGAGTGGGTTAAAAAGTTTTCCAGGAATAATGGCTGAACATATTCCCAAATTTGGGAAAAAGACGTAAACCCATAGATTCAAGTAGTAAGAAATCTCTAAGCAGCATAAACCTAAAGGAATCCACACCAAGGCACATTAATAGTCAAAAGACAAAATATACATCTGATAAGGGACTTTGTATTATCCAGAATAATACAAAGAACACTTATATCTTGAAAATATCCAAATCTTTTGTTTTTTTTAATCTATTTCACAAAAGAAGATAGAATAATGGGCAATAAGCACCTGAAAGGATGCTCGATATCATTTGTTATTTACAAAATGAAAACTACAATGAGATATTATCTCACACCCACTCGAATGACTATAATAAAAAAGATAGGCAATAAAAATGTTAGGATGTGGAGAAAGGAGAACGCTGATTGTTGCTGGCGGCAGTGTAAAATGACACAACCACTTTGGAGAACACTTCTGCAGTTTCCTTTAAAAAATTAAACAATTTAGTGTATGGCCCAGTAATTCCACTCTTAGGTATACATCCACAATAAAAGTATACAGATATTCTTAGCATCATTATCCATAATACTGGATACAACCTAATATTGGATACAGCAAAAATTCGAAACTACCTACATTGCCACCAATTGGTAAAGGTTCTATAGCCATACGATGAAATACATTCAGTAATAAAAAGGAAAAATTACTGATATGTGCACTATGACATGAATAAACTTCAAAAACATTATGCTAAGAATCCAGGTCAAAAGACCACATATTGTATGATTATATTTATTTGAAATATCCAGAAGAAGCAAATCTGTAGAGACAGAGAGAATAGTGACTAGCTGGGCTGGAGAGGTGGTGAGGGGGGTGATGGTGGGGATGACATTTTGGGGGGTGAAGGAAAAAGTGCTAAAATTGTTTTATGATCATTGTACAACTTGGTAAATTTACTAAAAGATCATTGAATTGTACACTTGAAATGGGTGAATTATATGTGGAATATACCTTACTATAGTTACTGATTATGTATAATACACATACATAGATACATATATGTGTATATATATGCATATATGTAGTCTCCATACACATATAAAAAGCTAGTTTGTATTTTGAACCAGAAGAGTGAATAGAAAGGAGAATTTTATATGATATCCAAAGCCTGTCTTGTATTCTCCATTTCATTGCTATTTTTTATTAATTGTATGGAGAAGCCATCTAAAATACTAGGTATGTCTGATGCCTTTGTTTTTTCTGGTGCCCCTACCTACTTCAAGGTGATTAAAAATTTAATTTTCTTTTCAGATGTATGGTTCTGTGTTTAGTTGATGCTAACAGTAGGACTCATCTAAATCATAAATACTGATAAGTGAATTATAAGATACTTGGATTAAGTAAGGATAAAATGAAACCAATACATGGTTGCCAAATCAACTCAATGTGTGTTCTATGTATGGGTTCCTTTCTAATTGTAAAAAAATATTATTTATTCCTAAATCATGAAATAGATGGTGAAATAACAGATATATTATGAGTATTTTATAACAGATAATATCCAATTTTAATTGAAAAAATTAAGTTGCCTAAAAATTAAATAATTTAAACACTATGATTGGCATGGACTTAATACTACACATAATGTTACATTTGATGAGAGAAAGTTTTAGTTGACACGTGAGAAGCTGGCATTTCAAAAAGAGAAGGAAATGTATTTTAAAGTTTTATTTTGGAAAAACATAAGGACGGACTTAAAGACAGAATTAAGTTAAAAACATTAATTCATGACCTTTAAGAAAAAATGCGGTTGGGCAGTTGCATAGACTAGCAGTCCCCATTGCCAGTCTTCGTATCACAATCCATAAGAACTATTGGGAAGTCTGAGACAGAAACAGAACAAACAAAAAATAATGACTCTCGAAAGCAGATACCTGAAACATGTCAAGTATTGCTTTGGATAGAGAATAAAAGGTATAGTGGAAAATTCTTTTTACTGGGCTGTGGAAGTTTCAGAAAAGTCTAAAATCTCTATTTGTTGTTGTTATTGTTTTAAGAAGAACCAAAATTAACTGATCTTTTAATACAGGAATATTCTCAGTTCAAAGTAGGACAGAAGAGTTCTAACAAATATTTAAAATACTCTGCTATAGGCCAGCTACCCCATTCTTATAGTCAATGTTTTGTGTTTGGAACACACACACACGCACGCACGCACGCACGCACGCGGCTGAGGGAACCCAGTGAGAGGGATCAGTGATGTATTAATCCAGAGTAGTTAATAGCCCTGCAGTCAAGGGAGCAAGGGCAGAGTGGTCACGGAAGGAAGTCAGGGATTAGTGCCTCAGTGCTAAATGTCAGCTCCAAAGGGAGAGGCGAAGGCGGAAATAAACGCGTCCCTAGATGGCAAACTGCAAGGATCAGGCACAGAAAGGGGAGATCCATACAGAAAGGACAATAACAAATGTTTTGTCGCAAAAACTGCGTTCATGGCATGAGCACAGTCTACTGGGTTAAGGCACTGTGCAGCACCAGGCGATTAGAATTCTGTTCACTGTAACTGTGTGCACAGGAGCTCCCTACCTGGTCATTTAGGCTCAAAGACTGTTCTTGGCTAGTATACATTATTTTCTTTTCTCTGGACTGATTATTAGTCTGACTTGACTGTGTGGTAGATTAGTATCTTGCATTGTTTGTACACAGCTTGCTTATCTAGAGGGTAGCTGATATTTTTATGTAAATACCTAAAGGACTGCTAAACATATGGTTCTTAACACCATGCTATCTATTTCTATTTCAGCCTGGACAGTTTAAGACGGTGCAGCCTTGCTACATGTTGTAAGAAATGGCTGTAGGAAACAACACTCAACGAAGTTATTCCATCATCCCGTGTTTTATATTTGTTGAGGTAGGTGTATTTATTTGCCTTTACAGACAAATTGGAATAATTGTAGCAGTTTTTATGCTGAGAACTTGGATTATTTTGTAAAATTATTTAATCTTATGATAATGAAATTTTGATAGCACACATATTGGTAAAGAATTAATGAGATATGCCAAGTGTTTCTTGAATAGGAAGCCATAGAACAAGGTTCATGTATGAGGTACAAAATAATTGTGTTTTATTAGATTTCTTTTATTTTCAGTGGTGACTTGAATATATTATTAATTATGAATGCAGCATTTTGATTAAATTATTTTTTAAAAAATCAATATCATGTTTTAGGAATTCAATAAATGAGGTTTACAGATGATGTTAGTTGATGGCCTTTTGCCTTGGAGCCCATATAGAGAAAAAGAAATCTTAGAGTTGACTCTCTCCACTGGGCAGTTTTCTTTAGTGGGATATTGAGAACTTGTATAGTGTGCAGCTTCTTTTGTTCATGAATGATTTTGTTGAGTTGCTCCAACTTTGTACCAGCAAACAATTTCTCCAGCATCTTTTGGGTTAAACTTCCTGCACCCTTTCCCCACTGTACCTCCCTTTCTATAATGTTCGCTATGGAAGAGATAAAGACTTGGAAATTTTAGGAAATTTGGAATAATATGATAAAAAAAAAAGCTACTCCAGGTTATCTCAAAATAAGATGTTTATTTGCCAGAGACGATATTATACCTGCCTTCTCCAAGAGATAGAGCATCTACTCCAAGAGATAGAGCATCTAACAGATTGGTTTTTATCCTGAAAATTGTGTTTAAAATATGACGATATAAAGAGCTAAAAAGTAAATGTCCTAAGTTTCCTTTCTGGGTAACTACCCCTATAGTCTCTCCATCCCAAGGATCAGCTGTAGCTTGTTCTTATGTTATGGGGCAGGGGATCTTTTTGGCTGAGTATGGGAGGACGATGCACATTGATCCATTTTATTACCTGTGTGAAAACAGACACTAGAATTAAACCACTACTGATATTAGCAAAGATGTACTTTCAGTACATATGTTATTTAAACACAGCCTATGAATCAATGAAACAAGTTTGTTTTTTGTTTTGTTTTGTTTTTATCTTCTAGCTCTTGAAATAACTTTAGCTGTTTACATAGTCAGTTGGATAATTTTGAGCATTCCGATTTTGGGGCCAAATATATATGTTTGGCCGATCCTTGAGTTTCACCTTATAGATATCCCTTGGTAGTTTATATGAACAAATATTACTAGATGATTTATTTTCTGGTGATATTTGTGAACCTGTTTGTATTGCAGAACCAGGTGGAAATATAGGAGATTAGGTTGGGACAGAGGTGTTGATATAAGTTAAGATACTCAGACTCAAGCTATATCTCTGAAAGGGTAAACAAAGAACTCATCTCTCAACATAAACACATATTCTTAATACTCTTATCTTGCTGTACAAGGCCAAGAATAACTCCTTTCAGACAATAACTATACATTATATATATTGTGGGTTCTAGTTACTATTGTTCATATTGAAATTGTAATGTAGAAAAAGGAGTCCTTTCTCCCACTGCTCATGGGGGAAATGGTAGAAGGCTGTAACACTATATTTTTCAATGTTAAAACCCTTTCTCTTTTGTCATAAGAAAAATAAAATTTTAAAATAAACTAGGGGAAATTTAGAATAAGTCACCTGTCATCATCCTTACCCTCATGGTAGCAATTTTATTTTAAATTTTCTTAAAAATAGAACAGGAAACAAACCTTAAAGTAAGAGATTTAATTTATTGCTGGAAGCTCTATCTCTAAAGATTTTCAGCCCTCTAATGTGTGAGCGATGAGCTTGATGGGTAGAGCTAACAACAAAAGACATAAATTAGTCTTTGTATGCCTTAACCTGACACAAACATAAATATAAGAAAAATCTTGGAGAGGAAAGATAGCTTATTCTTTTTCTTGCTGTATTGTCATTTTACTTTGCATAGAGGTTTAAGACATATCACTGACTTATCTGAAACAATCAGGAGAAAGAAAGAGGAAGTGAAGTAGAATAAAGTAGAAACTGAGAAGGGAAGAGGTGACTCTCAAAGTGGCTTTCATGATTCTCATGCATTTCATTCATCAAATGCTTATTGTTATACGTACCCCATGTTCATTGCTGCACTGTTTACAATAGCCAAGATATAGAAACAACCTAAGTGTCCGACAATAGATGAATGGATAATGCAATTGTGGTGTATATATACGGTGGAATATTATTCAGCCATCAAAAAGAAGTGAAATACTGCCATTTGTGACATGTATGGATCTCAAGGGCATTACACTAAGTGAAACAAGTCAGTCAAAGAAAGAAAAATACTGTATGATTGTGAAATATGAATATGTGGAATACATATGTGGAATCTGAAAAGGAAAAATAAACAAGCTCATAGATACAGAGAACAGATTTGTGGTTGCCAGAGGTGGGGGTACAGTGAAGAGGACAGAAGTGGGTAAAGGGAGTCAAAAGGTTAAAAATTGTTAAAGTCTCTTCTGAGATTGTGCAACAAAACTTTGAGTAAGATCCAATGGGAACAAAACAAAAGAAAATATTATTTACCTGCATTATAACAGGAATATCAGAAAACTTGATCAAAAATAACTTGGTTAAAATGTCAATATGATCAATAAATATCTCTTCACATTGCTTTTTAATTACGAAAAGATTCAAACAGAGAAAATAATATAACAGACATCATTGCACCTACCATCAAGACCAAATCTTAAAATTATGCCATATGTGCTTCAAATATTTTTTCAAGGAATATAAAATATTACAGCTATGGCTGAAATCCTGTTATCCTAGACCCAGAAGTAACTACAGTTGACCCTTGAACAATGTTGATTTGAACTGCACGATTCCACTTATATGGAGATGTTTTTCAATAGTAAACACTACAGTGCTACACAGTCCATGGTTGGTTGAATCCGTGGATGTGGAGGAACCATGGATCTGGAGTTCTGACTATAAGTTACATGTGGATTAACCCCCACATCGTTCAAGGGTCAGTTGTGTGTATGTGAAGTTAGAGACTTCATTCCCTTGCATGATTCTTACACGTATTTTCATATTTTCCCTACATGTCCATATATTCATAAATTATATTTTAGGGAGACTTTACATAAATGATACCATAATGAACTTTCTTTTTGCAACTTACCTTTTCATTCAACATTATGTTTCTGAGATTTGTCCAGACTGGCAATTCATTCTTTTTAATTGTTGCATTTTATCCCATTGTGTGACTATACCTACTGAGGGATGGTTTGGTTGATTCTTTGTTGTTTATTTTTTTTAAGTTTTATACTCTTACAGCTTTTTTATTTTTTCTTTTTTTGCAGGAAATATTCTTATTTCTGTCTCTATGCACATGTGTGCAAGGGCTTTCCTTGGATTGCCTAGTGGTGGAATTGTGGGGAGATGATTACATTTTCCAGTTGTGTGTTGCTTCATTGTAGAAACAATATTAATATTTTAAATCAGTTTTCTTGAAAAAACTTTGTTAAACTTGATTATTGGTTTTACTAGTATCTGTATATTTCTTAGATTTTTTTTCAGTTATATAATCTGCAAGTAGTAGCAGATCTGTTTTTTCTTTTCTGATTGTTACAATTAATTTGTTTTTCTTATTGGTTTGGCTAAGGCCCCCAGTGTAATATTGGATAAAGGCAGTGGTAGAGGACCTCCTTACCTTGTTGCTGATTTTAAAGGAAATACTTCAAGTGTTTCAATATTAAATTATAAATAAGCATGGACTTATTTTTTCTGTTCTGCCTTCTAAATTAGATTCCTTGTTTGAATCCCCCTTTATGTTACAAATTATAGATTTTATTTCTATTCTTTTAAAGATTAGTCCTACATTTTAAATATATAAACAACAAAAATTGAGGTTAATCAATAGCTCTATGCTTCTTTTAATGATATTTTTAGGTCACTTCAGGACCTTGAGTGTCATTCATGATTTTTATATCTTCCTTAAATTTTTCATTAATTTTTCAGTCAGGGCTTCAGTGACTTTACCCGCATATTCATCAGTTTGGAGGTTTTTTTCTTACCATTCCTCCGTTTATTCTTCTCCTTCAGGATTTAATTTCCTCATGAAATTTATCCCTTAGTAGTTGTTTCAGCAAGGATCTAGTGAATTGTAAAACTTGTTAATATTTATCTGAAGTCATCTTTACATTACAATTAATCTGGAATGGTGATCTCTCTTGGCATTGAATTCTAGATTGACTAGTTTATTTTCTACTCTCAGAACTTTCATAATGTTAATCCATTTCACTCTCCTTCCATCCCATGTCTTTATTGTTGCTATAAAAACTCTTTTCTCTTATTTACTGTTCTTAATAGGTAATCCACTTTTTCTCTCCAGTTGCTTTTACATTTTTCTTTGGTGTCCTGAAATTCAGTATAACATGTCTAAGTGTGTATTTATACTGACTAGGACTTGTTTTACATCTTGAATATGAAGCCATGTTTATACCAATTCTATAAAACTCTCAGACATCACATCTTCAAATAGTCTCTTCCTCCATTCTCTGTTCTCTTTTTCTATTTGATGTATGTTGGATCTTCTCATTCTTTCTATAGTCCATGTCTCTTAACCCATCTTTTTTTAATATCTAGAAGTTCTATGTGCATTTTAAAAAATCTGTTTTTATAGTATTTCTATGCTTATGGTTTTTATTTTTTATTCTTTCAGATTATTCTCTTTTCTGAAATTACTCATATTGTAATCCTCCTGTATGTTGTGTCTGTTGTCTCTAGCTCATGGTGGATTGTTTATTTATATTTTTAATTATTCTTAGCTCATTTTTGGCAGAGCTTGCTTCCTCTGTAGAATCCTTCTGGGCCTTAGGTTTTAAGAGTATCTCTTTGGAAAGTTTTTACATGCATGTTTCTCTTGGGTTTACGCTACTATATTCGTAAGTCAAATTTGCACAATCCCAAAGTATAATTAATCAAAGTTCATCTTCCTTGTAGTCTTCCTGTGCCAGCAGGTGGATTTACATAGAACACTTCTTCTCTGAAGTGAAAAGCAAGCTTTCAGGAATTCTGGGTTTTACATAGGAGTCTCAGTTCCAACTCAAGTTCTCAGGATGTCCTATCCTCACGGACATTAAAACCCAAACCTTGTTACTAAGATTGACATGTACCCCTTTCTCTAGTCCCACTTAGGTTCACCTATCATCAGTTTACTCAGTTACCACTCTTATTTTAGGTATGTTTTTTGATTGAGCTCACCTGTGAATTAAAATAAAGAAAAACGCTAACCATTGCTTGTAGATGTTTGCATTAGAATGTTTTCATGCCATCTTTGTTCCATGAATGCATTCATTCATTTTAACACTCACATTTTTAGAACTTATTTTTCTCTCCCAAGTCATTAAGTGTTTTGCTCTTTTTGCATACTTTACATACTAACTAGGTTTCTGTGACTTGGATCTCACCAAGTTTTTTAAAGGTCCATGGTTGTTGGGCCATGTTTAACATGTGTGGGAGATGGAGGGTGGGGATGAGAGACACAAAGTGCCCACAGTTGGAGCACTGATGTGTATTTTCTTGGTGATTTCAACTATATGAGCACAAAATTTTGACTGGGGGCCGGGGGCGGGTGTGTTTTATTTGTGGCAATTGGTGAGGAGAACAGATGCCAACCAGTCTCTAAAATTCAAATGTGCTGACAAAGCAGAAGCCTGCTGACAAAGCAGGAGCCTGCCTTCTGGGTGAATTTTTCACTTAGAAGGCTGAAACAGTGCTAGAGAGGCTATCTGACAAAGCAGCATGCAGCAGGAAAGCTCTCATGATGGTAACAAGTCAGGAGAGCATTGCTCTAGGTAGTCCTTGAATGTCACAAACCAAGATAAGGGTTACGATGTCATTGTAGAGAGAGCAAAGTTTGTAGATTAAGAGAGTACATATAGAAGGTAATGGGCTGAAAGGAGGGGATTAACAGTGGGAGGACAGCAGAACAGATTGAGAAGTATGATATGCAATGGGTAATGCAGGTGCTTCCAGAAACCAAGCCCTCGAATGTTAGATATTCAGAAAAACGTCTCGTATACATCTCCCAGTGTCAGCTAATCCTTAAAATGTACCTTTCCGTGCCGGCTCAAGCCTCTTAAATGGAAGGCCCTTGACAAGAGAATAATGACTTTAAGGGCCAGAATATAAACTTTTCTATCACTAATGAGAGGGAACTTCAGAATCACTAAAATTCCGATATGGCCCACAACCATATTTCTGGCCAGCTTTCATCTCTTCACTGATCTGGTTCCACTGGAGCAAGTAAAAAAGAGCAAATGCTGAACTAGACAAAAGCTAGAAAAGTCAGAGGGTGTAGGTAAAGTGGTAGAAAGTTACCAACCTATAAATGAACATGAGGACATCAACTTCCTCATCCTTATTTTTACTCCCTGAAATCAATATTAGTTTCCGGTGAGGATACATGCACAACAACGTATCTTCAAATAAGTGATCAAAATAATCAGACATTCTTTGTGGTTTTCATCCTTAGTCCACTTTTCTCTTTCTCTCCCTCTGCCTTCCCTACCTCTGTCTCTCCCTTTTACTATATTTCTGATCCCCTTCCCTCTCTCCATGCTTTCCTTCTCTCTCTCTCCTTTTCTGTCATTTCAGCAATACCTCTCATGCTTGAAGATCTACAGACGGAGAATTTCCCTGAGGGAAAACACACTCAAACTGGTCATTGAAGTATAATTTTTTTTCCCTACAAATAAGAATACAAGCTGTTTGAGATCTCACATGTCCCCAAAATCAATACCGGTGTACTTTTGCAAAATACTTAAGGCTGAGATATCCCTTTTGACAAATCTTCCCCAGATATCAGTGGATTCCTCTCAAGACAATTTCACTGCACTCTCTGTAAAATCATGAAAAACTCAGTCAAGTCTCTTTCAAATATATTTGTGCTAACAGCAAAACTCTAAATGGAGCTTAGCTTCCTTGGCAGACAGTATTAAGTACCAGGAGTTGTACATAATGAATGCAACTGTTGCTTCATATGTATAGATGTGACAGTTTTATCATTTTGACAGTTGCTTGTACTTGCAATTGTCGTTGCCTTTTTTGACAACTCATTTTTCTCAGCTGTAACCTACAAGGTGATTGTTATAAATCCCAGCCTGAAGGTAAATAATCTCATGATGTTCTGCAAGAACTCGGTGATTCTGAGTGTCTTTCTCCAGGGCCAGAAGTTAAGGAATTCCACCTCATCATCTTTGGACAATGAATGGCATTTCAGTATCTTTGTTTCAAGCGCCTCAAATTTTAAAAGAAGAGTTGCTTGGCCTTGCTTTCTGCTCTTTACTTGCAGCTGCTAAGATTTAGCAGCTCTGATTGCCTTGTTTCTGAGACTTAGATTGCATTTATATTTAAGTCACATTGAGATCTTTTTCTCCTTTTAAAAGAAAAAGAAAAAAACTCTGCTGGTTCTTGCAAGGAGAAAGTATCAAAATCTTATCCTCATACATAGTAGAGTAGAATGAGAAAATAACTTGATGTCAGAAGCACTGGGTTTGAGTCCTGGCTCTGCCATTTACTGCTGCTAGAAACTTGCGCACCTTCTTTGAACCTCAGTTGCTTCATCTGTGAAGTGGAAATAGAAACAGCTTCTTCCTGAGCACTTTTGAGAAATGAGGTAATGCGCCTGAAAGTGCTTGTCAAGTAATAAGTGGTTAATAAATGTTAGCATAAAAATAATTTAAAATAACAGATTCTACCCAATATAAAACAAAATCAACGAAGATGAAAAATAAAACTAACCAAACACATACTCACACACACATATACATGGACACCAAACCCCTGACAATTAGAGAGGAACTCTGGCAGATTAATCCTCAGATATGCAACATTCCTGGCCTTAGGGGGATAATGTTTTTAGAATATATTGAGATGTTATCGGGTAAGGTTTCAACCAAAGTAATGAAAAATCTGTGGTCTTTTAAAACTTGCAATGACAAATGCACGTTATAAAGTACTTTCCCATGCATTTCCTTATTTAATCATTATTTTGAGTACTGTTTGCAGTACTGGGGCAAAAGGACGATGCCAATATTTAGGTATCTATTTTTCATATTATCAAAATACCAATGTTGAGAACCATCCACACCCAAGTGCTGTTTCCCAGGTTCTACCCAAGAATGCTTTCCTTAACTCAGCCACCTACTTTGTGTCGTTTTCCATACCACCTTATTCCCATGCTGTATACAATGTGGTAGCATGCTTCCTATCAGTTTCCCTAATAATTGACATAGCACCTTAAACCAAGCATTCTTCATAATGTTGCATGAATGCACCAATACTCTGATCCTCATAGAATTTTACATTCTACCTTATGGGTCACGAGCCCAGACAATCATGCCAAAATAATGACAGACTCTGGACTGAACAGTTATATTCTCCAAGAGCTATAGAAACATCTTGTCCCTACTGCAGTATATTATTTTGCACAGGCTGCAGGTGAATTCATTCTTTGCTTTGTGATGCATTTTTCTTATAAAATTCATCCTTTAAATCTAATATGAAGCAGTCTAAATTGTCACTGATATGTGTGGCTGGCCAAACTCTTTGTATTTCTCTTGATGTAATCTTGGAATTAGGATTCAAGCCTAATTTTTAAACCAATGCAATGTTATGATCATTTATTCTAAAACAACAACAAAAAAAAACCCTCGAATTCAAATCTATCTCACAGCATATAAAAATTATAATTTATAGGAATGTTGAAATAGCAATCTGTAGGGAGAAGCAGCTTGGCACTGTGTCCTAAAATCTTCAAGACTTTATACTCCCCTTTTGACCCCAAAAGCACACTTTTTAAATTGAAGCATAGTTGATTTACAATGTTCTGTTAATTTCTGCTGTACAGCAAAGTGATTCAGTTATACATATATATACATTCCTTTTGATGTTCTTTTCCATTATGGTTTATCATGGGATATTGAATATCGCTCCCTGTACTATACAGTAGGACCTTGTTGCTTATCCATCGTATATATACTAGCTCGCATCTGCTAATCCCAAAATCTCAATCCTTCCCTCCCCCTTGGCAACCACAAGCCTGTTCTCTACTGTCTATTGCTCACACCTGCTCATGGTGGATTCCAGAAGCTCTCCAGTCTTCCTTGGTTAAGCCTGGGATTGATACCAATGCTCATGAAGCAGTCTCTGGGCTCTTGTTACCCAAAGAATTAGAGAATTTTGTTCATCAGCTCTAGCCATGCATATCCATTTTCTCAAGCAAAGAAGCCACATAAAGGTGCCTCATCCCGGCCTTCCCTGGTGGCGCAGTGGTTGAGAGTCTGCCTGCTAATGCAGCGGACACGGGTTTGAACCCTGGTCTGGGAGGATCCCACATGCCGCGGAGCAACTAGGCCCGTGAGCCACAACTACTGAGCCTGCGCATCTGGAGCCTGTGCTCTGCAACAAGAGAGGCCGTGATAGTGAGAGGCCCGCGCACCGCGACGAAGAGTGGCCCCCGCTTGCCACAACTAGAGAAAGCCCTCGCACAGAAACGAAGACCCAACACAGCAAAAATAATAAATTAATTAATTAATAATCTCCTACCCCCAACATCTAAAAAAAAAAAAAGGTGCCTCATCCCTACCACTGCTGGCTTTGCTCCCATGGGGGATGCTAATATCTCAGCCACTGGTACTTGTCTACACAGAGGATAGGAGAAAACCCTGCTCCCAACTTGACGTTTCACTTGGTCACCTGAACATCAGGGGGCGCTGCTGTGTCTCTACAGCCTTCTGTTCACAGGACTCGGACCTGACTGAATCCACGTACTCGTGGAAGAACCAAAACCTAAGGCAGACACACTTGTCTCCTCTATTCGTGTTTTTCCTTCCCCTTTTTCCATGCAGATTAGTTCATGGAAAATGTTGTTTTGTGGACCATCAGCTGCATTGACTTCTCAGACATGCCAGGTGTGTTCGGGTCATGGCAGTAGATATTGTAGCCTCCAAGCCAGATAACCTCTCCATTCAAATTCTGCAGCACAGCTGTAAAACGTGATGCCATTTTGGAAATATGCATATGTGGCTATATAACTGCCTAGAAAGAAAAGGTATGTGCAAAAATCAGTGTTCGTCTCTGGGTGTTGGGATTAGAAGTACATTTTTTGCATAGAACTTGATTACTTTTTCTATCAGAGAAAAAATAACTCCCTTTTAAGATTACACTAAGTTATTGATGTGTATAGTATGAAATATGAAAATACCTTTGTACAAAGATAGAAACAGCCTACTTCTTCTGTAACTTAAACTCATTCACAAAAAATCTGCAGTCTCATATCATTTCTCAGTGTAGAATTAATTGAAACAATAGTGAGGGTTGCTCTTTCTAACACTGGCTTATTTTTTTTACAGCACATACTACATGTTTGTCACCAACAGAAACCTTGGGGGCATTACTATAAATATTTATAGTCATGCTTCAATTGTCAGTCTTGTTTAGAAAAACATATTTAGGAAAATATATTTGCTCTGGATTTTTCTCTGGTTATAGGGTGGTATATTAGATTGTTCATTATATAAAATAATGATTGTTCTTATTTTCAGTTTTAGAACTACTGTCTTTTCTACACATATTTGTGGAACTGTCTTTTTCTACTCAACTGGCAGCTCTGGCCAGAGTGCCGACCAGTGGCTGTATCTCCTTGTTGCCTGTTATGTCAGTGGAGTAAAGAATCCTTGTCCCACCCCTACCCCCAGACATTTACCAGCACCAAAAATATCTCTCCTCACAGTTAAGAATAAAGGCTCTTAGTGCTAAATGGGGGTCTAGATCACTTTACAAATCTCTCTTGTTTCAGATCAGATAATTGAGATTCAGAGAGGTTTAGTGACTTGTCTAAGGTCACACAGCTGGTTATTAACTGAGTTAGCAACCAAACCTGTAACTCTTGACCCTGTCATAATCAATAGCAAATTAAATTATTCATAGCCAAATAATTTCAAAAGCAGAAATATAAAAATCATCTCCTAGTATTTATAGCAAGAACAATTATGTATAATGTATTATATCTGAATCTACTTCAATGTGATGTGAGGAGGAGCCTTCAAAAGTGTTAGATCCCAAGGCCTACAAAGATTCCTATAACAGCTCTGACTCACCTTCCAAAGGGGCCGGGGAAGCATCCCAGAGAAAGTTCATTTAGAGCGATACCTGAAGACTAGTGAGTGTTCACTCAACTGAAGGAAAAGGAGGAGGGGGGAGTCTTCTAGGAGGAAGAGACAGCTTGGCATGAGCCAAGAACTAAGGATCTACAGAGAATTGAAAAGCTGGAAGAGTTTTAATAAGGCTGGAGCTTAAAGGATAAGACAGGGATTAGTGACAGAGGAGACTGGCAAGGCAGACAGAGGCCAGGTCATGAAGTACCTTGCAGGCCATATTAAGCAATGTATTTATCCGAAAGGCTTTGGGAAACCAGGATACTTCTGGATATTTTAAGTTTATACCTTATCTGATAACAGGAAATGTCAGAGAGAAGTGATGATGAGAACCTGGAACCAAGGAGAAGAAACATGAGCTCAGATCTGCACTATTTACAATAGATACCATCTCTCTCCAGACTGTAGAACATCATTCTTAGAGAGACGAACAAGTGTCATGGCCCTAGGGCCCTCATTGCCCTCTCTCCATAATATGTATCAGACAGATGAGAAGAATGTGAAAGGAACAATACTTCATCAAAAAAATTCTGAGCATAGCCAATTGCTTTTAGAAGTACCATGTCACCTTTTATCATAACCCAGGAAACTTTGAAAAAGATGGTTTCAACAATTGGTCTGGCTTTGATGCTTCCCAAAGCTGCACTGGTTTATATGCAAGCTCCCTGTAACAAAGACTTGAAGATATTTTTTTCCTAAGAATCCTGACCAACACATGTAGGTACAATGACTTCATTTTCTGTTTCAATGTCAACTCTTCTTATTTTCCCCCTATATTCACTCCTACTCATCACACCATCTTGTTGGAAAAGCATGGTCACTCCAAAGGGTATCTGGTAATTTTGCCCCTGACCCATGATCAGTTGGCTGCATCTATATTTAAAGTGATTTTCCAGAATTAGACTTCCGAAGTGCTAACCATCCACATACTCTCATTATATTCCCCTTACAAGCAACAGCTTATATTTGAAAAAATGGGACATAGGGAAGTAAGATCCATCTGTGGCCAATTTAGAGATTTTTCTCTCTCAGACACTGGTTAACACACATGGGATGAATTTATGGTCTTTGTCGACACTAGCACAGTATTTTCACACAGTGGCCCAGGGACCACTTGCTTTGGAACAATTGGGTGCTTGTTAAAATTCAGGTTCCTGAACCCAACTACTGATCTTAATCAGAATAGGGGCAGGGGGCTAGCGATATGTATTTTTCTATGTCTTTCAGGTCCTTATGTCCAGTAAAGTTGAAAACTAAGTCGATCAATAAAGCAATTCATTGTGGACAGACACAGTGCAGCAAATGTGGGCAGCACCCTGCCCATTTTTCCTTGACCCAGGGCACTTGCAAACAGTCCTGAACAGACATACAGGTTTCTCTGTCCTCTGTCTAGAGGCCATTCTCTAGCTGTAGAAACATGCTAGGCCTAACAAGTTAAGGAGGCCATGATTGCTGGGGGGTTACCTTCAGTTCCCCTTGACCAGTGAAGAAGGCCATGATGGTGGATAAACTGTCTACCTTCCTCACTCCTCAGCAGGACTATTCTGAAGGGAGTTTCATATAGTCTCTGAGAGGTTCCCAGCGAGGTAGAATGCCAGTTACCCCTAGTGGTAACCTATTCACTAATGCACCTTCATTGGCTTTCCTCCCTTCCTTGTCTCCCTTCCCCCTCCTTCAGGTGCTTCCTGGGTCACTTCACAAATAAACTACTTGCACCCACATCACTGTCTCAAGGTCCACTTTGGTGGGGGGAAGCGGATCCCAAACTAAGGCAGAGAATATACTGTATGGGGAGTAGAACAACTTTATTCCAGCGAAATTAGGGGATAAGATTTGAAGAATGGAGGGTGAAAAAAATTTTTTAAGAGATTTGATAAAGGAAATTTAATTAAGTCCACCTAATTAAAATTGAGTCATTCAGGCAATTTTATTTTTCACACGGTTTGCTATTATTTTTGTGTGGGTGTGCATCCCCTTATGAAGTTTCATGTGCTCACCATCCTTCTGAAAGTATCCTAATCACTTGATATTAAATCCTGCAGCTTTTTCTTGAAAATCTTCAGATTTTTCTGGAGATAAATATTAATTCTGTGTATACTACATGTAACTTAGATAACTGAGGAATTAATTTTCTTTTGATAGTAGACAAAAGAATGCTTAGCCAAAAAAAACAACAAAAAAAATTTTAAACACTCATCTTCACTGGAACTACATGTTATTTGACCAAACAGTTGAGGGCTCAGTTGTTCAAACTTACCTTTGGCATGTCCTAAGACAAGACACTGTGAAGCTGAAATTTGCTGTGCTTTCTTTCCAGCCCTAAAGCATGGTATTTTGGGAGAAGTTTGAATTTGAGGGTCTGACAAAACAGCTGTCAGACCTTACTAAGCATCTCCAAGTTGCGGTTTTCTCACTTGTTAAAGGGTAATAATAATAATACTAATAATACCTGGTTCATTAGATTGTTTTAAGGCTGAAATAGTGTTTTTAAGGTGCCTGGCACATGGCAGGTAGATGCTTTACTACTCATTAGCTCACAAGACAGCCCAGCTAGAACCACACACCATGAAACAGCCAGCATTTATCAGCTCAGGAATGCCCTAAGGTTTCTTATCTACTTGTATTCAACTCGCTCTGTTCTGTCATTTTTACTCAGTAGCTGTCTTGGGCTGAAGGAGAGGTATTTATAGGAGGCTGTGTAGCTGGTGTCTGCAACCTGCAAACGTTTGGCTGACCTTGGCATAGTCTCTAGCTCAAGTGAAAACCCAAATGGCTGACTTTCAGCCTAGTGACACACACAAAATTTAACTGTTTGCCTTCCACGGAAATTAGTCTATTTTGACAGAACTGAAGGAGAAGACAGTTCTGACACTCTTCGGGCACAAGATGCAAAATAGCCAATTGATCTTGTCCAGCCAGTTTAGGGCTTTATGTACCTGCCCTTGCCACTAAAAAACAACCCTGGGGGGCCTCTCTGGTGGTGCAGTGGTTGAGAGTCCGCCTGCCGATGCAGGGGACACGGGTTCGTGCCCCGGTCCGGGAAGATCCCACATGCCGCGGAGCGGCTGGGCCCGTGAGCCATGGCCGCTGAGCCTGCGCGTCCGGAGCCTGTGCTCCGCAACGGGAGAGGCCACAATACTGAGATGCCCGCGTACCGCAAACAAATAAACAAACAATAAAAAACAACCCTGGGTTGTATAAAATCTTTCCTTTTAGATTGATCATTCAAACTTGCGTTGTAAGTAATGACAAATCCTCCAACACATATTTCCAAGTGAAATCAGCACCTTGGTTTTTTCTTTGATGTGTGTAACGTTACTACTTAGGTTGTTTGATGCCTTCCTGGTGTAGAGAATTTCGTGCCGATTCCTTAACGGCAAATTCCACTTTTTATTGGGAGAGTCTTTCATTAGTGAACATATTTTTGTTGTATTATATATATCCCCAGTCTTCTCCCAAAGTACTCTGTGTACTCTGTCTTCTCTTGTCTTACCTTTGTGGTTACATTCCTAGAGGTCTTATCTTTTGAGGGCTAGGGTGGTATATTTTTCCTCTTCAGATCTCTTATACCTATTATAGAAAAGTGATTTGTACAGAGCATATATGCTTAGGTTGGATTCCTCCAGAAAAGACCCTAAAACAAAGATTTGAGTGCAAGTAGTTTGAAATGGGAAAGGAATGAAGCTAAGACATGGTGAGAGCAGGTGTCCAGGGTGAAGCACTGGGCTCAGTGCATGCTGGAGACTCCTAAGAGGCTGCCTAGGAGATGCCTCAGAGTGATCTCAATTGAGGGACGAGGAAGCTGGAGCATTTATCATATGGTAGCTGCATCGTTGTTTGAGGTTTACTCCAAGGGACGTTGATTCCTGGGCGCTCTGGACAGCCCTGCACGCATCCAGCACACTCCCACATCTCAGGAAGCCCTCAGGCAGAGGATCACTGTGAGAAAACAGTGAGTGCCAAGGGGCTGTGGGCAGGGCACCGGCTGCCTCTGATGTAAGGCTCAGTAAACTCTTATTGTACAGAACTGAATGGAATTTGCCAAGAGCTATAAGAAATGTCAAATGACTCTAAGATCTGAAATCATTGATTCTTACTCACCTCCTGCAGATGCATGTTTTCAACAGTATCAGCTTTGTCAGGGCTGAATGATTTGGGGGCAGTGCCATCTCTAGAAGCAGCAGGAGGGCCGTGTTTATTCTAACTCCATCACACCGTTGGGATGTCTTCCATACCCAGGCTATGTTACAGATGCAGCAATAAAAGTACTTTTTATGCTTCTTTACATTCTTTTTTCTTATATACTTTTTTAAACATCTTTATTGGAGTACAATTGCTTTACAATGTTGTGTTAGTTTCTGCTGTATAACAAAGTGGATCAGCTATGTGTGTACATATATCCCCATATTCCCTCCCTCTTGTGTCTCCCTCCCACCCACCCTATCCCACCCCTCTAGGTGGTTACAGAGCACCGAGCTGATCTCCCTGTGCTATGCGGCTGCTTCCCACTAGCTATCTATTTTACATTTGGTAGTGTATACATGTCCATGCTACTCTCTCATTTCGTTTCATCTTACCCTTCCCCTTCCCCGTGTCCTCAAGTCCATTCTCTACATCTGTGTCTTTATTCCTGTCCTGCCCCTATATTCTTCAGAACCTTTTTTCTTTTTTAGATTACATATATATGTGTTAGCATACAGTATTTGTTTTTCTATTTCTGACTTACTTCACTCTGTATGCCAGACTCTAGGTCCATCCACCTCACTACAAATAACTCAATTTCGTTTCTTTTTATGGCTGAGTAATATTCCATTGTATATATGTGCCACATCTTCTTTATCCATTTATCTGTTGATGGACACTTAGGTTGCTTCCATGTCCTGGCTATTGTAAATAGAGCTGCAATGAGCATTGTGGTACCTGACTCTCTCTGAATTACGGTTTGCTCAGGGTGTATGCCCAGTAGTTGGATTGCTGGGTCATATGGTAGTTCTACTTTTAGTTTTTTAAGGAACCTCCCTATTGTTCTCCATGGTGGCTCTATCAATTTACATTCCTACCAACAGTGCAAGAGGGCTCCCTTTTCTCCACACCCTCTCCAGCATTTATTGTTTGTAGATTTTTTGATGATGGCCATTCTGACTGGTACAGTATGGGATCTCAGTAGAGACCCTAGGGAGGAAAGACTCTATGGTCCTTTGGAAACAGTACTGGGCCAGGAGTTGGGGAGTTTAGGCTTTTATATTCTTTCTTGCATGACCTTATAGGTATGTGGCCTTGCAGAAATCACATTGAAACTTCTAGCCTCATTTGCTGACCTGTGAAATGGATAGATTGAACACTAAGGTTTCTTCCAGCTTCAAGTATGATTGTCCTATGAAATAAGGCAATGGGACTTGTATATATTATGTGGATGAAGTAGAGATTGGGAGACAAAAATACAGACTTACACCTATGTGCAAATTACACATGTTTATTTCTGTAACGTGTGTCTTTATTCTGTAGTTATTCTTATTCCAAAAATGAGAGAACAAATTGTATGGCATTCAGAATATATCCTATTCTAATAATTCTTTCCTCTGAAAGCAAATGGTTTCTTCTCCCACTTACAAATGAGAACATATTTTCCATGTAGGATCACAACAGGAAAGAGAATTTGAGAATGAGAATTCTATCTTTGTTTTCTTGTGACTGACATGATTAAGTGGTCTACAGAGATGAATGTTGGTTGCAAACTGTGTTAAAATAACCTAAGGTTGCTTCCCCAGGTAATGTAAGTTTCTCTTAATTTCCCATCTGTCTTCATAAACTCAGCAGGATTATACCAGTATAGAAGGATTCCCAATTTCTAGATGTTAAAAAAAAAAACAACCCAACCTTGCAGTTTTTGTTTTGCTAATTTAGCCTCAGTGTTGGTTTTGTACCCTAATAAATGTAAGGTTTTATCCTATTTGTTCCCAAGAGATACAGAGTGGTGTGTGAAGGGGTGGGAGCAACCAGTTCAAACCCCCTGGTAGAGCTCACGTACCCCAACCCCTGTCTCTTCGAGGACTTCACATCATACTATGAATAGGGAAATCCAGTATTGCGAGATAAAGATGAACATTATGTTGTGATGGAGATGTCGAAGAGAAGGAAGTTCCCGTTCTATGCTAGCACCGCAGCTAATCACCCCTGATTCTGACCTTCCCACTTGGTTCCTTTAAGGGAGCCTGGGCTTGGCTGGTGATCAGCTGAGGATGCAGAATGTGATTCACGCCGGTTTTGAGGTCCAGCCGCGTTTATGGACACTCCGCAGCTGCTGCCCCCGTGTATTGGGAAAGCAAAGCCACAGCCAGGCCCTTCTGTTAGTGCTTTGCCACTGTGCATGCCTGTTCATCTCCCTGGAGACCAACCCCACGCCAGACTGGGTCTTCAGAGCCCTGGAAGTACAGAATGGGTTTCTGAGATTCTCTAGCTTCTCTAGTAGGGCTGATATTTTCTTACTGGGCTAACCAGTATGCCTGAGCTCCCAACAGACCTTTGAGTCAAATTCGACTTTGAACTGTTTAACAGCTGGGGACAATGTGGGAGCCCGTGCTCACCCCAGTTCAGTCTAGTCTAGCACAAACCTTAGAGTGGGTAATGGTTATGTTTCAAGCCCATCGAAAGAAAAATGGAGTCATTAATGCTTGCAAAATCCTTCTGTATCTACAAAGAGGCTTCATAAGTTCAATGCATGTTTTTGTTTCTTTTTGGAAATTATCTTTCTCTACCCTCAAGATCTTAGTGCAGTGGTTCTAAAACTTCAAAATGTATGAGAATCAATAGAAGGGTTAGAAATGTATATTCCTGACTCCTCAGAGATTAGATTCAGATAAGATGGTTGATTACGAATCTGTATTTTAAACAATTACTCCATATAATGCTAAATGCAATTGGAAGGTGGATCTTACTTTAAGAAAAACTCTTTTAGAGACGCTCATATGATAAGTGTTTTTGAAAACTCTCTTTTCCAAGAAGAGGTCTTGTCATTGCCAGAAATTGGGTGTTTCTAAACAGAAGTAAATCATGGATAAGTAGTGCTTTGTCATCTATAGGAAAATAGCCAATAGGTATGAACGTACACCCGAAAGTCATTGTTGTTATTGGGGGCATATATGCATTTAAGCATTTTGTTTTATATTTCCACCTATTTTTTGATGTTTATTGAGTTCTCATTGACAATTCGCTTTGAACATGACAAATATAGCCACTTAAAAGATCTATCATATCATGGACTAGTCTCTGACCTTAAAAATATTCAATTAAATGATTTACTTAACATTTATTACATACATATGTATTGTAAGTTTTCTTGGTGCTGGGCCCTATGTTGGCACTGAAGTGATGCCACATTTGAACTCTCCCATGAATGTTATATGACTGTCGTACAAATTTGGGGCTTGTGTACAATACACAGGCTCAGTCAAACATAAGTTTTGTTTAAACTTACTTAGTGCCGCTTACTTAGTTTTGCTCAGTTTAGGAATCATAACCTTTCCTGTAATTGTGAGAAAGACATAGAGGAGTGCTCTGTGTATCCTTATAGAGAACCTCGGCTGTTGGTTGGAAGAGGGTAAGATGGTCATGTGGGTGGGAGCTGGAGTGTGATCACAAATTACACCAACATATTTCCTCAGGGATTGGGCAAATGTGAGAATTAAAGTCACAGTGACCAAACGATTTATAGGAGCTAGACTATTTCTCAAAAGTGAGGCTGAAAAAGGTTTAAAAACTATGATTGCCTGGAAGCCTTTTTCACTTAAGACTTTGTCAGTACAACAAAAGACTGAATGTCTGAATCCATCTTCTGGAAAGGAAGATAGTAGAACAGACTTGGCCACACACACACACGCAATAAACACATGCGATGTCCAGGCGCACACCCTTAGCCTTCTCATTAACTTTCTGGAAGTCCACTCTGAGTGTAGACATTATCCAGTGGTTCTCAAGGTAGTAGTATATCTGGGGATGTTTAGTAAATGCCTGCTGCTTTGACATACCAACCCGAGACTCCATGGCTCCAGTCTGCAGCCTGCGCTTTCTCCCAGGGTCTGAGCTCTCTGCATAGAACAGAACAACCTTTCTTCTTCTGTCCTTTTGTGTTACAAGCACACAGGGTTCTCTTGCTTTACAGCAAGGTGGGTACAGGAAGAGAGAAGGTTTAAACTTGGATCCTTTGTCAGCAGATTATCTTCTTGAAAGGTGTTGGAAGTGAACATTGATTCAGCTTCCAGCTAGGACACCCAGGTTTTCCTGCTAAACTGCTGAGTATATGACTTTCTGTGGGATAATTACATTTTCTCTGGAACTTCCACCAGCACCTGGAGTCCCTCTTTCCTCCAGGAACTCAGAGCTGCTCCAGGAACCCACCAGCGGAGAAGTGGGTCCCAGCATCACTAGGTCTACAGGGCCTTAGGGTTTGACATCCCCTGTAAGAGCATAAAGTAGACCACCAGAGTAACCCCACCATTGCCTGCCCAGGACTTAGAGCGAACATAACCCCTCCCTGTTGGAATCCCTCCAAAAAAGGACATCACCTACCTGCTCCTACCCTAGGTAGGGAGTATGGACACACAGAATATACATGTGAGCTAAATGTGATTGTTTGCCTTATCTTGATTATTTGCTAGATTACACTTTTTACAATCTATAAGTTGTTTGCTTTTCTGTGTGTGATTTTTTAAATTTGCTTTTTCTGTGCCTCACTCAGTAGACTGTAAGCTCCATGCATAACAAATGAAGGTAATAAATATTGGTTCAGTGAATAGACAGGTAAATAAGCCCTCAAGAAAAATATATCCAACCCCCTTCCTTTCCCCTCACTTGTTCCTTTTCCGAGAAATGAAGAGGAATGAGATAGAGAAGGAACTAGAAGCATTAGACCACACTGACCTGCAGGATTAGTACAAGCGCTGCTGTCTATCTTTTAATTGCACCTGGCCTGGAAGAATTAAGCAGAATTGTCTTCAAACCTTCTAATTCTTTGATTCAGTTTTGTGGTTTTTTCCCCAGTACTCTGGTTTTCTCCAGCTGTGGTTTGACAGTCTTCATACTCTAAGTAATTAGGTAAAGTGCTTTCTTTCTTGGAGCCTACATTCATTTTCAGAATATTGTTCCAGCAGCCTGAGATGGAATGATGGGGGTGAGGAGAAAGTGAGGGGAAGCATGGGGAATAGAACCCAAGCTTCTACCCCTTAAGTCAGCTTCAGGCTATGTGACATCAGGCCACCCCCACTCACCACCAATGGTGAATACATCAGTAATGGACAGTATCTTAACATATGAAATGATCAAAGAATTTCTGATGGAACCATGATCTACCTCTTGTCCTTCAGGAATTAGGGGAAGAATTCTGAGCCTGTGAGAGAGTTTGAAAATGGAAGGAGTGCTCTTCAGGGAGGGGACAGAATACATATCCAGAAGTAAGCAGTGACATAACTAGGGAAACAGGGCTTCCTATAGTCTAAGGAGAGGTCCTGAATGGAACGATGGCAGCCTCATCCTACCTGCAAACATATTTTGTTTGGGTCACACAGTATTTTAACAGGAAACTTTACATGAAATTCCAAGTTCTGATCCCTCTTGGAAAATTGGGAGATCTGGTAACACTGGGATCACATCCCATAATGCAGCAATCTCCTGGAGCTGGAAAAGAGCTTCCCCTTTAAACAGAACATAAAGTTTTTGGTTAACCAAGACCCATTACTACCTATTACCTTATATTCTCTCAATTTCACTCATTTATATTGGTCCCTGTAGGCTGCGAGATTTCAACTCTGGTCTGTGGGGTAGATTTTAGAATTTTCAAAGGGACAGTACACAATGGATATTTCATTGGCAGAATGGAAGTGAATGGCAGTCACTGCCTGACTCCACCGGAGAGAACCAAAGGCTCTGAGAAGGTGTGTTTCTTGCTTATACATCCTTAGGAGACACATGTATGGAGAACATCTCTTGAACCTGAGCATCTGTTGGTGGTTGAAGACTTCTTGGTAGTGGTGGTGGTGGGCTTTCTGCACCCTTGTGACAGTTTTCTTTGTCAGCACAAATTTTAGCTTTGCATTTTAGTCAATTTGTGCTGCTCTGTCTGTAAACACTTGCTAGTACCTCTTTTGGACATTACAGCCGTTCTTTAATCTTTACACCTCAACCTTCATTTGTTCTACATGGCTAAGTATCTCTCTACTGGAAAATTTGCTGTCTTAGTAAATGTGTGTCTGTTATTCAGATTAGTTTTGCCAAATCACTGAATATAATATCCTTAGGGTAGAATAAATTAATACACTTGTAAAGGTAATTCCATTAAGTACTTTTGCCACAGCAGTCAGAAAAAAGGATATAGAAAATTTCTAATGAATCCTTTGGAGTGGTTTTGTAAAACACTCATACAAATTCTAATTAGTCATAAACTGTAATTTGGTACCGTTCACATTTACAATGACAGATCTCTCTGGCCACTGTCATCCTCCTTAATAGTTCCCCACTTTGGCCTGGCTAAACAAAGAGAAACATCCAATTTGGGCCTGCCATTTCGTCTCTCTGTGCTTCCTTATTCACTCCCTAACAATCATTTATTGAGCAAACCCATTAAGACCTCGGGTTAGGAAAGAGGCCTGCCCTCAGAGAACTCAGAAACTAATAATCAAGTGAAGAATTAGACCTGTGGGTCTCGAGGGGCAGGCCCCAACGTGTAGCCTCAGCGTCCTTGCAACTTGTTAGAAATGCAAATTCACAACTCCCACTCCAGATGTAATGAACCAGAAAGTCGAGGAGTTGGCCCCCTAATCAATGTGTTAACAAGCCCTTCAGGTGATTCTGACATACATAAACCTTTGAGAACCCAAGTGTCTTGTGTTCCATTCCCATAAATTATAAGTTTCTTCACAAGCTTCCTCAGAAGCGAAGCAGATAAGCTAAGGCATGAGGTCCATGGTATCCAAAGAGGCAGAATTTTTTCCTCTGTGAGTTTTTCCTGTCTAGTAGAGCTGTGTGCTGTGTGGCTATTTCAGCATAGATGTGGTATAGGCAGGATCAACCTTTAAGGTAATTGTGGAGTGAGTGAATCATCTGCTCCTTGTCTGTCTCTCTGTTTAGGGTCCTTTCTCAGATTTCTTGGGCATCTTCAGCCCACCAGCACCTCCACAGCCCAATAATCTGTGCTTCTTCCCTTTACACAGTCTCCTTTCCACTGTCTATTGATCAGACATAGAATCGAAGATTCACAAAGAGGGACTTACGTTTGGTGTAAACCATGAAGATGCATAGGGTAAAATCAGCAACATATTTTGAGCAGTTTTTGACAGTGCAGTTTTCTTTCTAGCCAAAGTATTTGATTTCCACATCAAATGAATGTGAAGGAATCTGACCATTCCAGGTTTGTCCATTTTTCAGCTACTGAGATAGTCCCTCTAAGGAATTTCTGCAAATGTGGATTATTTTACTAGTGAGAAGTTTTTTTTGTTGTTTTTTTACGGTATGCGGGCCTCTCACTGTTGTGGCCTCTCCCGTTGCGGAGCAGAGGCTCCGGATGCGCAGGCTCAGCGGCCATGGCTCACGGGCCTAGCCGCTCCGCGGCACGTGGGATCTTCCCGGACCGGGACACGAACCCATGTCCCCTGCATCGGCAGGCGGACTCTCAACCACTGCGCCACCAGGGAAGCCCAAGTTTTTGTTTTTTAATTTTATTGGGGTATAGTTGATTTATACCAGTGACAAGTTTTAAAAATAGCACATCAGCTATCTTCTGCATCATAGACTCACTGATCTAATCATTTGTTCTGTTCTCAAGGTGAACACTGATTCTTGCAGGCAGGTTGTGCAGTGGCTGTTAATCTGGGTTTGAGCTCAGGAATAATGGAGACTTAGATGTGAAAAATGAGCAGTACTTCCTAGAAGTATAGGGATTAGTTTCATAATCACTTACATTTCCATCAGGTATAGAATTATTTTTAGAATTATAAAACCAAATGTTATGTACAATTGCTATGTCCTGACAATTGCTTTAAGCTGCATTCATCACCTGTGCTTGCTAACACTGCAAACAATGGTTAGTGCCGCAATCCCATATACTATGGCATTCATAGGCAAAAATACTGCTGACTTTGAGGTAGTGGGATAAGAATTGTATGCACCTCACAGAAATTAATGTGACCTGTGGTACTTCTTCAGAGCACTGCAGGGTCATCTGGGAGAAGATAAAGACATGTGTAGGTTATGACACAAGTAGCTTGGAGGCCTCCAGATTCCAATTCCAGGGCACAGGGGCTCCCTGGGCCCTGTGAGGTTCGTGTGGGTAGTGACCAGTTGTTAGGAACAGACAGGGAAGGAGTCTGTGCACTCATCCCCACCCCTTTCTCCGGAGGCCTCTACAGGGGGTACTTGCCTTGCCATCTTTCTTCCTCTCGTTCTTTATAATGGGCTTAGAGTATAAGAGAATTCATAGTCTCCCATCAGTTTTTTCCCAAATTTGGCCTTGTATCCTATGAATATGATGAAATTTACACATTACTGTTGGCCAGTTTTACTTGTAAAAATAGACATTTAAAACCTAGAATTTAAAAGAAGAATATGGGCTTCCCTGGTGGTGCAGTGGTTGAGAGTCTGCCTGCCGATGCAGGGGACACGGGTTCGTGCCCCGGTCCGGGAGGATCCCACGTGCCGCGGAGCGGCTGGGCCCGTGAGCCATGGCCGCTGGGCCTGCGCGTCCGGAGCCTGTGCTCCGCAACGGGAGAGGCCACAGCAGTGAGAGGCCCGCGTACCGCAAAAAAAAAAAAAAACCAAAACAAAAAGAAAAATGCAATTTTCTTCTTTATTTATCTTCACAATTGAGTTGGGCACCCTTCCATTTTTAATCTTAATTAAATTTAATTTTATATTCATGCTATAATCATAATTATGGTTTTATGAGACCCTGGTTAATTTCAGGGTTCAGATGTTGCTGCTGGAAGTAATAATTGAACAGACAGGACTGGAGATTTCACAAGGGGTCATCCACACCAGTCAGAAATGAGCTTCATTAAGATAGTGAGAAAGAGAAAAGAACCGTGACACCCATGAGCTGGCAGAGTGCTTTCAGTGAGGTTTTGGCATTCTCCTCCTGCATACAGACGATTTCATGGACATCAACATCAGACAAGGCCGTTCTGTGAGTATGATGGATCAAGACGAAAACAAGACCACTCTGAATTCACATCTGAATACAGACAAAACACCAACAATCCTCCCTCTCAGCTAGTAGGAGTGACTGCTGTTTCCCTATCAATTATAGGTTTAGTCTGCCCTGCCCTCAGATAAGATTCATTAAGTAATTAAAAACTTATCCCTGCTTTCTGAAAGTACCCAACAGAGATAGAAGCCCACTTCCTTCGACCCTCCTCAAAGCTCTCAAAGTCCCAATCCTAAACCTTGCTAACACCCTTTTGTTTTTTTTTACAGTTTAAAAAAAAATTTTATTGAAGTATAATTGATTTATAATGTGTTAATTTCTGCTGTACAACAAAGTGATTCAGTTATACATATATATTCTTTTTCATATTCTTATTATTATTACTATTATGCTATGGGGATTTAGAGTAGACCTGCTTAGATATAAACCATATAAGAAAATCTATAGTCAGTATTCTTTTTTTAATTAATTTTTATTGGGATAGAGTTGATTTACAATATTGTTAGTTTCTGCTGTCCAGCAAAGTGAATCAGTTATATATATACATATATCTACTCCTTTTTTGGATTGTTTTCCCATATAAGTCATTACAGAGATTATTGAATATAGTTCCCTGTGCTATGCAGTAGGTCCTAGTTGCTCATCTTTTTTATATATAGTAGTGTGTATATGTCAATCCCAATCTCCCAGTTTATCCCTCCCCCCCTCTTTTCCCCTTGGTAACCACAAGTTTGTTTTGACTCTATTTCTGTCTGTGACTCTATTTCTGTCTTGTAAATAAGTTCATTTGTACCATTTTTTAGATTTCATGTATAAGTGATATCATATGATATTTGTCTTTCTCTCTCTGACTTACTTCACTCAGTATGACAATCTCTAGGTCCACCATGTCACTGTAAACGGCATTATTTTGCTCTTTTTTGTGGCTAATATTCCATTGTATATATGTACCACATCTTCTTTATCCATTGATCCATTGATGGACATTTTAGGTTGCTTCCATGTGCTGGCTATTGAAAATAATGCTACAATGAACTTTGGGGTGCACGTATCTTTTCGAATTATGGTTTTCTCCAGATATATGCCCAGGATTGGGATTGCTGGATCATATGGTAGCTCTATTTTTAGTTTAGCCACTGTTACCCATAGTGGCTGTACCAGTTTACATTCCCACCAACAGTGTAGGAGGGTTCCCTTTTCTCCACATCCTCTACAGCATTTATTGTTTGTAGATTTTTTGATGATGGCCATTCTAACTTGTGTGAGGTGGTACCTCATTGTAGTTTTGATTTGCATTTCTCTAATAATTAGTGATGTTGAGCATCTTTTCATGTGCCTCTTGGCCATCTGTATGTCTTCTTTGGAGAAATGTCTATTTAGATCTTCTGTCCACTTTTTGATTGGGGTGTTTGTTTTTTTGATATTGAGCTGCATGAGCAGTTTGTATAATTTGGAGATTAATCCCTTGTCAGTTGCTTCGTTTGCAAATATTTTATCCCATTCTGTGGGTTGTCTTTTCATTTTGTTTATGGTTTCCTTTGCTGTGAAGAAGCTTTTAAGTTTAATTAGGTCCCATTTGTTTATTTTTTTTTTTTATTTTCATTACTCTAGGAGATAGGTCAAGAAAGATCTTGCTGCAATTTTTGTCAGAGAGTGTTCTGCGTATGTTTTCCTCTAAGAGTTTTATAGTATCCGGTCTTACATTTAGGTCTTTAACACATTGTGAGTGTATTTTTGTGTATGTTATAAGAAAATGTTCTAATTTCATTCTTTTACATGTAGCTATCCAGTCTTCCCAGCACCACTTATTGAAGAGACTGTCTTTTCTCCACTCTATATTTTTGCCTCCTTTGCCATAGATTAGGTGACCATAGGTGTGTGGGTTTATCTCTGGACTTTCCTGTTCCATTGATCTATATTTCTGTTTTTGTGCCAGTACCATACTGTTCTGATCACTAGCTCTGTAATATAGTCTGAATTCAGGGCGCCTGATTCCTCCAGCTCCATTTTTCTTTCTCAAGATTGCTTTGGCTGATCAGGGTCTTTTGTGTTTCCATACAAATTGTAAAAATTTTTGTTCTAATTCGGTGAAAAATGCTATTGGTAATTTGATAGGAATTGCACTGAGTCTGTAGATTACTTTGCATAGTATACTCATTTTGACAGTGCTGATCCTTCCAATCCAAGAACATGGTATATCTCTCCACCTGTGTCTTTCATTTCATTCATTGGTATCTTATAGTTTTCTGAACACAGGTCTTTTTCCTCCTTAGGTGAGTTTATTCCTAGGTATTTTATTCTTTTTGTTGCAGTGGTAAATGGGATTGTTTCCTTTCTTTCTTTCTTTTGTTGTTAGCGTATAGGAATGCAAGAGATTTCTGTGTATTAATTTTGTATCCTAAAATGTTAACAAATTCATTGATGAGCTCTAGTAGTTTTCTGGTAGCATCTTTAGGATTTTCTATGTATAGTACCATGTCATCTGCAAACAGTGACAGTTTTACTTCTTCTTGTCCAATTTGGATTCTTTTTACTTCTTTTTCTTCTCCGATTGCCATAGCTAGGACTTCCAAAACTCTGTTGAATAATAGTGGCGAGAGTGGACATCCTTGTCTTTTTTCCTGATCTTAGAGGAAATCCTTTCATTTTTTCACTGTTGAGAATGATGTTTGCTGTGGGCTTGTTGTATATGGCCTTTATTATGTTGAGTAGCTTCCCTCTATGCCCCCTTTCTGGAGAGTTTTTATCATAAATGTAACAGCCTCTTTCTGAGACAACCCATGATTACCCATGGTGTGCAGTCTCTCACTGCAGTGAGTAACAAACCCAACTTGTTCAACCACAGGTGTGTTCCTGGTAGTCTTTGGCCAGAGAATATTCTATAAGTTGGTTGATTATTTGCTTATGTCCATTCTGGACAATAAATCTGAATTGTACCTCCTTAACCCTGGGCATGGCTTACCAATGCAGCAGCTCTGTCCTTCTCTGACTTCAATTCTTTTCAGAGATTCATTCTTAATGTGTTCATATGCTGAAAAGATTTTAGTCCTTTGAACAGAAAGAGTCACCTTAGAATCTAAAGTGAAAATGTGTATTAGGGTTCTCTAGAGAAACAGAACCAGTTGGATGGATGGATGGGGTACATATTATTATATTAAACATCTAATATTTACTGCATGTTAGGAACTGTGTTAAGTGCTTTACATAAATTAGCTTCTTTTAATCCTGAGACAAGCCTGTGAGGTGGACGCTGTTATCACCCCATTTTATAGATGAGCAAACTGAAACACAGGTGAATTAACTTGCCCAAGATTACACTTTTAAGGTTCAAATTTAAGTTGTCTAACTCCCCACTCTTTGCTTTAACTTTTACATTTTACTGCCTTTGAGATACCTCCTCTATTTCCCAGAATCTAGACAGTAGTAATTCAGAATGCTATTACCTGGAGTAACATATATAACTCTAGGAAGGCAAAATAATAGTTATTAAAATGTTGGCATATTTTATTTTATAGTAAGTGTAATTACCAGCCTCATTCTTCTCAGTTACAATAGTTAATGAGTCCAGTGATCAAATTCTTGAGAGTCAGATACTATCATCATATATAACTACAGGTTTCGGAATGTATGAGCAAATATTGTTAAAAGTGTATTCCTCTGTGTTATCGAGGGTCATTGTAAAGAATCGATATAAATATATAGGAAACTGTCTTCTTTGAATAAGATAGACAGAAGGAATGAGAAATATGTGTAACAGGAGTACTGAGCACAGGTATATTATGATGGTGTCAATTGTAATGAGTGTTTCCCAGTGTTTCCTTGTTGGTAGCAGCTTTTTGGGTATTTATATTGAGAGGTACTACTTGATTTGTTGTAGGGTGTTTCACCTCTTCTTTTTTCCAACCATTATTTTCAGTCTCCTATGTTTTCTGTCCATCTTAGTCATGAGGGATTTTATTACTCTCATAGTTTACTTGATGACTCCTTTAATGCTAACTTACCATTCCTTCTACCACTTGTCAGAATTTTTATAATAGTTTAGCCATTTTTTAGCCATTTTTACAACTCTTCAAACCTTTAAGTCTTCTATTAATGTTAGGTAATAAATCAAGAGCTTATTTGAATATCCAGAAATGCATAAAATATTTTGAGTAAGCACTCAGAAAAAGGTATAATCCTTACAAATACTTTTAATAAGCACTATATTCAAAATAAAGCATATGTTTAACATCATTGATACACTGTAGAAATTCTAAGGTTAATATTAAAATAGTAAATATGCAGAAACATAAAATTTATAAACAGATATTACCTTCCTGTCCCTTAATGTCAACTTTATTAATTAAAAGTCATGGTTTAGACATGATTATAGTATGCTTTTCTGTCTGTTATCTGGAGCAATCATGGGAAAACCTATGACCTCCTGAGCCTTGTGGAAATATTTCTCAGCATTTTGTATGTAGAACGTTCATCAGTTCCTACCTAGTATCGTTAGGGTTGCAATTCATTTTCACAATCCTTCCATTCCTCCTTATTGCCAAACAGATTCTAAGTCTAATGCTCTGTACCTAAGAAGGGAAGCATATTGTGAAAAAGTGAAGGAAAAAGTTTAGTCATAAGCACCTCAGATGCAAATGTACTATTCTTTTTATAGTATTCACAGAAGGTTAAATACGGACAGAAAAAAAGTATGTGATAATTTAATTAAATAATTCATTTCTTCAGTATTGTATCTCTTATTCTAAACATCTATGACTCTATATATTCATAGAGAAAATTACAAATGTAGGTCGGTTTGGAGAGATGTGTTTGTCTACAGTTTTGACCCGTGAAGAGAATGTATAGCTGAGTCACTCTTGACTATTCTGTGAGGCATCCAGAAAAATCTGTGAAGAGATGGATGAGGTGACAAAACAGATCCTGGTAAAGAAGGGTTTAGGGATTGCTATCACTGAAGCACTAAAGATTAGGTCAGAAATATTTTTGTTCAGGTTCATTCAAGAATCTATCATTTTATTCTGCAGGGGTGCTGGGGGAAATTACAATGTGACCTGCTGCAGAGGAATCTTTTACCCTTGATGGCCTCTGAATAGCTCCTTGTTCTTCAAGGAGCTTAAGCACATCATTGAACTGCCAACATATCCAGACCCAGCTAGCACAGCAGTACTTTGCCATGTCACATTAATATTTTTAGAGGTCTATTATGTGTGTATATGTGCATATGTATGCGTGTATATGTACACCTACACACACATATACTTACTATGTAATAAAATCAAAAGACCAGTAATAACGACTTTCGAACACGGATCTGTAGCTTAAATTTTTCATATAGAGGATCATTGTAAGTTGTTTGTTTATTTTTGGCTGCGTTGGGTCTTCATTGCTGTGCACGGGCTTTCTCTAGTTGCGTCGAGCAGGGGCTACTCTTTGTTGTGGTGCACGGGCTTCTCATTGCGGTGGCTTCTCGTTGTGGAGCATGGGCTCTAGGTGCGAGGGCCTCAGTAGTTGTGGCATATGGGCTTAGTTGCTCCGCAGCATGTGAGATCTTCCCAGACCAGGGCTCGAACCTGTGTCCCCTGCATTGGCAGGAGGATTCTTAACCACTGCACCACCAGGGAAGTCCTGGTGTTTAAACTGTTTAAACATTTATCATTTTAAGTTAAAGTCAAGAATATTTACTTCTGAAATATTTTACATTTTTAATTCTATCAACATAATTTATTAAAATTAGTTTGGAAGTCCAAGCCTATGCTATATGAACCAAACAAAAATAAGCATTGGAAAGCATCTACAAATTATATTACTTTATGGCTTGAAAATTGAAACAAACCAGGCAAACTCTACTCAAATTATGAGTTTTAGTAAAATTGTTTGAAATAAAAAGTAGTATCCAGAAATAGCCATTTAATAACAAAGAGGTCCCATTTCAGAGCAAGAAACTTGTAAAAGACTTAGGAATAAACCTGAGAGATGTTTATGACAAAGTAAGAAAGCTAGAAAGTTTGACTGGAAATTTTACTTGGTAAAGACTTACTTACAAACCGGAGCTATAATAGGAGGATGATTGGTTAGGAATATAAGTTAATTTGTAGCACTAGTTCAATTCTGGCCAAAATCTGAAAAGAATTTTCTTCTTCCTTGACAGAGGCTATTCTAAAATTCATTTGTAAAAATAAGCAATCAGGAAGACCAATTGATATTTTGAAAAGAAGCAGAAATGGGGGAGGTACCTGGCTGCATGTCACTATAAAGCATCAGTAAATAAAGTACAAAGCTAAAGTAGGGTTTCTCAATCGTACTGACACTTGGGCCAGGTAATTCTTTGTTATGGGGACTGTCTTGAAATTTTAAGATGGTTAGCAGCACCCCTGGCCTCTACTCATTAGATGAGTAGTACTTCCTCCTTCAGTTATGATAACCAAAAACATCTCTGGATACTGACCGATATCCCCTGGGGGGCAAAATCATTCCTGGTTGAGAACCACTGAGCTAAAGAACAAAAAATACTATCAGAAATTAATGAAACAGATTTAAAAGTTCAAAAATTGTCCAATTATAGATAAATTTATTTATGATAAAGTAGGCATCACTAGGCAATGAATAAGAAAAATGTTTATGATTGGAATTGTGAGTAACAATTTTAAAATAGATTTGCACAATCAGATTTCATACTACACATTAAAATTAACATTGTGAATAGAATTAACTATGTATCTGATCTCTGGGGCAGTGGTTGTTGAAGGAAACCATCTAAAAAGTCTATCATATATAAAAACAAACATCAGTGTTTTGACACAAGTGGCATAATTTAGAAAAAACAAAATTACAGACAAGGAAAAACATTTAAACACATTATAACAGATTTAAGATTAGTATGTATACCAGGGATCAGCAAAGGGCTAGATAATAAATATTTCTGACTTCGTGGGCAGGGCCAGCTTCATGGGCATATGACCTTCACTTGACTTAATGCTCTGTCATTGCCATTTTGAAATTCTTAATAATCTTTTAACAATGGGCTCCACACATTTTCATTTTTTTACCCTTCAAATTATGTAGCCAGTTCTATTTGCAGGCCACATGTTCTCTGTTGAAACTACTCAACTCTGCAGTTGTAGCATAAAAGCAGTCATAGACAATACATGAATGAATGTGGTCATACTTGAATAAAACTTTATTTATAAAAACAGGCAGTGGGCCAGATTTGGCCCCTGAGCCATAGTTTGCCCTTGTCTATACTATACATAAAGTATATAGAAACTGATAAAAAGAAGCATAAATGAATGTCCTACTTCAGTAATTTTCAAAGAAATGATTATTAACAAAAGACAACTGCTGAATTAATACAAACTTAAAATAATGATGAATTTCCATACTGATGAAATCATGGTAAACCTGGTAGCCTCAAAAAGCACTCACAGGGGCATAACTCAGAAAACTTTTTGAAGAATATGTTTGAAGAATTATAAAAAGGCACCTAGCCTTTGCCTCAGTACCTTCACTCCTAGGAATTTATCCCAAGAAATAAGTCAAAATTAGAAAATACTGCATGCATGAAGATGTTTACTAGAGATTTATTGTAAAAAGGTGAAAAACTGAAAACAATATAGATGTGCTACAGTGGAAGCATGCTTAGGTCAAGTATGATGTATTGATTTTTTGAAATAATATATGCACTATCAATAAATATGAGACAGCTACTTGGAAAATGTTTTCAGTATTCTGCTAAGTGAAAAGAGCAGACAAAGTCAGTCAATGCTATGTTTGCAGAAATGTAAAAATTATGCATGGATAATGATAAATTCTGGAAGGAACCAACGAGAGAGCAACTCGAACACAGTCTTTGAGTTCCAGCTCAGGCTAGTGCTGAGCTGGAGTCCTGGGCCTGTGGTGTTCAGCAGGGCCCCATTTGGCATGACTGTGGACAAGTTACTTAACTTCTCTAAGACAATTTCCTTTTCTTCAAAATAGATGTAATAACATTATACTATCTCATGAGGATGTTGCGAGACTTAAGTGAAAAGATACATATGGTATATAGCACGGTGCTTTGCACATGGGAAGCTTTCAAATGCTAGCTATTATTACTATTAGCAAAGCATGGGAAATTAAAACAGTTTATTTCATTTTTAGTTCAGTTGTTATGATGTTATTTGTGCAGTTAAAGGAACTTCTAACAGCTGTCTTTTAAAATGTAATGATTAAGCCTACAGCAATCTCAGCAGGTAGCAAACTCAAACTTTTAAAGCAGGGACAATAAAAAGACTATGTTAAAGATTTCACCAATAGAAAAGAGAAAAGAATTGCTGAAATTGCTTAGCAACTTATGTAAGACAAGTCACAAAGACAATTGGAATGAGCACAGGGAAGGATAACGAGTGGCGATAATTAAAGCTGCCACCATATACACACACATGCAAACTCACACACATCTCTGTGTCCTTTAGGGAAGCTGATTAAGTCAACAGAGGAGCAGAGAAAGGGGTAATTATTAAACCAGTCATGTGGTGAACACTCCTCCACCCAGCTTCTCCCTCATGGTGAGAGAGCAAGGGAAGTCACATCATCACATTACTGCCGGGAAGCTTTGCTGTTCACACCTGGTCCGTGACCCTGTCCTCACCTCTCACTGTAGATGAACGGGGCTTCAAGACACCATGTATGTAGCTGGATGGTCTGGGGGTGGGGGTGGTTCCCAGTTGGGTTACTCTCAGCAACTCTGCCCCAGGTCTCGGGGTTGGCATGACACTGAATTTACTCTAGCCACTTGGTGCCAAGAAGCTCCGTGAGAAAAGAAGCATTTAACACAGTAAATCTGGACTTCTTATTCTTCAACCTCGTGATGATTATCGTTGCCCCAAAGGGCCAGGTTATGACTTATAGGACTTCCCCACCTTTCTTCTCTCTGTCATGCCTGGGAATATCTGTTAGACTGAACCAGGCAGTGTTCTGTTTCCTCACCATGCCAGAATTTGCAAACATCCTCAGCGTGTATACACATATATAATGTAATCTAACCTGTTTAAGGAGTATAAAACAATACATAACCTAGAAAAGGTCGGTAGCTGGTTAATGAAAGTAAGATGCCCTATTCCCCCTAACTCCAAGTTCTCAGCGTTTTAACTGTGCTTCACCTCACCACATTTACAGATGAAGGGAGCACTCCGGTCTAGAGCTTTGCCATGCCCCTACCCACAGGGACGACATTCATCCTCTTGCTGTGGCACTGTCATGAGCCCTAGCTGGGCACTCCAGTTTGCACTCTCCCATGCTCCATAACCTCTATGTTTCCTCAGCTGGGTCCTGAGCTCCCTCGTTTACTCTGAAACCCATCAGTCACATGTAGAACTCCCCCAGCCTTGGCACAGGGGCAGGGAATCCCTCTGTTTTCACTCCCGGTGCTACTACCTCACGTACTCACTCTTTTTTCCTCCTTCATTTCCCCAAAGTGTTTTGGCAGAAATAATGCAAATCCAGGCCCAATCTGAGCACTCCCCTGACACCAGTACACCTTATCTTCTAGATCTGAGTTTCTTAACCTTGGCACTCATGACATTTTTGACTGGCTGGTTCTTTGTTGTGGGGTCTGTGCTGTGAATTGTGAGATGTTCAGCAGCATCCCTGGTCTCTACCTACCAAGTGCCAGCCGCAGCTCCCCTCCAGCTGTGGCAACCAGAAATGCTTGTAGAGTTTGCCAAATGTCCGCTGGGGCGTGTGTGTGTGTGTGAAATAGCTCCTAGTTAAAAGCCACTCTTCTAGATGGTACTTCTGCATGACCTCCTGATCACTCTTATGTACAAATTCCACTTAAATGACCACAGTGATTTAAATATCATTATTCATCACCTATAATTTAAAAGGGAAGTATTAAACCCATTTTTCAGGTGAGGAAATTGAGGTTCTATTTGCCAAATATTAACACAGCTAATAAGTGGTACTATCTGGATTTGAATAATTCTAACTACAACCCTCATGTTCTTTCTACTACTTAACAGTGCAAACCAGAGTATTATTTAACTATATATGTATATCTTAGTTTGGGCCACCTTGACAACCCACAGAATGGGTGGCTTAAAGAACAAAAATTTATTTTTCTTAGTTCTAGACGTTGGGAAGTCAAGGCACTGGCAGATTTGGTGTCTGGTGGGGGCCTACTTCCCGGTTCATAGATAGCTTGTATTCTGCCTTTGTTCTCACATGGCAGAAGGAGCAAGAAAGCTCTGTGGGGTCTCTTTTATAAGGGCACTAATCCTATTCATGAGGGCTCCACCCTCATGACCTAATCACCTCCCAAACACCCCACCTCCAAGTACTATCATAGCGGGGTTTAGGATTTCAACATATGAAGTTGGGAGGGACACAAACCTTCAGTTCATAACAATATACATATAACACATGGAGCAGTAAAGCAACAAAGAAAAACATCAAAGATCTACATCAGTTCAGCTGTTATTACATTATTAAAATGCCAAATATCTTTTAGAGTAAATAATTTTCTTATAATTCTGCCTTCTAGTTAAATGGAAAGTAATTTATCTTTGAGGGTAATTAGATTCACAGAAGTTTTCTTTTCCCAACATATTGGGTCTCTCAGTTGAAGCTTTACATTACAGATTTCAAACTGATTGGTTCACGTAACTGAAAAATCCAGATATTATACTGACCTCAGGTAAGGCTTGATCCAGGTTTCAAACACTTTCACCGAAGACATTTTCCCCTCCATCTTTCAGCTGCTTTTCTTAATGCCAACTCCATTCTCAGCTTCTACACAGGAAATCAAGGCTCTCCCTTTATGGTAGTAGTTCAGGCTTCACAGCTTCATTTTATACCATCCAAAAAGAAGAGAGATTCTTTTGTGGTAGCCCAAGAGAAAAGAGAAAAAGGAATGGATTCTCTAAGCCCCAGAAAATATTTGGCTCTCACTGAGTCATATGCCCACCCCTGAACCAGTCGGTGCAGCCAGAAGGTTGGATGTGTAATTTGCTTTAGCTCCTCAAGGCTCAACTCTGGACTAGTTGTGGGGTCCATTCCCTTTAAATGAATAGAGCCAAAATTGAGAACCAGTGGTTCCTCAAGGGAAGTTAGGAATTTGTTTCCAGAAGATGGGGAAATGGTTGCTAGGGAGGACCAAGTGATACGCTTCTACACCAATTCTGTTACAACATGCCTGCTACAGTTAGTAGTTTTCATTATTTCACAACCCCCATCCCACCCAGTTCTATCACAGAGCTTTTGCCACAGACATGTTTCCTTTACCTGGCATTGCTGGAAACTCCTTGACAAGTGCCCAGGTGCCGTAAGTAGACAGTCTGGTGAACTGACACCCACAGAGCAGGTCTTAGCCTAGGACAGGGCCAGATCAGGGCTCTTGCTACTTGGCGAGGCCTCCCAGCCAGTCCCTATCATTCAATCACAACCTCTCTCTATCATGGGGACTCATTCCTCAAGCAAAGGAAAGGGACTTACTGTTTCTGAGCGCCAACTGTGTACTAAGCAAGTGCCACATGCTGTATCATGTCTTCCTACAGCCACCCTCTGCGGTAGGTATTAGTATCCCACTTTAAAGATGAGGAAACGGAAGCTCGGGGAGGTGAAGCAGCTTGTCCAAAGTCACACCCCCTATAAGAGGCAGAAAGTGGATTCACTGATACGTCTTTCATCCCAAAGCCTGTGCTTTTCATGAACCCTCAAGAAAATCAATGAATATGTATTTATTTAAAATCTACTGTTTATCAAGAAATATGCTCAACATTATTTACGTATGAGTAAATATAAAGCATTTCCCCTTTTCCCCAGGAATGAATGAATGGGAGCAGAAAAGAGAGAAAATAGGAAAGATCAAACCCTCGTGTAATGAGAAGATCCTTAGCCATCCCAGTGGTACACACAGTGCCTAGAAAACCAGCAACCAATGTGTAATAACAAGAGCATCTGAAGCAATGGTGAAGCAATTTCTCCAGCAGAAGTGCAGGGTGAGACTTCTTTAGGCAGTGACACGAGTCCCCAGAGAAATTAGCAGTGGCTGGGGCAGCCCTGCAGCAATGTGGGAATCAAAGCAGCATTTGAGAAAGAGGGCAAGTGGGCAGTATGGACGCCAGTCCCATCATAAAGTCTTTCAGCTCTGCCCCCAGATTGGTGCGCCCTAAGGGAATTCCTGCTAGAGAAAGGTGGTACAGCAATACGCAGGAAACATGGGTTTCGCTAAAATTCAAACTCTGCAGTCTGGAATAGAACAAACAGGAAGAGCAGTTGCTCATTCCTGGCTTAGCTTGAAAAGCTAACGTAGCTATAACATTTGTGTGTACTCTCCACCTGATAGGGTACTATGTGGATTTCTTTCAGCTCTGGCAAGAATATCGCTTTTAGCCACATCAAAATGCAACAAACTTTCTACCCAACTCAGTCTCTGTGTACCTTATACCTGTCATCCTAAACCCATGTAAAACTTGGACAGGTTGTGAGTTAAACTCATTCCTTCGCCCATGATTTGTAATACACAGCAGGATGACACAAAAACAGTCATTTTTCTCCATTATGTGTCTTAAGATTACGGGCAATTGTATATGACTTGGCTTGTTCTGCAGATAGCCTAGAGCAGGGGCCCTCAGATTGGGTTCTGTGGAGAACTAGGCCTCTGACAGAGGGTCTCAAAGATGGCAAGGGGTGGGACCAGGGGGAAGCCTGTGTGCTTCCTCCCTCCACCCCTTCCCCCTGGCACCTCCACTGCACCTGCTTCTAATATTGGAGCTCTACGTGAGATTGTGTCTGCGAATATTTCACAACTGACAGAGGTTTACAAGCCACAGTCCTAGAAGGAAACACCATATTTCTGCCTCTGAAATGTCTGAGTTATTCTCAGAATGACAGTTCCTAAAACAATATGGAAGTCAACAGCTCTGGAGGATGCCAGCTATTGGGGGCAAGTGTCTCCTGAATTTGCATGGGAACAAGTGGTTGGTATATAATAGTGCTGGGCATGACATCCAGAAAATAGAATTTCCAGAATTTTGTGAAGACCATCCATCATAGTCTGAGACACCTCCTTCCCCAATTATTAAATCCTTTTACTAATTCACCTTCGCCCAACAAGAACCTATAGTAAGTTCTAAGTAAAGCATCAGGGCCTTAAGCCCTTGAATTGTCCATCCCAACTGGTGGGGCAGTGAAAGGAGGCTACAGCCTATTTTCCACCTGACCTGCCACCTAGGAGTATTGGGAAATGCATTTAAGACACAGAGTGGGAAAATTCTGCAGTATTTTCTCAGCTCCTCTGAGAAATTACATGACGATTCTAAATTTTACTGGGTGTAAAATGAAACACCCAGTTCTGTCCACTTAAAGAAAATTATATATGAATATATGTGAAACATATACATATAATATCTAAATGTATATAACCAAACCAGTACTTCATCATTGCAGAAAAACAGGTAGTCAGTTTTTAGTTTGTATTTTTAAAATTTTTCAACAACTTACATGAGATGAAACCCCTCCCCGAATTCCTCTCCTGTTCCTCTTAATGTGTTGGAACCTGCAGCTTGGTATCTGGGTGTAAATCTCCCTCTGTCTTATGAGGATGAAATAACAAAGCCTCTCACCTCCTTAGAAGAGCTATTTTGAGGAATAATAAAAAGTTGCCATTGTGCTTTTAGCCTCTGACAATTGACAAATGTAAGAAGCTGGATAAAGGAGAAAGACTCTGCAAAAAGAATTTTCTCTACAAATCAGGTGGTAAATGTCTTTGCTATTGTTAATGGTTACACACTAACAAGGGTTAAAAGTGTTCTGCTAGGAAAATAGTGAGGATTCCAGCGCCATATCCAGGAAGATACAATCCACTATTGAATTTTGAGCATTTATTTTCGTTCATGGAGGGAAACATAATTAAAAGCTTCCATTTTGATGACTGAATTTTTTTTCCTTTCTCACTGAACCCAGAGTTACTGATGTTCAGGCTTCCGTCACTGAGTCTTTGAGGGAGTGTTTTACTTCTTCTTTACAAAGAGGGCATTCTGGTGGCAGTTTTACTTGGGAGAGAAAATACACTGTGGGCTCTTTCCAAGGGGCTGTAGACAGCCTAGGGCAGGCGTTTACAGACACCGTGGAGATGATCTGTGGGTGTAAAAGACTGTGTTAGCACATTGGGCCTGAATTTGTGCCTGTTGAAGAATCTGTCTTTTGGAGTCATTTGAGGAATGAATTTTACCAGCAATTCCTTCTTAAGTGAAAAGAATCATTGTCAATTCCTTTCAAGCACATGACATCTTTCATGTTTCTTTTGGGCCATTTGTGGAGTGAAATATTATCACTGCTCACATTGCTGCTTCCCAAAAATAGAGGGCCCTGCAGACAGATTTAACAAGGACCACGCCTCACCTGGCTGTGCAGCGCTGGTTGGCTCGTTCTGGCCACACACAGCCCACCCAAAGAAAGAGCCAGACCACAACCACAGAAGGATTCACCCACAAACTCCCAGATTTCCAGAACTTCTCATCCCAGTTGCAAAATTTGCCTGTGCAGCTGAACCTAAAGAGATGCAGACAGCTAGAAGTGAGCAGTAATAGAAAGGCTCACAGCATCAGTGGGAGTGAGATGCTTCTGGCACGACCTGTCACACCCTATGCTTGTTTACATGCTACATTCACCTTTGGACGCTTCATACAGCCCCACTTAACATGGTCCCCTCATTGTCCCCTGTACCTGTCTAGCCAAACCACATAATTTATAAGTGCCAAATAGTATAGATGATGATTATTAAGATGCTTTTATAAAAATGATAGACCCACTCCTGTTACACCAAACCAGATGCAAATCTTGGGGCTTGGAGGGTGTTTAGGATCAACGCATTTTTTGTAGCTGGGAAAGCTGAGGCCCAGAGGGAGAAAGTCACTTGTCCAGGGTCACACAGTAAGTTTAGTGAGAGAAGTGAGACCCAAACCCCATGGCGCCTACTCTCAGTTTAGTGTTCTTCCTCCAGGACCAAAGAGACCACAGCTGCTTTTCATCTCTTACAATCTCATTTCCCAAGTCTACTCTCTGACCTGATGGGTCAAATGTTTGTACTACTGGGCAGGTGTCATGGTAGCTTTTTCTGAAAGTGAATTTCTTGGGAAAATTGTTGCTCATGTGGTAGAGCAATGTATTGGGATGCTTACCCTACACACACATATAGCCCTCCTCACCCCATTGCATTGTTCCAACACCAAGCAAGCAGCCAGGGGCTCCGTGTTCTTTGTTAATCGCAGAGGTATATGCCAGGGGAAAAAGAGCTGAAGCTACTTAAACTTACTGACTTCTCTTATCTTTTATCAAAGCTTATACTCCTTAAAGCAATTATGCTAGGAGACCTGGAGGGACTGGGAAGAAGGTGGGTCTTTGAGGGCCAGCAGACAGAGGGAGGAAGAGGATATTCCCCAAGACTAGAAAAGAGGAACAAAATGGATGGGTCTTTCAGCTAATAGGACATATATCCTGCTGGGTGGCAGAACTTCAGTGAGTTGGCAAGACCTCACAGGTGATGACCGCTTGGGACACCAAAGGAGGCTGGACCTTGGGCCCGGGGGTTCTGAGCCCAGCAGAGATGCCTGTGCCCCAACTGTGACACAGAAGCAGCAGAGCCCCTGGAGCTTAAAGGAACTATGTGAGCTGGATATTGTGAGCTTCAGGGCTACCCAGTATAGACGATCATCCCAAGGGCCTATCTGATACACTAAGATCCTGTAGGGGAGTCCTAGGAGTTACAACAAATAAATTTCCTGTGGCCCAGTGTGATGGTGGCTCAAACTCAGATATTGACTTTAAAAAAAAAAGATGGGATTCTTTTTTTTAACACCTTAGTTTATAGCCAAGACTTTTACCTCTACATTTGCATTTAAAATCTTATCAAAGCATGAGTATTACATTTGCCTCAACAACTGGAATCCTGGCAACATTATTTTCAGTGTGTGAAAAGACCCAACTTCAAAAGTAATGATTTGGGGCTTCCCTGGTGGCGCAGTGGTTGAGAGCCCGCCTGCCAATGCAGGGGACACGGGTTCGTGCCCCGGTCTGGGAGGATCCCACGTGCCGTGGAGCGGCTGGGCTCGTGAGCCATGGCCACTGAGCCTGCGTGTCCGGAGCCTGTGCTCCACAACAGGAGAGGCCACAACAGTGAGAGACCCGCGTACCGAAAAAAAAATAAAACAGGTAATGATTTGCCCCTGGAAAGGTTTATGGTGTGGTGGAGGTTTTGTCTGCCCTGTGAAGCCTTTCCTGACCAGACATACACTTCTCTGGGCTACTACTACTGTATCTTGTAAATGCATCTCTAACTGCACTTGACCCTCTGTGTGTGATTACTTGTGTATAGGACTATGTGTCCCTTCAAACCAGCACAAATGCAGGCATGTAAGAGACCATCAGTAAATCTATATTATGCTGCAGTCAGAGCTGTGGCTTTCCTATAGCATTTTCCCTCAAAAGAGTTTCAGAGTAAATTATGGGTCAGTAGCTCAGGCAACACATAATTTCATTTTGAGATTAAAAACAAAACACCCCAAACCCATGCATTTTTCATTTGACCGAATGGAAACAGGAGAGCCCAAATTTATTTAGAAGGTGTGAGGTTTCTAACTTTTCTGTCTTGGTGCTGTTTCAACTTGGGTCGATTCAACAAACTCTAGGGGAGTACCTAGTATGTTCGGAGCACTTTGTTCCATGAGGAAGTCACACACGCGCGTGCACACACACTCCAGCTCCCAGCCTACTGGAGAGTGCAGGCAAAACCAATGTAAATGGTGAAAAAAAATCATGTTGCTAATTCCCTTTCCTTCATACCCGCTGTAGGACCCTCTTCCAGGCCTAACATAAGCCCATCTGACTGAAGCTCTGGTACAAATGCCAATCCAGGCCAATCGCACGCAGTTAGGGGACAGTCATACGACCTCTGGATTTTGAAAGCAAGGAGTTAGGTTCTAATTCCTTACTTGGATCTTAGTTTCTTCAATTTTTTCATCTGTAAGTAGATGTAATATTTGCCTTAGAGGCTTGGTGACAATATGCTTAAAAGTGCAGTGTAAAAAAAAGTATTTGTTTGCTTGTTTGTTTTTTTGCGGTACGCGGGCCTCTCACTGTTGTGGCCTCTCCCATTGCGGAGCACAGGCTCCGGACGTACAGGCTCAGCGGCCATGGCTCACGGGCCCAGCTGCTCCGCGGCATGTGGGATCTTCCCGTACCGGGGCACGAACCCGTGTCCCCTGCATCGGCAGGCGGACTCTCAACCACTGCGCCACCCGGGAAGCCCAAAAAAAGTTTTATAAGGAAGTAGAAAGGGTAAATAAAGCCTAGTTAATCAACAAATTTAAACACAAAAGAAGAGAAACTGGACAGAGGTTGACAGTTTACTGACAGTAAACTTATTAAATTTAAATTTATTCCTCATTTAAATTTATTAAATTACAGTGGGACTACTGGTGACATGATATATTCAGGAGATTATTTAAAAGCAGAACCAATTAAGTTTATCATAGATGCCAGCCAGAAAATGGGCAAGTCATCATCTAAAAGAATAAAATAGTAAATTCAGTGTAGAGGTAGAAGGTGATTGGACAGGGTTGCAGCTAAATCTTTGGGAGAGTGGGTTAGCTGGGGAGGAAAAATAGGAAGTTAATGGAAAATTTCAGGGGAGAAGTACAAAATAAGTGAGCTGAAAGAATCAAATGAGGAAAAATCCCTCCTCCCCCCCGCAAGTCACTATATTATTTACCTAGGAATCAGTATAAAGTGTTTTGAGCTGCAGCCTCCAAGGAGAGTCATGTGACCAAATAGGCCATTTCCATGACCCGCCCTGTCAAAGTCAGCCAGTTCTTAACAGAATGAAAAAATGATTAGGTCTGCTTCAAGAAGTTTGTCTTGTTTGTTATTGGGTCAGAGGTTTGATATTGGATCAAAGCCACTTTTACACATTGATTCTTAAGAATAATTTTCTATTGAAATGAAAATAAAGTCTATCGGCAATCATTCAGTCATAAAACAGTACAGCGTAAGAATCAATCAATCTGTTTATTATTTTCCAGTTCATCAAATTTGCCACCCCCAAGATCTTAGAAACAAAAGCTGGTTCTCCTAAGTATCTTATGGCTAATTTGGGGGCACTGATTTAGCTCTTCCATGAGAACAAGCAGACTTTTAGTAATTAAAACTTAGTTTTTTCCATTTATAAAAGCAATGCATACAAAATACAGGAAAGAAAAAGGAGAAAAGAATCATCCATTGTTCAATCATTCAAAGCAACCTACTGCTAATAATGTGATGTATGTCCTTCCAGTATTTTCCATGCATATTTTATTTCATAGTTGGGATCATACTCTATTTCATATATGGCTTCATTTACTTATCTTAATAATAAAGAGGGCATTTAAAAATGCTTTTTAAAAATAAGATGCCTAAATCTAAAATGCTATGCATTTGAAAGTTTTCATCTCTCAGTTTCTGCAGTAAGATTTTAACAAAATCTTTAACAGGAAGTAAAATTCAGCATCAAATCTGAATGTAAATTTAGAGAACCTATTTGGAGGGTCACAGCCAGCAAAGTCAGCAGATTCTAAAGCCTCTCCAATTTCTGTGCCTTGCCAAGTGACTGAAGTGGAGAGGCAATTTGACTATTGCCTTCTGACTTTAATTAATGTTTAATATTGAGCAGCAAAAGTGAGCTTCCTCTTGTAAATTCTCATTAAGTTCCTTTTGAATGAGTTAACACCCTGTTTATAAAGATGTGGATATTTTCTCTAATTACTGTAATTTTGGTGACTGCTGTAAAAATCAGTGCTCCGTGTCACGCTGTCAGAGATCATTACAGATGCGAGCGTACTTCTCCCCTCCCTCCCCTGCTAAGGATCCAGTTATCTCTGGAAATTAAATGCCTTAAAAGGTTCAATAAAGGAAAGGAAAATCCAGACATAGCATGTCTCATTTCAAGCCATTCCAGAATAAAACCAAGATGTATTCATCAGGGTGATGAAATGTGGTCTGTTTAAAGATTAAGGATATGGATGCAGAGTTCTGTTACTTATAATAAATTTCATTATTGTAAAATCCAATTCATCCTGCCAAAGGGGAGTGAATTGAGATGATTTATACTCTCAGAAGCATATTCCCCACTCCTGGTACTTCCTTTTGTGTGGAGAGATATTTATAAGGGTATAACGCCTGGCCCCTCTCTCTCTACCCCTTCAATTGCCTCTCCCCTGGGGTGGAAGTTTCACTGTTGGTGGGTTTGGAAGAAGACCTGGGCATGCGTAGCTCAGCTGCTTCTTCCTTCCCCGTGGGAGCCAGGTACCACAGGAAAGATGCGTCCTAGTCTGTTCCTCCTATGTGGGGAAGGACTGTGGTTTTCTAGCTCTCTGTGACTGAGTAGGTCAGTCCACCTAAGTCTGTGGCTCAGTATTAGGAGATTCAGTTAAGCCACATCCTCTAACCCAACCGTTAGAACTAACAAGGGACTGTCTTGATCTGACACCTTCTCTCTCTCTTAATTGATCAAAACACTTGCAGGGCTAAAACAGGTGCTATTTACGAAACACAAAAGCTGGTGATTCAAAAACAAAAGTGAAGCAAAAACACCACTCTCTTTTAGAGTTGTGCTGTTTTCCTTTCTGTTACTGTAGGCAGCATCGGGAAGAAATGCTATAAGGGTTTATTAAATTGAGAAAAATATGCCCAACTAGAAACGCATGTTCCAGGAGTTCAGAGTATGGCCCCAGAGATCAAGGCAAGTTTTATAGAGGAGTACCTAGCCAGTGCTGCCATATACCTAGAAGGGGTTGCATGAAGGTAAAATGCTGGATGAGCATTAAGGGTGGGTGGGAATTAGGCAGTCTTCCCCTGCTTGAAATAGAATTGAATTAGAGAAAGCTATAGATATGTATATGTGTATTTTGATGTATCCTTCCTTTGTGTTATTCCTTAAGATCTCAAATTTGAAGTCCCAGAATTCTAAGATACAAAGCCAAAAGAATTTTGAGGATAGAGGGGCCAGAAAGATGGGATATCAAAATTTTCTAGAAAGTGTAATAATTCCTAAGTAATTATATCTGCCATCTAGCATTTATGTTATGGTAGATGTGGAAATTTTGCATTTATTTTTATTGTTGTTTAATAATCTTTCTATCCGTGACCAAATGTGGGGCTTGTGTATGTGCTAAAGAAAGACAGCTCTTTATCTCATATACTGTGCATTCCAAATCTAAGTATTTTCCTTTCCCCCAATTCCTTTCATAATTACGTGCTTTTGCCCGTGCCAGTAAAAGGGGAGAGAGAAAAACAGACCAGTATTTGTTGTATTAAAGAAGTTTCTAACACAGAAAGAACTGTTTAATTTCAGTCTCATTACAGCTAAATGAGAGCTGTAAGCACTCGTGATGCTAGTTTACCATGATGGCAATTCATCTGTCTTCCCAATTCCTAGGACTTGGAAATGCTGAATCGGCAGCTGCTGGGATATTTTTTTCACTCTCAAAAAAAAAAAAAAAAAAATTTTAAGACCTCCAGCATCTTTCATTTATATTGGAAAAACCAAATATGTACATGCTGTTCATTTAGAACAGATGACATTTCTATGTGGATTTTTCTAAGAAAAATAGTTTCCCTCTCTGCTTTGATTTGTGATCATTATAAAATGCTCAGAATTACCAAGAGCACTTATTCTCTGAGTCAAGGTCTCCTGCTGATAGAACACCAGTGCCCCCTACTGGTAAATTTCCCAAAACCTTCCTTTGGAGAATGAGCACAGAAACCGCTCGCTTACAACAGGCATGCTATTCACTGGCCTTGTCTGAAAAGGAGGAGTACTTCTGGGGTCATCTTAGTCTGCTTTATTAGCCTCTCATTAGTGTAATTTCCTCTAATTAGTCTTTACTAAAGCAGCTAGAAGTTATTTCATGCTTGGCTGACTTTATTAGAAAAACAATTTTAAAGGTATCAGTATACCTGACAAAATGCAAACCAGAACTAACATTCGATTATGGTAATGTAATTCCTGTTACATTATGTTTATATTTAATTGGGGAAGTCCCTCCAAATAGCTTCATATTTGTCTTCCTGTATCTTCAGTATTTATAGAACTCAGGCATAGAAAGACTTTAATACCTAATGTTCCAGATTTTCTGGAATCCCTTCTGATGTCATCTCCATCAAGTAACTGCTTGGTTTCCCCTAGTAACAGAGAACACACCACATATCGAAGGCACCATTGCATCTTTGAACAATTCTGGCAGAAAGTTCATGGAGGGCTTCCCTGGTGGTGCAGTGTTGAGAGTCCACCTGCCAATGCAGGGGACACGGGTTCGTGCCCCGGTCCAGGAAGATCCCACATGCCGTGGAGCGGCTAGGCCCGTGAGCCATGGCCTCTGAGCCTGCCGTCCGGAGCCTGTGCTCCACAACGGGAGAGGCCACAACAGTGAGAGGCCCGCGTACCACACACAAAAAAATAATGATAAATAAATAATTGGGCAATTTCTACCCTTTGATTGCTATATAACAACTATAATTCCTCTTAATTCTTCAATATTTGAACAGAAAGGTCATACTCTTACCCTGGCATTCTTCTTTTCCCCAGAAAGAGTAATGTCAACTGTTAGAGAAAAGGCAGATAGTTCTATAAATGTGAGATCAAAGGGGCAAAGATTTAGGACAGAATGCCAGTAGAGTATAAAATTCCTATTTTCAAATGTTGTACTAATTGTTACTTTCTCTCTCTCACACACACACATCTCACGGTTACCATAATATACTTTAAAAATGGTCACCTTTGAACTTGGTAAAGGAAGCAGGAGAACAATTCGGCTTCTGTGATAGTGTGATTTGAAGGTTTCTAAGAAGATCCAATCTCAAGGCTACCTTCATAAATGCCTGGAAATTGTTAGACGTCCCTGCTCAGTCCACATATACTTAAATTAAGCAAGCAGTGTTACATGAGGGTTTCCAACAAGGTTTGAAACTTAGACTGAGGTTTTTTAAGTAGCAAATATCTCACAAGACCACTGGATCTTTGTAAGATGTTTGTCATCCCACTGAGTTCTGCCCCTTCTCTTCAGGCAGATACATAATCAAGATGCCTGGTGCTCTCAGTATAGCTCACTCCTCCCCTCCTTTTACCTGCAGCCTTAATTTTGCTGTCCAGGTAGCCAGTCATCAAGGGTATTGCTATGTTTTACTTAATCATAAAACGAGCGATGCCCTTAAGCCCAGAACCACTGCCACATTGGTATCGCTGGGCTTGTTCTGCCACTGAGTCCTAATGAGTTGCTCTTTGTTGTTATAATTTTCCTAAGAGAATGCAAGATGGTTGTGTATGTTATATTCTCTAGGAAGCAGACACTGAGATGGAAGAGGCATGAGGAAAGTTCATGGGGGCGTAAGACCTGTGGAAAGGCGGGCGCAGTACTGGGCAGGTGGAGGCATCACCCTACGGGGCAGACCAGAGGAGGTCTCTGTCAGCCCAGGGGGAAGCGCGAGAGCAAAGGTTGCTTGTTTAAGGAGGCCCCACAGTTGGACAGAAGCAGCTAGGCCTTTGTACCACATCTCGTTCAGCCATTGACTGGGAACACTCCAAGAACACGGCTTTGGCTACAACTGCCTTGCCCAGTCACTGGCTGGGGCCTGTCCTGAAAAGAGCACGCCCACAGCTCAGAATGTGAGGTAGGCCCTGAGGGAGCTCGCTGCTGGAGGCTGCCAGCTAATCGCGTTCCTCGAGGCTGAGCAGCAAGTGCTTCTGGCAGGGAGAGAGCTGAATGACGCATCTCCATTTTTGCCACGGTGGTTTATGGTTTGTTACCAGATCACTCTTAAGTCAATCAACATCTGTAGTTGTTGTTTTAGGTATAGAGTGGCTGTTGTACAGCAATACGTATTTTAACGGTTTAAAACTCCAAATTCAGTGCTTAAAGTTTTTTAATTTGTGAATCAGAAATTTGAAAAGGGTCTGTCTTGCTTAAGTGTCTTATATGGTTGCAGTTAGATGTTGGTGGAGGCTGCAGTTCTCTGAAGGCTCATTTGGGTCGGTGTCCAGCATGCTTCACTCATTGATGGCTGTCGCCGCCGGCTGTCAGCCAGGAGTTCTACTGGCACCACCGGCACCTTCATGTGGCCTGTTTGTGCCTTGGGCGTCTTGATTTTGGAGTGGAAACACCCCAAGAAGAAACATTACAAGAGACCAAGGCAGGAACTGCAAGGTTTCTTCTGACCTAACCCACCTCCCCTTCATCACGCTTCTTCCCTGAAACGGGCCAAGAAATGCTCGTGTGAGCGGTGCTCTCCCTACACCCAGAGAAAAGGAACATCCTTATCTCTGAAGACAAAGGAATGCTAAGAATCTTAACATGTCTTGCTAAGTTTCCCCCAGTTTACTGCAATTTCCTCATACTCCTTAATCTATCAGATTCCTCCACTGCTGTGCACCTCACCAAGCGTAGCAGGTCTGTTTCTTTGGGTCTTCATTTCCTTATGAAGGCTCTCATATTTGTATTTAATATTTGTATTTAATATAAAACTTATATTAAATACATTTGTGTCCCTTTCATTCTGTTGGTCAAGCAAACCACCTTCAAGGGTAGGATAATTCGACTCCACTTCTTAGTGAGAAAAGCAGCAAACACTCTGTCATCACATTTAATCTGCCATTGTTGTGTTTTATTAGAAAAGGAGTGGCTTGAGGGGGTGGGAGTGGGCAAAATGAGTGAAGGGGGTCAGTAAGTACAACTTCCAGCTGTAAAATAAATAAGTCCTGGGAGGGACTCCCCTGGTGGCACAGTGGCTAAAAATCCACCTGCCAATGCAGGAGACACTGATTCAGGCCCAGGTCTGAGAGGATCCCACATGCCTCGGAGCAACTAAGCCTGTGCACCACAACCACTGAGCCTGCTCTCTAGAGCCCACGAGCCACAACTACTGAGCCCATATGCCACAACTACTGAAGCCCGGGCTCCTAGAGCCTGTGCTCCGCAATAAGAGAGGCCACCGCAATGAAAAGCCCGTGCACCTCAATGAAGAGTAGCCCCTGCTCACCACAACTAGAGAAAAGCCCATGCGCAGCAACGAAGACCCAGTGCAGCCAAAAATAAATATTAAAAAAAAAAAAGTCCTGGGGATGTAATGTACAGCATGGTGAACAATACTGAAAGTATTATAATATTTGAAAGTCACTAAAAGAGTAAATCTTAAAAGTCCTTATCACAAGAGAAAAAATTTGTAACTACATATAGTGTCAGCTGTGATCGTTTCAGTGCATACAAATATTGAATCATACTGTACACCTGAAACTAATATGTCATCTGTCAATTATACCTCAATTTTTTTTAAAAAAGCGCCTTGCTCTCAATCACCTACTATTGCAATAGGTACTGTTAATTTTCTTTTTGTGGTGCCTTACACAAATATTTCCCATTTCTTCAATCATTGCCCCTTTGACATGGTGTTAGATTTCTTATTGTACTTCTTTAATGTGTTTTAGTTTATTGCTGCCTCAATGTAAGTGCAGCATCACATCAAAGCAAAATATTCTAAATATGCACCCAGAGAAAAGCAGCACTATCACTGTCTCTAAGTTCTAGAACTGTTAACAGCCAGGAGAGAACACATTTGTGGAAGTGACACTGTAGTATTCACGCACATTGGGTTAATCTATTTCATAAACATGAATTAAGTGTTCACTGTGTACCAGGAACTATGCTAAGTGCTGGGGCTACAAAGAGAGTCACTTCCTTGAGGAGCTCACAGTTTAGTGGTGAAGATTGTCATGCAAAACAAGTAATTACTGCTCTGTGTTTTGCACTATAATGGGAAAATGAGGCTCTATGGGAATACAGAAGAGAAAGTTTCAAACGCTGCCTAGAGAAAACAAGGAATTATGCCTCAAAGAATTTCATCAGGCAAAAAAAAAAAAAAAAAAAATGGAAGAAGGAACAGTTGAAGCAAAGGGAAAAGCATACGAATAGGCACAAAAGTATAAGAGAAGCAAGACATACGTAGGTAACCTTACTTTTAGTAGAAATGGATGGTTAGTCTATTGGATACTTGCAGGGAAGAACTATGAGATGGGATTGGAAAGGTAGGGAGAGGACGCAGCTCATCAGATCTTGGGTGACATGCTAAGAAGTTGGGATTATTATCCTCCAGAAAAGGAAATAAATAGACTTGAGTTTAAGAAAAAGTGCTCTAGTGGCAGTGGGATATTAATGAAATAGAATCGACCAGACTTGGAGTCTGCCTGAACACAGAGGGGGAAAAAAAGGAGGAAGGAAGAATCAGGCACAATGCTTCATTTTCTGGCTTGTATGGGGGGTGGTGTGATTTTTTAGAGAAGGAAATACTGCAAGAAGAGGTTTTAGGAGGTGGAGGGAGGACAGATATGATTCAGATTGAAAATCTTGAGTGTAAGATGTCTAAGAAACATCTAGAGGAAGGTGTTGAGTATGGATATAGAAATAAGGGTTTAGAGTTCAAAAGAGAGGTCTGGGTGAGAGTTTCTGTGAATAATCAAAGTATAGGTGGTGATTGAAGCCATTAGAGAAGTTGAGGAGAAAGTAAAGTCTAGAACTCAAGAAAGGGGTTATGTAAGAAATAAAGATCTCAGCATATGAGGCAGTTGAAACCCTGGGAGTACGAGATCCCCCAGCAACAAACAATGAGAAGAAAGTACAGAGCCAGTGGTAGAATGAGGTGTGCACTTGAAGAGAGGTGGCAAAAGAGACTTGAAATGGAGTTATGGGACCAGGAAAATAACCACAAAAGAAAGGAAACTAAGGGAAGAGAGAAATTCAAGAATAAAAAAAGTGACCGGGAGTGTCAAATGCTGCAGAGGCATCAATCAAATAAGCTTAGGAGTGAAGAGTGTTTTGAGTTTTTCAATTAGGATGTCATTGATGACTTAAGTGAGGCCAATTTGAGAAGACCGGCCAGAGCAAGTGAAGTTAACCCCTGAGTAGCTTTGCCCTGTAGAAAAGTAAAAAGAGTGTCTGGTAGCTAAAGGCAGTAATAAAATCAAGGGAGAGTTTTATTTTTTGTTCTGTGTTATGTTTTATTTTGTTTTTAATGTTTAAGATGTGCTCAAAAGCAGTGAGGATGGAGAGGTTCAAGATGCAGAAAGAAGAAAACTAATGGGAGCAGTGTTTTCAAGAAAGACAAATTAGTTAACAGCCGAGGGGAAAGGTTTTTTAAAGCTTTTTTCCTCAGTCTTGTTTCTTTATTGCTGTTAAGTTACATTTATGCCCCTCTCATATCCACCACCCAATATTTCAGCAATAGATTATTTTAGACCCAAGTGTTAGGCCTTCTGTTTTCTATCTCTATGAAATTTCTTTGAGTTAACTTCAGTTTCTCATTCCAGGCTGCTGAGGACTTTCTGGATTCTGATTTTTTCTTTTGGTATAGATGCTATCCCTTCAAAGTTCACATTCATCATTCACAGATTTGGTAAGGCTGACTTCTAACTCATTGACATTAAGACTGAGAAATGCACACAACCTAGATTCTTCCGTACTTACTACTGATTCATTAATAAACTCATGTTGAGTTCATCCAATATTCAATATACATGTCATCCAGTTCACATTCCTATCTTGTCCATCAGGTTTCTCAAGGTCAACTTTTGCCAGATTCTTGGATGTAGCCAAGATAGACCACAAATAACTCATATCCCTCCTATGCCAATTGAGTAGTTCTGTTAAAGAATGAAATAAGATCAGCCTAAGATGACCTGACTCACGCTTAGTGAACCCATCCTGGCTCAGAGAGATCAGTGCTTCCTCCTCTGAGAGCGAAGAAAGTTGCCCTGTAACATTCTACAGTCATGCCCTGGATAACTATAAAGTTCAGTCATCATCATTAGCAATGCTTTTAAGTCTGTATACTTCATTTTTTGAAATTTGGAAATAATGTTTGCCCATATGTAACCTTCCTGCTTCTCTTTTACTCTCAGCAATTTCTTGAAACTCTCATTTGCAAGTTTCTCAGTGTCCTGAATGTGATTTCTGTTGTAAAGCATATTTAAACTCATTTAAAGCAACTTTGTTATCTCTTCGATCACTCCCTACATTTGGGACCAATGCCATTCTCACCTTTTAAATCTAAAGATGTTTTCTCTAGACAGGGAAGACAGACAAATAAATATTACATAACGCATCTTTCTCATCTATCCATCAATATCATCTATCAATATCACATCATCATTCTGTCTTGTTACATCAAATTCAATTGCAGCGTTTTTGTTAACCACTGTTTACACTCTGGATTTTAGACACCTGAACACACTATAAAAGAGAACCCCTGTCTTACGTTGGTCTCAGTTGGCTGTCTCTTTCCTTTCATCTTATATACATCCAGTTGCCAAGTCTGGCCTCATCATAGAGCTCCCCATACAGCCCAGAGAGTTTCTTTCAGTTGTTTCTCCTTTTCTTTCTCATTAGAACTTCATTTGTGAGAATTTTAATGATCTAGACCGATTTCTCTTTTAGGTTCTCTCGTCTTAGACCCGTGTCTGCTTCATCTTGAGATCTTTTAATTTTCTTTTTCATGAGTTCACGAGTCTGACCAAACTCAACCTTTCCTTTCTTAGATACACTGAACTCCTAAGTTACATGGGCAGAGTTTTCCTACTACGTCCACTTCAGGCAATTTATTTTTGATTTAATTATTTTTCATGGATTAGAGCATATTGCTCTGATAGGTTACCTATAAATAATCCACTGCCTTATTTTATAAGAATATCAAAATTAACTGCAAATTTGATAAATATTGCATGTGAATTGTGGGGCAAATGGAAAATAAAAGTTATGTGGCATAATAGGTACACAAAATTATATTTCTCAACTACCAATGTGGCTTGAATTAATTATCAGAAAGAGGTTATAACTGATGAAGTAATTGCTTTAGCTTATTTTTGATATATGATTGACTAGGACAAACATTTGTACATATCAAATCCCTCTAATTTGGAGACAATCTGTTTTCTATGTTGACATACAATAGAATACACCTTTGATGTAGTTAAAATCCATACTAAAGAAAATGCTAAAACCAAGAAGTTGTCTTCATCAAAAGATGTCTTTAAAAAGTAAAAAGATAAATTAATGTGTGAGAATATTTGTTACCTGTGTATCTGATAAGATTAGTGTCCAGAGTTTATTAAAAATTACTTCAAGTCAGTTAAGACAGCGCAAAAAAGACATAAGTAGGCTGTGTGTGTGTGTGTGTGTGTATACACACACTCACACATACATACATACATGTATTTCTTTATTTTAAGGGACACATACAAACGTGCAAGGAAATGAAGAATATAAAATTCGGGAAAATGGTGGCCTCTTTGGGAGATGCCTTAGGTTGGGGTTGCTATAGGATCCAGTAGGTTGAGATTAGAGCACATGCAGTTAACTCTTGAGCAATGCAGGGGTTGGAGGTGCCAACTCTCCAAATGGTTGAAAATTCTAAATGATAATAGTATAAATTATAGTAGGCACTCCGCATCAGTGCTTCCTCTCTATCTGCAGTTCCAATTCTGAGAATTCAACCAACCAATGGATTGTGTAATGACAAAAATTTGGATTTAAGTGGACCCATGTATTTAGTTCAAACCCAGGTTGTTCAAGGGTCAGCTGTATACAGGAAGTGTCTATGGCATGAGGTGATATGTTCAGGTACTTATTATGTATCTAATTTAAACTATAATTCAATAAATATAGATATATATATATATAGTGAATTTACAATGTTGTGTTAGTTGCAGGTGTACAGCAAAGTGATTCAATTATACATTTTTTTTTCTGATTCTTTTCCATTATAGGTTATTATAAGATTGAATATAGTTCCCTGTGCTATACAGTAGGTCCTTGTTGTTTATCTGTTTTATATATAGTAGTGTGTATTTTATATATAGTTGTGTGTCTATGTTAATCCCAAACTCTTAATTTCACACATATCAAATACTGAACGATAAAAAACAATAAGAACCCACTGGACTTGGGAGAGCACTATATTCTGATCCAGGGTCTTTGGCTAAATTATTCTGGTACCTCAAACAAGGGACTTAGCTTGTCTGAGCCTCAGTTCCCTCATCAGTAAAGAGACTGGCTAATCTGCAAAGTGTCTTCCAATTCCCACAGTCTCTAATCCCGTGATCCAGAGAAATAACACGTACTTAAACCAAGGAACGTCCCCAGTTAGTTTTCAATTTACACATGTTGACACAGACTCGAAATATGAGGAAAGGGACAAAGAATATTAATCTGCTAACTTATTATAAATAAATGAAAAATTCAAACAAGGAAAGACTAAATAAACAAGACTGCATTCGATTATTTGAAACTATACTGTCTTACCTCTGGATCAAATAGCTACTTGTGCACAAGCCTCCTAATCACCCTTCCTATATCCCTTTCAAAATTTTAAAAGGAAAAGTTTGTATAAAATCATCTAGAGGAAATCTGAAAATAAAATCTAGAGGAAATCTGAAATCTGAAAATTTAGATTTTCAGGAAATCTAAATTTTAGGAAAACTGAAATCTAGGGGAAAATGACATTCAAGGACAAAAATCTCAATACATATCCACAGATGTGGTACAGATTGACTCAGAAGAAGGGAAAAGAAACTGCGGCCAACTTATAAAAACCTCTTGACCATCCAGAGAAACCAGCAGCGTCATGTAAAGCAAAATAAAAATAATAATAATTGGAAAAATCCCACTGACATTCCTTAATTAGGACAGGAGCAGGCTTTCAGACCTGCAGTATCAAACTATTTGGTTCTCTTTTCACCAATGCAAATCAACATAGTAGCAAATGATAATAGCACATTTATAGTGCTTACTATATGCCAGCATATATAATTAGTTCACTTAATCTTCACATCAGCCCCTGTTGGCAAATACTATTGTCTCCATTTTACGGGTGAAGAAACAGGTATAGAAAGTTTAAGCGACTGTCCCCAGGGTCAGTGAGTGGCTGAGGCAGGATTTAAATCTGACCTCTTGGCTTCTAGAGTCTGGTCCACTTATCACTGAACTATACTACTCCTCAACAGCAAAAAAAAAAAGGAAAAAAAAAGTAGCTGTGCCTGATGTCTATTGCATGATGCATTAAAAACTACTTCAAAATTCCGTGGTATATAACAGTGGGTATTATTTAGCTTACGAGTTCATGGGATGGCTGCTTAGACCTTACGGGGCGGTTCTGGTCTTGGCTGGGCTCACTCATAGGTCTGAGAGCTGACCAGCTATTGTCAGGGGCTCACACATCCTGGGGTTAGTTGGCTGTCATCTGGGGTGACTTGGCCCTCTTCCATGTAGTTTAGGCATCCCTCCAGCAACCTAACCCAGGCATGTTCTCCTGGCAGAGGCAGAGGTGCAAGAGCGAATGGGGACATACAGGTGCTTTTCACACCTCTGCTTGTAATCACATCTGCACACATCCCCTGGCCAAAGTAAGTCACTGCTCTTCAGTAAGAGGAACAACAAGAAAGGATGTGGACACAGGGAGAGGAGAAGAATTGGGGCCATTCACTTACCACAGTATCTGCTGAGAGGTACCAAAAAAGAAGCTTTTGCTGCAATGACAAGGCCTCTCCACTTGTGTCAGGGTTCTTCCCTGAGGCCATGGGCAGCGGCTTCCAAAAGGAGGGAGGTCCCAACAACATGTCATCTGGAGCCAAGCCCTTCAGACAACTGGCTTCAGAAATCTGACCTCCAGAGAAGATTCTCCAACAAGAGAGAGAAAACTCAAAGAAGCAACACAAAGTCAACTCCAACTCCCTCTCATTCCTCCCCTCTCAGGCTTTTAGATGACCTAACTGGGTACTTATATCAACCTGTCCTTCACTGTAACATCTGAGAGGAGGATTTTTACAGCTGTCACAGGGAGAGGAAGGGAATCTAAAGAGATATTTATGCGGGGAAGTGTTTTCAGTTTCTACTAGGGTTTAGATTTACTACGTGGCAATTTCCAGGGCACTGCTTGTTGCTAATAGTTGCCTTGAGGCACCTGAGAGAACATGGACTGTAGGTACGGTCATCTGTGGACTGGCACCCATCTGGCTGGCATCTGGGTCTTACGACTGTCCTCTGGTTTTCATTCATTTATTGAACAAGGACGCATGGAGCACCTACACTAGGCTCTGGGAACACAATAGCTGTCCTGTGTTCACAATCCCTGGGGACCTCTTAGCCTGCTGCACTGATTTTTCACGGTCTTCCAGGTGGAAGGATGTTTCTTCCAGACCCAGAGTGCTCATTGGACTACCTTTAGGAATTAAAGTAGCATGATTATTACTATTCTGTCTCCCACACCTCTCTGTCTTCATGAGTGAATATAACCTCCTCTTCAATACATCCAGCGAAAAATATTTTTCCTGATCCCTCGAGAACAGAGATCCTATCCTACTTCATAGAAAGCAGAGAGCCTGTGCCTAGGAAGGGGTGGGGCTAAGCCTGAGTTAGCTCATACAGTGGTACTGACAGTTTTCAGAAGCTACTTTTGGACACAGTAAGAGGTGGATGAGGTGAGGTGAGGTGTAAGGTGTCAGTTGGTAGGGCTCAAACCAGCACCCTGACTGCACACTCTAGTTATAACCGTTCTGACCTCAAAGATGATGTGAAAATGTGAAGATGCCATTGAGATGTTCTTTCATATACTAGATTCCCTACCTTCTCCTGGCTGTTTTGTGAGGTCAGAAGCAGAGGCAGCAGTCAAGAATGAAACGATAGCTTATGATGGACAATTATTAACCACTTAAGAATATAACTGACTTCCTGAACGTTTTCAGCTCAACATGCCTGGCTCAAATCAAATGCTCTAAATGTGGACTTCCCTGGTGGCACAGTGGTTAAGAATCCACCTGCCAATGCAGAGGACAGGGGTTCGAGCCCTGCTCCAGAAGATCCCACATGCCACGGAGCAACTAAGCCCATGTGCCACAACTACTGAGCCGGCACTCTAAAGTCCGCGAGCCACAACTACTGAGCCCACATGCCACAACTACTGAAGCCCGTGTGCCTAGAGCCCGTGTTCCACAGCAAGAGAAGCCACGGCAATGAGAAGCCGGCGCACCTCAACCAAGAGCAGCCCCTGCTCGCCTCAACTAGAGAAAGCCTGCACGCAGCAATGAAGACCCAATGCAACCAATAAATAAATAAAAAGAAGTGTTCCCTCCTCTTAAAAAATGCTCTAAATGTGTCTTCTAAAGTAATTTCACATCTCAGTGAATAAATTTCCATTGAAAAGGCATGCTCAGTCATAAGTACCCTAGTATAATGGCAGAGTTTTTGGAGGGCTAAATGATACAGGTTATACATTGTGCCATGTTCAGAAAGTTTTAAAATGGAACAATCATTTTCAAGGAACAAAAATCAACCCAAGAGGATAAAAGTGAGAAAAGGGGGCTTAGATTGCTGTGCAGAACCTCCAGTCAGGCAAAGAATGACAGTTTTTCATAAGGATCTGGAGATTAAAGGCTCTGAAAGCCTTTCTCCTATCGTGTATTAACATAATTGTTTCTCTAATTCAAATCTCTAAGCAGCTTAATGCCTGTTCTTATCGTAGTTCAATTTAGAGAGAACATAAGAACAAAAACGATGTATCTGTTCAGTGTCTGCTTCTCTAAGTGAAATTGTTTAGGGACTTCCCTGGTGGCACAGTGGTTAAGAATCCGCCTGCCAATGCAAGGGACGGTCCGGGAAGATCTCACATGCCGTGGAGCAACTAAGCCCGTGCACCACAACTACTGAGCCTGTGCTCTAGAGCCTGCGAGCCACAACTACTGAAGCCCATGAGCCTAGAGCCTGTGCTCTGCAACAAGAGAAGCCACTGCAATGAGACGCCAGCGCACTGCAACGAAGAGTAGCCCCCGCTTGCTGCAACTAGAGAAAGCCTGTGCGCAGCAATGAAGATCCAATACAGCCAAAATAAATAAATTAATTAATTAAAAAAAAATATTTAAGTAACCCCAAAGCTCTGGGCTTATGTGATTGACAACATAGCTGGACATTCTTTCCAAAGACACGGTGAAGAAACCCTCTCCCAGGCTAAGAATCAAATTGAGAAGTGGTCCTAGGATTGTTAGAGGGGTATAATAAGCTCTTCCTAATGAAATATGTTTGGGGACAACTTAACCTAATATTAGAGGAAAGAAAAAAATCTTTGTCCCATTCAATGCTCTGAATTTAACTGAATCACATGATTTCATCAGTCAGCATTCTCAGCTGACAGAATTGGGGTTCTTACCTAGGGCAAGAGGTAACCATCTTTACTGAAGTTACTGGCTTCCTCCAAAATTGAAAGAAACCATTGATGAGCAAATGTCTGGCAATACCCCATGCTGGATTGCCTGTCGTGTGCCTCTCCTCTGGAGAGGAAGCTCTGGAACCAGAGTTTTCTTGTCTCAGGAATGTGGAGTACTTTGAAGGAGCACAGGAACCCTTCAAGCATGTACTGAAAACCTCATGGCAACCTAACCTGTTTGAGGACCCATGTCATGCATCTGAAAAGGTGGTACCCCTTATGTCATCAGGGGTGGCCTACTTCTAATCAACTGGTAATGACTGAAGTGCTGTGTGGAAAGTGATTTGAAGACCCAACTCCCTGACGACTGGTGCTGTCAGTCATAATTATGGCACATTTGGCATGATTTTGTCATTTCTAGTTCTGTTGACTTCAAACTACTATTTTTCCTTGCATTTTCTCATTTCTTTAAAAACACAGGGGAAAGGAAACCTGGTTGGGGGTGGGAGCGTGGGTTTAGGTCCTCTGCAGTTTCAACAATGAAGATGGTCCTATATTTGTGTCATTCTCTGACAGTTTGTTAGATGCTTATTATAAAATGGTACAAGCATTTCTGAACCACAGTCTCCAGCATGGGAATACTTGGAGAAGTGGACCACTGGCCCTTTCTGTTCTGGAGACAGGGAGGGAAATGCACCTCCTGGAATCCCAAAGAGCAAGAAAAGGTTTTGAAACGGCCAGGTCTCTTCTTATCACCTGCTAGACAACAGGCGCAGCTGCATTTGAGGACTGACATTTCCTGGAGATGGCTGCTTTCCTTTCTCTCCATCCTTTTCCATGCCTGGTACCATAGTGGATATTCAACATGTTATTTGTTGAGGTAAGGGTGGAATCCATGCTGCCTAGAGTTGCCTAAAGATGTGCGGAACTGCCACAACTTAGGAAACATTTTTTAAATGGTCACATTCCTGGATTAGCACGCACAGGCTTTTTTTTTTTTTTTTTTAACTCACAACACAATGCAGAGGAGCTTTCTCTGTCTCTTCCTGCCTTCTCAGTACATCCCCACTAATCTGCCTCAGAAAACATCGGGGCTAATTCTGTCCTGCCCTTCGTCCCTGTCTGTCTTAACCACAATTAGAAAACAAGGACTCCACATCACCTCTCACCCTGTGGTCTCTCATGCCCACACAGCTCCATGCATCTCTAATTGATCCCATCACCCACCTTCCTCAGCCCCTACATTGCTGCCCTACAAACTCCAAAACTCACAGGTCTGTCATCAGTAAAGCCCCTTATCTTCTTAACCTTGTCTGAACAATTCCTTCTTCTTCTTACCGTGAACTTGGCTTTCTTAATTATATTGCTTCCCTGCAGCCCTCCCAACTGGCCATATTTTATTTCCTATACCCCTTGTGTTACTGGACTTAGAGACAGGGTGGGTATTTTCCTTGCTCTTCATTGCCTCTTGTAGACTCTCCTTAAAAGTCACTCAGCTTGGGCTTCCCTGGTGGTGCAGTGGTTGAGAGTCCGCCTGCCCCCGTCTGGGAAGATCCCACATGCCGTGGAGCGGCTGGGCCCGTGGGCCATGGCCGCTGAGCCTGCGCGTCCGGAGCCCGTGCTCCGCAATGGGAGAGGCCACAACAGTGAGAGGCCTGCGTACCACAAAAAAAAAAAAAAAAAAAAGTCACTCAGCTTGTAGTTATCAGAGAAATGCAGATCAGAACTACAATGAGGTACCACCTTGCACCGGTCAGAATGGCCATCATAAAAAAGTCTACAAATAACAAATGCTGGAGAGGGTGTGGAGAAAAGGGAACCCTCCTACACTGTTGGTGGGAATGTAAATTGGTGCAGCCACTATGGAGAACAGTATGGAGGTTCCTCAAAAAACTAAAACTACATTTTGATCCAGCAATCCCACTACTGGGCATATACCCAGACAAAACTATAATTCAAAAAGATACATGCCCCTCTATGTTCACAGCAGCTCTATTTACGATAGCCAAGGCATGGAAACAACCTAAATGTCCATCGACACATGAAGGGATACAGTAGATGTGGTACATATATAAAATGGAATATTATTCAACCATAAAAAAGAATAAAATAATGCCATTTGCAGCTACATGGATGGACCTAGAGATTATCATACTAAGCAAAGTGAGTCAGAAAGAGAAAGACAAATACCACATGATATCACTTATATGTGGAATCTAAAATATGACACAAATGAACCTATCTATGAAACAGAAATAGAATCAGGGATATAGAGAATAGACTGGTGGTTGCCAAGGGGGAGGAAGGTGGGGGTGGGGAAAGACTGGGAGTTTAGGATTAGCAGATGCAAACTGGCATATGTAGAATGGATAAACAACAAGATCCTACTGTATAGCACAGGGAACTATATTCAATATCCTGTGATAAACCATATGGAAAAGAATATGAAAAATAATGTATATATATATGTATACATAACTAAATCACTTTGCTGTATACCAGAAACTAACACAATATTGTAAATCAACTATACTTCAATTAAAAAAAAAAGTCACTTAGCTTGAAGACTCATACCGTCAGTCAGTACCACTCACTCTGCCTCCTTGGTGCCCTTATATGAAGTCTTGGACCACCCCATCTCCCATCTTTGGAGATTCTTGTTCTTGGCTCACTGTTACTTTCCCACCAACCCTAATCTTGTCCCCAGCTTCTTCATTCACCTTTGCTCATCCGTCACATCGCCTGGACTCCCCTTTCCTCTGTGTATGCTCGCTAACTAGGCGATCACATACTCTGATGACTCCCAAAATATGTCTCCAACTTATATACACCACTGCCTCCTTGACATTTCTGTTGAATGTCTAATAGGCATCTCTAAATTTATATGTTCGAAATTGAACTTATTTTCCCCAGTCCCCAAATCTACTCTCTTCTATTGCCTCCCCCATGTGGACAGAGACTTTATTTTGTGCACTGCTGTTTCCCTAATGCCTATCATGTAGTAGTTTATCAATAAAAGTTTAATGAATGCATCACTTTATATCTTCACAATGGTAGTTGAAAACTAAATGTACAACAGACAGTATTTTACTCCTACTCCATTGTGAGGGAGAAAGCTAAATAGGATTTCGTGAGCTTGCTCTGGAAATGTGATAACCCTGCACTATTACTGGTATTCGAGTACCTGGTAACTGACCTGTAAACTAACCTTTGTACAATACCAACTCTGATTTCTCTGCTAAGGGTCTCTGCTCCAATCTAATACAGATTCCTATCAAGGTGACCCTCTTCGATGACAGGTTTGATGGTGCCACTTTTCTGCTCAAAATCCTTCAGTTATTTCCTTTTGAGTATATAATAAAAGGTTGATTTCCTCTGCCTGCCACACAGAGCTCTCCTCTTCCGAGTTTGCACCTACCTCTCCTCTTTTATTCTGGTTCCTGAATACACCTGTGTCAATCAGAACGTATTATCTCATATAACTGTAAAGATCTCTATGTACTAACATAGAAAGATGGTCAAAATATGTCAGGAGAAATACAAGCTGTGGAACAGCATGTACAGTATGATTCTACTTTATGTACTTTAAAGTCTAGAAAAATAAAGACATACCACATATTAATTCCAATGATAAAGATTTTCAGTTTATACCAATATGTATTAGTGTTTTATTTTTGAAAAGGTTCACAAACTCATAGAGAAAGAGATCAGAGTTGTGGCTACCAGAGGTGGGAGCAGGGGGAATAGAATAGAACAGAATAGAATAGAAAGCCCAGAAATAAACCCACACACCTATGGTCAATTAGTCTATGACAAAGGAGGCAAGAATATACAATGGAGAAAAGACAGTCTTTTCAGTAAGTGGTGCTGGAAAAACTGGACCGCTCCAATACATGTAAAAGAATGAAAATAGAACATTCTCTAATACCATACACAAAAATAAACTCAAAATGTGTTGAAGATCTAAATGTAAGACTGGACACTATAAAACTCCTACAGGAAAACATAGGCAGAGCACTTTTAGACATAAATGGAAGCAGTATCTTTTTTGGTCCAACTCCTAGAGTAATGAAAATAAAAACAAAAACAAACAAATGGGACCTAATTAAACTTAAAATCTTCTGCACAGCAAAGGAAACCATAAACAAAATGAAAGACAACCCACAGAATGGGAGAAAATATTTGCAAATGAAGCGAACAACAAGGGATTAATCTCCAAAACATACAAACAGCTCATGCAGCTCTATGTCAAAAAAACAAACAACCCAATCAAAAAATGGGCAGAAGATCTAAATAGACATTTCTCCAAAGAAGACATACAGCTGGCCAAGAGGCACACAAAAAGATGCTCAACATTGCTGATTATCAGAGAAATGCAAATCAAAACTACAATGAGATATCACCTCACACCGGTCAGAATGGCCATCATCAAAAAATCTACAAACAATAAATGCTGGAGAGGGTGTGGAGAAAAGGGAACCCTCCTAACACTGTTGGTGGGAATGTAAATTGGTACAGCCACTATGGAGAACAGTATGGAGGTTCCTGAGAAAACTAAAAATAGAACTACCATATGATCCAGTAATCCCACTCCTGGGCATATATCTGGAGAAGGCCATAATCTGAAAAGATACATGCACCCCAATGTTCATTGCAACACTATTTACAATAGCCAAGACAATAGAAGCAACCTAAATGGCCATCGACAGATAAATGAATAAAGAAGATGTGGTACATATGTACAATGGAATATTACTCAGCCATAAAAAAAAATGAGATAATGCCATTGCAGCAACATGGATGGACCTAGAGATTATCATACTAAGTGAAATAAGTTGGACAGAGAAAGACAAATATCATATGATATTACTCATATGTGGAATCTGATTTTTAAAAATGATACAAATGAACTTATTTACAAAACAGAAACAGAATTACAGGTATCGAAAACAAACTTATGGTTACCAAAGGGGAAATGTGTTGGGGAGGGATAAATCAGGAGCTTGGGATGAACACACACACACTGCTATGTATAAGATAGATAACCAACAAGGACCTGCTGTATAGCACAGGGAACTCTACTCAGTGTTCTGTGATAACCTATATGAGAAAAGAATTTGAAAAAGAATGAATATATGTACAACTGAATCACTGTGCTGTACACCTGAAGCTAACACAACACTGTAAGTCAACTATACTCCGATAAAATTAAATTTTTTTTAAACACCGATAATTTGGTCACTTGCTCATATCCTTGAAAAGCTAAGAACTCCTTCATCTTTAAGTTCCTACCAACTAGCTGAAGGATTTGGCACATAGTTGGTGTTCATAGTAGTTTGCTGACTTCTAATGATTCTGCTGAGAAACCTTAGATTATCACCCAAATCAACTTAGTTTGTTAACAAAAAGCTAGTAGGTGGGACTTCCCTGGTGGCACAGTGGATAAGGCTCTGCGCTCCCAATGCAGGGGGCCCAGGTTCGATCCAGGTCAGGGAACTAGATCCCGCATGCATGCTGCAACTAAGAGTTCACATGCCGCAACTAAGGAGCTGGCGAGCTGCAACTAAGACCTGGTGCACCAGATAATTTTTTTTTTTTTAAAGGTAGTAGGACTGCAGCCATTTAGACCATAGGGATCATTTGCAAAACTGCTTCCGTCCACCTCTCTTACTAAGTAAGTAAATAAAATGTGCATCACCGTCATCCAGGACTTGCTTTTCAAAGACTTCTCTTGACTCCTCATCTCATCACTCTCATTTTCCCACACATGTAACATCTACTGAGCTCTGACCTTCCCGGTCTCTGAGTCTGAAGCATCCCTGAGGAAGGGCAGGGTCAGTGAAGGCCAAGGCTGGTGAGCCTCTCAGGTCAGAGTTCTAGGCTTTCCGCTCTACCAGCCCCTGAAGTTAAGGAATAGCAAAGCCTTGTTGTAGGACTTTACATTTGTCCCCAAGCAATGTTCTCAAACATCAAAATCATTTTGAATTTTTTTCTGCTTTCTCTAATATTAGCTATACCTGCCAGTTTTGTGTCACTATACATTTAACATTCCTTATATGTATTCATCTGTGTCTATGAATTAAAAATATACATATCCCTAACGGCAGAATATCAAAGAGAAAATTTTGTGGCCCAATTTAGCTTGACATAGATCCAATAATAATCCCTTCCTCAGTGTAGCTGTAAATCTACCTAAAAATATTATCATACACTCTACATTTCTTCATATCATTCACTAATAACCAACAGGATGCTGGAGGATGGAAACACACACACGCAAAGACAAGGTTATGGTATTTGCATTTGTTCTTTAAGGAGTGGCCAAATAGGGAGGTGTAGTCAGCCCAGGCTGAGAGGTAGACCTGTGTATTTTCTGCTACCTGAGGAGCAATGCCTGATGGGGTTTCCTGGGTTGGTCTCTATTCAAATGGCAGGTTTCTCTCCATTGTCAAAAACATGAATAGAACAGAGCCCAGTGTGTTAAAATAGACAGAAAATTGCTTGATTTATCTGAAATACTTATCACTGAAGATTTTGGAGTAGAAAGACACAATCATAGCTGTGCCTTAGAATCATAACTCTTTAGTAGCAGGGTAACTAATGGCATAAAGGGGTTGAGATCTCAAAGGCAGCAGGAGCAGGTAGCACAAGATTTCAGTAGTGTAGATGGGAGAATATGGAGGCCTGCATAAGAACATGGCAGTTGGCGTAGGAAAAATGAGATACACGGATGGGCACTACAGTAAGAAAGACATGGGAGCTGACCAGGTATGGGGTGGGAAGAACAAGAAAGCTGGAGGAAGTGTCTAAGATGATATTGAGATTTCTAGCCTGGGTGACTGAGGAGATGTTGGTTGGATTTACCAGGATAGTGAACTCTAGAGAAGTTGCACATTGAGGGGAGGAGACATGCTGAATTTCATTTCAGACTTGTGGTATTTGGAGTGTCTGTGGAGCACAAGGTTGGTGGTCAGGAGAGTAAACAGGACCGAGAATGATAATATGAGGGTCGATGGAATCAATATAAGAGTGGAAGCCATAGAAAGATGAGATCTCCCAAGAAGAATACATGGAAAGAAAATGAAAAGAGGGGAGAGGATAGGTCCTAGGAAAGCACTACCATTTACAGACCAGGTAGAAGAAAAGGAAAAATGAAAGGAGCCAGTATGGTCAGAGGCAGGCGAAAGTAGTGCTCTTAAATACCAAGAAAGGAAAGCGATGGCGGTGGTGATCAGTCAACCCCCACTCTTACCCCAGAGCCATGTCAAGAAGCATTGAAAAGGACAAGTGAACAGAAATCAAAGAGTAAGAGAAAGGACTGAGCACTTACTAAGTAGGCATTAGGCTAAGCATTTTACAGGCATCATCTCTTAATGCTTAATTGACACCAGAGGTTCAAATCCTGGCTCCACCGTTCACTAGTTCTGTGAGCTTGGATAAACGTACTCTGCTTTAAATGAGGGTGACTCATCACCTCACAGGGTGGCATGAGGATCGTGTAACAGAATGCATTTCAAGGTATGTAGTTGGTTATGTGGTCAATGAGAGTCATTATTATCATTCCCTTGGGTTTGCTTTTATGATATCTGTCTCCCCCACAGAAATCCCCATGAGCCCAAAAATCATGTGTTTTGTAAGTGTTATTTGTTATTCAGTTTTGTCAATGACTGAAAATCCCCAATGTCTGCAAGTAGTAGGCACTCAATAAATACTAGCTGAATAACTGAACAATCTCATTTCATCTGCATATCCTTGCCTATGGGTACACCTTTGGTTCTCCTTAAAGAAGGAATGAATTCTCATATACATGCACTGGCCCATTGTAGGTTTTTCAATTTTCACAGGAGGATGTCATTCTTAACCACACTTTAATTGCCTATTAGTTAAAAGATCCCGGACTGAGGGGGAAATGGAGAGTTACTAATCAATAGGCATGAGGTTTTAGTTAAGCAAAAGGAAGAAGCTTTAGAAATCTGCTGTACATTGGACCTATAGTCAACAATAACATATGGTACTAAAATATTTGTTAAGAGGATAGATCTCATTTTAAGTGTTCGCACCACAATAATTTTTTAAAATCTTTCATAAAATACAAAAATATAAGACAATCAGTGATCAAATACATTGATAAAAGAGGACCGATTACTTAATATTTTATTTTTATTCCTTCATACCTTGAGATAATATCATTTGCAAATAGCAAGACTAAGAATACTTTGACTCTTGAAAATTCATATTTGTGGAAATAAGATGCTTGTCAAGAAGCATCATTTTATAGATGGAAAAACTAGTTGATTATTCAGTCCTGGCTAATGCGATGACTTCATATTCTCTTATGTATTTTAGTGCATGTGGTATTGTTTGCTTATTCCGAAAAATATATATATTCTACTTAAGTCTTAATAAAATAACAGCTAACAGTTATTGAGTGCCTGCTAAGTGGTTTTGATATACGTAATCATGTAGTTCTCATACCACTCTCATGAGAACTCATTTCACAGGTGAGGAAACTAAGGCATAGACAGGTTAAGTTCAAAGACATACAGTAGTAATTAGTGGATTTGCGATTTGAACCTACGTGCCTTAGGCACTAAAGTATAAGAAATTGCTTATGATCAGACAAGTATCTAATAAAATCACATTTTATTGAAGGATTTTTAAATACAACCCATAGTAAGAAATATATTTCACTTTGTATTATACATTCTCCCTCTGCCTATATGTTACATACTCAACAAAAGTTTCACATAAAAACACTTGTCCTTAGGATTGGGAGTTTGGGCTTAGCAGATGCAAGCTAGTATATACAGGATGAATAAACAACAAGGTCCTACTGTAGAGCACAGGGAAATATATTCAATATCCTGTGATAAACCAAAATGGAAAAGAATATGAAAAAGAATATGTATATATGTATAACTGAGTCACTTTATTGTACAGCAGACATTAACAACATTGCAAATCAACTGTACTTCAATAAAATTGAAAAGAAAACACTTGTCCTTACTATGTATAAAACTCTAATATATTCAATTCTATTCCATTCTTTTTCACTAAAAAATTCTAGTTGAACCCTACCTTGTATACATTTGTTTCACAATCAACTAATGGTTTGAGACCTGCAGTTTGGAAAACCACAATAAGGGACATATATAAGACACAGTAACACTAAATGAAGCTAATAATAACTAGGGATGACATTTATTAAGCATCTACTGTGTGCCAAAATAGTGTCATTGATATTTATGTATAATATCCTCAATTCTCATTACAACCCTGAAAAGTAACTCAATCTTTTTTCACAGAAGAAACCAGGATGAGGAAAGGTTAAAAGATTTGTCCTACAGAGAGTAGCCTGAGCAAAGGTTCCTTCCGCTAGTCTACTCTAATAATAACATTGTAGTATTATTAAACAATGAAATCCATGCTTAAAAAAAGATGCAGGTCTGTATTTCACTAGCAGGAAACTTATTAAAAGGCAGTATCTAATTCACTGCTACCCAGTAGTTTTTAAAAACCTAACCTGAGAGAAACTATAATTAGGAAGGAGTGAAGAATATATAGTCTACCCATTCTTTTAGAACATGCTTACTATTATGAGTCAGATACTGTTCTAAATACTACACAATCCTCATTTAATCCTCATGATGACCTGAAGAGGTAAGTGCTGTAGCATTATTAGCCCCACTTTACTAATGAAGAAACAGAGGCACGGGAATTTAAGTCACACACCTAGTAAAAGCAGAGCAGGTTTCCAGCCTAGCAGTCTTAACCTCTCATTGTGCTGTATCTCTCAAGTTCAACCTAGACCGAATCATAATGCTGACCTCCTCCCTTCTATCTCACACTATTGTTTTTGTGCATTTAGCTTTGATGTGATGTCATTGGCCTATGCTGAGTTGATATGAGGTCCCATGTAAAGAACAGCACCAACATAGTATTGTCATTGTTTATCATGTCCCTTATGAGAACTCACGATGAATTCCTATCCAGTCACTATATCAGAAAGATTCTACTCTTCAACGGCTGGTTGGTTTTTATCATATAGCTACTGTGAAATGTGAAAATGACCAGCATTTCTTTATTGTGTTGACTGTTAGACAACTTATACTCAAGGATGTAACTCCTGTCTCCATATTTATTTCTTCTTCTGTTCCAACTGCTCTTGGATGCTTGCTTAGTTTATTTGGTGGAAGTTGGTATAACGTCTTTTTGGAACAAAATGAGAATACATAAACATGCCTCAGTGCATATTTATGAATTATTATTAACCTTCATACAGATGAAATTGATACTAGGAGACATTTGAATAAAGTACTCAAGTCTGTAGCACATAGTTTAGCCCTTAATATTATGCTGACGTATTTGTAAGCTGCTTTTCCCAGGCTGCCCATGTTTGTGTGGAGAAATACGTCATAATTATAGTAATCATCCTAGCTTCACCCGAGTTGTGTGACCTTAATGCAATGCATGTAATCTCTCTGCGCCTGTTTCCTCTTCTATAAAATGGAAATAATATATGTACCACATAGAAGGTGGCTGGGCAGAAGAAGAGTTAATTTATGTCAAGCGCTTACAACAGTTCCTAGGACACATGCATAATATAGGTCATCACCTTTACCGTCACCATCACGTCCCCCTCCATCTCCTACTCCTTCCTCTTCTCCTTGGATCTTGCCCATGTTGTTTTTGGAGAACTTTCAGCCCCCCTCAAAGTGTTATCCTTACTTCTAAGGGGGGGGGGGTCCCCGTGAGGTCTCAGGTGTTTCCACTGTCAGTTTTCTCAGGTGTTTCCCCTCTAACTTACTACCTTGTTTCCCACTTCCATCAGTGCCATTTGAGGGTTGCCCAGCCCAGCCCTTCCGTGCAGCTATTGACCCTTGTGCCTAACATGCTTCCTCAATACTGAACAACATGCAAATCTTTAACGTGTACTATCCCCTGGAGTCCTAAGACTTTGCTTCTGCATCACAACCATGCCAAATCTTATCACCTAAGCTCTCTGACGCAGCATTCCTTCTGCTGAGTTTCCTTTATCCCATCTCGCTATGGAATTGAACATATGTCCTTGAGGCTTAGTCAAAACCAATATCCTGAACACACGCCACGCTGCCCTCTCCATCCCCTTGCCCTCACTCCTTCTCCACGCAGGAGCCCCTTCCCTTGTTCTCCTTCTGCCAATACCCATCCCTCACCAAACCCATGCAGCCATGTATGAAACCCAGCTTGGGATCAGCTGACACCCTCCTACAGATCACTGTCTGTTTCGTGTATTGGCGAGCACTCCCCACTTAGCTTGATCTCAAATTGCTTGAGGTTAGAGAGCACGTCTGAGAATTCCTCGCCTTCACAGCACTTAGTTCGGAACTGAACACAGAGGCGGTTTTCAGAAACAGTTGTTGGTTGACTGATTAATTGGCATTCGTCTTGATAGCTCCTGGCCAGACCAGAATAAGAAAGCTCTTTGGGGAGGGAAACATTGTCTCAGGTAGAGTGACCTAGCACCCCAGTTTGTTCAAGACTACCTCCATTTTAGCACTGAAAAGTCCCATGCCCCAGGAAACCCCTTGGTCCTGGGCAAACTGAGATGGTTTGTCACCTAGCTTCAGGAGTCCCCGGTTCAAACTACGCCCTTTACACTCCAGACCAGATACCAGTCCTCTGATTTCCACGTCATGTGTCTGCCCCTACATCCCTGGACACACATACATACTCACATGAGTCATAGCACCATTTATCTATCCCCTGCTCTCCCAGCTTGTATCCTGCCATATAAATTAGTGGTCCACAATTGCTTCAGACTACCGACCAAAGAAAAACGTACTTGTCATCTCAGCCTCTTCTCTCAGCTTTGTGACCTCCCCACTTATCCCTCTGTGACATTCATTTTTCTCCAATCAGCAGAGAACCTGGGTGGAAACACAGTACTCTCAACTCTGAGAGGCTGGATTTCAGGTATTGCTGGCTTCTGCCTTCTGAATCTTTGTGGAATGATCAGGATTTAATGCATTTTCATATATCGGGTTGTCATTCTTAGAAAGCAACAGCTGAGGAAAATCCCTGGTACATGAGCTCCTTCTACCTCATTATCTCCCCACATCCATAATTGCTTTTTTCACACTAATACCATCAAACCCTTCCACCAGCACTTGGGTCCAGCACAGCCTCACCATCTGCTCATGCGACACCAACATTATGGCCTCCCTCCGTGCCTCCCTAAATGGGGCTGAAGAAGGCAGCGGAGACGGCAAGTGTGCCAGCTGGCACGAGTGACACAAACCTAGACAGTGATGAATCATGGCCCAGGACAGGGCAGAGGAAGGGAGGACACCGACGGCTAATTGTGTATCATCAGTGCTGCAAGGCAGAGCTCTCTGCTTGTGGAAGCAGAGTCAACGTGCTGTTTCTGTTCCTGCAGTAAATGCATAAGCTTCTTCTTAATATATGGTCGCAAGAGAATGTTCAATAGAAAAGAAACCTAGAAATCAAGATCCAAATTGTTCTATATTTGCTTCTGTGCATCTCGAACTGGTATTTTATTGAGGACTCTCCAGGGAGCTTGAGGATGGCTTTAAAATGACAGGAAGGGGTTTCTGGCTGCTCAGGGGAGGAACCAAGGCCAAGGTGACTCTTGCTGATGGGTCAGTTCTGTCCCATAGGCTGTGGAAGTTCCCATATACCTCTACCACCCTGCGTCTCCAAGGTTCTCTGTTCTTTATGCCCTGCACTTGATTCATTCATTCATTCAGTTCTCTCTGAATGCTGTTTCCATAGTTAAATTGGCCAAGCAGCTCTTCAAGATTTTTTCTATGTATAGCAAATTTAGATATATTGACCTTGGCTTTTTTATTGTTACTGTTGATTTTGATGTATTTGATGTTAAGATAATTCTGTTTTAAAAGTTTCTATTCATTTTTCTGAGTCGTCTTACATATATATACACATATATACATATATAATATATATACGTATAGATCGTATATATAGAGATCATACATATACATATATATACACACACACACATTATTTTGCTTTCATTCACTTCATTTTCACCTTTTTCTCTTTTAAATGGAAGTGGTAGCACAAATGTCCCTTGTAAAATATAACATTCTTCCTCAACAGAGGAAGCTAGATGCCATTTTTGTTTTTGTTTTATCCAAAAAGCCCCCATCGATCCTGCCTGTTCTCCAAGCTTATTTCTCCTAAGGGCTGATGAAGCTGAGAGAGAGAAATATGTTTCCTGCCATATGGATGAGATACAGAGAAATCAGATCAAGCCTGTGCAGGAGACAGAAACAGCCCCGGAGGCAGAGCCCCCAGACTGTTGGAATCCTAGTGTTAGCTCCAAAACATCCGGGTCAGCTGGCTAGGTTCCCTCCTGTCGGGGCGACTCAATTGACTAGTGCAGCACAAAAGAAATAGAAACGTCATGGCCTTGACTTTATAAACTAGCTACTAGCAAGAGCACCAATCAGTGGGGCAGCTTGGGAGCACCTATCTCTCTTTCCTATAGGAAACATCCTTATCCAAGTCTCTTCTCTGTTGCTAAAGAGATAAGAAATAAACAAAATGCTTGAAACAGTAGAGATGGCGGGCATGAGCATTGGCAATTTACACGTGCCAATAAACAACTTCAGGCACAGAGAAACACACGCGAATGTCTAGAGATTACTGGATGGTCAGAAGTTGTGCCAGGAGGTCCACTGGGGGAGAAGGGGTAGAAAATGTCAGATAATGGAACAAAATCCTCGTAGAGCCAGAAACAAGTCATGTGTGAGAGAGAGTGATTGCAAAGTATGATTTGGAGCCTACCTGGAGATAAAGGTGGTGATGGATACAGCCAAAAGGTAAAGACCTTTATAACAGGATGGTTAGGCGTTTGTACTTTAGACACGTTAACGCTGGAGATACTCGAGGCTTCTGAACCAAAGAGGAAAGGCTTCTAACCAAAGAGTTAGAGAAAATGGAAGGTTGAGGGAAGATTTTTTTTTTTTGGTTGGGGGGTGCCACACTGGGTCTTCGTCGCTGTGCACGGGCTTTCTCTGGTTGTGGCGAGTGGGGGCTACTCTTCTTTGCAGTGCGCGGGCTTCTCATTGTGGTGGCTTCTCCCTGTTGCGGAGCACGGGCTCTAGGTGCGCTGGCTTCAGTAGTTGCAGCATGCGGGCTTGGTAGTTGTGGCTTGCGGGCTTAGTTGCTCCGCAGCACGTGGGATCTTCCTGGACCAAGGATTGAACCCACGTCCCCTGCATTGGCAGGTGGATTCTTAACCACTGTGCCACTAGGAAGTCCTGAGGGAAGATTCTTAATCCAAATGACCCTTAAAGAAAATGATGCCTTCTGCTAGAGTGAGGAGGAATCGCAGAGCTAACGTACCAGAAGCAGGTGTGAGAGAGTGGGCAAAGTTCAAGGCTCTGCTTCAGTGTGGTGGCTAAGGAAATGGATATGAACGTGGATAAAGACGCCAAATGGTGCCTCTCTGCATTGAAGTTGAGCTACTTTGCCTCTCCCCATAACTCTCCACACTTTTGTGTATGATGCGATTTTGATGCTGTGACCCAGGTGTTTTGCCCCCCTAGGGATCAGAAAATGTGGGATTCTAGTCCTGGGTCTAACACTAACTAGCTATGTGACCTTAGGTTAGTCATTCCAGGGCTGGAATAAGAACTTGAGACTAAAACCTAAAGGATTATGGTTTCCCCCTCCCTGCCCCTTATGTACTTTTTTAAGCCATAAAGGATGTACAAAGATGCCCTACCAAGTTCTGATTCTTCTCCCAAAATGATTACTTTGATACTTTTAAACAAATCAACATTTTAAAATATTTTCCCCCATTTTAGTTTCCCTGCTTTGCTGATTGTCAGTCTAAGGACATGTTTGGTTTCCCTGTTGGATGATCCAGCTGTCGTCGGTTCTCCTTGCTGGGCCTCTGTTTTCTCATCTATGAAATAAAGATTTTAGGTGGGAGGATCTCCAAGATCTTTTCCAGCTTAACTTTCTGTAATTTCGTAACCTCAAAGACCTCTTTTCTGTCTACCTTTATCACCGTCTCATCTTGCCATTTGGTGTTTCCTAATGGGAATGAGAAAAATAATGGCATTTCCATACTCCCCCAACTCCTCATACCTATTAAAGGCTACATCTAAACCTCGGTGAGTATCTGGGACATTTCTGAATCAAATGAAAGGCTAATTGTGTCCCTTTTTGTGTCCAAACCTTATGAAGGATATATGTCTATAATAAGACGTGATCATCAGTAAAGTCCTTTACTTGCTGGTAGAAAGCATTTTGGAATAAAGGCAAAATCTTTTTGGAAAAGGATAAAAGTTATGACTGATATAGGATACCTGTACAGTGTTTTCATCCACACCGGTAGTTTAGGTTCTGAAGATTTCCCTTAACCTTTCTAGGCTTCAGCTTTCCTGTTTGTTCATTCATGCATCATTTACCTGCCTCTAATACTTTATAATAAAGTAAGTCTATCTCTAACATTTTATGAAATTGCCCACGAACAGATCTCACCCTACATCTTGCCAATTCATATGCCACTATCCTTTGACTTTTCACCTCTGTCCTGAATGGCAGTATTGCCTTGGTTCCCACGCATCCCCTGAGAGGGGCGCGGCAGAACCTGGGTCTCTCTACAAGCCTTGCTGTGGTCTGCTTCTCAGGTGGGAGCTGTTCATTATTTTCTGGAAGGTTTATGTAACAGATGTTACAAGGCAGACAAGTAAGCACATACTCCCTGAGCCCGAAGCCCATGGAGCCAGGCACGCACACACTTGCCAATACCAATACAAGGAGAGCTGCTGGGTGATGGAGGGAGTGTGCCCTGAGGGGAGGGCACTGCTCGGAAGCCCTGCTAATGTCTCTGTGTGGCCATGCTGTATTTTCAGCTTGTCATCATGGCTGGGACAGTGCTGCTTGCCTACTACTTCGAATGCACTGACACTTTTCAGGTGCATATCCAAGGATTCTTCTGTCAGGACGGAGACTTAATGAAGCCTTACCCGGGGACAGAGGAAGAAAGCTTCATCACCCCCCTGGTGCTCTATTGTGTGCTGGCTGCCACCCCAACTGCTATTGTAAGTACAGAAAAGGATTTCCTTCTTTACTGTTGGATCCTAAACAACATTTTCTGTCTGCCTTTTCTCCTCTTTCCTCTCTTCCTGGGCGTTCACCAGCAGCCTTATCAGGCATGCCCTGTTTCAGCCCAAACAGAGTGAGTAGAGCTGTGCATAAAATCTCATTAAAATAGGTCTTGTCTTTTATAGGTGGCTTTTGCTTTTTGGTTCCTGAATTTAAATATATATTTTTAAAAGAATGTCTGAATGTCATACGTATATATTTTTTAAATGAACAGGCCTGAGTGGCTGCCATGTTAAGAACAGCTACTGTACTCTTGAAAAAATATGCTGTGCGTTGTGTGTATTCAGAAGAGGTCTTGACTGTAAATGCTGGCCTTGATACAAAGCCTCAGTCAGAGTGGAATAGAATCCCCCAGGCCTGTATCTCTTGCTCTTCTGACTGAACTTCCAGAGATGAAAGAAACCCCTTGACCTGAAGTTTGCTGTGAATTGTTCTGGGCGGCTCTGGCTCTGCTCACGTTACATCACATTCAATTAAGTTGCAAATTTACTGTCATTGATTGCATTCTTCTCTCTCAAGAGGCAAAAAAAAAAAAAAAAAAAGTGGCCAGACAGGCCTCTTGGGAGACTATTTCAAAAGCATAAAGCTCATAGATCCATATTGTCTGGTAAAATGATTTAGCATTTAGACATCTTAATTTGATTTTTAAAAAAATGACTTTGTGTTTTTAAATAAACATTTCTGTGTCTGAACATGCTACAACGCCAGATTATTTGGGATGTAATTTCAGTTATTATTTCCTCCCTTTCTCTTCCAAAGCTGCCTCCCCCCCAACTCTCCCTCCTCCCCTACCTGCCCTCTCCCACTCCCCTCTCCTTGGAGCAGTAATAAAAATACCGACTGGCATGCTGAGGAATGTACTGATTGCTCAGACATTCAGTTCGAGTATTGTTTTCTATGCAAATGTTTTACTCGCTTTAAGATGAGAAATAGAATAGAATTTTGAGGAGGAAATAATATGGACATAATGAGTCGTAGTACTTTAAGTTCATTTTGATCATTGATCCTAGACTTGACAAGCTCCCCCTTAAATAATAAGGCTATGCCATAGGAATTAAGGTCAGCAGTGATAAAACACGATCTATCACAGCTGTTAAAAACACATGCTTTGCAGTCCGACCTTCCAGGGTTCACATCCTGTCTATATGACTTCAGGCAAGTCACTCTACTGTTCCCTCCCCCCAAAATGGGGATAACGTGACTGCCTATTTCACAGAGTTGTCAAGACTTAAATAAGATGCTTCATACAAATGACTTGGCACAGCGTCTGTCATGGACTAAATGGTTAGAAGTCGGGGAAACAAAGAACCTGGCTGGAAACCCATCTTTACCATCTTCAGGATCACAGACCAACTTCCTCTCCCTGCAGAGGAGATTCCACTGAAACCCTGGTATCACCTCCTCTTTAGAGCGATGGGGGATGTGCCCTCTCCCAGAGGAAGGCTGATCTCCGTGTTCCTCTTACCTTTCCCTTTTCCTTTCTCACCAGCCCAAGGACTAAGAAAAAGCATAAAAGACACGCTTCTAAGTACCTTAAAAGGTGACACACTTCACTCCTCAGGTAAAACCTGGAGGCCACATTGGGTTCTATCTGTAATGGTTTAATGGCAGCTCTACCTAGTCCTAGAATTAGTCTGGAATCAGGTCCTGGTTTCTTCCTGTCCCATAAACATATCATTTTCTCATGTACTCAGACATAAATCCCTGAGTGATCCATTGACTAACATATTTTCCTGTCTTCTTCCCAGTCCCAGGAAACATCATTGCCTAGGTTCTCTTGCAATCACTTTTTGTAATTATAGAGAGTTTTTTCCCTTTAAAAAACAAAAACAAAAAAACAAAGACACATAAGGAAAGCAAGGGAAACAGATCAATAAAAATTATGAAAAATCAGTGAATCAGAAAACAATAGGATTAATAAGTAAAATGTACAACCCCCGGTTAGTCTAATATACGAAAGGCAAAAGTTAAAAAAAAAAGTCAAGAAAAAGAAAGAATATATAAGCAAAAATATATAAACCTTTAATTCTACACTGTAGTTTTATTTAAATTGTATATTCAATTCTATGCCAATACATGCTTACTTCTCAATAAAATTGATAATATTCTACGGAAAGATAACTTACTAACGATGCCTTTAAAAATGTAGAAAAGCTGAATAAATGAATACAAATTTTTAAACATGTCTAAAATTTATCTCACGAAATAGTACTGGGGACACATAACTATAGTATAAATTCCTTCAAACTTTCAAGGGATAGAAAACCCATAGCTGGGCTTCCCTGGTGGCGCAGTGGTTGAGAGTCCGCCTGCCAACGCAGGGGACACAGGTTCTAACCCTGGTCTGGGAAGATCCCACATGCCGCAGAGCAACTAAGCCCATGTGCCACAACTGCTGAGCCTGCGCTCTAGAGCCCGCGTGCCACAACTACTGAGCCCGTGTGCCACATCTACTGAAGCCCACACGCCTAGAGCCCATGCTCCACAGCAAGAGAAACTACCGCAATGAGAAGCCCACACACCACAACGAAGAGTAGCCCCCGCTCGCCGCAGCTAGAGAAAGCCCGCACGCAGCAACGAAGACCCAACTCAAATATAAAAACCCAGCCAAAAATTAATAATTTAAAAAAAGAATGAAACCCATAACTATGTAAACTGTTCCAGAGCCTTAAAATAAGTGGAAAGCTTTTCAATGCACATTATGAGGTGAGAAAAATATGGATTTCAAACACTTAGAAAGTCTACACCCACAAAAGCATCCTCAATTAGGAATGTTGTTGCAGGCAGATAGCAAAGGATTGATAGATTTCTCTACCTGAAAATAAGCATTTCTACCAAAAGAAAAAGTAAATAAAGACTGCAAAAAATTTTTGCAGCATGAGACTCCAATGTAAATATTCCCGATACTTAAAAAGATGAGCTTCCCAAAATAAAAATGAGAAAGGACAAAAATAGACAATTAACAATAAATTGTATGCATATAAACATTTCTAAACTCATCAATTATCAAAGAAAAATTATTTTAAATACAGTATTTTTCCAATATAAGTTTGGCAAATGTTTTAAAGTTTAACCCGTGTTGTTAAAGGTGCAGATACTTTCATACAATTCAAATGTAAACTGACATTTTCTTTCTGAAGAGCACCTGGTCGAGATGTACTGAGAGTTTTATAAACTTCAGACCCAGTCATTAATTCCATGCCCTGAATTTATGTTAAGGAGATAACCAGAGTTTTATATAAATACAAAGACTTGTATATAGGGATGTTCACGTCAGTGATAGTTTTAAGAGTGGAAGGAAAACTTGGCTAAATACACAGCACTAGAGGATTGTCTAAACACATTTTGGGCAGTCATGTTTCTGAAAAACCTCTAATAGCAAAGAAACATGCTTGTGATTTAGTGAAATGATTTTTATGAAGGCTAAAAAATTGTATATAGTATTGCAGATAAAAGTTTTTCTCTTCTATAAGAGAATTTGAACTTCCCTTAGTTTTCTAGCTCTGTTTCCTTAGAAAAAGATATGTATCAGCTATGTTACTAGGCAAAATTAACCCGATTGGTGAATTGCATCTGGACTCAGAGAACTATAATTACCTGAAAAGGTGCCATGCTGTGACTTCCAAGTACAGTGACTCTGGACACTTGGCATGTCCAGTGTGGGCACTTGGAAGCTATGTCTATGGAGTTGCTATACCATATATTGACTCCTATGGGACATGATGAGTCTTTTAAGCTGGTGGCTCCTGCGTCCTCTGATATGTCTGCAGTCTCCTTGCAGCTGAAATGTACTGGACCACTGCAAGGGCATGTGCTAAAGAGGAGCATGTGGTGCTGCCCTGTTGGCAAGCTATTGTTCCTCCCAAGTGGACCAGTGCCAAATGAAGCATGTGGTTGTCTGTGGGGCTGAATATTTAATAGACCCTAACAAGACAGCATGTGTGTTACAAGTATAATCGCAAATTTATAATTACACATAAAAGACTAGTAAGAAATAAACTAAAAATGTATAGCTGTTATCTCTGAGTGCAAATGGTACAGTCTTTTTTCTTTTGTGATATATATATATATATATGTTTAAATTCTACATCAATGCAGTATTTTCAAATTGAAAGATATATTTTTAAAACATGCCAGTTCTTCTGACATAATTATGAAATGACCAATCTTTAATAAGACTTGAAACTAGCGATTCTAATAAACAAAAACACACATGGCCAAAAAACAAAACAGAACTTTATGATGAATTTTCTCTTCTCTTTGGGTAAAAATGATAGATCTTTCATTCTAAGATTTTCAGCAAAAACTGTTCTTCCGCCTACAAATTTTGATCACATATCTTCCACCAGTTCCTTTTCCCCAAAGGACACAAACTGACATGGGGTCAAATGCTCTGATGGGAAGCCATGGGGATATGGCCAATGGATAGTGAACTGAGTATTAAGGACCTACAGTTCTACTCTAGTTTTCAAGTATGGAACCCTGATTCAGCCACTCCATTCCTTTGCTTCTCTGGGTGAAAAATGTGACCAGTAATGATGGCAGTCCTCCAAGATATGTGCTGAGGAATATTCCATAAATGATGATGGCAAGAATAACATCTTTTAATTTACTTGTATTCTGCAGTCTTTGCCTACTTTATCGTCACAGCATCCCAGTGAAATAGAAAAGAGACATCCCAAAGAACATAGAGAAAGTTTGTGGTCCAATTCCCTTTTTTTTTTTTTTTTTTTTTTTTGAGGTACGTGGGCCTCTCACTGTTGTGACTTCTCCCGTTGTGGAGCACAGGTTCTGGATGCGCAGGCCCAGCGGCCATGGCTTATGGGCCTAGCCCCTCCACAGTACGCGGAATCCTCCCGGACCGGGGCACAAACCCATGTCCCCTGCATCGGCAGGAGGACTCCCAACCACTGCGCCACCAGGGAAGCCCCCAATTCCCTTCATTTTTGACTCTGAGTTCATTCAGGGGGCCAGTTGTTAGCTACGTTACTTGTAACTTGAGACTTAGCTACATTAAATGATTTGCTGAAGGTTGCAGTTAGTTCTGTGTGTAATCGGACAGTTACCCACCCATTTGGTTCTACTTTTATGTTCCTCCCGAATGAGGGGCATTGCTTCGAACCAGCGCTCATTACAGCTGATGGGTTAATGGCAGAGAGCTGAGTGACCTTGAAACCCTGCTGTGGTGCTTGATCTTCCCCCCAAGACCTGAAAATAAGTGAGCAACGGCGGGACAGAGAGCAGAACTCCCCGGATGCTCAGGGACATCTCCTGGGAGCAAGGAGCCATGTTTACTTCTGCCCCTTCCTGGAGAGATATGGGGTATCCTAGAGCAGTCTTTTTTGGGCCACTGGAACACGGATCCCAAGTGCCTAGCTCAGCACACCCCCTGCCCCTGAGTGTGCATCCTTCATTATCCTCACACTGCAGTCATCCTGTCTCAGGCCTGATCTGTCAGGAAAGGGAGGGATCCCAGTTGTGGCTTTGCCCCCAGTAATTGTGTGACCTCTGCTGAGGCATGTTCCCTCTTTGGGTTTGATTTCTCATCCGCAAAAGGTGGGGTTGGGCTAAATGATCTCCAAGATCTTTCTGGTTCTAATATTCCTTGAGAGATGAAAAAAGAACCTTATAATTGGAAGACGCCAAATGTCAGATTCCCAACTCCCTAGGCTCTCGACTTTCTTTCGGGAGTTCAGTCTGTGCCTGGCCAGGCGTTTCACAGAATGGGTGTGTGTGTGTGTGTGTGCATGCGTGCGTGTGTGTGTGTGTGTGTGTGTTTTTACTCCTTCTTAAACCCATTTCCTATTTTCCCTGTAGTAGAAAGAAGGCAAGACTCCTCGGGGGTGACTTATGTGACACAAACTAATGGCAATTCTCAAAAAAGGTAGTTCGACCTGGACTCGTCCTTGGTGCTCTGTGTATTCTCTAGCACAGGTGTCCTCAAACCCCAGGCCGCGGACCGGTATCGGTCGTCAGCCTGTTAGGAACCGGGCCGCACAGCAGGAGGTAAGCGGAGGGCGAGCCAGCGAACCTTCCTCTGCCGCTCCCCATTGCTCACATTACCGCCTGAACTTTTCCCCCCTCATCCGTGGAAAAACTGTCTTCCACAAAACTGGTCCCTGGTGCCAAAAATGTTGGGGACCACTGCTCTAGCATATTAACCACAGAAAAACCTACCACCCTAAACTGCCGTGTGTCTCCAAGGATGGGTGCTGCTTGCAGGGACACACAAGAAAGGCATGAGGGAGAAGACTGCCGTGGGTTTGACCTGTCATTTCCTATTTCTCCTTTCGTGCTTCGCTGTCAGAAAGGATCAGCATCATGTTGAGGCAAGGCCACACAGGAGAAAGCTGTACAGGGACTTAGGAAAGGTTAGAGCTTGGGGGATTTATTGTGTCCAGAACGATTTAGCCAAAAGTGTTGGCCACACGTCCAAGAAACCGCAGGGTGCATTCTGACCAGCGTGGAAACCCTGGCTAACAACTGCCTCCGGCCCCCTGAATAAACTCACAGACTCCGAGTCAAAGGCAGAGAGCCTGTTTGGAGAAGAGGATTTAACCCGGTGGAGAATCTGATTGACCCTTATTTTATCTCAGCCCCAGCACCCCAGGCATGAGAAAATAGCTAGTAAACCTTTTTTTGGCCTCACAACAAAGTGATGGGAGTATTTAGAACTGAAACAGCAGAACGTTTGACACCCAGCCTGAGAGAATTGACACAGCTCACAGTTTGTGTGCAAGTGTGCACGCGCACACACACAAGACTCATCTAGAATTTGCTGGGAAAGGAAGAGACAAGCATAATTTGATAGAAAGGCACAATCTGCAGGAAACTGCGACTCTTCACCTGGGAGTTTCTGGGCCATAAGCTCTTGCAGTGAATACAAAAGCTCAGTGCACAGCGTGGATCAGAGAGTGGGCCCCGGGTAAATGCACATCTGCTGCCTGGCTGGCGAGGGACGCAGCTGCCAGAGCAAAGGAGACAGTGTGGGCGCCTGTACTGAACAACCTCATCTGTTGAAACCCCTTTTTAACACTTCATCATTCACATCTTTTTCCCTTTTGTACGTTATCTCATGACTTTTTTTTTTTTTTTTTTTTACCGTGAACACATTTTCTTGGTTGCAAATGTACTTAGTCATTACAGTTGACATGTTTTTCTGGGAAAGGGTTATAGATAGTCTCCTTCATTGTTGTGGATTTTTCCTGTTTACTATCCATGTGGCAGATGAGTGCTCCAAATTCCCTTACAGATTATTTTTTCCCTTAACATCGTCCCACGGAGAGACTTGCTTACCACCTTTGAGATGCCCCCTTTTAAGGATTGGTGAATAGATGATTGTGTTAGGAGCTTTGAGAATTTGTTTCTTGAAAAGACTACTGTTTGCCTAAAATTGTGTGATGGTCCGTTTATTTGGTGATCAAAATGCATTTCAGTTTTTACTAAGAGCAGTATTTTAGCTAACTCATTTTAAATTCCCATTTCTCTTGCATCCACCATCCAGAAAGGAAAAAAAAAAAAAAAAAAGGCTCAAGCGAATACCCTGCTTTGGAAATGTAGCATCCCACCTTGGTGTTGCATTATATAGCAAGTGTCAACTTAAGAGCGTTTTGAATAGGTAGATGCCACCCCTGGATTAAGACCAGTAATGACGCTCCAATCCACAAAACATTTATTATGTGAGCTGCTGAATGATTTCCAAAATGCCATCATCCACATGGCCTTGATTCTATTGAAGCGTTCAGCTTTGAAAGGCACACAAGTGTCTAGAGCTGAATTCCTTTATTTACACTTAGATGTGATAAAGCAGAAGTCAAGGGTTCTTGAACCAAGCACAGCTCAGCAGGTCAGAGGACCGGAACCTCTCTGCACATCTGGGTTGTCACCGGCACTCATCAGGAAAGATGAAAGCAGAGCATTTAGACGCCAGCAGCCGGGACTGGCAGCATAGTCAGGACATTTAAAATCCCCTGGGTCACTTTTAAACAAAATCTATGGCAAAAACCATGCCTGCCTTTCTTGGAAATGCTCACGAGTAAAGAATCTTCCCAAGGAGGATATTGGAAGCATCTAAAAATCCCTGGGACTGAAATCTCTGAAGCTACTTAGACATTAATATTGAGAAGTATGCAAAGAACCCTCTCCTCTTCCTCAGAGCATGACACACAGAAATCCAGGGAGGAGCTACTAGCCTCTGCTGTCCTTAGGCACACAGGTAACAGAGGTATCAGGCAATGTGACGACTCTGGAGCAGGCTGTGTCCACTTTGCTTTTAGGGAAGATTACTTGGTGAGGGCAAAGCCCCACGGGATTTTAAAAGTGAATGAAGGCTGAAGGAAGAAGCATTGCAAGAAACTACACTGACCCTGGAGAGCTTAACCAACAGGAGAGAAATTAAAGCCCAATTACATGATTTCAGTTCCCTTAATCAGCCCTCTCTTGTCAGTTCCTATCATAAAGGCAAAGATGTTGGAGCTGGAAAAGCAACTTAAAGTTCTCCTAGTCCAACAGATAAGAAACTGACAGATGAGAAACTAGGCCCAGAGAGGTCAAGCAAGTGGTCCAAGATCGAACATCTGGTTAGGGGCAGAGCAGAGCTATGTTTTCTTAATCCAGGACAATTTTTCAAGCAATTTCAATACACATTCTTGCCTAGACCGACCAGTAAGTGACAGCAACAAACATTCTTTGAGCACCTATAGATGTTTTGACATACATTTCCTAATACTCTCAATAATTTTCTGATATAGTTATTACCCTCATGTTCAAAGTCATGAACAAAAGAAAAGCAGCTCAGAAAGGTTCAGTTACCTGCCCAAAGTCACATCAAGAAGGGAGGGAGCTGAGATTTCAACTCAGCAGCCCACATTCAAGAAACAGCAATGACTCTGATATTGCCAAGTACCAGAGCTACAACTAGCATATGTGTGAACCCAAAACATATATTCCAGGAATTCTAGACACCCTTTATGATGACAGCCACATAGAACATGCAGTGAGTCTCCCTTACAATATGAAATTATAATACATCTTCCAGTGACCTTTTTCTGCAGATTTCATATTTTGAAATCTGAACACTATCCCCTAAATATTTTACATTTATATCACTTATTTATGACTTATCAGATCTCCTTTAAAGATTGTAAAGAAGTGAAGTCTGCAAGATAACACACCAAACTGATGTATTATATTCCAGGGTTATTTGCTTATTTGCCATTTGGGTTTCCATATTTGAATGAAAGACAAATTTATCAAGTTATCCTCACTAAAAGTATATTTACTGTTATCTAAGTGTCTTAGGTCATGTCACTTGTGATTGTAGCCAGCATAGCTGGGGGATGAGAGATGCACCAATGGAATTCACTTGCTGTTTGTTCATGGCCAGGTCTAGAGTTTGGCCTTGATCATTTCTCACCAGAGGGTATGCTCATTTGCTATGAGTGATAGGATGCTTGTTAGCCAACAATTTGAAAGGCCATAATAGGCAGGACAGCCAGGGCCGAACACATGGAGAGTCCCACATGTCCCAGCTGCTCTCTGAAAAGAGTGGTGGATAGAGGCAGAGTGTGTGTGGCAAAGATACAGATGGAGGAACCCAACCATTGCCAGAACCAGAGTCATAAATCTGCCAGTGGGTAGACGGCTTCCAACATTGGCTGGGGCCAGGCAGCAAAGAAAAGAGACCCCTACCTTTATCAAGCAGAATCTTCCCTCTCTCTCTCCCTCTCTCTCCAAGCAGAATAAGGCCGTGTATGAGACTATGGAACCCAGTGAATGGAGAAATAGCACCCTGTGTGTGATCAGAGAAATGCAGTGAAATGAATATCCATGAAGCCCATTCACTGAGATCTAAGAGCTGGATTATTTTATCAGCAACCTTTATGTCCATCACAGTCTGAACTGGATGGACCAGGAATACTGTCCTACCTTGAAGTTATAAAATGACCCCCTTCCTTTCTTTCTTCCTCCCTTATGTAAACATTATTATTTATTATACTCAAAGTATTATGTCGGTAATTAGATATATAGGTTAGCATATATCCTTGCTCTGATTTTTTTCTTTTGTATTTCATACCTCAATTGTGATTTGAATATTGTTGACCAATAGTATCAATTCTTGTTTTTGGTTTGTTTGTTGATTTTTGTTTTTTTTTATTTGGCTGCGGGGATCTCTTAGTTGCAGCGTGCGGGATCTAGCTCCCTGACCAGGGATCAAACCCGGGCCCCCTGCATTGGGAGCATGGAGTCTTAACCACTGGGCCACCAGGGAAGTCCCAATAGTATCAATTCTTATACTGCTTATCACCTTTGACATGAGAGTCTTAGGACATTTTACTTATGGATTTATTTGAGCCCCATACCCTTTTCACATGACAAGTTTTGTTTGGTATGCCTTGGAGTGATTTTGTTTAGATCTGTGTGTATGTGTGCACATGTGTATTTTCTTTCTTTTACATCTTTATTGGAGTATAATTGTTTACAATGGTGTGTTAGTTTCTGCTTTATAACAAAGTGAATCAGTTATACATATACATATGTTCCCATACCTCTTCCCTCTTGCCTCTCCCTCCCCCCTACCCTCCCTATCCCACCCCTCCAGGTGGTCACAAAGCACCGAGCTGATCTCCCTGTGCTATGCGGCTGCTTCCCACTAGCTATCTACCTTACGTTTGGTAGTGTATATATGTCCATGCCACTCTCTCACTTTGTCACAGCTTACCCTTCCCGCCCCCCATATCCTCAAGCCCATTCTCTAGTAGGTCTGTGTCTATTCCTGCCTTACCCCTAGGTTCTAACAAGAACATGTTTTGTGTAGATTTTCTCTCACATTTTCTTGCTTTTTTGCCTCTTGTGTGAGTAGTGACAACCTTCACTAAATGGAGAACTTCTAGAATTTTCTTCTCTCTTTCTTACAGAGTAAGGATGTTTTGGGCTTCTGAAATGGCTGAGGCAAGAATCGCTCATTTCTTTTCTTATCCCTATGTGTTTAGCACTCTCCATCCCAGTTCCCTGCTTTACTTTTTAATCATGTCATGTCACAACATTACACGACATAGTTACTGGTTACTTTGTGCTCTCCCCCACTATCCTCTGTTCACAGCTGCGTCTCCCATGCTAGAACAATTCCTGGCAGAATGGGTGCTGCCTCTCCGAAACTGTTGAATGCAAAATGAGTATATGAGTAAATTTCGTTTAAAAGAGATACTTCACTTTGTATTCGTTAATCCTTAGTTTTTTGCTGTATTCCTAAGCAATACAGCAAAAATTGCACGTGCTTTCCGGTCCATATCGGGAATTTCCTGCAGAGAAATCTTCAGAGAAGTTAAGATCAGAGGGCTCTACCCATACATAGGTACTCTAAGCATTCAGTCTTTTATTCATTCAACAAATATTGATTGAATCTACTATATACCAGTCCCTGTTCTAGTTACCATGCAAGGAAGGGCAAAAGTCTTTCCCATAAGGACATCATAGTCAAATGAAAGAGGGACATACAGACAATAATTGCAATTAATTGGGTAGATGTCAGGAGAGAGATCTGTGTAATATGTTGTGGGAACAATGACAAGGCAGGATCTCCCTTTTCCCGAGGGGACCTGGCAAAGTTTCTTTACAGTCTACCTCGTTAAACCTGTATTCCAAAACACCTGCATTAATCTGATACGCTTAATTCATTCAACATTGAATAACTCCTATGTACCTTACACTGGGCTATGCCCTGGGGACATAACCGGAATAAGACATGTGGGACATCCCATAACAAGGAATAAAAATGATAGCATGTAATCGTACTATCACTGTAATTTGTGATAGAAATGGAAAGGAGAAACACAAGGTAAGAGATTCACGTACAACATGAATGCCTAAGCTAGTCTGTGGGAGTAGAGAAAGCTCCCTCAAGGAAATACTATTTCATGTACCCGACTATGCATGAATTTATCCCCATCTGTTCACTAAGATAAAGAACAGTAATGCAGTGCCATCATTGCAGTGGGGACAAACAAAGCCCCTTGGCACCTTGTTTTGGCAGAGATAGGTCTAACGAGAAGAGAGGGAGGGCTGAGCTCTTGAAACTATTCAAATATTTTCACCTGACAGAGCATCAACTCATTGTTAATTCCAAGGGATGTCAGGCACAAAATATTCTTAGACATACATAGACAGCACCTGCCAAGGTGATCCATGCTGGCCCATCATTTGTCTGTCTGACCCTGAACTCAGTCTTTTCCTGCCAACTTCCATCCCATTCTGACTTGCCCATAGTTCTATTTCCATTACACCATTCTATCTTGTACTTTAATATCATCTACATTTTTTAGTGTTTAAAGCATATTGCATTTGTTTTGTTTTCTATGTTGTCAACGTTAAACACAAATTCAACAAATATTTTATTGCATCACTGCTGAGTAAAAGTGTAGCAGTTAAGAGAAAGGACTCTGGAGCCAGGTTTTCCTGGCTTCAGAGCTGGGATTCGTGACGACCTTGGACAAAGTATTTAACCCCTCTACGCCTCAGGTGTCTTATCTGTACAATGGGATAACAGTATTTATTTATAGACCACGTGCTAGAGCTGCTTCAGACACTGTCTGGCTGTTTGTGGCCAAGTCCCTGAGACTTTCGGGTTCCTCCCTCATAAAAGGAAGGGCAAAACATCTGTAGATGATTCCAGTTTTACTATTCTATAGCTTAACTTCCATCTCTCATGTGCCATTCATGATGGCATCTTGATCCACCTAAACAGATATTCTATAATGATAGGAAGAGTATAAGGCATAGGAATTCTTAAAACATTGATGTTTATCTAAAACCACAAGCACATGCATAGCAAAGAAGAACAATTATAAGATCGCATTCTTCTGGGAAAATATTGAAATGAGGGTTCAGAAAATAAAAGTGGCATATGATGTGGTGGGAAATGTGGACTTTGGAACCCAGTTGTACTGAATACCAATCCCAGTGCCTCCACATGCCAGTTGTATGCTCTGGAGGGTAAGTTACTTAACTACACTGAACTTTCATTCTTCACCAGTAAAGCAAAGGTAATACTACCAACACTAGGGATTTTGTGACCATGAAAACTATTATGATAAAGTGCTTGACACCCAGTTTGCAATAGATGATGGTAATTATTAACTTTTTATTCACTGAAGGTTCTCAGTCTTCAGCTGCGGCAGTGTCAAAGTTGGTGACAACTTCCCTCATGCCAGATCCTTATTTTAAATGGAAATACAGTGCACTGGGTGCTATAAGCATAATGAAGAAATATAAGATATAGTCCCTGTCATCAGGAAGCTTACAATGTACACAAAGGCATTATGATTTAAATGGTAATATACATGTATTAGTTCAAGATAACAAGAGGTGCCAATCATAAAGGTGTGACAGTCAACCAGTTCAGAGTAGGAGAATATTGATCAGGCAAATGTGTTCAAATAAAGATGGTAGTATTGCCACGTAATGAAGTAATATCGCGACGGGTGCGTATAATGCCCTACTGGGCTGTCCCAGTCATTCCGCATCATTGCAATGCACACATTCAGTTAAAAATATTCAAGGGCTTCCCTGGTGGGGCAGTGGTTGAGAGTCCGCCTACCGATGCAGGGGACATGGGTTCGTGCCCCGGTCCAGGAAGATCCCACATGCCGCGGAGCGGCTGGGCCCGTGAGCCATGGCCGCTGAGCTCGCGCGTCTGGAGCCTGTGCTCCGCAAAGAGAGAGGCCACAACAGTGAGAGGCCCACGTACCACAAAAAAAAAAAAAAAAAATTAAAATCCAGCCTGAGTGAGACTTATCATAGATTCTATTATTCAATTTATTATTTCAACTTAGGTTTCATATGACTTTAGAATTTAATATTATAGCCAGAAATCTATCTGAAATTATCAATTATTGCTTTCTCTAATTCTTTTGAAGAGTTAACTGCAAATTACTATTTAACTCTCCATCTCTCCAACATGATATCTTCTAATATAATTTTGAAGCCTCAGAAGTTTTGAGTTTTTTCTTAAGCTAGTGGCCTCTTTTATCAGACAGCTATCCAACTTGACAATTCTTCAACATTTCTTTTCCAGATTTTTATTGGTGAGATATCCATGTATTTCATAAAGTCAACCAGAGAATCTCTGATTGCCCAGGAGAAAACAATTCTGACCGGAGAATGCTGTTACCTGAATCCCTTACTCCGAAGGATCGTAAGATTCATAGGTGAGTACAAGGGCATGTTGGACTAAGCCCTCGCTTATAGGTAAAACTTACTAAACTTACTGAACATGAACACACTTGATAAAATAACCTAAGCTATGGAAGCATCAACTTTAAAAGCAAGAGTTGTTTTGGGGATTTTCCAGGAAGTACAGAAATTGAGCCTGATCCAAGTCAAATTTTTGATCCTTAAAGTGAAGCAATACTTATTAAATTGTTTTACAAATGATTTCAACTTTGATTTTTTCTTCCTACACAATATTTATCTGAGATTCCCTTGGGACATATTTTAATATTGACTAGATATTTCCATCTACCCTTAAGCTGAGTCAGGCAAGGGGGTACAGCATCAGGAGACACCAGTAAAATGAACTAAAAATAATCAACTTTCCTGACAAAACTTTCCTATCCAGTAACTTTGTTATGCAGGGAACTTTAAAAAGTATGGAAAATCTAATCCATCAGGTCTTAAAAAGAATGCCTTTCCAAAGTTGTAAAACAAATAGTTTTATTAGTGTTCACGATGAGGAATAATTAAGACATTTTCTATAACCCTCCTTCTAGGACTTTTATAAAAATCCTGAGGGTATATGGATAATGATTATAAATATGGGAATGAATGTGTATGTGAGTAAAGGTAGGAATATAGATCTCTCAGAGTTCCTACACAGTGAGTACTCAGTAACTATTAGTGTTCTAATGAGATCCTGCAAATACCTACTGGTCAGGTGTTCATGGGAGCCAGGATAAAACTCTGAAAGTATCAACATGGTGCTAAAACAAGCCATGATACCATTTAGAACATATGGAACTGACAACTGAGAAAGTGAGGGCCAGAACACAGCTCCTTTGGTTATCCTTAATCCTTTTCTTCCTGTTATAGAAAAGGGTCGAATTTCCTCAAGTCATGAGCAAATGATCATATCAAAATCAAATATGCAATAACTTCACGCACCCCTATGTTCACAGCAGCACTATTTACAATAGCCAAGACATGAAAACAACCTATATGTTCATTAACAGATGAACGGATAAAGATGTGGTACATATACACAATGGAATATTACTCAGCCATTAAAAAGAATGAAATAATGCCATTTGCAGCAACATGGATGGACCTAGAGATTATTCTACTAAGCCAGAAAGAGAAAGACAAATACCATATGATATCACATATAAATGAAATCTAAAATATGACACAAATGAACATATCTATGAAACAAAAACAGACTTACCAACATAGAGAACAGACTCATGGTTGTGGGGTGGGGGGTGGAGGGAAAGACTGGGAGTTTGGGGTTAGCAGATGCAAACTAGTATATATAGGATGGATAAACGACAAGGTCCTACTGTGTAGCACAGGGAACTATATTCAATATCCTGTGATAAACCGTAATGGAAAAGAATACGAAAAGAATATATATGTATAACTGGATCACTTTGCTGTACAGCAGAAATTAAACACAACATTGTAAATCAACTATACTTCAATAAAAATTTTAAAAAATATGCAGTAACTTCTAACGTTGGCATGGGAGTTAGGGAAGTAGTAGAGTGGGAAGGCTAAGAAAACCTAAGTTAAAAGAAGTAACCCTTAACATTAAAATAGTCTTCGGCATTTACTGATGGTATTTGCAGAATGACCTGTGGGCGTCTGCAGTCGGCTCATTGGGTATACCTTCATCCATATGATGTCACGTCTATCTAGTTTACTCATTCCAAACAATGGTGCCTTTCAAAGACATCCAGAGTTTGGTCACCTGCTACCAGAGTGGCTTCAAGGAAGACAAGAGGAGAGGTGAGAATATTTATTATACAGAACACTGGACTAGACACTTTATAATTTCGTTTGATCCACCCAACACCCTATAAGGTAGGTTATAGTTCTAACTGTGCAGACGAAGAATATGATATAAAATGGGATAAAGTAACTGTTCCCAAGGACTGTGAGTGTGTGCGTAAGGCTAATAATGCCTGTATTAGGGATCTTCTAAGCATGAAAAATACTATGGTAAAGTGCCTGACACCCAGTTTTCAATAGATGATGGTAATTATTAACTTTTAAGTTTTCATTCCATGATTTTGCTTTCCGTGGTTTCAGTTACTCACAGTCAGCCAAAAATATTAAATGAAAACTTACAGAAATAAACAATTCATAAGTTTTAAATCATGCTCCATTCTGAGTATGATGAAATCTTGTGCCATCCTGCTCTGTCGTGAATTATCCCTTTGTCCAAATTATCCCACCCATCAGTCACTTAGAGGCCGTCTGGTTATCAAATCAACTGTCATGATATGGCAGAGCTTATGTTCAAGTAATCCTTATTTTACGTAATAATGGCCCCAAAGCGCTAGAGTAGTGATGCTGGCAATTTGGATATGCCAAAGAGAAGCCGTAAAGTACTTTCTTTAAGTGAAAAGGTAAAAGTTCCCAATAAGGAAAGAAAAAAATCACATGCTGAGGTTGAACACTAAGAACAAATCTTCTGTTTGTGAAATTGTAAAGAAGAAAAAAGTAATACATGCTAGTTCTGCTGTCACACCTCAAACTGCAAAAATTACAGCCACAGCCATGGTAAGTGCTTAGTTAAGATAGAAAAGGCATTAAATTTGTACAATAAGATATTTTGAGAGACAGAGATTACATTCACCTTTAACTACAGTACATTGTTATAATTGTTCTATTTTGTTATTAGTTATTGTTGTTAATATCTTACTGTACTTAATTTATAAATTAAACCTTATTATAGGTATATATGTATTAGAAAAACATAGTATATATAGGATTTGGTATGATCCAGAGTTTCAGGCATCTACTGGGGGCGGGTCTTGGACCATACCCCCGTGGATAAGGGGGGACTACTGTAATTTATGATCCCTTGGAGAGCAGGGACTATATCTTTTTCACTTTGTATCAACAGCATATTGCAAAATGCCTGGCACATAGTAGGTTTTCCATAATTTTTCTGGAGGAGTAAAGAGCAAAAACTAAACTCTGTTAAATCATAGATTTGCCTAAAATTGCTTCCATAAATGCTGATTCTTAAATATTCATTTGCCTCCTGTTTAATTAACTTTATTACCTCTCTTCAGCTTAGTTCTAAAAGATTAGGGTACATAAATAAGGCAATTTCTAAAAGAAAGTCAAAAGTCTATTCTGACTTTTCATATAGGAGAGTTGAAGATGGGGGGAGGGGTCTATCTTGAGATGGGTAACTTAGTATGTGTGGATTAAAATTTTCCAGAAAAAAACATATTACTTGAAGTAAAGATCCTTTATATGGAGATGTTTCCTTTGAAAAAATTAAAGTAAAATAAGGTAATAAAATGCATTAGAAACGTTATTGTAAAGGTCTTAACAGTCTTTTTATTCTAGCCCAGTAGCCACCAAAATACACACCATGCAGTTGGCATTAGAAAATAACAACTGTTTCAGCTAACTATTCTAATTAAGCTGAAATGGCATGACTTTGCTCTTGCAGTTTATGTAATTATTCTAGAACCCATTATCAACAGTGTTACCCAACAAATACAATCAGCTTCGCATTGCAAAAATGGTCCGTGGACTAGCAAAATACTTTTTAAAAATAATGCTTTATGCTGTCAAGGATGAGAAAAAACTTGGGATTCTAGTACAGTTCTAGTGAGACTAAGTTGATATACCCTTTCTGCACAGCAATTTGACAGTATATTTCAATAGCCTTAAAATAAGCCTCCTTTTTAATCCAAAATCCTACTTCAAATAATCTTTCCTAAGGAAATGATCAGAAATGTAAATTAATTTTTATGGACTAAAATTATTTTGTCATAACATAAATTAGAAATATCCAATAATATAATTTTTACAAATAATGCTAACCATCATAAGGTACAGTCTCAGAAAATGTTATTTTTTAAGTAATTTTAATGAAAGGGGAACTATTCATGATATAACACTATGTGGAAAAAGTCAAGACACTAGGAACCTATGATTATTTCTAAATAAAAAGAATGCAACATGATACGTATGTGTGTATATGTATCTGAACATGTATTTGTGTGTGTAAGGTATTTGTGTGTGTGTACATGTATCCCATAGAAAAGAGATTGAAGAAATGTAGAAGTTAACTGTTGTTATTCCTGAGTTGTACGTTAATGGGTGAATAATTTTATTTTTTGCTTTTTATTCTATAATTTCCAATTTTTAGAATCATAAATATGTATAATTTTAAAATCAGTAAAAGAGCTAGACATTTTGGGAGGAGTGGCAAAAATAGAGGCTATCCCAAAGGATGGCCAAGTCCTTTAACACAGTGTTTGGCGTCGAAAGCAGAGCTGAAAGTGGCACCTTGGCTCTCGAATTCCCTGTCTTCTCTAGGCTGTGTGGCAGGGACTTGAACAGATAGCCCCTCACCCTACCCCACAGAGTCAAAGTAAATTTTAACTGAGAAAATGGCAATAGCCAAGTCAAAGGGAAAACATGCAAATTAAACCATCTCTTCCTGTAGACAAATGCTAATTGTGTTGACCTTGACAGAGAGGATTGAATTCCTCTGATTCACAAATCCAACAATAAATTTTTTCCCCAAGGTTCTCATCATTATAAGGAGGATGAAATAGACTCACAGACATAGAAAACAAACTTATGGTTACCAAAGGGGAAAGGGCAAGGGGGATAAATTAGGAGTTTGGGATTAACAGATACACACCACTACATATAAAATAAGCAACAAGGATTTACTGTATAGCACAGGGAACTGTATTCAACAACTTGTTATTACAATAACCTATAATGGAAAAGAATCTGAAAATATATATATATATAAAAAACTGAATCACTTTGCTGTATACCTGAAACTAACACAATATTATAAATCAGCTATACTTCCACAAATAAACAAACAAACAAACAGAGGATGCCTGGTCTCCCAGGCTTTAGCTATAAACCCTCATAGTTAACTTCTGTAACCATTTCTAAACTGTTGTATAATTTCTCACACTGTGTTACATGATGTGGGAAGGGAGGAAAGAAATTGCCTGAAGTAACAAATTTTACCAACGTTTTATCAAAACAAATGTGGTCAAATTAGTGACGCATATTTAAGCCTTCTCCCTTTCCTCATTTTTCCCTCTCCATTCCTTCCCTTCCTACATCAGTTCCTTTGGTATGCATTAAATTGAACAACAACCATACACAGATTTAAGTTCTCAAAAGAGATAAACCTGTACATTCTCTTTTCAGCAACAAAGACAAAATAAGGAAGTCATATTTAAATTCTTTTCATTCACAAATATACTTGAGTAATCATATTCTTGTAAATATTAACTTTTTAATTTAATACTGAAAGTATGAATAAAAAGCATTAGAATTCCATGAGGGTTTTTGGTTTGTTTGCCGTCTTGAATAACTTTCTTTTGAGTTAAAGAAAATACTGATCCAGATATACCAAGATTAGATTGTCTTTTGGCACCTAAAATAGCCTGTCATCCAGAAACTGCTTACTATGGGCTTTTCATTTGGGATCACACAGTTGCTCCATTATTACTTCCAATAAAAATTTAATTAAATACCAAGCAAGTCTTAGGCCATTTAGGTCAGGTCTAAGGATTAGGTAGCACTGGACAGAATAGAAAGTACTATGGAAAACGTTAATTCATGTAATGCTAATTAATTGCCATAAATTGTGATCTAAATGAAGCACGAATATTTTAAATGCAGCCTCAAAGGTCACAGTGTTTTATGGTTGTAAGAATTCATACCCTGAGACAAGCTCAGCCTTTTCAAGAACTAGAAAATCCTTCTCAATTTTGAAAGTCATTTAGATGTACTTTATCTGAAAGGAGACTCCATTTGATTCAATCAGTCCATTTCTACTTGCATTCAGCATTTATAATTATAAATGGGGGAGGGGACTGATATTTTCAACCTTCAACAAGTAATTTTTTGGGCATGTACCATATGCAAAACACTGATTAAGGTGTTGAGGACATATTACTGAACCAAACAGAGATTTATTTGCTCTCATTGAATTTCTATTCTAGTGGGGGAAGCCAGGCATTAAACTAAAAATCATAAATCATATGTAAATCATAGTGTTTGTGAGAAGGTAAGTGTTATGGGGGAAAATAATGTAGAAAAAGGAAATAGGGGGTTTGTGGAGGCAGATATGCAATTTTAAATGGGAAGGGAAAGGCTGCCCTACAATGAGAATTGTCTAGAGTTGGCAGTGACTTCATAGCAGGACAGTGACCATCCCAGGAAACTAGGCGCCCAGTGAACTAGGCCAGCTCCATGTGCTAACTGTGGAAGTTGACCTTGGCTGCATAGTCTAAAAATCAGTTGCAGTGCCCAGGCACCCAACTTTAGTTCCGAGTCCAGAGGCTGGACATTAAAAGAGAAATGTCAAAAGCAAGGCAGGGCATGGGCCTATAAGTTGATGGAGATATTTCTAGAACTCAGCAAAAAGAACCAGATTTGAAGCCTAGGTAAATAGATGAGGAGGAGAAAGCCAGGATGGATCTTAGGGGATAAAGGGAACCTCAGTTTCTGGACCCCACGAGCAGCCAAGCCACCAGACTTTGAGACGAAGATGTTTGGTGCTTCCCACTAGGGACCAGGAGTGGCTCTGGATGCAGGGAGGGGAGGCATGCTGAGGCTGGGAGCCTTGGCTGACTTCAAAGGCATAACCAGGGATCAAGCTCTGCTCAGGTCTCAAGAAGCTGTGATAAGGCTGCTTTTGGTTGCTCTGCTCAGTGCAGAGAACAAGTCTGCTCCTCTTTGAATGTCATCCTCACTGAACCACAGCATTACAGACCCAAACAAGACTCCTGGCCCAGAACTCTGTAAGTTACTCTAATTGTCAAGGGGAAAGTTATTTAGTCATGAGACTCAAGTGACCCTTCTCTGAGGGCCCTTCCCAGCACCAGTGTTTAGAGGCTGGGCTCAAATAAAAGGTCTAACTGAGCTGCTTAGGACTAACTATAAGGACAAGTAAAGATTGATGCTTAAGGACTAACTAAAAGGACTAAAGATTGCTGCTTTCTCTAGCACTTTTCACATTAACCAGTGCAAATTCACGGCATTTCAGTGAACTTATTTGCTGTAAAGCAGAGTTTCTCTACCTCAGCACTATTGACATCTTGGGCCAGTTAATTCTTTTCTGTATGGAGGAGGGGACATTCTACATTGTAGGGTGTAGGATGCATAGTAGCATCCCTGGCCTTTACCTACCAGATGCCAGTAACACCCCCTCCTCCATTAGTAACAACCAAAAATGTCTCCAAACATTGCAAAATGTCCCCTGGGGACAGGATCACCCTCAGTCGAAATCCACTGCTGTGAAGGTTTAAAAAAGTACTTCAGGGCTTCCCTGGTGGCGCAGTGGTTGAGAGTCCGCCTGCCGATGCAGGGGACGCGGGTTCCTGCCCCGGTCCGGGAGGATCCCACATGCCACGGAGCAGCTGGGCCTGTGAGCCATGGCCGCTGGGCCTGCGCGTCCGGAGCCTGTGCTCCGCAACGGAAGAGGCCACGACAGTGAGAGGCCCGCCTACCGCAAAAAAAAAAAAAAAAAAAAAAAAAAGTACTTCAAAGACTTTAAAATTTTCATTTATGTTTTATTAATATTTATTAACATTAATATTTATTAATATTTGTTATGCAAGATTACATACCCAAAATCAGGCACAGCGAGGTACAAAAATACTGTCTGAATATCAGAAATGACTCCCAACAACTGATAAAGGGCAGTTTCAAAGTCTTCTACGATAAAAAAATAAAATTCACTATATATGCAAATATCAAATCATTGCATTGTACACCTGAAACTAATATAAGGTTACAAGTCACTCACACCTCAATTTAAAAAAGAAAAATACAGTAGTGTGTGCTTTGAAAATAATGTAAATTATTACATTAGAACATAATAAAAGTGATCAGGAAATGCAGATGCAAAAGGCAACAGCACCAGATCAGTACGGGTTGGTCACCAACAGGGCTGGCAGCTGCCTGCTGATGGACCTTGAGGCTGGTCTGGTGGTGGGAATGGGGGTGGATTCAGATCTACAGCTTGACACGAATCATACTTATTCATATTTTCGTATTCTTATAATATGAATCAGAAAGGGCAGAATTTGAAGGCTGTTATTTGGAAGCCCTCCAGGCTTTGCTTGCCTGATTTTAGATTTCTTGGTAGGTAAGGAATCGAAAATCTTCCCTCTCCACATTTAGTTTGTATCTAGGTATACTTTCTAGACTTATCTGTATCCTCCTCCTCCGGTCATTTTATTGTAAAATTATCATTGCCTCTGGCGAACTTTCAGGATTTTGTCTTATCAGTGTTTGGACCCACACTGCCTAGGGGAAGTGAGAAGCAGATACTGAAAGGCAGCAAGAGTGAGAGAGGAAGCTGACCCTTGAGAGAGAAAGCCCTGAGGAGCTGTCCTGACTGAAGAGTAAAGACCCTCCTGTTGAGATAAAACCGTGTTATCAAGAAATCAGGCAACTTTATGCTTTGGGGGAGTAAAAGTGTATTGGTTTGCTCTTTCATTTATAAAAACATTTGGGTGGGGGGGGGGCTTCCCCGGTGGTGCAGTGGTTGGGAGTCCGCCTGCCGATGCAGGGGACACAGTGTTCTTTAAATACCACCAGCTCGTTGTATTGTAAAAAAGTTGCTTTATTAATACAAAAGATGAATAACACACAGAGTTGAATATATGTTTGAGGTTGTTAGAATTATAGGGTTCTTATCCCTTTCCTGTTTTCAAAATAATTTTATAATCAACTTATTTGAAATACTGAGGATATCCACATCCCTCAGTTATAAAAATGAGTCCCTAATATCTACACAGATCTCACAATTTACAAAATGTTTTTTACAACTAGTTTCTACGATTTGCATTAATAACCCAGTGATTTAGGTCTATTTAAAACCTCTTTTACAGATAAAGTAACTAGGGTTCAGATTGATTTTAATAAAATCTGTTCTTCAGATTAAAACCATGACATCCAGACAATAGACTGCTGTCAGCCTTCGGTGTTTCTGTGACATACACAGGAAAGACAGACCCAAGAATCTTGTTCTGTGAACCCTTGAAATTAACTATCCAAGGAACTGATGTATTTGGTTCTGTCAGAAACTTCCTTTTGAAGCACAATATTTGATGTTTGTAGATCAATTTGCACTGATGGTGTTTGTATTATACTAGAAACAAAGTCAGATTCATTGCTAAAGTGATGAGAAAAGTGCCTCATTCAATGATGACATATCTTAGGTATTCTATCATCTTCTTGTTGGAAAATTATTGCTAAAATATTGAGGAATTCTTGTTCTGTTGTGACAAGGCAAACATTTCATCGGGAGCATGTTCTAAATCCTTGCCTCTTCTCAGTGCGTGGGTGAGAACTAAAGTGCTTTTTTTCATGGCCTGACACCTACCCATATATTTTCTTAAGTACATGAAAATACAAGCTTAGAGGGTTGTGAATAAGAGTTTGGATTTAGAGCCATAACTATTTAGTGTCTAATCCCAGCTCTTCTACTTACTAGCTGTGTGAACTAGGTCAAGTTAATTGACCTCTCTGTGCCTCAGTTTCCTCATCTGTGAAACGGAGATAATGGTGTCTACCTCAAAGAGTTGTGGTGAGAAGTAAACGAACTAATATTTCAAAGCATTTAGAATAATACCTAGTACATACTAAACACAGTGTATTGGCTACATTATCATCATCATTACCTAGTATCCATGGCGATCTTATTTAGACATCTCATCAGCTCAGTACACTTTGCTAGGAAATGGGATGAACATGGTAACTGCAGATAAAACGTCTTCACTAGGAAACTTCTAGTTTGAATAAAACATGTTATGGAGGAAACATTTCACCATGTCTTCTTTTTCTAAAGAAATGGTTGTTTCCTGAAGGAAGGCTCTTCACAGCTGAATTGAGAGCACATTTGCAACAGCACAATTACTTTCTCCACTGAGATTTCCTACTAGGGAACTTGATGTGGCAAAAAGAAAAGCAAAAAGGAACTGTATTCATTTCTTTGTATCTTCTATTCCATTTGCAATGGTGCTTGGATCAAAGATGTGATCTAGAATTAAGACCTGGTGATTGAATCAGAATGTACTTGGAGGAAAGTGAACATAATTCCTTAGATGTCTCCCCTTCTGCTGTCAAAATGGTGACCACATGCCACTTGCTTGTACTTGTTTGTGTGGGATAAGATCTTCATCAATTTTCCCACTAAAATAAAGGCCAGGAATTGAGTTGAGAGTGTGTTTCCATGTTTTTTGAACATCGTTGTAGAAGAACTACCACAAAAGATTCACAAGGCTGATTAACTTCTGAAAATGAGAAAACGTTCAACCATACTTAATCTCACACAACACAGTTCTTGAATTCTCTTTCATTGCACTGTTTTGCTAACATAGACAGGAGAGCAGTCCTTTTTCAGAAATGTTTGATAAGAGGTTGAGAACATATGCTGAGGAAGGAGTAAGATTCCCCTCCCCTTTTCAGAGAGTACTATTACCAACCTAACCCAGATAACTTGTTTTTATGTGTTTTCCACTATCCTTTTTTTTTTTTTAAACTCTATGTGTTAGTTTCTCCACATGAAAAATATGTAGGAGCCATGCTTTCACGTACCCATGTGTTAATATTTAAACTGACAACCATTGCAACTTCTCGGAATCAGAAATGGGGCAATTTGTCCCAAAGCTGTGCATGTCTATGTAAAACTACCCAGGTGCATCATGATTTCCAATTTCTTGTCCTTCACAAATGTCTACAGTAAGAAGTCTTTCCTGTATATATAGCATAGATCTTCAGACTCCAAATTAAGGTTCTTTTCTCATTCTTGCTGCATTGAAAATGGAGAGTGCTTTGATTTCCAAATTATGATTTACAAGTTTTCTGACTCCTGAGACACTTATAAAGCCCCAGTTTTCAATTATCCTCTGTTTGCTAAGGCACCTAGCACTCTGCAGGATTTTGGGACACTTATTAAAAAGAAAAATGGTCCCTACATCATACATGCCGAGTGGTTTCATGTCAAACCCATGTTCAACAGAATCAGGGATGTGAGACACCAACATGAGTTAGAAAATTTGGACAAGTTCCTATGCTCTTTTACCCTCTTCTCCTGTCAATCTTCTCTGAAGTTTCTTCAGCAATTGATTCATGATTCCACAAATATTTGTTTGCTATGGACCAGGTTTGATACTAGGTGCTTGGATACAGCGTTGAACAAAAATAGATGTGTTCTCTGCTCTTTAGAGCTTGTGTATTCTACAATCCTAATGGGAGAGATGGACATTACTGAATAATCACACATATAAATTTCCTACTGAGATAAGAGGTACAAAAAAGAAGCATAACGGTACAATACTAGTTTAAAATAGGAGTATGTTTTCCTACGCACCTATGGTCAAGTAATCTACAACAAAGGAGGCAAGAATATACAATGGAGAAAAGACAGTCTCTTCAATAAGTGGTGCTGGGAAAACTGGACCAGCTACATGTAAAAGAATGAAATTAGAACACTCCCTAACACCATACACAAAAATAAACTCAAAATGGATTAAAGACCTAAATGTAAGACCAGATACTATAAAACTCCTACAGGAGAACATAGGCAGAACACTCTGACATAAATTACAACAATATCTTTTTGGATCTGTGTCCTAGAGTAATGGAAATAAAAACAAAAATAAACAAATGGGACCTAATTAAACTTAAAAGCTTTTGCACAGCAAAGGAAATCATAAACAAAACGAAGACAACCTATAGAGAATGGGAGAAAATATTTGCAAATGATACGACCAACAAGAGATTAATCTCCAAAATATACAAAGAGCTCATACGGCTCAATATCAAAAAAAAACAAACAACCCAATCAAAAAAATGGGCAGAGGGTTCCCCTTGTGGCACAGTGGTTAAGAATCCACCTGCCAATGCAGGGGACATGGGTTTGAGCCCTGGTCCGGGAAGATCCCACATGCAGCGGAGCAACTAAGCCTGTGCACCACAACTACTGAGCCTGCACTCTAGAGCCTGCGAGCCACAACTACTGAGCCCACGTGCCACAACTGCTGAAGCCCATGCACCTAGAGCCCGTGATCCACAAAAAGAGAAGCCACTGTAATGAGAAGCCTGTGCACCGCAACAAAGAGTAGCCCCCGCTCACCGCAACTCGAGAAAGCCCGCACCCAGCAACAAAGACCCAACGCAGCCAAAAATAAATAAATTTTTTAAAAAATTGGCAGAGTAATATTCCACCTAGAGGGGTAGGATAGGGAGGGTGGGAGGGACATGCAAGAGGAAGGAGATATGGGGATATACGTATATGTATAGCTGATTTGCTTTGTTATAAAGCAGAAACTAACACACCATTGTAAAGCAATTATACTCCAATAAAGATGTTAATAAAATTTTAAAAATTTTAAAAATGGGCAGAAGATATGTATAACTGCATCACTTTGCTATATACCTGAAATTAACACAATATTGTAAATCAACTACACGCCAATATAAAATAAAAATTAAATTTAAAAAATGGGCAGAAGATCTAAGAAGATATACAGATGGCCAACAGGCACATAAAAAGATGCTCAACTGCTCATTAGAGAAATGCAAATCAAAACTACAATGAGGTATCACTGCACACCAGTCAGAATGGCCATCATCAGAAAATCTACAAACAATAAATGCTGGAGAGGGTGTGGAGAAAAGGGAACCCTTGCACTGTTGGTGGGAATGTAAATTGGTACAGCCACTATGGAGAACAGTGTGGAGGTTCCTTAAAAAACTAAAAATAGAATTACCATATGACCCAGCAATCCCACTACTGGGCATATACCCTGAGAAAACCATAATTTGAAAAGATACACGCACCCCAATGTTCATAGCAGCACTATTTGCAATAACAAAAATATGGCAGCAACCTAAATGTCCAATAGATGAATGCATAAAGAAGATGTGGTATATTTATACAATGGAATATTACTCAGCCATAAAAAAGAATGCTATAATGCCATTTGCAGCAACATGGATAGATCTAGAGACTACCATACTAAGTAAGCCAGACAGAGAAAGAAAAATATCATATGATATTGCTTATATGTAGAATCTAAAAAAAAAAAATGATGCAATGAACTTATTTACAAAACAGAAATAGACCCACAGACATAGAAAACAAATTTATGGTTACCAAAGGGGAAGTGGCGAGATAAATCAGGAGTCTGGGATTAACATATACATACTACTAATATATAAAATAGATAACCAACAAGGACCTACTATATAGCACAGGGAACTAGCGTCAATATTTTGTAATAACCTATAAGGGAAAAAATTTGAAAATGTATATATGTGTAACTGAATCACTTTGCTGTAAACCTAAAACACGTTGTAAATCAACTATACTTCAATAAAAAACAAAAACAAAACTTTATAAACTCAAAAGTGCTTTATATATATAGCAGTTATAAATTTGAGTCTATATCTCAAATATGCAAACATATCGTTTATTTTATTTTATTTTTACTGAGATGCAATTCACATACCACAAAATTCACCCTTTTAAAGTGGTCAGTTTGGTGGTTTTTAGTACATTCACAAAGTTGAGCAACCATCTTTCTTCTGTTTAAGTCCAGAAAATTTCTTCATCCCCCGCAAAAAATCCGATGCCCATTAGCAGTCACTCACTATTTTCCCTTCTCCCCAGACCCTGATGTCCACTATTTTACTTTCTATCTGTGGGTTTGCCTATTTTAGACATTACATATAAATTGACCATACAACATAAAAAAATAAAAATAAAATAGGAGTATTTTTTTTCCCCAAGACCCCATGTGATGTGTGATTATTTCTCCCTCTTCAGTCTTAAGTGGGGCAAGATCTATACACACTCAGTTTTCCTCAACAGAAGCTCTTGGCCCACTCTTCAGAGCTTAAGCTTAAGAGCAGGTTGGTGTGCACAGGGCTAAGTCCAATCCCAAATCAGCAGGCTTCCTACTGGAGTGCCTCAGCTCCAGTGAACTGGCATCTCCTCATACCACCACTGCCATGACAATGCAGTGCATGCAAAGCTATGGCGCCCAGCATGCGTGTCTGTTCCTCTCAGGAGCAAGACACCAGCGCCGGTGCCCCTGCCACTTCCTACCTAGTTGTTGTCCCACAGTGTGTCTCTAAATACATTTAGAAGAATAAGGGAGGAGAGGAGACAGTCCCAGGCAAATTCAAAGAGCAGAACTCATCCAGTGGAGTGACAGCATCCCTATTTTCTAAGCAGTCTAAATCCTGGATCTCTGATTCAGGGGGCAGACAGGAGAGAAAGGAAATCTCCCTAGGTTTTCTCCCATGATCTTTGTCTTCAGAGGAGAAGCTCAGGTTTTCCATGAGGTAAAACTGTGTGTGTGTGTGTGTGTGTGTGTGTGTGTGTGTGAGAGGGAGAGGGGGAGGGGGAGGGGGAGGGGGAGGGGGAGGGGGAGGGGGAGGGGGAGGGGGAGGGGGAGGGGGAGGGGGAGGGGGAGGGGGAGGGGGAGGGGGAGGGGGAGGGGGAGAGGGAGAGGGAGAGGGAGAGGGAGAGGGAGAGGGAGAGGGAGAGAGAGAGAGAGAGAGAGAGAGAGAAATCCCTCACTGATTATCCCTTCAGGTTGGCACTATGAGTTTCCATCTTTTTTCACTGTCATTGTTTATGTTTTAGTGGACAGTTGAGAGGTGCTCTATTAGAGGCTGTTAGCAAAGTGCCATTTTAAACTGGAAAATTATACACTTATAATTTAATATGGAATAACTGGCCTTCAGTTCAGAGGCTCCACCTAAAGTCACAGGTTCTTTGCGGCTAAAAGGAATTTATTCCTTTCTTTGCTCGCCCCACCAGTCCCTGCTAATTATTGCTCTGCAGCCTGGCTCTAGGCTTCCTAATGAAGGCCTCCTGTGTGGACTCAGCAGCAAGCAGCCTGGCTTCTGTACTTTGACCAGTTCTTTGTTCGGGAGGCCTAAAGAGATCCTGATAGGAGCCCTGTTATCATTTGCCAGTACACCCGATATCTTTGGCTGAAGATCTTTGTCGTACGCATTTCCTGCGTACGTCACTGCTTTCCCCCACTACATTCTTGGTTGAGTAAAAGGATAGAACTCTGCACTGATTCCTTGGCAAGAAGCAGATCACAGAGTTTCACCTACGTGTCGTAATTTACTAGTGATCAAAGATGCTAATTTGTCCAAAGACGTCCTGTCTGAGATCAGAGGGATCCTGGTAAAACCCTCAGAGGGGGGAAAAAGGACTTTTTAAAAAAAACACTTTCATCTTCCTCTTTCTTCATCCTTTGACTTGCCTGATGGGCGTCAGATCCTTTGAGGCCACAAAGAAGAGGCACGCTCAGGTTACCTTAGCGATCTGTATCATCAAAACAGGGACTGCAGACAACACCATCACCAGATGCCAGTCTCTGTCCTAATGCCACATTTTTTCTAGCCTCCTGGTCCTCTCAGCATTCCAATGCCCCTCACCCCTTAGGGATGTGGGAATTCACAGGTGCTTAGCCCATTCCATGCCAGAATGTATGGGTCTTGGGAGGAACCCTAGGGCTCAAACAATTTGATCCTCCCTCCAACATTGCCAGTGCAGGCTCCTGTAGTTCTGATACTGTGCTGGATGTGGAACTTCTCTAGAAGTTGTCCAGGGCTCCTGAGCTACATCCCTGGGAGGCACAGGACATGCTTCAACTTGATTTCCAAAAATCATTCTGGAGGTTTCTATTGCCCTGCCCCTGGGGTTTGACAGCCAGCATGAGGCAAGGAGCATGGGATGCCCCTTCACTCCTTCACAACCAGACCAGGCAGGGTTCTGTCTCCTTGGGAGACACCCTCAGCCTCATCTTCCCCATTCTAGGGTTTATTTTAGAAACTCAATGGTCTTATCCTATAGACCATGGCTCTTGGTTTTCCCGTCCAAGTCTTTTCAGAATTCCAAACAAAAACAGCAGTACGTGTCTCAAGCACATAGCTCTGGCAAGCCAAAAGAGCTTTACTTTTAGACTTTGTGTCTGCTATAAATCCATTCCGAAATGTGATCAGCTCCCCTGAAACAAGGAACACCGTTGGGAGCAGAGCCATAAGATAAGCAGAACCAGCTAGGGAGGGTTATAGGAATGGAAAATGTATCTGTTAAAATTTCAAAAAGATTATCTCACTTAAAGAATTTTAGACACCAAGGTAGGATATATAGACACTTTAAAAGCATCTCCTTCAAATCATATATTGCAGTACAGGAGACCATAAACAGTGTTCTATCTGACTCTGAGGACGAAAGCAGCTCTGTTTGGCTTCTGAGGCTTGTAACAGACACACAAGGAGCTCAGGATTAACAGAGGAATAGCTGGAATTTCTTACAAAAGCCCCGTATGATCTGACATTGTCTGTGAATCACCGCTGCCGCTTCCACTGCACTTTGTTGGCATGGCCCATGCCAGGCAAGTGGAATCCCTGGGACTGCCCTTCTGAAGGTACATCAAATACACCAGAATGAAATGTTTGGAAAGCAAATGCTTGTTAAGCCGTCAGGAGAAGCAGACAAAATCCAGGAGAGGCAAAGAGAAGAGGGGAAAGCAACTTTCAGCAATAATATCACATGGCAGCAAAGTGGAAACTTGCCCGTCACAGATTCACTGTGACCAGGGACTTGGCACTTCAGACACCTATCCAAGGAGCCTAGAAATCCTCTATCTCAGAAAGAATTCGCCCTGATTGGAAGCATTCTGACAAATAAAATCCCAGAGGAACATGCTGTCACTTTTCCCTTTTCAAATCACATGTTACCCTAGTTTCCTGGAAAAGTATGTCTAGACAGACTTACTGCCCCTTGAAAAAGCCAGGGACCTGGTCTTTGAGAATCTTGCTTGAAGATGTAAAAAAATTTCTAACCAGACTTCCAGAACCTGTGGGTGAAAATTACCACGAATGATCAGTGAATACCTACTCTCAGAGGTCAGACGCTATGAGTGTGAGCCGGCTGAAGGTATTAAAAGAGCCAGTTCTCATTCTGATAAAGCACATACTGGCAAAGCCACAAAAAAGAAAATTATAACAATCAGTACAGGTCAAAATGGAAACCGGATGAAGGTTTCAGCCAAACTTGTCTTTGCTTCTGCTCTAATGGATTGACTTTTAGGCGCTGAAGTCAGCACAATTTGCAGATTCAAGACATTGAATATGGAAGTCAAAATTGGATAGAAATTTAATTGAAAATATAGCAGATCCTTGACATTTACAAGGGTTAACGCTGCCTCTCACACTTGCCAACTTCTCCCATAATTGAGTCGCACTTGAAAAGTCTTCTTTATCTCTTCAGATGACTTGTATGTACCTTGGCTCTGCACAGCTGCTCTTGATATATTTAACAGAAAACAGTCCACAGGTAATCTATAGATGTATGTATAGGCTTTGAAAGATCCACAGTGAAACTTCCTATAGGGAATTCTGCTTATTCATGTTCAAGCTTGTTGGGGGTAATCCTATATTCCTGTGGAATTTACCAGAGAACAGATAAAATCCAGGAAATATAGCCTACCCACGGGGTTCTTGGCCAAGCAGGCCAAGTCAGCATGGTGGGTAAAATAACGCCTTCCTCGCTCCGAAATGTCTATGTCCTAACCCCTAGAAACTGTGGATATATTACTTTACATGACAAAAAGGAATTTCTATGTGTGATTAGATTAAGGATTTTGAGATTGTCCTGGATTATTCAGGTAGACAATGTAACCTTATAAGAGAGAAGCAAGAGAGTGAGTCACGGAAGGAAACGTGACAATGGAAGCAGATCTCGTATGATATGATTGCCGTATGATACGATTGCCGGGGAGGCAGGGGGAGAGCGGGGGCACGTGTCAAGAAATGAAGGCAAGAAGCTGGAAAAAGCAAGGAATGAATTCCACTCTGGAGCTTCCAGAAAGAACACGGTTCTGCCAACACTTTGATTTTAGCCCAGTGAAACCTATTTTGGACTTCTGACCTCTGGAGCTGTAAAACAGTACGTTTGTGCTGGTTTAAGCCACTCTGTGGTAATTTGATAAAGTCACCAACATTCATCTTTAACTCTTCCTCCTCCCTTTCTGTTTCCAACATCAAATGAAACATCCAATTCAATCAAGGTTTCTAGAGTGATCCTTTTCCCTCTTTTAGGGACGACTCTCTAACAACCTCATTCTCTCACCTGCCATGATAACTCCTCCGAGGAGTATCTGCATTTCCAAAAGGACCAGGGGGAAGATATTTTCTATAGAAGGAAAGAGAACTAATGTTGAGTAACTACTTAATGCCAGGCACGCAGCAGGTGTTTTGCACATATTTTATTTCATCTTTCCAACTCCTTTCTGAGGTATCACTCCCCCCAACCACTTTGTGATAAGGGTACCAAGATTCAGAGAAGGTCAACAACGTACACTGTGAACGAGTCACCAAAGGTGGGTCTGGAGCCCAGCTCTACATGACTCCAAAATTCAAATTCTTTCCATTAGCACATGCTGCTTCTAATTTACTTATACAAAATAATGAAATGCTAACAGCAGCGTGACTGTACCAATTTGGAAGAAACAGTGGTTTGGGAAGCAGGCACCACTCCCTGGAAAGATAAAGGTGAGGGGACAATTTGACTCTGGGGAGAACCTTTCTGATAGGTTGTCATGGACTCTCACCACTGTTTTTCTCTCAGGGACAAAACCAATCGATGGGGTATGTCACCTTTCCTAATTATTTTAAATCTCCTCATAGGGGTATTTGCTTTTGGACTTTTTGCTACTGATATTTTTGTAAACGCCGGACAAGTGGTCACGGGGCACCTGACGCCGTACTTCCTGACAGTGTGCAAGCCCAACTACACCAGCGCAGACTGCCGGGCTCACCACCAGTTCATCAACAACGGGAACATCTGTACTGGGGACCTGGAAGTGATAGAGAAGGCTAGGAGGTCCTTTCCCTCCAAACATGCTGCTCTGAGCATTTACTCCGCCTTATACGCCACGGTGAGTATGACCCACGTGGAGTTTTGGCTGTGATGGGTCTCTCCGCCACCCTCCCCCCCATTCTTTCATTACTTCTGGTGACTTTTAAAGTCATGTTACAATATGTTTCTCCTTTATTATATCATGCTGTTGCCCCCACCCTCAACATCCCAATTTAAGACCTGCCAGAGGATGTTAATTCTGGCAAGACTGTTGATAATCACTTAGTCACATCCTCCCATTTTACAGATGCAGAGACTGAGGCCCAGAGAATAGCTAAGAACACAGAGTCAGAGCAGAGGCCCAGGCTCCTGGCACCGGGTATAGGGTTCTTTCACTGCCCAGAACAGCACTCTTTGCCAAAGCTTTGGTTGTTTCTAGAACAGCACACATTTCTCACACTTGTCTACAAATTTGCAGGTGTGTGCCTCGTGTGAACGCCTGCCCGGGCAGTGCGGCAAACCCGGATAAAGACATGGCTTTCCTCTGCTCCTCCTAATACTCTTCATCACTTTGCCAGGACAGATGGGTGATCCTAAAAGACCCCCAACACCCACAAGTTTACTTCTCACTGTTCCCTAGGTCACACAAGTTTTGACTGCCCCCACTGGGGTATAATATTCTAAACTTTTTGCTCTCATCACAGAGAAAGCCCGAAGTGTGTCCCACATCTTAAAATAAAACAAATGATGGTGTCCATCTTTTTTTCCTGCTCTTTAATTGCATCCACTTTGGAAATGACTTCACTTCACCTTTTTCTGACCTCTGTTTCCTTAGAACCAAGCGTACAGAAGTAGAGGGATCAGTGCAAAGGCTCCACTCCTGGATATCATGTGTATTTACCTGTGGATGAGTGACTATTGCTGAAAACACCCCTTTTCCTTCAACTTATTTTATATTCAGGGTGTGACTAGTCTAGTGATTCTCAGTGAAAGGTGAGGTAGGAGGAGGCAGAGGAAAGACCCCTTTTCAAACTACGCAGTCTTCCCAGAGACTCTGGGTGTGCCCTCGCCCCACCCCCAGGGAGCATGTTCCCTCTCATTCAACGACAGTCACTGCACTCCCTACTGAGTCTGCTTCCGATGGAAGTGTGTCCATGCCATCGCCCCAAATACATACATTCAGGGTGGAGTAAAGGTGACTGACTACAGGTCTGGTCCACTTAGTAGAGTTTGAAAGAAATTGCTGAATATTCTCTTTAAAACAATGGCGCTTTTTTGTCCAATTTATAGGATAACATCTGTAGGATCAATTTTCCAAAATAAGTCTAATTATTTCTTTTAGATCTACTCTTTAATGAATACATATCAAAAGTGATTTCAGCTACCCCCATATTAAGGAAACATGAACATAAATAATACAGAAGTCTGATTTACAAACAGACCAGTTTAGCTCAGTGAGGTTTCTTGGCTTTACTGCCCACCCCCCAAAAAAATCTACACCAGGTATTTTTTAAGCAAAGTCTTTTCAGGCATTTGGCATAGTTTCCAGTTTTCAAAATAATCGCTTTGTATCTTAGATTATATAGGACCTAAGTTATATGAAGCAATGTACTCTTGCACCTTTTTCTGTATTTTTATCAAACTCAAGTCATTGTTGTATGAAATCAATTTTTACAACACCATTATAAAAATAAATCTGTTACTTATCAAAAAATACTGTCTCGTCAAGTGAGATATAAATTTCTCTTGGGAAGAAAGAAGTTATCTTACTCAGAATAGATGCTTATATAGCACGTTTTCAAGGATTCAGATATAATCCAATTCAAATCATGCCCCACAGACAGACTAATCAGAAACCCTGATACAAGATTCCAATTGTGTAAACATTTTTCCGAGCCCCTATTATGTGTGCTTTCAGAAATTACTCAACAAGGATTTCCTAAGTACTAGTTAATGCTGTGAAGAATACTAACTAACCACAGGCCCATGTTATTAATAGTTTGTAATCTTGGGCTTCCCTGGTGGCGCAGTGGTTGAGAGTCCGCCTGCCGATGCAGGGGACACGGGTTCGTGCCCCGGTCTGGGAAGATCCCACATGCCGCGGAGCAGCTAGGCCCGTGAGCCATGGCCGCTGAGCCTGCGCGTCCGGAGCCTGTGCTCCGCAACGGGAGAGGCCACAACAGTGAGAGGCCCGCGTACCGCAAAAAAAAAAAAAAAAAAGTTTGTAATCTTATAGTAAAGATTTATAAAGGCTTTAATTAAAAAACAATATAGAAGCATAAAAAACTAAATTTAAATATATCTAGTATAGATGTTAAGTGACATTTCCTACACAGCCTCAGAATGGTGTAATGATATGCTCTAATTTATGTAACTCTGATCTAACCACAGTTTTATTACATGTAACAAAGAAAATCCCATCTTCCTGTATTCACACCAGCGCTGAAGGATCATTCTAGGAAATTAAGTTTCCACTGTAATACTTTAAAATGCATCTGTGTGAACTTACATGTGCTCAGGCCATACAAGCACACCATAGATTGTAATAAGTATTGGCATACTATTTTTCTGGGTTGCAAACTCATTTAGCACACTTGCTAAGAAGCGATGCTAGATCAATTACGCCCTCTAGTGGTTTCTTGTAACCACCACCAAAGGTTGTGTAACAAAGTATTTACTTCTTTGTAAGAGGCACATCTTCCTAACTCTGAGCCGCAAGGGACACATTTGGTAACTGAGCCTATGAAATACTTAGGAGTCTTACCCAGCTCCTCACAATGGAATAAGAACAACCTACAACTCATATGTCATAAGTTGCATCATCCTTTACGTACATCAGGACTTCCCAACTTTTTATATGTCGTGGCCCACATAGAAAATTTTATTTTAAAACATGCTGGAGTAAATGAATGGATAGGGCTGATCCAGCTATCACAAGGATTGTGAGAATCAACTTCCCAGCACAACTGAAACGTATTTATGTGACAGACTGGTTTGGAAGTTCTAATTCAGTCAATTAACTAATGCTTTTATATTCATTGAAAGTGTGAAGAATCCGCTAAGATTATGGGGGACACAAAAAGTGAAATGTATTGCCACTCACCTACCTGGTCTTCTCCATAAAATTAATTCTAATAGAAGATTTATTTGGCATCTGAGATTCTTATCTGGGTTTCCTAATACCCCAAGTGATTCTTTAGTTTGTTGCATAAAAACTGCATGCTCTGAACCTGATTATTATGCAGTCATTCATGTCACTGTAATTTCTGTTCCCATGCCCACCAGAATACAAAGCACCGAGACCCATGTACATTCATTCATCGTTCTTGCTTTGGTGCAGGCCCGTTTGTGTGTGGTGTATGTCCATGCATGTGTGTATATACACCGTATGCAGAGGCTGCCAGTCACTCCCTGGTCTCTGTCCTAATCTAGATGTACATCACAAGCACAATCAAGACGAAAAGCAGTCGACTGGCCAAGCCGGTGCTGTGCCTCGGGACCCTCTGCACAGCCTTCCTGATGGGCCTCAACCGGGTCTCCGAGTATCGGAACCACTGCTCCGATGTGATTGCGGGCTTCATCCTGGGCACTGCTGTAGCCCTGTTTCTGGTAGGTCAGCTTCCCTCTACTTTTTTCCCCGCTGGTGCCCTCTGAAGGGCTGCCCAGGATCCTGGCAAGTCAGGCTCCCCAGACTCCAGTCTAAGTCCAAGGTCCTCTGGCCCCAACCTTGTGAGTTGCAGTTACTCGCCAAGTACCCTGTGCCCTTTCTTTCACAAGTATGACTGCATATTCCCCCTGTGCATCAGGAGTAGGATGGCTTCAGGAAGGACGGCTTGCTCCACTTGCCTCAACCCCGGCCTTGGGGCTGGGCAGAAGCAATTTAGCATACCTTCAAACCATGATTCTCTAAATACTTGTTCAGGACGTACTGGGAGCATAAGCTAAGTGTTGCTTGGGGGAAGAACAGAGAACGGAATATTGACGCAAGCAGGCAGCTCCTTCTCCAGCATTTCAAGAAACTCCACTCTGGCCCAGACTTGCATATCCCACTCAGAAATATGAAAACCCTCAGCTAACCACACCCAGACTTTTTAGGGGGACTCTTATCTGAACATGCCTCTTGGGCATCTCATTTCCACTGTAAGTGGCCTCTCAACGGCATAATACTTCCTGGAGAAGGGTTCTGGTTAACTTTTATTGCTTTTTTAAATTTTTACAGATTTGAGGTATGATAGGCATACAATAAATGGCATAGAAAGTGTATAATTTGACCAGTTTTGACCTACAGATAACATCCTTCTCTCCCACCCTTCCTTTCCCTTCATTCCTAAGCAACCACTGATCTTCTGTATTAGATTACCCTAAGATTTAATATTAATGGAATCATACAGTATGTATTTTTTATCCTGGCATCCTTTACCCAGCATAATTATTTTGATATTTATCCATGTTGTAAGCATGTTATCAGCAATTCCTTTTTCTTGCTGTGTAGTATTCCATTGCATGGGCATACCATAGAGGTTCAGCTTTAAAAATTATCTTCAAGGATTTAAAATATACCCAGAAGGGATTTCCCTGGTGGCGCAGTGTTTAAGAATCTGCCTGCCTATGTAAGGGACACAGGTTCGAGCCCTGGTCCAGGAAGATCCCACATGCTGTGGGGCAACTAAGCCCCTGTGCCACAACTACTGAGCCTGTGCTCTAGAGCCCACGAGCCACAACTACTGAGCCTGCATGCCACAACTACTGAACCCGCATGCCACAACTACTGAGCCTGTGCTCTAGAGCCCACAAGCCACAACTACTGAGCCTGCATGCCACAACTACTGAGCCCGCATGTCTAGAGCCCGTGCTCCACAACAAGAGAAGCCACCACGATGAGAAGCCCCGCACCGCAATGAAGAGTGCCCCCCACTCGCTGCAAGTAGAGGAAGCCCGTGCACAGCAACGGAGACCCAATGCAGCCAAAAATAAATAAAATAAATTTATAAAATAAAATAAAACACACCCAGAAGGATTTACAGTAAATCACTAGGCCTGCAGATGTTGTGCATGAAATCAATCTCCTAATAACATTCAGCAGGCCTCCCCGAGGAGACAGAAGCCATCACAGCCTGGATGTCCTTCCTCCCTTTCTGTCCTTTCTGGTCCAAGGCACATGTTAAGACTAACATCACACGCAGATAGGTTTCACAGGCCTATGACCTAACTTCTCCTTGTCCTACCCCTTCCATACGGGGATTCTGTATGTATGTCCTCCCCAACATACAAAATGCACATATGCCTCTCCCAACCTCTAACTCAGAGTTTCCCAATATTTTTACCTGCTCAGATACACACAGAAAATGCTCGCATTTACTCAGAACATTAACTGGCAAGCTCCATTTGAATTCAAAATTATTTTTAATGGATCCAGTCTTTCTTTCTAAAGTAAATGATGAGGGACTTAAATGCAAATTCTCTGGGTGAAGCAGCAGGAAAAGTGGTGCTGAGATGATCCTGAGATGTTGAGCTCTCAGAAGGTATTTCCCTGAGGGTGCTTTTTAAAAGGGGGAGAGAATACAGGTGACTTCAAGAGAAGAGAGGATTTTACAAACAGAGATCAATAGTACATAAGTGAAGGCTGGAACTCCAAAGGAACACTTTTGCTGTCCCCATCAGTCCTGGATCCAGCTCAACCCCAGCTAAAGAGAAAAAGCGGTACTGACTGTTCCAAGCAATTTCATGGGGTCAAAAACTTTGTGTTTGCCGAGGCCCCATACACAAATTCTGCTTTAACATTAAACTTGTGTTCTCTCAGTAACTTGCAGCCCTCTTTCCTACCACTTGGTTACTGTTAAGTCTTGTATTGCCTTCCCAATTGATGATGAATGTCAAAATTTGTTTTCCACAAATGATCTTTATGTAAGACCCACACCTGCTGTTGAACGGGTCTGGTAGGAGGCAGGCCACACTGTCCCCCACTGTATCTCCATGTACACACCTCACATATACACTCGCCAAGCTGGGAAATGGGAGAAGCGGACCTTGTAGAAGAGAACGGAAGCGTTCCAAAGCAGAGACTTGGAGGAGGCCGAAAAAGGGGAGTCTGAACAGGAGCATATTCGTGGCCTGTGTTCATTATGGTTTTGTGTTTCTTATGAAGATGAAATTGGGGGAAGGGGAAGGAAGTTAGTTGAACAATTACTACATGCCCTACACTTTATATACACCAAATCATGAGCTCCCAGGACAACCCTAACAATGTTTTTTACTGAGGTAACTTTGGTTTATAATGTATGTTTCATGTGTACATTATAATTTGACGTCTGTATACAGATGCTCGCCCCCAAAAGTCTACTTTTCATCTGCCACCATATAATTGACCCCCTTATCCTATTTTGCCCTCCCCCCGCACCCCCTTCCCCTCTGGTAACCACCAATCAGTTCTGTGTTTGTTTTGTTTATCTTGCCCTAACAGTATTCTTATCCTCATTTTATAAAAGAGGAAAGTGAGGCTCGCGGATAAGTAACTTGCCCAATGGCCACCCAGCCAGTAAGCCAGGAATCTGACCTGCTCTCTCCAACCCCAGAGCTCCTACACCCTCCACTTCTCCCATTTCCTGAATGGGGGAAGTTTAAGCAGAGCTGGAGAGTAAGGTGGAGGAGAGCCAGGTAGAGAATACTCATGTGAATGTTCTGTGGGGTTTGAGGAGCTACGGGAAAGATTCAGAGGCACTGGATATAGAAAACACGATGCAGAACAATGGAAGAGAGTATGGAAAGAGACAGAAGATGGTTAGAACAGACTCAGTTATGAAGCGGCCTCAGTAGGAAATAAAGACAAGTGGGTAGTAATTGAGAGAGGGAGTTTTAATGGAAGCAATAGAAGTGCCACTAATAAATGATGTGACTTTGCTAAGTAACTTAAGGGTAATCATCTTAGGTAAGAGTTAAAGACCAGCTAACATTGCATTTTTGCTGTATGTTTGGCACTTGTTAAGAGGCAAAATCCTATAGCGGTGGTGTGATTTAGAGGCTATGGAGTTTAAATCTGTGTAACCTTGGGCAAGTTATCTAAATTCTCTGTGCCTCCTTATCTAAGTTGGAGAGGATAATAGTACCTCCCTTCTAAGATTGCTGAGTGGATTAGATGAAATAAGGTAAACCCTCAGGACAGTACCAGACACATAAGTGGCCCTCAGTAAATGTTAGCTGTTATTATGAGGTGCTTTACATTCATCGGGTCTTTTAATTGTTGTAAATCTATGAGGTAGGTATTATTCCCATTTTTACAGGTGAGGAAACAAGCTCAGTGGGGGCAGACTGAGCATCCCTGGCCATCTGGTGATCAAACAGATGCTCCCTCAGCACCTAGAATGTGCTCAGCAGGCAGCAGGCAGCCTGAACCATGCCCCAGGTCTTTCCACGGTCCCTACCCACTGGCTCACAAGTCACTATGCAACGACATTCTAAGGGGGAAGGCCTGCCACCCGCAGAGGTGGCCAGGCATTGACAGCCGCAGTCTGACCCCAATCTTTTTTCCCCTCATCCTGCAGGGAATGTGTGTGGTCCATAACTTTAAAGGAACACAAGGATCTCCTTCCAAACCCAAACCCGAGGACCCCCGTGGAGTACCCCTAATGGCTTTCCCAAGGATAGAAAGCCCTCTGGAAACCTTAAGTGCACAGGTACAGTAAAGTGGTTTTAGCAAACCAAACCCGGAGGCTCCAGGCCTGTTATCTTGGAGGTCAACTAATCCATTTCTCTACTGAAAACAGGACATAACTGAATCCACCCAGCAACAATAAAAATCTGACATGAAGGCCCTCAAGAACTTCACAGCTTCCCTCAATTAATCCTGTATTCCTTCCAGGGCTTGGCCCTTCCTCAGGAAGCTCTTAGTCATGTCTAACTTAAACCCCAACTGCTTCAGGATACCTTGACCTCCAATGTAGTAACACACTTGTGAAATTTACACCAACCCTTGTGGGAGGCCAATTTGATTTAGTAACTAGGACAACATTTGGAAAGAAATGCTTTGTTAATGTGTGGCAGCACATTAAGAAAGGTAACTAAGTATCCTTTTGGATCTGTTTTGATGACCATCAAAAATTCAATGCAACAGTACCAACTGATCACTTATTTACACCAGGACCTTGCTTCATGCCAGAGATGAATAACTAGCCACATGTCCTGTGCTCAAGGAACTCACAGATGATCAGGAAAGGTGTATGTAAATCAGTAATCATAACATGGCATGCTGAATCAGATACACGAAGCACTTTGTGAACACAGATGAAGAAGAAATTTATTCTAAGGCAGGGAAAGCCACGGAGAAGACTTGCCACCTGAAATGAGCCCTGAAACATGGTATAAAGCACTGACTTTTGCCTGAGACAGTTGCTAGGTGCTTTACAAATATATTTTTGTTTGAACAAAAACTTACTGAATCAGTAGTATAATTCCCATTTCACAGATCGAGAGGGATATGAAAATAGCAACAGTAAATTTCTTCCCCAAGCCACATAGCCAGCAAGTGGGAAAACTGGCGTGAGTAGCTCTTTAAGCAGACAGAATGGGGATAACTAATAATAAAACAGGGTTTTTATATCATGACACGTCTGTCATGTAGCTGAGTCCTGCTAAAGTGTTTATTTTCTGTAATAGTCTATCTCGAAATCTTGTTGTATTTGGCATTTCCTTACTAAATCATTTTTACAGAGTGCAAGAGAAGCAAATCTCCTCCCACTGGAATTATCATGTACTTCCTATCGATATAGTATAAAATATTTCACTCTTGAAAGAGTAACTATCAGACATCTGAGAAACTATCCTACTTCTTTTCACATTTAATGAAGTCTAATTTTATTAATGAACCAGAAAAAAAAAAAGCTATCTCCACCTTGGGAAAAATATTTAGGGCTCTCCATTAAACCCAGTGCCAAGTATTTTGTTCGTTTTCCCTTCACCTGTATTAAGGTGAAAATTTTGACTTGGTCCAATTAGAAATAACATAGTGAAAATTTTACTACTGATTTATTTATATGTAGCCAGTTAATGCAGGTTGAATGACGAATTAGCTAAATAATAAAACCACGTAATGAAATGGTGAAATAGACTCTCCCTAGTTTTTCTTCCCTGATTATCTTCTTGTACCTGGTGAGGTCAGAGTGGTTCCCTCTATTTTTTGAGATGAAGCAACTAATGACAAAGGTGAATTTGAAAAGCAAGCTGAGATGTTTGCTAAGTTCCACAAACATATCAGTCTGTCCTTGTAAATGCTGTCGACTTTACCCTGAATGTCCTGGTCAAAGAGCACCCTGTTTCTGCCCCCATCCTTTTACCCAGCACTGCTCAAGCATCACCTTCTGTCTGAAGCCTTCTCCAGAATTCTCTCTTCTCCCTCAGGACCAGTAGTAGTTGACCAGGCCAAGAGACATCCAGGCCATGTTTTGGGGGATTCTACTTACATTGAAAAATGAAGTGCCAACCTGATTTCAAAACCTGCTATTCACAATATAGATTTTAAAAATTCTTTAAAAATATGTATTAGTTTATTATTCACTACAGGCAGTAATTGAACTTTTCAAATCTGTCCATGTATCTTTATTTCCATGTATATCCCCTCATCTGGGCACAATTTGAGGCCTTCTGTGAATACCAGGCTTGGGTCAAAGAGACCCCAGGGCCCCAGGTGTGACTGCCCCTCACAATTAATGTCAGTAATCCCCTCATATCTGCCTCCCACAAGGACTGAGAGATTAAGTATATGAACCAGGTCTTTCTTACTCTCTATATTTCCTGGCATTCACTAGGGGCGAAATAAATATGTGATAGATGGACAGATGCAAGCCAGAACCAAAACCTGAACTAGACCCTCTAGTCAAAACTGAGAACCTAAAACTGGGCTCTAGTCAATATCTGAAACTCCATGGTAAATAGAAGTTTATGAGTAATGATGAACAGGACTTCTGCAGGCTAGTCAAAATAAAGCTACAGGAAGCCGGATGGAAAGTATTGCCTCCTAAGTGATGCCTTCCATACTAGTTGTGCAATATTCAAGTAACGAAGCATCTGCTTTCCACATGGGTAGTTAGGAGGATATACCCTTTATTTGTGGGTCAAGAAGAGAAAATGAGCATTTATTGCAAGCCCTCACATTCAGTCCTTACAATAATCCTGCAATTTGCATTATTATTCGACTTTATAGATGAAGTAAGGCAAAAAGAGTTTAAGTAACATGCTGAAGGTCACCCGGTCAAGATTAAGACCCAGGCCCATCTAATTCCAAAGGCCCTAAAAAAAAAAAAAAAAAAGGCCCTGCTTGCTCTTGTACACCACATGGCCTGACGTTTAAGGAAAATTCCATTTTGAAATCTACAACTCTCAGCATTGAATATGGAAACACGCTCTAGGGGACAGTGTGTGTGAGCTGAGCTGCACAGGGCTGGCAGAGTTTACACTGAGCTACACCTCTTCCAAAATAAATATGCCCTGTGTTTTCCCCTGTGGGCGAGGGCTTCCTGTGCAACAGCAGCAGCCATGGCTTCTACTAGAAGCTGCTCCTTTGTAATTTCTGGGATAGAACCATCTTCCCGGGAGGGGGATCTGAGAGAAGATATGAACCTGTCTTTAAAGCACACATTCTCACATGTGAAGCCCATCCAGCTGTTCAGAGCACCTCAAGGAGAAGACTGTCTAGCTGGGGAGGGAACGCCCTCACCCTCCCTTCCCTTCTTCCAGAGACATCCTTTCCCCTTTGCCACACGGAGCCCCAGAGCTGCAGTGTTCTTTCCTCCTCTCCAAAAGACCAACTCAAATTTGAGTATTTGCCTTCTGTGGTTGAGACGGTACATTTTCTAAAATCTTTCCCCAATACTAAAGAGAAACCAGAAAGTAAAAAATTACAGAATCCAAACGAAACAAAAATGGTCGAGTTTCCAAAGCATTATTTTGTGATGCAACAGAGCTGTTGTATCCTAGAGAGACCAGCTCTGAGCTATCCTCGTCCTGTGGCCTCACACCCACTTTCACCTGCGTAATCAAGCTTAGCGTTGAGCAACTGTGTCTTTGCTGAACACAGTTTATATTAACAGAGAAATGAGAGATGAGCCAGTGTGTTAACTCACTGTGTGTGGTATAAAGTCTCCCGTGTCTCCTGATGGGGGAGGGGCGATATAGGGGGGAGATGATATTTTTTTCTTTAACAAAAAAGAAGGATCCATCTATCTCAAGACTCAGATGCCTATGACCTTATTCCAGAAGATTCTGATTCAGCCATTCTGGGGTGCAAAGCCATATAAGAAAATAGTCCCAGAGGGATTCTAATGCTCGCCACCCCTTGATTTAGAACTAGTGATATTATAGACTTCAAATTATAAATAGAAAAATGAAAAGACTCGGAGAGTTAAAGAAATCTGCCCAAAGTCACCCAGTTAGTTATCTTAGGCTGTTAAACTACTTTATCTTTACCACCCACTTTTAAATGGACTCTTATAAACATATAAATGACCAAATTATTGACCAAAAGTTTAAAAAAGAAAGCATATTATAAAAGTAAAAACAAACTTTTCACATTATGGCAAGAAATATAAAAACCTCAATTTTCACAAATATAGGAGATAAAAGAACCTTGAAAAATACGGAATATTCAGTTTCTAAAATTCATAGTTGAACTCTCAAGAATATACATCTCTAGTGTCCTAAAAACAAACAGGAATCTGGAAACCCATAATGAATTAGATCTAAAGCCACCATTTCTTAAGGTATTTACCAATCCCGTAGACTGGAAGTTTTAAGTTCAAACAAAAGAGAAAGACTTGGGCCTGAAAAAAGGTGGGATTATATATAAGTTATATAAAACCAAAGACATAAGGTTTATTATGAACAAACCATATAAAGAAAAATTAATGGAACTACAAGGAAAAGTGGACGAAGCTGCAATCATAGATTTTAACCCTTCTCTCGGTAATAAGCAAATGAAATATAGTAAAAGATGATTAATAAAGTTGATCTAAGGCACATATATAATCCTTCTCAAAACACACAAAACGTTTAAAACAGACCACGTGCAAGGCTATAAAGCAAATCAAGAAACTTCAAAAGCATCTAGATAACATTCTCTGGAAATTCAAAGACTTTAAACCAAAAACCCCTGTGCATCCGAAAATATTAAACTCATTGCTCTGGAACTCATGACTCGGAATATATCATATGGAAATTTTTCAAAGATTAGAACTGTTCAAAATTAAAGCCACAATGTTAAAAAAAAAGATGTGGGATGAAGCTAAAGTTACTTTTAGATCTTCAAATGTTTCATAGAATATAGTTAAGTATGATATAAGACATGGTCTTATTTGGGTTGAAAATCAGGGAAGTTTTAATAGAAGAGGTAACAATTCGAGGGTCCTTGGAAGAGCATGTCAGGGAGTGGGAACAGAATGAACTTGAGACAGGAAAGCAAGAGGATATTCTGGGGAGAATGTGTGCATGAGTCAACTAAGGTTTTATCTGCTTGTGTTCGCAGAATCACTCTGCCTCTATGACCGAAGTTACCTGAAACGGCTGACGTGTCACAAGCTGCTTTTTTTTTTTTTAAATCACCCTCCAATTCGATACTTCAAGGCACACAGTTACTTGATGTCAAACTGTGAAGACAAGTATTATGTTTATCTAGTTAGAGGCTAATGTTTTGTACATTTTTTGTATGAGGAAGTGATGTAGCTTGCCCTGATTTTTTTTTTTAGTCAGCTTTAATATATTTATGCCAGAATTTTAAACAAAATTTTCTTCTTCAGGTGTGCATTGAAGAACCACATTTATTCAATGGTTGATGTTGTTTTGTGATATTTGTACACAAACCTTCTTTTCTCAGTTTTATAGACACTGAAATGAAATAATTCACTTTAATCTTTTATTATCACAGTTGCTGCCTCCTCCAGAATTTTTGAATTTAAAAATAAACTTCTGAGTTGCAGGGAAGACAATGTTGGTTTATGGTAAACCGCAAGATCAATTGTGTAGAAAGAAGTATTGCTTTGAAAAAGAACTTTTTCTGATTCCTTAACATGTGATTGCATTCTAAGTTAAAGTAACATATTAATAAAATCACCTAAGTTACATAAACAATGGCAGGAAATCCTGGATTTGAGGACTGTTGGGTATGATTCTTAGGTAATGGCCTCTCCTGGTTAAGAAATTCAAGATCTTTCTGCAATTATGTCTTTGGGCTGGCAGGTGACACTGCAGCCTTCTTTCCCAAAACACTGCCAGTACCAGCGTCCCCTGTCAACTCAGTTTTCTAGATCATATTGTATGGACTTTATATGAAAATGAATATTTTACAGTTTGCACAGTATTATTTTGCAGAAAGGGTATCAGAGCATCTACAACCTAGAGCCCCAGAGCAACAGCTTGACTTTGCGGCTTTTAATTGTTCTAGAATTTTAACTGCATCACATTTTTCTAGCATGGTAATAACTAATGTGTAACTTCCTTGAGAGCGGGCGCTCCCTTGTCTGTATCTATCAGAATGTTTTCTCGACACTTCCACGTTGGTTCTTCTTAGCTTTTTTTGTACATATTTTTTTTCTAAAGAAAAAAGTTATCACAAAATGTATCTTGGCTCGTGTCCTTTGTTTGAAACTTCATCCACTGGGCAAAGGTATTTGAAGAGTCACAATGACGTGACCTCAATAAGTGTTTATCCTCCTCAGTTCCAGGCCTATGGGATCAATCCTAATAGAGGCATGACTGATATGTCCTTTCATGAAGGAGTGTGTGTTTAGACAAAAGAATTCTTGAAATTAAGACACTCGGAGGCACATTCTGGATGCCTAGCAAGCCACCTTTGTCTTCAGCTTGCCCATAGATACTTCTAAGGTGTCAGTAAAAAGTCAGAATCATTTTTAGGAAAAGTTACCTCTGCTAAAACTCATCCCCCATCTCATTCAGGCCTAAACTTATTTGCACTTACATGTATATACACTCACACACATCTTTTGAGTGAAGTCTGACTAAAAGTTGGGAAAGTGGGCAAGAAAGGAAAGTGTTGAAAGCCCTACTCATCCCCGATGCTACGTCACAACCATAATCTGGTTGTTCAAAACAAGGAACCCAGAGAAGCTGTGATGACCCCAAGGCGGTGCTATACACGTCAGCATTGATATTAGAATCCAGGTCTGACCAACTCCAAATTCCATTCTTTCCACTACACCAAAATGTCTGCAAACCAAGTCCACATCTTTTCAGAGGTTTTTCAATGTCATCTACCTACTTAGGTATTAGAGTATAATTAGATGGTGTAGCTGACCAAAGCACATCATGAGAAAGATGCATTCTAGTTATGAGAAGGAATAATTTGTAAGCTCTGAGGCTTCCAATCTTGTATAAACTACCTAAGTATAATGTTGCCCAACTTCAGAGTGATTCATCTTCTAAATATATAATTTTTTAATAACGGCAATGAGAGCTCAGTTTCATTGTTCATAAGACATTCTGAAAAATACTGGCAGACTCTATTGATTTTACATTGCCCATCTCTTATCACAATGGGAGACCATCTAAATATCTACCAGATATGGCATTTCCAAGAACATAAGTTGACCAAGTGAGGGTTACCCTTCTCCTCTTTTCTCTGGTTTCGATCTGGAAGAACCAATTAGAAGTGTTCTGAGATCTCTGGCCACAGACTCCAGTTTCCTGGCCTTGATATGTTATTGATGACTTCAGTGAGGGATGCTCCACAGGACACAACACTGGGACACTTGGAACTAAGGACCATCTCTGGGCTCACATCCCTGGGATCACGGAGCCAGTCTGATTCCTCCCATTATGACAAGGCAACCTTAGTGATACCCCTGATTTAGCCCCAAGTCATTTCACTGGCTTCACATTGATCTTGGAAGCCTGCCATTTGAGATTCATTTCATAAGGCTAGAGACCCCCCACATGGGCCTTTTACCCAGGACAAAGCCCTCTGTGTAAGTAGGAGGAGTGGTCACTATCACCTCAGGATGAAATCTGCAATGAGCTTTTCTTCCTCTTTTTAAAGAAAGCCCAGAGGAGCCTGAGAAGTCTGACTCACTGTGAGAGGGAAGCAGGAAGAAACAAAAGAAAGGCTGATATAGTGTGTGGACATAAGCAACTTCATGAGACTGTTACCCCCTGAGGATATTTATGACATCTTTCAGTTCTTTGATTCTGCACCCAGAATAGGATCTGACAGAGCCAAGTTTGTCAAATAGACAGGTTCCAGGGTTCCACTTAATTTGTCTGAAGGAGACTGTGACTCACTTGGAAATAAAGAGAATTTTGCATGGGGCCTGAAGGTAAATGAAAGATAAGTGTATTTAGATACAGAAATAAGGGTGAGGAAACTGCACTTAGCAGTTATGAAGATGTGGGTGCCTCTCTTGGTAAATTCTAGAGCTCTCTCTAATTAGACTATAATAGACAGAAGGACTGTATGTAGCTCCAGTGAATCAGAAATGCAAGCAGGCATAATCCCATATACAGGAGGAGGAGCAGACATTATTGGTATGATTTAAAGAGCAGAAGAGACAGGAATAGCATTTTTGTTTCCAATAAATTGCCTTGACTTCCCTATTATATGCAACTACCAGAACTTCGAGGGTGTTTAAGTGTCTTGGAGGCACACACAAATACCAGATTGCCCTAGTTCGTTGTAAGGAGGTTGCCTTAAGTCTGTTACACTATTCTTGCCCTGCTGAACTCAAGATGTGTACTAGAACTTGTCTGTTATTTACTGTCATCCCTTCTACTATCATGGGAATTTTGGAATGAACATCAAATCTCTTGCTTGCATCCTAGTTCTTGGTCCAAATATCCCAGGATTGAGTGATACAATCATTCAACAGGTATTTAGTGAGCATCTATTATGTGTCAAGAGTCATGCCAAGAACTGGGAATCTGCAACAAAATTGACCTACTTCTCACCCTTATGGAATTTTGGGTCAAGTGGAAGAAAAGGAGGACCACAAAACATTTAGTGCTTTGAAGGGAGACCTAATTTAGATAGGGCAAGCGTTATGTCTTCTTTAAAGTGACATACACATTACAATGAGTTGGAGATGAATAGACAGAAAGTAGCCAAGAGAGCAGCGTGTACAAACGTCCTGGGGCAAAAATGAGTTTTACACATGTGAAGAACTGAAAGAAAGCCAGAGTGACACCCACTATCGGGTACCATTCCAGGGGAAGTTTAGGGCCTGAGGCCCCCTACCTTTTGCTGAGTCCTTTGTGGGGGTCCAGCTCTTCTCTGTGTTAAGGCAGCCGCCAGCAGAGTGGCCTGTTGTTTCATTCTCCATTGTTCCTTTTCCCTAAACATGGTCCCTGCCATTAAAAATTTTAAAGGCAATTTCAGCAAGCTAAGACATAGGCATTCCTAAAGCCCCTTCCTAAAGCCCCTTCCACCTTCTGCATTTTCCTTTGTGTATTAGAGGCCCTCTGACCAATAAGTCATATTAACCATCTTTAAATTCTCTGGGCCTCAGGGGCTGTATCTGTATACGCCCATAGGCTTTAAAGATCCTCTTTAGAAATTCTGAAGGCTCCTCATTCCGTTTCTGCATTCCCTCCTGTGCTTCATTAAGACTTCTTTGTTTCGGCCCCGTCTTCACAATCCTGCAAGAATGCAGTCTCCATAATGTCCAAGTTTGGGCCTATCCCCAGCATCACATCACAGTTAGGATGCATTGCTGGTTCAGCTGTGCTGACAGCAGCCTGTATCGGGCCGCCAGGGGTTTCTGAATGAAGCTCACCTGCCTCCTCCCCAGCTCTACCCAGCACCATTCTACATGCTCCTGAAATGAGGAGGGTGGTTAATAAATTTTGAACACCGGCCCAGGTCGGGTTGTGGGTTGCAAGAAATCGATGAAAGAAAGTTTTCCATTCTCTTTGGGTCATCTCTATAAGTTGACATACTGTTTAATTCCAATTAAATCTGAAGTTGAAAAAGGAGAATGGGCCCAGGTCAATCCCATTGGCTGCCCCATTTCAGCAATCACACCTCCAGTGGGGGCTTGCCTTAAGGGATTTTGCCCCACCTGACAAGATCAAAAAACAAAATCCCGGGCCTTTAACCCAGGTAACTCAACGGCTGTAACCTTTTATATTGTCTGCCCACATCCCACCAGGTGGGTCTCCAACCCACGACCGGGTCAGGATCGCACAAACAACCTGGGCATAGGTGTGTTTCTTTTAACGAGGTTACCCAAAAGACATCTTCCAAACCCAAACACCCAAAACCATTTTTTTTTTTTTTTTGCGGTACGCGGGCCTCTCACTGTTGTGGCCTCTCCCGTTGCGGAGCACAGGCTCCGGACGCGCAGGCTCAGCGGCCATGGCTCACGGGCCCAGCCGCTCCGCGGCATGTGGGATCTTCCCAGACCGGGGCACGAACCCGTGGCCCCTGCATCGGCAGGCGGATTCTCAACCACTGCGCCACCAGGGAAGCCCCCAAAACCATTTTTTCACTGCAAAACGAAACTAAGCGCTGAAGGTTGGTGGCACCTCCCCAGAGAAATCCCAAGGACGGTCCTATTACAAATGCACCAGGCAGCTGCTTGGATTCGTGCACAGGCTCTCAGCACCAGCAAGAGGCCAACAAACCAACAGGCAAAAGTCGCATCTGAACTTACCTCCTGGTTGACCCACCAAATTTGTTACTGAGCCAGGTTCATTTTTCAAGAGGCACAGCAAGCCAAAACGCTGAGTCACCAAGGCTCGAAGCAGAGGTTTTACTCCCAAGGCAGCCAAGAGAAGAAACCGGAGAACAAACCTCAAATCCACCTCGCAGAAAACAAGGGGCTGGGTTATTTATGGGATGACCAATAAAGAAGCAGGGAAGGCTGAGGCGTGGGGGGAGTGGGGAAAGGTGATTGGGAAAGGGTGCGCGATAATCGTGGTCCTGCACAGGTGTAGCTAAGCTACAGGCCTCTCTACGTTCAAAAGGTCACCCAGCAGACACTAGCACCTGCCCAGCTGGAGGGTCGATGGTGCTACCCTTAACTAGCTCAACTTGAACTATACACAGCTGAGACTCCAAGGTCCTGGAAAATAACTTAGGCAAACATCTTGTTTAGGCTAGGAGCTGCTTGGAGGACATGCAAGTGTTAAAACGACCTTGATTAATGAAGGCAAGTGAAATGGATTTGACTAATCATTACTCAGTTTCAGATAGAACCAGGGTAAAAATAAAAGCAAGGAAATGCGATGAGAAAAGCATGTAAATACATTTTCAAATATTATCTTTATCACACCACATATAAGCTCAAAAAAACATTTATTAATTGATGGTGGAATCATCACTAATTTGTGTCCAGAATTTGACATCCCCTACCCATACCCCATCTTGTAATCAGGGTGTCTAGAAAACCATTTTATTAGTTAAAATGTTGCTTGGTTAGCATGAAAAAAACATTCTTTTAAAGGTGAATAGTGTATGCAGATCATTGAATAAGCCATGGGAAAGGCCTGCTGCACAGTCCTGGTCCCGCGGCTAAGATAACTTTTCTATTGTTGACCCATCTATATTTCCTCTATTGGTGGATTTTCTTCTCTGACCCAGTTTTTCTCCTTCAGGGCAATGATGGATATTCACTAAATCTTTCTCCCTGAGGCCAGAACACACCTCTGGTTGGTCTGAATTTTTCTTTCTGTAGGTGTGGTATTATCAGTTAAAGTATTGTAAGGCTCTCTGTCTTTGAACTAGTCTGTCTTTTAATATTATGTGTTGAGCTAACCAAACTAAAAAATTATAAAGACACCATATCCAACCTAAATTCTAGTGGAAGCCATAATATAACAGACAAGAGAAGATTGGATTATTTCATCCCTAGCTACTGCGACCTGGGTAGATACTGCTGTCAGGCAGGTGAAATAATAGTTACATGAGTTTTGGAGGAAGACTATAAACTCAATCCCATTGTAAAGTCATCTATACTTGTGTGGGCTTAGGTATGTTAAAACTCCTCAAGGCTTAGTTTACTCACCTGTAAAATGGAAATAATTTAGTGACTACCTATCCTGTGATGGTTAATTTTATGTATCAACTTGACTGAGCCATAGGGATCCCAGTTATTTGGTCAAACGTTATTCTGCATATGTCTGTGAAGGTGTTTTTGGATGAGATTAACATTAAATTCAACAGACTGAGTAAAATAGATTGCCCTCCCTAATATGGGTGGCCCTCACCCAATCAATGGAAAGCTGAATAGAACAAAAAGGCTGACCTTCCTTTAAAAAGAGGGAACTCCTCCTGCCTAGCTGTTTGAGCTAAGACGTCTGTCTTTTCCTGCCTTCAGTCTCATACTGAAACATCGGCTCTCCTTGGATCTCGAGTCTGCCCGCTTTCGGACTGTAATTTACCCTATTAACTATTGTGGTTCTCAGGACTTCAGACTCAGACTACAATTACAGCATCAGCTCTCCTGGGTCTCCAGATTGCAGGTGGCAGATCTGGGGACTTAGCCTCCATAACCGCCTGAGCCAATTCCTTATAATAAATTTCTTTCTCTCTCTGTATATTTATCTTGTTGCTTCTATTTTTCCAGAGAACCCTGACTGAGATTGTGGTACTGAGAGTGTTTCTAAAGAAACAGTTTTAAGGATGAATTTTCTGAATTGGTTCTGGCGTTTCTGGAACTGGCTCTTCAACCTGATTAGATTTAAAGTTGCTAATAACTCTATTTCAAGTAGTAAGGAGAATACTGATAGTCTATGGCATGACCTGGAAATGAAGATATGAAAAATATCGCCACTGGATACTCCTCATCAACCTCTTATAAGAAGCAAAGGGGGACCTCCCTGGTGGCACAGTGGTTAAAAATCCGCCTGCCAATGCAGGGGACATGGGTTCAAGTCCTGGTCTGGGAAGATCCCACATGCTGCAGAGCGACTAAGCCCATGCGCCCCAACTACTGATCCTGTGCTCTAGAGCCCGCAAGCCACAACCACTGAGCCTGCATGCCACAACTACTGAAGCCCACGCACCTAGAGCCTGTGTTCCGCAACAAGAGAAGCCACTGCAATGAGAAGCCCGCTCACTGAAACGAAGAGTACTCCCTGCTCGCCACAACCAGAGAAAGCCCGCACACAGCAACGAAGACCCAATGCAGCCAAAAATAAATAAATTAAAAAAAAAAAAAAACTAAAAATAGAGCTACTATATGACCCAGCAATTCCACTCCTAGGTGTATATCTGGAGAAAACCATAATTCAAAAGGATGCATGCAACCCAATGTTCATTGCAGCACTATTCACAATAGCCAGGACCTGAAAGCAACCTAAATGTCCATCAACAGAGGAATGGATAAAGAAGATGTGGTACATGTATACAATGGAATATTACTCAGCCATAAAAAGGAACGAAATAGTGCCATTTGCAGAGACATGGATGGACCTAGAGATTGTCATACAGAGTGAAACAAGTCAAAGAGAAAAACAAATGTATAATATCACTTATATGTGGAATATAGAAAAATGGTACAGATGAACTTAATTGTAAAGCAGAAATAGAGTCACAGATGTAGAGAACAAACTTATGGTTACCAAGGGTGGGATGAACTGGGAGATTGGGATTGACATTTATACACTACTATGTATAAAACAGATAACTAATGAGAACCAAATGTACAGCACCGGGAACTCTACTCTATGCTCTGTGGTGACCTAAATGGGAAGGAAATCTTAAAAAGAGTGGATATATGTATACGTATGACTGATTCACTTTACTGTACAGCAGAAACTAACACAACATTGTAAAGCAACTATACTCCAATCAAAATTAATTTAAAAATAATAATTATTGGTTGCAAAAAAATTAATATGAAATTAATGGGGTTGTCATGGAGAAAAGATGTAATGCATGCTAAAGTTCTTGTCTGTTGGGGCAGAAAAATAAATATACCGATTATATCTCTTACTTTTTTATTATGAAAAATTTGCAAGCATACATAAAAGTAGAGAAAACAAACTTCACTATACCGATCATCTGGATATAATAACTTTTCACATTTGCCAGATTCCTGTAGTATTTTAAAACAATCCCCAGATACTGCAACGCTTCACCTCTAAATATGTCAGTATGCATCTCTAAAAAGTTACTTTTTTACATAACCCCAATACCATTTTGACCCCTAACAAGATAACAATTTCATAGTATCGTTTAATATCCAGTCATATTCAGAGTTCTCTAATTATCCCCCAAATGTCTTTTTACAGTTACTTTGTTCAAACCAGGCCCACACATAGCATTTGGTTGATATGCCTCTTAAGTCCCTTTTAATTTTGAACAATCCCCCAGCTCACTCCAATGCAAAAAGGAAAGCAAAATCCCACAAAGTGAAAAATTCCAAATTTTTTCATGCAATTAACTTGTGAAAAGAGACAAGGTCAGTTGGTAATTAACTTGTGAAGAGACCAGGTCATAGAATGATGGACAATCTATGTTTGTCTCCTTGTAGTACCATTTAAGTTGTTCACTAACTACCACATTAGTAAGAAGTTTGATCTAAGGGCTTGATTAGCTTCAAGTTGAACAGTGTTGTTAGAAATAGTTCTAAGCAGTGCTGGGCACTCCACATTACATCTTGTCATGAACCACAACAAGTCAAATTGACCATTTTTAGAGATGCTAAATTTGATCAGTGGGTTCAGGTGGAGACAATCTGACCCCTCCATTGCAAAGTGAGGTCCTTATAACCAGCAAGTTATCTACAGGATGATACTTTGTACTTTGGTAAAATTACTCTTGGGTTTAAGGGTGGGGGGAGGGAGGAAGCAAATCAGAAACTATTTAGACATTAACAAAATGAGAACACTGCATATCAAAAATCCAGGAAAACACAAATATGGCAGAAGGAATGAACTTATTTCAAAGCAGCATACACTGATGAATCAGGAAAAATTAGATTTGGCCAATAAACAACCCAAAAGCTATTCTAAGAAAAGGTTAATAAAATAGACAAATATTTAGCAAGTCAGACTGAAAGGAAAAGGAGAAAGCATGCAAATAAACAACAGGGGATATGTAAAAAATTATAAGAGAAAAATGTGTTCCAGAAAATAGGGGTGAAATTCTGAGAAAATATAAATGACTAGGTTGGCTTCAAAAGAAATTTTAAAGCCCAAACTAGTCAATATGAGAAACTGATCTAGTAGAATTAGATGAATAAGCAAAATTAGTCCATTAATGAATGCAATTCACCACATTAACAGATTATAGGAGAAAAGCATCATGAAAATGATAATAGCTAACTCTGATATAGAATTGCTATGTGCCCGGCTCTCTTCTAATCACTTTAAATATAGCTCATTTAATTTCACTAAATGCTCCAAAGGCACTTGAGCATTTAGCCCCACTCCTGATTAAAATTATAAAAAAGAAATATATTTTAGGAATAAAAAGAAGCGTCACTATTCTAAAAAAGAATTAATGTATCTACTGGAAATCTCTAGCAAGGATTACCCTTGATGGTGGCATCAGGAACTTTTCATATCAAATGTCAAATTCAACCCACAATGGTTTAAACAGAAAATGATTTCACAAGTGACTTCAAAGTTCCAGAACATTCATCTAGATTGGCGATACCTGGATCCAAGGTTTCCCTTACCGGGGTACAAAAGGTTATTCAATTTGCAAGGGTATCACAATTTTGAAATAGCAACGTACCTGGTGCATATTAACCAAGATTCAATTTACAGAAATTCAAAGAACATACAATTTTGTCAGAAATATTTCAGATGCACCTGATTCTTTGACTTTGTCCAGTTTCCTTCCAGTTGATTCAAGATGACTGTGAATCTAGAGAAATCAGGAGTCCCCTCCCCCACTCACATCCCTGCCTTATCCAATTTTTTTGTTTCTCCTCCCCTATCATCACCCTTAGAGTGTGCTTCTGCTCTGAACAAGGTGTTGCCTGAAGAATTTCTGGATCTCTCCCCAGGCGTGCTCCTGGGCTGCCGCGTGGCCCACAGGGTCCCCCCCCCAAAGCAGGGGGCAGAAGAGGCCGCGGCTCCAGGACGCATAGCACAGGGGCAAATAGGGCGGCTCTATGAGGTGGCCCGCCCCGGGGTAGAGCAGCATCCTTCCGCTGCTTCTGCCGTGCCTCCGCAGCTGGTCCAGGGCTTGCTCAGCGTACTCTCTGCTATTGAAGCATTCGTCATCCTCCCCTATAATGAAGAGGATCGGACCCTGGGCCTTTTCAATAGGAAGCACACTGTGTTGATTCAGTGCATCTCGGGGGTTCCCCTTGTAGTGACGGAGGCACAAAGCGCCCATGATGTTGAACTCCATGCGCTCCGGCAACGAGGGGATGGGTGTTATAACCAGATCCCGGTACTTGAGCGGAAATTCAAAGATGGCATTGCACCCATTGATGCAGACAGTGGCTGCCACCTCCTTCAGGTAGCAGGCCATGGCCAGCCCGATCTCTGCACCTTTGCTCACAGAGATCACTCCAATTCCTGGCTTTTGGATCTGAAGGAGAAAATAAAGGAAACCCATTACAGGACATTCTCTGAGAAGGAGCTGTCCTACAGGCCAGTAAGCTAGTATGATGGGAAGAGTCTGAAAATGTGGGGTGGGAGTCCTGGCACTAAGGTTTACCAGCTTTGCGACTGAGAGAGAATACTACCTACTCACCCTCCCTAAGCCTTATTGTCTTATGGGGGTGATAATATTACCTACCTTGTAGGACAGTTATGAAGATTAGGCAAAAAAATAGAAATTAAAACTCTTCACCCAAAGCAGAGCTCTATAAAGGCAAAAAGGGTCTAATACACCAGCAACATTAGACATCACAAGAGCAGAGGCAGGTAAGATTTTTGAAGAATCGAATTCTTCTCTCCAGCTAGTAAAAGAGGTGTCCCAGTTTCTTTCAAATATTAGGTAAGTGTAATTCATATTTAAACAGCATTTTACAGCTACAAAGGATTTGCATATTTGTTAAACCAAAGGCTAATCCTGGAAGGATTGGGAGTGTAAAGATGAAAGACTTAGATTCTGTAAAAATTGAATGTCAGTTCCCAGTCCACTAGGAAAAGTAGTAGGTCACAGGAGGGAGTCCTTAACTTTGTGGTGGGCCCAGGGACCAGAGGGAAGGGAAGACGTCTGAGGGATGAATGAGGAAAGGAAGGGCATTCTGGACAAACAATAGCAAATACATAGTGACCCTGTGTGTTTACTTTGCTCACAGTTGTATCCCAGCACCTTTCTATCATCAGAATCACCTGAAAAAAAAAACTTTTAAAACTTGAGCTTTCTGAGATCCAGTTTTTTTTTGTTTGTTTGTTTGGTTTTTTGCAGTATGCGGGCCTCTCACTGTTGTGGTCTCCCCCGTTGCGGAGCACAGGCTCCGGACGCGCAGGCCTAGTGGCCATGGCTCACGGGCCCAGCCGCTCTGCAGCATGTGGAATCTTCCCAGACCGGGGCACGAACCCGCGTCCCCTGCATTGACAGGCAGATGCTTAACCACTGCGCCACCAGGGAAGCCCCTAAGATCCAGTTTTTTGAGAGCTACTTCAGTAGGTCTGAGTGGGCCCAAGAATCTGATACTATAAAATATCCCCAAGGAAATCCAGTGTGCATCCACACCTGAGAACCATCCACGTGAGGAGTGGATTGGGAAGTGAGGGAGGAGGGCTATAAATGGAGACGGGAAATTGATTAATGCACTATTGCAGCATCACAGCTGAGCAATGATGAGGGACTAAAACAGCGGCAGGGAGGGTGAAGAGGGTGTGATGTACTGAGAAAGAACCTAAAACACTTTGGGATGGGTTGAGGGTGTGGGGAAAGGAAGAGGGAAGAAACCAGATGGGCACAGGTGACAAGGTGGATTTATTGAGCGTTTACTATATGCTCGGCCCTCCAACAAGAAAACGGGGATTCAGGAAGTGTAAGTCTCGCTCAAGGTTACAACAGTATCAAGGGGCAGAGGTGGGAATTGAACCTCTTCTGTGGAATCTGACTACAAATTGAATTTTGGCAATTGCCCTTTCTCCTCATACAATGTCACGAATAGTTAAATTTGAAGTGAAAAACAAAATTAACTTGAAAACATTTTACCTGGGCTTTAATTCCTTCTAGGCAATCCTTTAAACAGAGCCAAATATGCTTGGGAAAATCACGGGTGTATTTGATTATGATGGTAACACTGGAGATGGGGGTACCGGTGATGCCCCAATAGCAAACATATCCTATCTCTTCTTGAGAAGAGTCAAGGCTCCAGGAGAGAACGATGTAAGCTGGGGAGTCAGGATGACTTAACGGTTTGGAGCAAAGACATTGCCCCAAGGGCTCTGTCACTTACTGGCCGTGGAGTGTTGGCCTCTTACTTAACTGAGATGGGTATGCCTTCTCATCTGAAAAATGAGGACCATGTCAAAAGTACTAACTTCACACAGTAATTATGAGCATTAAATGAGATAGTGCATATAAAGTATTGAGCATAGAGTCTAACAAAGAGTCACTTAATATAAACATTAGGTGATATGGTTGTTTTACCCTGTCAGGTTGAACTGTAAGAAATACCTGATTTTTGAACTAGCAAATGAAGAGAAGCATAATATACCCACCATTTATTGTCTTCTTTGTGCCAGTAAGCACTAAGCTGATCCTAATCAACCCAACAATCCTACAAGGTACGTATTATTATCTGCATTTTCACTCAACAGTGCTGTGCCCAAGTCTAAACAGACTGGTAATATAGGCAGAACGGACATTTGTGATTTTTTATTGTTTTGGCTATAATGTTGCCAGGTAAAATGAAAAGTATTTTAAATACCTTGGGATGAGCTAGTAGCAAGTTGGCAGCTTCCTCAAAATATTCCAGGTCCACCTCCTGCAACTGCTTGGGCAGGTCTGCGTAGGCAAAATATGCTAAGGCCAGCACTGCAAAGCCATGGGCAGCCAGAAGACTGGCCCGATACTCAACTAGACCCCCGATGCCCCCAAACAAATCAATGAGTCCTGGGAAAGGGCCTGCCCCTAAGATCAAGAAAAAGGAGAAGAGAATGAGATCACAAAGAGTAACAAGAGGGTCAAGGAGGTGCCAGCAAAAGTACAGGCTGAGCAGAATGAATTCCACTTTCACACACACAACGAAACGGCTTATTACTTTTAAAATATTGTGGGAAATACTAGTTTGCCAACAGTTTGATGCCCTTTGCTTTTGTTTTTATTTCCATGAACCATGTCTTCTAGATCATGAAAGATTAGTCTCACCTGGAGGGAGGAAAAGGGCTCCTCGCACACGACCTTCTTGGACCTGCACCCGCTGTGTCTGAGGGCTGGAGAACCAACGCTGCACCACCTGGCTGGCCCTGGGCTGAACCTCCCCTGACTTTTGTAAATAAACGGAGTCATATAGCTCCAGAGTGATCCAAAAGGGGCTGTTCATCACATCTTTCTTAATCTGCCTCTCAAAAGCCTTCTCAGGCTTCAGAGACCAGAAGAGGCCCATAGGGTGGACCCCCACGTAGTGGCCCCCCAAGGCAGGAGCCTGCTTCAGGTCCAGCTCACCAGCCTTGCTGGCCCTGTAGAAGGCTCTGGACTGGTACAGATTCCCCTTCTCATCCTTCATAGATGCCATGAGTGTCACCGTCTGCAGTGGGGGCAGGCCTGTCACTCGGATGTGCACGGGCTCATCCGCGAGGGCACTTGCCGGGGTGGCTGTCAGCTGGAACATTGGCAACCGGCAAAGGGACCAAGTGGTATTTCCTACCCTGCAGTGAGAGAGAAAACTCTGAGTTGGAGACTTCAGTTCCAAGGAAGAGGCCCAGACAAGGCTTATATTAGGTCTGGCCAAGGCAGATTTCTAGATACTAGTACAAAATACACAGGACATTTGGAGGAGGGAAAATAGGGTGTTGCAGACAGTACTCATTATTCTCATTTTACATATGAGGAAACAGGTTAAGTGACATGCTCAAAGTCTTGTAAATAATTAATAGTAGAACCTGAAATTCAAGCTAGGTCTGACACTACAGCCTCCTGTCTTATCCATTACAACACTGTAGGAAATCTTAGTTTTGTGGTTTTGAGTAAGTTGAGCTTCATATCTTCAGTTGAGATCATTCCCAGGTGACCTATTTCACTGGTGTTTGTTAGGATCCGAGGGGGTAATGCATGATTAAGGGTTTATTGGAAGGATCAGTGCTGCTTTTCAACTCCCATACCTACATAAACAAGAAACATGTTATGCTGTTGTTTCTTTCTTTCTTTTCTCTTTTTTTAGTTTCCAATCCCTCCCTGCCATTGTAAGACGGACTGCCAGCTCTTTTCAGAGTTCCCATTATTTGTTCTTTTTAAGGGAAAATAAAACTTCATGATCTGCTTTTGTGGCTTTCCAACAGAGTGATAAATATAAAATATTGTTTGTAGCAAAGAGAATGAAATATACATTTGATCAGCTATTTCATACTCTCCTCATTTTATGAGCAAAATTTTGGGTACTCTCTCCCTCCTTCCTCCCTCTGTACATTCCTTCTTTCTTTACTTTCCCTCCTTTCTTCTATACCTCATTCCACAAAGGATTTGAACCTGTTTATAGATAAAGGAGGCATAAACAAATAAAAATAAAACAGGATCTGGGAAAATATGAACTAGCATCAGAGACACTGAATGAATGACAGCCAAAGGAAAAAAGGCAATCTCTCAGTTGTGTTGTTCTAATTAGCCTCATAGAAAGGGTTACCAGTTTCTCAAAGGAAAGGAAAAAGTGAGGCCTTTCCAATATTTTCCTAAGAGAAATTTCTCATATGAAACTTTGACATAGGTGTGCATCATTTTTCCAACAATATCTTCACACAAATGGTAGTAACAGGTGTTCCCTCAGAAAGCTTGATCCTCCAAGGGATCCTTGATTTTATTTTACAGAGGAATGCAAAGTGAAGGCTTTGGGGTTTAGATTTGTGAGCAGAAAAGATTCTGGAGAAAATAAACAGGCTCTGGCAGTGCAGGGGCAGAAGAGGGGTTTTAATGCCCAGTTCTTCACTGTTGAAAGCGGGTCTTTGGAGGAAAGAGAGGGTCAAGGAAAAATGCATTTTGTGCTTCTTTTAAGAAAGTGATTTTCTGCAAAGGACGCACTCCCTCCCACCTGACCCCCATCAACAACCAGCATTACTGACCATTTCAAAACTCATGGTCAATAGAATAATTTGGAATAAATAGAATGATTGTGAATGTTTTCCCTCAATACCAGCAGAGTTCTTGGCAGAAGAAGGTGGCATCAATTCAAACTTCCTGGGTCTTTCTTATGTATCAGGGAAATGGGACCTGTAATATGAATAAGAACACCCCACGTCCCATGTGACATTTCAGTGCTCCCTTGGTATTTTCTGATCTGGTCCTTCCTATAACTCTCTGTATCTGTTCTTTCCTTCTTCCCAAAAAGAGATCATTAAGAAGGGGTACTTGCGTGCCCTATTCCACAAATTCTTCTTCCTTCTCAAAACTTCTATATAATTTATTGACCCGATACAGATTTGATTTTCAAATTGAATTAATTTGAATTAATTAACATAACTATTCTCCTGCATTCCTGCGTGCATCCCGCATCTGGTCTTATTCTTCCAGGTGGACTGCAAATTCTTCAAGGGCAAGCAACTATGTGTTAAAACTTTAGGAATCCTATTGATACTCATATAGTAAATTATACAATGTACATGCTTCAGAGTTATGAAATTCATAACAGGGGCAGGAAAAAATAGCACCAAAAATGTAATTAAAATACTTTACTTACATAGTGCTTTTGTAATATAAAATATTAGAGTCTCTTCCCAAGTCAGGGTCCCTCTTTATCTGAGAATTGCTCCCTAAAGCCCAGAGATGGACCCTCAGCAGCTATGTTTATACCATGTGACCTCCACCCCGGGGGGCCGTTGCTGACAGGATCAGGACTGGATACCTGATTCAAGATGTGCCAGGGATGTTCCCCCCTTGCCAATTTGGAATGGAGACCCAGAGTCACCAGTCACTCTATCAAGGTAAGGACTAAAGGTGTAGCAAGAAGGCACCTAGGTAGCAAAATTTACTTGCATGACCAAGTCCCTGAAGTCCTGAAATTTTGCACTCTAGGTGCCCTCTTGCCTCAGCCTAGTCTTAGCCTTGGACTCTTTTTACGTGGCTGTATCCATAAAATTCAGAAGCTGTAACCAGATAATCACAGAAAGACAGTCTTGCAGTAGAGTATGGGAGTTTGAGGAAAGAGAGAAAAATACAGGGACAAAGAGAAATTAGATTGCTCCTATCCTGAGAAACCCCTGAAGAAAGAAAGGGTAGGTCATTTAGAAGGTCTGTGGTTATATAAATAAGTGTCAGAGAAAAGAGAGATGGAAGAAGATAGGTTTCAGAAGACTTCAGTCTTTGAAAGGAATCTATCTTAGAGCTAGAATTTTATTTTGGGGTCTCAGCACTTAGCTGACTATGCTTACTGTTTTGTCTCCTAATTTTTCTGGAGCTCCTGTTAAATGTGTTAAGTTATTGATTCTGACTTCTCAGAAATTCCCCATAATGGTCATTAGTATTCTATGTCTAGATTTTTGCCATTTGCACCAAGGTATATGCAAGGGGTTAGATTATAATGAAACTTCCTATAAGAAGCAGGCGTTCTCCCAAGAGCACGTGAAACAAAGAGAGAGAGAGAGAGGTCACTTGATAAGTCAACAGTGTGTGCTTGTGAATGGTGTGTCAGGTTTCCTGACCAAAGACTAGGAAGCAGCCACATGATCAGCAATCCCACAGTCACTGCCTTTGGAACATGGGCTAAACATGGCTGACAAGATAGGGTGTGCCCGCATGAAGATCTGGTAGGGATCCAAGGCACAGTTTGACAGATTACCTCTTCAGAAGCTGGTTGTAAGTCTATCAGACCTCAGACTTATTCAAGCCTTGTGCCATCTGTTCTTTATATAACACCCCCTTATATATTCAAGAAACAAGAAAAATCCAGGATTTAAATACATGCACATGGGGACTTCCCTGATGGTCTAGTGGTAAAGAATCCGCCTTCCAATGCAGGGGACACGGGTTCAATCCCTGGTTGGGGAACAAAGATCCCACATGCCACCGGGCAACTAAGCCCACACGCTACAACTTCTGAGCCCGGGAGCCTCAACTAGAGAGGCTGCGTGCTGCAAACTACAGAGCCTATACGCCACAGCTAGAGAAGAGAAAAACCCGCATACCACAACTAGAGAGAAGCCTGAGCGCTGCAACAAAAGATCCCACCTGCTGCAACTAAGACCCAACACAGCCAAAAATAAATAATACATACATACACTTGTACACACACACACACACACACACACATACACGAAAGAAGATTTGATACCTATACACCAGGGATTCTCAACTGGGTTTCTGAGGAACTCCGAGGCTCTGCAAAATGTCACTAGGGTTTCCACAAGAGCTCTTAATTGCAAAAAAGAGAAACAGTTTTTGAACTTCAAGTGTGATGTGATGCTAGTGCATGCAATGATGGAGGGAGACAGTCACTGAGCTGTTCCTTTACATGTTGTTCAGCCCCATAGGGTGGTGTGTGAAAGGATCATGTACAATTGGCTGAGACCATTCTCAGTTTGGGATGCAAGATTAGGGGAGGCTGTTGATGGCTAGTGGCGAGCTCGATGTGGAGAAGAGCATGGTGGGCTGATGTGTGCCTCTCCTTCCTGAATTACCTCCTCCAAACTCCCCTTATGCTCCGTGGACTGAGTTAAAGGAGTGAACAAACTCTATCGGTGTAATAGGGAAGGAACGCTGCATTCCGAAAATGAATTTTTACACACTGTAGTCAGCTGCACCCTGGCACTTCGTTACCATTTGTAAACATTGTGAAGTGTGGCCAGTGTAAGAAGAGAGTTTTCGGGCTTCCCTGGTGGTGTAGTGGTTGAGAGTCCGCTTGCCCATTCAGGGGACACGGGTTCGTGCCCCGGTCCGGGAAGATCCCACATGCCGTGGAGCGGCTGGGCCCGTGAGGCATGGCCGCTGAGCCTGCGCGTCCGGAGGCTGTGCTCCGCAACGGGAGAGGCCACAACAGTGCGAGGCCCGCGTACCGAAAAAAAAAAAAAGAAGAGAGTTTTCATACGGAATTCTTCTCATTCTGTTGCTTATTATGAAACTCTTTTATATTTCAGTAAGCATTCCAAATATGTCTGATGGTCCAATGGAGTGATAAATTTGAGGGTAAATTTAAAAGGGGAAGAAGGGAATTGAAGGACTAGGGACAAAACTCAGAAGATTAGTGATGGAGAACTGCCATTTTCTGAGTCATTTGACAAGAGGCCACACACTGAAACACTCTGTCTTTACAGTGAAGTTACTTATCAGTGGGATTTACATCAGCTGGTAATACAAGTTGTCCTGTTGCATTGGGTATGGTCTTTAACAAACAACTAAAAAATGCAGCAATGGCTCCAGGAAAATGGAAAAGACAAAATATCACAATTATTTGACAAGTAAAGGGGCTGGTAATTTTAAGTGGCCTTTGGAATTCAGCTCTCCCCTCATTTCCCTTTTTTCTGTAACAGCAAACAACTATTGAGCACTTACTAATGGCTAGTCACTGGGCAATATGAATCCACATAGTAAAGTCTTTTCACTTTTCAGTACACTTTTATGACCATTATTTCTCTTGACCCTTGCAAAAAACCTGTGGGAATAAAAAATTATTATTATCCTTACATTGTAAATTAGGAAATTGAGCTCAGCTAGTTAAATGACTTACCCAAGCTTGCCTATGTTGTTAATGATGAAGCAAGAATTTTAACCAGTACCGTCTGACCCTACATATAAACCTTACTTATCTTCCCCAGATGAGGGTAGACATATGAGAGCTCATTCTTTTCCTAGCCTCCCCCTCTTGTTTTTCTTTCCTACTTCTTCTTTGACCCTAACTTCATCTTTCCCTTTCCTTAACTCTGAAGCTTTTAGTTAAATATATACCCTGGTGTACAGGGTGGCAGGACTAGTAATGGAATAGTAGGAGTAAACTTTAGTCCACAAACCCACATGTGCATGAAATGTAATTTTTTTTCTATTTTTCTAAATTCAGAGTAATTCCTATTTTGAGTCCTTGTTCCTCCAGATGGCAGAGATATAATCACAGAATTCAGAGCATCCTGCTTTTCCTGGGAGCTCAAGGAAGTTCCCTGTGACTGTGGCAGTGCTCAAAGACTTGGGGTTGGGAGACCCTGTTCATATGTTACTATGCATTCTTCTAAACCTGTTTTACAATGGATACCAGTGGTTCCAAATTCGGATACCTATAGGGGCCAGGCAGGTAATATAAATTTGTAGATAAAGGACAGAGATGAACAAAATGTAAGACTGCAGTGAACCTAAGACTACCTGCCCATCTAAGGCATTCAAATGTATTCTATTAAAAAAATGCACACACACAAAACTACCCAACAACAACAACCAACCAACCAAAGGAAAAAACCCAAGGCGTGGACCAAACGAAATACACGCATTTGTGACTTCTGAAATTCACATCATCTATTAGGCTTTTTGCAACATAAAGGCCAGGAAAAAATTTTTGTTTTTCTCTTTCCTGAAGCAATAAGTATCAACTGATCTCCCTCTGGAGGAAGAAGGAAAACAAGGTCAAATAAAAATACAAGAATGTGGGGATGGGAAGTGGGAGTGAGGACTCAGCCATTAATATTTCCAGTGGTATATGGCAAGTTAACCCTGCCCTCAAACCTCCTCCTTGTCACCTCTCACCATGCTGAATCTTTACGATTTTTTCCTGCTTTCCCTGTATTCCATTTCTATTGTCTTATTCTAATTGGATCCCAACTAATCCACATACTGCTACAGGGATTAATATCTTTGTTAGTTGTTAAGGCTTATTGCCTGCCAGGGCCCGTCCCTCACAGATTTTCAAAATAAGTTGTAAGAAGACTTAAAACTTATCCTGTTCAACACTCAATTGTCATCATCATCAATGAAGCACCTACACTGTGCGGGGACACCCAGATGAAGAGGGCTGTCCCTCCTCTGGGCTCTCTCTCTACCATGTCTCCCAGAGCACTTAATTCTTGAACTTAATATTAATGAGTAATGTATGGTGTGTGTACTCTCTCCTGTTACTTTGTAAATTTCTTGAAGGCAGGATCCTGTCTGATGTGTCTTTGTCACTTTCACTGCACAGGAGCCCTTCACATCCCATGTATTCATTAAATGATTGTGGATTTTCCTCTCCATTCCCATAAACTCTCATCCTTTTACCCAATTATTTCTCTCTCTTTACAGTTGCTTTTTCTCCCCAGTCTAATCTCGACAATGTTGTCAGACAGATCTTTATAAAACTCAAAAATAATCAATTTACTCATCTGCTTTAAACTTCCAGTGGCAGCCAGATTCATTTGAGGATAAAGTCTAAATCTTTTGTCCTAGCACTTAAGACTCTTTGCAGGGGAATGGCTCTACCATAGCACCCTCGAGACCTTCCATGTTTCCACAGGAACAGCTTGAACCACCATATGACCTAAATCTGGGTGGAATGCCTTGTGATCCTCCCAGGAGCATGGCATGAGAAGCAGTCTTTACAAGAGGCTTCACAAGACAGTTTTCCCATCTGTCTCTCCCTATCTTGTGGGAGGCTGCCATGAGGCAGCTTTCCCATCCACCTCCCTGGTTCCAGAGAGGCATGGGACTCTCCATCTCATACTTACACCCCTTTAGGGCAGAGCTGCAGGCTCTAGGACCACTAAGCTGCAGTCTAGGATCAGCTCCTCAGCCACTGAATATCTCACAACTCTGTTGAAGATGTCTGGTTCCTTTTGCTTCAGTTCCATCCTTTTGGTGGGTGAGACAAGGACCCAGAGAGCTGCACCCTTGGCACCTCTTGCCTTCACTGCCTATATAAGTAATAAACTGTCTGAATCTAAAAGGGGCTCCTTATTTCTTTTCCAGCTGAACCTGTCAGTCTTGGACTTGGACTTCCCTTTGTGTTTGACACCCTTTATCATCTAATTCAATCAAAGCCTTTCACCACCACCCCCCAATCTATTTACTAGTCTAAGGAACCATCTCATTACAAACCTAGCATAGGATATTGTCAAAATCTGCTTCTTTATCTGTCTCTCCCTTTTCTGCTCTATCCAATATAGTACCCACTAGCCATGTACAGCTACTTAAATTTCAATTCACTTAAAAATGCATGAAATTGACATTTAAAATTTAGCTTCTCATTCACGCTAACCACATTTTAATTGCTCAGTAGCCACATGTTACTAGTGGCTACTTTATTGGACCATGTAGCTATAGAATATTCCCATCACCACAGAATATCCTACTGGACAGCACTACTCTGGATTGTAAAGTATTCCTCATGGGCAAGAATTATACCTTGTTCAACACTCTACTTCTCAGTCCCTAGAATAGTGCCAGTACATAGTGATCGCTCAGTAAATGTCTGAGGAATGAAGTGAAAGAATAAATGATAGATAAAAAAGCACACACAAAAAAGTTGAGTGACATATCTCAGAGAGAGTGTGAAGACAGGACAGAAGCCCAGTTGAATATTTATAGGCTACTTCTGAAGATGGAAAATTCCTCAAAATCCAATGGGATACAATTTCCAGGGTTCCTCACTTCTTTGTAGCAGAAGGCAGGACTGTCCATGAAACAGTTAATGTACACTGCAGACTGTCAGTGAAACCAAAGATAGAAAGCAGCCAGAGGGCAAGAAACAAGAACTCGGCTGCCTCTCACAGGCATAGCCTCCTGGTGGCTAGAGAGGGAGCCCTCAGCAAAATGGGAGCAATCTGATAGGGTCTGAAAGCTGATAGCTGCATTGCTGAGCACGTTTCAGACCCCCCCAGAGTCCCAGGGGGAAGGATGGGGATCACGCCTGCACCACTGGGAGACCTTGACCTGTTAGAGGAAGGGCAGTCAAGAACTGGCGGGACATCAACACATCAGAAGGCAGGAAACAAAGAATAAAAGAGAGCGAAAGGTCCCGTGGAAGTTAAAATTACCATATTACCAATCAAGAAACAAAAATTCCATTTCCTTTAGGATCCTGTTGCTTTTCTTCCTTCATCACAGCACTTCCTCCTCCCAATAAATCCCAGAGAAAAATTCTTTGAGTCAAGAAACATCTCTCCAGGGACTTCCCTGGTGACACAGTGGTTAAGAATCCGCCTGCCAGTGCAGGGGACACGGGTTCAAGCCCTGGTCCAGGAAGATCCCACATGCCACAAAGCAACTAAGCCCATGCGCCATAACTACTGAGCCTGCGCTCTAGAGCCCGTAAGCCACTACTGAGCCCACGCACCTAGAGCCCGTGCTCCGCAACAAGAGAAGCCACTGCAATAAGAAGCCCGCGCACCACAACGAAGAGCAGCCCCTGCTCACCGCAACTAGAGAAAGCCTGCACACAGCAACGAAGACCCAAAGCAGCCAAAAATTAATTAATTAAATGTATATAAAAAACAATCTCTCCATTAGTCGTGTTAGGCTGGACCCTGACTTTTGCAGCCAAGTGTGCATTTCACCTCCAAAATAGTCTCTAAACAGTCTTCTGGTTAGGTTTATGCATCTGACATAAATCAGCGTTTGAACAATAAACTACCTGGGATAGTAATTTCTGGTTCTTCAGAGAACTGTGCTACCCACTGAGGTGAGCAAAACATACACAGAAAGACAAAGCAGCCTCCCCCGGTTCCCTGCTGCTGAAATCAGAAAGCAGTCCTTTTCTACTTGGCCACGACAGCCCTGACTCACCCTGAATTCGGCTGCAGGAAGCAGTCTGGAGCGGGATGGCTTACTGAGCCGGCTAGAAGCACTGGACACTTGCCTACTGCTTGCTAATTTAGATCGTTCAAAATACCCCAGCCTGCTGTTCAAAGTTGAAATTGTCTCCATAGAAACCATCAGCTGCTCCTTTTTCTTTTCTTTTTTTTTTTTTTAAGTTCCCAGGGACAGGGCTACGAGCACATGCTGCCACAGGGTCTGGGCAGAGGCTCAGTTTAGCTGGTGTGCCTTTCAATCCAGGTGTTTCATAAAGGAATGTTTTATTTCATCACATAGGTCTGGTTTCCACACCTCTTCCCTGGACTCCTCCTCTCAACTCCTGGCTCTCTTCTCCTTTGCTTCAATTCCTTCTCTATCTCCTCCTCTAAGTCAGTGGTCTCTTAGGCAGCTGCCTTTTTAGTGGTTTCTAAGATGAGTCCCAAATATCCATCTTCAGAGTGGTGTGGGTTTCAGACTCATCTGACAAGTCTGTTAAATAAAGATTCCCAGGCCCCTCAGCTGGAGATTCTGACTTGATAGGTTTGGGGTAAGTTTCTGGGATCTGTACTTTTAAAAGCAGATTCTAAAGCATAGCCCAGTTTGCAAACCACTCTTCGAAGGGACAGCAAAAGCCCTCCCCATGCGAAAATGCCTCCTCAGGACCAGACCCCCTGAAATCTGTCCTATTGTTAATCCCATCAGTCAATGCCCATTGTCAAAATATACAAGTGATCCAAGCTACAAACTGCAGACTGTGCGTCCAGGTTGTGAACTCCTTGAGGGAAGGTACCATGTCTTTTAATTTTTGCATCTCTTGCAGCCAGTGAGGTGTAGCTGGCCTCTGGAATCAGAAAGACTTAGATTGGAACCCTGATTCCTTTACATCTGTCATTGTGACTGACCTCAAGCAAATTACTTACCTTTCCTTGGGCTTCAGCTTTCTAACTTGTGAAATGGGAATGGTACAATAAAATGTATTAAAAGTGAAGTATAAGCCTTGAGGAGAAGGGACCAATATTGGAAGTCATGGGCAGATTGGAATGTCTGGGAGAAGAGGAGGCTGTTTTAGCACACAGCTCTTACACAGGATGAGAGGTATCTTGGCAGGCTAGCAAGGATCCCAGCTTAGTGACTAATTCCTAGGACTTGATCCAAGGATGGGAGGTGGGCTGGGGAGGAACGCAGCAGAAATAGTGTTGTTTTTACTAAGACTCTAAGAGAAGCACAGGAAAGGGTGCTCCAGCATCCAGGCAATAAAGTGAGATGCATGCTAAGCTGGCACAGAGTCAGACCTTCTTCACTCTGCTGCCTAGAACAGAAGACACCAGGGACCTGGCACTCCATGGACCCTCAAAGAATGTAGCAAATTAAGAGCGGGGACATTGGTGGGAGCACTGGGCAGTAAGGTGCTAACCATGTACAAGGGAGGCATTAGCAGTTGTCAGTAGCAGGTGTGAACCATGCAGAAAAGACTGAAGTCCTTTGAGGAAGAAGCCTGCCTTCAGACCCAAGACTGTAACATCAACTCTTCCCTGGGTCTCCAGCTTGCTGGCCCACCCTGCAGATTTCCAGTCCCCACAATCGCATGAGTCAAATCCTTAAAATATCTGTCCCTCTGTCTCTGTCTCTCTTTCTCTCTCTCTCCCTCTCTGTCTCTGTCTCTACGATTATATCAATATATAATTTTAGGGTAGAATTTAACTGACATAAGGCAGATTAACAGGAGAAAAGCATACACATTTACTTAGTGTAAGCTTTATGTGACACAGGAGCCCTCACAAGGAATGAAGACCCAAAGCAATGGCAAAACCTACCTGTTTTATATTAGATTGAACAAAGAGAGGCAATTGTGGAAAAGTAATTATACTATGTGAGGAGCCTAAAGGAAGATAAGAATTGTTTTTATCAAGGTCTATTTGTATAGAATTATCTCAGTCTCAATTTCTTGTCCTTGATGATAAGAATGTTTCTTTCCTTGGGGTGTAGGGAGGACACCTTCCATCTGGGAGTTTTATCTCCTGCTTTCAGGAAGAAAAGGGGGAGGGTCAGAGGGGCTCTCTTGCAGCTGCTGTTTTTCTGAAGTGCTAGTATTTTTATGGCAAAGGGGCCTATCTTGGGATGATATATTCTGGTTTCCTTAGAAGGAGAGTAAAGAAAAGCAGCAAAAATAAGTGATTATGGAATGAAGACTATTCTGGTGGGTGAAAGTCACCAGGTGTACTTAAGGGATTTCATTGAACTTCCACAGAGCTGCAGCACAATCAGTGGAAAACTGTGACTCCCTTTCAGTGACAGACCTAACAACATCTCTAATCATCATTAGAACCTGAAAAAATGTACTCCCTAAATAGGAGTAAATATAGAAATGGAAGTGTTTCCAGCTCTCCAGAGACAAAAACAGTGCTGGTGAATACAGCAAAACATATTTCAAATTTCCTTAGAATTTAACAGCCTATGGGAAAAAAATCTCAACATAATGTAACAGAGAAAATTTAGGGCTACATCCCCAGGTTCTGATCCCAGCACTGCTCTTAATTCATTGTAAAAATTTCTCCAAGACTCTATTTCTTAGCTGTAACATGAGAAGGCTAACATACTGATGTATTCCAAATACTGATGTATTCCAAAATATTTCAGTCATTAAGTAGCATCTGCATAAGTTCAGCTGTATCTGTACACCCTGACTTATTACTTACAAGGAAAAATCTTTATTAATACCTCCCAATTTGTTTATATTCTCAGTAATTGTTTTGTTCTTCCTCTGAAGCTTTATTACATTAAGGCTAGACCCTGGACCTGTTGTGCTAGGGGAGAAGGCATCCCTGCCTAGAAAAAAGGTCTAGGCCTTGACCAAAAGTGGGAATGAATTACAAGAAACTGGAAACCCCAGAGGAAGATTTTGTCCTGCTTCCTGTTTGGAGTTCTGGAAAGTAGCGTAAAACAGGATACTGTGTGTTTAAGCAGAGAGAGATGCAAAGACAGCACACGTAAGTTTCTCTTTGCACTCCTGTTGTGTGAAGGGGTTCTGGAAGTCCCCATATTCTCACAATGATGGGCATGGAAAGCAGCTAAGAGTTGAAGGCCAGCAAACCTCCCTGGGGACTGTTATGACAATGTGTGAGGTGACTCTTTAGCACAGGGTATGGGGTATGTAGCTCTACCAGGGATCTATAAAGGACACAGGTGACACTCAGGGAATTCTGAAGGACAATGAAGGACAAGTGGGGCAAACCCAGAGGGTCTGAGTAGTTTCACCACCCGACCCAGAGGGTGAGAGTGAGTTTGCCACCTGGCCTTGACCATTCTGAGAGAACAACCGTGAGCTACGAATGCATACACACAAAAGGTCAATGCCTGGAGACCAGATGAGTTACACTTCCACCAGGTTAGAGAAGCTGGCCAAGAATAGTTATCGGACCTAGCGTTCCTGCCACACACCCTTGCCCTGAGATTATACAAGCCCTCTTGCACCCAGATTTGGAAAAGAGGGTAGAGGGTATCTTTGAAGGAAATAGAAACATTTCTGCTAATATCTGAACTTCAAATTAATTATTTACCTGAACATGGGCTGTATGAAACAAGAAAAGATTAAGATACCTTTAATGAGCTGGTTTATGTTTTCTTTCCCTTCCATCATCATTGGAAACAGGTGTTTGAAAGGAAGCCTGATTCTATTACAGAAAATTAAAGAGAAGGCAGGATCAGTGGTGGCATTGGAAAACCCTAGCTCACCTACAAAACTACAACTACATGTAGAACAACTCTCTCCAAAAATGACCTGAAGACTAGTAGAATAGCTCTTCTACAACTGAGGATATAAAGACAACAAGCACACTGAGACTGGTAGGAGAAGAGAAGCAATCTACTCAGGACCCATACCACCAGTGGGCAACTCAGAAGAGGAGGGGGAAACCACAAACTTGGGAATCCTCCCTAAGGAGCAAGGGGTTCAAGCCCCACATTGGGGTCTAGCACTGAGACAGCAATCCTCCTTGTCTGGTTTTGAAAACCAGTGAGGCTTTTGGAAGGGCTGTAGAAAACCAAGACCGCTTTTAAAGGGCACGTACACAGACTTGCTTGCTCCCAATCCCAGCACAGAAGCAGCAGATTGAAAAGTGCCTGGTGCTCTGGCTGGCCTGCCAAGACAGCCCCAGCACACACCCCAGCCCACACCAGTCTCCAGCTCCAGCCCCTCCAATTCCTGTCCTGCCCCCCGTCGAGTTGATGGCCACCAGCACACCCCAGGAGATGCTGCAGCTTGCACTGGGCTCTAGCTCTAGCTGCCCCCTGGCTCCAGTCCACCCTGGCCAAGGTGGCAGCCACCAGTGCAACTCAGGAGAAGCCCTGGCCCATGCCAGGCTCCAGCTCTACCCCCCATACCCCAGGCTCCAGCCCACCCCCACCAAGGTGATGGATTCAGTGTGCCCCAGAAAAAGCTCTGGCCCATGCTTGCTTCAGATCAAGCTCTCCCACCAAAGTCACTGGGCACATACAGACTGCATAGAGATGCTCCCACACAAGAACACACCTTCAAGACCAAGAGAGGCATCTGTTTCACCTAATTTCATAGAGACAAATAGAGAAATTCAAACAAAATGAGAAAACAGAAGAATATGTTCCAAACCAAAGAACACAATAAAATCCAGGGGGAAAAAGAAAATCCTAATGAAACGGAGAAAAGTAATTTACCTGATAAATCAAAACAATAGTCATGGGGGCTTCCCTGGTGGCGCAGTGGTTGAGAGTCCGCCTGCCGATGCAAGGGACATGGGTTCATGCCCCAGTCCGGGAAGATCCCACATGCCGCGGAGCGGCTGGGCCCGTGAGCCATGGCCACTGAGCCTGCGCAAATGGAGTGTGTGCTCCGCAACGGGAGAGGCCACAACAGTGAAAGGGGCCCGCATACCATAAAAAAAAAACAAAAAAACAATAGTCATAAAAATGCTCACCAAACTCGAGAAAAGAAGAACACAATGAGAATTTCAACAAAGAACTAGAAAATATTATAAAGAGCCACCCAGAACTGAAGAATACAATAAATGAAATGAAAAATACGTTAGAGGAAATTAACAGCAGATTAGGTGTTACAGAAGAATGCAAAAGTGACCTGGAAGACAGAATAATGGAAATCACCCAATCAGAAAAGAAAAAAGAAAAAATGTTTTTAATGAGGATACATTAAGGGACCTCTGGGACAACATCAAACATGCTAATGTTTGCATTATAGAGATCCCAGAAAATGTATTTTATGAAATATTGGCTAAAAACTTTCCTAACTTGAAGAAGGAAACAGGTATCAAGTTCCAAGATCACAGAAAGTCCCAAACAAGATGAGCCCAAAGAGACCCACATCAAGGCATATCACAATCAAAACGGCAAAAATTAATGATAAAGGTAGAACTCCCAAGGCAGCAAGAGAAAAACAAAGGGCCACATACTAAGGGAATCCCCATAAGGCTGTCAGCTGACTTTTCAGCAGAAACTGTGCTGGCCAGAAAGGAGTGGCTGATATATTTAAAGTGCTGAAAGGAAAAAACTTAAAACCAAGGATATTCTACCTGGCAAGGTTATCATTCAGAATTGAAGGAGAGATAGAGTTTTCCAGACAAGCAAAAACTAAAAGAGTTCATCACCACTAAACCAGCCTTCAAAGCAAGGTTAAAGGGTCTTCCTTAAGTGTGTGTGTGTGTGTGTGTGTGTGTGTGTGTGCGCGCGTGCGCGCGTGCGCAGGGAAAGCCGTAACAAGAAATAAGAAAATATATGAAGGAAAAAATCTCTCTGGTAAAGGTATATATATAATAAAGACATCAGATCAACCACTTTAAAAATCTAGGACAAAGGTTAGAAGACAAAATTGTAAAATCAACTATAACTAAAAGAAGCAATTAAGGGATTCATATAAATATGTAAAATATGACATCAAAAACATAAAACATGGTGTTGAGGAGTAAAAGTATAGAGATTTTAGAATGTGTTTGAACTTAATGACTATCAGTTTAATACACACACACACACACACACACAGACACACACACACATGTCTCATGGTAACCACACAACAAAAACCAGTAATAGTTACAAAAACAAAAAGACACCACAAACAAAACACTAAAGAAAATCAAACCACAAGGGAAGAGACTAGAAGTAATGAACTACAAATACAACCATAAAACAAGTAACAAAATGACAATAAGTACATACCTATCAAAAATCACTTTAAATGTAAATGGACTAAATGCTCCAATCAAAAGACTTAGTGTAGCTAAATGGATTAAAAAAATAAAACCCATTTATATGCTGTCTACAAGAGACTCGCTTCAGAGATGAAGGCACACACAGACTGAAAGTTAAAGGATGGGAAAAAAATACTCCATGCAAATGAAAACGAAAATAAATCTCCAGTAGCAATACTCCTATCAGACAAAACAGACTTTAAAATAAAATATATAACAAAAGACAAAAAAGGCCGTTATATAATGATAAAAGGGTCAATCCAAGAAGAGGATATAACATTCATAAACATAGATGCATCTAAGATAGGAGCACCTAAATATATAAAGCAAATATTAACAGACATAAAGGGAGAAACTGACAATAATACAATAATAGTAGGGGACTTTAATACCCCACTTACATCAATGGATAGATCATCCAGACAGACGGGAAATAATGGTCTTAAATGACACATTAGACCAGATGGACTCAACAGATATCTACAAAACATTCTGTCCAAAAACAGCAGAGTACACATTCTTTTCAAGTGCACATTCTCTCGGCTAGATCACATGCTAGGCAGCAAAATAAGTCTCAATACATTTTAAAAGATTAGGATTTCCCTGGTGGTCCAGTGGTAAAGAATCCACCTTACAATGCAGGGGATGTGGGTTTGATCCCTGGTCAAGGAACTAAGATCCCACATGCCATACAGCAATGAAAACAGCACAACACAACTACTGAGCTTGCATGCCTCAACTAGAGAGCCTGCATACCACAAATTACAGAGCCCACGTGCTCTGGAGCCCATGTGCCACAACTACAGAGCCCATGTGCCCTGGAGCCTGTGTGCCACAAATAGAGAAGAGAAAACCCACATGCCACAACTAGAGAGAAGCCCACACGCTGCAATGAAAGATCCTGCATGACTGAACAAAGATCCCGTGTGCCGCAACTAAGACCCGATGTAGTCAAAAATAATAAATAAATAAATTTAAGAAGATTGAAATCATATCAAGCATTTTTTTCTGACCACAATGGTATGAAACTACATATCAATTACAGGAAGAAAACTGGAAAAAACACAAACACATGGAGACTAAACAACATGTTGCTAAAAAATCACTGGGTCCATGAAGAAATCAAAGAGGAAATAAAGAAATACCTTGAGACAAATGCAAATAGAAACACGATGCTTCAAAATCTATGGAACATAGCAAAAAGCAGTTCTAAAAGGGAAATTAAGAATGATACGGGCCTACCTCAGGAAATAAGAAAAATCTCAAATAAATCTAACTTTCTACCTAGAGGAATAAAAAAAAGAAGACCAAAGAAAGCCCAAAGTTAGCACAAGGAAGGAAATAATAACTATCAGAGCAGAACTAAATAAAATAGAGATAAAAACAAACAATAGAGAAGATCAATGAAAATAAGAAGTAGTTTTTTGAAAGGATAAACAAAATGGATAAACTTAGCCAGACTCATTAAAAAAAAAAGAGAGAAAGAGCACCCAATAAGTAAAATTACAAATGAAAGAGGAGAAGTTACAACTGATATCACAAAAATACAATCATAAGAGAATATTATAAACAGTTATACAGCAATGAATTGGACAACATAGAGGAAACAAATGAATTCCTAGAAACATGAAATCTTCCAAGTCTGAATGAGGGAGAAATAGAAAATCTGAACATACTGACTACAGTAGTGAAATTGAATCAGTAATGCAAAAACTCCCAATAAGCCTATATGGGAAAAGAATCGACAAAAGAGTGGATACGTGTATATGTATAATTGATTCACTTTGCTGTACACCTGAAACTAACACAACATTGTACCTCAACTATACTCCAATAAAAATTAAAAATAAAAAACCTCCCAACAAACAAAATTTTTTTTAAATTTAAGAATAGACAGCTTCACAAGGGAATTCTATGAAACATTTAAAGAAGACTTAATACCTTCTCTTCTCAAACTATTCCCAAAAAATTGAAGAGGAGGGAACACTTCCAAACTCATTCTACAAGGCCAGCATTGCCCTGATACCAAAACCAGACAAAGACACTACAAAAAATAAAATAAAATTACAGGCCAATATCCCTGAACATAGATGCAAAAATCCTCAACAAAATATTAGCAAACCGAATTCAACAATACTTTAAAAGAATCAAATATTATGATCAAGTGGGATTTGCTACAGGGATGCAAGGATGGTTCAAATTCTGCAAGTCAATCAATGTGATACACCACGTTAAAAAAAATGAAGGATAAAAATCACATTATCGGGCTTCCCTGGTGGCGCAGTGTTTGAGAGTCCGCCTGCTGATGCAGGGGACACAGGTTCATGCTCCGGTCCAGGAAGATCCCACATGCCACGGAGCGAGCCATGGCCACTGAGCCTGCGCGTCCGGAGCCTGTGCTCTGCAACGGGAGAGGCCACAACAGTGAGAGGCCCGCGTACCAAAAAAAAAAAAAATCACATTATCTTCTCAATAGATGCAGAAAAAGCATTTGACAAAATTCAACATCCATACATGATAAAAACTCTCAACAAAGTTGGTGTACAGGAAACATACCTCAACATAATAAAAGTCATTCATGACAAACCCAGTTAAAAGAAGTTAAATAAAAGTTAAAGATTTTCCTCTAAGATCAAGAATAAGATAAGTATGCCCACTCTTGCCACTTTATTTAACATAGTATTGGAAGTCCTAGTCACAGCAATCAAACAAGAAAAAGAAACAAAAGTCATCCAAATTGTAAGGGAAGAAGTAAAACTATCACTATTTGTTTGCAGACAACATGATGCTATATATAGAAAACCCTAAAGATTCCACCAAAAAACTATTAGAACTAATAGATGAATTCAGTAAAGTTGCAGTATACAAAATTAATATACAGAAATCTTTTGCATTTCTATACATTAATAGTGAACTATAAAGAAGGTAATATCAAGAAAACAATCCCATTTATGATTACATCAAAAATAATAAGATACCTAGGAATAAATTTAGCCAAAGAGGTGAAAGACCTCTACTCTGAAAACTATAAGACATTGATGAAAGAAATTGAACATTTATACAAATAAATGGAAACATATTCCATGTTCATGGATTGAAAGAATTATTATTGTTCAAATGTCCATACTATCCAAAGCAATCTACAGGTTCAAGGCAATCCCTATCAAAATACTAGTGACATTTTTCACATCTAGAAAAAATAATTCTAAAATTTGTATGGAACCACAAAAGACTCTAAATAGCCAAAACAGTTTGGAGAAAGAAGAACAAAGCTGGAGTTATCATGCTTCCTGACTTCAGACTATATTGCAAGGCTATAATAATCAAAACAGTATGGTACTGGCACAAAAAACAGACACATGGATCTTCTGCCCATTTTTTGATTGGGTTGTTTTTTTGATATTGAGCTGTATGAGCTGTTTATATATTTTGGAGACTAATCCCTTGTTGGTCACATTGTTTGCAAATATTTTCTCCCATTCTGTAGGTTGTCTTTTTGTTTTGTTTATGATTTCCTTTGCTTGGCAAAAGCTTTTAATTAGGTCCTATTTGTTTATTTTTGTTTTTATTTCCATTATCCTAGGAGACAGATCGGAAAAGATATTGCTGCAATTTATGTCAAAGAATATTCTGCCTATGTTTTCCTCTAGGAGTGTTATAGTATCTGGTCTTACATTTAGGTCTTTAATTCATTTTGAGTTGTTTTGTATGGTGTAGGTTTTACATGTAGCTGTCCAGTTTTCCCAGCACCACTTATTGAAGCTGTCATTTCTCCATTGTATATTCTTCTCTCCTTTGTCATAGATTAATTGACCATATGTGCATGGGTTTATTTCAGGGCTTTCTAAAGACAGTACTCCAAAGAAGACATATAGATGGCCAAAAGGCACATGAAAAGATGCTCAACATCGCTAGTTATTATAGAAATGCAAATCAAAACTACAATGAGGCACCGCCTCACACCAGCCAGAATGGCCAACATCAAAAAGTCTACAAATAATTAATGCTGGAGAGGATGTGGAGAAAAACGAACCTTCCTACACTGTTGGTGGGAATGTAAATTGGTACAGCCACAATGGATAACAGTAATGAGGTTCCTTAAAAAACTAAAAATAGAGCTACCATATGATCCTGCAGTCCCACTCTTGGGCATATATCCAGAGAAAAAACATAATTCAAAAAGATACATGTACCCCCTATATTCATTGCAGCACTATTTACAATAGCCAAGACATGGAAGCAACCTAAATATCCATCAACAGATGAATGGATAAAGATATAATATATATATATATGTGTGTATATATATAAACTTAGTGTAAGATACACACACACACAAACACACACACACACATACTGGAATATTACTCAGCCATAAAAAAGAATGAAATAATGCCATTTGCAGCAACATGCATGGACTTAGAGATTATCATACTAAGTGAAGGAAGACAAAGACAAATATTATATGATATCACTTATATGTAGAATCTAAAAAAATGATATAAATGAACTTATTTGCAAAACAGAAACAGACTCACAGACATAGAAAACAAACTTATGGTTACCAAAGAGGAGGGAGGAGGGGGGCAGGGATAAATTAGGAGTTTGGGATTAAAATATACACACTACTATATATAAAATAGAAAATGAACAATGACCTACTGTATTACACAGGGAACTATACTCAATATCTTGTAATAACCTATAATGGAAGAGAGTATAAAAAAAGAATATATATATGTATGTATCACTGAATCACTCTGCACACCTGAAACTAACACAATATTGTAAATGAACTATATTTAAAGAAAGTTTTTTTTAATTTAAAAGACTAAAATAAGATATACCAAAAAAAAGGAAATAGTAGAACTAAAAAAAAGTTAAATATTTGGGGGAAAAACATAAGATGGGTTTAATAGAAGACTGGAGTTAGAAAAAAAGGGTCAAAAACTTGAGAACTCACCAATAGAAATTATCCAACCTGAAGGACAGAAAAAAAATTGAAAAGAAAACGGGTAAAAAAAAGTCTTAGGGATTTCTGGGAAATATCCAGAGAAAAGTTTAAAGTGCAAGTGTTCATTCACATTCCTAGAAGAAGAAAAGAGAATAAAGCAGAGAAATTATTTGAAAAAATAATATCTGAAATTCCCCAATATTTGGGGAAAGATCTAATTCATAGATCTCAAGAAGTGAACCCCAAGCAAGACAGGTTCAGAGAAAATCACACCTAGGAAGATCATATTCTAAATACCAAAACATAGATAAACAGAAAATTTTGAAAGCAGTCAGAGAAAAATGACACATTACATGTGGATGAACAACATTCTGATGGCTAACTTCTAATCAGAAATGGAAGTAAGGTGACAAAGACAGTAGAATTACATCTTTAAAAGTAGTGTCAACCCAGAATTCTTTATCTAGTGAAAATATCACTCAAGAATGAAGACACTTTCAGATGAAAGTAACTGAGAATTTATTGCCAGCAGAATTGTTAAATGAAGTTCTTCATGCAGAAGAAAAATCTTAGCAAACAGAAAGTCAAATATTCAGGCAGTAATAAAGTACACTAGAAAAATAAAAATATGGGTAAATATAAAAGACCATTTTTCTCTTTAGTTTTCTTTAAAATGCATCAGATTCCTTAAAGCAAAAATTAAAATATTGCATTGTGGGGTTTAAGGAAAAATGTTTAGTGAGCATCTGCTCAATATGATTTTATGTACACACAACCCCACCATTGCTTAAAGCTAAGAGGAGGTATGTTTCTTTTTCTTGGCATTATAACTTTGACTCTTGATTCTAGAAGTAAAACGTAAGCCTCCAGTAAATATAGAGTGGACAATATGGCAAGGATCACTTGAAATAACATACAAGTATGTTATTTCCCAAAGTATTAGAAAAAATTTGGATGAATGTTTTTCATATAATGTCATTTATATACATGTGAAATTGAAATCTAAATGACAAATACAATTTAGTTAATTTTTTAATGACAGAGCTTGATGTTTAGACTTGGGTCAAATATCAGAAACTAGGGGATAGGACTTTGAGGTAATAAATGTGTACTTTGGGGAATCTGGGTTTCTTCTGAACAGTACCTCAAGGCTAGTGCCAATCTCTGCAATAGTGAGAAAGGCTTTTTAAATTTCAGGTGCTTCTAGCTCAAGCTTATACACATTAACACACCATCTCTTCTTTATTAATTTGTGATTCAGTTACCATTCCAAGATACCTCCAGGGCCAACAATATTAACTTAAAATTAATAACAAAAACAAAACATGTACCATAAACAAAACACAAATCATGAGCCAGTTTGTTTTGCCTGGGAGTTTTGCAACACATAATCTCTACCTCCTGTTTTCTAATTCACTCAGCCAGCTGCACTCTACTTTCTGTCCTATCCCAATAAAATAGCTCACCAAGAATTTTTTAATTTTCAAATCTCATGAAAGCTTTTTAGTCTTCCTCTTGAAGACTTCCTCTTGAATTTGGTTTCCTACACTGTACAGTAGTCATATCGAGCTTCTTATGACTTTCTTTCTTTAGTTTCTGTGAAATGATTCATATCTGGCATGTCTTCACCCTCTCCAACTAGCCCTCCTTAGCCCTCTCTGTAGGTTCCTATTTCTTATCCTGTCCATAAAATTTTATTGTTTTCTCAGCAATCTCTCCTTGACACTCATCCCTCCTCATACTGCATGTTCTCCCTGGGTGATTTCCTATTTAACTGCTGAGCACTTCAGATTGATATCTCCAACTCAGGCATATCTCCTGCGACCAGATTCTATCTCCCTCTGAACATAAGACAATTATCTCCAATTTAACATATCCAAAACCAAATTCTTCACCTTCTGAGACATTCTCTTTTATATACACTTTTTATCTCAATGAATGTTGTCCATCCGGCAAGTTTCCTGAGTCAAAACCTGGGAATCACGCTACATTTCTCTTTCTTCTTCCAGCTACATCCAAATAATCCCAAAGACTTGAAAAAAACCCCGAAGATAATTATACGAATTTTCCTAACTTTCAGTTTCAATAAGAATATGGTGGCTGCTTAGTTCTACATCTTCCCTTCTCCTGAAAATCAGTAAATTACAAATGGGAAACAACAACAAAAACAAACACACTTTCAGTGACCTAAAAGACATATAAGTCTAACAAATTATGAATATTTACTCTCAGAAAGAGACAGCCCCACTAGAAAAGGGATGGCTTTGAGAAGGTTAAACTCCAGGTGAGGCAGAGAGGGAAATTTCAGAAATAGAGAGGGGGAACCCATATGTAACAACTCAGAAAGCCAATGCGGTGGACACAGTGATGCTGTGATCCTCCTACGGGAATAAAGGATTTACAATCCAGCTGCTGGAAGTACTGCTGGGAGATAAATCTTACCTGTCAGTCTTCTTCAGGGATTACCTCAGCTGAATAAAGCCACCTCACTCAAGGTATACCCGGCCACAACGGGTACTTTCAAAACAACAGAAAATAACAAGTGTGGGTGAGGATGTGGAGATGTTGAAACAATTGTGCGTTGATAGTGGAAGCATACAATGATGTAGTCACAGTGGAAAACAGTATGATGGTTCCTCAAAAAATTAAACATAGAATTACAATATGATCTAGCAGTTCCATTTATATACCCAAAAGAATTGAAAAAAGGGACTCACGTATTTATACACCAACATTCATAGCAGCATTATTCACAATAGCCAAAATGTCACATGAACCCAAATGTCCACTGATGGATGAATGGATAAACAAAATTTTGGTATACATACATACAGTGGAATATTATTCAGTCTTAAAAAGGAAGCAAATTCTGACACATGGCTACAGTATAAATGAATCTTGAAGGTAAAACAAGCTGGGCACAAAAGGACACATATTGTGTGTTTCCACTTATATAAAGAGTAGTTAAATTCATAGAAACAAAAACCAGAAAGATGGTTACCAGAGATTGGGGCAGTGGGAAATGGGGACTTATTGTTTAACGGGCTTTGAGTTTCAATTAGGAAAAACTTCTGGAGATGGATAATGGTGATGGTAGCATAACAATATGAATGTACTTAAAACCACTGAATAATTCAGCATATATTCACCTAAAAATGGTTAAAGTGACAATTTTATGTTTTGTCTATTTGCCACAATAAAAAAAAAAGCCAGAATGTTCTATAAAGTTTTGTTTGTATAATTTCAAAAATTAAATAAAATTAATGTGGAATTCATTTGTTTTAACTCTAGCAACATTAATATGCCAGAACTGGGATTTTTTCTTTTACTTTGTTATATTTTTTAGACTTTATCATATAGTTTAATTTAAATCTTAAATGTTTGATTTTTCTAATATATAAAATGCAAAAAAGTATATATACATATATAAAGAATTTATTTGGATTGAAAATATCCACTATAATATAGAAAGATATACTAAATATCAATAAAAATCCAGGTTGTCTTTTAAAAAAAATTGCCAGGAACAATGTAATACCCAGGATAGAGCAACTAGCTTTTAAAGAAGAGATAATTTCTGTCCTAATTAAACTACTATAGGAAAAAAGGAAAACTTTTTAATTCTTTTTATGAAACACGTACAACATTGATATCATACCTGACCAAAAACATCCCACAAAAAAAGTTTGATTTTATTTATTGTTAATTAACAATACATCATGACCAACTGAGTTTTAGTCTACAAATGTAAAGATGATTCAATACTAGAAAAATAATTCATCATATTAATAGATCTACAGAGAAAACCATATAATTTTTTCTAGCAATGCTGAAAAAACACTTAAAAAATCCCAAATCTTCCTGGTTTAAAAGAAAAATACATAAAATATAAATCAAGGGTATATAGCAGGTCAAACACCAACATTCTTCCTAAAGTCCAAAACAGGAAACAAGAAAAATTAAACTGATTATACTCATTACAATAACTATTATATAGCATATTGCATATATAACTAATATATATAGCATGTAACATATATAACTAATACATAGTAAAACTCATAGGGGGTATTAGCCATTGCAATTACATGATTATTATAATTAAAGGAGTGAGGTATTCTGATTGGCCAGGTCTCGGAAATGTGAAAACTTCTGTGACTGAGAGAGGAGGGAGGCTAACAGCCCCACACATATTGAATGGAATAATTTTACTCTAAACAGAGAGGGTATCAGAAAGCAGATAAAATAATAAGAGTTTAGGCAGATAAAACTGAAGTGTCCTCATGTTGCTTCTATTACTCTATTTATTGGCTCCCCATCACACCTACAAAATGATTCAAAATACTTTTGTACTGCTTCATTTTCACCTTGATTATCCATCAATCTCCTCTACTTCGATCCACTGCAATTCAGTAGCTCAGGAATATCTGGCCTGTGACTTGCTCTTTAGAGAACATACCTCCAATTTGACCTTGGACAAAGTAATTGGCATTGCTCCATACCCATGGTCATCAGACTATGCCCTGCAAACCAAATCCAGCCTACAACCCTTTTTTCTGCTGCCCAGAACTAAGAATGTTTTTTGTTTTTTTTTGTTTTGCGGTACGTGGGCCTCTCACTGTTGTGGCCTCTCCCGTTGCGGAGCACAGGCTCCGGACGCGCAGGCTCAGCGGCCATGACTCACGGGCCCAGCCGCTCCGCAGCATGTGGGATCTTCCCGGACCGGGTCACGAGCCCCTGTCCCCTGCATCGGCAGGCGGACTCTCAACCACTCCGCCACCGGGGAAGCCCCTAAGAATGGTTTTTACATTTGTAAACACTTGGAAAAAAATAGAAAATTATTTATGAACATTGGTGTTCAAAAATAAAATTTAACTGGAACACAGACACAGTCACTCATTACATCCTATCTAAGGATGTAATGAAACAAAATTCAGCTATTTGTAGTGAGGTAGTTGGACCTAGAGTCTGTCATACAGAGTGAGATAAGTCAGAAAGAGAAAAACAAATACTGTATGCTAACACATATATATGGAATCTGGGGTGGACAGAAATAAAAACGCAGACATAGAGAATGGACTTGAGGATATGGGGAGGGGGAAGGGTAAGCTGGGATGAAGTGAGAGAGTGGCATGGACATATATACACTACCAAATGTAAAATAGATAGCTAGTGGGAAGCAGCTGCATAGCACAGGGAGATCAGCTGGGTGCTTTGTGACCACCTAGAGGGGTGGGATAGGGAGGGTGGGAGGGAGACGCAAGAGGGAGGAGATATGGGGATATATGTATATGTATAGCTGATTCACTGTTATACAGCAGAAACTCACCATTGTAAAGCAATTATACTCCAATAAAGATGATTAAAAAAAGTGAATATACACACACACACACAAAAAGAGTAGAAAACCATAAAAAAAAATAAAGAAGAATCCGCCTGCCAATGCAGGGGACACATGTTCAAGCACTAATCCTGGAAGATCCCACATGCCACAGAGCAACTAAGCCTGTGTGCCAGAACTACTGAGCCTGTGCTATAGAGGTCGCGAGCCACAACTACTGAAGCCCACGTGCTTAGTGTCTGTGCCTGGCAGTGAGAGAAGCCACTGTAATGAGAGGCCAGCGCACCACCACAAAGAGTAGCCCCTGCTCGCCACAACTACAGAAAACCCGCGCACAGCAACGAAGACCCAATGCAGCCAAAAATAAATAAAATAAAATAAATAAATTTAAAAATAAAGAAGAAATCACTCATCAGCACCTGATTCTATTCAAGATTGTTTTACAAGCCAGGGGATTCTGTGGTTCATTTTTGGTAATTTTTTTCCCTAAGAATTGCTGTAATTGTAAACTGAAATATTTTAGAACAGGCAGAGCTCTAAGTTTATATTTCTAAAAACATAAACGCCTCAGTTTATGATATTAGATAAAAGGAAGCCATTTTTCCCTTTCCAAAGTCAAAGCATACCATTCGCAGTCCTCCTGCCTTCTCTTGCCATAACTTCCTTCTTACAAGAAGAGGTCAAAAGCATTGTTCCATGAAAATCAAATGGAGGCTGGTAAAGCATCCTATTGCTTCTGTATTTCCAGAAATATTTGCTCTTCTCAGAGACAACTGGTCACAACTGGAATAAGGTGTTTCCTGAGAAACTTCTGCATCTCCTTCCAAGAACGTTCTTGTGCAGCTACATGTGGGATTACCTCTCCTCCCCAGTGCATGAAGAGGTGGAGATTGGAGATCCTCCAGGCACAGCACGGTGGGGAGTAGGGGGGCTCTATCAGGTGGCCTACCCCTGGGTAAGACAGCAGGGTCCAGTCGTTCTTCCCATGTCTCCTCAGCTGTTCTGTGGCTTGCTCTGCATATACTTTGCTGTTGACATTCATATCTTCTTCTCCCACAATGAAGAGGAAATGTCCCTGGGCCTTTTCAATGGGGAGAAAAAATGTCTCACTGGCTTCAGCTCTAGTATCCTCAAAAATGTGCTGTAACTCTACTAATCCTAAGGTACTGATGGATAGTGAATGAGGAGAGAATGGCCAGAGCTGATTTATGTGACCATGATATACCTGTGGAATGTCAAGAATAAAGTTGGGCCCGTTAATAAGCGCGGCAGCTGTGACTTGCTTTAGTGAATAGCCATGGAGAGTCCAGTCTCTGCTGTTTTGGACATGGAGACTACCCCAATACCTAGGCTAAGGACCTGTAAAAAACAAAAACCCCAATTAAATACAATCCGGAGACCAGAAGGGGGAGCTCTCACACCCTGCAACAACAGCAGAACCCAAAAGGTAGAAAGACTGCTCTTCTTTCCAGGCAAGAACTCAGCCAGTGAAAAGCCTTGGGCTCTTTGTTTACCGTAAGCCCTCCCATCTTCCTTTTCCCCTCCAGAAAATCCTTCTCCTTCCCTTGCTGTGCAGGGACTTGCACATGCTTCACCATGGTTTCAGACCCCAAATTGCAATCTCAGCCGATCCTGAATAACTCCATCTTTGCTGGAGAAATATCTGGCATTCTATTTGTTTTAGGGCAACATTTGGTGGCTCATACAAGGACCAGAGGAGACGCCCAAAGGTTCTAGGGCTGGCGAGCAAAGAGTTGCAGTATCCATGGTTGAGCCCTTTATTGCTCACTGCTTCTCTTGCTGACCCTGGAGTTTGAGGGTACATCTTTCTCCTGGATTCGAGCCCTTGTGGTCTGTAGAATAAGAATGTGGTCTGCCATATCAGTAAACAAAAGATGTTGTGGCCATCAAGCCATCAGTCATTTACAGCCGCACCTGCCCACCCCCAACCCCCCACGGAGAGCCCTGAGGAAACTTGGGATGGAAACAAAGAGGATGCTAGCTTTAGATAGCTGAGGTGCATATCAAAGGAATGATTTCAGTGAGCCCAGACTCTTGCATCTTCCTGTACGTAGAAAAGCACTAAATTCATTAACTTGAGATGTCTGGTTTTATTTAATTAATAGTAATCTTTTGATGTACCAGGTTTTTGTTGCAAAACTCCTACATATCCTGGCTTCTCCCTTACCTCTTCAGAGCAGTCCCTCAGAGCTGAGAGACTGTTCCTGGGCTTAAGCCCTCAGTTTGTCTGTCACAAAAACATAATTCTCAAATTTGAGGTTGTGCTTTTCTTTTTTCTTATTTTCATTTTTTTTTTTTTTCAGTTGACACCTCTTTGCATTTGAAGCTCTTCAGGCTGTGTGCAGGATCTATTTTAAAGTTTCATTGTTTCTGGTTAAAGCCTTGCTCTGTATGCGAGTACTCTTTTGACACTTCAATCTGATTCTGAGATCAGACAGTTTCAACTGAAATTGGCTGAGAAGCTGTCAGCTGAGTTCCTTCAGGTACAGGGGCTGTTTCACTGAAACTCAGTCAGTTCAGCCATCAGCCCTTCCTTTGGAATAGGAGCTGTTCCATGGGAACTAGCTGAGAAGCCTTTGGCCTGGCTCCTCCAGGACCAAGCTGTTCCCTTAGAACTGGCTGGTATTAGGCCTGCAGACACTGTGAATGCAAGCTGTTTAAATTGAGCTGTAAATTGTTTAAGCTGTTGGAAAATTATTCTTTTACTCTAGAGAAAAATCTCTGAGAAAAGGGATCCCAGTTATATAAATATTTTGAGGGCACACCCCCTCCCCCGCACTGAGACTCTAGCCAATTTTATATTTAAAAACCTTGGTTCTTCCTCATGCACATTTCTAATTAAATGGACTGACCTGACCACAGGCAATTTAGAATATCAATGGCCATTATGGGTAATTTTGAAATCCCTGAACTTAATTTTCTTAAAACCAAATTGGATTACAAAGAGCTCAAAAATCTTCAGAACTGAATGGGATGTCTATTCTGACTGGTATTTTGAGGTGATGGAATAAAATTTACGTTTTGAGTGCAGACAAGAAAATTTAAGCATAACATAGTCCCTGTCTGTATTGGGCCCTCCCTATGTGCAATGTGCACCTGATTATACATTAACCAAATTGCCTCAAAGCAGGAATGCCTGCTTGACCATAAAGATCAACATTTTCCCTTCTTCATACACCAGCAATGTAACTCCTTGAAAGACATTTTTTTAAAAATTTTTTAACATCTTTATTGGAGTATAATTGCTTTACAATGGTGTGTTAGTTTCTGCTTTATAACAAAATGAATCAGCTATACATATACATATGTCCCCATATCTCCTCCCTCTTGCGTCTCCCTCCCAACCTCCCTGTCCCACCCCTTTAGGTGGTCACAAAGCACAGAGCTGGTCTTCCCATGTGATGCAGCTGCTTCCCACTAGCTATCTATTTTACATTTAGTAGTATATATAAGTCCATGCCACTCTCTCACTTCGTCCCAGCTTACCTTCCCCCTCCCCATATCCTCAAGTCCATTCTCTATGTCTGAGTCTTTATTTCTGTCCACCCCTAGGTTCTTCAAAACCACTTTTTTTTTTTTAGATCCCATATATATGTGTTAGCATACAGTATTTTTCTCTTTATGACTTACTTCACTCTGCATGACAGACTCTAGGTCCATCCACCTCATTACAAATAGCTGAATTTTGTTTCTTTTTATGGCTGAGTAATATTCCATTGTATATATGTGACACATCTTCTTTATCCATTCATCTCTTGATGGACACTTAGGTTGCTTCCATGTCCTGGCTATTGTAAATAGCACTGCAATGAACATTGTGGTACATGACTCTTTGAATTACAGTTTTCTCAGGGTATATGCCCAGTAGTGGGATTGCTGGGTCATATGGTAGTTCTATTTGTAGTTTTTGAAGGAACCTGCATACTGTTCTCCACAGTGGCTGTATCAATTTACATTCCCACCAACAGTGCAAGAGGGTTCCCTTTTCTCCACACCCTCTCCAGCATTTATTGTTTCTAGATTTTTTGATGATGGACATTCTACTGGTGTGAGGTGATACCCCACTGTAGTTTTGATTTGCATTTCTCTAATGATTAGTGATGTTGAGCATCCTTTCATGTGTTTGTTGGCAATCAGTATATCTTCTTTGGAGAAATGTCTATTTAGGTCTTCTACCCATTTTTGGATTGGGTTGTTTGGTTTCTTGATATTGAGCTTCATGAGCTGCTTGTAAATTTTGGTGATTAATCCTTTGTCAGTTGCTTCATTTGCAAATATTTCCTCCCATTCTGAGGGTTCTTTTCATCTTGTTTATGGTTTCCTTTGCTGTGCAAAAGCTTTTAAGATTCATTAGGTCCCATTTATTTTTGTTTCTATTTCCATTTCTCTAAGAGGTGGGTCAAAAAGGATCTTGCTGTGATTTATGTCATAGAGTGTTCTACCTATGTTTTCCTCTAAGAGTTTTATAGTGTATGGCCTTACATTTAGGCCTTTAATCTATTTTGAGTTTATTTTTGAGTATGGTGTTAGGGAGTGTTCTAATTTCATAGTTTTACATGTAGCTGTCCAGTTTTCCCAGCACCACTTATTGAAGAGGCTGTCTTTTCTCCACTGTATATTCTTGCCTCCTTTATCAAAGATAAGGTGACCATATGTGCATGGGTTTATCTCTGGGCTTTCTATCCTGTTCCATTGATCTACATTTCTGTTTTTGTGCCAGTACCATACTGTCTTGATTACTGTAGCTTTGTAGTATAGTCTGAAGTCAGGGAGTCTGATTCCTCCAGCTCCATTTTTCTTTCTCAAGATTGCTTTGGCTATTCGGGGTCTTTTGTGTTTCCATACAAATTGTGAAATTTTTTGTTCTAGTTCTGTGAAAAATGCCAGTGGTAGTTTGATAGGGATTGCATTGAATCTGTAGATTGTTTTGGCAGTACAGTCATTTTCACAATGTTCATTCTTCCAATCCAAGAACATGGTATATCTCTCCATCTGTTTGTATCATCTTTAATTTCTTTCATCAGTGTCTTATAATTTTCTGCATACAGGTCTTTTGTCTCCTTAGGTAGGTTTATTCCTAGGTATTTTATTGTTTTTGTTGCAGTGGTAAATGGGAGTGTTTCCTTAATTTCTCTTTCAGATTTTTCATCATTAGTGTATAGGAATGCAAGAGATTTCTGTGCATTAATTTTGTATCCTGCAACTTTACCAAATTCATTGATTAGCTCTAGTAGTTTTCTGGTAGCATCTTTAGGATTCTCTATGAATAGTGTCGTGTCATCTGCAAACAGTGACAGCTTTACTTCTTTTTTTCCGATTTGGATTCCCTTATTTCCTTTTCTTCTCTGATTGCTGTGGCTAAAACTTCCAAAACTATGTTGAATAATAGTGGTGAGAGTGGGCAACCTTGTCTTGTTTCTGATCTTAGTGGAAATGGTGTCAGTTTTTGGACTATATATCTTTGGTGAACTTTACATAAAACATCAGTGTGCCATTTTGATGTATGATCCTTTGTTTTGAGAATGTATATAACTGTGCCTTTGACTCCTAAACAAGTGGAACAGTCCTCAAAAGGAACAGTCCTTTCCCTTTCTGAAAGACTGTCCCCTGGGTTAAAATCCTCAGGTTGGCTTGAATAAAGTTCTCTATTTCTCCTTAAGATCAACTGTTGATTAATTTTTCATCCATAGTGACTTCCTAACATTATCAGGAGTCTACAATTGCCTCTCTGCAAAATAAGATTGTAAGATTAACTGAGGCAAATGAATGATTTAAAAAGATAAAATGGCTCCTGAAGCCTCAAACTCTTCTTTGGCTTCTTCATCTCAGCCTTTGCCTCTGATGCCGTCTTGTCTCCCTCCCTCACTCATGCCCAGACTCTGCCCCAGGCACCGTTTTCCTCCTTCCCTTCAAAGCCACCTACACCTCCTCTATACCCTCAATTTATTCATATGAATTCTCTTACCAAATACCCTTTTCCTCTGAAACTCTCCCCATACCCTTTTTCTCTGAACTTATCAGAGCCAGTCCCTTTAAAACTAAGCCTTCTGAGGATGCAAAGCCTTTATTTTTTATATTTCCTGAACTAAAGCTGAACTGTGAGCCATAGTCAAAGATTTTCCCAAAGTAACCAAAGATCCTCACAGGTTTGGTAAGTAATTTAATATAGTCATTCAAACTTATAAACCTGGTTTTTCTAACGTATACCTACTAGTTCATATGCTTGTCGGTGAACGCCAGGCCCAGCATTAGATGAAAACTCCTAATTGGGAAAATCCTAAGTTCCCTCTGATGGAGAAAATTTTCACACATTGAGGTATGGAGAAGTCATCTCGGCTTATACATTGTTCAGCTTGAACTTTGTGTGAACTAAAACAGCCTGTCAAACACACACAACACATCTGCTTTTTTTTTTTTTTTTCAATTTAAGAAAATGTAATGGGATGTGGAGAATATAGTAGTAGTTGGAGGGGGGAGGGCTGCTAGCTTGCCCTTTTTACAATGTGTACAACTGCATTAAGATTTTATAACAAGAGTGGCATTTATGCTTCTTAAAACTACCTTCTATAGTGGAGTATAATACAGAAAAAAAGACACTTCAACAAGAGAAATATGGAATGAATCATAAATCCACTTGATGACAAAGGAAATCAAAATGCTTAAGGAAAACACAACTACATCAAATACTACCATGCACTAAAATTAATCTGACAAACTATGTACACTTCTAGTAATTTTTTTCAAACAATGGTAAAAGATGTGAAACTCTAATTCAATAGGAACAGATCAATCTCTATTTTGCCTGAGTTTCAAACTTTCTGACAGCATCAACTATTCCACTATATTAGAAACAGCAAGCAGTCTTATGTACTGCATCCATACATCATGGACTTTCTTGCAATAAAATGTTTTTGTGTTTTTAACTTATCGTAAACAAACTCACAATCAGGAGGGGGAAAAAAAAACAACACTTTTTCCAACTCCCACGTTCTGAATGGGGTTTTAGATAAAGAATCAATGTTTGCCAAAGAGAACAAGAATCTCTGTAAGCATTAAAGCTTCGATGATATAGAAGCCCTTTGTATACATCCCAGTCTTTATCACCAGGTTATTTTATTTTAGATGACCTACACTATGGCTCAGAAATATGTTAACTTTTAACAGGACTCATGACCTAACTCACTAATTACTTCTATCTGTTTAGTCACTTGTACAGTCCATGTTTTCATCTTGGCTTCAACCAAGTCTTATAATTTTGTTGTTTTATTTTTACAGCAGTATTGAATGTCCTATAAGTACCTCTCCCAGTTCTATCTGGAAGCCTGTATTAGAGAACAAGCAACAACAAACTTACTGACTACATACCCCAGGCTTCTCCAATAATACTTAAACCCCTCAGCCAAAAATGTCTTTTTATGGCAGGTCTGGCCTGGGGAGATGGTGATGGACCTGTTCTCTAACAGTCCTATCAAAGCAAGGCCCTAAGGGACAAAAGACATAAGGAAAGTCAAGTTAATTATTCTTACATCTGTCCACTCCCTCTTGGGTCATCAACGCTCAGGTTCTACAGGCACACTCAATAACCTAAGGTGTCAAAGGGAGTTCCCATGAGAACTAGCCCAACAGTTATCTGCCTTACTTGCCCGTAACTGACTAGGCTCTCCAGGTAATTATAAATGCAATAGTATTCTTAAGACACAAGAACTTCCTCTTTGACTCAGAAGAGTAAGGAAACATGTACAATATAAGTGTGTAAAGCAATAAATTCTAATCAATGTTGCAAAAAATGCTGTTATTGTAACACCAACCAGCTCAAACTAACTTTCTTAAAACATTTTTTTAGGATAGGCTGGCTAACATTCAAAAATTGCCCATATAAGTTCTTAGCTTACATTCTATTTAAACATTTCTAGAGCAAGTAGTAACTAGAATAGACAAAAAACAGACAATATATCTGGACCTAAACCTAAATGTGAAATTGGGCCCACAGGCACACTCTTAACCATTTTTCAAAAAAAATATGTTTAAACGGCTTTACCATGCAGAGCTATGGCTTCCCGGAAGGGTTGCAAATCAGTCTCTACAGATGAGCTAGTTTCCGTTGAAGTAGCTCGGTTAGGGGACACTACAGTCAGTCTTGGGGGAGCTCTAGAGTTTCGCGGTGGAGGAACTTTTCCACACAGGAAGCTGATCAAATCTTCTCTACGAATAGTTCTTCTGCGCTTTTTAATCCAAGCCAACACATCTTTATTGCGTCGCTGATAGCCAATCTGAATTCCAATATCAAAACTTCGCTGATGGGTATCCACGCTTTCTTTGTAAAGGTTGGTGACGGCAGTGGCTGCATTTTGGAAGGGAACCCAAAGAGAAAGTCCTGGCTGCTGACACACTCGGTCTTTGTAGAGCTGGGCCACGGCGGTGGCCGAGTTCTGGAAGAGGTGCCACAGCTTCTGCTGCTTGTGCTCGGTTTGTGCGGCGGCCGCCGCCTCCTCCTGCAGCTCAGGGGGCAACTGCTCGTCCTGCTCGGCCTCGGCCAGGCACTGCCGCTCCCACTTGGAGAACCAGTGCTCGGGCCCGTGCTCCTGGATCTCGGCCTCGTCCTCCTCCTTCCGCTCCTCCATCCTCCGCGGCCTCCCGCGGCCTCGCAGCCGCCGCGGCCGCGTCCTGCTCAGGCGTGGCCCCCGCGGGAGCGTCGTCGTCGAGCGGCCCGGCGGCGGGGCCCAGCGGCCTGCGGCGGCTGCTCGCGGCTGCCCAGGCCTCCTGCACCCCAACGGCCTGTGAGCCCCGCCCCGCGGCCCCGCGCTGCCCGGGACGACCCCCGACCCGGTCCTCCCCACCCCCGGCCCCTGCCGAAGTGCGCTGCGGACCGGATGAACACCGCCGCCTCTCGCCTCGCCGGCCTGAGCACGTCTACCGCCCCGCCATGGCGCCGCGGCCTCCCTAGGGCCACCGCCGACAGCTCCGCGTAGCCCTGCTGGCGCCGCCGAGCCCACCCCGAACACTGAGAAACGTAGTCGTCGCTGACGCCGTCGTCGACACCTCTGCGGTTGCTGGTCCCCGCCCACACGCTGACGGGGAAGCACCGCCCACTCGGCCCCGGCTCCCCTGCCCGGTTGGGGCGCGCCGGATCCGAGGGCTTCTATTGGTCCAATCCGACCGGTTCCGCTTGCCGGCCTCTAAACGCAGCGCCGTGATTGGCTCATCGGCGTGTCCGCCTGACGTAACCAAAGAGCAAGGGGAAGGGAGTGAAAGGAAGGGTGAAGACGGGGAAGGAGGGGGAGGAGCTGACAGTGGTTGCATCCGAGGCAACCTAAGGCGGCGGGGGGAGGGGGGGGTGAGCACAACACATCTGCTTTAACCATTAAAGAATGTCTGTTTTGAAGATAAGGATAAAAAAACTCCCTTCTTATCACATCCATATTAACACGCCCTCAAAGAAAAGGTTCACTTCCCAGACACCAGGGTCCTGTTGTCTCACTCTCTATATACTAAACCTGTCTCTTTTGGACACTTGAAGAATATACCCCTGTCGTGTTTGATGTATGTTCTTTGCTCTGATAAGGTACATGACTATGCTAAAAACCGTGCTTCAACTGAGCAGTTTCTTAGAGTTATCTGAGAGGCTGTCTCCTGGGCTACAGTCCTCAGTTTGGCAAATAAAACTCTTTTCTATTCCTATTACAGATTGTTATTGATTATTTCCATCAACACCTAAGAGTAGAACATGGAGACCAACCTGCTAACTTACATATGATCAAGCTTGGGCAATTGCTAGGTGACTTTTTCAAAACCTGTTGATTGGAACAAAATTCAGGCTTTTACATGAAAACCTGATGAATCTGCTCATGACTATTACAATCGACTTCAGATTATTTTTAAAGAAAATTCTGATCTTCTTTGAGAGGTTGATTCCACTCAGATAGCGTTAAACTTTATATTTATTAATGGGCTGAACCAGGACCATTCCCTTCTAGTAAAAAGAACCAGGATGGGATGGGAAACTAGAGTTTTCCACTCCAGAGTCTAGTGAATCTGGCAAACCAGCTGTCTCTCACTCTAAATGAGTCACCTCAATGAAAAACCACTGAAATTCTTAATCTTCAACTCCAGCAAATGAAGGTCCCTAAATGAAACCAAAACCCTCCCAGTTTGCCACAAAGAGCTATTGTCACAAAGAGCCAGGATGTCAGAAAAAAGACTGTTACAAATTTAAGCATTTTAGGCACCTTCTGCCCTCTAACCAGTCTTTCCAATGTCCTCTGAATTCTCAACAATGGGGCTAGGGGGGACTACAGGGGCTCTTCCTAATCTTCCCACTTAATAGAATTGGAGAAACATTTCTCCAGATTGGGGATGAATCTCTTCCAGTCCTAACTGACAATGGAACCACAATCTTGGTACTCAGTGCCACTACTACAAAGCAGTCCCTGCCTTGGAGTACTAAAACAGTTCAAACAGTGGGATCTCTAATGAACCCCAAGAGCTTCCTATCTCTGAACCTATTCCCTTTTGTTTAGGCCCTTTGAGAGATACACACCCTTTTCTCCTTAGTTCCTCTGCCCTTATCCATTTATTAGGTCAAGACTTCTTAAAGAAGTATGCATGGCAGAGTTTCTTTATCCCAAAGGGGGGAAATAATTCTAGATTTGACAATAGTCATCAAAGTAACCAATCATGTAAATTAAATCACCCTTTGACATCTTTAATTGCTTCAGCTCTGACAGTCCTAGAGCTGATTCTGAAAACTCTGATTATTTGTCCCTATTGAATCAGCTACCACCCTCCTATGGACAAAATCTCCACCTGATATTGGCAAAATTTACAGCATGCCTCCCATCACAATTCAGATAAGTCCCTCAAAACCTCTTCCCAGAATTAATCAATACCCTATAAGTAAAGAAGCCCTTCAAGGCATGAAGCCCATAATAGAAGATTACAGGTCTCAAGACACCATTATCCCTGTACTAATCTTTCTAATACTTCTATTTAACCTGTGAGAAAACCTAAGGACCCAGGATGGAGGTTCATCCAGTACCTCCAAGTAATAAACAACACTGTTATCCCTCGACCCCCTGTTGTTCCTAACCCTCATATGTTACAAACATCCATTCTCACTGGAAGTGAATTCTTTACTGTAATTGATTTATGCAGTGCATTCTCTAGTATTCCAGTTGACCAAGCCAGCCAATAACTTTTGCCTTCACTTGGGAAGAAAAACAATTCACTTGGACACTAATGCCTCAGGTTTAACTGATTCCTTATTTCTCAAATCCTGAAGGCTGATCTGGATGATATAAATTACCCTAGAGGTTCTATTTTGTTGCAATATGTGGATGATTTGCTTCTTTGTTCTACTTCTCAAGCCTCCTCATAGGAAGACAGCATCCACTTGCTAAAGCTTTTAGCCTCAAAGGGACATAAAATTACCAAAGAAAAACTGCAGTTTGTCCAAACCCAGGTTTAGGGCATCTGATATCAGAACAAGAACTACACCTATATCCAGGTAAACTTTATAGTGTCCTAAGTTTCCCAAAACCCCAAACTAAACACCATCTGTGACTATTTCTTGGGTTAGTTGGTTATGCTGAAGTGAGATCCCAAATTTCTCTCTTATGGCCAAACCTCTGTATGTTTTATTCAAGGATAACAACCCCAGCGAAATTTAATGGGAAAAATCAGATGACGTAGCTTTTAAGGCCTTAAAGGAGAGTTTGAAGAACCCACCTGCCCTGGGGCATCCCAATTATCAGATTCCCTTTTTCCTTTTTGTATATGAAAAAGGAAATATCCTTGGGGTACTCATCCCATAACACAGGGACCACCACTGACCCATAGGGTATTATAGCCAGCAACTGGACCCTGTAATATGGGGATACCTGCCTTGCCTTAGAGTCATTAGGCCCCAGCTCTTTCAGTTAAAACCACTGAGAGAGACAGGAGAAGATGGCAGAAGAGTAGGACACGGAGATCACCTTCCTCCCCACAGATACATCAGAAATACATCTACACGTGGAACAGCTCCTACAGAACACCTACTGAACGCTGGCAGAAGACCTCAGACCTCCCAAAAGACAAGAAACTCTCCACGTACCTCGGTAGGGCAAAAGAAAAAACAGAAAAAAGAATAGGGACGGGACCTGCATCAGTGGGAGGGAGCTGTGAAGGAGGAAAGGTTTCCACACACTAGAAGCCCCTTCGCAGGCGGAGACTGCGGGGGACGGAGGGGGTAACCTTCAGAGCCACGGAGGAGAGCGCAGCAACAGGGGTGCGGAGGGCCAAGCGGAGAGATTCCTGCACAGAGGATCGGTGCCGACCAGCACTCACCAGCCCGAGAAGCTAGTCTGCTCACCTGCCAGGACGGGCGACGGCTGGAAGCTGAGGCTCGGGCTTTGGAGCTTGGATCCCAGGGAGAAGACTAAGGTTGGCGGCGTGAACACAGACTGAAGGGGGCTAGTGCGCCACGGCTAGCTGGGAGAGAGTCCGGGAAAAAGTCTGGACCTGCCGAAGAGACAATACACTTTTTCTTGCCTCTTTGTTTCCCGGTGTGCGAGGAGAGGGGATTAAGAGCGCTGCTTAAAGGAGCTCCAGAGACAGGCGCGAGCCGCGGCTATCAGCGTGGACCCCAGAGACGGGCATGAGACGATAAGGCTGCTGCAGCAGCCACCAAGAAGCCTGTGTGCGAGCACAGGTCACTATCCCCACCTCCCCTCCCGGGAGCCTGTGCAGCCCGCCACTGCCAGGGTCCCGGGATCCAGGGACAACTTCTCTGGGAGAACGCACGGCACGCCTCAGGCTGGTGCAACAGCACACTGGCTTCTGCCGCCGCAGGCTCGCCCCGCATCCGTACCCCTCCCTCCCCCCGGGCTGAGTGAGCCAGAGCCCCCGAATCAGCAGCTCCTTTAACCCTGTCCTGTCTGAGCGAAGAACAGACGCCCTCAGGCGACCTACACACAGAGGCGGGGCCAAATCCAAAGCTGAACCCCGGCAGGTGTTCGAACAGAGAAGAGAAAGGGAAATTTCTCCCAGCAGCCTCAGAAGCAGTGGATTAAAACTCCACAGTCAACTTGATGTACCCTGCATCTGTGGAATACCTGAATAGCCAACAAATCATCCCAAATTGAGAAGGTGGACTTTGGGAGCAAGATATATTATTTTTCCCCTTTTCCTCTTTTTGTGAGTGTATATGTGCGTGGTTCTCTGCGATATTTTGTCTGTACAGCTTTGCTTTCACTATTTGTCCTAGGGTATTGTCCGTCCATATTTTTTTTCTTTACTTTGAAAAATTTTTTCCTTAATAATTGCTTTTTATTTTAATAACTTTATTTTATTTTATCTTACTTTATTTTAGTTTATCCTCTTTCTTTCTTCCTTTCTTTCTATTTTTTCTCCCTTTTATTCTGAGCCATGTGGAGGACAGTCTCTTGGTGCTCCAGCCAGGCGTCAGGGCTGTGCCACTGAGGTGGGAGAGCCAAACGCAGGACACTGGTCCAGAAGAGACCTCCCATCTCCATGTAATATCAAACAGTGAAAATCTCCCAGAGATCTCCATCTCAACACCAACACCCAGCTTCACTCAACGACCAGCAAGCTCCAGTGCTGGACACCCTATGCCAAACAACTAGCAAGACAGGAACACAGCCCCATCCATTAGCAGAGAGGCTGCCTAAAATCATAGTAAGGCCAGACACCCCACAACACACCACCACACGTGGACCTACCCACTAGAAAAACAAGATCCAGCCTCATCCACCAGAACACAGGCACTAGTCCCCTCCACCAGGAAACCTACACAACTCACTGAACCAACCTTAGCCACTGAGGACAGACACCAAAAACAACAGGAACTATGAACCTGCAGCCTGCGAAAAGGAGACCCCAAACACAGTAAGATAAGCAAAATGAAAAGACAGAAAAACACACAGCAGATGAAGGAGCACCGTAAAAACCCACCACACCTAAAAAATGAAGAGGAAACAGGCAGTCTACCTGAAAAAGAATAATGATAGTAAAGATGATCCAAAATCTTGGAAATAGAATAGAAAAATGCAAGAAACATTTAACAAGGACCTAGAAGAACTAAAGAGGAAACAAGCAATGATGAACAACACAATAAATGAAATTAAAAACACTCTAAAAGGGATCAATAGCAGAATAACTGAGGCAGAAGAACAGATAAGTGACCTGGAAGATAAAATAGTGGAAATAACGACTGCAGAGCAGAATAAAGAAAAAAGAATGAAAAGAACTGAGGACAGTCTCAGAGACCTCTGGGACAATTAAACGCACCAACATTCAAATTATAGGGGTCCCATAAGAAGAAGAGAAAAAGAAAGGGACTGAGAAAATATTTGAAGAGATTATAGTTGAAAACTTCCCTAAAATGGGAAAGGAAATAGTCACTCAACTCCAGGAAGCACAGAGAGTCCCATACAGGATAAATCCAAGGAGAAACATGCCAAGACACATGTTAATCAAACTATCAAAAATTATATACAAAGAAAACATATTAAAAGCAGCAAGGGAAAAACAACGAATAACACACAAGGGAATCCCCATAAGGTTAACAGCTGATCCTTCAGCAGAAACTCTGCAAGCCAGAAGGGAGGGCAGGACATATTTAAAGTGATGAAGGAGAAAAACCTACAACCAAGATTACTCTAACCAGCAAGGATCTCATTCAGATTTGATGGAGAAATTCAAACCATTACAGACAAGCAAAAGCTGAGAGAGTTCAGCACCACCAAACCTGCTTTACAACAAATGGTAAAGGAACTTCTCTAGGCAAGAAACACAAGAGAAGGAAAAGACCTACAATAACAAGCCCAAAACAATTAAGAAAATGGGAATAGGAACATACATATCGATAATTACCTTAAATGTAAATGGATTAAATGCTCCCACCAAAAGACATAGACTGGCTGAATGGATACAAAAACAAGACCCGTATATATGCTGTCTATAAGAGACCCACTTCAGACCTAGGGACACATACAGACTGAAAGTGAGGGGATGGAAAAAGATATTCCACGCAAATGGAAAACAAAAGAAAGCTGGAGTAGCAATTCTCATATCAGACAAAATAGACTTTAAAATAAAGACTATTACAAGAGACAAAGAAGGATACTACATAATGATCAAGGGATCAATCCAAGAAGAAGAGAGAACAACTGTAAATATTTATGCACCCAACATAGGAGCACCTCAATACATAAGGCAAATACTAACAGCCATAAAAGGGGAAATCGACAGTAACACATTCATAGTAGGGGACTTCAACACCCCACTTTCACCAATGGACAGATCATCCAAAATGAAAATAAATAAGGCAACACAAGCTTTAAATGATACATTAAACAAGATGGACTTAATTGATATTTATACGACATTCCATCCAAAAACTACAGAATACACATTTTTCTCAAGTGCTCATGGAACATTCTCCAGGACAGATCATATCTTGGGTCACAAATCAAGCCTTGGTAAATTTAAGAAATTTGAAATCTTATCAAGTATCTTTTTCGACCACAAAGCTATGAGACTAGAAATCAATTACAGGAAAAGATCTGTAAAAAAATACAAACACATGGAGGCTAAACAATACACTGCTTAATAACGAAGTGATCACTGAAGAAATCAAAGAGGAAATCAAAAAATTCCTAGAAACAAATGACAATGGAGACATGACGACCCAAAACCTATGGGATGCAGCAAAAGCAGTTCTAAGAGGGATGTTTATAGCAATACAATCCTACCTTAAAAAACAGGAAATATCTCAAATAAACAAACTAACCTTGCACCTAAGCAATTAGAGAAAGAAGAACAAAAAAACCCCAAAGTTAGCAGAAGGAAAGAAATCATAAAGATCAGATCAGAAATAAATGAAAAAGAAATGAAGGAAACAATAGCAAAGATCAATAAAACTAAAAGCTGGTTCTTTGAGAAGATAAACAAAATTGATAAACCATTAGCCAGACTCATGAAGAAAAAAAGGAAGAAGACTCAAATCAATAGAATTAGAAATAAAAAGGGAGAAGTAACAACTGACACTGCAGAAATACAAAGGATCATGAGAGATTACTACAAGCAACTATATGCCAATAAAATGGACTACCTGGAAGAAACAGACAAATTCTTAGAAATGCACAACCTGCCGAGACTGAACCAGGAAGAAATAGAAAATATGAACAGACCAATCACAAGCACTCAAACTGAAACTGTGATTAAAAATCTTCCAACAAACAAAATCCCAGGACCAGATGGCTTCACAGACGAATTCTACCAAACACTTAGAGAAGAGCTAACACCTATCCTTCTCAAACTCTTCCAAAATATAGCAGAGGGAGGAACACTCCCAAACTCATTGTACGAGGCCACCATCACCCTGATACCAAAACCAGACAAAGATATCACAAAGAAAGAAAAGTACAGGCCAATATCACTGATGAACATAGATGCAAAAATCCTCAACAAAATACTAGCAAACACAATCCAACAGCACATTAAAAGGATCATACATCATGATCAAGTGGGGTTTATGCCAGGAATGCAAGGATTCTTCAATATACGCAAATCAATCAATGTGATACACCATATTAACAATTTGGAGAAAAACCATATGATCATCTCAATAGATGCAGGGAAAGCTTTCGACAAAATTCAACACCCATTTATGATTAAAAACCTCCAGAGAGCAGGCATAGAGGGAACTTTCCTCAACATAATAAAGGCCATATATAACAAACCCAGGGCCAACATCGTCCTCAATGGTGAAAAACTGAAACCATTTCCACTAAGGTCAGGAAGAACACAAGGTTGCCCACTCTCACCACTATTATTCAACATAGTTTTGGAAGTTTTAGCCACAGCAATCAGAGAAGAAAAAGAAATAAAAGGAATCCAAATTGGAAAAGAAGTAAAGCTGTCACTGTTTGCACATGACATGATACTATACATAGAGAATCCTAAAGATGCTACCAGAAAACTACTAGAGCTAATCAATGAATTTGGTAAAGTAGCAGGATACAAAATTAATGCACAGAAATCTCTGGCATTCCTTTACACTAGTGATGAAAAATCTGAAAGTGAAATTAAGAAAACACTCCCATTTACCACTGCAACAAAAACAATAAAATATGTAGGAATAAACCTACCTAAAGAGACAAAAGACCTGTATGCAGAAAATTATAAGACACTGATGAAAGAAATTAAAGATGATACAAACAGATGGAGAGATATACCATGTTCTTGGATTGGAAGAATCTACATTGTGAAAATGACTCTACTACCTAAAGCAATCTACAGATTCAATGCGATCCCTATCAAACTACCACTGGCATTTTTCACAGAACTAGAACAAAAAATTTCACAATTTGTATGGAAACACAAAAGACCCCGAATAGCCAAAGCAATCCTGAGAACAAAAAATGGAGCTGGAGGAATAAGGCTCCCTGACTTCAGACTATACTACAAAGCTACAGTAATCAAGACAGTATGGTACTGGCACAAAAAACAGAAATATAGATCAATGGAACAGGATAGAAAGCCCAGAGATAAACCCACGCATATATGGTCCTGTTATCTTTGATAAAGGAGGCAAGAATATACAGTGCAGAAAAGACAGCCTCTTCAATAAGTGGTGCTGCTAAAACCAGACAGGTACATGTAAAAGTATGAAATTAGAACACTCCCTAACACCATACACAAAAATAAATTCAAAATGGATTAAAGACCTAAATGTAAGGCCAAACACTATAAAACTCTTAGAGGAAAACATAGGTAGAACACTCTATGACATAAATCACAGCAAGATCCTTTTTGACCCACCTCCTAGAGAAATGGAAATAAAAACAAAAATAAACAAATGGGACCTAATGAATCTTAAACGCTTTCGCACAGCAAAGGAAACCATGAAGAAGATGAAAAGACAACCCTCAGAATGGGAGAAAATATTTGCAAATGAAGCAACTGACAAAGGATTAATCTCCAAAATTTACAAGCAGCTCATGCAGCTCAATAACAAAAAAACAAACAACTCAATCTAAAAATGGGCAGAAGACCTAAACAGACATTTCTCCAAAGAAGATATACAGATTGCCAACAAACACATGAAAGAATGCTCAACATCATTAATCATTAGAGAAATGCAAATCGAAACTACAATGAGATATCATCTCACACCGGTCAGAATGGCCATCATGAAAAAATCTAGAAACAATAAATGCTGGAGAGGGTGTGGAGAAAAGGGAACCCTCTTGCACTGTTGGTGGGAATGTAAATCGATACAGCCACTATGGAGAACAGTATGGAGGTTCCTTAAAAAACTACAAATAGAACTACGATACGACCCAGCAATCCCACTACTGGGCATATACCCTGAGAAAACCATAATTCAAAAAGAGTCATGTACCACAATGTGCATTGAAGCTCTATTTACAATAGCCAGGACATAGAAGCAATCTAAGTGTCCATCAAGAGATGAATGGATAAAGAAGATGTGTCACATATATACAATGGAATATTACTCAGCCATAAAAAGAAACGAAATTGAGTTATTTGTAGTGAGGTGGATGGACCTAGAGTCTGTCATACGGAGTGAAGTAAGTCAGAAAGAGAAAAACAAATACCGTATGCTAACACATATATGTGGAATCTAAGGGAAAAAAAAGGTCATGAAGAACCTAGGGGTAAGACGGGAATAAAGACACAGACCTGCTAGAGCACGGAGTTGAGGATATGCGGAGGGAGAAGGGCAAGCTGTGACAAAGTGAGAGAGTGGCATGGACATATATACACTACCAAACGTAAAACAGATAGCTAGTGGGAAGCAACCGCATAGCACAGGGAGATCAGCTAGGTGGTTTGTGACCACCTAGAGGGGTTCTCTAGTTGGAAAGGGAGGTCTTCATAGTCACAGTAAGCCAAGGCCAAGACAGCAAAGCCATGACTGGACAGGAGACTGGCTCGGATTTCAATCAGTCCACCAATACCACCAAACAAATCAATAACCACTGGGAAACGGCCCTCTCCTGAAAACAAAACCAAACAAAAAAAACCACAGAATTGAGTATGAAGGGAAGGTGAGAAGACAAATATGACAACATGAAGAAACGCATCACAAATTTTAGAATTAATGTATAAAATTTCAATAGAATTTTCAGCCTTTTTTTCTGGGGCAGAATTAAAGCTGATTGAGTATATAATGGAGCATAATATTCAGAAGTTTCACTGGACACCATGTTCATTGACATGTTTAATCTCTACAGCCAAAGAGAATTCAGGACTCTTAATGAGTCATATCTATAGTGCTGGAGTAAAGAAAGCCAAAGAAATTAGGCAAGGGCTTCTTAACCTACACAAATAGGCTTCAGGAAATCAGCGAAGGTCCTGAAATTACATGCAAGACTATACATTTATATGTGCACTTTACTGATGAGAGCACCCACAGATTTAACTGGGTTCTCAAAGAAGTATATGGCTTTAAAAAAAAAAAGGATTGAAATGATTATGTTAGCTAAAATCCTGATTTAACACTGCTCTGTTACACTCATCTGACTATACAGTGACGAAATTTTACACCAGAATAGGGATGGTCAGGGTATCATTCTACACTCACTGTGTAGGCAGCTTGCTTCCAAAATAAAGCAGAGCTCACATACTGAAAGTAATTTATCATACCCTTATTGGGGATATACTATTATTGTATAAGTGATTTTAGCTAAGAAAGCCTGATCCTATCCATATTTGAAAGGAGTGACTTGATTTAAAGGAGTACTGGGAATTGTCAAAACAAAATATTGCTATATTTTCTCACCTTGAGAAAAGGAGAAATAAAGTGATACTGAATACATCTTGGTTTAAAAGTACCACTTGAATACATGAATAGGGATGTTTTTGCATATTCTGATTGACAGTACTTAAGAGTACTGAGCCTCTTATTCTGGAAAAATGTTGTTGAGAACTTCTTTGAGACCTGACTCAACCGTTTTTGGCTCCACAGAACACAACCCTTTTCTGTACACCAAGAGAATAAGCACCCAAATCAGGAGACCCAGCACACACAATGTCTAAGAGAGTTCACAAATAGCACACCCTAAACCAGCACATCATCCCAAGGTGAAAGGCCTGAACTAATATTCAGATTCTTTTTTTTTAATAGGTCTTTATTGGAGTATAATTACTTCACAATACTATGTTAGTTTCTGTTGTACAACAAAGCAAATCAGCCATATGCATACATATGTCCCCGTATCCCCTCCCTCTTGAGCCTCCCTCCCATCCTCCCTATCCCACCCCTCTAGGCCATCGCAAAGCACTGAGCCGAATATTCAGACTCTTAACTGAATATTAGCGTCAAGGTGGTTTGTGCCACTTACTTCCTGATCCCTACACACAATAAAGTAGTCTATATGCTAAATACTGGGGGTAAAAATTTTTCAAATTTACCCAAAAAGGTGCATGGGTCATGGTGAATTTGCAAAGGGAAGCTTTTTTTCCTTTTACGCCATCTAACACTCTATGTTGTCAGAAATCACCTCTAACACTTCAGGTTTCCTTAACCCATCTCAGTTCTAGAAGGTGACTATTTAAAAAAAAAAAAAAAAAAGGCAGGGAGAGAGAGGGAATACATCCTGATGATGTGACGGCTGTGTCCCAAATCAAAGCACATGTCTGAATAAGGCAACCTCAGACACACCTGAAACCTGGACCTACTGAGGGCTACTTCTGGGAAATTAACTTTGCTTCATTCAGTCCCCACAATAAACTCTGAGAAATGTACCAATAGATGTTTTGAACCACTTTTTGGTATGTTGAGATCACTATGAGAAACTGAATGTTCTGAAAAGTTTTATAGCCATTAGGGAGCATGTTATATTAGCTGCTGATTTATGGAATATCCTATAAATATGCAATATTTATGGAACTAGAGGGTATAAAGTTTCTTTGCATCTATATTTCTTGCAATATTTCAATCCATTATGTCATCAGCTTATTGTGACAATCATGCAATGACCTATGCCTAAATTAAAACTCAGACATGACAGAACCCCCAAAAGAAGCTGGGATACAGTTCCATATCAGGATGTGGGTCTTCAGACAGCTAGGCTTCAATGTGAATGAATTTCACATAAATCCAAAGCTATGGAAATCTCATAATGCAGGGACTCCATAAACTACTGTTATATCCTTAGGCTCCAGAATTGCTGAGATAAAACTTGAGTTGGAATAAAGTTATCACCACGTTCTTGTTCTGACCCAAAGTTAACTCTGATTCTGAGTCAGGAAAGGAATGCTCTCTATTTTATCCACATCCAAGTAAACTTCTAGGAGGATAAGGGATTTAAAAGAGGAAAGAAAAAAAGATGACAATAACCAGGGTAATTCCACTCACCTGGAGGGAGAAGGAGGGCTCCCCGAAGGCAGCTTTCTTTGACTTGAATTCGGGTGACACCAGGTGCTACATACCACCTCTCCAAAGTCAGGCTGACCTTTGGAGTAGTGATGGCGCTGTGGGTAACCATTACATCTGAATCATAAAGTTTTAATTGGACCTGCAAGGGGTTATTCATAACATCTCTTTTCAGCAGTTTAGTTAATATCTTCTCAGGTTTCAGGGACCAGAGGAGACCCATAGGGTGGACTCCTACATAGTCACCTCCAAGAGAAGATGCATGCTCTAGGTCCACCTCACCAACTTCACTGGCCCTAGAGTAGGTTTGAGAATGAAAACAGGATTCCCTTTTCATCTTCCAGTGATGTCAAAAGAAGCACTATCTGAAATGGAGTTAGGTCTTTAGCTATGCGCTGGCTCATCAACATGAGTGCACTTGCAGGGGTAGCTGTCAGCTGGATCCTTGTTACAGTGTGGCTCCTTGGATGATTCTTCACTAATGCCTTCAGTAAACCTCAACACAGAAAGAAGTATGGGAGAATGAAATAAGGCAGCGATAAGGTTAACGAAAAGTAAACTGGACCAGGAATCAGGCTGCTTGGGATTCAGCTCTAACTCTCCAGTTACTTAGCAAATATCCTGATATAATCTTCAAGTTCAAGATTCCTAGGAGTGTTCAACAAATTTCTAGAAGATATATAGCAAGGTGATAAGTTTCACAACAATAATGATCCAAGGCTGAGGAAGCAGCAGTCAAAATATGCATGAATGATATTAACACATCCAAGGAAAACATCACAATCTGCCATCTAGAGCCTTTGAAAAATCAAGTACAATGGAGAATAGGAGTGAGAGGTGGGGTTGAAAACAGGGGGACTTGATGAACGTCTCTATGTAAGAAACAGGTGACTCTACTACTAATCCCCTCCCTGAGTCCTGCAAACAGAATGCCTTGGCATCTAAAATTTTACCTACAAGAGCATAAAAAATAGAATGATCTTTCAAAAGAATGAGAATAAAGTCTCTCAGGAGAACAAGGAGGCTGACATATTGCTCCCTAGGAAAAAAAAATACTCATAGCTTCGTAGTTAGGATTTACCCAGTCCTAAGCAAAACGAGAAACTGACAAGCCCTTCAGGTACACAGAAGTGTTTTTGTTTTGTTAAACTCATTAGATTGCCAAGAATGCAAAGAATCTAAATGAATTAAACTCTAGCAAGTGACAAGCTCCTCATAGAAGAGAAGAAATTTTCACTCCTACGTGGTGACTTTCAATTATGACGAAGCAACAAGAACAATAACAAAAACCCATAGAGAAAAATAAAGAGAAATCCATAGAAAATTTAATGCACTTAAGATGCAGATCGTCAGACTAATAATTGAAAAAGCAAATTGTTGTTTTTTTAGAAAGGTATTGTCAAGATAAAAGACACAGACAGATTGAAAATAAAAGGGAAGAAAAATATAGGCAACACAGATACTGAACATAAGAAAGCTAGTGGGGCTATACGTATATCAACTTTATATCAACTTATATCAAGACTATATACAGGACTTCCCTGGTGGTCCAGTGGCTAAGACTCCGCACTCCCAGTGCAGGCGGCCTGGGTTTGATCCCTGGTCAGGGAACTAGATCCCACATGCTGCAACTAAGAAGTTCACATGCTGCAACTAAAGACCCCGCATGCCACAATGAAGATCCCACATGAAACAACGAAGATCCTGTGTGCTTCAACTGAGACACAACACAGCCAAATAAATAAATATATTTTTTAAAAGACTATATATAAGTGTATATATATATATATATATATATATATTTATAGCCATTTATGTCAAGACAAAGAGTATTACTAGAGGTAAAGGGGGATATTTCATAATAATAAAGAAATCAAGTCATCAAGAAAATATATTTTTAAACGTATATACACTCTGTAATAACAGAGTTTCAAAATACATAAAGCAAAATTGAAAGAATTTTTAAAAATCCACGATCATAGCTGAGAATCTTAGCAACTGTCTCTCAGTAAATGACAGTTCAAGTCGATTTTAAAAATTCAGTAAGATACCAAAGATTTGGACAACACTCCCAACCAACTTGATCTCAATGACATTTATAAAACACTATACCTCAAAACTGAAATATATATATTCTTTCTAAAGAAACCAAGTACTGATTTCTGCTTAGAATGTAAGCACCTAGAAAGAGTGTTGTTCCATCAATAATAACAAGAAAATGTGAATAATCTTGAAAATCATAACTTATATTGAATCTGTCAGAGAGCTGAGGTTGCAGGGACACTAACTAGCCTGAAATGTAAGAAAAGAAGGGTGCCTTCATGATGAAACAACCTGGTAAACCTGCAGCAGAGCACAAGATGGGGCCTCCATACAAGCAGATAACCGGAATTCAGCTAAATTTTCAGTGAATTGCTAAAGGCTGTGTGAGCTAGCATAAACATAGAAAACACCCAGAAGCTGCAGACACAAGAGAAGTTTGCACCCAATAACAGGCTCTTCTTTATGTACCTCACCAGATGGTTATGAGAAAGATTGGGGTAGGACAAGAAACTGGAAAAATGTTTCCTGACTTGGGCAGTCCTGGAGGAGGGCAGCAGCCACCACTGCAAGAAAGGCACAAAGCCCCACCTGAACCTTTTTTCCCTGAGGAATAAAATCCTTAAGCCACTGGGAGAGAGGATGACCAACTGAGCCAGTTTCTTGGGACTGAAGCATTTCCCAAGATGCAGGACTTTCAGAGCTAAAACCGGGACAGTCCCAGAAAAATCAGGAGGAGTTGGTCACCCTACTGGAGAAAGAACACCATGTCCTGTCACTCTCAAGGCACAGGAGATCTACTGTTGCTGGAGGCAGGAAAAAATGAATGGGGAAAAAACAAAAAGCAAACAAAAAAACCCTTACCCCTGGAGAAGGACAGGAAACCATCCTGGACTCAAATAATTAGAGGTCTCTCATCACTTGGAGAGGGCAGGATCACTGAGAAATCTCCACCCCCAGACAGCGGGGCACAGGGCTTGTCAAATACTGAGGCTCATCTAGGATAACAGAAAACTATCATGACCTCCCCACCACCAGGCTAGTGAACACCAAGTAACAACCAACAACAGTCTACCATTTAGGGTGTGTAAAAACACGGAAAGAGACACTTTCTAATGTGCAGGCACACAGGAAAGGCCTAAAGTTGAGGGTGGAAAGTGAACATTGAGAAAAATCCTCTAGCAAACCTACCTCCTTCTAAGCACAATGTAACACCAAAAGATTTTGAAGTTGGTGATTATAGCGAATATAACCATGGCAAAAATGACAACAAAAAAAATGAGCTCAACTCTTGACTAGATTGACCCCACTAACAGACCAGCAGAAGAGGTATTTCTAGTTCAAGATGTAAATATTTATATTGATTTTTACTGTTCTATACACCATGTCTGACAATCAATTAAAAATTATGAGATGCAACTCAATTGCAAAAATAAACAATCTGATTAAAATATGGGCAGAGGATCTAAATAGATATTTTCTCAAAGAAGGCAAACAGATGAACAACACATACATGAAAATATGCTCAACATCACTAATTACCAGGGAAATGCAAATCAAAATCACAACTGTTAGGACAGCTATTATCAAAAAGACAAGAAATAACAAGTGTTGATGAGGATGTGGAGAAAAGATAACACTTGTGCATCACTGACAGGAATGGAAACTGGAACAGCCACCATGGAAAACAATATGGAGGCTCCTCAAAAAATTAAAAACAGAACTTCCTTATGATTCAGCAATTCCACTTCTGGGTATTTATCCAAAAGAAATGAAAACACTAATTCAAAAAGATATCTACAGCCCCAGGTTCATTGTAGCATTATTTATAATACCCAAGACATGGAAACAACTTAAGTGTCCACTGATGAATGAATGAATAAATAGTATATATATATATATATATATATATATATATATATATATATATATATATATATAAAATGAAGTATTATTCAGGCATAAAAATGAAGGAAATCCTGCCATTTGTGACAACATGGATGGACCTTGAGGGCATTATGCTAAGTTAAATAAATCAGACAGAGAAGGACAAATACTGTATGATCTCACTTATATGTGGAATCTAATACAAAACAAAATACAAAAACAAAAAACCCCCACTGAACTCATAGATACAGAGAATAGGTTGGTGGTTTCCAGAAGCAGGGGGTAGAGGGTGGGCAAAAATGGGTGAAGGTTGTCAAAAGGTACAAACTTTCAGTAATAAAATAAAATAAGTCCTGGGGATGTAATTTACAGTGTAGTGACTATAGTTAATAATACTGTATTGTATATTTGAAAGTTACTAAGAGAGTAGATCTTAAAAGTTTTCATTGCAAGAAAAAAATTTTTTACCTACCGGTGGCAATGAATATTGGCTAACTTATTGTGGTAATCATTTTGCAATATATACATGTATCAAATCATTATGTTGTCCACCTATAACTAATATAATGATATATGTCATTTATATTTCAATAAAAAAGAAAAAAGCTGAAATTCAAGCACAGGATTTGATGGTAAAAGTAGCTAACAGCCAACAAATGTTCAACCAAGCCAGGTATGTTATGTCAAGTTTAGGACCAAACCTGGAAGATGAGATGGGGACATCTGATGGATGCCCCCAACAATTTTCACTCCCTAGAAGTTTCTGAACATTCTGTATTTGCTGAAGAGGCCCACCCTTTGCCCACTAAGAGCTAGAACTACCCTCTCTCCCTTTCTCCCACCCTAACATGAATAAAGACCATATACAGGTCTTCCCCCATAAGGCAACAGGTGCCTTTGGAAGCTGTCCCCATTCTGGCTACCAGGCCTATAATCAAAATTGAGTCACAGCATAACCTGGCTGGGGCTACGTAGGGCCTGATGGAGGGAAAAAAATGGACTATATACAAAAGTTGCTGCACAACCTAGCCAAAAATAAAAACTAAAAAATTGTCAGACACAAGAAAGCAAAGAAAAAAAAAAATGGCAAAAGACAAAGCAATCAACAGAACTAGACCTGGAGAAAACCCAGATAGAACAAGCAGAGAATTTAAAATAACTGTGAATAATATTAAATCTTGCTATAGACTGAATGTGTGTATCTCTCCAAAAATCCATATGTTGAAGCCTTAATCCATATTGTGATGATATTTAGAGGTGGGGCTTTGGGGAGGTAATGAGGTTTACATGAGGTCATGAGGGTGGAGCCCCTGTGATGGGATTGATGTTCTCATAAGAGGATGAGGAAGCCAGAGCTTGCTCACTTGCTATCTCTCTGCCATGTGAGGATACAGCAAGAGGACTGTCTATAAACAAGAAAGAGAGTCCTCACCAGAACTCAGCTATACTAGCACCCTGATCTCGGACTTCCAGTCTTCATAACTGTGAAAAATAAGTTTCTATTGTTTAAGTCACACAGTGCATGATAGTTTTTATAGCAATCTGAACTAAGACAAAGCTCTAGTGAAATGGGTGGACAACATGCATGAATAAATAGATAATTTTAGCAACAACAACAAAAAGGAAACCAAAAGAAATCATCAAATGGGAATGCTAGAAATAAAAACAAAAAAACTAAAAAAAAGCCACAGCAACAGAGATAAACAATGATTTCAATGGTCTCATCCACAGCACATAGCTTGGATAAAATCACCAAACTTAAAGATAGGTCTAACAAAGAGGGAAAGAAAAAAAAAGCAAAAAGAAAAAGGAACAGAGCACACAAGAATTGTGGGATGATAACAAATCATCTAATATACATGTACTTGGAAATTCAGAAGAGAGAGACGATGGAACAGAAGAAATATTTGAAGAGATAAAGGACAAGAATTTTCTAAAAATTGTAAAAGACATCAATCACAGACAAAAGAATCTCAGAGCAGCCCAAGCTGCTCTCATTTTTTTTTTTTTACATTTTAAGGCAATTGGAGGAAGAAAAAAAACAAAAAACAAAAAACCCCACAACCCACATTACATACAGAGGGACAAAGAAAAGCTTAAGTATACTCCTTAACAGAAACTATGCAAGTCAGAAGAAAGTGCAGTGACAAATCTTGCAGAAAGAAAGGTTTAAAGAACATAAAATGAGAATTTTATATGCAGCAAAAATATCTCTCAAAAATGAAGGAGAGTGGGAGGGAGACACAAGAGGGAGGAGATATGGGGATATATATATACATATAGCTGATTCACTTTGTTATAAAGCAGAAACTAACACACCATTGTAAAGCTATTATACTCCAATAAAGATGTTTAAAAAAAAAAATGAGGGGCTTCCCTCGTGGCGCAGTGGTTGAGAGTCCGCCTGCCGATGCAGGGGACACGGGTTCGTGCCCTGGTCCAGGAAGATCCCACATGCCGCAGAGCGGCTGGGCCCGTGAGCCATGGCCACTGAGCCTGCGCGTCCGGAGCCTGTGCTCCGCAATGGGATAGGCCACAGCAGTGAGAGGCCAGCGTACGGACAAAAAAAAAAAAAAAGAAGAAGAAGACGAATGCATACAGTTTTGCAACTTCCTGTGAACCTATAATTATTTCAAAATAAAAAGATTTTCAAGACTTCCTTGGCAGTCCGTGATTAAGACTCCACTCTCTCAATGCAGGGGACATGGTTTCAATCCCTGGTCAGGGAACTAAGATCCCACATGACACATGGCATGGCCTAAAAAATAAAAAAAAAAATTTAAATAAACAAAAATAATAAATATAAATAATAAAATAAATAAAAATAATAAAAATAAATAAATAAAACAAAATAAAAAGATTTTCAAAATAAGGGAGAAACAAACATTTATCATACTAAAACTAGTAGAATTCATTACTAGGAGACCTGAACTACAAAAAAAGTGTTAAGGGAAATTCTTCAGGCAGAAATAATATGACACTAGATAGAAAATTGGATGTACCTTGAAAGAAATGAACATCCCTGAAAATGGTTAAAATAAAAGCTAATATAAAATTTTTCCCTTATATTTAATCCTCTAAGTGATAATTGACTCTCTAAGACTCACCTGTCCAATAAAGTTCACACTAGTCACAGGGAGCTATTTCAAGGGAACACTTGAAATAAGTGCCCTACATAATTCACGGCATGGGATTTCCCTGGCAGTCCAGTGGTTAAATCTGCCTTCCAATGCAAGGGGACGTGGGTTTGATCCCTGGTCAGGGAACTAAGATCCCACATGCTGTGTGGCAACTGAGCCCACACACCACAACTAGAGAGAAGCTCGCGTGCCACAACAAAGAGCCTGCATGCTGCAACGAAAGATCCCGCATACTGCAACAAAGATCCCCTGTGCCACAACTAAGACCTGATGCAGTTAAATAAATAAATAAATAACTCATGGGTCAAAGAAGTAATCATAAAGGAAACAGGAAGACATTTTTTATTGGAGGATATTGAAAACAAATTACCAAAATTTATGTGAATTTAGTTTTTTGAGGGCAGTTAACAGCCTCATCTGCAGACACTCATACTATCAAAGTCAGGAGCAGAATGAACTATAAACTCATGCTTTGTGGGTTCCAGCTTATCCTTTCTCTGTTCTACACCCATCTTCTCTTCCTAACTGCCTGCCCTACAAACTTCAAGTTCTAAAGCTCCATCATTAGATGCAAGGACAACAACGCTTCAGAGGCAGTTAAACCAGTTCCCACAATGGTGTAAGGTCAAAGTCTTAAGAATTATACATCAGTGGAGCTGGAGAGGCTGAAGGAAAGATTATTTATTGTTAATTGATACTTCAAGCAAGTTAAGTTCTGAAACTGCTACTGGATATGCCCCATGTTAATCCTTGGGCATTTTTATAGAGAGAACTTGGTGGTACGGCAGAACCTGGCACTACTGCAGTTGAGGAATGAATAGGACAGCTTCATTATTCAAGAATGAGGAGAGCAATACGCTGGTAGCTGAAAGAAGCGTCAAGGAGGAGTTTGCTTTGTGTCCTACTTTGGGTTCCTCCAGAAGCCTACTTTGAGGTAAGAACTCATGAGCAAGTAGTTTATTTTGAGGCGATTCTAGGAAGTAGAGTGGAGAAGAGCAATTAGAAATATCCAGTCAATGGTTGGTTGAGGGTTTCTCCTGGTAGTGGTAGGGGAGGGGTTGCGTTAATTTCCCACCACTTCTAACCTGCCACGTGGAGAGGTAAAGCTGAATCTGAATCCAAGTTTCGGATGTTGTGAGTCAGGCCTGTGCACTAACCACAAATGCAGGTAGGGGAAAAGTTAATAATTTCAGATAGCCTTTCATTTTCCCTCAGAAATATAATTTCTGGCTTGATGTCTTCATAATCACAAGTCTCTACTGATATCCTTTCTAAACAAAATTCAACTGAAAAGATACACCCTTACCTAAACACTCTTGGAACTCCACAGCTCTCTGAGATTATAAAATGAGTAAAAAGACTATCTGTCCTCATGAACTGCTAAATTTCAAACACTGGAGTTAAAAATCAGATTTACTTCTCATTCAAGAGCTGATTTTAACCCACCTCCAATCAGACCAGAAGAGACAGCCCTGATTACAAGACAAAGTACATGACTTTTTCTTCTTGAGCCCTTTTTTCTAGCAGTAAAAGGAAGAATGGCACTACCTAGAGCTGTCCTGGTCAAAATCTCAAACATGTCTTTTGAGTTTAACCAAGCTAATATAAGTGAAATACCAGATTACTACCCACTTCTTGCTCTAGTATCCTATTACCTTTTAAAACTTATAGAATCCAGTCCCCTCCATTTTTCTCTCTTTTCCTTCTCTATGCTCTCTAAATTTTCCCCTCTTAGGAATAGCCCTTACATTTGCCCACATATTTTATTAATTTTTTTAATTAACAAATTTGACCTCTATTGGGCATATCTTTCATCTACAAATAAAGAAGAAGTCAAGGGCTTTGACCTGCTACCAAAGGGTTCTGAACTAGCCAAGAACTACAAATGTAGTCACAGTAACCGACAAAACACCTTTTCTTGGGCACAATTTCTACTTTCAGAATTTGGCCAACACCAAATCTCCCACCAATTCCCTTCCCCTCTCAACAAATTAACAGGGGTCCTTGAACTAGCTATAGAATGGAGCATTAGTGGGATTTTTCATGACAAGAAAATAAAAGTACTATCTCCATAAAACTGTGAGCCCTTATTTATTTGAGGTGATGGACAAAGCATTTCAAAATTACAAACTTAAGGAAACTATTAGTAAATTTAACTTCCTTAGTTTTAAGGACTGCTGATCAGCCAAATACTCTATAAAAAACTTTCAAGCTCAAGCCACTAACTTGCAATAGACTTATGCTACACATAAAACTGATGAAGAATTATTAGAGAGAATACATAAAGAATTCCTTAAAAAATCAATTTATAAAAATCTCAGTTGAATGTAAGAAAAAGACTTACACAGGAACTTTACAGAAGAGGAAACACAGTATAAGCATGTGGAAAAAAAGGCTTAATCTCATTAGTCATCAGAAAAATGCAAATTAAAATCATGGGATATGTTTATACCTACAAGATTGGCAAAAATTAAAAACTCTGAAAACAAGAAGGGTGGGTTAGGAAGTGGATCACCAAGACTCGAACTCTACTAGAGGAATGTAAATGGGTGCAACCACGTTAGAAAGCAATTTGGCACTATCTACTAAATGTGACAATACAAATAACTTCTGAATCTGCAATTTCATTACTAGGGATATACCCAAAAGAAATGTGTGCACAAGTGCATCAAGAAATATGTACAAAAATATCTATAGCAGCATTTTTCAAGATATTAAAAAAGGAAAAAACTAAATATCTATTAACAATAAAATGAATGAATAAATTTTGGCATATTTATACAGTGGCATACTATAAAGCAATAAAAATAAATGAGTCACAGCTACATGTAAGAACCTGGATGAATCTCAACAAACTTAATACTGAGTGTTAGATGCCAGTCATAAATGAATACACATAAATAAATACACATAAATGAATCTTATAAATTTATATGTGCTAAAGTAAAACTATAGAGCATACTTTTAGAGTAATTCTTCAAACAAAAGCAAGGAAGGGATTATCAAGCTTCAGGATTGTGGTTAAAAATTATTAGTGTAGTTCACATTGACAGACTGCAAGTAAATGGAGGAAAAATAACATACCATGAAACAGTAAGCAAAAGAAACCCAAAGTGGCTATAGTAATGTCAATAAAGTAGATTTCAAGACCAAGAGTACTATCCAAGATAAAAGGTAGTGATGACAAGATCATAAAAATCATAAATCCTAATAAAGGATTTCAAAATATATGGAGCAAAATTTGACATATTTAAAGATAGGAATAGACAATTCCATAATCATGGTTGGAGATTTTAACATACCTCTCTCAGCAATGGATAGAACAACTTAACTAAAATCAGTAAAGGCATAGATTTCAACAACACTGTCTGTAACCTTGACCTAATTGCTATTTGTATAACACTAAACCCCACAACTTCAAGTGCACATAAAATTAATCTTAGTAAATGTAAAAATATTGAAATCATAGATTTTCTTTTACCACAATGGAATTAAATTAGAAATTAATAACAGTAGGATATCTAGAAAATCCCTAAATGTTTGAAAATTAAACACACTTCTAATAATTCATGGGTCAAGGAAGAAACAACATCAGAAATAGAAAATACTTCAAACTGAATAATAATGGAAGTACAATATAAAAAATTTGAGGATAAAGTTAAAGCTAAAAAGGGAAGTTTATTGTTTTAATAGTTATATTAGGAAAGCAGGTCTTAAATGGCCTAAGGCTTTACCTTAAGAAGCTAGGAAAAGAAGAAAGTAAACTCAAAGTAAGTAGAAGGAACTAATAACAGCACATACCAATGAAATAAACAATAGAAAAAAATTAACAAAGACAAAAATTGGTTCAACTTCAAGCTAGACTGGTCAAATTAAAAACAAGAGAGAATACAAATAACAAATACCAAAAATGAAAGATGGCTTATCATTGCAGATCACAGCAGACATTAAAAGGAAAATGAGATTATAACAACTTTATGCCAACTAATCTGACAACTTAGATGACATGAATACATTCCTTACAAAATAAAATTTACTAAAAAATTGTTTCAAGTAAAGATTAAGGAGACATGATAACAAAATGTAAAGCATGAACCAGGAATAGATCCTGGATCAGGGGGTGAAATTGCTATGGAGCTCATTACTGGGACATTGTTGAAATAGGGATATGAATAGTGTATTATTAGTGTTGCATCAGTGTTAAATATTTAGAACTTGATATTCCATGATAGAAGGAAGCAGAAATTTGATGGCAGCTGCAGTCTGCTCCTGTACAACTAAGATTAACACTGGAATTCTATGGAATCAGAAGTTAACTTTACTGACTACTTCTGAATTCATAAACCATTCAAGTAAAACCTTTAGGACCTTTGCACTGCGAAACAACCTAATTAAAATGAAAGTAATTGTAGATAAGATTTATTTCATGCATGCAGATATGACTGAGTTAAAGGTACCTGTCACTTTATACTGTAGGATGCACAAAACACATAGTAATGGGATTACAAATCAAAGAAGCAGGACTAAGTTGGCCATTCCTAGGTTTAGGGTCAAGATATTTACAGTGGGAGGAGCTTCAAGACGGTGGAAGAGTAAGATGCGGAGATCACCTTCCTCTCCACAAATACATCAGAAATACATCTACATGTGGAACAGCTCCTACAGAACACCTACTGAACGCTGGCAGAAGACCTCAGACTTCCCAAAAGGCAAGAAACTCCCCACGTACCTGGGTAGGGCAAAAGAAAAAGGAATAAACAGAGACAAAAGAATAGGGACGGGACCTGCACCAGTCGGAGGGAGCTGTGAAGGAGGAAAGGTTTCCACACACTAGGAAGCCCCTTCGCGGGTGGAGACTGTGGGTGGCGGAGTGGGGAAGCTTCGGAGCCACGGAGGAGAGCACAGCAACAGGGGTGCGGAGCACAAAGCGGAGAGATTCCCGCACAGAGGATCGGTGCCGACCAGCACTCACCAGCCCGAGAGGCCTGTCTGCTCACCCGCCGGGACGGGCGGGGCTGGGAGCTGAGGCTCGGGCTTCGGTCAGATCACAGGTAGAGGACTGGGGTTGGCGGCGTGAACACAGCCTGAAGGGGGCTAGTGCACCACAGCTGGCCGGGAGGGAGTCCGGGAAAAAGTCTGGAACTGCCGAAGAGACAGGAGACTTCTTCTTCCCTCTTTGCTTCCTGGTGCGCGAGGAGAGGGGATTAAGAGCGCTGCTTAAAGGAGCTCCAGAGACGGGCGCGAGCCTCGGCTAACCCCAGAGACGGGCATGAGACGCTAAGGCTGCTGCTGCCGCCACCAAGAAGCCTGTGTGCGAGCACAGATCACTATCCACACCTCCCTTCCGGGGAGCCTGTGCAGCCCACCACTGCCAGGGTCCCGTGATCCAGGGACAACTTCTCCAGGAGAACACACGGCGCGCCTCAGGCTGGTGCAACGTCATGCCAGCCTCTGCCGCCGCAGGCTCGCCCCGTATCCGGACCCCTCCCTTCCCCAGGCCTGAGTGAGCCAGAGCCTCCAAATCAGCTGCTCCTTTAACCCTGACCTGTCTGAGCGAAGATCAGACGCCCGCAGGCGACCTACACGCAGAGGCGGGGCCAAGTCCAAAGCTGAACCCCGGGAGCTGTGCTAACAAAGAAGAGAAAGGGAAATTTCTCCCAGCACCCTCAGGAGCAGCGGATTAAATCTCCACCATCAACTTGATGTACCTGGCATCTGTGGAATACCTGAAGAGACAACGAATCACCCCAAATTGAGGAGGTGGACTTTGGGAGCAAAGGTATATATATATATTTTCCATTTTTCTCCTTTTCTGAGTCTGTATCTGTATGCTTTTCTGTGTGATTTTGTCTGTATAGCTTTGCTTTTACCATTTGTCCTAGGGTTCTGTCTGTCCGTTTTTTTGTTTGTTTTGTTTACTTTAAGAAAATTTTTTCTTAATATTTATTTTAATTATTTTATTTTACTTTATTTTATCTTCTTTCTTTTCTCCCTTTTATTGAGCTGTGTGGATGAAAGGATCTTGGTGCTCCAGCCAGGCATCAGGGCTGTGCCTCTGAGGTGGCAGAGCCAAGCTCACGACACTGATCCACAAGAGACCTCCCAGATCCACGTACTATCAAACAGCGAAAATCTCCCAGAGATCTCCATCGCAACGCCAAGACCCAACTTCACTCAACGACCAGCAAGCTACAGTGCTGGACACCCTATGCCAAACAACTAGCAAGACAGGAACACAATCCCATCCATTAGCACAGAGGCTGCCTAAAATCATAAGGCCACAGACACCCCAAAACACACCACCAGACGTGGACCTGCCCAAAAGAAAAACAAGATCCAGCCTCATCCACCAGAACACAGGCACTAGTCCCCTGCACCAGGAAGCCTACACAACACACTGAACCAACCTTACCCACTAGGGACAGACACCAAAAATAACAGGAACTACAAACCTGCAGCCTGCGAAAAGGAGACCCCAAACACAGTAAGTTAAGCAAAATGAGAAGACAGAAAAACACACAGCAGATGAAGGAGCAAGGTAAAAACCCACCAAACCTAACAAATGAAGAGGAAATAGGCAGTCTACATGAAAAAGAATTCAGAATAATGATAATATAGATGATCCAAAATCCTGGAAATAGAATAAAACAAATACAAGAAACGTTCAACAAGGACCTAGAAGAACTAAAGAGGAAACAAGCAATGATGAACAACACAATAAATGAAATTAAAAATCCTCTAGAAGGGATCAATAGCAGAATAACTGAGGCAGAACGGATAAGTGACCTGGAAGATAAAATAGTGGAAATAACTACTGCAGAGCAGAATAAAGAAAAACGAATGAAAAGAATTGAGGAGAGTCTCAGAGACCTCTGGGACTACATTAAACACACCAACATTCGAATTATAGGGGTCCCATAAGAAGAAGAGAAAAAGAAAGGGACTGATAAAATATTTGAAGAGATTATAGTTGAAAACTTCCCTAATATGGGAAAGGAAATAGTTAATCAAGTCCAGGAAGCACAGAGAGTCCCATACAGGATAAACGCAAGGAGAAACAAACCAAGGCACATATTAATGAAACTATCAAAAATTAAATACAAAGAAAACATATTAAAAGCAGCAAGGAAAAAACAACAAATGACACACAAGGGAATCCCCATAAGCTTAACAACTGATCTTTCAGCAGAAACTCTGCAAGCCAGAAGGGAATGGCAGGACATATTTAAAGTGATGAAGGGGAAAAACCTACAACCAAGATTACTCTACCCAGCAAGGATCTCATTCAGATTTGATGGAGAAATTAAAACCTTTACAGAGAAGCAAACGCTGAGAGAATTCAGCACCACCAAACCAGCTTTACAACAAATGCTAAAGGAACTTCTCTAGGCAGGAAACACAAGAGAAGGAAAAGACCTACAATAACAAACCCAAAACAATTAAGAAAATGGGAATAGGAACATACATATCGATAATTACCTTAAATGTAAATGAATTAAATGCTCCAACGAAAAGACAGACTGGCTGAAAGGATACAAAAACAAGACCCGTATATACGCTGTCTACAAGAGACCAACTTCAGACCTAGGGACACACACAGACTGAAAGTGAGGGGATGGAAAAAGATATTCCATGCAAATGGAAATCAAAAGAAAGCTGGAGTAGCAATTCTCATATCAGACAAAATAGAATTTAAAGTAAAGACTATTACAAGAGACAAACAAGGACACTACATAATGATCAACAGATCAATCCAAGAAGAAGAGATAACAATTGTAAATATTTATGCACCCAACATAGGAGCACTTCAATACATAAGGCAAATACTAAAAGCCATAACAGGGGAAATCGACAGTATCACAATCATAGTAGGGGACTTTAACACCCCACTTCCACCAATGGACAGATCAACCAAAATGAAAATAAATAAGGAAACACAAGCTTTAAATGATACATTAAACAAGATGGACTTAATTGATATTTATACGACATTCCATCCAAAAACAACAGAATACACATTCTTCTCAAGTGCTCATGGAACATTCTCCAGGATAGATCATATCTTGGGTCACAAATCAAGCCTTGGTAATTTTAAGAAAACTGAAATCGTATCACGTATCTTTTCCGACCACAACACTACGAGACTAGATATCAATTACAGCAAAAAAACTGTAAAAAATACAAACACATGGAGGCTGAACAATACACTACTTAATAACTAACAGATCACTGAAGAAATCAAAGAGGAAATCAAAAAGTACCTAGAAACAAATGACAATGAAAACACGACAACCCCAAACCTATGGGATGCAGCAGAAGCAGTTCTAAGAAGGAAGTTTATAGCAATACAATCCTACCTTAAGAAACAAGAAACATCTCAAATAAACAATCTAACCTTACACCTAAAGCAATCAGAGAAAGAAGAACAAAAAAACCCCAAAGTTAGCAGAAGCAAGGAAATGATAAAGATCAGATCAGAAATAAATGAAAAAGAAATGAAGGAAACAATAGCAAAGATCAATAAAACTAAAAGCTGGTTCTTTGAGAAGATAAACAAAATTGATAAACCACTAGCCAGACTCATCAAGAAAAAAGGGGGAAGATTCAAATCAAAAGAAGTAGAAGTGAAAAAGGAGAAGTAACAACTGACACTGCAGAAATACAAAGGATCATGAGAGATTACTACAAGCAACTCTATGCCAATAAAATGGACTACCTGGAAGAAATGTACCAATTCTTAGAAATGCACAATCTTCTGAGACTAAACGAGGAAGAAATAGAAAATATGAACAGACCAATCACAAGCACTCAAATTGAAACTGTGATTAAAAATCTTCCAACAAACAAAAGCCCAGGACCAGATGGCTTCACAAGCGAATTCTATCAAACATTTAGAGAAGAGCTAACACCTATTCTTCTCAAACTCTTCCAAAATATAGCAGAGGGAGGAACACTCACAAACTCATTCTATGAGGCCACCATCACCCTGATACCAAAACCAGACAAAGATGTCACAAAGAAAGAAAACTACAGGCCAATATCACTGATGAACATAGATGCAAAAATCCTCAACAAAATACTAGCAAACAGAATCTAACAGCACATTAAAAGGATCATACACCATGATCAAGTGGGGTTTATGCCAGGAATGCAAGGATTCTTCAATATACGCAAATCAAGCAATGTGATACACCATATTAACAAACTGAAGGAGAAAAACCATATGATCATCTCAATAGATGCAGAGAAAGCTTTTGACAAAATTCAACACCCATTTGTGATTAAAACCCTCCAGAAAGTAGGCATAGAGGGAACTTTCCTCAACATAATAAAGGCCATATATGACAAACCCAGGGCCAACATCGTCCTCAATGGTGAAAAACTGAAACCATTTCCACTAAGATCAGAAACAAGACAAGGTTGCCCACTCTCACCACTATTATTCAACATAGTTTTGGAAGTTTTAGCCACAGCAATCAGAGAAGAAAAAGAAATAAAAGGAATCCAAATTGGAAAAGAAGTAAAGCTGCCACTATTTCCAGATGACATGACACTATTCATAGAGAATCCTAAAGGTGCTACCAGAAAACTACTAGAGCTAATCAATGAATTTGGTAAAGTAGCAGGATACAAAATTAATGCACAGAAATCTCTAGCATTCCTATACACTAATGATGAAAAATCTGAAAGTGAAATTAACACTCCCAATTACCATTGCATCAAAGAGAATAAAATATCTAGGAATAAACCTACCTAAGGAGACAAAAGACTTGTATGCAGAAAATTATAAGACACTGATGAAAGAAATTAAGGATGATACAAATAGATGGAGAGATATACCATGTTCTTGAATTGGAAGAATCAACATTGTAAAAATGACTCTACTATCCAAAGCAATCTACAGATTCAATGCAATCCCTATCACACTACCACTGGCATTTTTCACAGAACTAGAACAAAAAATTTCACAATTTGTATGGAAACACGAAAGGCCCCCAAATAGCCAAAGGAATCTTGAGAAAGAAAAACGGAGCTGGAGGAATCAGGCACCCTAACTTCAGACTATACTACAAAGCTACAGTAATCAAGACAGTATGGTACTGGCACAAAAACAGAAATATAGATCAAAGGAACAGGATAGAAAGCCCAGAGAGAAACCCACGCATATATGGTCCCCTTACTTTGATAAAGGAGGCAAGAATATACAGTGCAGAAAAGACAGCCTCTTCAATAAGTGGTGCTGCTAAAACTGGACAGATACATGTAAAAGTATGAAATTAGAACACTCCCTAACACCATACATAAAAATAAACTCAAAATGGATTAAAGACCTATATGTAAGGCCAGACACTATCAAACTCTTAGAGGAAAACATAGGCAGAACACTCTGTGACATAAACCACAGCAAGATCCTTTTTTACCCACCTCCTAGAGAAATGGAAAGAAAAACAAAAATAAACAAATGGGACCTAATGAAACTTAAAAGCTTTTGCACAGCAAAGGAAACCATAAACCAGACAAAAAGACAACCCTCAGAATGAGAGAAAATATTTGCAAATGAAGCAAGTGACAAAGGATTAATCTCCAAAATTTACAAGCAGCTCATGAAGCTCAATATCAAGTAAACAAAGAACCCAACTCAAAAATGGGCAGAAGAACTAAATAGACATTTCTCCAAAGAACATATACAGTCTGCCAACAAACACATGAAAAAATGCTCAACATCATTAATCATTAGAGAAATGCAAATCAAAACTACAATGAGATATCATCTCACACCGGTCAGAATAGCCATCATCAAAAACTCTACAAATAATAAATGCTGGAGAGGGTGTGGAGGAAAGGGAACCCTCTTGCACTGTTAGTGGGAATGTAAATTGATACAGCCACTAAGGAGAACAGTATAGAGGTTCCTTAAAAAACTAAAAATAGAACTGCCATATGACCCAGCAATCTCACTACTGGGCATATACTCTGAGAAAACTGTAATTCAAAAAAGTCATGTACCAAAATGTTCACTGCAGCTCTATTTACAATAGCCAGGACATGGAAGCAAACTAAGTGTCCATCAACAGATGAATGGATAAAGATGTGGCACATATATACAATGGAATATTACTCAGCCATGAAAAGAAATGAAATTGAGTCATCTGTAGTGAGATGGATGGACCTAGAGTCTATCATACCAAGTGAAGTAAGTCAGAAAGAGAAAAACAAATACCGTATGCTAACACATATATATGGAATCTAAAAAAAAAGTCATGAAGAACCTACAGGCAAGACGGGAATAAAAACACAGATCTAGTGGAGAATGTACTTGAGGATATGGGGAGTGGAAACGGTAAGCTGTGACAAAGTGAGAGAGCGTCATGGACATATATACACTACCAAAAGTAAAATAGATAGCTAGTGGGAAGCAGCTGCATAGCACAAGGAGATCAGCTCAGTGCTTTGTGACCACCTAGAGGGGTGGGATAAGGAGGGTGGGAGGGAGAGAGACGGAAGAGGGAAGAGATATGGGAACATATGTATAACTGATTCCCTTTGTTATAAAGCAGAAACTAACACATCATCGTAAAGCAATTATACTCCAATAAAGACATTAAAAAAAAAGTATACGTACAAGGTGGGGTTCACTGGAGTATTGTTTGTATGTGCAAAACATAGAACCAATCTGTATGTTCAGGATGAATTAAATAGCATGTATCTTTCAATGAAGAATCAAGCAGTAATTCAAAATGACTCTGGAGAAATATACTTATTAACAGAACAAATACATATTTTAAGAGAGAAGTGATAAATCAATATGTATTGTATTATACAAAACCACTTTTGTAAAAATACATATTTTAGGTGTCAATAATTATTATCACCATGTGAAAGTCTTTTTAAATTTTGGTTATCTGTGTTTTCCAATGTTTCTACAATTAACTTGTACATTGTATGTGTGTAATTAAAAACAAGTGTAACAAGAAAAAAAATTAAGTTTTAAAAAAAGACAAAGTGGAATGACTTCTGAGTAGGAAGGCGTTTTATGGCACACCAACACTCAAAAAACTAGAAAAGCCAAATTAAAAAATAACATAAAAGCAAAAAAGTGGCAACAATTTAAAATCCAGTAATAGAATATCGGTTGAATAATTATGTAACATGCATTTATGGAATAATATGCTATTAATCAAATCTATTATTCTTAAGACTATTTAAAGATGAATAGAAATACTCATGGTGTGAAGGGGTCACAGGACAGGATGTCATAGCAAATTTTAAAATACTTGTTTTCATTTGTTAATATACAAGAATGTTAGGTGATTATCTGGTGGATGGAAAAGGTATTTTTTCTCTTTCCCAATTTTCTAAAAAAAAGTGCTACTTTTATAAATGACACGTTAAAATTAAAAAGAAGAGAGGGAGAAGTTTCTTTTATGCTGCTTGAAATATATACTGTTAAAAAGGAGACAAACCCAAAATGAAGTCATTTGTGCTAAGCCACAGGGCAGCAAACCCAGGCAATATCTAACCTCATCATAGACTTGACCTTCCCCAGGAGTGTGACCTTTAATCAGCCAATCTGGAATTTCCTGGTCAGCGCTAATCCACTGATAGACCCTATCCATTCCCCTTAAAGAGGGTGATCTTGCCTAAAACAATGCATTTTTGCTAGTAATTTCCTTTTTTCTGCTTCCTCTCTGCCTTTAAAAACCTTTCCTTTTCTGAAGCTCAACAGAGCAGCTCTCCATTGCTGGAGGGGATGCTGCCTGATTCATGAATCATTTAATAAAGCCAATTAGAATCTTCTAATTAATCAGTTGAATCTTTGTTATTTAGCACTGTTTGTGTAAGACCATCCATTCTACTAACCCTGAATCTCTATTTTATTAGTTTTTATGTAAGCATACACACTGAGTTCAACGGCCCAACAGAGTAAAACTGCTAACACTTTTATATAGTAATCATTTAATTTTTTAAAAAGTAAACCTTTTATATGTTTTTAGTTATCTCAGGAAACAAGTTAGCAAACCTAATTTAATCTTTCCAGGAAAACTATAGGTCATTATTCTGATATATTATATTGGGCTGTAAACCAGTGATGCCCTCTAGAGTTATTGATGAATGTGCAGTTTACCTTCCCTACCAGCTAAACGTTCCAGGACTGCGGTTGCAGGGGGCAGTACTTGTCTCCCACCTCAATACTAGCTTCTAGGGTCATGGTACTCAAAACATCATCAGAATAACCTAGGGGCTTTATAGACAATTTCAGGACCCACTTTTGACCTACAGAATCAGAATCTGCATTTTAAAAAGATCCCAAGTGATTCATAAGCACATTAAATTTTGAGAAACTGCTCCAGGTTATGAAGGAGTAATTTCTTTGGCCCTAACATTTACATGAATGCTGGCTTTGCAGCTCTCCACATGAAACCAAGTGCTTTTCCACACTGCCCTCATCATCTCTTACTTCCACCTTGCCCTTTGCACATTTTTCTGTGTCTCCAGATTAGAAGTAAAAGTTGTGTGGGAAACCAGATAATCAAATCCTGTATATAAAATTCAAATGTTTCCAGGCTGAACCCATTTCACATAGAAGCAGAAGGGATAAACAGCTCTAATGTTTAAGTTCCAGGGCTCCAAACACTTTGACATTCCAGGTACTTCTGAAGTTCTTCAATGTAGAGGTTATTGAAAATCTAATTGTCCACTGATGACATTTATAGGGCATGACCATACTGTAACTTATTTTTCTAATAAACATACCAGAATTTATATATCCAACTAATTTCTTCCCTCTTCAAAGGAGTCACCCTAGAAAAGAAAATAAATACAATTTCCTTTGTTTAAAACCTACCACTTTTCTTTCAGAATTATCTGTAGTCAAGATAAAATATAAGCAATTCCTTCTTCTGGTGTCATTACTCTCTAGTCATATCTAAAGTCTGAAAAAGAATAATTCCTAATTTTATCACTTTCTCATTTTTTATCATTCAGAATCATCTGGTTAGCTCACTATTTGAGTAATTTCCACAAATTAAGTACATGAAAGTCTGCAGACTTATCACCCTAGTGGATACTCATAAGTACTCAAGGCCACTTTTTAAAAGTTACAGAAAAGAAAAAGGGTTTGAAATAAACACCATCTCCTTTGAAGAGAATATTCATTTAGGTATAGAATCTGTTCTTTTACCAAAATAACACATATTCTAACTTTTTCATTTATAATACTTAAATTAAGAAAATGACAAGGCAGAAAAGCAAATTTCACATTAAAAAAATTACAAACACACTAAGAAATCTACTTTAATTCCAAGAGATTAATCTAGATTGAACAGTATTATTTTCTACTATTTTTACTTATACAGTAAAGCGAATACTGAAACAACTTTCATAATACAGGACACAGATTTTTGTTTCTTTTATAAATGTTACCTTGTTATGTAATATATATTTTCATAAATTATTAATGACCTGGTTCCATTAAAAAAAAAGTTTCAGCAAATGTGAAAAGAAAATATTTGTCGATTCATGATGATTAAAAAAAAAGGGAGACGATACATCCTTCCACAGAAAAAAGTGGATTTACAGACCAGTTCTGACAGCATTCCACATGGTAAAGTATCAAAATGTCTGATAAGCAGCCCCCTTCTCAGGTGGAAAAAAAATTATTTCAACGTGTTCCTCCTTTAAACTGCTCAGTAACCCCAAGTGATTTTTAAATTGGGAGGCAGATTACTGGCAATAAGTTCATCAAATTTAGATCTATCCTGAACAGGCACATTATAGAAATCAAGAACATCTCTGACCCTGCACATCTGGTGAAGCCTGGAGTTAGGCACTGCATGGCCCAAGTCATCAGCTAAACGTGCCAAGAAGCTGAACTTCAGATGAACATCTTCCAGGGAGATGTCCTGCCAATTGTTAGGAACAGATGAACCAAAAACTTCTTTGACATGAGATTCCAAACGACTGTGGAGATCTTCGGGTGGTATGTATGTTCGGCTTCGTAAGGGTGGACACACCACAATAGGTTCTTTCTTCACCTCTTCTACTGTCTCAGCCACCACTGGCTGTTTCTCTTTTCTGGAATGATCAAAAACAAATATGTGAATCTTTAGTTCACTGCATTAAAGAAGCTGACCAACAGAAGACCTAATTTTGCCCATTAATCTAAATCAATATACTGCACACTTACTACTCTTCTGGGCAGTGTTGAGAGAAGAGTCAGATAGGCCCCTGCCCTTGGAAGTTTATAGTTGAACTAAACTGCCACAAAGAGAAAACAAAAACTAATTTCAGATTTTACATGCTATAAGAATTCCCAAGAATGGGTGAAGAAGGTAAATCCTCTGGGATTTCCGGTCCTCCCAGATCCAAACCCAATCTACCTCTCTAACCTCATCTCCCACTAATCTCCTATATACATTCTATGCCTTACCCAAACTAAACTACATTCTGTTTCCCACTTTCCTGATATCACATGTTAGCTCAAGTTATATCCTATCTGAAATAACTATCTTTCATCTCCACTTGCAGAAATCTTATTTATCCTTTAAGTCCTGGGACAAAACTCTTCTCTCTCAAGCTTTACTCGATTTCGCCAATCAAGTATAACTGTAAGCTTCTCTGATCTCTCATAGTACTTTTTTAAAATTGAAGTATGATTGATTTACAACATCATGTTAGTTTCAAGTGTACAGTACAGTGATTGTTTTATATATATATTCTCTTTCAGATTTTCCTTATAGGTTATTACAAAATAGAATTCCCTGTGCTATACATTACATCCTTGTTACCTATTTTATATATAGTAGGGTGTATATGTTAATCCCAACCTCCTAATTTATCCCTCTCCCTCACTTTCTCCTTTGGTAAGCATAAGTTTGTTTTCTATGTCTGTAGGTCTATTTCTGCTTTGTAAGTAAGTTCATCTGTATCCTTCTTTTTTTAAGATTCCACATATATCAGAGCACTATATATTGCTCTCAGAGCATACTGCATCATACCTGAGTTTTAATTTTATTTACATTCTACTTCTCTTACTAGATCAGGGTTTCTCACCCCAAACATTATTGACATTTTGGACAATTCTTTGCTGTGGGAAGCTATCCTGTTCACTGCAGGTTGCTCAGCAGCATCCCTGGCCTCTACCCACTAAATGCCAGTAGCATTCCTGTCCTCCAGTCATAATAACCAAAAGACATGGTCAAATGTCCCCTGGTGGGCAAAACTGTCCCCAGTTAAGAACCACTGTGCCAGATTATAAACTCCTGAAAACAGAGATCTGTTTATTGATTTTGGGGTCCTTTAAAACTGCTTGTGTAACTAGTACTGAGTACATGGGCCAATGTGAAGGTATCTGTCTTGACACATTATTTCAGTGCTTCTATGTTCATAAACTAACTCCTGTCTTCTATGGAGTTGGCATCTGATTGGGATTGATCATCCCTACAGAAATTGGAGGGTACCAGAAATGAACAATGTCTAGTCAAGAAAATCGTTTGTAACACTATTCCTCTGTGCCTACTCAAAGACTCTTCCAGCTATTTATCCCTCTTTCTGCATCAATTCTTTACCAATTTCTCCCTATCTACTAGAGTATCCCCATGACACACAAATATGCTGTAGGATCTCCCATCTTTAAAGGAAATTCTCCCCAGAGTCCATGTTCCACTCCAGCTTCCTTTATAACAAAACTTCCCAAAAGAGTTGACTATGCTTATAGTCTCTACTTCCTCACCTCCCATTTTCTCCTCAAACTACTCCAGTCACATCTCATCATAATGAAATGTAATCTATTCCTTTCATCTCAGTAATCTCTTATACCGGCATACCTCATCTTATTGCACTTCGCAGATACTGTGTTTTTTTAAAAGCTTAAGGTCTGTGGCAACCCTGCATCAATCCAGTCTACAGGCGCCATTTTTCCAACAGCATTTGCTCACTTCGTGTCTGTCACATTTTGGGAATTCATGCAATACTTCAAACTTTTTTGTTATTATTATATTTGTTATGGTGATGACCAATGATCTTTGACTTACTATTGTAACTGTTTTGGGGTGTCACAAACCATGCTGATACAGACAACAAACTTGATTGATAAATGTTGTGTGTGTTCTGACTGCTCCCAACTGGTTGTTACCTGGTCTCTCTCCCTCTCCTTGACCTCCCTATTCTGAGTCACAACAATACTGAAATTATGCCAATTAGTAACGCTTTATCAGCCTATAAGTGTCCAAGTGAAAGGAATAGTTGCACATCTTTTACTTTAAATCAAAAGCTAGAATGATTAAGCTGAGTGAGGAAGGCATGTTGAAAGCCAAGATAGGCTGAAAGCTAGGCCTCTTGGCCAAACAGTTAGCCAAATTGTGAATGCAATGAAAAAGTTCTTGAAGGAAATTAAAAGTGTTACTCTAGTGAACACACAAATGTTAACAAAGCAAAACAGCCTTATTGCTGATGTGGAGAAAGTTTTAGAGGTCTGGATAGAAGATCAAACCAGCCACAATAGTCCCTTAAGTCAAAGCCTAATCCAGAGCAAGGCCCCAACTCTATTCAATTCTATGAAGGCTGAGAAAGGTGAGGAAGCTGCAGAAGAAAAGTCTGACGCTAGCAGAGTCTGGTTCATGAGGCTTAAGGAAAGAAGCTGTCCCCATAACATAAAAGTGCAGGGTGAAGCAGCCAGTAGAAGTTGCAGCAAGTTATCCAGAAAATCTAGCTAAGATAATGAAGGTGGCTACACTAAACGACTGATTTTCCATGTAGACAAAACAGGCTTCTTTTGGAAAATGTCATCTAGGACTTTCATAGCTAGAGAGGAGAAGTCAATGCCTGGCTTCAAAGCTTCAAAGGACAGGCTAACTCTTGCTAGAAACTCATGTAGCTGGTGACCTGAAGTTAAAACCAATGCTCATTTACCATTCTAAAAATGCTAAGGCCATTAAGAATTATGCTAAATCTACTCTGCTTGTGCTCTATAAATGGAACAACAAAGCCTGGAAGACAGTACATCTGTTTACAACATGGTTTACTGTATATTTGAAGCCCACCGTTGAGACCTACTGCTCAGAAAAAAAGATTCCTTTCAAAATATTACTGCTCATTGACAATGCAACTGGTCACCCAAGAGCTCCCTGATGGAGACGTACGAGATTAATGCTGTTTTCATGTGTGCTAACACAACATCCATTCTGCAGTCCACGGAGCAAGGAGTAATTTTTACTTTCAAGACTTATTATTTCAGAAATACATTTTGTAAGGCTACAGCTGCCATAGATAACGATTCCTCTGATGGATCTGGTCAAAGTCATTTGAAGACCTTCTGGAAATAATTCATCATTCTAGAAGCCGTTAAGAATATTCGTTAAAAAAATATCCGTGATTCATGGGAAGAGGTAAAATATCAACATAAACAGGAGTTTGGAAGTTTCTAACCCTTGCGGATGACTTTCAGGGGTTTAAGACATCAGTGAAGAAGTAATTGCAAATGTAGTAGAAATAGCAAGAGAACTAGAATTAGAAGTGGACCCTAAAGATGTAACTGAATTGCTGAAATCTCATGATAAAACCCCATCATCGAAGAGTTGCTTCTTATGGATACGCAAAGAAAATAGTTTCTCGGGATGGAATCTACTCGGGCTAAAGATACCGTGACGACTGTTGAAAAGACAACAAAGGATTTAGAACGTTACAAAAACTTAGTTGATAAAGAAGGCGTAGAGTTTGAGAGAATTGATTCCAATATTGAAAGACGTTCTACTGTGGGTAAGATGCTATCAAACAGAATTGCATGCTACAGAAAAATCATCATTCAAGGAAGAGTCAATCAATGCCGCCAACTTTGTTGTCTTATACTAAGAAATTGCAAGACGCCCCAACCTTCAGCAACCACCACCCTGAACTATCATCAGCCATCAACATCAAGGCAAGACCCTCCACCAGCAAGAAGATTATGACTCTCTGAAGGCTCAGATGATGGTTAGCATTTTTAGCAATAAAGTATTTTTTTTAACTAAGGCATGTATATTGTTTTCTTAGACATAATGCTATTGCACATTAAACACACTACAGTACAGTATAAGCATAACTTTATGTGCACTGGGAAACCAAAAAATTTGTATAACATGCTTTGAGAGCCTCACTTTATTACCGTGGTCTGAAAACAAACCGCAGTACCTCCAAGATACACGCCTGTGCTCTAGTTTTCTTCATAATTTACCACTTTCTGAAATTATATTTGTGCATTTTTTCCTCCACCATTACATATGCTCTATGAAGACAAAGATTTAGTCTGTCTTATTAACAACTGTACCCCTCACACCTAGATGCCCAGCATATAGTAGACACTCTAGAAATACTTGTTGAATGAGCGAACGAAACAAACTTGAAGGAGATTTGAGAGATAATAATAAATATTAACCAAAATAGAGGGGAAGCTAATAAATGCATAAGCTGATGATAAAAACCCTTTTGCATTGAAGGAGTTTTTGTTTGAAATCTAAGAGGGCATATATTGGAACCCTAAGGTTCCTACAAATTTTGATGTCCTAACACTGAGTCAAATAGACTTACCTTTACAAAACTTCACATGGTATTGTGGGAAAAGCAGTAGATGGGGAGTTAAGAGGCCTGGGTTCCAGATCCAGCTCTGTCATAAACTTACTTTCTGACTTTTAGCAAAATACTCCCTTTCTGTGCGGCCTCAGTTTTCTCTTGCCCAGAGTACTTACGCTTTGAGAAGGGATTTTGTTTCCGCTGCTGTATCCTACTTAGAGAAATACTGGGCCAGGACACCTGTCTAAAAACCATTTGCTGAGTGAATCAATGAACGAACAAAATGAGGAGACTGCACTTCATCTCTGAATCTTGCTTGTGAAGAAATATACCCCGCAAATGAATTTAGTTCATCGAGTACTTTCACATTCATGTTCCTGGGCTGCTCGTCCCAAATGAGTCACTTGTTTCCCGACACCACACTACACTCTGGGACACACGGCAGTACGGTTTACTCAATAAATTAACGAGTGAAGTGGAAGGGTAAGGGGGTGGTATTTCGGTTCTAAGATGAGTAAACTGACGCCAAAAGAAGTGACGGGACCCCACCGTTCGCGGAAACCGGCGCTGAAGCTTCTGAGCTCAGAACACTAACTCACTTTCCTGCCCCTTCCCTGGTGGCGCAGGACCAGGGTCCCGTCTTAGTTCATCCTTCTCAGTTTCTCTCCTTACTTTCCGTTAGCATGACCCACGGTCTAACCTTCCACTTTACCTGAATCGAGACCAAAAATCTCTGCGTGGCGCCCCTGAGACTATCCACGTGAAGCTTCTTCTGGCAACGCCGCACACCCAGAGACCCGCCATGTTCCATGAGAGCTTCAGGACAGAGCTCCGCCCCCAGCCGGCAGTGACGCAGCAAGATCAGCCAATCAAATGTAAGCTTAGTGGCAAGTGTTCCCTTTTTTCCTAGGTTAAGACTCACCAGCGGCTCCCTCACCCTTTGCACTCCGGGAAGTGTAGTTCGGTAGCCATTGCCGGGGGAGGCTGGACCCAGGAGCTCTCTCGTAGCATGACGGGAGTTGTAGTTGAGGGGCGCCCCGGGAACGTTCCGGGTGACGCCTTCTGGTCCGGGGGCGGGCGAGCATAGCGTTCTTTGGCTGAAAGCAGCAGGAACTGGCAACCGGGAGGAGGCTCTAGCGAGGCCTGAAAGCGGCGCAGCCAGGCAGGGGAGGGGTTTCGGGGTGGGGGCGGCCAAGTAGCGCATCTGACATGCTGCTGGGGTCGTGACCGCTTGGGGTCCGAGGCAGGACCTGGCCAGATCCAGCCTGGAGGCCTCGCCTTCTTCGGGCCTAATCTTCAGCGGCCGGGTAGGCCTTGCCGGAGGCTCCTTTTCGTGCGGCCACCCCGGATTCCTGCCCTGATTTTCTGTCCGAGAGATGGCCTCGCCTAGCCCCCCGCCAGAGCCAAAGGTAAGTCGCCCCTCCGGGTATCCCCGTTCTCTCGCCGTTCCCGAGCTAGGCCGCGCCACCGCCCCCCCACCTCTCGGGTCGCGGTCTTGAGGGCCAGCGCGGTGCAATGAAGTACCCCCTGATACACTGGGGCGCCGTTCGCGATCAAACTGACCACTGGCTCCGTTTTTCAAAAGTGACTTGATAAATCAGCTAAAGAAAATTGGTAATGCTCCAAACTATCGTTTTCATTTACGAGTGTTTCCAGGTGAGGTATCTTTTCTGATCCTCCCCTGTGTCTTCTACACCTGTCGAGATGCCTGGACCCAAAGTAGACGCTTGGAGAAATCTGAATTGAAACGGGTCTCAAGGCAGTGCTTGTAGAGAATCGAGTGGGGCAATAAGGTGCAGGAAAGTTGGGAAGGCCTTGGGGCAGCTTACTAAAATTCAAATATTAGGGCATAATGAGTAAATCAGAAAGCCTTATCCTTAGGTTCCTCACTACAGAGGACAAAGATCCAGCTCAGTTATCCTCTAATTTGATGTGCTTGTCTGAATTCTGTCGGTTCCCAGAATTGGGCCCCATTTGGAACTCTTAGTATCATGTTCCTCCTAGCCTACCGGGCCCTGACAAGTGATTGTTTCTGCTACTTTCAGTGGTAGAATTGTCCTTGAGACAAGAACTGACTACAGAAATCATACTGTTTCAGGGGTTGCTGACATTTGAGGATGTGGCTGTGTTTTTTACCCAGGAGGAGTGGGATTATCTGGATCCAGCTCAGAGAAGCCTGTATAAAGATGTCATGATGGAGAATTATGGAAACCTGGTCTCACTGGGTAAGAATCTGCCGTTTCTCTGATGAAAATATCTAAGAAACTATAAGAAATCAGAACACTTGAACTAGCACCGTACCAAACTGATTTGTTCCAAAGTTCTGATTCAAACCTTTCAGCCATGAATTGTTTCCATGACTCTCATCCCTACCGTTCTTGCAATGACCAAAATACAAGCTTTTCTGGCTTCCTATCTTCGTAATCTCATTCCCATATTGCTCTGTACTTTCCCTCCTGGCTCATCCTCCCACTGCTTTCCTCCCACCCCTTTTCACTCTGCCTTCTGGAGCCCCTGTTCCTCTTCACATAATGTTCCCTACCCCTCCTGGCCTTAACTGAAACCTGGCACTTTCCCAAGGACACCACTTCTCTGGCAGGGGCTGCTTATTCTCCTACATCCTCTTCCTTCCTCTCATCCTTTGTCTCAAGGCTGAAAGGGAAAAATAATTGTTCTCCTAACTTTTCAGTGCTGTTCCCAAAGCATTCGTTTTCCACCTTCAAACACAGTTTCTCTCTTTTGAGGTCTCAGCTGTCTTGCCCTACCCTCTCAATTCCTTTTCACTATCATCTGTCAGCTTTTTTTGGTTCCTCACATAGATTTTGTCACATTTCAGAATCTTCTCTTTGCTAACCCATACCATCGATCATGCTGTCATTACTTCAGCCTCACTGTATCTTGACCATATTGTCTTCAGGGACCCTGCTTTCCATTTTTATTCAGCACCTCACATCAATGATCCTACCCTCAATTTTGTCATTACAGGCAAATCTTAAACCCCAATATCTTATACTTTGACCAATATCTTATTTTTATTCAGGCAGTAGATGTTTATCGACTATAAGTAAACAGGGGTTACCAAAACAGACATGATCTCTGCCCACGTGGAGCTTACTGTAAATTCTTACCTGTCTACTTTTACTACCAAACCTATTCTTTTTTTTTTCTTTAATAAATTTATTTATTTATTTATTTTTGTTTGCATTGGGTCTTCGTTGCTGTGGGTGGGCTTTCTCTAGTTGCGGTGAGCAGGGACTCCTCTGTTGCAGTGCGTGGGCTTCTCATTGCGGTGGCTTCTCTTGTTGCGGAGCACGGGCTCTAGGCGTGTGGGCTTCAGTCGTTGTTGCACACGGGTTCAGTAGTTGTGGCTCGTGGGCTCTAGATCACAGGCTCAGCAGTTGTGGCACATGGGCTTAGTTGCTCCGTGGCATGTGGGATCTTCCTGGATCAGGGATCGAACCCGTGTCCCCTGCATTGGCAGGCGGAGTCTTAACCACTGTGCCACCAGGGAAGTCCAAACCTATTTATTCTTAATCTTTCCTGTTCCTTGACTTCTTTTTTCCCCCAGGCTCTCGACTGCCTCCTGACTTCACCTCCTTATCTAATCCATGGACCTATATATAAAATGATCACCAGCATGCTCTCTTGCCACCTTGTCATTATGTTCTACCCATTCTGCAAACTTCAAATCCTGTACTGATTATAAAATCTGCCTTTTCTTTTCTCCTACCTGAGTTGCTAAACACAGCAAGAGAAATTTTTTATCCAAACGGATTGGTGCCCTGTATACATACATGGCTTTTCTTTCTTCTAGTCTCCACTGGGTTTTTACATTTCAGCAAATTTTTTATCATTGATTTGCTCATGCCCCTGTTCCTTTTAGTGACTATTCCAGAAACTTAGAGAGTTTTCCTTGGGTCCATCACTCAGTGGTGGACCTCACCTTCTGTTTCACAGAGAAGACAGTGGCCACTACACATGAACTCTCAAGTTTTCTGCCCCTCATTGCACACTTAAGGTTGCCTGTCTTCTCACATTCTCCAAGAATTGATCAGTCTTTTTTTTTCTTATAGTTTCAGTCTCTATTCTTTCTCCCCTGGTACCTTTATTCTGATGATAGATATGTTCGTGGCTCTAGAACTCTCCTTTGAGCCACAGTCTCTCTTGCAGCTCCCTGTAACCTACTACTTGTTTGCTTCACAGCCAGATTTTTGTAAGAGTAGTTAAGGTGTGTTTTCTACTTCTTTACCTCCCATTATCTCTAATCCCCTTTTTGTGCCTCTACACCTTGCTCAGTTGTTTAACATTGGTGTGTAATAATCCAATTATCAAATGCAGTAGACTCTTTTTGGACTGTATTTAATTCTCTATAGATATTTGAAACTTTTTATTGCTTCCTTCTATGGCCTTGCATTCTCAGACTTCCTCTCAGACTGTATACCTTCTTTGGCAGACCTTATTTACACTCAGGTCATCAGCTACTGCTATGTGATGGTATGTCCCAAATCTTAATCTCTACTTAAGAGAGGCAGTATGGAGCCTAACTGTCCAAGTAAAAAATCCTGATTCCACCACTTACTAGCCTTGTGACTTAACCTTTCTGTGCCTGTTTTTTTTTTAATATAAAATGTAAATAATAATAGCACTTACCTCTTAGGATTATTATGAGCATTAACTCAGTTAATATATGTAAAGCATTTAGGACACTGACCAGCATGTAGTAAGTACAATATAAATGTCAACTGTTATCTTCATCATCATTGTCATTATCTTCTCTGTTGAACTCCAACTTCTTAGTCATCTCCTTTTGAAGACCACATAAATAACTCAGATAATCCACTAAGATCTCAAGGGCCTCCTCTTCAGAATTAAGTACTCCTTTCTCTGTGGTATCTTGTATACGCTTCCATTGTTGAATTTATTTCAGTGTACTATAATCATTATGTTATTTCTCTAAACAGACTGATCTTCAAGAGGACAGTAACTGTATTTTTTTTCATTTGATTTCTCCAGCACTTAGCACAGAGCCAGGCATGTATTATATGCTTCTTAAATATTTGGGTGACTGAGTGAATATAATTTAAGACTCAATATCTTTTGATAGAATTATTGCATTAGCCTGTAAACTAGCCCTGTGCTTCCAGTCTCCCTTTATTCTAATATGTTCTCTTTACTGCCACCAAAGTGACTTTGTGTTATTAACTGCTTATAACTTTTGGTGATTTCTGACAGCTTAAAGGATAAAAATCTTAATTTTTTGTCCTGCATACTAGCACCTCGTTATACAGCCCCTGCCTAGCTTTCTAGCCTCATCTGTTTTCCAGGATACCACTTCAGTCTCCAGCCATGTCAGGCTAGGTATTTTTTTCCATTTAGCTATGGTATCTCTGAGTCACTGACAGCTTTTTCCACCCGTATGGTGCCCTGGTTGATAATACCAGGCAAATGCCCAGCCTTGCCTGTGCCTAGTACTGTAAAATGGCAGTGAGCCCATCTGTGATCTCCTACTTTTAGGCTGTCTTCTTTATTGTAGCTGAAATACAGCTTTTCATCAGTTATTATTTCTCCCCTCACAACCTGTTCGTCCTCCTCTGTAAACTCTATATCCATCCCCTTGATGAGCGCTGCCTTGATGAGAAATTACAGTTATTAAAAACTATTCCACTATAGTGTTTTCCTCCACTTCATCCTGTTGCTCTACTTAACACAACTCATCTAGCTTTGTAATTTTGCCTCTTCAGTCATACCTATCCTTTCTATTTTTCTTTAAAAACTTTAGGAACTATATTGATGATACAGCTGACAGTTTGATCTCTTAGTTCTTGATCTTTCAATTCTTTCAGCTGAAATAGACTTCTTTGGTTTTAATGACTTATCTCCAGACAACTTGAGCCAGATTGGACCTTGACAGAATTGGGAATTGCTGTACCTGTAAGACCTTAAATTCACTGTTTTCCTCCTTTAATTATAGGCTCTTTCCAATTATTTGTTCACCTACTCATTCATTCGATAAATAATTATAAAGCACTGTGCTAGGCCTAGGAATGCAAGTCCTTCCCCATTCTCTCATTCTTTTACCTAGAAAACTGAGAGGCAACTGTGTACTCTAGAAAAATTAGCTATGACCAGAGGATGGGAACATACAAGCACGGCAGATACCTCAGAAGGTGGTTATAGCTACCAAGCCCAGGTCTAATGGCTAGTCATTTCTAAGCTGCCATGTGTGGAAGCCTAGACTCACTTATTTTACCTGTCTTTCTGTTTGACCTATTTGTTTTCATGCTTGTGCCTCTCTGTTGTATTTACTTCAGCAATACATTATATTTCATGTCTGGTAAGATTAAGTCACTCATATTCTCTTTCAGGGTATACAGTTGACCTTTGAACAACGCGGATTTGAAATGCTTGAGTTCTCTTATACATTATTTTTTTTCACTAAATACGTAGTACAGTACTACACTGTCTGTGGTTGGTTGAATCTGCGGGTACAGAACCATGGATATGGAGGGCCAACTGTAAAGTTATATATGGATTTTCAACAGTGTGGAGGGTCAGTGCCCCTAACCCTCATGTTGTTCAAGGGTCAACTGTACTTAACTAGTTTTCTGCATTCTTCTGGTTGAAATTTAGATTACTTGGGGTTTTTTAACTGGCTCGTGGGATTTTTGTTGGAATACAGTTAGGTTTGTTGGTTGGTTTGGGAAGAAATAAGATCCTTATAATGTTGACTCTCTTTAGCAATTTGGTTGACTCTATTTAATTGTCTATGTCCTTTAGAAAAATTGTATGGATTATTTTTATGAATCTTGCATTTCTTGTAGATACATTCCTAGGTTTTATGGGTTTTATTATCATGAAAAGCATATTTTATTTTTCTATAATATTTACTAACTGGTTATTCTTGGTGGTAAGAACCAGTATTTGTTTTATATGTCAGTCCTGTTATCACTATTATATTTCATTTAATTCTTTTAGGAATTTTGGGTAGGCATTCATATCATCTGTGAATAATGTAATTTTGTGTTATTCCTTTGAGTAAAACCCTGGAACAATATCCACTGGGTAAGCATTATGAAGAAACTTTACCTTCTCAAAAGGAACTTACAATCCAATGAAAAGAGAAAGTTAAAAGTACAGTGTAATAATACTATAATGCAGTCATGGACAAGGGCTGGTGATCAAAAACAGAGCGCTTAAATCATCTATTGGACTAAGTGAAGGCCTTATGGTTGCTTTGCATTGAATTTTAAAGAGAAACCAAGAGTTTCCCAAGTAAACAATGTTGGTGGACATTTCATAAATGAGATATGCCAAGAAATGGCATAAAAGACTAAAGCACGAGCAATTTGCCCACTTGAAGTGTGAGAGCTTGGGTAGGAGGGTGAATTAAAGCTTAAGAGACCTCATGAAGTGCTGAGCATCATTGTGTAAAGGGATTTGATTTGATTTTAGAGATAATGGAGCGCTAGTGAATCTATAGGTGGTGACATGATTAGAATTCCATTTTATGAAGATCTCTCTGGATTCAGTGAAATAGATACAGCCTAAAGACAAGAGCCAAGGATTATTAGATGGCTTTTGCAATAATCCAAGGAAAACAGAGAGAGAAGGCAAATGCTAAAGAGTAGAATCATTGATTTGGTGATTGATTAATGGTAAGAAAAAGGGAGAAATCTAGGATGATTTCCTGCTTTGGGACTTTAGTGTGATGGATGGTGATGCCTCTCAAGGGAAGATGATTAGAGGTGGGGACAGACATGACAGCAAATGATGATGGTCATGTTAATTGTGAGCTCTTTTTGAGACATTTAAGTGGCAGTATTCAGAGGGTGTGTATATAGAGCAAGATAAGGATGTAAACATGGGTAACAATAACCTTAAACAGTTGACAAAGGAAGAAAAATACATGAGGGAAATGTATTAGAAAAGGGCAAAGAAAAGAAGTAGGGAGGGACCTAGAATATAATAGCACAGGAACAAAAACAGTGTCAAGAAACAGGAATAGTCCACAGTATCAGATGCTGCTGAGTAAAATAAGGACTAAAAATGCCTATTGTATTTGAAAGTCATTGGTGATTTAATGAGAAGTTTCTCTAGATTCTGGAAACAAATCAGATTTTATAGTAGGTTGTAGAATAGATTGAATGGGAAGAGGTTGGTCATTGAAAACATAGGAAACGGACAGGTACAGTGTTAAGATTTTTTTCAAATCTTGCATTTCACCTAGAAAAGGATTTCAGGTTTCAGGATAAAGTTGGATATATTTGTATGTTGGTAGGAAGGTGTCAATGGAGAATACAGATTGAAGAAAGAGGAAGAAATGGTAATAACTGAACAAGTGCCCAGAGGCAAGTGGGATCAAGAGAGAGTAGATGAATTAGCTTTGGATAAGAATGGGATATATCTTCATGTACCACTGAAGGTAATTTTATAGGTAGGAGGTAGAATGGTGAGGGAGTTCTCTCATACTTTTTCATTGAGTGAAAGAAAACACAGTGTACTGAAAGTGAATTTGAGAGAGAGCACTGTAAGTAGACTTAGGCAGAAATAAAGTTTCTTAGGGAAATAAGAAGAAGTTTTTTTGGAATAAAATAATGACTGAAGTAAGTGAAAAGAAACTTCAAAGATGACTCCACAGTTAGAAGACTAGAAAATTGAAAGAAAAGAGGAAGTCTAAAAAGGGAAATTGTTTAGGGCCAAATATAAATTTGGTGGTGATACAATCTTCTCATGGAGTTATCCAACAGGCAGCAAGAGACAGAAAATCAGGAAAGAAGTCAGAGGCAGACTTAAGTGTCCTCTATGCTGCTCTGTCATATCATAGACCATTATGTTATCCTTCTTCCAACGCATGCAAGATTATCATTTCTCAGATGTCATGCAGACTCTCAGTTGGAAATAGATGGTTCCAACTTGTGTCTTATATCTTTAAAGCCATGAGAATTATGTATACTTGAAGAATGTAGTATTTGTGGTAGGTGAAGTCATAAGCTACCACAGACTGTTCTTTTTCTTAGTTTCTTCCATTAGCTCTAACCATGTTCCTTTTGTTTTTTTTTCCTGTTTTTCTATATCATAGAGTCCATGTCACTTCAACCCAGTTTTTTAAAAGCCATTTGTCTCTTGATGTAGGAGCTATTTTACTTAATATTTTCTTTACCATATTATATTCTTTCCCCATTTGTACTTGTCACCCATTCCATTTGGTAGGGGGCTTCTTGCCTTATCTCTAAATCCTAACTCATTATACAATGCCTGGAATGCTTTTGATCACAATAAATAAATTCTTATTAATGAGTGAATTGTTGTTTCCCCTGGTTTTTGTCTTTTATCCTTCTCAGCATCATTTTATGTGTTCTTTTCTGTCAGTTATTTGGTTTATTCACATTCCCATAATGCTACCTCATCCTAAATTTTCCTGAACCGACTGTTTTCTTCCCATGTTATCCTTTCTTCCTTAATAGGCTAGTTTATCCTGACACTACTTGTTTTACTTCTTTGTTTGCCCATCTTACCTTGCATAATTCGCTGTTGATTTATCAGCCCTTCCTCCTTTCTCCTGCTGATGCATTTTGTGCCTCGTAAACACTCTTTTCATACCCTTTCTCCAAGAAAAACATTTCATTTTATCAGATAACTAATACTAAATATTTATATAGCTTGTACTGTTTGCCAGGTAGTTCTAAATGCTTTATGTATATGAACTAATGTAACCATCACAAGGATGCTGTGATGTAGTAAACTACATTTTATGCACATAGTAGATCATATCTTAATTATCTTATTTTTCTGACAGTTTCTCCTTGCTGGCAAGAGCTAGGCTGATGTTTCTATTTTCCATTTATCATTCCAGATGTTTTGAACAGAGATAAGGATGAGGAGCCAACTGTGAAACAAGAAATTGAGGAAATTGAGGAAGAAGTGGAACCACAGGGTGTAATAGTTACAAGAATCAAAAGTGAAATTGACCAGGATCCTATGGGTAGAGAAACCTTTGAACTTGTTGGTAGGTTAGATAAACAGAGAGGAATCTTCTTATGGGAAATACCAAGGGAATCTTTGACCCAGGAACAAAGAATGTTCAGAGGAAACACTAGCATTATCCGTAAGAGACCAAATTCAGAAGAGAAATGTCATAAATGTGAAGAATGTGGAAAGGGTTTTGTCCGCAAGGCTCATTTCATTCAACATCAAAGGGTCCATACGGGAGAAAAACCTTTTCAATGTAATGAATGTGGGAAAAGTTTCAGTCGCAGTTCATTTGTTATTGAACATCAGAGAATCCACACTGGGGAAAGGCCCTATGAGTGTAATTACTGTGGAAAAACCTTTAGTGTGAGCTCAACCCTTATTAGACATCAGAGAATCCACACTGGAGAGAGACCCTATCAGTGTAACCAATGTAAACAGAGCTTCAGCCAGAGAAGAAGCCTTGTTAAACATCAAAGGATTCACACAGGTGAGAAACCCCATAAATGTAGTGACTGTGGGAAAGCCTTCAGTTGGAAATCACACCTAATTGAACATCAGAGAACTCACACTGGTGAGAAACCCTATCACTGTACCAAATGTAAGAAAAGCTTTAGTCGAAATTCATTACTTGTTGAACATCAGAGAATTCACACTGGGGAAAGACCCCATAAATGTGGTGAATGTGGGAAAGCCTTTAGATTAAGTACATACCTTATACAACACCAAAAAATCCACACTGGTGAGAAGCCTTTTCTTTGTATTGAATGTGGAAAAAGCTTCAGTCGGAGCTCATTCCTTATTGAACATCAGAGGATCCATACAGGTGAAAGACCTTATCAGTGCAAAGAGTGTGGGAAAAGCTTCAGTCAACTTTGCAACCTTACTCGTCATCAGAGAATTCACACAGGGGACAAACCCCATAAATGTGAGGAATGTGGAAAAGCCTTTAGTAGAAGCTCAGGTCTTATTCAGCATCAGAGAATCCACACCAGAGAGAAGACTTATTCATACAATGAAACCAAGGAAAGTTTTGATCCAAATTGCAATCTTATTATACAGCAGGAAGTCTACCCTAAGGAAAAATCTTATAAATGTGATGAATGTGGGAAAACTTTTAGTGTCAGTGCTCATCTTGTACAACATCAAAGAATCCACACTGGTGAAAAGCCCTACCTATGTACTGTATGTGGGAAAAGCTTCAGTCGGAGCTCATTTCTTATTGAACACCAGAGAATCCACACTGGTGAGAGACCCTATCTGTGCAGACAGTGTGGCAAAAGTTTTAGTCAACTCTGTAATCTTATTCGACATCAGGGTGTTCACACAGGTAATAAACCCCATAAATGTGATGAATGTGGGAAGGCCTTTAGCCGGAACTCAGGCCTTATTCAGCATCAGAGAATACATACAGGAGAAAAACCTTATAAGTGTGAGAAGTGCGACAAAAGTTTCAGTCAACAGCGCAGCCTTGTCAACCATCAGAAGATCCATGCAGAGGTGAAAATTCAAGAAACCCACGAATGTGATGCTTGTGGGGAAGCCTTCAATTGCCATATATCTCTTATTCAGCATCAAAAATTGCACACTACATGGATGCAGTAAACATAGAGAAATACTTAAGCTTGGTTTGACTTGAGACCAGCTACCCAAGTGCAGTTTCAGTATGGCTCAATGTGAGTCAAGATTTAGATAAAGCAGGTTCTCTTTGGCCTCAGGCAAATGGTTTCTAAAGGTTCTGTGAATAATAGGCAGCTGCCCACAGGCAGTTGAAGATTTCCATTACTCTTTGTTTTGACGATCATAGAGAAGGACTCAGTAATTTAAGCATCTTTCTTTTACAAATCTTTCAGCAGAGAGGTTAAACCCAGGTTCAGAGCACTTAGTTATAATTAATAAAGGGAGAAGAACAAAGTTACATTGGCATAAGGGAGTTGGAAGCAGCTGATGTTAGAAAACTAGTATAATTGCTCAGAGTCCTCTGGCACCATAATATATGGTGGTTCTTTCAGTTCCATGACGTGTTTGGCTATGCATGCCAAGTCCAATGATTAAGCATATGCTTAAGTTTTCAAGGAAACAAACCCCCCATTTTTTAAAAAACTGGCATCCAAAGCTTTTGTCATTGTCTAATCCAGTTGTTTGGCATGTGGGTTAAAGGCAGTTCCAATGCCATGTGGTTCCCAGATCTGTGAAATGAGTGGACCATTAATTTTACATATAAAGTGAATGTACAGATTATGTAATTAACAAACCTAGCAAAGGTGTTACCAAGGAGCCTTTGGGAGTGCCTTTTCTTTTTTCCCAAGATGGGCCCAAAAAGGTGGAGGAAGACACTGTTCTTTTTGTGCCCTCCAATCTGTGAAAGATATTTGTAGTCCTAGACAAATTAAATCTTATTCCTCCATTACCAGTAGCATGTGAAAGTGTAAATATTTTGATTACCAAGAGTTGGAAATAAAAAGACCTGGAATCTATGCTAGGAAGCTGAGATATTTTGGTATTGCTTTGATTTTTATGGTAACTAGACTTTGCATGCAATTTTAAAATCCTTATTTCTGGTTCTAGGGCTTCCTTAGTTAATGGTTATTATAAACCTATTCAGCTCTTCTAATCATTAAACCTGTTTTGTTTTTTGCTTTGTGTAAGAGTTATTTGTTACTCTAGTGTAAAATCTATCCTGTCAAATATATTACAGCATTTAAAAGTTAGAATCAAGGATTTAAAGGAAACTGCTCTCACTTGTTCTACCTCTGACTTGTTACCTTTTCTGGGATAGTTCAATTAAGGTTAAATCCAGGTTCTTTAGTTCCTGAGTATATAATTCCAAATCACCAGGACTCGGTAATTCTAATTTCCTAATAGTTTAAGCAAAAGACCTCACTTTCAACTATAACCTAGACATTCTAAACATCACCTCCAAACTTTCATCTTCCCATCTCTGAGTATGTGCGTATGTGTGTGTGCATGCACACGTAAATGTGGGTGTTATGGTATGTGTAGAAATACACCTCTCTGTACACTTCCTTATTCAAATTAAGTACTCATAGTTACCATACAGTTAACTTTTTAAAACAGAGTTTGTAACTCAGTGAATAGTACAAAAGGTAGCTGATAATGCACTTAATTTTTCAATAAAATTATCCTCCTGCCCTAAATCTCCCTGTTTTACTTGTTCTGCACCAGTGGTTCCCCAGCCCAGAGTCACAACTAATAATGAGGTTCTTAGAAATCCAGAGATGGAATCCTGTGTTTTGAAAAACCTAACACAAAGTGTATGTTTTCACTGCATGCACACGAAAACATTTCTCTGCTTTTTGCTGAAATTGCACTGTATCGTATGACTGTCTTGCTGAGCAGAAGTTCTGGCTGTTGACCTCACTGTAATTTGGGGCCATGGTCATTTGAGATATTCCTAAAAGTATGTAATTTTTAACATCCTTGAATGTGAATCTGGAGTGACAGCTCCAAACTCCAGTAACGGCGAAACAGTTCTTGCTTATGTATACAATTCATTGGCTGTAAAAATCATAGCCAAAAAAGGTGATTTTTTTTTTTTAAAGCAAGTACACTGCAGTATACACTGCTGTTAGAAATGTGATAGAAATGCTGATAGAAATGCGCAGAGGACTTTAGAGAGGGATATGAAGTGCCAGAAGATGAGGGAAGGAGAAAGTTATATCTTTCAAGAGGAAATAATGCCTAAGATGAGGCTAAAAGACAAGTACCAGGAAAGATGAATACTGTCTGAAGATGAAGTTGTGAGAGGATCTGGTAGCTACAGAGTGAACTGATTGCTTGGTGATGGGAATGTGGTAGGAGGTAAGGTGCCCATAAACAAGAGTTATAGTGCTAAAGAGATAGGACTTGATTTCTCCTGAAATCCTGTGGTAATGTTTTCCTTGTAGGTAAGTATGGTGTGTATAAGAAAAGGACGCATTTTAAGAATATAGCTCAGTGGATTTTCACAACTAAACCTCTATATAACTGCTACCCAGCTTAAATATTACTGGTACCCCAGATTCTTCCCTTGTGTACCTTTCCAAATACTACACAACACACATCTTGTGGTGCCTCCACTTTAACTCAGGAGACAATGTGGAAGTGAATAGGAGGGAAAAAATTGGCTCTTGACCTTTTTAAGATCTGGGGGTCTTATCCTCAGGAAGTTGCACAAAGTAAGCATTCAAGGGCCTGTGGTTTCCGTGTTAACTTCAAGAGTCTCTTAGAGTAGTACTACTGAGAGATTGTGGTGTCTTTAAGGCAGTGGGAATGAAAGGAGATGAACTTGAGAAATACAGAGTAAAACCTGATTGCTAATTGGATGAGGAAGGTGAAAAAGAGTAAAGATTCAAGGTGGGTTTGGGTGGCACCTGGTATGGAGTAAGGAATTAATTACTAAAGTTTTTGAGCGTGTAATGTTTGGCTTATCTGTGAGACAGACACGTCTGAAGATAATTGGAGATGTGGACATGGTGCACAGGGAAGATCTAGGTTAGAAATTGATTTAGGAATTCACATGTTTAGACACAGAACTGAATTAAGTAAGATTTAAGGAAAGAATAAAGCAAGAAAAGAAATCCAGGGATGGAATCCTGAGGCCCACTCTTGTTTAGTGGATGGGCAAGATTCAAAGGAGACAGGAACAGCCAGAAGTATCAAAAACCCAGTACATAGTGATAACTAGGAAAGTGACCTAGAAGAGTGCTGCAGAGGCATCAAAGAAAGGTTGAAGAGTGTCCTTTAGATGGATTATTAGAAAGTCATTAATGAGTACTATAAGAACAGCTTCTGAAATTGGGAAGGGCCAGTTTTCAGGGGCTTAAATGGTGTCTGAAGAGTGTAGATCATCAATTCTCAAATACTATCAATTCATGGTGAAAAGTTTACTATTCTACATTCAAATGGTAAAAACAAGGACAATAGAGTAGCTTTGTAAAAAAGCTAAATTGAGGGCTTCCCTGGTGTCGCAGTGGTTGGGAATCCACCTGCCAATGCAGGGGACGTGGGTTCATGCCCCGGTCTGGGAAGATCCCACATGCCGCGGAGCGGCTAGGCCCCTGAGCCATGGCGGCTGAGCCTGCGCGTCTGGAGCCTAGGCCCGCGTACCGCAAAAAAAAAAAAAAAAAAAAAAAAAAAAAGCTAAGTTGATTGAAGAACTTAATCTTTTTCTGAAATAATGCCCCCCTTTTAAAATAAAAAAGTCCTTTCGTGAAATAATAGTAATTTTGGCCTGTTGAATGTATGTCTTTAGTTAAAAAAAAATGGCAATCCTTTTTTGATTATTCGTCTTACTTAATTTTACTGGTCTGTAAAAGGGAATAAAAAGTAGATTGTGAATATGAGGAGGGATATAGATCAAGATTAAAGAAAAAAAGTATTTTTCCATTCTGAATAGATAGCCAGTTGAGGGAGAAGTTGAAGATAAAGGAGAGCAAATGGAAATTGAGTTATTAGATAAGCAAAAATGAATTTTAGCATTAATGGAAGGATTTACTATGGAGGCTTTCTTCCTCCCATTTGGGAGAAAAGGAAAGAGGACAGATTTAGTGTCTGGGGGAAGGGGAAGAAATAGAATACACTTGAGATGACCCATTTCCAAAAAATAGTCAAATTCATGTTTTGAGAGTCAGAGAAGGAGAGGGGTGGCCACCATGAGGGGTAGAGTTGGGAGCCTTGTCAATAGTAAAATTTGGAGTAGCAATTAGGGACAATGGAAGAGAGAACCAAACAAAAACTTGAGGCGGGCTTGTGGGGTTTTGTTTAGGGCCCCACTAAAGTAAAAGACTGAACTTTTAATGGCATTACTCAAATTCCTTATGTGAATTAACACATGGAACAATTTTGAAAGAAAATTAGGGTTAAAGTAGATGAAGCAAAAAAATATTAATTAGTATATCTTTTGGGGTTCTCCAGAGAAGCAGAACCAATAAACCAATAGGATGGATGGATGGATAGACAGATAGATAGATAATAAGAATTGGCTCATGTGATTATGGAGTACAAGAAGTCCCATGGTATGCTGTTCATAAGCTGGAAAACTGAAAGCCAATGATGTAATTCAATCTGAGTCCAAAGGAGCTTAAGAACCAGGAGCGTTGATGTCCAAGGACAGAAGATGCATACCCCACTTGGGCAGAGAACAAATTTGACCTCATTCATTTTTGATTCAGGCCCTCAACAAATTGGATAATCAAATCAGCATGGTTGAGGGCAATCTTCTTTACTCAGTCTAAGGACTTAAATACAAATCTCTTTCAGAAACACCCTCAACAGACACACCCAAAGACAATGTTTCACCAACATCCCTTAGTCTAGTAGAGTTGAAACATAAAATTAGCCATCACAGTAGGTAACAGTTAAAAATGAGCAGGTGGAGAGGGTGTGGAGAAAAGGGAACCCTCTTGCACTGCTGGTGGGAATGTAAATTGAAACAGCCACTGTGGAGAACAGTATGGAGGTTCCTTAAAAAGCTAAAAATAGAACTACCATATGACCCAGCAATCCCACTACTGGGCATATACCCTGAGAAAACCATAATTCAAAAGGACACATGTACCCCAATGTTCACTGCAGCACTATTTATAATAGCCAGGACATGGAAACAACCTAAATGTCCAACAACAGATGAATGGCTAAAGAAGATGTACATATATACAATGTAACATTACTCAACCATAAAAAGGAATGAAACTGGGTCATTTGTAGAGATATGGATGGGCCTAGAGTCTGTCATACAGAGTGAAGTAAGCCAGAAGGAGAAAAACAAACATCATATATTAACACATTAATGTGGAATCTAGAAAAATTGTACAGATGGACCTATTTGCAGGGCAGGAATAGAGATGTAGACATAGAGAACGGACATGTGGACACGGGGGGAAAGGGAGGGGTGGGATGAAATGGGAGATTAGGACTGACCTATCTGCACTACCATGCGTAAAATAAATAGCTAGTGGAAACACGCTATAAAGCACAGGAAGCTCAGCGTGGTGCTCTGTGACGACCTAGATGGGTGGGATGTGGAGTGGGGGGTGGGAGGAAGGTCCAAGAGGGAGGGGATATAGGTATACATATAGCTGATTCACTTCATTGTATGGCAGAAACTAACACAGCACTGTAAAGCAGTTATACTCCAAAAAAAGAAAAATAAATAAAATGAGGTGAGGGAATTCCCTGGTGGTCCAGTGGTTAGGACTCGGTGCTTTTACTGCTGTGGGACTGGGTTCAATCCCTGGTTGGGGAACTAAGATCCTGCAAGCCACACAGCACGGCCAAAGTAAATATATAAATAAAATGAACAAGTGAAAGGAGTCTTTGGTGGCAAAAAAAAGAAATTACTGTAATACTCCATTTCTCTGTAATTTTGATGAGTGAGGCCTTTCACTTTCATCTGTCTTCCTAAAGGAGGATGTCATCAGCAAATCTAGGGGCATACACAGCATACCCAGTTGAGAATATTTTCTTGCAGAGTACATTTCAACTTAAAAAAAACTCTAGTTCAGATATTCCAATCATTTTTTGAAGTTACTGTTCCTAATTTGTATTGGTTATCCTTCCTTCTCCACCTCCTTCAAAAATGTTTTGTGGCCTTGGGTATGGTAGGGATGAGCTGACTGGTTTTTTCCGTTTTTTTGTTTTTTGTTTTTGGCTGTGTTGTGTCTGTTGCTGCGCGTGGGCTTTCTCTAGTTGCGGCGAGTGGGGGCTACTCTTCGTTGTGGTGCGCGGGCTTCTCACTGCAGTGGCTTCTCTTGTTGCGGAGCACGGGCTCTAGGCACATGGGCTTCAGTAGTTGTGGCTCACAGGCTTAGTTGCTCTGCGGCATGTGGAATCTTCCGGGACCAGGGATTGAAACTGTGTCCCCTGCACTGGCAGGCGGATTGTTAACCACTGTGCCACCAGGGAAGTCTGCGGGTTTCTTTTTAATTAAGGCCATCTCTATAACCTTGACGCATGGACAAACAGAAAAAGGCCAGATACATTTACTTTACTGCACAAATGGTACGAGTCCAATTAACATGTATTTTTTAAAATATCTGCCAGGTACTATGTTAATAGTATAGGTATTATTAGTTGCATAGTGGCATTCAGCAGTCCTTTATTCTCTTCACTGGGGAGTAAATAGCAAGTCATATGTATTCCATAGCATAAAGACTGGGTGTAAAAAAATCACCCAGCTTTCCAAGACACATAGTTTAGATACATTTTGTACAAATAAAACATAGTTCATATCTTTGCCTGTGCTATTTCCAGTCCAGGAGCCATGTTCTCAAGAACATACTTCTGATGTCAGTCCAATGACTAAGATAAACCTCTATATCACACTGACAGTCATTGTGTCCCTGGATCCAAGAACTGCACTCTGACTTCTTTGGCCTGTAAATTCCCCCAGGGTAAAACCAGGGCAGGACAAGGAAAAGTTGGAAGTGGCTGCATAAAGATGCCTTGACCTTGGATATCGTAAGAGAGAAGGGTAGAATTCTCTGACACGTGAGACCTCGGGCTACAGCTTAACCCTGGTTGTTGTGAACTGCTGGAAGAATTAGTGCTATGGTTAGAATATGCTCTATATTTCACTGTGCCAGCATACTCAAAGGGCTGAGTCTATGCATGTATGTAAGCCTCTTTTTGAGAATTAGATGTAAAAGAATTTTGAATTTTCATTTGTCTCAGTGCTTGCCTCTCAAGTTCCAGTATAACAGAGACTTATTAGAATGCTAAATAGCTATGCTACGCAAGGAAAGTTTGGGGGTGTTGTTCTCCCCAATCTAAAGATGTCACAACCACTCACTGGCTTCCACCACCAAGAGGCTAGGCCCTATGTTGAATTGTTATGACGCACACTTAGCTGGCTTCCAGTTTCCTCCCAATCTTCTACATTCTAAAAACTAATTTTCAGCAATACCCTCTATTATGTTATTCCCTGCTCAAAATTATTCACAGGTCCCTATTTCTCATTACTTCAAGGCAAAACTTTTCATAAAATCCCTGTCCTATCTACCCTCGCACTCTACTGTGCCACTCCACTTGGCCTCACCATTTTAACCTAATTTCCCATAATTTCCCCAAAATACACAATCTGAGCTCTAGTCAGGACACAGTTTTCATCTTCACTTCCACTCAAATGCCTGTGCCATTCTTCAAGAGCCAACTGACAGAGAAAAATATATTTATTCATGACTTATATATCTGGCACTTTGCATAAAATATTGCTAACCTAACAGCAACGCTATTTTATAGATGGGAAAACTGAGACTCAAGATCCCAAGATCATATAACTAGCAATAAACTGTCTGCAATTCATCCCACCTCCTTTGATTTCGGCACCTTGCCTATGCCACTGTAATTTAGCACATTACTGTATACGATTTTGTTTCTTAACTGTATCCTTGCCTTCCTCATCACAGTGGTAAGCATACAAGGACCATGTAGTATCTTTACAGCACCAAGCATACAGTAGTGCTAAATCAATACTTGCCGACTGATTTTATATATGTCTACATATACTGACACCCAGTACTGAGTGTTAGACTATTTCAGGAGCCTTAGGACAGAGTATGTTACAGCTAGAAAACCATATATGAGTAATGAAAAAAGAGCTGTAGCTGACTGTGTCGAGCTTTGCCATTACTCCTGTCTCAATTCATCCTCTCTAGAAAATAGGCTTAGAGAATTGGTAGCATTCCATGAGCCCTCAGGGCTCTACTGAGCATGGATAGTTCATCTGTTACTCTAGAAGCATGGCAGATATTGTTCTAAGGACAGGTTCAAAATTTTTTTTTTAATTTTTAAATTTATTTTTTTATACAGCAGGTGGTTCAAATTCTTTATCCAAGATCTTTGAGGGTATATGTGTTTTGGAAATCTGTTAACTTTCATATTTTAGAGAGCAAATATATGTTTATGCTATACATTGTATAACTCCCTCTATAGGATCTGAGTCAGCATCTAAGATCAGACACATCTCTGCTTCCCATCAAGTGGAATCAAGATGACAGCCTTGAGTCAGGGTTTGCCACCAAATAATTTGCTGCAAACTTTTGAGAAAATTTTTGGTTTTTACAGCTTTTTGGATTTCAGAATTGTGGACAAGGGATTTTGAACATGTAATTGAGATGTACTGATTCATTTAATCTCTCAATAACTTGCAATACTATTATTTTGGAGCTGAAGAAACTGAACCACAGAAAGGTTATATAAGGTGTCCAAGGTCACATGGCTAGGAAGCAGCAGAGCCAGCATTTGAACCTAGACTGTCTGACTCCAAAACCTGTGCTTTTCACCACCAAGAGTACTACCTCCCCAGAGGACTTTGCAAATCACACTAGCCTAAGTCTCGCCTACTGTTTATGTGACCTTGAACAACTGCCCTAGCACAATGAATGCCAGTTTCCTCCATTGTTGCTGTGAGTGAAATGTAGATGTCAGCTGGAGTCTTTTACCCCAGGACAGCTAGACCAGATAGTCTCGAAGTCCCATTCCTGATTTGCCTAAAGCCTGCTCCAAGATTTCTGCAAGTTTTAGAGGCTTATATTCTCATTGTCACAGTTGGCTTCTGCTTCTGCTAAATCAATTCACATTATGAATCATTATGAGTCATCTCAGCATCTTGTTTTTGTAAAGGACGATGTGGACTCATATGTGAAACTTAACTCTCCCTCTCAAGAAGACAAATATGTTTATACGGTTGATATTTCTCCTGTTCTCAAAAGTCTTTTAGTCACTTCTCCACAATTCCACATTGCCCTAGCTTCTCCCTGCCTTTTCTCTTTCCCCTCCTTTCTCATTTCTTCCTTTCTCCTCACTCATTTTCCTGCCCCTTCCCTCCCTTCTCTCCCTCTTCCTTTGCAGAGCAAAACCAAATTCCTCTTTTATTTCTCCCAGCATTTAGTAATTTTTTCTTGGCCTCGGCTTTTGCTCCTTATGCCTTCAAGGTATCATCTTCTCTCAGTGAATTATCAAAGTGTTTTCTCACACAAAGGCAGTTCCTTTTCTAAGAGTTCCTTCCCTTTTGTCACCCTGTGATGTCCAACCTAAATGTCACCTTCTCCCTTTCTGCCGCCAGCCATACTGACAGACTCTCCTCTACACTTCCCAACCCCCAGTCAATGGCATTTGTGTTTCTGACTTAGCCACTCAAACTTAATTGTCTGGTATGCAAATACCATGGCTACCCTAAAGCTGAAACTTCTTTTAATTACTTTCAGTGCCTACTACCAGGTTTTATTTTTAGTAGGTGTTCAAAAACTACTAGAATAAATCTGACAGTGTACCAAAAGCTAGGACGTAACTAATATATTCACTCAGTGATCACACAGTTAATAGGAACTGCAGTCTGTAACACTTGTCTTCGTATTACCATGAGTGAAGGAAATTACTGGGGTTGAGGTTTCAAAGACAACTGTAGTGCTTTAGTCAGGAAAATATATCAGATGATAGCCAGGGAAAATGCATTATATAAATCCTCACGCTGAGTGAAATGTAATTCAGCCTTGACCAAAAGACATAAATAGCTCAGCCTTGATTATAAATTCATACCCAACCCATAAATGAGAATCTGAAAGGTTTCTTTACAACTTAGGGTCAGTGATGCTGAATAAGCTCTAGATAAAAATTTTCTGGCAGAAAAGCTTTGTCACACCAGGTGTTACCAGCATTTAGGACAGCTTAGCACATCAACTACTTGCTGACTGAGTGGATGAATACAAAAAGAAATGTAAAAGACCTATAGCACTGGTGGCAGAGGTATTGAACACTGCCTGTTGCCCTGCCCTTACCTTCCTCCATGGCCATGTGTCCATTACAGGAGAAAGAGACCGGAATTCTAATCTCTCAACTCTATCCTAAACCCCTAAATATATGACCTTCAGCAATTAATTTTTCTAGGCTTGGTTTTATCATCTGTAAAATGAAAGCCTTGGGTTAAATGACCTCTAAGGTAGGTCTGAATTGCTTATATGAATATATAGTAGTTGTTTTTAGACAATACAGATACGTGGAAATAAACACTCAAACATTGTAAGAGCATGTATGTAAAAATCTTCCCTGTGCCCCATTTCCAGGTCTTTTTCCTCAGAAGTCCTTTTGAACGAATTCTGCTTTATTATTCTAAATCATATGCTTATGCCTCTATTTCCTAATTTATTTACTCTAAATAATACCATTTATCTTTGTACTCTTCAAGACAAAGAACTTACTACCTTCTCCTATATTTTAATTATAGGTATGAATATTTTAATGATTTATATCCATTTCCCTTGTTACTTTAATAGACTTAAAGCACTGTTTTTTTTTTCAAAGCACTATTTCTTAATCCATCAATTTCAAGTAGTATCCTGACTCCCCACTAAGTAAATTAGTGTTCCCTTTGCTTTCCTTCACTTCTCCTCCCCCTGAATTTCCCACCTCCTGTCATTTAATTACTTTTTTTCCCACCAAAATCATTACTTTTATATTGTCCAAAGTTATAATGTTTAAATTCTCTCTTGTAACTATGGTGGTCTTTAATGCTTTTTCTATAGGTTAATTCTGAAAACTAGAAGTCAATAAGGTATAATTATGTGAATATTTCTTACTGCAAAACGAGGTAGTGTGCTTGGATGTGCAGAGGAAGATGCAGTCCTATGTCACCAACCTGGGCCACTTGAAGAGGAATGCTCCAAGCATCAGAGTCACAGTGATTCTTTTATTACACTCCATATGTTGCTTGAAATCATTTGACATTGTAGCTTGCTTCACATTATGAATAGCTTTCATTTCTAAATACCCTCAAACTTGAAATCTAGCTTGGTAGTTCTCAAACTTGGCTGGAGCGTGGCCTGAGTATCTGGGTTTTTAAATTGTGGTTATTCCAATGAGTAGCCAAAGTCGAGGATCCTGACCACTAACATCAGTCGCGTCTGTGGAGTCAAAGGTAATGAAATATATTGAGCCCTTTGAAAGCAAGAGCAAAAAGTAAAACTTGATACAAACTGAAGGTTTGTAGAACATTTTATTTCTTTTTTGGTTGCAGCTGTCTCCTTCATAACCTACCACTGCTAGGACTGTAAGACACAATTCTCTGCACTCAGCTTATGAGGTGTTTCATTTGGTTATGTGGATGGACAGTTGATACTGTTTTAAAGTTTATTCTTTTCTTAGATGGATACTGTGGGCCATGGGGAGCTGGAAGTGTTGTAAGGAAATCACTGTGTGAAATTTCATCAGATCCTTGATATTCAGACTTAGGTTTCAATAACTGATTTTTTTCCTTGTGTCTAAGAACTTAACATGCATTGTGTTTCCAGTAGTTCCAACCTAATTTTGTCTAATTTCCAGGGTCAGTCGAAAGGTTGTTGTTTCCTTTCTGCCCTCCTACCAAGACACCTAGAAGCGCCAGAGCCTGGCTGGTCGGCCTCAGATTCTAGTAGGTATAGCAGGCTGTGAAGAGCGACTGGGTAGAAGCAGCACCAGAAGAGCCCGTGTGAACATACTGTCCTTTGGCTGCCTGGCAGTTAGCCTAAAAAACAAGTGTGATAGAGGAGACCGAGTTAGAGCAACCCTCTGCTTGACCCTCTTTGCTTCTCATTTGAAATCAGCTTCACCTTCATGTGAGTTTTCTCTGTACAGTGATTTTGCTAAATATTGCTGCTGATACCATTCCTTTCATTCTATAATGTTACTTCCTTTTTTAATCCCAGTTTTCTGAGCATTTCTCAGGCAAGCCTGAGGTTGTGTTACTGAGAAGGTTTCTTTTTAGTACTAACAATATTGCAACAACAGTAATAGAAATTCAAGTTAAGAAACTTCTCACTCATATAGTGATAAGGAAATGGAAATTTCAGTCCCAATTTGGGAACCTTGGAATAGTTGAAATAGTCTGCTAGAAAACTGACCAGACATAAGGTCAAGCATCAAGCAGATGCAGCTAAAGCTTTACTATAGCAAAAAAAAATTTTTTAATACATTTTCTACTTATATTTGTCCATAAGAATATATAATTTTTATGTAGTTGTTATCATAATATCATTTGATACCCTGTGTAAATTCCAACTGAAGGTGAGTTAAGAATTATGAAACCTGTAATAATACTCAAATGCCACTTAGCAGTACCCCGTCTTCAAGTCTCTGTTGCTATTGTCCAATCTCTCCAGGACTTATTTCTACATCTACAGTGATTTTCAAAGTTAGGTTTCATGGACTTAAGCACTTGTTAGAAATGGAAATTCTCTAGCTTGACCCCAGAGCTTCTGAATCAGAAACTCTGTCGCTGGGTCCAGCCACCTGCGTTTTAACACGCCCTTCAGGTGATTCGGATGCATGCTCAAGCTTGAGAACCTCAGCTCTAGATGATAAGCTCAGCATCCCTTCTTCTGTGTGGATGACCCTTTTGAGCCTTACTTTCATAATCCCTCCATCCTATTAGCTATATTGGCTTCCCCCTCATCAGCCACACACCAGCACAGCCATATCCATCATCATCACAAGATAAAGCACTACTGTAAAATCTCACACCTCTCTTATGCCCCGAGATGATTTTTTTAGCTTCTCTGTACCCTTCCTTTCCTTTAGTGCCTCATCATCAAACTTCTGGCTACACCTGATTCCTTGCCCAGTCTCCACTGTCATCAGCAAGCCGAATAAAGCTGTCAATCAAATTTTGGTACTGTTTCATCTCCCTGTTAAACTTGGATTCTTCAACCCTGCTCTTTCCCATTTAGGTTGATATGAATCTTGCTACATGCATACGAGAGCTATTAGGAACGTTCAGGATCTAAGTTAATGTACCACAAACTCTCGTTTCAGCTGCATCTTGCTTGATGCTTGGCCATAACCTCTGGTCAATTTCCTAGCAACTACTTCAACAGCTATTCCAAGTTCCCCACTGTAAAGACTGAAATCTCCATACCCTTATCATTCTCAACAGATGGCCTCACCTGTAATCAGTGATCAACCATTGCATCTCTCCACCTCTACAGACCTGATTCCAAACCCATTCTGTCTCTTCTTTCCTATCTCTCCCTCCTTTCTAAGACCTACTCTGCCACCCATATTTAATATTTAGTCTCATGCAGTACTGTTTCCTCTAAGTCCTTGTCCTCTTCTAATCTTTAATCTCTCCTCTGGCTCCTTCTGCTTTACAGTTAAACGTGACAATCTCTCCTATCTGGCTAAACTCTAAGCTCCCTGAAGGCAGTGGCTGTGTCTGCTTTGTTCACCCCAGTGCTTGGCTCCTAGTAGGTATTCAAAAAGCAATTTTAGTAGCTAAATAAGACCATTTTTTGTCCTCATTGTTCCTGGTAACCTTTCTGTGTCTTTTCCTGACAAGCGTCTTGAATGGGCACCTTTCCTTTACTGACCCTGTTTTGTTGAGGGTCACTGATATGCCCCTCAATGACAGTATCAGCCTTTTCTCTGCCTTAATTTTTAACCTCTTTGTAGCGTATTGTTATTGACCTCTTGAAACTTCATTCATTTGTTCCCAGAATCCTTGGTTCATCTTAATATATTATTGCTGCTTGTCTTGGTGGCTTCTCCTCTTCATCTTCCCAAAATAAAACGTGCCCCAGGTTCATTCCTTGGCCCTCTCATCTTCCCTCTAAAGTGTCTCTGTGGAAACTGTCCTTCAATCTACCATCATCAACTGTACTACCAGTGCAGATAATTCAAAACTCTGCAGCCTTAACCGTCCTACTCAGCTCTAATGCCACATTTGAAAATGCATGGTAGACAACTCTCTGGAGATACCTTCATGGCCTGAAGAAAGCAATGCAAGCAGGCCCCAAGTATCCACTTGATCAAGTAGATAAGAGGTAGTAGCATCTTACCAGGGCCCGCTTCATAAAAGCCTCCTGGGTTGCCTTCTTGTTTGCAGCCTTGCCACTCCAGGCAGCCAGTGCACTGGCCTGCAGGGCCCGTCCATAAGAGAAACTTAGCTTCCAGGGCTTTGGTAGAGGGCAAAGGTTGATAGCATTGAGGTTGAGAGTAGCATCCTCTTCACTCATGCCACCAGACAAAAAGCAGATGCCTGGAAGGAGAGAAGCCATTCCACACCACTAGTCCCAGTATGTACCCTGCTTGAAAAAGCAAGCAAGGAGCCTGAAAGAAATGTAATGTCTCAATCTTTCCTCCAATTGATTTGCATGGGACTAGGTTGGAGAAATTAGTTTGCCTTTGCTGAAGCTAGTTGGACTAAGGAGAGAAGGGTTTTAGTAAATAAGAGGGCAGTGAAATGTTGAGGAAATCAATGGATTGTGTGCATTTGGACAGACTCAGCATAGGTGGTATCATGGAGTTCAAGAGGGAAGTGCTGGCTGCATGTGAGATATCAGAGGTCTGTTTCATGGCTAGAAGCAGACTACTCCTGGACAAATGCAAATGCTTATGGCACTCCTTCAAAGAATAAGGACTAAGACCTCAAGTCAGAGAAGAAAGAAAACCTTACCAGGAACAGCTGCAGGAACAGTACGGTAGAGAGCTGTGACAGTGGCCATTGCCACCTGCTCTGGAGTATACTTCTTGGTGGAGGCATGTCCAGCAGTCACCATGTTGGGCTTCAAGAGGGTGCCCTCCAAGTAAACATGATGGTCATTCAGGGCCTTGTAGACAGCAGCCAGGACCTGAAGGACAAGAGGCCCAAATAGGTGAAACCTAGAGCCAGCCGTAGAGTTACCTGACCTTGACACTTCTACACTGCAGGGACACAGGATGAAGGAATTCCCATACGTTACTTGGCCAAAGCTTCCCAACCAGCCCCTAGGCTCAGTCAGGGTAATGCCTGCAAACCATAGCCATTGAGCACAGCCAAGTTGGCCTGTCCCTGCTGCCCCTCCCCTAACTGCTCACCGCATGGACTACCAGCATGGCTCTGCTTCCTAGAGGCCCTTCACTCCTTCCTTCCCATTACTCCCTTTGGTCAGTCAAACCTGCCTTAATTTAGTTAGTTGGGGACATGTAAACTGGCCTCCATTCTCCATCCCCATAGAAGCTGAGTGATCATAAAAATAAACATTTTAGAGACAGAAGTGCTTTCAGATCTCATTTCAGTCTACCTCATTTTGCAAGTAGAGAAACTGAGGACTCTCTTAATCTCTTACAGATATATTGTGGCTAATTTAAAGTCACATGTGAAAAAATTACTTTCTAATTATATTTTCTCATGGGAGCCTCAGCTTATTTTAAAGTTTCTTAGTTTAAACATAATGGAACTGAGGTCCAAAAAGGTAGTATGACTTGCCCCAGGTCCCACAGCTGGGAACACGGATGCTCAAACCCTAACCTTGGTAATGCAGATCCTGTGCTTTTTCATAAGGAGTGTACCATGTGCCCAAAAAAGTACAAGGTTTGATAATACCTCTTTACCTTCTCAATGCTACACAGTGATTCTAACTGTAGAATACCTCATATATAACAGCTGATATATGTTAAGTAACAACGGTTGTTTAAAACAGATTTTTCAACTGGCATTGGGACCTTTATATTTAAGACTTACCTTCTCAGTAACATACTGGCAGTGTTCCATGTCATGGTCTCCATCAGCAAGTACCTCTGGTTCAACAATGGGTACTAGCCCATTCTAAAAAGGAAAATGGAGTGGACAGAATGAAGCTCTGTTCACTAGGATCCTTTCTTTAAGAAGATATTTAACAGTTGTAATTGGTACAAGGTTGAAGCTCTTATGGAGATATACATATAGGTGACTTAAAGGCAATGAAATTTAATGGGATGTCTAGTAAGCATTTGTGGCTTAGCCAAAAAAGAACAGTGAGGGAAAAAAAGTTTTCCTGGAAATGGGGTAAAATAAATTCAATTTATTTTCTTAATTTCTATATCTTATTCTAGAGACTAATCTAGCTAAATCAGAACCTAGCTGTCACCCTTTTAGGGCCGTCAAGCTTAAATCACCAATAAAGATGCCTCTTGTATGAATTAACTAAGGAATTCAAGCAGAGTTTACAATTCTGACTGGGAAGCTCCAGGTACCCAGAACTCAGGTAACCTCAGCATAGCACCTGCACAAGCAAATCAGACTTAACCTGGATCCCAGAGACACTTCAACATATGTTGGAAACTTTAGCATCAAGCTACCATCCTCCAAGAAATTATATGAATTGGAACCAGATCAAAGCTGTCACCCTTGAGCTGGGGACTTAAGAGGATCATGTCCTTGGACATGGTGGAGCATAGACAAGCAGATGCCCTGCCCTCAAGAGCCTATGCTTTTAAGACTCAGTTTACAGTGCTTTGGTAGAGGGCTACACTTGATGGCATTTGCCTTTTGGACTCATAGTTGACTTGTGGAACCAAATCTTACCCTACTACACCTAGTAAAAGCAGTGAAAAATGCCATCAGGATATACTGGTGAGAGAAAAGGAGGGGGATCACGTGTGGTTACAGTAAAATTAGAAAGACGGGCTTTGAAGAAAGCTTTCGCTTCCTGTACTTTAGCCCAAAGGGAAGGAAAAGCACCTGCTGACAGATGCTGGCATAGCGGGCCAGGGTGTTGGCATTTTCCTGGATAGCAAGGTGGGATGGACACTGGTTGTCAATCTTCAGCACAGCACGCCACTTCCCAAAGTTAGCACCATCTTTCTTATACTGAGCACAGCGTTCAGAAAGGCCATCAAGCCCTGCAAGTCACGAGAGAGAAAGGCTTCTCTGCACCCCTGACCCCTGGGGCTGCTGATAAAGTGAAGTTCACCCTTGGCTTAGCTTTCAGTCACACAGCTTGAGGACCCAAGACATCCAGGCAAAGAAATATTACATCCAGCAAAGAAATAAACATCCCAGTACTGAGCCAAAAGACCTGGGTTAATAAATACGGTTTTGACATATAATACATATTGGATAAGAAGAATAAAGGGAACTAATATTTATTTAGTACTTACTTTGCTCCAAGGCATGATTCTAGGCATTCTGCACACCTTATCTCATTTAATAATCATAACAAACCTAAGAGCTGTTATACTGTTATGACCTAATAGTCATATTACACAACCTTCACAGTTGTATATTCATTTTGCAGATTTGGAAACTGAGGCTCTGAGAGGTAAAGTAACTTCACCAAGTTTGACAGAGCTGGGATTCAAATTCTGCTTAGATAATCCAATGCTATGGTTCATACTTGTCTACTTGGGCAGTGATGTACCTTGCAAAATTATCTAAGCAGCAAGTGATGGAAGCAGCATTCAAACCCAAGTGTGTCTGATCCCACAGCTTGGACTCTTTCCTCTCTACTGATGCTAGATTTTTCTAAAATAATATTCCCAAGTATAAAATATCTTCTCTGTGCAAGACACTGTGATGAGCACTCTATGTGCATTGTCTAATTTAATCCCCACAACTATTCTGCAAAGTAGATATTGTTATCCCATTTTAACTGAGACTCAGAACATTTAAGTGACTAGCCTGAGGGCACACAGTTACTAAATAGAGGAGCTGGGGCTGAAGAACAGGTGTGTGGCTCTAAAACCAGTGTGATAATTCATATTTTGTTTTCCCTCAATCACTTCTTTGCTTCCTTCATTTCTGGCATATACTGGCATGATTCATATCAGTGGGCAATGTCCTTACCTTGAATGGTGGTTTCCTTGTTTGTTCCTGCAAGGGGAGCACCTCCTTGGTCTAACTGTGAATATAAATAATTAACAAGTTATTAGCAGGTGTCAGGTATCTCAGTAAAACACAAGCAGAGCCCCTGGTGCTAGATATTAGTTCTCATCTTTCACAAACCAAGAAGTTGAATTAGGAAGGTATTGTATATTAGGCATTGAGGGGACACAACTCAGTCCATAGCAGAAGGGAAGTTACCTGGAAAGAACAATGTAAGACTGTCAACCCTAAGAGGAGGGAAAGTATAGAAAGCACAGGGCTGGAGCTTGGAAAGTAAGAAGTAATCTCATAGTACCTGGGATGCAGAGGTGCCATGTAAGAGCCACTTCCTTTAAATTATTCATTCATTTATTCAAGAGACATTTATTGAGCACTGCACATGCCAAGCCCTATGCTATTACAGGAGATAAGAAGAATAAGGATGCAGCATCTACTCTCAGCATAACAGAGGCTAAGGTCATGAGCCCAAGAGGTAGACAGTCTGGGCCTGAACTGGCTCCAATTTTGCCTTGCTGTGGGCAAATTATACTAGTTGTAATTCTGTTTTCTATCCTCATCTCTAAAAGAGGGATAATAACTGAGTTTACCTCCAGAGGTTGTGAGGAGTAAATGAGTGCTTGGAGTTGTAAGCACTTGACAAATACTAATGATCACTCGAGAAGTTCACGTAGTTTTGGAAGACCCAGTTACAATAGAACAGTAAGTGTTTTAACAATAACAGCTATCATGAACTAAATAATAAGGGTGTGACAGGAACTGTTTTACAAACTCATTTCATCCTTATAAGAACCTGATGAGGAAGGTACTATTATTCCCATTTTAGAAATGAAAAAAATTGAGACACAAAGAGATTAAGTGCCTCGTAGAAAAATGGTTGAAGGAAGAGGGTACTGGAAAGGTCTAGAAGAGGATCTGGTGTTCAGTGGGAAGGTGATGATGGAAAGGAGAAGAGCAATTAGATGATGAGAGTGGTCCTCGTGTTGGCCGTGACTCAGCCACTGTGTTGGGAGTGGGCCTGTGGTGAGGTGGGAGCAAGATGTATTCACCTTGATTCCCACCACGATCCCTTTTTCCTTGAGGATGTCTCTGAACAGCCTTCCCTGGCTGTCCTTCTGGTAGAGGGTCTCATGGAAAAGGATCACGCCCCCAATGCTCTGGCTGATGGAATCATCCACGGTGAAGAGGATTTCGCGGAACTGCCGGCGGTTCTCTTCAGTGTTCTCCACCTTGATCCTCTGCAGGCGGCTCCCCATGGTGCCTATGTGGGCGGGTAAAGGCAGCAAAAGGAGCAAGCCAGGGCTCCCCTGCCGCCTTCCTCCATGCCAGCCAGTGACCCTCACCAGGATGGACAGCAACACTCTCTTTTTTATTCAGATCATCAGAGCTCCTGCCTCGTTTTCTGTCTCCCCAGGGAAAGACTGTTGTTGCTGTCAGGATGCTGATGAGGAAGTGCATGGTCTGGTCGTGTCAGGGTCAGGGTGGAAGCCACCATAGGGTCCAAGTGGGGCTGCACAGCCCTCAGGCCTCTCTGGTCCAGCCCTGATCTGACTGGATATACAGACAGTGGAAGGAGGGGTAGGGCAGGCTCTTGACCTCTCTGGCTTCTATAATTTTATGGTGGGCCATGCAGGCCACCGCAGCTCTCCCGTGTGCCATCCTGAGCTGCTCTCAGTCACAAGCGCTGCCCTGTTCCTGATGTGGACGTTTCCCTGCTCTCAGTGCCCTTGCTTGGCTGACTTTACACTGACTTGTCATTAGCGGCAGAGGTCTCATCCTGCTTACTGAGTTCCTGGCCTTGCTACAGCTTGGATTCAAATGATCCCTGGCAAGGGGGTCTTAAAATGGAGGGCTTGAGCCTGTTTGCTTGGTGTTCAGAAATGTGCCTTCTGGAATGACAAGACTCAAAAGGGAGTGAGTCTTCCGCTCCCACTCCTGTGTATATAAACCTTTACTTCCTCTGAGAGGAAAGAGAATATGATTATCAAGTTGCCTTTGCTAAGTGTAGAATCAAGAGTATGGTTGTTGTGTGATGTTTCTTGCACTCACCTACAGACTCATCTGCAGCCAGGATCCCCTTCCCACCGGCAACAATGCACTGGGCAATCTCTGAGAGCTCCTTCTTCTGTTCTGAAGTGAGGGCTGGAAATTGGCAGGCCATGGTGACAGGCCTGGAAAAGAGTGCAGGAGAGTTAGCTGTGAACAGAACTGTGGGTCGCTCAAATGGACTAATGACCAAGACAGCAGGTGTGCAGAAGAGCTCCACAGGCCCCTCTGACATTTCTGGTCCATTTCCACAACTGGCTAAATAAATGAGGTCTGTTCTGTTTTGGGTTTTTCCCCCTTAAGCCTAACTAGCTGCGATTAGCCATAATGGATGAAGGTGGGATGACAAATTTCATGGTGATCCTGAAAAGAATGCCTTTCAGGAAACTTTTGGGATCACTGATCCTGAGACCGAACCAGCTAATAAGCATCCACTTAAATCTGACAAATAGAGGGCATGGCAGTAATTGACTATCTCTTTATTCTATGGATTCCTGGTACCATCAGGGGTTGGATGGCTTGAGGCCAGGACAGTGAGGCTTTCAGCCTCTGCGACCATTCCTCACTTTGCTCTGTTAGCCTGTAGTCCCCACAGAGTATTCTCTAGGCAGCAAGCTTGAGAGGAGAAACCACTATTTGCCCTTGAATTTAACCTCCCTTCAACTTTGAGACATAGAGGGTGGGGTGTGTCTCCTTTTTCTTATATTCAACCACCTATGAGACCGTTTGGGGCAGATGCAGAGGATTTTCCCTAAGCATTTCTGGGCTGGAGATTCCCATTAGCTCTAAGGATGCCGACGTCATATGTTGATTCCTGCTCCAGTAATTCGCAGCTTCACTGCTTTAGCAAGGAGAGACTGGCTCAAAGATCCCCTATCCAAGCAAGTTCTTAGCAGTGGTCATTTGAAGGGGATCATTGCTCGTGTTCGGCCGCCACTTTGGGCTAGTCTTGAAGATGCAAGCTCACAGGACTCTTATCTTGGATGTAGAAAGAATGGTTTTGCATAGGTTGGATTATCAAAGAATAAAAATGGTAGTAAAGATTATCTTGAGCGATTTCCTATCCAACCCTGTGGCCTCCTCCTTTCCCCAGTCTCCTCTCCCCTCATACACTCATACACAGGGTAGATGCCCTGTGTCTGCTTTCTACTTTCTGGAAGCCAAGGGACACCTCAGTTCTCTTTTGATCCATTCGACAATGAGGTAACCAGGACAGGTATTATCTTCATTAATTAATGAACAAGCTAAGACTCCGAGAAGTTAACTGACTTGTCCAAGGTCCCAGCTAGGATGAGGCAGAGTCCCCCACCCAGTTCTCCTTCTCATGGCAAATTGATTTCTTCACATTTTCTGTATCCCTTCAAGGTAGGCTCTCAGAACTCTGTCCCTTGATATGAGAAGTCAATGGCTACTGAACTAATTCCTGAGACGGTATAACTAATGGCACTCTTACTGTGGCTACTCTCACTTCAATACTTAACCCCAAGGAATGGAACCACGATGCTGTCATTGGGGTACCAGGACAGGTTAGTGGGCAATGATTTCTAAAGATGATTTTCCAAGGCCCTTCACATCCCAGCCAACTGAAGATAGTATTTCTTCTGTTTATATATTAATTCCTAAATTGTAGTCAGGGACTGTTAGCTTTGGACCTGGCTACCAGATCTTATAAAAGCCAACCTGAGGTTGGTAACCTTCAGGCCAAAGTACAAATTTTCTCTCGGTTTAGATATCTGCACAAAGGAATTGACAACTACCAAAAAAGTAATGATGTTTCCTTAATGAAATAAAAGGAAAACATAGCCCAATAATAGCAAATGATCATTTATTGCCAAGCACTCTGCTAATCGCTTTACATGCACTATAAAATTTATTCCTCACAATAATGTCAAAAGGTAGTCAGACTTCCCCCTTCTCCCACCCTCTGCCATATAATAGATAAGGAAAGAATATAAGACAGTTTAATTATTTGTCCAAGGACAAATAGCTGATAAGGCACAAAGCTGGGATAAAGGGCAGTATTAGTACTCCCTCTTTCAAGTAAAGAGTGAGACTGATGAAAGTAATTGGCCTTTGGATGACTCTAATGTCCTTGATGACACCCCCAGAGTACCCAAAATCATTGGGCTGTGGATCATTATCCTCACATCACATTACCAATTCATAAATATCTGACACGTTCACATGGAAGTAGATCAGACAGACCTGGGCTCAAGGACCAGCTCTGCCTCCTCTTCACCGGGACCATGGGCAAGGTGGTAACTTCTCTGAGTCTTAGCTTACTATGGATTAAATGGCTATAATATCTGCTCTGGTTGTCTCACTGCCAAATGGATCACGTGTAATCTGTGAGCACCCTGCTCATTGTAGTTGCTCAGAATATATTTGTTGAATCACATGATAAACATGAAGATGCTTTATAATGCATTATGAAAATGTCAGGTATCAGTATTTCTCTCTTTTTTAATTTAAAAAAGTAATTGCCTAAGGGACTTCCATATTTCTGTTTACTACCAAGCTATTTTCTTCAGTCTGAGTGTGCTGACTCAACCAGAAAAGAAAAACAGAGAAAAGGTCAAATTGAACAAATACTGTTTATGAGAAGTTAAACTTCTACAGAGGGATTAAAGTTCTGTACCACATCAGCACAAATGTTGCTTTCCTGTTAATCATAAAACAGGGTCACAGGCCACTGTTCACCACTGGAAGAGAGGAGGCCAGCTGGAAGTGGGCAATCATAGAGAATGATTTCTGTGCCCCTAAGCCTCTGCTTACTGAGGTCTCAAGCCAACTTTTTAAAAAGTGTGACAGGAAGTTGTTCACATTATATGATTAAGTAAAAAAATAAAGCAAGTTTCAGAAAAGTATGCAATACATAATATCACCCTTTTTTTAATTAAAAAAATGGTATACACACATACTGTTCATGGGTCTATATAAGCAGATAATAACCACACTGAGGTTACTCCTGGGGAATGAAACAGGGTGGGGTGACTCACAGTTCACTTTATGGATTTTTTGTAATGTTTGATTTCTCAGAGAGTAAGTTTATATATTACATTATTTACTATACATAATATATTAACAGGTAATATTGATATATATGCAAATCTGGGAGAAGGTTGTGAGTACAAACATATATGAATAGAGGGCAACCACAGAAAAACAGAGCTACAAGTAATCTCAGAGATATCTGTATCAACCCTGCTAACTTTAGAGATGAAGAAATTGAGGCCCAGGAAGAATATGTCTGATGCCCCATCTAAGTTGTGATGTTTCAGGACTGTAAATCACATGCTACTGGCTTATGACTCGGAATTCTTTTCCCAATCCTTCTTTAGCAGAATAACAGATGAAATCCTATAGTATAATTCTTTCTGCCTTCTTTGAAGAGGTTCTGTGAAAATATAATAATTTGTAAAATACCAATATTTAACTCCTGGAGAAATATAAGGGAGTAGAAAATCCATTTGCTTCTCCATGTACAAGGCAGATAGAGTTTCAAGAAGACATACATGAAGGGCTTATTCACTGAAAGCCCATGATTGTCAGGCACTGCATGCAGCACTTTTTTATAGACAGATGCAGGAAGATGCCCACAGCTTCGTTACATATCTGATGCCACAGTGGTAAGTACAGTGAGATGCTCTAGAACAGCCTGATCCTTGGAGCCTTTGAACACACATGGAGCAGCTCAGAAAGAGTCCTGAGTGTTGCTCTTTCCTCTAAATTGGCACCTAAGCCAAAGGAACTCCTAGGTTTACAGCAACTACACTCCATTCCCTGCCCCAGCACCTCAGGTCTAGTCTGGGCCTGGGTTGTCTGCAGATGAGCCTTGGCTAAAGTGATGGTGGCAGCAGCGCTAGAGTCCCTGCTGGATCCACATTAGCTAACGGAACCCTAGGTAACTATGTAAAGAGAAGTTTATTTTAAAAGGCAACATATCCTCACCTATTCTTCAGATAGTAGAACAAATGTACCAAAATACATCAGCAGCTTTTGATTCCAAATATCTGAAGCTGTAGGATCTTCAGAGTAGGAAATGTCATAGAAAGTATCAAACAAGGGAAAGGTTTGACAATTCATAATCAAAGGATGACTATACTCTGTGATGCCTGTTCCATTTTCTCGTTTGAGCAGTGGGTGAAGACGAAGGGCAAAACAGGCCAAGAGTTCATTTCTGTGACAAAGAAACTTCAGTGCTAGTACTAGTAGGTGTGGGAAGAGAATGAAGAAAATGACATATGGCGATAGATATGTAAATAAATCATCGGAATAAGCAGTTGTTATGGAGGGAGTAGAAATGAACAGGAATCTCAAACACTGAGTAGAGCCCAACCAAACAGGAGTATTCAAGATGTTTTTCCTTCGCCAAAGCCTCAGAAGAGCCCTCCTACAGGTAACACTGGTAACTGGCATCAATCCTGAGCATTTGCCACCACTCAAAGAGCCAGGGGAGGTAGGGAGAAAAACAATCATTTCAGCAGATCACCATGTTTTCAGCCACCATCACATTTTTCCTGAAGACAAAAGCAAACAAACTTTCCCCTCGCCAGGCTTAGCGCTATCATTAACCCCTGACTCCCTGGTGCAGTCCTGAGAGACAAAGGAAGTTCTTTTACTTACAGTTTGAGAGAGGAGAGTCCTCTTAGATCTGTCAGAAGCTGTGGATGAGGCAGCAGCTGCCAAATAGGATGAATCTTCAGGAACACACAGTTTTTATAGACTTCTCACCCAAGGGTTTTTTTTTTTGTTTGTTTTGTTTTTTGTTTTAACTTTTACCCTCCCCTTCCCACCTTGGCCTGGTAGAGAGGTGTTTAACCAATAACTCTGATTGGCTCATAAACAGCCAATCCTTCTAATCACGCTCACACACTCTCTGTACTCACAGAATGTTAAAGCTATAAGGGACACCTGGAGACCTTGTAGTTCTCAATCCAGACTCTTCATTTTACAGGTGAGGAAACGGAGACACAGAGGATTAGGATCGGTAATGCAGTGAGTGGATGACTGGGCTCTGGAGTCCACCAAGGAGAACTGGGAAGCACGTTAGCTTAGCTCCAGCACTTACTACACACATTACCTTGGTCAAGTTTTTTTCACTTCTCTGAGCCTGAGTTTCCTCCTCTCTAAAGTGGGATCTGAATTTCACAAGAGCATTACGTGAATTTATAAAGTGCCTGCATATAGGAGGCATTCAAAGATCCTTCCCAGTTCCCCCAAACCAAGCTGGGCTCCCTGATGTTTTTAATGTCAGAACACAGTATCTTTTACTCTATTCTCATTCTCTCTCAACCTGTACATTTTTGTCTTTAAAGGTGGTAAAAACTAGAATAAAACTTAAAGTGACTGATGCAAGCCATCAGCTCCCCTAGTTACTGCACTGTCTAGGTACAAGTTCATTCTACAGGGTTTTTTCTCTGAGCATTAAACCAAAGTCTAATTCAAAAAAAGGCAAATAAAAATAGTGTATGCTTCCTGAGGCAAATAATCAAATAAAAGTAGTGGAGGAATCTAAGAATAATGGAATGACCATGATCACAGGAAAGTATACATTCTCAGGAACACATTCCTTTGGAATAACTCATAAAATAGGAGAAAAGACCCTAAGAAACCAAAGTGCTCTATGGTATAAAGTGTAACACTATAATGAGTGAAATATCAATGAAAAGAAGGAAAAAGAAGCAGGGAGCTGGGTTGTCTAAATAGAGCTGAAGCTCAGACAGCTTCTAAAAGTGGAGAGTGTTAGACACTGAAGGTGATTATTGAAGGAAATTGAAATGTTTGGAGCACAAAACTGAGGCTCATTTGTCTGGGGAAGTTTGGCCAAGGTCTGTCCTAAGGGTAACCAAGCTTTAGACCAGCTGAAGTTCCCATCAGCTCTCTTGACTCCACCTGCCTCCACAAGGCACACTTTTTGGTTTCCCCATCTCCACCTGGTGCTTGATTCATCAGACCAAGATGATTGATCTGGGGACATGTTAGATCTCATCAAATTTGATTTTGTTAAAGGAGAAAGGAGGAATAAGAGGAGGATGCTGATGAAAGAATGGAGACTGGGGTTAGTGATCATTGTTGGGGGCCAGGGCTGGGGTGGTCAGAACCGTAACTGAAACATTTTACCTGCTGAGAAATGCATGGTAGAAATAATTTTCCTTAGGCTACTAGTACTAATTATTCTTGTTACAACAATGACAACAATAATAGCTGTTCTTTGAAGTTCTATGATGCACCTGGTTCTTTTTATACATGATCTCTAATCTCAGCACCTCTCTGAGGAAAGGTTTATTAGCCCCACTTTCTGGATAAGGAAACTTTGGTTCAGAGAGGTCAAGTAACTCGCCTAGAGTCACAGGACAGGTAGAGGGAGTGCCTGTCTCACTGCAAGTCAGTGGTCTAAAGCAGAGCTGCTTACGTTTTGGTGACCTCAGACTGCAGAGATTAGTTCTTTCCCTCTCCACCTCCCAGCAGCTTATAACCTTGGACGTTGAAACTATATTAATCAGGGAAGAATGACTTGCATCGGCAGACCTAGAGGGGCCCTGATCTGCTGAGCATCGTTGCACGTGAACAGCAGACTGGCCAGGCATGTCCGAGGAGCATAAGTACACCTGTCCCTGAGTGGTGCCACCTGCTGCTGCTCCCATTGCATCAGCATTTGGCCACTTCCAGGGTCTGATGTGCAGCTGAAACTCAAAGTTCAGTAAAGCAAGGATAAGGCTTAATGGACCTTAGAGAAACAGCAACTCCTGAGGAACACAGACTGCTTGCAGCTCTTTTTTCGGTACGCGGGTCTCTCACTGTTGTGGCCTATCCCATTGCGGAGCGCAGGCTCAGAGGCCATGGCTCACGGGCCTAGCCACTCCACGGCATGTGGGATCCTCCCGGACCGGGGCACGAACCCGTGTCCCCTGCATCGGCAGGCGGACTCCCAACCACTGCGCCACCAGGGGAGCCCTGCTTCCAGTTTTTTAAATCTCTTAACTCAGTAAAATGTTCAAAATTGATATATCATGATATGTTGATTTGGAGGCTGTGAAACATTGTGGAATCCCCCAACCTCTTTAGTCCTCAGTTTCACCATCTGTAAAATGGGCTAGTAATGCCTCCATCAGAAACTGATTAAGAAGATGAATGAAACAACACAGGACTAGGGATTTAGTACAGTTATTTCATTAAATAATTGGACCTGAACGTATAATTCTGATTTAGAGGCCTCCGAATGCAGACTCTTCTCACAGGCAATAATAAGATGGTATCATTCAGGATCATTACTTTCAAAACCTCCAACAACTGCCTCATTTATTCTCCACTGTCTGCCCCACTCTAGATACTTCCAATTCAAATATGATTTTTACATGAGTTAAATGTATTCATGCACAGTATGAGGTCTGAGTCCACAAACTTGCACGTGCAAATAAATCTCATGTTTCATAGAGTTATACTCACTGTAGTATTAGTAACATTATAGACAAAGAACTTTCATAAAAACGGGCTACATCTACACAATGCAAGGAAGAACCATGGATGGATCAACATGACATTTAAAAACATCGTTTCTAATTTGTGGGACAGACATTTTTCTTATTGTATTGCAACCTGCTTTGGTGGCTGGGATGCTTTCAGGACCCTGAAACCAGCAGTCACTATCTGGGTCACAGAGGTAGGGCTAGTTGTTATCTCAGCATATTTCACAAAATTGTCATTGAGGTTCTGTGTGTACGGCACTTTGTTAGCTACAGGGACCTTTTGTAGAGAATAGAAGATGAATAAGACTGGCCTGTTCTCAAGAAACTTATAAGAGATGGGAGGAGAGGGTTGAGGTCAGAATCAAAGTAAACCAAACCAAGTAAGAGAACGTACATGAAAGTATCAAGAGACAGTTGTGGCGGTGGTTGTTATTGCAGTGTTCATGGAAGACTCTATGAAATACATGACTGAAAAGTCTAGATAGTCTGGATTTTTACAAGTCTAGGTCATCTTCCATATCAACTGATTCAGCCCATCAGACTATAGAACCTATGTGGGTCTCCCCAGCATCCGGCACCATGCCTAAAGCACAGTAGTCACACAATAAATTTTTGTGAATAAATGAATCAATAAATATATGAATGCTTTCTCATCAATCTCAGAAAAGTCTGGAGTTACTGTCTTATAATTCTTATCCCAGAGAACTTTGAAATAATTAAGAGGTAGAATATGACCATTACTTTTTTCTAAAACTATACTAGGTTCTGAAAGCTCTTCTATCACTGTTTATTTGGAATTTCACAGGCATCCAGGCTGCACCTCCCCTGAAATGGTACACATGAACCACGGCCCCCTCTTCCCTTCTAAAAAAAATTGTGGTAAAATACACATAATATAAAATGTACCACCTTAACCATTTTTAAGTGTTCAGTAGTGTTCATTACATTTACACTGTTGTGCAACCAATCTCCAGAACACTTTCCATATTGCAAAACTAACACCTTATATCCATTAGACAACAACTCTCCACTTCCCCCTCTACCAGCCCCTGGAGACTATCTTTCTACTTTCTCTCTGAATCTGACTTCTCTACGTATGTCATATAAGTGGAATGATACAGTTTTGTATTTCTGTGACTGGCTTATTCACTTAGCATAATACCCTCAAGTTTCATCCATGTTGTACCACATGTCAGATTTTCCTTCTTTTTAAAGGCTACATAATATTCCAGTGTGTGTGTATACATATCATATATATATATATCACATTTATAGGATATAGAGATATAGATATAGATATCACATTCTGCTTATCTCTTCATTGGTCTGTGGACACTTGGGCTGCTTCCACCTTTTGGCTATTGTGAATAATGCTGCTATAAACACGGGTGTACACTTATGTCTTCAAGACTGTGCTTTCAATTCTTTTATGGTCCCTTTATTAATTTAGCAGCTTGATTGAAAAAGAAGTCACATACTATATAATTCACCTATTTAAAGTGTACAATCCAATCATATTTGGTATATTCACAGAGTATTAAATGTCAGTTTGTAAGAGAAATGTGGTAGGTTTTTTAAAAGCTCAGAATCTGAGGGTGTAAATTTAAAGCATCAGAATGAAGCCCAGGGCCAAGAGCCATTTGGGTGCAGCAGACATGGGGCTGGAAGAGTCAGGGATCACCTTGCATTGCCTCATGGTGATTTTTTTCTATATCACTGTGAAGTCTGAATTCCATGTATTCTAGGAAGACTAGAGTGCCTGTGTATGCTTACGTAACTCAGGTAAGTAAATTTAAAGTTATCCAAACTCTAGGGTTTAGAATACCACCCCCTTGAGACTAGAGAGAAAACTGAAACTTGAAATGTGATAAAGAACTTGAGGTTTTCCTTGCCTGAGGAAATGTGTATGTGCAGTTAGGATGCTGCACAGGCAGAGTGAATTGGAAAGAATGGGCTGGAGAATTTCAGAATTGCTGAGTGAGCAGTACTTATCTGACAGGAAAGAGTTACACTGTTGTCAGCTGTAACCACCACTGTCATTTTCCCCTAGTCCCTCATGGTGGGTTGTTTACTGCTCTGTCAGTGTTTTCTCTTGGTCTTTTGCTCAATCATCTCAAAGTCCATTTTTTCTCTCACTATCTAATCAGGACTGTCAGGTACTTATGTCATTTATGACCTCCAGCATAACATTTCTTTCACTCTTCCTTATCTCTTTGGTGAAACTGCCTGGTGGTCTAGTTGTACCCCTGACTAGCCATGGGACTGAAGGAAACTGCCTTCTCCCAGTCTCCCTTTTCTGATGTGTAAAGTGGACCTCGTGATACCATTCCTGTCTGACTCTACCACGTTGTTGCTCTGATTGAACAATATCATCTAAATGATTGCTATAGAATTACAAAGTGTTACACTGCTCTGCAGCGTGTACACACACACACACACACACACACACACACACACACACGTGACAATCAGAAAACAAGGTTCTGGCCTTAGCTCTACCCTGAATAGCTGGATGACATGGCCCAAGGAAGGGCACTGCCATTTGTTGAGCGCTTACTTCTTACAGGGCCTTTTCTAGGCACTTCAGGAAGAAAACTTCATTTGATCACCAGGGTGGGTACTGTTTTGGAGAGGAGGGAGTTGATCCTATCTCTGGCTGAAGAGATATTTCACCATTAGTAAGCAGCAGGGCAGGGACTGAAATACAGATCTGTGACTCTAAAGCCAGCCTGGGACCTTGAACCCATCACCTGCATGGTGAAGGCAGGGGTCCCTTCTAGCTGCGATATTCTGTGGTCTTTTCCCCCGAAACTGCATGTTTTTTACATACACAGTTGTCCAAAAACAATGGAAATGGTTTTAAACAACAATATAAGAAACTTAAATTAGACCATAAGAAGTTTTCTGTGGGGAAGTACTGTTGAAATGGGTTATTTATTGACTAGAATTACTCAAAATACTGGTGTGTACGCAAGAAACTGGTTGGTTCTAACTCCTTGTCTCTTATTCCCCTGCTCTTTGGGTTTGTTTTATCACACCTCAGCACTCTTTAAGAATGAAGAGTGCCAGGCTGACCAGATCCAGAATTACACTTTCCTGGAAAGCTGGACTAAAGGCCTAGACACTGAGGGGCAGGCAGCCAACCAGTATATGCAGATGGCAGGCCAGTCAATTGCTGAGTGACCACCTCAGTGTCACCTACCCTCTCACAAAAGGAGGAACAGGGTCATTCAGCCTCCCAGGTAATTAATCCAGTCACCTACAAGCTCAACTTTCTGCTTTTCTGAAGGTCTAGCCATAAATTTTTTTGGCAAGTCAATACAATTTAGTCATTAAGGATTTGGACTTTGAAGTCAGCTAAAACTTGCTCCCAATTCCAGCTCAGAGCTTCCTGGCTGTGTTACTTTGGGCAAGTTCTCTAACTTTGTTGAGCCTCAGTTTCCTCAGCAGAAAAAGGATAATAATAAAACTTAACATTTTGTTGGAGGATTAGATTGAATAATGAACAAAAAGAGTTAAGTATAATGCCTGGCAAAAATAAAGTACTGGATAAACAGCAGCTCTTGTACTGCCTACATCATCATCATTCTTTTCTCCTCTCCACATTCTCCAAATTCCCTTCTCTCTTTCTGTTACCAAAGAGTTGTTCCAAAATTTTTGCTTCCACAGCATCCAACCTCATCATCTCCTGTGCCTTCATCCTGGATCCTACTCTCAAAAGCTTTCTCCATTTAATATGCAGAAAAATTAAGCTGGATGCTGAGTGCATCTCAAAAGTTGCATACCGGGCTTCCCTGGCGGCGCTGTGGTTGAGAATCTGCCTGCTAATGCAGGGGACACGGGTTCGAGCCCTGGTCTGGGAGGATCCCACATCCGCGGAGCAACTGGGCCCGTGTGCCACAACTACTGAGCCTGCGCGTCTGGAGCCTGTGCTCCACAACAAGAGAGGCCGCCATAGTGAGAGGCCTGCGCACCGCGATGAAGAGTGGCTTGCCACAACTAGAGAAAGCCCTCACACCGAAACGAAGACGCAACACAGCAAAAATAAATTAATAAATAAACTCCTACCCGCAACATCTTCTTTAAAAAAAAAAAAAAAGTTGCATACCTATACCCAAGAAGAGGTACCCTCCCCCTTAGAAGGTGGTGGAGCGCTGTGGATGAGGAACAGCGTTTTTCACCCAGTATGTGAACCTGAGAAAAATATGACTTAGCCACCGAAAGAGATGAAGAGAGGTTGAAACAGGCTTGAGAACACTGAAGAAAATGGCAACATTATTTGTGGAAAGCATAAAGGGGAATGAAGGAGAGGAGATGAATAAAGAGAGAAGGCCATGCACCCAGGCTTCTGGAGTTAGAAGCAGATTGAGTGGCAGGAAGGGTCACCCTGCCAGGCAGGCAGACAAGCTGACGTCATTAGCACCCCTGTGCCGCACCATTCACGATGCATGACTGGCCTGCCCCATGGCCACTGAATGCCTGTCCTCTGTGGCACAGCTGACTCCTAGGCATGCTAGGTCCTGCTGGGCTGCCAGATGGAGGTGTAAATGATAGGCTGGAACAAATTATCTCTGTGGCAGAGAGCCTAGAGAGGTCCTCATCCAATCACTGGCACCCCAGCAGAGGAGGCTGCATGCCGAATGGTCGTGACCAGGCAGCAGATGCCCTAGCTCCCCTGTAGTGGGGGATAAGGGGAGCATTCACCCTTTTTTAATCTGCTTCCTGCCTGAGGCCTACCCTCTTCTCCCTCTCATTTTTTGGCCCCCCTCTGGCCATTTGCCAAGTGAGAACAGAGATCTTTCATCCCAGGGAGGAATGTAAAAACTGTCACTTAAAAAACTGGGAAGAGAAAAGGCAGTCACTTATTAAAAATAATTATATTCTAGAATGCAACGGTCAGAGAAAACAAGAGTTACCTCTTGCTAGACCTCTTGCTCACATGTGTGCAGGTAAACTTGCCAGTCATTTTCTTCCATGTCTTCTCCTCTCCGCCACCCACAAAGGCATGTCTCTAGGGTCTTTTCCCTCATAACATCTCCCACAACCAGCCCAGACCTATGAGGTTAGCTGCCTATAGCGGTTCTGCAAAACTGAAGGTCCCTTTTGGGTCTACTAGGAAAGAGTAGGCAAGACCACAAATAAGTATATATAACTGAGATCTCAGCTCTGCTCTCCTTGCCTTTTTAGATCCACATACAGTTGGCTCAAACCTCCATTCTATAACCCCCAGAAAGCCCAATGCCTCCCCCCAATTCGAGGGAATTTCCCAAGGGGGCTCTGGGAATTTATGAAGGTCACGCTGGCTCAGAGCTTCTCCTTTCACTAACAGTTCAGTCAAGCATACGGATCATCCCTCCAGCCCCAGTGCACCAGCCCTGTCCAAGCCTTGGTGACCTAGACGGGGAGCTCCACTCTTTCATTAGACTTCCATAAAAAGGCAAAAACAGACAAAAAGTTCACTTGCACAAAGCCCTTCGGTAGTGTTAAAAGATAAACTGAGGAAGATTAAAAATTTAAGAATTTATCTGAGCAATGCCAGGTGGTTAGAAGCGCCCTGCAGAAGGGAGCTGGGGGAAAACTTTTATAGAGAAAGTGTGGAAGCCAAGTAAGGAATTTATTGACTGCCTATAGCTTAAAGCCTAGTTGGCTGGTTGTGACTGGTTGTCCTTAGGTTTCGATTTCCTATCCTTGAGGCACTTACAGGTTTAGATTCTGGCTTGCTTACACACGTGCTACGGCATTAGAGCCAGCTCTGTCTCATGGCCTCCCTGCTTAACTCATTTAACAGCAGACATACCTAAAGGTTTGCAGAGAGGAAGGGGAATTACACGGCGGCCACAGGACAATTTAAATTGAGCATGAGTCACCCCTAATCCCAAGTCCTCTGAAACTCCCACCAGAGGTCAGATGCCGCAGTTTCCATTCCTCTCCTCCCGCACTGCTCCCCCTCATTTCTTCCCTCACAGTTCGCCCCTTGGAAGTCTGAATTGTTCTTACTCTACCAGTTGAGGCAGCACCCCCGCCCGCCCCCGCCCCCAGCTCACCTCGACACCTTCGTATCTCCAAACAAATGCACTTGCTCGGCTATCGACAGGGCCGTCTCCTCTGCTAGTGACGCGCACTCCGAAACCCCGAGACTTCCCCTACCGTGTTCCCCCTTCCTTAAAAGGCGCTTTTGATGTTACGTCACAATTTTCGTTTCTCATTTCAGGATACTCCAAGGTTGTGTAGCGCGGGCCACGAGAGCGGAAAGCCTCTTCCCAGCGAGTTAAAACGAATATACTCTCTCTGAGGGAAAAACGGAAATGCGGATGCACTCACCGGAGGTGGGTCTGTGGCAAGTTTCCTGCTCTGACACAGAACTTCCGGTGCGTGTTGTTGGCGTGGAACCAAGGTGGGCGACAGGCTGCGAGGACGGGCAATCCTTCCGTGGGCCTGTTTCCCCCCGTCCACCGCCCTTCTTCTTTGTGACTGAGAGTGAAACAGAACCAGAAAACACCAGAGGAGAATTAACAAAGGACAAGTATTCCTTTATACCAGATTATGTAATTTCATTTTCTTGAGCTAGGCATGACCAGGGCAGATGGTGGCCCTGTTTAGCTAATCCTGCCAGGAAGAAAGGCAAGGGAAGAAATGGACAATTCTGAACCTTAGGTTATTTTTTTTTTTAATTTTCTTTGCGGTACGCGGGCCTCTCACTGCTGTGGCCTCTCCCGTTGCGGAGCACAGGCTCCAGACGCGCAGGCTCAGCGGCCATGGCTCACGGACCCAGCTGCTCCGCGGCATGTGGGATCTTCCCAGACCGGGGCACGAACCCGCGTCCCCTGCATCGGCAGGCGGACTCTCAACTGCTGCGCCACCAGGGAAGCCCCTTAGGTTATTTTTTTATAGACTTCCACCTCCTTTAAACTGGGTTGTAAAAATCCACCCCACACAGGAGTGACCTTTCTCCATGTTTGCCTGTGAAAGCCAGGAATAGCATTGTTTTAATTTAGGTATGTATCAAGGAGATTTTTCTCTTGGCCAAGGAGGGAGTCTAGCCAAAGTTAGAACTATGTGGCCATTAACGTACAGACTGCACGTTTTTTGGCATTTCAGGCACCCATTTAACATGAATAAAACAATTTTTGTATTGGCTTCCACACCTGTGGTTCTCTGCGAGGAAAGGCTGGTCTCCTGTTTAGGCTCATCCTGACAGATTCCTCAACTTTCACCAGGACCAGTGCCAGAGGCCAGGAGGGGCTGAGCTTCACATTCAAGAAAGACCTCAGATTCCCTTTAGATGTTATTGCCAAATGAGTTAGACGCACAGTTATTTCTTTGTGTACGTGTTCAAAACATTAATTTACTAAATGTATGCATTCAAATTATACAACAGATTTGGTAACTCTGGCTTTGCCATTTCTTCATTTTCAATATATTTACTGGAAGTTTAAAATTACAGAAGTAGCCTGGATCTCTCGTGGCCTCTGAGAGGCTGTGTCCCACACCTACCTTGATTGTTTATATATACAGAGAGATCTTTATCCCACAAAAAAGGAGTATAAACTTGGGCTCCAGTCCCCTGATTATTTATCAGAAGATCACCTGAAAGAAATATTAGGAAGGGATTCTTTGAAGAATATGTAGTCCATCCAGTTTGATGATATCACAGGTACAGAGAATGGGCACATTGCATACCCAGACCTACACCTTTGCTGCTGGAATTGTTCTGGGTAAATAGCACTAGTGTGCTTTCAGTGTGAGACCATCTGACTTGCCTGAGGGCCATCATCAAAAATAGTTGTGTGCCCAGAGATAAACCCACGCACATATGGTCACCTTATCTTTGATAAAGGAGGCAGGAATGTACAGTGGAGAAAGGACAGCCTTTTCAATAAGTGGTGCTGGGAAAACTGGACAGGTACATGTAAAAGTATGAGATTAGATCACTCCCTAACACCATACACAAAAATAAGCTCAAAATGGATTAAAGACCTAAATGTAAGGCCAGAAACTATCAAACTCTTAGAGGAAAACATAGGCAGAACACTCTATGACATAAATCACAGCAAGATCCTTTTTGACCCACCTCCTAGAGTAATGGAAATAAAAACAAAAATAAACAAATGGGACCTAATGAAACTTCAAAGCTTTTGCACAGCAAAGGAAACCATAAACAAGACCAAAAGACAACCCTCAGAATGGGAGAAAATATTTGCAAATGAAGCAACTGACAAAGGATTAATGTCCAAAATTTATAAGCAGCTCATGCAGCTCAATACCAAAAAAACAAACAACCCAATCCAAAAATGGGCAGAAGACCTAAATAGACATTTCTCCAAAGAAGGTATACAGACTGCCAACAAACTAATGAAAGAATGCTCAACTTCATTAATCATTAGAGAAATGCAAACCAAAACTACAATAAGATATCATCTCACACCAGTCAGAATGTCCATCATCAAAAAATCTAGAAACAATAAATGCTGGAGAGGGTGTGGAGAAAAGGGAAACCTCTTGCACTGTTGGTGGGAATATAAATTGATACAGCCACTGTGGAGAGCAGTATGGAGGTTCCTTAAAAAACTACAAGTAGAACTACCATATGACCCAGCAATCCCACTACTGGGCATATACCCTGAGAAAACCATAATTCAAAAAGAGTCATGTACCAAAATGTTCATTGCAGCTCTATTTACAATAGCCCGGAGATGGAAACAACCTAAGTGTCCATCATTGGATGAATGGATAAAGAAGATGTGGCACATATATACAATGGAATATTACTCAGCCATAAAAAGAAACAAAATTGAGCTATTTGTAATGAGGTGGATAGACCTAGAGTCTGTAATACACAGTGAAGTAAGTCAGAAGGAGAAAGACAAATACCGTATGCTAACACATATATATGGAATTTAAGGGAAAAAAATGTCATGAAGAACCTAGGGGTAAGACAGGAATAAAGACACAGACCTACTAGAGAATGGACATCGGGAGGGGGAAGGGTAAGCTGTGACAAAGCGAGAGAGAGGCATGGACATATATACACTACCAAACGTAAGGTAGATAGCTAGTGGGAAGCAGCCGCATAGCACAGGGAGATCAGCTCGGTGCTTTGTGACCGCCTGGAGGAGTGGGATAGGGAGGGTGGGAGGGAGGGAGACGCAAGAGGGAAGAGATATGGGAACATATGTATATGTATAACTGATTCACTTTGTTATAAAGCAGAAACTAACACACCATTGTAAAGCAATTATACTCCAATAAAGGTGTAAAAAAAAAAAAAAAAAACGATTCTACGTATACGTGATACCAGAGGTATTTGTCTTTTTCTGCCTGGCTTATTTCACTTAGCATAATGCCCTCCAGGTTCATCCATGTTGTCACAAATTACAGGATTTCTTCCTTTTTCTTAAACATTTTGTACTCTTTATATTCCTTTCTCTCCTTGCTAATAGTCTTCAGTTAATATGTTTTGTCTCTTTCACATTGGTGTGGTTTTTCTTATTCTCCCTTTTTTTTAAGCCCATAATCTACAAAATGTTGACCTATATTGATTTTTGTTTTTCTTCCAACTCAAATATCCCTTACCTTATGTTCATTATTGTTGCATTTGGTCACCTTTCTTACTTTAAATTATCATAATTCAAAAGTTTTTCTGTTCTATTCACTGTTTATATTATTATTTTTGTTGCTTTTTCTTACCTTCTTTTTTCTAACAATTCATTCCTGTGGGGATAGGCTAACTCAGACCAGAGATATTTCTACCTTGATTGAAATCAGTCAATAAAGCCCATGGAATAATAAAAATGTTAAAAAAATATAGTTGTGTGCAACTCACTCCCTGGTCATTGTCCAATAAAATACCATCACAGACTGTTTTCATTATGAAGTGCTCAGACAGAAATTCTTGTCTGATCTGAGGACTAAGAATACTTAGTTCTTCTCCTGAGTAACCAGTTTAATTTTATCTTATAATGTTGTGAAATTGCCTAACTGGCCAGGTTTCCATTTCTCTTTGCCTGCTGGTTCATTCAGAGACACATTTTTGATCTACCCATACCAAGTGGTGGACCACTGTGGTTATTTAGTTAATTGTAATTAGTTTGACTACTTCTTTTCAGGTTTATCTCTGGGCTTTTGTTTTTGGCATTTTAGTATATGTTTGTTTTTTATTTTATTTTGGTTTTTAATATTTTGGTCTAATCCAGATGTATTTTATCTTTGTGAATGGTATGAGGCAGGAATGTAAATGTGTTTTTTCCCCAAATAGTAAATTGAAAGTCGTGCATGTTCTTAAATTGCAAATAACAGACTCTACTTGTCTTAGCTTGGGTTGCTATAACAAATAGCATAGATTGAGTGGCTTAAACAACAACAAACATTTTTCTCACAGTTCTAGAGGCTGAGAAGTCCAAGATCGAGGTAGATCCAGGCAGGTTCAGTTTCTGATGAGGACTCACTTCCTGGTTTGCAGATGACTATCTTCTCATTGCATTCTGACATGGCAGGGAGGAGAGAGAGGAAACAGGCTCTCTCCTGTCTTTTCTTATAAGATCACTAATCCTATTCATGAAGGCTCCACCCCTATGACCTAATCACATCCCAGGGCCCCCACCTCCTAAGACCATCACACTGAGGGTGAGGATTTCAACATATGGATTTTGGGTAATTCACAGACTTCTGAGAGAGCCAGAGAACTAGACTTTGTAGGCTCTACAGCCAAGAACAAGACAGGCATGGTCTACATATCCAGAAGAAATATCAGAAGAAATACCTGACCAGACCACAGGACAGTTCCAGTAAAAAAAAAAAAAAAAAAAAAACTTAAAAAAAATAAAACTGATTCAGTGGGACACTTGCAACTCTGACATGGCTGCTCCAAAGGAGCAAACACTTTTGACACCACACTTGACAGATGAGTCTCTCTGAATATGCCCCCTACATGGCTCCCTTCCACATCAGATGTCGATGGTGGGGGGAGATATAGACTCTAAGTCATACGCCTGGTTTATGGATTCTCTCGGGAAAGCAGGACTTGCTTACACAGTGAGACATAATTAGAATGTCAGGAGGGTATTCAAAATATGTTGGACAGCCATAATGCAGAGTTCCACTACATTAATCAGTTATCTCAATACTCCTTCTAAAACAATTCAGCATTCTTTTAAAATGCTGCCCATAAAATATTGATTAATACATAAATTGTAGATGCATGCATAGCATGAACACACACACACACAAATGTATTGCTTTCTATTTTTCCATTGATGCATTTTTGTTTATCCTTGAACTACCCAACACTTTTATTGTAGCTTTATGATACATTTAAATATCTAAAAGAATATCTCCCTACAATCTTCAAAGATTTCTTGGCTCTTCTTACATTTTAATTTTCCAAACAAACTTTAGACTGGTTTCATGAAATTCTCAATCTGGCATTCTGATTGAAATTATACTAAACTTATAAACAAATAAGGAAGTAATTGATGTGTTATTAAAGTTCACCATCAAGAAAAATAATATGCCACTCCATTTACACCTTAATTTTTGTAATTCACTAAATTTTTATAGTTCTTTTGCTAATTAGCCTTTTGCATTTCTTGTTCAGTTTATCCTAGGAACTTTGGTTGTTGCTGTTGTTTCTATGATAAGTGGAACATTTTTCATTATATTTTAACTTATAAATGCTGTTAGAAATCTATATATCATAGAAAAGTTCTCTTTAGTAACTCACCTCCTTTTTGACATCCATAACTAGTTCTAATTGTTTTTCAGTTGATTATCTTCCATTGGAAAAAAAGTTTAATCTAAGACAAATGATATCGGGTAGAAATAATGAACAGTTATCATCCTTTTCAATCCCTTCTTACTTATACATTGGTTGTGACTTACAAAAAAAGGCTAAAATTTTGTGATAATAGTGTGCTTATTTTTTTCACAATAATCTTATCAGGGTTTCATTAAGTGTAATATTGATTTTTAGTTTGAGACATGAGATATTCGTTCTTTTAGAAAATTATCTATCTTCATTCACATTAAATAAGAAAGAAAGAAAAAAAAAACATTGAAGCAGATGCTTTGGCTGGCCAGAGGCCGCGGGGCGCTGCAGGAGGTGCTGGGTCCGATTGTCGGAGGCAACTCTGCCCCAGCTGGGCATGGGGTGCGGGGTTGAGGCAGAGATCCTGTCCGGCCAGGTTGCAATCTTGTGATGGCAGAGGCTGTCGCTGGGCCTGGCGGAGTTGGGGCGCAGCAGCAGTGAGAAGGAGCGAAGTGCCCAGGGATTCTGAAGGGAATGTGCTGACACTTTGCCTGTCCCCGGAGCCCGCTCTAAGCAGGCTGAGAGGCCACTAGGCAGCACATGAGGATGCCGTGGCCCAGGCAGCGGCCCAGTATGCAGAGTTAGAGTCCAGAGGCCGCAAGCGCCAGCACTTGCAGGACATCAGAAAGCAGAACCACCTGAGTATTTGGCCTTGGAATCTAACGTATGTTACCTTCCCAGAGCAGGAACTGTTTTCCTTATCAAATATCAGATGGATGTGCAAGAAAAGAGGATGAGTAATCATATAAACCACATGTATCCAGGCAGCTTACTAAAAAGTATAGTTCATCAGTAACCATAATTCTAGGTGCCAGTACAGTCAGCTGAATTAACCTTAGAAGTATGATACAATGTGTGACCGCAGCAGTATACTGCAAGTAAAGAAGAGAAGCTGGGAGAGATCCCTGGATATAGATATAAACATAGATAAGGATATAGATATGTATCATCTTCTCACACTTCCAAAAGAAAAGGAAGCTATGCAAGCACTTGTGAGTAATAGGAGAGTAATGGAATGTGCATGCAATCAATTACTTAATAAGACATTAATAAAGGAAATGGAAAAGCTGTTTGTACAAGTAAGATATAGCTTTGAACTGCCTCTGCAACCCCGCCCACACCGTCTGATAAAAGGAAATTAAAAATCCTTTCCTGGAGAGGGCAGACAGCAGAAGCAAGAAGAACTACAATCCTGCAGCCTGTGGAACAAAAACCACATTCACAGAAAGACAGACAAGATGAAAAGGCAGAGGGCTATGTACCAGATGAAGGAACAAGATAAAACCCCAGAAAAACAACTAAATGAAGTGGAGATAGGCAACCTTCCAGAAAAAGAATTCAGAATAATGATAGTTAAGATGATCCAGGACCTCGGAAAAACAATGGAGGCAAAGATCGAGAAGATGCAAGAAATGTTTAACAAAGACCTAGAAAAATTAAACAACAAACAAACAGAGATGAACAATCCAATAACTGAAATGAAAACTACACTAGAAGGAATCAATACCAGAATAACTGAGGCAGAAGAACGGATAAGTGACCTAGAAGACAGAATGGTGGAATTCACTGCTGCAGAACAGAATAAAGAAAAAAGAATGAAAAGAAATGAAGATAGCCTAAGAGACCTCTGGGACAACATTAACTGCAACAACATTCGCGATATAGGGGTCCCAGAAGGAGAAGAGAGAGAGAAAGGACCCGAGAAAATATTTGAAGAGATTATAGTTGAAAACTTCCCTAACATGGGAAAGGAAATAGCCACCCAAGTCCAGGAAGCGCAGCGAGTCCCATACAGGATAAATCCAAGGAGAAACACGCTGAGACACATAGTAATCAAATTGGCAAAAGTTAAAGACAAAGAAAAATTATTGAAAGGGAAAAATGAAAAATAACATACAAGGGAACTCCCATGAGGTTAACAGCTGATTTCTCAGCAGAAACTCTACAAGCCAGAAGGGAGTGGCATGATATACTTAAAATGATGAAAGGGAAGAACCTACAACCAAGATTACTCTAGCTGGCAAGGATCTCATTCAGATTCGGTGGAGAAATGAAAAGCTTTACAGGCAAGCAAAAGCTAAGAGAATTCAGCACCACCAAACCAGCTCTGCAACAAATGCTAAAGGAACTTCTCTAAGTGGGAAGCACAAGAGAAGAAAAAGATCTACAAAAACAAACCCAAAACAATTAAGAAAATGGTCATAGGAACATACATATCGATAATTACCTTAAACGTGAATGGATTGATTATATGCTCCAACCAAAACACACAGGCTTGCTGAATGGATACAAAAACAAGACTCATATATATGCTGTCTACAAGAGACCCACTTCAGACCTAGGGACACATAAAGACTGAAAGTGAGGGGATGGAAAAAGATATTCCATGCAAATGGAAATCAAAAGAAAGCTGGAGTAGCAATACTCATATCAGATAAAATAGACTTTAAAATAAAGAATGTTACAAGAGACAAGGAAGGACACTACATAATGATCAAGGGATCAATCCAAGAAGAAGATATAACAATTATAAGTATATATGCACCCAACACAGGAGCACCACAATACATAAGACAACTGCTAACAGCTATAAAGGAGGAAATCGACAGTAACACAGTAATAGTGGAGGACTTTAACACCTCACTTACACCAATGGACAGATCACCCAAAATAAAAATAAATAAGGAAACAGAAGCTTTAAATGACACAATAGACCAGATAGATTTAGTTGATATTTATAGAACATTCCATCCAAAAACAGATTACACTTTCTTCTCAAGTGTGCACAGAACATTCTCCAGGATAGATCACATCTTGGGTCACAAATCAAGGCTCAGTAAAATTAAGAAAATTGAAATCATATCAAGCATCTTTTCTGACCACAGTGCTATGAAATTAGAAATCAATCACAGGGAAACAAACATAAAAAACACAAACACATGGAGGCTAAACATACATTACTAAATAACCAAGAGATCACTGAAGGAATCAAAGAGGAAATCAAAAAATACCTAGAGCCAAATGACAATGAAAACACAATGATCCAAAACCTATGGGATGCAGCAAAAGCAGTTCTAAGAGGGAAGTTTATAGCTATACAAGCCTACCTCAAGAAACAAGAAAAATCTCAAATAAACAATCGAAACTTACACCTAAAGGAACTACAGAAAGAAAAACAAACAAAATCCAAAGTTAGTAGAAGCAAAGAAATCATAAAGATCAGAGCAAAAATAAATGAAATAGAAACAAAGAAAACTATAGCAAAGTTCAATAAAACTAAAAGCTGGTTTTTTGAGAAGATAAAGAAAATTGATAAACCATTAGCCAGACTCATCAAGAGAAAGAGGGGGGGCTTCCCTGGTGGCGCAGTGGTTGAGAGTCCGCCTGCTGATGCAGGGGACACGGGTTCGTGCCCTGGTCCGGAAGGGTCCCACATGCCGTGGAGTGGCTGGGCCCGTGAGCCACGGCTGCTGAGCCTGTGCATCTGGAGCCTGTGCTCCGCAACGGGAGAGGCCACAACAGTGAGAGACCTGCGTACCGCAGGAAAAAAAAAGAAAAAGAGGGAGAGGGAGAGGACTCAAATCAATAAAATTAGAAATGAAAAAGGAAAAGTTACAACAGACACCGCAGAAATACAAAGTATCCTAAGAGATTACTACAAGCAACTCTATGCCAATAAAATGGACAACCTGGAAGAAACGGACAAATTCTTAGAAAGGTATAACCTTCCAAGATTGAACCAGGAAGAAATAGAAAATATGAACAGACCAATCACAAGAAATGAAATTGAAACTGTACTTAAAAATCTTCCAACAAACAAAAGTCCAGGACCAGATGGCTTCACAGGTGAATTCTACCAAACATCTAGAGAAGAGCTAACACCCATCCTTCTCAAACTCTTCCAAAAAATTCCAGAGGAAGGAACACTCCCAAACTCATTCTTTGAGGCCACCATCACCTTGATACCAAAACCAGACAAAGATACTACAAAAAAAAAAAATTACAGACCAATATCACTGATGAATAGAGATGAAAAACTCCTCAACAAAATACTAGCAAACAGAGTCCAACAACACATTAAAAGGATCATACACCATGATCAAGTGAAGTTTATCCCAGGGATGCAAGGATTCTTCAATATACGCAAATCAATCAGTGTGACAGACCATATTAACAAACTGAAGAATAAAAACCATATGAGCATCTCAATAGATGCAGAAAAAGCTTCTGACAAAATTCAACATCAATTTATGATAAAAACTCTCCAGAATGTGGGCATAGAAGGAACCTACCTAAACATAATAAAGGCCATATACGACAAACCCACAGCAAACATCATTCTCAATGGTGAAAAACTGAAAGCATTTCCTCTAAGATCAGGAACAAGACACGGATGTCCACTCTCACCACTATTATTCAACATAGTTTTGGAAGTCCTAGCCACGGAAATCAGAGAAGAAAAAGAAATAAAAGGAATTCAAATTGGAAAAGAAGAAGTAAAACTGTCACTGTTTGCAGAGGACATGATACTATACATAGAGAATCCTAAAGATGCCACCAGAAAACTACTGGAGCTAATCAATGAATTTGGTAAAGTTGCAGGATACAAAATTAATGCACAGAAAGCTCTTGCATTCCTTTAAACTAATGATGAAAAATCTGAAAGATAAATTAAGGAAACACTCCCATTTACCATTGCAACAAAAAGAATAAAATACCGAGGAATAAACCTACCTAGGGAGACCAAAGACCTGTATGCAGAAAACTATAAGACACTGATGAAAGAAATGAAAGATGATACCAACAGATGGAGAGATATACCATGTTCTTGGATTGGAAGAATCAATATTGTGAAAATGACTAAACTACCAAAAGCAATCTACAGATTCAGTGCAATCCCTATCAAATTACCAATGGTATTTTTTATGGAACTAGAACAAAAAATCTTAAAATTTGTATGGAGACACAAAAGACCCTGTATCGCCGAAGCAGTCTTGAGGGAAAAAAATGGAGCTGGAGGAATCAGGCTCCCTGACTTCAGACTATACTACAAAGCTACAGTAATCAAGACAATATGGTACTGGCACACAAACAGAAACGTAGATCAATGGAACAAGATAGAAAGCCCAGAGATAAACCCACGCACCTCTCGTCAACTAATCTATGACAAAGGAGGCAAGGATATACAATGGAGAAAAGACAGTCTCTTCAATAAGTGGTGCTGGGAAAACTGGGCAGCTACATGTAAAAGAATGAAATTAGAACACTCCCTAACACCAGACACAAAAATAAACTCAAAATGGATAAGAGACCTAAATGTAAGACCAGACACTATAAAAATCTTAGAGTAAAACATAGGAAGAACACTCTTTGACATACATCACAGCAAGATCTTTTTTTGATCTACCTCCTAGAGTAATGGAAGTCATAACAAAAATAAACAAATGGGACCTAATGAAACTTAAAAGCTTTTGCACAGCAAATGAAACCATAAACAAGATGAAAAGACAACCCTCAGAATGGGAGAAAATATTTCCAATGAATCAATGGACAAAGAGTTAATCTCTGAAATGTATAAACAGCTCATGCATCTCAATATTAAAGAAACAAACAACCCAATCCAAAAATGGGCAGAAGAGCTAAACAGACATTTCTCCAAAGAACACATACAGATGGCCAAGAAGCACATGAAAAACTTCTCAACATCACTAATTATTAGAGAAATGTAAATCAAAACTACAATGAGCTATCACCTCACACCAGTTAGAATGGGCATCATCAGAAAATCCACAAACAACAAATGCTGGAGAGGGTGTGGAGAAAAGGGAACCCTCTTGCACTGTTGGTGGGAATGTAAATTGATACAGCCACTATGGAGAACGGTATGGAGGTTCCTTAAAAAACTAAAAATAGAACTACCATATGACCCAGCAATCCCACTACTGGGCATATACCCACAGAAAACCATACTTCAAAAAGACACATGCACCCCAACGTTCATTGCAGCACTATTTACAATAGCCAGGTCATGGAAGCAACCGAAATGCCCATCGACAGATGAATGCATAAAGAAGATGTGGTACATATATACAATGGAATATTACTCAGGCATAAAAAGGAATGAAATTGGGTCATTTGTTGAGACGTGGATGGATCTAGAGACTGTCATACAGGGTGAAGTAAGTCAGAAAGAGAAAAACAAATATCGTATATTAACGCATGTATGTGAAACCTAGGAAAATGGTACAGATGAACCGGTTTGCAGGGCAGAAGTTGAGACACAGATGTAGAGAACAAACGTATGGACACCAAGCGGGGAAAGCCACGGGGGGTTGGGGATGGTGGTGTGCTGAATTGGGCAATTGGGATTGACATGTATACACTGATGTGTATAAAATTGATAACTAATAAGAACCTGCTGTATAAAAAAATAAATAAAATTAAATTAAAAAAAATTTTTTTTAATTCGTTTCCTGAAAGAAGATAACTTTGTTTTAGGCCCCAAGTTATTTCTACACATTAGCTTTCAAATACAGTATCTAACACACCTTAAAATATAGGCAGACAAGTGAACTGAAAAACATAACTGAAATCAGGAACTTGCTGGATAAGTTTAATAGCAGGTTAGGCATAGATGAAGAGAGAATGGGAATTAATGAACTGGATTTAATGGTCCGTAGAGATATCTAGCACAAAGCAGAGAGAGAGAAAGAGAATAAAAATATATAGGAGTGTGTTAAAGACATAGGGAATCAGTGAGAAGTTCTACCCTACATATAAATAGATTAGAAGAAGGAGAGAAAAAATGAGGCAGACGTAGTATTTGGAAAGAGTATGGCTGAAAAATTTCCAAACTGGTGAACCATCGATTCACAGATTTAAGAAACCCAGTGAATTCCAAGCAGGACAAATATTTTTCAGAAAGTACATCTAAATGATTTATAGTAAAACTGTAAAACAACAAAAAGGAGAAAAATCTTAAAAGCAACCAGAGAAAACATAACTTTCAAAGGAACCACAGTCAGACTTACAGCTGACATCTCAACAGCAACAGCAGAAGCCAGAAGAAAGTGAAATGTTATCAATGAGATAAAAGAAAATAACTGCTAATACTCAGTGAAAAAATGCTTCAAGAATGAAGGGGAAAAGATGTATTCTATCCAAAAGAAGGTACGAAAGGACAGAAAGAGAAACAAAAAAGGGAAGAGATAGTGCAAAATAACATAGTAGAAATAAATACAAAAATCTCAATTGTGATAAATGTAAATAGATCAAGGTCTCTGATGAATATATCCTTATACTAGGTTTTTAAAAAAATCAATATATTCTGTTTAAAGCAACACAGCTAAAATGTAGAGGCATAAAAGTTCAAAGTAAAAGAATGAAAAAAGTTATGGCAGGCAAATAACTGATGTAACTATATTAAGTTTGAAGTAGTCTTTAAGGCAAAAAGCATTAATAGACAGGCTTACTACATAATGATAAAAGGATTTATTTACCAGGAACAAGTAATTTTTACCTTATAATTAATGCAACTAATAATAGAACCTCAATCTACAAGAGAAAAGCAACTATATGGACAAACAGATGAATCCTAGGACCATGGGGAGATTTTATTTACACTTTTCTTAGTAGTTTTTTAAGGATGTAAAAGTTTGAACAGCATAATTAACAAGTTTGACCTAATAGAGCACTGCATCTAATAACTGCAGAACATACATTATTTTTAAGGACGTTTAGAACGTTTACAAAAATGGACCACATCCCAGGCCATAAAACATGTTTTAGGAAATTCCAAAGACTTACTATGTTATATAAACCTTAATATGAGTAAATTAGAAATTAGTATCGAAAATAACTAGAGGGCTTCCCTGGTGGCGCAGTGGTTGAGAGTCCGCCTGCCGATGCAGGGGACACGGGTTCGTGGCCCGGTCTGGGAAGATCCCACATGCCGCGGAGAGGCTAGGCCCATGACCCATGGCCGCTGAGCCTGCGCATCCGGAGCCTGTGCTCCGCAACGGGAGGGGCCGCGACGGTGAGAGGCCCGCGTACCGCAAAAAAAAAAAAAAAAAAAAAAAAAACTAGAAAAAAATCCATGTGTTTGGAAATAAACATATTTCTGATTAATCCATAGGCCAAAGAAAAAAAATCATAATGGAAATTAGAAAATATTTTGAATTAAATAATGCAAATAATTTGTATTAAAGATTTTGGGATGCAGCTAAAGTAGCACTTGTTTTTTTTTTTGGCTTTAAGTACTTCTATTAGAATAGCAGAAAGACTAAAAATTGAGCTATGCATGCTACTTAAGTTCAAAAAACAGAATAAATCTAAAGAAAGGATATGAGTAGAAACAAATGAAACAAGATAAAAGCTGGTTCTTTGAAAAGACAAATGACAAACCTTCTGCCAAGATTATTTATTTTGCCTTCTTCTTGTCTTCAGCAACGTTAAGAATTTTAAAAAGGGTTTTAAAAAGGCAACAAGGATATCAAGAAATTTGTTGCCCACATATTTGAAAACCTAACTAAAATGGACAATTACTGGAATAATATAACTAACAAAATTGACTCAAGAAGAAATAGAATAACCGTTAAAGAAATAGAAACTTAAGTTGCGCTTACCACAAGGAAAAAATTGTATGGCCACAGTTTTATTGGTTTGTTTTAACCATAGAACAAATGCTTCTGATTTTACTCAATAATATTCCAGCGTGCAGAAAAAGGGGACACTCCCCAACATATTTATGAGACTCACAAGAACCTGAAAGTAAAACTTGAAAAGATGGTATGAAAGAGAAAAATTACAGCCAATCTCTTTAGTGAACATAGATGGAAAAATTCTAAAGAATATCTTAGCCAATTGAAGACAATAAATCGTAAAAGTGACCACGATGTGGATTTATCTCAGGGTTGCAAATGTACTTTATCATGAGAAGATAAAATAATATAAGTAATGATATTATCAGATTACAGGGGGGAAAATAATCATCTCGTAGTGAAAAGGTGTTAGAAAAAACTCATGATTCAAGGCTTGTTATCAACAGAAGGAACTGTCCTTAATCTAATAAAAGGATCTATGAAAAACCTGTAGCAAGCATCCTAGTTAATGGTGAAATATTAGAAGCATGTTGTTTAGGATAAGGAATAAAACAAGGGTACCCAATATCACTACTTCTCTTCAACATTATCCTAGCCAATGAATTAAATGAATTAAGACAAGAAAGAGAATAGAAAGTATAAAGTTTAGAAATGAAGAAACAAAATTGTTCATTATTTGTAGGTGATAAGATTGTCTACCTGAATGGAATAATTATTAGAATTAATCATAGTTTAGCAAGGTTATAGGATACAAAATCAGTATATGAAGATCTATCCTTACACTGCAAACAGAAAATGTATCTTTTATAAAATAATTTTCAAAAGCATCAAACACATAAAATAGTTAGAAATAAGCCTAACAAATAGGTAAGATCTCTATGGAAAATTTTAAAAACTTTTTAAATTTAAATTTTAAAACTTAAATATAATTAAAAGTTTAGTTTTTTAGTTAATCTAGTCTCATATCGAGTGCCACATGTGACTAGTGGCTACAGTATTGGGCAGGTAGACTTAAGCTTTATGGTTACAGAAAACTAAGCAAGTTTTTTTAGTTTGTTGCAGAGAATTATGATATAGTGATCAATATGACTTTCAAGTCTAGAAATATATTGTATATAAATCTATTTAGATAGAATTCTGTGAGGGAAGTGGAAAAGGACAATATACATGTTCTGAACTACTACGTGTATTTTTCTTTAAAGGATGATAGTGAATATTTAATCACTGTAATATTTGTATGTATTTAAAATAGTGACCGATAGTAAAACATTGGATATTACGTCATTTGGAACTCTTTAAATTTAGTTGGAAATTGTATATGTTAATTTAAAGTGCAAAGGTACATAGTTCCTCAAAATTATTTGTGGAAACACATGGGCACAGTTTGAAGACAATATGTTAAGAGTACCTGCTTAAGAATTTTTCTTCAATGGATACATATATTAAATCTTCTCATCTTTCAAAAAATAAAAACAAATGTTGAATATTATCAAAGTCTGGTGTCTTTTTTTAAATGATTTTTTTACCTGTTGATATAATGTAGATTTTAAAATCATTAATTACTTTTGTATTTTGTGTATCCCTGGAATATTACTCCAGGGTCCCTTCAAGGTCACATAACCAAAAGCAATTAAAAAGTAATTCAGATTTATTCATATTTCTCAAGGAACATTAATGAAAGTCAAGCTTATAACTACAGCAACACTTCTTTAAATCTCCTTTTGTTTTTATCTTATATCCCATGAGCTTCAGAGTCACTATTGCAAACTCTCCATCTCCACTCTCCTCCAAAACTCTCCTGACACACCTCTCCAGATAGAATCTTCTCCATCCCCCTTCATGTTTCTTGTGCCCCTCCACATTTCTTCCCAACAGGAAATGGAAGTCAAAACTTTTGTTCCTGATCATCACCTATAGGACTCTTGAAAATGGCTGAAGGACATACGGGCTCTATGCCTCTGTTTCTCAGTAATCCTTTACAGAAAGACATTTAGAGTCCTCTGAAAAATGTGGTTGTTTTCACACTCTGGCTGCTTTTCTCGAAAAATCCTCATGGAGAATTCTTTAAGAATAAGTGCTTGACTTTGTTACTGGACTGAAATTTGTTTGGCTGTGTTGTAGTAGCATCGAATATAATGATACAGTATTTTATACTATATTGCCCCCAGGGAGGGCACTGGCACTTAGTATGGGACTGAGAAAGGGCACTGCATATATATAATATACATATAGTATACACATTATATATATATATATATATAGCATATATATATATATATATATATATATGCAGTTCATGTCCTTATTATATGTCCTCATAAATGAATAAACTTGCCTTCATGATGTATGTATTTATGTTATGATTCTGGTTAAAATGTCTCATTCTGAGAGACAAATCTGTTCTGAGTCTGTAAACAAAATCTAGTTTCTGATCCTGCAGGGCTGTAGTTCAAATATATGCTGTGAGAAATTTACTCTTTGAGGGCTGTAGTCTTGTTCCCTTGATCCCTGTGATAAACCCAGACATACCCATTTAGCTGAAAAAGTGCTTCTAAAAGGTATTATATGCAGAGTTTTACATTCGGCTTTTCTCATGTACCATTACATCTTGAGCATTTTCCTATACCACGGAATATTCTTTGAGAACATAATTTTAATGGGTCTATAATTTTCCAGAATATAGGTATGCATTTATTTATTTAACCAATTACTGTTTTGGAAATGCGGGTTGTTTCTAATTTATTTTCTGTAATTATAAAAAGAGATGCAGTGAGTATCTTTATACTTAAAACTTTTTATACATTTCTGTTATTTTCTTAAGCTAAATTCCTAGGACTGGAAATACTAGATCCAATTGAATGAATACCGTGGCCAACTGCATGTTGTTCCCAATACCCATTTTCCCCTTCTAAAGTAAAAGCATTTTAGCTGAGTATATAGCTGCTTGGCTAAAGATAGTTCCCAGCCGGCCTCAAAGCTAGATGTGGCTGTGTGACTAAGTTTTGGCCGATGGGATTTGAGTTTAGTGATGGGGGCCCATAAAGGAATTCTTCTTCAATTCCTTGGTCTTTCTCCAGCTCTTCACTGGCTGGAAGATGACAGAAGCTGAAGCAGTCAAATTGAACCCACAAGTGGAAGTCACATTTTGCAGATAGCAGCAGGGCCAGCTACAATTTGTGAGGACCATTGCAAAATGAAACTGCAGGGCCTCGTGTTCGAAAAGGAGAGGAAAATTGCCATTAAAGGTAGTAAAATTTAAAGTTTTCTCTTCTCTCCATGCTCTTTCTTTTGATTTTTCAGGGTATTTTTTTGTTGCTATTTAGTGTTGCTCTAAGTAAACTTAAAACCTAGATCATTAACATGAATTTTACCATTCATTATATCGTGTGATGCCAGTTTATAAATGCAAATATAAGAGCATTTAACTCAATGCAGAATCACCAAAATTACATGATGTGTGTTTTGTAGTTCCTACATGTATATGTATTTCATTCTCATCAGAAGATTTTAAATGCAGCACAAAACTAACTCAAATGTTTTTGTTTCACTTCTTCATACACACATATTGAGTAAGGAAAGATTGAAAGGAAAAAAAGACTATAGGTTTCCCTTTCTTTCTATGTTATCATTTGCAGTGTAAGTGGCTTGTTAATACAGGGAAGTAACACAAGTAAGAAAGGATGTGATAAGATTCCTTAGTTGTTCGTGTTTCTTAGAGTATCAGTCTTCTTCCTGGATTAGAAGCAAGTTCTAGTTCAAATGGAGAGCATGGCCTCCCAGGACTGCCAGGACTGTCAGTGCCCTCCCTCAGTCCCTTCCTTAGTCATCAACATAACACACTTATACTCACTTTGAGTTTCTCTGAACTTCCATGCATTGTGGGTCCACTGGAATTCTTCACTCATGGAGCATTCCCAACATGATATGCAAATAGAGTGCAGGAATGACAGACACGTATTGTGTATCCCTCTGCTCACATGCATGTTCCATTGTCCCAAGGGACTTTGCTTTTAAAACACAAGTTCAAACATAAGATTATTCAGAATTTCAAGGTTGCAACAGCAGCACATTAAACCAAGCTCTGGGCCCTTCTGAGTGTGGGGCTCTGTGGAACTGCACAGGTCAAACACCCATTAAGCCTGTCCCGGACTGCCTACCTGCTGGGTGTTAAGTGAGATTGAAACACACTTCTACGCAGTTTAAGCTGTTGTATTTTGGGGTCTCTTTGTTACACTTTGTACCCTGACTAATGCGAACACTTTTAGTTCTCAAAACATCCCTTTCTACAACCTGGGGACCATGTGCTACAATGAGTACTCTAAGTCATACTTTTAATATTTTTGAAACAGGAGTGAATCTTATAATAAGTGTACTTTTAATATATTGCTTTTACTTTTTTCGCCCTAAAAAGCCATTAAAAGCTAGAGATTTAGTGTGCCTTTTATAATTGAGGGCATCTTCAAATCAAAGAGAGTATATTTACAGAACTTTAGATTCATAAAATGTTTTAGCTAGTAGGCATTAAAGATTAGATGATCCAGCAGATTTTAAAGACTTTTTAATTTTTTTCTTAAACATGGCCTTTTTTGAAATAAATCTTTAGAGAAACTATGTACACACCAACAGATAAAAGCACCGTGGGGTGATAGGTAACCAAGAATACCCACCCCTCCTCTCTGCTGACCTACACTCTAAAAAGAACATTTAGAGAGCAGTTTGAAACATAACAAAAAGATGCAAGCCAGTTCTTTCATCTTTGGCTGGTGCAAACCACTAAGCATCTTTTTAAAATAACAACTTTATTGAGATATAATTGACTTATAATAAACTGCACATTTGTGAAGTATAACATTTGATGTCCTGACATATCTATACATCCATGAAACCATCACTGCAATCAAGATATTGATCATATCCATCACCCCTAAAAGTTTATGTACCTTTATAAACCTTTCCTCCCTACCTCACCCTACCCCATCTCCAGGCAATACTGATTTGCTTCCTGTCACTATAGAGATTAGTCTGCATTTTCTAGAGTTTTACATAAATGGTATCATTCAATATATACTCTTTTTTTGGTCTGGCTTCTTTCACTCAGCATAAGTATTTTGAAATTCATCCATATTCATCCTTTTCATTGCTGAGTAGTATTCCATGATATGGATATTCTTCACTGTATTTATCCATTTGCTGCTGATGGACATTTGAGTGGTTTCCAGTTTTTAACTATGACAAATAAAGCTCTGTAAATATTCATGTACAGGTCTTAATGTAGATGTATCTTTTCATTTTTCTTGGGTAAGTACCTTGGAGTGGAATGGCTGGATCTGATCAAATGATATGTGTATATTTAACTTTTCAGGAAACTTCCCACTTGTTTTTCAAAGTGACTGTACCATTTTATATTCCCAACAGGAGTGTATGAGAGTCTAGTTGCTCTGCATCCTCACCAACACTTGGTATAGTCAGTTTAAGAAATTTTTAGCCATTCTACTGGGTGTGTGATAGTATCTCATTGTGGTTTTAATTTGTATTTCCATAATGACTAATAATGCTGAGCATCTTTTGGCGTGCTTATTTGCCATCTTCTGTGGTGGAGTGTCTGTACCACTACTTATAAGCCTTTTAACTCTTTAGGTTTTTTTTCCTTGTAAAGTCTCTGCAGTAATGAGAATGCTTTGAGGCATTTTACACTCTGTCTATTCTAAAATTTTGTTGACAGAACTATTAGATAAACAGCATTATTATTTGGAAACAAAGAAGATCTGTGTTAACAGAGAACTATCCAAATCGGCTGATATTTATGGCAAAGCCAGAGACTATTCACACTCATTCAAGCTTGCAAAAGTAAAGGTGAGTGGGGAAATAATGGCATATAATTGGGAGACAGTGGGAGAAGTTGAGAGAAAGAAGCTAGGCAGGGTAATATTGATTTCGCATCATCCAAAGCTCTCCTCCCACACTGTCTATATCATGGCCAACCCTTCATAGTCTTGTTTTCCCCCATTTTTGTTTTCATTATTATGGATGAAGGTTTTGTTATTTTATAGCAAATATGTTAAGGAGATGGGAACCCTAGTTCAGCAGAGGAAACTAGCTATAGGCTATTCTTTGTGGTAAGATTGCCAAGAATTTTCAGTAGTGGGCCACTTGATCAGAAATCCATGTGTACACAGAAGAAAGTTTATCCATATGCCAGTGTTAACGTATAGCAAGTTTTGTATTTTGAAAAATGACTTTATACAAAAGTGCAGTAATAAGCCTAGAGTTTGACCTTGTCTCTCTAGAAAGCAGGTGGGGTGAGGGCACTGATCTAGATCGGAGACAGTTTGTCATGGAGTGGAATGGGTGTGAGCAGGGTAAAGCACGGAAAGGCCTGGGCAAGGGCAAAAGTGAAGATAACATTTAAAGTGAAGAGGAGAGAAGAGCTAGTCATGTAAGAGACGAAGAGAAGATAGACAACTTTCAGCCAGCTCTCCTTCCATTTCCACCTTGGCCTGTAGGGGATAGGGCATTTCTGCTGCTCCCACACCCTCTGTCTACCCTTCTGACTAGCTTCTTTCTGAGGGAGGAAGAATTACTCAAGTGCTCAAAGCACAGGGTAATTACTAAACACATTTAACTAGAGAATGGAGTCTCTAAGCTGATGTTCCCTCTTTTGCGATTAGAGTCCCCTATTTCAGTTCACTGGATCAGGGTCTGACCATTCTTTCTTCTACATATGTGCTCTGCATAAACTGTCTCTGGTCTGTTCCAGACCTTTCCATCACCCTGAGTGATGGAAACAATGGAAGGTTCTTTAGGATTCCAGACCTAAACAGCATAATCTGACTTGGCTTGACAAAGATCTCTGTACTGGGAGACAATTGGGTGCCTATCAGTTAATAAAAAGGTATTTTATTTTCATGCACACATTCCTCAGTCAGGAATCACTGAAGAGGTTTGAGTGGTAGGATTTCAGCCCCTAAACTGAAACTCTGACATTTCCATAATTAATCCTAAACAAGGTCCCAATCCAAATGGAGCTCAAAAGAGGCAAAAGTAAGACAGAAGGGCCAAAACTAGGGTCAAGGTGACGGAGAAGTTCAGAGGGTAAATAGAAAGTGGAAACAGGCTCCCTTTGAGCTTCATCTGTGGGTAGAGAGGAAACCATCATTCATCCATCCATCTACTCATCCATCCATTCATCCACTCATCAACACATTTCTGAGCTCCAGGCACTGGGCTGTGACTTTTATGAAACAGTAGTGAACAAGTCGGACACTGTCTGAGGGAGGAATGGGAGAAAACTGGGGGTGTATGTGAATTTGTCAGGAAAAAGAAAAAAAATCAGAGAGAATGAGAGATGGCACAGCATTTCCCCCCAATCTTGGACTTGTTGAAACTCCTATAGAAAGAGAGATTAGAACTAAACAAGGGAGCTTACTCATGAGCAAGTCTGGGGGACTCTGGGCATAAGCAGTACTGATTTGAGGATCAGGTGAAGAAAACAGAGCACAGAGTTGGAGAAGGGTTATTGTTTCCATTTTTTCCAAGAACCCAGCACTTACCTGTAAAGTAGATATTATTAGCATTCACCAAAATCTGTTCTCTTCGCCTTTATATATATGGAAGACCTCTCTGCACTTTTCGGCCCTCTTGTAGTTGAATGGGCCCGTGGCGCTGGCTACATGCAGTCTAAAGCAGAGAAGAGCTGGTGAGGAGCCATTAAGCCCCTTATCTGGTGAGTATCCTTGTAAGCCTGCTTGGTTGACCAGGGAGGTTTCCTGCTCCCAACGGGGCAACTACAGGACACTGCCACAAAATCTAATAAAGATCTGGGCACCCTTTAGGGCAACTATTTCATGTATAGCAACACTTATAAGTGAAATACCTGCCCTAAAGCGTGCCCAAATCTTTATTAGATTTTGTGGCAGTGAGAAATAAACATTTGTCATGGCAAGCCACTGACTGAGACACTGGCTTTTGTTCTTGCTGTGCTAGTTTAGCCTAGCCTGGAGAATTGAGTTTGTTATGCATTAAAAAATAGTAACCTTAGCAGAGGCATTGATGTTCCCCAAATGGTTATCATGAGCAAAGGCAAGACAGACGCCCTTTAGAGTTACTTTAGAGTAACTAGGCAATGTGGAGCCATCGGAGAGGAAAGACAAGATAGATGCTGTGTGATGATTGTGGCTAGCAAACTGCTATGAGAGAACATAGATGTAAGCTTTCTCTCTGGAGATTCCCAAAAATATTTGAGTGAGACTTTTAGGGGGTGGGGAAGAGTGTGTCAATGAAGGAAACTATGCATTCTTTGATACGAACATGACTTCATTTGTGTCCACAGTCTAGTGAGACCTGGTGTCCCTAGGTATTAATTGACTGAGTTGTGGGATACCTTTTGTTGGGGAGAGCTTGCAATTCCAATTCTAGCTGGCAGAGCTGATTGTAGTTCTCCTCTTCATCCTTATTCCTTTCTTGAAGAGTAAACTGCCAAATACTTTTCCTATCGCTGGAAATTTTGGGATCTCCCTAGGATAGATGTTGGACTCACCTCTAAACTTCCAGGGATTATGAGTTCTCTGGGTGAACATAATTTGATTTCAATTTCATTGTTTTCTCTTGAAACTGAATACAGACAGGAAAATACTTTCAAATGCAGACATATTAAGGTTTGCCTGCCAAAGAGAGTTTCAGAAATTTACAACATGGTTCATACTGTGCATCAGGATTCATGTGACCACTTTACAAAACTGTGAATTTGGGAAAAAAAAAAAAACTCTTCATGTGCCCCAAATCAATAATTCAGGACAGTTTAATAATAGGTAGAAAGCATAGTTTTCAGTTGTCAACTGGTCAATCCTCATATCTAATTTGAGTTTGAATATCTGTACTTCCTTGAAACTAGCAACAACAATCTTGTTCCCATGATGTTTCACATTCAGTTGCTCAGATGCCCTATCATATCAGAAAGAAAATGCAATCTTATAGGCCTCTAGGAATCTGAGAAGCTAAGCTTCTCACAAGTTAAGCTTCTCACGCAAGCCACAAGGGAATAAGTTGTGGTTGGGCTCTTCCCATTTCCCTTTGCCTCTGATTGGTCTAGGAATGGGCCTGTGGCCCATATCTGGCAGATGAGACAAAAGGAGAGGTCTGTTGGGAGACTTCCTGAAATTGTTTTCCTGGAAAAAAACCACAGAACTTCACAAGAAGAAAGGACTTTACTCAGTCTTTTCATTCTTGTTTTGAATGCAGCCCTGTGAGGACCTGATATTTGAAGCTGCAATAGCCATGAAGCGGCAAAAGGTGGCAGAACAGGACAGAGTCTGGGTCCTTGATGACATCGTTGCATTGCCGAGACTGCCTTCCCCAGACTTCTTGTTAGGTGAGAAAATTAAACATCATTATTGCTTAAGGCCCTGGGAGACTGGATTCTGTTATTTGCAGCTGAATGCATCCTAATGCTACAAGCATCCCGTGCTGAAACCAACCTGCAAAATTCACAACACACTCTCCTGATGTATGTAAAAGAGCACTCTGAACATCTCTTTCAGAGAAGTAGATTGATAACAGCATAGTTTTCTTTTCATTTGAGATGTCTGATCTTTGGCAAATGAAATCAGAATTTTCATAGGTAAACCAAACTTACTGGCACATAGTTAGAAATGATTAGTGAATGCTTCCTAACTAGTTAAGAATTACATTTGCTGAAAACACAGGTCTTTCTCTTATTGTTTTGTGTTATTCTGCTTAGTTCATTCATATGTGGGAATCCTTGAAGGTAAGGATTAGAGTAGTTGAAGAGTTATGAACAATGGCTGTGAATTAAGAAATATTCCACTGTTTGTGGAGCAGCAACTTGACCAGCTAGCCTTAGAGCCAGACTGACAACTTTGGCCAATACTGTTTCAATGTGAATCGATAGAAAATAATAATTTTTAAAAGGAATGAGTGTCTTTAGGCTTGCAGATCCATATGGAAACTGATGAAGGCAAGCAGAAGAAATTTGTGGCCCTCAGTTAAACATTCTTCATAGTTCAAAGAAGGGCGCTCACTCACAACTTGTGGTGCCTGAGGAAGTCATCAGAAAGCTCCAGGAGACTGGATCTAGCTTGCAGTCAGCTGTGGAGACTACAAGCCTTGGAAAGAACAGACTTTACACAAGACACCCAAAGGCCACAAGCCTGGGCAAGGGCAATGACCTGGCAGGAAAGCATCAGTTTTCACCTTAAAGGAGTGAGGACAACTGTGACCCTCACAGCCCTCTCTCCATTTGAGGATCAGCACGCTTTTGTCAGCAAGATGAGATGGACAGTAAGACATTTGGAGTGAGGTTTTCTTGATTCTTTTTTGAGGTACGGCAAGGTGCTGCAACAAGGTGTGTCACCCCTGGGCAAGCAAAGTTCTTTGGAAGTCAATTTTATTCACTTTCAGAAAAAGATGTCACATGAATTTGGATTAGAAAATAGGATATTAAGAGGCTTGTTTTTCCGGAAATGCAAGGAAAAGAAATAACCCTTCAATGATAATTTTCTGGATCTTCCTCTTACAGCAAAAGATACATATATTCTACCGACAGCACCTTCTCCAAGAGTTAACTCACCCTCCTTATCTCCCTTTAGCTGGGACAAGTTCATTCCCCTTCACCCACACCTCTCATTTTTTTCCTGTAAATAAATGTTTATGTAAAAAATTTCCTTTGTTAGTTAGAGACTTCTTTGGTGGACCATGTTGTCCTCGGCAAAAGTGGTTGCAGAAGAGTTGAGGAAGTTGGGGTACCTTAGACTCCTGGCACTTTGGGGTAATTTACAGACAGCATCCTGTGACCCTACCAACCCAGGACTCACCTTCCTGTACTAGCTGCCCCCTTGGATGCCAGGGTCCTGAAAGGAAGAAACCATGTCTTATTCACTCAACCTTGTGTCTGCAGCATTCAGCACCGTCCCTGTCACCCCAAATGTAAATTAATATGTGAGACATGACACCTGGTGCCTTTTACAAAACAAAAATTCTTTGTCTTAAAGGGCTCCCGAGTTGCAATTCAGAATTTTAATGTGTGTCTGCTTTAGTGTGAGGACTAATGTTTAAGTGTGACAATAAGGTGTTAATTTGGCTGAAACAGTTCTTTTCTTCCTTTGGTGTTAACGGGTAAATGAAAAATAATGTGATTCTAACCTCTTCAAAGCCTTTTCTGTTTCAAATACAGGAATGTGTTTCTGCAGATTGGGGCATTTCAGCTAATAGTTCAGCTGGATTAAAAAAGAAAAAAAGCTTGAGTTATCTGAATGTTGCTAATATGATTTAGGCATTTTTTAAGTTGGGGATAAACAGCTAAATTTAGATTTACTTATGATTAATTTGTTTGATGTAGTTCCTTGCAGAAAAATACATGAACTACAATTTGGAATGTGACAGATACATACTATTTTTTTTAATAACTTTAAAAATATGATTGCTTCCTGTGCACATTGCAGGAAGAAGATGTGATCCTACCTCTCCTTTATCATAAACCTCATGGGAGGGGGAGCTAGATGGAAGCCAAGCTACTTTTGCTGAACCCCAGCTAGTTATGGATTCTGGATCTGTATGTACTGGGGCTGGAAAGGGGTTTGGTTGAAGACAAGAGTAATTGCCCAAACATGTTGCTAGAAAGAAATCTACAAACACTGGTTTGACTTGTGTTTCAAAAGTATGAGCTGCTGGCCTGTACAAGCAACCAGTGTTAGGTCCTTGGTCACAGCAATGCCAGGGTTTACATTTTTTCTGGATAAAAACAAATTGGGGTGGGGTGCATTCTTTGCCTAACATGTTGCCAGTGCATGAATTTTGCGGAGGACTCAGCTTGCTCACATTTAAACAAAGCTACGCTAACAGAACCTAAAGGACACACAAGTAATGCACCAGAAAAATGATCCTTGTAAGAGTTTCCTGTCCCTCCCATCCTCTGGGAAGGTTTACCTCTCTATTCTTGGTTTGTGTTAAGTCATAACGTTTTGGAAAGCTCACCACTATCACCCAGAGCTACATGGTAAGACTTAAACCATCTCTCCACTTACTGATAGAACTTGAGAAGAGTTCATTGGTGCCAGGTGGTGATCTTTCCTTCATTCTCTTTCCAGCCTCTTGCCTAAAAGTCCTAGAATAGGCCGTGGAGCCACCAAGGGTGGTGGTCATTGTCTAGATGATTCCCATTGGTAATACCAGGAAGATGCAGCAGTTGAAGCCTGAAGGAGAAAACCCAGCCCTCCCCTTAGAATAACACACAGGGACCCCCCCACCCCACCAAAAACACACACAACCCCGACACACACACTGAAAACAAAACCCTAATAACAACAGAGGAAAAAGTAGCTGTGTGGTGGTGTAAAAAGTTCCTTTTTGCATTTGTCATTCCCTTTGCCTGGAAAACACATAAAAAACTTCTTTTTACAGGTGTCAAAATTGTACATCATAACCAGCCCTCACTACCTGGATCCCTCTTTGTTCCTCTCTTTCTAATTTTCTTCCCTGGTCCCATTTCTTTTCTTCCAGTAGTCTTTTGTTCTGGAGGCAGTTCCACTGTGGATCCCTTTGCTTTTTTTCTCCCTTCCTTTTTTCCTTTCTTTCTCCCTCTACTACCACAATCTCTCTCTCTCATTCATTTCCTACTATGTCTCAGGTATTGTTCTAGGTTCTAGGGATAGAGCAGTGAATGAAGTCTAGAAGACCCCTGATATTCTGGAACTTATATGCTGGGGGGGGGTGTAGAATAGAGGAAAAAAACAAATATAATACATTTCAGGTAATAAGAGCTTTGAAGGGAATCAAACTGTATAACGTGATAGATGACCTGGTGGTTGGGAAGGGGAAAGACTGCTTTAGATGGGACGGAAAGTCTGTTGGGGGAAAAGGGATTAAAATTTAATTGATACCTATATTACAGGAAAGATTCAGCTAAGAGAAAAGCATTCCAGACAGAGAGAATAGCAGTGAAAATTCCTTTTGTAGTAAGAACTGCTGTAACAAGTCCGAGGAAGTTAAAGAAAGCAGGTATGGCTAGAGCTTGGAGAAAAAGGATGGAAGTGGTTAAGAAATGAAGTTTTGCAGGGGCAGGTCACATCTGGCCTGGAAGGTAATGTAGAGGTTTGTATTTTATTCTAAATGCAATAGGAAGCCAGGTCCTAGCAAAGGGATGAATTATTTATCCAGAACACTGACTATCCATTGTTTTGTTCCTTTGTATTCTCCATAGGCTGGTCCTATAAAGATTTCATGACAGTGGGGCAGACATAAAGGATTTATGACATAAGGGAGTTTGGGACACACAACAGTTGACAAATGTGAGACTCTCTGCTTCACTCTACATCTTTGTCTACTTGCCCCATCTCTCTGAGCTACCCATTCCTACATACTTATGCCATCTGGTCCTTGTTTCTTTTTGATAAATTCATCGTTTGCCTTTATATTTTCATCTGTTTTTACCCCCAAATTATTAACATAGATGCTTTTTTTTTTAAATCACTCATCCATGTTTCTGCATAGGTTGTTAGGGAAAAGATCAAGAAAAGTTGTTAAATTTTAACCCCCAAATCCCCATTCACTGCAGAGTGATGACTCACGACAGTGTTGTAATCCAAGTACTGTAATGACCTGGAAGCCACAGCACATCTCCACTGCAGTTATATTAAGTACTTTAAAATTACATTTCCAATCATCTTTGATGTAGTTCCAAGGTTTTTTTCCCAAACAAAATCCAACCTAAAAAAAACAGTGCCAGTTAATGAGCATTTCTCAGCAAACTCATTGTAGCTGGGATCAAAATATCCAAATGGATCATGTGACTTAAAATTACCCAATTTTATATTGTGTTACAGTAATTCACAATGCATCATAGTGTATATAAAAACCCCACAGTAATCAAATCCAAAGAGAATGCCTCTTTACCTAAATTAAGTTACCAATTAAATAAATTCCCCCAAATGAGGACTGTATCCAAGGTAAATTAAATTAATCCTATCATTATATTCATCCTACTTGTATTCTCCAGTTGCACTATAGTATTCTCACCACTTTTTTTTAAAAAAAGAAAGCACAATTCAAATGTTTCCATTTAAGAAATACAAGACTCACTTATGAATTTTTAAGCAAACAGCCCATACTTTTGAATGGCTCACACCCCACAATAGTGTGAGTGTGTGTGTGTGTTCGATACTATTCACCACATCAGAAAAACTCATCTGTAGAAACAAGAGAACGACCAGTTTTCTCAGGATGACTTGGTGAAACAGGTGCATTTATTTGAACTGATAAGTCTATGCAAATACAGTCAGTCACAATAGGGCTTCTTAGGCCTGACAATAATTTAACTTCTGAAAAGTATGCAGGACTGTTAGAGGCCTTTACCCTCCTGGTAAACTATGTCCCTTGATATTGGAAGGGGACTTCAGTTCTCCCCTAGCCCTCTGCTTAGGATTAAATGAGAGACTTCAGCTTTAATTAAATGAGAGACAGCTGTCAGCTGTCCGAATCCAGGACAACACACACAATTTGGACTCTAGGAATGAGAGACAAAAGGAAGGGTGATCTAGAAAGTGGGTAGGGATAAAAGTGGGTAGCATGTTTGCTTCTGCAGAAAATGTCCAAGGATGGCAGACTCTAGTTAAGATCAATGGGGGAAGATGTCTTAGTGTGTAGGTAGAGAAATAAGACAAGGCAAAGGTGACTTTAGCCATCGAGAATGAAGGAGTCAGGGGAAGGAATGTCTACGTGTGGTAGACAACTGAATTAGAAAGAGCAGAAATGGAAACCAGCAATGATTCTGATCTAGGGCTTGGCCAGCTTACATGTTTTGTCATTGGACACAAACTTTTCATGAGGAGATCCAATCACTAATGCAACAAACTCAAATGAATTCTAGGTTGAGGGTGGTTCAATTCTCAAACATGGGGCTGAACCAGTTACTGGGCAAGGAGAGATGAAGGGGTGGAATCTGAGAATCTCAATAAGTCATCTAGTAGCTCTAGTCACTTTGTACATTCCTGGGGGATACATAACAGCTCACTATAAAAACACAACATATATTGATACCTGTTTGTTCCCCAAGACCAACACCACAGTGAGGTTTTACCACCTTAGCTTACAGAGACATTATTTAGTCCAGGTTACAATCAGATTTCACAAAAGAGAATTTGACTACATAGATATTTATCAAATGAATGCAGTTAAGAAAAAAGTACAGGGGCTGGAAGTCAGAAAATCTACTACATTCCAGTCCTCTCTGCTGCTGTTCAGCTGTGTGAACCTGAAGAAATCCTTTAACATTTCGGGGCCTGTTTGTTCATCTATAAAGTGTGGTGATGAACCCCTGTTACTCTCTCAGTGTTCTCGAGCAGATCCCAAGATGTTAGCTCACTGTGGAAACTTAAAAGCAAAGGGAAGATGTGGCACTGAAACAAACTGGACAGCTGCTTGCACTCTAATATAATCATCCATCCCCACAAAGGGACAGTTGGCCACTGGTTTGATAAGTATTGTCAAATGAAATTTACTTGTAACTTTTGAGAAGAGTAGTTTTCAGATGCTAGTCTCGGAATAAGCTCAAGAGGAGTCTCGATCATTTCCAGTTGAATGAACAATTCTTATCTTGAGCTGCGTATCCTTCCGAAGTCACAAGGAAAAGTCAGCCTTTATTCTAGCAGTGTTTGGTCTGGAACAGCTGCTCCATAGGTGTCAGCCCTATGCCCCATATCATACTTTAAATAATATCATTAATACCTTTATCCAAAATACACTTGCGTTTCATATGCTTATTATAGGAGAGAGAAGAACTAATATTCACCAAGTGCCCTCTGTGAGATAAGCACTTGCTAGTGTTCTACATACATTCTGTCATTTAATCCTCAAGGCAACATAAAAAAGTAGATATCACTGTCCCCATTTTACAGGTGACAAACCTGAGACTCAGAGTGCTTATGACTTGCCCAAGTTCACACCACTGGGACCTAACAGAGATCTGAAATAAAAATTCAGGTCTTCTGACTTCAGTCCATGCTTTTTCTTCTATAACATCATGCTACATAGAAGAAAAAGAAGTGAAGGTGAATGATTAGCCAGCAAAGTTAGGGAAAAGGATATGCTATTAGTAAAAAGCTCACCCATTCTATATCATTCTGCAATGTCCAACTTTCAAAGAATCAGAGTATGATAGAAATCTTCAATATTAAATCACTGCTAAACATAAGCAATCTGACTTTGAGGATCCAGAAGGTGATTTCAGATCTTGCTGTGCCTTAAAGTTCTCACAGACAACACTGATTATCAGTGCACTACAGATGTGTGGAAAAGAAAACGCCAGGTAACAAAAACCGGGTCACCTGCCTCCAAGATGCCGGGCCCTGCGCGGCTTTTATTACTCCAGGTCAAGGAAACAAATAGAATCTATCAACGTGGTCCTGCCTCTTGGGACATATATTCTAAACATACATCCATTCTTATTCCCAGTGAGAAAGAAATCATTGCAAAAGAATCTCACCTTTCACCAAATTCTACGCTTAAAATCCTAAACTGGTCATATCACTGTGTACAATATTTTTGGCAGTCACAAACTCTGTCATGAAGCAGAGCGTAAAACAACTGGAGAATATAAGTGGTATTTACATGCCCTTCTTTGGGTGGGTCAGACTGCATGAGGCAGTGTGGCTGTGTGGAGGGCGAGAGGTCTGGACCCACGGTGAACAGCTTGCTCCTGCCAGAGAGTTACCAAAGCCAAGGTTCTGGACTTGTATGTTCCTCAGCCATCCCAGTGTCTATATCCCTAGCAACCCTAAAACAATGAAATATCGGCAAACAACCATGTCCAAATAAAGAGCTCAATAGTTGAATCTCCAAGAAGTGGCCAATTTCAGAAAGGCATTTCTTGGCAGGCTAGAGCAGACTTGGGTGAAAGTTGTACCGAAGGCTGGAGAAGAGCCCGATGTGTTTCACGAGATTGGGCTCCACCACATAGGCCCGCTCCCCCTTGGCCCTCAACAGTGAGTACAGTGCCATGTCCTTGCCGAAGCCCTTGTGGCAGTACACCTGGGACAGGTAGGTGAGGGTCCGCCGGGCCGCCGGGGCAGGGAAGAGCATGGCCGGGGTGCAACACTGTGAAGCAGGGACCACATTGTACAGGGAAGGACTCAGCCGCCGCAGCTCCAGGAAATAGTGCCGGCCCACCAGCTCCACCAGCCCCATGCTATACAGGGAGAAGAAGAGCATGACGGGCCAGCTAAACCCCGGCCGGCTGGCAAACCGCATGTATATCCAGGTTAGTAAGGGCCCCAGCAACATGCCGACACCGACCCACTCCAGGATCCTCATGGGCTCTGGGTTGATGTAGTGCTGGAGCCTCTCGGGGTGATAGAGCTTTAGATAAAGGGCATCTCTGAGGTGCGGCTCAGAGAAACGAGCCCGCAGAAGGTGCTCCAAGACTGGGAAGATCTGCTCTTCTGGAACGGCGTCGTCTTCCACCATCAGGACGTAGTCTGGGTTGTAGGTCTGCAGGGAGGATTCCAGGCAATAGACGTAGTCCTGCTTCTCTTTCTCAAATGAGTTGGTCGAAGGGTCGTCGCCGTAGTCATCTTCAGTGCCCTCATAGCGGTTGGCCACAGGGACGTACTTGGACAGCAGCTTGGCATCGAAATGGCTCACACTCCGCTCCACGTTGCACAGGAAGAGTTGGTGCCCCTCACACTGAGGGCCGCATTGTTGAAGAAGCCGGTGGAACTGGGACACCACCTGCAGGACGTAGTGGAAGCCAGGTTGCCTGTCCACAGTGATGATGGTGATGACCAGCCAGGGGCGGGGAGTGGCCTGCCAGACAATGGGCACCGAGCCATTGGCAGAGGGCAGCTCCTCAAAGTAGTGGAGGGCAGCTTCACCCTCTTTCAAGCTTTGCTGCAGGAACTCTTGGCTCATTTGGTTCAGATGCCAGTGGCGCAGGTAGAAGTAAGAGTGCAGAAGCCGGTGACAGGCCAGGGGGGCCAGCAGACCAAAGGTCACCACCGTTAAGATGAAGAGCTGGACAGCAGTGCTGCCCCAGGAGAGCCGCCTCAGCCTCCGGAGGAGCATGGCAGCTGGAGAGCTTGAAGTGCTCATGAGGTCGACTTCTGGTCAGGTCTGGTCCCAAGAACAAACCATCCTGGACCTCAGGCCAAAATCAGTGCAAGGCAAACCTAAAGAGAGAAAAGTAAAGAATGGTACAGAGCTTTAAAAAATCCAGAGATGGAACTCAGCACATGTCAAACCAGAAATTCTAATTCTAGGCTCTGTACCTACTAGAGACTTAAGTATTTTCTCCAGTATACTCTTCTTTGGTTGTATCTGTTAATGATCTCTGGGATTCTTTGATCATTTCTATGAGTAATGAAACCTTGGTACATCCAACCAAGTCTTCACACCTACAGATGCTTAGTTAAGGTTTACAGTGTCCCAGAAAATCACCAGATAGGCTAGCAAAATCATTATTTCAATTCAGCAGCTACATAGCCACAGGTTCTTAAAACAGAGGCAAAAACACAAGGCACAAAGGAAAGACGCATTTAAAGTAAGTTCCAAGGTAAGTACATTGTAAGTACTTGTGGACTAACGGTGCATAGTAGTTTCTGAAAACTTTTTTGCACATCCCAAACAAGAAAAGGACTATTTAGGATTCCCTAAAATGTCTTTATCAAGATCTTCCATTCCTATTTCTCTAACCTCATGCAACTATACTTAAAATTACATGTTAATTTAATCCTGATTGTTCTTCCATTTTATAATTTACAGAATTGCCATGGGAACCAGTGAGAGAAAGGATCTCTCCCCCATATTCAAGAGAACTCTAGAGCCCCAGACTTTGGGAGGGGAGGAAACATCTGAAGGAAGATCTATAAGCAGCTTTTCAGTGAGGTAGGGAGAGGGTAGGCAGAGATGAAGATGAAACAGAAAGTTGCTGCAAGCCTGGTCCAGGAAGGAATGTAGTGTGACATCATCTCTCAGAGTACAAGCCTGGAGTGAATACCAGCTCAGCCACTCGGTGAAAGGTCACTTCACCTCTCCACAGCTTGGATTCCTTACCTCTAAAATGGAGGTAATAATAATACCTATCTCACAGGGTTACTGTGAAGATTAAATGTGTTACAGAGCAAAATCATACAGAATAAAAATGCCATTAAAATATATCCATATCGATTCCAAAGGCAGTGCTTAAACCACACAAGACGTTTTGTTCTTTCAACATCCTTCAGGATAGAGATGGAGACAAAAACGTGACTTAAAAAAATCCTTGCGTCTTTTAAATCTGGTCCCCAAGATGGCGGAAGAGTAAGACGCGGAGATCACCTTCCTCCCCACAGATACACCAGAAATACATCTACACGTGAAACAACTCCTACAGAACACCTACTGAACGCTGGCAGAAGACCTCAGACCTCCCAAAAGGCAAGAAACCCCCCACGTACCTGGGTAGGGCAAAAGAAAAAAATAAACAGAGACAAAAGGATAGGGACGGGTCCTGCACCAGCGGGAGGGAGCTGTGAAGGAGGAAAAGTGTCCTCACACTAGGAAGCCCCTTCGCGGGCGGAGACTGCGGGTGGCGGAGCGGGGGAGCTTCGGGGCCGCAGAGGAGAGCACAGCAACAGGGGTGCGGAGGGTAAAGCGGAGAGATTCCCGCACAGAGGATCAGGGCCGACCGGCACTCACCAGCCGAGAGGCTTGTCTGCTCACCCGCCGGGGCAGGCGGGGCTGGGAGCTGAGGCTCGGGATTCGGTCGGAGCGCAGGGAGAGGACTGGGGTTGGCGGTGTGAACACAGCCTGCAGGGCATTAGTGCACCGCGGCTAGCCGGGAGGGAGTCCGGGGAAAAGTCTGGACCTGCTGAAGAGGCAAGAGACTTTTTCTTCCCTCTTTATTTCTTGGTACGCGAGGAGAGGGGATTAAGAACGCTGCTTAAAGGAGCTCCAGAGACGGGCGCGAGCCGCGGCTAAAAGTGCGGACCCCAGAGACAGACATGAGTCGCTAAGGCCGCTCCTGCCGCCACCAAGAAGCCTGTGTGCGAACACAGGTCACTATCCACACCCCCCTTCCGGGGAGTCTGTGCAGCCCACCACTGCCAGGGTCCTGGGATCCAGGGACAACTCCCCCGGGAGAACGCACGGCGCCCCTCAGGCTGGCGCAACGTCTCTCCGGCCTCTGCCGCCGCAGGCTCGCCCTGCACTCCGTGACTCTCCCTACCCCTGGCATGAGTGAGCCAGAGCTTCCGAATCAGCGGCTCCTTTAACCCCGGGCTGTCTGAGCAAAGGACAGACGCCCTCCGGCGACCTACACGCACAGGCGGGGCCAAATCCAAAGCTGAGCCCCTGGGAGCTGCGAGAACAAAGAAGAGAAAGGGAAATCTCTCCCAGCAGCCACAGAAGCAGCGGATTAAAGCTCCACAATCAACTTGATGTACCCTGCATCTGTGGAATACATGAATAGACAACGAATCATCCCAAATTAAGGAGCCCTGTGGATGAAAGGCTCTTGGTGCTGCAGCCAGGAGTTAGTGCTGTGCCTCTGAGGTGGGACAGCCAACTTCAGGACACTGGTCCACAAGAGGCCTCCCAGCTGCACATAATATCAAACGGCGAAAATCTCCCAGAGATCTCCATCTCAACGCCAGCACCCAGCTTCACTCAACGACCAGCAAGCTACAGTGCTGGACATCCTATGCCAAACAACTAGCAAGACAGGAACACAACCCCACCCATTAGCAGAGAGGCTGCCCAAAATCATAATAAGTCTACAGACACCCCAAAACACACCACCAGATGTGGACCTGCCCAAAAGAAAAACAAGATCCAGCCTCATCCACCAGAACACAGGCACTAGTACCCTCCACCAGGAAGCCTACATAACCCACTGAACCAACCTTAGCCACTGGGGACAGACACTAAAAACAACAGGAACTACGAACCTTCAGCCTGCAAAAAGGAGACCCCAAACACAGTAAGATAAGCAAAATGAAAAGACAGAAAAACACACAGCAGATGAAGGAGCAAGATGAAAACGCACCAGACCTAACGAATGAAGAGGAAATAGGCAGTCTACCTGAAAAAGAATTCAGAATAATGATAGTAAAGATGATCCAAAATCTTGGAAATAGAATAGACAAAATGCAAGAAACATTTAACAAGGACCTAGAAGAACTAAAGATGAAACAAACAATGATGAACAACACAATAAATGAAATGAAAAATACTCTAGATGGGATCAATAGCAGAATAACTGAGGCAGAAGAACGGATAAGTGACCTGGAAGATACAATAGTGGAAATAACGACTGCAGAGCAGAATAAAGAAAAAAGAATGAAAAGAACTGAGGACAGTCTCAGAGACCTCTGGGACAACATTAAACGCACGAACATTCGAATTATAGGGGTTCCAGAAGAAGAGAAAAAGAAAGGGACTGAGAAAATATTTGAAGAGATTATAGTTGAAAACTTCCCTAATATGGGAAAGGAAATAGTTAATCAAGTCCAGGAAGCACAGACAGTCCCATACAGGATAAATCCAAGGAGAAATACGCCAAGACACATATTAATCAAACTGTCAAAAATTAAATACAAAGAAAGCATATTAAAAGCAGCAAGGGGAAAACAACAAATAACACACAAGGGAATCCCCATAAGGTTAACAGCTGATCTTTCAGCAGAAACTCTGCAAGCTAGAAGGGAGTGGCAGGACATATTGAAAGTGATGAAGGAGAAAAACCTGCAACCAAGATTACTCTACCCAGCAAGGATCTCATTCAGATTTGATGGAGAAATTAAAACCTTTACAGACAAGCAAAAGCTGAGAGAGTTCAGCACCACCAAACCAGCTCTACAACAACTGCTAAAGGAACTTCTCTAGGCAAGAAACACAAGAGAAGGAAAAGACCTACAATAACGAACCCAAAACAATTAAGAAAATGGGAATGGTAACATACATATCGATAGTTACCTTAAATGTAAATGGACTAAACGATCCCACCAAAAGACACAGATTGGCTGAATGGATACAAAAACAAGACGCATATATTTGCGGTCTACAAGAGACCCACTTCAGACCTAGAGACACATACAGACTGAAAGTAAGGGGATGGAAAAAGGTATTTCATGCAAATGGAAACCAAAAGAAAGCTGGAGTAGCAATTCTCATATCAGACAAAATAGACTTTAAAATAAAGACTATTACAAGAGACAGAGAAGGACACTACATAATGATCAAGGGATCGATCCAAGAAGAAGATATAACAATTGTAAATATTTATGCACCCAACATAGGAGCACCTCAATACGTAAGGCAAATACTAACAGCCATAAAAGGGGAAAATCGACAGTAACACATTCATAGTAGGGGACTTTAACACCCCACTTTCACCAATGGACAGATCATCCAAAATGAAAACAAATAAGGAAACACAAGCTTTAAATGATACATTAAACAAGATGGACTTAATTGATATTTATAGGACATTCCATCCAAAAACAACAGAATACACATTTTTCTCAAGTGCTCATGGAAAATTCTCCAGGATAGATCATATCTTGGGTCACAAATCAAGCCTTGGTAAATTTAAGAAAATTGAAATTGTATCAAGTATGTTTTCTGACCACAACGCTATGAGATTAGATATCAATTACAGGAAAAGATCTGTAAAAAAATACAAACACATGGAGGCTAAACAATACACTACTTAATAACAAAGTGATCACTGAAGAAATCAAAGAGGAAATCAAAAAATACCTAGAAACAAATGACAATGGAGACACGACGACTCAAAATCTATGCGATGCAGCAAAAGCAGTTCTAAGAGGGAAGTTTATAGCAATACAATCCTACCTTAAGAAACAGGAAACATCTCGAATAAACAACCTAACCTTGCACCTAAAGCAATTAGAGAAAAAACAAAAAAACCCCAAAGTTAGCAGAAGGTAAGAAATCATAAAAATCAGATCAGAAATAAATGAAAAAGAAATGAAGGAAATGATAGCAAAGATCAATAAAACTAAAAGCTGGTTCTTTGAAAGGATAAACAAAATTGATAAACCATTAGCCAGACTCATCAAGAAAAAAAGGGAGAAGACTAAAATCAATAGAATTAGAAATGAAAAAGGAGAAGTAACAACTGACACTGCAGAAATACAAAAGATCATGAGAGATTACTACAAGCAACTCTATGCCAATAAAATGTACAACCTGGAAGAAATGGACAAATTCTTAGAAAGGCACAACGTGCCAAGACTGAATCAGGAAGAAATAGAAAATATGAACAGACCAATCACAAGCACTGAAATTGAAACTGTGATTAAAAATCTTCCAACAAGCAAAAGCCCAGGATCAGATGGCTTCACAGGTGAATTCTATCAAACATTTAGAGAAGAGCTATCACCTATCCTTCTCAAACTCTTCCAAAATATAGCAGAGGGAGGAACACTCCCCAACTCATTCTACGAGGCCACCATCACCCTGATACCAAAACCAGACAAGGATGTCACAAAGAAAGAAAACTACAGGCCAATATCACTGATGAACATAGATGCAAAAATCCTCAACAAAATACTAGGAAACAGAATCCAACAGCACATTAAACGGATCATACAACATGATCAAGTGGGGTTTATTCCAGGAATGCAGGATTCTTCAATATACGCAAATCAATCAACGTGATACACCATATTAACAAATTGAAGGAGAAAAACCATATGATCATCTCAATAGATGCACAGAAAGCTTTTGACAAAATTCAACACCCATTTATGATAAAAACCCTGCAGAAAGTAGGCATAGAGGGAACTTTCCTCAACATAATAAAGGCCATATATGACAAACCCACAGCCAACATCGTCCTCAATGGTGAAAAACTGAAAGCATTTCCACGAAGATCAGGAACAAGACAAGGTTGCCCACTCTTACCACTCTTACTCAACATAGTTTTGGAAGTTTTAGCCACAGCAATCAGAGAAGAAAAGGAAATAAAAGGAATCCAAATCGGAAAAGAAGAAGTAAAGCTGTCACTATTTGCAGATGACATGATACTATACATACAGAATCCTAAAGATGCTACCAGAAAACTACTAGAGCTAATCAATGAATTTGGTAAAGTAGCAGGATACAAAATTAATGCACAGAAATCTCTGGCATTCCTATACACTAAGGATGAAAAATCTGAAAGTGAAATCAAGAAAACACTCCCATTTACCATTGCAACAAAAAGAATAAATATCTAGGAATAAACCTACCTAAGGAGACAAAAGACCTGTATGCAGAAAATTATAAGACACTGATGAAAGAAATTAAAGATGATACAAATAGATGGAGAGATATACCATGTTCTTGGATTGGAAGAATCAACATTATGAAAATGACTCTACTACCCAAAGCAATCTACTGATTCAATGCAATCCCTATTACACTACCACTGGCATTTTTCACAGAACTAGAACAAAAAATTTCACAATTTGTATGGAAACACAAAAGACCCCGAATAGCCAAAGCAATCCTGAGAACAAAAAATGGAGCTGGAGGAATCAGGCTTCCTGACTTCAGACTATACTACAAAGCTACAGTAATCAAGACAGTATGGTACTGGCACAAAAACAGAAATATAGATCAATGGAACAGGATAGAAAGCCCAGAGATAAACCCACGCACATATGGTCACCTTATCTTTGATAAAGGAGGCAGGAATGTACAGTGGAGAAAGGACAGCCTCTTCAATAAGTGGTGCTGGGAAAACTGGACAGGTACATGTAAATGTATGAGATTAGATCACTCCCTAACGCCATACACAAAAATAAGCTCAAAATGGATTAAAGACCTAAATGTAAGGCCAGAAACTATCAAACTTTTAGAGGAAAACATAGGCAGGACACTCTATGACATAAATCACAGCAAGATCCTTTTTGACCCACCTCCTAGAGAAATGGAAATAAAAACAAAAATAAACAAATGGGACCTAATGTAACTTCAAAGCTTTTGCGCAGCAAAGGAAACCATAAACAAGACCAAAAGACAACCCTCAGAATGGGAGAAAATATTTGCAAATGAAGCAACTGACAAAGGATTAATGTCCAAGATTTATAAGCAGCTCATGCAGCTTAATAACAAAAAAACAAACAACCCAATCCAAAAATGGGCAGAAGACCTAAATAGACATTTCTCCAAAGAAGATATACAGACTGCCAACAAACACATGAAAGAATGCTCAACATCACTAATCATTAGAGAAATGCAAATCAAAACTACAATGAGATATCATCTCACACCAGTCAGAATGTCCATCATCAAAAAGTCTAGAAACAATAAATGCTGGAGAGGGTGTGGAGAAAAGGGAACCCTCTTACACTATTCGTTGGAATGTAAATTGATACAGCCACTGTGGAGAGCAGTATGGAGGTTCCTTAAAAAACTACAAATAGAACTACCATATGACCCAGCAATCCCACTACTGGGCATATACCCTGAGAAAACCATAATTCAAAAAGAGTCATGTACCAAAATGTTCACTGCAGCTCTATTTACAATAGCCCGGAGATGGAAACAACCTAAGTGTCCATCATCAGATGAATGGATAAAGAAGATGTGGCACATATATACAATGGAATATTACTCAGCCATAAAAAGAAACGAAATTGAGCTATTTGTAATGAGGTGGATAGACCTAGAGTCTGTCATACAGAGTGAAGTAAGTCAGAAAGAGAGAGACAAATACCATATGCTAACACATATATATGAAATTTAAGGAAAAAAATGTCATGAAAAACCTAGGGGTGAAACAGGAATAAAGACACAGACTTAATAGAGAATGGACTTGAGGATATGGGGAGGGGGAAGGGTAAACTGTGACAAAGCGAGAGAGAGGCATGGACATATATACACTACCAAACGTAAGGTAGATAGCTAGTGGGAAGCAGCCGCATAGCACAGGGAGATCAGCTCGGTGCTTTGTGACCGCCTGGAGGGGTGCGATAGGGAGGGTGGGAGGGAGGGAGACGCAAGCGGGAAGAGATATGGGAACAAAAAAGTATATATATGTATATATATTTCTATATCTATATATATATAGATATATCTGGACTTCCCTGGCAGTCCAGTGGTTAAGACTCTGTGCTTCCACTGCAGGGGGTGCGGGTTCGATCCCTGGTTGGGGAATTAAGATCCCACATGCCACATGGCGCAGCCAAAAAAAAAGTATATATATAATCTCCCTATATGAACAAACTTAGTAATATTTTAGGAGTAAGTAGGTCTAACAATCTGAGGGAAAACAGACTTCCACCGAAAAACAGAACTAAAAGGACAAAGCCAGTATAACTCCAGTAAGGTCAATGCCAAACTAAACAGTGTCTATAGAATAAAAGGTAAACCTCTTACCTCAGAAGCATAATAAAGTTTGCACATATTGGGAAGGAAATGGCCTAGCTTGTGAGTTATCTTGAAGAAGGACTGCCCAAGTACCATACGAGGTTGTTGTGGTGCAGTCTAGTGCTCTCTTACATTCTCCCCTTCTTGGGCACACAGAAAGACCACATCTCCTAGCCTGCTTTCTTCCAGGTGGGGTCATGTGACTAGGGCTTGCCAGTAAAATGTGAGCAACATGACAGTTATGACTTCTGGAACAACGTGGTTGAGAGCAGATGTGCCTTCTTGACTCTCTTTCTCCATCTGCTGGCTGGACAGCCTTGGTGGATCTAGAGGAGGGAGGAGCCACCAGATGGCAGGAGCCTGGGTCCTTGAATGACTGCCTGGAGCAGAGGTCCCTCCTACAGCTCACCTCTCAGCATCCGCCCAACCTAGAGTGGGCTGTGTTGTGAGTAATACACAAAGCGCTGTTTCTAGCCACTGATGATTTTTTGACTTGCTTATTATTACAGCAGTTAGCCTACCTTGCCATTAGAGTTGTGTAGAATACCAAACTTCTCTCTATGGCATGATGACATAGTAACTCAAGGAAGTAGATAAGTCTCATTTCAGCAACAGCAGCAGATTATATTGTGGGACCCCAGAGGTGAGACAGATTAGCCCAGTACTAGTAAGAGATCTGCGTAGTATTAAAGCGGGAAACAAAGCAGGGAGAGGTTGGAGTAGTATGAGATCCCAGGTTTGCTGTTATGCGGACTTCCAAAGACCTGCAGACTTGGTGCATCGCCCTGTGATGTTCAAGCCAATGGAGTTAATAAATCATGTGGCTGCACATCCCCATGGCCTCGCCAGTTCCACATCACTTCCACTGGAAGCCAAGGGCTGAAACTGGGTTGAGCTCACACTCTACCTTAGTTGATCTTGGAAATGGAGTCATTCAGGTGGCTTCCTGCTCACACTGTTCTCCCTACCCTTGCTATTACCCAAGAGAGCTGTAACCACTTAAAGAAGGAACAAAATACAGTCAATAAGATAAGGCGCACAGCTCAGAAAATGCCAGGCACATATAAGTGCTAAGATGACAATGCGATTATGGTGGAAATGCAGAGTTCAGTGTTTGGTGTAAAACTACCATCCAACCTCCTTCAATACCCTATTCTAGTGAGTTTTTGGTAAAGCAAGAATGTGACACATGCACACACATAGACAATTATCATTTAAGAATATAAAGCTGATCATGTCACTCTCCTGCTTAAAACCCTTCTTTACCTTTCCATTGCTCTTTTAATAAAATCTAAACATCTTATCTTGATACAAAAGGCCCTTTATGATCTGGACGCTGCCTTTTCCTGGCATCTTGTTCTACTGCCCTCTTTTCTCTGTATGTTCTAGACTAGCAAAGGGCTAGACAGTAAATATTTTAGACTTTGTGGGCTACACACTGTCTCTGTTGCATATTCCTCTTAGACTATTTCTTTTCTTTTAACTCTTTAAAAAAATGTAAAATCTATTTTTTAGTGCTCCAGCCACATCAAAACAGGCTGTAGGAAAAAAACAAACAAACAAACAGGCTGTAGACCAAATCTGGCCTGCAGCCCATAGTTTACCAACCCCTGCTCTAGACTAGCACTGTCCAATAGAAATATAATGCAAGCCACATATGTAATTTAACATTTTCTAGCAGCCACAATAAAAAAGCAAAAAGAAATAGATGAAATTAATAATATATTTTACTACAACACATCAAAACTATTATTTCAACGTGAAACCAATATAAAAAATTATTAATAAGGCACTCTACATTCTTTTTTCCATACTAAGTCTTTGAAATCCAGTGTGTATTTTACATTTACAGCATATGTCAATTCAGACAAACCACACTTTAAGTGCTTAATAGCCACATGCGGCCAGTGAGCAGGGCAGCTCTAGACATGCTGACCTTCTTTTCGAACATCAACTATGCTAAGCTCTTGCCCATCTCCTGGCCTTTGCTCATGCAACTCCCTTGCCCTGGAACATTCTTATTCCCACACCTTCCTTGTCTCTTCACATAGATAGCTTTTTCTCATCCTGTAATACAATCTCCTAGAGGGGCCAACCCTGGCCTGTGTTATCTTAGGACCTACTAAACAAGTACTCAAGTATTTTGCATTAGCAAAGTGGGAGTATAAATTGGCACAACCTCTGTAGAATTAATTTAGAAATATCTAACAAAACACACTAATGCTCAGCAATTCCATTTCTAGCATTCCTTCCTAGATATATATTCTCATGTGTGAGAAATTACTTGTAGCATCATTTGTAAGAGCAAAATATTGCCAAGTGCCCATCAGTTGTGAGTGAGTCAAATAAACTATGGTACCTCCAAAGAATGGAATACTAAGTACCCATTAAAAGTAAGCAAACTCACAAAGTAACTGCCTTATCAGTTTGAGGCTACTAATTCTATTTTTTTTTAACTAGTTCACACTTTATTTAGATTTCTTTAGTTTTTAGCTAATGTCCTTTTCCTACGCTAGGATCCCATCCAGGTGGTATACATTCTTTATGGTGAAGTGTTAACATATCAAATGATTCATTTGGGAAAACCAGTATATTTTCTGTATTTAATTATAGAAAATTCATGTTGTTTTTTGAAATATATCTGCCTCCCCCCACAAAAAGTCCTCCTAAGGGTCTCAATCTGGTTTACTTTTTTTTTTTTTTAATTTCAATGTTAGGTCTACGTGCAAAAATATAAAGTATTGGGTTGGCCAAAAGTTTCGTTCGGTTTTTTCCATAAGATGTGTCTAGTAGCATTTTGTCTTTAACTTCATTCGAAACAATGTTGTTAGATTGTATGTGACAGCTGTCATATCAGTGTGCATTTAAAAAAAGACATCAAAATTGGTGAATTTTTGTGTAGCCATTTTAATACCGAAGGTGGAAGAGAAAAAGCTACATTTTCGGCATATTATGCTTTATTATTTCAAGAAAGGTAAAAGCGCAACTGAAACGCAAAAAAAGGTTACTGCAGTTTATGGAGAATGTACTGTGACTGATGGAATGTGTCAAAAGTAGTTTGCGAAGTTCAGTGCTGGAGATTTCTCACTGGACGATGCTCCACGGTCAGGTAGACCAGTTGAAGTTGATAGTGATCAAATCGAGACATTCATTGAGAACAATCAACATTATACCACGCAGGTGATAGCCGACATAGTCAAAATATCCAAATCAAGCGTTGAAAACCATTTGCACCAGCTTGGTTATGTTAATTGCTTTGATGTTTGGGTTTCATATAAGTTAAGTGAAAATAACCTTCTTGACTGTATTTCCGCATGTGATTCTCTACTGAAATGTAAGGGAAACGTTCCGTTTTTAAAACAAATTGTGATGGGCAATGAAAAGTGGATGCTGTACAATAATGTGGAACAGATCGTGGGGCAGATGAAATGAACCACCACCAACCACACCAAAGGCCAGTCTTCATCCAAAGAAGGTGATGTTGGGTATATGGTGGGATTGGAAGGGGGTCCTCTATTATGAGCTCCTTCCGGAAAACCAAACGATTAATTCCAACAAGTACTGCTCCCAGTTAGACCAACTGAAAGCAGCACTCGACAAAAAGTGTCCAGAATTAGTCAACAGAAAACACATAATCTGGGCTTCCCTGGTGGCGCAGTGGTTGGGAGTCCGCCTGCCGATGCAGCGGGCGCGGGTTCGTGTCCCGGTCCGGGAGGATCCCACGTGCTGCGGAGCGGCTGGGCTCGTGAGCCATGGCCGCTGGGCCTGCGTGTCCGGAGCCTGTGCTCTGCAACTGGAGAGGCCGCAGCGGTGAGAGGCCCGCGTACCGCGCAAAAAAAAAACCCAAAAAAAACCCTCACATAATCTTCCATCAGGATAATGCAAGACTGCATGTTTCTTTGAAGGCTAGACAAAAACAGTTACAGCTTGGCTGGGAAGTTCTGTTTCATCCACTGTATTCATCAGACATTGCACCTTCGGATTTCCATTTATTTAGGTCTCTACAAAATTCTCTTAAGAGAAAAAAATTTCAATTCCCTGGAAGACTGTAAAAGGTACCTAGAAAAGTGCTTTTCTCAAAAAGATAAAAGGTTTTGGGAAGATGGAATTATGAAGTTGCCTGACAAATGGCAGAAGGTAGTGGAACGTAAGGGTGAACACGTTGTTCTATAACGCTCTTGGTGAAAACAAAAAGTGTGTCTTTTATTTTTACTTAAAAACTGAAGGCACTTTTTGGTCAACCCAATACATAGTGATTGTAGGTTAACAGTTGCATGGTTAAAATGTATTTTGCCTGTATGTTTTTACTGAATGTTTATTTCCTATTCCAAGGCAAGTATGAATATGCGGCAAGATCTCACACACACACACACACACACACACACACACACACACACACGAAGAGTAAGCAAACTCAGGGAGAGACCAAGATGGCGACATTGAAGCCTCCTTATCCTCCTTCCTCCCATGGACACATCGAGTGTACATGAGGAGAAATTCCTTCTGAGAGAAATCCAGAAACTAGCTGAGTGACATCAGGCAAATGAGAAAATACCCATGTCAAAACAGTCAGGAAAGGCTAAGACATGCTCTTTCCATAAACCCCACCCCTGGCACAGTGCCAGACAATTGGGACCAACCTCCCAACAACCAGCTGCTCCCTGAGGAGTGAAGGGATTGGACCACATACCCAGAGCCCCAACTTTTAAGACTCCTACCTGAGGGACAGGCCCCCAAACACGTAACTCTGAAAGCCAATGCGGCAATACATCCATAAGACCAACAGGACTAGCAAGGAAGCTGTTCTTATTGGGTACGTGAGCACTCTCCATTGCTGAACCCCCAGGGCTCAGTGCTGAGGGAAAAGGCAACACCCGCCCATCCCAGGTAGGGTGTTTTGTTTTTTTTTTTAATTTATTTTTACATCTTTATTGGAGTATAATTGCTTTACAATGGTGTGTTAGTTTCTGCTTTACAACAAAGTGAATCAGTTATACATATACATATGTTCCCGTATCTCTTCCCTCTTGCATCTCCCTCCCTCCCACCCTCCCTATCCCACCCCTCCAGGCGGTCACAAAGCACCGAGCTGATCTCCCTGTGCTATGCGGCTGCTTCCCACTAGCTATCTGGTTTGACTGAATACTTTACAAGCCACTCCCTCAGGGCCTGGCTTAGTTGCAAACAGCAAGGACATCAGAAAAGAGACTGTTACAAATTTAAGCATTTTCAGCACCTCTGCCCTCTAACCAGTCTTTCCAATGTCCTCTGAATTCTCAACAATGGGGCTCGGGGGGACTACAGGGTCTCTTCCCAATCTTCCCACTTAATAGAATTGGAGAAACATTTCTCCAGATTGGGGATGAATCTCTTCCAGTCCTAACTGACAATGGAACCACAATCTTGGTGCTCACTCTCAACATTTCTCAGTTAGCTGCCTCACCTCCTATAAAGTCCTTTTGTTAACTGCTTCTCACATAACTCTTTTACACTGTAATAACCTTAACCCTGCTACTCTTCTCCCCCCACATCAATGATGAAGTCCCTCACGACTGCTTACCACTGACAAATCACCTCCTGACCCCTGATGATGACCTGCAGGAAAATCCTTTTTGTAACACTGACGTCTCGTGGTTCACTGATGGTTCTTATTTAAAAAGTGACAATGGCAAATATTGTGCTGTGTATGCTATTGCAACTCCTTTTGATGTTGTTGAGGCAGCATCTTTACCTATGGCTACTTCAGTCCAACAAACTGAATTATATACTCTTACAAGGGCTTGTACTTCTAGCCAAGAACAAAGCTGCCAATGATTTATACTGATGGCAGATATACTTTCAGAGTAGTTCATGATTTTGCAATGTTGTGGAAGAAACGTGGCTTCCTTACTTCAAGCAGAAATAAAATTTAAAATGGCTCCTATGTTAAGAAATTATTGGGTGCAATACGTTTACCTGGCACGTTAGCTATTAAGATTCTGAGGTGTTCTAAACTTCAGTCTCTGGAAGCTAAGGGAAATCACCTTGCTGACATTTCTGCTAAAAAAGGCTGCCCTTAAAGAAACCTTCAGCAGCCAAACCTCTATCATGGTCCAAAGGCTCCCCAAATGGTAACTTAGAAAAACTGGCTAGAGAAGCCCAACAACTGGCTTCTGAAAAGGAAAAACAAGTTTAGAAATTCAACAACTGTTGATTTGATAAAAAAAGAAATCTCTGGTTAGGACCAAAGCATAACCCAATCCTACCAGAGGCACTGAAATCCCCACTCCTCACTACTGTACATGCATTAAGCCATAGGTCTACTGACAAAATGATAACATTCATGAATCAGTATTGGTGGGGAAACATTAACAAGGCTACAAGAAGTGCCTACACCTCACTGTACCACTTGTTGAAGTACAAGTGGGGAGTACTAGGAAGTCTGTTCGTAATGCTCCCGGACAGTTTAAACTCTCTAACAGATGATTAGATGTCTGGCAAATGGATTTCATACAACTTCCTCTATTTTGTGGATATAAATATGTTTGAGACGTATTTTCATACTGAACTGAAGCCTTCCCTTGCAGACGGGCTGCTGCCTCTTCTCTGGCTAACCTCCTTGGGGAAAAGATTATCCCTACTTAGGGAACTCCTCTTGAACTTCATGATTGAGGAATCTATTTTACTGGTCAGGTACTTTGACAATTCTGCACTGTTTGGCCAGTTTTACACTTTCACTGTGCTTACCACCCTCAATCCTCTGGTTTATTCAGATGCACTAATGTCATTAAGATTCAACTGGAGGGACCTCCCTGGTGGTCCAGTGGGTAAGAAAGAGCCACTTCTTTTATAACTCAAAAACTCTTAACACTTTGAGATAGTCCCAGGACACCCAATGAACTTGGCTCCTGCTTCTTTTGAGTCACAACCGATAAAAGGAGAGATACTGCAATAGTGTAGAGGCCTATTGCTCCTATTAAAAATATCCATGTGCGGTAAAGCAATCTTTTCACAGTGCACTCTAGGGAGATGAAAACCTTAAGCATCATGTCTTGCAACCTGGAGATTTTGTCTATTGAAAAAGTCACCTCTAGAAAGACTCTCTCTTCAACCTCACTGGAAATGTCCCTATCAGGTAAACCAACCCTTGTGCTGCCAAACTCCAAGGAATAGACTCTTGGATACCTGTGACACACCTAAAGAGAGCATGACACCCTGAATGGACCTGCACATCATCTGGTGACCTGAAAGTAAAGACTTCCCAGAACTGAAGCATCTGATGAGACAGCTTTCCCAAGATATCCAGACCAGGCCTGTTGGAAGTTTGTTACCAAATCACTGAAAAATGACAACACTTCAAGTAATCTCTAATGTCTATGATCTTGATAACATATAGACTTTTTATGAAAAGTGCCTGAGAGTTCTCCCTCCTACCCCTCCTTGTTACTTACATGTGACCTCAATAGATTCCTAATCTATTCCCTCCGGTATGAGACGCTGTACCCAGGAAAGGTATTTCCTGACACTGAGGGACAAAAAGCCTCTGAAAGTAGAAAACCTGACACTTGATCAGCAATGCTTTCAGAGAAAGATCTTCATCAAAAGGAGGAAATGTAAAAAATTATTAAACAGAATATTCAATTAAATAGAGTGTGGAGACCAGAAAGGGGAGCTCTCTTGTCCTGTGATGACAGCAGAGCCCAAGAGGAAGAAAAAGATTCTTCTTTCCTGGCAAGGACTCAGGCAACAAAAAGCCATGGCTGTTTATTTACTATTGCCCTCCAACTTTCTTTTCCCCTCCATAAAAGCACTCGCCTTCCCTTGCTGTGCAGGGAATTGCACATGACTCACCACGGTTGCAGACCCTGAATTGCACTTCTCTGCTATCCCAAATAAACCCATCTTTGCTGGAGAAATAATTACCAGTCTATTTGTTTTAGGTAAACACTCCCAACCAGAAATAATGTCTCTTTTTCCTCAAGTGCTAAGGCCCTTTACATGAACTTTCATCCAAGGACATTCATTTGTCACTTTCTACTTTAGACTGTATCTATTTATAGTTACCACTTATTAAGCTCCTACTACATAACCAAGTTCTGTACTGGACTCTTAGGTATATTTCTTCTGACCAAAAGAGCAACTCTCAAATAGTAATGGAACTAATCTCATTTAAATGAAAAAAAAAAAAAAGCTACCATGTTGAAAGCAGGAAATTCAAACACAGGAAAAATTTCAAAGCCTATGCTATTTTCATGATACCTGCTGCCTTACATGGCTTTTTTCATGGCCCTTGATTTACAACCCAATTGGCCTTATAAATCCCTCATTAGTGGATTCAGTCTAATTTATCTTTGATACCCCTCACAGACCCAGCACAGTATTCTATGCATAGAAAAGGTTTCATATTTGTTAAGCAAATAAATGATCTCTATGGGTCTCAATTCCTCAGCTATAAAATTGGGAGTATCAAAGACTCCCAATTTAATGTGCAGAGATCAACTTACTTGGAAGTGCTTGCTGAGCACTTATTATGTGCTGGGCACTGTTCTAAGCATCTCATTCATCTTCATAAGAAGCCTGTGAGAAGTACTATTATTAAGTCCATTTTATACCTGAAAAAAATTAAGGCACAATTAACTTGTACCCTAGGTTAACAAAGCTTTAAATGGGTAGCAAAACTTGAAATCCAGGCAGACTGTTTCCAGAACTCATGTTCTCAACCAATACGCAATATTGTCTCTGCATGGATTGGGAACCCAAGAAAATCAGCTGAAAAACCATTAGAAATGGTAACAGACTTTCAGAATGTGTTCAGTAACAGAATTAATATGCAAAGATAATATATAATATTATACACACTACATATATACACTGACTGCTTTCAGCTAATCAGACAATTACTAAATTAATCAATGGGATAAAATATCTCAGTCAAAATGAAAAAAAAAAGAAACCAAAAATATCTACAATAAATTTTTAAAATATGCAGAATATACACACCTATAAAATTCTACTGAAGGACATTCTAAAGTGTAATAAATGGATAAAAATAACATTTTCCCAGCTGAGAAGTCTCACTAATGAAAGAAGAGATGGAGGTCTCTTTCTCCAAAATTAATCTCTATATTTAACATAATGTCAATCCAATTTACTTCAAGAGGGAGTGGGCCAGTACAGTAAATGGGCGCTTTCATATAAATTGGTGGAACCTTTGGAGGGAAAGTTGGGATGGTATCTACAAAAATTTTATATGTGCATCTCCTTTGACACAGAAATTCTACTTCTAGGAATCTACCCTGCAGAAGTGCCAACACATGCTACCAAACATAGACAAGGAATGTTCACAGCAATGTTGTTTGTAAGTAAGAAAGAGAGGCAGAAAGAGGCGGAGAGGAATAGAGGACAGGGCAGGGAGAAGGATAGACAAACTACAGGGAAAGGAAATGGCCAGCAATAGGGAACAGATGTTTAGATAATTACACATGGGGATGATATGGAGACATTAAAAGGAAAATGAAAGGTTTAAATATACTGACATTTAAAAAGTCTTAGCTAAACCTCTGCTGTGGACTGAATGTTTGTGTTCCCCCCAAATTCATATATCAAAATCCGAATCCCCAATGTGATGATATTTGGAGATGGGGTATTTAGGAGATATTTAGGTCATGTTTGTGGAACTCTTTTGCTGGGATTAGTGCCCCTATAAGGGACAGAAGAGAGCTTGCTTCCTCTCTCTCCTCTGCCAGCGAGAACATATCAAGAAGGTGGCCATCCATAAACCAGGAAGAGGGCTCCTTATCAGAACCCAGCTGTGCTGGTACCCTGATCGCAGCCTTCCAGACTCCAGGACTGTGAGAAATAAATGTTTCTGCTGATTAAGGCACCCAGTTTATGGTAATTCGTTATATCGAACCAGGCAGTTTGAAAAAGTCTCTAAGGGAAAAATGCAAACTATGTCAACGCAAATTGTAGAAAAGTGTACATAGTATGATCATTTTATTTTTAACGTGGAGTATAATTTAGTGAAGGAGAGATGAAGGTATGCAGGGTGGAGGTTTCCTGTTTTGCCCTCTACACTTCTCAAAGAGCATATATTACTTTTATGATCATTGTTAAAAGTTTAATTCAACAAATACTGAGTCTTGTACCAGGCACTGGAATAGTGAACGTGACACACAGGGGTCCTACTCTCAGGACCTTAATTATCAAAAATCCTATAAAAATCCAAACATGATTTGTTTCTTTTGGTGGAACAGGAGGAGGCTGGTTAATTTGACCAAAGTATTCTAAAGATAACCTGGAATTAGTACTAATAAAAACTGCTAGGAAATGCTCGCTTTGCTGGGACATATACTAAAACTGGAATGATATATTGAAGATTAGCATGGCCCCTGTGTAAGGATGACATCAAGTTTATGTAGTGCTCCATAATTTTTTATTGCGATGGTCGTTATTATTTGAAAAAATTCATCAAAATATACATTTAAATGGTGCATTTTACTGCATGGAAACTATACCTTAATAAAACTGATTTTTTGAAAAGCCAGGAAGGTGATACTGGGTAATATGATATTAAACTTGTTATAAAACTTCAGTAATTAAAATAACATGGCACTGGCACCAAAATATACTGATAGACACATGCAAAAATCTACAAACAGATATAAATATATAATAATTTAATATACCATAATTGTAGCAGTCTAAATCAGGGGTAAAAAATGAACTTAATAGCTTTGTAGCAACTGGCTAACCATTTAGGAAAAGTAATTAGCTCTCCAATTTACAACTTAAACTAGAATAAATTACACATTAAAATTTTTAAACCAAAGCTTAAAAGTACGTGAAGAAAATACAGGAGAATATTTATACAAACTTGGGTTAGTAAAGGCCTTTCTCAGCAAAATACTCTAGCAGAAACCATAAAGAAAAAAGAATAGAGCTGAACGGCCAAAGATGAAAAACTGACAAAAACATTTTAAGTAAATTGGTAAAAACTGTGCAACATAGATAACAGAATTACTAACTTAATGTGTAATATATAAAGAGCGCTTAAAAATCAGGAACAGAAAGACACTCCAACTGAAAAAGGGGCAAAGGTATTAATAGTCAATTCACACACACAAATGCAAAAGGCCAATACATAGAGGAAAAAGAGTTGATTCCCCCTGGGTAATCAGACGTACAAACTGAAACAATATGTTTTGCCCACGTTACTGGATTAAATGTGTATGCAGAGAAATTTTTAATATATCTAGGAAATCTCAACAATCTAGGAGATGAAGTTTTAAGTTATCTTTAGTTTCTCCTTTACATTTTTCTGTTTCCTGAATGTTTTGTAATAAGCTTATCCTTTTAAAAAATTCTAATTTTAATAATGTTAGACAAACATGGTTTTCTCTTCTCACCTCCTAAAATACCTGGTGCAGTGCACTCTAGAAATGCATCCCTAAAAGCCAATCCGCCTTACGAGGTTTAGTTCTCTAGAGGAAACGCGCGCGCGCGCACACACACACACACACACACACACACACACACCCGCAGGTTTTGCTAATGATCGGCATAGTGAGATCATCATTGGATCCGCCCTTGTGTCCCCTCACCTAGGGGAGAAAAAGGGACAAGCAGGGGATGCCGGGGTTACACCCACTCTCCAATACTGCGGGCGCAGTGCGGCACTGGCAACGCCCGCACCCAGAGGCCAGGAAGAGGGCGAGCCGAGCCGGGGTGGTCCTAACTATCCCTCATGGAAAGAGAATGGCAGCGGAGGACCAGAGTGGATCTAGTGTCTGCCACTGACCTTGGGGAGTCCCCACCGCGCTCGGGTCTGTTTCCCCACCCGTAGGAAGAAACTAACAGTCTCAATCGCCGTGTTGACTCCCTCGGTCCGGTCTTTCCGGGAGCTGGGAAGGACGCCTTCCTCTGCCCGGTTGCCCTTCCTCGGTCTAGGAGCTGCGAGGTCGCCCGCAGAAACCCAACGCCGCAGCAGCGCGCGTGTCGGTGCGCGGGGCTGGCCCGAGGGGCCGACGCGCGGCAGAGGCAGCCACGAGCGGGCGGCCATTAGGCGATCCTCCCTTAGGCTGCTCGGCCGGACCACGCTGGGCAGGAGCTGGGTCTTACCTGGACTCGCACACGCCCGGCTCCAGCCTTTCTGTCGACCTCGCGGCGCCACGGAAGCGGACGAGGGGTAGGGAGGCAAGCTCGCTGCGACACTGTCATCCCTGCGCAGATCCCGGCCCTGGCCGCGCGGGGGATGCCCTTTTGGGGTCCCCGCAGTCCTCCGGCAGGAAGCAGCCACCGCCACGAGCGGGGCCGCAGCGAAGTCCGCCGGCCCAGAAAACACCGCCGGGGTCGCAGGCCCTCCCAGGCTGCGCCAGACCCTGCAATTGCTCTCCGCGTGCCAGCTGCAGCAACCCTAATTCTTTTTCCCTCGCTCTGGAGACGTCTCCGGGGTGGGCGCTCCAGTCATGATGCCAAGGGGGCTGAGCAGATCGTGCGCAGCGGAAACCTTCCCGGTGGGGGCGGTCAGCTCCGTCCCCTGCGCACGCTGAAGGCCGCTGCTGGTGTCGCCTCGGCTATCTGGCCCATGTCCATGGAGGAGCCATCGCCGGACCCTGAGGCCTCGGAGGAGCGGGCGCAGCCGGGTGCGCGCGGAAACCTCACCTCCTGCGGCGCAGCTCCGGCGCGGAGTCCCCTCGCTCTGGCAGGCCATGTGACCTGAGAGCTGGGGAGCGACTGCAGCCCCCAGAAGCCAGCTTGGGGAAAAAAGGACGGCAAAAGGCGCCAACTGCTGGGCATAAAGGGAAAAGCAGGCTCAGGGCAAAGGAAGTTGAAATGCTGGAAGGATTAGGTATCTGCAGTGTTCACAGCCCCAGCTGGCCATCAAGCGTGTTCTCTTAATCGTGGGAGGAGATTTGGGTTTTTTTTTTTAATGTGCATTCTTATTTTTTTATTTTATTTTTTATTATTTATTTAACATCTTTATTGGAGTATAATTGCTTTACAATGTTGTGTTTAGTTTCTGCTTTATAACAAAGTGAATCAGCTATACATTTACATATATCCCCATATCTCCTCCCTCTGCGTCTCCCTCCCACCCTCCCTATCCCACCCCTTTAGATGGTCACAAAGCACCAAGCTGATCTCCCTGTGCTATGCGGCTGTTTCCCACTAGCTATCTATTTTACACTTGGTAGTGTATATATGTCAATGATACTCTCTCACTTCGTCCCAACTAACCCTTCCGCCTCCCCGTGTCCTCAGGTCCATTAGGAGATTTGTTTTTGCCAATAATAAAAATAATAGCGGACACCACTTCCACCCCTAATCCCCACTGTACCCCGCATTATGCCAGATACCGTATGAAAATTCCTTACTTTACTTCTGTACATTAGAGACTGTAATCCCCAATTTGTAAATGAGGAAAAAATATTTGAGAAGGTAATTTGCCAAGTGCAATACTCCAAAAGCCAGAATTTAAAAACAAACAAACAGAAAGGTTTGCTCTAATCAAATTACCTAACCACGCATGGGAATTAGGTCTGTGGCTCTTTCCACTCACCTGTCAGTCTCTCCCAGAAGTGGCTTTGGTGGTTCATTTGAGTCCAAAGCACCCTCAACACTTGATTTTGGCAGATAGATAGTCATACTCATCTTACAGATGGAAAAATTGAGGTTTGGCCAAAGGAATGATCTTGTTCAAGTGACAGAGCTGGTCAGCCTAGCTTAATACTTAATAATGAAGTGGTTATTTGCTGGCACTGTGCAAAACACATAATTCACATTATTTTGGTGCTCACAACACTCTTATAAGGAAACTACTATTTTCATTCCGAGTGAAGAAAACTGAGGCTCAGAGGGATTATGAGTTTGTGTAAGTTACACAGCTAGTAAGTGGCAGAGTTTGGATTTAAATCTAGGTCTTTTTGTCTACGGATGCTTCAAGTCTCCAAAACCATTCTTCCCCTACACTATGCAGCTTCTTGCTCCTTCCATTACTTTTAGGTTTTGCCAGAGAGGAGTGGAGTACCTAACTTTTATCCAGAGGCTCAGGACATAGTAACAGCACCTAGCCTAGTACTGAGCTCATTTGCCAAGGCATCTTCTGGATGATGTGCACAGCACTTAATAAATTGAAGTATTTGTTAGTCAGTGGCTGGCTTTCTGTGTATAGGGCCCAGGCTGTACTATTATGGATTCTGATGCTTTTCCTGAAGAGCACCAGACATAATTTCTAGGGGCAGATCAGAGTTGGGTATATTTCACTCATAACAAAAGCCAAAGTTCTTACAATGGCCAGCAAGGTCCTGCAGGATGTGGCTGGTGGCTCCTGTCTGGCTTCCTATCCAACCACCCTCCCCTTCTGCCCTCTAGCTACACAGGCCCTGCTGTTCCTCCAATACATCAAACACACTCTCACCTTAGGGCCTTTGCACTTGCTGTTCCCCCTGCTTAGAACATTCTTCCTCTAGATTTCCATGTGGCTTGCTCCCTTGTTGTCCTTGATCATCTCGCATATCCCTATTCCCACCCCAGCTCTCCCATCCCTTGTATTCCTCCCTTAATTCTTCTCCACAATGAATGACAAATGAATGATTATGAACTCCTGGTTCTACCCTTTAATTCTAACATATTGCACAGAACATCTAGGAGAGAAAACTGTGCAAAAGTAGAAGAGAATCATAAAGGAAATACCTGAAAAGTGTCTGTAATTACTAATGAAGGGCTTTCATGCATTGAGAGAGATCATTGCTGAGCTTCACCTCTCAAAAATCATTTATTTCATAGGCCACAGTGGTTTAATAAAAGATCCTATACGTAACTAGGTGATAGCTGAGCAAGATAACTTAGTGTTTACTGTGAAGGCATTAAGTATTCACTAAGTATATTATAAATGTTAATTTAAATTGTAGTTGAAGATGTGATCTATCATAATTTGTAACTTTTATTTCATTCACATATCATGAATGAAATGACCAAAAATCTAGGCACTTCTTAAAAGAGCAGTGAGGTCTCAAGCCAACTCCATATCCAAATGAGCACTGCAGAATATCCTCCCCTCCTCCCCAAAGGGGCAATGCACAGATGGACCTAGGAGAAGATTTAAGAGCCTGACTAAAGTTTTGTTGAGTGAAGAATGTTTGTTAGTGTCATCTGAGAAAAAAGAGGCAGGCTATAAAACAAAGAAACCTGTGTTTCAGGGATCTTAGGATCATAATTTGGGTAGCACAGATTCCAGCAGTAACCAGGACAGTGTCCCATCTGGGGAACAAAAAGCAAGGGTTTTTAAAGGAAAATGGAAAAGTGTATTTGTTTTACATAATTTGTTTGCCAAGAGATATGATTGGAATGTATATATATTTTTTTCTGTTACAATTTATTGGCTTGTCAATGATGTCTCATTTGTTATTAGTTAAGGCACATTTTTGCACAATTCTTAGGGATTCCTTTCCGAGCAAATAATTTTTTTCCCAGCAGGGTAAACACAATTCACAGTCTAACAAAATGGAGTCCTAAAGTACAAAGTGGAGTTATTACTGACAACTCCTTCCACATTTCCCCCTTTGGCTCATGATTTTTCCTGACAAAATGTCAACAGAGCACCATTAGTTGCTCACGGCCAGAGTGGTTTGATTACCTGCTCCGGTTCCATCTAGTTCCTCAGTTGTGGGGGGGGAAGGGTCTTGTGAAGGCATTAGCAATAATTTCTTCCAAACCTTCTGATTCATAAAGTCTGTCTCAATGAAGAACATCTAACATAGTCATCTGTGCAAACATAACCTGGGTAGTTAAGCAAGTTACAACAGAGGTTATAATTTTTAGCAAGCATTTGGTTAATATAACAATGCATATTATTAAGATAAACAATAATAATCCAGTTTGTAATACTGTTCTTAACCATGACCCTATTCCTGATGGTAACCAACTAGAGAGATCTAGATAATCCTCAGGTTTTGGTGTGTATCCTATTTCAGCCAGCAGATTGATATTACCTTTTATTACCTTTAGTTCTTGTGTTACTTTGCCAGACTGACTGATATAAAGCAACATTCTTCCCCTAGTAATGCACAGGTGCCTCCTGTTGAACTGTCACGCTATTAAGTCCCCTTCTATTTCGTAGCACAACTTCTGCCAGGCTATCAGTTTGAGTTTCATGATATTCAAATGCTTAGAGAGAAGCATTGAAGGGGTTGATCATAACTTTGGATAACTGTGTATTGCTTTTTCTACCGCAAACCAAGGGAGGAAGGCCCTGGCAAAAGCATGACCAAGCCATTTCTGTCTACAATTGGGTTATTAGTTGGCATATATTCAAAATTATAACCTTCTCAGCTTCTCCGAGATCTTTTTAACTGATATGAGAAAGACCTTAAGTTTGGTATGTGAGCAGTAGAGGGAAGGGTCTTTCTAACAGTGACATCAAGGGCAAGAGCAATGATTCCACAACACGCTTTCCATTTAGTAGGAAAAGTTGAGTAAATATTTGTGCTACACATACTAAATGCCCAGAACCTTCTAGGGACAAAGAATAAGTAGGTTCTTGAACTGAAATTCTTTTATCAGTTTCAAAAGAAGAAATTTCATGGTCAAAAAAATTCATCTTCACTGAGTACATGATAATCTGGTTGACTGGAATTCTGTAAGTGGCTGTAAGAACATCTTATATTTCTATATGCCTGAAGTAATAAATGAGTTTATTATGGATCAAAATTTTGCCTAAGATTTGGGGAGTCTCCAGAGAAGAGGTAGGTGGAATTAACTTCCCACCATTTTACAGATTTGTGATAGATTCCCCACATTGTCCTATTAAGGGGGAGTACCTCCGTGTCCCAATATCCAGTTCTGTTATAGATTTCATTGCGCTACCACAAGGATTCATTGTGAGAAGTTACATTTTAGTCATGTAGACTCCAAGGAGGAGTGAACTCAGGATCATCTGAATCATACGAGTGTATAGGCACAGACATGCAATGGAAGGTAATATAATGTTTTACCAGTACCATTTATATTTTCAAAACATAGGGAAGTATTATGAGTCAACATCCAGATTCGAGTAAGAAGTATTCCTTTATGAGCAGGGGAAACCCAATGGAAAGTAGTAATATCTGGGACATGTCTCCCAGAGGGAAGGTGATGAGTGCTTGCTTTCAAAGATACCAAAACAGAACCCTACATTTTTGTTTGTTAGGGCCTTCCATTCCCCTGAGGACAGAGGTCAATCCACTAATTCTGGAGCATCATGAGTGTGGTTTGCTCTAGCACAAATCCAACAGTCAATAAGATTTGCAAAATCAGAAAGTTTCTGCAGGTTAGAAACAAAAGAGTGCAGTAAAGCATCCTTATCAGCAATGAGGGTCACAAGAGAAGATAAAAGGCCAAACCAAGAGTTAAAATTATTCCTAATAACAAAAGTCATTATAAGGAGAATCTAAAGAGGGGTGGTTCAGTATGTTGGCCAGTATATGAGTACCAGGAAAAAACAGTCAACAAGCAAGGCATTCAAACTGCAGGGCAATATAAAGGCAGCAAGTTCCTCTGATTTCATGGGGTTTTACCACCAACTGAGAATTCCTATTGTGTGTAGTAAGGCAAAAACCATTAGAATACCTATTAAGATAAACAGCAGTCCAAATACTTCAATCCAACAATGCTTCATGTCCAGTTTTCCAAAGAATTTGTGAGATGCTCTTTAAATTAAATATCAAGCATAAGCCTTCACTATGTGCAAGGAGGTCCATAAAAAAGAATACAAGAATACAGGTTATAAATGGTAATGTGTTTATAATATGTAGAAAATTCTCCTAGTAGAATAATTAGAAAGGCAATAGCAAATCAACAAATTGTTCTGAAAAAAAATACAGACCTGGTCCAGTCTTGGGAAAGCTATTCATTCAGATGTCATCTTCTTCAATTCCAGGTCAACTTGAGTTTAAAATTTCCAGTTGGTTCCACTGTCCACTGGGGGACAGGAGCCTTCTTTAAATGAGAAACATGGGTCAACACCCTTATGTTTAGTAGCACATAGATACTTGAGATAGATATCAAATTCATTAAAACCATGGGCAGAAATTGTGATCTAGAGAGGCTAAAATTTTCTACATACTTAGCATTGTGTTTTAATAATACCATTTGTCCTCTCAACCAACCCAGAACAGAGGATGATAAGCACAACTGAAATGTAGAATTGGCCAAGTATCACAGACTGCACTAGAATTTGACCAGTGAAATGGGTTCCTCTATCACTAGGTAATTCCAGTGGAATTCTTCACGTGGGAATTATTTTTTCCGATAGAATTTTGGCCATGGCAAGAGCACTAGCCCTTTGACAAGAAAAGCTTCCACCCAATGAGAATACATACAAACCATTACCAAAACAGTTACAACCTTGTGAAGGAGGTAATTGAGTAAAATCTAATTGCCACAACTTGAAAGAGACTTTGGGTAAAGGGAAATGGCCCACTGATGTGTGTACAAGCTTGCCTGGATTATGTTTTGGGCAAACAAGACACCTTTGAAATAACTCAGAGGCAACTCTGGGAGAAGGGTTCCAAAAATATTGTCATCTCCAATCTAACATTTTGTCTGTACCTCAATGTATCATTTCATGTGTCAATTTTAATATTATTTGTTTCTTGTGTGACATTGGATAGGGCCAGACGACGTCTAGCCTATCCCATAACTTAGACTCAGGATTATAGATGCATTTAGCATCTTTCCATTTTTGCTTTTCTTTAGCAGTAGCATGCTGTTCCCATATCTAATTACCTCCTTCAAATCTCTAGTGTCATTCACAATGGGGGAAATCATAAGTAAACAAGAAGAGTTTGGGAGAACAGCTCTTTTAGCTGCCTCATAGGCCTGATGGTTTCTATGACCTTCATCAATATCAAACTTTAAATGACCAGGCACCTTAATAATTGCTAATTGTTTTGGCAGTAAGATGGCATCTAACAAGGCAATAACATAGGAGCTATTTAGGAGAATTATTGATTGAAAGGATGTGAACATGTAGTGACAAAAATAGCAGTTGAGCTAGGAGAACTAGTAAGAATGTAAACAGTTAATCAGCCATATGGCAGTCTTTAGTTCCTCCCTGAAGTACCTAGATAACAGTATTTGATGCTCATTTCCTGAGTTGTTTTACAGATGTTAAAACCTCCACAAAATGGAGGAAGTTAACTACTTGATGACCATGAGCACATAGCTCCCAGACCTACTGGAGCCTGAGGATTGATAATGTTAACCCCTGTGACACTGCCCTGTTACTTCACCATCAATCAATCAGAGAATTTTGCACGAACTGATCACACACCCTGTGACTTCCCTCCTTCACCTTGCCTTTAAAAATGCTTACCTGAAACCCATCAGGGAGTTTTGAGTATTGGCTGCCCTGGACCCCTTGTATGATGTCTACAAAAAATGCTGCACTTTCCTTCACCACAACCTGGTGTCAGTAGATTGGCTTTACTTCATGTGAGTGAGCGGACCCAAGTTTGGTTTGGTAACACAGGGACAGAGGGGACCTGTGGATGAGAAGGAACCACCACAGTCTTGGCTGCTGTCTTGCCTGTAGTGCTGTCCTCTTGACCCCTATACTAGGCAATATTGGCTGCACCAGGGCTTTCTGCCCTCCTCACTGACCTCCTGGGGTCAACAGTAGCATTCTCCATAGTCATTTTCAGTTTGGTAAAGGAAAGTGGTCAGCCCCATGTGCCAAGAGGCAAGACCAGGAAAAGGCCCAGATAATGAGGACCACCTGACAGAACAGAAAGAGGATGCTCAATCCGAATTCAGGAAAGGACACCAGGGATGCCCGAGTGGGAAAAGGTCTTGCGGTAGGTACTCGACCAGTGACTTGACCTCTTCTGGTCAGTGTCAGTTTCTCCTGTAAGCTGTTTGCAAGACCAGAAACCCCACTATCAGAATGCCCTGTGAGCTGCTGGCGAGAAAGGAAACACCCACCACCCAACCTCTCTTCCCCCAACTGCTTGTGAAGCGAACCTTGGATTCCTTATCGACCAAGATTCTAGGGCTCTCCTCCCAGTACCAGCACAGAATGCCAGTTGCCCCAGAGGTCTGGTAAGTACCCCATGGGAATCCCTCCTGCTTTTAGCCCTTACTCAGAAGTCCAAAAACTCCTCCTTTTTCAGCTGAAAGGAGGAAAGAAACCCCCGCCTCAGACAGCCGTGCCACTCCCTAACAGACCAAGCTGGTCAGGAACTAAGGTGGCTAAGCTGCTCTGGCCCAGAGGCAGTCTTACCTCCTGTGAGATATTCCAACTGAGGAGGGACTTACTATCTCAAGCATGGTTCATTATAAATTCAAGGGGGACCCTCAGTTATATCAGAATCCATGCCAATTTGACACCTTCTGTTTTGGTCTTTTGAGGAATCCATGAACAGTTTGGTACTGGTTCCAAGTTTCCTGAACCATAAACCTTATTTGGGTCAAATATGGTGGTATTTGTCTGCCAACAAATCACTCCAACCGCCCCCCCCAACTCCCCGCCCCCGACCGTGGGTAGTTGGAAACAAATCTAAAACAGAACATCTAAGGTATAAGGAACAAAACATCCACCATACTAAACCATAGCCCGTTAGGGTGTAGCCCACAGAACTGGAAGTTTTGGGGGTATCACCCCCTGACTGCAAAACATTTAATCTTCCAATGTAATACAGCCTGGCCCCAATATTGGCTGGGAGATGGGGAAAGTTGGCCCGTCAATGGGTCTCTATATTACAACACCATTTTACAGTTGCACCTGCTATGCCAGAGGCAAAAGAAATGGGATGGACTTCCTTGGTGGTCCATCAGTTAAGCCTCCATGCTTCCACTGCAGGAGGCACGGGTTTGATCCCTGGTCTGGGAAGCTCTGCATGCCATGTGGTGTGGCCAAAAAAATGAAAAAAAAAAAAGAAATGGGATGAAATTCCCTATGTCCAGTTTTTAAATAGCCTTATATCAGAACAAAGGCCTTCAAAGGGGATGTGGGCTCTCCTCCACTGAGGTAATACCAGTTCTTGACCCTCCCTCTGAGGACCTTCTTGATCTCTTCCCTACCCTCCTCCAGTATGTAGACAACATTCTCAATGCCAGCCCTACTAAGAAGGCCTCTGACAAAAATACTATAACCACTCTGAACCACCTAGCCAATAAAGGATGTAATGTGCCCCCCACAAAAGGCTCAAATATCACAAACTAGGGTGACCCACCTAGGCTTCTTTCTCACAGAAGGTCAGAGAAGCCTACGCCAGGAAAGGAAAGAAGCCATTTGAAGCCTCACCCTTTCTAAAACTAGAAGCAGCTTAGGGGTTTTTCCTGGGGATGGTCAGGTTTTGCTGCATCTGGATCCCTAACTATGGTCTAATAGTTAGGCCTCTACATGAAAAGTTGAAAGGAAAGAATGATGATCTTTTTGAATGGAATTCAGAACGCAAAGGAATCTTTCAAGAATTGAAAAAGCAATTACTTCAGGCCCTTGCGTCCCTTTCAGATTTAGCTAAACCTTTTGACCTCTACATTAATGAGAGAAGGGGAATCGGTCTTGGGGTATTAGCTCAAAAACTGGGACCCCTTACTCGGGTGGTTGCTTATTTCTCTAAACAATTAGATCAAAATGTTAAGGGATGGCCTCCTTGCCTACAGGCAGTAGCAGCTACTACAGCCTTGCTAAAGGCGGTTGAAAAGTTAACATTTGGTCAGCCAATCACCATATGGACTTCATACCAGTTTCAGGGTTTAGTAAGTTCGAAGGAAACAAAATACCTATCTCCCAAAAGGTCGATTCAAGTTCAGGCTATGTTTTTAGACAAGCCAGCGGCTACCATAAAAATCTGTCACTCACTAAATGCTTCTACCCTGCTATGCACAGAAATGGGACCCCTGGGGCACGATTGTGTAGAAATCATAGAGATGATCTTTTCCATTCACCCCGACCTAGGAAGTGAGCCTCTCCCAAATGCCAAAAAGGAATGGTTTCACGGATGGGAGCAGTTTTATGAGGGAGGGAAAAGGGCTGGGGGGATATGCAGTGACCTCCCACACCTAAGTCATAGAAGCAAGCCTACCCCCAGGGACTTCTGTCCAAAAGGCAGAGCTGATAGCCCTCACCCAAGCCTTAGAGCTCAGGACAGAGAAGACTTTAAATAGTTTACACAGACTCTTGGTATATGTATGCCATCCTACACACACCTGGGGCTATTTGGAAGGAAAGAATTATGCTTATTGTGGAGAATAAGCAGGTGAAACATGGCTTAAACATACTGAGACTCCTAGGAGCAGTGCAGCTTCCTAAAAAAGTGACAGTGATTCACTGTAGGGGTCACCAAAAGGGGATGCAGAGGTAATAAAGGGAAACAGTAGGCAGAGGCAACTGCCAAAAGGATGGCCCTAGAACTACTAACTTGGCAATTACCACTCATACCTAAGAGGCCAGATCCATCCAATTACTCCCCAGTCTATACAAAGGAAGAATTAGACACAGCCCCCAAATGGGGCTTCAGTAGAGATCTAGGAGGCCCTGGGTGGCTACTTAATGACCATGGGCAATACTTCGTTCCCCAAACTGCAGCTTGTCAAGCCATCAGGGAGGATCATCAAGAAACTCACTATGCAAGGGAACTCTTATATAATTGGTTAGTTGGGGTCATGATAACTTCTGGCATGAAAAATACAATCGGGCAGATAGTTGAGACATGCCTCACCTGCACAATGAACAACCCCAAAACCAGACCTCCCAGAGACCCCTAGATAAGGCCAATTCAGACCAGAGGGACATATCCTGGAGAAGACTGGCAGATTTATTTCACTGTCATGCCAAGAGTACCAGGCAACTTCAGCTATCTTTTGGTGCTAGCAAGACACATTTTCCAGGCGGAAAGAAGCATTCTCTGCTAGAACTGGAACCACAGCTGAGGTGGCTAAGGCATTACTAAAAGAAATAATCCCCAGGTTTGGGCTCCTAGGATCCCTACAAAGTGATAATGGTCCAGCATTTGTGTCTCAAGTGACAAAGGGGATGACAAGTGCCCTGGGCATAAAATGGATCTTGCACTCAGCCTGGAGACCCCAATCACCAGGGAAAGTAGAGAGATCCAATCAGACCTTGAAATGGGCCTTAGCCAAGCTATGCTAGGAAACTTAAGAAAATTGGATTAAGTTGCTTCCGATTGCCCTGCTCGGCATGCAGTCAGCCCCAAGGGATAAGTTAAAGTTAAGTTCATTTGAACTCATGTATGGTAGACCCAAGACTGAGAGAAGGGACACCTTAACTCTCTTGAAATGGAACAACTCAAGCATGCCCTCCAGGTAGGAGAAACCATGAAAGCTGTCATGGAACATGGTAACCAAATGCTGCCCACACCCACCGAATTGGCCCTCTACCCGCTGAAGCCAGGAGACTGGGTGCACCTAAAAACCTGAGAAACCGGTAGCTTGCAAGGTCAGTTCACTCCTAAGGGGAATGGACCCCACCTGGTGATCCTAAACACCCACTCTGTCCTGAAGTAGCAGAGAATCACTCTGTGGGGACATTACACTCAAGTGTAGAGGGTCCCTGAGCCCCAACCTCCAGAGAGACAACCTGGGGCAACAGACCCCCTTGACTATTTGAGAGTGAACCTCTCTGACCTGAAGCTTCTCTTTCAAAAAACTACAAAAGTGTAACCAGAGAGATTCAGGCCACGGCAGTGAGCCTGCACATTAGGGCACACTTTTGCCTACAGGCAAAAGACCTAGATACCTTCATGCTTAGGAAAATATGACATGTGACAATTATTCTCTTGCTAATATTTGGGCCACATATCTTAAATTGTCTGGTGTTGTCTCTAAAAGGTTAGACAAAAGGGGGTTGCTCAGGGATACTAATGCTTAGGGCTGAGCCCTGGCGACAATCAAACACATCTAAAGGTGGTTGGGGAAAAGTTCTGCTCCTCTCCCCGGGGTTATAACTACATGCCAATTCAACAGGAAGCAGTTACAGAAGACAGACCTGCGCCTCTCAGCGCCCCTCAAGAATGAGGGGCGGAACTAGCGATGGAGGCAGGATTTGTCATCAGCAAAGCCCATTAACAATTCCCAGGAAGTAAAAATAGAATCTGGGTAATTAAATAAAATCTAACCTTTTTTTTCTTTTCCTTTGGGCTTAGTCTAGTTTCCCTTGCTCATAAGGTGCTGCGTGTAGAGGCCTCACACCCAGCACTTCAGACCACAGTTCCGAGTGAGAAATGGCTGCCCAACACTTCAGCTCAGGACCACGTGCAGCAGCTGTGCACGACACTCAATTCAAGATGGCGGCAGCGGGTCGTGTGCAGAGATGCTCCTCGCGCTGTGAAGTGGAGCGTGAGCAGAGCAGCTTCACCAGACAGGTGAGGACTCCACTTCTGCCCTGCTGTTGGGAACCCAGTAAAGCAGCTCTGTCCATGGCTTGTGGAGATGGGAGAGAGTGTGTGCTCTAGAGCACAAGCTCACACCCTCCATCCTTTGATCAGATTCAAGCTTTCCTTGGTCTTGTTCAATTGCCGGCCGGAGAACACCTGTTGGGATATGACTCAAAGGGGTCAGTAACAAAATCTCCTAAGATGTGCATCTACTGGCAGAAAGATGTTGAGTGTGTGAAAGTTTAAAAGTGTTTCTACTGACTACTGTACATAAAATTGATAAGTGGCAAGGATTTAATGTGTAGCACAGGGAACTTTATTCAGTATCTTGTAATAACCTACAATGGAAAATAATCTGAAAAAAATATATATATATAACTGAATCACTTTGGTGTACACCTTTAACTAACACAATATTGTAAATCAACTATACTTCAATATTTTAAAAAGTGCTTCTACTGAATGTGGCATGTAGATTCTTAAAGGAGAACCCATGGCAATTTCTTTGGTTGCTTTGAGTTGGAGGGCAGTAGCAGAGAAAGCTCGTAAAGAGGGAGTTCTCTAGCAACAGGGTCTAGTTGGCTATAGTACCCAATTGGTCTTCTATGGTCCTCCTATTAATGGACTAGGATGCCCAAGGCATTTCCTCCTCATTCACAGATGAAAAGGGAAGGGGAGGGCTTTCCTGGTTGCGCAGTGGTTGAGAGTCTGCCTGCCGATGTAGTGGGACACGGGTTCGTGCCCCGGTCCGGGAAGATCCCACATGCTGCGGAGCAGCTAGGCCCGTGAGCCATGGCCACTGGGCCTCTGCGTCCGGAGCCTGTGCTCCGCAACAGGAGAGGCCACAACAGTGAGAGGCCCGCATACCTCAAAAAAAAAAAAAAAAGAATACATGATAAGGGCCTTCCAATCTATGCTGGAGAGAGTCCTTTAAATGATGTCTTTTCCAGTATATATAATCTCCTGGTTGTAGGTTGGTTATGGGGTATCTGATCTTCATCCAAAGATATTTCTCTCTTTGATAAACTTCAGAAACAGACTTATAATGTCCTTTTAATAATTCAATTAAACTTTGCTATAATGCAATACAGCAATAAGGAGCCATCTAGGAAGTGAGTTTAGGCTGTAATTACCTAACCTGAAATACAATTACAGCACTAGAACTTAATATCCACTAAAACATATTTTTTTCTCTAAAATTACTTTAATTTCCACCAAACATAGACAAATTAAGACTAATTTATTTGCAAAATAAGTTTGGTTTCAGTAAGTTTGACCTGATTATTTACGTAAGTGTAACAAGAATGGCAATTGATCATGTAGGCTTCTGTAAATTTACTCCGATAGAACTTTTTATAAGGAATCTCAGATTGACTGTTGAAAGACTCCTGAAGCCAGGAACGTCATTCCAAGGACTCACCATGAGATTTGACTGTAATACTTATAGAGTTGGGTGAATTCCTTTCTTCTCAAGGCCCCCAAAATATCTTTAGGTTCTTACACCTGCCAGGAAGTGACCTTTCTTAGTCACCTGGTAAGGTTGCTGGGAACTCTGTAAGCAAGGTATCAGACTGTTTTTTTCTAAGGAAATGGCTCCATAAAGTCCATCTTAGTTCTTTAAAGCTGTCTGGTTATATCTGATTCTATGTAATTCTCAAACATGACATTCCAGTCAAAGCCTTGGTAATATAACCAATGTTCCCATTTGTGTCCTGTTATAAGGAGAACACATTTTTATTGAACTTATGCAAATAACTATACTGCCATAAAAATAAGAATACTCACTAATAATTTCAAATTCTGGAGAGATGTTACAGAGAAAAAGACAAATGTTTCAATTCTGCTTACAAAGGTGTAATTTACCAAACTGCTCCAAGTTATAGTTAGCTTAAGTGGGAAATTTTCCTTATATCTGGAAAAGGAAGATTAAAAGACAGTAATATTTCAGACAGAAAGTCATAAAAATGATCATTCAGCCCTTTGTAACTAATTCTTGTTGATCATGATTTCCGTTAACAGTTTATGAAGTCATAAAGTTTTTCCATTAGTGTTCTGGAATTTCTTACCCAGTTCAGTGGTATTATCTAAAAGTTATCAGAAACCTGCTCTTGTCAAAAAGTCCTTTTTATTAATCTTCTTGAAGAGTTTCATCTTTGTAAAGACATCAGAGTAAAACAATAACTGTCTGTAAATGACAAAAGACTTTGAATGGCATGGTTAAAGACATGACCACAACGCAATTGAAAAGGAAATTTTGATATTTCTGTGACATACAAAATTTTAAGATAATAACCAGAATTATGACTGACAACATACCAACACATACCTGATTTTTAGGAATTTCATATAACTTCTAGAACATTTATATTAATAATATTTGCCCATACAATATAATCTAAGAAAATTTATCATCACTCATTTGACAATGCTTCTGACATAATTCAACATACCAAAATAAGCCTCATTAGTTTAATACCTCTCTTTGAGATGTTTCAGGGAACCTCTGAAACACCCCAAAGTTAGCTAGAGGTCAAAAGGACTTCATTCAGAATTGATTTGGGGGGTTTGTCAAAGATATCAAAAGGTTTTAAAACACTTGGAAACACTTGGTCAAACAGAATCACAGTCACTGTGAAACAATACTCAGTTAATTATTTAACCAAAGTGACACTAAAAGATTTCAAAGGTAAACTACAGAAAGTTATGAAAGGGAACTTAAAAGGTAAAGAAACTTTACAATCTATTATCAAAAGCAGATCAATACTCCAAGAAAACTTTGTCCTATTAACAGAGAGAAAACCAGACTCTACTTTTGTACCAGCTTACTTTTAATATTAAAACTTATTCACTCAATTAAATTTATTCCAGTGTTAGCCAGTCCTGATCACATACAAAACTCTTTTCTCAGGGATTCTGTTCCACAAACCTGTAACTTCCTTTTTTACCTTCAGATTTTGTCCCATGCTTTCCCCTTTTCTCTATTTTTTAACTTCTCTTAGGACAAAATTACTTTCTTTTCCCTTAACGAAATGCATTTACGATCCTTAAACTCTTTTTTTCTGTTGCATATGAAGATGTTTTCCTTATTAATTTTAGTAGTCCCAATTATATGTATTAATTGTATTCTTAAAACCCCTAATCTCTAGAGAAAACCAAGAAGCAAGCAATTGTGAACTGTCATACTAGCATTTCCTGATTGGAAAACTTATGAACATACTCCACAACCTCTAGAAACACAGATTTTCTCATAGCATAATTTCTCTCTTTAATGTGGTACAAGATGTATGGGATAAACCCAAACATCTTTGGCTTCTTAATCTTATCAGAAGATAAAAGTAGTTAAACTTAGACATGCTCAACAATTAATGTTTCATTATTTTATCTTATTTGGAAATGATCTGGATATTCAATAAACTTCCATCATTTAGCTTACTTTAGAAAAACTCTAAAGTTTTAAATTACCAAAAAGATTTGGAGAAACTATTTAAATAGACATATCATAAAACATAATTTATTTTTTTAAAGACCTCAGAAAGATTTTTTTAAATTGAAGTAACATTGGTTTATAACATAATAGAAGTTTTATGTGTACAACATTATGTTTCAACTTTTGTATACACTTACAGTGCACCTACCACCAAAAGTTTTCTTTCCACCCATCACCATACAGTTGGTCCCCTTTATCCATTTCACTCTCCCTCTGGTGACCAGTACTTTGGCCTCGTTATCTATGAGTTTGTTTTTGTTTGGTTTGGTTTTATATTACTTTTTAAATATTCCACATATGAGTGAAATCATACGGTATTTGTTGTTCTCTGTCTGATTTATTTCACTTAGCCTAATATCCTCAAGGTCTATCCATGTCATAGCAAATGGCAAGATCTCATCTTTTTATAGCTGAGTAGTATTCCATTGTAAATATATATATATATATATATACACAACATCTTTTTTTCTCATGAATGCTGTAATTTTTTGAGATATAACTCACATGCCATAAAATTCACCCTTTTCAGTGGTTTTTTCACAGAGGTGTACAATCATCACCACTAGTTCTATCACCGCAAGAAGAAACTCTGTATCCATTAGCAATTGCTTTCTATTTCCCACTCAGTCCCTGGCAACCGCTAATGAGCTTTCTATGGATATGCCTATTCTGGATATTTCATATAAATGGAATAATTACAATATGTCTGGGTGCCAGCAGTTTTTACTTTTAAAAAGGCTTCTTTCCCTCTTTTTTTTCTCCCTTTAGATTTCAGGTTCTACCTGATTGAGTTAACTAGGCTCAGTCTCAGGCCATTTTGGGCTGTGTTTATATTTCTGATCTTGCAAATACTTGCAAGACAAAGACAGCTGCTTTCAATTTCCCAAAGAACTGGGGTGCTGCCTAAACGATATCAAAAGATTGACTTGCCCAAATCTTACCGAGTCCAAGCTCATACTGCTCACCACATGACAGACCAGTCAGTTGAGAGACGAGATGTTTGGGCAAAGAATAGCAACATTATTTGGAAAACTGGTAGACTAAGAAGATGGTAGACTCATGTCCCAAAGAACCATCTTGCCATAATTAGAATTCAGGCTTGTTTTACACTAAAAGGGGAGGGAGTAAAGTCAAACATTTCCTGCTTCTGGTCAGCTTCCAGAGGGGATGTGTTAATTTCTTCCTTCCTGCAGTCATTCACAGGTGGGCCTGGTCAGGATGTTTCCTGTGAACTAAACAAAGGTATTTTAGCTTAATGCTCATTACCTGGGAAGCAGTGTTCCCAGAGATGTTCCATTATGTATAATTTAACTTATAGGCAACATCCCTTTAGTGATTAACTTGTAATAGATTACAAAGGTTCTTCCCTATTACACAACTATATTTAAAAAATTTTTGCTTCCTTATATCCATGAGAAGATTTCCCACTAAACTGGAAATCAGAAGAGTTCCATGTTCTGGAACTCTAAGGTTCAATGTATCATGCTTTCAAAAGTTTGCACAAGGCATTCAACAAAGGCCCTCTTCCAAGGGACACAAGTCAAACCCAGACCAATTAACCCAAGAGGCAAAAGAATCTCCATTACTGTTTTTATTAGCCCCTGAATATTAGCCCCAGTTTTTACCTCATACTGTGTGGGCTCCAGTAACCCTACTGGTTCCCCTTTATTATGTTAAATTAACATTGCCTGGGGGGCAGATTTATATGCCCTGTTTTATCATAGCAGGTGGGGAAAGCATTCAACAGTTGAGACATAATGTCTATCTCCATAATATAATCAACCAAAAGAGATGCACCCGTCTTATATAAAACCATTCAAATAAACCAACTTTCTTATAAACTTCATCTCAATTCTATTAACTCTTACCCCCTTAACCTTAGCATCCATTAGGACCCCATTAACAAAGTCTTGGTCTCACAAGGAGCCCCGGAAACTTTTTCATCCCCTGGCAATTTTATCCATTCCTGTATAAAAAGGCTCTGGGGGGCTTCCCTGGTGGCGCAGTGGTTGAGAGTCTGCCTGCCGATGCAGGGGACACGGGGTCGTGCCCTGGTCCGGGAAGATCCCAAATGCCGCGGAGCGGCTGTGCCCGTGAGCCATGGCCGCTGGGCCTGCTTGTAAAGGCTCTGGGGTCTCTGGTGAGGGGTGGAGCCAAGGGACCCAGGCTTATTTGTCAATCTTTAACTTGATTAATTGGCCTAACTGTTGCCCCAAGCAATTGCTGGTCAGGTTTCTCAGTGTAATTTTATCTTCCAGCCTTTTAAATTTTTCTAAAGTGAAAGAGTAGACTTGTATCAACAACAACGACAAAATTAATCAGTTGATCTAAGAAAATAAATGGAAAATTTTATTCAAGCCAAATTGGTGATTATAACCTGAGAACAGTTCTCAGAAAGCTCAAAGCACAGTTACATAAGTGTTTGAGACAGAGGGTTGTACATTAAATGATGTATTATTGACAGTTTACACAATCCAGATCTAAAGAAAGTACAAAGCAAGGAGTGGGTCATGGGTCATCAAGCCCTTTACAAGATTAAGAAGGAAAATTATCTCCTAAAGAGTTGTGAGCCTAGATGAAATTAAGAAATGTTATCTCCTCAGGAAGTCTGGTTAAAGCAGATGCACAACACACACTAAAGGGGAAGGAGGAGGCCCAAATGGGCAAAGAAAAATTCTATGTTTAATTTTTTCTTGTCTTGCCAGAAAATAAGAATTTTATTTCATCAATTGTTTGGGGCCCTTTAATGTTGAAGGACCAAAGGGGGTCCTTTTGGCTCATCCAACTTTAGGCGGCAGTGCTGTATTCCAACCTTTGTTTTAATCCCATCAATGTGTTTTATCTATTCGACTTCTTAATGGCCATCTAAAGACTTCCATTCTGCTGGGACAAGTCCTCTTAAAATTTTCCACCTTGTTGGGAAGAGTCTCTTGACTTTCCTCTCAGCTTTTTATTCCCTTGTTAAGTAACCTAATTAGCATTAACTTAATATTTTTATTAACATATGTAAGACCCATTGAGGGGAAGGTGAGATCACAATTTCAATAAGTCTTCCCAAACCATTTTGTTTGTTTAAAATAAGGGAGTTCCTAAGGTTAGCCATTTTGTCTTTGTATCCACCTTTTAATTTGGTCCTAACATAGGTACCAATAAACAGTTATTTATGATGAGAGCTCTCTAAAAATTTTCCAGTTTAGAAGTTTATTACAATTTAAAGCATCCCTCATCCAGAGGATCTTAATAGCAACTCAAATCAACAACACACAAGAGGTGTCCCCACAAGAGAGTGCAAAGGATGTAGCCCTTACAAGATCTAGAAAGTTTACTCCCCTTCAAAAAAAGTCTGGAAAGAAAAAGGTCTTTTTTGTACACGTGGATGCAATGAAGATTGAAATGACAAAGGGTCCCTTGTGGACTGGGACCCCTTATGACAAATTTTCCTGAGAGCTGGCATGGCCAAAGAGACTGTCTGGAATCCCAGTGTATTTGATTGGCTGCCAAATGTACACCATATGCATACCTTTCAGATGGCAGAGACCAAAGAGAATTCTCTCACTGGTCAACAAACCAAAGAGGGTACCTCTTTCCTGAACAGCCTAAAGTTCAAGGAAACCCTACTCCTTACAGCAAGGAGTTTATCAACCACCAGATAAAACTCAGGATTATCAACCAATATGGGAGGTCTGAGACCCAGGAGAGATATACCCAGGTGTCTGGACTCCCTGAGGAGGTAGATGGGTACAAGGGGCCCTTCCTGGTACCAAGGCTCTGGATCCTCATAGAGCTCAGTTGAAGGAGAGAATCTGCTCAGTTCCCTTCATGGTCACCCAAACTGTCCACTGAAAGAAAAACAGACAATCTAAAAATTGTTTCAGTTTTACTGAGGGAACTTACTGAGGATGAGAGGCTGGGCAGCAGCTCTGAGGAACGGCTCCAAAGAGGTAGGGGAGGAGCCAGCATATATATAAATTTGGGGGGCTAGGAAATACATGTAGTCAAGCACATATCTTTGTAAAAGATTACTGCTAATCACAAAGAAAAGATATCTCAAGTTAATGAATTTAGTGCTTTTCTGTGTATGGGAAGATGCAAGAACCTGGGATCCTTGAAATTCTTCCTCAGATACGTATCTTAACTATCTAGGGGCCCATTTCAAAGCACAAAATGCTTCATCCTGTTTTTCCATCTTGATTCCCTTCAGGGTGCACTGTTGTTGGGCAACTGCAGTGGGTTTTGACTTAACCCTTTGTATAACTGGATGATAAGTGACACCCTTTGTTCTTTCTTTGTTCACAGAGGTTTTAGTTCAATAAGTAAGGCATAACAGCTTAATCCATATGAAGGGGAAAGGTTACCTGCCAGACTATGCTTGGGAGGAAGAATAGGGAAGGGATGTCATCTGAACTCTCTCCCACCTGCTCCAAATAAGATCATGTGTCTCCTGCTTTATAAATGTCTCCAACAGGAAATATTATCATCATCCCACAGTAAAGATCAAGCAAACTGCAAATGTGAATGAGTCACTTGTGACAGGTAACATATCAGCTTAAATTCACTATAGTCAGTATGTGCATGTGCAAGCTCAGAGTGTTTCCTGATGTTCTGAGAAGGAGAAGAGAGAAGAGAGTTGGCTGAGGTGTCACGGAGGTGACGGGAGTAGGAACACAGCTTTGAGGACTTTACAAGAGCTGGAATGCTGGAGGGAGTCTTGGCTGACTTCACAACTCTGTAGTAACTGTAACGGAGTTAGTCATCAGTGTTGTCAGCCTTATTCTTCCTCTGAGGTGGAGAAGGAGTGCCAATAAGGCAAGATTCTAAACATCCATGGGGTCCTGGCCATATATTGATACTACTACTACAAGCTCTCCTTTCAGCTAAGTTTGGCCACATGACTTCAAGCCCCAGAAGTTCGTAACTGAATATATCCAAATGAATGTGAGTAACATCTTAATACATGTAGTCTGTTAGAATCAATGAATATTTAAATTGATATACTATGCTAGTTATATTGATATCAATTCTCCTTTATTGATCTCAGAATAATTTAAAAGATAGAGAATGAAAAAGACTAGAAATAAGTAATAATCATGAACCACACAAGACATATATATACAATTAAATAATAACTAGTATTTTTCAAACTTAAGTGATGTACAGATTCCTGTCTAAAGGAAAATAAACTTCTCATGGACCACCTAGTGCTTACGTAAATTATTTTTATTATAATGTTTGGTAAAAATATATCAACATAATCATGGTATAAATGCCTTATGCTTAAGCTATAAAACCAAAACATGTTTACAAATTCAATATAACTAAAGTCAAATAAGCTTCACCTGAGCAACATTTGATGTGACACTTGATGTCGTTTTGCTGAAATTAAGATCCTACCCAAAATGTGAATATGGTATGATACAGATTCTTTGGAGTTCAATGATCCATCTCATAACTCTTGACTGCGCATTGGGGAAGATGCCTGACCTCTGTCCATGTGGATTCTCTTGAGCCTCCTATAAACTCCAAGGGCGGGGACAGGGAGTTGTGCCTGGAAACCTGACTGCCCCAAATTTGTGCTTAGAGGGGTTGAACTGAACAAGCAAGCACAATTACCCTGGGCTGGGATAATGATTATTGCATTATAAAAAAATTTTGGGGGAGTGGTGAGAACATTTAAATTCTACTCTTTTAGTAAATTTTAATTATAAATATGGTTTAATTTTTTTTTCATGAAAATGAGAGCATACTATTCATATTGTCATGGTGTTTCATATTAGCACTATAAATTTCGATATGTTTTCCATTGTGAAGCTGTATCATTATTTAGCCAGCCATTCTTGATATGTACTGTAAAAATAATACATCTAATCCTGCTTGTTTTCATTCCAGGTTCACAAAGTAGCCTTCTGATTATCTATAAATGTGGCTTCAAGCACACACCAGCTACAAGAAGAGAAATTAATAGCCAGAGAATGAAAATTCTTGTCTTGTTGAAATAATTAACAAAAGGGCATTTTTGTTAGAACATTACATAGAAGTTTGGATGAGTGTTTTCTTTACTCCCTGATCACCTTTGGGGGTCCTAAAACTCTAATCAGTTTTGTGTTTGCCCCAGAATAGGAAATAAGGTGACTTCACCTACATACCACCTGGAGAGATATCTTTATGCTAACCAGCCAGCCTTCCTTAGGGGATGCCTCCTTCTTGCATTGCATTTCAAGTTTTAACACTACCTTCATTGTCAGAGTTGGTGAGTTTCGGCAGCAAGGGTCTGGGACATGATCTGGAAAGTCTTAATCAAAGGAATAGAGATTTGAATTGGGCCTTAAAAGACAGATATGATTTAGATGGGTGACCCAGATGGGGCATGTTGATTAATAAATGAGGGTCACATCACACAAGCAAATTCAGCTGTCAACTTCTGAAAGACAGTATGTAAGGTGATTGGCATGGACTGAAAACAAACATGGTGGGAAAATACATGTGGTGGGGAAAAAAAGCATGAGGGAGGGAATCTTCAGTATCATCATTCTCTTCAAAACATAATGAGATAAGAAAAGGGATAAAAGGAGTATACATATTGAAAAGGAAGTAAGACAACTATTATTATTTGCAGATTATATGGCTGTTCTCCACCCAAAAAAAGGAAAAGGAATCCAAGAGAATCAACAAGAGAGTTTTGTAACATAATAAGTCAAAAGCTATATATACGTATATATATATGTGTGTGTGTATATATATGTATATGCATACGTACACACACATATACATATATAATATAGCACTGTCCTATACAGCACTTATAAACAATTGGAAAATATAATTTAAAAAGTCTTATTCTCAATAGTAGCAAAACGTATGGACTACCTAGATATAAACCTAATAAGTAATGTGAAAGAGTTATAAGAAGAAAACCATGAAATTTTACTGAAACATAAAGGAAGACTTGAGAAAATGGAGAGATATGGTATGTTCCTGGTTGAGAAAAATAAATACTAGAAGATGTTCATTTCTCCCTAAATTAGTCTATAAATGTAATGCATTATACCAAAATCTCAATGGAATTTTGTTTGTAAAGTTTACAGATGGTTTTGATTCCCTGCTCCTGCCGTAGGCCCCATCTCCAAATACCATCACACTGGGGGACACATACCATCACACTAGGAGTTTGAGGGGTGCACAATTCAGTCCATAGCACTGGGTTATTGGAAGTGTTGGGAAATGCGCTCTTCTTCCATTTTTATCTCTGCAGGAATAAAAACAGAGCCATAATTTCAGAGTAAAATATAATAATCTCCATACAAACCATCATCTGCTGGGATCAGGGAAGTACCTATATGCTAGGAGTTAGACCACTTTTCAGCAAAGACACCACACTTTCTTTTGCAGAAAGGCTTGCAGAAGTGGGAGCCCCCAACCTCTGTGTCTCTTACAAGACTAAAGTGACATTCTTTCATCTCTCATAGCTCTAGGACCTCCAGCACTGATTACCCCATCCTGTGCTCAACCAGTGGATGCCATGGTGTGCTGCCAACATCTTCCCCACCCCTCTTTAGAACTGAAGAACTCATTTTCCCCAGCTGCTGGGAATGTTGGACGTTGACAGCAGTGAGTTGAGTTCCCCTCCAGAGTTTGCCCTTGGCTGAAGGAAGCCACCTCGTTCAAGCTCCTGCCCCCTTCCCCAGGCCACCCAATATCCACATCCAATGACTGATTGATGTAGGGGTATAAAACCCTGGCCTCCTTGCCTGAATTCAGGGCAACTCTGAAAGGCTTTCCCAGTTCTAGAGCTACCCATCCTACCAGTAGAGGCCTTTGTTGTGAAAACAACACAGTCCAACTTCTCCTTCTCCCCAGTCCTGCTTCCTTTACTTCCCTTAGGTATTAAACCTCTTGCACACACAAATCTCCATCTTAGAGTCTATTTCCTGAAGACTCCGATAAGGAACAATCTCTTGTTCCTATTTGGCTTTGCCCATGGCCTTTATGTATCCTTCCTTCACCCCTCTGCATTCTTTGAAATTCTTTCTGAGTGCCTCCTGGAATTCCTGATCAATCAGGAAAAACCTTTATATGAAGGTTTGAGACAGACAATTTTCTTTCAGTCCCTTGGATGTTAGAAGAGTTATATCTAGTTTACTCTTTTGGGGAGGGGCCTGTAATAGGCACCCAACCTTGATAGTTCCTGGGCTTTGTCTCCTGCCCCACCTTGCCCTTCCAGGCCATGAAAACCTAAGTTCATATTTGCCCAGTGTGACAAATACTGTGCTGCTGGAAATGAAAATTCCAAAACTCACCTTTGTAATTATGCTCTGTACCCCCACCCTGATGTAAGTACAGTACTCTCTGCAAGCAAAGTTTTACAAGAGGAACTGGGGGTGGAAGCATGTTGCCTGCTGCCACCTGGTGCAGAACTGTATATTTAACGAAGACAGGCAGCAAGTCTAAGACTTGGGTCCTTTGAGAAATATTCATCAACTAGGAAAAATCACTTGCAATCTTTATGGCTCTGTTTGCTCCTTTAAAAAAAGGACTATTACCATATTACTTAAATTATAATGTTGTTGATACAAGCAATTAGAACTTTCGAAGACAAGTGGTATAAAATAGCAAGTATTCTTATAGCACAGCAAACGTTCTGCCATTTAGTAGTGGGGGCCAAAATTATTTTTCCAGGGTTATTCTTTTTTTCTCTTGATTACGATCGTGAACATGTGGTAGCTGATCAGAAACTGGAAACATGGTCAATGAAAGAGGTCTCTGCCATCCTCCATTTCATCTATTCCATTTTCCCAAATCTCTAGGGTTAGGCTATCTCTTTGGATCAGGACAGGCTATTGGGAAGGTGTCAGGTGACTGTGGCTTTTGGAAAAGATAGATCTCACCAGTAGCTGGAGAATCTGGTTATCTACATGGTGAGAATTGAAAGGTTCTATAAAGGTCTGCTTTCTTCTCAATATCTTCTCCAGCACTCTGAAGTGTGGGTGGAGTAGGGGTGTCCTAGCTGAGTTGATCTGGTGCCTATTCCCTGTTAAAAAAGAAATAACAGGCCCAAAATGGAGTCACCTGTGCTAAAAGGAAGACTTAATACCTGACCTTACTGCAGTTACAACCTTCTCCAAGAATGTAATCCTAACTGGTCAGTGTGGAATTTTCCAGTCAGTACCAATGAGGTAATCCTTTCCATCCTCCAAAAGGAAGATGAGGTAACCTGGCACATAGGTCCCCTTCATCCCATATAGATAGATTATCTAAGCCTGAAATAATCTTTATGTTTTGTTTTGTTTTTGCCTTCCTTGTCTTACCTTTAAAAACCTCTCCCTTTCTATAGCCTTTCAGAGCTCCCCTCTACTTGCTAAGTGGGATGCTGCCCAATTCATGAATCGTTCAATAAGCTAATTAGATCTTTAATATTTACTCAGAGTTTTGTTATTTAACATCCCTGAGATTCTTTTTCATCTCTGTGTTGGTTTCATTATCAAGCCGGGTAGCAAGAAGGCTCCAACAGTTTCAGGCCTCACAAGAAATTCAGAAGATAAGTAAACTGCTTCAGCCTTAGTATTCCAAGCAATTCACCCTGATTAAACTATCCACTGTTTAGACTAGGATTTTGGCTTGGGGAATGGGACTTACTATTTAAATTAAGACAATCCTTGGAGATGGAAGTGAAGTCAGCTTCTTTCAAGACATATAGAATGAAGGGGTCTAAATGGATATAACTAATCATATGAATAAAATCCTGGTTGTGCTCTATTAAGAAGGTGAGAGGGGAAATGGATGCTGAGCAGGCAATCAACAACGTTCACTTAGTATCAGGGATTGACTTAGCACAACGCAACACACAGGTGATAATGTTCAAATGAAATTCAACTAGTGTCAGGGAATCGATAATGAATAGTGGTGATCACAGCAAACAGGAATAAAAGAACAACCCAATTCTAGGCAATGTGGCCATGCAAGAATATAAACCCAGTGTTACTAGATCTTCAACATTTTCAAGAGAAGTTGGTAATCTGGATTTTTATGTAAAATATCTTATTTTAAACGTTGGCAACTAAGTCAGTTTTTGTTTTTAACCATAGAAGGCAGCCGATACCGTCCAAAATAAGCAAAGCATACCTGTTGGCCACATACAGCCTGTGAACCTCAAGTTTACAAACGTTGGGCTAGAATCATTGCTTGCCGTTCAGTGGCTCTGTGGATGCAAGGGTTGCCGAGAGCAGAGCAGAGCAGAGCAGAGCAGCCAAAGGAGGGAAGTCAGAGTGTCATTATTTCATACAATGCTTTTCCGTGGTGGTCCCCAAACACGGTTCTCAGGCTTCTGCTTCACCTAACAAAACGTAAAGTCCATTTGGAGCCAGTTACTTCTTTCTAGGCTAGGCAAAGTGTGATAGTACCAGGAACAGTGAACACTTGTATCCCATTGTTTACGTTCTGACGTTATTAGGTAGTTTTTCATAGCTCTGCGAGGCATACAGCTTTTTATCAATACATTAGATTGATTACCTATCATTAAAACACATTTAGTTTAATTGAGCGGGAAATAGCAGTTTGTTATTAACTATAAAAAATCAATGCTTAATTAGCTTAAAATAGGCTGTTGAGATCAGAAACTACTTATTGATTTTGAAGCAATTTCTGCTTCAAAAGAAGCACAAAAGCAACTGTCAATCCCGTTTGCACATTAGAATCTCGTGCGGGTGCGGGAGGGCTGGGGAAATGCTTTTTAAAAAAGTGTGGATACTCAGGCCCTACCCTAGAGGGTACAGAACTCCCCGAGTGACTCTAATGTGTAGACAGAGCTTTTATACATTTCCCTGTAAGAAAAGTCTACAAGCTCCGAAACCTACCTAATCTCTTGGTTTTTCTCCAGAACCCTTCATTTCAGCAAGGGGCTAGAAGTAATACTTTCCCCAGGTGTCTGAAAACTATTTCTTTCCCCTGGAGATTGACGGGGCCATCAGCCAATCGGCAATCTAAGGAGAACCCATTGAGTCTCGGTAGAACCAATAATAGGCAACAAAAAAACAGGCACTTTAAGTAAACAGGCACTTCGTCTCAGTAGAAAAAGCAGGTCTTAGTAGCAACGGCCAACAAACGGAAAAAAGCAGGGGCACCCTCTCCGGCGTCAGCGAGGCCTCGGGACACCTGGAGATCTGAGCGGCCGCCGGGTCCCCAAGCGTTGCTAAAGAGAAGGCGCTTACTTCTGTGCCGGGGCGCCCTGGAAGTGCGTCACTTCCGCCCGGTTGGGTCTTGTGGTCCACTGCGCCAGGTTGAAGCGACTTCCTCTTTCCCTTCCCTTCTTCCTCTCCCTGGCCCCGCCTCCCGGAAGCCTCGCTTGGTCTTCGCTTGCGGGTAAGGGGTGAGAGGTGGGAGTGCTACGCGGACCTTGGTGAATAACTGCCCAGAGTTCTGCTCCCGGGCGGCGCAAGTTGGAAGAACTCAGGTTAGATCTCTGACAAGGGTGGGAGGGACTCTGCAGGCAACGGGATCACCACCCTCTCCCGCTCCCAGGCCTCCCTCTTTGGGGCCTGCAGTTGGCCCATACGGAGGCTGGGGTCCTTGGCCCCTCTCGAGTAGGATTGAGGCCCTTGTCCTGCTCCTCTCTCTCCAGGCGAGGTCCCACTCAGGTTGCTGCCACCGATACCCGTCTCCTGGAGCTTGAATTGGAAGCAGAGTAATTCTGATGGAAGTAGTAAAGTGCTTTAGCATCTATTCCGCCTCCTATGAGCTCCGAAACCTTGGGAGGCAAGTAGGGCAGACAATATCTGTTCTCTTGCATTGTGCATATAGAGAACTCACTCTTCCAAGGCAGCATGGCTCCCTAAAAGTTAGAACTGGGATTCACACCCAGGTCTAGCTTCCACAGGGTTGCACAAATTCGTGGGGAGAGCGTTTGGAAATAGAGAAGAAACTGCAAATATATAAAGGAGAGCTAGCATTTCTGAGTGCATGCTTCATGCTAGGCATTATGCAGAATTCTTTCTGTACTTACTTATTCCTCATAAGGAGCATAGGAAGCTTATATTGTTGTTATTTCTGGTTTAGGAACTTGAGGCTCAGAGATGATAAATGACTTGTCCAGTATTAATAATTTAGTAGACATCTCCCAGGTCTCTTTCAGCTCTCTGATTCTCCCAACACTATAGAATTAACTTCTTTTCTAATCAAACTGAACTTTTCAGATGTTGACATTTCAGGAAATGAGACTCCTGAAATTTTTCTTGGTCTCTTCACCCTTTGCCCATTGGCTTATTTCTTAGCAGCATCCTATTTAGAAATTTGTAGTTCCGTAAATTCAGCTGTGACTCTTACTCCACAATTTTTCTCTTTCCAAGAGAAACTTAAGGATCATGTTGCTGAGTGTGGAATTGATGGATCCAGGTTAAAGGACTGGCCAGAAAAACTGCTAGTTTTTACATCACAGGTGGACCCTCTTTAGTTCTCTTTGCAAAACTTACCTAAGTTTCTGTCTTTTTTTTCTCTCCAGGAAGACAGCTATCATCTTGTGCCAAGATGTCAGGAATTGGAAATAAAAGAGCAGCTGGAGAGCCTGGCACATCTGTGCCTCCGGAGAAGAAGACAGCTGTTGAAGACTCAGGGACCACGGTGGAAACAATTAAGCTCGGGAGTGTCTCTTCAACGGTATGTGGAAACAATGCTGTGAGAGTGTGTTTTTCTTCTGTCCGTGGCCGCCTGAAAGTAATAATTTACGGAAGCCTTCTGGAGTAAGGGAAATTGATTTGAAAAGAAGAGGGAAATAAAACAGCCAGAAGTAGATGAAATGATGCATTGCTCATTTCTGAAGAAGAAATATATTGACATTCGATCTTTATTTTTAAAGGTATGTTTATATTTTCTGAAGATTCTGGTCCCTGATACAGCATTGAGGTATTTAGCATTATAGGTATTTAGTGAGGGAGTTATACACTGATTTTTCATTCATTGAAAACTTAGGTGCCAGGTACTAAGAAGCAATGTAGCAAAATCACCGAGAGAGTGTCTTCTTATTTCCTTGTCTATAAAATGTAATTATAGTACCTAACTCACTGGGTTTTTGAGAGGATGAAATGAAAGAGTTCCTGCTAAGGAATATTACCTTTAACATGGTAATGTACTATTAATAGTTTTTATTGGGCTAGACATTGTGGCTATAATGGTGAATAAAATAGATATTGTCCTTTCTGTTATGGAGTTGACAGTTTTATTAGACTGTTATACACCAACAGCTTATAGTAATGTTATATGTCCGTTAGACATCAGAAGCTCACTATAATAGGTCAGGAGTCTGTATTTTGGAGCTCAGCCATGGTGATGTGGTGTAAAAATGCTTCACATTTGTATAGCCTACAAAACCACATCTACTCTTTGAAATTGAGGATCAGAGAGAATATTAGGAACATTCAGAATAAATTGTTGATAAGTATCATTTCTAAAGTTGTCTGGGGTTCATCAGCCTCCTGTTGCCAGGAGGTGATTTTTGTCTTGGCACTGTCTCACGTCATGCATCCCAAGGACATATATTCATTCAATAATAAATATTTGTTGAGAATCTTTTATTTGCCAGACACTGTGCTCTACCCTAAGGACAGCCCCTGGACTTCAGCTTGTAGGTTGGCACTGAGAAGGGAACAGACTGTCATAATAGAGTGGGAAACGTGCTCTTCACAGGGATAACCACATGTGCTAAGGGAAGCACTGAACACACGTCCCATTTTGGACTTTATTCAGAAGGCCATGAGGAGCTACTGGAAGGTTTTAAGCAGGGGAGTAACATGCTCTGACTTAGGTTTGGAGAATAGACTGTAGGGGAGCAAGGGTTGTAAGCAGGAGTTCAGTTAGCAAAATTGTTTCCTCATTCCTTCTCCCTCTCCTCCCTCCCACTCTCCCTCTCTAAGGGTGGGGAGCTGGTGCATGTATCCACTGATCCCTGCCCCAGTTGGTTGAAGGTTGCCCTTGAAGGCAATAACTCCTCCTTTGCACTTTGAGGTTGCTGTAGTAAACAAACTGAGATTGTGGAGCAAAAAACTTTGAGACTGCAAGGTATGCTTGAAGTGGGACACTGGTAGGGTGACTGGAGCTGTCCACTGGAGGTGTGCTGAAGTCTGGAAGGCTGACAGATCGTGGCATGGGGCGCAAAAGTGTCTGCTACATGTAGGAGGCTGTTGCTGTAATCTTGAGGGATCACGGTGGCTTGGGCCACTGTGGAGGTAGTGTCGACAAGATTTGCTTGTGGATTGAGTGAAGTATATGAGAGGAAGGAGGCACGATGACCCCAGGATTTTGGAAGTATGCAGTTTTCACTAACTGAGCTAGGGAAGGGTATGAGAGGAGCAGATTTCTGGGAGCTGTGGGGGATGAATCATGAGTTTGAAACTGGACATATAAGTTTGAGGTATTTATTAGACCTATGAGTGGATAGGTAGTTGGATGAGGTGATCTGCAGTCTGTGGAGAGATCTGGGCTAAAGCTGTACATTTGATAATCATTATTTTTTTTATGGTATTTAAATCCATGAGACTATAGGCTCTCCCATAAGGAATAAGCATAGATAAAGAAGTCTGAGAACAGGACCCTGGAGCACTGCGACCCTTCACGTCAAGGAGATGAGAAGAGACTAATTGAAGAGGGACCATTGAAGTAGGAGGAGAATAAGAGAGAGTGGGGTCCCGGAAGTCAAAAGAAGAAAGTGTTTCAGGAAGAGGTTGATCAGGTGCTCCTGATGGGTTGAGCAAGGGGAGGACTGAGACTTAGATTTAGCCTTAGAAATTTCACTGGAGACTTGACAAGAACTGTGTTGGTGGAGTGGCGGCAATGGCAGCCTGACTGCAGTGAACTTAAGAGAATATGAGAGGAGGGAAAAGAGGGCAGAGGTGTTGCTTTGGAGGAGTATTGATGTAAAGCAGAACCAAGAAAATGGGGCCTTAGCCAGAGGGAAATGTGGGGTTGAGGGAAGCTTTTCTTAATTTGTTTTTTAAAGTAGGAGATATTACAGCATTTTTATTTATTGATGAAATGATTTGCTAGAGAGGGTAAAGTTGATGATGTAGCAGAAAAAGAAGACAGTTACTGGTGTGATGTCCTTGAATAGAAGAAAGAATGTAATACGATGCACAAGTGGGAGAATGGGCCTTAACTAGGAGAGGGATGGTTTATCGACAAGAAGAAAGGCAAGGGATGTGGGTTCAGATGTAAGCAGGGCAGTAGAGAGGGTTGTGGGAGATGGAGGTGGACATGCTCTTCTGATTGCTTCTGTTTTTTTTCAGTGAAATCAGAAGCAAGACTCATCTGAGAGTGAGGATGGGGGAGGAAGTTTTGGAGGTGCGAAGAGACGGGAGAAGGTAGGAAGTAGTCACCTTGAAGAGAGAACGGACTAGAGAGAGGGAGTAGGGCTGCTGGGCAGCACTGAGGACCTACCTGAGTCTGTGAGCATGAGTTTAAAGTGAGACCGGTCAGCATGGCGCTTTATGTTTTCTAGTCACATTTAGCTTCATGGATGTAGGTGGAGAGTTGGATGTTACCAGGCTTGGGGTTTTCAGCAGGAAAATATGGAGCAAGGGAGGAGAAGGTTATAAAACAGTGTGACTGGTCATGGAATTTAAGTTTGATAAGGAAGTGAGGAAGTGAGAGGAGTGAAAGACATAGGTACAGGACGAAGGTATAGGACCAATGGATTGTATAATAGATCCTGGAGGAGTTGAAGAATTGTTGGAGTTGATAAACTAGAGAGAGTGAGCTGGAAAAACAGGTGGTAACTGTAGAGAATGGGTTGTTTGAAATTGAGTTTATAGAGAACATCCAGGTACAGCTAAGACCACGAATAGGAATAACTGGGAGTTTGGTGACTGAGGAAGGTAAAGGACAAGATCATTGGAGGAGAGGAGGTCAGGATACAGGATCTGAGATACAGGAACGATCATCTATATGGAAATTGAAATCAGTAAGAAGTACAACATGAGTAGTATTGGAGAGAGTGATGACAAGCCAGGTGCTAAATCTTCAGGAAATGTGGGGAAGTGACCTGGGCATTTATAGGTGAGTGCAACAAGGCAGGGTGGCAGGTGGTCCAGACCAATGGCATGAGCTGCAAAGCTAGGAGGTTTTAGGCAGCAAAGTGGATAATGGCTTAGTGGCAGTGGAGAGCAAGGAGGACACCCACCTGCCTCCAGGCACAGGGCTTCAAAGCATGTGGGAGAGAAACAGCCATCACTGGAGAAGCCTGCAGGGAAACAGTGTTCTTATCCAGGTTTCAGGTGGAGCAAAGAAGGGGAAGGTGATGCTCAGAAAAGAGGTTAAACATATAGTTTATTAATAGTATTCATAAACTGGTACAGTTGGGAAGCTTTGACTGTTTTGGTGTATCGAGACTGTTTAACCAAATGGAAGAGAGGAAAGTAAAAGTGAAACGAGAAATTCGTGCTCTAATAAACGGTTCTTACTTTAAAATATTCATTAATTTCTCAGTAAAGTAAAAATGTAATCATTTCGACATGCTGTTTCTTTGTGTGAAGTTCTCCCTCCCTCCCCCCCACCCCCCATCCCCCCACCAGCTTTTCTTAGAGAGAGGTTAAAGATACTGAGAGGGGTACACAATTACTGATGGAGTGACGTTTTTGCAGAAACAGGAGAGAATGGGATCCTCAGCACAAGTTGAGGTTTTAAGAATATGGGCATAAGTTGGTAAGTTGTGTGGATGGGTTTAGGAGATAGGAAATTGAAGAACTTTCCATCTGATGGTTTCTGTTTTCTCTTTAAAACGGAGGCCAAGTCACCTGCTTAGTGTGATGTGAGAGGAGTGCCTCAGTGTAGAATAGGAGCTAGATCACTTGATCCAGAAAGAAACATTTCCGGACAAATGATAAGATCTGCTCAGGTTAGAATTCATTTTATAAAGGCACCAGTCTCCCTGGTTTAATGACCTTATCTAGAAGTCTCAGCATACTGGGTATAGGAATGGAATGGTCTAATACGTGGATTAATTCAGATTGGGGTTTGTTCGCAGAGGTAGAATAAAAAGATTAAAGGCAGAGAACTTGAGGATCCTGATAGGCAGGAGTTTGAAGGAATGTATTATAGGGTATAGTCAAGGTATGGAAGATAGTGGAGACAGAGGAGAAAGGAGAAAATTCAAAATTTTGGAGATCCAGATGAAGACTGGTATATTGAGATAAGAGCATGAGCTATCTGGAAAGATGGTTTTATTCAGAGAATGGAAAGTTGGAATTTAAGATTTCAGATGTGACACAGTTCCAGATAATGACAAAAGTCTAGGATGTGGCTTTTGAAATGTCTGGCTGAAGCACAGTGAAGGAAGTAATCATTGGAGTTAAGGAATTCAAAATGCTGACAGTGTAGATGCTAGAGGATTGGATGGTTTGTCCACACAGGTACATGTCCACATGTATATTGAAGTCACCAGATGTGTTAACGGGGACTGGGATACAGAAGGACCTGGTTGTCAAAGTCTTGAATAAATGACGGGCAGTGGTTAGGAGATAGCTGATTGATTGGGGAAGAGGGTGATCTAGCTGGATGGTGGAGCCTCACAGTAGCAGTATTTTGTGGATGTACATGTGACTAGAACAGTGAGCTGGGTGAAGTCAAGGTTCTAGTGTATATGTGTGTGTCATTCTTTCCTCCCATCATCACAGACCTTTACCTTTATTTATTTCTTCTGCTTCTACTTCTTATCCCATTATTTGCTGTAAGATTTTATTAATAAATATCTTTTTTCATAGGAGCTAAGTAATGCACATATTAGCCCCTGTTGAGTTTAACCACTGATTTGTCTAATTTCTTTATGGAGATTAATAAGACTGGTTTCCTGGGGCAGGAGGAGTTAGACATTCGAACACTGCAAGCCAAAAATCGCAAACTGGCAGAAATGCTGGATCAACGGCAAGCCATTGAAGATGAACTCCGTGAGCACATTGAAAAACTGGAACGAAGACAGGCCACCGATGATGCCTCACTATTGATCGTCAACCGATACTGGAGTCAGGTAGCTAGCTTGTTTTTATCTGAGCATTGTAGTTCTCCTTAGCAGACTCTTTATTTCCAAAGTTGTTTCCTTTTGTATTTTTGTAACTGTACCTTCCCTCCTCCAGTTTGATGAAAACATCCGTATCATCCTTAAACGTTATGATCTGGAGCAGGGTTTGGGAGACCTACTCACAGAAAGAAAAGCCCTTGTTGTGCCTGAGCCGGAACCAGACTCTGATAGCAATCAGGAACGGAAAGATGACCGAGAGAGAGGTGAGTGTTGGTGGCGGATTTGCCACTTCATGCTTTCTGGGTGTTTGAAGTAGAGCTTCGCTTTGAGGCTCTCCATTTGAGGGGAAAAAATAGATTTTGATATTTCCAGTTTTATAATATTAGGGGCTTCTTTTTTCCCCCTGTGTCCTCAGGGGAAGGGCAAGAGCCAGCTTTCTCTTTCCTTGCTACTTTGGCCAGCAGTTCCAGTGAAGAGATGGAATCTCAGCTGCAGGAGCGCGTGGAGTCCTCCCGCCGAGCTGTGTCGCAGATTGTGACTGTCTATGATAAACTGCAAGAAAAAGTGGAGCTCTTATCACGGAAGCTGAACAGTGGAGGTGAGGCAAAAACCAGGAGACTGGAAGCAGAGGGGGAGAAATAGGAACTCACCTTTGTATGCTAGTTTGTAGTTTTCAGACTTACATATTTATTTTTAATTAAATTTCTTGGAGTCAGTTTAATATGTCCTTGTTTTTTGTTTTTCTGTTATCACTAATATTTCCAAAAACAGTTGACTCAGGCTTTAGAATTGTTAGATTTTAGTGTTTAAAAAGATAAAACAAAATATTATAGAGATGGAAAAGTGCCTATTTGAAATAAAAGTATTATTTTATGTTAACTAATTAGATTTAATGCAAAAACTTATATTTGTTCAGTGTAGTTAAGTATTTGTGTAGTTATGTTGCATCTTCTTTTTTGAATTTATTTATTTTTGGCTGTGTTGGGTCTTCGTTGCTGCGCGTGGGCTTTCTCTAGTTGCGGCGAGCGGGGGCTACTCTTCATTGCAGTACGCGGACTTCTCATTGCGGTGGCTTCACTTGTTGCAGAGCACAAGCTCTGGATGCACGGGCTTTAGTAGTTGTGGCACGCAGGCTCAGTAGTTGTGACGCGTGGGCTCTAGAGTGCAGGCTCAGTTGTTGTGGTGCACGGGCTTAGTTACTCCGTGGCACGTGAGATCTTGCCGGAACAGGGCTTGAACCCGTGTCCCCTGCATTGGCAGGCGGATTCTTAACCACTGCACCACCAGGGAAGTCCAGGTTGCATCTTCTTGTTTTTTTTTTTTTTTTTTTGCGGTATGCGGGCCTCTCACTGCTGTGGCCTCTCCCGTTGCGGAGCACAGGCTCCGGACGCGCAGGCTCAGCGGCCATGGCTCACGGGCCCAGCCGCTCCGTGGCATGTGGGATCCTCCCAGACCGGGGCACGAACCCATGTCCCCTGCATCGGCAGGCGGACTCTCAACCATTGCGCCACCAGGGAAGCCCCAGGTTGCATCTTCTTAAGTGCCCTGATTTCATGCTTTAAATAATAATCCTGGTCTAGTTGTAATATATTAATTTCTCTGATTGTCATTAAGATGTTTAACCTTTCATTTCTGAAAGAAATATGTCAAATGCAATGGAGGTTGAACCATTGGATGGGAAAATAAGAATTTTCTTACTCTGTAGTTTTGTTTTTTAAGATACTTGGGCTAAATTATCAATAGAATTAAAAGAAGAGGCATATTAAAGACCTGTGAATATTTTGTGGGCAAAGGTTTCCTTTGCTTTTCCAATAGGGTGTTTGTGTATTTCTGTATTTTATTATTTGGATAACAGGTACTTGTTTTAAGATATACAAATCAGAAATCACATAAAGTACACTACACAAGTCCTTCCATCTTACTTTCCAAAAACAGCCATTGTAAACAATATTATTCATGTCCTCCCAGACTTTTGTATTCATATATTACATCTACTTGTGTGTTCCCAGCTCAGCTGTGTCTCTTGGTGCAGTGCCTTGCCTCACTCTTCTTTGTTTCTCCATTTTCGAGCACTGTTTCTGGTGTCTAGTGGGTGCTTACATAATGGTGAATGAATGGCTATAAATCTTCCCTGTCACCTAATGTAAACCGAGCTGTATGTTACTCCTTTCTCCCTTGGCTCCACTTGAATAGTTAGAAGGTATTATTAAACATTAGTAATATGCCACACAGATATACCATATGCATTATGGTTTATACAGTATGCATGGTGTACCAGATAATATGCTATATGCAGAGGCTATGTCGTTATGAAACTTGATTTTATAAATGAATATCAAGTAAAGGAATTGCTGTATTTAAAAAGGAACTAAAATGAGTAACACATTAAACAGTACTTTAAAATTATTCTTTTTTTTTTTTTTTTTTTTTTTTTTTTTTGTGGTACACGGGCCTCTCACTGTTGTGGCCTCTCCTGTTACGGAGCACAGGCTCCGGACGCGCAGGCTCAGCGGCCATGGCTCACGGGCCCAGCCGCTCCGCGGCATGTGGGATCTTCCCGGACCGGGGCACGAACCCGTGTCTCCTGCATCGGCAGGTGGACTCTCAACCACTGCGCCACTGGGGAAGTCCTAAAATTATTCTTTTTGATGGCATGCATTTTAAGGTAGGATTTAAGTTAAAAAATAAAAACATTCATTACAAGTTACAAACTGCTAAGCTATTATTTATAACATAAAAGGCAATTGCCATTGATAAGCTGAACGTTCTAAGAGATAAAAGGTGTATAAAGTATGAATTGTAGCATCAACTGTAACTTTTGGCGGTTCATTTTTTTCCTCATGTTTATTTGGTCCTTGATTCAAAAGAATTACATTTATCAGCTTGTTTATTAATTCACTAAATATTTATTGAGCTCTTATTGTATTCTGGGCCTTATTCTCAATATTTTAAGATATTAAGAGGACTAAAATTCAGCCCCTAGTTCTTAGCTTGGGTTATGAATCAGGATCATTTTGAGAGTTTTCGGAGCATACTCTTTTTTGGCCCTGCCCATGTTTATTCTTATTTAGTAGGTATAGGATGGGTCCTAGGTAATTTTAGAGGTTCCACAAGTGATTCTGATGGGTAATGTTGGTTGAAAACCATAAAAGCCACCGCATGACCAACCTGTATTATGTTTCTAAGAGTGGTGCCAATTTTACTTCCTGATAACTGTCTCTAGGGGCAGTATATAACCCGAGAGTATGTGGTTTCATTTACTAACATTTGGATTTCAGCTATAGTATCTGTGACTGATTTTAAACATACTAATTTGGTATGGTAAGTTCTGTAGATTTACTACCTTCTTTGTAAATAATACTGCACACTTTGGTTTTTTTTGTTTGTTTTTGTTTTTTTTTTTTAACATCTTTATTGGAGTATAATTGCTTTACAATGGTGTGTTAGTTTCTGCTTTATAACAAAGTGAATCAGTTATACATATACATATGTCCCCATATCTCTTCCCCCTTGCGTCTCCCTCCCTCCCTCCCTATCCCACCCCTCTAGGTGGTCACAAAGCACCAAGCTGATCTCCCTGTGCTATGCGGCTGCTTCCCACTAGCTATCTCTTTTACATTTGGTAGTGTATATATGTCCATGCCACTCTCTCACTCTTTCCCAGCTTACCCTTCCCCCTCCCCATATCCTCAAGTCCATTCTCTAGTAGATCTGTGTCTTTATTCCCGTCTTGCCCCTAGGTTCTTCATGACCATTTTTTAATTTTTCACACTTTGGTTTTTGAGCCTCAGGAGTGCCTCTGGCATAGTATACCAGAATATGATAAGTAATTCTATGCTCTTGTCTTTATTCTTCATGATTTTATAGGTGGTCATTTGAACAAGGAAATTACTGCTCCCTGCCCTGCCCTGCCCTTCTTTCCCAACAGAGAGATGCTTCACATTGGTGTTAGTGAATAATAGGAATTTGTGACAGCCTTAGAAAATAGAATTTTATTGCTATTAAGTCTGACATTGATTAGAGATACTTCTGTCTTGTCTACAATTCTAAAATGCAGGTTTTTTTGGTGATTGTGCCTTATCTGAATAAAGTTATAGGACCTCTCCTTTTCTTTTCTCAAGGCATTTTAATTTTATAGAAAGGGATGGGCGTTAGGTGACCTTGCCTCTGTGTCTACCTCTACAGAAGCACAAAGTTGACTAATTTCCTTAAGCAAGTGCTTTAACGAAGGACTAAGTCCTCTACGCAAGCCTGGGTTCTTAATATGTCATGTGAAGATAATAAAAACCAGCCTACTTCTTGAAATTTTCAGGAAAATAAAGTGAAATAGCACGTTAATGCTTTGGTGGGATACACGGTTGTAAAATCTGACACTATAGATGCTAACTAAACTAAAGTACAGTTCTTCTCCTTCAGATAATCTGATAGTGGAGGAAGCAGTGCAGGAGCTGAATTCCTTCCTTGCACAAGAGGACATGAGGCTACAAGAATTGACAGACCTCCTTCAGGAGAAGCATTGCACCATGTCTCAGGAGGTACTTGACCAGAAAGGAGATGGCAGTTTCCAGTGGCCTGTGGCAGACATTGACTCAGAATACTAAGTGCTTCAAACATCATCTTACTCTAGAAAGCCTGTTTTTATACTGAAGAGCATGCAGGGCAGGTTAAAGCAACCAGCTCTGAGAAATCAAAGTCCGAGTAAAGGTTAAGGGAAGGAAATAATTGAACGTTTCTCCTTGACTCTGTCTCTGTTTAAGTGGACATTTTGGGATCTTAGTTTTTAGGAAGAATTACCATCATGGAGATTTGCAAAACAACACACCAAACCCCCAAATATTAAATTACTCCAAATATAAAAGACCATGTACAGTGTTACTGAGGAATAGGTTGGTAGAAATTTATCTGAGAATGGAGCAGTAGGAAATACTGCATTTATGATGACCTATGAACTTGAGGAATGTGGGTTTTCATCCAAACTTGGACACACATAGTGCCACGACCAAACTATGTCAAGATTTGGGTGTTTGTTTATTGTATAAAATGATTGAGACAATGTGGTGATAAGCCTTCTGCTGAAATTTGACCTACCTTAGCTTGGCCACCCAACTCTTAGGCTTATTGGTAAGTTAATAGTTAACCGTTTACTTAGTGCGTAGCACTTAAGTACTTTACGAATATTATCTCTCATGGTCAAATAACTCTCATTTTACTGCTAAGGAAACAAATTCAAAGAAACTGATGACTGGTCTGAGGGCACGCAGCCAGAAAGTGATTGAACTGTGATTTGGATGTAGGTCTGTTCAACTTCAAAGCCTATGTTCTTCATTATGTCCTCTTTCCTAAACTCCAGTGCCGGGGCTTCCCTCGTGGTGCAGTGGTTGAGAGTCCACCTGCTGATGCAGGGGACAGGGGTTCATGCCCCGGTCCGGGAAGATCCCACATGTCGCGGAGCAGCTGGGCCCATGAGCCATGGCTGCTGAGCCTGCGTGTCCGGAGCCTGTGCTCCGCAACGGGAGAGGCCACAACAGTGAGAGGCCCGCGTACCACACACACAAAAAAAAACTCCAGTGCCAAGGTGCATGCTGGGCTGGTTGCCTGGGAATCATTTGGGAAGTTTATTAATACTTCTCATCAACCTTCAAAGGGGTTAGAGTATAGTGGTGCTTATAAAGAAATTGGAGTGTAGTAAAAAAATCAGTATAACTTTCTGTCATGTTGTAAGGCATAAGCTAGGTGCTACCAAGATGAAAAGGTCTTCCTTTACCAGCCCTTTCCCAAATCTCATTTAGCATTACTAAGTTGGAGAGACATATTGCTCTGCTCAGCTGAGCTGATATCCAAGACGGCTCTCACGGCTGGTTGTTTTGTTTGTTTTGTTTTCTCTTGTTTTTTGGGGTTTTTTTTGGCCATGGCACGTGGCTTGTGGGGTCTCAGTTCCTTGACCAGGGATTGAACCTGGGCCATGGCAGTGAAAGCACTGAATCCTAACCACTGGGCCACTAGGGAACTCCCGACTCATGGTTGACGCTGCCTGTCAGCTAAGAGCTCATCTTAGTTGTCCACTGGAGTGTCGCCTCTCCAACACGGATGTTTCAGTGTAGTTGGACTTCTTACATGGCAGCTGACTTCTTCCAGAGAATGAGTGTTTCAAGAATATCAGGCAGAACCTGCATGGCCTTTCAGACATAGCCTTGAAGTTATGTAGCATCATTTCCACTGGGTCACCAAAGTTGACCCAGATTTAAGAGGAGGGGACAGTGACCTCACCTTTTGTTGGGAGGACTGTCAAAGAATTTGGGGGCCATATTTTAAAACCAACACAAAAGATATGTGTAGATTAATGTGGGCATGTAACAGTTTTATAATTAAAGTATTAAATAGCATTAGCTGTGTACATCTCCTAAATAAGCAGAGAACAACATAGATTTTTGTATCTTTATAGCATCTGATTCTAGATTGCCCTGGGCTCACCTTGAAAAAGAATGGAAGTTTTCCTTCCATTCTCTTTGGATTATCATTTGTTGGAATATGGGAAGGGAAAGTAGAGGGTAAAGATAGCTGTCTTTTCTAAATAAATATTTGAATTTTTATCTCCTAAAATATTTGTCTGGTAAAATCAAGGATGTTATCTTTTGTCTCTTAAAAAACATATTTTCTGATGGGTTTGTGGTCTATATAGGGAAATGGTGCTTCTCAGAGGTAGAAAAATTATTGAATCTTAAGTAGTCTTTTCTTTGTGAGAGTTCTTATAGACTTGTACAGTTTTCATAATTGTGACTTACCCAAACTGTTAAACCTGTGATTTCAGTTTTATACTCATGTGTTGGGAGGAGGGTGAAATAGCTTTTACTTAAACCTTTTCTTTAATGACACATAAGCAAGGGTTAATTTTGTGGGATTTGGGATATAAGGCATTCCTTTTCTAACCTGGTCTTTTTTTTGCTGTATTTTTCTGAACACCTGTGTTTGGGATGTAGTTCGCCAAGTTGCAGAGTAAAGTGGAGACAGCTGAGTCACGAGTATCTGTCCTGGAGTCCATGATTGATGACCTGCAGTGGGATATTGACAAAATTCGAAAGAGGGAACAGCGACTTAATCGACACTTAGTAGAAGTCCTAGAACGGGCAAGTGCTGTTTTATTCATAGTTTGAAGACTAGAATCATTTTAAGGAGTCTACTCAGAAAGGATGAACTTGGGTAGTAGTACTTGGAGAAAAAATGGACTTCTTTGAAAGTACTTTGGTTATCAGACTAAACTTTTAGGGCCTCTCACTAAAGAATCTTTGTCTTCTCCATAGGTGAATTCAAAAGGTTATAAAGTATATGGTGCAGGGAGCAGTCTCTATGGCGGCACAATCACTATCAATGCCCGGAAGGTAAAATCACGACTCCCCGAGGGTTTGTTTTTTTGACCTGGTGTCAGGAATTGTGTTAGGTATTGTGTTAGTGACAACGTGGGGTTTTGCTAGAAGAGTCGATCAGTGGAGCTGGAAGCTTAGGAATGGGAATGATTTAGAAATTCCTTTTCTTTACTCTCATTTTGCTATTTCCTCCTTTTCCCAGTTTGAGGAAATGAACGCAGAACTTGAGGAGAACAAAGAGTTGGCTCAGAACCGTCACTGTGAGCTGGAGAAACTTCGGCAAGACTTTGAGGAGGTCACTGCGCAAAATGAAAAGCTGAAGGTAGGAGACACAACTCTGAGGGGCAGTAAAATGAAACTTTTTGCTGATAACTCACATATGTGTTGTGAACCGTCATAATTTATTACGGAAAAGAAAAATGTAAGTTTTGTTGCTATATCCATTTATTTAGTTATATATATACTTAATATTGGTACCCTGCCTTTTCTGAAAAGGATTTAAAGCAACCTACAAAAATACATTGGCTGAATCAAAGTGCACTAACTTAAGAATTGTTGAGAAAAAATGAGGAGTAGGGTGAACTAGGGTGAGGATCCAAAGTGGGTTTTAAAAATGGGGCTTGTATACAAGATACATGCAAGAAGCATGTAGCTACAGTACGTAGGCCACTCCCATGTCAGTAACTGCTAAATGTGGGCCACAGAAGTTGCCTCTGCAGCTCCTAACTGCCAAAACAGAGAAAGAAACATGGTCGGTGATCCTGTTGGTTTTCAGACCTGCCCATTAGAATTTTCTCTCCCTGGTTCTTGGGGAGAAGAAAGTAGATTCCGAAAGTCTTCCCCCCTCTCTTTCAGTCACAACCACCTATCTTTTATAATTTTATTTGTTTCTAGGTAAATATATGAATAAAGATGTTTGAACTGAAAAAAAAAGAACAAAAACAACCTGAGTTGAATCAGTTGATGTGTTTGGGTAATTAAAGTAAACAGTTACTTAGGAGAAGCATAAGTTGTTTTTTTTTTGTTTTTTTTTTTTGTGGTACGCGGGCCTCTCACTGTTGTGGCCTCTCCCGTTGCGGAGCACAGGCTCCGGACGCGCAGGCTCAGAGGCCATGGCTCATGGGCCCAGCCACTCTGCGGCATGTGGGATCTTCCCGGACCGCGGCACGAACCTGTGTCCCCTGCATCGGCAGGCGGACTCTCAACCACTGCACCACCAGGGAAGCCCCATAAGTATTTTTGATACAATAACAAAAATACTTTTCTCTGTGACTGTCAACAAAGAGAACAAGTTAGTGGCTAGGGTCCTCAACTATGTTCTTAAAATAAGTATCCTGACAAATTTCATAGTGCTCTTCTCTGTCCCTAGATCTGACAGATTTCATAGGGCTTTTCTAGTGTCCTTGGATCTAGGTTGACACATAATGTAAAACATGTATGAATTAAAACAATCGTTGGGTGGAAGAATACAGGTACCAGGTACCACCTCTTGGAGGGTCTAATTTAAGTCAGGATAGATTTTATTGTAACTAGAGGAATAGGTAGATAGATTTCATAAAGTTTGTCTCAGTTGCACAAGACGTCAGAGAGTTTAAGATTTTATTTCCAGGCTAGCATCCTAGATTCTGCTTCTGACTTTTCTTTTCTTTGGGCCCTCCTAAGGTGGAATTGCGGAGTGCTGTGGAGGAAGTGGTCAAGGAGACTCCAGAATATCGCTGCATGCAGTCACAGTTCTCTGTCCTGTACAACGAGAGCCTGCAGTTGAAAGCCCACTTGGATGAGGCTCGGACCCTACTTCATGGCACCAGGGGTACCCACCAACGCCAAGTTGAGCTCATTGAGGTAACAGCCTAGCTTTGTCTTCTGTATATAAGCTTCCTCCCTTATAAATTTTATAATTTTACTCTCTTCTGCTCAATCTTTTATTCATTCAGAAAGCATTTATGGAGTGGCTGTAGGTCTTTACTCTGCTAGATGGTGGGCATCCTGCCATCAGAGATCTTAGAGTCTAGCGGGGAGAACAGTATCCAGTAGAATGCAGTGTGTTGCAATAGAGTATATCCAAAAGGTGCAGTGATAAAGGAGACAGAACATCTGATTTGACTGTGGAGCCGTCCTGATTCCACTTGCCAAAGTGCAGTATGACTCTTAAGGATAAATACAAGTTTACTGGTAGATAAAAAGAGGAGAAGGGCATTCCCAGCAGTGAGAACAGCAGATGTAAAAAAAATAGTTTAGTATGGCTGGAGTCTAATGTACATTGGGAAGAATAGTGTATAGAAGCTGTATGACTGCTTACAAGCCATTATATCATATAATGGCATATGTAAATAATTTTTTTAAGGCAGAAACTTTCATTCATGTGTTCACTTCTGTATTTTCCATTGCCTTTAAGGTTATGTTTATAGTAGTTTGTCTTTTACTGTGTGTCTGCCAAAGAGTTGAGTATATCTTACTTTACTGTTTATATACTGTTTTCTTCTTTAGTTCTCCAACCAGATTGTAATATTCTCAGTTAGGAGCCATTTCCTGTATTTCTTGAGTCTCCTACTAGTTCTCAGATCAGTGTTTTGTAGCTGTCTGGTGCTCATTAAGTATTGATTGAATTGGAACTTTTCAGAGTAATCCCTCTTTTCTTGATGTTTTCTCTTTTTCTCCTTAGATCCTTATAGATCAAGGATCTATATACGTAGATAAGGATCTTGATCCTTATAGATCAAATTTAGAAAACAATAATAGAATATGATGACATGTCCACATTTTGATAAGAATTTTTGATTGGTTCCTTTTTCTGTGTGTAGCGAGATGAGGTTAGTCTTCATAAGAAGCTGAGGACCGAAGTGATCCAGCTAGAAGATACACTGGCCCAGGTCCGCAAGGAGTATGAAATGCTGAGGATAGAATTTGAGCAGACCCTTGCTGCCAATGAACAAGCAGGTACAGTTACTCTGGCTCCACCCTGTAGTTCGTCTGCTGCACATGCGTTCCTTGAAAGACACAGCGTGGTCACCAGGGTTTGTTATGGAGCTCAGAAGTCCTAAACAACCTTAATTCAAATCCTGTCATTCATTTTGGTTTACAGCCTGGGTGCTTGTTTTTTAGCTCAGATTGGCCAGTTTTGTTTTCATCTTCTGAGAAGGAATCTTCCTTTTGTCAATTCTCCCTGTTTCTCAGAGGTCCCTCATGTGTTCTACACTTTCTCTCCTTGTGCCTTTGCCCTTGTCACACTTCTTTCTGACATTGCTATTGCTGTATTTAAGGCCCCATAAACCGGGAGATGCGCCACCTCATCAGTAGCCTCCAGAATCACAATCACCAGCTGAAAGGGGAGGTCCTAAGGTATAAGCGGAAACTGAGAGAAGCCCAGTCTGACCTGAACAAGGTAACCAGGAGGAGGAGAATAAGTATTATTTTCTGTTAAGTTTGCAAAGCTGTCTTGGGGTGAGGAGAGTGGTGTGGTCACCACCAAGTGACCACTAAGTAAGTGTGGGTGCTGCTTTCCTTTCTCTGCCCTCCCAGACACGGCTGCGCAGTGGAAGTGCCCTCTTGCAGTCTCAGTCCAGTACTGAGGACCCTAAGGACGAGCCTGCAGAGCTAAAACAAGATCCTGAGGACTTGTCTGCCCAGTCCACCGCATCGAAGGCATCTCAGGAGGAAGTCAACGAAATTAAGTCCAAACGCGATGAGGAAGAGCGAGAACGAGAAAGGAGGGAGAAAGAGAGGGAGCGAGAAAGAGAGCGGGAGAAGGAAAAGGAGAGAGAACGAGAGAAACAGAAACTAAAAGAGTCAGAAAAAGAGAGAGATTCTGCTAAGGATAAAGAGAAAGGGAAACATGATGATGGAAGGAAGAAGGAAGCAGAAATTATCAAACAATTGAAGATTGAACTCAAGTAAGAGCAATGTTTAGAGTAACTGTTTCTGACTCAAAAGCTAAGGTTAGGACATCGTGCATGAAATGTTTGAATGATGGCATGGCTTATTCAATAATTGTAATGTATCAGGTGTAACTAAATGTACAATTAATGTACAATTCTTGATCAAGTGTACGACTTCAGTGGCCTGTGTAGCTATTGTATACTCTGGTTCAGTGATCAGGTCTCAGTAAACCCCATTGTTGTAGCCTTATTCTTCATGAATCCAAATTAAGGAAAAGGATGTCATGATTGAGGTAACACTCATGAGAATTATTGGAAGTAAATACTGCTGTTTACTAGATTTGGGCAAATTGTTGGCATTAATTATAATTTAAATTATAGTAGGTAGAATATGTATCGCTATAACTTGAACAGTATTGATCTCTTTGCCTGGCAGTTAAGTAGTCTGTGTGTATATCAGATCATTTTAAGAGATTTCTAGGAGGTTTACTCCTACAGGCATTGAGACAGACCTTTAAGTCAAGAAACATTGCCGTAATCTCACATATCGCCGCTTCTCATCCTGCTCAGCTGTACCTTTTCTGATAGAACCGGTTCCTTCTTGCTCCCCATTGGTCATGGTAGAGTGTTTTTTGATGTTTGGATTTAAGGGACTACTGTGCTCAAAACATTTGAACTTCTTTGGTATATAAAAGGATAGTTAAGAGGTTTGAAAATTTAGTAAGATAAAGTTTTAGCCTTTAGCCGATGGTTAATCACTCAGTTGTCAAATCTAGGATTAGCAGTATATTTTAAACTTTGAATTTTCTCCCTTTTTTTCTCTCTTCCTCTTGCTCTCTTTAAGGCAATTTTTTTTCCCTCCAAGTGTGGTATCAGAATTATTTGGGTGACTTACTTAAAATACATTCCTGGACTCCATCCCAGACCTACAGAGTCTCAGTTTCTAAGAGTGGCGCCCCAGAACTTTGCCTATTTAACAAGTGCCATAAGTGTTTATTTTATAACTATGTTGGAGAACTTGGTCTGACGGGAGAAATGAGTCTTTTATACAAACTTACTTTTCTATACTTTCTGAGTGTATCCAGAAATCTCTTGATAGTCTGTGCAAAAGTTTTGTCTTTTAGATGTGTTATGTAAAGTGTAAAATAGAACTGTTGTAAAATATTTTGCATAATTCAAAATTCCCCTGCTCTGATGCCCTTTGTTTTCTCATTACACCATTCCCCTCTACCACCCTCATCATAGGAAGGCACAGGAGAGCCAAAAGGAGATGAAACTATTGCTAGATATGTACCGCTCTGCCCCAAAGGAACAGAGAGACAAGGTTCAGCTAATGGCAGCTGAAAAGAAGTCTAAGGGAGAGGTAATCTAATCTGCCATTACCTGTCATTCTGGTCAAAATCTTCCATTTGTGGGATTTTCCTTCACACTTCTGAAGGCTGTAGTTTCTTTAAAGTTAGCATTTAAGACTTAGCAACATTTTCTTCCCTTTCAAAGACCATCTAATATAGAGACTTCCATATTTTCCACTAGGTGGTAAGGTATATCAGAATTACGGGGAATAGGAGTAACCTTTTCAAACTTTTTGTTCCCCTTTGTGCCATATAAATCATTGTCATACTGATTTTCTTTTTCTGGTTACTTTTGGGAAGAATGCCTTGTTCTTTTAAAATTGGGAGCCTAGGAAAAAAAAGGGTGAGGACTATTCTAAAGAAAAGTACATTTGCGCTCCTCAAAAATGCCGCTTGCAGGGCTTCCCTGGTGGCACAGTGGTTGAGAATCCGCCTGCCGATGCAGGGGACACGGGTTCGTGCCCTGGTCTGGGAAGATCCCACATGCCATGGAGTGGCTGGGCCCGTGAGCCATGGCCGCTGAGCCTGCGCGTCCGGAGCCTGTGCTCCGCAAAGGGAGAGGCCACAGCAGCGAGAGGCCCGCGTACCGCAAAAAAAAAAAAAAAAAAAATGCCGCTTGCAGAAGCGTGTGACGTTGGAATGGAGTGATGTTAAAGCAGGGTTGTGATGTGGTGCACTAGTGTATCATTTGTCTCCTTCCATAATCCTATAAAGGTTCTTTTGGTGTTATGGGCCCTCCATCTGTGCACAGTATTAATTGATTTTTGAAATTGTATTATAGCTTTTTTGTTTTTCTTTTTGTGTGATTTCTTTCCTCCTATAGTTGGAAGATTTAAGGCAAAGACTCAAAGATCTGGAGGATAAGGAGAAAAAAGAGAACAAGAAAATGGCTGATGAAGATGCCCTGAGGAAGATCCGGGCAGTAGAGGAGCAGATAGAATACCTGCAGAAGAAGCTGGCCATGGCCAAGCAGGTGGGCATACTTTCTTTATTTAATGAGCTTTTTAAGTAAATTTTACTTGATAAGTAAGTTATTGACAGTGAAATTTGCCCTGTCATTCCAGTCTTTTTTTTTTGGTTAATATTTTTTTCTCCTATATGTTTGTTTTTACATTGAAGTCTCTCATCCTTCAGTTACTTTGTTTTGTGTATTTGTGAGGAAGGAAATTTACTTCTATTTTCAAATGGATAGACAGTTATTCAAAAACTGTTCCTTGAGGGATGTATCGTTTCTCTGCTGATCTGCAATCAGGGGATGTAATGAATATAAAATTTTATAAAGAGATATAAAATTTTATACACATTATGATTATAAATACATGAAACCAAGAAAAACATGTTCCCCAAATAGGTTGCAAATAAATAACCAGTATGTCAACTGTAGTGGTTTCTGGATCATAGAACTATAGAGACTTGTCCCCTTCTCATAAGGAACATATATTTCTTTATTTTTAAGTCCCAATGGATTTTATTAACTTTCGATAATAAAGATACCAAAAATGGTTGGAAAAACCATATAGGTACATAAATAAACCAAAGTACACATGGGTATTTAATATGTGCAAAAGATATAGTTTTAAATCAGCAAGAAAAAGGAAGACGATTAAATGTGGTGGGCAAAAACAAAATAATTTTGGAAAAAAGTTGGAGATACATTTGAACACTCTACACTAAGATAATTTCCAAATGGAACATATATATAATGTTAAAGAAATCCATAAAAGAACCAGAAGAAAACAGATAAATTTCTTTTTAAATTTGAAGTGGAGAAGACCTTTCTAACTATTAGTAAAAGTCTAAAAAATATGAAAGATAAGATTGATAATTTTGACTTATAAAAAAGACCACACAAAACTTCTTCTACATGGCAGCAAAGCCAAAGGGTAAATGAGAAACCTGGAAAAAATATTCCTAACTCTTATCATGAAAGGGCTTATCTTTCTAATATATATTAAAAAATCCCCAAAAAATGATAGGGAAGAAAACTCAAAAGCCCAATAGAAGAACAGACGAAAGATATTAATAATTCATAGAAAAACAAATGGCTCTTAAACGTATGAAAAGATGCTCTGTAATTTATAATAAGACAAATGTAAATTAAAACTATTTTTACGTTCAGTTTTTCACCTATCAGATTGTTATGAAACAGATGTTTTCAGAGTTGAAAAGTCTGTAGATTCAAGTCAGTATTATAATTGTGGAAAAGTATGAGAAAATGTGAGGTTTTATGATAGAAATTTTCTTAACCAACTCCTACTTGATCAGTTTGCTAGATTATGGTGTGTATAATTTTAGTCTGCTTCAGCTGACCTCAAATACGGACCAATTAATGAGCATCAGACCAACAATCAATGCCAATGGCTTCGGATTCCTAGGGCTAACCTAGTGACAAAACTAAGCTTCTTAAAACTGTCTTCTCTGTCACTAGGTTATTTCCATAACAACAGTAGGAAAGTTTAGTTTCCTGTGTGCATTTCTTTGGAGTTAGAAGATTCCATTAAAATGAAGGTTCTTCATTCTTATTTTAGGAGGAAGAAGCTCTCCTCTCTGAGATGGACGTCACAGGCCAGGCCTTTGAAGACATGCAGGAGCAAAATATCCGTTTGATGCAGCAGTTGAGGGAGAAGGATGATGCAAATTTCAAGCTCATGTCAGAACGTATCAAGTCCAATCAGATCCATAAGCTGCTGAAAGAAGAGAAGGAGGAGCTGGCAGACCAAGTTTTGACTCTGAAGACTCAGGTGACTAGAATGAAAAAAGCTTTCCAGAATCCTGTTGAAATAGGGTGCTTTCTACACGAAGATACAAGTAAAAAAAAATGATTATTGTGGCATTTTTTGTAACAGGAAAAACTCCCCAAAACTAATGTACATGATTTGGGTACTGGGAAATAAATTATACATCCCTACAGAGGAGCACAATGCAGCTGTTTAAACAAAAGTGGATCTGCTAATAAGGAAAAATGCTTAAATATATCATTAAGGGATTCATCTATTTATCCCTTTGGTGTTAAAAATGTGTATGTCTTTGTGTGCACGTGCTGTGTATCTTAAAAATTTCTGTAAGGCTGCATGAGAAGCTGTAAGAGTGGTTACCTGATTACTTCTGAACGTTGGGATGAGAGAATTACCATGGTCTTGCATGTAATTTGAAAGGTTTATGGATAAAATCAGTAATAGTTCGAGTTTTCTAACAGATTCTCTTTTGTGGGCCTGTGGATTAACAGAGCCTATTCAATTTTTTGTGTTTTTCCTTCCTGCTTGTGTTAAAATGTGATTTTCTTTTTCTAAGGTTGATGCCCAGTTACAGGTAGTGAGGAAACTGGAAGAGAAGGAGCATCTGTTACAAAGCAACATTGGCACAGGGGAGAAGGAGCTGGGTCTTAGGACCCAAGCCTTAGAGATGAATAAACGCAAGGTATGATCGATTACTCTGTGGTCTAAAGTAACAGTTAGTCTTCAGAGGAACAAATAAGTTTAACACTGATAAAATTACAGGTTCACTTTATTCCTTGGGCTTGGTAACATTTTGTCTCACTGGAAATAAGTGGTGATAAGATAATGTTGTTCATACATCCCTCATAGGCAATGGAGGCAGCCCAGCTTGCAGATGACCTCAAAGCACAGTTGGAGTTGGCTCAGAAGAAGCTACATGATTTTCAGGATGAGATTGTGGAGAACAGTGTCACCAAAGAAAAAGATATGTTCAATTTCAAACGGGCCCAGGTCAGTTGTTTTTTCTTCACTTTTTGCCTTTTAGGTATTTTCTGAGCTCTAAGATGACCTATGTTACAAAAGAGTCACTGGTCTATCGTATCAATGTGTCATTTCCTATTTAACTGTAAGTTCCTTGAGTGAAGAGATGGAGTCTGTTTTCTTCACTGAAAGCTATCCCCAAAGCCTATCATGGTGCCTGCCACCTAATGGGCATGAAATAAATACTTATTTATTTAAATGAATGAGTTAGTGAAATCGTAAAGAAGTAGCAGCAAAAAAAAACACTAGAGAATTTTAAAGTTCTTCTTTAAATTCTTCTACAATTTTTTCTATTTTTTGCATGCCAACTGTTCCTCATGCTGCCTTTCTATAGTTATCTATAAGTCTGTAAATTCTGATCCAATCTATCTTCAGCCTAAAAACTAATTGCCTTAAAATAAGGTGGCCTATCAAGTTTTCATCTTTTTTTCTTTTTTTAAAATTTAATCGCTCTAAACTTAGACTGGAGTTTTGCAGAACTGAACTGACAGTAGTTAGATGCAACTGAAGTTTGGTGATAAGATTGTGGTTGCCTGTTCCGAAAAAAAAGAAAATAGCTTGTCATTTGCAATTCTCTACATTCCTAAAATATAGTTAGGCATGAAAGGACAGAAAGTCCTTTCTTTCTGCAACAGAAAGTTCAGGTTGGAGCAGTTAATTTTTCTCAAAAATGACAGATCTGGGGGAGTGTGTAATGGGTATGCTATCCCACCACAGGAGGACATCTCTAGACTTCGAAGGAAGCTGGAGACCACAAAGAAACCAGACAATGTGCCCAAATGTGATGAGATTCTGATGGAGGAGATTAAGGATTACAAGGTTCGAAAAACTGCCTCAGTGATTTGTGTGTGTTTTTTTGTTTTGGCCTACAGTGGCCTACTAACAGATTAGGATAATAAATACTGAACCTCTTTACTTGAAGGTAACAGAGAATGCTTTATTATGTGTGTGTGGTGGGGGCGTGCGGTGCTATTACTGTCTTAGTGCTTAGTGGATTTTTTGCTTATATATAAGAGCCATTTGGGTCCTAAACCTTTATGGTTGCTCTGACTGTGATTTCTTTTTTTCCTAGGCACGCCTGACCTGTCCATGTTGCAACATGCGTAAAAAGGATGCTGTACTTACCAAGTGTTTTCATGTTTTCTGCTTTGAGTGTGTGAAGACCCGCTATGACACCCGCCAGCGCAAATGTCCCAAGTGTAATGCTGCTTTTGGTGCCAATGATTTCCATCGCATCTACATTGGTTGATCCAAGCCAAGAGAAGAAGAGGGGCAGGCTGGACAGGCACTTTGTCATTAACCACCAAACCTCTACCTCTTCTCTCCTTGACTGTCACCCACAGGGCAGTTTGTCCGTCAACTCCCTTTCCTTCACAGACTTTACGTCCGGGTTCTCCTCACTAATTCCTAGGTGACTTCGGGAGGAAAGGACTGGTAATGCAAGTCTTGGGTTTTAGAATGAATTAGAAACAACTTTTATTTGTCTTCCCTACCAGCTTTGTGTATTTCCTGCCTTTAGACTTTTCAACATCTTCAGGCTTTTACTGTATAATCTTGGATTGTCCATTCCTCCTGAAGAAGTCAAATTGGTATTTTTGACACAGAGAAAGAAACAAGAGTAGAGACACATGGCTACTTGCAGTGGGCGGTGATCTTTTAGAAATAAGCTGTCTGCAGGCATAAACAGTACTTGATTTGGGCAGCAAACTTTTTGTAAACTTGGATTATAAAATGGTATCATCATGCTACTTATTCCTGGATAGTTTGAAGCCTTAATGAAATTTATGTCCAGGATGATTCAATCCATTTCCTGTTCACTAGCTAAGTAATTTGTTAAGGTCAGCTGGCCTCCTTGTTACAGTTACTTAAGTTTTGAATGTTCTACTCATTGATGCCTTTAAATTTCTCGAGGCCAGAATAATTTCAAATACTATAGCCCCTTTTATCTTATAATGAAATCAAGATTGGAGAGGATGGGGCACAGGGCTGCGATGGTGAAGAGATCTTCTGGGTACCCTGGGGTCTCGATACAGGGAGGCCTTGGTGAACTATGAATTATTCTCATATGCCTCTCCAGAGGGGTTGTCGTCACTCCTGTTTTCCAGAAGATTCTCTGTAATGTTTCTGTAGGACTTTATACTCCACAAGCTTCAATTAAAGCAGGATTCAGTTTGCTTTTGTGTTCATGTTTTCCTTTGAAATTTTTCTATTTGTCAGTATTAGTTGATTTTATACCTGCTGTTTTAGAATTGAATTCTCTTGAACAGAAATAATCAACTTAGATTAAGGGGCTAGCTCTGTTTAAAGTATTTATTTCTCTGATTAATTGAAGCACTTTTCTCCCAGTTGTTTTATTGAATCTGCTCTGCGGAGTGATTATGCCTAAAATATAATGGTTTATTTGACTATTTAGTTCTCTCTCATAGTTCGCTATGGGGGTAAGAGATTGTGATTTGTTTTCCAGAGGGTATCAGACTGCCTGGCACTTTAGTTTTAGAGTTCTTGAGGTATAAGATTTATAGTAACCAGAAAACCAGAGGTTTTCTATATCTCTGGTAAGGGGTTGTGTAAAATGGATCCCTTCTTGATCACTACCTGTCCTAGAAGAATGGGTAAGGACAAATTGCGTGTCCTTTTGTGGTCACTACCTGTAATTAGAAGGACTTGCGATGGGTTCTGCAGAGTCATGTGGAATGGGTTAATAAATGAGTCTAACTGAGAAACCTTACAGTGTCATCAAAGAGGTCACAGGCCTCTAGATCCCCCCACCCCCCTACCCAACACACACACAGAGCCATAAGGGGGTCTGGCCCTGCTTCAGGGTACACGGTGCCTTTGCATTCATTAATAGGGCACGTTCCCCTTACTGTTCTCGTCTTATAAGGAAACTTGTGAGGGCAAACAGACTATTTGGGCAGCTAGTGGTTTGGGTTTGGATATTAATTGTTTATGACACTTGGCTAGGAAAGCCAGCTGCCCAGCATCAGGGGACCCTGGAGCCTGTGGAATGTTGTGGAAGGAACCAGGAGTCCAGTGGGAAGCTGGATTTAGGGGAAGTTCCTCTAGCTGGAGAGAGCAGGGAGCCCCTAGTCCCAACTAGCTTCAGGTCCAGGCAATACAGGAGGAGCTCTTAAAGTCATTTTTAGATAACGACCAAAAACGGTGGTGACTTGGTGCACTCCGGCTTCTCATTAGAGAAGAGGTCAATGAATGGGCCTCAGGAATACCCACAAATGGTATATGAAATTTTGTTTGTGTGTGTGTACATTAGTCATAGCTTTTTTCAGATCCTTAAAGAATCAAAATTTCTTAAAGGAATTTTGAAACTTAACAAATACCAAAAAAGTTAAGAATCACTGCCCTAGATCCATAAGATTTTTTTGAGGATTTCTTTAAAGTAATGCCTATAAATGCCAGTTTCAAAGATTATTGTAGAAGTACTAGAGTCTCTCTCTCTTTTTTTTTTTAAACATTTCAGGTCTTGTAGAGATGGTCTCTTATTCTTTTTTCTTTAGTTGTTACCTTGGAAATTATCTTGGCCATTTGGACCACAATCAGGGTTGATGTGCTCTAAGGCATATATCTTAACTGCATGGCTTGGCTCTTACCTTCTTACCTTCTTACCTACTCTAGGGATCTTTTTCAAAGGTCTTTGGCTTTTTCTGCTAGCGATTGCATTCTCATATGAATTTACAGTGGGATTTCTTGGTTTGTTCTTTTTTTAAAAAAAAAAATTATTTATTTGGCTGTGTCGGGTCTTAGTTGTGGCATGAGGGTTCTTGGTTGCGGCATACATGTGGGATCTAGTTCCCTGACCAGAATCAAACCCGGGTCCCCTGCATTGGGAGCGTGGAGTCTTATCCACTGCACCACCAGGGAAGTCCCTAGGACTACGTTTTATTCCCTTGTTTAATGAGAGTTCCCATAGCGTTTTGTTCTAGCGTAGAATTGAACCAAAAGGATCTTAGATTTCTCCTTGCTCACCCAACCCGTTTATGCATTTGTGGAGTGCTTATTGTGATTCCAGGCACTATGCTAAACCTATTTCTCACGAAGTCAGACTTGGCTGAGTATGGTCCCGGCTGCTTAGCAAGTTACTTCAGCTCTCTCTGTTTCAGATTCTTCATCTATAAAATAATAAATACTTTGTAGGATCGTTTTGAGGATGAAATGAGACAATATAAATAAAACATTTAGCCCAGTGCTTGCACCTAGTAAATGCTCAAGACAGCATTTTGCAAATAAAGAAATTGAGAGGTCAATTTTTCTTTCTTCTGCATTTTCTTTCTAGGAAAAACAAGACTGACATTTTCTTTGGAATCTAGGCCATGTGTGTTTATCTGTGTCTGTCTGTCTCTAAGTCCACCTGTCCCTGTTAAATGATGCCATGGCCAAGTCATTCCAGAACATCAAAAGGTTAATAACTTCATTTGCTCACTGCCCTACAAACAAATGCATGTGAATGACAGCCAGGTCCTCACCTAGTGGTGAGGATCCCGATCTTTTCACAAATCCGTTTTCAGCTTAAAATCCTTGAATGGTTCCTATAGTCTTTGGGATACAAATCCAATTTAGCACAGTGATTTTGTCTCTGCTTTTCTCTTTCCAGGCCTGATAGCTTGCTACCCACCTTGTGCTTTATGTTTCTGTCATATTGTACTATTTGATGTTCCTAAGTGCCTTGATGGCCATAGTTTCCCAACTCCAGAACTGCATGTGCTGGTTTTTTTTTTTTTTTTAACCTGGGATGCCTATTACCCTCCACTCGATTTCTCCACTGCACACTACACACACACACACACACACACACACACACACACACACACACACACACACAGGAAAAAGGGGAAAAGTGTCTTCTTTGCTCCCATAGTACCTGATGTGCATTTCTTTATCAGAGTACACACCACATTTTTTTCCCAGTTTGTGTCTCCCCACTAGACTGAGCTCCATGGGATCAGAATCTGCTTTATGTCTTTCTATCTCCAGCAGCCAGCCCAATGCCTGGCTCAGAATAAGCATCTAAAAAATGAATGACTTAATGATGCTCAACAGACTTGGGTAAGTTGGTGGTTGAACTAGGTTATATAGTAGGTCTATATTTTTGTAGGATTTGATTTGGGTATATGCCAAAAGATTGTGTGGGAAGAATGCATCCATCCAACTAGCAGATTCGTGACAGCAAGTTTTCCAGCAGCTAATCGCAAAACGCCTGAGACTGCAGGACTGCTGAGTGATTTGCAGCTGTGTTTGCACCAGTTCTTGGTTGGACTAGAAAGCAAAAAGATGCCTGAAACAGTATTTCTGTGCTACTCAAGGGCTGCAGTGTGGAGTTCAGTGGACCATGGCAGGTGCAGTTACCACCTGAGCTTTCTGTGGAGCTGGGGACCAGGCTGAGGCATGGGCAGGAGGCAGTATGGCAGAAAGACTAGAGAGGGGGAGGGTTAGAGGAAGAAGGGGAAGTTGTAAGGAAATAATCAGTATTCTGACAACATAGTATGGTTGTTCTGGAATTGCACTGCTTGCGTATGAATCTCTGCCACTACTCTTATTAGCTGTGGGACTGTGGGCAGCTCACATAATTCCCTGACCCTTAGTCTTTCCATCTATAAACTAGAGGTCCAGCTTATCTACTCTAGACTAGGTCTAGAGTACAAATCTCACGGAATTTTAATGGAGATTAAATGAGATCACAGTTACTAAAATAGGTGCTCAATAAGTGTCAGCTATTATATATAGTAGTATCAGTTTATAGGCTGTGAAAAGGACAGACGAGAAGGTCCTTGAGGTTAAAGACCATGCCCATCTTATGATGGTCTCCAGCACTTGGCACATAAGTATAAATTCTTTAACAAATGTTTGTTGAATTACTAAATGAGGTGGTTGGAGCAGAGTTTTTTAGAGATCTCTTAATAGTGTGGCTTTTCCTAGAATGTCTCAGACGAAGCTATTTCAGTTTAACTGCATGATGCCAGGGCTCTGAGTTTGCTCAGCACGTTTTGTGTCACTTTGGACTATACCAAAGAAGTAAGCATAAGTCACAGCATCACTGGGTCTCCTGTTAGGAAGGGGCTGGTATCATGTCAACATTTGAGTCCCCAAAGACAATGCCAGCAGTACATCTGGAAGTGAAGTTTTTATCTCAACATTTATTCCACAGTCATAGAAACTGAAAATGGAAAAGGCCTGAGGACATCTAGTCCATCCACGTGGTTGTACAAGAAAAGTGGCTGGAGCAAAACAGCCTGTTCACCTCATGCTCACAAGACAGCATTTCAGTTCTTCCTGGAACGGAGCGATTGCAAACACATTAAAGTGAAGACACAATGCAAACACTTTACAAACCTTAAGAAAATACTTATAGGTACGTTATTTTCATAAAACGATTAGGAACTAAACTTAAAGAATGAGGGAATCCTGGATTAGATGGGTGTGGGTGGGTGAAGAAAGGAATAAGTGAACAGTGCAGAGTGAAGTGGTTTTGATGACTAGAAAGCAGTTCCTTCTGAAGACTGGATGGATTTTCTGGTTTGCCTATCAAATATATGAGTTGGGAGGAAGAGAGGCTAGTGGTTTCTTTCCTCTTAAGTCTTTATCCATACCGAGGAAGTGGTCACTAGCTCCAAGGCTCTAACAGACCCAGCACCATCACTGAGAAGTCTGTTGCCCAGATGACATAGCTCTGTCCTGCTCAGCAGCTGCTCCACTTACGGCTTATCTGGTTGGCACAGAAGCAGCAGCTCCCATATAAGGTTTGTGCAACAGCAAGATCCGTGGATAATGGAAAGTCACCTCCAGGCACCTTAAAGACCTCGAATGATTGGGTCCCTGTGGCTGCCTCACTTGTCTGTCCCAGTCATTCTTCCAGCTTGTCTTCAATTGTTGGAGGGATCCCCCTGCTCCTCCACCTTGGGCATCCACACTCTGGGGCCCTTATTTTCATTATTTACATGAACCAATAGCCCTATCTGTTCCAACTTGCCCAGTCCTACTTTATTATATGCTTCCTGTGCCAGGAATTCCCCCTTGGAAAACAGGGTTGGGTGGTGTGATAGTGGACTTGTCGTGCACCTGATTTCCTAGCATCAGAGCTTGGAAAAAAATGGAGGTCTTTTTTCAGCACTGTGGTTCAGTGGTTAAGAATCCGCCTGTTAATGCAGGGGACATGGGTTCGAGCCCGGGTCCGGGAAGATCCCACATCCCGCGGAGCAACTAAGCCCGTGCGCCACAACTACTGAGCCTGCGCTCTAGAGTCCGCAAGCCACAAATACTGAGCCCATGAGCCACAACTACTGAAGTCCATGCGCCTAGAGCCCGTGCTCCACAGCAAGAGAAGCCACCACAATGACAAGCTGGTGCACCGCAACGAAGAGTAGCTCCCGCTCGCCGCAACTAGAGAAAGCCCACGCACAGCAATGAAGACCCAACACAGCCAAAAATAAAAATTAAAAAAAAAAAAAAAAAAAGGAGGTCTTCCTGATCTCATGGAAGAGAAGCCCACAATAGGAGGCAAGGTAGCATCCCTTATCTCCTTCTTTACCAGAAAACCACCCTCCACCTGAAGACTTCTCTGATCCTTGTGTTTCTTGAGCCTGAGGGGAGTTGAGAGAACAGAGGTGGAGCAGAACAGGAAGGAAGGTTTTCAAAGGACCCACCATTTCATGAAATCTTTTTACAAAACACAACACACTGTTTCACAAATTGCAAAACACTGTTCAATTACCATTCCTACTTAACATGAAGACTGCATCATTTCAACACAAGCGATTATGCTTTGTTTTTCTTTGTCCAGAACATGGGGGCATTTCAAGCAATGCTAATGGCAGTAAGCCTGCTTTCAGCTCCTGCTGCTTCTGGCCACATCCTGGCCGCAGTTTTGGCCAAGTAGTTCCTCAGAAGATATTCGAGGAGCCATGCCCTGGTCATCTACATGTTTGTGGATAGATAGGGTGATCTGGCATGTTATCACCACTGCTCAGAATGCCTCAGTAGAGAAGCTTAAGGTAAACCTGATATACAAAAATCCAAACTTACAAAACAAATACATTACGGGATAATTAATTGCATTACAAAAGGATTCTTTACAAAAGAATTCACCTCTGGGTTCCTTTAAATAGCCAACTTCTCAAGTACAGTCAGAATCTGAGCTGAGTTATAAAAAATGTCCAGGTACAACATTAGGAGCATGGCTGTTACGTGAGTTGAGGTACACCTATACGTCAGCCTTCCAGGCTGCGCAGAGGTTAGGGGTGCAGAGCATGATGGCAGAGTCTCTAGAGCATCCTTAGCTGTTGCAGATGGGTGGGGATGGCTAAGGGGCATAATCTTCCAAAGGCAGTTGCAAACCTACTTTTGTGTCTGGGGTGAGAACATGGGAGGATGGGCATTTCAAAGCAGAGCTGTCCTTTCTGTTTCCAGGGGTCACTGTTCCCTCATTATTCAACTGTTTCATCTGTGAGGTTGATGAAGTCTAACTTTAGAACCCGTCCACCTCCCTCATCAGAATCTCTAAGCCTATATCCACCCCAGGGTTTTCTCAGACAGCTAATTGCTGGAGTCTTATCTAATTGCAGCTTAAAGTATTATCTTTCCTTGGGGGACTGGGCAGCTCTTGGTGGAAATGCAGGGACTGCATCCAAAAGTAGGGGAAGAAATTTTGTGATTGAGGAGCCTTCCCAGTGATCTGCAGCTTACAGAGCACGGTGCTTGGCACAGTGCTGAGAACTCTTTGTAGGCCTTCAAACTGATTGGGGCGGAGCAAAGATGATAAGCAACTGAGAAGATAAAGCAATTAATTGATAGACAAGGAAGTCTAGTCCTACATGGTGTCCTGGGGTGGGCGTGGCTGTGTGGACCGTGAATCATCAGGTGTGTGCTGAAGCCTTTTGAGAAACTCTCAAAAAGGCTCTTCTCAATTCTCCCCATGCCTGGAGCAGCCAAATTTCTAGAACAATGTTTCTTGAAGAGTAAGTTTTAGGCCGCATGTCAGTCACCTGGGAGTGTTGGTAGCAGGTTTCTGAGCCCACATCCACTCCCTTTCCCATCTCATGCAGTCAGCATCCTAATGAGTTCCTAGGTGACTGAGAACTGAAGCTCTGTAGTTCACGTATTCCTTTCCCTTTCTGTGTGTCCAAGCCTTTGCACACCGGAAAAGGGATGCCTAGGCAGAGGGGAAACAGCTTACTCACATCAATCTCTTGGGGGCATTAGATGGGGTTCGGGGGAGAATCAGAGGGACCAGTGCCTGTTCACAGTTTCTCACAGATGAGGGGGTGTGAGGCTGCAAGACTGACTTGCTAGTGATCCATATAGATATGAAAAGCACAGGGCACATTCCTGAACGTTTAAGCTTGTGGTGTTCACAGTCTTGAAGTTCACTTCTGGGATTCCTATAGCTAAGACACAGGTGACTGCTGATCTGAAAATAGCCAAATATATGGCTTGCAGAACATCGTCCCTTAACTCACAGTGGCAGCTCACATGTCCTGTGCAGGCAATTAGCAGGAATATCCCAGTTTCATCCTAAGGCCACATCCTTGCCTTGCTTTTCTCACTTTCCTTTCTGAAAGGCACACACTATAGTGGAGATGCTTAATTAGATTAGAAGTATGGGCCTATTCATTCCTCAGCGAAATTGCTTTTCTGGCCCAGAGCTTTTGTTTGAAAAGCATGGTATACATTTTAATGCCTCTTCTGCCTGTGCTCTTTCCGCTCACCACATCCCTGTTCCCTTTCATAGTGGCGTGTAAACATGTTCCTACCAAATGTTAGTCAGGATGATGTTGGAGATCCAGGACCCTTTCAAAAACATGGCTCTTGCCTGATCCAATCAATCCTTGGCCTGCTATGATGTGAATGAGTTCAGTTAAGTTTTCTAAGTACCCACCTTCCTGTCCTAAGTTTCTCTAGCTCTTCCCTGGCTCCCCATTCAGACTGTAGGAACAAATCTACACTGGGGAGTTATAGCAAAAGTCACAACCCTGAATAATCCCGCTCTATACTAAGATTAAAACCAACGACCCAGTAAGACACAGGTATGAGTAACAATTTTATCTCTTGTTGATAGTGCAGAGAAAGGGCTAAAAACCAGAAATGTTACTGTGGCACCAGGTGAAAAGATTAACAGGAGCTGGGGATGTCTGGTTGTTCACAGATCCCTCACACGGTGTTTACTTCTGACTAATGTAAGATTCCTGCTCTGAGGAAGACTCCTACCCTGGAGACCTAGGAATGAGCTTGAGAAGGCTGGCTGCTGCTTTGCAGGCTAGGGAGAGCAGACTTGACCTCTAAGAAGACCCAGACCTCAGCTTCCCCCCACCTTGGTCAGTAGTTACAAAAGAGCATTACAAAGTGTCTTAAGGGCTCAGAAGAAGGCCAGGAACTGAGAAAAGAGAGCAGCGTGGCCACTTAGGGCTCACAAGTCCGATTTGTCCTTTGGTACTCTTCCAGCTCCGTTTTCCTGCTCACAGCCAGCTGCAGCTCTTGCTGGATCACCTGAATCTGCTTCTCCAGCTCTGAGAGCTCCTGCATCACTGAGTTCCGAGCCCCATTTAGGGAGTCTGCTTTCCCATTGGTGGTCAGCGAGGCAGGAAGCTCTCTTCTTCTTGGTGGGAGAGGGATGTCTTGGTGGGTCCGGAGGCTCAGCTGGTTTTGTCCCCCCTCATCACTGAAGATGTATTTTCGTCGATTGTCATGACTCAGATTGGACGTATTCCACACAGTGAGCTGACAGGGTCCCACATTGGACCTAGGAAACCAAGAGACACTTTAGATTGACTTTCTACTCTGCAGCTCTCCCCATCTTTTAGCTACTTCCTTGTGAGTAATATGGAACTGGGTACGCAGATAGAGATGGAGTCACAAAACCATGGACAGACTGCCTGCTGGAGTGTCAGGGGAATAAAAGGAGCCAATGCAATTCTTTTCAACTGATGTTCAATGATTCATCAAGTCTCATGCTGTCCTGAAACTGGAATGGGTGTTGCACCTGGAGGGCTGATGGGCCAGGGTATGGCACATTCTTTTATGAAGAACCTTAGATGCTTTTCTATTCTCTTCCTGCCAGTGAGGCTCAGAAAGCCGCACTGACTTGAAACAGTTCATGGCTATGAAGATGATGCTTCAGTAGAAATGAGATTCTGTTTATTCAGCTGCTGGACTCTAAGCATGGTCCTGCTGGTAGGTACTCTAATATGACTCATCCTTAGCCCCGCAGGACAACCCTGATGTTTACTAGTTGAGTTTGAGGAGAATAAAAGCATACAAGCTGCAGGTTTCAGCCCAAAGTGTCCCACTATAGGGATGACTTTGTGAGTTGAGAATGACAGTTGAGGTCTGAAGCTTAAAAAAAAAAAAAAGACCCAAGAGAGCCTCAAGTTCTTGCTGGAATAATGAAAGTCAAATTGAAATAGATCCTCTTTCAGGATCCTCTTTCGGGCTCGTGTCGAGCCACCCACCACCATCCTTGAGATGGCTGTAGACAGCAAAAGAGTTATTGCTGACCAGGCACAGGAAGAGGGGGTCTGGTTTCTGAAATACACTTTGACAGATGCAATGAGAAGAGCTTCTTGCTATAAGAACAGATTAGAGCCCTAAGCACATGGCTGCTAATTTCTTCTAGCCTTGTTGAAGGAGAAGGAGGAAGAGGAGGCAGAGGGGGATTATGACCACTTTTGCAATCTACCACAGGTCAAAACAAAATAGAAACACTCTATTAAGTCCTTGTGTCTTTGTTCCCATCCATGTAACTGAATCAAGAATTTATTCCTGGACTCTTACTAACCAGGAGGAGAAGGGAAGGACCTGCAGGGGAGGGGAAAAGGGAGAGATAATTAAGTGTTGATTCAGTTACATGGATAAGAGCAAAAACACAAGGACTTAACTAGGGTGATCTTGTTTCATTTTGCCCTGTGGTGCATTGCAAAAGTGGTCCTAATCCTTCGTTCTTCCTTTCATCCATATCCCTCTGCAGTGTGACTTAGCAACTCACCCTTATCAAGGGGGATTCCAGGGGAAAGTCTTCTTTCCCTCCCCCTTGAATTTGGCCTGGTCTCATGACTTGTTCTGGCCAATAGAAAGTGGTTTCAAGTCTTGCACACTTCCACTGCCTCTATCAGAACCCTACTGCTACAGTGGAACCAGTCCAGACTAGTCGGGTGGTTGATAACAGACCATGGGAGAGAGTCCCCAGTCTTCCCTGTTGACCAGCTGAGGCCATCCTAGACCAGCCAGCCCTCTGCTTCTCCCTCCTTTCCCCAAGCTGGCTGTAGACACAGGAGCAAATGTGACCATGATCAGCCAAGTTTGGCCCAAATCAGTAGCCTGCACAGCTGACACATAGATTCATAAGCAACTAGCTGTTGTTTAAAACATTATGAACTGAGGTGATTTCTCACACAGCAAAAACTGATTGATACGTGCTCCGAGCCATTAAAACACACAAACACATTCCAAACCACTCTGCAGTTCTTTAACATTTCTCATGGTTTAAGGCCCATATAAATGAGCAGGGAGTACCACAGCCCAGCTTTCCTGTGCCCTGGGCTGGGTAAAAGTTCTATAATGAGCTCACTTACAGCTCCATTGTCTTTACACTGGGTCAAAGGTGTGGTTATAATTTTCCTTCTAGCCTTACAGTTCCCTTTAATTCTTCCTTCAAATCTTTTACTATTGAGTTTGAATAATTTCAAAACAATCTTGTTTGTGGCATGTGTTATTTGTGTATATATATATATATATATATATATATATATGGTTTACAATTTTTGTATATCTTGAGGTGAGAGGAAAGAGAAAAGAGGAGGTGTATTGGAAACCCAGTGGAGTGAAGGACAGACCAAAATTTACATGAAATCACATGTTGAATAAACTAAGGACTATATATATAGTCTTTTGCAATATCTACCTTTTTCCTCTGCTTTAAAGAAAAAAGGAGCAAAATCTTTTCATACCATGGCCCATAATTTCCCCAGGCCTTTCCTCAAACCCATATGTTAGTAATTCATTCATTTATCTATTATTTTATTCACTCAATAAATAAGAAACATAGGGGAGGGATGTCAAGTTGCGGCAGATAAAGGTATTTGCATAGATATTCTTCCAAAGAAAAAAGAGGGAGAGAGTTTTTGAGCCAATGGACCTAACTCTAGGATCATGGAATGATTCACAGTGGGGAAAACCTGGGAGTTAGGTATCAACACATTTTCCTGGAATGTCCAGGCAACCTCAGAAATCAGGCAAATAGAATTAGCCAATCTGGTTTTCTCCAGAGCTTTGTACATGTATCTGGGAATATAATATAGGAGAATAAGCAAAAGCTGGTTTCCATGACATACTCTAGGTGGCAGCATCACAAGTGCTCTGATGATTGACATGCGCCTCTGAGCCACCTATGAATGCAAGGTGATAGGTGCTGAATGCCAGATATGGTGTCTAATTGGAAGAAATGAACGTGTTATATTGTTGGCCTCTACAGTGTTTTGATTGTGGTTTGCAAGCTTTCCTCAGCCTTAGAGTGTAAGGCGACCAGTGAGTTAACTGAATTTAACACTAAAAAGCTTTCACAGGACAATTTTGTAACGCTGAGTTTCAATACTCCACTAGACCATTCAGAAGAGATGTGAGAGCTGTGAGCCCTCAAACACTCACTGTGTTTGAAAGGTTATAGGTGGGTGTTGGGTTGTAGGGAGGTACCACAGGAAACATGGGCCCAATAAGCCATGAGGGTGTGTTACCTTAGCTCCTTCTCAAAATAAGGCATTTCAGAAGGGAATCTGCCAACAAAAATGGATAAGCTGAGTGAAAGATGCATTTGGTTCTGAATTTAGGTGAGAGAAATGCTAATAGGAGTCATCTCACAGTTGGAAATGTGATCACTGGCAGCTCCCTGTTTCTATTATGGCTGGAAAACAAATGCTTTGTTATTATGAGATGGTGTCTTTGCTGCTATGTCTTCTTGTGTTCCCCTCTCATTAAAAATTTATGTTAAAAATAATTATAGAAAAAAAATATATGTAACACGACATAGAACAGCTGTGACCTGATTGGTCTGCAGCTTGTTGCTGATGGGGCCGCAGTGTGATACAGGGACACCACAGACCCTGAGGGAGAGGGGGGTGTGCTCGCTGCCTGGAAAGAGAGGCTTTAAGAGATAACGGAAATGATTCTGACAAGCTTGATGCAAATTGCAGAGAAGGGGACTGCAGCAGTCCCCAAGGAGGTAAAAACAATGAAAAAGAATCATGTTTTCCACCCCCTTTTCCTTGTCCTCTATTGTGAATAAGAAGTGTGAGTGTCAGGTTTTAGAATTACCCAGAAAGCCAAGCTTGGAGCTGAGGATCTGCCATAGATGACAGAGTTGCTTGGAGGAAATGCTGTAAACCGAGGCCTCTGGACATAAGAAAGAACCAGGAGGCTGTCTTAGGCAGCATGAAACAGAGGCCAGCCAGGTACTAGACCCAAATACTCCTAACATCTTTAGCCACCATGAATGAGGCAACAGTCTTCCACAGGCTGGATGTGGGGAAGATGCAGAGTTTCCATTTTCAAATGTCAACTATGCATTTAATGCTTGTTGCTTCCTATTAATGAGATGCTCTTTTCTGGGGAGTTTGTAGTAACAGTGCCGGGAAATGGGTTAAACAGAACACGTCTGTTGCATATTTCAGATATTCCTAGAAGTGCTGGAAAGGAGTGGGGAGTGGAAACATGCCAAAGGGGCAATATTGCATGAAACTGCCTGTGGTACTTATGAATTAAGTCTAACTTGTATTTTGTACACAATAATAGCTAAAATAGCTTTGTTTTCAGGGCTTTAGATGTGTTATCTCATTGAATTCTTATAGCATCTCCAGAAAGTAGGTACTCTATTTATCTAACTTTCACGAGTGAGGAAATTGGGGCATAGTGAAGTTAAATAAAGGACTTGCCCAAGACCACACATATTGTAAGTGTCACAGTCAGTATTTGGATCCAGATGCTTGACCTTAGAGATCACACCAGCACTTAAACCACAACATATATTGCCTCTACTGCATTTCAGTGTCCATCTATGTACAGATATGTTTTTTATTTTGTCTGTGCTACTTCTATTTGAGACCACGTATTTTTACTGATGGTGTTTATCAACAACTTGGTCCCGATTTGATTCATTATACATAATTTCCCTTTGGAGCATGAAGTCTCAGTTACATCTCTAAACTTTTAACAAACATAATTGACACCTGGAACCGGCCTCTTCTTACCTCTTTTCCACACGCTTAGTCTTGAAACGCTGCCGCTTTTCCTCCACGAATGATGTGTTTAATGCTCTATGTAATCTCTGGCAGAAAGAACAGATGCACACACAGAGACTGTTAGAAACACGCAACCAGGGGACAAAGTACCCCCTGAGATTTAATCTCTTCACTACAAACCTAGGCCTCTTTAAACAACTTAACAATGATGCCGGAAAAAAGATCAATATTCAGTCCCAAATCTCAAGAGAGCAAAAATTCTAATTATAAGTTATTATTCTACCTGGAGGAAAGAAAAGTAATTTGGTGGGAAGCTTAGAAATACTCTGAGTTGTAAAAAAGTATGTGATATAAAGAAGAGTTATCATAACCAACACGTGGCAAAGGGCCTGGCACAATTGCTAAAGGTGAGTCAAAAACTTAAGTCTGACTTCTTAACAGCCAAAACAAAGAAGGTAAGAACTCCTGATTAATTAAATTAATCATGCTAACATACAATGGAGAGGATCAGTTGTCTGCAGAGTTCTCCTTAGGAGACCAAATAGGTCCTAGGATGAAAGTAGGAACAACAGGGTTCACATGTAACCAAACCAATGATAGTGACCTATCTAGAAAAAAAGTACTGTGTTAACAAAGCAGCGAGCCCGCATAACAATGCAGGGGGCAAAGGTGGCAGAACTGGCAGCCTCACTACTGAGAGGCTGAGATAGTGCACTGGGAAGTAGGAGGGAGGTCAGGATGGCTCCTCCGGCCTCGCTGGACAACGTGCTGGGGGGGGAACTGCTGCCTTTGCTAGAGCTCCTTCATCGGTAAGAAGCCTTCGGAGTACATTTTGGCTCTCAGTGCCAGTTTCCATCAGGGTGAGATGTGCAAAGGAATACGCTTGAATGGTGGTCTGCCTGACATTTTCAGTTCTCTCTGTAAGTGAGTGCGTAGGTTTCTGGATTACATGAAGGAACTTTGATCCTATGAGCTTGGCCTTGGCACCAGTGGACTTCAAAGCTCTGGACCATTGAACTGCAGTGAGAATAGGGGCTGGTAGGTTCATCTAAAGGGAAATGGACTTCGAGTTCATTTAATGGGTTTCAATTTTGGCAAGAAAAGAGTCTATAGGAAACAAATCTTTCACACCATCTCTTCAGACTGTCACTAAGAGAAGCCAGGTTAAAAGCGACGCTATTGCTTCCACTGTGAGCAACAGTGGAGAGTTATATGAAAGGCATGAGCATTATGGGATAGCTTAATTTAAGGGGCAAGTGGGATAGAGGGAACTCCATCTTGTACATTGAGAGTGTCTACACAACCCTGGTTCTCTTGGTAACCTATCATTTGTCAGTCTGACTTGGGGCCCTGGATTCTCCCATTACTGGGAATTCTGACGTTTAGGAATATTGGAGGAAGATGCCTGTGGCACTCACCTGACTGGTGTGGAGCCAGTATTGCAGCCTAGATTTGTTCTTGATGCGTGGGAGCAGCAGCCTGTACACTATGTGCTCACCAATGGTGGTCAAGATGGAGAGACCAAATCCAATGCACAGCAGCACGAAGAGTCCAGAGAAGTGTTTGATGCCCATTTGCAAAGTCTGGGGCAGAACAGGAAAGGAAAGGCCATGAATGTGATGCTCCATCTGGTCCCACGATTGTTCACTCTTAGATGCAGATTCTTTTCTGCTGGACCCAAGGAAAGCTGGAGACTGTTCCTCTGCGTGCTCCGCAGACATCACTAAACTACACTGTGAAGGGAATCCATCCAGGACTGAGGGCTGCTGCAGGGCACAATTCCTGGGGTGCTACTCACGTACAGTCCTATTGTATGAATGGTTTCTGGAGTTGTGCAGAGGCCCTGCATCTGGACTACCCTATGGTCTCAAGAGAGACACAGAGAGATAGACATTGAGAGAGACTGAAAATTGAAACAATTTAATATATCAAAACATTAAATAGTTGTCAAGGAAAGAACCTCTCTCAGGGACAGAGAATGAGTAGATTTAAGGGGAAAAGATGATGAGTTCAATAATTTTGACATTTAGATCTGCCAGGGAACATGGAGATCATCTAGTTGAATGTCCTCATTTTAAAGATGAGTAACCTGGGCCAGAGAAGTGAGGGGAATTGAGCCAGGTCACAAAATTAGACAGCCACAGAGGAGAAAGAGAAGGGACCGATTTGTTGATTGCTTACTTTTTTTTTTTGCGCCGAGATAGGTATGATAACTGCAATTTATAGTTGAGGAAACTGAAGTTCCTGCAGCATTTAAGTGACAAAGCTGGTCTATTAGTCAATGTTTGTTTAGCTCCAAAGCCTGGGCTCTTTCTACTCTACAACAAAAGAGCAACAACAACCATAAATATAATAACTTTAACACCTGTGACAGGCACTTTGCTAAATGATTTACACGAAGTCCTTATGAAATACGTATCATCCAGTCTACGACATCGATGACCATCAGTCCTGCAGAAAGAAAGACATTTGATACCTTGAGTGCCTACTATGTTCCAGGCACTCTCCCAAGTACCGGGGGGTGAAGATAGGAGGGTTATGTCCCTGCTTTCAATCAGCTTGAATCTGGGGAGGAAGCAAACATTTATACCCCGTGATAAATTGATCCACGCCTCCTGGGTTTTGCAGAGAAACTGGCTCATGAGGTAAGACTTAAAGTAAGGGAGGTAGAATGTGGAGGCTCGGGTGGGAAAGTAGCACTCTAAGCTGAGGGAAGCAGAAACAAAGAATGTAACAAAGACATGAACTTCCAGCACAGTGATCTGGGGGCTTGTGAAATAGAGAGCTGTGTTCAGGGGTAGGGTGCAGGAGGCCTGTGTCCTGAGGGAGAAACAGGCCTGCACTAGGCAAGCCTAGATTAAGCACCTCACCCAAGATCACACAAACCAATGCTAAGGAGCCTAGGTGTCATTCCTTTGCTGGAGGCTTTTGGTCACCATCATCATCGACAATTATTTAGCACTTAACATGTGGGAAGCACAGTTCTGAGCTCTTTATCAACGTAGCAACTTGCTTAATCTTCCTAAGGACCTATGAGAGAGGTACTGTTACTACCTCCATTTTACAGGTGAGGAAACTTAGGAACAAAAGAATGAAGTGACTTGTCCAAGGTCACATAACTAGTAAAGATCAGAGCTGGAGTTCACACCCAGGTAGTCTGGCTCCACAGCCTATACTCTTAACCACCTCATTTGACTGACATGAGTGATCCTCCCATCCTCTTGATGGGTCTTCCTTTCTTTCATTCTCCCCACCTCTGCCCCCAGTCCTGGAGAAGCAGCCATTTGGGATGGCTCAGACATGGCTAGACCTCCATGGTATGCCAGGAAGTCTATCTGGGGGCCCAGACTCAGAGGCAGAGTTTGGAGATTTCAGTCTTTGGGGAGCCTGGGTCATGGAATCTCTTTTCCTCCATGACACTACATCTGGCAGTGGCTCTGGACCAAAGATGGGTGCTAGGATCCCTGAAGAAGAAAAGACTAGAGGTGAGCAGGGGCATAGAGTATGCATCAGGTTTAAGAGACTGGGACACAGGCAGGAAAACTAGCAGACACCTGAGAATGAAAGAGGAAGCCCAGCCTTAGGGAACAAGAAATGCTGGTCTAGGAAATGTGAGAGGTGTATCAGACCCTGAAGGCTACTCGGGTACGAGGGCTTTTCCTGGGACATCTCTGTACAAGTGGTGACCAACCTGACCTCCAGAAAGTATACACAAATGTGTTTGAAAGCCTCCCTTGGCCTGGGCCTGTTGTAATGTGTACAGGATACGGCTATTACAGAAGGATTCAATTACTACTGCTGTGAATGAAGAATGCACTGGGGAAATTAATTTTGGACTTTAACACTAACAGCATCAAACACTCAGCAAAACACTAAACAGAGTGGTGTGGCTTTCTTATAAGGTGCTGCCAAGATGAAGAAGAAAAATGTAACTTACGGTGAATCGTCCTGCTTTTAAAAGCATGATGTTCCCTGTTTTTTTGTGCATTACAGTAATTAGTCTCATTTTCCTCTTATTATCCCAGTAACAAAGAGGCTGTATTCAGTTTATTTTATACATTTCTTTCTTTAAATTTCTGTTGTTTACATCCACATGCTAACAGACTAATAGAAGTAGTTGCTGTGTTTTTTTTTAATTGGACATCTGTGTGCCAGACGCCATATATGCATATTATGATCTTATAATAACATTGTAAGTTAAGTATTATTATCCCTATTTTACATTTGAGGAAACTGAGGCTCATTAACGACCATACCCAAGATCATACAAGCTAATAAATGGGGAAGCCAGGCTATGGATCCAGGATTGTCTGGTGCCAAAGCCCGCACTGCCTTCAAGCGAACACCATTCACAGGTACCCCTTGCTATCTGAACTCTTACTATTCCCTGTTACAACTTGCAAAAAATTTTATTCAGAACTCACCATCTGAATAGAAAACACTATAATCTGCCTTTGGGCACCAATGAAAATGTTTATACTGTGTCTGGGTCTCAGTGATAAGATGTACCATTGCAGTTGTAATTCAGCTGTCCCTCCCCTAGGACCACACTACTTCAATGTGTTATGCATTACGTATGTGCATCAGCCCCACGTTATCAAGTGAAAACTTTTTGTCTGATAGAGTGGAACTTGCTCAACTTGACATTTATCACTTGTCAGAGGAAGAAGAGGAGCAATGAATATTCAATGTCAATCTTTAAAATAAATTTAAGTGATGCAGACAAAATGACGACTGCAGGTGCAAGTGACAGGAGCAGAAACATCTCATTCAGAAATGCAATCACAGCCCAGTCTCACGTTGTCAAGAGCTGTATTAATGGAAGCAAAGAAATGTAAACAGACATAAGTTTTTAATTTTCTTCATCCCATTACTTTATCCCATTTGGTAGCTCACAGCCACACACTTCTGGAGTCTCAAAAGCCAAGGAGAGAAGACTATCCCAGGATTTAGCTGCAGGCAAATCTCAGGCATTTATGGCTTCACTTAGTCCTTCACAGGCTCACTCTAGCCCATCCAATCTCACTCCATTAACTCTTTAATCAATACGTAACCACTCAAAAAATTGTCTTGCTTGCTTATTTTATTTTGCTAAATGTTATTTATACTTGTTATATTTCTTTAACATTTTATTTTATTGTTCATTTACATTAATATATATCCACTGTACTGTGGTGGGAAAGCATACTCTGTATTATGCACACATGAATAACCACTGATTAAGCATTGAAGAACTGGTGTTTTAAATGCTTCATATTATGCAGAAATCATTGGTGGATTGTCATATGTAACAATCCATGCATTGTGCATTAGATATTAAACACTAATAAATGTCTAAGAATGTTTTAGTGATATTTAGGGAAACTGTCTGGGCTTTTTGGATGAGGTGGGAAGGCTTTATTGTTCATCTCATACAAGATAACAGAAAGGACTCCTACCATCTGGAAATTTACCAGCCAACATATTTCCAGGAACAGACTAGATTCAGATAAAGGGTGATGCCTGTACTATCAAAGGTTCTGATTGGTCTCTGCCTAGATCATCAGTGACATGTAGAGGCCAAGACCACCAATTTTGTTGCTGCTAAACCCTCCTTTGCATCTTGCTCAGATGTGGACCCTTGAAACATCTGACAGCTGGTTAGATAACTGACTAGGTTCTGAAAACTCCAGCAAGGAATGCAGCTAAAGTATTTCAGTCATCATTTGCCTCAGATGTTACTGGTTAAATCTTATGATCTAAGCCTCCCTAGCCCCCACTCCACATCACCCACTCCACAGCAGCTACCCATTTTCTCTGATCCTCTAAAGAGTCTGTAATCATTGCTTTCAATTCCTCTCCTAGATACTTGGAAGCAGGATGAGGAGCAAGCAAATGCTGTTTCTAATTTTGAAGACATGATTTCCTTTTTTTGTTTTTAACACCCCACTATTTTGCCCAGAAGAGAAAGTAGCTCAATAAAATTTGGCAGACTCGTTGTGTCTGTACACATAGCCCTTTGTCTGGGCGGGAGGACGGGCACAGAAGATGGAGACCTCCACCTGCATGAGGTGTGGGCTCCAGAGGTACCAAGGACAGCTATCGCGGGAGAGAGTTTGCCTGGCTGGAGACAATGGGGTAAGATTGTGCGATGTAATCATGTAGGATTTCTAAAAAATTGTAACAACAATCATGAAAAGGGATAAAGAAAATATTCACTCATAGAATCTGAAACTTTCTCATCATTGAAGACTGAAAGACTGAAAGATTACATTTAACAAAAGAAACAAAGAATGATTTGCAAAATCCAGGGAGACACTGCATGAGTGAAGTTAACAGTGCTCACACATTTGGATAAGAAAATAATCTAGATGGACAGTAAAATTAGGGTCCGCAGGAACTTCCCATCACATCCCTGGTCCTGGGGGCTGTGGCACCTCTGTCTCTTCTAACCTGGAATCTGCGTAACAGCTCCTCAATATGGCACAGCCCAGGTTGCTGAGGAGATGCCCCCTTTCTGTTCCTTGTGCTCCCAGAGCCCCCGCCCCTTCTAGGTTTGGGAAACCATCTTTTAGCCTTGGACCTGGTGCTGAATGTGCTACATTATCTCCACTGTGCGGTCTTTTGAAAAGTCTTAATTTATTAATAAAATAACTCAGAAAAATATTTCTAAAAATTAAATTTGAGGTGATTACCATTATCCTTTTACTATATACTTTCAATTCTTCATTTTCTCTTCTGAGCTACAACCATATGCACATATATTTTCCAGAGTTGTAAACTCTGTTATATGTTAATATAACAATTATGCTTTTTAAAAAACTTAATCTAAAAATTTATGGATTTATACAGTTATTTTATTTATTAACTTTAATAGCTTTATATTATCAGTAACTATTATTTTATCATAATTGAGTTTACTCCCAAACTGTCAGGTATTTAATATTACTTATTATATATATATAATAAATATTGCCACAATAAAAAATCTTTTGCATATAGCATTTAAAAAGTCGTTTTTGATCCTTTCTTTGAGATATATATTGCAATGGGTGGGATTACCAGGTAAGATCATATAACCGTTCTGATGCCTTGTGGTGTGTGAAATGGTCCTCAAGAGTGTGAAAACCATTCCCAGTGATTCCCAAGATGCCCCATTGCACAGGATGCTCACATCCTCTCCAACCCTGTTTTGCAACTAATCATTTTTTCCTGTTTTAGGTATTCTGATTTATATTTATTCAATTTTTCTGGCTACTTTTTCATGTTTGTTTTTCCTGTTGCCCCAGGTATGTATTATATATTTATATGATTTGCCCAATTATGCATTTCAGAAAAGGCATGGATTTTTACTGAAAAAAGCTATTAACCCCTTTCCTAACACATTACATATGTGTCTCAATTTTTAAGTTTTCCTGTTAGCTTTGTTTTGTTAGATTTTATTGTACAGGTGTTTGAATTCTATATGGCTCTATTTGTTTTGATTATTGGAAACTCTTCTGTTGTTCAGTCATTAGAAACAGAAGTTTTTGGGATGTTTTATGACCAATTGCTTTATTTCTGAAAAATAATGAACACTTCAGTCCATCTTGAGCTTTTTTAACAAGAGTGGAACATATTGCTTTGTCTTTATTGAGACTTTTGATTTCAGCCCCATGCTGCAGAGGTACCTTAGCCAGTAAAAGGCCACTCCCATCCCGGGGTGGTCTGCATTCCTTTATGCTAATTTTGATTTTTACTTAAAATCCTATTTTTAAAAAAAATGTTGGCAACATACCCATGCACACACACATACACAAAACATTGTGAGAACAAACACCATGTAAAATTAACAAAACAACTTATTTGTGTGTCAGATTTAGTCTAAGAGCTGTCAGATTGTATCCTTTATCTACACAGCTTTTATTGCTGCTCATGTCGCTTCAGTGTTATGGTTTTTCACTATGATCAGCTAGTGCTTTAAAGCTGACACATGGTTTGTCACTATTTACACAGTCACCAGCCAGTGGAAGAGCTAGGGCAGCCAATACGAAAGGAGAGAGGTCCAGTTCCGATTCTCAGTCTAGCGACCTGACTCCTTTAACATGATGCCACCTTGTCTTAAAAAACATCCAAGCCTCTCCCTTTTCAAGGCATGCAAAATAGATAAAACATAGTAGCCAGACTCACGAACCACTTTAAATCCTAACAGAGAGAATCAATAAGCATAAGTGAAGAATGGAATTTGTAATAAAAAAAATTCCTGAAGGTTTTTCCTTGAGAATTCCTCTGAAGCAAGATAGATTTAGAGAATAAACCAACTATGCTAAGGCCATATTTTTTCCTACGTTTCAAAAAAAAGAGAAGTGTCTAGTGGTTTGGGGATTGCAACATATGGTAGAGGGCAGACACAATCTATTAATATATGATTCACAACAACGTAGTGTTACTGATGTCTACAGCCTCAAAACATATTGGTTGCTGTTACCAGCTTAATCTAAATACTGTCACTTATTTCTCAAGATGAGATGGAGGTGGATGATGATGTAAGACTGCCTTGCCTAATACTTTTAATTTTTAATTTTTTGCACTGTATAGAACCAAAGAGGTAGAAGCTGCTTGCTCCTTGACAAGAAATTCACCTCTTTGTAAAAACTGAGGCTTGGTTTGATTATATTAATCAGACTATCAGGAATAATTTGAGGCAGGTAAATACAAAAACCATAAAAATAGGAAGCAATGGAGTGAGGTGAAAAAAGCTCAGCATTTGGGGTCACAGAGCCTGGTTCAGGTCCTCACTTTGCCACTTACCAGCTGGGATATCTTGGAGAAGATTCTAGATCTCTCCATAGCATCATCTGTAAAACTGAGATGATAGCACCCACCCCACAGTGTTGTTATGATGATTAAATGATATAACAAATGTAACAGGACCTGGAACAGCTGTTCAATATGCATTAACTACTATTATTACCCCGAGGAACTGTACAGAATTAGATTTGTTGGCAACTGGCAATTAACAAAGAGAAGAATCAAAGCATTCTAATTTTGAAGTAAATGTGATCTCTCTTCCCAAATATTCATACAGTCAGATCTTTCTAGTTGCTGAAGCTAGAAATAGGCTCACAGTTCCAGGTCACTGCCACAAAGACTTGGGTAACTATATTAGGTAGACTGATCAAGCAATTAGCTTGTGAATTCCAGCCACTCTAGGAGCTGAAATAGTTTTCATCCTCTTGTTAAATTTGAACATGTAATCCAACATGTTTCAAACTCTCGGTCCTAATTTTTAATTTCCATGTTTTAACATGCACATTGCAGAGTATACAAATAATGTCTCTCTTTCAGAAATCCTCTTCCCTGGCATTACACAAGCTCACTTTTCTCATGCAAGGTTTCCTCCACAAAGTCAAATAGGTTGGGCTGGAATGAGAGTCTCACTCTTTTAAACTTTCTCCAGTCAAGACATCTGTTATCCCCTCTGCAAATGCAGGGGTGGGGAAGATCTTGACATTATTTCCATTGTTTCCTTTCTGGATTAGGATCACACAAATGTCCAGCTAATCTGAGAGTGGGTGTGGCTAAGTACTAAGTAAGCGTTCGAAAGGAACCAAGAGGCCTCCTTCTCCCTTATATATTGATCTAGTAGAAGAGGACGAAAGGGGGAAGGGAAGGCCATGGGTAGCGTGAAAGTTTTGTGCTCTAGCACTTTACATGTTTAATCTTCTTGAATCCTCAAAATAACCTGGGGATGGATCTTCATTTTAATCAGGAGAAATGACACAAAGAGGTTAAGTAACATGCTCGTGCTCGCACAACTAATAAGAAGTGACTGTGTTAAAAACCCAGTTGTAACTGCATCCAAACCCAGTCTGAGTCTTTGAACTATGTTACCCTGAAATGGGGGTAAGACTCATATAACTACAGGATTGGGAGCATTTACTGATCATTAATACATTTTTTTTAGGACTGCGCAGGAAGTTAAGGGGTTGGATACCTATTCTTTGTGGTTCATAAGTAATTTATTAAATAAAAAGTATGGCAGCGTGCCTTGGTAGATGGGTGCTCGGACAGTAATTCAATTTGTGGATTTACTTGTCCCACTTTTGGGTTTTATTTTTGCGGGGGGATGGGGGCAGGGAAGACTAGCTACCAGCCTCTTCGAAATATAAGGATAATTAATCTTGAAACAGATCTTTCTTGTCCTGAGAAAAATCACCTGGGTTTTGTCCCTTGGTTTAGTACATGTAGGGAGAGTACGTCTCATTGCCCTGGTATTCTGAGAGCCTTAAGCACCTTCTACGGGGATTGGACCACTGTGAGAAACAGGCCTGATGTAAAGTGGCAGACATTGGGACCAGTCCTGTCCCAGCTCTTCTGAGGACAGCTTGTTCTCCGGGATCTGACAGTAGTAAGTGGGACCACAGAGAGCTGGTAACATCTAGGGTGCAGGCAGCAGTGTACTTACTGGTACACTGGCTCTCCAAAACAAGCAGAAGCAAAACAACTAAAACTTTCTGCTTTTTTCTGTGAGGTACTTACTACTCCCACTATGGCTGATTTCAAGCGATCGACATGACATCACTGAACACGGGGTTGGGGAGGGATGTGCACGCTTTGATTGTCACCCAGTATGAATAGGCTCCAGCACACCCCTTGGCTGCAGGTTTATTAGGGTGTGAGGGACTCTGGGCTGACTGTTACATTAGAGAAAAGGCTTCCCACCACGAGAGAGCTCTTGTCTTCCCTGCCAGGCCCAAGTCTGATTTTAAAAAGTAAGCTTTGTTAGTGTAGACAGCGTCCACCCCCGCTGCAGAGGTGTACCTGCTCATCTCTGCATCTTCTGAGCGCCAGGAGCAACACCGCTTCAGCATCCTAGGGAGAGTCCACTGCAGCTGGAATCTTCACTGCCTCTGCTTGTGGGAAGAATGACTCTGAATGTGGCCTATTCTCTCCAACTGGAGTGGGGCTGAGTATTGGAGGTGAGAGAGCTTCCTACGAAGTTCTCTGCCCTGTTTGAGCGGAAGCCCCATTAACTGAACTTAACACTGGAGTGGGCAGCCAACCCTTAAAACCCACCTTCACTGAGACTGATCGTTAGACTGGGCATTTAGTCCAGTCTTAGCATTTCTTACAAGAGCCCTGAGTTTCTGCTCTGAAAAGAAACTGTTCAGGAGCTGGAGCGATGAGATAGGAGGAGCCTAGCTGGATTCCTAACCCTCAAGACATGCTCGGGGATTTCTGGATGTACCATGGGGAGTGGGCTGCGGCTTTCAAAAGAGAAAGATGGGTTTTTGTTGCCCAGAGAGAGGTGATTAAAAGATGCTCAGCCAAGAGAAATATATTCATCCCTGTTGCTACAATAAGTAGATAACAATCTGTCAAAAGATGCCTGAACACCACAAGTAAATGAAAATAGTTCACCTAACACCTTTTTGGAATTTTTCCCCACATATGAAACCATGAGAAGTAAAGGAAAAGATGTATATTTTCTTATTTTTGAACTTTAAAAGTTATTCTTCACTCTTTATAGTTTGGCCTCTGAATCAAAACAAAGAAGAAAATACGTTCATAAAAGCCATTTCCTTTTCTTCCCCTCCATGCTCCTTCATTATGTTCTCCCTGACTTAGGGCATTCCCAGGAGAATAAATAACACTGAGGTGGGCAAGAGGTTGGTGTCAGAAAATGTTGCTTCACAAAGAGAAATACTTCCCAGCAGGTCAGAGAGACGGGTGCTGGGCCTCTTGAGCTGATCTTTGAGAAGAAAGAAAAAGTCGTTGTTGGGTGGTGCTCTTATAAAAGCTCGCACAATTGTCAGCAACTTCTTGTGGCTCTCCAGGCTTCCGACCGCAGCACTGAATTCCTGGAAGGATATTTTCCCACCGCGATCCTTGCCCAGGACGATGGATGCCCAGGTTTTGTCCACGAGCTGCTGTAACTGCCAGTCTTTCAGGTTGTCCCCCACCATCATCGTCAGCACCTGGAAGGGCTCCCTGCTGGAAGTGTAGCCGTCTTGTCCATGTTGTAGATGATGAAAGCAAACCTCAGCTTCTGCTCCTTGTCTCCCTTGACACTGAACTGGGAGGTCCCCAGGATGAATTCCCCGAAGTCCACCTCTCTATTTTTATTTATTTATTTAACATTTTTATTGGGGTATAATTGCTTTACAATGGTGTGTTAGTTTCTGCTTTATAACAAAGTGAATCAGTTATACATATACATCTGTTCCCATATCTCTTTCCTCTTGCGTCTCCCTCCCTCCCACCCTCCCTGTCCCACCCCTCTAGGTGGTCACAAAGCACCGAGCTGATCTCCCTGGCTATGCGGCTGCTTCCCACTAGCTATCTGTTTTACATTTGGTAGTGTATATATGTCCATGCCACTCTCTCACTTCGTCCCAGCTTACCCTTCCTCCTCCCCGTGTCCTCAAGTCCATTCTCTAGTAGGTCTATGTCTTTATTCCCGTCTTACCCCTAGGTTCTTCACCACCTCTCTATTGCCGTCTGTGTCGAAGACGACTGTCACTCGCTGCGCCAATGGGTTCTCCTGTAGCTCCGGCAGGGACATGAACTCCTCCACGCTCAGAGCGCCCGAACTGTCCGAGTCCAGCTTCTTAAACCGCTTGCCCAGCCGTTTAATTTCGTCTTGGTCAAAGTGGCAGCACACTTCTACTGGGTAACTGGACTCATTTCCCATTGTGGAGCCAGCCTGCTCATAGGGTTGGGGGAGGGAGCAGGGGCGGTGGGCGCACGCAGGGCTGGAGAAGGACTGTTACGCCGCCAGGTGGGGGGGAATGGGGGGGCGGGCTCGTGGAACCCCCGGGCACCGTCTCCTCTCACCCCTTCCTACCCGTTCGCACGACCAGGCAAGAAAATGGGCAGTTCTGGAAGCCAGGCGGGGGAGTGGGTGAGCAGGGGGAGAAGAGGGGGTGGGAGGGGGAGTTTGCGGGGGTGGGGGGGTAAGATAGGAAGATAAGTAGGAGAGGGGAGCTAGGGGGAATGCCCGGGACAGGCTAAGGGCAGGGATACCTGCTTTCTTCCTTCTCTCGGTACCTTAACCCTTCTCTCTCCCGCCATTTTTAAAAACTTTCTCGTGTCACTTTTCCTTCTTCCCTTGGAAATTAAACTCCAAGGGGGCGGGGCCGCAGCTGTATTAATCACCGCGGTATCCCCAGCATAGTGTCTGAAATGCAGTATGTGCTTAATATATGTTGAATGGCTGTGTAAACTGCAAGCAGGGGCTCTTGATGCTTATTTGCAGGCCTAGTGTAAGGACTAGATGAGATAATACATCAAAGCATTGATGTCATGTATACATCAATAGCTGACCCTTGAACAACATGGGTTTCAAATGTGTGGGTCCACTTATATGCAGATACTTTTCAATAGTAAATACTACAGTACTACAAGGTCAGCAGATGGTTGAATCCTCTGAGACAGAACCGGGGATACTGAGAAAGGATACCCAGGGCTGACTATACAAGGATTTTCCACTGAGCAGAGGGTTGGCACCCCTAACCCCCTGGCATTGTTCAAGGGTCAACTGTTTCTCCTAAATTCTCTGGGAGGGAAAGCCAGGATTGACATCCTTCTGGTACAGTGGCCAATGACCTTTTTCAGAACATGGGGTTCAGGGTCTTTGTAAGAGACCACCCAGATATTACACAAAATTTCTCACATGGATCATCTACAGACAGTAACACATTCTTGAGGAATATACACAGTGCTGAATTCAGGGCCCTTTTCAAGAAGACACAGGTCCCAAGACCATAGCCTCTGTCACCCTATTACAATACTTCAAATCCATCCTCTCATACCCAGTCTTTATCTTTGTTGGGCTAGTGCCTGGCGGCTGTCCTGCAGACCACTTTGGGGAATGGCTGTAATGTGTCCTAAGAAGCCTCTGCCATATTTTCAGAGTAAAAGTGGTCCCTAGGCTGTCTCACTCTTTCCCTCGTTGCTTCAAGTGGATTTGTCCTTTTTTGTTGAAGATGAATCTCACCCCTGCCTCCCATATTCCTTCTTCCTTTAGGAAGACATCAGTTACTCCAAATGCATACGAAATACATTTGGTTCAAGAACAATGCAGCTCTAAGGGACTTGGGGGACTCCCAGGACACTAAATCAAACTGAAGGGGCCAAACCCTCTCTCATTTAAAAAAAGGTGGCCACCTTTTCTGTGCTTTAGTTCAGCCAAAATATCAGCCTATAGGTAACCATGCTGAAACTGGCACAACAAAGCCATGGAATACCTTACCATTAGATCTACACAGTTAATTCCTGACTGAATTAACTAGGTCTTAAAGAAGCATGGTAGGGTGGGAAGAATTTAGAATAGTATAATAGGGGCGGGGCGGCGGCTGTTAGCGCGAGACCGAGATGGTTAGCGCGAGACCTCGAGACCGCGAGACCTCGAGACCGCGAGACCGTTAGTTTTTGGCGATTAGAGGTCTCGCTCTGCAGACAGTCAGCCGCGCTGTGGTCCCCATGGTAGAGAGTGCGGTGAGAGGCGAATCGCGGTCTTCTCTCAGGGGCCCTCCCTTCCAGGCCCTCTGGCCTCGAGCTGGTGGGTGAGCCGGGGGGCCCGCGGACAGGCTGAGGGCTGTGTCCTGCAGAGCTCCAGAGCCCTCGCCATGGCCCCCTATTGGCCGGGCCCAGGCCTTGAGGCAGCAGCGAACCTCTGCCCCATCCCCACCTCCGCCACCTAGTGGCGGCGGCAGTCACCGTGGGTCACCGTCCGTGGGACCCGGCCCTCGTCTGGGGGGCCTGAGAAGCCTGAGGGCCGACTTGGTCCAGGGCACCTGGCTCCCTCAGTGATGACGGCTGCGCAGGATCTGGGGACCTGGCCCTGAGGATGCTGCCAGCTGAGCTCTGCCTCTTCAGTCGGGCTGGGCACTGGCGGGAGGACCCAGGCTGAGTGCTGGACTAACGCTCCCGGGCAGGGTAACCGGCCCCTGCAGGGACCCACTTCCTCTTAGCCAGGGCCTGGGCCTCAGAGGGCGAAAGTCGAGCCTTGGGACCTTGTAAAATGAGGGGTAATGATGTTGCTTTGCTTACAGAATTTGTTAAGTGTTAAAAGCCGCAAGGAGGCATGGAGACAGAACTAGATGCCTACCCTTCCCTTTCTTGTCAGAACAGAGAATAACATTTGTTTTGGTGAGGTTTACGGGAACATCATGACCTCAAGAACAAAGGATCTGACACCAAGAAGTCTGCATCAACTAACCACGCCCCTCCCTCACCTTTCCTATAAAAGGGCTTTGCTGAAAGCTTTCTGGGAGTTCCGCGTTTTCAAGGTATGAGCCACCCGTCTCCTTGCATGGCCCCGTAATCAACCTTTCTCTGTTCCAAATTCCAGTGTTTTGGGATTGTTTGGCCTCACTGCGCATGGGGCACACGGACTTGCATTCTGTAACAATAGGGCAATCAAATCTTAACTGTCCACTTAATAGTAGTAAACAACTTGGAGAATTTGCTTAATGTCAGTTTTCCCCATCTGTAAAATAGGGCTAATAATATATATTAAACAGTTGTATGAGGATTAAAGCTGTTACTAGCCAATATGATAAATCATTATTATTGTTGTTATTATTACTAATTTTATTACTATTTACCCTGCTGGTGGAGATGAAGGCTTAAAGAAAGAATACTTGGCATCCTGGGCACTTAAGTGTATGTGCATTCGTTTAATGAACACTCCTTGTGTACCGTGTACAATATGCCAATCGCTGCTCTAAGCCCTTAGCCAGCATTAACTTCAGCTCCTCCAGGGCACTGTTCTTTGGGGGCTGATGGCAGATTTTCCATCGCAGGCTTGAGGAATGCAGTGACGGACCTCACTTGTACTCTTATGGAGTCCTCTTGGTTTTCTCCTGAGTAATGCCTTGATGGTTGTCCTTTAGGAAGGAGTCATCAGTGTGGAAACTCTTAAGTAAGTGTCTTCCTCTATACGGTGTGGTATTAGGAGGTAGCGAGGGGCAGTGGTGAGAGCATAGGAATTAAATAGACCAGGTTCCAGTCCCTGCTCTGCCCCATGAGCTGTGAGCTCTCAGAGGAGCTGTTACTGTCCCAGCCTCAGTGTCCTCATCTGTAAAGTGGTGATAATAATCACCTGCTTTATATATTCTAAGAGTGAGATGAGGGATTGCATATAGAAATATTATGTAGAAGGAGAAATATCATCCCAAGAGTTAGCTAATTTAATGGTGAAACAGATATTACCAGGAAGATGGCACCACTTCTTTGAAATAAAATGGTGCACAATCAGAATTGCTTTACTCCTGCCTTGTAGAGGAGGTAATGTGATGCTGGATCTGAAATTTTAGTCAGTGTGAAGTCGAGTTCCCCATTGTTCCACATTTTATGAACTTTGTAGTTCAGCATTATTATGGGACTCAATGCCATTGTTTCAGTTTTCTCCAGCCATTATTCTTAGTCATTTCCATGGAAAACACTATTTGTCACTCTTTCCATTTATCACTGTGGGGGGATTTGGATTGCTGGACATTCACTGCAGGAAGCACATTAAAAGGACTGGCTGATTGTTTTGGAAGAAATCAGGATCCTGACACCACTTCCATTTCAGTAAGCCATTTTTTTTTTTCCTCAAGAGTTTTCAGGAAAAGGACTGTGAGGGGTTACATGCAAATACAACTGACACTGGAAAATAAAATAGAAACAGAAGTAATGAGAATTGAGGCTCATATAAAGCTTCATCTTCCAAGTTATTCAGCAGAACAAGTTTCTGAGTAATTCACACAGTCACTCTGGGAGCTTTACAGTTGGAAGCCCTCACCTTTCTGTGATTTGCTGGGCAACATCTTTAACATCTGTTTGTATTGAGGTAGCCACTGTGTAGACTGTGGAACCACATTGCCGTGAGTTTAAAAGCATTCATGAGCATCAGAGTTCTCACCTGCAACTCAGAAATACTATAATGTGTCATATAATGTTATTATAGGTTTAAGTGGGATAACATCTAAAACTTAAAAAAAAAAAACAACACAACTAAAAGAGCACACCAGCGCGCATTAGGGGCTCAAGAAATTTTACACCTTGTCTCCTTACTTTTCCCTTTCCTACTCCTTTATTTGCTTTCTCCAAAGCAGAAATTTGACTCTGGCTCTATGTGTTTTATCTTCCTTGGATGTGACAAACCTTGTTTGAAGTTTAAATCCATTTAACAAATATTTCAACAACATGGATGGACCTAGAGGGTATTATGCTAAGCGAAATAAGTCAAAGTGAGAAAGACAAATACAGTTTTCACTTATATGTGGAATCTAAAAAATAAAATGAATGAATATTATAATACAGAAACCGACTCACAGATACAGAGAACAAACTAGTTGGCTCCCATTGAGGAGAGGGGTTGGGGGAGGGTCAAGGGAAGATAAGGGGATTTAGAGGTACTACTAGGTATAAAATGAGTAAGATTTAAGGATGTAATGTACAGCACAGGGAAAATATGGGCAATATTTTATAATATCTTTATACAGAGTATGATCTATAAAAATAGTGAATCCCTATATTGTACACCTGAAACTAATGTTGTAAGTCAACTCTACTTCAATAATAAAACAATCCATTTAACACATATATATTGGGCACCTACTATGTGCCAGGCCCTGTGCCAGGTAATGGAATTTTCTGTGGTGAACAAGACACAGTCCCTTGAGAAATCTACAGTTTAGTAAGTAGTATGGCTTTAAGGTTGTATCACTATTTGCTCAGTCTTTTATGTTTATCATGTATATTCAAAAGGATCAAGAGTAATATGCTTGATTTTCTTTTGTAATTCTGGGATGATGTTTAATATGAGCTTTGGAATATATGGTTTTTCAATCATAGTTTTGCTATTTAACAACTCCGTGATCTTGGGCAGAGTTACTTATCTGAGCCACTGTTTGCTCATGTGTAAAACAAGGATACAATTGCTAACTTATAGCATCATTTTCAGAATTAAATGAGATAAAATGCCTAAAGTATTAGACTCAGTGCGTAGCACATAGTAGGTACAAATATGGTAGATATAACAATTATTGCCTACTGGAGACTTGTCTAGAAAATTCTAATTCTAGTAGATTGTTTGTATATATACACGTGCAAATATACTCAAGTACTTATTTGTTTTCTACACAAATATCTATTGAGCATCTGCAATATGAGAGGCATATGGTAGTGACCTAAGGCAGATACTTTCCCAGCTGTCTCTGTCCTCATTACCGTTTGTAGGGAAGATGCACATGAACCAAATTATCATGCCCATAAATGTACAGGGGCACCTGTGGTGAGTGTCACAGATGAGAAGTAACACAATAGGAATTTAATCTTAATCTAGTCAGAAAGATTAACAGAACTTTAATTGGGGAAGTGATGATTGAGCTGAAATCTCAGGGAGAAGTTAACTGGATGTTTAGGCAGGGATGCGTGTTCCAGGAAGAAGGACTTCCATGTGCAGAGGCACTGGGGCAGGAAGAGCATATCAAGTAGGACAAACTTAAAGGCCAGTGTGGCCAGAACAGGGAGGTCAAGGGAGAGCATGGTATTAGATGAAGTGAAGAGATGATCTGACCATGCCTTAGACACTGAAGAAAGGGCAACATTTATTCAATCATTCCTTTACAGGGCATCATTTATCCAATTATGTTTTGACGTATAAAGCATTGAGGGCATTCAGAGATGGTCCCTACTCAGAAAGCTTACCTACTGCTGAGTGAACTGAGGCATTAGAGATTGTGATTAATTACAGCACAAGATGGAAAAAGAAAGATGTCATCAGAGAGGTAAGGGCAAAGAGCTATAAGAATTCAGAGAACTGAGAACTTGTTGAGAACTTCCTAGAATTCTTGCTGGGGACAAATGGAGGAAGATTTTTTTCCCCAAGAAGTATTGTTTGATCCTGATGAAGACAAGGGTGACAAATACCATAATCATAGAAGTAGGAAAAGGAGTAGGCATAGATACCAGCAGTTAGTTTAATGCGGCTGAAATACTTGAGCAAAATATGAGGCTAGCTGGAAGGAAACAGATCAAGGGGAGTTTTGAATGTTTGGCTGAAGACATTTGGTTTCCATATGACAGGGAAAGCACAGATGAGTGACCAAATCAGAATTTTATTCTAAAAAGATCAATCTGGCATTGTTAAGGGTGAGCTGAACAGGGGGAGTGCCTGGCAGTTGGGAGAGCGGCCAGCAAACAATGACAACTATGCATGTTTGTCTGGAATATGAGAGCCTGAGCTAGGATGAAAGAGGCACTAGAGGTGAAAGGTGAGGTGTATTCATTTGCTAGGGCTGCCATGACAAGTACCAGAAATTGGATGGTGCTTTCAACAGAAATTTATTGTCTCCCAGTTCTGGAAACTAGAAATTTGAAATCAGGATGTTGGCAGGACCATGTTCCCTCTGAAACCTGTAGAGGAATCCTTCCTTGCTTATTCTTAGTTTCTGATAGTTTGCCAGCAATCTTTGGTATTCCTTGGCTTGAAGCTGCATAAATCCACCCTCTGCCTTCGTGGTCACATGGTGTTCTCCCTGTGTGTCTGTCTTTGCATGCTAGTTGTCTTCCTATAGGGACAGCAGTCATTAGATTAGGGACTCTCTCTACTACAGTGTGACTGTTTAATCTCATCTTTGATGACCCTATTTTCAAACCGGGCCCTATTCTGAGGTACCAAGGGGTTAGCTCCTTAGGACTTAAACCTATCTTTTTGGGGGATACAATTAGACCCATAACACTAGGCCCGGTGTCTTACTGGACAGAAGGACAGACGGAGGAAGCAAAGGTGAGACTCCAAATGTGACTGCACTGGCTTCCCAGGCTGACCAGTCCTGTGCTTGGATGTTGCAGGAAGCCACCTCTACTGTGTGATGAAGGGCTCACATGGTGTGTGTAAGGGCTCCAGGGCTCCTTGCCCCGCACCCCCGTACGATACTGGCTTCTTATCCAACTCGCACAGCCACATGGGAGGAAGTGTCTTCAGAGGAAATGTCGGGGCAATTTCTCACATTCTTAGACTTGGTTAATACCATCTGTGAGATATAAAAAAGATGGTTTTCTGATATTTTGTGACACTTCACATTATAGCCACTAGGTGATGATCTTCACACATTTCCTTCCCTTTTTTTTTTTTTTTTTCAAGCTGGAATCTTCAGAGCCTGGAGAGTTAATTGTTTAGCACTGGGAATAATTAAGGAGGAGTCCCGTTTCATGTGATTCCCCCACAGATTTCAGTGTATGGAAATCTAAAAAAGTGGAAGGAAGACTGTCTCTCACAATAGTCCTAATCAGTCTGAGCACTGTTCACACCTTTTAGTTGCATAGTAAATAACATTTCATAAATATTCACGAGTTCATTGAATTCAACCAGGGGAAAAACAAGGACTATTAACAGTATGCGATCATGGGTATAACGGATGCTCAAGCATTTCTGGTATATAAAAGAGGAGACCCTTATTTCATGTTATCTGTTTAATTGCTCATTAGCATGGGTAAAGCGGGACACTTGCTAGACTTAGTTTTCACTGTATCAGAATTAAAACTTCTGTCATTTATAGTAACCAGAGAGCAACAGAGAAGCAGTCCTAGCTTTGTGATGGTATGGGGTGATGAGAAAACAAGACTAGAGAATTGTAGGTCTCCAGCTTGTGCATCCAGCAACCGGACTTTGAAATACCATTGACCACATTTAAAGAAAGTAGTTACTGTTGTTTCTTTAAAGATCTGTTTTAAGTTCAGGCTAATGGTTTGTATAAGCCACCTTCATGTTTTCCCACTCAACCTAGAAGCTGAGTTGGACAAAAGGAATAACATGATACTGTAAATGCTGGTTAATCCAGCACATTGCAAAACAGAAAATTCCAGAATCATGTACTTCACAAGTCCTCCCCCCAAAAGTCTTCAGTTCTAGAACATGTAAGTAATATAATATAAAAGAACATTTATGTTGGAATTATAAGGTGTTTCTGATTTTTTGGAGATGGGTCCAGGAGTAATATTTTGCATGTGTTTATTATTTATCAAATATTTTTTCTTCTATGTGCATAGCTCTATACTCAGGGAAGGAGGGGGGAACATTTGCTAAGCTAGGTGTTCTCCATAAACTATCTCATTAAATACATTTTATTACTTACAAGCAGACTATTATTATCCCCAGTTTTGGGGTGAGGATGTGAAGTTTTAGAAGTTTCATGGCTTGCACAGACACAGTGATGGAGCCAGGAGTCAAACCCTAGGATGTCCACTTCCAGAACTGAAATTCTTTCCATTATTCCAGACTGCCTTCCATACTAGAAAGGATGTCCCTGCCCTCGTGGAGATAATGGTGGGCTCCAAGGTAGAACACAGGAAAAGTCAAAGACCTATAATTTATTCCTGGGTCTAGCTGTGGCTGCATAACAAGTGGGCCAGGGAAGGTGGCCACCTGTAATTTTAGAATCCCTGAGGAGGGCACCACTAAAAGCATGTGGAGTCCTGTGCATCCAGCATGGTTTGGTGCGGTGTCTCTGGAGGGTGGGGCCAAATTGCATTGCTTTTAATTTCGTGCCTTGGTGTCTTGCTCACGCTCTGACCAGGGGGCTCTTCACTCTACAGGGGCTTCCCTCTTCCAGAAAGCCTTCTCTGATTCCTACTTGCTCTTCGGTGAGTGAACCATGGGCTTGCCTGTGTCACTGTTCCACCTTGCATCTTCTTCTACTGCTGCCCCTGTGGGGTGTGGTCTAGGGCAGGGGTCCCCAACCCCCAGGCCACAGACTGGTACTGGTACTGGTCTGCGGCCTTTTAGGAACCGGGATGCACAGCAGGTGGTGAGCAGCAGGTGAGCCAGTGAAGCTTCATCTGCCGCTCCCCATCGCTCCCCATTGCTCACATTATCGCCAGAACCATCCCCCTCACCCCAGTCCGTGGAAACACTGTCTTCCACGAAACCGGTCCCTGGTGACAGAAAGGACCGCTGGTCCAGGGGGTTTCTTCACAAGTCTGTCTCTACCTGCCTGTGAGCTCTGTATGCATCTCTGCATCAGCTGCACCTGGCTTGGAGCTGGCACATAGGGATTCAAGACATGTTTGCTGACAGATGAATGAATGAATGAATGAATGAGTGAATTTGTCCTGGTAGCAGAGTAAGAGAAGGTGAGGCCTTTCTGAGACTGGGCTCCCTTTCTTCATGCACAATTCCACTCCACATCATAAAAGGACATAGGTACAGCTTTGTGTTTCTTCAGGTTTCCAGAAAGCGCTACCTGGATAGGTTCCATCTGACCTTATGCTTGGCTTAAATACTAAACTTAATTACTTAGGCTTGTCCAAGGGAAGCACTCAGCTGTCAAGGTGGTTCTTGACTTACACAGGTTTTCAATTTAAAGCAATCTACAGTCATTAACTCTCCCTGCCTCGCCATAACTTTCATCAGGTTGAAGAGCAGACAGTGACATTTTAAATTGAAAAAGGAAGGAGTAGGGATGAGAGAGGTGCAGGAGGCTGTTGAGATGTGACCTAGTTGTCAAGAGCAAAAAAGGACTGCATTAAGACTCCCCCCTCCCCCACTCGCATCCATTCCCTTTGGGTCTTTAAAAACAAACTGCAAAGAAAATTGACAGGCATTGAAGCTTCTTGATGGGACTGTGTGATCTCTTCAGAATTCAGTGTATAGTTGACTAACCCATTACTCCTTCCCACAAAAAATTAACAGAGGGAAGAATGGGTCTGCTGTGAGAAAGCGCCATTTTCTCAGTGAATAGATATTAATAGGTTTCACACTAGATGCACGTTTTGGTGGTCTGGGGCAGTGGTCAGGGATGGAGAGCCTACACTGGAGGCCAGTCAGTTCATTGTCTTCCTCTGTGTCCCAGGATCCAGATCTTCAGCTGGTTAGGTTGGGATCCCTCTAAACGCACCTGCTTGAGAACCACAGCATTCTCTTAAGCTGGACATGATGCTCGGCTCAATCTTAAGGGCAGGAAACAGGCTTCAGAGAATTTAAGTGATGTGCTGAAGGTCACTCAGTTGGTGCATGGCAGAGTCAGGACAAATATGGTAACTACCATTCATTCAGCACCTACCACATGTCAGACACTTTTATGTACATTATCTCTGTTCCTTACACCAAGGCGAATCATCAAATATTCTCTCCATTTTGCATAGGAGGAAACTCAGAGAGGTTAAGTAATTTGTGTTCATGATGTTTTGATGTACCTTTTACATGTGGATATTTTGACACCGTGGTTGTTTTTGCATTTGTATCTCTACCGTGGTCCTAAAAACAGACCATTTACACTTCAGCTTAAAAAAATGACCTAATAATGAGCTTCACAGACATTTTCACTCCACCCCTGTTCCATGGCCTCATCCCTTACTGGATGGAGTCCAGGAATGGGGAATGCCAAGGATGGGTAAGATTAAGAATGAATTAAAGGTCAGGTTGGGGTTGGGTGCCAGGAATGGGGTGAGGTCAAGGACTGAGTAAGTTCAGGGATGGGGTGAGGGTCAAGTTGAAGGTGAGGTCATGGGTGGAATGGGGCAGTTTCTTAATGTGCACTTTCCTTAGTAATAAAAGAACACTGAAAAGATTAGTGATTTATTTTTAGACTATTTCAACATTTCCTTTTCCTTTTCCCTACCCTATGTAATCGAGGTCTCTGGATTCCTGAAATAGAGCTCTCTCCAGTGCAGTGTTCCACTTCTTGCTTAGTATGTATTTGTTTCCCTAAATACGCAGTGACAACACAAGGAGACCCATGGATTCAGAGGCAGAAAACCTTGTAAAAACCCAGGAAGATATGGACTCAACTGAGGCTCACAGAGATTCAGTAACTTTCCCGAGGACATAAAGCTGCCTCCTCACAGTAATGATGGAGCAAGGGTGACTCCCAAGACCAAGGTCATTCCAGTGGCCTGGTTGTCCTTCTCCCTTCTTCCTAATCAGTGCAAGGCATGATCTCCCTCCCTGCCGGTTGGACCTCTGCAGTTGTAGAAGCTGCACATTCATAGATGGTCAGGCTGCCAGTGCTTTCCTTCAGCTGGCCCCATCCCCACCTTCATCTGCCATGAGGGGCTGTTCTGGACATTCTTTTGCCCTTCCAGATCCACTTTTCACCTCTTCCCATCCTCCTTTGTGCACTGGGGAGGTCCTGTATGGACCCCATTGACAGGCTTCCTTTGCTTAAGGCAGTGGTGGAAGATTGGAGGGCCAGAGGAGACTAAGGTCAGGTATTTACTTCCTGGCTCTCTCTCAGCCAGGTCCCTGTGGCATGGCTATGTCCCTAACCAAAGGCTGCAGCTCGTATTAGAATGCCCTCTCCTGTGCCTCCCTGAGTTCTAGGAGTGGCTCTCTCCATTTTTCCCTTTGAGCTAAGGTGTGGTAATGGCTCCTTCACTTTACCTGCCCTGAGAGATTGCACTATTTCTGTTGATTTCCTTAAACCATACCTCTGCCAAGAGTTTCTTGAAAACTCTCCTTAGACTGTTTGAGTATTCTATCCATTCCCTGCCCAAACTGTTTCCTCTTCCTTCTTGACTATTCCCAGTTGGTTAAAAGGCACATTATTCAACCCAGTATTTAAAGGAGACTTTCAAAAAGAGGTATCATCATATATCTTAATAATTCCTTGAAGAATTTTGGGAGTTTCCTAAGCTGTGATCTGCTGCCTTCCTTTTCCTGGTTTGTAAATAACAGATTTCACAAAACTGTTGCCCTGGAACTCTTAAATTCAGTCAGTGACTCAAAAAAAAAATTACATTTTTTTGCTGAGTCAGTCAGTCATGAAGGCAGTTTAAAGCCTGCCATATGTGTTCCCCTGTGGAATTGATCCACGAGTCCACTGTGGGAAGAGGCACAGCTATGCTAGGAGGATCGTGAAGAAACATCTAAGGTCAGTTTAAAATTCCTCTCTGAAAATTGCTGGAGTCTGGCCTGCAGAATTGGACCTGCAATATCCTAGGTGACTCTGGGAGCAGATAAAGCCCTAAAATTTAAAAAAATGAGTTTATCCTCCAGAGAGATTGCAGCTAGACAGCTCTGGTGTTGCCAAGAGATGGGAGGTGAATAGATCAAGGTTCTGACAGGGGACCAAGTATTAATGTCCAACTGTGAGAAACAGGTGGAAAAAAGCATCTTTCATGTCATGTTACTAGGTGACCGTGTATTATTCATTAGGCAAATGAGGATATTTTTTTCAGAGTGAAATTGTTTAATTGCTTTGTGACAATATACATGGACTAGGACTGTACCTGGAAAATGGGAGGTCAGAGGAATGTCTTTCTCAAGAGCACCTGTTGGGAGAGGTACCCTCCAGAACATACCTGCTTCTGCTGTGCTGTGCTCTGCACCCCTCCCCCTGGGGAGAAAGAAGGAGGAGGGATGTGTTCATTAAACTACCGTTTTATTAACTCTTCACAAGAAGTTACTGAAGAGATGAAGAAGCTGAGACTGAGGTGGGTTAGTGATTTTTCCCAAGTCAAGTGGATGGTAGAGGCAGGCTTCAAATATGGCTTCTCTGATTTCAAATCCAGTCCTACTTTCTTCACACTAATAGCCCAGCAGCGTATGACATTTGAGGCAAAAGGGATGGCAAACAAAGTACTGACGAGCATGCTTCCTTCTTCTGACCTTTTCTGGGAGAAAGCTAAACCCCCCACCCAAACAGCAGGTAGAGACTCATGGACTGAGTGATAGAAAATCCAGCAGGCACAGGGCCTTCACAGAGGAGACTAAGCTCAGCCAATGAGCTGAAGATGGGTTTCATTTAATTACATTGTATCTTTAGGTTCTGTGAGGGTGACATCCTGAAATTCTGTCTTAGGTTGTTCAAGACAAACATGCCGGTCAGTGCACAAGGATATGCACTCCGTTTAAATGCACACAGGTGAGCAAGATTGCAAAGCAGATTGTTACTGCACAGACCAGAATATGCAGTAGTGCAGGCCACCATCGCTGAGAAGTGCTCCATACATGTTCTTAACATTCCCTGAAGCTGGGGGTGGCACCCCCATCTCTACACCCACATGGATGTTATCATAATTTTTATTTTTGTCTCTGAAGTTCCAATTAAGGGTACACCTCTCTTCCATTCTCCTCATTCCTACCTCTCGCCCCCTTCCAAATTCAGCTGACCTGGAAAATGGGGCCAGGGTTGTCTTACAATCATAACTTGATCCTGATATCAGCCTCTTATCCAGTTGCTTCCAGCTCACTACATCCAGAATTTCCCAAACGCCTCTCCCCTGAATTTGTCCCGTTAAAAACCATGGTTGAAAAAATATGTGGTGTGTTTTGCACATATCGACTGAATAGTTTATGGCTTTTGCTGATTATTTTTCAAAATCTGCCTTCTTTTTTGTCCACACTTAATTTGGTTTCGTTTGAAATTACTGATAAATCCATACAGCCCTGGAACAGTTGAAACCTCATCATCCTTAAGGATATAAGTTACTTTGTGGTTATCATATTTGGGTATAGGCTCAGTATTTTATAAGCATTAATTATCTGCCTTAATTTTCACCACAATCCTATAAAGTAGACATTATCACCCCAATTTGCAGAAGCTGAGGCTCAGAATGGACAAGTAACATGTCTTGTATCACATGGGTGGTGGCGTTCAAACCTAGAACTGTTTCCAAAGCCCATGTTTTCAACCATTATGCTATACTGTAAATATATTAAATATTCTAATCTCAGGATGATGTAAAGGAAAGACTGTAATCGCTGTATCAAAGGTGGGAGGGCTCTTGCATGTGATTAAATCCAAATACCTCATTGTAATGATGACTAGAAGTGGGTGGGATGGGAGAGAGTGTAGAAGAGGTGGTTGGTTGCCTATTTAGCATTCATTCTCCTGTCTCCTTCCTAAGGGAACCCTGCTTTCGTTTCATTTCATTTAGAGAACCCCATTCTCTACGGGGCCATGTATTTCAAGGGAAGCTGCCCCTGGAGCAGCTAATAAATTCTGGAGGATGAGTCATGACTGGCTAATCTGTCATGGTGATCTCATTCCCCTCACCACTGATTGGCTTTAGACATGGACAGATGATGTAATTTTGACCAATGAATATGAGGAAATCTGGAGAATTTCTGGGAAGGTTTCCTTCTAAATAAAGCTGCAGAAAGATACCTGAAGATATCTGTGAACCACAGGAAGTTCTCCTGATGGAAGGAGAGGAAGTATTAATATTTCTATTATTTACTATGCCAGGTTTTTTACTTGGTCTCTCCATAAATGATCTCTTATTCTCAGAACAAAATGACAAGGCAGGTTTTATCATATCCATTCATGGCTGAAGAAATTCAGACTTAAGAGCAGTTAAGTCACTCAGTTGTTAATTGGTAGAGCCAGGATGCAAGTCCAGAAATGTATGTCTTCAAATTTATCATGCTTTGTGTTAGATATTTTCACACTAGAATCAATAGATTTATGTTAGTGCTTGTTAGTCTCCAAAAGTATGTTCCCCTGTATGTGCCCAGGTGGAGTTAGGTTCTGAAGCTGAAGAGCCCTGCACCCTCAGAGGCTTGCCCTGGGAGTCAGTCCATCCAGCTGATGTCTTGGTCTGATGGTCCTCTGAAATGCAACAGCCTAGAGGTATGTTTGTGATCAGGGAGGTGCCAGTCATTCTGTATTGCTGGCTTTGGGGGCATGACGAGGAGGCTACCTTCGTCTTGTCTAATGTCTTTCTGTCAACTTTGAATCACTTGGAGATTTTGGTTGGAGTTAACCATGGTCACAACAAATGGTAGGACACACGAAAAGATTGTTGCTTTCTTTGCACAGTTTAAGCAATTGCTTTGTTTATTTTCTTGGCTGAATTAATTCAGCTGACCAGTATAAGCCCAATTTTATTTCTTTTAGGAAAAGCCATGCAAATATCTCCAAAAAAATATAAAAATGCTTGCCTTACAGGGTTGTAGTGAGAACCAATGAGTTAATGTCCCTAATACAGTTTTTGTCATGTGATAAGAAACAGAGCATGCTAGTTCCCTAATTTCTTATTTTCCTCTTTGCTTCCTTTAAATCTTTGCTCAATGACCATCTTCTAAATAAGATACAATATGAGATTATAAAGGGAGATATGATTCAGGTTGTATCAGGGACTATGGGCAGGCTCTGAAGAAGGGAGATTTCAGCTGGGAGTTTATAATGAGAAGGCATTAGCTAGGTAAATGTCGGGGGGTGGGGAGAGGAAGAGTATCTGGGAAGGAGGATGCAACAGCATGTGCCAAGACCTCAAGGCAGGAAAGCCACTGGTGTATCTCCATCTGGAATGACCATTGTGGTGGGGTGTAATGAGCCAGGAGGAAAGTTGCATGAGATGAGGCTGAAGAAATAGGCAGGGTCAAGTCCCTCAGGGCATTGCAGGCCATGTTCAGCATTTCAGATTGTTCCTTAATTAACATGGGAAGCCATCGCAGGCTTCTAAGTAGGAGAGTGATCTGCCACGTGGAAAACAAATTGGAGAACGGCAGGCATGAAAACAGAGAGACCAGTTAGGAGACTTTTGCAGTGGTCCAGGTGAGGGATGATGGCTTGGACTAGAGTGATGACAGTGGAGATGACAGTGGGCATATTTGAGACATATTTTATAGAGGAAAAGATATGGCTTGTTGATGGATGCAGAAGGTGAGATGTGGGAGGCATTAAGGATCCCTGCCAGTTTCTGGAATGAGATACTCGATGGACAGAGGTGCCATTATCCAAGATGTGATGCACAGAGAGAAAAGCAGATTTAGGAGAGAAGAGCAGGGTTCAGTTCTGACAAGTTAAATGTCAGATGCCTGTAAGATATTCAAGTGGAAATGTCAAATAGGAAGGTAGATATATGGTTTTGGAGCCCAGAAGAAGAGTTGGTGTTGAAATACAAATGTGAAAGTTGTTGGCGAAGAGAGGCTATTTGGAGTCATTATTGTTGGCTTTAGATTTTTTTTTTTTAATGTCAGGCAGACCTCATACTGCTTTATTTGGCTTCTCTTTTAAATACTGGAGCCTGTGGCTCGTTACACCTTTTAGTCTCCTATCTTAATCATCCAATTTCTGGCTCACTTTGCAGGTTTCCTTCTAATTACATCATAAAGGCAGAGCATTGCAATAAAAAGATGTAGATTCTGACTGTTTGTGTGCCTTGGGCAAATCACTTAGCATCTCTAGATATTAGTTTTCCATCACTAAAAGAAGGGAATTGGTTGTTTTCAGTTTAAAAAATCTAGGATTATCTAAGAATTACCAGTTATAAGTTAATATCTATTGCTCTAAGCGGGATTCATCACTGGACCACTGGGAAGTTAGATCCTGAGAATATTTTGAAGTCCACATTGTGACCAGCAATTAACAGTTAAACCAAACACTGTTAATGTCAATCTCAGATACTATTACTGTAATGCAGAACAGCATTTCTTCTGCACTTGTGGATATAACATATAGGCAAAAAATAGAAATTCAGACATTTACTCATCAAAATAGCATCACAGTTAAATCCAAGACAAATCTGTCTTACGGAAAATTCCTATTGAATAGCCATCCTTCAAGTGAAATTAGGAGTAATCTAAATACCATGGTGAGTCTTAGGAGATGTAATAGCCTGGATTATTGGCCACATATGACAGCATTTCCTCATATTTTTCAAGGTAAATCTGTACAAAGCATCAACATTATGAGCAGTTTTTCCCTTACCTCAGTGACAGCGAAACTTCTCTTGCCACAGGGAACCACCTTGTACCACTTGTCATGTAGCACATCCATAAACCCATGTGACTTGTATTGACTGATTAGCTCGGATATATTGGAGGTCAAAGGAGAGTTGGGAGGGAGACCAATGCCGTATCCTAGGAGAAAATATAATCTCAGATGAGTGTTTCACCTGAGAGGTTCCTGAGATGTTGCCACCATGCTTGCGTGATATTGCTGTCAGGCCTGGTAACAAGGGCATAGTGAGCTTTCACCATCTTTCCTTCAAAGGACTCAAAAATGTCCAAGGTATATGGGAAGGGGGAAGGGTAAGCTGGGACGAAGTGAGAGGGTGGCATGGACACATATACACTACCGAACTTAAAATAGATAGCTAGTGGGAAGCAGCTGCATAGCACAGGGAGATCAGCTCAGTGCTTAGGGACCACCTAGAGGGGTGAGATAGGGAGCGTGGTTGGGAGATGCAAGAGGGAGGGGATATGGGGATATATATATACGTATAGCTGAGTCATTTTGTGATACAGCAGAAACTAATACACCATTGTAAAGCAATTATACTCCAAAAAAGATGTTAAAAAGATGTCCAAGGTATGATTACCTTGGATCTGCTACCTCTCTGAGTAAAAGAGATGAGTCTGGAAAGGAGAGGAATAAGCTGTGTACTGTGTACTGGGGTACATTGTCTTCCAAGGCTTTCTGCCCTTCCCTTCAATATATTCTTTCGAAGCCATCTTTGAGGTCTTTACCAGGGCTAGGATTCCCTATCTACTTCTCCCAGAACCCCTCCCCTGGACCTTAAATACACAAAATTAGATGAATTACAATCCCTGGTTTATGAAATACTCTTATCATTGGTCATGCATGACCCTTTTTTACTTTTATTTTATTTTTCAATAATAGAATGAGACCATGTGAATGTACAATATAGCATAAGTACTAAAACAGCAACAAAAACTTGTCAAAAAAAGGGAGTCTGATAAAACCAAGTGTTGGTACAAATGTAGATCAATAAGATCACTTATTTGTTGCTTTTGGGAATGCAAATTGATGTACCTACTTTGGAAAACCGTTTGCTATTACTTTGTATAGTTGAAGATTTATAAGCTCTAAGACAAGCAACTTTAAATACATTCCTAAAGAACTCCTCCATAACCACACCAGGAGATATGTACAAGAATGTTCTTAGAGGCATTGTTCATAATAGCAAAAATTGGAAACAACCCAAATGTTGACAAGAGAATGGGTAAATAAATCATGGAATGTTTACACAATGGAATATTGTATAGTGTGAAACATATGAACTAGAATAACATGGAATAATATGGATGACTCTTAGCAACGCTGAATGAAAAAGATCAATCCCAGAAGATTATAGCCTGAATCCATTGTGTAAATGTAAAAACATTCAAAACAAAACACTGTATTTTTAAGAATTCATATGTATTTGATAAAAGTATATTCAGAAAAAAATCAAGGAATTGATAAACTAAGTATCTGTGACAACGGTTATTCAAGGCAAGAGAGGAAGGGGAAAGGATGAAGGAGGAGCATAAAGAAGATGTAATTGTTGTCAGTTTTATTAATTAGCTTGGACTCTGTATCCTCACTTAGTATGGGGCTTTACTTGCTTTCCAAACTGTTAATCTCTTTGAAGAGCCATGTGAAAGAGCTAATTACCTACATTTTGTCTGTAGCTATTGGATAGCATAGTTGAAAAAAGATGTATTGCCCTCAAGATGACTGAGGAAGACAAACTGAAACTATAGCTAGCTCCTTTTTTCACTAAAGACCAAAAGGCTGTCAAGAATCCAAAGATACTTCATGGAAACAAATACTTGCTATAATGATTCCATCTTACAATTTATTTCCAAGGACATTAGTTTTTGTTCTTTTTTTAAATTACAGATACACAAATCCTTTTTTAAAAAATATAGGGCTTGAGATTTGTGTATAACTAATAAAAGAGAGGAAATAAGTAATACAGAAAAAATTTTTGCGTTTTAAAGAGCTATATGTTTTTCTCCCCCTGGTAATTTTGTTTGTTCCTTAACAATGGCGAGTCAAGGAAATGATGACAGTGTCAAGAGCATTATTAGAATTTTCCATTCAAAGAGCTATTTTGAGTACCTATTTTGTGCCTAGTAGTTTTGGTTTGAAAGGCAAGACTGACACTAAAAGACTTTACACAGGCAGTCTGTTCTTCTGCTGATTCTACCATGAAATAACATTTTTTTAAAGTAATGGGTAACTATAAGGAAGTAACCGATTTTCTTTAGAAACTTTTATTATAATGAATGCTATTGACAAATTCAGTTGCACAGATTTTCATTCAGTACCTATTTACATGTCGGGCACAATACTAGTCATGTGTATGATAATATTCACTGACTAATTCACACATTTATTCATTCACTCATTCATCCATTCAGCGAATATTTATGAGTGAATAGGCACTGTGTTAAGTGGTTGGGATTTAGCAGTGAGCAAGGTAAATATGGTCCATGCTGTCACGGAGTGTACACTCTCTTAGGGAGACAGATATTAAACAATGCACTGCATAATGATTATTTCATTACAACTGAGACATCCCAGCTTGTACCAGCTTGAGGGAGAAGAACTGGGACTTATACAAACAAATAGTAGAAGATCTTGGAACTATCTCTGGTGGGTATGGGTTGATGGTCAGGATCATTAGGCCAGGTTTGCTGAATATTTTATATTTTTTCCCCTGGAGGCAATAATTTTCAACAACAACAATTTCTAATACTTATAGGGGGCTTACTATACACCAAGTACTGCTCTATAATAAACTTTTTACATGTCTTACCCCACTTTGTAGATCATGTACTAGTCTAAGATTGCATACTGGAGTGTGGCATACAGGTCAGTTAAATCACTCTGGGATTCTAATAATGAGAACTAGAACATACTGAGCCCTACTGTGTGCCAGATACCATTCCACATGTGTCTAACCCCTATGTGAACCCATGCAGAATAGAAACTTAAAGATTGAATAAATATACAGCCGAAGTTCCCACAGCTCATAGATGGCAAAGCTAGCATTTGAAATTAGGTCTGTTTGAGTCTAAAACCAATGCTCCCTCCACTGTATCCATTATAGCATGTGACCAAGGCACAGGAATACTTGACCTATTCCTCCCCTTCAAACAGGCCCTATCACTACAATCATATTGATATAATCTCCTTAAACCAGGCAATGCAGTAAAAAACTACAATCATCTAAACTGGTGGTTTGAATTCAGCAGACACAAATATATATTATTCACGGGCAGATTTTGTCATAAACTTTTCAATAAGCTGTGTAAATATAGTGTAAGTACAGCCCCAATTGGTATATGATTGTACATAAATGAGGAAATTAACTAGCAAGGACCCTCCCTGACTATATTGTTTCTCCTAAAAATCCCCTTAAAGCCAGTAATTCCAGCACAGGTTACTGTAATCATGGCAGAATTGTTTTCATTTGATAAGCATTTATTGCATTCATCTATTCATTAATTCCACAAATAGGGGTTGAATGCTATTCTGTCCCAGACACTCTGCCAAGTGCTATGGAATTTACCAGGTTAAATTAGACACCAAGTCTATCCATATGAAGCTCATGGTGGCACGGAGGAGATGAGGCATACATAAATAACTACACAGCATGGTAGGATGTTATAGGACTTTGCTTGAGAAAAAAAGAGAGGTGAGTCATAAATTCAATAAACATAAACTATAACGACAAAGATGCAATGAAGAGGATGAAGAAAACTGTTGTTATGAGGAGAGAGATTGCTACCAGATGAAATGATGAGAGAAGGCATCTTGGAGTGATTCTTGATAGTGGTATTTTGGATAGATGAGACCAAAATGCATGATAAGAAAGTTTAAAAATTGGAAATTAATATTTACGATAAATTTAAATATTCTAAGAATAGAATTTTGGCACTACAACAAAAGTATAAAAATTGCCATAGGGAAAAAGCTATGTTGAAGTTGCAGAGACATTTATAAAAAATTGCTACATAGGAGATAATAAATATTAAATCACTCCATTCCATCATGTCAAGGTTAATTTGTAATTGACCACTAAAAATAGATTCCTGTTCTTTAAAATTTTCTATGTTAATACATATATTAAATATTGATATTTTAATAATTATTGGCATAAATTATTATTATTATTATCTAATTAAAACAAACTATGCATATGGAACAAGGGGAGAAACAGAAAAACAAAGTTATGTGGCAATTAGAAGAGGTACGTGTTAAAAGACATAAAAATCAATTTTATTCAGAAACATAAAATAGTAAAACCATTTTTGTCCTCTTTATCAGCTGCTTTTCAAATTTGATTGTGTTCATTGGTCAAAGAATTCTTATTTTTAAATTGCTGACTCAACTTAGCAGCCTGAGTTGCTTTCATTATCATTAGAAACGTGGCTTTGCAATAAAGACGAGGTTGACTATTTTGTGGTTGATAGATGAAAGCAAAATGGAATCCTTCAACCCTAGAGATGAAGGCTTCAGGCACCCTTGAAATTGGATACAGCTTAATAGCCCAAGAGAACAATTTTCAGAATAGAATTCTGATCTTTTCCCCATGGGTAAATCAGCTTTACTCAGCTAAGAGTGGTAGAAATATATTTTGGCTAGCAAATGTATAGTTAGAAATTCATAGATTTCAAAAATCTTCCTGAAATGTGGTTGGAAAATAGATATTTTTAAAATAAGATCTTAGATAGGGTTAAAAAGACTTCAGGAAGAAAAATTAATTTCGTTTTACGGTCTGGCCTTAGCTACTGCTGGGCAATGGTTGAGAACATATTGGAATAGTCCTAACCTTAAAGGAGACTTTAAAAATGGGTTTCCCTTACCCCCAGCACATCAAAGTGGAGAGAGAAGTATGTGTGAGAAGCTGAGATATATGAACGCTATCTATCCTAGGATAATTTATAATGAATTGGTCTCAATCTATTAATTCAATATAATGAATAATAATAATAATTTATTGGGCACTTACTGTGTGCTTCTACATGCTTAACATACATTATTTTACTTACTCTTCACGACAACTCTGTCATAGATGTACTATTCACAAACCCATTATGCAGATGAAGAAGCTAAAGAACAGATTAAGTGACTTGCCCAATATAGCACAGTTAGTAACAGAAACTATTCTAACCCAAGTACTCAGACTCCAGAGCTAGTGCTCCAAGCACTGTATTAAATAATTAGTGGAAAGCAAGTAACAGAACAAACTCAAAAACATGCAAAGTCTTCAGCAGAAAGGTCACAAATCAGTACTGTGCAGTTCCATTACTCTTTCTTATTTGACCTTTACTGTCAGCTAACTCCAATGCATAAATTTGGGACATGTATTCATTTATCTCAACACTTTCTTTTTTTCCAGAGCACACAATATGTCTTCTTGTCCCTGGTGTATGGTTTTTAATATGACCAGAGACTTTCCACATGCTCTTGAATTCTTAATAGTTTTGGTTTGCTGCACTGAAGACTTACAAAAAGGTTTCAAACTCAGTGTGGACTATTATCTTTCATTTGTCCCACTTGACCTTTAAGCCTTAAATAAATGCAGGATGGTGAAGTTGGGAGGGGTATTCAGTAGTCACACCGAGTTGATATAATGTCGTTACTACAGAGAGCGAATGTATATTCAGCATGAAGGAATCAATGGACTCCGTTTTCTTTCCTAAGTTCCCAAAGTCATTTAAGCACTTTGGAAAGTGTATGCAGACCTTCAGGGTGCTTTTGATTACCTACAATAAGTGAATTAGGTACTTATTTCAAATACAACCTAATGAGTTATATAATACGTAATACATCATTTATTACATAACTGTTATATGCTTTGCATTATACTAGGTCCTATGACAGGATACAGATAGACATATGAAACAGTCCTGTAAGCTAAATGGGTAAAAATTGTTCATAAATTGCTTTTATGATATATTTATGCCTATGAAGTCTAATTAATTAATAATAAAGTCCACATTTTCATAAGTTCACAAATTCTAAATGTTGCTAAAGGAAAGCATATAATATTTTTTAAAAATTTCATGAAGAGAGAAATATTCCATAAAAATCTATGAGATTAACTTTTTTGTTAAAAGCAGCAATCAAGACTTTTACTAGTATCTCTATCATGTTGTTTTTCACTTACGTGACCTCCGTTTGTGTTTTACAAAGTTCTGCTTTTAGGTTGTAAACTTGTTCACAGAGGCAGTATTGAATTAAAATTTCTGATTTGCACCTCACCCAGAATAAACCTGCAATGGTTTTTTTAGAATAAGCGAACAATGATGAGACCGTTCTCTGTATTCAAATCTGTAGTCTCTCTGCTCTCTTGCAGAGAGAGCACTTCCTTGCGCCATTTTGTATTTATCCCCTTTGAAAACAATGTGGTATCTGGAGATGATGGGAACTGCAAGACACAAAGTCTCAGGAGCACAGATGGAAATGTAAACAGGAAACCAGTGGGGAGTTAATTGTGTGGCATCTGGCACTGGGGTCTAGCAGAGGCAAACAAGCCATCTCACCACTGCCTTTTGACAAGATAGAGTTGGCCCCTAAGACAAAGGTGGAAACTAGAGTCCTTCATTCTTTTGCCCACTACAAATAATTCATTGTTAACAGCTGCTAATGGCAAAAGGGACCTCAATTACCCAGTGCATCTAGGACAGAAAAAAAGTAACATCTCTTCCATATCCCTAGATGCCACAAAAAATGGGAATTTTCCCATTGTTACATCAAAATGAGGTTATATAATGAATGTTCTTTGGTTTTCTAGTTTTTCTTTGGCTTTTCTTTTTGTGCCCTGCTACATCAGACTGTCATCCTTTTTTTTTTTTAACATCTTTATTGGAGTATAATTGCTTTACAATGGTGTGTTAGTTTCTGCTTTATAACAAAGTGAATCAGTTACACATATACATATATTCCCATATCTCTTCCCTCTTGCATCTCCCTCCCCCCCCACCCTCCCTATCCCACCCCTCTAGGTGGTCACAAAGCACAGAGCTGATCTCCCTGTGCTATGCGGTTGTTCCCCACTAGCTATCTGTTTTATGTTTGGTAGTGTATATATGTCCATGCCACTCTCTCACTTTGTCACAGCTTACCCTACCCCTCCCCATATCCTCAAGTCCATTCTCTAGTAGGTCTGTGTCTTTATTCCCATCTTATCCCTAGGTTCTTCATGACCTTTTTTTTTTTTCTCTTAGAATCCATATATATGTATTAGCATACAGTATTTGTTTTTCTCTTTCTGACTTACTTCACTCTGTATGACAGCCTCTAGATCCATCCACCTCACTACAAATAACTCAATTTCGTTTCTTTTTATGGCTGAGTAATACTCCATTGTATATATGTGCCACATCCTCTTTATCTGTTGATGGACACTTAGGTTGCTTCCATGTCCTGGCTATTGTAAATAGAGCTGCAATGAACATTTTGGTACATGACTCTTATTTTTTGTTTGTTTTTTTTGGTTTTTTTTTGCAGTAACGTGGGCCTCTCACTATTGTGGCCTCTCCCATTGTGGAGCACAGGCTCCAGATGCGCAGGCTCAGCGGCCATGGCTCATGGGCCCAGCCACTCGGCGCCATGTGGGATCTTCCCAGACTGGGGCATGAACCCGTGTCCCCTGCATCGGCAGGCGGACTCTCAACCACTGCGCCACCAGGGAAGCCCACATGACTCTTTTTGAATTATGGTTTTCTCAGGGTATATGCCCAGTAGTGGGATTGCTGGGTCGTATGGTAATGTTTTTTTAAACATCTTTATTGGAGTATAATTGCTTTACAATGGTGTATTAGTTTCTGCTTTATAACATAGTGAATCAGCTATACATATACATATATCCCCATATCTCCTCTCTCTTGTGTCAGACTGTCATCTTAATAGAATATCCCTACCACTAAATCTCTCTCTTCCTGAGTTCAATTCCTGGTTCAGGTGGAGGTAGCTTTGCCTGGAGAGGGGATTGATTTCTCTTAGGAGAAGGCTTGAAGAAACAGCATCAGCTGTTACATTCTCATTCATCACAAAAATGAAGACTGAAGTAAAAAATTTGCTGATGTGTTTAGGGGAGACAGGGACCAACTGTGGTTGGGGAATTGGAATCTGAATAGTCTCGATATACTAATTTACATACAGGAAAGTATAGTTTTCTGGAAATAGGACTTGGGCACCCCCGTGGGATTGTTTCAAGTCAAAGTGCTTTCTGACAAGTGAGTATGGCTTCTTTTGGGAACCAGCATGTATTGTCAGAGGAGGGAAGCTGGGAACTGGGAGATGTGAAATTTGCTGGTTCAGACTACCAGCTCCATATATCAACTGTTGTCCAGGATGCAAGGAGCTACTGACAAAGCAATCTTTCTTTGGTCCTGAAGTTTGATTGATTGGTTGACCAAATTGAAAGCAAAAATTTGCTGCCAGTGGGAAGAAAGACAAACTCAAGGTCCCAAACAAGGTTTTGTTTAGGACTCTTAGAGGTTACTAAACCACAAAAGTTGATTTTTTTCTACTTATTTTTCAACTAGTGGAAACATTTATTTAAGGACCATGAGATTTGGATTCTAATTCCAGTATTATCATCTAATTGTGTGATTATGAGAAAGTGGTAAAATGTCTCTGGGTTTTCTTGTGGATAAAACTGAGTAGACTGGATTAAATCAACACTGGGGTCCTTCCAGTTATAATGCAATCATTCTAGTTTTAGCATCAGATTCATTACAGGATTTGGACATTAGAAAATACAGATTAAATTAAAACTGGACTCCCTATTTATTATACTGTCACCACTCCCAGATATCTAAAGCAACATTGTTTGGATAACAATGGCATTTTGGTTGTTGTTTTTCTAACAATTGGATAACAATATGTTTGTGGAGTAGGTAGAAAATAAATACCTAACTTCAGCAACTTAATAGCTGAGTGCTTAAGAGCTGAAAATGAAAACAAGGGAAGATGAATAGCTCTTTGCCTCTGACATTGGCATTTGTGACTTTCTAGGTTGGCAAACTGAGCACATTCCGAGTAAAAGTGAATCAAGAATGACTGATTAATACCTTCCATGGCAAATGGCTTCCCCACAGTTAGAAGTTTGCAGTCAGCATCTACTGACACTTCATAATCCAGAAGGGCTTTGTCCATGATGAAGGCATCTAGTTTCTCTGGATCATTCCTATATTTAAGACGAAGAGAAGAAAAGTGAAAAATGATTCATTAATAGACAGGAAACACTAAGGCTGACAGCTGGCTTTTGTTTAGGGAACAGAAACCTGGACAATAAGGGCAGTACAAGCTGGGCAGCTGCTGGCTCTGCCTTGCTGACATCTCACTGACCTGCAGAGAATAGACCAGGGGAAGCAGACACTCTTATAAGAGAGCATGACATCTTTCCAGTGGATTCATCTACCAGTTTCTTTCATTACTTCTAAATCCAACAACAAAACCAGAGCGACTATGAATTGAATGGGAAGGTAAATAGTCAAGGTTCATTTCTCTTACAATAACTGAATGACTTCTTTGTGTAAGCATTGTATTTATTGTTCTCCACACATTTTACCCCTTATAATAACCTTGAGGGGGGGTGGTAGTATCCCATTTTAACAGATGGAAAAATTCAGGCTCAAAGAGTCAAAGTAACTTAATCCAGTCTACATAGCCAGTAAGTGTTGGAGCTGGTGGTCTCATTAATCATTGTGTGAAAATTCTTAATTCTTTCTGTCATGATCACTATCATATTCTTCAGAGATCAGGTGTTATTTCATATTTGGGAGTACGGATTAAGGAAGTGCAAATAAGAGATCCAGCACTCTTGGGGAAAAGGGAGTTCAGGTCTCTTTAAAGTCCATAGACTGGTGTTCAGTAAATGGAATGGGAAGCATATGTAATAGATCTTTGTAATCTGATTTATTAATATATCTCCAGAGATTCATGTTTCACTCCCATCCCAGGAGGCAGTTCAGGCAAAAATCATTTAAAGGCAGTTGTTTCTGGACTATATCAGTGAGTCGGCTGTAGGCTGGGCTCAAGGTGCCAGCAGACATCCTTGTGCATCCTTCATGTGTTCTCCCCAGTCTTTGAACATAGACACAGAGATGGTCCCAAGGAAGGCGGTCAGCACTGGCTCAGCTCCACTTACAAAGGTGGCAAGGGAGGATGAGTTTCAAAGGGAAATATTTAAGGTGTATGCAATGACTCTTGTTTTCAGCTACCTCAAACTTTTTTTTGGAAAGATATAGGACATACATCCATTTAATAAGGGCTTTCTGACCCTCAGTGCTGTCCAAACAGCTTAGCAAAGAGAACAACTCTTCTCTATCCCATCTGGGTCCAGTCATTCCTCTCTTAGAGCCAAAAAATGAGGCTGTTGGAATTCAATACATAGCAGTAGCTTCTAAACTCAGAGGAGAACATGGCTAGGACCCATCAAAAATCTAAAAGAGAAAGACACCTTTAGACATCTCTAAGATTCATCATTGAGCAGCAAGTACCTTTTTGATGGCTTTTTCTGAGCCACACATGGACACACATTAAGTAGGTCAACATCCCTTCTTGGTGCCAATGACCATTGCTTCCTCTCTCTACTCTTTTAGGAGGTAAAATAGGCACTTCAAAATAAATCTCTTTTCCAGGGTTATTGAATTTAAGTTACAGTGAGGCCTATGTTTAACTATAGCCAAAATGAAAAACATCTCCCAGGTCCAGAGCTGTGGGAAGCTTCTAAAAGGGCTGGGGATAAGAACTGTCTTCTGGAAGCTGAAGATGAGGAACCTTAATGGAATCCTGGCAGTAAGATAAAAGTCAAGCTGAAAGATGCTTCTCCAGTCAAATCTTGACTGTCACAGTACCAGAATGTACCTTGTGAGCTACACAGGAACAAGTTACCATTTACTAATACTCTGCAAATATTTGTGGCAGCAATAACAATACAAAAAATTAGGGCTCAGTTTTTCTAACCAGTATTTCCTGAGGTCCATCTCAGTGGTATCCCTAAATAACTCCTCATGATTTTGAATTGCAAAGTGAAGTTATCTATGGCAGGTCTCTATTGCATAGTAAGGCAAGAAGCAATTAGCTCACAGACTCCCATGGGGCCCTGAGTCACTGGTGAGGAAGTGGCAGTGTTTGATCCAGGTATAAGGACCTTCTAGACTGGTTGAATCATCCTTATAGTTGGCACAGCCATGGCCTACAGTTGTTTCTCCCATTATAAAATCATGCTGTCTTTTTGAGCATTCATTTAATAACACATATACCACAAAAACTATATAAACATACTAAAAGTAATTAATACTTTACTAGGGATTAATTTATTGGAATACTGTTACCTCAGAAAGCAGGGCCCTAAGTGAGTAGGATGAAGCCCAGGGGAATTCTGATGGGAGAGGGGAGGGACAGGTTTAACACAGGAACCTGTCTTTATAGGCCACTCCAAGGGTTGTGCTTGCAGGTCAGGGCACTGGGATGTCGGGGGTAACTTGAAGACTGGTTGTTTGGAGTGGTGGCTAAGAGCATAGGCTTTATCTGGGCCAAAAGTAGAGAGAGAAGCCCGGAGAGAAGGCGGCAGAGGGCATTGATGATAAGCTCTGTTCCAATTTCACCTCAATCTATGAGTCACCTGGGGAGCTTTTTAAAATTCAGATTCTGGGACAGAGCCTGACAGTTTGCATTTCTCACATGCACCCAAATGCTATCTGGTACACGGATGCTGCTGAAACATGGATTGTTTTTTGAACACCAAGGACCTACTTTCCGGTTTTGGTTTCCAGACTAGCCTGCAGCAGTGGTTGGATTCTAGAGACCTGGTTCTAGTCCTGACCCTGCCACTTGCTAGCTGTATTTCCATGGACAAGTTGCTTCTTTAGGAACTCAGATCCCTCATCTGTGCCTGTTTTCCTACCTAACAATTTCTCCTGAGGCTAGAGGAGGGCCAACTCTGAGCACTTGGGCCTTCTAGATGAAGCCTCCAGAGTAAATGAATACCCTGAGTGGAATGCAACTGGAGACTGCAGCAGTGGCGTATCTCACCCTTTCACACTGCCATAAGCGCCCAGTTTGTCAGCCATTACTATCTAGTGGGGAGCCATTGCTGTCTCCCTGACATCTTATTCTTTTTCTCAGCCATGAATTTCCCTAAAGGAGAGGATAAAGAGGAGGAGCTGGGAGGCAAAGGAACACTAAACTCTGTGTCAGAGAGGGACTCTAATGTTTTAATGTTCTTGCAAAATTGAAAGTGCCATTTCATAGTGCTTCAACACTATATATAACTCTGCAAATCTGAGAACACAAGGCTTCCTTTCTAGACTCTAGCTTAGTCCATAAAATTGTTTTAGCGGCTGATTACTAGAGCTCTTGAGAAACACTGAGCCTCTATGTCCCATAAAATTATTTATTTCCCTTTCTTAAAAAAAAAGTTTGAAGTGCCAAGTCTTGTTGTCCTTTGGGGAGATTATTGTGTTTGACAATAGAGAAACCAGTTTCCTGGTGCTGCACAATTCTAGGGACTGGAGTTTGAATGTATGTCATTGTCCTGAGACCATCAGGCAGGAGGGAGAGGACTGCTTGCCTGCATGCTGTGGTGCTTATCAGGAGCCATTCATCCCCTTCTCCCAGGCAGACTAGATGAGCAGACCTGTAACTGCACCAACCTCTTTTGCATTCAGCTTCACTGAATTACAGGCTCTGATAATCTGCCATGGTAATGTGATTGCTCTTGATTGCTTCTCATAAATGTCGATGAGAAGGATGCAGGCATGGGAATCATTGCCTTTTATCTTATTTTCTTTCTACAGGAAAGGTCTAAGATAAAGTCCACTTCCTTGTAATAAGAGGAGACAGTCCACATGCTTAGAGATTCACTGTGAAGGAAAGGGTTGCTTTGGGGCACTTTGTCCTCTGGCCACATTCCCTGAGTGTTTGATCATTTCAGCACCATTGTTTTCCCAAGTGATGTCGAACCAACATTTACTTCCCCCACCATCTGCTACACTAATGACTGCACTGGCACTTTGATCAAAGCTATGGCCAACTTGGGACTGTGCAGGAACTAGTAAACTAGGTCACATAATTAAATGCACACTTATTCCATACTGCCTCCTGGATCTCACATGAGCACACAATGGATGTATTTAGCTATCATTTTAAAAAACCGACAAACACTACATCAATAGCAAGACTTCTTTTTCATTGAGAACTTTTTGGATGCAAGAGGTTGATGCTCACTTCAGATACTCCACTCCATCGGGTGTGGCTGGTACATTGTATCTTCTCATATACTCATGCATCTCTGGGAAGCTTTGCCTCACATAATCTTCAGCACTGCTTTCCCGGACAGTTCCAAAGCGGAAACCTTGAGAGGGATGATGTAGCTATGAGGCAGAAAAAGAAGTGTCTTTAATATAAATTCTTAGAGTTGTTTTCAAAATTTTCTTTTCCATCATTCTTTGGATTCTAATAATGACTTAGGATTTTTCAAATGCACACAGTCATAAATTTCCATGTGCCATGTGTACATGCTCTTTCATACAAGCTTTCACATAAGTAAATGTTCTATCTTCACATAAATAATTGTTCTATCTTCAGAAGCAAACAGATGGAAACAACAAACACAAAGTACAAAACAGCTTTCTCCTTTATATTGAGAACCTGTCAGAATTCTTTAGAAACTATAAAACGGTGTGTAGAATCAAACTTGGTATTAAAAATTGCTTATCAGACAAAGCATAAAGTTAAGATAATAAATTAAAGATTGTGCCTTTCCTTAGTTAGAACTACACAAAGGCCAAGTTAAAACCTTGCATCCTGAGATTGAAATATACATGACCCCAAAGAGTGAATACATCTCTTTTATGTTTATTGGTCTTTATGCTGCAGTATATTTTAAGTTTGTTGAGTTTGTTTTTGGTGTAATTACAAAATGATCTCTTTCCTTTAAATAACTGTGTTACAAGTCATGCTGTATATTTGCTCAAATGGAATGGTATGTAAGACAATTAGGAGCAACAGAGGAGGAGGGTAGCAGGAATAGATCCAGTAATGGCACAGTTCTCTAGAATGTAAGACCTCACAGTGAGGAGAGGCAGTGTACTGGGAGTCCTGTAGAAGCTTTCTGTCACTAAGGATAATAAGAATACAGCACATGAGGCAGTATAGTTCATGGAAGTTATACAGAAGTGTTAATATAGAATCTAGACTTATTTAAAATATAAGAATGAACTGGGATTGAGCTGTATTATGAAAATAGTCGAATGTACTGTAGTAAGCAGTATATTAGAGATTATACTTCTCCACAATTGTTATGTTAAAGTTCTTTAACTTGTTTGTTCTGCTTCGTGTTAACATATTTGATATCATTGGTTCTGACTGAAGCCTTGGGGACAGGAATTCACTGATGGGCTTCATGGAGTTTATAAGTCTCCTGAAATTCTAGGCAACATTTTATGTAAATATGTGTTTGTAATTTTCTTCTATAAGGAAGATAGTACAGAGTTTCATATTTTTTTAAATAATTAGGTTTTCAAGTTGTTTATAGCCCCTACAGGTTAAGAAATCACTGAACTTGGTAACAAATAACTTATATTTGAAGATTAATTAGTTTTGACACACACCAAAGGTCTAACAATATGGCAATAGTTAAATAAATTATATGCCACATCCTTATAGAATGTTATCTAATGTATAAATCATGTTTGTGAAGCATATTTAATAAAACAAAGCAAATGCTCATATGACAAATTGAGAAAAAGCTTTGTTATGGTCTGATCAAAATTAAATATGTATATAATTATTTTAAATGCTACAACCCCCCCCCCACAGATATCATATATGTACACACACACACACACACACACACACACACACACACACACACATCTTGGAAAAAAATATATCAAGATATTAACAATGGTTGTTCCATTGATGGTGAAACTACAGGTGTATTTATTTATTTATAGATTGTTTATAGAAGCATGCCTCATGTTTGTAAGTTAAAAAACCCTTTATTTTACAACCAGTGAAATAAATAACTCATTAATTTATTCAATATTTTTGGGGGGCAACTTTGTATAATTTTCAAAGTTACTGGGCCCACAAAGGTAAATACCTGCAATCATTGCCACAAAGGGACTCACCACTTGGTTTGTGGTATTTCTTTGGATATCCCACTGTTGAGCAGGTGATATGGCAAACCTTTGTGTTCCATACACTGAACATATTCTAATGTTTTATGCCAGCATAACCTTAATGAGGCATCAATAATAATAATAGCTAACATTTATTGAATATTATGTGCCAAATATGTTTACCTGCATTATCTTGATTAATCCTCATAAAAATTTTATGAAGAGGGCTCTATTAATATTTCCTTTTTAAAGATTAATCAACTGAAGCTCAGAGAAATATAGTAAGTAATAAGTAAGAGTAAGTAATAAAAGTAATAAGATCACACAGCTATAAGTAGAAGGGACTGGATTAGAACCCATGTCTGTTTGACTTCAAAGCCCACGCTGTTACCGACCACATCGCCCTGCCTTCCAGCTCATGGCAGCAAATGGAGAGAAGATGTTTATTAGAATGAACTCACTAGTCTTTTAAAATATTCTCCTTAAGCCTTAGGCCTAGGCTGCTCTCACAATAGCAAACTGCAGCCCTATGGCTTGAGCAAGGCCAATTTATCAGCATTCTGTTTGTCCAACACCTATTCATTTTTTAAGGCCTAGAACAAGACTCTCTGTATGAAGTCTTTGGCCTTATCTAGCTTCACCCTCCTATCCAGGAAGAACAAAAACAAAAGTAATTTACTGCTTATTTATCTGTGCTGATACAGCACCTTGAACATACAGAATATGTAGGCTAGGTACTTATTTAGCCATCTTTCACACTTTTCATGCCTACCTCCTTTGAGCCTTCCAAGAAACTTATGAGGTATTTCTATTATCTTCCTTTTACAGATAAAGAAACTAAAGACTAGAAAGTTTGTTATTTGCCCAAGGTCATGGAGCTAGTAAATGTTGGATCTGGAATTTGAACCCAGATAGTCTGATGGAAAATAGTGAGCTCTGAACACCATGAACAGAGCTTCTGACACTATGTCATACTGACTCTGGGTCTGGTCATTACAAAGCTTGCTACTTATGTGACAGGCAGTGAGCTAAGGGCTTTGCACATTTTGAATTCTCACAATAATCCTGCAAGACAGATGTTATTTGCTTATTTTACATATTAAGATGCTGAGGTTCGGGCAAATTAATAATCAAATTCTCATAGCTAGCCATTAGCAAGATTCAGCTTATTCTTTTCCCTAATATGCAGACCAGGTTTCATTCATCTGTGGACCACAGTTACCTATTATGACGCTTGGCACCTGATAAGGGCTCTATACATGTTTGTCAAATCAATTAATTTTACCACTATTCTTCTATCCTCTCTTCATCCATTTAACTTCTATTCATCCTTCTATTCTCAGCTCAGTAATCACGTCCCTAACTTGCTGTCTAGGCCAGATGCTCCTTTCCTAAGCCCTCATAGCACGCATACCTTTCTTTTGTAGAACTTATTAGAGTTGCACTTTTAAAATTTAATTGTGTAATAGTTTAATGTCTAGACTGTCAGCTTCTTCACTGGACTGGAAGTCTATGTAAAACATTTAATTAACTGTTGTATTCCAATGCCTTTTACCACGTAGTTGCTCAATAATATGCTTGATGAATGACTGACAGATTCTTTGAACCACAGGGAGATGAGAGCTTTGTCATCCCACTAAGCACAAAAGGGACTAATGATATAGCTTACAACTCAAGCTTTTGAAACGAACCCTCCTTTTAAGGTAAAAGGGTCTTAGGTCAGTAGTTAGAATACTTTTGTCTTACCCATGAAAATCATCCTTTTTAGAAGTCCATTTTCTCACATTATGCTGTGACACTATCTTTATGGCCCATGAACTATTTCTAGGCAAACTCTGGACCTCTTTTCTTTGCTGAGTGCATCAATACAGCACTCCTTCCCAAGACACTGGAGGGAGTTGTGAACCAGCAGATCAAAGCTCGGAATTCCAGAGGAGGACTAGCTAGCCCTTTGTGTTATCTCCTTTTCATGTTTTCCCGCTGCCTTTTGCCCATGGGCTCCCACATCTCCCTGACATGGCTCTCATGCCTGTGAAGGAGCCGTTTTGAGAATGGAAAGTTCCTTCAACATTCACATAAATAACTAGGTTCTATGGGAGGAAGAATTTTGTTAGTCTGACAGGAACCCCACTCTAACCTGGAGATGTATTACAAACACTGCCACTTCTGCAGTCCAAGCTACCATCGTTTCTGCCCTCTGCACATTCCCTCTCTTCCCCTCCAATTCAGTCAGGGTAATCTTCTTAGAGCCCAAAACTGATCATGTCACTCACTTGCTTAATACCTATCAATGGCTCCCCATAGACCTTGGGATGAACTCAAAATTCCTCACGTGGCCTCAGCATGATCCTTCTCCTGCCTTCTTCTCTCCAGCCTCTTCTCCGCACTCTCCCCCTGGCCTCTAAGCTTTAGCCAGTTCTCTCAGTTCTTCCAACATATACTTTTTGCTTCATCAGAGCTCTTGCCCATAGCCTTCATTCTGCCTGGGATGCTCTATCTCCTCAACCCTAACTTCCCTTTGTGTAGCTAACTCTAAAATGTCACTTCCTGGAGAAGGGTAGAGGGAAGGGATAGTTAAGGAGTTTGGGATTGACATGTACACACTGCTATACTTAATAAGGATAACCAACAAGGACCTACTGTATAGCACAGGGAACTCAGCCTAATGTTATATGGCAGCCTGGATGGGAGGGGAGTCTGGGGGAGAATGGATACATGTGTATGTATAACTGAGTCACTTTGCTGTGCACCTGAAACTATCACAACATTGTTAATTGACTATATACTCCAGTATAAAATAAAAAGTTAAAAAAAATAAAGTGTCACTTCCTCAGAGAAGACTTCACTGACCCCTAAACTAGATTAGGCCACCTGTAGCACCCTCCCATTGTACCCTGCAATTTCATATTGCGTTACTAACATTTGGGATTATTTGTTCAATGCCTACTTTTCCTGTGAGCTTATAAGCTTCCATGAGGGTTGGGCCTATGCCTGTCTCATTCGTGTAGTCATAAGTCCTCAACAAATGTTAGCTGCTATTATTCTCATCATCATCATGCAGCAAACACAGTGCTTGGTACAGAGCAGATGTTTGATAAGGATTGGTGTAATAAGTCTTCATTATTAACACAAATTCTCTTAGGTTAGATACATTACAAATTAGATACTTTTGTCACACTTCATGTTGTCTTTCCTTTTAAACATTAAATTTTTTCCTTTAGTTCTTATCTTAATTCTTTCAAAACAGTATGTTCTTTTTTATTTCTATGTGTGAGTTCCAATACAAAAAAAAGCATGAGCTACTGAGCAGTCACAGAATAATAGAATCAGAAAAGGGATCTAAGAAGCTATTGATACAATTGGATGGACTAGCATAGTCTGCCCTTTGTGTCCATGTGGTGTGTAATTCAAAGAGCCAAGGATGTCAGAAAGCCTGCATCCAGGAGGGAGGATAAAAGTATACAAAGAGCTAAAGCAGTTGAGCTGCAATACAAGCATCACCAGGAAGTTCCAGAGAGAGAAAAATTTCTTTAAAGTTTCAGCTAAATATTTCACCAGCTCTTCCAATTCTGTTTATATTTGTGTCAGCCTCTTCAGGCCTTGCGGAAATATCTAAGGTTAAACCACGTATTTGTATGTGAATTGTTCGGTATTAATGGAATACTGAACTCTACCCAGAGCACCTGTGTGGAGAATAATCAGATAGACATTTTGTACAAAGCAGAGAAGTGGCTCAAAACAAGATGGAAGCAAACTCAAGAAATAATCAAGCTGCTCTGTCCATGGTAGATATGATGATTTAGATTCAAAAACAATCTCAATATTGAGTATTTTCATTTAAGCTCTACATTTGTATTTATCTGAGATTGTTACTTAAGTATGAGTGGAATGTAGCCACTAGGTCTGATAAAATGTCCTTTGGAGGTGGGTGGAAAAGGCCATTCTTTTTTTTTTTTTTGGCCATTCTTAATTTCATCAGTGGAATGGGATATACTAGGTATTGGGACCATAGTTCATCCCCGTGCCAATATAATGTCCAGTTAAAACCTATGGACTGTGTAATGGAGGGTGGTCTCAGAGTTCGGAGGGGCTTTAAAAGTCATCTACTCTGTTCGCTGATGCTTGAATCTTTGATAGCAAAGCTAAATATATTACTTGGAATTTCTTCAAAATGTAGATTCTGACTCATTAGGTCTAGGTTGGAGCTTGAGAATCTGCATTTGTAATAAGCTCCCAGGTGATGCTTATACCTTGGTTCATGGACCAGATGTTAAGCAGCAAGGCTTTACTTATAATGTCGCTATTATTTGCCTGTTAAGTCTCTGCTTGAATGTCTCCAGTGACAAGGAAATCACTTCTCTTGAAGCATATCTTCTGTATAGGAAGGATGCCTTTGTGTTCTACCCAACAAATCTATCTATTTGAATATGTAATAATAATGATAATAATAAAAAAATAACAGCTAATATCATTTTTGGTTATTGTGGGTGTTCTGTTCATAAAAGGTTAAAACAAGCTTGATGGATCGGCCAAGCTCCCTAAAACAAGCACATTCATCCTTGAGTCCCTGGGGGTCCAATACTTGTGTTCAATACCTAGCTGTCTTGGGAGTGGCCATAGGAGAACTGAGCCCTCCCCACTCCTTCCTCCCCTTGCTGGCATCACCACATCTTCACACACATCTCTGCTGCCACACTGGCCATCTTAATGCTTCTTTTTTCCACTTCGCTTGGGTTACAGGTGGGGGCTAGGGACTGAACTTGAAGAGAGGTATCAAAGTCAGGGAGGCTGTAAAAATAAGGAGTCCAGACTACAGGAAAGATGAGTGGCTGCAGGAAATGCTAGAGATCATTTAGTCCATTCATTTATATATATATCTTGCATTTATTAAGAACTTTCCATGTGTCCAGCATTGTGCTAAAACTTTCACGTGGATTGTTTTAAGCCTCATAGCAACCCTATGAGGTATTTATTATCATCTCCAACTTTCACATAAGAAGTAAGGTATGTGTTTAAATAACTTGCCCAAGATTGCTCAGCCAATATAGGAAGTTTCTGAACTTAGTCGGACTGCAGAGACTTTGTATGTAAACATTCCACTGTACTACTTCCTGATCTATACGATAAGGAGACTTACGCTCTGATGAAAAAGGTGAACAAGAGACTTGCTCCAGGTCACACAAATAATGCAAAGGTGAGCTTGAAAAATCTGAACTCAGGCCCAAGTAGAATCCTGTTGAATGTATAATCCCCTCCCCAAATGAGTATGGCTGATAAGAAAAATTGTTCTTTGTTTCTTCTTTATAGTAAGCTATGTTCAACAACACTTTCCCATCTACTATTTATGAAACCACAAGTTTCCAGTCTTTATGTCCTTCTCTAAAAAATAATTTCCTGAGTTAAATTTGCTCAGCAACATCCATAAATGGCACTATGGTACTCATTTACTAGGCCTTTGGAAGTCCTTGGTATTTCTCTGTCTCATGTATAGTCATGCAAGGGTAGGGTCTATTATCATGGTCTTTGTAGTGTCTAAAAGCTAGATATTATAGGATTTCTAGAGGGTAATTATCGCTATTCTGCTACAAATGTTCAATCTCTGTCTTTGTTGACTGTTCCCTTTCTTTGATGAAATTCACTTTGTTTTGCTTCTTCTCTGACCCTGGTCTAATGTGTCATTCTATTCATCTGGAGCAGGCTACCCTTTTCAGTTCACTGAGACCATTCCAATTTATTCAAAATCCCCTTCAAATCCCATTTTATGCTGTGTGATCTTTTGGAGCTATGTCCATTTCTCCCTTATATGCCAGATTAATTATTTCACTACGGGTACTGTAACACTACTGGTGTTTCCAAATACAGAGACATAGAATAATAATAATTGCATTGATGGTGATGATGATGATGATTTAGCTCACCCTGTGCCAGGCATTGTTTAAATACTTTGGACATATTAACTTTTATAGTCCTTACAACAATCATATGAGGTTGATTCTATCATTATATCCATTTTATAGGTGAGCAGCCTGAGGCGCAGAGCAACTAACTAACTTGTCTAAGCTTATGGAGCCAGTAAATGACAGAACTGGGCAGTCTGTGTGGCTCCATTACTTATGCTCTTGACTACCATTATACATAGCACAAAAGTTTTTGGCTTTACCAGCTATTCCCTTAATTGCTGTGAGACTCAGTTCCCTTATATGTAAAGCGGCTAACTGAAAGAGTTCAGCCATTGTACATGTAGCCCAACGGCCAATGGGGGAGCTTAATTAGTCCCTAACAACTTCTTAATACTAGTAGCTATCTGTTGCATTGATTACATGCATGGCCCTCCATACTCATAATCTCATTTCAGCCTTCCTATATCCCTATGAGATAGGTTCTATTAATAGCTCTAGTTCATGGTTGTGGGCAAGCTCAGAAAGTTGAAATAACTTTCCCCAGGCTCTTCAGCCCATGCTGTTGCTATACCCACTTATCAGCTGACTCTAGAACCCAGATACAGGTAAAATTATTGTCTTAATGGGATTTTCAAAGGTAATTATGATCACAGTGCAATTACTTTAGAACCATAATTCCTCTAAAGATGTAATTCCACTGTGACAGAATTGAAGTTTGAACCAGGTCAGCTGAGGCCAGAACCGACACCTCTTATAGAAAATGGGAGGATTCCATTTAGCTCATGGCATCAGAACAGCCCTGTCTTTTTGTTTATATAATTGACTTGCTATCCAGCCAAACTTCAAGGTGAAAAATGACCTGTGGACTGTGGAACTCAAACTTCTCACTTGAGTCATTGCACATCACCAGCAGTACTGTACCCTGCAGACTGAGCAGGCAGTGAGGTGCTTGCTGAACCTAGACTCAGCAATTCTGGGCTGATTAAATGCAAATGAATGAAAACAGCTATAAATTTACCTGCAGTCTAGTGATGTAAACTTTTTGGCACAACTCTACCCAAAATCCTTATGGCACAGGGACTTGTTTTAATGCCAGTTTTTATTTAATTATATAACAGAATAATTAAATATTAAAGTATGTCCAATTGGGCCTTCATTCAGGGTGGGCTGGATGCAAAGGTACAGTAGGAGGTTTAGCCCAAAGGTCAGTAATCCCACAGCATCGACCCCAGGAAACCAGCCTCTTAGAGATCCGCTAAAGCAAAGCATCAAACAAGCAGAAAGACAAACTACTGAATAACAGAAAGAAGAGAAATGCTTTCCTCTTGCTTTAATTTTCCCTTAGCCCTTGGTGGTGGCTGTATTTAATAATTTTGTTTGCCATGGCTGAAAAGTCAATCTGTCTTTGCTCTAGAGTGCTCAGGGAATCAGTGATTGAGCCATTATGATGGAGGGGCCCGCAAAGATTCAAGCATCTATCCTGAATATGTGCATCCAGGAGACGATATCTCCTCACTCCCCCTCCTCCGGGGCAGCCTGCCTGTAGCCTTGCTGCCAGCTTTTCCATTTCAGACCATCTCCCAGTTTATGAGTGAGCTGGTGTTTGCTTATCTTTCTCTTCTGTTCAGCACACTTGCTCCTGTTAAATGAATCACAAGAGCAGCACAACTAAAGTAGCATTTTTGCTTTGTGAGCCAAGCACCAGCGGGTAGCAGTCAGCTGAGTTAAACAGGCATTTTCTTTCTCCTCCTTTTGCAAATTTCAAAAAATTTTCATGCAGCAATAAAAATGACATGCAATGATTCATTTAGTTTGCGGTTGAGAAAAATGAGGATCAGCAAGATTAAGCAATTTGACCAAGATTAGATAGCTAAGTGGAACTATGTCATATACACATTTAACAGATTGAACTTGTGTGCTGCCTCTAGAATTTAACCTGAATGCAAGTTCTAAATTCCACTATCTTGAGTAATTCTCACAAACAAACTAGGAGCATGAATTGAGTTTATAATTCATATGCAGAAACTGGCTTGATGCAAACTGAAAAAGCAGGTCCAGGAACTTTTCTAGTGTCTACATAGTAGCAGTAAATGCTTTTAAGTGTTTGATGAATGAATATGCCCAGAGTGGAAAGAAAAAACAGTTTGCTCAGAACCAAAAATTCATGGTGTTAATTAATCTACACTGAGTTTAAAAAGATAAGTTAAATGTATCTCATCAGTTTAGAAGTAATTGTAAGTGGAAGCTATTTGATTGTTTTAAGATCATCTGTTAACATCAGTGTACATTAAAAAGTAGTAAAATATTTTTAACTACAAATATTGATTTATAAAATTTGGTCACTTATTGAACTCTGAATTAACTCTTCCTCTTTTTTTGGGTTCATATTCTGAAGCATAATTTTCAGATAAGTGGGCTTATCTAAAAATATAGACCATTTCTTCTGAGAACTATAGAATGTTAGACCCAAGGTGACCTTAGAACCATTTAATTCATAATCCTTAATTTGCAGATGAAGAAATAGAGTTGATCAGGGTAAAATGACTTGCCCAAGGTCAAAGACTTGATTATGGCAAAGCTGGGATCAGAACCTAGTTTCCTGGACTTTTGAGATAACATGAGTCATAGTAATAAAAATAAAGCATGACTAAATAGTAATATTTAAGGATGAAAATTGAACAGAAACAACCTTGAATATCCAGATCAATGTTTAAGCTGTTGAAATGGAAATTATGGAAAAACTTAACCAGTTTCACTTTATGAAAAAAACATTCATTTACTTAATGCCACAACAGAACATGAATCTATTCTCACTGTAAAGTGCAAACAGAAGTTTTATAGTATAGAACATTATAGTAGCTCTTTTTCCTTCCTGATTCTACAGCCTCCTCCAGAAGTAGCCATTGCTGATATTTTAGTTGTCATCATGCATATTCTTGAGCTTACCTCACTCTCTAAGGGGCAGAATTTGGTATTCAGATGTCCTTTTCTGATTACAGCCTGGAAAATGTTCTAACTTGTTTGAGACTACTGTTTTAACGAACATGAAATAGGAGTTTAAGCCTAAATATGGAGTTAGCTGGCATGCAAGCCACAAACAGAGTGACCCCAATCTCTTAGATTTCTATAGTAAGTTTTTTTTGTATTTGTCTATTTATTTTCAGCTAAAGAACTTCAAAAAAGCCTTCCATACATTTCCTCCCAACAATCCTGGGTGTCAGGAGGAAGGAATTGTTGTGTTCTCCATTATAGAATAGGAAACCAAACTCTGGAGAGATTAAGTGGGTGCAGTCTATTGATTGTATTAATGGCTCCAATTCTTCTCCCCTCTTTGATTCACTTCCTTTGCCATTTCACCGTGAGTGCCCTCCCTCTTGGACTCTGGTCCCGAGCAGGTGACTTACTTTGGTCATTGGAGTGTTAGCAGACATGGTGTTAGAGCAGTCTCAGAAAAGTGCTTGTGCCTTTCTGCTTGTGCTATAACCCTCTGCTGTCACCACGAGAAGGACATGCCTGGTTTACCTGCTGGATGATGAGACATGTGGAGTAGAGCCAGGTCACCCCAGCAAATATTAAAGCCACCCCAGACCAGTCAACAGCTACCTGCCCCCAGATACATAAGTAAGCCTGTACTAGGTCAGCCAAACCTTGCAAACTTGTGAGCTATATAAATTTTTTTGTTGTATGCCACTGATGTTTATGGCTGCTTGTTATGTGGTATTACTGTAGTAACAGGAAATTGACACAGTGGTAATAACTATAAATGAGAATCCAGAAATTTAACCAAGACTCTGCCTCTAAGCCTGGTGCTCATGTCATTTGGCCCAATCTTGCCTTTTTGCATTTACACATGCTATTACCTTTGCGTGGAATTCCTATTTCTGTTCCTTGTATTCTTCCTTTAAAATGCAGATTAGGTACCATCTCTTTTCAGAAGCCTTCTCTGATCTTCCCAAGAAAGAGTTAACTATCCTTGTGGGTGCCACCTCTCCCTTTTGCATATTTTTATTATTTCATTAATCTCATTGCAGAGCAATTTGTTGTTTATTTGCGTGTATTTCTGAAGGGAATATGATTTTATTTGAACTCTTTTAGAAATCATCATATTGCCCTCATTAATCTTTTTAGAATTATAGTAATTGATAGAAGAACATGATAGAAGAAAGGAATAATTTCTTGCTGAATGATTTTAAGCATATTTCTGATTTGGTTTTGCCTGCTATCTAAGTTAGGATCCCTAGGTCAGGTGAAGGTTCAAGAACAAAGAATCCATTAATTCAGCACATATATATTATGTATACTGTGTACCATTACCATGAGTAACATAGGACAGGTCTCTACTCCAATGGAAAAAAAGATTAACAAAAGGCAAACTAAATAATTACAGATAGTGACACATTAAAGAAGGAAAGAAAAAAAATGGTATGATGAGATAGAAATTCAGGTGAGGTGGTCAGGGATATTGACATCCTCACTTGGTACTTAATGGTGAACATGCCTCCTTTCCTGGTTTTACTGCAGGGTTTAATCTTAACTTGATTATACATTTTCTGAGAATAAAAATTGGGTGCAATGTTCTTTACATCTTACATAAACTCTAGGCACAGAGAATAGCTTGCTGGCTGATTTATTAAATTCATTGTGTGTGTGTGTGTGTGTGTGTGTTTGTATGGTGTCTTCCCTTCAGATTTTGAAATTTATGCTGTTTGCTTGGAGGGTTATTATAAGTCTGTAAATTCTACAAATAAATTTCATATTCCTTGGTAATACTTCTGGGCTTCTTCTGAGATTTCCCATTTGGAGATGGTCATAGGCTTTATTTTGAAGATGTATGTCAAAGCATAAATCCTGAATGCCATGACTGTTGGCTGTAATTCTTCCTGGAGAAGTCAAGGATGCAGTTGTTCTTTGCCTAATGTTAGAGGGTATGAGAAAAGTAGCTAGAGTGGATCCTCAGCTCTTATATTAGATATAATCTGTTCTTCTTCATTCATCTGGTCATCTGGGATTATGGTCATCTACAACTCTGGAGAATTTAGATTTAACAAATAATTACAGAGCACTGATACTGGCCAGCCACTGTGTTCAGAAATTTTACACACATTATCTCATAATTGCATAAAGACAGGGCTATGAGTAGGTACTATTTTCAAGTCTATTTCTTAGGTGAGGAATCTGAGGCTTGGAGTTTAAGTAACTTGCCCAGGATCACAAAGCCCAGTTATTTCCCAGAGACAAGATTCAAATACAAGTTTTCTGACTTGAAACAGGATTTAGAGGTCTTTCATTTTTGTCAGGAAATGTTTATCAAGTACCAGGCTCTGTATACAAAAATGATCAAAATGGCATGGGGAAATTCCCGTGAGATGATTTTATGTCACCCCATAAACCTCCGAATAAGAGAGGGAGAAGAGAAAAGGAAAGAGTGGGTTTGAGGGGTTCTGTGTGGCAGTTTGTCAATTTAGAAGAGCAATTTTTGCATTGAATTCCCTGGAGAGCCAGCAGTTCCCAATATTCTGTTCTCACCGAAGACACAGTCCCCTAGGGATGGAACTGACCGGCAATGGGTTGATCAGGCATCCCAGGCAGTAAGCCTTGCGTCATGCCCCGTGACTGTAGTTTACGTGCTTTTTCCAACCTCCTTGGACCAGGGGACACCTGGGACAAACTGGCTTTCATATTTTCCTTCAAAGCAAACTGGTCAAGTAAATTTTTCTTTTATGAGGGTTGGTTTTCTATCAGCATTTAGTTTTTATGTATTCAGACTTTCCTCTAATATGCATAATTGCTGAAAGAAAAAGGCTGTAGAACAGCCATGAATTATGGCTTTTAGGGGAATGAACATTGCAGTTAATGTTGCAAGACAGCTTCCATTATAATCCTGTTTTCACATCCTTATGATTTTTTAGGGGGGATTAAGGGGAGGTAGAACTTTCCTTTGAGCTAAAATTTTCCATGGTTTGACTCAGCCCAAGGTGATTTTCAAAAATGAAACATTTGCACAGATGCCTCCATTTATTTCTTGAGTTATTGTATTTGGAAAATGCTGTTCATTTTTACTCCAAGTATTAATGCATAAAATATTCCAAGTATGAATGGCTATTAAAACTTCAGTCATCACATGCCACTTGTCTCAGGAAAGACATCTGAGTACCACTGTAAAAGAATTATAATCCCCAAAGGCTAGATTCTCTGTATAACCATATTATAGCATTTAGTGCAAAACTGGTTAAAATATTTCATTATTTTCAGAGTTTCACTGTAGTGCTTGGTTAGCACACAGCTTTTCACAGTGGAAATAAATATTTAGGTTACTTTGACTACTTTCAAATTTATAATGAACTCTAAAGTGACAAAATACATTTAAAAATAATTTCTATACTTTTTGAACTATATTAATTGTGGTTTTAATTCTTTAGCTTAGATCTGTTTTAAGTGTGTCTCTTGTAAATAACACAGTATTGAGACAAAAAATATGAAACCAACTTTTGGGGATCAGAATTACTAATAATTATCATAAAACCAAAACCAATTCTTCCCGTATCTGAGAATATCTATTTAGAACTTGGGACACGTACGTAGTAGTGTTTTGGTCTATTGGTTTGTGTCTCTAACTTGTTTTTCTCTTCCACCTATTATTGGTATAGTTTGATATTCTGAAACATAATCTTTTCTGTGGCTATTTTTTGTTTTATATGTATGACTTTAGATAATTTATTTGTTTTACTTATGCTAAAATACTGCCAATGTACCTAGTGACTAAGCTGAGAAAACATTAGGTATATTGTAAAGTTTGATACAAATTAAAATTGTATTATCACTTAAAATAATAATACAATTAATTGTTTGCAATGATATTGAAATATTGTTGAGAACCGTCTTGTATGGTCAGTAGTTCTTTCTCAGCTTTTCCACTTGGTGACAATCTTTACATTCTTGTCCAAAATGAATGACATCTTCATTAGGTAAATATTTCACATTGAATAACCTCTTGGTCTCTTTTAGAATTTTGTACCTTTATTCTGTTCAATGCAATATTTTATAAGCTTATCATCCTGATTAGTTATCCTTTGAATATTATCTCTATAGTCTTTAAATCTTATTCTTTTCTTTTGTGACTGGAGATCAGGCATTTTATAGAAAATGGCTAGGTGTTTTCTCATTGCAAATTCTGTTCTGGTACATACACATGCACATATATGCATCCATACACACATATATGAAATATACATATATCATAGACTGTACTATATATACTATGTTTCTCATTATATACACATATATAATATGCAAATATTATACACAATATATTATGACCTATACACACAATATATAAGCATATAACATATATATTATAAATGTATATATAACAAGACATATATATCATATATTAGCATATGGAATATACATATACATAAGAAATATGTATATACATATATATTATATATTTTATATATCATTATGTTATATATGTGTATACATATTTCTTAGGTATATGTGTATTATATATATAATATAATATGCATATTTCTTGCTAATGTCTAGGCTACATTATTTTCTGATTCTTTCCCCCTTTTTCCTGTAGCATATCCACACAGCCGTTCTCATCATCTGGGAGGAGGTTAGATTTCTGTGTTCTCCTTTCAAGGTCTCTTTTTTCTCTCTTACTCTCATTATCTGCTTAAGAATGAGCTCTCCTCTCCTCTTATCCTTCATAGTTCTGTTTCATCATTCAGAGTTCATTTAGCTCTATGTTTACTTCCTCAAGGAGGCCTTCTCTGATTATGTCTCCTGTTCCCCCCACCCCCAAGTTGGTAAGCTTCCTGTAATATACTGGCATAGCACTCTCTGTTCATCATCATAACGCTTATCTCATAATTATGGTCATTTAATGTCTGATTCCCCTGCTAGAATGAAAGTTCTCCAAGGGGAGGCTTTGGGATTTGACTTGTCTGCTGTTGTAACCCCAGGCCTTATCTTAGTGGCAGACTTAGGGTAACATACATATTTATGGAATGGATGGATGAATGAATCGCCTGCCTGCCATTCTCATTTTAAAAAATAAGTTCTATATTTAAAGTCATTAGTCAGTATGACTAGGCATTTAATATAGTTTTTCCTATAATTGCTATAGAGGACAGGCTAGTTATGGTACTCAATGGCTGAAAGCATTTCAACAACTTTTGCCCATGGGGAACTATAATTTCACCTTATGATATCATAAACCACTCAAGGATTTCATGTAGTTACCAGAACCTTGGGGTAAAATTATAACGCTGAAAGCTCTTGCTGCCTATTAGTCATTTGGTACATGACACAAAGCAAAATATATTCTGCATTCTCAGACTTCAGTTTGGCTCTTAGTATATTGCCTGCTCGATTTTATATTTGACCTGCAAAATATTCAGCTCCCTGAAAGCATAATCCATCTAAAAATCTAAGGTAATTTGCAAGTACTAGATGCACCTCAAGCGGTAATTAAGTGAACATATTATGAATTTCTTATTTGTTCTGATAATTATTTTTCTCAAATTACATTCCTGAAATGCTGAGCAGAGCTTTGGGAGCTGCGAGCATTACTACCCTTGCATGGTTAAGAAGTTTTTTTGTAAAAATTAATTAATTTTTGGCTGTGTTGGGTCTTCATTGCTGCGTGTGGGCTTCCTCTAGCTGTGGCAAGTGCGGGTTGCTTTTCCTTGCGGTGCGCGGGCTTCTCACTGCGGTGGCTTCTCTTGTTGCAGGGCACGGGCTCTAGGCGCGTGAGCTTCAGTAGCTGTGGAGCACGGTCTTAGTTGTTCTGTGGCATGTGGGATCTTCCCGGACCAGGGCTCGAATCTGTGTCCCCTGCATTGGCAGGCGGATTCTCAACCACTACGCCACCAGGGAAGCCCTTAAGAAGTTTTTGAACATAGCTTAATAGGAGGCAGAACGTTGTGCTGAAAATTGTGATGGATCTGAAATGAGGAAACTTTGGTTCAGGTAGCAGCTTGAACTTTCAAAAAATCACTTAACTTCTCCGAGCCTCAGTCTTCTCTGTTATTAAATGTCTTTTCTGCCTTCCAAAGACATAAGGGATAAATTGAGGTGCTGGAGTGAAAGCGTTTGGGAAGCAATGGAGAGGTTTAAAAATCATTTGTATCATTATTATTTGTCATAGTAGTGAAGCAAAATAGTCATTTTCTAAAACCATGTAAAAATGAAAAGAAAATCACTGGATCAGGCTAAAAGCTTGTATTTCCTATATGTAATACTTTCTCTTCTTTCAGCACTCAATTGTAGATAAGAACTAGTGTGGGCCTGTGCCGATGGCAACCTTATGTGAGTACACGGGCATCTCCTTTCATTCCTCTAGGTTAGCTGGAAACAATGATTTGTCCAGTGATTTACAAGATGTGAAGAGCAGGGTGAGAAATAGGTTAATAATGGTTCAAAGAAGAAGCTGATAAGCCAGTTGCTATCTCCACAGAGGAAAGAACAAGCGTGAAAAGGCTCACAAAGCAACACAAGGAAGAGCTTCTTGGCAGTGTGGGTCAACCAGTGACAGAGATGAGGGGTTCTTTTCCGAAACTCGTTAGAAGATGGACTTTTGTGCTACTGGTTTGGCTGGAAGGTGCAGAAGCAGCATAGGTCAGTTTGACAGTGGGGAAGGGAGAATTCTGGGTGGACCATGAAGAACAAAACTGTTATAGGTCCATTATCCAAGATGTCTACCAGCTGGGCTAAAATTAAGGCTGGGGCTCTGAGTCAAATCATTGCCCCAATGCTGGGAGAGGACCAGAGCTAAACAGGATCACAGTATGAAAGTGACTGGAGCCTTAAACTTGTTAATAGGCAAGGCACCACTTATAAGATGGAGGTAAAGTTTAGTCCTGGAACATGTCATGATTCAAGGGTAAAGGGCCAGGAGCAAAGTGACCTGATGCTCGCTCATGTGAGAACTGACCTACAGAGATGGTTTTTCAATCTTTTTTAAGAAATTTATCTATTTATCCAATTTTTTCTTCCAGTTTTATTAAGATATAATTGACAGACAGTACTGTATAAGTTTAAGGTGTATAGCATGATGATTTGACTTATGTATATCGTGAAATGATCACCACAATAAGTTTAGTGAACATCCATCATCTCATGGAGATACAACATTAAATCCTTCTCCAATTTTATTGTACAAATGAAACACCTAGGGATCTTGTTAAAAATGCAGATTTTGATTTAGTAGGTATGGAGTAGGGCTGAGATTCTGCATTTCTAACAAGCTCCCGGAGATGCCAAATCTATTGGTACTTGGACCACACTTCTGGGGAGAAATGATTTAGATAGCACAACTTAAATTCTCCCTGAATGAAATTGGGATTAGTTCCTGAACCTGGTTGGCGGGAAGATAAGAAAGAGGGCTGTGCCTGAACGTGAGGGAGAAGTGACCTCAGCTATAAGAAGTAGAGAAAGAGGGAACTGATCTTGGCGGGAAGCTATGCTGGCTGCCTTTTCCTTTGGTCTGTTCCACAAACCTGATGGTTGGTGTCTTCTCCCTAAAATTCATCTAACTGTGCAGTGGTACATATGTTCCTTGCTCTACGTAAGCAGAATTATCTAGTCTAAATTAACCCATATAAAAAACCAAGAGAAGTCTCTCCCCTCCTTCAGGGAACAGGTCTTTTCTCAAAATATATGCAGAATATATAGGGGCCTTTTGGAGGAAGTTTTCTTAATACGAAGAAATGGCTGATGGGAGAATTTCAGGACCTGTGGCAGGAAGAAAGATTTGAGGTGCCTCTGATATTATTCTTTCTAGGGGTGAGCAACCCTTTTACATGAGTGTCAATTCAGTAAAACTAAAAATGTTAGTAGAATGTTTTTACTGTCTTATTTTATATACATATTTTGTATAATCTACTTTTTTTACTTGATGATATTTAATATATCTAGTTCATTTTTTTTGTTAACAGCATCATTATGTATCAGCCTCCTCTTAATGACTATGAATTATGTCTAGCCTTTAATAGTATAAACAATAGCTTGATGAATAGAGACTGATTTAGTCTCTTTGAACAAAATTTATGTGACCTGAGCAGTGCTGAAGGTGGAGTGGAGTACCAGTTTGAGGGATTTAACAGGGGGATGATTAATTAGCACCAGAGGTCATAATCAGACACTACAGCTTCATTTGGAGCTTTCCAACTGCAGGCTAAGAGGAGAACTTAAGTGATCATTTCACAGGAAGCGGAGGCAGGGGAGCAGGGCAGCATCTGAGACTGTGACCTTATGCCACAGTGGTGGTAGATGGAAGACACTCTGCAGATAAATAGCTGCTTCTTCGTAGTGTATGAATTACCCAGGAGGGCATAGTCTTGCTGCAACACTTCCCTGGGTAGGGTTGTAATGATGCTGATTGTGAGGGTGGGATGGGAGTTAATCCTTCCTGGATCTGTGTCTCTCTTACTTCGTCATCACATACTGAGTCACATACTATACTGTGTGTGCACAAATTCAAATGTCGCAGCCTCAGCAGCTGTCTCTGCCCTTGAATCATCTTTGCACATGAACAGCTTTCCCAGACTAAGTCCAGGGGTGGGGAAAGGGCTGGTTGGAGTAAATCAGGTTGGGGAGGACATTCTTACTGCATGTATAAATGAAACACTGAGTGGGAATAATTCACAGTCAGATATTGTTGGAAATGAATCCTGCCTCTACCATTTATTACCTATATGACCTTGGATAACTTACCTAATTTCTTTTAGCCCTGTTTCCTCATTTGTATGGATGCAGTAAAGTTTAAATGAGAAAAATCCATGTAAAGCAATTAGCATAGTCCCTGGAACATAGCGGGAGTCCAATAAATATTATATTATTTATTGATGATATTTTCAGTTCCTATTCCTGACGTTATGTCTGTGGTCTTATTATGAAGCTAAGTAGTTCATATATGATCCTCAGGATGCTGATTGATCATCATTTTAAACACATAAACCACAGGAAATGCACATATTTATATACCTACTTTCACATTCTTATCTACAGTAAGATTCACTTCCATTAATTCTACGTCTTTAGATCATGCATGAGAAAAAAGCCTAGTTCAAATATAACTTAAATAAACATTGATAGGTTCTGTTTTGGTTGGCACTGTTAAAGTTTTACTGTCTTTTGGCATTCTTTAGGCAGCAGCTTTTTGATAAAATGTGATGGTAAGTGCACTTCCAAGTTTGAAAAATATGAATGGATTCTGACAAAATGTCTGTCTGAACTTCAGCTATGCATAACATCATCTATATTATATGTATATATATATGATATATATAGTGCAACTGAATCTATATTATATAATAATATATTATTATATAATATTATATATATAGTGCAATTGAATCTATATTATATATACACACACACACACACACAATGCAATCAAATTGGCTAGAGCAGGCTTATATGCAGTTGCAACTGGGAAAAATGAGCCCCAACTGGCTGAATATCCCAGACTGAGTTCATAATAGAAGTGAACTCACAGTTAAGCCTCCTGACTTGCCACTGGATACACTGGTGGTTAGATCACATAGCTTCTGATTTGATAAAGAACCAAAATGTCAAGTTGAGACTAAATCATAAAAATCCAACATTCACCTTAATTCACATTATTAATGGAACTAAAATATGTATTTTAGACATAAAAGGAGTCCCTTTGGGGGTTGCCACATAGATATTTATTGAGGATGAAAATGAGATTTTTCACAGGGCAAACCATCAAACTTAGCATCAAACATCTATCTATTCAATATCAGGACTTTGCCTTTTGTATCACAGTACCTCACCCCCTACCAGGGCTCTCCATCTATCCATTCCATAACATTGAGTATGGAATGGTCTGAATGCTTTGAATGATTGGGAGACCAAGTGGTGAGGTGTGGTCAAGATGAGTCCAGTAGGATGGAGACAGAGGGTGGGAGCACCTCTTACCTGCAGTTGAAGGGTGTAGCCAGGTGATTTCCACATTATGTCCAGCAGTGACCTGGAGTAATTGTTCTTTCTAATTACAAATGTGTGTGTCCATTTAAACTGTTTTAATTTTTATATAATATAAATGTATGTGTGTGAACATACATACAGTCCATAGACATGTATATGGATAACTGTTTATAACTACAAAATATATATGTGAATATTTACAGATATCCTAGGACATATTCATTGATTTAGAAAGTATCTGTGTATAAAGACAGTGCTTGCTAAGTAGATTAATAATGTAAACAAAGTTATAGGCCAATTTTCCCCTAATTTAAGGGAAGGGTTTGCAAAAATTTGGCATGTTTTCTGTTTGTATTCAAATGAAGGAAGTGATGTTTGACATTCATTAAAGAAAACCCAGCAGGGTGTCTAATTGAAAACATTTTGCTGCTGTTAGTATGAATTACTGTATTTGAAAGTAATAAAGCTGCAGTTATTTAAAAAATTCTATAAAGATGCCGTCTCAAAATTATTTTGGTAGTAGGTAAGGAAATAAACAGATTGCATGCTCATTTGTTCAGTTTTCCATTTATCAGCCTGAATTAGCAAAGTCTTATTTTTTTTTTAAAGTTCCTTCGATTAAAGAATATTCAGGAAAGGAAGAGAAATATCCATTTTTCAAAACTCCTACTAAGTGTCACATACTGTGTATCTGATCCTTACTGGACCATTAAATATTTCTGACCTAACTCCACAATCTGCTGCCAGGGACCCAGAACCACCTAGGCTGTGGCAGCATTAATCTGTCTCATGTTCCCATTCAAGGATCCTATATCTCTGACCCCTGGCTCCACTATGGGCATCATGGTCTTAGGTTTTCTTTGCTTTGATAATCTGCTTATGTCAATCTCATGGCTCAAACACTATGGGTCACTCTTGGATTTGAAACTCATTTGGGTATACTCTCCAGCTGCAAGTGAGAGGTGCTCCTGCCCTCTGCCTCTTTGCTGCTGGACACATGCTGGTCACCTCTGCTTGGGCTCTTGGCCAAGTCCATTATCTGAATGAGTGGTTGACATATGCTTAGGCTCTAGGAATACAGGTGCGTAAGATAGATCTGATTTCTACTGTCATGGAGTTTATAATCTAGTGGTGGATGGAATAAGAACTTCAGACAGATATTTTACATCCATTATCTCCTGTAATCCTCTCAAATGAGGATACGGAGGCCATGGCAAGTAACCTGCCAAACTCCACACAAACATACATCAAATTTAGATTTGTTCAACACCAGGATTTTGCTCTTTGTATCACAGTACATTGTCCCTTACTGGGGGGCTTTATTCATTCCATAGCATCTAGTATGAGAACGTTTTTGTATGGTCTTATCAAAAGCATTTGATTGATTGATTGATCGATTAAAAAGTAATCCCTGCATAATGCTATAGCCCTATTCCTATGATGCTGCCATTTTTCATTCATTTATTAATTGAAGAACATTTGTAAAATATTTACTGTTTCCCCAACACTGTGAGGATCCAGTGATGAGCAAGACACAGTGGGACAATTAACAACTAAACAAATAGATAACACGACAATTTCAGTTTGTGTTAAGTCCTATGAAAGGAATAAACTGGATGGGAATGAAAATATGCTTCCGCAAGTCTCTGTGAAAGCATAGCATCTTAAGGATGTAAAGATTTTACTATGGAAGTGCTACTCAGTGAGGAACTCATTCTACCTGGACTTGAAATGCCGCAGACAGCAGGAGGGCATGTGTAGCAAATATTGCTGTTGTGACTATTGTTATGTCTGAATTACTCCCATTCTCACTTGGCTTATTATGTACTTTCTCATAACATAAATAATACATGAACATTGCAGAAAATATGAAGTGGAAATAATAAAATAAATATTTTCTGTAATTACACTGCTCAGATACCAGTACTGTTAACATTGTGTTATATTTCCTTCTATGCATGTTATATTTCCTGTACATATGCATGTTATAAAATTGGATATATATGGTTTTGTATCCCAACTTCTCACTTAACATTATATTTTGATTTTTTGACATTTTAAAAGCTCTTCAAAATCATCTCTACTGGATGCATTTTTATAGCACATAGGAACATTGTAATGCATTAACTGTGCTGTTGCTGGACATTTACGTGGTTTCCAAGTTTTTGCTATTTTGGGAAAGGCTGCAGTGAATCTTTGCAATAACCTGTTATCTATCAAGTTATTTTCTTTGGACAGATTCCTAGAAGTGGAAGTCAAGGGTGAAAGGGCATGAACCCTTTTAAGGCTCTTGATATAAATGGCCACATTGATTTATGAACATATTGTAACAACTTACAATAGCGGTGTATGCTGGTGCTAGTCTTAATGTGCTTCCATCAAGATTTAGAACTATCAATAGAAGACGCCTATTTTGATAGGTAAAATATCATTTCATTACTGTCTCAATTAGCGTTTCTTTGATTACAAGTAAGATTTAATATTTTTAAAAAATATTGGTCAATTTTGTTTCTTTTCTGAATTGCTCTTAATATTCTTTATTTATTACTTGATTTTAACGTTACTTATTGTATACATTCCTCTCTTCCTGGAAAGATTTAAGGCAGCTTAATGGTCACATAAAATACAAGATAGCATAAATTAAAATAGGGTGAAGTAGAAAAAGAAACTATATGAAGCCAGGAATGATGTTTAAAATGCATACCACAATGACAATAAATCTGCTATTAGTGCACAAGAATTTTGCCTCCAAGCTCTGTAGAACTGAGCTCAAAAAGAGAATCTTGCCATTTATCCGGTTCACACTGGCAGTGAAAGAGAGAGAGAGAGAACTAATTGTTCAAGATAAATATAATTAATATTGGTATTAAAATCTGACAAGAATTTTAACTATTTTTATTATTATTTTGTGCCCCCTAGTTGTCAGACACTATGCAAGTTGCTTTACTTGGATTATCTTAATTTCTATGACTATTTAATGGGGGCAGGTACTTTATTAATGTCATTTACAACAGTGCTTGGCATATAGGAATGGTCAGTGAGTATTAGCTTTTTCTCTTATTATTACTAATATTATTTCAATATTTAGAACAAAAAATCCCTTGAATCTTCTTTTAAAATTATATATATATATATATGTATAAATTTTTTAGAAGATTCGGCAACAATCAAATGGACAAAAACATCCTTTGGGATTTTGATTGGAATTGCTTTACATCTATAAACTAATCAAGGAAAAATTTGACATCTTTAAATATAATACTCAGTCTTTCAGTTTGGTAATATGGCAGTTTGTTTGGAATTTATTAAAATTGCTTTATTAAGATATAATTCACATGCCATACAATCCACCCATTTATGATTCAGTGGTTTTATTATATTCACAAGATATGTGCAACAATCAGCACATTCAGTTTTTTATCCAAACCATCTTTTATGTTTTGTACATTAAAGTTGTTTTCTTTGAATGCAATTCTTATAGAGGACACTTCCCTGATCTATCATGAATTTTTGTTGCCAGAGTGATTGGGATGTTTCTCCTGTTATGTTTTCTATCTAGAAGTACATGGAGCCCATGGGAAGTGCCGCTCCACTCAAACTACAGCATTTCTTACATTTTTCTTCTTTTGAGAAATTTTCTCTCTAGAATGTCTGGTAATAAAACCCTTCTAGTTTATTGCTTGACGTATTCTTGTTCCCCTTTTCTTGGCTTTCCAATCTTGTAGCACATGATGGAGGGTCACGACTACACCCTCTCCCTCCAGTCTTGGGGCTTCTGCACGGGCTACCATGTCACCCTGAGATGGTCTTATCCTGACATGCTCTAACACCCCACCCAACTCCTCTTTTCTCATTTCCCTCCTTCAGGTCTTATCCTTCAGATCTCAGCCAGACTTTCTCTCCTCAGGGTGGTGGTCGGGGAGGGGCTTCTCTGATTCTCCATTCAGATCAGGTCTCCTGCGAGGCTCTCAGATTCTGATGTATTTTCCTTCATAGTAACTAACCACGGTTTAAATCATTACCTGATTTATGTGTTCCCTTGATTAATACTTTCTTCCCCTGTTGCAAGGACAGTGTCTGTTTTGCTGACTATTAAATTCCCAGCTGCCTAGCATGGTGCCTGGAACAAAAGTTGCTGTTATTGGATGAATTAAAGGGAGAACAAATAAATGGTATGGTGTAGTTTAGTTTTCTTCCCTCCCACCTCAAACTCCATTTTCAATGTCTTGTTTGACCTAGAGTTCTGGCACCCCTCCCTTCTTTAAGGCCAGCTTTTATTATATGAATTCATATGTTTTATTGGGCAGCCACATGCTGTTATATGAAGATCAATGAAGGTGGTTTTTATTATTTGGGGAAATGCTTATCATTTCATACTAGGGCTGTGTGAGTGTCCTTTAATGTTTCTTATTAAAGTTTATCTTGCCTTCATAGGCAGGACTGTTTAATTTTTAATATTTACTTGAATGTTCACCAGGACTCTTTCTAAAGCAGCACCATCATTTGCCTGTACAAAAAATGACATTAGTCTCCTAATCCCTCTAAGGAGGTGACATTTTTTTATATGTTAGAGACATGGGGCTAAAAGGGGCATTTTATATGAGAAGCTGGAAAAAAACAACTAGAAAGTGCATTAAAATCAGCAAATAGTTCATTTTAACTGCTCATATATCCTTTCAAATGGGTCAGTTCAACTCTATGAGGGGACGCAGGGCTTTATTTTTCAGTGTACCTTATGATTTATGAAGTGATTTTCTTATCTCTTGTACCTCAGCAGATTGTATGTCAATGGCTAGAATGTTCTAAGAATGCCCAGGTCTACTCCTTAGACCATAGACCCAGATGAAGAGCTCACTGGATAAAAATAATGCTGCAGGTTTTATCCACCTGTCAATCATCCCAGAAGGCTAAGAGTAAATGACTCTGGATGATGAGGCAATGGGTGCTTGCTTCCATCTGTCTACATTACTCTATTTTCTGCATTGCCTATAGTGAGTAGTGCTAGTTTTATGCCAGAGACATATCCATATAAGCTCTATTAAATATATTACTCACAAATTCATGCTTTCATGGTCTCATGCTTCAAGAGCCCACCCGCTTTGAAACACGGAACTTGCTTCCCAGAATTGTTGGTGGGAGGCTGTGAGAAGCTACATATATTACTTTTAGTGTAAAGTAAATTATTCTGGCAAAATAGTTTAGTTAAGTGAGGATAGAACTATCCTCTTGAATTTCATTTGTACAGCAGGCCATTCCCTCTCCCTTGGGGTTATCTGTAGGAGCAGCCAGCAACAAGATTATTTCTTCCCTCCCACACCCTATCAGAAAAAGAAAAGCATTCCAACTTGCCTTGGCTGATGTAACATATAGTGAATCATAAATTGGTCTGTCCTGCACAGCCTTTTGCCTTTAATTTTATTTCTGATTCAAAGTGGTTAGTTGAAGCCAGTGAATCTCAACTCTGAAAGGGTGATAAAATGTTCACACTCTTAATGCTTAACAGTTTTATTAATTGTGTTAAATGTATAGCCAGCATGCGAAACAATTATGTCCAAGAAGAAAAATGGAGCTATTACAGTCATCGTAAGTTATCTAATATCATGGTTACAGATGCGTATAAGCCAGGACTCAATTTTCTGATGGATTGGGTATAAATACAGATCATAAATCTTACTTTTTAAGTCAATAGGTTTTCATCCAAACACATTTCCCATAGGAATATTTTATAAGTTTTTTTTAGATTCCAAGACTGATATCAAAAAACTATAGCCAAATTTTTGGGCTAGAAATAGATACTATTTACACGAAAATAAGAAAACACTATTTCTATAATTTGAAATATTTTATGTAACAGACAAGTAGTTTTAAGGAAACAGTAGATGGAACTCTTGGGAATCTCGTTTTAGGATGGGGCTGCTTAGATGGCCTCTAAGAGCTGAAGACATCAATTCCTAGGAGCACATTTCTTTTTTGTTTTTCTTTTATTAACATATTTATTGGAGTATAATTGTTTACATTGTTGTGTTAGTTTCTGCTGTATAACAAAGTGAATCAGCTATACGTATACATATATCCCCATATCTTCTCCCTCTTGCGTTTCCCTCCCACCCTCCATATCCCACCACTCTAGGTGGTCACAAAGCACCGAGCTGATCTCCCTGTGCTATGAGGCTGCTTCCCACTAGCTACTTTACGTTTGGTGGTGTATATATGTCCATGCCACTCTCTCACTTCATCCCAGCTTACCCTTCCCCCTCCCCATATCCTCAAGTCCATTCTCTGTGTCTGTGTCTTTATTCCTGTCCTGCCCCCAGTTTCTTCAGAACCGTTTTTTATTATTTTAGATTCCATATATATGTGTTAGCATACGGTATTTGTTTTTGTCTTTCTAACTTACTTCACTCTGTATGACAGACTCTAGGTACATCCACGTCACTACAAATAACTCAATTTCGTTTCTTTTTATGGCTGAGTAATATTCCACTCTATATGTGTGCCACATCTTCTTTATCCATTCATCTGTTGATGGACACTTAAGTTGCTTCCATGTCCTGGCTATTGTAAATAGAGCTGCAGTGAACATTGTGGTACATGACTCTTTTTGAATTATGGTTTTCTCAGGGTATATGCCCAGTAGTGGGATTGCTGGGTCATATGGTAGTTCTCGTTTTTTAAGGAACCTCCAAACTGTTCTCCAGAGTGGCTGTATCAATTTACATTCCCACCAACAGTGCAAGAGGGTTCCCTTTTCTCCACACCCTCTCCAGTATTTATTGTTTGTAGATTTTATGGTGATGGCCATTCTGACTGGAGTGAGGTGATACCTCATTGTAGTTTTTTTTTTTTTTTTGCGATACACGGGCCTATCACGGCTGTGGCCTCTCCCATTGCAGAGCCCAGGCTCCGGACGCGCAGGTTCAGCGGCCATGGCTCATGGGCCCAGCCGCTCCGCGGCATGTGGGATCTTCCTGGACCAGGGCACGAACCCATGTCCCCTGCATCGGCAGGCGGACTCTCAACCACTGCACCACCAGGGAAGGCTCCCTCATTGTAGTTTTGATGTGCATTTCTCTAATGATTAGTGATGTTGAGCACTCTTTCATGTGTCTGTTGGCAATCTGTATATCTTCTTTAGAGAAATGTCTATTTAGGTCTTCTGCCCATTTTTGGATGGGTTGTTTGTTTTTTGGATATTGATCTGCATGAGCTGCTTGTAAATTTTGTAGATGAATCCTTTGTCAGTTGCTTCATTTGCAAATATTTTCTCCCATTCTGAAGGTTTTTTCGTCTTGTTTATGGTTTCCTTTGCTGTGCAAAAGCTTTGAAGTTTCATTACGTCCTCTTTGCTTATTTTTGATTTTATTTCCATTTCTCTAGGAGGTGGGTCAAAAAGGATCTTGCTGTGATTTATGACATAGAGTGTTCTGCCTATGTTTTCCTCTAAGAGTTTTATAGTGTCTGGCCTTACATTTAGGTCTTTAATGCATTTTGAGTTTATTTTTGTGTATGGTGTTAGGGAGTGTTCTAATTTCATTCTTTTACATATAGCTGTCCAGTTTTCCCAGCACCACTTATTGAAAAGGCTGCCTTTTCTCCATTGTATATTCTTTCCTCCTTTATCAAAGATAAGGTGACCATATGTGTGTGGGTTTATCTCTGGGCTTTCTATTCTGTTCCATTGATCCATATTTCTGTTTTTGTGCCACTACCATACTGTCTTGATTACTGTAGCTTTGTAGTATAGTCTGAAGTCAGGGAGCCTGATTCCTCCAGCTTCATTTTTCTTTCTCAAGATTGCTTTGGCTATTTGGGGTCTTTTGTTTTTCCATACAAATTGTGAAATTTTTTGTTCTAGTTCTGTGAAAAATGCCAGTGGCAGTTTGATAGGGATTGCATTGAATCTGTAGATTATTTGCGTAATAGAGTCATTTTCACAATGTTGATTCTTCCAATCCAAGAACATGGTATATCTCTCCATCTGTTTGTATCATCTTTAATTTCTTTCAACAGTGTCTTATAGATTTCTGCATACAGGTCTTTTGTCTCCTTAGGTAGGTTTATTCCTAGGTATTTTATTCTTTTTGTTGCAGTGGTAAATGGGAGTGTTTCCTTACTTTCTCTTTCAGATTTTTCATCATTAGTGTATAGGAATGCAAGAGATTTCTGTGCATTAATTTTGTATCCTGCTACTTTACCAAATTCATTGATTAGCTCTAGTAGTTTTCTGGTAGCCTCTTCAGGATTTTCTATGTATAATATCATGTCATCTGCAAACAGTGACAGTTTTACTTCTTTTCCAATTTGGATTCCTTTTATTTCTTTTTCTTCTCTGATTGCTGTGGTTAACCTTCCAAAACTATGTTGAATAAGAGTGGTGAGAGTGGGCAACCTTGTGTTCTTCCTGATCTTAGTGGAAATGGTTTCAGTTATTCACCATTGAGGACGATGTTGGCTGTGGGTTTGTCATATATGGCCTTTATTATATTGGCCTTTATTATGTCATATATGGCCTTTATTATATCTATGCCTACTTTCTGGAGGGTTTTTTTAAAATCGTAAATGGGTGTTGAGTTTTGTTGAAAGCTTTTTCTGCATCTCTTGAGATGATCATATGGTTTTTATCCTTCAGTTTGTTAATATGGTGTATCACATTGATTGATTTGCGTATATTGAAGAATCCTTGCATTCCTGCGATAAACCCCACTTGATCATGGTGTGTGATCCTTTTAATGTGTTGTTGGATTCTGTTTGCTAGTATTTTGTTGAGGATTTTCACATCTATGTTCATCAGTGATATTGGCTTGTAGTTTTCTTTTTTTGTGACATCTTTGTCTGGTTTTGGTATCAGGGTGATGGTGGCCTGGTAAAATGAGTTTGGGAGTGTTCTTCCTCTGCTATATTTTGGAAGAGTTTGAGAAGGATGGGTTTTAGCTCTTTGAATGTTTGATAGAATTCACCTGTGAAGCCATCTGGTCCTGGGCTTTTGTTTGTTGGAAGATTTTTAATCAAAGTTTCAATTTCAGTGCTTGTGATTGGTCTGTTTATAATTTCTATTTCTTCCTAGTTCAGTCTTGGAAGGTTGTGCTTTTCTAAGAATTTGTCCATTTCTTCCAGATTGTCCATTTTATTGGCATAGAGTTGCTTGTAGTAATCTCTCATGATCCTTTGTATTTCTGCAGTGTCAGTTGTTACTTCTCCTTTTTCATTTCTAATTCTGTTGATTTGAGTCTTCTCCCTTTTTTTCTTGATGATTCTGGCTAATGGATTATCAATTTTGTTTATCTTCTCAAAGAACCAGCTTTTAGTTTTATTGACCTTTGCTATCATTTCCTTTATATCTTTTTCATTTATTTCTGATCTGGTCTTTATGATTTCTTTCCTTTTGCTAACTTTGGGTTTTTTTTTTGTTGTTGTTCTTCTTTCTCTAATTGCTTTAAGTGTAAGGTTAGGTTGATTATTTGAGATTTTTCTTGTTTCTTGAGGCAGGATTGTATTGCTATAAACTTCCCTCTTAGAACTGCTTTTGCTGCATCCCATAGGTTTTGGGCCGTCGTGTTTTCATTGTCATTTGTTTCTAGGTATTTTTTTTATTTCCCCTTTGATTTCTTCAGTGATCTCTTGGTTATTTAGTAGTGTATTGTTTAGCCTCCATGTGTTTGTATTTTTTACAGACTTTTTCCTGTAATTGATATCTAGTCTCATAGCATTGTGGTCGGAAAAGGTACTTGATATGATTTCTGTTTTCTTAAATTTACTGAGGCTTGACTTGTGACCCAAGATATGATCTATCCTGCAGAATGTTCCATGAGCACTTGAGAAGAGTGTGTATTCTGTTGTTTTTGGATGGAATGTCATATAAATATCAATTAAGTCCATCTTGTTTAATGTGTCATTTAAAGCTTGTGTTTCCTTATTTATTTTCATTTTGGATGATCTGTCCTTTGGTGAAAGTGGGGTCTTAACATCTCCTACTATGATTGTGTTACTGTTGATTTCCCCTTTTATGGCTGTTAGCATTTGCCTTAAGTTGAGGTGCTCCTATGTTGGGTGCATAAATATTTACAATTGTTATATCTTCTTCTTGGATTGATCATTTGATCATTATGTAGTGTCCTTCTTTGTCTCTTGTAATAGTCTTTATTTTAAAGTCTATTTTGTCTGATATGAGAATTGCTACTCCAGCTTTCTTTGGATTTCCATTTTAATGGAATATCTTTTTCCATCCCCTCACTTTCAGTCTGTGTGTTTCCCTAGGTCTGAAGTGGGTCTCCTGTAGACAGCATATATATGCGTCTTGCTTTTGTACCCATTCAGCGAGTCTGTATCTTTTGGTTGGAGCATTTAAACCATTTACATTTAAGGTATTTATCAATATGTATGTTCCTATTACCATTTTCTTAATTTCTTTGGGTTTGTTATTGTAGGTCTTTTCCTTCCTTTGTGTTTCCTGCCTAGAGAAGTTCCTTTAGCATTTGTTGTAAAGCTGGATTGGTGGTGCTGAATTCTCTTAGCTTTTGCTTCTCTGTAAAGGTTTTAATTCCTCCATGGAATCTGAATGAGATCCTGCTGGGTAGACTAATATTGGTATAGGTTTTTCCCTTTCATCACTTTAAATATGTCCTGCCACTCCCTCTGGCTTTCAGAGTTTCTGCTGAAAGATCAGTTGTTAACCTTATGGGGATTCCCTTGTATGTTATTTGTTGCTTTTCCCTTGCTGCTTTCAATATTTTTTCTTTGTATTTAATTTTTGATAGTTTGATTAATATGTGTCTTGGCATGTTTCTCCTTGGATTTATCCAGTATGGGACTCTCTGTTTCCTGCACTTGATCGACTATTTCCTTTCCCATATTAGGGAAGTTTTCAACTATAATCTCTTCAAATATTTTCTCAGTCCCTTTCTTTTTCTCCTCCTCTTCTGGGACCCCTATAATTCAAATGTTGGTGTGTTTAATGTTGTCCCAGAGGTCTCTGAGACTGTCCTCAGTTCTTTTCAGTCTTTTTTCTTTATTCTGCTCTGCAGTAGTTATTTCCAGTATTTTATCTTCCAGGTCACTTATCCATTCTTCTGCCTCAGTTATTCTGCTTGTTGGTTCCTTCTAGAGAATTTTTAATTTCATTTATTGTGTTGTTCATCATTGTTTGTTTGCTCTTTAGTTCTTCTAGTTCCTTGTTAAACGTTTCTTGTGTTTTCTCCATTCTATTTCCAAGATTTTGGATCATCTTTACTATCATTACTCTGAATTCTTTTTCAGGTAGACTGCCTATTTCCTCTTCATTTATTTGGTTTGGTGGGTTTTTACCTTGCTCCTTCAACTGCTCCGTATTTCTCTGTCATCTCATTTTGCTTAACTTACTGTGTTTGGGGTCTCCTTTTTGCAGGCTGCAGGTTCATAGTACCTGTTGTTTTTGGTGTCTGCCCCCAGTGGGTATGGTTGGTTCAGTGGGTTGTGTAGGCATCCTGGTGCAGGGGACTGGTGCCTGTGTTCTGGTGGGTGGGGCTGGATCTTGTCTTTCTGGTGGGCAGGACCGTGTCTGGTGGTGTGTTTTGGAGTGTCTGTGAACTTATGATTTTAGGCAGTCTCTCTGTTAATGGGTGGGGTTGTGTTGCTATCTTGCTAGTTGTTTCACATGGGGTGTCCAGCACTGGAGCTTGCTGGTCGTTGAGTGGAGCTGGGTCTTAACGTTGAGATGGAGATCTCTGGGAGAGCTTTCACCAATTGATATTATGTGGGCCCGGGAGGTCTCTGGTGGTCCAGTGTCCTGAACTCGGCTCTCCCACCTCTGAGGCTTTGGCCTGACACCCGGCAGGAGTACAAAGACTCTGTCAGCCATACGGGTCAGAAGAAAAGGGAGAAAAATAAATAAATAAAATAAAATAAGTTTATTAAAATAAAAAAATTATTAAACTAAAAAATAAAGTACTTAAAAAAAATAGAGCAACAAAACCAATAAACAAATCCACCAATGATAACAAGCCCTAAAAACTAAACTAAGAGAAACATATAAATTAGAAACTAGTCAGTCGCATACAGCAAACCCAAAGTCTACAGTTGCTCCCAAAGTCCACTGCCTCAATTTTGGGATGATTCGTTATCTATTCAGGAATTCCACAGATGCAGGGTACATCAAGTTGAATGTGGAGATTTAATCTGCTGCTCCTGAGGCTGCATGGAGGAATTTCGCTTTCTCTTCTTTGTTCACACAGCTCCTGGAGTTCAGCTTTGGATTTGGCCCCGCCTTTGCATGTAAGTTGCCCTGTGGCGTCTGTTCTTCACCCAGGCAGGAGGGGGTTAAAGGAGAGGCTGATTAGGGGGCTCTGGCTCACTCAGGCTGGTGGGGGGGGGGAGGGAGGGGTATGGAATGCGGGGCGAGCCTGTGGCAGCAGAGGCTGGCCTGATGTTGCCAACAGCCTGAGATGCGCCGTGTGTTCTCCTGGGGAAGTTGTCCCTGGATCACGGGACCCTGGCAGTGGCGGGCTGCACAGGATCCCGGGAGGGGAGGTGTGGATAGTGACCTGTGCTTGCACACAGGCTTCTTGGTGGCTGCAGCAGCAGCCTTAGCATTTTCATGCCTGTCTCTGGTGTCCGCGCTGATAGCCGCGACTCGTGCCCATCTCAGGAGCTTGTTTAGGCAGTGTTTTGCCTTCTGTGTGCAGACTAGGAAGGAATCCCCTCTCCTCACGCACCCCGAAACAATGGTCTCTTGACTCTTAGGCAGTTCCAGACTTTTTCCCAGACTCCCTCCCGGCTAGCTGTGGCGCACTAGCCCCCTTCAGGCTGTGTTCATGCAGCCAACCCCAGTCCTCTTCCTGAGATCTGACCTCTGAAGCCCGAGCCTCAGCTCCCAGCCCCCACCTGCCCCAGGGGGGGAGCAGAGAAGCGTCTCAGGCTGGTGAGTGCTGGTCGGCACCGATGCTCTGTGCAGGAATCTCTCTGCTTTGCCCTCTGCATCCCTGTTGCTGCGCTCTTCTCTCTGGCTCCAAAGCTTCCCCCCAACCCCCCTGTCTCCACCAGTGAAGGGGCTTCCTAGTGTGTGGAAACTTTTCCTCCTTCACAGCTCCCTCCCAGTGGTGCAGGTCCCGTCCCTATTCTTTTGTCTCTGGTTTTTTTGTTTTTTCTTTTGCCCTACCCAGGTACTTGGGAGTTTCTTGCCTTTTGGGAAGTCTGAGGTCTTCTGCCAGCATTCAGTAGGTGTTCTGTAGGAGTTGTTCCACATATAGATGTATTTTTGATGTATATGTGGGGAGGAAGGTGATCTCCACGTCTTACTCCTCTGCCATCTTGAAGGTCCTCCAGGAGCACATTTCTTAATAAAATTCTTCTAGGGAAGTCTGGGAGTTATTCTCAAAGTTTTCAGGCACACAATATAACAGGAAGACATGGGGAGATTATCCCAAGATAACTAAAGAAGAGTTAGAGAAGGGAAAGAGGCCAGTGTTCAAGAGCATTAATGTGGAGGCACAGGGAAATTTGCCTGGGGTGAATTAAATGAGCTGTGGGGAAATGGAATGAAAATGGCAGCATAGTACAATGGGACCTGTCTTGATACCCAGTAATTGAGGGGGATGAAAAGATAGGAAAATAAATGAGACTGTGAGTAAGGGGCAGAAGAATTTTCAGAGTGTGACCAACATTCCATATAAATCACCTCTCATTCAGATGTAGGAGATTTTTACCTTACATGGAAAAACAAATATCCCAAGAGAACCACAGATCTGTGACTTCTATGTAAATGATACCTTTTCACTCCTCAGCTAAAATGCTATGAAAATGGAATCTTGAAAAATACCGGAAAAAAGCAAACCACATAAACCCAGTTTCATCAGACATTCAAAGACACACACATGCTAATTCTCATGGTTTGGACTGGGCACTGATCAGC